>NC_090932.1:937450312-942450312 GCF_040938575.1 Ambystoma mexicanum | reverse complement strand
AGGTGGGAACACTGTGACTCTTCCAATGAAGTCATGCCATCTAACTGGTAGCTGTCTCTTCCCATGTGATCTTCCAATAAATAAAACATGCCCCGGGTGTGGATCAGGTAGCGGCTGCCGTCCCCTGGCAACATGATAGGAGGGCATTGCTGGGGAATCTGTGATGGCTCCATTCAATTCATCACAAGAGGCTAAAGCACCTTCTCAGCCCTTAAACCTCTACAAACCAAGAGCGAACCCAATCATAAAGGTTAAACTAGCAAAGCTAAGCGATATCCCTCCTTTGCCTTTTGTGGTGACATTAGCAGAGGGAAACTATTCTCTCAGGAGAAGAATTAGTTGCAACCCGATCAGAAAAGGATTACTGTCTGAAATAAAGGAATGTTCAATCAGGGTTCTATAAAAATATACACTTTAATTAATCATGAAAGATTCAAGAAAAACTTAACAGAAAACCATAAACCAAAACCCATGCCTGAGGAAAGAGCACAGAGTATGCAAAGATAGCCAGATACAGCACTATGGTGATTAATCTGATGTGCAAGGGAAGTAAAAAACACAATGTTTTTTAAATGGATATGTTCTTGATTGCAAAATGGATGAAAGCAACCTAACCATTCGACACAGCACACAATGAACCAATGGGGCAGTTGGCAGTCAATAATACCTAACTGTGGTTCTTGGCAGTTGAACACTATTGAAACAGGCTTTGAGCTATTTTGCTAGCCCAGTGCGGGTGCAGTGTGTCGTGCTGATCCAAGTGCTGAGTTGGCATCGATTTGGGGTTGGAGCGATGCAGTTTGGAGCTTTTTCCAGGATAAGTTTGGGGTTTAGTTGGATCAAGACATGTTGTAACTGCCAGGAATGGTCGATGAGTGACACTCCAGTGGTACAAGTCAAATATTGTTGAGGTTTCAAAGTGGTGATCCAGATGCCCCAGTGTGTGGTTTGACAAATCTGCAGTCCGAGGTTGAGCCAGGTTAAGACATTTTATAACTTCTGATTTGAGTCGGCGAGTGACACCTCAATGGTTTGAGTCAGCATTTGGCAATGAGCTGTCGCTTTGAGCCAAGCAAGGAATAAGCTCCGCAAGGACAGTGTGGCATCGAGCTGGTTTGAAATGAATTGCACACTGGTAAGAATAGTTTTGTTAAGTGACCGAGGCAGCCCCACCGGAGACCTGTGTTTGTAAATGCAGTGACCTCAGTTCAAAAGCAGTTCTGAGAAAATCAAACCAGGTTTCAATTGGCATCTTGTCTGTCAGGATGCTGTGAGTCTTTTTCCAGGGACTCAGGGTCAACATACGTCCTTGTTCTTGGTCCCCCAAACATGGAGTGAGGTTGACACACAACTGCAGGGATCCTTCAGCACAACAGAGGCATGTGTACCATTGTGGCTGACAGAGAGGCAGGTCTTGCTCTATCAGCATTTATTGTGCCCTGGGGATGCTTAGGGAGCAAGGTATGCCTCACACAGTCTTTAATCTTCACCTCACTTATGGAGGACTTTGGAAAGATCAACTCTCCCAACAAGGGTCCAATGACATTTTCCTAAACTGTCTAAAAGTGAATCAATGAAGGAGTGAGAGACCTCTTCTTTTAAAGGCAAGGGTCCACAGGTGCTCGGACAAAAGAAAGCCTGTTTTATGGTCCAATCCCTGTTATTGAAACAAGTGGACTTCGACTTCTGACATCAAAACCAGATTGCTTTAACTGGAGGAGACAGAAAGAAAAGGTAGAGGCAGAGAGAAAAAAGATAGTGGCACCGTCCTCCAGCTATCAGGAACTCTATCTGTCTATACTAACCCAACCCCCATCCGTTCTCAATATAATCAAAGGCCATTTTGGTGTGCTGCACCCTGATGTGTTAACATTTGCCTGATGTGTGCCCTTTGATTTCTATTCCTGGGACTGATTCCTGTGGAGTGGCAGTAACTCTGGGAAGGGTGTTACCTGCCATCACAAAGGAACACAGATAGGCAACTCCTAGCACTACAGCCTAGCTGGGAGCATCAAAGACAGCCTGGCGTAGTGGGATATGCAAACCCTTCTGCATCTGAACTTATTGGGCTCACAGGTCACATGTGGGATATAACATTGATGTGGTTTGGATAATTAGGATAGATGCTAACCATCATAACTCAAACTCAGGTATGGCTTATATTTACAGTTTATTGTGCCACTAGGATAGCATTCTCATAGTTATGCAGCTTTTGGAGCAGATATGCACATCTTAAATGCAGCCCCTTCACTGCAAAGACATGCATGCCCCTGTTGCTGTCAGATGGGCCCCTGTGACCTCTGAACCTGCTCTGTGCTAGTGGCGAGAAGGTGCTGCATATCATGATAGTTATCCATTGGGGCACCAGTGTACACTATGTGTTTGGCATGGTGCTTTTGAAAGTGGAATCTGATTAGTAGATTTGCATTCCTGAGAATTACCCATTTCATTGTATTAGTTTAATAAAATGCCACGGGCTACTACACCTTACTAGACAGTAATCAATCACAATAGGTGCAGTCCCTTTCTTTTGGATTTGATATGTTGGTTTTGACAATGAACATCCAGATGCTGTTGTCATGGGTGGACCACAATTCCATTAAAATCAAGACAGCAGGGCATTATGATCCCGATTTTAGAAGTATGTTGAAATTAAGGAACTGGATATGTCCTGCTCAGGCTTTAGGTATATTTTGATATCAAGACCTTTAAGCATATAGATGGGGGCACATAGTGGTAAGAGCAATACATGCTTGGGAGTTTTCAAGGTGAAGCAAAACCCTTACTAATAAAGTACATTGACAAAATGAGCTGGTAAATTAAATGTGTGTTTTTGCAATATTTAAATAAGCGTGCTTCATAAGCATGTACCTGGCAAACTTGGTTATAATGAAGGAGGTTTAACATGAGCATGCTTTAATGTAAAAGTAAAATATGTATTAATAGGAAAGTAGAAGCATTTTCCTGTGTTGTGTTAAATAGGATCTTGCAGCAAAAAAAGCTCTTCCTAGAGAGAAAGTGTCTTGTTGAAAAGAATCTGGCCTCGAAATGCATTGTTGTTTCCCTGGTTACTTGTGAAGACTAGGTGATCAGATTGCAGTCAAGACCAGTATTTATTGATTGTACTCTGATTGTTTGTTTGTGCATTTATATAGCGCTAAGAACCCTCAGGTATCTGAGCGCTGCTTATTATTACCCACGGTGTGTGGTGCTCTGAACCTGCTCTGTGCATTGTATGAGGGGAGGTCAGTAACAATCATCATGTGATAAGTCTAATGAGTGACAATCAAGATGAGAGTTCTTTATTCGAAATGCAGGCTAAGCATAATCCCCATTATGAGGGAAGTGGATACATCTTCCAGTATGGAGGCCCATGAGTGTCTGTATCCTAAGGAGTGACCATTGGGAGCTGGTGTATTTTTTTCATTCAGGGGTGTACATGTTTCCCCCAAATATGTCGGGGGAAAACAAGCATATGGTGGGAGCCTGAACCAAGCAAGGAGGGCTCCAGAGGGCTCTCCCCCTAAAAACAAGTTTTAAATATTGTGTTAAAATCTTGTATTTTCAGTAAATATCTGTACAAAAATGGGTGAAAAGCACCTGCTTACAATGGGTAGTTTAATAGAAGAAAAACATCCAATTGATGCAATTCATCAACATTGCACTGTACCGTTTTTCACCTCATTTTCATGATGCCTTTGCACAAAATACATGCAAGTATAAAAACATGTTCATGTTGTCTAAGCCTGTACATGTTGTCTGTACCTGTACATTTTTTTTCAATATATGCCACTGTTACCATTTATGAACATACTCTGTTGGCTTTACAAGTACCAGATGCCATGCCACAGTAAGAAAATATGTCCAGACTGGACTCACCAAAGTGGGCCAGCACCATGTATGGACATTCCTCGTGTTTCCTTCACCCAGGATGCCCAGAAAAAATGCAATGCCACAGTGAAGAATAGTCTAGACAAGCACCACCAATGTGTGCCATTACCACATAGAAACATTCACCGTGTTGCCTTCACCCCTCATGTACAGTAAAGCATTCTATGCTATAGTAAACCACCATTTCCAGACTGGCACCATTTCCAGACTGGCCAGTGGCAGTATGCATTCTCATTATGCTCCCTTCACCTTTCTTGTACAGTAAAAAAAAATGTCAGGCCACTCGGAATATTTGTCTAAACTAGACACACCAATTTTGTGTGTTCATTTTGGATAAATGTTCACCTCATCACTGAAAGAAAAGTCCTACCTGCTGCTGTCCTACCCTCCTCCTCTTCCTCACCCCAATAAGAGGCCTGCTGCCCATCTGACAAATACGCATCTACATTCATCAATGATCATTCATAGAGCAATTTGTTCTTCATTAACTCTCACATTCACACACATGCATCAACATTCACATGACATCAAATGACATCATTAATTTATCATCCACTCTCCATTCACATACACGCATTTCACATTCATATATGCATTTATTCTTCATTCACACTGACATTCACACGTGTCAGCATTCATACCGCATCATGTATTTTTCATTTACTCTCACATTCACACACACGTGTAAGCATCATTAATTCTTCATTCACTATCATCATCACACAAACATGCATCAGCATTCACACAGCATCATTACTTCTTCATTCATTATTACATTCCCACACACATCAGCATGCCTGCGGCATAATTAATTCTTCATTCACCCAAAACCATTCATAGGACATTCATGTATAATTCACTCTCATATTCACATACACAACAGCATTCATTCAGCATCATTCATTCTTCATTCACTCTAATGTTACCACCACGTCCACTATGACTAAGGGCAATGAAGATTACCGATCAGTGAACCCACCGTTCATGCACACATCAGCATTAATTCTTCATCCACTTTCCCATTCACACACACGCATCTGCAATTATGCAACATAATTTCTTTTCACATTCATATACCTGCATTAGTATTCACATGGCACTATTCATTTTTCATTCATTCTCCGATTCACACAGACATCTGTAGTTATACAGCTTCATTCAGTCTTCATTTGGTCTCTATTCACATCAACATTCAAATGTCATTTATTGTTCATGTACTCACATTCACCCTCGCACCCATACAGCATTCATACGTACTCGCAAGAACACACACAACCAAATAACATATACTCTCTCATTCGCACTCACTAACAAACACAAACACTTCCATAAATGCACACACAAGTATATAAATATATATTTTGTATTTTCTTACCTGCTGTCCCACTCCGGATTCCGGTCCTCTTGGTCTTGCGATTAAGGCATTCCAACTAGTGTAAAGCATAGGAATCAGGAAGCAGAGAGTGCTTCCTGGCTCCTGCAGTATATGTGCAACAAAGCCTAAGCACTTTGAGCATGCCACCCTTCTGGCTCTTGATGTGCAAGGATGCACAAGAGTGCCCCCTCGCATATCCAGCCCTGCAATACTCGAGCCTGCATCCCCAGTGGCCATGCAAGGGTGGCGAAGCAAAACATCCTGGTTGTGCCTGGTTAATTGGGCATGCATGCTGGGATACTGCTGAATTTTCAAAAGGAAACTATGTCTCCCTTTGACAATTCATTTAAAGCCAGCACAGGAGCAACCACTCAGCTGCAGCTGGCAGGTTGGGTGCCCAGGGTTGTCACTGGGCTGGCTTGGCTCATCCATAATTGGATCGGTCGAAGCCCCATCGAACATTATGGATGAGCTGCCCCTGGGAGTGACTAAGTCAAGAGAAATGGATACCCTTATTATGTTTGTGTCCAGCATATCTCCCATTTAGGCAAGGTGGTGCAGGCAGTTGTTAATTGAAGCAGGTGCAAGTCATGAGGTAATGTTATTGGCCACCCACCTCATATGGTAATTTTTGCAATGCCCGTTTGTTTCGGGGACGGGGTGCTTGGAGAGTAAGGTGGAAAATTGAACAATTACAATCATACATGTATCCCTTATATTTGGACGGTATGTGAACGATTGAATCATATCTCTCTAAATGGCATGGCTAGCTCAAGGACAATGCTCGAGTGATGTGAACAAGACTGCACTCAGCAGCACAGCTTTCGTAACGGTACTGTGCTTATAGGCTGGAGTCCACTGCGAAGCATCATATAAGAAAAAAAGCTTCTTCCCTAGCAGTGTTAAGGGTTATATTTAAAAATGCTTTCTGATCAATCTTGTTGTGAATGTTTTGCGGCAATTCTATGTTGTTATACCATAAATGTAATTGGGGATGGGGGAGTTGATGCTGTGGGGGCAGCACTGGAGGTGTATTTTTTATTTTTTTAATTATTTATTAAGTGCCTTTGTTTACATTGAAAACCATTTTACGCTATTTCATTGTCAAACATTAAAATCATGCTTTCTATAAAATATCATAATTCATAATAAACATTATATAAATAATTAAAAGAAATATCATAAAATGTCATTACCACTTGCAAACTGGGCAGAATGTAACTTGTCAACAATTTCACCACGTGAACACCAAGCATAGACCCAATCAGCAACTTATCAGTTTCTTGGCCGCCCTCTGCCAAACATGGAAGGCTGATGCTGCTATTATCGGGGATTGCGCACCAAAAATTGTGGCCCAAAATTGGTTTATTTGTATTTATTTATTTATTGCATTTGTTGGTAGCACTCATACCCAGAGGTATCACGGTGCTAAGAAGGCAGCACATAGTAAGTTACAGTATGGTAAGAACATAAAGGTTACATTTCTACATAAGTTGTTAGTCTTGATCATAGGTGCACAGTAGGCTGTGCAAGTTACATATATTTGTTAAATAGTGAAGATGTTATCTTCTTTTGGAAGAGTGTATGACTGTCTTCATTTTGGATGTTCTGAGGGAGAGTGCTCCAGAGTGTGGGATCAATGGTGGTAAGCAGGAACCTCTAGCTCTCTTCCTGGCAAATCTGGGTATGTGCAAGGCAGATATGGAAGAGGAACAGAGATTGTGTGTGTTCTGTTTCTTAGTCATACGGTTCATGAGGTGGAGGGCAGTATTGTGTAGACAGCGGTGTGTGATTGGAAGAGGTTTAAAGTCTATATGAACTTTGATGGGGAGCCAGTGAGCCTCCTATCTGATTTGTGAAATGTGATCGGAGCATGTCATGCCCCAGACCGCTCTCAGAGCAATATTTTGGAACAGTTGGAGTTTGTTGATATTTTTTCTAGGGGTCCCTGCTAAAATGGTATTGCAGTCGTCCAATTTTCTGCTAGAGCGAGGCAATTATTGGGAGTAAGGAATATTCTGGAGAGGTTAATGAGTTTGGTGGAATAGGTTGCAGAGGAAGCAATTGCGTTGACATATTTTTGCATGTTGAGTTCAGTGTTCAGATACACACCTAGTATTTTGACATGGGTGGGGACAGGGATGGTTTTGCCATCGATGCAGAAGGTGGATAAGGCAGGACTGAGGTGTTTGAGGCGATGTGGGAAGCCCACAATAAAGAGCTCAGTTTTTTTGTAATTCAGTCAGAGGTGATGAGTGGCCATCCTGTATGATACTGAAGACGTGGTTGATGTTGGAGGAGTCTTGTTCGTGGTTTCCGGTGATTCTGAGAAGGACTTGAGTATCATCAGCAAAACTGGTATAGGTTATGTTGAGGCTGTCTATGTGGTCGAAGAGGGGTTTGGTGAACATATTGTAGAGGGTAGGGGAGAGGCAAGAACCTTGTGGGACAACATAGGAGACAGGTATGGGGTAGGCCAATTCGCACCCTGCGAAGACCCTAGTCGATCGGCCAGAAAAGAAGGATTGGATCCATAAATTGGCTTCAGTGGAGAGGTTGAAAGTTGAGGTGAGGTTTGCAGAGTATTTCATGATCTACCAGGTCGAAGGCTGCCGAGAGGTCAAGTAAGAGAAGGATTGCAAGCTCTTCATTTTGCCTGATATGGTCGAGCTAGATCTTCAGGTCGAGGAGGGCAGATTCCGTGCTATGTTTGGATCTAAAGCCTGATTGGCAGATGCCGAGCAGATTGTTATTTTCAAGTTGTGATTGAGTTGTGTGTAGGCAGTGCGGTCCACGATTATGAGGAGATCGGGTACTGTGGTGATAGGGCAGTAGTTAATGGGATGGTGGGGTCTAAAGATGGTTTCTTTAGGAGGGGCATAACTCATGCTACTTTGATGGCAGAAAGAATTAAGTTGGTTTTGAATGATGCATTAATGAAGTTAGCTATGATAGGAGCCAAGGGTTCTGCACACATTTTGACAATGCTGTCTGGGCATATGTCACCAGCACAATGGGAAGCTTTCAGATGATGGATGATTGAGAGGACTTCAGAGGGGGAAATGACTGAGAATTGGAATTGAGGAGGATAGGTAGTAGTTGTGTTTGTGGTGACTATGGAGGTAGGTGGCAATGGTGGAAGTAATTATTTTTTGAGAATTGATTTCTCCCTTAATTTCTGTGTTTTGGTGTCCAGGCAGGACTGAATGAGTGTGCACCATGATTTGTCTTTTGAGAAGTTGTCGGAAGGGGGGCCAGGGGTTTCGATCTCTCTGAGAATTTTGAAGAGCTCTTTGGTATTTGTGCTTGTGTCAGAGATGCTGGTGTTGAAGATATTGGCTTTGGTAGTAATAATAGCTGTTTTGTAAGTGTAATCTGAGTACTGGAAAGCTGTTTTGTTTTGGGAGGAAGGGTTTTTCCTCCAGAGATGTTCATGGGCACATTTCTATTTTCTTAAAGAAGCTAGGTTTGGTGAACCAGTTATTGGACGTCCTTTTATTTTTCCTGGAGGTGGTTTTGAAAGGGGCATTTTCGTCAACGGCATTTAGTAATGCAGAGTTGTTATGAGCTAAGAGGACATCTGGGGTGGAACTTTCTGGGGCTGATTGGAGTGAGGCTTGGATGGTGGGAGTTAGAAGCTCGGCTGTGAGCTTATGGGTGTGTCTAACAGTGATGAGAAGGGGTTGTTTGCTGATAGTAGGATTTTTTTTTGGTGGTTGGAATAAAGGAGAATATGATCAAGCAATGGTCTGACCAAGGGAGGGGGAGAATGGAGGATACTTGGAGTGGAGTGTTGCAAGGGAGTATTGAGTTAAGTGTTCTGCCTTTTTCATGGGTTGGTGAGAGGACCAGTTGACTCTTCAAGGGTGGTTACGAGGGTGGTGGCCTTGTGGTTGCAGGGGGCTTTGTAGCTTAGGTTAACATCTCCCAAGAATATGAGTTTATTATTGGGCTTGAGGAGTGGGTTGATGAGGAGAGGGATGTCGGTTTCTAGGTTACCAATTTGGGAAGGTTGGCGGTAGAGGAGAAATAAGTTCATGGTGGTCTGGGGGAAGATTCCAGTTTTGCTAAAAGGATTTCATAACCTGGTAGCTGCTGAATAGGGGAGGCTCTAATGTGGAGGTTGGATTTTTGGATGAAAGCAACTCTACCTCCTATGCCGTCTTGATGGTCAACTCGTAAAATAGAGTAGCCAATTGGAATGGTGAGAGAAAGGAGGGGGCCAGCTGCTTCATGTAGCCAGGTTTCCGATATGGCTAGTAGGTCTAGATAGATTGTTTGCCAATAATAGGTTGTGGATGTGAGGAGTGTGAGCGCAGATGGAGCGAGCGTTAAGCAGTGCACAGGCAAAGGTGATGGGAGTGGAGGGGCAGTGTGGAGAAGGTAGGGCAGTGGAGTGGAGGGGCTAGTGTAGGTGATATGAGGGTGTATGGTGAGGGCTCTTGGGCTTTTTGGGCCAGTTAGGTTTGGATAGTTGAGGGGGCAAATATAAGCATTCTGGATAGTCAGACTGGGCCAGTGGACGGTGTTTAGAATTCCTGTGGGGTGGTGTTCTTTGTGGAGAGTTTGGAATCAGATAAGGGGCCTCATTACACGGTAGGCGTAGTTGGTTGGCAAGGCGGTAATTCCCCTTTCTCCATGGCCCTTTCCCATTCCCATTTTTGCCCCATAGGGCATAATGGGAATGGGGAAGGAGCTAATTACGGTACACCAGCCGTTAAGGTCGGGTCCCGAGGGACCTCGTAGTAAGGCGGTAAGGGTTAACGGTCACCGGTACCCTTACCGGTGACCGTTAACCCTTACCACCTTCTGTGTAATGAGGCCCAAGGTGTATAAACACTGGTGTCTCGGTTGAGGCGTGACTAAAAAGTTTGGGTACATAACTGGGATGTCATAGGAAGGTGAGTTAGTGTGCTGCCTGAGTCTAGTGTTCCTTGCACGTCATCTTATTGTGGTGGAAGGGGATGGGTGGTGTCCTAAAATTGTATGTAGGCTTGTGTTACCTATGTGCTAGTCTACTGGCTTGGTGGGGGGGCAGCAGGCTGTGGGATCCATGTTGGTAGGAATGCTTGTGAGGTGCAAATGAACGGGATGTTGGATTTGAGTGCTTCCTTGACCCTATGGTTGCTAACCCTGCGTGGGAGTAGTCTGTCTGTGGCACAGCTACCCGGAGGTACATTATGCGTAGTGGGCAAGTATTAGGACGTCACAGTTTTAATTAAAAGCTGTCCAACAGTGGCTATGGATGAGTGGTTAAGTGAGGAAATGTGGGAGGTGGATATCATGGCATTTTGAGTCAGGGCTTTTCTTGTGCATGTTTGAGGGAGACTGGTGAGTGTAGTGATAGTCGGGGGTGGGTGCCTTGGTCAGAAGTGTAAAAATGTACTTCGCTTTAGGCCTTGTTCTACCTTGGAATCAGAGCCCCACACTGGGTCAAAATATGTCATGCAGTCTCCAATTGCTTATCACAGAATCTACATGCTCTTTTGGCTCTAGGTACGCCCAACCATGACCCCTATGTTTTCAAAGACGGGCAGGGCTTGTAGTTGAAATGCCAAAATAAATCGTATTAGCTTTGGAAGACGTAGCTTTGTCAGGTAAGATTTTGGAAGACCAAGTGTAAAAGCTGGGCGGACGTAGGTCTCAAACTTACGAAGGCCAGCCAAATGGTTGAGGGACGCACCCACATCAAGGTGGATGAGTTTCACTTCGATCTTTAGCAGATCAAAATCCAGCCACGTCTCTGGGAACCTATCCATGCCCATCTCCACTAAGCATTATTTAGCCATCCTATCCAGGTCTCTATACCATACACTCTTCGAAAAACTCCTGATGTGTGTCACCACATGACCATGAGGCTGCCTCCAGATTGCAATAGTACATATTAGCCCAGAACTTGATAGCGGCCGTCTTCCAAAGCCAAGGGAGGAAGACCCAACTCCAACCGAATCACCACCACCGGGACGCGCTTCGGTAATCTGAGTAAGGACCGCAGAATTTTAGCTTCAAGCCTGTGAAGCCACCCCACTGCCCTTGATGTGAATACTGCCAAGGCATACAGAATACTCGGGATAACCAAGACCCTACAGGCCATAACCTTTGCCTCAAGTGAGACACCACCCTGAGTATTGATGATTCTTTTAAGAGACAACCATTTAAGCCATGCCGTATGTGATATCCCCAGGCCCAATTCCTCCGGTGAGGGGAAAGGTCTGATGGGCATTTCCTGCTCCAACTTTACTGTGCCCGACCACCAAGCAAACAAGGGTGCACCATATGCTCCCTTTCCACAAGTCATTATTTTTGTTTTAGTGGCATTGGGTACAAGACCATGATTGGAGGAAAACGTATGTAAACCATTGAGGGATTGCTGCAGTCCGAGTGGGGTCTGATCTAAAATCACTGTATCGTCTGCATACAACAAACATGGAATACTGATCTTTCCATATTGTAGAGGATGATTGTCAATCCCTCTCAAAATTGCAGGAAGCTCAAATGTATTCAAATTGTATAACAGGGGGCCAAAGGGAAAACCTGTTTCAAACCCTGTGTAGTATTTATGGATCCCGACAAAGCCCCTTCCTAGGAAAATCTGACCCTATCCTTAGTATCACTCTACAGTGTCTTAATAAAGTAAAGGAGTGATGAATCTATGCCCCATGCGTCCAGCTTTTTCCAGAGTTCTGCTCTAATTACATTATCGAAGGCTGCCGAATAGTCGATGAGGCATAGATATAACACCACTCCAGGATACTGTTGAGTATCCAAAATAAGGGTTAGCACGGTACATATCGAATGAGTAGTGCCGCAACCTTTCCTGAAGCCTGCCTGTTGACAACTCAACAGGCGCTTCTAACTGGCCCAAGAGGTCAGAAGCACCAGTAAAAGGTTTCCTAAAAGCGTAGAGCTACAATCCAGCATTGCGAATAGCCTAAAATTTGATAGATTGTTACGAGGCCCCTTTTTATAGACTGGGATAAGGATAGAAGATTTCCAGGAAAGGGGAATGGCCCCAGAATTGCACACATGCATAAATAATGTAAAGAGGAGTAGTGCCCACCATTCCAGATCACCCTTTAATATAAAATTACATAACCTGTCAGGGCGAGAGGCCCTGGAAACCTTGCATTTCATAATGAAGGATAATAGATCTGCCCCCCTGATATGACTACTTACCAGGGAGTCTGCCATCGATTTCCTTTCTCTCCCCCAATAGCAATTCACCTTCCCCAACACACAGCTTTTTTATGTATAAGGCCCATTGCTCCTCAGAAATTCCCACCACTTCCCTAGCACCCACTCCCGCCCCATTGCTCCAAATGAGGTGCCAGAATTTTTGGGAGTCATGGGTCTTTATCGGGTAGTTTATACAGTTCCAGCCTGCATTGGACTTGGAAATTCTATGCCTTTTAATACAGTACTTATAATTTGCCCTTGCAACTAAGATTTTTTAGGCTTTCTCGCTTCCATTCAGGTGACAACTTCTCATTGTCCTACGTACCACCCAATTTAGGTCCCTTTTCCTTTTCAAAATATCCCAGTTAAAAATCGTCCCTGGTCTACCCCTTTTTTTATTGTTGAGAATATGCCTAACATCAGCAGGGCAGAACAGAGACCATAATTCCCCTAAATCACCCTTACAGTTTGTCAAGATTTCACAATTATCAAGGCCAGAGGGTACCAAGGCCTCATTAAATCTCTCAATATTACCCAATTTCCACTGCAGCCTATTATCTTAGATGTTAACAGAGGGGTTATACGTTAATATGGTTACAGGAGGGCAAGACCAAGCCTCAAAGCTCATAACGAGCATCACATGGTCACGTTCCGCAGAGAGCTTGAGTGAGAGTATAGGAGCACAAGTGGCCAGGTTAGAGCTTGTAAAGATGAAATCTATATAACTACTGTGTAGGTCATTAGTCCACGTATATTGATTTCTAATCTCAGTAATACCCAGACGCGATAGCTCACACTCGGCCAGCGCAGCCCTCAATGGCCCAAAAGCCTCCCCTCCCCACTTCCCATTCACTGCTATATTTCTCCTATACTCAGCATTAAAGTCCCCAGTCAGTATTGTTGAACCCATGTGGCAATGTAGCCACAAACTACGAAGGGCATCCATCATTAGACCAATCAAGGCGGCCGATGATTTTCCCCCTCGAGGATCATATATTGTTGCAATCAGAGTCACCTGGCCTAGCCAGAGATTGTTTACTTGGACAGCCAGGAAATGTTCATGCATTCTAATGGGAGTGTCCTCATAAGAATCAAAAACAGCCTTTACTCCTATGCAGAGGCTTCCTTTAGGACGGCCACCCCAGGGAGAATTCACAGACAGAAAAAGAGCGAATAGCCATCTAATTCGAATGGGCAGCATAACCAGGTCTCTTTTAGCTTGTAGACAAACACATTCAACAATCGTTGGGACTATCAGGGAGGCGGGATTGTTCAAAAATGAGTTATGTCCCCTCATGTTCCAAGACATCAATCTAACATTTTTCAGCCTCTGTGGGGTAGGACATCAATGCCTGGACCCACCCAACTGGAGTCATTGCCCCTGCTGTCTCAAAGGGGCAAAGGAATTACCCAAATAAATTGTCCCTTGTGGGAGAGGCCGGCCCTGGGTATCAAGGTTTTGTTTGAGATCTTGCCCACAGAGATGGAATAACCTGATTTCAAATCCCAAGTGGAGGAGAGCTTGGGCATTTTTACTAATCCGCTCTACCACCACTGGGGACATGAAAGTTATCAAGTACCAATTGTCCATATTGGCCAGGGCTGGCAATTCCAATTTGAGGATGTCCCTAGATAAATCCGTACAATCGGGTATGAAATGCAAAAGATCCAAGAGCATATATGGTCCAAGAAGGGACAATTAGAGATTGGATTTATTTCCACAAATTTGATGTGGACAAGAACTTTAAACGTGGCAACATCCGTCCCATTAACTTTCTTGAGTCTTGAGTCTCAGATTTAGGCCTGAGCTTAGCCACCCCAACCACGAGACCTGCTTAAATGTCTGATGAGGTGGAGACAAATCCACTTTCTGCCTTCTTGTCTCATCCGTGTGGGTACCAGGCATCACACCACAATGATTTTCCAGGTGGGTCATGGAGGCTCTCTTACAGGCACACTGATTCGTCGTAGGATACTGAGAACTGTCAGACGAGGTCAGGGTGGGAAGTAGGAAAGGGGGGCAGAAAAAAGGGTAGCACAGTCAGTTGGTTTGATGAAAGAAGCTGGTTAGAGGACCCCACATTAATTTGTTGGTGGGGACGAGGAGGGACCACTTTGGTGGATGTAGGTGGACCACCTGTGCCCAACTTTGAATTTAGGCCCAATTCCTGCAAAGGAAGGGACAACCACCCGTACAAGGGACCCTGTAGTGCCACTCTCAACTCCCCATTGCCCATGTCCTTTGTGACAATTCTACCCTTCTCTTGTCATGCTTGTAACTGACCTTTCCCCCCATAAGGCGACTTAATCTTGTCAGAGATTACTTGAGGTTTTTTCTGCGGCTATGAACTTTTCTTGCATTGTTTAAATTCTCGCTTAGGAGGAGGAGAGGGAGTTGGGGAATGGTGAAACATCGAGAGTTCAGCACATATTGCTTCTAGCTCCCCACTTTCTGTGTCTGCCACTACATAGCCTGTATCATGGGACAGCTCACCCCCACATGGCGAGGGCATGGTCCTTAAGGAGCCAAGGATTGTGATATAGAGTCTAATTCCGAGCTTGGGGCAGAGGTTAATTTAGTCAATTGTGACAGGACAGTCTGGCCTCTACCCAACTTCTTTGTCTAGCTCCACCAATCCCAAGGGCCCAAGGATGGTTGTCAATCTGGAAAAAGCCTCTAGAACTCTCGACTGGCCCTCTTTTAAGAGTAGTTGCTCCTCTGCCATACTGATGAACAGTTGTAATAGCGCCTCAACCTTAGCTTCCAAGGCTTCTGCAAATGGGTTTACATGCAAACGTTGAATGTATGGGTCTACAGGTCATGGTGCATTCAAAGGCACTGTGTCCTCTTCATCTTCACTTTCCCCTGAATAACACTCTGTAGTTGTTATAAATATTTCTAAATCCGGGGTGCAAGAGAGGTTCATAGGCAGTACGTTGTCATAAGCAAAATCCGCTGGTGCCATTGAAATCCTTTGGATGCCCTTACATAATTTCAACAGAGAGCCATTATTGTCCATCGAAAAATTACAATCAGTAAGTTCGTCATCTCTGTTATCCATGATTTCATCCATAGAAGCACATCCTGCTCGAGTCAGTGAGGGCACCACTGCCGATCCAAAGAAGGACTTTATTTTGATTTGTGCCAAGTCGACCTTGGATATTTTTGCTCTTGTCACTTTGTTATTGCAAGGGGCGGCTCTTAGCAGGCTCTTGCTGTTTAAAGGACTACAAGCTTGTTTAGGCTGAGCTCTTGTGTCACTCGGAGGGTCGCACAATGCACTTTATTGGGTCTCATTTAGCCGCATTAGGAGACAAGTGCACTATATGCTGTTATATCAACCAGAGATGTGAACTCCACTGCCTCAGTACAGAAAGGCACATGTTGTAAGATATCACCCAACTCAGTAGGAGGAAGGAAAGGGAGACAGTCTCTGCACAGAAGCAGTCACAAAGAAAGAGGCAGCCTCCTAGAGGGGAATCACAGTCCGGGCTGGCCCTTCACCATAGGGTAATCCGGTCCAAAAAACAACAGTAGTTTTCACTGTAAAACAAACTGTATATTAATAGGTGGGTGGAAGCGAATGTGCTTTAGATTATCAGCCCTGGGTTTAGAAGGGGGGAAACAAACAAACTCGCAACCTCAGCTCTGGAACCATCTCCCTTGAGAAACCCAACAGGCAGAGTGAAAGTGAGAGATGAGCGCTCCCCTGCACTTTCGCCTGGAGGGTTATGGCAATGTTATGTTGTTCTATTTTTTAGTTCTAGTTTTTATTCCTATGATTTTGTTGACTCTATTCTCAATAAAGCAGTGTCCTTACTCCAGGTCAGAAGCAGTCTCTGTGCAGTGAAGGAGTCTCTGAGACTTTGCAGACTCTCGTCGGGATGGGGTCCAGTGCAGGCTGTTTCTTCAGAGACACAGGAAGAAAAGCCACTTCCTCTCACACTAAAATGTTTCCTCCTTTGACTTCCTCTGGAACTCTAACTCCATATACTGCAGATTTACAAAAAAAGGTACAAATATAATTTTACTGTGGGGTATTAATGTAAAATCACAAGACAACATTTAACAGTAATAGTTCAGTCACATGGCCAGGCAGCCACCAATTATGTCTATTAATAACAATACATCATAATAAAAATGTCCAATATGGTGAATGGATACAGAGCCTTGCTTATCTGTGTTCCCTAAGTGTGTGGTCTCCTATCTGCATACAAGTACACACACAATGACTAATCCTTTTCACAGTAGATGCAATTGATCTTGATCTATTAAGAAGAAAGTATTAACTGCAACAATGAAACATAATTCATACCCACAGAATGGAGTCTGCAAGTACGTTTCTAATCTGTTCTTGTCAAGGAGCTTTGAGTCCGATAAGACATTGAACAGTCTTTTGAGCCACAAGTACCTCTGAACTAGTACTGCATGCAACTTTAACAGCCCACTGTCTTCAGTTAAGAACCTGCCTCAGCACTAAGCGTTGCATTCTAAATAATATTAATTCAGTGACACTGGTCAAAATTACTAGCCCCATGGTGAAGTAACATATCAAACTGGCCCATATGGGCAAATAAAGTGCCCTGCTTTGACCAAAAAAACGTGCCAACACTAGCATTTTGCGTTTTTGGTTCAGGCATTGCACTATTGCCCTCTAAGCCAGTCTGAGACCTCCTCTTCAAAGTACATTGCTGCTTCACAGTGTGTCTTATATCTAAACACCCCCTCACTTGTGTGTGGCCCTTCCCCCATCTTGTAGGACTTACGCCTTTCCTCCTCTGCCGGTAATTACTCTTCTATACCTCCCATGATATTCTGCTTCCCCACACTCTCCTTCCTCCTCTCTGTGTGGTTTTCTTCCTCCTGGTCTTCTCCAACCTCCTTCATTCTTTTTTTCTCTTTTCTCATTTTAACAGTGGTTCCCGATCATCCCCTCGCTCTCTCTCTCTCTCTCTCTTTCTCTCTCTCGCTCTCTCTCTCTTTCTCTCTCTCTCTCTCTCTCTCTCCCTCTCTCTCTCTCTCTCTCTTTTTCTTTTCTTGTCACCCTCCTCCTCATTCTGTTCAGCCTCCTGCTGTTCATTTAAACCTTTTCCATTCTCTCATTTCTTTCCTTCCCCCTCCATCTCTCCCTCCTAGTTCTAGTCCACCACCTCTTCTCCCTTGTGCCTCCTGTGGTGAAGGGAACGAGTGGAGGATGTCGGAAAAACACTTCTCTGCCACCTCATCTCTTCTGTAAACGGTCATGGCGGTAACCCAATCACACTGAGAGGTATGTTGCAAACCACATTATGCATACGTAAGGGTGGTTTGGGGAGTGTGTCTCTACCCGCTTATATTTTGGGTTAGAGTCTCAACCAGAGCCTTTAGCCCCCCATCCCCAGTTCCACCTCACTGTCGAGGATCAACCCGGCCGAAACACATATCTGGGGTTGCTGTTGGTACTCTTGTTGAGAACAGAATTGTCTGCCATTTCGGTGCTGGACTGCCCTTGGGCAGAACAAAGACTGATATGCAGTGGACATTTCTCTTCTGTGAAAGGGATGGTGAGCTAAAGACTCTGGTTGAGACTCTAACCCGGGATATAGGCCGGTAGAGAGGCACTCCCAGACCCCCCTTACTTGTGAGAGCCACATTTTGAACGTGATTACTGGTATAATGTTGGCATAAGTGCCATATCCCATAGATCTCAACATTGTCTTACCTGTGCTGTCAAATTTATTTAAACATCCAGGATTCTGATGGACTGGGGAGCCTTTAGGATTCCCCGAGTACCTCTCTTGGAACTTCTTTGCCTAGTGGGGCTACTTCACAGTTATTTAAAAGACAGAGGTGACTGTTGCGATTCTTCATAGTTCCTCATTTTCTTTCAGTGGCAAGTTCGCCACCAGTAAATTATTATACATGCACATTTCATGTAGTCTCAGAATGGATTTTGAGCATGGTGTGTTATCAGGGCTTTAAGTGGGCCGGGGCCTGCCGGGGCTGGGCCCCGGCAGGCTCCGAAATTTCGTTTTGAGGCGGGGCCCTGCCGGGGCCCAGTAATCTCCCCTGGCAGCCCCGGCCACTACACGAAAAGGCATTTTTTTCTACAGCCTGAAGCGCTCGCACGTTTGCGAGAGCTTCAGGCTACAGAAAAAAATGCCTTTCAGCCATAATGGTGGCTCCGCACCTGCGAGGCATCCCTTTAATCCAGCGATTCCCGTCGGCCGGCACCACCATTATGGAAAAAACGTGAGGCCGCTGAAAGCAGAGGCCTTGCTTTCTAAATACTGGAGCTGCCGCGCATTCGCGAGAGTTTCAGTATTTAGGAAAAAGGCCTCTGCTTCCAGTGGCCTCACCCTTTCAGCCTTAATGGTGGTGCTGCCCCTCCCCAGCTGGCGAGGGGCAGCACCACCATTAAGGCTGAATAGGCAGGCGCTGTCCCCTGCCAGGCAAGCCGACACAAAATAAATGCAGAGATCAGCACCCTCTCCCCATAGGGGAGAGGGTGCTAATCTCTACGAAAGGCTGCCTGGCAGGGGTGGCAGTAGCCCATTGAGCCCGGGCTCGTTAAGGGGGCGTGGCCTAACGGGCCAGCAAGACCCCCGCTGTTAGGCCACGCCCCCTCGATGAGCCCCGGCTCGATTTGTAGTGCCACTTAAGGCACTGTGTGTTATGTCTGCATTCACTTCCCCAGTTGCACTGTGAAGAAAAGCACCACGCCATTGCAGGCATTGATTTGAAAGTGAGATGAGAAACACAATTGTACATGGAAATCCCCCTGGTATTGAACCTGTAAAATCCGGTCAGATTGCATAGGGAATCATGTACATTCTGGCCACAATGCACATCAATTAATGACAGCATGTATTCATGAGTTTACTAGCGGAATTTAAATCTACACGGAAACCTGTAGTTTTTCATTCATATTCAACACTCAATTGTGAACTCAAATAAAATTGTATGGAGAGCCCTTGCTAGGCGTAAGTGTACATTCAAGCAATATGCATGCTACCTCAAAATGAACCTGTGTGGAGAAAAGGGACAGGGGGGTCACTTAAAGCAGCAGGGAGTGACACATATCACTATATTATTGAGGTAAAAGAAGCGTTACACCACTTCCTTTTGAACCTTCCACCCCAGCATTCTGTATTTCTCAAAGACCAATATCAGTGCTCCTCAAACTTTCTTCTCTTGTCATTTGACCATAAACTCTACCCTCAGCAAAGTCCCTACCCCACTCGACACACTGCCTATTGAAAGTGCCTTTTGTGTGAACCAAATTCGGTTGCACCAATTTACCATCCCCCCATTTCTTTGGAACAGTTTACCACCAGCCATTCTTACTTCCGACACCTTAGGACACTTAAGGAAACTACTGACAACTCATCTCTTTTCTAATCACTTCAGCAGCTGTGATATGTATTTCCTTTAAAGTTTGTTTTGAAATCATTTTTGTATATATATAAATAGTCAATAGAAAAACTTTGTTAAAGGGACATTATGGTTAAGTTGTGCTACTAAAAACCTATGAGATTCAGTAAAAAAACCTTTTTAAAGGGATGTTATGGTTCCAATTTAAACTGAAAAACCCCTGAATTTCACCAGTTATGGTGAGCTAAGCAACCATAACTCACAACACCACCGTACATTGCTAAGACTAACACCCAGGGCATCAAAGATTACATCACAAATGTCATTGATGACATCACTGATGACATCACATGTCTGACTCGCTCTTTTCACCTTTAGTGATATATCTTGGCCAGTAATAGTTAGGAACAAAAAAATCATAAAGTACTATATATGTAGACTTATACTTCAAATATGTTCTTACAATAATTCACTTAGGGTACACTCACAGCATATGAAACATATACATAGGGAAAATACACACTTGAAAGATAACAATGCTTTCTGTGTATGAAGGCAATCAGTAAGGTTATCAACACTTTATTATTGTACTGCTGTTTTTTTTATTACTGTACTTTCTCTGGCTATGCTCATATTTGTATTTGCATTACTTTCTTTAGGGTGCAGTCACATCATGTGATAGTTATACATAGGGAAGTAGTATGTTTGAAGCGGAGCAATCATTTCTGTGCATAAAGATAATCAGTTAGGTTATGAACACTTTCTGGTTCTACTGCTGCTTTTTTGCGTACTTCACCTTCCCTGTATATACTCATATCTGTATGTGTTGTTGTGTCTTTGTGTTTTGTATGTAATAATGAAATTATGTATTAAGTGGGTTTTATTAGCTACTTATTACATGTTGCACAGTACACAAAACTCTAAAAAGAAAGCATTTATCATTTCACTATTCAACATAGGAAGATTATGAATATTGCACCTCCATCATGTATGCTGCACACAATGCTTATGTTTATACATGAGTATCTTAGTATACTGTAAAGAACTTCATAATATAATGCTATTTATATCAAAGCATTGCTTAATGCACTACATAGCTCATGATATCTATTCCAATGATCCTTGACACTTTTTTGTCAACATTTTAATAAGAATCCCTTGTACAATCTTTTCATGAAAAGTAAATGTGCATGTGATGTCATCAGTGATGTCATCAATGACATGTGTGATGTCATCTTTGATGTCCTGGGTATTAGTCTTAGCAACGCACGGTGGTAGCGCGAGTTATGGTTGTTTAGTTTACCATAACTGGCAAATTTCAGGGGGTTTTCGGTTTTACTTGGAATCATAAAATCCTTTAACAACGTTTTTTTTTACTGAATTTCATAGGTTTTTAGTAGCACAACTTAACCATAACATCCCTTTAACAAAGTTTTTTTACTGAATTTCATAGGTTTTTAATAGCGCAACTTAACCATAACCTCCCTTTATCAAAGTTTTTGTTTACTGAATATACATATACATAGTGTGAATTTGATCGATGTTTACTAGGATTCCCTTACTTCATATACATGTAACATAGAATATACTGAACCCACTGCTAGTGATTTGATGTCCGCAGACTGTGCGTATGTCCGCGGACGGACGTAGACAACATCAACACTACCCAACAACTCAGGGGGTATCTGAGATTGTTTTATCATGCCATATAAACACCGAACAAGTTCAAAAAGCAGCATATGAATGCATTATATGTAATAATAAATAAGAAGTGGAACCTATATATGTAACTATATATGTAGCACATCAACGATCCATTTAAATAGCATATGTACTAAAATGGAATATACCAAAACAAAAAAGATATGCCTCCGACATAATTACCTCGCAGAAACTGCACAGCAAGAAGCAACAGCAGACCTACACAACAGTAACAACAAAACTTACCAGAAACAACTAAGTAAACTTAATGTTTCTTATATATTTCTAAACTTTCTTTATTAGGTACACTAAAAGTAATATATTTTTTTTTACACAGAAATGTCTAGTACTTTGGAATGGCTTGAAGAAATGTTCCCACGTGATGAAATGAGTGAAAACTGTGATACTAATGGTAGACACTTCTCTGTATAAGCCAATTAATAATCATTATTTTATTTGTACTTAACACTTTTTTTTTTAACAGACCATACAAACAGTGAAAATAATATAGCAAAAGAGACATTAGAAAATGCTCTCCAGCGCATGGAACAAATATAGGATATGCTAATGGGAAATTTTAATCTTTTAAAATATTTTGTGGAGGACCACATACAAGATAAAATTAAATATCATTGTCCCACATGTACCTGTTCTCCCTCTCCATGGCCCAGTCAACTATCCCCAAACCCTCACAACCAAGAAAAACGTTATGATGAGACTTCATCCCTTCATCCCCTCCCATCCATCCTCTCCAAACCCCCAATTTCCCTATATTTGTGACCGTTTCTGCTTCCCCCTCTCTTTCCAAAATTCTATATGTGTATATAATAAAAAAATATTATGTGTGTTTTAATTCAGTCCTCTGTGTTTTTTTTTTTTTTAAAGGCAGTTAGGGTGTCCGCGAACAGAGCGGGTGTCCAAAATGTCCGCAATTAACCAAAATGGAGGTGTCCTATGGACACTATACCTGTCCGTACTGTCTGCAATCCAGATGGAACTGTTCTTAGAAGACACTCGAAGTCCGGAATGTCCGCAATTAAACAAAATGGAGGTGTCTTAAGGACACTATACATGTCTATACTGTCCGCAATCAAGATGGAACTGTTCTTAGAACACACTCGATGTCTTGAATGTCTGCAATTAACCAAAATGGAGGTGTCCTAAGGACACTATACCTGTCCGTACTGTCCGCAATCAAGATGGAACTGTTCTTAGAACACACTTGATGTCTGGAATGTCTGCAATTAACCAAAATAGGGGTGTCCTCGGACACTATAACTGTCCGTACTGTCCACAATCAAAATGAAACTGTTCTTAGAACACACTCGATATGCGGGATGTCCGCAATTAACCAAAATGGGGGTGTCCTAAGAACACTATGCCTGTCTGTACTGTCCGCAATCAAAATGGAATTGTTCTTAGAACACACTTGATGTCCGGAATGTCTGCAATTAACCAAAATAGGGGTGTTCTAGGACACTATAACTGTCCGTACTGTCCACAATCAAAATGTAACTGTTCTTAGAACACACTAGAAATCCGGAATGTCCGCAATTAACCAAAATGGAGGTGTCCTATGGACACTATACCTGTCCGTAATGTCCGCAATCAAGATGGAACTGCTCTTAGAACACACTCGAAGTGTGGGATGTCCACAATTAACCAAAATAAAGGTGTCCTAAGAACACTATGCCTGTCCTTACTGTCTGCAATCAAAATGGAACTGTTCTTAGAACACACTTGATGTCCGAAATGTCTGCAATTAACCAAAATGGGGGTGTCCTAAGGACACAATACCTGTTTGTACTGTTCGTAATTAAAATGGGAGTGTCCACACTGTCCGTTACACATCTACACACATGCGCACCACACCCATAGGTCCTACGAACATTGTGCCTGTCCGTAACTCTCCGTCGCACATGTGTCACACTTTTAAATAGTTTGAGGACCCGAACACTGTACGTAGAACACCCATGCACATGTGCACAACCGTCCCTGCACATTTGGTGTCCTGCGGACAGCTCTCCCTTTCGCAAACATGTTTGCGAAGTCATCATGTGACCGCACCCACGCTGAGCGTGTGTCGTGATTTTCGGAAACTGTCAAAGTCCCATAACATTTTAAAAGTACTTTTTTGGACAATCCAAAGTATTTTACAGTAAAAGTTCACTATTGCACATGTCCCAGACAATGTCCCTGGCAATCTACATACATTTTGGAACTTTTTGAGCCTTTTTTTGGTGTTCGAAGTGTCTGCGGACATCCCGGCTGTCCGCGAAGTGCGCAGCAGCACCCCTAAAAAGGCCACAACCTAGAATTGCTCCTCATTGTTCTTCTGGCTACCTGACAGAGCATTGCTTCAGACTTGCATTGACTGCCTGCATTGCTGGTGACTTCTGCCTGCTGTCTTCCAGATGGCGACCATGGCTGCATCAGCTGCATCAGCACTCCCAGCCCCTCCACCACAACACATCCCCAAAGGCCTGCAGAGGGGAACAGGAGTGAGGATGTAGAGGAGACGGATGAAGAGGATGAAGAGAATGAGGTATTGGAAGTCCCTACTACCATCAGTCGCTGTGAGTCTTTGGTGTGGCGGTTGTTTACCAATCTTGATGGAGTGCCAAAAGCTTGTGCGAATAAGGTCACCTGCAATTAGTGCAAAATGGTGCTGAGTCATGGAAGGCCTGGTTCGTACAGTTTTGGTACGACATCAATGAAGCGATACCTAAAGTCGTTCCACGGCTCAGGCATTTGCAAGGTTGTATTTTGTGGTAAACGTAGGAGGTTGACTTCCTCTAAAACATTCTCAGTTTCCGCTCCTGTCACCACAAGAGACACTCATGTGGGACAGTGCATCCCTCCAGCTGCCTCACAGGCCATTCATGATGCTGTTGACCCTTACCTTTCGAGGGTCAAAATATTGTGTATGTACTGCAACACAGTACTCTGCAGGGGGGAGAATCGTCAGAGTGCTTTCGAGACTGCGGTCAAGGAGCACGAGAAGGTCTGCCCACTACCTGAATAAGGCCCACCCTACATCTTCCTCTCTCCACCTGCCCTTTCTTTTCCCCGTGGTTGTTGTCCCTTCCTTACGCTCCTTTCCCCTCCTTTCCTTGTGTGTCATGTTAAAAAAATATATATATATAAAACAACAAAAACCAAAAAAAAGGCTCTTTTGAGAGCCGCCTTTCACAGTTTAAATATAGAAGTAACACATAAATAGTGCAGGGCCCTGTGCATTTTTACAAGTCTGTGGACAGTCTGAGGACATTTATTTTTTGGGGGTGCTGCCCTATCAGAACCATTGCACTTTTCTATGGGGAGAAGTGGTGGCTCTGAAAAGAGACTTTTATGTGTGGGGGGTTGTGTTTCAAAAGCTTCAAATGACTAACACCTACTGCAAAATGTATTAATGTAATTACAAAAAGGTTGCAATGCATTTTGTATATTTCACAGAAAAATCTGATTGCCAGCATAAGTAAGATGTACTCCATCTCTACGAAAAATGCATGTGCTACAAAACATGATATTTTCATTGTGAAAAGAGTGCATGCCAACATCTCTTAAAAAGGCACAAAAAATTGTCTCTGCGCAATACAAGAAAAAATTACTTGGGAATTTGGAAAACATGTCCATGACCTTCCTAAGTCCTTCTTTGATTGCAAACATGTCCTAAACTGTTCCCGCCACAATGAATAATAATTATGTCTGGATGAGGCTGTGTTTCCAAAGTAGCAGAGAGAGGTACCAATTCCAGCCACTTCATACCACGCACTCCACAGCATTCTGCATGCACCTCCAAGCAATGAATCCATGAGTCTCCCAAAATCCAGATAATCTGTTTAATGAAACACACATAGCTATCTGTTGTTCTCTCAGGAAAAAGATTTTCTGACAAACTCTCTCCTTACACAACACACCCAGTAAACCTTATTGACGAATCCCTTGCTCTGCACATTCTCATTTGCATGCCTCTCAACCCCAAAATCCCTGTATGTAATATGCGGTGTCCGCGGACAACCGCCATGTATGCGGTCATATTGAAAAATCTGAGCGTGATGAATTTAAATTTAAATAATGTACCCCATTTCCCCTTTGAGTTTGGCTCTGAAAAGAATCTTTTTTTTTTGCAGATGCTTGAGAGACAACTGTTATTTTGTATTTTTTTTCTTACTTTACTCCTAAAATGTTCACATAAGCTTCTCCAAAGCAACCCTTATATTCCAAAACAGCATGGCATTTCCCATAAAAGATAAAAAAAATGCCATCTTCATTAAAATAAACAGCATTACTAGAATCAATGTTCTCATTGTTACAAAAGAACATACCAGCTCTAAGCATGAAAGCAAACATGCCTCGGTTGATTGCACACCTAGCAATGTTTCGCTGAGGACAAAAAGAGAACTTTTGTCCCATATTGCCCTAGCTACTAAACCAGAAAAAATAACTTTAGCATTTGGAAGGACGTTCATTTCTGCTTGCACCAAGTGTTCCAAATCTACCAAAAAAGTAGGGACACTGACATAGCCCAAATGCAAAGCACCACAGTGCAAAACTACTACATGGGGAATGTTCATCCTACCCATATCTTCACAAACCTATGCAATACCCTGTACATTTCAATTAGGCACAGTGCTCCACACCACCTCCACTCTTTTAACATCAAAATTGTTTGCCACATTACTGCATTTAGCATACTGCTCTAAACCATGCACAAACATGACTCCAACCACCAAGACCCTGATTATCTCCACCTCTGCCATCTTCACTACACAGAGCCTCTTTCAATGCAAATCCACAACCTCAACACCTGATTGGTTAATCCCTACAGTCACACAACCATCCACCAATCAAATCCAAGACCTCTACATCTAACTCCATCATCATAGTTCAGCACTTCAAATGTACTTTTGATCACTCTGAGTACAAATCTCATGTCATTGGAAAGTACCTACTACAAAAACTACTGTACAAGTCTCCAAGATTTCTATTTGCAGCTGCATGCATATCCCCATGCATGAATACAAACTAGAGGTATGCATATTTTCTGCACAGTACATGTACAACTCTTATAAATGCATATAAACAGGGTAACTGCCACTTATCCTGTTTAACGTATAAAATGACTTTACTGTCATTTTTCCCATATGCTATAATCAACTGTCACTTCCAATCCTGTCTGATATCTAAATTATTTTTTTACACACACAGCTATTTAAAAAGTGTAATTTAATATTAAAAGATGAGAGAAATAACAGTATAATTGTAGAAAAACACTTAGTAGTGTATTATGCTTTATTACCCGTACCTTCAAAAATGCATACATTCCATGCTTTTCTAGACAGTTTCTGCCATTTACCCTATAAAAATAGCAAAGTAAGTATATGATTATTTCTTCTGTCTCCTAGCATCCAATAACACAGCCTTAAGAAACCAAGTGAGTTTCATACGCTTAGTATCATATTAATTTGCAAAGCATGTTCAACTAACAGAGTTTAAGTAAAATATAAAGGCTGCACATAGTCAAAGGAAACTGCAAGCACACACTATGTTCAGTTATCAAACAACAATACTACTACATAAACATAAAAATCAACGTCTAAATTAACAACAGTGCTATAAACACACAAAATTACTAACTTCTTTCTTTTACAATTGCAGTGAAGACCACTCTCCTGAAAAGCAGCAGCATCTGAAGTACAAACAACAACTCAGAAGAAACCTGCCCATTCCAAACAACAAAAAGTAAGTACAATAGTACCATAATGTTCTAACTGTAAATCAAACACACTGTGGGGTTGATTCATGAAATTTGTGTGCTGAAAAACAGGGATTTCTGCGCCATTCTTCCCACAAATCTATACCATTAGATTTAGTATTAGTGTTTCTCCTCACCACTAGCTTACTTTGTATTTTCATCTGAACCCCTGTATAGTAACACGCACATACAAGAATAAACTTCCCAACTAGTTATAACTGGCCATTGCACAAGCACAGATCTCCACATGCATCCTTACCATCATACTCAGGCACTCTTGCACACAGCACACATTCATTGCAGAACAGCCCAACCCATACCTTCTTTTTTTTTCCAACAGACCCCAAAGAATGCCTACCAAAAAGGTAGTCCATAGAAAGCAACACAGAAGTAGAGCAAATCAAAATAAGTGTCCAAAATAAGCATCCAACTCTAGAAGCATTTGTAAAAAAAGGTCAAACAAAACATCTAATACAGTCATTAAGTGAAACAAAACAAGCTTCCAGTACAGAAACATTGCCTCATCTTTCAAAATGTAAAACAAAACAGAAAGTGATTAACAAGAACACTGCTAACACTTCTCCTATAAATCTTGATGTAGTGGCAAGTAACCATACCAAAAAAGTATTTTACAAAAAATGTTCCACCACAGATTCCTTCAGAATCTTATAAAAACAGAAGAGAAATCATGTACAATCCTGAAAACCTACCATAGAAAATTAATCTTAGAAGCTCTCATAGACAGTGCAATCCTTCTCAAAAGGAAGTTATTTATTTTAGTGTTAAACTGAATGAAACCACTAACAAAACTAACTACTAAACTACAAAAAAGACTTCTCAATAATCGGAATGTCAACAAAAATACTTCTTAAATATCTGTGGAGGTGAATGGAGTCACACCACGAGCACATAACCATATTTCAATGAAGAAGCATACAAAAAAAGCAAACAAACACAATTTCCATACATAGCAGTGGACGAGGGTATGAAAAACGTAATAATACCAAACTGTAGACATAACATACAAAATAGAAGACAATGAAGATTCCAAATGGTTTGAATTAGCTCTCTAGCTCATAGCAGAAAACAGATACGAAATAACTGACCGCTTAATACTTTACAGTTACTGCACTGCAAAACTTGACAACAACCAAACTCCTTCACGTGCTATCACAAATAACTTGGAATTATTCCCACTACCAAAACCCCTGCAACAACTCAATTTATATGAGAGCATCATAATCCAAACAGTGCACCCATTTCAAGCAATAATACGTCTTCAACCAAAAACAGCAAAATGACCTCCCTCTGAATTAGTGAAAGGCATTTGTGGCAAAGTAGTTTATTTACCATTAGATCTGAAAGAAAATGTACAAACTCTAGGAGTGCAACTTCCAAAAGATCAATCTTTAACTGACTTAGTAATGGTGTACCTACAAAAGACGAAAAAATATCGGCAGCAACCCGTGGACTTACATAAAGTTAGGCAAACCTTGAAATATCTAAAAGACAATAATGAATACTACAAATAAATTAATATTGAAGAAAACCTGAGGGAAACCACTGAAATAATTCAAGTCACCAGAAACTGGTCAATTTGAACTTCTAGATCCTGCTACAGTATCCAATATTTTAGACCATTATACAAGTCATCCATTACACTCTAAAGACACCATAGATGATGCATTAGAAATGTATCAAATGTGACAAACCAAAGGATCACCAATTAGCATATGGGAAAAGAATATAGAAGCACATACCTTTCCTCTACTATTTCCTACTGGGAAAGGAGGAAGGTACGATGATAGACCCACTCAGATAACAGCATCAGAATACTGCTCATTACGAATGTACTCTGAAGATCCCAGATTTAGACAAAATATGAAATACATATTCCACCTACTCTTTGAAAGTGAACTAGCAACTCTATGCTACGGAGTTGCACACACATTGAAATCAGGTGCCCATTTTCAAAATATGTCAGCTGCACAATTACTACAAAAAGTGCAAGAAAAAGATGAGGTTCTACAATCAAAATCTGTTAGCAAACATGCGTGGTTCAAAAGAATACTGGTTACGACGTCACAGAGATGTACGTTGCATGATAAGAAACCTTGGCCCACCCACTTGGTTTGTTACATTAAGTTGTGCAGAATATGCATGGGAAGATTTTCATGATTTCCTACGCATATTAAACAAAAACAAAACAAACATAGATATATTAACAAATGAAGAACTATGATCTCCAGATCCTGTTCATTTATAAAGATATTTCCATAATCGCTTCATTGCTATGCTACACTTTATTTGTAATAAAACTGTTCCTTTGGGCATGCACCCAAGACTCTAGGCCCTGGCCACAACCACCACAGCATAACACACCAATAAAATCAAACATTTTAACTGTGCTATATGGGCTACTTATACAGGATATTAATTACAATCAACGCTGTACCAACAACCCAAAACCAATATCATACTAAAGTAAAATAGCCAGAAGTGCATTTTTTATGTCTTTGGACAGGCGCAGTGACCGAGGACATGGCGAACACATCAGGGGCCACCTAGACAAATACATCATTTGACCCATCTGTTACTGCCCCACCCTCCCCAAGCACTCTTACATACCAACACACTTGCCAAAGTTGTATTTTTTCCCTGTTCGTCGCCGTGCTGTCCGCGGATGTCTCCAGATCCAAGATGACGGACGCATCAAAACAATACAACGCACCTCACTCTTCAACCCAGCCAATCAGCGAACACGTTGTATGTCCGCAGACATGACACAGGCCGATTAGCCAATCAGTGGATTGTCCCGGAGAGAACAGGGAAATGTGTCCGCGGAGCGGACTTAGATATCATTAATTTCTTTAGACCTACTTTTTGGTTGTTTTAAAAAAAAACTACTGGACTAATTTAACCAAATCTTCAAAAGCATGCTTTTGGGACCAAGCCGCTGCTCCTGACACAAATTTGGTGCAAATACATCGAGGCGGTTTGAGCTGTAGGCGTGAGCAAAGTTTTTTCCCCATTCACTCTATGGGAAAAAAATACATTTTGGGACCCCCTCTATAACTTTGCCCCCCTGCACCAAACCTCACTAAACTTTGCAAAAGAATTCAGAGTGGGCTTATACTTGTTTTGCAAAGTTTGGTGAGGATTCGTCCTGGGAGAGCGATTTTGCTCTTCCGCAAGGCAGGGTTAAGGTTAAGGCAAACTTACAAAATGATTTGAAGGCAGCCGTCTGTGTATTTAAAATTTCAGAATTGTACATTCATGTCTTCAGATTTTAAGATATTCCTAACTTTTCTTAACAACTTCCGAAAGCTTGCTTGAAAATATTTCAGAGTAATATTTTGAGGTGCCCCATGTGTATGCACAATTACAGACATGTACATTATTGTCTTCATAATTTACAATTCTTTTAATGTAATTGTGTTTTACTGTGGTGTTTTGTTTTCTCATAGTGAAAACATATTTATTCAGCCAAAATATCTAAAAACTGGTTGCTTAGGTTTCACTATTTTTACAGGTGCCTAGATTCCATCTGAAATTGGTGCACTGAAAAATAAATCTACCCAGGACAATTTGAGATATTAACAATTGAAGATGTATTTATATATGACACATATGCAATGATAACATTTTTTGAATAAACAAATATGAACAAAGTTGAAAATATATGCCAATAAAATGCAAAGCCACCAAGCCAAGCATTCGCACAGCAGACATAACCACACATGCTGTCTTATGTCTAAAAAAAAAAACTCAAATTGGAGGGGATTATGCAGCGTTTTTAATGAATCAATTATAGGAGGTTGTGCAGTTTATCCGCGGATAACTGCAGATTTTGTTTGGACATAACCACACACAACATATGCACTCAACCCCCACTGGGTACACATTGAACCATACACTAAAGCAAGGAAATACATATTTCTAGAAATTATATCTATAGATGACGCTTGCACAATGATGAACAAAGTACAAACTACATGCCAACCACACGCAAAATACACACTTACCTCCACTGGGTATATATTACAACAAACACTAAAGGAAGGAAATACACACAACAAAAGCTCTCAACCCCACTGTGTACACATTACAACATACATTAAAGCAAGGAAATACAAAATTCCAGCAACAATATGCAGCCAACATTCACATGACCACACATGACATATGTACTTTGAAAACTTAATATACATAAAGATAAAAACCACTACAAATAATACATACATACCACATTTGCGTAAACACTTAACTGGTGTTTTATTTTTAAAAAATGTCATCAACTAATTGACAAAACAACCACATTTTTTTTCAAAACTCACTTTCTAATAATAACCAGGTTACTCAAATAATTATTATGGATGCAGACTTTACAGAGATACTACCAAACTGACTTGTGCATTGAATACACATTAGCAATTGATTCCTACTGAGGGACCTTATCATGACCTATGTGATGTTCAAAACTGTCACCTAAACCCCCTTTCTCTTAGCCTCCCTGCCTATCCTAACCCATAAGGATGTCTGCTACATCCTGCCGCTCCTATCACTGGAAGATAATAACACCATGAATCACATAACTCCCAACTCTTCTCTCTTAAGAAAATCACTACCCTTATCTGACTCAATCAAGCCTACCTACTTCCTACCATCTCTAGGATTGAGACAAAAGGAATCATACACTACCAGTAACATGATGCAACAATGCTCTGAGCCAACACCTACTCAATGGATATTGTGTTTCACCAGTAAACCTAAACCGAACCAACCCTGCACCACTAAATGGAGAAATTCTAGATTAGGGTCCAGAATCATTAACCCCTCTACAAACTCCATAAGAATGAACACCCTGACACATCCCAAACCTCTCCCTCTCAACTCCAACACCACACTCAAACAAGAGCATAGAACCTCTTGTGTCCACCCCACAACCCCTATCAAGATTACTCATCAACGCCAGATCCCTTGTAGCACATGCTACTGCAATCAGTGACATCATCACATTGAACCAGCTAGACTTCCTGGCCGTCTCAGAGACATTGTTCCACAAAGCAGCAGGACCTGCCCTCTCCTTATCTGTCCCTGCAAACTTTACCATTATCAGACGAGATAGAGAATCATCTAAAGGAGCTGGCCTAGCATTCATTTGCAAATCCACACTAGCCAAAAGAGAGATATAACTGAGCCAATTTCCCTCTGCTGAGCTACTCTCAGTTAAGTTAGGCTTATCTCCCTCACAAACTATTACTTTACACCTGGTCTACAGACCACCAGTTCCATTAGGAACAATCGAAGAAGACTTAACAGCCCTCCTGAACACAAACATTATGGCAGGTTCTCAACTAATTATATTGGGTGATTAAACAACCCTAAGGATGCCAATGCTACCAGCATAGCTAATACTATCATGGAAGCAGACCTCACTATTAGAAATAATGAACCAACCCATACTAAATGTCGCACCTTGGACTGGTTAGTGGATATTAATTGTATCTCCAGCATAACCGCCACTGTACCTTGCACCTGGACAGACCATTATATGATCTTGTTTACCAATCAAGACAGTACTCAAACTCACTCAGCTAAGTCTATGGCCCCATCAGCCATATAGATGTAAAAAAAAAAACATAACTATTGCTAATGTCCTACCTCTGAGTCAACCTTTAACCAATCCAATCAACCTACCCACCAACCATACAGACCTGGTCGATTTCTATAACAAAATAATCAATTCAGCCATTGACATCAATGCACCATTGAAAAAAAAAACGCTAGCGCATTTAAACACTTTGTTTACCCCAAGTTTAAAAGCCCTCCATGAAGAAAAAAAGACAGGCTGAAACTAGCTGGAAAATAAACCCTTCTATCAGAACAAAAACCTTCTCTCAGAACTTTCATCCAAATACAAAAAAGAAATCATCCAAACCAAAAAAGCGACTTTCCAGGGAAATCTTCTCCCTTCTAAGAGAATTAGAAACCCTGATCGCCCCCAACAATTCTTGCATTAAAAATAAAATTTGGTGCACATATATCCAAAATGCACTCTGTAACAAAATGTCCATGCTCCAAGATAAAGTCACGACCAAGAAAACTACTCTACATAGGATTGCTTTAACTACACAAGAAACGATCCTACATGAAATCAACCACAATCAAATCAAACCGCGCAATCAGTTCCAATTTAAGTACATTTCAATAACTGAAACTGAAAACCCTTAAGCCTTCATGGTGCCTAGGAGATACATGTCCAGCGCCTATCATTTAAGAAGCCACAAAGAAGCTAGCTCCTTTCATCGCCACCTTCATCAACGCCTCTTTCAAATCCTGTGTAGTACCTACTAACCTCAAGGACGCCTGGGTATTACCCTTATTAAAAATGCCTAATCTTGACCCTATCCTCCCCACCAACTACAGGCCAATCTCTGCAGTACCGTTTCTCCTGAAAATTCTGGACAGAGCTGCATATCTCCAGATACAATCCTATCTGGAGATCAACAACTTACTAGGTACCCATCAATCTGGCTTCAGACCTAGACACGGGACAGAGACTGCCCTTCTTAACCTGAAGAACCAACTCAACGATCGTAAGAACAAAGGAGAAGTTTCCATCCTTCTCCTCTTGGATTTATCTGCTGCATTCGACTTGGTCAACCACAAAGTATTCAGTAGTCACCTAAAATCAGCAGCCCACTGCTCCAAGAATGCCACCACCTGGATAAACTCCTTCTTAGATAACAGGTCCATAAGAATGTTCTCACCCTTCTCAGCAGCAGACCCCATACCCATCGCATGTGGTGTTCCACAGGGCTCCACTTTGTATAACATATTTACAAAGCCCTTATTCAACATACTTGACAATCTGGGTGTCTCATGCACTAATTATGCTGACAACACCCAGATCCTCATTCCTATCCAAGGGGATTATGACAAGGATGAAGAATTGATTAATACAATCTACCTAATCATACAAACCTGGGTGACAACCCATGGATTGTGTCTCAATGATGAAAAGACTGAGCTCTTAATCATTGGCTTAACCACTAAATTGAACAAACTCTCCCCTCAATATAATGCCATCACTATTGATGGAATTAAAATCAAAGTCGCTAAGGAAGTAAACATGCCTTAGGCTTTTAACTAGACTCTGCACTCAACCTTAACAAACAGATTAGTGATACTGCCTCTGCAACGAGCTACACCTGCAAATTGATAGACGCATGCAAACCTTTCTTAACTACCGAAAGTTACACGACTATAGCGCGTGATTTAATACTTTCAAAGTTAGACTACTGCAATGTACTTTATCTGGGTACCAGCAAAGACAACACCAACCAACTTCAGACACTCCAAAATAACGCCCTAAGATCTGCCTTAAGCATCCCTAAATCACAGCACATCTCCCAGGAGAAACGCACTGGCCATTAATGATAGAATTAAACTCAAATCCTTAAAACTCACCTACAAATGCCTCAACAACAAAGCACCTATATACTTGACGAACAGATTCAGCAAACACACATCAGAAAGACCTATTAGAGAAGCACAAACTAACAGCCTATGAATTCCCAATTTCAAACTACAAAAAACTGGAGGTGCTAGCTTTCCAGTGAGGGCGGCTCAACTATGGAACTCTATACCAGACACTCTAAGAGCACTACCCTCGCTCCACTGCTTCAAAACAAATGTGAAACTTTGGCTGCACTCGTGTGATCAGTGATGGTCCCCCACATATGAACCCCAAATATCCAAGAGCACGCTCACATGATACTGCATAAGATATTCTATGTATATGAATGTACTGCATATATCTTGTAAATAATTCACCTAATATGTAATACCTCCTTTCATGTGTATGTTCTCATCTTGTAACCAAAAACCTTATAAGTGCCCAGATGCCCAAAGGCCTGGAGCACTCTATAAATAAAGAAACAATACAATACAATAAAATCTGAATTCACCAGTGAGTGCAACAATTACATATATGTGAACATTGTTAAACAAAATAATCAACCTTGTAGTTATGTATTTAATATCAAATAAATAACAAAAAATACAACTGTATACAGTAGTGGACTATTTAGTTGTTAACAATTTCATATGCTTCATATGCTGCATAGCTTCAACAAGTGTGTATGCTAAATTCAGTAACTTTTGTAATGCTATATTGCACTCTATATGAAATGCAAATGTGAATGTATGCAGACACTTTATAGCTTCCCCCGTTTGCACAGTAAATAGCTATACACTAGGCACATTGAATATTTCAAAAATGTCCTTAAAATGATAACAAGCTGGTATATACGCTAAAGAGTGTGACAATTAATATTTAACATGTGTCCTTACAATTATAACGTACAGGTGTCAGATTATCAAAGATTTACACTGGATCTAAAAAGTGGGCAAATGCTTTTATAATACAAAATGGAACAAACAGATTTTGTCACAATCCACATTATCTAAAAAAAATTGCACACATGCAGAAATTAATCAGGCTGTATTTGTGTACTATGTTTGCTGCATAACATACAACAAAAGGTATCTACTACATTTCTTGTTATGTTGCGCAGCACACATAATAAATAAAACAACCTGCTCCAGTTTTCCCCAGGTGAAGCATTGAGATAATACCAATTGGGGTAAACCTTTTTGCTCCATTCTCTATTAACAAAGCTGCAAAATTGGTCCTAAATTCATTTGCACTGCTTTTTTGTACAAGTGAAAATCTTTGCTAATCTGGCACCAGATGTGTACGCTCCACAGTATGAATAACATAATTAATGTACAATAAACAAAACATTTAAACAATGTTACACATAATATACAGCTTAAAAAGTACATCCTGCTACTTTAATGATTACACATTATTTAAAGCTTAAAAAATGATATGCTTCACATCATAAGCATATTCATTTCTTACTTTAAAATGCATCCTTATTGAACACTTAAGCTTACTAAAGTGTGTCCCATTTGTATGATAATATACCTTTAATAATTACTTATGTGTGATGGATGTAATGTTTATAGTACTCTCTACATGTTATATTTTTTTCAGCTTCAAAAGGTGTGTACGACAAACAGTACGTATAACATCAACATACATAAATATGGTTAAACGTGTACAATTTCGAATTTCAAACTTTAAAAAAATGTATGTATACTAATTTTATTTCAGCAAATGTCAAATGCCAACAACTCCTTTGTACTATTCTTCGGCACCCGGTAAGTAAAATCTTCATTATAATCTCTACATTTACCAATGCACCAATTACTAATTTGTGAACATGGTTAAATTATAAAAACCTACCCTTTTAGTTACGTATTTAATAATGTTATATCACTGTTAATATTAATTACTTTACAGCTGTGTGCAGTATAGAGTACTGTTTAGTTGTTCAACTAGTTCCTATGCTTAGAATGTGTCATAGCTTCAACAAGCATGTACGTATCATAAAACACCTTTAATAATTATTTATGTATGATTAATGCAATGTTTATAGCATTTCATATATTTAATAATTGTAACAGCATTAAGAGGTGTGTATGCTAAATGGTGTGCATAACATCATCAGCGTAAATTAATAAAACATACCCTCATTAAACGTAATGTACAGCTTGTAAACCTATATGCTTAGCCTAAAAAGTGTTGTAATTACAACAGTGTCACTTCATAATGTAAACAATTAGCATATTACCTATTTTACAAACTATATATATTTTTAATTTTAATAGGTGAAAAATCAACATTAAGACAGGATCAAATTCAATTCAATATAAATCCACTTTTGTATTGTAAAAGTAAAGTATTTTAACATGTGGTAGTTATCTTATCAGACAAAATTATCTCTGTAGTTGTGTGATCAACTAGATTGCCCATCACAGTGCCTAATGTCACTGTTGTGGTCTTCTAACATACCTCACTGTGTGTTTGCAGTAAGTAGCTCATTGCAGGATTGTTACGTCTTGATGTCATTGTGTGACAACATCATGACATTAATACACGTGACATCATCATGTGGTGATGTCACCAGACTACTGGTGTAGTGCATATTGCATATTCATTGGTGAGAAACAATGTATTAACAGTAAACAAAAGCAATCTTTCTTGCAATCCAGACTCGAAAAAATATCTTTAGATCAAGAATATGTTAATCTGACAATGTATTGTAATCTTGTGTTTTAACAATATACATCCATATTTAAAAGAATAACTCATCTAACCTGGGAATCTTTGATAACGAGAACTATATTAATAAGGACAATATAATGCAATCTTGTGTCTTTACAATCCATATTCAAAAGGAAAAGTAAAACTCAGTTTAGCCAGGCAATTGAGTTAGAATATTGGTGATGCCTCATGCATCTGAACTAAAATACAAGAGTGTACGAGTGTCACCATCCTGCCTGCCGTAGTATATAGTGCTTGCTAATATAATTGAAGTCTCATGAGGTAAGCTTGTATGAGATATACCCATGTAATTCTTACATGCATCCTAATATTCTATATGTCTTGAGATAAGCCCATAGGAAATGTGCTCCTATTGTTCTTGCGTACATGTTGCAACTGATGGATGCCACGTATATGAACCCAGTCAATGTGGATCGGATTTGTCCTACAGTATTGTAGTGTGGTGTAGTAAAAGAATCTAGGTTGGTGCGTTTCCTATGAATTGTTATATCCATAAATGTTTAAAAATTAACTTTCTTACAATTATCTCAAATAATAAAACAATGTCCACGTTGACCATGCATATGTGCATTCATCATGTGTAAACAATTCTATTTCATTGCATGTTGCATGATTCTGTTCTGATATGTACATCAACCTATAAAACAATTCCAATTTATATCCTCATTCATCCCTCCTGTGATTAGTTATTAAGGGTTTTCTATCCAAAAGCATTCTCTTTGATTCAAAGGTTTGACCATGTCTGTTCCATGTGGTCCCTTCTTGATGACCTCCAAAATCTGAAATGTTATCTGTGACATTTGACGTTAAAACTCTAGAAAATGTTGTACGACTGGTGATTTATTACTCTTGGTATGTAAATTCGATCAATGTTCACTCCACCGAATTTTTGTTTTTCTTGTAGATCGACCCACATCATATATCCCACATACGCATTTTAAACTGTAAATAATACTCAAGGTTTCATACTTGGCAACAGTTCCTAATCTTATTTGTTTTCCTATATTCGGGTGATATTTGTTTCCTAATCTTATTTGTTTTCCTATATTCATTACCCTTTGAAACACAACTACAGTTCACACACTGAAGACACAGATATTTTCCTTTCCTATTAGTAGTTTCTTATTTCCTGATCTTGTCATTGTGGGTTAATAGATCTTTTATGTTTTTACTCCTAATGTGTGCAAACGTGGGTTTCTTTTTGAAAACGTTTCCTATTTTGTCACCTGATAAGATATAGCAATATTTATTATTTGCAGAGTTGCAGCTGAGTTGTCACTGCAATCTGTGTACTGCTGGGAAGGTCTTTTCTTGCTGTTCCTCCATTTGATGATGGAGAATCAAAACTACATCAGCCTTACCATTCGGCGGAGCGACCGCAGAGTTGCAGCTGAGTTGTTACTGCAGTCTGCGTACTGTTGGGAAGGTATTTTATCTCTGTCACTCATTTGCTGTAGGAGGAGCAAAGCTAAATGAGCCTTGATATGATATGATATGGCATTTATAATGCGCCTATACACAAGTGTTTCAAGGCGCGACAAGGCAAACGGTGGGCAGAGGGAAAACAGACAATGATCCTACTAGGCCAGGTGTCATTCAGATCGTGCAAGTGCATGGGAAGGGGGAAGGGGAAAGTGTGGGGGGAGGGGCAAGGGACAGTGCAGTACATGGAATAATAGAATAAATAAGCAATAAGTGAAAGTGCAGCCAATGGGAGCCAAGTGCAACGGTTAGTGCAGACATCAGGTGTCAAATGCTGGTAGTGAGAGTGTGGGGATAGAGGAAGGGAAAAAGCAGAGGCAAAGAGAAAGGTTTTGAGGTGCTTCCGGAACCAGAGATGGTTCTCCTCAAGTTTCAGAGAAGAAGGGAGGCTGTTCCAGAGGGAGGCCCCACCCGAAGAATGAGATCTATCGCCAACTCATTGCTTGGAGAAGCGACTGACCCTGAGGGGGTTGGAGACGGCTGAGCGAAGAGCTCGAGAAGGAAGATATTTGGAAAGGGAGAACAGAAGTTATTGAGTCCCCAGGCCCCAGAAGGCCTTGTGGACAATGCAGAGGGTGCAGCCACTGGGAGCCAGTGCAGAGATTTCAGTCCTGGAGAGATACGTGACCCTGTTTTGATGAGACTTTCATAGATCAGACTTGTCTAGAAACCTCGTCTGGGGAGAACAGGGGAAAAGCAGACAAGGAGGGAGGAGAGGTGGCTGCAGAAGGGCCAGAGGAGGGGCAGGGAGTAGACGAAGGAAGGGGAGAGGATGAGAGAGAGGACAGGATGTCCTGAGTTTCAGAGATGAAATGAGAAGCCAGTGGCGTGCAGAGGGCCCGGGAAGGGACAGGAGAGGTAGAGACTGTGGAAGGATTGGCCAGTTCCTTGCAGATTTTAAAGAGTTCAGATGAGTGGTTAGATGCCGTAGAGACGCAGGCTTGGATGTCAGTTCTTTTCTTTGGGAGGAAACAGAGCAGGTATTGCCTTCGGAGAAGGCGGCAGGCCAGTTTGTCAGAGGGTGTACATGAAGCACGCCATTTCCTCTCAGCCACCCTACACTTGCGTTTAAGGGTGACGAGGTCTAAGTCATACCAGGAGTTGCACTTGGCAATGGGCTTCATGCGGATTCTCATGACAGGGTCAAGAATATCAAGAGTATCAGATATAGCAGAGTGGAGAATGGAAAGGGCTGTGTCCAGATGAGAGTCAGCCAAAGGGGGAGTGGGAAAGACTGAGAAGGTGGGTGGCCACTCAGATAGGAAGGAGGAGATCTGACCAGCTGGCCAATAGATAGTCACCATGATAAGGGAATGGCTAGGAGAGAGAGAGAGAGCCTGCAGACGAGGAATTCGAAAGAGGAGTAGGCCTGCATAGGAATGACAGAGGCAGGCATCCACTCGGGGAAAATCAGGGCTACGCCCCCTCCGAAACTGTTGAACCTGGGCACGGAGAGGATCTTGTAGCCGTCAGGGAGGAGGGTGTCAAAACTTGTGACAGATCTGGCAGTGAACCATGTCTCGGTCAGACAGAGGACATCGAGGTCAATTTCCTTGAGAAGGCAGCAGATGTTGGAAGAGTGTTTGACAGCTGAGCAAGAGTTATGAGTGGCAATATGGAGAAGGTTAAACAAAGAGGTGATGGATGGAAGGTTTAGAATGAATCTTAACCACTGGCATTGCTCCGGGCAACCCTCCAGACCATAGTTCTTTGCCTGTCAAGCCATTACAGAAGGGAAGACCATATGCAAATCAGGCTTGGCCCCACCCCAAAAGGGGCAGTCCAGCCAAACTGCTAGGTCACATCCCTTCTGCACAAGATCACAAGCATCCCCAAACATGTTTCAGCCTTGTTGGGCCTCATCAGTGAGGAGTAGCTTGGGTCTCTAGGCCCAGCAGGCACGGGACCCACATCTGGGCATACCTGTCCCACTCAGGGTGACAAAGCAAAAACAAAGAGGTGATGGCTGATAGGTTCAGAATGAATCTTAACCACTGGCATTGCTCTGGGCAACCCTCCAGAAAATAGTTCTTCACCTGCAAAGCCATTACAGAAGGGGAAAGACCATATGCAAATCAGGCTTGACCCCACCTCAAAAGGGCAGTCCAGCCCAATCTACTAGGTCACATCCCTTCTGCACAAGACTACAAGCATTCCCAAAGATGTTTCAGCCTTGTTGGGCCCCACCAGTGAGGAGTAGCTTGGGTCTCTAAGCCGAGAAGGCACGGGACCCACGTCTGGGCATACCCGTCCCACTCGGGGTGACTTTTCTCAATGAAAAGTGGATGGCTGGAAGGTTCTGAATAAATCATAACCACAGGCACAGTTCTGGGCAACCCTCCAGACCATCATTTTTCAGCGAGTCTGCTCGAGCCAATTAGTCTCCAAGCATCAGTAATGAACAATACGGACAAATTGGTTGACTTACATTTAATTATACTGTCGATGGCTGCAAAAATGAATGCCTTATTCCAACTGTGCACAAGGCTGGCAGAGGACCATCAAGACTTTAAATCTTTAGCAGCCCGAATGGTGGATAGTATGGGTCCTATTGGTGTTTATGTACCTTTAACCGTGAACACAGGTAACATTTTAGATACTCCCACCAAAGATTCCATTCTGACTAGTCATCCCCATCCCATACGGAATTCAGAATTAAAGTCAATTCCTATTCTTATGCAGATATGTTTTCTGACTGGAATGATCGGGGATGCAGAGGAACAGGTTGTAGCCTATACAGTCAATGAACCGGATGCCATTGACATTCTATGTCAGGAAATATCAATGATGGAAAAACAAAGTCACAGAATCCTATGATTTCTAATGGGAAATAAACTAACTTATAAACACCTAACTTCTTTACAAAGAATGTAATACAGTATGAAAGGTCAAAGTGTAGATGACGGTAGTGATATAGTTGACCCACATCATTGTACTCCTCAAATACGGTTATCACACAAATTAATGACGATGGGGAAATTAAGCAGGTTGATCTTAGACGGCCCTTGAACAAATGGGTCACTCATTTTTCGGTGTTTGGTAGATCAGCACAAACTTTATAATGAACAGTGGATAATATTACACAACAGCAAGTTGAAAGCTGATCTTATGTTAACCCCCACTACCGTTGAAACTTCTGTTGCTAAAATAAAGCATGCAATAGAAGATGGCTCTATTAACACATCTGTAACCAGCACTGTTAGGAGTAATGTTGTCTGGAATAAGCTGAGCCTGTTTGCTAAACTTGAGGAAATTAATACTTCTGAGGATAGCCCTTTCCTAAACAGAACCCCATTGTTAGCCCTATGGAACTCCATCCCATGTCTCACTATGCTCATAAATAATGACATTTTGAGACTGGAATTGACCAAATATGGCAGTGCTACCAAATGGGCACTGATGGAATTGTCCTCCCTGGCAGTCACTATGCTATTATATTCGTCCTTAGATTTGTTATTGGTGTTTTGTCTTCACCTCTTCACTAGCTATAGTGAACTAGGATATAAGGAACATCCCAATAACATCAAACTCCAGAGTGTAACTCGGAGTTATGGGGGTTATATGCATCATAAAGATCAAGTTATTGGGTGCGTGCCCTCCTCTTGTACTAATAGACCTCATAGCAGTATCAATTCAATGAAATGGTTGAGTTGGAACACGAGAGGACATGAGTAATTTCTTAATCAGAGGGAAGGACAGGCTCTTATTGAATCAAGTCATCTCTTTTTGCTACAAGAAACATGGGCAAAAATGACTTTATAGTTCATGATTACACGGTTCTATGTCGGCATGAAATCAAAGGCTCTTGATGTAGACCAATCGGTGGACTTGCCATAGGAGCTCAATCATTTGTCTTCATTAGTCCCTACGGCTTGGAAGTAAATTCTCAATATGTTATATATGCTGTGTTACATTTCTCTGCACTTATAAAAGATATCTTGAATATAAATGTATTCTCTCCTCCTGGTGACGATAATGTTAATGAAATTATGCATGTTGTGGATAAGATGATTAATGCTTGGCATACGGATCCCCAAGAGATAACATTTTAATTGCAGGTGACTTAAATGCCCTGAGTTGGGAAAAATGTAATCTTATTCAAAATGAATGGCATGATTCCATGAGATGTGTGCCTCCTGTATTGAATGTGAAAGATTATGGGACAAAATGGGCTCAACCCTTTTATACAGGACACTTTATGCCTCAATTATAAAGGAAGTATTCACAATTTAATTAGGAATGCAGGGACCAATGGTATCAACACATCTACTTTGGACTATGCATATATGGACCAGGAATTATGGAGTAGATGTTATCCCAGGACAATCTCTTTTAATACTTTAAGTGGCTATGCAGTCTTGACATGGTCGCCATGAAACATCCCAAGAATATGGGAATACACATTATAATGAACCAATCCATGTTAACCTCACAGGGACTACAATCACATGAAATCATAAAATCTTGGAAAAACTGAACATGTTTGTTCAGTAGAATAGGACATTGCTCTATTCCTGGCTTCAGGATAATGACTGGAATCTGAGTGAGATGATGAGCTTACTGAAAATCCAGCTCTAATTAAGTATAGTACAGTGCATGGGCACCAGTGTACATGATGGATGCATTGATAGAGAGATTAAGGCGACTTAGCAGCTCTACCGACACCAATGTAGAACTATTGATAAAGACCCTTCACTCACTAGTGAAGCAAAGTAGCTGTACAACATATCAGCATCAACGAGATACAAAGATTGGTTGAATTTGTATAAATCATCTATTAAAAATGCCAATTGGATCTACATTTATTAATTGCTGAACCTAAGGAATGAAAAAAGATTTTGGACTATGATTAGAACTAACAGCCACTCCCAATCTAACATGGAATCCAATTCAATTAGCATGAATGCTTGGACCAAAGTAGTGAGTGAGCTTTATTACAAGAATCATCCCATCGCAAACAACACTTATATTTATTTACCATATAGTACTTTGTTAGAAGGATTTGATCCAGAGGATAGTATTACCGTTCTAACAGCAATTAATAGCTCATGAACCCCGGGGCCGGATATGATCCCTAATAAAATTATTTAAGGACAATGCACACTTTTGGGCATCCATACTAGAAAAAATATTTAAGCAAATACTAAGAGATGGTATTATCCAAGTCAGCTGGCAAAAACCTAAAATGGTGCTGGTTTTTAAAAGGGGAGACCATACGATCACTGCCAACTATCGACTTTTGCCAATGGCAGATGCTAGTCAGAAAGTATCTGCTGCTCTTCTTCTGAAAAAGTTAAATGCATGGATTCGAGAAAATGCAATCTTACCACCTTTCCAAACAGGATTTCAAAGCGGTATAAATACTCTGACCAACATTTGTTTATTGAATTACTTAATTACTGTCTCTAGACAGAAGAAACATGACCGATTATACGTGTGTTTCATAGACTTTAGTAAAGCCTTCGATACAGTATCCAGACCTCGTCTATGGGAAAAACTTAAGAAATGGGGGATCGATCCTGCACTATTGCATTTTATCACAGCTCTCTATTCCAATACTACAGTTAGGATTAAAGTCAATAAAGATGGTCTCCTTACACCAGATGTTGTCTGTAATACTGGTATTAAACAGGGATTTGTATTAGCCCCAACATAATATAATATATAAAAACTTTCCTTCAATCATTGGGACTACAACCGTACCATGGATCAGCTACGCGGATGACACTATTATTATGGATCACACCCCAATTAGGCTACAAAGATCACTCAATGCACTAGTAGAATATGCAAAAAGATTCACCTCCTGATAAATGGATCGGGAAAAGAAAAACTACAGCTGGCATACCAGCCAAATTGGAGGTGGTAGACACCTATCATTATCTGGGTGTTCCTAATAAGAATGCTCCCTGCAGTGATTTCTATTGCACTAACCTATGACGTAAGGTCTTAAAAATGGCTTCTACTTATGAGCATGATGTATAGGAATGTCAACAATAATATTGAGGGACTTCTAAAAGTGTATACCACCAGTATTGTTGCTAGCATTGTTTATGGTCTATCAACTATCCCAGAAAGTAAATTAGAGCACATTGATGAACTTGAGGCAAAAATTCTTCGCACCATTTTGACTTTATTGACTCTTGGTGGGACAATACAATAAAACCAGCAATAATTTGTTTCTGGTTAATCTGAAAAAAAACAAGAAATGTCTTGAGCAACTTAATATGGATTTGGGAGAGACTTTTCTCAATCATAATAGAATGAATAACATTAAGAGGAAAGCAAAACAATATGATTGTTGTATGCACATTGATTTTCAATTTTATCGTACCATGGATAAGCAATTTAGTATGCAAGCCTTTAGACCGGGGGCCCCTTGTTCATCACTTACCAAAATCTACTATAAAGAAATCAGAATATTTATTATTTATCTTCAATATAATATGTTACCTACTTTTGAGCACACAGGGCGCTGGGCACGGATATCAAGAAATGAAAGGTTATGTCGACTATGCGGGACCAGTATTGAAACCACAAGACATATTCTCACTCAATGTAATCAACTAGTGAGGGAGTATACACTAGGTTATGCCAATTTTGTACCTAACACAATACACATTGCAGAGAATCCGTTTTGGGCTGCAATTATCTCATTGGAATCTAATGTAATATCTGGTGCTGCCTTCTATGTTTGAAAGAAGGCCACCTCTGGAATAATTCCCCAATAACTGAATCCTCTTATGGACACTAATTGTCTAACTTGTCACTCCTGATCGGTCATTTTATTCTAAAGGGATGGTTTTATTTGTACCCTTATTTAATGTGATAATTCTATAATATGATTTCTTTGAAGAAATAATTGCTTACCCTGTGTTACAATTTTGATTTTATTTATTACAGTGTATTTCTTCTTTTGGTTTGAAATGACTATTTTTATACTGTATTACCATGTTGGCTATTAATATTTTAATGAAATGTATTTGTATTTTAATATGTGTAAAGGTGTGTACTAACCATTAACACAAATAAAGAAAACAATATATATTAACCATATTTTTGATGTTCATGACACTATAAGAGTAATATGCAAAATTGTATTTATTTTGTTTTTTCAGGACAGATTCTAACTACACAGGCAGGTAGAATCCACTGTATGGTTATTGTTTTACTGATTAAATGGTGACATAAGAATGAATGTAATGCATGTACATGTTGTTTGTGCATCTTTCATTACACATTCCTCATACAAGGATACTTTTCCTATTTTCTTATTTTGGGATAATTCCAGATTCTTGAAAAATGACCTAGTCCAAACTGCATTGGATCATCACACAAGAAAACCCCTTTCTCTTTTACAAACAATATTGCTCAAATGCTTTTATGTCACAATATAAAAGTGTTCATTTGAGATCAAAGAAGAGCATTACGTCGACGAGTACAAGAAGGCAGTAACTTTGGAGCTTTAACCGGTTTGTGACAAATAAATAGCAAATATTTCTTTTGCATATTTGCAACCCCGGGTACTTGGGTGTTTATGGTGAGGACAACATAACTTTATAAAATAATTACTGAAGAAGTTTTAACATAATGGTGCTCACTCAATACAATTTTTCATTGCAAATACAATTCAAGCATATATTGAGAAAATGTACAACTAAAACTTGCAAAGTCAACAAAAGTACAACTAATTTGTCTTTTTTTTCAATAACAATAAAATATAGCTGTGCTTGATTACAAACAAAATTAACAACACATTATGCTTAAAAAAAAATCTCCCTTGTTCTTTAAATATGTACAGTCATGACAATGCTACACAAAATCAGGGTTTCTCCCATAAAAGAAAAATACATTGTTTTTTAAAAATAAATAAATGTTCAAATCCCATTACAAACACAAAACATATGGTCTCATTACACGGTAGGTGGTGAGCCATGGCGCTATTTGCGCCATGGCTCATGCCGGTAAAATACCGGCACCGCCTTGGCGGAAAGGGGATTTACCGCCCCATTCCAAGGTTGGAGGGGCGGTAAATCCCCTTTCCGCCATTGCCCTTCCCCATTCCCATTTCTGCCCCATAGGGCTCTATGGAGATAGGGAAGGCGCTAATTACGGCACCGCAATTTTGCGGTGCCGTAATTAGCTCAGAGGTCCCTTAGCGGGTTGGATTTTAACGCCTGCAAGAAGCAGGCGTTAAATCCTCCAACCCGCAAAGGGACCTCGTAGTACGGCGGTAAGGGTTAACGGTCACCGTTGCCATTAACGGTGACCGTTAACCCTTACCGCCGTCCGTGTAATGAGGCCCATAGTCCTTTAATAAACACAATTGTCCTTTGTTATTTAATTCTAGCTGGAAAACAGAAGCATGGAATAAAAGCTCTAAAAGAAAAAGAATATATAAGGAAATGTACCAAAAGCATCACTCAAAAATGAAACACAAAAACAAAAAACAAAAAGGAACAAAACAGCAAAGACATCACTAGTGAAAACGAAGTTGAAAAACAAATATTCAAAATGCACTGTGAAAATGAATACTGTACCAACTATTGGTAATGGTAATGGTGAACTAGTACAACATATATTTAATAAAGATCAAGTTAATACAGAAACAACAATGTTTATTGCAGTAGTTGAAGTTGTTCCTTTAGTATCCACTAGTCATTTAGAATATTTAAATCAAACAAGTGAAAATACAAGGATACATTTTAAAATACAAGGATACTTTTTAATACGCCTGATATTACTACTGAGGCTACCTGTACCATACCTCATCGATTTAATTCACAATGCCATCACATTAACATGAATGTAAAACACTCTGGGGATAATTCATAGAATTCGGCACATAAGTGGCGCACGCGGCTGGCGCACAGTGTGTGCGTGTGGCAGTCTGCACCAGCCGTGTGCGCCAAAACCCATTTCAGTGCACAGCGTATTCATGGATTTTAACATCCATAACCAGCCATGGCGCAGAGTGGTGCAGTGACCCTGCAGCAGTGCCAGCAATGCCCCCAACCCCGCCCTGTGCACCAAAAACATTGCACAAATCTCCTACATGGCGCAAAGGCCAGGGGACCAGCATACAGCCCCCCCCCCACCAAGCACGAAAATGTGTGTAAAAGTCCATGCGCACCCCTCGGAATACACGTATCGATCTCGCGCTATCGAAAACGGATGGAAAACTCCCTGTGCACCCCTCGGAATACACGTACCCCACTCGAGGTATCGAAAATGCATGGAAAAGTCCACGCACAACCCTCAGAATACACATACCCCGCCCGCACTATTGAAAACACATGTAAAAGTCCACACGCATCCCTCGGAATACACGTACCCCTCTCGCGCTATCGAAAACGCCTGGAAAACTCCCTGCGCACCCCTCGGAATACACATACCCCGCCCGCACTATCGAAAACGTGTGGAAAACTCCCTGCACACCCCTCGGAATACACATACCTTGCTCGTGCCAGCCAAAACGCGTGTAAAAGTCCACGTGCACCCTCGGAATTCACGTACCGCATCCCACGAAGAGCACGTACAGAGCGATGGAAACCCACGTGTGACTCTCAACCCATGGTGAGGGAAACACCTGCGTGTGTCACATCACAGATGCGCTTACGCGTTAATGGCCTTTCCTCGAATTATACGCTGATGTGCTGTTTTTTCACATGCCAAAACACTCCATATCAAGCTGGCCACGCGAAAACACATGGAAGACCATGCTCCTGCCAAGGAGGCTGAATTACTGGCCTCCAGAGCCCAGAGCAGCCTCCCACGAGCCATATGCTGCTGCCTGTCTGCTGCCACCATGCCCTGCCATTTGGTGCTTGCACATCTGCCATCTGCAGGGGTCCAGTTGCAGTGGCCACCCCTACTGGAACAGAAGACTCCCGACTGAAGTACCATCACTCCACAGCCCAGCCCCAGGACCCAGTTGCCCACCCACACCTGCCTCAGGAGTTGCCAGGTCTGACACCACACCTTCCGGCAGCAGTGGCAACCCCCAGCCAGAGAGGCAGAGAGCTACCAGCTTCAGTGAAAAGGAAGTTGGTATCCTGGTGAAGCAAGTTCTGGGGCATTATGATGCCCTCTTCACACAATCACGCGCCGACAAGGAAGGACGGAAGAGGATCTGAAAGGACATAGTGGGTGCCATCAATGTGGAGGGGGTGGCACCCCACGGCATCAAACACGTCCATAAGCGCTGGGAGGACAACAAGTCCAGGACCCTCAAGAAGGCCCGGCGCCTCTTGGAAGCAGAGGATGCCGGGGCCAGCTTACCAACCAGCAGATGAGGGTCCTGGAGCAAATTTGCCCAGTGTTTCACCACCAGATCCTCAGGATGCAGGCCCGTCTGGAGTCGAGCGGTAAGTGGCCATGCACTTATGTTTAAAAAAGGGCATGTTGCAGTGTTCTGGTAGTTAGCTACTTGGCTTCATGTGTGAAATGGGTCATGTTTGGAGTTGTGTGTGCAGGGACATGATGGTGCCACATGTGAGTCCAGTCAGGTGTGACCCACATGGATGGTGCATGTGTAACAATGCATCATGCAGAGCAGCAGCGGAACGCACACATGTATGCATGCCTATGTCTGTAATTTGACATGTTTGGGGTGTGAGAGATGTGTGCTGTTGTCATGGACATGCATGATGTACATGTCCATGTGTTTGAGTAGTGTGTGCGCCATGGATGCATGACACATGTTGGTGATGATGTGTTGATTCACTGATACAGCCTAGTCATCCCTGTATCCACTGTGCCTGGGGGTATACCAGGCCAAATGCATGACCCTCCGGTGACGCATGTGCATGTGACCTGCATGTCCCATGGTGCATGTGAAAATCAGCCCACCATTGGATGCAACTGCGGTGCCTTGGATATGGATGCCAATGTATGTTGCGCGTGCCATGCCTGTTCCTGCATGTGTGTTGCCTGCACTGACCCATGTGTTGTGGAGAGACATGATTGATGTGACATTTCACAGTGCCACTCATGTGCCATTGCTTTGTGTCTAGGGGACTATAGTTCAGTACCCTGATGCTTGTGTTCAATGTCTCCCTTTACACAGCGGCGGGTGAAGAAGAGGGCGGAGACGGCGCTGTGGAGGAAAGCAGCAGGGATTCCTCCACCGGCCGGCGACGCAAGGCCCAGTCACCATCCCAGGAAATAACATCATCCGGGAGCGAGGGGACTGGTGCCGCGTCTGCCACTACGGCTGCAGCGGAAGGGGCGGATGAGCCCCCACAGGAGCCTGCAATGGCAGAAGACGGTGCGGAGCCATCCAGGTTGGTGGTGGGCATAGAGGCGGAGGAGGCTGCTACAGAGCCGCACATGGGGCTTGGTGGGGGTGGTACCACTGTTGCAAGTGGTGCAGTCCAGGGGCATGGGCAGGAGACAGCACAGGTTGCCGCAGAGGTGCCTGTGCATGTCTCTGTCCCTGACACTGTGACTGCATCACCATGCACCAGCAGGGAAGCCCCGTCCAAAAAGCCTGTCCACAGGTAGGGGGGAGGTCCATGTCATCTGGCACTCCTCTACCTGTGGACGAGGGGACCCGTGACCGGATGGAGTCCGTCCTGATTGGTGTCGCGTTGCGCACAGGTGATATTTGTGATGACGTGCGTGGTTCCCGGGTGGACCAAGCACGTCATCACGAAGAGCTGTGTGCCAACGTGGCCCAGTTGGGAGGGTCCATGTTCAGGGGTTTCCTCCATGTATCGGCCACACTTGCAGCCCTCTCCTCCTTTGTTTTTCCTTTATTTTGGAGTTCATGGACATTGCTCCACTTCGTGTATATGGTTCATTAACCATAGGACTTTTTTGTAGGTTTCCTTTTGTTTGTGGAACATGGACCATTTGGACTTCCATTGTGTATAGTTACAGACTTGTACATACTTTATTTTAAATGTTCCCTTGGATTATGTTTTTCTAATCGCCATTGGCAATGGCCCACTTTTTTATCCAACATGACATATTTAACTTTTCTTCATTGAACATTGCCTCAGTCATGTGTTGCCACTGTGTGGCTCCGTTGTGCATTCCTGCATGAGCATGATGTTCCATTTAAGACTGTGATGGCATGGGCAATTTGGGAGTGGGTTCTGTGGATGGTTGTATGCTTGTACTGAGGGGCAAGGGGGAATAGGGTTGGCATTAGGGACATGGGTTTGTTTTGTCAGGACATGTTTTTGGTGGGCCATGTGTCGGGGCCTGCTGGCAGGTGCCTGTCACTGCAGTGTGGGTGGGGGTGCAGGGGGACATGAGTTGCGGCCTTCTGACAGGCGCCCATCACTGCTGAGTGGGTGGGTGAGCAGGGGGACATGAGTTGGGGCCTGCTGGCAGGTGCCCGTCACTGCTTATGGGGGACATGAGTCAGGGCCTGCTGGCATGTGCCCGTCACTGGTGGGTGGGTGTTGGACATGAGTCAGGGCCTGCTGGCAGGTGCCCGTCACTGCTGGTTGGGTGGGGGAGCAGGGGGACATGAGTCGGGGCCTGCTGGCAGGTGCCCGTGACTGCTGGATGGGTGGGGGAGCAAGGGGACAACAATCAGGGCCTGCTGGCAGGTGCCCGTAAAGGGTGGGTGAGTGGACGGGTGGGTGGGGGACATGAGTTGGGGCCTGCTGGCAGGTACCCGTTACTGCTGGGTGGGTGGGGGTGCAGGGGGACATGAGTCAGGCCTGCTGGCAGGTGCCCATCAGGGTGGGTGGGCAGATTGGTGGGGGACATGAGTTGGGGCCTGCTGGCAGGTGCCCGTCACTGCTGGGTGGGTGGGGGAGCAGGGGTACATGAGTCGGGGCCTGCTGGCAGGTGCCCGTCACTACTGGGTGGGTGGGGGTGCAGGGGGACATGAGTCGGGGCCTGCAACACAGTCACATGCACACATGCCACCAGACATACATGCATCTGTACATCTCCACCACCTGTCGCAGTGAAATCATTGGCATCCATGTCACATCTGCCAATCAGCCTCCTACATGTTGGTGTCACATGCATCCATGGTGTATCACAGTGACACCCCTATCAAATACACACACACATGCACATGTACATTGTGCACATACATGAAGGTGGAACCAGCATCCATGTGTCACACCACAAACATGCCACAGTACATACACAGAAATGTATACATGTGTGCACCTACACATGCATTTGGCCATCATGCATTTGAACAGATACACCATTGATGTGCGTGACACATGACTGGACTCACATGCGGCAGGCTCATGTCCCTGTACATACACATCCATACATCGGCCTTTCAAGGCATATGTCCAACCTGCACACTCCTGGCACACCTCAACATGCACTGCGTCCAATCAGTATGCATGGACACTTACCACTCGACTTCGGACGGGTCTGACTCTGAAGGGCCTGGAGGTGGAGCGTTGGGTGTATGCATTCCAGAACCCTCATCTGGATGTTGGTAAGGTGAACCCGGCACCCCTCTGCATGCGCTGCCTTCAAGAGGTGCCGGGCCTTGCTGAGGGTCCTGGACCTGAAGTCCTCGTAGCGCTCCCGGACGTGTTGCATGTCGCGGGCTGCCACCCCCTCCATGTTGATGTCAGCCACAATGTCCTTCCAGATCCCCTTCTGCCCTTCATTGACGGCACGTGAACTTCCAAAGAGGGCATCATAATGCCCAGGACTTGCTCCACCAGGATGCCAACTTCATTGGCAGTGAAACTGGCAGCCCTCTGCCTCTCTGCTGGGGGTTTGCCACTGGTGCCAGATGGTGTTGTGTCGGACATGGCAACCCCTGAGGCAGGTGTGGGTGGGCATCTGGCACTGGACGTGCATGTGTCTTCTGCCTGCATGCATGCGGGTACTCCACGTAGGCATTCTCCCTTGCCCCTCCACCCCCCCCAGAACCCAATTTCACCATGGCACTGGTGTGCATCATGTTGGCGTACTGCAATGGCCTGTTCAAGGCTCCTGTGCACATGCAAACTTCCACCAGCCAATCTGCCAGACACATACAGTGGTGTACATCCTCTGTCCTTCATGCAGGTGTCTCACTTGGACTGTGCAAATGGCAGATGCTCTGCAGGGACATGAGTGCCCATTCATGCTCCATGTGCTTTCCATGCATACCCCTATGTATCCTTGACTGGATGATCATTGTAGTACGTGTCCAGGATGACCTACATTTCATGGCATTTGATCATCCATTCCATGCCCACTCTGGCTCAGTCCTGCATCACACACATGTTCAGGGTGTCACAGTCTGTGTGGGGCACAGGACTCCCCCTGTTTCAGGCCCACTGACTCTGTTCAACTGGTGTAGTGGCTTCTGCACACATGGGTGTTATACTGAGGGTTCATCATGTGTCCTGCTTACTGTCCCATTATCATCTGCTGTGTTGTCAGTTGACTCAGATGATGCAATTGAAGCTAGTCAACACTGTCTGCCAATACACAGGTCTCTGGTCACCCTTTCGCTGCCATGCAATGCCTCCCTGCATTTTCACTTACGGGGGATGGGGGGTTTGCTTGTAGCCATGCAACCCATTGCATGCACATTGCACGTGATGCCTGAACTTGCCCTTGCACTGCCTTCACGTTTATTGATAGACATCATAATGTACTTGTTCATGTAGATAGTGGGTAACGTACACATGTTCTGCAGTGACCTGGCATGCATGCTTTGTTTTTCATCCCTTCTCTGTCATGAATGCGACGGGCACAGGTGCATCCTGTGAAACATGTACTCAGTATTGGAACTCCCTAGTGGTTAATTAGATGAGTTGATTGGTCAATCTGCGGCCTATACCAACTGGCATAGGGCGCTGATTGAATGTAGCCTGCCAATCGGGCTGTAATGACTGTGGAGCTTCCTTCACAAGTGTATGTGTGCACTTCCACATACATCAAAGCAAGCAGCGTTGTAGCTGCTTGTTTTGGTGTATTGGATGCTGGTCATGTTCACAATACAGGTGTATGGGGAAATGGGTGTTTTTGAAAGCTTCCACATGTACACATGCAAGCAGCTTCAACGTTGCGTAGTGCAACATTAGGAGTACTCACTTATGTGTTTGTGAAAGTGTTCATTTACACATGTGTCTTCCGCAGCTTTTTTGTTGACTGACTAATATGTAGTTGATTGATGTTTATGCTGGTGAGATTTCTGCATTTATGTGGAACTGGCATTATCCTGAAGGTGCACTGTAGTGCAGTATGTGTATGCCCAGGCCCACTTAGCTAATATGGTGGGTCCTGGGCGTGGAGATTTCCACAAGGAATGATGAAATAGGGCACATTCATAGCCCAATGTGTTCAATCGGGCCATGAGGGGTGTTGTTGAGGCCTCATGTCCTGCAGCTCGGACGGTACTGGGCGTTATGTTCCCTCATGCTTGGTTGCAGGCCCTTGCTTTGCTTGGAACATTCACTATATCTACATGGCCCATGCCACCCGGTACAGGCCGAGCTGCAGATGGATGGAGCTATATTGCTGATGATGCTTTAGTGATGCATGTCTACATGCATGTTACCTGTGTCATTGTGTTTTTGGATTCACTTGCAGCAGTGGTCAATTTGCAGTTCAGAAATGCTTATGGTGTGTTGCATCTCTTAGTTGCCATCTGTCTTTTCTACCTGTTACATGTGTCTGACAGAGGTGGTGTCTGATGGTGTTCATATACTACATTTTGTACTTTTGTAGGCTTTGCTATTTACACACATCCATTTCTGCATTTGGGATGTGTTTGCATATCAAGGCCACTGGATGCAGGCCAGGTTCTCATTTGTGTGTGACATGTCTGCTTCATGTGTTGGCTGTCAATGTGATGTCTATGTGTGTGTGTGTTATGTGCTTCTGACATGTGTACTAATATTTATGATTCTCCACTTTTCAGATGATGACGCAATGGAGCCAGAGGATGGTGATGTCATGCCAGGCACATGTTTGCTATAACAGCAGCAACCCAGCACAAGTAGGGGTCATGGGGTGGTAGACCACAAGAACCCACTTGTGTTCCAGACCATCGTGTCTAGGGCTGGCAAAGAGTCTAGCCCGTTTGATCACTCTGGCGACAATGTCGAGTTGGATGTGCAATTGGGTCCATTCGTCAGGGGTGAGTGATTCTGATGTGGACGCTGCTCTGTCTGCGACACCTGCACTGAGGGGGCAGACGGTGGTGGAACCTCCACCTGTGGTGGATCGGGACGCAGGGTCACCGCCACACCAGTTGCTGATGTGCCTGGGGCATTACGTCAATGGAGGAATGTAGTCCTACATCCGCGGGCGGTGCCAACCCAACAAGGACGTCGGCTCCTTGGGTCCCACAGGTGTCAAGCCCAGCAACGCGGTGGCCGCGCACCACTGGAATATTTTTTTTTTATTAATGTATTTAGTTGCATAACAACTTTTCAAATATATGTAAACATAAAATTAATTTCATTACAATTTATTTCATTTCAATTCATTTAATTTATAATAAAACTATCAATTAAATTGACACTTGAGGTTTAAATTTAAAACATCCTTATTGACCTTCAGCCTTACCACTTTGACTGTGGTCAGGCACTGTGATTTCTAAAAAGAATGGGCATGAAAAAACCAATTGCCAAGTTTCCTGAACATTGAAATGTGCCATAAAATCAAACACTCTTTGAAAATAATTTTTGCGAATCGCAATCAAAGCAGGACATTGCACCAAGAAATGTTTCAATGTTTCGGGTTCACAATCATTTAAACAATACCGGCAATGTATTAACTCTTTAGGAATGATTCTCCTTCGCACCAGTACATCGCGCGTATGCCACAAATTAAGCCTAAAACGCATATAGTGACTTCGAATGCGTGGTGAGTGACATTTAATCAGATATTCAGCCATTTGTCTATACCTTTTTGTCCCAAACAATGATTTATCAAAGTCCTTATATTGTGCACAGATCTCCGCATTCTAAATCCAATCAAGTTGGAAGAGTTTGATTTTTGCTCGCCCAGGGTTATTCATTAATAATTCCAAATCAATAGATGCTTCTGTCATAGCATTGTATGTTATTTTGCAATAGGTTTTTGATAGTGTGTTGCAGTTTGATAATAGATGTTTAGCTACTATGCTCAATACATTGTGCATTTGAGTACTCAGTATACATTTGCGTAACAAGGAACACATTTTCCATAATTGAGAATACAGAGAGAGTGAACCCAATTCGTATCGGATCATGGGTAGGGGGGTGCAGTTGGGCAAATTCAATACTTTCTTCCAAAAACTGGCTTCCAGTTTGTTCCACTCCTCTTTTTTATAACACAAAAGGCCTCCATGCCATATATTAAAATTGGTGTTACTTTCATTTGATAAAATGACAGGACATGTTTAAGTGAAAATTTCCCAAACCTGTATGCTAATATTTTAGCTTGTGATGTTAAAACTCGAAGTGTAGACTCTAGTTCACATCTGTGGTGAATTTGGTTAATTGTATTTGAAAACATTATGCCTAGATATTTGTAATGATCAACTACAGTCATACATGTATTTTGAATTCTCCATGGGCCTTCTTGTTTTCTTTTTTTTTAGATGGTCTCGGCTTGCATACTACCAACTGTGATTTATTGATGTTTATGATCATGTTATTCTTTTTGGTGTATGCATCTAGAGCTTGTAGCATATGTTGCAGCCCACTATGGGTTTGAGACATAATTACCAAATCGTCGGCATAGAGTAGCTATTTGATTTTTTAGTTGCCTAGCTTTGGTGCGTCACAGATAATACTAGTGAATATGTCACCCATATCCAGAATGAAAAAATTAAACAGAAATGATGCAAGAGAACATCCTTGTTTCAGACCTCTCTTCGTAGCTATTATTTCTGATAACTGGCCCCCATATGTTAGACGTACTTGCATTGTAGTATTCGTGTGGAGTAGCATAATCAAGGTTAATATGGAAACAGGACACTTATGTTTTTTCAATTTGTTGTATAGCATAGTTCTGTCAATCGAATCGAATGCTGCCTGAAAATCGATAAATGCCAGGTATAATGGTTGGGCCATTTCTGCGTATTTCTGTTTTATCAAGTTTAGGCATAAGATATTTGGCACTGTGCCCAACCCCGACACAAAGCCTGCTTGAAATTGATCATTTATATGCTGGGCTGTGGTCCATTTGTTTAGTTCTTTCAATAAAAGTCTTCCATAGGTTTTGCCAGGGACGTCAAGCAGTGAAAAGGGTCGATAACTAGTCGGCAGTTGCCGATCTCCCTTTTTAAATAGGGGCACAGTTATGGCATGTGTCCAACTATTGGGGATCACTTGCTCTTAGTTTATAGCTATGAACATTTTGTATAATATAGATGTCCAAAGTTCCGGTTGCGATTTCATCTGGTAGTTAGATAACCCATCAGGGCCAGACGCCTTTGAATTGCTTGCTGATATATTCTCTTGATCAAATTCTAAGTTGAATTTGTACATGGGCTTGTTACCCTCTGGGCATTCACTACCCTGTGGAGCGGCATAGAGTTTTGTAAAATGCTGTACCCATTTTTGTTTGTTGACTGCATTAGCTTGAATTGCTACCTGTGAGCCAACCGTTGCCTGATCAATGATTGACCTCATTTTTGTATTTTTAGTGGCTAAAATGTTCAGCATGTTTGCACCATCCTTTTGATACAATTGGGCTCGATGTTGTCTTACCCAATTTAAATATTGACTTTTAGCCTTCCTGAGTTGAATTGCCTTTTGACCCGGAGGGTTACTAGCTATGCACCTCACTTCGGCTCGATATGCTCTTTTTCTCAATTTCAATTCTGGGTCAAATGAATGTAAATGAAGTTTGGCTATTAATTTGACCAATGTTGGTTTGGGCTGCTGGAAAATTTGCATTGCGTCACTATATTCCGTTCCCAGATAGCCCTACTCCCCACTTCCCTAGTGAGCGAATTTGTCAGAAATGTGTTAAAGTGCTGTAAACTCTCCTCCGACCATCTAAGGCGATTCATCCCAGGATTGACACATAGGTGGTTTCCTTGCTGAGTATTATTGCAAATTGTTTTTTGATCCTTGTTCACCCAAGTCATGGCCAAAATGTTGTGGTCACTTTTTTCTGAGTGTAGCACCTCGATGCCTACTACAACTGGAAATAAGTTCTCATTTACGTATATGTAATCTATTATGGAGTGATTGCTCCCTCGTTTCCACATGGCATGAGGTGGCGTATCTGTTTTGAATGCCTTATTAAGCATATGAAGGTTTCGATGTTTCGTAAATAACTTCCATCTGTTTTTTTTAAAGTTTATCACTTTGCGTTTTGGTTTCCCAACTGTTAATGTTAAGATCACCAGCCATTACTACATAGGACACTGTGGTGTCAGTTTCAATTAAATCCAAAAGCATGGCCAAATCATGATAAAATTTAGTTTCTGTTATTGCCATGCTATTCCAATATATATTTAGAATTGCATAAACAGTATTCCCAATGACCACCTTCACCATGAGCATATGATTGTTTTGCATTGCCCATAATTCTGATGATGTTACTTTCGTTGATTTGATGGCAATTAGAAGCACCAAGGATGGTCTTCCAGAGGAGTGTTTAACTGCAGGGTTTAAATAGATATCATGATTATCCCACACCGGAACTGATATCAGCCACGTCTCTTGCAGTAATGTGATGTCTATAGACCCTAAATTACTATCATCATTGTTGAGTGAATGGGCAAACCCTCTTGTGTTCCAACTTGAAAGTGTAGCTAAGTTTTGTTGATTTGATCTGTCTAGTTAACATGTCTTCCGGGAGCATTTACATTGACAAGTGTTAGGCATTTGTTATCTTGTTTTTTCCTCCTTCTCTTGAGCTGCGTTTCTTCTATGGTCAATCACTTGATCCAGTTCAACACTTTGCTTTATATTGATGGTTAGTTCAGGGCTTAACTCAAACCCCAGGTTATATAGAGATTTTTTTGATGACCATATTACGTTCTGGACGACTCGGGAATTTAGCCAAAGTCGAACTGAGTTAAACTTTCCTTCTTTGGTAAATTCTACACAGTCGATATCAGAGAATGTTATGTCCTCTAACTGTGTTATTTCTGAGAAAATAGCCATTACCGATCTCCTGTTTAGATCATATTGAACTCCAGAGGGCGGACGGCATGCTAGTGTCAAAGAATAGGTTGCCAGACGTTTCCATCCTGAATTTGAGGTCAGGATTTGATTTCTAATTTCTTTCATTTTTCCTTACCTCTAACTGAGGCTTGTTCAAACTTGTAAGATTGTGGCAGGCTTCAATGTTTCTCAGTGCTGCTTCAATTCTATGTAGAACTTCAGTAGTCATGTGTGAATTGCTGGTTACATAGTCATTGTCCTCCATGTTAGCTGTTTTTGACGCTGGTGTCGGTGCTAAAAGGGGGCCACGAGGGGTTAGAGGTTCTGCACCATTATATACATCATGGCTAGACTCTTCTTTGCCCTCGTGAGCCGTTCCTTCAAACAACCTGGTTCCAATCTTCACTCTCTCAGCGGTTGGCTTCTGCAGTTCTCTCACTATGCCTTGTTTGTTGGCTTCCGGTGCTCTATGGCTAGTCATATAAGCATCCACAGCTTTCCGTATCTCCAGTCTATGTTGGTTCATTGCTTCTAAATCACGGGCTTGTGGCAATGCAATCGCTCCCGCTTTAGGGTCCACCGCCGTAACACTTTTTTTCAGTTGATCATTTGATTCCGGGCCAGAATCTGAATTACAATTGTCTATGTGCTGTAGTAGGTCATCTAATAGGGTATATGACATCTGATTAACGGGGGGTTTCATCAGACTTTTATTCTCTTTCGCTAATGCTTGTTGTTTATATTTTTTCTTTATCGCCTGAGAAGCGGAAGTTGCACTTTTTTGAGGTAGATTAATAGCCTTAAAAAACTGCTTAGTACTTGCTGTCACACCCCGCTTTTCTTTCTTTGAGTTTTTAACAGGTTTGTTTATACCATTTTCTGAAGGAGTGCCCTCTTTGCCTGCCTTAAAGATGGTATCGTCCATTTTGCAAGAAGCTTCCTGGTTACTGCTAGTTACTAATTCTACTGCAGGTTTTTTGTTTTACGGAGCATGGCACGGCTCCATTATCTCAAGTATGACTTTTTCAATATATGGTGGAGTTGTAAGTGTCTTTTTGAGCTTGTCAGGCACCAGGGATTTGCTGACATTAGGAGTTTGGCAAGTGACCGCTATCCTGGGTATTTTCGTTTTTTTTTGCTGAAATCATGGCGTGCAGTGTTACTTCAAGTAACTTTCCCGTTTGCATTTCGCTAGGGTGCTCCGTGCCCGTTTGAAGTGAGTTTGGAGGTGTTCTAGGTGTTGGTTGCATAAAGGAGATGCATAAAGCAGAACTACTGTTCCCCTCTTCAGGAGAATCACACAGCACTGGGGATTTGGACAGATTATCTGGGAGAACTTGTATTGAGAAGGCAGTACCTTCAGGGTCTAAATCTATAACTGCCACATCTGAACTCGGGCACATTGCTGTATTTATTGGTGGTAGTTTAGCTGTTAAGGGGATTGCTTTTAGTGGAGCACTATCTGAAATCGATGTTCCTTCAGAGGGGGATATATGAACAACCTCAGGCTCAGGAACTAGGGGTATTAAGCTGTCTGGAGAAGATAGTTTGACTTACTAGTTTTCAGTGTTGCGCTTGATGTTATAGTACAACATGCAACACTCACACCTGTTTTTCCAGTTTGCAACTGGTCTGCCCCCAAGCCAGTGCTAGCAATGGTCTTTTCTCTGGCCTCTTTCCAAAATATACTGATGTCTTTACAATTCCCCAAGTTCGGTGAAGCCATACCTCTTCCTTTCGACTTCTGCTAACGAGGGGTGGAGCATGTCATGCTTGCCGCGCATTGCCGCGGCACAGGGTTTAGTAATATTCTTTCACCTCTAACTGCCAGGGACCCCATTGCAAGGGGCATGCCAGTTTTCAGGGTACGCGGTTGCATCTTACAAATAAGAGCGAAAGATGTTGTGGAGCCTTGGAACCCGCGACCCAGCTGCAATGCGGACAGGAAATACCACCGCCTTGTATACCCCTGAGACAAATCCACAAATAAGGGGGTTGGCCTCCAGTGCCTAACAGTCGCACAACAGCCAGTGGCCTTGACTCTGATGGGCTTAACGCCGCAAGGGTGGCTCGAGCCACAATAAATACACGGCCAAAGTCACGTGATCAGTCACGTGACACGGACTGATCCCACATCCTCCAAGAAGCAGGGACATCACAGCAAGAGCTGCGCCAAGCTTGCAGTGCTGTGTGATGAAATTTGTAATCAGGTAAGCGTTCTGTAGAAATGCAGTCCTTCTCCTCAGAACGAAACACTGCTGAGAGCATGGAACGTGTGTCCCAATCCGTGCTCCCCCCTGCTAGGCATGTGGAACTCCAGCAGTGGGCGGCACAGTCCATGGCCCGCTTGCTCAGGCTGGGCATGGCGGCCTCAGACAGGGCAGGCCGGGCTGAAATGGTGTCTTTGCGTCAAGCAATTGCTGCTCACGCAGAGGCACACATGGAGGCCATGAGGGTTGACTATGAATCCCTCAGATCTACTCTGGGTGTGCAATTGATGTCCCTGAAGAAGCGGTCAGAGGAGAGGTTGGAGCAGCTAGAGAATACCATCTCAGCTGAGCTACGTGCTTGCGGGAGGTGTACCAGTTGTCCAGCCAGGCCATGCAGGAAGAACTCTGTGTTACACGTGTTACCTTGCAAGAGGAAGCACACGTATCACGCGAGGTTCTACATGCTGACCTACGTATCATTGCCACACAGAAACAGGCTCACCCATCCTGCAGACTTGCTGCTGACGAGGAGCAAGCTGCGCATAGGTGTGGTTAGGGTACTGTGCCACATCAACCTTTTCAGCCAGAGGGTGATGAGGACGACAAGTTATCTCACACACAGGTCGGGCTGTGCAGGCGTTGAGCCCATGGAGGTTTTTTTTTGTCTCAACATCATTGCATGTGGGTGTTGAGGTGCACCCTGTACCTCCCCCTCCTGGGTGCCTTCCCCCCCAGGGTCATATGTGACCATTTTTGATTTTTTTAGTTAGTTTAATTAGGTAATATACGTTTTTTATAGTTAGTTTAATTAGTTAATATAGTTAAACATTGCTTGTCTATTGTGCATTCATGTGACGGTGTGGTGCTTTGTGGCTTTTGAAAGCATCCACTCTCTGTTCCAGCTGGGCTCTTCAAACTTGTCTTGTGTATGTGTTTGCAGTTTGGGGTCCTGACTCACATAGGCCACTCCTGCTTCCCTTATCCATGGACTCGCAAGGATGGTTCGGTGTAGCAACCATTTACACAAGGGCATTGGACTTTCATCATATCTGTGGACTGTCTGCTGCTGTACTACTTGTGTTAACATCCCTAGTGGGGATTAAGTGTGCTTTCTCCATGGCATGTCTGCAACCAATTTGGGTGAGTACATGATTGATATCTCCATTAATTGAGGTGGATTGTGATGTATGTTCTTTTCTTGCCTGTATATGTTCTTGATGCACTTCATGCTGTAGACAGTAGCCTGTACCCTTTGGCTGTCAAAGTCACACTGATGGTGGGAGGAGTTCGGATGTAGGTCTCAAACATGGCTCAGTGACAACCAGCATGAAGACACACATACAGGGAACTTTACAGCCTTATTAATATATTGTATGACCTTTCTGCAGGAAAATGAGCCTCCAGACTACCTTTCCCAGCAGACACGGGGCCAAGTACTACTGAAACCTGGCCACGTTCAGTGGTGCACACGTGCGCATGTGTCCACAAGCAGAAGCACAGGGCCTGTGCTCAGACGTCCGACAGAAGCAGACGTGTTTCCAGGAGCTCCAAGCAAGGTGAGCAGCACAAGGGGCCACACCGCAGCCAACCTTCTACCAGGTAACTTGCACTTGCATGCTAGGTAGCGCCAGTGCTGGGGAGCTTGGCCAGGCATTGTTGTAGAAGCACACAATACAGCTAAAATGCGTTGTGGAACAAATGCCAAGTTAGCTTTACAAGTTGTCAGGGGCATACGCAGGGCCCGTTGCACATATCCTTGAGTCCCCCCGGCTCCATAGAAGCTGAGTTATTGGCGCAGTAGCGTTCCTAGCCAGAAACGAATACAGCGCACAGGGACACCCAGTGAGGCACAGACTCGAGTGCAGTGCATATCATTTGCATGTGCAAATTGCCACTTGCACTACCTATTGAAATCTGAAGCTGCCAGAACACAACTTGTACTGAAGTCGCACCTCGCAATACGCGTCTAACAGCTCACCCAGGGACCATTCTATCATGTGTGATTCTTGACACATTGGTCTTCCATTTACCGCACGCCCACGTGCGCCTGCCTTACTGCATTGACAGTGTATGAACCATCACGGGGGCAAGCTAACGTATACGTACAAAGCATCAGACAAGAGTGTTTGTTTGTGGAGAAGTCACTTAGTTTGGGGCATGAATGGTGTTGTGTGTGTGTTGTAAACACACACAGATTAGTAACTCACGCTCTCTTTGCAGCATTGAACTGCTCTTGTTACCAGACCTGAGAGTGCGCAGGCAGGAGGCCAGCACTCACCCCAAAGATAAGTCTCTCTTTGGCTTGCGTTTGACTCATTTAGTACAATGTGCATGAAGAACATGGTTTCTCTGATTGAGTATGTGTTATTGTCAATAGTTGTATTTTGTATTTTGCCTACTTTCCCCTACCAATCCAACTCCCCTCTCCTGGCCCTCTTTCCGGTTATCCTGAATACCAATGCCTGTCCAAACAACAGATCCCTGACCCTATTTCCCCACTGGGGTCTCGGAGGCCTGTGTAAGTTTTACCTTGTAGGCGCCCAGAGCACAGAGGCAGTGGTTGGTTCGTGCCACTCCTGCGCCTGGAGACTGGAGCTGTGACACTACCCATCAGTTGTTGCATCCTCATTGTATATTGTGTCCTGAAAATGGTACCCATCCTGTTGAATAATTGTTGAACTGTGGTACCTTGGTTGTTCTAGAATTCTGCTTGTACATGTGCTTGGACATTGTTTGCAACTTCAAGTCATCTACTGGAGACTCTTCCAGGGTTTTTTTTGTGCCTAGAGGCTTTTTCCCTGGTTTGGAGGATTGGCTCCTTGGAGTTCTCTGCAATTTGGTATTGTTGCCAGTCAAGGTGGCCTCTGAGGGGGCTGGACCCTATTTACATGCAAGGTGGAACATGAAGACCAAGGGGTAGGGAGATCCTGTAGCCAGGAAGAAAGAAGGCTACATACCCCAGACACAGTTGTTCAGAAGGTCATGGTGTTGTGTAAATGAGGGAGGGCCTTTTGTTGTTGGACAGTAAGCTTGGGCTACAGTGTTTGGGAACTCTCTGACATTGTCATTGTGGGGTACTATGTACATGATGTGTTCTGCTGGTCACTGGCTGTTCCTGTGTTGTATTTACTTTTGAGGTGTCAGGGGATTGTTGTGGTTTGACATGCTGGGGAGTACACATGGGCAATGTTTGCATGTGATGTGTATCAGACACTGAGGGTCTCTTGATTTCACATGCATATATTGAGTGCATGTCCCTACTGACACACACAGTTACACAATGCTCCACCAAATGTACAACCACCCTTCCATGCCCACAGGTGCACACAGATTGCCTTCTCGGGCACGCTGTGTCCCTGCAGCGCATGATCAATTGCCATTTGGGGATTGTGTACATGCGTCAATAGGTTGTTTATTTTGTTTGTCCTTTTGATGTGATGCTCAAGGTGTATCCCCAACACAATGGCTGCTCACTGTGCTGTGTGCTGAGCAGTGTGTTGCAGGAGACACACACAGCACACAGGTTAGGGAGTAGCAATTTTGGTTTGCCGAATGTGCATGTGAACAGGCATTCAGTCTTTGTTCATGCTACCACTGGTGGAAAGCATTTCTGTATGACTTGGTATGTGTGGGAGGTTGTTGGTCAGTCATTTCATCTGATTCCATGTCAGGTGTCATTGTCTCGGTCCACTTTCCATTTATCACATGTCACTTCATATCTTATTGCTCATGTGTTGGGCTTTTGCTGTTGCATGCCATGTCATGGTGTGGCAGACAAGGGTGATGTGGGTTGGGAGGGTTTGGGTAACATACCAATGATTGTCATGGCCTGTTTTGCAGGGGGTGGTGTGATACACACCTTGCATGTGTTCTTTTTGGTCACACAGGATTGGTTATGTTTAAGTAGCTAGGGATGCACACAATGTAGCACTTCCGTGGCAACATTCTCACGGTGGTAAGGTTGTGACAATTGACTGTCTCTTTGTCATCATCGATTGTCACCAGGTATGTGGCAGGCCTGTGTGCACTGTGCAGGGGTCGGAGTTTAGGTGAAAAATGTGGCCACAAGCTGGGTCTGGGCTGCCTCGCCATGTGCCCTTTCCACTCCCATGGATAGCGACTGTGCATGTGGTTGGGGATTTGGGCGCTCCACCATGTCCACCGGTACGTCCCGCCGTGCTGCTGCCACAATGATCCTGCACACTACTGGGGGTGCACATAGTAGCTGGCTGCCAGAGCGGTCAAGGGAGCGGAAGCGTGACTTGAGCACTCCAAATGTGCGCTCCACTATGCCCCTGTTTGCAATATGGGCAGCGTTGTATCTTACCTGGGGTGGTGTGGTGGGGTTCCGGATTGGCGTCATGATGTGGTTGCTCAGAGGGTAGGCACTGTCCCCTGGGGAGGTGATAATGGTTGTGATTAGTTGGGTTTGTGTATTTGTCTGTGTGCACAGGCATTTGTACTCATCTAGGAGCTATGTGTCGCCATGCTTCCCAGCTTCTAGGGCCTGGCTCAGGGCGGACATTCTGTATATGGAACTGTGATGGGTAGAGCCAGGGAAGTTTGCATAGACAGAGGTGATGATACAACCTGCACGTTGATGGAATGCCAGTGCTTGCGGTTTCGTTAGATGTGCTCAGTGGCCGTAGGTGGATGTAGGGCCACATGGGTGCAATCTATGGCACCGAGCACTTTGGGGAAGTGTGCCACCCTGTAAAAGTCTTGGACCAGGCCTGCCTTTCTGCGGGTGTTCTGGGCATGTATATGTGCCTGCGGACTGAGGGGCGCGCAGTCATGATTGTCAACACCTGGTGTAGACAGCGTGACTGCGTGGCCTCTGAGACCCCCCCCCACTATGGCAGTTGTCTGCCGAAATTACCCAGTGGCTAAAAAATGCAGGACATTGAGCACCTTCTCCAAGGGGCTCAATGCTTTGGAGCACAGGGTGGGGGATGTAAGGTCATCTTCCCACTCCCTGACCAGGTCTAGGATGATATGAGGTGGAACCCTATACCTGCCATAGACCTGGTCGTCAGGCATCCCAAAAAGGCTGGTCTGGGGCAAAAAAATGCGGGGCCTAGGCTATTCTCCTCCTCCTCCGGTGTCCCACAATCAGTGCTACGACAAATGGGGCATTCATCGTTGCTGTATATACGTGTTTGTTGTTTTCGTGCACTTTTATACTGCACGCAGGGACGCTTCTGCCTGCCTTCATGTGGCAGACTTGTTGACGCCTGTGCGCGTCTTTTAGCGTGCACGGGTTTCCCGTATTCGATTCCATGAATACGTGTTGTTCGCGTACGTGTGGGCGTTCCATGTATTTCCCTGCAGTACTTCCCCAGTTACACCTTCTTTTTCACGCGTTGTTCCCCATTCCGTGTGTTACGCCCCATGTCCCACCCCCTTTTTGGTGTGTGCGCCGACATTGTGGGCTTTCGCTGTGCGCGTCGCGCATGGCGTTCGGGATGTTGCTGTGACGTGTGCATCTGTGCATGCTACGCTCGGATTTGGCGCACATCCCGCAGTAAACATGCGCAGGCCCTTCCATGAATCGCATGCGTGCGCATGCGCTTGCTTTTTCACGCTTGCGCCGGCTTACGCCAAGATTTTCAAGATTTTCGGCGCACATTTGTTCCATGAATCGGCCCCTCTGTCACAATTTGAATTCTTTTCAACACTAGAAACTTGTATTGAAATTGAAAATCAACCTACATTGCTAATTACCAATTCTAGCACTGTAATACAAAAGAAACAACACCTAATTCTGAAGATACTACTTTTCCAACAGTTCAAAGTCAGACATGTCCAAGAATAACACAAATACGTTCTCTACTACCACTACTAGTACTGTTTCAAAAGTGTAAATTGTTATTATAGACGCTACAAAAAAGATTACTTACCTACTAATGCACTTCAACTTCTTGTGTTTCCAAAGTTAAAATTTCTTGTATACATAGAAATACAGGTAATTTTCCAATGCCAACGTTTTTAACATCATCACAAAAAAACATAAAACTCCTACTATTTCAAGTAGTAATATTTTAATTAGTAAAACTGGCATGACCCACAAACTGTGAAAGATAATTTACCTATTATTGGTACTTGTTAGACTTATAAATCAAAAGAAACATCAAAACAAAATGTACCTACTACTGTCACCAATACAAGCATTTTAAGGAGTGTTATTAGAAAAACCAAAGAACAACATCCAAAAGATAGAACTACCTCTAGAACTATTTAATTTGCAACTAAAGTTCTTGGATTTGGGATTACTTTGAAACTCCTGAACCAGATCATACTTGAAACGTAACTCAAGTATTGTGCACCATCTGCAAAGCACATTCATGAATTGGGTAAGCCTCAAAAATAATCTTTAGGAAATTATACAATGTTGCCAGAAATGTGGAAAAATATCCATGCGTGCAAATATTTTAAAAATGTTTCTAAACATAAACCAAACAAACATCAATAAAAAAACTACTCCAATGTAGTTAATACTTGTAGAAAACACACTACAAAAAGAAAATATGGAAAGTGAAAGAGTAGAAAATTGCATGAACATGTACCTTATAAAGTTCCCAAAAAATATTAAGATTGTTCATTATCTGTCACTTGCAACTTTACCAAATATTAGTTCTGTGTATGCTTATCCTTTTTGTAGGCTGCTAAAATGTGGAACAATAATTGCAGTAGGAGAAACACATGCTGCTACTCAACTACAAACATGAAAGTATCATCAATTGAAAGTATATGTTTAAAAAAGTAAATATGTATTAAAACCATGTTTTTAATAATACAGCAAATATACATGAATACTTATTTTCACTTTAAGATTTGTACTGTCTCGCCTATTCATAAATGTTGGCCATTGCTCTTTAATGATGGAATAAAATAAAATGATATTTTGGGAAAATAAATAAAAATCTGGCCCATAAACATCAAATGTTTTAATACTATTAATAAACATATATGTGTATGTTACATAATAACATATAATTAAAATGGTGTTCAATCATAAAATTAAAAGTAGCATATGTTATATATTAAAACACATAACTATGAAATACCCTCGAGTATATTTTTTACTTACTCCGTTTACTACATATAAAACATTCAATTTTAGTAGACAAATAATACTTGTAATAGACATGACCCTGCCACCAGACTGAACATGAAACCGTTATGATACGTGGAATCATAGAGTGAGAAGTTAGAATGCAACATATGTCCAAAGGGACTTGCTTTTCAGAAAGCTGTCAGTAATGCACCTGTGACATTTTAGCCTGCCCTGTGTTACTGGGGAGCAGGAGCAGTAGATGTCAGTAGACATGTGCAGCAAAATAAATCAAGTGTATGCACTATGCTCGTGGAATGGAACTTTTTATGAAAGGGGGTCTGTTTAGTAGGCTTTACTGTCAGAATTAGGGTTACTTGCATCACTTTGTATTAAAAAAAGACAGAGCTTTACCACCCTCACCGGTTAATTTCCCATTACATGTTTCTCTGTACTTTGGTTTTCACCTACAAAGTTCAAAGTTCTCTGGCCATATGCTACACCTACAAAATGCATGTGGGCCTCTCAGTGCTTACACACAAGGGGTTCTTCGTGTTTTGAACTTCTTCTCTGCATAGTAAATACACCTGTATTACTCTGTTTTGTTGCCTTCTCTTGTGCCTGAAAATTGCCTGTGTGGTGTCAGTGCTGTGGCCCTCTGCTCTGCCTAGTAAATGCAAATGGGGCTATCAATTCCTTGTTCTTCTTCTACACCTTGCCTATGCATGCATTATTCTCAGTGCGTTGGACTTCCACTTTGCCAATTAAATATAGATGCATTGAATTCATCATTATTTCGAAGCAAGCTCCATAAAAGACAACATACACAATATAAAAACATTAAGATACAAAATCAATTGCATTATTAAATCACGATACAATATGATTCCATTAAATATCCATAATAAAACCTTGTTAGATGCACAATCTGTTTTGCAACTTACCCACAAGGGGCTGATGTGATGCTCCAAAAACATGTTAACACCCGCTGCAACCTCTCTGAATGGTAAAGATAGCATACACTGTAATGCCTCTTTAAACAACCTACTACTTAACAACCTTAGTACTGGTATTATACATGTTTTCCTTGGTTCGTAAAAGGACAGACAAAGAAGCAGAATGTGGGCCATATCATAGTAAAAATCACATTACAGGGACAGCGAACAATTAATTTCTGGCCCATATATAGATGGGTTTCTCAGTCCTTTGGGCATCTGCTTTAACTACAAAATGCATCCGTGTTTCTCAGTGCGTTCACCCTTTCCTTCCCCTGTTAAATGCACATGGGGTTCTCATTTTTCTTTACCATCCCCTTTGCCTACAAAGTGCAAGTGGGGTGCTCAGTGCTTTGATTTTCGTTGATGCTGAGCAAATACATGTGAGGTTCTCAATGGTTTTTCCATTTCATTCACTCACTTACTAAATGTATATGGTGCTCTTAGCACAGCAACCTTCCTTCCACCAAGCATGTGCACATGGGGTTCTATTTGCTTTGCCCTTTTCCTACACCTAATAAATGCACATAGCTTCTCAGTGCTTTAGCATTCTCCTTTGACTACAAAATGTGCATGGATTGTATTGCACCTTCACACACAATTCACACTCATCATTCATCCATAAATCATTTGCCCCTAAAGTGTTATGCCCAAAACATGTAGACTTCATTTCATAACTCCAACTAGGCTCTACTATCGATGTAATTCTAATTAACCTTAACTAGCCTATGAATCAATTCCATAACAAGCCTGGTACTCTCCTGTCTCTGCAAACGTCAACCATCAGAGTTTCTACGTGCCTGTATTTTATTGACTGAATATTGAACCCAGTAGAACTTCTTATATTGATCCTCAGGAAAAAAAGCACAAAGTTTGACCTGGCCGACCACAGGGACATTCTGCAGCTCCAGGTTTTGCTGGAACTGTCCCACTCATGCGTAAGTGTGAGCACAAAATTTTCTGCAAAGAGGTGAAAGTCCAAAAGCCCAAATACCCCATTTCACACAGTTGTTTGAAATATTTGCTATAGGATGAGTAAGTGTTATATCAATACACAGCTAAGAAATCATAAAGACATTATTCTAATTATGTCCTTATTAGGTTCTCTTATGTAATTCTGAGAGTTTTTTATATGTTAAGTTATGCTGTATGCTTTTATGTGCAAAGATGTATATTTAATTTTATTCGCTGTTTACAAAATGTAACTGTTCATCTCAAGGCACAACAGCGGCACAAGGGCTCATTTTGATGGCTGCGCAAAGCGTCTCAAACTTACATTACTAGGGGAGGAAAATCTGCAAGCAATGTATTCTCCCTGCAATTTTCATTTTACTCTCAGCTAGGAATTGGCCAATCCAGTGAGAAGTCCATTCATCCTCCTCCGGTGCTTGCTGAAAATGTGGCTGCATCTCTGTCTCCATTTCATTTTCACACTGGTCGTGAGTCATGAATCCCTGGTGTTCAGATATATTTATTTGCAGTACACAGGGATTCATTGTAATGCCATCCCAATGCAGGTACCAGGCGACCAGTATTACCAATAATTTTGGTATTGGGTGTAAAAAGACATAGGGCCTCATTACGACTTCGGCGGTAGCCGAAATCGGATGCAGGTCCGGGTTCCCAGAATGGGGAATTACCTAGCCATTCCGAGTTCGGAGGGCCCAGTAATTCCTCCCTCCAGGAACCCGGGCCCGGACCTTCCCCATTCCCGTCTGAGCCCCCATAGGGCTCAATGGGAATGGGAGAGGGTGCAAACAACGGGCCGATTACGAGCGGCCCGTTGTTTGCACCCTCTTCCCCTCGCGGGACCCGGTAAGGACGCCTGGTTTGACCAGGCGTTACTTACCGGGTCCCGCGAGGGGAGCTTGTAATGAGGCGGAACGGGTTTAACGGGTCCGCCTCCTTTAGCGGAGCCCGTTAACCCGTTCCGCCTCAGTCGTAATGAGGCCCATAGTAACCCTGGACCAACCGTTTTGGGTTCAAACACAGGCTTCTTTTGGCAATGCTGTCAATACATGCTGCATGTTAAGCAAGACGACTGTCACTAAGGCAGTGGTATTCAAACGTTTTGATTCTGAGCACCCTCCACCCCACACCCTTGATAAAAAAAGAGTTGCCGGATTCCCCCTCTCCCCAGGTGCCATATCTGTGTATACTTTCTATTGAATGCTGTCAGACCCCCCTACCCCCACACACACTTTGAAGATCACTGCACTAAGGTAAAAAGCCACAGATGACAAAGAAGAAACAAAACAAATACTACATACATGTTAGGTTATGTTGGTTAGTTATCTTGTCCTCTTTTTTTTTTTAGAAGTCTGACAGAACGCTCTGAAAGAATAACACATGTCTTGTAAAAATCTTTTATTGATTCACACAAGTAAAATTAAAAACATTTAAAATAAAAAAATACTACATATATGAAGGAATACTGTTTTTTCCTACTGCATCATAAACATAAAATACAATTTAAAAAAGATTGTGTGAAACAACTGTGTGGGCTGAATTACAGTGGCATCGAGATGGACGCCAGTCCGAAAATAGAAGCTGCCATGTACTGAATTTTAGACACCGCAGGCAATCGCTGCTAAACCGTGCTGCGGGGCCGCAAGATTAGGTTAGAACTGCTAAATGTTAACATTGGCGAGGAGATGACTAATGGGAAGGATAATTGCTCTATATGAAAACATGAAAGGTCAATTTGTGGACTTGTCAGGTTGTGTATGCGAATGATAACAAAGAAGAAAGCAAAGAGTATTTTATGATGCCAGGAAAAATACGTTTCTCTGCGTTTTCGACAAAAATGTTTCCATGTTAGATTTACTAATTTATTAAACAAACTATCTTGTAAGGCTTTGATGCATTAGCTGTGCACATCAAATCATTCCTCTTAACACACATGCACTAAGAGTGGCTGTAAATTAACAACGTGGGGAAACAAGGGCAGTGAGAGAGAGATGACCTAATTTTAAAGTTAAAATAAGTAAACACATATTATTCATCAAAGAGAAACTTTCACTAGCAAAACACGACTTTTCAACCGTTTTGGATGGTGCCACCTGATAACTCGTGTTCTATTGGGATAATAAAAGACAGTGAGTGGGCGGCAGAAATAAGCAAAAGCACCCACTTGTCAGTTAACAGTAAAAATGAAAACCTATTTCAGGCTGTTTTCTGGAGGCTTTGCTACTTACATTGTCATACTTCACTAGTGAGATACTTCATCTTGTACAAATCAATTCCTTTTATATTGGTTATAATCAAGTAAATACAAAAATTTAAAAAAATAAAAATTATGCAATATCATTTGCATACTGTACACCTCCTTCACGGCATTTGTCAAGCATTTCGGCCACTTAATCAATAAAAAGTGCATACACATGGGTATTTAGTCTGTAGTGCATTCCACCCACAGTATTGCTTCGGAATATCAAAGCCGTGAATGAGGACTCAGCATCACCCGAATTGTAATGTTCTTTAGTCGAAAAAAAAAATCGTAACGTCAAAGACAGTTTTAAGATTTGGTTCACTTTGGGTGGTGCTGATACCATCAGCCACAACAGTATTGAAGTATCAATTCATTTTGACAGGATAGCCGGTGTTTTGGATGGCGATGTAGGTCCTCGTTGTGTTTGGCAGAAGTGCTGTGTCTCACTGAGCAGTCATTTTAAGGTCAGGCATTTAGCATGTTAACATACTGACAAAGGCATTTTTAGAGTCATGTCTCTCCCCACCAAGTTTTGTGTTTTTGGTTTCAGCACGTATTTCTTGTTGCAGTAATAAAATCATTCAAAACATGTTCAAAGGCACTGTGCATAAATGTTCTTTTTACCATTGATGTCAAGTTATTCGTACTTTCTTTGCAATAAAACCATCTTCGTGGTGAAAAACAGAAGCATCCACATTTGATTTCCCTCGTCACCTGTTGCCTGATCCTTCTCTGAATGTGGTAACGTGTCTTAGAGGCATGAAAGCGTTCTTTGGAATAGGGAATTCCTTCGTGTTCAGTTAAAATATCCATGCTGGCATTGACAGCACTTTCGCCTTCTTCTGGTGTAGCGTTAGGGACTTTCATAAGGTGGGTGGGACTCAGGAGGTGGATAACCTGTTGGATCGTAAGATTACCAATTATTGCTCCTGCAACACTAAGAGAATTATGAGCACACTAAGCTCCTCAGTGTCTTGCACAAGCACTAAGCTGCTTGAAATTATCATCACATTGTTAAGTGTGGATCATGGTGCAAAAACAACTAACACTGGGGCCAATTTGAATTTACAGGAGTCTAACCCTGTAATCATGGAGACTGAGACTGTACACAGTGGAAACATCAATTTGAATAAGGGGGCATTGCACAGCAAGTTAGCAAATCCACTAGAATCCATTGAATTCAACATCCATCTGGACATGAATGAACTATTGGAAACAAGCTTGCTTTGTACCCCGGGGATCTCCTTAAAGAATTCCACTTTTTCAGAACCTGAATTAGTAGGGGGATCGGAAACCCTGAGAGGGTCTTCTACCAACAATGTACTCAATGGGAGCCTGAGTGAATTTATGGAATCCAGGATGAGTTGCCTAATATACCTAACCTGATTAGATCGAGAAACTACTCTTTGAAATCTGAAAGTTTAAACATACAGAATCCCTGACATCCACCCTAAAATTGCAGGCATTAGACTATCTTTTAACCTCACTCAAAATACTTTGTGGAGACTCTCACAAATAAGTACCAAGTAATTAAATGTCATTATTAAACATGTATGGGTTAAACCTTTATTATCTAATGTGGCCTGCAAAATCTCTGATTAAAGAAATTACTACAGATGGCCAAACGAACATTGCATCTGGCCCTGCCAAAGGAACTATTAACAATATATGCTCCAAAGTTCCAACTGTAACTAACACACACATATGTACATCAACCTGACATTCACGAGAGAGCAGAACCTAATTGGGAGAAAGGAAAGACCCAAATCCTGAACTCGAAAACGAAAACTCATCATGGAAGACTAGTTATGGTTACCTGGTGCTCTCCAACCAAGGGATATTTTAAAACCCTACGACTCAGCAACAGTTGCTATCCTGGAAACCAGGATAATTCCCACTATTTGGCTTAAGGATGGATTTACTCTGCTGTGATGGTAGAAACACTATCCACGCAAATGAAAAAGGGGAGACCTAATGGAGGCGCATTAATTCGTGTAATCAATATTCACATAATACGGCGACTACAAGTCTCATACTGAAATTTTAGTTGTTAATATATATGATCCTCGTGGACTAGAACACAGTGAGGGATTCACAACATATTGGAGACGTTATTTGGAATGAATAATTATATTGTTCATATTCTATTATCATTTCTATTTTTCTATTTAATTTCATTGTGTTTATAGTTTACAGCTGAACCTTACAGTAATAGTGCAATACATATCATAAAACAGTACAACATCCATCATATACACAATCAAAAAAGAATACCACTTTATGACTTCCAGACAGTTCTCCAAATGAATCCCTACAATACAATGATCATAATATAGTTTATTTTTATACCAAGTTTATCCTATGCTTAACTTGTTGAAGTGCCAATGTGACGAAATGATCATTATAAAATCTTTCACATAGGGATTCACTCAATATGAATGCTGTGTTATTCACAAAGCACCTGAAACCTAATATTCTCACATTGATTAATTCCACACAGCATAAAACCAAATGCTTTAGGGGGTTCCATTTCTGCCGAGCAGAATATACATTGTGTGGTCCCCTCATCATGTTTACTCCACTGCTTTAAATTATCTCTGGTTTTAAACAATGTAAAACGAAAACGCATCAAAACAGCTGTAGATTGTGGAGAGGGAAAGTGATACATATAAATTAGCACACTTCCAAACTGTTTGTGAGTCACTGCTAGGTCCGAAGTATGTTTATATTTGTGTGTGCCCTGGCACGTTTCCCACCAGTCTGATTGATGTACTTTAATATATATATATATTTTTTTTTTTTCAAAACCCTCCAATGAAGCGATTCCCCCCTCCTAATTTCAGCTTCACATATTTTGACAAACAAATTCATCTCATCTTGAGCCTCCCTACTAAAGGCTTCTAAGTGGGACAATTATAGGGGAACCACACAATTCTGCCAAACTAATTATCTTTTTCACAATAGCCAGTCATGTATATATTCTAGGCTAAGCTAATAATGGATCACTCCCATCGGGAGGAGTTTGAACAAGAATAGAATACGTTCCCAAATCATTCCCTTGGTTGGAGTTAGGTCACAGTTGAAACATGTTTGATATGTTTCCAATCCATATAATAATGCTGGAACTACTTTACTATCATAACATTTCAGAACTGCCAGCATTGTACATTTTCTGTATCGATTTAAAAAAAATATGCTTAATTTGATAACTTAACCATCTCGCTTTGTTTTTTACCAAGGCAACTCATGTTATTTTATTTAATTTTTTTTATTTTCTTTTCATTTGGCCTTGCGAAAATTGTGAAGCCTAAGTAGGATAATTCATCCACTCTTTCTATTTATTAATTTAGCAACCACCAGTTCGTACACTGTGTCTTATTTCTGGAAGTAAAGTGTAATATCTGTGTTTTCTTTCTAATTTATAACTAAATTGTTTTGGGTTGAAAATGCTTGAAATGCATTCAACAATTTTTGGAGCCCGTCTCTTGATCCGGCCATTAGAATAATGTTATCTGCATAGAATAACCAAGAAATGATAGTTTCAAATGTTGAAGGCAAAACAAAGGTTGCGTCTATTAATTTCTCACCCAAATTTGATAATTATAGATTACAAAGAAGAAGGCCAAAATACACCTTTGCTATAATCCTCGGAATTTGTTTATCTTTTTTGTAAAATGACCTTGTAAATTTAATCTAATTTTAAGCATAGAATCTGTATGGAGGCCAATCAAAATATATGTGGAGAGATATTCCATGATCTTAGTTTTCCCCACAATATATTTCTATTCACAGTATTGAAGGCAAGGGACAAATCAATGCTTGCAACAAAAATGTGTAGTGCCTCTTTTTTCCCAACCAAATGCTGCAATCCATGACTACTCCAGGGTGTGTGGTGCTCACCCCTTTCCTAAAACCTGTTACATTATTTTTTAGTATGCCTTTTTGTTCCACCCAATAACTAAATGCTCTAAGAACCAAGGAAGTTTTTTTTTTAGCATATACGCATCTAACAATGCGATCGGGCAATATTTTAAGGGATCACGTGTATTTCCCCTTTTAGACATAGGGACAATGGCCCTCATTACGACCCAGGCGGTAAGTTACCGCCTGGGTCGTACCCTTACCACCATGGCGTAAACTACATTTACGCCATGGTGATTGGCGGATTTACCGCCCCATTCCAAGGTGAGTGGGGCAGTAAATCCCCATTTCCCATTTTACCCTTCCCCATTCCCATTTTCGCCCCATAGGGCGTAATGGGAATGGGGAAAGGCGATAATTACGGCACCGTAAATCACGGTGCCGTAATTATCGCCAAGGTCCCTTTGCGGCATGGATTTTAACGGCTGCAAAAAGCAGTCGTTAAAAGCCATCCCGCAAAGGGAACCTTGTAATCAGGCGTTAAGGGTCGGCGCCGTTTACGGCGCCGTAAACCCCTTAACGCTTGAGTCGGAATGAGGGCCAATATGTGCAAACTTCCACATTGCAGAGTACATTGTTCCACCAACATTTTATTAAATAAAATGAGTAGGCACAAAGCCAACATTTTGGGATAGGCTTTCAAGACTCGATTGAAGAGGCCATTTGCTGCCAGAGCCCGGGAATGACCACATCTCTTAATAATGGTAATAATATCCTCCATATCAAAGGATGATTGAGCCAGACATGGCATTCAGGGTAGAAACGTAGGTAATCCAAGTAGCCTCCAAGATTGGATTTTCTTGGCTATCATTCCTATTATCATTTAAGGTGATTCTAGTGCTAAGATTCCCTGAGCACCCTTTGCTGGAAGATGATGCTCGCAAACCAAACCTGCTTTAAATATTCCACTCTCTTATCTTAAGCAAACTCCTAGTAATGAAAACGGAAATGAGTGGCAGAATTATTTTAGCTGTCATGGCTTTTTTTAATGTTGAATGGCAGGGGTGCTGGAGACATACCAGGTAGCTATACTAGGGTCTCCTCTAACAGTGCTTCCACACTCGTTTATTGTTTTGTGCAAGCTTGTTTCTTCTAATTATTTTTGGGATTGCATATCGAATGCAGAGAAGAGAGTACCACTTCCATTTGATTATTATCTGCTCTGCGGATTCCCATAGGCAGGTTTTTGATCTAATTGGGAATATTGACACAAACACTAGTGCCAATCGCATCATAGTAAAAACAGACCTAAGCTTATAAACACTACGTTCCTTGAGATTCTGCAACCAATTGTAGAAATAGGGGGTCTGTTAGTGTTGGAGGATATCCTAAGGCTTTAATTCAGGATATTTTAGAAGATGACACAATCCTATAGACAACAGGATTCATCTTAATCGGTTCAGTCCAATATCTGAGATAAAAAAGGGAATACAAACTCTGTAAGGTAGTATGGGAGCATACTGAAGCGGAAGCTCGGGCCTCTCACATAACTATATAAAGGCAAAATCCTGACACTGGCTGTGAGGGTACAGAAGCATAGAGCATTGGCAGCACTTTATTCAAGCATGTAAGAACAATAATGCCTGAATGTTTTTCAGTTGGTCAATGGTAAGAATTCTGTTAAATTACTCACATTTAATCGACACTTGTCACACTATTGGAAATTGTAACATGCTGGTAATAACGTTATTGTAGTTTCTCTGATTGAAGAAGTATCAAAGATGGAAAGGTTCTTGAAGAGATCAACTTGTGTGGAGATACTGAAAGGTGCATTGTTATGGTGTAACCAATTAAATCTCAATCATGTATGTACCCCAGGGCCTACATTTAAAAGACATCTAAAAAAATTAATAATAGATATGGACAGGGAATAAAATGGGATTAATTTACTCTCCAAGTCTATGGATTTCACCTGATCATCTAGCAAAGTATTTAAATGAGCTTCATCGCTCCTTCATTGGAACAGATAATATGAGAGCAACATTTCATTTGGTTAAGACCCTGGGCATAGTTGGAGCTAGCGCTTTTGCTGAAAGGGTGGAATGCTTTGTAAGATGTGCAAGACTGGAACAGTGGAGACAGTGAAGCAATTACTCTGCTCCTGTAGGACCTTTTCTGCTCTACAAATTAAAGCATTACTGGCCTCCAGTTCCTTGGCAAGCCTTTTATAGATGATGTATTATGGAGATATTATGTGAATGGTAACCATATTCACCTAATGTATCATTTTGCTAGATTATGGTTCACAATCAAACCTTACTGTAATGGAGTAATGAGGCAGTTTATATTTTTCAGGAATTCATTGCTGTTGTTAATTGCTGTTGTTTAAAGTATGCTTTTTCTATGTGTTACTTTTCTCTTTCTCTTCTCTTATTTATCTTCATATGTATTGTACACATACAAACAAAACAAGAGGGGTGGCAAGGGCGCTACTCTGGGTCCCGGCTGCAGTAAACTCAAACACTCCTCCTAGCGCGCTTTTATGCCTCAGCAATCTTCAGGGAGGCTGATTGTATCCAGGTGTGCAGGGTTGAATCTCTCTGGTATGTACCAGGCAGTGGCAGCAGAGAATGCTGGTAAAAGTAGTGTAGAGCCAGCCGGGATCCAACTCTCCCCATATTTTCAATGTTAGCCCTCAGTGGGAAGGAGGAGGGAGTAACCATCAGTATGGCACTCCAAAGTTAGGAGTGCTATTAGCACCATGGTCCATGCCGGATTCCGCCATGGTGGATGGTGGAATTACCGCCCCATTCCAAGGTGAGTGGGGCGGTAATTCCCCATTCACCATTTGCCCTTCCCCATTCCCATTTTTGCCCCATAGGGCATAATGGGGATGGGGAAGGCGCTAATTATAGCACCGTAAATTACAGTGCCGTAATTAGCACCAAGGTCGCTTAGCGCCTTGGACTTTAACGCCTGCAAAAAGCAGGCGTTAAAGTATGAATCAGGCATTAAGAGTAAACGGCGCCGACGGCGCCGTTAAACACTTAACGCCTGACTTGTAATGAGGGCCAAGGAGTCTCTGAAATGAAATACCTGGTTACTGATTTGAGCATTGAGACATGAGGACTGTTGATTGGGTCTAAAGTTGTGGCTGTGGCAGATCCATGTTTTATGTCTGTGGTTTTAGAGTTACTCTGGTAGTCTGTGGCTGGGGATGTGTCACCTAGTATCAATCTGCACTGCAATTCATTCTGAAGAGGTAATTGCCCTTAAAGCCTGTTGACCTGCTTCATTGCGACCTGGAAGTGGGAGGAGGTGGGCCACTTGGCCATAGCAGTGCATGTTTCACTGGATTTAGTCACCCCATGGAGGAGAGGAGGATGGTACGCTAGAGTGAATCAGGTTGGGAGATGCTGGAATAAACGTTTGGTGTCCCAGAACGCACTGGGGTTCGCACTGAGAAAGAGGTAAACTAAATCAATCTAGGTTACCATTTGTGTTTTGAATTTGCTCTTGAGAGGGAATAAGAGGGAATTAATTGATCATCCACCAAACCTGTGAAGAGGCAGTCAGGATCCTGGAACAACACTGGAACCACCCATTCTATTTTGGTAAAATCCCAAATGCACCAATGATTGACAACTCTCAGCCAGCCATATAGACCAAATACAGTACAAATCTATCCATGTGTGGTAGAAGAGCCAGTGATCATGGACAGAGACACCTACATGGACAGTCTCGACTGTGCGCCAAAAAGGCATGGTGTTGACGTAATTAGAGACACCACAACACAGCAGTGTTAGACATGAAGGAACACATACAGTCTGCACTGCATCACACAAACACACGCTTGAATACATGAAGTACACAAATGCACAGTTCTATAGTTAGAGGACAGATACATATACATACTGTCATTGCATTTTTTTATTTTGTCATTAGTGAAATTCAGTAATACAGAAACCGCAAGGCACAAGGGATCCTGAGCAAGCTTGCTAATGTCTAAAGCCAATAATCGCATGATGGACATTCAGGAGTATGTAGCGGACCTGTTAAAACCATGTATAGCTAACCCATAGGGAAAGTATTATAACATGGATAACATAGAAACAGCATTATAAGGTTTAGGAAAATTACAGCAGGCCTCAAATCATTAAGCCGGAAACGAGCTGAGCCAATTCAAGCTGGACAGAGAGCAAGACATGGGAAACAGAGCCCACAGCTAAGGTCAAGAGATACAAAGTCATTCCAATCCCCAGATGTCAAAGGAACAGCTGTAGCAAAACAGAATAAATCCTCATAATTAGGAGCTGCAGAGCTCAATGTTGTGGTCTCTAAACACGTGGTACAGCCTAATGGAACAATGGACAATCTTCCAGGGTGGGAGGAAAAAGCCAGTCTCAGCAGCCAGCCACAGATTGCTACACGTGTTGCTACCCTTAGGAGAATATTCTTATAAGGCAAAGGTGGTGTACACAAGTTACAATACAGACACATAATCGTTTGCATTACCTGGAAGAGGTACACTCAGAGCTGAGAACTTGATCGAGTCCCAGGCCTGTGGGAATCAGATCTACCCAATCACAGTTTAGCGCTCCAGATGTGGTAGCAATGGACAAGAACCAATGGTAATTCCACAACTTTGCAACAATTTTATAATCGGTCAATTGGGGATGGGACAGGCCAGCCACCTGACATTTAAGAGCCAGTAAAATTACACATATAGGTGACTATGTAGGTTATTAGACTTCTGATAGCCAATCCTACACAGTGATAGGTTTTTGTAGAACGGCCCGAGTAATGAGGGAGTAGTGACCTAATGTTGTACTAAAACTGCGAACCAGAAGAAGCCGATACATACTGAAATCCATCTGTGTTCTTGTATCAATCCCTGTTGTTTCTTTTTGTAATAATCTGCAGTTCGAACTTGCCGTTGTTGACTGAGTCCTCTGTGTATACCGGGGAGGGAGTTAGGCTCTCCAAGTTCGAAAACCTCCAGCATAGCTCTGGCATACCTTGGAGTCTGTCCCAACACCTGGCAACTACTGTGTGGGAAGCCGCTGCTGCATGTAGATCACTTGGTGTGGAGAGCCTCCTGCTGTGGCAGTCCCCTGAGGCAAAACTCAGCACATCTTGTGGTAAAAGGCACTGTCAACTGCCTCTAAATTAATAAATGGGAAATGAATGAGTGAAAGTTATGAGTTGTCCAGCCTCAAAAGTAGTAAGAGTGGTATAAGGAAGTCTCTCAGTTAATGTAACCCATGGGCGTGGGGGGCAATGGGGACATCAGATTAGAAGGCAAAGAAGTAAAAGATTCTAGAAAGTAAATAAAACAATGTCTTCGTGGAAGCTTATAAGATTACTGGAGGCCTGTGTTTCGGACAGCGCATGCATTAATGATATTTCCAAAAGTCAAGTAAGCATAAAATGCTTAAATCCACAGAGCATTCTACCATACGCATGCCTGTACATTGGAAATGTGATAAAAGGCCAGATGTATATTTGTCCCTGTATGTCTGTCTGATGCAGTATCTTCACCTGTTCTCACTGCTAGAGGGAATTGTTGCCTTAGGATATATAGTGGTCCCACTGTGTTAATGTAAATGTGCACTGTGGGCCACGTACATAGGCTTCTACACTAGTTTTAAATCCAGGCAAAGGGCCAAGACCTGTCACTGAAAATGGTCACTGCATAGATTCAAAATCTGTACTTTTATAAACAACTGGATTACCCCAAAGCAGATACTCCCTGGAGGTTTTAACATACTCTGTATGTAATAATAAGGTGCAGCTTGTGAGAATGGGATGCCCAGTAGCCCTTCATGGCGGCCCTTGCTTCCTTTAAACTTAAATTGCATTCCTTTGGGAGATTCGACCATCAAAAATGTTCTGCTTGCTTTGGAACTTGCGCACGCCTCATTAAAACAGCAAAGAAGAAAGTGCTCTCATATAGATATGCATGCCTGTGTTCGATTGTAACTATTACCCCTTTTTAAATATTATGTATAATCTGCTTCCAGAACATAATCATAAACACATGTTTTATGATATAGTGCTGAAGCCTTGCCACGGTGTTACAGCCCCCAGATATTATGCCAATCCAGCCTTTAAAATATGTTTTCTAAATGCTCAGAACTTGCATTCAAGATGTGTTAAAATTAATATTAAAAGTATAGAAAAAGTTGGGGGTTTATTCAACATTTGTTAATTGAAGGGACAGGGTTTGGCGACGGCATATTTGTATGCCCCAAACAACGATAGAGGTGTTTTCGTATAAAAGCTTTAGCGACTTGGCCTGCACCTATTTTTCTTGGTAGTATCTTTAATATGACTTTAGGTCCCCCCTCCAGAGGGCAAGGGGAATAACACTCTTAAATTACTTGAAACTCCCCACAATTAAATTAATGGAATTGATTTAACAACATTGCGGAGGCATTACAGCAAAGTGATTATTAGGCCTCATTACGACCCAGGCGGTCCAGAAATAACGTTGGCGGTAAACCCTCCGCCACTGTTGTTTCCGGACCGCCTGAGTCTGACCCCTGCAGGAGGCAGGTGATGATCCCGCCAGGTCTGACCTGGCGGGTTTAACACCTCCCGCATGCAGGCGGACGAGGAAACACCGGCAGCATTACGAGATGCTGCCGGTGTTTCCATGATCCCCATTTCCATCGAGTCCCATAGGACTCAATGGGAATGGGGATTAACACCATTCCGCCTCCGTGATTCCTGTAAAACCGGGGTTGTAATGCCCCGGTAATTCCGGGAATCACAGAGGCGGAATGGTAATACGAGTCTGGCGTTAACCAGGCGGTTTTACCGCCTCGGTTAACGCCGGACTCGTAATGAGGCCCATTGTTTCATCCCCCACATGGTCAGTATTGTCCCATAGAGATGTCTTCTTCTGGAGACACAATGAAGCAGTAGAATGGGCTACAAATGGTTGGCGCTTGCTCCATCAGATCAGCTGATTTTATTGGATTCTGGTACCAATAATATATGAGTGTTTTCTGTAAATACAGCTTTACTATAAGACTTAGCCCCTCGCATTTCTGATTATTGTTAATCAGTAGGAAGGAGGAGGTCTGCACCTACTTCCAGGGGCCGTGCACCTTCAGATGGACTTTGGACATTTGCCTCCAAGTATCATGTCACTGTGCATTTGGAGAAAGATAGGTTGATCGGAATCAGCCTCGCTAATAATAACCCCCGTGTATTCACTGATAAGAAGTGGAAGGAATCCAACATGAAGTTTTAAAAAAGAAAACACATTCAGCCATTATATTACCGCTGCATTACCACTGCATTTCTGCACTGCTGTACTACAAGTTTGGTACTGCCAAATATTGGCAACATCAGCGAGATGACCGCCAGCAGTAATTCTGCTAACTCTTCATGGAGTCCTATGGAGTCCCAAAATGGGGTTTAACACTGCCCTACCACCACTTGTAATCAATCCCACAGTAAATCTGTGGGACCAAGTGGTGGTACGGGTAATCAAGTTTGGTGCAAGGGTTTCATGGAAAGCAAAGGAAAAACATCCAATTATTGCAATTTTTCTACTGGAGTTTAAAAGCTGCCATTAAAGTATAACAGCTTGATTAAGTGTGGCTTATTGTGGAGTCTTTAGCCCAGGACAGCTGATGTACTAAACAAGGTGGAAATGATTCCTCAGTGGCTACTTCTTTGCCCTGTCAGCACTTATTAAGATGCTGCCAGGTATGTATTGCTAGGCCTCCATACAGCAGCAATGCATGTAGTGAGTCCCCCTTGGACGTCTGTGCAATGATAATCATCATGACCTTCATCAGGAAACCACAGACACATGGTGTGATCCTAAGTGCCACGTACAGCTCTCACTGTGTCCCACTGTTCTGCACTCACTTTAACACACTCGGAATGGGCAAGCAGGTCACTCAAGGTCTGCACTGATCTGTAGTGCAAGTGACTGATTACATGGAAGATACACACAGCAGGGATATTAGTTTCAGGCATTTGTATTTGTAATGGAACTGAGAAGATGCACTCGCCCAACCACAGCAGAGCTACTACAGAAGGAGTGTGAATCACAAGAATGGCAGTGTCTTTCAGGAGATGTTGTCTTGCCAATAGATGGATCCATCTTTCAAGTGACCAAGGTCATTAAAGGTTATTGTCCACATATCTTGTGCTAAACATGTTCTGTCATTGTATGCGTGGATTGCCTATGATATATCAGAGGCATCTTTTCTAAGTGGAAGATGGAGCCGGGAGCTGAAGTAATGTGTTATGATCGCCCTCAGTTGAAATCATTCAGATATAGTTGCACTGCAAGTCCCTAAAAGAATCACCAGATAAAACATCAATGATTAAAACACCATGTAAGGTGATTACAAGCAGCATCCATCCAAGTTACTCCAGCATTAGTACCCAGCATTAGTTCACCCCTCTGTTACCAGCTGTGAGCACAAATATCAAAAACAATAGGTCCAGACAATCTTCTTTTTTGTTCTACACACTGGGCCTCATCAGGAGTCTGGCGGTAACCCTTAAATGCAGCGGTAGCAGTATTACCGCCGCTTATAAGGGTCTGCCAGATCATGGCCTTGGCCATGGCTATGAGCTGGGGGGAAATCTGCCACAAAATTGCTGATTTTCGGCACAATTACCACCGGCGGGAAAACCACCGGTGGTAATAGCATACATTTTCCCCATTGGGCCCAATGGGAATGAGGAATTCCTGAATGGGCCCAACGGGGAATGGGCACTAACCGTTCCGCCAAACCTGTGATCCGGCGCTAATAGCTTTGGGGGGTTGGCAGTAGGGCTAATAGCTCAACTCGTGATGAGGCCCACTGTGCAGATCCTTCTCTGAAAAAAGCATGCAAAGTTCATCAAGTACCAAAGGACTACCAGCAATTTAGAGCCAGTTTCAGGGTGATCTTATAGCCGCTCCTGATTCCACAAATTCTCTTGCTGCTGCTCAGTCGCAGCCTCTAGGGGTTCTGCTGCAATCTCTTCCACCTGCCACACCAGCCTGATCTGATTTCCGCCTACCCACATCACTCCACATCTGCTTTCCACACCCCACACCCTAACTCCGCCCCGAATCCCAAAACCAACATTCTTTTTTTCTCATAGGTCCCTGCTTCCAGTCTCTTTGCAGACACCCGGACATGGGAATCTCTGCATTCCGGTTTTTCAGAGAACTCAGTCTGTTTTGTTTGTTCCCCTCTTGGCCAGTACTTGTGTTACATGGGGAACAGCATGTTACCCTTGCTACTTCTTTTCTTTGTAGTACGTGTCACCCTTTACTATATTATTTACACAGTACTGCCCCCTATACACCTGCCTTGTAGATTTGTTCAGGTGACTTACTTTAAACTGACTGAAGTCACAACAACATGTACCATGGTAAGTTTTTCACAAAACACTCACTAGATGGGTGCCTGTAGCCCTCTCGGAAGATGTTATTTAAACATGGCAAAGTCAGTTGGGGTGCATTTCAGCAGGTGTAACCACCCAAGTGTGTCCAATTTCAGGGCAGCATGAGGGTGACTTCATCAGAGCATGTCACACCCAGATGTGGCAGAGACTAGGCTCTCACGGAAGCTTTCATCGAGTTGAAGCCATCAGAACCAGCCAGACAAGTTGCCATTTGAAGTAGCAGAATATTTATAGACATCCAACACTGATATGCACAGGCTTTGTTACTGACTGCCCTGCAATCCACCTCCACCGAGTCATTTCAGAACGCAATTGCATTGGCTGGCGAGTTTTCAGAAGCTGCATTCCTCCACCTACTCAGACAACTCATGTATTCACTAATAACATGGATGGAGGACCGATCCTCCTCCTCGGTCACCATCAGACCAGCACATTGTACACCATTGCAGGATTCACATTCCATGTTGCTGCCCAAAAACCAGTGAGCAGGTGTTCCAGAGAACACAATGAAAACAGAAAGGTCTACATTTTTCATTTGTTGTGTGTTTATTTGAGAGAAAAGAAAACACTTGCTTCTCTCCGAAGCATTCCGCTGGCGGTCAGGGCAGTGAGCAGAGCTTTCACATTTCTGGGTGAATTACAGTAATCAAACAAAAATGTGTTCATGCAACACGGTGCATGATGAAGGCCACCCCATCATTCTCATACTGTGATCAATTAACAAGCTCTATACATGATGCTACCATCAATGAACAGCCATAAACCAACTAACATAGTGTCAAAACACGTTCATAGGATACCAAAGCTAATCAAGACTAACATGAAAGGTGCTAAAATGCACAGCACTCTTCCCCAGCACACCGAACACACATTTTACATCTGCAGGCCATACCCAAGAACACATGGTTGTGGAATTATAAATAATAAATGAATTTCTTGAACAACAATGGAAAACGGTGTCACAGGGATCAGTTACAGTTCATGTTCATCACTACCCCTTTGACAGAACACATAGCAATTCCTCTTGCCTAAACTTGTTTTTCATATGTTATGTGTTTCGCTACACAGTGAACATCAACTTATAGTGAATAACAACTCAGGCGTGAGTAAAGACACATTTAGTTCACGATATTGAACCTGTCTGCTTGTTGCTTTTAGATATGTCTTGGAGTCATGATTGCTAACACTGCTGTACAAACTTCCAACTAACCAGAAGATATGGTTCAAAGCAGAACATATCTGTTCATAAAAGATGCTGTCGAACAAGCCTTTTGGCTGCAAAAGAACAGGTTTTATTTTCCACACAAACAGCATCACTACGAGTTTGGTGGTATTTCAGGTGTAATACCCCTGAGATACCACCAAATGGTATTCCTGTTACTACCACTTGGTCCGAGGTATTATCACCAGAGGAACCACCACCACATTACAAGTAGTGATAGGTGGTGTTAGTCCCCATTAATTGGAGTCCGTAGGACTCCATAGGAATTTTGGCAGTATTACCACCGGTAGTATTACTACCGGTGGTAATACCACAGATGTAGGCCATTTTGCTGGAGGAGGTCCCTCTGCCTTACCTCCAAACCAGTAATTCGACAGTGTGGTAATGCAGTGTTAATTCTGTTACCACTGCATTACCTCTGTTTTTTCCACACCACAAAACTCGTAATGAGGACCTTAAAGTCAGGATGTCATCAGGTCTGACCGAAACACAATTACTGGTACCTTTCAGAAGAGTATTTGGTGTTCATGTCTCATATTCTAGGTTCCTCCTTCTGCTGCTTCGATACTGACAGGACAGCTTTTTCCTCTTCCACCACATACAGCACTTACCTGGGAAAGATGATTGATGCAGGACATTATGCAATCACTACTAATAGTGCACACTTAAGCCAATAGTTTGGATTGGTATTTGTCTGTCATAAGGAGGACAGATGTAACCCGCCAGTGCGACTGACAGGTTGCCGCTGTCCTCATAACACTGAATCTTCCGCCTTATATCCCAGTGCCACTGAGACATTACAAGTCCTGGCGGCCCGCAATATCAGTCAGTGGATTCTGGAAGGACTCCTTGGGAATGGGGTCACGGAAGCACCAACACCGTTGTTAACAGTGCTGGTGCTTTCATGAAGACTCTGCCATCCGGGACCATTGCACCCGGCATTTTGGACCTGCCAGGCGTAATGGCCCCTGGCCACAGAGTCCGGGTGTTGCGGTCCGGAAAGGGTGCCGGTTTGTTGCTACGGTAACCATTGTTTCCAGACCTCCACACTCATAATGAGGCCATTGTGTCTTGTGGCACTTCAATGGTGGATGAGGTTATTTTGGATGTGGTCTCTATCTCCCTCTTGAGCATGCCCATCCGCAATGAGAAAATGGATGTAAGTGGATGTGCACTGGCATATGTGTAGTCATACATTGGAAAGTGCCACCATTACATTCTAATAACACACAATATTCTGTGAAAAGCTATTTGAATAAATCTAATTTGCTTCACTTAACAATGTGCGTTTTGAATTTCTTTATACCGGTATCCAGGCATTGTTTCGAAAACATAGTTTGGAATTTTTTTTTAGGTAAAGGTTTTTTTTAAAAACTAAAATGGGTGTTAAGGGGTAAAAAAAAAGCCAGGCGTAATGCCCCCCCATTAAATATATATATTTTTTATATGCATTTTTTCGACGCATTTTTATTTGAAACTTTGCCATTCAAAACTATCACTCTTAGCTAATGCAAAATTGATTCTGTTTTATATAGCCACGTTGCATGAAGACAAATTATATTTAATTTGCTCCAAGGAGATATAAGTTATATAGGGTGAGTTACATTTATTGATAGGGCTAAACTTAATTAAATTGTCATTAACAATAAGAATTAAACAAAAAAAAATGTTGTGTACATGTATCTTCAAAATTCTCAGTTTAGTCAAACTTTAATTAAACCTAAACTGTGTGTTTATCCAGAGGCCAGCTCTTAAGGCTGGAAATATACAGGTCAGCTCTCTGCATAACATCATTTTCCATTAATCTATTAATAAGTATTTCACAAATGAACAGAATTATATGACTGATGAATGAATTAAAGATGAAGAGGCAGTGGTGTGTGTATTCGGAACAAAAACTTGTATGGACAATACTATGAAAATAGACTAATCACATTGCAGCTTCAGAACTTTCATGGACCTATCTTTTAATTGATGGTTTTACTGGGCTGATATTGTTTGGTGTAGGGCAGCAAATAATGGCCACTTCAGAGGAACAGATTTCCGCTGTAAACCTTGTTCCTTCGCCTAGGCAAGCATTAAAGTATCATCCAATAGGTGTCCACTCACGAAAAGCACCTTACAAAGATGCTCTCATTTTATACAGGATATCTGTTTCATAACATATTTTATGTTAAACATTGCAACTACAACAGAACAGATAAGGTACATCCTTAAACATTAAATGCATTTAAACTGACAAAATAATTAAATGTAATATTTTCTCTAATGTTTGAACTATTTGCTCGATTCATGAGCCAGTCAATGCATTTTTATTCAGCAAAGCAATCCTGATCACATGTATACAAACAGGGCATTTTCAATGTATTAATTCATTATTTAAAAAATCACTTATTTCAATAGCTCTCATATATCTGCATGTTTGATCACAAAGAATTAGGTTTGGGCTAACCCACAGTTAAATGCACCCCATTAAGACATGGCAAAACACATTGAGCCAGTTGAAGCAAAGAGGAGGATTCTTGTAGGTCTAAGTATGGATCTAATTATGTGAAGGGGACCTATCACAGGTTATGTACATTTTGAAATCACAGAATTATGCTGCATGTATCAGGTTTGCTGGGTATTTAAAGTTAAACACGTAGGAAGTTTGGAGATTTTTGTGAACGTCACAGGGAAAGAGCTTATCTGATGTGAAAAAAAGCTGATGGTGGCTCCACCTGGATGTAGCTGCTGTGAATTCTCCTTAAGAAGGTCTTTCCGAGGGAGGTGAATTCAGATGCCTTTCATAGGACAGAGTCAGATTGTGTGAGAGGGATTTGGGAGCTGGGGAGCTGAAAGGGTAAACTTGCCTGATAGAGCTGCCTTGAGCGTTTGATGTCTCTATCTGTCATGGGCCTTTAAAAAAACAAACCAAATGTGAGCACCATAATCCCAGTGCATTTAGATACATGGTGCAATAATTAATTCCATTTCAGATAGTAATCAAAAATATTTTAGGGAAATCATATTCACAAGCTTTGATACTAAATTGGGACTACATGAAACTTTAAAAATTAATTTAATAGCATCCATGTTTGAAAAAGGCATGTTCTTCTCTGACAGTAGTGAATTATTTATTTATTTGCTGAGTTTTCATAGGAGTAAATTATATGTGGTTTTGTGAACAGGCTAAGCAAGGTGGCTCACACATATTATGGGATAGAAAGACCTCTAAACCTGTAAAAACAACAGTTTACATACAATTAAATTCTGAATAGAGTGTTCTACCCCTTAAAGTGGAATAAGAAGGATGTTCCTCTCCTTCATACCCGAGAAAACAATGTCCTATTAAATAACTGTAATTTTTCCAAACTATATTGCACAGAAATAGAAGGATTCTGCCATATCTGGACTTCTGATGCAAAATAAAGTTAACTTGCTGATTTCCTTTTCTATTTCATTTGTATAATTCCATGCTTAATACATCAAGATGTTTTGTTGTCCAAAATATAAGCTTCTATCATGAACCCAAACCATAACAATATGTAAACCTGCCAAAATTATTGTATCTATGTACAATGTCCTTGCTCCAGCATTGCCAGCCTGAATCCAGATCAACCATACCATTAATCTATATACATCACCATATCAGGATCCACAATGTTTACAGAGTAGCCACCCTACCATCAAAGAGACTGTGCAAGATAATCAATGAGATCACACACATATACTCCATATTGGTTTTCAAACAAGGCCATTCTCCATCAGTAGTCCCACAAACTCGGTACAGTGTCCGATTGGACCTCCCCTCCGCCCCACACCTACCTCTGATCACTCTTCAGCTCCCTATTAAGGACAGTGTGGGTTAAGGAGCAAACAACTGATATATAAGCAATGTTCTACAAGATGCGGGGTTGGAGCAGTCTACTCCACCATTAAGTAGTCACTGGCACCATCTTCACTTGGGCTGAGACAATGTCCCCATCATTGCTCCTACCTTGAGGAAAGGGTGGTGAGTGAGACTGCCAGTGCCCTTCAGCCCGCAATTCCCTCCCCTGCAGCTTTACATTACATGTGGGATCCCCTTTCCGGGGCACTTCTTACCTTATGGTCTTTTTTGGTGGGCTCTCCTTCCTGCTTAGTCTCAGCAGGGGCGCAATGTTCCTCTATGAGTCCAGTTGCTTCACTGGCCACTGGCCTGCTGTGGCAATGACTCAGGTTGCTATGCTGTCCTGCTTGTTTGCAGTTTGTTCTCTCTTGTACTCCTCCTCATTTGTCCTTACTTCTCGCTCTAACAGTTTTTGTTCTTTCTTGCTGCTCTTGTTACTGCATTGTCCGTATTCATTCTTTCCTTCGGCTCTGCTATTGTATTGTCTGTGTTTGTTCTTCCTCTGCTGAGGGCTCCGGGGCCGCTGGAGAATCTAAATTGGGCTTGTTCAGCTCGGCGAGTGCGGGCAAGGCAAGCGGGTCATGGAGCACTGCCTTAAATGTCCTGTGCACGCACCAGTGGGTTTGTATGGCTGTCCAGACCTGTCTGTTCTCTCCCTACAGGTGCCGGTGAGCAGCCGACTGGGTCAGATGGCGGAGTTCTGGACGGCGGTACCTCAGTGAGTGAGCCCGTCTCAGTGATTCTAACCTTGTTTTTCTCTGTCTCTTCAGGTACCAGCACCCGTCCCTTGCCCGGCTGAACAACAGCAGGAGATCCCTCGGATGGCTGGGCAGAGCTGCCAGAGTCTCTGATAAGTACGGGTAAGTAAGTGTAAAGTTCTCTGGTTTCCTTCTTGCAGGATGTGGGTGGGTCACGGCCAGGAGTTCAGCGGAGAGCGTAACGCTGCACAGTGCAGAATAACACAAAGCACGCTCCAAGGCGAGGGTGAGGCTTATATATCCAAACACACACTGCCACACCCATGACCTGCCCTATAGGGTAACGGGATCTATGGCCCAATGGTCCTCCACGCTGCAACACCAGTAGGCTGTAGTAGTTCATTGCATTTAGCTTCATGAGCCTGTAACCAGAGGCGCCAGGACCGGGTCCAGACGGCTCCTCTTTGCCAGCCCTGAGGTTTTGTCCAGGTAGGGCATCAAGCATGTCTCAAAGCCCCCATTACTGTACTGGGATGGTTGGGTTTGTGTGTTCCTGCACCACCAATTGTGACAAACGGTGAGTTCAGGCTATGGAGCCACTGTCATACTATCATTGAGTCTCTGCTCAATGGTGGTCTGCAGCCATCTGCCCTCTGAGAGAAACACACACACACAGACCAATGCCATATTGTCTTGGGAAGCATCCCTCTCCTGATCATTGCTCTCACTATGCTGGGACAGAGTACTGCCTGCTCTCGCACCCACTTTCCATCCCGCTTCAGGATATGGCATTAGATTCCCTATTAAAGGCCTTTCAGAAGGGCATTGCAAGCTGAGGAGCAGCAACCTACCTGATTAAGGCTTTGCTAGATTAGGGGTTGAAGCAGTCTGCACTGAAGATAAGATCACACGCACACAGACAAAATAAGATCACACACAGGAAGCACCTTGGCTTGTGCTCTGGCTATCTACCTAACAGTGATGTCATCATCTTGGGACATAATTCAGCGTGCCCTGCCTCTTGCTTTCCAGACCACACTCAGATTAACCATGAAGCATTTTGTCAGTCAGGCTGCTTGTCCTGGGCCCACTAGCTGTTCTAGATTCTTGTCCATGAACGGCAGGAAGGTATCATATCAGCGAGCAAGAGGACCATCTGAACTGCCATCCTTGTTCAAGGCCAATGATGTTGCAAACCAGTGCAACTATGTAAACATATTATCCAGACCTGTCTCATCATATAATCTCTATGCATTGCCCCAGTATCAATGATTTGGCCTCACCAGCTTCGTCACTGTCATGGACCTTCTAGATCCTTACCAGCCTGAGGATGAAATACTTTGGAAACCTTTGATCACTGACTTCTGGCCCCTCCACAGGAAATCATCATTGGTCTTGCGTGGCAGTTGTTTGGTGTCAAGTGGAAATATGTAACTCTATATTGGTCACTAGTGGTCCTGTGTAACTGCATTGTGTCACTACCGACCCAATCCCTGTAACCCACACACATAACATGCACTTCCACACCTTCACCATTCTACTCACTACCCTATCCCTACCCTTATTTGGGGAATGTCGAGCTCACCTCTGCATAACTACCAGTATTTCAGATGTATGTCCATTCCTTCTCCTGTCATATCCCTGTACTGTCCATGTTGCTCAAAATGCAACCTGAATTTTTCTGTCACTCCAATATAGCCCTCTCACCTCCTCCTCAAATGATCTCTCTGAATTCCCATTAACTAAGCTTGCTCTTGGACTGGGGAATGCCCAGTTGCTATTTAACAAGACTTTCTTTCTCACAGAACTCTTTGACACTCACTACCGCCAGCTTATTGTTAAGGCTTTCAGTGATGCCAAGATAACCTCCACAAGGCCCAGAAACACTCTCTGACCTTCACATAGATACTGCTACCTCCTTCCATTTCCCGTACAGGAACGCTTGGTGAAGTTTTTGAATTCACAATCAATATAGTGACCACTTCCAGACCCATGATCCATCCAACTTTCTCTCTTCTATAAATTCACTGCTACTCCACATCTTGTTCACACTCGCCTCACCATAGTCTTTCTATATAGGCTTCCTGGTCCTCTCAAATCCTCCCTCCTGGATCTAAACTGTTTTCTTGGCTCCCTTGTCATGGATGCTCTATAACCCTCTCAGGAGACTTCAGCCTTCCAAACATCTCCCCCTCCAACCAAACTAAACTTGAATCCATATTCTTCGAATGCTCCCTGATATCCCTTCAGGGCCAACCAACACACATTCATTTATTCCCCTGAAATGTGTCTTTATACCATCCTCTCTCACATCCTTCCATCAATACTTCTCCATTTCACCACTTGATTGTACACTTTATGATCATCATAAACCCCCCATTAACTAAATGGAAGTTCAAATATGATGCCCTTGCTCACTATGTAGCGGAGGTCAGGCCACACCTGTATACACCCTCCACAACCCATGCCTCCTCTATGAAGCAAAATGTCCATGTATTCAACTCAGCCTGCCGGTCTCCTTTTGCACGCTGCTACCTAAACTAAACCCTTACCCCACCTAACCCTTCCACCCAGCCAGGGATGTCCCCTGAGTGTACTTTCTTAATCAAGACCAACATATATCTTAATTTACAATGTTAGCACAAAGAGTGTTTTCCTTACCACCTGACTGCTTACAGGTTTGCCCTCTCTTCCCTGCCTTCCTCCCTGAATAAAGCTAAATCCAGCTATTACACCAACATAATGTCCTTGCTCACACCCTACCGATGAAAACTGTAAAGTACCTTTCAGGTCATGCTACATGTCCCCTCGTTCTATTCCCTTTTCCTTAACTGCTGATCACTTTGACCCCTTCTTCTCAAGCAAGATCTCAAAGATCAATGAAACCCTAAAGGCACTCTTCTCTCTCCCATCTCCCAATTCATTCACTGCTCTCCCATTCCCCCTAATTATTTCCACTCTCTGATCCTTCCTCCCTACCTCACCTCCTCAACTATTGCTCAGTTCCTGAAAGGCAACCCACTTTTTAACCTGATTGACCATTTTAGTTCTTCATAATTATCCACTTCTACCTCTTCTTATTCATTAACCTTTCTCTTGAGATAGGAATATTCTCTGCCTGCTTCGAAATAGCCACAGTACTGCCCATCTTAAAAGAGCCCTCAGCAGACCACAGTACTCCTGCCAATGAAGATCAGTCTTTAGTTTCTCTTTAGGAATGTCTTCTGTCGTTAGTCTCTCACAGCTTTTTCTCACCTGTATCTAACTAGCGCTTAGATGCCTCCGGTCTGTGCACGCTGCTATAAATGAATAATTAAATAAATCATGCCTGTGCCCTTCCACTTTACCTCCAAAGTGCATGACCGAAAGGTCTTTTACTGCAAGCTCAACTACTTTGAGGTCACCCATCTCTGTAAGTCCATACAATCTGGGTTCCATTTCCATCTGTCAAGGGAAATGATACAGACCTCTATCCTTCCAACCATCACCCATCACTCCAAACACTCCTCTATCCTCATCCTTCTTGACATTTCAGTGAATTATAATACTGTCGATAACTCTCTCCAAACCCTTTCAGGATCCATGATAAATCAATCACTTGCCTGTTCAGACTCTTACCTGTATGAATGTTCATGTTACTTCTCCTGGAGCCTACACACCCCTCTCTCTGCTCCTTTCCCCCTCCAAAGAATTCTCAACATTGCCACTCCCACTCTTTCCAATATCGTCTCTCACCTCTACTCACCAACTCAATGTTGACCGGCATTCAATGCAGCACTTATGCCACTTAAAATGTCTTCTACTCTTCATTAAATCCTACAATTGTCTTGCCATCACATGCCTTATACAACTCTACCACTGGCTACTCAACTACTAGTGTCCTGCATTCATCTCTCCCTACCCTCCCTCTCAGCCCTTCCTACTCAATCTCTCTGTTCATTGTCTCCCTGCGCTGTCTCACACTTCTAGTATTATGCTTTTCCTGCCCCTTCCATTACAAATCCCTTACCCGCAATATAAAATAAATTACCACTATCCCAGTGTTGAAATCTGCTCCTAAACTCCATCTGCTTTCCCTGGAAGGTGACACTACCCTTACCGAGAACATTTTACTACTCCCTAGTTCTCGTCCCCGCCCATTGTAAATACTGCATATTTAATTATAGAATTACATGTTCTTTATGTAACTGTGTATATTGTGCAGCACGAATGTTGTCTACCTTTGTTGTCCCCTTAACTTTGTCCTATTATGATAGACTACTCCACCAATTGAACATTACATTGCTCATGTATCGCTCTGACATTGTATACAGCTCTGTGCAAAGGGATTGTTAGTCACTTTTCTGAACCTGTATAGTGTTTCTGTTTGAAGCCCGTTTTGTAGCTCACCGGTCCAAAACCTTTGGGATCCGCACAGGTTTTTAGGTCATTTTGGGTTGTGTGAACCAGAGCCCCTTCCTACCCCATGGCCTTCCTTCCCTTCTCGGAGCACCCCAAGAATGGTTTAAACCTTTTCACATTGCGGTTCGATTCGCAACGCAAGAGCACTTGAAATAAACAAAATATTTGTCATGAGCAAGAGCCTGTAAAAGCCGAGTAGGACACTGCCGCATTCTATATGGCCATATGTGGGGTTGCAGTAGCACATGGCCTCCCTTTCCTTAAATATTTGACCGCTTTGTGAACTTAAAATTTACAGAAATGTTCGAGAGGTGTGTGGTACACAAACAACCCACAAGTAGGTGATTCAAGGTTTGCTCAAACTAGATTGCCCACTTTTACTTCTGAAAAGAAGTTTGGGAATCCATCCTTACCCACTCCAAAAGCCATTTGTTTCTCGTTGTGCATTGCTATTCACATCTAGTTGTTATCAAAAAAGTGCAGCATCTACACGCTACCTCTTCTGCCTCTATTTAAATGTTGAGAGATATTATTACAATAAATACGGAAATGTATTTCTTTGGGAAAAAAACGTGTTGCAGTTAATAAGATCCAACTGCAGCAAAGATGGAATATATTATTTAATTATCCACTTTTCAGATTCCTGCACTCTACAAGAAAGGCCATTTACCAAAAAAAAAATATATAAACGAGAAGTGCTTTTTGTTAAAAAGAAAGATAAGAACTTGTGTGAGATAATGAGATAACATGATAATTGCATTATACTGAACACGCTTGAATTTGTATGCGTGATCTTAGTAATTGTAGAAGCTTCTTTTGTTCTCTTTGTTTCGCGGGTTGAACGTATTTTCTCATTTGTCTCTAACGCATTCCATTGGCCCTTTATGCAAGCATAATTAAAATAAGAAAACTACAGGAAGAAGATAAATTATATGAATATAAATGAAGATCGAATTTGAATATATAAATTAAGTTAAGAAAAAAAGACATACAATCTAAATTATCTTTCGCAGACATTATTGTGACTTAGGGGCTCGTTTAGAGCTCGGCAGAATGCGAGAAAAAATACAAAACATGTATTGGAGTAATTAGGACTGCATTTAATCCAATATGTATTGGTATGGATTTGGGTTAATATATGCACTAATTATATGACCACATGTGTTGCAAAACTCCATCTAACTGTAAATGAGGCTCTTGCTGGCATCCCATGGAAACAAATATATCCATGTTTTGCTTATAAAAGAATTGCCTGCCATGCCAACATTGATTTCAGAAAATAAGGATGCAGATACCACATTATCATTTGCAAAATAATGAATAGGGCTGGTTTGTAATGATTTAAGCAACATTATTTGTTTGAAGTAAATGACAATAATGAATAGCCAATTTCACAAGGGATATTTGAGTTATGGCTCCTGTGATATTTGGGAACACATACACGTAATTACCTTTTCTTTCCTAAAACCACTGAATATATTTCCAGGGAATGTTTTTTTTAGGATCAACACTGTGAACATGTCCTGTCCAGACAATTGCTGGAAAGGTTAATAGCTAGTCTTTTAAATTGGATTAGCAACCTGGCTGGGGCTGCTTTCCTACCCAATGGGACTTTACGGAAAGAGGGCTGTGGTATAGGTACAAGCCTGCCTTCTGAAGAGCCTGAGCCTTATGCTTCCTGACCCTCAATCCACTTCCCCTTTAGAAATTTGCTGAGCATACGTGACGTCAAAGGCTCATTGACCAACCCAAAAAAGAAATCTTAATGCAGTAATCTACGGCACCGCAGAGGTTTGTCGAAGTCCATTTTCAATGTTGATGATGTCACTGTCATCACCACTGAAAATGTACTTCACCAGACCCCTGTACCAGAGCAGATTACTCCAGTTAGTTTTCTTTTTTCCTTTTCTAGCTAGTCTTAGCACCTGTGTTTGCTCATCATAGGTTCTAATGGTGATATACACCTACAAGACAGGAAGACCCTACATGTAATTGCTCTGTAGCCCCTGCACTCTTTGCTCAAGTCATTAACTTGGGTGGCATCCAATTACTGGCAGGGTTTGTCTGCCCTTTTGAGTTGTATTGCCTCATTAAGACACTCCAATAACACAACCAAGCATGGGTAATTTGGATAGTTCATTGTAGAAGGGTGAACTGGTATACAGAAAATAGCAAAAAGGCTTACATCACTTCTGTTATTTGCGGAGGAGTCGAGATCTGCTCATTAACACCCAAAAATCCAAAATGATGAAGGAGGAGATGTCTGGTAACCAACAGCGACCTACCTAGAGGTGGTGGCCACCGATAGATATTTAAGAATCTGCATTGCTCTGATATGTGTTGAGGGGCACATATCAAGAGAACTCACACTCAATGCACCAATCGAAAGGTGCAACGCTTAGTTCATACTGGACGAATGGTGTGGTCTTCTGTGTATGCTGCACTACAAGCCTACATTGACAAAATAATACCAAACGTTGTCTACTGGACTAAATTTGGGGTGTTTGCTTAGGCTGCTGCTTATCTTTAACTGAAAATCCATGCCTAAGAGGTTTCTCTCAATGATGACATATCCAACATTAATACCTGGCGAGGGTAAATGAGCTTGTTACAAGTCTCCCTCAATGCAGCGGCTCTGGGGTTCCTTCCATGACTGGCCAATATGGAAAGGGAGAAGGAACTACCTGTAGTCCCTTCTCCCTTTTACGTGACAGCCATTTTGTTTGTTCATTTTTTTACATTGATTTCAATGTCAGCCATGGAAAGGAGAAGGGACTGCGCATAGTCCCTTCTCTTGATCCCCGGAGATAATTTTTTGTGCTTTTTTTTCTCAAGTCGAGAAACTTTTGGAGTGCTGTTTCTCGACTTGAGAAAATTACAATTAGTACCCTGTTACGGCTTGCCGGGGTACTAATGGCAATATAACCCTCGGAAAGGGGCCAATACCGGTCAGGTAATGCCCCGGGGCTCTGTTAAAGCACTCGCTTCGCTCAGGCTTCTAACTATGGCCCTGTGGGCATACCGGTAATGGCCCACCTCTTTGGGTCATATTGCCTTACTATTGTTTGCAAAGCATTGGAAATACTTTTTCATTGGCACCCACAGTGTCAAGTCGTGGGTGCTGCAGGCTAAGTAAAATAAAAAATACAAATGAAACTTACCTTAGTTTTCTCTGAACCCGCTCCTGTCAGTAGATGTCTGTTTAAGTGTTGGTTACGTTCATATTAGTACCCGGCGTAGGTGTGTACATGGGATACACGTAACGTGATTGGCTCGTTTCCGAGCCATACCACACTGTAATCCTGTGGACGCACCTACGTGCCTGCGTTTGTTCCTTGCGGGGGCGTGGCAGCCTTAGCCAATGAAGAGGCTCGAAACGGGGCAATCCCCGCTCCGAGCCTCCCAAAGGCTGGAGGCTGCCTTTGTCCCCCGCCGGGGACTCAGGTAATATTTTATTTCCTCCACCACTCTCCCCTACAAACTATCCCCTCCCCACCCTCCCAACCCCACTTACCTTCTTTTTACTTCTTTTCTCGGGAGCAAACGTACTGGGAGAACTTTTGTTCCCAGGGTGTCCGCTCCCAGTGGCTGCCATGGAAAGGGAAAATGGACTACGTTTTCCCTTTCCCGGCTGCCATTTTTTTGGACCATTTTTTTTTCTGTTCCGAAACGCTAATTGCAAAAAAATGCTATTAGTGCCTCGGTCTAACGGGCCGGGGTACTAATGGCTATAAGCCCCTTGACGGTGGGCCAATACCGCCCATGGTAATGCCCCCGGGGCTTCGTTATACTCGGGCCTGTAACTACGGCCCTGGGGGCATTACCTGGGGTGGTACTGGCCCGGCATCTCGAGACTTCCTTTTGCGGGAGCGACTTCAGAGATAATGTAGGTACGTTTCTTTGTTTTCCTTTTAGTGAAGCTCCATCACTGGTGTTTTGCCATCTAGGGAACTGATGGTGTGGCAGGTAGCTGTGACAATGTCTGGCAAGGGCAGACATGTGCATCCATCTCTCAGGCTGTTCAGCACGCAGACTTGTGCTGGTGAATACAGACTGTGCTCCAAGCAACCTGTTCCGCTTATTCCAGGTTGTTAATATCATAATTGGGGTAATTAGTTACTCTAGGCTCTAGGCCCATGAAACATCTCCGATTATCATCTGTATAACCTATTCAATTGAAAGTGTGCATCCCACACTTAACTATCGCATTTGGTATAACAGCTCTGATTGAGAATAGAACAAATGACAAGTGGATTGGGTGCCTTATTATGTGATCAGTTAAGCTGTATATGTCTCTGGCCTCAAAGCATTGTTTGAATGCCATATCTAAAAGCAATGGTAGTACTATGGTAACATAACTTAGATGAAATTGACTTTCATTATTAAGAGACATGACAATCTAGGTGTAGATACACAAGTCTTGCCTTTGTAGCAGTATTATGAAAGCAGAACTAGTCCATGTATTTCCCTTTTAAAAGCGAGAAACCAACAATATTGATGACGATAAAGAATACTTATTTGTTGCAGACACAGTAGCAAGTCATAGGCTATTAATACTTTGAAATGCTAATGATGTCTTCACATTGATATTTTATGTACAAATCTGGAAAGAGAATCAGGCTTAATTCACAAATGATCCAAGTTAGAACCACTGGATAATAAAATAATGTTTCCAGAAACATAAACGGGACAGTATCTGGAGGTTTATTTTCAAACTAATCACAGCAATCCAACAGTTGATCCTCAACAGCAGGGGAAGGAACAAGGTACATAACATTTCAGAAGGTAACCCTCAAGTAAATCAAGGTGTGAGTCATTGAGCACAACCTTTTTGACACATACAAAACTAGAGGGTGGAGGTCATGACTAAGGTTGGCAAAGACTGATAATTGTTATAGATGAAGAGTCATGGGATCTTGAATTATGAGAGAAGTAGGGGAAAAAGGATAGTGGTGGGAGAGAATTATGTAATGTTATAACAATGTGCCTTTTTACTAAGGATATAATGATTTACAATTGATTAAAGTTTGTTTATGTATGCATGTTTACTTATGTATTGTTTTTCTCTGTTTGATAAACGGTAGTGTAGTGGTTACATAGCCAGCCACTGCGCGCCTGCTCTGTATCTCATGCGACTACTGCGGGCTGTCTCTCATGCCATTCTAACTGCTCACAGGTCGGGAAGGATAGCTCAGGGTCAACGCGTTTGTCTTGGAAGGAAGACAACGGGGTGCAACACAGGTCTGAATCCCAATCCAGTGCTTAAAAACCACTTGTTGGTATTAACCGGGTTATAATTGAACAATTATAATAATTATAAAAATGTGCATCTGAATGGTCGGCACAGTGCGGGAGGTGAGCAGCAGTTGGTGTGGAGAGTTGGAGGCGCAGCTCTCTACTTACCCAACAGGGAATAAAAACTTCCCATCATAATCACTCCGGTCTTTTGTGTCACCTCCTTTCTATCGACCATAACAATTGGCAATGAGCGGGCCAAAAAATAAATAGAAGAAGCACTTACAAGAACTACGAAGATAATGGTCACAGCACCCATCTACTGGCCACACAGAATATTTACAAAGAAACAGTGCTGATTGACAAGGACTGCAGGTTAAATGTGAATGGTTACCAATTGGTTTTTAATTGGATCGTGGGCAATACATTGTACGGTCAACCAACTTGAGGCTGCGCAGCAAGCATGGACTCTACCACTGACCCCCATTGAGCAAGGGAGGCCAGAAGAGAGCCGCTCTAGAAAAATCAGCAGTGAGTAATTATTTTAACATTACTTTAGCTTGTTACTTTGACATTTTACTTAAGTTTATTGTATTAATGTACTAATTTAGCTTGATGTGTTAACTCAACATGGAAGTAATCGTTCTGTTTTCCAAGCCACTACAAGTAATACAGGGATTGCTTGGGTACGCTTGAAGAAAATGTTTGACGCTAGCTGATAGCGATCAAATTTCTATTCAGATGTGTCACACGGCATGAAAGTGCCCTCATTGGAGTACCAAGTAGCGAGGCAAGGGGAAGTCAACCTATAGAACCTAGAGAATGTGAACTTTGTGATAAGAGTCTAGAGCAAGAAAAGTTGAATGAACAACAGAAGGGAATAGAAGATGGAGGGCACACAACTCATTTACGTCGTACTCCCTTCAGGTTTAAAGACGTTGGGCCTTATTATGAGCTCAGCAGTGTGGCCAAAAACTGTTGAATTCAGTGGTAACAGACTTACCACTGCATTATCGCACATTATTGCATTGCCGAACAATCGGTTTGGAGGTAAGGTGGGAGATAAACCGCCAGCAAAATGCTGGAGGTAATTCCGCCATAATCCCCATGGAGTCCATAAATGGGGACTAATACCACCATACCGCCACTTGTATTATGGCAGTAATTCTGCCAGACCAAGTGGCGTTAATGCAAAACCCGTTTGTTGGTATCTCAGTGTATTTACTGCTGAGAAACCACAATACCTGTAACAAGGCGCTTTGTGTTGAATCTCCTGTATAAAAGGGAAGTGGTGTAGCAGGTACACAGTCACCCATTGGGAGCGGGCCACTGTGCACCTGCACTGTTTCTCACAGGCCTGCTGTGTGCTGCCTCCCGTGCCATACTAATCGCTCACATTATACAAGAGTGCATCTGAGCATTTGCTGCAGTGTGGGAGGAGAGCAGCATTTGGATTGGAGAGATAGAAGCACGAGGTGTGCTGCACAGCTCTCTACTTAACCACTAGGGAATACAAGCATCCCTTCCTGTTCACTCCTGCATCTTCTGTGTCTCCTCCTTTCTACCAACCACAACAGGTAGCATTTGACAGAAGGTAGCATATTAGTACACTGCAAGAAAGCTTAAGTAGAGGAAAATAGTGACTTCACTCAAATATACTGTGCCTCGATGTGACATTTTCAGTTCTTGGATAAAACACACATTTTCATATGTAGTTAACAATTACCTGGGGAGCAGGACATCTCCCTCCTACTTTTGCAGAGTTTGAGCAGAGCATATTGCTGTGGCCACTCAAATTGGAAGATGTATGTATCCCTACTAGTACAGTACCAGTCAACCTCCAAATTATTCAGTTGAGTTTTCAGTAGTTTTAGCAATTTTAATCATCACCACCACTGCCACACACGATTAATTAAGGTTTTCCTGTTTGTCCCCATTCTCAGCAGAAATTGTCAAAGCTTTTAACGTACCTCTTATTGTAAAAGTGGCACCTTGTTTTTCCAACCTAGCATGAGACTAGCCTGCTTTTTGGATTCAAATATAATAGAATATCTTGCTTAATAGGCAAGAAGGTGCCTAAATGCTCATTAGAACTAATAGCAGGCACAGTGTTAACACGTGTCTGCTGCCTGTTTAAATTCACCAGCCTATGAATATCACAGACTGTCATGCCTGACTGCATCCATACCAAGAACAACTTGCTTGCTGGATCTGCTGAGGCCCATTCCGTCCCATCCACTGCTGATAAGTTGTATCCACATTGCCTGCATTTTAACTAAATGATTGTCATTGAACACTTGGGGTTGAAACATGGAACACTATGGTTTGCATCCTTGCTCTACATTTCTAACTACGTGCTCTCTTTCAGGCCGTGTATGTGTTATTTTCCTTTAGATATACACTTTAGATTTGGTTATGAGGTTTTATTGATTGGATATCGTTAATGCCTTAATAATGGATGGACATTCTCCATAGCACCATCTTTTCATGAATGGAATCTCATTTTGTTCTAATTACTTTGATGAATCGTTAGGTGATGAACATTCACGCAGGTGATGGCCAAGGGAAAGCTTTTCCTTGTCTAGGGCCTCCCTCTGGAACAGCTGCCCTGCCACTCTGAAACTTGAGGAGAATCATCTCCGGTTCCGGAAGCACCTCAAGACCTTCCTCTTTACTTCTGACTTCGCTTCTCCTCTCCCCTGGTGATCTTTCTGCTTCGGCTCTGTGCACCTACCTACCATTTGATTTCGGGTCCAGGTACCTGCCCACCCAGCCACACACACACACTGCCCCCCGGCAACCCTTGCACTTGGGGCTGTATCTGTAACCCTACAGGCCCCTTACCTGCACTTGTCAGACACCCATTGCCTGTGCTTTTAAGCTCGCGCTTGCCACCCTGTTGTTTGGACTACCAGTTGTTTTTGTTTTTATACCTTGCTCAGCACTTTCCACCTCTGCCCTCTCCCTTGCACTTTCCCCTTTCCTTCTCCATTGTACTTGCACATTCTCAATGTCACTGGGCCTAGCAAGATCGTTGTTTTATCCTCCCTTGTTCCCCTCCCTTGCCACGCTGTGCTCTGAAACACGTGTGTATGAGCGCAATACAAATAAAATATCATATGATATCAATGTCTGTAAGGGAAGGCTTTAGGACTAGGCATCCACTTATGGAGTCAGTTGACATTGTTCTTTTACTTAGAGCAGTTGCAGAGTCTTAGACTATCCACAACTTCCCATTCATACTGAGCTCTTAGGGAAAATTATCCTCCAGAGTCATTAATGGTTTACTGCTACTCTATATCTGGATCAAGTGTGGGTCACACTTGATACTAGAAACTCCCTGCTCTGTCTCCAGTTGGGGTGTCCTAACAGATCAGAAATGTTTCTATTAACTTAATTGTCACATGCAAATACGATGTCTGAGCCTGAAATGCAGGGAATGCAAATACAATGTCTGAGCCTGAAATGCAGGGAATACAGGGGCCTCTTATTACGTATGTGCACATATTGATAGGTGCATTAATTACCAAATCAATAGCCCCTTAGCTACCTCCAGGAAAATGTCATTAGACACATTGGGCCTCATTACGACTTTGGCTGTAGCCATGCCACTATTGGCGGCGTGGCTGCCGCCAAAATCGGGTCCGGGTTCCCTGAATGAGGAATTACCGGGCCATTCCGAGTTCCGAGGGCCCGGTAATTTCTACCTCCCATTCCCATAGGCCTCAATGGGAATGGGAGAGGGAGAAAACAGGCCGATTACGAGCGGCCCGTTGTTTGCTCCCTCTTCCCCTCGCGGGACCAGGTAAGGACGCCTGGTTTGACCAGGCATTCCTTACCGGGTCCCGCGAGGGGAGCTTGTAATGAGGCGGAACGACTCCTTTAGCGGAGCCCGTTAACCCGTTCTGCCTCAGTTGTAATGAGGCCCATAAACTGTGCTCATAAAATATTGGTTTAGACACAGAAAATAAAACATACCTAGTAAGAACTTTGTCAAACTGAAAAGCATGTCCAAGCCATTCGTGCAATTATGTTCTTGTTAAACTGTCATGCCCGTACTCAAAAAAGTCTCCATCTGAATTTTGTTCGCACTACTACATTTGAATAGGTGGTGGTGGTGATGATACTTAGACTAAATGAAAGGGTTGGTATATTTGAAAAAGTTATTCTTAAGTCAATTTTCACAAAGATTTACACTGCAGCCCATCCGCCCGGGGGCATCTCAGATTTACCCTTCCCAATTTATATCCGATCCACAAAGCCTACAGTAGAGAACCAGTGTACCAGCCTTTAGAAACTTTGAAATAATCACTTACACATTTGATTCACAAAGATTTGCTTGCGGGCATCTCAGAGATGCTCAAGGCATCACCAGATCTTGTGAATCAGGTATAAGGCAGCAGGAGCAAATTTGAGATGTTCACCAGAATCTTCTGATTTGCCAAAGAGTAAACATTTGTGAATTAGCTTCAATGTTTTGTGATCATTGTCTTGAGAAATGTCTGTAGAGAAAACATTTACAAGATGATACTGTACAGCTATATTCTGCCACCGTAAAATAGCAGCTTACAAAATAATTAACATTATCACCCTTCTTGACTGATAACTGTGGATAATTGGTAAATATATTACAGCCGTTCATGCATAAACCGTAATTCATGCATTTATTATATGTTGGTTTTATATGTCATTAGAATGTTCACGTTTCAATCATTGTGAGTGTGACATAGCTGGAAAGTTGGCCTGCACTACTCAACATGTACTCTGTATAGTGATGCCTCCATGGTTATTCAGCAGCGCTTCTGAGCATTGTGAGCTATTTATGAAATGGCTGGTTGCATCTCAATGAGTACTAATAAATGGGGCACACTCCGCTCCTTACTTGCTAAGTGGTCTGACAAGTTAAGTAATCAACTAGTAATTGGAGGAAAGATATCCACAGGCATTATGGGTTCATTAGTCAAACATTTCTCTTGGTAACATGTCTTAAAACGTGCCAACACATGTTTTCACCACACTGAGCATTTTCAAGGCAATGCATATGGATAATCTTGATTAGATGGTCTGGGATCGAGTGACAATGAATGTATGTACACAATAGGACAGCATTGAAGTTCAGAGGTGAATTTGAGTGCTGTATCAAATTGTACGGAGTGGCCTCAAAGTCACTGGGCTATTTCATTTTCAAAAGCAAACTTGCTATAGTCTTTAATGCAGTTGGCTGTATTAAATTCAGATCATATTTGCCCATCTATCGGTTAGCAAAATTGGGTGCATATTTCGTGAACATTGCAGGCCCATTTTTTGGCATACAGCATAATATTTTTCAATCAAAAGTGAACATATTAATTTGTAATGTGAACCTTAGCATCTCCAATTGTTTTAGTCAAGACTTCTCTGAACTACACTCAAGGTTGGATAGTAACCTAATACCGAAACAGCAAGTGAATGGATCATCAACATGTATATTTAACTTGTTCTAAGTGTGCCCCCACACCACACCTCTCAGAGAAATGTTCTTCACTCTTTATTTACATAAAGTCATTTTATGCCATATGTACAGTTTTCAACAATGCTTCATAAGCACACCACATGCACCAGGCCCAACTCCTATCACTTTTTTCACCTGGGATGTGGAATGCACAATGCCTTTGCAACAAGTCTTCCTATATTACTGACCACTACACATTTTATCACCCTAAAATGCAACTTTTTGATGTCACAGAAATGTCAATCCCCCCTCAGTACTGTGTTTCACTTAAGGGACTAACTCTGCTATCTTCTCCCACTCTCCCTGACCTGTCAAGAAGGGCAGTGTATTGACCTTCATTATCGGTATGGACAACACCACTGCACCCTTGAATTTCACCTCCGTTTCTATTAAATATATCACTATTCAATCTGTCCCTCCTTCTCCTCTGACTAGTTTTGGCTCTCCATTGACCACCTGCCCCTCTCCTCTCCTTCTTCCCTGCTCTGAACCTTCTCATTGAAGTGCTTCCCACCCACATCCTTAGTATCATGCTGTGGTAGTTTAACTTCCATAGGATCTCACAGCAACCTGCCTTGAACATAACTGTCTCCTTTTTGACAACACCCTCTTCTTTCTCCATGACAAGGCAACCTCCCTCTGGTGGGAACTCTCTTGACTTTCACTATCTCTATACTTTCCTCTTCTCCCCTGACCTCTCCAATGAACCCTCTCACAATAATCACTTTCTTGTTGACTTCAATCTCTCAGATTTGCCACACTCTACTCCACCTCACCCCTCTTTAATGACTACATGGAAATTCAACCAGTCCTCTCTTTCCCCATACTCTCTTCCCTATTCAGGCCTCTTTTATTGACTGTGATTTTTCTGTCTTTCAATGGGCAATTATGACTCTTTTATCAACACTATTCTTCTTGCATATTCACACCTTCCTGCCCATGACCTCAACCCTGGATCGCCTCTGCGATACATACCCTCAAAACTAACATTCACCATGATAAGAGATGCTCATGCAAATCCTAGGCCCCCACCTTACTCCTAGCCTACAAAAATCCCATTGCTCTTCTCTCCTCTGCACTGAACTCAGTGAGATCCTTCTACTTTACAAAACAAATCTCCGTCCATCACAATCACCCCAGCAAAAACATGCATCAACCCTCCAAGCTTTAATTATGCCTCTGAATCAACTATGTATTGCTCCCTTATTGCCTGATAATGACTTTACCTGCTACTTGTCCTTCCTTCTTTCCACCAACCTACCCCTTTTACTCACGACTACTTCTCCTCATCTCCTCACCCATCCTTCACAGCATCAACTCATCTTGTGCTCCTGCTGGCCCATTTACTCATCAAACTGTCCAATAACTAGCACCAATCACCCTCCCTCATATCTCCATGCTCTTTAACCTTTCTCTCTGCTGGACTCTCCAATACCTCCTTGAAATCTGCAACTGTCGTACCCCTTTTGAAGAAATCATCTGCTTACCCAATCGCACCAGAGCACTATCTTCAGGTTGCCCTTATACCCCATTATTCAAAGGTCCTTTTGCAAGTGGTCCTCAAGCAGAACACCAAGTACATTGACAATAATGGACTTGGAGATCCATTTCAATTTGGCGTCCTTAGTAATCACTCCACTGAAACTGCACTTATGCTTTTCTACAACATTCCATCTGATGCTCACACTCCAAACGTTCTTCTATACTCATCCTTTTTTACCACTCTGTCACTTTTGAATCTTCTGACCCCTCCTCTAGCCTCCTCTCTCTCCAGGACCTTGGATTTCACAAGTCTGACCTATCCAGTTTACCTCTTACCTGGAAGGTCATGCCTTCAGAATGTCCTGAAACTCACAAACCTCTGGCCCCACAAACTGCCAGTTAGTGTCCCCTAAAGATCAGCTCTCTGTTCTTAACTCCCTATAACTCTAGCCTAGGTAGACCTAGATTTTACTTGATCTCTCTTCTGCCTTTGGTAGCATCAATCATGAGGTCCTGCTTGAGCGGTTTGCTGGGCCCGCCCTCACTGGTGCTGTGTTGTCCTGGTTTAGCTCTTTTTTATTTGACCACACTCAATCGCTCTCCCTTCCCCCATTTCAATCTGCCCCTACTCCTCTTTCCTGCAGTGTTCCACAAGGGTCTGCCATGTATCCAATCAAATGTAACATCTATATTCAGCCTTTGACCAAGCTCATCCTCTGCCATGGTTTCTTATGGTACTCCTACACCGAAAACACTTAGATCATTATGCGCCTAGACCTCTCATCAGTTGAGACAGCGTATAGATTTAGAACCTGCTTGGCGGCCATGGGGGAATGGATGGGCAATACTTGGCTCATGCTAAATGTTAGAATGGATTTCTAAACTCTGGCCTTATGGACAAATGTTTATGAGGCCACCCTTGTTAGATGAACAAGGGACACTTTTGGGAAGGTATACAGACCAATTCACAGTAGCAGTCAAGGCTGGGTCTCAGGAGGTGTGAGGGTGATCAGAGGCCTACAATGAACACACACAGTAAAACATCAAGAATTACCATTACACATAAGTTTACCAAAATATGCTGTTTATTAGGGGCCTGTAGGAGGTTTTGCATTATTGGGGCAAATTCGGGATTTGGCAATATTTTCTTACTGTGATATTTTGGTGGTAAACTGCCAGTAAACTGGCCTTACATTTAGAGATAGTTTAGTATTACCCTATTCTGGTGATAATATAGTGTTAGCTTGTGTTGGTGGTAAATTTAGTGGTATCTTACTTTGTGGTACTTTCAGAATGACCTTATTTTTGTGGTATAGTGGTGATCATGGCTTTTTGTACTACAGCCCCATCATAAAACAAATCTTTCCTCTCTATTAGAATACCTCTTGGTCGCCTGTAGAGAACCCCCCCCAAAGACAAATTACACCCTTAGAGAACCCAGTGAGTTTATTCAGAATGCCATCTATTGTATGTAGCTGGTATTACTGTCTTATTTACATCCAGTAATCTATGTGTCTCATCTGACACTGACTTCTGTTAAGCATGCAAAGAAGGACTCATTCACAACACCTACACACATCTTCCTACCTGGCAGGTATTTATTCACTTTTCCTTGCTTGCTATTTTAGCTACAGTGGTAAATTAGCAAATGCTTTACCGCGCTGGTATAAAAATCAAACCCTTGTGCTTCCCCTGTATAGAAATGATTCACAGATGCATGAATGACACCAAAATCCCAGCCTTTTTTTTTACACTCTGTATAATGTAGCAATTATAAACAGAAATACATCTTACCACATGATATCACAGCATCGCCCACAAAATATAAAAGAGAACAGAAAAACACAGGTGCATTGAAAAAAAAAATGAATTTGGTGTTTGGCACTTTTAAACATGGAGAAATATGAACATGCAGTATCTTTTTTCTAACTCCCTGCACTGCCAACACATTATGTCATCTCACGTTCATTCTTTTTCCTCACTTGGCACTAACTCACCCAGGCCAGTGAAGTCTGAAACTCTCATTGTTAGGATCTTATCTGCATGACCTCGCTGTTTCGCAGACCCAGTGCTAAGGACTCACATCATAGCCAGCAACTCAACCTCTTTGTGTGGGGAGCTCCCAGCTGTTTAAGTTGTAGTCAGCGCTCAGACCCACATGAAGTCCAGCAGCATTTATTATGTAGCACCGTCTGTATCTCCGTCTCAGCTCATTCTGAACTCTTCTCCCTGCCTTATTCCTCAAGAAAACTCCTTCTACCTATCACCCGTAGGTCATCCCTATATTGACGTGGCCCATCCACCTCCAATTTCTACCAATCAGACTAAAAGAATGTGTCCTGTACCAGCCCTCCTTTTTCAAGACAATGAAGATTTCAGCCCTGCAAAGCAACTGTTTCGATTTGTCTTCCTGCCAGTGGCTCTCCACAGCTCTTCATGGAAAATAAAGTAGATTTTAAACTGTGCATGTAAAAACATAGAATGAATTTCATTGTACACAAAAACTGCATAATAACGTTAGAGGGGTTGAGGTTAATATATTAGTAAGACAGTTAGTATAAGGTTAATTAATTATGTATTTCTAATGCAGTTTGCACACATGAAAACATCCAAATTGTAAAAATGTGCACCTCTTCACTTTAAAATGACAGCACACTGTGCTAAAACATTTTACTAAATGCTCTGAAAAATTGCCTGCTGGCTGTTACTGAAAACCGCTTTGCACCTATTGTGCACCTGTTTTGCAACTATTTTGAACTGGCTACATTTAGATATTGGATACTGCCTAATTTTTCTTACAGACCCACAAATCAACACAAATGAATAAAGAAAAGCACTAGCAAAATACCACACAAGCAACATGCTATGTAAAATATATTAATTCACTGGGGTTAGTCCAAACAAGTTAATAACTCCACCAATACCTGTAAGGGAAAAGGCTGAATAACCTTTAGAGCACAGACAACCTTCCACGATGACAATCCTAACTTTAAAAGTGCAGCACTTAGATAAATGGAGCCTTGTGCTAGTATGTTTGATGCATGCCTGAAAGCACTTGGCCGCACGTATTAGTCACAAAGTACTTTTAGAGGAAGCTGGCAACAATGAGGGACAGAATTATGAAGGGTGAAACATTCCAAGTGTCAGTAGTGGATCTGCTGTGATGATCAAAGCTATTCCCAATTTATGGGGAACTTTAGGAAGCAGAGGCTAGCCAAGCCAACGAGAAGACCACAAGTCATCCTCTGCGTAAAAGGGTATGGATGATCAAAGGGCCACCGGTATATGACTTCACTTCTCACCGCTCTTAGCTTGGTTTTGGTCCAAACTTGGCAGGTCTGGGAGGGGTCATCAAAGATTTGATTTCCCGCCCTCAGTTCGGCATCTAGGTGCACAGGCACTGAGGGTGCAGATGCAGGTTCGGTATGGAACAGGAGCTGTACATCTTCATTTGGGTGATGAAGAAAGAAAACAGTTTTCAGCTGCTCTAAGGGCATATGAAGGAATGCAGGAAACTTACCTACAGTGACCGTCACTGTAGCACAGTGACACAGAGGCTCCCAACTCTTGCGATCTGATGCAGCCTTCTATCTCGTAACTCACATGGGCTGGCAAGATGAAATTCAGTGGAAGGGTGCTTTGCAGTGCCAGCTAGGATTCTCCAAAGTCTCGAACCTAAACCCAAAACAGCAGCACTCCAACACGGTAAACAAATTTACAGCTGCACAGTCCACTGCATGGCCAGGGACATTTCCAAACAGGCTCTGTTGTGGGGCCATCCAGAGGTGTAGAGAGTCATTAGTTCCACCACTCCAAAGGTTCGAAGCACCTTTTCAGGTCTTGTGAGATCGAGCACAAAGAAGGGCTCCACCTGGACAACAGGATTCGGGTGCCAACCTCCTTCTGCGTGTCTCAGGATAGTCTTTTGTTCTGCTCGGCTCTTCCAGATACTTGGCTAAATCTCCAGGTCAGCTCTGACCTGTTGCTGATCTACTGGAATGAATTCAGGACCCCTCCTCATATCCTAAATTCAGGCGAGTGATTGCACCCGGCCCACCAATGAGAAGATCTGCCCCTTGCATGCACACCAGCAGAGGTCCAATGATGGAGGGGTTCTCATCCTCTCGTGCATATCAGACATCCTGGCACCAGTAGTGTGGATTGGGACCAGACAATCCCATACGAGTACCTGGGTACCCACACACGTGACCTGCAAGGACTTGTGAAAGAAGCGGCTTTTGTGGGCAACTGCATGCCCAAATAAGGATGCCCTAGGACAGGAAGACCAGGAGGAAGGACAACGGAACACACAAGAGACCTCATGGCAGGGTCATGACGGACACTGGCCACAGTCATGAGCCAAACGTGGTAAGTGCAGTTTGGCTTAGTAAAAATTTTACAAATAAAAGGTAAAGCTATTGCTGCCTCCAGTCTGTTCCTGGGCACATCATACGATAGCCAAACAATCCTTAGAGGGTTTCTAGGGCCCAGAAAAACAGACCCCATTGCACAGTACTGTAATGTACTTTGCACAATGATAAACTGTTACCAGAAGTGGTAATACAATTGAAAGACTAAGAGAAACAAAGTTTCTCAGTACTGACAGCCTGAAGGACATTCCAGTTTCCCTGTAACAATGAGAGAAATCCCAGTGGAGTCCAGTTGAAGGATGTGCTCCGCTGTAAAAAGTCAGGTCAGGATACTGTAACACAAATAAAACGTTTGGGGGATCATATTTATGGAGGGAAAGTTGCATTTAAATAAATCGTTCCTAACACTGAATGGTGACAAGACTAAGGTGTTAGTGGTGGGCTCAACATCTGCCTCAGCCCTCTGAAATCTTTCATTCTGGCCTTCCTCTCTTGGCACTTTTCCTGCTCCTGTATCGGCTGTTCAGGATTTGGGAGTAAATACTCCTGCCACTCTTTCTATTGAAAGACAGATAACCACAGTGTGCCAGAAAGGCCATTTCCAGCTAAAACTACTGTGCAAGGTCTTTCCTTTTATAACAGCTCCATTCGGGGCCACAGTGGTTGCGACTCTTTTTCTATCTTCTCTGGATTATTGTAATGTTCTTTTTTTGGCGCAGCCTGCCAACCTAACTCAGCAACTTCAGGTTCTACAGGACTCTGCAGCTAGAGTTGCTACCTCAACACTGAGATGTTCTCATATCACTCCGGTGCTCTGCCACGTTCATTGGCTTTTTGTGGCCAAGCGCATTCATTTCAAATCTCTGTGCCTGACTCATTTCACCTTTTCTTGTATTGGCGCTGAATATTTTCAGTCAAAATGTTGTCCCTATGTCACTGCTCAGGCTTTGCTCTTGGCCCATTCTTGTCTGGTCCCGATTCCCCATGCTAAGCTTGTGCATATTGGCTGTCAAGCATTTTCTATTGCTTCCGCCAAACTTTGGAATTCCCTTCCATGTACACTTGATTCCACGGAGAAACACCTGGCATTCAGACGGTCTTTGAAGATCTTTCTTTCTAATTTCAGGGCTTTTCTCTAATCCTTTTATGACTGCTGCCTAGCACCAAGATGCCCAAGATGGGCGGATATTGCACTTTATAAATTCACAATAACATAACATAACATAACATAACTTATCTTGTCTTTTGACTTTCGATAGCACCTGTTCACTGACAGCAGTCCCATCTTTTTCTCCTTTCCCTCCTTCATACCAGCCGTTTTAAAGCAGATTTCTAACTGCATCACAGCAATCCATCATTGTAAGGCTCACTACTTCCTTATGATGAACATTTCAAAACACTTCAAAAATTGAAGTAATCGTTTTGCGGCTTTGAATACCATTCCTATCCGCTCGTCTCCAATCTCTTTCCTGCCTAAACTTCTTGCTCCCTCGCTCAAGGCCCGCAACCTTGGGAATCTTTTTTATATCATCCCCTAACTGCAACAATTCATACTAACTTCACTTTTGCTGATTGTGTGAACCTTCCAAATATTCTGAACATGCATCCATTTCTTACTTAAATCTCAATGCAAACTCTAATCTCCATCCTCATGCTTCGGAAACTATATGTCTGCGTATGCAAACTCCTTGGCCATCCTCTCTAGCCCTTTGTCCCACTACGCAAAGTCCTCAACTTCACTACCAACACTCTTTGAAAACTCCAAAGATACTCTCCCTCTTTCACCTATCAACACTACTCTGGTTGGCGATCCATGCACAACTGCTCCCATTTCAAGTTCCTTCTCCCAGTCTACAAAGCTATCAATGTTCCTGCTCCTCAATACCTAGCTGACTAGATCACTGTCTATGCACTATCTCATTCCTCCAATTCTCCTCTGCGCTCAACCTCACTCTCCTATGCCATCGGTTTCTCATCTGTTTCTCCCTACTCACACCAATCTAATCTCCCCCATCCCATTGGAACCCACCGTCCATCACAATCAAATCCAGTATCACAGATGACGTTTGGAGGACACAGGTGCGTGTTTTGACAGCAGCTGCTGGTGACAGTTTGGAGGTTTCCTGTATCTCTTCACCTCTGTTCCATATTCAATATGATTATGATAAACTACCCCGCTGGTGGTAGAATGATCTGAAAATACGTTCCTTTTTTTATCATGGATTTCTCCATTAACAGTGAAATACACGTACATTATCGCAACCATACATTAGACCGAAAAACTGGGGTAAAATCCTGACAGTCCTGTCCACTAAAATGCACTTAAAACAAATGATTTTAGTTATGTAGGGTACTAGTTGATTGGGTTAAATAGCTAGGATCCTGTACTGTGCATGATGTGCAACCTCAGATGTAAAGATCTATTTAGAACTCAGCCAAGTTATATAAAACTCACAATCCTCACAATTAATTACAGCAGACATAGCTCCCTTGAACATCCTAATATGATGGCCTTGTAAGTATGGGTTTAACCATTCCTTCTTCTCCTTGCATTAGTACGGGTAAAGCGGGAGGAAATGAGCCAAGTCCTCAACCAGGTCCAAGCCACACATTTTTTTGTGGGGCCTTCAACCAGTTTGCCCGTTTAAGTAGAGGGGGTGAATTCAAGTGGGCCATAATTGGCAGCCTCCTGCCCACTGGTGAGTTTATGTTTAAAATAGGCACAGGTCTTCATGCATGTCCAAAGAGGAAATGGATTTCATTGTTTCTACTTTGGACCCAAGAGCCGTTCTTCTGGTCCAAGATTTGATGTTTAATTTGACTTGCTTCAAGGTACCGTTAGCTATGTTGAGCCGGCTTGCGACTATAACAATGCACCAAAGACATTCCTATACCAAGCGTATTTGTCATTCTCTCGGATGCCGCCATATCTGAGAACCCTGTCTGTGCGTCCTAGTTTTAGTTTTGTAAAATAAGATAACAATCTGGACTGTGCTAATGCGCCCGCACTCTGGAGCCTCAGCTCAATCCTCAATGCACTACTTGAGCTGCCAGGTGGAAGGTCCAATAATTGTCTCAATAATCTGCTCTGTGCTACCCCCAGAGTATTGCAGTTCAGGAGAAGCTTCACTTCAATACAGCATTAATGATGATTCTTTCAACTTAAACACATCCGTGACCTTGTCCAACATTAGTGCCCAAATGGATGATAAAACCTCAGGAGCCCTTTCAGCCTAAGGGCCGCCTCTCAGCCTGATATTTTATGTGGGTGGTCCATTGTTCATTCTTGGAGAACAACATTCCTAGGTACAAATAGGAGCCCACTATCTTGATTGATTGTTACCTCTTTTATATTCCAACGGTATGGTTTACCTTTCTTACTGAAAACCATCATTTTGGTTTTGCATTTATTTAATTTGAATTTGGGCACTGTACTCAATGTTCCTTAACTCTGGGAGAAGAAGCTTCTTGTCAGCCCTAGCTGGATAGAAGTCTGACATTAACAGGATGAACAACAAGGGAGCAAGCGGACAACCCTGCTTAACCCTCTTGTTGGTGACAAAATAGGGAGTGATGATGCCTGCACCAGCACACCTTACTGCAATCTTGATGTCCCTGTAGCAAATTTGGATCAATTTTAACAGCCCTAGCACCACCCGCCAGCGTCATGTTTACAACAAAGTGTGCACCTGTCTATGGAATTGAATGCTTTTTCCAAGTCAAGGCATGCTGCATACACAGTACCCCCCAACCCTATTCGCTGCAACCGAACCTGGTTCGACCCACATCTCCAGCACCTTGAAGGATGATTGGACACTATCAAACTGACTAACATTGGAATCAGATACTTTCATGTGACACTGGTCCACATTTTAGGACGCTAGAGACTGGTTATATCCCTTCTGCATCTTTTTCCAACAAGACAAAGCATCCCAAATGTTATAAATTTCTGTTTTGCAAATACAGTCAAGTACAACAAACACATTTCATCACTATTTGTTCTGAAAGCAGAGTGTTCATAACATTGTAAAATACAAGAAGATTTTGAAGAAATTAAATACAGTAATCCAAACTCTGGTCACTTTGCCAATATATGACTGTAATATATATGTAAATCTCATTAATACATAACTCGAAAATGAATGCATTTATATATTAAAGTTGTTTAAATATTATGAATCAGTCAGGTATTCTTCTAGAGTATGTCCATGCTGATTTGCAGTGCACGTGCTTGTTTGTTCTTTAAAGGATACGTTTTAGATGATTACCTAGAAATGCGAACACCAGAAACATTTCTGAACCTCTTGCATTGATACTGGGTTGGCAAATTGATCACTCAGCCCTATCAGGTGCAAACCTAATGCTGATCACATCCTCACATTCTGGGCTCTAAATCACTTGATGTTATAAATGTTATGATAATAAAAATGGGAATCAGTCACTTAAGCTTCTCTACATCTTAGATAGGTTTATGAGTAACTTACCTGTATGCTCCAGCTTGGATTTTCTGCTGAATATTGGATGGGATTTCAACCTCAGATTGGATACTAGGGAAGACCTTCCCTCTGAAAAAGATGAGGAGCAGGCTTTTTCTGTTTCAAGCCCTTGTTTGATGGATCATGTCACCTCAAATGGTGCACTGGTTCTTGGGGATAGTTTAATTGAAACAGGCTTCAGAGCAGCAAATTGGGGATTTCAATCTAAATCTGAGGGTAATTGTACATTTAATAATGGCCACTTTCATAGCATTATTAATTGAATAATAATTCATATGTGTTTTTGGGGGAATAGTTTTGACATCATTGACCGGTAAGAGAGTGATCATAATCCCCTTTCACTCACTTGGTCATGGGGTGGTCAAAAGGTTAAAATAGCAAGTGGTTCCTATCTGCAACCTTTGGTGAGAGGAGCAGGCAATAAGGGGTTTCGATGGAATGCCGAGAGGGATGTTGAAACATTAAATAGTAAGTAGTAACTTTAAATAAAGACTCCCTAATGACTTGCCTGAGCCTAAATCAAACTTCACTGAATATCAATAAGGCTCTTAATACACTTGTTAAACAAGTTACAGATATTTTTGCCACAATGCACCCACTAACCACATCAGACATAAAACATTGTCATTAAATAGCTGTAAAGAGAAGAAAAAATAGCTGTTCTCAATGCTCTTAAGGCAGGTTCTCTCAATGAATGATTACAGACAGAGGTGATAAGACTATAAGAATGAGTTAGCGGTTAGAAAGGCAGAGATAGCCAAAATACATTGGGAAGACCTCTGTACAGCTGCAAACTTTGACAATATCAACACCTTTTGGAACAACATTTTGAGAAACATAAGTGGGTTAGATCTGGGCATTTCATGAGCCTCCAGACATACATATGAACGAAAAGCAGTGTCCCCGAAATACATTTTGTGACAGAGGAAAGGCTTCCAAAAATGTGCTGATGATATCGTCAGACTCTAGAATTCTGGCGCTATTCACAGTTAGAGACTGAGAATTAGCCATTGGACGCTAGAGATCACTGATGGTGTTTGGAGGAGGTGGGATACCAAATGACATATTCCACTCCTCCGTTGACCCATGGACCCCTCTTCTGGCAAATGGTTTTAATGCCTTTTTGTCTGAAAATAATATTCCAGAGAGCTGGAAGATCGGAACTATTGTGCCAATCTACGAAAAAGGCATTAGGTCTCTCCCTCCTTCTTACCGGCCCATCATTTTATTAAATGGGATTTCAAATATCTTCTCAGCTTATGCATAGATGGGAGGAACTGGTGAGGGAAAGGAACATTCTGTCTGACACCCAGCTTGCCTTTAGGCCATCCTGGGTACAGTGAACCCATGCATTAATCTCTACTTGATTCTGGCTAAGTATGCTTTTCTCCTGGGGACCCCTGTCCATGTAGCCTTAATGTGAAGGACTGGATGCAGCTGGACCCAAAGGTGGAGGCTGGAAAATTCCAGTGTTGAGCTGCGATGATGTAGCACTCTTAACAAGAACCCCAAAGTCCTTTCAGGTTTTTGTCGAGAGGTACGACAAATATATGGTTATTCAAGGCCTTAAGGTCAATGCTGGAAAATGCTATGTAATATGCTTTTCCAGCAAGTCCCAGCAACCCCACAGATGCCGACCATGCTGTCAAAATGTTGAGTATTTCGGATTGACTCCTAATAACAGGCTCTGTTGGAATGAGAAATGTAAGTGAGATGAGTGAACGCTATGCATTGCATCCACCTCATTTATTCATAGTTTCTAATATGTAACTAGTGATACCTGGCTGCCGACACCTAACACAGACTGATATTCACCAGTCAGTCAGAGTAGAGTAACAATGTATAGGGTGGGTAGGTGAGTAATCTGTGCCCATGCTCTATTTGTAAAAAAAAAAAAAAAAGTCCATTAACCTTGAATCAATTTTTATGTTTATTTCCACAAGTGTTAATGTACTGTGTGTTTATATTGGTACCAACATTCTCCAATTGGAGGTATGTGCTTATGTTTCTGCCGTACCTGGGCTTTGGTTTCAGATTACTCTCTTGTGTTGTATCTCTCTTATATGTATATTTGTGAAATTGTGTTTGTATGTTCAGGGTTGGCTCCAGCCCCATAACAGTTGGTGCGCTGAATTGTTGGCCCAAGGTTGGTACCATTCTGGGATGTACTGGTAATAATGACATTTGACCAACCCCACCCATTGTCCCTGCACAGGAGTAGAGCGGGATCTGGTACTGTGATATCAGTATAGGCGATTTAGGGGGATTGCCAATTTTACAATTTTTCAAAAATAGGACGTTTTTACACAATAAAACATACACAAGGCTATAGCAGACCACCATGTGCATGTCAGATAAAAACCTGTTCAATGCCAGGTGGTACCAATAGTTGGTATATATACCTAAATCATTGATAAGTTTCCCTGTGGACTCCCCACATTCTCTACTGACAGAAGCATTTGTGTATGCATGGTATTGTTAATGGTCAGTGGGCTAATGAGTGGATGACGTATCTCTCCCACTCTAGATGGTTCTATATTATGAAAGAACTTCTTCCACTTGAGTTTTCTGATACATTTAAATGTATCCACTTGTAGGTTAACCTAATCTGCACCTATGTGTTGTGCAGTCGATAAGCCTTTGTTCAGTGGTTGTCTCTCAGCTGTGTCTGGTATTCTGTCTGAAAGATTAAGAACCAAGCATATCTCCTTACTGGTCAGTCTTCTCTGCATTCTGAGAGCGTTCTCACTCCTGTTCTGTTCCCTCTTTCACCTCTTTCTTCCTCTTCCACACCCCCTGCAGCCTCTGATATGAAACGTGTCTATAGGTTTTTGGAATCTTACTTGCTTCAAATTAATTATTTTGTTGCTGCAGTGGTAACATTTTATCTGTTTTAAAAAAAATGTTTTTGTTGTTGTTAGTTTATCAGTTTAATTGATATTTGTAGCTGGTAGACTCTCTCCCTCACTGTCTGCATCGTAATGACTGCATTAAATTGAAGACTGCAATGGACAAATATAGTAAGGAATAACCCACTGATGATATACAATATGTACAACAATTAAGAAAACCACACTCACATACAAATAGATCGGTTTATATATTCAAATCAAAATTAAAATTAATATGAACATGAAAATAGCAAGATCGGGGTTAAAATGTATACAAAGTTGTTCATCAAAATCACTGATTAACTTGCTAAATATACAGATTTTTGGAAAACGTATCTGATCGACAGACACCCACTTAGAATATGCAGATCAATAAGATCATACGATGTATACATGGAGGCTAATTTATTTACCAAGTGAAATAAAATTCTGTTTTTTTAGGCAATTTAATTGAGATATGGACAAGACCATAGGATGAGTGCACACATTTGGAACTTAAATTGTGGCAGAGTAGAACAACAACCAACAATAAATATAGTAACCGCAGAACCATACATAGTAAGACTTGCCTTTGCATATTATATAAACCACAACACAAGAATACGCAACGTGTGAATTATGGCACTGATAATATAGAGTTTGTTTTCTGATGATGTCACGGTGCTCTTACGTGTGACGTCATCACACCAAGTGTATTTAAAAACTATCAAGATGGCAGCGCCACAGCACACACACTAAGAGCCACCATCCTGAAAGGAAAGGACCTTGAAATAACAAATCTTATACCAGGTAAGGTACACTGGACAATAGAAGCATGATAAAGATATGAATATGATTTAAAGCAGACTATATAACCATAGATTACAGTCCAATATTACTTGTATTGCAGGATAATCATCCAGGAAATATTTATGCATATTGCATGGCATCATGCACCAATAACAGAATCAGGAACATGATGATTAAATAAAAACAAGCAATTGATACAATAATATTGACTATAACTGGATAATATAATACTAAATGAGGACACTGAATCATATTTTCAAACTTGTAACACTCAAGATAGAGTCTTACGAAACTGTAACATTTGAAACAAACAGAGATTTGTCCAATTGACGGATCACTCTATGATTTAACAGGTACCCCTAATATATATGCGAATTGCTCTAATCACAATTGATCGAAGGAGAATTGCTAGAAGGAAAAATTATCAAATGTATTAGGTCAATTAGGACATATATGCGGGGGAAACCCCCTGCAACTCCCCACCCAATACAAAAAAGCCTACAACCCCCCACCCAATCCCCTTATATTATTTATTATCCCAAACCCACCCCACACATATATAAAATAACTAAGATACAGGTAAAGGTCAATTGTGCAGAAGGCCAATTAGGACCACTATTATTAGGTCAATTAGGACAAAAGGTCAATTTAAAAAGGTCAATTTGGGTATACCCCCTTGGGTATACCCCCTTAATAGTTTGACATTAGAACACATACGGTAATAAAAGCATAATGACTATTATAAATAAGTCAATTAAATATCCAATGTTTCTCAGATACTTTTGCACAACAAACATAGATGGCATGTACCGGAGGGACTGAAGCATGTACCCTCTGATAGACTAATTAAAAAATACATAACTATAGGTAAGAGAATCTGGCAATTAGTCAATTAGAACAATATGCAAACCTCCCTAATTACCGTTATATTCTTGCTCATGTCTCTCCTTGGTTATCTCTACAGAGTGTTTAATACAAAATTACAAAACAATCTGTGGACAATAATACACAGTTAAAAAACAATAGAATCAAACATACTTGTGGATACTACCAAATTGTGAAGAAACATTGGCAGGATGCTTAGATAATAGGGAGAAACATGTAAATATGTGTGATGGAACAATGTTACAATGTTACAATGTGTACAAATAAAATGTGTGTATAAGGCAAACTTATTCATCTATTGATTGTGGACTAACTGATTTCATGTCATAACTTGTGTGCAAACTATTGTGCCTTGAAAAAGCCCAGGTACAGGAGAAACACGAGCATGTGCCTCCAACTGGAAAATGTTGGCACCAATACAAACGCACAGTACATTAACGCTTGTGGAAATAAACTAAAAAAGTGATTCAAGGTTAATGGAGGTTTAATGTTGATAGAAATTGAGCACAGGTGCAGATTCCTCCCCTATCTACCCTATACCTACTCTATGCTCTGATAGAATGAGAACATCAATAGCGAAGAGTAAAAATGAAATAAGCAACTGGCCGTGGGTAATTCTGTGGGGGGTTACAATATTAAGAAAATGCTATCCTTTCACTCCTCTTTGGGGTCTCCCGTCTTCATCCACGTACATCAACCACTTGGAAACCAGACTAGCCCACTTCTCAAATACCCTCCTTTTGACATCAATCTTGTTTTGGTACTCCACATGGGATAGCCAGGCGGAGTGTCTAACTAAACTATTAACTAAACTATTAATAAATATTGTACATTGGCAATTGTGACAATATTAGCTGGTTAGCCTTTATCAGAACACAGTTAAGGTCTGTGGGCATGTAACAAAGCTTTGATAACCCTATAAACATAAGAGGAGTGTCAAAAAGCCTCCTGAAACAAAAATGTCTGACTCTTTGGGGTAACCTAGGGAAGATATGAATCTGTATAAATCTTCAGTGAGGAATTACTTTTTCGCCAGTGATGGTGGCAGCAGGATATCTTGCCTTGGTAACAAATTCTTACCGCTGCATTCTTCTGACCAAGGCAAAGCTGAATGTGCTCTCTATCAAAGCATAGACTAGTAAATGGCTGTGTGAAAGGCTGGTAGTGGATATCTGTTGCTTGTGCAGCTCTTATGAAACCTTGGTCAATGTACTTTTATTCTGACCACTTTATGATGACCTAAACAAAATATTATTTGCTTGATTCACAATGTGGATGGATGTGGTTTGAGACAATGGAAATCTGCTTTGTTATTCTTCTGTCAGTTCAGGATACAAAGATTGCATTTAAATGTGCATGTCATATGCAAACTGCCTGGAAACGCACATCATCACTGATGGCATTGAACTGTTATGATTTACCAAATTAAGATTATTGTTTTTGCCTCATGTTGTATATGCACATCAGGATCTCTGCCTTGTCTTATCTTTTTATTATATGGCTTTTGTTTAATGCATTGAATTTACGAAATGTGTTGTGGTATAGACTGAGTCATTTCAACAGAAGTGACTGTACAAGAAGTGTGATTTGCTGCATCCACTATCATATCATTCAGAGCCCTCCAACCCTCCATATATTGGGCATGTACTTCTTCAAGAATCCCCCCATCACACAACATTCCTTCCCAACCTGTATTTCAGATTGTTAGTCTTTCTGGGGATTTGGGACATTGCCATCTTTCATCCTTCCAATCATGGCTGTGATCTTTAGGAAGCTCCAACGTAGCTGGCAGTGAACCTCTTTCTGCAATCCCGATATGAATTTGTTCACTCTGAGTGCATGGATTATATGAATTTCTAAGTTCATTTTGCCAGGCAGATGTTTAGTGGTCTGCATAGTAAGTAGTCTCATATCTTTGTTAGATAGATCTGGCTTCTACTGCCACCATTCAATGTTATCCTGCCTCTACCATGACCTGGCCCATATCTGTTTGTTTTCTGCAAAGTCGGCTGCTATGGCATTCAACATTTTACTTTAAGGATTTCACTTAAACCCATGAAGGGCTTTCATTGAGATGTTTGCTATTTCTTACTACAGGTGCCCAGGCAGTTGTCCATTTGCTTGAACCACAGGACGGCTCTGCTACACACAAAACTAACTACATTTATCGGAACAGCGTTAGAAATTGTTACACCATAATGCATAGTTTGGATTGAGAGCAAACTGCAGAAATGCCCAGTACCTTTGGAGCAACAGCATAAATGATTTAATGGTGCCTATGTTTCCTGCTCCTGACACTGTCTGCTATGCAATTTAAATTCACGAATGTATTCACCTGTTTTGTGTACTTCTCTTAATTGGAAGAACATCATATTATTGGCCTTCAAAGACAACCGCAATATTTTGATAATCTGAGCTACTTTCTTCAGACATATTCTGCTTCTTTTTCTCCAGTTCAACTTTTGTGTTACATTAGGTATGGTCACGTGGTTCCAGTCAGGAGATCAGCAATGTATTGCCTCCATTTATTCTCTTCAGGCGTTTGCTCATCACATCAGCATCCTCTGGAGTGCTGCTCTCAAAGGACCACTGCTTTGCCTCAGCAATTCCAAACAGGGGGTCTTCAACAATCCCTCTTAGCATGCAGTGAGTTGGCTTCTTCATCTTGACATCATATCACGTGATCTGCTTCGCTGAGTTTGACAGCTTGAGCCCATACTGGTGTGGAGACCACTTGAACGACTGGAAGAATAGAGGCATCTAGTGACTAGTCCACAGGTGCAACGTTTGGGACTCTAGGTGATCGATCTCCCCAGATTGGCCATAACATTAAATCCATTTATCAATGATGATGTCTATCATCCAACACAAAGATAGTAAGAGTTTGTTATTTCCCAACAAGAACTGTTGTTTCAGGATTCTTTCTGATAATGCATTTGTGTGTGACTGTATTTTATTTTGAAAAAAATAACGTCTGTTAAAGTTATACTCTTGGACATGTCTTTTGATCTAAAAATATTTCAATTATGTTGACTTTCTACACAGTGCTTAATTTGCAGACGTGTTTGCCAGTCAACAATTTATGAACCCCAGTTCTTTTTGGCTATTACTCAGTTGGATTATGATGTGGTGTTTTGGAGACTTTATTATTTTAACTGTCAGTCAGTTATACAAGAAACAACAGTGTGAACATGCCAAATGTCTCTGCATCCTGGGCTGGCTCATTGGTATTAATGGAGTGGTTGACCTGTGGTACGGTAGTTATGCATTCTCGGGTATAACAAGAAGTTTGAAGGGCACAATGCTGGGTGCTCTTGCTGGATATACCCACACTCTAATCCAGTCAGTGTGCATGACATTGGTAGATTCCTCCAATCTAATAACCAGCAGCGCTGCCACCGCAGGGTGGTTTGACAATAGGAAAGTCTGTAGCATCAACAAAGGAGCAAGGCCCAGGAAAAAATACCAGCAGAAAAATAGTGTCTGTCTCAGAGTTCTAATCTACACACAAATATCTTTGTAGTTTTGGATATGCAAGTACATTGCTTAAGTCATTATTTTGCCTGCACTTTTCCAGAAATTTACCATAGGGGGATCAGGTTTGCTCTATTTCCTGTGGATAGATAGTCAACATGTTTTACTTGCCACATATAGAACCACAGCAACATGTTAACAATATTATGGAAATAATCCCAACGACGGTGGGCCAATACCGGCCAAGGTAATGCCCCCAGGGCCCATAGTTACAGGCCCAAGCCTAGCTCGGGCCTCAATGAAGGCCCTAGGGGCATTACCACGGGTGGTATTGGCCCACCGTCGAGGGGCTTATTGCCATTAATACCCCGGCCTGTTAGACCGGGATACTAATAGCATTTTTTTCTGTTCTGAACCGAGCCAGTGTTTCGGAACAGAAAAAACACAAAAAAGAAATGTCAAATAAAATGGCCCCCGGGAAAGGGAAAACAGAGTATGTTATCCCTTTCCATGGCGGCCATTGGGAGCGGACACACTGGGGACAGAAGTGTTCCCAGCGCGTTTGCTCCCGAAAAAGGAGAAAAAGGAAGGTAAGTGGGGTTTGGAGGGCAGGGAGGGGATAGTTTGCAGGGGAGGGTGGTGCAAGAAAGAAAATACCTACCTGAATCCCTGGCGGGGGACAATGGCAGCCTCCAGCCGTGTGGATGCTCGGAGCGGGGATTGCCCCATTTTGAGCATCCTCATTGGCTGAGGGGCTGCCACGCCCCCCCCCCGCTGGGAACAAACGCAGGCACGTACATGCGTCCACGGGATTACACTGTATTATGGCTCAGAAACAAGCCAATCCACGTTAAGTGTATCCCGTGAATTTGCAATGCCGGGTACTAATTGTGTTTAAAGACACAATGAAACATTTGTCTCATTGCAAGATGCAACAAGCATGCTATGTTATGTTGATTGGTATTTATGAATCATACTTATGCCATAGTCAGTTCATCCATCATCGCTGAAGATTTGATGGCAGGTGCAACTTATAACCCATCTACCACAGGTGAAGGCAACAGGGTGTGGGGAGCTGTCCATCCTTGTGTGCCTTGGGCATGCTAGACAATGTTAGTCCGTGGCACTTATTTCTTTACAAATGAATGCACATGTATTCTATGTATGTGTCATTAAAATGTGTCATTAAATAATCGTATAAGATATTTTGGAAATGGCATATATTGGGGATCACTGTATATACTACTTGTCAAACAACATCCAATATTAATCTATGATGATGCACGGAAGACGATGTTGCAGGCAGAATGCTCACCCCCTGCCTCTAATTAGACGGCATCCTTTAAGCGGTGGTAGATATTGAGCAGGAAGCACATCAATTCACATATAACTCTATTGACATTGAAACAAACAGCATCCTTTGCTTCAATTTTTTCACTGTGTCTAAAATGCGTCACTTGGATAAACATGGTGCTTGTGGATGACTCAGTCTCAAGGTTTACAGACATGCATTGTGTTGAAAATAATTCCTTCGGTATATACGGATATATTGCATACAATGATAAATGTGTCATATACGGATTTATTCTAAAGTACTTATTCAATTATTAGGGATAGTAATTCGCTTCTAAACCCTCTGTGTGTGGGATTCTTTCCCAGTAGTCAACTGCTTATATTCTTTTTATTGAAATGTAGTTCAATAGCATACAAATGTCACAAGCTATTCATGTGTGATTTCGATAGCAAGAAAGGCATATAAGTAACACAAATGTGTTTGACCAGTAAACCAAGTGTTTATTCTGTGTTAACCCGAGCCTGCAATGTTTGACATTAGCAACAATTTAAAAGAATGCTGACTGAGGTGGCCTACATGTCAATAAAGATGTGCTTGCACTGGTGATGTTTCCACACCTCTTTATTGTATCATACATAAAACAATTTCCCTTTGTATACGTGTACTTAGTTATTGAAAATGAAAAATGTTTCATCAAGCTTCACTTTATTTATTAAGGGAACAAGGTTGTTTGAGTCCTATTTCTAGTCAAAATATAGAAAGTAATACATTAAACAGTGGCAGGAGAAAATACGGACTGTAAACAACAGGCAATATACACATTTTCTGCAATCGCAGTATTTAAGATACACAATCCAATTGGTGATGGTGCCTGAGGTTCATTGAGTGGTAAAACAGCACTGTAAGACTTTGCGTTCTTGGATCTTAATTGCAATCTTGAATAAGTCACGATTTGGAATGTGCCTGATTTCTGCATGTAGGGAGTTCCAATGATGGAGAGCCAGGATGGTGAAGGGGGATCCATCTGCAGTCCCCTCCTGCAAAATGAAGCTTCTTGGGTCTATAGCCCACAGGACCCTGCCTGCAAGTCTAGAAGCCATCTGGAGCACTATGATTGCCTCCCAGAGGGTCAGATGACTGGACACGTGTTTCTTTCCTTTCTGTTTCTTGGACACATCAAGCTGAGCCAAAGGACATGTTGCACCATCTGAGGATCCTACCTGCAAAACGAAGCTCCTTGGGCTTACAACAGGAAGGACCTACCTGCAAATGTGGAAACCATCTGAGCACTGTGATTGGCTCCTGGGGGGGGCATGTGACAGACTACCTCCCTTATTCATTCAGCCTCCCCTATGCATCCAGCCTGGGCATCTGCAGCCAAGGGCAACTCCCTATTGGGGCCAGATGGGGCTGGAAAGCTCCTAGGACCAGAACCCATGCTCAAACCAGGACTCTTCCAAGCTCACCTTTGCCCAACTCCTGCTTCCACAAATAGGGATCCTTCCACCCATTGACTATGTATTAATCGCAATGCTTCTGTTACCTCACTGGACCAAAGAACATTCCTGTTTTGGGCCTTATAACTGTATTTTGGCCCAATTCTCAACCAACTCTGAGTTTACACTTGCTTCTTCTCAGTCAACCATCCACACCTTCCTTTTCCACTCACTCACCTACCCTATCTCTCATTCAGTCTGCACCATTCCCTCATTGTCTTCACTTGCTTATCTCTTCTACTCTTCATTGTGCACCTTGGCTTTGCTCTATTCCCCACTCTTCTTCCCTTCTCCCATTCCCATCAGTCTCAACTTGGTCTAACTTCTGCACCACTATCCAGCCTCCCCATCCCCACTTTTCCCCTGCACCAATGCCACTCAAACAGAATTCTCCCATTCTCCCAGGGTCTCCGTCCTTATCTATCCCCTTCTTACCTTTCTGGCTCTCTAGCAACCCAGGTTACTCTCAACTCCTTTTTCCCTGATCTGAACCTTCTCCTCCAGTTACTTCCTACCAACATGCCCATTGTCATGCTGGGGGAATGTAACCATCCTATCTATCTGCAACCACCTGCCTTGAAATTAACTCCCTCCTATCTGACCACTTACCTCCAAGACCATCATTCCAACTCTGGTGGGAACTCTCTTGACCACGTCTTTATAATTCACACTCATCCTCCGCCCTCTCCTTTGACTCTTCTCTATCTGATAACTCGATTGTTTGCTTTAACATTTCAGTCCCTCACCTTCTTCTCCTCCTCTCCCCTCTTTAATGAATAATACCAAGTTTGCGGAGGACTCTCTTTACCCTTATTATGAGAATGCCTCTCTTTTGTCAGTCTCCCCTATTCATGTCTCTCCCACTGACCATGCTTTTTCAGACTTTCACTGTGCATTTACGACTCTATTTCATGAACCCTGTCCTGCTCAACCATTCACACCTTCCTGTCCCTTTACTCAGGATCACCTCTGAAAGTCAGACCCTCAAAACAAACATGCACAATTACCTTGAACGCTGGTGCAAATTGAGGGGCACTATCCTACTCTTAGAGTTCAAAAACTCCCTTGCGGCCCTCACATGTGCACTGTACTCTACCAAGTCCTCCTACTTCACAAACCTAAGCTCTTCCCTTCACAATCACCCCTGAACACTGTAAACTCCTTTGCAATCTTTGCTATCACCTCCCAAGGCAATATCCATCCCCTCCTCTATTTCTGCTAATGGTTTTGTGCCCTACATTTGCACTCAAATCTCTAAAATAGGTGACCTCTCTGAGCTCTCATGTCTACCCCTCACCAACCCTACTTCTGTCCACCTATTTCCCAACTTCTTCTAATCTTGTCTACTTATACACTACCTTGCCTATTGAATTAGCACCCAATGGTCAATCACTTGCCCTATATCTCTGAGATCTTAAACCTCTCTCTGACTGCTGGACTCTTCCCTGCCTCCTTCAAATCTGCAACTAAATGACCCCTGTTGAAGAAATCCTCTGTTGAACCAAACGTCTCAGCGAACAATTGCCCAGTTTTTTCCTTCCCCATTATTCAAAAGTCCATGAGTGGGTGGTCTTTAAATGGATCACTAAGTATCTTGAGGATAATGGCCTTGGTGTTCCACATCCATCTGGCTTCAGTAGTAAACACCAAGAATGCATGTATACCTGTCACTAAGGTTTTCTCTGATGCTCACCACTCTAAATTCCCTTCTATTCTCATTCTTTTGGATTCTTTGATACTTTGAACACTGTCAACAACTCATATTTCCTCCTCACTCTCCAGAACTTTGGGTTTCCCAAATCTGATCTTTCCTGGTTCGGCTCCAGTCTGAAGTGTCGATTCTTTAAAATCTCTTCTTCTGCTCTAAAATCTCTAAAAATGGTTACACTCTCACAGCCCTCCTCTCTATGCCTCTCCAACCCTACTTCTGTCCTCACCTCTTTCCTGACCTCTTCTACTCTAGACTAATTATACCCTAATTCTAATATTGAATTAGAACCTATTCTTCACAACCCAACCCAACTTGAGCCCCTTTTAACCCTTTTGCTACCCAAAGGGTTTAAGACTTAGCCGCAACTACTTGCCTTTATATCTCTGAGCTCTAACTGCTGGACTATTCCCTGCCTCCTTCAAATCTGCAACCATATTAACCCTATTGAAGACACCCTCTGCTGACCCAAACATCCCAGCAAACTATCGCTGAATTTCGCTCCTTCTGCATTATTCAAAGGTTCTTGAGTGGGTGCTCTTTAACCTGATCACTAAGTACCTTGAGGATAATGGCCTTGGAGATCCACTTCTGTATAGCTTCAATAGAAAACACTCCACCAAAACAGCACCCACGCATATCTCCACCTTTTTCTCGGATTCTCACCACTCCAAACTATCTTCCATACTCACCCTTCTGAATTATTTGCTACTTTTAACAATGTCAATCACTGATCTTTCCTCTTCACTCTCCAGGGCCTTAGGTTTCACACATATTTTTTTGCCTGTCTTGCCTCCTGCCTGGAAGGTCAATCCTTTAAAATCTCTTGGAATTCACCTACCTCTGACCCCTCTCTTCACCAATTCATGTCCGCCAATGATTGATCCTTGGACCTTTGCTCTTTACCCTCTATCATCTGGTGACTTTTTGCCGAATACAGTTCCCCTACAGGCCAATTTTGCCGAACAGTGGTTTGTTGGGGAACCACGCGCATGCTGGTACAGTGGATCCAGGAAGTGGAACAAGCAGCAGTGGTGGCAGCGTGTAAAATGAGGTAAGGAGGTGGTTTGGTTGGGGTATGTGTATATGTGTGTATGTGTGTGTGCAGTGCATGTGAGTGTATGCATGTGTAGCATGTAGGGAATGGGACGGGGTGGGCGGTGTCAGGTGTGGCCCTAGTGAAACATTAAATGGTGGTGGGGGAATGTGGTAGGGGAGAAAGAGGGTTGCAAGGGTGCCTCCCGCATAGGGAGATACAAGGGGAGGTGTCACATAGAGGGTAAACTGTTTCCCCACAGCACCATAATGGAACTCAGCAAAACGAGTTTAGGCAAAAACAGGCTGCAAGGAAAGTTCATAGAACCCCCTCTATTTCTTTTTTTTTATTGAATTTAGCTGAGAAAACTCAACTTTTATCAAAATTGAAAACAATTCACTTACATTTCTCTATTTCTAATTGACAAATTACAACAAAAATTACAACCGATTATGAAACATCCAAGACAAAATAAAAAAACTAAATTAACAAAGAAGTGTACTATCTTAAAATAAAGTAAAGCAAAATCATGAAAATTTAACTAAAGCGATTCAAAAAAAGAAAAACATAAGCATTTAAAAACTAAAATATTCATGTGATCATTGATACACACTTCATATACTCTAGCAGGTGATAAAAACAGGTTAGATATTTCAAGATACTCCTTTTTTTTTAAATGATGTATGGGATTAACAGAGCTATACAAATAAACAGACCACAGTATTTAACATATGCAGAGTGCATTATCACATGTAAACCTCCTTCTGATCACTATGTATCAAAACAACCCTACGTCATCACAGGGACAATTTCTGCACTTAAGTTTAAGGCATCCATAAAATTATAAGTAGCAATTTGAATGCTTGTAACCTTGGAAGATAGGATAGTTGGCCATTTATCTTTGGGAGACATCTGAGCAAAATACGTCATGTGTTTCCAGAAAAATGTGACTCTTAGATCCATTAAGGCTGGACATTCCACTATTACATGTTTAAGCATCTCTCTGATAGAAATCTCCGCACAATATCTGAAAAAGTTCTCTTTTTCATTAATAAAGTTTCTTCTTGCTAATACATCTAATGTCGGAAACAGATTGAATCGAAGACGTAAAATTGAAGACCTCAACTGAGGCAATGGTGCTTTCAGCTCTTTCATTTTTCTATGTGCAAATGCAGTAGCATTAAAGTCCTTGTAAGTGACACATATATTTCTAGTATCAATCAGTCCAACCTAAATATTGTGTCCTTGGCTCTATCCGGATTCTTAATGAGCGTGTCTATGCTCACATCTGCCCTCGCCAGAATTTTAAGAATGCATGTTGACCATGAACGGACAAATACATGTGACAATGATAACATATAAGTAGACACGGTTGCTAAGATGTTATCAGTACGAGTGTAGGATAAACATTTGTGGAACAGGGCACACAAACCGCCAGTTATATTCCACAGCAAAAGCAGTGAGCCCCTGCTCATGTTGCAGCCATGGTCCTGGTGGTACACATTGTGGGAGATGAAGAACAGCCCTCCAAAATGTTGCCTCTAAATTGTTAAAGAAGAGCGTTGGAATTATTTTTTTTTCGGCCTCTTATTTGTTAAAGAAGAGCGTTGGAATTAGGTCTTTAGTCTCCAAACCATAGAGAATAGTCGGCAAAACTTTCTGTCGCCAATACAAGATGAGAGGTTTAATGGAATATTTGCCATACTTGTATAGAACTAACCGTGACTGTGAAATGGCTGAGATTAGTTTGTGTTCAAGCATCTTTAGCTGTGAATCAACCTGTGGCATTCCATCAAACAAGATACCCACATATAAATAAAATGGAACAACTTCCACACTCACATCCTTGACTTTCCAGTCCATTTTTGCTCTTTTAGTTATTCTGGGTGCATATATAACTATTTGTGTTTTCTTCATATTTATGACTAATTCGTTGTCATCTAAGTATGTACTTAATGTCGACAACAGGAGTTGGAGGCCTGACAGAATTTTGGACATCAACACCAGGTCATCCACGCACCATAAAGCTTTAATTGTCACACCATTCATTTTTGGTGAGTCTGCACAAGCCTGAAGGAAGGCCTGCATCACATCATGTATGAAGAAATTAAAGAGGGCCAAAGCAAGGATACACCCTTGCTTCAACCCTCTTGATGTAGAAATTGCTGAAGATAGAATACCTATAATAAATAACCTGATTGTTATGGAGGTTGCCGAATGTAGCTCATAGATGACGTCAAATAAGGTTGTAGAACACCTCGCAACTAGTAACTTGTCCAACAGCTTGGCTCGGGAAACCGAGTGAAAAGCCGAGTGTAGGTCGACAACAGCGAAGTAAATTGGTTGTTTTAAAAATTGTGCCTGTAATTTGAGGGCATTGAGAGTTAGAAGGTTAACTGCAGTTCCCAACCCCGCCACAAAACCCGTCTGATTCGGGTCACGTTGATTATAGGCTTGAGACCACCAGGCAAAATCCCTCAGGACTAATCGTGAGACTATCTTTCCCGGGGCATCAAGCAATGCAATTGGGCGGTAGCTGGACGGGACACACCGATCACCTTTTTTGAAGATTGGAACAAACAGAGAGGTTTTCCAGGATGTTGGTATAATCCTGGAATGTAATATTTGTTGGAAAATATTATTAAGAATGTGTGCCCATCTTGTTGGATTTTGCTTAAACATAAGGTTACTCAGCCCATCTGGACCTGTAGCATGGGAAGATGATGAATTTTTTGTAAGATCTTCTATTATTTCTTCGGAACATTCTAGCACCCAGCCCTCTGTGGTTAAATTCTCATACCTATAGTTATCAAAGTTCCTGTCCGCGTATAGGCTTGAAAAATGATCGAGCCAAGCGGCTTCAGAAACCCCACTCAATTGAATACGAGCTTGTGTCTTATTAGATGTTTTATTAAGTAAGGCCCACACTTGAGCAGAGTTTTTATTATGTACTGATTGCATGAAAGCTTCACTATCAGACTGAAATAATTTAACTTTCCTAGCACGAATACAGTTACGATATCTGCACTTGATCATTTTTCGTGCCTGAATAAGATTAATCTGTGACAGTCTAGAATTGGATTTCAACTCTCTCTAATAGGTGGACCTAGTGTGTTGTACAAATGGATCAAACTTGTGCTTGTGTGGGGGGCGAAGTGAGCCTTTAACAAGATGAATATTTTGAAAGGAGGACAAGATGTCTATATAAGAATCAATCTCCATCCCACTCAGATTTTGAGTCACCTCCGCTAGAGCATCAAGTGAGTTATTGGACCATTTAAGACATGTTTTGGTATTATTAACCCATAAAGTTTGAGAGGTCCATTGTTGATTATGCTCACCCCGCTTATAGTCTCATTGCCAAAATAAAGTTAAGAGATGGTGATCACTTATAGTTTGCTCAATTATGTCAAATTTGGTGACCTTTGAAAATAGTGTTGCGGTCATAAATAAATAGTCAATTGTTGATTTGGAGGGACCCCTTTCCCACATATGGTGGGGGGGTATCTCCCAAAAAAGAGCCGTTTGCCATGTAAAGATTATGATCTGAGGCAAACCTGAGCCATCTCTCTTTGTCACAGGCATGCGTAACTTTTTTCGATCAGAAGCAATCGAGATTCAATTTGCCAACCACAACAGTTGCTGTGATATTATAATCTTGAACAACTAATTCTAAAATACTGGAGAGATCTTTATAAAAGGTGTTTTCTGAAATACCCATTGGGTTGTGATATAAGTTAATTAAGGCTAAGGATTGACTAGAATCTGAAATTTGAACCAATTGGATGAAATTATTTGGAGCATCCCATTTGTTTATGCTCAACCCTCTACTTGCTTTTACCACCACTAAAAGGCCTGATGTAGAACCCCTTCTATACCTCTGCAGGAGGAAGACATTTCGTATCCATTAACTATCACTATCATCATTTTGCTGATGATACTCAAATAAGTTTTGTTTATTTATAACACGCAGTTTCTCTCCTTCATCCCATTTCTCTCAGAATTAATTACAAAGTGGGCCTCATTACGAGGTTGCTGGTCCGTTAACAATGGTACCAGTAAGCTTGCCAGTTCTTTTGTTACCGGACCGGCAAACTCTGAGTTGTGCTCGCGGGTGCCTTTCATTCAGCCAGGTATGCCCTGGTGAAATGAAAGGCACCCGTGAGCACAGCAAGCCTGTAGCACCAGCACCCTTATGAACGGTGCCCTTGCTAGAGGCATCCCCATTCCAATTCCCATTGAGCCCTATGGGGCTGAAATGGGAATGGGGATATACCAGCACTGGCCCTCGCGAAAGGGCAATTACTAGGTCCGGCAGGGCCAGAATACCCCGGTAATAGCCCATTTGCGGGTCCCGGATTTTCATGGAGATATGAAGGCTACCTCCAGCCTCGTAATAAGGCCCACTGTCTCACTACTGTTCATCACTGGAGTGCACTCTGTCTCATGCTAAACTCTTCAAATACAGAAGTTATCTTCCGGCGCGCACCGAGGAAGCACAGTAGAAGCACCACTTTGCTGCAGATGCTGTTGCTGCCTTGTTCCTTGCCGTTCTTTATTTTTCTTTACCCCAAGACTGATATAAAGACTTATCTGCTCTATTTTTACTTCAGTTCCTGTTTTATTAATATGCGTTTTGTTATTTTTTAGAGTAACATGGTTGTTAGCCACGCCTATTGGTTTATGGCAATATTAACGAGAACGTGCGCGCACCAGCGCCCGCGCACTGAGAAAGCACCATAGAAGCACTGCTTTGCCACTTCCCTGCAGCGCACGATGCTCGGTGCTTCCCCTAATTTTGCTTACTTTATCTACAGATTAAGTCTTTTTGCTGTCTCTTCTATCGCCCGAACATACGGGCAGCTTATTATTTTATGCATGTCAGAAAGAGGAGTTAGAATCTATTCACTACGTACTGACATGCCGTCACCTATCCGACTGCGTGCCTTGAGTGACATGCATAATTCTGAAGGACCCCCAAAAACTCTGCATACTTCGCAATCGACTCTGAAATCAGGTCAAAAGGAAAAGCGGTCTGGGATCAAGAGAAAGCTTTCCAATACTCCCGCTGGCGACATCCGGGACTTAGGATTTGGCAAATCATGCCCTGCAAAAGTTAAACCGATAGGAACCACTCAGACCTCATCTACTATGACTCCAAAAGCCTCAAACGCTGGAGCCCAGTCGATGCTTTCCAAGATAGACTCCGCACTATTGCTTCCAGCCTCAATGAGCTCGCCATCTGTGCCTAATGTTAATGACATTCAGAGCGTGGACAACATGCCCTGAAACATTTCTTTTTCAGACACCATGGTGCTGCAAAATGCTCTCACATGCAATATTCCAACATCAGACAGTTGTTCTATAGAAAATGTTATTTCTGAAGATGCCGTTATTGATTTACAATCATTTAACTCATGCTTCTCGGCCAAGGATGATGATCGAAATGTATCCAACTCTCCAGAGTTATTTCACAACGTAAGTCAGAATAAATCTGACATTTCACTATCATTCATCCCTCCCACTCCGAGAAGACCACAAGGAGATGCCTCACTAGTAATAATCAGCTCTCCTTCTCAGAAAGTCTCTCTGATAACATTAGAGGTAATGAATATAGCCTTAATGTCTCTAGCTAAACTTTTCAAAACCCTTGATTCTAAATTAAATTTCCTCCCAGATAAACTTGCTAACATTGCCGTATGGCAAAAGTCTGTTACTCATTCCTTGGCCCAAAAACATTCTGCTGCTGTTATAAATGTTGTCTCTGTGTCATCTCAAACTACTGAAGCTGATTCTCCATTTGGGGATCAAAACAAAGTTCCTCAGATTTTGGGCGAAGTATTGACTCATGAAAAAGCATCTCAATATCTCACGCCCATGATCCCATTCGTTAGCGGCATCATTTGAGAACAAATCATGAACCCCGCAACTTGTTCTGCGGTGATGGTCGAAGTTGCTGATTCCCAAATGCAGGTGCCACAATCTGAACCGGCCCACAAAGGGGCCTATACAATTTTTACCCAAAAGAAAAAAAGAGGCCCCTTGAATGCATCAACTTCTGATCTTGCAGCTAACTCATCACAGAAGAAATCTAAAAATATACATTCTAAAGAAGCTGGTTCAAATGCAACCACCAAACAATTTTGTAAGTCACTTTCTAAGCCAACCAAACAGTTGACCTTGGCTTCTAATGCTATAACAAAAAAATACTCTAATTTAGCACAAGCCAAAAAAACAACAAAGCTTTATTTCAAATAATGACCCGATCCCAACGCACTCTCCTCTTGACGATTTATTCAAGGTAGTAGAGGAACGTGGGGCTGGCCTTGGTTCCCTACTAATTGTGCCTTCGGCCTCACTGCCGCTCGCTATAGTTGCCCTGGATTATACCAAGCCCCTAGACCTTCCTGAGAACGGACAAGAATTAAGAAAAGCACTAGACCAATACATGTGCTTGCTTCCTCAGTGTTGCATCCGCTGGTGCATGGACTGGCTACTTCTAGTGAGGTCTCCCACAATGTGAATATTCCCAAGGTTGTTCCCATGCATACAAATCCCGCCTTCTGTGAAAAGAATAACCATGATATCGGGCATATGCACTCCGTCCCGACAACCTCAGAACCGCAAGGGACGCCACTCAGTGATACCTTGTGCTTTATCAAAGAGAGCCTACAAAATGTTACCTCTGAGCAAAATTCTCTTAAAATCTCCATGAACTCACTTTTTTGGGGGAACCATCTTGAGCGTGCTGTGCCACCGGATCAGAGGTTGAGCACAAAGCATTTGACTTTCCAAACTCCTGAAGTTAAAAATAACTCAAATCCTGACTCTCCCTTCCCATAAGGAAGTTGAGACGCCTTATTAGTGGATACTCAGAAAAGAGGGTGGGGCAAGTGCACTCAATTCTTCTGGGCTGCTGAGGTGGCTTGTTCTCAGTGTTCACCACGAATAGGAAAAGTATTATGGCCTTATTCTCAGACATTACGGCTTTAGAAGATATTTCATCTTGCGATATTGAGCAGGTTGAATTCCCTGATACAAGGGATTTAACTGTATCACGTCTCTGGATGAAATCTCGTGTCATTTTGACTACAATCTGGCTAGCCAAGCCTCTTTGTTGGAGCTTGGTTTCAGTCTAACTCTGAATTCCAACCTAAGTAGTACAAATAATCCAATGCAACAGACTGATAATCCTGGACATATAGACTCTCCTCGACCTTGCATAAGGAGCAAATTGGCAAAGTGACCAAATGCTGTTGTTGCGAAAAGTTGTAACTAGAACATCTAGATCAAGCCCCCAATACACATAAGATCTCCATTCTGAGCTGGAACACCAGAGGTCATAAACATTTACTTAACAATTCACAATGCAAATGAATAATTATGACCTGCTCATGTTACAAGACACGTGGATGATGATTGCTCCATCTTGGGACAACCATCAAATACACCTGTTGCCAGCAAGGAAAGGAGAAAGAGGACGACCAATGTCTGGTTTCTTAACTATAACAAATAGCGCTTCCAAAATAAGCTCAGAAGCCACTCCGACACTAAAGCGATTTATGCAGTATACTCTAATTTCCATTCATACCATGAAGTTTGCACTTATAAACCTGGGTTGCAATCCTATAGCAATTTCAAATGCCACTTTCTTCACAGATCTTAGCTCAATTATGGAAACTACTGTTACAACACCTGGCATCACACATATTATTATGGCAGGAGACCTAAATATCCATTTATTTTCTACTACTACTACAAATGCGTCTCCAGAACAAAACATCATGTGGTCCAATTTTGTGGAATCGTGGGATTTGATTTTGCTGAATGGAGCTATGACAAATGACATTCCCTCCTCTCACACATGGGCAAGAGGCTCTCACAATGCCACAATTGTCTATGTTTATGTTGATAGGGTGCTATTCAATAAAGTATCAAACTTTACTATCATTCCTACTACTCACAGTGATCACTCCATGCCAACAGTAGAATTAACTCTCCACGCGCAAATCAAACAGTCCCCTCCTTACTATAAGCTTGGAACTATGGATATAAATGTCCAACAAAATAGATTACACTTGTCCCAACCCTTCCTCAAAGCCTTTAGTAAATATATAATCGAAGACTGCTGTCTGCTCACAGGACAGGGTTCCAATGCCCCAGAGTACCTTGACAAAATGCACCTATTCACAACTCCTGGTATACACAAAGGTCAAAAAAGTAATAGGGACCGACCCACTCATGTCTATGATCAAACTATCAGACTCAGGAAGTCTCTTTTCCGAAGAGAGAAAAGACAAGCCATGTTCCTTCCTGTGAAATATTGTGATGCTGCCCTACGAAAGTTAAAAACCTTCTACAAAAACTGGATACGAGGACGTAAAGCTCTAATGTTCCAAAGAGATGGTGAGCTTTTATTGCACACAATTCAAGGAAAGAACGTAGCCCAAATTTGGAAACTGATTAATTCAGCGACAACTTGTTCACAGTTATCATCACAGATCACTGAAGTTACTGAAAAAAGATGGGTTGAGCATTTTACTGATTTCTATCTTGTAAATTTTGATCGAGAGGATGTCGTTTACTACATTAAAATGACAGTTCCTCCAGAGCCCCTAGCCCGGATGGCTTTTCAAATTTTACTTTGAAGCAATATCCATAATTGTGGGAAACAATCCTCTACACCATCTTTCTACTAATAGTACTAAAACAATGGGCTTCATTACGAGTTTGGACGTAAGTAAGTGTCCTTACCGGCATGGAGCATATACTGTGTCCGTGTAGTAAAGAGCCCGCTAATAGAGGGCTAGTACGAGTTCGCGGGCACAAGCGTTGTGCCATGCCGGTAACGACATTACCGGCATGCCGCTAAAGTACAAAAAATGGACCGTAGGGCCATCATGGAAAGCGCTGACAGCACTACCGGCATCAATGGATACGGCATTAGCGGTGCCTGTAAATAAGCGGAACCGGAAGTAGCGTCATCGCACAGGAACGGGAAAGAGCACGGCAGACATCTTTAAAAACACCATCCATTGCCATCCTCATCACCCAGGACCTGGAGCACATTGCTGAGTACATAGATCAACCTCCAACAACTATATACTGCCCAAGGCAGTCAAAAAAGGCACCTCCCGCCTGTGCAAAGAGCGTTTAATGAGGATGAGCTCACCATGTTGGCTGAGATCCTGGCTGACAATGCCAATGTTGTATTTGCAACCAGCCTCAAGAGGGAGGCAGTCCTCAAGAAGAAGGAAATTTGGGAACTAGTCACCCAAAGGGTCAGCGCGGTAGGCAACATCCCCAGCACCACAATGAACGTAAGTACGAGATGGAATGACCTGCGCCTGCGAGTCAGGAACATCCTGTCGGCAAACAGGAGCATGGCCATGGCTACTGGTGGAGGAGCAAGCTCCCGAATAAAGCTGAGCCGGCGGGAGGAGATCTGTGCCAGCACGATTGGCATAGAGGCCATCAAAGGCGTGGGCGATATGGAGTGTGGCACCACGTCATCGGCAGAGGGAGATGAGTAGCCCAAGAAAACACTGTAATGCAAAGTCTGATGACAGTCTACCAATTTGTCTGTCTAAAGAGGGGGAGGGGTGAGGTGTGTGGGGGAGTTGTGTGGGGGAGAGGAAAGGGGGTGAGGGTGTGTGGGGGAGTTGTGGGGGGAGGGGGAGGGGGAGAGGGATTAGGGTGTGTGGGGAGGAGGGCTTCAGCACTTTAATATTTTTTGGACAGTTAAATACACCCGTTGTGTGAAAAAAAAAAATCTTGAGTGGACATTCCTTATTGCATATGTGTCATTTATTGATATACAGTACATATCGTATACTGGTGGAGGAGCAAGCTCACCAATAAAGCTGAGCGGGTGGGAGGAGATCTGTGCCAGCACGATTGGCATAGGGGCCATCGAAGGCATGGGCAATATGGAGTGTGGCCCCACGTCATCGGCGGAGGGAGGTGAGTAGCCCAAGAAAACACTGTAATGCAAAGTCTGATGACAGTCCACCAATGTGTCTGTCTAAAGAGGCAAGGCATGGCCCAATACATACAAATTCCCAGCCTATGTGTCGTCTGCAGCACAGACACATGCACATGCCTGCAGCATGGCAATGCCATACCTAATACACACCCCACAAATATAAAAAAGGCATAAGTCACACTGCACGCAGGCCACAACAGAAATGCATGTCACATAGCATATGGCCGCCTCAAAATGAGTGACCCTTACGGATGCCTGCATGATCCACCCATATAGCAAGCAACTTGATCATGAAAACTCCACTGCCTATTCCCCTCGAATGTGTACATGAGCAATAATACTAATGTTTACATGATGCTTGTCAAACCATCACTCATGCCGTACCTCTTTGTCCCCCACAGGCTCAAACCCTGACAGCGAGGCTCGAACTCAATGCCTCAGGCGAATACATCCCGGAAGAGGCCCAGGGATGAAGGCAACATGCCTTCCACTTCCAAAGCCACACACAAACCACAACAGGCACAAAAGACCAAACCAGCCCTGGATGCCACGGCACTGGTGCCACCAAGGCCCATCACCACAGTACCCACAACACCTGTGGCACCTGTGAACAGTTTAAGGACCACAATCTGCAGAGGACAGCTCTATTGGGGATGTGGCAGCTACAGCACCCCTCACAGAAGACAACGTGCAGGGACAGGTGTGTGTGCCTGTCAAGAACGACTCCTCCGACCTACCTGCTACACCAAGTCCAGCCCCATCCCCCCAGCTGAGGCAGCAAAACCCTGCGTTTAACAGGCCAGAGGACTGCTCGATGACCACACAGGTACGGGTATGGGAAAGATTGTAGTCCTCCTTGTGCCTGTTAGGTGGGTTTTGGACAGGGGTGAGGAGCCACGGCTTCAAGAGATAGCCACTATCACCTGCATGAGAGGCAATAGAAGGTATATGTCAGTTGAATAATGATGGACAGCTGTACTAGTCACACATGCCTGCAGATTATCGTTGGTCACATGCACATGTCCCTGGTTGTATGTACACAATTTTAATGTCCTCAATGTGTTTTATGCCATGGATTTATGGTGTGGGTTGCATCTCCAAGATGATACACGGTGTACACTGCCTTGATGTTGCTCATGCATTGTGGATGCATACCGCTGTGTTTGTGTGAAATTAGTGATGTGTTGTGTTCTGTATGATTTACTAACTGGAAGCGTTGGCAGTAGGCTCTGCAATATTAGGCATTCAGCGCAGATTATTACAATGGTGACATGCTGCACTCGTGTGGTGATGGTGGCCCTGTAACAAGCTGTGGATTCCCTAGGTTATTTTGTTCAGTGCACTCCCATGGATGCATGTCCTGTGTAGTGATTTGCTGAAGACATATTTACATAGTGATTATTTGCAGCATCTTGCTGGATTATGTTACGGAGGGTGAGGTACGATGATGGGTGGTGGACGTGTTGGGGGATGTGGGGTGTTATTGGGTTTGTCATGTTGTGATAGGTGTCCAGCTGACTTCATTGCTGTGGGATTTGGTTGTCTTCTTCATTTAGGGATGCTTTGGGGCAGTATTTTGTGATGTGCATATCGTGCTGTCACATGAACAATGACACCATGGTGTTGTGTGCATCTATCCCCCCCATCTATCCCCCCCATTTCACTGCCATGGGCCTGTCATGCAACTTACCAAGCAGCCAGGCATGTCGTCCTGCATGTCACTCCATGTAGCATGGTAGCGTGGAGTTCCGCAGAACCATTGAGTCATGAGTTGATCCGGGATATCGGGCACAACAATGTGTGATAATCTTGCTGGCGTCACATACCATCTGCACATTGATGGAGTGGTATTGCTTGTGGTTGCGGTACATCGCCTCCATGGCATGCGGGACCACCAACTCCATGTGGGTGCAGTCGAGGGCACCTATAGAATTCGGCATGCCTGCCAGTGCATGGAAGCCAACCTTTGTATCAAAAATCTCCTGGGGAGTCTGTGGTAGGGATAAGTAGTCCCTTGTGTGCTTCAGGAGGGTATCCAGTACTTGGTTCAGCATGCGAGAAAATAAGGGTTGTGATATGCCATGCATGTGCCCCACTGTGTGCTGGTAGGTGCCTGTGGCAAGGAAGTGGTGTACAGACACTACCTTGAGTAGAGGGGGGATGGTGGTGCGTATTTCAATGAGGTTGACAATGTTGTCGTGTGAGTTATGGATGTGCTCAGGGGTTAAGTTGAATGGACTGGCTCTGATGTGAGGGATTGGGGGCTGTCTGCGTGGTACCACTGGCTGCACTGATGGGGCATGCTGGGCCTGTCTCATCCTCCTTCTCCTCCTGCGTCTCCTCTGCGGTACCTGCTGTTGTTGTTGTTGTTGCAGGTGTAGCAATGCAAGCATGTCCTCCAGCCCTATCATTGCTACTACTAGTGGAATACTTTTGGTGTGGGAAGGGGTGTGGTGTGTGGGTGTGCTCCTTTTGTGCTGGCCCAGACTCCATTGCATCCACCTGTACTGATTGTGTGCACCTGTGGCATTTGGGAACACTGCACATGGCATTTTACGGTTAGTTTGTGATGGCGGTATTACTGCCATGCTGGTATCCCCTGTTAGCACCTTCATGATGCTAGTGTTTGCATGTCCGCCTGACTTGGGATGTCCTCCCATTAGCGGCATGCCGATATTGCCGGCCTGAAGGGCCACGTGCCCGTGCCCTTGCCGCTATTAGAGTCACCGTTATTAGCGGTGCCTCTAATACCGGGGTCTTAGGTCGGAATAACCCAGAGCGGTATGCGATGCCGGTAATCCTTTACCGGTATCGTTTTTCCATTACCTCCAACCTCGTAATGACCCTCTATGTCTTGGTCAGAGGCAACAGTAGTCCCAATCTATAAGAAAGGGGATCAAGCAAATCCAGCGAGCTACAGACCCATCGCTCTCCTTGATGCTCCTGACAAAATATACAGCCACATTATTTTGAGAGACCTAAACCTCTGGTCCTCAAGAGACAACATAAGATATCCCTTTCAAACAGGCTTCGTTGATGGTCTTGGAACGTCCATTAACATTAGCACTCTAAATGCCATCAAATCATCCTATGCTGCATAGTATCAACCTTTGTACAAGGCATTTGTGGACTTTCGAGTCACTTTTGACTATATAGATCGACAACTCCTCTTTAAGAAATTGGCACATTTTGTCTGTCCTCACTCTCTGATCACGCTCATCATCTCCTCCATTCTAATACTATGATGCAAGTGAAATTGAACATGAGTGGGCTACTCTCTGATATAATTAACATCAAACATGTCCTTAAATAAGGCTGCATATTAGCCTCAAATCTATTCAATCTATTTATACTTGATCTAGGAGTGGAATTCATGAATGTGGTCAATGATGCTCCCAAACTTGACAACCAGGCTATTGCCTGTCTACTGTATGCCGATGATCTGGTGCTCCTCTCACAAACACAGAGTGGGCTCCAGAAGCTACTGAATCAACTTGGCAACTACCCAACAAAAAAGAACTTAATGATCAATCTGGAGAAAACGCAAATATCAGAACTGGGAAAATTGAAAGAGTCACTCAAAGAGATTTATTTGGCACCCACAAAACCAAGCCCACACAGTCATCAACAATTACAAATATCTCGGAGTAAAATTTAGTAACTCCCAAGCAGATACTCCACATAAAACCATTATATCATCACAATTGTCCACCCTTATATCTCAAGCCAATATTTTGCAATCTAAATATGGCAAATGTTCATGCTCTCACATTGTGACCTTTTTTCAACAAAAGGTAATCCCTATTATTACCTATGGGGCTGAAACCTGGCTACCCCAAAAGCAGATTTACTGGGACAGAGCCGAATCTTGGTTTTGGAAAAAGGTCTTAAAATTACCCTATTCCACCACAAATGCCTTATTGCGATTTGAACTGGGCATTCTATCGATTCATATCCAAGTAAGTTGGAAGAGATCCTGCCTTTTTAGCAAATGTCTTTTGGGTCTAGCTGCCAATAACATCTTAACTGTGCTGGCCAATTACCTTCTGCTAGCCCCGCATATGTTCCCACTGAAATGGAGAAATAGTGTCTTCTCTGTATTGCAAGAGGTTAACATCTCAATAGACGTATTACTTAGAAATCCAACCAAATGTAAGAATAAATTATATCAACTGGACTGGCATCACACTCAGCAAAAATGTCTATCATTAGTGGATTTCGATAGATCACTCTTTGGCCATAAAAAATTCCGGCAGATAGCTGACTATCTTATGAACTGTCCATCACATTCTCTTAGTATACAAATTCTAAGATTCTGCATGAATTTATGGCCTACCAATGACATTTTATCGTGAAGGGGGCTAGTCCATCCTGACCTTTCCCACTGTCGGTTTTGTAAGGATAAGGAAAAGAAAGAGACCCTGAAGCATCTAATAATTCAGTGCGCTGCTTTACTAGCCCAAAGAAATCCCTCTTTTCTAAGATGACACAAACAAGCTATCTTTCTCGATCTAATGATGAAATATGGCATGAAATATTTGCAACTGGCAAAATCTCACTTAGAATAGCCACTATGCAATTTTTAAAATCAATATTATCTCCAGAAGGAGTGACATGATTGTCAAGGAAAGCTTAAAGTAAAATGCATTTGTAATATGCTGAAACAACATTTTGAATTACTTTGCTTGTTTAATTACAATGGTAGCTAAATATTCCATGTTTTTGATCATGCATTGAATTGAGATTTTATTTTATATTTTCATTTTGTTGCATTATGTGGTTTGTTTTTATTTTTTTATAAATAAATTGTTTTGAAAGGTTAATCTAATTTAGGCATCCAAAATAAAAAAATATAAATAAATAAAAAGTCATCTTTCTCTCAGCCATTCCTCTCCTCCCCTTGCCTAAATCTTTCTCACTTGACTTTCTTGCTACCTCACCTTAAGCTCTCAGTATTGGGGTTCTCTTTGATAGGGACCTCCAAATGCAACAATTCATCACTGTCTCTGCTGCTCATGTGAACCTCCCCAGTATTCAGAAATGGTGTCCTTTTTCTTATTAACCACTCTACAAAACCTCTAATATTCACTATTGTGCTCAATAAAGTTGATTAATGCTTAGATCTTCTCTTTAGCTTTCTTATCTCTTCCGTCCTCCTGCTAGACCAAGTCACAACTTTGCTACCCACAATATATACAACCTACCCAGATCCTACTGCACTTCTACCTACTGAAAACAAGCTGTTTGACTGTCGATGCACGACCACTCCCTTTTTAAGTTTTCTGTCTCCCCATCTGCAAAGCTGTCATTGGTCTTTCTCTTCAGTTTCTTTCTAATTGTATCTTACTTTACTCCCCAATCATCTTCTGACCTCAACCTCACTGTCCCATACCCTCCATGTGTCTCCTTTTCCTTCTGCTCTTTTTCCGCACTCTCTCCTATCGACTAGAATCCATTGCACCTCACAATCTAAGCAAGGCCAAATGTGGATCTCTTCAAAGCCTGGTCCAAAACCTCACTTACTTGCTAAAGAGGGAGTTCATCCTGCCCTCTTCCACCAAATTCCCTACCTGATCCCACCATCACACCTTCCAGTGATGCTTAAAAATGTAATATTGTACATTTATGAATTACTCTTCACCAGTTTTTTTTAGTTGGCTTAGTTGTCTTAACAACTTTTCAAATTTTATAATACACATTTACACCATAATTTCATTTTCTCATCTAATAATACCAATAATGCCACCAATATATCGAACAAATAAAACAAGAAAGCTAACATCACTATAACAATTTTGATTTAACACAAAAGAAATACGAAATGTATACCCTAATCAGTTTCATAAAATATAAACAAAGAGGAACAGAGCACGTCATAGTGGACACTACTGTTTCTCCCCAGCATACAACTAACGGTACCCCAGTACTCAACATTCTCCAGTGGTGACTCATTTCGCTTTCAATTATATTAAATCAGGGTAACACCATCTGATTACACCATCTGTAGGTACTGGACTATAGCTGTCTGTACCCTTGAACGCGTGCTTGAAAACAGTGTTTGCCACACTTGATCACTCCTCAACCAGTTCTCAAAAGATATCACCCGGTCAAAGTGTCTTGCCCGAACTTCACTTAGGGCTTCGCACTCTACTATTAAATGTTGTAGGGATTCTCTTTGATGTAGCACAAAGCAGTATCTACAATAGCCCTGTTCATGTAACAACTTTTTTAGGTAGCAGAACATACTTTCTGCAATGGGAATTTCAGTAAATAGCTCGCCATAACTCCATATTTTTTCATTCCAAATAGGAATATGTTGAAATCTTTGTAGTGAGCGCACCTCGCTAAATTCTCAGACCAATCCAACCGATACATTTTAGATTTGGCCCTAACCCGGTTTAATATCAGCAGCTCTATAGAAACATCTGCCTCTGCCAATATATCTAATACATGATTTCACCAATCCACCGCAAATTGACTTTTAGATTTTGTTAGATGATAAACTATCACCTCTAACATGCTGTTACTTTTTAAACCTGGCAAACATTTGCGAACAAAAGCACACTGCTTCCACATTACCTGTGAAAACATAGATAAAAGACCAAATTCATGGCGTAGGATAGCTATAGGGACACTATTTGGCAAGTATAGTATCTGTTTCCAATATGCTGCTTCTAGCACGTCCCAACAGCTCCTTATTTTTGGGATATATCCCTCCACACCATATAGCATAATTGGTAACACCTTCATCTTATAGAACAATAACATATGTTTTAAGGCAAATTTCCCAAATTTGTTGATTTGGACCCGTGATTGAGAAATGAGGTGCTGGAGTTCATTCTTTACAGCGAGCACATCGACCTTCCTATTTTTCACATTGTTAATGGTTACTCCTAGATATGTATAATGGGTAACACTTAATATTTGGGAGTCTTGTAAATTCCATACATAACTCTGACTCTTTACGTTGGACTTACTATCACACCTTATAATGTGGGATTTTGCTGTGTTCATTTCAAGGTCATTGGCTTGTACGTAAGACCTCAACTTGACCAGCATTCATTGGAGGCCTTGAGGTGTTTGTGATAACAGTACGAGGTTGTCTGCATAAAGCAGATACGGAATTCAATCAATATAAAGAAATTAAACAAAAAAGCTGCTAGCACACACCCCTGTTTTAAGCCTTGTTGTATCCCAATTAGGGGTAAAAGCTTCCCATGTAAGGTAATACGAACTCTCATTGATGGATTTGTATGAAACAGGATTATTAACAACATGAGGGATTCCGGGCAGTCATATCACTTTAGTATCTTATATAGCAAAATCCTATTGACGGAGTTGAATGTAGCTCTAAAATCAATACACCCCACATAGAGGGGTTACTTCCATTCCACCTGTTGAGCTTGTATCATGCTCAGGGTGATGATATTTGGAATAGTTCCCAGGCCTTTTACAAACTCTGCTTGCAACGGGTCAGTTAGATTTTTACTCCTTACATAACCGTGTAACTCTTTAAGGATAAACCTGCAAAATAATTTGCCGGGTATATCTAAAAGAGACATAGGCCTATAACTGCTCGGGGCCTGTCTGTCAACTTTTTTATATATAGGGACCGTGATCGCTTGCGTCCAGCTCTCTCGTAAAATTTGTGTTATGTTCATTATTGTGAATATCTTATATAGAATTGAAGCCCATAATTCTGGGTGTTTTTTTAGGGGGTAATTGGAGAGACCGTCCGGCCCCCTTGCTTTAGAATTGCTTGCTGTTTTAATCAGTTCAAGTATATCAGATTGCTGCTAAGTGGAAAGTGGTCGGTATCCCCAATTGCTCCAGTGTCTCACCATTCTTTACTGGGGCATAGAGCTGTGTAAAGTGTGAGACCCAAACATGCCTATGCGCTGCAGTGGACTGCATAACTAATTGCGGGGCTGCTGCTAAGTGATTTATAGCGGTCCACATTTTCGACATATTTTTACTGGCTTGTATTTTTAACATTTTAGTGCTATCTTCCTGGTACATTGCTGCCCGATGTGTCTTACTCCAGTTCCTGTAGCGCATTCCAAGCCTGTTACTTAGGTGAGTTCTCAGAGTAGAGGGCTCATTTCTCAATTCTCTCAGATCTACCCGCAGTTGGGCTTTCTTTTCTCTAACCGCTGCATCATAAGTGTGAAGATGGCCCTGATGGGGTTTTGCTTTAATACTTCAGTGTTGAAATACCTGTATTACATCAGAGTAAACATGTCTCCTATTTCCCAACTGGTTAGACTTTTCCAATGTATCCATGCTTAACAGTCTATCCAGTGGTACTACCTCCTTTTCCGACCATCATAGCCGATTTCCTCCAGCGTTTACCACACAAGACATTTGCAAAGAGTTCCCTTCCATACACTCGTGTGTGACTCCCTCGCCCCATTCTGCCTTTAGCATATTGTGATCACTTGCTTTCGATTTAATCACAGAAAAGTTTAACATCACTGGTCATAGTACAAGATTTACATATATATATATAATCAATCATTGATTTACTTTCACCTTTTTGCCATGTCTCTACCAGAGGGATGTCAGAAGCGAATGCCCCATTAAGCATACACAGGCTTCTTTCTTTAATTAGGGAGTTCCATCTTATGAATCTTGCTTTATTTCGATTGTCTTTTTCCCCAGAAAATTTAGATTTAGATCTCCCGCCATCACCAGCGCACTGACCTTTTGATCTTCGGTTACCAAATCTAGGATGAGGTTTAGATCAAGAAAAAACGTATCGTCAGACATGGCAATCGGGTTCCAGTAAATATTAAAAATTGCATATCCTTCATTTTCTGACATGACTTTGACCGGTAACATGTATTTATTTGGTGCGGCCAGAACTGCGAAGTCAGCTCTCTCCCCATTTTTACTGCCGTCAAGATACCCAAGCTTGGACGGCCAACCAGGGGTTTATATGCAGCATTTACATGGATTTCATGATTTTCCCAAATAGGTAATGAAGACAGCCAAGACACTTGGGGGCCGATTCATGGAACAAACGTGCGCCGAAAATCTACGCGCAAGCAGGCGCAAGCAGGCACAAGCGGAAAAAAAGAGGCGTGCGCGTGCGATTCATGGAAGTCCCTGCGCGTGTCTTCCTCGGGATGTGCGCCAAACCCGTGAATGGCGCACACGTCACTGCAACATTGTGAAAGGCGTGCGCGACGCGCACAGTGATAGCGCACAACAGCAGCGCACACACCAGAAAGTGGGCGGGACATGGGGCGTAACGCGCGGAATGGGAAACAACACGCGAAAATAAGGGCGTAACTGGGGATGTACTGCAGGGAAGCAGACGGAACGCCCACACGCACTCGAACCACACGTATTCATGGAATCAAATAGGGCAAAGCCACGCACAGCCAAAGACACGCACAAGCTGAAACACGGCCGCCACACGAAGGCAGGCGGTAGAGTCCCAGCGCATCAAAAAAGTGGCGCGCGGGAAGTTAAATACGCGATTGAGCGGGTACGTGGATTTCAGGGGTGCGCGAGAAATTCTACACGCGATTGGCCTGGGTACGTGTATTACAGGGGTGCGCGAGAAATTCTACACGCGATTGGCCTGGGTACGTGGATTTCAGGGGTGCGCGAGAAAATCTACACACGATTGGCCTGGGTACGTGTATTACAGGGGTGCGCGAGAAAATCTACACGCGATTGGCCTGGGTACGTGGATTTCAGGGGTGCGCGAGAAAATCTACACGCGATTGGCCTGGGTACGTGTATTACAGGGGTGCGCGAGAAAATCTACACACGATTGGCCTGGGTACGTGGATTTCAGGGGTGCGCGAGAAATGCTACACGCGATTGGCCTGGGTACGTGGATTTCAGGGGTGCGCGAGAAAATCTACACGCGATTGGCCTGGGTACGTGGATTTCAGGGGTGCGCGAGAAAATCTACACGCGATTGGCCTGGGTACGTGTATTACAGGGGTGCGCGAGAAAATCTACACACGATTGGCCTGGGTACGTGGATTGCAGGGGTGCGCGAGAAATGCTACACGCGATTGGCCTGGGTACGTGTATTACAGGGGTGCGCGAGAAAATCTACACACGATTGGCCTGGGTACGTGGATTTCAGGGGTGCGCGAGAAATGCTACACGCGATTGGCCTGGGTACGTGGATTTCAGGGGTGCGCGAGAAAATCTACACGCGATTGGCCTGGGTACGTGTATTACAGGGGTGCGCGAGAAATCCTACAAGCGATTGGGCCTGTGCGAGTGGGGCAGTGTATTACGTGGGTGTGCGGGAAGTTGAAGAGGTGAATTGCCAGTGTGGGTCCTCCCAGGTCTCCCCTCTACCCCCTCCACGACCTCTGCAGGCAAGCCACACCACAGGGGACTACCCTGCACCCCTGGTCATGTCCCGCAGGCAGCCCATCCACCATGGGCATGCCCCCCAGCCAAGCCACATGTCCTCTTGCACCCCCACCCCCCAGCACTGTGGGGCACCTGCCAGCAGGCCCCCAACCATGTCCCCCTGCACCCCCACCCCCCAGCACTGTGGGGCACCTGCCACCAGGCCCCCAACCATGTCTCCCACCACCCCCACCCCCCAGCAGGCCCCCACTCATGTCCCCCTGCACCCCCACCCCCCAGCACTGTGGGGCACCTGCCACCAGGCCCCCAAACATGTCTCCCACCACCCCCACCCCTCCAGTCACCAGGGGCAGCCTCCACCAGGCCCCCACCCATGTCTCCCACCACCCCCACCCCTCCAGTCACCAGGGGCAGCCTTCACCAGGCCCCACCCATGTCTCCCACCACCCCCACCCCTCCAGTCACCAGGGGCAGCCTCCACCAGGCCCCCACCCATGTCTCCCACCACCCCCACCCCCCAGCACTGTGGGGCACCTGCCACCAGGCCCCCAACCATGTCCCACTCATGTCCCCTTGCACCCCCACCCCCCAGCACGGTGGGGCACCTGCCACCAGGCCCCCAACCATGTCCCACTCATGTCCCCTTGCACCCCCACCCCCCAGCACTGTGGGGCACCTGCCACCAGGCCCCCAACCATGTCTCCCACCACCCCCACCCCCCAGCAGGCCCCCACTCATGTCCCCCTGCACCCCCACCCCCCAGCACTGTGGGGCACCTGCCAGCAGGCCCCCAACCATGTCCCACTCATGTCCCCTTGCACCCCCACCCCCCAGCACTGTGGGGCACCTGCCAGCAGGCCCCCAACCATGTCTCCCACCACCCCCACCCCTCCAGTCACCAGGGGCAGCCTCCACCAGGCCCCCACCCATGTCTCCCACCACCCCCACCCCTCCAGTCACCAGGGGCAGCCTCCACCAGGCCCCCACCCATGTCTCCCACCACCCCCACCCCTCCAGTCACCAGGGGCAGCCTCCACCAGGCCCCCACCCATGTCTCCCACCACCCCCACCCCTCCAGTCACCAGGGGCAGCCTCCACCAGGCCCCCACCCATGTCTCCCACCACCCCCACCCCTCCAGTCACCAGGGGCAGCCTCCACCAGGCCCCCACCCATGTCTCCCACCACCCCCACCCCTCCAGTCACCAGGGGCAGCCTCCACCAGGCCCCCAACCATGTCTCCCACCACCCCCACCCCCCAGCAGGCCCCCACTCATGTCCCCCTGCACCCCCACCCCCCAGCACTGTGGGGCACCTGCCAGCAGGCCCCCAACCATGTCCCCTTGCACCCCCACCCCCCAGCAGGCCCCCACTCATGTCCCCTTGCACCCCCACCCCCCAGCACTGTGGGGCACCTGCCAGCAGGCCCCCAACCATGTCCCCTTGCACCCCCACCCCCCAGCAGGCCCCCACTCATGTCCCCTTGCACCCCCACCCCCCAGCACTGTGGGGCACCTGCCACCAGGCCCCCAACCATGTCCCACTCATGTCCCCTTGCACCCCCACCCCCCAGCACTGTGGGGCACCTGCCACCAGGCCCCCAACCATGTCCCACTCATGTCCCCTTGCACCCCCACCCCCCAGCACTGTGGGGCACCTGCCAGCAGGCCCCCAACCATGTCCCCTTGCACCCCCACCCCCCAGCAGGCCCCCACTCATGTCCCCCTGCCCCCAGGTCCTGACGAAACACAATCATGGCAGTAATGGGCAGCATACCCAGCACAAACACCCAGGCAAGGATTGCATCCACCCACATAGTAGATGCAATTACATGATACAACCCCAATGGCAAGTATGTAAATGAACACATGTCCCTCACACACACATACACAATGGGTGCAAGTGAATGTCAAAACCCATATCATGACATGCATGAAACCAATGAGAAAATACCACAAATGTAAGTAATAAATATATGTATTAAAGATGAAAATGAAGTAAAGAAATAAAACACACAACAATGGGGATGACAAAACAAATGGTCCATGTCCGAGAACAAATAGAAAAAATCAAAAAACAAAGGAATCCAAAAAATAATGTAGTCCAAAGCAAAATAATGGGGGGAAAAATAAGGAAAAACCATTGCCTCATGGTGAACACAAATATAAATCCAACTAATGTTTTCCAAACATCAAACTATGTACAAGAATATCCCAGGGTCCATGAGCCCAACACCATAAATTAAACCTACTACTACTAACTAATAATAAAAATATATACAGAAAAGTGGCCATTGTCCGAGCGGTCCAAAAAAAACTTAAAAAATAAAGGATACCTAACACTAACTAACTAAAGAACTATATACAATGGCAGCGGGCAAGTCCTGCGGCTCACTCTGTGATGTTGCCGGCCAGGGCATCCTCGAACTCCATGTCGATGTCCCGGAGGCGGGACTCTGTCCTGGCCCCGAGGTCTCGCAGGGACAACCCCGTGTCCACCTCAAACTCCCTGCGAGCTTCCTCGAGGCACTCAGCCCGCCTCAACGCCCGACGCATGGAGAACTCCGCCCTGACCATGGTGAGCCGCTCCTCTTCCGCCCGCTGCCGCTCCGCACCTATCCGCTGGACCAACTGTTCCCACACGGAAGACACTGCCATCCTAGGGTTCCCCTGCCCTCCGGCCGATGCCTGCCCCTCTGATCTTGATGGCCCCGAGCCATGATGCCTCCCACGTCGAGCCTGCTGCTGCCTCCGACGCCACTGCCTCTGCCAGCACGACGGCATCCAGGCTGATGGAATCCACCGATGCCGTCGTGCACGTGCCCTGCCAGATGATGCCGGCACATCCTCCATCTGCAGGGGGACAGTTGCTGGTGTGTCCACCCCTGCTGGACCTTCGACTCCCGACTGTGGCAGGGATGGGGTCCCCACCGAGCTGGCTGCGTTGGTCGGGGCAGGTCCACAGGGGGCCCTGGTGGCATCTGGGCCGGAAGACGGCATGGAGCACGACTGGCGCATAGCCTCCACAGAGGAGGAGAGGGTCGCCAGAAGGCCACACACATGTAGGAAACCCCCGACCATGGCGGCTCCCAAATGGTTCACGTACGCACGGTGCTCTTCGTGATGATGTGCATGCTCCTCCCGGGACGCATGCACCTCATCACGAATGCCAGCCGTGCGCAACGCGACACCAATCAGGACCCTCTCCACACGCCCAGGGGTCCCCTCGTCCGCAGGTAGAGGAGTGTCAGATGACATGGACATCTCCCCTACCTGCGGACGGCCCTGGGATGGGGCATCCCTGCTGGTGCATGGTGGTGCAGTCATAGTGTCAGGGACAGTGACATGCACAGGCACCTCCACGGCGACCTGTGCTGCCTCCTGCCCCTGGCCCTGGACTGCACCACTTGCACCAGCAGGGATGCCCCCACCAGGCCCCATGTGTGGCTCAGTAGCGGCCTCCTCCCCCTCTGTGGAAACCACCAACCTGGATGTCTCCACGCCGTCTTCCGCCGGTGCAAGCCCCTGTGGGGGCTCACCCACCCCTTCCACTGCAGCCGTGGTGGCATCCCCGCCGCTCTGCTCCACAGCGCCTTCTCCGCCCTCTTCTTCACTTGCCACTGTGTAGAGGGAGACATAGAACACAAGCATCAGGGTACTGTACAATGGTCCCCTAGACAGGAAGCAACAGCAGATGAGTGGCACTGTCATACATCACTTCCATCATGTCCCGCCACAACACATGGGTCAGTGCAGGCAAAACACATACAGTAACAGGCATGGCGCATGCCATGGACATTGGCATACATGACCAAGGGACTCATGATTCATACAATGTTGGTTTTAGACTCACATGCATCATGGGTCTTGCCATCACATGCACACACCTCACCGTAGTTCCATCCATCTGGCCTCGTACACCACAGACGCAGTGGATACAAGGATGACTAGGCTGCATCAGTGAATCTGAACATTGTCACAGACATGTGTCATGCATCCATGGCAGTTACAAGTCACAGACACGCAGTTCAGACACACACACATGGGCACCATACGTGTACATGGGACCAGCACCCATCCCTCACCCCCACCCATGTCCAGGAACAGAGACTGCCATGCTTCCATGTGTCCATTCCGCACAGAGCCCCCCATGTTGCAATAGAACACATGCACCAACCATGTGGTTCACACATCACTGTACTCACATGCCTGACCATGATGTCCCTGCACACACACATACGTACATGGCCTATGTCACACATACAGGCAGGTATCAGACAACCAGCACACTGCAACATGCCCTGTCTCACACAGTAATGCTTGGCCACTTACCGGCCAACTCCAGATGGGTCTGCCTCCGAAGGATCTGGGCGTGGAGCGCTGGGTCTACGCGTTCCAGGACCCTCATCTGGATGTCACTCAGGCGTGCCCGGCCCCCCTCCGCGAGGCGCCGGGCCTTATTGAGGGTCCTGGACCTCAAGTCCTCCCAGCGCTTCTTGATGTGCTTGATGTCGCGGGTTGCCACCCCCTCCGCGTTGATGGCAACCACTACATCGTCCCAGATCCTCTCCCGTCCTTCCTTGTTGGCGCGTGGTCTTCCGAAGAGGGCATCATAATGCCCCAGGACATGCTCCACCAGGACACCAACTTCCTTCTCACTGAAGCTGGTGGCCCTCTGCCTCTCTGGCTGGGGGTCGCCACTGGTCTCAGATGGTGCTTGCCCCGACATGGCGACCCCCGAGGCAGGCGTGGGTGGGCAACTGGGTCCTGGGGCTGTGGAGCGATGGTATCCCAGTCGGGAGTCTACTGTTCCAGCAGGGGTCGACACAGCAACTGGACCCCTGCAGATGGCTGATGTGCAGGCACCAAATGGCAGGGCACGGTGGCAGCAGGCAGGCAGGCAGGCAGGCAGCAGCAGATGGCACGTGGGAGGCTGCTCGGGGCACTGGGGGGCAGTGATTCGGCCTACTGGGCAGGAGCGTGGTCTTCCGTGTGTATTCGTGGCCAGCTTGATACGGAGTGATTTGGCACGTGAAAAATCTGCACGTCAGCGTGTAATTCGAGGAAAGGGCCGTAGCGTAAGCGCGTCTGCACGCATACGCATTTTCATTGGACCAAAGGCCCTCAGCGCGTGAGCGCGTCTGTGACGTGTCGTGCGAGGGTGTAACCCTCATTGCACGTGATGACAGAACACACGTGGATTACAATCAATCGCGTGTGAAAGTTCGCGCCACCCCGGAACACACGTACCCAGGCTAATCGCGTGTGGAAAACTGCACGTCCGCGTGTAATGCGCGTAATCGCGCGCGAAAAACTGCACGTCCGCGTGTAATGCGCGTAATCGCGCATGAAAAACTGCACGTGCGCGTGTAATGCGCGTAATCGCGCATGAAAAACTGCACGTCCGCATGTGACGTGACGCGCGCGTGCGTTTCCCTCAGCACGGGTTAAAGGTGAGCGGGCCCAGCAGTTCGCTGTACGTGCCTTCCGTGGAGACCGACGTGTGTTGCTGCTTCCAGTTGTTTCGCGCGCCATCTACTTCACAGCTCTCAAGGACGTATCTCTTCTTTTGGCGGGGGTATTGGCTACGCGTGTTTTTCTGCATCGCGCTAGTCAGACGGTGAGTCGCAAACGCTCCTTTTCCCACTGCGGGTGCCCCTGTGTATTGCACCCATTTTCGATGTCATCGTAGCCTGCGTGTCCCACGCGTACGCGTTATTCGTGTTACTGGGTGCCACCGCGTACTGCGGGAGGTCAAATCCACGCACGTAGGATGCAGGGTTGCGTGCACGGTTTTACTGCAGTTTTGGGGTGCCTGAGCGTTGCGTGACCCGTCACCACATCACCGGGGTCACATACAGCCTTGCAGGTGCAGGGGGGCTGTTAACATCTTGCTTCCCACCCCCTTCACCCCAATTGCCCAGGACAATTGTGGTGTACACCTCCCATTGGCACCACTCCATCTGTGCCAGCACTATTACATCTGTGCCATGGTTGGGAGGCCACCAAAGGTGAGGGGCGCCTCAGCTGGGCGTACTCCTCGTGGCGGGCGTGGTCGGGGACGTGGCCGTGGTGACCAGGGAGTAGGGGGACTCCAGGGTGTCCAGGGCGGCCACAGAGGGGGAAGAGGCAGGGGTGCGCCACTTGAGCACAATGTTGTGCCATGTGTCGGTGCAGCAATGCCACCACCCCCTGTGGTTCCGGGGGATGCAGCTCCTGCATCTGGCACTGGCACCCGTATGACCCAGCAGTCCGTTCCATCGACTGCCACGGGCCCAAGGGTAGCGGTAGCTGCAGGTGCAGCTGTGGACACCGCCACCCAGGCTCAGGGTCTGCCAGCGCAGGCTGCGTTGGCACTTGAAGAGCCCTTGGTAGATCTCCAACAGGCCAGGGGGGAAACCATAGGGGCACGCCGGGCTGCTCAGACCAAGACACGTGTCCCTGGGGCAGTCATGTCATCTGCTGCCCCGAACAGCCGGGTGTTGGCAAGTGCAGGGGCAGATGCACCCAACAGCACCCCGGTTGTGAGTCTGCCAACCAGGACCGTTGCGGTCAATGACCCTGCCACAGCTGATGTTGCTGCGCAGGGTCCATTAGTGGGCACCCAGCTGCCACTGACACAAGTCAGGCCTTTGGTCATCCCTCCACCTGCCACTCCCTCGGCTCAATCCACCAAACCCACTGGCCATACTGGTCAGGGCGGCATTAGCCAGCCAGGGTCTGCGCCACAGTCCAAGAGGAGGAAGGTTGCACCTGCAGCACAGGCTGGGACCCCACACACAGCCACGACCTCCTGCACGTCGAGGAAGAAGCCTTTCTGTAAGCAGGAACTGGACTTCCTCGTGGACTACGTGCGGGGACACAGCCGTGACATGCTTGTGGGTGCCAATAGTCAGACTACGGCTGCCCAACGTGACACCCACTGGAAGCATGTTGCGGAACATGTCAGTTCATTCGGCCATGAGGTGCGCACAGCGCAGGAGTGCAAAAAGCGCTGGAATGACATCAAGCGCAGCACTAAGGCTAAGCGTGCCTCAAATTACAACTTGACTCTGGTGACTGGCGGTGGGCCTGCACCAGAGGAGGAAGAACTCACTCCGCATGAGGCTCTCGTTGCGGAGTTCATACCACCAGAATTGGTCGAAGGTGTGGGAGAGATGCTGGACTTTGATGCCCAGTCCAGTGAGTGTTAAAGCTTAGTTGTTGAGGACGTGTGTGTTTCACTTGTGGGATGTGTTGTGCATGATTGCTGCTACATGTGACGTGTACATGGTTCTGAGGTGTAAGTAATGCAATGCTACCGTCATGCATGTCTCCTCTGCCTGCATGCGGGACTCCATGTGGGCATGATCCCTTGCCCCTCCTCCGCCACTCTGCACCCCAGTTCCACCTTTGCACTGGTCTGCTACATTCTTGCCAATGTGTAGTTTCTTGTTCATGTGTCCTGTGTAGATGCTAACTTCCAGCTTAGAAACTGCCAGACATATACCGTGTGGTACAGCCTTAGTACTCGATGCAGGGTATCCCACTTGTACTGTGCATGGGTCAGATGACCCGCAGGGACATGAGTGCCCATTCATGCTCCATGTGCATTGCACTCATGCCCCTATGTGTCCTTGACTGGATGAGCACTGTAATATGAGTCCTTGGTTACATACATTGCCTGCCATATTATCGGCCTCCCCATGTCAACTGTGGCTCAGTCCTGCGTTGCACACATGTTTAGTCAATGACAATCTGTGTGGCTCACAGGCCTCAGCCTGTTCAATGGCCAATGACTCTGTCCAACTCTTGTCGTGTCTTCTTCACACGTGGCTGGCCTCCGGATCTTCCATCATGTGTCCTGCCCACTGTCCCAGCATCATTAGCAGTGTTGTAATTTGATTCACATTAAGCTGTTGATGCCAGTCAACACTGCTTGTCAATACACAGGTGTATGGGCAGCCTTTTGATACCATGCTAGGCATCCCTGCTTTGGTACTGGGGTGGAGGGGTGCTTGGCTGCTAGACATGGTACACATTGAATACACAATGCACGTGATGTCTGAATTTGACATTGCACTGCCTTCACATTTCCTGGCACACACCATGGAGTGCTTGTACATGTAGGTAGTGAGTGGCGTACACATTTTCAGCACTGCATAGACCCACTTCCATGCAAACTGCCACCTTTCAACAGGTCTGATCACAGTGGCTATTCTAAGTAGACCCAGCATGCATGCCAGGTCATATGTTGTGTGTCACATGTCTGCCGGATGCCTTTGCTGTCGGTGTGTGTGTGTGTTGTGTGCTTCTGACATGTGTAGTTACCTTTTCCTCTCTATTTTTCAGGTGATGACGCAATGGATGCAGAGGATGGTGTTGTCACGCCAGACACAGGGTTGGTAAGACCACATCAACCCGGCACTAGTGGGGGTCGTGGGGTGGTAGGCCACGAAAACCCCCAAGTGCTGCAGTCCATCCTGTCTCTGGCTGCCTATGAGTCCAGCCTTGATGACGACTCTGACGTCCATGTTGAGTTGGATGACCATCAAGTCCATGTGTCAGGGGTGAGTGATTCTGATGTGGACACTCCTCTGTCTGCGACACCTGCACTGAGGGATCAGACAGTCTTGGTTCCTCCGCCCGTGGTGGATCGGGACGCAGGGTCACCCTCCACGCCAGTCACTGATGTGCCTGGGACATCACGTCGACGGGGGCATGTAGTCGTGCAGCCGCAGGCGGTGCCAACACAGCGAGGACCTCCGGTCCTTGGGTCCCGCAGGGGTCAAGCCCGGCAACGCGGTCGCCGCGCGCAACCGCTGTATACTGAGTGGGAGCAAGACATGACTGCCAATTCCGAACGGCAGGGGGCAGCAATGGAGAACATCGCTGACAGCATGGAGCGTGTGGCCCGATCTGTGCTCCCCCCTGCTAGGCAGGTGCTTCTCCAGCAGCAGGCGGCACGGTCCACGGCCCGCTCGCTCAGGCTGGGCATGGCGGCCTCAGACAGGGCACGCCAGGCTGAAATGTCGTCTCTGCGTCAAGCAATTGCTGCTCACGCAATGGCGCACATGGATGCCCTGAGGGAGGAGTATGCCTCCCTCAGATCCACTCTGGGTGTCCTTATGATGTCCCAGAGGCAGCAGGCAGAGGAGAGGTTTGCACAGCTTGAGCGCACCATCTCGGCTGAGCTACAGGCTTGCCGGGAGGTGCAGCGGTTGTCCAGCCAGGCCTTGCAGGAGGAACTCCGTGTTACACGTGCTACCTTGCAAGAGGAAGCACGTGTATCACGTGAGGTTCTGCATGCAGACCTATGTAACATCGCCACACAGAACCAGGCTCACCTGTCCGGCAGACTTGCTGCCGACGAGGGGCAAGCTGCGGCTAGGCGTGGCCAGGCTACTGTGCCACGTCCTCCTTACCAGGATGAGCCAGACTCGGACGACCATCTATCTCCCACATAGGTCGTGCTGTGCAGGCGTTGAGCCCATGGAGGTATTTTTTTTTGGCGCGGCATCATCGCATGTGGATGTTGAGCAGCACCCTGTACCTCCCCCCTCCTGGGTGCCTCCCCTCCCCCCCGGGTCGTATGTGGCCATTTTTGATTTTTCGTTTAGTTTAGTTAGTTAAGTTTCTGTTTGATAGTTAGTTTAAATAGGTAATGTAGGTTTTCCATAGTTAGTGTAATTAGTTAATAGTTGAGTTAGTTTAAAATTTGTAGTCTATTGTGCTTTCATGTGACAGTGCGGTGTCTTGTGGTTTTTGAAGGCATCCACTGTCTGTTCCAGCTGGGCCCTTCATGGTTGTCTTGTGTATGTGTTTGCTGCTTGGGTTCCTTGACTCACATATGCCACTCCTGCCTCCCTTATCCATGGGCTCGCAAGGATGGTTCGGTGTTACAGAATTTTACACAAGGGCTTTGGACTGTCATATCTGTGGCATGTCTGGTGCTTTGTGACTTGTGTTGACACCCCTAGTGGGGATGATTTAGGTGTAATTGTCCACTGTTCAGCTTTTGCTAGATGGGGTGTGTCATGATTAATGTGGACATTGATTGCTATGCATTGTGTATTATGTCTCATTTCTTTCCTGTACACGTGCCTGTTGCAATTCATGCTGTAGATAGTGTTCCACACTTTGGAAGTCAAAGACGGACTGATGGTGTGATTTGTGATGTGACTCTCTGACATGGTCAAGTAATGAGATGCCTGATGAGACACACACAGATCACTTCGATGCATTAATCATTTGTTCCATGCACTTTCTGCAGGGGGATGAGGCACCAGAGCACCTTTGGCAGCAGACATGGCCCATTGGACGACGGAATGCCTGACCCGTTTGTTGGTGCCCACATGCACATGTGTGCACGAGCAGAGCCACAGTGATTGCAGACACACATCCTAGAACTGCTGACATGTTCCAAGGAACTCCAGGCAAGGTGAGCATCACAGGGGGGCCACGACACAGCAAAGCTTGCACCAGGCGAGTTGCACATGCAGGCTTAGTCACAGCACTGAGGGTGAGCTTAGACGAATATTGGTGTTGAAGCACACAATGCAGCTCAGATGTGTTTGTGGACTGATGGCTGTTGATAGTAGGGTTGTCTGGGACACATGCAGGGGCAGTGGCACATACCCTGCGGTACACCAAGGTTCATTGAGGCACTTGTATCAACCATGTAGCCTTCAGAGACATGGAAAGGGGCAGCTCACAGGGACATACAGCAAGGGACATACTTGGGTGCAGTGCATGTCTATTCCACGTACTTCATGATAAATGCACTGCCAACTTTGTTTTGGTCATGGTGGTACGCAACTTGCTCTGTAGTCCTGGCTTGCCATATGGGTCTGTCTGCTTACCCAGGGAACATTGCATGTTGTGTGAATTGTGACACATTGGTGTTCCATTTGCCACGCACCCACCAGCGCCTGACTCACTGCATTGACTGTGTATGACCCGTCACAGGGGTGATGTTATATATGGGTACGAAGCATCGAGCACTGATTGTCTGTTTGTAGAGTAGTTTGTTGCTATGGGGCATGTTTTGTGTTGTGTTTTTGTGTAATTGGCACATACAGGTTGTTGACTGTGTCTCTCTTTGCAGCATTGGAGTGCTCCTGTAACCGGCCCTGAGAGTGCGCAGGCAGGAGGCCAGCACTCAAAACCAGAGCTAAGTGTCTTGTTGTTTTCCTTACAAACTGCCCTGCATAGGCTTGCTGGGGAGTGTACTGATGCATGGATGTATGTGTGGTCCTATTTGGTATGTTTTTTTCCCTAATCACCCGTGATCCTATGCAATTATGAAACCTGTACCCTCTACCCGGTGTTCCTGCTTCCCGTGCCTATCCAAGCAACGTTCCCTGACCCTCTTTCCCCACTGGGGTTGCGGATGCCTGTGTAAGCCCCGAACTTGCAGGCGCCAAAACCCTAGAGGGGGTGGTTGGTTCGTACCACTCCTGAGCCTGGACTACAGAATGTCATGACAATGATGTCCAAGTTTGTTTGGATTGTGTATGTGTTCATGCAGGTTGTACATTTTTGTGCATTCCCTGGTTTCATGTGTCATTCCTCCTCCCCTCACCTGCCACTCATTCCAGTCATCCAGTGTGTCTACACCTGTCCCGACTGCATATCCCTGAACCTCATTCCCCACCATGATCTCAGAGGCCTGTGTGAGTTTGACCTTGCAGGCACCCGGGACATGGTGTGGGTGGTTGTTTCATGAGACTCCCGCGCCTGTACAGGGGACCTGTGACAGTACACATCCATTCATTGTGCATCATCCTATGTCATGTACCACACATGTCTCACATCCTGTCGTGACATTGTTCTGCTGTGCTACCTTGGTTGTTGCATCATTGTGGTAGTACTTGGCGTTTGTGTGGTACTGCTACGTCAAGTCATCTACTGGAGGGTGTTTGGGTTCGTTTTCATGCCTTGGATTTTGTGATTTTGTAAATGAGTGTGGATTCTGAGGGTTCAGGCATCTTTTTACACACAAGGTGGGAGATGGACACGAAGGGTAAAGGTGATCCTGTGGCCAGGTGGAAATGAGGGTTGGAGGCTCCATGACCCAGGTGCAGTTGTTCAGCGGGTCATGGTCATTTGCGCGGGAGGGGGGGGTTGTTGTTGATAGTTGCATTGCCCTGCAGTGTGATGGGAACTCTGACATTGTAATGTTGTTGTCCTATGTACATGTTGTGTTCTGCTGATCAATGCCTGTTCATGTGTTGTGTTTTCCTTTCAGGTGCGATGGGATAGTTGTGGTTTGACATGCTGGGGTGTACACATGGTGGATGTTCACATGTGATGTGTAGGGAACACTGATGGTCACTTGAGTGCACATGCATATGTGGAGTGCATGTCCCTGCAGAACCACACACTTGCACTCGGATGTACTCCATGTACTCCCACCCTTGCATATCCACGTGTACACTGTTTGCCTTCTGGTGCCCACTGTGTCCCGGCAGCACATGTTCTGTGACCGATTATGGTTCCAGTACATGCCAAAAATTTGATGTTTGATGTAGTCTGTCACTTAGATGTGATGCTCAGGGTGTGCATCACACGCAATGGCTGTTCACTGTGCTGTGCGCTGAGCAGTGTGATGCAGGAGTGGGACACTGCACACATGAGCTTCAGTGTTGATTTTGCAATGGATAATGTGCATATAGACAGGCATTCATTGTGATGTTACGTCTACGACTGTTGCAATGCATTTGGAAACGACTTATTTTGGGTGGGACATTTTGTTGGTCTGTCATTTCATCTGATTCCGGGTCAGGCATCATTGTCCGATGCCACTGTACATTTAGGACATGGCAATGTGTACCTTATTGTTACTGCGTCAGTGTATGGGTATTGCTTGCCATGTCATGTTGATGTTTGGGAGGGTTTGAGTGACATGACAGTGATGGCCATGGCCTGTTTTGCAGGTGTGTGTGATGCACACCTTGCATGTCCAGGTCATCCGCTTCTCAGAGCAACTAGCTGGGGGTATGTTTCTCTCCGCAGCAGGGCCCTCCCCCTGGAACAGACTTCCTGGCTGACTTGAACTTGAGGGGAACCATCTCCAGTTCTGGAAGCACCTCAAGACCTTCCTCTTTGCTTCTGCTTACTCTCTGCCTCTCCCTTGCAGAATTCTTCACTGGAACTGCACAGGAGCTGCTACTGGGACACTCTCACCAACCTCGGTCCCTGGCCCAGCCACTGTCCACTTGCACTGCCACCCTGGCAACCCCTGCACTGCAGTACTGTCTCTCTATCCCTGCAGCCCTCCCTTCCCAGCACTTGTCTGCACTTATCTTTGCAGTTGCCACCAGGCGACCTATGTATTATTCTTTTGGCCTACTTCCCCTGTACTGGACTCCCCCCCACCCTTCCCCTTGCACTTTTCCCTTCCCCCTACCCCTGCACTTTCACAATCTCAATGACACCTGGCCTAGTAGTACCGTTCTCTGTGTTCCCTTGTCCCCCCCCCTGCCTCATTGGGCCTTGGAATACTTGTGTATGGCCCATGTCATGTCACATGTCATTTGTGTGCATTTTGGTTGCACAGGATAGCTTGTGTTTAAGTAGCTAGGGATGCAGACGATGTGGCACTTCCATGGCAACTATCTCAGGGTGGTAGGGTTGTGACAGTTGACTGTCACTTTGTCATCATCGATTGTCACCTGGTATGTGCCAGGCCTGTGTGCACTCCGCAGGGGTGGGAGTTTAGGTGAAAAATGTGGCCACAAGCTGGGTCCGGGCTTCCTCGCCACGTGCCCTGTCCCCTCCCATGGGCAGCGCCTGTGCCTGTGGTTGGGGATGTGGGGGCACCACCATGTCCACCGGGACGCCCTGCCGTGTTGCAACATTGTGCAGGACACATGCTGCCACAATGATCCTGCACACTACTGGTGGTGCATAGAGTAGTTGCCCACCAGAGCGGTCAAGGGAGCGGAAACGTGACTTGAGCACTCCGAATGTGCGCTCCACTATGCCCCTGGTTGCAATATGGGCGGCGTTGTATCTTACCTGGGGTGGTGTGGTGGGGTTCCGGATTGGCGTCATCATGTGGTTGCTCAGAGGGTAAGCACTGTCCCCTGGGGAGGTGATAATAATTGAGATTATTAGGGTTGGGATATTTGTCTGTGTGTGACTTGCATGCATGTGCAAGGGCATTTGTACTGACCTAGGAGCCATGTGTCGCCATGCTGCCCAGCTTCCAGGGCCCGGCTCAGGGCGGACATTCTGTATATGAAACTGTCATGGGTGGAGCCAGGGTAGTTTGCATAGACAGAGGTGATGATTCCCTTTGCATCGCATACCACCTGTACATTGATGGAATGCCAGTGCTTGCGGTTTCGGTAGATGTGCTCAGTGGCCCTAGGTGGACGTAGGGCCACATGGGTGCAATCTATGGCACCGAGCACTTTGGGGAAGTGTGCCACCCTGAAAAAATCCAGGACAACGGCCTGCCTTTCTGCGGGTGTTCTGGGCATGTATATGTGCCTGCGGACTGAGGGGCGCGCTGTCATGATTGCCAGTACCTGGTGTAGGCAGCGTGACTGCGTGGCCTGTGAGACCCCCCCCACTATGGCAGTGGTCCGCTGAAACGACCCAGTGGCCAAAAAATGCAAGACATTGAGCAGCTTCTCCAAGCGGCTCAATGCTTGGGAGCAAAGGGTGGGGGATGTGAGGTCATCTTCCCACTCCCTGACCAGGTCTAGGATGATATGGGGTGGAAACCTATACCTGCCGTAGACCTGGTCGTCAGGCATCCCAAAAAGGCTTGTCCGTGGTGCAAAAATGCGTGCCCTGGCTATTCTCCTCCTCCTGCGGTGTCCCACAATCAGTGCAGCTACAAATGGGGCATTCATCGTCGCTGTATATACGCGTTTGTTGTTTGCGCGCACTTTTATGCTGTGCGCGGGCGCGGGACGCCTCCGTGTGGGCGGACTCGTTGGTTTCCCGTATTCGGGTGTCATCGCGTGTGATCGGAGGGGAGCGAGCGTACACGCGATTGGCCTGGGTACGTGTGTTTCGGGGTGCGCGGGTAGTTCCACACGCCATTGGCCTGGGTACGTGTGTTTCGGGGTGCGCGTGTAGTTCCACACGCCATTGGCCTGGGTACGTGTGTTTCGGGGTGCGCGGGTAGTTCCACACGCCATTGGCCTGGGTACGTGTGTTTCGGGGTGCGCGGGTAGTTCCACACGCCATTGTGCTGGGTACGTGACGCCATTGGCCTGGGTACGTGTGTTCCGGGGTGCCGTGAACTTTCACACGCGATTGGCTGAAATCCACGTGTGTTCTGTCATCACGTGCAATGAGGGATACTCCCTCGCACGTCACGTCACAGACGCGCTCACGCGCTGAGGGCCTTTGGTCCAATGGAAATGCGTATGCGTGCAGACGCGCTTACGCGCTAAGGGCCTTTCCTCGAATTACATGCTGACGTGCAGAATTTTCACGTGCCAAATCACTCCGTATCAAGCTGGCCACGCGTAAGCACACGGAAGACCACGCTCCTGCCCAGAAGGCCGAACTACTGCCCCCCAGAGCCCCGAGCACGCTCCCACCTGCCATCTGCTGCTGCCTGACTGCCTGCTGCCCACGTGCCCTGCCATTTGCTGCCTGCACATCAGCCAGGGGTGCTGTTGGTGTGACCACCCCTGCTGGAACCAAAGACTCCCGACTGGGATTCCATCGCTCCACAGCCCAGCCCCAGGACCCAGTTGCCCACCCACTCCTGCCTCTGGGGTTGTCATGTCGGGGCAAACTCCATCTGTGACCACTGACAACCCCCGGCCAGAGAGGCAGAGGGGCACCAGCTTCAGTGCCACCGAAGTTGGTGTCCTGGTGGAGCAAGTCCTGGGGCAGTATGATGCCCTCTTCGGAAGTTCCCGCGCCGACAAGGAAGGACGGACTAGGATCTGGACTGACATCGTGACTGCCATCAACGCGGAGGGGGTGGCAGTCCGCGACTTCCAACATGTCAAGAAGCGCTGGGAGGACTTCAGGTCCAGGACCCTGAACAAGGCCCGGCGCCTCTTGAAGGCAGCGGATGCCAAGGGGCGCCGGGGCCACTTGTCGGAAGAACAGATGGGGGTCCTGGAACACATATCCCCAGCGCTCCACGTCCAGGTCCTTGAGAGGCAGACCCATCTGGAGTCGAGCGGTGAGTGTACATGCATCCTGATTGTGAGCAGTGCGTGTGGTGATTGTTCAGTAGTGTGCAGGTTGCACATCTGTTTGTATGGGGTCGAGTATGTGTGCGGGTGTACAGGTCCGTGGGGCTGACACATGCGAGGGCTGTAATGTGTGAGACATGGATGGTGCCTGTGTGTGTGGGCTTGCATGCCAAATGCAGTTGTGTGGGCACACAAGTTTGTATGAATGTGTATGTGAGTAGACATGTCCGTGATGTCACGCATGTATGTTGTTTTCAGCTGCATGTATCAGCGCTGTGTACATGTGCATGTGTGTGTATTTGACAAGGGTGCAACAGTGATGCAACATGGATGCATGTGACAGCGGTATGTGGAAGCCTGATGGGCAGATGTGACATGGATGCCCGTCTGAACACTGCGACACTTGGCAGAGGTGTACACATGCATGCAAGTGTGGTGGTGTGTGTACATGTGTGGTGCACTTCCTGTGTTGCATGTGATGTCTGGCTCACCTTTGGCTGCTCATGCTGTTGTATGTGTATGGATGGTGTTGGCAGTTGCGATATGGCTGTGGTATGGCTCGTGTGTGCGAGTTGTAATGACGTGTGTTGGGGATCGTGATGACATGTCTGAGGTTTGCCAATGCCACTCATGTACAACTGTCATGTGTGTATTTGTCCATTGTACATTGCCCTGATGCGTGTGTTTTGTTTCTCCCTGTCTGCAGCGTCAACTGATGAAGAGGGCGGAGAAGGTGCTGTGGAGCACAGCAGCGGGGATCCCACCGCCAGCCGGAGACGCAAGGCCCGGCTCCCCTCCCATGTTGTCATCTCGTCGGGGAGTGAGGAGTCCGGTGCCGTGTTCCAGGCCGCAGCTGCCGGGGGGAGGTCCAAGAGGCGGAGGTTGCAGTTGGACTCCTCGGCAGCAGAAGGGGCAGCTGGGACCCCACAGGGCCCAACGGGGGAAGATGGCACAGAGTCATCCAGGTTGGTGGGGGGTTTGGTGGAGGAGGAGGCCGTGCAAGCACCAGAGACGGGGTCTGGGGGTGGGGATCCCACTGGTGCTAGTGGTGCAGTGCAGGACCAGGGACAGGAGGCAGCACAGGCCGCCGCGGAGGTGCCTGTGTGCAATCCTGTCCCTGATCCTGTCCCTGCATCATCTTGCACCAGCAGGGATGCCTATGTCCAGACCAGTTTTCAGGCAGGGGATGAGCTGACATCAACTGGCCTTCCTCTGCCTGCGGACGTGGCTATCCAGGCCCGGGTTGAGCCTGTCCTGGCTGGTGTGGCATTGCGTCAACGGGCCATGCGAGGTGACCTGCAGTCTTTTCATGAAGAGACTGCACGTCATCTCGAATGGCTCGTTGACCACGTCAGCCTGCTGGGACAGGTCACCCAGGCCGGATTCCTCCGTCTGATGGGGCTTGCCACGACCCCCTCCTCAGCTGGACCCCCTACGCGCCAGTCGTCCTCTGTGCCACCTTCCCACCCATCAGTCACCTGGGTGCCCTGTGGAGCTGCCTCTGACGGTGCGGCCAGGCTGGTGGAGGAGGCATCCCTGCCACAGTCGGGAGTCGGACGTCCAGCAGGGGTGGCCACGTCAACGACTGCACCCCAGCCGGCGGAGGATGTGCAGGCAGCAGGAGGCAGTGCAGGGGCAGAGGCACAGCAGCAGCAGCACCATGGTGGGAGCCATGAAGGCTCGGGGCCTTCGACATCGGAGGGGCAGGCATCGGCCGGAGGGCAGGAGGACCCAGGACAAAAAGTGTCTTCCGTGTGGCAGCGGTTGGGCCACGCCATAGATGCGGAGCGGCAGCGGGCGGAAGAGGCACGGCTCTCAATGGTCAGGGCGGAGAACTCCATGCAGAGGGCCCTGAGGCGGGCCGAGTGCCTCGAAGCAATCCGCAGGGGTTTGGAGGTGGACACGTCGACGGCCCTGCGGACCCTCGGGGCCATGGAGGAGGACCGCCTTCGGGACATTGAGGAGGAGTTTGATGATGCCCTGGCCCGGCACATCCAGAAGTGAGCCGTGGAACTAGCCCGCTGCCCTTGTACATAGTTATGTAGGTAGTGTTAGGTTTCATTTTTGTTTTTGTTTCATTTGGACCTTTTGGACATTGGCCACATTTTTGTATATATTTTTTTTATTAGTTAGTGTAGTTAGATAGGTTTCCTTTATTTTGTTGGGATAATGGACCCTGGCTTCTTGCATTGTACATAGTTGTAGACTTGTACATACTTTCTTTTTTAACATTCTCCATGGATCAATGGCTTTTATTTGTATTTCCCATTGGATTTTGTTTTGTGGACATTGACTTTGTAGAACATTACTTTGGATTTCTATATATTTTTATTTTTTTTATTTTGAACGGACATGCTTCTTTTCATTTTTTTACATTCACATTTCTGTTTATTCATTTTTGATTCTATTCATGTTTCCTTTAATACATTATTTTTTTTTTTAACTTCAATGTGTGGTATCTCATTGTTTTCATGCATGTCATGTTATGTGTTTTGAGATTCACTGACACCCATTGGGTGTATGTGAGGGACATGTGTTTGTTTCAGAACTTCCAATTGGTGTTCTGTGATGTGATTGCAAATTATGAGTGGGTGGATGCAATACTCGGGTGGGTGTTTTGCATTTGGGGGCTGACCATAGAGACCAGGGTTCTGGATTGTGATGACATGTTGGGTGGGGAACATGAGTTGGACATGGGTGGGGGCCTGTTGGAGGCTGCCCCTGCACTGCTGGGGGGGTGGGGGTGCAAGGGGACATGAGTGGGACATGGTTGGGGGCCTGCTGGCAGGTGCCCCACAGTGCTGGGGGGTGGGGGTGCAAGGGGACATGAGTGGGGGCCTGCTGGGGGGTGGGGGTGCAAGGGGACATGGTTGGGGGCCTGGTGGCAGGTGCCCCACAGTGCTGGGGGGTGGGGGTGCAAGGGGACATGAGTGGGACATGGTTGGGGGCCTGGTGGCAGGTGCCCCACAGTGCTGGGGGGTGGGGGTGCAAGGGGACATGAGTGGGGGCCTGCTGGGGGGTGGGGGTGCAAGGGGACATGGTTGGGGGCCTGGTGGCAGGTGCCCCACAGTGCTGGGGGGTGGGGGTGCAAGGGGACATGAGTGGGGGCCTGCTGGGGGGTGGGGGTGCAAGGGGACATGGTTGGGGACCTGGTGGCAGGTGCCCCACAGTGCTGGGGGGTGGGGGTGCAAGGTGACATGAGTGGGACATGGTTGGGGGCCTGGTGGCAGGTGCCCCACAGTGCTGGGGGGTGGGGGTGCAAGGGGACATGAGTGGGGGCCTGCTGGGAGGTGGGGGTGCAAGGGGACATGGTTGGGGGCCTGGTGGCAGGTGCCCCACAGTGCTGGGGGGTGGGGGTGCAAGGGGACATGAGTGGGGGCCTGCTGGGGGGTGGGGGTGCAAGGGGACATGAGTGGGACATGGTTGGGGGCCTGGTGGAGGCTGCCCCTGGTGACTGGAGGGGTGGGGGTGGTGGGAGACATGGGTGGGGGCCTGGTGGAGGCTGCCCCTGGTGACTGGAGGGGTGGGGGTGGTGGGAGACATGGGTGGGGGCCTGGTGGAGGCTGCCCCTGGTGACTGGAGGGGTGGGGGTGCAGGGGGACATGAGTGGGGGCCTGCTGGGGGGTGGGGGTGCAAGGGGACATGAGTGGGACATGGTTGGGGGCCTGGTGGCAGGTGCCCCACAGTGCTGGGGGGTGGGGGTGCAGGGGGACATGAGTGGGGGCCTGCTGGGGGGTGGGGGTGCAAGGGGACATGGTTGGGGGCCTGGTGGCAGGTGCCCCACAGTGCTGGGGGGTGGGGGTGCAAGGGGACATGAGTGGGGGCCTGCTGGGGGGTGGGGGTGCAAGGGGACATGGTTGGGGGCCTGCTGGCAGGTGCCCCACAGTGCTTGGGGGTGGGGGCACAGGGGGACATGGTTGGGGGCCTGGTGGAGGCTGCCCCTGGTGACTGGAGGGGTGGGGGTGGTTGGAGACATGGTTGGGGGCCTGGTGGAGGCTGCCCCTGGTGACTGGAGGGGGGGGTGGTGGGAGACATGGGTGGGGGCCTGGTGGAGGCTGCCCCTGGTGACTGGAGGGGTGGGGGTGGTGGGAGACATGGGTGGGGGCCTTGTGGAGGCTGCCCCTGGTGACTGGAGGGGTGGGGGTGCTGGGAGACATGGGTGGGGGCCTGCTGGGGGGTGGGGGTGCAAGGGGACATGTGGCTTGGCTGGGGGGCATGCCCATGGTGGATGGGCTGCCTGCGGGACATGACCAGGGGTGCAGGGTAGTCCACTGTGGTGTGTGCTGCCTGCAGAGGTCGTGGAGGGGGTAGAGGGGAGACCTGGGAGGACCCACACTGGCAGTTCACCTCTTCAACTTCCCGCACACCTCCGTAATACACTGCCCCACTCGCACAGGCCCAATCGCGTGTAGGATTTCTCGCGCACCCCTGAAATCCACGTACCCAAGCCAATCGCGTGTAGAATTTCTCGCGCACCCCTGAAATCCACGTACCCAGGCCAATCGCGTGTAGAATTTCTCGCGCACCCCTGAAATCCACGTACCCAGCCCAATCGCGTGTAGAATTTCTCGCGCACCCCTGAAATCCACGTACCCAGCCCAATCGCGTGTAGAATTTCTCGCGCACCCCTGTAATACACGTACCCAGGCCAATCGCGTGTAGAATTTCTCGCGCACCCCTGAAATCCACGTACCCAGGCCAATCGCGTGTAGATTTTCTCGCGCACCCCTGAAATCCACGTACCCAGGCCAATCGCATGTAGAATTTCTCGCGCACCCCTGAAATCCACGTACCCAGCCCAATCGCGTGTAGGATTTCTCGCGCACCCCTGAAATCCACGTACCCAGGCCAATCGCGTGTAGAATTTCTCGCGCACCCCTGAAATCCACGTACCCAGGCCAATCGCGTGTAGAATTTCTCGCGCACCCCTGAAATCCACGTACCCAGCCCAATCGCGTGTAGAATTTCTCGCGCACCCCTGCAATCCACGTACCCAGCCCAATCGCGTGTAGAATTTCTCGCGCACCCCTGTAATACACGTACCCAGGCCAATCGCGTGTAGAATTTCTCGTGCACCCCTGAAATCCACGTACCCAGGCCAATCGCGTGTAGATTTTCTCGCGCACCCCTGAAATCCACGTACCCAGACCAATCGCGTGTAGAATTTCTCGCGCACCCCTGAAATCCACGTACCCAGCCCAATCGCGTGTAGAATTTCTCGCGCACCCCTGAAATCCACGTACCCAGCCCAATCGCGTGTAGAATTTCTCGCGCACCCCTGAAATCCACGTACCCAGCCCAATCGCGTGTAGAATTTCTCGCGCACCCCTGAAATCCACGTACCCAGCCCAATCGCGTGTAGAATTTCTCGCGCACCCCTGTAATACACGTACCCAGGCCAATCGCGTGTAGAATTTCTCGCGCACCCCTGAAATCCACGTACCCAGCCCAATCGCGTGTAGATTTTCTCGCGCACCCCTGTAATACACGTACCCAGGCCAATCGCGTGTAGAATTTCTCGCACACCCCTGAAATACACGCTCCCCGCTCTGCGTTTGCTGCTGCCCTTTGCTCTGGATTGGGGATTTTGATGGCTTTTCCCTGCGCAAGGGGCGTTCTTGGGGGCGTAACTGACGCTGCTGCAGGGTCGCTGCGCCACTCTGCGCCACGGCTGGTTGTGGATGTTGGAATCCATGAATACGCTGGGCGCCTGAATGTGTTTCGGCGCACGCGGCTGGCGCAGACTACCGCACGCGCACACTGTGCGCCAGCCGCGTGCGCCACTTGTGCGCCGAATTCTATGAATTGGCCCCTTGGAGGAGTAATATATCCCATTTGCTTAGCTCACTTTGGTAGTTATTAATAAGGTGTTTAACCCCCTTGTATTCCAATTTAGGAGTGATATCCAGCGCTCCCGCCCCTCTCCATCAGTTATGCGAGCAGCGACATACACTAGTGATTTTATTCTGTTGGTATTTCTTTGTCATATTTATTTCTCCAGACGTCTTTGACTGCATACTCCCTTTAACCTTAAACAGGGGTTGCACAGAGGTAGTTCTTGACTCTACCATGTGTGCAAAGCCCAATTTAGTCAAATCCTCTTTAGCCTGCCATATTACGTTTTGCACTACCCTAGAATGTATGCAAAGTCCTACCGAATTCAGACGCCACTTAGTGGTAAATTCTACTAGAGCTAAGTCAGAAGACACAATGGGCCTCATCACGACTTGGGCGGTAACGCCGGTGGTATTACCGCCAGCGGTATTAGCACTACTGGCAAACTCCCCGGCGCTAATAGCACCGAATCACGAGTTTGGCGGTAATGTAAATCCCCATTCCCCATTGAGCCCATTCGGGAATGCCCCATTCCCCATTGGGCTCAATGTGGAAATTTCGCGCTAATACAGCCGGCGAATTTCCCGCCAGCGGTATGAGTGTGAATTTTCGGCGGATTTCCCCCCAGCTAAGAGCTGGGGTGAAATCCGTTCAAGTCCTGATTTGGCAGACCCTTAAATCAGGCGGTAATAGCGCTAACGCCGGATTTAAGGGCTACCGCCAAAGTCGTGATAAGGCCCAATGTCCTCTAATTGCAGGATCTCAGAGAATATGGCATCACTGCTCTTCTATTCAAATCATATTGGGTAGACGGTGGCGTTCGACAAGCCAAAACCAAGGAGTACGCCGCCGGGGCTTTTCTAGCGGGGATCATTGCATTTTTGGCCTCACTCTGTTGATTTCTAACATTCAGCCCTAGTTGCGTTAATTGCGAGTTTTGCGCTAGGACCTTACTTAGCGTGCCCTCAATTAAACATATGATGGAGCCAGACATTTCCTTCTGGTCACCATCGTATTCATTTTGCATACATTTTTCAGACCCTTGTGTTGTCTCCATAGGGACTGAAAGAGTCGATGTCTTGAGTTTTGTTACCGGTTCCTCAGCGGCTTTAGCCATAGACTCTCTTTCATCCCATACGTTACTCTCTGTCTCAATCTCCTTCCAAGTAATTTTCTTATTTATACTGTTACACTGGGCCCGCTGGATGCTTTCATCAGAGTTTAAAGTGTTTGACATATGGGGGATCAAAATTGGAGGGGCAATTTCAGCCATGTATGCATCCGCTTTCTGAATTTTGCTTCTCTGATCAATCAGTGCCTAATCGCTTACTACTTTAGCGTGGTTTTCTTGGCTTTGGACCACCTGAGCTCTTACTGGTTCCTTATTTACCACTATCCCTCCCTCAGCGTTCTTTGTACTTAACACTTCCATTAAGTCATCTAGCGGAGCATACTCCATTGCTTGTACAGCTCGCACACATGAGCCATACCACAGCCATATCACAACTGCCAGCACCATCCATACACATACAACAGCATGAGCAGGCAAAGCTGAGCCAGACATCACATGCAACACAGGAAGTGCACCACACATGTACTCACACCACCACACTTGCATGCATGTGTACACCTCTGCCAAGTGTCGCAGTGTTCAGATGGGCATCCATGTCACATCTGCCAATCAGGCTTCCACATCCCGCTGTCACATGCATCCATGTTGCATCACTGTTGCACCCTTGTCAAATACACACAAATGCACATGTACACAGTGCTGATACATGCAGCTGAAAACAACATACATGCGTGACATGACAAACATGTCTACTTACATACACATTCATCCAAACATGTGTGCCCACACAACTGCATTTGGCATGCAAGCCTACACACACAAGCACCATCCATGTCTCACACATAACAGCCCTCGCATGTGTTAGCCTCACGGCCCTGTACACCCCCACCCATACTTGACCCCAATCACACTGCAGGGTGTATGTCCTGACAGGACAGTCACCTAGCCAATCAAACTGAAGTGCAAATTTGGTCTCCAAGGAGACCCTGTGCAGGGGGCCTCAAACCCCCTCCCTCACATTCTGTCCAACCAGACACGCAGGCACCTAAGGAAGGCTTCTGAGCAGAAGCCCGCCAAAGGACGGCGAACAAAGGAACTAAACCCGGTTTGACGTGCAAAGTAAAACACGAGAAAGACCTTTACAAAAAGAAATGGTGAATAAACCCAACCGGAACGGATAAAAAAAAGGGGTCCAGCGGGTTAGAGTTTGAGGCTACCACCATAGCCTCTAACGTTAGTGAGGCTATTTTCATAGCCTGCGGTAAAATAAAAATGGTAGATACCACTGCCACCAGCCAAATCTCATAGAAAGGGAAACAAAATAATGTTCCAAGAGAATCAAACAAAAATGATAACCATTAACCCCAGCAGTGATCTATTGGAATAGAGGTTGTACTGGATCTGTAAATTTAAAAGGACTTGTAAAGTCAATGGCAACTTCACATGTTCTGGGAGACAGAAGTCAGCCCCAGAAAATGGAGTTTAAAGTGGGAAGTCTAAAAAGAACACCCTGGGTCACTGTACTAAAGGTGCTATCTGACACACAGTAAAAAGACGATGCCTATGGAGTGGGTGCGACTCCATAGTCCATGAGCACAAAAAATGTACAACACATAGCAAAAAGGCATGTAAGAGTGTGAAAAAAGGCTCACACTTGTTCCAGATGAAAAAATTAAACCTTAGAAATCCAGCAAAGCTGCTGAGGGACTCAATAGGTAAGGGGAATTAGCCATTCTGGAGAATTACAGTTGGTAATGGTTTCTTCAACCATGAAATGATAATACTGCAGAAAATATAATAAATAATTTGTCGAATATACAAGCTAAGTTTTGGTGGGTTTAAAAGGCTTGAAAAAATACCTGCTACCTGAAATAATAAAAGCAGAATTAGCCATTTCAGGCCAGTCACACACAGCATAGCGCCACCCAGTGGTGATCATTGGAGTTCCTTCTCTAGTTCAGATCCAGATGGGCAATGCATTGTGGTCAATGATAGAAATTCTATAACAACATATTTAAAGGGAACGGCCTTGAATAACATTGTATTCAGTTGTTGATTGTATGCCATTGGTTTAGAAATCCCAAGTCGACATTAAGATGAGAACAAATTAACCCATATCAGTATAAAGAATATTACCTAACTCCTTGCTACGAGTATGGTTTGCAATTTCTTAGTGTTAGGCAAGATTGTATGCAGTATCCTTTGAATGCACTACAATAACTCTGACCTCCTGGCAATAGGGACCCAACCTTATAGGTCTGAACTATACAAGTTCGTAGTGTGGCTGAGCAGCCAGCATTATTTCAAGAGGGTTCAATGTGAGCAGTAATGTTGTGACACAGAGTTTCACAGTAGCAGTTATTCAAATAAACACTTACACTCAAGGTTTATTGATAACACGATTATTAATTTATATCACAGTCAGTTGCATAAGCCTTCTTCAGAAGAGAGCAGTATATGCAACAATTAAAATACACTTCAAAACACACTCTTAGTTTATCTAAATCAGATGATACCGATTGGGGGTGGCACACAGACACTTCCAACACCCTCAGATGACTTAAATAGCTAGGACACTGTGGACATTGATTTATCACTGGTAAATCTAGAGCAATACTGAGTTTCATGTAAAAGATAGAAATAATGGAATAAAACAAAGTTTAACAAATAATTCATAAAGTACTTTTGATACCTTCCAATGTTCAGTAAATTAACCCTTTCCTGTGGAAAGGATGAAGCACATAGTCAGAGGTAAAATGAGTCACTCGGGGAGCCAGGACAGCCAATGTTAATTCCACAATGTCAAGGAGAGCTGAAGATCTTCTTTACAGGTAGGTCAAATGTCCTGCACAGTGTTTTTTGAAATGTTTGTAGAAAATATCACACTTGAAGGGCCACAAGCTAGGACGCGTGTGAGGGCAAAGCTTTAGCAACTCTGCAAGGTAACCAAGACAGGTCTCAACTGAGAGCAAATAAGGCTGCACAACAAGACGTAAGTTCTCTTAAATTTTACAGTACCTCTGGTAGAAGAAATGGTTCCAGCTGGCTTCTGTTCCTGTACAACTCTGAAGATCCTGTTGTTCCTGACCCTCAGTCGTGGGGACAAGATGGAGGATGTCTGGGGACTCCTGCACTGCAATGGGAAGGTCAGTGGCAGCAATGGGCAAACTTCAATTCAGCAGATCTTCAGTGTTTCAGCAGGATGCATGTACACTTACCGCTCGACTCCAGACGGGTCTGCCTCTCAAGGACCTGGACGTGGAGCGCTGGGGATATGCGTTCCAGGACCCTCATCTGATCTTCCAATAAGTGGCCCCGGCGCCCCTTGGCATCCGCTGCCTTCAAGAGGCGCCGGGCCTTGTTCAGGGTCCTAGACCTGAAGTCCTCCCAGCGCTTCTTAACATGTTCGAAGTCGCGGACTGTCTCCCCCTCCGTGTTGATGGCAGTCACAATGTCAGTCCAGATCCGAGTACGTCCTTCCTTGTCAGCGCGGGAACTTCCGAAGAGGGCATCATATTGCCCCAGGACTTGCTCCACCAGGACACCAACTTTCCTGGCACTGAAGCTGGTGCCCCTCTGCCTCACCGGCCGGGGGTTGTCAGTGGTGCCAGATGTTGCAATGCCCGACATGACAACCCCAGAGGCAGGAGTGGGTGGGCAACTGGGTCCTGGAGCTGGGCTGTGGAGCGATGGAATCCCAGTCGGGAGTCTTCGGTTCCAGCAGGGGTGGTCACAGCAACAACACCCCTGGCTGATGTGCAGGCAGCAAATGGCAGGGCACGTGGGCAGCAGGCAGTCAGGCAGCAGCAGATGGCAGGTGGGAGCATGCTCGGGGCTCTGGGGGGCAGTAGTTTGGCCTTCTGGGCAGGAGCGTGGTCTTCCGTGTGCTTACGCGTGGCCAGCTTGATACGGAGTGATTTGGCACGTGAAAATTAGGCACGTCAGTGTGTAATTCGAGGAAAGGCCCTTAGCGCGTAAGCACGTCTGCATGCATACACAATTTCATTGGACAGAAGGCCCCTCAAGCGCAAGCGCCCCTGTGACGTGACGCGCACAGGCGTGCATGGGCATTTCAGCGCGCGTGAAAAACTGCACGTCCGCGTGTAATACGTGGAAAGGGCCCATGCGCGTAAGTGACGTGGCGCGCGTGTGCGTTTCCCTCAGCACGGGTTAAAGGTGAGTGGGCCCAGCAGTTCGCTGTACGTGCCTTTCGTGGAGACCGACGTGTGTTGCTGCTTCCTGTTGTTTCGCGCGCCATCACAACTTCACAGCTATCAAGGACGTATCTCTTCTTTTGGCGGGGGTATTGGCTATGCGTGTTTTTCTGCATCGCGCTAGTCAGACGGTGAGTCGCACATGCTCTTTTTCCCACTGCGGGTGCCCCTGTGTATCGCACCCATTTTCGATGTCATAGTAGCCTGCGTGTCCCATGCGTACGCGTTATTTGTGTTACTGGGTGCCACCGCGTACTGCGGGAGGTTGAATCCACGCACGTAGGCTGCATGGATGTGTGCACGGTTTTACTGCAGTTTTGGGGTGCCTGAGCGTTGTGTGACCCGTTTCTACATCACCGGGGTCACATACAGCCTTGCAGGTGCAGGGCGGCTGTTAACATCTTGCTTCCCACCCCCTTCACCCCAATTGCCCAGGTCAATTGTGGTGTACACCTCCCATTGGCACCACTCCATCTGTGCCGGCACTACTACATCTGTGCCATGGTTGGGAGGCCACCAAAGGTGAGGGGGGCCTCAGCTGGGTGTACTCCTCGTGGCGGGCGTGGTCGGGGACGTGGCCGTGGTGACCAGGGAGTAGGGGGACTCCAGGGTGTCCAGGGCGGCCACAGAGGGGGAAGAGGCAAGGGTGCGCCACTTGAGCACAATGTTGTGCCATGTGTCGGTGCAGTCATGCCACCACCCCCTGTGGTTCCGGTGGATGCAGCTTCTCCATCTGGCACTGGCGCCCGTGTGCCACGGGCCGAAGGGTAGTGATAGCTGCAGGTGCAGCTGTGGACACCGGCACCCAGGCTCGGGGTCTGCCAGCGCAAGCTGCATTGGCACTTGAAGAGCCCTTGGTAGATCTCCAACAGGCCAGGGGGGAAACCATAGGGGCAGGCCGGGCTGCTCAGACCAAGACACGTGTCCCTGGGGCAGTCATCTCATCTGCTGCCCCGAACAGCCGGGTTTTGGCAAGTGCAGGGGCAGATGCACCCAACAGCACCCCGGTTGTGAGTCTGCCAACCAGGACCATTGCGGTCAAGGACCCTGCCACAACTGATGTTGCTGCGCAAGGTCCATTAGTGGGCACCCAGCTGCCACTGACACAAGTCAGGCTTTTGGTCATCCCTCCACCTGCCACTCCCTTGGCTCAATCCACCAAACCCACTGGCCATACTGGTCAGGGCGGCATGAGCCAGCCAGGGTCTGCGCCACAGTCCAAGAGGAGGAAGGTTGCACCTGCAGCACAGGCTGGAACCCCACACACAGCCACGACCTCCTGCACGTCGAGTAAGAAGCTTTCTGTAAGCAGGAACTGGACTTCCTCGTGGACTACGTGTGGGGCCACAACCGTGACATGCTAGTGGGGGCCAATAGTCAGACTACGACTTCCCAACGTGACACCCACTGGAAGCATGTTGCGGAACATGTCAGTTCATTCGGCCATGAGGTGCGCACGGCGCAAGAGTGCAAAAAGCTTTGGAATGACATCAAACGCAGCACTAAGGCTAAGCGTGCCTCTAATTACAACTTGACTCTGGTGACTTGCGGTGGGCCTGCACCAGAGGAGGAAGAGCTCACTCCGCATGAGGCACTCGTTGCGGAGTTCATACCACCTGAATTGGTCGAAGGAGTGGGAGAGATGCTGGTCTTTGATGCCCAGTCCAGTGAGTGTTGATGCGTGTTTGTTGAGGACGTGTGTGTTTCACTTGTGGGATCTGTTGTGCATGATTGCCGCTACATGTGACGTGTACATGGTTCTGATGTGTAAGTAATGCAATGCTTCCGTCATGCGTGTCTCCTCTGCCTGCATGCGGGGACTCCATGTAGGCATGCTCCCTTGCCCCTCCTCTGCCACTCTGCACCCCAGTTCCACCTTTGCACTGGTGTTCTTCAATCTTGCCAATGTGTACTTTCTTGTTCATGCGTCCTGTGTAGATGCTAACTTCCAGCGTAGAATCTGCCAAACATATGCCGTGTGGTACAGCTTTAGTACTTGATGCAGGGTATCTCACTTGTACTGTGCATAGGTCAGATGTCCCGCAGGGACATGAGTGCCCATTCATGCTCCATGTGCATTGCACGCATGCCCCTATGTGTCCTTGACCTTGACTGGATGATCACTGTAATACAAGTCCTTGGTTACATACATTGCCTGCCATCTCATCAGCCTTCCCATGTCAACTATGGCTCAGTCCTGCGTTGCACACATGTTTAGGGTCTGACAATCTGTGTGGCTCACAGGCCTCAGCCTGTTCAATGACCAATGACTCTGTCCAACTGTTGTTGTGTCTTCTTCACACATGGGCGGAATCCAGAGTTTTCATCATGTGTCCTGCTTACTGTCCCAGGATCATTTGCAGTGTTGTCACTTGAATCACATTAAGCTGTTGATGCCAGTCAACACTGCCTGTCAATACACAGGTGTATGGTCAGCCTTTTGATACCATGCTAGGCATCCCTGCTTTGGTACTGGGGTGGAGGGGTGCTTGGCTTCTAGATATGGTACACATTGAATGCACAATGCACGTGATGTCTGAATTTGACATTGCACTGCCTTCACATTTCCTGGCACACACCATGGAGTCCTTGTACATGTAGGTAGTGAGTGGGGTACACATTTTCTGCACTGCATAGACCCACTTCCATGGAAACTGCCACCTTTCAACAGGTCTGATCACAGAAGCAATTCAAAGTTGACCCAGCATGCATACCAGGTTATATGTTGTGTGTCACATGTCTGCCTGATGCATTTGCTGTTGGTGTATGTGTGTGTTGTGTGCTTCTGACATGTGTAGTGACCTTTTTTCTCTATATTTTTCAGGTGATGACGCAATGGAGGCGGAGGATGGTGTTGTCATGCCAGACACAGGGTTGTTACCACTACATCAACCCGGCACTAGTAGGGGTCGTGGGGTGGTAGGCCACGAAAACCCTGAAGTGCTGCAGTCCATCTTGTCTCTGGCTGCCTATGAGTCCAGCCTTGATGACGACTCTGACGTCCATGTTGAGTTGGATGAGCATCAAGTCCATGTGTCAGGGGTGAGTGATTCTGATGTGGACACTCCTCTGTCTGCGACACCTGCACTGAGGGATCAGACAGTCTTTGTTCCTCCGCCCGTGGTGGATCGGGACGCAGGGTCACCCTCCACACCAGTCACTGATGTGCATGGGACATCACATCGACGGGGGCATGTAGTCGTGCAGCCGCGGGCGGTGCCAACACAGCGAGGACCCCCGGTCCTTGGGTCCCGCAGGGGTCAAGCCCGGCAATGCGGTCGCCGCGCGCAACCGCAGTATACTGAGTGGGAGCAAGACATGACTGCCAATTCAGAACGGCAGGGGGCAGCAATGGAGAACATCGCTGAGAGCATGGAGCGTGTGGCCCGATCTGTGCTCCCCCCTGCTAGGCAGGTGCTTCTCCAGCAGCAGGCGGCACGGTCCACGGCCCGCTCGCTCAGGCTGGGCATGGCGGCCTCAGACAGAGCACGCCAGGCTGAAATGTCGTCTCTGCGTCAAGCAATTGCTGCTCACGCAGAGGCGCACATGGATGCCCTGAGGGAGGAGTATGCTTCCCTCAGATCCACTCTGGGTGTCCGTATGATGTCCCAGAGGCAGCAGGCAGAGGAGAGGTTTGAACAGCTTGAGCGTACCATCTCGGCTGAGCTACAGGCTTGCCGGGAGGTGCAGCGGTTGTCCAGCCAGGCCTTGCAGGAGGAACTCTGTGTTACCCTTGCTACCTTGCAATAGGAAGCACGTGTATCACGTGAAGTTCTGCATGCAGACCTACGTCACATCGCCACACAGAACCAGGCTCACCCGTCCGGCAGACTTGCTGCCAACGAGGGGCAAGCTGCGGCTAGGCATGGCCAGGCTACTGTGCCACGTCCTCCTGTACAGGATGAGCCAGACTCGGACGACCATCTATCTCCCACATAGGTCGGGCTGTGCAGGCGTTGAGCCCATGGAGGTTTTTTTTTTTGGCTCAGCATCATCGCATGTGGATGTTGAGCAGCACCCTGTACCTCCCCCCTCCTGGGTGCCTCCCCTCCCCCCGGGTCATATGTGGCCATTTTTGATTTTTCTTTTAGTTTAGTTAGTTAAGTTTCTGTTTGTTAGTTAGTTTAATTAGGTAATGTAGGTTTTCCATAGTTAGTGTAATTAGTTAATAGTTAATATAGTTTAAAATTGCTTGTCTATTGTGCTTTCATGTGACGGTGCAGTGCTTTGTGGCTTTTGAAGGCATCCACTGTCTGTTCCGGCTGGGCCCTTCAGGCTTGTCTTGTGTATGTGTTTCCTGCTTGGGGTCCTTGACTCACATATGCCACTCCTGCCTCCCTTATCCATGGGCTCGCAAGGATGGTTCGGTGTCACAAACTTTTACACAAGGGCTTTGGACTGTCATATCTGTGGCATGTCTGGTGCTGTGTGACTTGTGTTTACACCCCTAGTGGGGATGATTTTGGTGTTATTGTCCACTGTTCAGCTTTTGCTAGATGGGGTGTTTCATGATTAATGTGTACATTAATTGCTATGCATTGTGTAGTATGTTTCTTATCTTTACTGTACACGTGCTTGTTGCAATTCATGCTGTAGATAGTGTTCCACACTTTGGATGTGAAAGACGAACTGATGGTGTGATTTATGATGTGACTCTCTGATATGGTCAAGTAATGAGATGCCTGAAGAGACACACACAGATGACTTTGAAGCATTAATCATGTGTTTCATGCCCTTTCTGCAGGGGATGAGCCTCCAGAGCACCTTTGCCAGCAGGCATGGCCCATTGGACGACGGAATTCTGGACACGTTTGTTGGTGCCCACATGCACATGTGTGCACAAGCAGAGGCACAGGGATTGCAGACCTACATCCTAGAACTGCTGACGTGTTCCAAGGAACTCCAGGCAAGGTGAGCAGCACAGGGGGGCCACAACACAGCAAAGCTTGCACCAGGCGAGTTGCACATGCAGGCTTAGTCACAGCACTGAGGGTGAGCTTGGACGAATATTGGTGTTGAAGCAGACAATGCAGCTCAGATGTGTTGGTGGACTGATGGCTGTTGATTCTAAGGTTGTCTGGGACACCTGCAGGGGCAGTGGCACATACCCTCCGGTACACCAAGGTCCATTGAGGCACTTGTGTCAACCATGTAGCCTTCCGAGACATGGAAAGGGGCAGCTCACAGGGACATACAGCAAGGGACATACTCGGGTGCAGTGCATTTCATTTCCATGTACTTTATGATAAATGCACTGCCAACTTTCTTTCGGTCATGGTGGTACGCAACTTGCTCTGAAGTCATGGCTTGCTATATGGGTCTGTCTGCTTACCCAGGGAACTTTGCATGGTGTGTGAATTGTGACACATTGGTGTTCCATTTGCCACGCACCCACCGGCGGCTGACTTACTGCATTGACTGTTTATGACCCGTCACAGGGGTAATGTTATATATGGGTACGAAGCATCTACACCAGATTGTCTGTTTGTAGAGTAGTTTGTTGCTATGGGGCATGTTTGGTGGTGTGTTTTTGTGTAATTGGCACGTACAGGTTTTTGACTGTGGCTCTCTTTGCAGCATTGCAGTGCTCCTGTAACCGGACCTGAGAGTGCGCAGGCAGGAGGCCAGCACTCAAAACCAGAGCTAAGTGTCTTGTTGTTTTTCTTTCAAACTGCTCTGCATGGGCTTGCTGGGGGGTGCACTAATGCATGGATGTATGTGTGATTCAATTTGGTATGTTTTTTTCCCCCTAATCACCTGGAATCCTATGCAATTTTGAACCCTGTACCCTCTACCCGGTGTTCCTGCTTCCAGTACCTATCCAAGCAATGTTCCCTAACCCTCTTTCCCCGCTGGGGTTGCGGATGCCTGTGTAAGCCCCGAACTTGCGGGCGCCAAAACCCTAGAGGGGGTGGTTGGTTCGTACCACTCCTAAGCCTGGACTACAGAAGGCCATGACAATGATGTCCAAGTTTGTTTGGATTGTGTATGTGTTCATGCAGGTAGTACATTTTCGTGCATTCCCTACTTTCATGTGTCATTCCTCCTCCCCTCTCCTGCCACTCATTCCAGTTATCCAGTGTGCCAACACCTGTTCCGACTGCATATCCCTGAACCTCCTTCCCCACCAGGGTCTCAGGGGCCTGTGTGAGTTTGACCTTGCAGGCACCCGGGACACGGTGGGGGTGGTTGTTTCGTGACACTCCCGCGCCTGTACACGGGACCTGTGACAGTACACATCCGTTCATGGTGCATCATCCTATGTTATGTACCACACATGGTTCACATCCTGTTGTGACATTGTTTTACTGTGCTACCTTGGTTGTTGCATCATTGTGGTAGTACTTGGCATTTGTGAGGTACTGCTACGTCAAGTCATCTACTGGAGGGTGTTCGGGTTCGTTTTTATGCCTTGGATTTTGTGATTTTGGAAATGAGTGTGGATTCTGAGGGTGCAGGTACCTTTTTACACACAAGGTGGGAGATGGTGACAAAGGGTAAAGGTGATCCTGTGGCCAGGTGGAATTGAGGGTTGAAGGCTCCATGACCCAGGTGCAGTTGTTCAGTGGGTCATGGTCATTTGTGAGGGAGGGGGGGTTGTTGTTGATAGTTGCCTTGCCCTGCAGTGTGATGGGAACTCTGACATTGTAATGGTGGTATCCTATGTACATGTTGTTTTCTGCTGATCAATGCCTGTTCATGTGCTGTGTTTACCTTTCAGGTGCGAGGGGATAGTTGTGGTTTGACATGCTGGGGGGTACAGATGGTGAATGTTCACATGTGATGTGTAGAGAACACTGATGGTCACTTGAGTGCACATGCATATGTTGAGTGCATGTCCTTGCAGACCCACACACTTGCACTCTGATGCACTACATGTACTCCCACCCTTGCATATCCATGTGTACACTGTTTGCCTTCTGCTGGCCACTGTGTCCCTGCAGCACATGTTCTGTGACCAATGATGGATCCTGTACATGCCTAATTTGCTTTTTGATGTGGTCTGTCGCTTAGATGTGATGCTCAGGGTGTGCATCACACACAATGGCTGTTCACTGTGTTGTGCGCTCAGCAGTGTGTTGCAGGAGTAGGACACAGCACACAGAAGCTGCAGTGTTGATTTTGCAATGCACAATGTGCATGTAGACAGGCATTCATTGTTATGTTACGTCTACAACTCTTGTAATGCATTTGGAAATGACTTATTTTGGGTGGGAGGTTGTTGGTCTGTCATTTCATCTGATTCCAGGTCAGGCATCATTGTCTGATGCCACTGTACATTTTGGACATGGCAATGTGTACCTTATTGTTACTGTGTTGGTGTATGGGTATTGCTTGCCATGTCATGTTGTGGTTTGGGAGGGTTTGAGTGACATAACAGTGATGGCCATGGCCTGTTTTGCAGGTGTGTGTGATGCACACCTTGCATGTCAGGGTCATCCGCTTCTCAGAGCAACTAGCTGGGGGTAGATCTCTCTCCGCAGCAGGGCCCTCCCTCTGGAACAGCCTTCCTGCCTTACTTGAACTTGAGGGGAACCATCTCCGGTTTGGGAAGCACCTCAAGACCTTCCTCTTTGCTTCTGCTTTCTCTCTGCTTCTCCCTTGCGGAATTCTTCACTGGAACTGCACTGGATCTGTAACTGGGCCACTCTCACCGACCTCGGTCCCTGGCCCAGCCACTCTCCACTTGCACTGCCTCCCTGGCAACCCCTGCACTGCGGTACTGTCTCTCTATCCCTACAGCCCCCCCTTCCCAGCGTTTGTCTGCACTTACCTTTTCAGTTGCCACCAGCTGACCTAAGTATTTGTTTTTTGGTCTACTTCCCCTGTACTGCACTCCCCCCCCCTCCCCTTCCCCTTGCACTTTTCCCTTCCCCCTACCCCTGCACTTGCACAATCTAAATGACACCTGGCCTAGTAGTACCGTTGCCTGTCTTCCCTTGTTCCCCACTCCCTGCCTCATCGCACCTTGAAATACTTGTGTATAGGCCATATCATGTCATATGTCATATGTGTGCCTTTTGGTCACACAGGATAGCTTGTGTTTAAGTAGCTAGGGATGCAGACGATGTGGCACTTCCATGGCAACTATCTCAGGGTGGTAGTGTTGTGACAGTTGACTGTCTCTTTGTCATCATCGATTGTCACCTGGTATGTGCCAGGCCTGTGTGCACTCCGCAGGGGTGGGAGTTTAGGTGAAAAATGTGGCCACAAGCTGGGTCCGGGCTTCCTCGCCACGTACCCTGTCCCCTCCCATGGGCAGCGCCTGTGCCTGTGGTTGGGGATGTGGGGGCACCACCATGTCCACCGGGACGCCCTGCCGTGTTGCAACATTGTGCAGGACACATGCTGCCACAATGATCCTGCACACTACTGGTGGTGCATAGAGTAGTTGCCCGCCAGAGCGGTCAAGGGAGCGGAAACATGACTTGAGCACTCCGAATGTGCGCTCCACTATGGCCCTGGTTGCAATATGGGCAGCGTTGTATCTTACCTGGGGTGGTGTGGTGGGGTTCCGGATTGGTGTCATCATGTGGTTGCTCAGAGGGTAGGCACTGTCCCCTGGGAGGTGATAATAGTTGAGATTATTAGGGTTTGGGTATTTGTCTGTGTATGACTTGCATGCATGTGCAAGGGCATTTGTACTCACCTAGGAGCCATGTGTCGCCATGCTGCCCAGCTTCCAGAGCCCGGCTCAGGGCGGACATTCTGTATATGAAACTGTCATGGGTGGAGCCAGGGTAGTTTGCATAGACAGAGGTGATGATTCCCTTTGCATCGCATACCACCTGTACATTGATGGAATGCCAGTGCTTGCGGTTTCAGTAGATGTGCTCAGTGGCCCTAGGTGGATGTAGGGCCACATGGGTGCAATCTATGGCACCAAGCACTTTGGGGAAGTGTGCCACCCTGAAAAAATCCAGGACAACGGCCTGCCTTTCTGTGGGTGTTCTGGGCATGTATATGTGCCTGCGTACTGAGGGGCGCGCTGTCATGATTGCCAGTACCTGGTGTAGGCAGCGTGACTGTGTGGCCTGTGAGACCCCCCCCCCCCACTATGGCAGTAGTCCACTGAAATGACCCAGTGGTCAAAAAATGCAGGACATTGAGCACCTTCTCCAAGGGGCTCAATGCTTGGGAGCAAAGGGTGGGGGATGTAAGGTCATCTTCCCACTCCCTGACCAGTTCTAGGATAATGTGGGGTGGAAACCTATACCTGCCATAGACCTGGTCGTCAGGCATCCCAAAAAGGCTTGTCCGTGGTGCGAAAATGCGTGCCCTGGCTATTCTCCTCCTCCTGCGGTGTCCCACGATCAGTGCTGCGACAAATGGGGCATTCATCATAGCTGTATATACGTGTTTGTTGTTTGAGCGCACTTTTGTACTGTGCGCGGGGACGCTTCCGCCTGCCTTCGTGTGGCGGACGCGTTGACGCCTGTGTGCGTCTTTTGCCGTGCGTGGGTTTCCCGTATTCGGATCCATGAATACGGGTTGTTCGCGTGCCTGTGGGCGTTCCATGTAGTTCCCTATGCCCATCTGAACACTGCGACACTTGGCAGAGGTGTACACATGCATGCAAGTGTGGTGGTGTGAGTACATGTGTGGTGCACTTCCTGTGTTGCATGTGATGTCTGGCTCAGCTTTGCCTGCTCATGCTGTTGTATGTGTATGGATGGTGCTGGCAGTTGTGATATGGCTGTGGTATGGCTCATGTGTGCGAGTTGAAATGACATGTGTGTTGGGGATTGTGATGGCATGTCTGAGGTTTGCCAATGCCACTCATGTACAATTGTCATGTGTGTATGTGTCCATTGTACAGTGCCCTGATGCCTGTGTTATATTTCTCCCTGTCTGCAGCGTCAACTGATGAAGAGGGCGGAGAAGGTGCTGTGGAGCACAGCGGCGGGGATCCCACCGCCAGCCGGAGACGCAAGGCCCGGCTCCCCTCCCATGTTGTCATCTCGTCGGGGAGTGAGGAGTCCGGTGCCGCGTCCCAGGCCGCAGCTGCCGGGGGGAGGTCCAAGAGGCGGAGGTTGGAGTTGGACTCCTCGGCAGCAGAAGGGGCAGCTGGTACCCCACAGGGCCCAACGGGGGAAGATGGCACGGAGTCATCCAGGTTGGTGGGGGGTTTGGTGGAGGAGGAGGCCGTGCAAGCAACAGAGACGGGGTCTGGAGGTGGGGATCCCACTGGTGCTAGTGGTGCAGTGCAGGGCCAGGGACAGGAGGCAGCACAGGCCGCCGCAGAGGTGCCTGTGTGCAATCCTGTCCCTGATCCTGTCCCTGCATCATCTTGCACCAGCAGGGATGCCTACATGCAGACCCGTTTTCAGGCAGGGGATGAGCGAACAACAACTGGCCTTCCTCTGCCTGCGGACGTGGCTATCCGGGTCTGGGTTGAGCCTGTCCTGACTGGTGTGGAGTTGCGTCAACGGGCCATGCGAGGTGACCTGCAGTCTTTTCATGAGGAGACTGCACGTCATCTCGAATGGCTCGTTGACCACGTCAGCCTATTGGGACAGGTCACCCATGCCGGATTCCTCCGTTTGATGGGGCTTGCTACGACCCCCTCCTCAACTAAACCCCCTACGCGCCAGTCGTCCTCCGTGCCATCTTCCCAACCATCAGTCACCTGGGTGCCCTGTGGAGCTGCCTCTGACAGTGCGGCCAGGTTGGTGGAGGAGGCATCCCTGCCACAGTCGGGAGTCGGACGTCCAGCAGGGGTGGCCACATCAACGACTGCACCCCAGCCGGAGGAGGATGTGCAGGCAGCAGGAGGCAGTACACGGGCAGAGGCACAGTAGCAGCAGCAATGTGGTGGGAGCCATGAAGGCTCGGGGCCTTCAACATCGGAGGGGCAGGCATCGGCCGGAGGGCAGGAGGACCCAGGACAGAGAGTGTCTTCCGTGTGGCAGCGGTTGGGCCACGCCATAGATGCGGAGCGGCAGCAGGCGGAAGAGGCATGGCTCACAATGGTCAGGGCGGAGAACTCCATGCGGAGGGCCCTGAGGCGGGCCGAGTGCCTCGAGGCAATCCGCAGGGGGTTGGAGGTGGACACGTCGACGGCCCTGCGGACCCTCGGGGCCATGGAGGAGGACCGCCTCCGGGACATTGAGCAGGAGTTCGATGATGCCCTGGCCCGGGCCATCCAAAAGTGAGCCGTCAGACTAGCCCGCTGCCCTTGTACATAGTTATGTAGTTAGTGTTAGGTTTCCTTTGTTTTTGGATTTATTTTGGACCTTTTGGACATTGGCCACATTTTTGTATATAGTTTATTTTATTAGTTAGTGTTGTTATATAGGTTTCATTTCTTTTGTTGGGATAATGGACCCTGGCTTGTTCGTCTGTACATAGTTCACTGTTGGATTTTCTTTTTCTTTCACAATTTACCCATGGAGCAATGGCTTTCAATTATTATTTCCCATTGGATTTTCTTTTGTGGACTGTGACTTTGGACACCATTCCTTTGGATTATGATTTTTGGTTTTGCTTTTTTTCACGGACATGCTTCTTTTCATTTTTGTACATTCCCATTTCTGTTTCTTTATTTTTGAATCTATTTATGTTTCCTTTAATACATATTTTTTGATCGAACTTCAATGTGTAGTATCATCTCATTGGTTTCATGCATATCATGATATGGGTTTTGAGATTCACTGACACCCATTGGGTGTATGTGAGGGACATGTGTTTGTTTCGAAACTTGCAATTGGTGTTCTGTCATGTAATTGCCATTTCTGAGTGGGTGGATGCAATACTCGGGTGGGTGTTTTGCATTTGGAGGCTGACCATAGGGACCAGGGATCTAGATTGTGATGACATGTTGGCTGGGGAACATGAGTTGGGGCCTGCTGGCAGGTGCCCCACAGTGCTGGGGGGTGGGGGTGGTGGGAGACATGAGTGGGGGCCTGGTGGAGGCTGCCCCTGCACTGCTGGGGGGTGGGGGTGGTGGGGAACATGAGTTGGACATGGGTGGGGGCCTGCTGGCAGGTGCCCCACAGTGCTGGAGGGTGGGGGTGGTGGGGAACATGAGTTGGACATGGGTGGGGGCCTGGTGGAGGCTGCCCCTGCACTGCTGGGGGGTGGGGGTGGTGGGGAACATGAGTTGGACATGGGTGGGGGCCTGCTGGCAGGTGCCCCACAGTGCTGGGGGGTGGGGGTGGTGGGGAACATGAGTTGGACATGGGTGGGGGCCTGCTGGCAGGTGCCCAACAGTGCTGGGGGGTGGGGGTGGTGGGGAACATGAGTTGGACATGGGTGGGGACCTGGTGGAGTGTGCCCCTGCACTGCTGTGGGGTGGGGGTGGTGGGGAACATGAGTTGGACATGGGTGGGGGCCTGGTGGAGGCTGCCCCTGCACTGCTGGTGGCTGGGGGTGGTGGGGAACATGAGTTGGACATGGGTGGGGGCCTGGTGGAGGCTGCCCCTGCACTGCTGGGGGGTGGGGTGGTGGGGAACATGAGTTGGACATGGGTGGGGGCCTGCTGGCAGGTGCCCCACAGTGCTGGGGGGTGGGGGTGGTGGGGAACATGAGTTGGACATGGGTGGGGGCCTGGTGGAGGCTGCCCCTGCACTGCTGGGGGGTGGGGGTGGTGGGGAACATGAGTTGGACATGGGTGGGGGCCTGGTGGAGGGTGCCCCTGCACTGCTGGGGGGTGGGGGTGGTGGGGAACATGAGTTGGACATGGGTGGGGGCCTGCTGGCAGGTGCCACACAGTGCTGGGGGGTGGGGGTGGTGGGGAACATGAGTTGGACATGGGTGGGGGCCTGGTGGAGGCTGCCCCTGCTTTCCTGGGGGGGGTGGTGGGAGACATGGGTGGGGGCCTGGTGGAGGCTGCCCCTGCACTGCTGGGGGGTGGGGGTGATGGGTGACATGGGTGGGGGCCTGGTGGAGGCTGCTCCTTGTTAGGGAGAATTCTCTGTTTAGGCTGAATTTCCTAACCTAGTGAGTCCCCCAGCAGCTTTGCTGGATTTCTGGAGTTGTTTCTTCCATCCTGCCAAGAGTGAGACTCTTTTCCTCCCACACTTGGACATGAATGTGTGTAATTCCTTCGAATGTCAATGTGTTCTATGGGCTATGGGGTCTTTTACTCCATAGGGTCTCATATGTTTTTCTATGTGTGTTACACCGCACCCTACGTGCCGTAACACTGGGGCGTCCTAGCGGACCTCCACCATAGACTCCATACCGGGGTCTGACTACTGTCTCCCCGGGCATGTAAAGTCACCATTGGCTTTACTAGACCTAAATTTACTAACAGCACTAGTACAAACCATCTTATTGTGGACGTGCTAGTAGGGGTAATTCGATTACTCCTAGATCTGTTACTCGAGGGGGCACTGTCCCGTCCCCCCTCGTCGAGTTTTGGCTGGTGGCAGTGGAAACTACTTGTTATGTTCAACCCCGAACATAACCCAATGGGATTCGTCCCATTGTTGGAGATTGATACTTTTCCTCGTTAATCTCTAACGTACCACCGGTCTACTTATCTTAAATAAGTTTATCGGATGGTATTTTCTGCCAGAATTTGGTTTTTAAAATGGCGTCTGTGTTCGTCTCTTTGACTCCTAAACCAAAGGTTGAGCCCTTTGTTCCACTTTTGGCGGGCCTCTGTACAGAGACCCTCCAAAGTGGTGCCATTCTGTCTGGGTTACCACAGGGGTGTGGGAGGGGGTTTAGGCACCCTGGACCGAGTTGCCTTGCCAACTCCGGTCGCACTCTGGAGTGATTGGCCCAAGTGGTGAGCCTCCCCGCTCACCACTTAGCGAGTGTTGATTGACAGCTAGGCTGAATGAATGGGGGTTTTCTGCATAAAAGCAGGGCTTTTGGGACTGGATCTTCAGAAGTCGCCACAGGACCTAAGAATCCGACGAGGGTAACGCTGAGCCGACCTGCAACGACGACACCTCCGGTGGAGCCCTGCTGAACCGACTCACCACTTCCCGACGACAGAGGAGATCTCCCTGCCGGAGAGTCTCTTCCCCTGACTGGTGGGAACAACCAGTCCCCTTTGCTTTTTCTTCGCCTCAGGACGCGGTGGTCGAATTGCCCGTGCAGAGCACCCCAGCAACCGGATAGCCACTACCCCTGTACTGTGACCAAAAGGTGGTGCCTTGTGACGGAGCACTCCGCAGCTTGTCTCTTCCCTGGTGGTGCACCGGACTTCACTTTTCTTCGATGACGAGATCATCTCTACTCTTGGCAAAGACCCGACGTGCATCCACCACCAGGAACAACTGCCCCCGCCGGAGCTGTCTCTCCACAAACAAGGTACCGTGTCCGCTGGCTTCCCTTTCGATCGGTTCGAGTGAGGTGTCTTAATCCTCGCCTTTCCGTTGGGTCACCTCCAAGCTTTCTCTAGCGTGTTGTTCTGAACTGGTTCAATCTGCCGATAACAATTTGCTACAAAGACTCGAACGCATTTCCATTAGAGACTTTTTGGGACATATCGCCTTGCCTCTCTCCGAGTAGGCCTGGCCTCTGAACTTTATGATCTATTGTGGTTCTTGCCTTCTTGCCTTGCATTTTACCCGTGAAGTATTTAACTGTGTTGATTTCGTAACCTGCCTATTTTTCTCTCCCGTCCTAACTAATATTAGAATGCCATCTAGGTTGAGGTATACACCTCTGTCTGTAAATAAGTGATACCGGTAGAACCTAGACTTGTCGAAATATTGTTAGGGGGTTTGATCGTTTCTTCTTCGTAGAGTAATTGTAATTGAAGTGTTTGCCGTGATAGTGCCATAGTGTTTTCTATAGATGTTCCGTTATAAATAAATACCTTAATATCTTTACACTGAAGCCTTGTTGCGTGTTTGCTTGTCTTACTGTGAAGAATTGTCCTATATTGTATACTCCACATACTGCTTAACTCTTCTTGAGGGAAGTCTGACTGCTCAGCCACAGCTACCAAGTGAATCTGTGTGGTACAGACTGCAACCAAGTGGGTTTACTGCCAAACACCTGTAGTCCTAAATCTTTTGCAGTGGTCCCAGAGGGAACTGCACAGGTTTCCGCCTAACACTCCTGCACTGCTGGGGGGTGGGGGTGGTGGGAGACATGGGTGGGGGCCTGGTGGAGGCTGCCCCTGTTGGCTGGGGGTGCAGGGGGACATGCATTGGTGGGCAGTAGTGCAAGTTGACATGTGGGTTGGCTGGGGGGCATGGCCATGGTGGATGGGGGGCCTGCAGGACATGTGCAGGGTAGGCCCCTGTGGTGTGAGCCACCTGCAGTGGCCGTGGAGCGTGTAGAGGGAACACCTGGGAGGACCCACACGTGCAATTCACGTGTGGTGCTCCCCGCGCACCCCTGTAATACACGTACCCTGATGGAATCGCGTGTGATACTTTCCGTGCACCCCTGATATACACGTACCCTGCTGATATCGCGTGTGAAACTTCCCGCGTACCCCGAAATACACGTAGCCAGGACATTCGCGTGTGTAACTTCCCGCGCACCCCTGATATACATGTACCCTGCTGACTTTGCGTGTGAAACTTCCCACGCACCCCAAGATACACGTAGCCAGGAGATTTGCATGTGTAACTTCCTGCGCACCCCTGTTATACATGTACCCTGCTGACTTTGCGTGTGAAACTTCCCACGCACCCCAAGATACACGTAGCCAGGAGATTTGCGTGTGTAACTTCCTGCGCACCCCGAAATATATGTAGCCAGGAGATTCACGTGTGGAACTTCCCGCGCACCCCGAAATACACGTAGCCAGGACATTCGCGTGTGGAACTTCCCGCACACCCCTGATATACACGTACCCTGCTGACTTCGCGTGCGAAACTTCCTGCGCACCCTGAAATACACGTAGCCAGGAGATTCGCGTGTGTAACTTCCCGCGCACCCCGAAATACACGTAGCCAGGAGATTTGCGTGTGGAACTTCCCGCGCACCCCTGATATACACGTACCCTGCTGACTTCCCGTGTGGAACTTCCCGCGTACCCCTTGAATACAAGTACACTGCTGATATCGCGTGTGAAACTTCCCGCGCACCCCGAAATACACGTAGCCTGGACATTCGCGTGTGGAACTTCCCGTGCACCCCTGATATACACGTACCCTGCTGACTTCGCGTGTGAAACTTCCCGCGCACCCCGAAATACACGTAGCCAGGAGATTTGCGTGTGTAACTTCCCGCGCACCCCGAAATACACGTAGCCAGGAGATTTGCGTGTGTAACTTCCTGCGCACCCCGAAATACACGTAGCCAGGACATTCGCGTGTGGAACTTCCTGTGCACCCCTGGAATACACGTACCCTGCTGATATCGCATGTGAAACTTCCCGCGCACCCCGAAATACACGTAGCCTGGACATTCGCGTGTGGAACTTCCCGCGCACCCTGGAATACACGTACCCTGCTGATATCGCGTGTGAAACTTCAGCGCACCCCAAAATACACGTAGCCAGGACATTCACGTGTGGAACTTCCTGCGCACCCCTGAAATACACGTACCCTGCTGAATTCACGTGTGAAAATTCCCGCGCACCCCTGATGTACACGTACCCTGATGGAATCGCGTGTGGAACTTCAAGCGCACCCCTGAAATACACATACCCAGCTGAAATGACGTGAGGTGCTTCCCGCGCACCCCAGTGGTACACGTAGCCGCTTGCCGTGCTGGTACAGGGTTGGCGCAGCCCTTTGCGCTGGATTGGGGATTTTGATGGCTTTTCCCTGCGCTAGGGCGTTCTTGGGGGCATAACTGGCGCTGCTGCAGGGTCGCTGCGCCACTGTGCGCCACGGCTGGTTTTGGTAGCTGGGATCCATGAATACGCTGTGCGCGGAAATGGGTTTTGGCGCACGCGGATGGTGCAGGGATTCGCACGTGCACACTGTGCGCCAGCCGCTTGCGCCACTTGTGCGCTGAATTCTATGAATTACCCCCTTGATCTTCGTTCAGCTGCCAATTCTAGCCTTTCGCATTTGAGCGGATAATTGATAGCAACTTTTATAGCATTATCAATGTCTCTGTTATTACTGCCACATGTCCCATTTTTGTGTTAGTAGACTGCTGAAACCTATTTCTAAACTGCCATGTAAGCCAAACTATTGGGACTGCCACTGGTGACACAGTTTGTAATTGAAGTGGGAGAATGGAAGACCAGGCTCCCGTCCTTCACCTCTCGCGCTTGGCCTAGAGGGTCACGGCCCAGACACCCGCCGCGAGAAGAGTTTGTCCATTTACCAGACGACCAGGTACCCTAGTACAGGAACATACGGATGTGTCCATCTGCCTGCCCAGCAGCCCGCACTGGCCATGCCGACACCTGCGGCTCGGATCAGCTAGACTAAAATCCACACGTCGTTAGAGATGCCATGACGACCTAGACAACGGGAAGCACATCTGTACAAATATACACACTGAACATTTCCACACCAATCTACACGAAGAACATACTCAGTGCTCTGACGTAGGCGACAGGCATATTCACGGACGTGCATCTTTATTATTTTTACATAGGCTTTCAGAATGCAGAAACGCAAGACGCGTCATGAACTCATCTATAACGCTTGCTCACGCTTCTCTTGAAACCCGTTACCACCATGAGAGGTATAATGGAAACACGATACTGGTCATGGAAATATATGCTATTATAACCTAAAAGCACCTATGTACCAAACAGACTACTTAAGCACCAGGCCCGAGTAGGCCTCAAACAAGAGCTTCCGTGGACATTAACAAAGCAAGAGTCAGTTTGCTGATCCTGCAGAAAGAACCCGGTGGAGCAACCAGCCAAGGTCGCAATGTTGCAAACCCACATCCAAGAACAAATCATCAAAGGCACGATGTTGCAACCTCGCACTCCGCGCCTCAACGATAAAGGCACGCCGGCAAATTAAACCAGACGCGCAGTAGAAAAAACAATATTAATTGTGCAGAATTCTGCCTCTTTCACGGTCCCTCCCCACGTGACCAAGCCGAACCTGACGAGATGCCAAAACCCAGGAGAGAAAAGGCGTCTGGGTCCCTCACTACGAGACACAGGCCGATACACTTGAAAGGCTCAATGGACATCTGCTACAGTGGGAGCGGTCAGCCTTCCACCTATGAATAAATCCTCACATTGTCTGCACGTACCCATATTGAAACATTGTTGTAATCACCGGTACACCGAGAGCTGGGAACAACGGTGGTCCCAGGCTGGGAGGCTCACGAGTGCACCAATCAGAACATGGGGCTCTTATCTCAGACGTCAGTAATATTAGCCAATCCTCAGGAGTCTTCATGTAACAATTCTTATGTATCTAATTGTAGGGACAACCCAGATATACCACCTGACTACACCTTGTCCACTAATATCATTCTCTGTATGTGTACTATACTAACCCTACCACTCGAGCAACCAATTAAGAGTGGCGATAGGTTTTTTGTTAACTTTCTGAAGTGACGCAAGTAGCGCGTCATAATGCAGTAAAAAGGGCCTGCGAGCCCCACGATTGTGTGTGTGTCAGGACGAACGCGTACGCTCCTTGACCCATCCCTGCCGTTTTGTGTAAATAAACAGCAGAGTCACCTTGCTCCTTGTGTGTGTCTCATACTCTATCTCATCTGGGATATACGGGAGGAGTTGGGGCCTCCCTGCCCGGAGGTCTGCGGACGGCCCGGCCGACCCCAGCAGAATTCCCCCCCGACAAGTTGGAGGCACTGCTGAGATCTGTTTAAGATCGACTTTTATTTTTAATTTTTCCAGGCACTCCCGTTGCGAGGAGGCCCGGCGGCGCGGCCCCCTCTGCCGTTGCCCCCTTCTGAGGACTACAGGACCATCGCGGAGCTGTGAGAAGACCGGACAGCGCAATCCGGATATTGGCCCTCGGGAGCCGGTTGAGAAGTATCCCGCCCGCGGTCGGCGAGTGTCCAGACGTGGTCCAGACGAGGGGAGGTGGCGAGCCGCTTGGAGGGGTGCACGCAGTCGAGCGGCCCTGCATCGAGAGAACTTGGTGAGCATGACACGCACAACAAGCAATGCGAAATTGTGAGGGAGGGGGAGGAAGTAAATAAGGGAGGAGGGAGGTATTGTACAGATGTGCGGCGAAGGTTTAACTGAGGGTTGCCAATGGAATGAATGGTAGCGGACGAGTGCGAGAGCAGTCGGCTAAGTTACGCGAAAGAAGGGGGCGGGGCACGAAAACATCACGTGCAGCCGCTCGTAAGACACTGATGGCCTAGATTGCGACTACGTGTGAGGGTGGGTGTGTGTGGTTTCCTACGATTTGACATTTATTGATCAATGAGTAGATGAGGTTCCCTATTGTTCGAGCAAGAAACTCGATAGGTAGATGACGTTTCCCTGTGGGCGGTAGCTAGTTACATAGTTGCCCAAAACGGAAGATAATTGGCTGGTTAAGCCCTCCTGTTGAGGGGCGTATCACACGCGAGGCGACGCAGCGTGCGCAGTCCGGTTATATTATTGATGAGATTACCTTGTTCCAGGAGAGACAGGAAGACAGCTGTAGGGTTAGCGGGGTAGATTGCAAGTGTATTTTGAACTTAAAGAACATAACAAGAATATACCAGTAGCTCGAAGAAATCGGTGACGTCACCAGTAGGGATTTAATAGGATATCGCGAGCACAAGGAACTTTGGGTTTGAGAGTGGTGGGGAAGAGAAACATGATAAAGGAGCGGATACGGAGATAAACGATAAACGAGTGGACCGAAAGAGGAGAAGGGGAAAGGGGCGTGGCTGCGCACGGAGAACGCCGGCCACGGCAAGTGTAAAAGGGGGAAGAGAACGGAGAAACAGGACGACTGTATAAGATCGTCGTAAGGGGTACGCAGCCGCGAGGGGCTGCGTGCGCTTCGGCCGCAGGGGGCCGTAGGGGAAGGAATATAATATAACATCATATTTATTATTATTGCATAATTTGTCAAAGGATTGCCGTAAGTCCCCACACTTGCGGGGCAAGGTAAGCAATACAAGGTTGTATATTGTAAACTGCTGGTAAAGGGAAGGGTAACAAGGGGAGTGCCACTATGTCATACGGGAGAGGGTCGGGAGGGTGGGGGAACACCCTCACTACCCCACTCCAACACATATGCACAACACTGCCACCACATAGGGAGAAATTAATTAAGTACAGCATAGAGTGGACCCAGGGGACGGACAACAAAATGTTAACACCATGGCCGCCTAATGGTAGTTTCGATCCATATGCCCAACATTCACTACTAAAACACCTGCACAATACGTACAAGGGGAAGAAGTTGGCAAACCATGTGGAAGTGTTTAACTTATGGAGGATGTTCCAGGGGTCCCGACCAGGACCAAATGGAATGTTCACTATGAGGGAAACACCGGAAGAAAAGGAGATTAAGAAAGAAGGAACGGATGGGGAAAAGGGGTGCGAAAGCACAAAGAATACGGGGAACGGAGGACAGGGAGGAGAAAAGATTGATAAATCAAACGACATAAAAAAGGAACCGAACAATGAGACACCCATAACACCGGGAGTGAAAACAGAGGGAGGAGGGTTGTACCCTTTAAGAGAATTAGGAGAAATAGAAGGACAGTTCAGGGCGGCTGAACCCGGCATACAGCCCTCCACCATATGTGGCTCATAGGAAGATACCACTGGGGGAAGAGAGGATTGGAGAAGAGCAGACTGTAGAGATAGGAAACGATGAGTGGGTAGCTGCACAGATATTATTGAAATTACGAGGCTCACTAACTGGAGAAGAAAGGGAGGCGGTAAAGAGAACAAACGAGGATAGTGCCAGAGAGAGTGAAATGAGGGGAGAGGAGCTATTACGGCAGAAGGAAGAGATTTTGGAGGAAAGATTAGCAAAACTAAGGGATGAGCAGAATGAATTGATCAAACAACTTGAGAGGGAGGAAAGAGAGAGAGTGAGGAAAAGGAAAGAAGGTAAGAACGAATTGGAAAAATTAATGGAACGAAATGAGGAGCAAAAGAGAGAAGCTGAAAGGGTAAAAGCAGCAGCAGATAGGGTATCAAGAGTAGTGCTGAGAGAGAAGAAGAAGGAAGAAGAAGAAAAGGAAAAGGAAATGGAAATATGGAGGAGGAGGGTACTATCAGAGACAGCTAAGAAATATGAAGAGGGGAAGGTAATAGAGAGTATAGTAGAAAGAGAAAGGGTGAAATGGGAAAGGAAGAAAGAGGATGAAAGAATATTGGAACAGATGAGCAACGAAGTAATGGAAGAATTGAAAAGGAAAAGGGAGGAAAATAGTAGGGAAATGGAGGAGAGAAGTGAAGGGGGAAGAGAAGGGAGGAGTAGGGAGAGTGAAAGATGGGGAGATGTATATAAAAGTAGAGAGGTAGCAACAACATCAGCACTAGGGGGAACAGTTGATAACAACGAAGGGGGAGAAAGAGACTTAATAGACTTAAAAACAGTAACAATAAAAGGAAAAAAGGCAGAGTGGGGGGTGCCATTTATGAATGACTTTTGCAGTGAGGAGGAAGAAGGAGTGGAGAAGGATGGAAGAAAGAGTGAAAGGGAAAGCTTAGATAAGCTATACCTCACTAGAACAAACATAGATTCGCCCTGGATGAGTAGAAGATGGGAGGAGCTGGAGAGAAGTAAGGAGGGAGTGAAAAGAATAGGGGAAACACAAACCCATGAAACCACGCCACCCACATCCCCATCACGCCCTCCCACGTCACACCCTACATGTTCAACCACCGCACGCTCACTGCACAGAATAAAGCTCGCGCCCTTCATGAACGAACTTACACCTTATGCATGTCGGCTTAGGGACCTCCCTAGTCGCAGGCAAGACAGACAAATAAACATACCCGTATTGAACACAGGAAATGACGAAAAAAGGGGAAAGGAAGAAGAGGGAGGTAGGAGCAGAGGTAGTAAGGAAGAATTTGAAGTAGTAAAGGAAACGGGGGAAGAGGAGGGGTGTGAAGACTCAATATTATGGAGCGTAAAGGGTGACACAAGACAGAATTTAATGCCACTGTTGGAGAGAGGAGGGGTTAGACCACAGTATGTACCTTGGAAACATACGGATAAAGAAAATATAAAATGTAGGCTCCCATCACTAAGTGGAGGTGCGGGTAAGTGGATATATGAAATGGAAAAACACACCGCAGGACAGAAACTAGCAGTAGGAGATGTGAAGGGCCTGTTAATATCAATATTAGGGGATAGAGCGGATGACATTTGGAAAAGAGCGGGATTCCATGGGGTAACAATAACGAACACATCGCATGATGGGGCACCATTTGCAAACTGCAGACATGCGCTATGGCAGGCACTGAGAGTGCAGTACCCAGACACATCAGACATAGGAGCCATTACTTCCCGTAAGATGGGTGAAAATGAGGATCCTGTTGATTATATCCAGAAACTAGAGAACAATGGGACAAAACACCAGCCATATTTTATCATATACTAGTACAAGGGCTCCCAGAAGGAGTTCAGAAACAACTAAAGAAAGTAGTGGGGATGGAAGCAAAACCATGGCCAGAAATACAACTGACTATAGTACATCACTGCAGGACATGGCAAGGAAAAATGAAACAAAAGGAAGAGGACAGGAAAACAGAAGAGGCCAAACTAGTACAGAAAAAACTTACTAAATACACAATGGAAGGGGCACTAATAACTACGCCGACACCAGTGGCCCAAAGCCCAACGCAAGTAGTGGCTGCACAAGATCCCGCTCAAATAGCGCCTCCACAAGGTGTAATACAGCAAGTGCCGCCTCTGCAATTACACGCACCAAACATGGGAGGAGGGTACCCAATGCAAGGAACTGGGTATTATAGTTATAACAGAGGGAGAGGAGGGTTTATGAGGGGGAGAGGATACGGATATAATACCCAACAACAGGCTGGGGGACTTAGAAATTACTACCCCACAGGGCAACCCGTATACCAGGACAACACAGGGAGCTTCCCATGGCAAAGCAGGGAACCACCCGTGTGTTGGAGCTGCGGACTATTAGGACACATGTCACGTACATGTAGGGTCAGGCCAGGAACACCAGCATGGAATGAACAAGCACAACCTAGGACCTCACAAGAACAGCAGGGCATACAACAACAGCAGATGTCACAACAAGGGAGTGACCCACAACAACAAACAACACAACAGCCACAAACTTATTCACTGCCACAACAACAAATAACACAGCAACTGCCACCGCCACAACAACAAGTAGCGTTAATACAACCACCACCCCAAACTCAACAAACGCAATTGGGTAGGGTGACGGTGTTGGGACACAACCCTTACACAGGGAATGGCCAATCATTGTACCCCCAATAGGCCAGCCCACAGACGGCCTTGGTGTGTCCCATCCTGTCAGTAACACCTAATAGTGCGGAGGAACCACGCATAGAGGTAACGATAGGTGACAAAAAATTATCATTCCTTGTTGACACCGGGGCAACCCGGTCTTGCATAAGGGAAGGTAAATTTAAAATGTCAGGCGAAGCCATGAACACCCAAGGATTTTCTGGGGCTAAGGGGTTGGTTCCATTTACTGATAACGTTCCATTATCTATTGGAGATTATGATCTGTCAGTCCCACTTTTGTATTATAGTGCCTCACCAGTAAATATACTGGGGAGAGACATAATGAACAGGTTGAATATGACGATCTCCTTTACAGAGGATGGCATAATTTGCTCTACTCCAGGGATTAACATGCTCGCAGCACGACAGATTTTGCAAGCATACTGTGGACAGACAGCGATTAGGGCGGAGCCAGTAGATGGCGAGCTATTCCAGTATGGCACAGACATGGCATTTGCATGGATGCCAGGGATAGAAGGGAAAATATGGAGGAGGCCAGCAGCCTATCTGTTCCGACCAGAAACACCAGTTAACGAACTGGAAGGGAAGGTGTTTGTAATGGACATTGAGAGCATTATTGCAACAGCTGATTATGTTGCTGTGCACGCCCAAGATAAAGAAGGGAGAGCATGGAGGGCGGTGATAGCACTAGCAGAAGGATGTAGGCTGACCCAGGTGTCAGATGAAGAGCTATTCTCAGAAGAAAAGGAAGAAGATGAAATGGTGTTCATGATGAGTGTAGAAATATGGCTAAGAGTGGCTCACAAACAAGTAGCACAGAAAATTGCAATGGCACTTGAGGCACCCGCAGGCACCCCAGTCCCATTTTTTAAGGAGGATATGTCAAAGGTGCCCAAATCATTATGGACTATTAGCCCTTATGACGTGGGATGCATAAAAAGCATAGGGGGTGTAAGGATAAAATTGAAAAAAGGTGCCATACTACCAAGAGTGAAACAGTACCCATTGTCAAAAGAGGCAGATGAAGGCATATATGAAACCATAACGGCCCTTATAAACAATGGCATATTGGTCCCCTCAGAATCACCATGTAACACAGCTGTGTACCCGGTGCGCAAGGCTAAAGGGGGGTCTTGGCGCTTCATACAGGACCTCAGACCCTTGAACAACATAGTAGAAGCAGAGTATCCAGTAACAGCAAACCCGGCCACAATATTGTGTGGCATTCCAGCAGAAGCATCACGATTTACAGTGATTGACCTTAAAAATGCTTTTTTCTCAATACCATTACACCCAGACTCGCAAGATTTGACAAGCTTCACTTACCGAAATACAAAGTGGAAACATACCAGGTTACCACAGGGGTATTGTGAATCACCCTCAATTTTCAATAGAGTAATACAGATGGATTTGGGTAACGTTGAGGTGGAAAGCACAGTGTTACAGTATGTGGATGACATTATAATTTGCAGTACAAACGAAAGTAAATGTAGAGAGGACTCCTTAAAAATGTTGACAATATTGGCTGAAAAGGGGTACAAGGTAGACATGGAAAAGATACAATACTGTCAGGAACAGGTACTTTACATTGGCCAACTGATATCCCAACATGGAAGAAGGATTGCACCACAAAGAGCACAGGCCATCTCAAGCACTCCCGTGCCACAGACTGTGAGAGAACTGCAGCAATTTCTGGGGCTGTGCAACTACTGTAGAGCATGGGTATTTGATTACAGCTCATACATAGGACCCCTGCTTGAGGGTTTGAAGGAAGCAAATAAAGGGGAGAAAAAGTTGGGATGGACTATGGAAATGAGGGAGGCATTTGACGAATTGAAAGACGCGATATCAACTGCTCCAGTACTGGCATCCCCAGACTATGAGCAACGCTTTTTTATATTTTCACATTGCGACTCAGCAGTGATGAAGGCAGTATTGGCACAAAAAACGAGCATGGGATATAAACCAGTAGCATTTTACAGCGGACACTTAGACCCTGTGATGTTAGGCCACTTCCCTTGTGAACAAGGTCTTGCTGCAGCTGCCTTTGCAGTAGAAAAAGCATCAGCAATAACTATGGGGTGTCCAACTACACTGTTTGTGGAACATGCACTATTTGCGATATTGAATAAACCTAAGTCCACACTAACGACACAGAGGGCATCAGGTTATGAGATTATTTTGTCTAAAGCTGAACTAGCAATTGTTAGATGTAGCACGGTCAACCCTGCAAGGTTCCTAGCAGAAGTAATTGAAGAGGGAGATTACGCCCACGACTGCACCCAAATAACTAAAATGTACTCATGTACTAGAAAAGTTGAAGAAAACGCACTAGAGGGAGGTGAGCTTTTGTTTATTGATGGGTCATCAACTATTGATCAAGGAGATGGGATACGAAGGACTGGGGCAGCAGTAGTAAAAATGATGGAGGCGCCGGTGTGTGTGGCTATGAAGTGTGTATAATTACCACAGCATTACTCTGCTCAAGCCGCGGAACTGGTTGCACTAATATTGGCATTAAAGGAAAGTTTTAATAAAAGAGTAACCATATATTCCGACAGTGCATATGTTACATCCACTGTCCACTCAGGGTTATCAAAATGGAGAAGAAGAGGGTTTAGGAGAGCTGATGGCACTCCAGTACAACATGCCCTCTTGTTGGCTGAACTAATTGAAGTAATAAACGACCCCCAAGAACTAGCCCTAGTCAAATGCACCGCACACACCAATGGAGAAGACTACGTATCAAAAGGGAATGCAGCAGCAGACGCACATGCGAAATATGCTGCATACTTTGGTGAGATATGGAACCCCACAGACTCACAGAGAGGGAGAGGGAGGGGAATAGCAAGGGAGATGTTAATAAGAGAAGGGTACACCCATCTCCCAGCCACACAGATTATGGAACTACAAGCGGCTGCACCAATGGCCGAAAAAGAAGTATGGGTAAAAAGAGGATGTACAATGTCCCCAACCGACGCACTATGGCGCCAGGGTGGCACTGGGAAAGTTGTAATACCGTTGGCACTGTTAAACACCGCCCAGAGCCAATTACATCACCCTGCCCATACAGGCAAGGAAATAATAGCAGCACGAATTAGAGAAGATTGGTTTTGTCCTGAGTTAAACTCTCATGTGTCAAATTTTATCAGCAATTGCCTCACATGTCAACAGTTTACGGCCGGTCATACTCTAAAGGTGATAAGAGGTACCATACCCCGGCCAGAAGGACCTTTTCGGCACCTTCACATTGACTATGTTGATATGATCAACATATGTCAAGGTAATAGGTATATGATTGTAGTAGTATGCCCATTTTCCAGGTGGATTGAAGCAGGGCCCTGTTCACACCCTGATGCGTTTAGAGCAGCCAAATTCATAGTAAGGGAGGTTTTCCCCAGGTGGGGAGTGTGCGAGGTGTTAAGATCAGACAACGGCCCACATTTCGCAAACGAAATGTTCCAGCATATCACATCCCTGCTGAACATTAAACACAAATTTGCATGTGCATACCACCCACAGGCTAATGGTGTATGTGAACGCCTGAATGGCTTATTGAAGGAGGCAATTGCTAAAATACAACAAACAACAAAGAAAAGTTGGTTGTATTGCCTTCCGTTAGCTTTATTTGAACTTAGAAATAGGCCAGGGTCCGACCACCACCTCACCCCTCACGAAGTGGTTACTGGACGTCAAATGCGCCTTCCCCTAACCCCAACGTCAAGGGCATTCACCGACCACGAAAGTTCAGCGAGTATGTTAGGTGATGAAATGTATCAATATGTGTCTTCTTTGATTACTAGTGTCGTGTTTGTGTCTCAACAGCTCGAGCGCACACGGGGCGGGTCTACCAGCAATCAAGAAAAAGGCGCAAGTACAGAATTGGGAAAGGAGAACTTGTGCAAACTTGCCAAAGGTGACCACGTGCTACTTCGCAATTTCAATAGAAAGTGGAACGAGAAGAGGTTCACTGGCCCCTATCTGGTAGAGGACGTATCAACAAGAGCAGTAAAACTAAAGGACAAGCGTGCCTGGAACCACCTACATGACGTAAAGATCTACAAACTGCAGACCCGCCCCAGCGCCAACGACAGGTCCATTGGAAGAACAGCAACAACATCCCCGACAGCGGAAGAAAGTTCCACCACAGACAACGACCCAATTGTTCCCTCGGAGACGATAACTGACGAAGAAAGGGGTGATCTCCATACTGCCCACCCCATGGTCACACGCTCAAAGAGTAAAAATACTTCCGCCATCTGAGCGCAAATCCCCCCCCCCATTGACTGCTAAGTACAGTTGTAATTAAAACTGGAGGACATTGCTTGCACCAATACACATGTAAACACGTGAATGTTCTCTTTTTTCTCTCGCACATACAGGAACTGCGTAATATTGTATTGTTAAGAAAAAGCTAATTAACAAGTTCAGTGTACAGGCGTAGATGGTGCTGCCAGACGATAACTACCCAGAAGAATTGTCACATCAATTTGTATACGAAATAAAAAGGCCAACATACCTAAAAAGGAGAAGGGTACGGGTCTACTACACAGCCTTCCTCCTGGCCATAGAATATTACATGCCCCACCTCCGCCCATACTTGCCGGTCCTAAGGGACCGATCACTTAGAGTAGCGTGGGAGCAGCTCTTCGCCTGGGCACTGAATGACTACTTGATAGGGAGAGCTTAAAGGAAACAAAACTAACATTTAATAACGAGCACTTTTGAGAATTTTTAGGCGGGCAACTTTAACGTCACAAGAATACGCTGCCAGGACTGCAGCAAGGTAAGAGCAAAATGCCGGTGAGATTAGCATATGTAATAAAAATAATAGGGATTTTTATGATCACCGGGTTCTTGGCTGCCTCTGTCTGGCAGTACAGCTATGCTATCGATTTTATTGCTGCACCCAAACCTAATATACCCCCGTTCCCTGCTGCAACAGGTGTTACGTCAGGTGGTAATAGTAACTTTGCACCCAAGCAAAATAGAGTTAAACGCAGCACATACTCAGACAATAAAGGCATTGATAATTATGTACAAGATTCAGCACACGTCGCAAACAACATGTGGTACCAGCACATGACCCGCATTGGTAAGCAGACAACTGAGGATAGCTGTTAAGTTTGCTCATTAATACCATACGCCATGAGCGCTTCACGAACATTTGTTGCCACAGAAATAGATGAAAAGACAGCACAGTGCATAATATATTTGGCCCTGTTCCAAACGAAAGGAAGATTTCAAGGAACAGTAGTGCACATGACATGGAAAACACGAGACTCATACCCATATGAAAACAACTTCCTCAAGACCTATCTGAGTTATCACAAGACCAGTTTACATGCTGAAGCATTCAGATACATAACAAGTGGCCCTGCAAAAGGAGAAACAAAGAAGGTAACACTGCAGTATCTACCATGTGATTGGTACGCCACTGAAGTTCCAGGTAAACAAGGATGCTGGGAGAGGCCGCTACTGACGATAACAGGAAAGGTGTATCTGGGCAGCAGCTGGGAGATAGGAGTGATTGGCAGCAACATGGTAACAAAAGAAACTATCTCAACCATCGAGACACACAATCATCGATGTTGGACGACGTGGATCAAGTATGTACCAATGCTCACGTGGGTAGAAGAAGATGAAGACCCAATAACTATACTACCATTGACTGCGCCCAAAGTATGCTACCAGCATAAAGGAGAGGTGGACGTAGGATATAACACCAATTGTGCAAGCGTGGTGGAGTTACCTGAGGGGGGAGCGGGAACAGCAGTAATAATGGACCATTATTGGGCCTGCGGAGAAAAGGCATATCATACACTGCCTCCCCTGTGGAATGGTGTGTGCACAATGGTACACGTCAATGTACCATCACTAGTGGTACCTAAGAAGAATGTCGATGTGGCGAAATTTCCTAAAATGGATGAAGGGGATAGGAGAAGAAAGAGATCTGCACCACTTCAGAAGGAGCAAGAAAACAGGACCAACAGCAATGATACTGTCCTAAATAGGAGAAAAAGACAAGGAGAGCCACTGACAGGAAATTACCTGTGGGGAAGGTCGGAAACGGAACTAACATCAATACCGCCAGAACACAGACTATTCAGCAGAGCAGCAATGTTCTTCTCCTCAATAATACATCCGGGACTGCAGGCATACGCAAACGCAAAATGGCTCCAAATAACCAGATGGGAACTAATGATGACCATCAATTCAACAGTAAATGGGTTCAACGCAATTAAAGAGGAGCTGCGAGCTGTAAGGATGGTAGCACTCCAGAACAGATATGTATTGGACCTTCTCACAGCAATGGAAGGAGGAGTTTGTGCAAAGATAGGACAATCTTGCTGCACGTTCATACCTGCCAACGATGCTGACAATGGTACACTGACAGAAGCAGTTTCACAATTGGCCCAGATGCACTCCAAAATGATGGATGAAAGTAACGGTGTAGACAAGGATAAGAGCTGGTTTTCACTATTATGGTCATGGATGCCATCTTGGCTGTCAGATGGACTGAAAATAGTAGTGGGGTGTACTATTTTGGCTGGAGCTACTCTGATCATAATTAGATTTTGGAAGGCCCGGAAGGCACGCACGACTGACGAGTTGCTGGAAATGGTGGGAATGCACCCCTTAATGCCAGCAGATGACGGCCAGCATACAGGTGTGATAATAGAAGAAAGGGAGAAGTTGCGCACCCAAATCATCACCAATCATCTAGACCCACCATCAGTGAAGATCGAGAACCCAAGGAACCCCAGGAGCTACATAGGAAGATGGGTATACTGTACTCCTGGAGGAACATGTGAATATATGTATTGGTCATTTGAAGATCATGTAAACCATTATGGACATCTCGGAGGGATAACTAAGATATGGAGGGTAAGAGGAGATAACGAGAAGGATATGTTTGTGGTCGACAAGTCGACCAGAGGGGGGACTGAAGTGGGAGAATGGAAGACCAGGCTCCCGTCCTTCACCTCTCGCGCTTGGCCTAGAGGGTCACGGCCCAGACACCCGCCGCGAGAAGAGTTTGTCCATTTACCAGACGACCAGGTACCCTGGTACAGGAACATACGGATGTGTCCATCTGCCTGCCCAGCAGCCCGCACTGGCCATGCCGACACCTGCGGCTCGGATCAGCTAGACTAAAATCCACACGTCGTTAGAGATGCCATGACGACCTAGACAACGGGAAGCACATCTGTACAAATATACACACTGAACATTTCCACACCAATCTACACGAAGAACATACTCAGTGCTCTGACGTAGGCGACAGGCATATTCACGGACGTGCATCTTTATTATTTTTACATAGGCTTTCAGAATGCAGAAACGCAAGACGCGTCATGAACTCATCTATAACGCTTGCTCACGCTTCTCTTGAAACCCGTTACCACCATGAGAGGTATAATGGAAACACGATACTGGTCATGGAAATATATGCTATTATAACCTAAAAGCACCTATGTACCAAACAGACTACTTAAGCACCAGGCCCGAGTAGGCCTCAAACAAGAGCTTCCGTGGACATTAACAAAGCAAGAGTCAGGTTGCTGATCCTGCAGAAAGAACCCGGTGGAGCAACCAGCCAAGGTCGCAATGTTGCAAACCCACATCCAAGAACAAATCATCAAAGGCACGATGTTGCAACCTCGCACTCCGCGCCTCAACGATAAAGGCACGCCGGCAAATTAAACCAGACGCGCAGTAGAAAAAACAATATTAATTGTGCAGAATTCTGCCTCTTTCACGGTCCCTCCCCATGTGACCAAGCCGAACCTGACGAGATGCCAAAACCCAGGAGAGAAAAGGCGTCTGGGTCCCTCACTCACTTGAAAGGCTCAATGGACATCTGCTACAGTGGGAGCGGTCAGCCTTCCACCTATGAATAAATCCTCACATTGTCTGCACGTACCCATATTGAAACATTGTTGCAATCACCGGTACACCGAGAGCTGGGAACAACGGTGGTCCCAGGCTGGGAGGCTCACGAGTGCACCAATCAGAACATGGGGCTCTTATCTCAGACGTCAGTAATATTAGCCAATCCTCAGGAGTCTTCATGTAACAATTCTTATGTATCTAATTGTAGGGACAACCCAGATATACCACCTGACTACACCTTGTCCACTAATATCATTCTCTATATGTGTACTATACTAACCCTACCACTCGAGCAACCAATTAAGAGTGGCGATAGGTTTTTTGTTAACTTTCTGAAGTGACGCAAGTAGCGCGTCATAATGCAGTAAAAAGGGCCTGCGAGCCCCACGATTGTGTGTGTGTCAGGACGAACGCGTACGCTCCTTGACCCATCCCTGCCGTTTTGTCTAAATAAACAGCAGAGTCACCTTGCTCCTTGTGTGTGTCTCATACTCTATCTCATCTGGGATATACGGGAGGAGTTGGGGCCTCCCTGCCCGGAGGTCTGCGGACGGCCCGGCCGACCCCGGCAGAATTCCCCCCCGACATAATCAAAACTAATACCTCAAAAGTTCTTCAAGCATGTTTTTTACTTAAAGAGGTATCATCTCTAGCTTAGATGATTTCAAAAGCACCTGTCAATGGGGGTGAATTCAAAGCTGTTATTTTACTACATCTCTCAGGAGCTTTCAAAATAATGGCCCATCATATTTTAAATGCAAGAAGTAAGTCAATGGCACAAATAACTTCAATGCCTAGAATGTGGGTACCCATATCTTTTGACTCCGCTATATAAATCTGACTAAAAATAATACTTGTGGGTTCCCTCTCGCATCGGCTCAATATCTTTTTGTCAGATGTGGACATTTCTAGAATCCTGTGGCATCATCTTCTACAACTATGAGATAACATAAAAATAGATTTACTTTGATTTTCAGATGTTTCTAAGGCATATTTAAGGGTTTGGCTTTTGGCAGTTGGTTAATGGAACATCTGAAAAAAGTAAGTTGAATTTCTCAAAGACGCAGATCATGATTGTGCGTGGTTCAGCTTTGACCAGGCCAAAGAAGATCGTGTCCATGGAGATAGAGCCGTGTTTCACTAAATGCAGATTTGCACTGGCCTTACAAATGGCAAGAGTCATTAATTCAGGTTTTTCAATTCACATGTGGTAAGAAGGATCCTTCCATTACCTTTGCACTGTTTGTCTAAACTATATTATGCCAGCAGAATATATATAAAAGATTCTGCTCATCTGATAAATCATCAGCGATGAATGCAAAATGTGGTTACGGGCTAAATGTTGAAGCTGAAGCAGAGTGCCCATATCACTCTAGCATCAGCCTCCTGGCATCAGCTTTCATTGCAGTGAAGTCGATTGTAAGTCTATTTGTATTGTGCAGACTAGGCCCTTGGTTTCAGCAAATAGGTTTTGAAAATGCAATCTCAGCTCATTTATTTTATCATCCTCTGTAAGTATCTCCTTCTACCTTAGTTCTAGACTCAAAGCATAGGAGACATATATCATACTGTGCTGTCACACAATTTATAGAATACACTCCCTTTTTCTCTTCATTGCATGAAGGACCATATAAAGGAGAGCGCTAATGACATTTCTGCTTTCTGAGTAACTGTTATCTTGTCTAGGTTCTGCAGTTTGCTTAGAGCTAGTAAGTCACACGCCTGGAGGCTGTTTGATTAGGATGTATTACTGATTCTGACATACAGTAACACATCATATCTTGCATTCAACTCACAGATTTATATTTACATCTCTAAGTGAAAGCATGCCCTGCTCATCTCCAAAACCATTAACAATACATCAGAGAATACATTTAAAAAGTGGCATCTCATTACTTTCAGTCAGTCCATCATTATATAGCACTCCCCTTCTCTCCTTCCACTCTCTCCTGAGTTGACTTGATGCTCTCTTTTAACAGGATTGAGTTATTTCACTGGAGGATGATAGGGGTGTGAAACATTGGTGTTACACAGATTACTTCCAGAAGAGCTCAACATTTCCTCATGAGGTATCCATCCAAAGACATCAATATAGTCGTCCACATATGGTCCATATCAGTCCTCCAGAACTTCAAGTCTGTCATTTCAAGGTCATTGGGCCTCATTACAAGGACAGAGGTAACCCTGCCGGTGCGACCGGCATGTTGCCGCCGGACATGGAATATTTACCGGCACGTGGCTTGCAGGTAACACCGGGGTATTACAACCCTGGCGTTCCAGGAAGTCAGGCACCAGTAAATTGTAAATCCCCATTCCCATTGAGTCCATAGGACTCAATGGGGATCACAGAAGCACTGGCACCTTTAATAACAGTGCCAGTGGTTCCGTGAAACTCTGCAGGCGAGTGCCGTTCCGCCCTCCAGGTCTGACCCTGGCGGGCAGGACGGCACCCGTCCGGAGAGTCGTACTGTGCCGGTCAGGTAACAATGGTGCTGGTAGACTTACCAGCATCGTTGTTACTAGACCAACACAGTTGTAATGAGGCCCATTGTTCCCAGAGAGGTCAGTGATCACACACAGCCCTCATTTAAGTGAGCCTGTTTTTCCATCCATCTTTCCTGTCATATTTCCTACCCAGCAGGTTGTGGTTGATTAGGGGTTAGGGAGTGAGTGAGTAGAAGAGTGGGAACTCTACACTGTCTCCTTGGAATTTTCAGGGCTCAGCACAGTCTTTGTTCCCCTGAAAGAGCTGGTGTAGGCTCCACGTCAAAGGCTTCACAGCATTACTGATTGAAACTGTGATAGGACACGTAATACACTGCCAACACTAGCATGAACAAAAACCACCATTTGAATGTGAAAGCTAACGATTCACTAATCACGGCTCTCCATCCATCAATGCTCGTGTAACAACGCAACATCGCCCACCACATTGCCCCTGGAACCTTTTACCGGGCATGCCCGGCAGCATTTAGAACTCCACAACTTGGCACTTGAAGGACAGAGTGACCGCGAGACCACACACCCTTGCGGATGTTGATTGCATCCACCCATCCACATTAGACAACCAACTTACAACAGTGTGTTTATTCTGCTGATGAAGAAGTGAAACCTCTATACATGGAAACAGGTTGGGACTGGTTAACTTTCAGGGTCCTAGATAAATTCTCCTTGGGCCCCCTGACTTCTGGATCAAAAGAAATGGATCTACGAGAACGTACATTGAGAATGATGTGTATTCCTTATGTATTATATGTATTGATTGCAAATGAGTTGTTGATGTTACGAATGGTATGATTGGTTATATGAGTTGCATGTTTTGAGAAAAGAAATTTGCTTGCTTTTTCAACGTTTCTCTGGTAATGTTGGGCTGTCCATTGGATTAAGACTTTGGGGGTCATTACGAGAATGACGGTAAGGGTTTAACGGCGCTGGTAAGGATGCCGGTGCCGTTAACCCCTTACCGCCGCATTACGAGATTCCCTCGCGGGACCCGCTCAGAACTTCTGGCCAGACCAGGCGTCCTTTGTGGGTCCTGCAAGGGGACCAGGGAGCTAATAACGGGCCGGTTATTAACAGGCCCATTATTAGTTCCCTCCCCATTCCCATTGAGCCCTATTGGGGCTCGAATGGGAATGGGGAATGGGTATTTTGAATGGGGATTTACCGGGTCCTCCAAGGTTGGAATGACCCGGTAAGTCCCCATTCAGGGGCCGCGGACCCGGACCCGAGTTTGGAGGCAGCCATTTAGCTAATAACACCATGGCTACCTCCAAACTCGTAAGAAACCCAGTTTGTGTTGCTTTCTGAATTAATTGCACTATTTATTTATTTTCTATATACAAAAAGTACCTTAAATAAAGGTTTCTTTGATAAAAAAGACCTGGAACCTTTTGTGTTGCTCACATTTCTTCCTCCCTGGTGCTCGTGTAAGGGACACCTGCATTTCACATGTATACTGGATGCAGAACTGTGCCATGACACAAAACAGACGCACTCTGTGGAGTTGCACTTCTAAAACACATACAGTACTGCGTAGTGTGGCCCAGATGCAGCCAACTTGCTTGTCTTTCCTAACTATTAAAAGTAATGGTTGTGTTCAAGCTATGCTGTTATTATTAGCTATAATACAATTAAATGCTATGCTTGTTTGTTAACCTAGTTTAGGGAATGAAAGGAAGTTATGTTTATGTGCTGAACATAATGAGTAGGCTGCTCTTTGCATTCAGTGGACTGTCAATGTTGCACCTTATGTGCTGTTGGGTCCCCTGAATACAGTCCTCCCCTTTCCCCAAATGGAGTAGAAAAGGACACAGTAAACACAAGCCAGACCAACGGTATTCTTACCTTTTACTCTCCAATATTATTAAAAATGCAATTTCCACCTGCACATTACACTTGCAGTGATGCACAATTGCTTTCTATTAAATCTGCCAGCGCTGATGGCGTGCTGAATGCATTTAGCTGCCAATGGAATCCATTTGTTTTACACCTGCATGGAAATCTCATGCAGGCATGCGACTAGGTGCTTTTACAGGCCGAGAGGGAATGAGGGGGAGGAATCGTATTTCCCATCTCATGGCCCAGTCTGCCTGCAAAACACTGTACACTTACCGCCTTACTTTCTTGCTCCCTGGCGATCGAAAATAGCATCCTAAGCATCCATACCATTAGCGTCAGCATGAAAAAATCCATGCTGGTGGTAAGGCAATGTATATTCTGTTGTTCATTGTAAAATGCCTTGGATTAAGGCGCTATATAAAACAATAAATACAAATACAAGGCAAGCACATTTGTCTGGTGAAGCGTAAATTAGGGCAGAAATGAAGCATGACAATTTCAGAAACATTAGGCAGATTGTAAAAAGTGTTAGAAACTGTGTTATATACCATTTTGCGTGATCCACTTGAGAATGAAACTGCACAAAGTAACCGTATTCACAAGTTGCGGCTGCCTTGCCCCCGACATGCCCTCACGCAAAGCATGAACAGCAAAAACAGCTACGTTTACACGCTCCCCCGGGCACAAATACACAGACCCTTCAAACAGTGTGTGGGTGCCCCATAAGCAGGCCTGCAACTCAGAGACCCTGCACAGGGTCCCCCATAACTGTATCCAGCACCCCGACAACATGCATATAAAAAATTGTAACTCTGCAATAACTTGGGAAATCTGCGTGCAAACGCCCGTAAAACATTCCTGCACCCCACTACACTGCTTATGTGCACCCCTATGTTATGTTTTTAATGATTACCTAACGATCATGGGTAAGGTGCACAGTTGAGAATAAAGAACCTTCACAATAGCAACTTGAATATAAGTGAAATGAAAAGACCACTGACCTGTTCTTCGGTAAAAGAAGATGAATGGAAAGCTCACCTGGAACTCTCTCACCACGCCTATGACAACAGGCATGGGGAAAAAAGACCCGGGGAAACCCTCTTGGGGGAAAAAACACTGTGAAGCTAGATAGCGCTGATGTTGGTGTTCAGATGAGGCTGGAGTTCAGAGGGAGCGTGGTGGAACACATGGAGCGCTGACTCTGGGACTTGTAGGAGGCTGTTGAAGAGATAGAACTGTTAGGGTGAATAGTTAAAAGAAAAGGGAAAGTCTTTTGGTCAGAAAGCGTACCTTTAAGGAACCTCAGATGCAGATGGGAGGAGTAGAAGACCCGTTCCGTGTGGTAAGTAAGTGGCCTTTGGATAAGAGATAGAAGAAAGCAAGGTAAGTTAGATTGAGGTAGTAAGAAAAAAGGGGGAGAGATTTGGTCCAGCCCTACACCGACCGGAAGTATCTGGGGTTTAGAGACCTCTCTATGGAGTTGTCGATGACTCTTCGGAGTTTCCGCGGGGCGAGTAGGGAACTGTAGTTCTGTCAAAATTGCAATTCTGACTAACTGCAGAAAGAGCAAGATGTTAATCTCCGAGTCTAGCCGCACAAAGACGAAAGAAAGGATATTGTAGAAAGGATCACTTACATGGGAACTGAACCCCTGAAAGCCCGGAATGACTTGATTGAAGGAAACCGCCGCGGGAAATGCGAGAGGTAGGAGAGAGAATCTGTAACGGGCACAGGGAGTTGGAAATGAACTTGCGATGAACAATGCTATCAGTTTGGGAAAGTTTACCAGAAATCTAAAGATCGAACTTACGATGCGTAGCCGCTATAAACAGGAGCAACACACTGTGTTGTAGGAGACAGAGACTGAAGTACTGTGTCCAGGAAAGTAGGAGGAGTATCGACCTCGGGATCAGCCTGAATGCATGGAATGGTGTTAAACACTATAGGTGTCATCTTGGGAGAGGAAGTACAAACAGTAGAGAGACAACGCCAACGTTGCCATAGTGACCAGCTCCGCTGTCTGTAACCGCGACAGCTTGTAACACCCTAAATTACATCAGAACCCTGAATTAGTACATGCACCCCGAAATCTGACATGCAAACCCACCTGCGTGCTTTAAATCCTATGGGCAAGTATACTTACGCCTGCCTTCGGCTGGCAGATCGTATGAAGGACTTGCGTGGCCATTTCACAGCCGAGACAGTTCACTATCGAAACCATGAATACGTCTCGTGCCACGTAATTGAGGACGTGTGAGGGACGGCCTCGGAATGCCCACTTTTTCACAAGTTTTTCCCCATTTTTGGTGTTCCGCCCCCGTCCCAGCCATCTGGGTGAGCCACACCCGCCCTCTGCTTGGAGTCTCTTGCAAGGCCCTCAACAGCTCGCACAGACATGCTGCGCCAGCGCAAACTCCATGTAAGTCCAGAACAATTAGCACATTCGATTACATGAATCAACAAAGGCAGATTTGCACGCAGTTACACATGCAAGTACCCCATTTTCTGTGCATATAGATCCATGAATCGAGCCCATTGACACTAGGTTTTCAGCATCTCTGCTTAGAGGTTCAGACTTCAGTGCACGTTTAATGCACACAAGTACAAAAATCTGATATTATAAATAGAATACATTCAATGCAATAATGGCAGTGTTTGGATGTATTACTACTTAAAAAGTAAAGTTAAATAGCAGAACATAGAACTATTGTTTTTTGCATTTTTTCAAATGCACATTTCTGTATTTTCCAATTTAAAAGATGTATTTTCAAATTATGAAAGATTCTATTGAATGTGTCTTTTTCTAGAACGTGAGTAAAGGAAAGACTGTTAAAAGAGCGAGGAAAAATCCAAGCACGCGCTCTATGATATTTAATGGTATCTCTAAAAGAACAATCAATAGGTTCAGGCAGAGAAATAGCTGAACACAGGTAAGAAACTGGAAGTTTTTGCAGTCTAAAATCAATAAGAAAGAAAAATGCTGCTTTGAAGCGTCCGAGCCATCGCAACAGATCTATGATACAATATATGCAATCTGTTTGCACTGACGGGCAGTACAGAACGAGAGCTCAAAGTTCACGAGGATATCTGAAGTTTGTATGCATGCGATTTAATTTGTCCAAGGCAGTGATTGTCTGCTTTTCCAGAGGTGCATCTGCGTGAAATCGAAACATGCTGTAGTGAAACGCCGGCTATAACATGAACTGTTTTCCATTGAAAGAAATTACCTTTTAACTTCTGTACCCGTGGGATCCAATAACTCCTTTATTTTACTGTCCAACGCGACATCACTGTGGTTTTCATATCTTGGACATAAGATGAAATGCAGCACGCCCGGGACTTCTAGCGATGGGTTTCTATTGCTTTCCAATAGGCTATTAACCCGGTGTAGTGCGGTTGTCTGATTGACTTTCAAACAATCAATAACAACAAGCAGACGACATTGGAAACAAAGCCCCCAAAAGAACCCTTTAAAAAATAAAAGGAATGATTATCCTTTCTCTGTCAGTTGATTTAGGTCCTGAGTACAATCCCAGTAACAGTCCCACTGCAGTGCACACTTTTCAGAAAACATAAAATGAACACCAGAAAGCCTTTCAGCACATTGCAAGAAGCCTTAGGACTTTTGGAACAAATTATGATTATGCACATATATAAAGTGAAAAGCTACACATATACATATGTGTAGTTTAGTTAAGTTGTAACAGTTGAACGCAATATCTTTAGTTAAGGTCATGGTTTCATGCAATCAGTGGTTGAAGTGGGCTGGAGAGGTTGGGAACGGTGCTCCTCTTCTTTTAAAAAAAAAAAAAGTGTTATTGTACCTATACATTTATTTTAAAAAATAAACCGTTCCGGAATGGTTTCATTTTAAAATAAAATTGTATGAAGAATGTACATTTGCACTTCAGTGCACTGGACTGAACATTCACCTTAAACGGCATGTGTGTTTGTTTGGGGGTTTGGATTGCATGTGGGAGGCGGAGTAGTGATGGGGTTTGTGAGGAGCAGGGCAGGGCAGACCAGCAGGCAACATAGTTCCACTACTTCTTTTTGTACTCTTCGCACACTGAATACAACCCTTGAAATTCGTTATGTCTTGGTAGCTACACCCCCTTAACTCTAAGCCACCCCTAATGCACAGCCCATGAGCACACAGATGACATCACCGATAACAACATTATGACATCACTTATTACATAAGGCCATCAGTGGACAGTAGAGCACATTGTTGACAGCCATTGTCCAGGACATGTCCCTCAGCAATGGCCCAGGCTCTGTCAAGCCACACAAAGAAGGGAAAGATATGATAACACAGAGCAAACCTTCTATAATGCAGTTCCAAATAACACTTTATCTGAAGTAACAGCAAACATTATTCCATGTAAAATGCAGGGGAGAGGTAAGGGAACTCTGTCCCCTGCACACCAAGTTCTTTGGAAGTAAATCTTCAATAGACTATGTATCTGTTTGTTAACTTTGGAACAGAAAACAACGTTTCCCTAGGTGAGTGTTTAATATCAATCCATATATCTTAATAGACATTAGTTTAAAAAAAAAAATCTTTATTCATATTGTGACCCAACGTGTTTCAAGAAAAATCTTCTCTTCATCACGGGTCTTGATTAGAATTTTAATCTACAAGTGATTAATGACAAAGTAATCTGTCAGTATTTAAAACATGATCATATACAACAACCCAAAGTAATCTTAGATGGATCTAAAAATATCTAGAAGAAAAAAAAGCATAATTACGTTAAGATTAGTATCTATCACAATGAAAGTATAAACAAAATTACAAATCCCACAAAATATCAACTTCATGTGATAGAGTGCAGGGGGGGGTGTTCGTTACCTTGGAAACTTGTATTGTTTTCAAGCCACCCAGAGAAGCCACTGCATGTGGAATGTGGCTAGGGTCAGTGGCCACTTTACCCCTGTAGATAATCCATGGGTCATTGGCCATGATATGCCTAGCCATCCAAAGTAGCCACACAGCCATGGCCCAGCAAGCCACCAAAAGCAGCAACTGGGGCGATCCTGTGGCTAGGCCCACAGGCCTTTACACCCATAATGAGCCAATGGCTATGTTACACCTCTGTTACCATGCGCTACACATATGCCTGTACATTATTTTAATCATATGTCTTGAGATGTATCATAAGATTGTTTTTACTCTGACAGGCAGGTTCTGTGAAATCCTGTGTGAGTCATCAATTATGCCACTTTTGATGTGATCAGTGTGCTTTAGTTCCCAGTGATTTCATCAATTAAGTAATCAGGGATGTTATTATTGATGCCATCTGTGTATCATCAGTGCTGCCATTATTGTGCTCATGCGCTATGCAATTTGGGCCTTAGCGTTAAAGTGGCGTAACTTCCAATACATGCTGAACTCCAAGGGATTCAGTGTTTGCTTTGAACCATCAACTGAATTACCCCTCAACTAAAGTGCTTTCACTGAATTTCAAGTGTGTTTGCAGTTAACTATTTCGAATGATCGCGCTCATAGCAAACGTTTGTTCACTGAATTTCAAGGGTTTGGTAATTCTGTCACTCACATTCCCTATAGTATTACATTTTTTTCTTATCATCATTCATGTCATATTAAACATTATCAGTATGTTGGTAACCTATGCACCATGGACCTGTTTTCGCTAAAAGTTGAAAGTGTTTCTTTGTGGCCACCCACCATTTTTTTGTAAGATTTTCCCATGAGATATTGATGAGATCTCTAATGTAAAATTGCTATTGTAACTGGTACATGATTCTTCCAAATACGTTATTGATAGAAGACAAAAGCACACAGGAAAATCTGTACCGTCCTAAGCTGCCATAAACTTTGAAAGTGCCAAAATGATCCTCTTTAACTTGACCCACATGAAGGCAAACGGGCTCAATCCCCCTCCTAATATCACTTTAACTACATTCTTATTCACTGACACACGTCAAAAACAGAACCAAATTCTGATGAGAACTTCATTTTTTCTCACAAAAATTGCAAGAATGTAGCTTTTCTTGCTAAAAGACGAAAAAGAATGGAAAGCCATAATATTACCTAGCCCACTAAAAACACCTGTCAACTTCCAAACTGCTGTTGTTTCGACGTCCCCGGATTCACCCTGGAGGCAAACATCCCCTTGATCCTTTCCTAATATAATTTGAAACATATTGTGATTCTTGCGAGAATGCCTTCATATGTGCCATTTTTTTTATTTGTTTTCATTTCTGAGAAGCCTTTGTTGCTGCAACGCAAATAAGCAGAAACATACATTATGGGCCCGATTCATGGAAATGTGGGCAGAAATCCTGCAAGTGGCGTGCGCTGAGAAGGACGCTGCGCGAGTCTGCGGACAGATTAAAAAATGAATGCACAGTGTCATTTATGGATTTGTTTGTGAAAAGTAATCGTATTCGCAAGTTGCGGCCGGAATGCCCCCGACATTTCCACACGCAAAGCCTAAACAACCAGATTAGCCACCTTTGCAAGTTCCGCCGGGTGAAAATACATGCATCCTCCAAACAGTGCGTGGTGTCCCCCCCAAGCATGCCTGCATCTCAGGGACCCTGCACAGGGTCACCCGTAACTGTCCCCGGCACTCCAACAACCTGCATATGAAAAACTGTAACTCAATCGAAACTCCGAAAATCTGCGTGCGAACCCACGTAAAACATTCCTGCACCCTACTACACTGCCTACATGCACCCTTAAGTAAGTTTGGAACCCCGGTTGCAAACTCGCACCCCGAAATACGATATGCAACCCCACCTCTGTGCTGCTGATCCTACATACAAGTGTACTTATGCCTCCCTTTGGATGGCGTATCTGTTGTAGGACTTGTGTGGCAATTTTGCCGGCTGAGAGGTTGCACGATCGAATCCATGAATACATCTCTTGATGCACAAAATGGGCGTGTGAGGGACTGCCTGCAGGCCGGCCTTTGAAATGCCCATTTTTTCGCATGTTCTTCCCCATTTCTGGTGTTCCGCCCCCTTCCCAGCCCTCTTGCCAAGCCACGCCCACACTGTGCATGGAGTCTCGCGCAAGGCCCTCAACGGATCGCAGAGACATGCTGAGCCAGCATGAACTCCATGCAAGTCCAGGTAAAGTACTGCACATTTATCCGATTCCATGAATCAAAACATTGGGATTTGCATGCAGAATGGCACACAAGTGCCCTATTTTACATGCAATGAATTCCATAAATCAGGCCTTCTGTTAGGACCTCAGGTACCCGCCTATCTTCCATTTTTTAAATAAAAATCTGGCTGGATTTCCACCAAACCAACAAAAGGTACCACTGTTCTGCATTATTCCACTTTTGAAACAAATGTGTGTGAAATCCGTCAAACTATTCTTGCCAGTGTGACTGTTAGATGAATGTGCATTTTCCCAATGAAAATATCAATACAAAAAGTAAAAGACACCACTTTCAAATGCACTATACATTTTAAGCCATGTGACAAAATTGCAGTTCTCGGGGTACAAAATTTTCAGTTCTCGGGGTACTGAGACAGAAAACAAATACAGATGCATCAAATGGGTCGAATGTTATTAGCAAAAAAAATATTTTGCAGTGGTCATTTTTGTTGTGGTTAAGTTGGAGTTTCCATAGAAAGAGGCAGTTTTGAGATTATTATCATTCTGGTGCTGTTTAAAAGATTTCCTGAAGATGTTTAGTGAAGTTCCATCCTGGGGGATAAAGTTATTGGGGGGATCCAAAAGTTGTATTGTTCATTAAAAATCTCAAAGGCAATGTTCACTCTCATGAACAGAAAAAAGCCACTCGATGGATTTGCAGATACATTCATGAAGAACTGGCATCTGGGCCATCTCAAGTGGTTTGCTTGATTTGATGAAAATCCGTCTGCATTTTGAACTGAAAGTCTTCATTTGGATTAGTTGAGAAGAAAATGCTTCAATTTGATTGGCTGGGACAGATCTGGCTCTTGCAATAATGAGTTTGTGGTCCCTATTTGGGACCTGTAGAGCGGTTTCCTAAATGGCACATTTTGGAAACAGGCCAGGAAGGATCCCACTGTGATTTATACTGACCTCACAATGGGGAGGTCATGTCGCAGAGGGATGGAATAGTGCCTTTTTTGTGAAAGAAATGTGTTTTTTGGCGATGGAAACTGAAGATTCATCATTCTTTGGGAAAAATGAGGATTGCGGTCACCAGAAGTCAGTAAATGTTTTCCTTGCATGTGCTATTGACAGATCTTCAAAGGCCCCACAGATCCTTATTCATGGGGACAGTAGTTCCTGTGCAAACTGTGGTACGCACAGATCCCATACAAAGAGTTTTATCTTATAAACGGGTGATATATATGAGTATTGTGAGACTGGCTCTGACCCAAATGCGGACGTTCTTTAGGAAGATGGGTCATGGTTGATTTTTGGGAACAAGTGGAGATTTTGAGCCATGTGATTCTGCAGATTCTGGCTGACATCCACATATCAAATGTATTAGTCTATCTTATTGGATGACTTCAAACATAGAGGATGCAAGCACCGAAATAAAATCTTGCATTAGTATCCTGACCTGTATAGTGTAGATAAACATTTAATATGTGGCTCAGTTTATGAGGAGAATGCATCTATCTGAAGTTAAAGAAAATATGCATTGCTTTATTTTTACACATATTTAATTATTCACTGAAAAAAAACGTTGTTAAAGGGACATTATTGTTACAAGCAAAACCGAAAACCCCCAGAAATATACCAGTTATGGTAAGCTAAGCAGCCATAACTCTTGCCACCACCGTGCACTGCTAAAATGAGCACCCAGGACATCAAAGATGTCATCACAAATGTCATTGATGACATCATTGATGAGATCACATATCTGGGCCACTTGTTCACTGACATATCTAGGCCAGGTGGTTTTGTTTACTGACAGTCAGAATATTAAAATTCAAAAGGTGCTATATATCTAGATGTTAACCTTGCCATATGTTCTTAAAGTACTTTCCTTAGGGTTTGGTCTCCACTCATGGTGTACATACATGGGGCAATAACTAGGTCTGAAACACAAAATTCATTTGTATACATGAAGATGAACTTTAATTTTATTAACATTTTATGAAGATGCTGTTTCTTTCTTCCTTACTTTAGTTTCCCTGTATGTGCCTCTGATCTGTATGCATTGTGTAGTAAGTCTTTAATTTTTAGCTAGTTATTACATGTTTAACATTACTCAAAACTCTGATAAGGTAACATTCATTACTGTACTATCCAAAATTACAAGATTAAACATGTTGTACTTCTGTGGTGCATGATGTAGCCATTGCTTATGTGTATGTATAACTAGGTTCCTGTATTATCAACAACACTCCAATACAATGTTGTTTAGATGAATACATTCTTTAATAGATTAAGTAGTTCATGATAGGTCTCCCGATCACCCCTGTCACTTGTTACCAATATTATAAACACAAACCCTTGTAAGGACTTTTCATTAAAATTAATTTACTAAACTTACTCATTATCCATTAACAATCATGTACAAAGCACATACGTGGAAGAATATTAGGAAAACTGCTATTTATCTTAGAAATGGCATCAGCTTTTGCCATCCCTCCTCCCCAAGAGCCACTACCACCACCACCAGCTGGAGGACCTACACAACAAAAATATCATAGTATTTCCAAAGACTATGAAGGCGACCAAGAACATGAGGTAGAGGAAGTGCCTAGCTCTAGCACCCTGAGGGAATCATGGGTGTGGCATTTCTTTACCACTGTTGGGAATGTACAAAAGGCTCAAGCTACCAAAGTGGAATGCACTACTCATTCACAGACTACCTGGACAGTACTCTTACGGGACCACCTCCATGCACCCCCACACCAAATCCAACCACCACAATGCTCCGAGAAAGGTTGTTCCTTTATATGCTGTCTTCCTCCACCTCATCTTCCTCAACCAATACTGTAACCAAACAGCTTACTTCTGTGGGACACATAATCCCAGCAGCTACCTTGCAAGCAATAAAAGAGGCTGTTGATCCATATCTTTCAAAGACAACCATCCTCTGTATATACTGCAACACACCACTCTGCAGGGGTATCAATTACGAAGTGCTTTGGAAGCTGTAATCAAGGAGCGTGAGAAACACTGCCCCTACCATAGAAATAACACACGTGCACCATCTTCCCTTGTCCACCTGCCCCTCCATATTATTGCTTGGTGCCTCTTCCCTGATTTCCCTCCCCACCTTACGTTCTAACCTCAATGCAAAAAAAAAAAAAAAATCAAACAATGACAAAAGGAAGGTTCCTTTAGGAACTACCTTCCACAGTAAAACAAATAGAACTAAAATATAAAATCTTATAAACTTCTACTTTCCATCTCTCATTAAAGTACATAGACTCAATAAGATTTTCCAACATTTCCATTAGCATTTTGTGTTTTGCTAATGGGAATAATGTGGCATTCATCTCCCGTTCCAGGGACTGAAACAGGGAATAATGGCCCGGCAGCCCAAGTTATCGGCCCAAGCGAACCGTTATCCCCCATTCCAGCCCTTGCAATGGGGATGAAGACCATTAGCGCCCCAGGATCCCAAAGCGGGAACCCGGGGTGCTAAAAAAAATAAACAATTTTTCTTCCCTCTCAAGATGGCCAAGATGAAAGGGAAGACGGGGCTCTGTACATCTTCCCTTTCCATGGCAGGGTGCAAAAAGGCAAAGAGGGAACCCTATGAGCATGATCTATGGAACACTGTGTATGGGAGCCAGGTGTGTACTTGGAAGCATATAGTATGGTGACATTGTTGTGACATTGTTGTAACATTGTTGGCATGGATGTGTTCACTGTGTGGGGATGTATTTATGTGTGTTGGTGTGAGGTGGACAGGTCCAACTGCATTGGATGGAGGGGGAGATATGAAGATGGTAGGCTGGCGAGTCATTGTGGGGCACACATTGGTGCTGTTGTGGGTGGTAATGCTGTCACTGTGTGGGGTCTTTTTCAGGTGATTGGCCTGCTATGAGCAGGTCAAACTGCATTAGGTGTGGGGGAGACATGCAGATGGGAAGCTGGTGAGTCATTCCTTGCAGTTGTTGTATGGCACTCAAGGGTTTACACACTGGTGGTGTTGTGGGCTGTGATGCTGCCATTGTATGGGGTGTTTTTCAGTGCATCAGCCTGAGGTACGCTGGTCCAGCTGGATTGGGTGTGGGGGAGACATAGAGATGGGAGACTGGTGAGTCATTGCTTGTAGTTGTTGCATGGCACTCAGGGGGGCACACATTGATGGCATTGTGGGTGGTAATGCTGTCACTGTGTGGGGTGTTTTGCAGTTCATTGGCCTGAGGTGAGCAGGTCCAGCTGCATTGGGTGCAGGGGGAGACATAGAGATGGGTGGCTGGTGAGTCATTGCTTGCAGTGGTTGCATGGCACTCAGGGGGACACAGGGTACAGTGTCATGAGGTGCAGGGATGTGTTACCTGCTCTTACCTTTTTTCCCTTATTCGGCTTGGTGACATGGTTGCTGCTATGGAAGAACACAGGGCTGGAGAATGTCTGCATGCCACACCTCGGCAGTGTCAGCTGCTTTGTACACCTATAGAGAGTTGCATTGCTGAATGACTGGGGACATCTGGAACAGAATATAAAGGAAAAAGAGCTGAGGTTAGATGGGCATCTTTCTTGAACTGAACTTGCACTTTTCTTAGTCTTTATGACTATTTCTGTATATATGTATTTTATGAGCTGTATTGTTGGTAGCAAGTGTTTGTTCCTGCTTAAATTATATGTTGTGTGTTGTTGGGTGTCTGAGTGCACAATTGTTGGGGGTGAGCATGTGGAAGTGATTGCAGGTTTCATTGATTGTGTTGTGTGCTTTTGTGTGAGCGACAAGGATACTGCTGTTTCCACTTGCTATGACTGTGTCAATGGTTTGAGCAGTTGATTTGATCTATGGACCCCGATACAGACACAGTTTGCCTCTCCCAGACAAACATTCTCAGGGTGTTGTTATAGGAAAGGTGGATTAGCCCTAATTCACCATCAAAGGGCACCAGGGATGTGGATTCACTGTGTGGGCTCCACAAGGGCTGCAAAGTATGTTTGCACAAGCTGGTTGCATGCATCCTGTCCTGTGCCCTTTGACCTAACAAGGGAATGGGTAGTGTCTGTGACTGAGGGCGATGTCCTTCCTGCAGCTCTACTGGTATGCCATGCCATGTGGAAACATTGTGCAGGACACAAGATGCCACGATGATCATGCATACTACTGGTGGGGCAAATAGCAATACGATGCCAGAGTGGTAAAGGCAACAGAAGCATGACTTGTGCACCCCGAATGTGCACTCCACTATGCCCCTGGTGGCTATGTGTGCTGCGTTATACCTTACCCCAGCTGAAGTGACAGTATCTCGGAATGGCGCGAGCAGGAATGGTGAGAGCGGGTAGACACTGTCTCCTGCAAAGGTGTATATGATTGTTGTTAGCATTGATTGTCATCATCTGTTATTCTTTGTGTCATGTGACTGCTTGCATGTGCTTGATTTTTGATACTCACTGATGAGCCCGGTGTTGCCAAAGGTTCCTGATGCCATGTCCTTGTATAGTGGTGGCTAGTTTTAAATGAAGCTATCATGTGTACTGACCTGTTCATTGATTGAATGCCAATGATTGCAGTTGTAATACATGTGTTTGGTCGCTCAGGGGGGGTGGGGAGGGCTGTAGCACAATATGAATGCAATGAATGGCTTCCAGTACCCATTGTAAGTTTGCTATGGCAAAAAACTTCTGGAACACTCTCTGCCTTGCCTATGGTGTGTGTGGCATGTGTGTGGCATGTACATGTGCCTACACAGACGTGATGTAATGTAAAGCCTGGTGTAGGCACTGGGATTGCATTGCCTGCGATATTCCGCCAAAAATGGCAAAGTTGTGCTGGAATGAGCACGTATCTACAAAATGTAGGGCTGGCATGTGAGTGCATGGGAGCAGATGGTGGGTGATGTAAGGTCTTCCTCCCACTCCCTGACCAGGTCTGGGATGACAAGGGGAGGGAATCTGTACATTGCATAAACCTCATCATTTGGCATCCCAAAAAGCGTTGTGCAAGGATGGAAAACCCTGTCCCTCACCATCCTACAACTCCTCATTCTTCCATGTACATTTGCTGCCACTAAAGCTGGATTCATCCTGGAAGTGCAACTTTGAAATAGGGCACATTGTATGATTTTATATGTGTTCTTTGCACTTTGTATGTTGCATTGTGTAGCACATGGCAATTGAGATCACAAGGTTTGCAGGTATTCTTTTGCTCTGGGAAGTTGCAGTTGGTAATCCATAAAGTGGGTTATAGTTGTGCTAGACTGGGCGTGTTATTTTTGTACATAGCGCATCCCTCAACACGCCCACGTTATTACTCATTTTGCACAGGGAATAAGCATGAATTATCACACAAAGTAGGGAAGGACCCACGCAAAGACTGATCCATGAATCCCCAACATGAATTTTGCACGCCGCTAAGTGCACATTTGCTGCACAAAGTGCCTTTGCGGCGTGCAAAACATTCTATGAATTAGGACCATAGTGCATTTCTTCTTTTTCTGTCCAGCATATGAAACATTCAAGATTAGCTGGCTTGACCTCGAGTTTGTGGAAATCAAGGAACACTAAGATCAGAGATGTACTTATCATATGTAGATCTGCAGGTGATGTTTTCATAACCATGCGTGTAACCGGCTATTCATCCAGGGTCTGGAATTTAAGAAATAGAAAGTATATATTATTTTTTTACTTTGGAAACGGCATACACGGCTTCCATCTCTATTTTTATTCACCATTTAAAATGATTGTTTTTAATGGAACGTCGGGTGATCTTATTTTGTAACTTCTGAATCAGATGTAGCATACATGTAGTTTACTTTAAAGAATGTTGCTGCGGATTTTCAAGCCGTTATGGCAAAGTAATAAGACATATTCTTTGATTAAAATTAATACACCTTTAATTGTTGGATTTTCAATGTATGTTTGCACATGTATATCCCTGGACTTTACCAAATGTACAACGTTTTATGTTTTTCAGTTTACATTTGCTTACATATTCTACTCTCTTAATGTTTATGTTTTAATGTGTTGCATATTAATATGTCATTGCATTCTATTTATGATGCTATTGTTTTATGGGAATTCTTTTACAAAACGGGTTAAATTACGAGATACCTTGGAATGCTAATGGAGCAGTTGGCCCTGTTCTGATGACTAAAGAGGGAAACAGAGGAATTGCAAAATATGGATCTATCTTTTGTGGTGGAGGGAGTGGTGTGCTGATTCAAATAATGTAGAATCTAATCTGGCAGAATTTTCTCTGTTTATTAGCCTTAATTTCCAATGGGATCATTATCCGTTTGTAGCGGTTAACCCCTTTAATGAACATCCTAAATCTGGCCCAGTTCTTATTTTGAGGACTAACACACCAAATGTACAAAGACTCTAGATTGATTTTGGTAGATGTCCTAAGATCAGAAGAAGCCTTTGCAAGCCATACCTAAACTCTGTTAAGATCCAACTCAGGTTACTCAATTAAGACCCCTTGTTTGCATTCACCAATATCACTGGAAGGTCGATAGCTGTAATTTTCAGTAGCTTCCTACAGATGAAGACGTGATGATATCCTCATTAAAGAGGTATTTAACATTCAAACCTCAGACTGACTTTAAACCTTATTTTAGCATGCCTGAGTCTCACAGTCTATTTTGAAGAGATACCACTTTAATCAACACCCCTCTAGCAGCTGGCCGGCTAGATAGAGTCCACAAGAGGAGTCATGTTTGTATGCTAAAACTATTTGCTAGTCACTTCAACATGGACTATTTGTCTGTTCATTAAGCAATCTACAGGTATGTCCTCCTCTTTTGAACCACTATCAACCTATCAATGGAATAAACCTTTTTTTGTTTTTACTTTAGCTCTAATGAAGAACCTGTCAAATGTTTTGCAGACTATGCTGTCTGTGCTTTTCAGAGGCACCACCATGGTGGAAGCTTGTAAAATCTTTTACATGTGTATTGTGTAGAACATGCAGGGGACATATGTATTTCCATTGAGGAAGGCAGGTATCTTTAGCAGGCTACAATGCCCTGGTGTTGATCAGTGTGTCACAGCTCGGCTGAGTCACATGTACTCTCAGACAATGTCCCCTCTAATTATTTTTCTCTATTTCCAGAAGTGGTTGGCTTTTGTGTGCACATTATTTACCATGTGCCCAATGAAGTAACCCTTTTTGTGAGCATGAGCTAGCCCATAGGTGTTAAGCACTATATAAATAAAATACAAATAGTGAGCTATCATCTCTGAAGAGCGTGTGGAGGGGAATTTCCCCCTCACACCAACCTCTGGAATTATTTACAAATCAGTGTAAAAATTACATCTTACTGCACATTTTTCCAAAGATATAGGCCATGATTTCAATATCTGGCATCGTCCTACTAAAATAACTCCTATGCACACAAAAATATGTGTACGCACAAACAAATGGTATGATCAGCATAAATAATAATTTAGTTGAGGCTATTAGTTGTCAATGCAGAATGTGTTTAATGCCATTTGAAAAGAAACACTTGTGTATTATGACAAAAAATGTGCATCACAACTGAGGTGGCTAGCAAAAAATGCACACAAGAAACAATGGAAGCTAGAGGGAGTGTGTGAGAAAATAAGTCAACAAGAGAAATGTGCACTTTAATGAAGTAATTCACGGTCCAGGAAAACATGCCTCTCATGAGTGTCAGGATGATAATTGTATCAGACTACCTACACCAGAGAATATGATAATCAAAATTCCTGTGCCACTGCTTACCATCAACATTACATTGGACTGTGAACAGAGCAGTGACAACACATATAAAAAAGAAACTGCTCTACCGATGAGAGCCATACATACCACGCATGTGTACTCCCTCCAAATCCAAAACAGGATGTTACAAACAAACAAATAGGGTGTACAAATAAGCATAACAACATATTTGAAACTATGAACAAATCAGCGCCTACCCCCTGCATCTACCCACAATGTTTCACTGATATTTTAAAATGCGACATTTCACCTTTAGTTGTTTGTTATTTTTCATCAGGTTATATAGTGCAGTGGTCAAGTCAACAGCCTACAAACCTGACGACTGTGGTTTGTTCCCCGAGGTCACCTTTTATTCATAAATTCAAAGAGGTCGTTCAATGATTCTCATTTTAGGTGGGGGGACTAAGTCCACCCTCTAAATAAAGTGGGCGGACTCCATCCCCCCGCGTGTACCCTCGACTTGAGCCCTCCATATGGCAATGCTAATTACTCTTTTACTCCATAAAAGATAATTTGATCCCAAGTAGGAGGTCAAATCTGATCCGATACCTGTATGTAACCGTTACATAGGATGTAAAATAACTGGGCACATAATACAGTCTATGGGGTTTTGCCTCACCCTTCCTCGCCCCAGCCTAAATGAAATTCAGTAAGAGACTCACTGAGGTTTTTTTTGTGGAGCCTCTTTTAAGATAATAGCAGCAATGCTCCAAAGTACAATCGATGGAGTGCCTTCTCCTGTAACAAGGGGCCCCCTTTCTGCAATAGATTGTTATCATTTAAAGTTGCATGAGGAGGCTAGAGGCAGTAAACATGTTTATTTTGGAGACCCCCCAGCTGAGAATGGAAAGAAACAGAAGGTTCTGTTTCCTACACTGTTACTACAGTTTACTCTCCTTTCATGCAAATAAATACCACATTTCGATCACAGTACTGCACTGCCCAAACATCTGACTTGGTTGCCGATTTGTTTTTCACCACCAGGATTGTTCACATGTGCCCCTTCACACTCTTTTCCAGATCCTGTGATGGCCGCCAATACAAGTTTATAGCGCTCTGTAAAAAGTGAAGAAATGTAGCAGTACAACACTCACTGGGGTATTTGTATACCCACAATACTTTGCAAACAAAAAACATCTAAAGCCTCTTCATGATTTTATGGGCAGTTTAAGGAAAATCTGGAAAGCATGCAGGTTGTGTGAAAATAAATGCAGCCGTTTGAATTGTCATTGCCCTAATGCTATGTATGAATAGTACCAGGCATATTCAATACCCTAACTCCTTTTTAGACCAAGTAGATGCTATTGCAATGTCACTCTCCACTTATAGGGTAAGATTAGCAATGCTAAAGTAGAAGAGGCTGATCATGATATTGGCCTACTCAAAGCCCTTAAAGGGCAAATTAATATTGAAGGCACTGCTTCAAAGCACCTGTGTGACATGTACAAAGAATAGGAATCATGGTATGAGGTTACACATCCAAGTAGCCTGCTTATTTACAGTCAGTAGCCAATATTTGATCTGACAGTTATGTTACATAGTGCAGGTGACACTTTTGCTAAAGCATCACTGGCTATGAAAATGCTGGTGCTTGAACATTATTAATAGTACAACCAACATAGAACTACTGTTGCTCATGCCTTTTTAGTTCTGTAGAAGATGGGAATTGTCTGTGCATGCTGCTAAAACTCTTCTGAACGGCACCCATACTGAAGCTGGGCAAGCGCACATGCGCACAGCTTAGAGGGAACACTGCTGAGTCTCAGAGAGCCTCAGTGTATGCAAAGTGCAAGGTCCCAAAGCAAGATGGTGAGAGAGAAGGAGACCAAGAAGAGGAAACAAAAGCTTTAAAGTAAAAATCAGTTTATTTATTTTGTTTAAATACTTTATTCAGCATAAAACCATAAAGTAGAAGAGATGCATATTAAAACACACACATAAAATCATGATCTCAGAAAAGAAAAGAAATTCATTTCACATTAAACATTTTCCATAAATTAATCTCAAGAGAAATAAAACAAAGAAAATCTAGACAGATAAAAACAGAGTAAATTAAGACAGATCTTTAACAATTCGTAACAAGAAGAGAGCAAGCTCGCAACCTCGATTAATTGTATAAAAAAGAGCAGCCACCTCAACCAAATTTCAGCAAATAATCTGGGTTACTTCCGCCCTCCTTCTTCCCCCCCAGTAATTTTGGTCTTACTTTCCAGGCCCTTTAGGTATAGCGAGGTGTGTGGTTGTTTCCCTACGAAAGGCCACTGCTACACTAATAGAACGTAACCTTGCCTCCCAAAGTAATGGTCTTAAACATTGGCATCTCAAATCTTTCAGCTTTACACAGAAAAAAAAATGCATAGTGGTTTCCAGGTCAGAGGTAATATTCCATCCAAAACTGGATCTACAAATATCTTGCAGATGCCGGGCACATGTAACCAAGATAGCTCTCAAAAGAGTAATCTGTCTTGACCTCTAGATAATCTTGGTCCAATGTAAGCTTTTAGCAGCCTCAGCCATCCTTTCCCATTTCTTTACAGCTGAATCCTAATCCTAAGGGAACTGCCATTATGCCCAATGATGGTTACTTTAGCAGGTATATCTTCTACAAACCTGACATTGCAAGTCCTCATTTCCATATTATATAAAATTTGGGCTGTGTCAATGGCTTGGTGAGGAATCCTCTTTGGGGTACTGCTACCAGGAGATATCCCAGGCACCAACCTGGATTGCTCATAATCCCTCCAGTTCCATTACAGGTTCCATATTCAAATTTAAGTCACCTGCCGTAACTATGTAGGTCTTCATATGATTGGATCCCCACCAAAACTGTATCAATTCTTCTATTTTATTCTACTGCATTAGCTTCCGATGTTCTGTTATAAAGATTAAATAAGAGGATACAAGGTTCTTCCCGGGTACAAACAGCCAAATGCTGGAGCTGTTCTACACCTGTTTGGCAGACAAACACCTTTCATTCTAGTGCCATCTCCATCATAAAGAGAAGGCCCCCACTTGGCCTACCCTTGATACCTGAAATACTTGGTATCCCTGTATGATAGTTTCCTGTATCACCCATGTTTCCTGAAAAAGGATGAACTGGAAGCCGCTTGGAAAATCAATCCAATTTGAGTCCTCAAGATTGTTTGCGATTCTGGCACAATGTTCAAGGATAGGAGAGAACAACCAATCTCGGGTGCAGGACTAATTGTCCCAGTCAATGCACTTCTTCTTAGTTTCCCGCCTCTACATCATTCATCACTCTCCTGTCCCGTCTTGTTGAGGGGCTTAAAAGGACCTACAGTAGGGGAAATGCTTGATTTCTGAATTCCTGAGTATCAACCACCCCTTGGTTACAGCATATCACGGCATGGGAGCTAATCAAGATTGTAGTGCCCTTTGGTGGAAATGGCAGGAAATTAATTACCAAAATGACATCGGCAAGATCCCATGTCACAAAGAAGTCCTGAATATAGTCTGAGAATGAGTCTTGCTTAGGGACCCAGATACATCTTACTATATCTCATCAAATAATGGATAGGCAACCCTTAACATGTCTTATGCAGTGGATGCATTTGTTTTTCAAGGCAAACTCATCCTCAAAAGAGTTGCATGAGGGTCTTGGGACATTAACCATTGGACAAAAGGTAAATTCCTTTACCTCTATGCAATCCTATGTACAAATCTTTCACAGTTGGTTTTACCGGTAGTCTCACTCACAAGCTTGGTAGTAGTCACTCTACATACATCTGGACATGCTTCCGTACATGATTTTGATTGAATGGATTTATCTTCAAAGTTCAGTCTTGGGTTAGAAAGAAGGGACATATGAAATCTCACAGGTCCACTATTACCTTGGTCTAGGGCTAAAGCCCTTTTGGCATCAAACATTTCAGGCAAAATTGGAATTAAGTCTCCCCACGAGGCCTTAGGCCGTTTATCATTAAGAACAGGGCCCAATACCTTTTGGGGCTGAGTGCCCTTCATTTTCTTTTTTTAAAAATTTCAGTTGTATTAGTTTTCAAATGGTAGAAGTTTGGCAATCATTTACAAGCATTTTCCACCAACAAGACAGATAAAAATTATTACAAAAAGAGCAACCGTGTATAGAACATATAAAGTCTTTGCAGAACACATACATTTCCGATAGCAATGTCCAAACCAATTGCCTACACAACCTCCCCTCTCCCCCTACTCCCATATCGCCGTCTGACGGGCTAGAAGAAACCAGATGTTACATTAGAACCATTTCATATACATAACATAGGACACATGAGCACAAAATGACCTGTAAATTCGCCATAGCAAAGTGAACCGTCGCATAGATTGTCTCTCAGTGTAGTACCGCTTTGCACACATTCTGTTTATGTGACATATTTAGCACGAAATTCAGACCATGCATTCTCAACTGTGGTACGATCCCTATGTAGGGCCTCAGTCAGATTGTCCATTCTGTATATGTTCAGTGCAACACCCAACCACTCAGTTTTGCTAGGGAACTTGGGTCTCTTCCAAGCCATGGTGAGACAGGCTCTTGCGGCCATAAGAAGGCCTTGTATCATTTTGGGTGCTTTCAAGGTCGTGTCGTCCGTTTCAACCAGGCCGAACAGAATCAACAGTGGTTGTTTCTCCCATACATCCTCATCTAATTCCTTGATCCAGCTGAGAACTTCTGACCAGTAAGCTTGGACCATCTCACATCCCCACCACATATGCCAATAGTCTGATCGCTTCCCACAACCCCTCCAGAAGTGTGGGTTTACTCCTTGATACATTTTAGCCAGCCGGATCAGATCATACTGCCATCTATACATAAACTTGATGGCATGCAATTTGTATTGGGAAGATATAGATGATTTCGCCGTTTGTCTACAAATTTGTAGCCATACGTTTTGTGAGATCTGCCTGCCCATATCTGATTCCCATCTGTTCTTGAGTGTGAGGGATGGTGTAATATCAACCTCAATCAACGCCGAGTACATTGCACTTATTGAACATCTAGAGGTCGTACAGGTGTCGAGAATTCTCTCGAACGGGGTGAGGTCCGTTTGTAGCTGATCTTTCCATATCGCCCTTGTCATCACCCCCTTGAGTCTGAGGTAGAGGAAGACCGATAGCGGGCCTATGCCAAGTGTCTCCTGAAGTTCCTGAATAGTAATGAAGGTGCCATTCCTCCAGAGTTTACCAGCCCTTTCCAATCCCACGTCATACCAGGTCTCAAAGCTCCCTGGGTCCGGGATTGCATCCCGGATCCCTGGCGACCAGAGGTGTACCAAAGGGGAGGGCCATGTTGTAACTCCCACCATTCTCTTGCCTGGCTTCCATATTGCCCATATTGTTCAAATAATGGGGTGATTTTTGACACTATTACGTAGCTGGGGACCCAGATCCATAGCCATTCACCCAGAATGAAAGGGCGGAGATGGTAATTGTCCAAGGCTATCCATTGTGGTTCTGACTGCTGCCTGACATGCGGAACAAGGACACGCAGCTGGGCTGCCCTATAATATGTTTCTATGTCCTGGAGGCCTACCCCTGCATTGTCTTTTTGAAGCTGGAGCAACGATCTGGGGACCCTTGGCTTTTGATTTTGCCACAGGAAGGTTAAAAGGGACTTTCTAGTATCCATAAAGTATTCCTGGGGCATTTTGATGGGGAGCATTTGGAACAAGTAGAGTATTTTGTGGAGAATCACAATTTTTATTGCATTTAAACGGCCCAGCCAGAACATGGTGAGTCTGGACCACCTTTGGATATCATTTTGAAGGACAACTGATAGAGGGGGGAAGTTAGCCTCGAATAGGGAATCCGAGTTGCGAGTAACATTGATGCCTAGGTATTGGAGTGTGGAGAGGCTGACCTTTACTCCTAGAGGGGCAAAGCGTTCCGTCTCAGAGTCTCTACTTTTATCAATTGGGAGGAGGATAGACTTTTCAGTGTTGATTTTCAGGCCGGCCAGTTCGCCATATTCTTCGATTATATCGATCGCAGCTGGGACAGAATTTAGGGGATCAGTTAGATGTAGTAAGATATCGTCAGCGTAGAGGCCTAGTTTATACTCACGATCACCCACTATGATTCCCTTAACTTTACCATCATTCCTTAACCTCTGAGCCAGGGGCTCAAGGGACTGCACAAATAGTATTGCCGACAGTGGGCAGCCTTGCCTTGTTCCCCTTTCCAAGGGAAACCAGCGTGAATAGCCTCCGTTCACTGACGTTGTGGGGGATGCGTACAGTGCTTTGATGGTGCGGCGGAGCTTCGGCCCGAGCCCGTTCCAGACCAAAACCCTTTCTAAGAAGTCCCATGACACCCTATCAAAGGCCTTCTCGGCATCCAATGACAGAAGAGACCGATCCCCTCCCATTCCCTGTGCTTCATGAATTAAATGAAGTGTTTTCCTCATGGTATCCGCACCCTGTCTCCCAATAACGAAGCCAACTTGATTGGAGTGTATTAGCCCAGGTAAGTGCAATTCAAGCCAGGCCGCAATGACTCTAGCATATACCTTAGCATCAATGTTGAGAAGAGAGATGGGGCGATAGGAGCTACAATATTTGGGGTCTCTACCTTCCTTTGGAATGACAGCGAGCAGGGCCTGAGAGAAGCACGGGGGGGCTTGGCCTGTGTCAAAGATCTGATTGAACAAGGATGCAAGGAAGGGGGCGATGAATGCGGATAATGTCTTATAAAAACCAGGCAGGAAACCATCATCCCCAGGGACCTTTCCCGTCTTCAGGCGTTTTATGGCTTCCGTGACTTCCTCTTCTGTGACTGGTGTGTCTAAGGATTCGGCCTCCATGGATGTGAGCGTGGGGATCTGCACTTCTTTGAGGTATGTGTCAATACTCTCAGGAGGAGGGGGGGTCACATGTATATAAGTCTTCATAAAAGGAGGCAAATGTTTCTTGTATGCCTTCGGGGGATGTTACTATCGTGTCTTTGAGGGTGCCGTCAGTCCTCTCGATGAGATCGACCCATCTCTCTGCCTTCTGTGTACAGAGACGAGCCGCCAGGAGGGCGTCTGCCTTGTCGCCTTTTTCATAATATTTTTGTTTGAGGTATTGTAGGGTTTGAGCTGTTATGCCCATGATAAGTATTTTCAGCTCCTCTCTGAGCTGTTTAGCTTCGGCAAGATACTTGGGCCTCTCAGATGGGGAGGACTGTGCCAACTTTTGGGCTGTAGAGAGCTTCTCCCTAATATTCTTTTCTATCAGGGTACGTTCTCTTTTTTTTCTGGCCCCTTCCCTAATGAGCACCCCCCTCCAAGTGGCCTTAGCTGCTTCCCATACGGACGTCTTCCCAATCTCTCCTGTGTCATTAGTGGCAAAGAATTGTTCGATCTCAGTTTCAAGAGTTTCTTTGAAAACCGAGTCAGCCCATAAGGAGTCATTACATCTCCATTTAGTATTCCGGGGGGCCAGGTCGTTCTAGCATATATCCACCGTAACCATGTTGTGATCCGACCATGCCGTGGGGTGTATATTTGCGGCACGAAGTATTCGCAGGAGGCCATCGGAGAGGAAAATGTAGTCAATACGTGTGAGCTTATCATGAGGGAGGGAGTGAAAAGTAAAGCCCCTATCCGCTGGGTGCAAATGGCACCAACTGTCAATGAGGCCATATAGGTCCAGGGTTAATTTGATTTCAGCTTCATCTCGGGAGGTGGGTGGGTCGTGTGCATCGGATCTAGTCTGTCTATCCACAGAGCTGTCCATCCATGTATTAAAATCTCCACCTAGAGCTATGTGTCCCTTGGCCATGCTAAAAACCTTCTCAGTGATTTTGTGGAGGAACCTATTCTGCCCTTGGTTAGGTGCATAGAGCGTGGCAAGGGTGACAATTGTGCTTCGAATGTTTCCCACAACCACGAGAGCCCTTCCTTCCTTGTCTGACCAAGTCTCACGAGTCGACATCCGGAGGCCTCTGCGAATTAGAATTCCCACTCCCACCTTTTTTGACATACCAGAGCTCCAGTAGAAAGGGCCTACCTCGTGTGATGGAATCACACTCTCCTCCCCCTTTGGTATCGTGTCTCCTGCAGAAAAAGAATATCTACGTTTGACCTCTTGAATTCTCTGGCCACCATGGATCATTTCGTGGGGGAGTTTAATCCCTTCACATTAAGTGTGCACATGCATAGTGTGTCGTTAGAGAATATAGGTGACATCTTGAGCGTCACGTGAGTGTTTAAGCGACCATGTCGTCTGCATCATGGTCCGTGTCGTGTTCGATAATGCAATGTATGGTTCATTTCTCGTGAGTCTGGTCTCCGCGAGTCCTGAAGAGGCCAAAGGATGACCCTTCCAATTCGTGCTTTGACCCTTCATGGTCCCATTTTGTGTTCTTCCTCCCGCAGGTCTGTCTTCTTATGGATTATATGTCTTGTTCCCAGCCCACTCTTCCCCCCTCCCCCCAACATTCAGCGTCTGACCCATCCAGGTTGACATCACCCAGTTGGTCTCGGACCACCAATGGAAACCACGAAACAAGCGGTCCTATCCTAATGTAAACATATTTAACAGTGAGCCCCCAACCGTGTATTCTTAACCCTGCAAAAGCAATTTACAAGTATTAATTCTGACCCCCTTCTTAGGCATCGTTCCAGTGTCCGTTTTACCCCACATTTCCACCAAGGCACCCTAAACATGCAGGCCCCAGTTTGTCGATTATGTAACAGAAATTAAACAATTAGGTCTAAAGTCTGACCCTGGGGTCAGGTGCACCGTTGGCACATGCTGAGCGTGAGCTCCCCCATTCATCATACCGAAAACCCTCCACTTTCACGCGGGCGGCACCCGAGCGCTCAGCTTCATCCATACCACTCACCCCATTGTTCCTTTGCCACGTGCGGCTTAACGTGACAGCCTGGAATCCGGGTTAATGTTCCATGTCTTGTGAATTGTTCATTCTCTGGAATTTTCTGGATCCCTGAATCCTCCTGCACCGCGGGCCCTTAGTGCGCCACTCAACCTCCCCTCCTTTCGATTCACCAAGGGAGGATCCTTCTACCTGGGGACCAAACAGGTCAGCTATACAGTCCGCAATGTCCTTTTCCAAAACAAGTTTCATTGTCGAGGCCTCCCACTCAAAGGTGAGTGAGAACGGGTAACCCCACCGGTACTGATACCTTTGTCCTTCAGCATGCTTGTAATTGGGGAGCATTTCTTCCTCATTGCCAACGTGAGGGATGACAAGTCTTGGTGAAATGTTTGCTTCGCCCAGTGAAAGTTGTGGAGCGTGCCTGGCCTTTTCTAGGATCCTAGCTCTGTCCGCATAATTGTGAAAACTAGCCAGTACTGATCTCGGGCCTCCTGGTCTGCCTCCAGCCCTATGGATTCAGTCAATTTTGGGTTCATCCACTAATTCATCCCTAAATAGGAGCTTCAGAATGGTGTGTAGGGTCTGTTTTAGGTCAAGGTTGGTTTTGCCTTCCTTTTCGGGCACGCCAAACACACAAATGTTGTTACGGCGCTTCCTGTTTTCGAGATCATCAACCTTTAGGTTTATTCCCTCTTCCCTGTGTTCTATTTCTGCAATGCGGTGGTCCATTTGTGCCTCCAACGTGTTCAGAGAGGTTTGGTTGTGCTCGACTTGCTCCAGCCTGTCGTCCATTTTGTCCAGTCTTTGTGTGATTTTATCAATTTTGCTGCCTATATCTGCTCTCATGCTTTTCATCTCGGTAAGCAGGTCAGCAACATCTGCCTTGGTGGCAGCGGCGTCAGATCCTGCAGTCAACATCTTGGACTCGGCGGGTGGCCTCAGGGATTCGTGGGTTGGTATAAACCTATATTTCACCAATTTGCCCTTAAGGTCCATGGGTGGCGGGGCCTCAGTGGTGAGGTGTGTGGGTCTCAGCTATACACAGATAGCCCCTACAAGAATGGTCTATTGAGAAGTATACGCCTGTGTATACGGGCTTTGTCCTCCGGTGGCAAAGCATGATGGGGGGATGTTATTAAAAGCTCCGATAACAGATAGCCTCTCTTATGTGATTAATTGCCCTTCGGTTCTTCCTGTTCCTGCTTTATCCAACTGGGGAGCTTCCTATGGTGTAGGACATCACGAGTCTCCGGGACAGTTCCCAAGGAAGAGAGATATCAGTTTGAGGCCTGCGCAGCCCACCCCAGGTGGGGTGCCTGGGTACTGTTCCTGGGTCTGGTAAGTTCAGGAGGATGCTTGGGTTCCAAGCAGGGCACACGCCCTGGCAGACAGGGGCCCAATCCTCAAACGTTTGTGGCCTGGTTAAGATCTTCTAGCACCCTTAAAAGGACCCGAGGCGCATTGTCTTGCTCATTCTCTCCGGGGTCCAGGTACTCCGTGCAGCCCCCCAGCCAAGTTGCGACTCAGGAGAGGGCCCGCCGCCTTCCCTGTTCGTGATGCAGGAGGAGAATCAACATGTGAAGAGCCACCGGGACAAGTCGAGTGGATGGAGTCTCCTTCTAACGTGACCGGGGTACGCGCTCGTATATGAAGCGACAGGGGAGACCGCGTAAACTGGGCGTGCTCCACAGCAGTCCTCCCCCGAGCGCACCCGGTGCCCGATCGGCCCCCTCCGGGTCCCCGGCTCACGGAGGTGGGGGAGTGCGTACCTGTGTGCTTGTACTTGTCGGTGGGCCCTGGCAGCGGTGTGCGTCGCTGAATTCCCCCTGGTTCCACGCGTATCACGGCTGTGCGATCGCTGGAGGGCGCGGCGGGATCTCGCAGGCCTGCTCTGCCTTTGCGTGCCCAATCATGCAGAGCGGGTTACTCCATGAAAAAAGCTCTGTTTCAGTCCGGGTTTTCTTCCGGTATGTCCTGAATACTTCTGATGCTAATTTCTGTCAAAATTGTAGCCGGCAGGGGGTCTCGTGGTGGGGGCTCAAGTCACTTTTCGGGACCCTTGCGCGGAGCCTACATGGAAAGTAATCCCATCTGTGCGCCCCCTGGTGGCCGATCGTGCCCTTCATTTTTGATGATAATATAGTAACATTATCTTTCAGGGGTTTAATTTCCCCCACCAATTCCTGGAGACAACTACCCAATGTATCGACAATTAGGGACTTAATTTCAGTTAACAGGCCCCTAACAACTATATCTGAAGACTCAGTAAAATCTATAAGGACTGAGGTCTCTGCATCTAAACTACTAATAACCAAGTTCCCTTTAGAAGTTGAGGTGCATCCACCTTTTGATGTTCCCCCTTTTGAGCCATATTTCCATAGGGCCATTGCCTTCTTATATGCTCCTTTTGGACCCTTAGAAGGTATCTGTACTAAATCATCTTTATTAGCAAGAGCAGAGAAGTTGTTGTTGAGATTTATCAGAGGGTTAACCTCAACTACTTCTTCTCGATCTGTTTTGCCTCCCACCTCCGCAATAGGATCCTCAATCGAGATTCTGCCAAATTTTTCTTAATGAAACAAGTAAATAAATAAATAGGGTGCTGATTCCCCTGAAAAGTTCCTGGTAGTCCGCAAATGACAGAGAGGACAGCAAATCGACAAGTTGCAGCAAAAAACAAATCAAAATAACTCACAGGAATGTCATAGTGCCGCTTGCTCGCTCCGGCACACTATCAGTTTGTTTATTAGCAAAAGTGAACACCTTCCCTAGCTAGCTGCACTCCGAGATCAGCTAGAGCATTCAGCGTTCCACAGCTTCCCGCGTAGATTGGCCGGTAAGAGGTCTTCATTTTCCTGACAGTCAGCTCACCAATGCAGACAGATATAGTAACCGATATAGAGGCAATCACTGTGGCTCGCCTCTAAAACTCATCATGTGTATGATGAACTCAGCCGTTAAAAAAACACCAGGCGTACCCTCCTTTGGATCCCTGTGGACCAAAGAATTGCTCTGAAAACACTCACTCTGACCCACAAATGCCAAGCAAACCACGCACCGGAATACCTATCAAACCGTTTCCAGGTTCACACCTCTACACAACCCATGAGATCCACTGAAGTCCATTCTCTGCGCAAACCCAGATTCAAGCTGCATTAAGCAGGGGGGCAGTTTCCCAGTCCTGACAGCCAAATTTTGGAACACTCTCCCTACCACACTCAGAGCTGAGCCTTCCTTACACTCTTTCAAGTATAAAGTCAAGAAATGGCTTTATGAACAGGACCCAGGAACCACTCACCTATAATGTCCCTTCTACTTTGTCATAACTATGGTATGCCACCAATGTTTATTATGCAACTATATCATTGTTTAAAACCTCGTGTATATTTCACGCCTGCAAAATGTAAATGGCTATTACTTAACTGTATATATCTATCTGTAAATTCATTCCTTATATTGTGATTGTACCACCAAGAACTGTTCATTTAACTTAATGTATGTAACAAAATACAATTTCATGATGCGCCCAGTTGCCTACGGGCCCGGATGCGCTATACAAATAAAACAAATACAAATGAATACAAATATTATCTCGCCCGCAGCAAGTCAAACAGCATAAAACATCACAGTAACCTTTTCTGGCCCAGGCTTTGCTACAAGGGTGAAAACGTTGTTTTTATGCTGCTAGTCCTCTCTCTGGATACAGGGGGCGTGGCCTCATAACAACGGCTACCCAGGTGGACACAGTCAAGAAATTAAAATATGAAACAGCGCAGCAGGCTTTACCGATGCAGGCTTTGCCTCAAGGGTAAAAACGTTTCCTTTTAATGCTGCTAGTGCTGTCTCTGCTTATCGGCGCATGGCCTTATAACAAAGGCTTCCCAAGCAGTCACAGTGAAGAAATTGAAGCATAAAACAGTGTAGCAGGCTTTTTTGACCCAGTTATTCAAGCTGAGGGCTCAGGAAGGTGCTACAGCAGTGGGGTGAGTGTGCCGAAATGCTCTGGAGTGGACCATTAGGTGGTATGTGTAAACCCCACCCCTCAAAATGCCATGAATCTTCATCCCCTAACATTTGTAATGTCACTGTGATTAAGCAGCATAGTTCTTTTTTGAGGCTGGAAGGCAGTGATGGAAGGCAGTGATACTACTGAAAGTACTCACTCCCCACAATACCAATAAAACTCAGAATCAAGGACACATCCCAGTAGTGAATGAGACTATGAGAGGTGATTGCGAGTTGTCAAAGATTGATATAAAATTCAGCATCCAGAAAACTCTGCTGCCTTGAGAGCGCTCTGGCAAACAATACAATACAATTGGGCCTCATTACAACCTTGGCGGTTACCCCTTTACCGCATCCCGGGTCCGAGTTCTCGGTGTGAGGATTTACCGGGTCATTCCAACCTTGGAGGACCTGGTAAATCCCCATTTTGAAAACCATTCCCCATTCCCATTCGAGCCCCCATAGGGCTCAATGGGAATGGGGAAGGAGCTAATAACAGGCCTGCACATAGTGGGCCCGTTATAAAGCTCCCTGGTCCCTTAGAGGCTCCCACTAAGGGCGTCTCGTAAAACCAGTTGGCCTTAGTGGGACCCACTAAGGGACCTCGGAATGCGGTGGTAAGGGGTCAACAGCACCGGCATCCTTACTGGTGCCGTTAACCCCTTACCGCTGCACTCGTAATGAGGCACAATGTATTTTTAAAAGGTTACAGCGTCATCAGTGATGTTTTCCATACACCCAGCAAGTTACAATGTCATTGGTTAGAAGGGAGGTGCACATATAGTTTTTTAGTGGCCGGCTCCACGGGATTGGCTGATGACTTGGTGGGAGGTTGGACATCACATGATTCAGCTGGGCCGGTCTGTGTGACGTGAAGGTTAGGCCAGGTCAGAGAGGCGGCTGGACCTCACTATACATTTATTCTAGACATGCAATAAACAATGAGCATCAATATACCATTGAATACAACTTAGAGGCTTATAAGTTGTACATACATAACTGCATCATCTCACATTGGGTCATTTGTAAGGTGAAGGGTGTGGGGGTCTTGCCTTCTGTGATAACCTGGGGACTGGGCTGGTCTGGCACGTCAGGACGAGGCAGGGAGTGGAGTGACACATGTTAATTCAAGACAGGATATACTGTGACAGGGGTCTGGGTTTATTAGGGGCACTCTAGGATGGTCAGCACAGTGGAGGCACACTTCTGTCACATCAAGAGAATACCTTAGGAGGGCACGGGGTTACACAAGCAGTCATTTTCCAACAGCTAGGTTGAAGGGCGCAGCAGCAGGTTCGGGGGATGGATGAGCTACAATTCATGGTCCAGACCGGTTCACAGGACAGTGAGCTCAGAGAAAGAATGATGTGATACATAGTTTTAATTGTGGCAGTTAGCTCCAGCACATCCATGAGAAAGGGACTTGGGCAGCACAGAAAAGGTGGGGCGGTTGGTGCTCGCTGTGCGCGGTGCTGCTGAGGGGAGAGGAGACTTTGTAGTGCCGGATTGTGGCCCAGTCCAAGATGGAGTCTTGATAGCCCCACCTCTGCTCCTGCGGAGGCCTTGTTCCTCGCAGGGGAGCTAATTTGCCCCTTCCTGCATTGCACTACCTTCAACTAATCTTTGAGAATGTTTCTATTTCTATTTCTTTTTTTTTAAGCAATCCATTCTGACTCTGTAACTGTGGGGGAGGTGTGTGGTGGGAGCACTTAAGGAGGCAGACTGGGAATGGTTGCAGAAGTGAGAGGGAGTGGTGGGTGGTGCAAGCACTTAAAGGGCTGTTGGTATCATGGGCGGGGGTGAGTGTGGGTGGTGGGTGGTGGGAGTAGGGCATACTAGCAGGGCCAGGCTGGATTAGTTGGTTGAAGTGAGTGGGGTTAATGGGAGATGTCAGAACTTGAGGAGGCTTCTATGATTTAAGGGTGATGAGCCACATTTTCACCAGTATGCCACTTGAACTTATGAGTGACGGTAAGTATTTTGGATGCCACTTGAACTTACGGGTGACGGTACGTAGTGTGGGTGCCGCTTGAATTTAGGGGTAACGGTACATAGTTTGGGTGCTGCTTGAACTTGGGGCTGATGGTTCGTATTTCGGATGTTGTATTGAGTTACGGGGATGGTCTGCAGTTTCCCCAGGTTGCTTCCTTGAGTTATGGATGGCATTTGGCAGTTTTACCAGAGTGCCATATGGTGGTGCAAAACTAGGGGGCAAAGGATGTGTGGTGGTGCTAGTTTTTGTTTGCGTGGGTGTGTGTTGTGGGCATTTTGTGCGCTGCTGGTTACTTTACGCTGTAGAATCCATGAATCCGCTGACAGCACAAAACTTTTTGCATGCACAAGTCGGTGCGATGTTGTTTATGATGCTAAATAGCTTGCGTGGAGTTGTGATATGATATGGCATTTGTAACGTGCCTATACACTAGTGTTTCAAGGCGCGACGAGGCAAGGAAGGGGGAGCAGAGGGCGGACAGAGACAACAATCGTACTAGGCCAAGTGACATTGAGGTCGCGCAAGTGCAGGGGAGGCAGAGGGAAAAAGTGCCAGGAGAAGGTGAGGGGGCAGTGCTGCACATCGGATCAAAACAATAACAAGAAGTGCGGTCAGCAGGTGGCACGTGGAAGGGTAAGTGGAGAAAGCAGGTGTCAAAAAGTGCTTGTAGGGGGAATGTAGGGTTATAGATACAGACCCAAGTGCAAGGGTTGCCGGGAAGCAGTGCAGGTATGACAACTGGGTGGGTAGGGACCTGTGCCTGAAATCAGAGGGTGGCCAGGTGACCAGTGCAGTATCAGACAGGAAATCAGCAGGGGAGAGGAAGAGGGAAGGCAGAAGCAAAGAGGAAGGTCTTGAGGTGCTTCCATAACCAGAGATGGTCCTCCTCGAGTTTCAGAGAGGAAGGGAGGCTGTTCTAGAGGGAGGCCCAGCCGAAGAAAGAGATCTACCACCAACTCTTTGCTTGGAGAAGCGATTGACCCTGAGGGAATTGGAGGTGGAGGAGCGAAGAGCTCGTGTAGGAAGTTATTAACAAAGAGAGAGCTGGAGGTATTGAGGACCCAGGCCTTGTGGACAATGCAGAGGGTCTTGAAGTTAACCCTCTCAGCAACTGGTAGCCAATGCAGAGATTTCATTGATGGAGAGATACTATCCCTGGGCTTGAGGCCAAGGACAAGTCTTGCAGTCCTGTTCTGGATGAGTTGCAGAGGGTGAAGAGTAGAAGCAGGCAGATTTAGAAAGATGCTGTTGCAGTAGTCCAGCCTAGAGAGAACCAGAGTGCAAAAGACAGTGAGCTTCTGGGGGAAGGAGAGGAAAGAAAAAATACCTCTGAGTAGGTGCAGTTGGTAGTTTGACTTCTTAGAGACGTCAGAGATGTCAGAACAAAAGGAGAGTGTGGAGTAGAAGATGACCCAGAGGTTCTTAGCCTCACAAGTGGGAGAAGGAAGAGGGCCAAGGGAGGCCAGCCAGAGAGTGACAGGAAAGGAGGGTGCAGGTGTGCCAATGAGGAGACTCTCCATCTTACTGGCATTAAGGCAGAGATCGTTGGCAGCACACCACTGCTGGAAAGCAGACAGACAGTCAGAGTTGAGAGAAGGAGAATAGGTGGCAGAGGGGAGCCTGAAAACAAGATGAGTGTCCTTCGCATAGCACTGAAAGTTGGAGGAGCAGAGAGCAGCAATGCGGTGGGCGAGAGGTGCCAGGTACTGTTTGAACAGTCAGGGAGAGAGGTTAGATCCCTGGGGAACACCATAGGTAGAGAGTGAGTTAGAGGAAAGCAAGGACCCAAGTTGGACCTGGGAAGGTTGATCAAAGAGGAACAAGGCCAGCCAGGCCAGGGCCTGATCGGTAATACCCAGATCATCACGGAGACAATTGAGCAGGATGGCATGGTTGACCATGTCAAAGGCAGAAGAGATATTGAGTAAGATGAGGACAGAGGGGAGATTAAAATCAACTTTAGAGAGAAGGTCTTCACAGATGTTCAGGAGAGCAGTTTCCGTGCTTCTGGCTGCTCGGAAGCCAGACTGATAGTCATGGAGACAACCAACAGATACAGTGTGAAGATTAAGCTGGTAGATGGCCAGCTTTTCCAGGAGTTTGCCCAGGAAAGGAGTGATGGAGATTGGGCAATAGTTAGCCGGGCAGGTGGGGTTGGCTGAGTGTTTCTTGAGAAGAGGGTGCACAAGAGAGTGCTTCAGGGGGAAGGGAAGGCTCCATTGGCAAAGGAGTGGTTGCAGAAGTCAGCCAGGGCAGGAGCGAGGGGGTCAATGTGGTCCTTGATGGTTTTGGAAGAACAGGGAAGAACCTGTTTTGACAAGACTTTCATAGATCGGACTTGTCTAGAAACCTCATCAGGGGAGAACAGAAGAAAGGACGAAAAAGGGGGAAGAGAGGTGGCCACAGGGGTCCAGAGGTAGAGGAGAGAAGAGGGGGGGGGGGAGAAGAACACGAGAGGGTGTACAGGATGTCCTCGGTTTTAGAGATGAAATGAGAAGCCAGGGCCATGCAGAGGGCCTGGGAGGGGACAGGAGAGGTAGAGACTGCAGCAGGATTGGCCAGCTCCTTGCAGATTTTAAAGAGTTTGGCCGAGTTGTTAGATGCCGCAGGGACACAGGCTTGGATGTGGGCTTTCTTCTTACTGCGGACAAAGAGCCAGTATTGCCTTTGGAAGAGGCGGCAAACCAGTTTGTCAGAGGATGTGCAGGAAGCTAGCCGTTTCCTCTCAGCCATCCTGCACTTGCGTTTAAGGGTGACAATGTCAGAGTCATACCGGGAGTTGCACTTGGTTTTGGTCTTTAAACAGATCCTAATGACAGGGGCAAGAGCATCACAAGTATCAGAGATAGAAGAGTGGCACGTGGAAAGTGTTGTGTCAGGATGTGAGTCAGCCAGAGGAGGAGAAGATGGAGAGAAAGTGGCAGTGAAAGCCTCAACTGACACACGCGTCATGGCTAGGGAGACCACGAAGGTAGGTGGCAGTGCTGTAGTTGGCTTGGCCTGAGGGTTAGAGAGGGAGAGATGGGAGGATAGGAGAAAGTGATCACTCCAGGAGAGAGGAGTGATGAGGGGGGTGCAGAGGGGGAGGTCTGAGGAGATCAGAACATCCAGAGTGCGCGCTGCGCGCTGCACAGTGAGTCGGGCCAGAGGGGAGAATAGAAAGAGAGAGAGAGAGAGAGAGAGTTGCAGAAGTCGCGAAAGAGTGCAGAGGAGGGACAGGAAACATTCTGGTGATATTAAAGTCTCCAGGAAGGAGTAGTTGAGTGATCGAGGCCAGGAAGAAGGAGGAGAGGTCTGCCCACTCAGAGGGGAAGGAAATGATCTGTACAGGTGGCCGATTGATAGTAGCCATGATAAGAGAGTGTCCAGGAGAGAGAGAGCCTGCATAAAAGGCATTTGAAAAAGGAGTAGGCCTGCATAGGAATGATAGAGGAAGGAATCCACTCCGGGAAGATCAAGGCTGCACCCGCTCCGGAAGGGTTGGATCTGGGCTCTTTTTCTATGAATTTGGCTCAAAATGTATAAATACTCAAGAGGCCAGATAATCAAAGAATTGCACTGGTGCAAAAAAAGTGGACCAAATCAATTTAGCACTGATTATTCTGCTTAGATAATTGGGAATGGAGCAAACAGATTTAGCCCCCATTTATATTATAAAAAAAAGGGTTTTACAAAGGCAAAACGGAAACAGACTGTATTATTTACTATGTTTGATGAGTAACAAGAAGGAAACTGTAGCAAACAGATTTCTTGTTATGTTATGCAGCAAACATAGTACAAAAAAGAGTAGGATTTATTTTTGCGCCAGCGCAACTCATTTTAGATAATATGAATTGTGAAAAAAAACATGTTTGTTCCATTCTATATTATACAATTATTTCCTCACTGTTAAGGACTTGCGCAAATGTTTGATAATAAAGCCCCAGAATGGTCTTGGTAGATGTTCTACGATCGTAAGAAGCCCTGGTAGTGCTGTGACTAAATTGTGTTAAGTTCCAAATGGGGTTACTCAATCAAGACACCTTGTGGTCATTCTCTAATATCATTGGAAGTTCTATAGCTGTAATTTTCAGTTAGCTACCTCAATATGAAGACGTGATGATATCCTCCTTAAAGAGTTATTTAACATTCAAATCTCAGCCTCACTTTAAAGCATACTTTAGCAGGCCTGAGATTCCAGTCTCACAGTCTATTTTGAAGAGATGTAACTTTAATCAGCACCCCTCAAGCAGCTGGATGGCTAGATAGAGTCCACAAGATGGGTCATTTCTGTATGCTAAAAGTATTTGTTTGTCACTTGAACATGGACTATTCGTATGTACTGTGTGTTGTTCATTAAGGAATCCACAGATATGTCCTGCCCCTTTTGAACCACTATCAAATTAATCATGGTTAAACATTTTTCTTTTTACGTCAGCTCTCTATAAGGGCTATTGTCAACAACATGGCAAATGTTTTGCAGGCTATGTTGTCTGTGCCTTTTGGAGGCACCAACATGGTGGAAGCGTCTTATAATATTACTGTAAATCTTTTACATGTGTATTGTGAAGAACAGGCAGGGGACACATGTATTTCCATTGTGGAAGACAGGTATCTTGAGCAGGCTACAATTTTTTGGTGTTGATAGGCCTTTCACAGCTTGGCTGAGTCACATGTTCTCTCAAAGAGCATCATTGTATGCAGGGTGCAAGGCCCCAAAGCAAGATGGGAGAGCAAAGGAGATCAAAAAGAGCAAACAAAAGCTTAAAGGTAAAAATCTGTTTATTCCAGTTGAGTGCTAGAGGGAGATGCATCAGTAGTGAGATGAGTGTGCTGAAATGCTCTGGAGTGGACGATTGGCTTTGTATGTGTAGATACCTCCCCCCACACAAATGCCATGAATCCTCAGCCCCTAACATGTGTAAGGGGCGTGTCACTGTGATTAAGCAGCATAGTTCTTTATGAGCCTGGAAGGCAGTGATACTGCCTTCAACTAATCTTTGTGAATGTTTCCCATTGCATTTATTTTTTATTTTTAAAGTAGTCCATTCTGACTCTGTAACTGTGGGGGGGGGGGTGCAAGCACTTAATGGGGCAAACTAGGTGGTGGGTGGAGGTGAGTGGCATTGGTGGGAGTAGGGTATACTAGCAGGGGCAGCCTGGGGTAGAGGGTTGAGGTAAATGGGGGTAGTGTGAGGTCTCAGAACTTGAGGAGGCTGCTATGACTTAAGGATGATGAGACAAAGTTTTGCTAGTATGGCACTTGAACTTATGGGTGGCAGTACATAGTTTGGATGCCGCTTGAACTTGGGGGTGATGGTACCTAGTTTGGGTGTTGCTTGAATTTAGGTGTGACGGTGCATAATTTGGGTGTCGCTTGAATTTAGGGGGGATAGTACGTAGTTTGAGTGCTGCTTGAGCTTTGGGGTGATGGTACATAGTTTGGGGTGCTGCTCAAACCTAGGGGTGACGGTACATAGTTTGGGTTCTGCTTGAATGTAGGGGTGATGGTATATAATGTGGATGCTGCATTGAGTTACGGGGATGGTCTGCAGTTTCCCCGGGGTGCTGCCTTGAGTTGTGGGTGACGGTTCTCAGTTTCAGCGGAGTTGCTGTATGGTTGGCCAAAAAGAGGGGGCACATGTAGTTTGGTGGTGCTAGTTTTTGTTTGCGTGGGGCTGTGAGAAACTCATTTTTGTTTGCGCTGCAGGTTACTTTGTGCTGTAGAATCCATGAATCCACTGACAGCACAAAACATTTTGCACGCACAATAGGCACAATGTTGTTTATGGTGCTAAGTAGCGTGCATGGAGTTAGCTCATTTTCTATGAAATTGGTTCAAAATGTACAAAGACTCTAGGGGCCAGATTATCAAAGATTTGTACTGGTGCAAAAAAGTGGACCAAATGAATTGAGCACTGATTTTTCTGTCTAGACAATGATATGATATATGATAGGTTATTTATAACTCACTTATTACCTAGAGGTTTCTGAGCGTGGCCCCGGGGATCAAACCCATGTTGCTCCTTGTCATCTTGCTTCCAAGGTGAGCATGTTGCCCCTGAGCTATCCTCCCGATAACTGAACATCATTTACATATGTATTGTGTAGGACATGCAGGGGACATATGTATTTTTACATTGATGAAGACAGGTATCTTGAGCAGGCTACACTCTTTTGGTGTTGATATGACTCTCACAGCTTGGCTGAGTCACATGTACTATCAAAGAATATCAGTGTATGCAGAGTGTAAGGTCCCAAAGCGAGATGGGGGGAGCAAAGGAGACCAAAAAGAGCAAACATCTGACTGCCTTTATCTAATCTTTGTGAATGTTTCTATTTACATTTCTTTTTTTTAAGTAATCCATTCTGACTCCTCAACTGATTCTTCTAAATCACCCATATTTGACCCATAACAAATAAGTCTGATATATCTACCACTCCTCTATGCCTGCCAGGAATTACCTTCTTTTTTACTCATTTACCAAATGTATTTATTTAAGGATTTATTAAGTGATATACAGTCTCTTTTCACTAAATATAGAGGGTGTTGTGTACGGAAAGAGGAGGACAAATTGCAGCAGATCAGTGATAGCAGTCTGCAATCTCAGCAAGTATTTGAAGTGGATATCAAAAAGGAGTTTCAACATTAAGGTGATTCAACTAGCAGAAGTATGATTCTGATACCAGTGTTATGTTTCTGAAAGGTTTACTGCAATTCAGGGTCAGGTTGACTAAGTGGGGTACTGTATGCTAAAATGGATTTCTGAACTCTGACCTGGTGGGCAGAGGTTGGCAGAGGTTCAAAAGGCCAACCTATTTTCTTGGAATTTCTTGGAAAAGGGTATCCTTCTGGACAAGGAAGACCAATCAAGGTGGCATTGGCAGCAGTCAAGACTAGGTCTCAGGAGGGTTGAGAGTGATCGAAAGCCCACAATGAGCACGCACAGTAGGAGCTGTAGCAGCTCAGGAAGGCGGATGAGGCAGTGAAGAATATGTTCCCACTATTTGAGGAGGGTCTCCCCAAGAGGGCAGAACAGGATCCAAGAATTGGGAATAGCTTGGTAGCACTGGCTACCTCGATAAAGAAGTGTGGCCCTCAGGGTACATTCGTGTGTAAAAATGGATGGATGCGCCAGGGGCCACCGGTAAGGTTTGCAAGTACTCACGCACTCTCAGCACACTCCAGACCAAACTTCGGCAGTCAAGTCCACTTCTGTTGTGGGTTTGAATCCTGCAGTTGTGCGGTTCTGCAGCTTTCAGGGGCTGCGTTCCACAGATGATTCCATCAGGGATAGTGCAATTTCTCCACTCCTGATGGAGGGTTCAGGCCAATTCCACTGCTGCAGGTCTGAGGGCACAGGGGGGCACAGTAGAAAGGCACCCACAAAGTTTGTCAGCACAGCAGGGCGACATGGTGACCGTTTATGCTCGGGTTCAGGCATACTCTCCTAATTCCAGACCTAGGAATTCTAGGTGTACGAAACTGGGCAGGAGAGTGCCTTATACCCCGAGCTTACAGTCTCCAAATGCTCAAGTGCCAACTCTAGATGGCAGCGGTTTCAGGGTAAAGGTCCCCTGGAAGCTGGTCAGTTCACTGAGCGGTTCAGGAACACTTCCAAAAAGGCTGGATCACAAGTTAAGGTGGAGGAGCCGATAATAGTTAGTCCCACTATTCCAATGGGTCGAAGCGCCTTTGCAGACCTTCTAAGTTGGATCAGAAACCAAGGGTCAAACGGGATGACAGCGGGTTTAGGGTGCCAAACCTTCCAGTGGGTCACCAGCGGTTCCTCGAATCTGCTTCTTGGTTTCACAATACTTGGCTCCGATCCTAAGTTTGGTGAGAACTCAAGAGATCGACCTGGTATGGGTGTAAGGGGTCTTCTCTTATCCAGAAACCCACTAAAGGCAAATGTAGAGGACCCAATGAGAGATCTGCTCACATACAGCCATCCTAGAGGAGGACCTATCATGGACCACGGTGGTCCCAGTCATTCCCAGTACACCAGACATCCTGGCACCCAGGATGTGTTTTGCAACTAGACAGTCCAGCCCACATCCTGGAGGCACACACACAAGGCATGCAGAAGCCCACAAAATCTTTGGTGTGTGCAGGGATCTGCATGACAAAATAAGGATTTTCCCGGGTGTGCTTGACGTGGGGAAGGCAAAGGACACATCAAAGGACCTCGTGGAATGGCCATTTTGGGGCCAAGCCACTGTCCTGGCCCAAACGCAGAAAACTCAATATGGACCACACAAAACGGTTAAAAAATATGTACCGAAAAATCCTTTGAGTTGTCTAAGGCCTTAAAAACAAAAGGAAAACCCTAGCGCACTGTACTGTAGAGTACTTTGTGGACCGTCAGGCTAGGATTTTCAGACAACAGTAACATTTTGGGGGGTTCACAGCTGGAGGGAAAATTACACATAAATGGAAATCTTTTCTAACACTGTACCCATTGGCCAAATGAAACAACAGCACAATAATAATTACAATAGCACTATTCTGTAGTTTGAGGCACTCTCTCCCTTGCTCTCATGTCACCCATGTATGAGGGGGAATTTTCAGAGCGCTTAATCTTGAAATTTTCTAACACTGAATTTGTTGCACTGACCACTACCAGGTTGTGTTAATACCAACACTGTAACCTCAGTTAAACCTGATATATACTTTATCATGACCCTACTTCTTGGCTTTATGTTGTTTTTTGTTCACCTGGATGTGACAGTGCACACCTGCCAACTGCATATTCATCAGCCTACATTTATGACGTGGCTGATAGATGTGTATTTAAAATGACAGACCTTAGACGAACTGTTATTGTAACGCTATTTTTACATGTTAGCCCTGTTTTTATTATAGAAAGGTAAAAAACAAAAACAGAATGGGGCATGCCGAGAATGAGAATTTTTATTTTATTCACAGTAAAGCATTCTTAACTATGAAAAGACCCCTGCTTCACTGCAATTCACCTTGTACCTGGCTTGCAACAGAGCGGTCAACTTCATGTAAACTTGTTTCAGGCAGAGTGCATTTCTGAGTGCATCCCTTTGTTCATAATGGATGCAGTGTGGCGTGTTGTCACCCCTCCTATATTGTGCCCCAAAGTGCATGTTTTATATTGCATGTGCAAAGGGATTTGTGCATACAGTATATCTTGTTTCAATTAGCACTCATGCAAACTATGGGCCTGATTCACGGAAGCCTTTTATAATGGTGCAATCCCATAGGTAAACACTCTGTGAATCAGGGCCTATGTCAGTTCTTCACAGTTGCATGTGCATACATAAGAGAGACAAAATGTTTTGTTAATTGATGATCCTCACTTTCTGATTCCAACTAAAAAGTGCAATGAATATTGTATGAGCTTCCGGTTTTAAAAAGGACAGGGTTATCTCTTGTCACCGTTGCTCTTCAATATCATTTTAGAAACTATTTCAATGTATTTCTGTAAATGAAAACTACAGGATCAAGACTATCAAGTATGGAAAACAAAAGTACCAATTCCTAGTCTGCTCTCATGGAATACTTGGGGACATTCACACTTGTCTGAATAAGGTGGCCTCCTTGAGATGACAGATAGTTTCTTTGTCATTGCCCGCCAGGAAACATAGCTAACTCAGCCACCTATCTTCGGAGTTTGGAGTACTCTATCGAAAATGGCCATTAAAGGCTTTAGTGGTAGGCCCAAGAAGGTACTGATGTTGGGTGTCAAGAATCCCATCCAGCTCGTTGAATTGGCATATGACTCTAACAATGTCTTGATGAATTGAATAGTGTTGCCTGTTGAGGGTAATTCTAAAGGTTTGGGAAATGAATATATCATCATTAACATGTATAATCCCACTTATCAAGTCCCTCTTTGTAATATATTTAAGGAGATGGAAACCATCCTTAATAAAATTGAAAGTCATGTTCCCATTCTTCTGTGTGAAGATCTTAACTCCAGGATTCCTAGAGATAATCATTGGAACTGGAAAGTCTCTCAGGTATTCTCAGCTATTTCCTCTTGTGGAAGGATAGATAATGCTTGTGGTCTGGGCATCGCCTGGGCTAATCTGGTGTGTTTTTTCGGTTTCCGCATGGCCAATGGTAACTGTCCTTCTGATAACCTCCCAGTGTACACTAGGATGACTAATATTACAGCCAGTATCACTGATTATGTTGTTGTCTCACAGCCTCCTTCTTTGATTGATGACATGTGTGTTTTCCCTCACCATGAGAGCGATAATTTTTCCATCATTGTTAATCTTGCTCTGAAAGGACAATGCACTAGTCATGATACACAGGGAACCTTAAATGTCAATGCCCAACTTAATTGTTTTTCTAGGAACACCAACAGCATTAAGATGGCCTCCAAAGTGACTCAAGCTTTGCTAATAAGGTATGCGTCTGAGAGTGAGAATCTTGTTGAATGCTTGCATACCAAGGAGTCTGCTCACTGGGGGATACAGAAGCATGAGAATTCTGTTGAGACTTTCAAATCTAGTATAAGCTCTAATACTAGAAGTTATTCTCACAAAGGGTTTGACCAGAAAGCGATACATAGATACACATTCAATATTGTTATGAGGGACAAGAAAAGGCTGCTTCGACTTAAATTATGTGACATGTCTAAACAACAGCTACAACCTGCGTGTCATATACAATTAGTGAGCAAACATGGGGCAATAAAGGCATAGATTTGATATGGAGTGCAGAAAATGGCGGTGTTTGGTCTACAGTGCTTCGAATAAAAATCATAGAATAATTTGGAAAATTCTTAATGGCAATTTTGATTGTGGTAGGGATGGGTGTGGGGTTCTGGAGAAGGATTGCATCAGCCACATCCAAATAATGCATGATGCCACCAGTACTTTTGCTGGTGATGTTGAGGTGTCCCGGCTGACTCATTGAATTCTTACTAAGGGTTCTGCAAACGTTGCCAAAATGATTGTTTCCCTCAAATCCTCTAGAGTCCCTGGTGCTGATGACTTATGTAACCATCTTATCAAGTCTGATCCTGTCATCAGGGCCGGGGCACTCCATTGGTTGTTTTTGAATGATCAGCACCACAAAGAGACTTTTGTCTTCTTGGAAGGACAGTATAATTGTCCCTATGTTTGAAAAAGGCTACTATAAAGATCCACAAAGTCATCATCGCTTAGCTATGCTAGATTCTCTGGTAAAACCTTTGCCAGGTTATTGATCTGAACCTTTGGATAGAGGACAACAGCATGATTTCCCTCAACCAAACCTATTTCAGGAATGATTATAACATCATGATTAATGGGCTTGCTCTTGTCACCACTTTGCAGCAGACCTGGATGATCCATATTCTTCCAGTCTACGTGGCATTGATTTACTTCAGTGCAGCCTTTGACACGGTTGACAGGCATAGATTGTGGGATACATTGGCAAATTGGAACATACCCATGGGACTGTTGTGATAATCATCAACCTGCATTAGAACACGAGATTCAGAGTCCATCTGAGTCAACATGGAGCAATGACTTGCTGGATTAAAATATACGCGGGACTCAAGCAGGGGTGCAACCTTGCACTCATGCTTTTCAACCTATATCTGTCAGACAAGGGTATTGGAATTACTAATCCCAAATTGCTTCCCCCAGAATTAGGCAATATCAGTCATCAATGGTTGGTTTACGCTAATGATCTGTCTTTGCTAGTTCTTACTCCTGGTGGATTACAGTCCTCCTTAGACACCTTGCAAATTTATGCTCACCATAATTCACTTAAAATTAACATTACCAAAATTAAGGTCATGATTTTTGCACCAAAGCATAAAAAGGTTCAGCAAAGAAAATGGATACTGACTTCTGAGTGCATTGAAGTAGTTACCTCTTATACACATACTTGGGGGTTGCCCTTGAAAGAAGGCCAAATGGAAAGCTACACTCCGAGCAGATACAAATAAAAACTGCTTGGGTAGCAGGTGTCATTCGTTCATTTGCATTCAAGAGTTCTGGGTACTCTGACAGTGTACTCATTAGGTTGTATCTTTCTAAGATGCTACGGGTGTTGCTCTATGGAGTGGAGATCTGGGCACTTAGGATATATTCTGCTCTGACAAAACTAGCGCATAACACACTGAAGAGATTATTAAGATTATTGTAGCACACTCCAGCAGAGTTCATTTATTTGGAGTTTAATTTTCAGTTCATTAAAGCAAAGGTTAACTTGTGCTGTGTTATGGTCTACTCAAAGTTGGTAAACGCCCCGTATGGTTCCTTAACCAGACTTATTTTCTATACATTAACCCCCTGGAAAACCTTTATGGGCTAGTACGTTAAGCAAAATAGAAAGCTGAAACATGGGTGCATTTTCATACTGGGGATCCTTTGTGCTTGTCGCTTAATAGCTTTAGATCTCTAATGAAAGGCTTTCTTTACCCGCAGGGTATGGAAACAATGATGGTAGATCTATCTACTAAACTACTTCGGAACTGTACCTGACACATTTACCTTGAGTCCCCAGCTACAATGGTAATGTTTTAGGCAATTATTATGTCAGGGACTATTTCAAATCACTGGGGCATGGTTCACGATTCCAAGAAATTAGAGATTTGGCTGCCTATGCAAAGACAAATGTATAGATATTGTGAAACACCTGCTAATGGACTATTCTTCTCTGTACAATTTAAGGCAGACATTTATAGTGGCTGCTGACTTGGCAGGGAAATATTCATCTAAGGAATTATAGTCTCTATTAATGGAATGGAATAACCATGCTTGCAACTATACATGATGGTAGGTTTGATGCTAATTTTACTTATTTTTAACATGATTATATAACATTGGATTATTTATTTATTTATGAATTTGTATGGGTTGTAGCTGGAGTGTTGTCATACTGATGTGTATATGTTTGAAATGGTGATACTGTTTGTTTGATTAATTGATGTTGGTAGTGATTTCAATAATGTATTAAAAGTTGACTTTGTTAACTGTATAATACAATAATTAAAAAAAATGAAACAAAAGTATAAGCTGTCACTATAATGATGCAATACTCGGTATCTTTGTGTGGAACCCAATGGAACACATTCATTCTCACATTTTAAATGATAGGTCCCAAGTGAAGCTGGCAATTCCAGTATTTACAATATCAAAAATGGTCATGGAGCCTACTTGCTATAGCAGATGCATTTGTAGAGCTCATCTATGTCATCTGAGATTCTGGGATGGGTGAACAGCAACAGTGATACTCTGGGCCATAGGAATGTGTATCATTATTTTATTTGTTGCCAAACTGTGCAGAAATAAAAGTCTCAAGACTATGGGCCTCATGACGAGATGGGCGAAAGGGGATTAACTGTGCCTGTAATGGTGCCGGCGCCGTTAATCCTATTCCGCCCTATTACGAGGTTCCCTCGCGGGACCCCCTCTGGATGTCTAGTCTTACCAGACGTCCAGAGCGCGTCCCGCGAGGGGACCAGGGAGCTAACAACGGGCCCATTAATAACGGGCCCGTTGTTAGCTCCCTCCCCATTCCCATTGAGCCCTATGGGGGCTCGAATGGGAATGGGGAAGGACTGGGTCCGGGTTCCCTGAAGGAGGAAATACCGGGACCTCCAAAGACGGAATGGCCCGGTATTTCCCCATTCAGGGAACCCGAACCCAGACACGATTTTGGAGGCAGCCATGCCCTTAATAAGGTAAATTCTGGAACTCACTGCCACAAGATCTGAGAGCTGACCAACCTTACTTACACTTCAGAAAAAATGTAATAAAACACATCATCGCTACTGACCCCTAGTCTCCCAGTACCTGTCTTGGCTTTGCCCGCTACTGATGTGACCTATTCACCCTGCATTAATATTGTAATAGTGTGTTAACACTTGAAGACCTCGTGTAATCTAGTCTACCTGTGAGCCTGAGTGATAGACGACGGGCATCACTTTTGCAACCTAGATTTTTTGTACATTGTCTACTATTTATTTCTGTAATTACATAGGCCATCCCTAGTTTTTTGCTTTTATCTTGTATACTGTGTATTGTGTATGTTTTGTAAGTATGTAAGCATTGTATTTGGTGTATATTTCGCAACTCTGTAAGCTTTGCATTTTCATACTGCGGCGTCCTTTTACTTACGAGTCTGGTGCGCATAACAAAGGAATAAAGAAACAAACAAACAAGCAGCATTGACATGATCCTTCATCTTTCTCCCATTTTAAATTCTGGAAAATCACTTCTACATCCTGAGACCGGGTGGTGTTCACAAGGTTGTCTGAGTAGTTTTCGTTATGGTTGCTGATGGGACTATTTTCACATTTAGGAAGAAAGGGTAGTTACACTGATTCACTGCGCTGCTTGTATAGAAGTTAGGATGTACACACAATTTTGTTACAGTCTTAATACAAATAATGAACTGGCTGAAACAATATTAGTTTTCATAGATTCTTGTATTGGATTCCTCTGTTTAAGACTAGGACAAGTCTGCCGACACGTGTTTCGTACATCTTAACTTCTATACACATTGAATCAGTGGAACTACCCTTTCTTCCTGATATTGTGTGTGAGTAGGCCGGAGGTACCTACTAGTTCCACTGCGATGCAGCAGCTAGTTCTGCTTCTGTAAAACATTCCTTTAAAATCTCTTTGCCCGAGCGCTACCGATACCTGGCACACCTCAAACCAACTGTTATTTTATTTTCACATTTAGCATACCAGTGACAGTCTCAGTGAGATGACTTCTTTGGTGGCAAAATATATAAGCTAACTTAAAGACAATAATGCGCACGCTGTAGAAACAGCACATGGCATGCGAACAATGCGTTTGAATCTCTGTGATCGAACAGGGATGTCAGAGGGCTGTTACAGCAAAGTGAAGACTGATACACGCAGAGAGATGCTAAGCAAGGAGCAATTAGGATTAGCGCTTACAGGACAGAGAGGCAATTACACATATGCAAGACAGCAAATGAATCAGCACAACACTCTCAATAATCATCAGGGAACAAAGGAACCCAGCAAATCCCGAACATGCAGACAGTGAAAGATTTGCAGGGAAATTCCAAGTTCAGGCCTAAGACATCCTTTATAGAAGTCTTGTCACATTGAGAACATTTAAAGGTTTTTCCCCCATGTGCCTGCTGTGATACGTGCTTAGATCATCCTTTTGCTGAAAGGTTTTGTCACATTCAGAAAATCGTATTGTCTCTCCGCACGCAGATAAGTAGATGTGATAACAACGAGCAGCCTAGAATACCTATGCTCTTTCAGACAGAGGGAATGAAGCAAGAGGAGAATTGAACTGCAATGGGGACATTCACAAAGTGGTGGCGTGTCATAGCACAGAGATAAACTGCTGGACAAAGCAGGATCAAAGTACCGCACAGTTAGTAGTTCATGAGCAGTTTACACACTGGAAAAGTGCCTAATCAAGAATAATTGGATTGCAGAAAATGATAGATTGAGGAAGCATGAGCACTATAATAATCAGAAATAAAATCAAAATTCAAAAATGTGGAAACTCTGAACAATGAATGATGAACTAGGGACCAAGAATGGGGAACTAACATCAATTATCGTCATTAGACCTAGCAAATTCCACATTGGAAATGGGCCTCCCTTTTCAGTGGACACTTGCAGAATGAGAAAGAAAAGACAGCCCTCTGAGGAAATGGGTGAACAATTGTAATATGGCATCTTGGAAGAGGTGTGTAGGAGGCCACAATATACATACTCTATATACATACTCTAACCCCCCCCCCTTTCCTCCTCAGAGACAACTATATTGCTCACACTCTAGTACATGTTTACATGTCTGATGGCAGAAATGCGTGTGGTGTGCTGCTTGCATTAACCCATGCTGTTTGTCAGCATGGGTCATGCAATGAACACCTGATAGTGTTCTCAATTCCCTCCCTTTACTAATTCCACCCAAACTCCTAGGCTTTGCTATTTCCGAAGCTCTGACTACTCTCCTAGCTCCTGTCTACTCCTCTGCTGCTGAGGCCCAATGGTTGCACAAAAGGTATGTGGCTATCACAGGACCACCGATAGATGCTGAACACATCTGTTCCCCTCTTATTTTTATCAAGCTTGATTTGGGTTACATGGCCTGGCTCCCTTGAGTGCAGAATGGGCGAGAAAACGTCCACAAGAGTGAGCCGCCTCTTGTCTGTGCATTTCAAGTTGGAAGTTGAAGCCCTAGTCCTCAGGTAGAAGCACAGGAATGACACATGCCACACTGCCGTACCCTCCACATCTGCTCCTTCCCACACATTTTATTTAAGTAAGAGATGCACAGTGTAAGAAATTCAAACATGTGCCCACTGGTGTATTGCACGTCACTTATCAAATAATGTGCCGTTTTTAATATCTTGATCACAGCTCATGCAAACAATATGAACACGCAATGTGTTGGTTTCACGAGGTGTGTAGTTTCTTTTCCCGCATTTTCAGTAATAGCGGTCTGTTGGATGTGTGTCTAGCAAGGCTGGCCATTCGTCTGATATTTCAAAAGTGGGCAAGCGTTGCCTTGCCTTTAGCAAAGGTGCGTAAACCTAGTATGTTGTGTAAAAGAAATGTGCACATAGACGTTTCCCCATGATAACAGGCTCATGGTAAACTGTAAATCCCTCTGCAAGGCAGCATGACTCAACATGAGTCACTCACCCTCCACTATTTTGCAAATTCCATTGTCACAAAATAACAGAATATATGTTTGTGTTTGTAATATCCTACATTTTAGATTGCATTCTATTGTGCTCTACCAAATATAGATTTTTTTCAATATTATAATTGCATTGACTAACATTTACACTTGAGTTACCTGATTCTTAAAATGTCATACCATGAATTATCTATTCCTGGGGATTTGTTTCCAAAATGAATTCCTATTTTATGTTTTCCTCATAGTGCAAACTTAGCTTCCATAAGCAGCAGGTGTCTGTAAATTGATAGTGATTATAGGCAGTCTTTGAAGTATAGCATGTCTGACCAGAATTCATTTTAAGTTAAGAAGGACTATCTAAGAGGTGCAGTTAGTGGGCAACATCTAAGACTACTGGAAGCAGGTGTGCGGCAAAACAGTGCAGTGGATATACAGTGGGGTCATCAGGTGATATACTTTGTAGGCTTGGGGGGGTTATCTTATGGGATTTGAACAAGTTGGTGGAAGTAAGTCTGACGCTGATGCGGAAGAGGTTAAACAGTTTTGTGGCATAGAGCGAGATGACTTGTTTCATAGTTCCATAGCTACCAAGTAAGGAAAGGGCAATATCTGTAAACGTTTCCCATGAGATGAACTGCACCATGGTACACACTCTTCGCGTTAACTGGCTTGAAAGCGCACCATATCTCCGAGAGCATTGCACGGTTCAAGGTGGCGAGGCCCAAACAGGGCACTTTGGCCATTTCTAAGGTACACTCCTCATGCTATTGTTGGTTGTACCAGCAATGGCACCCCAGATCTTTTTTGCCTGAAGGCAATACATTATTTTCAATAGAGATGTGGACAGATGATGCGGCATGTTCAATTAAGAATGGCACAGTTGTTAAAGGATAGACAAGGCCATAGGCTCGATGTACCTCACCGTTTTCTGGCTTAACTAAACAGTACGCTGGTGACATAGATGAATGCCATGGGGTCGCTCCTGCCGTCACCCACATAAGCTCCAAAACGTTCCTTTGATCGAATAAACATATTATTTGTGCCGCACACCTGTGCTAAGTGTCTACTGTCGCTGGTACTACACACGCCATCGTTTGTGGTGATGTACTCTGAAAATGTAAAATGATCAACTATGAGAATTGCCACTGTCTTTAACTTTAGTGTTATGATATGCACATAACATAGTGCCACATTGCCACGCCCTTTAGTTATTTAAGAGCAGACGGGATCATATATTTATCAAAAACGAGACGAGGCAAAGGGTGGTGCAATTTTTTTCAAAAAACCATGCACAAATTAAAACAATCCTTGTCATATTTTTAAATCGTATGTGGTTGTATGATTTTTGTAACTATGCATACAAGAACTCTTAATTTGTTTATAATTTAGTGAAACTTTTTACAGTTTGTTTTTTGTAATATATTTTTAAAATATACAATATTTTATCAATAAACTAAAGCAAGTCAAAGGTCTAAAATGTACTTTGCACCCGATATTAAATTCACATTTATTTGCACCGGGGTTCACTATCACACCGATTTGACCTAAAAAAAGGTAACATTATCTGAACGTGTTGTACTAATTCATACATTTCCTTCTAAATCCAGGTGGTATTAACTTCCATCAGGATGATCCCAAGTGACGAGATTAACAGGATTCAGCAGTATGACGATATCCATCCTCACTGCAAAATCATGCTCAGGCTCATATGGGAGACTTGAGGTGCATGTGGTATATTGCTGCTCTCTCTATCCTATAAAACACTGCACATCATCATTGGCATCCATGAATTTGAAAAAGTAAAATAATACTATTATTGAAATTCACATTGACTTAAGGTGTAGTGTGATTATATCCATGTGAACTATCACAAACATTTTCAAATCTTAATGTCATTTAGGAGTAAAAATGTCAGCACATTTTTTTTGTCAAAAACTAAGCAATGAACGGTGCATATGTCATAATAAAAATAAGTGATAAAAACAAGGACCGTCATATTGATATTGTGATTTCTCTGCATGGTTTCTGTACTAATGCATGCACCACATCTGAAAAATGTTTCTGGATTTGCTTTAAATTTGTGCATATAAAAAAAACATTTTTCCTCATACATTTAAAAACATACCAAATGGAATCTGTATAATATCTATAAAAAAAGTCAATTACCTCAAACTTTGCATTACATAGAATTGTAAAAGTCAATCTATTTGCAATGTTGCAAGTCATCATATGTTATTAATAATGTAATCTGAACGTGTTGTTTTAATGCCTAACCCTCTGCTTAATACCAGCGGGATTTGTACTGAAAAATCAATAAGCCCAGGCGAGCTTCCACCTGTCTGAACTTGCACAACTAGGTAGATTACGTTTTCGGGGTTTTGTGGTCTCACAAAATCCCATAGGATCCATCACCAGCAGTAAAACTCTGGGTAGAGATTTGGTGTGCAGACCCCACTTTGGTGGGCCTATCATGATGAGATTAATTGGGAAACTCATAGTGCTCGACTATCTGGAGAGGTTTGATGGCCTGATATAAAGCCCTGCTCAATTCCTTGTTTTCTGTGGGTAGAAAATATCTATAGGAGAAGCAACTGATTGACACAATAGGAGAAAGTGGAGCATGCGCTTTGGCCACTCAAAGCATTTCTTGTGTGTCACATTTCCTTCTCAGTTAGTGACATTTTGTGTTGTAGTTTCCTGAATTTCCTTAAAATATGACACCGCTGAGAAGCACTTTGCTGATTTTCTTTTCGATTTCAGGGCCTTTCCCCTTTCCCTCTTCTCTTCTCCCAAAAAGGAAAAAAAAAGAAATGAAGCACCTTGTGAGATCTGTTTGTCAAACTGTTTGTGATTATTTTTTTTTTTTAATTCCTTTCCTGTACCATGACTACTTTCATTAAAATGCATAGATAAATTAAGAGAAGTCATCTTTGGGAATATATTATGTTCGGATGAGGAGGCAGTGATCGTTGTTGGAGTATACGATGCTGCGGATGTGCAGCCTGTTGAGATTAAGGTTCAAACCTCAATCGGTACAAGGAAATGGAATTCCTCATGGATAGCAAAGGTTTAGAATTGCCAAATGGTGGAAAGAAACAGTGAGAGGAGAAGACTGAAAGGCTGGAGGCTCAAAACAGTAGCATGCATTCGCTGGAGAGGCCACCAAGAGATTCGGAAGGAGTGAGTGGGGATGTGATAGTGTCTGAGGATTTGGGACGTGAAAAGAAAGGGGAGGTGGAAAGAAGGTGAAAAAACTGGAGGCAGCTATGGAGGGGCAGTAGTAGAGGAAACATGAAGGGTTAGAGGCTTGGAAGGAGGCAAGGAAGTAAGAGGAGCTGGTTGTGGATGAAAGGGAGGTGAAAAATAAGAGTCAGACAAGGGGCACAAGCATGGGGAGCAGGAGGTGGAACAAAATGGGGATGTAATTGTTAACCTTTATACTAGCCCACATACATCTAAATAAAATAGCTGCTTATCCTCTATTAAACAAGTGTTTAAAGAATTAATATTTAAATCACATAGAAAAAACTCCATACTAATTATAGCATGGGATTTCAATCTAAAAATTGAAGTGGCCTCCCTCCTGACCTACCTCTTTAACAACACAGAGAAGAGGTGTACCTGACCCCTGTATTTGGGATTCCAGAATGTTTGCGGATGAGCTTATGTTATTTTCTTGGCTGTATGAATGTGGTCTCAGATCCATAAATGGGCATTTATACAAAGATAGAACTTCGAAATATACTTTTAGGAGCTTGCAGGATAGTTCATCAATGGTTTATTGCTGCTTTCCGGCTTTGCACTGGGGTTTGAAAACATATCTCTATGTTGCTGAAGAGGTAATAAGTGACCATCAGCCCTTAGCCCTGAAATCTAATTGGTTAGCCAAAAGAAATAGCATTAATAACCATCACTGGCGATGGTGACACCAAATCCAACAAGACCATTTCTGAGATGTGCAGATACCGATAAAATTGAATTACAACACATTGTTAACACCAGCTTTTTAATAATGAATTGTTTACTCGATTTGGCAAAAGAACCGCTAGAGGTGGTTTTGAAATTCCATTACCTCTGGTGTGGCATCACAGAAGAATTACACCATCCAAAGCAAGGAACATGTGCCCTGGTGGGTGGTTTAATAGTGACTACAGTAGGGCAAAACAGAGATTGCTATTACTATTGAAGAACCCAGCTGCCAGTAAAAGTGAGGTTAGAGCCGCTAGAGCGAATTATAACAGTTTGATTATCGCTCATAAAAGCTAACTAGATAACAGCACTTGGGAAGAGTTGGTGGAGGCAGTAGAAGGACATAACTCGATGAAATTCTGGGATGTGGTCTGTTTTGGCCCTATGCATAGGTTCAAGTATTGTGGCCTGGAGACTAATGGTCCATACAATGTTTGGTTTAATCATTTTTCTACTTTACATAATGCAGAACCAAGCCAACCAACTAAGGAGCTGGTCTCTTTTAATTGCAACACTAATCTACACTTCTCTAATTCCCACAAATGCGAACCACCATTTCTTAAATTGTCTATTGAGGAGATTTGGGGTGCCATACATTCCCAAAAATACAATCTTTGTCCTCGATCTGATGGTATCGCTGCTGATCTGTTCCTGGCAGAGATTGATCTGTGGGCTCCCTTACTGGCAACTAGTTTCAACGGCCTTTGTATGACTGACATCTTTCCTCAATCGTGGAAGATGGATATACTAATTTATAAAAAAGGAGGAAGAGATAATTGACAGAAACTGTAAAATTGGATAACTGAAGACTTGGCATGGACTAATACTCTGAATGAAAGGAATGGGAATATGAGCTGTAGAGCAGTGGTATTTTAACGTGTGTATGCTGAGTGCCCCTTGAGTAAAACTATTGATGTCATTTATGCATATATTTCCTATTCAAATCAATCGCCATACTCAATTTTGGGAGCCCCACAGTTTGAAGACCACTACTCTAGAGCAAGCGTCAATTGCCTCCCTCTCAGAGCAACAACTTAATTGGGGCCAAGTGCTGTTCATGGATGGGAAACAATGTTTGTTATGAAAATCTCCTGAAGAAGATCTTTTGCCTTTTATGCTTTATTGTCTGGTGTATACCTCGATAAGAGCCAGAGCATTGACACCAATACTACGTGAGCGATGGTTTACCCAAGGTCTGACTGCCCTGTTGTACCTATTATGGGCTAATTCACCAAGGACTAGTTGAGGCATTATATCGTATCTGAGACATGCTCTGAATAAAAGGAAATTATTACTTGCATTTTAAGAATTTGAATCAATTCAAAATTATTGTTCATCCACATTGCTGAAGGATCGCGTTAATATAAAGTATGCTATCTGTTTTACCTACATCATACACCTGTGAATTGTCGTTGTGTTTCTTGTTGAAGAAATATTAAATATCATCAGTATTTTGAGAAGCCTTATCTATTTTTATCAAGTTTTTACTAAGTGGTTGAAGAATTTGTCTTAGAATTGATGTTTCTGTAAGGCTGTTCTGTTTTTACTGGATGTTAAGTTAAAAAATAAACATTAATTGCATTGGACACATAAATGGGGATGTGGAACCGTACAAATACCCAGATATGGGGGTGTTCCAAGAAAGACCAAAAGAATAGTGACAGCCATAGGAGGGTGTGAGATGGGGAGTCTTCATAAGCTGCTTGTGCCCCCCTCCACGTGTAGGGAGCAAGTTGGCCCAGAAGATGAGACACATGGAAATGTACTGACCAAAATGTTCAACAATGAGTCCCCTTGACTCTCGTAAAGGTAATAGCAGATAATTACACAATAGCGTTGAAGTGAAAAGAGTGTGCAACAGTATTAAGTGCAAGCCATGACTGCAAAGCATAAGATCATTGGCAAGTAGCATAAAGAAACATGAAAAGCCCAAATGGACTCCATCACTACCCTCCTCCATTTATGAGGAAAAAGCACCTGCCAGTACGTCTGAAGATTTAGGGCATTACACACCATGGTTTAGAGCACAGTAGAGCTATACCAGTGAGAACAAGGCCCAACCAAAGCCACTGTTCCTGCCACAGATAACATACATGCATTGCCTTGCCTGGCTCCACACCCGCTATGCTGAAACGGTTGGTTGCACATCCAGACAGGAGCAGCTGAAACGGTTGGTTGCACATCCAGACAAATGATAGAGTCATTTGTCATGCAAGCACATATTTCCTGCATTACGGAGTACTGAGCACCGGGGGTAGGGGACAGCCGGAAGACAATGAAGTCCAAGATGCTCAGCTGCATACCCATAATCCAACACCCCCTATGGCATTGATAAAGCGTGAGGAAAACTGACAGTAACTATATAGAAAAAGGGGCAAGAAGTAGCTGTCATGAAGCAACTCCTTCGGAAAGTTCTTTGAACAGAATCCCTGCAAATTGGTTAATTTACTATCTCACTTCTTTCCCTACATGCATGCACTCTATAATTTAGCAACCTTCTCAATGTATCTACCCTCTCCCAACCTGTGCACCATCCTTCTTCCTTTCCTTCTTGCCCATGCCTACATCAAGCACTGAAACTCTGGTTTCCCTAACATCAAAATCACCACCAACTTGTTTGCACTCAAGTTGCCCGACATGTTCCATTAATTACACTTGGATGAGACATTCGAATCCACAACTGTATATATGCTGATTTTGCACTCCAAATAGTTGTATTGGTTCCCTATTTTCACCAGTTCATGTCCTATCCTTCACCTATATTTAACTGTCTCATTTTCCATTGATGAAATTTGGATTGAAAATAACCTGTTTCCGAGAATGTCTTTTCCTCCTTATATAGCTCTGTATTTACGGTGGACAATTAGTGTCTTCCATAGAACTTGATTTACATCTCTAAATCAAGTTCTATGGTGGTCACTAGCATTCTGGCAAATGTTACCTACACAGACATAACATTTTTCTCAGGATCTCCCTACTATGCAATAGTTGCATCACCAAATAATTCACACAGTCTCCCTAATACATTTGTAACATTTGACTGAAAATTAGTGAACACCATATACAGTAATATACACCTAGATTGCCTGTCCATTGTGCTCAGAATATTCTTGATGATATCCTGACAACAGCCCTCAGAAGATTATTTGGAGAAGCGGACCAATGTGGGTTTATTTTAGATTAATGAGAACAGACTGTAATTGCACCTAGAAGGTGTACTAGGATAACCCCCTTTTGCACTTTGTAGATTTATCAGGATAGCCTGCCTACTGCATTTAGCCTTGGTATTGGACCTGGAGGTTTCTTGAGTTTAGCCCATCTTTATGCTTAGAATATTTATGAGGTTAGCCAAGGGCTTCCACAAAGATATGCAGTTAGTCTGATATTGCACTTAGAAGACTAGCAGCACATGTAGGTTAGCACATGTGCTGCACTTAGAAGAAATAGTTGGAGTTAACACATGTATTGCACATGGAAACTGTGAAAGTTATCACAGGTATTGGAGATTAAAGTGAGAAGATTAGCAAATGTAATGCAGATATAATGGGCCTCATTGCACGTTTTCCGGTAAACATTTAAAGTGCCAGCAATTCTGTTTACTGGCACTTTTAACCTACCGGCAAATTACAAGTAGGCAGCATCACAAATGGTAGTAACACCAGTGCTGGATAGCGGACCTTCCGGAATGACTGCCACCCATAAAACCGGCAACGAAAAACCAGATATTCTAGACCCCAGAGCTGGTATCACTGGCAGAATGGTGATACTGGCAAACTACAAACTTGGATTTTCAAGTGATACTGGCAATAATTTGCTGGTATTAACAGGTTAACACATGTTTGCACCTGAAGAACAGTGATGGCTAGCCGTGTGTTGCACTTACAAGAATCAGCGTAGTTTATCACATGTATTGCACTTGAAGAACTGTGAATGCTGGCACATGTATTGCACTTAGAAGGAAATGTGTAGGTTAGCACAAGTTTACACCTGAAGAACAGTGAAGACTAGCACACGTGTTGCATTTACAAGAATTGTGCAGCACAGAATAGCTACCTTTCAGGTAAATCACCCAACCCTTACACTATTGGGAGACTTCAATATCTGGTTCGATATCCCAAACAACCCCATGACCCAACCTCTGGTTGACAGTCTTGATGCACTCAACCTCTCTCGACATGCCACTGGTCCAACTAATTCAGGTGGGCACATCCTTGATGCGATCTTCAGCTCCTATAACCTTCTCTCTATATACAGTCCCAAACCGCTTATCTTGACAGACCACTCTGCCATCCTCTTCTCTATCCACACACCTACCCCATCTCCCACATCTCCCCCCACCCGCACTTTCAACCACAAATGCTGCAACAAAGTCAAGGTAGTTTCTGACCTTGCTGAAGCTCTACTACTCTGTCCCCAAGCAACACTTTCCTATGGTAGACCCTTAACCATTGAATTATTTGACTTCTGGCTTAAAAAATAACTAATTCCTCTCACCCCCTCCCGTGCCGCAACCTCACGCATAGGACCGTCCCCCAAATGGTTCACGCCCCACTTGAAAATGCTCAAAAATCAAAACAACACTCTACAATGCAAATGGCAAGCATATAAAACTGTCCTCAGCAGATCCATGTTCACCCTCCACCACCGTAATTACAAATCCAAGATCTGAAAAGCCAAAAAAGCTTATTACAATAAACAAAATCTTAACTGTGGCAGCAGTAGTAAAGAACTCCACAAGATCATCTCCGAATTTGTGAAACCTACTTGCACCTCTGCCCAAACCACTCCCACTCAAACACTGTGTGACTCCCTCTTGCTACACTTTTACAATACCGCATTTGACAGGATGGCAAGCCTCAGCACTAAACTCTCTACCCTCTCCCACTGCGCTGCATCCACCACTCCTGATCCCGTTTCCGAGATTCCCTCTATGGCAACCTTTGACTCTTTTCAACCCATCTCAAGAGACTAGTTCCTAGACCTACTATCTTGCAGCAAATCCCTTGCCTGCCTCCCTTCTGAAAGAAATATTATCCTCTACTTGCACAGGAGAACTTGCAAGATCCTTACTTAATAACTCCCTCACCTCTTGCTCCTTTCCTGAAGCCTTTCAAATAGTGCATGTAAAAACTTCTAAAAAAGGCATCTCTCAACCTCCATGATGCTAAAAATGACAGACCGATATCCAACACCAGATTTCTTGTGAAACTCATTGACCGGAATGCATAGTTCCAGCTCAACAGCTTTGTAGAATCACCAAACTCCTAGACCCACCATACAATCAGGCTTTAGACCACACCAATGAACAGAAACCACTCTGATCTTGATCTGAGATGATCTCAAGGTTGCAGTTGACTCTGAGGGTTGCGCAGCACTGATTCTCCTTGACCTCTCGGCAGCCTTTGACACCGTTAATCATGCCATCCTCCTTGACCGCTTGCACTCCCTAGGAATCCATGGCATAGCACTCAAATGGATTGCCTCCTTCCTCAGGAACAGGAAACAAATCACCCTCCTCACCCCTTTTGTCTGTAGTGCTCACGCTGTAAATACTGGTGTACCCCAAGGAGCGTACCTCTTGGCTCTCCTTTTTAACCTCTATCTTACCACTCTACTAGGAATCATCTGCTAGCACAACCTCACATGCTACAACTACGCCGATGATACCCAAATCATCCTAAGAATTCCCAAAACCAACACCAACCCACGTGCCGACCTTGAGGCTTGTCTCAGTGATATTGACCGATGGATGACAAGTAACCACCTCCTCTTGAACCGTGATAAATCTGAAATCATGGTGTGAATCAAAACTGCCCTTCTCCCGCAACATCTCCCTTGGCCCCGCACTCTTGGCCCCCCCACTGCCACTTCCAAAATAGTAAAAACCTTGAATGCACAATGGACTCAGGCCTAACCCTCTCCCGTTAGATCAATAATGTATTGAAATCCTGTCACTACCACCTCAAACTCCTTAAACGTATTTTCCCTTACCTCATCTATCCCAACAGACTCTCTGCTGTTATGTCCATAGTTATCTCGAGACTGGACTATGCCAACTCCTTATACCTCAGAGCTCCAGCATACCAACTCCTTCTTGCCCTTGAACACAGATACCACATCTCCCCCACTCTCTGCACCCTCCACTGGCTTCCTATCAGACGTAGAGCCACCTTCAAAACCCTATGCAGTATACACCGAGCAGTGCACAAAACTGGCCCAACATACCTACACGAGAAGATAAAACCCTACCTCCCTCCGCGCACCCTAAGATTAAGCACTGCCACTTACTAGTAATTCCATCCTCCAATTCTACTAGGATTGGAGGTTCCGCCTTCTCAATTCTTGCTCCAACTCTGTGGATCTCACTCCCCCCTCAAATTCGACACACTGAAGACTAAATGGCCTTCTGCAAACCCCTTAAAACCTGTCTTTTTCCATAATGCCACTTAAGACCTTGGATGCACCATGGCTGCCTCCAAACTCGGAATGACCCCGTATGGTTTGAATACAGGTGTAATTCAAGACAGTGGGCCTCATTCTGAGGTGGGCGGAATGGGATTAACGGCTCCGGTAATGGTATCAGCGCTGTTAATCCCATTCCGCCCTATTACGAGGTTCCCTTGCGGGACCCGCTCAGAAAGTCTGGTCAGACTAGACGTCCTTTGCGGGTCCCACAAGGGGACCAGGGAGTAAATAAGGGGCCAGTTATTAACGGGTCCGTTATTAGCTCCATCCCCATTCCCATTGAGCCCTATGGGGGCTCGAATGGGGGTGGGTTTTTTGAATGAGGAATTACCGGGTCCTCCAAGGTTGGAATGACCCAGTAATTCCTCATTCAAGGAACTTGGACCCAGGGCCTCATTACACAGATGGCGGTAAGGATTTACCGGTACCGGTAAAATACCGGTACCGGTAAATCCTTACCGCCTTACTACAAGGTCCCTTTGCGGGTTGGGGGATTTAACGCCTGCTTTTTGCAGGCGTTAAAAACCAACCCGCAAAGGGACCCAGGGAGCTAATTACGGTACCGCAATTTGCGGTACCGTAATTAGCGCCTTCCCCATTCCCATTGAGCCATATGGGCCAAAAATGGGAATGGGGAAGGGCAATGGTGGAAGGGGGAATTACCGCCCCGCCAACCTTGGAATGGGGCGGTAATTCCCCTTTCCGCCAAGGCGGTGGCAGTATTTCACCGGCATGAACCATGGCGCTAATAGCGCCATGGTTCTCCGCCATCCGTGTAATGAGGCCCCCAGACATAATTTTGGAGGCAGCCATGGCGCTAATAGCACCATGGCTACCACCAAACTCGTAATAAGGCCCACAGTGTATGTTTTGAATATGGGTGCATTTCAAGCCAGTGCATCCTTTGAAACTGGGCATATTTTCAGCACAGGGCATGTTTTGAATATACATGTATTTCAACACTGTAAATGCTTTGAATCCAGGTGTATTTTTAACGCAGGGTATGCTTTGAATATAGGTGTGTTTCAACACAGTCGGCCTTATTGCGAGATTGGTGGTAGTCATGGTGCTATTTACTGGCAATTATGTCCAGTGTTTATGATACTTGTATATTTAGTGAGTGCTGGGTTTACTAATTACTTTGGTAGTCTTGTTCATGAGTAAAACATGAAGTAATATATAAAGACATGATTAATTGCGAAATCCATAACAGATACTATATAATACAGCCGAACACGATGATATCATTATTTTCACTAGATCACGATCGTACAAGTTAACTGATTGGATTCCGGCTCGAGGAGCACGCAGGATACAATTTTAACACAGCTGCCCGTGCAGCACAAACACATAAGGTGAGCCATGAATGGTACTAACAACACTCTGTTACCAGTGAGTTAACACAGCACTACATTAGTTTGCTGTTTCTAAATATACACAGATTTTCAACCAATATATTCCATACCTAGATTGCAGGTCTCGCACCACCCCAGATAGGGTGAAGTTTTCACAGATCCAAAGTCTGGTATCAACATAGTTGAAGGATCGGTAGATCGGGCATCAAACATCAATATTGGACAACCCATTGAACCTATCACAGGTAAACAGTTGTACATTAGTCTCGAGATCTAGGCAATGTAAACATTCTAGTACATCAGACATATTACTAATTACTTCCAAATTAATATTTTAGGATTCATGGGATAGTATCTAAGTAACCATCACTCCACACAGGGAACACACGTGACTGAGAAACAAAACGTTGATCATTGATGTTATGAGTGAATCTCACCGTAGAAGAACTAATAACACTTACTACAAGATTGGACTCTGAACTATATTGCTCCTGAAAAAGAGAGTTGATCTCTCGAAACGCGTTGAGCTTTTCTCTTTAAGCTTTTTCTTTAAAGTTTTTATTTGATGCATTGTAATGAACTGATCTAAACTCACATTAGTTACTGTTGAACTATGCTAAAATGTGGTTTTTGTATAATTCTTCAATGAAATAATCCATGTATGAGAAAATACTGTGGATACACAGAAAAAATGGAATGGAGTAACTGTTTGTTTCATGTCTTTATATGTTCCTTCATGTTTAACTCATGAACAGGACTACCAAAGTAATTAGTAAACCCAGCACCCACTAAATATACAAGTATCATAAACACAGACTGGACATAATTGCCAGTACCAACAGGTGTGCAGGGGACGGGAGGACTCATACTTTATGGGTTCTCCATCTTTCTATAGTCACTACACTACCGCCAGCTAGCCAGTCACTACCCGTTTCACAAACACAAGCCATGCCAAAAAAGACTGCTACACTTTTTGTTGTCTGACTTGAAGAAGAAAATAATTCTTCATCATTAAAGCTGGTGTGTTGGCTATGACTAGGGGTCTTGCTAGTCGTCCTCGTTGCAGAGCTGGTTTGTTACAATAGATGCTGTTTTTTTTTAAATTCTTTTTAATTGGACCTTTTGAGTCTTCTCCTGCAGATAGACAGAACAGCTTTGGCAGTACACAATACCTGCTCAGATTATACATTGTCAGGGAAGCCTCTTAGAGATCTTATAGGAACTATCACAGGTGCTGCAAGACAGAGAGACATATTAGTGAACCAATACTGCTCTGGATCATCATCTCAACCTGTGTGAGATGTGTCAGGAGGATAAGTATGTGTTAGGAGGAAAAGCATACACTGTTTGAGCTTCCTTACAGACAAGGGATCAACAAATGACAAAAACTAAGCATCTAAACTTACAAAGGCTGGAAGGTAAATACTGGAGATCGATCTTAAGTTTACCTCAATGCGTTCCAATAGCACGCATACGTTATGAGATTGTCCTTACCTCTTTAAATGCCATCTTCCAGTGGCGACAGTGCACCTTGTTTCAAAAGTTCATACTGGCTAAAAACTCTAAAACTTTGCTTTGGTCGATAGCTCAATATCTCTTAACATATAGACAGAGGTTAGCCGCGCGATGGCGTGATCATGTATTTGATATCATGACCTAGGCTGACCTCTCGTTGACCACTCTTTTGGATGATCCAGAGAGAGCTAAGAAAAAAGTGTATTTGCGGGACTGGATCCATACTTGGAGCAGTGTCGGGCATACAAAAGCTATGGGAATAATCAATGCATAGATAAAAAAATTGGAATATGTGAGCCATATTTGCTGTTGTCTCCGTCAGTCCCTGTAAGATTGGATTTCTTACATTTTAGACTAGATTTATGGCCAGCTAAAAAAGTGTTAGCAAAACGAAAACTTATCAGTGAAATATGTAATGCCTGTAGATTTTGTGAGAATGTCAATCAGAAAGAGACCTTATGGCATTTAATATTAGAATGCCCAGCAGTGGCAAGCAGTTAAAAACTACATTTAAGTAAATATTCCAAGAATTTCACCACATTGAATGACAATGAAATATGGACATTTTTCTTTCAGGCACACGGAATGTCTATCTGTATTGTGGTGGTCATTTTTTTAAAAGAATTACTTGGATTCTCATGTCCCAAACAAGTTGATTTGTTTTATGATTGTGTATAAAGCAGTGTGCAGATATAGCCTAGATCCAAAAGTGAAATGTAAATGGAGTATTTTTTTTAAAACGGGGTTGAACATGTTAGTTTTAATAAGAAAATCTTGTTTTGTTTTGTGTCATTTTACAGTGAATTGAATTGTCTACCTTTCTCTTTTTTTAAAGTTAAAGTATAGTAATTGTTAAGTTGTTTCATCAGCTAAAACAATTAAAAAAAATATAAAAAAATACTTTCTGTTTTCTTCATCTTTGTTAGCACAGGGTCTAAGGGGTCTATATCAATAATTCCTCGGATTAGGAAAAAGTAACAAGTGGTGGGGTTTTCTATGTGACTCTTAATGTCCTTCAAGGCCATAGTCCAGAGTCTGTCCGTAACTTTCTGGGTCATGGTTTTCACCATACTTGTGTGAAGCCATTGCACATGGTTTCTGGGATTGGATAGTGGTTCCATGCACTTCTTCTTGATCTGGAGCTTTTTTGGGTAGGTTTAGGATTAATCAGGATATTGCACTGCTCATTGCGACTCTATACCCGTAGGTCATCTGACAGGGGTCGGTGTCAAACTCTTTCTGGACAGTTGGACAACATGATACTTTTAAATTGTATTTCTCGTATGACATTAGATGACCCTTCAATTCTCATGGCTGTTCTAGTGTTTGCCTATGCGGATGTCATTGTAATACATGTTTCTGGCCCTTTTACTGCCACTTAGTCCATCAGTTCTGGAGCACCCTTCACAGCCAATTACTCTCCAGCACTGCACTCCTCCCTACTTCCTTGTATTCACTTCCGCATTTTCTTCCTTCCCTTGTGACCTTCCTCCTCCAGATCTGTTCCATCCTCTTCTCTCTCTCTCTTTCTCGCCACTATTTCCTCACATTTGTCACTCTCAATGTTCCTCCCACTCATCCTTTATGACTCTCTCCATCACAAACACACTGTCCTCTCCCTCCTCTTTTCTCTATCTTCTGGCTCTCTCCTTGTTTGCTATCCAACTGCTATCTCCTGTTTTCCTGCTCTGCCCATGCACCCTTTAGACCTCTCCCAGGTCCACAATTGTCTTCCGATTAGTCAGCCAGCATAAGGTGCATGAAAACTGGGAGCAGATATTGGATTTGTATAGTCCTGGGTGAACTACCATTGCAGCAGGTGAGCCTGTTTGCTCCGCAGATTGTTTCACTGTCCAGCATAGGGAACGCTCAAAAGGATGGTCTGCCATCATTGAGTCAAGCGTCAAGGATAGTGGCACTTGTGTACACAACTGCCTGTATTATATTAATTCAAACTTCCCTACTTTATTGTCCAGACCACAAGCCCCTTTCTTCAATTACAGATGAGTTTGGAATATAATCCTTAATGCATTATCATGCTTCAATCTTTGAATTATATTTATTTCCTGTGTGGTTTATGGCATGGTTTGCAGAGTCCTGTGAGCGGAGGCTCAAAAGCCACAATTCATAGAGCAGACTGTATTTCACTTATAATATTACACTACCCTTTATGTTCGGGGTTCATGAGATACGTTCTTAGATACTGGTCTTAGATGCTGGGTGAGGAGCAACAGCTAAGGCTAGTGGCAGGATTGTGGCTTAGGGGGTTCCACGTTTATTGCCTCCAGCAACAGTGCTGTGGAGTGGATGGAGGCCCCTGGCCCTGTGTTCTCCTGGTACACATCCCATAGCCTCTCTAAGTTGACTCTATCATAGCTGCTGAAGGTATTGTGAATCTTCTGGAAGACCCATCCACATTGATGATTTCTTATTGAGTAAGGCGTGTATTCCACAGGCTCTCTGTCTTCAACCTATCACTATCATCATCATGTTACTATTTAAAAAAGATGATTCATGATGTTTTCCTGGTAGTGAAGAAGACAATGGGCCTCATTACGACTCTGGCAATGACACTATGGCAACGGCACGTTCACACTGTCCCGCTGCATTACAAGTTCTGCTCGCGGGTTCCTGATAGGGTTACCTGGCGGGCTGTGCGGCACCCGCGAGCAGAATGAATGACTGCACCGGCACCGTTATCAACGGTGCCGGTGCAACCATGCTCCCCACCCCCATTCTGCCCTATCGGGCAAAAGGGGGATCGGGTGCCCGGCAATAATTCCTCCCGCAAATGGACAATTACCAGCCCATTCAACTCGTAATGGGCCGGTTATTGGCCAGTCATGGGTGCCAGGGCCAGTAGAGAGCATGGGGGTAGCCATGCCTGCCATACAGGCACGGCTACCGCCATGCTCGTAATGAGGCCCAATGTTCTTGACATCTCTGGTGCTGAATCTATCACAAGGGCTGTTGCATTTTCTTCCTGCCACTGTTTGACATGCTATTTAAGTTCCATCCATTCCTTAAGCATATGTTTCCACATTTTAACTGTGCATTCTGCTGGGTTGTCTGAGATCTCATGTAGCTGAAAATCAACTGTGTATCATTCTGCTGGGTTGTCTGGGATCTCATGTGACTGAAAATCACCTACTTTAAACTTCAAGTAATTGCAGAAAAAGTATGCCAGTAGGTATTCAGTATTATTATACATTGAGGCTATGAGGGGATGCCCAGGTAAGGTTGAGAATACATTGTTCACCAGCTGTGGTGTATCCACTTTGCCAGACAAACAAACTCACTGGTTGGTGTACTAAGCTGGTTTAAACCCTCGTGGCCTCCTCAAAAGGTTTTACCAACAGCTCATGCAAGGTCAATTGTGGACATTAACACATTGAATTGTAGGACTGGCACATGTTTGAGCGGATCTTCTGAGCCATAGCAATCTTGTCCTTGTGACAAAAGGGTTAATTATATGAGCATACCAGTTAATATGCTTTGTATTGACAATCTGAATGGAAGAAAGGATGTTAGACTAATTATCCGCATCAGCAAATTTGAGCCGTATGTGCCACAGGCTTAGACCCTGCACAAACGCCTCCTTCATCTTCTCTTATATGTCAACTGAGGGATGAAGTCCACCCACTTGCTGTCTTTTAGGATTACTTCAGGATCAGACTCCTCTCATCTGGCATGAGAAGTGACTGTCACACAGCATTCAGTTGCAGTCATGTAGTCAATGGGCTGTACATAGATCCACATATCACTGGTAAAAAGATGAAGGAGTAAACTTTTCTTTAACTTAAATCTATTTAACTGTGGTATTGTCCTCCCCATCTGTATCAATGGTTTCCAGAATCAGGTGTAGCTTCTATCTGGATTATATCTGGATTCTGATGGGTAATTATCATTATACAGCTCATCAACATCCTTTTCATAGACTCGTTGTATGCGAGTGCTGCTAGGAACATTATGTATCCTGCTAGTCAAAAATGTCTTTGTGTTAACCAGGCACAAGAGTAAATGTAATCCTCACCTCTTCCATTCCAGCCCCAGAGACAATCGTGTGAGCCTCATTCTCCTACCACTTATCAATTAACACTTTTATCCTTTGTGCAGCATGTCCATTCCTCAGCACTATATTTGATATTCATTCTGAAATATCTGCCGTCTTACAAATGCTGTGTCCCAGGTATAAATGTGATGCTTCATCCCTTGGTAATTGTATGTTTTTTGTGTGAAAAGTTGTTTCTGATGGAGATGTTGTGACTCTGTTATCTGCAATTGTTCAACCTTTTTTATCCTATGATGCTCGTCCTGATGATATTGCTTCTGTTCACCGGGACATTGTTGCCCATTTTATGTCCAAGCCCATTAACTTATCTTTTGATGATTGGTTTATTTTCCACATCTTTTCCACATCTCGTAAACATGTGTTCATCACTCGCCTCCTTAATAAAGTTTTTACCCTTCTAGTCACAAGAATTATACCCCTACCGCTACCTTACCATGGATGGCCAAGTCAGTCAAAATGATGGAGGTATTGTAATTTCAATAAGATGTTGAAAATGGCAAGCTCCTTGATACTTTTCAATCTAGATTTCACCCTTGCTAAAGAAGTGAATCAGATATAATTTCTGACTCGGATGGCATCCTGCTGATGAAGGTTTTCTTTTCCCATTTGGTGATGCTGGATTTGTCAACCGCAATTGTATCCGTGGACCACTCCTATTTTCCTGTTGCTCCAAAGCTGCAGATATTTCTAACAACGATGTTACTTGGTTATGGCCTTTCTTATCAAACAAGTCCTAACAAGGGATGCATATATTCCTTTCCCAATCACTGTCCCTTCTGGAGATCCTCAGGGCTCTCTATTTTCCTTTTAACATAACATTAGGCTGCTATTTCCTCTGCTGAATTTGTAAGGTTTTCAGTGCCACCCTTATTCATATAATACTCATATTTATGAAAAGATCCACTCTTTTTCTGTAACAAAAGAAAAGACTACTGCCCTGCATGAGTACAGTATTGAATAGTGGCTCAAATGGCTACTCATCCCTAACACTACTACAAACCAATAAGCACCCCAATCATAAGGTGAAACAGGTATAGTCAAATGGTATACACCCTTTGCCTTTTGTGGTAACATGGTCCAAGGGCAGGCTATACTCTGAAAAGGGCTGTGAATATAATAACTGTAGCAATCCAGACAGCATTAGTACAACAGTACAAAATAAAGGGACATCCAATCGATGTTCTATACAAATATGTAAACTTTAATTAAATGCACCAATGTGCAATAAAAACTGTCTAAAAACCCTGACAAAAAACCAACCCCGTGGAAAGAACACAGAATATGCAGAATGTAGATGATACAAGCACTCTGTGTAAGTATCAGGGTGATAGCCAATAATCTGCAACAATGCAACCAAAAAGAAAATGCCTTGATGAAAAAGGTGCAAATGGGTAGCTTATCAGTCACTAGGGCCCCAAAGATGGACCAGGGTGGCTAGTGACTCTCAACAGTACTTTTGTCAGTTCTTGGGTGGTTTGATGGTCACAAACCAAGCATCATGGTCCAGTCAGTGTGGGTCGAACCAGGATTCTGATGTGGCTGGTAGTTCTGGTGAGAGAGGCTTCGAAGAGGAGATCCGTTCATTTCGAAGGCAATGTTCGAGCAGTCCAATTCAGTTGGGTCACCAGGGCAGGTTCAAAAGTTAAGTCAGTTTGAGACTTTGGCAGGGGTGCACTGGGAACCAAAAATCGGCCCTAGAAATATTTTTCAAAGTGGCCCCATTTTACACAGTGTGAGCAAGCCCAACCCCTTTTCCATAAGAAAGTTTGGAAATAAAATGGATAACCACACAAAAGATGACCAATGATGCAAAAGCCCAGCAGGACATCTTCAGAAATCCCTGTAGGCCATACCACCCCTGTCCACTGGTAAATGCTAGGACTTGATGCAGAAACATTGGTCACTATACAAAAACCCAGGTGAGGCTTAATCTTAGAGATTACCCACCCATTAGACTTATAGTTAATCATAATTAGTATAGGTTAAATACAACCCCTGTCTACAGTGTATTTGCTGTTACAGCAGCTTTCCAACTGGGTACATACAATTCCTGAACCTGCTCTGTGCCACGGAAGATCAGGAGCTGCAGATCTGGCATATTGATATTAATGTAGCAGAGCACAGGTTAACACTATGCTTTTGGCATGGAGTTTTCTGAAGGAGATACTGTTTAACAGACCAACCTTTCGAAGAGATATCACTCACACCATTCTATTATTAATAAAAATACGATTTCTACACCCTTGATAGATAGCAATCCTTAAGACGTACCCCAGCCAAAAAGGTTGAGAGCCATCATTCTAAAGGTCAGGCTCTTCCTCAAGATGATACAATGTACTGATACCATCAGTACTAGACTGTTAAGATCCAGTCTGGGGCAGCATGTCCATTTGGAATCTGTGAAGAGATCAGGCCCACTGCTGTGTATTCTTCTCAACTATGGCCCAGTTTTTCCCTATTACCTTCAGCCACATGTCAAGGTAGGCAATGGTCTGTTCACCTCCTTTTGAGCTAATTAGTCCACTCAAATTCCATGTTTACAGGTGCCTGTCAGGCATTTAATTTAACTTCCATAGTTTGGGGGCACTAGGACTGAGGTCCTGTGCAAACCATCTTTCTAGCACAGAAAAGGTTTTTGGCCGGCAGTGTCCGACTGACCTTTCTGTGCTATCTGTATAGACAAAGACATGACATGGAGTCCCCTCTAAACTATGAATTTACCCCACATGAGAGAAGTAATCTTTCATTTAACATGACCAGCCAGCCACAGTTAGTGGATTCACGGGGACCTGGGTTGCCTCTCCTTTCTTACTACTGAATCCTGTGATATATCTGCAGACACCTCAGCTGAACCCTCTCTTCCAAGAGTAGGCCCCTCAGTGGACTTTATGTCTGGACTATGAGATACTGGTGAGAGCGGTCTCCATGTCTGTTCTCAGAGCTCGAGCTCTCGTCACTGATTTAACTATGTCTCTGTCATGGAGGTCATTCACAAACAGATCCACCACTGCAATTGAGTTTTTGATTGCAACGTAGTGTAGGTAGGGGTTAACCCTCCAATTGCTCTCTGCTGTTGGTTCTGGCTTGTTCTTCCATTACTTCAGTCATTGTCACCTGCCAGCAGTGACACTAGGAACAGTGTCATGCAAACATGTTTCCTCATTTATGGAGACATGCTTAAAGAATACTCACACATAGGGAAACTTTGGCCACGCCCTGTACTAGTGGGACATCATCTGGTATGATGACCACACTGACTATGGCCTCTTTCTTGAGACCAGCAGCCATAATGGCCTGTTGGGTTCCCCCCTCCAGGCCAGATCTCCCTTTCTATGTGTAAAATCCCAATACAGAATACAACTTCTGAGTGTTGAGGTTACAGGTGACTCAGTGTTACAGGTGCCCTCACACTGCTTTTCTGTGGGAATTGACCAAGAACAAGAATAGGATTTCCCTTCATGTTTTGGAGGTCTTTAATGAAAGAATGGACATAACCCCCATCTTTACCCTCCTTGTGTTTCCTATTATCTGAAGGCAAACTGCTGTCTCCTGAGCCTTTTTCCTGAATTTGAGTTCTTACATACCTGCCTGCTGCTTTTTAGGCCCCTATGCTCTGTGACATTCTTGTCATTTCTTGTCCACTAATTCTGGTGTATTATTGTCCTATTGAAGGTGTAGACCTCTGAACACAAACTCCAAAGCAAATACAACCCAATAGGGAATAAAACCAAGAGACAGTTTTGCAAGGAGAAAAACGTTTTATAAAATGTAAATGCCAGAAAAGAACTGCATGAGAGTGTTCTTCCGAAAATTACATGGGCATCACACTAAAAAGGCCAAACACATCATCAGTGACAATGTAATATATAGTAATGCATCACACAGCTGGTTGGTGCAGACATATAACAAGGCCTGCTCCATAGGGGATGCCAGGCGCTAATTGTCTATCTCTTCCTAGTCGATCTTGGTGCACGTGGGTCAGCTGGGCTCATCCTCGCGGTGAAGGTCAGGCTGCATGTTAGAAACATTGTATCTAATCTAATCTAAACAACAGGAACCAATTATTCATTTGTCGTGGCAGGCACCTGAACATCATATGAAAGGGGTGCCCCAAAGAAAGGAGAATAATATATATGTATGTTGACCCCTGCATTGAGGGCTTCGTTAATACCAAAGTTCCCACACCCAAGTTACTCCCCCCAGGGGTTTGATCTATGATCTTCCTTCCGTGGTGCCTCATGATACGAAGAGAGTGTTGCTATTGGAAAGATATATTTGCACAACAGGGTGGTTTCAATGGGAGGTCAACTGCCTTCCCTAACCGTTAAAGAGAACAGAACACAAACAACGGTTCTTTGGGAGAACTGGATTGATGTGTGTACACATCAATCCAGTTCTCCCAAAGAACCGTTGTTCGCTATTTGAAAGATATACAGTCGCGCAGGCTTTAGATCTGTGGTGGGTAGTCTGAAATAGTCAGGATCAGAGGGTCGGATACCTATCAGTATTTGAAGAGGTAGTGGATTGGGGGGAGGAAGTGTGGTGAGCTCCATCCTGGTGGCGGTCAGGGGTGCAATGGCAGTTTAGTGGCGATAGATGGACATTGCGCTGGGGCCTGGTATTGTCTCACGCTCTTCGCAGGGTGCATTCTTGGAAATGATACTAGATATTTGCAACATTAAAAAGACAGGGAAGGGATGGACTTCCGTGGGAACAAGGCTCGTGTGTAGCTGGCGGATGGCTTGGAACCTCTTGTGTGAACTCGGTATGGGAGCGCTACAGCCCTCAGTGTGTCTGTCGTGGGCCTAATACAAAATGGAGTTGCTGGGCAGGTGCATGCCTAATGTTATTCACCTATTTCTGTGCACTATCAGGCGTTTATATGCAGCCTGCGGGGGGGGGCTGCTCCCACCTTATCTTCGTATTTAGTTTATTTTATTTGGCCGTTACTAGGGGGGTGGATAGGGTCATTTCCTTTTCAAAACTATCTCACAACTCTTAAGGATATTCTCACATGTGACCAAATTGACCATGCCCTTAAATATGTAACCTTTGCAAGTAGTCGCCTTTCCGCTAAGTGATTTCAAGGACTGAAGTGCAAACTCATCAAATGTGTGCTTCCTCTTCTTTGTCAACTTCTGTGGTACTATTCTAGGGTCTTGCACAACTTCCTGAGGATGGAAACTTCATTTCTTTCTTAAAGGGGCCTTTTCTCAAGAGCCAGTTGATAACGGAAACCAGTTCACACCATCAGCAAGTGGTTTATAAGGGCTGATCCACATAACTGCTGTTCCACCTCCTGGAAGTGGAAAGCTAACTCAAGTGTGTATCTCCCCACATCAGATGCTTGCACTAATTCCTTAGAGATATGGTGCATAGGCTTTCTATGATAGCCACACAGGGAGATACATCCTTCCCAACTGGAAGCCATGTGGATCAACTTTTCGTTCTGAATTTCAAGTTTGTGCAGCTGCGGAATTGCCAAATCTCTTTATTACTGTCCTTCTACAGCTGTTGTGGCTGCAATATCCCTCTGCTTCTCCTCTGCTAGGATCACCCTCATCTCCTCGAATGAACACTTCTTGTCAATCAGTTTCTCCTCAGAGTGATTATCAGGAGGCCTGACTGAAACTTGTGAATTCTCTCTGGATTCTGGGAATCAGGACTGGCATAGCTATCAATGTCACTATCCCTTTCCATTTCTTCACCCCCCACCCCTGAGAAAAAGGGGCTCCAGATCATTAGCAGCCCCTTAGGATCCATCCATCTCCTTAGCTTCCTGAAAAGCGTGGAGGCACTCGCGATTTTGAGCTTTCTTAATCTCACTGATGAAGGTGATTTGCCTTTCTTTATATATCACACAGGTTTGTTGCTTTAAATCCCTTTATGAAGTTCATGTTGAGTTCCATTGTAGCAATGAAAATTGCTAGGCAGAGTTTCTAACATTTTATTATGGATAACTAAGCTGCAGACATACTCTGTGTCAAATCCCACCACCGCCGCCTTTGTGAAGAAATGGCTGCTGCCATTTAAGAGTACAAGTATGACCAAACTGCTTACTCTGCACACATCCTGCCACAAATCAACACTGATCTAAATAATATTGGTGAAATAGGCATAGTAAAGAGAAAAACCTCCTTTGCCTGTTGCACTTGTGGTAATTTGGGCCAAAGGCAGACTATAATCTTAAAATGGGTCTGAGTGTGATACTGTAGTTCAGAGGAATGTCCAAAGAAAAATATATATACTTTAATCAAACACCCAAATATGCAATAGTAACGTTCTATAAAAACAATAACAAAAGCTACCCCTGTGGAAATAACACAGAATATGCAGAATCAAGATGATGTAAACAGTCTTGGTACAGTAGCAGGGGTTAAAGGAAGTAAACTGCAAACAATGGTACCAAAAATTATATGTCTGGACGAAAAGCGTACAAATGGGTGGCTTATCAGTCGCAAAGCAAACCAAGCCTCTCAACAGTACATTTGTCTTTTCTTGGGCAGTTTGATGGTGTGAAACCAGGCTTTGTGGTGCTGTCAGTGCAAATTGAATAAGGTTCAGATTCAGCGAGACATGGTGGAGAAAGGGCTTTGCATCAGTTCAAAACAGAGCTCCTTGCAGTTTAAAGTCAGCATTCAAGCAGTGCATTTTGGTGGCTCACCAGGGTCAATTTGAAGGTTGAGCGGTTCAAGATATTGGTAACCGATGAGTCTGGTCATCACGAGGCATGAAACTTGCAGTTGATTGACTTGTGATCTGTGTCGTTTGGATCTGTAATCCTGATGGTCTGATGTGATGTTCAAAAAAGCGGCCATTCGAAGTCATCCACAGCAGTGAGCTGGTTGTTTGAGCCACACGTGTGAGATGCTCCTCAGGTGTGATGCAGCGGTAAAGCTGGTTCAATGAATGCCACAACCAAATTTCAAGGAAATTTGAAGAAGTGCTCACAGCAGCAGCATGACCCCTAGTGGTTTGAAGCCACTCAAATGTGGTTTGAGGATGTTTTGAAGCTATAGAAGGCAGGAGTCCACTGTTTTACTTCTTCTAATTCTAGTCCCAATACATTGGCTCAGGGACAAGAGCAGTCTTTTTCCACTTCACTCCCACACAGGGGAGGATAACTGGCAACTGTAGGATTCCTTCACCTCCAGTGAGGAGCATGATTACCATTGCAACTAACAGAGGGTGGAGGTCTTGGTCCAACAGCCGATTACTCCCACTGCCCCCTGTGGATGGTTAGGAGAGCTTGCTTATGTCTTGGAACATCTGCCTTCACCTCACAAATGGTGGATTTTGGAATGGACTGCTCTCCTACCAGTGTACAAACAAATGCTTCTGTTCTTCTTGTAGAGGCCCAGATTAATCAATGAAGCAGTAGTAGACATCTTCCTTATCAAGTCAAGAGGCCACACAGTATTGGGTAAAAGCAAGCCTGCTTTAAATGGTCCAATCCATGCTAAGGTAACCAGTGAGTTTTAGCTTTTTTGCATCATACCGAAAGGGGTTTGCTCCTGCAGGAAGTGTAGGAGTAGAAAGAAAAGTTATGCTACAGAAAACCAAGATGTAGGAACCCTTCCTCCAGCACTTCTGCTATTATAATCTTGCTCAATTCCTAAGCTTGCAGCTTCAAAAGCCAATTTTATGCAACACCATGGTGTGAGGCTGGCCCTTTTTTTTGTGGGTGTGGCGCTGTGAAGCTTGGTTCCCAGAAAACTCTTGTTGAAAGCTTCTTGAGCTAGGGAGGTGTTACCCAATGCCCCAAGGGATCAAAGAAGACACAGTCTTCCTGCCCATTTTCTTGCTGGCCAAGCAGAGACAAACAGTCTGACTAGAATCCTCCTAGCCTGTCCATAGTTTTTCTGGCTGACAATGTTGACGTGTGTGATACAAATCATATGTGGTTATTATAATTATGTGAGTTATCAGTCACCATACCGAAATCCAGGCATGGCTTATTATTGGTGATTATCCTGCTACCAGAGCAATAGTTCATAACAATAATTATGGTTTTGGATCTTTGCAGTCTATGTAGTTGTCAAACAGGGCACATGCAACCATTGAACCTCTGTTGTGCCAGTTAAGAGCATTAGCTGCAGATCAGGGAGATGGATGCAGCAGGGTTTGGTGTACACTATACCTTTGGCATGGTGTTTTCTGAAAGGGGGTCTGTTTAGTAGACCTCACTTTCTGAGATGCATTATTTGCAGGTTTATATTATTAATGAATGAGAATGAGATAATCTAATTTTATAAACGCCCTTTCATTGATCCAAGGCTGGTTATTGTTTAATTGCTTTCAGTTTAACGCCTCAAAAACTCAATCCTTCTTGGCCCAAGGCAATGTTCTTATCAACCCTCTCAAACATCTCCCCTGGCCCCCTTTTATATAGAGAATGGATAAAACATTTGCCAAATCATTAAAAATGTAAGGGAGAATAATTTAAGTTTTAACAAACATATTTCTGTGTTAATTCCAAAGACTCTGACCTTTTTTCAATGAGTCTTACTTGGCTATTGACATCATAGACGTAATTAACTCTAAATTGGATTATGCCAATATGTTGCCCACTGGCCTACCTGCTTACCAATTGGAACATATTCAGATTATCCAAAATGCACTTGTGCATGTTATTTATAGCTGTCCTATCTCACCCTGCTATTTAAGCCTGTGTATCCCTGCATTGGTACCCTGTATGACAGACAACCATGTCACTTTGCACTGTTTACAAGTGCCTGCAGGGCCTAGCACCCATTACCTAACAAATCACTTGTTGCCCTATATTCCCCCGATGTTCACTCTTCTCTTCCTGCTATTTTCTGCTTATTGTCCCAAAATCCATATTTATAACTCAGTGGGACAGGTGCTTCTCAGTATCATAAGCCCATTGTTTCCTACTCGTTTGACTTTTTGGGAAGTCTTAAAGAAACATGTATTCTGTTGATCTAATCCCATCTCGCTCTTGCTACCCTTCAACAATGCATGGAGTTGCTGGTTACTCTTCACCTTTGTAAATACAGTTACTTTTTGGTGCTATTTTCTGCTATGCAGGGTATTACGTTTCTTCAATCAATCAATCAATCACCCAATCAATCAATCTGTTATTGCAATATGAATGCCTTTAATTTCAAATGCATAATCCTTCTCTCCCTAGTTTGTACAGCAGCCACTGCAGATTATTTGCAAGGCCCTCTAGGCACATGCCTCCACTATGCTGTTAGATTATGTGCTCAAGTCATGTTGGCCCTGAAGATGATGATTTTCCTCCCACCGAAACAAAATGATGGTTGACTCATGTCACTCAAGGTGGTTAGTGAGATTCTCTCATCCTAGTAATATTTGCCAAAGCTACTAGATGACAGCTGTTTGTTCCACATCCAGTTACATCCACTGAGTGTACCTTCCTGCCTCAAAACAAGTCTGAGAATGTTTTCAGATTACTTCTGTTTTGTCTTCTAACGCATTAAAACAGGTGGACAAAGCTAATAGGCCACATCCAGTGATACAAGACATGTAACCTATGGATGTAACTGAGTACAACATCTTGTTCTGAGGAGACACAGTAATAGATTCAAAGAAAACATCTTAACACTCTTTGGAGGACGGCACGTGCATTCAGTAGTGTCAGTCGATATGCCAGCTTTTTGTGACAGGTTAGAGAAGATAATATTTTCCAGGATTTGTGAGCAGACCTCTCTTGACCTAATGTGCCAGGTTCATTGTTTTGAATGCATGATGTGTCAACTGATAAACCAAAATAGTATAATGCATCACAATAAATAGACACCCTTTGAATTTTCAGAATTGTAACACATGGCGAAAACTAAAGGGATACCTAGAGAGCATGCCGGCAGAATAATTAGACCTCTTAGCATACATCAAATTGCAAAATCCTTTGCAGGTGTTACCGGTATTGCCACGATCCCACATCAAATAAAATCATAAAATTCAAACATTAGTGTGCTTTTCAATAAAGAAGCATTTCTTAAAACTGTAGTAATCAAAAGAGTAGATGCGTGCAGGGAGGGATCTAGAAATAGCAATGGACGTCAATTGGCTCCAAGCCTGAGCCCTAGATCAGTGGGTGGATTACCTGGAATGATTCCACAATATTGTGTACACTGCAGTGAATCTCCTAGGCTGGCAAGCCATGCAGATGATTGCTATTCCAAACGTACAGTAGCTTTAGTGTACAAAAAAATTATATATAAGGACAATTGAAAAACGTTTTAGAGATGGTGACATTTCAAACCAACTAACATAATTGATCCCTTTGTTTAGGTGCATGTCTAGACTACTTAACAACTAATGACTTTATTGCAAATACTTTGTTACACAGCAAAACTTTTTATACTGCTTTGCCATGTTCTAGATTTGGCAAAAACCAAGGCAGCATAGTTTCTATCCTGAGCCAAACCATGGAGAAAGTGGAAAGGGGCAATCAGTTTCTCAGTACGCCTATCACTGATGGGACAAATAGTAATCAATCAAGTAAAGGTCACTCACTGATGGTGACAAAAGGAATTGATTGTAATGATGAAAAGGTTGCAAGATGTGTCAGATTCTACTAAAAAATGTCAATGACAAGTGCTGCAGTATTTTTCTCTTCTGAGTCATAAAACAATGCCACTCAATAGATCCAGCTAATATACTCATGAACTTCCAAACGATTATAAGATATTTAATTTGCAACTATTATTTTGTCCCTTCAAAAATCTTTTTGCTAGTTTTTTATTTCACCCATTACAAGAATGTGGCACACTCAGTACATCCATTAAATGTTCTCACTTGCCTCCAAACAATTCCAACACATTGTCTCATTACAAATCTTGTAAACTATTATTTTCTCTTGCCTTTGAGAACTAGTTGGTGTATCTGTTAAAAACACTAAATTTGCTTGCTTACTTCCAAACAATGTTGTTATGTTTTTTTTCAACTAATTCAATGCCTGACAACAGTGACACTAATTATACTGTCCTTACTAATTCCAAACAATTAATTTTGTTTTCTTGACAACTATGTGTGCATCACAAGTGTTGACAAATAATTGGTTCTCTAGTTCATCACAAGTTGTCACATCCATTACCGCAACTTAATGAACTCACCTGCCTCTACATTTTTTTTTCTTCATAATATTTTGCCTTGTCACAAATCTTGGCAACTATTATGTTTTCACATTCAAAACAACATTTAGGCACTTCTTATTCAGCCACTGAATGTACTCTCCTGCTTCCAAATAATCCTAAGAAAATAGTTAAACATAGCTGCTATGTTTTGCCCGATCTCAGGACAAGATGGGGCACTCAGTCACATCCACATACTTGAATCTCCTGCCACCTAACCACTATGGAATATTAACCTCTCTCCCTAGGCACAGATTTGAACTATCACATGTGTGCATGTCATGCAATATTTTCACTGAAATGTTGTTCTCTCCCATTTGGTAGTCAGTAACATTAGTCTATGATTTTTCCTTTCTAAAAGTACTACCTCTCTGTGAACTGAATTGTATTTTGAATATATAAATCACATATTATATCCACTACTAATGTGCTATCCTCTTTCAAAATAAAGCTTATTTTGATGTGCTCCCTCAGTCACTACGAAATCATATTTCCCATCTCTCCCTAACCAAAAGCCTTCTTTCCTTTTTGACCTGTCCCTCAACTAAAGTATTTTTTAGCTGCTCTAGCAACCTGTTGCTTCAGCCTACAAACTGAAAATGAACTAAGAAAATAATTTGGTGTTTATACATCGAAATTGGAAATGTGTGTATACTCTAATCAAAGTAAAGAATAACATTTCACTGGACTGTAGACAACAGAAACATAGAGATGTAATGAAATTATCACTTGGGCTATCTTTTATCGAATTCAATTTCCAGAGGCGCTGTTGACAAATAAATAAGTTGAAAATTCTAAATGCACAGTTAAAAATAACCAACAGCAAGTATTGTAGCTTCTCTTTAGTTCCTTCAATCAGAAACTATAATTTGAAAAGGGTACCTTTTCTGAGATATGAAATAGAACTGCACATTTACAAAGGCTGTAAACGCTTTGCAATTATCTGGGAAACAGTGTTATCTCTACCCCAGCGCTTACAGATTTTTATTTTGAGATACGAACTAGGTTTAACCTTGAAGAATGGATGAAGCTTAAGTTGTATCACAAACTTTTGGAGCCCTCCAAACATTCTTGTTCTAGTGAGTTTAAAGTAATGTTTTATAATACATTGGATACTGTAGGGCGAATTTCTAAGGACATAATGCATTCTTTACTCAGAGAGTTGGAGGGCAGCTCCAGTGATTTGATAAGAAATCCTATAGCTGTGAAACAAATATGTTATGTATAGACTGTAGAAGAATGAAGGAAATAATTAAATGCCATTCGCTGTTCTTGGGGTATTTGAAAGTGTATAAGAAAATAGGCTCTTTAACCCCCCTATTTAATGAAGTTCCCTTGTCCCAAGAACCTCATCCCAACTATGAAGGTTCCTGTTCCTATAATGAATATTCAACTCATATGTGTATGATATGCAATAGTAATTTGCAAGAGACAGTCAAGCATCTGGGTCATGATTTTGATGGAGCTAGAGAATTGAAAGTTTTATGTTTTGCTAAGTTGTATATGGCACCTCTGCTGTTGTGTCTGACTTGCTTTGGGCCATCTTATGGATAGCCAGCAAATATGCTTTATCTTGAATTTGACTAGATTTCTATTCAAACTATGTGACATGTTAAATGGAGTTAGGTTACATGATAGTTCTATATTTGAAAATTTTGTAAAATAATTGGAGGTGCATGATTTTGTTTTATTGATGAATTTGTACAAACGTTTGTTTTACTTAATTCTGTTTTTTGACATATAATTTGAAATGCTTATATTCACGATTTGAAAACAAAACACAATAACAAAGAATCTGATATATGCAGAAAAATTACCCAACTAAAAGGCTGTTATTCTATAAGTGTGGCAGCGAATAGGGCATTGTGGACTGACAGAAATGTGAACAAGTGTAATATTAATGCAAATAATTTGATTGAAGAGTTTTTAAATGCTGAATTTTGTAATTTAGATGTTGTGTGGGAGAGAGGGGTCATTTAGGCCTCCCTCATACATTCAGCACGATGTGGACCACTTGCTCCAACAATAGTAGGGGACGCCTCCATTGCCCGCATGCATGCTAACAGAAAGCAGATGCAGGGCTTTTGTGAGGGACACTTGGCTTCCATGTTGTGTGCCCTCGACTCCATCTGTGCACTAGGCCTCACTGCGATAATACGAAAAGGCTTCTCTCCCCTCTCCAGCACCCCGCACTTCACGCTCATGGCCCCCACCTTTCCTCACTCTATCTGAAAGCTTCATAGTTCAATTTCTCACGGATGCGCTGGCGACAATTGAAACAAATATACTAATGTAACATCTCACTCTTCCTCTGAGATCACTGTCTTGTGTGTGAACCGGCCCGAACCATGACTTGTAGCTCATTCTTCTCCACAAACCTGCTTGTGCCCTCTTTTGGAAAATGACTGCCAATGTAACCCTGTGCCCCTTAGGGTATTCCCTTGATGTACCAGAGTTGTGACCCTGCTGTAAAGCCCACCCCTGTGTGCTCCCTACTAAACCCAGACCTCTGTCACAATACATTGCCCCCTATATTGCCCCTTAGACAAATGTCAGCATGCCCCATAGCTGCTTTAATGTGGACAGGCCCACCACATGATCGATGTTATCGCACTGACCAAGAACCCTAAACCTCCATATAAGTCCCAATGAGTGATGTTCTGATTGTATGTATGCAATTTGTAGGCTTCAAAGGATTTACTTAAGAATATACAAATGATCATTGTTTATTCCATCTCTAGAGGTAGTTTTTTATGCTAGTTTAGTTAGTGTCTGACCTACCTCACCGAGACCTGACCCTTACCCCTCCTGGACACTGGCAGCCGGACCACGTGATGCTCACCCTCCCGCCAACGGAGCAACCAATCCGGATGAAGCAACACCCATAGACGCATATGTATCAATTTTATTCACCCAATCCCAAGCAAATGTAGTCACATATAGAGTGATGTCAGTGATGACGCTTTGTCCCTTGATAAGTTCATGCCTTTGTACTGTTTGCCAGAGTGCTCTCGGGGCAGAAGAGTTCTCTGGATGCCAAATCTTTATAAAGAAAAAAAAAACTCTTGCAACCTGTTCTCTTAGTCCCGTGATAGGGACAGGTGCACCGAGGCCCTGTGCTGTGCGACGAGATCCGGGACGCCCCCAGCAAAACCATTGCCTCTGAGGTTGACCAGTTTGCACGCAAAACAAAAGGTTCCAAGGGGCCCTGTCATATTTGCAAATACCCAACTAACTGCTCGCCAAGGCGAGTCACGGCTTTGTTGGGGTGCAGACCAGATTGTAGATAGACTATGAATGGCGGCTCTCGGACCATCCTACTGAACACGTGAGTACTGGTTGCGGGATTCTCACAGGAGAAAAGAAGAAATTGGGAAACGGGTATAAAAAACAAGAGGGACAAAACAGTAGGAAATTAGAAACTGAGGGTGAGGTTCAGGGCCTGTGTGAATGTGACTGAGGCTTTTTCTTGTCTATCCTTTATATGGCCATTAGGTTGTTGTGGAAAAAGATATAAAAAGGAATACGGGATCCTAGCTCCGAAGGGGGGTAGAAGGTGGCACCGCATAGCATTGTCTTGACCATTGCAGGGAACAAGTGGAGATAAAGAAAAAAAAGTAGGAGTCTCATATATTTAGTAGGCTCAGAGTAGTAATTTAGAATATTTTTTTTCCGTGTAAGCAGAATTCTTGAAGAGGTAGTCTAAGGTGGTTCAGAGGTGGGGAGTGACTGAGAAGATAAGAGCAAGGGGTAAAAAAGTAAAGTAATCCGGATGGGGAGTAAAAGCGAAAGGTAGTATATGTTACATGTTCAATGTGTTAAAGTCCTCCATGTTGGTTTGTGAAAACGTATATGTGTGTCTGTGTATTCTGCAAAATAAGGTATGATGAGAAATGTTAGTAAATAATTTGTGATTCCTGTAAAAGGGTGTAAGTAAAAAAGGTTACTGGTATTTTTTGATGTCTACATTGAAAGAAAGTTGAGAAGAGGTGTCAAAGAAGGGAGTTTATTTGATAAACTGACATTTTGTAAGTGTACCCAGGAAAAGAGTGACCACTTGTAAGAGCAAGAAATACAGTATCATGGGAGGGAACACACTGTTAGCGCATATTTGTCGACACCTCCCTTTGTACAGTGAGAAAATACAAAAATACCATGATCAATGGCTGACTGAAATAAAAGGAGAGAGTGTGTCACCAATATGGCCAGAGGGAGGGTCTTTTGAGAAATGAGTATTGGATCGTGTATCAACACATTTGCTAGCGAAATCCAGGGGAAAGCAATTGCAAAACAGGAGGGAGGTACTAGACTTATGGCGAATGTTTGAGGAGGCAACCCCTAATGGTGAGGTAAGTAAAGACACATTCATAGAGAAAGAGAAGGCCCTGGCGGGGGGTGCCGTAGGGGAGGAATGCACAATAAAGACAAGAGAGAATGATCTCACCAGAATTTACCCGTTATTGACAAGGCCTGCAGTGGGATACAGTGAGCCCATGTATGTGCCGGCTCCAACTGCACTAACTACCCCAGAAGCAGTGGCTGCCACAGCCCTGACACCATATGAAACAGGAGGGTTATACGGGCCATCTAGTGCCCCTCTAGTGAATTTAGCCCAGCAGACTGGAAATTTAGACAGGCAGCATCCACATGCCCAAATGGAGATAACACAATTAAAAGCCTTGTGTGATAAGGGCCAGAGGTTGGTCTCACACCTTCACCAAGTGTAGCGGGGGTATCTACACCGTCCCCACCACCACCAGCCCCAATACCGAAAGGACAGGAGCAGGAGTGGCAATCAGTAGAGTTCCTTTTCCATTTAAATGGAAAACCTGTAAGAATAATATGACCTGGAACACCAGACAGCCAAAGAGGGGAGGGACAGGGAGGAAGAGAGTCAGAAGAAGAGATAGAGGAGGTATGGAGTGATCTAGATGAGTACGAAGATGGGGCAGCAGCAGCGGGATCTCCACTGCCATTTCCATTTGACCAAGAGGATGAGAGGGCCACTCCAAGATGGCAAGGGAAGTTAAGGCAAAGAGTAAGGAAAATGCTGGTAAGTAAAACAAAGACGGGAACGGTAAGGAAAGGCAAAACTACAAATGCCACTGATACATAAGGAATCAGGAAGACCACACTACATACCATGGGCACAGATGGACAAGAACAACCTGTTGAAACTTCTCACTCCACTTTTGGGTGGGGCGGGGAAGGGGATACATGCATTTGAAAAAAAACACAGCAGGGGTGCCATTAGCTATAGGGGATGTAAAATGTTTACTAGTGTCTGCCGCTGGAGACCAGTCAGATGCAGTGTGGGTGAAGGGGGGCTCTGGGTGCAAGACCTGTGGAGATCTGAAACGGGCACGGCGTGGGACCAATCAACTGCCCTGTTCTTCTTTGTAATCAAAAAGGTGCTCCGAAAGGAGGTTTAGAAGGTCTTGGATAAAATAGCTGGGATAGAAGCCAAAGGCTGGCCAGAGATTCAGAGCATATTTGTGCACCGTTGTAGGCGGATCAAAGAAAGAGAAAGAGAGATAGCACAGAGAAGGTTGGCAGACGAAGTAAAGTTAGTGCAAAATAAATTAGTGAAGGTTGAGGCGATGAATGCAACAACATCCACTGACAGGCAGGGGGTGGAAGTGGAGGGGTTAGGAAATGCACCAGCAAGGATGGCAGCACCTTGGTCTGCAAACGGACAAGAGCAATCGAATGGAGAGTAGCAGTCCGGAGGCCCCCAACGGCAGGGCAGGCCCACAAGAGGATGAGGTGGGTACAGAGGACAGAGAGGGGGATTTGGAGGAAGGGGAAATAGAGGATATGTAGGGTAAGGGATGAGAGGAGGACAACAAAGGTCATGTTGGAATTGTGGGAGGTGGGGACATATTTCAAGAGAGTGCAGAATGCGACCAATGGGTTATTATCAAGGGCAACACCCCATGGGAAATGAACAGCCGTATGGCCACCAGAATCCAGGCAGTCCCTATGGGTTACCAATGGGAGAGAGTGGCCAGACTGAACAATGCTACAATGAACCACAACAGAGAGAGCCACACATGCAACAAAGACAACAGCCACAGCAGAGAGGCATGCAGCAACAAATGGCAAGGAAGAACACTATGGGAAATGCCAACACTTATATTTTTGCAACGTCTGCAAATGGCGCCCCAGCATCTTTTTGCGGTGCAGCCGTAGTGGGGGACAATGTATTCTCTGTTCCAGGAACTGAGACATATGCAGATTAGGACAGCCACAAGAAAGCACTTGCGTGTCTAGTCCTATCCACTACCCTATGTGCAGAAGAGGAACCACTAGTGGGGGTGGAGATAGGCAACAAACAGTTCATCTTCTTGGTGGACTCGGGAGCTGAAAAATCGTGTCTCATGGAAGGCCGGTTCCCGCTCAAGGGAAAAAATTTGGAAACGCAAGGGTTCTCTGTTGCTATTTTAAAAGTTCCTTACACACAAGATCTTGACATAACGGTGGGGGGAAAAACTGTGCGAGCACCTCTACTATATCATGAAGACTCACCAATAAATTTGTTGGGAAGAGATCTCCTGAGTAAGTTGAATATGACCATCTCATTTACTGAGCGGGGGATAGTGTGTTCCACTCCAGGGGTGTGCCCAGTAAGAGCGATGTTGATGATAAGTACCATGACAAACAAAATTGCCGTAACGGGGGGGGGGGCCCACAGACATGGACATGTTCATTTATGGTATGAGGGTGCTTGCCAGGGTGGTAACAGAGATTACACGAAAGGAGTGGAAAGTGCCATCTGACTTTGTATTCCGCCCAATCGTAAATACAGATGTCGCACCCGGCACAATTTTGTCTATTGATCTGGAAGGAGTGCAAGTATCAAGCAAACATATTGCAGTAGTAGGACTGGACACACATGGTTGCGAGTGGAGAACAGTGCTGTGCATAGACCCAAATATGACTTTACGTGATTTAACTGATGAGGAATTGTTTACTGACAATGACACTGATGGGGACATAATAATGGAAATAAGTGTACCATGTGACATCATGATCCAACACAGAGAACTATACAACCCTCTCATGGCTAGTGTTAATGTGCCACCCATTATATTCCAAGAAGATATGGAAAAGGTACTGTCAGAATTATGGACCACAGGCCCCCATGACGTGGGGCTGTTACAGGAGGTCACTTTGTGTGCAAACAAGCTATTGCCGCAGCGGCCTTCACCATAGAAAAAAGCACCACCATCGTGATGGGTTGTTGAGTGACACTATATGCAGAATACTCACTGTTTGCCATTTTAGAAAGGTCCAAAAGCACTCACACCACACAAAGGGCAACAGCATATGAAATAATAATTTCAAGCCTAAACGTTCGCGTAAAACAGTGAATCCAGCCATATTCATTACTGAACCATGCACAGTAGAAGACATACAGGGACAGGATTGTGATACACATGAAGGAGAAGAAGATGACATTCCAAAAGCAATTGAAAATGCAATGGAGGAGGGGGACATATACTTTGTGGATGGGTCGGCATCAATAGACAGGTGAAAAACATGTTGGGGCGGCAGTGGTAAGAATGGAAGACGAAGGGTATGAAATGAATGTACAAAAACGCCTCCCCTCACATTATTCAGCGCAGGAAGCAGAATTGATAGCGCTAATTGAAGCGCTACATGCAGCCAAAGGGTGTGCTGTGACAATATACTCTGACTCAGCATTTGCAACAACAACAGTGCACTCAGGATTGTCACATTGGCGGTGAAGAGGGTTTAGAAGGGCAGATGGTTCACCAGTACAGCATGCAGCACTGTTGAATGAGCTTATAGAAGCATTAGCAGAACCGTCAGTGGTAGCATTGGTGAAGTGCCAAGCACATACCTATAACACGGATGCAATCTCATTGGGGAACGCAGCAGCAAACAAAGCAGCTTATTTTAATATCCTGTGAGCATTAGAGTGCATCATAAAAACGTTGGATACAGATACAGCAGAGGAGGGATACACCCATACACCAATTGCCCAAATAATTGAGCTCCAAAAATGTGCACCCGTGGCGGAACAAGAATTGTGGGGAAAAAGAGGAGGCGAACATTCACCAACAGATTTGATATGGTGACAGGCGCTCACAGGGAAGGTAGTAATGCCCGTAGAATTGTTAGTAATAGCATTTCAACAACTGCACTTCGCAACGCATGTGACTAAACAGCACATTGCAGCTGAAATGCAGGAACACTGGTTTGTTCCGAATTTGCAGGAACATTTTTCAAAATTTACAGTAGAATGCAAAACTTGCCAAACATACAGCTCAGGGATGACTCTTAGAACACTGCGAGGAACACTACCGCATCCTATAGGCCTGTTTAGAGAGCTCCACATCGACTACGCAGATATGGGGAAAAGATGCAATGGAGCAAGATATCTGATTGTAATAGTTTGTCTATTCTCAAGATGGGTGGAAGCTGGACCATGTCCTCACCCAGATGCGAAGTGCGCTGCCAAATTTTTAGTACGAAAGGTTTTCTCATGGTGGGGAATATGTGACGTCATAAGATCAGACAACGGCACGCATTTTGTAAATGATCTTTTCAAGGAGGTAACTACATTGTTGGGTGTAAAACACAAATTATGTTAGATTTATCACCAGCAGGCGAACGGAATTGTAGAAAAAATCAATGGCCTGCTCAAAAGCAAACTGTCCAAATTGTGTAACACCCTCAAGAAAAATTGGGTGGATTGCTTGCCCCTAGCACTGTTCGAACTGTGAACGCAGCCAAGTAAGGACCACCATTTGAGCCTGCACGATATAGTGATGGGACGGCGCATTCATACGCCACTATCCCCAGTAAGAAGAGCATCAGGTGCTCACAGAGCTGCCACAGTGCTGGGGGATGAATTTAAGGAATCCATTACCTAACTAACACGCGCAGTGCGTAGCATAGCAAGACAGATCGCACCACCATTTACACAAAACACTTAGACAGATACTACAACGCCAGCGCAGGACAGCCCAACAGGACAATTAATGCCAGGTGAAAATGTTTATGTGCGGAGGTGGAACTCTCTGAGATTTCATGGACCTTACAAGGTCGTATATTGCACGCCAACCACGGTTAAAGTGAAGGGGTTGAAATATTGGGTGCATCTGTCAGACGTGAGAAGAGCACAAGATAGTACAACCCCTCAATGTGAGCAAAACGAGAGCAACAAATTTGCAAGTGGCTAAAATAAAGGTGTGCAAAATACAACTAATTAAAAACGGCAAATGAAGAAGAGTTTACAAGTAAAATTGCATGATAAGAAAAAAGGGATATAATTAATTGTGTATATATATATATATACATATATATATACATATATATAATAGCATACAACTCTCTCTCTCTCTCTCTCTCCCTCTCTCTCTCTTCTCTCTCTCTTAGATCTGGGTGTTTAACTAAGTTTTGATTATGATTTGCTAAAAAGTTTATTTTTTGTGTTTTGCCAAAAAATTGTTAGAACAAAATAGAATTGTAGAAATTAAAAGTATAAAGGATTAATAGTTGGAAAAAGAATAATACATTTATGTGGTAATGATGGAAACAAAAATAATGTAAAAAAAGGACGTAAAGTATTTTTTGCAATGTCCTTAACAAATTTATATTGCCCCTTCAGGTGGAAAACTGTCGTAAAAGAGGGCCTGTACTAACAACGGCACAAATGTAGATAGTGATAGAGTAGCTAGTAGAGTACATATGTGGTATAGTTTTGAATGTGGACTTATATTTGCAGCAACATTGTTTTCTGTGATGCTATTTTTTGTGGCCTGGTACTGGACAGTGTCTTTCATAATTGGGGATATGAAAGAGGGGGGCGGGATAAACTTGATACAGGAAGGCTCAACGCTCATATGGGCTGGAGTTGGAACTATGTGGAAACATAATGGCTCGGTAAACAACACTCTTACCATTTTGCATAAAAACCGAACTGTCAAAACTGCACTTTTTTCTCTTGCTGATATTGAACTAAGCAAAGATAGGGAGACCAATCAGTATGATGGGGACTACTCCTGGGGTAGTGAGCCTGATTTGCCAAATACTGAAGTGTACACAACCGTAGAACCTACCTCACAAGGCACTGTAATGCACTTTAATCCTGACACTACAATTACACAAGACACTCCAGCACCACAGTCCTGGAAAGCTGCTAGTGAATTCAGTGACACAAAATGGACAGATGTCTTCCCTATAAATTACCGAAGAGTGAACATGATAAATAACAGGAAAGGGGGGAGGAGGAGATGGAAAAGGGGGCGGAAGGGAAAAGATATGATGTTACCATGGCCTGGGATTAGATGAAATTGAAGACCCCCGCCACCCAGATCAGTCAAGCAAGTGGTATTCAGACATGAGTGCAACAGCAAAACAAGACACAAATGAGAGCTGCTGTGTCTGCTCTCTTATACCGCACCCTTCAGAAACACCTAAAATACTTATACCTCAAGAGGTGCCCTTGTGGGATGCCCAATGTTTAATTCATTTCGTATTATGTAGGATTCGGAGCACCTAACAGTCACACAAACCTGCACGAGTAAGCCACAAGGAGTGATTTGTATCAAAGAACCACTTGGTATCAGAGGGACAAAGTTTACAGAAAACAAGTGGCATGACGAGACAATCACGTGTAATGCAGAGATGCTGCGAGGATTAACTGAAGAGAATTTTCAATGGGTCACGGAAACTTGTACTCCCGTCTGGTCTCAGCACATTGCAAAGCTCACGTGGGTTACTGCACTCGAGAAACCCATCAAAACACAGACGGAAATTCCGCACAAACTTTGTTTTCATGGCAAAGTGAAGGTACAAATGGGCTCCGATAGCAATGCAACAAAACAATCATCATCACAGATATGAAAAAGGCACAGCAGCGCTCATGGCATGTCTTGGGTATGTGGCAAGCAAGCCTACCTGCATCTACCAACATCATGGAAGGGTACCTGCACCTTGGCCACCCTGCACTCAGCGCTAATGGTAAATACCAAAAAGCCATGTCCAAGGGGGGAGAGATTCGGCTGGCATATCGGCAGCAGGAGATTCAGTTGACACATCAACAGCACCCCAACCATTAACCACAGAGCCTTCCACATACAACATTCTGTCTGAAAACGAACTATGAGACAGAGTGTCCCGCAAAAGGAGGTCATCCAACAATATCTCCAGCGAGTCATTCAACCTCCTCGCTGAGATTCCTGATAAATACAAATTGTTTAATTCAGCAAAACTTTCTTTGTCTCTCTCCCGACACCAGGACTTCAAGCGCGAAAAAACACCAAATGGCTGCAAATCGTCCACTGGGAACTGATCCAACTGGCCACCGACACTAAAGAGGGATTCAATGTGATCAAGGTGGAACTTTGTGCCTTGCGCCTAATGAGAATGCAGAACCGGTACGTCCTAGACCTTCTCACAGCAATGGACACCGGTGTTGGATAACAGGACCCTCTCCCACGTCATCTTAGCAGCACAAAGTCTGGGGGAGAGAATGCTGAAGGAAGGAGGAATAGAGTCGAAAAACTGGTTCAACAACATGTTCAACTGGATACCATCCTAGTTCAGCATTATGATGAAAATGTTTGTTCTAGTCACAGTTTTTCTCTTATTTTTCTGTGTGTGCCAGTTGGGTATAAGATGTGCAAAATCTATGCCTAGTTCAACAATGATGATGGTAACAATGGGCAAACGGACAACGGTAGCAACCATGATAGATGCACAAATATGGACTGGGAAGTCAACCCCACCAAGGTATCGCCTGACAGCTGTTTATCACCAGCATGGGTACAGGGTAGACAACCTATACCACACCACAATTAAAGAGCCATGGGAGTTGCAATGGTACAGGGAGATGTGGGTGGACTTAGATGGGGATGGGGGTATATACATGACATGCACACCTGATGAATATTCAAGGGAGGGCAACGCCTAAGAGGTGTTTGTAGGGCTTGTATGCCAATAAAAGGTACACCGGCATGGGATGAGGCAGTACAAGAAGCAGAGTATTATCAAAGGGAGAATAATAAAAAGGATTAGTTTGTTAATCTAGATGTAACGAAGGGAAGAATGTGTGGGAGTGAGGGGTCATTTAGGCCTCCCTCATACATTCAGCATGATGTGGACCACTTGCTCGTAAAATAGTGGGGGACGCCCCCATTGCCCGCATGCATGCTAACAGTAAGCAGATGCACGGCTGTTGTGAGGGACACTTGGCTTCCATTTTGTGTGCCCTCGACTCCATCTTTGGAATAGGCCTCACTGCAATAATACGAAAAGGCTTCTATCCCCTCTGCAGCGCTGCGCACTCCGCGCTCATGGCCCCCACCTTTTCTCACTCTGTCTGAAAGCTTCACAGCTCCATTTCTCAGGGATGCGCCGGGAACAATTGAAACAAAAAAACTAATATAACATCTCACTCTTCCTCTGAGATCACTGTGCTGTGTGTGAACCAGCCCGAACCATGACTTGTAGCTCATTCATCTCCACAAACCTGCCTGTGCCCTCTTTTGGAAAATTATTGCCAATGTAACCCTGTGCCCCTTAAGGTATTCCCTTGATGTACCAGAGGTGTGACCCTGCTGTGAAGCCCACCCCAGTGTACCCCCTACTAAACCCATACCTCTGTCACAATATATTGCCCCTTAGAACTAACAAATGTCAGCATGCCCCATAGCTGCTTTGATGTGCAGAGGCCCAACCCATGACCGATGTTATCACACTGACCAAGACCCCTAAGACCGGTACTTCATATAAGTCCCAATGAGTGATGTTCTGATTATATGTATGCAATTTAAAGGCTCAAAAGGATTTACTTAAGAATATACTAATTATCATTGTTTATTACATGTCTAGTGGTAGTTTTTTATGCTCACTGAGACCTGACCCTGACCCCTCCTGGACACTGGCAGCCAGACCAGGTGATGCTTCCGCCAACAGAGCAACCAATCCGGATGAAGCAGCACCCATAGCCGCGTATGTATCAATGATTTTCATCCAATCCCAAGCAATTGTAGTCCCATATAGAGTGATGTCAGCGATGACGTGTTGTCCCTTGATAAGTTCATGTCTTTGTACTGTTTGCCAGAGCTCTCTCGGGGCCGCATAGTTCTCTGGATGCCAAATCTTTATAAGGAAAAAATAACTCTTACAACCTGTTCTCTTAGTCTCATTCCCCATTGCGGTGTTTCATATTTATATGGATTTGCATGATTAAGAAGGGGAGTGAGCCTTTACAATGTGTTGTATGAAAAATTTGATTTTATTTTATTGCAAAAAAAAAAATAAAATAATAATTTGGGACGGAATATGCCAGGAAAAATATATGATAGTGCTACAGCCCATAAGAAAAAGAATTAAGAAAGAATATGCAAGTATTAAAAAGAAAGGAATAGACCCTTGTACAAAGAAATACGAAATGTAACACTAAAGTTGAAAAATAATTATCGATATTCGGTTAGGCAACATAAGCAATCAATGGTTTCAGCTCAACAGAAAGTATAATGCTTTGCGAAGTAATGATAATTGAAGGTTTTGGAATATTTTTAAACAACACAATTCGGATCTGGTAATGAAAAATAAAATCAACCCGATAGCAGTTTTATAATGGAGTTAGTATGTGGGTGTTCTTTACACCCATGTTTTTCATGTTATGAAATATGAACTGAGGCTGACTCCTGTATACTTGGGTGGTGATTTTACAATGAAGGCAGAGGAAATAGAAGAGGTTTTACTAAAATGGAATGCCTCAAGACCGCCTGACCCAGATTAGGTAGCAAATATAGTATTTAAAGATAACACATTGGGCTGGGCTGCGGTATTGGAAATAAATATTTAGCAACATTTTACGGACATGTGAAATTCCTGAGAGTTAGAAAAGATCTATTTTAATACAAATTCGTTAAGGTGGTTCCATAGAATCCCCAGAATATTATCGCTTATTGGTTATGGTGAACTCGATGGCCAAGATCTTTTGTCAAATTTTATTGAGAAAGGTTAATGACTGGATAGAAGTGGCAAAAGTAATGACAACAAAACTGGGTTAATACAGGAGTTAAATACTCCAGTGAATTTGTGCCTAAAGTATTTAATTTGATCTGCATGAATGCATAAAGGTGAGGTACTATATATATGCTTTGTAGACTACACCAACGCATTCAACACTACCAACAGATGGACATTATGGAGTATGCTACGAAGCTGGGGACTGGATCCAACTATTCTCCACTTCATTTAAGCATTATATTTGGATACCTTGGACCAAGTAAGAATTAAACACAAGGGTTTAATGGGTGAACCGATACACAGAAATCATAGCCTAAAACAATGATGTTAGTTGGTGCCTACATTATTCAATATATATGTGTCAGACCTTGAAGAGTCACTGAATAGATGCCAGAACTTCCCCCCAAGATTGGAACAAATAGGGTGGGGTGGCTGATCTATGCTGATGACATGGTGATCTTTGATTGTACACTGATTGGTCTGCGGGTAGTTTGGTGGCATTGAATGAATAGTCTAAGCTAAAGGATTTAATCATCAAAATTGAAGAAAACTAAAAAAGTGGTAATAAATTGAAGACCGAATAGAAAACTAAACAATTTGTTTGGATATTTAATGATACTGCAATTCAAATAATTAAAAAATGTAAATATCTGGGAATAGACATATACGAAAATCTTGACTTCAAATTGTTGACAATGAATATAGCTATGAATTTAAGAAATGCAAAATGTAATGCCAAAAGGCCATTCATTACACAAAGTGTGGGTTATTCCATTGAGGACCTTATGAAAGTTTAAATACTTGTATTGTACTTAGCCAGCTATATGGTCCAGAAGTTCTGACAAGGAAATAATGTGAAAATTTGAAGGTAAAACATGGTGACAAATACTAGGATTTTTCCAAAGTACTCCCTTGGCGGCTCTATGCTGTGAGTTCGGACTTACAACAAGGCATTCCAGATGTAAGATTCACATGAGTGTATTTTACCTACAAATAGAAGAATTGAATGGAAAGATGGATAACATCTATGATTACTACAGAGATATGTTAAATATAGACTGTCCACATGGTGTGCTGTAGAAGTGGTTAACGGATATCAGAACATTTCATGAAGATATTGTCTTCACATCGAAATTACCCAGCATTAGGGGACTGAAATTTAAACAAATAAAACAAAGGGCAGAAGAGTGGGACCATATGAACAATATAGAATATTTAACTATGAAGAAAACATTCAGCATACATAACACAGGTTTACAAAGTGTATTCCATTAGATCATAGTTATAAAGTATGGAATTGCAAGGTATGCAGATTTATAACCAAATGACAGTTTTACCAGCTGCCCACTTTGGAAAGAATCAGTGCAATAATTAATATTCTGTATGACGACAAGCTCTGTTGAATATGTAACAAGAAGGTGGAATCTATACTGCATCTACTAAGTCTATGTCCAAGACTAAGGGAAGTATACTGGAAAAGTTATAGTAGTCTTGTTGTCGATTGGATAGCATTGAAACGTATCAGTTCTGGTCTCAATTATTTCCTGGTTCAAACTCGAAATTGAATTATGCAATTTTGTTATATTTGGCAGCTGGTCACAAGAAAGTATTTAAAATTAGTTGATTAGGTATTTAAGATATGAACTATGGAGAGGGATATTTTAAAAGATATGAATTCATTAATTTAAATGAGTTATTATTAAGTAAATAAATACGTTATTTTATGCTTACCCATATGAAATGCAATTGTTAATATATTCAAATGTAATTTAAGATTTGTGAATTGTATGATTATATTTGTATGGTTAATGGTATTTTACCAATATATCAATAACAAAAACAAAATAACTACACCTGTGGTATTTATAATAGTTAGCGCTAAACGACCTAAAAACACTTTGCTCATCCAAGTACCCAATGGCCACGTTATTGAAAATATGCCTGAAAATCTTTTATCCAGGCTTATCAGTAGCATTATTTTCAATAAGGAATTAGGATTAAGCATGTAACGAATTAGGATAACGCATAGTACTTGAAATATATACAAATTACCAGCAGAGCCTACAACAGCAATCAATTGCTTCTGGATAGATAATTGCATCTTTACTCACTGGGCTCACTACATCTTTTAGACCAGCATCCTCATATTAGCTTGTACAATAACATACTGATTATCACACCATCAATCACTAATTCACTGACATATTTATACACACAGCATTTACATCAAAAACATAGCAACTGTTAAAATAATGTTAAAGTACTAGTCACGCCTGCCAATTAATTGTTATTTTCCGACAGATATAAGGTGTAGCTTCTTTTCTAGTCTACAGGCTACATTTAGGCGCTTGACAAATGCCATATAACATGACCTTAGAAGGATGATTTCGGGTAAGACTTGCACTGAAATGTAATGTGATTGTGGGAGACATACCTTTCTCGGATGACAAACATCCACTGGTTATTCCATTAGAAGACGTTGCTTCTTTTTTGAGTGTTATGTTTGTCAAGATCATTTTGTGAATCGGCATGACTAAATAGTTGAAAACTTGCAGTGCAATGTCTGTGAATCAAGTCATAGTTCTATTGAGGTTGTCACATTTCTCTTCCACATGCACTCTCAAGGTTATTCTTATTGACCAATGGTGCCATTATTCGGACAACCATAATTGTATTGGAGAGTTTGCTGTATGTTTCCAGATTTTTGGGAATTGATATGTGTTTGCATTGTGAGAGATTAGGGTAAGTCTAAGGGCTTTTTTTACACATAGTTGTGCAGGAGGGGAAAGGGCGTTTCTGAGTAGACCTATGTGACATCTGGGCATAAGAAACTAAATATGTATTTGGAGCTGTAGAGATTTCAAGGAAATGTTGAATGTTGGGTTTCTTAGCAGTTCCTACCTTTGCCATGGCATCTATCATGTGGTGGATCAGTGTCAGAAGGTTAGTCAGGGTAGTCAAGAATGTCATTTGGGGCCGCCATGGGTCGCAACTGCGACGCCTAAGGCCTCCCTTGCTACCACTTTGAAAAAACATTTTTAAAATGACTTTTTATTTTTTTTAATGGAAGCTCCTGGGCTGCGGCCAGCGCCATGTGGCTCTTTGTTTCTGGAGTGGCTGACTTTCTTGTTCAGGCCTCCTAAAAAAACAGGGGGTTCCACAAGTGTAACACTTTCAGCAGAAGTAAGAATATGAATAACAAATAGTCTTTCTGGGATTGCATACAATAATTGCTAGACTCATCAAAGGTTTATTTTATGCACACTTCGAGTATTTAGTCTGTTCTTAAACACCCAAAATTCACAATGCAAACAAAAACTATAAGTATGTTCACAAGTTGCAATTATAGCATGTTTGTTTTCTGCTGTTGTCTCTGTTACGATCATCACAAGACATTTCATCTCAGTGTCCTTGGTCACTTGACAAAATCCTTGTGCTTAAAAGCTTGTGTACAGTGTAGAAATGTTTGACCATAACAAATAAAGTGGCCATTGATATCATTGTGCCACAATTAATGTTTTCTTGTAATGTGTCTATATTTCCTATCTCCATGGCATGCTGTTCACGATGTTTGTTTGCATGTATGAGGTAACGAGTGTCCAGAGTACGGGATGCTGTGTGAGGGCGTCGCTTTCCCTGCGCTATTCTGAATTCTTTAACACACAGTTATGAACCCTCCCAATGGAATGCATTTTGCCAGCCTCTGAAGCCTGAAAAGTAGATCCACGCAGACTCAGGCCAATTTTGCACTGGACCTAAACTTGCCTGCTGTAAATCTCAGTTACCAGTTTATTTGTATCCACTACAAAGTATCATGTGCTTTCTGACTTTGAGAACATTCAGACATGCTCATTTTACTGTAGTCAACAAGATAGCTATAGCTGAGTGTGTTGAACGCTCACTGCTTCAATGTGTGTGATCTGCAGGTTGAAGGTTCGAATCCCGGTAAGGCCAACTCAGCCTTTCATCCTTCCGAGGTCTTAAAAGGAGTACCAACAGAGGTTGGGTGATATTGTATGTATCTTTGTTCTATATAAAGCACTAAAATGTTAGTGCTGTATAATAACACATCATAATCATTTGGCCATGGACGTCTGCTTGCATTCACAGTAATTTGGTAATATGGGCCTATACACACTGATATTAATAATACTTATGGTGATGTATTCTTGTATGAAATGTATATCACATTACAGTGATATCATAACCATGTTTATCGTAGTGTACTTAGGAACAATGCAATGTGATGACACTTCCTGTTTTGTCAAGGGGTGAAAGATTGTGTTGCATCACTTCTTGTGATGTCACTTTGGGGTGGGGTCAAATGACATCACTTCCTGTGACAAAGATTTTGTTAGTGAGGGACAATAACATGAGGCTACTAGGTATTGTGATTTTTTTCCAGAATGGGGCTAGTAAACAATGCATGTTCATAAAATGCAGAGAGGCAACAACACCCTGCTGACAACCAGCTCTCTAATGAAGGCAATTCCAAATTCAACAACTATCCAGGGTCTCAGATGCAAGTTTCATGCATGATTTGCTTTCATCTGATGGTGGTTACAAGTGCATATAACGTATGCACTTTTAAACACTCTCTCTGGGTCACTGATTAAGGCTACTGTAGCAGCTATGTTTTCATAACATATAATTGACCATTGGAAGTCTGTCACTAAAAGGAGGTCTTCTTGAGACTGTTGTCTCAAAGGAAGCAGTACTTCACATACCTGCCTGTGCTGGAGATATGTGGCAGTACAGAGTAGTCTGTTCCAAATGCCAGGTGTGGTTGACTGCATGCTAAATGTGAACATTATATAAAACAGGCCTCCCAGGAGTGGTTCAGATTTGTTCAGATATGCACAATATTACACAGCCATTGAGAGAAGGCCTATGTTCAGGATGTTCCCAATGCCCCTGCATATTTGATCTAAATGACCATTCCAACAAGTCTCACAAGCAATCTTCTTGACACCCTCATTGTGTTCCTTGTACTAGCTGATATATATGTGTGTCTGTGTGTGTGTGGGTGTGTGTTATTATCTTTGTGGGGACTTGGGTATGAACACACACACACGCTGTGGGGACTTCATTCCATTGTGGGGACCTAACCCCAAGTCCCCTAACTCTCTCTGCGCCACCCACCCTCCTTTACGTAAATGAATGTATCTTCCCTGCTTGTCAGAGTGTTTGTTTTGGCTCACTTTTTCCCCTCATTGTCTTCATACCTGTGTCTCCATCAGACAAGGAATCTGTCAGAGGAACCTCTGATCTGCGGCTCCCAGGCCCCACTGCTCGAAGTGTGCCTGTGATGGCTGCAGCGTATCGCGTTCATGTTCTCGATTGTGGCTCAAAGAGGTATATTGCACAACTGAGTCTCCATAAGTAAATATTCATCCTATTTAGCATCTGACCCTTTTTGGCACATGTTGTACCCTTTGCTTTGGTACATACTAATAAAAAGAGCCATGTTTGAGTCATATGTGTAAATTTTGCCTAATTTATTCAAGACCCGTGCTACCTTCCCAAAACATTACATACAACTCTATTCAGCCATTATTTCACGTATTTCGTAATGATAATGACAATGACACTCAGAGTTCCTTTTTGCTGAACAATAATTTACAGCATATGCTTTGGCATGAATAATGCAAGATGATAAAATCCACGATGCAGTCTTTTTTATTATAAATGAAGATTCGAAAACCTACAAGGGAAAACATTTTCCTCACAATAAAAAGATGAAGTTGCACGGTCATTTGCATTTGTCTCCTGTGTTATGAATTTTAGATCAGGTTTTTTTGTTCCTACATAGCCATTGGTTGTTCCATAAGGCAACTCGTATTTGATAAGCTCTGTCGGGACTGCTGTAAACATAAAGAGATTTATGAATTACAGTTCATGCCTAAGTGACAAAATATGCTGCTCCATGTACGGTTTATTCCCTACATTAAAAATTGATATATTATTTTTTCTTTTTTTATTCAAGCCACTCTCTCAGAAGAAATAGAAATATGTTACAACGAAAAAAGACAGAAACAGCATCCTGGCACTGTAATAAGGGGTGCATTTATTCAATGCGCTTCGGATTTTTCACTGTTATCTTTGCACTTCATAGAAAGGCATTTAATCACTGTTAAATGATGGGGCTGTCTGCAAAAAATCATCTGAGCTTCATATATTATTTTGCACAAATATTAAATTGCCATTAGTTATCTTCAGATAATTTGTAATATGGGTGCCAATCAATTTCCATTTTGGATACCCTAAACCTCTTACAAATCCCGAATACTAAAGGTTATAGATTTTCCTGAGAGCACTCACTGACACCTAAGCATTTTAGAACAGACACATCTGTCAGTGATTGGGAAACAAAATACCAAATGTGCCTGTCATGAATTGAGCCTATTGCACAACCTTGAACTACGCATCTGAAAGTAAAAAGGGAAGTTCAGGGTTATGGTACCAACAACATGTACTTTGCATGTGGAAAACATGTAAATGGAGTAGTGGCAATGACTGGACAATGCAAATAAGAGTCACACCATCAACAGTAGATGGAGTAACATGGTTCTGAAATAGTATCGTGTCAGTTGCTCCTGTAGTAGTTCACCCCTGTTCCACCCTCTCATAAACCAGATTTGGAATATTGGAGAATATTGTATTGTGAAAAAGTTTACTTATGTTTTTAACATTGTGTTCCTGATAGTGGAACAACTCCCTTGCAGTTTGACAAACTTTCAAGAACAAATGTTCAAATATGTTTCTTCACTTTCTAATTTCCCAAATTAGCTCTGACCTTCAGAGACTTGCATGGGTCAATTTGAGATTTGCCTTGAGTATTTCACTGATTTAAGCAAACTGATTCAAGGGTCAGATTGCCTGAAACAGTAGGGTATTTTGCTTTAACACTGGATTGTGGGACATTCCTGCTGCTGAAGAGCAAGTGTCTTAAAATCATGAAAAAAGTTGGTGGCTCTGTAGTTCTAGCTCTTCAAGTAATAAGGGGTGAACACAAAGTCAATCCAAATTTGTGAGGTTTAAAGGTAGACCAGCAGAAATGCTTGAATCCAAGAGTAGCTCAATCCATGCCATGTATGGGAAAGGAAGCGAGAACTGAAATTAAGCACATATCTACTAGGTGTTGCATATCCCACCTAAACCTCTGGTAACAACGTAACATGTTTTCATAAATTTCAAAATTCTTCAGCACAAACTACTGTCAAGTTGATCTGAAGCTATATAATCAACTTCAGACATTACATATAACCTGTTCACAATTTAGAGATATTTAATTCAAGCATGTTCTATTTGCAAAACCCACAGCAAGCACACAGTACATGAATGCTCTGTTCTTCTTCATGCTTTGTGGGGGCATTTCCCCTACATTTTAGCTATTTCACTGCTTCAAGTGTGTTGCAATGTGGCCTTATTTAAATCCATGCCATGGAAATCTGAAACCATGTATGAACCATTCCATAAATTATACTATTTAGGTAAATCTAGTGAGCAAGACCACAACTGACCTATGGCCACCTGGATCGCTGGGAATCAGGTCCATTACATAGTTACATCACTGAACATTGTACATCCCTGGCTTGGAGTAATTGTAAAGTGATACAGATTAGTTTATTAGGCCAACCTTATTGAGCTTTCTCAGCTTTTCTGGGCTATGTCTTTGTGCAACCTACATGCTAAACTCATAGAGGAAATGAAGCACTGGCTTTGATGATATTACAAAAGGGAGCACAGACGTAACACAAGGTGGATTTGGTTTACCTTTGTGTATGTATGTGCTGTTGGAACCAGAGCAGTGCACACTTTATCTAAAGCATCTGGTCCCATTCAGCTACCCACTGTCTGTCTGAGACAATCGCAATCTGCACATTAGCAAAGGTTACCCTAACAGGAGTTATCTGGATTGTAGTAGAAGCTGTGATCCTTGAGGGGAAAAGCTGCTCCTGGGGGTACTGTATATGTAACCATCCCTGATCCAGACATATTGGCCCTCATTCCGAGGTTGGTGCTAGTCATGGCACTATTTGCGCCATGACTAGCACCATTACCGGTACCGTGTCCGCCCTCGTTCAATAGGGACTTACCCGTCTAGTCTGACCTTTGCGGGACCAGTAAGTCCCCATTGAAAAAGCCATTCCCCATTCTCATTTCAGCCCCCGTAGGGCTCAATGGGAAGGGGGAAGGCGCTAATAACGGTACTGCAAATTGCGGTTCCGTTATTAGCTCTGAAGTCCCTTTGCAGGCCGCAAAGGGACCTCGGAATAGGGCACAAAGGGATTACCAGCACCGGTGCCTGGTATCCCTTTGCGCCCAGGTCGTAATGAGCCCCCACAGAACATTATCGTTTATGAAAAGGTTGTGCAGTCATATCGAAGGTTTTGCAAATATTGTACATATTGGGGTTTACCTATTTATTTATTTACTTATTGCTTCAGAGTGCTGGGTTTGTACTTTAGAGGAGAAGGGGTAGGATACAAGGAAAATTGGGACATAACAGGGAAAGCAACAATAAGGTCCCAATCTCACAGGTTTGGTGAAATCAGAAAAATTAAACCTAGATTCTGCATTCCAGCCTGTGAAGGCATACATTATTCATTTTTAGTAAAAACAGGTTTTCCTATGTGATTGGGGGATACTAAATTGGCCTGTAATACCTCTGAAAAGTCTTCTTTGGTCCCTTTAACTGGAAATCTTTTAGAGACAAATGTCAGCACCACTAAATCAACTGGGTTCTTCTAGTGCCTGGTCAAGTCTTTTTTAATTGAATTCATGATGGAGATGGCTTTCTGGGCGGGACTTCTTTTTTACCTGGACAGGCAAGTTTCCACTGTGTGAGCAACCTCCACTGTGAGAGGGCAGTCAAGACATCACATTGCATATGCCAGGATGATGGTCTCTTTTCTTCTGAGCTGTAATTACCCTAAACACCTGGGTGGCCTTCCAGCCTCCAGCCCCTGGTTTGCTGTCAGCATATTTGCAAGGTGTTTTCTCTGCTCTGCAATCACCAGTTACAGCCTCGTTCATCAGGGCTGTGTAGTGTGGTTCTATGTTGCAGGTTGTCAGAAGCTGCACAATTATCTTTATCCATGGTAAGTGGAGGGGTCTGTATTCACGAAGAACTCCTTTTCATGAGATTTCTGGTAGGATCATCTTCAGTGGTTGTGCAGGAATGATCCTGGTTGTGGGAATGCTCATACCTGCCATGTTGCAATATATATCATCATCATGTGAAGTTTATTTGGATAAAAAATCCATAAACCAAATACAATAAAACATTACAACACATATACAATTCATTACAACTTAGACATTAACAATATGATAAATAAGAATGGTCCAGTTAAGCAACAGCAATAGGTAAAAACATATGGGTTAAAATTAATCCTTCAGAATATATTTCCTTCTATCCCACACTTTTCTTAAGAATTCCAAGCTCCCCATGCCACGGCAATTGATCAGGCAGATGATAAAAAGATCAATGAAGGACGGCAATGATTAAAATTGGCTTCCCTTAACAATGGGAGAATGGTCTTGTTTCTAATGTCACAGTAAAATGGGCAGAATATCACAAAATGCAGTAGGTCTTCTTTTTCTGTGCCACAGCCTGGGCGGACCATATGCTGCTTGAGACCTGACCAGTTCTTTGTATTGTCTCTGAGCCATAAAAGATTAAATTGAGCTCTGGTCAGTGCCCAACGGTCAGCAGTCTTATTACTATACAACAGGTATGGTTGTATTACATCTGGCGGTGTGAGTAATAAATGTTTCCTGTTTGAGGACACTAGAAGCCTAGATGTTTCCATATTGTTCACAATTAATGCACGGAACATCATCTTATTCTTGTGCAGTCAGTCAATGTTAAAAGAGCAACAGGACAATGCAGACTCTGCACATACAACAATGATACACACTGTGAAATGAAATGCAGGCATGGAATCCTGCGACAGGAGGACCCCGATTGTAGATCTTTATTTATGCTATGGGTAAGAACGGTTCTTGGATTTGCCCATATAGATAACCAGTTCAATAATGATGCCATATGCTAGCAGTCCCCAAAGTGACCTATGCCCAAGTCTGTATGTACTGCAAAATTTGGGGCAGAACGCGGAAGGCCCAGCAATTTCTTCAGGAAATTGTTTTCCATTATATCAATGCTCATTATATTTTTGTGGCCCCACAGAGCTGCACCGAAATGAGTAGCCGCTTTGGTTTGTGCTTTAAAAACTTCAAGAATGAGATTAATAGGCTGATCGAGAAATGCCACCCAGTGACTGTCTCATTTTAATACTCTGCTTCTGAATGTGAGACTGCCCCTGCAAATACTCAGTGAAACATATACCCAGATAATCAAATTTGGCTACTCGTGGAATGATGACACCATTGCTCAGCATGTTACGCATTTTAATATTCTTTCTCACACCTCGAGAGGAAAACATTACTACTGATTTGTTGGTGTTAACTCTTAACTTTAAATCCGACATGAAAGTGGTGTAAACATCTATCAGTTTCTGTAGTGCTTTCGGGTTGTGGGCCATTAAAACCATATTGTCTGCATATTCCAATACAGGGAGGTGTTCAGTGCCTACCATTCAGTAGTCAGCCTTGGAATCAACCAAAACCCTCTATAGCCTTTGATGTACAAAGCAAACAATACTGGGGCTACAACGCACCCTTGGCGTACACCTGAAGCGACCTCAAAATAATTTGTGCATTGCCCTTGTTCCCCAAATCATATGCAAGCTCTAGTATCCTCATGTATCATTTGCAATTTGTTTTATTAACTCAGCGGGACAGCCTATGGACCCAAGCACCTGCCACAGTAAAGCCCTGTCCACTTTATCAAAGGCTGTGCATAGGTCCATGAAGGCAAGGTAGATTGGTTTGCCTTTTAAAAAAATAGAACACGCCCCGACGAACTATAAGCTTGGTCTTAGGTACCCAATTCAGGGCAAAAACATTATTGGATTTCTGAGAGGATTTGGTTGTGGTCCAGTCCTCAAGACGTTGCAAGATTACATGCCCAAAAACCTTGAAGGTGATGTCTAAAAGGGAGATGGGCCTGTATGCTAAAAGGTTTTCAGGGTCACCCTTTTTAAATACAGGGTAGATAATTGCAGATTTCCACGAATGTGGAAATAATCCAAGTTGAAAAAAGGAGTTAGAGCATGTTGTCAAGACTGGAACCCACAGGTCCAGTTCCCCCTTAAATAAATCTGCAGGCACCGCGTCTGGGACATGTGCACCATTTTGTGCTTGTTTTTTAACAGCTATTTCCTCCTCCTTCAAGGTAAAACGAATAGTGGAGGTACGACTATCACCCTCATATCTAGCTACCTTCTGTTTAAACAGGGACATAAAGTAATCTGATCAGGTTCTGGCCCCCACATGATTTTCCTTAAGGAACCTCACCCGCTTATATGGTGGTCCACCTACATGTTGGGTGTCCTGACCCACGTTTGAGTTATCATGCTGCAACATTTGGTGCTGTGGGCTTAGAAAATCCAAGATGGCCAAAAAGCCCACAAGTGCGCCAGAATCCAGGAGAACCACGCAGTTTGTGCGCACACCAAAATGGTTACCTAACTTGCCACCCACCAGTGTAAAGAAAGATCTTTGTTGACAAAATCCACTGTTACTGATGTCAAAAAGTTGCTGAAATCGTGGCTCATTGGACCACTTTAAAGATTCAACCCTTTTGTGGGGTTCCACATAACCATTTTACTGTAAGGAGCCCCATCAAAACAATGTTAAGCAAGGAATATTTACTACCATGTAAGAACCATTCCTGTTTAGAATGCATTAATCCAAGAAAGATCCCAAAATTGCATGCAGTACCAACAAAATCCTCAAGGCGGCGCTAGCGGTCTAAACTCTGACAGGAGAACTGAGTGCAGTTGCTGACAAAGGGATTTGACTCAGCTGACTTCAAAGGCTGCATTTTAATTAAAAATTAGCCACCTGCTGTTCCCAGAGGCCTGAAGCCTGGGAAACCCTCTCACCTCCAGAGATTCACACCAGGAGTTAGAATCTCACATGACCTCTTGATTGATAGAAGGCAGACTGGCTGGGAGCCTCCTGGAGACCACACAATAGGCTTTTGCAATTGAATAGGATATGTTGATTTTGACTGTTTCCTGTCAACAAAGGCCTGCCTGCCAGAAGACACATGTGTCTGGCCCACCCAAGTCTTGGAGGCGGACTCCAACACTCTGAGAACTGAATTGAAAGCAAAATATATATTTTACAGAAACACTGATAACTCTTTGTAATCAAATGACAGAAATGTATAACTTTGATAGCCTTAAATAAAAAAATGTACCTTCAATTCAAGCCCAAACTCCAATTTGTGTGATGTTCTGGGGCAAAACCCTGCTATTTATGTATACTACAGACTCTGTGTTTAAGCTAGAGACATGTAAATTTACTGGAGTATGTATGGACAGGCCGTGTACATGTGTACAAATCTGGAGAAAATTCTGATATTGCAAAACCACTAAAAAGCACAAAATATTGCCATTTCTGAATGCAAGCCCCCAGGAAGAGCAGAGTTTGAACAGGGGCTACCATCAGTAAATGCATGATGGATGCATGTAATTTCAAACCACTGTGTATCTATGAAGTGTGCATTTTGATCAAATATAGATTTTGTGGGCAAACTGACCAGGGGAGGATCCTCTGACCCATAAAACCTACAGCATCACTCTGACTCACAGTTCCTTCCCCAATCATGGGAGAGGGGAGAATTGGGCCAATGGGCAGTTGAGAGAGGGGCTGGCTAGTGATGCTGCACACACACCCACTTTCAAAACATATAAAAGCAGACAGTCAGGACAGATAGGGACATTCTATTCCATCTGCTGCGGGACGCTCTGCCGGGAAAATCCATACTTTACCCCCATCAACCTCCAGAGAGCCAACATAGAGACTTCAATCTATCCACCTTCAGAGACCAAGACTTTACTTCAGAATTTGTAGCAGAGAGGTCAACTACAAGCTAAATCCCTCTTTAGCAGGCCTCAAATCATTGCCATTATCACAGCCAGGCGAGCTGTTTGAATTCTTTGCAAGAACTCTTGCCATTTGCCAGAGAGCAGTGTTGTATCCAGAGAGAGACCAGCTGAACCGGAGACCGCTGTATCCGGACCCACAGACCTGATCAGAACCAGAGACCAAGACCAGACCAGCAGAGTAGAGCTGACCCCGACGCTGTGCGCAGAGACCGTCCGTGGCGAGTGAAGAAAACCTGACCAGATCCGTGGCGAGGCCCATTCTATTTCTAAATATATTGTGAGTACCTAGCAGAACTGTGCAGGACCAATCTCTTAGTTAAAATAATATACTTCAATCTATTTAATCTAACCAGAACTTGCCTCCTAACTGTCACCTGTCAGTTTGTAAAGCTGTGACCTGTCATTTCTAGCTGCTAGCTGTCACTTGTCACTTTAAACTTTTAAAATTTCAAATCTGAAAAACGACCTTTACCATATCGCTCATAACTCCGTGACCGTTTGTCTTAGAGACTTGCAGTAACTTTCCTCTGAAAGCTGGGAATCTTGGCTTTTCAACGAACCTAGAACCGCATTACTCCCTATACTTTTGCCGCAATCGTGAAAAACGCACTTGCGAATTTGCCGCGATTTGCAAATTTCTTCACGTGTGAAAACAGCAGCTTCCTTGCTTTCATTTGCCAAAAATTCGTTTAACCTGCCAATCATTCCTAGAACATTGCTAAAGTAAGCCTGAACTTATTTAAACCAACTAATCCTCACCCTGAACCTCTAGAGGGAATTAAAAGCATGTTAGCATATTTTTCACTTCATTGCCAGCACATATAAAAGCATCTTGGGCCTGTGTTTCAAACTTCTGTAGTCTAAGCTTGCTGGGGTGAACGGGATTACATTTGATTGCATTTCTGAGAACTGTGTGCTTTCCTTCCATTTCCTTGCATTGCATAAAGGGGGGGAGTGGATTGCCAGAGAAAAGTGATTACATTGTTTTGTTGAAATCATATTGAGTATTTTCTGTATTGCATTTTCATTCAACATTACATCCATCTGAACTTATATAAAGCATTCTCTACCACCTTATTCTTCTGTTCCTATTCACAAGTGTGCTAGTGCCAGACTATCCATTATTGATTACTGCTCAGATTCAGTGTGATATTCAATTATTAATTTATTATAAAGCGTGATATATATATATATATATATATATATTGTTTAAATTATCAAATAAACCTTTAAACTTGCAAAACAGAACTACTTCTTGGCTCAGTGGGGTCAGGGGGTTTCCAAGAGAGGGGTGTTATATAGGGGTAGTCATCCAGAACGCATGAACTGGACATAAAGATATATCAATAAGGGTTTCCATTCAGTATCCCAGACTAGGCATTGACTTAGCTGTAGTGTTGAATTGAATATCTCTTACAAATTGGGGGCGCGAGCGGGACGTTTGGGTTAGATCTACCATTTGTGCAGATTAATACAGCGTGCCAGCTGACCAGATACACATATCCGGTCGGATCGCCACACTGTGTTACGCTGTAAAGCACTCCTCAAAGGAACGCTCTAAGGAAAAGGTCTGTTTTGCAAAAATAAAATACAAACTTCTGTAAGTCAGGAAGGAACTCAAATCTCTAGAATGACGACCTTAGTAGACATGAAAATAGCCAGAGAGCACTTCTTACATAAGTTATTTGTGAGAGGTGAGTGGACTCATCAGGACCAGACGGTCTGGTTGCAAGCAATCGCACCCCAGATCACGGAAATAGGGTCAGACATATGGAGAGACCAGGGTCCCTTACATGTGGCCCTGAGTGAACTATATATGTCCTCTAAGGCCAAGGATGAGCACAACAAGATTGCCAGGGTAGCGGCATATTTATATTTACATATGGGAGCCATGCAGGACAAATGTGCTGAAGGCCAAGATCTGGCGAGTAGGCAACTGCTGGCATTACAGAAGGCCCAATCTGACCTGGACTCTTCTGAGCAGAGGCTGCAGAGGAGCCAGGAGTCAGAAAATGATAGTAGGCAGTATATCATTAAAATAAAGGAGGACATGGATATACTGCAACAGGAAAAGGCTGACCAGGATACTAGATTTCTGGCCCTACAGAAGGAGCACCAAGACAGTTTGGACTCCTTACTGCAGAGCCAGAAAAAGCTGGAGCAACAATTAGACTTTAACAGGGCATGCACGGAGCAGGTAGCCACCCTGCAAAGTCATCTAGATAGAGTGAAGGCAGAGAGCAACAAGCTGATTTTGAAAGACCTGGATACCCAGGCAGAGTTTGATGAAGAACGCCAGAAAGCTGGTGCCTTTCAAAGGCAGAGGGACGACCTGGCGGCACAAATGCAGGCTCTTAGCCAGGAAAGAGACGCCTTAGGCCAGGAAGTCTGCCATTTAAAAAAAAAAACAGAAGAAAATCACTTGGCCGTCCAGGGGCAGGGTGACCTCCAAAAAGAACGCCAGAACTTGTTAGAACACACCGGGAGGGTGGAGGAGGCTCTGGCAAGAAAGGAGCAGGCCAATAGGGACACAGCTCAGGAGGTAACCCTCCTGCAGCAAAGACTGGCCCAGTGCTCCAGGACCAATCAGGAGGCACAGAGAGAGAATGAGGCTCTCTGCCAGCACAATGATAGTGTCACGCTCGGCCGCCGTTGGCGGCTGTGGAGACGCTGGCGATGGGGCGGCCATTGATTTGGCCGTCACGCTGCCGGCGTCCACTTGCAGCGGTCTAGTTTCTTTGTCACGCTCGGCTGCCGTTGGCGGCTGTGGAGACGGTGGCGATGGGCGGTCATTGATTTGGCCGTCACGCTGCCGGCATCCACTTGCAGCGGTCTAGTTTCTTTCGCCCCTCCTCTGTGGAGCCTATTTAGCGTCATCCAACCCGGAAGCCCGCGCGTTGCAACCCTCGCGTCAGGCTCCGGGTTGGTACGCTGAAGTGTTTCCTTTCCGTGGCCACTGCCACCGCATTTCCCCCTTGTGCATCGCTTCTCTTCCCTTGTGCTCTCCTTCCGCTCCTGTTGTTGTCTCCCTAGTCATTCTCTTTGTTTTTTCTCTTCCTCGCTTAGGCTACTGGTGTCTTTTCCCATTGTGCCTCGCTCCCTGCTGGCTTCCATCTTTGCTTGGTCGCTTCGACCTTCCGATGTAGGCTCTCCTGCCTTTGTTCTGTTTAGCGGACCTTTCAAGCTTCGCTACCGTCTTACCTCTGTCTTGCCCTGCAGTCCTGCCACATCCTTCTACAAAGACCTGCAAAAAAGGGGTTTTTTGTGCCTTCTAGGCTTTTTCCCCTACACCGGTTTACCCCGGTTCGGGGGCCCCCTTTGCCCCGAGTTCGAGGGGCAGGGTGGCTTCCTCTCGGGGTAGATCTTGTCATCAGACCAGAGAGCAAGCTCTCTGGAAAAGGAGATTCGGAGCAGAACCGGAAGAGACATCTCAAAGTGAGCAGGAAGGAATTAAAGAAATACGGGGGACAGGAGTGAAGCTAGAAGAAGGTAAGAGTTCACCTGACAGATTGCAACGCCCGAAAGTAACTATGGCCACCCCTGAACAAGTACAAGAGTTAGTGGCCGCAGTCCAGACCTTGAACGTCGAACTACAGAACGTTAAGGCTGATAATCTAACATTGAGACAATTGATCACTTCTCGTGAACCCAGGGATCATGATTTGCCTCCCATGGCTTTGTCTACTGGCAAGTTTGATGGGACCCCAAAGCGCCTCAAAGAATTTCTGGAAGCATGTTCAATGTATTTCACGTTCAGACCTAGTTTGTTTTCAACTGATCACACCAAGGTGGGATTTATGGTTTCCAACATGACAGGAAACGCCTTAGCATGGGTCACTCCCTTGGTGTCAAACAATGATCCTGTGATAAATAATTACGGTGGATTTGTGACCTTATTGCGCCAGACCTTTGAACAAGCTGAGATTACTCATGTGGCAGCAGAAGAGCTATTGGATGTTCACCAGGGTTCCAGCGACCTTTTGACCTATATATCCACCTTTAAGCGTTTGGCTTCCACCGCAGGATGGCCTGAACAGGCACAGTATACTGTATTCCGTCGTGGACTCAAGGAGGAGATAAAGGACGAACTGGCAAGAATAGCTCGTCCCACAACACTGTCGGATTTATTCTCCATTGTCACCCAGATTGACTACCGTTTGAGCGAACGCAAGGCAGAAAGAAGGAAGTATAAGTTCCCTGTCTCCCTGCCTCAAGGCACCCATTCTTTACCTTCTCTAGCTCACTCCAGCAACAAAGAAGAACCTATGCAAGTAGGGTCTACCAGAACCCCTTTGTCATCCGAAGAGAGAAGACGCCGTAGGGAATTGGGGCTTTGTATGTATTGTGGCTCGGATTCCCACCTGCTTCGAAATTGTCCAGAAGTACCGCCGAGACGGTCGGGAAACGAACGACCTCGGAACTAAAGGGGACGAGTGAACGAGGTCGGACTATTGGTCCCTATCTTACAGTGACGGTGGCTTCTCACCCAACCACGCTGGACTCACGTCTGATGGCAGTTCCCATCCAATTGACTACCTCGAAGGAGGTCCTTACCACCATGGCCCTGTTGGACTGTGGCGCTGCAGGAGTGTTTATGGATACTATGTCGGCACACAAACAAGGGCTCACGCTTGTACAAAGGGAAGAAGTCCAGAAGGTGGAAGAAGTCGATGGTTCCCCGCTTTCATCAGGTCCTATCACCCACTCCACAGAAACCATGACGGTTCGCATCTTTCACCATTCGGAACAGCTACAGTTTGACTTAATCCGAGCAGCACATTTTCCAGTAATTCTTGGAATTTCCTGGCTGAGGATGCATAATCCGCTCATAGATTGGACACAGAACACTTTGGCCTTCACTTCCTCGTATTGTAAACAAAATTGTCGTAACCATTCCGCAGAAGAGCCGGTACAGGTCCTTACTCCTCTACAGGAAGGGGTAAACGAAATTTGTAAGGTTCCTCCGGAATTGGCCGAATTCTCGAACCTCTTCAAGGACAACTCAGTTTTGGAACTACCCCCACATCGGCCGGAAGACTGTGCCATCGAGTTGCTGCCTGATGCCCTGGTGCCATTCAGTCGCATGTTCTCCTTGTCTCTTATGGAAAAGAGGGCCCTTCGCAAATATTTGGATTCCCACTTAGTTAATGGCCTTATTCGACATTCCAAATCCCCGGCCGGTGCCTCTCTCTTCTTCATACCTAAGAAGGACTCCTCGGAGCTAAGGCCCTGTATAGATTACCGTGGCCTGAACAAGGTCACGGTTCGAGACCGATACCCGATGCCCTTGATAGCAGACATATTGGAAGCAGTCCAGGGTTCCACAATATTTTCTAAGCTGGACCTCCGTAGTGCCTATCATCTCCTACGAATTAGGAATGGGGATGAATGGAAGACTGCCTTTCGGACCCCGTTTGGCCTTTTTGAGTATCGGGTGATGCCATTCGGCTTGGTAAATGCACCCGCTGTTTTCCAACGCTTTATGGATCGCATGTTTTCCGATCTGTTGTATTGTAGTGTCATAATATATTTGGATGACATCTTGGTGTTTTCAAAGACCAACTCTGAACATGTGTGTCATCTTCGGACAGTATTCCAGCGGTTACGGTCGCAACAGCTATTAGTCAAGCTTGAGAAATGCCTCTTCTACCAGCCTTCTATTTCATACTTAGGATGCATCCTCTCTCAGGAAGGGGTCACTATGGATCCGAGGAAGGTATCTGCCATCTTGGATTGGCCAGTTCCAGCATCCCTAAAGGACGTCCAACGGTTTCTGGGGTTAGCCAATTTCTATAGAAAATGTATCAATCACTTCTCTCAGATCGTGCTTCCCATCACCGCCCTCCTGAAGAAGGATGCCAAGCCTTTCTTTTGGTCGGAATCGGCCAATCAAGCCTTTATGGATGTGAAAGGAAGATTTTGTTCAGCGCCGATCCTGTCTCAACCGGATCAGGATCAGCCTTTCATTGTTGAGGCCGACGCTTCGGCCAACGCATTGGGAGCGGTTCTCCTTCAACTTAAGGATGGCAAGGAACATCCTATCGCCTATCTCTCTAAAACTCTTTCAACTAGCCAAAGGAATTACTCTGTAATAGAAAAAGAACTTCTAGCTCTCGAGGTCGCTTGTGAAGAATGGAGACACCTACTTCAAGGCGGTACCCATCCTTTTGTGTTACGCACTGACCATAAAAACCTGAAGGTACTCGGAATTATGGATTGTGTCAATTCCAGGCAGGCCCGGTGGGCACATTTCTTTAGCCAGTATGATTTCAGAATAACATATATACCAGGCACTCAGAATCGCCTGGCCGATGCCTTATCCAGAAGCCAGTCTTCCAAGCACCTCATACATCCTGTCGGTAACCCTCTGTTTCCCCGAAACAGGATTGTGGGAATAGTTTCTTCCTTTCTGCAAGAAATCAAGATGGTAACCAGACCGGACTTAGTCACCTCAGTACCCGGGAGTCTGCGTCCACAGATCAGTTGGTCGAAAGGACTTTTACTAGTGGGACAACGTTTATATGTTCCCTCCAAGACCCTACAGCGGAAGGTCCTAGTCTGGGGCCATAACCATGTGACCGCTGGATATAGAGGAGTTAAAGGAACTACAGAATTGATCTCTCGCTCATTCTTTTGGCCATCGCTCTCTCAGGATGTGAGACATCACTGCAGAACATGTATGGTGTGCGCACAAAATAAGACTACAACCTGCAAACCATATGGGTTACTGACACAACCGGAATTACCCGACAGACCGTGGTCTCAAATCTCTACAGACTTCATTGTAGACTTGCCCGTATCCCAGGGGTCGACTTGTCTCATGGTTACCATAGACACGTTTACTAAATTGGCGCATTTTTCTGCATTACCGGGAATACCGTCGGCCACCCAGATGGCGGAAGTTTTTCTTAGGGACAAATTCAGACTCCATGGTCTTCCCGATAAAATCATCTCTGACAGAGGTACTCAATATACATCTCGATTTTGGGGAGCCCTGTGCCACCGACTAGGGATAGAAAGGGCCTTATCGTCTGGCTTTCACCCCCAGACCAATGGTCAGACGGAGCGACTTAACGCCTCCCTCGAGCAATACCTTAGGTGTTACATCAACAAGAATCAGGACAATTGGGTTAGCCTTCTGCCCACAGCAGAGTTCGCATACAATAACGCAGTGCATTCGGCGACGAGTCTTAGCCCTTTTTTCTGTTCCTATGGGTTTCACCCTCGTAGTATACTTCCTGTAGTTTCCTCACCCTCGAATATACCTACTATTGAATCTACCTTGGATCTCATAACTGCCGCACACTCTACAGCTCAACGGAGTTTGGCTTCCGCTAGGCATAAGTATAAGGTTTCTTCTGATCGGTCTCGCTTGCCCTGCCCTGATTGGAAGGAGGGAGATCGAGTTTGGTTATCAACCCGATTCTTGCCCAGATGGGTGCATTCGACCAAATTGACCCCCCGATTTGTAGAGCCCTATAAGATCATCAAGAAGATCAATCCGGTTGCTTATAAATTACAGCTTCCTAAGTCCCTGCACCGGGTACACCCGGTCTTTCACTCCTCTCTCCTTCGACCTGTTGATCCCCATGTTTCAGTTAAGAAGGCTTCTGGATTGTCGAGTAAAGCCAAAACCCTGCCCGAAGAATATGAGGTATCGGCTATCCGGGATTCCAGATATCGCAAAGGCAGGTTGGAATACCTGGTTTCCTGGAAGAACTACCCCAGTTCGGAGGACTCTTGGGAACCTAATTCCTATATTCGTGCTCCCGGGCTAGTCAGGAGTTTTCACCGGGCTCATCTGGGTAAGGCCGGGGGGATCAGCCTTGGAGGGGGGCATACTGTCACGCTCGGCCGCCGTTGGCGGCTGTGGAGACGCTGGCGATGTGGCGGCCATTGATTTGGCCGTCACGCTGCCGGCGTCCACTTGCAGCGGTCTAGTTTCTTTGTCACGCTCGGCCGCCGTTGGTGGCTGTGGAGACGCTGGCGATGGGCGGTCATTGATTTGGCCGTCACGCTGCCGGCGTCCACTTGCAGCGGTCTAGTTTCTTTCGCCCCTCCTCTGTGGAGCCTATTTAGCGTCATCCAACCCGGAAGCCCGCGCGTTGCAACCCTCGCGTCAGGCTCCGGGTTGGTACGCTGAAGTGTTTCCTTTCCGTGGCCACTGCCACCGCATTTCCCCCTTGTGCATCGCTTCTCTTCCCTTGTGCTCTCCTTCCACTCCTGTTGTTGTCTCCCTAGTCCTTCTCTTTGTTTTTTCTCTTCCTTGCTTAGGCTACTGGTGTCTTTTCCCATTGTGCCTCGCTCCCTGCTGGCTTCCATCTTTGCTTGGTCGCTTCGACCTTCCGATGTAGGCTCTCCTGCCTTTGTTCTGTTTAGCGGACCTTTCAAGCTTCACTACCGTCTTACCTCTGTCCTGCCCTGCAGTCCTGCCACATCCTTCTACAAAGACCTGCAAAAAAGGGGTTTTTTGTGCCTTCTAGGCTTTTTCCCCTACACCGGTTTACCCCGGTTCGGGGGCCCCCTTTGCCCCGAGTTCGAGGGGCAGGGTGGCTTCCTCTCGGGGTAGATCTTGTCATCAGACCAGAGAGCAAGCTGTCTGGAAAAGGAGATTCAGAGCAGAACCGGAAGAGACATCTCAAAGTGAGCAGGAAGGAATTAAAGAAATACGGGGGACAGGAGTGAAGCTAGAAGAAGGTAAGAGTTCACCTGACAGATAGACTCCAGCAACAGGTAGCGATGCAGGAGAGACTGATAGAGTCTAGTAAGGCCTTAACTGAGGAACTGAAGGCGCAGGCTCTTGCATTGCAACAGGGAGCAGGGGCGGATAGAGATGAGGTTCGCTGGGAAAGAGAAACTCCTGAGCATAACCCCAGGAGCCCTAGTACCAGAGGCCTTTATCTCTCTCAGTCCCTGGACTCTGCCACCCCCATGCCCCCTGGCGCACATGAGCACAGGGCCACAGGGATGGCAGATTACTATCCAGCCAGAAGCATGGGGCTCATAGACCAGTACCACCCAGGAATGGAGGGGCGGGCATCCGGGTATGGGCACCCAAGCACAGTGCAATTTGATGGGGAACCCCAGAAGAGTAGGCCCATTAAGGGCATCCTGAAAACATCTGCCCAGTTAGGTCAGTGGGGGGTACCCATCAAATCCTGGCAGCAAGGAGGGATCTGAAGACTCCTCTGAGCGGTACAGGACACAGGAGACCAGGTCCCCACATTCTGCCAGCCATTCCCAGGCTCACAGAATCCGGGAAAACCTGGAAGAACAGACGGAACCTCTGGGAGCAGTGCCTCTGAGTCAGAAGATGAATGGACCAGGGTTACCCGGACCAAAAGGGCCAATAAGACAAAAAGGGCCTTACTTAAGGACCCCTTAAGGCAGATTAAGGCAATCAGGAGCGTCATCACGCCTTATCAAAAGAATGCCAAGTATTCTGTTTGGGAGCACTTAGAGTTGTTTGAGCAAATGATGGAGACTTTCCATTTGAAGGACAGCCAAAGCTGTATTCAATATGTAAAGTGGACCTTCTCCCCAGAATACTCCAGTTTCTTTGCGGGGCTGAAGGACCAAAATCATTTAAGATGGTCCACCTATAAGGCGGCCATCTTGAAACATTTTTATACTCATAGAAATCCTCAAGAGGCTCGCAAGGCAGCCTACAATTTACAATGTGGGGAGGATCAGGCCCCACAAGAATTTGTGCAGGAGTTAAAGCGTGCTTTTGCACAGACCACAAGAAGGGTGCGCACGGATAGCAGAGAATTTATTAATACGTTTTTCCATGCCTTGCCCAAATACATAATGACCCAGCTCGTGAGGGATTTTCACGAGAAAAGATCTTTAGACTGGTTCATTGAACAGGCGACCCGGATCTATGAGGTGCAGAAGCCAATAGAAAATAAAAATAATGCGCCCAAAAACCCCAAAGTCAACAACACCCCTGCTGCTGCCAAGGTGGCAGAGGTAAAGGTCACCCCTGTTTTAGAGTTGGAGATGGGGGGGCCTAAAAACCTACCTGCACCTAATAATGCTAGGCCCAGAAGGTCCTCGGGCCAGTCACAGACAGGGAGCCAGGGAGGCAGCCCCACAAATGGGGTCCCTCGCTCTCCTGATTATGTAAGCCCCTGTTACAAGGGAACAGACCCATCCTGGGTTATGTGTGGACTCCTCCAGCCCAAGGGGGGGGATCCAGCCAAGCACCTAACCCAAAGAACTTCCCTCCCAACTTCTCACAGGAGGGCAGAAACTCACCAAACCCTGGGCAGAACTTCTTCCCCAGGTATCCACCCAACTTCTAGCCCCAAAATCCTCCACCCTTCTTTCCCCAATTCCCTGAGCCCAGACAACCGAATCTGGGAGAGGGGAGGCCAAGGGCAGAGGGGTATCCAAATCTTCCCAACCAGGGGTACTACCAAAGAAGGGATAGCTACCCTTCCCGGGATCAGCCCAGGGGAGAAAACAGGGCCCCGTATCAGCCTGAGCGGGTTTCCCAGTTAGAGCGCCAGGTTCAAAACATGGCGCGGGATCTGGGTCACATACTGAGGGCTCAGCAGAACCCTCAGATCGGCATGCCGGCGCAGAACACACCCAACTCTGGACCTGGTGCTCCAGAACAATGACGGGGGCAGCACCCCGATAACTCACCGGTTCCCAGGGAGGAGGCACAAGGGGAAGGGGGGTGCAAAGCCTTGGAGGAAGCTTCCTTCCTCACTTGTAAACAGCCCCTGGAAACCCAGGAACCGGAAACAAAATCTCCTGCCCCTGAAAGTCTGCCTCCTAAGGAGCAGAGTGGGGGTAGTAGAAACAAAAGACCCAAACAGACACAGTTTGAGGAGGAGGTACAGATCTTCCAATTTGAGGGAGAGGGATCCTCAGAGGATCCTGGGAAAAGGATCTTCTCCTTCAGAGAGGGGGGAACTCCTCCCAAAGAAAAATGGGTCCCTAGGGATGCAAATCCAGACTGGGGAGATGTGGAGACTGAGCTACCGCCGGCCACCATCTCATCCCAGAACCAACCGCAAGAAAATCCCCTGGTTCAAACCCATCCTGATGACTGCCTCCAAAAAGGGCGGGGCGTCCCAGAACCAATACCAGGGGAACCCACAATGGCTCTGATCTCCAGTTGCCAACTTTTTCTTTCAGATTCCCAAGGCTCTCCACAGAATTCTGCCCAAATCTCTTCGCTAGCGATGTCCAAAACCAGAAAGTTAGCCCACCAGTTGTCCAAAAAAGTGCATTATCTGTGCCCCCTTGAGGAGAAGGAGGGAAGATACTATGCCCCGGTACAAGTACAGGGGCAGGGTACAATTTTGGCACTGGTGGACACTGGATCTCAAGCTACCCTTCTGTCCAGAAGGGCCTTTGATGAACTGAATGCAGGAAGGGGAGAGAATTACCAAATTCCTCTCACCTCTCTTCCTGGACAACTGCAGAACTTTGACGGGAAGGAAATTCCCGTTGAGGGGACTGCAGACTTGGACATTAAGATCGGGCGACACAAGGTGAAACATCCGGTCATAGTAGTGACTCCAGAGGCCACCCCTTGTTTACTGAGGAATGACCTCCTGAGGAGGTTGTCACCCTTAATAGATTGCGTAAACAAGGTCCTCTGGACCCAGACTAGCCGACCAATAAAATTAAAACAGAGTGTCAACCATGTTAGTTTAAACGGCACCTGCCACATGGTTGAACAAAAATCTGACCAAGTAGAATTTCACTTCCAGAATAGCCAAATTCCAGATGTGACAGTAATAGCAGTAGGACAACAGACTGGTGATGGAGGGTCCTCTCTATTTCTGAAAATCAACCTTCCTTCCAGTCTAAAGTGGTACTCCACGCTGGAAGGAAACACTCTGAGATTCTATACTAATCCACAATCAGAAACTCCCACTCCTATAGTCCAGAAAGATGTGAAATCAGCTCAGAGCCTGGCTGATATTCAGCAAATTGGAGAGCAGTTGTTCATCCCTGTCCAATTAAATGATGGGAAGGACTCTGTTCTCGCTCGAGTGTGTGTGAACAATGGTAAGAGCTTCATCAGCGAAGCCATGTTCCGCCAACTCCCAAAAGATCCAGCCATTTCCACATTCAAACTGATAGACAAATGGGAAATGGACCTGGAAGCACCTAATTCCAAACAGCTCCTGCCAAGCAGGTGTATGCTCAAAATCTCCATTGGCAACAAGAGCATAGTCCATAATTGTTGGGTCGTGCGAGACGACACTGCCGCCTTTTACTTAGGCAGTGACATTCTCAATCGCTTTGCCATTAGTTTGGACCTAATAAACTTCAAAGCTTGGTCCCGATTAGCGGATAATCCCATGGGCTTTGATGATCCAGAAAAAGCATTTAGGTCAGCTCAATTGCTACCTTATGCAGTTGAAATTCAGATCAAAGAGGAAGTCACCATCCCAGAAAGGACCCGACAATTCTCCCTGGAAGTGAAAGCTAAAAGAGGACAACATTTGAAAAACCCTGATGCTTATATACATCTAAATGCTTCTCTCCAACAGCAAGGGTTAGGGGTAAACCCAACACCATTAGTCAACATAGAACATGACACCATTCTAATAGAGGTGGATAACAGCGACTTAAAGAGTATTACTCTAGCCGCAGGCACCATTATTGGAATGGCGGTTGATGACCGACATTTTTCCATTGATTTAGGTAATGAACTGTTAGGGCCAATCCCCAAGGACTGCTTTGACAGTGACAGTGATGACAATACGACACCAGACAGGATTTTTACCCGGCATGGGGGGAACTTCCTGATGTACACTTCCTGCCCCTATGGTAAGGAAGATGTGACTTGTGACTTCAGGAGGGATGAGGTGATTTTCTAGGTCCATGAGGGCTGCCTTTCCCACCTGAAGCCTCCAGTCCAAATCAGCACTCTGACCAGGGACTTCTCCACCCAGCTGGAGGAGGCCGCTGAGATAGCCAAACCAGAAGTCTTTCCAGGCTTCAGGCAGATGGTGCATGTGTGACTCTGGAACAGAAGCAAAAGTTGAAACAAGTCTTCTTGGATTTCCAAGATCTCTTTGCGGTAGCCTCATATGACTGTGGTCGCACCGACATCCACACAACAACAATCCCCACGGACCCTGGCATGACTCCTGTGTTTGTGAAGCAATATCGCTTGCCTCTCGCATCAATGGAGTCCCTTACTGAAATAATTAAGAACCTTGAGTCCCGGGGAATAATCCATCCAGTTCACAGCACCTTCAATAATCCGGTGCTGGGAATATTGAAGCCAAACGGCCAGTGGAGACTCTGCGCCGACCTCAGGGAGCTCAACAAACGGGTCCATACTTCCCGATGGCCTCTTCCCTACATTGACCAAGGGCTGGCCCAGATTCAGGGGTCACAGGTATTCACTGCAATAGACCTGACCAATGGATACTGGACTGTGCCTGTCAGTAGGGAGGACCAATACAAGCTGGCTTTTACCTTTGGGGGCCAGCAGTACACATGGACCCGGACTCCCTTCGGATACCTTAACTCCGGTAATGAGTTCAATATTTTCCTACATAAGGCCATGCCCGACCTGAGTGCGAGGGGTAACCTGGCTTATGTAGACGATGTCCTCATCAAAAGCTCAACTGTTGAGGAACACATAGTGGAGATCCGTTATGTTCTGACAAAGTTGAGGGCCGCCGGAGCAAAACTTTCCTTTCAGAAAGCACAGTGGTGTAGAACCCGTGTTAATTTCTTGGGTCATGAGATTACTCCTCAGGGTCTCAGTCCCCAGGAAAAGAAAGTGGAAGCACTTCAAAAACTGAAAGACCCCACAACTCTGCGGGAACTAAGGAGCCTCCTTGGACTGACTAATTACAGCAGAAAGTTCATTGAGGGCTACGCAGAGATCACCAGACCCCTGATTCATCTCCTGAAGGGGGGGGTCAAGTGGGAATGGGGTCCAGAACAAGCCGAGGCGGTAAAACAACTCAAGAGAAGCCTCTCACAAGCGCCTTGCCTAGCTTACCCTGTCAGAAACAAGGAGTTCTTCCTGGAGACGGGGTTCTCTAATACATGCTTGACAGCAGTATTATACCAAAAGCATGACAAGGTCAATAAAGTAATCTCCTATGCGAGCAAAACTTTATCCTCTGTGGAGGAAAAATTCAACGATTGTGAGAAGGCACTCCTGGCAACGGTGTGGGCATTGAAGAATTACCACCCGTTTATCCAGGGGGAACACATCATAGTGGAGACTCCACACCAGCCCCTGCAATATCTCCAAAGTGATAGAATCCGGGCCGGAAATGTGAGTAATTCCCGAATTACTTCCTGGATTCTGTCAATGCAAGGCTTTCCTGTGGAGGTCAGATATGGCCAAAACAAGAAGAGTCCCCTCGCGCAAGGTCTGGCTGACTTGCATGATTGTGCCAGAGAAAACTGTCTCGAGGACGAAAGTCTAAAAATAAAGGACAACATGGAGGCATACCTTAATTCCCCCCACAAAGTCTTTGAAGAAGACAAGTGTGAGGGAATGCCCACTGTATATGTGGATGGATGCTCTTACCATGTTGACAACGACGGGGTGAAAGAACTGGTGGCCGGCGTAGGGAATGCATGGGTGAATGAGTCCCCAGAACCCTCCGCTGGATACAAAATTGGTCCCCGAAGTAGTCAGGTGGCAGAATTGATGGCTGTGCATCAAGCCATCCTCACTGCTGTCCAACATCAACTCCGTGAACTGGTCATAATCACAGATTCGGATTATGTACGGAACGGGTTCGTGGAGCACCTGGTTAATTGGAAAACCAGAGGCATGTTATGTGCTAATAACAAACCCTTGAAACATGGGAAGTTGATCCAAAACATTGATGATCTGGTCACCTCGAAGGGAATGACCATCTATTGGAAAAAGATCAAGGGTCATTCCAAAGTAGAGGGACCAGACAAAACTGGAAATGACTTAGCTGATCAGCTGGCCAAAACCGGGGCCATCCAAGGGGATCTAATTGAGATTGAGTCCCTGTTGGGGGAAATCCAGGTCACTGCTATCACTAGGTCCCAGACAAATGCTCGCAACGACCTTTCCATTGCACAATGGAGTAAGGAGACCCCTGATGCTGATTTGATTACCGCTCAGAAGGGGGATCCAATCAATTGGTAAATTTTACCAGCATATTGAGGACCCTGAGAACTTTACCCTGACCGATACCGATTACATTGGGAAAGAGGACCTAAGAGTGTTGATGAAATGTCCAAAAATGTTCCGAATCCAAGACGGTTTGTTGGTAAGGAAATCCAAAGCTGGCCACGATCAGTGGGTGGTTCCTACCTCATTCCGAAGCCTGATGTTAAGTCACGCCCATGATGCGGCCACCGCCGGTCATAGGGGGTTTCACACAACATTGGAAATCTTAAGAAAGGTTGCATACTGGCCACACATGGGGCAGGACCTCGACCAATACTTGAAGGGGTGTCTTGTGTGTGCACAATTTCAGCCATCATCCCTCACGCACCGTGCGCCTCTCCAAAAGAGGGGGATGACACTGCCATGGTCAGATTTACAAATCGACTTTGTATGCCCCGTGATTCGCTCTGCTAGGGGGAATAAGTACATGTTGACTGTGACATGCTTGTTTACCAAGTGGGTGGAATGTCTCCCAGCCCCAAATTGCAAGGCAGAAACCGCAGCTGCCTTGATGATTAACCACATCTTTTCCCGTTTCGGTCTACCTCAAAGGATTGAGTCAGACAGGGGTAGCCACTTCACCAGTGAAGTAATGACAAAGATGTGGGAGATACTGGGGGTCAAAAGGAAGCTGCATATTGCTTACCGGCCAGCTTCTTCGGGTGCAGTAGAGAGATATAACCGAACCATTGTGAGCATATTAAATAAGTTTGTGGCAGATTCTGGGCCAAGTTGGTATATCCGATTATCTCTGGTCCTAATGGCCATCAGATCTACCCCTTCATCTGCAACCAAAATGTCACCATTTGAGTTGATGACTGGGTGCAAAATAATGCTTCCTCAGCATTTGCTCTACAGGACCCAAGAGCAGACACTGATAAATGCCTCCACAACTCATGAGTATGTGGAGAATTTAAGGAAACACCTTCAACATGCTTTTGCTTATGCTCAGCGGAATCTAGAAAGATCAGCTGATAGCATGAAGACCCACTATGACCTGAAGACTTCCAGGAAGGAATATCAGGTGGGGGACCGGGTCTATCTATACAATTTCCAAAGGAACCAGGCCAAACAGCGAAAACTTTTGCCTACATGGAAGGGACCCTTTGAGATTATAGACAAAATCTCCCCTGTGGCCTACAAGATCCGCATCCCCAAAGGCGGTTTGGCAGAGGGGGAAGACAAGTGGGTCCACATAAACCAGTTGAAGTGTTGCCATCCCAGGCACACTCTGCAACAACTGGAGGAATCCTCTGGAATCCTAGAGGGTACTGTCTCAGATTAATTAAGTTCTAACTTAAAATATCCTACATATCGCCTATCAAATTCTGAGTTTCTCAATGTGGGTGTTTTCGTTTTTGAATGCAAAAAGAAATGTGCATGTCATATGTTTTGACTATAAATTTATATGCCACCCCACTATATCAATGGTGGGGGAAAAATGTCTATGAATAGGTATTGCCGCTCTTCCTTTGTCGTCCTAGGAGAAAGAAAACCTCGAGACTGGCCAAGGAGGACGATCCGGAGACCGGGAGCAGAGACGCGAGGGGCCCGGGGTACCGCCCAATATTCCCATCAGGACCGGCGAGGAGAACCGATCGATCAGTACCGGATGGAGGAAAAGATGCTGAACTGTGCCATTTGCAGAATTGGAAGAAGATTATGCGGACAGACCAGTGCGTGGGTCAAAATCCTTGTGCACCCGACTCCCCATCGACTCAAATTCAAAGGGCAGTCACGTGGGGGGTCTGTTGGGTGTCCTGACCCACGTTTGAGTTATCATGCTGCAACATTTGGTGCTGTGGGCTTAGAAAATCCAAGATGGCCAAAAAGCCCACAAGTGCGCCAGAATCCAGGAGAACCACGCAGTTTGTGCGCACACCAAAATGGTTACCTAACTTGCCACCCACCAGTGTAAAGAAAGATCTTTGTTGACAAAATCCACTGTTACTGATGTCAAAAAGTTGCTGAAATCGTGGCTCATTGGACCACTTTAAAGATTCAACCCTTTTGTGGGGTTCCACATAACCATTTTACTGTAAGGAGCCCCATCAAAACAATGTTAAGCAAGGATTATTTACTACCATGTAAGAACCATTCCTGTTTAGAATGCATTAATCCAAGAAAGATCCCAAAATTGCATGCAGTACCAACAAAATCCTCAAGGCGGCGCTAGCGGTCTAAACTCTGACAGGAGAACTGAGTGCAGTTGCTGACAAAGGGATTTGACTCAGCTGACTTCAAAGGCTGCATTTTAATTAAAAATTAGCCACCTGCTGTTCCCAGAGGCCTGAAGCCTGGGAAACCCTCTCACCTCCAGAGATTCACACCAGGAGTTAGAATCTCACATGACCTCTTGATTGATAGAAGGCAGACTGGCTGGGAGCCTCCTGGAGACCACACAATAGGCTCTTGCAATTGAATAGGATATGTTGATTTTGACTGTTTCCTGTCAACAAAGGCCTGCCTGCCAGAAGACACATGTGACTGGCCCACCCAAGTCTTGGAGGCGGACTCCAACACTCTGAGAACTGAATTGAAAGCAAAATATATATTTTACAGAAACACTGATAACTCTTTGTAATCAAATGACAGAAATGTATAACTTTGAGAGCCTTAATTAAAAAAATGTACCTTCAATTCAAGCCCAAACTCCAATTTGTGTGATGTTCTGGGGCAAAACCCTGCTATTTATTTATACTACAGACTCTGTGTTTAAGCTAGAGACATGTTAATTTACTGGAGTATGTATGGACAGGCCGTGTACATGTGTACAAATCTGGGGAAAAATCTGATGTTGCAAAACCACTAAAAAGCACAAAATATTGCCATTTCTGAATGCAAGCCCCCAGGAAGAGCAGAGTTTGAACAGGGGCTACCATCAGTAAATGCATGATGGATGCATGCAATTTCAAACCACTGTGTATCTATGAAGTGTGCATTTTGATCAAATATAGATTTTGTGGGCAAACTGACCAGGGGAGGATCCTCTGACCCATAAAACCTACAGCATCACTCTGACTCACAGTTCCTTCCCCAATCATGGGAGAGGGGAGAATTGGGCCAATGGGCAGTTGAGAGAGGGGCTGGCTAGTGATGCTGTAAACACACACCCACTTTCAAAACATATAAAAGCAGACAGTCAGGACAGATAGGGACATTCTATTCCATCTGCTGCGGGACGCTCTGCCGGGAAAATCCATACTTTACCCCCATCAACCTCCAGAGAGCCAACATAGAGACTTCAATCTATCCACCTTCAGAGACCAAGACTTTACTTCAGCATTTGTAGCAGAGAGGTCAACTACAAGCTAAATCCCTCTTTAGCAGGCCTCAAATCATTGCCATTATCACAGCCAGGCGAGCTGTTTGAATTCTTTGCAAGAACTCTTGCCATTTGCCAGAGAGCAGTGTTGTATCCAGAGAGAGACCAGCTGAACCGGAGACCGCTGTATCCGGACCCACAGACCTGATCAGAACCAGAGACCAAGACCAGACCAGCAGAGTAGAGCTGACCCCGACGCTGTGCGCAGAGACCGTCCGTGGCGAGTGAAGAAAACCTGACCAGATCCATGGCGAGGCCCATTCTATTTCTAAATATATTGTGAGTACCTAGCAGAACTGTGCAGGACCAATCTCTTAGTTAAAATAATATACTTCAATCTATTTAATCTAACAAGAACTGCCTCCTAACTGTCACCTGTCAGTTTGTAAAGCTGTCACCTGTCATTTCTAGCTGCTAGCTGTCACTTGTCACTTTGAACTTTTAAAATTTCAAATCTGAAAAACGACCTTTACCATATCGCTCAAATCTCTGTGACCGTTTGTCTTAGAGACTTGCAGTAACTTTCCTCTGAAAGCTGGGAATCTTGGCTTTTCAGCGAACCTAGAACCGCATTCCTACTCCCTATACTTTTGCCGCAATCGCGAAAAACGCACTCGTGAATTTGCCGCGATTTGCAAATTTCTCCACGTGTGAAAACAGCAGCTTCCTTGCTTTCATTTGCCAAAAATTCGTTTAACCTGCCAATCATTCCTAGAACATTGCTAAAGTAAGCCTGAACTTATTTAAACCAACTAATCCTCACCCTGAACCTCTAGAGGGATTTAAAAGCATTTTAGCATATTTTTCACTTCATTGCCAGCACATATAAAAGCATCTTGGGCCTGTGTTTCAAACTTCTGTAGTCTAAGCTTGCTGGGGTGAACGGGATTACATTTGATTGCATTTCTGAGAACTGTGTGCTTTCCTTCCATTGCCTTGCATTGCATAAAGGGGGGGAGTGGATTGCCAGAGAAAAGTGATTACATTGTTTTGTTGAAATCATATTGAGTATTTTCTGTATTGCATTTTCATTCAACATTACATCCATCTGAACTTATATAAAGCATTCTCTACCACCTTATTCTTCTGTTCCTATTCACAAGTGTGCTAGTGCCAGACTATCCATTATTGATTACTGCTCTGATTCAGTGTGATATTCAATTATTAATTTATTATAAAGCGTGATATATATATTGTTTAAATTATCAAATAAACCTTTAAACTTGCAAAACAGAACTACTTCTTGGCTCAGTGGGATTCCAAGAGAGGGGTGTTATATAGGGGTAGTCATCCAGAACGCATGAACTGGACATAAAGATATATCAATAAGGGTTTCCATTCAGTATCCCAGACTAGGCATTGACTTAGCTGTAGTGTTGAATTGAATATCTCTTACATACAACAACATCTCAAAATGTGTTGAGTCCCTATTGGCAACTGACAAAACCAGTTGTTCCCACGCTTCTTCCTCAGGTGCATTTTTCCTGGTCTCCACTGACCTCTAATATGTTCCCCTAGCCTTGATGACAACGCTCCTTGAGCTATTCATATTGCTCAGTTGTCCCTTCAGGTTGATTTGTGCATTCCTACATTTCTCGTCAAACCAACTTGTGGGTTTGACTTAGCTGGTTCTAAACTCACAATGAAAAAGGTATATCATCGAACTCCACAGGGTTTCTGAATCATGTATAATTTGAAGAGGCTCAGCATTGGGCCCAAGGATATGTGTGATGGGATCTGAATTTGTATGCACCACCATATGTTCGGTAACAATCGGCTCACATGTTGCCAATTTATTCCTATGCTTGCATTGTGGGTTGATTTCACATAAATCCAGTTGTAGGTGGACTACAGTAGGGGAGGAAAGATGGCCCTGTCTCAGGACCAACCTCAAACGGGAATGGTCACTGACTATTTTCTCAATAACTGCAAAATCCACAATCAGGTGCCAATGTTGAGCGTGGATGCCAAAGTAATCCATTATCGATGTGCCCTGTGCACTTGCAAAAGTGATCTTACCTGGCACATCAGAGTTTATGCATCCATTTAGGGCGTGCAGTCCCAATTCCATAAACCACAAATTTAGATGTAGCCCCCTCAAGCACATCTGATCTCCGGACATTTGTGGGCGTGCCATATGCAAAGTTTTCGCCCTCATCTGCCAGACTGATAGGTGTCCCATTGCCCAATTTTGCATTAAAATCACCTCCCAAAACAGTTACTGTATGTTCCGCCGCCAAATTTGCGGTTGTGGATTCAAACAGATCTTTTAGAGCCCTCAGTGAATTGGTTTCTATAGGGTGTGGGCTATTATAGAAGTTTGTCAAAAATAATGTATAGCCCCACTCAGGTTTTGCTACTAGACATTGGAGGATGGAAATAAAAAGAAAATGCTTTGATCACACCTTATTACTGCACCAAAAGATGATTTCAAAGTATTGTTTGGTATCTGATTAATTAGTGTTTCGGCAATTTAAATGCCTTTCTCAAAAAAGTGTACACATTCAATTGGACAACAGACAAACAGCATCATGTTCAAAATAATATTCGATCATGTCCTCAAGAGAAAATTGCAAAACGTTATAGAAAAAAGAAAAAATATCAATGTATAAATGTATCCAATTGCAGTGGGGAATAATAGTCAGTTGCCAATTCCACCATGTGTAGTGTATGTGTTGAAAAATAACCGTATATACAATATGGTATAATATAAGCACACAAAAATCACATTTAAAAATCGAAAATTGAGTAAAAAAAAAAAATATTAAAAAAGGAGATAGAGATTCCGAGTAGGGCATAAGGGAGGTAAGTTAGGTAAAAAATGTAAAGAGAAAAGAATTTACATAAGAACGTTAGTCAATTGTGAAATTGATGCCATTGCTATTAAGCAGATTGCAAAGGGAATTAGTCTTAACCTGTGCCGTCAGTCTTAAACGCTATGGTGGCTAGAAAATGTTGAATGTTACCAGGTTGAATCCCATCTGGAACAGGCGAAAGGAAGGAAAAGGACAGGGGATAGTTAATATAAGTTGTCATGAATGCAGCCCAGTGTTTTGTTCCTTGCGTATATTTCCTTGGAGTAATTTTCTGGTATACAATGAATTGATTGGGTAAAAACTACAAGTTGCGAAATTGTGGTCGCATTACATAAGTAACTGTTGTATTAGCCCAATATAATCTTTTTGAATAACCACGTTATGGACAAAGTGTCGTTGCGCACGCCCGTTTGTTCGTACTGTCCCCTAATGGGAATTCAAATCCTGCTGGGATTGAAATAGTGATTGCGAAATTACTTTTCATTGCGAATAAATAGGATGCAGCATCATATTGTTGTTAAAAAATGGTTTGCGCTAATGTTCATCTGCATGCAACTAATATTCGTGTATTTATTCATAACGCCGTTTTCTATTGTAAGTGAGTTCCCGTGTGTATACATGGATCCTGCTGGGATTGGACAGGATGGTAGTTGGGCTGGCTAAGCCGGTAAGGGCTTACCTGCAAAAAATAATGCTCTTGCATCCCACGTCAGTTTGAAAATGGCCATCGGTCCCCAGTCTTCTAATGTGTATTATCATTGCCATGGGAACTGGGTGGTCCTACCTTTGTTTCCATGGTGAGTGTTTAGAATTTGTCGGCCATATTTTGGGTAACTCTAATGTAAATGATATGGGAAGCTGTGTACGGGACCAGATTAACATGATGTTTCAGATAGTTGACTAATTGTTTCAGAATATGCAAAATAGTGATCACTGTGCTGCGATTGTTCAAGCAGCTGCGTTTGAAATGTTTGTTTTGGAGGCTGGAAGTAGTCTGTTCCAGCACCACAGTTTGACAATTCAAATATATTTTTTCAAGATTGTCATCCCCCCAAGACAGCGACCCCTTTTGTTTTTTCATGCAGGGTTTGAGAATGAAACATATCTGTCCAAATGGACAGGTGCTGTCACCCTTGTCTCCTGCAAGAAAATAATATTGTAGGTAATCATATAGTCCACTGTATCCCACATTAATAGTTTAGATACCGCCCCTGCTATCTTCCAACTGAGGAGCGAAATACCATCATCCGGTTGTTGTATCACCCCTTCAATGGTCATAGGGACCACCTCATCAAGCGTCACAGGGCACAGCAAATGGTCCCTCAGGCCCCGATAGGTTGAGCTGCCCTTCTCAGAAGGCTGTAGTCAATCCAATTCCTCTAGTCCTTGTAAGTTATCGAAGTGGTTTGAGTTGATAATGGCCCCCTTCTCCATCCATGAACCTCTCGAACCCACAGATGTGGGTGGTATTAACCCACCCTTCCCTTTTTGTTGTCATTCATTCTGCCTGCTGAGAAATGAAAGGATCACAATGTGCCGGGTAGAAGGCGGCTAGGGGAAAAAAGTGTTTTTATTACTATTTAGTCCCATCATGTGCCACTTAGAATTAAGTACTGTAGGCAAATAGTTCCGCATAGTCGGAGCCACTAATGCAACTATTACACAATCCCCCTCTCCTCTTTTGGGGATGGTACCTTCCCAAGAAGCCCTTCTAGCCATCACGATGCCCCTTGGATTGATCTTCATTCCAGGCAGAATACATTTGGAGGTTTTATTTATTAGGGAGACTGTAGCTTCTACCATCCCTTCCACTAATCATGGGACACCAGGGATAACTCCCAGGAGCGGAGCAGCTGCGGGCGTAAGATCCATTACAATTGTACTGGGAGATAATGTCATACCATCACTATTTGCCTTTGTTTCATAAGGGATGGGTGTAGGTGCTTTGGGACCTGTGAGGATATGTACAACAGTCATGGCACTTCTCGGCCTGGTCTGATAGGTTTGCATAGGTTCTACTAGGGTCGGTTGTGTACTCCTCTGAGTTGTGTTCCTGAGTGCTGGGAGGGATGGGTTTGGATGACTAGCAGCCTTAGTTGTTGTGATGGCCACACAGTTCTTAGATACAGTTTTTTGATGTTCCCAAACGTCCTTTTTCAGGCCTCTATTTAGGTTGTTAGGTTGTCCAAAATAGTAAGAGAAGTGCTGATGGATTCCCTAAAAGTTGCAATGCCAGTAAGGATAGGGCCCAGAATCTTGTCAAAAACCTCCTCTAGAATTTTTAAGTCACTGGATACTGAGTTCACAGAGTTAAAACCTGTTCAAGTGATAATTGGGACAGTTTGCTCCCTCTTGTACCCCCTTTTAATGCACTCTGTCGAGTTATTATCGAATCACCAATGGGCCTAATTGAGAGAACTGGTGTCCCTGCCCATACATGATTACTTATGTTCATAGGGCACACTATAGAATTAGTGCTTGTGTTTAAACACATTGGCGGTGGTGACATAACAGCCAATACACCTGGTTGCAAAAAAAGCCACTTCGATTGCCCTTTCAGTACTTATAATTCTATCCTCAATGTTTCCCGCCATTTGTTTTAGATAGTCGTTCAAAGAGGTTTTATGGGGGGTCTGAGCCCCCTTTACTTTTGGGCCAATCATACATGATTTACTCTTTTTTGTTTTGTTTATGGTCTTTGGGGGATCTCTAGCCTTGCATTTTGACATTATAAGTGCAGGTTTTGCAAGTGCTACAAGAGCGAACTGTGCAAAAGCACAAAAAATTCCAAAGTGCAAAAAGTACCAATGGTGCAAAGCAGAGCAAACAAGTGCAAAATGTGTCAATAAAATGTCTATTCTTTAGCCAGACCGTTATTTATGGAACAGGGGGCTTGGAATCGGTGGTAACAATTTAAAAACAGATGATAACTGCAGGCTAATGGCTAAAAACATATGTTTTCTTAAGTTCAAATCAAAGAAAGAGGGATGCAGAAGGATTGCCTCTTCTTTAGCCAGACCATAGGTTATGTAATAGAGGGCCGGCAGTACAATTGATAACATTAATATAGAAATCTGCAAGAGAAGGGTTGACCTAATGAGGAGACATAAAAGACATAAATAAAATAAAATTTAAATAAAAAATAAAAAAAGATAATCTTTTACACCTAACAAAATACCCAATGGGACCATTAACTTCAAAGTTCAAAAGTTTGTACAGTAGTATCAATGAAAAAAGAACATTTTAAAAAAGGAGAGTTTCTCTGGGGTTTCTCCAACGAGAATAGTAAAAAACACATTATAAAAATAGAAGAAGAAGTCCGAAGGAACGCCCGACTGACTCACGGTGGTGTCATAGTCCGACTCCCCGCCCTAAACGACATAATGAACGGTTACTGTATCTCCCACACTGTGAGGAGGTGTTGGTACCTCTGAGAGGTGTCAAGCTGATAGCAGAGCCAACAAGGCCACTTCCCCCGCAAATAAACAAAGAACTGTTGATTCTTCAAAGTCACAGGAGAGCAATGCTCACAGTCACTGATCCGTGCACACCAGGGAGTTATTCAAAATTTTTCAAACCAAATAAATTCTTTCGAGCTGGGGGGTGGTGGGGGTGCAGCACACGATGCTCCCGCAATGGGCCAAGATCATTTTTATTGACCACCCATAGGACAGGCCTCCTCCACCAGACAGACCCCCTTTGCAGAGAGTTTTCTTTACAGTGGCAGTCCGACAAAGCACAGTGGAAAACAAGGGGAGGCTGCAAGTTAGTTCTGTTAAAGAAGCAAAAACAAGAGTTAAATATCAGCGTGCCGCCGTCCAGTGCCTCGCGAGGTTCATTGAACTCACTGGAGCTGGCAAATGTTTTTAGTCAGCAGTAATAGGCCAGGGGAGGATTACCTCGCTTTGTCGCTGATTTCACTGATGTGCCACTGCATCGCTCCTCACTCCTCCTTGGTTTCGCCGCTCGCATTCCTGCAGTCTGCAAGACTGTCCTTAACCCATCCTTCACCACGGCATTTGCCGCAGGAGGGCTTTTTAAATGGGTTGAACGCCGCACAGGCATGTTACAGCAGCTCTTCTTTACCAGCTCCAACAGAGCAGCAAGACTGTCCTTAACCCATCCTGTGCAACCCTTAATGCCATGTCTTAGGCCATGGTTTATCGGGCATCCTGTGTCTTTTTAATGTAAGTGAGCAGACTATGAGATGAACTCTATCCAGTGTCTCCTGCAACACTTCACACTTGGACAGTTACCATGAACTAATTTGCCTGAAGTCTACATTGTTATACTCCTGCACATGATTATGTGTGCTGCTCCTTGCCCTGCCAAGAACCTGTGCAACACACTAATGCATAGGCTAACAAATAATTATAGCGACACAGCTATTCTCAATGCAGCTGTAGATGTGAACTTTGGTTGATTGTGGCCAGTCTTTTTTCCCTTGCTGCACTGTGAAGGAGGTGTTTTGCAGCCTGCATAAAGAATCAAATTACAGCGCATAATGCTGATCAGAGTGGTGTGGAGTGGTCATTGGTGGTCTGTGGTTGACTGGGTGAAGAGTGGGATTGTAAAGGCCACCGTATAGCTAATGCCCTGTGGAAAAATGAACTCTATAATCGATTGAACTCTCTACGGTGAAGGACAAGTAAGTATTTATTTTGAGTATGGCCAATACCACTACCTTCTGAACTTGACAAATGCCGAGACTTTCTATGTAGCGTGAAGTGTCATTTAACTATTTTAAAAGCCAATCCTTGGGACATTAATTGCCATCAGGCAAGCCCGATTGTCAGGGACGTGCCACAGTCCCCTCTCTGGTGAAGTTCTTGTGCCTCGGTCACAGTAGGGGGTTGTTTGCTCCCCCGCAAGCATGCATGAGTATCCAGGGTGGTGACGACAGAGGGCCTGGTATATTAACCTCCAATGCAACTAACTATTTGGGAGCTGCCGTTTGGCAATTAGTGGCCTGTTTCCTGCTCTCTTCTCATCTGGTATTAAATTGTAGACATTTAACAGTGGAGAATTGATTTCTTGCCTTTATTCGAAATGCATTACAAAAGTAAGTTAAAAAACAATTAATATAACCTGAAGAAGGAGAGAGCAGGGCCAATTGTGGAAGCTACACATGATTCATTTAATATGGATGGTACAACAGCTGAAGTGCACCACACGCCCGCTCCAGCAAGGCACAAGCGAACGATAACCTCTTTGTTTCTTCTGAGCAACCTTTAATACGCTCAATCGCTTTGCGTCCTGAAATAGTTACAGCTCAACCACATGATGCAAGAATGTCCCAGGATATTTCAACATATGATGCCTCATGATTCAAAAAAGCATGGCGGGGGCGGTGGAGGTGCTTGCGCCCGTAATGGATCAACCCCTACTAGTGAATGCCCAGTGATATGCGCAGAGTCGAGACCTACACAGAATAAAGCCACCAACCATTTGTCTAAAACTCCTAACATGGTCATTGACTCTATAGGGGTGGATGAGATAGAAGATTTGGCTCAGTTGGAGGACTCAATATCTGGGGAAGCAGCCTTATCTGAGCTCCAATATTTTATGATCTCCATACAGTTTGCCATGAAAATATTACTACAGTTGTGCGGGGGAATACATGAAAATCTACAACTTCAAATTACAGTCCCGATTAATTCTGGGGCCACTGAGGATAGGCAATCTAGTGCACCTATGCCCAGCAAAACTCTTGCAAGTTGAAAATGTAAGCCCTGCTCCACAGGAGGATGCAGTAGAACCTGAATCCATTGTGTATGCTGACTCATTGGACTCATCTGACATTTTTTTCTCAAGAAAGCTACGCCGATTGGCAAGACGGTCTATGACACATTATCTGCCTTGTGTTGTGGCAGCCTCTTTACCTCATTTGACATTTCAGTAAAAAAATCAGAGAAAGTGCATAAAAAGGTTGCACACAGTAAAAAAGTAGCAGGACAGGTTGTTGGGCAAATTGACTAGCTCGGTCATTGCGCATAAATCAGGAGAGGTAACTCCTGCCCTGATGGGACAGTAAGACTCAAGTCTGTATCACAGGGTGCTGGAAAGATTCCCGATAATAACTCAATGCCTAATGCTCCATAAAGGGCCCCAGGCCAAAGGCTGACAATTAAGAAGTGCCAACAAACAGAAAGAGCTATGCCAGCTGACAGATTGCCAGAGATTAAGGTGTGTCTTGTGAAGAACATCAACCAAAAAACAGGAGACACATGGTTATGTCACTCTGACTTTATGTCCTGCCTCCATGAAGTCCCCCAACTGCGTGTACTTGTGTCTGAGGATTTTGAGTTTATTGAACCTTTAAAATGGTATACCATCATTTCATCAACAGTCATTTTTACGACTGCCTTTTTTACGAGTATAGAATTACAAAACTTTGGGGGTGGTGGTGAGAAAGGGCAGATATGGGTTGAGGGGTCGGGAATAGTTAAACATAGGTGGGGAGGAGGGGTTTGGGGGGAACCCCCCACAAATACCATGTTGATGAGCTTTTTCGTAATTGTGAACTCGTAAAAAAAGCAGTCCTAAAAAGGACTCTCGATGAAAGAACATAGAACCCTTAAAAATGTGTTAACCCAAATGTGGAACTCCATACTCCAGGACATTTGTCTGCCTCTGATATGTCCCGACCAGCGATGTCACATCATTTGGTTAATTCGGGTACTCTTTCATCCTGGCACTCTTGGATTCTTGGTGGTATAGTGGTGGAACTCTTGGATGCGTTGGTGGTATAGTGGTGACCATAGCTGTCTTCCAAGCAGTTGACCTGGGTTTGTTTCCCGGCCAACGCACCATAAATATGTAGGGTATTTTGTGTAGATTTGGGGCCTGATGGTATCTTCTTACCGCCAAAGATAATGGTGATTTAGCAATGACTACTTCTTGCATTCAGATTGGGTTTGGTATGCATTTTGTTGTGGTATAGTGATGAGCATAATTCTCCGTTCTATTTGTGGCCCCAATATCCAACCCCCCCCCTTCTTCTTGCTTGGTCTGTTCGTGTGATCACTGGAGAGACCTCAGGCCTACATTCTATGGATACCACAAGTTCCACATACAGCATTCACAAACCCATGTGCTATTATCACTAATTTATTTATATTAGTGAGATTATATTTCCAGAGGCCTCTCTCTCTGCTGACACATGTACGCCCAGCAGACTATTGTATTATATTCCACTCAGAAGTCGCACACACACATACCCTGAGTGGAATCATGCACGCAGCTATTTATAACTGCTCATGACATTACTCCATATGTATAGAAACTTGGCACATTAAACATCATTTCCTCTACGGCATAATATTTTTTTAGGCACCAAATGAAAAACAGAAGCAAGAATACTCTTAGTCAGATTGTGTGTTATCACAATTTCATTTCAAAATGATACATTACCATTCTTGTGAGGCAATCCTCTCTGAAATAAACATGAGAAAAACAAATGCAATAACGCCACGAATTTCATTTCATATTTTCAACAAGAAAAAGAAAGATTACATCATTTGTTTTACATTTGGATGGCAACATTAGATTGTGGCATTTAAACACAGTGATTCCCCAGTGGTAACTATCCCTACACTGTCTGCCCGAAAAAGACTTCATACACACAACGCTCCCTCAATTATAAGTGATAATTACCAGCTGTTTGTAGCTTTTCAGCACGTGAATTTCCTGGCTTAATGCCTCTGAGAAGTGGCCCAGGGTTTTCTTTTTAAAGCACCCAGCGAGAACATGCGTTTCAATCTGCAATCTTCAGTTCTCAAGCCAGTGCCGAGTGACTACGAAACCCCAGTCTTTGAAGGTCAGTAGTGTAACTGGAAAGACCCCTCCCAGCAGCCCAGCAAGGCAACCTCATGGCAGCTCCAGCCAAGTCCTCACTGCAGCTCAGCAAAATGTCTAATAATTCTCCTTCTCCCCTAGCTGCTTCAAGAAACCTCTGTTACAGCCCCTAAGGTGACGTGTCACCAATCAAAATACACAATAATCTACCCTCCTTCCTCAACAATGGCTCACTTTTACAGTAAGCAACTGTATCTAACTGATTTCCTGCTATTCGAATTTTGCTTCCTGCAAAGACCGTGAACAGAGCAAAGAGAGATGAAAAAAAATAATCTGAACACACGTTTAAAATGAATCTCAGCCTGCCTCATTTTGCACATGGAGAACACATTATAATGTTAAGGAGTTAAAATCGTGTTAGTATTTGTTAATTAAGTTAATTAATTAAGTATCTAATGTTTCTCCTGTATTTGAGGCATTTCAAGTGAGAGAAAAAAAATGGTGTGCTTTTAAACTAAGTATTGAGAAAAATGGTGTGCTTTAACATAAATATTCTGTCTTCATATACCTGTCCATATGTTACCCTGGCAACACATGGCTTGCTGTACCCCATTACAGCAATATTGTGATCCCATGCAGTGGCGCTGCACTCCAAAACACGCTAAATTATACTACAGCTCCCAGTGCAGGCATCCCCCAATTGCCCTGAGGCCAGATTGACAATGAAGTGAGACTGGAAGCTGTGGGCCATGTGGGACCCTGCCCCTACAGGGGTCCCATGGAAGAGCTGGCTGGGCACTGTGAGGTGGACCATGACTCACTGTGCTGTCAGTACTAACCACTGGGCACCCCCAAAGCTGAACCAAATGGCCACAGTGGAATGTGAGTCGCTGGACACACAGGTGTGGAGAAAGCTGTGAGGGTGGGACCTATGGCCTGGACTGGGCTATTCCAATCAGGGTCCTCCTGGGTCTGCAGCCCACAAGAACTTATCCCTGTTCCCAAATTCCCAAGCCTTTGCATGTCAGCACTCAGCCCAATACTCCATCAAAATCCATTAGTTGTGTCACCACCTCCAGTGTGTAGCCACAACACCCTAGTGTATCTTGTGAAGGGACATTCTGCATACATCATTCAAACTACAACCTTAGGTGCTGTGTACAAAATGAGTGATGACAATTGTTGATGAAACTTTAATTGGGCACCACCTTAATTACCAACAGTGACACTGTATGGTCTGTGTACCTACTGGTTCACCTTAACATCCCCCTTAGGAAATTGACTCTGCATGGCTCACCAAACCAAATATGGTGGAGGAATACCACCTGAGTGTACCTGTTCATCCACATGAATGTGTCATTTCACCATCCCTAAAAGTGGGAGTGTTGAGTGGGCCATCACATCCCCACTCAGCCTTGTACACCGGTCATTCAGATTCCAATCCTACAGAGATGTGTTTCCCATGATGTTTGCCATAGAGAAACCAATGACTACTCAAATAGGAGGCACTGTGGTGCTGTTGACACACATTCAGCTAAAGCACATGTACAGCTACAAACACCCTTATGCACACACTCATCTGCCCTACACAGGTTGGAGTGCTGCTTGGTGTGTAACACATGCATGAGTGGTCACAGTGTGTGAAATGACCACAACCTTGCACACATCCAGCAGTACAGACGTTAACATTACTAATGAGCATGAAAGTGACCATCACTGGGATTACCAAAATCACAGCGCAACAAACAGCATCACCCAACACACCGTTGACACACGCAGACATCGACAAAGCCTTTCTAACAGGAATGTCACCCATAAAAGCACACCTCCATCCATGACACAATCACAACCCTGTATGAGTTGTGGGGCCATATATAAAAACCATATCTCAGGATCACAGGCGTGTAGAGTTCAACATCCATGTGTACTGCATGGCACAGTCATCGTTGTCCTACATAGGTAAACATAGATCTGTACAGCCAACATATATGGGTACATGAACATCTCTGCAACAATGATGATCCATAATAATAACCCAACACCAACACCCTCACACACATACAGCCCGAGATGCACATGACAGTCTGCATACAACTCATATACATCTACCAGTCCAATGCACATGCATCGACTATGTGCATGGACTGAAAAGATTGCAATGAATACATCTAAATATGCTGATCCACAAGTGCATGGCTGTGAGCCTGACACCTGCATACAGCGCAAATGGTGCATGTTGGCAATATGCTAATGTAACACAGAATCAGACCTGTGCAAGATTAGATGCATGGACAAATGCTACAGAGAATCTTGTCAACTGAAAACAATGAGATGCTGAGTGAGGACTCATAAACCCTGAGAAGCATACCACATGAGTATGCGTTATGCACTCATCAAAACAGCCCACTGTGACATTTACACCAACATATGAATGCACACAAACATGAGCGTCGGAGAAAGTGAATTTCACACAAAAAGAGAAAATACACACATGAATCTGATTAAACCAAAGACACAACTGTAGTATAATGCAAACAGAACTTGAACCATGGAAACAATAAACCAAAACATAATCACAGGAATCCGCCTTCAAAAATATAAATGATGCAAATCCCTAGAAAATAAAATGTTTACAGTCACTGCTGCAGTCCTATTTCTGACAATGGCTGGCCCAAGGCTCTCTGTGTCTCTGCCTCCACTCGCTGCAAGCGGGTCTCTGCTGTGTTCCTTAGGGCCCGCAGGGCCTCTCAAGTGGATTGTTCAATTTGTTGTGCAGTCCTCATAACTCTCCCTCAGAATGGCATCACGTAACTCCTCCATTTTTGTATGTTCTGCAGCCCTGCCCCTGACAGCTGCCTCCTCCATTTCCTGCAGCCTCTGTTCCTCCTGCTGCCTCATGAATAACAGTTGGCATGTGGTGGCTACATGTATCTTGTGCCTTGCCACCTGCCTCTTCTGCTGGACATCAAATGCCTGCTGCACACTACGTGCCATGAGTCGCCGGTGTGCTTGCCTCTGCTGCCGCAACAACTCCAGGTGCCTGGCAGCCTGCCTCTGGCACTGGGACTCCCGATGGCGAGATGAAAGACGCCTTGAGGGGAGTACTGCCCCACCACCCGCCTCCAGTGCCATGTCCACCTGCACTGCTTGATACTGTGCAAAGGCCATCCCATACCGTGGGACCACCCGAACGGTCTCTGTGTCCACTTGCACCCACACTAAGTGTGAAGGAGTACCTGAATTGCTGACGGGGTGACAGGGGCAGAGGAGCCTGAGGTGGTGGTCAGCATGGAGGCCACAACTGTGGGTGCCTGGGGCACAGTTGCTGAGGAGGTGGGTGGCATGTGTGTTGCCTGTGCCAATTTTACCACGCACAGCAGTGCACTAGCCATTTGTAGCACGAGGTGGCACACCTGCACATGATGGTTTAAGAGCTGACCATGGATCACATCAAGGACATCAAGGGCAGACACCTGCCGGCCATTGACCGACAAGAGCAGGGGCTCAGCCACAGCATCCCGTATGGCCTCATTTGCATGCACTGCAGGGCTTGTCTGTGTTGAGGCATCTTAGAAGGTGTGCAGCCCTGTAACCAATGGGCCTGAGATAAAGCGAAGAGTTGACTCCACCACTCTGTCCTGCACAAACACCTGTCCCAGGCCCTTGTCTACAGCCTGCACACCCAACAATGTACTGCCACCAGACACCATGGGCAAGCCCACAATGGCACGCTCCCCCTCCACCACACCTGAACCTCAAACCCCGGATGACACCTCTGTGGTGACCAGCCTGTCTGTGAGGATGGTGGAATGTCCCTGTCACTTTGCCCATGAGGACTCATCCTCCATGACCATGGCAACGTCTTGCACGTTATCACCAGCACCAACCAATAATACCCCCACGCCAGCCACCTGTCCCTCAGATAAGGTGTACGACAGCAGTCCTGGCCATGGTTTCCATGGCCTTCTGTAAGGTCTTGGCCTGGCAACCTGTTCCTCCTTAGTGCTAGTCTCCTCATCTGCATGCGACACTGGTTGAAAAGGCAGAGAGGAGATTGGCAAGGTATCATGCCGACATCTGACATACAAAAGCCACGGCCCCATCACATCACAACTTGAATTAATCATCCTGCACACACAGTCATCTAAGCTTGTAATACATTATGACATCCCCACAAATTGCATGCATGGATTTGCATAGAATGAGCAGTCACCACTCCAACTGCACAATAGTTACTAGGGCCAACTGGGCACATGGATGGGGCATACATGAGGACTTTAGCATATTAGCAAGACACGCAGCCATCATCATTGAACTATCAACACAAATATACCTCACCCTCCACTGACCAAGGGCCCTCCTCCTGCTTTCAATCCTGGTTCGTGGCTATGGGAACACTGGGCATGGCAGATTCCCTGCTTTCCTCCATAGACTCCCACAGCCTCAGGTGAGTCAGCTATCAATCACCCATCTTAATCAATGCCCATCCAGGGCTCAAAACCCACTCACATTTTTCACATCAGCCACCAATAGACAATGCCTCTGCAGCAGATGTGTCACCCTAGCCCTCAAATATCCCCCAAAGGTAAACACACATCCGACAACACAGATGGCTGCCTGGGCCCACACCAATGAATGCACCACATATGTCCATCAGTCAAAATACAACTGGGAAGTGATCCTGAAGTATCCCTTGATCTGTAATTGATGACCCAACACCATTGACAACATCATGCAACACCTCAAGGCCATAGTGGCATACAAGGACCCACTTTGCACATACTCCTCAGGCCCTCCCATCCCTAGGATCCACACAGTGTGGAACCTTGCATGCACCATGGATACAGCATACATAAGCCATGCCAATGGCACCAGAACAAAATGGCATGCACATTACGTTACACTACATTGCCCTGTACATCGACCAGCCTCCTCCCAACATGCATCCTCTTCACAAGGCATACTCATTCAGCCCCATCATACTGACATTGTGGACTCACCTGCAGTCTGGATCTGGGCCTACAGTTTGAGGACCTGGGCATGAAGATCTGGGTTGACCCTCTGCAGGATCCATCCGGACATGGAGAGGTGAAATCTGATGGTGCCGGCAAGAGTGCACCTCTGTGGTGGGTCCTGCCTCGATGGCTGTCCTGGCCTTCTTCTGGCCCCTTATCCTCATGTTGTCCCAGCATTTATTTATGTTCTCCAGGGTACTAACAGACATCTCCTCGACATTGATGGGCGACGCAGAGCACATTGGAATTCGCTGTGACAGGCAGTACCCGAGTATACATGGTGCAAGTGCAAACCAGCAAGATGTGCTGTGAATCATCTGCATCACCCCTATCATGGGTAGGAGGGGAACTGGCAGGGTTAGGATACCATTGAAGAGGAGTGGACCACCACCAAAACATGCCAGGAATACAGCACCACCACCACATGCTGGGGATGCACCATTGGCACAGACGGGCAGCAGTGCTGTAAGTAAACGGGCCACTGGAACTGCCACGACCCAAGGACAGCCACCGGTCCCTGAGAAGGGGCAGAGCTGGAAGAAGAAATTCACTGAGGAGGAGTTGCAAATCCTCACAGACTATGTGGATGAGCGTCAATCAGAGCTTTAGACATGGGCTGGCAGCACCCTAACATTGGCACAGGGTCAGCGGAAGTGTCATGAGGGCACTGATTTAATCAATGTCTGTGGGGTGGAGAAGTGCAAAGCACCAGAAGTGCATAAGAGGATGGATGCCCTCACCAGGTGTGCTAAAGAAAAACTTGGTGCACACGTGTCCTGTACACAGGCAACTGGTGGTGAGTCTTCACATGTTGAGGAGCTCACTCATTTTGAAGAAGTTGCCTCTGGACTCATCACGAGTGAACAGGTTGTTGGCGTGGGAGGCTACGACACATGTACTTGCAGCAGGGGAGTGAGCATGTGCGACTAATACATGTGGTTATGACACCACTGTGCATGACAATGGATGAGTGTATTGATGTTGCCCAGGGGGATTCATGTCAGAGCAGTTCTATTCGGGCTGTTATATTATGTCTATTATGTGCACTCTGTAATGGCCATTTCACTGTACCTTACAGGTGTATTTGCGAATGGCATTGGCTACATGACAATGTGTCCACTTTCTGCATGACACAGGTCACTGGACAGGATATCAATGTCATGCCTGTGTAGGGTGTACTCTCAAGGCTGGTTGCACTCACATGTCTCCTATACTTGAAATGGGTCATGAATCTGTGAATCATTCACTGCTCTGGTCAGATGGTGTCCCAGAAAGGGGTGCCTTTCCAGAGAAATGTACGGGGGTTCACATCCACTGCAGCCCTTATGCTGGCAACAGACAGCATATACATGCCTTCTCATGTTGCTGGTGCACTTGCAGTGTCCTACTCTGTTGTCCATTAAAGTGCACAGAGGTGACATCCATGTTGGGCTTTGCCAGACATGCCGGTGATGCATGTGTGCAAATGGCACTTGATATACCCATGTCCTTTACCTTTGCAAGGGAGATGTCTGTAACCTTGGCAATGCCTTTCCCCATGAGGGCAGTAGGGGGATTTTCTGGGCACTGACTGAACATGGCCACATCCACACACAGGGGCTTGCTTTTGGATCGGACGAGTTACAGAATTTGTAATCAACATGGCCGGTCTCTTGCCATCTTGGCCCACAGACCTTGCAATTGCAGTAATGCCCCTGTGACTCAATTTCCTACTCCTGCCAGCATCATTTCCCTCCTTACACGTTCCATTGTCTATGACATTTTTCATTGGCAACATATACCACATCTAGTATATGTTTCTGTGCCTCTTGCCGCTGCAGCTGCAACATCCATTTGTTTCTTCCTCTGGCAGAATAGCTACATGATGCTGCTCACATGTGTGAATACTGATGCCAACATATACATGCACATTCTGCAAAGCGCATCCAGTCTTGCTGTCAATAACATGACTGCTAAGACTTTTTCGGCAAACTGATGATGTGTGCTTGAATGGGACATTGCACTTGCATCATCAGAATGGTATCAGGTAATATTATCCCCATATATATGGTCGCCGTGAATAGTATTACCGGGAAAAAGTCATGGCAATATTATTTGGGTGACCATACATATGGGGACAGGGGCAGTGGGGGTTGCGGGGGTGTCCCCCGCTCCCCATGAAGAAAAAAAAAGGTTCGGGAGTTGCGGGGGTGTCCCCCACATGTTCCATGTAATAATGTCCCCACAAAAAACTGCCATTTTTCGGCAATTTTTTTGCATGGCGATATTTTTGCGGGGACATTATTACATGGAACCATCAGAATATGTGTTGATGATATCTGCAGGCCACTGTCAGTGTGCTCCATGTACTCCCTGATGACTTTCATGACATGTCAAAGTTGCATGGATATCTCTTTCCTTCATCAGGTTTATAGGTTTACACTGTCATGATGTATGTCCGATGCATGCTCTCTGGGGTGGCATGGAGCTTCTGCTAGGGTTAGCATGGATTTAGAACAAGATTATAAGGCCAATTTGTGAGTCTGTTGCATGTAGATGGTCCTTACGTTCTGCATGCATTACATGTGAGGCATACGTGTATATACAGATGTTGCCCTGACTTTTGTTATCTGCCTTTTTGTAGGTGATGACACAGCAGAGGGGAGCAGGTGGCAATGGAGTTGTCAGGGGATGCCCAACCAGGCACCAGCAGTGGCCAGGCTGCTGTGCATGGTTGGAACCTGATGCAGTTGCAGACCATCCTCAGCATGCCTGCACAGGCATCCTCAGAAGAGGATGATGATGTTTGTTTCTTTGTTTGTTTCTTTGTTTATTATTTATAGGGTGCCCTAAACCCTTAGGTAGCTGGGTGCACAACATAGCAAGGATACTTATGGCTTGGTTACATTTGCATAGGTGAATATATACAGGTGCAAATAAAGTTACAGTTTACATTGTTACAAGTATGTACATGTGCGAGGGTAGTTGCAGTAATAAGTTACAGTTTGCATAGTTACAGATTTGTACATGTACATGGATAGTAATCGTTAGTGCATGATCACTGACTGCGACAGAAAGAGTAGAGAGCAAGCATATGTGGCTATGGGTTATTGGTCTTTGTGCCGCAGCCAGTTACGGGTGTTGCGCCTAAAGCTATTATAGGATTGGTCTCTTCTTAACTCGACTGGTAAAGCATCCCAATACTGAGCTGCTTTTTCTGGGAAGCTATTTCCACTGTTTTTTTTTTTTTGGCTGTTTTGGTTGGGCATGTAGAGGGTTTTCTGGTTATTCTTTCCTTCAGGTATGGTGGTGCTGCGTTATTTAGGCATTTAAAGGTTAAAGTGACAATTTTTAGGAGGATCCGATCAGTGATTTTTAGCCAATTGTGGTTTCTTCTACCATTGGAGATATGCTCTCTAGTGGGTAGGTTCAGGGCATTGTTCTGCAGAGTTTGTAGTTTGTTTGTGATATATTTATTAGCTCCTGCATAAAGTGCATTGCAGTAGTCCAACTTAGAAAGGATGAGGGCATTGGCTAGAATGATGCAGCTGGCTGGTGAGAGGAAGGGTCTGCGTGCTTTGATGAGTTTGCCAGTGTGGGCAGTGGATGAGGCCAAGGAATTTACTTGTTTCCTTAGGGAGAGTGTAGAATCCAAGTAAAAGCCTAGAGTCTTCACTTCTTTGGCAACTGTAATTATATTACCGTTGATGTTGAAGGCCTTGTAGTTGTCATTACGTTTTTTTAATTCATTGGCTTAGCCAAGAAGTAGGATCTCCGTTTTATCGTCATTCAGGCAGAGGCCGTGGGTTGCCATCCATGCCTGAATGAGCATGTAGATTTCATTCACTGAGGCTGTATCTGATGTAAAATTGCCCGTATCGGGGATAAGGATCTGGGTATGACCCTCATAGTTACTGTAGGTGATACCCAGCCTGTCCAATTTATCAAATAGAGGCTTAGTGAAGATATTGTACATGATGGGCGAGACACATGAGCCTTGGGGGACTCTGCATGTTGTTATGATTGGGTCTGCAGAGGCTGCCGTGGAAAAAAATATCATGCTTCTGTGATCAAGAAATGATTGGACCCAGGCTATAGCCTCACTTGAAATGTGGGATGCCGATGCTAGGTGATCGCATAAAACTGCATGGTCCACCAAGTCAAAGGCCGCCGACAGATCAAGGAGGAGTAGCATGGCTGTGTTTCCTTTATCGTTAAGTTCATCAATTTGGGCTTTAAGATCTATTAAGGCTGTCTCTGTGCCATGTTGGGGTCTGAACCCTGATTGGCGAGAGCCTAGTAATTGCTTTGTTTCAAAGTATTTTTGAATTTGTAAGTAGGCCACTCTGTCAATTATCTTCAGATGAAAAGGGACAGTGGTAATGGGCCTGTAATTTGTTGGGATGGATGGGTCTAAGGTTTGTTTTTTAAGGAGGGGCAAGACCCAGGATTTTTTTAAGCTGCTTGGGACCGTACTTTAACTAAATGAAGCGTTGATTAGTTTGATGATTAATGGAGCTAAATCTCTAGCTGCATCCTTGATTATTTGGGCAGCGCAGTTGTCGCCTTTGCAGTTTGAGGGTTTTAGTGAGGTAATGATTTTTTCTGTTTCTTGAATAGAAATTTTGGAAAATGTGAATGGTGCTAGGTCAAGTTTGTTGCTAGGAGGGGGTACAGTAGAGGCTTCTGTAGGTGGGAGTGAGGCTTTTTTTAGCGCAATTTTAGTTTGCAGTGTTTTTATTTTATTTGCTAGGGCATTTTATATATTGGTACAACATTGTTCATCTTTAGGTAGATTATCCGGAGGAGATATAGGGGATTCTAATTCGCGTAGAATCATGAATAATTCCTTGGTGTTGGAAGATGCTTTGGAGATTCTTTAGTTATAGACCTCTTTTTTGGTTTGGATGATTTCATTTTTGTATTTAATGGCAAAGAGCTTGAGTTTTAATTTATTTTCATCCATGGGGATGTGATGCCATGTAGCTTCTAGCTTTCTTTTTTCCAGTCTAAGTTCTTTTAGGTGAGCGGTGAATAAGTGTTCAGGTGAGATTGTTGTTTACTCTTACAGTTCTTAAGAGGGGCGATGATGTCTAAGATTTTTGTCATAGCTTCATTATAGTTGTCAACCAGCGTGTCTGGGTTAGAGTTGCTTGGTAGAGCGTAAATCATTGGAAGGAGACAAGGTAGGATGTTATTAGTTGTGATGTTTTTTCTAGATCTGGTAGGGAGGGGGGTGCCATTATTTTATCTTTGTTAACTTCTTTGTTGAGCGTTAGGCTGAAATCAACCAGGAAGTGGTCGGTCCAGGTTTGGGGTGTAATTTTTGTAATTTTGGTTGGGCAAATTGAGTTAGCTACCCAGTCAAGGGTCCTGCCTTTGTCATGGGTGGGGGTGAGGACTTTTTGGGATAGCCCATGTTCGTTGAACATGGTGGCTATAGCTTGTGCTTGTTTGTCATCAGGGTCGTTAAGTCCTAGGTTGAGGTCACCAAGGATTAATATCTGAGATGATTCTTTAGTATTGCTGGCTATAAGGCTGGAGATATCCTTTTCAAATGAGCCTACGGGCCCTGGCGGCTTGTAAATGAGGTAGATCGTCAGGGTGCGGCACGGGGATATGGGCAGTTTAGCAGATAGTAATTCACATGATTTTAGTGGTGGTAGCCTTGTGAGTCTTAGTTCCATATTGGATTTGGCGATGATGGCTAAGTCACCTCCTCTGGTGTTAGGTCTGTCCATTCTTAGGAGTTGGTACTCAATTGGAATAGACAGTGACAGTGCTGGGCCTGCTGCATCATGTAGCCAGGTTTCTGTGACTGCTAGGAGGTCAACATTATCTGAGGTTAGGATATCAGCTATTTCAGTTGCATGGGCCACGATCGATCTGGAGTTGATTAGGGCACCTGCTATTGTTGTAGTTTTAGGCGGGCATTTGATGTTTAAGGTGGAGGTGCGTTCATTCAGTATAGCAGTAGCAGGGGTTTGTGGAGATGCTTGCAGCAGGTTCCTGGGAATATTTCTGGGGTTGGTGCGGTGGTTTAGTTGCGTATTGGGCAGTTTGGGTTCATGGAGTGGGGAGAGTCTGGCACAAAGCCTAATGTTTCTAGAGATGGTAGGGGAGGGTCCATATTTAATATGGTCCATAATTGTCGGTGTTAGCTGAACGAGGAGCAGGAGGGCCGGTAGTAGTAGAGAGGTGCAAGCGTACATAATGTGGCGGTTAAGATCGATTGCCAAGAGAGGGAGCAATAGGTTTGTGGCTGAGTGCAAGGTGTTCGCTGGAGGCTAAGCTTATCACTGACGCAGTGTGCTGAGTAAGGTGCGGATTGGGAACAACTTTGCGAGTGGGCTAAAACAGCTTACAATGATAGGTTAAGATCAGCTTAGCGTAAAATAACTGAGGTCAGCTTGTATGGAGGGCCTAGTAACAGCTTTGTGCAGATTTAGGCTAGGATCAACTGAGGTAGGCTAAAATCAACTTTGCATACATTAGCTAAAATCAACTGTGCAGAGGTAGGCTAAAATCAACTGTGCATAAATTGGCTAAAATCAACTGTGCAGAGGTAGGCTAAAATCAATTTTGCGTAGATTACTTAAAATCAACTGTGCATAAATTGGCTAAAATCAACTGTGCAGAGGTAGGCTAGAATCAACTGTGCATAAATTGGCTAAAACCAACTATGCAGAGGTAGGCTAAAATCAGCTGTGCATAAATTGGCTAAAATCAACTGCAGAGGAAGGCTAAAATCAACTTTGTGTAGATTAGCTAAAATCAACTATGGGTAAATTGGATAAAAAACAACTGTGCAGAGGTAGGCTAAAATGAACTTTGTGTAGATTAGTTAAAATCAACTGTGCAGAGGTAAGCTAAAATCAACTGTGCATGAATTGGCTAAAATCAACTGTGCAGAGGTAGGCTAAAATCAACTTTGTGTAGATTAGCTAAATTCAACTGTGTATAAATTGGATAAAAAACAACTGTGCAGAGGTAGGCTAAAATCAACTTTGTGTAGATTAGCTAAAATCAACTGTGTATAAATTGGATAAAAAACAACTGTGCAGAAGTAGGCTAAAATCAACTTTGTGTAGATTAGTTAAAATCAACTCTGCAGAGGTAAGCTAAAATCAACTGTGCATGAATTGGCTAAAATCAACTGTGCAGAGGTAGGCTAAAATCAATTTTGCGTAGATTAGTTTAAATCAAAAGTGCATAGGTAGGCTAAACTCAGCTGTGCAGAGGTAGGCTAAAATCAATTTTGCGTAGATTAGCTAAAATCAACTGTGCATAAATTGGCTAAAATCAACTGTGCAGAGGTAGGCTAGAATCAAATGTGCATAAATTGGCTAAAATCAACTGTGCAGAGATAGGCTAAAATCAACTTTGCGTAGATTAGCTAAAATCAACTATATGTAAATTGCTAAATCAACTGTGCAGAGGTAGGCTAAAATCAATTTTAGAGATGCAGGCTAGTATCAACTTTGCATAGATTAGCTGAGATGAGGCGTAAGGTGGCAGGTAGTCAGAAGCAGTAAGTGTACACTGAGTGGCAGGTAGAGCCATGTAGTTAAAGAGTTAAGTATATGGGATACAGTATACAAATATTGGCTGTAAAGTCTTGTTGAGGCATAAGCACACAAACCTTGATTAGGATGTTGGTTTAGTAGTGGAGCTCACAGGCTTGAATATGTATTGGCAGTGTGTACAACATCAATAATAAACGATCCCCATAAAGTAGGCATAAGCGCCTATGGACAGCACAGTATCAGGTGCGAGGGGGCGCAATGTGTTATGCCCCTAGGATAGTTGGTTAGAGATGTTAGCAGTGAAATAAGTAATATTGTACTTGGTTGCCGGAGGATCAGACTACATCTCTGCCGTTCGTTAGTAAGTGTCATGGCAGTGATGTAGGCTTAAAGTTACCTTGGACAGCATGTGGAAGTAGACGGGCCGTGTTGACCAGGGGGTCTGGCAGACGGCATGTACGGCAGAGGACAGGCAGGAGACAGGCGCTGGCCTTATGAGGCGAGCCTTGGGGTGGTTGGGCCGGCTGCCGCCTTCCGGCAACGGCTTCCTTGTTTTCTGGTCAGGACGGCCAATCAAAATCATGCAGCAATGTTTGTACTGTTGCTAGGCAATGCTACACAATATGCGGATGGCGGCCATCTTACGTAGGTGGCCTCGTGGATCTCAGGCGATGTGTGCACGAAAACAACTGATTGCTCATGGATTATGTAGCAATCTTCAAGCGGAGTGCTCTCGAGCAGGTCACAGTATGGAAGGGTACACGATGGGCATGGAATGAGGGCATAAATCAACCTGATGAGTCGGCGAACATGCGGATGTCGTCTTGGCAGCAGGATGGGCTCCTGCCCTCCCTGGTACTGTGCTGGGCTCCTACTGCGGCAGGAGACAGGCGCTGGCCTTATGAGGCCGGCCTTGGGGTGGTCGGGCCGGCTGCCGCCTTCCGGCAACCGCTTCCTTGTTTTCTGGTCAGGACGGCCAATCAAAATCATGCAGAAATGTTTGTACTGTTGCTAGGCAACGGTACACAATATGCGGACAGCGGCCATTTTACAGAGGTGGCCTCGTGGATCTCAGGCGATGTGTGCACGAAAGCAACTGATAGCTTATGGATTATGCACCAATCTTCAAGCGGAGTGCTCTCAAGGGAAGGGTACACAATGGGCATGGAACGATGTTGATGTCGCTGCCATATTGAGGCAGATGGTGGAACAACCACAAATCAGCAGTCCCAAACCCATGTTTCTCCTTGAGATCTTGAAGGAAACTGAGCATGAGGGGGGACAGGAGACCGTGCCCCTACCAGTGGTGAGCCATGCTTCTTCTGACAACACTGTTCATGAAACATTGCCCACACCCATCCTCGAGGCAGCAAAGGTGTGTATTGGGATTGGGATGCATGTGGACGCGCAGCCCATGCCATTGTGCTCACTCAGACAGGGACTTGCTGCCTCATCACAGTTTTGTCAGCCATACACACATGAGGAACATATGCCTGATTCCGGCTTTGACTAGGAAAAGGAGGTGATACACAAAATTGTGCAACATTGTGCAACAGGGCAAGGTCAAGCGGGAGATCGGCATGGACATGTGTCGTCTAGCAGACAATATCATCACATCTAAAGCCACAATGTGTATGGAATTCCAACTGCTGGGTGGAGAGATCTCTGACTTGAGCCAGTCCCTGCATGAGGAGATGAAAGCCTCAAGGGACCAGCACAGACAGGAGATGACAGACTTGGGTGTACTCCTGCATGAGCAGTTGAAGGCCTCAAGGGAGAGTCACCATCTTGAGATGTCCTCCGTGAGGGACATTATCAACATCCAGATGTATGCAACAAGGGCTGCCATGCAGGCAGACATGAAGGAGATGTCATCAGGACCTGGTGCAATTGGCAGACTGTTGCATGCTTAGGGGTCATGTGTGGCACCCGCCACAAGAGGGCCGTGTATTGGCCTTGCATGACCGGGGCCCCCCAGACCAGGATGATCCGCAGGATGGCTCTTAGCAAGGCTTCTTGCAAGTGATGCTATTTTGTTTTTCCCTGCACAACATTCTTAAGTTGCTTCTTATCTTACCATACGCCTTTCTCATGCCCCCCGCTGATTATGTGCACAGTGCTGGATTTTGAGTTGCTATTTTGTTTTTGCGACACACATTGCAAGGATGCACCATGTGCAGTTTGTTCACTTCAAATTGTTCTTTGCTAGTGATACTCCATGTGGCATGAAAGTACTGCCATTTTCAGTGATGATAACTGACATGCTGATTCAACAGAGGGACATGATCGGACAATCATGTAAACATTATGTTGACACATGATGTGCATTATATGTGTAGTATGTGTGACAGGGTCCTTGCACTCTACTGAACGTGTCCATTGTCATTCCAGGTCACTTTGCACAGTCAGCTCCCACCCACCCTGTGAATGCACCCAGATCCATCTGATTCTATCTGATTCCCCATACCCTCTGCTGGACACTGTCACTCCTGACAAAAATGAGGAGGCACAGTGTTAGGTGGAGGTGGTGAGGGATACATTGCACAGCAGCAGTTACACGAGGAAGGGGAGTACATGATCACAGATGTGCATGTTTGTTGACCTATGTATTCCAGTAGTGTCCTGATGTGGCACAAGTAGGGTTGTGCATGTAGGTGTCAATATGGAGATATTTGGATGATTGTCAGAGTCTACGGACATGGGAGTGGTACAATGTACATGATTGTGGACGTTGCTTTGACCTCTGCAGCATGCTGGTCATAGTCTGTCCACTAAAGGTGTTTATGTGCATGTGTTCTGGGTGCTGGGCCATACACAGATTGCTTTGTTGCTGGGTTATTGGCTGTCATGCCCTGTGAGTCTTGCATGCCATATCCTGCCATGGTTGTTGTCAAGCAGCCACTCCATCATGCATGTGCATCTTGCACACCTGAGTCTGGCCATCCTTGTAGGGTGGACGTTTTCAGTGACATGCAGCAGCAATATTTGGAGTTTTACATGTTTCCATGTTCATGATGTGTGAGTTATGCTGTATTTTGTTGGGTGAGTGGCGGGTCAAGTCCACCCTGTGTGCTGATTCCCTGTCCCATGCCAAGCTGACCACCTACTGTGGCAATGCTCACTGGCCCTACAGCACACTGCCCTAATAGGGTATTGCCCCTGGCACTGTGGTCCCAGGCACTGGATGCCCTATGAGCAGCCCATGAGAGGGTGCCGTGGAGGCACCTGTAGTCACGTGACCCTGCCGATGTACGCGTTCCAGTGAAGAGAGCATAGCTAAGTAGCAGCGCGCTGATCTTGGAAGCAAGACTACGCTGAGCAACACTTGTTCCAATCCTGGATTTACAGAAAAAAAAAACGAGCAGGCTATAAATACCTGAACTTGCATGATCTGAATGTACAAGGCCTAGTAGGATCGTTCGCTCCCTCTCTTATCCCCTTGCATTGTTGCGCTTTGAGACACACATGTATATATGCGCATTACAAATTAACCATTCCATTCCATTAGATTACATTAAATTACATTAGCCCCAGGTCCGCCAGTATGATGGGGAGCTGGGTCACCCCCACCAGGCCCCTCGTTGCACAAGCATTGTTGTGCATGAGTGGGCTTCATGCTGCCCCTTGCCTGCAGCCACCAGTTCTCCCGCTGCTTTGGCACCTCCATCCCCACCTGACCCTATGGCCCTTCCACCGGGGAGGGGGACCACTTTCAGTGGCATTTAAATGGTACATGCTTATTATCAGGGAGATGATCAGTCAATTACAATGTACTTATTTAGGGTTCAGGCGTCGGTAATGGTTAATAGATGTAGCTCTTTAGGGGATGGTGTCCAATGCTCTTTGTTTCACATTGTTCAATGGATCATGTCCATGTTACTTTACTAGTTGATCTGTGTAGCCAATTGACCCTGTTATCTGTATTTGTATGCTTGGGGGAGTGACTTGGGGAATGCAATGTGTAATACTAAGGACACTGCCCATGTTTTCAGGTTTCTATGTGAAGGATATGGATGGAGGATATGTTTGATTTTTTTAGTGTGAGGCGCACACCACCTGTCCACCATGGACTGCCATCTCAGGTTGTTGTGTATGGCCCTACTGTTTTTGCCATGTTTCATCATCGAAGAGAGAAATGTATGAACATGATCATGCCATGTGATTTCCATAATATAGCTTTATGTGAAGAACCCTCAGCGGTCACCACGTACTTTTGAGTCTCACAGGATTTGTTCCCATTCTGTATGTCTCTAGAACACAACAACATACGTTCCCATGACCATGACGGAGCAGCCCACAAGAGCACCTTTTCAGAGAAATACATGACTGTAATCATGCTGTGCGAGCTCTATAACATAGCAGCAGGTGTAGAAACCTCAGCGGCCACATAGTACCCTCAGGTGTAACCAAAGTCGTCCTCTTCTTGTTTTCATTTTATAACATCAATCATCAGTACTCTGCCTAATGCACTTCAAGAGAACTAAACAATGTAGGTTCCCATGACAACAACACATAGTCGCACTAGACTGTATTTTCCGGCATGCTTTGCGGACTTCAACTGCTGCAGACGTGTCGTTCTAAACGCATTATGCCCTGCCACGTAGTCTATGCAACAGAAGCTGACTGATTCACTCGTGACGGATCTCCACAGGTAAACAACAGCGGATGATCCATCTAGACCTCTTGGTCCTGTACAAACTTACAACACAAAGATGTGACCCCTCTAACTGAGATTCCTTGCATCTAGATGGATCCCCTCCGGGCATAAGCAAGTACTGTTTCTCACAGCAACATTAGGCGGACAAAGACAAGATCTAACACTGCTATAGGAGGTAGGTAGAATAAAAAGGTCACTTTGACGTGCATTAGCACTAAGGGTCTCTTTGCATGTACCACCTCGGCATGCCTACGCACCACATACTAACAGGACACAGGAGCAACCTACTGGGACCACATTTGCCGGCTTCCTCAATAAGGCACCCCCTCCCTCATTGGTATTCCTACACCAAATGACTTACTTCTTGGAGCACACAACCCAGTATCCAGGTCCACACACTGCAATAGACACAGTCCCATCACTTCTTCCCTCACAGGGTTCTACAACCAGGTAGGGATGCCTGCGCCATCACTACCAAGTGGTGCTTTTCCTTTTGAAATATTCTGAGCCTCACCGCAAAACCCAAGACATCCTTTCATTTCTTCGCTCTCTTTTCTTCCCCTATGATAGATATCAGAGCCCTTCTGTGAGGACAACACTCTTCTGGGAGCGTAGTTGGGACCTTATCCTGCTCCACTCAAACTCACTGCGAGTCATTGACTGCCTCTCAACCTACTGCCCCCCACCAGATGGGGTGTTGAACGCTGGAGTTCCTCACTCACCCTTAGCATACTGGGTAAATGATGACGAAAGCTACTCTGGCCCCCCTTTAATGACACAAAGTCTATTCCTGTCTAATGACTAAAACGCATATTCTGCGTACTCCATAGGGTCTATGAAGATGCCCTGATAAAGACGAGCAGAATTAGAAGCTTTCTCGTTGAAATGTGCCAGACCAGGGATCTCTCTGAACCATTTGAGACAACCCTGCATACGATAGTCTTGATATTATTAACCCGTTGGCAGACCCTAACCTAGGCAAATTGACTTTAGGAAATCAATGTCTGCATTTTAGGCAGACTCCTAAACTAGGAGAATACACGTACTGAACACTGAAATATCCAATCCAGGCGATAAACATTGTGCACAAACCACAGACCATGTTTTGTGCTTAACCAGTTACCATATTAACTTATGAATTCTATTGCCTCCCAGCCTACTCCCCCATTGGCCCCGTTGCTTCAATTAATGGACATCCCCAGGGCAGCCCATGTGGCTAAGGGCCCCTAGGCAAAGGGTGTCTCCCACAGTGGTGGCTCCCTACCGTGTCTGCAGGTGACAGCAGGGGAAGCCAGTGGCCAGCCGTAAACCAGCAGTGACTAAGGAAGGTAGGAGTGGCCCGGCTTATGTATAAAACCTCAAACGTAGGTGTGTTTTTCTCCTTTTTTAAAAATTGCATTGTGAAAGTATTTAAAATTGCATTGTGGAAGTATTTAGGCCTTTTCCCCACTATTCAGGACTCTCAAACTTAGGTGTGTTTTTTCTCCAGTTTTAAAATTGCATTGTGAAAGTATTTTAAATTGCATTTGAAAGTAGTTAAAATTGCATTGTGAAACCTAGGCCTTTTCCCCACTGTTCAGGACTCTCAAACTTGGGTGTGTTTTTCTCCTGGTTTTTTTGTTTTATTGCATTGTGATAGTGGTGCCGGTCTGTGGCTTTGCCTCCTAGCAAGGCACTCTTCTAGCAAAACTTTCTACCACTAAGTGCCTGTTGTCTTGTCCAATTATCTACTTGCCTTGTCTCTCTGTCTCGTGTGCTTGCACCCTGCCCTGTGTCCTGCCCTAGTGCTCTCCCCTTCCCCTTCCCACTCCCCTAATCTTCTCTCCTCTCCTCTCCCCAGGTGCTATATGTTGCTCTATGTCACTCCTATCTTTTCTAAATGCTCTCTATCGACTATCCGCTCTCCTCACTAAATCTGGTAGGAAGAAGTTTAAAAAGGACATCCTGGTCTCCAAACCAGGCCGCCCTATCGCTGACACCTATACCAGTGCCTCGTCCAGGCAAACATTAACCAACATCCTCTTTGTCGTTCCCTCTCCAGACCTATGGACTCTACATATGGTCGCTGTGCCCTCTCCCTTGGGTGGGAGGCCTTACTGGCCTCCTTCCACTCCTCTAAGGTCACCATCAATGTTTACTTGAATGGTACCATCTTGGTCCAAGGCCCTCAAGCCAACCTTCTCCCCGTTGATAGATGCTTCCCACACCTCATCAATTTCCTTTCTACTCCTGCTTTCCCCTCTCTTCCCTTTACAGCTTCCTTGCCTCCCCCTTCTGTCTCCTCGTTGGCTACCTTGCACCTGCCTCCTTCCTCTTCTGACCCGGCTCGGGCTGCTTCTACACCTCTGCAGGGCATCTGCAACCTTCTCCATATTGCCACTCTAAACTCTTGCTCAGCTGTCAAATACTCCTCTGACATCTGCTGCCTCCTGGCGGAACTTGACCTTGATGCCCTCGGTCTCACTGAGACATGGTTCACGGCCAGCTCTCTCACAAGCTTTGACACTCTTCTCCCTGATGACTACAAAATCGTCTGGTGATTACTGCATGGAGATTTCCTATTGGAAAACGAGATAAGCAATGCACTGAAAGGTCATTAGTGACACGTCTGTGTATAACTCTCTTTGGACCTTGTGCCTGTTAACCACTGCTTTCCCGAAAGTATTTCAATTGCTCAAAAAGGAAGAGAATTGCATGTTTACTTGAAATAAATATGACAATGGGGTATTCCTGGAGTGCTGCATGCATTATTGAAGAAATGCTGCATTCTCACAACGACTTTAATGTGCAAGCAGTAGTAAAGGCAAAAGTGAAGCCCCTTATTAAAATCAGCTGTAGTAACAGCAATTACTCATTGCAGTAATCCTACATTGAATGGAGATGTGCATCATACTACAGGGTAAATATTGAAGTTTCTGGGCATTTTTCACCATGCTGTGCAGTGTGAACATATGCTTCTTTGTGTGTGTTTTCATACGTCAGAGATGAAAACAAATGTTTACATTTTATAAGAAAAATAAAACATGGGCTAATTCAGAAATGTTCCATTCAGTATTTCAGAAATATTGCATTTCCAGCTTAGCTTTTCTGCATTAGAGATGGTAAATTCATAATGATCTCAAACCTCTCAAGTCTACTGCATATGGTGACAGTAATTACTTTGGGTCTCATTCAGAGATTGGTCGGGCAGGCAATCGTTTTTTGCTGGTATCAGAATCACTGTGTTTTTCCCAGACCGACAAATTCTAAATTTTTTGAAATAATGTGTGTCCGGATTTATCACTGGTGGAATGGGTGTTCTGTAATCCGGCTGATTTTTTAAGACAACGTGGTGGATTCACCTCCAGCTTGTTGCTGCAGGTAAATCCTGCATTTAACCACACAGCAATTCTGCTGGCAGTAAATTCTGCCAAAAATCCTCATGGAGCGTTATGTGGAATGACACCTCCCCAACACCATTGGTAATACCGTGCTGGGAGGATAGCTCAGTGGCAACGCGTTTTTCTAGGAAGCAAGACAATGCAGAGCAACACAGGTTCGAATCCTGCTCCTTTTCTTGGAGACTGCTCTCTGGTAATAACGGTGTTATAAATAGATGAATTAATAAAGCATCATGTAACTGATGTCGGTGGTAAGTCAGTGGATGCACCAGCAAATTACTGAAAAACTCTGAATGAGACCTTTGGTATGATAATCCTGTTTGTAATATTGCACAAAGTATAATGACTCTGGTTAGCAATGTGCTGCAGACATATTATTGGTAGCACCAAAAACAATTTCAGTCTCTAAATAATACATATAAGGGGAAAATACTATAAAATTAAAGGCATATTAAATAAAAATAAAGATTAATTGTTCATGAAAAATGAACACACCATCCTTATGAATTGGCAATTACTAATACTATTCAGTGCACATGTACCACGCCTTTGTAGTGGACACCTATTAATATTAAAAGGGTTGTTTTTTCTTCTTCTTCTAACAGCTCAAGGCAAAAGCTGTTAACCATAAGGCAACGTGCTGCATTGTAATGATCTTGCTGCCCTCCATCATTCTTCTGTGAGGTTTCTTTGCTCGGCCCCTCTCTTATTGAATGTGAAGCCCTCTAGGTAACTGTAATCCATTTGTTCACCGTTCTAAATGACTTGCCATCTGTGTGCTGTTCAACTTCATCGTTCACACGTCTAAAAATACCTAAAGAATCCCAATTAAGTGTTGCAGGATAAGTACGCCAGTCTGGCCGCCATTCGTCACCTCATGTTACTACTCCTGAGATCGCCTTCAAAGATTTGGGCAATTTTGGACTGTGTTCAGTAGTGTATATAGTTTGAATGGATTAAAGGGCAGTACGGCAATCATTTTCATTTTGAACCCATGCATATCATTTTAAAGCAGTGTTGCAGAGCGACATTGATTAAGTGCATAGGTGTTAGGCCAGTCTAGCCAAATCAAGTTTGTTTACCCTTGATCTACAGTAACTGTGCATCATGGGTAAAGCAAATATAAGTGTTATTAGATGGATAGACTGGCCTGCATTCAATATATGCCAGCCTAGTCATTTAATAATGCTTCACTTACCATGTTTGCTTTACCCTGGATTCACGGTACTGTGTGCATCTGGTCAAAGCAAAAAAGAATGCCATGCCTAAAGCAGCCTCCACTCCCAAATGTAGAGGCCCACTGAGCTCAACACACAGAAACACTTTCATCCCGCAGATTCACGCATCATTCACACAAAACACCAAAATACATACAAATGTGCATACAATCCATACATGCATGTATACATACACATTAAATAAAAGAAAATACACTTACCGTGGGGTTCTCAGCAATCGGAACATGCTGACTGGGGCAGCGTGTCTGCGCTGCTGGTGTAATAAAGAGAACCAGCGGGATCAGTCTTCCGATGCCCCGCCAGCTCCCATTATTCAGTGCAATGTTTGTTGTGGAGCCCAAAGACTCCAGAACAAACAAACAAACAAAGAAATAGCGTAGCAGGTGATGCGCCCCTGCAGAGAGGCAGGCAGCACAGTCGCCCATGAAAATAAAGGGCAGGGGGACTATGCTGCCTAAAATGGGGCTGTGAGAGGGAATAGTGGTATTGGGGTGGGGGAAATGTATTATTAAAACAAGGAATTTGTTTTTTTGATTCATTATTTTTTGATTAGTTATTATTAAATGAGTTATAATTGCATGTAACAGGATGAATGGCATCTGTGTGTTTATACGGGCCCTTCCTTTGTTGGCAGTTACTATGTTTGATGTTTCAGCATCAACAGTTACTAGGATGGTGTTTATTGTAAGATCTATGTAGAGTTTGGCCAGAATACAGTAGTGAATGAGACATTGATTGCCTGTGCTTGTAAGTGTGTCTGGTGCGAGTAGCATTGTTTGGTAGCATCACCTTTGAGCATATGCAATGTTTTGTGAAGCACCATTTTGTTCCATGATTTATTTGTGGTGATATGCAGAAATATCCTAATTGCAGTGGTTTTCCCAGCTAAGTCACATATTCACGGGGAATTTGTTTTTACCTTGATGGCCTAATTTCCCTGATTTGTATAGGTAAACTTTAGATGTTGTTAGAGTTTTGGCAAAGACGATTTTTGAGTCTTCATAGTTGCACAAGGGTATTTTTATGCCTTTCCTCTATCCGGCCCATAATTGTTTAGTTATGAACTTTATTTGTTGTGGACTGCATTTTGCAAAACAGACTTCTATTTTCATTCTTTTTTTTGTAAAGTCTACAATGTGAATAATAAAATGATTTGCATAGGGGGCCTGGTTTAGCGCCGAAGTAAGATGGCCGCCTAGAGGCTCGGCTACGCCTCATAAAATATTTAAATTGCATTAGGTCTATTAGTATTTTTTTAAAAACGTCCCTTAAATCCGCTGCTATATGCATCACTGTCATCCCGCAAAGGCTTGGTGAAGATTCCGCACGGCTCCGACATGTAGAACTGCTTCCTTGGCTGCAGCTGTTCTCACAGGACTTGCTTCGATAGCACGTCGGAACGCTAGTCGCCCCTCGTGTGGAGAGGTGCGGTGTCGCGCATCAAGCGATGCTCTGGCTCTGGCCTGAATTACAGGCTCCTCCATATAAGAGCGCCACCTGCTGGGGAGAAAAAAAACAAACAAAGAAAAAAGTAAAAAGCATTTAAAGTACTTGCGTTTTTACATTACACATGGAACTATATTAAAAGAAGATTATTATAAATTTATAGAGGCTGAGAGAAAAGAGGAAAGGGACTGCTTCTAGAGATTGGTGATATAATTGGTCTATCATATGAGTAGACAGGAAGATCAGAGAAGGGGAAGTGAGGATAAATAATAAAGACACACCGATTAAATTAAAGTATTAGGCACCATATTTTGATTGCCTTCTGCATAAACACTCCTCTCCTTTATATACTACAACAACTGCTACATCTTCTTGCTGCAATTTTCTTCTTTTTTGTTACAATGAACATACAGATTGGATAATAATCACCCAACCTGCACACCTCCACATCTCTACAGGCTTGCTCCTCTCTTTATTGTAAAACAGCTCTGGATAACAGCGGTTGGTCCACTCCAGGATTGTTTAATTTTCCACAGGATTTCCTAACTCTTTTAATCTTCCATAGTGTATGCCTTATTATTCTCGGTTTTTCCATGTTTTGGTCTCTTTATTTAAGAGTAAAACATTAGAATAATATGGATGTAATAATTATACAGTATGTGACATCATAAATAATATCTACAGAGAATTACACACCTTAAAACAAACATCTGTCAGCAATTGTGTAGATATGGCATCTAGCAAAACTAACCAAAAAAATGGTTCCTCTTCTAAGGATGCTACCTCCTCTTCAACTAAGTTAAAAAGACCTAAAAGTCATTCACCACCTCCATTAGGTATTCCAGATCCTGCTATAGAAGCCATTCTTGCGGAAATTAGGGCACTTAAACCCTTTATAGAAACCACAAATACTAAACTACAGCAATTAGCTGAAAGGTGGATGGAAGTTAACAACAGAGTGGAAGAGATGGAGAAAAGAATCGGCGATCTTGAAGATATCTCCCCCAGAGTTGCGCAATTAGAAAAATCTATTAAAGTACTCCAAAGCATAATGAAGATTTGGAAAATCGCAGCAGGTGCAATAACCTTCGCATCTCAGGCCTACCTGGAGGAGCCGAGGGCACCAACCCCATTGTTTTCCTACAAAAATTCTTACTGGCCATACTACATCTGCCCTTGGAAACCACTTTTAACATTCAACGAGCCCATGGGATTGGTCAACCCTCAGCTTCTTCCACATCTCGTCAGAGGCCAAGGACGCTTATATTTTACCTTTTGGAATATTCTCAACTACAACTTATTATCTCCATAGCAAAAGAACGCAAATCACTCATCTGGCATGGTAGCAAGTTATTTATTTCACAAGATGTGGCCAGAAGTACTGCACAAAGAAGAAATGTTTTTCTGGCATTCCGTCCTGCTCTACAACAAATAAATATCTGTTATGGCCTATTCCACCCATGCTCCTTTAAAGTAACACATGAGGGTCGCACTGCAGTTTTTGATGATCCAGCCGACTTAAGGCTCTTCATACAATCCATTAAAAATGATGGCATGGACACCTCCTCTCCAGCAGTGGCCGCAATATCACCTACTACTTGAAATCTAGTCTCTAGAACCTTACATTTATGTTTTTGATTTACCTAATGCAATGATTATCCAATTACATTAAATAAGTGAGGCAGGCGCTCTTTTGGGGTCCCTCTTCCACTGTTGGTCGCTCTTTTCTTTTTGGCGACACAGTTACCGTTACCTATCCCCTATTTATATTTCCTCCCTGATCCTTCTCCCATGCCCTGTTTGATCTCTAAGTTAACTAACATGACATGGTCTGTATCATTCCAATGTTCGATCAGACCCCTTCCTCCTCTCCCCGACTCCCAATGTTCTACCCTCCTGTTCAACTATTTGGGTATATATGATTTGAACCACGTGACAAAAGATATGTTTCTAGTATCATTCTACAGTTATGAGTTGCATGTATATCACTATATTTCTGACTAAAGGATCTTTAAAAGCGTAACATGAAACATCAAGGGGTGTAAGAATCCTATCAAAAGATGCAAAGTCTTATCTCACTTGAATACATTTAAACCAACGGTTGCTTGTTTACAAGAAACACACTTATCCCACAAAGAAACAATGAAACTTAAATCTCTCTGGGTTAAGGAGGTTATCTCCAGTCCAGCTATATCCAAGAAAAATGGAGTTGCTATATTAATTAGCAAAAAACAACCCTTCAAAATTCTTGCCCAAGATGCAGACACTAATGGAAGATGGGTTTGGGTAAAACTCTTAATTGACACCACACAAGTATCTATTGTAAACATCTATGGGCCCACATTACCAGATCCCCCGCCCCCTTTTGGCATGATATTAAACAAATGATACTTAAAAATAACTTTACCAATTTGATAATGTGCGGAGATGTCAATCAGGTCCTTGACCCTTTTTTAGTCCGAAAATCTAGTTGCATGTTCAAACCCATCAAACCCAATAAAACTCATGAATCCTTTGTGAATTGTCCAGCGGAAACAGGACTAATTGATTCATGAAGGATATCTCATCCTACACAATTGGACTATACCTTTCATTCCCCCCTCACAACACACTATCACATATTAACTATATGTTTGCTCTGGTTCCATTATAGATTCTAAAATCTCCAACATTATTGTTTCAGACCACGCTCCGGTTATCACATCATTTTGCCTTTCAGATACGAACAGAGGTGCCTCCAGATGGAAACTTAAATGACTTAAAAACGTATTTCCTCTTAAATGACTCACAGTCTGTTCAATCTATTAAAGCTTTCATTCAACAATACTTCAATAACAACCAAGACTATGATACCTCTGTTGTCAATAATTAGGATGCTTTCAATGCGGCGCTTAGAGGCCACATAATGGCCCTCTCAGGCAGGAACAAAAAACTTAGAAAAAACACCTAAATGACCTTTATTCTAAACTCACCCTTGCAGAGCAACACTAATATATTGACACTACCTCAACAAACCTACGACAAGTAATTAAAATACGCTTTGAAATCAATAAAGAAATCACAGAACTTGCTGCTGGTACAATACTTAAATACAAAACAAAGATATATCAAACATCTAATAAAGCGGGCAAAATGCGTGCCTCCTATTTAAAAACCAAAAAGGAAAAAGTTTAAATCTTTCACATTCAAGACAATCAAGGCATAACTCATCATCGGTCTGATGAAATACTTCAATGATTTAGGAAATTTCATACTGATCTCTATACTCCAGAAAGCTCTATTCTCAAAGACAACATTGATTCCTTTCTGAGCAATATCAGTCGTGCTACTTACCCCAGAGCTGATCTGTCTCACCTTGAAAATGATATCACCTCCTTTGAGATCATTAAAGCCATTCAAAGCCTCGGTAAAGGCAAAGCACCCGGCCCTGATGGTTTATCCACCAAATTCTACAATATATTTTCCCAAGTATTAACCCCAAAACTTAAAACACTTTTCTCATATTTTATATCACAAAAATGCTACTCAGGTTCTTTCTCTGAAGGTTTACTTATCATTTTCCAAAACCTGATAAAGACCCTACTCTCCCCAGCAATTATCGACCCATCTCCCTTATCAACATAGAAAGCAACATTTTTGCCAAAATACTAGCCAACAGAATTGAATCCTCACTCCCAAATTTAGACAAAGCAGATCAAACAGGTTATGTAAAAGGCTGTAACATATCCTCTAATACCAGACTCATACTGAATGCCATCAACCTAGCAGCCAGTGATAATAAAGACACTCAAGGCTATGCTGCCATTGCATTGGATGCAGAAAAAGCTTTTGATCGTGTAGATTGGAATTTTATGTTCCAAACTCTACACTGGCATGGTTGTGGAGAAACATTTATTTCACTTATTAAACTCCTTTATTCTGCCCCCAAATCCGCTATCTACTTAAATGGTCAAACATCCTCTTTTTTTCCCTTGCTCAGAGGAACGCGGCAGGGATGCCCCTTCTCACCTTTACTATATATCCTCTCTCTAGAACCGTTATTAGAATTAATAAGATCTAATAAAAACATCCCAGGAATTCAAGTAGGTGCCTCAATTACTAAAATAGCAGCATATGCGGATGATATTTTTATCCTAATCAAAAACCCCAAACTTCATATTCCTAACCTCTTGAATGCATTATCGCAATTTGGTCATGTTTCAGGATACAAATTAAATAAACAAAAATCAGAAATTATGCCCTTAAACCCATACTGTCTTAAACACGACATTTGCATTTTTGGCCTTAAATGGTGCAGTAGTTCGATTAAATATTTAGGACTTCGTTTTGCCTCTACTATCCAAGATACTATCAAACTCAACACTACAACACTACTGGATACTCTCAAGGATCTTACATCCAAATGGTCTCCACTCTACCTTTACTGGTGGGGGTGTTTAGAAACAATTAAAATGATGCTAACTCCCATAGTTCTATACTACTTGCAGCTTCTCTCTGTTCCATTATCCCTTTCCTTTTTCAAATCCATCTATTATATAATACTTAATTTTCTTTGGGGAGTAGGAAAAAGCAAAAGAATTGCTCTAAATAAACTTAAAGCACCCTATGAGATGGGAGGCGTCAGATTCCCTGAACTTAAGTTATATCACTCTGTTTTTCTCATTAAACAGTCTCGTCAATGGTTCATGGATCCCGAATTCGCCGACATCCTGACTTGGTGTTTATTAAAAAAACACATAGTTCAACCACATAATATCACTGATTATATATACATATTTAAACACACCTCTAAAAACATTTTGGAACCTATTAAAGCATCCGTTTTAGCCCTACAAACTTTTCTCTTTCCTCATACTAATTCCCTGTTAGTATGGCATAATAGGAATATAGTAATAAATAATAAGATCCTCAATCACAAAGCATGGATTAAAAAAGGAATCAGATTCATTCAACACATTATTAATGGTCCTTCTATTCTCTCCTTCCAGCAACTCTCCACCATAATTAATATTCCCAGAAAGATTTTCAATTTTACAATAAATTAATCAACTCCTATCTGGATGCACTTGGCCACTCTTCCTATGAGATTCTTACTCCAGACGCCCTCAGACTACTGCACCTAACCATGATGAGTGAAGTCAGAGCCTCAAAAATATACAATTTGCTGACCTCAACATTTAAGATTTGCCCAATTCGTCTGAAATGGGAATTTGACTTAGGCTACATGTTTGAAGATCATATCTGGCTCTGCTTGTTTTCCAAAATTAAACAACTATCGATGTCAGCAAATATTTAACAACCCTATTACTTCTTCATTCATAGAGCATTCATTACTCTGGCCAAATTGGCTAAGACTAATCCGAATTATAATGCAAAATGCTGGTAATGTGGTTTAGCTCACACTACGTATATGCATATGTTCTTTGAATGTTCATGTATTGTTGAATTTTGGCATGAAATTTGGAAGCTTCTCAAATGTATCTTCTCTGTAAATGTTCCCTTCTCCTCTGTAAATATATTTTTAGGAAGCTTGGTTATCAAAACTTATATCCCACCTGACTCAGCCAAACTTTATGATCTATTTATTTGCATAGCTTTAAAATGCATCACAGCTAACTGGAAAGACTTCCGTTTGCTGTCTACCAAAATCTGGTGGAATGCCATCTGTCTCACTCATAAATTGGAAATGTGCATGGGCAATAATCAAAATACAATTCCTAAATATAATGCAAAATGGTACTAGTTCACCTGTTATCTTAACTGTTTCAATGCAACTGCTCATGGTACATAAATATATATCCTTATTTGTTCTTCATTAACTTCATGACTATACTCATTCTAGAATGCTTGGTCTATATTACTTTTGAAATGGACATATCAACTTTATGAAACAATCTATGATACCCATCATCCCCCCTCATCCTGTTCCCATCTATTTCCTGTATGTCTCCTGTATGTCTCCCTGTACGTCTCCCCATATCTCTATGCTCTCTACATATAAGTTACTCTTTGCAGACTTGAGTTAGAAATACTCATATGTTACCTATAAAATGTATCAATGTCTACTAATGATTCAATTGCAATTTTTAGTGAATTTAACTAATGAATATGTTATATAGAAAGCATAATATAGTCTCTCAAGATCATTTACTATGTTAATCCTTTATGGTTACCTGTCTCATTCAAAGTCTGTAACTTGTTAACATTGTAACATTGTAGCATTCTTAATATTTAAATCAATAAAAATTATTAAACAAAAAAAAATAATTTGCATAAGTAATGTCATGTATCATTGTTATGTATGAGATGAATAAAGTATACTGAGTGTTAGCATCAAAAATTGTATCACAATGACGATTTGTAATGTTATTGTCAGTAGTAGTAGAAGTAGTCAAAATGTTAGGTGTATACCTTGACTCCAACCTATGCATAACCCTCCATGTCAACGCAATTTCCACCTCAGCTGCCCACACCTCCTAAATGCAAACAAACATTTCCTCTCCTTCCAAGACTGTCTGACCATGGCCAGAGCAGTAATAGGCTCTCATCTTGATTACTGCAACTCCCTTCTCGCTGGCACTTCAGAGAGCAACCTGAACAAGTGCAAGACCATCCAGAACAATGGCATCCAAGCCGCCACTGGCCTTTCCAGTTGTGACCATGTCTCAACCCATAGAAAAGTGACTCACTGGCACTCTGTCAGAGAAAGGATCAACTTTAAAATACTTTCCATCACTCATCACTGCCTTTCTAATTCTTCACCTTCTTACCTGTCTCAGAGAATCTCCAAAAACAGCTTGTCCAGACTGACTAGACTAATCCACTGCCACAGACTTACCACCCCATGTTTTAGATGCACTAGAGCTGGGGGCTCTAGTTTCCCAGTCATTGCTGTGTGACTGTGGAATAACTTACCTCCTCACCTATGTTCTGAGAACTCGTACCGGCCCTTCAGAAAACAATTGAAAATGGTCGTATTCCACTGGTACTTTGCTGGCATCTGATATCAGTTTAAAGATTAATGAGTGTGAGCAGGTAAAACCGTAGGTTGGTGCGCTAAAGCCGTCAACTAATATTATGTGGTATGCTGCAGCTCAAGCACTTTGAGGCATAGTTGCCCAGAAACAGTTGCCTTGAGGACAACCAAGTGTCGAAACACATGTCGGCTGTTATCGAGTACAACAATAAATGGCATCAATATATGGAATGACTTACAAATATGCTGTATACTCAAAGGGTTTAGCGCAAGTCGCAGCACAATCATTCTGAGTGATATCAGTTGAACGATTATTTATCCAAATGGCTTTGTACCTGATTTAGTACTGTGTAACAAATTATTTCACCTTGCCTTTCTCCTCCCTCCTCCATCCTATCTACCACCCTACTTCACCACCCCTCCGACCCCCCTGTGCATTAACCAGTGCCTTGATGTCTGTTGGTTTTGTGCGCTCCACAAATGCAAAAATAAATAAGTACTAGTAGTACTAGCAACATCAGCAGCCGCAGTAGCAGTGCTAAAAGTAATATCTCTATTGGGCAAAGCACATTGTGGATGCCTAGCACTGGCTGACTAATGAGCGCCTATTGCACATCACTAGGGAATCCGAATTATATTGGTTTCAAACGTGTAATCAGTTGACATGTTAGTTGTTTTTGGCAGTGCTTTTGAAACAGTTATATTTTCCACTTTCTCCATCTCATTCCTTCTGCATGCTGCCTGGCGTATAGTACACATCACCCTTATAGGTATGCAGATGTTCCTGTGCTTGGAAGTGGGTGGGGCTCATGGTCAGAGAACGGTAAGGCAAATCCCTTGCTTCACCTTTGTGACTCTGAAGTCATTGTGTAGGCCCAGCTTCCTTGTTTAGTTTTAACTCAATTAGAAAGAATATCATGTTTTTCATACAGCTTTTCAAGTAGGCATCCTCCCAATTCCAAGCCACCTAACGTATTAACCTTAGATGGACTAAGTCATCTCTGCCAGGATTCAGACCTGTGACTGCATATTTCACACTGATCTCTGTGAATAGAACTTAAAAAGCTGAGTTATCTCACCAGCATGTGCGTGTCACACGAGAATATATGCTCATGGTTCTGTGTGACCCCTTGATTATCCGTTTCTGCTCTTTCACTTAAATCCTCCTGCTTTTTACTTACAGTGGTAGCTCAAGGGCGCCTCCCGCCGGTAAAAAGATGTAAGTTCATTAATAACTATATCTGTCACCTGTGCTGCAGAAGGCAGTGTGCCACTGTATTTATTTGGTGGCAATATGCATCCAGGTGTTGATCAGGGTCAGAAGGCTTTTGTACGGCGTGCAGCCTGTGCAGGATATGTAACGCACCAGAAAATATGTTTCTGTAGCATACCACTTTCCCGTTAGATGCTGGCCTGGAGAGCAGGCCATGCTGCCTCTCTAGGGTAGCGCAGACAGTGCAACATTGTGGCATCGTGTGATTGACAGCAGCCTTGTGCCATTAGCTGTCAGTCACACAAAAATTCAATATCCATTGGCTGTTTTTGAGCCAATGCAACATGAATGTGTTGTGCGGGGGTGGGATTGCAGTAACAAGATTTAAGTCTGCTTGCTTCTGCTACTCGGAGAGGGACCTAGGCATCATGACATCAACTGGCACGTGCAGGACTCAGGAGAGGACCTCAACCACTGCCATGAGGATGAATAAGTGAGTCTATGTGGTGCCACACAAGGCACACTGTATCTGTAGAAAATATCGTATGTTTTGGGGGCACTTATTTTGTGTTGTAGATGTTGTGTGTGCGTGCAGCCCCATTCTGCCAGTGCCAAAATGTCGAAATTCAGCAGTGCACTGCATTTCATTAATGTGCTCTCTCTGGCTCCTGTTCTCCCCTCTGTGCTGCTGTCTAGTAGTCTAGCCATGCACTCTGCATACCCCGCCCATCCACACTCTATTACTCTTGCGTGTGTGTCCTCAATTAGACTCTACAGAGTCGAAGGGTGTGGTGGGGCCCACCGCAATAATGGACCCATTACTGTCAGAGCTGCCAGAGAAAGCTGGGGTCAGTAAGCAGGAAATGCATTCCACCTCATAACGACCTTGAGGATGTGTGTTCTAGCGAAAAAACTATGGAATGCATAGCGACATGTCTGCATTCCCTATATGATCATTTGCCTGCATTCTGCATCTACTTGTGTCTTTTGATTTTTTAATTGTGCGTTTTATAGTGTGATACAACAAAACTGTGACTATTTTTTTAATTTTTTTTTTTATTTTAATAATTCACTGTCACCATCTCCTGTTGTCTGGCATTGCATGTGCGGCACAGGTACTCCCTCCGAGTGAATAACAGTCTGTGTCGCGGAGGTACAACACCATCACTGTCCTCGAGTGTCTCGTGTACTTCCATAGCCTGTTCCTCTGTAGGCTACTGGGCAGGGTCAGTGACCATCTCATCTGCCCTTGAATGGACTTCCACCTCCACCAGGGGCACTGGCACATCCACACTGGACAGTGGTGGGACAGGTGCGCATGAGGCCATAGTGGTAGCTGGCATGGAAGCCTCAGTGGAGGATGACTGGGGCACAGATAAGGAGGAGGAGAAGGCTGTCATTGTAGTGTCCAGTCCAGAGAGGCCACCAGCATGAAGAGCTATTGCCAATTGTGCCTAGAGGCAGCCCATATGCATGTGATGCTCTACAAGCTGATCATGAGATGCTTGCACACCATCACACATAGAAGACTGCCACCTCAAGGCACCCATCAGCAGGTGAAGCACCTTATTGGCTAAAAGTGCGACCTCGGTCTGGGTGGAGGCATTGATGAATGTGGGTAGTGCTGCAGCAAATGGCCCTGGGACAGGAGGTTGTGATGACTAATCCATGTTGAACTGCACATCCTCCTGTCTCAGGGCCAGGCATGCAGACTGCACACAACCCTCTGTACCCCTACCTGACCCTGTGGGCAGGGCTGCAATTGCTTCCTACTCCTTCTCCTCCTCCATCAACCCAAATACCTCCAGAGAGGTCTCCATGTTTTGGGTTCCCTGTGTTGCAACATCACCACCACTCTGTCCCACCTCTGCTGAGGTGTCCACCACAATGATGGAATCCTATGACTCACCCTCAGAGGCATTGCCGATGCATGGAATGCTCCCCCAGCCACATCACCCTCAGAAGAGGTGGCCACAACTGGCCATGGCTGGGGCCTGAGCCTTGGTCTGGAGGCCTTGCCCCAAGGTTTGAGCTCCACAGCACAGCTTGAACTTTCTTCACCAGCTGCAGCAACTGTGGAAAAGATAAAAAGAACATTGCCATCAATAAAAGTGCCAAGATATATCTAGTCTACACAATAGTAACAGTAGCATGCAGTCAGCATGAGTCAACCAGCAACTGCCACACACACACACACATGCCCATGCCCTGCAATCAGAATTAATACAGTCTAGGAATACTGATGAGTAACAATGACGAGCTATGCCCATGTGAACCCATCACATTAACGTGTGGCCACATACACATGGCAACATATCATACTGGAAAGAGAAGTGAAATGCCACATCCGGCACCCCTCAGATGAGGAATGAGCATCTTTGCATGGGGCTCATTGCCTCTTATCATGAACTTACATGAACGGAAGGAAGGAAATATGAATAGGCTCAATGGAAATGTGAACTGCCTTTGGTATAGACAATCTGATCTGTCCCTTGACTCGTGAGAAACATCTTTAATGTGAATTTATTCGGCATGGCTAAACACCGCAGGACTGCCTTCCAGACAGCCTCAATAGCCAGTCCAAGATTCAAATACTCAGCACCCAAGTTGTAGTTTTCAAAGCAGTGCAAGCACCCATCCGCCTGTCAACTGTATGAAGCGTTAATACAGTCAACAAGGACTATATATGAGTACTTAAGGCACACATTTGGACATGCAAGTTGGACGTGTATAACAGGCAATAGGCTCTCCAAGCTCTGAAGAAGGATATATTATCTGAAACGCGTTGGCCAGCATGACATTGACATGGGAGCCTAATATTTACGAATTGATTGGCACATGTTGTTGAATTGTGTCCAGGACTCTGTATAATATAGCGGTGTCGAATGTATTACACAACTATGGAATACAATGGACTGTATCAATGAAAGTTATTTGTTGTATATGTTTATGGACCTTTGCACCATTATGTTTTGACAAAATTTCCTTTTCCTTTTGATTTTTGTCTTCCTAATTACAATTGATAACTATCTAAATGAAGTTGTAAGGAATTGTTCTTTTCATTTAACATTTTGGATATTAAGAATGATGGACCATTTCAAGGTCCTCATTGTAGTAAATGATAGTTAACATAGGCATGTCCAGCCTAGAATTGATTACATTTTGAAATACTATTCAATAACTTAACTCGATCCTGTATCTTGATATATCCCGATTACTCGGGTATACTCAACATACGTGTTGAACCTAAAATGGGGATTCTTTATATTCCCATAGGAGTGCATAGCGGGGCCACTTGTCAGCATATGACAAGTCACTCTTTGGTCTATTTCCCATAGTCTCTAGTGGCCTTGAGACTTATTTTGCCCCTTTTCACCTGAAGTACATGTACACACTTCGCACACGTCCATTACTGCTCTAGAAGCTGATCAGCAGTACTCTCCTTCTTTGGAACTTCTTCTTTGAACACGTTAGTACCCCTCTATCCCCGTATATTTTGTGCAACAAATCATTCCACATCACAATACCAATGTGACCCAAGTGTTATTTGCAGGCAGGGCCAGGGGAAGGGCACCTGGCCAAATGTGTCTGTAGAACCATAGGACATCTCTATCCAACCATATCTAGCAGCATGCACCAATTTGACATATGAGTACTTAAGGCACACACGCATGAAAACATGCAACACATACATGCACGCATTACTGAGGATCAAGCAGTAATGTTGTTGCTCCGAACCCCAATGATATGCCATGCATGGCCCCTCTCAGTGGCCTGACAGATCACATTGCTGTACAGAAAGAATGGCACCCTACAATTAGTACTCCCCTGTCCCCTGCATAAATTATTGTTGTAAACATGGCCAGATGTAATCAGATGTAATGATACGCAATTTAGACATCCATTCATGAAGAAAGCAATTCTAAATATCATTTTTCAAACATTGAAGCTTCTTTAATGATGAAGAACAGACAGTAGTGTACCTGTGAAATGTGTGTGCAGTCACATATTATTACTGTGCTACTGGAATCACTGGCTGAGCATCATGACTGTGTGTTTCCTTGAATGTGTTTTTGCTTGTTATTTATTGTCACTATGGTGTGGTGCATTCTCGTACATGTGGTTCTGGTTTTTGGCTCACCCTAATAGATGTATGCACTGTGTGTATTACATACATGGAGACACGGCTGTCAAGGCCTTGTGCTTTGGCATGCAACTACTGTGTTGCATCCTTCAGTTACACCTACATACATGCACATTTCATGCCCTCACAACGCTGACTAGGGTCATGTCACCTTCTTTGTGTGAGTTTTGTTATTGTGCAGATTGTGGGTAATAAGGTTCTTTGCTCTTATTCCTCATCTGCCTTTCTATTTTGATGATCAGGCCTTTGTGCAATTTCACAGAGGTTTGGCAAAGCTTACAGGAAATTGCAGTAGGAGTAATGATGGATTAATGCATGCAGTGTGCACATTCACTGGTCATTCAACTCATACAGGCCCATTTTTCAACAGTCCACATGGCCTTGTAGTTAGACTCAGCCAGCAGCCAGGTTGGCTATGCTGATAATCCCCACCCCCAGGTCAGACCTGCAAGGCGCAGAGGCCCCAGAAAGCAGAGTTGTAGTCTGCCGGTCTGAAAAGGGTGCCGGTAAATTGCTACCGGCACCCTTAATTCCAGACCGGCATCATACTTCCAATTGGGCCCAATTACTGAACAATTACTGAAAGTTCTCTGAAGATCTGAGTAAAACCTCTCTACCCCAAACTGGACGTATAATGGCCGACCCCTGATAAGGTCTTGTACATGTACTAATCACCCCCAACAGCAGGATATGTTGTGTGGCACGCTACATCTTTGCATGTTACGAGAACCTGTGCAAAATGCACTGCTCCAATTAAGGAGTCCCGTTACCTTAGCATGATGCATGCGTCTAAGGACCCAATATGATATAATATGATATGTTATGGCATTTATTATTTTTTTAAATTTGAATTTTATTGGTTTTGTACAGGTTCAACAATCATGTACACGCAAATTACATCTCTGAATCAAAAAGGAGAGCGTTTACAGCGAATATCATTATCATATAACACATATAGAGTCTCTGGAAATCAGACAGTTTAACGAATAATGTCAACAAAACCCACACTCATTTCTCCCACGCCCCCTGTTCCCTCTCACTTAATATCAGACCTGGGATGAAAAACAACAAAAAACAGTACCAGTGAACCGCCATTATACTCATGGCATCGGGCAAATAAACGCAGCATGACCCAAAGAACCGGCACAGCGGACTCCGTTTGTCACTAACAAAATTGACACAAGTTTCAACAGTGTTTTGCACACAATCCCTTTACAGGACGTATTTGGCACGAAACTCAGACCAAGCGGCCTCTACATTAGTGCGATCCCTGTGTAAGGCAGCAGTCAAGCATGTCATTCTATAGAGGCTCAAGGCAACCCCGAGTCATTCAGTTTTGCTAGGGAGCGTGGGCCTTTTCCATACCATAGTAAGACAGGCCCGTGCAGCCATCAACAGACCGTGTACCATTTCAGGTGCTTTTACGACTTTGTCCTCTGTTTCGGTAAGGCCAAATAAGATGAACAGCGGTTGCTTCTCTCTTTCGTCATCATCCAGGTCCCTGATCCAGCTAAGAACCTCTGACCAGTAAGTTTGAACCATTGCACATCCCCACCACATATGCCAGTAATCAGCCCGCATCCCGCAGCCCCTCCAGCATTATGGACTAACCCCTTGGTACATATTGGCAAACCTGATTTGGTCGTACTGCCATCTGTACAATAACTTGACGGCGTGTAGTTTATACTGGCAAGATATAGAGGATTTTGTGGTACGTCTGCAAATTTGTAGCCACAACTTATGTAAGATTTGCCTGCCCATATCTGATTCCCATCTGCTTTTGAGCACTAGGGAGGGTGTAATATCAACCTCAATCAGTGCCAGGTACATTGCACTTATCAGACCTCTAGAGCCTGTGCATAGGTCAAGGATCCTTTCGAATGGGGTAAGATCTCTCTGTAATTGATCTTTCCATATGGGTCTTGTCATTACCCCTTTGAGTCTCAGATACAGGAAGACCGAGAGCGTGCCTATGCCGAGCGCCTCCTGAAGGTCCTGAATGGTTATAAAGGCGCCATTGCGCCGTAGTTGGCCCACCCTTTCTAGCCCCGCCTGGTACCAGGTTTCGTAACTTTCTGGTTCAGGGATTGCGTCTCGGATCCCCAGTGACCAAAGGTGACCCAGATTAGAGGGCCATGTCGTAACACCCACCATTATCTTGCCCGGTTTCCATATTGCCCATATTGTGCCTATAATGGGGTGAGATTTAACGCTACTACGTAATTGAGGCCCAGGGACCCATAGCCTTTCACACAGAATAAAGGGACGAAGGTGATAGTTATCCAACGCTATCCACTGTGGCTCTAACCGCTGCCTGAAATGTGGGACATGTACCCTAAATTGAGCCGTCCTATAATATGTCTCTATGTCTGGAAGGCCCACCCCTGCGTTGTCTTTGCGAAGCTGGAGCAGAGATCTCGGGATTCTAGGCTTCTGGCCATGCCATAGGAAAGCTAATAACATTTTCCTCGAGTCTGCAAAGTATTCCGGGGGCATCTTGATGGGGAGCATTTGGAACAAATATAGTATCTTAGGGAGAAAGACCATCTTTATGGAATTTAAACGGCCCATCCAAGAGATTGTGAGCTTTGACCACCTTTGGATATCTTTTTGAAGGGTAAGTGACAATGGAGGGAAATTAGCTTCATAGAGGGAGCCAAGATCACGAGTGACGTTAATACCCAGGTATCGGAGCGTGGTGAGACTGACGTTTACTCCTAAGGGGGCAAAGCGTTCGACCTCAGAATCTTTACTTTTGTCAATCGGGAGGAGGACAGATTTCCCTGTATTAATATTTAGGCCAGCCAACTCACCGTATTCTTCAATTATGCTGAGCGCGGCCGGGACCGAGTCTAAGGGGTCAGTCAAGTGCAATAAAATATCATCGGCATATAGTCCCACTTTGTATTCTCGGTCACCTACTGTGATGCCTTTTACTCTACTATCGTGCCTTAATTTATGCACCAACGGTTCGAGTGACAGCACAAACAATAGCACTGACAGTGGGCAGCCCTGCCTCGTCCCACTTTCAAGGGGAAACCAACGAGAATAGCCTCTGTTCACCGTTACTGATGTTGTGGGGGAACTGTACAGTGCTTTAATGGCGCGGCAGAGTTTTGGTCCTAGCCCGTTCGATACCAATACCCTTTCCGGAAAGTCCCATGACACCCTATCGAAAGCCTTCTCGGCATCTAACGACAAAAGGGCTGGACCCCCCCCCCCCCATTCCCTGTGCCTCATGGAGTAAATAAAGTGTTTTTCTCATAGTGTCCGCGCCCTGCCTACCGAGAACAAAGCCAACTTGGTCAGAGTGTATCAACCTAGGGCGGTGTGTTTCAAGCCGAGCCGCAATGACTCTGGCATATACCTTAGCGTCGATATTTAGGAGAGAGATGGGGCGATAAGAACTGCAGTATTTGCGGTCCCGACCTCCCTTCGGAATAACAGCAAGGAGGGCTTGAGAGAAGGACGGAGGTGCTTGGCCTGTGTCAAAAATATGATTAAACAAAGATGCAAGGAAGGGGGCATTAAGGGTGGAGAACGTCTTATAAAAACCAGGCGTGAATCCGTCGTCCCCTGGGGCCCTCCCTGTTTTCAATCTCTTGATAGCGTCTGCAACTTCCTCCTCTGTGACTGGCATATCTAGGGAATCGGCCTCTGTAATTGTGGGTGTGGGGATCCGCACCTCCTTAAGGTATGTGTCTATGTTTCCCACAGGGGGGGGGGGTTCGCACATATATAAATCTTCATAGAAGTAGGCAAATGCTTCCTGTATGTCCTCGGGGGATGTCACAGTCATGTCTGTGAGGGTGCCATCAGTCCTCTCAATCAGATCAACCCACCTCTCCACCTTCTGTGCACGGAGACGAGCCGCCAACAGGGCATCCGCCTTATCGCCCTTCTCATAATATTTTTGCTTGAGGTACTGTAAGGTCTGGGCTGTTTTGCCCCCAATAAGTATTTTCAACTCTTCTCTGAGTTGTTTAGCTTCAGCTATATACCTGGGTCTATCAGATGGAGAGGACTGCGCCAGGCCCTGAGCTGCACCGAGCTTTTCCCTAATGCCCTTCTCTATCAAGGCACGTTTTTTTTTTTTTGGGCCCCTTCCTTTATGAGAACCCCCCTCCAAGTTGCCTTGGCAGCTTCCCACACAGACGTCTTCCCTACCTCCCCTGTGTCGTTAGTAGCGAAGAATTGCTCGATCTCGGTTTCCAAAGTTTCCCTGAAGACCGAGTCAGCTCATAAGGAGTCGTTACATCTCCATTTAGTATTCCGGGGGGCCAGATTGTTCCAGCGTATATCGACCATAACCATATCGTGGTCTGTCCATGCAGAGGAATATATAGGGCCACCTGCAGCATACGCAGGAGGCCATCGGAGAGGAAAATGTAATCGATACGCGTGAGTGCGTCATGAGGGAGGGAATGGAAAGTGAAGCCTATGTCCGTCGGGAGCAAGTGACGCCAGCTGTCAATGAGGCCATAAAGATCAAGGGTTAATTTAATGTCAGCCTCATTCCGGGAGCTGGGTGGGTTTACAGCATTGGCCTTAGTCTGTCTATCCATTGAACTGTCCATCCATGCATTAAAATCCCCACCAAGAACCATGTGTCCCTTAGACATGCTGAAAACCTTTTCAGTGATTTTGTGGAGGAACCTATTTTGCCCCTGATTAGGTGCGTAGAGCGTAGCAAGAGTGACTGTTGTGCCCCTTATGTTTCCCACGACTATGAGCGCCCTCCCCTCCCTATCCATCCATGTCTCAAGAATTGTCATCCGGAGGCTTTTGCGAATCAGAATCCCCACTCCCGCCTTTTTTAGAATACCCGAGCTCCAACAAGCGGGTCCGATCTCCCATGATGGAATCACTCTCTCTCCTCACCCTTTCGATATCTCGTTTCTTGGAGGAACAGAATATCTATATTTGATCTCTTGAATTCCCTGACCACCATTGATCTTTTTGTGGGAGAGTTCAAACCTTTGACATTAAGTGTGCAAATGCGTAACGTGTCTTTGCAGAATGTAGGTGCCATCCGAAGTTTTAGATAAGTTTGTAAACGGCCAGTTCGTGTGCTTCATGGCCCATGTCATGCCGGTTATTGCAATGTGTGGTTCATTGTTTTCGAAGTGGGTCTTAGTTAGTCCTGTAGAGGTCACAGACCGACCTGTCCAGTGCATACAGTGCCCCTCTATGTGCCCATATTGTGTCTTTGCGCCCCTTAGGTCTGAACTGTGACAAGGTATGTGTTTACCTTCCATTCCACCCACCCCTCCACCCCTATCCCCCCTACATTCGGCGCCCGACCCGCCCGGGTTGACATCACCCAGTCGAACTCGGACCACCAATGGAGACCGCAAAACAGGCGGTCCTATCGTAGTAGAAGCGCATATATCAGTGAGCCCCCAACTTTGTGCTTGGATAACAACATCAACAAATCAAAAGTAAGGTTATCGACCCCCGCGCAAGCATCAGCATAGCGTGAGTATTACCTCATATCTCACTCTGGGCACCATAAACATACAAGGCCAGGCACACCATTCATAGGAAAGAATTAACACCTTGGAGTCTAATCCTCGGACCATCGGTGGAAACCGCAGAGCAGACGGCCATTTCTAAATATAAACCGGTATAACAGTGAGCCACCCATCACATTCTAATAACACAACAAAACCAGTTTGTAAATACAACTTCTGAGTCCATTTTATGCATCCGTCCAGTGTCTGCCTTACCTCATGAGTCTTTCAAGCAACCCAGGCATATTAGTCTAAATTCGCTACCTGTGTGAATGAGGATGAACAGTAAGACAAGTGTTCTGACCCTTGAGTCGAGTGTATCGGCGACATACGCCGAGGATTAGGTCCCTTTCAAATGAATTAAGTTAGTCCAACCAGCAGCGGGTGACGTACCGGCTCCCAGCATCCCCCACACCAGTGCCAAATCATTTTTCGCATTATGTGGTGTGAATTATTCATCCTCCGGAATTTCCTGGATCCTTGAATCTTCCTCCGCCGTGGACCTTTGGTTTTCCACTCACCATCAACTTTTTTCGAATCATCAAGGGAGGGGCCCTCCCCCTGGGGACCCATCAGGTCCGCTATGCAGTCAACGATGTCTTTTTCTGAGACAAGTCTCATTGTCGAGCCTTCCCACTCAAAGGTGAGGGAGAACGGGTAGCCCCATCGGTATCTGACGCCTTTGTCTTTCAACATCTTCGTGATCGGGGAGCACTTTTTCCTCATTGCCAGCTTGAGAGATGATAAGACCTGGTAGAGTGAAATATTGGAGTCTTCCATTGAAAGTTGTGGGACGTTTCTGGCCTTGTCTAGGATTCGTGCTCTGTCAGCGTAATTATGAAATCGCGCTAAGACCGATCTTGGGCCTCCCGGTCTGCCTCCAGCTCTGTGAATACGGTCAATTCTAGGTTCATCCACCGAATCATCCTTGAAGAGGAGCTTCAGAATAGTGTGTAAAGTTTATTTCAGGTCAAGTTCGGTTTCGCCCTCTCTCTCGGGAACACCAAAAACTCGAATGTTATTACGACGCTCCCTGTTTTCGAGATCATCGACCTTGAGACGTATTTCTTCTTCTCTATGTTCTATCTCCGCAATGCGGTGATCCATTTGTGCCTCCAGTACGTTCAGGGATGTTTAATTGTGCTCGACCTGCTCCAGTCTGTCGTCCATTTTGTCCATCCTTTGTGTGATCTTATCTATTTTGCTACCAATATCCGCTCTCATGCCTCTCATTTCCGTAAGTAGATCAGCTACGTCTGCCTTGGTCGCATCTGCTTCAGACCCTGCCATCGACATCGTGGACTCTGTGAAGGACTCTGGAGATCTAGTGGTTGGTGAAAACTTGTATCTCGCTAGTTTGCTCTTAGGGTCCATGGAGGGTGGGTCTCAGATGGGTTTAGGAAGGTGATAGCGCCAGGGTGGTCATTTGTCGATAGTGTGCCTGTGCTTGCGGGCTTCTGTTTTACGGTGGCCAAGTGTGGCTTACGGTAGGGTGCCCCGGAAGTCTCCTTCTACATACAGCGTTCCCTGTGTGATCAAGGGCCACTTGATTCCTTATATGTCTCGTTTCGTCTTATTCTGGTGGGGACTTGCATATGACGTGGCTCGGCAGAAGAGACCGGGTGTAGATCTTCCAGAAGGAAGGACAGCAGATCACGATCAGGACAGGGCAACCTCAGATATTTCACATGTGAAAGGACCACTCCAGGGAAAAAACTGAGCTTGTGTTCCTATGTCCAGTGAGCTTGAAGGTGTGTGTGGGGCCTGAGGAGGGCACACGCCCTGTCGAACAGGGGCCCAACCCTCAGTACTTCGTCGCTCAGGGGAGATCCGCTAGTGTCCAGTTGCGGGTGGCTTGCGCGCGGTGTAGATTCTTTGTTCCCGGAGGGGGAAAATGCAAAGTGTCCCATTAATATCGGCTGATTGATGTGCAGGGCTACTTGAGGAGGCACACGCCCCTGTTATGGGGGCCCAAACCTCAGTGCTGGTGGCCCTCCGGTATGCAAATGGTTTTGGCGCAGGGCCACGTAGTCTGGCAGAGTAACGGCACTTTCCAAGTGGTTGTATCCAGTGGGTACTATGCGGTCCGAGGGGCGGCTATCCACTGTGCCAATCCACGTGCGGAGTGTCCAAAAAATGTGGTCCCAATGCAACCGTGTTCACTGGGGAGTGCACAACGTAGGGCCCGTTGAGGTCTCTCCCTCCGCGGACCATCCGCCTTCCTTTACCCTAGATGGTTTTCCCCTCCTCTCCCTCTCCCCTCACCCCGAGTACACAGTTAGAACGTGTTATGACTCCGGAGGGGGGCGGCCGGACGCGTAAGCACTCCTGCTGTCCCGTTCTTATGATCTCCGGGCCTCGGCTCTGTGGGAATGGAGGGAACCTGCATACCACGCGTGTTGCGCGGCATTCATTAGGAGTTGGGGGAAGGAGAGGGGGGAGCCCCGCTGCGCCGTCAGGCCGATTGCAGGCTGCCGAGATTTAGCAGCGCAGCGTGGGGCAGTTTCCGTGGAGGGGAGAAGGGGGGGTGGCCACTTACCTGGTCCCACTGGGGGAACCCGTCAGGGTCCCGAAGCGCAGCCGTAAGCGCGGATGCAAGTCTTTGCTCGCGATGTCCGCCCTGGGAGATGGGCAGGAGGACGAGCGAGGTCCAGAAGAGCGCCTCCAGCCACGCAGAGCAACAGTACGCGGCGGGCCCCTCTCCCAGCGCGAAGATCCGCGCAGGGACCGCCATGTGGGGCAACCTTCCCTTCGTATGCTGGCACATCCACGAGTCTTTAGTGTCAGGTCTTTGGTGAGCACGTCACGGCCAGGTCCTCACAACGTCGTCACCGATTTTACAGCGAAATCGCCTCCGATTTTTCACGGGCTTTTCCCCAGATGGGGGGGACACCTTCCGATGTCTCTTGCTCCGAAATCAGCTCTGGTGGGGGTCGCAAAGTGGGGGCTCACGACCACTTTCTGGACCCTAGTTGCGGAGCTCACACGAAGAGCTGACTCATCCGTGCGCCCCCTGGTGGCCGACGTTATGGCATTTATAACGCACCTATACACAAGTGTTTCACCATGTAACAAAATAAAAGGAAGGACTAAAGCAGGCATTTGAAAAAATATATAAAAATCACTCGCGGAATAAAACTACCATATTCGAATGGTTCTACACGCACATACCCACATTTGAAAATTAATAATATACTAAAAATAATCCAATCAGCCAGATCAAAGTAAAGAAATCTATAAAAATGTGAAAGATTCGGCAGAACCCAAACGAAAAAAAGGAAACTAAGAGTGTTGAGTAAAAGGCAATAAAGAGAGCTCTAATTAGGACATCAACAGGAAACCAGATTCCCAACAAGAGTTGCATTGATAATGTAATGTTTACATAGGCATATTCACAAAATGTCAGAAACACCTGAATTTCGCAAAAGTGCTGATTGGTCAGCTAAGCAGTAAGTAAACACTATGCACATATGCTTAACAACACCTCTATCAGATGGAGCCCAATCCACCGCATGGAGGTGTTACTTTGATTTCAAATACTTGACAACGTTTACCAGGGAAATAGACATACAAGGCATGTGCTACTCAAATTCAAAGCTGATGTAGAGCACATGCTCTTAGCCACAGTATCATAGTATGTCAGGGTGTAGGTCTACAAAACACGATGTTATCTGTATTGTACTGAAATATGGCAAAATATCAAATTGGCCAACACGACCAGAGAACAGCAATTGTGTATAGCAATCCTATATAAAACAATTCATAGAATGGCAGAAACACCTTCATAAAGTGATGCACCTCTTGGCATGAATAAAAGTTCAGAATTATATGGGTTACATTCACGTTGCTTAAGATTCCTCAGAAACCCTAAATTAATCAGATTAAGCAGACGCATAGTGAACAAGTGTTATATGTATATCTTGCAATGAATACAGTGGAGATATAAGTTATGTTCAGATTGTTTGACATTCTGCAAAAACGCTGCAAGGTCAGATTAGACAATCACATAGTAAACAAACGTTGTATGCATATGTTCAGCAAACAATTGGACCAGAAGGAGCCCAGCCCAACCTATCCCAAGCTGCATATAAAGTAGTGCAACATATGGTATAAACTCAATGACACATTAAACTTAAATAAACAACATATCCTCAATAACTAGCACAGAAATTTGAATCTACACAAAGCAATGTACACTAAAGTCCTCATTAAGACCAACAGATATATCCAATACATTTTGTGTTGTGCGAGACGAGCAGATTTATCACCTGTTATTCGACATTTTAAACACTTCCAAAATCATGAATCTGATCTGTGAAATATTGTGATGTTTTGTATGAAAATGTTGTGCAACTGGTGACCTTATGTTGTTAGACCGGATATTAGACATGTGTTTGTGCCATCTCTCCCGAGCCAATCTAGATGTAGAATAGGTTGCAGGGGCATTTGATGAAGTAAATGACTCCAGTAGGGGTACATCCTTAAGGGCAATTCTTTCACCAGTGTGTGGGTGTGAGACTGTCCCTGCTTTAATAAGGTTTTTACAGCAACTGCAGGAAAGGCACGGAAATGTGCCTGTCGTGATTGCCCGCAAAGTTCTCTGAAGATCCACTGAAGATGTATCTGCCCTCAACAATCCGTTTTTCAAATTCCTGCTACTCTTAAAAGCCATCGTCAGTGGTATGGGAACAAATGTCAAAAACTGGGAGTCGAAATGTAGATATTTCCAATTTCTCTTGATAATATGAGAGATAGGTACACTCTCTCTAGAAAACTTGGAAATATACAGGAGTGGGATCTCATCACTTTTCGGAGTATACTTTGATAAAGAGTTGAAGGTTGTGGATTCAAAAAGAGGGATGCCGTGCGCTCGTGACCACTCCTAAGATGTATGAAAGAATTAGTAATAGAACTAGCCGGCAGCGTGGGCACCAAAACCCCCCAGCTCATCCACCAGGAGCTGGCAAAACTTAATCTAGCTAAATTATGGGTGGTGGGGAGGGCTCACGTGCTCACAGCAACACAATTCGTGGTCAATGGAAAATACTCTGTCTGTATGGACATTTCCATAGATACAGGAACTAGTATATTGAGAACAAAGATTTATTGGATTATTGATCAGCCGACACGTGTTTCGACCTGCGGGTTGTTCTCAAGGCAAACGTCCAAACTACAGTTTTTTTTACTAGTAAGAGCAATCAAACACAGACTTCTGCAGTGATTGATAGTGCATCTACGGTGACAGCCTTGCATTTGCAAGTTACTTTCTTTACTAGATTGAACTTCATTGGCATCAGACAGTTTATGATCAGGATTTGGACGTTTGCCTTGAGAACGACCCACAGGTCGAAACACGTGTCGGCTGATCAATAATCCAATAAATCTTTGTTCTGGATATACTAGTTCCTGTATCTATTGAAATGTCCATACAGACAGAGTATTTTCCATTGACCACGAATTGTGTTGCTGTAAGCGCGTGAGCCCTCCCCACCACCCATAATTTAGCTACTTTGATAAAGATTCTCTCTCAACATGGTTAGATCTTTGAACAGCTTCTACCAAAAACTTCATCCGGCTAGCCTCTATCGCTAAAGCATTTTCTAAGATTACTTCTCTCATGTTCAAAAATAACTGGGTCAGAGATCATTCTTTTTAGCCTCAGCAGCTGACTGCACGGTAGACTCATTGTCATAGATCTCAGATCAGAACTTGTGAAATGTAATAAGTTGTTAATGTCAGTAGGTTTGTGGTAAACCGTAGTGACTATGTGGCCAACTGAAATATGAAGTTGAACATTTAAAAAATGAAGTACAGGCAAGCCCATATCTAATATAAACTTTATACGTAGAGGTACTCCATTCAAAAACCCAAAGAATTCTTCTAGCTCACATCTCGAACCAGCCCAAATCCCCAAAATGTTGTCTTCCAAAGTCCTATCTTCTCCACCCAGATGGGTTGTCCAGTACATGCTGTTTTCTCCAAAAAGTACATATGATATGATATGGCATTTATAATGTGCCTACACACAAGTTTTTCAAGGCACGATGCAGCAAGGGAGGGGGGACAGGGGGAAGACATAGAAAACGATCTTACTAGGCCAGGTGACATTGAGATCGCGCAAGTGCAGGGGAAGGGGAAGGGGAAAAGTGCAGAGGGCAAGGGGGAGAGGGCAGTGCAGTACATGGGAACTACAGTAAAATAAATAGAATAAATAAAGCAATAAGTAAAAGTGTGGCAAGCTGGCGCAAGGGTAAGTGCAGTCATCACGTGTAAAGTGCTGGTGGGGGGCTGTAGGAATACAGAAACAGTCCCCATGGTGAGGGATGATGGGCGGCAGTGCAGCAGTGCAACTCACAGAGGGGGGGGGGACCTGGGACCGAGATCAGAGAGTAGCCAGGTGACCAGTGCAGTATCAGCCATGAGTTCAACAGGGAAGTGGAGGAGAAAAAGCAGAACCAAAGAGGAAGGTTTTGAGGTACCTCTGGAACCAGAGATGGTGCTCCTCACGTTTCAGGGAGGCAGGGAGGCTGTTCCAGAGGGAGGCCCCAGCCGAGGAAAGAGATCTACCCCCAACTCATTGCTTGGGGAAGCATAAAACTGTTATCATAGGCCGGTGCCATTGCTGAGCCCATTGAAGTGCCGGATGCCTGGACGCAATAGGTACCCCTGTATGTGAAATAATTATTGAACAGTATGATTTACAAAAGTTCATCAATAAGATGTTTATCCACTCTCATGAAATCAGAATCCATAAGTAACTTTTCTACAATCTGAATGCCTTAATTGTGCGAAATAGATGTGTATAAATTACACACATACTGTGAAAGTAGGATCCAGTTATCATCAAAGTTATTAAGTCCATTAACACAATTCAAAAAGTCCGATTGAGATGAGATTGTGTTGTTGCTCTTTTTAGAAAAAAAGGTTCCTTAGAATGTGTCTCTTTCAAAACGAATTTGATTCTTTCTCTATGTATTCACAGTTTTTCTCCTGAAGAAGGGAGTTTCCCCCAAAATGCATTGAGCATTGTTCCGCATCATTAAAGAAGCTTCAATGTTTAGAATTGCTTTCTTTATGACTTAAGGTCGAAATTGGTATAATTACATCTGATTACATTTGGCTGTCTTTACAGCAATAAGGTGTTCATGGGACATGGGAGTCCTAATTCTAGAATGACATTCTTTCTGTTAATTGTTTCCGTGACCCCATGTCAGGGTTGTGTTACCTCCCCTGCACCAAAGAGTTTAGTTTAGTTGTGTTTGAGAATGTTTCATTGTGATCATTGTATAAGAGAAGGTGTGCACGTGTTTCTCTTCTTTTTGTAGATCACAATGCTGTCCCAGATAAATTGCTATTACCACACATCCCTACACCTGTCCATTTCACAAATGTCTGCCATCACCTATACCCAGCATCGGCATGAGGCTGCATGCCAGTTAAGAATTGTGCAAACAATAGACTTGATTGATTGATTGATTGATTGATTGTTTATTTATTATAAAGCACAACCATGCATGGGAGGGGAAGACATAGGGAAGACAAGACAATTTTACTAGGCATGATACATTCAAATCATGCAGGTGAACCGAACAGAAAGTACTGAGGGAGGCAGGGGGCAATAGGGTCAAAGTGCACCCAGCCCCGTCAGAACATGGATTAAGTGCAGAGAGATACCACTCTCATGGGTCGTAACTGAAGTGCAGTAGTGCTGCGGCAAGTGCAAGGCCTGGGGGCAAATGCAGGAGTCTGGCAAGGAAATCTTGGGACCTGTGATGCTCTGAAGGTACACCAGGCAGCCAGTCAGTGAAAATGAGCAGAAGTAGAGGAGAGAGAGCGATAAAGCAGAAAGAGGTGGATAGCAGGGGAGAGGGAGAGAGGAGGAGGCAAAGAGGAAAGTCTTGAGGAGTTTCCAGAACTTAAGGAGATCCGGCTCAAGACGGAGAGAGGCAGGGAGACTATTCCAGAGGGAGGCACCTGCAGTGGAAAGCAATCTCCCCTTAAGTCTCTGCTTGGAGAAGTGGCTCACCAGCAGAGAGTTGGAGGAAGATGAGTAGAGGGCTCAGGAAGGATAGTATTTAGGAATAGAGCATTGCAGATGGAGTAGACCCAGGCCCCACAAAGCATTGTGGACAATGAAAAGGGTCTTGAACTTAATCCTTGCAGCCACAGGGAGCCAGTGAAGGGATTTCAGTGCCGGAGAGATGCAGTCCTTCGACTTGAGCTAAGGATAAGTCTTGCGGCTCTGTTCTGGATGAGTTGAAGGGGACGGAGGGTAGAAGAGGGCAGGTTAAGAAATAGACTATTGCTGCAGTCCATCCCAGAGAGGACGAGGGCTCTGGAGATGGTGAGCCTTTGGGGGAAGGTGAGAAATGGTATAATACCTTTGAGGGACTTTGAGGGACTATTTAGAGATGTCCGCAATGTGAGAGGAGAAGGAGAGAGTGGAGTCGAAGAGGGCCTTAGATTTTATGCCTCCATGCTCAAATCATGCATACCAATGCAGGACACACAAACTATGTTGAAAAGTTCACTCTGTTGGTACTAACCAGCGGCTTGGATCTGTGCCTACAGGTCAAAGAACTGTGCATGGATGTCTGGGTTAACCCTCTTCAGTACCAGCAGGTGAAGGGGTGACATCCAATGGCAGCCTGCACGGTGCACCACCATAGTGGCACCGGCATCGAGGGCCACCTTCGTCTGGCTCTGGAGTCTGAGTTCATGCCAGCGCTTTTAAGCACGGTTCACAGTATGGACTGCCACCCCTTCTGCGTGGATCGCAGCCATGATGTCTGCCCATATCTTCACCCACACGTACCAAACTTCTGCTGCAGTGAAGTTGACAGCCCTCAGCTTGGCCTTGGGGGTGTTGGTCGATGTACCAGACATTGCTCCCTTTGAGGCTGGTATGGTGTAGCTAGGCCCAGATCACCTGTGCTGTGGAGCTGTGTGGTGGAACCAAGGGATCACAAAATGGCAGATGCATTGGTCACATTCCTGACAGTGAGCCACAGGAGAACAGACTATGAGGGAATAGCAGGCACTCCAAGGCAATGGCGGTAGTCTGCAGCCACTAACACTCTACCAGGCAGCAGGAGGTGGTGAGGCTTGCAGGCAATATAGGGCAGGAGGAGGCAGGAGGAGGCAAGACATAGGACAAGGCAGGAAGAACAGGTATCTCCCATAAATGCAGGAGGAGGTGGTGAGGCTTACAGGCAATATAGGGCAGGAGGAGGCAGGAGGAGGTAAGACATAGGACTAGGCAGGAAGAACAGTTGTCTCCCATAAATGCATGAAGGCAACAAGGCCTAACGCTGTATATGATGTGCACTCCCTTGCGTGCGCTGAGGAGTATACATTTAGGGGGTGCAATTCACATTTCTGGTTTGTGTGGTGCCAGAGAGAATTAGGAGAGACAGCACACTTGTCCTGACTTGAGCAGTGCCAGAGATTTTTAGGGAATGCAACATGCATTTCCTGGCATGTGCAGTAGCAACTGTTAGGGTTTGCCACGCAAATTCTCTGCACACATTTACGGGTAGTTTTCCCTAACCGCACCATGAGTGGGAGGGCTCCACAGAGAGGGAGAGGGCAGGGACGGGGAAGAGGTCATAAGATAGGCCACCTGCTTAGCGTGGTTGCATGCCTAGAGGTGCCCGTGTACCACCAAGGTCCACTAGGGCAAGAGGGGCCAACCGGCAGGGCAGGAAGTGGCAGCACCCCACAACGATGCACAGGTCAAGGATAAATGGCCCCCAAGGAAGAAGTGCTTTTCAGATGAGGAGCTGACAATCCTCACTGATTATTTCAATAAACACAGGGTTGACCTGTACCCTTGGGCTGGCAATACCCTTCCTTTGACCCAATGGTGGATGATGTGGCAGAAGGTCACAGACCACATCAATGCCTGTGGTGTGGAGAGGCACACTGTGGAACAGGTCTACAAGAGGATGGGGATCTCATGTGACAGAGCAAGGTGAAGCTCAGCAGTAAATTGGCCTCTGCTCAGGCTACTGGAGGTGGATCACCACATGTTGGCGAGCTGACTCCATTTGAAGAAGTTGCTAGTGGACCCATAAGTAGTGAGCCTGGCATGGGAGGCACGGACACCTATGCAGCCATATCAGGTGAGTGCCATGTGTGCGTGCCATTTGAGCTTCCATTTAAACATGCAATTCTGTGAAATTGAAATGTTGTGTTACAGTTGGCTGGGGTCCTTCACACACATCTATGGGTGCTGCAATAATTCCACCATGGTCACTTCCATCACATGCTGTGCATTCCAGGAGGTGGATGCTTGTTGTCCATGTGCGGTTCACATTGAACTCACAGTATGCATCACTGTATACCGAATGTTACTGCTATGCAAGAGGGATGTGAGCAGTACAAGGTGTTACACAAAGGACTTGCAATCACAGTGGTTCAAACAAACACTTACTCAAGGTTTCTTGGTAAAACAATATTAATTCATTTACACAGTCATTTAGAGAACATTTCACTAGCAATAAGCAGCTCAATATCACACTATTATACACTCCAGTACCAAACCAATACGTTTCTGAAAAAAGTTAGGCTCGCTAGAAGTGGGAGCAAAATCGCACTTCAGTAACTTTAACTGGGAGTAAACAGATACAGGTTAGAAGAATTAAACAACAATACTTTCTTAGAAAGGGCAAATAGTTTCAGTTCACTACAAGTTGGCCTTCTGGTCATGCCAATGCTTCACCAGAGTCTCTCCAGCTTTTAAGTTATCTGATGCTTCTGCCATCATGTGTGACATTCTCCTCCAGAGATCTATCACACAGTCACTGTCTCTCACTGGCTTGGGGGAAGGAGCACTCTCCAACCCCTTCTTAATTAGGGCCAAGGGACCTCTAACTGGATGTCCATAGAGAAGCTCAAAGGGACTAGATCCAACTCCCTCCTGAGGGACTTCTCTATTAGCAAATAGAAGGCATGGCAGTAGGAGGTCCCACTTTCTTCTAAGGGGTTCCTCTAAAGCAACTATCATGTTCTTCATTGTACTGTTAAACCACTCTACCAACCCATTTGTCTGGTGATGGTAGGCAGTTGAGAACTTGTAAGTCACTCCACAGTTTTTCCACATGGCCTGCATGTAGTGGGACATAAAATTGGATCCCCTGTCAGAGATAACTTCCTTAGGAAAACATACCCAGGTAAAAATACCAAATAGGGCCATAGCAACAGCCTGAGCTGTAACAGTCCTCATAGGTATAACTTTAGGATATCTAGTAGCATGGTCGACTACAACCAGGATAAACCTGTTGCCTGAAGAGGTTGGAGGGTTTAATGGGCCAACAATGTTGATTCCTACCCTCTTAAAAGGGACTCCCACCACTGGGAGAGACACCAAGGGTGCCTCATTCTAGGCTCCACTCTTGACAGATGTCTGACAAGTGTGACAACTCCTACAGAATGTAACTACTTCAGACCCCAAGTTAGGCCAGTAGAAATAAAGAGAAATCCTTTAATTAGTCTTCTTGAAACTCATGTGACCAGCCAAAGGACTCTCGTGGGCTAACTGTAGCAACTGGTATCTAGTCTCTAGAGGCACTGCAAGTCTCCTGTAGTCCCCTGGGAAAGACTCAGTTGGTTCACTGTAGAAGAGGCCATCTTCCCAGTACAACCTATGCTTCCCTGGCCCTTGCCCCTCCAGCTGGGAAGCTGTGTGTTGGTGAAGGCCTTCAAGAGTAAGACACTCTCTTTGACCTCTGTTGAAGAATGCCCTACAGGGGCCACCTTCTGCCAGTAAAGACTGCAGCTCAGGATTGTCTGTAGGATCCAGATCTCCAACAGCGGGATGGTCTTCTTCCAGCTCTGAATCTTCAGCAGCTGATTCAACCAGTCCTGGATATTCCTCACACTCGGCTTCAGCTGGTGGAAGAGTCACAGGTGTGACTTTGGACAGTCCTCTCAGGGATTTCCTAGTAGGTGCACAGGAGTGCTTGCTGGCTTTTTCTTGGAGTTTTTAGGTTTCCCCTTTTCCTCCTTTTTCTTTGTAATAGTAGTCAGTAATTCCTGTGGTTATAGTTTCATCTATAATTCCCCTAGAGATCATTATAAAGTACTCTCTCTGGCCTTCCTTGTCTACTCCTGTTTCCTTTTGCTGGGAGGCATGGGGTGCTTGATAACTCCAAGAGTTTTTAAGTCATTCCCCAACAGGACTCTCCCAGGTACTTCACTCTGCACACTATCAGGTATCTTGACAGTTATGTCATTGCACTGGATGGGAGCTGATAACTATGGAAGCATTTGAACAGCGCCTCCTACAAGCTTAGTGAGGTATTTGGGTGCCTTAGCAACATCTTAAGCCTTAAAAAAAAGAGTAATCCACTACAGTAATGCTGGCCCCAGTGTCTCTGATGGCAGGGGTCTCCTGACCATTGACAAGTACACTGTCTTTGTAATATTCTTTGGTATTGTCTGGGATGGAATTATAGACCTCTAAGTTCTGTTGTGCCCACAGACCGAGAGACATAAAGAAACACTGGCTGCTGAGACTTCCATGGGTTCCTCAGCAGTAGGTGAAGGTTTCCACTTACCATTTGTACTTCTTCCTCTGGTGAGAAGGCTAATGGGACCGTGTGGATCCCCGATGGTTTACCCTAACATCTGGGATCCTCTTTCTCATGGTCAGTTGGCCAACAAGCAGAACATTTCAGAAATGGTTTGATAAATGGGGGTTTGGTCTGACCTCCCTCTGGTTTAGCACCAGAGGGTTCACTAGCCTGATTTGGTTTCCTAGCGGGTTTACCCTTCTTATGCTTGTGGCCCTCTTTTGGAGTGGAGGTATTGGCATTCTCTTTGTTATCTTTCTTGTGCTGCTTTCCCTCATCCTTCTTCTGAGTATCTCCAGAATCATTGTGAGTAGCCCCGTTGGCAACACACAAGTCAACAGCCTTTGCTAACTTCTTTGGATCAATTTCCTTGGAAGCAGCCAAGTGCTGCCTGAGCTCTGGAGAGCAGGCATCATCGATAGATTCTAACATGAACAGATTTCTCATACCTTCAGAAGTGTTAACCCTGTAACCCTTAACCCAACCACCTAAGTTTTTCAAACATTCACACACCCACGTAGCTCAAGGGGTACCATCATGCTTTTTGAGGGTTCTAAACCTCTTAAAATACTGGGAAGGAGTTTTCCCAAACCTATCTATCAAAGCTAGTTTCACATGTTCATACTCCATCCTGTCTATTTCCCCCACCTCCATTACAGCATCAGTTGCAACCTGTGGTAGCCTACACAAAAGCCAAGGAATCAGCTGGTTCCCTGTAACTTCCTGAATCCCATAGTTATATTCAAGAGCAGCCAACCAATCCAAAAATTCAAGCTTAACCTCATACATACTTACTGCATCTTTGGGCATGCAAGGCCTCTTAGGACTGGAAGACCTAGAATACTCTGGGAGAGAACCATTCTCAAGAGACAATTTCTTCATTTCAAGAGCATGTTGTAATTCCATTTCCCTTAGTTTAAGTTATTTATGTTTACTTTCAGTTTGTGCTCGGAGCCTTTTGAACTCTAACTCAAGTCTCATCTTCTCAAGAGAGACAAACTCTGGACTCAGTACGGGACCTGGTAGGGTCCCTGTGGCTAAAGGTTGATGCCTAAGAGCAGGAAGAGGTGCAGTAGGGCCTACATCTTGAAACTCCTCTGCCTCTTATAGCTCATCAATAACATTTGAGTTGGACTCTGAAACATTATCATCATCATCATCATTTTCCACATTTTCTGCATAAGTAGGTGTAGCAGACCTATTTCTCAGACTTTGAATTTCCAAAAATCTTTCTATCAATTCATTATTTTTGCCTTTAAAAGTGAGGTTCCTAGTTTTAGATATTTCCTTTAGTTGATCAACTGTTAAAATGCCTAGGGCCTCCTGTCTGTAGTTATCCTTATTAGCCATGATAAAACAATTGCTTTTCTAGTGGTGCTTATCCTTGTGAAGGTTATTTGAACAACAGTAAGAGCAGCACTCTCAATGTAACAACTACACATTATCTTCACCACTTGCCACCAGTGTTAGGCAGAATTACATGCAGTACCCTTTGGGAACACTACACACATTTAAGACTACAGGTGTAAGCACAATCTCACCTTTGGTATAAGTCTTTACTACACCGTTTTGTGGTAGCAGGGCTGAGCAGCCAGGCTTATCTCAAGAGGTATGAAAGCAGTACAAGGTGTTACATAAAGGACTTGCAATCTCAGTGGTTCAAACAAACACTCAAGGTTTCTTGATAAAGCAATATTAATTTATTTACACAGTCATTTAGAGAACATTCCACTAGAAATAAGCAGCTCCATATCACACTATAATACAATCCAGTACCATACAAATAAGTTTCTGAACAAGTTAAGCTCCCCAGAAGCAGGAGCAAAATGGCACTTCAGTAACTTTAACTGGGAGTAAAAAGACAAGGTTATAAGAATTAAACACAAATACTTTCTTAGGAAGGGCAAATAGTTTCAGTTCACTAAAAGAGGCAATTCATTTTAATATGCCTGGGCCAAAGTCAATGGTTCAGTGTCTTGGATAGGATAGCACAGTTCTGGTAGTAAACACTTAAGACTTTGCCAATGTTCTTAGAAGTAGTTTGCACAAAAAGAGTTATATGTTGGATTAAGAGCGAACAAGACTCCAAAATTGGGAAAGTTTCATGAACTTTCACCACGGCAGAGAAGATTTCTCACCCATGTTTGCACATTACCTTGGTAATGGAGAAAAGATGTATCTGAGGCAATGGTTCCTGGCAGTTCCTGCAGATCTCGATGTTCGTGAGGCTTCAGTCATGGGGACAAGAGGGAGGACGTTGGGAGGGTCCTGCACTGCACGGGGAACGATCCACAAGCTTGGAAAAACATCAGTTTAAGTTGTGAGTGCCTTAAAGTCCACAAGCTGGGATCCTTCTCACTGGCTATCAGGTTTTCAACAGTACTCTAAAGAAAATTGGGGCCAGTATGGAGATCGTTTCCAGGTGGCTTGCGAGTTGGTTGTTCGCACCAGCTCAAGGGAAGTAGTCGTCGGTGAAGGGGCATCTCTGTTGAGGGAGTTTCAAGCTTTTCGGACCTGCGGCAGGTCTTCAATGGGCAAACTAATGGCCAGGTGTTGCAGCAGTTGTCTTCCTTCAGCTCATCTTCGGTTCTTTCGTCCAGTGGTCGACTCTGCCTCCCAAGTCCCAGAGACCTGCTTTTAAACAGTTTGCTCCCATTCATTCCAGCCTGGCTCCAACTCACCCAGAAGGGTGGCTGTCCTTGCTCGACAGTCAGCCAGCCAATCATATCAGAGTGCATTCAGGTCTCCCAGGAGACTATGCACAGGGAGTTTTGGTCACCTGCCTCACTTCCTGTCCACCCCAGACACTCAGGCGCCAGAGGGGAGCTTCAGTACTGAAGCCTGCCAAAGGCAAAGAAACAAAGGGACCAAACCTGGTTTGGCGCACAGTGACAAACACTAGAAGGACCTTCCCAAAAACCTGTTTTTACAGAGGGGGCTCAGACACCATCTTGAAAAACATGACTCTGGTGGATTTTAGCTACCGCAGCGTTTAAATGGGTCACGGTCGGGAAAATCATGATAATACCACTGCCACCAGCCGTTCTGAGAGGGTAGCATTTGAGTGCTACATGAGTTTTCTAGGCAAAGGGAATGCTAGGTATTCCCAGCAGCACTCTGCTGTAAGGCAGTTTGTGCTGGGTCCAGCAATTTAAAAAGGCTAGCAAAGTCAATTTAACTTTACATTCACTGGGAGACAGTAGTCAGTCCCAGAGAAGGTTTTTAAACCTTGGGAAGTCTGACATACATCCCTGTGCCACTGCACTGAGGGTGCTGTGTGACACACAAGAAAAAGATGATGCCTATGGAGCTGTCTAAAACTCCATATCCAAAGAACACAAAAAGTAAAACACACATCAACATACATGAAAGTGTGGGAAAAAAGTCTCACACTCTTTCCAGGTAAAACAAATCAAGACCCCAAAATCCAGCAAAGTTGCTGGGGGTCTCTAAGTTAAGGGAAAGTAGCACATTTATGAGAATTCTCCCTAACATAGAGTTGTTGTCTTTAAGGCAATCTTGCCATAAAGGCACAGATACCTTGAGGCAGTCTCTGCATGAAGAAATGTTTGCCACAAGGGACATCCACTGTCAAGAGATGTCTTCCTTCAGACAATATCTCACATGCAGTTGTAGACGTCAAGGGTCAGCATGCATAATGACTCTGTGGAAACGCAACATATTTCACCACGACCTTGTAGTGATTGAAACATGGATGCACACATCCCTCTCACAGGTGGCCATAGCCAATGAGGACCAGGCTTTGGCACTGCATGGTCAGGAAATGCCATCTGAGGTTTCACCACAGGATGATGGTCCCAGTTGAACCACGCAGGTGTTTCCAATGGCCATGTCTACGCGCACCCTTATCCTCTTGCCACCACAACCTTTTCATGCGCTCAAGTGTCCATGACCTCGTGGAGTGGGCGTTCTTTTTTTATTTGATTTTTTGTCATATTTCTTGCTCCTGCCCACTCAGGGTGGACTATTTTTGTTTTTCTATTTAGATTGTTGCCCCCGTCCAAGATGGACTATTTTTCATTTTTGTTTCTTGTCGAGGGTGGACTGTGTCATCATTATCTTTCCATCATGTCAGGGCCATTGCCCTCTCGAGGGCATTCCAACAGGAGGACTGGAAATGTGACCATGAACAGTGGACTCAGCTGACATGGTGTTGTGGACTGCTACAGCCTCCAATATACAGGTGCCCAATCCATTCCACGCTGATGTGTATTTGTGCAGTCTGTATGACTGACTCCTTTAGCTACTCCAAACATATGTCCTGTGTTATTTCAGGTATCTTGTCTCATCCAGTGCCCATACTCCCTGAGAGGACACACCGGCACTCTATTTCCACCCAAGTCTCCATTCCATCTGCTGGACGCTAGAACTCTGTTAAGTCGGGTTGTGAGCTCTCCAATGGATCACACAGGAGAGAGCTATGTGAGATAAATATAACGCTGTGTTTATTTACAGAGAATGAGCTGCATCCATAAGCAGCAGCCTCGGCCAACACAGTGGAAACTGGAACCCTGCTGTGATCCAGACCTCCCTGGTTCCAGGTTGCAATGGTGGACAGATGGAGCAAACAATTAGAGTTGGCCTCTGAGAACTCAACTAAAGATGCAATAGAAACATAAGTGAACATAACATAACATTAATGGCATAATACAGACAAAACCTTTTCTAAAACCTCCCTTCCTCCTTCTGGTCCTAACAAACTTAATCAACCACCACCTTATTCTTGTGTAACACAGCCACTCTCTCCGTGTTCCAAACACATCCACCTCTGACCAGAAGAGATGCCCCCAAATACTTGACAACTACCTTTGGCTCTGAAAATCTGGAATTGCCTTTCCTCACTTTGACTGGTAGTTTCACCTTGATCAAATCCCCAGGCTTGACATCAAGTTTCCTACAACAGTTATTTTCTCTCCATAATCCCCACTTGTGGCTACTGCAATCCTGATCGTCCACATCAAGGTGCTGTTAAATCTTTCCATGCAACCATTACCGTGGCAATGGTAAAGTGCTGTTGCCACTTGTTCAATCACATTTTGCTCCAAGAACAACTTGAAATCTTTTAAAACTAATTGAGTCCCATTGTCACACAAACAACAGTGAGGGAAATCCTCCCACCAAATCAAAGGCTCTAGAAATCTAATACTGTTACTGCTGCTGGCCTCCTTCAACACACACACTTCCGACCATTTCAATAAAAAATCCATGACAACCAACAGATAGGTGTCCTTGGCACCTCTGATGTTGCAAGGGCCAAATAAATACAGCAACATTTCATCCCACAGAACCTTGGGACTGTCCTTCAACTGTATGGGATGTTTCTGCACCTTGAGTCCCTTGTCAGCGTCCACACAGTCAGAGCAATCTTTGACCATTTCTTCCACATCATTGTCAACATCTGGCCACCAAAATTCAGCACTTATAATACCTTTGGTCCTTACCAAGCCCAAATGCCCTCTGTGGCCCAATTCCATAACCGGTCTACACATGTCCTTGGGAGCTACTAACTTACGCCCTCTGCACAAATAGGAATCCCTGACACACAACTCATTCCTCACCTTCCTAAAATCTTTCACATTCTCATCACAAAACTCAAATGAATTCTTCTTTACCATCTCAAGCACCAACTGATAAGAGGTATCAGCACTACATGCTGCATTCCAATGAACCCTCTTGATACTCTTCTGTACCAGACAAGTGTCTGCCACCACCGCATCATCCACAAAAGCAGGCTCACCACACAACTGGTCGCACAAGGCAGATCTGGACAAAGCATCCGCAATGACATTATTTCTCCCTTCTGGATACTCCCTCCAAGCCACCTTTCGAGAAAATGCTTATTAGCGGCTTACGATCTGTCCTACTTGTACATTTGCGGCCCCACAAATACACTTTGAATTTATTAACCACCCATGTACAAGCCAAAGCTTCTTTTTCCACAACAAAATATTGCACCTCTGCATCCTTCAAGGTTCTGGAAGCAAAAGCTATAGTTAACATCTCACCATGCCATTCTTGCATTAATAAAGCACCCAATCCAGAGTCACTAACATCCGCATAAAACACAGTTTCCTGTCCTTCTACAAAACCTGACACATCCTGGGGCATTGACAATGCACTGTTTGCCATTTTCGAATTAAAAAAAAAACACATCCCAGTGAAAAATGATACCCTTCTTGGTGAGTTTCCTCATGTTCTTGGTTGTCTGATAACCTATCAATGCATTTACTGTAAACCTCTACCAGATCAAGGAAGGAAGCTACATCACTCTTATTTTTCAGGCATGGAATATCCTTTATTCCTTGAACTGTATCATATTTTGGTATTTCTAACATCCACCTCAGGCATCCATCATGTTCATCCACATTCACACCACAGATTAATACATCATCTTGCTAGAATAGCACTCCTTTCACACTGCCCAATAACTAGTACATAACAGTATGGAACACACTTGCCACCGATACCAAACCAAACGACATCCTTCGCCATCCGAAGAGTCCAATCGGATTTATGAAAGCTGTCAAGTCCATTGATTGCTCATGGCACTCGATCTGATGGTAAGTCGCTCTGAGATCCAGAATGGAAAACACCTGAGCACCAACAACACCAGTTAAAAGATCATCAATCCTAGGCAAAGGAATATTTTCTGCAACAACAATGTTATTTAGGTTACTTGAGTCAATGCGCCCTCACCCTGCTTGCTCCCCCCCTCTTTTGCTCTGCGTTCCACCCCCCTTCCTGCCTCCTTCCCTTCCCCCTCCTCACTTCCATCCTCTTCTACTACCTTCCTACTCCCCCCTTCTGTATTCTCCCTCCTCTCAGACTTCCCCCTCCTCCCCCCTTGTTCTCTCCCTCCCCCCCTCCCCTGCTTTTCAAATCTGTCACCGACATTTTTGCTCAGTAGCGTGCCTTGTTCTCCTTCCCCCTCCCTCCCCTTGGCCCCCCCTCCCACCCCACCTCTTGTTACCACCTGCACTGCGTAAATTGTCGTCAGACATAGTAATGTTACTGCTTGCTTTGTTCTCCTGCCTATCCATTACCTCTTGCCTTACTTGTTCTAAGCACTTGCACTATCAGAAATGTTGACAGGCCTATTATGATAGTTATTTTCACATTCTGTATTGTTTCAATGACTTTTTGCTGAATGTAACTGTATTTTCCTATGTCCCCTCCCTCCTTGAAGCGCTTTGAAACACATTGTGTATAGGCGCTATATAAATAAACTATCATATCATATCATATCATATCAATGCAAAGTATCACATACCCATTTGGTTTTCTCACAATGACAATAGGGCTAACCCATTCAGACGACTCTGTCTTCTCCACAATGCCTTAATTCTCCATTCTGATGATCTCTTCTTCCACCTCTTTACGTAATGCCAAAGACACAATTCGAAGTTTGCACGAGATTGCAGTTGCCCCTTTTTCATTGTCTAATGCGGTGCACAAAAACATTGAGATATCCTAGTCTCCTTTCAAACACTCCTCGATGCCAATTTCACAATTTCTGAGTTTCCATTTGAGCTTCCCTGGTGACCTCTGACACCTTCAACAGCAAGAACGTGTTTGGGATGGCGTGCATCCAAACAAATTGCTAGAACAGCTTTATCACCCCATGACAATAATTCCCCTCCCTTCCTTGCCACATAATTACACTCATGGCTCTCCACCCTATGAATTCCAATGCTGCACTCAACTGACCCACAATGTTGATAGGTATGTCACCATAGGCATTAGCTTTTATTTTGGGTTCATCAAGCGTGCAGCAAACAAATCTATGTCTACACACCTGCTGTATGCCCATGAGAGTGGAATCTGCCCCACTGTCCACCAACACGGATACTCCTACTCCATTTATGGAAATCATAGCATAGAGCTTACTTCTTCTCACTCTCCCAGATACAGCTTTTATGGAATTAATAACTACTTTTCCCGAAATTTCATATTCATCATCTTTATTGTCGTATATTTCTCTGACTTGACTGAAGGACTTGAAATTATTGCAACAGCGAGCTACATGACCCTTGCATCATCACTCTCGGCACACTATGTGAATCACCACACAATCTCTGACTTTGGCCAGGTGGGTGCTACTGCCACACATGTAGCACTTTCTGCTGTGTGTGAAATGTGATTGCCTACAGGGTCCCCATGTTCATCTTGCAGTCCTGTTTTTGCGAGACTTGGTAGTGTTTTGTATTTCTCTTCTCTTCTTGTAATTCATCCTTCCCAAAGTCACCCCCTGTCTTTGAGGCACCTTAGTAGTCTTGTGCACTGCTCCTTCTTCCGGAGTTGCCTTGTGACTTTCTGAGTTCTTGTCACAGTGAAGTGCTTTAATACAACTTTCAATGTGGTCTATGCATTATGCTATCTCAATAGCTCTTGCCAATGTAGGATTGTGTTCTTTCTATATCTCCGCTTGTATCTTGTCATTAGTGCATTTAATCATCAGTTGATACCAGATATGATCTTCTTGACAGTGAGTAAATTGAAACTTCACTGCCAGACCCCTCAATGCCATGATGAACCCAATAGATTCACCCACCTTTTGCTCTCTGGCGGTGAAATGATAATGAGCAAAATAATGTTCTCCTGTATCTTGTAATGTTTACCAAGAGTGGCAATAGTTCTCTCATATAGAGGTTGTTGGCTGCCGGTTCCCCAGGCTAACAGAGGCCAACACCGTCTGGAGCTGCTTACTCTTGAGCTGTCTTATATCTCATGGTCCTTAACCAATAGGGCTGCGTGGGCATGGACTGCCCTGGCAGGTATGCTGAAGTGGGTTGTTCAGCCTCAAGCAGGTCAGTCAAAGCCAGAGGGAGGGATGGAAGGTGGAAGGTTTAACAAAGAGGGAAGTGAGTGTGAGGGAGGCAAAGGAAATCAGGAAGGTGAGGAAATCACTAAAAAAATTAGCAAAGGAGCTAACGGAAATGGGGTCACACCGTGGGTGACTCCAATAACTCACCCCAGAGTGCACTGCAGGATGATGCCTTACTCTGGTTGCAGAAGGGCTTAGGCCCTTGCAGGTTTTCAGGGCCTCGAGCAGGCCAATCACAGCCAGAGGGTTTGATGGGAGGCAGGAGGTTTTACAAAGAGGGAAGCTAGTGCGAGGGAGATGAGGGAAATCAAGAAGGTGGAGACAGCACTCAAAGAAACAAATTAGCAAAGGAGCTAACAAAAATATGGTTGCACCACTGGTGACTCCAATATCTCAACCTAGAGCATACTGCATAATGCGCCGCCAAGAGCCAACCCACTAAAAACCTATCCCTCGGCTTACACCTCTAAAACTCTAAACACATCACAACCATACTTATTTTGCCCCAACAAACTGCACACAGTTTACTACACTGCAATAACGAAACAAACCACAAATAGCCTTGCACAACAGCACATGACAACTACCAACCACAAAATCACACCTACGCTCAGCGAATGGATTAAACTGAACTGAAGCTGCCAACAGCACATAGCAGTTCTCTTGCGCTTTTCCGGCTGAGCCGTACTAACCTATCCTCTTACTTTTCAGATCCGCCACAGCACCAGGGGACCACTCTGGTGGTGATAGCGCACAGTATAAATATCCTTTAACATAACATAACATATAGGCCCACATCACCAAACCAGTTGGTTCTGGCAAATTCTGTAGAATGCCTTGGCCTGGAGATCCTAAACATTGATATATTGATGCCTCTTTACTGTCATTGGAATAATTGGATCCAAAAACAGCTAGAACATATTTGGTGAACCTATCTCTCCAATCTGCCCATTGCACTTTGGGTTCACCTGGGGAGGACAGAAATAATACTGGTCCCGGTACATTCACCATTGATACAATTGGTTGTTGCAATTAGGCTGCCTTTATTGTAAAAAATGCAGTGTAAAGAGTAACTTGAACAACATGGAGGGCAGGCCTCTTGTGGGGTCCTTAAGTCATACAGTTATACAATGTGTTCTAAGCTCTAATAATGCGAGATGCAGTTTGATGTCTGCAGAATCTTCATTAACTTTGGCTTGTGTGGATAAAGTGACTAACATGCAAAGTGTGACTCAGACCGGAGCCGGAGTTGAATGTCTTTGTACTAGAATTGTTGCCCTCTCTGCAGGGGAGAGGAGCCTTTTGGCTTCCAGACCACTCTGTTTGCGATTGTAGTCACAACAACCATATTGATTGGTTAGGGCTCAAAATGGGCACACGCACGGCAACGCCTTATGGTGCTTTCCTCTACAGTGTCAGCACAAACTCACTGGGGAATTAAGTACAGTGTTATCACTACGGGAAGGGGGGCCTCTCCCTTTCAAGCAAAGGTCTTTCTCAATTTAGCATATATCGTTTTAACTGATGAGACATTAGCTTACCCACTTCAACTCTCGGATAAGCAACGCTATCCCCGCTTTGCCACAATCGCTGTTGCTGGAGGCCGCTGTTTCTTAATTCTTACCTTTCACCTTGTCGTCAGATGTTAAGTTCGGTTGTGAGCTTTTCAAATGATCACACAGGAGAGGATGTGAGGTAAACATAAGGCTGTATTTATTTACAGAGAATGAGCAGCATCTATAAGCAGTGGCCTCGGACAACACAGGCAGCCAACTGACACTGACTGGAACCTGGAATCCTGCAATGCTCCAAACCACCCAGGTGGTGGACAGGTGGAGCAAACAACTAGAGTGGGCATCTGTGTACTCAACCACAGATGCAATGGAAACATAAGTGAACATGACATAACATAATACTAATGGCATAGCACAGACAAACCCTTTTCTAACAAACTCCTAGCACCAATGTGGAGGGCCATTGTTAGGTGGTGAGGGATTCACAGCCCCACAGCTTGTCCAGCAGGTAGTTTTGTGCACTGCCAATCTTTTTAATGGCTCATGACATATGCCCCCCAATACATGCATGAAGTGGCACACGTAGGGTATGCATGGATGATGTGATTTGGTGACTCTGAGTGACAGTCACTGTCACTGAAGATGTAAGTTTGCCTACATAACTGTGTGTGTGCATGTCTCCTCGATCAGCTATGCATGTGCTTTAGGTTGCGGGTGGCACAGCCACAACCTGCTGCTTGAAGACAGTCTCCTCAGGATGTTCCTGTGTAAATGCTTTTGGTGAGGGTTGATGCAGTAGCTTCATTTTTTGTGTGGCATTCCATTTGAACTCCTGTCATGTCTACTTTGCATGCCATCTCTCGCCATGTGTCATGTCCAATAGTGACTCCATTATCAGTGGTGGACTGGCCTTTTGGGTACTCTGGTAATTTTATGGTGGGCCTCTGCAACCTGGGGCTCGTTTGTGTGCTGTTTCCATATTTTCCCATGTGATTGTGGTTAACCTGGGTGTGATATCGGGTCATTTTGGTTATCATTTTCATGGCCTCTTCTGGTTCCCAGTCCACCCCTGTCCATGTTGCCTGGGCATGCAAAACACCTGACTGTCTCATTCGACATAGGTGGATAATCCAGTTGAAATGGATGCATGTGGGTGATGTATGTAGTTTGTGGTGCATTGCTGTTGAAGTGCAGGTGTTGGATGCCATGGTTTACTTCTCACGTGTCATGTGTCATGTTGCAGATGTGTTCCCATTAATATGGTGGAGGGCTGTTGAGGCAGAGGGGTGTATTACCTTACCGTTTTTATCCATGTTTCTGGATCCTCTGGTTGGCTAGTTTGCTTTCTGGTATTCCTGGAGAATATCTTCATGAGTGGACGGGGGACATGTGGATGGTATCAGAGACATGCATGTGGAAGGGGTGGGTGGGCAGCTGTTGATTTTCCCTATTGCATGAACACATACATGGTAGCGGTGTGTGGAGGTGAGCAGGTCCAGCAGCAATGGTGTGTAGGGAGACATCATGAAGATGGCTGTCAGGTGAGCCCTTTCTTGCAGTTGATGCATGCCACTAAGGGGAGCACATGCTATGGTGACATTGTGCATGGGTATGGCTTCACTCCATAATGAGATTTTACCTGTGTTGAGTGGAGGTGAGCAGGTCCAGCAGCAGTGGTACGGAACGTGACATCACAAAGATGGCACTCTGGTAAGCCTTGGGATGGCTGTGACTGGGGATGGCTTCACTCTTTTTAGGGGTTTGTGCCTGTGACATTGATACTTGTTTTTCCACTTGCTATGATTGTGTAGGTGGTTTCTGCACTTGATGTGATTAATGTAAATGGGGTAGAATTGTAGTTTTCCTGTTATGGGGCACACACAGTTTGACTCTTAGAGGTGCAAATTCTCAGGGTGTTTTTTTATGCAAGCAGGATTCAACAGATTGCATCACTGAAGGACATCAAGGATGTAACTTCACTGTGTGCTCCACAGGGGTGGCAGTTCAGGCGAATTATGTTGGTACAACCTGATTGCATGTGCCCTGTCCCTATACCCTTTGGCCTACTAAAGGAACGGGTGGTGCCTGTGGATGAGGGAGGTGTCCTTCCTGTAGCTCTACTGCTCTGCCACGCTGTGTGGCAATATTGCTCAAGAAAAAACATGACATCATGATCTTGCATAAACAATACACCACCTGAGTGGTCAAGGGAGCGCAGCGTGACTTGAGCACCCCAAAAGTGTGCTTCACTATGCCTTTAGAGGCTATGTGTGCTAAGTTGTAGCTTGCCTCCAATGGGATGGCTGGATACTTGATGAGTGTCAACAGGAATGGTGAGAGCAAGTAGGCAATATCCCCTGCAAAGATTGAAATGGTTGTTGTTTGCATTTATTGTCATTTCTTGTGTTTCTGTTTGTCATGTGGCTGCTTTTGTGTGCATGATAGTTGATAGTCACTGATGTTCCTGATGCAAGGGCCAGCGATATGGGGGAAGGATGGAAGATGTAGCTGTCATGTATGCATCCCAGGTAATTGACATGGACATGCATGGTCTATCCCTTGGCATCACAGATCACCTGTGCATTGACGGAATGCCTATGTTTGCTGTTGTGATAGATGTACTTTGTCTCTTGGGGGGCTGCAGTGCTACATGTATGCAGTCATAGGATCCCAGGACCTGTGGAAAGTGTGCAACTGTGTAGAGTTCCTGGCACACTCTCTGTCTTGCCTACAGTGTACGTGGTATATATATATGCCTATGCACACATGCAAGGATGCAGCACAGCACCCGGTGGAGGCACCTGTGTTGTGTGGGATGTGAAATGTCCCCAATGATGACTATGGTGTGATGTAATGAACCAGTGGCCAGGAAGTGTAAGGCTGCTAGCACATTGACCAGAGGGGGCACAGCCCGCGAGCACATGGTGGGTGAAGCCAGTTTTTCCCACTCCCTGACCAGGTCCAGTATGACATGGGGAGGGTAGAGGTATCTTATATACACCTCCTCATTGGGAATCCCAAATGGTGAGGTGCGTGGTAGGAAAATTCTGTCCCTCCTCCTCTTCTACCACCTTCTCCTTCCATGCAGTAGGATAAAAGCTAACAATGCAGGATCTGTCATTTGGGCAATTCTAAGTTAGTAGTGGTTGCATAGCACTTTTTATCTGTCACCTTTCATTGCGCTTTGTGCTTTGTGATAGTTTAAGGGTGGTGTTAAGATCAGTTTCCTTAGGAGTCTGACAGATTGCGTGATGTATTCTGTGAATAGGGTTTACTTAGTGATTTATGGGGGTATGTTGGTTGTTTGTACAGTGCCTGCCTCCCCATGCACAGGTTCTTCCTAATTTTCCTCATTTAACGAGGATTTTGCATGTTCCACCTGCTATTTATTTTCTACTTTGCACTGGCCCATTCCCATGTCTTGCGCTATCTGTTGCGCAAAGCGTGTCTATACAGCGCAAACTAGGAAGGGTCAGCGCAAAGTCCGATTTTTGAATTGGGTTAATCCATTTTGCACTGCACAAAGTGTACTTTTGCCTTGCAAAGTCACTTTGCGTCATGCAAAACCTTTTTGTTAGGTAGGCCCTACGTCTGACGTACACCCGGAGAGGGCTAGTCCATTCACCAAAGAAGCTACGTTTGGTAACTCTCATCTACAGCAGGTAGCGTCTTCATGGATCAGGGTCATTATGAATATCTTTACTCCTTGTTTGGTCACTGTTGAGCCCCTCAGAAGGCGGTCGTCGCCTTTCAGATACGCAGGCTGGTAGAGCGAGAGAAGGTGTCCAATCAATACAGACTTGCATGCTTGTACCTTAAAATATCCCATGACATCACCTCTCATGTTAAATAGCCACAAAAAGCCAATATTCAGGCTCTTTGTTTCCTACCAACTTCATCAATCTCCACAATAGCAGCTTTCACCTTACTGCACACACACAGTACATGGCCTTTACATTAGATTTGGCACTCAGTTAACCTTCACTGACCACATTCCATTAATAATGTAACTCCAATGCTGCCAAATGATGCAAATCTACTGTTTCCATCCTCGCAGAAGCCTACATTCGCTAAACTGCTCGTTCGCCTGAGCGCCTTGTCATGTATTGACTATTGGACTTTGCTTCTGGCTATGCTTGCAAAGTCTGAACTATACCCTTTTCTCGGGTAATAAATTATGCTGCGTGATTGATTTATACTTCATCAAAGATCGGCCACGTCATCGGCCGTCTACCACAGCTCGTCTGATTTCTGCGCTTTCGTGAATCAAAGCAGGAGGCAATTAAGGCCTGAGACAATGCTTTTCAGCACGTGGCGCAAATGCACAATGCCGTCATTTTAGAATTCATACACTCGTTCATTGGAAAAGGCAAAACAAAGGAGTATTGATATGCAAATATGAATTCATTCATAGATAGCATGTGTGGTGATAGTTTAGGAGAATCATGGATCTATTGGCTTTCACAAAATGCTGTGGATAATAACCTTTGATCCATTTGAGAAATCAGCAATCAGCATGAACATTTCCAAAAATGTGTGTAACACCCAGAAGTAAGAAAAACTGGACAGCATGGTGAGCTCCATATGATGGCTAGAATCTTATAAGGTGACGAATAAAAGGCTTGTTTTTGACATTTTTGCATTGCTTTTCCTGTAGGGAGAATACAAAAAGTTTGCTTAAGCTCACAACCCAAATAATTGAACACATTTGTACCAATTTATTTTACGATGTGGAAAGCTTCAGCAGTAATGCCATTTTTACATTTGGTTTTAAGCCGCCTGTTTTTTTTTTTGTCTTTTTTAATTAGGCATCAAATATATTTATATATCTCCCATGGTGCATTGCAGCAGATAAGACTTTCCAAAAAAGAAAATCCATATTGTCTTTATTGGATGGATTTGCTTCACAGAACATTCAGTCTGCCCGGAAAAGTTAAATATTTCGTTCAAACTATTGCTTAAAAATATGAAAGACTGCTGGAGCAGATGGAGGGGCACCTGGCTGCTGTTTCTTCCATGTGAGCCCTGTGTTGCAGCTCGCCCTTAGATGTCCTCGTTGTTGAAAATGAAGGACAAAAGTGTAATAGCACAGGTGCTAGGAGGTGTTTTTCAAATTGGATGGTTATTTTTTTTGAAAAAAGGCAAACATTTATATGATTATGACTTATGGATATTTTGGCAGTTACATTTGTGGATCTGTCTTTTAAATGTAAAAATTGCATTTGATTGATTACAAAATAAAAAATAAACAATGTGACTGGCTGGGTGGCGAACCCCGGATATCAATGCATATTTGTGGATACCAACATAACGCCCATTTTGATTACCTGATGTTCCCCAGAATTTATTGTATACAATTGCCATATTGGAATTTCTGATCTGTTGCTGTAAACATCACAGCAGAAAACTGCAGGAAAGGGCAAGGAAAGGGCATAAAGCAACCATCAGGGGCATGTTTCCGCCCAAGGATGAGTGAGGTAATTCCCCAGAGAGGTGGAATATGGCCTCTCTTGCACAGAAAATACCCCCAGATGTCACATATCGGCAGCACCTTGTGACCACGTTGGTGGTCAGGTCAAAGTCCATGAGGTTGGAATCCTATCCTAGTCCGTGCCAGTCCTCCACAACTAGATTAACCAGGAGAGATATCTGAACTCATGGAACCCTGAACCAGGCACCTGGATGCAAGGTACTGCTGAAAGCTGACATGATGTGGGATATGTCTATATATCACCTGGTTAGTCCCAGATATCTACAACTTGAAACATTACGAATATATATATACATATTCCATAAACATTCATACAGCAGTTATCCATCAGTCCCAACAATAAATGAAGTACATAACATACATAACATTGGATCATTCTGACAGCAAAGTGTAATAAGCAATGCCATCACTGGCAGTGATCGCAGTGTACGAAAAGAAATAGTGGAACTATGTTCCCTGCTGGCCTGCCCCCGCTTTCCACAAACACTATCACTGTGCCCCCTCCCACACACAATCCAAACCCACAAACAAACACACCTGCTATTTAAGTGAATGTTCAGTGCATTGCACTGAAGTGCAAGTTTCAACTACTTCCTACACTTTTATTTTAAAGCTAAACCATTCCAGAACGGTTTCTTTTTAAAATAAAAGTACAGGAACAGTGAAACTTAAAAATATGAAGTACAGGAGCACCGCTCCCGACCGCTCCCGCCCACTACGACCTCTGATTCACTGGTGACGTACCATAGGACATCACCAAGTGCATCAGGTGTACATTGTGACACTTGAATTCTACTATGAAAAGAGTTTACAAAATAAAGCTGGCCCTTACACTGGCCATCAACTCAATGGTTATGACCTATGAAGATGTTTTTTGTTTTGTTTTGTGACTGTAAGCACAGGCATTGCCATGCAGGTGGCACATTGAGAACATGGCAAACGGGTATTGTTGAATCGCTGGATATGCTGGCTCTAACCTTGGGAAATTGACTTAGTCTAGTGACCTTAGGATTTGAACTGTGTCCATGGAACACATACATGAACAGATAAGCAGTAAGCAGACCGGTTTTACTATTTGTACACCTTATATATGTATGCATGCTCTGATCATCATAATCGTTTAATGCAAATCAGATGTTTACTGCTTGTGCACAGATTTGTTGGCTCCAAGAAATACTCTCTACATATCCACACATGACTATTGCCTGATCTATATTTTGACCAAGACTTCATCATTTATGTTAATGAGATTTATTATAGGCCTGCTCATATAATTATGTTGCCCCAAAACATCATCTAAACACCATCAGGCCGATTCATGGAATCAATGTGCGCCGGAAAAACGGCGCACGCGTGCGAAAACGTGCGATTCGCAGTGAAATAGCGAAAATCGCAGTGCAAGTGCGATTATCGCAGTGCAAGTGCGATTATCGCACAAAAAACATCGCACATCTATTCATGGAAGTCCGTGCACGCGCAAAATGTGAAAAAGTGCGCGGTGCACGCTGGCGCACAGGTCATCGAACGCCATGCGATAAGGCCACAGCGAATTCGCACATAGCGCGGCACACATAACAAAAGTAGGCGTAACACGGGGCGTTACACGCAGAATGGGGAACAACTCGTGAAAATGTGGGCGTCACGGGGGAAGTACAGGAGGCAAGTGCGTAGAACGCCCACACGCTCGCCTACAACACGTATTCATGGAATCGAATAGGGAAAAACAGCGCACGGCCAAAGACGCGCACAGGCCCATACATGTCCGCCACACGAAAGCAGGCGGAAGCGTCCCTGCGCAGGAAAAAAATGTGCGTCAAAGTTCTACACGCGCGAGAAGTACCACACGCGATCGGGCCTGGGGGAGCGTGTGCGTGTATTTCAGGGGTGCGCAAGAAGTTTCACACGCGATTGTCCTGGGCGCGTGTATTTCAGGGGTGCGCGAGAAGTTCCACACGCGATCGGGCCTGGGGGAGCGTGTGCGTGTATTTCAGGGGTGCGTGAGAAGTATCACACGCGATTGGCCTGGGTGCGTGTATTTCAGGGGCTCGCGGGTGTTTTCACACGCGATTGTCCTGGGCGCATGTATTTCAAGGGTGCGCGAGAAGTTCCACACGCGATCGGGCCTGGGGGAGCATGTGCGTGTATTTCAGGGGTGCGCGAGAAGTTTCACACGCGATTGGCCTGGGTGCATGTATTTCAGGGGCTCGCGGGTGTATTCACACGCGATTGTCCTGGGCGCGTGTATTTCAGGGGTGCACGAGAAGTTCCACACGCGATCGGGCCTGGGGGAGCGTGTGCGTGTATTTCAGGGGTGCGCGAGAAGTATCACACGCGATTGGTCTGGGTGCGTGTATTTCAGGGGCTCGCGGGTGTTTTCACACGCGATTGTCCTGGGCGCGTGTATTTCAGGGGTGCGCGAGAAGTCCCACACGCGATCGGGCCTGGGGGAGCATGTGCGTGTATTTCAGGGGTGCGCGAGAAGTTTCACACGCGATTGGCCTGGGTGCGTGTATTTCAGGGGCTCGCGGGTGTTTTCACACTCGATTGTCCTGGGCGCGTGTATTTCAGGGGTGCGCGAGAAGTTCCACATGCGATCGGGCCTGGGGGAGCGTGTGCGTGTATTTCAGGGGTGTGCGAGAAGTTCCACACGCGATTGGCCTGTGTACGCGATTCCATTGGACCAAAGGCCCTGACAGCGCGTGTCCCTGTACCCGGGGGAATGTTACAAGACCAAAAACTGCACGTCCGAGTGTCAACCCGCGTGATTGGAGGATAGTGCCTCAGTGCATATACGCGGAAGTGACGTTGGACGTGTGGTGCGGTTTAAAAGGTGCGTGTAGTACGTCATTTCCTTGTACGTGCTTCCCGTGGAGAGCGAGTGGGTGAAATCTGTACTTCTTGTCAGTTCACACGCGAATTACTTCACAGCGTTTCTAGTTCGTACTCGCTGTTACCTCTGTCAGTATTTTTCTGATTTTCTCTTCGACCTGTTTCCTCAAACAGCGTTGACTTCTCCTTTTGTCCTGTCTCCTCAGACAGTGTACAATTCTTCTTTTGGCGGGGGTGTTCCTAACGCGCACACGCGCCTATTTTTCACGCTCTTTTCCCAGGCAGACGGTGAGTCGCGCACGTATTTACCAACTGTGCTAGCCCCGTGTGTAGCGTACCCCTTCAGAGGTCATTGTAGGCTGCATGTGACACGCATACGTTCATTTTTGTGTTTCTGGGTGCCACAGCGTAGTGCAGGTTCCTTTTCCCACGCACGTGGTCTACGAGGGGTCGCGTGCACGTCATTTTCTGTTTTAGGGGTGCCTGTGCGTTGCGTGACCCGTCATCTTTCCCCAGGGGTTACCTACAGCCTTGCTGGAGCACTTGGGTACGAATTCCATCTAGTACCCTACCCCTCTGACCCCCAATTGCCCAGGACAATTGTCCACTGCAACTCCCATACGCACAACTCCATCAGTGCCATGGCTGGGAGGTGAGCAAGTGGTAAGGGTGGCAAAGGTGGCTGAGCCTCAAGAGGTGGGCGTGGTGGGTGCGGTAGGGGACGTGGCCAGGATTTGCAGACTCCCCCAAGCCCCCCACGTGTGGAGGACCAGTCAGGGACACACATCCCCCCCCATGGTTGAGGGAAACGTGGCTGACACCATCCCTGCTCAGCCCTTGTTGGACCGGCCCGTTGTGGCACCTGACCTAGCACAGGGTGACTCCCAGGCTGACTTCCAGGTCTCCAAGTCTAGGCCACGGGTGGCGGCGCAAGCCAGTGTCACCAGGCCACGTGGTACAGGGGCAGCCATGTCATCTGCTGCCCCGAGTAGGCAGGGTGGGGAGGCTGCAGGGGCAGCTGCAGCTCCGTCCACCCCAGCTCTGACTCCCCCAGCAAGGACAGTGTTGGTCCCGGTACATCAGACTGAGGTTCCCCCTGCCATCATTGCCATCATCACACTTCAGCTAATGCCTGCAGAAAGTCATGTGGTCAGTGTGCCATCGCACACTACTACTACACAGTCCACTGGTGCTCCTGCCTCTCGTGTCCAAAGCGGCGTAGGGCACTCCGGATCCCCACCACCCACAAAAAGAAAGAGGAAGAGTGCTCGTCCAGTACAGGCTGATGACCCCGACACGGCTACGCGGTCCGGCACGCCAAGGAAGCCTAGCTTCAATGATGCCGAACTGGATGCACTTGTGCAGTATGTGTCCGAACATGACGCCGAAATGTTGGTCACTTCAGGGTGTAGGATTACACCTGCTCGACGTCAGGCACACTGGCAGTCCATCGCGGACAGCATAAGTGCCCTTGGGTTTATGAGGCGCACAGCTGTTGAGTGCTACAAGCGCTGGAACGACCTTAAGCGTAGGGCAAAGAAAAAGCTGGCCTCAAGTCATGCCGCAACTCTGGTGACTGGAGGTGGGTCTCCACAAGAGGACATAGAACTCACTCTACATGAGCATGTTGCTGGGACCTACGTCACAGAGGAGCAGATCCAAGGTGTGGGAGAACTGCCAGATTACGAGGCATTGTCCGGTGAGTGCACATGCATGTGTGTGTGATCCATGTGTATGTAGTTTGTGGGAGGGGATCTGGTTGAGTGCCAGGTCAGGGTGTGTGTGCCTGAGTGTTTTGTCCCACCCATGTGCTTCATCCAATGCATTCTGCGCCCCGGGATTTGGGTATTACAGTATCCCTTCTGGCCACAGTAGGCTTTTTGCACTACATTGCGCCAGTTGCCCCGAAGTGGCATCTTGCTACCACATTCTTCCGTATTTAGCTGTGTTCATTCAGGCTGATTGTAGGAATTCACCTGGTTCTACTGCGCATCACTCTGCCCCATTGTCACATATATGACATGCCCATGGTACATGCCATCTGTGTGATGGCATGTGTCATGTATGTGTATTGGACATGCCACTCACAGGCCAATGTGTGATGGCACTGCTAGCCAGCATGCAGCTGATGTGTTGCTCTCCCATCTTGATGTCATCAGTGTCTGACATTTTCCTCCCCTTCCAACTCATGGACAGTGCATGCATGGGAGGGTTATAGTCATGTGGGACATGTGTAAATCAAGTACTGGTACTGTAGCTTGTCTGGCCTAATAGCGTGCCATGGTGCTAATGCCTGTTTCCATTTTTTGTCTTTCTTGTTTTTGCAGAGGATGACGCACCTGATGCTGTTGAGGGAGAGGAGATGGTGCAGGCCCAGGAGGGATTGAAGCACGACCAGGCACCAGTGGGGGACGTGGTTTGGTGGTGGGGTAGAACCCTCTCTTGCTGCAGGCCATACTGTCCCTGGGTGTCCCTGGCTGCACCTCCCCAGAACTCTTTTCAGTGTGTTGATTCGGATGAGGCCTATGTGGATTCGCAGGTATGAAGGGATACTGTTCTGTCCGACACACCTGCATCAGGGGTAGAGCCCACTATGCTATGGGGATGTCAGTGTTGGTAGGTGCGCCTGTGGTGGTTACGGATGCAGGGCCACACTCCGCAACATCTGATCCTGTTCCTGGGCCAGCAGTTCAGAGGGGAAATGCAGTCCTGCAGCCTCAAGCAGTGCCGACACAGCAAGGCGCAGTTCGCCTTGCCCCAGACAGGTGTGGTGCCCGCCAACGCGGTGGCCGTCCGCCACCAGGCAATACCGCATGGGAGCAATTCATTTACGGTAAGGCCAACCAACAGGCAGCATCATCCGAAATGATTGCTCAATCCATGGAGAGGGTGGCCACTTCCATTGTCCCCCCAGAAAGGCAGATGGAGCTACTACAGCAGGCAACAGACTCCATTTGCCAATCAGTCAGGGAGGACATGTTGGCGTCCAACAGGGACAGACAGGCGGCCCTGGACAATTTGTGGGAATCAATTTCTATAGATGCCCAGGGACAGAGGGAAGCCCTGAGGGGAGAGTTCTGGCACCTCAGGCAGACTCTTGTGGACCTTGAGGCTTCCACTGTCACCAGGACGGAACAGCTGCTGGAGCACATCACCCGTACGCTCTCAGCAGAGATGCAGGCAACTCGGGCGGAGGTCCGGGCAACACGTCGGGTGTTGCATGGGGATCTCCGCACCATATCCCTCCAGAACGAGGCCTTCCAGGCCCGCATGCTTGCTGCCATGGAGGACCAAACTAGGGCATTGCGTGGGCTGCCTCCCATGGCACACCACCTCCTGTGGCAGCAGCAGCAGAGGTTGAGGAGAGCGAATCCAGCAGTGAATCTCCCACTACTATTTAGTAGCCGTGCAGGCCATGAGCCCATGGAGGTGTTTTTTTTCGCAACATTCACGCAGGTGCTGTTGGTGGGCACCCTGTCCTCGGACCTCCTGGGTGGCCTCCCCCACCCCCTGGCCCACACATGGCCATTTTTGATTTTTGATTTTTGATTTTATGTTGCAGTGTGTTGCCTTGTGTGGCTCCCGTGGGCATCCACTGTATTGCGGCTGGGCACATGCAGGCTTGTCCTGAGTTTGGTTTAGATGCTTGGGTCAGTGAGACACACACCCCTCCTGCTTCCCGTTTCCATGGGCTTGCAAAGGGTGTGCCCAAGTGACAGTGAATTACACAGTGACGTTGGACTCCCATGAGCTGTGTGGGCAGTCTGTAGTCAATACTGTGTATACATTCCTAGTGCATATTGTAGTTGTATTGTGCACTGCATGGTGTATTGATGTGTGCTTGTGCATCCATGTCTCCCTCCTGATTTGCAGGTTCATTCCTCATGTCTTCACAAGGACGTCCACTTTGGAGATGGAGCTCATGTTGTGAGCAGTGGACTTCCAGATGTGCGTGGCAACAACACTGTACAGTTGGAGGTGGTGGATGTGCTGGCATTCTCATGTTGTAAGACTACGTATCCTTTGCCTTAGTACTGTCATGTTTATGCTATGTCGATTGTATTGTGGTAAGTATTTGGTCATGTGTGTTGTTGTTTCTACATTCATGTGGGCATATTGTGTGTGGCCAGTTTCCATTAGGGACACTGTACTTTGTGACACATGTCATGTTTGGGGGATGACTTTGTTTGCTCTCACATGGCATGTCATGCCATGGTGTGTTGGGTGGCGATGCTGGGGAGGGGTTGGGTGACATGGGACTGTTGTCATGTTGTGTCTTGCAACGGGGTAATGATTTTAGCAGACTAGAAGTGTGTCTTTTGAACACAGCATTGGTGCTGTTTGTGTAGGTTGGGAAGCACACAATGGAACACTTCCAGATGTACAATCTCAGGCTGGTATGGTTGTGACAGTTGACTGTCCATCGACACATCATAATTGTCAGTAACAATCATCATTGATTGTCAGCTGGTGTGTGCCAGGGCTGTGTGCACTCCACAGGGGTGTGATTTTATATGATGTAATTAACCACAAGCTGCGAACGGGCTGCCTCACCCCGTGCCCTTTCCCCTCCCATGCGCAGTGGGCATGCATGTGGTTGGGGATGTGGGGGCACCACCATGTCCACGGCCAGGCCCCGGCGTGTTGCAACGTTGTGCAGGACACATGCTGCCACTATGATCCTGCACACTACTGGGGGAGCGTATAACAGCTGCCTGCCAGAACGGTCAAGGGAGCGGAAGCGTGACTTGAGCACTCCGAAAGTGCGCTCCACGATGCCCCGGGTTGCAATGTGGGCTGTGTTGTATCTTACCTGGGGTGGCGTGGTGGGGTTCCGAATTGGCGTCATCATGTGGGTGCTGAGAGAGTAGGCACTGTCCCCTGGGGAGGTGGTGATGGGTATCATCAGTGGGGTTGTGACATTACTCAGTATCTGACATGCATGCATGCGCAGTGGCATTTATACTCACCGAGCAGCCATGTATCGCCATGCCGCCCAGCTTCTATGTCCCAGTTTAGGGTTGACATTCTGTAGATTAAACTGTCGTGGGTGGAGCCTGGATAGTTGGCGTATACTGAGGTGATGATTCCCTTGGCATCACATACTATCTGGGCGTTGATGGAATGCCAGTGCTTGCAGTTTCTATAGATGTGCTCAGTTGCCCTGGGGGGACGTAGAGCCGCATGGGTGCAATCAATGGCACCTAGCACTTTGGGGAATTGTGCCACCCTGTAGAAGTCCTGGGCAACAGCCTGCCTTTCTGCAGGTGTTCTGGGCAGGTATATGTGCCTGCGGACTGATGGGCGTGCAGTGATGATGGCCAAGACCTCGTGTAGGCAGCGTGACTGCGTGGCCTGTGACACCCCCCCCACTATGGCACTTGTCCGTTGAAATGATCCAGTGGCCAGGAAGTGCAGTACATTGAGGACCTTCTCCAGGGGGCTGAGTGCTTGGGAGCACAGGGTGGTTGATGTGAGGTCATCCTCCCACTCACTGACCAGGTCGAGTATTATGTGAGGTGGAAACCTGTACCTCCCATACACATGGTCATCAGGCATCCCAAAAAGGCTGGTTCTGGGTGTAAAAATTCTGGCCTGGACTATACTCCTCCTCCTCCTGCGGTATCCCACGGCCACTGCTGCTAGGAACGGTATGTTCATCCTGGCGTCTGAGCTTGTTTGTTGTTTGCGTGCACTTTTATGCTGTGCGGGTGGACGTACGCCTACTTCCTGCTGGCGTACGTGTTTCCGGATTGGCCACGTTCGTTTCCATAAATACGTGTTGTAGGCGAGCGTGTAAAACTTCCCGCGCAGCCCTGGAATACCCGCACCCAGCCCAATCGCGTGTGGTACTTCTCACGCACCCCTGAAATACACGTACCCCGCTCCCCCAGGCCCGATCACGTGTGAAACCACCCGCGAGCCCCTGAAATACACGCGCCCAGGCCATTCGCGTGTAATACTTCTCGCGCACCCCTGAAATGCACGCACACGCTCCCCCAGGCCCGATCGCGTGTGAAACCACCCGCGAGCCCCTGCAATACACGCGCCCAGGCCAATCGCGTGTGGAACTTCTCGCGCACCCCTGAAATACACGCACACGCTCCCCCAGGCCCAATGGCGTGTGAAACCACCCGCGAGCCCCTGAAATACACGCACCCAGGCCAATCGCGTGTGGAACTTCTCGCGCACCCCTGAAATACATGCACCCAGGCCATTCGCGTGTAATACTTCTCGCGCACCCCTGAAATACACGCACACGCTCCCCCAGGCCCGATCGCGTGTGAAACCACCCGCGAGCCCCTGAAATACACGCTCCCAGGCCAATCGCGTGTGGAACTTCTCGCGCACCCCTGAAATACACGCACCCAGGCCATTCGCATGTAATACTTCTCGCGCACCCCTGAAATACACACACACGCTCCCCCAGGCCCGATCGCATGTGAAACCACCCGCGAGCCGCTGCAATACACGCACCCAGGCCAATCGCGTGTGGAACTTCTCGCGCACCCCTGAAATACACGCACACGCTCCCCCAGGCCCGATCGCGTGTGAAACCACCCGCGAGCCCCTGAAATACACGCACCCAGGCCAATCGCGTGTGGAACTTCTTGCGCACCCCTGAAATACACGCACCCAGGCCATTCGCGTGTAATACTTCTCGCGCACCCCTGAAATACACGCACATTCTCCCCCAGGCCCGATCGCGTGTGAAACCACCCGTGAACCCCTGAAATACACGCGCCCAGGCCAATCGCGTGTGGAACTTCTCGCGCACCCCTGAAATACATGCACCCAGGCCATTCGCGTGTAATACTTCTCGCGCACCCCTGAAATACACGCACACGCTCCCCCAGGCCCGATCGCATGTGAAACCACCCGCGAGCCCCTGCAATACACATGCCCAGGCCAATCGCGTGTGGGACTTCTCACGCACCCCTGAAATACACGCACACGCTCCCCCAGGCCCGATCGTGTGTGAAACCACCCGCGAGCCCCTGAAATACACGCACCCAGGCCAATCGCGTGTGGAACTTCTCGCGCACCCCTGAAATACACGCACCCAGGCCATTCGCGTGTAATACTTCCCGCGCACCCCTGAAATACACGCGCCCAGGCCAATCGCGTGTGGAACTTCCCGCGCACCCCTGAAATACACGCGCCCAGGCCAATCGCGTGTGGAACTTCCCACGCACGTGTGTTCCCGGCACCCGTAATACGCGTTCCCCGCTTTTGCCAGTCCGGTAAACTGCTACAGTGTTGGCGCAGCCCTTTGCGATGGTTTTGCGATCTTGATGGCTTTTCCTTGCGCGAGGGCGTTCTTGGGGGCGTAACTGGCGCTGCTGCAGGGTCGCTGCGCCACTCTGACCCACGTCTGCTTTTGGAGGCGAGAATCCATGAATACGCTGTGCGTGGGAATTGATTTTATCGCACGCGGCTGGCGCAGACATTCGCACGGGCACGCTGTGCGCCAGCCGCGTGCGACACTTTTGAGAGGAATTACATGAATCGGCCTGCATGCCTCTTTTCTTTAGCTGTGAGCTATAGCCATTTCTTGGATACGTAAACAGCCCCAATCGCAGCCATTATCAATTTCATGAGATCCATACTGACACAAACAGGTTTTCTACAATGGAAGACACATTCTACAAAAGAATGAAAAGGCCATAAGCACAAAAGTGTTACCTTAGAATACTAATCATTTCATGGGAGACCTCAAACGAGTTCTTACAACAGCAAGTGGAGAAACCACTACATACCCGTGGTCCATTGATTTTTGTTTGTTTGTTTTATTTATAAGGTGCACCAGACACAAGGGTATCAGGGTTATGTTATCTCCTTGATTTGGATTGAAGGCAAAGCTTTTCTTAAACAACCTCACTGAATAGCTTTCTCCACTGCATTATTATCAACATGGCATTTTGTTTTAAAAAGCCTGCACTTCCTGGAGAAAAAAAAACTATCTCTGTTGGAAGGAAGGAACAACCAGCTGTAAACAAAAAGAAAACAGACAGGACCAAACCGCTGCAAATGAGAAGTTTTCTTTCAAGTCACAAAACGGTCTGTTATCTCCACCCAGGCCTTCCAGTACAGAAAGCATATGCTCCAAAAGGTAGAGAAGGGACCATCAACTTACCCCACTCCGTAAATCCTTCTTTCAATAGGGTCACTTATCCAGACAAATTGACAGACAACTTGATAATACATTGAAAATACCCAGGGAAAACCTGCTTCTTTACAGAGGAAGATCAAATACTAAATGAATACCCCATGGTTGTCACCTATTACCCAGTACTGACACAACTGAATTATCTGGCATTAACACAACTGAATAGGTCTATCAAGGAACTGCATCTAATAACTTGCAGGGAGGATGGGATGGGAGACATTTTCAAGGGAACTATTTTAATTGCATACAATCAATCTAAAAGCATAGCACAGTTTCTGACAAGAAAAGCATTCCCACCAGATCAAGAATCAAGAAGGTCTGGGACATACTCATGCAAAAGAGATTCAGAATATGTCAATACATCTCTGCCGAATCTGTCATAGCAACCTCACAGTACAAGAAATAAAGATACAATGGACATCTAAACGTAGCTCATCCTATGTTGTGTAACTCATCCAATGCAATATGAGAAATGCCCACAGGACAAATATGTAGGTGACACCTGCCTGGGGCTGTTTGAAAGGAATAACCTACATATACGAGCCATTTTTAACCAAAAAACAGAAAAAACCAGTGGATCTGCACCTCACGTAGGTTGGGCAAACCGCACAGGGCCTGTATGTAATGGTTTTGAAAGGTGACCTATAAAATACCATAGAAGTATGTGGAAACTCAAGCACCTAAAGATGTTTAAACTAAAATAAACTTTTCTGACAGTAGATATAGGTTTCACGGTGCATTATGGCCTACTTTCATCCCAATACTAGCAAGGAAATGAGGTCACAAAAGCTAGAAGACAATCTCATTGAACCACCTTTCACCAACACCTGGGAAACACTACAGATCAGAAATAATAATAGGTGAGGGCACAGGACTTCCTCAACCGAAATCTTGGGCATATAAGCTCTAACGGTTAGCACCAATTAATGACAATGAGACACACTAAAATAACTGTGGAATAGTGCATCATTACAAAATTATAATGCATTTTGTTTTTACCACACTGCATGTATGCCGGGGAGTCATTCTGAAGCCTGAAGCTTGCTTAGGTAACCTCCTACACCACACCATACAGATCTTAAGTACATCATTTGTAGTGATCCCTTTGTACACAAGCCACATGACCTAAGCAGCTGTATTGAAATCACTGTTCTGACACTAACTAGTGGCTGCAGAAAACATGTTTTGAGTCAGTGGAAGGAAAATGCAAATGAGAATCTGCTTTCAAACAGTGGGCCTCATTCCGAGTACGGCGCTAACCAATGGCGCTATTAACGCCTTGGTTGACGCCGTACCCGGACCGGCAGCACCTTGGTGGATGGCGGAATTACCGCCCCATTCCAAGGTTGGCGGGGCGGTAATTCCCCATTCACCAAGGCTCTTCCCCATTCCCAAATGAGCCCCCATAGGGCTCAATGGGAATGGCGCCTCGACTTTAACACCTGCTCAAAGCAGGCGTTAAGGGCGAGGGCGCAAAGGGAACACGGAGTATGGCGGTAAGGGATTACCGCCACCGGTCTCGTTACCGGTGGCCGCTATCCCTTACCGCCATACTCGGAATGAGGCCCAGTGTGTTGTTAAATCCTTTACTTCAATATGTTTCTAAGAAAACATGAATATTCTTTTAAACTTAATGTGGTTCATGCAAGGAATGTCTGTGCCTAACATTGAGAGCGTATGTATTGGATTTAACAATATGTGTGCGTTTCATTTTCCTCCTTAAAGTGTATCTTCAGTATGACTGGAAATGTGAACTGTTTTCTGTAGCTACCGTTACATGTTGCATGCTAAACCCCTTATGGTCCTATTGATAAAACAGTGATCCCACCCCTGCATTCCATGCACACTATGCCATCACCGAGTGATGTTAACATTGTGAATCCCTTTTTTCACTACAGGAATGAACTGTCCAGTTTGTGTTTCTTTGATACTCATTCCCCTTGCACCATTTGATAAAGACGTCTGAGACTTAATACGCTTATGCACTGTTCCACCTCTGCAGAATACTTCCAGGTACTTCAATCAAAGGTATCAAAAGCTACACTGTCTGTGATGCCAATACAATATTTAGTATTGTAATTACTGAAAAAAGAGCAATATTAATATTAGTAGTAGTGGTAATATTGTTAGTAGTGGTACTAAAAACAAATGGAAATTAATACCAATGATACACATATACATATTTCTACTAATACTGCTACTAATAACAATAATGATAACACAAAGAATACTGTTATGACTGCAGTTTCCATTTATTAATATTACAAATAGTATTGTTGTTACTGTTAGTAGTATTATCATTATACAATAACATTAATACAGGTACTGCTAGTAATAATAGTACTACGAATAATATTTCTATTACTAATAATATAATCTAGTTTATATGTTGTGCTTTCTGACATTGCACCATAACTAACACATCATTCTGTTACTTTACTTGACTGCACTCAATGTCACAATAGCTATTAATGTCTGTGAAATGTGCCTAGTTGTGAGTACAAAGTTTGTCAATAATCCAATAATTGATCGTGAAAAAACATCAGTTTTTTGCACATCCTCTGTAACCCTAAAAACAGTGCAGTGTGCTATGTTTTAAGGCATTTGGGAATTTCAAAATAAATGTCTCGTTTTTCCTGATAAGCATCTACACCACATCCCTACATAAAGAACTCTGGCACTGATTCTCAAATAATTAAATTGTTTGGTTTGAAAGTTCACCAGGGGTAAAAATGAATGCGGTCCCCTGCACACTGTGCATCCACGATGAGTCACACATTATCGCACATGAAGCACACGTAATTGACACCTAAACTGCCAATCAATAATTACATCGAGACGTGAAAATGTAACAAAAACTTTATTTAAGTTTTCACTTGATAGGTCAAACATAGAGGGAAGTGAATGAACCAAATGTAGGTGTTACTTTGAAGGAGGAGTACGTTATTGCAGAAGCAAGTGATTTTGGGGGTCATTATGCGTTTTGCAGTAGTGGTAATTACCACTGCATTTGCAAAGTTGTCAGGTAAGATTGTAATGTCAGTGCTAAATCTACCTCGCTTGTGAGAACCCCATAACTTGTTGCTGGACTGGTTAATAATTTATCCCTATACATCAATAAGTGGGAACCTTATTGCACACTCACAGAGCCTTAACTCTTTTTATGGTTGTCATTTTTAAGGTCCTTTTAATTGTATTCCTTTTGACACCTTTTTAGCTCTATACCCTTTATTGTTACAGGGTTGCCTTTTGGGCTCCCCTTTTACTTTATCTGGCTAACCTTGTCAGAACTACAGTTTCCAAGGGCAGAAAGGATATTCGTATCCGTTCTACATTTTCTTAAGTGAAAACCAGCACACCCAACCTTATGCGGAATGCTTTGGAGATACAATGTATCCCCGTTATCAATAACACTGTAGCAATTCTGTTATATGGACAAGCTTACCTGTAATGGCTGGTGGCAGTAAACCTTTTTATAAATTCGGTGCACCTTTACTGTGGGCTGTTTTCACAGCTGCGGTAAAAGGCACCCATGGGTACCAATTTTATCAAAATGACCCCTGTCTTCATTTTATGCCATTTTAGTGCTTCTTGTTCCTTCTTGGTTCTTCCCCTGTGCTCCAGGATGGAAAAGTCCTTTGTGTCTATTTTATTTTTGGTGGGAGATCTAGGTCAAGACTGCCCATGCTCCAGAGTGTCTGTGAAGGCAGGATGTGAGGGAGGAGCCAAAACTCTGCAACCCTTTGTCTTCCAGACTGACTGCAAAAATCCAGTTCCAGTTGGGAGGCTCTCTGCCCTGAAGGGACTGCCAATCCCCCAGGTTTGAATGTTGCACACCTGTTTGATTGGCTGGGGTCCTGCATAAAAGTTTTATCTTGGAAGCTGAACAGGTAGCTGACCACTGAACCTGAATCCATAGAGGGAGATGTAGAAAATCTTAAAGTGACCACCCTAACGTAGAGCGTAGTTAGAACCACAAGACTCAAGAAGACCTGCATTTCGAGCAATCCGATGTTGTACGCGACCTTGCGGGACTGCAATATCCCAATTCCCTAGGATCTAAAGCCATAGTGCGGTGCATGATCTTCTGGATTCAAAATCAAGCTGAAACTTTGGTGGCATCCTGCTGGACCTCGAGAGACATGATTCCACTCCTTGAATTCCTGTCACCGGAGTGCTGGACTATATTAGTGACTAGAATCCTATCAGCGATATTCAGTCTTCTTCTAGCTCCTGGGAAAGGTGCCAGAACCACAATACTGCATCTAGCCACTAAGAAACTCTTACCTGGAGCCTTTCCCATTGATCCCTGCTGCAAAATCCCATCCGGTCTCCTGTCTTCAGTCTTCATGACAAGGAATTTGTCAACCAGGTTTTTGGCTACAAATACTGAAGTCTTCCTGCTGCCAATGCTTCTTCTGTGCTGAAGTACTGTATTGGCTGGGGTATTTACTTACCTTGAGTTTTTGTGATTCCTGTGTAGATTTGGGGTGTTTATTATGATTGGGAGCCCTCTCATTCAGTTCACCAATGCCCAGTGCTGGAAACCTCCTAGTCAGTCTTCTCAGAAGTGCCTAGACCCTAAATAAACGAACTACCTACTTGTTTGAACAGTCTTCCACAGGAACTCTGACACTTTCTGAAACTGAACCCTACCTCACTCTGCCTACAGCTGGCACCTAGACCACTAGGGCCCCTCTTCTTCCTCTGAGAGAACTCATGCAATAGACTAGCGAAGGACTGCATAAGAAAATGATTCTGCTTTGAAAAGTATAACAAGTGTTTAAAAGTGACTTACATGGGAAAGAGTTGGTTGGTAACTGTCATTCTGAGAGTGAACGGTTACAAAGGTTGTTGCTTACCTTGAATGTGTTCTTCCATTCTGAAACATATATATATATATTATATTATTTTACTCACCTTATTGGTTGTATCTCTTCCCAAAAGTAATGCTTTTGGCTTCACTTAACTATGTCTTTCAGAATATTAGTGTATAAGTTCCCCACCTGGGTCTTGCTTCCCCTGGTCTTCTACATAGCGTGTCTAGAATATGTCTGCCTTAGGTTGTACTTACCTTGAATAGCAGTGTGTAATTCTTAATTAGTGGATTGCAGGTTTAACTAACCTTGTCTATCTTGAGCCGTCCTAAAATAAGTCAGAGAGTTCTTGCTTACCTTAATATTTTTTCCAGTGGCCTGGCATTCAACTGTAATACTACAGTACAACCTTAGGTTTTACCTGCCTAGAATAGCTGTGGGCCATTCTTAAAAAGTGTCCCTTTGGATGTAGCTGACCTTGCTCTGCCTGGTGCAATCCTAAATTAGTGTAGACAATCATTGCTTACCTTATTCGTTGTTCCACTTATCTGAAAAGCAACTGTAATTGTATATTACACCATAAGGTATTACTCACCTGGTACAACATTGTGTTATCCTGAATGTAGTTATAGGTTTTTACTGTTCCATGAAGTTGTGTTCCACTATTCAGAAAAGTATCCTGGTAACAGGGTTGATTTATTCAGGGTGTGAGCTAGGTAATGTAATTCCATACCAACAGGCCACTACACCAAAATTTAAAGGGAACAGTCCCTTTGGCGATAATCATGAAGATCCATCACTTAAAGATGGCGCTCACCATTATTTAGGCACGGTTGAGGTACCGAGTTAACTATAGCTCTGGCACTCACCCGGTTTGGACTACTACTGTTTGAACACGTCCATTACGGAACATCACAAAGGTTACACTGGCCAAAATGAACCATTGGAATAGTCCTACCTCTAACACATGACTTACTCCACGTCAAGACGACGATTAGAGGCAACAAAGGAGTAGAGGGACACCACTAAGACCAACATCATCACATACTCCATATTTAAATCGGATCGGTATAGAATCGGCTAGGTTTGTGAGAAATTCACTCACATGCTGATGGAGAAAACGACAGCTTCTGTAGATTTGAGTGATCTGAGGTAAATCTTTGACCACAGGAGGGCTGGACTCAGGTTTTTGGCTCACATGAAAAACTCTACTCTACTCTCCCGCCCCGACAGAGTCTGGAACACGGCAGCACCAAGACGCACAGTTTTGACTCACTGGGCTTCTGCAAAAGGATCCGTGTAGCAAGTACAATCTAGGCAATCACTTACATGAGAAGCTGTGTACACATAACTGCCGGTAAGCAACTTATACCTGACAGAATAGTGGGAACGGATACGACCTTAGTTCGATATTAACAACGCGTTCCTCTTTACTCCAGCTCCTGTGAAGAATGACGACACACACCGCAGGGGATCTCTGCGCTGTATGAAAATCACATGGACCACATGGTTCACGAGACTACAAATCAACGGTATCTCTGAGATAGGATTTACTGGTAATTGGATTATATAAATTTGCTAGTAAAGTAATTAGAAATATGGACTCCCAAATGGCAAAGAAGAAAAGCATGTTTTGAATCATGACGAGTAACAAGGTATTTATAGGCTGAGTGAGAAGCCGATCCTCATTGCTTGCCTTATTCGGTGTTCCATTGATCTGAAAAGAAACTGTAATTGTAAATTACATCATAAGATCTTACTCACCTGGTACAACTGTGTGTTTTCCTGAATGTAGTTATAGGTTTATATTGTTCCATGAATTTTTGTCCCACTATTCAGAAAAGTATCCTAGTAACAGGGTTGGTTTACTAGGTGATTCCTTAACTGAGAGTCACTGCAAGAATGACAGGGTCTACTGAGCTTGACTCATTGTAAATTAATCTAAAAGTAACTGTTCGTTTTACTCCCCATGAATAGGTTTGTCTGCTACTAAATGTGTTTGATAAGGTCTGTCTTTCCTAGGAATACTGTTCATATTCTGAACAGGGTCTATGCTTTGGTCTGTGTACTTTAAATCTTTATGCTGTGTTTAGTTATTTATTTATTTTTATTTGTAACATCTAGTTTCTTACAAACTTTGATTACAACTCATTTAATCTCTTCAGTAATATCACAGTACCCATTGCCATTAATTGTTCTTTATCTCTTCAGTTTATGGCTTTATCAAGCAAGTTTATAGCCGAACAAGTTAGATGTACCGAACTTCCACTCAGAATCCGGACCCATAGATCCTCCATCGTGCCACTTACAGGCTGGAATTTGCTCAGATGGACAGATCTCAAGTCACTTAGAGCAGAGCATTCGATTAAAAGATGTTTAGTTGACTCCGAGTATAATCGACAATGTCAACATGCTTCATCTGTGACAATCCCCGTATGTCTCATCACCATCATTTGGTTTGTTTTATATACATTTGTTCTTAATCTGAGGAAACTATCTCGATGGTATCTCGAATAAATTGACAGAGATATTTTGGCATGTTATCAACTTTGTTCTTTATCGGTCCCAAATCTTAAACTGTCGACAACTTTCCATAATTGTCTAGATTTTCAATCCATAACCACTCTTTCAGCTTCTTTCTCACGATTTGGGGACGATCCATCAATGTGTCCATCGGAATATTTGCGGTTTGCATAATAGCTTTCACTTTTTCTGACCATTTTAAGAGCAAACCTTTATGCAGATGTTTTCCTCCTGCCATTAGTATTCTAAATGCTGGTTCAGGATTCAATATTTTCATCTTTCGTAGCAAAGTCATAGATTTACATAGCACTGTTCCATATAAACTTTCCAGTGCTAGCTCGTGGCGTATTATAATCATGGATAGATACTTTGGTAGTCTCAAGACTCGGCGCCAGAATATACCTTCCAATTGAGACCAGATCTTCTGATCTATGTTCCAGCCTGCTTCCGCCCCAAAAGTTATTGTGGGGACTACTTTATGTAAATAAAACGTGCAGAGCGGTGTTAATGAAAATTTACCGTATAGCGTCTGAATTGTCGCTCCTTGTAAAGCAAGTGTTCGGGTCTGATAAAATAAGTCTTGCACCCAGCTCCACTCTCGTATCGAGGTATTCACCAATATTCCTAAATAACGGATTTCAGTAACTTCCTCAATCATTTCGTTATATATTCGCCACTTAAAGTTCTTACTTTTGGCACCCAGTTCATAACCAAACTTCATGATTTTTGTTTTTTCACGTTAATTTCCAGGTCGTTATCGGTCATATAAGTTTCAAGTTTTGACAGAAGCCACTGTAGACCTATCTGTCTTCTGTCAAACAGGACCAGGTCATCGGCATAAATCGCATAACTTATATGATGTCCGTTGATTTTTGGTGGGAAGCAGTTGGCACTCACTAAGGCAATAGGGATGTCAGCAATGTAAAGTTTAAACAGAGCAGCTGCCAGAGGGTATCCCTGTTTCACCCCTTTGGTGGTAATGATGGCCTTGGACAGGTCTCCTCTTTCATTTAGCCTGACTCTAATAGTTGTTTTGGAATGCAATGCCTTTATTGGCAGCAGCAAGGCATTCGGGCAATTTCTATATTCTAATTTCTGCCATAATTTGTCCCTGTTTATAGAGTCGAATGCCTTCTGCATGTCGATGAAAGCCATGAATAAGTTGTTCTTCTTCTGTGATGCTTCCAACTTCAGCAGGTTCACCAAGGCTAAGTTATCTTCTGTCCCCACACCCTTTGTGAATCCTGTTTGTCTTTCATCAAGTAAGCCTGTTTCCTTGGCCCATAAAGAAAGTTTTTTTTTTAGAAATGTCTCAAACATCTTACCAATGGTATCCAGGAGCGCAATAGGGTGATAGTTGGCAGGATCGTCCCGATTGCCCTTCTTAAAAACTGGAACTATTATTGCTTAAGTCCATGATCTTGGAAATTTCCTTCTGTTAGCCATCACCACAAACAGATTTTCAATGAATATCGACCATGCATATTTATGTTCCTTAAGCATTGTGTTACTGATGCCGTCTGGACCTGGCACTCTTGACATCTTTAGCTTAGTAATGGCTGTACAGATATCTTCGCTGGTCTCTATTATATCTCTATTATATCCCAGATTGTGTCTACTTTTCTACTTTCGTTCGAAGGCGGCCTCTCGATTTCTGTGAACACCTTCTGAAAGTGCATTACCCAGTCGTTTTCGGGCGCGCCATTTGTCAGTAAAGCAGCCTGATTAACTGAGCCTTTATTAAAAATGTTCCATATGTCTCTTGAGTTATTTCTTCTAATCAATGCTAACATTTCTCCCCCATGCTCTTGATCCCTCTGGTAAGCAAATGTTTTTAGCCAGTTTCGACATTGTTGTTTTCTTTGTTTTAAATGAGTGGAAGCATTCATTCCATACTGTATTTTTAGTTTGGTTAGATCATTCTTAAGCTGCTCCTTTTGGTTTATTAAAGTCATGCTCCAATTATGCCTACAATCGTTATCAGTATGATACTTTTTTTTGAGAAACCCAATTTCAAGCATGCAAGCAGAGGTATATAGTCTAACAAGTCTGAAGTAATGATCACTATTTGCAGTTGATACAATTTGTAACTTGTTGATTTTAATAAACACATTTCTTGATGTCCAGAAATAATCTAGAGTCTTTTCATGGCCCATATTTTGCCAGGTGAAATTTGGTGGTATGTCACCTCTCGCATTTCCATTTACATAAGACAGTCCCGGGCTTTCACATCAGTGCTCCACTGAGATCTTCTTGCATTTCCTAGACATCCATCTGTTGATTTGACCTCTATAAGCTTCTTATGTCCATCGAACCAGGAGATGTTCAAGTCTCCGCACACGATGATTGATATGTCTTGATGAGTCCTTTGGTTGTTATCTATTATTTTCATCACAGTAGATATGAATGCACCAGCAGAGATCTTTAATGGATTACAGTATACATTCAACAAAAGCACGGTGTGTATTGTATATTTTTGACCATTCAAGTAAGGTTCCTTGGACATATCTGTTGGGATTCATTTCTTCAATTACATCCCAGTTTGTTCCTGTCTTTAACATAGTTATTAGTCCCAAAAATGCAGGCGGGACGCGCATCCAAGTTTTCTGCACAAAAATTGCAAAATCATCATTTAGGTCTACTGGGAAGTCATTGTAGAGATGGCTAAACCCTCTGGTGTTCCATGAAATCACTGTCACAAGGGCAACAGGATCTTTTTCCACCAGCTAGTGCTTCCTCATCTCTGCAGCAGCATTCCCATTCTTTGAGTGTAAAACTGATTCAGTATTTAGATGTCTCCTTAAAACTTCTCGTTGCTGGTCCATGGAGTCTTTCATATTCTTGGGCTCAATTCCCTCTGCTGTGCCTTGTCTTCGAGTTGTTTCATGGGCTGAGATCTCAGACCCTAAACACATAAGTTCTTCTTTCGCGGTCATTAAAATGTTACGTACCGCTTGAGAGTTAATGTGTAATAATACACAATCAACACAATCTTCCGATGGGTATTCTCCTATGCGGATGTCTTCGGACCTAATGGTCCATAGCACTGGCACTGCATATAGTAGACGCAGTATGTTAGCGCGGTTCAATTTGACGTCAAGTTCTTCACTGAAAATGTTTTCAATCTTGATTTTTTGTGTGAGCACCTTTTGCTCTCTTCGAGGAACTTCATGTGCTAGGTTGGTAGAGTTTTGGTTTTGCGCTGTTGTATGTTTCGGATTCAGCAATGATCATATTTTGTTTGAGGACTTTGAGGTGTGGTCTGCATGCCCTTTGTTCCATTCAATTGGTTGCTCAACCGAGGATCTTTCTTTCTCTCTGGTCTCACCCTTTGCATTTTTGTTGAAGCATATTTTCTTTAAAGATTGTTTCTCGTGTTTGCTCTGTATTGGTGATTCTGAACTGCTAATGGACGTTTTCAATAGTTCCACAGCAGACCCTCGGGGACAAACCTCGATGTCATCATCAGAATATGTGGACAAGTTGCATAACTCCTCCATTTGGTCCACTGAAGCAGACGAGCTCTAGTCAGATTCGATTCTCATCTGCTTTGTTGGGTTTGTAATCTCTTTACTAGCTTGTCCCACTCTTTTCTCTACTTTTCCTTCCAGGTTATTTCGTTTTAGTCTGTCAGGTTTTTCTCTTTCAAATATCTTTGATTTCACGGGAGTGGTCAAGTTTCTTATAAATTGCCTTGTGTTGCTTCTGTGTTTTGTTAGAGCCTGAGTATTCTTTTTTTTTTCTCCAGCTTTTTCTTTGCTTGACCATGGGACTGTGGTTGCGATTTTCCTTTACATGCTGTGATCACTAGATTTTTTGCAGGACCACTGAATATTGCCATGGAGCAAGATGGAATCTCTAAACACTTCTCATGTATCGTCATCGCCCCTTTGGTTGTTTTACTGGTTTCAGCATTCAAGTCTGTATTGCCTGCCATGGGCGGATGTGGCGTGCTTTGTGCAGTTTCGTTCGCAGCAAGGAAAATGCCCTTCATCGTCACCGCAGATGTCGTTTTTGCACTTTTTTCTGTTAAATCAATGAGACCTTTTAACTTGGACCCCTTGACTATGACGCTGTTGTCATTCAGCTTAGCCACTTTATCCGCCTCCGTGTGACTTTGTGTCGCTACATCTATTCCACCCTCAGCCCTGTTTGCAGAAGAGGCTGGTTTCTCAAGTGACTGTGTTGCCATTCAGTTTAGGCTGCCAAGCATTTCTTCTAATCGAGTATTTCTTTCGTTGTTTTCCTTCAACAACTGCTCAAATTGCCTTTTCGTTAGATTAACAGACTGGGTGCTTTCTGCATCCTGTCGTGAATGATAGGCCAAAAGTTGAGCTTCTAGTTTATTTATTTTATCAGTCAAATGCCTCATTAGTGCTCCATTATTTTTTGTGGATTCATTTAAGCTTTCATACAATTTTATAAATGGAATTAAGGCCAAGGATGTAGCGGCTAAAACATTATTATGGATCTGAATGGCAGCAGCAACTGACAAGTTCGATTTTGTGCCTGTGTCTTTGCTAACCGGACTACTACTGTTGTCATTGCTTGTGTTTCTGGGATCACTCCTACTGTGTAATGGAGTGCTTTTCTGCCATTGCCGAAGTGGCTGGTCCAGACCTTTTACCCTCTTATTTATTGCTGCAGAACACAATGGGGAACTTCTTTCTTTATGACTGATGTCTGCCATTTTGTATACTTGTTTTCCATGACTTTTTGCGCATAGCGCTATTTCATTCTCGTAGTTTGTTTCCAGGTTGACAGTGGCACTCATCAGCTCGGGACGTTTTTGCATCAGCCCTCTCACTCTGCCGCTCGATGGACGGTCATTTTCACTTGATTTGCTTTGACCAGAGCTTAATTCACCAGTACTGATGTTACTAGATTTTCCAAGTGCAAAACTTTCCGCAAGTCTTTCTTTCATTTCTTCAAAATCAGCTTTGACTCTCAGAGTCAGGCGTGCCTCGCGCGCCACTAAATTGGTCTCCTTTAGTGGTATAACAGTACCAGGGCCCTGTTGTGAATTGCAGGCGTGTTTTCATGTTACAGCACCGGTTAATATTTCACAACTGTTTATTGAGCTTGTTTCAATTTCCTCACTACTGTTACAGGCGTTATTTATCTTCTTAATAGAAATGCCGTCTCTGTTACAATTTACGTTTTTTTGTATTGGAGTACTCTCTTTCCGTGAGTTTGCTTGTTGTTCATATATTTGTGAAAAGGTAAATTTCAGCAGGTTTGTATCTAACGCTGGGTACGGCACTTCTAGAGCGAGCAATTCATTGTCAGTTACATCAAAGGGCGTTTGAAATGCCCCCGCGTTTATCTCAATCACCTCTAAATCAACAATTGGTCTGTTTGAATCATTTTCACTGTAATTTTCGCCTTCACTCGTGCCGGAGCCCAGATTAATATTGCCCTTAGCTCTGTTAACTTTGCTTTTATGAAAGTTTGTCGGTACAGGGCAGTGTGCGATGATGTCCTTTTTCGTTCTTTCCTTCTCCTTCATGGGTTCGGCAGTACAATCGTGTACAAGTCTTGAGTTTGCTTTGTTTGCCATATCTCGCAAATACAATTGTTCGGTATTGACAGTAATTCCGGGATCGGGTTCTCGTTTGGCTTCTCTGCCAAATCCGCAGCCATAATCGAAGCCGAATCTGTTGCCTCATGAACTGAGACCGACTCATATTCTGCTTGTGTAGGCGCTGCCGCTGAAGGACCCGGCTCTATTTCTGTTGTTAATTTGCAGCAAGCCGCCTCTCGCACATCCAGTGTTGTGTATAATAAACATGGGTCGGTCATCTGGGTGGTGTTTAGCGGCACTACCTCCCTCACATGTTGTAACGTTAAGACCTGCACATTGTCTTATTTCACTCTCGATTTCGGAAACGTTTTCACCGGCAATGTTTGAGTGCATTTCACAATCAATCATATTGCTGGTCAAGGAGATCAGTGATTTTTGGGCTTGTTTTAGTTTAAGCTGAGTCAATGGCCCGTTGTCTGCCATACATTTTTCTTACCTCTTGCCTCCGCTCACACCAGTCACTGCAGTCTGCTGGGGACTGCTGCAGACTGGACTCTGCACGGACTCCGCACACGGGCTCTGCGCTCTCCCGGAGTTTTTAAAGGGAATTGTGCTTCTTTTCCTTAAAGTCACACCACCATACACAGGAACCAGAGTTTGTGCACTGTAGCTGCAGCTCCTCTCTCCTGCTCACACTGCTGCTGTGTTTACGTATCGCAAGACTTACCTCAGCTTAATTGTATTGTTACTAGTTATATTATACTTGTCATACTAGTTCTGGTTGTAAGTGTTTCTATTGAACCCTTGGTATACTACAAGTTCTTTGTACTTTCCTACAGCCCTCTCTCCCTCCTAAGAAAATCCCGGCTGTTCTGTCTATGCTATCAAATACTCAGGTGTTACAGAGTTTTGTACTGTCTCGTTTGTATGGTTGTACTAAGCCCTTAGTGGCACTTCAGAAAAACTGTCCTAACAAAAGTATTGCTAGTAGCACTGTCCACCAAATTCAGGGAATTGAGGTAACCCTGCTAGCATTCCAATAGAATACCTCTAGAAGTAAAATCCTCTGCGGGGGTTCACTCAAAGTCTGCCAATTTTACCTTCACCTACGAGCTACAGGTAAACATCTTAAAATGGCTCCAGCAGTATTTCCAACTTCGTTAAAGGTACAGGGAGGACATGCAGGTGTTTTCATTCAATACAGTATATAGAGACACTTCTTTTCTACGGAGATGACAAGGCCGATATCTAAGAAGCACATTTTTCTCCACCTTACGCTTGCAGTGCATAAAAGGTCACTATTTTTCCTTTGCTGCTTAAAAAATTACAGTAGTGGTAACAACCATTACTGTACATTTTCTATCCCCCACCATTGCATTGAAAGTTTAAATGGCTATAGCATATGGTGCACACATAAAACTTCAGACAGTTTGCACAATTGTCCACCCACAAATGCATTTACAGTCAGAAAAATGTTTTTTTTTTAAAATCGGACCCTATGATTTTAGATATATTTTCTTCATTTTCTATCCAAAAGTAACATGGTTTTACTACCAGTGTATCCGTGTATATCAAACAGTGGATTTTTGCCATTTCAGTGTAAATAGAAAATATAAGTTCTAGGAATGTGAATGGGAGGTGTATGCACATTGCCATGCAAGTGCAACCATTGAAACAATTGCAACACGATTGAAATAATGGTTCATCTTGTTCAGGCATTTATATAATTTTTAACGGTTGTAATGGGTGTTTTTTTTTTCTTTGTCTTTTCTGCTCATTGAATGATATATGTGTTATATTTTTGGACGTATTTCATTATGACAGTTTTTAGATGTCATTTTGTGTTAGTTTATACATGGCCTGTTTAATATTACCGAGGGTGTCCATGCGTATGTGTTTGGCTCAATGGTTATTGAATTTGAGGTGCGTTTTCTCTAATTATCCCCCTGGCTGAAGACACTGGGGATGTGCAGAATTCGGTCTTTCTCTATAATGACAGCCATTGTTCTATTCCTTGCTGCGTATGCTAGTGCTTCATCAAATGTTACCGCCTTCCAGTCTGCTGCACCACGGCCTTACCACACCTCACCAAGCCTTTATCCACTTGTTTCCGTCCCCCCTCACTCACTGTCTTTACCCGCTTCTCTGTCTGACATCATCTCTTTTTCAATGTATGGCCATCATAGAAATCGAAAAGGAGCTCTCAACTTCATTTTCATTTATTCTATTGGTCATTTGGTTGTGTTTCTTTTTTTCTTAAAAAAAAAACAATTCTTTGTACGTTTTTTTTAAAATCGAAAATATTACATTAGCAACCCGCTGATTGTCACAGGTGCCAATGGAAGTACTGTTTTCGATAGTAGACTGTACTGTGATGGTAAGGCTTCCCTGCCATTGTATTAATTCAGACAGTGGCCCAGTAACAACCAATACAGCCTGTCACCGAGGGCATTATTAGCTAAATATTGGATCTCACATTACTTTCTCATCAACATCATTAGTTTATTTGCTTATATAGTGCACCAAACCTGGAGGTATCTGGGCGTGTTTGCTTGCATATGCAACAATGATTACATAATGGTACAGTTATTACATAAACACCAAATAGTCTGATACAATGGCACTGGAGCATAGCAAAATGCATTGTGGATAATTACATGGTGATGCAAATAAAATAAGGTTAGATTGAAAGTACTATACAAATTATATACAGAATGTAATACAGGTATAGAGGTGGGAAATGAAGGAGGCGTCTAGTGTTGCATATTTAGCCGCAGTTCCTTTGTCTGTGGTGAACATAGCTACTTAGAGTACACATCAGAGTAGAATCTGTTATGGAAGTGTGTCCTTAATTCAATTGGGAGAAGAGCCAAGATTGTACCTTGTTTCTGAAGGATGGGAAGGAAGGCTTGATTGTTAAGTCAGGGGGCAGAGAGTTCCAGGTTTTAGCTGTCATCACTGGGAAGCTAGACCCGCCAGCTTTCAACAATCTGAATTTGGGGATATTAAGGCGGTGAAGGTAGTTATCTGTGGGAGGTCTAGCAGATTCCTTTCTAGAGAATTTATCAATCAAATATTTGGGGGACGATTTTGAGAGACATTTGTGCGTGATCATTAAGGTTCTGAACATGATCCTATCTTGTTTTGGAAGCCAGTCAGCATTTCGTCTTGATTGTGAGATGTGGTTGGAGCGAGGAATATTTAGAGGTGATCTAAGGTGATTGTTTTGCAACACTTATAACTTTTTTAGGTTTCGTTTGCTTGTGCCTAAGTATAGAGTGTTGCAATAGTCCAGTTTGGTAAGTATAAGTGCTCTTGTAAGCGTGATACAGCTGATGGTGGACAGGAAGGGTCTGCATGCCTTTATTAATTTGGAAGTATAGGCCGTTGCTGAGGCTGTTGCGTTGACTTGTTTGGACAGGGAAAGAATGGAGACTAGATAAACTCCAAGTGTTTTGGCATCCTTTGACACTTTGATATTATTCCCATCAATTTTGAATGACGTGTATTGGGGATCTAGCTTGTTGAGACGATGCCTGAAACCGATAAGCAGTATCTTGGTTTTGTCATCATTGCGACAAAGACCATGCTCGGCCATCCAGGCTTGTATTTTGAGGTCAATTTAATTTATAAGTGAGGAGTCTTTATCGTATGAACCTGAGAGAGTGAGGAGAATTTGCGTATCATCCACGTAATTTGTGTAAGGGACGCCCATGTCAGCTAGATGGTCAAGCAGAAGTTTTGTAAAAATGTTGTAAAGGGTTGGCGAGATGCAGGGGCCCTACAGGACTCCACATGTGATTGGCTAGGGGTCTGATGAGGCTGTTGGAGAAAAAAACCCTCATTGATTTATCTGAGAGGAAGGATTGGACCCATGTAGCGGCTTTAGGGGAGAAAGAAGCTGCTGTAGTCAGATGTGTGTTTAGGATTTTGTGGTCAACTAGATTTAACGCTGCCAAAAGTTCAAGTAATAAGGCAGTAAGGCAGATTTTCCGTTATCTTTAGCTTCATCCATTTGGTTTCTTAAGTTCAAGAGTGCTGTCTCAGTGCCTTGCCTTGGTCTAAATCCGGATTGTCGGAGGCCAAGAAAGTTGTTGGATTCAAGGTGGTTCTGTATGTGGATATAGGATGCTTTATCCTGCATCTTCAAAAGAAAGGGTACTGTTGTTATTGGTCTGTAATTGGTTGGTATGCTAGGGTCGAGATGTGTTTTTTTGATGACAGGAATGACCCAAGCATCTTTAAGGTTTTTTGGGACAGAGCATGAGGCAAAAGAGGAGTTAATGAACAATGTGATAAAAGGAGCAAGTTCCTTAGCACCCTCTTTTATAATGTAACTGGGCAGATGTCTCCCTCGCATCTGGAGGATTTAAGACTAGAAATAATAGCTTCTACCTCTTTGGTCGTTACTGGGGAGAGTTCAAATAGGCAACCAGAGATAGCAGGAGTAGAGTGGAGTTCACTTAGTATGGCACTTGGTGTGAGGCTAAGTATTTTGGCTTCAATTTGTGTTTGTAATAGAGTGATTTTTTGTCAAGAAGTGCCTTTTGAAGGTTTGCACATCAAAGGGCATCTTTAATACATGATTCAGGTTGGGAGATAGAGGACTCAAGATCTTTGAGGATGGAGTAGAGCTCTTTGGAGCTAGACTTAGAATTTTGGATTCTATTATTGAAGGTGTCACTTTTGGTTCTGAATATGGCAGTTTTGTAGATGTTGGAAGCATTGTTGAACTTTTCCTTATTCTGGCTTTAAGGTTTTTTTCTAGATAGCTTCTGAGCATCTTTTGTCGGAGGGCTTTCATGTCTAGTGAAATCCATTTGTTAATGTGTGCTGGCGGCTTGGCTTTTCTCAATTCGAGCAGATCTATTTGGTCAAGGGCTTGGAGGAGAGTCTGGTTTTAAAGGTCCACCAAGTTGGCAGGGTCCTTGTCTAAGTCCTTATGTGGGTTGGTAATGGGCTGGAGGAGAGGGAGTATGCTCGCCAAGGTGATCAGGCAGTTTTGTATGATCGGACTGAAAAAAAAGGTCCCACCGTACAAAACAACTGAAAAATGCTACCACCAAAGGTTCAAACACCAAAAGTTCGAACCTTTGGTGGTAGCATTGCAGGTAAGTAAAAAAAAAAAAAAGACTGCAGGGGCTGCGTGGATGTCCCCCTCAACACCCCGCTCACTATAGTGTGTGGCATAGTGAGCGGGTGTTGCGGAGGACACCCCGCAGCACACCTGCAAAAATAAAAAAAAAGGGGGCTGCAGGGTTGTCCCCCGCAACATCACAGTAGAGTGAGCTGCGGTTCCGGGGGACACCCCTGAAGCCCCCGCTGTATGTAAGTGTGTTCTCATAAGAAAGGTGCACACTTTTGGTAGTTTGCACCTTTCTAATGTGAACATTCCGGCCGCGACAAAATCAGCCACAGCCGGATCACTTAGAATCGATCAGGCGGTTATTTGTGGTTAAGGCAGGTGGGATTTGTTGACCATGGGATAGTGGGCTACTAATGTCATGGATCTCGAAAGATATGACATGGTGGTCTGACCATGCACACAGGGAGTTTGATATGATTTTAATGTTACAATTTAGATCAGCAACCCAATCAAGGATTCTGCCTTTGCTGTGTGTAGGTTCAGAAATACGCTGAGAGAAACCTAGTTCAGTGAAAGAGTTTTCTAAGCCTGTGGCAATTACATCTTGGGAGTCGTGCAAGCCTAGGTTCAGATCTCCCAGAAGCATGGTTTGTGAGCTGGGTTTAGTGTTCTGGGGAGCAAGTGTGTAATGTCTTCCTCAAAGGAGGACCGAAGGCCAGGTGGTCTGTATATAAGGTGGATGAGTAGCGTATGAGCGCATGATATGGGAGTTTGACGGAGAAGAGTTCCCTTTGATGGGATCGGCTGGGTAGTGAATTCTCTAGGGCCAGTTTGGTTTTTGGTGATGAATGCGACCCCTCCACCTCTGCTGGAAGTTATGTCGGCTCTAATGATGGTGTAGTTTTCAGGTAGTGCTAACGTAAGGGCTGGTCCTCCTGCTGGGTGAAGTCAGGTTTCTGTGACTGCAAAAAAATCCAGTTTATTAGAAGAGATGCGATCTGCTATATCTAACTCATGAGCCATCAAGGATGTAGCATTGATGAGAGCTCCTTTGATGTGAGGGGTCTCTGATGCCGGTGGGAGCATAGAGAGGATAGGCTTAGACGCCTGTGAGGGAACTATGTGGTGAGTATTAGGGGTATCTGAGTTGACTGAGATAGGTTTGGTGTTTGGTGTTTGGTGTTTGGAGTTTTGTATGAGTGGGTGTGGTTGGGTTTGGTGCGAGAGCCAAGTCTGGTATTTCTAAGAGTGATAGAGGAAGGTATGTTCGGTGTGGGCCTGGTAGCGTAATGCTGTATCCACTGGCTAGGGGTGAGAAGGTGAGAAGTTGTTTGCTACTCACTGAGTCAACAATCGTAGGTCTTACTAGGTCTGCACAGGTAGGTCTAGGCACTAGGCTAGGAGCAGCAGGGGGGGAGGACATTGGTTGGTGTAATGGTGATGAACAGTGGTAATGGTGTGGCCATTCTGAGTGTGGAAGCCCATAAATTAGCCATGAAGACCAATGGTGGGAGTGGTGCTGGTCACAGGAGAATGAGTAGAGGGCTGGTAAGCGCACAATCTGAATATCGATGAGGGCAATAGGGCATAAGAGCAGATATGTGAGCAGTAGTTTAGAAGTCTATAGTGATACACCAAATGACATATACCCAGAGTATGATTATACAGTGGATGGTTCAATCTTATACAGTGTTGGCTAGTAATGTAAGGTGACTGATTCGCTACAGACAAATTCCTAACATTGTTCCAGGAGAAATTTCACAGATAATCGAAATCAAACAGGCATAAAATAGAAAGCAATGAAGCAGTTTTAAGAAAAATCACAGGAGGTAGGGCATCATAAATGTGACAGCAGTGGTGCAGAAGGCAATTAAAAGTGTCAATCAAAGTACAATATAAGTCTGTGACACTAAACTAGAACTGGTGCATGTATGACAGTAGCAGGGGCCAAAGAGGCGCGTGGCAGTACACTTGCAACTAAACAGCGAGGTCACACTATGAATTCTCAGCTCAAAGGCTGGGGTAAGTTAGACATAGCGTATTACTCACTTAACTTAACATCCCATACGTTAGAAGCCCTTGGTGACGTCTGATACGAGGATCAGGGGTGGGAGAGCTCATAAACGTGATCACATTGAGGTGCCAGAGCATTTAGGTCAATGGTCAGGTTGCAACTGCGGACAACGGTAGCAATGATGATGGGGGCATAAGAGCCTATGGGAGAAATAAGGGGGGAGGACTGGCACAGGGAGTGGTCCTAGTTCACTCTATAATGTAGGGAGCACGTTAGGCTGTATGGAAGCAGTGATTGCCAGAGGCAGCGGGCACAGTAATTACACGACAGCTGGATCAGTGCATTGCGAGCAACCTTATTGCAAGGTAAAGTTTACATATGCTGGCTTGCGTAGGTCAGAGTAGCAGTAAAGTCCATCTGTTGTGTTGGAGAGTTTGCTGCGGGTGCTATGCATACAGGCTTGCAGGAGTAAGTGTTCAAGGTGAGGGTATTAGGAAGGCAGAAGAGTTTTGAGCGGTTCTCCGGTCCTCCTAGCTCCGACAGGATCGGGATTGGACCTTCTTCAGGGGCCTTACTCGATGGGCTAGTTTCCATCTGCCGGCGGCTTCTATTGGTAGAAAAGGACCGTGGTGGCAAGGCAACGGATAAACAGCCTCGATCTGGGCTGGAAGAAGGCATTGCGCCAGCTATTTTAGGAGTAGGCAAATTGCCTCAGTGAACGAAAATCAAGAGGATCAGGTTAGCCATCAGCTGCAGATTGCCAAAATAGACGCTCTCATCTAAGAGCGCTGTTTGGTTGGCTATGTTACAGCAAATGTCCTGCTTTTGCAATGCCAGATACATAATAATGAAAATATGCTGGGGATAGTATAGTAGATGAGACACATTTACCACAAGGTGGTTAGGTGGCAGTGCAGGTTTATGTTTTTGAAATCAAACTTGCGTTTGTTGAATTCCATTTTTGCAAATGAAAAAAACGGACAGAATAAACACAAAAGCAAGACATCTACTTCATGTATTTCTGAAAGCAGGATGGATGAATGTGTGGGTTAATCTTGCTCATTGGAAAGTAGGCACGAGCCACATTGGGCTAGATTTACAAAAGCCACATTGGACAAGATTTACAAAAGCATTTTACAATGGTGCAAGCCGATTGAAAAAGACTTTGTAAATCAGGCCCAAAGCGTATTCACTTTTCAAACTATGTGAGTCCCTTAAAAGTAATAACGTGTACTTGCACATCAGTACATTTTATGAATGGGTTTGGCTGAATTATTTATAGTGACATGTTTTACAGTAATCCCTCGTTTGATCTCTCTTGATCTCTCACAAGCAAACACAAACTCACAGACATATACCCTTCGACATAATCAAAGAAGCAAACACACAGGCATCAGGGAGAGCAGTGCAGTGAAGTAGTGGCAAAGGGATGTGAAAGAGACCCCGTTCATATTGTTGGTGGAAAAATCCTTATTTTTTCACTTTCTATAAGATATGCATCCTTGTATGCTTTTTTCAAGGTTTTTCAATTGAGCAGTCCTTCCTTCCATGTAAAAGGAACCATTTAAGCTATGAATATCATGTGTGAAGCAACAAGCTCAAGAGATGGGTCTTTGTAAGTCAACAACCCTCACATCTGTCATCAGAGATCCCTGTCTTCACAGGGGACCTTCAAAGCCATGTTCGAGGAAATCATGTCACCCAACGAAGAACATAAAAGGAGTCAGGAAATATTACACCAAAGATTCTGCATTCACAACCCACAATGTGTTATATGAACAGTACTGAGCATAGTGCAAATCAATAGCAGTTCATAACACAATTGGATACTTCGGGCCTCATTGCAATATTGGGCATCTGTGGCTAAAATGGGGGTAATGCAGCAGTAATTAAGTTACCACCCCATTACCACTGCATTAACACACCGCCCAACTATGCGGTGCGGTGAGCTAATTCCGCTGAAATCCCCATGGACTCCATAAATGGGGACTGGTGCTGCCATACCACACTTGTAATCAGGTGGTAATTCTGCCGAATAATTGGCATTAACAGTAAATCCATTTGATGGTGATGGTATTTCGACAGATTTACCACCAAAATACCACCAAACATGTAATGAGGTCCTTTGTCTAATGAGAACAGAGAATATAATGAGAGAACCCTCTGTCCCTCAGGTGACTGTACCTGTATGGCACAGTTGCCATGGTAGCCTTCTTGGAATGATTGCCCTACTCTTTTACATTTTGAACACTCCAAATTAGCCTACCAGGGACACTCTTGTCACCCTGATGAACCAATCATGATAATACCAAGTGAGAAAGAGCGAGGCAGAGAGAGAGAGAGAGAGAGAGAGAGAGAGAGAGAGAAAGAGAGAGAAAGATAAAGAGAGAGAGAGAGAGAGAGAGAGAGAGAGAGAGAGAGAGAGAGAGAGAGAAAGAGAGAGAGAGAGAGAGAGAAAATTCTTTTTGGATGGGTCATAGGGGAGAACAAATTCCATTTTGGTTTGTTTGATCTGTAGGTATGCTCTTGTCATCCACATTTTAATGATGGCAAGGCATTTCCGGAGATGTTTGCTGTCATGGGAGTAGTTCACTCTGAGGAACAACTAGATATCGTGTCCACATATTGCCAAAGAGAGTTGTTTGATTCATCGAGGAGTGAAGTTAGCTGATCCATGTTCAGGTTGAAAATCAATAGGGAGAGTATCGAGCCCTGTGGAACCTCACAGGTAACCGGGATGCCATTGGATATGCAGGTGTCCATCTGAATAGCTTGGTGTCTCACTGAGGACAGCTGATTGAGATCCATACCTGAGAAGCTAATTTTATGTGAAAGTAGATGGTCAGATTGTGTTGGTCAACCATGTTGAAAGTGGTGGAAAAGAAGGACTGGAAAGTCTTTGTCTATGATATGCAGATGATCTGCAGACCAACGTCAATCACCTAGATAGTAGAGGTTTCTGTACTGCATTTGGCATGTATTCTAGATTGCCAATCCCAGAGCAGGTCGAAGCAGCTGATCTGCTAATGGAGTTGATTGTTCACTGCCTTATCAAGGATTTCACTGATAAATGAGATGCTTGCATTTGGCGTGTAGTTGATGAGGTTCTTTGAGGCAGGGTGTTTTTTTTTTATACAGCAAGCAGACCAATTCTATTTTTAGCCATCTTGGGAAGATGTCCTGACTGAGTGAAGGGTCAGTTATTTGAAGGAGAGGGGTGAAAATCTCATATTTTGTAATGTGGCAGAGCGTAGGGTATCCTCACTGTAAGAGGTTGGGATTAGTGAGTCAAGAGTTTTGGCAAGAGCTTTAGGAGTCAGGGTGAGTGAGTACAGTACAAGGTTGGGCTATGCAAGGTACAATAGTCAACAATGGTACAACTGATTTAGATTCATCAATGTGTTGTCTAATTATGTTAATAAGAGGCTGATGTGAAAATGTCAGTGATCTCATCTATTAATTGAACACCACTGTGAGGTGGTAAGTGGACGAGGTGAAAGTGGCAGACAGTGTATGTGAGTTTATATGTAAGGAGCTCCATGGAGTTTACTTCCATCTGGTTTCTCACTATGCAGGGCCAGTCAGTTGTATGTATGACTGCCACATCTCACCCGGCCTTCACTGTCCGGTCGGCATGTTGGATGCTACATTTGGGTGAGCTGGGGATGTCAAAAACGTGGGAGGAAGAGGGGAGAGCCATGTTTTTGGTAATGAAGATAGCAATCTGCTTGTGTGTGGTTAAAAGATTGGCAATGCCTGCTTGTTCAAGATGGCCAAGTGGGTGTTTATAATCAAGGACATGGATGGAGATGGAGGGAGTGGTGATTCATGGAACTTGGATAAGCTTTGAGAATGTGGGAGATTTTTGATGTTGCACTCGTTTGCGAGAGTGGGCACTTATGAACATATGAACATATGAGTGGTTTGTGGTCTCTTTAGGCACATTGTGATATCTTACTGGTGGGCAATGGGTCCACCCCGGCCCTGACCAGGTACAAACAGACAATGACTTTGTCTTTGTATATGCTTAGCTGAGTTTGCCCACAATGAGGATGCCTTGGGAGTGGTGTTGAAGTAGGTAAGAAGGACCATTGGCTGCAGGAGGACTTTGCTACCATAACCGTGGTGAATGCAGAGATTAGGTGATCTGGGTACTCTTGTACTAGCTGGCCAATTGCAAAGAAAACAAAGTCTTTAAGGGATCCTAATAAGGAAATACAGGGGTAGGGTAGGAAAAAAGAGTCAAATTGACCAAAGAGGGGGCAAGGTCAGAACCAGGGAGGCCAAATAAAAGGGCAAGAAAAGAAAATGTGCAAGATATCCATAAGAATTGTTTTCTTAAAGATGCTTGAGATTATAAAAAGCCTGTTTGAATATTAGGTCACTGAGTAATTCATGTTTAATGATGAGGCTGATGTGGTATTGATCGTGTGTTCTGAAAACATTCCACAATTGTGACCTCCCAATTGCATAATGTGACTCTCTGTCTACTGTACTCTACAGTCTTATACTTTCTAAAGTGCTAGGTTCATGCCCCAGACATTCAATTACATTATAAATCTCTTCGTTACTGTAAAGTGTCCCGAATTGCATCAGTTGATTTCATGAGATGTATGTCGAGGGAAAGGAGAGCGATAGTCCAAGCAGGGATGTGGCTGTCTTGCTGAACTACACGACCCCATTTTCTCATGAAGTACCCTTGCCAATGTTTGGCCTTCACAATCCAAGCCCATGATTGATATCAGATGGCAGCCCATTTCCTAATGGGCTTTGGTTTGATTGAGTACTAATGGAAAAGATGGTAAAATGTGGGCAAGCATGTATTATGTTTGGGCCACAGAGGCAAGGTCTGACTGGCCAGCAGGGAACAACAGAAAAACATTAGAGCAGAAATGAGTAGCTGGTCAAGGGGACATCAGCAAGTGGGCTAACAGAGGAGGGCCGATCCGGGGGTGGCTATTGGGACTGCTGGATCTGAGAGGGCATCGGGCGGTGCATTTTATAGAGGTTTTTCTGCTTCTTCTATACTGGAATGATGATCAAAACAGATTGGTGGAGACTGCTGAGCCCCACCGTTATGAATGCTGAGTGTAAATGCACCAGACACATGAAGCACAACATCTCATAATAAATTGTGTAAGATTTGACAGATAGAACTAATGGCTATGCAAATCTTCCTTTGAATTGCTTCCACGATATTGAGTCTAAGGTCTAGTAAGACTGATTTTCTAAGTGGGGAATTAACAAATGTGATAGACTGGAAGGTTATGTTTTATTACTAGACAGCATTCCAGCTGAGTATCAGAAATTGAGGGAATAAGGTAGGTGAACAACTCCTTTTCTTTCAAGTCCATTTTGTCCTTTATACAACATATCTGTCATGATAATACCAAGTGAGAAAGAGCGAGGCAGAGAGAGAGAGAGAGAGAAAGAGAGAGAGAGAAAGATAAAGAGATAGAGAGAGAGAGAGAGAGAGAGAGAGAGAGAAAAAAAGAGAGAGAGAGAGAGAGAGAGGGAGAGAGAGAGAGAGAGAGAGAGAGAGAGAGAGAGAGAGAGAAAGTTCTTTTTGGATGGGTCATAGGGGAGAACAAATTCCATTTTGGTTTGTTTGATCTTTAGGTATGCTCTTGTCATCCACATTTTAATGATGGCAAGGCATATCCGGGGATGTTTGCTGTCATGGGAGTAGTTCACTCTGAGGAACAACTAGATATCGTGTCCACATATTGCCAAAGAGAGTTGTTTGATTCATCGAGGAGTGAAGTTAGCTGATCCATGTTCAGGTTGAAAATCAATAGGGAGAGTATCGAGCCCTGTGGAACCTCACAGGTAACCGGGATGCCATTGGATATGCAGATGTCCATCTGAATAGCTTGGTGTCTCACTGAGGACAGCTGATTGAGATCCATACCTGAGAAGCTAATTTTATGTGAAAGTAGATGATCAGATTGTGTTGGTCAACCATGTTGAAAGTGGTGGAAAAGAAAGACTGGGAAGTCTTTGTCTATGATATGCAGATTATCTACAGACCAACGTCAATCACCTAGATAGTAGAGGTTTCTGTACTGCATTTGGCATGTATTCTAGATTGCCAATCCCAGAGCAGGTCGAAGCAGCTGATCTGCTAATGGAGTTGATTGTTCACTGCCTTATCAAGGATTTCACTGATAAATGGGATGCTTGCATTTGGCGTGTAGTTGATGAGGTTCTTTGAGGCAGGGTGTTTTTTTTTTTATACAGCAAGCAGACCAATTCTATTTTTAGCCATCTTGGGAAGATGTCCTGACTGAGTGAAGGGTCAGTTATTTGAAGGAGAGGGTGAAAATCTCATATTTTGTAATGTGGCAGAGCGTAGGGTATCCTCACTGTAAGAGGTTGGGATTAGTGAGTCAAGAGTTTTGGCAAGAGCTTTAGGAGTCAGGGTGAGTGAGTACAGTACAAGGTTGGGCTATGCAAGGTACAATAGTCAACAACGGTACAACTGATTTAGATTCATCAATGTGTTGTCTTATTATGTTAATAAGAGGCTGATGTGAAAATGTCAGTGATCTCATCTATTAATTGAACACCACTGTGAGGTGGTAAGTGGACGAGGTGAAAGTGGCAGACAGTGTATGTGAGTTTATATGTAAGGAGCTCCATGGAGTTTACTTCCATCTGGTTTCTCACTATGCAGGGCCAGTCAGTTGTATGTATGACTGCCACATCTCACCCGGCCTTCACTCTCCGGTCGACATGTTGGATGCTACATTTGGGTGAGCTGGGGATGTCAAAAACGTGGGAGGAAGAGGGGAGAGCCATGTTTTTGGTAATGAAGATAGCAATCTGCTTGTGTGTGGTTAAAAGATTGGCAATGCCTGCTTGTTCAAGATGGCCAAGTGGGTGTTTATAATCAAGGACATGGATGGAGATGGAGGGAGTGGTGATTCATGGAACTTGGATAAGCTTTGAGAATGTGGGAGATTTTTGATGTTGCACTCGTTTGCGAGAGTGGGCACTTATGAACATATGAACATATGAGTGGTTTGTGGTCTCTGTAGGCACATTGTGATATCTTACTGGTGGGCAATGGGTCCACCCCGGCCCTGACCAGGTACAAACAGACAATGACTTTGTCTTTGTATATGCTTAGCTGAGTTTGCCCACAATGAGGATGCCTTGGGAGTGGTGTTGAAGTAGGTAAGAAGGACCATTGGCTGCAGGAGGACTTTGCTACCATAACCGTGGTGAATGCAGAGATTAGGTGATCTGGGTACTCTTGTACTAGCTGGCCAATTGCAAAGAAAACAAAGGCTTTAAGGGATCCTAATAAGGAAATACAGGGGTAGGGTAGGAAAAAAGAGTCAAATTGACCAAAGAGGGGGCAAGGTCAGAACCAGGGAGGCCAAATAAAAGGGCAAGAAAAGAAAATGTGCAAGATATCCATAAGAATTGTTTTCTTAAAGATGCTTGAGATTATAAAAAGCCTGTTTGAATATTAGGTCACTGAGTAATTCATGTTTAATGATGAGGCTGATGTGGTATTGATCGTGTGTTCTGAAAACATTCCACAATTGTGACCTCCCAATTGCATTTTGTGACTCTCTGTCTACTGTACTCTACAGTCTTATACTTTCTAAAGTGCTAGGTTCATGCCCCAGACATTCAATTACATTATAAATCTCTTCTTTACTGTAAAGTGTCCCGATATGCATCAGTTGATTTCATGAGATGTATGTCGAGGGAAAGGAGAGCGATAGTCCAAGCAGGGATGTGGCTGTCTTGGTGAACTACACGACCCCATTTTCTCATGAAGTACCCTTGCCAATGTTTGGCCTTCACAATCCAAGCCCATGATTGATATCAGATGGCAGCCCATTTCCTAATGGGCTTTGGTTTGATTGAGTACTAATGGAAAAGATGGTAAAATGTGGGCAAGCATGTATTATGTTTGGGCCACAGAGGCAAGGTCTGACTGGCCAGCAGGGAACAACAGAAAAACATTAGAGCAGAAAAGAGTAGCTGGTCAAGGGGACATCAGCAAGTGGGCTAACAGAGGAGGGCCGATCCGGGGGTGGCTATTGGGACTGCTGGATCTGAGAGGGCATCGGGCGGTGCATTTTATAGAGGTTTTTCTGCTTCTTCTATACTGGAATGATGATCAAAACAGATTGGTGGAGACTGCTGAGCCCCACCGTTATGAATGCTGAGTGTAAATGCACCAGACACATGAAGCACAACATCTCATAATAAATTGTGTAAGATTTGACAGATAGAACTAATGGCTATGCAAATCTTCCTTTGAATTGCTTCCACGATATTGAGTCTAAGGTCTAGTAAGACTGATTTTCTAAGTGGGGAATTAACAAATGTGATAGACTGGAAGGTTATGTTTTATTACTAGACAGCATTCCAGCTGAGTATCAGAAATTGAGGGAATAAGGTAGGTGAACAACTCATTTTCTTTCAAGTCCATGTTGTCCTTTATACATCCTAAACCTCGTAAGTAAATTCAGCAAAGCATATTTTCAACGAGAGCTGGCATTGTCCATCTCAAGGTCAGGCGTGTTCTACTTCCAGGTGCCAGCGGCAATCAAATAAAATACAAAAGGTGGCTCTCTAGAAATGCAACATTTAATCTCTCAGCAAGCATCTTTGTATGGCACCGCAGGTGTCAGTGAGTAGTTGCAAAGAGGAAAATGAGCAGGTTCTGTAAGAAAGTAGTTGTTCAATAATTTAATTAATTAATCAACGATTATCGTCACTTTAAATGTATTAGAATACAGAAATATAACACCGAAACATGTGAGTAAACTTTTATTTTTCAATGCTCAACATACAGGCGATAGAACAAATATGATACATATGTACCTACATATTAATTTGAGACACCTGTCAATCAGCCCCACATGGCCTTGTAACAAATGATTGCAAAATGCACCAATTCTGTTAGTTATTAGATCTAGTCGAGCTTTTTTTTTTTAATAAAATCAAAACCGTAAGAGAAACATGTACCTAGTCTCACATGCTCAAGTAAAATGAAACACACCAAAAAACAAAGCAGGATAGATTATAGTAACATTACAGAATCGGCATTTTTTTTCAGTCATCTAGAAAACGTCGGTGGCAGTTTAGATCAATTACAGCTGGCTCTTTTGGCTTCTGAAGGGATCACTTGCTAAGACTGCACCTAGTGCAAAAAGAACATTCTTAATATTCTGAAAAAATATATAAAAGTGCCCTGGGACTCCCACCAGAGATGTCCTATCATGGAGGGAATGTGGCCCATTGGTCTATCCTCTAATCGAAAATAATAATCCTGTGTTACAAAATCAGCCGGGTTTTAAGGGGGAATTAGAAAAAGAAAAATGGTTTGAATGCCCAAGCCCAAGCCTTAGACAATGAGTTATTGAACCTTAGACAAGGCAATCAATACTTTATTACAGTAGTACAGTTGACTGCCTCAAAATTGCGACACATTGAGCTACTACCAAGGGTTGAAAGGGGAGTTCAAAATTGTGTTCACGCAAGCGGGAAACACACTGACTGCATAAGAAAAGCATATAGAATTGGTGATTCAATTGGATCCCCATTTATGCAAGTGAAAAGGGGACATGTCTTGTGATTTCAAGCCTCCATTGCGGATCAAGCCCCATGGAGAATCTCCATTTCCCAAAATGACAGAGAACAAAGGCAAGCAATCGAAGTTAGAAGAGGTTTGAAGCCTTTTCAGTAAGGCTGAGTGGGTGACGCTGTCAAAAATGGTTATGCTTATACAGCAGAGTGTTGGGTCACTTGGGGTTGCAATCTTCATGTCCAAAAAAACCTCAACACGCCCTGGGCGCTGTGCACTTACTCCCTCCTAACGTAGACACTCAGACGGAAAACTAAAAGACTCCTCTCGCTCAGAAGCCATACTGTTGAGCATACATCCAATACAGGCCTCAGCTCAGAAAACAGACACAGTTTTTATAATGTCAACATTTAAGTTACCTTTCAGTCAGAGGATGCTCCCCATTTTCTATTAAGGCCTTCATTGATTGTTGGGCCATTTAGAAATGCATTATGCACTACACCTGAGAGTTTATTCGATCTGCTCTCCTGAATGAGGCACGGGCCAGGCCACGGGTGATAGCCACGAGGAGGTAAGCCCTGTTACCATTTGGATAGCTTGGTCTGAGCTTTTGCAGCATTCTAACATGGCCGGCATCTCCTGCAAGTCTTTCCCTATGACTATTCCTCCACCCCTGCTTGCGCCCGATTGGACACTTACAACTGCAAATACAGGAAGCAGGCGGAGCAGGCCCCCCTTCAAGAACCCCTTTTAAGGACTGCAACACATGTCCGGGCTTCTCCGGGCATGGACAGCGCTTTGGAGCATGAGATCTTCATGCATCCATTGACCCCCACAGTATTTGCCACATGCTCGAAAGCATGTCCCAGAATGAGCAGTCTGCGTCTGTTTCACTTCATCAGGCAATTCTCTATATAGGAAAGTAAAGCGCCCACTACATCTGCATTCTCTGCACTGTGATAACTTTGCTACTCGATACTCTCCCCTTACCCTCTTCATGCCACAGGAGTCCGCTCCTCACCCTGAAACTCGCATGTTCACCCGCTTCCCTATTCTGCCCCCTCTGAACACCCCCTCACCCTTCAAGATGTGCTTGCATCATCCGATCTGGTCAATACCGTTAGCTCAAATAGCAGATGCTAATTATATCCGGTCTGCCTTCCTCTCTACACTTCCTGGCCATATCATTTCAAACGCCTTCTCACCCCGATCTCATGACTTTATTTGCTTGCACCGGCTAACTTCAAACTTTCAAACCGCTAATGAGACTTTCCCAGCATGTACCATAGTGAGCGAGCCTCCATGGCCGGATTGCCTTTGCACACTTAAGCTGCATTGTAATCCCATACAGCGGGTCTGTTGACTATTATATTATACGCAGACTCATATGTGTCATGTAGTGTATGCTTTACTCTCCACCTTCTAACTGCCTCACACGCTGCAACCTGCAAGCATTTTTCAGACAATGTTTGTCACTCGCAACCTACCTTCTATGTCCTGTCAGCTTTCTGCTGCACATGTATCTCACTTGTAACTTACCTATTACAACATATCTGTTTTTTGCTGCTAATGTACTTCAACTGCAACTTACCTGTTGTGATCTATCAGATTTTTGCTGTAATTGCACTCTGCACACCATCATCTTTGCATCTTGCAATCCAGTGCTTAATATGTACCTAACTTGTTTTGCATCCTTCCTGACCTGGCCTGCACACTAATGTTGAATATGTATTTTACCTATCTGCTACCTACCTGATTTTGACTTTTTGCAGGTCTGTATACCTGATGTAGCCCCCTTGTATCATGAGGAGCAACTGTAACAGGCTGTACACCTACCTAATTTCCTTGCCTGGCTGTATACCTGATGTAGCCCCCCGTACCATGAGGCGTGGCTTTGCCAGATCATGCTTTTCAAGAACTACTTGTATGCTCTAACCTCTATGAGTGTCTTGCCCTTTAAAGAATGCTCACCTCACACTGACTGCAACTAGCACCTCTGTGCCTGAGGGTTTAGTGTGCTGCTATAAATGTGAAGAATGAATAAATAAATAAATAAATACATAAATGAGACCTAAACTCTAATACTCACACATGTAAAACAACATGTTGAACACCTACACACAGTCTAGGGTTCAGTGCTCACCTCAGGTACTGTTGACTGAATTCATGCATTTGATAACTCGCCTTCTCAAAAGGGGAAAGACGTTTGTTTGGGAAGAAGAGGAAAAGTGAGCCTTTCATAAGCTGAAGACGAAATTTAGTTCTGCACCCATTTTGGCTCTCCAAAATTCAGCTATACCACATATATGGTAAATGGTGCTTTAAACATTGTAATGGAAGCAATACTCTTTCAGTGAACTCACAAAGAATATGAGTTGCTTCCGCTGGCCTGTTGCTCCAAGAAACTCTCTGTGGCTGAAAGGAATTATTATTGAGCTCTTTGCCATCAACAGGCCTTCAGAAAATGGCATCAATATCTAATGGAGGCAGAGCATGTCAACACCGGTCACTGGAACCTGCAATTCCTAAATCAGTTTGGGTGTTATCAGAAGGACAACTGTGATGGATTCAATTATTTTCTTCATTGTACGATCCCCTTTAGACCTATAGTAAGAAATGGCAATGAAGATGCATTTTCTAGGCTGAGCTGTGACTGTCATGACGCCTACATGTCAGAACTATTCAGCTTCTATCATCAGATTGCTTTGCTTCCTTGTGGCAGTGATAGATCAAGGATTGCCTACACAATCGCTTCATGACATATGGGTACAATTCATTTGAGTTCCTAGCTTTGTGGTTTCCTAGATGTTTAACACAAGTTGCTCTTTGGACTGGTTTTCATGAAAATCAAATCTAGATGTCCAACAAAAGTTGCTTTTTGGTCTGTATTTCACGAAATTCAAACCTATTTGCACAGATTCTGCTGGCTTCATCAATATACTGACATTGACTACTTTTCAATGGTTGTATACAAATTGTTCGTATTACAACTGTTCGAATTACAATTGACCTTTTCACAATTGACCGAATTGTGAAGGTCAATTGTAACATATATGCGGGGGGAAACCCCCCGCAACTCCCCACCCAACCCAAACCCCCCCAAAACCCCTTATATATATATTGCCAAAGCGATATATATATATATGTATATATATATATATTAGTTATGGTTAAGTTGCTGTTTCCATAGGAAGAGCACTTTTTGGGTGGCTTATAACTTCGCTCCCCCTGGACGAATCCTCACCAAACGTTGCGAAAAAAGTATATATGCAAAGTTTGGTGAGGATTCGTCCAGGGGGGGCAAAGTTATAGTGGGGGTCCCAATTTATTTATTTTTTCCCATAGACTGAATGGGAAAAAAACTTTGCTCGCGCGTACAGCCCAAACCGCTGGACGGATTTTCACCAAATTTGGACCAGGAGTAGCGGCTTGGTCCCGAAAGCATGGTTTTGCAGATTTGGTGAAAATCCGTCCAGTAGTTTTTTAAAAAATGACCAAAAAGTAGGTCATACAAAATTAGTGATATCTGTGTTCGGTCCGCGGACACACTTCCCTGACAGCTCCGCGGACAGTGTCCTGATTGGCCAATCAGTTTGCATGATGTCCACGGACAGGCGACGTGTTCGCTGATTGGACGGTGTGGCGCATGAAGCGCGTCAGATTTTCGGTAGCGCCCGCCATCTTGGATTCGCGGACGTCCGCAGACAGCGCAGTGAAACTTGGTTCAAAATTTGTATTTAGTAGAGTGTGTTAGTGTGTAGGAGTGTTTGGGGAGGGTGGGAGAGTATGAGATAGGTTGGACGTTCTGTTTTTTATGTGGTAGACGTTCTTGTTGTGTTCGATTTTTCTGCGGACATCACGGGTGTTCTGAGAAGTTCTAAATAAACTGATTGGGGGTGTTCTGAGGACTCAATATGTGTCCGTTTCATTCGCAAGCAAGCTCAAACTGTTCTAAGAACACTCGCGGTGTACGGAAATGTTCGTAAATAAACAAAATGGGGGTGTCCTGAGGACGCTGTCCGTATTGTTCTCTGGCCAGTTGAATGTGTTCTAAGAACACTCGCGGTGTCCTGAAATGTTCGCAAATAAACAAAATGGGGGTGTTCTGAGGACGCTGTCCGTATTGTTCGTTGTCAAGTTGAAATTGTTCTAAGAACTCTCGCTTTGTCCTGAAATGTTCGTAGGAGGTGTCCTGAAGATGCTGTCCGTATTGTTCGATGGCAAGTTGAATGTGTTCTATGAACACTCGCGGTGTCCTGAAATTTTCGTAAATAAACAAAATGGGGGTGTCCTGAGGACGCTGTCCGTATTGTTCTCTGGCAAGTTGAATGTGTTCTAAGAACACTTGCGGTGTCTTGAAATGTTTGCAAATAAACAAAATGGGGGTGTTCTGAGGACACTGTCAGTATTGTTCATTGTCAAGTTGAAAGTGTTCTAAGAACTCTCGCGGTGTCCTGAAATTGTTCGTAAATAAACAAAATGGGGGTGTTCTGAGGACGCTGTCCGTATTGTTCGTTGTCAAGTTGAAAGTGTTTTAAGAACTCTCGCATTGTCCTGAAATGTTTGTAGGGGGTGTCCTGAAGACGCTGTTCGTATTGTTTGATGGCAAGTTGAATGTGTTCTAAGAACACTCACGGTGTCCTGAAATGTTCGTAAATAAACAAAATGGGGGTGTTCTGAGGACGCTGTCCGTATTGTTCGATGGCAAGTTGAAGGTGTTCTAAGAACTCTCGCGTTGTCCTGAAATGTTTGTAGGGGGTGTTCTGAAGACACTGTCCGTATTGTTCTCTGGCAAGTTGAATTTGTTCTAAGAACACTTGCGGTGTCCGGAAATGTTCGTAACTAAACAAAATGGGGGTGTTCTGAGGACGGTGTCCGTATTGTTCGTTGTCAAGTTGAAAGTGTTCTAAGAACTCTCGCGTTGTCCTGAAATGTTCGTAGGGGGTGTTCTGAAGACACTGTCCGTATTGTTCTCTGGCAAGTTGAATGTGTTCTAAGAACACTTGCGGTGTCCGGAAATGTTCGTAACTAAACAAAATGGGGGTGTTCTGAGGACGCTGTCCGTATTGTTCGTTGTCAAGTTGAAAGTGTTTTAAGAACTCTCGCATTGTCCTGAAATGTTTGTAGGGGGTGTCCTGAAGACGCTGTCCGTATTGTTGGCAACTTGAATGTGTTGTAAGAACACTCGCGGTGTCCTGAAATGTTCGCAAATAAACAAAATGGGGGTGTTCTGAGGACGCTGTCCGTATTGTTCGAAGGCAAGTTGAAAGTGTTCTAAGAACTCTCGCGTTGTCCTGAAATGTTCGTAAATAAACAAAATGGGGGTGTCCTGAGGACGCTGTCCGTATTGTTCTCTGGCAATGTCCGTATTGTTCTCTGGCAAGTTGAATGTGTTCTAAGAACACTTGCGGTTTCCTAAAATGTTCGCAAATAAACAAAATGGGGGTGTTCTGAGGACGCTGTCCGTATTGTTCGTTGTCAAGTTGAAAGTGTTCTAAGAACTCTTGCGGTGTCCTGAAATGTTCGTAAATAAACAAAATGGGGGTGTTCTGAGGACGCTGTCCGTATTGTTCATTGTCAAGTTGAATGTGTTCTAAGAACACTCGCGGTGTCCGGAAATGTTCATAAATAAACAAAATGGGGGTGTTCTGAGGACGCTCTCCGTATTGTTCGTTGTCAAGTTGAAAGTGTTCTAAGAACTCTCCCGGTGTTCTGAAATGTTCGTAAATAAAGAAAATGGGGGTGTTCAGAGGACACTGTCCGTATTGTTCGTTGTCAAGTTGAAAGTGTTCTAAGAACTCTCGCATTGTCCTAAAATGTTCGTAGGGGGTGTCCTGAAAACGCTGTCTGTATTGGTCGCTGGCAAGTTGAATGTGTTCTAAGAACACTTGCGGTGTCCTGAAATGTTCGCAAATAAACTAAATGGGGGTGTTCTGAGGACGCTGTCCGTATTGTTCGTTGTCAAGTTGAAAGTGTTCTTAGAACTCTCGCGTTGTCCTGAAATGTTCGTAGGGGGTGTCCTGAAGACGCTGTCCGTATTGTTCGCTGGCAAGTTGAAAGTGTTCTAAGAACACTCATAATGTCAGCGGACATTAAAAGTTTCCATAGGCCATAATTGAAATGTTTGACTCTATGGGTGTGATATGCTGCGGTGGTTGTGGCCAGGGCATAGAGTGTTGGGTGCATGGCCAAATGGCATGGACATTAAAAGTTTCCATAGTCCATAATTGAAATGTTTGACTCTATGGGTGTGTTATGCTGCGGTGGTTGTGGCCAGGGCATAGAGTGTTGGGTGCATGCACCCAACACTCTATGCCCTGGCCACAACCACCGCAGCATATCACACTTATAGTTGCTTATAACTTTGGGTCAAAACAAATTTATAAGGAACAAAGTTATAAGATACTCTGGGTGTGATATGCTGCAATGGTTGTGGCCAGGGCATAGAGTGTATAATATACTTACTGTTTGGTTTAGTAACTGGAGTACCTGTATTTCTTGATCATTTCTGTAATAAAAGAAAATAGCATGTTCGTATTAGTATTTTGTAATGACTTATTACATTGTATAATCAACATTCTTTTTTTTACCCTCATATTTAGTAGATTACAAACCAGAGTACTGTGCAATTTGCTCCGTTTCTGTGTTTGTTGCTAAAATCATTGGGTCTGTGGGAGAAAAAAAAATCTATGTTGGATTAAAGAAAAAACTTTTTCTGTTATGCTACAGTTCATTTGTTTGTTTTCAGTGTTCACTTGTTGTTTCTGACTAATGCTTTATACATTGGCTTGTTGCATTTTTTTGGAGCAGTAACATATTATTTATTTGTTTGGATATTGTAATATTTTGGAGCAGTTAGATGCCAGTAGGCGTATTCTAACTGTCTATTTTTTGATATATTTTAGTGGTATTGATTTATCTGTTTGGAAATTGTTAAATTTTGGGACAGTTAGATACCAATTGGCATATTCTAACTGTCTATTTTCTGATATATTTTAGTGGTATTGATTTATCTGTTTGGATATTGTTAAATTTTGGGACAGTTAGATACCAATTGTTGTATTCTAACTGTCTATTTTTTGCTCTAATTTAGTGGTATTCATTTATCTGATTAGTTGTTGTCGAATCTTTGGGCATTTAGATAGCTTTAGGAATATTCTAACAGTTTATATTTTTTTACTACAAGTTTCCTTAATGTTTAAGTACAGTTTAGTTATCAAATTTTGGTTTTAAGAACATTAAAAAAGTGTTTGTAAGATTTGCTGGTAATCTCTGCTTTAGAGTAATGGTACTATCATTACATTCAAACCATCCACATTTCTTTTTTTATATATGCAGTGTAGTGACCTGAATTGGTTGTGGCTCCTGCGTGGTAGATTATACCTATTGTTGTGAAGGTTTTCTTACCAAGTGATATTTGACCATGTGTGAATCCAGTCAGCTTGCAGTTGTTTTTGGTACCATCTGCATTGTAACGTAGAAGCATTAGTATTACTTATTTACTATGTGTTTGTATTACTAACGTGGAACGATTATCTGAATTGCAGGTAGAACATAATCTACCATGGTTTGCATTTTGTACAAGTTGCTGAAATGGAATGGATTCACAATTAGGTATTGCTATATATACGAAGCGTTCATTGGGGATTTGTTCTTGTGTCACATGGTTGCAGAGAGTGCATGTATGTTTCCAAATGTATGAAATATGAAGAATTCATTTATAGGTATGTTTTTGTTTTCCAGTACTTGTAGTAAGTACATTATAAATTCGTGTGGACCTTCCTGTGAGTTTATAGTGAATTTCCAGCACAGTAGTCCAATTCTTGTCTTATTCCAACACTATATGTGTTATCAGGATTGTTTGCTGCATTTCTGTGAAGTACTAACATTTGCAAACACAATGGGTCTGTACTGTGTAAGTAAATGCTGTCAACAATTGGTCGTAATTGAAATAGAATATTCATTGCTACATTTGCGTAGGAACTTACACCAACTATATTTGAGAGTTTAAATGGACCAGGTAGTTCTGTATCTGACTACTTTTTTGGAGTTTGTCTTCCTTCTTTGAAGAAGTACCTGGTTTACTTTCCCTAATTGATTCTTTTTTGCTTGTGGTACTTGATGAAGTATTCGTTTCTTTTACTCTCTTTTGAAAATTTGCAGTGACATCATGTTGCATTTCTGTTTGATTTATATTTCTTTTATAAGTCTGTACTTTTTATGGAACAGAATATGTGTTTAGATGGGGGGTGTATATTGAGCAAAGTCTATTGTATTCTAAAATGCAAGGAATATCAGCGTTTACTTTACTTGCATCCAAGTTGATTAGAAATAGACAGTCAAGTGTACGTAAGCGTGATAGTGCTACGTAGCTCATGCCTTCTTTAAAGACTGTGTTACCAATATCTATCATTGCTTTGTCTAGGGTAAGACCTTGTGATTTATGAATCGTGACTGCGTATGCAAGAGTTAGAGAAAATTGTTCTCTGCGTACATACATGTCTTTGAAGAGAAGGAATCGAGCTGTTGAGCATCCTATCCTTTTTACTTCTGAAAGTTTGTCAAAGAGAATATTGACAAACTGAATTTTATTGTCACATGGGTATGTTTGAAAGCCAACAAGTGTACCCAGTGCTCCATTAACTAGTCCTTGGTCCACGTCAAGGTTAGGTTTAAGCATTATTCTGCAATTTAAGGATAATTTTAATATCTTTTCTAAGCCTGCTGTGTTTGAGATTGATTTTTCTAAACTATTTAGTCTTCTTGTGGCTTGGTCACACATGGGTAGTGTCATACCATGTACATCTAGTTTGTCTGTGGCGCTAATTTCCATTATTGGTTGCATTTCTTTACTTAACATTATTTCATTGAATTTGAAACAGCTTGCAAGAGTTGGCATTAAGGCCATACAATTCACATTTTTGTGGGCTAATTGTTCCATAACATCTGTAGCACATGCATTATCGCCATAAAGTGAATTAATGTGCCAGGTTTTCAATTTTGCTTCTGCTTTTTTAGAAAGTATACCAACTCTGATACTTTTTAAGATGTTGGCATAAGTGAGAGCTGCAGATTGCCGCATGTTTTCTGTTAATTCTCTGTATTGGAAATGTTGCCAAAGGTTGACATTTCCAATGCTGCCAACAGTTTTACGGCAGAGTTTGTGTCCTAATGTTTTAAAAATAGGCTCACCTTTTACTGGTGTCAATTCAAGAAGATCTCCGAAAACAATAATGTGTTATCCTGCAAAGAGCTCTTCATAGTTTGTTTTGAGTACTTCTTGTAATCTGAGGCGAATCAAAGCCAACATTAGGTTGGAGACCATGCTCACTTCATCTATTAGTAGCATTTTCATTTGTTTCAATACTCTGCGCAGTTCCATTGCAGCTTCTGCAGAAAGTTTGTAATAGTCTAATTTGTTTTGGTGGTCTACTGGCAATAGTAGTAATCAGTGTAACGTGACACCACCTATGTTGTAGGCAGCTAAACCTGTGGGGGCAGTGACAACAGCTGACAGTTTGTTGTTTGTCAATTGTTGAAGGAACTTACTCATGATTTTGATTAGGAATGTTTTGCCAGAACCAGCTTCACCACTGACGTACAGTAGTATAGGTTTATATTTATGGCAGGAACATTCTTTATTTTCATGTTGTACACCATGTGCAATTTGTTTTGTTACTTCTTGAAAAATGCTACGTTTCTCATTGTTTAGTTTTGATTGTAGTATAGTTAAGTCTTCTTTATCTTCATACTGACACATGGTGTTTTCTACTTCTATCATAGCTAATTCTGCCTCATTTATTATTAGTGGTTCTCCCAGTGGTTCTTGGCTTCCTGTTACAGAAGGTTGACTACTGTCAGGAGTTTCTTTCTCTAGTTGGGCCTGTAGTTCTTCTTCCTGTTGCTGTTCATTGTGCAACATTGTTTTGTACTGTGTTAAGTTTACATCAGTTATAGTGCTTTCATTTGCTTTGAAAGCATCATCATATGAATCATAGTTATCTAGTATTTCTTCTTTTTTTCTCCATGGTTTAAAGAGTTGTAGCAGGGACATGTAATATACTTCTTTATGTTGAGGAGTCTTTAATGACAATTTGATATGATTAGTTAAATTTGGTTTGGTGACTTTAACTAAGCTGCCTTCACAGTGTGTCACTTTGTATTTACCTTATTTTTCATCAGGTTTTATATTATTTTTGTATGTGTAGTTTTGGGCTATGTGGTATAGACACATGGTTTCCAAAGTATTACTTCTGTTTGGGTAGTATGTGTCCAATAAATTGTTTTTTAAAATGTCTTGGCTGTTGGGATCACGTTTGGCTATTGATTCTATATCTTCCTATGATTTTAAAACTCTTTTTCTAGATTTAGCTGGACCAAGACTTAGCCATAATATATTTGCAGATTTACCATACAATGCAGTACCAGTTAAAAGATCAGCTGCTTCATGTGATCCACATTCTCTATTGGAGAGCATTTTTATGCCCAAGCTGTATAATTTCTGAGACACTGTTTTATCTGATGACAGGTCATTCCAGAGGTCTTGGAGCTCTGTCTTTTCTGCTTTGGTTAAGTATGCTGTGACATATTGTGAAACTGCAGTAGAATTGTCTGCAATGTACTGCACATCTATGTTTGCATTGCATAAGTGGGCAATGATTGCATTATAATCATTGATATATTTTTCTTCTTCTTCTCTTTTATGTAATATGTATTTTTAGGTGACTTACCCTTAACACTATGGCTAACTGAACACATGAGGTTGTTCACTTGACCTGTATTTGTAACTGGTCTAGGGAAACCAAATCGGCATTTGGTGTAGTATTTCCCTTTGTTTTTGTATTTGCGATGACAATATTTTCCACATTTGTGTCTTTGAAATTGTAAAATTTGTGCATGAAGATCACTATTTGTTGCTTCCAATGGAATTTCACAAGTGACATATTTTTTCAATAAACTGTAAAACAGTGGCATCACTGTCTTGACCAAATTTAGGAGCATCTTTAATCCATAAAAGCATGTGGATATGTGGTGCTCCTCTGGCTTGGTATTCTTTTCTCCAAAAGAAGTGTTGCATTTCTCCAAGGGGAGGAACAGTTTTATTACAAATAAAATGTAGCATAGCAATGAAGCGATGGTGAAAATATCTTGAAACATTAATAGGATCCAAAGAACAAAGTTCTCCAGGTGTTAGTATATCTATGTTTGTTTTTTGTTTTTTTGATATGCGTAGGAAATCATGTAAATCTCCCCATGCATATTCTGCACAACTTAATGTAACAAACCAAGTTGGTGGGCCAAGGTTTCTGATCATACAACGTACATCTCCATGACGTCGAAACCAGTACTCTTTAGTACCATGCATGTTTACTAATAGATTTGTAATATTTGATTGTAAAACCTCATCATTTCTGTTGCACTTTTTGTAATAATTGTGTAGCTTTCATATTTTGAATGTGTGATCCTGATTTTAATATGTGTGCAACTCCATAACATAAAGTTGCTAGTTCACTTTCAAAGAGTGGGTGGAATATGTATTCCGCATTTTGTCTAAATCTGGGATCTTCAGAATACATCCGTAATGAGCGGTATTCTGAAGCTGATATTTCAATAGGTCTATCATCGTACCTTCCTCCTTTGCCAGTAGGAAAGAGTAGAGGAAAAGCATGTGCTTCTATAATTTTTTTCTATATGCTGATTGGTGATCCTTTTGTTTGATGCATTTGGTACGTTTCCAGTGCATCTTCTATGGTGTCATTAGAGTGAAAATGATGAATTGTATAATGGTCTAAAGTATTTGATATTGTAGCAGGATCTAGGAGCTCAAATTGACCAGCTTCTTGTGTTTCTTGAATTATTTCAGTTGTATCCTTCAAGTTTTCTTCAATATTAATTTCTTTGTAGTATTCATTATTCTCTTTAAGGTATTGCAAGGCTTGTCTAACTTTATGTAAATTTACCAGCTGTTGCCATATTTATTTGTCTTTTGTAGGTACTCCATTTACTAAGATAATTAAAGATTGCTGCATTGGACGTTGCACTCCTAGAGTATGCACATTTTCTTTTAGGTCTAATGGTAAATAAACTACTTTTCCACAAATGCCTTTTACCAATTCAGAGGGAGGTAATTTTGCTGTTTTTGGTTGAAGGCGTACTATTGCTTGAACTGGGTGCACTGTTTGAATTATGACGCTCTCATATAAATTAAGTTGTTGTAGGGGTTTTGGTAGTGGGTATAATTCCAAATTATTTGTGATAGCACGTGAAGGAGTTTGGTTGTTGTTACGTTTTGTAGTGCAGTAACTGCAAAGTATTAAGGGGTCAGTTATTTCGTATTTGATTTCTGCTACAAGGTAGAGAGCTAATTCAAACCATTTAGAATCTTCATTGTCTTCTATTTTGTATGATAGGTATACAGTTTTTGTGTTACTTTTATAAAAAGTTCTGCGGCAACATAGACACACATGGTTTGGTACTTCAGCAGATGTACTTTTAAATGTTAGTATTTCTTTTTCGTATGTGTTTAGTAAAAGGTTGCCATGTGTAGAATTGTTGTTAATTTGGTTTAAAGCTATTTCATTCTGTAAGTGGCTTTCACTTCCAAAATATTTTTCTAGATATAGTCAATTTCTTCAAGTAGTGCTGTACCATGTAGAAGAATGTTATTTAAATGTGCTAGTGCTAAAGCAGGACTTTTAGCATAGTACAGTTTATAGACTAGATTTCTTATAGGTGAATGATGCATTGATATCCTTTTGATATCATGGAAGGTGGTTTTACAAGCAGGTCCTGTAATGCAGGCCAATGAATGTCCTTGTAGTCCTGTGTACTTGCGCACTAGACAGGTATCCATATTTTGCAGTAGTTTAATTTTGATTTTGTCTTTGCTTTTTACATATTGATTGAGGAATTGGCGTAAAGTCTTAAAAAATTGTTTGGGAATGTTACACATTGACGTGCATGGCCATTTTTACACTAGATGTTCTGATTCAGTTGAATGGAGGGGTAATTCTAAGTTTTCAGGGCATATTTTTGTAAGGAGTACTTCTTGTTCCATTATGGTATTATTCACTTTTTTCATAACCTCGACCACTGCTATGTATGGCAATTGTATTTGTTTGCTTTAGTTTGTATGCTTCTTCATTAAAGTATGGTTCTGTGCTCGTAGTGTGATTCCATTCACCTCTGCAGATACTTAAGAAGTTCTTTCTGTTGACATTTCGTATTAGTTTTGTTAGTGGTTTCATTTTGTTTAACATTCTTTTGAGAAGAATTGCACTGTCTATCAACGCTTCTTAGATTAATTTCCTACGATAGGTTTTAAGCATTGAACCTGATTTCTCTCCTGTTTTTATAAGATTTTGAAGGACTTTGTGGCGGTACATTTTGGCTAAAATACTTTTCTTGGTATGCTTACTTTGCGCTATATCAAAATTTAAAGAAGCAGTTTTATCTGTAGTGATAGCTGATTTTCTGTTAATTGTTTTTTGGTTTGTTTTACATTTTGATAGAGGAGGCAAAGTTTTTGTACTTGAAACTTCTTGTGTTTCACTAAATGACTGTATTAGCTGTTTTGTTTCAACTTTTTAAAAAAAATTCTGCTAGAGATGGATGCTTATGTTGGACACTTTTATTTTCATTTGCTCTACTTCTGCGTTGCTTTCTATGGACTTTACTTTTGGTAGGCATTCTTTAGGGTCTGTTGAAAAAATAAAGAAGATATGGGTTGGGGTGTTCTGCAATGTATGTGTGCTATGTGCATGAGTGTTTGAGTAAGATGATAAAGATGTATGTAATGGTGTGTGATTGTGCATTGGGAACTACAACTAGTAGGGATGGGTATTCTTGAATTTATGTGCTACTAAACTGGGGTTCAGATGACAGAAAAAAGTAAGCTAGTGGTGTAGAGAAGTACAAATAGTAAATCTAATGTATACAATTAAAACAGTTGTTTGTTCTATAATATCAAAATTGTAGCAGTTGAGTTGGGTAATTTGTGTGTCCAAAAATAGGAATTTGTGGGCCATTCTGGCTGTAAATCGCTGTTTAAGACATGGGGATTTTTGGACAGAATGGTGCACAATCTCTATTTATAGGCACAGAAATAGCATGAATTAACTTTACAGTGTGTTTGAGTAATAATACAAATATTATGGTAATATTCTACTTACTTTTTTTCTAAAATGAACAGGTTACTTCTTAGTTCTTCTTTGTTCTTCAAATTTGGCTGCTTCTTTTCAGATGAATGGTCTTCACTGCAATTGTAAACGAAACAAATTAGTAATTGTGTTACTATCTAGCACTGTTTTTAATTTAGACATTGATTTTTTTAATTGAAATGCTCAGCGCCTTCCTCAAAACCATTAAAACTATCTTATTTACAAAAGATACGTCGCACCAGTTCAATACATATGATATGTTCTTAATGAACAAATTGTATTGCAATGACTAACTGTAGCAAACAAAATATATTTTCTATGTCTTGTGAAATTCATAATGTACCACTGAATACCACTATTTCTGTAACTAAGCTCTTCCAGGTAATAGTGCCTCAATGTCATGCTTAAATTAAAGTAATTAAATAAATAAAGAAATAAAAAAAATGTAATTGAAAGTATTCTTTTTTGAGATTTGAACATAGAGTGTGCATGCATGCAATTTTGTTTGAATATATGTAGTCTATATATTCCATTTAAAAAATGTTAGTTTAACATGATTTGAGTGTGTGTATAAAGAAAGTAAGTAGTATAAAGGTTTATAAGTGACAGTTGATTTTAGTAGATTGAAAAAAACACAGTAGATTCATTTTACAGATTACACAAGCTAAAAGTCAGTTTGAAAATGTGTTCATGTACTGTACAGAAAATATGCATACCTGTAGTTTGTGTTCATGCATATGGATATGCATGGAGCTGCAAGTAGACATCTTGGAGACTTGTACAGTATTTCTTGTAGATGGTGCTTGCCAATGATGTGACACTTGTACCCAGAGAGATTCACAGTACATTTGCAGTGCCGATCTATGATGATGCAGTTAGAGATAGAGGTCTTTGATGTGATTGGTGGATGGTCATGTGACTTCTTAGCTACATCCAATGAGGGAATGGCACAGAGAGTGAAGTGGACATGGTATGTCCATGGACATGGCGGTAGTTCGCGGACATCGGGTGTTACATCCGGGGATTTTTGGGTTCAGAAGTCATGAAAATGAGAATGAGCACTGAAAGGGATTGGTCAGGAAAGTTTAGTGGGTGTGTTGTGCCAGGAGAGAGTTTCTCAGATACTCTTTTTGCTGAGAGAACAACTGATAGCTATGGCTGTGTGTTTCAGAAAACAGATTGTTTGGATTTTGGGAGATTTGTGGATACATTGGTTGAAGGTGCACGCAGAAAGCTGTGGAGTAGCTGTAAATCTTGGCACTGGCATGGAGTAAGTGGAATGAAGTGGTAGGACTTGCTACCTCTCTGTGCTACTTTGGAGACAGAGCAACATCCAGCATAATGTAATTCATTGTGGAGGGAACAGTTTAGGACATGTGTCTGGAATTTCTTTGCAATTTGCTATGAAAGAAGGACTTGGGAAGGTCATGGACATGTTTCCTAATTCTCAAGTAATATTTTCACGGATTGTGCAGAGACAAATGTGGCTTCGTTCTTCTTCATTTGGTCCACAAATGGAAAAAGCAATGCACAATGTAAATAAGGCTGTTTGTGCCTTTCTAAGAGATTTTGGCATGTCCTCTTTTCACAATGAAAATATTGTGTTTCATAGTACATACATTTTTCGCAGAAATGGAGTCCATCTTACTTATGCTGGCAATCAGATTTTTTTGAGAAATGTACAAAATGCATTGCGACCTTTTTTAGAATTACAGCATCCATTTTGAAGTAGGTGTTGAGTATTTATAATTTTTGACATACAAACACCTCCCAAAGGCTCTTTTCAGAGCCACCACTTCCTCCCAGAGAAAATTGCAATGGTTATGATAGGGTAGCACCCCAAATTTTTAGATGTCCATGGACTGTCCGCGGACTTCTAAAAAATACAAAGGGCCCTGCTTAATTTATTTTCACTTCTATTTTTTAACTGTAAAAGGCGGCTCTGAAAAGAGCCTTATTTTTTTAGATTTTTGTTATTTTGTATTTTTTGTTTTTTTTTATACACGACACAATAGGAAAGGAGGGGAAAGGGGAAAGGAGGGTAAAGGGGGGGACACCAACCACAGGGATAAGACAGGGCGAGCTGAGAGAGGAAGATGTAGAGTGGGTTTTATTTGGGTAGTGAGCAGGTATTCTCGTGCTCTGAGACAATAGTCTAAAAAGCACTGCGAAGTCGCTCCCCCCTGCAGAGTACTGTGTTGCAGTAGATACATACAACTGTGACCCTCGAAAGGTAAGGGTCATCAGAATTCTGTATGGCCTGTGAGGCAGCTTGAGGAAGACGCTGTCCCACAGAGGTGGTCCTTGTGGTGACAGGATCAGACATGGAGGATGATCAACCTACTACGCTCCTCACAAGGTACAACCTTGCGAATGGCCCCAGAATGAAATGACCTTAGGTGTCGCTTCATGGTAGTGGTCCCAAAGCTGTACGAACCATGCCTCCCGCGACTGAGTACCATTTTGCACTCATTGCAGGTGACACGGTTCGCACGACCCTTAGGATCATTCTCATGAATGGTAAACAACCGCCACACCCAAGACTCACGCCTAGTGCGGGTAGTAGGGATTTCCTCTACCTCATTCTCATCATCCTCTTCTTCCTCCTCTGCATCCTCATTCCTGTTCCCCTCTTCAGGCCCTTGGGAAGGTGGTGGTGGTGGAGGGGATGAGGGTGGTGCTGAGGCAGATACAGCACCAGGTGGCAGCAGTGGAGCCATGGTTGCCATCAGGTTCTTGATGGATATCTGCAAGTGGCAGGAAAAATCGCAGTGCTCTGAATAATAGTCAGAAACACAATGAGAATAAGCTCTAGGGTGTGGTCTTTTATAGGGGTGCTTGTACGCGGTCCGTGGACATGCACGCTGTCCGCAGACAGATTGAACACAAAAAAGGTTCAAAAAGTTGCAAAAGTATGTAGAAACTCATGATTAGTATGTGGGTCTTGTGCTTTGGTGAGTTTTTATTAAAAGATATTGTGGATTACTTGAAAATGTACTTTTAAATTGTTCGGGGACACGAACGGTGTCCGCATTCAGAACACGCGATCAGCGTGGGCGCGGTCAAATGATCCCCTCGCAAACATGTCCGCGAAGGAAGTGCCTGTCCGCAGGACACCAAATGCATGGACATTGGTTTGCGCATGCACGTTGATGTTCTACGGACACTGTTCGGGCCCTGAAGTAATTAAAAGTGCGTCACACGTTAAACGAACATTTCTGGACACCGCGTGTGTTCTAGAACAGTTTCAACTTGCTAGCGAACAGTACAGACAGGTATGGTGTTCTTCAGGACACCTCCATTTTCGTTTATTTACGAACATTTCAAGACACCAATTGTGTTCTTAGAACAGTTTCAAATTGCTAGTGAACAGTACGGACAGGTATAGTGTTCTTCAGGACACCTCCATTTTCATTTATTTATGAACATTTCAGGACACCAATTGTGTTCTTAGAACAGTTTCAACTTGCTAGCGAACACTACGGACAGGTATAGTGTTCTTCAGGACTCTTTAATTTTAGTTTCTTTACGAACATTTCAGGACACCGCGTGTGTTCTTAGAACAGTTTCAACTTGCAAGCAAACAGTATGGACATGTATAGTGTTCTTCAGGACACCTCCATTTTCGTTTATTTATGAACATTTCAGAACACCCGCGCTATCTGTGGACACCTACATTGTTTTTCTTATAAAAAAACAGAAACTAATTACAACACAATATAAAAATGTAACTTTATTTAACATATATTAATAATTTATGACAGAGAAGGTGAAGCAGAAACGGAAACAAAAACAGTAGAATTAGGGGTTTCAACATGATTGGTATCAGGTGAAGAAGGGATGGAAGTCTCATCAAAACGTTTTGGGTTATGGAGAGGGCTTGGGGATAAATGACTGGGATTATGGTGATGCGGGACAAGTACATGTGGGACAATTGTATGAGGTTTTTGTTTTAAATTGATCTTCAACAAAAGGTTTCAAATTATTAAAATTGGTCAACAATAAATTCATTTTTTCTTTTATGCTGTCAAGAGTGACATAACAGTTTCTTCAGAGGTATTTTCTATTTTGGTATGCTCTGTACAAAAAATAATATATATATGTTAAATGTATATAAAATAATAATAATTAAATGGTTTATATTGTAAAGTGTTTACCATTAGTTTCACTATCTTCTGACATTTCCTCATTTGGGAAATGCTCCTCTAGCCATTCCAGAGTACTAGACATTTCTGTGAGAAAAAAAAAGATAATATATATTTTTGTATCTAATACAGAAAGTTTATAAATATATGAGTAAAATGAAGTACACTTAGTATTTCAGGTAAAATATGTTCTAAGTACTCTGTAGGTCTGGTCTTGCTCTTAGTTCTGTAGTGTCTGTGAGGTAATTATGTTGGAAGTCAATTTATCTTCTTTTGGTATATTCCATTTTAGAACATATTGCATTTAAATGAATGGTTAGTGTGTTACATATATGGGTTACATTTCTTATATATTACTACATATAATGTGTATGTGTGCTGCTTTTTGAATTTGTTAAATGTTCCTATGTTATGATATAACAATCAAACATACCCCCCTAGAGTTTTTAGGTAGTGGTACTGTTCTCCGAACATGTCCGCGAACATTAAAAGAGTTTGCGGACATCAGGTTCAGTGGAAGGGGTTCAGTATGTTCCATATTACAATTACATAAAGTCAAAGTTATTATTGTTAAATTGCGCTACTAAAAACCTATGAAACCATGTGGCCTAGATATGTCAGAAAAGGAAAAAAGGGAGAGTCAGACATGTGATGTCATCAGTGATGTCATCAATGACATTTGTGATGTCATCTTTGATGTCCTGGGTGGTAGGCTTAGCAGTGCACGGAGGTGGCGCGAGTTATGGTTGCTTAGCTTACCATTACTGGCGAATTTCAAGGGTTTTTCGGTTTTACTTGGAACCATAACGTCCCTTTAACAAAGTTTTTTTACTGAATTTCAAAGGTTTTTAGTAGCGCAACTTAACCATAACGTCACTTTAACAAAGTTTTTTTTACTGAATATGTATATATATATATATATATATATATATATATATATATATATATATTTTTATTTTTTTATTTATTGTGTTTATCCATCTTTCTGGATTTTAACAAATGCTTGATTTTGCTTTGATTAGACGGTGACTTTGGCGGATATATATATATATACGGTCAATTGTGAAAAGGTCAATTGTGACCATTTAAAATCGGTCAATTGTTCATTCGAACAATTGTAAACAAACAATTTGGTGTATACCCTTTTCAATAACTGATTCAGAATGCTTTTTGAATCAATTGGCCACACGCATTAGTCTTGCTTCGACTGTGCTTTGTGAAAATCGGATCAAGATGCTCTTGATTCTGCTAACCTAAATCAAATGTTTTCTAACCTGTATTCTGTACCAAGTTGTGAAATACAAACCAGTGTGCTAGATGTAAAAACTGGTGTGTCAATTGACATGCTTTTTTATCTTTACCTTACAAGCATTATTAGTTAGACATTTTTACTGGCTGCCCCTGATTTGTATAATGTGTTCACTCTCCTCGTTGCCTTGTGCAAGCTAGGCCCTAACCCTCATCACCCTTCGATTCTTGCTTAATTTGCTGCAGTTGACTCTTCTTCCCTTGTCCTGCTGCAAGGCCTTCTGGTGAGTTCATCGTGTACACTGCAGTTCCTCTTCCGCTCTCTATCACCACCCCTGCAAGTATGGTTCTCTCCATCTCTCCTATCTACACTAACTGCTACTCTATTTATTATCTACCCTACCTCTCTATTAATGCCGGATGGAAAACATTCAAGAAAACACTCCTGGTCTCCAACCCAGAATTTCCCATTGCTGACACCATTTTCAATGATACCTCCAGGCGGATTATAACCGACATCCTCATTGCTGTCCCCTCTCCTGACCTTTGAACTACCATTATGGTCTCTATCCTCTTCCTCTTTTCATCCTCACCCATTAATGTTAGAACCAGATGCAAAGTTCTCTTGGCACACTTCTCATCCTCTGGGCACATTGTTAATGTCAACCAGAAAGGCACTGTAATGGCCCAAGGCTCTTAGCCCAATCTCCTCCTTCTTGACAGGTGTCTCCCATCTCTCATTAACCCTCTCGGGCCATTCCACCATCTGCCACCCCTTCACCAATGGATGTATTTGGGCCCTGTACCCCACCTCGGAAGACTTTTGAAGCAGGTAACCAGTTTCACCTAGCTTCCCTCAATCCTCACTCTGCTATCAAACACTCCTCCGACATCTGTCACCTCCTTGAAGACTTTGACCTAGATGTCCTCGCTCTCACTGAGACATGGTTCAATGCCAGCTCTGGAACTCCTTTTGACCCTTTCCTTCCTGATGGCTACAAAATCCTCTCCAAGCACAGGTCTACCTGATCTGGAGGTGGAGTGGCTCCTGTCTTCCCTGATTGGGTGCCTACTTCCGTCATACCCACTCCTCCTTTGAATGTCTTGTCTGCAAGCTTGGCATCTCTCCCAGCCTCTCGCTCACACTTGCTACCATCTACATCTGGGCCGATCACCTGCTTCCTTTCTGAGTGGACTGACCTCGCTTCTTCCTTTCTGGCCTCTACCTCTAAACTTCTCCTCCTCAGAGATGTCAAAGTTCATCTCGACTCTCCTGGTGCAGCCTCCTTACTCCTCCAAAACGTCTGTGACTCTCTCTCCCTCACCATTCTTCCCTCTGGTCCAACTCACTCAGCCGGGCACACCTTAGATGCGCTCATCTCAGCTGATATCTCCCTCTCTGACCCTCTCACTACTCTTCTCTCATAGTCTGACCATTCCCTCCTCACTTCCCATCTGCAGCTCCTGGGCTCCATGACTAAACCTCCTACTGCACTGCCAGTCTCCTTCTACATCATTTGACCGATGACGAGAATGTCAAGAACTGCTGTTGCTGCCTCCTTCATTCCCCACTATTCCTGCTGCTGGCTCTGACACTGATTCAGCCCTTGCTAACCTTAAGTTCTCCATCTCTAAAACCCTTGAGACCCTCACCCTTGCCATGAGGATCTGCATGAAGCCTGAATCCAAGAGCAATAGCTGGTATGACTCTGAACTGACCTCGCTGAAACGCAAGTGTAAAGTTGTGGAATTGAAGTGGTTGGATTCTAATGCATTCCCTGAAAAACTGGCTTGTCGCTTAATTCAAAGGTAATATAGACCTTCCATCCACTCCAAGAACTGGGCCCATATCCAAACTTGCATCTCTGGGGCCACAAACAACACGGCTGAACTTTTCAAAATCTGCAAGGAACTTGCCAATCTTACTGCATTCTCCACCTCTCCTCTTCCTTCTCAGGCCCTTTGCTCGGCGCTGGCTTCCCATTTCACAATAAAAACTTTGGACATCCTGTCCTCTCTCTCCTATTTCCCCCTCCCTCCTCTGCCAGCAGCCAAGCCTCCCTTGGCCCCCCCTCCCTTTTACCCCACTGCTCTACTCCATCTCACTTATAGCACTGGATGAGGTCACCAAGACAGTCTGCTCGATGAAAGTCTCCTGCAAACAGCTGCTTCCCAGCTCCTCTAGAGACATCATTGCCTCTCTGGCTGCCTCCCTTACTGAGTTCTGTAACTACTCTTTTGCCACAGGTTCCTTCCCATCACCCCTAAAGCACTCCCTTGTGCAGCCTCTCCTAAAAATGCCACATGCGGACCCTTCCTTCCCGTCTAACTACCACCATATTTCCACTAACGCCTTCTTGGGCAAACTCCTGGAGAAGTTGGTCATCTCCCAACTAATCATCCACACTGAATCTGATGTTTATCTCCATGACCATCAGTCTGGCTTCAGAGCAGCCATAGGCACAAAAACCACTCTCCTGAACACCCGTGAGGACTTGCTCTCAAATCTTGAGGCTATCTCTCCTTCCATCCTCATCCTCCTTGATCTGTCCTCTGCCTGTGACATGGTCAATCACTCTACCCTCATAAATTGTCTCTGTGATACCCTTAGCATTATGGACCAGGCACTGGATTGGTTGACCTCTTTCCTTTCAAATAAATCGACCCTCCCAGGTTCAATATGGCTCTTTTCTCTCCTATTCTTCACTCTCTACTTGTGGCCTGCCATCCCTCATGGTTCTATCCTCTCGTCGTGGCTTTTCAACATTTACCTCTCCCCTCTTGCCCACCTGATCTCCACCTTCTCTCCTCATTTCCAGTGCTATGCTGATGACACACAGCTCTCCTTTAAGCTTCTCTTCTCCTCTTCCTCTCTCATTCCCAATTGTCTGACTGCTATTCCGGCATGTTGTGCTTCTAATGATCTCTTCCTTAATGCCAGTCAGACTGACATCCTTCTCATTGGGACCCCTTCTCCTTCATTAGGCTCTACTCTCTGGCTGCCCTCCCCGGGCCCTCTCCCCTCACCCTCACGTGAGGCCAAACACCTAGGCATCATCTTTGACTCCTCTCTCTCTCCTTCCTACCTCAAATCTATTACCTTGCCAAGAAGGCCCACTATCAGCTACACCTCCTCAGAGGCATTCTCCCTTTCCTCACCTTCCCCCAGAAACTCAATGTCTCCAGAGCTCTGGTCCTCTCAAGGCTGGACTACTACAGCAGCCTCTTCCTTAATCTTCCTCTCTCCTCCCTCTGCCCTCGTCAAGTAATCCAGAATATGAGTGCAAGATGTATCTATGGCCTCAAGCCGAGGGATCACATCTCTCCAGCCCTAAAATGTAGAGTTTTTTGGGCCTCTAGTTCCAACATTCTGCAGTTCAGACGCTTCTCCAAGCAGAGAGTGGGGGTAGATCTCTTTCTTCGGCAGGACTCGCCCTCTGGAACAGCCTCCCTTCCCCTCTCTGACTTAAGCCAGACCTCCTTAAACTCCAGAAGCTTCTCAAGACCATCCTTTTCTCCTCTCATTCCCTCTCCTCGTCCCTTGCTAGCCTCCGTCTGATGCTGTGACTTGTTGTCTGTGTCCCTTATGAGCCTTACCCGGGCCAGGCCCTCCATCGACCAGTCTTCTCACACACTCTTTTACTATCACTTGGCTATGGGAACACTTCCCTGACTAACCTTGAGTCTGACCCCTCTTGGTTTCCCCAGACACTTGCCCGCCTTGGCCCCCTTAGCACTTGCACAGCCCCTGGGCCCACCTCTCACTGGCACTTCTCCCTCACCCCCTCTCCCCATACCTTCCCTCACCCCGATCAGCCACCTCCCTCTGCACTTCTAGTTATTGCACTTGCACGGTCTGATTGTCACAAGGCCTACTAGGACCATTATTGTGATTTCTCCTCTGTCCCCCCTCCCTTTTTTGTATTGTGGTGCCTGGAGACACTTTCTGGTGTATAGGAGTCATACAAATGTTCAATAATAAATAAAATAAAATAAATACATTGCCTAACCGATACACTCATTTGGGATTACCTTATCAGGGTTTGCAACTATATCTCCCCACTTAAGATGTGGAGGCTTTAGCATTACAGGAGAGACATGATTCAGTTCTGACAGGGCATCTATTATTCATGGAGACAAAGATTCTATTGATGGCCCACATTATTGCAGGAAACCAAATATTATGTTAACTCTTGTAGAAGGTTTTCCCAAAGCAAAAAACCCAAGCATTCTCCGGCAGGGTTCCTGCAGCCATTACCAGCTCCTCGTGAACCCTGGCACGCGTGGTGATGGATTTCATTGTGGAACTCACAACATGCAGGGGGCTAGATACCATTTTGGTAGTAGTAAAAGACCATTTGAACTAGATGGCTCATTTCATTCCCCGAAATGGACTTTCAACTGCACAACTGCACAACCTTTATTAACCACCATTTTTCAACATGTTGTTAGACTTCATGGGCTACCCTCTGTGGTAGTCAGCAACCAAGAAACATCATTTGAGTCTAAGTATTGCTGATCCTTTTGTAAGCTATTGTGTGTTGACTATATGTCATCCCCATACAGACATACAGACAGAACGGGCCAATCAGTCATTGGTGCAATACATCATTGTTTGGGAGCTCAAGGGGGAAGGAATGGCCTGAGTTTCTCTGGGCAGCAGAGTTTGACTATAACAGTGAAACACCCTTGTCTCTGGGGTACTCTCCCTTCTATCGCCTTTAAGGTACTCAGCCATTATGTTCCACCTTTAAAACACACAGAAAGGCTAACGTAGCATCAATACAAGAACACCATGAACACTTAAGGAAGACAATTATAGCAGTGAAAAGCAATCTGGTATGAGGAAAGGCTAATTGCAAACACTATGTTGATAAACATTGCAGAGCTGCTCCTCAATACTAAGTGGATGGTAGGGCACGGCGAGCCACTTAAAATGTGTACTTGAAAGGAGAACTGAAGTTTCTTCCAAAATACTTTGGTTCATACACTGCATTGGCATGGGTGGGGAAGTATGTCCAGTATTCCACATTTCCCTTCATAAGGCTGTCCAGCCAGATACCTGACCATTACAAATCCCACCATATCCGACTACTGAGGAAGGTGACAAGAATATGATAAGAGAGAGGTAGGAACTGAGGCGGGTGTACTGTCAGAACAGGCACAGTAGGACACTCAGCTTACAACCCTTATTGTAGGAACAGGTTTCCCATCAGATGCCCTTTCCTTTAATGGGGTCAAGATTTCAGTTCCTTTCACCCTCTAAAAATGTATGTCAAGCTGCAGTCCACAGGTGGCAAAGGAAACACCTTCCAGCAAAATGAACTACAATTCCCACGATGTATGTTGACTTAGTAGTTTACCTAAATTCTTGCATGAACATGACCTCTCAGACACCAAATTAAATGTAAGCCTATAAAAGGACACTCCTTCGTAGAGCCTGTGCTTGGCGTTCCGCTCGGTATGGAAAACTACAATTACTGTGATTCTTGCATTCACTTCTAGCATTCTTAATACTGGTGAATCTCTTGACCTCCAGCTACATGCATCCTGCTGTAGACCATGCAGGCATTTACGGTGAAGCTTCGCCCAATGACCTGCACAAGAGGTAGACAAGAAAGCAAAACCAAGAAATGGTCAGTAAGCCGTCGTACATGAGGGAATGTATAACGTGCAGTTGAAGTAGACTTGATAGCATAGAACATGAACAGATATTATCTCAGCAAATTGTAAAATTAATCAAGGATTTGAAGACTACACAGACTCAGGGGCAGTGGTCGAAGTGTAAAAAAAGAAGTAGTGGAACTATGTTCCCTGCTGGCCTGCACTCGTTCCCTACAAACCCCCTCCCACACACAAAACAAACCCCTAAACACATGCACCTGCTGTTTAAGGGAACATTCATTGTTGTGCACTGAACGTGCAAGTTTCTAGTTCTTCCTACACTTTTATTTTAAAACAAAATCATTCTGTAACGGTTTCTTTTTCAAATAAAAATATAGGAACAGTAAAACTGAACCACTGTTCAGGGGTGAAGTTTAACCAAAGAGCCCTTAAAAGCTCTCTAGACTTTGAAAATAACTCTTTGATGGACAATCAAGGCATTGAACTGAAGTGTTTGCCCCAGTTAAATCACAGTTAGCCGCTAGCAACTTACAGAACGTCTTTGAGTGAAGAGTACTAATGATACCGCAGTGAATGGAGAAACTGAATACCTCAGTGAGTGAATTCACTTGCAAGTATTGCACATATTGGACTCTCTACCCTATTTGGAGCAATCCGTGGGCAACAATGAAGGAAAGCTTATTTCTAGAGTGAGGAGAAGAACAGGAAGAGTGAGGAAGGGCCAAGGGAGACTCTTTTCTTATATTTTACTTTCTCTGGGTTAGAGGCTGTGCGAGTAAGGGGTTCTAGAATACTGATATCAAATGGAGACGTTCTCCATTGGAAAACTGTTTGGATTCCCCAGTAATAGTTGGAGTCCTAGGAAGTCTTATTTTGGAGTTAAGTACATCACGCAAAGTCTAATGAGATTGGCTTTACTGTATTCCGTGGGGACAGGACTTAAATTACGACATTACAGTTCGATATGGTACTTGAATGTCGTATTCCTGAAAAACAAATAAAGCTCCTTTTTGCAAAACACTCTTCATTGTCTGGTCCTGGTTTTCCCATTTTGTTTACTTATGATGTCAGAAGTGGGATAGTTGACCTTGATTTGAGGGTCAACATGCTTTACCTTCACAGTTGTTTCCCCAATACAACATAACCTCAGACGCAGATGTATCCTCCGCGTCTATGCCCAGGTGAACATTGGGCCACTGATAGAGGGTGCAATGTTTTCTGTATTTCTAATTGCCAATTAACCAACTTGATGCCCCGTGATGTACGATGAAGAAGCCCATGTGGAAGAAGATGGATGGGAGAAGCTGAGACCATCGGCCTGGCATCCCTTATGGAGCAGGTCATACATGTATAAGGTCACCCCAGAAAGCTACCTGAGTTTATAACCCATGTAAATTATGTCATTGATGATGGTGTGTGCCCTTATAATCTGCTGCTTATGCTAATTTTGTCACAGCCTTCTGTGGCAGCAGAGTTCTTTGCTATCGCATACTTGTTTTTTATGAGAATAAAACCTTGTTCTTGCAAGCGGTGTGCTGGGTCTTTTTCTCTAGTGGGTTGTATTGTTTCTGATGTGAGCATTTAGGGGTGTTTCTACATTTCTGGTGACCCTGATGTGATCCCAGATTTAGGCAAAAGTCAGAGGCTTTCAGGCTGCATCTCTGAAGGGTCCACACCCACCTGCAGTGACCAGTCCCAAGCACATAACCCGCAGTGGTGTACATGCGCTGTTTTCATAGAATTACTGTCTGCTCTTTGGAGCAGGGCGCAGCCTCTAGGAAGGTGCATGTTGTTAAAGGGACCCTGTGACGGAGGAGCTTGGGTGAACATGCAGATGTAAGTACACCTCTTGTGGGCGATAACAATGGGAGTTGATATTAAGAGGGAACCAGGAGTAAGGGGACAACGGTGTGCATGGGCATGCTTATTGTAGTAGAGGGAGCGAGAGTGAGTGGTGAATTGGGGTGCGATTGAGCTGAGATTGTAAAGACCATGTGGCAGTTTGTTTTTTCTATTTTTTATTATTGTTATGAGGATATGAGAAGAAAAACAGAGAAGTGCGGGATCCTTTCCTTGACTTGTGAAAAGAGAATAAATAATTAGTGGCTCTGTATAGTTAGAGAGCTTGGATTCATGTGCCCAATATATTCCGGGAGGAGGAATGAGATGAAGAAGTGTTTGTTATTTTAGCTAATTGTTTTAGCTTGTTGTTTTAGTGTTACATATTTTATTGTGTTATTGGCGGGGGCCAAGAGAGCATCTGTGGAAGAAGTAGCATGTTATGTTATGTTATGTTATGTTATTTTGCATTTATATAGCGCCTTATATACCATTGGTATGGTCTGAAGGCGCTGGTAGGTTGAACGCACTCGGGTCAGTAGAGGGAGAAGAGAGAGTCAAAAGTCAAAAGGTGCGTGTGTGCACCAGGTATGTGTGCAGCTGGTGCGGAATTCAAGTGGTAGCTGCTTCTTAGCGGTAGGTGTGGTGGTTGAGAGATCAGGAGTATGTGTTCGCTCTGGCTGGCTTTATCCAGGACGAGTGTGGCTGCATTAGGCCTGAGGAGAACGCCTGGCTGGGGGGGGGTGAAACCAGCAATGTTTACTTAGAGTGTTGTGGAGTGAGCGGGAGATGTAGAATGAGAACAGTTATACCGAATGGTGTCATAGTATCTCTGTGTTCTAGTTGAGTGGTGGTGTAAGGGAGAGAGTAAGCGTAGGGTGTGTTATGGTAAGTATTTTTTTCAAAAGTTCCCTGCATTCCAAAGCATATTATGTATGTCACGCAGTTCCGAGCGGGCAGGTCCGTTCTATTCATTTTGTTCGTTTCAGGAGTTCGGGATTGTCCTACACATTCATGCTTGCTTGACCTATTCATGTACTCTGGTTCACCTTGCGTGCTCAAGATTATCCTTCATTCTCCAGTGTGCCTCACGCATGCTCTCATGTGTTCCATAAGTGTGCACTCCTGTCCTTCTTGTGCATGCACTCCAGTCTACCCAGCGCATGAACTCCTGTCTGCCTACGCACTCATCCGCACTGTATACTCAAACGCTCTCTATACACTCATCCGCCCTCCACATTCATCCGCTCCCCACATTCATCCGCTCCCCACACTCATCCGCTCCCCACACTCATCCCCTCCCCACACTCATCTGCTCCCCACACTCATCCGCTCCCCACACTCATCCGCTCTCCACACTCATCCGCTCTCCACACTCATCCGCTCTCCACACTTGCTCTGTGCTTTCCACATTCAGTCGCTCTCCACGCTCCTCCGCTCTCCATGCTCTTCCGCTCTTCTTACTTATCCGCTCTCCACAATCATCCGCTCTCCACACTCATTCGCTCACCACACTCATCCGCTCTCCACACTCATCCGCTCTCCACACTCATCCGCTCTCCACCCTTATCCACTTTCCACGCTTCCCACCCATCCGCTCTCCATACTCATCCATTTTCCACGCTCATCCGCTCTCCGTGCTCATCCGTTCTCGACGTTCGTCCGCCCTCCTCGCTCGTCCTTTCTACATGCTAGTTCACTCTTACACATTCGTCTGGTTAAACATCGTCCGCTCCGCACAATCGTCCGCTCCGCACATTCGTCCCGTCTACACACTCGTCCCGTCTACACATTCGTCCCGTCTACACACTCGTCCCGTCTACACACTCGTTCGGTCTAGACACTCGTACAGTCTTGATACTCGATCACTTGGTCCACCCACACATCGGCACAACATACTACTCGTTGGCTTGATAATATTACTTGTCTGTTCTGCGTGACTATCCATTCCAGACACTCATCCGCACTGTGTATTTGTTCGCTCTACACATTCATCTGTTTCACAACATTTATCCGCACCACACATTCATCCGCTTCACACATTCATCCGCTTCACACACTCGTCCGCTCCGCACACTCGTCCGCTCCACACTATTCGCCCGCACCAAACGCTCATCCGCTCCCCACACAACATCCGCTCCACACACTCACCCGACACCACCCATTCACCTTTTCGCACAATCATCCGCTCCATCAGCTCATCTGCGCCACTCTTACGTCCGCTCCACGTATTCATCTGTTTCAGAACACTCATCCGCTCTCCACACTCATCCGCTCTCCACACTCATCCACTCTCCACACTCATCCGCTCTCTACTCTCCACCCTCATCTGCTCTCCAGGCTCAACTGCATCCTCCGCTTCTGCGCTCTTCACTTAGTCGTTCTCCACACTCGCTCTGTGCTTTCCACATTCAGTCACTCTCCACGCTACTCCGCTCTTCACACTCATCTGCTCTCCATACTCATCCGCTCTCCACACTCATCCGCTCTCCACACTTATCCGCTCTCCACACTCATCCGCTCTCCACACTCAACCGCTCTCCACACTCATCCGCTCTCCACACTCATCCGCTCTCCACATTCATCCGCTTTCTACGCTCATCCGCTCTCACACTCATCCGCTCTCCATCCTCATCTTCTCTCCAGGCTCAACTGCATCTTACGCTTCTGCACTCTCCACTCAGTCGTTCTCCACACTAGCTCTGTGCTTTTCCACATTCAGTCTCTCTCCACGCTCCTCCACTCTCCATGCTCCATGAGTGCAGAGTGAGCAAAGTAAGAGTATGTGTGTGTGGCGGGAGTGTCAGTAGGGAATGATGGGTGAACAGGGACAAAGTACTGGTAGGACCACTGATGATAAACCATTTTTGGTGTCTGATTAAACATTTTTGAGAGATAACGATTGTCAGCATTGGGGTAGTGACTCCTTTGCAGTATCTGTGTAGTGCATTGCCGTTGTATAGGGACAAGATCGAGGAATACCATAAACAGTGGGTGGCAGACACACAAGGGGGGATGTCCAGCATATGGCCAGAACAGGGCACAAATTAATGAGAGGTAAAATATAATGGTAAAAAAATGTCAAAAGAGGAAGGAGATTTGAGAACTGCTGAAAATGGTAGAGGACATTGAGGATAGTGATGAGTGGAAGTTCCAAGGTGACAGCAGCCTGGCCCCAAGCATAGTCAAGCCAACTGCCGAAAAGGGAACACATCTAACCCTGCCCCAAGTAGGGCTGTACCCGCTCGATTCACTGCCTGCTACGGTATACACCAATCCAACATGTGTAGCGTCAACAACCACAGAACAACCCACATACCAAATGAATACCAACACTACAGTACCCCCAACTACCAACCTTTGAAATAATGAGAAAAAACTTTGCAGGCAACACAAGCAGAATTGTCATGGTTGAGGGCCCTCCAAAAGGAAGGAGGTAAATTGAGGTGTGGGCTAGATGAATGGAGGGCCGGTTATATTTTGTTCAGACTGGACAGTGTAGCGATTAACGATGTAAAAATGACTTGAGAAAGTGAGTCTGTATTAGTGCGTCTGACAAAAATGGGAAAAGGTTGATTAAATTATATTAGCTCCCTGGAAGGGGGCGCTGGACAATCAGGATGTTCGCAATGTGGGCTGGATTCTCTGGTATAAACCCGCGTTAGGAGCAGCCTGTGTGTTGCTGGCCAGCACCCCCTCCCTTCCTTGCTCCCCCCTCACCTCTTAGCACCTGTCTAGTTTCCTGTGTGGGTGCTTAGAGTGTTTAATTATTTTTTTTAAACGTACCTTGCCTTTCGGCGCGGCCCCATAGTCTTCCAACTCTATTTCCTTTGTTGATGATGTGACAGTCATCATCATAGAAAACCGATTCAGAAACTAAGAAGTTTAAAATTACACACCAACACAATGGCCACAATGGTGAGTAACCCAGACCATACATGGGTGACAACGTCTCCGGACAGTCGTTAAAGGTGGTACGGCCCGGGTTCCTTGTCATTATGGCCCTAATAATAAAATCAATGTTAATACTTATATAATACATCATACCATTTTACTTATGCTTTTAAACACTGTAGTAAACAGTGTTATTATTCCCCAATTTAGAGTATTCAATTTATCAAGGTAAAGGGCAGAGTTAGGCCTGTTACAGGATTTGATATTGTAAAGTACACCCTGGCCCCACGTGAGAAGCCTAACACATCAGCAATCCACTCAGACTAGAGAGCCTATCAACTATTATCTTTCACCAACCATAATGTCAAGGTCCTTAGTAGGGTGTTAGCTCTAGGGTAGCATGGGCAATCTAAAAACAAGTGGGTTAATTGCTAAAGGAAATACAGGTAAGAACTTGATAATATTCTTTCTGGAGTTAGAAAATTCTCTAGGGCAAAGGAAGGAAACGCATGTGCTGCTACTAAAACCTTACATATATTTAATTGGGTTTTTAATGAGAAACTACTAAAGAAGGTCTGTATAGGTGAGTTGGGTGTCACTCCTTTCTTCTTTTGTATTTGGTAGGCTGAAGACCACTGGACTGATATCGGCCAAAGTGCATTAAGCATGAGATGCCATCCGCAAAGTTGACCTTTTTCATGCAGGGTTTGGAGCCCGAAACGTTTCATTCCCTGCCTGCGATCATTCCTGACACTAGTGACCAGGCGCATTTACACAAAGAGGACAGATATATGGTAGATGGCAAACTTACTGAATGCTACAATTAAAATATGCATCTCTTGCGGCTGCCATGAGAGATGTTAAGCCAAACCTCTCTTGTGCTGGAGAGATTCGTGAAATTACCAACACGTTCGCAAACTTAAACTGCTCCACGGGCACTCCATGTCACGCCTGCGACCTTATGGCGGGGACAATATAAACAAAGAAGCAACCACCCTGCAGGTGAAGGAGATGAAAGTCAATTTACAATAGAATTGTCTAAGTCTACATTCATTTTAGAATACAGTACATTTGACGGAAGAAGATTTGCACTGGACATATCACATTTACTTTTTAAATTGTCCTTGTTAATAAATACTACTCATTTGAATCTCTATTGATCTGTTCACTAATTAATAGATTGCCTTGTTTTGGTAATCTGAATGGGCCTCATTATAGGTTTGGCGGTAGCTGCGCCATTATTAAGGGCATGGCTACCGCAAAACTCCTCGCTACCGGACCCGGCACCTGCGAATGGGCCATTACCGGCCCATTACGAGATGATTGGGCCGGTAATTGCCCATTTGCGGGTGCCGGGATGGCCGGCCTCCCCGATCCCCATTCTGCCCCACAGGGTAGTAACAACGGTGCCGGTGCAATCACGAGTTCTGCTCGCGGGGGCCGGTCTGCACGCATTGTCAGACCACGCGTGCCGTCCGGCACCGGCGAGCAGAACTCGTAATGTGGCTGAGAGGTAACAACGGCGTCGGTAGCACTACCGGCGCCATTGTTGCCTTTCCACCACATTCATAATGAGGACCAATGTGTTCATTTGAATATGTTTTTCTCTGAAAGACCTCCCGCCTCCGCCATGGCTAAACCTCTTTCTGTAGTGGGTCGGCTTTTTCCTTGTTTCTATCTTCAGGTCTTCCAGATTTGCTTGGCAAACTCTTCATTCGGCCATCTTCCCCTTTGTCATACGTACTGTCGATCTCCCATTACTCCTCCATCTTTGCAATCATTTGACTGTGTTTGTAACGACAACCAATGCTTCCCTTTGACTCCCCTTCCTCACTCACCTCGAAACCTTTCTTTCTTTTCCGCCACCACCTCTCCATGCACCCTCTCCACTCCTCCTGTCATGTCACTTTCATTTTAAAGACAGGAGGATTACTACATCAACAAGGTCGGACTGGGGCAACAAATAGGCCCAGCCACCAAATCAAAAATGACTGCTTGAATAGCTAATCGAAACATATTGTTGAGAAAAGGTTAGCAAAATGTACATTTTGAAGAACCTTGAACTAGTAGCACTGGCCAAAAGCACAAGCTGCACAGGGCTCTAACTAATCGAAATTGCGAACGTTGGTTCATATAACTGACCCACACTAGGCTCTTGAGTTGGTCCTTCTAGCATTTGCCCTTTGCCCTATAGGGCAGTCCAATGCTCACTTTCCATACTCATGCATGCCACATTCTCAGTTCCATTCGGTACTCTAGCTCAGTCCTGGATTTAACTTTGCATTCTAGGACTTTTAGTCCTGGATTTAAAATGGGGAAATCCAGGAATACAAGACCAAGAAAGCAAGGTTAAGTCCAGCAATGGAATGGCTAATGTTGGCAAGTGTGCATAGTTGTGCCTTGCATACAAGATTTTTATTTAAGCAAGGGGTATACGTTACATTATTTGTACATATCAAATTATAAAGCAGATTGTTTTGCATGTAAAATGCAGTGGTTTGCATTTTTTAGTCTCATTATTAATTTAAACAAACACCGATTTTACAATTTAGACGAATTACATATGGTGGTCAAAATAGTGCACACAACTACATAAAATGGCAGGCGCATGATAATTGCTTGACAGTGGTGATGTTGGGGCGTTTTAACCACGCTGGCATCACAGCAACACTAGAAGCAACACACTTGATGTGACTTAAATTAATAATGGAGAGTAACAAGGCATTAATGTACCATTACCAATCCAGATCGTTAGAGTTTGCCCACATGTTAATGAACCTCCATCCTTGCTATTATGTTTTTCTCCCTTTGGGAACAGGACGAAATATATTCATTGGAACTGGTACTTTGATGGCTATAGACAGAGAAGTCATCGAAGCAAAATGTTCCCGCTATGCATGCCCCTGGCACTTTCTCGTTCCTAATTATTAAGGAACAGTGATCGGGAGTTATAATGGGTTTAATGGCCTTTCCCTTCTTCACTATCCCTGTGAGTGCCGTGATGTGAATGGAGGCACTGCACCTTAGCATGTGTTATGACATTCCAGCATGGGCATCTGTGTTATGAATTATGATACAGGTGTTCAGCAGCTCAGAGGCTCGGGCGAATTATGTGGATTGTGATTCTTATCTATCTGAACTGAAAGGTCAATAACCTCTTCAAGCATTTCAAAGATGTATTTTCGTCTGCAAAATGCAGCTCTTAGCCAGTGTGGGCATATTAGTATAGTTTATTTCACTGTGACCAAAGAAGCATGTGGTGATATTTCCCATCCATTCTACCACTGGTAAACTCAACTCAGAACTGCATCTGGAATTCTAAGCACGTTCGTGTAATGCAAAAATCATATTTATGTTTCATGACTTTTTTAAAGTGCGCTTTTAATACATTTAAAATGGATTTTTTAAACATGCAGGTGCTGCTGAGAATTGTAAAACGATGACTTATTCTCCATGAATAAATTGAACTATGCAACACCGAATCAAGCCTTTGTTGAAATGCACTAACATGTTCTTTTTGAATTAATAGGTGACTTCCAATGATGCACATGCTGGGTGAAATGTTGTGACCACAGAAAGGGACTTACGCAGTACTTAGCATGTTTGTAAACATACGTTCCTACTACAACAATCAGGCCGATTCATGGAATTAATGTGCGCCAAAAATTCCGGCGCAGAGGTGCCAAAACGTGCGAATCGCAGTGCAAGTGCGAAAATCGCAGGGAAACCAGCGCACATCGATTCATGGAAGTCGGTGCGCGAGAAAAATATTGGATGTGCGCTGAAAAAGTGCGCGGCGCACGCCGGCGCACAGGTCATCCAACAACGTGCGCCATGGCCACAGCGAAATCGCACATAGGGCAGCGCACATAACAAAAGTAGGCGGAACACGGGGCGTAACACTCGGAATGGGGAACAACGCGTGAAAATATAGGCGTCACGGGGGAAGTACAGGAGGCAAGTGCGCGGAACGCCCACACGCTTACCTACAACTATTATTCATTGAATCGAATAGGGAAAACCAGCGCACGGTCAAAGAATAGCACAGGGCCAAACAAGTCCACCACAAAAAAGCAGACGGTAGCGTCCCTGCGCCTGAAATAAATGTGCGCCAAAATGTGCGCTTACAAAAAGCACCTATATACAGCTATGATGAATGATCCATACTGTGGCCCTCTAGGACAAATGAGGTGCAAAGGGGTACCGACAAACACGGACACCCGCTGTGTGAAAAATAGCGTGTGCGTGTATTTCGGGGTGTGCGGGAAGTTCCACACGCGATTGGCCTTGGTACCTGTATTTCGGGGAGCACAGGAAGTTCCACACGCGATTGTCCGTGGTACGTGTATTTCGGGGTGCGCGTGAAGTTTCACACGCGATTTAAGCAGGGTATGTGTATTACAAGGTGCGCGGGAAGTTTCACACGCAAATTTGCAGGGTACGTGTATTTCGGTGTGCGTGTGAAGTTCCACACGCGATTTCAGCAGGGTACGTGTACGCCGGGTGCGTGGGAAATTCCAAACGCAAATCCAGCAGCCTACGTGTATTCTGGGGGTGCCGGGGAGTCCTACACGTGAATTGGCCGTGTGGGTCCTCCCAGCTGTTCCCTCTACACCCTCCACGGCCCCTGCAGGCGGCCCACACCACAGGGGACTACCCTGCACCCCTGCACATGTCCCGCAGGCAGCCCATCCACCTTGGCCATGCCCCCCAGCCAACCCACATGTCACCTTGCACTAGTCCCACCAACGCATGTCTCCCAGCACCCCCACCCCTCAGCAGTCAGGGGCACCCTCCACCAGGCCCCCACTCATGTATCCCACCCCCCAGCAGTCAGGGGCACCCTCCACCAGGCCCCCACTCATGTCTCCCAGCACCCCCACCTCCCAGCATCCAGGGGCACCCTCCACCAGGCCCCCACCCATTTCTCCCTGCACCCCCACCCCCCAGCATCCAGGCGCACCCTCCACCAGGCCCCCACTCATGTCCAACTCATGTCCCCCTGCACCCCCACCCCCCAGCAGTCAGGGGCACCCTCCACCAGTCCCCCACTCATGTCTCCCAGCACCCCCACCCCCAGCATCCAGAGGCACCCTCGACCAGGCCCCACTCATGTCTCCCAGCACCCCCACCCCCCAGCAGTCAGGGGCACCCACCACCAGGCCCCCACTCATGTCTCCCAGCACCCCCACCCCCCAGAAGTCAGGGGCACCCTTCACCAGGCCCCCACTCATGTCCAACTCATGTCCCCCTGAACCCCCACCCCCCAGCAGTCAGGGGACCCTCCACCAGGCCCCCACTCATGTCTCCCAGCACCCCCACCCCCCAGCATCCAGGGGCACCCTCCACCATGCCCCCACACATGTCTCCCAGCAGCCCCACCCCCCAGCATCCAGGGGCACCCTCCACCAGGCCCCCACTCATGTTTCCCAGCACCCCACCCCCCAGCAGTCAGGGGCACCCTCCACCAGGCCCCCACTCATGTCCAACTCATGTCCCCCTACACCCCCACCCCCCAGCATTCAGGGGCACCCTCCACCAGGCCCCCACTCATGTCTCCCAGCACCCCCACCCCCCAGCAGTCAAGGGCACCCTCCACCAGGCCCCACTCATGTCCAACTCATGTTCCCCTGCACCCCCACCCCCCAGCAGTCAGGGGCACCCTCCACCAGGCCCCCACTCATGTCTCCCAGCACCCCCACCCCCCAGCATCCAGGGGCACCCTCCACCATGCCCCCACACATGTCTCCCAGCAGCCCCACCCCCCAGCATCCAGGGGCACCCTCCACCAGGCCCCCACTCATGTTTCCCAGCACCCCACCCCCCAGCAGTCAGGGGCACCCTCCACCAGGCCCCCACTCATGTCCAACTCATGTCCCCCTACACCCCCACCCCCCAGCATTCAGGGGCACCCTCCACCAGGCCCCCACTCATGTCTCCCAGCACCCCCACCCCCCAGCATCCAGGGGCACCCTCCACCATGCCCCCACACATGTCTCCCAGCAGCCCCACCCCCCAGCATCCAGGGGCACCCTCCACCAGGCCCCCACTCATGTTTCCCAGCACCCCACCCCCCAGCAGTCAGGGGCACCCTCCACCAGGCCCCCACTCATGTCCAACTCATGTCCCCCTACACCCCCACCCCCCAGCAGTCAGGGGCACCCTCCACCAGGCCCCCACTCATGTCTCCCAGCACCCCCACCCCCCAGCATCCAGGGGCACCCTCCACCATGCCCCCACACATGTCTCCCAGCAGCCCCATCCCACAGCATCCAGGGGCACCCTCCACCAGGCCCCCACTCATGTCTCCCAGCAAACCCACCCCCAGCAGTCAGGGGCACCCTCCACCAGGCCCCCCACTCATGTCTCCCTGCACCCCCACCCCCAGCATCCAGGGGAACCCTCCACCAGGCCCCACTCATGTCCAACTCATGTCCCCCTGCACCCCCACCCCCCAGCAGTCAGGGGCACCCTCCACCAGGCACACACTCATGTCTCCCACCCCCCCACCCCCCATGAGCCAGGGGCACCCTCCACCAGGTAATACTCATGTCTAACTCATGTCCCCCTGCACCCCCACCCCCCAGCAGTCAGGGGCACCCTCCACCAGGCCCCACTGATGTCCAACTCATGTCCCCTGCACCCCCACCCCCCAGCATCCAGGGGCACCCTCCACCAGGCCCCCACTCATGTCTCCCAGCACCCCCACCCCCCAGCGGTCAGGGGCACCCTCCACCAGGCCCCCACTCATGTCCAACTCATGTCCCCCTGCACCCCCACCCCCCAGCAGTCAGTGGCACCCTCCACCAAGCCCCCACTCATGTCTCCCAGCACCCCCAGCATCCAGGGGCACCCTCCACCATGCCCCCACACATGTCTCCCAGCAGCCCCACCCCCCAGCGGTCAGGGGCACCCTCCACCAGGCCCCCACTCATGTCCAACTCATGTCCCCCTGCACCCCCACCCCCCAGCAGTCAGTGGCACCCTCCACCAAGCCCCCACTCATGTCTCCCAGCACCCCCAGCATCCAGGGGCACCCTCCACCAGGCCCCCACTCATGTCCAACTCATGTCCCCCTGCACCCCCACCCCCCAGCAGTCAGTGGCACTCTCCACCAAGCCCCCACTCATGTCTCCCAGCACCCCCAGCATCCAGGGGCACCCTCCACCAGGCCCCACTCATGTCCAACTCATGTCCCCTGCACCCCCACCCCCCAGCATCCAGGGGCACCTGCCACCAGGCCCCCACTCATGTCTCCCTGCACCCCCACCCCCCAGCAGTCAGGGGCACCCTCCACCAGGCCCCCTGTCATGTCTCCCTTCACCCCCACCCCCCAACATCCAGCGGCACCATCCACCAGACCCCACTCATGTCCAACTGATGTCCCCCTGCACCCCCACCCCCCTGCAGTCAGGGGCACCCTCCACCAGGCCCCCACTCATGTGTCCCACCCCCCACCCCCCACCCCCCAGCAGTCAGGGGCACCCTCCACCAGTCCCCCACTCATGTCTCCCAGCACCCCCACCCCCCAGCATCCAGAGGCACCCTCCACCAGGCCCCACTCATGTCTCCCAGCACCCCGACCCCCCAGCATCCAGGGGCACCCTCCACCAGGCCCCCACTCATGTCTCCCTGCACCCCGACGCCCCAGCATCCAGGGGCACCCTCCACCAGGCCCCCACTCATGTCCAACTCATGTCCCCCTGCACCCCCACCCCCCAGCAGTCAGGGGCACCCTCCACCAGGCCCCCACTCATGTCTCCCAGCACCCCCACCCCCCAGCAGTCAGGGGCACCCTCCACCAGGCCCCCACTCATGTCCAACTCATGTCCCCCTGCACCCCCACCCCCCAGCAGTCAGGGGCACCCTCCACCAGGCCCCACTCATGTCTCCCAGCACCCCCACCCCCCAGCAGTCAGGGGCACCCTCCACCAGGCCCCCACTCATGTCCAACTCATGTCCCCCTGCACCCCCACCCCCCAGCAGTCAGGGGCACCCTCCACCAGGCCCCCACTCATGTCCAACTCATGTCCCCCTGCACCCCCACCCCCCAGCAGTCAGGGGCACTCTCCACCAGGCCCCCACTCATGTCTCCCACCCCCCCACCCCCCAGCAGTCAGGGGCACCCTCCACCAGGCCCCCACTCATGTCTCAAGCACCCCCACCCCCCAGCAGTCAGGGGCACCCTCCACCAGGCCCCACTCATGTCTCGCAGCACCCCCACCCCCCAGCATCCAGGGGCACCCTCCACCAGGCCCCCACTCATGTCTCCCTGCACCCCCACGCCCCAGCAGTCAGGGGCACCCTCCACCAGGCCCCCACTCATGTCCAACTCATGTCCCCCTGCACCCCCACCCCACAGAAGTCAGGGGCACCCCCCACCAGGCCCCACTCATGTCTCCCAGCACCCCCACCCCCCAGCATCCAGGGGCACCCTCCACCAGGCCCCACTCATGTCTCCCTGCACCCCCACCCCCAGCAGTCAGGGGCACCCTCCACCAGGCCCCCACTCATGTCCAACTCATGTCCCCCTGCACCCCCACCCCCCAGCAGTCAAGGGCACCCTCCACCAGGCCCCCACTCATGTCTCCCTGCACCCCCACGCCCCAGCAGTCAGGGGCACCCTCCACCAGGCCCCCACTCATGTCCAACTCATGTCCCCCTGCACCCCCACCCCCCAGAAGTCAGGGGCACCCTCCACCAGGCCCCACTCATGTCTCCCAGCACCCCCACCCCCCAGCATCCAGGGGCACCCTCCACCAGGCCCCACTCATGTCTCCCTGCACCCCCACCCCCAGCAGTCAGGGGTACCCTCCACCAGGCCCCCACTCATGTCCAACTCATGTCCCCCTGCACCCCCACCCCCCAGCAGTCAAGGGCACCCTCCACCAGGCCCCACTCATGTCCAACTCATGTTCCCCTGCACCCCCACCCCCCAGCAGTCAGGGGCACCCTCCACCAGGCCCCCACTCATGTCTCCCAGCACCCCCACCCCCCAGCATCCAGGGGCACCCTCCACCAGGCCCCACTCATGTCTCCCTGCACCCCCACCCACCAGCAGTGCGATTTGTCTGGGTACGTGTATTTCAGGGGTGCGCGGGTAGTCTTACACGCGATTTCATCAGGGTACATGTATTATGGGTCCGCGTGAACTTCCACACACGATATCAGCAGGGTACGTTTATTACGGGGTTCGCGTGAACTTCCACACGCGATATCAGCAGGGTACGTGTATTACGGTGTTCGCGTTACCTTCCACACGTGATATCAGCAGGGTACGTGTAATACGGGTTCCCGTCAACTTCCACACGCGACTGGGCCTGGGAGAGCGTATTACGTGTATTCCTGGGGTGGGCGGGAATATTCACTCGCGACTGGGCCTGGGAGAGCATGTTACGTGTATTCCTGGGGTGGGCGGGAATATTCACTCGCGACTGGGCCTGGGAGAGCGTGTTACGTGTATTCCTGGGGTGGGCGGGAAGATTTACACGGTTGCCTACAACGCGTCAAAAAAAAAGGTCCAATCCGGAAACACATACACCAGCATGAAGCAGGCGCACGTCCCGCGCAGCATAAAAGTGTGCACAAACAACAAACAAGCTCAGACACCAGGAAGAATATACCGTTCCTAGCAGCAGTGGCTGTGGGATACCGCAGGAGGAGGAGGAGGATAGTCAGGGCGAGAATCTTCACACCCAGAACCAGCCTTTTTGGTATGCCTGATGACCAGGTGTATGGGAGGTACAGGTTTCCACCTCACATAATACTCAACCTGGTCAATGAGTGGGAGGATGACCTCACATCACCCACCCTGTGCTCCCAAGCACTGAGCCCCCTGGAGAAGGTCCTCAATGTACTGCACTTCTTGGCTACCGGATCATTTCAGCGGACAAGTGCCATAGTGGGGGGGGGGTGTCACAGGCCACGCAGTCACGGTGCCTACACCAGGTGTTGGCCATCAATCACTGCACGCCCATCAGTCCACAGGCACATATACTTGCCCAGAACACCTGCAGAAAGGCAGGCTGTCAGCCAGGATTTCTACAGGGTGGCACAATTCCCCAAAGTGCTAGGTGCCATTGATTGCACCCATGTGGCTCTACGTCCCCCCAGGGCATCTGAGCACATCTATCGAAACCGCAAGCACTGGCATTCCATCAACGTCCAGGTAGTATGTGATGCCAAGGGAATCATCACCTCAGTATATGCCAACTATCCAGGGTCCACCCACGACAGCTTCATTTACAGGATGTCAACCCGAAACCGGTACATGGAAGCTGGGCGGCAAGGCGATGCATGGCTGCTTGGTGAGTATAAATGCCACAGCACACGCATGCATGACAGATACAGAGTAAAGTCACTACCCCACTTATGGTCCCCATCACCACCTCCCCAGGGGACAGTGCCTACCCTCTCAGCACCCACATGATGATGCCATTTCGGAACCCCATCACGCCTCCCGAGGTAAGATACAACACAGCCCAAATTGCAACCCGGGGCATAGTGGAGCGCACATTCGGAGTGGCAACAGTTAAGCAACTGTCTTTGGAAAGGAAGGGTCTGGCAACATCTAAGACCTTACTGGTGTAGGTTGATGAGGAGGTAATGGTGTTTACTTGGCAGGACATGGTAAGGGAGGCGTTGAGGTATACCCATAGGGTTTTTACAGAAACTGAGACAGAGACTGAGATGTTGTCAATCTGGAAGGCAGTGTTCATTGGGATTGTTTAGGGCTATCAGTGGTCCCACGAGTAAGATTTCAGTTTTATCTCCATTAAGGCACAAGTGGTTTGCTGCCATCCATGACTGTATTAAGGAGTAAATATTGTTGTGGGTGTTTGAGTCATCTGCATAATTACCTGTAAGTGGGACCAGAATTTGGGTGTCTTCGGCATTATTGGTTTAGGCATTGCCTAGGGAATCCACGATGTTGAAGAAGGGCTAGTGAAGATATTGTAAAGGGTCAGGGAACTACATCTGGGCCACCACCAGGAACAAGTTGGTGGCAACGGGACCGTGAAGACTGTTGAAAATGATGGAATGACCTCAAGATCATGGTCTGCAGCCTCATTGCCAGGCACAGGAGAGAGACCTCAGGCAAAGGACATGGAACCGTTGAACCTCTCACCCTGACTCTGTGGGAGGAGAAGGCCAGCTCAATACTCCACATGGAAGGGATAAAGGGGATCGGCAGCACAGTAGTTGGAGCAGCAAGCCAAGGGGATGGTGGTGAGTCTATCAGTCCCCACTCCCATAAGAATGCACTGGCAAAAAGTATGTTTCCCCCAGCATAGATGAGCAGAATAGGCAGGGGAATGGGCAATCACATGACAATCAGTACAAAGGCACAGTGACTACATGTGGAGGTGCATTTCTACATGGTATGATGTAGTAATGCACCTGCACTGTAGGGGAAATGTGCATGTGAATCCATGGAACCAGGAAAGGCACCCATGTGTGCTGCGACAGTCCATTGTGCCAAGTGAACCCCCTGCACTGCCACAACAAGCAATATTGGCAGGCCAACAGGCAACATACACATGCATGGGCTGTGTACACCCTCATCAGGCAGTACTCCCACCTAGCAATAGCTGTACTCATTGGCCTAAAACCAACCATGCCCTTCATACAAAATGTGTGTATGAAGAACAAACATTATGTTGCATGGGTGTCTTGCTAGCCCTCTTGCATGCATGCAAGATGGCTGACAGCATGTCATTATCCACCAAGCAGGTACACAGTGGATTGACACTGAAGAGGCAGGGCTCTCCACGGACCAGGACACCTCCACCGCTGCCAGTCCATCCACTTCCACCCCTGCACAGGGCAGACTTGAAAGCAGCAGGAGGAAGATCAGGAGGGATGCAGCAAGGCCACAAAAGACCACCACAGTGTCAGCTGTGCTAGGCATGGACACCCCACCATAAAAATCTAAGCCCAATGGCCCCTCCATCAGCCAGGCAGATGGCACTGGAAGCACAGCACATGGTGATGCAGGTGCTGCAACAGTCATACTGTAGCTGGCCCCTGTGGAGATTCCCAAGAGTGATGTCCACACACCGGCACCCACCTATCTGCCCCCAGACATCCATGTGTCACCTGTGTCAGACAGGCATCTTCAATGCCAGGCTGGGGTAGACACAGGAAGTGATAGCTCTCCAGATGAGGAGGCGGAGGAGAAAGACAGAGCCCACAGCCAGTGCCACAGCAAACTGGTTTACTCCATAGAGGAAAGCGCCAGCAGCTAGATATGGCATTTCTATAAGAGACGCACATGAGAAAGGCGGATGTGGGGAGAATGCACTCCAGAACATACCCACACAAGTTTTACTCCACACACCACTTGAAAAAAGGGGAGTTAGTATTCTTATAGGGCGAAGATCCCCTTCCAGGTAGGCAGGTGAAGACCGATAGGGAGGGCCAATTTCTTTTCATCTCTTGGATGTTGGGAGGGGTGCAGCTGAGCCTGGCATCAAAATACAGGTTTGAACTCCGGTCAGAATGACTTCCTTTGCTCGACTCTGGTGGGGGCTAATAGCATCTGCGACAGACTATATAATTTTATCAGGGGATTTTAACTTTGCCATGGACTCTAACTGGGATGTATGGAAGGGTGGGTGTTGTGGGGCAGTGAAGCCGTCAGACCTTCTTAAGCAGATTGTGGATTTCAATTTAGTACATGCTTGGAGACATGCACAGGACACAGGCAGGGAATGCACCTTCTTTGTATTTTTATTTATTTGTGAATTATATAGCAATTCCTTCTCGTATACCCATCACATGTACTCTAGAATAGACTATTTCTAGTTCAGTATGGACATAATCCCCCAGGAGGATTAAAATTGGTACCATAGATTTTTCAGATCACATTCCATACTGATGAGCATAACTATCCCCCCACAGAGCTAGGACTGAGGGACCAAATAGGGTGTGAGGAGACAAACAAGGTGGCGATAAAGGATTTCTTTAATTATAAACCAGCTGGCCAGGACCAACAGACAGTAGGGTTAGACACCTTTAAGGCATACGTTTGAGGCATAATAATCTCAAAAGTGTCAGAAGGGAGCAGACCCTGCTGCTTACACAGGAGTGGAAGAGTAGGAAGGCAGAGTGTAGAGGAATAGGTGGTGAGGTGGCAAATTGATATTATGGAGACTGCCAAGGCTGAGTTTACCATGGTTTTCTTGAGGAGATTAATAAAGCGGGAAGGATCTTGGACTGGAAGCTTAAAAAAAGGAATTTGCACAGGACGAATGTCAGGAATAAAGGATACCAACACGGATATAGTGCATGGTGACAAGGTGATGTTAGTGGAGTTTGATAGGTTCTACAGGGCTCTTTATATGACCAAACAGCCTGAGTGTTCTCGGATATCGGAGTTCCTCAGTAGTTGCCCTTTGGCCCCACATATGGCAGAACTGCAAGGTCAGCTTAATCTGAAGATCACTGAGGAGAAAGTCTTGAAAGAGATTACCTTGCTGATGATGGGAAAGGTTCAGGGCATAGACGGCTTGATGGCTTACTTTTTTAAGCAGTTCACCAGTAGTTTACTGACCCCTCTCCATAGCCTATTTAATACGTTCTTGCAGGGGATCTCTTCTTGCACTGATGTGATTTTTATCACCCCTACCTCCAGAGCCTTCTCTCCACTACGAGAGAAGTTTCCGTGAACCCCCCCCCCACCCCACCGCCCACCCCCCAGCAGGGGCTGTGGTAGGAGTTGGGATAGGGGAAAGCAAGTACTTGTCACTGTGCAACAGTAAAGTGAGCAGGCAACAACACCTGCAGAAGGTGGCTGCTCTCAATGCAAAAGCAGAAGAGGTTTACCAATGTCAAATACATTTGCTTTGATGGTCCACTCTTCACACCATTCAGTAACCCTTTATGTGTATTAAAAGACATGCACCATGTAATACATCAATACACAGTCACTCGGTAATGACGACTCAATGAGTGCTTCTTACACTCTAATGTAAAAAATAAATAATTTAAGTATGAGTAATTGATGATAAAGAAACATTGCCATTATTGTTGTCACTATACACTACACACTTAATATGCACAAAGTTATTAATGAAAAGGCTGAAATCATTGTCATTGCCTCTACCTCAAATCCAAGAGTAAGGGCCTGATCATGAGTTGAGCGGTATTCCGGTGGTAATAGCACCTGGATACTGCCCAATGTTAATTGCGTTAGCACATCCTGCTCCGGAGCTATTAGCACCAGATCACGGGTTGGGCAATAACGGGAAATCCCGATATCCCACGATTTTCTGAGTAATTACTGCACGCTAATTCCGCCGGTGGTAATTGCATCAAAAATGGGGCGCTAAATGGGATTTTCACCACCTGCAAAAAGCTGGAGGTAAAAAAAGCCCATTTAGTGCCCAGCTCGTGATCATGCCAGCCCTTAAATGCATCCTATTTGCGTTATTGCTGTATTTAAGAGCTACTGCCCAACTTTTGATCATGCCCTAAGACTGATCAACCTCCTCCAAGAAATCCTAGTCACCATTAAAAAAACAACCACCTGCCTCACCAGGTTGTGATAGGTAACCTCACAAATGATGTTAGGCAATCTAGATCCTGCCTCACCAAATCATGATAACTAATCTCATAGAACCATCTGCTTCAATCAATACCTAAATACCTTTCTGCAAGTGATATCAAATGAATGGCAAAACAAAACATCTCATGCTCACTAACTGTAGAGGATAGAGAAATGAGGACTCGGCAGTATTGGATGCCTGGAAAAATCCACAATTCAAGGAAAAATGGTACAATTATAAGAATTATAAAATTGGAAAAAAAATCCAGAAAGCCACCTTTTACTGCACCATGAGCCTTTCATCAAAAATGCATCACAAATAGGATAAAATATTTCAAAAATAATTAAATGTCCATTGGACTTACTGGTGCCAGCATATAGCCACTCCAGAATACAGTGTCTGCTCTTAGGCTGTGAGCTGAAGTGCCTTGGGGTGAGTTGGGGGTGGGGGGAGCAAGGATCTTTCCCCAAATAGCTCAAAAAGGATTCCATTTCTGCTACAACATGTTTCAAAATAGCCAGAATCCAACTAGGGACTTCAGAAGTTCAGTAAAAGAATTAGGAGGGATTGGACCACTTCCATCTAAAAAGCCTTGCTGCTCTTTCCCTCCTTCAAGCATCTGCCCCCTGGACTTCCTGCTCTGCGGCCCAAAAAGCTTTGCACTGGGGCTGAGCTTACTCTATACCTTTTTTGGACCTTCCCCATTTCACGGCCATAATCACCAAAATTCGCTGAGCACTGAAAATTGTTCTAAACAAAATATCGAGGACACAAGCATCATCAGCATCATCATCTTCTAGGAATTGCGCCAACAAATATGATTTAGATTACAGCACCTTTCGTATGTAAATATTGCTCAAGGACATGTCATCTTTCAACCCTAGGAATCGTTTCAACAAATGTTTTAGTGAAATACAGAATCCTGTTTAAAACTACAGAATAAAACCACCGAAAGCACTGCATTTTCTAGTTCGCAATGTTTGCTGTTATCTATGTTTTGTATTAGCGAGAAAATTGGTGCTCAGCTCAGAAAGGCCTGGGAAGAAGGAAACTGCTTTGTTTGCACAATAATAGTGCAATGTACCTGTCTCAAGGCCGTTGTCACGTAGCCTGGACTATTGGAAAAAGCTCTACTGTACTTCATCACAACATGCAAAAGCAAATCTTGGGTCTTGCATTTCACTAACCATGAATCTGTTTTCATTGCACTGTGCATTTAGCAAGAAGGCTTGGTCTCAAGCTCAGATCACATGCCATTTTAAGTATGGCTAATATGGGTAAACATAGATGTCACCCCCGACCTCATGAGACGTAGAGCAGGCCATGGAGGCATCATAGGTATATTGGGAATTAGAGTGAAGGGACAAACAGGGCAGCACACATAATTGCTAAAAATGCATTCACTTTGAATATTCACTAGTTACTAAACATTGAAACATAAACAAGTCTTCTTGAGTAGAACAAGCTGCAGCAGGTATTGGTCAGCAGACAAACTCTAGCCGTTGATTGTGACTGGCGAATCAGAGATGGATAGATGTTTGCCACAAGAAAAGTTCCAAACAGTTTTCTTCTGTTATTCAGGATACAGTTTTGGTGAATTGACAAGTTCATTGCTACTTGTCACACAGAGTAAAAACCCAGCTACGAGGATATAGAGCACATCTGTGATCCCCGTGCCTAAGTTTCCAAAGAAGTCCAGAAAACATTTCAATGGATTGAAGAAAGCAACTGTATTCATCATCCAGTAAATGGAGCTCAGGAAGGTGCTCCCATTTGTTGGAGTAGAGGGGTTCAACAGGGCATGAATCTCCTTTGGCTATTTTGGTATTCTTCCAGTAGGTCTTTGACCAACTGCAGTCCTCTGTTTGATGCTAGTGTTGTGGATTTTCAAATCCAGGAGATATGCCAGTGTTAGTTGTAGAAACCTCAGTGGTGATAGCTTCCCTTTTGGCCAGTCCAATTGCACTAGTTCATTCCGAATTGGTGGATGTAGAATATAACTGCAAAAGTTCGCCACATTTGAGACAGTGATCAAGCTGACAATCCCCACAGACGCTCCACAGCATGAAGCATTGAACTGCACAATGCAGGATCTCTTAGGTAGTAGTAGAGTTTTGCTACTAAATGTCTCCTTTCAAATTACACTCAGCATGCACTTGGTTGCATTTGAATTTTGCTCACACAGGCTGATCTGATGAATGTCCTGGCATTTTATATGGGTGTTGCAACACAGTTCTTCAGGGAATACAGTTGTTCAGTATAATCCTGGCGAGTCACGAGGCGTGGGTATAGAGCACCTCATATGGAGTTTGTAGTCATTTTTTCTCTACTTGATACATAGTGCCCCAGGACTGCAGTTCTTCAAACAATAGAGCTGTTTCTACTGGCATGGGAATATTCATGATCCCATGCAGTGTTCATGACAATGAGTCTTTGTCCCACACAATACTCCATAGAATGTGTTCTTGAGTTCACTCAGCAAAGTGTAGGTGGACTCTGAAATGATATGTCTCTGAGCTTGTCTTGGTACATTCAGTTCTGTCAGATGCTCTGGACATATTTTGATAGACCACCTGCAAAGGTTGTGTCCAGGAAGTCTGTAATCTTCAGAAGGTCAACAATTGCTTGTTGTTCATCCGGTAAGATTTCCAAGTCGCTGCTGCAATGCAAGAAAGTTGTCATCAGCTTCTAGGAATTATGCCAACAAACTTGTTTTAGCTGACAATGTTCCCTAGGAATTGTTTCAAACAATGTGTCAGCAAGCTACAGAATCCTGTTCAAATCTACCGAATAAAACTACAGAAAGTGATGCATTTTGTAGATGTCATGAATTGCAGGGTGCGCCCCTTTTGGGCCTCATGGTCCCTGTCACAACAGACTTATACCCATTAATACCTCCAATATGGCTGTCCAACGCATTCCCTTCTCGCTCCATGCGTTGGACGTAATCTTTCTCTATTTCTAGACCAAGCCTTCCGCGGCTCCGCGCGTCTCAATGCTATAGCGAAGTAGCGACCAGACGTGTGCTCTGTAGCTTGCGGTTCTTCTTCTTTCCACTCCGCTTTCCCTTCCTCGAACCCCCACCTTCTTCTTCCTCCTGGATTCTAGTTCTAGCGAACTTACCTTGCCTCCTGGATTCCTGGATTCAGCCTCCTGGAAAACTGAACGCATTCTGGATTCGGCAGAGACACGGGCCGCCTTCTTCAAAACCCGATCCATCCGAAAGAAGGCAGCATCCACGGACACCGGTAAAGAACGGATTCAGGTGAGAAGGGGGGAACTCCTTGACAGTAGATGGCAATGTTTTCCGTTAACTATATTTTGTATTTTGCAAGAACATTGGCATTCAGCCCGGAAAGGCCAGGGGCGAAACAATCGGCTTTGTTTACACAATAAAAGTGTGATGTACTCAGCATAAGGCCATTGTCGCTCAGCCCAGGATACTAGAAAAACATCTTGTTAGGGAGAATTCTCCAGAATGGCTAATGTCCCTTACCTACTGCATCCCTCAGCAGATTTGCTGGATTTCTAGGATTTATTTTTTTCACCTGGTAAGAGTGTGAGCCTTTTTTCCCACTCTTGCATGTGTTTTACTGTGTGTTTAACATGTTTGTGTTAATAGGCTGTGGAGCTTCACCTACTCCATAGGCATCATCATTTTACTGTGTGTTACACAGCACCTTTAGTGCAGTGACACAGGGTTTTCTTTTTCAGACTTCCCACTTTTAAACCCCATTTTCTGGGACCGACTACTGTCTCCCAGAACATGTAAAGTTGCCATTGACTTTATTAGTCTATTTAAAAGCACAGACCCAGTACAAACTATCTTACATAGAGTACTGGAAAGGGTTAATAGTTATGCCTTTTTGTCTGTTTCTCATGGAACATTATTTCGTTCCAATTTCTTTAAGATTTGGCTGGTGGCAGTGGTATCCACCCTATTTTTCCTACCACGTTCTATGTAAATAGCCTTGGTAATGTTTTAGGCTAAGTTAGTAGCCTCGAACTTAAATCTGCTGGACTCCAAATACTTTTATTTGGTTCCGGCTGGGTTTATTTACCATTTATTTTTGTAAAGGTATTTCTCGTGTTTTACTATGCGAGCCAAACCAGGTTTGGTTCCTTTGTTCATTGTACTTTGGCAGGCTTCTACACAGAAGCCCTCCTTAGGCGCCTGAATGTCTGAGGGGGACAGGAGGGGTTTGAAACTCCCTGCACAGGTTCTCCTTGGAGACCCATGTCACACTCTGTATGATTGGCTGTGGTGACTGTCCCGCCAGGACAGCCACCCTGTTGTGTGATTGAAAGCCAGGCTGTGTGAATGGGGGAAAACTGCATAAAAAGCAGGTCTCTGGGACTTGGAAGACATATTCACCACTGGACTGAGAGAACCGAAGAGAAGCTGAAAGAAGAGGACCATTTCCACGACTGAACCTCCCGGTGAAGCACTGCTGCGGGTCCGACTCTCCAAACTTCGAAGACAGAAATGATCTTCAAGGAATCTTCTTCCCTTGAGCTGTTGGGACCAACCAGTTTGCCAAACACCTAGAAAGGCCTTCCTCCCCTGGTCGAATTTGCTGTGCCCAGATGCAGTGAACTGGATACCCAAGAGGACCGGACCCTGTTTGAGTTTCAAGGAGCGCACCTTTTATTTGTTGCTTTGCTCTGCTATTGGTTTCTTCCCTAGGCAGTGCAGGACCCTCCAGTCTTCCTACTTCATGACAGTCCGACAGTTGCTTCCGAAACCGTGAGCCTGCAATGATCTGCCAGGAACTTCTGCCTCAGCTACAGCGATGACCACGGTGAAAGTGTTTAAAATAGTTTGCCAATCTGAGGGCTTGTCCTTCTCTATTCTTTTAAATAACTTTTCCTTCGACCAACTTCGTTTCGAACTCTTGGTAAAGACTTAACTGCAAATTACTCTGAACTGTGTGATCCTCTGCAAAGACTCTGAACCAATAACATTGGCCCAGGTCTATTGATTTGAATCCTCATTGTAGCAAGCCTTTTCTAGATTGTCCTGCCTACTTACTTGTTGGTGCTGCTTAATTTTGTATAACCTTGGCTTTCCCTCCTTTCTAAATTGCCAAAGTGCCATTTTGCTCATACTTCATTTTGAGCCTAACAAGTTCAGTATATAATTAATTGTATGTTGTGTAGTATCTTAAGAGTGTGATTTTTCTGCTGCTTTATTTAGTGAACTGTTGTTCAAATGAATATGTAAATAAATGTATATTCTTTTATTCAGAAACCTTCAGTCAGTGTTTGTTTGAACCATAATAATTGCTTTCCTTTGTGTAACTATTGATACTGCTCACTTTACTCTTGAGATAAGTCTGGCTGCTCAGCCATCGCTACCACTTTACTGTGTAGTACAGGCTTGTACCAAAGGTGAATTTGTACTGACACTTGTAGTCTTGATTGTGTGTTTTGTAACCAAAGGGTACTGCATATGATTCTGACTAACACTGGTGTACAGCGGTGAGGATCAAGTATAGTGATTACACTAAGAGGGCTGCTATTACCTTGGATCAACTAACCACAAGGCTAAACATCACTAAAAGCTAATTTTAATAAGGTCTGATATGGAAAGCTACAGTCAAGAAACCCTCCTTAGTTACACTCTGGATTATCTGAAACATCTGTGTAGAGAAAGGAATCTCTCTGTTAAAGGTAAAAAGTCAGAATGTATTGAAAGGTTGTTAGAGAAACAAAGTCTGGAGAGTGGGACTGAAATACCTGCCCTACAGCAAATGTGGAAATGATGAGGATGATAATGTGTCTGTTATTATGGATGAGTTAGATGAGGCAGATATGTCTCACAATGTAGGCCTTACTGCTCCTCTACCTGCTCAGCAACCTCAACCTTTGTCCACTGGGACCCCATCAGGTCCTACACTCATTCCTGAGTTCATTGCTCTAGAAATGATGATGCTTGAATTGGAATTCAAATATATTAATGCTCAAGCTGACCAAAAGCATCAAGAACTTAAGCTCAGAGAAATGGAGTTGAATCATGCCTTAGAAATGAAAAGGTTGTCTATTGAATATGCTTCTCTCCCAGAGTCTTCTAGGTCTTCCAGTCCTAAGAGACTCTGCATGCCGAAATAAATGGTGCTTCATATTTTGGATTGGTGTGCAATGTTTAAATATAAACATGGGATTCAAGACATTACAGGGAATCAGTTGCTTCCTTGGCTGTTCTCTAGGCTACCCACTGTTGCATCTGATGTTGTGATAGAGTTGGGGTGTTGGATAGGATGGATTATGCGTGTGTGAAGCTAACTTTAATTGCTAGATTTGGGAAGACCCCTTCTCAGTACCTTAAGAGGTTTAGGACCCTCAAAAAGCATAATGTTACCCCTTGGGCTACCTGGGTATGTGAATGTTTGAAGAACTTAGATGGTTGGGTTAAGGGTTACAGAGTAAACACTTATGAAGTTATGAGAAATCTTGTTATTTTGGAGTCAATTTATGATGCCTGCTCTCCTGAGCTCATACAGCACTTGGCTGATTCTTAGGAGATAGATCCAAAGAAGTTAGCTAAGGCTGCTGACTTGTTTGTTGCCAACAGGGATACTCACAAGGATTCTGGGGCAACTCAGAAGAAGGATGAGGGAAAGCAGCTAAATAAAGATAACAAGGAGAATTATAATACCTCCAATCCAAAAGAAGGCCCCATACAGCAACATAAGGGTTAACCACAAGGGAAACCGAATCAGGCTAGTACATCATCTGGACCCAAACGAGATGGAGGTCAGAACAAACCCCCATTCATAAAAACATTTGGGACATGTTATGTTTGTGGGTGAACTGACCATGTGAAAGGGGATCCCAAATGTAAGGGTAAACCTTCGGGGGTCCACACTGTCTCCTTAGCCTTCTCCCCAGAGGAAGAAGTTCATATGGCAAGTGGAAACTGTAACATACTGGCTGATGAACCCATGAGAGTGTCAGGTAGTGTTTCTTTAGTGTCCCTGGGTTTGTGGGAACAACAGAATTTATATGTCTATAATTCCATCCCAGATAATACTAAAGAATATTATAAAGACAGTGTTCTTGTGAATGGCTAGGAGACCCCTGCCATCAGAGACACTGGAGCCAGCATAATTGTGGTTGATGAATCATTTTTCAAGGTGAAGGATGTTGCTAAGACACCCAAACACCTAACCAAGTTAGCTAGAGCCCCTCTGTAAATGCTTCCCCAGTTACCAGATGTCATCCACTGTAATGATATGACTGTCAAAATACCTGTTACTGTGCAGAGTGAAGTGCCTGGGAGAGTCCTGTTGGGTAATGACCTGAAAACTCTTGGAGTCGTGTCCAGTACCCCCAGCACTCCCTGTAAAATGAAAAAAGGAGCTCACTAGGCCTGCAAGGAAGAGGACCTTGAGGTGCTCTCCAGGGGAATTGATAGAAAAAGCTATCACCCCACCCCCCCCCCATTCCACAGGAATTGCTCACTGCTATTTCAGGAAAGAAAGAGGCAAAGGGGAAACCCAAGACCTCCATGAAGAAAGCAGATAGCACTCCTGTGCTACCAACGAGGACATCCCCAAGATTCTCTAAAGTCACAACTGTAACTCCCCCTCCTGCTGAGGCTGAGTGTGAGGTACAACCATGTGTGGTTGAGCCAGCTTCTGAAGAGTCAGATCTGGAAGAAGACATAACTCTATTTGGGGATCTGGATCATGTTGACCATCCTGAGCTGCAGTCTTTACTGGCACAAGGTGAACCCAACAGGGCAGACTTCAGCAGAGGACAAAGAGGGTGTCCTACTCTTGAAGGTCTTTGACAACAGGCAGCTTCTCAACTTGATGGGCATGAAGTTGGAAAGCATAGGTTGCACTGGGAAGATGGCCTCTTCTACAGTGAATCGACTGAGTCTATCCATGGGGACTGCAAAACACCTATAGTGCCCCTAGAACACAGACTCTTACAGTAGGCCCATGAGATACCTTTGGCTGGTCATTTGAGTTTCAAAAAGACCAAGGAAAGGCTCTCCCTATACTTCTACTGGCCTAAAATGGGTTCAGAAGTTGACAAATTCTGTAGGAGCTGTCACACTTGCCATACCTCTGGCAAGAGTGGAGCCAAGAATGTGGCACCCTTGGTGCCTCTCCCAGTGGTGGGAGTTCCTTTTGAGATGGTGGGCATCAACATTGTTGGTCCCCTTGACCCTTCCACGTCTTCAGGAAACAGGTTTATCCTGGTTGTATTAGACCGTGCTACTAAGCATCCTGAACCAATACCTATGAGAACTGTTACGGCTCAGGCTGTGGCAAAGGCTCTACTTGGTATTTTTACCATAGTAGGGTTTCCTAAGGAAGTTATATCCGACAGGGGATCCAATTGTATGTCCCACTACATGCAAGCCATGTGGAAAAACTGTGGTGTCACTTACAAGTTCTCTACAGCCTACCATCCACAGACAAATTGACTAGTATAGAGCTTTAATCATACTATGAAGAGCATGTTAGGTGCTTTAGAGGAACCCCTTAAAAGAGATTGGGACCTTCTACTGCCATGCCTTCTCTCTGCTTTTAGAGAAGTCCCTCAGGAGGGAGTTGGCTACATTCCCTTTGAACTTCTCTATGGCCATCCAGTCCGATGTAAATTGGCCCTGATTAAGGAGGTGTTGGAGAGTTGTCCTTCCCTCAAGCCATTCAGAGTGACTGATTATGTGATAGGTCTCCGGAGGAAAATGCCACACATGATGGCAGAAGCTAGTGAGAACTTAAAAGCAGGTCAGGCTCTGGTCAAACATTGGCATGACCAGAAGGCCAGCATGGTTTAGTTTACTCAAGACCAGTTTGTACTAGTTATGGTGCCAACAAGGCAGAGGGCCTTGTAGGACAAATGGATAGGACCCTTCAAGGTTGTGGGCCAACTTGTAGAGGTGAACTATTAAGTGGATTTAGGCAGACCTAAGGAGGCTCCCAGAGTCTTTCACACAAACTGTTTGAAGGCATATGTCTAAAGACTAGAAGTGGGAGTTTTGATTCTAGCTTCAGCTCTAGAGGAGGAGGAGAGTGAACCTCTACCTGACCTACTCAGAGGCCAACCTTTGGATGAGAACATAGAAGGAGTCAATCTCTCTTCTGATCTGACATCTGAACAACAGGAGGAGTGCAAAGTTCTGTTAAATCTGTTTGCTTTCCTGTTTTCACTTTCACTAGGCTTGACCCCTTGGGGCCAGCATGAAAATCTCACTGGTGGCTGTTTACCTGTGAAAAGCAGAGGTTACAGAATGTCAGAACATGTAAGATCTCATATAAAGGAAGAGGTCAACAAGATGCTTGATCCTGGGTTATAGAGCCATCTACAAGTCCATGGTCTAGTCCAGTTATTCTAGTACCAAAGGCAGGATCCAAGGAGTTGAGATTCTGTGTGGACTATAGAGCTCGAAATGCAGTCACTAAGACTGATGCCCATCCTTTACCAAGGACAGATGAACTGGTGGATAAACTTGGTGCAGCCAAGTACCTCAGTACATTTGATCTGACGTCAGGCTATTGGTAAATTGCCCTGACAGTCCAAGCCAAGGAGAAAACTGCATTTTCACCCCAGCAGGCCTCTACCAGTTTATGGTTAAGCCTTTTGGATTAAAGAATGCACCTTCTACATTCCAAAGGATGGTCAATCAAGTTCTGAATGGGATGGATGATTTCTGCATGTCATACTTGGATGACATTGCAGTGTTCAGTCCTACTTGGAAAGAACATGTTACAGGCTCTTGAGCAGGCCCATCTGACCATTAAGGCAAGCACATTTCAAATTGGTCAGAGCAAAGTGCTCTACCTTGGTCATGAGGTAGGAGGAGATGAAATAAGGCCATTGCCTAGCAAAGTACAAGCTGTACAAAACTGGACAACCCCTACTACTCAAACCCAAGTGAGAGCTTTCCTAAATCTCACTGGGTACTACAGGAATTTCATTGAGAACTATGGTTCCATTCTCCTTTGAATGTAATCTCCTCTCCAAAATTCCATAAAAAGGTTAGATGGAATGAGCAGTGCACTCAAGCCTTTGGAAACCTTTGGAAACCTGAAGAAAGCCCTTTGTCAAGCTCCACTCCTAAGAACTCCTGATTATTGTTATGTTCCAGCCCTCGGCGTGCGCGTGCGAGGGCTGGCGGGGTTAGGCTAGGCCGCACGGCCTGTGGCGCAGCTCCAGCGGGAGCTTCAATGAATCACACGCACACGTGTGGATGGTCTGCCCCGGAATTGCCTCCCGAGCGCGGGGGCGGGTCTTTTATTAGGCAAGCCCTGCGTCACCGCGTAGCGGGACGCAGGGCGGAACATAACATTCCTCCTTTATTATAAAACAAACAAACATAACACTAACTTGCATCAACTGTGAGTTCAAACATCGGTTCACGCTCTTAACCAATAACTGCCCGGCCATTAGTGTCCGGGGTCCAGGTACCTTACACTACCACACATAGTCATTTAACTTGGCCGGCGGTCTCGTGGCAGATCTCAGACCGTACCGCCCTTCTCGGGGCCTGCACCCCCCCCGGCTCCTGATCTGGCTCACCTTCACTGGTCAGGTCCTCGAGGCCGGGGGCCTCCAGCGGTTCCCAGGTTCCATCCACCGCTCCTGTCTCATCCGGGATGAACCTAGGCTCGTCTTTGCTGGGCTGAGCGTCCTCGTCTTCCAGGTGGCACTCACTGTCAGTCCACAGGTTGCGTGGCACCGCCTTGAACCACGACGAGTTCCTCGTCACTTGACAGTGTCCTCGGGTCACAGTCACCATGGTTCCTGTGCCGATCGCTGACGGTCCATGGCAGTTCCTCGTATCTGGTGTCGAGTTTTGATTTGGTGGGGTTTCGTAGCATGATGACTTGGTCCCCCACCTGATGATCGGACTGCCTCGCTCTCCTCTTGCCACTCATGTGGGCGTTGGCACTCCTTCTCCTCATTTCCGTGCATCCTTCATTGACCTCGTCCGGGGTCCTGCTTGGATGGTGCGGAATCGAGGATCGGATGACGGTGCCGAACATGAGATCCGCCGGCGGTATGCCGGTTGTGCTGTGGGGGGTAACCCGATAGTTCCTGAGGAACTGGTAGAGGTCAACCTTCCATGGGCTGGCGTTCGCCTTGGATACCCTTAGCACCTTGTTAATGGTTCTCATGAAGCGTTCGGCGTCCCCGTTGGCCTGGGGCCACCTCGGCATGATGTGGTGATACTTTATATTAAGATCCTGCAGATAGTTTTTGAATTCCTCCCCGGTGAACGGTGGCCCATTGTCACTTTTGATGGAGGTTGGTAGTCTGAGTTGCGAACATTTTTTCTATGGCTGGAATGACCACTTCCGCTGCTGTGGATTCGACTATTTCAACTTCCGGATATCGGGAGTGGTCATCAACGGCTACCAAAAGGTGGAGGCCTTCCCGTAGCTTGTAGAAGTCAATGCTTAGGCCTCCCACCGAGAGCGGCCGCGTGCCGCCGATAGAATTGGTTCCGGTTCTGGCGGGGCCCCCGTTATTTGACAGGCTAGACACGTACTGATGAGTGTCTCGACCCGTTCCTCGATCTGGGGAAACCATACCCTGTGCCGTATGCAGGCTTTTTGTCCTTGCCAGCCCTTGGTGTCCTTCATGCGCTAGGGCCACTATCCTGTCTTGTATTCTGAGAGGAATTACGATGCGGTTACCCCTTAGTATCACTCCGCCTTCTGTGATCGACAAGTCTTGCCGGACGGTAAACATGCCGGACAGAAACCCTTTTGTTTCCGCTGTTCTGTTGTGTGTGTGTCTCATGAAGGTTTTCCAGTCCCCTGAGATAATGGCATCTTTCACTAGATTGCAACAGGGATCCTTGTTAGTTTCTGCCTCGATGTCTTCGATGCTCACCGCCTTAATGTCTCATTGCGCAAACCACTTGGCATATATGTTCCTCTGTCTCTTCGGCCACTTGGATCTCTTGTTGTGTTGCCGCTCGCTGATGCCTCGAGAGGAAGTCCGTGGGGTTTCCACTGCCTGGTTGGTAGATGAGATCAAAGTCGTATTGCTGGAGATGTAGTAGCCATTTGGTGATCCGTGCCGGAGGGTGTGACGACGTTCCCATGAAGATGGATAGTAGGGGTTTGTGGTCGGTGACTGCTGTGAACCGCCGCCCATATAGGTAAAGATGAAAATGCCTGCACCCCCACAGCACGGCGATGGCTTCTTTCTCAATGTGGGAGTACCTCTGTTCGGTTTCCATGAGGGCTCTCGAGGCGTAGGCTATCGGTCTTTTCTCCCCTTCTCTCGTCACCTGCATTAGGATGGTACCGAGCCCAACGGGGCTTGCATCCACAAACAGTTCTGTGGGCAGCTCGGTGTTGTAATACGCCATCTTGGTGTCGACGGACAGGGATTCTTTAATACTTTCAAACGAGTCTTGGCACTTCTGCCCCCAGTCCCACTTGACGTTTGCTTTCGTCAATTCCCGTAGTGGCTCAGATAGGGTGGCCAGGTTTCGAATGAACCTCCCGCAGTAGGTTGCCATCCCTAGGAAACTGCGTACTTCTGTGGGGGTCATCGGTGGGCTTGCCGCCTGGATGTCTGCGACCTTCTGGGGATCAGGGGAGATGCCCGTGCTGCCAAACTTGTAACCAAAGAAGGTGATTTCCGATCTGAGGAACTCGCACTTCTTCTTGTGTATGGTCAGTCCAGCCTCTTGTAGTCTGCCCAGTAGGGTATGACGCCTCTTGAGGTGCTCCTTCTTGTCGGGGGCATGAATCAGAATGTCGTCGCACACGTTGAGGACCCCAGGGATGCCCCTGATGACCTCCTGGATAGTTTGCTGGAATACCTCAGCAGCGGACGAGATCCCGAAGCTCAGGCTTTTGTATCTCCTTAACCCCAAATGCGTCGAGAATGTTGTGATGTAGCGCGAGTCTCTGTTGAGTTTGAGTTGATGATACCCCGCCTTCAAGTCAACTTTCGAGAATACACAAGACCCTGTGAGGTCCGCCACGATTTCGTCGATCGTTGGGGTGATGTGGCGTTCTCGTTTGATGGCAGTGTTAGGTAGACGCATATCAATGCAAATCCGGACCTTTCCGGGCTGTTTAGGCTTTCGCGTGACGACCATCGGGGAGACCCATGGTGTGGGCCCTGTAACCGCCTCTATGATGCCAGCTTCCTCCAGAGCCTTGAGTTCCTGCTCCACTTGTTCTCTCATGTGGAAAGGTGTCCTCCGATGCCGTACGGCTTTCGGCTGTACTGTTTCGTCAATGTGCAGCCTGATGGTTTTGCCCTTCAAGCAGCCTATTCCATCTTGCAGCTTGGGGTATTGATTCAGCATTTTCTCCACCTCTTCGGCCTCATCGATATGGCAGATGCATTTGACCACCCCCAGATCTTCTGCTGCGTCCCCACTCAGGAGGCTTTCAATTCCTGCCTTCACGACATAGACTTTCGACCATAGTCTGTTTTCGCCGTGCTCCAGCGTGGTGCAGAACCTGCCCATGACTGGTAGGGGCTTCCGCTGCCATATGCATACAACAGCGTGTCTGTGCTTTTCAGGACTGGTTGGGGCTTTATAGTCTGGAATATGCTTGTGGGCATAACATTCACCTAAGCGCCGGTGTCAATGGTCATGAGAATGCGCTGGTCTTGGATGGTGACCATGCACTTGCGCCTTCAGACAGATTTGCTTTGTGTTTCTTGACCTTGGCTTAATGCGGACACCAGGTATATCTTTCTTCCTTTCCTCTCGTTGTCCTTGCCGGGATCCTGCTGCCCTATCGAGACATCATCCCCTTCTTCCTCCGTGGAAGAGTTGGCCACTGCGACCCTCCTTGCACTGGCTTGCTTCTTTTTCTTGGTCGCGTTTTTTTCTGGAAGGTTCTGTGGGGGCTGCGTGGAGGCGCCCGATGATCTGCACACCTTTGCATAATGATCCTTCCTGCCGCAGGCGCCGCAGGTGGTGCCTTGCGCAGGACAGTTGCGGCGGCCATGTTGTGGGCCACCACACCAGCCACACTCTGTGGGCCCAGGAATGTGCGGTTGCCACCTGTTCTGGCCATAGCCCCCACTGTATTCATCCCTTGAGGATTGTTTGTTGGTGATCTGGGCCACCATGGCTGTGTTGAGAGCAGGTTGCAATCTGTGCAGTGTGGCCTCCATGTTGGCCGCTCTGGTGTGGGCTAGTTCCCTTTGTCGTCCTAGTTCAAGGATCCGTTGCAGGGGGATGCCTCTCTCGCTGAGTATTAGGCGCCTTAGTTTTTCTGATTGTATGCCATTAATGATCTGCCTCCTGATCTCCCTCTCAACATTTGTGAACTCGCAGGACATGGCCAATTTTCTTAACCGAGTGTGGTAGGCATCCAGGGTCTCGTCCGCTGCCTGTATGGTGGTGCAGAAAATGAAAGTCTCATAGTCCGGGTTCAGTTGGGGGAGAAGTGAGCCGTGAGGGCATCTTTTGCGCCTTGGTACGCATCTTGGCCATCGGCAACATTCAAGGAGTTGAAAATGCGCAGTACCTCGTCACCCACACTGAGTAGTAGGTGCGCCTTCATCTTCCTGGCCGACGTCACACCTTTGCACTCCATCGCCATCGCGAATTTCTGGATCCACAGCTGCCATCTGGGTCCACTCGAAGATGGGTCGGTAAAGGGGTCAAAAGTCTGGACCAGTGTCGATGAGCCTCCTTGTGTGCGAGGCTGTGGGGACGTCAGCGATAGGTTAGTCGCAATTCTGGACGGCGTGGTGGGCCCAGGGGTGGACGTATCGGCCGCCATGTCGACGTGTACCTGGTCAGTGCTGGCGTGAGCTCTGCAGGCCAACCACTAGCGCGGTGAAGTTGGGCCTTCCCTGGAGTTGCTGTGGTATCCAACCGCTGTGGCGGAAAATTCAGGTGCTGGTTTTTCCATGTGGTTCCGATGCCACTTCTTGTTGGTGCCCCTAGTGTGGGAGGCCAGATGTCAGATGACTCCACACTGCCCGGCCGGCACTTAGAGGGCGAGTGATGATGAGAAGAGAGAAGGAAAAAAAAATGTTTTATTTTTTTATTTTTTTTGGGATGGGGTGGGTCACGTGTGCGATCCCCCCCCCCACCGGGTGTCCAAAAATTTCGCCGCGATGGCTGCGGGCCATCTAGGCGCCATGAACGCCGAGCGCGTGTTGGTCCTCGTTCCACCTCGTCGCCATTGTTATGTTCCAGCCCTCGGTGTGCGAGCGCGAGGGCTGGCGGGGTTAGGCTAGGCCGCACGGCCTGTGGCGCAGCTCCAGCGGGAGCTTCAATGAATCACACGCACACGTGTGGATGGTCTGCCCCGGAACTGCCTCCCGAGCGTGGGGGTGGGGCTTTTATTAGGCACGCCCTGCGTCACCGCGTAGCGGGACGCAGGGCAGAACATAACAATTATCACCCTTCATTGTGCAGACATCCAATACAGGTATACAGGTATAAGTGCAGTCCTTAGTTAACTGGATGAGAAAGGTAGGGAGCACCCCATTTGCTTCATCAGTAGGAAACTGAAGGAACCAGAAACAAGGTGGGCAACCATTGAGTATGAGTGTTTTGCTATTATGTGGTCTCTGAAGAAGTTTAGACCATACTTGTATTGATCTACTTTTTGTGATTCAGACAGACCACCAACCCTTGAGATGGTTAATGCAAATGGAAGGTGAGAACCCAACACTTCTAAGATGGTCAATCTGCCTGCAAGGGTTTTGATTTCACCATTGAGCACAGGTCAGGATGTCACCACCAAAATGCTGATGGTCTCTATAGGATGTTTATAACTGACTAGAGTGAAGATATTCATCCAGGAGTGGATTAAATCCTCCTGTCCCATAGTCTGTGGGGGGCGAGTGTTAGGGAGAATTCTCCAGAATAGCTAATTTCCCTTACCCACTGAGGCCCTCAGCAGCTTTGCTGGATTTCTTGGATTTATTGTTTTCACTTGGTAAGAGTGTGAGCCTTTTTTCCCACTCTTACATGTGTTTTGCTGTGTGTTTAACATTTTTGTGTTCATAAACTGTGGAGCTTCACCTACTCCATCGGTATCTTCGTTTTACTGTGTGTTACACAGCACCTTTAGTGCAGTGACACAGGGTTGTCTTTTTCAGACTTCCCACTTTTAAACCCCATTTTCTGGGACCGACTACTGTCTCCCAGAACATGTAAAGTTGCCATTGACTTTATTAGTCTTTTTAAAAGCACAGACCCAGTACAAACTATCTTACATAGAGTACTGGAAAGGGTTAATAGTTATGCCTTTTTGTCTGTTTCTCATGGAATATTATTTTGTTCCCCTTTCTTTAAGATTTTGCTGGTGGCAGTGGTATTTACCCTATTTTTCCTACCGCGGTCTACGTAAATAGCCTTGGTACTGTTTTAGGCTAAGTTAGCAGCCTCCAACTTAAATCCGCTGGACCCCATTTACTTTTATTTGGTTCAGGCTGGGTTTATTCTCCATTTCTTTTTGTAAAGGTCTTTCTCCTGTTTTGCCCTGTGCGTCAAACCAAGTTTGGTTCCTTTGTTCGCCGTTCTTTGGCAGGCTTCTACACAGAGCCCTCCGTAGGCACCTGAATGTCTGAGGGGGACAGTATGTGAGGGAGGGGTTTGGAACTCCCTGCACAGGGTCTCCTGGAGATCCATGTTGCACTATGTATGATTGGCTGTGGTGAATGTCCCACCAGGACAGCCACCCTGCTGTTTGATTGACAGCCAGTCTGTGTGAATGGGGGAAAACTGCATAAAAATCAGGTCTCTGGGACTTGAAAGGCAGAGTCGCCACTGAATCGAGAGAACCGAAGAGAAGCTGAAAGAAGAGGACCACTACCACAACTGAACCTCCTGGTGAAGCCCTGCTGCGGGTTCGAACATTGATGACAGAGAAGATCTGCAAGGAATCTTCTTCCCTTGAGCTGGTGGGACCAACCAGTTTGGCAAACACATAGCAAGGCCTCCCTTCCCTGGTTGAATTTGCAGTGCACAGCTGCAGGGAACCGGATAGCCAGGAGGATTGGACCCTGTTTGGGTTTTAAAGACCGCACCTTTTATTTTTGCCTTGCTCTGCTGCTGGTTTCTTCCCTGGACAGTGCAGGACCCTCCAGTCTTCCTACTTCGTTTCAGTCTGACAGTCGCTTCAGGAACTATAAGCCTACAGGATCTGCCAGGAACTTCTGCCTCAGCTATAGCCTTCTCCTTAATTTAAGGTACTGTTCTGACCCGTTTGTTCATTCTGTCCGACCGCGGTGACAGTGTTTGAAATCTTTCGCCAAACCGAGGGCTTGTCCTTCTCTACTCTTTTAAATAACTTTTCCTTTGACCAACTTCGTTTTGAACTCTTGGCAAAGACTTAACCGCAAACTACTCTGAACTGTGTGATCCTCTGCAAATACTCTGAACCTTTAACATTTGCCCAGGCCTATTGATTTAAATCCTCATTGTAGCAAGCCTTTTCTAGATTGCCCTGCCTACTTACTTGTTGGTGCTGCTTAATTTTGTATAACCTTGACTTATAGAGCCTTTGGCGGTGAGACTTAGAGCAGAGGAGATTAAAGGCATTCCATACATAGGCAATGACGTGCATAAAATTGTGTTGCCTGCGTAAAATGTGATCTTGACCTTGTCAGAAGCCAAGACCTTGATCCGTCATCTTCTGGGGATTTTGGAGACCTTTTGCGTGGTCTCAGGGCTCAGGCTGAACCTTGACAAGAGCGAGACACTTAACATTAATTGCACTAGAGTGGCCTTAGACTACCTGCGGAGGACAGCACCATTCAGGTGGCCCACGGGGACACTAAAATACCTATGGGTACATCTAACCTCCTATTGGTTAACATTGTACCCAACTGATCCAGAGCTATTTGCTGCCATTAGAGCTGACTTGAGATATTTGGGAATGTGTGGCAATTGCATGGTTCGGCAGAATTGCCTTAGTGAAAATGAACATCTTGCCTTATTTGTTTTATTATTTCCAGGTGATCCCGGTCGCGAACTCTGCTAGGAATTTTAAAAAAGATGCAACGGTATACCTTGGTGTATGTGTCGAACAGTGGGTGGGCCAGGATAGTTGGGGCTACCCTACACAGACCTAGGGAGGCAGACAGAATGGCATTGCTGAACATTTAGCAGTACTACCAGGTGGCACAATCGAACATTTTACATGAGTGGGTTAATCCATAAACGACCAAGGGGTGGTGTCACATAGAGGAAGAGGTATTAGGTAAGCCTCTCAGATTCATCGCGTGCCTTGTGAGACGGGATCGACCCTTGAGTATGTTTGAATTGCCTACCACTAGAGTGACCATGCAGGAATGGGATAGGACGGCCACGAATATGGTTCTCTCATCCTTCTCCTCCCCTGTCACTCCTATTTGCAAAATCATAGCTTCCAACTCACCCATGAGGGAGAACCCTTTGCTAGCGGGAGGGCAGGTGGATGTGAGTATCTAGCATACTTGTTTGTAATAGGCAGATATGGTCCTTTGAATCATGCAAGGAGACTTTTTGGGTGGGTGAAAAGGACAGGTTTCAGTACTGGCAGGTGAGACATTGGGCAATGCAACCACTCTACATGAAGGCAGCTACTAGAGCATTGAATGAGTTTGAATAAATATACTATCACTGTCTGATTCCACAAGGCTTATATCCCTTCTATACACTTGCCTGGGCACCACATAATACATACAGGCAATGGAATACAGTGCTGGCGGTGGAACTCCCATGGAGAGCTGGAGGGAAATCAGGAGAGGACCAAAGGTCTCATGGAGGATTGTACAATATGCAGAACGAGGTTTTGAATTCGTATTAAGGGGATACCTGTGCCTGGAGAGACTTAGGCACCTGAGCCGGGGGAGGGAAGACACACTCTGCTGGAGGGGATCTGTGGGGATGGGAACCTATCTGCACATATGGTGGTAATGCTCAAAGCTTACAGTTTACTGGACAGAAACACTGACTGTGCTTAATCATAAAACCGAGTAGTCCAATTGTGTGGCTTGTAGGCGTCTTTGAAAGTGGCAAGTTGGTTAAGCAGCATACAAGCACACCCATTCTGAGAACTATGCTTCTGATCGCAAAGGTCAGTATTGCAGCTTGTTGGAGGTCGCCAAGACCACCCACGGTGAAAGATTGGTGGGCGCATATGTGATAAGTATTAGCGACATAGAAGGAAGTCTACTTTATGCAAGATGATGTTCAGGCCTTTTTTGCGAGATAGGGCAGTTTCCTGTCACATGCAAGAACATACAATAGGGACTTTACCTGTCCCAACATGCTGAGGGTCATGGGTTCCTCGACTGCTCCCAATGATAGGCATGGAAGCCCTCTAAGTGACAGCATTTTTGATGGGGAACTAAATAATGTGGCTGTAGGTTGTTTACGCGGAAATGGAGCGCTTCCTAGTTATATTTCTGTTACTTGTTTGAAATGCATTATTTTTAGGCATTTTGAACGGAAATGAAATTATCCAGATCAGCTGAGGATGAAGCAATATTTGTGTTTGTTCTGTCTTATTATGACATTCTAACAAAAAGATGTAAAAACAAAAGTGCTGAAGTGCAGAAATTGCACAGTGGGATCAAATCCCATCATCACCTCTTCAACAATGTGTGATCCTGGGCATCTAATTTAATCTCGTGTTGCCTAACTTGTCAAAACCACCAGTCTCCAAACCTTTCAAAATTGTTGCCCTTTAAAATGATTTTGTTCTTAGGGTATGATTTGCAAAAAAGCCTCACTCCTGGTTTCACTGGTTATAGTGTTGCTTCCTCTGTAATAATAGGGAGCATTGATATATTGCACACCATAACCAATTGCTCCTTTGCTCTATAATGTCAACACTCTTTGAAAACCATGTCCCTCTTCTAATATCAGCCCGTCTGGATACAGGCATCTTCCAAGTAGCTTCAAAGCATCATCTGTTGCGTATGCTATGCTATGTGTAGCTTTCTGCTTGCTTTCAGTTGGTCTCCTGTATCCATGCTTGATCACTTTTAAATTCTGTGAGGCAGATAATTTGAGCCGTCTGTATAGTCTGGATTTTGTTCACCTTTTTCCTAAACTCTGTGTCCTGCATTCATACTATGGCTGTGATTCCTAAAATATTTTGCGAAGATGCCCACCATGGTAGTAGAAGGCGGGTATTACTATGGTGGTGGCAAAAGGAAGAGGCAGGGGACAATCAGGTAAGTGGAGTTGGGGAGTGGGATGGGATCATTAATAAAAAACAGAATGGAGGTTGGGGGAAGATGGCAGTCTGCGGAGCCAGCCATCAGGCAGCTTCGAGCACCGGGTATATCGGGAGTAAAAGCCAATATTTCAAGCCACCTAATTGGCCGGCTCCCACCAGCAGGGTGCTAATAGAAGATGGGCAGAAAGGAAACTAGGTTAACTTTCAATAAATATCCAAGCAGTGTGGACTGAACTACTCCATTACAGGAAATCTCAGGACAGGTGATGTGCAACAAAAAGTCACATTTTTTTATTTCTTGCTCTGTCACATCCACTGTCAACTGTCAAGACCAGTTCTCTGCTTCCAAAATCTGCTTGAGCAGAATCCAGACTGCACTTGAAATGTTTGTCAAATTGGTTGAAATCAGCTAATCATAGTGCACGGGACGTTCATATTTTCTCATTGGTTGACGTGATCACGTGCCTGTGCTGACCCCTCTTCTGTGATTAGACTGATTCTATTCAATCACTGAAGAGGGCAGGCTTCAGCGAATCCATATGGCAGGCGTGGCAGATTGTTTCACCATTCTGATTCACAAATCCAATGCCACAGTATTATGAGAATGTTTGAATTAAAGAGAGACATGCACATGACTTTTGTTTTTCTTTAATGAGTCAAATGACCGAATTATGTAACAAGGACAGAATAATTTCCAAGGATTTAGAAAATGTCAGCTTAACCGTGTCACTTTTTAGTTCTCTTCGTGAGTAAAACTAGCTAAGGTAGAGGGATATGCTATGGCATGAGCCCTGTACTAGTTGTGCTTCATTGGTGTGGTATGGCTTGGTCTATCTATTGTCATTTGTCTGGTGTGACTAGATTCACTAGGCACATCAAGTCTAAAACACATTTGAGGTTCTGGTGTTTGTTTTCAGAAAGACATCAAATTGGCAATGAGATGGAACGATCCCATTGGGTTTTGGCTTTACAAGACTGATAGAGGATCTAAAAGAACAGTAAAAGAATTATGTATTGACGATTTCCCAGTGTGAGACATGGTGAGTAATTCAACACTACCATTAATACTTTGGGTATCTCCAGGTCTTGATTGTTGACTGAATTCTTAAAATTATACATGGGTATTTCCCATTATGCCAGCATGCATTGCTCCAAAATATTCGGGAGCACGGAGTTCCCCATTATACTAGATAACTGCCAATTATGCCTGGGATTTAGCTGCACGGTCTTGAAACGTTAGGTATTATGAAAATGGCCTTTCAGTACTGGAAGGGATTGTCATTGAATGCTTGAGAGCATCCTGTTATACAATGGATGCCCATGAAGGTGATGAACTAGATTCCTGGACATTATTGACAGGAGCCTTCCAGTTATATCAGGGAAAGGCATAATATGCCAGTGGTGTGCCCATTCTATGAGAGGTCTATCTAATTATTGAAAGGTCTTGGAATGATGTCAGGAATATTTGTTTATTATTTCTCTCTGGTGTGTGGCATTTGCAAGTATCATTTGGTTAAGTAGATCTATGACTGCATAACCTATGGGACGATGGGCCAGTTGTGGCTTCTAATACTTTGAAGTTGTTTGCAGAACCACTATTGATATTTGGATTCAGAAATTGGGTTGGATGATGAACGACATGGGAAGGAAATGTTTTTAATAAATGTAATGATACATCCAGAACATCTGCTGAAGCAAGAGCTCCTCCCATCGTGGGAGCACGCCCCATTGAACGATTATTTAGAGGTTGCATAGATTCCAGAACACCTGAGAGAATGACAGAAATGCGTAATATATTACAGGAAAATATGGCATTTGAATTCAATAAGAAAATATCAAGAACAGTGTGCTAAATAATAAAGAATCCTTAAAATAATATATAGAATTCATATTTAGATGTTTTTTCATTCTTACTTTGATATTATTCAATTTGCTAGAATATTGAAAGTGAAGAAATACTTCACACAACAAACCATGTAGGACATTCCTGTCATGTCAATTGAACAGGGTGAACATGAAACAGCAGAAGGCATTCAGCAAAAAATGAATGGAAGACAGAGGAGACTTTACTGTTTTTACCAAATGTTTAAACAGTAACACTTTAGCATTTCATGGGATATACAAATGTTTTGGTCTCAAACCATGTAACATCAAATAATATTTATAAACAAGAAAAGCAAGCAATTCAATTATTAAAATCGAACTCAAGGATTACCACACACATCTCTAGAAAAGAAAGCTATGCTGATATGGGTAAAACATGTATAAAAAAGGACAATATAAAGCAATTACGAAATGCTACTAATTCTGTACATTTTCGGTTTAAGCACATGACTTAATGGCTCTGATGCATCTATGTTGACGTTAATGTAGCAATGCTATCAGATGGCAGATTAGATCTTCCCTGTGAACATGAACATATTCTAATAAGAATTATGTCAATACAAATGTATTTTGTAATTTACCAGAGCAGTTATATGTGAATCTTTTAATAAAGTGCAGAAGTCGAGAGTGTGTAGATACCACTTTAAGGTTCAACATGCCAGAGGCTTTAATAACAAAGTTGTGTCACAATCATTGGTATTAGAGGAAGGCGTCATGGACATGTCTGTAATATTAAATGTGGACCAACTAATATTTCATTCATGTTTTCTGTCATTTGCATTATGACACACCTCAGTAAAATGGGGGCATCTCTGTTCCCTATCACATGTTTTGTTTTAGCAAAACATATGTCCAGGCAATCAGGACCTTTGCATGTGTTGCACCTGTGAGGTTGTAAACAAGCAAATCACACCCAAGATTATTTATTTATTCAGATTTTGAACATTCTTCTTGCAAACAGGTAGTTTCTTGGAAATAAGAGGTAAACGGTTTTGGGGGTTCAGAAAAGGAAGGAGCAAAGTAGGATGGATCATGAGGTAATTCACAGTAGGCTCGAAGTTTATAAACACATGTTTTCCCTGTGGAGACATTCTTTACATCATTGGCAATAAATACAAACGTTATCATCACCATGATCACATTTTATTTTTTTAATTGAAGGTGAATCGCTAATATGAGAAAACATAGTATTCTTTAGTTGTAATATCCTCAAAGCGTATTAGTCAATTTAAAGCGCATGTCAGGTGACAGAGCTTTACAATCATAGCAAATCGCCAGGAATTAGGCTGATTCAAACAAAATGTGCCCTGTATTCAAAAGGTTTGCACCTTTTCACCTACCAGCTGGTACTAAATTTGCTGGAATATATGTCCTTTCCTCGTTCTCCTTTCTCGATACACCAATTCACTATACGCTCAGGTAAAGCATAAAGCCTAATCTCCACTCTCACCAAATGGCTTGCTGTAGAAACTAATCTTCGCCATCCCTCTTTACACTGGCCCTCATTACGACCCTGGCGGATTTTTACCGCCATCGGCGGACTTTTCCGCCATGGCGCAAAGTTCCTTTACGCCATGGCGGATGGCGGACTTACCGCCCCATTCCGAGGTCGGCGGGGCGGTAAGTCCCCATTGACCCATTTACCCTTCCCCATTCCCATTTCGGCCCCATAGGGCTCAATGGGAGTGGGGAAGGTGTTAATTACGCCACCGTACACTACGGTGGCGTAATTAACACCGAGGTCCCATAGCGCCATGGATTTTTACGCCCGCAAAAAGCGGGCGGAAAAATGACCATGGCGCTCTGGGAACTCGTAGTTGGCGGTAAGGGGTCGGCGCAGCTAACGCTGGCGTAAACCCCTTACCGCCAGGGTCGTAATGAGGGCCACTGAGTTTAAGCCACTACTATCCATGGGCCTCATTCCGACCCAGGCGGTAAGTTACCGCCTGGGTCGTACCTTTACCACCATGGCGTAAACTACGTTTACGCCATGGTGGTTGGCGGACTTACCGCCCCATTCCGAGGTTGGCGGGGTGGTAAGTCCCCAATCCCCATTTACCCTTCCCCATTCCCATTTTTTCCCCATAGGGCATAATGGGAGTGGGGAAGGCGTTAATTACGCCACCGTAAATTACGGTGGCGTAATTAACAACAAGGTCCCTTAGCGCCATGGATTTTAACACCTGCTAAAAGCAGGTGTTAAATCCTCCATGGCGCTAAGGGACCTCGGAATCAGGCGGTAAGGGTCGGCGCTGTTTACGCTGCCGTTAACCCCTTACCGCCTGGGTCGGAATGAGGCCCCATGTTTTTATTACTCGTTAGAGCTATAGAATACATAACGAAGTAAGACAAAAACTGAAACCACAAATCATCAGATTTTCTAATAATTTAATAGTGCAACTGTTCATTTTTGGGTGGGTTTAGCCATCACAGAGCATTGAAGTATTCTCCGAACCACTTTTTATCAGGCACCCACAGGATGGCTTCCATTATAAAAGACTTTTGTTGACCGCTGAAATCATGGAAGGGTGAGAAGCTCTGATTCCATTTAGAATCCGTGCAAATTATGTGAGCCTCTGACCTCAATAGTCGCAGATTGTTCAAATGCAAGGTTTGTCCATTGGCTGATCTTTCTGTAGGAGGCAAATTGCTGTGTTACTTCGGTAAATGAGTGCTATGTGGTGTCTCAGCACTGAAAGGATTATGAACGTGTAACTCAGAGCTACATGTTATGGAGTTATCGAGAGAAAAGATAAGTCTTAAGTTGTTTTTTGGGAAAGGAGGTGGTCCGATGTATGTTGATTTAAGGTGCAAGAGAAGGTTGTTCCGGTGGAAACTGTGAGGGTAATTCATGGAATTAATGTGCGCCGTTAATGGGGGTGCAGCGTGAAAATTGCAGTGCATGCGTGCGAAACCCACGCAAGCACCCGTTTCCCGATTCATGGAAGGCACTGCGCGTGGTTTACCTGGGACCTGCGCCGAATCTGCGCGTGTCTCATACGTCAATGCAACATCCCAAATGCTGTGCGTGAGACGCCCAGTGAAGGTGCACACCGCCCAGCGTACACACCTGAAAAGGGGGCGGAACACGTGGAATGGGGAACAACACACAAAAATGTGGGCATTACGGATGAAGTACCGCTGCGAAATCCTCGCAACGCCCAGATGCGCGCTAACAAAACATATTCATGGAATCGAACAGGGAAAACCTGCGCGGGCCAAAAGACGCGCAAAACAGGAAACATGTACACCAGGCGAAGGCTGGCGTAAGCACCCTCGCTCAGCATAAAAGTGCACGCAGACAACAAACAAGCTCATAAAGCTATGATGAATGTACCATTCCTCGCAGCAGTGGTCGTGGGACACTGCAGGAGGAGGAGGATAGCCAAGCCCCACATTTCTTTACACAGGACCAGCCTTTTTGGGATGCCTGATGACCAGGTCTATGGCAGGTACAGGTTTCCACCCCATTTCATCCTAGACCTGGTCACTGAGTGGGGGGATGACCTCACATCACCCACGCTGTGCTCTCAAGCACTGAGGCCCTTGGAAAAGGTGCTCAATGTACTGCATTTTTTGGCCACTGGGTCATTTCAGCGGACAACTGCCATATTTGGGGGCGTCTCACAGCCCACGCTGTCACGCTGTACCCCCAGTGCAGGTGCTTTGGACAGAACAGCATCCCTGCCAGAATCACTCACCTGCAACGGGATATATGGGGCAATATCTGATTCAGCACCAGAGGCAAAGAGATCCTGAGAGGTGCACTCAGAGACATTGTGGAGAGGATGGTCTGTAGCACCAATGGATTCTCGTGCGCTACCACCACACGTCCTCTACTGGTGCCTGGTTGGGGCTCTGAATACTCCTCCCCCTGCGCCACCTCCTCCTCCTCCACTGCTTCCAGTGCCTCATCACCTGCACAAAATAAAAAAGAAGACATGAACACACATGTTAACAGCATAGGCCACACACATAGGCATTACAATGTTGACATCCAACACATTAATCAGACATGTCACACATGACACAAACTCAGCCATCCACGCAATGCCAATGAAGTGGAAGGGCACCGTGAAAGCAGACACTGATTAGTCTAAAATGGAAAAGAAACACATGTGCTGCATGGTTCATAGCACCTGCATCACACAGAAGCCTGTGACTGCCATGGACCTTCAAAACACATAACAGATTCCAGCACACAGATGGCATACAGAACAGCCATGGCAGAACTGACAAGCAGGCCCAGATGGGAGTGAATCACTACTGTCCACCATCAATGTAAAATGTATGTCATCAGACAGTACATGGAAATCACTGTGACAAAACACACATGTGTGACACGATGCAATGGTAGGTACATCAGTGGTAGGTCACTTTGACATGACACAAGTGAATAGGCTGGTTGAAGGTTGAAACAGAGCTCAGAAGTGAGCGGGTGCAGTGCAGTACATGTGTAGGTCCTCAACTGTCAATCAAAAGACAAAAACAATAATTACAATTTCGTGTCATGATGGCAGTGTAAGGGCAAGTGCAGTCGTCATGTGCAAATTGTTTGCAGTGGGTTGTAGGGATACGGTGAACCCCAAACCCAAGGGTGGGGGATGGCTTGGAGGCAGTGCATGGGTCACACATGGAAGTTATGACTAAATAGCCTGAACTGGCAGTCAATCACAACACATCACCCAAGCAACATACACATGGCCTGGACACTTACGCATGGACATTCACCAGACATCGTCTCAAGATCGGGAGGTCTCCCACCCCTTGGATCTGATCCTCTGCGATGAACCCTCCAGCTATCGCCTCATGTTCTGTGAGTTCATCGTCCTCTGGTGATGTCCCACTGCCAGTCACCATAGTAGAGGCGTAATTAGAAGGCCGCTTGTTTTTAGCTCGGTGTTTGAGGTTATTACAATACTTTGAGCAATCATCAGCTGTGCGCTTCACAAATCCCAGGGCACGAATGCGGTCCGCGATGCACTGCCAGTGGGCCCTACGCTGAGCAGATGTAGTTTTGCACCCTGCCGGTACCAGCATGTTGCGGCCATGTTCAGACACGTGGCCCACAAGTGCGTCCAGTTCCACATTATTAAAACTCTGATTCCTTGATGTGCCGGATAGCTGAGCCGTGTCTGAGGTCCCAGCCTGTTCCACAAGAGTACGCTTCTTCCTCTTGAGAGGTGGTGCAGCCCCTGAGTGGCTTGAAGAGAAAAACACGCGCGTGTGCACGTGGGCAACTCCCCCGCCAAAACAAGAAGTAAGCACTGCTGCAGTAAACAAGAAGTACGCACTGCAAACGGTGAAGTAATCTCATGTGAACCCAAGAAGAAGAGGAATCACACGCTCGCTCTCCACAAAAAGCACGTACAGCAAAATGGCATCCTGTGCAGACCTTCAACCTGTGCCGAAAGCAACACCTACGTGCGTCACATCACTGACATGCTTACGCGCTAAGGGCCTTTCCTCAAATTCTACACTAATGTGCTGTTTTTGCACGTGCGTAGTCACTCTGCATAAAGCTGACCACGCGAAAACAAACGGAAGACCACACTCCTGCCCACAAGGCCATTTACCCGCCCCCCAACGCCCCAAGCTGCCTCCTACGAGCCATCTGCTGCTTCCAGCCAACTCAGAGTGCCTGCTGCCAACGTGCCCGGCAATTTGGTGCCTGCACAGAAGACATTGCCAGAGGTCCTGTTTCTGCGACTACCTCTGCTGAAACAGAACACTCCCCACTGCTGTACCATCACTCCACAGCCCAGCCCCAGGACCCAGTTGTCCACCCACACCTGGCTCGGGGGTTGCCATGTCAGACCAAACACCATCTGGGGCCAGTGGCAACCTCCCGGCAGAGAGTCAGAGGGCTGCCAGCTTCACTGCCAATGGGATGACCTCTTCTCAACATTGCACACCGACAAGAAAGGACAGAGGAGGATCTGGGAGGACATCGTGGGTGCCATCAATGAGGAGGGGGTGGCACCCTGCGACTACACAAGTCCTGAAGCGCTTGGAGGACTTCAGGCCCAGGTCCCTCTACACCCCCTCTATCCATGGCCATGCCCCGCAGGCAGCCCACACCACACGGGACCCCCCATCACCCATGACCATGCCCCACAGGCAGCCCATTTCCCGTGACCATGCCCTGCAGGCAGCCCTCGCCACAGGGGACCCCCCTACACCCGTGGCCATGCTCCGCAGGCAGCCCACACCACAGGGGACCCTCATCACCCTTGACCATGCCCCGCAGGCAGCCCATCACCCGTGACCATGCCCTGCAGGCAGCCCACACCAGAGGGGGGACCTCCCAACACCTGTCATCACATGCACAGCCCTTTCCATGCGATTTGGCAGGCACGAGCGACTTATGCATATTCAAGGGGGTGCGTGAGTAGATTTTCACGTGTTTTGGCTGGCGTGAGCAGGGTATGCACAATTTTGGGTATTTCTATGGCTTTTTCTGGCACAAGGAGTGTTCTTGGGGGCATAACCGGTGCTGCTGGATGTTCGCTGCGCCACGGCTGCAAATGGCTAGGGAAATCCATGAATATGCTGTGCACTTAAATGCTGTTTTGAACTGCGCCTGGCTAACGCGTGGCACACATTTCCTCTCTGCGCTAGGCGCCTGTGCTACTTCTGCGCTGAATTCTATGAATTGGCCCCTGTGTTGCAGCGCCTTTACCTCTGAGTCTCAATCTACTAAGATGTATGTGTTGTAGTAGCCGAATGCATTTTGTGGGAGCTGTTCAGCTGGTTCAGTTTATCCCTGATAAACTTTTATCCTGTCCCATAATATGCCTTCGGTGTCATTTCTATCATCAAAATACTTATTTGTGGGCAGAGCCCTTAAAATGTGCAAATGTAAATACAATTAAAAAAAGCCAGAAAAACAAAGCATGCAACATAAAAGTCTGAAAAATAAATAAGTACATATATTACAAGTTTCATAAAATAGAAGGTATTAGCAACATTTCTTTATTACGCCCCTTTGATCCCAATGTTATCTTGCTTATCTTCCTTCCTCTGTATTTGCAGCAAGCATCACATTTTTATAGTATGCTAATTTGCAAAAGTCTAGAGCATAAGAAATATGGCGCATGTTGAAATCTCGGAAAACAGGTTTCAAGCATGCCTCTCTCAGGTGTTTATACCCAGGATATAGAAAAAGAAAAGTGAACCAGACCTATGCAGCAATTTAAGCGGGTTTGGCATAGGTCTGTCTTTGACCTGTTCTGTTTGTACTCTAATGAGGTGAACAGTAAAGTGCCTGGACGTGAACTTAGATACTTTTTATGTATTTATTTATTTATTTATTTATTTATTTATTTATTTATTTATTTGTTTATTTATTTATTTATAATTTGTATAGTGCAAAACCACCAACCCTAGGGCTTAAGGGCGCTGACATACACAGGAACAAATGGCTAAATGCCACAAGAGAGAAATGCTGAAGGAGGAAGGCTGACGGTAAGGGCCATGGCATTGTTTAATTAAACAAGTAAGTCTTCAGGAGTTTTCTAAAAATTCTGTTAAAGTTTTCATCTCTCAACTTGATGGGGAGATTATTCCAGGCATTAGGTGCCACAGAGTAGAAAGCTCCGACCCTAGCCTGCGACAATCTGCAAGCTGGGACAATTAGCTGGGAGTGATTATTCGATATTAGGCTGTGTTTACTCATCTTTAGCCTTAATTCATCATTAAGGTAGCCAGGACTCGAGATTTTCATGCAATTGAATGAGATGGACAAGAGCCGGAAGATAGTTCTTTCCTTAATAGGGAGCCAATGTAGCTCCCTTCTCGCTTTAGATATGTGACAGCGTTGTTCTGCACCACTTGCAATTTATTCAGTTCACAATTAGGAAGGTCGATCAAGAGGCTACTGCAGTAATCTATCCTCAAACTTATCTGTGCTCTTACTAGGGTTTCCCTACTTGTTCGGGAAAGAAAGGGACGGGCATGAGATTACAATTTAATATAGTAGGCAGCCAAGGACACAAGGCTGCTGACCTGTGCCTTCATATTGAGATTGCAGTCAAGATATATCCCTAGTGTCTTAACCTTTCTCTTGACATTTATAGTGCAGTCGTCAATCATAAATTGGGAATACTGGCCTTCCAATTCGCAGATTTTAGGATTAGTACCCACAAGCATGAATTCAGTCTTACTTGTATTAAGAGCCAGTCCATTGGAACAAATCCAGCTTTGGATGAGGAGGTAAATCCTATTGATGTTTATTTTATCATCCAGGAAGACACCCGTAATAGGGATAATACATTGGTTGTCATCAGCATAGTTTTTAAATTCTATGTTATTAATATCCATGACGTCCAAGAAAGGCACCATAAGAATGTTATACAAATTATGAGAAAGACAAGCTCCTTGTGGGTCTCCTTGGGTCAACACATTGGTGTTAGCGTCTGCCAGATTACTATTCACTCTCCATTGGTGATCTTTCAGAAAGGCGATGACCCAGTCAGCTGCCGACGCTGAGAAACACGCCACCTCCCTCAACCTGGAGACCAACAATATATGGTCTACCAGGTCGAATGCGGCAGACAGATCCAACAGCATCAGCATGCTGGAGTTGCCTTGATCCATATGGCAAAGGAACCTGGATTTTAAATCCAGCAAAGCAGACTCAGTACCATGCTTTTCCCGAAAGCCGGGTTGTCTCTTATTCAGAATGTTAGTATTTCTCAGATGGGCCAAAAGTTGAGTATATTTAACTCTATCAAGGATCTTCAGTAGAAATGGGGAATTAGAAATTGGGCGGTAATTAAGTGGACCATCAGGGGAAAGGCCTGTTTTTTTCAATAATTAAGTCACCCATGAATGTTTGATGCAAGTAGGTACAGAGCAGTATCTGAAAGAAGCATTAACACATTTGCAAAGGGTAGGAATGAGCGAAGTAGCACAAGCTTTAAATATTAAAGTGGGACGGACATCTCCCTTACAATTAGATGGTTTAAGATTTTGTATTATCACTGTGAGGTCTGCCTCAGAAATAGGTTTAAAATTGAAGAGTTTGTCTTCTTTCCAACATTTAGATGGCATACTAATGTCATTATGACACTTGTGCGATAAGGTTGCTCTAGCTTCTAAAATACTATTGTTAATTTTGTTAAGCTTAGCATCCATAGCCTCTTGTAGCTGATTAAACCATATAGTATCCTTGGTAATGGTGTCCTGCGTAGTATTCTTTTTTGTTTCCAATTCTTAAATACTTTGATAAAGCGAGCTGCAAAGTAGAAAAGATATTTGATCTAGATATTCTTCATATCGGAATGACTGTTTTGCTGCCCAATGTAATGTAGTGCTAGCCGTAGTGGTACAGAGGGCTGTGTGGGCCTGTTTAATCGGTGGTGTCACTTGTTTGCAGATACTGGGCCTCATCATGAGTTGGGCGTTATCCATGGCGCTATTACTGCCGGGGCTATTAGAGTTACCGCCAAACACCCGGCGCTATTAGCGCTGAATCTAGGGTTTGGCGGAATGGTAAGTCCCCATTCCCCATTGAGCCCATTTGGGAATTTCACAATTCTCAGCGCTACTACCGCCGGTGGTATTAGTGTGGCGGTAATAGAGCTGAAGATCTGCAAAATACCTGTGGATTTGCCCCCAGCTCAGAGCTGGGGGTAAATCCTGCCAAACCTGTGATTTGGTGGATCCTTAAATGCGGCGGTGATAGTGTTACCGCTGCATTTAAGGGTTACTGCCAAACCCTGTGATGAGACAGACTGTGCCTGTTGTGCTGGTAGTCTTTCAGACCTATGAGTGCTAAGGTTGATTTTTATGTGATTACACCAAGCAAACATCTGTCCACCATGCTGGCCCAGCAAGTCTGATATGGCCTCTCAGTATTTGCCCACATACAAAGTTCCATTTGGAGCAGTACATCCGGGGAACTTAGAGGTAGGCTCATGGTTTTTACAGAAAATTTATTTTCTACTGCTCTATTGACAAAGCCCCATTTCTCTGCTCCATACAAAGCTGAAGCCCTGTTGTGAATGTTATAGATTTTAAGTGCGGGTGTGAGTGTGCCACTTCCATGATCAAAACTAAATTTGGCTATGGCGTTCCTCGACCTTTCTAAGGACAGCAATGATGTGTCCATCTGGTCTCCCCATTTGCCAGATCCTTTGAACCTTAAGCCTAAGTAGTCAAGGTTATTTCTCCGTTCAATGTTATGTCCATCTATTTTGAAATCCAATTTCAGCAGTTTCTTAGGTAAGGGGTGGAAAACCATAGACTTTGGGCCTCATTACGAGTTTGGAGGTAGCCATGCCTGTATTTGCGGCATGGCTGCCTCCAAACTCGGGCCCGGGTTCCTTGAATGAAGAATTACCGGGCCATTCCATACTTGGAGGACCCGGTAATTCCTCATTCAATTTACCCATCCCCATTCCCATTGAGCCCCCATTGGGCTCAATTCGAATGGGAGGGAGCTAACAACGGGCCTGTTGTTAGCTACCTGGTCCTTTAGAGGCTCCCACTAAGGGACCTAGTAATGCGGCGGTAAGGGGTTAACGGCACCGGAATCCTTACTGGCGCCGTTAACCCCTTACCGCCAACCTCATAATGAGGCCCTTAGTCTTGCTCTAGTTAATCATTAGGCCACTACTTTTACACTCGTGTTAAGTACATGTACCTGATTTTTCAGACCAACAAGGGTAAGAGAAATTAAAACAGCATCATCCACAAATAAAAGGAGGGGATTTGGTCTGCTTCTATTTTTGTTGCATCTGATTGGATGGCTACAATTACATCTATTATTCTGTTTATGAAAATGCTAAAGAAGTTGGGGTGAGATAACATTTGAAAGAGATGTGTCCAACCCAGGAGACAGAATAAGAACAATCAGAAAGATATGAACAGGACGATTGAATAACTCCAAAAGAGTAAGCAAGGGATCATAGATTAGAGACAAAAGTAGGGTGGTTGACCGTGTCAAAAGCCACCGATAGGTCAAAAAGAATTAGTATAAACCAAGGTTTAGTGTGACAAGCCGAAAGAAGGGAGTTAGAAACAGGAACGAGTGCAATTCTGGTTGCATTGTGGTTGAAGAGAAGCTAAAAGACTGTGCAGGTTTAGGTAAGAAGAGACTTGAGAATAGGTAAATCATTCAAGTAATTTGTAATGACTGGGAAGAATAAAATAGGGCAGTTGTTACCAGGGAATGAGGGGTCAGGAAAGGGATTTCTCAAGATTGGGATAATGACATACGGTTTAAATGGAAGGAGAGATAGAAATCATCAAAGGAAGAGATTACAAACAGGCCTAAAGAAGGGAATTGTATGAGGCTAGATATAGGGAATCAAAGAAGAAAGAATTGGATCAATAGGAGAGGCAGTAGAATGAGCACAATGTAAAGAGTAGAGCAGTGTTTGCATCAATCAGAGGAAGAGAAAGAAGGAAGAGTAGAAGGGGAATACACAAGGTGGGGAGAGATAGGGTGAGTGGAGGGAGGAAGGAAGGAAAGTTACAAGGCAGAAGCTTTAGAAGTGAAATAGCATGAACAATGGTTAGCAGAGGTAGGGGAGGACAGTGAATGGTTGGGAGTATGGGGACAGATAATATTGTTGAGGAGTTACAATAAATAAGGGTGAGGAGAGAGTGAAAGAGTAAGATTGAAAAAGTAATGCTTCTTTGGCATCGAGCAGGAGGGAGTTGTAGGAGTTATGTAAAGGCAAGAGAACAGCAAGGTCATTAGGAGAGCGAGATTTCTTCCAGCATGTTCCATTTTGCGTGAGTAGATTTAAGGGCAGCCAGAGAATGTGATTGCCAGGGTTAATTGTGGTTTGCGCGAGCGGGAAAGGGACAAGATGGGAAAATAAAGTCAAGCGTAGAAAAAAGGTTATAACGAAGAGAAAATGTCACCAAATCAGGGTAAACAGGAAGAAAAATAGTCAGTAGAAGTTAAGGACTAGGTCTGGGAAACAGCAGGGAAGCAGGGAGTATCAAGATTGTGGCAAGAAAACATGGTGGGTGAAGGTGATGGAATAGAGGGGGGAAGAAAGGAGGGGGGAAGAGAGAAGAAAGGGATCATAGGAATAAATAATATAAGCCCATGCAGCAGTGCCAGATGGGGATGAAGATAAGATAGAGAGGTGATCCAGAGACATGAGACAGGGAGAGAACATGTGGCTGAGGAGATAGGACTCAAAAAGACAAAGAAAAGGTGACAAGGAGTGGATGGAGAAGAGATGAAGATTGAAATCACTAACAAAAAAAGGAAGGTAGAGAGTGAGAAAAAATAAAAAAGAAGATAATCGAGATCACCATAAACGCCAATAAGAGGCCAATAAGAGGCCCAGGTGGCCTGTAGATGGTAAGAAAAGAAAGAGGTATCTGCATAATTGATTATTGCATTTCAAGAGATTCTGGAAGTTTTGTCAGTGTTAGTGTATGCACTTTAAATCATAATTCTAACTCATGTTGAACAACATCACTGTCATGTCGCTTTTATTTCCCTGTCAATAAGCCCTATCCTTTAGAAATGATCTAATACAGGTCAATGCTAATTAAAGAGTCAGACGTATTTGAATTGCATTCAGGAGGATGAAGTGTTCAACGTGTGTTAAAGGCTGCCGAGACATCTATTAATATTGCTATGATATGATATGGCATTTATAACGCGCATATTAACACTTCAATACCCCCTTTTATCATTCAGACCCCTCATTTGTCTGACATAGCTACAAACACAGGCTCAGTGCTGTGCAGTGATGAAAACATGGCCTGATTAGGACACTGAATATAATTGACTTCCCTCCACAATGCAAAGGGTTTACACTACAATACTGTCAGTTATATTTAACATAGACTGTTTTCTCCGACGCAGAACATATTTGTCAGTGGGTGTGTGTCCGTTTTGACCACACGCTTTGCTGAGTAACCTAATCAGAAGATGATTGTTTAGAGAAGTTGAACAGTAGTCCATTCATACAGTGTTGGGAACCTTTGAATTACTTGACATTTGTGAACCGCACTTGTGACAGATGTGAATCGTTGACTCCACTAAGACCATGCCTGTCATTACCCATCTTGAATATCTGTTACCTGATCTTGACCGACCCTGGTGCAGCACTTTTTCAGAACAGACATGTTTTCTGGGATACATGTTGCCAGTTGCAGTTATGTGTTGCCTCAATTCAGTTTTGCTGCAGTGTAAATGGGGTTGTTATAGTGTGCTGCACCGGTAAAGAAATGTGTGTGTAATTTGGCCTAAGTACCATGCTCGCACCAAGATCATTGGGCCGTTATCTCGGGGAAAGGGTCCTTGCCTCAGCCAACACATATATACTAATAATAATTATTATTATTATTGTTATTATTAGGGTATTTATTAAGCAAATACCTAGCTCCAGGAAGCAACAGAGCACTTTACAATTAAAGGACGAAGAACACAGTGATGGATACAAATGGAGTGTGGAACTAACAACAGGTGGGCTCTGCAATTGGCAGGAAGGGATGGACAAGCAATCCGGGAGGAACAGTGGGGAGCAGATCACCAACTCTCGGGTAGGGAGGGGACTGCAGAGTGTGTGGACCTAGATGTTGGGGAGGAGACATTCCTTGAACAGGAAGATCTTGAGCTCTTTCCTGAACTGTAGAAGTGATGAGGCGTGTCTGATGCTGACAGGGAGGAGGTTCCAGAGTCTAAGGGTGAAAAGAATGCCACACAACAGAAGTGGATTTCTACACGAGGTTAATGACTAAATGAAGGTGATACTGCTTGATGAAACACCATCTTATTATTCTGGCGACAGTATTCTAAGGTGCAGTATCTTTAAAAAATAAAATGAAGAAAAGATGTAACTGGCCCATTGGATGCCAACCAATGTTCCTATTTTGTAAGGTAATTCTGGGGCTAGTAGCTTACCATGTTCATTTCCTTGACAAAAATAATTGGGATCTGATATTTCAAAACCAATTGACATGATATATTTAAAAAGTGGAATTAATATTCGAATAAAAGGTGAAATGTATAAGTGTAGAGTCCTTAGTGTTTTCTTTCTTACATTATTAGTATATTGGAAGGTTAGCTTGTAAGCTATGAACAAACAAAAACTGCAACTGTGTGAGTGCGGCCGAATTATACATAAATATTAATAGCAACACTGTCCTAAAAATGTTATTTTCTGTGATTATACAATATTGGAAAACATATTTCAACAGAAAACTAGGTCCACATCCTTTAAATATGCCTTTAATCAAATATTCATTGCCTTAATTATTTAAATAATTAGGCACTTTATCAACTCCCTCGGAAAGCTCGGAGATATAAAGATAAAAAGCCCTGTAAATGTTATTTAATTTATGGCCCACTGTCTTCGGCGGAGGAAGCTTTGCATAGTAATTATGCGATATGGACAATCTGCTAATGTGCACAAAGCAGGAAGAAGATACACTATGAACAAATCAGGTCACACTTTAGGAGGCAGAATGGAAAATCGCATCCTTTTTTAAATTAATGCATGTGTAATTTCTCCACAGCTCAAAAAAGAACACCAGAGATAAAAAGGATGGTTTGGGAAGAGTGGGAAGAGTGGATGAGTATAGCTTGGACTAAGAAAATAAAATACTAATTCCCTTGAATGGTTTATAGAAACGTTACATAAGTGAGCTGCCATGAATGTCCTTACTCCTATAACGCGTTTACGCCCCACACTGTCCACATTCAATAAACCAAGGTTCTGGGTTCTGAATTCTTACCTTGGCATTATGGGACCCCTTTGCATGCCAGTGCCATCATACTAATGTGCTTACTGTACAAAATGGCTCAAATATATCCACACCTTTTCACGGCATTGCTCATGCACAACTTGCCACACCATCCCCCTCCCCCAAATGGGCATCCGTCATGCTACCTGCAATGCTGCTATCGCCTGACCTAGCAATCCAAGACTCTGGTGTCCTCGAATAACATGATTGCACTGATGAAGCTTCATGATTTGGTTAGGGAGGTCCTCACTCATCAGGGCCTGCCAATAATGATTTCTTGGGAAGGTGACTGGAGCCTTTTGAGTAATACCATGCATTTCCCCAATAATGCTGCTGTTGTGCTGGTTCTTATGATTTTCTGTTAATCCCTGAATGTGCTTTACAGTGGCCTTTCTTTGTATGCAGCTTCTCCGCGTCATTGTGTGCAGCTCTTTGTGACAGGAACACTTTTATCTAACCCTTATTTTACACCTCCTGAGGCGTTTTATTGTCCAGATGCTGCAACCTAATTTTTTTCTGCGGCCACTATATTTATCCCTTTGGGGTCATAACCTGGCTAACCTCTTTATCCATACTCTCTTACCTACACAAACTCACGTGCCACCCCAGCATTTGTTCCTCTTCCAACACCTCACCAGCAAGCAGCGTCCTTCAGCCTCAGCATCTCAATCCCTTGTGGTTCACTACTGAACAGCTCTGTGTGCATCTATTCTCTCCGTCCAGCATCCACCCCCCTTGCTATCCAGTAGGTTTGTTCACCATTTGGCTCTTTGGTACTTCCTTCGCACCATTCCCGTGTGTATTTCCTCTGTGACGCTTCTCTTCTAATGACACAACCATTATCTCTAACATGCTCCCTCAAAGCGTTGCATTTTCTCCACTTTCCTTCAATATATTGGCCTACTCACCAACCTTTTCAGTATTCGCTTCATGGATCATTTGTATGCCAATGACACCAATGTACACTTTCAGTTGGAAGTAGATTTAAGTGTCTGAACCATCAATCTGGGGAAGATACACTCTGTATAAAGTACAGCAGAGGTTGATTTAATCACTAGGAACTCCACTTCAATCATTTAAGATGCTAATTATCACACCCTATCCTGTGACTTGACCTATATAGCTATTGTGATGAATTGACTTTTGTACTGCAGGAGGACAAGGATGAGTAGAGGTTGAAGTACCTACTTACCCCTCACACTTCTACAAAAACAAAACACAATTATAAAGCTAAAACAGGCACAGTTAAGAGATATATCTCCTTTGCCTTGTGTGGTAATGTGGGCAGAGGGAAGGCTGTACTCTGAAGAGGAAAGTGAATGGAAGCAGTAAGAACCCAAACAGTGAAATAGAACAGTCCAAAATGAAGGCATGATATGATGGATTATTTATAACGCGCTTAATACCCAGAGGTTTCTAAGGGCGAACCGGAGGATCGAACCTGTGTTGCTCCGTGTTGTCTCGCTTCCCAGGCGAGCATGTTGCCGCTGAGCTATCCTACCGAGCTATCCTTCATGTCCAATGCCGGTTCTAAAAATATATATATTCATCCTTTAATTTAAGACACCATATGCAATAATTGCTAAATTTACAACACTTCAAACACCGGTCCCTGTAGATAGAACAGCGAAGATGCAAACATAACAAGATGCAGCACTCTGGGTAATGAGACAGAGGGAGAAACATCAGCAAAAAACACAATGTGGAAAACGGATATGTTCTTGCACTTCTAAAGAGATTAATTTGGCCAAGCCAGTCTCTTTAGGGTCCAGAATGGACCAGGGAGACAGTTATCAGTCAATAAAGTATTTGCAGCATCTTGGCATTTTGACAACAGTAAACCAGAATCCTCGGTGCTGTTTGGTGGTTCAATGCAGTTCGGAATGCAGCAGGTCCGGTAGTCCAGCAGCAAGCAAATGTCAGAGGGCTGAACTAAAAAAGTCTTTGATTAAAAAACTTTCTAAAGTGATGCAAATCGTGGAGATCACCAGGTTCGGTTCAGCGGTCGAGGTTCGATGGCGGGTCGGCTGATGACAGGTTGCGCAATCGATTTCGTTTGGTGTGGTGGCTTAAATAACGCAGTTTGGGAGAACACCAGGGTTGGTTTAATCAACAACTTGTTAAGCAATGAAGATGCTGGAGGTCTGAACAGTGGTTCATGCATCACAGATGCAGCAGTACTTCTTTGCTTGAGCTGAGACAATTACGCACTTTCAGTTTCACGCAGTGCAGCACAAATGAGTTCGAACATGTGGGACATTGAAGATAAGAAATTCCAAAGGCAGCTATGGAGGGTCCTGGTGCTTAGATTAGTTTTAAATATGCTCAATTCATGGCTTGCAGTAGTTTGACAAAAAGATTGTAGGAATCCTGACTCTCTTGTTCCCAGGAGCTGTGAGTATCACTCCAGGGTGTCAAGGACAAGATTAATTCTGCTCTCTGGCCCACAAATCTCGGCAGGGATGCTGGCACACACATTCAGGGGTCCTTCAGCACAGTGAGGACAAGAGCAGCAGTGTTGCTGGCAGAGACGTGGGTCTTGTTCCAGCAGCAGTTCATTCCCAATTGTCCCTGTGGATGTCTAGGAGACAGAGCCTGCCTCTGTTTTGGAACACTAGTCTTCACCTCACAAATGGTGAACTTTGGAAAGTACTGCTCTCCCAACAGCATCCAACTGAATCTTCTTGAAGGTTTGAAGTCCAGAGATGAGTGGTGGGAGAACCCTTTTTTAAAGGCAAATGCTTCCAGGTGATTGGACCAACATCGTGCCTGTGTTAGGCTTCCAACCTCTGTTCTAGGAAAACATTGACTTTGCCTTCTTACGTAACACCCAAACAGCTTTTTTGCTACAGTATGTGGAGAGGACAGGAAGGGATCTTCCCTATGATACATGTTCCAAGGACAGCTTCTTGTGAAGTGGCTATTGCTCTGGAGATGGTGTTACATGCCCTCACAAAGGAACAAGGAGAGGCAACCCCCAGTGCTACAGTCTTGCTAGAAGCAGCAAGCACAGCCTGGCTGGGTACAATACACATAACCCTTTGACAGCTGAACTGGGCTCACAGGACTACACAAGTATAGTGTGCCGCCAGGGCATTAATCTCATAGTTCTGTAGTTTTTTAAACAGGTGTGCATGTATTAAATGCAGCCCTACACTGTAGTGACTTTGGCTGTCGCTGCAGCTGTCAATAGGTGTCAAGAGGCCACATGTGACCTCTGAACTTGCTCTGTGCCACTGGATAAAGTGCTGCACATCAGGATACTGATCCAGCAGGGCACAGGTGTACACTATGCTTTTGTCATAATACTGTTCAAAGGTAAATCTGATTAGCAGATTACCCTTTCTGAGATGGAATTACCTGCATCTTCGTATCAATTAATACACATAAATTATAGTCAGGGATTCTACACCAATGCCAGATGGCAATTCCTCACACCTATGTCTACAATGTCTAAGATTAAGCCTATCTCCACTGTCTGAGGTTCAAACATTGGGGTTAAATCTTAGTTTATGATCTACCATCAATGTAGTGTATAGAAATCGATGTTGCCACCTGTGCAGGCTGACACAACAGATGGGCTTCCTTTCCATTTCCCTTTGAGTTAATGCCTTAATTTCCTATAGGGTTGATCACTTTGATAGGCAATATCCAGTATTAGCCAACAGGTGAATTGTTAAACCTCAGTATATCGAGAACACTGTTACATGCACACTGCTTTTACACATCTGCCATGAACATAATGCGCTGTCCCCCGCAAGAGATTTACTATTTTTGGTGAGTCACATAGAGGTGGTCCTACAATTCTGCTTCTTTTTCCTGGGAAAAACCTTTGAAGAGTGAGCATAGAACATTCTCAAGTGTCCACAGTATGGAAAATGCTGCCCCTTCACCCAGAACATCTCAGAGCAACTGATGATTGCTGGAAATGTTGTGGAACCTCAACAAACTATATTTTTAATATTTAAACTTCTAACAAGTGTCCATGAAGGGGCTTTTTGCTTCAGCAAGAAGATACCATTTAGTGGAGGCTGCTCTTCCTAAAACACATTCAGAAGGGGAGCCCACAACCAATACGAAAAGCAATACATTTAAGGCCCACAGCCCAGTGTATCCACCAGACAAAACACGCTAGGATGAAATTCATGTAATGAAATTAGAAAACTGTGTTAAGAGCAGGTGTTCTTCAATCAGAGCTAGATGTTAAATATAGACACACATACTTGGTTTTACCAATGTCCACAACACTTGTGAGCACAAATCTACTCAACAAAATGATGTTCTTGAATCGAGGGATGTATAAATGTCCTGTACTGAAATGGCCTTTAAAACAATCTTCAGTATAATCGAATATTCAGATCAGATTAGCCTTAGGCAACCTTTATAAAGTCATCATACCTTAACCCTTAGTTTGAGGTATCAAGATGCTTCTTTTTGTGTAAATATCAGGGCATCATGGAAAACAGTTCAATTAAGAAACATAATTAAATCATTGTTTGTTAAACTTGTAGAACTTCTAAATTAATAGGAATGTGTTGCCCGCACATGTTGGAGAACAATTAAGTGCAATCTGATTTAATTAAGAAAACGTTGATGAGGGAGGATTCATGGGTAAAACTCATGATGCAGATACATATCAAGTTGCTGATGACTACTGATATTGCAAAAAACAAAAGGCATTTACACATCTCTTCATGCAAATTTAACTGAACTAAAAATGTAGAACAGTGCTAATGTCGACCGCACGACTATCCCTTTAATTGCTCTATGTGGTTTCATCCACGAAGGTTACCTCAACCACTTTTTTGTTGGATTCTTATTGGTTGTGCATTTCTTATTTTGAATGGAGGTCCCCCATTTTACAGTAATTCCAGAAAAATGACATTCAATTAGTCAAAATTGAATTAATCAAATTCCAACTAACTGGGGATCATCTGAAGTTCACCAACAAAGTCAGTCCTCTGTCCTGATCCGCTTTGCATTTTTTATGGCCATTGGTGCCCACATCATTGAAGCATATGACATTTATTTTTGTATGAACGTTGATTACTCAAATTTGCAACTTGTGGGCTATTTGGTAGATGTCACCAATTGATGGTCTGTCTGTAAGACATCCAGAACCAGCTGCACCAGGTTTGCCCCTTGCAGTCCCAGTGAAACAAACACCACTCTTTTTTTTTTATTTTTATACCGGCCACTGCTGGCGGGTGATCAGTAGATTTTTATCTCGTGTATACTTTTCAGCAATATCCATGACATAAGCTTCCAGTAGATGTAGATATCAAAGAAGCAGACCAGCATCTCCAACTGGTTTGTGGGGGTGACATCTCACTGCAGATTGCCACATACCATTACAATGCTAACTGCAGTGGAATTTAAATAAGTATGTGTATTTACTAAGATTCAGGATGTATTTCAAACAGATGACATACATAGTAAACAGTAAACAGAGAGAAGTAGTCCCTGTGATGGGTGTCATTACAATAAGCATTGCTGGAATGGACGTGAGCAAGGTGTAACATTGGAACCGAGACCAGGGGCAGTGGAACTCAAACATACATATTCTCAAATTAAGTACCACAGGCCATTAAATAAATAATGACCATTTAGTTTGTAAATTCCTCTAAAATGAAAGCAAATCAGGTAGATTAGCAAGTCAGTTTGGATGGAAAGGAGGGGTGGTTATCTGGATGCTTCAATAACTAGAAGGTGGAGTTTGTTCCTCATCTTCAACAGCTCCACTTAAAAAATGGCTTTGACCAAAGGAGGGACAGCATTTCAGTGGAGTAGGGTACGTAGGAAGGAGCCAGAGTGAGTGAGAGGAGTTGAGAGGGGGGACTGAAAGGTTTCAGAGAGACAAGAATCAGAGACTCAGAGTAAAGTACAATTAGATGCAGTCAGAGATGTAGTGGGGAGCATGATTATGATTGGGTTTAAATATGAGAAGCATGAACCTAAAGAGAGAGTGTTTTTGAATGCAGAGATATCCATTAATGTGTTGGGGGCATAGAGTGGGATAATATCTGTGTAGGTTAATAAGAGATTGTGTCAAGAATTTAAGAACTTGGATGAAGGGAGCAAATGTGTAGGAAAAGGTGTGAGGAATTACCATCTGGCAAGGATGCAAAGTACTGGATGTTTTGATGTTTTATTAATACATAAAATGATGTGGGTAATTCCTTCTCCAAAAGGGTAATCTGCCAAGAGAGTCCCCTGTTTGTCAACTCCATCCCAAAAGCATAAGTGTACTTGTGCCCTGCTGCATCTGTAGCCTGATCCGCAGTGCCTGCTCTACTTGTTGTGGCATAGAGCCTGTTTGAAGCTCACAAGATACCCACTCAAATGATGCTTCAGCAGCCAACTCTCTACAGCATAAGGACAGTACTTAAGATATGCCCCGTACCAAAACTACTATGATCATGAGTAACCCATGCTGGTGGCAGGATAAACTCTAAACAAAGATATAGGCTGTTTAGATATAGATTTTAGGCAAGGTACATGGTACTGTCACACATCAGTGTTCAGATCTCGAAATCTTACTTGTAGAGTTTCAGTGAATCAATCTAACTATTCTCACCCTCCAACCTTTTCTATCTATCCCTCCTGGAGTAGCGAACCTCGGCATGCAGTGATGCACCGCTTATTTAGTGTAAGGGGATAGAAGAAGGGACTGGCCCTCAATTCTTATAGAAGCCAAATTTAGTAGTATCAAATTATATGCCACAATGGCTATTTCTACAAGGTGCTAAAAATCTGGTAGAAAAAGGAATGTGAGCGCAGCAGGACATCAAACTAAATGTATTTCTACCTATTCATCGGCTCACTAAAAAAGTTAAACGTTAAACCCCAAAATGTATTTTACAAGTAAGATTTTTAGATCTGAAATTAATTGTGTGACAATATTGTGGGTGTTTTGTTCAGGTCTGGTGGCCCCCATTGGTCCCCATTTGTATTTTGTATGGTGCATGGTACTGCTTATAATCATAGCCAGCACATCCCAATTGGTATCACACATATGTCAGCTCCTGTGAGTCAGCTCTGCTGTGGAAGGTGATGTGTATTCTAGCCAACTGGGTGGAGACTGCCAAACAGCAGGGCAGGAACGCAGAGGACCAGGCCACTTTTTCAATCTCTTTGTGAGGGCAGGTATCAACCTCCACCACAGACAGCCTCACAGTAAGCAGTAGGCAGCTGTCCTGGATCCATTCATTAAAGGAGCACACCCATTCAAAAGGAGCAGCCTCACACCAGGGTGCTGCATCTCTAATAGGCCTTTGTTCTTAGTGGGAAGTTAAAGGGGCGGGGTTAGAGTAGGCAGGAAGGCTCTGGTCAATGGATGGATATTTCCACCATCTTGTTTATTTGTGTACCTCTTTCTCCTTCCTGTCCCCTCCACTTCTTCTGGAGCAAAGCATTTTGGGTCCAAGATCAACACGAGAAAGTCCACTACAGCCAGGAGCAGGGATTGGTCCCCTAAAGGAGGCTAGCTTCAGACCACTCACCTGCATATTTTTGGCTTTAAAAGATGTAACCTTGCACTCCTTCAGGAGAATTCCCTCAGTTCCTTAAGGATCCTTTAAGCACAAAGAGACGTTCTGAACATTCACACCTGAACTTCCTTTTGGACAGTTGTACTCTCCAAAACCCTCAGCCTTACGTTAAGAAGGAGCAGTCCAAGACAAAAGGTAGATTCATCCCCTAACCACTTCCAAAGAACATTGGGAGTGGCCCATGCTGTGAACCAGGACCAGCCACTATGCAATGGATCTTATGTGCCAGAAGAGCAGACCCTTAACTGGAGAATTCTGTCCTTGAGTCCTCTACGAAGGACCACAGCAAATGGAGGGCCAGACCAGCCAAAGCTCCCTGTTCGATCGCAGCGAACCAGTCGCTCTTTGTTCCCAGCATCTTGAACTATCGGGAAGGCACTGGTGCTCATGTCTGCCTTCCTCCAACCAGCTGAACTATTGCACTGCATCTAAACCAGCTCGACACTGCTTTGTGTGCTAGTGAAGCATGTCACCTGCTAGATCTGAATCATCTCCTCAACACTGTAACTTGAACCTAATCTCTGGAGAGTCACTCACTGACTCTACCTGGGGGCTTCAATCGAACCTTGGCGCAGCTAGCTTGAGTACCCCTGCATCATTAATTGCACATCCACCTGCACCTTTGTCTGACACACACCCTGACACAGCCCTCCGTAACCTTCATCTCTCTATCTCTAACATTTTGGATGTCTTTCCCCCTGTCATTAGAATCTGCTTGAAGCCCAAATCCAAGTGCAACTCTTGGTATGAGTCAAACCTTGCTGCCCTTAAATGCAAGTGTAGGGCGATGGAGAGGAAGTGGAGGGCCTCGGGTGCAACCCCAGACAAACTGGCCTGCCGCCTGATCCAAAGGCAGTATAGCCTATCTGTCCTCCCTAAGAAGAGAGCCTACATCCAAGCCTGTGGCATCTAACAACTCAGCCAAATTTTTCAAAATCTGCAAGGAGCTGGCCAATCCTGCAGCAGTCTCAACCTCTCCTCTTGCCTCCTAGGCCCTCTACATGGCCTTAGCCTCTCGTTTCACTACTAAAACTCAGGACATCTTGTCCACCCTCTCTTCCTCTACCCCCTCTTCCTCCTCCTCTACCACTCCTGGCCCGTCTGAAGCTGTCTCTCCTCCTCCTTTCTCCTCCTTTCCCCTGTTCATCGCTGACGATGTTTCTAGACAAGTCTGATCTATGAAAGTCTAATCAAAGCAGGTTCGCCCACGCTCCTCCAGAACTATCAGCGAACACATTGACTCCCTTGCTCCAGCTTTGGATTATTTCTCCAATCACTCATCTGCCACTGGAACTTTCCCCTCCCCCTTAAGCACTCTCTTGTGCACCCTCTTCTAAAGTAGCCCTCGGCTGATGCTTCCTCTCCGGCTAACTATTGTCCGATCTCCATCACTCCTTTCCTGGGAAATCACTTGGAAAAGGTTGCCATCTCCCCGCTTAATCTACATACTGAATCTGTTGATTGTCTCCAGTCTGGTTTCAGAACTGCCAGAAACATGAAAACTGCTCTCCTGAACACCCATAAAGACTTGCTCTCCAATCTCCCTTCTGTCCTCATTCTCCTTGATATATCCTCTGCTTTTGACACAGTCAACCATGCCATCCTGCTCAGTCGTCTCCGGGACAACCTTGGTATTACTGATCAGGTCCTGGCCTGGTTGACCTCCTTTTTCAACTACCGGCCCTCTCAGGTACTACTAGGGTCTCTTCTCTATCTCTCTCTCTCTACTTGTGGTGTTACCAGGGGTCTAAACTCTCTCCATGGCTCTTCATCCACTACCTGGCACCTTTCGACCACTGCATCACTACTTTCTGTTCCAATTTTCAATGGTATGCGGATGACACTCAGATCTCTTTCAGGCTCCCCTCAGCCACCTCTGCTTCTCTCATACCAGACTGCCTGGCCACTCTTCAGGAATGGTGTGCCACCAATTATCTTTTCCTCAATGCCAGTAAGATGAAGATCCTCCTCATTGGGACACAAAATCCCTCCTTTCTCTCTCTCTCTGGCCACCCACTCTGGCCCCTCTTCCTGCTTCTTCCTATGCCACCCTCTCCTTCTCTCCTCACATCTCAAAAGTTTCTAAGAAGTCAAACGATTAGCTACACCTGCTCCTCAGAGGTATTCTTCCTTTTCCAACTTTTCCCCAGAAGCTCACTGTCTCCAGGGCCCTGGTACTCTATAAACTGGACTATAGCAACACCCTCTTTATAAATATTCCTGCTACTACCTTTACAACTTATCCAGAACAGGACTGCAAGACTTGTCCTTGGCCTCAAGCCCAGGGATTGTATCTCTCCAGTTCTGGAATCTCTTCACTGGCTCCCCATGGCTGCAAGGATCAAGTTCAAGACCCTCTGCATCGTCTACAAGGCTTTCTGGGGTCTGGGACTGCTCTACTTCCAACTTTCTCTTCCAAGACATCTTCCTTCTCAAGCTCTACGCTCATCCACCTCCAACTCTCTGAGGGTCAGACGGTTCTCCAAACTGAGAGTTGGGGGCAGATCTATCTCCTCGGCTAGGGCCTCCTTCTGGAGCAGCCTCCCTGCCTCTCTTAAACTTGAGCAGAACCACCTCCGGTTCTGGAAGCAACTCAAGACCTTCCTTTTCGTTTCTGCTTTCTCTTTTCCTCTCCTCTGCTGATGCACCTGACTGCTCCACGCACTGGTCATGTGGCCACCCTCTGAACTCGGGCCCATGCTCCTGCATGTCCATTTCCCATCACAGTAGGCTGAGATAGTCCGGTTAGCTGCATACTAGAGAGGGCATAAGAGTTTAAGGTGAGTGGTGCTTGAAGAGCTGGCAGATTTTGGGTTCAAATGTTTAGCAGTTTGATCCTAACTGTGCTGGTCATGGCTGTGATGAACCGTAAGAATTCCAGGTCACTACCAAACAGAACCCCAGTACTGCAAGCCATTGATGAAGTCAAGGGAAATAATCTGGGACAAGGGAGAGTGTGTTTGGCACTGGAGGGTGGGAGAAAGATAATTTCCATGGTGGATGAGTGTCATGAGGCAGCATAGCACCATCCACTTGTGTTTGGTGGTTAGGAAGTTTGTTTGACATTTGGGAATTATAGTTGTTTAGGAGGGAATTGAGTGGATTATTTTTAAACGCGATTCCAATGCGTGCCCGGGTATTGCACCTACCTGCGTCCACGTGCAACGTTCTGCCTATTATGCAGACCATCTAGATTTGAATTTCCACACTTGCGTGCTCTCGTACGAGAACTACAAATCCCAGAGTTTCTGTAGTGTTCTTACCTATTTCTTATAGGTCAGCCACGTCAGCACTGGCCCGTCTGCGCAATCTGGTATGTGCTGGCATAAATCTGCCTGCCCTTGCCTTGCCACGCCTAGTACCTTTCGAACTGTGTGACTTTACCTGCTGCCAGTGTTTTAGCTTATTATTTTAGCTTGATTTTAGTAATGTATCTTTTTAATCTTTTAGCGTTCTATTTTTAGTTTCTTGTGAGGTTTCATGAAAACATTTATTTTAGCCTCTGCACCTTTTAAATGAGTGTGTGTGTGTGTTTTACTGTTGAAATTACTTTGCTCCTCTCACTGTGTGGATTATAATTAAACGTGAATCCACCTCGTGTCTGGGTATTGCATCTACCTGATTCCATGTGTAACGTTCTGCCTAATTTGCAGACCATCTCGATTTGAATGTCCACATTTTCGTGCTTTCGCACAAGAACTACACTTCTGAAAGTTTCTGTTGTTTATCGATCTATTTCGTATAGGTCAGGCCCGTTAGCTCCGGCACGTCTGCACTAGCCGGTCTGTGCCAGTCTGTGGTGCTCTGTGGAGCCTGCTGGCTGCGATTCAGCTTGACCGGTAAGTTATTTCTGCTTTATTATGTATGTATTGACTATGATAGAAGCTGCAAAGGGCAGACTTCAATCTAATAACGCTAACACAGATGCTTATGTGCTGGCAGGTGCCCGCGGAGATGAAATTATGAACCGATATCTCGCAGAGGCACCATTCATAATTGCGTAGCTAATGCTAGGGAGTCCCAAGACACTGTGGTGACAGTGGATGGCTGGCCAGCTTTTCCATGTATGGCTCATAACTCTTCAGTGCAGTCCACAACGCCGCCAGTGCCATATCAAGTCACTAAAGAACAGTCCTTAACGGGCCTGAGCAGGGAAAAGCAGGAATACAATGGCAAGATGAAAGTACAGAATGCTGCAATTATGCAGCAAGCTGGAGATGTTGACTTGATAGATGCTATGGGTGAGGGAGTGCAAAGGAACACCCCATTAGTTATCAGGGACTGTGGTCCTAACAGTACTAATAACTCCAGTCTGAAAATACTTCTATTGATCGCTAGGTCCCTACAGAAGTATGCGCTGGATGTAGCAACATATATTGTTAATCAGGATGTTCATATATGCGCACTTACTGAGACATGGTGGTATGATGCAGCAGGAACAACTCTGTCGTTAGCCATTCCTCCTGGTTATGGTTTGATATGCTAGCATAGACGAGGGGGAGTAGTCACCTTTATTTTTAAATTAAAACTGGATGTCTGGGAGGTGGAGGCACCAGGTATCGAAGGTAATTAAAATAAAACAGATACAAATCAGGACCGATGCAGAGACCACACGTAATATGATATTGGTTTATAGACCACCCTCCTCTATGCCAGATTTCCTGGCACAACTTATAATATTTTGCTGCCCATCCTCAAACCCAATACCAAGGCAATGGTTTTAGGAGATTTTAGCTTTTGGTTGGGCAATAACAACGATCCTTTAGCCAACATTTTAGAAGACTCGATAGGCAACCAGGGCTTTGAGCAACTCGTAAAGACACCTACACATATTAAGGGGAATATGCTAGATTGGGTTGCCATACATAACATCAGAACACGTAGCCTATCGGTCTCTCCCTCTCCATGGTCAGATCATTTCTTCATCCATTTCACAGTAGTCTGTGAAAAGATTATAAAGACTAAGGTTAATAACAAAATTTGTATAGCACCAGGATCTCAAAAAAAGTACCCCAGAAGTATTGGGGCCTTGGTTATTGCCCATGGTAGAGAAGGTTAAAGAACTTGAGTCAGCTGATGATATTGTGAGTTCCTATCTACAGTCAGTGCAGGAAAACACCAGCAACTTGGCACCCCTTAGAACTAAGTATGTCACTGAGAAAAGAAGCAATGCCTGGTTGTCCCCAGATTTGCAAAAACTCAAAGTTAATAAAACCAAATGCTTTTATGCATGGAGATCTTCTCTACGTCCCAATGATAAGGAGGTCTATAAAGTGGCAGCCAAGGAGTTTAAATAGCCGATATAGCAGAGAAAAAAAGTATGCTCAATGATAGGATTGCCCATAGACAATCTGAGTCTAAAGAACTTTTTTAAGATATTGAGGGAAATGGAAAACCCATGCAAGAATTATTCTGATACTATTGTTAAAGATGCTACCTGGTGCATGTCGATTCAGGAAGCTATGATAGGGAAGCTTGACCAGATAATAAAATAACATTGATGTCAACAAGAAGACCCTGGGAATGGTAGTAAGCTCTCAGGATGTGGCAGAACATACACAAAGAGTGCAAGATGTCCAGTTCAATCTCAAACCAAGGTGTTGTAAATTAGATATATGCCCGGCAATGATAATAAAGGCATGTGCTTCCGTTTTGATAGGCACTCTCTGTACATTTGTTAATGTTTCGTTTACCGAAAATCATGTTCCTGAAGGGCTTAAGAATGCTTGGATCACACCTTTACTAAAAAAGTCAGGTTTTTGCCCAGTTTCACCAACCACTTACTGGCCTATTACTAATGCACTGTTTCTTTTAAACATTTTAGATCATTTTGCATTCATTCAAATTTTGGCATATTTGAATGAACATTTGATTTTAAATAAATGGCAGTCAGGTTTTAGGCGAGGGCATGGCACAGAAACGGTATTGCTCGATCTGAAATCTAGATTAGTACAAATTATGTATAGGGGACAAACAGCACTGTTTATGATGATGCACTTCTCTGCAGGTTTTGATCTGGTTGATGACACATTGCTGGTCACTAGATTAAAAGAAGTTGCACACTTCTAAGACTATTTGGATCACGTCATTTTTGAGCAACTAATGGTACAGAGTCAGTAGCAAGGAGGCGGAAGCACAACCAGCATGCCTGGATTAAAGTGTGCCAAGGGGGTGTGCCAAGGGGGCATGTTTATCTCCCTCTTTCTACAATATTTTTACCATTTTTTTTTAACCTTTAGGAGGACAATAGTGTTGGCTTCACCAATTATGCAGATGAAACTCAATGCATCATCCCACTATCTGGTACTCATGTAGATGATGAAAGAACCATCAATAAATGTTGTGAATTTACTGAGACTCGGATGGTAAGAAATGGTTTGGCACTTAATAAAGAAAAATTAGAACTGATGGTGGGAGACACAGAGAATAAAATAAGGAGGTTGGCCACAGATGATAATCCTTTTCTAATGTCAGGCTCTGATACCGAGAGAAAAAGAAAGTGAAAACTCTGGGGATTATTTTGGATCAAAATCTGACCATGCAGGCTCAAGTAAGCTGCCTCCTCTCCTGCCTACTTCATTAAGTTGTTAGCACAATTGCACCCCTACATCTCTCAAGCAAAATACGAGAAGGTGGTCAGGGCTATTGTTGGTTCTAAAATTGATTAGTGCAGTAGCTTATTGGTGGGTCTAGCCAAACCAGACTGCACAAGATTGCAAATCATACAAATTAAGGCAGTAAATGTAATTACTTGCCTCAATAGGAGGAATCACATCTCAGATGTCAGACGCAATCTGTACTGGCTTCCAATTGAAGCAAGGATTGATTTTTGCCTCTGAGTGATTACTCACAAATGGCCGTTTGGCTCCATCCCTCAATACCTGAGCAAAGCACTGACTAAAAAAAAATCCAATGCGAGGACCCTTAGATCCAACAACACCAATCAGCAGAAAATACCTGCCTGTAATCTAACTCAAGCAATGAAATGTGCTTTTCTTCTTGCTGCGCCAAAGGCCTGTAATGCTATTTCTCCAGACCTGAGAGAATTGAGATCAACAGCAATGTTTAGAAAGAGACGGAACACTCTGCTGTTCAGATGATGCCTCAGCGATTTGCTGTTCGTCATTTGGCTGTTTGTGTGTTCATTTCAGCCCTCTCATTTGACTGTGTGTATTGAATGTTGGACCTGTTTTATCTTGTGTGCTAGCTCTGGCATTTATTGTGTCTGCACCCTTACACCTCAAGGTCCTCGGACACGCACTATAAATATATTAAAGTAAAGTAATGGGAAAGGAGAAGAAGATGTTGGTGTTTTCTGAAAAGGGTTTATAGTTACATCCAAAACAAGAAATGATTATGCCCAGGGTGTAGTAGTAAAGAGTGACGAGAAATGGGTCAATAACTGTCATTTTGTATTGCCCACATGGATTTTTGTGGTGGAGAAGGTGTTGGAGTTCTGCAGGCAGGAAACGGATAAGTGTGAGATACAAGAGTCCTGCCAGTCAAGCGTGATATTCTTAAACCCAAGAGAGAAAAGTGTTTCAAGTATTACTTGCGGAGAGGGCTAACAGAATAAGGATAATGGGTAGGTGAGAGTGTGGTTTGTGGTTAAGTAGGTGATTCATGGGTCAGAGCAGTCTCTGTAGGGTTTTTGGATGGGAATCGGATTGTAGGGGGTTGTTCAGTGGGTGTACCTCAAAATAGTTGACTATGCAGATTAATACAAACCTCTTAAACATGTTAGAGTGGTGAGTGGTGGGATAGTAGAGAGACCTGTTTGTTATGGATCCCAATGTTTTATTTTAGCTGAGGAGGGACTCGGGCTGCTGTGCAGCAGGCTAGGAAATTGCCAGTTGGGGAAGGGAGGTACAATAGGTTGGAGAGGTAAGTGGCAAAGATAGGTGCATGTTCCTTGATACTTTAGGGTGCAAAGGGATGAACTGCTTCAAAGGGAAGTTTGACAGGGTGGAGGAGGGGTAGAGTTCAGCCATGGAAGGTTTGGGGACAAGGGGAAAGAGAGGACTGTTCAGGGAGATTGGAGCTGGTAAAAAAGGAGGGTGGGAAATGGAGAAATACATAAAGGCAGATATACAGTTTTGGGATAATTTTAGTGGAGAATCCAGAGACAAAATCATCACTTGTGAGAAAGGATCATACAGAACAGTTTTATTTGGGGGGAAAGCATAGCCTGGTGGCCTTGGATACTTTGTGAGGGCGTGAGAAGAGAGAGGAAATCAGGTTTCTGCAATGGTCAGATTTGGCTTAGTCAAGGTGGGTGGATGGGTCTGAAAATGGCCACTATAGGCTGAAATCGGAATGAGGCTGATTCAAAGCACTTTGCAGAAACATACTGTTGTCCTCAATAGTCTGATGGCTGGGAAAGTCCATTGCTCAGGGCAGTGAAAGGTTGGATAGGATAGAGATTATTGAAGGGGGTAGAGAATGCAAATCTGAATTTCACAAAGGCGAATTCAATGGAGTGTGAGAAGTTCAGGAGAGACAGCCTGTATGGAGACTTTGACTTGGTTGAGGTTGGAGACCATGTGGTCGTCTTAAATGTATGTTCAATGATAGATGATAGATATGGGAGGGAGGAGTGATAATTAGGGATGCAAAGATGGAAAAGTGATTGATTGAGTTGCCACAAGGTAGGTGATGGTGAGAGAAGAACTAGTACAAGCTGGTTTTAAGAAAACTTAACCATGCTGGCCTTCTGGTCATGCCAATGTTTGACCAGAGCCTGACCTGCATTTAAGTTTTCAATAGCTTCTGCCATCATGTGTGACATTATCCTCCGGAGACCTATCACATAGTCAGTCACTCTGACTGGCTTGGGGGAAGGAGCACTCTCAACCCCTCCTTAATCAGGGCCAATGGACCTCTGATTGGATGGCCATAGAGAAGTTCAAAGGGACTGTAACCAACTCCCTCCTGGGGGACTTCTCTATAACCAAAGAGAAGGCATGGAAGTAGAAGGTCCCACTTTCTTTTAAGGGGTTCCTCTAAAACACCTATCATGCTCTTCATAGTATGAATACACTTTTCTACCAGTCCATTTGTCTGTGGATGGTAGGCTGTAGAGAACCTGTAAGTGACACCACAATTTTCCATATGGCTTGCATGTAGTGGGACATAAAATTGGATCCCCTGTCGGATATCACTTTCTTAGGAAACCCTACTCTTGTAAAAATACCAAGTGGAGCCTTAGCCACAGCCTGAGTCATAACAGTCCTCATAGGTATTGCTTCAGGGTATCTAGTAGCATGATCTACTAAAACCAGGATAACGCTGGTCCCCTGGATGTAAGACGTGGGAGGGTCAAGGGGACCAACAATGCCGATGCCCATCCTCTCAAAAGGAACTCCCACCACTGGAAGAGGCACCAGTGGTACCACACTCTTTCCAGAGGTTTGGCAAGTGTGACAGCTCCTACAGAATTTGTCAGCTTCTGAACCCATCTTAGGCCAGTAGAAGTATAGGGAGAGCCTTTCCTTGGTATTTTTGAAACTGAAATGACCAGCCAAAGCCTCATGGGCCAACTGTAGGAACTGGAGTCTGTTTGCTAGGGGTACTACATGTTTCTTGCAGTCCCCAGAGATAGACTCAGCCAGTTCACTGTAGAAGAGGCCATCTTCCCAGTGCAACTTATGCTTCCCATACTCTTGCTCATCGAGCTGAGAAGCTGCCTGAAGGTGAAGACCTTCAAGAGTAGGACACTCTCTTTGTCCTCTGCTGAAGTCTGCCCTGTTGGGTCCACCTTCTGCCAGTAATGACTGCAGCTGAGGATGGTCAACAGGGTCCAGATCTCCAACTAAAAAAATGTCTACTTCCAGATCTGACTCTTCAGAAACTGGATCAACCACACAGGGTTGTACCTCACACTCAGCCTCAGCAGGGGTACTATCTGTCTTTTCCTTGGAGGTTTTGGGAGGTTTTGGGTTTCCCCTTTGCCTCTTTCTTTCAAGAAATAGCAGTGAGCAACTCCTGTGGACTGGTAGTGATAATTTCCTCTACCATCTCCTCTGGGGAGTCTCTCAAGGTCCTCTCCCGTGTAGGCCTAGTGAACTCCTGTTTCCTTTTACTGGAAGGGCTGGGGGTACTAGACACAACTCCAAGTGATTTCAGGTCATTACCCAACAGGACTTTCCCAGGCACTTCACTCTGCACACTAACAGGTATCTTGACAGTCATGTCATTGCACTGGATGAGAGCTGGTAACTGGGGAAGCATTTGCACAGGACCTCCAGCTAACTTGGTTATGTGTTTGGGTGCCTTAGCAACATCCTCCACCTTGCAACATTATTCATCAACTACAGTTATGCTGGCTCCAGTGTCTCTGATGGCAGGAGTCTCCTGGCCATTCACAAGAACACTATCTTTATGATACTCTTTAGTATTATCTGGGATGGAATTATAGACATCTAAATTATGTTGTTCCCACAAGCCCAGGGACACTAAAGAAACACTGGCTGAGACACTCATGGGTTCATCAGCCAGTAGGTGAAAGTTTCCACTTTCCATAGGTACTTCTTCCTCTGGGGTGAAGGCTAAGGAGAAAGTGTGGACCCCTGAAGGTTTCCCCTTACATCTGGGATCCACTTTCACATGGTCCGTTGACTCACAAACATAACATTGCCCAAATGTTTTGATAAATGGGGGCTTGTTCTGACCTCCATCTGGTTTCGGTACAGATGGTATACTAGCCTGATTTGGTTTCCCTTGTGGCTTACCCTTATTGTTTTGTTTGGGGACCTCTTTTGGATTGGAGGTATTTGAATTCTCCTTGTAATCTTTCTTTAGCTGCTTTCCCTCATCCTTCTTTTGAGTTGCCCCAGCATCCTTGTGAGTAGCCCTGTTGGCAAACCACAAGTCAGCAGCCTTAGCTAACTTCTTTGGATCTATCTCCTTAGAATTAGCCAAGTGCTGTCTGAGCTCAGGAGAGCAGGCATCAAAAATTAACTCCAACATAACAGGATTTCACATACCTTCATAAGTGTTTACTCTGTAACCCTTAAACCAACCATCTAGGTTTTTCAAACATTCACATACCCAGGTAGCCCAAGGGGTACCATCATGCTTTTTGAGGGTTCTAAACTTTTTAAGGTACTCGTAAGGGTTTCTCCCAAATCTAGCAATTAAAGCTAGCTTCACACACTCATAAACCATCCGATCCAATTCCCCCAACTCCATTACAACATCAGATGCAACAGTGGGTAGCCTACAGAAGAGCCAGGGTAGCAACTGATTAACTGTAATGTCTTGAATCCCATGGCTATATTCAAACATTGCCAACCAATCCAAAATATCAAGCTTTACCTCATACATATCAACAATTTCTTTAGGCATACAGGGTCTCTTAGGACTGGAAGACCCACAAGACTCTGGGAGGGAAGCATTTTCCAAAGAGAACTTTTTCATTTCTTAGGCATGATTCAACTCCATTTCTCTGAGCTTAAGTTCTTGATGCTTTTGTTTAGTTTGAGCATTTATACATTCAAATTCCAATTCAAGCCTCATCTTTTCTAGAGGAATGAAATCAGGACTGAGTGTAGGACCTGTACGGGTCCCAGTGGACAAAGGTTGAGGTTGCCGAGCAGGCAGAGGAGCAGTGAGGCCTACATTGTGAGACTCATCTGCCTCATCTAACTCATCAATTGATACATTATCATCCTCATTATTTTCCACATTTGCTGAGGGGTTAGGTATTTCAGACCCACCCTCCAGACTTTGTTTCTCTAACAACCTTTCAATCAATTCAGAATTTTCGCCTTTAACAGAGAGATTCTTTTTTTCTACACAGATTTTTCGGATAATCCACAGTGCAACTAAGAAGGGTCTCATATTAGACATGATTAATATTGCTTTTTAGTGATGTTTAGCCCTGTGGTTAGTTGATCCAAGATAATAGCCGCACTCTAAGTGTAATCACTATACTTGATCCTCCGGTTCTGGAAGCAACTCAAGACCTTCCTTTTCGTTTCTGCTTTCTCTTTTCCTCTCCTCTGCTGATGCACATGACTGCTCCACGCACTGGTCATGTGGCCACCCTCTGAACTCGGGCCCATGCTCCTGCATGTCCATTTCCCATCACAATAGGCTGAGATAGTCCGGTTAGCTGCATACTAGAGAGGGCATAAGAGTTTAAGGTGAGTGGTGCTTGAAGAGCTGGCAGATTTTTGGTTCAAATGTTTAGCAGTTTGATCCTAACTGTGCTGGTCATGGCTGTGATGAACCGTAAGAGTTCCAGGTCACTACCAAACAGAACCCCAGTACTGCAAGCCATGGATGAAGTCAAGGGAAATAAACTGGGACAAGGGAGAGTGTGTTTGGCACTGGAGGGTAGGAGAAAGATAATTTCCATGGTGGATGAGTGTCATGAGGCAGCATAGCACCATCCACTTGTGTTTGGTGGTTAGGAAGTTTGTTTGACATTTGGGAATTATAGTTGTTTAGGAGGGAATTGAGTGGATTATTTTTAAACGCGATTCCAATGCGTGCCCGGGTATTGCACCTACCTGCGTCCACGTGCAACGTTCTGCCTATTATGCAGACCATCTAGATTTGAATTTCCACACTTGCGTGCTCTCGTACGAGAACTACAAATCCCAGAGTTTCTGTAGTGTTCTTACATATTTCTTATAGGTCAGCCACGTCAGCACTGGCCCGTCTGCGCAATCTGGTATGTGCTGGAATAAATCTGCCTGCCCTTGCCTTGCCACTCCTAGTACCTTTCGAACTGTGTGACTTTACCTGCTGCCAGTGTTTTAGCTTATTATCTTAGCTTGATTTTAGTAATGTATCTTTTTAATCTTTTAGCGTTCTATTTTTAGTTTCTTGTGAGGTTTCATGAAAACATTTATTTTAGTCTCTGCACCTTTTAAATGAGTGTGTGTGTGTGTGTTTTACTGTTGAAATTACTTTGCTCCTCTCACTGTGTGGATTATAATTAAACGCGAATCCACCTCGTGTCTGGGTATTGCATCTACCTGATTCCATGTGTAACGTTCTGCCTAATTTGCAGACCATCTCGATTTGAATGTCCACATTTTCGTGCTTTCGCACAAGAACTACACTTCTGAAAGTTTCTGTTGTTTATCGATCTATTTCGTATAGGTCAGGCCCGTTAGCTCCGGCACGTCTGCACTAGCCGGTCTGTGCCAGTCTGTGGTGCTCTGTGGAGCCTGCTGGCTGCGATTCAGCTTGACCGATAAGTTATTTCTGCTTTATTATGTATGTATTGACTATGATAGAAGCTGCAAAGGGCAGACTTCAATCTAATAACGCTAACACAGATGCTTATGTGCTGGCAGGTGCCCGCAGAGATGAAATTATGAAACCATATCTCGCAGAGGCACCATTCATAATTGCGTAGCTAATGCTAGGGAGTCCCAAGACACTGTGGTGACAGTGGATGGCTAGCCAGCTTTTCCATGTATGGCTCATAACTCTTCAGTGCAGTCCACAACGCCGCCAGTGCCATATCAAGTCACTAAAGAACAGTCCTTAATGGGCCTGAGCAGGGAAAAGCAGGAAGACAATGGCAAGATGAAAGTACAGAATGCTGCAGTTATGCAGCAAGCTGGAGATGTTGACTTGATAGGTGCTATGGGTGAGGGAGTGCAAAGGAACACCCCATTAGTTATCAGGGACTGTGGTCCTAACAGTACTAATAACTCCAGTCTGAAAATACTTCTATTGAACGCTAGGTCCCTACAGAAGTATGCGCTGGATGTAGCAACATATATTGTTAATCAGGATGTTCATATATGCGCACTTACTGAGACATGGTGGTCTGATGCAGCAGGAACAACTCTGGCGTTAGCCATTCCTCCTGGTTATGGTTTGATATGCTAGCATAGACGAGGGGGAGTAGTCACCTTTATTTTTAAATTAAAACTGGATGTCTGGGAGGTGGAGGCACCAGGTATCGAAGGTAATTAAAATAAAACAGATACAAATCAGGACCGATGCAGAGACCACCTTTAATATGGTCTTAGTTTATAGACCACCCTCCTCTATGCCAGATTTCCTGGCACAACTTTGCAATATTTTGCTGCCCATCCTCAAACCCAATACTAAGGCAATGGTTTTAGGAGATTTTAGCTTTTGGTTGGGCAATAACAACGATCCTTTATCCAACATTTTAGAAAACTCGATAGGCAACCAGGGCTTTGAGCAACTCGTAAAGACACCTACACATATTAAGGGGAATATGCTAGATTGGGTTGCCATACATAACATCAGAACACGCAGCCTATCGGTCTCTCCCTCTCCATGGTCAGATCATTTCTTCATCCATTTCACAGTAGTCTGTGAAAAGATTATAAAGACTAAGGTTAATAACAAAATTTGTATAGCACCAGGATCTCAAAAAAAGTACCCCAGAAGTATTGGGGCCTTGGTTATTGCCCATGGTAGAGAAGGTTAAAGAACTTGAGTCAGCTGATGATATTGTGAGTTCCTATCTACAGTCAGTGCAGGAAAACACCAGCAACTTGGCACCCTTTAGAACTAAGTATGTCGCTGAGAAAAGAAGCAATGCCTGGTTGTCCCCAGATTTGCAAAAACTCAAAGTTAATAAAACCAAATGCTTTTATGCATGGAGATCTTCTCTACGTCCCAATGATAAGGAGGTCTATAAAGTGGCAGCCAAGGAGTTTAAACTAGCCGATATAGCAGAGAAAAAAAGTATGCTCAATGATAGGATTGCCAATAGACAATCTGAGTCTAAAGAACTTTTTTAAGATATTGAGGGAAATGGAACACCCATGCAAGAATTATTCTGATACTCTTGTTAAAGATGCTGCCTGGTGCACGTCGATTCAGGAAGCTATGATAGGGAAGCTTGACCAGATAATAAAATAACATTGATGTCAACAAGAAGACTCTGGGAATGGTAGTAAGCTCTCAGGATGTGGCAGAACATACACAAAGAGTGCAAGATGTCCAGTTCAATCTCAAACCAAGGTGTTGTAAATTAGATATATGCCCGGCAATGATAATAAAGGCATGTGCTTCCGTTTTGATAGGCACTCTCTGTACATTTGTTAATGTTTCGTTTACAGAAAATCATGTTCCTGAAGGGCTTAAGAATGCTTGGATCACACCTTTACTAAAAAAGTCAGGTTTTTGCCCAGTTTCACCAACCACTTACTGGCCTATTACTAATGCACTGTTTCTTTTAAACATTTTAGATCATTTTGCATTCATTCAAATTTTGGCATATTTGAATGAACATTTGATTTTAAATAAATGGCAGTCAGGTTTTAGGCGAGGGCATGGCACAGAAACGGTATTGCTCGATCTGAAATCTAGATTAGTACAAATTATGTATAGGGGACAAACAGCACTGTTTATGATGATGCACTTCTCTGCAGGTTTTGATCTGGTTGATGACACATTGCTGGTCACTAGATTAAAAGAAGTTGCACACTTCTAAGACTATTTGGATCACGTCATTTTTGAGCAACCAATGGTACAGAGTCAGTAGCAAGGAGGCGGAAGCACAACCAGCATGCCTGGATTAAAGTGTGCCAAGGGGGTGTGCCAAGGGGGCATGTTTATCTCCCTCTTTCTACAATATTTTTACCATTTCTTTTTTTAACCTTTTGGAGGACAATAGTGTTGGCTTCACCAATTATGCAGATGAAACTCAATGCATCATCCCACTATCTGGTACTCATGTAGATGATGAAAGAACCATCAATAAATGTTGTGAATTTACTGAGACTCGGATGGTAAGAAATGGTTTGGCACTTAATAAAGAAAAATTAGAATTGATGGTGGGAGACACAGAGAATAAAATAAGGAGGTTGGCCACAGATGATAATCCTTTTCTAATGTCAGGCTCTGATACTGAGAGAAAAAGACAGTGAAAACTCTGGGGATTATTTTGGATCAAAATCTGACCATGCAGGCTCAAGTAAGCTGCCTCCTCTCCTGCCTACTTCATTAAGTTGTTAGCACAATTGCACCCCTACATCTCTCAAGCAAAATACGAGAAGGTGGTCAGGGCCAGTGTTGGTTCTAAAATTGATTAGTGCAGTAGCTTATTGGTGGGTATAGACAAACCAGACTGCACGAGATTGCAAATCATACAAATTAAGGCAGTAAATGTAATTACTTGCCTCAATAGGAGGAATCACATCTCAGATGTCAGACGCAATCTGTACTGGCTTCCTTTTGAAGCAAGGATTGATTTTTGCCTCTGAGTGATTACTCACAAATGGCCGTTTGGCTCCATCCCTCAATACCTGAGCAAAGCACTGACTAAAAAAAATCCAATGCGAGGACCCTTAGATCCAACAACACCAATCAGCAGAAAATACCTGCCTGTAATCTAACTCAAGCAATGAAATGTGCTTTTCTTCTTGCTGCGCCAAAGGCCTGTAATGCTATTTCTCCAGACCTGAGAGAATTGAGATCAACAGCAATGTTTAGAAAGAGACGAAAGACTCTGCTGTTCAGATAATGCCTCAGTGATTTGCTGTTCGTCATTTGGCTGTTTGTGTGTTCATTTCAGCACTCTCATTTGTCTGTGTGTATTGAATGTTGGACCTGTTGTATCTTGTGTACTAGCTCTGGCATTTATTGTGTCTGCACCCTTACACCTCAAGGTCCTCGGACGCGCACTATAAATATATTAAAGTAAAGTAATGGGAAAGGAGAAGAAGATGTTGGTGTTTTCTGAAAAGGGTTTATAGTTACATCCAAAACAAGAAATGATTATGCCCAGGGTGTAGTAGTAAAGAGTGAAGAGAAATGGGTCAATAACTGTCATTTTGTATTGCCCACATGGATTTTTGTGGTGGAGAAGTTGTTGGAGTTCTGCAGGCAGGAAACGGATAAGTGTGAGATACAGGAGTCCTGCCAGTCAAGCGTGATGTTCTTAAACCCAAGAGAGAAAAGTGTTTGAAGGATTACTTGCGGAGAGGGCTAACAGAATAAGGATAATGGGTAGGTGAGAGTGTGGTTTGTGGTTAAGTAGCTGATTCATGGGTCAGAGCAGTCTCTGTAGGGTTTTTGGATGGGAATCAGATTGTAGGGGGTTGCTCAGTGGGTGTACCTCAAAATAGTTGACTATGCAGATTAATACAAACCTCTTAAACATGTTAGAGTGGTGAGTGGTGGGATAGTAGAGAGATCTGTTTGTTATGGATCCCAATGTTTTATTTTAGCTGAGGAGGGACTCGGGCTGCTGTGCAGCAGGCTAGGAAAGTGCCAGTTGGGGAAGGGAGGTACAATAGGTTGGAGAGGTAAGTGGCAAAGATAGGTGCATGTTCCTTGATACTTTAGGGTGCAAAGGGATGAACTGCTTCAAAGGGAAGTTTGACAGGGTGGAGGAGGGGTAGAGTTCAGCCATGGAAGGTTTGGGGACAAGGGGAAAGAGAGGACTGTTCAGGGAGATTGGAGCTGGTAAAAAAGGAGGGTGGGAAATGGAGAAATACATAAAGGCAGATATACAGTTTTGGGATCATTTTAGTGGAGAATCCAGAGACAAAATCATCACTTGTGAGAAAGGATCATACAGAACAGTTTTATTTAGGGGGAAAGCATAGCCTGGTGGCCTTGGATACTTTGTGAGGGCGTGAGAAGAGAGAGGAAATCAGGTTTCTGCAATGGTCAGATTTGGCTTAGTCAAGGTGGGTGGATGGGTCAGAAAATGGCCACTATAGGCTGAAATCGGAATGAGGCTGATTCAAAGCACTTTGCAGAAACATACTGTTGTCCTCAATAGTCTGATGGCTGGGAAAGTCCATTGCTCAGGGCAGTGAAAGGTTGGATAGGATAGGGATTACTGAAGGGGGTAGAGAATGCAAATCTGAATTTCACAAAGGCGAATTCAATGGAGTGTGAGAAGTTCAGGAGAGACAGCCTGTATGGAGACTTTGACTTGGTTGAGGTTGGAGACCATGTGGTCGTTTTAAATGTATGTTCAATGATAGATGATAGATATGGGAGGGAGGAGTGATAATTAGGGATGCAAAGAGGAAAAAGTGATTGATTGAGTTGCCACAAGGTAGGTGATGGTGAGAGAAGAACTAGTACAAGCTGGTTTTAAGTAAACTTAACCATGCTGGCCTTCTGGTCATGCCAATGTTTGACCAGAGCCTGACCTGCTTTTAAGTTTTCACTAGCTTCTGCCATCATGTGTGACATTATCCTCCGGAGACCTATCACATAGTCAGTCACTCTGACTGGCTTGGGGGAAGAAGCACTCTCAACCCCTCCTTAATCAGGGCCAATGGACCTCTGATTGGATGGCCATAGAGAAGTTCAAAGGGACTGTAACCAACTCCCTCCTGGGGGACTTCTCTATAAGCAAAGAGAAGGCATGGAAGTAGAAGGTCCTACTTTCTTTTAAGGGGTTCCTCTAAAGCACCTATCATGCTCTTCATAGTATGAATACACTTTTCTACCAGTCCATTTGTCTGTGGATGGTAGGCTGTAGAGAACCTGTAAGTGACACCACAGTTTTCCATATGGCTTGCATGTAGTGGGACATAAAATTGTATCCCCTGTCGGATATCACTTCCTTAGGAAACCCTACTCTGGTAAAAATACCAAGTGGAGCTTTAGCCACAGCCTGAGACATAACAGTCCTCATAGGTATTGCTTCAGGGTATCTAGTAGCATGATCTACTACAACCAGGATAACGCTGTTCCCCTGGATGTAAGACGTGGGAGGGTCAAGGGGACCAACAATGCCGATGCCCATCCTCTCAAAAGGAACTCCCACCACTGGGAGAGGCACCAGTGGTACCACATTCTTGGCCCCACTCTTTCCAGAGGTTTGGCAAGTGTGACAGCTCCTACAGAATTTGTCAGCTTCTGAACCCATCTTAGGCCAGTAGAAGTATAGGGAGAGCCTTTCCTTGGTATTTTTGAAACTGAAATGACCAGCCAAAGGTATCTCATGGACCAACTGTAGGAACTGGAGTCTGTTTGCTAGGGGTACTACATGTTTCTTGCAGTCCCCAGAGATAGACTCAGCCAGTTCACTGTAGAAGAGGCCATCTTCCCAGTGCAACTTATGCTTCCCATACTCTTGCTCATCGAGCTGAGAAGCTGCCTGAAGGTGAAGACCTTCAAGAGTAGGACACTCTCTTTGTCCTCTGCTGAAGTCTGCCCTGTTGGGTCCACCTTCTGCCAGTAATGACTGCAGCTCAGGATGGTCAACAGGGTCCAGATCTCCAACTAAAACAATGTCTTCTTCCAGATCTGACTCTTCAGAAACTGGATCAACCACACAGGGTTGTACCTCACACTCAGCCTCAGCAGGGGTACTATCTGTCTTTTCCTTGGAGGTTTTGGGAGGTTTTGGGTTTCCCCTTTGCCTCTTTCTTTCCAGAAATAGCAGTGAGCAACTCCTGTGGACTGGTAGTGATAATTTCCTCTACCATCTCCTCTGGGGAGTCTCTCAAGGTCCTCTCCCTTGTAGGCCTAGTGAACTCCTGTTTCCTTTTACTGGAAGGGCTGGGGGTACTAGACACAACTCCAAGTGTTTTCAGGTCATTACCCAACAGGACTTTCCCAGGCACTTCACTCTGCACACTAACAGGTATCTTGACAGTCATGTCATTGCACTGGATGAGAGCTGGTAACTGGGGAAGCATTTGCACAGGGCCTCCAGCTAACTTGGTTATGTGTTTGGGTGCCTTAGCAACATCCTCCACCTTGCAACATTATTCATCAACTACAGTTATGCTGGCTCCAGTGTCTCTGATGGCAGGAGTCTCCTGGCCATTCACAAGAACACTATCTTTATGATACTCTTTAGTATTATCTGGGATGGAATTATAGACATCTAAATTATGTTGTTCCCACAAGCCCAGGGACACTAAAGAAACACTGGCTGAGACACTCATGGGTTCATCAGCCAGTAGGTGAAAGTTTCCACTTTCCATAGGTACTTCTTCCTCTGGGGTGAAGGCTAAGGAGACAGTGTGGACCCCTGAAGGTTTACCCCTACATCTGGGATCCCCTTTCACATGGTCCGTTGACTCATAAACATAACATTGCCCAAATGTTTTGATAAATGGGGGCTTGTTCTGACCTCCATCTGGTTTGGGTCCAGATGGTATACTAGCCTGATTTGGTTTCCCTTGTGGCTTACCCTTATTGTTTTGTTTGGGGACCTCTTTTAGATTGGAGGTATTTGAATTCTCCTTGAAATCTTTCTTTAGCTGCTTTCCCTCATCCTTCTTTTGAGTTGCCCCAGCATCCTTGTGAGTAGCCCTGTTGGCAAACCACAAGTCAGCAGCCTTAGCTAACTTCTTTGGATCTATCTCCTTAGAATTAGCCAAGTGCTGTCTGAGCTCAGGAGAGCAGGCATCAAAAATTAACTCCAACATAACAGGATTTCACATACCTTCATAAGTGTTTACTCTGTAACCCTTAAACCAACCATCTAGGTTTTTCAAACATTCACATACCCAGGTAGCCCAAGGGGTACCATCATGCTTTTTGAGGGTTCTAAACTTTTTAAGGTACTCGTAAGGGTTTCTCCCAGATCTAGCAATTAAAGCTAGCTTCACACACTCATAATCCATCCGATCCAATTCCCCCAACTCCATCACAACATCAGATGCAACAGTGGGTAGCCTACAGAAGAGCCAAGGTAGCAACTGATTAACTGTAATGTCTTGAATCCCATGGCTATATTCAAACATTGCCAACCAATCCAAAATATCAAGCTTAACCTCATACATACCAACAATTTCTTTAGGCATACGGGGTCTCTTAGGACTGGAAGACCCACAAGACTCTGGGAAGGAAGCATTTTCCAAAGAGAACTTTTTCATTTCTTAGGCATGATTCAACTCCATTTCTCTGAGCTTAAATTCTTGATGCTTTTGTTCAGTTTGAGCATTTATACATTCAAATTCCAATTCAAGCCTCATCTTTTCTAGAGCAATGAAATCAGGACTGAGTGTAGGACCTGTACGGGTCCCAGTGGACAAAGGTTGAGGTTGCCGAGCAGGCAGAGGAGCAGTGAGGCCTACATTGTGAGACTCATCTGCCTCATCTAACTCATCAATTGATACATTATCATCCTCATTATTTTCCACATTTGCTGAGGGGTTAGGTATTTCAGACCCACCCTCCAGACTTTGTTTCTCTAACAACCTTTCAAATATTCAGACTTTTTGCCTTTAACAGAGAGATTCCTTTTTTCTACACATATTTTTCGGATAATCCACAGTGCAACTAAGAAGGGTCTCCTGACTGTAGCTTTCCATATTAGACATGATTAATATTGCTTTTTATTGATGTTTAGCCCTGTGGTTAGTTGATCCAAGATAATAGCCGCACTCTAAGTTTAATCACTATACTTGATCCTCACCGCTGTACACCAGTGTTAAGCAGAATCATATGCATTACCCTTTTTGAACACCACACACAATTAAGACTACAAGTGACAGTACAAATTCACCTTTGGTACAAGCCTGTACTACACAGTAAAGTGGTAGCAATGGCTGAGCAGCCAGATGTATCTCAAGAGTAAAGTGAGCAGCATCAATAGTTACACAAAGGACAGCAATTACTATGGTTCAAACAATCACTGACTCAAGGTTTCTGAGTAAAAGAATATACATTTATTTACACATCAGTTGTAAAACAATTCACTAAAGTAAAGCAGTAGAAAAATCATACTCTTAATATACTACGCATCACCCAATAGATTCTGGACAAGTTAAGCTCAAAATTAAGAGTGAGTATAATGACACTCCAGCAATTTAAAAGAGAGGGAACGACAAGGTTAGACAAAAATTAAGCAGCAACAACAAATAAGTAAGCAGGGCAATCTAGAAAAGGCGGCTACAGTGAGGAAATCAAATCAAGATGCCGGAGCCAAAGTCAATGGACCAGCAACTTTGCAGAGGATCACACAGTAGTTTGCGGTTAAGTCTTTGCCAAGAGTTCAGAACGAAGTTGTTCGGAAGAAATCTTGCTTTAAAGAATAGAGAAGGACACGCCCTCGGATTGGCGACAGATTTCAAATACTTTCACCGTGGTCGGACGGAATGAACAACCGGTAGAACAGTACTTTAAATGAAGAAGAAGGCTGTAGCTGAGGCAGAAGTTCCTGGCAGGTCCTGAAGGCTCACGGTTCCTGAAGCGACTGTCGGACTGACACGAAGTAGGAAGACTGGTGGGTCCTGCACTGCCCAGGGAAGAAACCAGCAGCAGAGCAAAGCAACGAATAAAAGGTGTACTCCTTAAAACCCAAGGAGGGTCTGTTCCTCCTGGCTATCCGGTTCACTGTAGCTCTGCACAGCAAATTCGACCAGATGAGGGAGGCCTGGCTTGCAGTTTGGTGGGACCGGTTGGTCCCACCAACTCAAGGGTAGAAGATTCCTTGCAGATCTTCCCTGTCGTCGAAGTTTGGAGATTCGGACCCGCAGCAGAGCTTCACCGGGAGAATCAGTCATGGTAGAGGTCCTCTTCTGTCAGCTTCTCTTCGGTTCTCTTGATCCAGTGGCGACTCTCCCTCCTTAGTCCCAGAGACCTGCTTTTATGCAGTTTTCACCCATTCACACAGCCTGGCTGTCAATCACATAACAGGGTGGCTGTCCCGGTGGGACAGTCACCCCAGCCAATCTTACAGAGTGTGGCATGGGTCTCCAAGGAGACCCTGTGCAGGGAGTCTCAAACCCCTCCCTCACATCCTGTCCTCCTCAGACATTCAGGTGCCTAAGGAGGGCTTCTGTGCAGGAGCCCGCCAAAGGACGGCGAACAAAGGAACCAAACCTGGTTTGGCGCGCAGAGTAAAACACAAGAAAGACCTTTACAAAAAGAAATGGCAAATAAACCCAGCCAAAACCAAATAAAAGTAAATGGGGTCCAGCGGATTTAAGTTTGAGGCTACTAACTTAGCCTAAAACAATACCAAGGCTATTTAAATAGACAGCGGTAGGGATAAGAGGGTACATACCACTGCCACCAGCCAAATCTTAAAGAAAGGGGAACGAAATATTGTTCCATGTGAAACAGACAAAAAGGGAAAACTATTAACCCTTTCCAGAACTCCATGTAAGATAGTTCGTACTGGGTCTGTGAATTTAAAAAGACTGATAAAGTCAATGGCTACATTACATGTTCTGGGAGACAGTAGTCAGTCCCAGAAAATGGAGTTTAAAGTGGGAAGTCTGAAAAAGACAACCCTGTGTCACTGCACTAAAGGTGCTCTGTAGCACACAGTAAAAAGATGATGCCTATGGAGTAGGTGAGGCTCCACAGGCAATGAACACAAACATGTAAAACACACAAAGCAAAACACATGTAAGAGTGTGAAAAAAGGCTCACACTCTTACCAGGTGAAAAAAATAAATCCTAGAACTCCAGCAAAGCTGCTGAGGGACTCAGTAGGTAAGGGAAATTAGGAATTCTGGAGAATTCTCCCTAACAATCACCAATGCTTCAGTTTGCACACTTATTATTATTGAATTCCTCCCTACTTTACATGAACAGCGTTTCACAAAATCAATTGTCAGTACTTTCCATTGTGACAGGGTAGTGCATTAGGTGGTAGTCGAAATTCCTGATTACCTCGCAGAAAGTTAGTTTCATTCAATCGTGTGACTACAAAGATTAGTCACAAGATCGAATGAAACTAACTTGCTGTGAGGTAACCAGGAATTTGGACTATGTTACAAAAAGGTGTTGGGTTCACCTTTCCCCACCTGTGCCCTTGCACAGAAAAACAGGAGACCATCAGACCTAATACTGAGCTCAGCAGAGGAGAGTTCTATCCTAGAGCCCCCTTTTCTCCTAGTGCATTAGGTGGCATATTACAACACTTCTAGGCACAATAGATACATAAATGCAGCCAAAGCAAACCACAAAAAATTGCTTGTACCCCAAATATTTCCGTCTGCCTGCAATCAAGAATTCCCTCAGATCCAAAATTAACATGAACAGCATTTCAGTAATACTTATCCTATTGTGAACGCACCCCAACATGCATCAACTTCAACTAGCACATGAAGCCCTCGGCACCACTATGAACCAGAAAACCAACCTCTCGTCCAATAAAATTATAAACCTTAACACATTGTACATCTAGAGTAACACTCAACCAGGATACACCACTAGCAGATCACATGTAAATAACTGAATGCTTCAGCAGAACCTCACTTGTAAAATGGCCAGATGCGTATACCCATAGAGGGGTAACAAGCATGAATACCTAGTACTGATTATTCATGTGGACCCTCAACAATGCACATGTTCTGACACAGCTAATAATGCAACCCGCACGGACATCTGATGGAACCCATGACCTTCTGAGCCTCTGCATGGTCCCTCATATAGTTCCGAAAAGTGACTTACTACTCCTTTCTTCTATTATACAACCATGTTGCATTCCCACAGCTACACATGCTCGCAGGATAAAGCTCATTATCACGCAACAGATAATTGAATCTAGGACTCATATGTAAAAACAAAATCCATATGTACAACTCACAGACAGAAGCTACCTTCTGAAATAGTATTCACCAACATGTCAGGATTCACACCTCACCTCTCCCTCTGCTCTTAATCACCCCCTTTCTGTACTTCTCTTAAAGAACTCTTCCGATTTATGGATGGTCCTTCAATCGCTGCTGTCTCTATGCTGGACCCTATGCTTCTCACCATGACGCCACTGCACCCTGCTTCTGCCCCTGCTCTGGGACTCACTTTGTTCTGTAATGCCATTTAACTCTCCTACTCCCTTTAATCTCTCCCTGGGTGGTGGGATACGACTGCTGGGGGCAGTGAGTGTACTCTATCTCTTACTCCTTCATATTATAATTCAGACATCATCTTTTACCAAACGTCCTTGCAATGCACGCATTAAATTGAATGCAAACCTGTGTGTGGAGGCACTCTATCTACTGTTTTTAAACATTAGTTGTAAGGGCGTGGTGCCAAGCTCTTGGAAAGATAGCATTATAGTGCCTACCTGCAAGAAAGGAAGTTGGAAGTACCCTGCACATTTCTGTCTGTTAGCTATGTTTGATATTCCATCTAAAATGTTTGCGAGGGTCCTGTTGAATGAACTATGGATGTGGATTGAATGGAACAATATTCTTCTGTATAAGCAGACGTGATTTAGCAAAAAAACGTAATAATCCTTGTTACACTTGTGGAGCATGCATGGGCAAGTCTTCAGCAGCCAATACATGCTGCTTGTATTGATTTTAGTGCAGCTTTTGACACTACACTACGAGAGTGCTTATGGCACAAATTGAGGGCATGGAACATACCTACTGGCCTCCTGTCCATGATGATACAACTTCGAGCACCCATTTTAGAATTAGACTTGATGGCACGGGGCATGTTACCGAGTGGATCTCGACGTGCCATGGGGTAGTGCCATGGTGTATTTTATCCCCTCAACTGTCACTCTTTAATTTATATCTGGTGGATCTTAATGACTGTCTGGTCTGTCCGAGTGTATGCCCAGTTCCATATGGCACTAATATGTTTCCATTGCTTGGCTATGCTGATGATGTGCTACTGCTTGATTGTACCCCCCAGGGGATTGCAGGTAAAACTAAAGGCTTTGGGGGAGTATGCAAATTTGAATGAACTGAAAATAAACATTGAAAGAAAATCATGCCATTTTCACCCCCTGTATACAATTAAGGAAGTACTGTTGGTCATTAAACCAAAATCCAATTGAGCAGGTATCTATGTATATACCTGGGGTGGTAGTGGATGATACATTGAAGTGGACTGCGCACAGGGTGAGTCTTTGCTCTTAGTCCACCCGGCAAACAGGAGCCATAAATACATTTGTGGCAAGGCAGGGAGGTTATTCCATATAGCCCATTTATCTAATATTCTGCCCAGTATATACTTTACGGTGCTGAGATTTGGACATGGAAGATGGCTGGGGCAATGGAGGTCTTAGGAGGCAAAGTGTTGTAAGCTTTATTGAGTTTTCGTAAATCCATGCCTACTGATCTGCCTTCTATTTCCAGCATGGTTGTTTATAAAAGGCTGATGCTCGATAGGAACTTTTCTGGGTTGGCCCTTGATACTGCACTCTCCAGTTGATTCAAACATATATGACCTCAGAGACGCAGGTTCGCGACTTTTGTCTAGGTAAGATTTATTCCACAGTTGCATACTGGGCAGCAATTGTAGCAGGCTATTCAAATAACTCTTGTGGTCTATAAACGACTAGTGAAGAATAGATTGCATGAATTTGATTATGAACATTCTTTGGTTAACCTTAAAAACAAAGGTTAACAATGGGAATGTCATTTCATATATACAGAAAATGCGAATGATGTCTGTTTACCTAAGTGCATAGCCAACACATAATACTGTTAGGAGATATTTAAAGATCACATTTAATTTGGTGGTATCATCGGAGATTGTAATGGTGAGGCTTGGTATACCGCATAATGGAAGGTACTGTAAGCTTTGTGATGAGAACTGTCTAGAAACTACACAACATCTTATCATGGAATGTGCAAGTCCGTCTTCTCTTTCGCCAGACATACACAGATCCTACAGCAATGATTTAGTCCTGCCAATGCTGAAATAAACGTGGGATAGGTTTGTGGATGGGGACGATGTCAACTTAATATTTTATCTGGTTGCATTTTGTGATAATGTTATGGTGATTCTAAATGAGCTATTTTATTAGTTGTGTTAAAGATGATGTTGTATGCATTGAAATGGGTAAAGGGAGTTGATATATATAAAGTGACTATTTTATGGATGTTGTTCTTGTTTTTAGATATGAAATGTGATTATGTTTTAATGATGGTGTTAGATGGATTTATAGAGTTGTTGTATACAAAGTCTTTTTGACTGTAAGTGTACTAATAATGTTTAAAAAAAGAACTCAGCAGCAAGAGCCAGCCACAATGAAGGTTGCTGTGATCCACAAGACTCAGTTACATTACATTGCATTTGGTTGGGCTCTAATCAAGGATTTTCCAATAAAACCCCTTAATGGGGAATTTGAAAGACCAGGCTATTACATCCCTTAGGTTATCACGTCCGACTTTAGTGTATCTGCATCACAAATTAGTATTACATTTTGGTAAGCACTCATTTCACCTCCTCCAGAGCATTATTTTGATTTAAACAAGCACTATAGAGTGCTGTACAAAAGCCCCGAATAACGAAAAGCTTGAAATGAATGGCATGTTAACTATAGGTGTGCATGAGTCACACAAGCATGTATCCAGGAATCTCATAAAATATAACATTGTATTCCCAGAACCAAAATGTCATACTGCTGGACCCTCTTCGTAGCCATGAAGGATTTTCAATAAGTATTCTTTCAGTTCCTTTTATTTTCACCTTACTCTATTGCACTTTAGACTAAAGATAACTATCTGCAATGTGATATCTGTCAGTGGGCCCTAGAAATGTAATTTACATTGATTATGTAAAAATAAAAAAAATAAACAATTTGGCAGAAAATGCAAATAATAGCTGGCATGTTCTACACGCCAATATTATCATCTTCATAACTATAGAGCATCGTGTGGGATAGCAAACCATTAATTGGACAGCGCAGCAAATCAATACAGCATGCATGCATGATGTGCCTCAGAGCATCCTGTTAATTATGAACTTGCATTTCCAAATAAGACCATTAATCTTCCTCACAGGAGTCTCTAGGATGATTTGAGCTACATTAGGAGTCGTGTGTGTGGTTCCATCCATGGAATGTGAGTTTCCAGCATTGTTTTCACAGTCTGGCGTCAATTCATGCAAGGAATTTTGGACAGCAGATGCACATACTGTTCTTTGCATGTCTTCATTACACATCCGGAGGATAAGCTCAAAGAACAAAAATAAACAGAAGGACATATTTCTCAAATTTCTCAAAATCTTTTAAGACAGAGTCAATTACACCTGTGCAACTTTGATCATCTTATGTCTACACAGGTGAAGTAAAAGTTCGTGCCAGACGGAGACAAAAATAGGTCCAGATCCCAATAAAAAACAATAAAAAATGTCCCAAAATCATAAATCGTATTTCATTACTTGTTCCCATTAACTGTTTGTAAAGACCCCAGAGGCAAATATTTTTGGTAACAATTGCTGCAAAGAGTGCATTTTAATAAACACTTGACCAGCAACATAGGTCAGTCAAATCTATCGCTGCCCGGTGAATTACCTCATCAAACTGGGCCACATTGCCTCACAAAGTGGATCACTCTAGCCTTCAGGGCATTGCTTGTTTAGTTAAAACCCAATCAAAACATTCGTTTAGGTTACAGAAAGGAGACTTGCACATTTCTTAAGGGAACAGGTGACAGTTTAAGGCTAGGCAGCATGACTCCCATAGATATGGAACTGCTGGACTCATTTATGCAATATTTAAATAATCATTGGTTCCAGGCATCAATTTGTTTGGAACGCTTTCTTTAGCAGACCCCAGGCCTCTCATGCAGGGACAACAATGATGGCAAACTATCAACATTTATTTTTAAAACATGGTTTAAGTGGTTAAAGACATTAAGGTCATTGGTGATCAAAATTTGATTTTTAGGCATAACGGCAGCTTCAGAATTGTAAATGTCTAAAATATAATACCTGAGGTTTTTTGTTTCACTGCTTCCCAGTGCTATCAAAATAGGACACGCCCAAGATAGACAAGCATCATATAAGTTCAACTTGGAGGTCTGTGGGTTGTTGTTTTGTAACGCGATCAAGACCTCATAATGGGTGGAGCATGAATGCTCATCTCGATTCTAGCATTTCTTCTCTCATATTCAAAGCTGGGCTTCTTGCATCAGCGCTGGGCAGCGTGAACCACAACAAACCAAATCAGAAAGGATGGTTTATGTTGCCAAAAAGAATGGCCTGTATAATAAAACGATCTGAAAATGTAGGAAAAACTAACGTACATTAGCTCACGTGGTGCATGTGAGTCTTCAATTGCAGCTGGCACCTTTCTCCAATTTACAAAGCCCCACACGCGCTCACAGTTTAGCAATGTGCATAACAGAGTAAATAAGACCTGGTACAGCTTTGGGCTCGGCTTCTTCCTTTATCCTCATATGTAAAGTTCAACTACGTACATTAGCGTCATAAGGTTTAAGCAACAATGCCCTAAACCAGGGAGTTTTCCTCTATGGTGCCAAAAATGGGCTGTGAAGTGATCTATTGCGTATTAAAAAACAGGAAACTGAAATTACATTAGGGCACATAGAGTACTTCAAGGGGATGTAATTGAACATGCATCAGCTGTGAGGGTCTAGGAGTAAGAGGCGGACGCAAGGGTGGCATGTTGATTGGCAAATACATTTATTAAAAACAAAAATGGGGGGGTTGGAGGAAATCCTAACTAGCCCTACTTCTAAGATGGGTTTCCCTGACTCATCCAAACTAGCTAATAAAACTGTGTCAGAATGTCCAAGTTAAAGGTTGCCGTGCTGTATCCAAATCCTAACCTATCCCTCACAAGCTAAACCTAATATAATGTTACAAGGGAATTGTCTTTTGACTGCTGACCTGCAGCTCAGCTTTGCAGTTCAAAACAAAAATTCCAAAAAAGGTGTTGAAAAGCAAGGAAAGTTCCACAAGATTCAAAGGGTAACATCCCTTACACCAGAGTGTGTCTGGCTTTTTCCAAATTGATTTCTGACTCTTCAATGCTCAATATATGTCCTTATCTATGTTTGGCAGACCTGCCTCCCAGTTCCTGTGACTAGGAAGAATGGCATGGACACCTTTTCCAAGCCGGCCTGAGGATTCCAGGCCCTTTGTGAGCAGACCCCTCTCCCAGGGTACTTTGACGAGGAAGAATAGCCTGGCTCTTTTTCACAGATTGTGTTGAGGGTCCCTGACCTTGTTTTCTCAATACCCTATCTTGTTCCACTCTCCTGATCAATGGGGTATTCAATGTCCTTGTTGTCATTGTCCCTCTCTCTGGTTTTACTTCCACCCACAGCCTTGGTTTACTCTCCTGCCAAGTTCTCTGAGTTTCGCTTGTGAACGTGAGTTTGATGTTTCTCTTGTCACTGGTCGGGGTGCACCGCCCCAACATGAATCCCAGATCCTCTTTGCTTGGTCAAACTAACTGTTCTCTTTGTCTAATGTTTCTTGATGCCACAGCCTTGGTTTACACCCCTACCAAGGTCTGTGAATGTCAATTTTTAATGCAAAGTTGGTATTTCCTCTTAATTCGCATTGGGATATGTTTTCCCAATATGGGTCCCAGGACCCCTTTACTATGTTGCAGTGCATCAGCAAATGTTTATATATGTTAGTCCTTATTTCATTTAGCATTTCTCACATTCTATGGGTCTCCCCAACCCTGCCTCAACTACCCTAGTACCTGCATGGTGCTGGCGGCCATGCTCAAGTGTTTTTGTGTCTCCCCCTGGTCTTCTGTGGATTTCTCAAGCTACTCCAGTGTCCTGCCTACCTCTCCAGCAGGCCAACGGCAGGTTTCCTGTGCTCCTGCAATCCTTGCTCCTGGCGAACATACTTCCCCCTCTGCGGAAGCTTCGTGCTTTGTGGGATTCTTTGGGACGCGTTGCTTTCCCTGACTCTGGATGCTTAACTGGTCTGATCTCCTTCACCTAGCTTGCCGAGCTCCTGGTCCGTGCCGAGAGGAAGAAGACACCATTGTTCCGTTCCTTCTCCTGTTTTGAACAACACAGAGCCAATTGGTAGATTCAAATGACTAGACTGTGTGTCTTGGTTCTCAGCATTGATCATAGCTGTTCTTGTCCTCTTCCTCGTTCCAGTGCTACCATTAGACACCTTATGGGTGTTTTTCTTGCCAGTGGTCTCCACCTGAGATGTATAGCAAAAGTACTTTGGAGCACATGGGAGAGGTGTAAGAGAAATGTTTTGAGGGAAGGTGTGAGGGTCAAAGGGATGTTGTGTTCTCCCAAAGTGGCCACTACTCTCAAAGGGGTCCTCCCTCCCCATGAAATTCTCCCACTGAGTACAACCCCCATCAGGACTATCGATTAGCAGCCTTACTGTCATGGGTACGAGCCTAAGTAGTACTACCAAGTAATCTTCATATTTAATTCATTATGGCAAAGGGGGAAAACAGTTAGGAGCAATGTGGGTGAGAGCATGGCGAGCAAGGATAGGGTTAAAACCCATTTCACCAATAGGTACTCCCTGCTCCCACAGAATAACGAGACTTCCTGTTTCCACTAAAATGGATCCTTCAGTGCCAATCCGGAACTAGGTTTAACGCTCTAATCTTCGGACGTGGCTGTCTATAAAAGCCACGCCCAATGGACAAACCATGCTTCGTGTGCATTCTGTAGCTGTGAGCACACGCTTACTTGATTCCTTACTCCCGAGGCTTCTGCAGCATTTTGCAGTGCGCTCCTCAAAAGAGAAGGATAGAGACGTTAGCTCGCTTGCAAAGGCCCGCTGTTTCCCCACTTACCTTTCCAGCGGCCGCTTCAGGAACTCGTTCCCCGGAGTGTTCTGCGGTTCTCTCTTCAACTCGCGGACTGGCAAGTCACTCTCGCTTCGTCTTCTCAGCAACCACTTCCTGGTTTCCGACTCCGAGCAACATTTTGACAACCTGCAAAAGAGAAAAGCAGAGGAAAAACAGCTTAGAACTTGAAGGGCCTGTTAGTAGCAATCTCCATAGACAGAAATAATACAAACTTGAACTTTTCACATGCCCTGACCCAGTGGAGTAACTAGGAAACCACAGGGACATTGCACTTACCTGATCCAATTCTAGCGCTCCAATTGTGCACATCTGCCAATCAGGCAGCTCAAAGGGTCCAGTGTTTAACACCGCAGTGCAAGCGCATCAGCCAGCAAAACCAGGCCAGAGTATCAGTTAACTGGTCCTGCACCATAGCGCCCCTGCAGATGCAGGAAGGAGAGCCCACCATTCTAAACTAAGAGGTGAGCCCCCCCAAACACTGTATTCAAGCACACAGGGAATTGAGGAAGAGGGTTCCCTTGGTTTAGGTAACACCACTCACTAACCCGTCATTTTCCTTCCAGGCAGAATTCCCAATACCTCGGGTGAGTGGAAAACAGGGCAGAGGTCGGCAGACTCCATCGCTCCTGTGGAGATTCAGGTGAGCGTGACACTTACCTCCCTGACCTGATGGAATAGGGCTTTCCCATCCAAAGGAGTGACAATACCTTGGGATTTCTCACACAGCACACATGGTGTATGTCACTTTATAATCACCCCAGATCCTCTCTCATATTTAAATTAATTATCTCTCTCGGGCAGTGAGCAAATTGTCCCAACCAAATTTAAACCACTTTTAATGGAAATTGTTTAATTGTAATAATATTGTAAACTGTCTCTTTTTAAAATTGTGCAATGTTCATTTCTAAAGATCACTTCCAGTATGTATTTTAGTCCTCGTAATATCTTGTGTGGCTTACTGAGCAAAGCAAATTATCAAAACTTAGAGTAACCACTTTTAAAATTATTCTGATTGATTATCTGTCTACAACGGGCACTTCTATTGAACCTTTTCAAAATACCCCTATGAGATTTGGGAAGAATACATATTACACAGTGAGGGTTACAGCCCTATTTGCATTGAATGAAAGCATGGTTTGGAACATAAGCATTTGGGAGCATGAGTATGCCCACAGATCTTTAAATTTGATAACAATATCTGTCATAAATGTACTGTATATTTTGCCATTATTTGACTAATGTATGTATGTGTTAATGTATTTTAAGATTCATGTTGGTTTAATATTCAATAGATCATTAATTTGCATAATAATGGGCTTTCAACTTAAATGTCAATAAAGCACCAGTTAAACACAACTGCAAGTGCTGTCTTTCAAAACAAAATTATGTAATTCAGAAGAGTTTCTGTATTATGCAGCCATGTTGCATGAAGAACATGCAGACTTATACAAATAATATTTTAATATTCTGCTAGGCGATGATAGAATGTGTATTATATGTTATGTGATTGATCAAGTTACATTAATTGATAGGCCTACAGTTTACTATATTGCCATTACCAGTCACATTACAAAAATAACATGTTTACTTTTTGCATGTTACCTCAAAATGGTCAACCACTTTTGAACTCTGGTTAAACCAAATTATATACATTTATGCAGAACTGTTTTAAGTCTTGAAATGCAAGTGCCAGATTTCTGTAAAAGAGGTCCCATTATCAATTAGTGGCTAAGCCATTGAAATAGATGAGTAGGAACAACTCTGTATATCCAGGACAATTACCTTGTTTTAAAATAACAAGAACATGAAACTGAATGAATGCAAGCCACATTTTGGATTCAACTCAATTTGGTAGACTTGTATTTTCAAGAGAAAAAAGATCAAAAGGTTCAGAGGTCTGGTGTGTCAGTAATGGCAACTTTAAATGGAGAATGTTGTGAACAGCCTCTGAACCTTGACCTGGCAGATAAATATGTCCTTTATCAAATTTGTATCTGTACACAAATCAGTTCTGTCCTAAATTGCACATGTTTACAGTTGTGGCACGCTTGCAAATCACATAGACAAATGACATATTTCATACAGAGCATGGCAGTCCATCTCCCAGTCTGGTACAGCATTGTTTCGTCCCTCTAATAATCTTTCGTGCTTTTCGGTGGGAAATATTCCACTTACAATTCCGCAATTTTATACATGTGTACCTATTATCACAGGGCATGTTTGCATTACATTTAGAAGTTATCCCATGGACAATTTTCCCATGAATGACATTATTCTACTGTTTGCATCCATACATGCTAGGGAAAGCCACAATATCGTGTTTTAATGCCCTCAAATCATATTTAAACTGTTACACTCTTGCATTACTGTGTTGTACGGTTGCATAAATAAAGTCTTAAAATTTATTAATTCAAAACAGTCTTTTTCCCAAATGGCCAGCATTGTCTTCCAAATAAGGGCATAACTTCCAAGGTTGCTCTGGAGTTTGCTTTGAGGCTCCCCAGTTGAATTTGAGGGGCAATGCTGTTCACAAAGTCGCACCTAAGTGTCCTGGAAATCCTTTTTCTCTTAGCTGCAGAATGCCAGCAAGTCTGACAAGCGTGTTACATTCTCCCCCTTGGTTTATTCATAGTTTCCAGATGCTGGTCCCCTTTGGCGGAGGCAGGTCCTGTTCCCATGAAGCAAATGTCATTTGAAGCCAGGCCAGGAAAACCTGTTTTGTGGCTTCAGCACACTTATGTATTTATTTATAAATAAAATATTCTGAACCAGAAAGCAAACTGTGGGACTTAAATAGCCTTCATATGTTTTAAAACAAAACCCCCATCACATTCAGTGCAAAGAAAGTGCCTTAAATCACAATTTACTTTCAACCAGACATTTCCTTGTTTGTAAAAAAAAAAACAACAATTTTTACACGTGGTCAATTTTGCTTTTGCTGTCACTTCCAATGCGGTTTTCTCTTCCCTCTAGATTCTAAACATTATTTACAGCCCTAGTCAATTTCCCTTACGGAGCAATCTGTGCAAGGCAAAGGTCCACTGACACTAACATAAGCACAGAGAAATAGGGCTTCTTGTTGAAGAGTTCAGCTGTGATATTTTGTTGCAAAGTAAGGCGTTTTTCCGTACAGCTGGGAGTAAAGTTCTTAGTGATTTCACAGATCTTGCCTGACACAGCCTGTCATTCAATGAAAAATGCCCCTTTTTGTTGGCGCACAACCTGAAAATGGCTGGGCATACCTGGGTCTCACCGAACAAAACTGTGTACTGTTGAAAACAGTGGACAAGAGCATCCAGGTGCAGTAATTTTAAATGTAAAATATTGCCTTTTTCAATGGAAAATGTTGAGCTAGCAGCAGAGCAGCGCTGCTTTTCAATTCTTTTCTTGGGTGCACATGAGGAACACACTGGTAGCCTTTCTCGGTGTGTTCCCTGTTCCATCTTGCCCAATAGGTTCTTGCGAATGATGGCCAGCCATTATTTTTGAAGCTGCAGAGCGCAGTTTTGATGCAAGGGAATGGCGCTCTGCAGAGCCAGCCCAGCCATTTTGCTGGTAACTGCTGAAATGCAGATTGGTGATGGATGAGGATTCTGTTGGGTGGACAAATGTACCCCACAAATTCCCTCCCCCACCCCCCGAGACCTCTTGTTAAGGCAGAGTAGGGCAAAGTGGGGTTCATCAGGCAGAGTCCATCTTCCATCAGGGAACGGTACACCACGATCCTCCTGTTGTCTTTTGTTGGAGTGTGGAGTGACATACACAAATTTTCCTTCGGTCTTTCCTCTCCAGGTCCACGAGGAAGTCCTCCTCAGTCTATGAAGGAGCGGAGTCAGTTCTATTCTAGTGAATAAATAAGACAGATTACAACATTTTCCCACTGACTGTCTTCCGGAAGGTTGACAGCAGTGGGGCACACATAGGTTACAGTCATTTAAGCACTTGGACAATAACAACAAATAATTCCTTACAAGACACAGATAACTATTGATATTTTTACTTGGGTTTTTTTTTGGTGATACCCTTTTGCACTGACAATGAAGAAAAGCACTCCCTGTTAGATAGATATACCTTTGAACCTACCTGCTCACTTCTGGTACTTCGTTTTCTTGTTCTCATTGTCCAGATGTCTCATCTATTTGAATTTCTCTTGGCTACTCAATCAGCTGCAAAGTGTGTCTGGGGTGACAACTCTTTAACTGCTTAATATGGACCCATTTTTCTTCTGCCAACTCTCCTTTGGGGATGCGGATTCTGTAGGAGACAGGTGAAATTTTATCTACAATTTCAAAAGGACCGTGCCAGCTAGGGAGGCATTTCTGCTCCTTGGTCTGGTTCCTTTGCTAATTGTACTAGTAGACCCTGTCCCCTACTTGGTACTCCTTTTTGGTTGTTTTTAAGTCATGTTCAGTCTTCATCCCCTCTGCTGATTTTTCCAGATTCCGCTGAGCGTATGCAAAAGAATGTTGAAGGTGTTTACTTAAATTCTCAACATACTCATGTGTTGTGGAGGCGTTTATCAGTGCCTGCTCTTATGTTCTATAGAAAAGACGCTGAGGTAGCACCATACTTCCTCCAGTCATTAGCTCAAATGGAGATATCTTGGTCACAGAAGAAGGTATAGATCTGATGGCCATCCGGACAAGCGGTATTCGGATGTCCCAACTTGGCCCAGAATCTGCCACAAACTTTTTTAGAATGCACTCAATTGTTTTGTTATACCTCTCAACTCCCCCACTAGAGGACCGGCGGTATGCAATATGAAGTTTCTTTTTTACCCCAAGTATCTCCCACATCTTTGTCATCACTTCACTGGTGAAGTGACTTTCTCGGTCTGACTCAATCTTTGGGGTAGGGCAAAACGTGAGAAGATGTGGTTGATCATCAGGGCAGCTGCTGTTTCTGTCTTGCAATTTGGGGCAGGGAGACATTCCACCCGTAAACAAGCATGTTACTGTTAACATGTACTTGTTCCCCCTAGAGGAGCGAATCAAGGGCCATATAAAATCAACCTTTAAATCTGACCATGGCAGTGTCATCCCCCTCTTCTGGAGGGGAGCTCGGTGTGTGAGTGAAGTTGGCTTAAATTTTCTACACACAAGACACCCCTTCAAATATTGGTCGAGGTTCTGCCCCATATGTGGCCATCATGCAACCTCCTGCAAGATTTCTAGAGTAGTGTGAAACCCCTGATGACCGGCTGTGGCCACGTCATGGGCGAGACTTAGCATCAGGCTCCAGAATGAGGTAAGTACCACCAACTGGTCACAACCAGAGATGGATCTCCTTACCAACAAACTGTCTTGGATTCTGAACATTTTTTGGACACTTCATCACACCCTGAGGTCCTCTTTCCCAATGTAATCAGTATCCATCAGAGGAAAGTTCTCAGGGTCCTCAATGTGTTGATAACATTTCCCAATAATCGGATCCCCTTTTTGTGCCATGATTAAATCAGCATCTGGGATCTCAATACTCCATTGGGCCGTTGAGTGTTCATTGTAAGCATTTGTCTGGGACCTAGTGACAGCAGTGACCTGGATTTCCCCCAACAGGACTCAATCTCAAGGAGATCTGCCTGGATGGCTCCGGTTTCCACCAGCTGATCAGCTAGGTTGTTTCCAGTTTTGTCTGGCCCCTCTATTCTGGAGTGACCCTTAATCTTCTTCCAATAGATGGCCATCCCATTAGAGGTGACCAGATCCTCAATATTTTTTATTAGCTTGCCATATTTGAGTGGTTTATTATTAGCACACAGCATGCCTCTGGTTTTCCAATTAACCAGGTGCTCCACGAACCCGTTCTGGACATAATCTGAGTCAGTGATTATGACCAGTTTGTGGAGTTGGTGTTGGACAGCAGTGAGGATGGCCTGATGAACTTCCATCAACTCTGCCACCTGACTACTGCAGGGACAGAATTTGTACCCAGCAGAGGGTTCCAGGGCACCATTCACACAGGCATTCCCAACGCCGGCCACAGTTCCTTTTCCTCATTGTTGTCAACATGGTAGGAGCACCCGTCCACATAAACTGTCAGCATCCCTGGCACTTGTCTTCTTCATAGACTTTGTGCAGGGAATTCAGGTACACCTCCATGTTGTCCTGGGTTTTAAGACTTTCGTCCTCGAGACAGTTTTCTCTGGCACAATCATGCAAGTCAGCCAGACCGTGCGCGAGGGTACTCTTCTTGTTTTGGCCATATCTGACCTCCACAGGAAAGCCTTGCATTGACAGAATCCAGGAAGTAATTCTGGAATTACTCACATTTCTGGGCCGGATTCTGTCGCTTTGGAGGTATTGAAAAGGCTGGTGTAGAGTCTCCACTATGATGTGTTCCCCCTGGATGAGCGGGTGGTAATTCTTCAATGCCCACACCGTTGCCAGGAGCGCCTTCTCACAATCAATGAATTTTTCCTTCACAGAGGATAAAGTCTTGCTTGCATAGGAGATGACTTTATTGATCTTGTCATGCTTTTGATATAATACTGCTTTCAAGCATGTATTCGAGAACCCTGTCTCCAAGACAAACTCCTTATTTTTGACAATGGGAAGCTAGACAAGGCACTTGTGAGAATCTTGTGTTGAGTTGTTTTACTGCCTCGGCTTGTTCTGGACCCCACTCCCAGTTGACCCCCCCCTTGGATCAGGGGTCTTGTGACCTCTGTGTAATCCTCAATGAACTTCCTACTGTAATTAGTCCGTCCAAGGAGGCTTGTTGTGCGGTCTTTTACTTTTAAGAGTGCTTCCACTTTCTTCTCCTGGGGACAGAGACACTCAGGAGTTATTTAATGTCCCAAGAAGTTGACACAGGTCCTACACCACTGTGACTTTTGGAAGGACAGTTTTGCTACGGCAACCATCAACTGGGTCAGAACATAACGTATTTCCGCTATGTGTTCCTCCACTGTTGAGCTTTCTATCAAGACATCATCCACATAGGCCAGGTTACACCTTTCACCCGAGTCGGGCATGGCCTTATGTAAGTAGATGTTGAATTAATTGCCAGAGTTTATGTATCCGAAGAGAGCCCCGGTCCACGTGTACTGCTGCCCCCCAAAGGAAAAGGCCAGCTTGTATTTGTCCTCCCTACTGACGGGCACGTTCCAGTATCCATTTGTCAGGTCAATAGCGGTATATACCTATGACCCCTGGATCTGGGTCAGCCCTTGATCAATGTAGGGGAGAGGCCATTGGGACATGTGGACCCATTTGTTTAGCTCCCTAAGGTCCACGCAAAGTCTCCATTGGCCATTTGGTTTTAAAATCCCCAGCACTGGATTATTAAAGGTGCTGTGGAATGGACAAATAATCCCACGGGGCTCAAGGTTTTTGATTATTTCCGTCAGGGACTCCATAGGTGTGAGAGGCAAGCGATATTGCTTCACAGATACTAGAGTCATTCCCGGGTCTGTGGGAATTTAGGTAGTATGTATCTTGGTGCGACCACAGTCGTAGGTGTTCACAGCATAGATATCTTGGAAATCTAAGAACACCTGTTTCAACTTTTGCTTTTGCTCCGGAGTCTCACAGGCATCAGCTTGGTTGACCCGCTTTTGAACCATTTGCCAGAAGCCTTTGGGTTTTGCTATCTCAGCTGCCTCCTCCAATTGGGTGGAGAGGTCTCTGGGTAGAGTATTGACCTAGACAGAGGGTTTCAGGTAGGAGAGGCAGTCATTGTGGACCTGGAATATCACCTCATCCTGCCTGATGTCACAGGTCATCTCTTCCTCTCTGTAAGGGCAGGAAGAGTACAGCAGGAAATTCCCCCCTTGCCGGGTGAAGATCCTGTCCGGTGGTATGCCCTTGTCACTGTCATTGTCATAGCAGTCAATGGGTATTGGTCCTATCAATTAATTTCCTAGATCCATGGAAAAATGTCAGTCATCAACCGCCATTCCAATAATGGTGCCTGCGCCCATAGTGATACTCCTAGGGTTGCTGTTATCCATCAATATTGGAATGGTGTTATGTTCTACATTGACTAATGATGTTGGGTTTAACCCCAACCCCTGCTGTTGGAGATGGTCATTGAGATGTACATATGCGTTAGGGTTTTGTAATTTCTGTCCTCTTTTAATTTTTTATTCAATTGGGAATTGTCGGGTCCGTCCTGGGATGGTGACCTCCTCTCCATTTTGAACTTCAACCGCATACAGCCTCCTAGTCGGGACAGGGCCTTGTAATTTATAAGGTCCAAATTAATTGCAAACCGATTGCGAATGTCACTGCCTAAATAGAATAGAGCAGGGACATCTTGCACGACCCAACAATTATATTTATGCTTTTGTCACCTATAGAAATTTTGAGCATACACCTGCTAGACAGGAGAAGTTTGGAATTGGGAGTTTCCAGGCTCATTTCCCACTTATCATTCAATTTAAATGTGGGAATGGCTGGATCTTTTGGGAGCTTTCTAAACATGGCTTTGCTGATGAAGCTCTTTCCATTGTTCACGCATACTCTGGCAAGAACAGACTCCTTCCCCTCATTTAGCTGAATAGCGAGGAATAGATGTTCCCTAATTTTCTGAAAGTCAGCTAAGCTTTGAGCTGCTTTCTCATCATTTTTTACTATATAAATTGGATTTGCCGATTGTGAATCAGTATAAAATGTCAATGTTTTTCCTTCCTGTGTGGAATGCCACTTGAAACTGGAAGAAAGGTTGATTTTCAGGAATGGAGAGGAGTTCCCATCACCAGTTTGTTGTCCTACAGCAATTACTGTAATGTCAGGTATTTGATTGTTTTGGAAATGAAACTCAATATGATCAGACTTTTGTTCAACCATGTGGCATGTGCCATTTAAACTTACATGGTTGACATTTTGTTTTAATTTTATTGGCCAGTTAGACCGAGACCAGAGGACCTTGTTCACACAGTCTGTTTGGGAAGACAACCTGCGAAGGATGTCATTCCCTAAAAGACATGGGGTTCCTTCTGGAGTCACGAATATGACCAGATGTTTCACCTTATGTCACACAATTTGTATTTCCAAATCCGCAGTCCCCTCGACAGGAATTTCATTCCCATCGAAGTTCTGGAGTTGTCCAGGAAGAGGGGTGAGAGGGATCTGGTGTCTCTCCCCTCTTCCTGAATTTAGCTGCTTAAAGGCCCTTTTTGACAGAAGAGTGACTTGGGATCCAGTGTCCACCACTGCTTAAAATGCACATTGCCCTTGCTCTTGAATGGGGGCATAAAATATCCCTTCTTTCTCCTGAAGTGGGCAAAGGTAATGGGCATTTTAGGGAAGTTGGGTGGTCAGTTTCTTTATTTTGGACTCCGACACGGTGGGGTTTTAGAATTCTTTTGTGCTGGAGTCTGGGAATCTGTAAAAAAATATTGGCAACTTTAAATAGATGGGAATTTGGAATCCCCTGTTTCCCTTAGCTCTGTGCTGCCCCCTCCTACCTGGTGACAGTCACTAGAACCAATTTGTGGGGAGTATCCATCCATTATTATTTTTTTCAAAGGATGACAATTCTGGGGTTCAGGGATGGGTGACTCTGAATCGGTCCCCACACCCACCCAGTCTTCACTCAGATCTCTTGGGAACCATTTTCTTTTTGGGAGGAATTCCCCCATCCCTGAAGGAGAAGATTCTCTTCCCAGAATCCTCTAAGGATTCTTCCCCTTCAAACTCAAGGACTCTAACTTCCTCCACAAAATGGGACTTTTTGATTTCTTTATTTCTCCTAGCCACCCTCTTTTTGCTGAGTGGCAGATTTTCCAGGGCAAGAGACTTAAGTTCCGGTTCTGAGGTATCCAGGGGCTTTTCACGGGTGAGGAAGGAAGGTTACTCTAGGGCTTTACTTCCACCTTCCTCCTGTACCTTCTCCTCTGGAACTAGCGAGTTGACGGGGTTCTCCCCCCGCCATTGTTCTGGGGTGCCAGACCCTTGGTTTGAGGGATTCTGAGCCACCATGTTCATCTGAGGGTTCTGCTGAGCCCTCAACATGCAACTCTGATCCTGTGTGAGCTTCTGGAACTGGCGCTCCAGTTGGGACACCCGTTCTGTCTAGTACAGGGGTCTCTGTTCATACCTAGGTGGTTCTCGAAAAGGGTAACTATCCCTTCTCCTGGCCTACCCTGGGTATTGGGGATTTTGGTAACCCTCCACCCTTGGCCTCCCCTTTCCCGGATTGAGTGGTCTAGACTGAAAGGAGGGTTCTCCTGCAGGTTGGGGTTTGGTAGCTACCAGGGAACAAAACTTAACCCTGGATTCGGGGGATTACTGCCCTCCTGAGGGAGGTTAGGACTGATGTTTCTTGGGGCAGTACTTACCTGGTTGGATCCCCCCTTGGGTTGGGGGAGTCCATACATAACTCAAGATAGGTTGGTTGCCCTTGTATCTGGGACTTATGTAATCAGGAGAGTTAGGGGTCCCAATGGTGGGGTTACCTCCCTGACTGCCACATGTTGCTGATTGATCAGATGGCCTGCTTTGCCTCTGATTTGGCTGATTTTGGGACGGTTTGTTTTGGGCCCTCACATTCCTAGTTCTAATATGGGGGCAATCTTCACCTCCGCCACCTTAGCAGCAGCAGGGGTGTTGGTTGGGTTGGGATTTTTTAACTGATTTTTATTTTCTGCAGGTTTTTGGACCTCATAGTTCTGGGTAGCCTGCTCTATTGCCCAGTCCAGCGTCCATTTATCATGAAAAACCCTCACCAACTGGCTCATTATGTATTTTGGGAGCGCATTAATATAGGTAGTTTTAAATTCTCTACTATCCGTGCACACCCTCCTGCTAGTTTGTGCAAAGGCGTGTTTTAGATCCTGCACAAATTCTCTTGGGACCTGATCTTCTCTGCATTGCAATTGTAGGCCGTTTTGCAAGCCTGTTAAGGATTCCAATCGGGTGTCACACACCAGACCAGGACTCTTGCCCTTAGCCTAGGAGGTAGCGCACAATTAAAATACTTTTTCTTTATTTCCTTTGAATTCAGATTGAGCTAGCACCCATCCTGTCTCACACACTCTTTTACAAATACCCCGGGTCACAATGGACCATGAACCAGGCCTGTGGGTAGTAATACAATATTTATTTATTTTAAATTAAAAGAAAATCACACAAATGTATTATTGGGCAGCAATCACTAATGGGGTGATAATTACAAGATAAATGATGAAATACACTTAGTTTGACCTTCTACTATAACATATCCAAAGCACAAATGAATGGGAGCAATTTTACAGTTCGGGTAGGTAGCACCTGAGTTAAGATTTCCCCCCTGCAATGCTCCCTCAAACCACTATTAATCGAATTTTCAGTTGATAGAAAGGGGCAGCAAGGAGTCAGGTATACTAGGCAGCAAACAGAATTAAAATCTGACTTTCCCACACGAAAAGAGAGGCAACATTGGATTCAAAAACTTTTGCAATTGTATAAATAACACTCGGAATTGGTAAATAATTAATTTGAATATGCATTTGAATAAATGATGTAAATATGAGTTATAACAGTATCAGAAATGTAAGAACACTAGCAACTACAAGTTAAGGTACCAACAAAGGACATACAGTTCAAAAATCAACTTTGAAGTGACAACATAGTGCAGCCAAAATCATACACATAGAAATTTCATTTTCTTACTTTCACAGGTTTAAATGTCAAAACGGTCTGATAAACGGATGAAATAGACAGAAATGGAATGCAGTTTTTATGCTGGATGACAGATGCACATCACAGGAATAATATGCAAGTGAAAGAGTGACTCTAACTTAATGACAGGATGAGATTCTCAAGGGGAAAGTAAATTTGGTTTTTAAAAATAAAAGCAGTTAACAGAGAAAATCGGTTTGGAAAGAAATGACAAATTCACTTAAACTCGATTTTAATGACCAGATTGTTAAAGAAAGACACAGAACATTCCAAGGTTAATTTGCAAGGTTTAATTTTTCACCCCGTGTTCTGCTCTATGTGGGAATTAATTAAATTATTCAAAATATAACTTATGCAAGACAGAAATGAGTGGAAGAATGGAGCTAATGCTTGGAGATCAAGGACAGGATGAACAGAGAATTCAAATAATTTTAAACATGTTATGAGGGTATTGATGGGATTACTAAGAGGTGGTACAAAGGCAAGGTATCAGGTTGGGGTATACTATGTGTTGCTATGGGATGGGGAGATACTCACAATCAGCGCTGGATTTTGGGATTTGGGACAGCCAACCGGGTTTCTGGACTCAAAGGGTCTGGTCACGCCACCACGGCGGGGCTCTCCGAGTAGAATACACCTGGGCCTGTCTGGTCACGGCACAGCGGCATGCAGGTAGTGTGGCAAAAATCCGGTCTGGTCACAGGATACTCTCAAAAAGGGTACAACATCTTTTCCCCCTTTCTCTCTGAGTTATTGGGATTTCTTTATGGGGTTTCCTTTTATGGATAAATGGTCCTGCCTGGATAGGGACCACTATGCTTTGGCCTGGCAGTGGAATCAGGAATCTGGAGTCTGGCAGGATGATTACGGAATGTCTGGATACACAGGAGATGGAAAATTCAGAAGAGTGTGTCCTGTCTCTGTGAGCTTCCCCCTTTTATAAGGCGGGTGACACCACAGGATTTATTGTTGGGGCAGGCTTAGGCTGGACATGCCTTTAACAACTGGATAGGGCAGTGTAAGGATATTTGGCGTGTTACAGTACAGAGTACAGTAATACTGCACAAGTAGCACATTTTTTTTTTTGCAGCACCACCACAAGGGTGCGGTGCATTGCTATATGGGTTAGCAGATTAACAAGGAAAGACAGACTATTCAGTCAAAAACGATTTTAACATATAAAATGCAAATCTATTTTTACAGTTAAAAGCACACGTGTTCATTTAAAAATGCACACTATTTTTCACCTGAAATGCCTATATTGCTAGAGACACATTTGAAAATTAACAGCTAACCTATTAACCATTAACCTGACTAATAAAACCTTATTTTAATATAACCCACTAATAAAATGTGTTCTCCACTGCAGAATTAGGCATACTCTGAAAACCATTTAAATGTGTGTGCAGATTTTTTCTCTTCTCTTCTCTGCCTGATTCTCCGTGTTTTTGTGCACAGTAACTGCAGGAAGGAGGAAGTCAGATTTGCAACAATTGCAAATGTATAAGCGAAGCTATTGTTGAAGAGTAGGAGGATGAGAGATGATGGATTTCATTGGGACACGTCATACAGAGGGCTGAGAGGAAAGTTTTAGTGGGCAGTATCAGGGAAAAAGACAGGCAGACATCTTTCTGCACTACTGGGGAGAAGACCTGGCTGTGGGGTCCTGACTGAATGCAGATTCCTGTGTCCTGCTGCAGTCGAGATTGGGGAGAACTGAAAGAAAAACCTTTCCACTGGCTGAGGCATTCCTATCTGAAAATGCTGAGAATTCCAGGCAATGACCCCGGCTTGAGAAGGCAAGCGTTCCTTTTTGCTGGAGTTAATCCAAGAGAGCTACATTCACAAAGAGAACAGCTGAAGAAAACTCAGATAAGGTAATTACATAAGCGTGGGAGCCGTGTGTGTGTACGGTAATATGCAGTCAGTGTAGGATTCCTGTGCGTGTCTTAATCAAATACCAATGTTGCAATTTGAATTCTGTTCTCCGCCACGCTCTTTGCAGTGTGTCATAGACAATGCTTTGACTGTACCATTTTATTTATTTCTGTAAAGAATGAGATCGTGTCTAAATGCAGCTTTTATAATACAGAAAATATTTGAAAACAGACGGGTGTTTTATTTTCTATTTACCATTACAATGCCGATGATGTGGGGAGATTTTTAAACAGTGCAATGGTCATTTTAAGACAGATGTGTGCATGTCAGAATCAGTATGAATAATTGTGAGTGACTGTAGCATAACTTGTTGGAGGTACATGAGCCAACGGGAAGAGAGACTCTCTGAACATAGCTCCCTACCGTATATAAGGTAGTGGAAATTACCACAAGACTACCACATATAGCTCTCTGTCGTAAATAAGTCAGTGAGTTCGCCCATGGTGGCGCACCAACACTATCACTGGAAATGTGGTATTCCTAGAATGCAGGTCTGAGGTCTCTCTAGTGATCACACGAAAAATCTAAGCAAAGATAAGGGATTCTGGACATTGGGGCCACAAATAAAACAAGGGAATTATGCTCAACAAAATACCACCAACCACGTATGCCAAATATGCAGGTCTGGGTGCTGAAATAATGCATGTCCATTGTATTATTGTTGCACATGGCCAAATCTGAATACAAAGAGTGATTATTGCTAAGTTATTTTTCGGCGGTAATAAAATACCGTCAGGCCCCAAATCTCCACAAAATACCCTACATATTTATGGTGCGTTGCAGGCCGGGAAAGTGATCATAGAGTACCTACTGGGCGTGGCAAGCGTGTCTCACACTGCCATTTGCACATTAAAGGGAACCCATTTTATAATAGCAGTGTGCCACTAAAAACGAATTTCAGAATGTCACAAAGGGAAACCACATTCTCAGATCTAGTGCAATATTTAGAGGCAAAGTTATTTGCACATGGGAATTGGTCTTCGAATAGCACGTTAGACTGGAGTAACCGCATTCAGGGTGAGGTGCAGAAAGAAAAACTAGACAATATTTTTGCAGAAGGCAGCATAATTCAGGTCTGCCTTACAAGATTATTGAATGCAGCCGATAAAAGTGCAGAGAAAGACTGTTTAATACGGCTATGCGGCAAAATATGGTTTATTTTAAACAAGTCCCTGCGAATGCAAGAGAATGATACTCAGCTAATTAACAGGTTAAAGACTGAATTAGATGGGGCAAGTAAAAATCAGGAAATGTTGAGAGCAGAATTGGATGTATGCCAAAAAGACATGCAATTAAAATGCAGAGACTTTGATACTCAGTTATCCAAAAGCAAGAAACAATTTGAAGATAGTGAGCAAGAATTGACACACTTAAAAGCCTTAGTGGATCACATTAGGCAGGATAAAGATGAGGTTGTTTCAGAAATGCAGATTTTACAAAAAGAACATTGCGAAAAAGAAGGTGATCTCCAGAGTGCAGAACAAGAAATGATTAAAATGATCCAAGAAAGAGACAAGAGAAATAAAGAGTTCAATGAATGCCAAATGCAAATGTGCGATATGCAGGAGGCAATTAATAAAATGAGTGATGAAAATAATTATTTGCATGATGAAGCCAACAGACTCCTTAAAAAGTGTAAGGACTTAGAACAGCAAATGTGCATCCCCAGGTCCCAGGAGAGGCGGCAGGGTACCACATTCAATGGAGTGGAGGTGAATTCTAGCTCTGCCCAAAGAGCTAGTGCCCCAGTGACAGGGCCGGTGACTGAACTTGGTTGCAGCGCCCTTGGGGGATTTGATACTCCCATTGGGGGCAGCCACCAATCTCATACACCTGAAAACAGGATTGAATCACAAAATAGTGCAATTCCATGCATTGCAACAAGTAGCCCCATAAAAATAATGAAATCCATTAAAACCCTGATCAAACCATTTAAAAAGGGAGGTGAATGCTGCATTGAGGATCACTTAGAAGCGGTACATGACATTTTTAAAGCGCTCCAGATACCTAAGGAACAGTACAGACAATATTTTCATTTAACTTTAGATGCCCCGACGGCCAGCATCATAAGGGGATTAAATGAACAGCAGAATATGACATGGCTGGAGTTTGAAAAAGAAATTAGGCGTCATTTTTCTCCTTTTCAGTCATTGCAGGAGGCAAAGAAAGTCGCGTACACTATTACTGCTGGACCTAATACATCCCCTCGCCAATTTTTACAAGACTTAAAAAGAGCATTCTCTCGCTTTGATGTATCTTTTGACTCAAATTCCAATGAGTTTAAAACCGCATACTTCTATGGGCTACAGAAAGACATCATATCCCAATTGGTCCGTGAATTTGACCGTGACAAGTCCCTTGAATGGATTGTACATCAAAGCACAAAGCTATATGAGGTACTCTATTGTCAGGGTAGAGAAAGTGATAAAATGAAAGATACTAGGCCTAAATCTAAAGAACCCTCAGCCACAGTAATGGAAATCAGGTCAGCCAAAATGTCCCTTGAGTCTGCTCAAAGCCAAGGTAAAAATAATGTGACACCTGAACAAAGGGGTAATCAACAAAGATCGCCATTTCCTGTACCAATGTTCCAATCACATGATCCTAGTAATAGAGAGAGCTACATCAGCCCTAGATATTTAGGAGATAGACCCCGGGTAAGATACCGGTCTGATATGGCAGGTATGAACAATAACCAGAGACAAAATCAAGATCAAAGAAACGATGGTCCCTACCAGTCATTGGGGACACAGAGTAGGTTTGATCCCAACACCATGATATATGGTAATCAGGATAGGCCCCGATATGTGGATCGATTTACTGATAATGGAAATCAACATAGGGGCCAGTACCCACAATCTGAGAGACAGGACATGAGGCAAAACGTGAACTACATTCCACGCCAGTACAATGATTCCCCACCAGGGGACTATAATCAAAGGATGGGTGCAACCCGCTCCCCTCCACAAATGAATCAAGAGTTCAGAAACCATCCCAACCGGTATCAATCACCTGAGAGGTATCAGAATAGATCCAATCAGGGGGAAAACAACCAATATCGACCTAGGCCACAGAAAGAGGATCCTAGAGAGATGGAAAGGTTCCAGTGCCTTGAGGCCCAAGTGAAAATGTTAGCTGAGCAAATAGGAAAGCTCTATACAGCGCAAAAACAACCTTCCAAAGAGGGGGCTGATGGCCATAGCAATGACCGGGGGGCTTCCGAAAAGTGACTAAGTACTCATGATAATCGCAGTGCCAAAATGACAGATTGCTCTGATATAATTTTGCATGACAACTCTGAGGTGACTAATGGATTAAAAATGAAAGTACCAGTAAATGAAATTGTGATAGAAAGTGCAAATACTTCTAAAAAAGAGGTACGGTTTAACTTAGAGCTAAATAAAACAGTAAAGATTTGCACAAATGAAAAAGAAACATTAGGAATTCCAAAAGAACAAAGGGACAGATTTAAGAAAAATGACTCATGCATGGGGAATACCAGTGAACAGGGAGTAAGTGGGGATGCCATAGCTCCTTCCCTGGGCAAGCAAAACAATGACCAAACACAGACAGAAAAAGGAAATACTCACAAGGAGGGTACAAGTCAATCACCTGAAAAATTCTTTGAGCCACATATTTTTGAAGAGGCTGAAAGGGCTGGTATTACACTAAATGATCACAAATGCACAGAATTAAAAAATGACAAATTGCTGAATGATGTTGTTACACATGTTCAGTTGGGAGGTTGTAATGTGGTCTCTGATGTTACCCAGATGGATGGGCGAACAGTGGCCACACTCAAAAAAACTTCTGATCATGGAGAAATGAATAAAATATCTCGCACAGAAATGGGTAAAAAGGAGGGAAAAATGTCTTTTCATTTACCAATGTGCTTAGCCAAAAGTGAAAAAGACCTGAGAAAGGTGAGCCCTGAAATCAGTAAGAATTCACATTTCTTATGTGTATTAGAGGAAGTTGAGGACAGATATTATGCACCCATCACTGTAGAAGAAAAATGCCACACCTTCGCTATGATTGACACTGGCGCACAGGCCACAATTATGTCCAAGGAGCTGGTAAAGAGTATCAATGAAGGGAGGCCTCCACAGAGTCAGATCACAGTGAAGGCAAATCAAGGCCCAGTGCATAACTTTAATGGGGAGGAGGTGCCCATCATAGGTGTAACTGAGGTTGACATAAAAATAGGAAAGCACAGAATGAAACAAGAGGTATTGATCACATCTATTTGTGAAATTCCATTTCTGATGGGGACAGATTGCCTGAAAAGATTGTCTCCTCTCATAGATGGGGTGAATGGAGTGCTGTGGTCCTTAACCAAAAAACCATTGAGGCCTAAGAAACTAAAATCACAAAACAGCAATATAAAAGAATGTCACACCGTTGCCAAAACAAATGATGCTGTGGAGGTATATCTCCAGAATAGCTGCATACCTAGTGTCACTGTTATATTAATGTGTCAAGACAAAGATCAGAGCGACAATGAAAAACTACCTGTACAAATATACTTGGACCCAAGGAAAGATTGGCAGACTGCTATAGATGAGCACACATTACGTTTTTACTTAAAAGAGAATACATGCAAACAGAATATTGTTCCTAAAACAGATTCAGAAAAACACATTACCACTCTGGCAGAAATACACATGGAAGATGAGCAACCATGGGTTCACGTTGGTATAAATGATTATCTTAAAACAATAAAAGCCACTTTAGCGCTTGAACATGAAAGGAGTTTCATTAATGAGAAATTGTTGCAAAAAATTATGGAGAGGGAAGAAATCCCGAAATTTAGGATTAAAAACCAATATGTTTCTGGGTTGGACAGTCCAGACTTTGAAAACCGAATTACAGGCAGATGCATGCTTAAAATTAGCATTGGGCAGAAAACAATTTACCATAATGTATGGATAGTGAATGGAACACAAAATGAATTTTACATGGGCAATGACATCATGCACAGAATGTGTATGGTGTTAGATTTCCTTAATCAAAAAATATGGTCACGCCTAGGTGGGCCGGCACCTGAATTTGAAGACAAAAGAAGGGCTTATCATTGTGCACAACTAGTTCCTTATGCAGTCGAATTACAAATGAGGAAAAATACTATTGTTCCTGCATTTACAAAACAGTTTGCAATAACACTGAAATGCAAAAATGGGCAGCAGATGAAAGGCTCTGATGCATTTGTATGCCTGAATGAATCCATAAAACAGCAAGGCCTGGATTATGAATACATTCCATTGGTAGACATTGGTGAGGGATCTGTAAAAATCATGGTAAATAATAAAGGTTGTCAGGATATTCATTTAGAGGAAAACTCCCCATTAGGAATGGCCATACAAAAATCACATTATACGGCAGATTTAAATAACATGGTGATTGGGAATATTCCTGAAAAATATGTAGATGCCAAGGGCGAGTTGCCAGAACACCTGGACTCTCAGCCCAAAGGAATATTTAAAATTCATTCTGTGTATCCTTATGATTCAAATGAGACAGTGTGCTGCCATCAAGAGGATTGCATAATATTTAATTTAAATGAAAATGAAACAGGAAATCAGCCCATTGAAGTGGAAGCTGATATGCCAAAATATTTAAAAGTGGCAGCTCTACAAAAAGACACGGCCACACAGTTAGAGGAAAGCGCTGAGATTCCTTTACCAGAAGAGTTTCCAGAATTTTCCAGAATGGTAGAAGAGCAGATCTCCTTAGCGGATGCATGCGACAGCGATGAGGATCGAGACGACCTGAGGGAAATATTTATGGAGTTTAAGGATGTATTTGCAAAAGATGCTTATGATTGTGGTTTAACTGATTTACATGTGGCCACACTACCAGAAGGTTGTAGCAGAAATCCAGTGTTTGTACGCCAGTATAGACTACCGCTGGCATGTTTAGAATCATTGGCAGAGATTATTAAAAATTTGGAATCACGGGGAATAATTAGGCCCATTCATAGCACATCCAATACGCCTATTTTAGGTGTGTTAAAGCCAAATGGTCAATGGCGGCTGTGTGCAGACTTAAGAGAGTTAAATAAAAGAGTACCAGTATCTAGATGGCCACTACCATTCATTGATCAGGGCCTAGCTCAGATACATGGTTCAAATGTATTTACCACATTAGATCTCACATCTGGATATTGGTGTGTGCCATTGGCAGAGGAGATACAACACCTATTTTCCTTTACATTTGACAGGACTCAATATGCCTGGCTTAGAGCTCCGTTCGGGTACATCAATAGTGGGAGTGAATTTGGCATATTTTTGAGAAAGGCCATGCCAGATGCAGCGGAAAGAGGAACAATAGTTTATGTGGATGATGTCCTGATAAAAAATGAAAACCTTAAAAGTCATTTTGATGAAATAAGACATGTGCTTGGCCAATTGCAGAAAGCAGGCGCCAAAGTATCTTTGCAAAAAGCACAATGGTGCAAGAAAAAAGTGAACTTTCTAGGGCATGAAGTGACTGAACATGGGCTAAATCCACAAAGGAAGAAAATAGAGGCCATACAAAGATTAAAAGATCCTAAAAATGTGAAAGGAGTAAAAAGTTTATTAGGGATGACAGGCTATAACAGAAAGTTCATTGAGAATTATGCAGAAATCACTCAACCATTGACTAAACTGCTTAAACTAAATACTCCCTGGAGATGGGAAAGAGAGCAGTCTGATGCAGTGGCTAGATTGAAGGAATGTCTTGTAAAGGCACCATGTTTAGCATACCCCATAAAGGACAGGGATTTCTTTATAGAAATAGGCTTTTCTGAACATTGTATGTCAGCAGTGTTATCACAAAAACACAATTTAAATCACAAAACCATTGCATATGCAAGTAAGGCATTTTCCCAAGTTGAAATGAAATTTAATGAATGTGAAAAGGCCCTATTAACCACTGTGTGGGCGCTACAACATTTTCGCCCCATTGTTCAGGGAGAAAAGGTGATTATTGAAACAAATCATCAACCTTTGCAATTTTTAGAGAGTAAAAGAATTAGATCAGGCAATCTAGCGCAATCCAGAATCACTTCATGGACGCTGGCATTACAAGGTTTTCCCGTAGAAGTAAGATATGGACAAAATAAAAAGAGCCCAATTGCTCAAGGGTTAGCTGACTTACATGACTGTGCAGCTGAACAAATAACAAATGAAATGGATGTGGAAGCTAGTTTACAGGAATTTGAACAATCACCACACAAAGCTTTTGATGAAAAAACATGCAAGGATTTGCCAACTGTATATGTGGATGGTTGTGCTTTTCACATTGAAAATGACAGTAATAAACAATTAGTGGCAGGAATAGGAAATGTCTGGTTGAAATGTGAAGGCGTTCCTAGTATAGGGATGAGGATTGGAGATAGGAGCAGTCAGGTGGCGGAATTGGCAGCCATCTATAAAGCAATTGCTACTGCAGTTGATAAAAGGTTCAGTGAAATTGTCCTGGTGACTGATTCTGACTATGCACGGAATAGCTTTGTGGAGTATTTGCCTGGTTGGAAAGCAAGAGGCATGGTTACATACAACAAAAAGCCACTTAAACATGGAAAAATGATACAAGCCATAGACAAATTGGTGTCAGAAAATAATTTAACAATATACTGGAGAAAAATTCGTGGGCATTTAAAAACACCAGGAGAGGATAAGGAGGGAAATGATAAGGCAGACCATCTGGCTAAGATTGGGGCTGTGATGGGAGAATTGCTACCTATTGATTATTTAATGGGTGAAATACGAATTGATGCAGTCACACGTTCTAAAGCACCAAAGGAGGTAGATCAACCGGTGGTGCAGTGGAGTCATGACATGCCAGACCAAGATTTGATTGAGGCACAAAAGAATGATCAAATTTTGGGAATCTATTATAATCATTTGATAGATCCTGAACAAAATCCTTTAACAGAAAATGATTGTATGGGAAAAGAAGAGTTGAGGGTGTTATTAAAGAACAAAACACGAATTAGATTACAGGATGGACTCATGATTAGAGAGTCCATAACAGGGCAAATACAGTGGGTAGTACCCCTTTCATTCAGAGGACTAATGCTACACCATGCACACGATGCCATAACTGCAGGCCATAGAGGTTCACAAAAAACATTAGAAATACTAAAAGATTATGCTTACTGGCCTCATATGTCCCAAGATGTGGAATTATATACTAGAGGATGTCTAGTATGCGCCCAATTTAAACCTGCTTCACCAATGCACAGAGCACCATTGATGAAATGAGGCCTGACTCTCCCATGGTCAGATTTGCAAATAGACTATGTAGGTCCTTTAAAAAGGTCGAGCAGGGGACACCGTTATATTTTGAGTGTGGTATGTTTGATGTCAAAGTGGATTGAGTGCATTCCTGCACCAGATTGTAGTGCGCAAACAGCAGCCACATTGCTGGTGAACCATGTGTTCTCAAGGTTTGGGTTGCCACAAAGAATTGAGTCAGACAGAGGAAGTCATTTCACAAGTACTCTAATGAGCAAGGTATGGCAAATACTAGGTGTGAAAAGGAAACTACATATCGCATATCGGGCGGCGTCTTCAGGTACAGTTGAAAGAAGCAATAGGTCTGTTGTGGATATTTTAAAGAAATTTGTGGCAGAAGCAGGTTCCAGCTGGGATTTGCGTTTACCATTGGTTTTGATGGCAATCAGGTCGACTCCTGCCAAAGCAACAGGTGTTAGCCCCCATGAGGTCTTAACAGGTAGGAAAATGGTGTTACCACAACACCTACTATACAGAACACATGAGCAAACTCTAGTGAGTGCATCCACGGTTCATGCATATATTGATGAACTGAGGAGGCATTTGCAACATGCATTTGCTTTTGTGCAGAGAAATCTGGAAAGAGCTGCTGACAGTGCAAAGTCATATTATGATAAAAAGACATCAGTAAAGGAATACAGTGTAGGGGATCAGGTGTACAAGTTTCATTTTGGAAAAAGTAAACAGAAAAATTCTAAATTTCTAGCAGCCTGGCAGGGGCCATTTCGAATTATAGATAAAGTCTCTCCTGTAGTGTATAAAATTTTGAAAAATGAAGGTGAAACAGCAATAGAGCAGTTTGTCCATGTAAATCAAATCAAACCATGCCATCCCAGACATGAGATCAGGCAGCTTGAGCATGTGGAAACGGATAGAGTCCCTTGAGAAAATAAATGGGTGCAATCAGGAGGCAGTGACAAAGAAGTTAAAAAAGTTGATTGTTATGATGGCACATAAACACTGTAATATATGTAAAAAAAAAAAAATATAATATAAAATAAATATAAATAAATAAATAAATAAATAAATAAATGCACATATAATGGAAGCTCATGGTTGGTGTGCAGAGAGAAAGTGTATTAAATATTGAATGCTGTTTTATATGTGTTTGTTTTCTTTTAACTTGTGTTTAATTTCAGAAAAAAAAAAAAAGAAAAGAAATATTTTTACCAAGCATGTTTTATTGTTGGCAAAAGGTGGAAATTAGTATTGTTCTATGTACTTAATCTGTTTATTTTCTATTTTGATTTAGACAATTAACATTATTTGGTCGGAGGTTCCGGATCAGAGGCCACGGGAGACGATGGAGTCCTGGAGTCCCCTGGATGAAGACCAAAAGATGCCTGCCTCCAGGTGGAGGTGAAGACAAAATAACCGGAATGCCAAAAGAGATGACTACTGTGGATTCAAGATTGCCAAGATGAAAGAGTATTCGAATGAACCGAATAACATCGCTGGTCGGGACATACCAAAAGAGACAAAACAAAAGTTCCGGCATATGAAGTTCCACGTATTTATTATTTTAATTATTTATTTTAATTTGTTATATTACTTATTTGTTTTAGTTAGTTGTTTTATTTCATTGTTTTAATTGACTTGGAAAATTTAAACTTAAAATAATGCCAATTCCACTGAGAAGGCAAATGTGGAACATTTTATGAACTGATGGACTCAGATGAAATGTTGATTGCAAATTTTCATTGATGTACATGAATATTCATTTTGTTGGATTGCTATATTGTAAAAAAAAAATAGAACAAGTTGTTTTTAGGAATTGGCTTGGATTATAGCCAAGTTCTAAAAACAAAAGGAGGGTATATGTAAGGATATTTGGCGTGTTACAGTACAGAGTACAGTAATACTGCACAAGTAGCACATTTTTTTTTTTGCAGCACCACCACAAGGGTGCGGTGCATTGCTATATGGGTTAGCAGATTAACAAGGAAAGACAGACTATTCAGTCAAAACCGATTTTAACATATAAGATGCAAATCTATTTTTACAGTTAAAAGCACACGTGTTCATTTAAAAATGCACACTATTTTTCACCTGAAATGCCTATATTGCTAGAGACACATTTGAAAATTAACAGCTAACCTATTAACCATTAACCTGACTAATAAAACCTTATTTTAATATAACCCACTAATAAAATGTGTTCTCCACTGCAGAATTAGGCATACTCTGAAAACCATTTAAATGTGTGTGCAGATTTTTTCTCTTCTCTTCTCTGCCTGATTCTCCGTGTTTTTGTGCACAGTAACTGCAGGAAGGAGGAAGTCAGATTTGCAACAATTGCAAATGTATAAGCAAAGCTATTGTTGAAGAGTAGGAGGATGAGAGATGATGGATTTCATTGGGACACGTCATACAGAGGGCTGAGAGGAAAGTTTTAGTGGGCAGTATCAGGGAAAAAGACAGGCAGACATCTTTCTGCACTACTGGGGAGAAGACCTGGCTGTGGGGTCCTGACTGAATGCAGATTCCTGTGTCCTGCTGCAGTCGAGATTGGGGAGAACTGAAAGAAAAACCTTTCCACTGGCTGAGGCATTCCTATCTGAAAAAGCTGAGAATTCCAGGCAATGACCCCGGCTTGAGAAGGCAAGCGTTCCTTTTTGCTGGAGTTAATCCAAGAGAGCTACATTCACAAAGAGAACAGCTGAAGAAAACTCAGATAAGGTAATTACATAAGCGTGGGAGCCGTGTGTGTGTACGGTAATATGCAGTCAGTGTAGGATTCCTGTGCGTGTCTTAATCAAATACCAATGTTGCAATTTGAATTCTGTTCTCCGCCACGCTCTTTGCAGTGTGTCATAGACAATGCTTTGACTGTACCATTTTATTTATTTCTGTAAAGAATGAGATCGTGTCTAAATGCAGCTTTTATAATACAGAAAATATTTGAAAACAGACGGGTGTTTTATTTTCTATTTACCATTACAATGCCGATGATGTGGGGAGATTTTTAAACAGTGCAATGGTCATTTTAAGACAGATGTGTGCATGTCAGAATCAGTATGAATAATTGTGAGTGACTGTAGCATAACTTGTTGGAGGTACATGAGCCAACGGGAAGAGAGACTCTCTGAACATAGCTCCCTACCGTATATAAGGTAGTGGAAATTACCACAAGACTACCACATATAGCTCTCTGTCGTAAATAAGTCAGTGAGTTCGCCCATGGTGGCGCACCAACACTATCACTGGAAATGTGGTATTCCTAGAATGCAGGTCTGAGGTCTCTCTAGTGATCACACGAAAAATCTAAGCAAAGATAAGGGATTCTGGACATTGGGGCCACAAATAAAACAAGGGAATTATGCTCACCAAAATACCACCAACCACGTATACCAAATATGCAGGTCTGGGTGCTGAAATAATGCATGTCCATTGTATTATTGTTGCACATGGCCAAATCTGAATACAAAGAGTGATTATTGCTAAGTTATTTTTCGGCGGTAATAAAATACCGTCAGGCCCCAAATCTCCACAAAATACCCTACAGCAGCCTATGTATGTTTCCTCCTTCCTAGAACCAATTTGGACTGAAGGAGGAAACTCAGTTTTTTGGGGTGGGTTTTTATGAGGTACAGAGCCATCCGACAGTCACACTCTTGCAAATCACATAGACAAATGACATATTTCATACAGAGCATGGCAGTCCAAATCCCAGGTCTGTACAACATTGTTTCATCCCTCGAATAATCGTTCAGGCTTTTCGGTGGGAAATATTCCAATTACAATTACCCAATTTTTTACAAGTGTACCTATTATCACAGAGAGTGTTTGTCTTAAATTTCGAAAGTTATCCCATGAACACTTTTCCCATGAATGACATTATTCTACCGTTTGCATCCCATACATACTAGGGAAAGCCACAATATTTTGTTTTAATGCCCACAAAATCATATTTAAACTGTTAAACTCTTGCATTATTGCGTTGTACAGTTGCAGAAATAAAGTCTTAAAGTTTATTAATTCAAAACAGATTTTGCCCAAACGGCCAGCATTGTCTCCCAAATAGGGGTATAACTTCCACGGTTGCTCTGGAGTTTGCTTTGAAGTTGAGGGGTGGTGCTGTTCACAAAGTCGCACCTAAGTGTCCTGTAAATCCTTTGTCTCTTGGCTGCAGAATGCCAGAAATTCTGACGAGCGGGTTACATTCTCCCCGGTGCTCTATTCATAGTTTCCAGATGCTGGTCCCCTTGGGGGGAGGCAGGTCTTGTTCCCAGGAAGCAAATGTCTTTTGAAGCCAGGCCAGGAGAACCAAAAAGCAAATTGTGGGACTTAAATATCCTACATTTTTTTAAAACAAAACCCCCATGACATTCTGTGCAAAGACAGTGGGCCTCGTTACGAGGTTGGCCGTAGCCTTGTATGTTTTACCGAAAAGGCTACCTCAAAACTCGCATCCGGGTCCGGAGTTCAAAATAATTTTTTTAAAAAAGGGAAACTGCATCCCTGTGGGACTGTAAGCAGACAATGCTGTGTTAGTGTCAACAATTCTGTCAGCAAATGGGGTTCAGTTGGCATTTAACCAATGGCCACTGACTGTACACATCCTCCCAACATCATTTACTAATATTACTAATCTGAAGATTTGCTGCTAAACCACAGGTGAAGTCCAGGTACCCAGACTATAAGGTGTTCAAGACTTTCCCCTATTAAATACGAGAGCATTTAGATGAGAATAATTATATTTTGATTTTACACTCTGGGCCAAACGGACCAACACGGATGAGCAATTCACTTGATTATGTTGCTGTTGCACTAGGTGAAAGATGTGAGTATTTGTTTCACCCAAACTTTAAATCTATCTCCTAGCATAGAAACAAGGAGTCATTGTCTGGTTTGAGGCACTCAAATGTGCCAGCCACCTCTGTGTGTCACCACCAATATTATGCACAGTAATGATACCGAACAAAAACACGTTCATGCTGGTTCTGCCAATTTATGCCAGTAAATCCACGTTCAAGATCTTATTGCCATTGAAATTCTCATGCAATAGGAAGAAAACATGTTATTGCTGACCACAAATGCTCCCCCCCACCACCAGGTAAAAACGCTCTTCATGTTTGCTTTTCCATTAACGTCAATAAAAGATACAAAGAAGAATGCAATCATGACAAATCATCAAGGAATCTGCCTTGCTGGCTGCACAAAAGTCCCCCCACCTCATGTAATAAAACTCATGTTGACTTTGCACTTAACGCCAGTAAAAAAAGCCATGTGGCAGTAAGAAAACATCTTCTCCTGGCTGACTGCACAAGTACTCCCCCGCCACCATGTACGAACAGTTATCATGTTGATTTGCCTTTAATGACATTAAAGCATGCACTGCCATAGCAAGAAAGCATGTCCTTATTGGCATCTCCAGTGCCCACATGTAAGAACACACATTAAATTGGCCTTTCCCTTAATGTAAGAAATGTCAGGTTGCAGAAAGAAAATGACCAGGCAGCAGGCCCATCGTGCTATAAACCCCCACCTAAAAACCTTTGCCGAGCAATCGCACTAATCAAGTTGTCTTTGCCCAAAAATGCAAGTGTATGAAAATGTCCATGTGATGTGCTCCAATGCCCTCTGCATAGCCCCCAGTCTCCCTCAACACATACACACCAACTCACTCACCAGTCACTCACCCATGCAGCTTCTCTCTCTCAATCATTAACTTGTGCACCCAGAACATTCACGCATGCACAGTGCATTCTCATTCACACGTGCACTTATGCCCATAGATAAATATACACACAATCACACATGCACTTATACAAACTCACCCTTCCATGCATGCACACATGCATACATAAAAGCATGCATAAACATGCAACAGCCTTGCATGCACACACACACACATTTACAATATTTTTTTTGTTTTAACCTGTTTCCTGACCCAAATCCGACCAGCTCAGAGGGGCGTGATGCTCTTCTCCAAGCAAATCTTTGGCTCCCACATTCGACACAGACAGGAACCAGGAAACAGGGAGTACTTCCTGTTTCCTGACTTGTGCCGTGGAGCAATAGTGCATGTATCTCGTGTTGCAACTGCTGCTGACACTCGGAATTCAGTAAGACATTTTATTATTTCTGAAGTCAGAGTGCTGTGGAGGCTGGGCCCCCCCTGGGACAAGAGGCTGTGGAGACCCTCTAGCCCAAACTAGTAGCTCAATAAGACAATATTATCTGTGTAACTTAATACCCCTGCTCAAGAGTTGCACAATTTCTGGATGCAATTGCCTCAATGAATTTCAGGTAAATTAAAGACGTATTATTGAAATAACAACAGAGACAAACTATATTCTCCTTTAAGATTTAAGTCAGTTTTTTACAACATAATTGATTCTTATCATCAAGTCTAGTTCGACTACAATTGTCATTTTTGTGGCGTTTTGCAGCGAAAACCTATGATCAGATATACCATCGAGTTAACCTGTGTAAGAGAAATCAGTGCTTGTGATTGATATTGGTATTGATATTTTATTTGTATCACGCTCATACACAAGTGTTTCAGAGCATGACGAGGCAAGGGAGGGGAACAAGGAAAACAAAACAACGATCTTACTAGGCCCAGTGACATTGAGAATGCGCACGTGCATGGGAGAGGGAAAAGGGAGAGTGCATGGGAGGGGGGAGAGGTGGAAGTGCTGAACAAGGAACACAAATAACTAATACATGAATAAATACATAAATAATAAAAGCAACACACAGTGGTAGTGCAGCCAGCAGGTGGCAAGTTCTAGGTTTAGGCAAAAGACGAGGAGTATCTGATAAGTGCAGAAAAGTGGGAGGGGGCTGTATGGTTACAGATACAGACCCTAGTTCAAGGGATTGCCAGAGGCAGTGCGGCTGAGTGGCAGGGTGAGCAGGTACCTGGGCCCGAACGTCATAGGAAAAACCAGGTGCACAGTGCCCAGATAGAGCAGATCAGCAATGGAGAGGAGGAGCAAAGTTAGAAGCAAAGAGGAAGGTCTTGAGGTACTTCTGGAACTGGAGCTGGTTCTCCTCAAGTTTCAGAGTGGCAGGGTCTGTTCCAGAGGGAGGCGCCCTGCCGAAGACAGAGATCTTCCCCCAGTTTGTTTCTTTGAAAAACTACCGACCCTGAGGGAGTTAGAGCTGGAGGAGTGAAGAGCTTGAGAGGGAAGTTATTTATGGAAGGACAGCTGAAGGTATTTTGGACACAGGCGCCAGAAAGCCTTGTGGACAATGCAAAGGGTTTTGCATTTAATCCTTCAGCCACAGGGAGCCAATGGAGAGATTTCAGGACTGGAGAGATACGATCCCAGGGCTTGAGGCCAAGGACACGTCTTACAATCCTGTTCTAGATAAGTTGCAAAGGGCAGAGAGTAGAGGCAGGTAAATTTACAATAGTCCAGCCTAGAAAGAACCAGAGCTCGAGACACAGTGAGCTTCTGGGGGAAGGAGATGAAACGCAGAATACCTTTGAGGAGGTGCAATAGGAAGTTTGACTTTCTAGAGACATCAGAGATGTGGGCAGAGAAGGAAAGTGTGGAGTCAAAGATGATCCCAAGGTTCTTAGCTTCACACGTGGGGGTAGGAGGAGGGCCAAGCAAGGCTGGCCAGAGATTGACAGGAAAGGAGGGTGAAGGTGTGACAATGAGGAGGATCTCAGTCTTGCTGGCATTCAGGCAGAGATCATTGGTAGCACACCAATCGTGAATGACAGATAGGCAATCAGAGATGAGAGAAGGAGAGGAGGTGACTGAGGGAAGCCTGAAAATGAGTTGAATGTCATCATCATAGCACTGAGGATTGGAGCAGAAAATGGCAATACGGTGGGCAGGAGTGGCCATGCATTTGTTGAAAAGCCAGGGTGAGAGGTTAGACCCCTGGAAAATACTGCAGGTAGAAAGGGAGATAGATGAAAGGAAGGACCGAAGTTGAACCTGGGATGGTCAATCAGAGAGGAAAGAGGTCAGCCCAGCCAGAATCTGATCGGTGATACCCAGGTTGTCACAGAGATGGTTGGGCAGGATGGTATGGTTGACCGTGTCAAAGACAGAAGAGAGATTGAGTAGGATGAGGACAGAGGGGATGTTAGAGTCGAGGTTGGCAAAGAGATCTTTATGGATGTTCAGGAGAGCAGTTTCTGTGATTCTGGCAGCTCTAAAGCCAGGCTGATGGTCATGGAGACAACCAACAGAATCAGAGTGAAGGTTAAGCTATGAGATGGCCAGCTTTTCAAGGAGTTTGCCCAGAAATAGAGTGATGGAGATTGGGCGATAGTTAGCCAGGCAAGAAGGGTCAGCTGTGGATTTCTTGAGAAGAAGGTGCACAAGAGAGTGCTTCAGAGGGGAGGGAAGGCTCCTGAGGTGAAGGAGAGGTTGCAGAAATCAGCCAGGGCAGGAGCAAGAGTGTCAATGTGGTCCTTGATGGTTTTGGAAGAACAGGGAGGAACCTGTTTTGACTTAACTTTGATAGATTGGACTTGTCTAGTGATCTTGTCAGGGGAGAAAAGAGAAAAGGACAAGAAAGAGGGTGGGGGTGGCTGTAGGAGGGTTGGAGTTCACATAAGGATCGGGGAGGACAGGGTGTGGGGAAGAGAGAGTAGACAGGATATCCTGGGTTTTAGAGTTGAAGTGAGAGGCAAGGACCATGCAAAGGGCCTGGGAAGCGACAGGAGTGGTAGAGACTGCAGCAGGATTGGCCAGCTCCTTGAATATTTTAAAGAGTTTGGCCGAGTTGTTAGATGCCATAGAGACACTGGGTTGGATGTGGGCTCTCTTCTTAGTGTGGACAGAGAGTCGGTATTGCCTTTGGAGCAGGCGACATGCCGGTTTGTCAGAGGATGAACAAGCAGCCCTCCATTTTCTCTCAGCTGCCGTACACTTACATTTAAGTTTAGCTAGGTCAGAGTCATACTAAGAATTGCACTTGGCTTTGGGCTTCAAACTAATCCTCATGACAGGTGGAAAGGCATCAATAGTATCAGAAATAGAGGCATAGAGCATAGATAGGGCTGTGTCAGGATGTGAGTCAGCCGGAGAAGGAGGGGCAAGAAGGTGGCGACAAAAGCCTCAACTGACACATGCTTCATGGGCCAGATGTCCGAGAAGGTAGGTGGCAGTGTTGGGGTAGGCTTGCTCTAGGGCGAAGAGAGTGTGAGATGGGAGGAGAGGAGGGAGTGATCTCTCCAAGAGAGAGGAGCAGTCAGAGAGATGGAGAGGGGGTGGTCAGAGGAGATCAAGCCATCAAGTGTGTGCCCTGCAGAGTGACTCGGGGCAGAGGGGAGGATAGAAAGGGAGAGGGAATCACAGAGGTCACGGAAGAGTACATAGGAGGAATAAGGAGAGTTGAGATGTATATTGAGGTCACCAAGAAGGAGGAGTTGAGTGGTTGAGGTCAGGAGGGAGGAGGAGAGAACCGCCCACTCGGAGAGAAAAGAGGTGGTCTGACCAGGAGGATGGTAGATTGTAGCCACGGTAAGAGCGTGGCTGGGAGAGAGAAAAAGCCTGCAGACAAGGCATTCGAAGGAGGAGTATGTCTGCGTGGGAATGATAGAGGTAGGAATCACCTCATGAAAGATCAGGGCTACACCCCCTCCAGACCGGGTGGACCTGGGTGCAGAGAGGATCTTGTAACCATCAGGGAGGAGAGTGTCAAACCTCATGAAAGAGCTGACCATGAACCATGTCTCGGTTAGACCGAGGACATTGAGCTCAAGTTCTTCCAGGAGGTGGCAGATATCAGAGGAGTGTTTGACAGCAGAGCAAGAGCTGAGAGTGGCAAGATGAAGAAAGTTGCCAGCCTTAAAGGTCTTCTGGGGAGGGGTAGAAATCAGAGATACACCCTGCAGAAGTGCAGAAGGAGCCCGAGGTGGATGAATTATGATGGCAAATTCGGCAAACTAACAGTGCAGTGGTTTCATGTGACCTTTCTCCGCCTTTTCGTCCATGGCTGCAAGGACCACTTTCACACCATATTTTTGGAATTAAAATATTTAATGTAACCCTTTTTTAATGGATACAATAAGTGCTGTGAACCTTCACACATTTTTAACATCACTGTTCAGGTTGTGCATATTTTGTTAGACGATCATCCCCCTGTAACTCTCACCTGATTCCCGTAGAGGCGCCGGTCTTGACTGGGCGTATACCGTATCTGCAAAGGTGATGTGTAACACACGGCTGGCTCTTTGGGCTGGACCTCTGTGCACTGTATGTCTGACTTGAAGGGTAAGATGCCTGCAGATAGAAAATATGGGATTAAGGAACTGGGTTATTGAATGTCTCTCTCTTCTTCCCTTTCTCTTCTCCTGTAGAACCCCAAAGGTTAACGCTCTCACCTTAGGTAAGTGAACACCGTGCTCTCCATCTGCCTCGGGGCAGGGTGCTGTAACCAGTTTCTTCACTGGATAAGGGGAGCAGGCTTCTTGACTTCAGAGGACTGCTGTCCGTCGTTTACTGCACGAACGGTAAGTTTCGAGTAATTCTAATGTCTTTAAAGTCTTTAGTAATTATGTTTTTTGTTTTGCAGGGTTCCGGCGATGGCGGATGCCGGGCTGAAGTGAGTTGAAGATGGAGTCCGTGTGATGAATAGAGCGCCTGGAAGCACGTAAGTAAGCGCTTGTTGCCTGCTTCACGATGCGCTCTAACTGTCTTTTTATTTCGCAGGTACAAGTTCGGAGCGGCTGCAGGGTGCCGGAATACCCACTGGGTTAAATGTGGAAAGGAGTAATAGCACGTGAGTATTAAAGTTCCCCAATGTCTTTAAACGCACCTTGTTTTTGTCTTTCAGATGCGGGATGCAGCGCCGAAGGCCTCCGGAGCGTGTGAAGCGTTGGTAAGCTTTTGTCTTTCAGATGCCGGAATGCAGTGTGAAGACCTCCGGAGCGCACGAAGAGTAGGTAAGCCTTTGTCTTTCAGATGCCGGAATGCAGCGCGAGGCGTTGGTGACAGCCGATGGACCAGGTAAGTGAAGAGCTGTCACTGAAGACAGTAATGCTAACCTGTTCTTTCTTGTCCTTATAGGTGTTGCTGAAGACTGGATTCAGGATGGTAAGCCTTTTTCCTTAGGCCCAGGATCAGATGCAGAAGACACGATGAGCGTTCTGCTGCAGAGGATGCAGAATAACGCAAAGCAAGATTCATCCATCGGGTGTGGTTTAAATAGCCTCCTGTAGTGCTTAGGTGTCTCCTTCCACAGCCACGCCTAGGTAAGAAAAGAGTTCCTGCTTTCCAGAAGAGTTCCAGTGTTCTGAATCTAGGGAGTGGCTCCTGCCCCACCCAACAGGAAAAGTAGTTCAAAACGAAGAGGATAAGAGGCTCAACTGGCAGGCAAGTAAGCAGCATGGACTGCTGCAGGTAAGTCCACCCAAGCATTATGAGCCCGGTGCTTCCAGCGCTGGGACTGGGCATATTTATGAGCCTGGTGCCACTGGCGCCAGAACTGGGTCCAAAAGGTCCCAATTGGGACTGGTTGGCACTCGGAACCTGGGTTATGGATCTGCTTCCAAGGGAGTTGGGAAAACCCTGACCTTTTGGAAGCAGAGATCATGACACCCCCATGTCTGAACAATTAAGCAGTCGACTGACTACACAGCACTAATAACACAGTGACATTAAAAATGTAAACTGCAACATTTCCAAGTTGATGCCAACAGTATGCAACCATAAATGCATTTTTCATTTGAGCCAATCACGTCAAAATTGTATAGCAGCATCTAAAGGGGGCTAGGAAAGTACATGTACTGGTGAAATACATGCGTTTGCAAACGGTCACAATGTTTGACAAAAGATACAATCACACAAAGGCAATAGGGTAACTAGCAATACGAAGGATTTAATAGAGGCAAGTAAAAAAGAAGCAATTCTTTAGGTTCACGATTTGTTCTAGTTGCGCTATTTTACGGATTCCCAGTAGCCTGCAGGTCCGACCTTTTTCTCATTACCTAATTTTGCCTCTTGAACGGGGCACATGAAGTCACGCCTCTGTGTGCTGACCCTGTACAGGACTGGAAGGCAATTAATTGCTTGCCTCCAACAGCCCTCATTTGTGGAATAGTTAAATAGCGCGTTCTAATATGAACTCTGTGCAGTGGGAATAATCACACATTGACTTGTTCCAAATTTCCTAACAATTGTGAACTAGCAAGCATACATTCTCAGAATCTAAACCTTGTATTTCCCAGCTACATGGCTGCTGGTGGCACCTTCGGGCATGATGCAACACATTTTTATTCACAATAATTTTAAAACAGCCACTCCGTTATGGTAATGGTTTGAGATCACTTTCTTTTATTATAAAGCCCAATCCTTCGTTATATTTGTTCAATAAGCTCATGACCTCAGTCTTGTGTGGAGCTTTCAGATGCACATTGTGAACAGTTATGTGAAGAACATAACTTGGCTACCTTACATGCTTAGCAGGATGAAAAGAGCATTTTAGAAACGAGCAAATGAGACAAATACCATCAAGGACACAATGGGCCTCATTATAAGTTAGGCAGTCTGAGGAAAGTGGCAGTGAAAGAGGTGGTAATTCCATTATCCCCTCTTTTCCCGCACCGCCAAACTACAAGTTTGCCGTTGGGCATTGACTGATTTACTTACAGTCAAGAGCCTGAGGTAAATTAGGCCCCCGCCAGAAAAAAACAGCTGGTATTACCGGCGCTGGTATAACTGGTGCTTGTGATACTGGCAATTCCACCCATGAGTCCTATCGCTCCATGGAATGGGGAATGACAGCTGTTGCCGGACCCTGTAATACGGGATATCAGGCACTGGTAACGGTCGGTCTGTTTGGCGGTACCTCGCAAGAATTACCGGCGGGATACCGACAAACTTATGAGGTCCATTGTCCTACTTTCAAAACAAGCACTTGCAAAGCCAACAGTTTTTGATCTTCTTTAGTCATTGGATAGGTGGGGACCCATGTCGAAATGTTGAAGGCTTCCATTTAGTTGTGCTAAAGGATGCAAAGGAATTGCATTTCAGCTGTGTTTCAGCTGAACAGCTATTTCATTTTCCAATTGTGGACTGTGGCTGTAGCATAGATGCCCAGGGGCTGTCCAGAATCTGTAGTGATGCTGTCAAAGACATATACAATGTAAATCTGAAGCCTATTAACAGCCTAACCACATTCTTCATATGTAAATGAGCCACAGCTTTGCAACGCACTGACAGACATCCTAAACCAGAGCTGACCCTACAGCTTTTGGACATCTTAACTGACAACCTGAACCACAGTTTATTGACAGCCTTCCACACAACCTACACCACAGCAACCTCTACAACTTTGTGACAGCTTTATTCAATGCTTCTACCACAGCTTAATGACATTTATTTCACAGCCCTGGTCTTTAAACACATTACTATCTAGGATAAGACCATTCGTGCCCTGAGCTATTGCCCTATGTTGTCAGAACATGCAAAGCCGCATTCCAGCGACAGCTGTTAATTCCATTCAACAAACTTTTATTCAGCATTGTGCTTTCAAGTTAAAACATATAATACAGCTTCATGAAAAAGATAGTTAATACACAAGTTACTGTTAATTAAGTAACTCCACCCTGTGGCAGTAATTCCTGCTGCAGTCAAGTGCTTAAAGGTGACACAGTGGGCAGGTTGCTCTAACTACTGAAGTGTTCACCAGTATCTTTCACTACATCAATATATTTCTGAAAATCTGCACTCTGCACTGTGTATGAGAACATTGTAAATTTACCATTCACCCTCCTCTAGATGGTAACATTTTAGCAAACCATATTTAGGGAAACCCACTGAATTATACATAACCCTATTAAATCCCAGCAGTACCCCCTGCATTTAATATGATAGGGTGCACCATACCTGTGGAGCCTTGGTATGTTCCCACAGTAGCTCGGTGTTACATTGTATATAATGCACCAGAAAACAAAATGTTTCCTTGAAAAAAGGGGCTTTTGAAAGTATACATTGATTTTAAATGACAACCTTTCAAATTTAGTTTTCATATTTGCATACCGTCCATGCAATGTCCTGCACTAGTTCATGTACACCATTATTTTGGTGACTCATCACACAGAGCAGAGATCTCTTTGTAGTGCTGTTTGAAGATGACATCACCAAATTAAGTGTGTGCCACATGTTCAATTACAACCTTCTCCTAAACAGATTTGCAATGTTTTATTGCTACAATGTCATTTATTTACAAAGCAAAAATACAGGGACATATGCCCGCATTATGAGTCTGCCGGTAACCCACAGACGCATCTTACTGATCTCTTCTTACTCTCGGTTCCTCCTCTCATTTCCACTCTTTTCAGCTCCTTACCCCCTTACACTGGAACTCCCTACCTTTTTCTAACCGCTCCTCCCTTACCTATGCCTCCTTCCGCTCCTCATTGAAATCTCTCCTTCTTCATTCCCCTTCCTGACTTCCTTCCCCCTCTCACTCTTCTCGCCCTCCCTCTAGTACCCTTCCTTTTGTTCTCTTTATCTTTTCCCTTCTCTTCTAAATTCTCCTACTCTTCACTTTACTCACTACTTTCTCTCCCTCTTCCCTCCTTCCCCACCCCCTTCCTCTCCATTCCCCTTTTCTTATGTAAATTGTTCTACATGCCAATGTTCTGGTTTGATTCATGTTTACTGTTATTGCTTATACGGTTCCATGTTTAATGTGTTCTTGTTGTTAACTGTAAAGCTCCTTGGATTAAGGCGCTATATAAAACAATAAATTAAAATACAAATACAATATCCCAGTAATATTACGGGCGGTAGAGAGACGGTAAATTCCCATTCCCAGCAGAGGACAGAAGACTGCCCTGCGCTTATCAATACACCCCAATGACCTACTTAGCTATTAGTGGCTCACAACTCACAATGATTATCATCTCTCTGTGAAACAAAACATCCTCTGGATTGGGGTGAAAGATAGATCTAATGTGCCAAAGGAAGGAAACATGGAAATTCAGTTTCCTGCTCTCAGAGGAAGAAGGGTCGACAGCCCAGTGAGTTAATGCACCTATTGCAGCCTCCTATGTGTAGCCTGCAGGGTGCACAGTCAGTTTCTGGTGAGATGCTGATACAGGTTTGCTTGCTATGCAGGGGCATGTGATTACCTCACAGCACCTCGAGAAGGTGTGGACTCCATGGGAATAGAAACACTTAAGCACTGGCACTGTTAGTTGCAGTGCCAGTGCTTCGGTGAAAAATCTGCCAGTAGGGGCTTGAACTACCAACAGGTCAGGCCTGCTGGTAGTTCACTGCCCCTACCCACAGACATGTAGTTTGCCTGTCTGGAAAAGGTGCTGGTAACCATTGTTAACAGCACTTTTTTCCAGACTGGAATACTTATAATGAGGGCCATGGTCTTAGCTATCAGACCCAATAAAAGGTTACTGTAGCCATTTTTGTGTTTTTTATTACTTTCTGTTCATGATTTTTAAATGTAAATACTCTGCTCCCAAAGATGAAAGATTTGAAAGACTCTTGCTGTAGCAAGATTTTCTCACTCTTTGCCCTGGGGGTGAGAGGGCTACTTTCTTCCTTCAACTTACTCAATTTTGGAGTGGCTGGCTCCAGCACTGACAATCAGGTCTTAATCCTGGAGGGAAACGGGCAAAGGTCTGCTCCCTGCGTCCTCCATGCTTCCGTAATGCTCCCAAACGCGACCACAGCCCTTACAGGCACAGCCCTATGTCCTATGCAGCCCCTCTGGTGCAGCCACTCACGCAGCTTAGGGTTAGGATCTGTGTTCTTCCACGTAGGCCTGACCACCCAGGCCCCAGTAAGTGTCACAGCCTGCTTTGTAAACCTTAGTGACGGTAGCCTAGGTGACGATGATCTTGCTGGAATGCTGATGCCTTTTTCCTCCTCCCAGAAACCCCGGGGGGCCTAGTGAAATGAAGGGGTGTACCTGCTCAGAGACCTCTGTTTACCTTCTGTCTAAGTAGCATTAGTTCTGGGCTCTCCAGGCAAATGTATCCATTCGGGAGAGAGCTAGGAATAGGACGTCTCTTTCCGCAGGCACACTGGGGAAGACTGAGAGAGAGACATCTCTCCTTGTCCCTAGCTCATTGTTGTGTTCCCTAACTTCTAACTCTCTGCAAGGCCAAGCCTTGTTTCTTTTACTGCCAACTCCCCTGCACCCTCGTCTACCACCTACTTCCCGCTCTATTATGCCTTCTCCTTTTTTGCTTTCTTCTATGCCCCTTTGAAAAGGAATGCAGGTGAGATGCTGATACAGGTTTGCTTGCTATGCAGGGGCCTGTGGTCACCTCACAGCACCTCGAGAAGGTGTCCTGTTTGAGTATCAGTGCAATTATCTTATCAACCATGACCCATAGATTTCACTTTTCCCTCCCGTGTTTTCCAATCAGTTGGGGCCAGATAGACAAGCTTTTGTATTGGTGTTACCAAGACCAGAGTGCAGAAAACAAAGGCACAACTGTTAGTGGGAACGCAGGTATTGAAGGGGCATTAGCTGTTGGCTAATCACACAGGGCAATGCATACCCATTTTCAATAAAAAAAATGTTTTTTCAAAACTTCCCCAGGAGATACTGAATATAGGATTAGAACTCAGGTCCCCAGCATTCTAAGCCCCAGGATTTAGTACTTGAGCATTGGGGGCTGTCCTTTGGAAAGCAGCTGTTGGGCATGTATAACTTTCTCGTGCATGCCCCTGTGAGCATACCCATTTGCATTGTGAAACATGTTCACTGAAGCCAACGAGGATAGAACATCTGGCTCACCACTATCAGCTAACTGTAGTGGCCTAGTGGTTAAAGTGCTTACTTGCAGCACTGGCCGCCTGGGTTTGAGTCCTGCTCTGGCACATAAACGGAATAGTTGGGTATTCTCCATGTACAGTTGCAGGTAACCACATTCCTTCTAAAAGGTTCAGTGGTTATGAAAATTGATCCCTGGTAAAGGAAGGGTGGAAGAAAGCAGAGAGGCGGGACTGTAGAGCTGAGGAAGTGCAGGGTAAAGGAGGAGGCCAGGCAGGCTAAAGAGGGAGGTAGGGCCAGATGAAAGGGTCCCTGTGGGGAGGAGGAGGGGCTGGGTAGTTGTAGTCAAGCACACAAACTGATGTCCTTCTCCCTGGCTATTCGGTTTCCTGCAGCACTCAACCAGCTCCGAGAATGGTATCCAGGTGGCTTACGAGTTGATTGGTCCCACCAACTCAAAGGGAGATGTCGTCCTTGAATGGCTTCTCTGTCGAGATGAATTTAGCAATTCAGACCTGCAGCACTTCTTCACTGGGCAAACCAATGGTCCAGGAGTTGCAGCAGCTGTCCTCTTCCAGCTCATCTTCGGTTCTTTTGTTCCAGTGGTCAACTCTGCCTTCCAAGCCAACAGACTCACCTTGTATCCAGTTTCCTCCCATTCATTCCAGCTTAGCTGCCACTCACCCAGCAGAGTGGCTGTCCTTGCCGGACAGTCAGCCAGCCAATCACGCCAAAGTACATTTGGGTCTCCTAGGAGACTAAGCACAGGTGGTTTCGGGCACCTCCCTCACTTCCTGCCCACCCCAGACTCTAGGGCGCCAGAGGCGGTCTTCAGTCCTGAAGCCCGCCAATGGCCTAGGAACAAAGGGACCAAACCTGGCTTGGCGTGCAGAGACAAACTCTAGAAGGACCTTTCCAAAAGGAAATGGCAAAAAAAGAAGAGTGGGACCTATTTAAACAAAGGGGGCTCAGATGCCATCTTGGAAAACATGTCTCCCACGATTTAACGCTACCGGTGTTCGCGATCGGGAAAAATCATGGTAGTTCGTTGTAAAACCAATTCCAAAGTCACAATTTGACTGCTAATTGAGTATCTAGACACAGAGGATACTAGGTAACCCCCTCCAGCACTCTATTGTGATATAGGATGTGTTGGGTCTAGGAATTTAAAAAGACTAGTACAGTCAATTTCACTTTTCTTACTCTGGGAAAAAGTAGTTTATCCCAGAGAAGGTATTTAAACCTTGGGAAAAGCTGAAAGGCTTCCCTGTGCCACTGCACACAAATGAAAAGATGATGCCTATGGAGTTGTCTAAAACTCCATAATCAAAAGAAACAAACACAGAAAACACATTGAAATGAAAAGGTCAAAGTCCCAAAGTTCAACGAAAGAGCTAGAGGGCTCTAAGATAGACGGAAATGGCACATGAGTGAGAATTCTGCTTAACAAGTGTTAGGGACGCGTGGAGGACGCAGGGTGCAGATCTCTCCGTTTTTTGTCCAGTATTAGGCCCTGATTGTTTGTGCTGGAGCCAGCCACTCCAAAATTGAAGAAGTTGAAGGCAGAAAACAGCCCTCTCACCCCCAGGGCAAAGAGTGGGAAAGGCTTGCTACAGCAAGAGTCTTTCAAAACTTTCACTTTTGAGAGCAGGTTGTTTACATTTAAAAATCATGAACAGGCCGCAATAACAAAAACATACAGTAGAAGAGGACAGAAGACTGCCCTGCACATATCAACACACTCCAATTCAAAGTCAAAGATTTAACGGACCTGTTTAGCTATTAGTGGCTCACACCTGACAATGAACTGAAAGAAAACATCCTATGAATTGGGTGAAAGATAGATCTAATGTGCCAAAGGAAGGCAACATGGACATTCAGTTTCCTGCTCTCAGAGGTATAAGGGTCGACAGCCCAATGAATTAATGCACCTACTTCAGCCTCCTATGAGTAACCGTTGGGGTCAGCAGTTACTTCCTAAAATGGAAACTGTATACGTTTTTCACAAAAAATGTATTTATTTTAATAGTTTCTACATAAAATATCTCATGAAATTGAGAAAAGGTACATGTTAAATATATTAATCACAATACTCTAAGAATATAATTAATTATAACAATGACAAAAACACATTTACAATGTTTCTTAAAAACAAAAAAGCAACAGATGTTATCATTCATTAGAAATAAATCAGCCTATGGGGAGAAATCCTATTAGGCAATGATTTAGATCATTCACGATCTCTAAATACTTCTTTACAGTCTAGTATTACTCCTGGACTGTGAACTCAACATGTTTCAGTCCTCTTGACGGTGGTGGGACTTTCTTCAGGAGTGGTCATGAGTGGTATTAGAGTTAGTACATTGCTGTTATAAAAGTCTTCTATTATTGAAGCTTCGTTCACTATGTTGGGAGTAACTCTTGGCAAAAATCAGAAGGAGAAAAGAATTAGCACTTTGGCTCATATTCTTTATACACATTTAAGGTGTAGGGGTAAAGTTCAAGAAAAGATAAATTACCTGAACTTCCAGGTGTAGTAGAAACCTCGAAGGAAAAGTAATGGCCACAATAGTTGGACAGTTTTACAAGGGGAAGATAGTTTCTGCGTATTCATATAAACAAATTAAAAATAGGAGGGTTCAGTAAAATTGGCCTATTGACCGTAGTAGGCGATTGGAATTTATCAAGCGTATATTCGTGGTGTTTAACCACTGGTCAGTTGCATTAGGTAGCAGTATATAATAGTATTGCCACAGGGAGATTACGTTAGTTTGATCAATAATTCCGTTATATTTTCAGGGATTAACTCAGTCTTCTGTAGGCATTTAGAAAGAAGGAAGCATATTACCTCTATGTCGTGAGGCGAGGAGATGTAAATCAATTTGTCAGTTCTTTCTAGTTGGCGTTTTTTCTGTCCTGTCTTTGCAGGTATTTCGAGTGTTTGTCTACAAAAAAGCAAACTTCAGAATGTCAGAAATGTTGTACAGTTTTAAATCCGTAATGCACATGGAAAATGGATTGTCATTTTCTAGCTGCGGTGCTGTTTCTTTTGTTGCAGGCATGGTTTTCTACAAATTACGTTAAACGAGTTTCTCCCCATCATTTAGGTTGTAAATGGTTCTAGGATTCATTCGGGAGCCCGGTTTAACTGGTATGTCCATATATTAAGTACCTCTCGAGGTGGCGTGATAATATATATGATTGCCTGTCCATGTAACAAACATCACATAGGGAAAACTAACAGAAAAGTAAAAGTCAGGATGTTAGAACACAAAAGCTGTTAAAAAAAGTTTCCATTTTAGGGAGTAACTGTTGATCCCAACTTTTCTCCTGCCTTCCCTTGTATCTACAATTTATTTTTCCCAAAACTAAGGTAGGAATCCACCCTGCTGAAAGAGTGGGTTATGGGATCTCCCCAAAAGTTCTGTATCCTATGAGTAACCTGCAGGTGACACATTCAGTTGCTGTGAGATGCTGATACAGGTTTGCTTGCTATGCAGAGGCTCGTGGTCACCTCACAGCACCTCAAGAAGGTGTCCTTTTTGAATCCCAGTGCAATTATCTTATCAACAACAAACCGTAAATTTGACTTTTTCCCCTTGTTTTTTCCAGTCAGTTGAGGCCAGAGAGACAAGCTTTTGTATGGGTGTTACCAAGGCCAGGTTGCAGAAAACTAATGCACCACTGTTATTGGTAATGCAGGTGTTAAAGGGGCATTAGCTGTTGGCTGATCATGCAGGGCAATGCAAAACCATTTTCAATACAAATAATTCAAAACATCCCCAGGAGATATCCTCCACTGGATTAGAACTCAGGTCCCTATCATGCCAACCACAGCACTTAGCACTTGAGCCACTGGCAGCAGTATGCCTGAGACTAGCTTTTGGGCATGTATATCTTTCTCCTGCATGGCCCTGTGAGCAGACCCATTTGCATTGCGAAACATGTTCACTGAAGCCAACCAGGATGAAATATCTGGCCCCGCTCCACTAAATGTCAGCTAACTGCAGTGGCCTAGGATTGTGGATGACCCAGCAGCAAGCAGGCATCGAGTAGGGGCAAAGACAGATGCTCTGTGGGATAGAAGGGCTGTAGAAGTGCGTCTCTCAAGGATGCAGGTTTAGGGCGATTCCAGGAATGCTTTGCTGTGGGCTAGACCAGGTCAGGCATTAGCAGCTGGGAGGAAGCGATCAGTGACGCTTCAGTGGTTAGAGTTGACAAGCGACGGTCTTGAAGGTGGTGACCTTGAGTGTGTTGATGTGCGATCAATGAAGTGGCAGTTCTAGCAGGCAATGAGCTTTAGCTAGAACATGATGCATTGTCGAGCTTGTTGAAATGCAAGCATTGTTCAATGTGGTGGAGAAGAGCAGCAACCAGTGCTGGCAATTTCACATCTTGTTCCAGGTGCAGGAACCACAGAAAGACAGGTTGGTGCAATAGAACAAAGGGCTTTGGCTGGTCTGCCCCTCCGGTTGCTGTGAGGCCCACCAAGGGGGACTCAATTATGTGATGGCTCTGTTCAGGGTCTGCTCTCCTAGCTCAGGAGATTCTGGTGCATAGTGGTTGATACACAGAAGATGTCATTCCCAATGTGCCCTGGGAGTGGGTAGGGAAAAGATCTTTCTTCTGTCTTGGATGATTCCCTTTTCACCTCAGGTTGAGGTCTTTGGAAAGTGCACCTTTCCCAAGGGAAGGCCAGTGAGATCTTGAGAAAGAATCTGTGGCCTTTAGGGATCCGAGAGGAACTGAGTGAATCTGAAGAAGGGGTGGGAGACCCCTTCTTTTAAAGACAAAGTCCTCAGGTGATTGGACTCAATCTAGCCTGCCTTAGTGGTCCAATTCCTGCTCTTAAAAGGAGTGGAATTTTCCCTTCTGATGTCACACCCAAAGTGTTCTGCTCCAGAGGAAGTGTAGGGGACAGGAAACTTAGAGAGGGTCAGTGTGAATCAAGAGTGGAAGTCTCCTTCCATTGACCAGAGCCCTCCTGTCTATCATAATCCTGCCCACTTTCCTTCTCACTGAGAACAAAGGCATTTAGAGATGCAGCACCCGGTTTGAAGCTATAACTTATGAATGGGTTTGCTCCCTTGATGCCCAGACCCAGGGCAGCTGCCTGGTGTCCTGCTGTCTCAGACGGAGGTTGTTACCTGCCCTCACAAAGAGATCGAAGAGGAGACCCAGCCCTCTATGTGCCTGCCATGCTATTAGGTGGGCTTCACCTGGATAACCAGAAAACACATCACCTTCCACAACAGAGCTGACTCACAGGAGATGACATGTGTGCGACATCAATTGGAATGTGACAGCCGTGATCACAAGTAGGCCCGTGCATGATGCCTACACTCAGGCATAGCTTTATTTTAGCGATTATCCTGCCACCATCATGGGCTTCTTATGATTATCGTCTTTGGTTACAGGGGTGCATATCTTAAATATCGCCTCTGCTTGGCAGAGACTTTTCTGTCACTGCTGCTGTCACATGGGCATCTGTGACATCTGGACCTGCTAATTTCCACAGGTAGAGCAGGCTCTGTGACTCAGGATACTGATGGAGAAGGCCACAGATACATACTATGCTTTCGGCATAGAGCTGGCAACAGAGGAATCTGATTAGCAGATTGCCTTTTCTGAGAAGGAACTACCTGCATCATTTTATTATTCAGTAAAAATAAAAAAGCCAGGGCTTTGCACCCTGCAAGATGGCAGTTCCTCACAATGTCTGTATGTGCTCACATGCTTATCATTGTGCTTGCGTGTATGGGCATGCCTATGTATGTGTGTTTGTGTGTACCTGTGTGTGAGGTGGTAGGTGGCTCTGTGATTAGTGCTTGTGGGGATGGAACTGTGGGGCCAGTCCATGTGGGTTAGATGTGATATTTTCTGGTGCATGGGGGATATGGGGAACTTTCACCATCACAATATATTTCTCATTGATTAATCCTGGCCTATATCTAGATGAGCACTGTGTGAAAGATATGCATGTTTGATTGCAATTCTTTTAAAGAGATGTTTCGTGACTGTTTTCTGATCAAGAGATGATGATTATGGTTTTCTTAGTTTATGAAATATATACATATATTTTTTTATAAATGATTACATTTGTAAGGTTTGAAATGTGTGTGCAGCGCTCAGATACAATTTGTTTGTCAAGTTCACACTATATAGAATATATACATAAATAAATAAAATGGTAATTCTGGAATACATTTGGGCACTGGATGCAAGACAAAATGTTATAGGCCAATGCTAGCATATAATTGTTACTGGTTGCAAAATGTTTTTGAAGGGCAATGCTGGCATATATTTGAGTGTGGCTAAATAATGCCTTTAAATGCAATGCTAGCATTCTTTGGATGCAAACAGAATTAACATGTTTTACACTGGTAATGCTTGGATATATTGGGCACAACCAATGTGCAAATGCTTCCGTACTATGGCAATACTGGCATACATTTCACGTGGTCAGAATTACAATATATCTTAAGGTGGAAATCTGGCATATCTAGAGCACAGGTAGCATGAGCATGGTTTACAGGGGCAATACTGGCATACATCGGGGACAGCCAGCCTGAACATGTTTTCCAATGGAAATTCACTATTAAATATTAGGCACAGTCATCAGGAAATGGTGTTCTTCCAGTGACATGCTTACATATTTCAAGCACACACGGCCTGAAACTGTGCTATGGGGAAAGTCCCCACTCTTGGACTCTACATATATGACACTCAGCCATGACCAACACAAAGTACGTCAAACACATATAAACAATGCATTCCTAATGGGATATGAATATTCCAGTAACTGATGATATGTGACTGTTCACATTATACTTACTGTTTAATAATAAGCACATTGTACTATGAATGGGCTAACTAACTAGTACAATACATCTGCAACGCTCTAGTGTTGTGATATCTGAAAAAGGAGACACCCTTACTATGGTGACTAACCACAGCATTATAAACATGGGTACACAAAGGGTACAAGACACAAGCAGAGAGAAGACCGCCAGTCGCGCTTGTACACAATGCAAAGGCATCTCAAGCAGGCTGGCTGTACTCCACTATGTGAACAGAAAATTCCATGGCAAGCGTTTACATGGGTGGAACTTTAACAGGTAATGGGCCCGGTTGTTAATATTATGGAAAATACCCTTAATATAAAGGGTCAACCACCAATATGAGGGATGGTTTACATATATAGTGAAAGGTTACGTTGCTAAAGCTGGCATGTATTTTGTAGCATTATGTTGGATTGTTCAACATGGCAACGTAGATGGTGGGCATGTGCAGTGTGCACGCAGGTGATTGTAAAAATATAATCACTAAAATATAAGCAATAAGTAAATGACTACTGAAGTGAGATCGGTTTAAATTCTGACCATAACATGTGTTTGTAGGAATCTTAAGAACCATTGGCCTTGGGATCAGAGGGGCCGTGAACTGAAACCCTAATGCCCACATCATGTGTGAGGAGTAAATGTCAGTAAATCTAGAGATGTGGTCATTTAGTACAAACACATTGAGTTTTATCAAATTTGACAATACACACTCATTTGTTGTTTTAAAGATGATAGATCACACATCACAGGCGAAGGGGCACCAGGAATTGGAGCCCTGAATGAATGTCTTTAGTCCTGATGAATGCTGCACATTAAAGAAGGATAGAGGGACACATGGCAGCTTGTGTACCCCATTATACAGACTGAAACAGAATATTCACATTATCTAGATCAAGCTCTAGATGGCATTAGTTGTTATTGAGATACAGATCTGTCAATATAGCCACACTGACAAGTATTTATGAATGACGCACAGACAGATGGAAGCTTTTTATAGGAAGGATTTACTCATTAGAAACATTGTTAATTTGTTATGGAATATTACAGTGTCTAATATTGCACATGTTTTACTAACCTCTGAGCACTTTAGTACCATTCAGGACATTGTTTTTATTGAGTATAATTCGAAGGTACAATTAAAGCAATGTTGTGTGTATGAAAGATTATCATCTACTGTCTTGTTACTTACTAATGAGATATTGCTATTCATACCACAAATAGACTTAGGTAACATCCTCACTATACATAAGAAGTTGGGTTGGTGGCCCTCCCATTCATATAGTTAGTTTTACAAGAACCCATCTTTAGCAGGCTTGCTTCATTCTGGATGTATTCAGATTGATTAGCTGATGCAAATGCTACAGAGCATTGTGCAAAATCTGTGGTAGACACACTTAATCCTGATGCATGGACTCTGCCTTTTTTATATTTAGACAGCTGATAAAATGAGTATTGCTACTCTTGAAAAAGCAAATGGATGCAATCTTTGTGTGATTGGTTATGGTAAATGTGAATACAAATAATTAAAAGTACACAATGCATTTACCAAAGTGAGAGTCTTAAATAAAAATAACATTACTATAAAAAGCAACACTTACATCGGAAAATAAGGGCAGATATAACATCGTATTTGGGCATGTCAACTACATACTTGATTTGGAATGTAAGATGTTCATTTATTTGATTTGTCCTGCCTAATATTTTGACTTTATCTACTCTTTAACTGTTTGCACCTCAACAATCAGACATTGCAGTGCAATACATTGTTTACCTGCCTATCGTTAACAGTGGCATTCACTAGTGATAAAGCAGATCCAACCTTTTACATGGAATTGTGACTTGCTGCTCAGCTTGTAATTATGTGTTGATCCTTCTTAAATCTCATTATTTTATTTAACCAGGAGGGAGAATAGCTCAGCGGCAACGTGCTCACCTTGGAAGCAAGACGACACAAACCAACACAGGTTCGATCCCTGGGTCTGCGCTTAGAAACCTCTGGGTATTTAAATGCGTTATAAATGCACAGCTAAGAGAAACAACTACGCAACTAAGATAAACAACTCTTGCGACAGCGCCTTGATGCCCCCAAGCTGTCTGAGCGCTATAAAAATGCAAAATGAAAAAACGTTCTTACTTTGTCCCATGCCAACATATGAACCTAGCTAATGTTCAGGAACGCTGTTAGTTTGCTACTTCATAGACCACTCTTTAAGATAATCTACTTCCTGTCTGCAGACTACCCCAGATGCTATTTTATTACCTGCATGCCCAGACTAGAACTGTGCATACCAATAATGAGAAACATTTATATTGGGAAATGGCCCTTTTGGACGGTCAAGTGGCGGTTCCTCATGTCAGCACTATAAGAGTACCGGTCCTGGCATACGCAGTTGGTGTTTCCCTTACTTCCAGGACCCCTTGCTCTCTGCAGAAACTTATGACCAGGTAGGTGAAATATATGAATACTTTGGACCTAAAAGTAAATGCGGCTAAGATGGTCGTAGTCAGTTTACTTCGAAATAAAAAAACACCTGACCAGGTACTTTACTTACTGAACTAGCCTTAAGGACAGAATACCTGAAAAAGACCACGTCACATACCTGGAGGTCTATGGGGACTTGCATATCTATCCACTGCCGCTACAAAAATGAAACAAAGTATTTGGGCTCTTAATAAACTGTGTTCTCTTTACAAATGGCAATCATTGCCAGTAATAATGAACATCTACACTGCACGTGATAGGGTGATATTGGTGTTTGGCGCTGAAGTGTGGTGCTTTTATGAACCAACTAAGCTCCAGACAACTGAAAACCAGTTTTCCAATAAGCTGTTAAATCTTCCGGAATGCTCATCCGGATACAAACTTCATTTTGAACTGGGAATTTTGCACTTTATCCGAGTTGTGGGAGAGGGCCCCACTTAAGTTGTGATTATTGACCCGTTCAAATAACAAGGCAGTCCTCACTAACACCATACTCAACCATATTACTGCTAGATTAGGTAGTAATAAGATACCTTGGTATAATTATGTTCTCCTAAGCCTGTTTTGAACATGTATAGTCTGTGGGCCTCTAGCTTCGACATGACAAACCTGCAAATTAAAAAACGAATGATGACCTTTGGCTCAACTAGAAGGGGCAACTCCGCTGACAGAGATTAAGGGATGAAAAACTATTGGGATAGCAAACATTTTCTATGATGGGACTACACCCATACCTACAAACCTCCTTGTATTTACATGATAGCTGGAATGTTACTAAATTATGTTTTAATTGATTGCCTCCAAATACTTTACTGAAAAACTACCTAATTCTTGTTGCCCCTTTTGCGCTAATAAAATAGAGACAAGCCTCCACGTTGTATTGCTGTGCCCAAAATATGCAACCTTTTGCGAACAGTACCTGATCCCTTTTGTTATAGTTATTAATGTAAGGCAGTGTGCGCTGGCTTTTAACTATCCGATTTTATGTAAAGAAATAAGGGTCTCTATATTGTTGAATAATTCATTGAGAAAAGCTCTCCCGCTTTTGCAAATGTCAACAGAGGCCTTGATTTAGTGATTAGATATAGATATATATTTTTTTGTGCTGATTTCCATTTCCATTTTCTTTTATCCAACTGTTAAGATATAACATGTTTCTTTATGAATTACATTGATTCATTTAAATAATGTTTCTTTTATGATAATCACAATATGTGGACGAAGACATGGGCTTCTCCTCCGTAGGTCTTTCCGAGACAGGAAGTGTCTTACCTCCTGAGCTCACTCATCAGACACACGATTATCAGGGTTTATACCTCGGTCTCAGTTTCTAACATCTGTGGAATTGCCATTAGTGGTAGATGGCCAAACAGCTGCACCACCACCACCTGTCAGCATCAGGAGCATTGCTAGGGGAGGTCTAAGGGGGCTATAGCCCCTGATCTTTTGGTTGTAGCCCCGAATAGAATCTCAGGAGCTACAGCCAAAAGACTAGCTAGCCCCCAGTCCCAACAGTTCTGACATCAGCATAGCCCCGGGTCTTTTCCAGACCTAGGACTACCCCTGGTCAGCATAATATCAAACAGATCTTATTAGACCTGCGATATGATGTCGTAAGCACCCATGTTGCAAGTTATGTTTTTCTACATGGTTTCATCACTGCACACCTTATCACCTCCCATACCTTTGATATCTTTTTCATTAATGAGTCATCGTCCAGTCCTACATCATCATATCTACTCAATGCCCTCATCCAAGCAGGATAGCTCCCAACATGTGAATAGGGTTCCATATCATTTGACACCAGTAATCACAACAAAAGTCATTACTTTGAAATGTTACTTTGATTTATTTTTAAAAATTGGGAAGCCCTACCATGACTCCCATTCCCCTACACTACCACCCCTACTCCAAGACCTTCACCCCTTCTGTACTCCTTTACCCACAACCCCTTATATATTTTCGAAATTGTTTTGAATTACTTTTATTGAAGTAAATTACTTCGAAGTAATTACTGGCATTGTTACTATGGGATACTGTGTATAGAGTGTGAAAGGTCAGTTATGGCATCACAACATTCCTCTATCTAACATGGCCTACACCGTAGAGGAAATAGCCACACTTACTTCTATGTTGGTCCCCACCTGTAACTTTGAACCCCCCCTTGCCCAAAACAAAGAAGTCCCTCTAATGAATTGTTCGCCAAGTGTTACCACAGCTTTCCTGCAAGACATTATGTATCTGATATTGTCACTGATATCTGCGAATCAAAAAATATCATCTTTTGTGAATTAACCTCCCTGACACCCAGCTACACGAGCTACAGAGGCTTTATCAGACTGAATTTGTGCTATAGACTTTAAGCAGCACATCCAAGACCCCAACCACCTTAAGGGCAACACGGTTTATAGTCCTCTGGTCATTCCTGTTGGTGGGGTGACGTGTCGCTATCCAGCTGGTTTCCATTGCTAATTATCATAATCTCCATCCTTTCCACAAAAATGATGCTCATTAATATCAGACAACAACTACCCACCACAATTGCAGCTGCTATTTCAAGTACTTCACCCAGAGAATCTCTGGCGCACAGCCATATCCTGCAACTCTCTCTGCAATTTTAACCTCAATATGATCATTCCCACTGGTCTTATCATAGACTGAAACAACACTGAATCAGGGCTAAACCACAGCCCTCTGCTACTTCGAGGAACTATCTCATAGCAAATGTGGTGTCGGCTGAGCACAGAAGATCTTGTATGAAAGTAAAATCTAATTGGATCTTATTACAAAATTTTACAAAAACTGCAGAGTGTTTGCCATGCCATCATTAAAACAGCAAAAGCATCATATCACACAATAACAGTAAAGGGGAATTAATGCAAAGTCAGAGCCCCCTTTAGGCTGTAAAACATTGTTGCAATCCTCTCCCACAGCCCCAACGCCCCCCATTTTGTAATCAGAGAACAACAAATGTGACTCTATCAACATCTTCATTATTAAGAACAGTAGCTCCCTCATCATGGTCCCCATCTACTGCATCTGTGTTCAAACCTGAATCGCACTACCTGAGGCCCATCCCCATCAAATACCTCACCAACTCACCAAGCCCTATTGTCTATTCTTCAAATCATTAATGCATCTCTCTCAAAAGGACCTTTCCCCACATTACTCAAAAGAGGTTTAATTCTCCCACTTCTCAAAAACAAATCTGGATCTGGATGACCGATCAAATTAGCCCCTCATGACATACTTTGCTGCTTTTAAAGGTCAACAAGAAAACTGTAGCAATACAAATATACAAAAAAGAGCACCATGGCCTATAGTAGCTTGCAACAATCGATTGTATAAATTAGCCTTATGTCACATCTGATCTGATTGTTGAAAGTTACCCTAATTGTGTAAGTCAGGCATATCCCTGCACTTGCATAGACTGTATTAGCCGGACATTTCATGCATTGAGACTGACTGTATGGTGAAACGTAACCCTTGTTTCGCACTATCTAGGAATTTCAAATCTAGGTGTGTTTTCTCATTGAGTGCCATTCTGTGAAACGTAGGCCTTTCTCCCACTGTCTATGTATCTAACATCTAGCTGTGTTTTGTCATTGAGTGCCATTCTGTGAAATGTAGGCCTTTCTCCCACTGTCTAGGAATCTCAAATCTAGGTGTGTTTTCATTCAGATAGAAACACAAAAGCTAAAGAGGCAAGAAAAACCCACTAAAACAACTCTAAAACCTCAACCTTCTGCATAAACTTCTCATACAGAAACTCACACAACCCCTCACCACAACAGCACACTGGGAAGTCGCACCGACAGAAACACCGCACTTATGCTCAGTGAACGGTGCAAACCGAACTGAAGCTGCCAACAGAACATCACAACTCTCACTCTCCTTTGCCCACTACACCCTACTAACCCCCCTCCTCCCCACTTTTTCAGATCCACCAAAGCACCTGGGGACCACTCCTGTGGTGACGCTGCACGGTAAGAATACCTTTTAACATTAACATTAACATCAGAGGTCTGTCAATCTTGAATCAAACAAAGAAGTAGCATCGAACCAGCAACTGAGCATATCATTGAAAAAATCAATATCAGGGACAAAGGGAACGCATCTCTCTGATGCAGCTCAACCTTTCTACAGACTTTGACTTGTCAATCACATGACCCTTGCCACACCATTAGCCTCATTGGTGGGGTTCTCAGGCTCTCTCCACAACTGGTTTCCCGCCTTCCTATCAGACTGAAACCAAATGGTCCAGATGAGAAGTTGAAAATGATGCACCACTGGGCCATGAGCAGAGTCCCCAAGATTCAACACTGTCAAGGTCATCTTTCATCCATACCTGGAACCTTTCTGATCTCATCCAGTGACCCTGAAATCCCAATGTAAGCATGTTCAGATGATGGCATGCATTCATACCTAAAGTTCATCCAAGACATTCCACAATTAGAAAGGGTATCATGCTTATCCGATTACACGTCGTGCCTCTACCTAAAGCTTGAATCCAATCAAACTAAGTTTGTGCACCTCTGCAACCTTCCAAGCACTCATTCCATCTAAGCTACCCAGCATAAATCACAAAGGGTTTACATCACAATTAATCCTAGCACCAAATCACTCTGTTTTATCAGCATATGAAACCTACCCTTCAAACCACAAATTACATGACACGAATAGTGATACTTAAGGTAATAATCCTGTGCACAATAAAACCTTTTTCTTTCACCTTCTGACTTCAGGACCATCCTTCAAGAACTCTGAATATACAGAGATGCAGGCAATGCATTTTTCTCGAGTGTCACTGCCTCAGTCCTCACGCCACTCAACGAAGTGCAACACACTGCTGGCAAAATAATTCACCGGCATGAGGATATGTAACTGCCTCTCTCCCATTCTAAACAAAAGCTTCATTATTTGCCACTCCTGGCCTTGGTCATATTGCTGAATTACAGTTAAGGCCACAACAGCGAAAGTACTGCCTTATCTATCCTCAAAGCAGCTGTGTTGGGGGTCTCGTGAACTTCCGGTATCTGCAACATGGTGGAAAATGAAGTGCACGTAGGTTTGCGAAGAGTAACAAAAAGGCCTTTTGTTATTGGACAGATGTCCACACACACGGACGTTTTTGTGGGACGGCAAAAGGGGCACTTGCCCAAGGCCCCCACCTTGGAGGGGGCCCCACAAGGCTGCCTAATCTAAAGAAGTAAGATTCCTTTGTTCACCAGACTTAAATAGCACACATAAGGATATTGCATTGCATTGCATGGTGCTGAGGCTCTAAACCTATTGCCTGTCTGTTTTGGAAAGTACATTTTACCTCAATCAATTCACCATGTAATGCTTTCTGTGTTCACTGTGGTATACATAGTTTGTGTGTTCCTTGCGGTACAACTCCTGTAGCATTCTTTCCTTCCTCTGTGAATTATGTTGATCAATTTCAATAGCCAATTGAAATGCATACTGATAAATTGAGTGCCACAATGGTTCAGAAGTTAGCTCAGTGTGTTAAGCACTCATTGCAGTGATATGTGTTCCTATGCAAGATTAGAATAGCACATTCCTGTAAGGCTGTCTGAGCCTTTCCTATGTTTGAAGTTTATAAACCTGCCTGCATATGTACTTGGTCTTGCAGCACAATATCTGCTATTATACTTGGCTGGTAGGATAGCTCAGTGGGTTGAGCGCTCACTGCTATGATCTGAGCGTGAACTACAGGTCGCAGGTTCGAAGGCCAACTCAGCCTTTCATCCTTCCGAGGTCGATAAATGAGTACCAATTTCGGTTGGGTGATATTGTATGTAAATATGTGCTCTGTAAAGCGCTTTGGATTAAGGCGCTATATAAATAACACATCATTATCACCAATATACCTGCACTAGATAGGGGTTGCTATAAAAACAAACATGTCATCCTTATGGTGAAGGTCTAGAAATTGGTTTGCTCAGACGGGGTGTTTTAAAACCTAGGCAATCACCTCCAACGATGAGCATAAACTGCTAGTCCAAGAGATTAATAAGTCTCAGAATTTGGAACCAAAGCATTCATGCTTGTATCCTGGCTTTGCCAGCAGACAATACAGTGATCCTGATCAATCATCCTATATCTCGTACATTATTGTAAAGTCTTCTGTGAAGTTTGCCTCCTCACATGCTGGTGGCATCGGTTTAGCCCATTACTTCATCTTTCTTCTTATGTAGGCCAATTGAGTGGAAGGGGTGGTAGACAGAAGGCAGCAGACCAGATGGTGACGGGCTTGGGCAAGCATATTTTAAAGTCTGCTCATTTGACACAAAAAAACGCTTTGCATGTTTGTAAAAGCCAAAGGTTTTTCTGCACGTTTATAAATGACAATTTCACGAGCCAGTGTTTTGGAAGTATGTAAAGCTTTAAAATACAAAAGACCAACCCAGATTAAATCTGTTAAATCACACTGTTTAGTATGCTGGTACTTATATATATGTCTCTTGATGATGGAGAGATTGAAGCTAGAATCATTCTGTGTTACACCCTTCCATAATATTTTGTTTTTAAAAACAAATGTCATGTTTGGTAATGTGCTGTGTGTACTTTCCACGTCAGCTTTATAAAATGAGATTATTTTAGTTCATAGTAAGAACTGGTAACACAAGTGTTCAAATGCAGAAATTGCAGAGTTGGCACAAATCCCAGCTTCACCCCTTAACCAATGTGTGATCCTGGGCATCTCATTTAATCTTGTATTGGCTAGCATCTCAAAATTGTCAGTACAACAAACCTTTCAAAATTGTCACCCATTCAGAGTGATTTCCTTCTCAGGATATTATATTCACAAAAGCAGTGATATATTGCACACCACAGGCACGTGTTCCTTTGATCTCTAATGGCAACACTATTTGAAAACGATGTCCCACTTATAATCTCAGTCTGTCTGGATACAGACACCTTCCTGGTAGCTTCTAATCTGCATTCACTATCCATGCTATGGTACGTGCAGCTTTCTCCCTCCTACCAATTGGTCTGCTCTATCCATGCTTGAGCACGTTTGCATTCTGTGAGGCAGCAAATGTGAGATCTCTGTCTATTCTGGGTTACAGGTACCTTTTACATAGAGTCCTGCATTAATACTACAGGCTGAATACCTTCCTGGATTCTATTGATATGAAGTCTCCTGTATCTATGCTAGAACAGAAGTAACCTCTTCATGGACTGATAAACAAGTAGCATTTGAAGGCCAGCATTATCAGTCTGATTAGAGCAAGAATGAAGAGGGTAAGGGAGTAAACATCCTTATTTTTAATGCTGTGAGGCAGCATATCAACCCATGGGTTGTGATTGCGGCGGGAGGGGGGGGGCGGGGAGTTGTTTCAGATATTCTTGATCACTTAATTCCTTTGGTTTGGTGAGGGGGGCCCCCAAAGAAGTCCGTGCCCAGGGCCCCAAAATTGCTTAAGATGGCCCTGTCCACACAAACTAACAACGTTTGCTAAAAATCCATCTCGCAGTTTAGGCTGTGCTCCTATTCAAAAAGTGAACATGTTCCCTACAGGAAAACTAATGCAAAACGTAAACAACATTCCTTGTTGTGTACGTTGTGTAACTGTTGAACCGTTTGATTGAGTTGCATCAAACTAAAGAATTGCTTTAAAAAAAAATAATTCTGATGCGACTATAGGTCAAAATGTATTAGCCATATAATTTTTGAAAGTCCATTCAGTCATAGGTTTCCCTTTAACTATAGGGTGATTAGCATTGCCCTGTATATTTATTTACTGTTTTTTTGTGAGACACTAACCACAAGCAATGTTATTTTATATGCCCCCTTGATTAGGGTAAGAGGCAAAGTGGATATTTTACAACCTTCAGGGACATTCAGATCAGTTAAGTGCAAGAGAACGCAGTGGGGAGAAGAGCTTACTACACAAATTGTACAAGGGACATATTAGAGGTACCAAAGGCTACATTGGCATAGAGAGAAAATCAGAATGCAGGAGCAGCAAGGCATTTTGGTTTTTGGGGGAGTGGTTAAGAGGAGACTCTTACATTAACAAAGGTGCGTCAGAACCAAGGCAGAAGTGGCATGAGCTGCTTGACACATAAAGAGGATGGGGGCGTGCAGCTGCAAGTGAGATTTCTGGATCTGAGGAACTAAATACACAGGATAGGTTTGGTGCACCATTTTCCCCATGCAATCATTTCTAAACATCTTGAAACCTATTCCACTGAGATGTAGTCATTGGAAAACTGCAGACAATATTTAAGTTGTATAAAGCCATTCTGCTAAATCACAACTTCTCTTATGTGTAAATAGTTCATGTGCAGTTTATTGAAGCCCTTGTAAATCTACAACAGCTTTTCTTTACTTGATTTTAAAAATTCAGCTTTTCATTTACTTTTAAATGTTTTGGGCAATTGTGCACACTCATTTCCCTAAATGAACACATCTTAGCAAGTAATCTTGAAAAAATACAGTAATTTTTAATGATCTTAGATCAATGTTCTCAAAAGCCCAGGGGTCCAGTTCAGTAACTCTGAACACCAGCTGGTCATTTCTTGCCTGTTGTCAACAAATACCATCTGTGCTATTTTCAAAAACTGAACAACAGAAGCAACAAGAAGTAGATTCTGTGTGTTACTCATTTATGCGGAAATCTGAAATGTTATGTATATGATGTGTATCTTTATAGAAACAAGTTTCTCTATATGGATTGGTTCTTCAAATTACAACGTAGAATAATGTTATGGCACACAAATGACATATTTGTATTTGTAATGTATTGTTATTTATATAGCGCTTTTTCCAAAGCGATTTACCTAAAATAGCAGTACAATGCTATGAAAATGACAATGGGAATACATGATCTATTTTATTTTATGTAGGAGGCTATGCAACATGTTAGAGGATGAACTTGATTCATGGATTAAATGTTATATTGTGACACAAAACCAAATAATATTGTTTTTATATTTATACAAAAGGCCTACAGTTCAGAAATAAGAATATTGGACTCGTCAGAACCAATGACAAGATCATAATCTCACAATGTTCCTGCTGCATTTGCTACTTAATTAACATTACATCTAGAACACTACAGAAAATGATCCCCTCCGCCAGTTCAAGAAACTCTTTTTTTTTTTTTACTTGGCCTTATATGTTTGCATGGTGATCCAGCAAAGAGCAAATACAGGTGTGGTGGGCACTTGCTCACAGCTCCCACATAGAGGGTGTCTCAATAACCACCCCTCCAGAAAGAGACATGGGTGAACTACCCAAAACCCTGGCAGATGTTACTGAGATCCAGGGCCGGCATAAAAACACACCAGGAGTAATTCTGATTACACTGAAACCTGATTCTGCATTATTTATAAAAATGATCTCCACTCAGGAGATTGCATAGATGAGGTCTCTGTCAGTGGGTATTTCATGCTGGTGGGTCATTCAATAAGCACTGCTTGTCAACCTCTAATGGTCATGTTCCTCCACTTTAAGTAGTTACTAAAGATATTATAATAGCGTCATGTCAATCAGCCTAAATTAAGGGTGTTAATTCTTCCTATTTGTTTAATGACACCCTCTTGCTCTAAGCATTTTCACTGGGATCCCGTGAATGGTATACAAAATGTTGTCTGTTCCTTTTTCCACATTTTGTTTACAGTACCATCGATATTTAAAAAAAGAATAGGGAGCGCGCATCCTGCCACTGTTGCCAACATGTGTTATACACCACTAATGCCTGGCATGCAGTTTTTTCAGAAGCAAAGCCCTGTCATTTAAAATTTGAAAAGCACAATCCAGAGACAAAAATAACGTTTTGCAAATATTTGTTTATGAAATGACTCTCTAAAAAGACGGGTGGCATGCAGCTGAATTTTGGTGCGTGCCTGTGGGTGAAGCACTGTTAATTGAATGGTAGGGCAGGCAAGGAATATCCGCCGCTTCCAGTGGTGGTTCGTTCATAATGGCGACAGGGCTCTGACATATTCTTACCATCGGTCAAGGAGTGACCATGTTAAACTGTCAAAGGGAAACGTGTTTTGCCTTTGACAGTTATGTTCCCCACGAGCCATGTCCAATGAACCATGCAGGGTTGGGGGAGTTTTGCTTCCCCAGCCTTTCAAGGCCCATTGGCCATTCCAGTGATCTCACACGTGATGTCATATGTATTGTCATTAGAACTGTCATCAGTTATGTCATAAATTATGTCATAAGTGACAGCATTATTGCCATAAGTAGTGTAATAAGTGACAGCATGTTACATCATTAGTGCTGTCATCAGTGTCCTCGAGTTTCCAGTAAGGTAATTTTAGATGTGCTGCACCTCGAAACACACTGTGTATTGACACACTATAAATACCCAATAAATAAATATGTGATTACATTGGTGATGTCCACACTCTGTTCATGGGCTGAGTATCGGGTGGGGGGCTTAGCAATAAGGAGGCATAGTTTGCAACACCTGCTGAAATTCAAAGGCTATGCTGCATTACCTTTAACATTGTTTCAAGTTTGTTTTAACAAAGCTCACATCCAAATCAAAGCCACATGGGCAAAGTATTATGTTTATGCACCTTAGCTCAAATTAAAATATTTCTCTTCTGAACAATCTATTTATCTTGCAAGGCAGTGCTATCCTCTGCTTTTGACATGGTCAACTATGCAATTCTGCTAAATCTCCTCCGCGGCAACCTTGGCATTACTGATCAAGCCCTGGCCTGGTTGACCTCCTTTCTCCCAACCGACCCTCTCAGGTCCAACTGGGATCTTTCCTCTCTTCTATCTCTCTACTTGTGGTGTTCCCCAGGAGTCTAACCTCTCACCCTGGCTCTTAAACCAATACCTGGCACCTCTTGCCCACTGCATCACTACTTTATGCTCCAATGTTCAATGTTATGCAGATGACACTCAGCTCTCTTTCAGGCTCCCCTCAGCCACCTATGCTTCTTCTCGACCGTCTGGGTACAATTCAGGATTGGTGTGCCGCCAATGATCTCTGCTTTAATGCTGGTAAGACTGAGATCCTCCTCATTGGTACACCCGCTCCCTCCTTTCCTCTCTCTCTCCCTCTCTCTCTCTCTCTCTCTCTCTCTCTCTCTCTCTCTCTCTGGCCGCCCACTCTGGGCCCTTTTCCTGCTCTTTCTTGTGAGGCTAACAACCTTGGTGTCATCTTCGACTCCACCTTCCCCTTCTCTCCTCACATCTCTGACATCTCTAAGAAGTCAAACTATCAGCTCTACCTCCTCAGATGTATTCTTCCTTTTCTAACTTTCCCCCAGAACCTCACTGTCTCCCGGGCTCTTCCTTTCTAGGGTGGGCTTTGCAATAGCCTCTTTCTAAATCTTCCTGCCTCTACTCTTTGACCTTTATAACTTATCCAGGACAGGACTGCGAGACTTGTCCTTGGCCCCAAACCCACCTATCATATCTCTCGAGCTCTGAAACCTTCTCACTGGCTGGCGTGGCTACAATGATCAAGTTCAAGACCCTCTGCATCGCCCACAAGCCTTTCTGGGGCCTGGTACCACTCTACCTCCAGCGTTCTCTTCCAAAACATCTTCCTTCTGAAGCTCTCCACTCATCCACCTCCAACTCTCTGAGGGTCAGACGCTTCTCCAAGCAGAGAGTTGGGGGCCTATCTATCTCCTCGGATGGGGCCTCCCTCTGCAACAGCCTCTGTGCCTCTCTCAAACTTGAGCAGAACCCCCTCTGGTTCTGGAAGCAACTCAAGACCTTCCTTTTTGCTTCAGTTTTCTCTCTTCCTCTCCACTGCTGATGAACCTGACTGATCCACTCACTGGTCACCTGGTCACTCTCTGAACTCAGACCCAGAATCCTTCATGTCCAGTTGCCCTCGCACTAACTCCGGGCTCCCTAGCACTTGAAGGTCTGTATCTGCAACCCTACAGTCTCTTCTCTCTGCACTTATGCGCCACCCGCTGGCTGCACTTTTGACTTAACTGCACTTCCCTTTTCCCCTACCCCCTGGCACGTCTCCCCTTCCATCTTCCCCGCACTTGCGCAATCTGTATGACACAAGACCTAATAAGATTGTTATTTTGTCCTCCCTTTGTTTCCCCTTGCTTGTCTTGTTGCACCTAAAAACACTTGTCTACAGAGGCTTTATAAATGCCCCATCATATCATATAATATCAGATAATTTTGTACAAAACTCTCTTAAACCCAAGACAGACAGTTCACAATTCTGCAGACAACTGCATACCAGTTTTACCCTTATGTTTTGTGTGCACATACTATTAAAATTAAAACCATACAAATATGAACAAAAAACAGAACATTCTCCTTTAAGCATATATAAAATAAAGTCGACAAAATCCAACCTCATTAAAAAAACGAATGATTGTACGGCGCAAAATTCACAGTATAATCCTCACAATAGGAACATCTTTCCTAAAACAATCATTAATATTGAAAACATTGAAGATCGTGTTCGCTCTGGTTAATAAAACAATTTAAATTAGATTCACTCTCAATAAAAAATGATTAAGTTACACCGTTATTAAGGATCATCAGTGCTGCGTAGTCTGACAGCCTCGCGGTTTAAACATTCAGGTATGTGTAGCAAACACCAACGAAGTTGTGGTGGGTTTAAAACAGCTTATTCTACTCTCACATTTTAGATGCAGATCAAAGTATCATAATCTGGATGCAGGTAGTGTGGTGGTAAAGAGCTTGGGGTGACTCGTACTGACTCTTGATAGCCACTAGTCAGACTAAATGATCTGAGCAAAGCCCATTTCTGTAGTTGGAATCATAGAAAGACATTCCGAATTTGGATATTCAATGACACTGTGGCAATTATAACACCTCTTTTATGAGTTAGGAACCATTTATTCTACGCTGGGAACCACACTATTTGTGTCATATGTTAATCATGTTATTGTTTAAAATGATAGTCATCCTTCATTACTGATAGTTCAGTAGAAATTATTGTTATAGTTTTCAAAACCTGAACATTCCATTCTGGGCTTTCTCAATATTTGAACAACGTGTCTCCACAGTTGAATGTCCACCAACTCTGTGGCCAATGAGGTGGTGGGATCATGTTGACAAATGTCTACTATTTCCTCAAAAGTCATATACAGTTGTTAGGATTATTCACAATGTAATTCGCATGCTCTTCAACCATGGATGGCTTGCACTTATTTTCGCAATGGGATGATGAGAGAAATAATCAGCAAAATGATTAATTCTTGGGGCAAAATGCTGGAGTGTTTCTGCCTAAATCTGCTTTCCCATTTGGGGCTCTAGGGCTTAGGCAGAAACACAACGTTATTGTGTTTGAAAACGCTGTGGTTTTTCTTTCTAAGTTTCTCAGGCTCGGAGAAAGAAAAACTGCAGCATTTTCAAACACAAAAATGTTGTGTTTGTGTTTGCGGTCGCGCCAAAAGCGACCCCAAACATAAATACAATGTTTTTAAAGCTGCGGTTTTATTTCTAAGTTTTCCGGGCTCCTCCAGCCCGGAAAACTTAGAAAAAAAAACGCAGCTAGTGCTTATTTAAAAAAATAAATAAATAGCACTTACCGAGATGCAGCTGCAGCTTTTCTGCCTGTAGTCTCCGGTCCCCGTCCTCCGCGTACAGCACCAATGAAGGAAAAGCCACCCAGTGGTAGCTTTTGTTTACTACAGCTGGCTGGCTTTTCCTTCATTAGTGCCGCAAAAGCAAAAGCCAGCACAGGCGGGCATCCATTTCACAAAATGGATGCGCCCTTGTGCTTGCTTTTGCACATTTTTTAGCTTGAATTGCTCAAAATGTTGCATAGGGACTTGGAAAAAAAAATGGCAATCGTTTTTTTTTTATATTGCCTATCTTTTTTTAAATAAAAATTTTTGGACAAACCATTCCTTTAACTGAGACTCTAGCTCAGTTTCCACATTTGTTTTAATCTTAAAAGGGATGCCTGATGCAGTTGATCCACAGGTGCAATTGACTCATTAATGTACACGTAGAATGGATGCACATATGTCCTCCAAGGGATTTACAATGCAGGAGATGCCTGTAGTATGATTGACATGTTCCTTAGATGTTTTCCCATCACATTCTCAGTGTCTGAATTTGTGCTAGGAAACTCTAATGGGTATCCAATTAATTGAAATAACATTATGAGTATATTGTTTACAGTAAAACTTTACACATCACATGTCGAGCAGGGTAAGGTCAGACTATTAATATGTACAAAAACAAGGATTTTCCACAAATGATTCTCCCACATATGTAACCATGTCAAGATCACCCGATATACAACAGCACATGCACAACACAAAAGAGAATTGATCTGAATTTGTCACACCAGTCCTCTCTTCACTGTAAATTTCAGTGTCAAAGGCATACACAAATTATTTACATACCACAATCTGCCCACCCACAACAAGAGGCATCAATGTGCACTGTGTCTCTAACTGGGCAATGCCAGGCATTTTAAATGCAAGCAAATGAAAGGATAGCCCATACAGTCTCAACCTGCATGTTACATACCCACATCAAGAGACCACTGTACTCAATATAACCTACTTATTGAATTGGCCAGGATGTGCCACCAGAGTGTGGGACCAGCAGGGTGTGGTACCAGTCTTTCCAGTAGCAATAATTCTGCTTCTATCTCCAACTTCTCTTGATGTCATCTTTTTCATAGTATTGAGCACTTAGGCACATTTTTGATTTTGTTATATGGTTCATTATCTTCCAACACAAAACAAAAGAGGTGATGGCTGGAAAGTTTGGAATCAATCCTAACCTCTGGCATTGCTCTGGGCAACACCCCAGACCAGTGTTCTTCGCCTGTCAAGCCATTATAGAAGGGTGAAGACCAGAAGCAAATCAGGCTTGGTCCCACCCCAAAGTGGCAGTGCAGGCCAAACTGCTTGGTCACATCCCTTCTACACGAGGCCTCAAGCATCCCCAAACATGTTTCGGCCTTGTTGGCAGAGGTCGAAGTGGGAGGGAGAGGTCGGGAGCGGTGCTCCTGTACTTTTTATTTGTACGTTTTACTGTTCCTATACTTTTATTTTAAAAAGAAACAGTTCTGTAATGGTTTAGTTTTAAAATAAAAGTGTAGGAAGAAGTTGAAGCTTGCTCTTCAGTGCACTGCAATGAACATTCCCTTAAATAGGAGGTGTGTTTGTTGGGGGTTTGGATTGCATGTGGGCGGTGGTGTGGCAATGGAGTTGGTGGAGAGCGGGGGCAGGGCAGCAGGGAACATAGTTCCACTACTTCATTTGATACACTTAGACCACTGCTTGTTGAGCCTCATCAGTGAGGAGTAGCCTGGGTCTCTAGGCCCAGCAGGCATGGGACCCATGTACGGGCATACCCCTCCCACCCGGGTTGACTTACGCCAAACAAAAGAGGTGATGGCTGGAAGGTTTGGAATCAATCCTAACCTCTGCCATTGCTCTGGGCAACCCTCCAGACCATTGTTCTTCGCCTGCCAAGCCATTACAAAAGGGGAAAGACCATATGCAAATCAGGCTTGATTCCACCCGAAAGGGGCAGTCCCTATCTTCAAAGACATTCCACAATGCACCTGCTCACAGCCATAGGCATCGTTCCTGCTGTAACAAGCAGATCAATCCCAGATGGGTCAAATACACAAAAAAGAAAGATTGACAATTCAAGGTCCGTCCACATGTAACATACCACATCAATAGCACAGGGTAAACAATAGCAGCTGACTCATAACTTCCATCATTACGTTAGATTCCATTGGATACACATTCCTAGCCACTCCTGGGTTTTTCCATAACATGATCACTAAAGATAAGTAACTATGTTTCTCATTTATTTATTTATGCTTTAAAGTTGGGTACATGGACTAAGATTACTCCTTATCCATCCTTGGAGTAAATTGAAAAGATTACAAATAAAATCATATTTATTGTAGCGTTAATAGTATTTGAATTATTATAATGCTTAGTTTGACTTCGTGATGATGAGTAAACACTAGTACCATTTTTATATTATTTGATCTTTCCCAATTGCATTATGTATTTTAAAATATGTAATTTTCTTATAATGCAGAATTTGCTTTTGTTGGTAAACTGCCATCTTGCATGATCATCAGATATATCAATGCTACACATTCCAAGATGCATGGCATGGTACCACATGATTTTCTAAAAGATATTCCGCGGGTCCAGAAATGCCTGCTCAATTTTGGCATTCAACCGGATGACCATGATAGATGTACCAACAAAGTATTAGGAGATAAAAGAGGAAATCTATTCCACACATGCATTCAACATTTCAGCACAGAGATGTACACGTTGTCAGAATGTATAAAGAAGGGCCATCTCAGATTGACTTAGAGATAACTTGATACTGCTGGGCCAACACAATTTCAACCTCAACGTAGGCCAGTGAGTATAATAAATATCATTGAGTTGAAGTTCTAAGTAGCTCTCCATTGCATGTGTACTGTGTATGTCTCAATGTACCTTTTTTCTTAGTGGCCAATTTCAATACTTGTCTGCAAGTGCATTCAGACCCTCATGCAATTCACAGGCCATGTATGCATGAAAGTCATGGTTGCATGGTTGAATATTGTGAATGTTGCATTGTGTAATTATTTAGAGCAGGTGTGTCATTAATATCTGTCTGTTTATTGTCTAGGCCTAATGGAATATATTACCCCATCCTGTTTCATCATTTGATAAATGTAGTTTTTACTCTTTTAACATTTAATTTAATGTCCACAGGAGATGATATGGACATCCAGTACTTTCCCTGCAGTCACATACACATTGCATACATGGTTGCATTGTCGAATAGTGTTTTACAGTTCTAAGCAAGCATGTCACTCATATCTATATGTTTCGTCTTTAGGCCCAATTGAATGCTTTGCTCTCTTCTGTAACCTCAAGTCATAACTGTGACTTTTATTGTTCAACCATTTAATTTCTTGTCCTCAGGAGGAGACGGGGAAGGCAGTGCTTTCTCTGCACCCACCCACAAGTTGCAGGCCATGCAGATATGGCAGAACTTACTTTCAATAAGACAGGAAACCCCATCAAAAACCATTGGATCTTTCGACTCTGTTTTGTGTTGATGCCGCAAAAAACCTAGTAAGCCGTAGACTACGGCAATGTGAATAATTATCATGTATGTACTTTCATTGTTCTAGCCTGAGAGAGGCATAGGAGGAAGGTCCACTATACAGCCCCCATGTTTGCAAATAACAAGGGTAAATAACAAAAGACTGTTCTTATTAGCTCGTTCACTAAAAAGTTGCTGAACGCACATTGTGAAATAGCCAGTAACGCATTTTCTCTGACATTAAACTGTCCTATCTGCTTTTAAAAAGTATGTATTCAGGCAGATTAATGTAATGGAATAAATACCAAAAAATGCTCACAATACCACAAAATATGGGATTCAGGCTGTCAAACGATATTAACCTGGGCAGATATGACACACAGTGACCAGAATATGAGCTATGGAAGGAAATGGATACACTGCAATAACTCTTATTAGCAGGCATTCTTTTCAGAACTGGTGACTGAATTCAAGGCAGGTCAATGTCTTTGCCAATTGACCCCATCACACCCAACTTGTGTGTTTAGGAGACCAATTTTGCAATGTTACTGATTGCATCCCTTGGACCAGAGATATCACTTTTAGAAGCTTCAGAAGTGCTTGAAAAATGTTTGGATAAGAAAGAATGTGGCCCAGACTACAGTATGTCTAGTGTAGAAGAAACTACCACCTATGACACAGAGGAAACAAAATTGCCAAACACGGGCCTCTAATGCATTCTGAAATGAAAAGATGTTTACATCTGCCCACTGGATATTTTAAAGATGCTGAAATGCAACAATTGACGGTATGGCAAACTGTTGTTTCATTTTCAAAATCATGTATTTGGACATTGTTGTCTTTCATTGTCTGCTCAACCTCTTCTTGGTAAAATGATGATAATGATGTGTTATTTATATAGCACCTTAATCCAAAGCGCTTCACAGAGCACATATTTACATACACTATCACCCAACCGAAATTGGTACTCAAAATGTTGCAACCCTCAGTCTGCTGAGTTCATGATACCTTTGTTAAATGGTTTGAGTCTCCAAAATGAATTAGTGGACTACAATTCATGCCAAAGAACTCCTACTTCAAATTCCAGAGGGCATACCTCCTGCCTGCAATAGATGATGAATGGTGACAAGAACTGGCAGCACTGGGCAATTCACTCACAGGCAAAAGGCTTTGGTTGACAGGTGATGGCAGGTGTTAAAGCCCTAGATTTAGTGCAAATATTGGACATACCCTTTCCAGAATTTGTAGAGGAGACACATTCTACTGTACACATTGATTCCATTACGCATCCTGATATTTCTCCTTCTGGTGCTTTTCCATTCTCTTATATCACCCAGGTCTATCCTGGTCTTGCTCTGTATCTGGCTTTGCTCTTTCATCTGTCTCTCCAATCCTCTACTTTCCATTCTATTTTAAAACATGGCTCTATTCTTCCAATTTTGAAGAAACCATCCTTATGCCCTTCTCTTCCTTCTAACTATCACTCTATCTAGCTTCTTCCTTTTCTTTCTAAACTCCTCAAACATATTGTCTATTCCCAAATGTATTCTTATGTTAACTCCTCTTATCCTCTACGTATCTATCAATCAGGTTTTCATCCTCTTCACACGATGGAAGGGGGCACTTATTTCTGTCTGCGACTCTCTTCTTTCTGCTTGCTATTTTGCCATTCTTCTCTACTGATTATAGGCAGCTCTTTCTTTCATTCTTTTCATTTGTTTTGTATACACTCTACTCTTACTTCCTGTCTGGTTGCTATTCAGTCTTGGATGTTGGCCCATTTTCTTCATCTAAATTCCTCCAAGAATGAAATGATTTTCTTACCTTCTACAACGCATCGTCCTCCTTTGCCTCCTTCCTCCATTTCCTTTCCCCCCTTTTCTCTTCCCATCTATCTTTATGGACAGAATATGGGTGCAATTCTTGACTCATCTCTTGCTTTTTCTCCTAATATTTCTGCTCTCTGCCACTCCTTTAGATTTCATCTTTTTAATATACGGAAGGCTAGATCATTTCTTTCTTTCTTTGTCACAAACATTTGTGTTTCTTCTGTAATCTTCTCCCGACTGTTTTATTGCTTGTCTCCTTTACTGGGTCTTCCTGCTACTCATCTCTCCCCTCAGTGTTCCAAAATACAATTCTGCCATGTATCTTCTTTTTTCTTTAGCTTTCCGTCATTTAATCGCCCCTGTTTGTGCTTTTCTTCAATGGCTCCCCTTTGAGTCATGGTTATCTTTTCAATATTATCTGTCTTGTTTTCAAATGCCTCCACGGTCTAGCCCCATCTCTCAACTATTTTTATGTCCCATCTCGCTCTCTCTGTTTCCAGTTAATCTTATTGTCACTTGCCCCTCTTGTGATAATTCCTGCATTCACTATTTTTCTCTCTTGGCCTGGAAGCACTGTACAGCGTGTTTTTCTTTCCCTTCAATCCCTGTCCTCGCTTCCTGTTTTCCACTGTCATCTTAAATATCACCTCTGTTATGCTTAACTGTGCTTTTTAACTTTGTTTTTCTAATTGAGCTACATTGCGTTTACTGTGTTTTACTTCTGTGCTGCACTTTGACGTATAGCGCTATATATTTCAAATCAAATCAAATTCTAATTTCGGTGGTGGTCCAAGTTACAGAATGCACTGCCCCTGTTGTGATTGAGAAGCAGGCTTTTATACAATCAATTGAACTTCTTAAATCCAGAGTATTAGAAGTTGAAATCATAGCCACTGAGAGAAGCTTGAAGATAAAGTGATGCAAGAGATGTTCCCACAGATCCAGCACCAATGTGATGTTTGCATTGTATCTTAGTTACCAGCTAAGAAAAGCAGTGCTGCAGGAAAAAAATTGTGAAGAATTAATAAGTTGGTCACAGTCAATAAGTATTCTTCTCTAGTGGAGTAGGCGCAGTTGTGATCAATCTGAAGAAATACTGCTAAATAAATGGAAATCTCGTCTGCACCGGACTGCCAAAACACATAGCATGGGTAGCACACAGACACGATCATACCTGCACACATCCGCCACTGAATGGGGGAAGATTGATAGGAGAAGGAAAAGGCTGCAGCTTGGGTCGCTGACTCATAGATCCCTTGTGCGGATTGTACTTCACAATGAGATGACCAGAGATTTGAAGGGCTTTCCAAATGATTTCCAAACAGGGAATTGGGAGGTGTTTCATAGCATGTGTGTCAAATACTACCCCTAAAAACTGCATTTCACCATCAATGGAACGGATGCGAGGACTTACTTAGCTGTCTAGGCCCACAATGAACACGTGGGTAGGCAATAGGCAAGAATCGGTGCTGCAATAGAAAATAAAGGTAGTGGAGAATTGGGTTATGGATTAGCCATCCCCAAATAAAAGAAGGAGTAAGTAGCAAAGCCCTCTTCCAATAAATGAGTTTTGAGCTCCTGTACGAGCAAGTATTTTTCATCATGGCAGTGGAGAGCCATGACATGGACACCAGATTTAGAACACATGCTGAACTAAAGACCTTCCAGTAAAGTTTTCCATTGGTGCCAAAATTGGTGAGTGATTTAAATGTACATATCATATGCACTTCTTTAAATGACGAATTTGTTATTGTCACAACCAAAGGCCTGTTTCATCAACCAATCTGCCAATGATTTCAACATACACTGCAAAAACCAAAGTTTGTGCATTCAGCAAGGCAAATGTGTGCAGCCTTTGCACATATCATTGGGTAATATGTCAATCTGGTCTCTAACATCATTTAATGCATATTCATGATATGGCAGTGCAACAATGTTTGAACAGATAGCTCTGTGGTTGAAGTACCTTTTGAGGTGTTCAGGATTTCTGTGAAAGCCTACTCTTGTATCCTGCTTTTCGTAATAAGGTGTGGCAGCAACACATAGAGTTACAGCAAGTGGATTGGGCAGTGATGTCATTGTGTGTGGGCACAATTGGGAAGATGCCCAGGGGCACAAATCTTGGGAGGGTCCTCAACATGGCCCACCACATGGTCGCCTGTTTCAAAGAGAAGAATGATCAACATGAGTTTGCATGAAAAATAACACAGGTCAAGAGAATGTAAATGGCACGGCAGAATCTACCAGCTCTGAGCCTTTTACCTGGCTGTTTTCATTAAGTACATTTCCATCAGGTCCGTTTAGCATGCATTTTGTTATGTGTTCACAATAGTAGAAAATGAATGTTCTCGCTGAAGCACAAGGATCCCAGTGTGTTCACCTCAATGTTGTGGATATATTGATTGGGTGCAGTAACCAAAGCTAGACTGCATATTGATAAATGTGATTGCTGCTCTTGTACAAAAGATAGCTCACTGTGTTGTCGATTTGTTTCAGAGATCAGGGCTCATATGCATGCTCATGTGCCAAATTTAGGGTAAGCAGAATCAGTCTTTCCTCTCTATGAGGTGGATTGATTGCTTTTCTTTATAGTTACACCTATGGTGCTACAAACGAACGCACTTACCACAGGTAGCACTAATTAAACAAAAACAAGCATTACTTCAGTATAATTCAGATCAAATGCTCCAAACAAGGGCAGCAAAAAGAGTCAGCTAGCATCATTAAAGAGCATAAAGAATGTAAACGTGATTAGGTAGCTACATTTGTGATTTCAATAAAATTGCTGAAACCTATATCCCAGCTTTGCCACAAGATGATAGAGTGAATCTAGGCAAACAATTGTATCATATGGTACTTTACTGTCTTCTATGAAAAAAGGTGTGCCCACTCACTTTTTGACTACATTATTAAGACAGAGCCTTCAATGTTCTTTCACATAGGCCATTTGAGGGTTTTGTATAGCACATAATAAACAAAATATCACAGACTTTTGTCTGGCTTAATTACCGCACTACATATTTAACAGAAACACTCTTTTGATTTTTGTACAATTTCAGATTTTCCTCAGCACATCAAGAATATCAATCCACAAGTGTGTGTGTAGTGTATGTAAAAATGTACAATATATAGAAAAAAACTCACATGAGATGTTAAGCTCAAATCAATTATTAGTGAGGTGCTTTTGAACTTTATTAAATGGAGGATAAGATACAACTAGAATGATTTTCATACAGTCATACTTCTTAAAAACATGTGTTTTAATATTTATTGTGAAGACAGTTTATTATGTGATTTGTGAAGTTTCCAAGTCGCTTACACTGCAGGCTTTTAGTTGAGTTAATGAATTAACAAATACACAAATATTGCCCTGTAGTAGTAACCCAATGTGTGATCCTGGGCAATGGATTCATAGTTTCTTTGCTAACTAATGTCAACACATATTCTTTTGGCAAACATTGATCCTGCATCAACACCTTTACACATTGCATAGGGAGGCTGCATAGTATGTGGGAACTTTGCCATCCCATGTCCCTGACTATCCCCACCCCTGGGCAGGAGCATCATTCCTTTGTGCACCTGTGCAAATGTTGCTTTTGATGGCGGAAAGTGTGGTGAGGTTGTACCATGTGTGCCTTAGTATGTGTTCACATGAACACTTAGTCATGGCTCCCTATGTGTCAGATACATACTGACTCATTTGTCTAGTTGACACCCTCATAATCACAGTTGACATGTATGCTGCCTGGCAGTGTTGCCATGTTCTGATGAATGGTTCATACTTAGTAATGTTTGCTCACCTAGATGCAGTTTGCTGCTAGGTTCCTTAAGGATTTGTGCAATATAAATTCAAATTCAATTCAATGCAATGTAATTTGCTGCCTATGCATTTCATCTATTATCGATCTACCTGAAGCCAGATACTGTTTAGGCAATATGAACCGAAGAGGTGAGCCATTACCGGTCCATATTCAACAGAGCCCAGGGGCATTACTCAGCCAGTAATGGCCCCCTCATAGGGTCATATTGCCATTAGGACCCTGGCACGTCATACCAGGGTACTAATTGTAATTTTTGTTAAGTTGAGAATTGGGGCTGCAACCGTTTCTCAACTTGTGAAACAAAAAATTGGCTCCGGGGACTGGGAGAAGGGAGGCATGTAGTCCCTTCTCCCTTCCCATTGCAGCCATTGAAATTGGTGTAAAAAAAAATAAACATACAAAATGGCCACCATGGAACAGAGAAAAGGGACTACACTTAGACCCTTATACATTTCCATAGTGGCCAGTCAGGGAAGGAACTCCAGAGCCGCGTCAGTGAGGGACCCTTGTCGGCCGGGTAATGTCCCAGCAGGGGCCAATGACCTTGCTTCTAACAAGCTCATTGACCCTCACCGGTACTAATGTGAGTTATATACTCCAACCCCAATTCCATGGTTTGGAAGAGGGTTAGGGATGAGAGGTTTGTGAGGGAATGTCTACAGATGTCATCTGGGTATTGCAAATGTCACTTGTCGGCGCACAGTGCGTGCAGACACATGTCAGGCTTATTGTTGAGTGTGGTACGGATGCTGCTAGCATCACAACACATACCTGAGCACATGGGTGACATGTTTTCCAGATTCAGCAGGCAACACATTAGCTGATATGTTATGGTCCTCATGCCTTTTCTACTTCTTGCCATTTTGTGTGCTTATTCACATTTCATTTGATGTCTGTGTATTCAATCCACTCCAAATGCACAATGTTCCTGATTTTCCATCACCGCAGATGTCCATGTTGGGGGATTCACTGATGCAATGACATGGAATCCACCTTCTATGGAATAACCAGTAGGATACATAGGCATTCATAGTAACAGCTATGATAAGTTGGAAATTACATTTCGATTTTATGTGGAATGAAGTGGTTGACTGACTTGTACTACCAAATTCGACAGTTGTTACCCGTTCATTATTGACACAGCAGTAGAAATGACAACAAAAAATCATGGTAGACCTAAAGACATTGTAGGATGAAATACAGAAGGCGGTCCCATTAGATGTTTACAAACAAAGGCTTGACACCCTGATATTGGAAATGACCAACTTCAAGGAGGACACCTTGAGAGAATGGGTCCGTAGAATGAATTTCTCACATGAAAAAGCCTTCAGATATACTCAAGAGAATTATTTTCCAATGGTACAGAATGACGGGAATTCGACAGGAGAACACAAAAAAGTTCACTTCAGAAATACGTCCTGCAGCTCAAGCAACGGTAGCTCCAACGGTGACCCCACTCCGAGACGAGGACAATCTAATCGTCGACCCAGAGGACCACAAAATAACTATCGGGGAAGGAATAATACTAATCACTGCAACCAATCCAACAAGAGAGGAATGATACAGAACCCCCTCCCTTTTTAAGAGAAGAGCCTGGAGGATTGGGACTTCGAACCCTACGGGACCCTCAGTATGCAGGTTATATACCAACAGAAGACAAAAAGAAAGTTATTGATAGAGGCATGGGGTTCGTTCCCACCAATTTACAAGACCCCTTTAGCTTCTGTCAGGAATTCTTTCACTTTATGAGGAAGATTCACCTCTTCCATCATCTTCAAGGTACAGATCAGAAACCTGAGACATCAGACTCTTATCTACACAATACATCCACATACTGTGTACCCAGCCAGGCACAAAGTGCTGAGGCTAAAGTTTTCCAGATGAGTGTGCTACACGACCTTGAAGCACTCGTAAAAAAGACCAGGGGCAAATCTGCCTTCACGAACATGAGCACAAGAGAGAAAGCAGCAATGAAAAATCTCCTAGCCAACAAGACTATTGTAATCCGCAAATTGGATACAGGTGGAGCAATTGTCTTACAGGCCAGGGTCAAATATGTACGTGAATGTAATAGACAACTCCTGGACCTTAATTGTTAACTCCATCTTGAAAATGACCCCACCATGAGATTCAAAGAAATCATCAGCCTCAAAGTTGAAAAAGCAAGACAGAGGGGCTGGATCACATCTAAAGAGGCGGACTTCCTTACAAAAGAAAAACCACGGATACCCCAATTCTATACTTTGCTGAAAATACACAAGTCGCTCTTAGAGCCGCCAGGCAGGCCAATAGTTTCAAGAGTCGATTCCATACTACAACCATTGTCCAGGCTCGCGGACGCATTCTTCCAACCATTGGTCCGCAAAATGGACTCCTATGTACAAGATAACATGCAGATCATTAAAGAAGTGGAAGGTGCCCCGTTTGATGCAGATTTGGAGATCCTTGTAGGCCTCGACATGGTGGCACTCTACACAAGCATACCCCAGAGAGCCCACATAGAGATGCTGTAAGAAAAACTCCTCACAGATCACACAGTAGGTAAAACACCCATTTCATTTATACTATGGTGTGCTTAAATGAGTCTGCAAGAAAGCTACTTCCACTTTAATGGCGACTTCTATCGACAAATTCAAGGTACTGCAATGGGTGCCAGATCATCGCAAATCTCTACATGGCGCTTTTTGAGCAGACCAAGATCTTACATACCAACAACCCCTTATAAGACAATGGCGAAGGTACATTGATGACATCTTTGTCATCTGGCATGGCTCAAGAATTGAGCTTGTTGAATTCCTCCTCTGGTTTAACACCTGAAACAGGTTCCTTAAATTTACTTCTAACTATAGTTGTGACAATCTGAACTTCATAGACGTCACAATTACGGGAGATGCATCCCTCAAAATTCTTGTTTGTGAAACCTCACAAAAAACCCACTGACAGAAACTCCATGTTGCACCCAAACATGTAAGGGAAAATCTCCCTCTGGGCCAAATTCTAAGGCTCAAATGGAATAGCTCACACAAAACCGACTTCTTGGATGGCGCTTAAAAAATGCAGGAGGCCACCGGGGGGTGCAGGCAAGATGGCTGCCTGAACCTGCACTTCCGACACGAGCCCCGGGAAACTTGATGAGATATCTTGGAGATCGGGTGCCATTCTGTACCAAAAGCTGATGCACACATAACTATATTGATTGCCTACCTAGAGGCGAAACTACCGGGTCTCTGGGTGCCCCCTATCCAGAGTTGCGAGGCCACGATATTGGGCTCAGTCCTCCCCCGTGCGGCGTCCCGAGCGGCACCATTCCCGAGGCCCAGCTGACTGCGGGGAAGCTTGTGGGGACTGTGCGGCTCCTGGAGCCGCAGGGGAAGAGGAGGCAGACCCCTGATGTGAGTAGCCACGGCGGGTGGCTTAATCGAAGGCGGCGACCAGGGGGGAAAAAGGAACCTGCCAGGAAACGCTGTCTTTGCTTGAAGCGAGAAGCGTCCTGATTGCTGCGACGGCGGAGGGGAATCCCAGGATGGTGCATCGCAGGATCCCCAGGCTGACACACCCGGAGCAGAGGTCCGGGGGACCAGCGCACGGCAGCGAGGGGCTGCTTCACCTGACTCAAGACTCAAGGTGAGCCAAGTCGTAATATACGTGCCTCTCCTCGCCGATAGTGGCTTCCTCTGTTCCTTGGGTCCCACGAGGGCGGTGGAAAACGCAGTGAAAGTGTGGCCCCGGGACGTTCCGAGACTCTTCTGGCCCGCTCCCAACACATGAGAACAACAACTGGGCACCCCCCGGAATCCACACAGAGATGTGGGGATAACCTGGTGCACCCTCCTCCGCATGGCCAAACTTAACACTAAGAGGCCCCAAGTCGTGGGGGCCCGCGGAGGATTGGACGCACACGGAGAATGCACATAGAAGTGCAAACTGGTTTGGAGGGCCCTCCCCTGATCACACTACAGGGGCCCCCCGCACCGTGCACGCCCAGGGCCGCTGATCTGACGCATTGAGGGAGTCTGGCACACTCGCTCGCATACACCTGGCCCCAGTGGTCACCAAGAGGCCCCGGGTTGTGAGGGCCCACGGAGGGCCAATAATATTGCCAGGACACACGCGGAGGTGCAAACTGACCTGGAGAGGGCCCCTCTGACTGCTTCACAAGGGTGGAGAGTGCAAAAGGGCCCCCCTCCACATGACCTATGGTAGACCACAGTCTGAGATATCTTGAGGAGCTACCCAGCAGATAAAGTGGTGCCCAGTAGTTAAAGAGGTACACATTGAGAGGACTGGAGATAGTGGGTTTGGGATCCCGCAACCAAGGGAAGGCTTGAACACTTGTGGACCATACGCGCCATATCTGAATCACCCACAGCGGGGTGGCCCATGAGCTGGAAACAAGCATTGGCAAAATTCCAATACACAACCAGAGGCGCGGAGATGGACCCCGGGTCCAACACACCACAGCCAGACATGGCCACCATGCAGAGTAACATGCAGATGATCCTGGACGAGTTGCGGGGGATGAGTACGGACATGGAAGCGAAACTGTAAGACCTCACAGCCAAGGTAACCACCCTGGAGGACCGGGTTGAGGAGGTTAACACCAATCAGTTGTACACCGATCTTCTGGAGACACAAATAGTGACGAGATTTGCCGAAATGCAAGACCGCGAGGAGGAGCTCTGCTTTAAGGTGGACGATATGGAAAATAGGGAGAGGAGAAACAACCTCCTGGTTCTTGGTCTGGCAGAGACAGAACAACCTCCTGGTTCTTGGTGTGGCAGAGACAGAGGGGGAAACTCATATGGCTCTAGAGGACAAGATCCAGGACATTGTCCGGATCGTCCTGGGTACAGACTCAGGAGAATCAGTGGTGATCGACAGAGTTCACTGGGCAGGGGGGGAGGGAGGGGCCCCCGCTCAGTCCTAGCGAGATTGCACTACTTCCGGCACAAGGCCGGGATTTTGGAAAAAGTGATACACCTCAGGGAGATACAATATGCCAACTCCAAGGTGGCCATCTTTCAAGATCTCTCGGCCCTCACCCTACAAATGAGAAAGAAATGTGGTACCCTCACCAGATGGTTGCAAGACAAAGGGGTCCGGTACCGATGGGGGCACCATTCTATCTAGCCTTCGAGTGGCAAGGAGAGCGGCACCAGCTTGCCACAGAGGAGGACATCCAGAGGGCCACAGATGACCTCCTTGGCCCGCTCCCTGGAGCCTCGGGGGACTGCATGGAAGGACCGAATCCCCCCACCTGTGCCCCTAGGGGACAGGACTGCCCAGGTGGCAAACACAAGGTTAAAGTATCCCGGAAATTCATGAAGACCACGCATCCCTCGTCAGATGAGAGGCGACCCATATAAGGCCACGGACCTCCTAAGATAATATTTAGTGATTTAGTACTCTTTCTATAATTTTGTCGAGAATCACTTTGGGGTTCAGAGTCACACGAACCAGTTGCCCCTTCTGAGATTGCTAGGCCCCCTTTTCTTTTTCCTTCAATGCAGCATTGCCCGGCTTAACTCCTGAAATAAGAGACAGGGGATGTAGGCCTTCACAAACCTGAGTGACCAGCCCCACAGCTGGGTCCCGTGTGGATCAAAGAACCTTACGGAGGTCGCAGAATATTGCCCTCGTATGGGTAAAGGGGGTACTCTTTAACAGGAAGTTGTTGGCACAAAGATGGTTGTCTTTATTGAGTTGTGTTGTTAACAAGTTGGTGATTTTAGAATAGCAGAAATGGGTCTTCCCGTTAGGTTGACCCAGGGCAGTGTAAGTGAGCCCCTGATGGTTCCCTGACCATGTCCAGCAATGCTGGTAGGCGGAGGTGAACACCTCAATGATGGGAATGGGTGGGAGTGGAGGGAGGGGTGGCTAGGGGAGGGGGGTTAACAGTGAACAAGGGGAAATTACAGGAAGGGTGGGACGGCAGTAAGGGGGGGGAGGAACTAGTGTATGCCACGCCATTGAACATGGTTAAACGAAGGGGGGAAACAAGGGAAACACAAGGGAGTCTTAGAGAGCATGGATAGCGACGACCATGGTTGAAGGTCGGATTGGGATGCTCAATGTTAAGGGCCTAAATTCACAGAATAAGTGCTCTCTCACGAGTAACATGTTTCGCAAACAAAAACTGCTAGTCCTCTTCCTACAAGAAACACACTACAGGAGAGGGGCTGAGTTGACGATAAAAGGGAAGGAAATAGGTAGGAACATCTGGGCCTCACAAAAATCATCCAAGAAGGAGGGAGTGGGGATCCTCCTCAGAAAGTCGATGAGCCTCACTGAGATAGAGATAAAAAGGGGCTTTGGAGGCAGATTTCTTGGGATCAAGGGGTTATCCCAGGGTATGCGAATCAGACTGGCCACCCTGTATGCACCCAATGTCGGTCAGATCAAATTAATTCGTAAAATATTCAAGGTCATGGATGAATGGGCTGAGGGAGCGATGGTCTTGGTTGGAGATTTTAACCTTATCACGGACCCCCGATTAGACTTGTGGTCGGTAAAAGGGGCCGGGTCAAGGGAACCTACGAAGGATAATCTCACCATGAGGGATCTCCTACAAGAACACTGCTGGGTAGACGTATGGTGAACATTTTGGCATACTCCTGGGGAATACACATTCTTCTCTCCCCCACACCACACTTACACGATAATTGACCTACTATTGGTATCGAAGGAGGGAGGGGGGGAGATCGGGACCCCGTCGGTCGAGACAGTCACCTGGTCAGACCACGAGCTCCTTGTCATGGACTGGCGACTGCGAGGCACCCCAAAGTCGTACAGGTGGCGAAGTAATGACACCCTCCTGAGAGACCAGGTGTTCAAAGACTTCCTACAGAAAGAAATAGTAGCCTATTTTGAGATAAACAATACAGGAGAACTGCCAATGGCCACAGTTTGGGAGGCTGAAAAGGCCACCTTCTGGGGTCTCCTCATCGCTGAGGGTTCAAGGAGGAAGCAGGAGAGGGCACTGATAGAATCTAAACTCTGTGAGGACCTACGGGTCATGAGGTTACGGCTCACTAAGGGGGAGGTTGACCGTGAAGACCTCCTGGGAAAAATGAGAGAGAAAAGACAAGCCTTACATACAGTCTTAATTGGAGAAGTGGTAAAAAAACTAAGGTTCACAAAACAGAGATATTATGAGAAGGAAGACAGGGTTGGGACCCTACTTGCGCACAGGTTGAGGCATAACAGAGCAGAGAGACGGGTTGCAGGTGTCCGGGATGGGGCGGGTGACATACAAACAGAAACTGAACACATAACGAAGTCCTTTGCGGAGTTTATTAAGGAACTATATACTAAACAGGAGGGTGAATCTCAAGATGTGATCTGAAGATACCTTGAGGACTATCCCCTTCCCAAGCTCACGGAATCAGAGAGGGAGGCCTTGGAAAGGGACAATTTCAGAGGAAGAGGTGGACGGGGCTATCAAAGATGCGGAAAAGGCGTTCCACAGGGTGAGTTGGTCCTTCATGGAGGGGTTTTATTGTCCCTGGCAATGGGCCCAAAATGGCGGCGGTGGATCCCTTCCCTCTATTCTAACCCATAAGGAGAGGTGGTGGTCAACAGGGGTGAATCAGTGACGTTCCCATTGGGGAGGGGCACAAGACAGGGGTGTCCTTTATCCCCCCTCATATACGCACTAGTGGTGGAACCTTGGGCTATAGCAATTAGGGGGAATGAAAAAATTAAAGGCATTAAGATAGGAGACACAAACTGCAAGATACGTTTGTTTGCTGACGATGTGTTGCTCTATCTCGCCAGCCCATCCCAATCAGTCCCCGAGGTATTGAATAGCCTGGAACGATATGGGACCTTTGCGGGTTATAAGGTAAACCTGGGAAAGTCGGTCACATTTATGGCAGGGCATCTTAACGAGGAAGAGAGGCAATATGTCGAGATCCTCCCGTTTTCTAAACAGACAGAAGGACTCTGTCACCTGGGGATCCACATACCACTTAATCTGGCGGATCTTTTCGCCGCCAACAATCCACCTTTGTGGTCGACAATCAAAGGAGACATTGAACGATAGGAAAAATCTGGCCGGTCAATGATGGCATGCCTCAATTCAATAAAAATGGTGGTCCTCCCTACATTTCTGTACCTGTTCCAAATGCTCCTGATGCAAATACGTAGACCATTTTTACTTGAAGTTAGACGGGCCCTCCTGCACTACCTTTGGGCAGGAAAGTCCCATAGAATCGCCTATGACACACTGACGAGAGCCAAACATGAGGGTGGAGTGAACTTCCCAGACCTAGATACATATTATAAGGCAGCTCAACTACGAATCCTGGTGGACCACTTTTTGAGGGGCCCAAAGAAACAGTGGGTAACAATGGACCATGAGCTTTTCTCTCCGGTCACACTGGACGAATAGTTGTGGGTTACCAAAGCACGCATCCCGAGGAGAATCTTGAATCACCCAGTCATGGGGGTATTATGGACCATATGGAAAGAGGGGGATTACCTTAGATGGATCACGACCTGGCCCTTGCCTCTAAGCTGCATCTGGGGTCCCCCGCATATGGACGGAATTGACAAACCATTAACCTTCCAACAATGGTATGAGGCGGGTCTCAGCAGGGCAGGGCAGCTTTGGGTAGATGGAATATTCATATCCCTACGTGAGCTTGAAGAGGTTTTGGGTCTGAATAAACTCTCCCCTTTCCGATAACTGCAATTAAAAAGGGTCCTCACTGAAAACAGATGGGGGATACCCTTACGAGGGACCTTACAGATTTTGAGAAAGTCCTGATTACACATAAGGGGACTAAAGTGGAGATATCCAGACTATATGGTCTCTTGTTGTTGTCCGCCCCACGGGAACCCCCCTCTGCAAAGGTACAATGGGGAAAAGATCTAGGTATGCCCATCACTGACAGGAGATGGACCAAAATGGGCAGACAAGCCAATCGCTCAACGGCCGCACCCCAATATCGCCACCAGGCCCTGAAATTGATTCACAGATGGCATTACCCCCCACAGAGGATAGCAAGGACGAGGAAGGGATATGACCTGCATTGCTGGAAATGCACACTGAAAAGGGGGATTATGTGCATATGTGGTGGAAATGTCAGGTGTTGCAAACCTACTGGAGCGAGGTCCTGTCTTGGATAAAGGAGGTGGATGGAATTGAAAGGACCCTATCCCCATGGTTGATGTTGTTTGGCATCGAAGTAGAGGGAGGTGCGAAAGTAACACATGACCATATGCTACAGGTCATGCTCGTCACCGGAGGATGTTGTTGGGCCCAATACTGGAAGGCCACCCGACCTCCGGGGGAAACGGAGCGGGTAACTAAACTGCGTGCAATTTATGACATGGAATTCCTGACCCACCTAATTGACAAATCTAAAACCAATATTGAGGGTTTATGGCTTCCATTCTTAGACAAATATGGGAGAGCGGTTTGAGGCCTGTGGTACACTTGAAATTGAGCCTTGAACATGAACACCGACATCGGAGGAGACCTCCCCAAGGATTGGGGGGGCTTGATGAGACTGAGGACTTAGTCCCGGAGGGCTGGGCCCCACGTTTTGAGCACATGCATGAGAACATCCCATCGCTTGCAATGTATCATAACACACTGTGTTGGTCCCTTGCCCGAATTGTTGTTCTGGGATCCATGGCGGGGAAGAGGGAGGGGGAGGAGGGGGGGAGAGGAAGGGGTGGGGGGAAAGGTTTTGATTTTATTCGAGTATATTCTTCTCATTGTGTTGTTGTTCCATTATTGGCATAACCTAAAACTTTAATTAAACTGAATTTTCAAAAAAAAACTAAAAAATGCAAAAACGCCTGGAAGTAAGAGGCTATCCAAAAGATGTAACCAGGAAAGCACTGAAAAGGGCAACAAATAACCACTGTGAGGCCCTTTTAGAGAACAAAGAGCAAAAAGATAAATTGGTGTTTGTCAACACATATAGCAATATGTCGAAAACATCAAAAAAATCATTTAGAAAAACTGGAGAATTCTGGATAAGAGCAAGATACCGGTTCCGAGACCAATGGTGGCTTTGAAATGGAGCAAAACCATTAAGGGTCTTCTAACTCATATTAGTACCCGGCGAGAGTCAAGCAGAATGCAACACGCATTCTGACTGGCTCTTGTCGGGTCCTTACCCGGCTGAGAATCCTTTGATTCTCAGCCGGGATTCCAGCGCCTTGTCCTCGTTGAGGGGGTGCGTGGCAGCTCCTTAGCCAATGAGGAGGCTCGAAGCGGGGCCATCCCCCCTCCGAGCCTCCCCACAGTGAGAGGCTGCCTTCGCCCCCCGCTGGGGACTCAGGTAAGATTTTTGTTTTTTTTCCCCTCCCTCCTCCCTACCCCACCCCACTTACCTTCTTGCTTCTGCGTCCCTGGTGGGGGACAATGGCAGCCGCCAGCAGTGTGGAGACTCCACGACTCCACACAGCTGGAGGCTTCCATCGTCCCCTGCCGGGGATGCAGGTACGTTTTTTATTTTTTTTCTCTACCCCCATCCGATCCCTCCCGCCCTCCCAACCCCACTTACCTTCTGCTTCTTTTTTTTCGGGAGCGGACGCGCTAGGAACACTTGTGTTCCCAGCGCATCCGCTCCCTAAAGGCCACCATGGAAAGAGAAAATGGACCCCCGTTTTCCCTTTCCCGGCGGCCATTTTCTTGGTCATTTTTTTTTTTCTGTCCCGAAACGCCATGGCTTTTTGGGACAGAAAAAAAGTGCCCCAGTCACGCATATATTGCGGGCCGGGGTACTAATAGCAATATGACCCTTGTGGTGGGGGCATTACCGACTCAGGTAATGCCCAGGGCCTTCGTTAAGGCGATCGCTTCGCTCGGGCCTATAACTATGTGCCCCGGGGCATTACCTGAGTCGGTAATGCCCCCGCCGCTCGGGTCATATTGCTTAAATGACATCTCTTTGAAAATACGCAGACAGACAACACTGACAGAAACATTGAAAATGCCGCCTGTAACAGGCCATTTCCCTTGAGAACACTGCATTTATTGTCAATTCACCAGCAAAAGTACGGAAGGTAATCTAGGATTACGCACCCTTTGGAAACAAAAGATGCACACTAACTTCAATTCCGCAATGGTGATCTATCCGATCTGGTGCCCGTGCTCAAAACTTTACATTGGAAAAACTGACAGAAAAGTCCAATTAAGAATTGGGGAACACAAAAGCTGCCTGAAAAACCGAACCAACAATGCCCCGATGGTTGACCATTGGATAGAGCACATTCACACGCCTGATGATTTCAAATGGACAGTACTGTACAAACTGACGCTGTGCATGGACACAAACAGAGATAAGAACACACTCTTCCACAAAGAACAACAAATCATTTTGTTGACCAAAAGTGCAGTGTCTGGCCTCAATGAAAAAATGGATTGGCTACAAGTATAAACACACCGGCATAAACCTTTTTTCGGTAACATGAGAGATTATATAGGCTACCCGTCACTGTGTTTCTCCTGATATACTGTACTTAGATCAAACATCTGACTCACCAGGCACCCAGTTGTTAAGCTTGCTTTTGTTGACCAAGGCCACAACGGAAAGTACCCTGCACACATCAATCCGCTTGCACTTTACCACCAACTGACAACAGGTTAACCTTTGCTATTGTGAGTTACTGATGAATGCACGCAGCAAGTGCTCTCCGTGGTCCGGCTCGTTCCCTTTCTCTCTTCCCCGTGTTTTCCCATATGGCAGCTCCACACGGTTATTCATTGACACTTAGCCACAGGCGGGTCCTTTCAACATCACAAGCCCACAATAGCTTGATCATTCATAACCATTTTAATGGTTGCAGCCATCTTCACCAGACAGCATTAGGGATCACTGAACCTTTTTTCTTTTAAAGATTGGTGTAGCTGACATGTTCTCAGGCGTAGAGCAGGCCCACATAGCTCATATTGAGATTACCCAACCATTAGGGGGTAACACTGCCTGATGTACGACATGGTATTTCTAACGGTACGTGGATCACTTGACCAAACACTTTCGGGCCCAGAAATGTCGGGATCCGGACCACATACTGCAGAGAACGAACTGCGGGTACGTTTTTGCCCGTCTCCCTGCGTGCCCTCTATCCCTACCAGCATCATAGATTCAGGGAACCAGACGTAGGAAAGCGTAAAACTCTGGCGGGACTACTTTGATTATGTCTATCTTTCATTGTAGAAATACCCGCTTAGACGCTGAGTTGCATGTTTTACTCACCTGATGGCACCCACATGGCACTTCTCGTTTTTGCCAACTCGCAGCGACGCCACTGTTGAGGAGCGCACCAGGCAGCCTCCCTTAGAAGCTACGTTCGGATACAAACGAATGTTCATGAAGGTATATAGATTTTGATTGCTCTGTTGAATATGCCTTTGGTTAACACATCACCATGAGAAGACAATGTATCTAGGAAGTCTCCTCCATTTTGTGTAACCAGACGCTCTTTTGTGCTCCCCCACAGAGACTTTTTCTCTACATCCGATGGCAATTAACTGCGCACACTGCTCTCTACTGAAGCCCCGCTGTATGAAAAAAGGCCATACCCGATTCTCATTCAATCCCCAGAGAACCTAACTGGATCTTCTGTTGGAAAGACTTATGGTAAACCATGATTCAGTGGTTAAAATGAAGAAGACATCAATGATGAACCTTGTACTACATTAGGAAATTGCCAGATTAGGTTTATCATTTTCTCTATCTTGAACTCATTTGATTTGATTTGATTTATTGATTTATAGAGCGCTTTACACCAAGGCGCTGTACAGTGGAACAACATAATGCATAACAACATCAACAAAATAACAGTGGAAGCAAAATTACATCATGAATCATTCGACAAAACAGTGAAAAGAGCAATTAACTGAAGGGGAGAGGGGGAATAGGGGAGTGGGATTAGGTAGGGGCTGGTGTTGAAGAGTTGGAAGAGGGAAATGGAAGAGAGAGAGAGGAGAGGTAGGAGAGGGGAGAGAGAAAATCAGGGGAAGAATGAGGGGGGAGCAGAGAGGGCAGAGGGGGAGGTTTAAAGGAGGAGAATGGAGGAGGGATTTAAGGGAAGTGCGGAATGAGGAGAAGGTCATGGTGGAGGGGATTGTGAACTCATGATAATCCCATATGAAACCGCCAGATATGATTAATTCAACCACAGAAACCCTGTTAAACTCTGTCCTATCTTCCCATTGCTTTCCACTTGTGCATGCCCGATAGACAATTAAGTTGTCCTTTATGCGACGTCCTGTCTGACTAACCAGACTGGGAGCACATTTTGTTGATTTTTGAACATATGTACATGAGACAAATGGACACTGACGCCATTGTCTATTCTATTGCAGGTGACACCCTGTGTTACCAGTTGTTGAATCATGGTCGCACCCCTAATCCTCAGTTGATATTGAGGTGTACAAAGGGTTTCCTTAGCACTATTTCAGTGCCACCTCTTTGTTATATTGTTTCTCTAATAGATGTGTTAAACTTTCTATGTTATTGTTGTATTGCATATTGTGGATTGCAGTGCACATAATTCACCTCAGACAGTCCCTGACGAATTTCCCTTTACTTTTGCACTTTAGGAGTTGAATCTGTTGTTAGTATGTGTATGAGTGAGTGATGATGAGAAACAATGGAGTGTTGGGTGTGATTGAATTGCGTATTTGCACAGCACAAGACACTTTTTTCGACACTACAGGCATTATAGGGCTGTTGATTAGAAGCCCATAATTAAATCAAATTGATGTCTGCTACCTCTTTGCACTGTTTAGCTCTGTTTGAGTAACCTACTCAGTTGCACGATTACAAATTTGGTTTTATTTCAACCGTATTTTACCTTGTAATCTAATCTAATTTTTTTAACAATTGTTGTCATTATCTGCTGCTATTTTTGTAATAATAAAATTGTTGACTTTTTGGTATAACTTCCATACTTCACAATTTAATTCATTAGAAGCATACTTTTTTCTCAATACTGGTTTCCCCTCGGCAATCACTCTGCTGCAATAGAACACGCTGCTCCTCTAACCCTTTGTTGTCTGTGTTTAAAGGTTATGTACCTAGATGAGGGTTGGTTAGAGGCGGGCATTGTATCCCCTCAACCTCTTGTTGTGTTTTTTGGTAACTCGTTCTTTGGCCATTACATGTCAGGAAGTGATTTGATGTTTGCAGGGGGAGGTTTCGCCATTGGTATTGCAAGCTTCTCTGATCCACACCAAAGAATGTAGGCTTCTGTTGTGATGGACCTTTGGTGACTTCTTGGGTTTATCACCGGAGTGTTTAGGCATGCATGGTACTTGCATTTGAGGTGTGGGCATGTTACTGTGCTTTTGTACATGCAACAAAGATGTCAGGTTTTCCCTTTGCAGCAGTTGTCAGATTCTATTAATCATTTTCTGATACACTCTGGCATCATGGCAAAATGTTTGTGCTGTGCATCAACATGGCAGATTCAGGTTGCCATGGAGGCGTGGGATCATTTTGCATTCTGCATGTCAACCTCTCCTTCACACTCTTCCATTTTGTCAAGAGTCTTGTAAATGTAACTAGCGCGGGCACAATAAACTTTGTAGCCACCACTTGACATTGTATTCCTATGCGATCCATCGTGTACTTTAGCACATGCAAGATTGAAGTAGATTCCAAAGCGATTGATGGATTCACACATGCACAACTATCTCATGCGGCTGTGCAACATGTGCACTGGTAAAATAAAGTTCAGTATAGCAGGATGGCCATGCCTTCCTCTACCATGTCCCTGCAGGAAAGTGGGCATGGGGTGAACCAGAGACATAAGGGCATAACGCCTTGCTCTTATGTCGATTTCCCACATGTGAAATGGGGCTGCATGTCCGCAACTACATGCAAGTGGTGTTCTCACCAAAGGCTTCAGTGTCAACTCCTTAATTCTCTGACAGCCACTGACGTTGATCACTAGTCATGGACCATTATTCCTGCAACCAATCACCCTATGACACCTTACTCTCTCAACTGACCTGGACTTTGGTCCCCAAGGGCGTTCAACCTACCAACGCTTTGAGGTCATACCAATGATATATATAACGCTTTAATAATGCCAAATAACATAACATAACATATGACCACAGCACCGCCTCCTGTGGCCAAGCACTCCCTGTGATATTTGGTGACCAGCTTGCACACACGCCTCCATAGGTCCTACCAGAGGTACTGAGCCAGGGTCCATCGAGTGGGTGCAACAGCATTCACCTGGGTGCATGTGGGTTCGCAGATTTAACAGCACTTGTGGGCCAACAACATGTCTTTCCTAGGACCTGTCACAAATGTGGCATATTTCACTGTACCCTCCACATGAGCTTTTAGCTCCTTCTTTGAGAACCTTTGCTGGTGAGACATGGTCCTGGTAGGTGGCCGGTGGAGTGGGCCACTGAAGAAGGAAAGCAAGACAGGTGCTCGTAGTTCACGGGTTCCTGTTGCAGAACTCGACGAATCACTTCTTCTGGAGCTGGGATGACCGAGGGCGAGGATGATATGACTCAGAGGCAAGGCAGAGCATTTGGAGGCAGCCTTGGCTGGGTGGTGGTGCCAGGAGCAGGGGAAACAGGAATGAGGGCTGTGCAGATCAGTCAGTGGTGCAAGGGGCTAAGATTGGTTAGGAATAAAGACGAAGGCACAGGAGGGCAGATAAATTCAAAGGGAGGATGACCAGCAGCAGGGACAGCAGCAGAGTATATGGGCAAGTAGGAGGAAGACCTCCTAGTTGTGTGGAGGTGTATTGAACCTGGGTGGTTGCAGGAAAAGGGGGATCAGTAGAGCTTTTATTTTTATGGGGGGATGTGGAGGGAGCCCTGGGGCTCCTCTCCATGTGTGGTGGTTATTAGGGTGTGTTAGCTATGGGAGGGGGGTTACAGCACACTGAACACTAGCCACATCCCTTTCTGCTATGCAATCCACTTTGATTTGAAGCAGACTTGGAAGAGGATATGCTATACCATGTAAGTGCGAGGTAAATGCACTTAGTTTTTACACCTTGTGTGGCTGTGCAAAGCAGAGTACCATTCCGCTTTGCACTATCCTGTTAGATATAAACGTTCCAAAATTAGGCATATTGGCTGGACTGTGGACTCTGCAAATGAGGCAGAATTTTACAGGGTGCACTTACCCCACACCCTGTAAAATGCCCCCCTTAGTGTCTCGCATACTGTGCACATTAAACTGAGAGTGTACACTTAGGTGTGTTGGCTAATGAGCGTATTAGTAAGCTAATTTAAGAAGTGACATTATTAAGAGTTTTGGAGGCATCCCTTCATATGTTTCTCTTATACTCATGTCTCAAAAGAGTGGTGTTTGCTCTTCACGATCAGAAAATAACTTGGGAAAATATGCAAAAGTTTGAGTTTTGGCTACTACGAAAATTCATCAAAGCAATTTGACAAATATGTTCAGAATATGCTTTCATGACATGTGTGACAATTGGGCTCATTTTCCAACAGAATGTCATTGACAGCAACATATTTGTTTTTTAAAGATATCACACAAATGACACTGGATTAGAAGACGCACAAGAAGACATGTTGTCTTGTTCTAAAACCTGTTAAAAAAAAGCTGATAACACAATATGTACAGAATCACTGGGATAATAGAATGACGGTTAACGTAGCCTAATAGCTTAGCCATCACCATGGAAACCGTACGATGGTTCTCCTGGTGCTTCCTAGAGATGACAATATTATATTTTCCCTAGCACCCCTGGCCGTCAATGCGCATAAGTGTATTGTCCACAGACAACAAGAATCGAGTTTGTTTATTCCGTGATCACCACCTCATAGAATGAAGCACATAATCCGGGATGGGTTCAAGTTGAGATAGGAAAAGGGGCGTATACATACGAATGGAAAAAAAAAAGAAAGGAAGGATAACATACGTTTCTTATACGAATACAAACCCATATGTCAAAAGTCCCCAAACAAGTTTAAGAAAGCATAGGAAGTGCTAAAATATGGTTAGTCAGGTTGGGTACAAAAGACTGCCTGCAATGGGTTTCCTTGTATATTGTACAATAATCCAGAATTTAAAATATAAGCATGTGTAAGATGTAAATACTTAAATCTAGATCGTGTCATCCGTTTCCTTACATATGCTGCTTATTGCATTTCCTTGTCTGGAGCAGCCTATTTTATTGCCTCTCTGCTGAGATGGTGCTGGCCTTTATAGAGCCGAACACTGCTCCAATCGACTGTCGCTGGCATCTGAAATAAAGTAGTTTGCTGAATGTCTCAATGCGCCATTCAATTTTATGGGTACACATCCCAGTCCAATACGCAATGCAATAAAGTCCAAACAGTCTGTGTATTGAGAGGGACTCTGGGTGTGATCAGATGGGTAGTTACAAGAGATGGAGTGTCATTTTGCATTTCCAGCTCAATTAAACTCGTGTAGAAATGTACTGAAAGCAAGTGGAGTGGAACACAGGGATATGCATAATGGCGGGAAGTGGACGTTAACATTTTGTAACATAGTGTTTATCACTGAGGTGCTTTTTTTGGGAAGCTTTGTGAGAACCACATTCTACCTATCTGGCTGAAGGCTTATCTGTCTTTTATGCTTTCCCCATGTCTCTCTGTACTATTATTTGTATTTGTGTGACTATTGTGGCGTCTGCTTGCATCTACCTTTCTACCACCTGCCAGTCATCCTCTGGTCTACCTGTTTTAACTGCATTATTTGTCTACCTATCCATGTTATCTGTTGTGTTCATCACTCTCTCTGTGCTTTCATTATGCCAATCTGCACTTGCCGAGGTGCAACGTTTTTTTAATGTGCCCCACTGTTTTTAAAAATAGGGCAAACTTTTCCCTAGTGCTCATACCGTGCAAACTTTGCACTTGCACCGGTGCAAAGTTTCTGTAAACTGGCCCCTGGTGTTTGGGTTTGCGTTGTTTTTGTTCTAAAATAAAAGAATGATTAGTTTGTCGCAATAGAGTTTTCTTGAAAGATTTATCAGTGCCTTCAAATGGATTTTGCTGGGATTGTATCATTAAACCAAGTGTTTGGAAAGGTTTAAAAAAATGTGTTTCATTCCTTCCTCGCACACCCCAGGACTGAAAAGAATGTACCCTTGTCTCAAAGTTACACATGACTAAAAATGTTGCCTTTTGAGTAAGATATGTAAACCCTTAAGATGGTAAAGATGGTAGATTGTAGCGATGGGGGAAAGACTGCACAATTCCCCATGAAAAATTGGCATTGATAAACCATGTTGTCATTTCTGCTTTACTGTGGCAATGTAGCATTGTGGAACTAAAATACTGGCCACTGTGGCAATTAAATAAATGAGGTATTTTTGCAAGGGAATATTGTCCATGACAAAGCACAGGACTGTTGGATAGATACAAGAAAAAAGTTCCATACTTTCATTTGGATACCTGATATTTGACCTAGGAAACAGGAAAACAAAAATAAAACAGTTCAACCCTGTACATGTGGCCTCAAAGAGTGCTTTCCATGGCTTGTACCAGCACATTCACAGTGGATTAAGCAATGCGTGCAGGTCAGTTGTTTGCTTTGCCAAAAGTGCAAGTTATGTAACGTGTATCCTGAGCTCCCTTTTGTATGAGCAACTGCGCAAGGAGCAAAGTGACATGTTGATCTTGATGATGTGCCAACTGCCATATGTTCTCTGCTTGTATGGAACACTTCAATGGATGTTGCATTAGCTCCTGATTAGGCATTTCACCCATGTATCTTCTCTTTAGCGTGTGACTTTGGACACACCATGGCTTACTATGTATACATGCGGGGAGGATAGTGGGTGCTTGATTAAGTATTGGAGCATTCAAGTGCTTAGTGGTACTTCAATTCTGTACACATCTCTACAAGCCAGCTAACATTGCTTCTCACCATCTTCGTACAGTAGTAGCAGTATAGCAGGCTGGTGGTGCAGGCTGTAACCTGAGTGTTCACAGCAGAGGAAGTAAAACCAGCTGATTCAACTATCCCGTTGAAAGAAAGGCCCGGCCCGCCGAGCAGAGGGGTTGGTGTTCCATGCTTGTCCCACGGCAGACCCAACAGACCCAGTTAATTCAACTATTCTGTTTATTGGTGGCACAAGTTTAGTGGGTTGACAGTTGGAGCCATGGACGTCATTTCACCAAAATGCCAGGGGTAGCGGAAATGACATCACACGACCTTGACCTCCGATGACATCACAGGAAGTGATGTCATTTGACCCCCACCCTGAAGTGACATCACGGGAAGCAATGAAACACATTTCACCCCTTGACAAAAGAGTAAGTGGCATCACATAGCATCGTTCCTAAGTACACTACGAAAAATATGGTTACGATATCACTAATGTGATATACATTTCGTAGAAGAATGAATCACCACATGTATCATTAATATCAGTGTGTATAGGCCCATAGTACCGAATTACTGTGAAAGCAAGCAGGCATCCGAGGCCAAATGATAATGATGTTATTATATAGCACTTGAGCGCTTTATGTAGAACAGATATAATTACAATATCACCTAACCTGTGTTGGTACTCATTTATCAACCTCAGAAGGATGAGTTGGCCTTGCCGGGATTCAAACCTGCAACCTGCAGATCTCACACACAGACACATTGCAGTAGCGAGCACTCAACCCACTGAGCTATCTTAACACTATAGTAAAATGAGCAATTACATGTCTGAATGTTCTCAAAGCCAGAAGCAAATTACGCCCTGTAGTGGGCACCATTAAACTGGTAACTGAGATTTAACAGCAGACCAGTTCATCTGCAGGCCTGGTGCATCGCCTCATGTGTTCCTGTGATTACATTTGAGAGTCAGGCCATTAACCCTTGAAGCAATATGAATAATAATTGATTTGCTGAGTTCAACATTAACCTTTTGCATTTTAAAAACCCATGTTTCCCTTGCATCCTCCAGAGAGAGCCATGCGTAGTTTGGCTGAATCATTAGAAAAACAGGAGAAGAAGTGACTGGTGCAGCGGGAAGGGAAGTAGAATTGCCTAAGTGCGAGTCGAAATGTGTGATCCCAATCCTTTTTAAGGTGGATTTACTTTGGATACAGGGGTCTTAAACCTGTGGCACTGCACATGCTTTGGACTACTACTTCCATGATCCATAAACACTGATTATGCTGGCAAGGGCTGATGGGAGATGGGGTCCGAAACATCAGAAGAGCCTAAGCTTGCAGCCTGCTCCTTATAAACAGTAATCAGAAAACAAAGTAAGAGACCATGGGCCTGATATGCAAACATTTTTCAATTGACGTGCCCATTTAAAAACATTTTTGTAAATCAAGACCCATATGTCGGTGAGAGGCTAAGCGTGAGTGAGAGGGATGGGGCACACAATTGTCTCCTCGCTTTTAGTGCTTACCATAACTTTCTGCCGTGTTAAATCAGTCTTTGCTCTTTTTCCCTTCCCCCATTACCCGGAAAAAAAGAACATTACGATTTCACACTAGCTAATGCAACCTTCATGTTGTGAAGCCAAAAGAGCTACAACTTTACCTCTGCTTGTAATCCCATAAAACAATTAGATTGCACCGTGGACTAAAGGCACTAAGCACTGTTTGGAAGGCATCAACAAACAAAAACAAAGCTAGGTTCTCTGTGGGGACAGAGTCTGCAGAAACAGTAATGCCCACCGGCCAGCTTGCGTGTGTGCTTTTTTTAAATAAACCCTTGCTCCAGTTCAGAGGTCGCTGGAGGTCGGCAGAAGTCGCAACTGTGACCACAGAGGTTGCGACGTCTGGCAACCCCAAATGACGTCCTTGGTTGGGGCTGTTCACACAGTTCCCCACCGTGACCCTCTTTAGGTAGTGCTGTGGACAAGGGAGTCGAAGTGCAGTGCTGTGGTTGCTGAGCATTGAAGCACCAGGAGATCAGGGCATTTGAATATAATAGATCCTCCTGTCCGCTGATAGTGCCCAATACACTCAAGGACATAATTTGGGGGTTGCCAGTGGTCGCAACTGCGACCCATTGCAACTCATGTGCAACCCCTAGCTCTGCCTCTTCTTCCCCTGATTAAGGGTTGCAGAGTCAGAGAGAAACCAAAAGAGGGCTCTCAAGCGAGAGCCCTCTTTCCATGTATTTCTTTTTAAAGTCAGAATGACTTCAAAAAGCCCCCCACAGGACATGGACGGCTCTGGCTCCCCTGCTCCGTGCATGACAGGAACCAGAGCTGGTTCCTTGCGTGTGTGGAGCACAAGAGCCAGAGAGGCCTGCCTGCAGAGGAGTTCCTCGGAGCAGGAACAGAACTGGGAAAAGGTCAAACTTTTGTTTTGTAAGTGTGTGTGTGTGTGTGTGTGTATATGAAAGGGTGTGGGTGTATGTATATGAATATTATGTAATGTGTGTGAGTGAGGGCATGATGTATGGGTGGCAGGGTGTGTGAGCGAATGGTGGATGGGGTCACGTGTTAATGAGCATGTGAATGGTGTGTGAATGTGTGTGCTTGAGTTCAATGCCTAGATTACTTAACTGCAATCTTTATTACTCCTAGTCCTATTCTTACTTGTCCCAGTACTTGCCTATGAATCATCTTGCCTAATACGTAAGTACTGGGACAAGGAACACAAGGAGGAGGGGTGTGGTGATAATGCTGAGCCAAGCAGCTGGTTTTGGGGATTGGAGGAGGAGAGTGGGAGTGAAAAGGGAAATGTAGGCCGGGTGGGGCAGGAGGTGGGTGTGCTATCATGTAATGGGCATCCATGATAAAGCAGGCATGATATGTGTTATTAGTGGCCAGACTCACATTTTGGTACAGCCACTCTAGTCATTTCTTAATGGGGCATGATATTTTACAGGGAAATTATGATAAAATAAGCATGAAAAGTTTTATTATCTGTCTAGACTGACATTTGGGTGCAGCCAGTCTTGGCATTTCTTACTCCACCATGGCAGATTTTTCTCTGGACGTCTATAATGAAGTAAGCATCATAAGTGTTATTACGTGTCTAAACTAGCATTTTGCTGCAGCTAGACTAGCCATTTCTTACTGTTGCTTGATATTTTCAACTGGGCTTCTCTGATAAAGCAATCATGATAAGTGTTTTTACCTAGATAGACTGGCATTTTGGTGCTACCAGTCTAGATATGTCTTACTGTGGCATGGCATTTGTTACTGTGGATCATCAAGGCTACAGCAAACATATGTTTTATTACATGTCTGGCCTACATTGTGCAGCCAGTTTTGACATGTTTTCGTATGGTAGCATTGCATTGTTAATCGCAAAGTGGTAAGATAGCTGAGCATGTTGAGTGCTCGATACTGCAATCTGTGTTTGATCTGCCGGTTACAGGTTTAAATACTGACAAGGCCAACTCAGCCTTTCATTCTTCTGAGGTTGATAAATGAGTAACAATTTTGGTTGGGTTGATAATGGTATGTAAATATGTACATCGCTTTGGCGAAAGCAATATATAAATAACAAATCATTATCATTAAGTAAAGCTTTAGTGCTCCTGTGCACTGAAAGTGAATTGCATCTATTATATTTTTGGATACTGTAATATTGCAGCAACTGGCAACGTAGGGGATCTACTTTACATATGATGACATTGCCTGACATGCGGCTATTACGACCCAGGCGGTTAGGGTTTTACGGCGGCGTAAACAGCGCCGACCCTTACCGCCTGAGTACGAGGTCCCTTAGCGCCATGGCGGACTTAACACCTGCTTTTAGCAGGTGTTAAAATCCATGGCGCTAAGGGACCATGGAGTTAATTACGCCACCGTAATTTACGGTGGCGTAATTAACGCCTTCCCCACTCCCATTATGCCCTATGGGGCAAAAATGGGAATGGGGAAGGGTAAATGGGGATTGGGGACTTACCGCCCCGCCAAGGTCGGAATGGGGCGGTAAGTCCGCCAACCACCATGGCATAAACGTAGTTTACGCCATGGTGGTAAAGTCACGGCCCAGGCGGTAACTTACCGCCTGGGTCGTAATGAGGCCCATAGTATGGAAGTAACTGGTCAAATAGTGCTTCGGCCTACTTTTTTGAGTGTTTATAGTTTATTAATAACTTTAACACATTTGTAATCATATTCTTCAAAACTCTTAGCTCATTACAAATGGCAATACATTACTTCAAACACAACATTCTAAAGCAAACATTACAGAAATTAATTCACTCAATACAATATAATATAATACCATATACTATATATCCATCAGGGCCTCACTTTCTAACCCCCACGATTACATTTTCCACCTAGCTGTCAAATTACTCCCTTCCCTACTTCATTATAGGGGACTAATATAAAAAAAAACATTTCCCCCCAACTTTTTGTGTATCTCTATTAAAATATTCACTAAAGCAATGGTCATTGAGATAGAGTATCCATTCAAGAGCCTAGCACACATGAATTCACTGTTTAAACCTCTAAACTCCTTTCCCAACCACATTTTCCCCAGCTCTACTGTGCGCTAAAGCCAATCAGCCAATGTTTTAGCATTTCTGCCTTCCTGGCTTTTTACAGAGCCGACAATTTCTTTCTTGCTAAGGGATCCCTCTAATGGGAACCCATCTTTGTAGGGAGACTAGTGAGTTAAGACGAAAGTGCATATAAATGTAATGCTATTTCGGCGCTGGGAATCTCATCACAGAAAACTATATCTCATTATATTTGCTCAGGTGTGTGGTTACCGACATTTATAGTTTATACTGTGTGGGCTGGCCGCATGCATCAGGTGCCTCAATACCTCTTGGAAGCTGCTGGAACAGCACTCAACATCACACAATTAAAGGTAAGCCTTGAGGGCTTTGGAATCTCAAATTGAAATTCAGATCCTGATTTTTGCGGCATATGCTTGTTCATGCGAGCACTTCCACAGCTTTGCTGTTCAATCTAATGCCGCTGCACTTTCTAAGTGTAACTCTGTGCTGAGAGTCTTTATTGCTGCAACGTTCTAGTGCTAAATTTAAAAAGGGAAATGAAAAAGTACTTTAAAAATGGCCGCAACAGCAGTATGTGTTATGCTGTAATGTGCTAACTTCCCTGATTGGGCAAATCGTGCATTTTTTCACCAATCAGGAGTCACCGGCAGGCGTAAATCAGACTCCACCACAAGGCCCACATAGTAAGAGCCTGTCTTTTCCTGTATCTTCCACATCAGCTGTGTGGGCTGGCCACATGCATCGGGTGCTGCAATTCACACCCTCACTACCTCTTGGAAGCTGCTGGAGCAGCATTCAACATCACGCATTTAAAGGTAAGCCCTGAAGGCTTTGGAAGCTTCAATCATTCCCATCCTGATTTTCACGGCATGTGCTCGTTCACTCGAGCACTTCCATAGCTTTGCTGTTCAATCTGATGCTGCCACACTTTCTAAGTGTAACTCTGTGCTGGCAGGGTCTTTAGTGCTGCAACGTTCTATTGCTAAATTTAAAAAATGGAAATGAAAAAGTACTTTAATAATGGCTGCCGCAGCAGCGTTTTCTATGCTGTAGCCTGCTGCCTTCCTGATTGGTCTGATTGAGCCCCTTTCCACCAATCAGGAGTAACAAGCAGGCGTTAGCCGGCCCACACCACACGGCCCACAAGTAAGGCCCTGTCTGTTCCTGTCAGTGCCTGGCCATGCTCCAGGACCCACTTTCCGAAATCTTCAATGAAAATGCTCCTTAATGATATATTTACATTCAATGCTCTGCTTGACTGTGTTATCCCAACCCATGCCATCACGTGCATACTGCTACTTAGTGGCTGCCTCTGCTCCATTGAACTAATTTCCTCTGCCTTTCAAGTCATCCACCTTGAAAATGCCCCATGCTCTATGGTGACTCCGCTTTCTGCCGTCACTCACTGTGACTCATTCTCAATGACACCAACTACTGTACTGCTGTGCTGCACTCCCTGTGTCATTCCTCCAAGTCTGTGTCTGTTTGTGTGAAAATTGTTTTTAGCTGTGCCTCCTTCCTGTGTTGAAACTGCTTGTTTGTGTGAACATCGTTTTTAGCTGTGCCTCCTTCCTGTATTGAAACTGCTTGTTTGTGTGAAAATCGTTTTTAGCTGTGCCTTCATCATACTTGTTTGATCTTACACCTCATACCCATTTGGCCTACTGTGCCAAGAGGATCAGGCTCAGAACAGTGTTCCGCAGCATGCTCACCCTTTCTCTCTGCTTCTCTCTTCTCCCCATATATTCCCTAACTGCTACACCATCACCTATCCTCCCTCACTCCCAATTGCTGAAATCATTATTGAACGCATGACCAGATGGGGTACTCGAGGCACATACTCAAACAAGCTTACACAAGGGCCCGGTACTATAACCCTGTAATACTATTGGAGACTAAAGAAAAAACAGCAAATCAGTGAATTACATGCGCTATCACTCATGGACCCAATAGCAACACAATTCGTAACCTCATTCTTAATAACTGGAGGATATTAAAAGTGTATGGGCCAAATCTTCCAAAACCTTTATTTGCATTCAAGAAAGGCAAACAAAACAGGCCATCATTAGTACATGCAGTGAGAGAAGGAGAAACCACAACTATGGATTTAAGGAGTCACTTGAAGTTGCAACCACTAATAGGTCACTATCCTTGTGGGATGTATACAACCTGCCAATATAATATGAAGATCAAAGAATTTAAACACAGTGACAAAACATGGTGCTTAAAAGGTCACATTAATTGCAATAGTAGCAATGTAGTGTACATAATCAAATGCCCATGTAAACAAATGTATGTAGGCAAAACTGAATGTTTAGTGCCCTTTAGGATCAATGAACACCGATCCAGAATCTGCAAAAAGCACCAGTGGAACAAGCATCAGTGGTCTCTCACTTTTTGGGAAAGGAACATCATGTAGAGGACCTCCAGCGGTTCGTTATTGGACAAGTAAAAAAGTGAATATGCAAACCAATGTTACAGTTGCACTAGCCAAGTGCAAACAATTGAATATTGGTAACCAGTACTTTAATAGATGCAGTATTCCTTCATTACAGTCTACTAAGCAGTGAGAGTGTTTCAATAGCCACCTATCCATAGTTAGGCATAATAGCTCAATCCCTCCAGCATGTAGCCTAGTAAAACACAGGATTCTATTCATCCCATAGGTTAATTTAATTGATATGATATCTTATTTATATCACGTTCATACAGAAGTGTTTCAGAGCGCTACCAAGCAAAGGGAGGGGAACAAGGAGAACAAAATAAACAACTATCTTACTAGGCCCAGTGACATTAAGAACGTGCAAGTGCATGGAAAAGGATAAAAGGGGGAAGTGCGTGGAAGGGGGAGAAGTGGAAAGTGCGGATCAGAAGAGAGAACAGAATACATAATAAGTACAGTAAATAAATAAATGAAGGCAGTGAAAAGTGGCAGTGCAGCCAGCAACTTGCAAGTGCAAGATTAGTCAGATAGGGTAAATCTGATAAGTGCAGAAGAAAAGTGGGGGACTGTATGGGTACAGATACTGAATCCCAGTGCAAGGGGTGGTCCTGAGGCCATGCTGGAGGTAGGCAGGGTGAGCAGGTACCTGGGCCCGAAGAACAGAGGGTGTCCAGGTGCACGGTGCTGAGAGAGAAATCAGCGCGGGAGAACAGGGGCAAAGGCGGACACGAAGAGGAAGGTCTTGAGGTGCTTCCGGAACCAGAGATGGTTCTCCTTAAGTTTCAGGGTGGCCGGGAGGCTGTTCCAAAGGGAGGCCCCAGCCGAAGACAGAAGTCTGCCCCCAGCTCGTTTCTTTAAAAAAAGACTGACCCCTAGGGAGTTAGAAGTACAAGACCCACATAGGTCACTGCTATAATCAGTATAGGAGATAATAGGACAACTTAGATAATCAAAGTAGTGCCCTTTTAGACAGGATACAACAAGCAGCTGGGTACAGCAATTAACCTATGGACCTTTAATCTTTGTATTTAAATACATTCCATAATTAAAATAAATGTTGGGTATTTTGGTAAAATCCTAAAATTGGCAGCCCCATGTATAGGGCATCCATATATGCTTGCATTTGATTTGATTTTGATTTGATTTACATTTGTAACATGCATAACCCAGAGGTCCAAGCAGAAACTGCATTTAGGTATTGATGTTATGATAGAAATTTGCATAAACTACACAGAACTATCACATGAGTCTCTCAAAGTTGGAAGTACCGATTACATAAAGAGATAGGTTTCTAATTGCTTTATGAAGATAGTTAATGACTTAATCCATCGAAGATCCAAAGGAAGAGAGTTCTAGGACCGTGGATCGAAGTAGTCGATGTGGGCAATAAGTTTGTATTTTTGAAGTATGCTGGAGCAAGACGAGGAATGCTCTTAAAGACCAAACATAGGACCTAAAACAGAATTCTCTGATGTATTGGGAGCCAGTGGAGGCTCTTCCAATATTGTGAAACAGTTACCTTTCTTCGCAACAAAACAATAAAACTAATAGCAGAATTCTGAGCAACTTTCAATCTCTTGATTCGAAATGTTTGAACACCCATAAGAAGAGCATTGCAGTAATCTAGTTTTGTATTAGTGAGTATACCCACAACAGTTAGGTTGTCCTTTTCAGCGATGAAAGATAAAACAGGCTTTTTGAGTTAAGTTAGTAGTATGCAGATTTCACGATCTGTCTAACATGAAGACTACTGTCCATACTCGACTGTTAGATAGAGCCAAGATTCTTTAATGCGTCCAAGAATTTAGTGGGAAGTGGAACCCCAAACAGAGAAGGACACAGAATGCATTGTAAGGCACTCATTAACCTTCTCTTAGAAATGAGTACAATGACATCCTTTTTTGATGGATTTAACTGGAGTTTGTTTTCCAGCATCCAGTTTTTAATTTTATTCGCACAGGATAATACTCAGTCTATTGCCTCCAATGGTTGTTTGTGTCGTACATTGATTTGGGTGTTGTCAGCATATGAGTGATAGGACAGACCAAAGTCAGAGAAAAAATTCAACAATGGACGAATATAAATGTTGAACAACAACTGAGACAATGAGGATCCCTGAGGCACCCCATACTCCACAGGTAGAGAATCGGAAAGATAGGTCCCAGCTTTAACCTGCTGAGTAGGATTAGTTAGAAAGGACAAAAACCATTCCAGAGTTTTGTCTGACACCAGAACCACTGATGACAGCCTGGAAATGAGAATCACAAAATCTACTGTGTCCAAGACTGCCAACAGGTCCAGCATGACCAGCATGCTTATGTCCCCTTCATTGTCAGCCCCCAGTAGATCATCCCAGACTGCCATAAGGGCTGTCTCAGTGCCATGGCACGGTCTGAATCCTGACTGTAAAGGATCCAAAATGGTATGATACTCCACGTAACTCTGCAATTGTCTGGTCACAATCTTTTCTAAAATGTTAGAGGGCGCCACAAGACTGGCTATGGGACAGTAATTGGAAAGAGTTTAGTGGTCCAATGTCATTTTTTTAGCAGCAGTGTAATGTATGATTTCTTTAAGTCCAAATACATAAAGTATTTGCCATGCTAAAATGACTGCCGATGTTTCCCACTACCCTGGAGGAACTATAGAGTGTAGCTGAGCAGAATTAGAATTTGCTATATTTAATACATAGACGAGAGAAACCGTTTCCGGACATTTCATTTCACTGGGATTATGGACATAGCACGGAGCAACAGGTAAGCGTGAGAGCCCCTGCATGCTAGATACTATCAGCCAAACATTGATACTTTCCAAGAAAAAACAAGCTGAATTTCATTGCAGCCATATGTGCACACCAGATGCCTCGTTTGCACGAGACAGCAGAGCGGGGCGGCAAGACACATCGTTCCGGCTTGTCACCAGCATCGGTTGAAGAGCAAATAATTTATACCAGTAGGTAAATTTAAGTTTTAGCAGCTTTAAAATAGGAGACCTCATGTTGCATTAATTTTCAATAGTATTAACAGTTAAGTACCTTTAGGCTATTCATCCCACATGGTCCTTTTAATCAATTTCATCTGGGGTATGCTTTGAGCCCCTTCAGCATGGACACACCAGGTCAAGCCCTGAGAGAGTACTGACATCCAAGCATCTACGAGGGTCGGTGAACAAACATACAATTTACTGTTTAGCTACCTAAGGCAGTTATTTCAGGCATAGAATAGTGACAGTTGCGTAAATTTAAGATAAGACAGACGTCAGCAACCATTGGAAACTCTATGTTCCAACTTTCCATTTTAACATAGCCTTATAATAGATACTGATATTCATTTCATTGTATTTACTCCAGCCCTAAATAAGAGACGTGGGTCAGTGACAGTCATCAATGGAGACTATTATTCCAGCCTTTCCATCACAATACAGCTCAACAGCAGTCTCTGAGGGTAGAATGTATGCCCCTTTCCTCCATTATAGTCATTCCTACATGTATGCTAGGGAACCCTTAGCCCTCATACATATGTGTTCTCTCTACGAATTTCAACATATGGTCTCAACTGTATGGAACAAGATTCAGAACAGAACAGCCCCTTCCAGCCAGATTAAGCAGTACTGTAAGTCAGAAGTCCCTTCTGGACCCTAGTAGAGTAACACAATCACATAGGTACTCTAAGCAAGTCCAATATTAATTCGTGGACAAGTGATTCAATTGATTTGACATGCCATCATCACTCACTCAAATATATGTATTTTTGTATTTCAGTATAAAGGAGGTCTTGCTCTGATGAAGATGAAGCTCTCATCGAAGCTAGTGCATGTCCAGGCTAAGGGACCAGCTCCAACTGAATGCAGCCAGCTATTGTAGAATTATTCAGCTAGCAGGCACTGTGCACTCAATATAGACACTCAGCACTTTATTATATCCAGGACAAATTAGAAATAGGTCCAAGATCTGCCCCAATACAAATATCTCAGCTTCTTAAAAAGGAAGCATTGGGCAGCATTGTAATCATTAGCACCATGCATGTGCATGTGGGGGTTCACAACACAATAAGAGCACAAAGAAATTGAGAATGTCAAAAAGTCTCTGTGTACTACTCTTTGAGTGTTCAACAAGATCCCCAGCCTCCGTGCATTGTTAACTATTGTTGGTATAGTTATCATAATATGTATAGTTTTTATACATTGTATATGTTGTCAAGTCGTGAAATGTTTTGATTGAATGTTAATGGTAATTATTGTATTTATCAATATGCACTTTTTTGCATTTCAATAATGGAATAAAAGATGAGTTAATTTAGACTACCACAGTTTTCGATTTACAGTAGAACGCAAGAAATAAAAGGACGAGCCATAAGTAGGTGTTTTCAAGGAAAAACCTCAGTAACTCATTTAAAGGTAGACAAAAATTTAGAGTCATTTTAAAGATGTAGGTATACAAGGTTACCCGTGCACTTCACTTGTGTGATTTTTTTTCAGCCGGCTGCGAGAGCGGGCAGGCTCTCACAAATACTTTATGCATCTATTGCATGCTGGATATATGACTGCCATCAGTGTGTGAGCTGTACAGGAGCTCAGCATTTTTGATTGGTGTATTTACAAACAGCTGAGCTGGCATTGTGATTGGAGTTACGTACTGGAAACTCGAAAGCTGTTAGTGGAAGCTAGTTCGGAAATGAACCAATTATTATTGGCCCACACCCTCCTGCTTCTTTTGGGCTTGGCCACACAATGATTATCACCATTAATATGTGTGCTGCTTAGAAGAAGCAATTTAATGCCAACAGGATTTATTGGCTGGAGTATTGTTAAGGGTGGCAGGAGCAGGCTGTCATAATATGGGTGCCCTATAAGCCAATTGGGAGTTCCCTCCCTGCTTACCTTCCTTACTACTTACTTCTTCTCCACTTTTATTTTAAATATTGTTATTATGTTGGTACTTTAATATTATATGTATTATATTCTGACTTTTGCACAGTTGCACTGTTGTGTTTTGTTTTGTATTTATCATATATGTGTAATGTATTTATGTGTTTGTGTTTAGGGCTCACACAGGTTAGTATAGGAACTGCCCAGTCAACTTTAACTATGACTAAAAGCAAGGTGGCAGCGAATTTTCTCACAAGGCAAGGGGTGCAACATGCCCAAAATAACAGCTTCTATTAACAACGCCAATATGCTAATTAACAAGTCCTTTTTGTTGATATGGTTGTCGGCAGTGGGTAACTAAATGAGTGTAAAATGGATGAAGCTGAACGGGGACAAGACTACAATTCTGATGGTGGGTTCTTCTTTCACTTTTGCAGCATGGTCTGATTCTTTTTGGCCCTCCACATTAGGTGAACTTCCTACTCCGGTGAAGGTGGTTAAGAATTTTGGGATTCTGCTGTCCTCTGACTTGTCCATGTTGCCTTAGATCAGTGTGGTCTGCAAGACCGGCCACTTTCTGCTGGGAGTGTTGTGCAAAGTTCTGCCCTTCCTGCCAGAGTCTCTTTGACCTCGGGTAGTGGCCTTGATTGCCACGAGTGGGATTGACTACTGTAATTCTCATTACCTGGCGCAGCCTCTGGGCTTCATCCGGTGGTTGCAACTATTGCAAAATTTGGCAGCCAGGGTGGCTACCGCCTCCCCATATGGAGCACACATACGTTCAGTGCTTCGTACTTTGCATTGACTTCCTGTGGCATAGAGGGTCAAGTTTAAGGCTTTGTGCCTGGTGCATCGTGCTCTGTAAAGGTACGGCCCAGAACATTTGCAGGACACATTTTCCTCTTACATTTTGGCAAGGGTTTTCCACTCCTGTGAGGCCAACTTAGTGGTCATTCCCAAAATCTGCTTTGCCCGTGTGTGTGAGCACTGCTTCTATGCAGCGAGTAGACTGTGGAATGGGCTCCCTACAGGTCTCAAACGATAATCATTTACAATTTAGAAGGGCACTGAAGGCCTTCTTGTTTTAGTGTTATGGTTAGGGCCATTATGTCTTCTTCTCCTCGTGCCAGATGCCTTTGGCGATAGTGCGCGGTCCAAGTTTGCTTAACATAACATAACATAAAAGAAAATTTAACATTAGATCTTAGTAATAACTGGACCGAGAAACACAATCCAGTAAGCAACAAATGTACTGCAATAGGTCTAAACCACATTCCTGTTCAAATCTTCAAGGAACAACCGTAAAATAAATACAACTGAGGCAGATAATGAATATCTATGTGAAGTTCAATGCCCTTGCCACCAAGAGGGAGGTCGAATGTTTTCCACTACTGTAAAACAGCAATCAGTGGTCTATTGTACCTGATTGTTTACCAGAATCTGCTAGAAATGTTACATATTGCACAATAGTGCATGAGGAAAGAAGCAGTAATTTAAATAACCAAGAGCAGTTAACACACTTTTTTTTATTAACCCTCTAATCCCAGGCTCGGATAGGTTTGATGCCATACACCAGGATGGAAATTCTAACATTGGAAAGTGCCTGAGCATACAATTGGTTGTGTGTTGTTAAAAATGTAGATGCCTTGACCACAACACTTTTTAGATCCATCATGCTCAACAGCTTGCCAGCAGGATTGGTGAAGTTCATGTGTTTGTCGGAAAAATGAAATTATTAATACAGCAACTGAGATTAACATTCTTTGTGAATTTGTGAACCAACTATGAAAGGATACAGCTGATTTAAAAAGTAAAGTTGATTTACCAAAGGGGATGCCTTGTGTGGGAATTATAATTTTAAAATGAATCCATCTTCAGTACCATAAGGAAGGAAACTGCTACTTCCTCAGGGCGACAGTCTTCTTAATACGAGGATATTGAAAAATTCTTTAGATTTAGCCCATAAAACCATCACCAATATCCAACTTTTCTTCTCTTACTCTTCTAGTGCCTCTCTAAACCATTATTAATGGCAATCTCAAGATATGCTATAAAAGCACCACCGACAAATTAAGTAAACTGTTACCTGCATCTACTAGTAAATAATGAAGAATTTGACATTGTTAACCATCAACAAATACAACATTATACTCCTAAAAATGTTGTAAGATCGGGGACTAATAGTAATAATCAGAGAAGCAACATAGTATACATGTCAGGTTTTCCTAAATTGTCTGGAAGTGCCTTTGAAGATAGTGATGCTTTGACCACTACATGTATATATTGGATTCAGCACATTAGAGACTGCTTGTCTGTGATTCGAAATGGCATTGTCAAGACAACTAGAGCCATTGTTGAGATGATCCATGATTTGATCTGATTGAGTTGATGATGTTGTCCAGGAGTATTTCTGAAGATCAACCTGTATTGGATTTTAGATCTATATCACTTGCAGGGACAGGAATACAATTGCAATGTTTGATGTATTTCAATTCTTTTTGTGTTGTGATGTTGGTCAAATCTTGTAACATTTTTGCAAAATGAAATGTGAGGGAAGAAGAACCCTTAGGCAGTAATGTAGCAAATGTGAGATTATATTTTCATTCCCCTCAACTTCATCTCCTGAACACAATTTGCTACATCAGATTAAAGTTGGACCATTTTATCTGAGCATCTTTTCATGAAATGTGGCACATAAGGGATCACAATTTACTGACATAGGGCCTCATCACGACTTTGGCGGTAACCCTTAAATCTGGCAGTAGCGCTATTACCGCTGAATTTAAGAGTCCGCCAAAGCAGGACTTCGGCGGATTTCTCCCCAGCTCTGAGCTGGGGGGAAATCCGCCGAAAATGTGCGCTATTACCGCCGGCAGGAAATCCGCCGGCGGTATTAGTGCGAAATTTCCCCATTGAGCCCAATGGGGAATGGGGCATTCCCGAATAGGCTCAATGGGGAATGGGGATTGACATTACCACCAAACTCGTGATCCGGCGCTATAAGCGCCGTGGAGTTCGCCGGCTTTACTGCCCAAGTCGTGATGAGGCCCATAGACTGGTATACGACTGTGGAATCTTACCAGATGATGGCATTGTAAGAAAGATTGGTAACATCTAATCCAAGCAAACCAGCAATTGCCATCTTGAAAAACCCTGAAATAAAAGAGTCAAATTTTGACCTACTTGGTTAGGAAAAGATCGATTTGCATGATAAAATTGAATCGTTAATAACAGTCAATCCCGAAATACAAACTCTCAAAATGGAATTACCTACTGTTGAGTTACTCATTCTGTTTAATATATTTGTTTGACTGCACCAAAATTCACCATTTAGAGAAGTAGTTGACATTGTGGATGAGCAATTCAGCTATAGACGAGGTTACTTCAGGATTCTACTGGGGGATTTTAAGGCTGACTTTGAATGGTTGGGCTACCTGGAAAGCTTTTTAGATGAATTAGAGGAATGTGGGGGTATTCCTAAGGGTCATACTACTCATATTAGGTCTTTCCACATGAATGATCTTCATAGAGAAGGGTTTGGGAGCCTGCAATATCTGGGTGCAAGGGGACATACCAGCTAACCCTTCTCACAGGCAGGCCATTTTGACAAGTTGTAAGAGACTATTGTCCGATAGATAAGATATATTGGGGGATGTAAAGAGAATTTCAGGTATCTCAGTGCATTGAAATTGATAACAATTCCCTGAAACTATCACTGCATATTTACATTAGCTATTAAAATTCTAAAGGTGTGGCTTCAAATGTAAATGAATGCAACAATAGATGCAATATTTGGTGGAGTGAAAATATTTCAGATACAGTATCACCTAAAATCTATTGTAACATCTATGAGTAACTAAAGAGGGATCAAGCTGCATCAATTGCATTTCCTTTTGGGCAAAATGGTGCCACTAATCAGACCACATATAAAACGAGTGTCTTCAAAGTTAGGTATATTTTTGATTAAGAAAGCGTTGACATGGTGTGATTAGGATTGTAGAAAGTCCAAGCAGGAATTGCTCAATGCCATAAGATCAACAAGGGATGATACAATCAAAGTTATCAAAAAACATAGATTTGTTATAACAATAAACATCTAGATAAAATGAGAGAAGTAATGACACAAATATCGGATCAACTTCAGATGGCACTGACAGAGCGGAATCAAGGTTTTATTTTTACATTTATGGCATTGGTAATATTAATATCTCATGACACCTTTAATAATAATCCCAATGCATGCCAGATGTGACCATTTTAAGACCTTACATAATGGGTCTGTTATAGAGGAAACCATACACTTCAAACTTATTGTGCGCAAGATCTTGTAGAGGGGTCCATAATTATTTAATCAAATGGAGTTATCTTATCCCTTAGTCAACAGAAATGTGGGAAAGAGCCTGGCCCAGACAATTTATGAACTGATTTGATAAAAAATGAATCATGTATTTGGGAAGCAGTATTAACCAAGTTATTTAATTCTATAAATCTAGACAACAAGCTTCTTCAATCATGCCAGAATGTGAAAACTGCTCCAATTTAAAAAAAAGGTTATAGCGATGATCCAGGAAATTATCGCTCAATTTCCCTACTTAGGGTGTACTCAGGGTTGTGTTATGGCATCAATTCTTTTTTTTTGTGCATAAATTATCCTGCCAGCTCCATGCTGAAATTACCTGTAGATGTGCCAAAACTCAACAGGGCAAAACTAAACTTATTACTTTTTGCAGATTATGTTGTTCTTTTATCAACTACCCCAGGGGGATTAAAGGCAGTTTTTACTGAGTGTGTTCCTTTATGTGAGATTAAGGATCTGGTTATTAAGATTTCTGAGACGCAAATGATGACCTGTAGCAGGAAATAATTATCCTCAGTTGTTTTAGAACTACACAGACAAATTGGAAACGTTGAATATTTTGATTTAGTGGCTATCCATTGTATAAAGAATAGAAATCAGCAATCTCACCTTTTGAAAAGAGATCTAGTAATGAGAAAGTGAGTGGGTGCTACCTTAGGTTTTTCTAAAAATGACACCGTCTACCACTGACGCTGTTAGGGTTCAAGTACAACACGATGTTCTGTATGTTGTGTAATTATGATTTTTTTTATAACACTACATATATGAGCATTGGGAAATAAACATTCTACAAGGGTTTACTGGCATAGTCCCAAGGCACACAGAATATCTCAGTCAAGATGGAACTAGGCCAAATAAATATAGATTATATTGGCCAAATTAAATCTGTTTTAGATCAAAATATGGTCTGGTTTGGAGATGAAAAACTACAGAGGAGCTATGCAGGATGTTTTAAGCGGGAATGCCGGGAAGGCTTGGGGTAGGTGTACGCATATTAAGAAAACCCTGATAAATATCTTAAACGTATTTCTTCTCCTACAAATTAACATGTATTTTCTAAATTATGCCTCAGCGTTTTCCTCTTAGATGCCCTACATACCAAAGGGACACAAAATAACCGGCGTGTCTGTGTCAGAATGTTTTGCCATTTGAGCATTGCATTGAGGAATCTGATATTACTCAACTGGCATAATTTGTAGGTCATGATCCACAATTAGCCAACCCCCTAATTGCATTTAAAAAGGGAGTTAACTTGTGGCAGTCCTTTGTACATGCTCTAAGATAACATGGTGAATTAAGCACATATATTCAAGCCCTTCAAGGATTACCTCCAGTAAAAGGCCACCATAGATATCGTGGGTGCTCGGTATGCCAATCGTCATTGCAAATCACTACTTTTGAGGCTGCTGGGAAAAAATATCCGCTGCACCATTTTATGAATTGCCCATGTGGGAAATATTATGTCAGCAAAACTAAACACAAGTCCATGTTGATATTAATGAACACAAATCAAGAATCCGTAGTGAAGTGACAATGACGCCTTTGATGTCCCCTTTCAGCGAATATCAACATACACCAAATGACATTCAGTGGGTTATTGTTGAGAACATTTTGGCTGATAATAGAGGTGGCTCAAAGGATGCCCTATTAGCGTGTTGTGAATAACATTGGATTTACCAGTTACAATCACACATAGAAGGATTGAATGATCATATTGATTAGTCACCTTTCATTAGATTGTGTAGTTTATTAGACTGATACAGGCTTTCATCGGGTTAGCAACAGGCTATTAGTCTAAAATGTACAGTGATACACTTATTATAAACCAGTGCCTCAACCATAGTGCTTACAATGAATATAGCTATGGTGTATATTTCACTCCTTGTGTTCGGAAAATGTAATGTATCCATGTTTACACACATTATTTCCTAGCGAGGAACGGATGTAGTTTATTCTAAGGATGGCAGCAGCACTTGCTGTGTCTAGAGGCTGTCTTTTACACAAGTCCTTTTTAGGTTGTCATTGCTGTGATAAACGTGATTACGTTGCATGTTTGTTTCACGCATTGGCAACCCTTTAGGAAGTGATTTTAAACACTTGATCCTGCGGATGCTTCGGTAAGCCTGCTTGAAGCAAGAAAAACTATGCTGCATACTTCCAGGAGATTCATGAAGGGACAGACTGTGAAATACCAATGGTTCCTGGTATATTTATGATGTCTGCATTTCTCATGACTAAGTTTGATGCTGAATCTTCACAGCGTGCACCTTCATTATCGCTTCATGCTACTGCAACATGGTTTGAGTCTCACGGCTTGTTTGGCAGAACGTTCGTCTTCCACGTTTAATATAACTACGACTAACAATTAGGTAAACTAACCAAGTCGTTTACTGTTCCTCTCTGAATATTTCCTTTCAGTTTATTAAATGTTGCTTCAATTACATTGGGAGGAAATAATCCCATGCCCATTTGTATTTTAGAAATAATACAAGTATTCAGGAAGAACTACAGCTGTAAGAGGGGTGATGTGCAGGTATTTACCAATTTTAAGCCAAATGCCGTTTTCCCCTACACTAAACCATGGCCTACATTCATTTTTGACTAATTTAACATCTTTGTATTATGTTGCAGTTTTTGGAATCTGGCCCTGAAGAAGTGAGGGATTTTAAGCTCTTCGTCGAATCTAGTAGCTCATCACTGGAGTCATGTGTGTGGACTGAGGTAATTGTGCTTCCCCCAGTGATTTAGGTTCTGTGTTTTCATAGCTGAACTGTATTATTCCCATGATTATTCATGACTAGATGGCCTGTATATCAAAGTATTGGTTTTAAACTAGGTGGGTGTGCTAGTAATTTTCATTGCACTTCCCTGCTAGCCATGAACACCCTTATATACATTGCACTTTATTTGCACTAATGGAACTTTGGCAAAGGATGGCAAGGTTGCACTATGCATATATGCCAGAAAATGGAAATAAATGTAGTGCTGCTTCTTTCCTGTGGATTACAGCTTTATTATAGACAGTCATGTCCCATGCTAATATGCGTGTATATCATTATTTTGCTTAGTGAATTATTAATGTTGTTGACAAATAAAATGTTTTAAGTATAATGGTTAAGAGAAAAATGAATCATGAGAATTGATGTTTGAGGGCTGTGTCCACAGTAAAAGTGTAATCAGTTTGGGCCTCATTACGACCCTGGCGGAATTCGGAAAACGATGGCGGAAATGCAATACCGCCATCGAATAGCGCTCGGTGCGACTATGACCCGTCACCGCAAAGTACGAAGCCACTAGCGACACCGTAGTGAACGCCAACGCCAACTGCACCAAGCACGCGCGCGCGCGCCATGCCAAACCGTAAACACCACCATGGCGCAAGGGTATGCCAATTCCGACCCTAGCGGACATGTACCTAACGCCATCAAGCATGGCGAAATGTACCATTCCGCCATGGTGAGAAGTACGGCATCGCGAATCAACCGTAAACGGCCCCACTGAGTGCCTGTACACCGCTCCCTGCCCACAAAGTACAACTCCCCGTAGGTGCAATGAAGCCACAATGCAACCAGTGAAATGTACAAGTCACCCATGCATGCCAACGAACAAAAAAACACAACAGGGGCCAATGGGAGCTGCAGGGCACAGATGGCACGAATACAGAAGCCATCCCAATGGACATGACCACAGTCCCCCACCAAGAAACGCACGCAAACACAGGCACCTGTGACCAGCAATATTCCGAAAATCACATCATTCCACCAGTCCACCTGGCTGACCGGCATCTGTCACACAAAACCCAATCCCCCGCCCCTGAGCATGACAACATTCAAACAGTCATATTGGCAGCCCCCATCCATGACCTCACGGGCTTCGTAGGCAAACGCGCCCAGTACAGTACCACGCAACTAAACTCCGAAGCCCAACCGCCAAACTCCGAAGCTGGAACCCAATGCAGATCTCCTCACAATACATCGCTCCCCAAATAGGCATATGCCAGATCACTTGCAAAGAAGAACGCTACACGGGCCAAATCAGAATAGAAATTTAATGCACAACAAAATCACCAAGCCCATACAGCCATCAGGCCATGAACTCCAAAACACATTTCACCATTGTGGGCTGCATCCGCAAGAAATGACCAGCCACTACTTGTGTGACGCCCTGTTCCATCATGGTACACAGAGCCACATTCACGTACGAAAAGGCAACATGGAAGCGCACAGAACCGCAGGGCCGTCCCAATGGGGAGGCACTAGTCCAGCTGAAAGGCCGAAATGTTGCTCCGAGCCACCAGTACTGCGTAAGGGCATGTGGCCCATTGGCGATCGTCCCATAAGATCGTAATGCTGCTCCACTGATTAACACGAAGCAGCAGGTGTCGGGAGTAAAACCCATCTGCAGGAGTGGCATACAGATGGCAGTGGCAAAAGGGGAGGAGATACCTGTCAACCAAAAGAAAAGAAAAAGAACAGAATGGCCATCAGAACTACATTCCAACAACTCACTTCAATGATCACACTAAATCCACAGCCATATGCATGCTAGCCCACTCCAAAGGTCCATCACCACCCAAAAACCACTTGCGACTCATAACTATCTATATCGAGGTGTGAACACCATCACAAACGAGTGTACCTGTGCATGCGTCTGTCAAAACAGAATCCATCAGATGGGATTGGTAACGTGCATGGACACAAGTGTCTGAGGGCGCGTCGAGACAGGGAGGGCTCAACAAGGCCAGATAGACGATGGTCCCACTATGGCAGCCCTGCATCACATAGCGTAGGGGAGGCGGATAGATCCCAAGAAGCCCTGTACATGGCAAACTCTGTATCAAATCACCTGCCCATGCATCCATTCATCATTCCCTCATCCCGGTATAAAAACGCCTGAATATTTACTCACATAACATTAGAAATATCCATTGAGTCTGTGCGTTATGCAGCCTGCAAAATCCACAGTGCCCCAGCCCGTAATTCCAGTGTAGTGAAGTAACATGTATTTGGGAACAACCGGCCTCATCGCCCACGTCGCTATTGCGCATCCCATACTATTCATATCAATCATTGCATCCTCGCCATGGCCCCTGTCCCAAGGACATTGAACAATAGTACGTTATATTTGCAGTCAGACCTGTGGGCATTTCCTCGCCGCCAGCTGAAAACCGAAAGCGCCGCCCTTCGAATTCCTCATTTGCAACATCACGTCGAAGAGGCATCTGTGGCCATTTGAAATCACTAATTAATCCATCGAGTGCGGCTGTGTGTGAAAATGGCAACTGCCTTCACCCACAAATGGGACGCCCCGCCCGTCGTTGCAACTCGGTACAGTGATGCATGAGGGCCCACCGTTACTCGAGTACTACGTTCCACTGACCCTTCACAAGTCTGTTCGCGACTGCACAGATAGTATGTGAAACAATGGGACCACAGCAGAATGAACATATCAACCAATGTTACACGGCCATCGGGTACAAATACATGATTGCAATAGCAAGATGCCATTCCCCGAATTGCAGCGTTGTGCGCGGGACGTGCTCGGCCAAAGGGGAGAGCAGTTTGCACAGGTGGAATGAATCACCACAGGTGGAGGCCATACAGCCTGATAACACATAAATTGCACAGCCAGTCTCCTCCCACAACCACACCGAAATGCTACCGGCAGGACTCGCGATGTTGGCCCTGGGGGACATGATAGCACTGCAAGTACTCCAACTCCAAGAAGAAGACGAACACCAACTACAACCGGCCGCACGGAGGAGATGCAGGAGGAGGAGGAGGACAAGGCAGGGCCAGCAAGGGCCGCCAGCACAGCCACTACCACCACGCAGGCAGCCCGCAATCCCACGCCTCCGAGCACATCCGTTCAACCTCACTGATGAGCAGATCCACACCCTCTACCGTCTGGACCGGGACACCATAGCCGCCATTGTGGACATGACACAGGCTGACCTTGTCAGCATGATAGATAGCCCAACCGCCATCCCACCCCTACTGAAGGTGGTGTCTGTACTACACTTCCTGGCCACAGGCACCTACCAGCACACAGTCGGACAGTTGCATGGCATTTCTCAGCCACTGTTCTCACGGACACTATTGCAAGTGCTCGATGCCCTCCTGCAGCACGCAGACGACTACATCTCCCTACCACGCTCGGAGCAGGAAATTACCAACACAAAAGTGGGATTCCATGCACTTGCCGGCATACCGGGTTGCATTGGTGCCATCGACTGCACCCATGTGGAATTGGTCGTCCCACATGCCATGGAGGCCCAGTACCGCAACCGAAAACAATTTAATTCTCTGAATGTACAAATGGTGTGTGACTCCAACAGGATCATTACACATTGTTGTGCCCGATTCCCTGGATCAACCCATGATTCTATGGTCTTGAGGAACTCTACAATACCACGCTACATGGAGCGACATGCAGGGAACAGATCCTGGCTACTCGGTGAGTCTCATTACATGCATGATAATGTGGGGTATGTGATTCGGCAATGACCTGGCAGGAAGGGGGGGGGTGTGCGTACGTAGCAATGGCATTCCACATCATACGTTTATCGTCCACATACAGGTGATGCTGGATATCCACTGAAGAGATGGCTCCTCACACCAGTCCGGAACCCACGGGACCAGCATGAGGAGGACTACAACCATGCCCACTCACGTACCCGTGTAGTCATTGAACAGGCATTCGGCCTACTGAAGGGTCGTTTCCGCTGCCTCAGCAGGTCTGGCGGGGCACTCCTGTACCGCCATGAGAAGGTTGCAAAGATGGTGATGGCATGTGTCATGCTCCACAACATATGCGTACGTAGAAATGTGCCCATGCCCCCTGACGCAGGACTGCAAGCACCTGATGATGGTCATGATGAGGGTGGGGATGTGGCAGCACCTCAAGGAGTCTGCGAGGCACCGGAGGGCCGTGACATTCGTCAGCATCTCATTGATGTATGCTTCTAGCACTCACGCCTGGTGGCTGATACATGGACACGGGACTCGTGGCACTGTGTGTGTCTGGGACATGCACAATATGGACTGTACGCCTATGATGGCCTAGTACACAAAGATCAATGTCCACACATCTCATTGGTTGATCGTGCACTGTTTATGGCATATGTGATATCATGTAGTACACCCTATCGACCCGCCACCCAAGTGAGCCCAACACACCCCCTCCACCCTCCTACCTCCCCCCCGAACACCAGTGTCCAAAGATGCTCATTGTCAGTGGGCTGTCGCTATTGCAAGCCCCCTCTGCGGGTATCAGGGGCACCCCTGCCTGTGGAGCGCAGGTTCCTCCCAGATCTACGTTGGGGGCTGCCCTGGACGGAACTTGCAACGGATGATGTCTCTGCCTGCTCACGTCCATGCATGTCCCTAAGGGTTTGCGAGAGCTCAGTGAGCACACGGCGCACTGCGGCAAGTTCGGCACATACGTCCTTGGACGTCGCATGCAGTTCCCCCCTCAGGCTCTCGGTGCTACTCTCCATTTGTGCCCTTAGTGTCTCTGTACCTCTCTCCATTTCTGCCCTAAGTGTCTCAGTTGATGTTTCTATGTCTGCCTTAGTGCCCCCACATTCATCCACATTCATCGGCATGGTCCCTGAGGAGCGTGGCCAGTTGCTGCTGTTGCACGATTAACTGGTCGAGGGACTGTTGCCTCTGCTGGGCCATGGCCATTTGCGGGGGTGTCACAGAGGGGCTGTTGTCCTCATGTTGCCTTGCCACAGGGCTTGTGGGGGATGGCCAGTCGTCGTCTTGTGGGTGCCCCTGCGTGGTATCCTCATGTTGTACGGGATGGGACAGACAGGGGGATTGGGACAGGCCATGGATGGATCTGACTTCGACATCCCCGTCTTCTGTGTCGGAGCATGCTGCCATCAATGGGGTGTCACCTATGGTGCTGCTGCCACCAGAGGCAGTGCCTTCTGTGGCATCCGTTGGGGGGACCTGTGGTGGTGGTGTTGTGGGCATGCTGGCTGCTGGGGTGCCTGTTGATGTTCCCTCCTCTGTGCTGCCACCTGATTTGTGCTGCTGCCGTGTCTTGATGCGTGCAGCTGAGGTGGAGGGTCTTTGGCCGTTGGTCTTGGCCCTCTTTGCAGGTGTGCTGGTAGGGGTGTCCTGATGCTCGTCGTTTGGATCGGACCCTGTGGTGGAGTAAAGGAGGGCGAGGGTTATTAATGGGTCTGTGGGTATTGGAATGGCATTGTATCACATGCATTGGGGTGGTGCCTGAGGGTGATTTGGGTCGGGGCCTTGGAGGTGCTTTCATTTGTGTGTGGGGTGAGGGTGCAGTTGTTTGGCAGCCTGCAGTTAGGGTGTGCCTGCTGCACGTGTAGTGCGTGTTTTAGGGGTTTTTAATTATTTATGTATTTATTGTGGGTTTTAACGTGCGCTATCAGGCCGATGTGTGTGGACGTTCTCCTGGACATGTGTTTCTGTTGCACTATGTGGACACATGGTACTTCACATGGATGGACTTTGTGGATTTGGCATTGTTTTATTTGGCCCACCTACCTGAATCTTCGGATGTCTGCACTCCTTTCTCCATCCCTCCGACTCCCTCTATGCTCTCCATTCCGATGGTGGAGGCACAGATTTCTTCCCAGGGGGTCAACTTGATGGGTGATTCAGGACCTCCCCCGGTGGCTGTGGCAATGTTGCGGTTGGCAGAGAGTATGCTGCGGACGCGTATCCGCAGGTCGTCCCATCGCTTTCGGCATTGCTGTGGGTTGCGGGGTGCGGTCCCCACCGCACTTACCCGCTGTGCCACCAGAGCCCATATGGCCTTCTTGTTTGCAAGTGCCGTCCTGGTCATTTGCGTGCAGAAGACGACGGCAGCATTCTCCTGGAGGGCCTCTGTAAGCACGGTGAGTTCCTCACGGGAGAAGTGGACCTGCCGCTTGCGGTCGCACGCTTTCTTCGCTACTTTTCCCATTTTTCTTGGTTTCGCTAGGGTGGATGTCGGGTTGGGGTGTGTCTCAGGGTAGTGTTTTTAGTGGTTGTGTGGTTTTAGTGGTTTTATAGGTGTACGGCGGGATGTTTCCCGTTCCGGGCCCATGTTTTAACTTCCGTTTCCGTATATTTCCGGTCACCGTACTTTCCGGTAGGCGCACACTGCGGTGTCCGCTGTGATGGGTGGCGGTATTGCACCTAGGGCGCCGTACGGCGGCGGTGTGGGCCGTTTTGGGGTCATTTCCGCCATCGCGGACTTTGCACTTCCGCCATGCCGTGGTGCTCGTGCCCGATGGGTCGGAATGGGCCGCACTTTGCTCCTTCGTGCAATGGCGGAAACGCTATTTACGCTGTGGCGGTCCGGTCACTCACTTTCCGCCAGGGTCGTAATGAGGGCCTTTGTCAATTAGGTGTTTGTAACTCATGTGAGTCAGCCAGATGGCTCTAATGACAAAGACGTTTTGTTTTTGTACATGCAAACCCATGGAATACTTCATACTGAAACATTTGCCCAAAGTGTCATCATAAGGATGAATACCGCTTTTTTTTATTTTTTTGTGCCTGTTTTAAGCGACCTTATTTGCAGATGGCTGATTCCATTATTTATAAACTATGACATTACTACACTGGTCGAAGCTCTTGTGTTGTTTAAATCACCAATAAATCCATTCAGAACTTCGGGTATCTCAGGATTTTCAATTAGGACATGGAATACACAATGTAAATATATGTAACTTAATCCCCTGTGATCTGAATAGTGTCATTTGGTTAACTGAGTTTCATTTTAATTTGACAAAAATGTTTCATGTTGATTGTATTCTATCTATTTATATTTCCATTTTGTACTGCTTTTACGGCTATGTCGAAATAAATCTGGATTGATCTGATTTGGGCAGTATCTGTAACAGTGCCACAATTCTTCCATGTTGAGTACAGGTCATGGTCCTGCATTCTTCACCGCACAGTTTAATTTTCACTAGTGACACATTCACCAGATGGTTTTGCACCAGTAATGGAAACATAGTATATTGGAATTGAGTCAAAGTATTTATTGTGTACAATTAGGGAACAATGTTGAGGAGATAGTTGTGCATGTGAAGGGGTCCTATGGATGTACATTTTTATTGGTGTGAAGTGTTGTGTGTGGGTCAGGCAGTGCAGCTAGGGGACCTGAAGGGGCATGAGGTGGAGGAGTTAGAGGGGGAGAAGTTGGAGGAAACGTCTGGGGAATTGGGTCGAAACACTTCCTCCTCCCAGGTATCAGAAGGAGAGTATGTTACCGGTGTATGATTTATTTTTTCGTACAGCCTACCAAATCAAAGAAAGTCAGTACCAATAATATTTTCTTCAGGGATTCCTGGGACTACCGCCAAATTCACAATTGTTTCCATACCCCAGATATTAACAGTGACTGGAGTTTGGAGATAGACTTCCTGATCTCCATGGACACAGGGGATTTGCACAGAATTCTGTACCAAGTTTTTATCACAGTTTATCAGTTTGGCCCTTACTGCTGTCTGTTTACTCCCAGAATCAACTAACGTGGATACTGGTATCCTGTTAACTGATATGTACTCATGTGTTTTAAAGGGTACTGAGAGACACAGGCAGTTACTAAGGGTCCCTATCTCTTTCTCTTCTTGTGGCTTTTGTTCTTCCCACTTTTCCCCATCCATCCAACCTATTAATATATTATTCCTAAATCTCTTTTTGATTTTTAGGACATCGCCTGGCCCAATGTCCCCCCACCCCCCACACACAAAAAGTATGTTATTGAAGATCCTGTAGAGGATTTTACCTCTTATGGTTTAGATACTCGTCTTTCTTTAAAGGGGACTTATTTCTGTTCCTCCTGTTTTTCTACCTCCATATATTTTGGGAGATATTTGTTTGGGATTTACTCTCAATTCTTTTAATGGTAGGTTCCTGGTGGTTATCTGTACATCCCTCCATTCCTCATCCCCCTTTTGTAGTGCCCTAAGTTGTTTTGCAGCCTCTGCATGGGCTTGGGTAGTTTCAATAGAGGTATTTGCTAAGATGTAGCTCTTAATTCCAGTGGTGTTTCAGTGAGATTCAGCCTGATTGCCCGAAATTTACAACAGTAGAAACTCTCAGTTTGTCCTACTCTGTGCATTAGGTATTGTTTTATATCATCGGAGGGAGTAGTTCCCAGGGGATTAAGAATCTGATATCATACTTGGAGTTCACCCCTTTAATTGGATAGCGAGATAACAGGTTTCAATCGCTTCACTCTAGTGGAACTGTTGTGCAAGCCTCTCAAAGTTGAAAAACAAATCCTAGGTCTTCACCTTCTCTATAAGGTTGAAGAATCCCATGTGGCAGGAAGGGTCTTAGCTAGCTAGATGCTTTTCTTTCCAGTCCCTCCTGGAATCTTCAGTCATCCGGGATGTGATGGCTGACCAGGTGATCAAGTCACACCTCAATGGGATTCATCATAGGAATACTAGGATGTTGGGTAGGGGAATCTGTTGGTTTGTTTACTATGGAGCAAGTCTTTTTCTTCCCCTCTTTTCCCTTGGACATAGGGAGTCATCAGAGTTTGGTACGTCCGCCCAATCCCCAGGACTTCATTCTCCTCCCTTTTCCCTTGCAAATTCATCCAACAGGTTGGATGAAGGGGAAGAAAGGGATTTTGGGGATCTGTTAGAGTCCTTCCCTCAACTGAGAGTAGACCCTGGTATCTCTACCAGTGTTGAGTCATTCTTATTTTCTTCTGACTTGTCAAAGGACTTGGTTTCTTGGGAATAAAGGCATTTTAAGGATTCACTCTGGGTCTTTGAATGTTTGGAAAGTGTGTCAGGGTTTCTATAGGTGGAGGTCCCCTTTTTAATAACTTTTACATATCCCCTTCACCACTATCTGAACTGTCTGTTTGGGAGGATGTAAAAGGGGGTTTTAAGGGGGTTATAGTAGATGGTATTTTTAATCTAGGCTTTATTCCTAGAGATCCTACAAGTGGTCAATCTCTTCTGGCTCTGTTCATATTCTTTGCTGGGTTCCTTAATTGCTATCAGTTGAGTCAGAATCCCACCTCTTACACCATATATAAGGTTGCCGAAGAAGGAAGCTGACAGAAAGGTTGCATGGTTTTGGTCATAGACTTTTAATAGTGTATATAAAACCTAGCTATCCCTGTCTCTATGAGGTGTGTCCCTGCCACAAACCTAATATTAAAGGGTCCGTCTGAATATCCATCAAAATAAACTCCACCATCCTGTGTCACAACCTACTTCTATCCCTCACATTAAAACTAAAGGATAAACTAACAGAAAGTTCCTCCTTCAGGAGAACGGCTCCCTTCTCCTGTTGCCTGGACAGCATCCAAAAGAATGTTCTCTTGCAATGAAAATGCCAGGGGGAATGCCTCCCATGCCCTGGATTGCAGGTTTCACACAGCCCTTATATAGGATTTGCGTCCAGGAGAATGAGTCCCTTCTCGTGGTCTAGCGCTTTACAGTTTTCTATAAAGCAAGGAGGAATGACTCCCTTCCCCTGGTGTCTCCAGCACAACTCCCAGTTAGGGATAAGGAGAATGCCTCCCTTCTCCTTGTATTGCTAGGCACAGGTCACAATAAGTCCAGGGGGAATGATTCCCTTACCCTGGCGTCTTCATCACAACTCCTAGTTTGGTACCAGGGACTTTGCTAGCAACAAACCAGAGTGGCAAAATATACATCAAGCAAAAAGCAGTGATAAGGAACTGTTCCACAAAATACCAGGAGAGGGAGTCCTTTCCCTTCTCCTGGTATTGTGTGGCACAATTCCTTCTCACTGCTTTCTGCTTCACGTATACTTTGCCACTCTGGTTTGTTGCTAGCAAAGTCCCATATTTAGTGGGGGTCCTAGACTCTTCTCTGTTAGTCAGTGGTTCTCTGTTTCGCACTCTGAAAAGGAGGATTTCCTTCAATACTCTTGGTATTGGCTTCTGGGTTCCAGAACCTTCTCTGGTGGTCAGGTCAGTGGTTCTCTCTTTCCCACTGTGTCAAGAAATATTTCCTCTAATGCTCTCAGTGTCTGTTTTGTGGTTGGTCCCAGGTGCTTCTCTGACGATCAGTGGTTTTCTCTCCCGCACCTCCTGTTACCCTGTGTAGGATTGTGGTACATCACTGGTACTTCCGCAGTACGTAGGTCTTCTGCAGCTCTGCTGGTTCACTGCCATGTCTCATTCGGCTGCACTGTACTTCTTTCATTTTTTCCGCGGCTCTGCTCTCTTGCTTGGTCTGCTGCCCAGGTTTGCTACTGCAGAACCGGTGGAGGACACCCACAGCACTTCACCATCTTCCCTCCAGTCATGCAGCAGCACCTGGATATCTCATGCTGGATCACCTCCACACCTGCTGCCGGGCTTGGTTTAACACAGCCATGTTTGGCACGGCAGAGCTCGACACATTTTGTAGTCCTTTGTTAAAAAAATGTTCTCTTGCAACGAAAATGCCAGGGGGGATGCCTCCCATGCCCTGGATTGCAGGTTTCACACAGCCCTTATATAAGACTTTTTACTTGTTACTTTTTACATTGTATTGAGTTCCTCCCATGCAGATTGTAAAAGCCCTTTATCTCTGTTAACAACGGACTCCTTGTGCCTCCTTGGGCCACCTTGTATCTGTACAAGCGCAGTCAATTACCTTTTCTGTGGTGTTCTCCGTTTTAGCATCTTTGGCTGTAGGTTTATCTCTGGTAAAGCAACAGTACATTGGTTGACTTTCAATGAAGTGGTTCTGAACAGTGGCAAGGGCTAGGGAATTTTTGGGAGTGACAATAATCAACAGGCTGTATGCCAGGTGATCCTCCTTGTCCCCAGAGGGCAAGTCCCTCCCCATGAGGTCCTCCCACATTTAACCACCCCTAGATGGACTATTTGGTAGTGGCTGCACCTCCCTATCCTCATGGAAAAGGACTCCCCCTAGGGAAGAAATGACAACACCTTGTGAATAGTCAAAGCCGGCAGTGCGTGTTTGATCCCCACACATCTTGGCCCAGATGAACTTTAGCAGTTGCATGGGTGGTATTTTCCTCCTCCTCTGCCCCTGCCTCCTCCTCCTCATTATGCTTCCCAAATGTTTGCTGGGCCTTGTTCGCATCACTGCTATCCATGATAAACACAGTGGCCCCCTTGTCTACTTGTGGGTGTGCCTCACACAGTATGACTGAAATGACAATGCATTGATTTCTCTTTTGTATTGGCAATGTGAATGTGACATGATGTAGACACAACTATTGACTCTTTGGGCCTCATTACACGGATGGCGGAGAACCATGGCGCTATTAGCGCCATGGTTCATGCTGGTAAAATACCGGCACCGCCTTGGCGGAAAGGGGAATTACCGCCCCATTCCAAGGTTGGTGGAGCGGTAATTCCCCCTTCCACCATTGCCCTTCCCCTTTCCCATTTTTGCCCCATAGGGCTCAATGGGAATGGGGAAGGCGCTAATTACAGTACCGTAAATTGCGGTACCGTAATTAGCTCCCTGGGTCCCTTTGCGGGTGGTTTTTAACACCTGCAAAAAGCAGACGATAAATCCCCCAACCCGCAAAGGGACCTCGTAGTAAGGCGGTAAGGATTTACCGGTACCGGTATTTTACCGGTACCGGTAAATCCTTACCGCCATCCGTGTAATGAGGCCCTTTATCTCCCAGGTGCAGTACATGTGTATGTCGTAGACACACCTTTGTCTGTCTACAAGTACAGTTGAAAGTCTACCCAGTCTGTATGGATAGTTTTAGGCAAGACAACAGTGGTTGCATGCACTGCATTCCTGATGCACAATGTCCCCTGGCCAACACTCAATGTTCATTCAGGTGATGTCTGGTATGTCACTCCAGTGGTCATCTGGTATGGTTGCATGTGATTACAACGAATCAAAAAATAGTGAATGAAATACTTCTGGGAAAAAGGTATCAATTTTTGTTTTCAAATTGGGGGGAGCCTGCGCTCCCAAACCCTCTGTTTCCCCACACTTTTAACCCAACCCCAAACCACCGGTATTATTTCATTCGATTTTTGTTTTCGGTATAATCACTGCATACCGTCTGGTATGGCCATATCTCATCTACGGTCATACTTGTGACCTCAAATGTGCCCTTTCACTTCTTTCTGGGTATTGCACTAATTGATCACTCTATTGTCTCTGTATTGTGTGTCTGGACGTCTGTATTCTGCACAGTGAAGGAGTAGAATGAGTCTTGCAGGTGCTGTGGCATCCCGGCTCACTATTATGGTACTGGTACATGCTGACGGTACATGGAGACACTCCAGTGATGCTTTGATATGCAGAGATGCCTGGTTGTATGCCATAGTTTGCAGGAAAATGGAAAATATCTGTGAAGCATGGTTTTAGGGTTGGCAAGGTCACAACAATGGGCCTTCTATGTTGCATGTTGGCCAGCTATCCTGAGGAAACCTGTCATTACTGATTGGTGCTCGTTTGTCCCTTCATTGTTGCCAGGTGGTTGTCACCAGTTTACCATTGTGAAATGGTCAGGGGAATATCAGCTGGCCATGTGGTTGGTCATTTGGACTATCTTGTGTGGCTCTGGCAGATTACACAAGGCTGATTGTGATTGGTCAGTCCTAGAGGAGTGCTACCGATCAATGGCTGATGTGGCGTACATTTGTATTTCAAGAGATGGTGCAATTAACCACTGAGAGGAATACTGTGCTTCGTGCAATGGCCAGTTCCTGAGGATGTGTACATGCTGCACTGGTGTAATGTTTGTGTGGTGTTTAGGGTCACAACTGGGAGGCATAAATGTGTCGGGGCAAAGATGTGCAACTGCAATATGGAATAGCCCATGGTGGCTTCATTCTTAATATGGCTACCAAGTTGTTATTGACGCCTTGAGCATGCATGACATGGCAGTCTTTGTTGGTAGTTTCTATATGTGGGTGGGTTGTGCAAAGCCTGTGCCATTCTCCATAATGTTTCCCATGCTGGTGTACAAGGGAACAGTCAATGTTGTCTTCATTCACAGTGCTGTGTTCATGTTCATTCTCTGCCCACCTGATTCCATTGAAATAATGTTGCTGATATCATCATGTGTTAGTGATGGCACCTTACATGGGTGATGTTTGTCCTTCCTGGCTTTGATGTTTGTGATGACCTTGATTGCCATGAGGCTTGTGGTTAATTGCAACTTGCTGCATCCATGCCATTACGAGCCCAGGGGATTAAATAGTTGTAGCCATTGGTTATTACACAGTGTGTTTGTGTAGTGGCACGTGTTTCTGCTTTCATAGGTCCGTCTGTTGTCTGTGACAGTTAGGTCTGTCTGTTGTCTGTGTCAGTTAGGCTGCTGAACTTGAATGGTGTTGTTCATTTGATGCATGGATTCTTCATGGATGGAGGTCAGTATGCAGGGAGACCATATTGTCCTTTTCACTCCGCAGACACTTGAGGGATATTTCCATTTGCATGTCTGGTTGCATTGATTTCTACTATATGGAATATATCTACATTTCTAACCTTTCTTTCTTTTTACAGAGCAATATCACTTTTCTAATATCCCCTGCCACTACACTTTAACCCCATAATCTGTGAAAAGAAGCATTCTACTTTTAATCTGAATGTTCTCTTGTATTTAAATAATATATCAAGGAATTAATGGTGGTCCTAATGATCAATGCTGGGGATGTTACCCACAATACTCCACACGATCACAGTCTGCTTCTCTACAGAAAATAAACACAACCTGCCTGCTGGTGGTATCTCACAGATAATTTCTCTCACAATAGCCACAGACATACATACGCAGTAGAACAAATGTGAATATATATTCTGTTAGGGAGAATTCTCTGTAAAGGCTAATTTCCCAAACCTAGTGAGTCCCCCAGCAGCTTTGCTGGATTTTTGGGGTTTATTTTCTTCTCCTGCTAAGAGTGAGACTCTTTTTCTTCCACTCTCAGGAATGATTTGAGAAAGTCCTTTCACTTTGTAATGTGTTTTATGGGCTATGGGGTCTTTTACTCCATAGGGTTTCATGTGTTTTTGGTAAGTGTGTTACACACCACCCTCATTGCAGTAACACATGGGTGTCATATTTACCCCCAAACATAGACTCCATACCCTGGGACTGACTACTGTCTCCCAGGGCATGTATATTATGGAAGTACTGGTAGGGGTAATTAGATTGCCCCAGGGTCTGTTTTTCGAGGGGGCACTGTGCAGTCCCCCCTCGTCGAGTTTCTGGCTGGTGGCAGTGGTTACCACGCGAAATATTCCACTGGAATATTTCCTATGGGATTTTCCCATTCATTTTAAACGCACCACTTTTTTTGGTGCAATGTTAAAGATACCGCGGGGTTATTTATTTAATATTTATTCCCCGGTTGGGTCTTTTTGCCAGGACTCAGTTTTAAAATGGCGTTTGTGTTCACCTCTGTAACTCCAACCCAAGTCGAGCCCTTTGTTCCACTTTCGGCGGACTTCTGCACAGAAGCCTCCAAAAGTGGTGCCACTCTGTCTGGGTCCACAGGATGTGTGGGAGGGGGGAATAGGCACCCTGGAATGAGTTGCCTCAGCAACTCAAGTCGCACTCTTGTGTGATTGGCCCAATGGTGAGCTGCCCGGCTCACCACTTAGCATGTTTGAGTGACAGCTAGGACTGATGAATGGGGGTTTTCTGCATAAAAGCAGGGCTTTGGGGACTGGAACTTCAGAAGTCGCCACAGGACCTAAAGAATCTGAAGAGGGAGAAGCTGAGCCGACCTGCAACAACGACACCACCGGTGGAGCCCTGCTGAACCGACTCACCACTTCCCAATGACAGAGAAGATCTTCGTCTTAGAGAGTCTTCTTCCTTTGAACTGGTGGGGTTAACCAGTTTGTCCTCTTTTCGCCTTCCTGGATCGTCTCATGGTCGAATCGCCCGGGCCAAGCACCCCGGCCGCCGGATAGCCACACTTCACCACTACCGCGAATAAAAGGGTAGTACCTTGTAACCGAGAAACTCTGCGTCTGGTTTCTTCCCTGGCAGTGCAACGACCTACAGCTTTCCTCCACGTCGAGATCTTCTCTTCCCCTGGACGAAGAACTGACTTGCACCCGCTGCCAGGAACAACTGCCCCGCTGGAGCTTTCTCACCATTTCAGGTACTGTGTCCTGCCTGGTCTCCCTTGCAGCAGACTGTTCAAGGTGTCCCGTAAATCCTTGACTCTCTAGCCTGGGATGACCTGGGACCTGTTAACTAAGTTTTCTGAACTGATCCAACTCCTTTTGAACTATCTGCAAATACTTTTAAAGTCTACTTCACCTGTGTGATCTTGGGCACATTCCGCCTTGCTCTCTCCAAGAGTGGGCCTTGCCTATGAACTTTTTGCTCTACAGTAGACCCTGCCTTTCTTGACTTGCTGTGGTTCTTTTAAAAGTGTTGGTATTGTGTGCTTTCCTTTTTCTGCCTTTTTCCTCCCTTTTTAAATAATTATTGGAGTACCATCTTGGTTAAGCGCTCACCTCTGTATTGCAAATAAGTGGTGTTCTTTTCCTAAAACTTGTCGAATAATTAATCAGAGAGGTGTATATATTTCTAGTGACTGTGTTTGAACTTGCTTGACATATTAGTGCCAATGTATTTTTACAAGTGTGTTTTTAAATAAATAATGATATACTTGTATACCCAAGCTCTGGTCAGTGTTTGCTTGTGCTACTGTATTTTTGTACCTAATGTGTATACTCTATATACTGCCTAACTCTTCATGGGAGAAGTCTGACTGCTCAGCCACAGCTACCAGGTAAATCTGGGTGGTACAGACTGCTACCAATTGGGTTTACTGCCAACACCTGTAGTCTTAAACTTTGTGCAGTGGTCCCTAAGGGAACTGCACAGGTTTCTGCCTAACATATTCTAGACAAAATAATAAATCTTCTCCAATAGAAAACATAGAGATTGTCATCGGCCGTCAGATTCTAAAAGATAAAATCATAGTTAGAATAAACTTGACAAAAATACAATTCACTTACATTTCTCAGAAACCATCGGCAGGCTTTGGCATCAGACACAAATATTAACTTTCCTTCTCAAGGACTGATTACATTATAAACTGTTGGACACCATTGCCCTTTAGCTTGCCCATAGATACAACAATGTTTGGCAGAGTTCACTTGGCTACGCCTATTCTAATGTCGAGAGACGCGGTTTGACGCTGTGTTAGTTTTAAAGTCAAACAAAATCCAAATTCTGATACCTTCAATTGGAATAACAAAATATTTTGCTGAGATGCTAGATGCATTGTTGTCACATCTGATGAAGAAGTCTCTGGGAGTTGAAAAGCATAAGCATCTACCATCTCAACACAATATTTCCAATTAGTCCTGATATCAATATTTGGATTTTGTTTGTGTACACATATTAACAACCCTTGAGTTCCAGATACAAACGTTTAGTCTGGAGAGAAAAATGTTTGCTCTACTAAAGTGTCACGCAAAAAAAAAATGAAATCGAATAGATAATAGGAAGTTAACTTAAATTGGGACTAGGAGTGACATTAAGGTCAAATGTTTCTATTTCAACCATAATTCTATTATATTTGGACAAAATGATGTTGATTATTTAAATTAACATTATTTTATTAGTAGAAGAGGGGGAAAACTAACCATCCCCCTGTTCCACTGCCAGGAGTAAAACCCTTTATCTATTTAAGATTTTTTATTTTTAACTATATTTTCACAGGTCAAGAAGTCGCTCTAGACCTGAAAATCAGTGAGTCATAATGTACAGAATGCACACAAACCAACATACAGTTTGTTCTTGTTAATGCCGACGGAATTCATTGAAATTGGTTGCTGTCAGAGACTAATATGTTCTGCATAAATTTGGATTCTAAAGCAATCTATTTCAAATATTCTTCCCCAATGTTTTGTTTGCAGGCTCAGTCCTTATTTAATGACTTAGCTTTTAAACGGGGTTCCCGCAATGGTTGTCCAATTGCAATCTGGGATTTAATTAATTCTTTGGACATTTATTGAAATGCTCTGTGGTTTATTAAACTCAATGGGACTCATTACAAGTATGGCGGTAAGGCAACAACGGCGCTTGTATTGCTACCGGCACTGTTGCTACCGTAGCGCCATAATAGTAGTTCTGCTCGCGGGTGACCTTACAGGCACCGGGTCTGACCTGGTGGCCGTACCAGCACCCGCAAGCAGAACATGATGGTAGCACCGGTACCTTTATTAACGGTAACGGTGCTACCACCCTTCCCTTCCCGGGATTGGGGATGTACCGGGCCCGGGACCCACACAAGGGCAATTAACAGGTCCGGCTGGGCTGGAATAGCCCTGTAATTGCCCATTCACAGGTTCCAGACCCGGATGCCAGTTTGGAGGTAGCCTTGCCGGTAAAACCGACAAGGCTACTTCCAACCTCGTAATGAGGCCCAATGTGTGTATTTCTTTAATGGGCCAGGACAGGTTGTGACATTAACTGCTTAAGGCACCTCTGCCAAGTAGGTCAGCTCCCCTGTTCTCAATCATAGGTGTCCTGTTCGGTCACCTTCTGCATTCAGATCCCCTAGGAGTGTTAAGGAAGGTTCCATCAGCTACATACAAGTGGAATCACAATCAGTGTTTCTCCAGTCTGGCATGCTCTCTTCCTTTGCTCCTTTCCAGAATATTAACTTTCTTCCTGTGTAAGAACTATGAAAAAGAGAAAGCCACGCATGAATCTCCACAGTTACTCACGGCCGCTCGTAACTCTTCACGTGTGATACTCTAGTCTCCGTTCTGTATGGGAATTACTTTATCCAAATCACTCATGGGTTATGGTTTAATAACACAGATAAGAGAAAAATAAGTGCAATAATGGTTCTGACAATATTAGGGTTCTGAAGTTAAAGATGGGTTGGGTTGAGATTGGGATAAGACAAGGCAAATATACTATGGGTCACTGTTATTCCTGTAGATACTTACAGTCCATTGTAATTAAGATTGGACCGTCAGGCTTATGGTCCTTGGATTGGGTCTACCGGCAGCAGGGCACTTCCGGAGGGATCAGTCTGCTGGGTTGTTCTGGTTAATTTGGACGGCACCTCAACTGGATTTGGAATGGATTGGCCCTTCTGGTCACTGGACATGGCAGATTAGCAGAATGCGAGTTTCAGCAGGCAAGCCTTAATGGTAGCAAGCCAGACTGGATCAGAATTAAATTCTCTTAAGTTTGGGATGGTTGAATTTGGGCCTAACTAACAAGAGTTCAGCAAATGCTAAGGCATGGATTCTGCAAAGAAGTCTGGTGTCAGCTGTGAGATGAAGAGTTCTGGAGCAAAGCGCTGCACAGAAATCTGGATGTGTTCAGGAAGCAGTGTGTCTATGTGTGGTGAAGTTCCTATATTTATCCTACCAAGTGACATCACAAAGTTTATGGTGTGAGCAGAATTTCAAAACACACCCCCACGGCTGAGAGTGGCCAAAGGGACTTGCCTTGTTCTGGTTGGCAGTCATAAAAGAGCTTTAATTTTTATGATGGGATTTAGGAACTCCCACATTGATTTTGACCAAAACATAACTTTTGCACAAATGCACATTTCTAACATTGTCCCCCAATAGAATCGGACACAAACATTGCATATTTCATGGGTTAATTTCACATTCAATCCCCTTCTCTGTGAGAGTTGTCTTTGTCATTCTATGGCATTTTATCAATTTGAATCATAACAGTTTGGACTAATAATTTCTAATTCAGAACATATCTGGGTAATTATCACTGGAGCATGAATATACAATCTTAGACTTGCAGCCATTAATAGTTTGGTGTGTCTTTGGTTCCTTATGTAGTAAGAACTCCTACCAAATCTTCAACTGTCTAGCATGAGTTGAGATTTATAAGTATGTATTTTTCACTCTACTTATTTTGCCTGCCATGTTAAATGTCATAACGTTCTGAGGCAAAATAAGTAATTTCCATTCAAAATCCATTCCAGGTTTTTTTTCTTACTTCCCAAGTGAGCAAATGGCCAGTCCTTTGAAGTTCTCTGAGAAACCCCCTCCACATCCTGCCCCTCCTTTGGGAGTATGGGTGTCCAAGCCTTCCTTTGTCCTTGGGTCAGCAAAAGACGCATGGCTAATGAGGTCTTTTTTCTAAATATGCGGGAACCTCCAGCACCCATTAAGCCTTCCTGGGAGCAGCTTAAAGAGAACATGAAGTGTCATCTTTCCCTGGCACTGTCCAATCAGAATTAACCAGTTAATTCCAACTTGGTTACTTTAAGTTTCACCTACAATCTTGCATTTAAAAGATATAAAATGAACAAAGTTCATATGGGATTTTGACAATTAAATGAGTTAAGCCCTTCACAAAAAACATGCATCAAACAGGCACATTTTGCACTTCTTCAGAGAAAAAAACACTTTTAAACTGAGCCTTTTACATCCAAGTTTCCTTTGCAGCATACACACATTTAACTCAGCATTATCCTGTCTTTGAGAGCTGGGATTTGTTTTACATGAAATACATTTCTTAGTTGCTCTCAGTCAGTGAGGCCTGGTTTCTTTTGACTGCACTGGATGATCTGTGGTTTCAGGACACTTTTCATTTCAACAGTTCACTTGGAAAATGACTGAATTTAGCACCAAAACAACACTTTGAAGGTTGCAATTGATTGGGAAAGTTGCATTTTAAAGGCATTCGTGATTTTTAGCCCACTTCTGTAGCCTTGCTTCATGTGACATGTAAAAGCACCCACTGGCATTCTTCTGCAGTGAGTTCTGTTTTTACACCAACTTTGACTGTGTGCAGCAAGCAGCCTTTTGTGATTTATGAACCATGCACAGTTTTGCAGATTTTGCGCGTGCAGGGGTTAGCACATCCATTTTTGGCAGTTTCTTTCCCCCATTGGCAAAGGGGTGTAGTGGGGCGCATTGGCATGGGTAAAAATATCCCACACAACACATCCATGCATCCAAAAACTCAAGATCTGTGTGCCCCCCTCAGTGACATACAACACATGCAAACAACAACTCACAAGACAACCATCAACATGTGTCCCAGCACACATGCAGCAACACATGCACACTGTATGCAATTCAAACACACAAAACACACACACTGAGAAACAACAACAATCCCCACACTGCCTGACCCCTGAAGGACATGCAGCAAAAGTGCATGTCACATATCCCCATTCCCAAGCTGATGGCAGATACACAACACACACATCAGTTAAACATGCTGCGTGAAAATGAGAAGACATCAGAAATTCAGATAATTGAGCCCCCAAAAAAGAAAAGCAGGGACACACCTAGAAGACAAGCTATAACATGACAAGGTATGCCACCAACAGAGTGGTATTGGGGACAGTGCAGTGACACAGTCATGGGAGCCCATGATGCAAAGCACAAGAAGGCCAGTACACTTTTTGCACTCCAAACAGGAAAATGCGTGGGACAGCATTTCATGAAGGTCAATGTCAGACTGGAAGGCTGAGCACAGAGGCAACTGCCATGGAAGACATAAGTAGACATGAAAAGCAATGCGATACTGCAATCAAGGATAAATGCACACAAGAGGTTGGATGCAGAGGAACAGTGCTAAGTCAATGCAGACTTCAATGTGACAGCATACAATTTGTCCAATTGTGCATTCAATTCAATGCAACTGTACCATGCACCCAACTGCGGTCAGCTTGAAGCTGCAAACACCATGGTGCAGCATGCATGAGACATGCATGTGAAAACACCAACACCGCAAAACGTAGTGTGCCAGTTCACAACATAGCATCCGAAAAAAGTGCATCAACGGTTCCATGGTTGTGGATCAGAACTGGGGCTGCACACCATAATTGGGGAACCCTGACCACGAGAGGCCAAATGTGCCATTGAACCATTACCCCACAAAAATTGTAAGGGAAGTGAAGTGTCACTCAGTACACATGTGCAAAGTACAATGAGCCACATACTAGCACAACCATCAACACCTGTCACAGGCCACAAACAGCTGGCCCTGCAACCTGTCCCAAACACCCAAGAAAGGCCCACACAGTTGTAACTCCCACAATTAGAAATTTAAAACCTGTGGCACCACCAATCCATAGAAACAATGCCATGCCCAGACCTATGACCAGAACCACACAATGTGACACATGCACCCATGAATTAGTACCGGTGCCCCACAAGACAAGTCAATTCTAAGTTATCACACACAGTGCATAACTCCCAGCCAAACACCACAAAAGTGTCTGCAAATGCCCTTTACTTACCTCCACAGGGTACCCATCTGCCCTGCATACGATGCAACCCACCAGGAAACACATACCCTAAATGCAAATGCAATGACATGCATAGTAACAACAGAAAGAACATGCACATACATAACAACACCTGAATGGAGCATTAAAAAAGTATGCTGAGACCACCCACTGCAGAAGGATCACAGGGTGAAAGAAGGTGACAGGACATAGATTGTGATCTGCCCATGAGTGCAGCATAGCAAAACAGAGAGAGAGTGACAGTAAGAGGGAAGGCCAAGTGAAAAACACATAAATGAGTACACACACTGGATAGGAGATGGCCAATGACATGCACTACACCACAGTAGGCACAGGCACAGCTGAGCTGATCGAGGGAGGAAGATAATGACATGAGTACCACTTAAAACGCATACTGGCATGCAAGCATGCAAAGCACACATGTAGGAAACTTCCACATGCAGCAAACACATGGAACAATGACGCATGCTGAACATGCAAGACAGTGTTCATGCTTACCCATTGAGTTAGCTGGCATGGTGTGAATTCCGCATCACCTTCACCGGGAACTGTGCCTCTGAATGAGTGACAGGAGGCCCAGGGCCTGATGGAAGGCATGGGGAGCATGAATGTCAAAGAGTGCAAGGTGTCTCCTCTGGGACAGCAGTCACCACCTCATTACAGATTACTGAAACTGCATGGGACAAGGCAGTACAACAGGCATAGTTAGGTACCATTCATACAGCACACATGTGTGATGATACACTGAACCATTAGTTACCTGCACATGCCCTCCTGAGCTCCACCATGCAAACATGCAAGTTGACCTCACTCTGCATGCCTGCATGTCCACCACGGCAAACGTCATGGCCTTGAGAGGACAACTGCACAACTCAATTAAAAAATAAAACACAATAAAAAAATAAACCTGGAAAGGGCAAATCAAAAACATCCAGGCCTAGAAGGAACAATAAAAACATTCAAAAATGTCTATCAGAGACAGGGGTGTGTGTCCATCCAGGAGGGGGTAGGGGCAGGGTGCATGTCAACTTCCACAGGGGTGGATGTCCCAAAAAAAAAATCCCCTCCATGGGCTCACAGACAGCATGGCTACAGTGAAGCGGGAGGCATGACTCTGCCAGGATGGGGCCGATGAGTCATGACTATGGGCGTGGCCAGAGCAGGCTATATAAGCCAGCTCTGCCTCCCAGCACGCACTTCGCATTATTCTGCTAATGCAGGTTAACGTTCACTACCACCTAAGCGATTCTTACCTATTTTGAGTTACCAACCAGAGCGCACCTTACCTGTCTTCAGATACCAGCCAGAGCGCACCTTGCCTGTCTTCAGCTACCAGCCAGAGTGCACAGTACCCGTCTTCAGCAACTCTCCAGAGTGCATCCTACCTGCCTTCCGCTATCAGCCGCAGCACTTACCTGGCCATCTGCTTCCTTCGGCACGCATCCTTGCGAGTCAGGCATTCATCTTCATCTTACCTGCCATCCGCTTCCTTCGGCACACATCCTCATGGAGTCAGGCATCCATCTTCCATCTCCAGATCTCTGGGTAGCGGTGCTCCAACTCGACGTCGTGACAGACAGTGCCTGCAAGGGAAAAAGACAAAGATAGGGTGAGAAACCTATAGAACAATACGTTTAAGGTCGTGCTTAGCCTAAATCTTGCGCTTGACCTAAAACCAAAACTCACCATCTGTTGGAACATCGTGAACTCCATTCTCTTCCTATTTGGCCTCACCTCTTGCACCGCAATTACCGCTGGAACGCATACCACCTAATGGGAGAAAGCAGAGGAAAGACATTATTACAAGGGTATGGACAATAATCAAGAATCAAAACTACAATATTTTAAAAACCAAAAGACACCTACCTTTAGGAGTGGATCAGCCACAGCCGGGCTGATCTGCCACGCACATCACATGGATCAGTGAAGGAACTCCATTCAATTGGCCCCTGCTGTGAGAAGCAGGATGGAGAGCTCACCGTCATCAAACAACAGGTGACACTATATGGGTCGGCGTATGCTTACCACATTCTGAGAAGAAGGGTTAGAGAGAGACAGCAATCATACAGCAGCCTTCTCACAATCCCTCCTATCCCCGCAGGGGCAGTGCCAACAGCCAGCGCAGTCCACCGGCCATGAGCAGCGGAGGAAGCATGACAAGGGGAATTCACTTCCAGGGAGGGCTGCGACCGTGCCCCAAAGTCCCAGCAGAGACATGTGAGCGTAACAGGGGATCATGGAAGTGGCCACCCTATCCATGCTCTTAAACAAATTCTCAAAGGCAGAACCCTGTCAGTGTGTGGAATGCCACATCTGGTGCTCCCACTCTGTCTGCCCAGCATGCACTTGTCCCCCACGTGTGCTGGGCCCACGTCTGCCTGAAGCAAGGGAGCATAGCCCTTGCAGTGATGCCCCTGTCCTTGTCTGCATGACTGCAACACTCCCTTAGACATCTGACCCAGGACCAGAAACCAATACATGGGGGGTGGCCATGCAGCCGTAACCACCACAGACGGACGTGCCAACATTGACTGGCCTTGTGATGACCACATGCAGATTCGTGGGCCCCAAATACTCCACCCATTGGTGCATATACATCCTCCAGCATTGAGGACTGCACATCCAGTTCAACATCAGAACCAGTTGAGTGCAAAGAGTCAGAAGTGTCTGCAGCATGGCTCATGATGGTCTGATGCACCAGTGGGTTCTAATGGCCTGCCACGCCATGTCCTTCAATGGTGGTCTGAGGCTTCTTCATCCTCCTCCTCCTCCTGTGCATCTGGTGCATCCTCACCTGCACTTGGACAGAAAAAGATAGTTGGAGTCATGTGCAATGGGTCTATAGTAAACATGTGTATCACATTGCTGTCATGCAACAAAATGCATGGTATGTCATCATAAGAAATACATCATCCACACGCTATGGACAACAAGCTATCTGAACATGGCATATGCAGACTGGCAAAACAATTCCCTGCTCAGGTCCATGCTGCCAGTGGACACATTGTCAACCAAGAGGGTTGTTAAGAAACACATCATGGCCCATGGTACCACAAATTGTTGACTAATACCAGTGAAATGGACATGTGCCTCTGTGACGTGCAATTACATCACATGCAACATGCAGACACACATATACACATCCAAGTCTGCATCCGTCACATGCCACACACATGTTGTCTTGGTACAGGGACTGCACACAATGGCAACATGCCATAGTTCTGGGAAAAGTAAATAGTCTGTGCTGATGTATGATATTATATGATATGGCATTTATAACGCGCCTATGCACAAGTGTTTCAAGGCACAACGAGGCAAGAGAGGGGGAACAGAGAGAAGACAGAGACAACAATCTTACTAGGCCAGGTGACATTGAGATTGTGCAATTGCAGGGGAAGGGGGAGGGGGCAGAACATGAGACAGTAAAAAATAAATAGAACAAATAAAAGCAATGAATAAAAAGTGCAGCCAGCTGGTGGCAAGTGCAAGGGTAAGTGCAGACATCAGGTGTCAAGTGCTGCTAGGGGACTGTAGGGATACACAATACAGTCCCCAGTGCGGGGTCTACAGGGAGGCAGTGCAGGGGTGCAACTGGCAGGGGAGGGGACCTGGGCCCAAAATTATAGGGTAGCCAGGTGACCAGTGAAGTTTCATATTCAGCCAGGAATTCAGCAGGGGACTGGAGGAGAGAAAGCAGAATCAAAGGGGAAGGTTTTGAGGTACTTCCTGAACTGGAGATGTTTCTCCTCAAGTTTCAGCGAGGCAAGGAAGCTGTTTCAGAGGGAGTCCCCAGCAGAAGAAAGAGATCGAACACCTACTCGTTGCTTGGAGAAGCGACTCACCCTGAGGGAGTTGGAGGCGGGTGAGCGAAGAGCTTGAGAAGGAAGATATTTAGGAAGAGAGAGTTGAAGGTATTGAGGCCCCAGGCCCCAGAAGGCCTTGTATACAATCCAGAGGGTTTTGAACTTAATCCTTGTAGCCACTGGGATCTGGTGCAGACCTGGGGAGATATGATCCCTGGGCTTGAGGCCAATGACATGTCTCGCAGTCCTGTTCTGTATAAATTGCAGAGGGTGGAGAGCAGAAGTAGGTAGATTTAGAAAGAGTTAGTAGTCAAGCCTGGAGGGAACCAGAGCTCTGGAGACAGTGAGCCTCTGGGAGAAGCAGAGGAAAGGAAGAATATCTCTAAGGAGGTGCAGCTGGTAGTGTGACTTCTTAGAGACATCAGAGATGTGAGGAGAGAAGGAGAGTGTGGGGTCGAAGATGACTCCGAGATTTTTACCCTCACAGATGGGAGCAGGAAGAGGGCCAAGGGAGGCCAGCCAGAGAGTGACAGGAAAGGAGGGAGCAGGTGTGCCAATGAGAAGAATCTCAGTCTTACTGGTGTTAAGGCAGAGATCATTGGCGGTACACCACTCCTGGATAGCAGACAGACAGTCAGAGGTGAGAGAAGGAGAAGAAGTAACAGAAGGGAACCTGAAAATGAGTAAAGTGTCATCTGCATAGCACTGAAAGTTGAGGCAGAGAGTGGCAATGCGATGGGCAAGAAGTACCAAGTAGCCAGGTTTTGGTTGAACAACCAATGAGAGAAGTTAGACCCATGGGGAACACCACCGGTAGAGATAGAGATAGAGGAGAGGAAGGACCCAAGGTATACCTAAGAGGGTCAATCAGAGAGGAAAGAGGTCCGCCAAGCCAGGGCATGATCAGTGCCATGGAGGTGGTTGGGCAGAATGGCATGGTTGACCGTGTCAAAGGCAGAAGAGAGATCAAGTAAGATGAGGACACATGGGGGTGTTGGAATCGAGGTTGGAGAGCAGGTCTTCATGGATGTTCAGGAGAGTTGTTTCCATGCTTCTGGCAGCTCTAAAGACAGACTGATGATCATGGAGGCAGCCAACAGATTCAGTGTGAAGATTAAGGTGGGAAATGGGCAGCTTTTCCAAGAGTTTGCCCAGGAAAGAAGTGATGGAGATTGAGCAATAGTTAGTCGGGCAGGAAGGGTCGGCAGAGGGTTTCTTAAGTAGAGGGTGCACAAGGGAGTGCTTCAGGGGGGAATGGAAGACCCAAGTGTCGAAGGAGTGGTTGCAGAAGTCATCCAGAACAGGGGCCAAGGTATCAATGTGGTCCTGGATGGTTTGGGAGGAACAGGGGGTGAACCTGTTTTGACGAAACTTTCATAGATCAGACTTGTCTAGAAACCTCACCTGGGGAGAACAGGGGAAAGGCAGAGAAGAAGGGGGTAGAGGTGGCCGAAGAAGGGCCAGAGGAAGAGCAGGGACTAGAGGGGGCAAGGGGAAAGGAAGAGTAAGACGACAGGATCTCCTGAGTTTTAGTGATGAAGTGAGAAGCTAGGGCTGTACAGACGGCCTGGGAGGCGACAAGAGAGGTAGAGACTGCAGCAGGATTGGCCTGCTCCTTGCAGATTTTAAAGCATTCGGCTGAGTTGTTAGATGCCACAGAGACGCAGACCTGGATGTGGTTTCTCTTCTTGGCGCAGACAGAGAGCTGGTATTGCCTTTGGAGCAGGCGGCAGGCCAGTTTGTCAGAGGATGTACAGGAAGCACGCCATTTCCTCTCATCCACCCTGCACTCGCATTAAGGGCGGCGAGGTCTGAGTCATACTATGAGTTGCACTTGGCTTTGGGCTTCAAGTGGATCCTCATTACAGGGGCAAGAACATCAAGAGTAGCAGAGATAGCAGAGTGGAGCATGGAGAGGGCTGTGTCAGGGTGTGAGTCAGCCAAACAGGGAGAAGGGGTGAGAAAGTGGCGACGAAAGCTTCAACTGACACTCGCTTCATGGGTCATATAACCGAGAAGGTAGGTGGCAGTTCTGGAGTTGGCTTGGCCTGAGGGGTGGAGAGAGTGAGCTGGGAGGAAAGGAGAAAGTGATCACTCCAGGAGAGAGGAGTGGTGAGAGGGATAGAAAGGGGGAGGTCTGTGGAGATCAGAACATCCAGAGTGTACCCTGCAGTGTGAGCTAGGCCAGAGTAGAGGATAGAGAGTGAGTGAGAGTGTCGCACAGGTCGCGAAAGAGTCCAGAATAAGGGCAGGAAGCAGCCAGGTGGATGTTAAAGTCTCCAAGAAGGAGGAGTTGAGTGGTTGAAACCAAGAGGGAAGAGGAGAGGTCCACCCACTCAGAGAGGAAGGAGGAGATCTGACCAGGTGGCTGATAGATGGTAACCACGGTAAGGGAATGAGATTGCAGATGAGGCATTTGAAAAGGCATTCGAAAGAAGAGTAGATCTGTGTAGGAATGACAGAGGAAGCAATCCACTCAGGGAAAATCAGGGCTACACATCCTCCGGAACGTTTGGACCTGGGTGTGGAGAGGATCTTGTAGCTGTCTGGGAGGAGAGTGTCAAAGCTTGTGACAGAGGTGGCTGTGAGCCATGTCTCGGTGAGACCGCGGAAATCAAGGACAAGTTCTTCAAGAAGGTAGCAGATGTCAGACGAGTGTTTGACAGCTGAGTGGGAGTTTAGAGTGGCAATATGGAGAAGGTTGCCATCCTTGAAAGACTTCTGGGGAGGGGTACAAATCAGAGGTACACCCTGCTGAGTTGTAGAGGAAGTCCGTGGGGTGGGCAGAAGAGGAAGGAGGAGACGGCAAGGTAGCCAAGGAGGAGGAGACAGCAGGGGGAGGCAAGGAAGTCATGGAGGAAGAGAGGGGACGGCAGGAGAAGGAAGGAAATTGATGAGGCACAGGTAGTGTCTATTAAAGAGGAGATGATTGGCCTGGGGGGCTTGCACCAAGACAGTACCATTCTGGTAAACATTAATGATCACCTTAGAGGAGTCGAAGGAGGCCAGGAGGGCATCCCACCTGGTGCCACCATTAATGGGAGAAGAGAAACGAGAAAGCACAGAGACCATATGAAGAGTCCATAAGTCTGGCGAGGGAACGTCAAAGAGTATGTCGGTGAGGGTTTGCTTAATGGAAGCACTGGTATAGGTGTCAGCAATAGAGAGGCCTGGGTTGGCAACCAGGATGTCCTTTTTAAACTTCTTCCTAACAGATTTAGTGAGGACAGCAGGATAGTCGATAGAGAAGCAGTTTAAAAAGATAGGAGAGACAGAGAGCACCGTAGAGTAGGTAGGGAGGGGAGAGAAGAGGAAGGGGGATCAATGGGGTGGTAGGTGAGGGGAGAACACTAGGGACGGGCGCATGGAGATGAGACAATAGTAGACAATTGAATAGGCACACACGGGCCGTTAGGCCTGGAGGAAAACAATCTGCAAGCCAATCACAGCGGAGGTGGGCAGGCTGGGAGGTGGGAGGGATCGGGGAAGGAGGGAAATGGAAGCAGGGGACAGGTGGGAGGGAGCGAGGGAGAAAGTGTAATCAGCGCTGAAAGAGTAGCACCTAGGCAAGGTCTGTGAAGTGAAGAGAGTAAGTCAATGGATAGATAGGAACAAGGTACAGTGACTCACAAGAGGCAGTGGGGCATGGACCCATGGAGTGTGGGTAGAGTGTGGGAGGGAAACAGGGAGCAGGCCTCACAATGATTTGCCTCAGGAGTCATTGCCATTGGGGCAGCGGTGATGTGCACAGACTGGACATATGCACATTCATTGAGCACACGTCATAAGGTATATTGGGTGTCATCTTGGATGTTCTATGTGGCATGGCAACACATGGTTTGTATCCACTCTTGTGTACACTGGACAGGAGTCACTACACCACATGACATGCTTCACCCGGGGCAGTCATTCCAACTTAGCCCGAAGTGCACCACAATTAAACATGTTGGTGATGTATTACTTCACATATTCAGGGTGCACAATGTTGGTCACTCACCGGATGTGTCCTCATAATTTTCCAGGGCTCCCATGCATTGCATCTGCTCCAGTAGAATGAATTGGCTCATAGCCTCATCATGCTCGGCCAGCTCCTCCTCCTCTGGTGACCCCCTACAGTTGTCAGAGCAGAGGCAAGGTTGGCACTCAGCTTAGATTTGGTGCAACGGGTGAGATCATTCCAGCGCTTCACTACCGATGCAGCAATTTGCTTCTCAAATCCTAAGGAGTTGATCTCATACGTGACTTGCTGCCAATGCACCATACGCTGAGCAGTTGTATGTGTGTTCCCCAGATGCTGGCACATGTCACAGCAGTGAATGGTCATTTCAAGTTGCCTGGGGCATGGCATTACCCCAGGGGGCTGGAGCAGCTGCTTCCACAACACACCTCTTACACTATTGGGCTGGGACAACTGCTTCCACATCACGTCACTTACCCTTTCTGGCTGGGACAGCTGCTTCCACAGCATATCCTGGAACCCTTGAGGATGGGACAGCTGCTTCCACAGCACGTCCCTGACCCCGGGCCCGTCTGCCACCTTTCCCTCTTGGGGCCTTTCCACTCATTTTCCAGGTATAATGGAAATATGGAAGGCACACCAAGTAATTGTTCTGGGCAATGTGAGTGAGGGGGCAGTCTATGTGATGGAAGACATAGTTCTGTGGTCCAGAAAGGTTCAAATGTGCCAGGTCTGGATATTACGGTATGCGTAATGCACATGTACCCCCATAAATAAAGAAAATGCGTACACAATACCAGGATGACATCCAAAATAAGAAGAAATCGGTATGATCCAGCAACACTAAAAATGCGTATGCGAACCAGGGAAAGCTACCAGAAAGGTAAGAATAGTGGTACACGATACACAGGGGCACCCAGAGTTTAAAAAGAAATGTGTATGCAACTCACTGATAGCCTCGCAAAAATCAAAAGTAGATGCGTGCATGCGTGGAGGCAAATCCACCACAGAAATAAGAAGTTTGTACGGTCTCTGAAGTGAACAGCTTGCGTGGCACCCCAAAATACGCAGTACTGCAGTTGTCCATCTCCTCCCCTTCACATGCACATTTGGAGTTGATTCTACTTGTACTAATATATCCCTGAATATGGTGTGCTCAACGCCTACATGCAGCGCTGGTAACATAAATTACGCGCTGAGGGCCTTTCCTCTGATTTCAAGTGTCCATGCTTTTTTCATGTTTTGTGCGCAAAGTCCCTTCACTCTGTTCATTGTGAAACACAGAAGACCCACGCTCCTGCCTCTGTATCATTTTACTGGCCTCCACCTGTGCTGTGCTGCTTACAACTTTGCCATTTCTCTGCTGCCCCTACAGTGTGTGTGGCTGCTGCCCACCTGCACTGCGTTTGGAGTGCCTGCTGTCCAGCCATTGCCTATGCTCCTGTCTCCGGCCCTCTAACCAACTCAGCTGCTTTATTGGACTCCCACTGTGCCACGCCACCAACACAGCTCCACAGCCCAGCTCCAGGACCAACTTGCCCACCCACACCTGCCTCAGTGGTTGCCATGTCAGCACCATCATCCTCAGACCAGAGCGGCAACCCCATGGCAGCAAGGCAGAGGGCTGTCAACTTCAGCACCAGGGAAATTCACATCCGGGTGGCGAAGGTCTTGGGGCATTATGATGCCCTCTTCAACCCTGATCAGCAACACTGCAAGGAAGGATATCAGCAGATCTGGGATGGGATCACGGAAGCCATCAACATGGACGGGGTGGCAGGCCACTCCTTCAAGACCTTGCACAAGTTCTTAAATCCAGGAGCCATGGCAAGGCCATGCGATTCATCCAGGCTGGTGCTATCACAGAAGGGCACCGTGCGCACAGGCGGCGGATGTCGGGGATCAACATGTCAGTCCTGAAAAGATTTTACCCAGCGTTGCACACCCAGGTCAGTAAATTACACCAGCGTCTGGAGTCGACTGACGAGTAGCCATGTGGTGCTCTGCTCTAAAGTGCATGTGTGTTGTGCATGTACCAGCATGTTGGCAGTGAGCCCCTTAGGTTTGCAGCAAGTATGCTCCAGAGACAGATGTCTGCATGCATGCCCCAGAAAATGCTCTCCATGTGTGCATTAAGACGACTTTGGATTTTAAATGTGCTCTTACTTGCATTTTGTGTTGTAGTGCTGTATTGCAGACCTTGCACATGCAATGTTTCTTGTGTCTGCAATGTTAAAGGATGGCAAGTGTGCCAGTGAGGTAGTGTTGCCCATGTCATGTGCATGCATGATGCTCATGTGTATGTGCCCAAAATGGAATTGTGTGACTGTGCATCACTCATGCCTGGATGCAACACGTGCATTTCATCTCTGGCTTAGTCACGTTGAGGCATTGCAGTTCACGGGAATCTGATGTGATTTGTCATGGCATTGCTTGGGGCCTTTGAGTTGATGTATGTGCATGGCATCTGTATGTGGCTGTTGCTATCGCATTCTCACATGTGCATGTACAATTGACGCATATGTGTATAGCATGGGCAATAAACTGGTTGTGACAGTGGCATGTAGTTTGATATTATCGTATGGAGTGAAGGCCGGACAGGTGTCTGCATGGATGTGGATTGCATGTCCATGTTTGTGGGTGTGGAGGTTTATGGTTGGTCCCTTGACAAGTCATGTTTCTGTGAATGTTGGTGATGCCACACTGATTTTGGTGCAGTACACTGGTGTTGCTGTTCTGTGTCTCCTTTTCCACAGTTGCCTCTGATGAAGAGGGCAGAACTAGTGATGTGGAGCAGGGATGCCTCCACCAGGCAGAGGCACAGGCCACAGCCACGTACCATGACAGCTCATCTTCTGGGAGCAATGTGGCTGGGGAAGTGCCGGTGACAATGGGCATGGCTGCTGGGTGCAAGTACAAGAAGGTGAAGGTGGGAGTGGACTCCTCAGCAATGGTGTGGCCAGGTAATGCCACACAGGGGCCATCCATGGCGGAATACGACGTGGAGTCATCCAGGTTGACGGAGGTGGAGTTGGAGCAGATGGCCGCTGCAGCCCAGTCCATGGGGTCAGGTTGGGGTGTTGAGGTAGGGGCTTGCTTGGTGCAGTCCTGTCCCAGGGGAATGAGGCTGTACAGGCCACTGTGGAGGTGCCTGTGCAAAATTGGGTCCCTGGGGCATTGAATGCAGCAGTGCGCACCTGCCAGGATGCCTCCACCCAGACCCGCCCCTTGTCGGCTAGTGTATCCACACCGACCAACACTCTCTTGCATTCCGGTGTGGCCATCCGGGATTATGTGCTGCCCCTGCTGGCCAGGTTGACGAGGCGGACAGGTGTTATCCGTGATGATGTGCAGGCTACTCGTAGACTGCTTGCCCATCATCATGGTGAGATTTACTGCTTCGTGTCCTGGCTTGCAACATGCCTGTTCCGTGGTGTACTTCATGGGATGTTCACTGCTGCGGCCACCTCCTTGTCTTCCCCCTCTGTGCGACAGTCATCCTCCAGGGTGCCTTCCAGCCAAATACCAGCAGTATTTAGGCATAGGGGTTTTATCTCATTTCATATTTTCTCCTGGACTGATTTGACCTTCATTCCCCGTTTTAATTGTACATATTTATTTTCAATACATCTTTCTTTTTGTTACATTCCACGCTTCATGCAGTTTTGTGTCAGCAACTTTGATAGTTCTCCTTTCTACAAGTGAATCTCTCCATTGCGAGTCATGTGTCTTGTGGCGTGCATGCAGTTGTGTTTTTGTTGCTGTAATGGTTGTGGCTGGAAGGATGCACATGTGCCTGACAAGTGCGGTTGGGTCCATCAGACAACTGGGTCTGCACTATATGTTTTAATTTGCATTTAGCTGAGAAGCATCACTGTGTGTTTGCCATCAGTGTGGTTTGGTTGCAGGGTGGTTGGCTCACTGTGGATGTGTTCCATGGTCCCATTAATGGCACTTGTGTCATTGCTGTGTTAAACACAAGCCAAGCAGACACACCCACCAGCATATACAGTCACACACTGCCTTCCCTCATGTGTTGCTCTACCTCGGACACTGAAACGCATAGTGAGCCATGTTTGCTCTTTCGGAGTGGCAGCACAATTCTCCGGTCTCTGTGACCCGTGCACTCTAGGACTACCCTCCCATCACCCATTCATGGCCCTGTCATGTTATTGTTTCCTGACAGGTAATTTGCCCGCCCTTTGACCCAAGTAACTGATGCTCAGGCGGTGATGCACCTGCCCATTGTTTGTGGATATTTCATATTTATTAGTAGATTTACTTCTGTCTTGGGCACACCTTCAGTTAGTGTGCTTTGATGCCTTGGCAATGTGCCATGGTCAACATGCACATGCCACTTGCCATTGCATTCACTTGTAACAAGTCTTGAAGGGTGTGTCAGCAGATGCCGCAGTTCTGGAAGGACTTCCGGTGCTCCCTGTTGATCGTGTTTGTGGTGGATATATTGGTGTTCCGCTTAATGGTTCTTGCAGGGCACAGAGATTCAGGTAAGATGCAGACATGTATTGCACAGATATTGTGGGGGATCGTCAGGGGGCTCCCTGGGGTGTGGTGTCCAGTCTGGAGGGGGCTGTGGGTGAAGTGCAGTCTGGAGGAGGCTTCCTGGGGGTGTCACAGGTGAGGGGGCTGGGGTGGTGTCCTGTCTGGAGGGGACTGCCTGGGGGGTGTCACAGGTGGGGGGTCAGAGGGGAGGTATCCAGACTGGAGGGGGTTGGGGGTGGTGTCCTGTCTGGAGGGGGCTGCCTAGGGGGTGTCTCAGGTGAGGCCTGCTGGGAGGTTCCATCCTGGAGGGGCTGCCTGGTGGGGTGTCACATGAGAAGGGGGGCTGGGGGGTGGTGTCCAGACTGGAGGGGTCTACCTGGGGGGTTGACACAGGTGAGAGGGGCTGGGGGGTGGTGTCCAGTCTGGATTAGGCTGCCTGGGGGGTTGTCAAAGGTGAGGGGGGCTCGGGAGTTTTGTCCAGACTGGAGGGGGTTTAGGGGTGGTGTCCAGTATGGAGGGGGCTGCCTGAGGGGCTGTCACACGGGAGGGGGGATGGGGAGGGGTGTCCAGTCTGGAGGGGTGCTGTCTGGGGGGGTGCCACAGGTGAGTGGTGCTGGGGTGGTATCCAGTCTGGAGGAAACTGTCTGCGGAGTGTCACATGTGAGGGGGGCTGGAGAGTAGTTTCCAGTTTGAAGGGTGCAGCATGGGTTTGCGAGGGAGGGCCAGCATTTTCTCTGGGGTGAAACATGGGCTTGCGAGTTGAGGCATGCAATTACGCTTGAGTGCAGTCTCTCTTTGTGAGGGAGGGCCCACATTTTCGCAGGGGTGCAGCCTGGACTTGCGAGGTAGGGCCCCGTTTTCGCTGGGGTGTAGCCGGGGCTTGCTAGGTGAGACATGCAATTTTACTGGGGTGGAGTCTGGCTTTGCGAGGGAGGGGCCGTGTTTTCGCCAGGGTGCAGCCTGGGCTGGAGGGGTGAGGTGTGCAATTTCGCTGGGGTGCAATCTGGCTTTGCGAGGGAAGACCTTTGCTTTTTCAGGGGTGCAGCCTGGGCTTGCGAGTGAGGGCCCATGTGTTTGCAGGGGTGAACCTGGGCTTGTGAGGTAAGTCGTGTAATTTTGCTGTGATGCAGTCTGGCTTTGCGAGGGATGGTCCACGTTTTCGCTGAGGTGCAGCCTGGGATTGCAAGGTGAGGCACGTGATTTTGCTGGGATGCAATCTGGCTTTGCGAGGGAGGGCCTGTGATTTTGCAGGGGTGCAGCCTGGGCTTGCGTGGAAGGGCTGCCTTTTCACAAAGGTAATGGATGGTGTTTCAGGGGTGGACACGGATTTGCGCCTGGATGGGCTTTTAGCTTGCTTTTTGGTGTGCATAGGGGCATGTTGTGGGCGCTCCTCGCAAGGATTGTTTTTACTTGTGCGACAGCTAGTAATGTGCCTTTGAATCAATGAATACATGTCGAGCACAATTTATTTCTGTGCCACCGCTCATGCAGGGTCCTTCTTGGTGTCCGCCCTTGTGCCATTTCTATGCCAGATTCCATGAATTAGGCCCGTAGTGTACAAATATACATCTAATATATCACGTGAGAACACACAAAATCAAACCCTCAAATAAAAATCTCTCAAATGCTTTTGATTTGAGACCAGAGTTTCATCAAATGATAAACACAGATCTCGCTATTACCCAACATGAAAATGTTCCAAATTCAACCAATGCCATGATGTTCCAAACCTAAGCCTGCTGCAGCCAGTTGTTTCTTTCTCAATCAAATTATGGACAGGCAAACCAACAGAAGATGTCTCACGTTTCAGGTGCCTGTTCCTGACAGGGTTGACATAGCCTCACTTACTTCAGTATCCCGTACAGGGCTCCTGTCATTTCGAGGGTAATGTTGATGTCAAATTTTAACTTCAGATATTCCCATGCAGATATTCCAATACAGAAGCATTCCCCTTTTTTTTTACATGTATTGTGGTGTGCTCACTCTACTTTGCAATGTACTGTATGAACATCCCAGATAAACTTTTTGCAGCCAAATCTATGTAGGTTTGTTCCCAAAAACAGATATGCAAGATTTCAAGGATGTTCCTTCTGTAGATGGTAGCAGGTCTACTCAGAACATCCATAGGACACCACAAAGCCCAGTGCCTGTTTTTTTTTCAAAATTTCAACATTGAAGCTCTTTCCCACATATTGCTTGCGAGTCACAAGGGCATTCCATAATAGCCCCAATGTACTGAGTGAGGGTCTAGGAGTAAGAGACTGGCACAAAGGTGGCATATTGTTTGGCAAATAATGTTATTAATAAAAAAAACTACGAGGTTGAAGGAAATCCTAGCTAGCTCTTATGCTAAGAGGGGTTAACCCAGCCATAACAGAATCAATAGTTAATGAAACTGTCTGTGTCAGAATGTCCAAAGTAAAGTTTGCCATCCTGTCTCTAAAACCTAACTTGTCCCTCACACTCGAAACTAACAACGGGTGAAAAGGGAAATGTCTCTTGGTTGTCAGCCTGCAGCCCAGCTTCAGCTTTGCAGTTCACAAAACAAAAGTTCCAAAAAGGTGCAACAAGGTAAAGAAAAGTTCCATTAAACTCAAGGGTTTGATTCCCTTTCCTCAGAGTCTTTCCAGCTTTCACCAGGTTTATCTTTCGTGGATGGACCCTTCCCCAAGTACTGTACCCAGGGAAAATAGCTTGGTTCTCTTCTCCTAAGCTCTGCCGTGATACTCAGTACTGCGAGAAACCAGAAGGTGTCTCACCCGCCAGTCCTAAGGGGTCTCTCTCTCAGGTGGCCAGGGCACTGCCATCACATTTTTATCCAGACCCTTGGGTGGACCAGTGCAGGAGGATCACATGGGTGAGGGGTCTTCGAGAAGTGGAAGTGAGACACGCTATCCCTCCCTTCCCTGCAATACCTTTACCCCATCCTACCAAGTAGGATATATGGAAACTCTACCCCTTTTCCTCCATAAACACTTTCACATGGACAACCAGCTCTGGGAGAAAACAGACTCACACCTGAGTCGTGTACCTGACATGTTCCCCTACTATGGTCAAGCAAGGTCTCGCAATTGATGGTAATCATTTACACCTGACTTCCATTATCCCCACACAGATAAAAGGCAGAGCACAAGAGAACACTCAGAGTGAGGCAAAGCACACAAAGGAACAGCAGTTATGAGATGGCAGCTGAACGAGGGAAGAAAGACGGCAAACCACAAAGGATGCACAAGAAGGGAGATACCCTTGACCTTTCCAATGGAAAGCAGTTACTTTCTAGACACCTTTGGATTTCAGAGCACAAGACCAAAAAACCAGACTGAAGTATCCCGTATTGTGTGTCAGAGATACCCAGGGTCCTCCTACACTGCCGGTCGAGTAGGAGAGAAGCAGCAGCCACTGTGGTAACGTCCTTGGCTCCAAGATCATTGAAAGATCAACTCGGGTGCTGAATTCAGGAAACCGATGCAAGACCGCGCATGTGATGAAAGATGCAAGGACAGCTTAATGGCTGATGGATGTGTGAACTGTAGCAAAGAAGATACAATATTTGTGACAGAGGGGTCTGGCAAGGCGATTGTGCTCAATCAAATTTCTCACCCACGATGCGCACAAGTGAAAGTAAATGATAAAGAATAAGAATTGGTGTGAATCTAAGTGGTCCTGCAACGGTTTAAAACAAGCCAAATCGAAAATCTTTGTTTTTTTGATACAAACGGATTTGATCCCTAAAGAGGGGAATCTGTGGTGCGATCATGAATGAGGGAGACCAATCATGAACATTGTGCTAAAGGGGTCTGAGCATGAATGAAGGGGATCCGTGGTCCAATCCCGAACAAGGGGGACCAATTGCGAACCTGTGAATGTGAAAATCCTGATAAGAAAGGAACTTTGGTGTTTGTTTATTATGTCAGGCCCTCTCCAATAAGAGACTGTCATTAGGAGAGAGGCTTTGGCAGAGGGTGTTGATACCTATGCTTTGAACTGTTTCCTCATGGCCAAGAAGCCAGAGTGTGTGTGAAACTCCAACGTGCCACCTTGTCCCATGCTGAAAACGTAGGGGAGGGACGCCAACTGCTCAACTATCCTGACATATTATTTCTTGCACACTTTTATTTTGCCTAAATTGTTGTCCCACACATTTTGTATTTAGAAGTAAGGAATGGCAATAGTTGTATTAGTATAGGCCCTTTTATTTTGACAGACACTCCACTAAGACTGTTTTATTATTGGGTGGACGTAGCTTGCTCCCATCCTTAGATTTAGGATTAAATAGGCATTCAACCAACCCATTGAAGTTTAATAAACACCCTTGAAATGTGATCATTTGTGTCTGTCTTCACTGTTTAATACCATGCCTTCCTTACAGTACCCCTCCTCTTGATCCACTCTCTGCCAAGTAGGGCACATATTTATATTCTCAGTTCTGTCTCTCTGTATTCACTTGTATCCAGAGCCTTGGTTTATTCTCCTGCCAAGGTCTCTGAGTGTCAGTCATATTCGTCTTGATTACAACTCGGGGGTAGTTCCCCCACATGGGGCCCAGACCCCCTTCACTTGATCATTCACACAGTTCTTTATGTCTAACTTTCCTTGGTCCCACAGCTTTGTTTTGTTCTCCTTCCGCAGTCTATGAGAGTTTCTGGCAAAAGCAACGTTTTTATTTCTCCTTGTTACAGTTAGGGGTGCACCACCCCAGTATGGGTTCCAGACCTGCTTCTTTAATTCCTCTACACACTACAACCTTGGATTACTCCCCTGCCAATGTCTGTGGATATCACTTGGGCATATCAAGTTTGTATCCCTTCTTAATTCTGTTTGTGTTATGGCTTCCCATGGTAGGTCCCAGGCCTCCTTCACTTGACATCTCTTCCCCAAGGAAAATATCTTCTGTATATTGCTTTTCACTTCACTCGCTTTCCGAGTCTCCCCAACCCTCAGATTGGCCACCCTATTACCTGCAGGCACTTGGCAGTCACCCTCCGGTTGTTCGCCGGTCTCCCAGGAGATGCAGATGCTTTCATGGTCCACTGGACTCTTTCCCAGTTCTCTGCACATCTTCTCTGCCATTCCGAGATTGAAGAAGTTATATTTCTCTTCCCTCTCCTACTTTGAATGGGAGCTGACCAATGGCATGGCTCAAAAGACTAGAGTGTTTGAATTCATTCTTTACATTAATCCTCACTAGTCATTGCCTCTTCCTCATCCCAGTGGTTTCTACTTGTGTTACAGAAGTGCATAGGGGCATTAGGCATTAGGGAATGGGGATTTTGAGGGGTTTTGATGGAAGGTTGCAAGGTTAGAGTTGACAGGGTGTGAATACATATTTGCTATTATTAATTTGTTTCCAAATAGGACAGAGACATAGCCCAACCAACCACAAGAGTTTGGAAGAAGTTGTAAAAGAGCTGGAACATTATTTCATCTTTGCTTTTGTGTGCCGCTGCATATAAACAGCAACTGTGGAAACCACTTTAAAGGGAAGGTAAAACAGGAGCTTTGTCAAGTCAAGTGTTAATTATTCAACAAAAGCTCTGCTAACCCTCACATCCACAATCAGCAGGGATGACGTAATCATAAAACAGGGTTCTACCAAAAACAATTTAAAAGATCTGCTCTGAAACCTTCAGAAGACATTGCTGCTCACTTTAATGATCATTCAGGCACCACAAACAGGAACATGGGTTTCAGCCCAAATGAGGTTCTCACTGGTTGACCAAAGCATCTACCAAAATCACCCTGATTACCATTGAAATTTTGGAAATGTGCATGTTTTTTATGATGCTGTTTTGCAATATTGGGCCTCATTACGAGTTGGGCGGAAGGGGCTACCGGGCACCGGTAAGGAGACCGGTGTCTGTAATACCCTACCACCTGATTCCGAAGTCCCCTAACGGGAACCGCTAGGGAAGTGTGGTCGGACCACACGTCCCTTACGGGTCCCGTTAGGGGACCAGGCTGCTAATTACGGGCCTGCCATTAGCAGGCCCGTAAATAGACCCTTACCCATTCCTATTGATCCCTATGGGGGCTCAAATGGGAATGGGGAATAGGTGGTGCAATGGGGATTTACCGGTCCCGCCAGGGTCAGACTAGACCGGTAAATCCCCATTGCACCACACTGGACTTGGTCCCGTTATTGGCGGCAGTCATGGCGCAAATAGCGCCATGACTACTACCAATATCGGAATGAGGCCCATTGTCAGAATCTAGTAAGGGATGTAGGGCATGTTTAATGTACAGGTCCAGCAAGCACTTTGTGGGCTATTCTGACCCACAAGGCTCTGCCCTGCAACATGACTGTGTGCTGCTTTAATCAAAAACAACAGAATGGCCGCCAAAAAGCCCTATTCGCTAAAAATCTCTGAGAAGTGCACAGGGAAACATGAAAAATAGGCTGCCAAATCTATTTTTGCCTATGTCCGTGGTAAAACAGGGGACCACACTGCCAAAACCTATCATTGGGTTGCCCGCAGAGTGAAATGAAACTACTTGAAAGGCAGTGCTACATTCCAAAGGAAAACCCAGAAGTGCTTTAAAATCAGTTTTTCCTTGGCTGTTGAAAGTGCAAATTCATGGTTCCCAAACAGCAGAGAAGATCCAACATCCTCGTGGGGTGTTCACCATCACCTTATTTAAGGAATCCCCATAAGCACAATGCCAGGAGAAGCACCTTTCATCATAAAAAATCCACATTCAAAAGGTGCTTGCTCGGGAAAAATATGACAGATATGGGCGCAGTACGCCACTCGCCTGTGTCCAAGCTGTCATTTACTTATACTGTCAGTTTAAAACTTGTGTCTTAAAATTAAATTGTGAAAAAGAAGAGACTTTCCATCAGAAACCCTATAGGTTTTTACAATTCAATCTCTATGTTTTAAAAAGACTGGAATGAAGAGATCTGTGTGTATATTTGTTGAAAATGTAAATTGTATTTTAGAAAAGACCATTTTAAACAGTGTTTTAAAAGTGAACTAATGTCAGCCACACTGGACTTCAAAGACATTCCACAGCTTCTCCCAAACAAAGGAATCTTCCTCCTGCTCTCTGCTCAGGAACTGGCATTGAGTTGTTAATGGAGGTGGGAAGAGATTTTGGCCTGTTGCTCTGAGTGGAGACAAACGACTCCCTTGACTGAAAGGAAATGCAAATTTGTGAGTCAACAGAAACCAACTGCCAAAGGAAGAGAGGCCAAGGTTGCTCTGGCCTAGCCCAACCTTGTAGGCGGGACTAGAAAAATATGTGTATCTTAAACTCCAAGGAAATATCTTTTTGGATAAAGACTCATAGAAAACTGTGTAAAACTTAGAAAAATCTGTATTTTATAGGTTGTTAATATGAAAATGCTGCTCACAGTTTGAAACTACTCTGAACCCTGTGCAATGTTCAGAGACATGCCTACCAAAATTTTGATGTTGTAGCAATTGTGATGATGCTAGGAATATGAAAATTTACAGGATTATGTCCAGATGTCATGCGCATGTATGTAGAAAAATGTTTACAGATCTGATACTGGGTAACCAACCAAAAGAGCGAAAAACTGTCAATTTTGAACCGAAACTCTCAAGAAGTTGGGACTCGGACGGATACGTGCTCTATTAAATCTGTGATGTGAATATGTATTATTAGCAAGTTGGTGATATTGTAAATATGCTTTATATGAAAAATAGATTTTCTGTGTAGAAACAAAGGGGAGGTTTTTCCTTAGATTATAAATTGCAGCATCACTATGACACTAGATTTCCTTCTCAAATCAGGAGAGGTGAAATACTCTGACCAATCGGATTCCTAGATGGTTGGATTAGTATAATCAGCCTACCCACCCCTTTGGGAAATACATAAATAGGGACTGTTTAGGACTTAGGGACACACATTCACCCATCAACTGATTTACTGGTGAAGCGCTCTGCAGGAGAACCCAGATCCAAGACTCCAGAACTCTGATAGCAGAAGGCCCAATTCAAAACCATAGTTGTGAGTATCTAGCATAGAAATCTCCAGAGCCAATCTCTGAGCTTTAAGTAATCCAATCCAAAACCATTCTAGCATATCCAGGACTGCATTGTAGAACCTTCTTGTCTTTTCTGAATCTTTCCCTCATCCATATAGTCCTTTAGTAATTGTAGTGATAATATCATCTTTGCGCTTTATTTTTATGAAGAAAGACAAGTGTCTTGGTGGGCAAAAGTCAGAGCAGAGGTGCCGCTGTTCTGGTGGCTGTCCCGTTGGGTATCTTGCATCTTCAGAGCCTCCCTTTGTGTAAAGAAAATTCTTGTTTGTAATTCAAAAGTGCATCTGTTATGTGAAAATCTTGACTCTTTTTGAGAAAAATCAACCTCTATTAAAACCTTCATAACTTCTGAACCGTACATGCTAGAAACAAATAGGAATATCAGTGTCAAATTGAAGCTAACATCCTCAGCTTTCAAATTAATCTAAAACTGCATTCCAACTCCTTATAATTTTTCTGTAATTGCGTTTCTCGCGCGCTGAAAAGTTTACAGCGCATCTGCATTTGGCTCAATTTCATCACATGTAAAATAACTATTTCTTGCATCCGACCTCAGAATTCAGTTTCCAATCTGCTAGTCATTCATCATTGCTAGTGTTTACCTGAAGTTATCCAAAGCGGCTCCCACTAGTTTTGAATTCAATTTAGAGAATTAAATTCAGTTTTCAGTGTTGTCCCCATTCATTCAAAACCACATTCAAAAGCATTTTACCAGTTTTGAAATCATTCCTGTTTCTCTATATGCTTGCTGTGGGGAATTGGGATTGAAACTGTATTGGTTGAGATTGTATATTCCTGAAACCTGTTTTCTCTACTTCCATCTCTCTATTACTTATTAGGTGGGAATTGAGTAGTGTGCAGGGGAAAAAAGTGACATTGCATTTGATTGAACCCATATAAAATTTTATTTCTATGCTGCATTAATTTCCCATCATTTCATTTGACTGAACCCACACTAAGTTTTATTCTATGATACATTATTCTTCTCATCCATACTCCTACTGATTAAAGAGATTGTTGATTGTGATATCACCCATTGGTGATCATTGCATAAATATTAATAGTGTGATATCTAGATATTGTTCAAATTCATAAAAGTGTGATATATATATTGTTCAAATCCATAAAATAAATCTTTTAACTTTGCAGAACAACCTGCTCCTTGGTTCAGTGAGACCGGGGGGATTCAAAGAGAGGGGCGTAATATAAGGGTATATCATTCAGAAATAAAAGAACTTATAGACACAAATATATAATTAAGGGTTTCAATTGTGCATCCCATGCTAGGCATTGACTTAGGTGTAGTGCTGGGGTGAAATCACTTACAAGATTGGGGGCTCGTCCGGGATTTCTGAATTAGAAATACCACTTGTGACAGCGTAATACAGTGGGCCTCATTACGACCCAGGCGGTAAGTTACCGCCTGGGCCGTGACTTTACCACCATGGCGTAAACTACGTTTACGCCATGGTGGTTGGCGGACTTACCGCCCCATTCCGAGGTCGGCGGGGCGGTAAGTCCCCAATCCCCATTTACCCTTCCCCATTCCCATTTTTGCCCCATAGGGCAAAATGGGAGTGGGGAAGGCGTTAATTACGCCACCGTAAATTACGGTGGCGTAATTAACTCCATGGTCCCTTAGCGCCATGGATTTTAACACCTGCTAAAAGCAGGTGTTAAAAGCGCCATGGCGCTAAGGGACCTCGTAATTGGCGGTAAGGGGTCGGCGCAGCTAACGCTGGCGTAAACCCCTTACCGCCAGGGTCGTAATGAGGCCCAGTGTGCTTACTGACAGGGTACATAAATCCTGTTGGGCTACCACACTGTGTTACACTGTGAAAAACACCCCTCAAAAGGGAACGCTCTAAGGAATCGGTCTGTTTTGCATAAATAAAATAAAACTTCTGTAAGTCAGGAAGGAAATTAATATTTCCAGAATGGTGACTTTGGTAGAGATGAATATGGCTAAACAACACCAATTACATAAATTGTTTGTAAGGGGTGAATGGACAGAGCAGGATCAGAATGTGTGGTTGCAGGCAATCACAGAACAGATCACTGCAACAGGATTAGATATATGGCAAGATCAGGGTCCATTACATATGGCCCTGAGTGAACAATATATGGCCCCTAAGGCAAAGGAAGAGCAAAAAAAGATTGCCAAAATAGTGGCATATATATATCTATATATTGGAGCCATACAGGATAAATATGCCGAGCGAGGCCCAAACTGTTCTGGACTCTGCTGAGCAGAGGCTACAGAGGAGCCAGGAGTCTAAAATTGAGAGTAGGCAGTACATAATCAAAAAAAAAAGGGGGACGTGGGTATCCTGCAGCAGGAAAGGGCAGACCAGCATACCAGAATGCAGGCCCTGCAGAAGGAGTACCAAGAAAGTTTGGACTCCCTACTGCAGAGCCAGACAAAACTGGAGCAACAAATACATTTCAAGAGGGCCTGCACAGAGCAGGTAGTCACCCTGCAAAGTCACCTGGACAGAGAAAAAGAGGAGAGCAATAAATGAATCCTGAAAGACCTAGATACCCAGGCAGAATTTGATGAAGAGCACCAGAATGATGGTGCGCTTCAAAGACAGAGGGACGACCTGGCGGCACAGAGGCAGGCTCTTGCTCAGGAAAGGAACACCTTAGGCCAGGAAGTCTGTCATTTAAAAAAGAAAGTAAAAGAAAATCACCTGGCCCTTCAGGGACTGGGTGACCTGCAAAAAGAGCATGAAAGATTGTTAGAGCACACCAGGAGGGTGGAATATGCCCTAGCAAGGAAAGACCAGGCCAGTATGGACAGGACTCAGGAGGTAACCCTCCTGCAGCAAAGACTCGCCCAGTACTCAAAAACAACCCAGGAAGCACAGAGAGAAAATGAGGCTCTCTGTGAGAACAATGACAGGTTCCAAGGACAGGTAGCTATGCAAGAGCGATTGATAGAAACCAGCAAGACCTTGATGGAGGAACAGAAAGCTCAGGTTCTTGCATGGCAACAGGGAGCAGGGGCTGATAGAGATGAGGTTCGCTGGGCAAGGGAAACACCTGAGCATAACCTCAGGAACCCTAGTACCAGTGGCCTTCACCTCTTCCAATCCGTGGACTCTGCCACCCCTATGTCCACTGGCGCACATGAGCCAAGGGCCACGGGGATGGCAGATTTCAATCCAATCAGAAATATGGGGCTCATAGACCAGCACCTCCCAGGAATGGATGGTCAGGCATCTGGGTATGGGTACCCAATTACTGTGAAATTTAGTGGGGAACTCCATGAGAGTAGGCCCACTAAGGGCATCCTGAAAACCTCTGCCCAGCTAGGACAGTGGGGGGGTACTCATCAAATCCTGAGAGCAAGGAGGAATCAGAAGACTCCTCTGAGCACCCCAGGACACAGGAGACTAGGTCCCCACATTCTTCCAGCCATTCCCAGGCTCGCAGAATCCGGGAAAACCTAGAAGACCAGACAGGCACCTCTGGGAGCAGTGCCTCTGAGTCAGAGGAGGAATGGGACAGGGTAACCTGAACCAAGAAGGCCAATAAGGCAAAAAGGGCCTTGCTTAAGGGCCCCTTCAAGCAAATCAAAGCGATAAGGAGCGTCATCACGCCCTATCATAAGAACACTAAGTATTCTGTTTGGGAGCACTTAGAGCTCTTTGAGCAGATGATGGAAACTTTCCATTTGAAGGACAGCCAAAGCTGTATTCAAAATGTGAAATGGACCTTCTCACCAGAATACTCCAGCTCCTTTGAGGGGCTGGAGGACAAAATCATTTTAGATGGTCCACCTATAGGGCGGCCATCTTGAAGCATTTTGCTGTTCACAGAAATGCTCAGGAGGCTCGCAAGGCAGCCTACAACTTGCAATGTGGGGAGGATCAGGGGGTAGGAGAAACAAAGAACTCAAACAGACCCATTTTGAGGAGGAAGTACACATCTTCCAATTTGAAGGAGAGAGATCCTCAGAGGATCCTGGGAAAGGGATCTTCTCCTTCAGAGATGGGGAACTCCTCCTAAAGAAAAATGGGACCCAAAAGATCCAAATCCAGACTGGGTAGATGTGGGGACTGAGCTAGCGCCGCCCATCATCCACCCCCAAAAACAACAGCAGGAAAATCCCCTGGTTCAAACCCATCCTGGTGACTGCCTACGAAAGGGGGGGGGGGCGGCCCAGAACCAGAACCAGAAGAACCCAAAACTTCTCCCATATCTAGTTGTTACCTTTTCTTTTCAGATTCCCAAGACTCCCCATAGAATTCTGCCCAAATCACCTCCCTATCAGTGTCCAAAACGAAAAAACGAACCCACCAGTTGTCCAAAAATGTACATTATCTGTGCCCCCTTGAGGAGAAGAAGGGAAGATTCTATGCCCTGGTCCAAATACAGGGGCAGGGTACAATTCTGGCACTGGTGGACACTGGATCCCAAGCTACCCTTCTGTCAAAAAGGGCCTTTGATAAACTGAATTCAGGAAGGGGGGAGAATTACCAACTTCCTCTCACTCTTCTTCCTGGACAACTTCAGAACTTTGACAGGAAGGAAATTCCCATTGAGGGGACTGCTGATTTGGATATTAAAATTGGGCGACTCAAGGTGAAGCACCCGGTCATAGTTGTAACTCCAGAGGGAACCCCTTGTTTACTAAGGAATGACCTCCTGCGAAGGTTGTCCCCCTAATAGATTGCGTAAACAAGGTCCTCTGGACCCAGACTAGCCGACCAATAAAATGAAAACAGAGAGTCAACCATCTTAGTTTAAACGGCACCTGCTACATGGTTGAACGAAAATCTGACCAAGTAGAATTTCACTTCCAGAACAACCAAATCCCAGACGTGACAGTGGTAGCAGTAGGACAACAAACTGGTGATGGGGGGGTCCTCTCCATTTCTGAAAATCAACCTTCCTTACAGTTTAAGGTGGCATTCCACACTGGAAGGAAACACTCTGAAATTCTTTAGCAATCCACAATCAGACATTCACACTCCTATAGTTCAGAAACATGAGAAATCAGCTCAAAGCCTGGCTGATATTCAGAAAATTGGAGAGCAGTTGTTCATCCCTGCTCAGTTAAATGAAGGGAAGGACTCTGTTCTCGCCCAAGTGTGTGTGAACAATGGTAAGAGCTTCATCAGCGACGCCATGTTCCGCCAACTCCCAAAAGATGCAGCCATTCCCACATTTAGACTCATAGACAAATGGGAAATGGGTCTGGAAACACCCAATTCCAAACATCTCCTGCCAAGCAGGTGTATGCTCAAAATCTCTATAGGCAAAAAGAGCATAGTCCATAATTGTTGGGTCGTGCGAGACGTCACTGCCACCTTTTACTTAGGCAGGGACATTCTCAATCGCTTTCCCATTAGTTTGGACCTAATAAACGTCAAAGCTTGGTCCCGATTAGCGGATAATCCCATGGGCTTTGATGATCCAGAGAAAGCATGTAGGTCAGCTAAATTGCTGCCTTATGCAGTTGAAATTCAGATTGGAGAGGAAGTCACCATCCCAGAAAGGACCCGACAATTCTCCCTGGAAGTGAAAGTTAAAAGAGGACAGAAACTGAAAAACGCTGATGCCTATGTTCATCTAAATGCTTACTTCCAACAGCAAGGGTTGGGGGTAAAACCAACACCACTAGTCAATATAGAACATGACACCATTCCAATAGAGGTGAGTAACAGAGACTTAAAGAGTATCACTCTAGCCGCAGGCACCATTATTGGAATGGCGGTTGATGACCAACATTTCTCCATAGATTTAAGCAATGAACTGTTAGGACCAATCCCCAAGGACTGTTTTGACAGTGATAGTGATGACAACACAACACCAGACAGGATCTTTACCCGGCAAAGGGGGAACTTCCTGGTGTACACTTCCTGCCCTTATGGTAAGGAGGATGTGACCTGTGACTTCAGGAGGGATGAGGTGATTTTCCAAGTCTGCGAGGACAGCCTTCCCCACCTGAAGCCACCAGTCCAAATCAGCACTCTGACCAGGGACTTCTCCACCCAGCTGGAGGAGGCCGCTGAGATAGCAAAACCGGAAGTCTTTCCAGCCTTCAGGCAGATGATTGAAGAGAGAGTCAACCTAACTGATGCCTGTGAGACACTGGAGCTGAGGCAATAATTGAAACAAGTTTTCTTGGATTTTCAAGATCTCTTTGCGGTGGACTCATATGACTGTGGTTGCACCGACATCCACACAACAACAATTCCCATGGACCATGGCATGACTCCAGTGTTTGTGAAGCAATATTGCTTGGCTCTCGCATCAATGGAGTCCCTTACTGAAATAATTAAGAAACTTGAGTCCCGTTGGATAATCCGTCCAGTCCACAGCACCTTCAATAATCCGGTGCTAGGGATATTGAAGCCAAACGGCCAGTGGAGACTCTGCGCTGACCTTAGGGAGCTCAACAAATTGGTCCAGACTTCCCGATGGCCTCTTCCCTACATTGACCAAGGGCTGGCCCAGATCCAGGGGTCACAGGTATTCACTGCAATAGACCTGACAATGGATCCTGGACTGTACCTGTCAGTAGGGAGGACCAATACAAGCTGGCCTTTACCTTTGGGGGGCAGCAGTACACATGGACCGGGACTCCCTTTGGATACATCAACTCCGGGAATGAATTCAACATTTTTCTACATAAGGCCATGCCCGACCTGGGTGAGAGGGGTAACCTGGTTTATGTTGATGATGTTCTCATCAAAAGCTCAACTGTGGAGGAACACATAGCGGAGATCCGTTATGTTCTGACACAGTTGAGGGCTGCCGGAGCAAAACTCTCCTTTCAAAAGGCACAGTGGTGTAGAACCCATGTCAATTTCTTGGGGCATGAGATTACTCCTCAGGGTCTCTGTCCCCAGGAAAAAAAAGTGGAAGCACTTCAGAAATTGAAAGACCCCACATCTCTGCAGGAATTAAGGAGCCTCCTTGGACTGACTAATTTCAGTAGAAAGTTCATTGAGGACTATGCAGAGATCACAAGACCCCTGATCCATCTTTTGAAGGGGGGGGGTCAAGAGGGAGTGGGGTCCAGAAAAAGCCAAGGCAGTAAGACAACTCAAAAAAGCCTCTCACAAGCGCCTTGCCTAGCTTACCCTGTCAAAAACAAGGAGTTCTTCTTGGAGACAGGGTGCTCTAATACATGCTTGAATGCAGTATTATATCAAAAGCATGACAAGATCAATAAAGTAATCCCCTATGCGAGTAGACCTTTATCCTCTGTGGGGGAGAAATTCAACGATTGTGAGAAGTCACTCCTGGCAACGGTGTGGGCATTGAAGAATTACCGCCCGTTTATCCAGGGGGAACACATCATAGTGGAGACTCCACACCACCCTCTGCAATATCTCCAAAGTGAGAGAATCCAGGCCAGAAATGTGAGTAATTCGCGAATTACTTCCTGGATTCTGTCAATGCAAGACTTTCCTTTGGAGGTCAGATATGGCCAAAACTAGAAGAGTCCCCTCGCGCAAGGTCTGGCTGACTTGCATGATTGTGCCAGAGAACACTGTCTCGAGGACGAAAGTCTAAAAATCAAGGACAACATGGAGGCATACGTCAATTCCCCACACAAAGTCTTTGAAGAAGACAAGTGTGAGGGAATGCCCACTGTCTATGTGGATGGATGCTCCTACCATGTTGACAACAATGGGGAAAAAGAACTTGTGGCCGGCGTAGGGAATGCATGGGTGAATGTGACCCCAGAACCCTCCGCTGAGTACAAGATTGGTCCCCAAAGTAGTCAAGTGGCAGAGTTGATGGCTGTGCATCAAGCCATCCTCACTGCTGTCCAACATCAACTCCACAAACTTTTCATAATCACAGATTCAGATTATGTACGGAACGGGTTTGTGGAGCACAGGGTTAACTGGAAAACCAGAGGCATGCTATGTGCTAACAACAAACCATTGAAACATGGGAAATTAATTCAAAATATTGATGATCTGGTCACCTCGAATGGGATGACCATCTACTGGAAAAAGATCAAGGGTCATTCCAAAGTAGAGGGACCAGACAAAACTGGAAATGACTTAGCTGATCAGCTGGCCAAAACCGGAGCCATCTAAGGGGATCTACTTGAGATTGAGTCCCTGTTGGGGGAAATCCAGGTCGCTGCTATCACTAGGTCTCAGACAAATGCTCACAATGAACTCTCAACTGCCCAATGGAGTAAGGAGATCCCAGATGCTGATTTGATTATGACTCAAAAAGGAGATCCAATAATTGGTAAGTTTTATCAACACATTGGGGACCCTGGGAACTTTCCCCTGACGGATACCGATTACATAGGGAAAGAGAACCTTAGAGTGTTGATGAAATGTCCAAAAATGTTCTGAATCCAAGACGGTTTGTTGGTGAAGAGATCCGTAGCTGGCCATGATCAGTGGGTGGTCCCTACCTCATTCCGAAGCCTGATGTTAAGTCACGCCCATGATGCGGCACAGCCTGTCATAGGGGGTTTCATACAACACTTGAAATCTTAAGAGAGGTTGCATACTGGCCACACATGGGGCAGGACCTCGACCAATACTTGAAGGGGTGTCTTGTGTGTGCACAATTTTAGCCAACATCCCTCACACACTGTGCATCTCTCCAAAAGAGGGGGATGACACTGCCATGGTCAGATTTGCAAGTCAATTTTATCGGGCCCGTGATTCGCTCCTCTAGGGGAAATAAGTACATGTTGACCTTGACATGCTTGTTTATTAAGTGGGTGGAATGTCTCCGGCCCCTAATTGCAAGGCAGAAACAGCAGCTGCCCTGATGATCAACCACATCTTCTCGCGTTTTGGACTACCCCAAAGGATCGTGTCAGACCGAGGTAGCCACTGTACTAGCAAAGTAATGACAAAGATGTGGGAGATACTTGGGGTCAAAAGGAAGCTACACATTGCTTACCGGTCAGCCTCTAGTGGTGCAGTAGAGATACAATAAAACAATTGTGAGCATATTCAAATAAAATTGTGGCAGATTCTGGCCCAAGTTGGTATATTCGATTACCTCTTGTCCTAATGGCCATCAGATCTACCCCTTCATCTGCAAGTAAAATGTCACTGTTTGAGCTGATGACTGGACACAAGATGGTGCTTCCCCAGCATCCACTCTACAGAACCCAAGAGCAGACATTGAGTCTACACAACTCCACAACTCATGAGTATGTTGAAAATCTAAGAATACACCTTCAACATGATTTTGCCTATGCTCAGCGAAATCTAGAGAGATCTGCAGACAGCATGAAGACCCACTATGACTTAAAGAATACTAGAAAATAATACAATGTAGGAGACCGTGTCTACTTATACAATTTCCAAAGGAACCAGGCCAAACAGCGCACATTTTTGCCTAGCTGAAGGGGACCTTTTGAAATTGTAGACAAAATATCACCAGACGCCTACAAAATCTGCATCCCCAAAGGCAGTTTGGCAGAGGGGGAAGATAATTGGGTCCATATTAACCAACTAAAGTGTTGCCATACTAGGCACAGTCTGCAGCAACTGGAGGAGTCTTCTGGAACCTCAGAGGGGGTCACTCCAGCTCCCCAGAATCCCCACCATAAAATATTCCATATATAGTCAATAACTTACAAATAGAAAAATGTGTCCTGATTTGTCAAAAAGTATGTGTTCGCCCCACTACATTAATAGTGGTGGGGAAATGTCTACAAATATGTTTTTGCTTTGTCATCCTAGAACTGGAAACCATGGAAACTAAAACCAAGGAGGACCAACCAGGGACCAGGAGGAAAGATCCAAGGGGCACGGAGTATCGCTCCATACTCACATCAGGACTGGGGAGGAGAACTGGTCGATCCACCCCGGATGGAGGAAAAGATGTTGAACTTTGCCATTTTTGGAACCAAAAGAAAAGAGACTGATCATCCCAGTCTTGCAACTTCCCATTGATGAATGTCAATGCCAAATCTCAAGGGGGGGCTTGTGGGATGTTCTGACCCATGAGGCTCTGCCCTGCAACATCACTGTGTGCTGCCTTAATCAAAAACAACAGAATGGCCGCCAAAAAGCCCTATGCGCTAAAATTCTCTGAGAAGTGCACAAGGAAACCTGAAAAAATTTTTTTGCCTATGTCAGTGGTAAAACAGGAGTCCACACTGCCAACACCTATCATTTGGCTGCCCGCAGAGTGAAATGAAACTACTTGAAAAGAAAGTGACACATTCCAAAGGAAAACCCAGAGGTGCTTTAAAATAAATGTTTCCTTGGCTGTTGAATGTGCAAAATCATGGTTCCCAAACAGCAGAGAAGATCCAACATCCTTGTGGGGTGTTCACCATCACCCTATTTAAGGAATCCCCATAAACACAATGTCAGGAGAAACACCTTTCATCATAAAAAATCCACATTCAAAAGGTGCTTTCCTGGGAAAAATATGTCAGATATTTGGCGCAGTACCGCCGCTTGCCTGTGTCCAAGCTGTCATTTACTTACACTGTCAGTTTAAAAAATTGTGTCTTAAAATCAAATTGTGGAAAAGAAGAGAATTGCCATCAAACACCCTATAGGTTGTTACAATTCAATCTCTCTATTTTAAAAAGACTGGAATGAAGAGATCTGTATGTATATTTGTTGAAAATGTAAATTGTAGTTTAGAAAAGACCATTTTAAACAGTGTTTTAAAAGTGAACTAATGTCAGCCACACTGGACTTCAAAGACATTCCACAGCTTCTCCCAAACAAAGGAATCTTCCTCCTGCTCTCTGCTCAGGAACTGGCATTGAGTTGTTAAGGGACGGGGAGGAGATTTGGTCCTGTTGCTCTGAGTGGAGACAAAAGGCTCCCTTGACTGAAAGGAAATGCAAATTTGGGTGTCAACAGAAACCAACTGCCAAAGGAAGAGAGGCCTGGGTTGCTCTGGCCCAGCCCAACCTTGGAGGTGGGATTAGACAGATATGTGTATCTTGAACTCCAAGGAAATGTCTTTTTGGAAAAAGACTCAGAAAACTGTGTAAAACTTGGAAAAATCTGTATTTTATAGGTTAATATGAAAATGCTGCTCACAGTTTGGAACTGAACCCTGTGCGATGTTCAGAGACAGGACTACCAAAATGTTGATGTTGTAGCAATTGTGATAATGCTAGGAATATGAAATTTACAGGATTATGCCCAGATGTCATGAGCATGTATGTGTAAAAATGTGTACAGATCTGACACTGGGTAAACAACCGAAAGCGCGGAAAACTGTCAATTCTGAACCAAAACTCTCAAGAAGATGGGACTCGGACGGATACGTGCTCTATTAAATCTGTGATGTGAATATGTATTATTAGCAAGTTGGTGATATTGTAAATATGCTTTATATGAAAAATTGATTTTCTGTGTAGAAACAAAGGGGAGGTTTTTCCTTGGATTGTAAATCACAGCATCACTATGACACTAGATTTCCTTCTCAAATCAGGAGAGAGGAAATACTCTGACCAATCGGATTCCTAGAGGTTGGGCTTAGTATAATCAGCCTACCCACCCCTTTGGGAAATACATAAATAGGGACTGTTAAGGACCTAGAGACTCACATTCACCCATCAGCTGATTTACTGGCAAAGCGCTCTGCAGGAGAACCCAGATCCAAGACTCCAGAACTCTGAAAGCAAAAGGCCCAATTCCAAAGCTGAACCTTTTTCAGCTTGGATTTTAAAAATCTTGCAACCTGATTTTACCCCCAGACTTCCAAGGGGCACATCAAAAATTGAACAGCCTGGCAGTGCTGTTTCTGCTTCTTGCCAAGAACTCTTGCCAGAACTCAGAGATCCAAACCAGTAGAGCAGAGCTGTAACCAGATAGCTGTAACACAGGACCAACCCGTCAGATCCAGTCTAGAGGCTGTGCAGAGACCAAGTGCCGTGCTGAATGCAGAACCAAGTGCCTGATCCTGTCCGGTGGGCTAGCAGAATTCCATTCCAAAACCTTTGACCAGATCTTTGACAGGCATATTCCAAACCATAGTTGTGAGTATCTAGCATAAAATTTTCCATAGCCAATCTCTGAGCTTTAAGTAATCCAATCCAAAACCATTCTAGTATATCCAGCCAGAACTGCATTGTAGAACCTTCTTGTCTTTTCTGATTTTTTCCCTCATCCATAGAGTCCTTTGTTAATTGTAGTGATAATATCATCTTTGCGCTAATATTTTTACTGAAGAAAGACAAGTGTCTTGGTGGGCAAAAGTCAGAGCAGAGGTGCCGTTGTTCTGGTGGCTGTCCCGTTGGGTATCTTGCATCTTCATAGCCTCCCTTAGTGTAACAAAAATTCTTGTTTGTAATTCAAAAGCACATCTATCATTTGAAAATCTTGACTCTTGCTGAGAAAAATCGACCTCTATTAAAACCTTCATAACTTCTGAACCGTACATTTTAGGAACGTAATATAAGTGTTAAATTGAAGCTAACATCCTCAGCATTCAAACAAATCTATAACTGCATTCCATCTCCTTATAGTCTTTTCTGTAATCTCATTTCTCACGTGCTGAAAAGTTTGCCACAAATCTGCATTTGGCTCAATTTCATCACATGTAAAATAGCTATTTGTTTTTCATCTGACCTCAGAATTCAGTTTCCAATCTGCTAGTCATTCAATTATCATTGCTAGTGTTTACCTGAAGCTATCCAAAGAGGCTCCCACTAGTTTTGAATCCAATGTAGAGAATTAAATTCAGTTTTCAGTGTTTTCCCCATTCATTCAAAACCACATTCAAAAGCATTTGACCTGTTTTGAAATCATTCCTGTTTCTCTCTATGCTTGCTGGGGGGAATTGGGATTGCAACTGTATTGGTTGAAATTGTATATTCCTGAAACCTGTTTTCTCTACTTCCATCTCTCTATTACTTATTAGGCAGGAATTGAGTAGTGTGCAGGGGAAAAAGTGACATTGCATTTGATTGAACCCATATCAAGTTTTATTTCTGTGCTGCATTAATTTCCTATCATTGCATTTGACTGAACCTACACTAAGTTTTATTCTATGATACATTATTCTTCTCATCCATACTCCTACTGATTAAAGAGATTGCTGATTGTATTATCACCCATTGGTGATCATTGCATACATATTATTAGTGTGATATCTAGATATTGTTCAAATTCATAAAAGTGATATATATATATATATATATATATATATATATATATTGTTCAAATTCATAAAATAAATCTTTTAACTTTGCAGAACAACCTGCTCCTTGGTTCAGTGAGACCGGGGGGGATTCAAAGAGAGGGGCGTGATATAAGGGTACATCATTCAGAAATAAAAGAACTTATAGACACAAATATATAATTAAGGGTTTCAATTGTGCATCCCATGCTAGGCATTGACTTAGATGTAGTGCTGGGTTGAAATCACTTACAACTTCAGAGGAAACAAAAAGTGATAGGTCACCCATTCAAGCCTAAGAGTGTGGTGTTTAATAGGAAGCAGCATTGCAAAGATTGCTTGCTAGCTAAATCGCAAGGCTCCTACAAGGTGCTCTTGGCAACGCACATAGCATTCCATTGCAGAAATGTTCCAGGTTGGGTTAATTCCAGCTTTTGTTAGCAAGCATTGCCTCATTGACTGAAGCTTCTGATTCTGGCTAGCTGGTTGCTCAATTTATTTTTTAGTTATATCCAATTGAGAGAAACTTTAATGGGAGTCCTGACAATGGAACATTGGGAACAGACCAGCAGGGAATTAGTGGCACTAATGCAGTAACCACTGATGGAAAAGGTGAGTCATGGTAGTCTGGCATAGAGCATTGTGTGGACTGGCACAATGGGATTGTTTTTTTAATTGTTTAAAGTGTGGACATAGCTCGAGAGCAGCAGAACACTGTACAAGGTTTGGGTAGCCTGCATTTGGGCTGGCATCTTTTAACAGTAGCACAGTACTGTGAGTTGCATTATTTGCATCAATTGGGATTAGTCCATGGTTAGGAGCCACGTTTTCAGAGAATGGCGAAACTGGAAAATTGTGGAGGCATTCCGAGCCGATACCGGGATTGAGTTCCCAATGGTGAGGACATGATAAGAAAAGGATTGTTTGCAGGTGTGTGGGAATGTAGAATTGCTTATTTGGTCATTCTTCCAGTAGTTAGTGAATGTAGGTTCAAACAATTACAGACAAGTTACAAGACTCTCCATAATTGTACAGCAAATTAATGGAAGTGAAGCTCATATGAAGGCAGTGCCATACTCAAAATGGGGCAGGAAAATGTGTCAACAAAAAGCGAAACGTTTTCTCCAAAAATGTAATCCAACAGTGAGGTGGCCAAATTGGCTTCATATTGCTTGACTAATCTATTTTGTAGAATGAGGAAAGTACCACAAGACGGAAGTTATTTGTAAACTAATACAGCAAGTGTCACATTGCCCCCCAATAATGAGCTGTTTAGAGACTCGATAGTGCTGAAAGAACAGTCGTAGTATAAAACGTGGATTAATGGAACACGCCGAGTGATATAAATTATAGTTAAAACAATGTTACGTTCAATACAATTCTTATTGCCGATACTGAAGTTTGAAGTGACATCTCATTTTTAAGGGCAGGACCAGAGATGCATCTTCAAAAGCAGGAGGACATGCTGATGGTTAATGGCAGAGGCAGGATGGGAAATGTCTTTTATGAGATGAGGTTAACCTCGTAGATTCAGTATCTATTGTGGTCGGATACATGAGTACAGATTGGATTAGTTAGAGAAAGCTTCAAGATTGACAACTAGACCACAACTTTCAAGTTTCATTTTTCCATGAACAGTGATTTCCACACGCTTTCCACTTTTCCATTGTGTGCAGAAGAGCATCTTATGGTGATAGGAATGAAGTATTTTACCTTTCCATCCTCACTTTACTTAATTTTGTTTCTTGCATGAGGTTTATGGCTGTTCACTTCGAGGGACACCACATCCATAAGAATAGTGTTTTACTTATGGTTCACTGCATGCTACCACATTCAGAGCACTCAGGGTATATGTCACTGTTGCCTGCTAAATATGAGGTAATTTAGCATTGCGGACTAGAATCAAGGTTTAGTCCAATATGTACACACACAGATATATATACATATATGTATTTATGGTATCTTGCAGAGAGAAATATATGTTAATTTTAGAGGAATATGAACACTAAATACATTCAATTGGACAGTTGTCTGTAATGTTAGATAGAGATTACCTCAACTCTGGTCAGAATGTCTCAAAATAAGAAATATAACATATTGACAGATTGTTATGGCATATTGTTTTATAGAATGTTGAAGTGCACCTGATGAAGAGAAACTGAATCCCAAAACGCGTTTTGCAAAGGACAGTGAACATACATAATTTGTAAACAGCTGGACCATTGTGGACTGAATCTTTATTGTGCATTTAATTTTTGGACTATATTAAAGAATGTAATATGTTGAAATTGAGACAAATCTAACTATCTGGAATTATATTGGCTGAGTTTTCACCTCAAATGTTTGCAGGGAAGGGGAGAAACCAATACGTGTGGATGCTCTTTCTTGTATATATTGTATTTCCAACATTGTATCAAGGTTGTGTCGTCTCCTCTGCAACCAAGATTACCTCTAATTAATATGAATTGTTGGTTTATTACAATTCGAATTACAGATGTACACATACAATCAGTTCCTCTACAAATTATACCACAACCCTCATACATAGATGGAAGCCTTCTAAATATACATCAAAAAGCAAAATCCATTTGTGATCTAGAGTATCAAATACATTTTAGAAAAATGATGGTTCCTTATACATTTATTGTGGGTACCATGAAAGTGCGACTGAAGTATTAATTTTGTAAGCTTAAAAGGCCAGGCCCTAAATCAGTCATATACACTCCCACTCCTGTATTTCCAACTCTACTAGCCAAGTAGATAAACGCAGTTCCTTTATAATGTGCATGCATTATTTGCAGTGTAAACTAGTCGATTTTAATGAGAATGTTAATATGCGCTATTGTGTGATTTCAAATGAATGCCAGATGTTGGCATGTAGGGAGGAAGCATAGCTCAGGGGCAACGTGTTTGTCTTGGAAACAAGACAACTCAGTGCAACACAGGTTTGAATCCTGATCCCACCCTTAGAAAACACTCACTGGTATTAAGAGCGTTATAAAAGAAAAATTATAATTATGTATTATCAAATTAAGAAAGTACATATGCAGTACACAATGTAAATAACTTCCAGGACTACAAAGCAAAGTAACTTTATATTCTTTTTTGAATTTGACTTCAAAGTAAATGAAGAAATTACATGATGTAGGATAAAGAAAACTACCCTGTTAAGCATTGCTTGTCTCTAATGTAGAATTATAGGCTGGGGAGGAACTGAAAATGCTGTTACTATCCAATACCTGAGTTATGTTGCAAAAAAGGAATGCAGGAAACTATATGAATCATGCCAAACAATATAACCCTGTTGCAATGGTCCTAATTCATGGAACTTTTAGCACATTGAAAAGTGACTTTGCACTGGTGCAAATTTACTTTGCACTGTCTACAAACACCCTGATTGAGAGAGTGGTGCAAAGTGTATTTTTGCAGAGCAAGGTCACTTTGCACTGCAAAAGTACTCTTTTACACCAGTGCACAGTAACTTTGCTCCCTAAAAATACTTTGCACCTCTCTGTGAATCAGAGTGTTTGTTGGCAGTGCAAAGGCATGTTGCACCAGTGCAAGGTCACTTTGCATCTTGCTAAAGGTTCCAAGAATTATTGTCTCTAATATTGTGCTATACTGGGGAAGGTCTGTAACTCCCATCTCAGCTATGACCCCAGATGAAGCCAGAGGAGTATAACAAAGGCAAGGGTTGATATGTATACAGCCCCCATGGCTCAAGCGTGCCAGCAATAATGCCATGATGGATGCTGTATACTTATGATTAAATAGATACATCATATAGTGCCTAGGCTGAAAAAACATTTGAATAAAGACGGTTGAAGACATTGGGCCTCAATAGGAGTTTGGCAGCATTTACACAGTATTTCCACACAAATAGTGACACACTCAGTTACTGTCCTGTCACGTGATCTGGCAAATTTATTGCTGGAGGATGAGTGGTGGTATTATGGTGCTGATCCATAGTTTCCCTGAGCATGCCTCACAGCATATGAGGACCAGACCAGAAAAATCTCCCTTTTCTGCCCCACCAAACTGGTTGCATCATGTTCACCAATCAAAGAACTAGAGGGAATACCCAAGCACTGACTTTTGCACTCTACCACCCATTCAAACTTTATCATCAGCATCTCAAACAAGCTTGATGCTGCATTGTGTCCTTGCTGAGCACGTCACCTGCTAGGCTCGAAAAAACTGCTCAGCACCGGGACTGACTAGCGTTTTAATGGCTTCTTCACAGACCTGGACATTGGAGCAACCTGATCACAAATTCAATGACCGTCACCCACCGACTCGCCCTACTGGAGCGACAATCATCGACCCTTCCCCTAGTGTAAAACCTGACTCAGTCCGGTTCTTCCTCAGAGAGAGATACTGTTGAATACCTTGACCTGCATTGCTCCAAGCACCCCTTCGAACCACACAGATCAACTGCTTTCACCCCTGCTCGATGCCCGCTTGCTGCTTGGGCCAACATGATCCGCCATACCTGAACTCATCTTGACCCGCTGACATCAATGTTTCAAAAATGTTAACTGACCGATAGAGCCAAAACCAGGTACTGTTGACCAGTAACTGCCCCCTTGGTCCACTTGGCCCCTAGAGACTGGTTGCTTCACTACTGCACCTTCTTTCACCGAAAAACATCTTTCTTGTGGTTGGTCATTTGCCTAGCACCCTTGTATTCACACTCATAGTGTTACTTTCTTCAGTCTGTTTGCATTTTATCTGTTTTCCCACAGGGGTGGAGTTTGTACAGTTTTTTCTACATGTTGCTATTGCGGATGGTGTGTTCAAACAAAATATATATTTTTTTGTATAGCACCTTGATTAGACATTCCCTTTATTTTGTACTGTAATACTGTGTTGTTTGAGTCACTACTGGATCACATTCACACCCCTCTTAAGAGCAAAGCCTTCCCTCTGCCCACGTTAACAGAAAAGACCAAGGAAGTATATCTTGCAACTGTGCCTGTTTTAAATGTATGAATGTGCTGGCTCTTGGTTTGTAGAAGTGTGAGTGCAGATTGGTCATGTTTACCCCTTCTCACTCTTGTACTCCGGCAGAGCAGAAATCAATTCTCACCAGTCGCTTGGTTAGGAATGCATGCTAATCAATAGCATCTACATTGAAACAGGTAGTTGCCCAACTACAAGTCATGGGGAGCATCATTGCATTGAAGTGAATTTGAAATATGCTGGTGCACGATTATTTTCTCCTGTTATTCAGGGAGATTTGTAGATAGATATAGCCTCAGAACAGAAATCCAATGAGGCAGTTATAAATTATGCAACCAAACATCATTGTTTTGATCATGCATCTTTTCATTCAACAATAATAAATATATACAATTCTGAACATCTACATCTCCATTCTATGTCTCTATATTTCATGTATATGCAAATGCTTCTTAATACTAGAGCAAAATGAAAGAAAAGATTGAGAAAGGAAACGCCAACGTGCAGTCATGACATACTGCACATTGGTGATAGATTGGTGTTTCCTTTCTCACGCATTGTACAACATTACGAATGTCTATATCTGTATCTCTATATTACATATACATGCAAATACTTGTCAATTCATAGATGTATTTACAACAACGTCTTCTAGGCCGAGGCCTAGAGTGGCAGATTGCCAGAGGAGCAGCATTTTATTGCAGTCTATTTTCAATTTACTGGTTGTCATTTTTTAAACATAGAGCCAATTTTGTTTCCCTGTGTCTGTCCTGTTCACAACACTACAAAAAATGTTGAGTTTTTAGCAATCATTCAACTCGGTCAGCTAATGTTTTTGATGGTCAAACTTGTAAATATGCTTGGCTTGATATTTGCAAAATCTTTATTGTTAGGGTGACTTTTGTTTATATATAAAATAAATAAGAAAAATGAAACATGTACCAAACTCAGCATGCTTTAGGTATTTAGTGATTTAGTCATACAACTCCCACAGTTATATATGACAGATATAACGCTCTTTGGTCATTCTTATCTTCCCAAAATGCTCTTTATTATGCAAAACAGCTAAACCCTCAATGTTTTTGTTTTGGTGCCACTTCACATTATCTTTGGAATTATTGCTAATCAATACATACATACACAGTGTTAAGCAATCACCTATATATTCAAACACACAACATGCATTTTTTATACCGTTGAAAAAATGTGGGTTTTTTGTTCAGAAATATAAAGGCTAAAAATAATGCATCATTTTACAATATTAAACACATGCCTATGCTTAAGCTAAGCAGAGAGTTCCCACAAGTGGCCCTAAAATGATGTTCCTAAGCAAGCACACATTTCCCTCCCGGCCCCTTATTTCAGACGTCTGTGTCTGCCCAAAAGGTACAAGCATGAAATAAATCATAGATAAGTTAAAATGGCTAAGAGTAAATCTGAATGCGCAAGTGTATCGAGAAACCTGTTAAAGGATACCCAAAGCCATAGAACAAAAACTGTGTGTGTGCCAAAGGTACACAGTGTATCACAGCTGTAAAGATGTTCCATAAAGATATCCATTCAGTCATCTTTACAGAAGCTGCTCAGTGCTACGCAGGTAAATCGCATCCCTTCTGGGTTGATAATGTTTAATTGATGACATTCTGCTGCACTCACAGTACTAGCATGAGAACCAACTCCAAGGTATATCACACAAGGCATAACTGTGATGTATGTAAGTAATATTAACATTAATTATACTTTAAATAAAAGATAAGATTTTTATTGTGAAACAGCACTTCAAACGACAGCAGGGCATCTACATCTATACCCAAACATCTAAAAATGTTCATATGTATAGAATAGTCCAACCAACTGTACAGAGATAACAAACATTTTAAATTACCTTTATCACAAGCTGGCAAGACCCATAGCCTAAACCACACCCACAAGGTTAATATTGTGCTGGAACGCCCGATCCATTACTCAGTTTTACTCTCAGAGTGTTTGGTATTTTGAACAATTACACAAACAGCAATGATGGAAACAGTGTGCACCACCACTTTGTCCTAAAAAGTGCCTGAATTCTTAAGCTACAAGGAATGCTATGCTTCCCACACATGAATGTTCAGGGTTGCCCTTATCCATTACTCCTCCATTACTCTACCTTGAGAATTCACAGCTAAAGATTCCAAGAACCTTCTCCAACTGTCTTTACTCCACTGTGGTGTTACATACAAAATTCACTTGTTATTTTGCCATATTTTAATGTTGTTCCAGTCCAAGGGATTGGAGTTACATCGGCTGCAGCAGGTAACTTTCCTTATTTACATTTTGCCCCCTGCCAACACCAGAGCTGTAATCATGAGTTGGGGGGTTGAGTTATTATTATTTAACATTTTTATAAGATGTTTCTGTACCAATTGCATATATTTCATATGTAAACTTCACCAATTGACAAGACCGGATGTAGAAATTGAGTTATGTTGAATTAATATTAGAGACCTGTTTATGTGATTCTCATAGAGTGACCGCAGGCAATTTGTGAGAGAAGCCAGATATAAGCATTGAAACCAAAATTCCTCATTCCAACCTTCTCTCACTTGTGCCCAGTTGGCAGACAGCTTATTTTCTTATAATTTCCTCTAAAAGATTGGTTTTGGACTTAACCGAAAGTAGACAATTAGCTGTAACAATTACCTCTAGTGCACCCAACTGTAGAACACACTGGCTTTGCCAAATCTTTAGCAGCAGAGATTTAAAATAACATAACATTGAAGATCACAGGCTTGAATTAATAGAGAGGAAGCAATAACTTTCTAATCCTTGCAAATTTAAAAACAGCATAATAATGTTATGGATCCAAATGGGGGACAAGATGGGTGTGAAGGGGTGTAGTTCGGGAAACGCAGACAGAGTTTGTTAAAGGGGGGGAATCTGGTGAAGCTGCAGAGTATGACCGAGTAGGAGTGAAGTTGGGGGGGGTGTGCATGCACTTATTTAGGCCTAGGGCATCAAAAGCCTAAATACACCACTGATACTAGTGCAAAACCAAAGAAAAGAATGGGTAAGCAAACATCAACCTACCACCCTATCACCAATGTGATTAATAATTAATAAACACATTGGTGTTTCCTATCGCACTCATTTCTTTAATTTTTCACTAGTAGTGTCACAGAATAGAGATTTAGATGTTCTGAATTGTGTACATGAATTATTGTCGAATAAAAAAAGATGCACGATCAAAACAATGATGTTTGGGTATCCTACTCATGTAAGTAGTGATTGGTTAATTCCAGGGTAAGTAGGAGATCCTGGTTCTCCCGGGTTAATGCAGTATTCAGTTAGTTCTTAACTATGTTCCATGAGAGAGTGAGGTGTTTTCTGCAGGCTCTATCTTTCGCATTCCTTTCCTTTATCCTTCATTCATTAACACTTCACTTTGCTACAGCCTCTTCAGTCTTTGCTGGAAGCAGCATGACCAGAGAGAAGTTACAAGTAGAATGAGCTCATCAGCAACTGAAGCATTCTACAAAGTGGAGACTGGCTTTGTTTTTCGAGGCATACATTTTCATTGTGCGTTTCCTGCAGGAATGTTGCCATCATATTGAAGGCACATCGTCCATGCATGGAGGTGGGGAGGGAGACGAGGCTGTAGAGTCTAAAACTATGCTTATTGTATATTTGTTTTAATTGTTACTCTTTGTACATATTGTAACAAATGTACAAGTTTTGCAGCACATCAATACAGTGGATATGTGCAGATTGTAATATTGTGTTGGTGCTCCCAGATGAAACAGATACTCAGTTTTAACATGAGCATGATGCTTTCCAAGAAAGAAAGATGTTTTGACAGGCAGTATGGTGTATATTCTTGGCAAAATAAGCTGTTAAAAATAAATTATGAAATAGTACTGGCATTGTAAACTTGCTCTTTATACAATTGTAAAATGTCAATTTCTATTGCTCACTTCCAGTATATACATTAGTGATAATTGAAACATTACGCTTGTCTTCCTGAACAAAGTACATAAGCAAAACCTAGAATAACTATATATTTATTTATTTAGTTGTGTATGGTTTTAAATAAACCTTTACAATATTTGGATTAAATCAACATTTACAACTTTCTCCAAAAGAAAAAAAGTTAAATTCATCTCATAGAAATACATCACAATTCATTTAGAGAGAAAGAGAGCAAATTCTTGGCAATCTCTACAAAGACAAACACAAAGAAACAGACTTTTAATAATTAATCATAGAAATTGCAGACATTTTTTAAAAACCTTAAAACAGACAATTTCAGAGAGAATGATTTCCCATTCAAGATATTTTCTCACAGGTTATCAGGCACAACCCAGTCTAAACTGGGAATACATTTACCAAAATAGAAGATGTGATTGTCCAAAAGTGCCAGACATATTAAAAGCAAATTAAACAAGATCTCCTTCTCCTGAGCATATTTACAAAACTGACAAGTGGCTGATTCCAGCGGATGACAATTTCTAATACATACTTTCTCAATTGTTAGAAGAACATTCAATCTAAAACGCATAAAATCATTTCTAAAACTTCTACCCAGCTTCAAATATTGTTCAGTAGTGCAAGCACTTTTATTATGTAAGCTTAAATGAGCCTATAATGTGGACTTTGGCAAAGTTTCTCTTGTGACAATTCAATTATTACACTGTATCATTTTCTTAACTTTATCCAGATTGGAAGTCAAGGTTTCTAAAGATAAATCCAAATTAAAAAACAGCTCAGAGCAATGGGCAGTAAACATACTTATAGGACACTATTTGCGCCCCCTGCCCCAATTTCCCAAATTCAGAACATAAAGTCTGAATAGAACAGGGAAGAAATCTGCTATAGCGGGCTAATTGTTTATACCATACTTTTCTCTGCAATGGATGTAATCCCAGTTAATATCGTATTACGGAGATCAAAGTACTATGGGATATAAAGTACAAGCCGTTTCTTCACATTAATGCTTCATAAGCATCCAGCTCTTGTAGCAGCCACCCAGGGAAGATTTCGAAGAAAATGATAAACTTCGGAATTACCTTTCCCAGGTAAAATTTTAAAACCTGTAATATAGAAAATGTGTCATATTTTCTTTCCTCCTAACACATTTGGGGGGCAAACATAATTGCTTTTTGTATTAAGAAATTCCTATAAAATGCATTAGCTGGATGATGAGAAACAATAGGATAACCTAAATACAAAATGCTATCTCCAAACAAAAACTTAGCGTGATTTATAAACCATGAAAAAGTATTTTTCTTTTTCTGTTTACAACATTTTAAAATCAAAGTTTTCAGAGGATTGATCCTTACCTTGTTTTCTGTAATAAAATAAGTAAAAGCAGCAATTACTCTCTGTCAGCCAATAGGAGTACAAACAAATAAACCAAAATGATCAGCATACGCTGTCCTCTAGAGTTGGAGCTCCCCAATTTTAGGCGGGACAAAGGAGACCTTGGATAAAAAAACTCAACATCAGTCACATAAAGATTAAAAAGGCAGAAATACACACCTGTCCCATTACAAGTTTGAATCAGTTTAGACATTACACCTTCATTATTTAGTCGCACTTGGACCGACGTTTCTTCATGTAAATGAATAGGGATACTCAAATAAATGAATAGGGAACCTTTCGGGAGACCTAATTTATCTAATTTAGCACACACAATGGCCCAATCAACCAAATCGAAGGCCATAGATAAGTCAATTGAAGCTGCATATATGGGTAAAGAATCATCCTTCCATGCCAAATTCTGTATGCAGGATGTTAAAAATAACACAATCAGTTCCTATCCATTTTCTAAAACCAATTTGGAACATATGAAGCACATTGTTTGACGCACACCACTCCTCCATTTTCTCAAAAATCAATTAAGCGAACATTTTAGAGTCGGCATCCAAAAGGGTAATATGCCAATCATTTGAGGACAACATATTGTCCCCCTTTTTATAAATAGAAATGACATAAGCTGTTTTCCATGAGAGAGGGGAAGACATGGTGGCCATAATAGGCCTGAACAAAATATACAATATTTAGGCCCAGAGCCAGGATCATTCTTAAAGATTTTGTTAGTTAAAAGGTTAAATCCTCCTGCCTGGGAAGCACTTGCCTTATTAATATATCTTTCAATGTCATCTACAGTAAATTCCAAATTCCAGCCATTTGTTAGACATGGATGTCAACCTTCAGGATAGGCCCCCAATTAACATACAATGTGGTAAAATGATAGGTCCATTCATCTTCAGAGAATGGCTTTTTTGGGCAACCATTTGACTTATCTCTAATCCATTAATCCAGGACCAAACATGCTTAGCATTACCCTGGTTCAGGGCAGCCAGCATTTACTCTCCACCCTGTTCTCAAATAAACTAAGGGCCACCTACCTTCTTGCACCCCAGTTAATATTTAAAGAGTTTTCATTTAAACAAATGACCACTTGATTTGCACACTTGAATTAGATATTATTTAATTTGTATCTTCGATTTCAATGAATTAATGTTGCTTCCCATTATTTTTTGAATGGTTGGGTTCTCCAATTTGAAGATACAACAATTGGTTTGTGATTAGAAAATAGTGAATGTACAGTTCCCTCGACACATGTTTCTCCATTCCAATCAAATGGTTCATCAGGAGGGTTAGTTTTACATACATTGATTGCTTGCTTGTCCTTTCAAAATATTAGGAGAGTCAATTGCTTTCTGTCAGTTATATACTGTTTACTTGCTTACGAATTGCACGGTGGTTCCTGTCAATAAGCGGTGACTTGGTATCAATATTTTTGTTTTACCTTATTCATGTTAGTTAGTGCTGAGTACTATCAATATTTTTGTTTTACCTTATTCTTGTTAGTGTTGAGCACTAACTAAGAAGAAGATTCCAGGAGATACAGGAGAGGGAGTCTGCTTTGCTACAGTTTCCCATTAATGTCTTTAAGTTGTAGTATTGCTTCTCTCAAGGTCATTGCTAACCATCAACATTCTCCTTCATCAACACCAGAGATAGTTTGCCCAGAAGGTTCTTCATTCTGCTTACCAACCTTCTCGTGACCCTCTCTGTTGGTATACACCCCACCCCTGATGAGACCGATGAACCTCATTTATTGACGTACATACTTCATATGGTGAAAGGTCATATCCCAATTTACATAGGTCAGGTGCTTCATTTAATAATACCTTGTATACCATTCAAGAGGGTACTTCCAGCCTAACTTGATCAAATCTTGAGGGGTAGGTAAATTCCTCCAATTCAATATACTTCCTAGTGATTAAATGAAAGGCAGGAACTTCATTAAAACGAGCCAAAACATGTGTTCTGTTAACTCAAACATAAATTCAAACAGCAGGCTTAACTCATTAGACTGAACAATATTTTTCCGCTTTCGTGCTGCTGCTCTATGCAGGAGCTCAGAGACAGTATTAGTCTCCCACAGAAGGTTACCTCCAGTTAGAATTTTGCACAGTCCCTCTATATGTCCTCTAACATAAAGTTTGGCTCTGTGCCTTTATTTAACATGAAGTGTTTCATGTGGTACTACGCATAGTACTTCCCGGCATTCCATCGGGAGCTCCTGCTAGTTGCCCCTTTCCGTTTGGCTACCTTCAAGCACCTGTGCTTGGGAAGGCTCTCCACTACCCTGTTTGGGCTTGCAGCCCTGAATAGATTGTTCAAGCTGTCTTTCTTGATGCAGTAAATATACTTGGAACTTTACACTGGACATCCTGCCTATGCTGATCCTGGGTCATATTGTGTGCTATTACGCAATGTATCTCCTGACCCTCACTTAAATGTCCCTGCTGGCCACCCCTCTCCATTTCACTATCTTTTGACAACTGTTTGTGATATGGCTCCCCACATTCCTGTGTGGACTTTCCACCATGGATGGCGGGGTCTATTTGGCTTCCTTGGCAGAGCAACCTGGGTGTATCCTTATTCAAAGACTGAGGCACAATCGACATTTAAATATTTCAAATAAAGGGATTCCTTTCCAGGGACTATTAATATTAATACATTTCTGTCCCTTGTTTAACCCCTTGTCCTTCATAGCTTCAAACAGCCCAATCGAGGATGATTCATAACTATCTCCTTGCCAAATGAAGGCATGCCTACAAACGCTCACGCCAGAAAAAATATAACCTGCTAAGAAAAAAAGGCCAAGAGATTCTTACAAGGATAACACGTTTTAATTATACAGAAAATAGGCATGCCAGCAAAGAACTCTGCTGCCCAAGAAGGTTCTGCTGAAAAATGGTACAAGCAGAATGTTAAAAGGAAACAAATCGTCATTGGTGATGTAAACATATAATTATATACAGTAAAAACCTGTGCAGCTGGTTGGTTAGACCTTATACATGGTCAGCTTGCCCTCTAGGAGATGACAGGCCATTGGTCCCATCCCCGTCTGTCTGTCTACCATCACGTGGGATCTGCTGGCCTCATCATCTCCAGGGGACCAAGGTCGAGTTGGCAATTAGTTTCAGTATGAAACAATGCTACTCTATCATTGTGTCATGCACCTCAGAGACTCAGGGACTGGCACAGGGGGAGTCTTGAGGACAGGCTAACCCACTCATCCTTCACACATTCCATATCTCACTAGCCGCACCCAAGGCTTCCACGCTAGCTTTGGACTATAATTATTTTCTTCTACCCTGCTCCCTCTCTCCCCTCCAGTCTACTTCTGAAGGAGTCTGTCGTGATACATTCTGGTTTCACCATCACCGTCTTGTGTCCAATGCTGGATTTTGCTTTTATGGACTTCATTGATTCACAGTGTGTCACCCTTTCTCATGGTGACCCTAAACCATTTTGTTCCCATCTTCATCTTGTATCCAGGCTTTCAACATTATGTGTTACTACTGACTTCTGCAATTGTATTCGCTCTCCCCTCTTGCTTTTCCACTCTTTTTGACTGCTAACTCCATGTTCTCTCCTCCTCTCCGTTTTCCTATCTCCTCCCCTCCTCTCCTTAGTTTCTTCTATGCGCTTACTCTATCAGAATTGTCCCTGGACCTAGTATGATAGCAACCTCCTCTGTCTCCTCCCCCTTCCCTTTTCTTACCCCCCCCTCCAGCACTATCTGAAATGTCATCAGGCCTCATACGATAGTCGTTTGTTTTGCTCCTTCCTCCCTTTCTGCACCTCTCTCCCTCACCTTTTGTTTTCTCCAGCTCTACCAGAAATATTGTCAGGCCTAGTATGGTAGTCACCTGTCTGTTTCCATTTCCTTCGCACTCTCCCCCTCCCTTCCTTATCTATGTCTTAGCTCTTGCACTATCTGAAATGTCGTCAGGCCGAGTATGATAGTTCATTTCACATCTTTACTGTTCATGGCTTGTAAGAATCTCATTGTATTTTCCCTTGTTCCCTCCCTTGCCTTTGAAACACATTGTGTATAGGTGGTATATAAATAAACTATTATATCATATCATATCATATCATCATAATGTTTTCCTCCCTGTACATCGCATTAGAAATTCTGTCAATTTGAAATAAGGCTGAATGGCTGTTTTATTTAAGATCTTTTCTGATTGAGCATTTTGTGTTCGGTGGTCTGCGGTCACCTACTATCTTGGATTTCAGGGGTCTTGGGACTGGGACAGTTATGGGTGCCATAACTCGTGGTTGGCTGGGTGGGGTCAGAGGCCTGCTTTTGCCAGGCTGTGATGAACATGCACCATGAGGCGCCTGGTACTGTCTCATGGCCTTGCAGAGCACATTCCCTCTCGGGATAACATGTTTGGCAACAGTTATGGAACAATGGAGGGTTTCTCTGAAAATGAATGCAGGCCCAATGTTTCTATACAAAATGGCACCTACTCATATGTGTGCACTAAGTCTAAACACCTATTTTTTGCATAATGTGTATGTGCAAGGTCGTCCCTCCCTCCTGGCACATTTCAAGTGCATTCATGCGATTTGCCATACTATATAGTGCCTGGGGGATGGGAGAGGTTCATCTCCTTCCCAACATTCCCCCCTTTCTTTACTTCTACAGTTACAAACTTCCCCCTTATCCCTGCGGCCTCATAAGGTGGACTCCCTTTTATTGGCATCCAAGCTCTGCAGACTGGTCACAAACGTTCTCCTGCTTGTGCATATTCTGTGGGTGTGCATGTCATATAAATACACCCACCAACTCCAGCTAGATTGACTTAAACTTCCTCATAATTTTCAGGGTCAAGCGGTGGGACAATGATGGTGTAGTATAACCAGTCTACCTCATCTCCATAGTAAATAGGGAGCATTTGAGGAATGGCATGGTCAGTTGGTACTTCAGTATCTTTTGTATTGCGAGGTACATTGTAAACACCAATTGACACCATCATCATTGCACTACTAGGCACTGCTTCGAGTCTCATTTGGCAGGTGCAGGAGATTACCAGGATGAACACGATAACAGGTAAAAGCATATTCATGATGGCTAACGAAGACGGGACCCAATTGAAGGCCTGGTCAAACCAGCCCCCCCCCCCCCTGTATTTCTCCTTCTTTCTTCATGTGAACTCCTAGTCCATGTACTCCTGTGATTATATGAGATAGGGACTTGTTCTCTGCATCTTCTGGGGGCTCAAATATACAGCAAGAATCACCAATCCTCCAGCAAACATCTTCTTCCATTGCCATCAGCATGTCCTATTCACATACCTATTCTGCATCGTCATCAGTGTTAGTGCCCTTGGTTCGACCTTTATGATGTTGAATCCTTGTTCAGTGTCATTTGCCAGCTGGACCAGTTCCTATCTTACAAGTTGCAACCATTTGGCATTGGTTGCTGCTTGTACGCCAGTTAGCAGAAGTGAAGCAAAGAACGTTTCTGCTGAGCTAAAAAGACAGTATTCACCTGGGACGTCGGTGAGCAGTTTAGATGAGTATTTGGATAAGTAGTACAACCTCTTTCTCCGCTTTAGTTTGTCATACTGCCCCCTTGCAGGCAAGATGCTGAACTCAGGCAATGGTAGTGGGTTTTGTTCTTTGAATGTTGAGGGAATGGTTGGGGTGGTATCTGCCCCCTTTCATGTGTTCTTCTGGGACTAATAATAGCACTAATTACAACGTGGCCAGCGAACAATAGCCCCTTCATTATGGTGGGTGGTGCAAGCATGCTTGTTGGCCACAGACCCAGTAGTAGTCCATCACTGCCACCAAGCCCCTTTTAAGTCTGTAATCAACAATGTTCTGTTACATTGTTTGTTAGAGCCGATGAAGAGGGTTGCCTCACTATGGAAACAGAGTTCATAAGGCTCTTCTCTGTGCACTTGTATTGGCTTTTCCATTGCCGCAATCCATGTCAATTTTGTAATGTGTTTTGTGCATATTTGTGCACAGATTCTTTCCACTAAAGCCAATACTTCTTCCTCGTACCCATTGAAGGCCTTTGACAGGCAGCTGAACATTTTTTCTTGCCATTTGTATTGTATTTGAGGCTGTCAGTCACTAGATATGGTTGCTGTAGGTAGTGAGGTTTCTTTGGTTGTCTTTGCATTGCAGGGGCTCTGGCTTCACAAGCTCTAGTCACATGCTGTGTGCCTGGAAGGTGCCTTTTATTCTACATAGCACAAAATGAACCAGTCATTGTGCTTCTATGATTGGAACTTCCTGTGGTAATAAAACTTTGGTTGCCCCCGATACATGCTGTATTAATGAGCATACAAAGAAGCTGCTATTTGTTGTTTGTCTACCTACTGCACTCATGTTGGTGTAGTAAATGTTGCATAGCTCAGGGTGTCTAATATCTTCAATAACATTCAGGCCTAAGCCATAGTATGCATCATATTTGGTCCTACATGTTTGCCTTCATTGGTGAACTACTGCTAACATTGCTACTGGTATTTGTGTTGCAAAAAAACGTTTCTGAAAATGATTGATAGGAAATACATGTTTGAATATTTTACTCATACTCATCCATCCAAATACATTTGCTTGTATGTTAACACTATTATTGCTCCCATGAGAAATATTATTCATATGTACAGAGGCATTGCTGATTAAGTTTAGCAATACAATTCCCTTTATGTTCCACCTCCCCCCTCTTTTATATGGCTTGCCCGGATAAAAGTTGTACCCCAATAAATGCATAACATAAACATCAATATAGTAAATAGGATGGTGTCAAAGTGTAATCCACATGTGTAAGAATATAACCATGTAGAATTAACATTATACTTAGTTTATTTTGTATTATACAATGAATTATTTGATCAAAGGGGTTTCATTTCCTTTGCTCCTGTAGCAGAAACAAAAAGAGGGTGGGGGAAGAGGAAAAGAGAAAGAGAAAGTGAGAGAAAGAAAGAGAGAGAGATTTATTTTTATAAAGTGCTGATGCTTTTAGCAGCTATACATGTTTATTGCCAGGGACATGTAGTTAGGTTATTAAATTCAAGGTAGATAGATGATATGTCTAGGGCAATTGTGAGGCATTTGAGGGCACTCTATGGACATCTGAGCGGTGAATCCAATATTGAAGCCCTTTCACTTTTACAGTGAGAGGGGTGGAAAACACCGCTTCTTGAGGGCCATGGAATCTGGGGTTGTCCCACTTACGCACAAAGGCCCTCATTACAACACCAGCGCTAAACCATGGCACTATTAGCACCATGGTTGGTGCCGGTGTTGTAACGGGTCCGCCATGGTTCAATGGGGAGTTACCACCCCATTCCAAGGTTGGCGGGGTGGTAATTTCCCATTGAACCATGGCCCTTCCCCATTCCCATTTTCGCCCCATAGGGCTCTATGGGAATGTGGAAGATGCTAAGTACGGTACCGCAAATTGCGGTACCGTACTTAGCACCAAAGTCCCTTTGCGGGTCCCTACTTTAACGGCTGGTGTAGACCAGCCGTTAAGGTCGGGTCCCGCATAGGGACCTCGTAGTAAGGCGCTGAGTGTTTAACGGCGACACAGCCTTTTACGGCACCGTTAAACACTTATCGCCAGGGTCGTAATGAGGCCCAAAGCTTTTGATGTATACTAGTTCACCTGGTAGCAGCATTTTGGTGGGCTTGGAATCTGCGGTAGGTGGTTGTACAGTGTCCGTTGTGTCTTCTAGCTGGGGTGGTGCAATCCGAAGGAGTCAAATTTAATTGCACATGTTAAGTTTGTCAAATAATCCTTGAATTCTTCCCCCAAAACCGGTCAGCCCTATGGGCATATGATGGCCTCCTGACTGGGGGATGGGTGTGTGCATGTGCCTGCCTTTTACTATTTTGTGGGGTGAAAAGTGGTGGTCTTTATTTGGTTCGGTGCATATGCTGAAGTGGGCCATTGGCAAGCAGTGCACCCAGTTTTTCTTTAATGTGGTGCAACTTGGAGAGCCTGCTTATAAGGAGGCCGTTAATTCTCTCAACAACGCTGTTGGCTTGGGGTGGTAAATTGAGCACATCCGGTGTTTAATGTCAAGTAGTGCTGTGATCTCTTTGAAGAGCTCATTATCAGATTTCAATACATCGTACACAGCAGATCAATGGAAAACCTTGCACACAAGATTTTTTGCAGCATATTTGCCATCCAGATGTGCACAAGGTCCAGCCTCAACCCATTGTGAGAAAGGCCATATTACAACTATTAAATATCGGGAAACATTGCATCTTTCCCCCATATCCACATTGTCTATGTGTAGCTCCCAGAACAGCCCAACGGGGTGGAGTTGAGTGCCTCATATTGTTCGGAGCATTGTGCCGGTGCTGAAGATTTGGCAGGTGGTGCAGTATATAATCATGTGCGTGAGATGATTTTGAAGGGTTGATATAAACCAATCTTTGTGTATGTCTGCTGTACTGTGCTGTTTGGAGCTGTGGTATGGGTGGTGTAGCTGATCGAATGCTATTGCCAAGAGCTCTACAGCCATAACTGCCTTGACAGTGCATTCTTTTTTCCACAGTAGGTAAGTAGGGGACTGTTTGCATCTTCTCTTTGACCACAGTTCTTTTACTTCGTTCAGTGCTTTGCCCTGCAACTCGATTAGCTGTGTAATGTGTAACGCTGTATATGGTCTGTTTTGTTGATAATGTGATGAGGCAGTTATTATGTACTCTAAAATTATTGGGAAAGGGAGATAGACCACCATTTTGACTGCAGCTTCCACCGCAGCATTCCCTAATGTAATTTCAACAGTGTTATTGGTAGGGGCAGCACATTTGATGACCACTGTGTTAGGCAGAATTATATGCAGTACCCTTTGGGAACACCACACACAATTAGGACTACAAGTGACAGTACAAATTCACCTGTGGTACAAACCTGTAGCGATGGCTGAGCAGCCAGACTTATCTAAAGAATAAAGAGGGCAGTATCAATAGTTACACAAAAGACAGCAATTACTATGATTCAAAGAAACACCGACTCAAGGTTTCTGATTAAAAGAATACACATTTATTTACACATCAGTTGTAAAACATTTTACTAAAGTGAAGCAGCTGAAAAATCTCACTCTTAATACACTACACCATGCCCGATAGATACTGGACAAGTTAGTCTCAAAATGAAGTGTGAGCAAAATGGCACTCCAGCAATTTAAAAGGGAGGGAAAGACAAAGTTAGACAAGAATTGAGCAGCACCAACAAGTAAGTAAGCAGGGCAACCTAGAAAAAGGAACAACAGTGAGGAAATCATATTCAAGGGGCCTGGCCCAAAGTCAATGGACCAAAGTCTATGCTCAAGATCACACAGTTCAGGGTAGTTCATGGTTAAGTCTTTGCCAAGAGTTTGAGACGAAGTTGGTCAGCAGAAACGTTAGCTTAAAGAATGGAGAAGGACAAGCTCTCGGATTGGCAAAAGGTTTCACACACTTTCACCGCGGCTGGACGAAATGAACAACCGGATTTGAACGGTACCTTAAATGGAGAAGAAGGCTGTAGCTGAGGTGGACGTTCCTGGCAGGTCCAGCATGCTCACGGTTCCTGAAGTGACTGTTGGACTGACATGAAGCAGGAAGACTGGAGGGTCCTGCACTGCCCAGGGAAGAAACCAGCAGCAGAGAAAAGCAACAAATAAAAGGTGCGCTCCTTAAAACGCAAGCAGGGTCCGTTCCTCCTGGCTATCCGGTTCACTGTAGCTCTGTACAGCAAATTCGACCAGAGAAGGGAGGCTTGGGGAGCAGTTTGGTAAACTGGTTGTTCCCACCAGCTCAAGGGGAGAAGGTTCCTTGCAGATCTTCCCTGTCGTTGGAGTATGAAGATTCAGACCTGCAGCAGGGCTTCACCAGGAGGTTCAGTCGTGGTAGCGGTCCTCTTCTGTAAGCTTCTCTTCGGTTCTCTCGTTCCAGGGGCGACTCTGCCTTTCCAGCCCCAGAGATCTGCTTTTTATGCAGTTTTCCCCCATTCACACAGCCTGGCTGTCAATCACACAGCAGAATGGCTGTCCTGCCGGGACAGTCACCACAACCATTCAGATCAGAGTGTGACATGGGTCTCCAAGGAGACCCTGTGCAGGGAGTCCTAAACCCTCCCTCACATCCTGGCCCCCCCAGACATACAGGCACCTAAGGAGGGCATCTGTGCAGAAGCCTGCGAAAGGACGGTGAACAAAGGAACCAAACCTGAGAAAGACTTTTACAAAAAGAAATGGCGACTAAACCCAACCGGAACTGTATAAAAACCTATATGGTCTAGCGGGTTTAATTTCGAGGCTACCGAGATAGCCTAAAACAATACCAGGGCTATTTATGAGAACCACAGTAGGAAGAATAGGGTAGTTACCACTGCCACCAGCCAAGTCTTAATGAAAAGGGAGCGAAACAATGCTCCAAGAGAAACAGACAAAAGGGATAAGTATTAACCCTTTCCAGAACTCTATTTAAGATTTGTACAGGGTCTGTGAGTTTTTAAAAGAGACTAATAAAGTCAATGGCAACTTTACATGTTCTGGCAGACAGTAGTTGTTCCCAAAAAATGGAGTCAGAGTTGGGAAGTCAAAAAGACAACCCTGTGTCACTGCACTGAAGGTGCTGTGTAACACACAGTAAAAAGATTATGCGTTTGGAGCAGGTGAGGATCCACAGTCTACGGACACAAGAAAATGTCAAACACACACAGCAAAACACATGTAAGAGTGGGAAAAAAGGCTCACACTCTTACCAGGTGAAGAAAAAAAAAAAATCCAGCAAAGCTGCTGAGGGACTCAGTAGGTAAGGGAAATTAGCCATTCTGGAGAATTCTCCCGAACAAGCAATACAGAGGGTTGTGAAAATACTGACATCAGTGTATATAGTAGTGCAGCATGTTCTACTGGGGAACTGTCTGCTCTCCGTAAACCTTTTATATTCCAATGTGACAACCCAGCATGGACTGTTGAAGTGACGTATGCCGAATCTGAATAAATGGTCATGTGGCATCCTTGTGATGCATGTAGAACCTCTATAAGCGCCATGAGCTCTGCCACTTGTGCTGAATAGTTCATGTATAATATCTTCATCACTAGTGTCTCATATTCTCCTCCTTTGAGGCTCACCACTGCCACGCCCATGTGCCTTTGTCCTGTGTCCTGGTCAATCATTGCTGAACCATTAAGACACAGTACTTCCCCCTCTGTTAATGGGCAAACTTTTGCCTTGGGGATGTCATCAACTTCCCCTTCATATGTGACACAGTAATTGCCATTGCAAGTTTTCGTTTGTACACACCTCTCTTAGGTCCGTGGCAGGATTTACTGTTTTGCATCGCACCACATAGATGTTTCATTTTAAAATGATAATCTTGTATGCAAATGCTCTCAGTTTGGTCAGGCTAGAATTCAATCTTTTTAAGATGGTGAATACTAAATGCCCCAAGTACATTGTTACTGAGCATCCCATCAAAACTGTAAAGCTTTTTTCAATAGCGAAGGCAGCTGCAACTAGTGTGTGTTCGCATGTTAACTGCACTTGCATAACTAAATCAAGCGTACTGCTGTAGTAGGCCAATGGTTTGTGGCCCATTGTACTTTTCTGAGTCAACACGGCAGTCATAAGAGTGCCGCTTGAATGTGAAAATATGTAGAATTTTTGGTTATAGTCTAGGGTGCTGAGATTATAAATTATTGGAATGGTGTACCATGTCAGTTGTCCATTCTAGTTTGTGATTACCTTTCTGTGCTTGTTTGAGACCTTGGCCTTGTGTACGGGGTAGTCTTGAATCCATACCTGCAGTAGTTGCTCAACCCTAGTGTTAGTCCAGTAACGACCCTATAGTATGCATAGTATGTATATTATGTTGGCCTGAAACCAATCGCCTCATTCGCGATACATCATTCACATGGAATCCTCAATGTATTATGAGTAACCAGAGAGCGTCCATTTTGTGTGAATAACCACCATTTGCTTTTTTCTTTTCTGTACAACTGCTTTGAAAAATGTATTCTGAACCTCAAACTCATGCACGGTGCGAGGCCACAGCCTGAATGCTGAAAGGCCAACACAGACAGGAATGTCAGACGATACAGAAATACATAGTTTTCCTCCCTCAAACCCTCCTTGAAGGTGAGCTAAAACTGCATCTAATCAGCAGCCAACGTGCTGGTCTGTCCCACAAGCTCTGTAGCAATAACAGTTAAAGCATGAATTATATTCTTTCTAGCGGTACTCTTTCGCAGAGCCTGGTATTTTCTCCCCCAGAACTGTCTGACCTTTGGAACATGAATAGACACGCACAGATAACGTCCTAAAGAATGTCTCTCTCCTACGAACATGATAACCTTGCTGTACTAAGGGCTCTATGTTCTCCATAACAAAGAACTCTCTCTGCTACTGTTGCTAGAATAAGTATATTTAGACTGAATAAGCACTTGTCATAATGGTCATGATTGTCAATCTTCGAACCCTAGCTTGAAAGATACATTATGGGAGGTTTGAATTTCCTTCTAAAGATTGTATGTCATGTATAAATATGGTTGCTTGAGCATTGCTGCCTCTCTTGCATCTCACGAGGTCTGGGTTCACATGTTGCGAGACGTTAGGCCCCAGTCGGCCGACTGAGAATACTTTGAAATAAACCAGACTTGTTTGGAAATCGAACCTCGTGTCTGTTGTATCACTAGCATATGGTGATTGTGCCTTAGTTTCCATATCAGGGGTCTTTACGGCCTAGCACTAGGAATGTTTGTATGTCTTTCACTGTAACAGGTCTGGGCAATGGCACGTGCGGATGCTGCTCTGTCTGGTATTATTCTCTTGCTGTTTGCTGAAACCAGCTGATCCAAGTACAGTACTTCTAGTTGACAATACTGGAGTTTGGCCCTGCCAACCATGCACCCCTTGCGGGCCAAACGTTGTAAGAGAGTAATTGAGTCCATCTGGCAGTTCTGTTCACTGTCACTACACACAAGAAAATGTTTAAAGGCAGTGAGGTATTGTGAGTCAGGGTGCAAGGGTATAGAACAGAAGGGGTTCTTTAAATTGACCACTGGAAAGTGGGTTGCTTCTTTAGGGATACTACACAAAATGATGGCTGGGTTCGGAAGTACAGGAAATTCTTTGTGTACCACATCATTAAGGGGGCATAAATCCTGGATCATTTTCCAATTGCCCATGTGGATTTTTTGACAGGTAGATCGCTGTATTGCACAGTGAGGTGGATAGTACTATTGCCCCTGATTGAGTAGGACCTAAGTTGTATCTTTTATTACCGGTTCTGCCTCCCCTGATAATGGGTACTGTTTTACTCAGGGCAATACTGCTCCAACCTTGAGTGTAATGTGTACTGGGGTCACTTCCTTTGAAAGCCCCACGGCATGTGGGTTTGTTCTCCACAACTGTGTGAACACATACTCCAAGTCTCTCTCAATGAAGGGAGGTGGTGCGACAACAGCACTGCACCCTTCTGTATTGCACCATAATCTCACAGGGGATACAAATCTCTCGTATTATCTCTCCGTCATTGTCATTGTTTTCGAAAAGTTCTGCATCTGTTACTTCTTTGAGGGTACGGTGGGATCGATGCATAGTACAGTGCGCCACTCTTGCCTGTCCATTCTGAGAACAACCACTCTTTTGCAGATACCACCATTTCTTGGAAGTCTAGAGACAACATTGTACTTGCCACCAATTCTGGGGACACTAGAGGGTGGAAAATGAAAAATGTTGGCACTCTTCAGCAGGCATTGGCAATTTGGGACACTGCCTCCACTAGTACTCTTGTGGCGTAAATAAATATGTCTGAGTCTACAGGTGTTCCTTGAAACACCACCTCACGTGGTGTACACATCTCTGTTGTGGACAGACAATGTTGTTATCAGTAAATGAGATTGTTATGTTCAACTTGCTAAGCAAATCCCTGCCGAGCAGGTTGACAGGAAAACTCTCAGAGTACAATAGGGGAAGCGTAAAGCACCTTCCCTCCAACCTTTACATCCAAATCTTTAGTATATGGAACCATAGAAACATCCCCAGTGAATCCCTGCAAGTCAAGAGTTTTGCCAGATAATAGGAAGTCCCCTTCGCTGATGCATGATTTCTCAGTGCCCGAATCAATCATAGAAATGAATTGTTTGTTTCCTATCTCTGCCCCACCAAGGGTTGCTCTTCAGGGTTGAGGGTCATTGATAGGACCGGACACGCAATAGATCTCTGTGGGCTGTCCTAATCTGGGTATGTATTTGTTCCCATAAATGAGAAGGGGTTTACCCCAACATGCTTGCGCCTTGGAACAGGGCAAATTTGCCATTGGGTGTTCCATTAAAGAGATTTGTGTTACCTGTCTGCTGGAAAGTGTTGCGGGGCATACACTGTTGCATCGTTTGCCGGGGTTGCTGCTGTGAATGGGGGCCTGGTATCTCCTGTGTTTATGCTTGGTGTAATTTATACGGTATGGAGGTCATTCTTGGAGTTGGCCTTTGAGGGTACCTTAATGTGGCATACCATCATTTTGATGACCATAACTGTACTCCATCCCCTTTCTGCTTTTAGACTCTTGAAAAATGTCCCCATTTTCTACAGTTCCAACATTGCGCTGGCCCCATTTCTCCTCCGCTCGGTCCAATTCCTCCAAAACCCCTCTCCCCTTGATCCTCAGAACCCACATCTTCCTCGCTGTTGTCCTCCTTGCCACTGTGGGCCTGGGTGCTGTGTGTTTTCACCCCACTATCCTTGTCCTCCTTCTGACCACACTGCGGCTATTCTTGTGTTCATGAAATTAGTTGTGTATCCTGCCACTTCTGTATGTGCTGCCATTAAAACCGATGCCTCTGCAGTGACCTTAGTTCATTTGTCTTGTACTAGTTATGCTTCCTCAGCTTGTCGCCTCTGAGTCATTGCCTTGTGTAGGGGGAATTCTCTGTTTAGGCTGAATTTCCTAACCTAGTGAGTCCCCCAGCAGCTTTGCTAGATTTCTGGAGCTTTTATTTTTCATCCTCCCAAGAGTGAGACTATTTTCCTCCCACTCTTGGACATGATTTGTGGTATTTCTTTGAATGTTAATGTGTTATATGGGCTATGGGGTCTTTTACTCCATAGGGCCTCATGTGTTTTGCTATGTGTGTTACACAGCACCTTCCGTGCCGTAACACTGGGGTGTCCTAGGTGACCCCCACCATAGACTCCATACCCTGGGAATGACTACTGTCTGCCAGGGCATGTAAAGTCACCAATCTACAGCAGACCCTGCCTTGCTTGCCTTGCATTTGTTTCGTAAAAGTGTTGGTACTGAGTTGGTTTCATACCCTGCCTTTTTCTCTCCCTTTCTAAACGAATATTAGAGTGCCATCTGGGTTAAAGCACTCACCTCTGTCTGCAAATAAGTGGTGCTGTTGAACCTAGACTTCTTGAAATATTGTTAGGGGATTGATATATACTTATAGTAATTGTGATTGAAGTTGTTTGCCATATTAGTGCCAGTGTGTTTTTCATAGATGTGTTTTTAAATAAATAATTATATATCTTTACACCCAAGCTCGGATCCGTGTCTGCTTGTTCTACTGTGTAAACTGCCCTATCTTGCATACTCCAAATACTGCCTAACTCGTCTTGAGAGAAGTCTGACTGCTCAGACATAGCTACCAAGTAAATCTGGGTGGTGCAGACTGCTACCAATTGGGTTTACCGCTAACTCCTGTAGACTTAAACCTTTTGCAGTGGTCCCAGAGGGAACTGCACAGGTTTCTGCCTAACACCTTGTCACTCTCCTTTATCCTTCTGCAATAGTGTACTATAATGCACTGTATTTTAAGCCACACTTTTGCCTCAACCACCACAATTTTGTCTAGTGCCTTCTGCAACTCTTTGGACAGGCCCGTTTAACAATGAAGTAGAAAAAGGGTATTGATTGATCCCATGCATTATCCGTTTCTGATCTCCACATCTCTTGGACTTTAAGCATGAATTAAGCAGAATCTTCATCATCGCCCATAGTACATTGCATGCTAGACTGTAAGTCGGTGTGTCAGGGAATTCTTGCTGTAGTGCATCCCATATTTTTGCTCAAATCTTATTAAAGGATTCCCCATCAGGTGCATCAATTCCCAAAGTTAGTCCTGGGTACCCCGCTTTTACCCACACATCTGCAGCCTGATTCCTGAAAGGAGCAACCAATAAGCATTTGAAGTCTCTTACTGCTAGGGGCACACCTGCCGGCTGTTTGTCAAATGCATAGAGCAACTTCCCTGCACCGGGCGTAAGAGGCGGGAGTGCTTTTATTTGATTATTTTTGTCCATGGCACATAATGAGTTCTGCCAGTCCCCTTATGCATGAGAGACATTTGAAGTCATCATTTGTTCCCCTCTGTCTTCTTCCCACCTCTCTTTTTCCTTGCTACCGCCATGTGGCCAAACCTGCTCCTTAACCTCCATCCCATAAACTATCCACCCTAGAAGTTTGTTCAGATTCCTGTTTTGCCTCCTCATCCACAAACTCATCAAATATACTCCACCCAACAGTATTGTCATATCCTAAGCTGTCCGCCCGTTTACTTACTTCTCCCTCCTTTTCCACATGCATGCTTTTTATGGGTGTATTATAATAATAATAACTCATATTTATATAACACTACGAACCCTCAGGCATCTAAGCACTGCTTATTACTACCCACATTGTGTGGTGCTCATTTATCGACCTCAGAAGATTGAAAGGCTGAGTTTGGCCCTGCCGGGATTCAAATCTGTATCAGCAGGCTCTGTGCAGATATCTAAGTGAGGCTCTGTCCAGCATCTTTCCTGAATAGAAAATCTCATGTTTTCCTTTCATCTGGTGCCTGCTCTACATGCCTGTCGGCTTTCACTTTGTTTTGCATTTTTGCAGTCTATTCAATTCTGTGCTTGCTGAAGCTAATGCCAACTTAAATCTCTCTTATTGACATCGGATTGTCCTGGGGTGCTCGGAGGAGACACATATGGGGGCAGTGGAGCTGTTGTTGCTGTTGACACATATGTTGGGTTAGTGTAGCTTACAGGGGTGGGCTGTCAGTTGGTATATCCCTCTGCGTTCTGTCACTTCCCCGCTCTCTCATCCTGAGCAATCGCCCTTACTATTGTCCTGCCCGCCCTCCCCCTTACACTCTTTCGTGTCTTCGAACATCTTCCGAAGGTCTAATATTTCCTTCCTTCTCTGTAATTGTTTCCCCTTATGTTTGGCAGTTAGGAATATGGACACATTGTAGCATACCCTTATTGTGGGAGCCTGCTCTGGCCATGAGCGGGGTATCCCCCTCCTCTTGTTTCTGTCTCCCACTGCTTATTGTACTTCTCAAGTCTGTCTTGGTAGAGCAGTAGCGCCTTACACATGCACTCTATGGAGGTTTCTCCTCCCATGGTAGTGGTGGCCGCGCCCCAGCTGTCCTTATGCTTGTACTAACACACTGCACACAGTGTTACAGTGTTACAGGTTGTCAAAAAATACAACCAATTTTCACCCCCTCCATTCAGTCAAAAATTCAACTGCCACTCACACAATCCTCACATTCAAAATATACTAATAATCACTCCGTGGCCCTACTGGGCTTCCACCTATACAATAGAGATGCAAATAAAACAAGCTAAAATAAGCTAAAATACCAACTACTATTCCCGAGCACTCTAATTATAGAGGGCTTCTATGTATTTCCTTTTCTTCTGTTACACAGTATGAGTGACACCATCTTCTGCCCTCACTCGGGGAGGCTCCCTGCCATTCCATTTCCCTTTCCTTAATATTCTCCTCAAACAATTAATAATATTAAGAAACAAAACAAACAGCATATATGCCACACTCTTAATTTCAATATCTGTGTGTTTACACCATTCACATTCTCCTATACATCTTTTCCCCACTTGTTATCTCTTGCAAGGCTATACTCATGTGCGCGTGCTCGCCATAACTCCTCCGTCACAGGATTATATCAATGGCAGCCTGCACTTTTCCTCTGAGCCGCTCCCCTCTCCAAATAACAGACAGGAATTCTGCAAAGACAGCCCCTGTACGGCCACTCGGAAATACGTGTTTTGGGACTGGTCGCTGTAGGTGGGCGCGGCCCCTTTGGAGAGGCTGCCTGGACACCCCTACAGGTATGGGGGCGCTGGGATCACATTGGGGTCACCAAATGAAGGCACGCCCACAAACGCTCACGCCAGAAGAAATACAACATGCTAGGGAAAAAAGGCCAAGAGATTCTTTGCAAGGATAACACATTTTAATTATGCGAAAATAAGCATGCTAGCAAAAAACGATCTGCTGAAAAATGGTACAAGCAGAACGTTATAAGGAAACAAATTGTCATCGGTCACATTAACATATACAGTAAAATCCTGCATGGCTAGTTGGTGAGACCGTATACATGGTCAACCAGCCCTATAGGAGTTGCCAGGCCATTGGCCCCAGCCCTGTCCGTCTGTCTTCCATCACGTTAATAGCTGCAATATGAAACAAGGTTACTCTATCATTATGTCGAGCAGCTGGGAGGCTCAGGGCTGACGCAGGTGGAGTTTTGAGGTCAAGCTAACCCCTCACATCCTTCACTCATCCATAGCACACTATCCACACCGAAGGGTTCCACCCTCGCTTTGGACTATAAGGTACTCCTCCATGTATCTCGCATTGCAAATCCTGTCAGTATGAATTAAGATCCAATGACTGTGTTTTTTTTAGATCTGTTATGGCTAAGTATTTTATGGTCGGTCGTCTGGGGTCGCCTACTACCGTGGAATTCAGGAGTCTTGGGACTGGGACAGTTGTAGGTGCTATAACTCATGGTTGACTGGGTGGGGGTCGGAGGCCTGTTTGGGCCTGGCTGTGATAAACGTGTACCATGAGGCACCTGTTACTGTCTTGTGGACCTGCAAGGCACATTCCTTCTGGGGATAACATGTATTGGCAACAGTTAACAGCGCAGGTCTCTCGTCAGCGCCTGGGCATATTCATGTCTACCAGGCTGCCATGCAGGCCCAATGTTTCTACCATAGCTGACCCAAATGGTCTAAATATCTCTATTTTGCATAATGTTGTGTCCATGCAGGGTCTTTTAGCATGCTGCCATCACCACTGGCACAACACAAGTGTATTCATGGGATCTGCCTTACTCTCAAGCACCTATGTGGGTGGGAGAGGTTCATCTCCTTCCTAACACCCTTTGTCCGTATGTTCTTCTGTTCCCGCCATAATGGTTGAAAAATCATCATCCTCTAATAATACGGAACTGTTACTATCCAGTGTAAATTGGTGATTTTCCTGCACTACCAGCTTTATATCATCTTCCTCCCCAATAGGACGATTCACAGTCTATTCTGGTAAAACAACGTTGCGTAGAAACTTCTGTGAGGACTTATTCACGTTTTTATTTTTTGAGGATTTTTTTGCGCTACTATTCTTCTGCTTCTGAAACCCTTGCTTCTTTACAGACCTATCTTCTTGATCTTGGACTGTAGATGTGTTCCCCAATGGACCCCGATTTGGGGGGCATCCAAGCCGCTCAAATCCACCCCAACAGCCCCTGCCCAGACCTCTCATGTGGAAAGATTTCTCCTGTCACTAAATCCAGCTGCCCCTAGCACTCATTTCCAAAAAGGAAAAGGTTCCTGGCAGCATAAAATCAAGCATTTTGCAAACACAACACAGGTCTTTTTATATTTGGTAAATACGTCTGTGATAACAGGGTTGGATATTTTAAACCCTAGGAATATAATGCCCACTGGAGGAGGGGTTAATTTACATTCTCACAAAATTCACCCTAACATTAAAGTGTTTGTAGCCATGAACCAACCATACATAACATTTCAGACTGCACCTGAATGTGACTGTGTTGACTGGACGAATACAACAGTTGTCTCTCTATTGTGGTCTGAGGGCCGCCCTCCTTCTCGTTTTGTGAGAAAAGGTTTCCTCGCCATAAGACTGAGATTTTTGCAGAATTTTAGGCGAGAAAGAGCTGAGGGGGGGGGTTCTGACTCTCAGAGTAAACGTGTCTCTGTGTAGGGGGCTTTGCACATGCCCAGTGTCCATTGCACACAAATCGATCGAGAATTCTATGTACATATAGGATTCTAAAACCAACAGTGCTGAATAAAAGAACACAACATGAACGCAGGACAAAATTGGACTTTAGGAGTATACTGAAAACATTAAGTAACACAGCATTACTATACCAAAAAACACAGAATATGTGTGCGGAACGTTATTTACATGCGAAACAGGCATTGCGTTTCACTACACCAAATAACACAGAATACTTCTGGCAAATGTCGTTTGCCTATGAAACAGGTATTGCAGTGTTCTCTTTTTTGTTTAGAGGGAATATTCTCATTTGTAATATCCACATGGGCAACATCCCACTCAGGCATTACAGGGGAATAATGCATGTTTAACATCATAAAGAATGATTCTAAAGTACAATGGTCTTTCAAAAACAATCTATTGTTTCGTAACTAAAAACTATTAAACCTTAATCGGATTAGACGCATTACCTTCTGCTTTAATATTCTAAAAGGACAGAACATTACCAATTGTTCTACTGAACATTTGTGACTGTACTTTAAATAATGGGTTCTGTTAATTTCAATAGCATGATACAATTGTAATATTTCAAGCGAGGTGTTTTCAACCTTGTGAGCCTCATTTAAAGCAGACCCCAGCAGTGTTCCATTTAAATTCGCAAAGCACTGCCTGCTAAATTCAAGAGACCAGTCTCGGATTTTTTTAAGATCACTGTGCGATTATTAGTATTATTTGGACGGATCAATAAACGAATGAACATGAAGTTTCAATTAGAGGAAAGGGGATGAGATGGGTAGTATCAGCACACTTTCTAGAATTGTGTGTGCACTCCCGCCCGTCAGGAACATGGCAGAGACCCTGCCTTCATTCTCACTGGGACCAGGCTATTGTGATGGAGCTAAACAGAAAACTTGCATAGAACCCTTCTCCAGAGAAAGGCTTCCGCTACAGCAGTAGTAGAACACGACTGCCACCTTCTGGCAGACATTCTGCGACCACTGGATCAGGTTTCCAGTTATTTACTGCTGTGTGTGAATTACTAGGCCCGGAGAATTTCATCCAATTCAGTCAGTTTCCTGGCATGGTCTGTGCGGGAATACGCGGGAGGAAACACATATCACTGGAGACTTGCTTGATACCCAAGTCCATTAAGCTACCAGTCCTCCTTTTCGAGCAGCTGCGATTTCCTAGCTGTTACAGGGGATGTGATGGTATAGCCCAGTATATGTTGCAACATAGCTTGTTTGCTACAGTCTCGAATATTGGTTAGCAGTTCTCAAATATTCCGTAAGGCAACCCCACTCGATTGCTTGAATAGCCTTAATGTGAGCAGTAATACGTTTTGCCACTTCGATGCTAAGTCGTGGACTTCACATGTTCTCATGGCGTGGCACACACACAGGCGCGGACTTGCCTATAGCGAAATAGGGTAGTGACCGATCCGCAAAATGCTAGTGTGGGCCTTTTTTGGGGGGTCAAAGTGGGCCACTTTTTTCGCCAATGCAGTTTGATAAGTTACTTCACCATGCGGCTAGCAATTTTGACCAGTGATACTGAATACATATTCTTTAAAATGCACAATTTGCATCGTATTTGTTCAAAAAAACACACCCCTTGGCTACTATTCAAACAGTCTGTCACAAAAGGAATGAATTGCCATTTGCAACTGTGGGCCAATTGTTCAATTGGACAATTGTATGCGCCAGTCCAACCCTAAACAAACATTTGTATATCCATGTATTTAGTGCTACATGTTTTGTTACACAGACACATAGATCCGGGGTCAAGTACACCCGCATAATTCAATTTAGCCTGATCTTTAGCAAAAGAGCAGTTTAGAACTGGATTATGTATGGGAACTGTTCAGTGTGCAGAGCAGATGGCAGCACTCATTTGAACACACACACATTGCTTAACTGTTTCAGAGCTGAGGAAAGCAGGCTCTCAAGCATATTGAATATATGTATGGGGCAACCATGAGCCGGGGGAGTTTCAACCACCATCCCCAATCAAGAGCGCCAGACCAATTGACAAATTATTCGGGTTCTTAACTAACTCTGCCTTTGGTGCATATAACCCCACGGTACTCCGTAAACCCTTTCTGCAATATATAAGCCAAGAACCAGGCTGGTGGTCAGAAAGAATAAATATTTATTTGTATTTAATTAGTAGACAACATCCTTATTCACAAAATGATTGTCAGGAGGTACAACGCTTCTCCATTCTAGCTAAGATTTCTCACTACCAACAAGTTGAAAACACAATTTCGTTTTTCAGAACAAAATCACAACCACATGCACAGTTTTCCATTTCTGGACTCCATTCTCCTGTGGTCACTGATAAAGAGAACACACGTATGAAAAATCCTTCAGATAACTGGGTCGCTCACAAGAATACCCCTAATGTGAAGAGAATGAATGAAGCACCCTGGAACATGACAATACAAATTTGTTATACAATGGGCTTTTTATATGGCTCAACTTAAATATATGTAGTACTTTTGGGCAAAGGAATTGACATGTGCAATGCCTTTCTCTGACATCCCTACGCGCTTTCTATTTCTAGAAATATTCTAGCACAATAAACATTTAATGAAATACTCTTCTCAGCCGATAATGAAAACCTTTCCTGTGCCACTATACAGCGCAAATGTTCCCTTTCAATTTGGAATTCCTTGCTAACTCTCTATACAGAGTGTTCTTTTAACTCAGCAATCTTCCCTTTGCTTCACAAGGATTGCACTTTTCTGCCCAGCACAGGCCCAGAGATTCAGATTACCATTAAACCGCTTCTTCTTTAATGCAGGGTTCAAGCAATGTGGAACAGTTTGAAATTTCATTTTTTTTAGTGCACCCCTCCCCTTTAAGGGATTTTTGGGGTTGGCAAAAGGGACACAGGTGATCCAGAATTACTCTAAATGACAATATCATTATCAGCACTGGGGGCGATAACGGATATTTCGGATTTCTCAGAGATCACCCCTGTGTCCCTTTGGCAATATGTGAATTCATTAAGTTATTAATTAATCAGGAAATTCTAAGGATCTACTTATCGATGCCCACCCCATTAAGGTCTATATAGGGGGAAGGTATTTATTTAAACAGATCCTCACCAATGGTGTGTTCCGTTGGAGTAGTCTACTTACTTTTAATATCTCTCTGGGTTCTGCACAGGAGGAGGAGTCAGGCATCCTGGGTCCTCTCAGTAGAAGCAATGGGATTCAGTTTAACTGCTGTCCTGTCTCTGTTATATATGCCCTCCTCGCATCAACCCTCCTGCCTGCCTTTCTGTGTCCCTGTCAAGGATAACACTCCAGGCTCAGCCCTTATTCTGTTTTTCTCTCCAGATTTTAGTTTCACCTTTCTCCTCCTTTTTATATCTTCCTTTCTGATCTTGTCTGTTCCACTGACTGCTTTTTTCCACTGTGCGTCCAGTTTTAAACTCTCCTAGCCACCCAACAAAATATCTAAATTAGGGTGTACCGGCTCATTGGTTAATTATTCTGAAAGGACATCCATTGTTCAGCCCCAAAACAAGGCCTCTCCTCTTCCCAATGATTGGTCAGTCTTGAGGCTCCGTCCATCTGAAATTGCCTTTCTGGACAACTCAAATATGAAGTAAAAAAACTTCAACATGGCACCTGCTATATACGTATATGCACTTATACTATGCCATGCCAGTCTGCAGGACAGAATGTGCAGAGTGGAATGTAAGAAAGAGTTTTAGGAATATGGAAGGCTGGCACTAAGAGTCAGTTGGAGATGGCCCAGAGAAGAGGTGAACTGCAGTCATGTCATGCTGTACTTTGAAACCTACATGAACTTACTTGAAAGCAGTATTCAGCATCATTATATTGGCGACGAGCTGCTGCTGTATCATGAGCACAGTGGAGGCAGCAGCAGAACAGACCTGGCACTCAGGACAGTGCTGTGAGTGCAAGTGAGCACAGCTGTGGGCCTATGTGGCAGTTAAAGGCGGCGAAGAGGCTGCACCCCAGCAGTAACCGTGCATAGAGGGGTGACGGCAAAGTCTGCCTGGAGCTACCTGCTTGCTGACATCTATGAGGAGGAGGAGCTTCGTGCTCACCGGCATCTTGTAATTCTTATTCCCAGGTCTCTTTACTGATTAGTGTTCAGTCCGCACCACTACCCACAAACATTACAACGCCCACTCGATTCACTACACTCCAAAAAATGTGGCAGTAGGTTCCTTGTCCATGAACAAGTGTTCTGTGCTACCACATCTGTAGCAGCTTTTTACTTGTCGGTTGGTATATTTCCAATCCCATCTTTCCTGTAATTCGTACTTCCTCTTCCTCTCCCTTTTTTCCTCCAGTCTGTGTCAGCAGCGACCTTACTTCACCAGTATGTGTTTGTGCTCCCAGGACCTTTATGTATTGCCTTAGATGAAGACTTGTGTTTGCGCATCAGGCTGGTCTCAGACGGTTCCTCTATTTTCTTCACACCATCCTTGCACAACTCCTTGATGAACACATTGGTGTGTTTCACTGGTTTGGCAATCTCCACTGCCCTATCCAGATTTGTATCTATCTCCCTCCAAAGTTTCTCACATACTTTATCTTCTGAACGCTTGTACATGAACAGGTACAAGCCTGGAGTAGGTAATTAATTGTTTGCAATGTCTACACTCAGTGAAGTTGATATAGCCAAATGGGCTCTCAAGGTTTTTAGAGAAAGTGTACGTTGTCTTCAAGGTTTTCTTCACAAAATTAAACTCAGGAAGTAGGTTGTGCCATCAGTGTCAAAGCTCAGGGCTGTCCCCATGGCATACAGGATGGAGGTTATAGTGAAACTTGACCATATGGTGTGAGATTGTATCATTGAAAAGGCAGAAGCATGAGAATGGGTGAGAGAGGTAAACAAAAATGTTCTCACATAGAGGTTTCCTCTACCCAAAATAGACTATTTAATTACTGATTTGGTGGGCTCAAGAGTTTACTCTTTGTCAGACATTAGATCAGCGTATCAGCCTATAAGGATGCATCCCACTTCCTATGACATACTCACGTATTCGTACGTGTGTTTGGATGCAGTTTGGACTGATTTCTGCAGTCAGTGTATTTCAGAGAGTTATGCATAGCATACATGGAAACATGAGTATTACCAGGATGATATCCTAGTGTGGGGTAGAAACAGAGCAGATCATGACAATTGTATGAGAGAAGTAGTGAAAAGACTCAAGGTGGCAGAATTGACACTGATTTTGGAAAAATATAAATTTGGCAAATCACCTGTAGACCACTAAGGGTATAGTTTATCAGAGAAAGGAGTAAGTCCTAAACTTAGTTCAGTTAAGACTATAGTGGCACCTTTCTCCAATTTGCAAATAAAAGTCAGAACCCACATATTTCTGAATTGGTCTGATCATACTGGTCGCAATGAACTATGTCTGGTGTGGTTGCCTGAGAGAATGACAGATTTTTGTGATTTCCACAAAAGGATTAAATTTAGAATCCTGATATATTATAGACAGGTATTTGATTCTATAACTATCAGATACCTGGCTCTCTTATATGTAATTTTTTCTGTGAAGCTGCAATTATAGTTTACCATATAACTTTGGTAGGCAGGGTTCAATGTTGAGGGGAGTCCTATCAAATGAGAGTGTTCTTCATTTGCTTTTCGTGAAGATATGGAACATCTCTGTACCTGTCGTAATTCTCAAGCTTATGAGCAAAATATGATTTACCATAAAAACCTATGGTAGCCTCTAAATTATGAGCATACTATTAGCTCAATAAAACATCATATTGCTGCTCCCAAGCCCTGTGACCCAGCCTGGTTTTCCCTTCTGTTGAAACCTCTTTACATTGTTCGATAGATAATGACCTGAACATGGGTATCCTTATCTCTTTGGGTAGAAGGGACTACAACTCAGCCCCCTGGAATCATATTATCTATTGGTGCATGTGAAATGGGTTTCAGGCTCTAGTCCCCACTACAAAACTGAATACATTTTGGGTATTTTCGAAAGTTCAGGATCCATGGGTTGCATGTTTGTTTACTCAGTGAACACCAGTCCACCCCAATAAATGTCTGTCCCAGGTCCAGGCTCCACCCCTTCTATTCTCTGCTAAACTACAAATGGGTTTAACCACATGATTCTGGTAACTAAATGGAAGGAAGTGAACAGTGCTGGACCTTTGTGATTTGATGGGGAGAAGATGTCCTTGTGTGTACGAGCACATCTTTTAAAGTCAGCTTCCCAAGAACAATGATGACACCTTTTAAAATGCATACTGTTACATTAGTCTATTAACTGTTCTATAATTGTGTTGCCAATTGAAATTTTCAGCATACACCTGCTATGCAGGTAATCTTAGAATCTGGTGTTTTCAAACCCATTTTCTAGTTATTTATCAATATGTGGTAATTGACTGATCTGTTTTCAGTTGCCTGAATACTCCTTCACTGATTAAGCTTTTCCATTAATCAGACATACTCTGGCGGGCACTGGCTCCTCCCCCTCATTTATCTGGGGAAGAACCAGTGTTGGCCCTTTTTCTGAATATTGGCAGGACTATGAGCTGGTTTTTCCTCATTCTCTTTCAAAGGACTAAGTGTTTCTTCTGAATTTTATTTAGTATAAAATCTTAAAGTGTTCCATTACAGTGTAGAGTACCACTTGTAGCTGCTAAGAAGGTTGATCGTCACTAGTGGGAAGATTTCCCACCACCAGCTTGGTCTCCTAACGAGATAAGGGTAATTTCTTGGACTTTGTTGTTCTGGAAATGAAATTAAAATTGATCTGTGCGCCACTTAGTCAAATGACAGGTGCCATTCAGGCTAACATAAACTGTACTCCTCTTGAGTTTGGTAGGCCGATTCGTCTGGGTCCAGAGGACCCAGATCACACAATTGATCAGAGGTGATAACCTCAGAAGGAAATCATTCCCCAATAAACAGGGAGTCCCCTCTGGAGTCAAGACTATCACTGGGCATTTTAAACAGTCTCGCCCAACTCCATGCTGAAAATACAATTTTGTTTTTCAGAACAAAATCACAGAAAATCGAAAACACAAACAAATGCATAGTTTTTTGTTTGTGGTCTCCATTCCCCTTGGGTCACAGATAAAGACAACACAGGTATAATAAATACTTCAGATAATTGGGTTGCTCACAAGAATAACCCTAATGTGAACAGAATTAATGCAGCACCCTGGAACATCACAGGACAAATTTGTTATACAATGGGGTTTGTATGTGGCTCAACTTAAATAAATGTAGCGCTTTTCTCTTAGGAAATAGATTTGACATGTAGAGTGCCTTTCTCTGACATCCCTATGCACTTTCCATTTCAAGCAATATTCTAGCACACCAAACATTTAATGAAATACTCTTTTCAGCAAATAATGAAAACTTTCCTGTGCCACTATACAGTGAGAATGTTGCCATTCAATTTGGAATTACTTGCTCACTCTCTATGCAGAGTGTGCTTTTAAGTCAGCAATATTCCCTTTGCATCACAATGATTTGGGAATGTATTCAACTATTAATTAATCAGGAAGTGCTAAGGATTTACTTCTGGATGCCCATCCTATTACGTTCTATTTAGTGGGAAAGTATTCATTTAAACAGAGCCCCACCAATGGTTTGTTCTGTTGGAGTAGTACACTTACTTTGAATCTCTCTCTGGGTTCTGCACAGGAACAGCCACCAGGAATACTGGGTCATTTTATTAGAAGCAATGGGATCTGATTGGACTGCCTTCCTGTCTCTGTTATGAATGGCCTTCTAGCATGAAGCCATCTGGCAGCCTCTCTGTGTCTCTGTCATTTGCTGTTATGTTATGTTAACTTGTTTTATAACACACACCCTTACCATTGGGGTGGTCTCCAGGCACTCATGTGGTTCTGCAAGAAAGAGGGCGGGGTACGTTAGGGAGGGGGGAGTGATAGGATAGATCCAGAAACAGGAGAAACCAGAGTCTGTGTGTGTTGCCCGATGATGAGTTGATTGTGTGCACTGGCTTGTTGAATCCATAAGGGTAAGGCCCAGTGTTTGGTTTGTTTGTTGTATGCAAATGTCTATTCTGTTGGCTGTGTGTTTGTTTGCTTCATTTGTAGTTTGGCTGGTAGTTTTGATTGTGCGCACTGGCTTGTTGTATCCATAAGGGAAATGTCCAGCATCTGGGTTGTTTGTTGTATGAAAGTGTTTGTTATGTCGAGTGTGTGTTTCATGTGTAGTTTGGCTGGTAGTCATGATTGTGCACTCTGGCTTGTTGTATCCGTAAGGGCAAGATTCAGTGTCTAGGATTGTTTGTTGTATGTGAATGTTAGTTATGTTGGGAGTGTATTTGTGTGTAGTTTGGCTAGCCCATAGCTAGTGTATAGTAGTTGAGAGGTGTGCTGGAGAGGAGCAGGGTGGTTAGCACACTGGCTACTCTAAAAGTTATTTCAAGTATGTCCTCAGAGCTTAGCCAGCTGAAACCCAATGGTCCAATTCTTCCATGTGCACTGCACTGGCCACCCCCACAACCCCTCCAAGCTAAACACACTAACCACTCCCACAAATTCCTCGAAGTGCATTACACTGGCTACTCCCACAAGCCCCTCTGTGCACAGCAAGAATTACCATACACAAAGTGGGCTTCTGATTGTAACAAGATTAAACAGCTAATGTGACCCATGGCTTATATTCACAGTTCTTTCTAAATGTGACGCATGGCTAATCTTCACAATTCTTTCTAAATGTGACACATGGCTAATCTTCAAAATTCTGTGTACACAAAGGCAACCAATTGCTTACCCCAGAACACACCTGAGCGCAACACACCACCCACTCCCAAAATGCACACCGGTGCAATACACAGCCCACACCAGGAATCATCTAAGTGCAGCAATGGCTACCTAAAGAGCACAACAAAGTTTAACACAGTGGCTATCTAGAGCGCTCACAGGGAAATGGACACAAAGTTATCAGCAGCTGGTAGTAGTGTACACATAGGAATAAAAGTGGCAGGGTTTACCAGAGCACAGTAATGGCTTTGCCTCCCACCAATACCATCTTACCTGGATGTAGCTGCAGGTTGTCCCGTCAGGTGTCCATGGGTGAAGAGGGGCACACAGGGATGGGAGCTGCCCTTTGCCTCTGGCCCTTAGCCGGCTGCCCCATTGGGCCTAATTTAGCCTAATGCAGTTCACTAGCATCTGGGGCTGAAAATACCCCACAAATCGACATTCCTCTGTGGAGGAGCAAGTCCCCTTTTCTTTCAGTATAGGATGGAGAAGTCTGTTTTCTATTGGTTTGTCCCTTGAAGTGGGTCTAACCAGACATCCCATGTTGAGAATGTGAGGATTGTATATTTTCCCTCATCTGCTCATTCCTTTAATTGGTAGATTGGTGCATTTCTTTGTTCTTGTTTAATACAATTATCGTGCCAATATTTCCATTACTTTATATTTCTTTTAAGTATTCATTGTATTTTATTAATGGGATAGAGTACTACCTACCTTACATTATAGGAATATTGTAAATTACTAGGGAGTGTCCTGACTAAGGCCAACGTTTATATTCCTTATATGGTAATGAATCTGCAAGGTGACTTATGAAAGGGAGGTATTGTATTTCTTATAATGCATAGTTGCAGACAAAATTGTGTAAACCCTTTAATACTTTGCATTTAAAAGACGTTTTGTGGACTAAAATAAGTGATGAAATACAGATAGATTCGTACTCTCCAAATTCCAGTGGTGGATAAATTAAACATACTAGCATCAACAGTCCGTTATCAATTATTGGCTGCAAGTTTCACAGAAAGGATTTTTTAAAGTAATGGATTCTCAAAATGTTGTCATTGGTTTAAAAAAGTGCTCCAATGTCCTATGGAATTCTACTTTGCTCAGGCTCTAGCAGTAGGTATTATGACTTGTGTACAGCAAGTAATAAGTTCCTACAGATTTGCTAGGGATATCATTGTTCTTATTAGAGGAGAGGTGAGTAGTGATGGGTCTACTTATCGTGTAATCATTATTTAAAGAATTGCATCCAGATATTGCAGACTGCCATGTATTAGCTTTACATTTACAAATGATGTCCATTAATGCACCATATCAGGCAAGTAAGTTCAACCAGAACTAAGTAAGAGTGAATATGAGAAAACATATGCTCTCTTACCAAAATAAGAGAAAAGATGACCTCAGAGCAGAATGTCTCAGCAGCTGCAGACAACTATAGAAACTAACAAAAGACGGTTGGCAAGTTAAAAGGTTTTACTTATACAGAAAAACATTATCAGAATGCAGCCAGACTCCTAATAATACCAGAAACAGCTCAAAGTATGTCTCTGCCATAAATAAATGGTCCAGAAAAGATACAAAAATACAGAAAAACATAAATTGTCAAATTAGTTGTAAACTCAGAAATGGCATGATTATGAGCATGATGATAAGGAAAACATGTTTTGAGCTACTTTTAAAATACCACCAATTATAGGTGCATGTGATCACGTTGGACATACATGGCTTAGGTTCATATAATAAATTGCATTGTCTAAATCAACATATTTACCACATGCAGTCATTTCTATGTAGCATATGTCATAAATATCTTATGGGATCGCAACTCATAGTTTGTTGCTATCTTAAAAATAGGACATTTTTTAAATACCGTGGGCCTGGCTGACAGAGCGTTTTCCAAAGGGATTGAGCACCATTTTAAAACGCTTCTGTGAATCAGGCCCCATATGTGTTTACTGGTGCCACTGCACCCATAATGAGGCCTTTTGTCTGTCCTTCCTCATTACAGTGCTCACGGATTGGGGTCTAGCCGACCTTCTGTCAGTCCAGCCCCTTATCAGATTCTTCAAGGCCACGGGGAACATATACCTCTTTCTGTACGCTCATTCCAGGTTGTCACATTGGTGGCTTCACCACAGGAAATGAAGGCAGGGTGTGAGTATTGTCGAAAGAAATCGAAATGGGGGAATAAAATTCGTAATGATGACATTACCTCTAAGCCTCCCCCTCTACCACAGTCCTCATAGATTGAGGGTCTACCCAAATACTGAACTCCTTTTGCCACGGAAACCTGAGGCTACATTACTCCACGATTCCACAGGCAAATGCAGAATTAGCAGCAACAGTTCAAGCCTCTGCGAGCCTAAAATCATTTCCACTAAAACTGCTAAAAACCTGCCTATTCATCAATCTTAGTTATGAACACGCTAAAATGCAGCCCACATTGCCAACAGAGGCATGAATGAGCGCACTTTTGGAATGCTGAAATCACAGTTCCGCTGCCTGGACCATTCAGGTGAAGTACTGTTGTATGCACCAGCTGTGTCATGTAAAATCATATTGGCATGTTGCATCTTGAATAATATAGCCACACATTGTGGCAAACCAATAGAGGTGCATGAGGGGTTGCAGCCACAGGCAGTACCCATACCATTAGCAGGTCAAAGGGTGAGAGGCCAGGACATATGCAATCATCCCGTGCAGACATACTTCACATGAATAACATCCAGTGTGAAAGTTAAACCAGAGCCACATCCTTGATGGCCTTCGATGATGAAACATGTCAAGTACAGTTGGACCATAAATAAACTACCTGAGAATGCCAGTCCAGGGTGGACATGTGATGTGTGCCTCATACCCAAAAGAATCACACATATCTTCCATCTAGATACATTACAGAAAAACCTGAAAATATGGGCAGTGTCCTTAGTATTAAACATTGTATTCCCCAAGTCACTCACACAAGCATACACATGCAGGTAACAGGGGCACTTGGCTACACAGATCAACTAAGAAAGTAACATGGACATGACCCATCGAACAATGTCAAACAAAGAGAATGGCACAGCATCCCGTATTGAGCCACATCCATTACCAGTTACCGACGCATGAACCCTCAATAAGTACATTGTAAATGACTGATTGTCTCCCTAATAGTAAGCACGTACCATTTAAATTCCACTAAATGCGGAACCCTCCCCTGGTGGAGGAGCCACAGTGTCGGGTGGGGTGGGAGGTGTCAGGGCAGTGGGAGAACTGGTTGCTGCTTGCAGCAGCTGCCCAACACTGGCTGGGTGGTTCATGAAGCCTGCTCGTGCACAACAATGCATTTGCAATGGGCGGCCTGCTCGGGGTGGCCCAGCTCCCCATCATATTGGGTGGCCTGGGGGTTCATCAGCAGTGTCACATAACAACAGGTGCCTCCACTGCACCCTCTCAGATGCTGCTCTGAGGGCATCTGCGGTCTGGGGCTATGGTGCTGGGGGCAGGGTGCAATACCCTAGCATGGCAGTGGGCTGCAGGGCCAGTGAACATCGCCACAGTAGGTGGTCCAAATCACATGGGACAGGGAATCAGCACACAGGGTTGACTTGACCACTCATCCAACTTAATACAGCATAACTCACACATCATGTACATGCAAACATGTGAAAAATCAAAATACTGCTGCTGCATGTCAAAGAAAACGACCCCCCCCACCCTACGTGGAAGGTCAGACTCAGGTGTGCAGGATGAACATGCATGATGGAGTGGCTACTTGATACAAACAATGCAGGGTATGGCATGCAAGGCTTACAAGACATGACAGCTAATAACACAGCAATAAACAAAGTGGTCAGTGTATGGCTCAGCACCAGTAACACATGCACAAAAGCACCTTTGTACATCATGCTGCAGAGGTCAAAACAACATCCACAATTATGTAAATAGTACCACTCTGATGTCCGTAGACTGTAACAATGATCCACATATCACCAGATTGACAGCTACATGCACAACCCTACTTGTGCCACATCAGGGCACTACTGGAATGCATAGGTCAACAATCGTGAAATGTATAACTGTGTACCCCTTTACCTCGTGTAACTGCTGTTATGCTGTGTATCCCTCACCACCTCCACCTAACACGGTGTCTCATTTATGTCAGGAGTGACAGTGTCCAGCAGAGGTAATGGGGAATTGGATAGAAGGAGATGTATCTGGTTGCATTCACACAGTGGGTATGAGCTGACTGTGCAAAGTGACCTGAAATGGCAATGTATACTTGGTGAGTAGAGTGCAAGGACCCTGTCAGACATACTCCACATGTAATGCACATCATGGGTCAAAATAATGTTTAACTGAATGTACGATCATGTCCCTCGGTAAATCAGCATGTCAGTCATCATCACTGCACATAGCAGTACGTACATGCCACCTGGAGTATCACTATCAAAGTCCCATTTGAAGTGAACAAACTATACATGGTGCATCATGGCAATGTCTGTCAGACAAAGAAAAGGAGTCCACCTCGGACATCAAAAGGCAGCCGGCACCAGCAGGGGTTCTCACCACGCACATCAGCACAGCCACTGCTCACCCTCTGCTGCGTCATCACCTACAAAAAGGCAGACAACAAAAGTCAGGGGGCCATCTATATATACTTGTATGCCCCCCATGTAGTGCATGCAGAATATAAGGACCATCTACTCATGCATCAGACTCACGAACTGGCCATATAGTCTTGTTCTACATCCATGGTGACCCTAGCAGAAGCACCATGCCACCCCAAATACTCTGCATCAGACATGCATCACAGCAGCGTAATCCTGATGAGTAGGGAAAGAGGTATACATGCAGCTTGGATATGTCACGAAAGCCATCAGAATGTACACGGAGCACATGATGCAAGTGCAATGTCCCATTCAAGCAGACATCATCAGTTTTCCCAATAAGGCATAGAAGTCATATCATTGGCAGCAGGGTTAGATGCACTTTGCAGAATGTGCATGTATGTGTTGATGTCAGTATTCACAAATGTGAGCATTAACACTGCCAGAGGAAGAAACAAATGGATGTTGCGGCTACAGAGGCAAAAGGAATGGCCAAATATGGTAGGTGTGTTATAAGTGGGCAATGGAAAATATTCCTATTGCGGGATAACCTGTTGTGTCAAGAACATTGTGTAAATCACAAATGTCCCTGTAAATGGGAAGTGGAAGCAAAACCTTGAATGTGCATTCTGGGACTTGTAGTTCAAAAGAGCAAAGCTGTGAGACAGAAGGGTCTGGCACAGTGTGTGTGCCCAATCAAAGGTCTCTGTAAGGTATGTGCTGAGAGTGGCAGAAGTGAAAGTTAAAAAGTTGTTAAGAATTGTAAATCGAAGTGGTCCTGCAACCGGTCCAGCAAAATCCCACACACAGTTGAAAGTCTTTGATTCTTGTGTCAAAAGGGATCTGAGCCCAGAAGTGGGAGACCAAATTTGAACATTGTGTGAAAATGGATCTGAGACCGGGCGAGGGGGATCAATGATCTGAGCCCAGATGAGGGAGACCACATTTTTGATTTGTGAATATTGTAGAAAAGGGGTCTGAGCCCAGACACGGGGGACCCGTAGACCGAGCTTGAAGAAGGGAGACCAATTGTGAACTTTTAAATGTGAGTCTTCATAAAGGAAAGGAACGTTTGTATTGTGTTTGCTACATCAGACTCTCTGCAATAAGACTTTGAATGGCAAAGAGACTTTGGCACAGAAGGTCCTGATACTGAGATATTGAACTGTACGAGTAACAAAAGGAACTACAAGTACCAGCAGTCACTGGAAAAAGGTAATACTGTGTGTTTTGACAAGTAAAGTGAATGTCTGTTTCAAGGCGTAGAGAGCCTGTATTCTGACAAAGGAAGTCTGTGTTTGACAAGCAAAGTGAACTTTGTTTCAAGGTGCAGAAAACCTGTGTTATGACAAGAGATGTTTCTTTTGAGAATCGTTTTTGGTTCTTAAAGACTTGGCCAGAGTGGTGTGAGACCAGCTGAATCATTGACCTGTGTCCTTGTGGCGAGGCTTGAGCATCCTACCTGTTCATGTCCTGAAAGCCTGGGAAAGGAAGGCCAACTGCTCACCTGTCCTGACATATTGTTTCTTGAACACTTTTCTTTTTTTGCATACACTACTGTCCCACACCATTTTGTATTTAGAACTAAATATTAGCAATAGATTTATTAGCATAGGCCCCTTTATGACCAGGTGTCTGTCCACACGATCCAGGAGGATGTGGGCGACGACGATGCCAATGGCGAAAATCCTGATGGCGATGATGATGATGACAGAGTTGGCTACAGCAAACCTGCCAACGATGACAGTACGGGCCATAGTAAGCCTACCGCTCGACCACTACGACGGATGTATCGCTGGACATCCTTTCGACCCTGCACACCCAGGTATCGAAGATTCAGAAACAGCTGCTGACAACACCGCTGGCCCTGGCCCCGGTGGCACTGGTGGCTCCGGACCAACCGCTGGCAAAAAAGACATCGCTGGACCAGGAGGACGCATACTTCCACATCCCCAGTCACGAGAAGCATCGGAAGTTCCTGCGCTTGTAGTACAGGGAAAGCACTACCAATTCAAGGCCCTCCCCTTGAACTGAAGTTGGTGCCCAGGGTGTTCATGAAGTGCCTGGTGTTAGGCAGAATCCTGTGCAGTGCCCTCAGGGACCAGGTGGCAATACAAGTTTTACCTTTGGTACAAGCCTGTACTACTAGGTTATAGTGGTAGCAGTAGCGGAGCAGTCAGGCTTATCTCAAGAGTATATGAACAGTGGCAGAGGTTACACCAAGGGGACACAATTACTGTGGCTCAAGCAAACACTGATTCAAGGTTTCAGGTAAAAAATATAAGTACATTTATTTTTAAACCATTTGTTATTAACACAACACTTCTATTAAAATTTAAAACCACACATTAAATACACTACACCTGACCAATTCACTTTGTACGGTATAAATCAAGATAAGTACAATGTGTTTGAGAGAACCGGTGTTACGAAACAGTACACGTTACCATGAATGCGATTGCAATCCCTTTTGAGAGTTCGTTCTACTAAATAAACGCGTATCCGCGGCAAGAAATGCTACCGGTGCAAAAACACACTTAGCACCTGAGATACCCAGAGAGAGTTGGGGGCAAAAATCATAGGCAATATGTTAGATAGGCAGACAGAATCGAGGAACACTCATAGACAGAAATACAAGAGTCAAGAGGCCGGGGCCAGTGTCAATTGGAACCGGGTTCCTATGTCGAGGATCACACGTCGGATAGTTCGGGATTCAAAGTTGCCAAGAGTACTTTAGATATTGTCAAATGTTCGGAAGCAAAAGTTATAGGAAGGAGGGAAAAATAAGGGCAAGCCTTATAAGCGAGAAATAGGGATTTCACCCACAATTCCTCAAGCAGGACACAGTACCTATTCAAAGAAGAAGCTGGTGCCACGGCAGTTGTTCCTGGTAGTTTCCAGTGGACCCACGATTCCTGGCTTCAGCATGAAGAAGGACGATGAAGGGGGTCTACACCACACAGGGAAGAGGCCGGCAGTAGCGACAATGAATAAAAGGTGCGCTCCTTAAAAACAGGAGAGGGTCTTCATGTGGCTATCCAGACCACTACAGCAGTGTGCAGCGATTTCGACCACGAAGGCGACTTCTGGCTGAAGAAGACGAGCTGGTTGTCCCCACCAGGCTCAAGGGAAGTAGACTCCGGACTGGATCTCCTCTTAGTCGTTGAAGGGTAGATAGCTCAGGACTGCAGCAGGGCTTCACCGGTACGGGATAGTTGCAGCAGTCAACCTCTCCTCCGCTTCTCTTTGGTTCCTTGTAGTTCCAGTGGCGACTCTCTGACTTCCAGCCCAAGAGACCTGCCTTTTAATGCGAAAATCCCCCATTCACACAGCCTGGCTGTCAATCACACAGCAGGGGAGTTGTCCAGCCCGGACAACCACCTTAGCCAATCATGAAAAAGTGCGGCTTGGGTTTCCTAGGATACCCTGCGCAAGGGGTGACTACACCCCTCCCTCACATTCAGGCCACCTAGACACCCAGGCTCCTTGAGGAGGTGTTCTTGGCAGATGCCCGCTAAAAGACAGTGAACAAAGAAGGCAAACCTGGTTTGCTGTGCAAAGTAAAACACAAGAAGGATTTTAACAAAAAGAAATGGCGAATAAACCGCACCGGAGCCAAAAGAAAAAGTATTTGGTCGAGCGGGTTTAAGTTCGAGGCTAACACAATAGCCTACAATATTACCACGGTTATATAAGATAACCGCGGTAGAAAATAAGGGTATATACCACTGCCACCAGCCATGTCTTAAGGTTAAAAGAGCGAAACAAATGCTCTACGAGGTACAGATAAAAAGGGCTAAGAGTTAACCCTTCCAGTACTCCATGTAAGATGGGGTGCACCAGATCTGTGGTTAATTTGACTAAGTAAAGTTAATGGTAACTTTACCCTTTTCTGGGGGACAGTAGTCAGCCTCAGAAATGGAGTTGGGGGGAAGTCTGAACGACAACCCTGTGTCACTGCACAGAAGGTGCTGTGTGGCACACAAAAGAAGGGGGCTACTGAAGTGGTGTACTCCAGAGTCCACAATCATAAAACAGACAAAAACACATAGCAAAACACAAGTAAGAGTGGTGAAAAGCTCACACTCTTACCAAGTGGAAAGAAATCACTCCAGAGATCCAGCAAAGCCGCTGAGGTACTCACTAGGTAAAGGAAATTAGCCATGAAATGAGAATTCTCCCTAACACCTGGCACCAGTGGTGACCCATGTGCATCTTCAGTGGCTACACATGTACCCATTACTCGATGACTGGCTCATCCGGGCAAGGTCAAGGGATGTACCCCTCAAACACACAGAGAGGACCATCCGGCTGCTGATGGGTCTGGGGTTCTCCATCAACTATCCAAAGTTCTGCTAGGTACCATCGCAGAACGTGCTGTTCCTGGTGACCAGGCTCAACATGGCCTCCTGACCGGCAGCTCCCTCGGAGGAGAGGATAGCAGCCCTGCTGGGTAAGGTGCAACGGCTGTTGGCACTGAGGATCACCACGGTGCGGACGATCAATTCGCTGCTCGGCATTATGTCATTGTGCATCTTTCTGATCCGGCTCTGCAGGTAGTGGATGTGAACCCTTGAGTAATTCCTGGATGCTCAATGGATCCAGGTGTCCAGAAGATTTGCAGACAAGATTTCCCTCGACAAGGAGTTGCATTGAGCGATAAAGTGGTGGAGCGTGCACTCCAACATCGCCGGGGTCACAGGTTTACAGAGCCCCCAGTGCCAGGAGACAGTCAACGCAAACGCTTCCCTGGAGGGCTGGGGAGCCCACACCAGACGTCTCCACGCCAGAGGCCTGTGGCTACCGGAGGAGAGGGATCTCCACATCAATGTACTAGAGCTGTGAGCTGTGTTTTGGGCCCTCAAGTCATTCCTTTCATCCCTCAAGGGCAAAGCGGTGAGGGTCTTCACGGAAAATATCACCTCAATGTTCTACAACCGGAAGCAGGGGGACACTAGATCCCCAGCGCTCTCCAGAGACGCAGGACGTGTGGCACTGGGCTGTCACCTAAGAGATGGTCCTCATCCCTTTTCAACTGGCGTGAATCAAAAACACCATCACCGACTCCCTCAAAAGGGAGCTCTGCTCCTGCCACAAGTGGGAACTTCGACAGGATCATGTGGACCACCAGTTTCTCAAGTGGGGCAGACCCCAGATCGATCTATTTGTGACAGCAATGAATTCTAAATGCCAATGATTCAGCAGCAGGTTCCACCAGTCGAAGTGCAACTGGGACGTGTTTTCCTTCCTGTGGGAAGGCCTGTTCCTGTACGCGTTCCCTCCATTGCCTCTCCTGCTATGAGTCATCAATCAACTCAAACGGTGCCGATGCAGAATGATCCTCATCACCCCGGTGTGGCCGAGGCAGATTTGGTACCGGTATCCTTCTCAGCCTGTCAACGTCAACCCTGGTTAAGCTGCCAGTGGTCGCAGATCTGCTCACCAGAGAAGGAGGCACAATCCTACATCACGACCCAGGGTCGCTGAACCTGAAGGTTTGTTCCTGAAGCCTTAGAGTTTGAAGGGTACGAGTTGCCAGCAGACTGCAAGAGCATTGTAAAATCTTAACTGCTCCAGGCACAAGTGGAAGCATTTTGCAACGTAGTGCCGGATGCAGAAGATCAATCCTCTGAGGGTCACAGTCCCACATATTCTTCCGTACTTGTTGTCCTTGGCCAAGAAGGGAATGGCATATGTCTCTATCAAGGTGCACCTGGCAGCTATCTCAAGCTACACTAGGTCTCCAGGACAGTCTTCTCTTTGATATGATATGATATGATATGGCATTTATAACGCGCCTATACACAAGTGTTTCAAGGCGCGACAAGGCAAGGGAGGGGGAGCAGAGGGAAGACATACAACGATCCTACTAGGCCAGGTGTCATTCAGATCACACAAGTGCATGGGAAGGGGAAGGGACAGTGCAGTACATGTGATAATAGAATAAATAAGTAAGTAAAGTACGGCCAGCTGTTGGCAAGTGCAAGGGTAAGTGCAGATATCAGGTGTCAAGTGCTGGTAGTGGGACTGTAGGTATACAGAAAACAGTCCCCAAGTGCAGGGGTTGCCAGGAAGGCAGTGCAGGTGTGGGACTGGCAGAGGAGGGGACCTGGGCCAGAGAAGAGCGGGTGGCCAGGTAACCAGTGCAGATTCAGTTTCAGCCAGGAGGTCAGCAGGGGAGAGGAGGAGAAAAAGCAGAAGCAAAGAGAAAGGTTTTGAGGTGCTTCCAGAGCCAGAGACGATTCTCCTCAAGTTTCAGGGAGGGAGGGAGGCTGTTTCACAGGGTGGCCCCAGCCGAAGAAAGAGATCTACCACCAATTCATTGCTTGGAGAAGCGATTGACCCTGAGGGAGTTGGAGGCGGATGAGCGAAGAGCTCGAGAAGGAAGGTATTTAGGAAGAGAAAGTTGAAGGTATTGAGGCCCCAGACCCCAGAAGGCCTTGTGGACAATGCAGAGGGTTTTGAACGTTATCCTCTCAGCCACTGGGAGTCAGTGCAGAGATTTCAGTCCTGGAGTGATAGGATCCCTGAGCTTGAGGCAAAGGACACGTCTCGCAGTCCCGTTTTGGATGAGTTGAAGAGGGCAGAGAGTAGAGGCAGGCAGATTTAGAAAGAGGCTGTTGCAATAGTCCAGCCTAGAGAGAACCAGCGCTCTGGTGACAGTGAGCTTCTAGGGGAAGAAGAGGAAAGGAAAATACCTCTGAGGGGGTTGAGCTGGTAGTGTGACTTCTTAGAGACATGAGAGATGTGAGGCGAGAAGGAGAGTGTGGAATCGATGATGACCCTGAGGTTTTTAGCCTCACAGGTGGGAGCAGGAAGAGGGCCAAGGGTGGCCAAACAGAGAGTGACATGAAAGAAGGGAGTGGGTGTGCTGATGAGGAGAATCTCGGTCTTACTGGCATTAAGGCAGAGATCATTGGCGGCACGCCACTCCTGGATGGAGGACAGACAGTCTGAGATGAGAGAGGGAGAAGAGATGGCTGAGGGTAGCCTGAAAATAGCCTGAAAATGAGATGGGTGTCATCCACATAGCACTGGAAGTTGGGTGCAGAGTGCAGCAATGCGGTGGGCAAGAAGTGCCAGGTATTGCTTGAACAGCCAGGAAGAGAGGTTAGGCTCCTGGGGAACACCACAGGTAGAGATAGAGATAGAGATAGAGATAGAGATAGAGATAGAGATAGAGATAGAGATAGAGATAGAGGTGACGAAGGAACCAAGTTGAACCTGGGAGGGTCGATCAAAGAGAAAAAAAGTCAGCCATGCCAGGACCTGACCGGTGATACCCAGGTTATCACAGAGACGGTTGAGCAGGAGGACATGGTTGACTGTGTCAAAGGCAGTGGAGAGATCAAATAAGATGAGGACACAGGGGGTGTTGGAATCAAAGATGGAGAGCAGGTCTTCACGGATGTTCAGGAGAGCAGTTTCCGTGCTTCTGGCTGTTCTGAATCCAGACTGATGATCATGGAGAACACCAACAGATTCAGTGTGGAGATTAGCTGGGAGATGGCCAACTTTTCCAACAGTTTGCCCAGGAAAGGAGTGATGGCGTTTGGGCGATAGTTAGCCGGGCAGGACAGGTTGGCAGAGGGTTTCTTAAGAAGAGGGTGCACAAGGGAGTATGTCAGGGGCAGGAGCCAGAGTGTCAATGTGGTCCTTGATGGTTTTGGAGGAACAGGGAAGAACCTGTTTTGACAAGACTTTCATAGATCAGACTTTTCTAGAAACCTTGTTTGGAGAGAACAGGGGAAAGAAAGAGAAGGAGGGAGGAGAGGTGGCCGAAGAAGGGCCAGAGGAAGAGCAGGGAGTAGAGGGAGGAAGGGGAGAGGAGGAGAGAGAGGACAGGATGTCTTGAGTTTTAGAGATGAAGTGAAAGGACAGCGCCGTGCAGAGGACCTGGGAGGGGACAGGAGAGGTAGAGACTGTGGCAGGATTGGCCAGTTGCTTGCAGATTTTAAAGAGTTCAGCCAAGTTGTTAGATGCTGCAGAGACGCAGGCTTGGTTGTGAGCTCTGTTCTTGGTGAGGACAGAGAGCCGGTATTTCCTTTGGAGCAGGCGGCAAGCCAGTTTGTTAGAGGATGTACATGAAGCGCGCAGTTTCCTCTCAGCCACCCTGCACTTGCGTTTAAGGGTGACGAGGTCAGAGTCATACCAGGAGCTGCACTTGGCTTTGGGCTTCAGGCGGATCCTCATGACAGCGGCAAGAACATCAAGAGTATCAGATATAGCAGAGTGGAGCATGGAAAGGGCTGTGTCAGGGTGTGAGTCAGCCAAAGGGGGAGGGGGTGGTGATAAAGTGACGGTGAAAGCCTCAACTGACTTGCGCTTCATGGGTCGGATGACTGAGAAAGTGGGTGGCAGAGATGGAGTTGGCTTGGCCTGAGGGGTAGAGAGCGTGAGCTGGGAGGAAAGGAGAAAGTGATCACTCCAGGAGTGAGGAGTGGTGAGAGGGATAGAAAGGGGAAGGTCTTTGATACCACTGTCTTATCAAGGAGTTTCTCAAAGGACTGTTTCAATCATTCCCACCAGTGAAGCCACCTTCCCCGGCATGGGAACTCAACTTGGTACTGACTTGCCTCATGGAGGCACCTTCGAGCCTATGCATCAGGCCCCTCTCAAGTTCCTTTCATGGAAAACTGCTTTCCTTGTGGCCATCACCTCTACCAAGAAGGTAGGTGAGATCCAGGCCTATGCTGCAAACAGCCTTATTTGACATTTTACGACACCGGGGTGGTGCTGCGGACGCACCTCTCTTTCGTGCCAAAGGTTCTGTCAGAATTCCACCTCAATGAACCTTTAGTGTTGCCTATGTTCTTTCCGAAATCTTTGTCACTAGCTGAAAGGGCTTTGCACTGGCTGGATGTGGCTCGTGCTCCGAAGTTCTATGTGGCATGCACAAAGAGTTTCCGGAAGACATTTCAACTATTCGTTAACTTTGGTCCTGTGAACCATGGGAAGGCCTTGTCCAAGGCTTCCATCTCCAGGTGGCTCTCTGGCTGTATCACACACTGTCACTGGTTGGCAAACCAACCGTGGTCCGGCCATCAGAGAGCCCATTAAACAAGAGCGGTCTCTGCGACAATGGTATTCCTGTCTGGTGTGCCCCTGCTGGACATCTGCAGGGCTGATACATGGAGGTCCACGCACACCTTCACAAGATTCCACTGCATTGACATGGATTCAAGGGAGTTGTCCAGGGTGGGCCAAGCAGTGCTTCGCAACCTGCTTGCTTGAAGGTGAGCCTGTTCTGTAAGTAAGAGTAATTGCTTCTGTTAAGCCTTGCCACCTCCCTTGGTTATGTAATATTGTAATGCTATGTATTCTTTATTCAGGAGCATGTGACTCCATGCCAGACCCCATTCTGGAGAAGGAACAAGTTACTTTAATTTAATTATTGTTCCCCAGCATGGGTCTGGCATGGATTCACATGCGAACCCTCCTGCTGTCCCCTCTGCGGCTCTTCTTGGTCATACTGCCACTTTAGTGCTTACCAAATCTGAAGATAGCTGCCAGAGGAGTGGCTTAGGGAGAGGACAGTCATTGGCTGGGGGAGTATGGCCCAGAGCTCAGTGATTTGTTTAGTGGAGAAATATAGTTTGTAAGTGTAAGTGAAACTGCATTTTCTTTAACTAGGATTCCCAGCCTGACAACAGGAATATTCAGGAGCATGTGAATCCATGCTGTAGTACAATAGTTACAGGTAAGTAACTTGTTCCATTTTTTTATGAATAATTTCTAATAGACTCATCAAGTTTCTTTATATTTGTAACTGTAAACTGTGTTCAATTACACCAATAAGAAGTCTTCTTATCACTGGACCGTTATTTGGATCCTGTAAGAAAGTGTGAATATTAATGTCTCTTCTAACAAGAGTAGGGAAAGATTGAAGTATGCACAAAGATACATCAACCACAAGCCATGAATGTCACTGTCAGCAGGTACCATATGTTTTGATCACTTAAAACAAATATTCTCCACAAAATGAATCTGGATACTGTTTTCGTTTCCAATTTCTGATAAAACACTGACGTTTAGGCATAACTCTGATTAATTATTCTTTGCTTCAATATATTTCTAAAAGTTCTTTTCAAAATTCCTGGAATTCTCTGCAACTCCTTGCACTCTGTGCTAAAATATATAGAAGGAGTGTCTACTGAATTCCAGTCCAAATAAAGTAGGTGTTAACCACGGGCTGCTTTATCGTCCTTCTTCTTAGTCCTCAATTGAGTCTGCACACATGAAAGTTCTTCTTCTTGTCTTGCTTCCAGATCAGCAACGGTGGGAGTTAATATCTTGCCTTTATAGATCTTCATGTCGCTCAGGTGCAACCAAGCTCTTCTTCCTTAACTACAGAAGGGGGCCTTCTTCAACAATGAAAGGGCAATGGAACCATGGCTCATGCCACTCCTGGTAAAATGTTTAATTAACACTAGGTCCCCAGAAAATAACTTAGGTGGTGGTAATAATTCACTTGGATTGGTGATGAATTATTTTCTTCTGTGTTCTTAGACCGGCCCCTCTGGTGCTTGACTTGATCTGAAATTTAAGAAATACTAGAAGTCATACATGTCAAATAATCATGCATCTCATCACCTAAAGTTTTATCTACACTCTGGGCATCACTCCTAATCCTAGACGGAGGTCTAAGGAGAAGTCTCATTCGACGCCCTGTCACTAGTTCATGTGGAGTGAGGTGGTGGTCTGACCCTGGTTGACTCTGAAGGGCATATAAGGCCAGGGGTAGGCAATACAGCCATCCCTTTTTCAAAGTCAATTCAATCGTGCCAATCCTTTCTTTGAGGAGGCCATTGAGTGTCTCACGTATCCTGTTCGCTAGCTGGTGATATGCGGAAGAGAACATGTGCTTTATACTTAATAAAAGCCCAGTTTGTTTGAATAACTCAATGTGGCCCATTATGGGATCTCATCACTTCAGACACACCCCACCTCAGAAATACTTTGTACACTTCAAACTTTGCTGTGCAAGTGGCATCGGGGTGTATACACGCAGTGATAAAACACAAAATGTGAGACCCCCCTGCGAGCCAAGCTGAGCCCCCCCAACTCAGCAACAAATCATAAAGCCACTGTATTTGCAATTTTGTTTGTAGGGTAACACCAATCCAATACATGCAAGTCACCAACAGTGCACAGGAACATTAATGTTTTGCTATTAAAAATGCCTTGCCACAATGAAAACGTGTCCAACTGGCTGCACAATGTAGACCAGTGTAGACACATCATTACATCAAAGTAAAGCATGCCAGGCCACATTTAGACATACTTAGATTGGTTGCACCAAAATGCCAGTCGAAGCAATAATACTCATCAAGAAGAGAGCACCTGATCTCTACCTTCTTCACTAACTTTCAGTGTTATGCGGATAACCCAGCTTTCCTTCAGACTCTACCTTAATGCCAGTAACACAGAGATCCTTCTCATTGGGACCCCTGCACCTGCTTTACCTCTCTCACTCTGCCCGCTTGCCTTGGGCCCTCTACCTTCGCCTTCTTGCGAAGCAAAAAACCTTGGTGTCATCTCCGACTCCACTCTCTTTCTCTCCTCACATCTCAGACATCGCCAAGAAGTCCCACTACCAGCTCCTCCTCAAAGGTACGCTTGGCTTTCTCACTTTCCACCAGAAGTTCACTGTCTCCAGAGCCCTGGTTCTCTCTAGGCTGGACTACTGCAACAGACTCTTTCTCAATCGGCCTTCCTCTACTCTCTGCCATCTGCAACTAATCTGGAACAGGACTGCAAGAATTATCCTTGGCTCAAGCCCAGGGATATTATCTCTCCATCCCTGAAACTCTCTCCACTGGCTCCCGGTGGATGCAAAGATCAAGTTCAAGACCCTTTGCATTGTCCACAAGGCTTTCTGGGGCCGGGTCCTGCACTTCAACCAACGTTCTCTTCCAAAATACCTTCCTTCTCGAGCCCTTCGCTCAGCTTCCTCCAACCATCTAAGGGTTAGACGCTTCTCCACGCAGAGAATGGCAGGTTGATCCCTGTCCTCTGCAGGTTTCTCCCTCTGGAATGGCCTCCCTGCGCCTCTCAAACTTGAGCCGGATCACCTGAAGTTTTGGAAGCAGCTCAAAACGTTCCTCTTCACCTCTGCTTTCCCCCCCCCTGCTGACTTACCTGTCTGTTGTACCAACAGGTTGCTAAGTTACCCTCAGAGTCCCTCTGAGTCCATGCTCTTTCTTGATCGGTCACCCTTGCACTGCCTCCGGGCCTACCATGTACTTAGGGGCTCTAAATGTACTCTGCAGTCCCTTGTTCTCCTTGCACTGCCCAGATACACGCTGCCCTGGCTGCACTTGCTAAGAGCATTGCTGCACAGTTTTCCCCTCCCCTCTCCATTGCACTACCACCTCCCTTTCCCCTTCTCGTTCTCACATTTGTACAATCTGAATGAGGCCTACTAAGATTGTTTGTCTTGTCCTCCCTTTATCTTCCCTCCCTTGTCTAGAAACACTTGTGTACAGGCGCATTATAAATGACTTATATCCTATCATAGCATTTTATCACAGATGCCGAGAAAAATATACAACGCTGCAGTAAGAAATGGCTAGACTGGCAGCACCCAAATGCCAATCTTGTCAGGTAATTACCCTTAGCAGGACTGCTTTATCAGAAAATCCCAGTTAAAATAAAGTCATACCAAACTAAGGTATGACTAGACTAGCTGCACCAAAATGCCTCTCTAGCTACTCATACCACATATCATGCCTGCTTAGCCTGGACATGGACAACCATTATGATTTATTGCACAATCCTACCCCCCACCAGATCCCCTCTCCTCCCACCCACTACCCCAACCTCCAAAATCAACCCCTTAGCCCAGAATGACTGTGATGTCCCTCTTCCTTGTCCCAGAGCTTACATATGAGGCTCCTTGCCTCATAGGTAAGTACTGGGATGAGGAAGAGTGGGACAAGGAGCAACAAAGATTACAGGTAGCTACGACAGGCATTACCTCCATGTAACTCTAACTCCTACCAGTACTTGTGTATGAAGCAAAGTGCCTCATACACAAGTACTGCCTCATACATAGGTATTGGGACGAGGGAGAATATGGCTAGGAATACTGCAGATTACCAACAAGTAATCAAGGCATTAAACACAAGTAGTGGCGCAGCACCATTGAGTTGACTGGGCTTCAGCACTCTCCCCCCCCTAAAATTTTGGGCTATGTTGACTCGACCTGGCTGACCTTTAGAGCAGCTGTTGGATAGAACAGGACACAGATGTTAAATGGCACCTGGGTTTTGCTGTTAACAAGGGCCCAGCAATTACCAAGGTCAAGCATTTCACTGTTAATACCTGCATTAAAATGCCACATTTTTTAGGCAATTGAAATTGTGATGTGGGTTTCGTACTTGCATGCCAGGGGAGTGATTGTAAGGGTAGAGTGGCAACAGGAGCCCACTCATTCTCACAGCAGTCCATAAGTGGGTGCTTTCAGGCTTAAAGGAGAGAGTTAACTGCTTGTAAAATTGAAGCTGCACTAGAATACTCTCATTAAACTGTGTAAAGAAGTTAAATTTCCCCCACACAAATAAGTGTGCCTCTCCCCATCGTCTGTGAAGTTAGCACCTCTCCCAACATTGGAAGGGTTAGCCACCCAAAATGTAGGTTTGCCCCTGAACGCACACACAAACACACACCGTTCACGATGTACACACATGCACACCCTGCCATCCATCCACTTAAGTGTGCACTCTTTCACCATACAGGCACACTGAGGCAGCCAACTGTATATTTAAGTCTGCACCCTTTCACCATAGAAGCACACACACCCCGGCACCCACCCATACATTTAAGTGTGCACCCATTGACCACTCACTCACACAGGCAGCCACCTATACATTTAAGTGTGCACTCTTTCACCATACAGGCACATCCAGGCAGCCACCCATGTATTCAAGTGTGCACCCTTTCACCATATACTCATACAGCCAGCCACCTATACATTTAAGTGTGCACCCTTTCACCACACACGCACACATCATGGTGTTGAGGGGAGCCCTATCACTTCAAAAAGAAATTGTTTCTTTTTGAAATCACTCTGACTTGACTAAGAAATTATTTCCGTTAAGGACCGAACAATAACAGAAATAATTTCTTTATGAAGGCAGAGTGACTTAAAAAAAGACATATTTCTTGTTGAAGTCATAGGGCTCCCCCATCCCATGACATGGATGGCTCCAGCCTAGAGTATTCCATTTCATGGGTTGGGGTGGGCCCTCGGACTTCAAAAAGAAAGTTTATTTTTGTAGTCACTCCGCCTTCATTTTTTTCTCCAAGTGGGGCCCTTTCCCAGGACATGTGCTGGTGGGGTCCCCACAACATGGGGGTTTCTGTTATGCCAGTGTGTACACGGACCTGCCTTACTCCACCTAGAAAAGGGACACACCATTGCTAATAGATACCTATATCCATTACATGCCTGCAGCATATCGACATAGTGGATATGTAAATGCTGAAACTGACCACTTGATCGAGGTATTACTCCTCCTTGTTCTCAGCGTATGCCCAGCAGTAAACTTTTCGGACACAATGCAATTCACAATAAACAGTGCAACATGTTTCAATAAATTAGGAATGAACCAGTCCTCTGCAATACTAGCAGCAAGACTTTCTCTAGTTACATGTACAGGGTCATGAGCTGTTCAAGCGCGACTTTCAATAAATGTACTGGCATCACTTGCTTTCCAATGCTATGCTGTCACCATAATGCTTCTGTGGGGGATAAAGAACATCCCCTTCATTTCCACAGTTCTTGCTCTTACTGTGGTACACTTCCCTAAATTTCTATTAATTGGGTTATTGACAATTTATTAAACCCCTCTTGTACTAACATAGTTGTAACTGAATTCTCTTTAATACTATCAGTATCAAAACTCAAAGTTTCTGGAGAATATGCAACCCTTTTGGCTACTATATCTGCAGCTTCATTCCCGCAAGAGGTACAATCTGTTTGCTTAGTAAGTGCTGCACATTTAATGACTGCTATGGCTACTGGGAGTTGTAGTGCCTTAATGAGTCTCTCCAATAAGGATGCATGCTGCACTGCAGAGCCATCTGTACGGATATAGATCCTCCTCTTCCAACGTGCCAACCCCGCATGTACAGTTAACGTCACATAGGCAGAGTCAGTGTACATCATCACTTCCTGTCCTTCATGCTTCTGAAGTGCGACAATAAGCGTTACTAATTCTGCTGCTTGAGCTGAAAAGGGAGATGTAGTATTGCACTTGCTACTTCTTCAAATTCTCCATTTAATCTGTGCCTTACTACTGCAGAGCCTGAATGCCTTTCCCCACTAGTTTGATCAATTTTCAGAGAACCATCTATAAAAAGAATCTTCCCTCGCTCTAAAGCATTCTCCTTTATACGGGGTATATCATCATACAATTCAACATAATGGGCACAGTCATGCACATGATCACCTTCTTCTATGGGTTCAGCTATAAACATGGCTGGGTACACTATTTTACATCTTACAACTTTAATGTCGGGTTAGAAATCAGTATCTCATACGGTGAAGCTCTTGCAGATGTCAATGTGCCCTTGGGTTTCTCTAGACTGGCAAATAGCACATGCTCAGGAAAAGAGTCATAGAGCAGCCCATGACAACACTTGGTGGACTTCTCAATTGCAAATGTGGTAGCTGGCAAACATTGTTCACACACAGAGTTTCCTCTCATAACTGGGTCTAGAATTCCACTGTAATATGCCAAAGGTTCATATCCCAATGTGGTTCTTTGTGTAAGCACTGATGTCATTACTAACCCACCTGTGTGTGAAAACAGATGAAATTCTTTTCCATAATTGGGAATTACTAAAACCGGGGCTGTACAAATTGTTTTCTTCAGTTCTTCAGATCCAGTTTCCATCTCTTCAGTCCATTCTAGCTTTGTTTTACCAACTTGCGCTTTATTTAATGCTTGCAGAAGTGGCCTTGTGTATGTACTATAATCAAACACCCAGGCTCTAACGTAATTGCACAAACCTAGAAACTGCTGCATCTGTCTCACTGTGTTTGGTTTTGATGTTTTCATGATTGTTTCAGCTCTCTCAGGTGTCACTTTATTTCCCTCACGTGAAATCAACCGACCTATGCATAACACTTCTTCTTGACAATACTGTAACTTCTCCTTATCCACCTTATATCCTTTGTCAGCTACAATAGTAATTAGTCGGATAGAGTCCTGTCTGCAGTCATCCTCTGATTTACTGCAAATCAATAGGTCATCTACTTATTGTATGACTGCACTTTCGAGATCGATATTGCCTAGTTCCATCTGTGGGGCTGTGTTAAAGATCGACGGGAACTCACAGTGACCTTGACCTTCAATCAAAGTGAAGTATCGAGCTTCTACTGGGATACTACATAATATTGTTGCTGGATTAGGAACTAAAAGAAACTCAGCATCTACAATCTGGTTAAGAGGTCTCAAATGCTCGATAAATATCCATGACCCACCTTTAGATTTTTTAATCGTATACACCGCAGTATTACACAATGACTGTGGTGGCACCAGAATCCCCTGATTCATCAGTGCTGATATCCTCTTAAATATACCTTCATCAGAATCTTGAGACATGGCATACTGATTTGATTGGGGTAATATTGCTCCTGCCTTAAGCTTTATTTTAAACTCCCGCTCCCTTTCAATAAACTTACGTCATAAGGGCCTGTGGTTTATAGGGCACTCGCCATCTTTTCAAGATCCTCCAAAAAGAATGCTGGTCATTGCTGCATTATCACCATTCGCTGTGGGTCTTCCCTTTTATCTATCCTCATGCAGTATGTAATGCTCATGATGAACACTACTTCATCATCGTTTCAGTCTTCTCCGAACATAATGTCATCAGTTATGTCAGTCAATCTGTACCCTTCCTCAAGGACTATCACTGTTCTCCATGGTCTACCCTCATCATCTACTCCTTCGAGCATTGCCATTTCTTTTCATACTATAGCTGCTTCTAACTCTATAGCACTAGTCTGTCCACCCTCCTCATCCGTAGGTATTTGTGGTCTAAACAAAAACATGTAACGTATCCTCACCATGTAACCATGTCAAAAAAAAATGCTCATCCCATATAGAAAAATCTCTGGATCTGTTGGAACACCTCACAGAGCCACTTGCCCTGTGAATGCCAATATAAACTCTACCACATTAGAATAGTGTATTCCCGGAGTTTTGTCATTACATCTCTTCCTAAAATGTTAACAGTGTCTGTCTGTAGTCAATATAACAGAGGAATGGACATGTCACATTCTCCTATGGAAACTGGTAAATTAGCAGTAAAAGGAACTTGACTCATAGCTCCAGTGAACCCTTGAGCCTTCAAGGCAGTACCTGACATTGGATATTTTACTTCTCGTATACACAAACGAGTTGCTCCAGTGTCTGCAAGAAAAGAAAAGGATTTGCCTCCTATCGTCACATCAACCATTGATTCCTCTTGGGAGTCTGGTGTCACAGATAGTACTGAATACATCAAGTCACCCTGTGAGCTGTCCTATTGAGGATACAAGCTAATCCCCATCACTGTGAAAGGATTTCCCCCCACCACAGTGACACCTCCTATTCTAGGTGTCAATACCTGTCCTGTATTTGCATACCGCTGTGTCTGCATCAAGGTATGTTGTGACTACCCTTGTGGTGGATTCATTTGTGTGTGTCCCTGCTGTTGCACCTGCTGTACTTGTGGTGCTTGTACCTGATAAGTTGTGTGACCTTGGCAAAGCCCTCTATGGGCTGTGTGCTATATGGAAAATTGCCCATTTTGTACACTCCCTTGGCTCCCACATATGTGCGCAATATGTCCTGTCATTCCACAATTCCAACATACTGAAGAAACCCTCCTGCTAATTCCTCCTTGGTTAGCTCCTCCCTGAGTGCTCTGGTTTTCATTCTGTGTATTTTGAAACCCACCTTGGTTATTCTGAAATCCACCTCCGCTCCCCTATAACCCATACCTCTGTTTTGTGGCGTAAAGCAATATCCACCTTGGCCCACCAGGCACAAATTATTTGCCTGCGATGTACCTATTGTTTCCTGCATTCCCAATCCTTCAAGGCTTATCTGTACCACCCCTTCTATGGCAAGTTTGGACAACTCTTTCTGAACAAACTTGCCTTCCTCGAACTTCCTATTCTCATCTTTCTTCTTGTTTTTCTCTTGTAATAACTGACAATAGTGCACTATCATCAGCTGTATCACAGCCCATGGCTTTGCTTCCATCCTTACTTGTTTTTTCATCTGTCTCTGTACTGGCTCAGTCAACCCCTGACGTAAAATATACTAACATAATGCCACTGTCTTTGCTCCTGAATATCCAGAATGTAAGCAATAGGATCTTCATCTTCCTTCATTTTGCGTGTCATAATTGTACCCATATCTGATTTGTCAGGATAATGTATCCTGAGAGCACTCCGAACATCTGCTCTACAATTATTAGACAGCGCTCCATCATGTCATGCACTGTGTTTTGTACAGTCACACTTCAATATCCCGCTCTTCTCTATATCTCATCAGCCCTCTCTCCAAGAATGGCTGCCAGGAGACCTTTTATGTTATTCCTGTCATTTTCTGTAATTTTTATAGCCATTTCCCAGCCCCTAAAGTCAAACTAGGGAGCTTGCATTTTAAGATATCCTTATCCATTTGTGGCCATGGATGTATTACAGTCTTGCTCACCATTTTTCTAACAAGGGAAACTGTGTAAACCCCATCCCATAGTCAGATCCCACTATTAGTCTATTTATGGCAGGGATAATCGTTCCTGTCTGTCTTCTTGGTGGTATTGACTTTAACCTGTTTACATATTTATTTTTATTTATTTTTATTTTTATTTAACATTTATAAAGCGCTCACACAGCCCGCAGGCATCGAGGCGCTGTTACAGGGATTGTTTGTTTTTTCTTAGTTGCGTAATTGTTTTTTTTTTTTTTTTTTTCTCTTAGTTGCGTATTTATAACACGCTTAAACACCCAGAGGTTTTTAAGCGCGGACCCGGGGATCGAACCTGTTGTTGCTTCGTGTCGTCCTGCTTCCAAGACGCGCACGCTGCCGCTGAGCTATCCTCCCGGGACATATGGTGGAGATTCTCCCTTCACACTATGTGATGGTCCTCGGGGACACTCAGGATATGCTATGGGATCTGCCATTCTATTTTTAGGTTGTTCCAGATCCGACCATCTCACTTCTTTATCCATTTGCTAGCTTCCTTCAGGGGCACATGCGTTCCCTCCTTCTGCCTCAAGACCATACTCTCTTTCCTCGTCTGACATGTCTAGGTCCCCAACTAGTGTGACTATCATACCCCTGACCCTTGTCTAAGTTCAGTCTGCTCAAAGACAATGTGCTGCGTTCATCACTAAACAAGTTTCCTTCCTCACTTTGTAATTGTGTTTCTGGGTATCGATCACCATTCCCTCGAGTTCCATTCTCGCTACCTCGTCTTAACTGTTGATAGACCTTAGTGATCCTTTCTCTAATGCTTGCATCAAATCTTTCTTCTTCTAGCACTACTCTAGATACTGCTGGTGTTGCTTCCTTTATTGGAAGAGTCTCTTCCACTATGTCCCCTAGTATTTCTGGGCTCTGCCTCATTTGTTCTTTTCAGATGAGACTTGTATCGAAACCTTGCTGTCTCCTTTTTCGTTCTATTTCTTCATCTACTTCCCTCCAGTTTCTTGCATGCCTTCTAATTCTTTCTTCCTCTTGCCTTTGTTCTTCTCTCCTTACTTCTTCTCTCCTTTCCTCTTCTTCCCTTCATCTGTGTAACCTTTTGTCCCTTAATCATTGTGCTTCTTCTTCCTCCTCTCTGCTTCTTTCCTTTCTATCCCTTTCTACTATCGCTCTTTGTATATAGTTGTATTTTCTTTATTCTTCTGCCCGTTCTTGAATTTTTGCTTGCTCTTCTGATATATCTGCTCTTGTCGCTCCCTGTGTTTCCTTTTTTGCTCATCCTCTTTTAACCTCTTCTCTCATTCATTATCCTTTCTTTCTTGTTCATCCTTCTCTTCTTGTTGCTTAACTTCCTCAATACTTTTCCCATCTATCTTGAGTAATATCTGTCCTCCCAGCCATTTGTTTTGTACGAGTGCTAAATTGTTAGCTTTATCTTTTTCTTTTTTCCTTCTCTTAATTTCCCTCTCTAGTTCTGTCGACAATATTTTTCTTTCTCTTATTCTCTTTCGGACTATCATCACTAATGTAAGCGTGGGGTTCATATATCGGATTACTTTAACCCGTAGCTTTTCTCAGTTCCTTTAAAGGATACACTCCTATCTGTTCCATAACAACACTTTTCACTTCAGGCAAGGTAAGGGGAACTGAGGGCCCAACGCCTTCGTCCTTGTGCTAATTACGCATCCACTCCTTAGGTGGCGGGTCTTCACTTTCCTATTGATACATCTTCCAGAGCCCTAAAATCGCTAATTATTGTTTAGTATTCTGGTGGATGAAAGAAAGGAAAATAAAATTAGATGGGATCTTAACAACAAAGCGGCCTATCGTATTTGGAGATTTTTTTTTATTGCAGTGGACATTACTAATGTCATAGCAAGTTCCTGAATGTTGATTTAATTCATAGTATTCTATTTTTTACATTGAACATCATTACTTTGAATATCTATAGTCATTACTTTTAATGAAGTCTTCTGCCAAGTCTATTAGAAAAAACTGGGAAATGTGGCAATCCTATGAAACCTGTCTTTAGGTATTGTCTGAACATTCTACGTTTAAAGTACTGTTTGGAGAAGGCTTTCATTATCTCCATGTTTTTAAATGGTTTTAAGTTGTGGGTGGGTATAAAATATAAATACTATAAAGGTGGGATAATATTTTCCTTTGTACACCATTTGATGGTGGGGCACAGAGGCTTCCGATTATGCAACATGAATGCTTAGAAATAATCAATGAAGAAACGTATCAATGGGTTTACAATAAAGTACTAAAGACAGATTCATTTGACCAGTTTGCTGACCTGAGGATATCCTCTAATGGTGTGCCGGCCCAATGAGCCATGAGGCCATTGCAACCGTGGCCTAGTGGGTGCCCAAGAAGGACATATCTATCTCTGCATGAAACAAGTCAGAGAGGAAACTGCTTTGTGGGTTTCCTACATTAGATGAACAGCTGAGAATACAAACCACTCTGCTCTCTGGTGATGGTTTCTTAACATTTAAGGCATTGTACCATGCATAAATAGGGGAAATCTGTCAAGCTGAATATTCTATTAACTTGCAACTCATCATGCCTGATAAAAAGGGCTGACCTCTCAGATCCAAACCTCAGATCCAAACCCCTGATGTTTGAAGCTCACTTAAAACACACTATTTGGTAGCGTAATCAATTTGGTGGAAAAGGCCTGCAGTGAAAGGTCTTTGTTGTGTAGGCCATTATTGAACTAGAGAAATAAACTAAATTGATGTCACATAACACTGTATGTGCAGATTGTGGAGGGTGTTTATAAATAATGGCCATCAACAAGCTACATACCAAAGCTTTTCCCTTGTAAGTAGGACATCTGGCCTACCATGCTTAGCATGAATATCAGACCTATAGACATTCACTTTCTCACATAAATGAGTGAAAGCCATGTCAGCAAGGAAATCAACTACCCTTCACATCAAGGGATTTAAAGGGGTCCAGGTGTCTAGACAGTCACTATACACCATATGTCTTCCAAGTCAAAAAGTACATTGTTCTAATATGGGGAGCCCAGGTCTCATGTAAGACATCTAGACCTAGACCTGAACGGCCTGTAATATTCCAAGCCAAAAGAGTCAGGGATCAGTCCAGGACCAGAGAGTGAAAATGACCCACTGGGTTATAAAGTATTTTGTGGAATCAAGAAATTGGGACCATTATCTTAACGTTCATATGGTGGGGAAAACAAGGAAATGGGACTGTTACCTTGATGTTCATCTTCAGAGCATTTGGGTACAAGGCTTGGGGCAGCCATAACTGTGCTATCAGAATAATGGACACTTCTTGAGTGCATGTTTTAAGCAGAACCTCTGGAATAAGGAAAAAGGGAGGGACGCGTAGTGACAATTTTGGGAATAAATATGAAAATAAACACATGCAGAGCCATGACATCTTTGTTTGATTTTTTGGGAAATATTTTGGGATTATGCCTAACTTTGTGGTATGTTTATTATGGTGGTAAACGGTGGTATTATATGGTGGTAGTATCTGCTGTGGTAATTTGTTGGGGTGTCTCTTTTAACAGTGGTAAGACTAACTTCAGAATACTGCCAAACAATTGTTTTTACCAGGGCAATTTACCACAGCAGGTTAATGGACATGATACAGTCTAGGTGGGCAAACTATACCTTCTCCTCTCGCAGTATTGTATATACAATACCTCAGTATGCCCTTGTGGCTGAGCTTCAAAACATATTAATCATTTCATAAACACATAATTATACACACACACACACACACCTAGCACTTCTGAAAACTCAATTCACAGAAAAACAATGTATTTTAGATTTTACCACATGTGGTAAAGGGAACTACCACTTGCGGTAAAATAGGCTTACCAACTGCAGGACCTCAGTCTATGTGCTAAGAATGACTCAGACACATATTCAAAGTACTGACTCAATTTGTTTTTTATACCTTTAGATTTTTATAGAAGGTTCAACTTCAAAAGCTATCCAGAGATTTGCATAATGCAGTACTACTTTACAATGGCTTACACTTGGACATGAACAACATTTCATTAGGGTGCTCACACACGTAAAAAAAATGGTGATTGATAAGCTTCACTTACACATTTGTCGCTAGCTGGCCAGCAACAGTCTGGCGAGGAGACCTTGACTGTTAACAGATAGAAGCCTGTAGTTTAAAAAAGCTCACTTCATAAATGGGAACCCATGTAAAATATAAACCATGAATTTCTTTTTAAAAAAAACATATCTCTTTCACAAAATCTGTAAGTAAGTATTCCCCAGTCACACCACATTCACCACAATTACTAAATATATTCACCTAAATCTACTGATGATATTCCTGTCTCAGCTTGGCATGGAGCCCGGAGTCACATAGATAAGCATTTGCTCCCATCAAACAGCCCTCAGCACTGTAGTCTGCTAATCTGCCAGCCAGCTGTCACCAATCTCAGCCTGAAGTGCGTTCTCCCAGCTCTCGAAGGTGCCTGCCTGTCCTACACCCGCTCAAGTACTTTGTATGACCTCTTGCTGCCAGTCAAGGGAGATCCTGCCCCTTCCAAATCATACCACTGAAAACCACATGATCCTATTGTGCTTTTCCTGCCTTCACCGACCGCATGTCTGAAGCTAAATGTTACATTTATTTTGTTTGTGTCCTGCACTACAGCAGAGCATCATTTCATACATGTTCAACTTCACCAAGCTCATTCTGCACCTTTGAATCCATTTTACAAAGCACAATGTATTTTCCAAAATCATTTTCAGGCCATTTCGACATAGACTAATTTACACTAAATGGTAGTAAGGGAACATGTTACTGGGATTGTATTACCATGTTAATATATTAGTATTTGTTTCAGTGCAAATTAGTCAATTGAAATATCATCCTGGAAAAATATGCATTTTCAAGCATGTGCTTTGCATTTCTGAACTCTGTGCATTTCTCATCTTGCCTTATGCATTGACAACCATGTGCCTTGTGCACTTCTGCATTTCTGTCTTTCTGTCTAAGACCCACACCACAGCTATAGGTGCATGCTAAACTAAAAAGCCATAATTATAAAGAGCCCTACAAGCCCTCCTTTTTTTTCACTGCTGGGACATACCCAAAATCACTGCAGGAAAAAATGAAAACATATATTCCAAAACGCATGTGCTGCTCCCAATTGAATTTTCTCCCTCAACATTGTCATCAAAACTAAGATCAATAGTTTCATCTTAATGGTGAGACCAATCAACCAGATCAAAATAATCAGCATTGGGTCCGCCAAGATCACCAAACCTCTTTCAATCCAGGTCCCCCAATTGAACCTTTCTACCTCTGTCAGGGCTAAATTGCCCACAGTAATACTGTCCTTATTTAGATGCATTCTAAGTGTATGTACACGTTTATGTTTCAGCAAGAATTCAATGTCTGGATCAATGGGAAATGCATTTTTCTGAAAAGAATCAGTGTTCGCCACCTTTCCCTCCCACAAATTGCCATCGGCATGAAATAGGGTCATTCAACCCACCAACACCACTGTATGTTTAGGGATAGATATATACAACACACTGTGCTGCAACTGCTTCACAATAAAATATCCATGGTTAAGGTGAGTAACTTTGTAATTGGTCATTGAAGTACTTACTAACCACCTATCCTTAATCAATTTAACATGGGCCAATTCTTCAACCTCTATGTTCTGCAGTTGTGGCATTGTGGGCATGATGCAACATCAACCCCAAAATGACAAGGGCTCTACCCATTGTATTTGAGCTGTCACAGATTCTCTAACCATCATTCCGTCTTGAAATCTATTTCTCTTTTTGTGTTTTAGTAATATTCTCAACTCCTCTTTCCCTTTGCATTCCTCTTCAGTCAAAGGATGTTTTCTGCATTTAACAAATGGTTATAAAATAGGCCTAGGCTAAGATCTTCCTTTTGCACTTTGATTAGGTCCTGATCTGGAGTATCAAAAATCCATTGTGGCATGGGCTGCTTTTGGAGTTTTAGAGCATGTTATTGCATCTACCTGTATTTCATCAAGCAGGTGTTCAATAGGAAATCTTACCCATTACAGCTCCAATTTTGGCTAATTGATCTGCCTTGTCATTCCCCTCTTTGTCCTCACATGGCGTTTTCAAATGAACATATTTTTTCCTCCAATGCATTATTAAATCATGCTCTGACACAAGTTTGTCTATGGCTTGAATCATCTTGCCATGTTTAAGTGTTTTTTTGTTATAGGTGAGCATGCCCTTTGCTTTCCAGCCAGGTAAATATTCTACAAAGCTATTTTGTACATAATCAGAATCAGTTACTAGAACAATTTATTTGAGTTTATTTTCTACTGCTGTAGAGATTGCCTTGTAAATAGCGGCCAATACTGCCACTTTACTCTTTCTCTTTATGCTTACCCTTGGAATGTTGTCATGTTTGAACCATATATTTCCTATTCCTGCTACTAGCTCTTTTTCTGCTTTTTTTGTACATGGTATGTGCATCCATCTACATACAGAGTTGGTAAATCCCTTCATATTTCTTAATTGAATGCATTGTGTGTGGATTTCTCAACATCATCCACACTTGTTTCTAGCTCTGTATCATCAGGTGCACACACATCTGCACAATCATGCAAGTCTGCTAGCCCTTGGGCAACCGGGCTCTTTTTTATTATGTCCATATTTCTCTTCCGCAGTAAATCCATGAAGCGCTAATGTCCAGGAAGTAATTCTTGACTTGGACAAATTCCATGATCTGATTCTCTTACTTTGAAGAAACTGCATAGGTTGGTTATTTGTTTCAATAATTACCCTCTTCCCTTGAATATGGGGCAGAAATGTTGTAACGCCCAGACAGTGGTCAGAAGCGCTTTTTTGCAATCGCTAAATTTGGTCTCTACCTGTGACAATACTTTGCTAGGATATGGAAAAGTTTTATTATTTGCATCATATGTTTGATATAACACAGCTGACATGCATTGATCAGTGAATCCTATTTTCTAAAAATAAATCCTGGTTCTTTATTGGATATGCCAGACATGGCGCCTTCATGAGACACTCTTTTAACCTGCCCACTGCCTCACTTTGTTCCTTTTCCCATTTACGGGATACACCCTGCTTCAGTAATGTTGTTAAAGGTTGTGTCATTTCTGCGTAACTCTCAAAACATTTCCTGTTGTAGCCTGTCATCCCTAATACACTCTTTAACCCTTTCAGATTAGTGGAATCGTTTAGTTTATGAACTGCCTCCACTTTCTTCTTTTGCAGGTTTAAACCATGCTCAGTCACTTCATAACCTAGGAAGTCACCTTCTTTTTACACCATTGTGCTTTCTATAAAGATGGTTTGGCCCCAGCCTTCTGTAGCTGGCTAAGCACATGTCTAATTTCATTGAAGTAGCTTTTCAGATTTTCATTTTTAATCAGCACATCATCCACATAAACTATTGTCCCCCTCTCAGCTGCATCCGGAAGTACCTTGCTCAGGAATATCCCAAACTCACTCTCACTAGTGACATACCCAAAAGGTGTCCGGGACCATTCATATTGTGATTTGTCAAAAGAAAATGCAAACACATTTTGAATATCTTCAGTCAATGGTATGCACCAGTATCCAGCTGTAAGATCTAATGTGGTAAATACCTTTGACTCGTGGACCTGTGCGAGACCCTTATCAATAAATGGGAGGGTCCACCTTGCAACAGGTATCTTTTGTTTAATTCTCATAGTTCTACACACAAATGTCATTGGCCATTTGGTTTTAACACACCCTATATAGGGGTATTTGATGTGCTATGAATAGGCCTAATAATTCCTCTAGAGTCTACATTTTTTATTATTTCAGCTAATGATTCCAAATCATTCCAGGGGTAAACTATATTGTCGCACAAATGCTGGCTCCCTACCATGTCCTTCTGGTAATGTGACAAAATGCAAATATGTTAACCCACAATCATATGCACCTTTGGCAAAAAACTGTTTGCATTCCATAAATATTATTCTCAATTGGTCTTTTTCGTCTTCATTTGTACAAGCATCTGCAGCCTCAATTTGCTCTTCTACCATTTTAGAGAACTAAAAGGAAGTCCTCTAAAGTAGGAACCTGTGTACTTTCCTCTAACCGTGTGGCTGCATCTCTTTGGAGAGTCGACACACTTAAATATTTTGGAATATTGACCTCCATTTCAATATGCTGTTTTTCACTTTCAGATTCAACTAATTTGAATAGAATGCAATCATCTTGGTGACTGCACACTATTTCATTTGACTCATAAGGATACACAGACCAAACTTTAAAGATTCCTTTAGCTTTAGAATCCAAGGATTCTGGCAACTCACCCTGTGTAGTCACATAGCTTTCAGGAATGTTCCCAATCACTGCATTACTGAAATCTGCAGTGTAATAAGACTTCTGTTTTGACATTTCTACTGCTGAATTCTCTTCCAATTGAATGTCTTGACACCCTTTATTGTCCACCAGGATTTGAATGGGTCCAGCCCCAATTTCATTCAGTGGTGTATATTCCCATTCTAATCCTTGCTGCTTCATAGATTCATTCAGCATACAAAAGCATCAGAATCTTTTATCTGTTATCCATTTCTGCACTTTGATGCTATTGTAACTTGCCCGGTGAACACAGGCATGGTAACATCCCTTTTCACCTACAGTTCAACTGCATATGATGCCATCTGTGCGCAATGGTAAGCTTGTCCTTAATCTTCAAATTCAGGCGTGGCCCCACCTAATCTGGATCAAACCTTTTGATTTAGAATGTCCAATACCATACACATTCTGTGCATACTATCATTTCCCAAATAAAATGTGTTTTGTGTACCGTTCATGATCCACACATTGTGATAAATTCTCTTAAGACCAATTGTAATCTTTAACATGCAACTTCCTACAATTCTTTGCCCCGACTCTGGATCATCGAGGCCAAAGATCTGTTGATTCTTTATTCTGAATTTTGGGACCTCCCTCCTGTCAATTATTTGTTGGAGTACCTTTCCATTAATGAAACTTTCATGTTCCAGTGCTAAAGTGGCTTCTATTATTTCAGGATGCCCATTCACATGGATAGGAATCCATGGCTGCCCATCTCCCATGTATATTTCTGAAAGAGTTGAAATGTGCGTTTCCGTATTCATATCTGGAGTGACATTTGGCTTGCATTTTTTTTCAGTTGGATAAAAGCGCAATGTGTTTTCATCTATTTCTGTTTGCCATTTTTTCTTAGGGTCCAAAATAAATCTCCAAAGACTCCTTCTCTTTTTCTCCCCGCATTTCACCCGGACACATGAGAATGACAGTGTCGCTATGCGCATGGCCATTCTGAAGATATACTTCCACTGCACTTTCTGCAACGGTATGGAATTCTTTTACACTGTTGTTTTGTGTCATTATTTTTTTAGGCCTCAATGTTTTTTTGGCTAGGGACCACAATACTCCGGTTGTATACTAATTGACATTTTCACAATTGACCTCGGGAGAATTGACCTCGGGAGAATCAACCTAATTTAGAATGTTAATTAGCACATATGTGCAGGGGGGAAACCCCTCGCAATCCCTCACCCAATCCAAAACCCCCCGCAACCCCCAACCAATACCCTTAGATTATTTATAATCCAAAACCAACCCAATACATAAATAAAATAACTAAAATAATATAAAGGTCAATTGTGCAGAAGGTCAATTAGGACCACTATAAATAGGTCAATTGTGCAAAAGATGAATTGTAAACGGTCAATTTGGGTAATACCCAATACATGTTCCCCATCAATGATATGATATGATATGGCATTTATAACACCCCTATACACAAGTGTTTCAAGGCGCAAAGAGGCAAGGGAGGTGGAACAGAGGGAAGACAGACAACAATCCTACTAGGCCAGGTGTCATTCAGTGCATGGGAACGGGTAAGGGGGAAAGTGTGGGGGGTGGGGGCTCGAGGGGACAGTGTACTACATGGAATAATAGAATACATAAACAATAAGTACGGCCAGCAAGTGGCAAGGGTAGCAAAGTTAAGTGCAGGCATTAGGTGTTAAGTGCTGGTAGTGGGACTGTAGGGATACAAAAAACAGACCCCAAGTGTGGGGGTTGCCAGGAAGGCAGTGCTGGTGTGCGATGGCGGGGAAGTGGACCTGGGCCCGAGATCAGAGGCGGCCAGGTAACCAGTGCAGTTTCAGTTTTAGCCAGGAAGTCATCTGGGGAGAGGAGGAGAAAAAACAGACGCAAAGAGAAAGGTTTTCAGGTGCTTCCGGAACCGGAGATGATTCCCCTCAAGTTTCAGGGAGGCAGGGAGGCTGTTCCAGAAGGAGGCCCCGGCTGAAGAAAGAGATCTACAACAAACTCGTTGCTTGGAGAAGCGACTGACCCTGAGGGAGTTGGAGGCTGATGAGCAAAGAGCTTGAGAGGGAAGATATTTAGGAAGAGAGAGTTGAAGGTATTGAGTCCCCAAGGCCCAGAATGTCTTGTGGATAATGCAGAGGGTTTTGAACTTAATCCTTGCAGCCACTGGGAGCCAGTGCAGAGATTTCAGTCCTGGAGAGATACAATCCCTGGGCTTGAGGCCAAGGACAAGTCTCGCAGTCCTGTCCTGGATGAGTTACAGAGGGCAGAGAGTAGAAGCAGGCAGATTTAGAAAGAGGCTGTTGCAATAATCCAGCCTAGAAAGAACCAGAGCTCTGGAGACAGTGAGCTTCTGGGGAAGGAGAGGAAAGGAAGAATACCTCTGAGGATGTGCAGCTAGTAGTGTGACTTCTTAGAGACGTCTGAGATGTGAGGAGAGAAGGAGAGTGTGGAATTGAAGATGACCCTGAGGTTTTTAGCCTCACAGGTGGGAGCAGGAAGAGGGCCAAGAGAGGCCGGTCAGAGAGTGACAGGAAAGGAGGGTGTGGGTGTGCCGATGAGGAGAATCTCGATATTGCTGGCATTAAGGCAGAGATCATTGGCGGCACACCACTCTGGTATGGCGGACTGACAGTCAGAGAGGAGAGCGAGAGAGAAAAGGTGGCTGAGCGTAGCCTGAAAATTAGCTGAGTGTCATCTACATAGCACTGGAAGTTGCGGCAGAGCACGGCAATGCGGTGGGCAAGAAGTGCCAGGTATTGGTTGAACAGCCAGGGAGAGAGGTTAAACCCCTAGGGAACACCACAGGTAGAGATAAAGATAGAGATAGAAGAGAGGAAGGGCCCAAGTTGAACCTGGGAGGGTTGATCAGAGAGGAAAGAAGTCAGCAACGCCAGGGCCTGACTGGTGACCCCCAGGTTATCACGGAGACAGTTGAGCAGGATGGCATGGTTGACCGTGTCAAAGGCATGAGAGAGATCAAGTAAGATAAGGACACAGGGGGTGTTGAATCAAGATTGGAGAGCAGGTCTTCATGGATGCGCAGGAGAACAGTTTCCGTGCTCCTTGCAGCTCTGAAGCCACACTGATGATCCTAGAGACAACCAACAGATTCAGTGTGAAGACTGAGTTAGGAGATGGCCAACTTTTCCAAGAGTTTGCCCAGGAAAGGAGTGATGGAGATTGGGCGATAGTTGGCTGGCAGGATGGGTCAGCAGAGGGTTTCTTAAGAAGAGGGTGCACAAGGGAGTGCTACAGGGGGAAGGGAAGAATCCAGTGGTGAAGGAGTGGTTGCAAAAGTTGGCCAGGGCAGGTGCCAGGGAGTCAATCTCGTCCTTGATGGTTTTGGAGGAACACGGATGAACCTGTTTTGACAAGACTTTCATAGATCGGACCTGTCTAGAAACCTTGTCTGGGGAGAACAGGCGAAAGGCAGAGAAGGAGGGAGGAGAGGTGGCCGAAGAAGGGCCAATGGAAGAGCAGGGAGTAGAGGGAGGAAGGGGAAAGTAGGAGAGAGAGGACAGGATGCCCTGAGTTTTAGAGATGAAATGAGAAGCCAGTGCTGTGCAGAGGGCCTGGGAAGGGATAGGAGAGGTAGAGTCTGTGGCAGGATTGGCCAGTTGCTTGCAGATTTTAAAGAGTTCAGCTGAGTTGTTAGATGCCGCAGAGAGGCAGGATTGGTTGTGAGCTCTCTTCTTGGTGACGACAGAGAGCCGGTATTGCCTTTGGAGCAGGCGGCAGGCCAGTTTGTTAGAGGATGTACATGAAGCGCGTAGTTTCCTCTCAGCCACCCTGCACTTGCTTTTAAGGGTGACGAGGTCAGAGTCATACCAGGAGCTGCATTTGGCTTTGGGCTTCAGGCGGATCCACATGATAGGAGCAAGAACATCGAGAGTATCAGATATAGCAGAGTGGAGCATGGAAATGGGCTGTGTCAGGGTGTGAGTCAGCCAAAGGGGGAGGGGGTGGTGAGAAAGTGGCGGTAAAAGCCTCAACTGACGCGCGCTTCATGGGTCGGATGACCGAGAAGGTTGGTGGCAATGATGAATTTGGCTTGGCCTGAGGCGTAGAGAGGGTGAGCTGGGAGGAAAGGAGAAAGTGATCACTCCAGGAGAGAGGAGTGATGAGGGGGATAGAAAGGTGAAGGTCTGAGGAGATCAGAACATCCAGAGTATGCTCTGCAGAGTGAGTCGGGCCAGAGAGGAGAATAATGAGTGAGAGAGAGTCACAAAGGTTTGCAAAAGAGTACAGAGGAAGGACAGGAAGCATACAGGTGGATGTTGAAGTCTCCAAGAAGGAGGAGTGGAGTGGTCAAGACCAGGCGGGAATAGGAGAAGTCCGCCCACTCAGAGAGGAAAGAGGAGATCTGACCAGGTGGCCAATAGATAGCAGCCACAGTAAGGGAATTGCTGGACAAAGAGAGAGCCTGCAGACTAGGCATTTCAAGGAGCAGTAGGCCTGCGTAGGAATGGCAGAGGCAGGAATACACTCAGGGAAGATGAGGTATACACTCCCTCCAGAAGGGTTGGACCTGGGCGCAGAGAGGATCTTGTAGCCATCAGGGAGGAGAGTGTCAAAGTGTGGGACAGAGCTGGCCATGAACAATGTCTCGGTGAGACCGAAGACATTGAGATCAAGTTCTTCCAGAAGGCGGCAGATGTCGGAGGAGTGTTTGACAACTGAGCGAGAGTTAAGAGTGGCAATATGGAGATGGTTGCCGTCCTTGAAAGACTTCCCAATGAGGGGCAACAACCTCTTCAGGCAATTTGTCAATATGAGAAATGATATTTCATTGATCGATGTGATCAACACTTCCTGTCTCATCCAAGACATCCCTATCTGTCACAACCCTTAACCAAAACCCCCACTGGCATGTCCACATGCCAGGTAAGGTCAGAGTTCGGGGTTCCATTAGGGCATCAGAGGCCTTGCACCACCTTCCAAGACTCTCATGGAGTGAGTCCTGGCGTCTGGGCGCCAGACTCATATTCAGTATGAGGAACATCTTTGAAGGGGACTTCTTTTTCTTGGGCCTGCAGTCAACATGAAGGCACTCACACAGTCTAGTTCCCTAGAACTAGACTATGTGGTATAGTGTTTTGGGTGTGGTAGCCTGGGACGACTTTACCTGGACTACTTTGCTGGGAGGCTTATTAAACCACACCCAAGCAACAGAACACGCTTCGCGTTATTCTGCAGCCTGCAGCGTAAAGCTCACCGTGTCCAGTGTCCTTGATACCGGCAATCATCGGAGCAACAAGCCTGCAGAGAAGAAAAAGAACATCATTAATAGACTCTTACCTGCAAACTCCATCCTGTATCCACCCGACGCTCACCATGCTTCTGCTTACTCGCGGTCGCCCATCCAGCAATCTGCATAATCCGGACACCGCATATCACTGTAACGAAGCAACCTGAACTTAGAGGGAGAAAGACAGCGTTAGAAAAGGTTATTTACGGCATAAGCTTCAGACATCGCGAGAACCTCACCTGATTGGCCACTTCTTGGCTGGCATCGTTCCGGAATACCATGCTCACCGGAGAAGACCATTGCGACCTGTAAGGATAGAAGAAACACAGGTTAGCAAGTACAAGGCAAAGCAGCGCTGTGCTTAGCGCGTTAAATACCGAATCATAGTGAGCTTCTTGCGCCATCCATTACCGGAAGGTGCTCATCCAACCAGCACAACACGCCGAATCTCCTGCTCACCTACAGGGGGAAAGAAAATACATTAACCACAAAGAAAGGAAGGCAAAGACAGTAACATACAAAGACTGCTGCAATAAGACCTACCTTAAAGACACATCAATAGGCTTGCACCAGTGAAGTAACTCAGTTGCCCAAGCCCACTGAAGACTACACACCCCAGCAAAGAAGACAGGATGGAGAGCACGCAAAATATTACAATAAGGTGAGGAGAGGGCCAAAGGGTTGATCGCAGGGGAGGTGGGAGAAGACCTTACCTGATCTTGAATCCAGTCCTTCTGTGCTTTCAGGGCGACTTACATCGAAGGCACCACCCGGGATCGGGAAGAGGGTTCCAGGCGCAAATCAATCAACCAGGGCTGAGTGGCATCCCTGTGGATACCAGGTGAGCGTAACACTATCTTTATGTCAATCTCAGTGACAACTTCAATAGATATCTCTTCACCATTGAAGTTATGAACAGGCCCTTCATTTTGCCTCACATTTAGGTGGTTTTGTGGGGCTCTCCCTTCATTGATACTTTTCACTAGTTCTTTTAACATTATCCGAAGACCAAACTGCATGGGCAAAAAGCTTTGCCTCAGTATAGTTCGCCAGTTAAGAAAATTCAGCCTCAATTTGGAACATGGTAACCCTATTGTGTGAGTCAAATGAGCACACAGTACTGCACCACTTCACAGCACTAATTCACTTAATATGTGCACAGTATGGCTATGCTCATAATGCCCCTTCCATATCATACCACTGAAACCACATGATCCCAATGTGCTTTCCATGCCTTCACCAACTGCATTTCTGAAGCTAAATGCTACATTAATATTTTCTGATTCCTGCGCTACAGCAGAACAGAATTTCACACGTGTTCAACTTCACCAAGCTCATTCTGCATTTTTGATTCCATTTTACAAATTGCAATGTATTTTCCAAAATCATTTTCAGGCCATTTCCACATAGATTCATTTGCACTTAATGTTAGTAAGGGGACATGTTACTCGGGTTGTATTACCATGTTAATATATTAGTATTAGTTGTACTGCATATTAGTCAATTGAAATATCATCCTGGAACAATATACATTTTTAAGCATGTGCTTTCAATTTCCCATATTGCCTTATGCATTGGCCTTACACACGTCTGCATTTCTGTCTTTCTGTCTAAGACCCACACCTCAGATATAGGTGCATGCTAAACTAATAATCCCCAATTATACAGAGCACTACACTTTCCCAATAAAACATGCACATTTTGAAAACAATGTTGAATATAGTTGTTAAGTGTTGGGGCAAACATATCTATGGCCCTTAATGGCAACAGAGTGTCAGAAAGGGAAAGGGTTTACTACCAGACTCTAGAGTCTATGGCATGGCATCCAAATAAATCAAGAGTCAAATCCTATGGGTCATAGTCACTGTCCAGAAACAGCCCGGGATGAATGAAAAACCAAACAGAAGGAAAGTGCACTTAGGCATTGATAATGAGAGGTAAAAGTAGGAATCGGTAGGTAAGCATTTTTCAGTGTCATAGGGATTAATCCAGTTCCCTGGCTACAAGACATTCTTGAGCTATTGTATCATCTCCATCTTAAAATATCTGAATCCCAGAAATGTGTTGAGGTCCCATGGATGCATTCCTTACTGGTAGACATCCCTTGTACGTGTTGCTCATAATAAGGAGGGTGCTCAGAAAACCTGAAGGAGAGAAGAAAGCCTCCTTCTCTAAGGCCACTTTTTGAAAAATTCCTTTGCTTCCTGAGATATGACTAGAAAACACACAAGGGGAAAACAGAATCTTTATGAGGTTTTTGTTTTGAAATGGGGGACACACAAACTCTAAATAGAAATCCTGCATGGTGTTGACCTAACCAAGGATCTCGTGTTATTCTACAGAAATTAAAAAGATGCAGTAATGTTCAGAGGCTGGCTGCTGGTGTCCTCTACTACTATCACCCCTGGGGACATTGCCATACTTGGCTCAAAAAATGCTAGCATTATTTCATTGGTTTGTCAATGTGGCACAAATATCTAGGATCACTTGCATCTGGCACATTCTACCCTTACAAATGCTATCGAACCTTTATGATTAATGGTGGCAGACATATTGAGCCACAAGTGTCCAGGGGGCACATTCTTTTGAATTAGGCTGCAGAATGGATTGTGGCCGAAACATGATTACACCTGATGGCCCTATACCTCACTATACCCAAACGCATCTTAATCAGGCTGTGACTGATCAACATCTACCAGCAGTACCTCTTCATAGTCTTCACCATAATGCATGGCATTTCCTTTACCATTTGGATAATGAGGTGATGATAAACGAGCTGGCAATGTCAGTGATCTCTTATCCAGATTAAAAAACTACTTCTGGCTAAAGGGCTTTGCAGGTATACTAGCTATATCTAACATGTATTCGCGTTTGGCCTTCTCCTGAGCATGAAGGCCTGTTGCCTACAAGGTGATTCCTCTTTTTGATGGGTCTTGCGGATGTACAGCCCTCCTTGAAAATTAGTACATTCCAGTTCCCCTTCCAGGAAGAATATGGCAGCAATAAGAGGAGCTTGAGCCTCAAATACCACATTGGAAAATTACTTTCCAATCACTGAAGTACATTCCTTCAAGGTGGCAGACATATTTCTGCTCAAGAAGTCAGAGATGGAGGTGTGCATGAAGGATGCTGGGTCTTCAGAACAATAAGTCTAAGACGCTGTCTACTCAGGAGTGTCAAAATATTCCTCAACTAAGGAAGAATCATCACCTTTGTGTGGTTCCATCTTCTAAAAATGCCATGGAAATAAAGGTGTGTGTAGTGTTTGCAGGAAATTACTATTGTTTAGACATGGTAAGAGGTTATCATATCAACTTGAATGTTAAACTGGGAGAATATGAAGAACACTGTTGTCTGGGGCATGTTGTATGACAGTCACCAACTGAAATGAAAGTAAACAGTAAAAGGCACGGGTGGGAACTTCACACTAGACACAGAGACTGGCAACACGGGGATTACTCCTGATGTGCAACAGCTAACAGCAAAACAGAAATGTAAAGAATGAATGCTGGGGCTGTACTTTTGGTAATGAAGTAGACATGAAGAAAGTACAATTTGGATGAATATAAATAAAATAACTGAGCATGTTAAAGCTAGCAAAGGTGTACTGCTTGACATGCTCACTATCTTAAAATAGAGTTAGCAAAGTACAATCGCTCTTTATTGGACCACGGGCTGCTCATATTCTGCATGGATGAGAATGGTGCTACCATCCATAACGCGATGAGGTGGAGCAAACGAACCTTTGCTCTGCTTTGAGTAAAAGACTACCAGCTGTAAATGAAAACATGTTATTCGTCTTTACAGATTGTACAATATGTATGTAAAGTAGAACTCAGTTGCAGTGTAACTGTGTTTGTACAACTAGCATATTTATGTGTATTTTAAAGTAACAATATACAAGTTTATCTAAATGTGAAGGGTGTGTTACTTGGACCTTTGTAGATGATGGCTGGGCCCAGTAGCAACAAGCCCCCTTTGGCTTTCTACTATTCCCCCCTGGCCCGCCCCCCTCCTCAATCTCTGAGAAGTTTAGTAATTTTTATCCCCCTGGTTCATGTTCATATTTCATTAAAAGAACGACTTTACTGAATCGGTTTACGCAGCGTAGTTATACTTTTTATTTATGTTTCGTTGAAAATGAGTGGCATCTCCTTGTTTTGTCGAGAAGGAGACCCAGATGGGATAGGATGATGACTGCACACACCTCCAGACTCTTTCCATTAGTTTGAGTGACAAGTGCAGACGCTGGCTGACAATGCGAAAGAACGGCTTCTCATTGTCCTCCACGAGAACGATTTCTATCCAGAAAGCCAGATTGGAGTGAATTCTGGGACAAATGTGGATATACGTCATTGATTTCTGATCAGATGTTCTCTATACATAATCAAGCAATATACCACATGCCACGCAAAAAGCAATGCAAAAACAAAGGTGTGTACGTGTTGGTGTTTTTGCGAATGAAAACCTGTGCATGTTGTTATTACCATAAAAACATGCACAGGTTTTCATTCGCATGACCTTGTTGGTCTTCCTCTAATTGAGTAATGTGATGGTAGCTGCTTGAGCTCACTTTCTGATGGTACCATTTTTTTAGATGTCTTACCCAGAGCTTTTGCGGTTTACCTTTTTATTGCACTACAGTAATGCCAAATTAATCCTGGTGGCCGAGGAAGGCTGCACTCTCAAGTGGGGTGTGAATGTGATTCAGTGGCAACCCAAACCTCAACTGTACAACAGCTCAAAATAACGTGAAGGTCCAGGTTTGAAAAAAATAGATACGGTGCAATGAAACACATCGTCAGTAAAAATAACTAAATAGAAAAACACCACACAAAACCATCCCTTTAGGAAAGAGCCATCATGTGTACAGAGAGAAATATATAGCACTCTGTAATAAATCAGGTATGTAAGGTAATTCAAAAACACTAAGTTTGGTGAGGTTTGGTTCAGGGGTGGCAAAGTTATAGGGGGGGCCCAAACTTCTTTTTTTCCCAGTGAATGGGGAAAAAACTTTGCTCACGCCTACAGCCCAAACCACTGGACGGATTTTCACCAAATTGGCAGCAGGAGCTTTTGTCAATTTGGTGAAAATCCGTCCAGTAGTTTTTTAAAAAACGACCAAAAAGTAGGTCACAAAAAATGTGTGATATCTATGTCCGCCCCACGGACACATTTCCCTGTTCGCTCCGTGGACAGTGTCCTGATTGGCTAATCAGCTTGCGTCATGTCCGCGGACATGCAACGTGTTTGCTGATTGGATGGTGAAGAGCGTGGGGTGTGTCAGATTCTTTCGATGCGCCCGCCATCTTGGATCTGCGGACATGCAACGTGTTCGATGATTGGATGGTGAAGAGCGTGGAGTGCTTCAGATTGTTTCGATGCATCCCCCATCTTGGATCCCCGGACAGCGCGGCGACAAATGGGGAAGATAGACAATTTTGGCAAGTGTGTTGGCGTGTAAGACTGGGGAGGGTGGGGGAGTAAGAAATGGGTCAAATGTTGTATGTATTTGGGTGACAAGCACCCTTGTTGTGTTCTTTGTGTCCGCGGACAGCCACGTTGTCCTGGATGTCCGTATCGATCAAAATGGGGGTGCCTAAGGACACTATACGTGTCCGTACTGTCTGCAGGCAAGTTGAAACTGTTCTAAGAACACGTACGGTGTCCGGGATGTCCGCCATCAAACAAAAATGGGGGTGTCCTAAGGACACTATACCTGTCCGTACTGTCCGTAGGCAAGTCGAAACTGTTCTAAGAACACGCACAGTGTCCGGGATGTCCACAATTAAACAAAAATGGAGGTGTCCTAAGGACACTATACCTGTCCGTTCTGTCCGCAGGCAAGTTGAAACTGTTCCAAGGACACACTTGGTGTCCAGGATGTCCGTAATCAGGCAAAATGGGGGTGTTCTAAGGACACGATACCTTTCCGTGCTGTCCGCAGGCAAGTTGAAACTGTTCTAAGAACGCTTGCGGTGTCTACGGACATAAAAAATGCCCATATGGCATAGTTAAAATGTTTGATTCTATGGGTGTGATCTATGGGTGTGATAAGCTGCGGTGGTTGTGGCCAGGGCCTAGAGTCTTGGGTGCATGCAGTGGTTTTGGTTAGGGCCTAGGGCCATGCACCCAAGACCAAAGTTATAAGCACTGAAGTTTAATACCATGGGTATGATATGCTGCGGTGGTTGTGGCCAGGGCCTAGAGTCTTGGGTCCATGGCCATGCACCCAAGACCAATGTTATAAGCACTGAAGTTATAAGCCACCATGGGTGTGATATGCTGCGGTGGTTGTGGCCAGGGCGTAGAGTCTTGGGCCATGCACCCAAGACTGAAGTTATATGCACTGTTTGCTTCAATGGTTGTGTTATGGAACAGTATTTATGAGTTGTACTTATTGTAATATCCTTACTGTTTGGTTTGGTTACGTGGAGTACATATATTCTTTGTCAATTTCTGTGATAAAAGAAAAGATCATGTTAGTATTGGTAGTTTGTAAGGACTTATAACATGGAATAATAGACATTCATTATTCATTTCGACCCTCATATTTAGTAGATTACAAACCAGTGTACTGTGCAATTTGCTCAATTTCTGTGTTTGTTTTTGAAATCATTGGGCCTGTGGGGAAAAAAAAATCCATGTCAGATTAAAAAAAAACTTTTTTTTGTTATGCTGCAGTCTATTTGTTTGTTTGCTTTCAGTGTTCACTTGTTGTTTCTGGCTAATGTTCTATCTGTTGGCTTGTTGCAGATTTTTGGACCAGTTAGATACCTGTTGGCGTATTCTAACTGTTTATTTCTTGTTATAATTTAGTGGTATTCATTTATTTGTTTGGTTGTTATAGAATCTTGGGGCAGTTAGATACCTGTTGGCGTATTCTAAGAGTTTATAGTTTTTTAATTGAAGGTTTGTTAATGTTTAAGTACAGATTAGTTATTACATTTTGGTTTTAAGAAGATTAAATACGCATTTGTAAGATTTGCTGGTAATCTCTGCTTTAGAGTAATGGTACTATAATTACATTCGAGCCATCCACACTTCTTTTTAATTTATGCAGTGTAGTGACCTGCATTGGTTGTGGCTCCAGCGTGGTAGATTATACCTATTGTTGTGAAGGTTTTCTTACCAAGTGATACTTGACCATTTGTGAATCAAGTCAGCTTGCAGTTGTTTTTGGTACCATCTGCATTCTATGACAAGACAGGAGGCTCGCATTATGCTTTACTTTCTTTTATTTGCTGCCACACCAGCACTTTAAAACTTAGCTTTAATACTGCACATTTATGTTCTTACAAAACCACAGTTATGGAAAATGAAAATGGACCAGTTTAAACATTTGTTTCATATCTGAATGTGATCACTGTAATCACCCGGGAACTACTAGTCCCATGATACTCATGTCTCTGGTAGTCCAATCCTCCAAGCTCTGCACCTATCAGAGGGCAGCCTCCTGTATAAGAACCCTTGTGCCCAGGTCCTTTCCTCTTTCTTTTTGCTGCCTCAGAAAAGTGACATATTTCTCTATCTTTGCTTATAGAAGGATTGTTAGTCATGTATATATTTCTATAAGTTCTACGATATGTGTATATCAGTATGGCATTACACCGTAGTGCGCATGAATTAGTTTCATTTCTCCTCAAAAGAGTTTACCTTAACGCGTAGCACGAGCGTTGCGCAGCGTACCACATTCAGTCAGCGCGCGTTAGACTTCTTTCACGAAACGTTCGAGTGTTGTGAAGAGTGGGCGAGGGCCGGAGCCGCAAGCAATTCTGCTCGCTTCAGGCTGCCGAGCCCGCGCTCTGTGGTAATCGGCGCCGGCGAACTCGGCTGCCGTTAGGACCCGTGGGAGTGGGACCTCCTCAGGCTTTCCAGCTTCCCCAGGGATTCTAGCTTCTGCTCGCATTGCGCCTGCAGTCGGGTATGAGGGAAGTAGTTAACCAGAGCTCCAGATTCATTGTTGAAAAAAAAAAATATATATATATTTATGAATACTTTATAAATCGCAAGAAGCGGTTTACAGGCACACACTACATTAATCCTGAGCACGTGTGTAGAGCCTGAAGAGCCTTCATCTGCTGACTTCCACGCAGTTGGCCCAGCCAACATCTCGATTATGGCTCAGTTTGTCACCCCCACTAACACCCCTTCCACTTCTCCGGAGTTGAGTCAAGAAGAGTGGGAAGAGGATCCTTCCCAGCAAGAATCAGACTTGTCACAGAGTTTTAAGGAGGTACTCGGAGACTCCTTGCAGCAGGCAGTCTCTCAAGGGGTGCAGAGATTGGAGACTCTGGAAATGATAATGGCTGAACAACAGAAAAAAATCACAGCCAAGAAAAGACAGGCTAGTAGCCCTGATGAAGGAACGTCAGCAGGACACCCCCAAAGAGGGGTTGAGATGAAGGGGTGTAAAGTAGCCCGGAAGAGTAAGCACTCTTTGACCCCCCCGGGCAACACTGAAAGGGTTAACACTGTTCCCCAATTGACAGGCGACCCTGTCGCCAGGCTTAAAGAAGCTTTTCTGGCAAAGAGCAGAGACGGCCAGGATAGACCACCTACCCCAGGGGTGTACAATTTAGGGGATGATGGAGGGCTATTCGCCCGATGATGAAGGGGGCGAGGAAGAGGAAGACATCAGTAAAGGTGTGGAATACCCCCAGAACATAGAAGATACAGAAGACATGTTCGACCCCGAAGCCATCCGGCACCCTAAGTCGCCAGAATGGGTACCCTCCCCTAGAGTGGCACTTTACATGGCTCAGCATATTAGAAAACCTCTAGAAAGAGTGGTAAGATCAAGAATGAGATCCGAGTGTCCTAGACCAGAGCTGCCAAATAAACTAACAGAAACCCCTGACTTAGACCCCAAGATGGTTACGTTTGTGACCAAAACAGCTAGAGACATCAGGAAAGGTGTAGACCGAGCCTGGAAAGGATGTCAGGATAAGCTCCTAGACATTTCGGGTCCATTAGCCAAAATTATGGACCTCGCTGAGAAATCAAAAGATACAGGTACGCCAGTAGACGCAACCGTCCTAGGCAACTGGGCGCAAAAGGCAATATGCCTCTTGGGCAACACCAATTGTGCCTTATCTTCAGAAAGAAGAAGAGGACTCCTATTGAAGATTGACAACAAGTTGAGCGACCTGGCCACCTATGAAGCGGGCGAAGGTGCCAAAGGTCTGTTGTTCGGCGAGGCGTTTGCTAAAGAAATGGCGCAATTCGTAGGAACTTACTCCACTTTAGAGAAGGCCCAGAATTCCATCAGAAAAATCTTTCCAGGGTGAATTTTTGCTGGTACCGGACGACATAGGGGTCGCTCGTCTGGTCGCTATAACTCCCAACTAAGGCCCTACAATCAGCGCGCCCAGTACTGGAACTCCAGACAACAAGACTCCTTCTTCCCAGCTAGATCGAGGTTCCCTAGAGGCCGCAGGGGAAGAAGATCTTACAGACAATCGGGGGCAGCAGCCGGTGAGTACAGCATGTCGGAGTGTAGGAGGAAGAACCCTCCACTACCTGCGCGAATGGCAAGCGTTATCAAGCGATGCATGGGTGCTACAGGCAGTAACAGGCCTACAGATAGAGTTCATAGGTACGCCAGTGCAGAGAACAGAACCCCGCCCCATAGTTATGGCAAGAGGAAGCAGCGCTCCTGCATAGCGTGCTCAGCAAACTAGAAAGCAAAAATGTGATAGAGTGCAAATTCCAAAGAGATCCCGGTTTCCTCAGCAACATGTTCCTAGTCCACAGAGGGGACAAAATAAGACCAGTAATCAATCTGAAGGACTTAAACGAATGGGTGTTATACAACCATTTCAAGATGGAGGGGATTCATCTTCTCCAAGACCTTCTGCGCTCCGGAGACTGGCTAGCTCGTCTAGACCTCAAGGACACATACCTAACGATTCCGATAGCAACTTCTTATCGGAAATATTTGCGCTTCCGATGGAAGGGAGAAGTATGGCGATTCACGTGTCTCCCGTTCGGTCTGTCCTCCGCTCCTTGGGCCTTCACCAAGCTCATGAAACCGGTGGCAGCAGTCATCAGAGAAAGAGGCATACGTATCATCATCTATCTAGACGACGTTCTCGTCTGCGGATCAGAAAAAGCTACTCTAGCAAAGAACGTTCAATGGGTATTCTCGCTCCTCACCTCGCTAGGATTCCTAGTGAACCTAGACAAATCTCAACTACGTCCTGTCCAGAGGATAGACTTTCTGGGCTTTACAATAGACTCAGTGAAAGCCTCCCTCGAGCTCCTGGGTCACAAAGTAAGAGCGATCAAGAAAGAACTAAGAGCAGTTCTACCGAAAGGGACTATTTCCCTTCGCAAACTGGCCAGGGTAGTAGGTCTTCTAGCAGCCTCCATTCAGGCGATATTCCTGGGTCCTCTTCATTATCGAGCACTGCAAAGGCTCAAGATAAAACATCTCCAAGGAGGTCTGCGATACCATCAATTAGTGAGTTTGGACCGTGAAGCCCTCACAGAGCTCAACTGGTGGCTAGAGAATATGGAGGCCTGGAACGGCTGCACCATTTTTGGCGATGCCCCAGAACTAGTAATAGAATCAGATGCAAGCAGGTCAGGCTGGGGAGCCAGATGCGAGCATGTGCAGACAGGAGGGAAGTGGTCAGAGGAAGAGTTACACCCCCATATAAATTGTCTCGAGTTGTTAGCGGGCTCCTTCGCAGTGCGCACTTTTACGAAAGACAAGGTGAAATGTTGTGTACTGCTCAAGATGGACACCATCTCTGCAGTGCGATACATAAACAAATTGGGAGGCACAAAATCCAAAATGCTAGCCGAGTTAGCGAAGAATTTCTGGCATTACTGTCTCCAAAACAGAATCTCCGTTTCTGCGGAATAGTTACCAGGGAAGCAGAACAAAGTAGCAGAATTCACGTTATCTTGTGGACTCCAGCGACTGGAAACTACATCGCCAAGTGTTCCAGCGATTACAGAATCTATGGGGGCCCCTACATATAGATCTGTTTCCGTCCAGACACCAAGGTACTTCAGCTGGAGGATAGACCCGGATGTAGCGGGCACAGATGCCTTCCTGCAACCTTGGACAGGGGCAGTACATTATGCCTTCCCGCCGTTCATTATGATCACGAGAGCTCTAGCGAAAGTTCGCAGAGACCAAGCAGAGATTGTGATGGTGCTCCCCCTATGGAAGGCACAGCCTTGGTTTCCAGTAGCGATGGAACTTTCTACGGATTTTCTGAGGATAGTGCCTCAGCTGCTGGACCTTCTTCTCGACCCATCCGGCCACCCTCACCCGCTAGTGGCAGCGGGCTCACTACATTTGATAGCATGCAGGGTTTCAGGAAAAGATGGGACTTGCCAGGAATTTCACAACTCGCTGCAGATTGCATCAGAGACTCCTGGGCACCTTCCACCCTTCGGAGCTATAGTGCGACATGGAATGGGTGGTCAAGGTGGTGTTCGGAGCACGAGTTGGATCCAGTTTCAGCCCCTTTAGTAGAAGTCCTCAACTTCTTAGCTTCAAATTTCAAGAAGGCAGCGCCTTCAGAACGGTGGGAGTTTATAGGTCCGCCATTTCAGCGGGCCACGATGAAATAGAAGGTACCGCGGTAGGCGTGCACCCAGCAGTTGTACGTCTACTCAGGGGGATGAAGCTCAAAAGACCACCTATGCCCAAGTACAAAGTGTTGTGGGATGTCAGAGACGTTTTTCACCTCTTTCTTACATGGCCCGATAACGAGAACTTGTCCCGATCACAGTTATCAGGAAAGCTAGCCATGCTGCTTTGCCTTACAGCCTGTAGGAGAGTTGCTGATGTCAAAGCTCTTGAAATCGATAGGAAAATATTCTATCCGACGGCATATCTTTTACCATTACTAAAAGGACAAAGACAGACTCAAGAGTGATTGACTAACCGTACTTCACTAGTAATAAAAAGCTTTGCGTAGCGCAATGTATCAAGGATTATGAGAAAGCAACAGCGCATATTAGGCCACAGGGAGTGCCCCAGCTACTCATTGTGCGCAGGAAGCCCTATCATGCAGTACATCAGCGACCATTGCTAGATGGGTGAGAGAGATAATGCATTGGGCAGAGATTGACTTGTCTCTTTTTGGCGCGCATTCGGCCAGGGGTGCAATGGCTTCAGAAGCTTTTACTACAGGGGTGTCTCTACAAGACATTATGAAATCAGCAGATTGTTCCTCTGAGTTGACCTTCAAGACATTCCATTTTAAGCCTGTATCTGAGATACCTAATAGGGTGGTGAACAGCGTTGAACAAGCATAATGCGAGCCTCCTGTCTTGTCATAGAATAAAGATTGCCAACGCTATTAGCTCAGGAGTCTTCATTCTATTAAAGACAAGGAGGCGAGCATTATATCCCACCCAGAATAGTAACATATCAGTTGCTTTGTCATGTGGTTAACTTTGTAACACCGTTGCTCATTCCCACCCTCATAATGACTCTCCATTCCTTTTAGGAGTTGACCAGAAAACTACAGGATGAAGAAACTCGCAAAATTGAGGAAAGTCAGTTCAAGTTGGTCGCGTTTGACCTTAAAGCCTACAGTTCCGAGGATTGTTAACAGTTCATCCCGAGAGGATCGCTCCGTTGGCGAAGAGACTATTGAGTTCAAGGGCCAGACACAAAGAAAGAGGAAAGGACCTGGGCACAAGGGTCTTATACAGGAGGCTGCCCTCTCATAGGTGCAGAGCTTGGAGGATTTGACTACCAGAGACATGAGTATCATGGGACTAGTAGTTCCCGTGTGATTACAGTGATCACATTCAGATATGAAACAAACTTTTAAACTGGTCCATTTTCGTTTTCCATAACTGTGGTTTTCTAAGAACATAAATGTGCAGTATAAAAGTTAAGTTTTAAAGTGCTGGTGTGGCAGCAAATAAAAGAAAGTAAAGCATGATGCTCGCCTCCTTGTCTTTAATAGAATAAAGACTTCCTGAGCTGATAGTGTGGGCAATCTTTATTGTAACGTAGAAGCATTAGTATTAATATTTACTATGTGTTTGTATTAGTAAGGTGGAGCGATTCTCTGAATTGCAGATAGTGCATAATCTACCATGGTTTGCATTTTGTAGAAGTTGCTGAAATGGAATGGATTCACAATTAGGTATGGATACATACACACAGCACTCATTAGGGATGTGTTCCTGTGTCACGTTGTTGGAGACAGTGCATGTATGTTTCCACATGTATGAAATCTGGAAGATTTCATTTATAGGTATGTTTTTGTTTTCCAGTACTTGTAGTAAGTACATTAGGAATTCTTATGGATCTTCTTGTGAGTTTATAGTGAATTTATACCATTCCTGCACAATAGTCCAATTCTTGTCTTATTCCATGAACACTATACCTGTTGTCAGGATTGTTTGTTGCATTTCTATGAAGTACTAACATTTGCAAACACAATTGGTCTGTACTGTGTAAGTAAATGTTGTCAACAATTGGTGGTAATTGAAATAGAACATTCATTGCTACATTTGCGTAACAATTTACGCTAGTTATATTTGAACATTTGAATGGACCAGATAGGTCTGTGTCCAAGTCATTTTTTTGGAGTTTGTGTTGCTTCTTTGAAGAAGTACCTAAGTTACTTTGAGTAATAGGTTCTTCTTTGGTTGTGGTAATTGATGAAATATTAGCTTCTTTTCCTCTCTTTGGAGGATTTGCATTGATATCCTGTTGCATTTCTGTTTGAATTAGTTTTCTTTTACAACATTTTCCTTTTTGTGGAACAGGATTTGTTTTTAGATGGGGGTGTATAGTGAACATAGTCTATTGTATTCTAAAATGCAAGGAATATCAGTGTTTACTTTACTTGCATCAAAGTTGATTAGAAATAGACCGTCAAGTGTACGTAAGCATGATAGTGCTATGTAGCTCATGCCTTCTTTAAAGACTGTGTTACCAATATCTATCAATGCTTTGTCTAGGGTAAGACCTTGTGATTTATGAATGGTGACGGCGTATGCTGGAGTTTGAGAAAATTGTTCTCTGCGTACATACATGTCTTTGAAGAGAAGGAATCGAGCTGTTGAATGCCCTATCCTTTTTACTTCTGAAAGTTTGTCAAAGAGAATATTTACAAACTGAATGTTGTTGTTACGTGGGTATGTTTGAAAGCCAACAACTGTCCTCAGTGCTCCATTAACTAGTCCTTGTTCTTCGTCAAGGTTACGCTTAAGCATTACTCTACACTTTAAGGATCATTTTAATATTTTCTCCAAACCAGCTGTGTTGGAGATAGAATTTTCTGAGGTATTTAGTCTTGTTGTGGCTTGTTGACACATAGGTAGTGTCATACCATGTACGCCCAGTTTGTCTGTGGAGCAAATTTCAAATATTGGTTGTATTTCTTTTTTCAACATTGTTTCTTTGAATTTGGAACAACTTGCAAGAGTTGGCATTAAGGACATACAATTGACATTTTTATGTGCTAATTGTTCCATAACATCAGTAGCACATGAGCTATGGCCATTAAGTGTATGGATGTGCGGGGTTTTTAATAATGCTTGTGCTTCTTGAGATAGTACACCAACTCGAATACTTTTTAAAATGTTGGCGTAGGTGAGGTCTGCAGACTGTCGCATGTTTTCTGTTAATTCTCTGCATTGGAAATGTTGCCAAAGGTTGTCAATTCCTATGCTGCCAACAGTTTTACGGCAGAGTTTTTGTACTAAGGTTTTAAAAATAGGCTCACCTTTCACTGGTGTCAATTGAAGAAGATCTCCGAAAACCATAATGTGTTTTCCTCCAAAGTGCTCTTCGTAGTTTGCTTTAAGTACTTCTTGTAATCTTAGGTGAATCAAAGCCAATATTAGGTTGGAGACCATGCTCACTTCATCTATTAGTGGCATTTTCATTTGTTTTAACACTCAGCTTCTGTAGAAAGTTTGTAATAATCTAATTTGTATTGGTGTTCTACTGGCAGGAGTAGTAATTGGTGTAAAGTGACACCGCCTATGTTGTAGGCAGCTAAACCTGTGGGGGCAGTTACAATAGCTGACAGTTTGTTGTTTGTCAATTGTTGAAGGAACTTGCTGATGATTTTGATTAAGCATGTTTTGCCTGAACCAGCTTCACCAATGACGTGTAATTTAGGCAGGTACATTCTTTATTTTCATGTTGTACACCATGTGCAATTTCTTTTGTTACTTCTTGGAAAATGCTACACTGCTCATTGTTTAGTTTTGATTGTAGTATAGTTAAGTCTTCTGTATCTTCATGCTGACACATGGTGTTTTCTACTTCTGTCTAGCTAATTCTGCCTCATGTGCTATTAGTGGCTGTCCCAGTGGTTTTTGGCTTCCTGTTACAGAAGGTTGACTACTGTCAGGAGTGTAGTTATCTAGTTGGGCTTGGAGTTCTTCCTTGTGTTGCTGTTCAATGTGCAACATTGTTTTGTACTGTGTAAAGTTTACATCAGTGATAGTGCTTTCATTTGCTTTGAAAGCGTCTTCATAGGAGTCATAGTTATCTAGTATTTTTTCTTCTTTTCTCCATGGTTTAAAGAGTTGTAGCATGGACATGTAATATAGTTCTTTATGTTGAGGAGTTTTTAATGACAATTTGATATGATTCATTAAACTTAATTTGGTAAGTTTTACTAAGCTGCCTTCATAATTTGTCACTCTGTATCTACCTATTTTCATTGGGTTTTATATTATTTTTGTATGTGACGTTTTGGGCTATGTGGTATAGACACATGGTTTCCAAAGTGGTACTTCTATTTGGGTAGTATGTGTCTGGTAAATTGTTTTTCAAAATGTCTTGGCTGTTGGGATCATTTTTAGTTATTGTTTCTATGTCGTCGTATGATTTGAGAACTCTTTTTCTAGATTTAGCAGGACCAAGACATAGCCATACTATATTTTCAGATTTTCCATACAAAGCAGCACCGGTTAAACGATCTGCAGCTTCATAGCAGCCACATTCTCTATGGGAGAGCATTTTTATGCCCAATCTGTACAATTTCTGAGACAGTGTTTTGTCATTCCAGAGGTCTTGAAGCTCTGTTTTTTCTGCTTCGGTAAAGTAGGCTGTAACATATCGTGCAACTGCAGTGGAATTGTCTGCAATGTTCTGCATATCTATGTTTGCAGTCCACATTAGGACAATGATTGCATTGTAATCATTGATATATTTTGCATATTCTGTAATTTTTATGTAATATGTATTTTTAGGTGATTTACCTTTAACACCATGTCTAACTGAAGACATGAAGTTGTTCACTTCACCTGTTTCTGTAACTGGTCTAGGGAAACCAAAGCGACATTTGGTGTAGTATTTCCCTTAGTTTTTGTATTTGCAACGACAATATTTGCCACATTTGTGTCTTTGAAATTGTAGAATTTGAATTTATGCATGAAAATCACTATTTGTTGCTTCTGATGGAATTTCACAAGTGACATATTTTTCAATAAACTGTAACAGTGGCATCACTGTCTTGACCAAAATTAGGAGCATCTTTAATCCATAAAAACATGTGGATATGTGGTGCTCCTTTGGCTTGCTAGTCTTTTCCCCAAAAGAAGTGTTGCACTTCTCCGAGGGGAGGAACAGTTTTATTACAAATCAAGTGTAGCATAGCAATGAAGCGATGATGGAAATATCTTGAAACATTAACAGGATCTAGAGAGCAAAGTTCTCCAGGTGTTAGTATATCTATGTTTGTTTTGTTTTTGTTTGATATGCGTAGGAAATCAAGTATATCTTCTCATGCATGTTCCGCACAACTTAATGTAACAAACCAAGTGGGTGGGCCAAGGTTTCTTATCATACAACGTATATCTCTGTGACGTTGGAACCAATACTCTTTAGTACCACGCATGTTTACTAACAGGTTTGTAATGCTTGATTTTAAACCTCATCTTTTTATTGCACTTTTTGTAGTAATTGCATAGCTGACATATTTTGAAAGTGGGTTCCTGATTTTAATGTGTGTGCAACTCTGTAAAATAGAGCAGCTAGTTCACTTTCAAAGAGTAGGTGGAATATGTATTCCACATTTTGTCTAAATCTGGGATCTTCAGAATACATTCGTATCGAGCGGTATTCTGATGCTGTTATCTGAATAGGTCTATCATCGTACCTTCCTCCTTTGCCAGTAGGAAAGAGTAGAGCAAAAGCATGTGCTTCTATATTTTTTTCCCATATGCTGATTGGTGATCCTTTGGTTTGTCACATTTGGTATGTTTCTAGTGCATCATCTATGGTGTCATTAGAGTGTAATAGATTAATTGTATAATGGTCTAAAAGTCTAAAATATTGGATACTGTAGCAGGATCTAGAAGTTCAAATTGACCAGTTTCTGGTGACTCTTGAATTATTTCAGTTGTTTCCTTAAGTTTTCTTCAATATTTATTTCTTTGTGGTATTCATTAATGTCTTTTAGATATTGCAAGGCTTGTCTAACTTTATGTAAGTCTACAAGTTGCTGCCAAATCTTTTTGTCTTTTGTAGGTAGACCATTTACTAAGACAATTAAAGATTGCTCTATTGGACGTTGCACTCCCAGAGTGTGCACATTTTCTTTTAGATCTAATGGTAAATAAACTACTTTGCCAAAAATGCCTTTCACCAATTCAGAGGGAGGTAATTCTGCTGTTTTTGGTTGAAGGCGTATTATTGCTTGAAATGGGTGCACTGTTTGAATTATGATGCTCTCATATAAATTGAGTTGGTAGTGGGAATAATTCCAAGTTATTTGTGATAGCATGTGAGGAGTTTTATTGTTGTCAAGTTTTGTAGTGCAGTAACTGCAAAGTGTTAAGGGGTCAGTTATTTCGTATTTGTTTTCTGCTATAAGGAGAGAGCTAATTGAAACCATTTGGAATCTTCATTGTCTTCTATTTTGTATGTTATGTCTATAGTTTTTGAGTTACTTTTATAAAAAGTTCTGCGGCAACACACACACACACATGGTTTGGTACTTCAGCGGATGTACTTTTGAATTTTGTTATTTCTTTTTTGTATGTGTGTAGTAGAAGGTTGCCATGTGAAAAATTGTTGATAGTCTGTTGTAAGGCTATTGCATTTTGTAAGTGGTTTTCACAAAATATTTCATCTGGATATGGTTGATTTCTTCGAGTAGGTCTTTGGCTGTACCATGTAGAAGGTTGTTATTTAAATTGGCTAGTGCTAAAACAGGACTTTTAGCATAGTACAGTTTATAGACTAGATTTCTTATAGTTGAATGATGTGTTGATATAATTTTGATATGATGGAAGCTGCTCTTGCAAATCGGTCCTGAAATGCAGGTCAATGAATCTTGTAGTCCTGTGTATTTGCGCACTGGACAGATATCCATACTTTGCAGCAGTTTTATTTTTATTTTGTCTTTGCCTTTCACATATTGATTGAGGAACTGGCGTAAAGATGTGAAAGATTTTTTGGCAATGTTACATGACGTGCATGGCCATTTGTATACTGGACATTCTGGTTCAGTCGAATGGAGAACTGATACTGAGTTTTCTGGGAATATGTTTGTAAGCAGTATTTCTTGTTCCATTATGGTATTGTTACGTTTTTCATAACCTCGTCCACTGCTATGGATGGCAATTGTGTTTGTTTGATTTTCTTTGTATGCTTCTTCATTGAAATATGGTTCTGTGCTTGTGGTGTGACTCCAATCACCTCCACAGATATTTAAGAAGTTATTTTTGTTGATATTCCTTTATTGAGAAGCCTTTTTTGTAATGTAGTACTTAGTTTTGTTAGTGGTTTCATTCTGTTTGACACTAAAATAAATATCTTTCTTTTGAGAAGGATTGCACTGTCTATCGAAGCTTCTAAGATTAATTTTCTGCGGTAGTTTTTAAGGGTTGTGCATGATTTGTCTCCTGTTGTTATACGATTCTGAAGGACTCTGGCAGAACATGTTTGCTAATATACTTTTTTGGCATGGTTACTTCCTACTATATCAAGATGTATAGGAGCAGTTTTATCAGTAGTGGTAGCTGCATTTCTGTTAATCATTTTCTGTTTTCGTCAACATTTTGATAGAGGACGCAAAGTTTCTGTACTGGAAGATTGTTTTGTTTTGCTAAATGACTCTATTAGCTGTTTTGTTTGAACATTTTCTACAAACTCTGCTAGAGAGGGATGCTTATTTTGGACATTTTTATTTTCATTTGCTCTATTTCTGTGTTGATTTCTACGGACTTGCTTTCTGGTAGGGATTCTGTGGGGTCTGTTGAAACAAAAAAATAGAAGGTATGGGTTGGGCTGTTGTGCAATGCATGTGTGCTGTATGCATGAGTGTCTGAGTATGATGGTAAAGATGTATCTGTTGGTGTGTAATTGTGCATTGGGCAGCTACAATTAGCTGGGAAGGCTATTCTTCTATTTGTGTGTTACTATAATGCAGTTCAGATGACAGTAGAAAGTGAGCTAGTGATGGGGATAAGCACTAATAGTTAATCAAATGGTATAAAATTAAAACAATTCTTTGTTTTGTAATACTAATATTCTAGGGGCTGAGTTATGTTATTTGTGCTTTGAAAAACAGGGATTTGTGTGCCCTTCTGCATGTTAATCCCTGTTTAATAAATGGTGATGTGTGGGTAGAATGGTGCACAAATCTTCTTATCTTCGTTTTTTTGGTGCACAAATTACATGAATCACCCGCACAGTGTGTTTGAGTAATACATTATAACAACAAGAGGATACATATAACAATTAACATTATAACAGTAACAGTAGAAGCAATTTAAAATTGAGAATCAGACCAGGAGAACAGTAAGTAGAACAATTAAACTGAAGGGGAGAAGGAGAGTAGTGCAGTAGAAGTGAGAGAGAGGGAGGGGTGAGGAAAAGGAGGAGGAGGGAAACGGATGGGGTTAAGAGTGAGAATGGGGGCAGGTGGAAGAGGAGGGAGATGATTAAGGAGATAAGGCAAGGGGCAGGGGGCAAGAAGGTGGGAGGGTTTTCATGGTAAGGAATGGAAAAGGAGAGATTTGAGGTAAGTGCAGAATGAGGAAAAGGGAGAAATAGAGTGGAGTGAGAGAGGTAAGGAATTACAGTGCAGGGGACTAGGAGATGGAAGGATCGGAAATGTGATGTGGCACAAGGGGAAGGAGGAACAATGAGAAGAAAGTGGTTAGGAGAGTGAAGAGAGTGGGAGGGAGTGTAGAAAGAGAGGAGAGAGGAGACTAGGCAGAGAAACTAAGGTAGTATTGTACTTACTCTTTTTTTGTAGAATTAGCAGGTTTCTTTGTAGTTGGTGTTTGTAGTTCAGATGTTGCTGTTTTCCATGAGAGTGGTCTTCACTGCAATTGTAAAAGAAAGAAGTTAGTAATTTTGTGATGTTAATTGAGAGATTCATTTTTATGTCTTTGTAGTAGTGTTCTTGTTTGATTTCTGAACATAGTGTATGCATGCAGTTTCATTTACCTATTTGCAGCCTTTATATTTTATTTATATTCTGTTAGTTCAACATGCTTTGTAAATGAGTAGAATATTAAGGGTATGAAATTCACTTGGTTTTTTAAAGCTGCGTTATAGGAGAAAGAAGAAATAATGTTACATTTATTTTGCAATTTGTATTAGGTAAATGGCAGAAACTGTATAGAAAAGCATAGAATAAATGTATTTGTGAAGCTGTGGGTAATAAATTAGAAGGATGTGATTTACAGGTAGTGTTGTTATTGCAGCTGGGAGCTTTTCAATGAATGTGTCTATGTGTGCAAGTGTATGAAGATGCATGAAATGTTACTGTCTGTGTGTAATGTTATGATACACTACTAATTGTTTTTCCACAATTACATTGTTATTTATTCCATCTTCTAATATTATAATTTTTTAGATAGGTGTGTGTGTATAAAAAAACTAGATAGCAGACAGGGTTGGAAGTGACAATTGATTATAGCAGATGGAATCAATGACAATAAATTCATTTTATAGGCTAAACAGGTTAAGTGGCAGTTACTCTGTTTATATGCATTTATAAGAGTTGTACATGTAATTTGCAGAAAATATGCATACCTGTAGTTTGTATTCATGCATGTGGATATGCATGCAGCTGCAAGTAGAAATCTTGGAGACCTGTAAAATAGTTTTTGTAGTGGGTGCTTTCAGATGATATGAGACTTGTACTCAGAGTGATCAACAGTACATTTGAAGTGCTGAACCCTGATGATGGAGTTAGATGTAGAGGTCTTGGATGAGATTAGCGAATGGTTGTGTGACTGGTTAGCTGTATGCAATGAGGGAATGGCACAGAGAGTGAAGTGGAAATGGTAGAAGGGCTGTCCAAGTAACGATATGTCCGCGGACATGGCAGTAGTCTGCGGACATCGCGTATTACATACAGGGTTTTTTGGGTGGAGAAGCATGCAAATGGGAATGAGCAGAGCAACTGATTGGTCAGTAAAGTTTAGTGGGTGTGTTGTGTAAGGAGAGAGTTTGTCAGAAAGTCTTTTTCCTGAGAGAAGAACAGTTAGCTATGGCTGTGTGTTTCAGAAAACAGATTGTCTGGATTTTGGAAGACTCATGGATACAATGGTTGGAGGTGCATGCAGAACGCTGTGGAGTAGCTGCAGATCTTGGATTCCCTCATGTGGAAGTGCACTGGCATGGAGTGTGTGGAATGAAGTGGCTGGACTTGGTACCTCTCTGTGCTAGTTTGGAGACAGAGCTTCATCTAGACATAATTATAATTCATTGTGGAGGGAACAGTTTAGGACATGTGTCAGGAATTTCTTGAAAATTTGCGATTAAAGAAGGACTTGGGAAGGTCATGGACATGTCTCCGAATTCCCAAGTAAGATTTTCTTGTATTGTGCAGAGACAAATGTGGCTGCGTTCTTCTTCATTTGGTCCACAAATGGAGAAAGCAAGGCGGAATGTTAATAAGGCTGTGTGTGCCTTTCTAAGAGATGTTGGCATGTCCTCTTTCCACAATGAAAATATTATGTTTCGTAGCACATATATTTTTCGCAGAGATGGAGTTCATCTTACTTATGCTGGTAATCAGATTTTTCTGAGAAATGTACAAAATGCATTGCAACCTTTTGTGGAATTACAGCCATCCATTTTGCAGTAGGTGTTGACTATTTCAAATATTTGAAACACAAAAAAATACCACCAAAAGGCTATTTTCAGAGCCACCACTTCCTCCCAGAGAAAGGTGCAATGGTTTTGATAGGGCAGCACCACAACATTTTAGATGTCCGCGGACTTCTAAAAAAATGCACAGGGCCCTGCTACATTTATTTACCACTTCTATTTTTAGACTGTGAAAGGCGGCTCTGAAAAGAGCCTTTTTTGGGGGATTTTTATTGTTTTATATATTTTTTGGTTTTTTTACACACAACACACTAGGAGAGGAGGGGAAAGGAGGGTAAGGGGGGACACCAACCACGGGGATAAGAAAGGGCAGGTGGAGAGAGGAAGATGTAGGGTGGGCCTTATTTAGGTAGTGGGCAGGTCTTCTCGTGCTCCAAGACCGTAGTCTCGAAAGCACTTCGAACTCTCTCCCCCCTGCAGAGTACTGCGTCACAGTACACACACAAAACTCTGACCCTCGAAAGCTAAGGGTCATCAGCATTGTGAATGGCCTGTGAGGCAGCTGGAGGGATGCGCTCTCCCACAGGAGTGTCTCTTTTGGTGAGAGGAGCGGAAACAGAGGATGTAGTAGAGGAACTCAAACTACTACGTTCCTCACAAGGCACAACCTTGCGAATGGCCCCACCGTGGAACAACCTTAGGTGTCGCTTCATAGTTGTCGTACCAAAGCTGTACGAACCAAGCCTCCCGTGACTCAGCACCATTTTGCACTGGTTGCAGGCGACTTTGTTCGCACTCGCCTTGGGTACGTTACCATGAATGGTAAATAACCGCCACAACCAAGACTCAAGGCGAGTGCTGGTAGTAGGGACTTCCATCACCTCATCCTCATCATCCTCCTCCTCTACATCCTCATGCCTGTTTCCCTCTTCACGCCCCTGGGGAGGTGGTGGTGGAGGGGGTGTGGATGGTGCTGAGACAGATATAGCACCAGCTGGAGTAACAAGCATTGATTCCATCAGGTCTGATGGAAAGCAGCAGCAAGAGCAGGAAAATACCAGCCAAAGTAGACAATGCTTTGTCAGATAGCCAAAAGCACAATGAGGATGAGCTCTGGGGTGAGGCCTTTTATAGGGGTGCCTGTGCGCACTTCGCGGACACCCGCGCTGTCTGCAGACAGATCAAACACACAAAAAAGGCTCTAAATATATGTAGAAAGTCAGGGTCATTGTCGGGGACATGTGCTACGGTGAATTTCTACTATAAAATAATGTGGATTGCCTGAAAAGGTACTTTTAAAATGTTCGGGGACCCGGACAGTGTCCGCAATTCAGGACACACGCTCAGCTTGGGTGCGGTCACATGATTGCGTTGCAAAAATGTCCGCAAAGAGAACGCAAAGAGAACAGGTTTCCGCAGGACACTAAATGCACAGGAACGGTCACGTGGATGCGCGAGGGTGTTCTATGGACAGGGTTCGGGTCCTGAAACCAATTAAAAGTGTGACACAAGTGAGACGAACAGTTACGGACAGGCCCGATGTTCGTAGAACTTATGAGTGCAGTGCGCACGTGCGTAGATGTTCTTCAGGCAGTACGGACAGGTATAGTGTCCTCAGGACACCCCCATTTTGTTTATTTATGGACATCCCAGACACTGTATGTGTTCTTAGAAAAGTTTTAACTTGACAGCGGACAGTACGGACAGGCATAGTGTCATTAGGACACCACCATTTTTGTTTAATTGCGGACATCCCGGACACCGCCTGTGTTCTTAGAACAGTTTCAACTTTACTGCGGACATTACGGACAGGCATAGTGTCCTTAGGACACCCACATTTTGTTTATTTATGGATATCCCAGACACCGCGTGTGTTCTTAGAACAGTTTCAACTTGACTGCTGACATTACTGACAGGCATAGTGTCCTTAGGACACCCCCATTTTGTTTATGTACGGACAGCCCGAACACCGCGTGTGTTCTTAGAACAGTTTCAACTTGACTGCGGACATTACAGACAGGCATAGTGTCCTTAGGACACCCCCATTTTGTTTATTTACAGACATCCCAGACACTGTGGGTGTTTTTAGAGCAGTTTCAACTTGTCTGCGGACAGTACGAACAGGTATAATGTCCTTAGGACACCCCCATTTTGGCTTATTATGGACATCCCGGACACCCGCGCTGTCCGCGGACAACCAAACTGCCTTTTAAAAAAAAGAAATGGACTGAATTCAAACACACATAATATTTTTTTTAATTATATATAGATGTACAATTTATGAAAGAGAAGGGGAATCAAAAACTGACACAAACACAGGGGAATTGGGGGTTTCAAGCGGATGGATAGGAGGAGATAAAGGAATGGAAGTCTCATCAAAACGTTTTTCTTCGTGGAGTGGGTTTGGGGATAATTGACTGGGATATGGAGAGGGGGGGCAGGTACATGTGGGACCATGGTATTTATTTTTTTCTTTTATGTGTTCCTCCACAACATTTTTCAAATGGTTGAAATTTGCCATGAGCATGTCCATTTGTTCTTCCATGCGCTGGAGAGTCTTTTCCAATGTATCTTTTGGTGTACTATTTTCTATGTTTGTATGGTCTGTTAAAAATAGATATATATGTTAAGTGCACATAAAGTAATGCTTATTAATTTGGTTATGTAGAGAAGTGTCTACCATTAGTATCACTATCTCCAGACATTTCCTTACATGGGAAATTCTTCTGAAGCCACTCTAAAATACTGGACATTTCTGTGAAAAAAAAAATATATATATATATTACTTTTATTGTATCTAATACAGAAATTTTAGAAATATATAAGAAAAATTAAGTTTACTTACTAGCTTCTGGTAAGTTGTGTTCTTACTGGTCTGTAGATCTGCTGTTGCTCCTAGTTGTGCAATTTCTGTGAGGTAATTATGTCGGAAGCATATCTTTGTTGTTTCGGTATATTCCATTTGAGTACATATGGTATTTAAATGGATGGTTGATATGTTAGATATATAGGTAAATAACAACAGGGTAAATTAAAGCTTGAAGAACCGGAGTGGCAACTGCCTTCCCAAACCGTAGGGAGATACTGGTACACAGGGGACGGTTTTCTGGGGAAAAAGGTTTGTCAGCTTGCCAATCAGGGCAAGACAGAACAACTAATGGAAATGCTTGAACGGTGGTCTTGTTCTCTTGGACACAGGGTGGAAAACTGATCTGGTGCTCTGTTGAGACACCCAGACCCCACCGGTGGGGAGCCGGGGGGTAGGGGGAGGTGTTGTGTGGGATATCTAGCCACAGGCGATGATGGACGTGCTACCTGACTGGAGGGCAGTCTGGCTTGGAGTGAGTTGTTTTTTTGGTCATCAACAGCCTGACAGATGGAAGGGGGGGGAAACAGGATGGGAGTGGGGCAACCAGCACTATTATATAAAAAAGTGCGAGAGGGGGATTAAATCTCGTGATCTTAGATCTAGACGACTAGAAATGACAAGTGCAAAATTGGAGGCATCGGGATTTTTTAATGATTTTATTCACCCTTGTGACTCGAAAGTTCCTTGCAGATGGATGGTTGCCCGGAGAGTGGATTGGGTGATACCAAATTTTGACTAAAAATGCACTGTCCCACTTGCTAGGGGATGTGCTGGAAAAACCCATGTTATCTGGTTGTTTTTTTGCAATTTTGTGCAGTAGCCCCTGTTGGTCTTGGGGGTATCATAAAATGTTGTGGTGGAGCCACAACAGGTGAGGTCGACCGGTTTCGATGGTTTGTTAGTGATTACCGACCATCTTCTTCAGGACAAGATCGATCTTCATGTGGTACTGAATAGTATCTGTCCTCTTAGTAGGGCAGCAGAGGCAGGCTGCATGGGGATCCTGGAATAGGAGACACAAGAAACACATTGCAGAGAGGGCATGAGTGAACCTCTAACCGCAATGTTGCAACAATGGTGCATCCAGAACACAGCTTGAGAACCTGTTACAAAGCAAGTAAATGCTATCACAAAAAAAAAAGGGTTGCTCACCAATTGAGAGCAAAAAACCACTACAATAGTGGCTAAAGCATAGACAAATAAACCCAAGTGGGGGGAAAGAGAGGAGAGAAGGAAAGGATTGGGGGGAACGTGGCAAAGACCTGTGCACGTGAAGGAGAAGGAGAAGAGGTGAGGGGGGAGCGGAGAGGGAACCGTGGGATGTGCTGGGGGAAAGGCCAATTGTAGGAGCCTACCTGTCGGGGGGTTTCTCCCGGGGTCGGCTGGGCCTTCCGCGGACCTCTGGGCTGGGAGGCCCCAACTCCTCCCGCGTATCCCAAAAATGAGTGTGAGACACACACACAAGAAGCAAGGTGGTTCTGCTGTTTATTGAATAACGGCAGGGATGGGTCTAGGATCGTACGCGTCCGTCCAGACTCTCAAAGTTCGTGGCGCTCGCAGGCCCTTTTTGCCACAGTATGACGCGCTACTTCCGTCACCTGGGAAAGTTAGCGAAAAACCTATCGCCACTCTGGATTGGTTCCTCGAGTGGTAGGGCTAGTATAGCATACATATAGAGAACATTATTAGTGGTTGAGGGTCAGTCAGGTGGTATACTTGGGTTGTCCCTTCTATTAGATACTTGAAAATTGTTACACAAAGACCCCTATTGATTGGCTAATATTAGTGGCGTCAGTGATGAGTGCCCCCATGTTCTGATTGGTCCACTCGCGAGCCCCCCAGCCTGGGACCATCGTTGTTCCCAGCTCGCGGTGTACCTGTCACTAGCAACAATATGTAACTATGTGTTAGTGCAGACAATGCGCAGATTTGCTCACAGGCCTGAGAGCAGACCATTCCCATCGCTGTAGGTGTCCATTGGGTAATTTCATTGTTGCAGCCGGTGTCCCAGACATGGGACCCAGGCGACTTCTCCCTCGTGGGTCTGGCACCTTGTCAGGTTGGCTTGGTCACGTGAGGAGAGACCGTGGCTGAGGCAGAATTCTGCACATTTAAAGTTGTATTTGCTTCTTCGTGCTTGGCTTTGCTTACAGGTGTGACCTTGGCGTCGACTGGTAGCATACGAGTTGCAACATCGCTCCCTTGGCTGTCAGCTCTCGCTGGGCTCGTTCTGCATGGTCAGCACTTGTACTCTTGCTTGTTCAGTGTTCATGGCGGCTCTTGCTTGCCGCCAACTTGGGCCTGGTTCATAGGTGGGGATGTGTAATGCACGGCACCTGTGTTGCGGTGCGACATGGCTTCATAGGCAGTATCATGTCTTCGTTATATTTTCATCACGATGCAAGGGTCAGGAGAAGCGTCAGCAAGCATTTAGATGAGTGCTTTGTGCGTCTTGCGTTTCTGCATTTCGGAAAACCTATGTGAAAAATAATAAAGATGCGCGTCAGTGGGTGTGTCCGTCACCTACGTCATAGCACTGAGTATGTTCTTCGTGTGGATTGGTGTGGGGGTGTCCAGTGTGCATGGTTGCACGGGTGGTCTTGACAGTTGGCTAGGTCGTCATGGCATCTCTAACGATGTATTTCCTTACTGTTGAAGGGCTTAGTCGAGTTCATCCATGCCGCAGGTGTCGGCTTGAGCAGGGCAGGCTGGCGGGCAGGCTGGTGGGCACATCCGTATGTTCCTGTACCAGGGTATTTGGTCGTCAGGTAGATAGGCAAATTCATCTTGTGGCGGGTGTCTGGGTCGCGATCCTCTAGGCCAGGGGCGCGAGGAGATTGGGGGCAGTCTTTTCTCCCATTCTCCCACTTCAGTCCCCCCTCTGGTCGACTTGTCGACCACAAACATATCCTTTTCCTTATCTCCTCTTACTCTCCATATTTTAGTTACTCCTCCCAGGTGTCCATAGTGGTTGACATGATCCTCAAATGACCAATACATATATATACAACTTCCGCCCGGTGTGCAGTATAGCCATTTCCCGATGTAGCTCCTCGGGTTTCTTGGGTTTTCGAGCTTCTCGGAAGGCGGGTCCAGGTGGTTGGTGATGATCTGTTTGCGTAGTTTTTCTCTTTCCTTTATTATTGTGTCTGTGTGCTGGTCATCATCAGTTGGCATCAAGGGGTGCATACCAACCATTTCGATCATTTTGTCTGTAGTGCGTGCCGTCCGGGCTTTCCAGAACCTTATTATAATCAATGCAGCCCCAGCCAGTATTATACATCCAACTATAATCTTCAGCCCGTCCGACAGCCATGATGGCATCCATGACCATAACAATAAAAACCAGCTATCATCCTTCTTCACTCCTTTGCTTTCTTCCATCACTTTAGAGTGCATCTGGGCCAGTTGTGATACTTCTTCGGTGAGCGTACCATTGTCGGCATCGTTAGCAGGAATAAATGTGCAGCATGATTGTCCTATCTTTGCGCAAACTCCTCCCTCCATCGCTGTAAGGAGATCCAATACATATCTGTTCTGTAGTGCTACCATCCTCACCGCTCGTAGTTCCTCTTTTATTGCGTTGAATCCGTTTACTGTTGAATTAATTGTCATCATCAGCTCCCATCGAGTTATCTGGAGCCATTTAGCGTTTGCATAAGCTTGTAGTCCAGGGTGTATTATTGACGAGAAGAACATTGCGGCTCTGCTGAATAATCTGTGTTCTGGTGGGATTGAAGTGAGTGCTGTTTCCGACCTTCCCCACAGGTAGTTTCCTGTCAGAGGTTCTCCTTGTCTCTTTTTCCTGTTCAGGACATTATTGTTGTTGTTGTCGTTGTCCGACCCCCTGTGAGATTGTATCGATCTCTTCTTCCTCTTGTTTCCTTCATCCATTTTGGGGAAGTCCGCCATGTTCACATGGGGCACCACTAGTGATGGTACATTAATGTGTACCATTGTGCATATACCATTCCACAGCGGGGGCAGGGTGTGATATGCCTTATTTCCGCAGGCCCAGTAGTGGTCCATTAACACTGCTGTTCCTGCTCCCCCCTCTGGTAACTCTAACACGCTTACACAGTTGGTGTTGTATCCCACTTCCACATCTCCTCTGTGTTGGTAGCATAGCTTGGGCGCAGTCAGCGGCAGTATGCTCATTGGGTCTTCATCCTTCTCCATCCATGTCAGCATGGGTACGTACTTTCCCCATATTGTCCAACATCTGTTATTGTGTTCATCCATGGTGGTAATATTTTCTCTTGTTACCATGTTGCTGCCAACCACTCCTATGTCCCATTTATTGTTCATGCATACCTTCCCTGTTATTGTTACCAGTGGTCTTTACCAACAGCCTTGTCTACCAGGAACTTCAGTGGCATACCAGTGACATGGTAGGTATTGTAGTGTCACTTTCTTCGTTTCTCCCTTTTCAGGACCACTTGTCATGTAACTGAACGCTTCAGCATGCAAACTGCTCTTGTGGTAACTCAAATATGACTTGAGGAAGTTGTTTTCGTATGGATATGTGTCTCGCGTTTTCCACACCAGTCTCACCACCGTTCCTTGAAATCGCCCTCTCGTTTGGAATAGTGCCAGATATATTATACATCGTGCCGTCTTCTCTTCTATTTCTGTGGCGACGAATGTTCGAGAAGCGCTCATAGCGTATGGGATCAATGAGCAGACATAACAGCTGTCTTCTGTTGTCTGCTTACCTATTTGGGTCATGTGCTGGTACCACATGTTGTTCGAGACGTGTGCTGAATCTGTTATGTAATTATCAATACCCTTATTATCTGAATAAGTGCTGCGTTTAATTCTACTTCCCTTATGCGGAGGGTTGCTAGTACCACCTGACTTAACACCTGTTGCAGCCGTGGGTGGGGGTATGTTAGGTTTGGGTGCAGCCATAATATTGATAGCATAACTTTTCTGCCATACAGAGGCAGCCAATAGACCAGTGATGACCAAAACCCCTATCATTTTTATTACAAAAGCTAGTCTCACCGGCATTTGCTCTTACCTTACTGCAGTCCGGCAGCTTATTCTTGCGACGTTAAAGTTGCCCGCCTGAAAATTCTCAATACGCTTGTTATTATGGTTAGTTGTCGTTATCAAGCCCTCCCTATCAGGTAGTCGTTCAGTGCCCAGGCGAAGAGCTGCTCCCACGCCAATCTAAGCGATCTATCTCTTAGAGCAGGTAAGTGCTGGTGAAGATGGGGCATTGATTGTTCTATGGCCAAAATAAATGCGGTGTAGTAGACACGTACCCTCCTTCTTTTTAGGTACTTTGGCCTTTTTATGTGATATACAAATTGGTGTGATAGGGCTTCAGGGTAGTTATCGTCTGTGGGTAGCATCTACTCCTGGGCAATGTACACTGTTAGTTACCTATTTTCTTAACAATACAATTACACACGGTCCCTGCATGTGCGAGAAAGAAAAAGGAAAACATACAAGTGTTTACATGTGTATGTGCGCAAAACAATATCCTTCAATTGGGTGGTGACTGTAGTGGGCAGGGGGTTTGGGGCTCAACTGACGGAAATCTGTTTACTCTTTGATCTCGTGATCATGGGATGGGCGGTGGGCAAATGCCCAGTGTCTATTTCAGTACTTGTCTCTGGGGACTCTGGGGGATGATAGGGTATAGTGATACTAAGGTTGTCAGCTGTGGTAGACGTCTCTTTCTCCGTAGGTAATGCTGTCGCTGTTCTTCCAATGGCCCTGTCGGTAATGCTAGGGCGGGTCTGGAGTTTGCAGATCTTCACGTCGTGTAGGTGATTCCAAGTACGCTTATCCTGCAACTTCACCGCTCTCGTAGATACCTCCTCTACCAAGTGGGGACCAGTGAAGCGTGGGCTGTTCCACCTACTATTGAAGTTGCGGAGTAGCACGTGGTCACCTTTAGCAATTTTGCACAGTCTTTCCTTTTCCAATTCTTTGTCGGCGTCTTCTTGTTGGTAACTCTTGTTGGTAAATCAAAGAAGACACATATTGGTACATTTCATCACCAAGAACAGTTGCAGTGTTTTCATAGTCTGTGAATGCTCTTGATGTTGGCGTTAGAGGAAGGCGCATTTGACGTCCGGTCACCACCTCTTGAGGGGTGAGGTGGTGGTCAGACCCTGGCCTATTCCTTAGCTCAAATAGAGCTAGCAGAAGACAATACAGCCAACTCTTCTTTGGTGTTTGCTGTATCTTTGCGATTGCCTCCTTCAATAGGCTTTTCAGGCGTTCACATAAACCGTTGGCCTGCGGGTGACATGCACACGCAAATTTATGCTTGATGTTCAGTAAGGACATGATGTGCTGAAACATTTCATTAGCAAAGTGCGGGCCGTTATCTGACTGCAGTACTTCGCACACTCCGCACCTGGGGAAAACCTCCCTCACTAGAAATTTAGCTGCTCTGAAAGCATCCGCATGTGAGCAGGGTCCTGCCTCAATCCACCTGGAGAATGGGCATACCACTACAATCATATACCTATTTCCTTGACATACATTGATCATATCAACGTAATCAATATGAATGTGCAGGAAGGGTCCCTCTGGCCGGGGTATAATACCTTTTATCACTTGCAGCGTGTGACCGGCCGTAAACTGTTGGCATGTAAGGCAGTTGCTTATAAAATTTGTTACATGAGAATTTAGCTCGGGGCAAAACCAGTCTTCCCTAATTCGTGCTGCAATAACTTCCTTCCCTGTATGAGCTGGGTGATGGAGCTGGCCCAGGGCGGTGTTCAATAGTGCCAATGGCATGACCATCTTTCCAGTGTTACCCTGACGCCATAGTGCGTCAGTTGGCGACATTGTACATCCTCTTTTTACCCATAGTTCCTTTTCTGCCATTGGTGCGGCCGCCTGTAATTCCATTATCTGTGTGGCTGGGAGATGGGTGTACCCTTCTTTCATCAACATCTCTTTAGCTATCCCCCTCCCCCTCCCTCTCCCTCTCTCTGTTTCTGGGGGGTTCCATATTTCACCAAAATACGCAGCATACTTGGCCTGTGCGTCTGCTGCTTCATTCCCTTTTGAGATATGATCTTCTCCATTAGTGTGTGTGGGACATTTGACCAAAGCTAGTTCTTGGGGATTATTTATTACTTCATTTAATTCAGCTAACAAGAGAGCATGTTGCACTGGGGTGCCATCAGCTCTCCTAAACCCCCTTCTCCGCCATTTAGTCAACCCCGAGTGGACAGTTGACGTGACATATGCGCTATCAGAATATATAGTAACTCTTTTGTCAAAGCTTTCCTTCAACGCCAAGATCAGTGCAACCAATTCTGCTGCTTGAGCAGAATAATGCTGTGGTAACTGTACACATTTCACCGGGACACACACCAATTCTTCTGTCATTTTTACAACTGCTGCCCCAGTTCTCCTTATCCCATCACTCTGGTCTATTGTCGATGACCCATCAATGAACAAGAGCTCTCCTCCATTTAGCGCACCCTCTTCAACTTTTCTAGTACATGAGTACATTTCAGTAGTCTGCGTACAGTCGTGAGCATAGTCACCTTCCTCAATAACTTCTGCTATAAACCTTGCAGGATTAACTGTGCTGCATCTAACAATAGATAGTTCTAGTCTAGATAAGATGATCTCATAACCTGACGCCCTCTGCGTGGTTAGTGTGGACTTAGGTGTGTTCAATATTGCAAATAGTGCATGCTCCATGAATAGTGTGGTTGGGCACCCCATTGTAATAGATGATGATTTCTCTACTGCGAAGGCAGCTGCGGTAAGACCTTTTTCACAAGTGAAATGACCTAACATAACAGGGTCCAAGTGACTGCTGTAGAACGCTATTGGCTTGTATCCCATGCTTGTTTTCTGAGCCAACACTGCTTTCATTACTGCTGAGTCGCAATGTGAAAAGATAAGGAACTGTCGTTCATAATCTGGGGTGGCCAGTACCGGAGCAGTTGATATCGCGTTTTTTAACTTGTCAAATGCTTCCTTCATTTCCCTTGTCCACCTCAATTTTTTCTCCCCTTTGTTTGCTTCTCTCAATGCTTCAAGTAGGGGTCCTATGGATGAGCTGTAATCAAAAACCCATGCTCTACAGTAGTTGCACAATCCCAGGAACTGCTGCAGCTCCCTCACTGTTTGTGGCAATGGCGTGTTTGATATAGCCTGTGCTCTTTGTGGTGCAATCTTTCTTCCGTGTTGGGATAACAGTTGACCAATGTATAATACATGTTCCTGACAGTACTGTAACTTTTCTTTGTCTACCTTGTAACCCTTTTCAGCCAATATTGTCAGCATTTTCAATGAGTCCTCCCTGCACCTTTTTTTGCTTGTGCTGCAAATTATTATGTCGTCAACATATTGCAGCACCGTACTTTCCAATTCAACGTTTCCTAAGTCCATCTGTATTACTCTGTTGAAAATTGAGGGTGACTCGAAGTACCCTTGTGGTAACCTGGTGTGTTTCCATTTTGTGTTTCTGTACGTGAAGCTTGTCAGGTCTTGTGAATCTGGATGCAGGGGTATTGAGAAAAAGGCATTTTTGAGGTCAATCACTGTAAACCGTGAGGCCTCTGCTGGAATTCCACATAATATGGTGGCCGGGTTTGCTGCTATGGGGTATTCTGCTTCTACAATGTTGTTCAAGGGCCTGAGGTCCTGGATGAAACGCCAAGACCCTCCTTTAGCTTTGCGCACTGGATACACGGCCGTGTTACATGGTGATTCTGATGGTACCAGTATGCTGTTATTTATTAGGGCCGTTATTGTTTCGTATATGCCCTCATCTGCCTCTTTTGATAGTGGGTATTGCTTCACTCTAGGGAGTATTGCACCCTTTTTCAGTTTTATTCTTACTCCCCCGATACTCTTTATGCAACCCACGTCATAGGGACTAGTGGTCCACAGTGATGTTGGAACTTTTGCCATATCTTCCTCGTAAAAGGGAACTGGGGTAGATGCGGGTGCTTCAAGTGCCATGGCAATTTTCTGTGCCACTTGCTTGTATGTCACTCTTAGCCATATATCTACACTCATCATAAATACCATTTCACCCTCTTCCTTGTCTTCTGAAAAGAGCTCCTCATCGGACACCTGCGTGAGCCTGCATCCCTCAGCCAGCGCTATCACTGCCCTCCATGCTCTTCCTTCCCGGTCTAGGGCATGTACTGCGATATAATCAGCAGTCGCTTTAATGCTCTCGATGCTCACTGAAATCACCTTTCCTTCTGGTTCATTGGCTGGTGTTTCAGGTCTGAACAGATAGGCTGCTGGCCTCCTCCAGATCTTCCCTTCTATTCCTGGCATCCATGCGAATGCCATGTCTGTTCCGTACTGGAACAGTTCGCCATCTACTGGCTCAGCCCGAGTCACTGTCTGCCCACAGTATGCTTGCATAATTTGCCGTGCAGTGAGCATGTTTATTCCAGGGGTGGAACAAATTATGCCGTCCTCCGTGAAGGAGATTGTCATATTCAACCTGCTCATTATGTCTCTCCCAAGTATGTTTACTGGCGATTCCCTTGAATATAGGAGCGGGACAGACATGTCATAATCCCCTATCGATAAGGAGATGTTATCAGTAAAGGGAACCAACCCCCTTGCCCCAGAAAATCCTTGGGTGTTCATGGCCTCACCTGACATCTTAAATTTACCTTCCCTTATGCAAGACCGGGTTGCCCCAGTGTCAACAAGGAATGATAACTTTTTGTCACCTATCGTTACCTCTATGCGTGGTTCCTCCGCACTATTAGGTGTTACTGACAGGATGGGACACACCAAGGACGTCTGTGGGCTGTCCTATTGTGGGTATAATGATTGACCACTTCCTGTGTAAGGATTGTGTTCCAGGACAGTCACCCTTCCCAGTTGTGTTTGCTGTAGCTGTGTATTGGTGGAGGTTACCTTATGGTCCTGAATTTGAGTGGGCTGCTGTACTTGCTGCACTTGGTGTTGTTGTGATATCGCTACCTGTTGTTGCGGTAGTGAATATGTCTGTGGCTGTTGTTGTGTTACTAACTGTTGCTGCGTGCGGCCCTGTGGCAGTGCCTGCTGTTGTTGGTAACCCTGCTGTTCCCCTGTAGGCCCTTGTTGTCCCTGTTCTCCCCACGCTGGTGTGCAGGGTCTCATTCTACATGTGCGTGACATGTGTCCTAACAATCCACAAATCCAACATACAGGTGGTTCCCTGGTCTGCCATGGGAAACTTCCTGAATTGTCCGGGTATACAGGTTGCCCAGTGGGGTAGAAGCTTCTGAATCCTCCCCCTTGCTGTTGTGCGTTATAGCCGTATCCCCTCCCCCTCATCATTCCTCCCCTTCCCCTGTTGTAACTATAATATCCAGCTCCTGGTGTTGAGTATCCTCCTCTCATATTAGTCGTATATGGTGGGGGTGATGGTAGCTGTTGTGCTATAATTTGTGGTGATTGTATTTGGGAGGGATCTTGTGCGGCCACTACTTGCGTGGGGTTCGGTGTCATTGTTGTGGGTGTAGTTATTAGTGCACCTTCCATCGTGTACTTAGTCAGTTTTTTCTGCACTAATTTAGCCTCTTCCGCTTTCCTATCCTCTTCCTTTTGTTTCATCTTTTCTTGCCATGTCCTACAATGATGTACTATCGTCAGTTGTATTTCTGGCCAAGCCTTTGCTTCCATCCCCACTACTTTCTTCAATTGTTTCTGCACCGCCTCCGGGAGCCCTTGTATTAGTATATGGTAAAATATTGCTGGTGTCTTGTCCCACTGCTCTCTAGTTTCCATACGCCACTTTTCTTGAATTTCCTGGATATAATCGACAGGATCTTCGTTCTCACGCATCTTGCGCAATGTAATTGCTCCTATGTCTGATGTGTCTGGGTATTGTACCCTCAGTGCTTGCCATAATGCATGTCTGCAGTTTGCAAATGGCGCCCCGTCGTGTGATGTGTTCGTTATTGTTACCCCGGGGACGCCCGCTCTCTTCCAGATGTCATCTGCTGCATCCCCCAATATTGACATTAGTAGGCCCTTCACGTCTCCTACTGCCAGTTTCTGTCCTGCAGTGTGTTTTTCCATCTCATGTATCCATTTCCCCGCACCTCCACTTAGTGATGGGAGCCTGCACTTTATATTTTCCTTGTCTGCATGCTTCCAAGGGACGTATTGTGGTCTAACCCCTCCTCTCTCCAAACGTGGCATTAGGTTGTGTCCTATCTGACCCCCCGGGTTTCCCGGTATTGAGTCCGTATACCCCTCCTCTTCTTTTGTGTTGTCTACATCGTTTGTTATGTCCATATTTCCCCTGCTCGTAGCTGTTTCCCCTCCATCTCTTCCCCTCCGTTTATCATTTCCTTTATTTGATGTGGGCGTGTATATACATTCTTCCTGCCTGCATCCAGGGAGATCTCTAAGCCTGCCACCATAGGGTGTGTGTTCGTGAGGGGCGGGTGTGGGTGTAGGTGGACATGTTGCACAGGATGAGTGCGGGGTGGTGGAACATGTTGGACGGGATGATGAGGGTGTAGCTGCACGTGTGTGCCTTACCGCCATTCCTTGCTCTTCTCCCTCACTTCCCCCCAGTTCTTCCTTCCTTCTGCAGGCCCATGGTGATTCCCTGTTGGTCCGGGTGATGTACAATTTATCTAAGCTTTCCCTTTCCCTATTTCTTCCCTCTCTCTCCATTCCTTCTTCTTCCTCGCTGCAAAAGTCATCCAGGAGCGACAATCCCCAATCTGTCTTTTTCCCCCTAATCGTCACTGTTTTTAAATCTATTAAATCCGTTCCTCCCGTTTCTTCTTTACCAATTGCTCCCTTTTGCGCTGATGTTGTTGCTACTTCTGTGTCCCTGCGTACATATTTCCTTATTTCACTCTCCCCTCTCCTATCTCCTCTTTCCCCTTCTTTTTTCTCTACTATCTCTCCACCCATTTCCTCTCTTTTCTTTTTTAATTCCTCCATTACTTCACTACTCATCTTTTCCAATAGCCTTTCCTCCTCTCTCCTCCTTTCCCATCTCTCTCTTTCCCGTTCTAATATGCTTTCTATCACCCTCCCTTCTTTGTATTTCTTTGTCATTTCTGATAGTATTTTCCTCTTCCATATTTCCATTTCCTTTTCTTTCTCTTCTTCCTCCCTTTTCTTGTCGCGTTGTGCTGCTCGAGATACCCTTTCTGCTGCTGCCTTCACCCTTTCAGCTTCCCTCTTTCGTTCTTCAGTTCGTTCCCTCATTTTTTCCAACTCATTCTTACTTTCTTTCCTTTCTCGTCTTCTCTCTCTTTCCTCCCTCTCAAGCTGTTTGATCAGGGCATTTTGCTCATTCCTTAACTCTGCTAATCGTTCCTCCAAAATCTCTTCTTCTTCTTGTAACAGCTCCCCTTCCTTCCTTTTTCCCCCTTCCCCTCTTATCTCGCTCTTACTCACATTGTCCTCGCTCATTTTCCTTACTACCTCCTTCTCTTCTCCTGTTAATGAACCTCGCAATTTTAATAACACCTGCGCAGCTACCCACTCATCGTGTCCTATGGCTGCAATTTGTTCTTCGCTAGTCTTCCCTTCCCCTGCGGGCATCTTCGTATAAGTTGACCCTACCGTACTTGTCGCCTCCCCTCCCGTGTAGCCACCTGTAGCTGTATATGGTGGTGGGCTGTATGCTGGGTTCGAATACCCCTCAGCCGCCCTTAATTGTTCTCTCACTATTTCTCGTAGTTCTGTTATAGGATATAACCCCCCTTCCTCCTTTTTCACTACTTTCGCTAAGGGCATGTCGTCGCCCTGTTGCTTTTTTATTTCTGTTTCATTTACGTTGCTACTCTTTTCTCCTCCCTCTTGTCCTTTCCCCGTGCACTGTGTGCTTTCACTCTCTTTTTCCCCCGTTTTGTTCTTCCTCCTTAACCTTCTTCTCCTCTTTTGTTACCCCCACAGTGAACATTCCGGTCAGTCCTGGTCGGGACCCCTGGAACATCCTCCATAAGTTAAACACCTCCACATGGTGTGTCAACTTCTTCCCCTTGTATGTGTTATGTAGATGGGTCAATAGTGAGTGTTGGACATATGGGTCGAAACTGCCATTAGGCAGCCAGGGTGTCGTCATTTTGTTGTCCGTCCCCTGTGTCCATTCTATGCTGTATTTAATCAGTTTCTCCCTATGGGGTGACAGTGTTTTACAGATATGCTGTAGCGGGGTAGTGAGGGTGTTCCCCCACCCTCCCGATCCTGTCCCGTATGACATAGTAGCACTGTGTTGTTATCCTCCCTCGATATGGTAGTGGTTACCTTGCTAATAATGAACGCTATACAATTTCAGATGTTTTACCTGGCCCCGTAATTTTGGGGACTTGCGATCGTCCGCTAAAAGAAAGTAATAAAATATAGCATTTGCAATCATGTATTCTTTTCTGTCTTTGCTTCGTTCACCTAACACCGTTACGGCCCCTCTACGGCCGAGGCACACGTAGCCCCCTGCGGCTGCGTGCCCTGTGTGACGTGCTTATACAGCCGTCCCACTTTATTTCACCCCTCCTCCTCTTTCCTCACTCATCGTGGCCGGCGTTCTCCGTGTGCGGTCACGTCCCCCTCTCCACCTTGCCCTGATATAATCGTTACCGTTTACCTCCGTGTCCACTCCCTTACCACTATTCTCTTCCCCACCATTCTTCAACAATGCTTTGTGCTCGAGGTATCCTATGAAAGGCCTACTGGTGACGTCACCGACCTCTTCCAAAACTACCGGTAAGCTCTTTTCACATTTCAGAAAGCTCGAAATAAGTTTTGCTATTTCATCCCCGTTAACCCCACAGCTGTCCTCTTGTCACGCCTGGAACAAGGTAATCAATAATATAATCAGACTGCACACGCTGCGTCGCCTCGCGTGTGATACGCCCCTCAACAGGAGGGCTTAACCAGCCAATTATCTTCCGTATTAGGCAACCAGCTAGCTACCGCCTACAGGAAAACGTCATCTATATATCGAGTTTCTCTGCTCGATCAATAGGGATCCTCATCTACTCATTGATCAATAATCGCCAATTCGTAGGAAACCGCACACACACACACACACACACCCACACCCTTACAGGCGATCGCGACCTAGGCCAATCAGTGTCTACGAGCGGCCGCACGTGATATTTTCCTGCTCCGCCCACTCCTCTTCGTAGCGTGGCGGACTGCTCTTGCACTTGTCCAGCCACCATTCACTTTCAACACTAATTTATCAAACCTTTGCCGCGCACCTTGGTGATACCTCCCACCTCCCGTATTCTATTCCTTCCCCCTCGCTCACAATTTCACATTGCTTGTTGGGTGTGGCATACTCACCAAGTTCTCTTGATGCAGGGCCGCTCAACCGCGTGCACCCCTCCAAGCGGCTAGCCACCTCCCCTCGTCTGGACCACGTCTGGACACTCGCCAACCGCGGGCGGGATACTTCTCAACCGGCTCCCGAGGGCTAATATCCCGATTGCGCTGTCCGGTTTTCTCGCAGTTCCGCGATGGTCCTGTAGTCCTCAAAAAGGGGGCAGCGGCAGAGGGGGGCCGCGCCGCCGGGTCTCCCCGCAACGAGAGTACTCGGAAAAATAAAATAAAAGGTAGATCTTAAACAGATCTCAGCGGTGCCTCCAACTTGTCGGGGGGTTTCTCCCGGGGTCGGCTGGGCCTTCCGCGGACCTCCGGGCTGGGAGGCCCCAACTCCTCCCGCATATCCCAAAAATGAGTATGAGACACACACACAAGAAGCAAGGTGGTTCTGCTGTTTATTGAATAACGGCAGGGGTGGGTCTAGGATCGTACGCGTCCGTCCAGACTCTCAAAGTTCGTGGGGTTCGCAGGCCCTTTTTGCCACATTATGACGCGCTACTTGGGTCACCTGGGAAAGTTAGCGAAAAACCTATCGCCACTCTGGATTGGTTCCTCGAGTGGTAGGGTTAGTATAGCATACATATAGAGAACATTATTAGTGGTTGAGGGTCAGTCAGATGGTATACTTGGGTTGTCCCTTCTATTGGATACTTGAAAATTGGTACACAAAGACCCCTAATGATTAGCTAATGTTAGTGGCATCAGTGATGAATGCCCCCATGTTCTGATTGGTCCACTCGCGAGCCCCCCAGCCTGGGACCATCGTTGTTCCCAGCTCGCGGTGTACCTGTCACTAGCAACAATATGTAACTATGTGTTCGTGCAGACAATGCGCGGATTTGCTCACAGGCCTGAGAGCAGACCATTCCCATCGCTGTAGGTGTCAATTGGGTAATTTCATTGTTGCAGCCCGTGTCCCAGACTTGGGACCCAGGCGACTTCTCCCTCGTGGGTCTGGCACCTTGTCAGGTTGGCTTGGCCACGTGAGGAGAGACCGTGGCTGAGGCAGAATTCTGCACATTTAAAGTTGTATTTGCTTCTTCGTGCTTAGCTTTGCTTACAGGTGTGACCTTGGCGTCGGCTGGTAGCATACAAGTGCAACATCGCTCCCTTGGCTGTCAGCTCTCTCTGGGCTCGTTCTGCATGGTCAGCACTTGTACTCTTGCTCGTTCAGTGTTCATGGCGGCTCTTGCTTGCGGCCTACTTGGGCCTGGTTCATAGGTGGGGATGTGTAATGCACGGCACCTGTGTTGCGGTGCGACATGGCTTCATAGGCAGTATCATGTCTTCGTTATATTTTCATCACGATGCAAGGGTCAGGAGAAGCGTCAGCAAGCATTTAGATGAGTGCTTTGTGCGTCTTGCGTTTCTGCATTTCGGAAAACCTATGTGAAAAATAATAAAGATGCACGTCAGTGGGTGTGTCCGTCACCTACGTCATAGCACTGAGTATGTTCTTCGTGTGGATTGGTGTGGGGGTGTCCAGTGTGCATGGTTGCACGGGTGGTCTTGACAGTTGGCTAGGTCGTCATGGCATCTCTAACGATGTATTTCCTTACTGTTGAAGGGCTTAGTCGAGTTCATCCATGCCGCAGGTGTCGGCTTGAGCAGGGCAGGCTGGCGGGCAGGCTGGTGGGCATATCCGTATGTTCCTGTACCAGGGTATTTGGTCGTCAGGTAGCTAGGCAAATTCATCTCGTGGCGGGTGTCTGGGTCGCGATCCTCTAGGCCAGGGGCGCGAGGAGATTGGGGGCAGTCTTTTCTCCCATTCTCCCACTTCAGGTTGCTGTGCTGTCCAGGAGGTCCGCTAGGAGCAAAAAAGGGCGCTCTCCAGGGGCGTGCCTGTAGAGGAAAGCATGAGCAGAGCAGTGAGGGGCTGGATCACCTGAAAATGGGCGGCAACGCTGTAGGCATAATGGGCGGCTGCAGCGGTTATTATCTTCCGCGTATGACGCGGCATGGGGGTGTGGCAGCACCCTGTCACAGGCGCATGGGCCAATCAGTGGTTGCCACGTAACGATTGTGTCAGCTTGCATGCGGCCAATCAGAATGCGGCCCATGCGGATGTGGGCGCCGCGTAAGGCCAATCAAGGCACACACTCCAATGTGTGTGTGTGCTGCAGGGCTAGGGCCAATCAGGGGTTGCAACATGCCGAGTGAGGCAGCTGGCAATAAGCCAATCGTAGAGCGGCCCATGCGGTTGTGTGGGCGCGCGCTAATCCAATCAGGGCTCACGCATCGGTGGGTGTGTGTGCTATCCGAGCTGAGGCTTGTGTCGGCACGAGCTGGGGGGAGGGGGGGAAGGAGACAAATCCCTGGATGGAACCACAAGGGAATGTTGAGAGCAGTGAAAAGGGTGCCCCTCACTGCTCTGCTCATGCTTTCCTCTACAGGCACGCCCCTGGAGAGCGCCCTTTTTTGCTCCCAGCGGACCTCCTGGACAGCACAGCAACCCTACCCAGGTAGGCTCCTACAATTGGCCTTTCCCCCAGCACATCCCACGGTGCCCTCTCCGCTCCCCCTCACCTCTCCTCCTTCTCCTTCAAGTGCACAGGTCTTTGCCACGTTCCCCCACTCCTTTCCTTCTCTCCTCTCTTTCCTCCCACTGGGGTTTATTTGTCTATGCTTTAGGTACCATCGTAGTGGTTTTTTGCTCTCAATTGGTGAGCAACCCTTTTTTTTTGTGATAGCATTTACTTGCTTTGTAACAGGTTCTCAAGCTGTGTTCTGGATGCACCATTGTTGCAACATTGCGGTTAGAGGTTCACTCATGCCCTCTCTGCAATGTGTTTCTTGTGTCTCCTATTCCAGGATCCCCATGCAGCCTGCCACTGCTGCCCTACTAAGAGGACAGATACTATTAAGTAGCACATGAAGATCGATCTTGTCCTGAAGAAGATGGTCGGTAATCACTAACAAACCATCGAAACCGGTCGACCTCACCTGTTGTGGCTCCACCACAACATTTTATGATACTACCAAAACCAACAGGGGCTACTGCACGAAATTGCAAAAAAAAAACAGATAGCATGGGTTTTTCCAGCACATCCCCTAGCTAGTGGGACAGTGCATTTTTAGTCAAAATTTGGTATCACCCAATCCACTCTAAGGGCAACCATCCATCTGCAAGGAACTTTCGAGTCACAAGGGTGAATAAAATCATTAAAAAATCCCGATGCCTCCAATTTTGCACTTGTCATTTCTAGTCGTCTAGATCTAAGATCACGAGATGTAATCCCCCTCTCGCACTCTTTTATATAATAGTGCTGGTTGCCCCACTCCCATCCTGTTCCCCCCCCCCTTCCATCTGTCAGGCTGTTGGTGACCAAAAAAACAACTCACTCCAAGCCAGACTGCCCTCCAGTCAGGTAGCACGTCCATCATCGCCTGTGGCTAGATATCCCACACAACACCTCCACCTACCCCCCGGCTCCCCATCGGTGGGGTCTGGGTGTCTCAACAGAGCACCAGATCAGTTTTCCACCCTGTGTCCAAGAGAACAGGGCCACCGTTCAAGCATTTCCATTAGTTGTTCTGTCTTGCCCTGATTGGCAAGCTGACAAACCTTTTTCCCCAGAAAACCATCCCCTTAGATATATAGGTTCCGCTTCTTATTTATTACTACATATAATGTGTTTGTGTGCTGGTTTTTGAACTTGTGCCATGTTCATATGGCATGATATAACAATTTAAGATACCCCCTTAGTTTTTGGGTACTGTTGCTGTTGTCCGCGGACATACGCACAGTCCGCGGACATCAACATCACTAGCTGGGGGTTCAGTATGTTCTATGTTACATGTATATAAAGTCAGGGACATTATGGTTAAGTTGCGCTACTAAAAATCTATGAAATTCAGTAAAAAAACTTTGTTAAAGGGATGTTATGGTTAAGTTGTGCTACTAAAAACCTATGAAATTCAGTAAAAAAAACATTGTTAAAGGGACGTTATGGTTCCAAGTAAAACCGAAAACCCCCTGAAATTCGCTAGTTATGGTAAGCTAAGCAACCATAACTCACGCCACCACCATGCACTGCTAAGACTAACACCCAGGACATCAAAGATGACATCACAAATGTCATTCACGACATCACTGATGACATCACATGTGCATTTAGTTTTCATGAAAAGTGTATACAAGGGATTGTTATTATAATGTTGACAAAAAAGTGTCAAGGGTCAGTGGAATAAATATCATGAGCTACTTAATGCATTAAGCAATGCATTGATATAAATATCATTCTATTATGAAGTTCTTTCCAGTATACTAAGCTACTCATGTAGAAACATTGGCATTGTGTGCAGAATACATGATGGAGGTGCAATATTCATAATCTTGCCATGTTGAACAGTGAAATGATAACTGCTTTCGTATTAGAGTTTTGCGTAATGTGAAACATGTAATAAGTAGCTAATGAAACCCACTTACTACATAATTGCATTATTACAGACAAAACATAAAGACACAACAACACATACAAATGTAAGTATATACAGGGAAAGTGAAGCAAGCAAAAAAGCAGCAGTAGTAGCAGAAAGTGTTCATAACCTAACTGATTATCTTAATGCAGAGAATTGATTGCTCTGTTTCAAAGCTGCTACTTTCCCTATCTATATGTATCACATGATGTGATACAACCCTAAGGAAAGTAGTGTGAGTACAATGTATACAAATATGAGCATATGGAAAGTAGAGTAATAAAAAACAACAGAACTATCAGAAAGTGCTGATAACCCTACTGGTTATCTTCATGCACAGAAAGCATTGCTGTCTTTCAAGCTTGTGTCTTACCCTATGTATATGTTTCATATGATGTGTCTGGACCCTAAGGGAATTCCTGTAAGAACATACTTGAAGGATAAGTCTACATATATAGTACTTTTTCAATTTTTAGTTCCTGACTGTTACTGAAGAAAACCATGTGGCCTAGATATGACAGTAAAGGAAGAAAGGGGGAGCCAGAAATGTGATGTCATCAGTGATGTCATACATGACATTTGTGATGTCATCTTTGATGTCCTGGGTGTTCGTCTTAGCAGTGCACGGTGGTGGCACGAGTTATGGTTGCTTAGCTTACCATAACTAGTGAATTTCAGGGGTTTTTCGATTTTACTTGGAACCATAACGTCCCTTAAACAAAGTTTTTTTTTCTGAATACAAATATATAAATATATGTTCTAGTGTAGAAGTAGAAAGGGATTTAAGGTAACGTAACCAGTCTCTAGGTCCCAAAGGTGGACCAAGGAGGCAGTTAGCAGTCAATAATACCTTTTTGAGGTTCTTCACAGTTTGCTGGAGTCAAACCAGGCTTCTTGGTGCTTCTTGGTGCTGTTCGTGTGGTTTGATGAGGTTCCAGTGTAGCGTGCTCGTTGTAAGCAACACAAGTATTATTTGTGCATGTCAAAGTAAGTGACACCCTTCTTGCAGATGTGTATGTGCTCACCTGGTTGTTCTGGTAAAGGTGACTTGTGACTTTTATACCAAAAATAGCAATGCATATACAAAGCCTTCTGACCAAATTTAAATCCAGGACTTGTGCTATATCGTGGCATTGAGAGCGCACATTTCCTTTCCTTTAATAGTTGACTAATGGAGCTTCAGAACAGTTAATTGGCCTCATTACGGGTTCAAAGGTGCAGCACAAATCTGGAAACAATTTGATTACCACCACTTTATTGGCAGTAACAGAATTACTGCCACTTTTAGTGACTGCCAAATTTTGAGGTAAAGTAAAGGATTCTCTGCATGCAAAACGTTTGCGGTAAATCCTCTACTTTACCACCAAAAATCAGTGGAGTTAACCATGTGATAAATCTGCCAAAAATCACTATGGTGTCCTTTGGACTCCAATATTTGGTGCTATGCACCATATACACCACCATATCACCATGTGTAATCCTGTGGTAATGCAACAGGACTGAGTGAAAGTAACAGTAAATACATTAAGTGGTAAATCTGTAGATCACCAATGTATCGCCAAACTCGTAATGAGGCCCAATACCTTTACCTCACAAGCAACATCAGCTAAGGGGCTTAGGGGGTACCAGGCCCCTCTCTAGTTTTCCTCCTCAGGGTGGGGTCATCCTTGCTATTAGAGGCGCTAGACTAGTGATGTGACTAACTTAGGCAAAAACATGGTGGCAGTTCATGGATTCGTGGTTTCACTCTGCTTTTCTCTACTGTATATGTGTTCTTCTTGAACCAACATGGCACCTCCTCAAAGCGATTTAACACAAAAGAGATCCCTAACGCAATCCTGGTTTCATTTTGGCACACTAATGTTTTCCTCATATTGGGGGTGTACCACTAGTATAACTAATTAGAGTGGTTACATCCTATCAATGGCAAAAGTAACTGGAAAGACCTGGAATTGTCTCTCCTCGACATTCCTTGGTTTACTGGCGCTGAGGTTCCACAAAATGCAGGTTAGATAGAGGCAGGTTATGGACCATCAATCTATGCATGGTGATATGGTACAGAAATTCTGCGTGAGCGGTATCCTCCCCCGGCATGGCTCCCAGAGGCGTAGACAGGGTAGGGCCTGAGAGGGCAAGGCCCACCCAAAAGCTGTAAATGCCCACTCAGCAGCACTGTGTCTTAATTTACAGATGTTAATGTCACTGAAGTGTGCCCAACTACATTAGATTCAGACCCAACTTGTTAGACAATCCTGGCTACGCCTCAGGCTCTGACAGAATCCCTTCTTATGGAGTTACATTGAAAGTTACACACTTAGTATTGTGCTCCCCAATAGATGTGTTGCCCTGCTGCAGTTTGTGGATGCAAAGGCAATTGTTCCACCCACGAACTGCTGATAGCTTACCTTCTGCCAATATTAGGGTTATGAAGAGTGGAATTCAAGGGGGATTAATGGAGGCTGATGAAATGATGTGTGGTGCGTCCTGGAGCATGAGTGGGTGTGATGCAGAATGACATTAGCTCAATTGATGGACGAAGGAATAGTTCATTATAAATACCAGACACATATTCTGAATACACATGTTGTTGGGTTCAGAAAAGTCTGAAAGCCATCATAGTTTGAAAATGTTTTGGTGCTTCCTGCGCCCTCAGAATATACTTGCACAGAGGCTATTTATGGTGCAGACAGGGCTTTTCACGACACTATATAAAAAAGACACTCGCATCTGAAGAAGCCACATTACTTGTGAGCATAGTGACATAATTTTACAAAGCAGAGGGATCTCGCACTGCTCTGAAAAAGTGTGTGTATGGTTCAGCTGAGCCAGCACTGACAGTGAGGCATGTACTGTGATGTAATCGATGACACAGATGCACTCAACTCTCCTTTGGAACGTGACGAAGGATACTTGTGGGGGAAATACAGTCTGTCACTGCCACCAGTCAGTCAGCCCCCCCCCCGTGGCCCCTATTTTCACACCTCCTAAAGTCACTCTGCAATGAGGTGCACATGTCTTGCACATTTGGGGAGCACAACTGGGTAGCACAACCCGCACCCTACTTGTCAGTAAGATCTTTTACAGAAAAATCTAAAATCACTTGACTTTTGGGTGAATTGACCAGGTCGAAATTCAGTCAAACATTTGAACAACCCAATGGTTATAAAGGGGCTTACATACTTAGTCATATTTCAGAGAAGCAGGAAGATCTTGCTGAAAATTGGCTTAGGGAATTTAAAGAAGGGCTAATAAACGGGTATCAAGATCAGTGGGGAGGAGAGGCAATGAGTGTCTGGGGGCTCAGTGATTAAGATTTAGGAAAACATGTAATGTGGGCGAACACAACAAGTGCCATCTGGGGTATAGGCCAATTTGACCAACAAAAAATGGTTGCAGTGACCAAAAGTTCTAAAAATGCTACCACCAAAGGTTCGAACACCAAAAGTTCGAACATTTGGTGGTAGCATTGTAAAAAAAATTGTGGCTGCAGGGGTGTCCTCCACATCGCCCTGCTCACTACACTTCATGTTATAGTAACCGGGGTCCGTGGGGAAATCCCCCGCAGCATCCATTTAAAAAAAACAAATGAAAAAAAAGAAACAGGGGCTGCAGGGGTGTCCTTTGCATCGCCCCACTCACTACACTTAATGGTATAGTGAATGGGGGCTGCGGGGGACTCCCCCGCAGCCTTCCGTTTAAAAAAAAAAAAAGAAACTATAACCAATCCTTTATTGTACAGACAGATACTGCCAATATCAGTATAGGTGCAGTTATGGGTCAGCTGAATGAGAAAGGCAGGGAACACTCAAACTGCTTCATCAGGAGGAAACTAAAGGAACCAGAGACAAGGTGGGCAACCGTAGAACATGAATGTTTTGCCGTTGTGTGGTCTTTGAAGAAGTTTACGCCATACTTGTACGGATCTACTTTTGTGATTCAAAAAGAGCACCAACCCTTGAGCTGGTTAATACAGATGAAGGGGGAGAATCCTAAATTGTCAAGATGGTCAATCAGCCTACAGGGGTTTGATTTTACCATTGAGCACAGGTCAGGGTGTAATCACCAAAATGTTGATGGTCTCTCCAGAAAGTATGATCGACTGGAGTAAGGAGATTCATCTACGGGTGGATTGAATCCTCCTGTCCCTTAGCCTGGGGGGAGGGGAGACAAGTGTTAGGGAGAGTTCTCAGAAATGTGCTAATTCCCTCCACTTTAGAAACCCCCAGCAACTTTGCTGGATTTTGAGGACTTGATTTTTTTAACCTGGAGAGAGTATGACCCCTTTTCCCACTCTCTCATGTAATTTATTGTGATGTTGAACACTGTGTTTCTTTTTGGTTTTGGAGTCTGACAAACTCCATATGCATCATCCTTTCACACAGCACCTTCAGTGAAGTGACACAGGGAAGTCTTCCAGATTTCCCTAAGGTTTAACTACCTTCTCTGGGATAAACTACTGTTTCCCAGAGCAGTAAAGTGAAATTGACTTTACTTACCAGTATAACTTTCTAGACCCAACACACACTATCTTACAATAGAGTGCTGGAGGGGTTACCTAGTATCCCCTTTGTCTACCTTCTCATGTAACATTTTTTTATGTTACCCTTTTCTCACTGAATGGCTGGTGGCAGTGGTTTCGTTTTATAACTACCATGGTGTGCATTTATCGCGGGATGCATTTGCAGCTAAAGTAAAGCACCCAAGGGTGCCATTTTTGTCAAAATGGTCCGGTCTTGTTTTTTCACCATTTCTTTGTGGAAAAGTCCTTCTTGAGATTTACTCTGCGCGCCAAACCAGGTTTGGTCCCTTCGTTCATTGTGCCTTTGACGGGATTCATGAGTGAAGCCCGCCTCTGGCTCCAGAGTGTCTGGGGTAGGCAGGAAGTGAGCAAGGTACCCGAAACTCCCTGTGCTTAGTCTCATCGGATACCCAAATGCACTCTGTAGTGATTGGTCGGCTGACTGTCCTGCAAGGACAGTCACCCTGCTGAGTGACTGACAGCTAGGCTGGAATGAATGGGAGAGAACTGAATAAAAGGCGAGTCTTTTGGCTTGGAAGGCAGAGTCGACCACTGGACGAAGGAACCGAAGAAGAATTTGAAGAGGACACCTGTTGCAACTCCTGGACCATTAGTTCGCCTGGTGAAGCCCTGCTTCAGTGCTGAAATGCTAAGTTCACATTGACAGAGAAGCAACTGCATGGACGACTTCTCCCCTTAAGTTGTTAGGACCAATTAACTCCAAAGTAAACCATCTGGACATCCATCTCGAAGCTGGTAAAATTTCCACAGAGTTGCTGCCGGAAACCATATAGCCATGGAGAGGAACACCAGATTCTGTGCGTCGCTTTTAGGCTGGCCTAGAGCTTTTGAAAGATCCTACAGACTCACAGGAAGTAGGATTGACTCAACATAGTGAGGGACACCGGAAGCAAAGAAAGTCAATTTCGACAGCCAGGAACCGCAGTGTTGCTATTTGCGCTAGACGCAAGGAGCTGAAACACTGAACAGCCACTGAAAGTGAAGTTTGCTGGTTGCGAGTTGTGACAGTCCCATTGCATTGCAGGAGTCCCCTGACGTCCTCCCTCTTGTCCCCACGACTGAGGTCCAGGAACAGAGAAATCTGCAGAGCTGCACAGGAACAGAGGTCATCAGCTGCATCTTTTCTTCATTTCTAAGGTACTGTAAAAAGTCTGAGAGTACTTACCTCTTAATGTAGAGTGCTTGCAACTTCTACAACTCACAAGTCTAATCAGCTTGTGGCCCTACATTTGATTATTTGTTTCATCAAAGACTCCTTAGAACTTGTGTAAAGACTTTTCCATTTACTTACCAGAAGTGCTTCATCCTATCCAAGACTTTTGCCCATTGACTTGGGCTTAGCCTACTGAATTGCATAACTCTTCTTGGAGGATCCAAAAGTATTTGCCTGCTTAAGAATATGTGTGGTATTTTGTTATTCTATTAACCTTTGCCTTTTATCAACTTCTAAGAGTATTCTAAATGTCAACAGTAAGATATTAATGTCCCCAGCACCCTAGTAATTGAAAGTCACCTGTGGGTGTAGGTTGTGTCTTTGAGCCATCCCAAAATAGTCTTAACTGATTTAGAAACTAAGAGTGTACAGTATTGAAGTGTTTGTGTGTGTTACTATTATATTGCTCCCTTCTGAAAAAAGGCTTATTCTAACTGATTGATAAATAAATTAATAATTGTTTATGCAAGAAACCTTGAGTGTAAGAATTTATTTGAATACTTGTAACTGTGAATCTCTGTGTAACTCCACTACAGCTCACATTGACCCCTCTTGAGATAAGCCTAGCTGCTCAACACGCTACCAAAACTGTGTAGTACAAGCTTATACCAAAGGTTGGGTTTCCTATACCTGTTGTGTGTAGTGGTCCCAGAGGGTACTGCATACAAGCTTTGCCTAACAACTACACCTACTACAGCAAAGTATGGGGCCGCAGCAAAGTTTAATCAGCAACAGTCTCAATGGCTGTAGTATCCAGCTATTCCTGGCTGAGAGGCAGCCAGCATTGCAGGGAGTATGTGCAAACATGCCTCATCAGCTGGTATTAGAAATGATGCCCAAACGTGAGCACTGCCTACAACTGCTTGTTGGGGTGGTACAATCAAAACAGGCCTGCAGGTGGCTGCAGTTTCTGATGCCACGGGAAATGATTGGGCAGGTACAGAAAGTGCAGTGATTTCCTGCTGCTTAGAACAGTGTTCTCGACATGCAACACCATTCCCTTGGGAGGTGCTTGTGCCTACATTATGTGTGGTGGTAGCTGGATCGCTGGTGTGATCAGTGGTGGTGGGGAACTCATTCACACTGCATATGACTGATTTTTGAGATTCTGCATGGTACACCGTCCTTTGCTTCATTGTCCCCTGAGCAATCTCACCACAGCAATCCACCTTGCAGAGGGAGGCAGGCTTTTCACCATTGAAAGTCTACACAGTGGGCAAGAGAACAGATAGCACATCCAGGACCAGGAGGGCTGAGTGAAGGGAAGGGGACTTTGCACCCCATGCCTTCTGTGCTCGCCTTGTTCCCTATGCAATGGAATACATAGTGTGGGGCTCCCCCTCTACAATCTCTTCATATTCCTCCTCCTGCCTCACAGGCAGGATCACCACCTCGCCAGGCAGCACCACAAGCTGGTTTTCCTCTGAAAGATGCTCCTTATCCTGGACCTCAACGAACACCCCCTCTTTTGCACTCTTGCCCTTCTTGTGGAAGACGTTCTCCTCTGCAATGGCCCCTACCAAAAAAATCATCATTTCAGTATTTGCCCTGGTACTTGCAGCAACTGCCGCTCCTTCCACCAGCTAAACATGCCCCGTCCTCCTTCTGCACCACCTGGCTCAGTCCTGCTTGCGCACCCACAGTCACTTCCTTCCCAGCCATTGCGTAGGCCTCCACTAGAGTTACTACCTTCCAAGCTTCCATTGTGGTGACTACCACAATCCCTGTCTCTGTAATGGCCTTCATCATCGACCCCTTTGGCCCTTCTTTCTTGCTAAAGTGGGAGCCCTCTGATGGTCCTGGCTCATCTCCTTCTCTCCATTCTCCTAGGGCTGTAGCAATGCCTTTGCCCACCCTGCAGACTTGGAAGTTTGGAAATGCTGTTTTGCCCATGCCCATAAACCCACACTAACAAACAGCATGAGGTTTGCACCTTAAGATGGGCACTCCTCATCTGACAGTGAGTAGAAAAGGAGCTCCTCCTCCTTTCCGCTCTTCTCAGCACCTTCTCTTCCCATTGATGCGCAGCAAAATTCCTCTTCTTTATCCACCATGTTATGAAGAAACCAGAAAACGATAGAAGCAGAAATACACAGCAAATCGCACCCCACAAACAAAAAAACTACAAAAGATAACACTACAAATCACTTAATTAAATACATATAGATGTAACGAGAATGTCAGAGAAACACAACAAAACTTGTTAGGAGCTAACGACAAAAGCACATTTGCAGAGAGAAAACGGGAAAGGTAACACATTTTTTGTTTTATTGTGTTTTTGGGAAAAGGACTGGGGACAGGAACATGTTTCTTAGGCTGTTGTGCTTTTATCAGGGGATACAAAGGAGAAAAAGGAAAAGAAGAAAGGACAAAGTTGGTGTTGCTTTTTTATCAGGGTGAACTAAGAACATTCTGAACAACCACTAATTAGACAAAAGGATTTACAATGAGCACTTCCCATAAAACACCAAGGCACACACAAACAGTTCTAACTCTTGCCAAAAGGCTCGATCCTCCAATTGTGAGCTTGCTATGTCACACCCTTCCACACTCTAGCAGAACCCACCAAGGAACACAAAGTGAGCTTGGATTTTATAGTTCCTCAAACTTTTTTCATAGACTTGAGGGATCTAACTGGATGATCAAATAAAACGATTCAGCCCAGAGAGACACAGGGACCCACGAGTTTAACCTTTCATTTGACACCGCTAAAAACAAGTGGTACATTTGCAAGATAGACCACATTTTTACAAAACAATTTGATGGTCTTGGTAGTCCCAATTTGGGAAGTTCACCCAGACCTCTCTTGCTTCCTTGCTAACCTACCTGTCTGCGGCGCCGACTGGTGCAGGGTACCCTCATAGTCTCACTGGGTATCAGGCTCCTCCATGACCAGTCTTCCTGCACTGCCTCCTGGCCTACCACATACTTGGGACTGTAACTGTAAACCCTAGAGCCCCCCTGCTGCCTTGCACTTACCCAGAGCTGCGCTTCCCTGGCTGCACTTACTCAGAGCCATGATCCCCTGATCGCACTTCCATCTACCTTTCCCCTGCACTTCCCCCTCTCCCTTCCTCCTGCATTTCCGTCGTCGCACTTGTATGATCCCAATGTCACAAGGCCTAGTAGGATTGTTTGTCTTGTCTCCTACGTCTCTCCTCTCTAGTCTTGTGGCGCCTAGAAACAGCTGTTTACAGGCATGTTATAAATACTGAATCATATCATATCATATCATCTCATACCTACCAGTCAAGCACACATTTAAGGCCAAATTCACAGAAGCGTTTTATAATGGCAAACCCCTATTGTAAAACGCCCTTAGTATTACAGGAGGTGGTCTACTGGCCCTAGTGTGATACTAATGTATGCCAGCCTTAAGTGCAAATGGCACAATGTGCTTTCCACTGCGGTTGCACATTCCATAATCCAGCCGTAGTGACATGTGTATTCATTTTTAGAGTAGAGTATTCTAAAAATGTTCTCCTGAGAATGTTTAAGATTGTCCTTGATTCTCAATATATCTCATCCAAATGCTGTTATCATTGCACTTTGTGAACACGTGCAGAAACCATGGTGTCTTTCACTTGCATGAATGTCTATTGTGAGTCCTCCACTAGCTTTTTCATCGATAGGTAATTTGTCCTGAAAGTACAGTGGAGTGGAACGTCAGTGCTCACTTTTCACCATCATCAATTCATGAATGTGTAAGATGGGAAAGTTATTCTTTAGTCCACAGCACTCATTATGAGAACTTGCTGATGATATTAGGAAATACTTTCAGCTGATTTATACATACTGTGACTTATGCAATTATACATATGGACATATGACTGCGTCTTTAATCATGGATAGTGTTTTTTATTGTATAACTACAAGGGTTTTCTGGAAAATAATGCTGACGTTGTAACAAATGAATTGTGCATGAGTTATGGCATTAATGTGGCATAATGTGACTTTATAAGGAATATATTTTGGCCTTCAGATGTGACTGGTGAATCCATGTAAAAATAATGAAACTGCATCATTATGACACATTTCGACTGATGAATTATTTAAAACACGAGTAATCTGAAATTGTGGAAAATGGAGGAGATGTCACTGCATTTATGATGTGAATTGATTGCTAGGCCATAATTGCTCCGCATCGCAGTGAAATAAATGGTAATCAAATTGAATGAATGAATACAGTCTTTACATTATATTTTCTAATTTTCTCCATCAATCGCTAGGATACAAAGTGAACTGGAAATGTGGAGTTCTGTCGACTTTTATGGTCGTAATTTCCTTCTTAATAGAACGCGTCAGAGCTAAATTGAAAACACGTTCTATATACGAAGAGCAGGACAATTTGATCCAAAAAAAAAATAAACACACGTTCAAATAGCATTTAACTAAATCATTTGCCTCTATTTGTTATCTAATTCATGTCTAAAATTCACTATTGGTATTCAAAAACATTAATTGTTTAAAAAACGTTGTGGTTATTCTCAATAACGTAATTCCACGGACCCAGATAAATGAATATCTGTCCCTTTTACCAATAAGGCTCAGACAACCTTCAATACCACGGTAATCACTGACATTATATGAATAATGAGGGTTTACTAATATAAACAATACACGCCGCCATTAGGTCTCTTTTGAGTTAACACTCAAGCCTGGGGGCCTCACACCTGCATTGATCAGACTCCCAGTTCCAAAGACCTCTCTCGAGGCAACTATTTGTTTGGCTCCGCCCCAACTACTCTGCACTGGCTGAAGATGCAGCGGCGGGTATCCAATGAGCTATCCCAATGTGTATTGTATGCAGTTGACTTTTAGCAATCTGATGGGCAACCATTATGACGATAACAATAGATAGATTTCACACATTCTTTCAGGAATTGTTCAATGTCGAGTCCCATGGGTTTGCTGAATGGAGTAGCAGTTTGGATGTACTTGGTGGCAGCTTCGCTGAATCCCATGATGCCTAAGCGGATCACTATTTCCCCTTCCTCTGCCTTCGTTTTCCTAAAGGCTTTGGTGGATACTAATGATATGTTATACCAAGTCTCATTGTAACCATTAATCATCACTTATTGAAATCTAATGACTTTCATAAGCAATATAACCGTACACCAACACTCTTTAATCCTCGGCTAGAAATGAATAACTATTTCCACAATCTGGATGGCGATGATTTCAAATTAAGTGTGCATTGCTGCAAGGGAGCACCCGACTGCACGTGTGTCACCAGACATCAACAGATTCAGACACAACTGGCACTCCTACTCTGGAAGATACATAGCATAAATGCTTGAGAGCAAAAAAAGCCTGCAAAATTAATCAGGTAATGCTTCGCTATGACTCCTGTCTAGCATTTTAATCGGCCTTGTACTGCGCACTGTTGCCACTTGCGTATTCTCTGGGCACTCTGATGGGTCTGCAATGGAAGAAGGATTGCAGGGCCTCTTAGTGGGATTGAGAGTGAGAAGGGCAAGAGAGATTTGATATGCGGTTGACGGCTTCAGTTCGGAGAAACGGGTCACTGAGTGTTGGTGCATTTTTTCAGGCAGAAGCAGTCATGTGGTTTTGAGGTATGATTGTGTATGGTTAGTTTTCATGTCAGGTGTTGTGAAGTGTGTGCAATTTGTGGTGCGGTAGAGGAGTGGCTGTGTTTAGTTCGGAGTTTGAGGGTGTGTATGCAGAAAGGTGAGTTGTTGGTACTGTTGGTTAGTGGCAATACATTTCCTACACCCAACAATCCCTCCAAATGCGATACAGTTCCCCGCACCAACAGTTCTGCAATGCCTTTTCTGCCCCATCAATCCATCCAGGTGAGATGCATTCCCTTCCCCCAACATTCTGTCCAAGTACAGTACAGTTTCTGCCCCCAAACAATCAGACTAAGTGAAACATATTTCTCACCCCCAGCAGTCCATCTAAGTGCAATAGATTTCCCGCTCATAACTGTCCATTCAAGTTCGACACACTTCCCTCCCCAACACTCCATCCAAGTGTGCTGCACTTCCCGTCCCCAACGGCCCATCCAAGTAGGATGCATCTCCCCCTTCCCGCAATCCATCCTGGTTCGACACACTTTTTTCCTCTAAACAATCCGTTTACGTGTGATTCATGTTTGCCCCACATTTTCTCGAAGTGTGATGCATTTCCCACCCCAACAATCCATCTCGGGAAGCCCAATCCTGCATGCTACCGGTGTTACATAGTGTCTGTCTCAGCATCATAGTTTTGTCACCTGAGCTGCCCTCCCCTCACATTGCCATGAAATACCTGTCATCCAACAGGTACACAACTGAGTATACCCGAAGTTGATGTTTTGTGCCACTGGTCTGTTTTTTAAGGCTAGCAAAATGGATTACTTACCCAATTTATCTAAAGGTACCCATCCCCAAAAGTATTCTTTGAAAACTGTGAGTACAGGGATCACAGAAAACAACACTAAGCGCTGGCTTCAGGATCTAGATACAATGACAGCTTAACCTCCTTGATCTTAGGCCTGTTGTCTGCCCTACTGTATTTACTGTAAATACCATACTGTATTATTTAACTGTATCTTCCTTTCCTTTCTGTATATAACTGTAATACTGATGTATCTGCAACGCGTATGTATCGTCATTATCTACTGTATGCAATTGTACCGTTCTGCAACCTGTATTTAAAATGACACGCCCGGATGCCTATGGGCCTGGCTGCGCTTTATAAATAAAATAAATACAAATACAAATACACATCCCATATTGCGCAATCTACTTGAGTTGCTTCTCTCCACTCCAACCTGTCTTCAGCCCAGCTCAGTTAGGTGCCAGCGGATGTGAGCTCAGCGCACAAGCTTAGTGACCCCCTTAGTCCAGATGGCTGTGCATCAAAGCATAACAACCTTGAATACTGAATACCCCTTGTATACTGACCTAGAAAGAGCAGGGGAACAGGGTGCAAGTGCCCCCCTATGTGAATATATGACATATTGTTTGAGCCAGCTGACTGGCCTGGGTATGACCAGAGAGACATCGATTGAAAACTCTGCCAAAGTTAAGCTGACTATTTTATTAAGCGACTGGATAAACACGCCGGAGGCCCTGGGGGGATGTACTCTGTATGCACACTTGAGTTTTAATCATAAGAGGGAGGGGGTTCTAGATTCTTGCATGAGGAAATTCCCAGACAGATCTTAGTAGATCTTAGACAGAAATAAGTGTATGCTGTTTTGCTTGAATGTGCTTTAATGTGCATACGTAGGGGTTTCCCCCGGAGCTGGCCTATTGCAGATTCCGTACGAATTTAGATGTCAAGGAGCAGGTATATCATTGGCTTTTATCCAGTCCCACTTTGATGGCTTTGCCTATTTTACATTTTGGGAAATATGTAAATAATTTAGCGCATGTGGATCTTAATCTGTGGTTGCATATGTTGGGAGGTCGATCTGTGGTGCTATCGCTTGCTGTGGTGAGGTTTTTACAAGCATGTGATTTCTTTTAGTGAGGTACACTGTTTTAGTAACAGGATAATGTCATTGTGTTCAATGGTATTTATGATGATAACCTGTGTTATCAGGTTTATCAAATTAATGTGATGCATTTTAATGTTTTTCAAAATTTTAAAGGTTTATTTTTAAACTTAAGTCTAATTAGTTAGGACTTAGAGGCTGAATCACCTGTGCTAACCACCTGAAATGAAGAGGGAACAATAATACAAACACAGAAAGGCAAGCCTGCTGAAGGTGCCAGAAGGTTGGTGAGTCCTGGTGCACTACTAGACTCTGTAAATTAAATGATACACTGTCTCACTGCGCAGGCTGATGCATAACACTTCTATATTTGCAGATTGGTTTAGCCTCAGGTTCTCTCAATTTCAGCGCATAGTCCTCTCCTCTCTTGGATGCCATAACAGTCCCACAAATCAAGTCATCGTTCTTGTCCATCTGGTGATCAGTTTGCCAAAGGGGGACCAACGGGTATTAGCTCAAGACAAAGATTCAAGAACATCTCAGCTCTATTGGAAGACAAGAGTCGAAATACCTGAACCTTACTCTCTGCCCAAGCTTTCTGCCCCTGCCAGTCACTTGTCGTCCTTTGTTTTTCCAACTTGTCCGCTCCGTGCTTGTGGGCCTCTGCCCTGCTCCAGGAAGTTACTCTCTTTCTCCCTATGCTGGTGGATCTTTCTCTCCAATTTGTGACACTTGTTACCAGCTTCTTTTCTTGGGCATGCCCATGAAATCTGCTTTTTTTGCCCGCACTACTTTCAGTTTATGAACGCCCCTCACTGTTCCTGAAAGTCTTCCACTCATGAACATAAACACACACACAAGCAGGATGATCCTCTATGTATCCAATCTGCAGTGACATGTTAACTGCAACCTGGTGTGTCCCAAAACTTGCAAATAAAAGAATGAAATTGATCAATGACCCAATGACCCAATCATGTCCCAAGAAAGCTGAACAATTCTGATCAGACTGTGTCCCAGTGGCCAGTGGAGTTTTTAATCTTGATAGTTCAAAATATAGACTAAGTAAAGAATCAAACAAGAAATGTAAATCAAGACCTCCACACGAAATTAAAAAAAGATAACTGCTTTGAAACATTCACCAAACTCACTGAGTACACAATGCGTTCTAATTTCCCCAGGTCCCACCTACAAACATTACATTACTGTCTGGTGAAGGCCCTGGACACATTGGTCCAATAAGCACAGAAAACCCCCAAACAAAAGAACAAACAAATCTTTCCTCCTCAACCTTGCCAAACTAAAAAGAACAGGCAGCTATTTGGAGAAGAATCCAACTCACATGAAGGTGCTATCACCTGCCAAATGCATGCCAGATATGCAAGCGAGCTATACAATGGAAAAAACAAGAACTTTCCACAAGCAGAATTTTTGCATCCACCCTCAAAACACAAAACTCTCCAAAGTATTAACGAGCCACAACCAGACACCCTGTCCCACACAGTTATCAACAGAAAAAGTCGAAAAACATTTGAAATAATTCAGAGAAAACATGTCTTCTATACAAGCAACCATTAATATACAAGCAACCATTAATGCTCAACCAAAGACAACATTTCACCTACTCACCCTCCCTCGTATCCAAAGACAAAGACCCATCTGAGGTTTTCGAAGGAAACACATGAGATAGACATCATAAACTGCTTGAGGAAAATGAAAGCTCAAGCTTCAGTCTATTGCATACACTGCCTCAGCCATAGGTTATTGAGATTTAATAATGCTATTGATGCCATCCTGCAGACAGGGATAGTCACAGGTCTGCTAAAACAAGCTACGATCACCACCATCCCAAGCGAAAAAGGTGAATGGAGACCCACCATACCTCATCAACCTAAAATCAATCTCTACCTTACATTCCTGCTAAGATTTCATTGTAACTTGCAACTGGGCAACTTCAGCACTATAGTGATATAGAAAAGATAATCCATGACAGACTATCAGGCCATTCCAAAGAATGGAAACCACGCTACTGGGCATCAATAAATCTTCACTGAGTCTGCTGGACAACAATGTGTTTTCCAAGACTTTTCGGCCATGGCAGACCACTAAAGAGCACAACAAGGATACAATAATTCATAAATTAATGTAAATCAAAGATAAAATTAGGCAATTGACATTCTGCAATGAAAACTAGCAAATGCCTAGTTCCTTCACCTGCATGTGCTTGTTGAATGCATGTATGCCTCCTCTTCCTTGCAGCCTTGGTGTAGACCTACGCTGAAAGCCACTAACTTTAGTTTGACAACATGCCACTTCGAATCAAAGTCCACAATAACCCACATCTCTTGATGCTAACAACCAGCCAGTACTGGATGTCAGAGAGTATTCTCTGTTTCACCCATCAAAGAGATAAATAATCCATATTGACTAGGAACCTACCGAACACATACCCTTCCATAACCCTTCCATAGCTAATCAACCTGGTATCACCTCGGACCTCAAACAAGAAGACAAACATCTTTGCGATCCACTCCAACTCAACACTGAGGCCATCACCTGGATTAGATCATTCCTTAACGGCGGAACCATGAGGGTCTTTTCACATACAGCAGCAACAGACCCCATACCCATCATCTGTGGTGTGCCACAGGGCTCTTGTGTCTCACCCACACTGTACAATATATTTACCAAGCCCCTTTTCGATAATCTGGATCATCTCGGTATCACCTACACGAACTACGCAGATGATACCCAGATCCCCCTTCTGCTTTCTGGGGATTAAGGAAAGGATTTGGCCTTGGTGAATAGAGTGTACATCATCATCCAGGCATGGATGGCCGCACATGGACTATGCTTGAATGATGATAAAACTGAACTTATCATCCTGGGCACTACCTCTAGCTTAAAGAAATTAGGCCCTGCCTATTCCTCCTTCACTATTGATGGCAATAGCATCAAAGTAGGACAAGAGGTCAAAACGCTGGGCTTTTACCTGGACTCAAACTTTTCTTTCAACAGACAGGTGAACTCCTTGGCTACCTCCATGGTTTACACGTGTAAATGATCCATGCAGCCAAACCATTTCTGTCCGACACTAGCTGCTTGACCCTCGCTAGAGCCCTTATATTGTCCCGCCTGGACTATTGCAATGCTCTTTATCTTGGGTCTCCCAAAGCCACCACTAGCAAAATACAAACTCTTCAAAATAAGACTCTTAGAGCACTCCAGAAGAGATCATTTCACATTGCATAGCCAACAGAATAACTGGCTCTCTATCAAAGACAGAATTCTCCTAAAAACCGTGTCACTTACTCACAAATCTCTCAATAACGCTGCTCCGATTTATTTGATCGACAGATTTCACATCCAGCCCTCCCTGAGACCCACAAGAACAGTATATAAAGACTGCCTTTCTGTCCCTAACTTTAAACACTCCACCATAGGGGGCAACAGCTTCCCAGTGAAAGCAGCTAAACTGTGGAATTCCCTACCTCCAACTCTCAGAATGGACCTGACTTATCAAAACTTCCTATCCAAGGTTGTTTTATGGTTGAAAACGTAGGCTTTCAAACACATTCAGGTGTTAAGTCTTTCATATTCCATCCCTCTGCACATATTGTACCCACATGTGCTTATCTGTATATTTGTACATAAGCCTGCTACTACTATTACTGTGTGTATGTATATATTCGTGTTGGTGTAACTAAGCTTCGCATATTCATGTAACTGCTGTGCCCTGTTACCTTAGGGTATGATTGCGCATTATAAATAATAAAACAAACAAACAAACAATGTCATTCATCCCGCAAATTAACCCCCTAAGCAAAAAGGCCCACCTCAAATTAAATCTACTAAAAAAAGTAATATGCTACTTGGCTAGCAACCACAAGGTGTCATTGATTGAAGCAACAGATTTATGCTAAACTGATTGCTACAACAGCTTGTGTCTGGGACTTCCAAACAATCTGACAAATAAGGTCAAACTCGAAATAAACCGAGAGGCAAAACTCATATATGAACACGCATGTACAGACATGCGAAACCAGCTTTCCGTCAACAAGAGAATTCACCTTATAATTGTGACTATGATCCATAAGATGGAGGGGAACAAAGTTCCCGACCACTTGATTAACAATATTGCACACTATCAAAGAAGTCTACATCTAGGATATTATTTAGCTATGAAAAATTACAGTCATCCAAACCAAGAAAACCAAGAGAGGAAACAAGCTACTATCGGTCTGCTAAGGCAGAATTCCTATTTAGGGAATTATAGGGCCACTTTTTTGGGGCCCTCAACTTTTTGCTTCCTCCCCCACCCCCTGCTCCTGTTTGGTTCCTTTATTTTTTTATGGGTGGCCAGAGGGACTTCTCCTGATGTCTCCCTACCATTACATCGCTTTATTACTTGGATAAGGTATGTGGTATTGTATGCCACTAAGGTGTTTAATCACAGGGGTGACTTTTAGGCACCCCATTTCTTCCCTAGTGTGAGTGTGTCACTGACATTTTATTTTAGGGAATAGGTTGGCGGTGGCTGTACTTTCATTTTGGCTTACCAATGGTCTAAGCCATTGTACAGCATTGGCAGCCAAATGTAGCTTTTTGGTCACCTTTAGGGTACCAACGTTATAATTCTGCTCCTGACCAATTTCTTTTGATTCTAGAGCTTGCCTTTGTCTATATGTCCTCAAGGTAGGCTCAAAATAGCCATTATGACCACATTGGCGCTTTGGGAGCCCATCATGGCAGCTTATACTTGTTCCTAACTGGTTAAGGCCAGTAGATGCCATTCATTAGCCCTCTCACTTCCATAGGGAGTGGCTTTGACTGAGTCGCAGTCCCAGTGACCAATCAATATGGTAGGTCATCTCAGCCTCTTATTTCAGCCCCTTTTTGTGATTGGCTAATTGGCCTGCATTTTCCAAACCCTTTAACAGCGGTCTTAGGATAGCCTTGACGTTATGTCACTGTCTTGCTTGTTGCTCTTCCTGTTAATTAGAGGTCGAAGGTCTTCCAATCTGCTGAAGGAATTTTGCTATGATTCTCACTGATTTAGCCTTTTTAACTCTTTCCTGCCTATGCTATCTAGGTATATTAGTTTGGGCATATCCTTGTTTGTTTTTTCTTTCTGCAAGAGGTCCAGTCTCAATTTCCTGAAGACTTCAAGTAACTCATTAGCTGGGTTGTCTCGGAACCAATTTTGAGCTATTGTATAACGGTATCCTGCCATTCACCACCAGTATCTTCTTCTTAGCTGTGGGCTGCTGAAGTAGGCCAGAGAGATGTTGAATGGTCATCATTCCACGTAATCTTCAATTTGGTAGGTGCAAACATGACACCATCTGTTGCCTCCACCCAGTGATTGTTTGCTGCCATGTTAATGCCTTCTTTTGTTCCTCTGCTGCTGTGAGCTATTTGTTCAGGTTGCCTCACCAGACTATTCAATCCTGGCGCAAGGGTAGAAAAACTGGGAGGAGCCTTTGTTTCTTTCCAATATTGCTTGGGCCTTCGTTGCCCCAAGGTTCAAATACTAGAGAACTGAATCCTGCAAACCGTAATTGTGGGAAAGAGCCATTTACTCACTAGGTGGTAATGTGCTGTTGGAGCCTTTTTCGCCCAAACCATCACGTGAGTGCCTACCCTGAGGTGCTAAGAAGGGTAATTATTCACAATATTTGCCCCTGTCTATCCCCCTGATCCATACTAGTGATTCCTTAAAAGTTGACTCCTAACCACAAATCCCCATAGACTTTTATTGGGGAGTCCTCCTGTTCTGCAAAGTCTTCTTCTCGGGCCCATTTGCCGACCCCTGGAACTCTTTCTTGGGGTCTCCTCAGGCCTTCCCTGGTGTTGATCATCACAGCATCTGCATCTGTAGTTTAGATCAGACTTGCCTCCAGTACTGTGGAAAGACCATAACCTTTTCACATTGTATCCTATGGCACTTTGAACTGACACCGCAACTCTTCTTAAAGTGACTCTGGGTGCTTACCTGCCCTTAAATACTTTTACTGGACCCCCTCGGGATTCAGTGCACTCTGGTATGAGATTCACTATTTAAGTACTTATCTGGGATTTCTATCCACTTTGAAGTCATATCTTTTTATGAATTGAATGGTAAATGTACCTGAAACACTCAACTGCAGTTGGTAACAATGTGTATGTGTGTCCATGAAATTCCACAGGAAGGTAACTGTTCATGAAATGTTGACTTAGTCTTGGTAGTTGTTGCCAATGTTTGTTGTGGTTCCATCCTCTCTGTGGCCTCAATGTATTTATACTAAGTGACTGGGCATTAATGCTGTTATAGGGCCGTAGGAGGTCTACATTAATGGTAAGTATGTTTTAGGTCTATGGATCGCACATAATTGTTCCCTCAGGGAAAAATTGTGTTTCCCTTCTTTTATTTCCATACATCACCAAATGTGCAAGGTGCTGTCAACCAGATCCAGGGCCTTTCAAAATGACTAGCATTGGGATGTATCTTTTGGACACTGCATTATCTTTTAGTCGCATGTAGAGAGCCCCCAGACTTATGACACATCAGAGAACCCAATGAGTTTATTCATAGCACCACCTATTGTTTGTGGCTGGTATTACTGGTTTATGTACATCCAATAATCTAAGTGCCAGATTAGGCACCGCTTCCCTTCAGCATGCAAGGAAGGAATCACTTAATACATTCCACACACACACCTTCCTACTTTGTAGATAATTACTACTGACATTCTCTTGTTTGCTATTTTAATTACAGTGATAAATTGGTAAATGCACTACTGCACTGATAAAAAAACATCACCTCTGTGCTTCACACATATAAATGATTCACAGATGCATGAATGATACCAAAGTCTCAGTTTTCTTTTATCTGTACTTTGTATTACATGACAATTACAAACCGCGAAACATCTTACCACATGATATTTACAGCATCACCTGCAAAATATAAAAGAAAAACAGAACAGAAACAAGCAGATATTTTGCAAACATGAATTTATGTTCTCACATAGAGAGAAAAATAAAAATACAAGGTTTTCTAACCTCCCTGCTCTACAAATGGTTTCTAGCAACACACGTACATCATACTTTTGTTTTTCTCCTCACCTGGCACCAATATTACCAAGGCCAGTGAAATCTGAAGTCCTGCACGACCTCGCTGTCTTCACAGACCTATGCTCAGTGCGAAACTCCTCTGTATATGTGTGGGATGCATCCAGCTGATAATGCTCATAGCCAGCGCTCGACCCACTTGTAGTTCAACAGATATGGCACTGTCTGTATCCTGGTCCCAGCACGAACTGCCAATTCCCCCTTTTTCATTCATTAGGAAAACTGTCATTCAGCCCCCTGTTGACGTGGCTTGTCTGCCTACAATCCCTACCAATCAGAATAAAGGAATGCGCCCTGTGCCAGCCTTCTTTTTTCAAGACAATGAAGACTTAATTTTCCAAGCTACTGTTTCATTTCCCTTCCTGCATTTTACATATTTCTGTTCTCCACAAGATGAAGAAAACGCTAGTGTGCATTTCCTGATGGAAAAAATTCATTTTAAACACTGCACCGAAAACATGGACTGTACTTCATTGTGCATAGAAGACTGCATTATAATGTAAGAGAAGTTGAAATTAGTATTTTAGTAATGTTAGTACAAGGTTAATCAGACATGAAACATCCAATATAAATTGCACACTTCTTTATTTTAACTGGCAGTATACTGTATTTTTTTTATGTGTTCTGACACTTTGCCTGCTGGATGTTACTGAAATAATGCCTGCATTTTCAAACTGGGCCTAGCAAGTTTTCTATGCTGTATATTTTATGTTGGCAATAAAACCCCACATATCCTTACATATGGCTGCACCTCCATTCTGCATGTTACATGGTAATAAAACCCCATATATACCCTTACATATTCCCTCCTTTTTCCGACAATTCTTGCTAACAAAGCCATAGTTGGAGGAAACCTTTCAAAATGTACATCTCTCTTTTTCCATCATATGAATCACAATTGAAATAATATCAACTTAATAAAATGAACATTTAAACATTTTATAACAAACCACTGCATAATTATAACAAAAGTAAAACAGATCCCAAATGGGCTCATAAATCCTCATACACATGTGCATGTGCATGTATAATGGAATATTGTACACATATTTTCCACTTGAAGTGTCTGCATATATTTGAATGTCTTTTCAATCATAGTCTTTATATGTGTGAAATCAACATTTCATATATGACAACAAAATAATAAAATAAAATAAATAGATAAAATAAATGACCAACATAATTAACTAAAACAAGTAAATAAAAGAACAGACTTGTGAGCCTCCATTACTCCCATTTTCTGTCACATAGGATAATACTATGCTTCATCAGGAATGCTGCAGAATTAAGTTCAACTCACTACTGTTCCATTGTTGGCATTCACCATCTTCATGACTGCATCTCTGAGATGTCCTGATAACCAAATTTTCATCATATCGTTCGCTCGGTGGAATTCTTTCATCCTGGCGTTCTTGGGTGCTTTTCCACAGAAATAATATCTTTTGACATCCCAGTCTCTTTGTCTTCTCCTCCATACTTCGGTTCGGAGGCTTTATTTGGGCTTCATCCCGTGGACTCCAGGAATCCATCATCTCTCCCATCCCCCGGTCCTGCGACCTCTGACCCCAACCAATATTAGTTATTTTTTCTAAATCAAATAGAAAAGGAACAGATTAAGTAAATAGCACATTACCAATTTCATACTTCCTACTACTTTGTTGAAAACAGAAATGTGGCCCATCATATTATGATTTATTCGCATTATTATACATCAAAATCATTTTTATGTAGAACATTTCAGCACATTGTAACATATTAAGTTAACCTGATCAGCACCTTCTATCAATATATATTACTGCAGCTTTCCCAAATGTGGTACTTTCATTTGCATTTATCTCCACACTAAACATTATATCCAGTTTTTTATGTCGTGAGACATTGTGAAATACTCACTGCATCTTTCTTTTCCATGTAATCGGTATACTTAACCTGTCTCTACCTGCTCAAGCCACCTGATTTCGTGTTTAGGATGACAGGGCTTAATTTGGTTAACATGAACAAATTGTTCTGTCACCATTTCACCTTCTGTCTTTAATATCTTATAAACTACCAGGGACACTTTATCCACTATCTCAAATGGATCTTGCCATGCCACCAGAAATTTTGAATTTTAATGTTTACCTTTTCCAAAATGAAACTTATATACCCGACCACCTACTTTATACTCTTTCACAGAAGTCTTTTTTATCATAGTATGTCTTTGCACTATCAGCAGCTCTTTCCAAATTTTGCTGCACACATGCAAATGCATGTTGTAAATGCTTTCTCAGTTCTTCCACATATTCGTGAAATGTAGATGCACTGACAAGTGTCTGCTCATGTGTCCTGTATAATAAATGTTGTTGCAGTACCAATTTCCTTCCTGTTAACAACTCATGAGGACTGATACCTGTCGCTTTAGGAGTCTATCTAATTGCCATCAATACCAGAGGTAATCGTAAATTCCAACTAGAATCTGCCTCCGCCACAAACTTCTTTAATATCTCCACGACAGATCTGTTGCAACGTTCAACATTTCCAGAAAAAGCGGGCCGATATGCAATATGCAGTTTCCTTTTTACCCCATATATCTGCCACACCTTGCTCATAAAGGTGCTTGTGAAATTACTTCCTCTGTCTGACTCTATTCTTTGTGGTAACCCAAATCTTGAAAATATGTGATTTACCAGCAATGTAGCTGCTGTTTGTGCACTACAATCTGGTGCCGGAATACATTCTACCCATTTCGACATCAAACAAACCACAGTCAAAAGATACCAGTTTCCCCTACTCGATCTCTTTACAGGCCCTACATAGTCAATTTGCAAATCTGAGTATGGAAGAGTTAAACCTCTTTTCATCAATGGAGGTCTATGCATTGGTGAAGCAGGTTTAAATTGTGCACATACCAGACACACCCTGGTATATAATTCAACATCTTGGGACATGTCGGGCCAGTAAGCATAATCTTTCAGTATCTCTGAAGTTTTTTGTGAACCTCTGTGTCCTGCATTATTGCATCATGTGCATGGTGTACCATTAGCCCTCTGAATGAAAGAGGTACCACCCACTGTATCTGGCATGTTATAGATTCCCTGATCATCAGTCCATCCTGTAATCTAATCCATTATTTATTCTTTAATAAGACTCTCAACTCTTCTTTTCCTGTACAATCATTTTCAGTTAAAGGATTTTGTTCGGGATCCATCAAATAATTATAATAGATCCCCAATATTGGATCATCTTTTTGCGCATTAATCAAATCTTGATCTGGTGTATCATGACCCCATTGCACTACGGGTTGTTCAACTTCTTTTGCAGATTTAGAGCGTGTAACTGCATCTATTTGTGTTTCACCAATTAAGTGTTCAATGTGCAACAATTCTCCCATAACAGCCCCAATCTTGGCTAATTGATCTGCTTTATCATTTCCCTCCTTATCCTCTCCTGGTGTTTTCAAATGTCAACAAATTTTCCTCCAGTATACTGTTAAATCATTCTCTGACACTAATTTGTCTATAGCTTGTATCATTTTCCCATGTTTGAGGGACTTTTTTTATATGTGAGCATGCCTCTTGGTTTCAAGCCAGGCAGATATTCTACAAAGCTATTATGTGCATAATCATAGTCAGTCACTAGAACAATTTCACTGAATTTATTCTCAACAGCAGTAGTGGTTGCTTTATAAATGGCTGCTAACTCTGCTACCTGGCTACTTCTAGCCCCAATTCTCATTCCTATACTAGGAATATCCTCACATGTCAACCAGGCATTTCCTATCCCTGACAAAAACTGTTTATTACTATCATTTTCAGTGTGAAAAGCACATCCATCAACATGTACAGTTGGCAATTCCTTGCATGTATTTTCATCAAAAGCTTTGAGTGGTGATTGTTCAAACTCCTGCAAACTGGACTCCACCTCTACTTCATCTGGTACACATTCAGCTGTACAGTCATGTCAATCTGCTAACCCTTGAGCAATTGGTCTCCTTTTATTCTGGCCATATCTCACTTCTACAGGGATGCCCTGCAATGCCAATGTCCATGAAGTAATTCTGGATTGAGTTAGATTGCCTGACTTAATCCTTTTACTCTGTAAAAACTGCAATGGTTGATGATTTGTCTCAATGATTACCTTTTCCCCTTGGGCAATGGGACAAAAATGTTGCAATGCCCACACAGTGGTCAGAAGAGCCTTTTCACATTCACTGAATTTAATTTCAACCTGAGAAAATGCCTTACTCGCAAAAGCAATCGGTTTGTGGTTCAAATCATGTTTTTGAGATAACACTGCTGACAAACACTGCTTAGTGAATCCTATTTCTATAAAGACATCTCTGTACTTTATGGGATGTGCTAAGCATGGTGCCTTTATGAGGCATTCTTTCAATTTAGCAACTGCCTTGGATTGCTCCTTTTCCCATTTCCAGGGCGTATTCAACTTCAATAGTTTAGTCAATGGTTGAGTGATTTCAGCATGATTTTCAATACATTTCCTATTATATGCCGTCATTCCTAATAAGCTTTTTAAACCTTTCATGTTTCTAGGATCTTTCAATTTTTGTATGGCCTCCACCTTTTTCTTTTGTGGATTTAACCCATGTTGAGTCACTTCATGGCCTATTCACCTTTTTTTTGCACCATTGGGCTTTCTGTAAAGATACTTTGGCACCCGCATTTTGCAATTGGTCAAGTGCATGTCTAATTTCTTCAAAATGATTTTTTAAGTTTTCATTTTTTATCAGGACATCATCTCATAAACTATGGTCCCTATTTACGCTGCATCTGGCATAGGCTTTCTCAAAAATATGCCAAATTCACTCCCACTATTGACATACTCAAATGGTGTTCTAGACCAAGAGTATTGTGTTTTATCAAATGAAAATGCAAATAAATTCTGAATGTCCTCTGCCAATGGCACACACCAGTACCCAGATGTAAGATCTAATGTGGTAAATAACTTTGACCCATGCACTTGAGCAAGGCCTTGATCAATGAATGGCAGTGGCCATCCAGACACTGGCACTCTTTTATTTAATTTCCTCAGGTCTGCACACAGACGCCATTGTCCATTTGGCTTTAATACACCTAAAATAGGAGTGTTGGAGGTACTATTAATGGGTCTGATAATTCCTCTAGACTCCAAGTTTTTAACTATGTCTGGCAATGATTCTAAGCATGCCAGTGGCAATCGATATTGGCACACAAATACTGGATTTCTACCACACCCCTCTGGTAATGTGGCAACTTGTAAATCAGTTAGGCCGCAATCATATGCATCTTTGGCAAAAACGTCCTTAAATTCCAAAAATATTTTTCTCAATTCATTCTTATCCTCTTCGCTATCACATGCATCTGCTAATAAAATCTGCTCCTCTACCATTTTTGAAAATTCTGGAAAATCCTCCAGTGGAGGAACCTCTGTGCTTTCTTCCAACTGTGTGGCTGTATCTCTCTGCAAAGTGGCCACTTTTAAATATTTTGGCATATCAGGCTCCAATTCAATGTGCAGATTTTCTGTATCATTTTCATTTAATTAAAATACTATACAATTCTCCTGGTGACAGCACACTGTCTCATTGGAATCATACGGGTACACAGATTGAATCTTGAAGATTCCTTTGGGTTGAGAATCCAGATACTCTGGCAACACACCATGTGCATCTACATATCTCTAAGGGATATTTCAAATCACCATGTTGTTGAAATCTGCAGTATAATGTGATATTTGTAGGGCCATTCCTAGTAAGGAATTGGGGGTCATTACGAGTGAGGTGGTAAGGGGTTAACAGAGCCGGCAAAAGTGCCGGAGCCGTCAACCCCATACCGCCCCATTACGAGTCTGCTCGCGGGAACCAGCTAAGGACGCCTGCTTTTACCAGGCGCCCTTAGCGGGTCCCGCGAGCAGACCAGGGTACTAACAACGGGCCCATTGTTAGCACCCTCCCCATTCCCATTGAGCCCTCTGGGGGCTCGAAATGGGAATGGGGATGTTCAGGGTCTGAGTTCCTTGAATGGGGAATTACCGGGCCCTCCAAGGTCGGAATGGTCCAGTAATTCCTCATTTAAAGAACCCGGAACCTGGTAAGGGAGAGCCATGCTGCTAATAGCGGTATGGCTACCCCCTACCTCGTAATGACCCCCAATCTCTTCTAAATGAATATCTTGACATCCGTTATTATCCACCATAATTTTGATGGGCCCCTCCCCAACATCTGTCAATGGGGTTATTCATAATCCAGCCCTTGCTGTTTCATGGATTCTCTCAAGCACACAAATGCATCAGAATCCTTCATTTGCTGTCCATTCTTTAATGTTATAGCAACCTGTTTGGTGAATGCAGGGATAGTCATATCCTTCTTCACCTGTAGATCAATTGCATATGGCACTAATTGTGCACAATGATAAGCCTTTCTTTTGTCTTCAAATTCGGGTGCAGGCCCGCCTAGCCAGGACCATATTTTCTGGTTAAGGAAATCTAACACCATGCACATTCTGTGCATCATTATCCAAATAAAAAATATTTTCTGTTCCACTCACTATCCACACATTGTGGCAGATGGTTTTTTGTCTAACATTAATCTTTAGCATGCACCTTCTTCCAATTTGATTTTCAAAATCTGTATTGTCTAAACCAGAGATGTATTGGCTTTTAATTCTAAATTTCAGGATCTCCTCCCTTTCCATTATTCTCTGCAATAGTTTCTCATTGATAAAACTTTTTTTATCATTTTAGAATGGCCATTTATACCAATGTGAATCCATAGATGCTCATCCTCCATATGTATTTTGGCAATGGTGGTGATGTGTTTTTCTGCGTCTGCTTTAGGGATGGTGTTCTGTTTGCACTTCTTCTCTTTTAAATAGAAGCACAATGTGTGTTCATCTATTTCAGTTTGCCATTTCTTCCTAGGGTCCAAATAAATCTACACAGATTGTTTTTCTCTTTCATTTTGCATTTTATCCTGACACATCAAAATAACGGTGGCTCTAGGCACACACCTATTCTGTAAGTACACCTCCACTGCATCATTCAATTTGGCAACAGTATGGCATTCAATTACTCTGTTGTTTTGTGACTTTATTTTCTTAGCTTTAATGTTTTTTGGTTGAAGACCCCAAACTCCATTTACCCCATCAATTAGAGGAGACAATCTTTTCAGGCCATCTGTTCCCATCAAGAATGGAATTTCACAAATAGATGTGATCAATAATTCCTGTTTCATTCTGTGTTTTCCTATTTTTATGTCTACTTAAGTGACAGCCTCGATAGGTACTTCCTCCCTGTTAAAGTTATGTACTGGGCCTTCACTCTGTCTCACTTTGATCTGATTCTGTGGAGATCTCCCTTCATTGATACTTTTTACCAATTCTTTGGACATAATTGTGGCCTGTGCGCCTGTATCAATCATTGCAAAGGCGTCGCACTTCTCTTCCACAGTAATGGGAGCATAATATCCGTCTTCAACTTCCTCTAATACATACAAAAAGTGTGAATTCTTACTGATTTCAGGATTCACTTTTCTCAGACCCTTCTGAATTTTGGCTATGCACATCGGTAAATGAAAGGACATTTTTCCCTCCTTTCTGTCCATTTCCATTTGAGCCTTACCCATCTCCCCGTATTCAGATGTCATTTGGAGTGTGGCCACTGTTTGCCCTTCCATCTGGGGATCATCAGAGTTCATACTGCAATTCTCCAACTGAATATGCGTATAAACATCACCTGATAAATTGTGATTTTCTAATTTTGGGCATTTGTGGGTATTTGGCATGATACCAGTCTTTTTAATTTCCTCACAAATCTGTGGCTCAAAGAACTCTTCAGGTGATTGATCTGGAGCCTCCTTTTTAGTACTTATTCTTCCTGCCTGTATTTTATTAGCATCTTGATTGTCTAGGGAGGGCGTTTTAACATCCACACTTACTCCCTGATCAATTATTTTATCCGTGCTTGAGTTATCTTTCTTAAATCTGTCTCTTTGTTCTTTTGGAATTTCATGTTTTTCTCGATTTCCTTTTTCATTTGTGCAAATTTCCAACGTTTGATTTAACTCCAGGTTAAACCAAATCTCTGTTTTAGATGTATTTGCAATTTCTGTCTCATGTTCATTTGCAGGTATTTTCGTTTTAAATCATCAAACAGCTCAGAGTCATTTTGCAAAACTGGATCAGGGAAATCTGTCCTTTTATCATTGCAGGTGTCATGAATATTTAGTCACTTATTATCAGAAACCACCAGGTCGCTTCTATGACCTTCTGCCCTTCATTTGATGACTGTTTTTGATCTGTACAGAGTTTAACTATTTGTTCAGCCAACATTTTTACTTGGTCCTCGAGACACTGGAATCTTTCCATCTCTCTAGAATCTCTTTGCGGCCTATGCCGATATTGGTTATTTTCCCCCTGGTTGAATCTATTCTGGTATCTCTCAGGAGAGCGATTCCTATTGGAGTTGTTTCTGAACTCTTGATTCATGTGGGGTGGGGAGCGGGGTGTACCTATTCTTTGGTTGTAACACCCTAGTGGCGGTGATTGATTGTATTGACGTGGAGTATAATTCATACTCTGCCTAATGACTGGCTTCTCATTTTGTGTATTGTCCCCTATGCTGATTCCCATTTTCAGTAAATCGATCCAAATACCGGGGTCTATCCTGAGTACCATATATCATGGTGTTGGGCTCAAATCTGCTCTGTGTCCCCAATGTCTGGTAGGGAACATTACTTCTTTGGTCTTGATTTTGTCTCTGATTATTGTTCATGCCTGACATGTCAGATCAATATCCTGCCGGGGCCTGTCTCCTAATTACCTACCGCTAATGTAGCTTTCCCTATTACTAGGATCATGTGACTGAAACATTGGTGCAGAGAGCCGCAACCTCTGTGGAGTACCCTCTGTTCGGGTGTCACATTATTTTTGCCTGGACTTTGAGCGGACTCAAGTGACATTTTAGCTGACCTGATCTCCATTACTGTTGCAGAGGATTCTTTAGATTTTGATCTGGTATCTTTCATGTTATCACTCTCTCTACCCTGACAGTAAAGCACTTCATATAGTTTTGTACCTTGGTGCACAATCCATTCAAGGGACTTCTCACAATCAAATTTGCGGACTAACTGTGATATCATGTCTTTCTGCAAACCATAAAAATAGGCAGTTTTAAACTCATTGGAATTGGGATAAAAAGATACATCAAAATGAGAAAATGTTCTTTTTAAGTCTTGAAGAAATTGACGAGGGGATGCATTTGGCGCAGCTGTAATCGTGCATGCAACTTTTTTCGCCTCCTGTAATGACTTGAGTGGAGAAAAGTGACGCCTAATCTCTTTTTCAAATTCTGCCCATGACATGTTCTGCTGTTCATTTAATCCTCTGATGACACTCACTGTGGAAGCATCCAGAGTAAAATGAAAGTATTGTCTGTATTGTTCCTTAGGTATGTGTAGGGCTTTAAATATATTGGGCACTGTTTCTAAATTGTCCTCTATACAGCATTCCCCTCCTTTTTTGAACGGTTTGATCAGGGCCTTGATTGATTTCATTATCTTGATAGGGCTACTTGCCGCTATATTTGGGATTGCACTACTTTGTCGTTCAACCCTTGTCTCAGGTGTATGGGATTGGTGGCAACCTCCAGTGGGTGTGTCAAACCCCCCAAAGGTGCTGCAACCAAGCTCAGGCACCAGAACACCCACTGGGGCACACTCTCCCTGTGTAGAGATGGAATTCACCTCAATCCCATTGAATGTGGTGCCCTGTCGTTTGTCCTGGGACCTGAAAGTGCATATCTGCTGTACTAAATCCTTGCACTTTTTAAGGAGTTGATATGCCTCCTTACGCAAGTAAATATTTTCATTGTCCATCTTATTAATCACATTTTGCATGTCGTGCATTTGCATTTGACATTCCTTAAACTCTTTGTCTCGCTTGTCCATTTCTTGAAACATTTTAGCTATCTCTTGTTAAACCATCTGAAGCTCACCTTCTTTCGCTAAATTCTCTTTTTGTAAAATTTGTATCTCAAATTAGCTTTGTCTTTATCTTGTCTAATGTGATCTACCAATCCTTTCAAGTGTTTTAATTGTTGCTCACTCTCCTTAAATAGTTTTTACCTTGGAGACAATTGAGTGTCAAACTCTTTACACTTTGATTGCATGTCCTTCTGACATACCTTCAGTTCTGCTTTCAACCTTTTCTCCTGTTCACTAACTCCATCTAATTCGACATTTAGTCTGCTAATTAGCGTGGCATCATTTTCTTGCATTTGCAGAGACCTATTAAAAATAAACTATGTTTTGGCACATAGTCGTATCAGACAATCTTTCTCTGCAGGTTTGTCAGTGGAATTTAATAATCTCAGAAGGCAGACCTGAATTATGCTTCCCTTTTCAAAAACGTTGCCCAATGGTTCTTTCTGAACTTCCCCATAAATACGGTCATGCCACTCTGTGGCAATATTTGTTGACCATGATCCATGTGCATATAATTTTGCCTCTAGATATTTCACCAATTCTGGGAATGTGGCATCAATTTGAGACATTCTGAGATTCACCTTCAGTGTCACACTGCTCTCACAAAATGGGTTCCCTTTAATGCACGTATAGTAGTGTGGACCGCACTTGCCACGCCCAGTAGGTGCTCTACAGTCACTTTCACAGCCAATGCACCATTACTGTAAGAGGTTTGGCTTATTAGGGTAAATTCGGGTTTTGGCGGTATTTTCTTACCATTAAAATATTGGTGGTAATTTGGCGGTAAACTGGCCTTACATTTAGAGTGGGTTTGGTATCACTCTATTTTAGTGACCATGTATTGATGTATTGTTGTATTGGCGGCAATGTTAGTGGTATCTTACTTTGTGATATTTTCAGAATTATCTTATTCCTGTAGTATGGTGGTGAGCATGTTTTTTTTATACTACAACCCCATCATAAACCTTTCCTTTCTATTAGAATATCTTTTAGTAGTATGTAGAGAGCCCCCAGACTTGTGACACTTCAGAGAACCCAATGATTTTATTCATAGCGTCACCTATTGTTTGTGGCTGGTATTACTGGCTTATGTACATCCAGTAATATAAGTGCCAGATTAGGCACCCCTTCCCTTCAGCATGCAAGGAAGGAATCGCTCATTAGTTTGCACACACACACCTTACGACTTTGTAGATTGGTACTATTGACTTTCTCTTGTTTGCTATTTTCCCTACAGTGGTAAATTGGTAAATGCACTACTGCACTGACATAAACATCACCTCTGTGCTTCACATATATAAATGATTCACATATGAATGAATGACACCAAAGTCTCAGTTTTTTTTAATCTGTACTTTGTATTACATGACAATTACAAACCGCGAAACATCTTACCACATGATATTTACATCATCGCCTGCAAGATATAAAAGAAAAAAAGAACAGAAACAAGCAGATATTTTGCAAACATGAATTTATGTTCTCACACTTTGAACATAGAGAGAAAAATAAACATACCATTTTTTCTAACTTCCCTGTACTGCCAATGGATTCTAGCAACACACGTACATCATACTTTTTTTCTCCTCACTTGGCACTAATCTTACCAAGGGCAGTGAAATCTGAAGACCCGCACGACCTTGCTGTCTTTTTTTTTAACTTTATTTTTGCATTTTAACTCTACAGTTACAAACTGGACTACCCAATAGAGGGTCAGTCAACTTGCGCCAATCCGATTCTCCCTACCCCTCTCCCCGATCCACCCTCCAACCGTTGGACAGTGCGGGGTCTTTTTTTTCCCCCGGTGATTTATGTCAGTTTCCACATGTTTGTAGAGACATATGTTCTTTAATGATTGTCCGGTCGCATTAGGGTTGAAGAAGAAGAAGAGTCACCTTTGTTGGAGATCAAATTGGCAACATACGGGCCCCAGATGTCTGGGGGGCATGCATGTAGGGGCAGTGTCTTGATAAACTTTGATTCCACATCTTGGCAATAGAGTACGTCTTTCACCCATTTTACTATTGTCGGGACTGGGCCCTGACCCCATGACATGGCAATTCTCCTGCGTGCTAAAATGAGCAGGGAATTCGCTAGTTTACTCGTTGTAGGCGATAGGTTTTTCGTCATCCCGAGTAATGCTACCCTGGAGATGGGTCTTAGTTCTTCTCCAATTATTGCTTCTGTTTCTTGGAGTACCTGTGACCAGAACGGGGCTCCTGCCGGGCAGCTCCAGGCAAGGTGGAGGAAGTCAGCTGCTGGTGCTCCACACCTTCACATGTTGCTACTATCTCTGGGCAATGCTTGCATCTTTTGGCTGGGATGTAATACGTTTGATGTAAGTAATTGAAGTGGACTTGCTTAAAGCGCAAGTTCAATGCTACTTTTGAGTCTGCTGTAGTATATACATTCACTCTTCATCTGGAATGGGAGACTGCAGGGCTTTTTCCCACCTCTCTTTTGTGTGTTTGTTTTCCGGCATGGTGTTGGTTAGGAGGGATTTGTATATCATCGAGACCAGTCTTCCTTCCCCTTGTGCCTGTATCACACCGTGAAGCAGCTGCCACTTTGGTGGTTGTTGTGGGAATGAGGGAAGAAGTGCTTGCATAGTATAACACAGTCTGAAATATATAAATGTACCTAGGGAGGTGGTACTAGCTTTCACTTTAGCTTGTTGAGGTGTTATCAAGGTCCCTTCGTCAAACAGGTGTGTGTATTTGTACTTTATCAACCCACTGGAGGAAAACCTTTTCTGCAGTAAGGGGTATCCCCGGTATGAATCTAACAGGTAGGAGGGGGGAATAGCCGGTTTGCACATCGTATTTTTGGGCTATTTTTTTCCAAACTGCATATGTGGATAGTACTACATTCAGCGTGGTGTGTGGCACTGATTAAATGGCTAGTGATAACCGCTCTCAGTAGGTTTGGTGATGCCAGGGCTCATTCTATTTGGACGTGTGGTCTGATGAAGTGGGTGGAATACCAGTAACTCAGGAATTGTACCTGGGCTGTCCAATAGTACCGCTCCAGGTCGGGGAGTGCAAGGCCTCCCTTGGATACAGGTAATGTGAGTGATGTGTAAGCCATCCTTGCTGGTTTGCCGGCCCATATAAATTCAAGTATTAGGCTCCTTATTTTTTTCAGATAACTTTGTAGTATTAAAATTGGTATGTTTGCAAACAAATAGAGAACTTTGGGGAGGAGTACCATCTTAACTAGTGATGCTCTCCCCACAGAGTTAGTGGCAATGATTTCCATCTGTTCACTTTATCTTGGAGCATTTTCAATACAGTTTCATAGTTGTCTCGGAAAATATCATGGTAGTTTGGGGACATCAGGATCCCAAGGCACCGTACATGAGAGCTCTCCCACTTAAAATTATAATCATCTGCAAATTTTCTGGTGTTAGAGGCTAGGGGGAATATGATCGATCTGGAGTGATTGATTCTTAAGCCAGAGACCAAGCTGAATTTTACTATTTCATGCATGACAGGGTTCAGATTTTCACTAGGGTTTTGGATGAAAAGTACTACTTCGTCAGCGAAGAGGGATATAATCAATTTGTGGGGCCCTATGGTTAGCCCTCTCTGAAGTTGTCGCGTGTGCAGGCCTGAAGTCAGGGGTTCCATTATTAGTGCAAAAATTAGGGCCGATAGTGTGCATCCCTGCTTGGTTATGCGTTGTAGATTTATATATGCGGATTTCATTGTCCCCAGAATGATGGATGATTGGGGGTTGTTATATAATAGGGAGGCTAGTTTAACAAATTGGTTCACCAGTCTGAGTTGCCCAAGTACAGCAAATAGGAAGGGCCACTCGATGGAGTCGAAGGCCTTCTCCGCGTCTAAGAGGACTGTGACCGCCTGATGGGTGGGGTAAGTGCCTTAAGTGGCACTACAAATCGAGCCGGGGCTCATCGAGGGGGCGTGGCCTAACAACGGGGGTTTTCATGGCCCGTTAGGCCACGCCCCCTTGACGAGCCCCGGCTCAGTGGGCTACTGGCACCCCTGCCAGGCAGCCTTTTGTAGAGATTAGCACCCTCTCCCCAATATGGGAGTGGGTGCTGACCTCTGCATTTATTTTGTATAGGCTTGCCTGGCAGGGGACAGCGCCTCGCCTATTCAGCCTTAATGGTGGTGCTGTCCCTCGCCAGCTGGGGGGGGCAGCGTCACCATTAAGGCTGAAAGGGTGAGGCCACTGGAAGCAGAGGCCTTTTTCCTAAAGACTGAAACTCCCGCGAATCCGCAGGAGCTTCAGTATTTAGAAAGCAAAGCCTCTGCTTCCAGCGGCCTCACGTTTTCTCCATAATGGTGGCGGCGGCCCACGTGCATCACTTGATTAAAGGGATGCCTCGCAGGTGCGGCGCCACCATTATGGCTAAAAGGCATTTTTTTCTGAAGCCTGAAGCTATCGCTCACGAGCGAGAGCTTTAGGCTGTAGAAAACAATGCCTTTTCGTGTAGTGGCCGGGGCTGCCAGGGGAGATTAGTGGGCCCCGGCAGGGTCCACCTCAAAACGAAATTTCGGAGCCTGCCGGGGGCCAGCCCCGGCAGGCCCCGGCCCACTTAAAGCCCTGGGTGGGGTTGAGTGCTTCCATGGCCCCGAACATTCTTCTGATAACACATATTGTATTGCGTCCGGGTACAAAGCCTGCCTAGTTGGCAAGTACCAGAGCTGGCATCAGGGGGAGTATCTGTTGGTTAGGATTTTGGCTAAGATCTTATCTAAATTTATTAAAGAAATCGGTCTATAAGATGCGCATTCCTCGGGGTGTTCGTCTTTTTTGTGTAAGAGGATTACGTTGGCTTCTCTGAGAGTCTGAGGGACTTCTTCGTAGACTTTTAGGAGAAGGGGGGCTAGAATGGGGGAAAATGCTTTATAGAATTCCGCTATCAGGCCATCGGGCCTGGGGGCTTTGATGTTACGTAGACCCTTTATGGCTTGTAGGATCTCCTCTGATGTGATGGGATCGTTTAAGGGTTCACGCAGTTCCCTCTCTACCCAGTACAGTTCAGTATCATCAAGGTCATTGCGTAGGGTTTCAGTGTCCGTATTGTGTTTTGAACTGTAACATTCTTGGTAGAAAGCACGGAACACTTCTACTATTTCTTCTTCTGCATGAACCAGTATACCTTGCGAGGAGCGCACTCTTTCTACCAGGGTTGGTTTCCTGTCAGCGGCAATTAAGTGGGCAAGGAGGGCCCCGGGTTTTTGTCCTTCTCCGTATTGGCGTATCTGGTGTCCTCGTCCTAGGAATTTCAGTTCACGTTCTGCTGTGGTTTTGAATTTCCGCAATTCTTCCTTGAGTTCCGCTTGGATGTGCGTTTCATTTGTGGTGGAGTACTGGAGTTCTAGAGCCTTCAGACGATCTTCACTAGTGGCCATTTCTTGTCTTATTAGTTTCAGTATTCTATTTTCTTTTGCCAATGCACACCCCCTTATGTAACACTTTAATGTTTCCCAGAGCGTACCTGCCGAGTAGACCGTATCTTGGTTGATTTCTAGAAAGGATATGATTTCATCTCGCAGCTCTGTTGCAAATACTTGGTCGGCTAGTGCTCTGGGCTTAAATCGCCAGTGGGGTGCTCTTGGTTTACCTTTAGGATTATTGCATTCAAGTGTCACTGTGGCATGGTCGGAAAAGGTTTTGGGGAGGATTTGGCACTTTCCCCATTGAAGAAAGCTTTGTGTGTAGACTAGGAGGTAGTCTATACGTTAGCTGGTATTGTGGATGCTTGAGTGGAAGGTATATTCGCGATTCTCCCAGTTCTTATGTCTCCAGATGTCGATTAGGTCGTAAACTCTGCATATCTCTTGGACCTGGAGGCTGGCTTTGGATGGTTCAGCTGTTGAGGTCTGTGATTTGTCTTTTTGTGGGTCTAAATGCGTGTTTAGATCAACTCCCCAAATTATGGTTGCAGTGCCTTTTTGTGTGAGGTGTGCTAGCACCCAGTCAAAGTTGTTTGTTCCATCTACGTTGGGGGCATAGGGTTTACAAATACGATTTCCTTCCCAGCAAGGACTCCCTGCACCAGGAGAGCTCTACCCTCAGCATCCTTTTCTGTTTTTATTAAACGGCAGCAGGATTTTGGGTTTATAAGAGTAGCTACTCCTCTAGCATATGATGAATAAGAGGAAAAGTAACAATGACAGCCCCAGTTTCGAGCCCAAAGGTGTTTGTTGAGTGGCAGGAAATGCGTCTCCTGTATCATAGCTATGTCCACTTTGTGTCGTTTGAGGTATTGCAGGATCTTTCTTGTTTTGGATGGAAGGTTACCCCCTCTAATATTCCACATTGCTACCTTGAATTGGACGGGTAATTTTCCGTTCGAGACCCGTTAGGATCGTGATGTCTCCTAAAGCCAAGTGACAATGTAGAGAGTTCTGTGGGAGCGTGATTGAATTTCTCTTCATTGTGGTGGAAAGGTGGAGTGAACTCTGGGGATGGTGGAATGGGGTGGTGCGAGTGGGGGGTCGGGTGGCGTATACCCATATCAGTCCTAAAGAACTTTTCCTTACACGGACAACCCCCAACTCGTCCGTTTGAAAAACCCCCAAATGAAATTGGGTTGAAAAGAACCCTCTCCAGCTCGGGCAACCCCCAACAGGCCCGAGGAAATTCCTTTCCTAAAACCTAAAAACAATAACAGGGCTGCGCTCGGGGCTCTGGTGGCATTCCAAGAACATAGGCTCCTCTCACATTATAGAGTTATGTTCTTTTGGTGATAATGCTAGTGTTGGAAGTGAACTGCTCCACATAGGCGTCACGGTGGGTTTCTTCTCACTTGATCTCTCTGCTGTGGTTGTGGATTGTGGTTGGGTGGTCTGCAACCAATTCTGTCGGGGAAGGTGTTGGCTTCCTCGGGTAAATTAAAGAAATGGGTTTTTCCGTCGTGTTGGATACATAGTTTTGCTGGGAAGATCATTGAATATGACCGCTGGTTATCCTGCAGCCGACGTTTTACCCCTGAAAAGGATCTCTTTTGTGCTTGGACAGCCAGGGAGAAGTCTGGATAGATTTGTATGCTGTTGCTGTCGAACCAGAGGTCTCCCTTTTCTCTGGCGAGTCTCAGGACTGTGTGCCAGTCTTTATAATTAAGCAGTTTGGCAATGATTGGCCATTGGGGTGCTCCTGGAATAGGTTTGGTAGTAGGAATTCTATGAGCTCATTCCACAACAAACAGTTGAGATAGCGCCTCGATTCCAAAGAGTTTGATACAATTCTTTTCAACGTGGTCTTCCATCTTTACTTGCAGTTGTTGCTCCCTGACCCCGACCAGCCTGATGCTGTTTCTGCGGGAGCACCCTTCTAGGTCCTCATTCTTTGCGCTTACTGTCTTCATCTGGCCCTCCAGTGCTGCTACTATAGTGGTTAGTGTGGTCGAGCTATCGTCTAGGTCGGAGACTCTTTGTTCGACTGCATCTAGTCTATCTTCATGCTTGTCAAGACGATGCTGTAGCCGGCCCACCGTGGAGGATAATGTGTCGATTTTGCAGTCAAGGTTGCCTATTCCGGTTTTCAATTCGAGTAGAATCTCCCTGATGTCAAAGGGTTGGGGGAGTTCTTCTTCTTGTGGTGCATCTTGTATAGGTGATTCCAGTCTGCTGCTCGGCTTGGGTGTCTTGGAGGAGGTTCAGTGCTCAAAGTTGAGTTTGCGCCGTGATTTGTCAGCTTTTTCCATGTTGAAAAGTGAGAGGCTCAAGAGTTAAGCTACAGGCGGACCCTCTGCTGTGTCTGCGTGAAATGCGCTGGGGCTGGCCAAACCGCTATCGTTTGTAGCGCTCCAGGTGAGAGAGGATAAGAGTCGATGCAGACAGGTATCTTCAAGGGTGCCCACCGCAGGCCCACTGCATGACTGTGTTGGTTAGTTGTGGCTGCGGTTTGTATCTTTACTGGCGACCTGCAGGATCTAGTGGTGCTCTAATGGCATGCTGTCTCGTGCTCTATGGCGCAAATATTAGCTTTGCCAATTTTTAGGCGCTGAGGGTGTGTTGTGGGGGCCAGTGTCACTGCTCAGCCCTTGGCACTTGTGATGAGTTGGTCAGGGCCGTGGTGACAGTGCTAGCGCAAGGCAGTGTCCGGTGGTGCCTGGGGGATTGAAGCAGCGACCCTCTTTAAACTGCCTGTGGTTTAGAGGTCTTCCTTCCTTCCAGTGCTGTGGGCGCCATTCTCTACTGGTGGCCTGCACCCTATAAGCAGCTGTCGGGCCTGGGCTCCTAATTCGTGGCATGATGTGAGCCATTGTTGTTCGGGGTTGCAGGGGTCCAAGGTTGTATGTGCCGTAGGCACTGTTCAGTATTTGGTCTATTGGGTTCTATGTGCCCAGTTGTATAGCCTGCACGGTCTTCCTCTGGGTCCATTGCAGGGTCAAAAGTCATGAGTGGCTTGGCACCCAGGCTATGAATATGATGGGGGTCCGCGCTGGCAGAACTTTGTGGCTTCTTTAAGGGAGAAAGTAGCGTTCACTACGCAGTGACTTTGGCGGTTGTGATATGCTGTTCCTCGCCTGGTGTTCACCTCAGGGCATCCGGAACAGGTCATGGGGTACGCCTGCTTGGTCTGTCCGGACCTCAGACTCGCTGGCTTTCCTTGGCTGGGTCTGGGAGGGGGAGAGCAAGGAGATCCCCGCAACACAGTGCTCTCATGTGGCTGCTCTTACCATTGTTGTCTATGTCTGGTCCGCGGGGCAGTCCTCATGCCGTCGCCCTGCCGCGTCTCCGAAGGGCGGGGGCCACACTCACGGCACCGGGCCGGGCCCCCTCACTGCTGATGGTCTCATCTCCGCAGGAGGCCTAGGCCGACCCTGCCTGCGTGGCCCACGTGCGGGCGTGTCTTCGAACTCCCCCGGTTACCTTGTCCCCCGCCGCTGGAGTTGGGTGATTGCTGGCATCTGCCGCTACTCAGCGGATGGTCCAGGAGTGTGGCGCATGGCTCCTCACTACACAGCTTGTTCCTTGCGTGTAGTGATCGCAGCACGGCGTCGTCAAGGTGCAACGCAACCCAGCCGTCTCTTCCCGCGGCCCCCGGCTGTCACCACTGTCTGTGCCGGTTAGGTCTTTCCAGGAGCAATGCAGGACGTTCTGCAGATGTCAACTTCGTGCCGTGATGTTTGTGTGCTAAAAGGGCCGATTACCCACCACTAGAGCAGCGATTACTCAGGATTCATTTGGAGCTTCACGGAGTTCAGTAGGAAGCCGCCATGGTCGGCCCTCTAGCACCCTCTACTACCTCGCTCTCTTTGCAGACCCAGGCTCAGTGCGAAACTCCTCCATATATGTGAGGGGTGCAGCCAGCTGATAATGCTCGTAGCCAGCGCTCGACCCACTTGTAGTTCAACAGATATGGCACTGTCCGTCTCCTGGTCCCAGCACAAACTGCCAACTCTCCCTTGTTCATTCATTGGGAAAACTCTCATTCAGCCCCCTTGTTGATGTGGCTTATCTGCCTACAGTTCCTACCAATCCGAATAAAGGAATGTGCCCTGTGCCAGCCTTCCTTTTTCAAGACAATGAAGACTTCATTTTCCAAGCAACTGTTTCATTTCCCTTCCTGCATTTTGCATATTTCTGTTCTCCACAAGATGAAGAAAACGATAGTGTGCGTTTCCTCATGGGAAAAATGAATTTTAAACAGCGCACCCAAAACATGGACTGTACTTCATTGTGCATAGAAAACTGCATTATAATGTTATAGAAGTTGAAATTAGTATTTTAGTAATGTTAGTACAAGGTTAATCAGTTATGTATTCTAATGCAGTTTTCACACATGAAACATCCAATATAAATCGCACACTTCTTTATTTTAACTGGCAGTATACTGTGTTTTTTTGTGTGTGTTCTGACACTTTGCCTGCTGGATGTTACTGAAATAATGCCTGCATTTTCAAATTGGGCCTGGCTATTTTTCTATGCTGTATATTGTATGTTGGCAATAAAAGCCCACATATCCTTAAATATGGCTGCACCTCCATTCTGCATTTTGCATGGTAATAAAGCCTCATATATACCCTTACACAGTGTGTTTTGAGGCGCAACATGAACATTTGGACAAAACAAAAATGATCCTTCTAGGCCTTGTGACATTTGGGATGTGCGAGTGCAGTAAGAGAAGTGCAGAGGGGAGTGCCGGTCAGGGCGAAGGGCCCATGAGAAAATGATTGACAGGGAAGGCCATGTGGACGGAGCCAGGGGAAAGCAGAGTTCAGGGGAAGGAAGGTCTGCAAGTTAAGTGAGAGGAAGGGGGCGGAGAGGTGTTAGGAAAGATGTATCTTCTCTTTACTGCACCTTTCCTTCCATTTTTATAGAACCCCCAAACGTTTTGCTTTTATTTTTGAATCTGACCGGTACTTTGTACAGTGCATTCAAGCCTTAAGCTTTGCTGCACTGCCTTTTGCTCATATGTCATGGGGAAACTGACACGTCCTTCAGGCTGTCAGACTGGGAAGCATTGTTTCCCTTAGTCGTGTTACTGTGTTACTACTTTTGGTTACTTTTGTATCATTGTGGTAACTTTGTATCATTGTACACTGCAGCTTAACCTACAGTACATGGGGTACATTTTTCTTGTGCCCTAGACTAACACGCAGATGATTTTTGGTTACTCTAGGTGCGCTAAAAGGATAAACTGGTGGCAGCAGTGACTTTTTTCCACTTTTTGGGAATGTTCTTTTTAGCCTTAATGTGTTTACCTTGTTTGGCTACTAACTGTGGCTACTGGTCAAACATGGCTGCACCATGAGAATTTTCACTTGTCCTTTTACCATCTTGTTCTTTAGCATTCTTCCTGGCCTCAGAGGCCAAGGAAAATCCTTAAAAGGACTTTGAGTGCCCGGGAAAGAAGAAGCTTTTGGCGGGCTACTGGAGGGCTGTGTGTTTTTGTGGGCTGGGACTGTCTAGTCCCAATCCAAAAACTGGTTTTAATGTGTCTGTGTGGTATACGTGAATAGTCCCACCAATGGTCCTGATTGGACCACTGCTGGGGTGTGTGTGGGCTAGTCCTGATATTGGCTAGTGGGAGTTTCAGCTCTTACCTGGATTTTGGATAAGAAGAGGACCCCTGCATCCATTCTTCAGAGAGTCTGGAGAAGCCTGAAGTGGAGGGAACATCCATTCCTGACATCTGCCCAGCGCCCTGCCAAAAGAAGCCTTCGGAAGTGTCCTGGAACAGTCCTGTGGCTGACTAACTCTGATTTTGGGCTAGCGTTCTGCCTGCATCACCATTCCGAGTTTCGGCCCGAAACTTGGGAGATCTTCAGCTGCACATACAAGGCTACCCTCCTAGCATCGAGTGGACCAGAGAAAGTCTGACTGCGGTAAGCGTCCCAAATCACTTACCTGACCCAGGTCTAGGCCTGAGAGGGGACCTGCATTGTGAATTGAGGACTGCGACTTTCATTGGGAAAAGCAACCTCATACCATATTCCTTTGTCCTGCCAAGTCTGGGGGAGAATCAGAGTATGGGGGGTAGGTTACACAGCTTTTAACCTAACCCTATACTCCCATTTTAAGTCAATGGGCTTATAATAAACCTTAATTGTAACATTATTGGCTTTGCCATGGCCTGCTTGTGCAAGACCTCTGAACCTTGGGGCTACTTTTGGGCATTAGTCAAACTTGAACTCTAACCCTAAGAACCCTTCACTGCAGAGACCCTACCTGCATTTATTCCTGCTTCATAACCTCTGTGGAACTTTTACTTGAACAATTAGGCAAAAGGCTCCATGCAATATAGGGCTGGATAATTTTAGTTAGGGATCATCTCTGCGGACCTTGCGTGCCTAATACTACTCTGACCTTTCCTTTACAGGAGTTTCTGATATGTATTATGCCCTATAACAAAGTGAATGTATGTATGTATTTAGTTCAATAGTCTTGCGTGATAACTCTACATGCTGGTATTCATTTTTCATAGTGTGTTTTGGCCTATAAATATTTATTGTATTTTTATACATCCGGTGTAATTGTAATTTGTGATTCCCATTGTGTGGCCTCACTGTGGACCCCTTACAGGCTCACCACCTCTGAAGAACATAGCCTAGACTGCCTATCACTGCTACCTGAACTGGTTTGGCTACAGCAACCCAGAGTTGTCCCTGTCACAATATAGGTTGGCCTTCTACACATCTGTCCACCAGGCCAGAGTATAGAAAATCAATCCTAACAAAGGGCTACAAGGGTGTAGGCCCAACTAGGCAATTGTAGGGGGCGGGGCGGAAGGGCAAGTGAAGGTTGATGGGGTGTCCAGGGAGACCAAGCGCAGGGGTAGACTGGAATGGGGAGGCCTGGTGCTCTGAAGACTCTGAAGGAACCAGGCAGCCAGTCAAGAAGCAGACAGGGACATTAGCAGGGGAGAGGGAGAGAAAATGAAGATTTTAAGAAGCATCCAGAACTTAAGGAGATCTGGCTCAAGTTTGAGAAGTCAAGTTTGAGAGGGGCAGGAGGCCATTCCAGAGGGAGGCACCTGTGGAGGAGAGAGATCTACTTCCCAGTCTCTTCTTGTAACTTCGTCTGATCTGCAGAGAGTGAGAGCTAAATGACTGAATGGCTATAGTAGGGATGTATTTAGGGAGAGAGAGTTGGATGTAGAGGGGTCCCAGGCTCCAGAAAGCCTTGTGGAATATGCAGAGGGTCTTGAACTTGATCTTTACAGCAACCACAAGCCAGTGGAGAGTTTTTAGGACTGGAGAGATGCTGTCCCTGGGCCTGAGGCCAAGGATAAGTCTGGCAGTCCTATTCTGGATTAGTTGAAGAGGGCGAAGGGAGGAGTTAGGCAGATTAAGGCAGATGTAGTTGCAGGAGTCCAACTTGGAGAGGACCAGAGCTCTGGCGAAATTGAGTTTCTGCGGGAAGGTGAGGAAAGGGAGAATGCCTCTGAGGAGGAGCAGCTGAAAGTGGACCTTCTTGGAAAGGTCTGTGTTGTGAGGAGAAGGAGGAAGAGGAGTTGAACATGACACCAAGGATTTATTCATCACAGGAGTGTGACAGGAGGGAGCCCATGGAGGGCGGCCAGAGTGTGGGACGGAAAGAGGGAGCAGGGGTCCCAATGAGAAGTATCTCTGTCTTAATAATAATAATTTTGCATTTGTATAGTGCTACGAACCCTCTGGTATCTGAGCACTGCTTATTATTACCCACGGTTTGTGGTGCTCATTTATCGACCTCGGAAATATGAAAGGCTGAGTTTGGCCTACCGGGATTCAAATCTGCGTTAGCAAGCTCTGCACAGATGTCAAAGCGAACACTCTCCTTGCTGTGCCACTTGACCGCAATATCTTATCTATCTTATCTTTCCTGGTTCTCTTCACCACTTGTTATTTTATGATGGGTGGTCACCTCATGTAGACGGTCAACCTGTAAACATTGGGGTTGGGAGTGTCCTTGTATAGGCATTACTGTTTTTTGAAAAATAAATATACTGGGTATTTGTTTAATACAGTGTATTATCTTCTAACATACTTTTTTTTCCTGTTAGTTTTATATGTGTGATTTTATTAAAGTATATTGTGTTCAGTATATCACTGTGGTGTATGTTCTAGATGTATGTGTGTGGACTAGCGGTACCTCTGTTTCAAAGTACTAACCCTATCTGATATGATATGTTATCATATGATATGATATGATATTTATATTGCGCTCGTACACAAGTGTTTACGAGCGCGACATCGCAAGGGAGGAGAACATGGTAGAACAAAACAACAGTCTTACTAGGCCCAGTGACATTGAGAACGCGCAAGTGCATGGGAAAGGGAAACAGGGGAAAAAGTGCATGGAAGGGGGAGGAGAAGTGGAGAGTGTGGAACAGATGAATAATAATAAATAAAATAAATTAATAAATAAAGGCGATAAACAGTGGTAGTGCAGCCAACGAGTGACAAGTGCTGGGTTTAGCAGATAGGGTATATCTGACAAGTGCAGAAGAAAAGCAGGGTGGGGACTCTATGATCAAAGATACAGACCCCAATGCAAGGTGTGTTCGGAGGCAGTACAGGAGGGTGGCAGGGTGAGCAGGTACCTGGGCCCAGGGGACAGAAGGTGGCCAGGTGCACAGTGCCAAGAGAGAAAGCAGATCAGCAGGGGAGAAGGAGTCAAGGGGAGAAGCAAAGAGGAAGGTCTTGAGGTACTTCCTGAACCAGAGATGGTACTCCTCAAGTTTCAGAGTGGCAGGGAGGCTGTGCAAAACGGAGGAACCGGCCGAAGACAGAGATCTAACCCCCAGCTTGTTTCTTTGAAAAATCGACTGACCATGAGGGAGTTGGAAGTAGAGGAGCGAAGAGCTCGAAAGGGGAGGTATTTGCAGAGGGATAGTTGAAGTTATATTGGACCCATTCCCCAGAAAGTCTTGTGGACAATGCAGAGGGTTTTACATTTTATACTAGCATCCACTGGGAGGCAATGAAGAGATTTCAGAGCTGGAGAGATACAGTTCCAGGGCTTGAGGCCAAGGACAAGTCTCATAGTCCTGTTCTGGATTAGTTGTAAAGGGCAGAGAGTGGAGGCAGGTAAATTTAGAAAGAGGTTGTTGCAGTAGTCTAACCCAGAGAGAACCAGAACTTGGGAGACAGTGAGCTTCTGGGGGAAGGAGAGGAATGGCAGAGTACCTCTGAGGAGGTGCAGTAGGGAGTTTGACATTTTAGATATGTCAGAGATGTGGGAGGAGAAGGAAGGTGTGGAGTCAAAGATGACCCCAAGGTTCTTAGCCTCGCAGGTAGGGGTAGGAAGAGGTCCAATGGAGGCCAGCCAGAGAGTGAGGAAAAGGATGGTGAAGGTGTGCAATGAGGAGGTTCTAGGTCTTGTTGGCATTTAGACAAAGATTGTTGGCGGCACACCAATCTTGAATGGCAGTTAGGCAATCAGAGATAGAGAAGGAGAGGAGATGGCAGAGGGAAGCCTGAAAATCAGTTAAATGTCTTCAGCAGAGCACTAGAAATAAGAGCAGAAAAAGTTGTTCTGACCTGAGAGTTGACCATACAACCCACGTTTAAGACTGTTTTTGCTTTCCTTGCTTGTCAGATTTTTTAGCCTATATTTCCTAGGATATGTGGTTGTATCATCCTCAACAGAGTGTGACAGAAAGACTGCCTTAGCACAGTCCATAGCATAACAATCTGTAATGGCCATAACCATCAATGAAGAACAGGAAATTCAGACTTTTGCTCAAAACGAAACTCTCTATTAAAGAAACTAACCCATACATTTCTCCATACAAAACAAAACTGAATTTTATACTTAGTGCACAAGAGAAGAATCCCCTAAAACAATTCCCAATTAAGTCTCTTACTCAGTTGTCAATGAGATTTATTCTATCCAAACTATATTTGGTTCTCAATCAAATTACTCTTATGCTAATCTGCTCCGTTTGTTGTAGATTGTTGTTGAATTGGGGAAAGCGTGTGGATTTGGCCATAGGCATCATAATACTGTGAGATTTGTGTAATCTTGCATGTATTTGTTTGATTTATTAGGCAGAAAATGAGTTTGGAAGCCAAGAAAAAGAAAAAGCAACTTCCTGTTTTCTTTGAGGGTTGAGTTTGGCTGCTGGAAATCAACACCAGGAGTTGGAAAATAGAGACATCTTTGAGGGGTGCGTAGCATTTTATTTTTCTTTGGGATTTCAAACGATTTGTTTTTACCTGTGAAACCTTTAATTTTGTTATTAATTTTTCGAGACAGGCACTCATGCCATTTGCTTGATTTTGAAACATTTTGTTTCTTAAATTGGGAAAACCTTTATATGTGTCTTACATTTTAAGTCAGCTTACATGGGATCCTATCATTTTTTGTTAGGGCAACCTTTCATATGTTGGTTAGGCAACCTGCATTTTTTTTTCTTTTTCTTAGACAAAGATCTTGTATTTTAATTTTGTATAGCGGAACCCCTTTTGGCACTTCATATTGAGACGGAGAAGCTGCGGCTGACAGTCTGCTTCACAAGGTGGTTAAGCGCCTGTGATACAGGTGAGTGTTGCTGCATTGAATCCAAGTTTTCAGAGCCCTGACCATGCAATGGCACCCATGTGTTGCTGGCGCTCTCTGGGGTCCCAGATGTTGGACCTTCGGCCATGGCGGACACTGGGGAAAGCAGTCTGGAGCTGCATTGTGGGGGGAATTCAGTTTTCCTTGCTGGCATCTTCTGTGGCCGAGGTGCCAGCCAATGGATGGGGGCTGTATGCCGTAACTGGCCAGCTGCATGTGCCTGTTGGGGAGCTATTGTGTGATCTGGAATTCATTTTGCAAGAGCTGGAGGAGGTATTGGGCATTATCACTGGCTGCCTGCAGCTTTTTGGGGAAATGTGTGTGCCACCCACTGCCATCTAAACTTCTTCCCTCTGGAGACATGCCACACCTGGAGTCAGTCACAAGGGAATTGGTTTTGCATGCAGGGGCTGTGGAGAAGTGGTGCAGGGCATGACATGTGCATTTCGGCTGCATCTTCTCTGTCAGCCTGCAGGGTGTGCAGAGATGGAAGAACTCAGAAGAGCTATTTTGAGGACTGAAGCAATATTGTCCATTACTGCAGGCACTGTTTGAGAAGGTACAGTGGGTGTTTGATGTCCCTCCACTCAGGGCCGGTGTAATGAATTTTGCCACCATAGGTCAGATTGACGCCCCCTTAACCCCTTCAGGGGCCTAACCGTTCTCAACCAACCGTTCAAAGTCCTTAATGATAGGTGCATATTGCCATGTCATAAAAAAGCTGACTGCCAACATGAAGGCTCGGCTGAAAGACCCTGCTGGCGTGTCTGTCTACAGGGCACCTCTGGACTCTGGACTGCATGCTTTGTCTCTCTCTCACTCCAGCTGTGCTGCCACCCCCTTTGTGGATTTGCTCAATTCCAACCCAATTGCCCTTTCCAGAAGGGCCATAAAAAGTTGCTATTCATACAATAATGGCCTGCCACTTCGCTCCTCCCACTTTGGAAACAGCATTAAAAGAGCACTCTTGTGCTGAACGTTGTGGTCATCTGCAAGTACAAGATTGGTATGTGAGCAGTCTGTGTTACGGCCCTGACGTTTTGAGCCCCGCTGAGAAGTTGTTCTCAACAATTTATGGGGAGCCACAAATTAAAGCATTGGTTTAAAAACATTGCTAAAAAGATTTTTCTTGCTGCTTGGGTTACCCTTGGCGTCTAACAGTGATGACTCACTCTCAGTTCCCTGGCTTCCCACCAGAAACCCTCTGACGAAAATTACAAAACACTAATTATCCAGCACACCCAACGGATGTAACAGGGGACATGTCTCTCACAGGCACCCCACAAACACCCTATACCTGACTACTAATATCATCCACAACACGTGGGCTAAAGCAATTGACAAAAAAATATCAGTTTTGATAGCTACATTAGGAGGTGGAAAGAACAACAGCATGTTATACTTTTCGATGTTTAACATTTGAAAGTGCTTCAGTCATTCCCCATGCGTCTGTTCCGTGCAGGGAGATTAGCATGTGGTTTATAATTATTTGTGTTGAATTGGAGGCGGCTCTGAGTTAACAATATTCTTACAGGCGGCCGGCCTTACCGTGGTGCGGTCCAGTCGAGGTCATTGATTGCATGCACCCTTAGCACTGCCCCACTACTTGGTGAGAATCAGCCATTTTATGAGGAAGAAGGGGGAGTGGGTGACGCCTGAACATTATCATTAGTGAAATGTCAGATATTTCAAAAGAAGCCCATCAGATGTTTCTTTCGAAATTCAACTTGCTGTTCAATTTATTCCCTTTCATTTCGCTAACAGATTTTAGAAAGACAACGAAAACTTGCGGAGGGCCTCCTGATGACATTTTGATTACAGAGCCAGCTGGCAAGAGATTTTTGCGTGCTGTATTTTTTAGGGGCTGTCATATAATTAAGAGCTCATGCTCATGTGGCCCTTATACATCCTGTCATGCCTTAAGGCGGGGGCATTGCATGTCTGGAAGAAAATCTGACATGGGTTGTGTAATCGGTCACTGATGCTTACACTAATGGAATGATATTACATTACTGGTAGATGCTGCTTGTTACAGCCTGCCAAAAATGACACATGGCAAGAGGATAACTTGCTACCTAGGCACCAACCATAGGGTGGATGCACGTTACCACAGAGGCAGGCAGCCAGGCAGAACAGATTTTAGTTTAAAACAAAATAATGGAGCATGCACAGTGTCGGCTCGTTGGAGTACTAGTCGGCAATTATGCGCTTACACATTAACTCAACTAGAATCCCCAAGCTTTCATTGTTCTCAAACAGCCTTGCTTGGAACCAGCCATAGCCTGCCACATCCGACACCTCATTGCTCGCAAGGGTTTTTATGTTGTTATACCAAATGGCTGCTTAATAAATATCTACAGTACATTACCCTCAGACCACTCCCTTCACCAAACTATGCGCAGCACTGATTCCCTTCGCGGGACACTTAACTGCGTGATCTGTCCATTCAGTATATAATCATCTGAAGAAAAACGTTTCCTGGGGCTCAAAGCTCACACACGCTTTTCACATCTGTACATTGGTCCAATAAGAGGGATAGAAATGTACACAGTAAAACTGAAATTACAATATAAATGAATTACAATGATCAGTGCGTTGGTTGAAGTAAAACTAACCAGCTGTCACTCACTGCTACTTTCTCTTTTCTAATATGTACACAACTGCCCGCACCGGTACCCAGATATGTGTGTTCGCACGCACTTACCTCGCAAACAAATGCTGCAGCTTTTAGGGGAGCAGAGCATGGCGGGGTGCCACTGTCACTGCATGCTGTAGGCCGGGGAGCCTGGTTCGAAATAAACACAGGATCTCTCTTTGAAGAAGCCAAGAGATAACCTGTTTATCTGGAAACAGAAGTGCCCCCCTCAGTTTTACGAACACTTGGCTGGTATTGATGGTGTGGCTATTAAAATCAGCATTGACCAGACAGAGCCTCCAGCCAACACTATCGAGCAATTATTTCAGGCCCCAGTGATTTGTTTTTACTAAACCACGTGCGCATCTCCTCACCTGCGTCGGGTATGTCTCTGCACAGACCAGTGAGTGAGTTTCATAGTCTCACTCTCAGCCGGGGCCGTGCCATGGCTGGCACACCGCCTGGAAGGAAAACCCTGGCTGCTGCAGCTAGTGCAGGGGTGGGAGGCGGCAGCCAGAACTAGCAGGTCAAGGACAAAGTATTTTGCATTGCACCAGCCTCACCCTAGCGTCATTCCTGAGGGTCGAGAGCACTGCCACACATGCAGTGTTAATGCGCTAGTGGGAGCACCATGCCCACTCGTGACCTGACCCCAACCTCCTCACTGTGCCTTTTGTCACGCTGCCTTGCCTGCCAGCTGCCGAGAAAGAATAGAAAATAAAATATATGTACAATAATTGTACAAAAATGATTAATTGCAAGTTCAGCAGCATTTGCTGCCCTAACATTTGCGTGTTATAGGCAAGTGCCTAACCCTACCTAATGGTAGCACGGGCCCTGCCTCCACTGAGGAGGGATCGATGGGATGTTGGTGTGCCGTCTTATCGATTATCCATTTGGATTGTTGTACTATATCCAGAAGGGATTTGAATGCAATGATCCTCCTGCCTTCCTGAATTGCAGACTTGTAATTCATTTATTGATTTCACTTTTAGATTTGTCATCCTCTCATTAGTGATCATCTAAGTTTTGTGTGGGGTTTCCTGATTTTATCCTGCATGCACATACTATTGCCCGACTCTCATGTTATACTTTGTGCTGATTTATTAGGTCAATTCTTGCTGTGAAGTATCTTTCTTCTTGGTGTAGCTTTTTGCTATGTTCTCTGTCTATGCCCTTCACCTTTGATAGTTTTGTACCATCTCATTAAATAATTGTAAAGCGCTTTGGCGTAAAGAGCTATAGTAGCAAAATAACCTAAACAATAAAAGTACACTGCTGATGCTGTTGTGCCAGCTTTGTGAGTCTTTAGAGAATCTGTGGTGGGCTTTTATCCCTCAGGTTCACCACTCAGGCTGCTGGGCCTTGCAGTGTTCTAAACAACACAGAAACGATTGGACAACATTTGAATACAGAGGTTTCGGGTGATCAAGAGAGGTTGCAAAATCGATTATAAAAGCAAATAGGGAAGGGGCAGGAAATGGGGCCGGCCATCCCAACTGCCACCATCCCTGTCTCGGGTAGGAATTACTCTCGTTTGCATTCTAACAGGTGAACACCCCACACAACAAAACCCAGGCATGGCTAGACAACACCGCAAGAGCAAGACAGTGACATTTTGAGCCAGTATTGCTGCACATTACCTCGTCGACGAAGTGACAAATGCAGCTGAGGGATGCATGTGAGCTGCAGGTTGAGTGACTTCCTGAATGTGCTGGCCTAGGATAGTACTAGGCTTTCCTTACAATTGTGGAGTGTGAGGTAGAGGGAAGTTTAGGAGAAATTTCCAACAGCAGAGAAGAGATTGTGTGGCTCAGAAGACCAAAGATTGGTGGGCAGACGCAATAGGGGCATGGAACTGCAGCACAGAAGAATATGGCTATGGTAAGTCGCATGGATGGGGAGAGTCTAGGCAATGGCTGGACACTCAGCAGCCACCAACTAGTCTGAAATCTGTCAGAGCACAACATGGGGAACTATTTTGGATACCCCCTTAGGGGAAACTCTAACCACTGAGTCCCCATCCCTCTCCATACCACCATTATGCCAGGACCTGTGTAGGAGTGACAGGTCACAGCAGCTTGAAGTCAAGTGAACCTACAAGCAAATCAGAAAGAGGTCTGATGACCACAAAATGAGAAGGGACAATTACCTGTCAAGGAGCTGAGACCTGTGGAGGGATTTGGAGGTAGAGAAGATAATCCCTCCAGCCCAAGGGGTCTTGGGCCCTGGGGATGGGTTCTGTCATGCCCACACGGTCCTTGCACTCACAGTCCCGCTTTCCCTCCAAATCCCGGTCATTCCTCATGCTTAAGCCCTACAGTACCTTGCTGCAGCACCAGGGGTCTAGACCACCAACATTGCGGAGAAGGGGACATCACCTATGGCGCCCTTGGCAACTTCATCACCTACGACGCCCATGGCAGCTTCCATGGTGCTTAACATCAAGTAAACGCTTCACTATGGCAACACGACACGGATGCGGAATGAGGCATATATTACAAAGTCAGGGTTCACGTGATCTTACGTCTCTGGTTTCCGTACACCCATCTCCTAGACACGCCTCCATGATGACTGGGTACGGCACCCATCACGTGACACGTACATCATCTTCACGTGACACGTCCTCCATGGCAATGCCATAAAACAACATCTGTTAGCGCCGGAACCTCGCTTCTCAGATGTGGTTCGACTCGGCGTATGGCGTTTCGTGTTTTGTTTCCTGCTTAGTGAGATCCTATGTCTTGACCCCGGACTACGTTCTTGGACTGCCTTCTGCCTCGCCCTGTTCTGTTGTGTTGCTACCTCTTCTGATTTCTACGGATTACTTGATCCACGGATTTGAGTATGGACTACCTTTGGATCATCCTTTTATGCTTCTGCCTTGAACTTTACGCTTTGAACGCTTTCGCCTTGGAATCCTCGAACACTGTTTGAACTTCGTTCAACCCTGGTTGCCTTCTTGAATCCTATGCCTCCCCGGTGTTTCCAGTGAGCTACCGTGTTGTCTGCCCTTGTCTCCAGGTATACGCCTTGCTGCTGCAGCATAGCTCACAGAGGGAATAGGTACTCCTCCCTTACCATCCTGTTTTCTGCAGCCTTGCCTCCCACCTTCTGGTCTACTCACCTTCTGGGTAGGTGCCCTTTTTGTCAGTTTCTGGTTGTCTTCATTACACGTTGGTTGTTGGATTCAATACCTAACCTTTCCCTTCCTTTGCAGCCACTTGGAGGACCTGGTGTTCCTGCTCCTGCCACCTGTGGCTCTAATAATCGAACACCAAGTATTTTTCTGGATCTTCTTGTTGGATGCTTAGAGATGGAGGTATACTTACTCTACGCGATCCACGAGTCTTGACACAGGCCCAATCCCAGATTTTAATTTTCCTTACTGATATACGTCTCAGAATCTCGTATTCTAACATATAAATGGGTGTCTAGCCATGGCCTTTGACCTTGAGCAGTGTGTACATATTCTGGCCATATCCACTGTATATTTTAAAATAATAAAATGCAATAAGCGAAGACCTTCGGTCGTGCCCACTGTGTATTACACAACACTAACCAGCCACTAGCTATGGCATTCAACCATGTCCACTCCATATTATATACACTGATCAGCCACTAGCCATGGTCTTCAACACAATACTAGCCAGTGGCCAAGGCCTTTGGCTGTGCCCACTGTATATTCTGGCATTTTAATGGGCACTAGCTATGGCCTTTAGCCATGGTCACTGACTACAGCTTTCAACGTACCCCACTGTATATTTTAAAACAGTCATAGGCCACTAGCCATGGCTTTTAACCATGTACATTGGTATTTTGTAACACTAACCGACCACTAGCTATAGCTGGCCATTAACCCCACTCTTTGTCATGGCCCCGTTCATGGCCTAAATTGTTATTACGGTAATCAAAGTTTTCATGAGCTAACTTATACATTATTTTATGTCTAATTCCATTATTGATGTAATCAGTCACATGAAATGCAATTAGTGTTGTCACCAGTGATGGGATCAGTGATGTGATCTGTGATGTCATCATTGTGGTCATAGTCTTCGCAACATGGGGTGCAAAGTTAAGAAGGCTTTATCTGAATTTCAAGGGTTTTGTTGCATTAAGTTCTCACATTAACATCCTTGCAACTAAAGTTTTTCCTTGAATTTCAAGGGTTTTATTACAATGGGCCTCATTACGAGGTAGGAGGTAGCCATGGTGCTAATAGCACCATGGCTACTCCCTCACCGCATACCGGCTCCGGATTCTTGGAATGGGTACTTACTGGGTCATTCCAACTTTGGAGGACCCGGTAAGTCCCCATTCTGAGAACCATTCCCATTTGAGCCCCCATAGGGCTCAATGGGAATGGGGAAGTAGCTAATAACAGTACTGCAATTTGCAGTACCGTTATTAGCTCTAAAGTCCCTTAGCGGGTCCCGTCCTTACCACCTGGTCAGACCAGGCGTTAAGGAAGGGGCCCACTAAGGGACCTCGGAATATGGAGGTAAGGGATTACCGGCACTGGCACCCTTACCAGTGCCAGTAATTCCTTACCTCCTACCTCATAATGAGGCCCAATATATTGCTCACCTTAACGTCGCTGCAACAAAGTTGTTTCCTTGAATGTCAAGTTTTTTTTAAAATTCCATATATAATTAACATTACTAATACAGATAATTCGGCTAATCAAAACAATGTATTATGTCTAGAAGGTAAAATGAAAAAGCTATTGTGCAACCTCATTCACCCCCAAATAAACTTGTTGTTACAAAAAATGTGTTTGTATATGTACTTAATTTTATTAAGTAGGTATATGTATATGTCCTGTTCATTAAAAGTTATTGAAGTGTTACAGTAACTGTGTAGGCAAACTACACTCAATATATTTAAAAATAAATTTGTACAAAACTACTGGCCATATCTATGTAGATATATATATTTATATTTTGTAATGGTTTTTTAGCCACATCTACTAAGGATGCATGAGTGGCTACATGCAGCAACGATTTGGGGTGTTACCTGCGTGTGCAAAATTTGCCAATAGACATCGACATCCTTCAACATGGCTGCGTATCTTCTCACCTAATACGCCAGACAATCCTATCATTCACTGCGGTTCTCCACCTACACTTGACTTTTATGCGTGTCAATGAAGGATCCAATCAGACATTTACGCCCATGCCTTTTGACGTGACCCGCAAGTGCGAAATGAGCCAATAGGAAGTCGAACTCCCTTGACAAGTCTACCAATCTTTATGCATGATCCACCAACCAATGAAATCAAGCGCTGCAGCTCCACGTCTACACGTCACTTTTATGCACGTGAAAAAACAAGCGAGACAAATGTAGCAATATATTAAAGTGGCTACGCCCACACCTTTTCCAGACATTTGCGCATACAAGCCTGTTCAATCAGATGGCGCAGCAGTCTTAGCTGTGAATAATCACCACACCCACAAAAAGAAAGATCACATTTATTATTTCCTTCTGTACTTGCTAGTGAAAGGGTTTCTCAGTAACTGCAAGCACTTTTGACACTTTGTCCCTTAAATTCCTGATCCTTTTTTATCCAACTTTCCCCTAACTCTATTTCCCTTTGTACTGTTATTTGTTAAATTTGTGTATTTTTTGTTTTACTTTTTTAAAACTTTTTTTTATTTGTTGCAGCATTGTCTTTTGTCTTTTTCCTTCCTACTAAGATGTTCCAACATTTCCACTCCACCAAACTCCAAAAACTGTCCCCAACATGCCTAACAGCCCACCTCTACTTTTCATAGTCCTCCTCCACTCCCCTAGTCTCTTACAATCCCCCACTCAATTCATATAAGATGCCATCCCACCTAAAATTTCAGATGGCTGTGGCTACCACACGTCCACAAACACATGACGTATCATTTGCCCGGATATAGCCGTGGCTGCAGAAGGGGTGGGGGGTATCTACCCATGAATAGCAATATTGTGTGCTGGGTGGCTGCTGTATAGCCGCAAATAATATCAACAGCACCAACAACCAATTAGAAACTACAACACACACACATCATGCATACCCTGTTCATACAAACTACTAGAAGTTCAAACTAGGAATCATTTTCTTGGAAACAGAGAAATACTACAGATATAATGGCTGGTTTGAAAACTGTGTGGCTGATTAGAGAAAGTTGGCTGTTTTGGTTGCTGGCTTTTTGTGAGAAACTACATATTGGGCCTCATTACGACCCAGGCGGTAAGTTACCGCCTGGGCAGTGACTTTACCACCATGGCGTAAACTACGTTTACGCCATGGTGGTTGGCGGACTTACCGCCCCATTCCGACCTTGGCGGGGCGGTAAGTCCCCAATCCCCATTTACCCTTCCCCATTCCCATTTTTGCCCCATAGGGCATAATGGGAGTGGGGAAGGCGTTAATTACGCCACCGTAAATTACGGTGGCGTAATTAACTCCATGGTCCCTTAGCGCCATGGATTTTAACACCTGCTAAAAGCAGGTGTTAATTCCTCCATGGCGCTAAGGGACCTCGTACTCAGGCGGTAAGGGTCGGCGCTGTTTACGCCGCCGTAAAACCCTTACCGCCTGAGTCGTAATGAGGCCCATTAGGTTTGAGAGATTTTACAATTAAATGTTTTGGATTGCGTGGAATGTGTTGATCCCAAGTTTTTCCAAAATTGTTAAGTTTTAGAAGTACAGGGGATCTAGACATCATACTTATTCATTGTGGAGGCAATGATTTGGGGAATGTACGAGGGGTGTCTCTTACTTTAATGATAAAACAAGACATGGGAAAACTAATGGAACTATTTCCTCACACCATCTTTATCGTAACTGAAAAATGAGAAAGCATTGAATAATCCATAAGAATAAACTAGATAGGCACACATTTCACAGCCACACAATATAATACCATAAGTGGGAATACACAACCTAAAATACATTATATAGCACATCTAAAACTAAACTACAATTGCTCCTTTTTATATTGATTTTGTTAAACTATTTTCTTCTATTTTTCTCCAAAGTCTCATATGCTCAAAAGTTTGAAACACACAACCAAAATAAAAAAGACCCTTTACTACCTACCAGGACACTGACCATGGACTTTGCCTCCAACATCACTATACCTATATAAATAATTTTCGAAAATAAATGAAACACAGACACCCCCAAAAATATAGCCACAAAAACAGCAGGTATATGTAGTCCTTCTTAGCCTCGGATATAGCCGCGAATGACCAGCAGTAAATGCTCCCCCACCCCCCAGGCCATCACCAAGTACCGCTCTCATCTGTGCCAGCTCCCCCCACTCCGCAGACAGCCTCCTCACCTCCCCTACCCTCTCCCTTTCACCCCAAAACACACTGCTTCTGTGGCACAGTTTGCTTTCAGATGTTAGCTAGTTGTGGCAATAGCCGAGGCTACAGAAAGCTTTGTGTTGCAAACTTGGTCCCTTGACACCCTCCAACTCCCAAATTTCATTCAGTGCCCTCTATCCATCCCTGCACCTCTACCCTGATGGCATTTGTATGTTTTTTGACCTGCCTATAGATTTTTACTGCATTTTATTTTCCCATAAACTCATTTATAGCCGCAAATATCTCTTGCATCAAGAGAAAAACAAGATGGCAGTCGTTTCATTTCTGAAAACCATGATCCTGCAATGCACCATGGGAGACATCTCTATTGTTGGGGTAATGGAGCGACCACTTCTCTGTCAAATATTTAAATAACAACTGCACAGTATAATCCCAAGCTTCTTGGCCAAGTTGTTTCCGTCCTGGTCCAAATGCGTCCAGCGGTTTGGGCTGTGCGCTTTGGCAAAAATTTGCCATTTTTTATGCTTAATAACTTTTTATTTTTTACTAAATCTTTACGAAACTTTGCAGTCTGGGGGGCCGCAGACTTTTAATCACTTTTGGAATTTCTGTCAAATCAATTACTCAAATCAAGTTATTGACAATAGAATTTTGAGGGGTTCCTATGTGTCTCCGACTCACCTTAACTATAGGGTGGCTATCAACGCTATCAACCCATGAAATCCACTGAAATAACTTTGTTAAATGGACGTTATGGTTAAGTTGCACTAATAAAACCCCATGAAATTGAATGAAAAAACTTTGTTAAAGGGACGTTATCGTTACAATTAAAACTGAAAAACCACAGAAATTCACCAGTTATGCAGGTCTATTGTACGCACTTGTCATATGGTTTAATTATATTGAGGTGGTTGTGGCCAGATCTTTGGGGCTATGGCCTCAAACATCTGTCCACTGGCCACAACCATTATAGTAATATGTGCGTAGTAATTATAGTTACTGTAGGGGAAGGAGAAAGTATGTGGTATTTATGATTGTAGTACAATTGAGGATAGTGCTTATGGAGTATGTGTTAGTTTACAGTTGGTACGGTTACTTAGTTGTATAAAGTTGTAAAGCTGGAATATCTGGTTCGGTTTCTGTGGAAAATAACAGTATCATTTGTTAAGCCGGATAAAGGTTTAATAGCATACAATTTTACATTTACATTTACTTTTTCTGACCCTCATAAAAAGTACATTCCAAATAACAAAACTCGTCCTGAACCCCCAACCATTGAATTAGTGTCTGTGGAACCCAAAACTGACCGCAGACTCAACAGCACTTGCAGATCTTATTTTCACCTATAAAACAGCTCAATATCTTCTTAATTCCATTCCCCTATCCTTTATATGCCCTCTGTCAGACATCAAATAACCTCAAATATGTTTTCAAAGCTGTTTGTTCACTGCGCTGTCCGCAGAGCAGCCCCATTGTAACAATAAATATAGCATCAATAATGGTTTTAAAGACTGCTTTATTATGACACCAGTTACTTATTGAATAACTCAGTGCCGTGGTAAACAGGGCTCACTCTCCTAAAACTTGAAGAAGAAGGGCACCTTCACAAAAGAAACCCATCACTAGCAGCAGGGTTATCTGTTTAAAGTAGTAGATGAATCACAGTGATCTACGCATACTACCGCCTTGCAATTACTTGATAATTACTTGATAATCAGGTACTCTGATTTGATTATTGGGCCATGCAGCATGGTCGAACTGTAGGTTTGAATGGGAAGAAATATTCTGCTTGTGGCTACAGCCTGAAGTGCTGTAGTGAATTATAACAAACCTGCACAAGGAGCTTCAGCAAGTACCTGAAAGCATGGTTTTGAAAATCTGCTTTGTGATTTATTTTTCTAAAGTGTTTAAATGTAAGCACAAAAAATGGTGCTATAAATTTGGTGCATGCACAATGGGGCTGGCCCTCGGCAAGGACGAATGCCTACTCTGAGTTTCTTATTGGGGTATGCGGCATGGCTAAAGCTGTAAGTTAAAATGGAAACAAAAGTCTTCCTGTCGGCTGCAATCTGGAGTGCTGGGATTGCAGCAAACCTGTGCAAGGAACATCAGCAAGGACCTGAAAGGGATGCTTTTGCAAATCTGTCTTGTGTTTTATTTTTCAGAAAGTGTTGAAATGTAAGTACACAAAATAGTGTTAAAAGAGGAATTATTAATACCTTACATACCGTGATGTAACATTATGAAACATTTTCACTTATGAAATCTATTCAAATGACAGAAAAACATGTATGGTTGAGATGTACCCCACCCTTGGGACTCTGCCTCCGAAGTTAGCTAGTGGCCTCCCAACTTTGCATCTCTTGGCTCCTTTCTCCTGGGCTCCGATGAGCACTTGTCCATCCATACTGCTCCTTTTATTTATGCACTTCTGTCACTGCAAAATGAATATGTGCATGTATATTTGTGTGGTATAGGTATGGGAAATGTAGATGTAAATGATTTGTAGAACATTGTTAAGTGGCAGTTGGTGGGTGGAAAATTAATATGCTGATAGCCTATATGTCAAGTTTTTTAAAGTGATTGGTGGATATATGTGTGCAATATTGTAAAGCAGGCAATGATTGAGTGTTGCAAACATAGCGGTAAAAAGAGTAGTAAGGCTGTTTTGTGTGATGGTATGCATGTGCAATCCTGGTTTTATAATAAGGCATGGGGTAGATAGGGGAATGCCGAGACTGCGGATAGTTATAAACGGCAATGGATTATGGTGTTTATTGTATGCTAGAGAGAAGAATTTTGGACAGAAATTTGTTTCTGTGCTTTTTTCTTTTTCTCTAGTGTACAATTGTCCATTATTTCCATTAGCATAGTAGAAAATGCTAATGGGAATGTTGGATAATCTTATTGAATCTAACTACTTTACTGAAAAATGTAAAGTAGATGGAGTCTATAAGCTTATTTTTTTGTTCGATTTTTTAACTGTGAAAGGTGGTTCCTAATGGAATGTTTTTATTATCTTTTATATTTTTATTTTTTTCAGGAGAAGCCAGAGATTAAGGTGGGGTGGGAAATGAGGGAAGGGGCGCCAACCACAAGTATGGAGCAGCAGGTGGACAGGGGAAGATGCTACGTATGTGGAAAATCTAAGGTAGAGTGCAGTGTTTCTCATGCTCATTGATTACAGCTTTAAAAAAACTCAGAAATTGCTCCCCCTTGCAGAGTGGTGTGCTGTAGTATATAAACAGGACTGTGGTTTTCGAAAGATATGTATCAACAACCTCTTTTATCACTTGCAAGGTAGCTGGTGGGATTTTGTGTCCACAGATGTAGGCTGTATGGGTACAGCATTACTTGAGCAATATGAGGTAGAGGAAGACAGCCTACTACTTCCTAAGACAGGAACAGTCTTTCTAAGATCATTGTGATTGTTGGATTTGGTGTGATGGTGCATGTAGGTGGTCGTGTAGGACTACTGTGCAGGTAGTCCACGACTGAGCACAACGTTGCACTCAGTGCATTTCACTTTGGCAGCTTTAGCCTTTGGTACATTTCCAACAGTGGTAAATATCTGGAACAACCATGATTCTGTCTGGGTGCTAGAGGTAGGCACTTCTTCTACATCATCTTCCTGGTCTTCTTGATTGTCTTTTGAAGTATAGTGCTTCTTTCATTGTGTAGGTCCTACAGGTGGTGGTGGTAGTTGTAGTGGCTCTTGGGGAGGAGGGATGGCAATAGTGAATGCCGTTTTTAAGATAAATAACAGTTTTCCTAATGTTCTTCCAAGTATCTGCTGTGAGAACGATTGTTAATGGATTAGGAGTAAGAATAGGTGTAGGAGGTGTAGGAGCTGTGCAAGGTTACATTTTGAGCTTTAAAGTATATATTAGCTGAAAATGCAGTTCGGATATATTCACAAAACACAGATCCATTTGTGAAGTGCAGACACATTTGCAGACACGTCATCATGACAGTTGTGTGCGCGTGGCCATGTGACGACGTCTGGAAAGCCTGCCATGATGTCAGACATTCGGCAAACACGAAAACAGTGGAGGAAGGTGGGTAATGGCAGAGTTTTAAAGTGAAACTCTCTAAATTGGAGAAAAATGTTTCTATATTGGTGTAAGTATGATATTAGTAAATTCTAGCAAATTAGAGTGCACTGTTAAAAAACCATGAAATGCACTGAAAAAATGTTGTTAAAGGGACATCATGGTTACAAGTAAAACCAAATCCCCCCAGAAATTCACCAGTTATGGTGAGTGATAAGATTTGCTCAGCGACAGATGAGTCAACTGACATACACAGAATCTCCAGGGGCATTCATACCACAACATTCCACGGACATTCATTCCACCAGGCATTCTATCAAGCAATCATTCATGCAGGACCATGGCAGGGAAACACAAGAAATAACATATCTCCCTCCTCAATAGAAACCAAGTTACAGGGTACGGAAAGAAGCATAAGGGAAAAACATGAGGTAATGCGGCCAAAGCATAGATCCAAAAACACTCAACACTTTAGCCACAACCAAGCTTGAATTCCAACTCCAAACTCCAAGCCAATTCCCACTCACTTCTTTCCATAGAACACAGAGCCACGCTCCCACCTACCTAGTCCTCTCAACGACCTACAATGAAGCCAAGCATCCCTACAATACAATACAATACAATACACTAAAGGTCTGTCACAGGCCTACAACAGGCACACAAACAAGGGAACCAGCCCTAACACAACAACCCCTGAAAAATGCCACCAAATCTCACACCAGAAACCAGAAGCATCTTACTACCTACCACTAAGGTGCACTACAGAACAGCACACTCTTCAACTACTAGAAGCATTCAAGAACTAAGCACAGGAAATGGGCACCCACTCCAGTGCACAGGTTGACAGAGAGGACCACCTCTAAGGTACTGGTATCCAACTGCTCAGAGGCATGGGCAGGAAATCCCCCCCAATTGCAGGTGCCCAACACCCCGGAAGGCTTGTGGCCAGGTCAAGCTGCCTAGCAGACACCGCACCACTAACACACACAGGGTCAGGTCAGGCTCTTCAGCTGACACAAGACTGATAACACCAACACAGTGTTTGGGCCGTCACATCCCCAAACCAGTGGTTTGGTAAGCCAGCAGGCCAGGTCCTAACTAAACACACCACAACACAGCGTCAACACATAAGCATTTGCAATTGTTACATTTAAGGCATGGCAAGAAAGAGAGAAAAAGATTCTGAAAGAGTCCATTGCTACGAGCTAAACCAGCCCTTACACATTGATGTTCCTGTGGAGGCAATGTTTTGTTAGACATGAATACATTACATTTAAATTTGCTGTCAAAATTCAATACTCCCAATCCAAATATGACACAAGTGTTATAAACAGAGGCCACGTCATTTATACAACTCAGTCAGGTACAGAAAACCAGAACTCAAACTTAACCACCTGTCACAGCCCCACATGGACACTGTACCATAAATCACACGGAACACACACCCACTACAGGCTTCACATGACAAAACCTACAGTATGGGGAACCTAGCTACACCATTTGAATGCACAGTGAAACCTATAATTGCAACCTCTCCCCTCAAAAAATGCCTTGATCCTGCGTCATACTAAAGATTTATCCCTGATATGGCTGGAAGAACCTCTTAGCCATGGGACCAGAAATCCCCTTTGAAACAAAAATGGAAAACAAATGAAAAGCATTACAAGTTACAATTTCGTCATCATTTCCCCGAATCACATTTGAAAAGATATTGCCGTCAGCCAAGAACAAGATACCAGACCTTACAAAGAGTACCTCAGCTGTGCTACTTCACACTCAGTCCTCAAGGGAGACAGCTATTCGTTGGACCTATTCATTTGTTCCTCTCCCTTGAAATGCATTAATACCAGCAACCAATTGCTGTGCTCCTGTCCAGGAATTCCGTAATATTCTTAAGCCAACTCTGCGTTGTAAAACACTATGATGGAAACATCCTCTGTGAAAGTGCCACATTGCCACTGCCACTGCCCACTTCAGTACTCGGACAATCTTTGACAAGTGTCAGGGAACAGATTTGTGATACTTGACTGCAAAACATCATCTTTGTCTTTTATTTTTTGAAGCAGTTGTGTAGCAGATTTGTTAAAAAAATAGAGCCTGTTTTTAATGTTTGTGCCACTCCATAACATACAGTTGGTAGTTCTCTTTCAAATAGGAGGTGGAAAATGTATTCTACTTTGTGTCTGAATCTGGGGTCTTCAGAATACATTCAGAAAGAGCAATATTCTGATGCACTATTTTGTGTTGACCTTTCATCATATCTTCCACCTTTTCCTGTAGGAAAGAGTAGAGGAAAGGATCATGCTTCTACATTTTTTTCCCATATGCTCATTGTGTATTCTTCGGCTTGACACATTTGATATGTTTCTAATGCATCTTCAATTGTGTCTTTGGAGTCTAGTGGGTGAATTGTATAGTGGTCTGAAATGTTGGTTGTAGTAACAGGATATACATGTTCAAATTGGCCAGTTGCTGGTGAATCTTGAATTATTTTGGTGTTTTCTTTTATGTTTTCCTCTATGTGTATGTCTTTGTAGCCTTCATTGTTTTCTTTAGATATTGTAGGGCTTGTCTATCTTTGTTCAAGTCAACTAGTTGTAGCCAATGTTTTTGTCTTTTATTGGTACACCATTAACTAGTACAATCAAAGATTGATCCTTTGGTCGTTGTACTCATAGAGTTTCTACATTTTTGTTTAAGATATAATGGCAAATAGATTACTTTTCTATGGATGCCATGTAGTAATTCAGATGGAGGCAATTTGGCTGTTTTCAGCTGAAGTTGCATTATAGCTTGAAATGGGTGTACTGTTTGGATTATAATGCTCTTATACAAGTTAAGTTTCTGGAGAGCCTTTGTAAGTGGAAATATTTCTACATTAGTAGTGATAGCTGTAGGGATATTCATGAATAGCACTGGTAACCAGGACATACCACGGTATGTGGATCGATTTATTGAAAATGGGAATCAGCATAGGGAACAGTACTCGCAAAATGAGAGACAGAACATGAGGCAGAATATGAACTATGCTCCACGTCAATACATTCAATCACTGCCACCAAGGGATCACAACCAAAGAATGGGCACACCCTGTTCCCCACCTCACATGTCATACCTCCAGTTTTCTCCTGTTTACTAGCACCATCTAATTTGACTTCTAGTCTGCTAATTAGCTTTGCATCATTTTCTTGCATTCGCAGATACCTATTTAAAATGAACCACGCTTTGGCACAGAGCCGTATCAAACAGTCTACCTCTGAATGTTTGTCAGCAGCATTAAATAATCTCAGATGACAGACCTGAATTATGCTGCCCTCTTCAAAAATGGTGTCCTGTGGTTCTTTCTGAGCCTCCCCTCAGATACGGTCATGCCATTCTATGGCATCATTTCATGACCATGTTCGATGTGCATATAATTTTGCCTCTAAGTATTTCACCAATTCTGGGAATGTGGCAACAATTTGAGACATCCTGAGATTCACTTTCAGTGTCACACTGCTGTCACAAAATGAGTTCCCTTTAATGCATGTATGGCGGTGTGGGACACACTTGCCACGCCTAGGAGTTGCTCTACAGTCTGTTCCCACAAGGCCAACACGCCATTTTTGTTGTAGGTTTCGTCTTTTTGGGCAAATTCTGGATTTGGCAGTATTTTCTTACCGTAGTAATTTGGAGGTAAACTGGCGGTAAACTGACCTTATCATTAGAGATAGTTCAGTATTACCCTATTTTGGTGATAATATAGTGTTATCTCATATTGCAGTAATTTTAGTGGTATCTTATTGTTGGTGCTATTTCTAGAATTACCTTATTTTGTGGTATAGTGGTGAGCATGTCTTTTATACTATCGCCCCATCATAGAACAAACTTTCCCTCATTACAATTGTGACCCACTTTTGGCTGACTGCAGGTACTCTGTGGAACTAGTACTTTTAGGGAACCCAGTGAGTTTATTCAGAATGCAACTTATTGTATGTTACCCGTGTTACTGACTTATTTACATTCAGTAACCTATGTGCTCTGAGGCACTGCCTTCTCCTCAAAGCATGCAGAGAAAAGCACATTCAGAACACATACACACACCTTCTTACCTTGCAGAGAGATGTATATATATGCTCTTCTTTGTTTACTACTTTAGCTTTTGTGGTAAAATGACAAATGCTTTAGCTGCTCTGGTATAAAAATCAAACCCTTATGATTTCCCTTTCCCTTGAAAAATTACCAACAGGCGCATGAAATGAAGCACAAAGGAAAACCCCAATCTACTTTCAGTACACAATGTATTACACAATCATAAAAATAAGGTTACATTAGGTGATGTTACAATCATTTGCTCTTAGCGCATTGGTCACAGCATCGAGCCTACAAAAGATAATAGAAAAAAACAACAGAAACAAACACTTCGCAAATGCAACTATGCGGAGATAAATCTGACATGTTTTATTTTTAACCCTGACTTACTCCACTGTCTGGCAAAAATACATAATTTCTCATTCATATTTCTCCACAACCCTTACTTAAAAACGAACTCACCCAGACATGCGAAGTCTGAATTTCTTGCTGCCAGAACCTTATCAGCGTGACCTCACAGCTCACAGGCACAGAGTTCGGAACTCCTCCGGTTTCAATGCCAGCAACCCATCCCTTTCTTTTTTCATGGGCAGCCAGCTGTTTTCAAAGCTGCATTCACCGAGCCCCCATCCAATGGGACAGTGGCAGCATCGGAATCCCTTGAAGGACTGTTTGCATTCAGATCCCAAACAGCTCTGGCTACTTTCTCCAGTCCAGCTGATTAAAAAAACTCTCCCTGTCTGTCACTCTTAGGTCAGCCCTCCATGACATGGGCCAGCCACCCCTTCATTTACCAATCAAAATACAAGAATGTCCTGCGCTAGCTCCTCGCCTGTTACAACAATGAAGGCATCTAGTTCCTGCTGGTGCATATTTCTCCTCTCCATTGAAAAACACTAAAATGGCATGAATCTCAAACTGTGCTTAATGAACTGCATTATATGTTGGATGAATGGTTAATGTGTTAGTGGGACAAATTAGTATAGGATTAGTTAATTATATATTTCCAATGCAGTTCCACACAGATATGAAATCACCCAATTTGCACCTATGCACCCTTTCTTCATTTTAAAATGACAGCACATTTTTATTTGGCTTTTCCATGTAGAAGAAAGTTATTTAAATGTTGTAGTTCTAGAGCAGGAGTTTGTGCATAGTATAGTCTAAGCACATGATTCTGTGTAGCGTAATGTTGTGTTGCTAAAATGTTATTTCAAACTGTTCCTAAAATGCACGCTCATGAATGTCCTTGCAGACCAGCGTGGCTGCACACTGGACAGGAGTGCATGGTTTGTAAAGTTGTCATTCTACTTTTGTCTTTTAGTTTGATATAGTGATTGAGAAATTGTCAGAAACATTTGAACGATTGTTGACTTACCTTACAGGTTGAGCTGCATGTCCATTTGTACACTAGATGGTTTGTTTGGGTGAAAGGAACATTTGGTTGAAAGTTCTTTGGGGAAATATTTTCTATAAAGGTCTATTTTGCCATAACGGTGTCTCGTACAAATTCATACCCTCAACCATCACTGTTTATGGCATTTGTTTTTCTTTTGTTCTTGTTTATTAGTCTCTCCATTGAAATATGGTTCTGTGATGCTTGTGTGAATGCATTCACCTTCAGAGAAGTTTGAAAAGGTTTCTATATTGACATTGACAAATAAATGTTTAGAAGTACTTTCCGTAATGCATTAATTAATTTAGTTAGTGGTTTAATTCTGTTTAAAATCAATATAAACATTTTTCTCTTTAGTATAAATGTGCTGTCTAGTGGAGCTTGAAGGATTAGTCTCCTGCAGTAGTATGTACGGGTAGATAGTGACTTTTCAGCTTTTGTGATAAGATTGTGAAGAACTCTATGGTGGAACATTTTTTGTAACATTATTTTTTATTATTGCTTTATGGTGGTTATGTTAAGACGGGTACATATAGTGTTAGGTTCATTCGTAAATTCGTAGGTTTTTGCAAGAGGGGCTTCACCTTTTTTAGTTCTGGCTCATTTCGTTTTTTGAGTGAGGTTACTAGCTCTTTACTTTTAATGGTTTCTATACATTTTTTAAGAGGTAGATGAGTACATGGCTTGATTTTATTTGCATCTGCTATTTTTTCTTTCTTTTCTAGAGAGTTGCTTTTTAGTAGGCATTTTGGTGTGTATTTTGGAAAAAATTAAGTTTGGGTTTGTAAGTTGTGGAATGTATATGGATGTATGGTGGTGCAAATGAATAAGTAGGGACTTTATGATCTTTTGAGGAAAATGTTGGGTGTCATGCCGGTGACTGTTGAGATGAGAATAGAAAGAGTGTGCATGTTACAATATATTGAGAAAGAGTGAAATAAATGTTGTTGATTTGAAAATAATACTATAGGCTAATATACGGTGACACTACATTGTTACAATAGTATAGAGATGAATACTGTATTAATGTACTTACTTTGCAGGATGTGATGAATGTTCTTTTTTCAGGTAGCTGTGCTCAGGAATGTTCCTCTTTCCTGTAATTGTAAAAGAATGTTAGTAGGTTTATGTGGTAATGGTCAAGTACTTTTAGTAAGAGAGGTTGTTGTTTATGAAGTTAGGAGGAGTTCTTGGGAAAAAGAGTTCATCAAGTTGTTTTATGGATGGTATACTAAAGTATGTTAAGCATGTTCTTAGAACAATTGGAGTATGAGTAGTGGTGTTTGGGGGATTCGAAAGAACAGGGCAGAAATGGGTGTAAGAAAAAGGTGCATGTGTAGGTTACGTTAGTGCTGTTGATTTTAATGAAATAGGTGCTGTGTTTGTGGGACAATGTATTTGTAATGTGTTGCAGTGTTTTTTAAGAATAAGGAAAGTGTGGCCTAATTGTAATGCTATGGTGGATTGTTGCTGTAGCACTGTTTGGTGTATTATAGTAGAGTTTGGAAAATAATAGTACTTTATATGTAAGGTGTAGTGTTGTATATAGGTACTTTGGTGATATACACATATGTGTGAGCATGTGGACAATGGGGCAGTGTAAGGGGGTCTAATGAGTGAAGTTGGAAAGTGTGACATATTTATGGAATGGACAATGATAAATGCTTACCGTTTACAAATGTATCCTTTTAGGAGCATATTCATGAAAGTTAAAAAGGAATATGTGCATTTATAGCAGCACTGTGTGCAACTGTTTTGTAAAAGAAAAGAAAAGCATATGGAAAAGATTTCTTGCACTTGGTGTGTGTGTGTAAGTTTAATATGTTGGCAGTACATGCATACTTGCCAACATAATCCATTCCATTCAATAGGTGGTTATGTATTCCTAGTTTTTTTGTTTGCCTTGTGGGACTTGTAGTTCCACTTGTCCCATTATAAAACTTGGACTACAAGTTCCAGATTGGACAGAAAAAATCAGGACTGGATAAGCACCTCCGGATTGGAACGGGTTATGTTAGCAAGTATGCACGTACTGCCAACTTATTATACTTCCACATACAAAGTGCCACTTAAAAATGTTGTAGAAAAGTTTTGCATCTGTTTTTTTCTTTCTTTTATGAAAAGGTTACACACAGTGCTTCTATAAATGCACATATGCATTTTTTACTTTCATGAAAATGCTCCTAAAAATAAACATTTTTAAATGATCAGTATTTATATTTTCCATTCAAAATAAATGTCATACTTTTGAATATTCCATTCCAGTGTTGTTTTTTCTTTGAATTGTGGGACTTGTAGTCTGAGTTATATAATGGAGGAGTGGAATTACAAGCCATAGAATGCAAAGAAAAAAATGAAGACTTGATGAGCAGCTACAGAGTGGAATGGCTCTTGTTGGCAGGTATGCATGTACTGCCAACATATTAAACGTTCACACGCCTAGTGTGACTTAAACAAGTTTTACCAATGTATTGCATCTGCTTTTTCTTTCTGTTAGAAAACAGTTACATACAGTGCTGCTATAAATGGAGGTATACATTTTTTAACTTTGATCAAATTACTCCTAAAAATAAAGATTTTTAAATGAGAGCATTACAAGTATTTGGTGCTTGGTGTGAAGGCTACAATGCATGGATTTTGCTGGAGTGGTCAAAAAGTAGAGTATGTTTATTGAGAAGCTAATTACAGGGTAAGTAGCAGGAACCCTATATATATATATATATATATATATATATATATATATAAAGAAGTTGCAGAATGTACCTAAAAAATGCATACCTGTACTATGTATTTTTAGATGCAGGTGTTGAATCTGGAAATAGAAATGCTGGAGAGTTTCACAGTAGTTTTTGATGCAGATGGCTGTGATTAACAGATGATATGTACTCTCAGAGTTGAAGTGTACGTCTGAAGTGCTGAACTGAGATGACAGGGTTAGGTGTAGAGTTTTTGGATGTGATTGGTGGATGGATGTGTGACTCTTTAAAAGCAGTAAATGAGGGAGTGTTGAGTGCATCAAAGTGGAAAGGGTAGAAGGGCTTCCCCTTTGCTTCCAGTGCGCCGACATTGCAATAGTCCACGGAAGCCACGTGCCTCAACCGGTTCTTTCAAGGATGCCTGGCATTGGTTTACAGGAAGAGATGGTAGTAGGTGTTGTGGATGTTGTGTGTAGTGAAGATGGCTATAGCTATTGCTAAGCAAAGTGTGTGGAATTTGGGATATTGTTCAATTCAGCCATTGAAGGTGCATGCTGAAAATCATGGCATATTTGGAAGTATTCGATTGGCAGAAATTGCAGTTTTGTGGCATTCAGTTTGTGGCTTAAACTTGGCAAGCGTGTTCTCATTCTGTAAGAGTATGGCTCACTTTAAATGTCTAGACATTGTAATTGTGCATTGAGGAGGGGGCAGTTTGGGGTATGAAACTCCAATGTATTTGCAAGTTGCCCTTAAGGGTTTCTTGAAAAGCCTAACTGAACTGTTTCCTGCTACAAACAATATTTTTCCTGCAATTAATCAGAGGCAAACATGGAGATGTCCAAACTGTTTCAGTCCAGAGATGGAAGAATCGAGGCAGCTTGTCAATAAAGCTTTATCTGCTTTTATATATGCTGCAGGAATGTCATCTTTTGAGAATGACAATCTAAGGTCTGGTGGTGTGAATTATTTCGTGAAGATGGAGTTCATTTTACACATGTTGGAAATGCGATTTTTCTTTAAAATGTTAGGAATGCATTGAACAAGTTCCTGTAAGAAAATTGTAAGGGAATATTTATAGTGTATAGTACTACTGTACATAAAAGCAAAAAAGCAAAAAAAGGTGTTTGTTTACAAACCAAAATAAAAAATTTAAAAAAGTTCATTTTTAAGCCATTGCTAAAGAATAAATAACTGAAATTGAGTTTAAATTCCACCCCACCCCTTTGAGTGCCTGCAATGGCTGCGGACACTGTGGTAGTCTGCAGATGGCACATGCCACATCCGGGTCTTTCAAAGATGCCTGGCATGGAAAAGGTAATGTGGGGATTAGCCAATGAGGTCTTCTGGTTGTTTTTTTTACAAGAATAGAGGTTAGTAGGTGTTTTTCTTGTTGTGTGTAGGGAAGGTGGATGTGGCTATTGCTAGGAAAAAACTCACTGTGTGGATGTTGGGAGATTGTTGGATGAATAATTTGAAAAGGTACAGTGAGTTGTGTGGCATCTCTGGTACTATTGGTATGGAGGCAGTGGAGGTTAAGTGATATGCAGTGTCTGGGCTAAACTGGGTGAGTTTAATATCACTTTTTAACACTGTGCTCACTTTCAAGACCCAGATATTATAGTTAATCATTTGTGGAGGAAATAGTTTGGGCTACGTTACACCATTGTATTTGCAAATTGCATTAAAGGATATTTTCCAAGGCGTAATGGAACCATTTTCAAGTGGAAAGATCATTTTTTCGCAAATACATCCAAGGGAAGTATGGAGATGCCCAATTGTGTTTTCAGCACAACTAGAAGAAGGTAGGCACCTTGTAAATAAAGGTGTATATGCTATATTGAATGGTGTAGGCATGGCATCTTTTGAAAATGAAAACATCAACAATTTTCAGAGTGATGGAGTGAATTTGACTGATTTTGGGAATCAGATATTTCTTATAAATATTCAAAATGCAATGAGAAGGTTTATATAAAAAGGTGTACAGTGCAAATGAAAACATTTGTAAGTAGATCTAGGAGATAAAAATCAGAAAAGCAAAAAAAAAATAGTACAATAAATTGTTTAAATGAAGTGTAAACCTCCCCACCCCCCTAAATTGGAGGTTCTATCTGCAGACACTGCGGTAGCCCGTTCAGCACATGCCATATCCAGGTCTTTTGAGGATGCCTGGCATGGAAAGGGGACTGCAGAGCCCGCACACAGTCGTGGATGTCCGCGGCCATCGGGGGATCAGCCAATCAGGTTTCTTGGGAGTGGTGTACAGGAAGAGAGGATAGCAGGAGTTTTGTTTGCAGGAGTTTTGAGAGAACTGACAATGGCTATGGCTATGTCTTTGAAGAGGCAGAGTGTATGGATTCTGGGGGATTCATGGATCCATTGTCTGAAGGTCTATGATGAGCATTGTGGATTGGATGAAAATCTTGGATTCCATGAATTTGAAGCGTCATGGTATGGAGCGCGAGAGATGAAGTGGGTGGACTTGCTCCCTTTTTGTGTGAATATGGTTTACTTAAAACATGCAGACATCATTGTTCTGCATTGTGGAGGGAATAGGTTGGGTTATGTTACTGGAATTTCATTGCAATTTGCAATGAAGGAGACATTTGGAAAGTTGATGTAAATGTGTTCAAATTCCCAAATGTGGATGCGGTTGTATTTATTTTCTCTGTGAATGGAAAAAGCAAGGCACAACGTGAATAAAGCTCTTTGTGTTTTTTTGCGAGATGTCAGCATGACATCTTTTCATAGTGAGAACATTACGTTTGATATTGTCATCTTTTTGGACGAGATGAAGTGCATTTAACTGATGTGGGCAACCAGATTTTTCTGGACGCATTCAAAATGCATTGAAGCAGTTTTTGTGAACAGATACTAATTACATTGTGTAGAATCTGTGTTAGTTTAGTATATAAAACAAAATAATCAAAAACATTTTAAAAGTCAAAAAGACAAACAAAGATTTATTTAAATAGCACCAATTTTTGCATGAAAAATGCCCCCACCTCACCCCTGCAATTTTTAGGTGGCCGCAATCTACCGTGTTGTCCGCGGACTATGCAGGCTGCAATGGGGTCTGTGACTTTTCTTTATCACTTCTATTATTTAACTGGAAAGGTGGCTAACGGAACCGTTTCCTTTTTGTTTTTTGGTTTTGTAATTATTTTGTCTTTTTTTGGGTGGGGAGGTTTCCGGGAGAGGCAAGGTAAGGTGGGGTAGGGAAGAGAGGGAATGGAGGGAAGGGGCACCAATGACAGAGATGAAGGGGCAGGTAGACAGAGAAAAATGTTGGGTGTGCCTTAATTAAGGTAGGTGTAAATGTTTCTTGTGCTCCTTGACCGCGGCCTCGAAAGCACTCCAAACTGCTCCCCCCCTACAGATCATTGCTTCACAGTACAAACATAGTACTGTGACCCTTGAAAGGTAAGGGTCAACAGCATTCTCTATGGCCTGTGAGGCTGCTGCTGACATCCTCTGCCCCAAATGAGTATCCTATGTGGTAACAGTAGCAGTTGAAGAAGATGGGGTAGAGGCACAATCTACTTTTTCATGAAAATGGTACTGCCTTCATAAGAGCACCTGGGTGGTTGGACTTGGTGTGGTGCCGCATGAAGGTGGTGCCGTAGGATACAGACCCAGTTTTCCATGACTGAGTACAACTTTGCACTCAGAGAATGAACCTTGTTCCTCATCATATGTATCACTGTGCCTGTTCCCCTGTCCAGGACCTCCAGGTTGTTAAGGTGGTGCTGGTAGTGGTCTAGGTGGCTGGGAAGAAGTGATGGCCATAACAGATGCCATAATGGTCTTCATTAACTTTTGCAAAACAGATCTGAAAAGCAGTAAAGCAGATGCTCTCTTCTAGGTAGTCAGATTGAGAATGAGGAAAATTAATGGGAGGGTCCCGTCAGAGGAACCGTTTGGACAGTAGTGCTGTCCGAGGACAACCAAGTTGCAAATAAGCCTTGAAAAGTTCTAAAAAGTTCCCAAATCAATCAAGAATGGGTCTGGGAGCTGTGGAAGGGTAACATTTCAGCTTGAAATACCCTAAATCGGCAGAAAATGCATTTTGAAACTGTCCATGGATACTATTCGCGGACACACCATCACGCCGAACTGTGCAGTCACATAATGACATCTGGGGATGTCTGCGGTTCTGATGGACCTCTGTGGACACCCATTGGGCTGGTGTCACAGGGCGCATGCGCGTGCCTGTCCATACAACAGTCGCAGTGTCCACAAATTAATTAAAAGTTTATCATGCGAAACTGGGCATGTCCTGACATCGCGCCTGTCTGTGGGCACTGCCTGCCATTTTGAGTGCGGACACCCCAGACAGTCGTAGGTCCGCAAACTCATAATGGGACTTTAGAAAAAAAAGACATATCAGAATATACAACAAATTTATAGAATAAAAATACATTTATTTATGAAAGGGATGGGATATCGCAATGGGAAACATAAATGGGAGAATTACGAAATTCTGTGCTATAATGACCACAGGAAGAAGGGAGTGAGGTTTCATCAAAGCGTCTTTGATTTAAATTTTGGGAATTTCATGGGGTTGATTGCTGGGGAAAAGGGGGACAGGTGCAAGATTGACAGTGATAGGGAACATTTTTAATTACATGATTTTGAAATATTGTAAAAGTCCCTTAAAATCATTACTTAGTTCAATTAATTTTGTACACAAGTTCATGATTTGATTAAGTACAGTTGGGGATAGGGCTTCTCTTTGTGATTCTTGAGATTGCGTGGTTTCTTCATGAAAACTATGTACTGTAGTAAACAAAGAAATTATTATTTCAGTAAGGTCTGTACAAATTACATTATTTGTCTAATCACTCAAGTATGCTTGCCATTTCTGTCAAAATGGACATTTTTAGTTTTTTTTGTATAATACATGTTTACATAATGAATGCTAATAACAAAGAAGTAAATACAGGGTAATTACTGTTTGGTGAGAGCTTATTTTAAAATAAGCGCTTGGTGTATGTTAGTCTCTATGAACAGTTGTTTTGAAGTGATAATATGAGGTGTACACTTATGGTTTATGCTTGGTGCATGCCATTATGTTGTGTGTTATGAATAAAAAATAATTTGTACATGTTCAAGTAATCATTTGTACGAAAAGGTATATTTGGGTGCAGTAAATTTAAGTAATGTTGCTTTATGTATATGTGTTTGTTGGTTGATGAGTAGAACATTTTCTGTTCTACCCTGTGCTTCTGGGCTTTGTGAATGCTACCTTCTGCCTGCAGACATTCAAATTGTCTGCAGACTCTGCAGCTGCTACTTTGGGGTGAGTGATATATAAGGAACTTCTAGCAGATTAAGGGTTCACTGGTAAAAACCTATGAAATTCAATGAAAACATTTTGTTAAAGGGACATTATGGTTAAGTTGCACTAATAAAAACCAATCAATTCAGTGAAAAAATGTTGTTTAAGGGACGTTATGGTTACAAGTAAAACTGAAAAACCATTGAAATTTGCCAGTTACGGTAAGCTAAGCAACCATAACTTGTGCCACCACTGTGCACTGCTAATACTAACACCCATGCCATCAAAGATGACATGACAAATGGTAAACTTGTTAATGTATGTCATTTATGATCGAAATTGACATCATTGTTCTTCAAGTATATACAAATATGAATACAAAATACAAAATGAGTTGGTTTTGAGCTTCCTGCCTTCGATGAAAAGTTCCTAAAGTCCTTGTAAATTCAGTGGCCTCTGGGATATTCCAGTTGTTCTTGTGGTGACCGTCAATTGTTATAGCCAACTTTTTATTTTTTAAAACAATGCAGTTATGTGCCTTTTGGTTCCCCTTGGATGTTTTTATATGATTGTATGATATTTTATGATGTTTGGTGTAAAATTGTTTTTGTTTTCTTCTTTGTGAAAGACTTGCTTTGTACTTTGTCCAATGCTAGGCCGTAACAAAATAAACAAAAATAAAAAATGTTAACAAGGGTTCAGGTTTGCTTCTTTTTATGGGCATGAGTATGACTATGAGTTAAGTGATTTGTTGATTGTTATGTGACCTGTGGTGGTGTACAATGGTATGTCATGTTTCCTCACTTGTTATCTATTTGGTCCCCTATATCTCATGATTATTTGTTCTCGTTTACAGGTGTCTCAGGCTCATTAGATCATTGGGAGATGAGTGGGATATTTGGTTCATGATGTTGGTTTAGGGAGGTTCCTGCTCATGTTAAGGGATGTTAGCCTACGCATGGGATCTGTAGATTTGTTCAAATTGAAATTAGATGGGGTCTGTCTTTACCCTGGTGGTACCACATTAAGAACATTATGCTTGGGGCATTGTATTGTTTGGATAACACCAAAGTCATTAGCTGTGATTCTAAAAACAAGGTAATATTGCCCCTTTGACATTGGTTACTTCAGACCATCATTGAAAAATGCCGGAAAAGCAGTTTATAACGGACATTTAACCAAGGAAACAGCTTAGCATGAAAGATATCTTGATTGGCTAAATATGCCACATGTTCGTACATGTATTTAAAATTATGTTTAGGGGTCTTGCCCTTAGCCACACTAAGAGGTGGGTGGAATCCAGTAAGGTCTGTGAGGTGCCCTTACCCTCAGTCTTATAATGACAATGTACACAATGTTTTGTTTCCATGTGCTTTATCCTCTGACCTAAGACATGTCAATTTGAGGCGTTGTTTGATCAATTATAGAGCTAGGTACTTATGAGCTGCAGAACCCCTTGGTAAATCAACAGAAAATGCTATGTTACTTTTGCAGTGGCACATTATTTAAGGAAAGCATGCAACACAAATCCAAATTTGTAAGTGTTTTAGCCTGAGACAATTCTGCATGATGTTCTGGTCTGGACTTAGGTGTCTATGTGGCTTAGGTGGCTACTCATAAGTGAAGTGCAATTAGTCGCTGACACATTCTAGAAAGCACCACATGGTGAAATGAGGGGCAGCAAAAGATACTGTCCATTGCATGTACCATTTACGCATATGTCACTACAAAGCTTTTCTACCAAACATTATTGAAATAGGTTATGTCTTTGTTGCAGTACAGTTAGATTGTGTCACTCTTGTAGTAGGACACATTTTGTGTTAGTGTTGAGTGTATGGCTGAAGGACCAGATAGTGCAAGCATTCAGTAGGGTATAAGTTATATAAGTTATACGTTATAACTGTTTTTCTATAATGCGCTTACCACCAGTGTGTGCTAATAGTTAAGAGTTGGTTGCTTTCTGGCTGCATTTCAAAGGTTCAGTCCTGTTTGTTTAGTTCAATTTTATTCCGGCTTCCCCCCACAACTGTTCATATGGCTAAGGCCTTTGGAGGAAGGTTGAAGAGCCTCACAGAGATTGGTTATAGTTGCAAGACGTAACTGTCCCCAGATGTTTCAGGTAGGATATATATGAAACATTATGTTCCCAACATTGGGTAAATGAAATGACAGTGATTGACAGATTTTGGTGTGAACAAGGCCTGGAGGCAAGGCCTAGCCAGGGTGTTGAATGAAGTTGTGGTTACACTGCCCACATTACGAAGTGGTAGGTCCATTGGAACTGTAACTGACAGGCGAAAGAGAGCAAATATATCCAAGAAATTAGTCTTCAAGGGCAGTGCTTCGGATGTGATATTTTTATAAAGACACCTGGCACACAAGAGAGATATGGAATGATGTGTGCTAGGAAAGCAACATGTTTCAAGATGGGAGTCACATGAGGTGTTGCCAAGTGCACAGCTGCAAAGTCTGAGAATTGCTGAGGGGTGCAAAGTTGTCTGGTCTCATCGGAAAGTAGTATTGAATACATTTTGATGCCACAGGATATTGACTTCACTATTTATACTCACTTCAGGATTGGGTCATCTCAGGGGGCATGCAGATCATGAGGTTGTCCTGGCCAATGGAAAAAAGTCCATTGTAGCAACAGTAATATCAATAATGTTGTACAATCAAAACTGAATATGTTTTGATGACTGCACAATTGGGTCATCCATAGGCGGCAGCATTTAAATGATCATGGGTAGGTTACTGATCAATGGGTTAGGGTTGAATAGGTTTTGTTTAGACTTCTATAAGGGGCTAGCCAAGGGGGAGTGTGGGATTAACATCTACTTGATATTTGCAACAAACGTTGCTTTGTGATTTTCGTCTATAAAAACTGTAAACTGATAGGGGCGTGTCAAGAGCTTTTCATTTTTTCAGTTTGACAGAGCTGACTGACTCTCCCTGATGTATTTGCATGTAATTAATCTTGCTTTCCTTGCAAATCGTGCACTCCTTATCAATGCCTTGGATTGTTTTTATGGTTCTAGTTTTGGACCTACCATACAACAAGAACAATACCATTACATTTGCAATATACGTTTTTTGAAAAGTTGGTGTATCGTGCTGGTCAAGCCTTTGGCATTTCCATTGCCTTTGGCATTTGCAATCACATTAAGTATAATGAATCCTCATTTCTCTTAACCTGAAAGTTCTCATAGCAAAATTCAACAATTGAAAGAAAGAAACATACATTGTCGAGTTCAATACAATCACTGTGCTTCCCTGTAACATACCGGTAATGTTCTAGACAGGAGGGGTAAAATCCACCTCTTACTCAGGTGGTGACACCACATATAGAGCACACAATGTGGTCTGTCTTCTGTATAACGCATCTGACACTCACACCCTATATCTACATTTTCCATATTTTTAGGCCATTGTGTGGGGTTGGTTCTAATCAGCAGTGAAGCTAGTCACAGTTTTGTAACCAGAAACCTATATTGCAATATTTCCAAACCACTGGTCTTGTTTGTTGGACATGTCATTTGTCGTTGACCCGTTTTTATATGACAGGCCATTTTTGGTCAACCTAATCTGTTTTGGTAATTTCCTCTGAAGTAACAAACCAGGATACCTGTGCCAATGTTTCACATGAGAGTCTCTGTGTCCTTTAACCGTGAGATCTTCCTTCTATGGTTGGTAATATGTAAATCATACAGTGAAGATTTTAATGAAGAGAAATCTCCCCTTCACTATGTCTTTACCCATGTCTTGCTCTCCTTATAACAATACGATCAACATTAAGGTAAGGACACACCCATTGTCAGTGCCACTGAGTTGTTATACTCTTACTTATTTCCAACAGACTGTTTGTAAAATTCTTCAGAAGCCTCTGTAAATGTCTGTTGTCCCAAAATAACAACAGTTCTCTCCCAGATATTGTCTTAGCATTTTTAACGGTGCCTGAATCTGCCATTTGTTGATTTGTGCACCTACTGATTACTTAATTTTCACCTGTACCTTCTTCGAGTGTGGCACTGAACTAGGTTGTATGAGTATGCAACACCTAGATTATCAAAAGTCACTACTACTTCAAGTAACAAAAAACAAATTTTTTTGAGTTTCATACGTTGCCCAATAGCCACAAAAGTAGCTTTACTAGGATTGATTCTTAAATTCAGCTCATTACAATGTGTGCCCAAGGCTTGCAGAAATTGAAAGGCCGATTCATGGAACAAATGTGTGCCGAAATGTGTTGTGCAAGCTGGTGCAAGCGTGAAAAAGCAAGCGTGCGTTTCATGGAAGGCCCTGCGTGTGTTTTTTCCCTGGATGTGCGCCAAATCTGCAGGTGGCGCACACGGGCGCACACATCACTGTGACATCTCGAACGCTGTGCATGATGCGCCCAGCGAAAGCGCACAAAGTATACAGCACACACCAAAAAGGGGGTGGAACACGCAGAATGGGGAACAAATCGTGAAATTAAGTCGTAACTGGGGAAGCACTGCTGGGAAATACACGGAACGGCCACATGCGCGAACAACACGTAGTCATGGAACCGACTACGGGAAACTCGCGCAAGCCAAAAGACACGCACAGGCGTAAACACGTCCACCACACAAAGGCAGGTGGAAGCGTCCCCGCGCACTATAAAAGTGCACGCAAACAACAAACACGTATATAGAGCTACGATGAATGTCCCATTTCTCGCAGCACTGATCGTGGGACAACGCAGGAGGAGGAGAATAGCCAAGCCCCGCATTTTTTTGCACAGGACCAGCCTTTTTGGGATGCCTGATGACGAGGTCTATGGCAGGTATAGGTTTCCACCTGGTATCATCCTAGACCGGGTCACTGAGTGGGAGGATGACCTCACATCACCCACCTTGTGCTCCCAAGCACTGGGCCCCTTGGAAAAGGTGCTCAATGTCCTGCATTGTTTGGCCACTGGGTCATTTCAACAGACAACTGCCATAGTTGGGGGCGTCTCACAGGCCACGCAGTCACGCTGCCTACACCAGGTGTTGGCAATCATGACTGCACACCCCTCAGTCCGCAGGCACATATACATGCCCAGAACACCTGCAGAAAGGCAGGCCGTGGTCCAGGACTTTTACAGGGTGGCACACTCCCTCAAAGTGCTCGGTGCCATAGATTGCAACCATGTAGCCCTCATCCACCTAGGGCCACCGAGCACATCTACCGCAACCACAAGCACTGGCATTCCATCAACGTACATGTTGTATGCGATGCCCATGGAATCATCACCTCTGTCTATGCAAACTATCCTGGCTCTACCGATGACAGTTTCATATACAGAATGTCCGACCTGAGCTGGGACCTGGAAGCTGGGAAACATGGCGACACATGGCTCATTGGTGAGTACAAATGTCTGTGCACATGCATGCATGTCACACACAGACAAATACACAAACCCGCGAATGACAACCATCCTCACCTCTCCAGGGGACAGTGCCACCCCTCCGAGCAACCACATGATGATGCCAATACGGAACCCCACCACACCACCCCAGGTAAGATACAACACTGCCCATATTGCAACCAGGGACATAGTGGAGTGCACATTCGGAGTGCTCAAGTCACGCTTCCGCTCCCTTGACCACTCTGGTGGGCAGCTACTATATACACCCCCAGTAGTGTGCAGGATCATTGTGGCAGCATGTGTCCTGCACAATGTTGCAACATGGAAGTGCGTACCGGTGGACATGGTGGTGCCCCCACATCCTCAACCACAGGCACAGGCACTGCTCATGGGAGGGGTAAGGGCATGTGGCGAGGCAGCCCGGACCCAGCTTGTGACCACATTTTTCACCTAAACTCCCACCATGCAGAGTGTACAAAGGCCTGGCACATACCAGGTGACAATCAATGATGACAAAGAGACAGTCAACTGTCACAAACTTACCACCATGAGAAAGTTGCCATGGAAATGCTACATTGTGTGCATCCCTAGCTACTTAAACATAACCAATCCTGTGTGACCAAAAGGAACACGTGCAAGGTGAATATCACACTCCCCCCCCTGGAAAACAGGCTATGACAATCACTGTTATGTCACCCACATCCTCCCAACCCACATCACCCACACATACAAAGTCATACACAAATGCATGCCACCAGCGGTACCATCAACAAAAGACAAAATGCCTGATGGCATGCACATTGGCCAATCCAAATCTGCAAATCCCAAACCCGTGTGCTGTGTGTGTCTCCTGCAACACACCACTTAGCACACAGCACAGTGAGCAGCCATTGTGTTGGGGATACACCTTGAGCATCATATAAAAAGGATCAGCAACACAAATAACCCAGTGACGCATGTACACAATCCCCAAATGCGCTGCAGGGCACACGCATGCCAGAGAAGGCAATCTGTGTGCACGTGTGGGCATGGAAGCGTGGTTGGATGTGTGGTGGAGCATTGTGTAAGTGTGTGTGTCAGTAGGGACATGCACTGAATACATGCATGTGAAATCAAGTGACCCTCAGTGTCCTGTACACATCACATTTGAACAGTGCCCATGCGTACACCGCAGTATGTCAAAGCACAACAATCCCTTGACACCTGAAAAGTAAAACCAACACAGGAACATCCATTGACCAGCAGGACACATGTACATAGTACCCCACAATGAGAGTGCCCAAACACCGTAGCCCAAGCGTACTGTCCGACAACAAAAGCCCCTCCCTCATTTACTCATGACCATGACCTTCAGAAGAACTGTGTCTGGGGTCCATTGGCTTCTTCCTTCTAGTCTACCTGGCTTCAGGATTCCCCCTTCCCCTTGGTTTCCTTGTTCTTCCTTTCGTGTAAATAGGGTCCAGCCCCCTCAGAGGCCAAAAGAAATACCAAATCCCAGAGAACTCAAAGGAGCCAAACCCCCAAACCAGGGAAAAAGCCTGTAGCCACCAAAAAAACCCAGAAGATTCTCCAGTAGATGTCTTTAAGTCGCTGAATATGGCCAAGCACATGTCCAAGCAGAATGATAGAATAAATATCAAGGTAGCACAGTTGAACAATGGTTCAACAGGATGGGTAGCAATTTCAGTACACCATAATCAATGAGGATGCCACAACTGATAGGTAGTGTCACAGCTCCGGTCTCCAGATGCAGGAGTGGCATGAACCAACCACCCCCTCCGCGGTCTAGGCACCTGAAAGCTAAAACTTACACAGGCCTCCGAGATCCCGGCGGGAAAAGAAAGTTAGGGATCCATTGGTTGGATAGGTATCGGTATTTAGGATAACTGGAAAGAGGGTCAGGAGAGGGGAGGTGGATGGGCAAGGGAAAGTAGGGAAAATACAAAATACAACAATTGACAATTACACATACTCAATCAGAGAAACCATGTTCTTCATGCACATTGTACAAAAGGCGAGCCAAAGAGAGACTTATCTCTGGCATGAGTGCTGGCCTCCTGCCTGCACACTCTCAGGTCCGGTAATAGGCACAGTTCAAGTTTGCAAAGAGAGCATGAGTTACTATTCTGTGTGTGTTTTTCCCACACATAACACCATTCATGCCTCGAACTTAGTGACTCCTCCCAAAACAAGCACTCTTGTCTGCTGCTTTGTCCGCATAGTTTTGTTTGCCCCGTGATGGTTTATACACTGTTAATGCGGTAAACGGAAGACCATGTGTTAAGAATCACACATTATAGAATGGGCCTTGGATTTGCTGCTAGCCGCGTGTGGTGAGGTGCGACTTCAGTACAAGTCGCATTCTGCCAGGCGCGGCTTTCTATAGGCAGCGCACGTGGCTAATTGAATATGCTTATGATATGCACTGCACTCGAGTTTGTGCGTCGCTGGGTGCCCCCCTCTTGAACTGTATTATTTTTTGGCTAGGAGCACTACTACGCTAATAAATCAGCTTCTCTGGAGCAGAGTGGACTCGAGGATATGGTTGACGCCCCCTGCGTGTGCCCCTGACAACTTGGACAGCTTCTTGGCATTTGCTCCTGAGTGCAGCTTTTTTGTACTGTGCACGTCTTCCCCAATGCCTGGCTAAGCTCGCCAGCGCTGGCGCTACTTAGCTTGCATGTGTGAGGAGCCTGGAGGAAGGTCGGCTGGGGCGTGGCCCCTCGTGCTGCTCCCCTTGGTCAGAGCTCCTAGAAACACGCCTGCTTCTGTCGGACGTCTGAGCACAAGCCCTGTGTTTCTGCTCGCACGCGCATGCGCACGTGTGCCACACCCAACGTGGTCAGGGTTTTGTAGTTCTTGGCCCGGTGTCTGCTGGGAAAGGGAGTCTGGAGTCTCCTTTTCCTGCAGAAAGGGCATCTTTTCCGTGTGTGTGTCTTAATGCTGCTTGTTACTGGGCCATGTCTGAGACCTACATCTGACCTCCTCCCACACAACCCCATGGTCTGTACCCTGACAGGTAGAGCTGGAACTTGAGTAGAAAATATCCAAGGATGGTGGCACAACTGGATGGTTGAGCCGAAACCCAATCAATCCTTGATACAGTGAACAAAGAAAGGCAGAGACAGCACAAGTATGGAAAGGCACAGTGAATGCGAGATAGCCGGAAACAGCTGATAGCAAGTTAAGAGCCACAACAGTTGAATGGCATTGGTAAAAGCCAAAAAGTCAACATAAATGCATGGATGTAATAGATGAAAGAAAGGAGGAGCAACAGAGAGATGCTGTTGAACAGAAGTGTACTGAGGCAATCCAAGGCAGTGTAAGAGTATGTGGAAATAACTGCCCGAGAGACGGGCGGACAGATCTGCAACAAGGACAGTAGCAGGAAGAAAAACAGAGACTAAAGGCACCAGAGTGTGAAAAACAAGTAAAAGAGCTGTAGTCCAGTAGGAAAATTGCGCCGTCAGGCAGCATCAAAGTCCAAGAGGGAAGACAGATCCAACGTGCCATCCAAACAGAATGTAGCGTAGTAGTAGTATAGCCGGATATCTCAGATGAAGACTGGACTATGAGTTGTGCCTCTTGGGTCACTTTCCTAATGCATCCTCCTTTGCCACAATCCCCAGGGGCTGAATTAACACGTACCAACTTGACATTGTCAACACCCGGCCACCTCCCACCATCAGTGTGACTTTGAGAGCTAAAGGGTGCAGGCTACCGTCTACAGCATGAAGTGCATCAAGCACATATACAGGCAAGAAATGAACACACATCACAATCAACATCAATAAATGGACATTTGAAAAATGTACTCACCGAAATTGATTGCAGACATGCCGTGGAGAAAACATCCATAATCCCCAATAGGGGTGTAAACACAAGTAGTACAGCAGCAGACAGGCCACAGATATGACGAAAGTCCAATGCCCTTGTGTAAATGGTTGTCACACCGAACGATCCTTGCAAGCGCATGGAAAGGGGAAGCAGGAGTGGCATATGGGTCAGGACCCCAAGCCACAAACACATATACGAGACAAGCTTGAATGGGTCCAGCTGGAACAGACAGTGGATGTTTTCAAAAGCCACAAAGCACCACACCTTCACATAAATGCACAATAGACAAACAATTTTAAACTAATTCAACTAATTAAACTAATAAAATAAAAATGGCCACATACGACCCGGGGGGAGAGGCACCCAGGAGGGGGGAGGTACAGGGTACACCTCAACACCCACATGCGATGATGTTGAGATAAAAAAAAAAAAACTCCATGGGCTCAATGCCTGCACGGCCCAACCTGTGTGGTAGATAAGTCGTTGTCCTGATCACCCTCTGGATGGAAATCAGAAGGTGGACATGGCACAGTACCCTGACCATGCCTATGCGCAGCTTGCCCCTCGACGGCAGCAAGTCTGCAGGACTGGTAAGTCTGTTCCTGTGCAACGATGACAGGTAGGTCAGCGTGTAGCACCTCACGTGATACGCGTGCTTCCTCTTGCAAGGTAGCACATGTAACACAGAGTTCTGCCTGCATGGCCTCGTATGACATCTGGAGCACCTCCCAGCAAGCACGTAGCTCAGCCGAGATGGTATTCTCAAGCTGCTCCACTCTCTCCTCTGACCGCTTCCTCTGGGACATGTTGAGCACACTCAGAGTAGATCTGAGGGATTGATGGTCATACCTCAGGGCCTTCTTGTGTGCCTCTGCGTGAGCAGCAAGTGGTTGATGCAGAGACACCATTTCAGCCCGGCGTGCCCTGTCTGAGCCCGCCATGCTCAGCCTGAGTGAGAGGGCCATGGACTGTGCTGCCCGCTGCTGGAGATCCACCTGCCTAGCAGGGGGGAGCACGCATTGGGCCACACGTTCCATGCTCTGAGCGATCTTATCAATAGCTGCCCCCTATTGTTCTGAATTGGCATACATGGATTGCTCCCACTCAGTATACCCCAGTGGCCCACGGCCACCACGTTGCCGGACTCGACCCCCGCGGGGCCCAAGGAGCCATGGTCCTCACTGGATTGGCACCGCCGCGGCTGCAGGACTACATCCCCCCAGGCACATCAGCAACTGGTGTGGAGTGTGACCATGCATCCCGATCCACCACAGGCAGAAGCTGCTTGCATATGTACATGTGAAATTGTTGAAAAAACCTGTGTCCATATACAGCCGTATGGTGATAATGAACAACATACTATACAGCAAAGCAAGCAGCTACAACTCTGCTTGCTTAGATGTATGTGAAAGTGTACACAAACACACATGCAGACAGCTCCACATTCATTACAACCCAATTGGCAGGCTATAGTCAATCTGCGGCCTATACCAGTTAGTATAGGCCGCAGATTAACTAATCAACTTTGCTAAACCCCCGCTAGGGTGTTCCAATACTGAGTACATGTGTCACAGGATGCACCTGTGCCTGTGCTTTTCATGATAGTGAAGGGATGACAATCTGACCATACCTGACAGATCACTTTGACATTGCAGCAGTGACTAGGCATGTAGAACAGTGTAACATGGCTCAGAAGTGGGTTGGTGCAGTGCAGAGCATGTGTACGTTACCAACTGTCTACATCAACAAGCATATTATGATGTCAATCAATAAACATGAAGGCAGTGTAAAAGCAAGGCTAGGCATCACATGCTATGTGCATGCAATGGGTTGCATGGCTGCAGGCAAGCCCCCCCTTAGTGAAAATGCAGATATGCAGGGAGGCATAGCACGGCAGTGAAAAGTTGACCAGAGAATTGTGTATTGGCAGACAGTGTTGAGTAGCGTCAATTGCATCATCTGAGTCAACTGACAACACAGCAGATGGGAATGGGACAGTAAGCAGGACACATGATGAACCCTCTGTAGTACACCCATTTGTGTACAAGTCACTACACCAGTGGAACAGAGTGAGGGGGCCTGAAACCATAGTAGGCCTGTGCCCCACACAGACCATGATACCCTAAACATGTGTGTGATGCAGGACTGAGCCAGAGTGGGCATGGAATGGATGATCAAAAGCCATTAAATGTATGTCATCATGGACACGTACTACTATGATCATCCTGTCAAGGACACATAGGGGCATGCATGGAAGGCACATGGAGCATGAATGGGCACTCAGGTCCCTGCGGAGCATCTGCCATCTGCACAGTCCGAGTGAGACACCCTGCATCAAGGACAAAGGATGTACCCCACAGTATGTGTCTGGCAATGTTGGCAGGGGGAAGTGTGCATGTACACAGGAGCGTTGAACACGCCATTGCAGTAGTCCAACATGTTACCCACCAGTGCCATGGTGAAATTAGGGTGCAGGTGGGTGAAGGAGCAAGGGAGCATGCCTACGTGGAGTACCTGCATGCATGCAGAACACACATGCACGTCAGTCATGCGATGACATAGTCCGAGTGCTGAGTGGAAAGACACCTCAGGCTACTTGCAGAATGGCCAGTGAGCTGGAACATGGACCGGAGGGGTAGCCGGGTGACTAGCATGTGAGTAGGGTGCATGTGTGGTGATGAGGACAGTCCATGTCTGCACTACATGTCCAGCATGCTGCACAGCAGGCACGCATTAGTGAAGCATTGCATGACTGTACACATAGCATGTATTGGCAGTCAAGCACAACACATCGCACAAGCAAACCACACATGGCCTGGACAAACACGCAACAACACTCACTGATAGGGCATCAAAATACAGCATCTCTCCCACTCTTTCGACCGATTCAGCCAGGATGAACTCCGCAACGATCACCTCGTGCGGAGTGAGTTCTTCCTCTTCAGGTGGTGGCCCACTGCCAGTCACCCGAGTCATGGCATAATTGGAGGCACGCTTTAGCATTGCACAGCGTCGGAGGTCATCCCAACGCTTTTTGCACTCCTGAGCTGTGCGCACCTCATGTCCGAATGCTCTAACACCCTCTGCAACATACTTCCAGTAGTCCCAATGCTGGGCAGGCGTAGTGTGACAATTTGGGCCAACAAGCATATCACGGTCGTGTTCCGACACGTAGCCCACAAGGAAGTCCAGTTCCTGCTTTCAGAAAGGCTTCTATCTTGAGGTTCCGGATGCCGTAGCCATGTCTGTGGTCCCAGCCTCTTGTGCAGGAGCAACCTTCCTCCTATTGGGCAGTGATCTGGACCCTGACAGGCAAATGCCGCCCTGATCAGTAGGGGCAGTGGCGCTGGTTGATTGAACCAAGGGAGTGGCAGGTGGAACTAGGACGGATGCCCTGACTCGCATCAGTGGCTGCTGGGTGCTCTTGACTGGACCCAGCGCAGCAACAGCCGCTGTGCCAAGGTCATTGACCGAGACTGTCCTGGATGGAATACTCATAGTCAGGTTTGTGTCGGCTGCATCTGCCCATGCAGTTACCAACACCCAGCTGCTCGGGGCAGCAGATGACAACACTGCCCCAGGGACATGTGTCTCGGTCAGAGCAGCCCTGCGTGCACTTGCCACATGCCTCCTGACCACCTGGAAATCATCCTGGGACTCTTCAGGTGCAAACGCAGCATGCGCTAGTCGACCCTGAGCCTGGGTGGTGGTGGCCACAGCTGCACCTGCAGATACCACTACCCTTGGGCCTGTGGCAGTCAATGAAACTGACTGCTGGGTCACATGGGTGCCAGTGTCAGATGCAAGAGCTGCATCTCCCGTAACCACAGGGGGTGGTGGCATGACTGCACCAACACGTAGCAGAACATCTTGCCGAAGTGGCGCACGCCTGCCTCTTCCCCCTCTACAGCTGCCCTGGACACCCTGGAGTCCCCCTACTCCCTCATCACCCCAGACACGTCCCTGACCACACCCACCACATGGAGGATGCCCTGCTGAGGCGCCCCTCACCTTTTGTTGGCTCCCAACCATGGCACAGATGTAGTAGTGAAAATGGGAGGTGTACACGACAACTGTCCTGGGCAATTGGGGTGAAGGGGGTGGGGTACTAGATGTAAACAGAACCCCTATGTGCCTGCAAGGCTGTATGTGACCCCTGTGATTAAGTGATGGGTCACGCAATGCTCAGGCACCCCAAAACTGCAGTAAAACCTTGCACGCAACCCCCGGTAGCCAACGTGTGTGGAATTAACCTCCCGCATTATGCAGAGACACGGAAAACAGGTACGCGTGGAACACGCAGGCTACTATGACCCCCAAAATGTGTACACGATACACAAGGGGGAAAAATAGCATGTGCAACTCTCTGTCTGACTTTTGTGGTAATGAAAAACATGCGTATCCAATACCCCCACCAAAAGAAGAGATACGTCCTTGATCCACTGTGAAGTAGTGATGGCGCGTGAAACAACTAGAAATAGCAACACACGCGTCAGTCTCCATGAAAAATACATACAGCAAACTGCTGGCCCTGCTCACCTTTAAACTGTGCCGGGAAACACCTGCGTGCATCACGTCACTTACGCGCTTAGGCCCTTTCCTCGAATTACACGCATTAACACACAGACGTGCTGTTTTTGCACGTGCGGATTCACTGTTCCCCCAGTGCCAAGAGAAACGCCTGCACTTTCGTGCTAAGGGCCTTTCCTCGAATTACACGCTGACGTGCTGTTTTTTTCAAGTGCCAAATCACTCCATTTCAAGCTGGCCATGCAACAACACACAGAAGACCATGCTCCTGCTCAGAAGGCCATTTTCCTGCCCCCCAGAGCACCGAACCGACTCCCACCAGCCATCTGCTGCTGCCTGCCTGCCTGCTGGCCACGTGCCCTGCTATTTGGTGCCTGCACATCAGCCATCTGCAGGGGTCCAGTTGCTGGGACCACCCCTGCTGGAACAGAAGACTCCCGACTGCAGTACCATCGCTCCACAGCCCAGCACCAGGACCCAGTTGCCCACCCACACCTGCCTCAGGGGTTGCCATGTCGGGGGAAACACATCTGAGACCACTGGCAACCCCCAGCCAGAGATGCAGAGGGCTGCCAGCTTCACAGCAGGAGAGGTTGGCATCATGGTGGAGCAAGTCCTGGTGCATTATGATGCCCTCTTCGGAAGAACACGCACCCACAAGGATGGACAGAGGAGGATCTGGATGGACATCGTAGTTGCCATCAATGCGGAGGGGGTGGCAACCCGCGACCTACCACACGTTCATAAGCGCTGGGAGGACTTCAGGTCCAGGACCCTTAGGAAGGCCCAAAGCCTCTTGGATGCAGCGGATGCAATGGGGTGCCAGGTCCACCTTACCAATGACCAGATGAGGGTCCTGGCACGCATATGCCCAGTGCTTCACCTCCAGGTCCTCGGGAGGCAGACCCGTCCGGAGTCGAGCGGTAAGTGTCCATGCGCACTGATTGGGTGCAGTGCATGTTGAGGTGTGCCAGGAGTGTGCAGCTTGGACATATGTCTGGAAAGCCCCATGTATAGATGTGTATGTGCAGGGACATCAATGGTGTATGTGTTCCAAAGCATGATGCACAAATGCATGTGGAGAAGCACACATGTTAGCATTTCTGTGTATGTACTATGCCATGGTTGGGGTGTTCCACCATCATGTACGTGCATGGTGTACATGTGTGTGTGTTTGACATGTGTGTGACTGTGATACGCCATGGATGCATGTGACACAGGCATGTTGGAAGCCGATTGGCAGATGTGACATAGTTGCCGATAATTGCACTGTGACAGGTGGTGGAGATGTACAGATGCATGTCTGTCTGGTGGCATGTGTGCATGTGTTCGGCACGACCCATGTTGCTTGTGATGTCAGGCTAACCTTTGGATGTTCATGCTGTTGTGTGTGTATGGATGCTGCTGCCTGCTGCACCATTCCTGTTAATTTGTGCATGTGTGCGGGTTCAAATGATATGTGTGTTGGGGAGTGTGATGCCATCTGTGAAGTTTGACATTGCCACTCATGTGCAACTGTCATGTGTGTATCAGCCAATTGTACAGTGCACTGAGGCCTGTGTTCTGTCTCTCCCTGTCTGCAGCGTTGACTGATGAAGAGGGCGGAGATGGTGCTGTGGAGCACAGCGGCAGGGATCCCACCGCCAGCCAGAGACGCTAGGCCCAGCTCCCCTCCCAGGTAGTCATCTCTTTAGGGAGTGAGGAGTCTGGTGCCGCGTCCATGGCCGCAGCTGCCGAGGGCAGGTCCAAGAGGTTGAGTTTGGAGGTGGATTCCTTGGCAGCAGTAGGGGCAGCTGAGCCCCCACAGGGCCCTATGGAGGAAGATGGCATGGTGTCATCCAGGTTGGTGGGAGATTTAGTTGAGGAGGAGGCTGTGGAAGGCCCACGCACGGGGCCTGGAGTGGGGATTCCACTGGTGCTAGTGGCGCAGTCCAGGGGCAGGGACAGGGACAGGAGGCAGCACAGGACGCCGCGGAGGTGTCTGTGTGTAATACTGTCCCCGGTCCTGTGACTGCTTCATCCGGCACCAGCAGGGATGCCTCCGTCCAGATCCGTTTTCAGAGAGGGGATGCGCATACAACAACTCCTCTCCCTGCGGACGTTGCAATCCAGGACCATATTGAGCCTGTCCTAGCTGGGGTAGCGTTGCGTCAACTGGTATTCGGGATGACGTGCAGGGTTCTCATCTGGACATTGCACGTCATTTCGAATACCTCTTTGGCCGTGTCAACCTACTATGACAGGTCGTCGGCAGTGGGTTCATCCGTGTGCTGGAACTTCTTGCGACCCCTTCCTCAACTGAGCCCCCTATGCGCCAGTCGTCCTCCGTGCCGTCTTCCGGCCCAAGTATCACCTGGGCCCCCGGTGGAGCTGCCCCTGAGCCAGTGGCCAGGCTGGCAGAGGACACATCCCTGCCACAGTCGCGAGTCAGAGATCCAGCAGGGGTGACCACCCCACCAACTGGACCCCAGCAAGAGGAGGACATGCAGGCATCAACAGGCAGGGCACGTGCATGGCAGCAGCAGGCTCAGGGTGGAATTGATCATGGCTCAGGGTCATCAACATCCCAGGGGCAGGCATCAGCCATCGGGCAGGAGGACCCAAGATTGGGAGTGTCTTCCGTGTGGCAGCGGTTGGGCCGGCAAATAGATGCAGAGCGGCAGCGCGCGGAGAGGGTACAGCTCACAATGGTCAGGGCAGAGAACTCCATGACCCGGCGTTGAGGCGGGCTGCGTGCCTCGAGGCAACTCGCAGGGAGTTGGAGGAGGCCATGGATGCATCCCTGCGAGACCTTGAGGCCAGATAAGAAGCCCGCCTCCGGGACATTGAAGTGGAGTTCGATGATGCCCTGGCCCGGGACATCAATGAGTGAGCCGTCGGATTAGCCCACCGCCTTTGTAAATAGTTATGTAGGTGTAGGTTTCCTTTTTCTATTTTTTTTATTTGGGGCGCATGGACTATTCCCCGCGTTTTTGTATATAGTTATTTATTAGGTAGGATTTTTGCTAGGTTTCCTTTGGATTGTTGGGCTCATGGACCCTGGGATATTCATTTGTAAATAGTTATGAACCCGCATTTTTTTTTTTTTTTACTTTGTTTTTAATTTTGTTTTTAATTTTGTTTAATGGACGGACCCATTGGAGCCATTTTACTTTGGATTTTATTGGTTACAGCATTCATTTTTTTTAAATCATTTTTGGACTTCCGGACTTGGATACATTTTATTTCTTATTGTGTGCTTTTGTTTTATTCATTTAGTTTATGATTTAATACAGTTTTTTCTCTACTTTACTTGTGTGGTCCTCTCTCTTTCGTTTTGTGCATGTCACAATGTGGGTTTTCTCAGTCATGTGTCGTCATTGTGTGGGTCTGAGGGACATTTACTCATGGGCATGCTGGTTATTTGTTTTCTATCATGACATGGGGAATTCAATGTGGAGTGGATGCAATGCTTGGTTGGGTGTTTGGACAGGGGTGGCGTGGGGTGGGATTTGGGTGGCCATAAGGGTCATGGCTCTGGATTGTGTAGACGTGTTGGGTGGGGGGACATGAGTCGGGGCCTGCTGGCAGGTGCCCATCACTGGGGGTGGGGTGGGGGACATGAGTCGGGCCTGTTGGCAGGTTGCCGTCAATGGGGGTGGGGTGGGGGACATGAGTCAGGGCCTGCTGGCAGGTGCCCATTACTGGGGGTGGTGTGGGGGACATGAGTTGGGGACTGCTGCCAGGTTGCCATCAATGGGGGTGGGGTGGGGGACATGAGTCGGGGCCTGCTGGCAGGTGCCCATCACTGGGGGTGGGGTGGGGGACATGAGTCGGGGGCTGCTGGCAGGTTGCTGTCAATGGGGGTTGGGTGGGGGACATGAGTCGGGGCCTGTTGGCAGGTTGCCGTAACTGGCCCACACTGCCAAATCGTGTGTAAAACTCCCGCTCACCCCCAGTATACGCATATCCCGCTCGCACAAGGACGACTGCATGTAAAACTCCCCGCACACCCCCAGAATACGCGTTCCCCACTCACGCAAGGCCAATCATGTGTAAAACTCCCCGCGCACCCCCGAGTATGTGTACCCCGATCGCGCCAGCGAAATCACATCTAAAACTCCCTGCGCACCCCCAGAATAGGCGTATCCCGCTCGTGCAAGGCAGATCGCGTGTAAAACTCCCCGCACACCCCCAGAATAAGCGTACCATGCTCGCGCCAGTGAAATCCCATGTAAAACTCCCCGTACACCCCCAGAATATGCATATCTCACTCGTGCAAGGCCAATCGCATGTAAAAATCCCAGCGCACCCCCTAAATACACGCAAGCAGCCCATCCACCCTCCCCATTCACCGCAGGCAGCCCATCACCCCCTGGGCATGACCCACAGGCAGCCCATCACCCCAGTCCATGCCACAGGGGCAGCCCACACCACAGGGGGGACTTTTTCCACATGATTTCGATGGCGCGGGCAGGGTACGCGGGGAGTTTTCCATATGATTTTGCTGGCACGAGCGGGGTACGCGTATACCGAGGGTTGCGCGGGTAGTTTTCCACGTGATTTCGCTGGCGCGCGCGGGATACGTGTATTCCGAGGGGTGCGCAGGGAGTTTTCTATGCGATTTTGTTGGTGCAAGAGGGGTACATGTATTCTGAGGGGTGCGCAGGGAGTTTTCCACGCAATTTCACTGGTGCGAGCGGGGTATGCGTATTCTGAGGGGTGCACGGGGAGTTTTCCAAGCAATTTCGCTGTCGCAAGCGGGGTACGTGTATTCTGAGGGGTGCGCAGGGAGTTTTCCATGTGATTTTGCTGGCGTGAGCGGGGTACGCGTATACCGAGGGGTGCGTGGGGAGTTTTCCACGCAATTTAGCTGGTGCGAGTGGGGTATGCGTATTCCGAGGGGTGCGCGGGGAGTTTCCCATGCGATTTCACTGGCGCATGAGGGCTGTGTGGCGTTTTTAGCACATTTTTGTGGTTGGGGGGCTGTGTGCTGGTCCACTGGCCTTTGCGCCATGTAGGGGATTTTTGCAATGTTTTTGGCGCACGGGGCGGGGGTGGGGGCGTAACTGGGTCGCTCCACCACTCTGCGTCATGGCTGGTTATGGATGTAAGTATCCATGAATACGCTGTGCATGTAAATGGGTTTTGGCGCATGTGGCTGGCGCATGCTGGCGCATGCTCCCTCTCTGCGCCAGCCGCATGCGCTACTTCTGCGCTGAATTCTATGAATTACCCCCTAAGTTTATTTTTTTCTACATTATGGACAAGATGACCGCATCATACACAGATGTAGTGGTCTATGTCTATCACCAATTTTATGGGACATTATTTAATTCTTATCTAAAGATACAATGCAAGCTGATAATTGAACTAATAAATATTAGCTGGGTGAGGACACAGACTTGTCTGCCACAAGTTGTTACCATAAATAGGGCAATATTTTGTTCAAAATCTTACTCCAGCAGTGCATTTTGAATACAGGGCCAACATCCAAGCAATGAGATAGAAGGGATTATCTAAATATATTAAGATCTTGCATAGTTTGATACAATTACCTAAATCAACAGCAACAACTCATACATTCCAATCCCAGAATAAATACAATATTTCCTAAATAAGTAAAGTTTTGCCATCTATAAATGTAGTGTTCTACATTGGTCAATAGGGATACATTATGACTAACTTCACAATTGACATGCATTTTATTTCATGTATCCAGGTCAAAAGCATAGCATTTATAACCCAACCAAAACATGTTGCATGAAAATCTAATAAAGATATTGGCGTTAGCAGGCCAGATCTTGAATGGCCCTCTTCTTAAATAATGGTAATATATTTGCCTGTTGCCTTGATACTGGGATCATCAGAATAGTTTTTATGACTTCAAACACTTCAGTTAAAATATCAGCCCAAATCCGTGGATACACTTTGCTCACATCTTTAAGAAGGAAATAGTGAACCCTTATCTGGCAGAGGAGTTTTCTTCATCTAGGCCTAGATGGAACACTAAAGGATTCAACCAGTATGGCTATCGGTAAGGTAATGCGTGTCCAAAAATGTGGGTGACTTTCTATGAAACCTTGTCTTCCAACTCTGATCAAGCGCAAGCAGGAACATTAACTTCAAATTAAAAAACACATTTAATGGCAATACAAGACCTTTTTTTAGAAAGGGGCAAACATTAGGGTGAATTTCAGGGCAGGTCGCAAGGACCCCTACAAGTATCACATCAGACAGTTCTACAAATACAATATTTTTTCCTTTTAATCAGTAGTTTGAGGCAAGCAGAAACTGTATGACATGAAAGGATTTACACTACGAAGCAGACAGTATCACAAGGAGACTGGCCAAAGGTGGATAGCCTAAGCAACTACTTAAAAGATCATTCAAGAGCGCATGGTACTATGAGAGAGTCTTATTTAGGTCACCGCTTTCTGCCAATAGAGCAATATGATTCGGAATGTAATCATACGTAATTGAAAGATTTTACAGTTACACCAACCTGAAAAAAGGCACACATTTAAGACAATCTCTTGTCCATGCATTACATAAAAGGATGCAGTCACCAATGATGCACCAAACCAACTAGAGCAAGTACCAATAATAGGGCATTATGCCAGAGGTAACTCTGCAGTTTGACAATACACCATGATAATCAGTGAGGTCTCTCACGCAAATAAGACACAGTGGACTTTTACACTAATTGAATGAGCAACACAAGTAGACCTTGAGACATATTAAACCTCACAGAAGCATACAACTCTTCATCCTCTCAACAGAGAATATCAGCCAGGCCCTCGCAAAAAAAGCACACATGCACAAAGTTGCAACTTCCCACACCAAGACTGAATACTGCGCAGTGATTGGTCAAGGTAGGTGGGCAAACACATTATGAAGCCTGCATTTCAGTAGTGAGGTCATGCCAAAGCAACAAAGACGTAACAGACCCAAGAAGTTCAGAGACAAATACTGCACATATATTGGCTGAGACACCTTATTTTAGCTGAGTTCCCAAGCCTGTGTTCAAAAGATATATAGCAATTTATGTTCCTAGTCCGCACATCGAAACATATCACAATTGGACACAGATGAAACCATGAGCAGTGCAGAATGTACATGTTCAGGAAGAATGACCGATGAGCAACACTGCCCTTTATAGGAAAAAAAACTCACTGAAAGAGATCTAATTGCTAAGATAGGAACCATACAAAGTATCATCACACATAGAGTAGAATTAATTAGGTACCAATGGCTTTCATCAAAATTAACGTAAAACACAAACAGCACATACATATCATTAGTGAGGAGTATGTTTATAATATTGCAAGCTAAAAACATATATTCATATCATTGCAAGAGAATGAAGTTTGCAAGCACCTAAGCCCCAGGCTCATAAGTTCAATGACAGAGCATATTCAATCATGCAAACACCATGAGAAAGGAAGGAGAAGTAAGTAATGTTTCCAGTGAGGAGTTACAATCTTGTCCAGTTCATAATGATGGGAATGGTAAAATTGTGCCAACCAATGAGGTCTTTGGGAAGAGGATGTAAAGTTATCATTTTGTTGTCACACAGCCATATCTCACACAGGGAGTGGTTGAATTCTATTAAGTCATTCACTCCACAAATACTCCTCCTGGAGCAGCCAATCAACTATTAAGTCTAGAGGATACAAATTATAAAATGAAGCATCCAATCAGCATCACGGGACGGAAGATGATCTCAATGTCAATTAATTAATTAATAAACTAATGTCTTGCCATGATCACAAGGATAAAATAAGCCAATGGGGCTAGGTATCATATAGATTCACTGATAGTTCAAATGATGATGCCCAATCAAAGGCTGGGGATTTGTGAAAAACCTGTAACATTTGTTTTCATTTCTCTTCAGATATTTACTATAAATGCAGCCATTTTCCAAAGCCATGTTGAATGTCTTGTTGATAATTCCCCTGCCTAGTCTGTGTGTGTGTAATACACTTTTGTTCTTCTCACATCTTGTGCATTATTTTCTGCCAAATTGGATTTTTTTTTAATTCAATTATGAGGCTTGCCTTACACCCACAATGTTATACACATCATATTGTGCCCATGTAAAACACAGAGACCTGTACATTTAAAGATTCATGAACAATGATCTAGAATAAAAAAAAACTAACTACAGCACCCGTATCTCACATTGTGGTATTCTACAACACAGTTGAAGAGTTAACATGGTTTAAGTTAGAACAGGTGATGTATGGCACAAAAGGTGGATCTATGGAACAAAATTTGGCCATACAGGAATCATTTCTCTGCTCGCATACGCAGGGACTCAACGACAAACTTGACTGATCCTATTTACTTTAAATGTGAGCCCATATGAGTCTATTTTTCTTTGACTTATATGATGACATACTCAATTTATTTCCATGTTTATTAACATGTTAATAAGTAATTGCACTGTAAGTGCAACGTGCCATGGTATTGGAAGTAATTTTAACACTGAAGAATGATATCTCACAAGTTCTAAATATCAGCTTTATGAGATCTGAGTAGGTGTTATTGGACGGCCAATAATTGCTTTGTTCCCCTTTGCTCAAACACTCTCAATAAACAAACTGAAGTTTAGCGCTATAGGCATTGCACAACACGTACGTACGTCATATCATGTCATCAGGTTACTCATTTGGCCGGGAAGCTAATGCTATCATCAGTGAGCTTAATGAATGGCAAACAGCATTTTTCTTCTTGCATTACCCATTTTGCCTTGTTTCCTGTGGCAACCTATAAAGATGGCTGCCTTTTTTGTGCGACCCTGCAGGAGGCTCTGAGTCCTCCCGCCACCATATCTTTCTGCTGATTGGCCAGCGAGCCACACATATACGCCTAATGGGGACTGGCAGGTTTTAGCCAGCTCCATCACCAAAGGCCCACTACCTAAGGCCCTGTTTGCTCCCTGTCTGTTGCCTGCCATGTCTCTGGGTCCTCTCCTACCCCCCACTGAGTTGAACTCCCCTACTCATCGGAATCGCTGTAATCAAATGGTGCATATAACATTTCCTCAAGGTCATATCCCTCAATAACTTTATCAACCATCTCCTCAAACATGGAGCTGTCGCACTTCTCCCTCCAACTCATCTGGAATCTCACTATTTTTGCTGTGTCCAGCTGCAATATTGTGTTTCTCCTTGCCCTGCTGAATTCACTTTTAGCTGTGCTAAATTGTAAAACTGTGTTTCACCTTGCCCTGTCTGAATTCAAACTGAGTTGTGCCCAGCTGCAATATTGTGTTTCACCTTGTCCTGTAATTGATTCTACACTCTGTCTCCCATTCCATTGTGTCCCCCACCCCCTTCCTCCGAGTTCATCAGTGCCTCAGACTGGTACATTTTCTCCCCCCCACCTCCACTGCAGCCAACCTTGTCACTATATATCTCTCCAACTGCTTCACTATCTCCTATCCTTCTCCTATCACTAAAACTGGACGGATGAATCTTAAGAAGGACATCGTGGGCTCCAACCTAGGCCTTCCTATTTCAGACCCCTATGTCAAGGCTTCTGCCAGAGAAACTAACACAGACATCCTCTTCTTCGTTAATGCAACTGACCTAAGGACTCGCTACATGGTCAGCTTTCTCTCTCCTATTGCCTCTTCTCCCATTAATGGTGGCACTCGCTGGGCGGTTCTCTTTGACCTCTTTGCCATTTCCAGAGTAATCATTAACGTTTACCTCAATGGAACCATCATGGTTCAGGATCCTCAACCCAACCTTCTCCTCTTTTACAGACTCCTCCCTTGCCTCCCTAAACTCACTGCACCATCCGGCCATGCAACCTTGCCTTATGAGCCCTCCTCCTCCTCTGCACAGGCTCCCTCACCTTCTGTGCCCTCCACCTTCCCAGGTCTCCCTACCTTACTCTACTGTCCTGGCTTCCTTGTCAGCATTGGCTTCTTCGCCATCCTCATCTATCCCTCTAGCCCTCTTGCCACTCTCAGTGGGGACCAGTGTCCACTGTACCCCCTTCCCCCAGAGGAAGACCTTCAAAGATGGCAAGCAGCTCCACATTGCCACTCTCAACACTCACTCTGCCAACAAACACTCGTCTGACATCTGCAACCTCCTCAAACTCATGGATCTTGATGTGCTCACCATCACTGAGACATGGTTCAGGGATAGCTGCGTCACAAGCCTTGAGACACTCCTCCCTGAAGGCTACATAATCCTCTCTTCGTCCAGGCCTAAGAGGACAGGTGGGGGAGTGGCGCTCATCTTCCAAGAAAAGATACTTGTGTCCATCATCCAGACTCAGACCTACTCGTCATTCGAGTGCCTAGCTTGCAGACTCTCACTCCCTAAATCTTCTCTTACCGTGGCCACCTTCTATTGGCCACCAGGTCAGACTACCCTTTTCCTCTCAGAATGGGCTGAGGTGGCCTCCTCCCTACTCTCCTCCTCCTCCCAACTCCTCCTGATGGGTGATCTGAATATCCATCTGGACTCTCCTGACTCCTCAGGCCCTTTCCACAACCTTTGCGACTATCTCTCCCTCTCTAGCCTACCCTCTGACTCCACACGCACTACAGGCCATACCTTGGATGCTCTCATCTCTACTGACATCTCTCTCTCTATCCCTCTCACTACCTCTCTCTCTCTTGGATTGATCACTCTCTTCTTTCAGGAGACTTAAAGCTCTCCTCTTCTCTTGCAGCATCACACCCGGCACAGCCACTCGGCTTCAAAGTCACAAGACCCATGAAAAAAGTGACAGCGGCTGTCTTTGCCTCCACCTACTCTCCTCCACCCATTCCTTTGGCTGACTCCCACCCTGATACAGCCCTCTCTAACCTCAACCTCTCTTGCACCAATACTCTTGACACTCTTGTGCCTGCCATGAGGGTCTGACTGAAGCCTTCCAAAAGTGCAACTCTTGTTATGACTCTAATCTGGCTGCCCTTAAATGCAAATGTAAGGCAGCTGAGCAGAACTGGAACTCATCGGGCGGACTATCTGACAAACTGGCCTGAAGCCTCCTTCAAAGGCAATATCAACTCTGCATCCACTCCAAAAAAAGAGTCTATACTCAAACCCTCATTTCCACAGCATCAAACAACACAGCCGAGCTTTTCAAAGTCTGCAAGGACCTGGCCAATACTTCAGCAGCCTCCTCTTCTGCCACACCCACCCAGGACCTTTGCTCGGCACTGGTTGCACACTTCACCACAAAAACCCAAGAATCTTTTCCTCCCTCTCTTCCACCCCACAGCATACACCAACATCGAAGCCTCCCTTGCCCTCCCACTACCTTCTCCTCTCTCTCACCCATCACACCTGATGAGGTCACCAGACAAGCCCAGTCTATGAAGGCCTCATCCAAGCAGGTGGACCCCTGACCCTCTAAAACCGTTCAGGACAATATTGACTCGCTCGCCTCAGCCTTGGCTGATCTCTGCAATCTCTGCTTTTCCACTGCCGTTTTCCCAGCTGCGCTTAAGCACTCCCTTGTGCACCCTCTGCTCAAGAAACCCTCTGTCAGTCCCTCCATTCCGGAAAACTACCGCCCTATTTCCATCATTCCTTTCTTGGGCAAACTCCTGGAGAAATTGGCTATCACTCAGCTGACCCTCCACATTGAATCTATTGACTGCTTCCACAACCATCAGTCTGGCTTCAGAGCATCCAGAGGCACGGAAACTGCTCTTCTGAACACCTGTGAAGACCTTCTCATTAATCTTGATACTAACACTCCCTCTGTCCTTATTCTCCTTGTCCACTGCTATGCCTTTGACATTGCTAACCACAACACCCTGATTGCATGCCTCTGTGGCACCCTGGGAATCAGAGGTCAGCCCCCCATGGTTAATCTCCTTTCTCTATGACCGCCCAGTTCAGGTGGAACTCGGAGCCTTACTCCTCGACTATAAACTGTGGTGTTCCCCAGGGATCTAACCTCTCCCCTTGGTTCTTCAATGTCTAGATGGCTGCCTTGGCACGTGTGATTGCCACTTTCACCTCTAACTTCCAGTGCTACGTGGATGACACACAACTATCTTTCAGGCTACCCTCAACCGCCTCTGCCTCTTTGCTCATATCTAATTGTCTGTCTGCTATTCAGTCATTGTGTGCCACAAACAACTTCTGCCTCAATGCAAGTAAGACTGATATTGTTCGCATTGGGACCCCTGCTCCTGCTTTCCCTCTTTCGCTCTGGCCAGCCTCCCTTGGCCCTGAACCCTCCTGTGAGGCAAAAAACCTTGGGGTCCTCTTCGACTCCACTCTCTCCTTTTCCTCTCATATTTCTGATATCTCTAAAAGTGTAACTACCGCTACACCTCCTCAGAGGTACTATTCCTTTTCTCGATTTCCCCCACTGGCTCACTTTCTCCAGAGCCTTGGTTCTCTCTAGGCTGGACTATTTCAAGAGCCTCTTCCTCAACCTCTCTTCCTCTACCCTGAGCCCTCGGCAACTCATCCAGAACAGAACCGCAAGTCTTATCCTTGGCCTCAAGCCCAGGGACCGCATCTCTCCGGCAGTGAAATCTCTTCACTGGTTCCCCGTAGCTGCAATGATCAAGTTAAAGACCCTCTGCATTGTCCACAAAGCTTTCTGGGGCCTGAACCCACCTACCTGCAATGTTGCCTAACAAAATACTGTGGCTCATGAGGCCTCTGCTCATCTACCTCCAACCTTCTGCGAGTGAGCCAGTTCTCCAAGCAGAAATTTGGATGGAGATACTTATCCTCAGCAGTTGACTCCCTCTGGAATAGCCTCCCTGCCGCACTCCATCTTGAGCCTGACCTTCTTAAGTTCCGGAAACTCCTCAAGACCTTCCTCTTCTCCTCTTCCTTCACTCTGTCCTTACCCTGCTAACCTAATCCTCTGCTCTCTCCATCTCTCCCTCCCCATCCTTACAGCTTGCTGACTGGCTGCCTGGTGTACCTCAGAGTCTCACCGGTCCCAGGCACCCCCGCCAGGCCTTCTGCACTTGCCTCAGGGCCTTACTCCATGAGAGTGGTTCTCTCTGCACTTACCCCAATTTCCGCTGACTGGGTGCACTTGGCCCTGTGACCTTTCATGCACTTGCACTACCCAAATTCAACGTGCCTGATAATCGTCTGACTGTTCTCCCTTGTCCTCGCCCCTTAATTGCACTGGCAAACTGCAGAATCGCTGTCGGACCTTTTTGCTGTGTCCCAAATGTTAAATGTATTTTATGCACTAACTCTGCCTGTGCAGGCTAATATTGTCTCCGAATTTCTGAGCGACTGTTGTTTTTTCCCCTTGTTCCCACCCTCCTTGAGCGCTTTAAAACACTTCCATGTGTATAGGTGCTATATAAATAATACAATACAATACATGTCCCATTGAGTAGCCTTTGAGGATAAGCATTGCCTAAAGCCAATAGTGATGATTTCCCTATTCAATGTTTGCTTGGATTAAAAGAAAAATAATAAACACTCAGGCGTATACGAAGTGGGTGGCAATTCATCATCCCATAATACTCCTCCCCATATGATCATTAACCCACATATTGAGACCACACATCACAAAATGCTTTTATGACATTGACGCATTACAAATCCCACCTCCATCGGTGGCCCTCGCAATTCACACAGGGGGCCCGGTGCTGGGTGTAGATTTTCTCACATCTGCTTGCACAGAATAATGGTAAGGGGTTCTAGCAATGTATCGGCCACAATAGCTGCTCACACTTCCTGATAGATAATCTCCACATTGGTACGTCATCTTTCCATTAGCTTAATTAATAATGCAGACAAAATTTGCTCCACTGCATGCATTCTAGATGAAGCACCTCCATACAGGCGCGCTAACTTTGAGTATTTTGCCAAATATTCTTTCTGATAATTAATCATATTAATTTTCCTCTTCCTTTGTATTGATTTCTATCATATTCTCAATATCCTTAAAATGCCAAAATCCTTCATGTTTGCTTTCATCTTCGATAGTAAGGCCAATTTAACGTCTCTACATTTCTTGTCAAACCACTTCATCTACTTTCCATAGTAATATTCAATATATCAACATTTTAAGATTGAAAAGAATTCCCAGGGATTCCTGATGTGTGACTGGCTCTGCTGGTTTGATAAGAAATAAGTCCTCCTTGCTACTTTAATCAGCTTTTATCACGAGAAGGAGGAAAACCTAAGTTAGTAGGTGTGTTGTGCTTAGAGACCGGATATCCAAACATCTTACTTTGTTCTTGCCCAGCGGATCATTGGATATTAGCTGTTAATGTGTAAAGTTTTTTTTTTTAATGTCTTTATTGGTTTTAACAATTTGTAACCAAGCTTATAACTTTATCAGTGCAACGTTCATAATTAACATATCTTAATTTCCCTCCCCTCCCGCCCTTCCCTTCCCCCCCTAGGTCACTATTTGCTCGCCAGTCCTCATTGTGCCAGCTTTAGGACCTGGGCTATTCGCTTCGTCTGAGGTAGCGCCTGACTCAATAGGATGTAGCAATGGCACCGTTAGTGCTATCCATCGGTGCAGGTCTGTGCTAGTATCTAGTCTCTGTTCCTGTATTGCGGTTTCCCATCCTCCGGTTTCGGCTGTAATCCATCTCGTAAGGTCCCCCCACCATTGTGATTCGCTTGGATTCCTGGGGCTCTTCCAACCCATGGCTATGCGCCTTTTTTGCCGTTATGTATATTAGGTCCTTTAGCCTGTTCAGTGGTTTGATTTTACTGCTTCGTTTGTATCTGCCCAAGATGCAAGACTCTGATGTTTGCACTTCCACTTCAATGCCCACACCTGCCACTCTTGCCGCTGCTTGTGCCCAAAAACCCTGTACCACTGGGCAACCCCAGAACATATGGGTCATTCCTGCCCCGGGTTCGTTGCATTTGGAGCACACCTGGGTCCCGGCACCCCTAAACTTTGATATGACTTCAGGTCTGAGGTATGCTCTATTTGTAATGTAGAGCTGAATAAGTTGTAAGCGGGCGTTTCTGGAGATCTTTTTGTGGTATTGGGTTATTTTCCCCCATTCTTTATCGTCGAATTCTAGGACCAGTTCGTTTTCCCACTTCGCCCTACACTTGAGCTCATTTCTGGTCGTGCCCTCCATCAATGCTTCATATAGGCGTAAGATTTTGTGGCCCCCTTCCTCTGTGTCTAGCATTGTTTCGATGATCTTGTGCTCTGTTACCAGGTTGGTGGTGGCGGGCCATCTGTTCCTCATAGTCTGCATCACCGCTCTATGAAGAAAGAACTGTCCCGAGGGGAGCCCCGTTGCTTCGATGAGTTCCGCGAACGTTAGTGTCTCTTGTTCCTGTGTCAGATCCCCCAGTGTGGCTATGCTGTAAGGCTCCCAGTGGGTACGCGTTTCTCTTTGTCCCCAGGGACAGTTTGCAATGATTGCTGCTATGGGGATTTGTGGAGAGTACGGGTCTTCCATCCCCACTGTCCTACAGGCACGTTTCCAGAGCTGGGTCCCCAGTCTGACTTGGTATGGGCTGTTTTGTAGTGCACTCGCCTGTACCAAGAGTAGGTCTCTGAGCAGCAGCTGGGGCATGGCCGGTTGTAAGAGTAAGGTGTCTGTTGTGGGCTAGTCAGCCATCCATTTCATCACGTGCCTTATTTGGCTCGCCAAATAGTATCATTCAAAGTTGGGGACTTTCATACCTCCCTTTTTGTAGGGTCTCTGTAATGTCTCCAGCGCCACCCTGTGTCTGCCTCCCTGCCAAAGGAACCCTCTGCAGAGTTTGTTTATTTCTCTAAAGAATGAAGGAGGAATGTTAAAGGGGACATTAGTGAAATTGTGTAATAGACAGGAAGTGCCACCATCTTGAGGAGACCCTCCCCTGCAGCCACAGAGAGCGGCAGCCTGCTCCAGAAGTCCATTGATTTCACAAGGACGTCCTTAGCTCTGACCGTGTTGAGGATGTGTTTGGTACTGGGTTTGCGGTGTATAGTGACACCCAAGTATCTGAAGGAAGTTGCCTGCCATTGTAGGGCCAAGGGGCGGAGGGGTCCGGTTTCATTGCTATGCAGAGCGGCGAAGGGATAGAGGCAAGACTTGTCCATGTTAATCTGGATCACGGTATACCTATGGAATCCATCTAGAGTTTCTAGGATGTATGACAAGAGGTGTTCCGGGTCGTGTAGGTATAATAATGTGTCATCGGCGTACATGGAGATAAGGTGGGTCACGCCGTCGATCTCAATGCCCCCATCTCCGTATTCTTGTCTGAGGTAAGCCGCTAAGGGTTCAGTGGCAATGATGTATAACATGGGGGACAGTGGGCATCCCTGGCTGGTGCCTCTGTGGAGGGGCCACTTGTTAGAGTATGTTTTATTCGTGCGTACCCTGGCGGTTGGATTAGTGTATACTAATTGGGTCAATTTCAAGAACATGGGTCCTATCCCCGTTTTCACCATGGTGGCATCTAGCCATTTCCACCGCACAGAATCGAAGGCCTTGGTAGCGTCTAGAGATGCCACTGCTTATTTCTTGGCCCTGTTTTTGGTGCTATATATAACATGGTGCAGCCTGCGCAGGTTCTCGGTGATGGAGTGCCCCGGTACATAGCCCGTTTGGTCTTGGTGGATAAGAAGGGGAACTACTCTACACAGTCTATTCACTAGCAGAGCTGTTAGGATCTTGTTGTCTACATTTAACAAGAGAGGGGCCTGTACGAGTCACATTCTAAACCATCTTTCCCGGGTTTTAGGAGGGGATAATCACAGCTTCCCTTATGGTGTCGGGGAGGGTGCCGCTTTCGTAAGCCCCGTTAAACACTTGGGCCAGCAGTGGGGCCAGAGTCTCCTCATATGACTTGTAGAACTCTCCCGGGAGGCCATCTGTGCCCAGGGATTTTCCGGACGGTAGGGATCTGATAGTTACCAGTACTTCGTCTGGGGTGATGGGTTCGTCCAGGGCTTCTACCATCTGTATATCTAGGTTTTGGTAGAACTCGGAAAAAACTGCGTTAATTTCATTTTGGGTGTGCACCGTGGTGCCGTCTGGCTTACGTATATGACAGATGGGTGTCTGGGGGGTTTCCCTCTTATAAAGCTATGCCAGGAGTTTTCCGGGTTTATCCCCCAGGGCGTGGGTTCTCTCGATGTATTTAGCGTGGTTTAGTTTCCCCAGGGTCTCCCAATGTGTTAGACAGGTTTGTCTGAGCTCAATCTCCCTTAGCAAATGTTCCGGGGTTATGTCAGCCTTCCCCTCCAGCTCTCCGAGCTCCCTTTCGGCGCGTTCTAATGAGGTTGTGATGGATCTCTGTGCACCTCCCACAGTGTTAATGTGTAAAGGTGTGTGTGTGAGCTCCTCTGGATCCTATCCAGCGTATGTGGTGATTGCTGTCATTGTCCATAGAATAGGCAGTGCCAAGAGGCATTTGTTCTTATTCTTGACTCTCTTAGCCACCCTCGTTCCATGAGATATTAGACTGTAACCGATATAGGAGGGCTCCCGTCTGTTTACCTAGGTGGTGATGTTGTATGATGAATTCACCCTGGGAGGACGAAGCCGCATATGTCTTCATTTTGGTTACATGAAGAGTGTCAGACAATGTATTTCTTCGTTAAATATAGGACGAGAGTCAGGGTTTCAGCAAGGTAATGCGGTCCTGATTTATGCACATTTGTAAACACAATGCTGTTCCAGATTATTATTACAGTTATTGGTGAACTGACCTTTCCTTTCCTTTCCTTTCCTTTCCTTTCCTTTCCTTTCCTTTCCTTTCCTTTCCTTTCCTTTCCTTCCCTTTCATTTCCTTGCCCTTTTCTTTCCTTGCTCTGTCCTTTCCTTTCCTTTGTTACCAGGGCACCACCTTAAGAGACGGCGTCCTGCACTGACATAGTGGAAGAATTTCATCACAATAGCCTTTTCGGCCACTACTCGGAATCCTGTGTTTGACAGAACGCCATTGCATGGTGCAGAAGGATGGGGTGGTGTGTTCCCATCTTAATAGTAGTCTTGCTGCTGCATGTTGAGCTCTGTGGAGGGGGTTCAGAAGGTAATGAGGGAGCCCTATGCAGGAGGCTTTGGCATAATCCATCCTTTAAAGAACCTAAGGATGAACATAAGAGCTGTGTGCCGAGAAGATCAGATGAGGCATAATAAGCAGGCCAGATCTTATGCGAAAAAAGCCGTTTCAGGGCAATGCTTTGATTTGTGGTTCCAGAAAGAGTGAATTGTCATTGATAAACCTACGTTTTTTATACTGCTGCATGCAAGTTGTATTCTGAAAGGTGGTGTTGTTGCGCAACCTCTGCTGCTATGTCAATACTCGCTGCCCAGCAGAAGGTACGTGTGTGTACACATGGAGGCCAGTGATCCAGTTACACACCCCATGGATCACCTGGCTCAGCTGTAACGAATCAACTAGCACCCCTTTTAGTCAGAGAGCATTTGACATATAAAAGTGATACCCGGTGGAAGAACTCACTTTCATGCAGAATCCCTTCACCTAGAGCTACTATAATTAGAAAACCCGTTTATACTAGTAAATGGAAAACCATCAATCAATCAAAAAATGAGGGCTGTGTAGTCTTCAAATGTCAGTGTCATTCCCTCTACCAATGTCCTCATGTTTAATGCCACTCATTCTTTGTTCAACTGACAGATCAAGGCAGCAGCATGCCAGAGCCTGTACTTAAACCGCTTTGCTAAAGACAGTCATGTGTGTAGGCCCCCTTAAAGCTTGCGATGACATTGACAAATTCAGATCCACTGAAGGGGAGAGCAAAGAAATCCATACAGTTCTTTCTCTGGTGAATGTGCATTTTTGGATTTTAGCACCAAGTGAAAACCTTGCCAAAATACCAGAAAATGCCAATAGGAGTCAGAGCAACAAAGATATTTGGTAGAAAGTTATAGGATGGGAAATTAAAACCACACTGTAAATGTAATTTGTAAGCACATTGCATTTGCTGCTGAGGGCCACTGTAATGAAATCAATAAAAGGGCCATTATCTTCTATCACAGGTGTACATCGAGCTGTTTAGTGAATACACCATGGGTACTATTTCAGTGGCAGATTTAAGGTGAAGGGCCCCATTGGAAGAATTGACTGAAGTCCCCAGGTGGGTGCGTCATGGGCAGGGGGCTTAGGTTGGGTGGCGAAAATGGCGATCGGGAGTGAACAGTGTTGAACTTCAGTGATACATGTTTAATCTGTTTTAAGTTATCTTGTTTACTGTTTTATGTGTTATGGGTCTGTCTGACAACAAGTGGTCCTTCTCAGAAGGTTTCGATGACAGGTGTTTATATTGGAAGATCACACCTGACACAAAAACCGGTAATGTTCGACTGAGCATCCTGTACCTCAAGGTGCCAACGTGCCCTCAGCCTGTGTCCTGCTAGCAGCTAATATCCCTATTTCTGTACTTCTGTGACTCCCCCCCCATTCTCTGGCATCCCTCCATCCAGTCCATACTTTGTCAGTGCATTAACATTTGTGTGCTTAGTAAATGAATTGGAAAGCCTTGGTGATCACCTCTTCCCAAAAAACTACCAGTACTAGGTTAGCACAAAATCCGTTGGTTCTGAACAATATATATTGGCCATTCCCACCAGGCACAGTCTCAAGTTGTACTGGGTATGTACATGTCCATGAAGGTTTATTAATATTCATGTGCTATTATATAATTGTGTGCCCAGAGGTAGATGTGTCTAAGTTCAGCCCATCCCTTTGGAATCACCTTAGTAACAGATTCAGACAAACGAAGAGAGATGGTGGTAGCCAGAAACAAGAATAGGGGGCATATATAAAGAGCATGGTGTGCAGAGAGGAAGCTAAGGCAAACAGAGCTATACATGCAAAGTATGTGTGTGAGAAAGTCAAGGATTGAGATGCAGTCTCCAAGAAAAGGAAAAAGATAAAAGTGGGTCGGGAGATGCAAAAAGAGGCAGGCAACTGCACAGAGAACTAAGGAACGGAGAGAGGGAAGAAAGGAAATGCCAGATATCAGAAACAAGAGAGAGTTTGAAGGACACAGAGAGGGAAAGGAGCAATGAGAGAGCTGTAGAGGGGCAGTTGCAGACACAGGGTGACTGATGTACAGAAAGGAACAGGGATAGAAAACGGTGTAAAGATGACACTGCAAAGCAGGATACATAGACAATGCCAAAGGGATGAGCAGGTACACAAGGAAAGAGGGACAAGCTGATAAAACCAGGCTAAGAAATAGTGCAATTTCCATTATAACCACACACCCCATACACAGTAACTGCATTCGCTGTTCACCAAGTATGCCTTTGCCCTCGCTCCTTCCATTGCAGCTTATCAAATGCCTGAATCAGGGGTGCAACAAAACCTACATTTTGGGGGGACTAACCGGTTAGGGGAGGAGCCACTTGAGAAACTGGGTGTGGCAAACTTGGAGGCTCTGCTCCCTCTTCTCAATCCCAAGAGTTGTGCAGCGTGTGGCCCAAGTATCACAGCGCAATATCTCAGTGAGAATGAGCAATTGATTGGATTTAAAGATAACATACACAATTAGTTGCTTTGATTATTTGTATATCTAAAACCCAGGTATCTAATCAGGCATGACCCTATAAGCAAAAGCAATCACAGTGGGGCCAGCTTGTAGTACAGCCTGCCACAAATGTCAACTTCCACACGAAATACAAACCATGCATTTCTGTTAATTATATAATTATATGCCAGCGTAAAAACATCTTCACGCCGGCTGTGCACATACATTTCAATTCTGGATGCACCAAATATGCCAATATTCCCGTATTTGAAAATACTCAGGTTTTCTTTGGGCATGATGCCAGTAATGATACTATTAGAAAATCTGACCTTCCGGGCTCTGTCAATAGATGGCAGTATCCCCACATAACAACATAAATTCTGCTGCCTTTTCCATTAAAAATGCCAAATCACAAAAAGAAAACATGTCCAAAGTAGCTAAACGATATGGGGCACTCTACACACATAGTAACACTTATCATGTTTACTGCACAATAGATGCACAGTAAAAAATGCAAGCCACTGAAAGAAATAGCTAGACTGACTACACCAAAATGCCAATCTAGCCACACAATAACACAGGTCATATCTACTTTATTATAGATGCTGTGTAGGAAAAAAAAGTAATGTCACAGTAATAAATGACTAGACTGGCTGCAACAAAAGGCCATTCTAGCCACACAACACATATCATGCTTACTTCATTGTGGATGCCCGCTTAAATGGCATGTTTAGCGAAATTCCCCACCTACCCTCTCCCACCCACCCCCATACCCTACCAACTCCTACCCTCTACCCGCCAAAATCAGTTCCTCACCCGAGAATTACACATCAGCACGCACACACACACACACACACACACACACACATTCACCCAACATTCACTCAGTCATGTAAACACACCATTCACTCGTGCCCCCATTCACTGTACGCTCGCTCATTCACACGCACACCCAGCCCCCATTCATCATCACTCTTTCACATCAACATTATTTAATACATATACACACTCCTTGCACACATGCGTACCATACCTGGCTACATTTAAAAATGAAAAATCCCAGGGATCTACATCACAGAATGCCATGCCCACACTTTTGCAAGGCCACACTCACAAGGCCACGCCCATATGCTCAGTCAGTTACCTTTTTACCTTTTTTCGCACATATTATATTTACAACAAAAAAAATCATACAAATGGTGCATAATACACAGAAGGGAACCAGTCGGCTGAGATGTGAGTCTTTCCATTGTGCAACTGTTTCTTCCTCACTGCTGCCAGTACTCAGCGGCATGCCTTCACTTACCCTCCTCTTTTGCCTTGTCTGGCAGGCCTTAGTTTTTAATGTCAATTATACTGATAGGTCCTTTGATGGAAAGGTTGCTGAATCATCTTCCTGCAAGAGACGGGAGTCAACTGTAACCTTTGATCCCTGGTTGTTTTTCTGTGGCTTGGTAAAGGGCCTTGTTATTTTTATAATCAGTCCGCCAAAATCCATTAACGTGTGTGCAGTACTGCAGCTTTTCAGCAGATGGTAGTAATCTCACAAGTTGGGGAATAAAGGGACCATGATGAACGTGTTAAAGGAGAAATGAATAGCGCTGGTTCCCTGCCAATCACATGGAGGCATAGGTGATGCTCGGACGGATGATGGAAAACTTGGAGTCTGCACACTCTTCCCTGGAGACCGGGAGAAGAGCATAAAAACCTGGAGTCTCTGGGCTAAACCCAAAAGTTTGCCAGGTGTGATACATACATACATACATAAATAATGAGCTAACATGCAACAATTCTTCCCTCACCTCCCTGCTTAACAAAAAGCAAGTGTGCACATCTCCCAGGGACATCATTTAGGGGCGCCAGGGGTTGCTCCGGCAACCCCTGAGGTCTCCCTTGCTACCCCTAAAAATTAAAATGTAAAAGAAAAGTTGTTTTTGTTTTTTAAATAGAAGCTCCTGGTCTATGGCCAGTACCATGTGGATCTTTCTTTCTGGAGTGGCTGGCTGTCTTTTTAAGGCCTCTTTAAAAAAAATAAAAAACAGGGGCCCCACAAGTGCAACACTTTGAGAAGCGACCCTAAATGATAAAGAATAGTAATAACAAATAATGGGTCTTTCTGGAATTCCATACAATAATTGCGAGACTCATAAAAGGTTTATTTCAGGCACATTTCAGGGGTTGAGTCACTGATTTGGTCTGTTTTTAAAACATCCCGACTTCACAATCCAGACAAAAACTACTAAAAGACTTCTACAACAAGAGTAGAATAAGCATCAATTGCGGACGATGTATTTTGTTTTTCGCAAATTGCAGTTATAGCATTTGTTTTCTGCCGTTGTCTCTGTTACGATTATCACAAGACATTTCAGTATGGTGTCCTCGGACACTTCACAAATCATTGTCCCTACAAGCTTGTGTACAGTGTAGAAATATTTGACCATAGGACATAAAAGTGGCCCTTGAATTAATTGTGCCACAATTAATGCTTTGTTTTAATGTGTCTATCTTTCCTATCTACATGGCATGCTGTTCAGGATGTTTGTTTGCATGCATTTGGTATCAAGTGCCTAGAGTACAGGATGACGTGTGAGCGTGCTACTTTCCCAGCGCTGCACTAAGTTTTTTATCACACAGTTATGAACACCGCAATAGCATGTATTTTGCTAACCTCTGAAGCTTGAAAAGTAGATCCACCCAGGCTTGACACAGTGCCAACATTGCACCAGACCTACAGATGAACTGGCCTGCTGTTAATCTCAGTTACCAGTTTAATGGTATCCACTTAAGAGTGTAATTTGCTTTCTGACTTTGAGAGCATTAAGACATGTATTTGCTCATTTTACTAAAGACAGTAAGATAGCTATAGATGGTAACATAGCTCAGTGGGTTGAGCACTCAATGCAGCAATGTGTGTGTGATCTGCAGGCTTCAGGTTCAAAGTCCGGTAAGGCCAACTCAGCCTTTCATCCTTCTGAGGTTGATATATGAGTACCAACACAGGTTGGGTAATATTGTATGTATATTTGTTCTATATAAAGCGCTTAAGTGTAAGTGCTATATAACAAAACATCATTATCATTTGGCCTGGGACGTCTGCTTGCATTCATTCGCAGTGATTTGGTTATATGGACCTATACACACTGATACTAACGATACATATGGTGATTCATTCTTGTACGAAATGAATATCACATTACAGTGATATCGTAAGCATATTTTTCGTAGTGCACTTAAGAACAATGCAATGTGATGCCACTTCCTGTTTTGTCAAGGGGTGAAAGATTGTGTTCCATTGCTTCCTTTGATGTCACTTCAGGGTGAGGTCAAATGACATTACTTCCTGTAATGTCATCAGAGGTCAAGGGTTGTGTGTTGTCACTTCCTCTAACCTTTGGTGAAATGACGTCCTTGACATTAGCCCGTCCCCTTGGATGTGAAAGAGCAGATACGTTGTTATATGCTGGTGCGCATCCGTGGGGAGGGGGCTGATGTGTGCTTTTGTTTTTTGGCAGGGGTGAGGGTAGGTAGCCTTTCCTGAAACTAGCAGCTTTAAAATGTTGCTGCGTTTATGCAAGTACATTTTTCTTCACGAACGCAGTAAAAGTTTAATGCCATCAATTTAAGGAAAGGCATCCCTCTCCTCCTAACAGAAAGCAAGCGTGGAAGCCCCACCCCTCAACTCACATTCCAGGAGTGCCAGGGCGGGCGGTGGGAGGGTTGCTGAAGCTCGCCTGACTAGATAGGCAGACCGTTTTGCAACTGTTGAACATAACTTACCTTTTCAGGGTGTATTCTAACTTGAGGCAGACATTTTATGTTCTTAAACTCACGTTGACCATTGTTTGGGGCTTCAACGTGGCAAAGAAATAAGTGTCAACTTAGGTTTAAGACGATTGCATCAAGTTGGTATACAAGGTAACTTATGTGCCACAGTTGCAAAAAGGCCTGCCAAAAAAATTCCAAGGGCATTTGGTTATATGTATATGTTTTGTTGGATGTTAATTTGTAAGCAGTGCACATGGCAAACTGTGTCCCAGCATGTGGGGAGCCCGCTTTTAACAAGATGACCCCACCCCATTGATATTCATGGCCCATTTATTCCTGTGGTGCCCGATTCAGCCTAGATGAAACACAGGCTAAGAAAGCAAGGTGACTGTGACAACGCGCTAGCCAGCTGATCTAAGGAGGCTCCTATGTTCTTATGACCCCTCCCCTCAGCTGCTTCAGGGCATCAGGCAGCTGCTGAATTAGGCGGGGAAGCATTCCTTTTGATGGGCAGCTATAATTCAAGCCGCAGCATTAAAACAACGAGACTGACACCTTTCTTGCTTTGGAAGATTCTCAATCGCGCCCGCGATTATCACTCGAGCACGGGAACAGCATTTCTGTTATTAGCACAGTGACACCTTTCTACGTGTCACTACCCGAGGCGTGTGTGTCTATGCAAAAGCTGGACAGGTGCGCCAGGCGTAACTGCTTTCTGTCGCCCGATAACTCTTCATCACACACAGTTGTAAGCTTTTTATAATGACCAATAACACTGCACAGAGTCAGCGGTCAACTCTCCGGAGGTAAGCCTACAGTAATTTCCCTATTATCAAACCAATAAACATTCACATTAAAGGCAACATAAATGCAATGCAACAATTACAGACACCAATATATCATGACAGAAATAACTACTCCATGAAATTATTCATTGGATACAGTTAACATGATGAAAAATAACTGCCGCCAATGTAACAATGGGCCTCATTATGAGGTGGGCGCAAAGGGATACCGGGCACCGTTAAGGACATCATTAAGGACATCGGTGCCGGTAATCCCTTTGCGCCCTATTCCGAGGTCCCTTTGCGGGTACCGCTAAGGCCGCCTGGATTTGCCAGTCGGCCTTAGCGGGAGCCGTAAAGGGTCCAGGGAGCAAAATGGGGTCCCAAATGGCAATGGGGAGTGGTATTTTCAATGGGGACTTACCGGGCCCGCAAAGGTCCGACTAATTCAGTAAGTCTCCATTGAATGAGGGCTGACTCGGTACCGTTATTGGAGGCAGCCATGGCGCTATTAGCGCCATGGCTACCTCCAATCTCGGAATGAGGCCCAATGTGTTACTAGCATCTACCCAAAGACCCAGCCCGATGAAAAATGGGGGTGTTCCCCTTCCACAGCCAATCTGTTCACAGTTCAATGCTTTACACGCTGTGTATTTCCATCGTCCATCCAAGTGTCCATCGATGTTGGATTCATGAAAAACAATGGGCCTCATTACGAGGTTGGGATAACGGGCACCAGTAAGGAGACCGGTGCCAGTAATCCCTTACCACCCTATTCCGAGGTCCCTTAGCGGGCCCGTTATTAGCTCCATCCCCATTCTAATTGTGCCCTATGGGGGCTCGAATGGGAATGGGGAATGGTTCTCGGAATGGGGACTTACCGGGTCCTCCAAGGTTGGAATGACCCGGTAAGTCCCTATTTCGCCAACCCGGACCCGGAATGCGGTAAGGGGGTAGCCATGGTGCTAACAGCACCATGGCTACCGCCTACCTCGTAATGAGGCCCAATGGATTGTATAATGTTATTTCGTCCAGCAGCAAGCACTCTTTCCTACAGTCAGAACAGCAATATTCTGATGTACACAGTTTACGACTGTTTATTTTTTGACAAAGACAAATTGGTTGACACCCATAGTAAAACGGGTTAGGGAAATGTCACTGAGCATGGGGGAAAATGGAATATGAGAATGAATGAAGGTGGGGTAAGTAAAGAAGATAAGGGGACGGTTTCTTAGAGGGTTAAGTGGGGAAATGGACACACCCATCAGAAACAGAAACATCAAAGCAACTGCCTTTAAACAAAAAAAAATCAACAACACGTTGGCAAAAGGATCACTTTGGCCAATTTGTCAAAAATGAACAATTTGTCATTCTGACGTATAACTCCCTCTCATCTTCCAGGTATCCCCTGCAATCGTCCCATGCAACTATAAAACTCCCCTCCAATTGCACCTCTCTTGATCACCCGCACCTGTACTTCTCCCAGAAACAGTCTGGCACACGTCATTCAGCTTCCTTGTTGCTCCCTCTATCCCATCAACTCTGCTGTAACCATTCCCTTCATTATTCCTTCACCCGCATCCCTATTATATCCTCATACCTTCCCCATTTCTCATCTTCCAACACCTCTCATATCTCCCGTGCCCTTTTCGAAACACATAAACATTCAAGTAAAAAAGATAGCAAGCGCCCCTCTCTAGAAAGAACATGTCATGGTAGCCTGTTCTGTAGTTTTTACCTACTTTGAGAGTCTGCAGCCATCGCTTTTTGCTAAATGTACTTTTCACAAACGAGGAATATGCATTTGCATATGAGTCTTTGTCCCGCCCACAAGGGCAGTCCAGCACGAAATGCCAGGCAAACCTCCTTTGAACAAGAGTACCAACAGCAACCCCAGACACATGTTTCAGCCTTCTTGGGCCTCATCAGTGAGGTGGAGCTGTGCCTCTCTAAGCACAGTGAGAAAGGGTTCCATGTCTGGGCTCCCCCGGGTAACTTAGGGTGACCAACCCCAAGTTCCTTGCAAACATACAAAACAGATAGCAGGCACTCCTCTCTAGAAAGAACATTGAGAGTCTGCAACCATCGCTTTTTGCTCAATGTACATTTCACAAAGGAGGAAAATCCATTTGCATATCAGTCTTTGGCCCGCCCACAAGGGCAGTCCAGGACCGAAAGGCCAGGCAAACTTTCTTTGAACAAGAGTACCAACAGCATCCCCAGACACGTGTTACTCACCAAAGGTGATTGCCAGGGACCAAAACCAAGTACCGGGATTTGCGTGTAGAGCTCGGTTTGGAGCCTCCTACCCGAGCCTCCTCTCTGTGAGGGCAAAAGATCTTTTTAATGATATGACCCTCCACTGATGTAACAGTGAAAAGGATCTGATCACTCAAAAGAGCGGGGAGACCACACCACTACGAAACCAGCTGCAAAGGAAGGGCAGAACGTAAATAACAATATAACTGATTGTTACACAAACCTAACCTCAGATTACTATGTAATACCTGATGTGTCCTCCCCAAGAGTGTATGCAGAGAATCCCAGAATGGACTTCCTATCTATAATACAAAAGCACTGATACCACCCGTATGCGTAAACCAGCGTACTAACACAGTAGATAGTACTGTAGTCTTACAGTCAATAAGTACTGGATTCTTAGATAGGGAAACAACGGCAAGTGTAAAATAATAAAAGGGGATGGTTAGTAAGGACAGTATTCCCAGGCGGCACGAGGAGCGCGTGTAGATACGAGTTGGTGCATTTATCAGCGCAGCTTCCTTATGCACTTTGACAGTAGTGAGTTCCAGTACTAGGAGAGACAGGAAGAAGCAATGATGGATCCCACTAGGAGACGTCAGGAGTAAAGATCAGAGGAAAAGGCACAGAGTGTTGAACTCTACTCGTACAGGTAACAGAGGACAGGAGTATCAGGCAACAAAGAAAACTGCATACCTGCGGTATAGAGTGGGCTGTGTGAACAGCAATCGTAAGGCAAAGCAGAAGGCAGAGGAGTCCAGAAGGGAAACAAGGGGCCTGTTACACGTGTGGGCGGGCTGAATTATGGACAAAACAGAAGGCAAAGCAGTGCGGAAAGCAAACAAGGGTCCTGTTACACGGGCGGGCTACGTTGTAGACAAACCAGAAGGCAGAGCAGTCCAGAAGGCAAACGAGGGTCCTGTTACACAGGCGGTCAAGTTAAGATGCAAGAAACTCCAAACAAAGCACTCCAAGCTGACAAGCAAAAAGGTCCGGATACAGGTCGGCGGAGTTTGAGGAGCAATGAAATGTAGCTTCATCACAAAAGGAATCCACAAAAGTAAATGCAGAGGGTACTTCATGGAAGTAACTTCAATCAGAAGCAGCGAAGGAAGAGTCACAGCTGCTTATGTAGCGGAAGTGACCATAGAATACATATGATTGGAACATAGAGCAACAGTCGATCAGGACACAGGTTCCATGGGAATTGGAGTCCTGACTACAGCGCAGTCTTCCATATTTTCCCCTGGATTCGCCAAGAGGAGAGAAAAGAAAGGTGCAATGAAACGCCTGACAGATCTCTATTTTCAATAGCAGGATCGTATTAACAATTCAAAGTGTATCTAGAGCTTACAACAATACCACAGGATAATAATAGCTGTAAAACAGGTATATCATGTGTAGTCATTAGGTTTAGTTTGTTTACATGTTTGAGATATAAATAGCTTCTACCGACCTAGGTCACATTGTCTTTACCCACTCTCTAGACATTTACAGGCCGATTCATGGAAATACAGTCAAAAGTATCGCACGCGGCTGGCGCAGAGTGTTCCCGTGCGAATGTCTGCGCCAGCCGCGTGCGATAAAATCCATTTCAGCGCACATCGTATTCATGGATTATTCCACCAAAACAAGCCGTGGCACAGAGTATCGCAGCGACCCTGCAGCAGCGCCAGTTACGCCCCCAAGAACGCCCTCGCGCAAGGAAAAGCCATCAAGATCGCAAAACCATCGCAAAGGGCTGCGCCAACCCTGTACCAGTGCGAGAAGTAACACACACGACCTGGGGGAGCGTGTGCGTGTAAATCAGGGGTGCGCGAGAAGTTCCACACGCGATTGGCCTGGTCGCGTGTATTTCATGGGCTCGCGGGTGGTTTCACACGCGATCGGGCCTGGGGGAGCGTGTGCGTGTATTTCAGGTGTGATCGAGAAATTCCACACGCGATTGGGCTGCGTGCGTGTATTTCAGGGGTGCGCGGGAAGATCCACACGCGATTGGGCTGCGTGCGTGTATTTCAGGGCCTCGCGGGTGGATTCACACACGATTGGGCTGCGTGCGTGTATTTCAGGGCCTCGTGGGTAGTTTCACACGCGATTAGGCTGCGTGCGTGTATTTCAGGGGTGCGCGGGAAGTTCCACACGCGATTTGGCTGGGCGCGTGTACATCAGGGGTGCGCAAGAAGTTTCACACGCGTTTTGGCTGGGTGCGTGTATATCAGGGGTGCGCGAGAAGTTTCACACGCGTTTTGGCTGGGTGCGTGTACATCAGGGGTGCGCGAGAAGATTCACACGCGTTTTGGCTGGGTGCGTGTATAACAGGGGTGCGGGAGAAGTTTCACATGCGATGGGGCCTGGGGGAGCGGGGTGCGTGTATTTCAGGGGCCTGCGGGTGGTTTCACACGCAATGGGGCCTGGGGGAGCGGGGTGCGTGTTTTTCAGGGGCCTGCTGGTGGTTTCACACGCAATGGGGACTGGGGGAGCGGGGTGCGTGTATTTCAGGGGCCTGTGGGTGGTTTCACACGCGATGGGGCCTGGGGGAGCGGGGTGCGTGTATTTCAGGGGCCTGCGGGTGGTTTCACACGCGATGGGGCCTGGGGGAGCGGGGTGCGTGTATTACAGGGGCCTGCGGGTGGTTTCACACGCGATGGGGCCTGGGGGAGCGGGGTGCGTGTATTTCAGGGGCCTGCAGGTGGTTTCACACGCGTTTTGGCTGGGCGCGTGTACATCAGGGGTGCGCGAGAAGTTTCACACGCGTTTTGGCTGGGTCCGTGTACATCAGGGGTGCGTGAGAAGATTCACATGCGTTTTGGCTGGGTGCGTGTATAACAGGGGTGTGGGAGAAGTTTCACAGGCGATGCGGCCTGGGGGAGCGGGGTGCGTGTATTTCAGGGGCCTGCGGGTGGTTTCACACGCGATGGGGCCTGGGGGAGCGGGGTGCGTGTATTTCAGGGGCCTGCGGGTGGTTTCACACGCGATGGGGCCTGGGGCAGCGGGGTGCGAGTATTTCAGGGGCCTGCGGGTGGTTTCACACGCGTTTTGGCTGGGCGCGTGTACATCAGGGGTGCGCGAGAAGTCTCACACGCGATTTGGCTGGGCACGTGTACATCAGGGGTGCGCAAGAAGTTTCACACGCGTTTTGGCTGGGTGCGTGTATATCAGGGGTGCGTGAGAAGTTTCACACGCGTTTTGGCTGGGTGCGTGTACATCAGGGGTGCGCGAGAAGATTCACACGCGTTTTGGCTGGGTCCGTGTATAACAGGGGTGCGGGAGAAGTTTCACACGCGATGGGGCCTGGGGGAGCGGGGTGCGTGTATTTCATGGGCCTGCAGGTGGTTTCACACGCGATGGGGCCTGGGGGAGCGGGGTGCGTGTATTTCAGGGGCCTGCGGGTGGTTCTACATGCGATTAGCCTGGGTGCGTGTATTTCAGGGGTGCGCGAGAAGTTCCACACGCGATTGGCCTGGGCGCGTGTATTTCAGGGGTGCGCGGGAAGTCCTACACGCTCGCCTACAATACGTATTCATGGAATCGAACGTGGCCAATCCAGAAGCACGGACGCCAGCAGGAAGCAGGCGTACGTTGACCCGCACAGCATAAAAGTGCGCGCAAACAACAAACAAGCTCAGACGCCAGGATGAATATACCGTTCCTAGCAGCAGTGGCCGTGGGATATCGCAGGAGGAGTAGGTTAGTCCGGGCCAGAATTTTCACACCCAGAACCAGCCTTTTCGGGATGCCTGATGACCAGGTGTATGGGAGGTACAGGTTTCCACCTCACATTATACTCGACCTGGTCAGTGAGTGGGAGGATGACCTCACATCACCCACCCTTTGCTCCCAAGCCCTCAGCCCCCTGGAGAAGGTCCTCAATGTACTGCACTTCTTGGCCACTGGATCATTTCAGCGGACAAGTGCCATAGTGGGGGGGGTGTCACAGGCCACCCAGTCACGCTGCCTACACCAGGTCTTGGCCATCATCACTGCACGCCCATCAGTCCGCAGGCACATATACCTGCCCAGAACACCTGCAGAAAGGCAGGCTGTCACACAGGAATACTACAGGGTGGCACAATTCCCCAAAGTGCTAGGCGCCATTGATTGCACCCATGTGGCTCTACGTCCCCCCAGGGCAACTGAGCACATCTATAGAAACCGCAAGCACTGGCATTCCATCAACATCCAGGTAGTATGTGATGCCAAGGGAATCATCACCTCAGTATATGCAAACTATCCAGGCTCAACCCACGACAGCTTCATCTACAGAATGTCTACCCTAAACCGGGACATAGAGGCTAGGCGGCATAGCGATACATGGCTGCTCGGTGAGTATAAATGCCACTGCGCGTGCATGCATGTCAGATACTGAGTAATGTCACAACCCCACTAATGATACCCATCACCACCTCCCCAGGGGACAGTGCCTACCCTCTCAGCACCCACATGATGACGCCAATTCGGAACCCCACCACGCCACCCCAGGTAAGATACAACACAGCCCACATTGCAACCCGGGGCATAGTGGAGCGCACATTCGGAGTGCTCAAGTCACGCTTTCGCTCCCTTGACCGTTCTGGCGGGCAGCTGTTATACGCTCCCCAGTAGTGTGCAGGATCATAGTGGCAGCATGTGTCCTGCACAACGTTGCAACACGCCAGGGCCTGGCCGTGGACATGGTGGTGCCCCCACATCCCCAACCACATGCATGCCCACTGCGCATGGGAGGGGAAAGGGCACGGGGGAGGCAGCCCGCACGCAGCTGGTGGCTGATTACTTCACATAAAATCACACCCCTGTGGAGTGGGCAAATCCCTGGCACATACCAGCTGACAATCAATGATGACTCATTCTGACAAAGATGATGCCTCAATGGAGAGTCACCTGTCACAACCATACCAGCCTGAGACTGTACAACTGGAAGTGTACCATTGTGTGCCACCCTACCTACACAAACACCACCAATGCTGTGTCATCAAAAGACACACTTCAATGATGCCAATATCACTACCACCATCAAGGATAGTACATGACAACAGTGCCATGTCACCAAACACCTCCCCCCAGGCCTCCATCCATGTCCCCCTGCACCCCCACCCCCCAGCAGTGAGGGGCACCTGCCAACAGGCCCACACTCATCTCCACCATGGCATGTCATGCAATGTGAGAGCAAACAAATGAATACCCCAAACATTACACAAGTGCCACAGAGTACAGTGTCCCAAATGGAAACTGCCCACACACAGTATGCCCACATACATGTATAAATAACAACAAACATGACCAAATACTAAAGGATACGTTGACCTACAACCTGATGATGCTAGCACATTGACCACCTCTTACTGTACATTTTTGGTGCCAGCCACATCTGCGAGTGCACTGCTAACAACATGAACTCCATCTCCAAAGTAGACGGGCTTGTGAAGACATGAGGACTGACCCTGCAAATTAGGAGGGAGACATGGAAGCACAAGCACACATCAATACACCATGCAGTGTACAATACCACTACAATATGCACTAGGAATGTATACACAGTGTTGACTACAGACTGGCCACATAGCTCATGGGAGTCCAACGTCACTGTGTAATTCACTGTCACTTGGGCACACCCTTTGCAAGCCCATGGAAACGGGAAGCAGGAGGGGTGTGTGTCTCACAAACCCAAGCATCTAACCCAAACTCAGGACAAGCCTGCATGTGCCCAACGGAACACAGTGGAAGCCCACGGGAGCCACACAAGGCAACACACTGCACCTCAAAAATCAAAAATCAAAAATGGCCATGTGGGGGCCAGGGGGGGTGGGGGTGGCCACCCAGGAGGTCCGAGGACAGAATGCTCACCAACAGCCACCTGGGTGAATGTTGCGAAAATAAAACACCTCCATGGGCTCATGGCCTGCACGGCTACTAATTTGTGGGAGAATCACTGCTGGATTCGCTCTCCTCGACCTCTGCTGCTGCCACAGGAGGTGGTGGTGCTATGGGAGGCAGCCCACGCAAAGCCCTGGTGTGGTCCTCCATTGCAGCAAGCATGCGGGTGTTGGAGGCCTCGTTCTGGAGGGATATGGTGCGGAGATCCCCATGCAACACCCGACGTGTTGCCCGGACCTCCGCACGAGTTGCCTGCATCTCTACCGAGAGCGTACGGGTGACGCGCTCCAGCAGCTGTTCTGTCCTGGTGACAGTGGAAGCCTCAAGGTCCAGTAGAGTCTGCCTGAGGTGCTGGACCTCCCCCCTCAGGGCTTCCCTCTGTCCCTGGGCATCTAGAGAAATTGATTCCCTCAGATTGTCCAGGGCCGCCTGTCTGTCCCTGTTGGACGCCAACATGTCCTCCCTTACTGATTGGCAAATGGAGGCTGTTGCCTGCTCTAGTAGCTCCCTCTGCCTTTCTGGGGGGACAATGGAAGTGGCCACCCTGTCCATGGCTTGAGCAATCATTTCTGATGATGCTGCCTGTTGGTTGGCCATACCATATATGGATTGCTCCCATACCGTATTGCCAGGTGGCGGACGGCCACCGCGTTGGCGGGCACCACACCTGTCTGGGGCAAGGCGAACTGCGCCTCGCTGTGTCAGCACTGCCTGAGGCTGCAGGACTGCATTTCCCCTCTGATCTGCTGGCCCAGGAACAGGATCAGATGTTGCGGAGTGTGGCCCTGCATCCGTAACCACCACAGGCGCACCTACCAACACTGACATCCCCATTGTGGGCTCTACCCCTGGTGCAGGTGGGTCAGACAGAACAGTATCCCTTCCATGAACACATACCTGCGAATCCACATGGGTCTCATCCGAATCAACACTTGAAAAGAGTTCTGGGGAAGTGCACCCATATACAGCCCTGGAGAGAATGCCCTGCAGCAAGAGTGGGTTGTCACCCACCAACACACCACGTCCCCCACTCGTGCTCGGACGTGTCAGAGATCCCTCCTCGGTGAGCACCATCTCCTCACCCTCAACAGCATCAAGTGCGTCATCCTCTGAAAAAACATGAAAGACAGAAAATGGAAACAGGCATTAGCACCATGGCACACAAATAGGCCAGACAAGCTACAGGAAATGTACTTGATAGACACATGTCCCACATGACTATGTCCCTCCCATGCATGCACTGTCACTGAGTTGGAAGGGGAGGTAAATGTCAGACACTGATGTCACCAAGATGGAAGGGCAACACATCAGATGCATGCTGGCTAGCAGTGCCATCCCACAATTGGCATGTACCATATGCATGTCATATTTGTGAGAATATATGAATAACAGAATAGGGCATAACAAAACATCATTATCATTTGGCCTGGGACGTCTGCTTGCATTCATTCGCAGTGATTTGGTTATATGGACCTATACACACTGATACTAACGATACATATGGTGATTCATTCTTGTACGAAATGCATATCACATTACAGTGATATCATAAGCATATTTTTCGTAGTGCACTTAAGAACAATGCAATGTGATGCCACTTCCTGTTTTGTCAAGGGGTGAAAGATTGTGTTCCATTGCTTCCTTTGATGTCACTTCAGGGTGAGGTCAAATGACATTACTTCCTGTAATGTCATCAGAGGTCAAGGGTTGTGTGTTGTCACTTCCTCCAACCTTTGGTGAAATGACGTCCTTGACATTAGCCCGTCCCCTTGGATGTGAAAGAGCAGATACGTTGTTATATGCTGGTGCGCATCCGTGGGGAGGGGGCTGATGTGTGCTTTTGTTTTTTGGCAGGGGTGAGGGTAGGTAGCCTTTCCTGAAACTAGCAGCTTTAAAATGTTGCTGCGTTTATGCAAGTACATTTTTCTTCACGAACGCAGTAAAAGTTTAATGCCATCAATTTAAGGAAAGGCATCCCTCTCCTCCTAACAGAAAGCAAGCGTGGAAGCCCCACCCCTCAACTCACATTCCAGGAGTGCCAGGGCGGGCGGTGGGAGGGTTGCTGAAGCTCGCCTGACTAGATAGGCAGACCGTTTTGCAACTGTTGAACATAACTTACCTTTTCAGGGTGTATTCTAACTTGAGGCAGACATTTTATGTTCTTAAACTCACGTTGACCATTGTTTGGGGCTTCAACGTGGCAAAGAAATAAGTGTCAACTTAGGTTTAAGACGATTGCATCAAGTTGGTATACAAGGTAACTTATGTGCCACAGTTGCAAAAAGGCCTGCCAAAAAAATTCCAAGGGCATTTGGTTATATGTATATGTTTTGTTGGATGTTAATTTGTAAGCAGTGCACATGGCAAACTGTGTCCCAGCATGTGGGGAGCCCGCTTTTAACAAGATGACCCCACCCCATTGATATTCATGGCCCATTTATTCCTGTGGTGCCCGATTCAGCCTAGATGAAACACAGGCTAAGAAAGCAAGGTGACTGTGACAACGCGCTAGCCAGCTGATCTAAGGAGGCTCCTATGTTCTTATGACCCCTCCCCTCAGCTGCTTCAGGGCATCAGGCAGCTGCTGAATTAGGCGGGGAAGCATTCCTTTTGATGGGCAGCTATAATTCAAGCCGCAGCATTAAAACAACGAGACTGACACCTTTCTTGCTTTGGAAGATTCTCAATCGCGCCCGCGATTATCACTCGAGCACGGGAACAGCATTTCTGTTATTAGCACAGTGACACCTTTCTACGTGTCACTACCCGAGGCGTGTGTGTCTATGCAAAAGCTGGACAGGTGCGCCAGGCGTAACTGCTTTCTGTCGCCCGATAACTCTTCATCACACACAGTTGTAAGCTTTTTATAATGACCAATAACACTGCACAGAGTCAGCGGTCAACTCTCCGGAGGTAAGCCTACAGTAATTTCCCTATTATCAAACCAATAAACATTCACATTAAAGGCAACATAAATGCAATGCAACAATTACAGACACCAATATATCATGACAGAAATAACTACTCCATGAAATTATTCATTGGATACAGTTAACATGATGAAAAATAACTGCCGCCAATGTAACAATGGGCCTCATTATGAGGTGGGCGCAAAGGGATACCGGGCACCGTTAAGGACATCATTAAGGACATCGGTGCCGGTAATCCCTTTGCGCCTTATTCCGAGGTCCCTTTGCGGGTACCGCTAAGGCCGCCTGGATTTGCCAGTCGGCCTTAGCGGGAGCCGTAAAGGGTCCAGGGAGCAAAATGGGGTCCCAAATGGCAATGGGGAGTGGTATTTTCAATGGGGACTTACCGGGCCCGCAAAGGTCCGACTAATTCAGTAAGTCTCCATTGAATGAGGGCTGACTCGGTACCGTTATTGGAGGCAGCCATGGCGCTATTAGCGCCATGGCTACCTCCAATCTCGGAATGAGGCCCAATGTGTAACTAGCATCTACCCAAAGACCCAGCCCGATGAAAAATGGGGGTGTTCCCCTTCCACAGCCAATCTGTTCACAGTTCAATGCTTTACACGCTGTGTATTTCCATCGTCCATCCAAGTGTCCATCGATGTTGGATTCATGAAAAACAATGGGCCTCATTACGAGGTTGGGATAACGGGCACCAGTAAGGAGACCGGTGCCAGTAATCCCTTACCACCTTATTCCGAGGTCCCTTAGCGGGCCCGTTATTAGCTCCATCCCCATTCTAATTGTGCCCTATGGGGGCTCGAATGGGAATGGGGAATGGTTCTCGGAATGGGGACTTACCGGGTCCTCCAAGGTTGGAATGACCCGGTAAGTCCCTATTTCGCCAACCCGGACCCGGAATGCGGTAAGGGGGTAGCCATGGTGCTAACAGCACCATGGCTACCGCCTACCTCGTAATGAGGCCCAATGGATTGTATAATGTTATTTCGTCCAGCAGCAAGCACTCTTTCCTACAGTCAGAACAGCAATATTCTGATGTACACAGTTTACGACTGTTTATTTTTTGACAAAGACAAATTGGTTGACACCCATAGTAAAACGGGTTAGGGAAATGTCACTGAGCATGGGGGAAAATGGAATATGAGAATGAATGAAGGTGGGGTAAGTAAAGAAGATAAAGGGACGGTTTCTTAGAGGGTTAAGTGGGGAAATGGACACACCCATCAGAAACAGAAACATCAAAGCAACTCCCTTTAAACAAAAAAAAATCAACAACACGTTGGCAAAAGGATCACTTTGGCCAATTTGTCAAAAATGAACAATTTCTCATTCTGACGTATAACTCCCTCTCATCTTCCAGGTATCCCCTGCAATCGTCCCATGCAACTATAAAACTCCCCTCCAATTGCACCTCTCTTGATCACCCGCACCTGTACTTCTCCCAGAAACAGTCTGGCACACGTCATTCAGCTTCCTTGTTGCTCCCTCTATCCCATCAACTCTGCTGTAACCATTCCCTTCATTATTCCTTCACCCGCATCCCTATTATATCCTCATACCTTCCCCATTTCTCATCTTCCAACACCTCTCATATCTCCCGTGCCCTTTTCGAAACACATAAACATTCAAGTAAAAAAGATAGCAAGCGCCCCTCTCTAGAAAGAACATGTCATGGTAGCCTGTTCTGTAGTTTTTACCTACTTTGAGAGTCTGCAGCCATCGCTTTTTGCTAAATGTACTTTTCACAAACGAGGAATATGCATTTGCATATGAGTCTTTGTCCCGCCCACAAGGGCAGTCCAGCACGAAATGCCAGGCAAACCTCCTTTGAACAAGAGTACCAACAGCAACCCCAGACACATGTTTCAGCCTTCTTGGGCCTCATCAGTGAGGTGGAGCTGTGCCTCTCTAAGCACAGTGAGAAAGGGTTCCATGTCTGGGCTCCCCCGGGTAACTTAGGGTGACCAACCCCAAGTTCCTTGCAAACATACAAAACAGATAGCAGGCACTCCTCTCTAGAAAGAACATTGAGAGTCTGCAACCATCGCTTTTTGCTCAATGTACATTTCACAAAGGAGGAAAATCCATTTGCATATCAGTCTTTGGCCCGCCCACAAGGGCAGTCCAGGACCGAAAGGCCAGGCAAACTTTCTTTGAACAAGAGTACCAACAGCATCCCCAGACACGTGTTACTCACCAAAGGTGATTGCCAGGGACCAAAACCAAGTACCGGGATTTGCGTGTAGAGCTCGGTTTGGAGCCTCCTACCCGAGCCTCCTCTCTGTGAGGGCAAAAGATCTTTTTAATGATATGACCCTCCACTGATGTAACAGTGAAAAGGATCTGATCACTCAAAAGAGCGGGGAGACCACACCACTACGAAACCAGCTGCAAAGGAAGGGCAGAACGTAAATAACAATATAACTGATTGTTACACAAACCTAACCTCAGATTACTATGTAATACCTGATGTGTCCTCCCCAAGAGTGTATGCAGAGAATCCCAGAATGGACTTCCTATCTATAATACAAAAGCACTGATACCACCCGTATGCGTAAACCAGCGTACTAACACAGTAGATAGTACTGTAGTCTTACAGTCAATAAGTACTGGATTCTTAGATAGGGAAACAACGGCAAGTGTAAAATAATAAAAGGGGATGGTTAGTAAGGACAGTATTCCCAGGCGGCACGAGGAGCGCGTGTAGATACGAGTTGGTGCATTTATCAGCGCAGCTTCCTTATGCACTTTGACAGTAGTGAGTTCCAGTACTAGGAGAGACAGGAAGAAGCAATGATGGATCCCACTAGGAGACGTCAGGAGTAAAGATCAGAGGAAAAGGCACAGAGTGTTGAACTCTACTCGTACAGGTAACAGAGGACAGGAGTATCAGGCAACAAAGAAAACTGCATACCTGCGGTATAGAGTGGGCTGTGTGAACAGCAATCGTAAGGCAAAGCAGAAGGCAGAGGAGTCCAGAAGGGAAACAAGGGGCCTGTTACACGTGTGGGCGGGCTGAATTATGGACAAAACAGAAGGCAAAGCAGTGCGGAAAGCAAACAAGGGTCCTGTTACACGGGCGGGCTACGTTGTAGACAAACCAGAAGGCAGAGCAGTCCAGAAGGCAAACGAGGGTCCTGTTACACAGGCGGTCAAGTTAAGATGCAAGAAACTCCAAACAAAGCACTCCAAGCTGACAAGCAAAAAGGTCCGGATACAGGTCGGCGGAGTTTGAGGAGCAATGAAATGTAGCTTCATCACAAAAGGAATCCACAAAAGTAAATGCAGAGGGTACTTCATGGAAGTAACTTCAATCAGAAGCAGCGAAGGAAGAGTCACAGCTGCTTATGTAGCGGAAGTGACCATAGAATACATATGATTGGAACATAGAGCAACAGTCGATCAGGACACAGGTTCCATGGGAATTGGAGTCCTGACTACAGCGCAGTCTTCCATATTTTCCCCTGGATTCGCCAAGAGGAGAGAAAAGAAAGGTGCAATGAAACGCCTGACAGATCTCTATTTTCAATAGCAGGATCGTATTAACAATTCAAAGTGTATCTAGAGCTTACAACAATACCACAGGATAATAATAGCTGTAAAACAGGTATATCATGTGTAGTCATTAGGTTTAGTTTGTTTACATGTTTGAGATATAAATAGCTTCTACCGACCTAGGTCACATTGTCTTTACCCACTCTCTAGACATTTACAGGCCGATTCATGGAAATACAGTCAAAAGTATCGCACGCGGCTGGCGCAGAGTGTTCCCGTGCGAATGTCTGCGCCAGCCGCGTGCGATAAAATCCATTTCAGCGCACATCGTATTCATGGATTATTCCACCAAAACAAGCCGTGGCACAGAGTATCGCAGCGACCCTGCAGCAGCGCCAGTTACGCCCCCAAGAACGCCCTTGCGCAAGGAAAAGCCATCAAGATCGCAAAACCATCGCAAAGGGCTGCGCCAACCCTGTACCAGTGCGAGAAGTAACACACACGACCTGGGGGAGCGTGTGCGTGTAAATCAGGGGTGCGCGAGAAGTTCCACACGCGATTGGCCTGGTCGCGTGTATTTCATGGGCTCGCGGGTGGTTTCACACGCGATCGGGCCTGGGGGAGCGTGTGCGTGTATTTCAGGTGTGATCGAGAAATTCCACACGCGATTGGGCTGCGTGCGTGTATTTCAGGGGTGCGCGGGAAGATCCACACGCGATTGGGCTGCGTGCGTGTATTTCAGGGCCTCGCGGGTGGATTCACACACGATTGGGCTGCGTGCGTGTATTTCAGGGCCTCGTGGGTAGTTTCACACGCGATTGGGCTGCGTGCGTGTATTTCAGGGGTGCGCGGGAAGTTCCACACGCGATTTGGCTGGGCGCGTGTACATCAGGGGTGCGCAAGAAGTTTCACACGCGTTTTGGCTGGGTGCGTGTATATCAGGGGTGCGCGAGAAGTTTCACACGCGTTTTGGCTGGGTGCGTGTACATCAGGGGTGCGCGAGAAGATTCACACGCGTTTTGGCTGGGTGCGTGTATAACAGGGGTGTGGGAGAAGTTTCACATGCGATGGGGCCTGGGGGAGCGGGGTGCGTGTATTTCAGGGGCCTGCGGGTGGTTTCACACGCGATGGGGCCTGGGGGAGCGGGGTGCGTGTTTTTCAGGGGCCTGCTGGTGGTTTCACACGCAATGGGGACTGGGGGAGCGGGGTGCGTGTATTTCAGGGGCCTGTGGGTGGTTTCACACGCGATGGGGCCTGGGGGAGCGGGGTGCGTGTATTTCAGGGGCCTGCGGGTGGTTTCACACGCGATGGGGCCTGGGGGAGCGGGGTGCGTGTATTACAGGGGCCTGCGGGTGGTTTCACATGCGATGGGGCCTGGGGGAGCGGGGTGCGTGTATTTCAGGGGCCTGCAGGTGGTTTCACACGCGTTTTGGCTGGGCGCGTGTACATCAGGGGTGCGCGAGAAGTTTCACACGCGTTTTGGCTGGGTCCGTGTACATCAGGGGTGCGTGAGAAGATTCACACACGTTTTGGCTGGGTGCGTGTATAACAGGGGTGTGGGAGAAGTTTCACAGGCGATGCGGCCTGGGGGAGCGGGGTGCGTGTATTTCAGGGGCCTGCGGGTGGTTTCACACGCGATGGGGCCTGGGGGAGCGGGGTGCGTGTATTTCAGGGGCCTGCGGGTGGTTTCACACGCGATGGGGCCTGGGGCAGCGGGGTGCGAGTATTTCAGGGGCCTGCGGGTGGTTTCACACGCGTTTTGGCTGGGCGCGTGTACATCAGGGGTGCGCGAGAAGTCTCACACGCGATTTGGCTGGGCACGTGTACATCAGGGGTGCGCAAGAAGTTTCACACGCGTTTTGGCTGGGTGCGTGTATATCAGGGGTGCGTGAGAAGTTTCACACGCGTTTTGGCTGGGTGCGTGTACATCAGGGGTGCGCGAGAAGATTCACACGCGTTTTGGCTGGGTCCGTGTATAACAGGGGTGCGGGAGAAGTTTCACACGCGATGGGGCCTGGGGGAGCGGGGTGCGTGTATTTCATGGGCCTGCAGGTGGTTTCACACACGATGGGGCCTGGGGGAGCGGGGTGCGTGTATTTCAGGGGCCTGCGGGTGGTTCTACACGCGATTAGCCTGGGCGCGTGTATTTCAGGGGTGCGCGAGAAGTTCCACACGCGATTGGCCTGGGCGCGTGTATTTCAGGGGTGCGCGGGAAGTCCTACACGCTCGCCTACAATACGTATTCATGGAATCGAACGTGGCCAATCCGGAAGCACGGACGCCAGCAGGAAGCAGGCGTACGTTGACCCGCACAGCATAAAAGTGCGCGCAAACAACAAACAAGCTCAGACGCCAGGATGAATATACCGTTCCTAGCAGCAGTGGCCGTGGGATATCGCAGGAGGAGTAGGTTAGTCCGGGCCAGAATTTTCACACCCAGAACCAGCCTTTTCGGGATGCCTGATGACCAGGTGTATGGGAGGTACAGGTTTCCACCTCACATTATACTCGACCTGGTCAGTGAGTGGGAGGATGACCTCACATCACCCACCCTTTGCTCCCAAGCCCTCAGCCCCCTGGAGAAGGTCCTCAATGTACTGCACTTCTTGGCCACTGGATCATTTCAGCGGACAAGTGCCATAGTGGGGGGGGTGTCACAGGCCACCCAGTCACGCTGCCTACACCAGGTCTTGGCCATCATCACTGCACGCCCATCAGTCCGCAGGCACATATACCTGCCCAGAACACCTGCAGAAAGGCAGGCTGTCGCACAGGAATACTACAGGGTGGCACAATTCCCCAAAGTGCTAGGCGCCATTGATTGCACCCATGTGGCTCTACGTCCCCCCAGGGCAACTGAGCACATCTATAGAAACCGCAAGCACTGGCATTCCATCAACATCCAGGTAGTATGTGATGCCAAGGGAATCATCACCTCAGTATATGCAAACTATCCAGGCTCAACCCACGACAGCTTCATCTACAGAATGTCTACCCTAAACCGGGACATAGAGGCTAGGCGGCATAGCGATACATGGCTGCTCGGTGAGTATAAATGCCACTGCGCGTGCATGCATGTCAGATACTGAGTAATGTCACAACCCCACTAATGATACCCATCACCACCTCCCCAGGGGACAGTGCCTACCCTCTCAGCACCCACATGATGACGCCAATTCGGAACCCCACCACGCCACCCCAGGTAAGATACAACACAGCCCACATTGCAACCCGGGGCATAGTGGAGCGCACATTCGGAGTGCTCAAGTCACGCTTTCGCTCCCTTGACCGTTCTGGCGGGCAGCTGTTATACGCTCCCCAGTAGTGTGCAGGATCATAGTGGCAGCATGTGTCCTGCACAACGTTGCAACACGCCGGGCCCTGGCCGTGGACATGGTGGTGCCCCCACATCCCCAACCACATGCATGCCCACTGCGCATGGGAGGGGAAAGGGCACGGGGGAGGCAGCCCGCACGCAGCTGGTGGCTGATTACTTCACATAAAATCACACCCCTGTGGAGTGGGCAAATCCCTGGCACATACCAGCTGACAATCAATGATGACTCATTCTGACAAAGATGATGCCTCAATGGAGAGTCACCTGTCACAACCATACCAGCCTGAGGCTGTACAACTGGAAGTGTACCATTGTGTGCCACCCTACCTACACAAACACCACCAATGCTGTGTCATCAAAAGACACACTTCAATGATGCCAATATCACTACCACCATCAAGGATAGTACATGACAACAGTGCCATGTCACCAAACACCTCCCCCCAGGCCTCCATCCATGTCCCCCTGCACCCCCACCCCCCAGCAGTGAGGGGCACCTGCCAACAGGCCCACACTCATCTCCACCATGGCATGTCATGCAATGTGAGAGCAAACAAATGAATACCCCAAACATTACACAAGTGCCACAGAGTACAGTGTCCCAAATGGAAACTGCCCACACACAGTATGCCCACATACATGTATAAATAACAACAAACATGACCAAATACTAAAGGATACGTTGACCTACAACCTGATGATGCTAGCACATTGACCACCTCTTACTGTACATTTTTGGTGCCAGCCACATCTGCGAGTGCACTGCTAACAACATGAACTCCATCTCCAAAGTAGACGGGCTTGTGAAGACATGAGGACTGACCCTGCAAATTAGGAGGGAGACATGGAAGCACAATCACACATCAATACACCATGCAGTGTACAATACCACTACAATATGCACTAGGAATGTATACACAGTGTTGACTACAGACTGGCCACATAGCTCATGGGAGTCCAACGTCACTGTGTAATTCACTGTCACTTGGGCACACCCTTTGCAAGCCCATGGAAACGGGAAGCAGGAGGGGTGTGTGTCTCACAAACCCAAGCATCTAACCCAAACTCAGGACAAGCCTGCATGTGCCCAACGGAACACAGTGGAAGCCCACGGGAGCCACACAAGGCAACACACTGCACCTCAAAAATCAAAAATCAAAAATGGCCATGTGGGGGCCAGGGGGGGTGGGGGTGGCCACCCAGGAGGTCCGAGGACAGAATGCTCACCAACAGCCACCTGGGTGAATGTTGCGAAAATAAAACACCTCCATGGGCTCATGGCCTGCACGGCTACTAATTTGTGGGAGAATCACTGCTGGATTCGCTCTCCTCGACCTCTGCTGCTGCCACAGGAGGTGGTGGTGCTATGGGAGGCAGCCCACGCAAAGCCCTGATGTGGACCTCCATTGCAGCAAGCATGCGGGTGTTGAAGGCCTCGTTCTGGAGGGATATGGTGCGGAGATCCCCATGCAACACCCGACGTGTTGCCCGGACCTCCGCACGAGTTGCCTGCATCTCTACCGAGAGCGTACGGGTGACGCGCTCCAGCAGCTGTTCTGTCCTGGTGACAGTGGAAGCCTCAAGGTCCAGTAGAGTCTGCCTGAGGTGCTGGACCTCCCCCCTCAGGGCTTCCCTCTGTCCCTGGGCATCTAGAGAAATTGATTCCCTCAGATTGTCCAGGGCCGCCTGTCTGTCCCTGTTGGACGCCAACATGTCCTCCCTTACTGATTGGCAAATGGAGGCTGTTGCCTGCTCTAGTAGCTCCCTCTGCCTTTCTGGGGGGACAATGGAAGTGGCCACCCTGTCCATGGCTTGAGCAATCATTTCTGATGATGCTGCCTGTTGGTTGGCCATACCATATATGGATTGCTCCCATACGGTATTGCCAGGTGGCGGACGGCCACCGCGTTGGCGGGCACCACACCTGTCTGGGGCAAGGCGAACTGCGCCTCGCTGTGTCAGCACTGCCTGAGGCTGCAGGACTGCATTTCCCCTCTGATCTGCTGGCCCAGGAACAGGATCAGATGTTGCGGAGTGTGGCCCTGCATCCGTAACCACCACAGGCGCACCTACCAACACTGACATCCCCATTGTGGGCTCTACCCCTGGTGCAGGTGGGTCAGACAGAACAGTATCCCTTCCATGAACACATACCTGCGAATCCACATGGGTCTCATCCGAATCAACACTTGAAAAGAGTTCTGGGGAAGTGCACCCATATACAGCCCTGGAGAGAATGCCCTGCAGCAAGAGTGGGTTGTCACCCACCAACACACCACGTCCCCCACTCGTGCTCGGACGTGTCAGAGATCCCTCCTCGGTGAGCACCATCTCCTCACCCTCAACAGCATCAAGTGCGTCATCCTCTGAAAAAACATGAAAGACAGAAAATGGAAACAGGCATTAGCACCATGGGACACAAATAGGCCAGACAAGCTACAGGAAATGTACTTGATAGACACATGTCCCACATGACTATGTCCCTCCCATGCATGCACTGTCACTGAGTTGGAAGGGGAGGTAAATGTCAGACACTGATGTCACCAAGATGGAAGGGCAACACATCAGATGCATGCTGGCTAGCAGTGCCATCCCACAGTTGGCATGTACCATATGCATGTCATATTTGTGAGAATAGGGCAGAGTGATGTGCAATAGAACTGGGGGTATTCCTCCAATCCGCCAGAACGTGCACAGCGAAATACGGAACAATGTTGTTGCATGTTGCCACTTCAAGGTCAACTGGCGCAATATAGTGGCAAATTCCTGCTGTGGCCAGAAGGGACACTGCAATACCCAAATCCCAGGGGGCAAAATGCATTGGATGAAGCACATGGGTGACCCAAACCACTCAGGCACACACACCCTGACCTGGCACCCACCCTGGACCCCTCCCACATGCAACGTACACATGGATCACACACACATGCATGTGCACTCACCGGACAATGCCTCGTAATCTGGAAGTTCTCCCACACCTTGGATCTACTCCTCTGTGACGTAGGTCCCAGCGACATTCTCATGTGGAGTGAGCTCAATGTCCTCTACTGGAGACCCACCTCCAGTCACCAGAGTTGCGGCATGACTTGAGGCCAGCTTACTCTTTGCCCTGCGCTTCAGGTCATTCCATCGCTTGTAGCACTCAGTAGCTGTGCGCCTCATAAACCCAAGGGAACTTATGCTGTCCGCCACGGCCTGCCAGTGTGCCTGACGGCGAGCAGGTGTGATCCTAGACCCTGGAGTGCTCAACATTTGGGCGTCATGATCGGACACATACTGCACAAGTTGATTCAGTTCGGCATCATTGAAGCTAGGCTTCCTCAGCGTGCCGGACTGTGTAGCCGTGTCTGGGGCATCAGCCTGTAGTGCACGTGCACTCTTCCTCTTCCTCTTGTGAGGTGGTGGGGACTGTGAGTGGCATATGCCGCTCTGGCCACTCGGGGCAGGAGCACAGGTGGACTGTGTCGTAGTGTGCAATGGCACACTGACCATCTGACTTCCTGCAGGCATTAGCTCGAGTGTGATAGTGGCAGGGGGAACCTCAGACTGACGGACTGGGACCAACACTGTCCTGGCTGGGAGAGTCAGAGCTGGGGTGGACGGAGCTGCAGCTGCCCCTGCAGCCTTCCCACCCCGCCTACTTGGGGCGGCAGATGACATGGCTGCACCTGATACACGTGGCCTGGTGACACTGACTGGCAAGGCCACCCGTGGCCTAGACTTGTGGACCTGGAAATCAGTCTCGGAGTCAGCCTGTGCCAGGTCAGGTGCCACAATGGACGGGTCCAACAAGGGCTGAGCATCGATGGTGTCAGCCACGTTTTCCTCAACCATGGGGGGGGGCATGGGTCTCCCTGACTGGTCCTCCACACGTGGGGTGCTAGGGGTAGCCTGCAAATCCCGGCCACGTCCCCTACTGCGCCCACCACGCCCACCTCTTGAGGGTCGGCCACCTTTGCCACCCTTACCTCTTGCTCGCCTCCCAGACATGGCACTGATGTAGCTGTGCGTATGGGAGTAGCAGGGAAGTATTGTCCAGGGCAATTGGGGGTCAAAGGGGTAGGGTACTAGATGGTATTCGTACCCTAGTGCACTTGCAAGGCTGAATGGAACCCCTGGGGAAAGATGACAGGTCACGCAAAGCACAGGCACCCCAATAACAGAAAATGACGTGCAAGCGACCCCTCGTAGACCACCTGCGTGGAAACAAAAACACGCACTACGCTGTGGCACCCAGAAACACAATAATGAACCTATGCGTGTCACACGCAGCCTACAATGACCTCTGAAGGGGTACCCGACACACGGGGCAAGCACTGTTGGAAAATAGGTGCGCAACTCACCGGAAAAAGTGCGTGAAGTACATGCGCGTGCGCGCGCACGCGTTGGCAACACCCCCGCCAAAAGAAGAATTGTACGCTGTCTGAGGTGACAGGACTACAGGAGAAGTGAACGCTGTCTGAGGGAACAGGTCCGGAAAAAAAGAGAAAAAATAAAAACTGACAGAGGTAACAGGGAGTACGAACTCGAAACGCTGTGAAGTAATTCGCGTGTGAACCGACAAGAAGTACAGATTTCACCCACTCGCTCTCCACGAAATGCACGTACAAAGAAATGACGTCCTACACGTACCTTTTAAACCGGACCACACGTCCAACGTCACTTCCGCGTATACGTGCTAAGGACCTATTACAAGTGCTGATTCTAGGACGTGCAGTTCATGTCTCAAACGCGCCTGTGCTGTAAGGGCCTTTGGTCCAATGGATTCGCGTACCCAGCCAATACGCGTGTGAAACTTCTCGCGCACCCCTGGAATACACGCACACGCTCCCCCAGGCCCAATCGCGTGTGAAAACACCTGCGAGCCCCTGAAATACACGCACACGCACCCCCAGGCCTGATCGCGTGTGAAACTTCTTGCGCACCCCTGAAATACACGCGCCCAGGACAATCGCGTGTGAAAACACCCGCGAGCCCCTGAAATACACGCACACGCTCCCCCAGGCCCGATCGCGTGTGAAACTTCTCGCGCACCCCTGAAATACACGCGCCCAGGACAATCACGTGTGAAAACACCCGCGAGCCCCTGGAATACACGCGCCCAGGCCAATCGCGTGTGGAACTTCATGCGCACCCCTGAAATACACGCACACGCTCCCCCAGGCCCGATCGCGTGTGAAACCACCCGCGAGCCCATGGAATGCACACGCCCAGGCCATTCGCGTGTGAGAAACTTCTCGCGCACCCCTGAAATACACGCGCCCAGGCCAATCGCGTGTGGAACTTCACGCGCACCCCTGAAATACACGCACACGCTCCCCCAGGCCCAATTGCGTGTGAATCTTCTCGCGCACCCCTGAAATACACGCGCCCAGGACAATCGCGCGTGAAAACACACACGCGCCCCTGGAATACACGCACACGCTCCCCCAGGCCCAATCGCGTGTGAATCTTCTCGCGCACCCCTGAAATACACGCGCCCAGGACAATCGCGTGTGGAACTTCATGCGCATCCCTGAAATACACGCACACGCTCCCCCAGGCCCGATCGCGTGTGACAATTCTCGCGCACCCCTGAATTACACGCACACGCTCCCCCAGGCCCGATCACGTGTGAAACCACCCGCGAGCCCATGGAATGCACGCACCCAGGCCAATCGCGTGTGAGATACTTCTCGCGCACCCCTGAAATACACGCGCCCAGGCCAATCGCCTGTGGAACTTCACGCGCACCCCTGAAATACATGCACACGCTCCCCCAGGCCCGATCACGTGTGGGCCTTCTCGCGCGTGTAGGACTTTGGCACACATTTTTTTCCTGCGCAGGGACGCTACCGCCTGCTTTCGTGTGGCGGACATGTATGGGCCTTTGCGCGTCTTTGGCCGTGCGCTGTTTTTCCCTATTCGATTCCATGAATACGTGTTGTAGGCGAGCGTGTGGGCGTTCTGCGCACTTGCCTCCTGTACTTCCCCCGTGACGCCCACATTTTCATGAGTTGTTCCCCATTCTGCGTGTGACGCCCTGTGTTACGCCTACTTTTGTTCTGTGCGCCGCGCTATGTGCGAATTCGCTGTGGCCTTATCGCACGGCGTTCGATGACCTGTGCGCCAGCGTGCACCGCGCACTTTCTCAGCGCACATCCCACATTTCGCGCGTGCCCGTGCTTCCATGAATGGATGTGCGCTGTTTTCTGTGCGATTTTCTGCGATTTTTTCTGTGCCACTGCGAATCGCACGTTTTCGCACGCGTGCGCCGTTTTTTCTGCGCACATTATTTCCATGAATCGGCCTGTTAATTCCTTGTAATAACACAATATCAGGCTTACTTGCCTTCAGTATCTTACATATTGTCTCTGTTATTGTGAACAATGTAAGCCATTTAATTTTTGTCTCTTTTTAAATTGAATGTTATAGTTTATTACAAACTTTTTCACTCATTCTTTTAACAAATTAATAATTTTCTTCCTTTAAAATACAGAATAGTTCCCTACGAACGACAGGGTTTCCTATATATATGAGCTATCAATTAATTAATTAGTTAATATCCCTTTGTGACTTGTGGCAATTATAGAGATTCACGATACCTCTGGTCTGTGGGAGCATCTCGCCAAACAATTGTCTTTTCTCTTCGAGCACCTTGCACTCCATAATAATATGGTATAGTGACTCGATTTGAACTTGTTGAAGGCAAAATCTACAGAAGGTCAATGTCACTGGAAGTTGTTTGCACCTAACCAACACTTCTCTTTTCGGTAGCAGGTTGAGTCGTAGTCTCAGATATGTGTCTCTGATGGACCGTTCCGGAATTATGTGTAGGTATTGTGGTAGCAGGTTTACTGCTCACACCTCCAGTTCACAATTGAGTGAGAGTTTATATTGTGCTTTTAGCTGCAGTGTACAGATCCAGTCTTCTAAACTCAGAATTTGATAGGTTTTTATTAGTGCAACTTAATCATAACACCCTTTATAAAGTTTGTTCACTGAATGTCATAGGTTTTTATTAGTGCACGTTTTTTTCCACTGACTTATATATATATATATATATATATATATATATATATATATATATATATATATATATATATTTATATAACATGTCTCTTATAACTACACTAGAAGGCCTAATGTCACCTCATCATTCGCAAGGAACTCCTCACCTGCCACATCCCACTCAACCATACCTAGAAAGCTACATTCCACAAGATCTAACGATCACTCTAAATCAACAAGTTCTTTCCTGATGAAATTGCAGGCCCCGTTACAGCCACATCCATCAACAACAAAATTGTCCATTTTAAATCTCCCTCTGTGCTTAATTCCTTTTTACATTCAATTTCCCCTTTGCTGTCTTCTCAAAGAAGAAACATGGTTGCAAAGAAGAACGAACTAGAAAAGAAACAGGGGCATCTTAGAGGCTTTCAAGGGCCATGGAACTGACACACCTACCCCTATTCAAAGAAATGAAGGGATCCATAAATCAGTGATGAGCCCCTGACTTATAAGTCGGTCATAACTGTGGCCAACCAGAAGAAGGAGTCAGACACACTGAGGACGTTTCAAATGATGCTTTACTAAATCAAATATGAAAGACCTATATATCCCTATCAATAAGGGGATTTTACCTGCCTAATAAACTAAACCACAGGGGCTTGTCAGTCGTCCAAAAAAACAAAAATATGTCCTCTGTCCAAAACCTAATTTTATCTGGCCCTACCACTATAGAAGAAGAACCTAAGAACAGAGCACTATTCTTCTGGTTAAAATGTCCCTTTGCAAAACTCAACATGCTTCTTCTCAGTCTTTAGTTCTTAGTTCCAATGGACACAAGGCTTTTTTTTTCTTCATATGTTTCACTTGATACAACTTTTCACACAATACATATGAATACAAAAATAAATGAAAAACAATTCATGACAAACACAGTTCTTTGAATACAAATCTTAGAAATGTCACTATCATGCAACCAATTACAATCACAACAATAATCCTAATGCTACACATAGCCAAAGTGATTGTACATCAATTTTAAGTCCCATGCTATCCTTACATCATTTCCAATCACACAGTAGGCTATCGTTCTGCTTCATCTAGTGACCTTTTCTTACGGTCAACTTCTTCACTTGTAAAGCTCATATGTGTGAATGCAGATCTATTGATATATTTGCCACCAACCACACACTAGTTTTTGCCAACACCAATAAAAGGAAATTTCTAGACAAACACCATAGCCAAAATGACTCTTTCTTAATGTAAATAATTTCATCAACATATTTCCCGTAATACAGCATCTGTGTCTTTAGTAATGCATTATGGTAAGAATGTATCTAATCATCTCTACTTTGGTTACATTGCCACACGGTCTACAGATAGTTATAAACACATCCAAGCACGCCCTATTGACAGCACATTTGGTTTATTTAATCTAATCAGCATAAACGTTCTTCTTAGTTTGGGGGAGGGAAACTGATACATGCATTGCTGAAGCTTCATAAATGGGAAGAACAACCTTGCAAATGTGCTAATGGATTTACATTTCCCAACTTGATCTTGATTATTTGCCCAATCCCATTTCACAGCACTTCTTTTGGAAGGGTCTCAGTAGTGCTCCTGGGCCATGATCCCAATCAGGCTACTATGCTGTAAGGTCAGGGCACTATGTTTCTGGTTAAGACTTCCTTTAGCCGAATCAGTGTGCTTCTTCTCAAGGGAATGTTCTTAGTTCCAATGGGTAAAAGGCTTTAATTTTAATGTCAATAAAGAAAGTTCCTTAATCCTCCTCGCAAGCTCCTCAAGAGATTTTGTAGTTGGTTGTATAATTGAAAGTCTTCACCGCTTTACACATAGGGAAACATTTTGTATCCTTTCCCCAATTCCTTGTGTGCTTTTCTTGTGGGTTATCCTCTAATAGCTTGAATCTTCCAGATTCTATTCTATCAATTATGTTTCCAGTGTCTCGTATCGTCCCTCCAGGGCTTTGTGATTCCTTATGCTTGACAATGCTTGTGGCCCTCACCAATGTTCACACCTGGTTTCGCTGTCTGGTCTCTCAGCATCTCTGTTTCTCAACCTGCCTACCTTGGCAGTCTCCATGCACAAAGACGGACCACTGGACTCATGCCTCACGATGATCTAGGTATCAGCGTTTGTTCATGGGCTCTAAGCCCACCACAGGAATCCAGTGGTCACACCACTAATCGGGACAGTCTTCTCAACCCCGTCCTTGCAGTGGTTGCTCCACTGCTCTCTTTGCTGGCCTTCCAAAATTTGTCTCTGCTCCTTCGATTCACTTGCGCTGCTGCTGGCTCCTTGGCCCAGCAGCACTCCACCCCTTCAGGACCTTCCTTCATCAGAGGCTCACCTCTGCCTAAGGTCCTCTCTGCCTCTCATTGGGTTCTTTGTCTCTTAAAGTTTTCCACTGACTGTTAAAGGGACATTTTGTTTCTCTTCCTTGGTTATGTGAAATGCAGCATTGCCTAAAGCCAAAGAGAGGGGAATCGTATTATTGGTTGTTGAAGGTGATACAGCAGTAAGTGCAGGCATATTATTTCCCATGTAAGCAGAGAGTGTTTCTCTCATAGGGAGTTCCTCATGGACATGGGAGTCCTTGGCCCCAAGAGAGCAGTCACTTCCAGTGAGGTACCACTTGTCCAGAGCTCCAGGGAGGGTCCTGCTTAGTGGGATCACCTCCCTAGCATCAAAAGGGATAGCTACCCCCTGGGGAGAAGAGACAAATACCCTAGATTCATCAAATAACCCATAGTTTGATACATTGTCCTGGTAGCAAACACAGTATGCATGTGAACTCTGTTGAAGGAGCATGACCCCTTTCATCCATGCAGGAATCAAAATAATGAGCAAGAGGCATCTAGTCGGCAACATCTGCAGTTCTCAACGAGGTTACAGATCTTCTAGCAAAGGTACACAAGATAATTTAACAGTAGCAGCCACAAGTAGTTTATACAGGATGTAGTATGGATGTAGGAAACAGATATGAGTCGGATAAAAAGAAAAGTACATATAGCCCAGCATAGTTACAGAAGCCACACTGAAGTGCTCAAGCATGGATACAGGAAACAACCTGGAACCAATGAGGAAGGTACTAAATACCATATCAAAGATAGAAACTACACATTACAAATCAAACTTAAACAAACATTGAATGTGATTAGAAGAGGGAAAGCTGAGAACAACATGCCTTAGTCATGTGAAATTCATGAATCATCATTATTATTATACATGAAGTAATATAATAGTCAGTAAAACCATCAGCAAGTCTATTTTGACGAGCATGTCCTGATAACTACATCACTCTAGCTACCCGACTATTTCAAAACATTTAGGGACTAGCAATGTTGATAGGGTAGGCATTATGGGATTAAATTAGTAGCCCAGGCTCACAGACCTTTTTTAGGTGGATGGGTTGTGGATTGAGGCCAGCCGGATATCAGCACTTGGCCAGATTCTTTCCTAGTTCTCATTATACAGCATGGAGCAATTGTTTGTGACTCAGACACAAACCATTATTATCACAGTGTACACAGAAAACATTGTAGGATTAGTTAAACAAACCAGATTTTAGTCCTGCACAAATGGAAAGCTGCAGGCTGGGTCTCCACTATTTCAGAAGGAAGGTTCACTATCAACACATGTTTGTGATGTAGTCTCTGCTGTTGTTTGTGTTTTTCTGAGGATGTGTTTCATATCAACGTATCCCACTTAGTGAATTAGTTTGGCTAATTTATCTGGTAAATCATTTTCGGTTTTGTTGGGACCCTCTACCATAGAGTATCCTTTTGATTTTATTTCACAATAGATGGTGACACTATAATCTATTGTTTAGATGAACTTCCCATGTTTTAATGGTTTGTTGTTGCCACACAGCATACCCCTGGAGTTCTAGTTAATCAAATGTCCAATAAACCTACATTGGACATAATCTGAATCAATAACTATTACTCATTTCTAGAGTTGATGATTTTCAGCAGAAAGGCCTGCTTTAATTATTGCCATCAGTTCTGGCGTTGTACTACTCCTTGGCCCCATTGTAGAGCCAGCTGAGGGTTATGGATATCATTAACCCAAACATTGTATAGCTACTAATTCCTTTTTCTTATTTTCTGGGAAATTGTATAATTATCCATCCACATAAACTATAGGCATTCCTAGACAAATGCTTTCTTCATACCCCTTGTGAGGAGATGCTAGATATGCTTCCACATTACTGACATTATTTAATTCTTCATCTTTGAAACAATTATCTGTGATGCAGTTATGTAGATCTGCTCATTCTTGTGCCATTGTACTCTTTTTACTATGGCCCTATAAGATTATTTGGACAGGGTAGCCTTGCAGGAAATAATTCTTGAATTACAGACATTCCCAGTCTGCACCGAGTGACTCTGCAAATATTGTAGAGGCTGGTGGGAGAGCTGAACTATGATATGCTCCCCATGCATCAATGGACAGTAGTTTTTGGATGCCCATACCTTTGCCAGGACTGATGCCTCACATCCGCTAAACAAAATTTAGGGCTGTAGCTGTTCAATCCTAAAAGGCTTAGGTGGGGTTCTTCAATTTCAGTAAAGTCCCAATTTGTCTGAGCATTACGAGCCTCTGCTGTGATTTCAGGCCCTATACAATTTACTTTGGTTCTGCAACACTGTTCTTTCGAAGATTTCACACCTTTATTCCTTAATTGTGCCAGGACATGGCTGATCTCCATGAAGTTTCCTTCCACATTTTTACTTTTGATTAATAGGTTATCTACACAGGCCAGGTTCCCTCTTTCTGCAAGGCCAGGTATGGCTTTATATAGGATTATGTTTAATGTGTTTCCAGTGTTAATGTACCTAAACCTATATGATCAGTGCATACTGTTCACCCAAAGATAAAGGCAAGTCTATATTGATGTTAACGGAGTACAGAAACATTCCAATAGCCATTTGTTAAATTGAGAGCAGAGTATATTTCATATCCCTTCATTTGTACAATCCCTGATCGATATTAGGGAAAGGCCACCTTGACATGCACAACCTGTTCTTCAGTTACCTTAGGTATGCACAGAGTCTCAAATTTCCATTTGGTTTTAATATTCCTAGTACTGGGTTATTAAAAGTACTATGCAAATGATCAATGATCTCACGTGATTCCACATTTTTGATAATCTCTGTGAGTAATTGCATGGTCGTGAGTGGCAACTGGTACTGTTTTACAAATAATAGCAAAACATTAGGGCCCATAGGTATTGTCATGCAATAAAGCGATGTATTTCCACAATCACGTGAATCTACAGAGAACATTTTCTGTACATACAAAAATCTTGTTTCAATTGTTCTCTTTTTTCAGTTTGTTCATCTATCCCACAGACATCATCCATTCTGATCTGTTCTTCGGCCATGTGATGAAAGCCTGGATATATTTCTGAGATAGCACTTTTTGAATTAACATCATGATGATTGGTGTAATTGCTATTTATGGCATCTACCTGGATGGATGATTCAACACTGACATAATAACTTGCGACTCAGTACACTATTGTATGTTTCAACTTATCACAGGTAACATCACCACCCCATAAGGGTGCATGGAGTACACCATAAGGTTCCCCTATTGTTGAATATAGAGCGTATCTGGTCTATTACAATACGCATATTTATATGGAGAAAAATATGAATTATCCTTTTCTTTGTAAAATAGCTATGCTTCTGCTGAGGTATCCACTGGTAAAGTGAGACCCTCCTGTGAGGTCCACTGTGAATAAAACTTCAGCGTAATTCCTTTCATTATTTGGTTGATGATTTATTTTTAAAGATTCAATGTACTCTTTTTAATTTTGTTGGTCCAGTGTACTTTGTCATGTGACAATTGAAGGTTAAACCCTTCTCCCATCTCGAGTTATGATCAAATTGGACTGAAATCTATTTTTCTTCATAGTTTTTGTCATGGGAATGTAACATGATTCTGACCTATATATCTGAAATTACAAGAAAATGCTACAACCGTAAATATCCCTCATGTTCCAGTAACTGGTAAAATGAGATTTTTTTTTCAATGTGAACATGTATTTTTCATGCGCAGCTATTATTACATATTATCTATAGGCATATGATGGGGAAGGCTTTGCTGAATTAAAATCTTTTTTTTTCTTTAAATCAAGAAAAGCATGATTGATAATGTAATTTGTTTTTGGTGATTTCTTTTCTCTGTGTTTCAGTAGACGTTCGTGCCATGTTTGAACTATTAACTTAATTGTTGTTGAGGCCCCTGAATCCCAGGTCATGAAACAGACACACACTGGCTTTTGGGATATGGCTCTGTCTAAGGTCAACAAGTAATGGAAATATGGTCTTTAATGCACTGATTCACTTGGAAGCCAACCCATGATCTTAGGGATTCCTTTCTGAAATGTAAAAGGAAAGAACAGCTCCTTTCTGAAATGTGAAGGCCTTATTATGTTTTATTTTTAAGAATCATCATATGCTCTAAACCAAGGTTGTCCAACTCCAGGCCTCAAGGGCTGCAAACCTGACAGGTTTTAAGGGTATCACACATTAATATTCATGAGACACATTTGCATACATTTAGAATCATTGTATGCAAATTCATCCATGCATATTACGGATGGATATCCTGAAAATCTGACACATCTTTATCTGATCAGCTAGGCTATTGGATTAGTGGATTAATGGTTGGTTTTGTTAAACCAGAGAACCATACTTTGAAACACTTGACTTGGGAATTAAGTTTAATATCCACAAACCCGATTTCAAAGGTATGTCACAATTTTTCGAATTGCGTGCAAATAGAAAGCAATGCTTTAGTGCACTTTTCTATAAATATGTCTTATCAACACATTACATTGAATCATCATAATGTATACATCACACATATTAAAATATTGATAATAGGTCCTGGCTGCACCAAAGGAATATTGTCTGTATTGTACATTTTCTTAAACATGTTTTGTGATATTTATATTAGGGCTAGACGAGTTTCATTGCGATTAAATACACTTTGCAGATGGCAAGCTCTATGAATGTGGTACATCTGGGAGTGTGCAAAAAAACCAAAAGTGAACTATGGGTTTATGTTTGTGCAATAGAAACACAATGCATGCATCGACATTGCTTCATAAAGTATCATTACCTTCGTAGTGCGTGTATTGCACAACAAATTGGTTGCAAGTCTGACACGCATTGTGAGGTATTTTGGCAGCAAACTTTTTTTTCCACAATATTTTGGCAGCGTTCTTACTGAAAACATTTTTTTGGCTAAGTGCCTTTAGATTGAAGTCCATAACGAGTGCCGTACCATCATTTATTTCTAAAAGCAATTTTTTTGGAGCACTTCTGTCATCAGTGAAAAGGTCTGCGGGAAGTGGAAACAATTCTTAACAACAATTGGAGTACTTGTCGATGAGGTACATTTTTAAAAAGGTGAAAGTAGTAAATAATACATAGTATAGAAATATGCACACGCTATATTCAAAGTTGTTTATTTTCTGATTGGGATATTTTGTTCTGCTTATATAATTTGATTGTATTGGTTTTGGCAAATATTAAAGGAGGGAAATGCTGATTCAAACATGGCTTACTACAAAGCACAGGGCATTGTTCAATATTGACATGTACCGTTGTTTATGTGTCCGTTTGTACGGAGTTCTTTTATACTTTCTGAAAAACGCAGCTAAACATACAATTTGGACAGCACTGATAGTTCATGTGTGAGAATAGTTGGTTCATTTTCAAATGACAATGTTTTGCATAAACATTGCTATTGTATGCAGCCCACCATTTTCCTAGTCAGGAGTTGTACCTTCTGGGGTAGGAGTCTAGTACATTCGATTTTGGGACTCGCAGCATCCTACTCCTTTACAGACCCCCAGGCTAAAACATACATTTGGCAGACTCCCTCGGTGACTCTTTATCAGCCATCCTGATATGCCACCCCTCCCTCACCACACTAGGGGATTTCAAAATCTGGTTTGATGTCCCTTCTAATCCTATGACCCATCTGCTCATTGACAACTTGGAAGCCCTCAACATGACCCAACTGATATCAAACCCCAATCACATAGCAGGACACGCCCGTGATGCTTTATTCAGCTCTACTTCTCTCCCTCCCTTCCAAGGAGACCCTGTGCAGGGAGTCCTACCCCTCTCTCTCACATCCTGTTCCCCTCAGACTTACCGATGCCTAAGGAGGGCTTCTGTGCAGAAGCCCGCGAAAGGACGGCGAACAAAGGAACCAAACCTGGTTTGGTGCGCAGAGTTAAACACGAGAAAGACTATTACAAAAAAAAATGGTGAATAAACCCAGCCGGAACCGTATAAAAACATATATGGTCCAGCGGGATTAAGTTTGAGGCTACCAAGATAGCCTAAACAATACCAAGGCTATTTAAGATAACTGCGGTATGAAAAATAGGGTAGTTACCACTGCCACCAGCAAAGTCTTAATGAAAAGGGAACAAAACAATGTTCCAAGAGAAACAGACAAAAGGGATAACTATTAACCCTTTCCAGAACTCTATGTAAGATAGTTTGTTCTGGGTCTGTGAGTTTTAAAAGAGACCAATAAAGTCAATGGCAACTTTACATGTTCTGAGAGACAGTAGTCAGTCTCAGGAAATGAAGTAGGAGTTGGGAAGTCTGAAAAAGACAACCCTGTGTCATTGCACTGAAGGTGCTGTGTAACACAAACTAAAAAGATGATGTCTGTGGAGTAGGTGAGGCTCCAAAGTCTATAAACACAAAAAAATGTTAAACACACACAGCAAAACACATGTAAGAGTGGGGAAAAAGGTTCACACTCTTACCAGGTGAGAAAAATAAATTCTAGAAATCCAGCAAAGCTGCTGAGGGACTCAGAAGGTATGGGAAATTAGCCATTCTGGAGAATTCTCCCTAAGAGTTCCCAAAGGGTACTGCATATGATTCTGCCTAACACAGACTAGGCCATACTCCCAAATGGTTCACACCATCGCTCAAATCCTCAAAACCATCAAGCACCACCTGGAGTGCACATAGCAGACCAACCCAATGCACCAGAACAGAGCCATCTATGCCAGACAGATCAGAGCATACAGAGCAGAAATTAGGAAAGCCAAAAGATCGTTCTATGGAAACTGTATAGCTAGCTCCTACAACCCCAGCAGGGAAATACACAGGATTGTTACAGAATTGAAGGCTCCACTCTGTTCTGCTCCCATTACCTACACTCCCAAGCACTTTGTGATGCCCTGTCAGACCACTATTACAACATCGTTATCGAAAGACACCATACCATCAGCACCAAATTAGCCACATTCACGACCCCCTCATCTCCTCCTTCACCTGACTCTTGCCCCCTCAACCCCCGCAACCCCACCTCTCTTCCATCTCTGCCATTTCCCACCCAGATCCCCACAACCTCCATTGAGTAGCCGCCCCACCGGATCCCATGGAGACCCCTGCATGTCTCTCTCCTAAAGAATATTCTATCCTCAACCTTTTCAGGCAGCGTTGCTCAATCAATAATTAACCATTCTCTGACATCAGGCATTTTCTCTGCACCTTTCAAAACCTGTCATGTCAAAGCCCTCCCTCAACCCCCCCCTTCCATCCAACTACCACCCGATATCAAACACCTACTTCATCGCCAAACTCTTAGACTGCACTACATACACCCATCCCTGCCTCTTCTCAGAATTAAATTGCCTACTTGACCCTGTCCACTTCAAATTCATATCCTTCACAGGACCTGTTTTGGTGCACAATTTATGTATTCCACATGTACACTTCATGCTCATTTTCCTCGACTGAGCAGGCGAGTGTGCTGTCACCTCGTTGGACACTCCTGGGCCTTATTCATTTTTTTTTTGCAGTTTTGTGAGCCCCCGTGCCCCTCTTGTCACTTCACTGTCCCCGGTTCCTTTGACTTCCTTCCCGCACTGTTTCCCCTCCCTCCCACCTCCCCTGATTGCCTACCTTTCTGTTGTGTCGGGTCTAGTGACCTGCAGTCCACCATGCTCGCCATTTCCTCGGCTGAGCAGGTGAGTGTGCTGCCACCTCGTTGCACCCTCCTGGGCCTTATTCATTTGTTTTTGCAGTTTTGTGAGCACCCGTACCCCTCTTGTCACTTCTCCCTCCGTGGTTCCTTTGCCTTCATTCCCACTCTGTTTCCCCTCCATCCAGCCTCCCAGCATGCCCACCGCCCCTGATTGGCCTTCCTTTCTGTCGTGTCAGGTCTAGTGACCCACAGTCCACCGTGCTCGCCATTTCCTCGGCTGAGCAGGTGAGTGTGGTGCCACCTCGTTAGACCCTCCTGGGCCTTATTCATTCGTTTTTGTTTTGTGAGCTCCCATGCCCCTCTTGTCACTTCCCCTCCATGGTTCCTTCGCCTTTCTTCCTGCTCTGTTTCCCCTCCCTCCTGCCTCCCAGCCCTCCCACCTCCCCTGATAGGCCTTCCTTTCTGTTGTGTTGGGTCTAGTGACCTGCAGTCTACCGTGCTTGTCATTTCCTCGGCTGAGCAGGTAAGTGGGCTACCACCTCGTTGGACCCTCCTGGCCCTTATCCATTTGTTTTTTGCAGTTTTGTGAGCCCCTGTGCCCCTCTTGTCACTTCTCCTTTCACCTTCTTTCGCGCTCTGTTTTCCCTCCCTCCGGCTTCCCAGCTCACCCACCTCCCCTGTTTGGCTTTCCTTTCTGTTGTGTCAGGTCTAGTGACCTGCAGTCTACCATGCTCGTCATTTCCTCGGCTGAGCAAGTGAGTGTGCTGCCACCTCGTTGCACCCTCCTGGGCCTTAGTCATTTGTTTTTGCAGTTTTGTGAGCACCCATACCCCTCTTGTTACTTCTCCCTCACCTTCATTCCCACTCTGTTTCCCCTCCCTCCAGCCTCCCAGCCCGCCCATCGCCCCTGATTGGCCTTCCTTTCTGTTGTGTAAGGTCTAGTGACCTGCAGTCCACCGTGCTCGCCATTTCCTCGGCTGAGCAGGTGAGTGTCCTACCACCTATTTGGACCCTCCTGGGCCTTATTAATTTGTTTTTTTGCAGTTTTGTGAGCACACGTGGGCACACATGCCCCTCTTGTCACTTCTCCCTTCCCGGTTCCTTCGCCTAGGCCTTTTTCCCCACTTACTGGATTTTGCGACTTAGGTGTGTTTTTCTCCGGTATTTAAAATTGCATTGTGAAAGTATTTAAAATTGCATTGTGAAGCCTAGGCTTTTTTCTGAACGTACAGGATTCTCAGACTTAGACGTGTTTTTCTCTGGTATTTAAAATGGCATTGTGAAAGTATTTAAAATTGCATTGTGAAATCTAGGCCTTCTTTGCCCACTTCAGGATTCTCAGACTTAGCTGTGTTTTCTCTGGTATTTAAAATTTGTATTTGAAAGTTGTACCGTTCTGTAGTTCTGCCTCCTAGCATAGCATCCATATAGCAAACTTGTCTACCATTATCTAAGCCCCTGTTGTCTTGTCTAATTAGCTACCTGTCTCCCTATGCCTTGTCTGCTTGCACCCCCCTCCCACAGCATTCCTTTTCTCTCCTCTCCCTATCTACTCTATGATGCTCTCTGTCTCTCCTATCTTTTCAAATTTCTTCTCTATTGACTATCCATGCTTTCCTCTCTAAATCTTGTAGGACAAAGTGTAAAAAGGACATCCTGGTCACCAGCCCAGGCCTCCCTATCACTGATACATATACCAGTGCCTCCTCCAGGCAAACCCTCATCAGCATCCTCTTTGTCGTTCCTTCGCCAGACCTGTGGCCTCTGTGCTCTTTCCTTTCTATTCTTCCCCCATTACTGGTGGCACCTGGTGGGAGGCCCTCCTGTCCTCCTTCCACTGCTCTAAGGTCATCATTAATGTTTACCTGAATGGGAGCATCTTGGTCCAAGGCCCTGAGGCCAACCTTCTCCTCTTTGATAGACGCTTCCCGCACCTCATCAAATTATTGTCTTCTCCTGCTGTCCCTTCTCTTCCTTCCTCAGCTTCCTTACGACCCCCTGCTGTCTCCTCCTTGGCTACCCTGCCCTCTCCTCCTTCCTCTTTTGCCCCCCATCGGGCTCCTTCTACACCACTGCAGGGTGTACCTCTGAATTGTACCCCCCCCAGAAGTCTTTCAAGGATGGCAACCTTCTCCATATTGTGACTCTAAACTCTCGCTCAGCTGTCAAACACTCCTCTGACATCTGCCACCTCCTGGTGGAAATTCACCTCGATGTTGTTGGTCTCACCAACATGGTTCACGGCCATCTCTGTCACGAGCTTTGACCCTCCCTCCCTGATGGCTTCAAGATCCTCTCTGCACCCAGATCCAAACGTTCTAGAGGGGGTCTAGCCCTGATTTTCATCTGAGTGGATTCCTGCCTCTGTCATTCCTACACAGGCCTACTCATCTTTCGAATACCTCATCTGTAGTCTCTCTATTGGCCATTCCCTTAGTATGGCTAGCATCTATCGACCACCTGGTCAGATCTCCCAAATCCTCACGGAGTGGGCGGACCTCTCCTCTTCCCTCTTGGCATCAACCACTGAACTCCTCCTTCTTGGAGACTTTAACATCCACCGGGATGCTTCCTGTCCTTCCTCTGGACTCTTTTGTGACATCTGCGATTCTCTCTCACTCTCTATTCTCCCCTCTGACCCAACTCACTCTGCAGGGCACACTCTGGATATTCTAATCTATTCAGACCTTCCCCTTTCTATCCCTCTCACCACTCCTCTCTCTTGGAGTGATCACTTTCTCCTTTCCTCCAAGCTCAACCTCCCACTCCGCAGGCCAAGCCAACTCCAGCACTGCCACCTATCTCCTCGGTTATCCAACCCATGAAGCGTGTGTCAGTTGAGGCATCCGCTGCCGCTTTCTTCCCCCTTCCTCCTCCCTTGGCTGACTCACACCCTGACATAGCCCTCTCCATGCTCCACTCTGCTATATCGGATACTCTCGATGTTCTTGCCCCTGTCATGAGGATCTACTTGAAGCCCAAAGCCAAGTGCAACTCTTGGTATGACTCTGACCTCGTCACGCTTAAACTCAAGTGCAGGGTGGCTGAGAGGAAATGGCATACTTCCGGTACATCCTCTGACAAACTGGCCTGCTCCAAAGACAATAACAGCTTTCTGTCCACACCAAGAAGAGAGCCCACATCCCAGCCCATGTCTCTGTGGCATCTATCAACTTGGTTGAACTCTTTAAAATATGCAAGGAGCTGGCCAATACTGCTGCCGCCTCTACCTCTACTGTCCCTTTCCCGGGAACTCTGCATGGCTCTGGCTTCTCATTTCATTCTGTCCTCTCTCTCTTCCTCTCCCCCTCTTCCCTGTACCACAGGCCCTTCTTCGGCCACCTCTCCTCCCTCTTTCTCTGCCTATCCCCTGTTCTCCCCAGACAAGGTTTCCAGACAAGTCCGATCTATGAAAGTCTCATCAAAACAGGTTCACACCTGTTCCTCCAAAACCATCAAGGACCACATTGACACACTGGCTCTGCTGACTTCTGCAACCACTACTTTTCCACTCAAGTCTTCCCTTCCTCCCTGAAGCACACCCTTGGGCACCCTCTTCATAAGAAACCCTGACATTTCCTGCCTGGCTAACTATCGCCCAATCTCCATCACTCCTTTCCTGGGAAAATCTGGCCATCTCCCAGCTTAATATTCACACTGAATCTGTTGGTTGTTTCCATGACCAGCAGTCTCGTTTCAGAGCTGCCAGAAGCATGGAAACTGCTCTCCTGAACATCCGTGAAGACCCGCTCTTCAACCTTGATTCCAACACCCACTGTGTCTTCATCTTACTTGATCTCTCTTCTGCCTTTGACATGGTCAACAATGCCATCCTGCTCAACCGTCTCTGTGATAACCTGGGTATCAATGACTTCTTTCTTCTCGGGTTGACCCTCACAGGTCCAACTTGGGTCCTTCCTCTCCTCTATCTCTATCTCTACCTGTGGTGTTCCCCAGGGGTCTAACCTCTCTCCCTGGCTGTTCAACCAATACCTGGCACTTCTTGCCCACTGCATTGCTGCTCTCTGCCCCAACTTTCAATGCTATGGGGATGACTCTCAACTCATTTTCAGGCTCCCTTCTCTGACTGTCTGACTGCTATACAGGAGTGGTGTACCGCCAACAATCTCTGTCTTAATGCCAGCAAGACTGGGATTCCCCTCATTGGCACACCTGCTCCCTCCTTTCCTGTCACTCTCTGGCAGGCCTCTTTTGGCCCTCTTCCTGCTCCCACCTGTGAGGCTAAAAACCTCGGGGTCAGCTTCGACTCCACACTCTCCTTCTCTCTTCACATCTCTGACATCTCTAAGAAGTCACACTACCAGCTGAAACTCATCAAAGGTGTTCTTCCTTTCCTCTCCTTCCCACAGAAGCTCACTGTCTCCAGAGCTCTGGTTCTCTCTAGGCTGGACTACTGTAACGGCCTCTTTCTAAATCTGCCTGCTTCTACTCTCCGCCCTCATCTGCAACTAATCCAAAAAAGGACCGCTAGACTTGTCCTTGGCCTCTCTCCAGGACTGAAATCACTGCACTGGCTCCCTGTGGCGGTGAGGATTATGTTCAAAACCCTCTGCATTGTCCATAAGGCCTTCTGGGGCCTAGGGCCTCAGTACCTTCAACTCTCTTTTCCTAAATATTGTCCCTTTTGAGCTCTTCGCTCATCCGCCTCCATCTCCTTCAGAGTCAGTTGCTTATCTAAGCAACAAGTTGGTGGTAGATCTCTTTCTTCTCCTAGGGCCTCCCTCTGGAACAGCCTCTCTTCCTCTCTCGGACTCTGAAACTTGAGGAGAACCATCTCTGGTTCTGGAAGCACCTCAATACCTTCATCTTTGCGTCTGCATTCTCTCCTCTGCTCCCTTGCTAATCTCCTGGTTAAAACTGAAACTGCACTGGCTTGACTGGTTACCCTCTGATCTCGGGCCCAGGTCCCCTCCCCGCCAGTTGCACACCTGCACTGACCCCCTGGCAGCCCTGCACTCAGGGACTATTTCTGTATCCCCACAGCCGCCTACCAGCACTTGACAACTGATGTCTGCTCGTACCGCCTCATCGTGCCTTGAAACACTTGTGTATAGGCGCGTTATAAATGCTATATCATATCATACCATATCATGCAAAATATTTTCACATTAACATGAATATTGGTTCAATGGTATTGATGTACATGGGGTTAACCTCTAACCTGATATTGAAACTGACAGAAATATTTGGGGACACTTGATTGGTTTTTCAGTTGTTTTTTTACTCTTGGTTCATTTTGAAGAGTTTTTTACTGATGAAGGACCACATGGGTTCGAAATGCATTGGTCAGGGGACATCTCCAAACTGTTCAGACATATTTAAATGATCAAACAATGCTATCTTCGTTGGGTATTTGTAGATGCAATCCAAAAACGAACAGACTACATAATGATGTATCCACTCTGTGGTCCTTAGGGTGTGCAGCCCTCACTGACAGCTATTCAGCCTTGTTCCTGTTCCACATCCTGAAGTCACCACTGCCATGCCACAGCCAGCACCCATCGATCCCCTCCCAGCACCGGCTTGCAGTCATCAGGGTTCTAGCATGCCCTCATCACCATCACGTGCAGTTCAGCCACCGGTCCATTGTGACAGGGCCCATGTTGTTACCACTGATGAGGATGAGGGGGAGGAGGAGGAGCATGACATGGCATATTCCTCACCATGCTCTAGCCCAGAGCTACCACACAGCACACCACCTCTGCCCATGACCAACATGTCGGCATTATGTGCGAGGTTGGATGCCATATATTGGCGGCAAGCATGCTTAGAGGCATTTGCAGGCCAGCAGATACAGGAAATGCAGGCCATATGTGACTGCGTACAGGAGTGTTGGCGTAGGATGTCCGGGTCATTTGGCTATGCCACTTATGCCATGACCTTAATGGGACAGAGAAGGCGGGAGCATACAGAGTCATCCTCATCCTTTGCCGAGTCACTGAACTAAGCCATCCAGCTCACTCTGCTGTTCATCCAGCCCCAGGGGTCAGAACCATCTACCTCTGTAACCCCGCAGTGGGCTCCCCACCCAGCACCCCAAAGCGCCACTCACAGCACCACCTCAATGCCAAGGAGCAGAAAAGGGACCCATGGCCAAGAGGGGCAGAAAGTAACTGTTGGAATATGGTGTGGGTTGTTGGGGAGGGTGTTTTGAGAGGGATGGTGGGGTGTGCAATTGGTGAGATTTGTTGGGGAGGATGTATTGATGGGGATGTTGAGGAGGGGTTTATGGAGTTCGGGGGATGGTGCCATGGGGTAGGTTGATTCACCTGTGTACATAAAACTTGGTTCCACTTGAATAATTACTAGGACATTTCTTATTGTATGGAAGTGTTTAATGATTGAAGTGACAATTTGCAAAGGTGCAATCAAAGTGCAATATTATGGTGTTCAGAAATAATAGTCAATGAGTTCCTGGTGAGCCAGGAATCCCTCCCTGGACTCTAACCAGTCAGTGTGTGCCAGTACAGCACCCACAGGCACTGAGTCTTCCTCATCGCGGAGTGGTGTGTCCTCATCTGGGGGCAGAGGAATGGTCTGCCTGATGCAGATGTTGTGCAACGTTGTCCTCATCTGGGGGCAGAGGAATGGTCTGCCTGATGCAGATGTTGTGCAACGTTGCACAGACAAGGACAATCTGAACTACCTAAATGGGCCTCTACTTGAGGGTCCCTCCAAAGCAGTGTAAGCAGCAGAAACAGACCTTCAACAGGTCAAAGGTGCACTCGATAAAGGCCCTAGTCCAGAAGTGTGCCCGGTTGAATGCGACGTCCTGTGGCGTCTTGGGATTCCTCAGTGGAGTCATAGCCAAAGAAGCTGGGGAAATCCAGAGTCACCTACAATGGAAAGGAACATAGGTATCAATCACAGTGATCTGTGGTTGTGTTGCCTGTAACAACAGCATGTTGATAGGCAGTCTATGTATGCATGCCACATGTTTGGTCACAGAACATGAATCCACATTCCAGTCCCTGCATGTGGAGTTGACTACTCAGGATGTGTGTTTTGTTTGTCATGATACATCTTGCACACAGCTCACAGCTTTCAGGTTGTGTGATTGCTTTCCGGTTTCAGGTTGTGTGATTGACAGAGCAGCATGCCATAGTTGGTGGTTAGGGCCAGTGCATTGCTCCCATGCATGTGCCCTGATAGGTGTATGGGTTACATGTTCAGGTTGTCTGTGACGATTCCAGGGTGCATTGACATCCATGGTTAGCCGAGTACATGCCATGACACCTGCCATTGCCATGTCCCTCAGTTGCAGTTAAGTGGCATGTCATTCAATGCATGTATATTTGAATTGCTCATTTCATGCAGCATCATAACTCATGTCCTAGTCATGTGTATTCTGGTCTGTCAGGTGCAGCCTGTGTGGGCAGATCCTGCATGTACAGGGCCTTGGCAAGGCATGCACTCATCATGTGTGGTGACCCCCTGCTCAAATTGCATGTCAATTGTTCTGCAAGGTTGGTGTGATGGAACTTGGACTCACCCAATATCCATGTCCATTGGCCTCTGTGCATCTCCATGTATACTGATAGTGTGCTGTTCCACAGCACCATGACATCATTGGTGGAACCTGGAAAGCGGGCACATCAGTGTGTGATAGTGAGGTCTGGATCATAAGTGACCTGCACATTGAAGGAGTGGTACTGCTTCCGATTGTGGTAGACCTGCTCTGATGCCTGGGGTGCCTTTAACTCCACATGGGTACAATCCAGGGCTGCTATGACAATGTGCATGTGTGCCAAGACATAAAATCATGCCTTTGTGGCATTCACTTGTGCCGGGTGGAGGGTAGGCTGATATGCCATGACACATGGCACAGGAGTGCTTCTAACACCTGACTGAGCATATTAAATAAATGTGGGCTGGGAGATGCCATGCTGTATGCCCACAGCATGCTGGAATGTGCCCATCACGAAGAAGTGCAGGACTGATACCAGCTTCATAAGCGGTGGTATGGCTGTCGTGATGTTGATCCTGCTTCCGCTGTCCTCCTGGATCAGGGCCAGCAGCTCATAAATTGTCTTCCTGTTGAGCAGGTACAGGGTGAGTATCTGGCTGTTTGTGAGGGTCCATGGCAAAGCTCTGACCCGGGATATGGGCTTGTGCACGGTGTCTCCTCCTCGCTATCCTACTCCTCCTCCTCCTGCTCCTCTCCTCTGATTCATGTTCCCTGTGTTGGTCCTCCAGCCCCTGCAGCTCAATGTTGAGCTGAAGCAGCTGCATATCCTTACGCACAGAGACCAGTGGCAGCATGGTGGTTTTCGGATATGTGTTTGGGGAAGGTGTGGCCCTTTTGTTGCCTTCATGTGTGCATTGGGTACACCTAGGTGTAATTGGTGTACCTGTGGCCTCATTTCCATCACGTGTTTGCATTAACCTCCTGCTTTAAGGTGGAGGTTTCTCTGATGTGGTATTCCCGGAAAAGGTAAGCAGTGTTACTACAATTTTCCCAACTGGTGATTAGCTGTTAATACCATTTTGCCGGTATTATCTGTGCCGCAAATACCATTACCGGGAATACCGTTGCCGGTAATACAGTCAGCGGATTTTCCACCAACTGTATTATCAGCAATTGTATTACCAGTGACTTGTGATTCGGCAGTGTGGTTAAAGTGGCAGTAATTCCAATTACTGCCACTCTTACTGTGTACCGCCTGACGCATAATGCCCGCCAATGAATCAAAATCAGGGTGGGTAAAATAAGAGTGACCTCAAATCACCTCAGTGCCCTTATTAAATCTTATATTTCCATCATACACTAGAAAAATAAACATTTCAAGTCAGGGTGAAGAGGATTTCCATTAAGCAAGTTCAAAGTTCAGACAAAACCACAAAAGAAACATGATCAATTGATTTACAATAAAAGATATGCAACACTAATTCATAGGACCAATCTGCAGCTCACAGAACATCCTTCTGGCTCAGAATACTTGTATGCCATGCCTGACCTAGGCAGAGTGAACAGCAAAAGCACCTAGATCAATGCACCACTGATGCCGTTACCCAACAAACTCATCTGGGTAGTGTTGGTGATTTGATGAGTTTATCCGATCTCCTACATGAAATTAACAGTTGGGATACAACACATCTCTAAGATCTGTGGTACACATTCACAACATTTAAGACACTTGAAAGCTGCATAGGTTACTGACCAGCAACTCTTCCTAGTCCTTTCGCTAATAGAGAAGGACAACCCGTCAGGGAAAAGATACTGACTTTTACAGTCCAAGACACAGACTTCCTCAACCACATTCAAGGAAATCAAACCAAAACGAGTGACAATTGTAGCTGAGAAAGCCAGTAATGGCAAATACTTGTTGAACCTCCAATCTTTCAACATGGACAGCACCACATAACAGCCTACATACCGGGGGTAGTTGACCGAAAGGGGTGACTTGCACAGCATCATGCTGTGTTGAGATAGCTGGCCTGTACACTTTTACAGTCCTTTAGAAATTTGACAAAGCCGATATTCAGCAACTCCACTTCAGGTGCCAAAAGGGAATCAAGATGCCTAGACAGAAACCAGCCCACCCACGATTTCCAAGTGGAAACATGCAACTTACATGTTTCTGGTGCCCATGAATACTCTTGTAGTCACAGCCACTGTCAACATGCCCTGGGTGGATTTGAGGTGCCCATATGTTTCCAATCCATTTGGGTCAATGAGCCGCCCAGCATCATTGTCTCGGAACAGCTGCATGGAATGAGCTCCCAGACCCACTGAGAACTATACTGAACTATACTGTGCCTGAATATTTTTAAAAGAGGAATTAAGACTCATCTTTTCAATAGAGGAGTTGATTTATTGTACTTCTCTATTTTTCTCCCCCATGATCCCTTTCTGAGGCGCCTGGACGTGCAGCGCGTTATCAATAATAAAGTAAAGTAAAGTAAAAGGTGAAGAAGCAGAAAATCTGCAGACAATTCCAACAGACTTGGAAACCAGGACTATGAATGCCAAAATGGTGTTAGAAGCCCTAGATCGGCTAGCAGATATGTCACCTGAAGAAGCAGTATAGAAATGAACTAAAAAGGACTACAAGTATTGTGTCTTGTACCTTTTTGGTAATGTATGCATGTGCAAATCTCTGCAAATCTCTCCCGCAAACCTGAAAAACAGCATCCATTGCCAGTGCATCAGGGTCTGGCTTCCAACTGAAGAAACAGGGAAGTTGGTCATTCAGTCTGAATGCAAAGACAATGATGCCCATTGGTCCAAAAAGTTGCCACAGGCCCTGAAAAAGCATTAAAAACAAATGCCAATGTCAGAGTCTCTGAAGTGCTCTGATGAAATGCAGTGATGTGTTGTAAGTTCCAGATAGGTACCCCTCCCACACCATAATGCACTGAGGTAGGCAAAATGCCCAAAACATTCTTACTTGATCTGTCAAGGATGTGAAACAGGTCTCCCACAACTTGCTGACTAGACCACAATCACATTGTCCAAATTGAGGAAGATGGTGCACTGAAACATGTTTATTTTTTATTTTTATGAAGGATCCGATATTAAAATACCCTTTAAGCATCTTTAAATAACTGATGTGCACCAGAGACTGCTTCCTGGACAATGGCTTTCCACATCTGCTGTCCCACCTTGGTTGGCTCGCAGTGGACTGTAAGAGAAGATAGGGGGAACCCCCAAAAAGCCCCGCTATTCAAGGCTTCCATATGCGTCAACCACCATCTTCTCTCTACTCTGGCTTCTTATGAGAGGTCAGTCCAATCTTTGTGGGAGTTTCCCTAAAGAAGGAGATTGATCTTCAAACTTTGCAACCTCTGCAATATAGGATAACTGTGAAGATTGCATGCATGAAAGAGAACAGAAGTCCTATAATCTGTGCCAGGTGTTAGATCAATAGGACTGACCTTGCCAAGACAAAATGTAACTCTCTTCATATTGACTATATTTTAACCTGTGTGAGATGAAGGGATGCTGAAAACCCAGTGGTCTAGAACAAAAGAACCACTATTTGTTGTGACCAAGTTAGTTTTGATTTTTCCAAATGTACAACACCTTAGTCCCTGAAGGAGACTTAGGACTGCCTGTAGGTGGGGTCTGGCTAGGGACTGCAAAGGAGTTATTATGTGAATATCATCCCGATAGCTCAGCATTCGAATACCGTGATTTTGCAGGGCGCTGCCAATGGAAGCCATGTCAAATGAACATTCTGTCTGCCCCACGCAAATTGGAGGAAATGTCGGTGAGGCAGAAAAAATGGAACTGACTAGTAAGCCGACTTAAGATTCAACAAAACCATTAAATTCTCTGGGCAGAGCCTAGCAAGAGCGGAATAGCTTCCATCTTGAAATTTCTGTAAGGAAAAAAACTTGTGTTCTCTTAAATTAACCAGACAGAAGCTCATGTCCTTTTTTTCTGACAATGATTTCATTGCTTAAGACACCTGAGGGTGACTAATGAGTGCATCATTTGGTGCCCTTCTTGAGTGCCCTTCTAGAGCGATACTTTCATCTCTTGGGAAATGATTATCAACTGTATTGTTGTAAACTGAATTTTTATGAGATACGTAACTTGATAGGGGCAACCCGTAAACTCTGTATGAAACCCCTGTATCATCTGTGATACACATGGATCTTGAGTTATCTTTTTAACCCATTTGGAAGAATGTGACAACAGTGTCCTACGAACTTTGGAATGAAAAACTATGGCATGGTACTTATCATTGCATTAAATGTCTGTGCTGATGATTGCCTTCATGGAACATGTCAGAATCAGAATATAGTGACATTGGAAATGATATCGAGAAAATGTATTAAAAAAAGGGGCAAAACATCGAGATTCCATCATCTGTAAGTCCCATAAGGAAGAACAGATTTTAAATATTGGGTGAAATGTCTTCATATTTTGACAGAAGAAAGAGAAAGCAAAGCCAATGGTACAAGTAACAATTGGAATACTAGTTATTGGGATGTTGTTCTTTTAACCTTTTTCCCATTGTGCTTAGTATTGCCTCCTTGACTATACGAGGAATGTGCATTAGTCTACTATACACCAATACAATTTTTAAAAACAATATTCTTTACATATTACAGCTGTGGGACTGCTTTCCCCTGGACTGATGGTACAATTAAATGAAGATGTTAAGAAAAATATCAAGGCCATTTTAAACTAAAATGAATTAAAGGTTGTCCAACACATATCTCCAGAAGCCTATCCTGTACTGGAAACCTTGTATTTCTTTGTCCTTGCATATCCAAAATACACCTCTACATAAGTGTCAACATTATTAATGCATTATTACCTATTCCAGATTTCTATTGGAGCTCACAGTGATCAAATCTATCTATAGAATCGAATGGTGTCTTGAAATAAATAAAATCCAAATAAAGTTTATATGTTTTGCTGCAACATATTTTGCTCAAATCAGAGATAGGCAACATCCCTGATTGTTTATGCATATTCAAGCTCCGAACCATGCCTGGTTTGGGGAAATAACAGAATGTTCAATTTCTAATATCATTGTTTCAATGAGAAAAATGGTGTGATAATTCCACAGAATTCCTCTTTCCCCTATTCTGAATATTGGAAGAATTACTGAGGAGATTCTGGAGATGTGGAATATGATAGGCCTAATGATTATGCAAAAAACATTCTATAAAACAGAGATCCAGGCATCCAATATCCGTCTGGAACAGAACCACAGATATCCAACAACTTTATTCTTTTTTTACTCAAAACTACAGCAAGGTTTTTGTTTTTTTTCAGAAAAAGGTGCCATTGAGACTTCTCCGTTCACTCTCAATGAGTGATGATTCCACCACAGCAATCACCCTTTGGGCCATGCAAGCGTCTCTGATAATGAAATGTTGGTGTCACGCTATAGAATTTATATTTGAAGTCAGTTTAGGGACAGATACAAAGTTTCACACATGCCCAACATCCGGCTCCACCATTGGCTACCTCACTCTCCATTAGCTCTTACCAGGCCTTACATTGGCGAGCTTTTTTATATACATTATAAGGACAGTGTACGTAACAACCTTGTCTTTCTACATTCTTTATCAAACCATTCCCTAAATTTAGCAATGAAAGTTCACCTTTTTTGTTGGTGGTAGATGTCTGTTAACCTGTTATCCTGTTTCATAAATGGCCAATTATTCTAGCAAACCTTTAAAATAGATTTCCTGAAGGGATAATATCACAGATAATGGCCCTATAACTCTTTGTATTACCCTTGGGAGGTATCATTACTGCCCGAAGGATTGTACTGAAAGCTCAGTCGATGGGACAGGGGCATAGATCTTGTGAGAGTACCATACTCGCCTGAGTCAGCTGCTCCCCCTCCCCCACTGGAGAGTGATATACACTATGATTTGACTGTGGTAATATCCAGGCAAGCAACTAAATGCAAGTGTCCTCCGAGGTCACTAAATCATGTGGGAGCCTCCAGAATATCCAAAGCAAAGTGGTAATGCAGAGGACAGATGAAATGACCTTGCAATAAGTCGAGAACTATTTCCTTAGAGTTTGTTGTCTCCCTCTCCCAGATAATGCAGGCAGAAGTCACCAAGCCAATTGTTGCCCTTTGAACTCAGAAGGTCCCCAAAAGCTCTTCAGAAAAAAATATGTTTTAAATTATATGAATATAATTATCTGGTAAGATTGGGGCTGGCTGGTTTGTGACCTAACTATCCTGACATATTAAGAAAATGACCATTATATTCACTATTAACCTTGACATGCTGAGAGAAATGGGTTTATATAATCAGTCTGAGAATATTGGGTTAAGTAATGATTGGTGGATGGCTGCATGTGTGTCAAAAGAGACTCATTTCCAGATACCTTAGATCTTCCATTTCCTGCTACCGTTCGTGTCAAATTTTCTGACTGTTCAATCAAGTAATTGTCCATCTTTTGAGGATGCATATAAAGCCTAGACCAAAAGTATCACCAGAGAAGACTGTTTTAATTAAAAGTTAAAAAGAGCTGACCACTTGATTTAATGCAGGATGTAGACTTGAAAAAGGACATTTGTTAAGAGCTCTGAAGGAACATACAGGTTTCAATGTGCAAGGCTAGAGCTCAATAAAAAAGATTACCTACGCAAACAAAAAAGGAAGCTGAGAAAATAATCTGGAAGATACTAAAGAAGCCAACTGATAAGACGGATCAGCATCTTATTTCGAAAATAGTTACAAAGGGTGCACATTAAGATAACAAAATATAATACAGTTCTTCCTGAAGGAGCATGGTATCTGCCTGTTTATTTATTTATTGTGCATTTGTAAGGCACTCATACAGCAAGTAAATTGTGTTTCAAAGCGCCCACAAGGCAACAGGGAGGAAACAAGGGAATTAAAATCAATTACTACAATGAAGGATAGAGTATTCAGAACATGCAAGTGCAGAGAGAAGAGAGGGATGTGGGAATGGGGGGAAGTTCTGGGTGTGCCAGGAGGGAAGTTCTAGGGAGCGAGCTGCTGTAAGTGCCAAAAGTAGGAAGTGGTCGGAGTGGTCAGCTGCCAATAAGTGCAGGCCTGAAGTGGCATAGGACAATGGGTGCCAAGGCAAGTACTGGAAGCGGGCATAGGCTGAAGGTGATTGGGTGTGAGAGGTCAGAGCCCAGAAGGACGCATAAGGGCCTTCATCACCAATCTCAGCAACTGTGGGATTAGCAGGGGAGGGAGGAAAGGAAGCAAGAGGTGAAAAGAAAAGTCTAGAAGAGATACTGAAATTTGAGAAGATGCAGCACTGAGAGAAAGGGGGAGGCTGTTCCATAGGAAGGAGCCACCTTAGGAGAGAGGTTATCCACCAGCTCTCTGTTTAGCAAAGCACTTGACACACAGAGTGCCAGTGGAGCGTAAAGATCTGGAGGGAGAAAATGTAGTGAGAGCAAGTTGTAGATAGCATGGTCCCTGGCCCAGAGAGACTTATGGATGATGCAGAGGGATTTCAATTTGGTCCTTGAAGCAACCGGAAGATAGTGGAGAGTTTTTAGGGCTGGAGAGATGCAGTCCCTGGGCTTGAGGCCAAGGATAAGTCTTGCTGCCCTATTATGGATTTCCTGGAGGTGTCATGGTGAAGAAGAGGGTTGATTAAGGAAAAGGCGATTTCAGTAATCTAGCCTGGAGAGAACCACAGCTCTGGAGACATTGAGCGTCTGGGGGAATGTGAGGAAAGGGAGAATTCCTTTGAGGATGTAGAGTTGAAAGTGGGACTTCTTGGCAAGGTCCTGAATGTGAGGGAGGAAGGAAAGAGAGGAGTCAAAGATGACTCCAAGGTTTCTGGCTTCAGATGAAGGAGAAGGGGGAGAGCCAATAAAGGATGACCACAGTGAGCGGAAAGAAAGAGGGAGCAGGGGTCCCAATAGGAAGGATCTCAGTCTTGCTGGCATTGAGGCAGAGATTATTGGATGTGTACCAGGACTGTATGGCAGATAGGCAGTTAGGAATGATGGAGGAAGTAAGGAGAGGGTCAGAGGGAAGTTTGAAAAAGAGTTGTGTGTCATCTGAGTAACACTGGAAGTTAGGGGAGAAGGTGGAATTTAGGTGTGCTAGTGGAGTAAGATAAGGGTTAAAGAGCCAGGGAGAGAGGTTCGAGACCTTGGGGACACTGCAGGTGGAGATAGAGATGGGGAAGGAGAAAGAGCCCAGAATAACCTGGGACGGACGGTCACTGAGGAAGGAGGTCAGCCAGTTCAATGCCCGCTCCAAGATACACAAGGTGTCATGGAGCCATTTTATGAGGATGGATTGGTTGGCCGTATGAAAAGCAGAGGAGAGATCAAGTAGGATGAGAACAGCTGAAGAGCTGGAGTCAAGAAATGTGAGCATTTCCTCAAAGTGGTGCTCAGAAGCACAGTTTCTGCGCCTCTGGGTGCTCGAAATCCTGATTGATGGTCATGGGGCAAGCAACAAATTGAGTGTGCTGGGTAAATTGGGGGAAGGCTGGCTTCTCCAGGAGTTTCCCAATGAAGGGGGCGATAGATATGGGGCAGTAGTTGGCTGGACAAGTCTGGTCTGTTGAAGGTTTTTTCAGGAGGGGACTCACAAGGGAGTGCTTGAGGGAGGAGGGGAAAGATCCAGTGGTTGAAGAAATCTGCAAGTGCAGTGGCCAAAGAGCCAATATTTTCGTTAATGGAGGAGAACTTCATGGAGCTTACAACTCTGGTAACCTCATCAGGTGTGATAGAGGAGAAGGAGGAGAGAAAGGTAGATGGAGGGTGGGAGGCCATAGGAGGCAGGGGGTGGGGGAAGCGGAGGTGGAGCTGGACGCAAGGGTGCCCAGGATGTCCTGAGTTTTTGTAGTGTAGTGTGTGGCCAATACATTTCAGAGGGCCTGGACAGAAGAGGTGAGAAGACTGCAGAAGGGTCGGCTAATTCCCTGCAGATTTTAAAGAGTTCAGCCATGTTATTGGATGCACCACAGACACAGGCCTGAATGTGGGCCCTTTTCTTGGTGGTGAAGGAAAGAACGTATTGCCTTTGGAGCAGGCAGCAGGCTAATTTGTGAGAGGGTGAGTCTGAGGTCTGCCACTTCCATTCTGCAGTTCTACATTTTTGTTTCAGGGCTGCAAGTTCAGAGTTGTACCAGGTGTTACCCTTAGAGGCAGGTTTCAGGCGGATCCTCATGACTAGGGCAAGAATATCCAGAGTGTTAGTAATGGCAAAATGGAGGTTACTGAGAGCAGAGTCTGAGGTAGAGTCAGGGGTGGAGACAGAGGGGGGAAGAAGGTGGATGCAAAGTCAGCAGCTGACACTCGTTTCATAAGTCGTATGTTCGTGAACGAGGTTGGCAGGACTGGGGGAGGTGCAGTTAGAGGGCCAAGAAGACCCAGGTGAGAGAAGAGGAGAGAGTGGTCTGACCAGGAGAGAGGTGTGATCAGTGGGGTGTAGAGTGAGAGATCAGTGTGGATGAAGGAATCAAGATTGCATCCAGCCAAGAGGGTCGGACCAGGATGGAGAATGGAGGAGAGTGAGGTGCACATGTCACGTAAGATAGTTGATGCTGTGATTGAGGAGTCCAAGTGGATGTTGACATTGCCCATGAGAAGGTGGTTGAGAGGAGAGAGGAGGAGAAATCAGCCCATTCACAGAGGAACAGGGTGGTAGAGCCAGGTGGCCTGTAGATGATGGGAATAGTAAGACAGGAGGTGGGAGAGATGACCAGCTTGCAAACCAGGCTCTCGAAGGAAGAGTGATGCTGGGTGAGTATGAGGGAGGAAGGCACCCACTCAGGGAAAATTAGAGCAACCCCACTGCCAGCACGGTTGGGGCGAGGCTTGGAAATTATATTATAGCCATCAGGGAGAAAGGAGTCAAATGCAGTCACTGAGCTGGCATTGTACCAGGTCTCGGTAAAGCATGGATATCAACGTCAATGTGCTCAAGAAGGAGGCAGATGTCGGTAAAGTGTTTGATGGCAGTACGAGCATAAAGCCTGGCTAGATGCAAGAGGTCTCCACCATTAAAGGTTTTCGTAGAAGGGGTACAGGGGCATGGTACACCAGTCAGAGGGGGGACATAGAGAGTGGAAGCTGGAGCAGCAGATGCGGGAAGGAAGTTAATGAGGGGGGGGCAGGTACCGGTCAAAGAGAAGGAGGTTGGTTTGAGGCCTCTCAACTGACATAGTGCCAGTGTGATAGACATTAATCATACACCTGCATGATGCGAAGCCTGTCAAGAGGAGTTCCAATTTGGTGCCACCATTAATGAGAGAGGATGTGAGAGGAGAGAAAGTGGAGATGAGATGAGGAGTCCAAAGATCAGGAGCGGGGACAGAAAAGAGGATGTCAGTGAATACCTGTCTGGAATTTGCTGTGACATCTGTGTCTGCAATGGGTAGGCCAGGGTTAGTGGTCAGGATGTCTTTTTTAAGCGTTTTTCTTCCAGACTGTGTGAGTGGGGGAGGATAGGAGATGGTATAGCAGTTAGAGAAGATAGGGGAGCTGCTGAGTGCCATAAAGGTGACAGAGGACAGTTGAAGGCAAAGGAGGGGTTGCACAGCACAGTCCTAGCACAAACTCGCCAGGCGGTCTAGTAGTTATACAAAGACACAAGGATACAAATTGCAATGCAAATAGGGTGCAAGGATGTTAAAAACACCAGTTATCGATGTTCAAGAAATATACACAAAATGCAATGCAAAGAGGGTGCAAGGATGTTAGAACTCACACCAGTTTTTTATCTTTGACAAATAGCCACACAATGCAATGCAAAGAGGGTGCACGAATGTTAAAATGCACACCAGGTTTCGATTTTGAAGAAATAGCCACAAAATGCAATACAAAGAGAATGCAAGAATGTAACAAACACAAGGTTTTGATGCTCAGGCAATAGACACAAAATGCAAAGCAAAGAGGGTGCAAGGATGTTACAACACACACCAGGTTTCGATTTTCAAGAAATAGCCACAAAATGCAATGCAAATAGGGTGCAAGGATGTTAAAAACACTAGGTTTTTAAGTTCAGGAAATAGACAAAAAATGCAATGCAAAGTGGGTGCAAGGATGTTAAAACACACACCAGGTTTCAATTTTCAAAAAATAGCCACAAAATGCAATGCAAAAGAGGGTGCACACACCAGGTTTTTCAAGAGATAGCCAAAACATATGATGAAAGTAAGGCAAGAAAGCCGCAAAAGATGCAGCAACACCTTGGTTCTCAAATGTTTAGTTATTGGGGAATGACATTGTTTAGCTATCACTCACAGGTGTTCAGAATGGTGTGGAGTTGTAGAGGCACAAGATTTTTGTTTTTTGGGGTACAGTCTTCTTGCCTGGAGAATGAACCATAGTTTGCTGCAGGGTGCAAGGGGGAGAGGGTCCCTCCAGGCCTGGACAGGCACAGACAGGGCCTTACTGAGGGGGCCTTGGTTGTGGGGGCCGGATTCCACCTGCTGGTGCCTGCTATTGGCTGAAGTACAAAAAGACTGCCCAATCAGAAGTAGTCAGCAGGCTCACCATGGATGGTTTCCTGCCCAGAAGGAGGCGGTGGCCATTTCCAGCTAATGAAATCAATGGCCTGTTTCCCAGTGAAAGGCAAAGCTCCTTCAAATGACTTTCCCCACACAAGTACAGAAAGGTGGAAACACCCAAATATCATTCTGGTAAAAAAAGCTGCGCAGAATGGTGCGTCCCCTTCACGTTGACCATACATTGCAAAAACAGCTTCACAAAAGCCCAGATGGGCTTACCTTCTCTGTGGTGATGAAACACTGCTTCTACAGCTTCCAAAGATGGTTCCTGGATGTAGTGTGCACTCAATGTTGTTGCCAGGCCGTCTGGGCTGGATTGAGGGAGACTATCTTGTTTAGAATGTGTATAGTTTAGGAGTACACACAGGGGAATGTCTATCTCCAACAATTTATCATTCTATTTATATGAAGCAAGAGTGTTTAACATTGACTTTTACAGAGGTAAGGCAATCTCCAGAGAAACAAAATAAATGCAAAGCCCCGGGCCCTGATAAGCAACCAATACCGCTGTTCAAGTTCAAAACATTAGTTTGGATTCCTTTTCTTATAATATGTTTTAATCTAATTGGCATTGAATAGGAGGCATGTCATAATGTCATGGAGGGTGGATGAGATTGCCTCCATTAATATAAAGGACAAGAGGGGTTAATTTGGAAACAACCACCCTATCCCCCTTCTTGATAGCACAGTAAAGATGTATGGGAAGATACTCCCAAAGTATCTTGAGATATTGGCAGAAGGGAGTGACATACCCATTTCCAACTTTAGGCAGGGGAAAGAAAATGTAAATCAGATCTTTCATTTGGGTTTATTGATTCAAAAGTTCTAAATGGACACACAGGAACCATTGCATGCAACAGTGTCTGCCACATTCAGTAATGGGAAATCCTGTTACTATTACAAGCCCCCATTCCTTTACTATGAGCTATACTTGATTTATATATATACAACTATGTAGTAGTTGAGGTGTGAACATGCTAGATCATTCACAATAGGGAAGAAAGTTCATCAGGTGTGCATATAGGTTCCCTTTCATTTCTCAGTGTTCATATTTAATTCAGCACACTAGTTACTTTAGATGCACACGCTCCAACATTGGGAGGTTGAGCAATGGAATTCGTATTTTTACTGATGATGCAGTACGTATATAAGCAAGGGACACAAACAATGGTTTTTCATCCTAGGGTAAGGCCAAAGACCAGCATTGAGAGAGAGCCTAAGAAGATAACCCAGGTCGATCATTTTGAATATCACATTATGAAATGCGATTTCAATCTAAAAAGAGAGGTGGGTGTTTCTTCTAACTTTTCTAAAAGGTTGTGAGGGCATGCTATGCTATGCTCCCCACAATGGAAGTATATTGAGCCCAGGTGAAGTGAAGTCATATATAGTATATATGGCAGAGCTGTGCGGGTCATGCACACATAAGCAGCTTAAAACGTGTGAAGTGCATGTTTTGAAAAATTGCTATTTGTGTCTCTGTGACACTTGTACTTAGGGTAGAGGGGTTTGATTACAAGGCCTGTCTCAAGCCAGTGGGCTATTACCTATGGTTATGGGTCAATCAAGAACCAGCTATCTGTAAGGACGTCCTGGTGACTGTTATTGCAAACGAGGTATGCCCCTCGAAGAAAGTGTTTTGCTACATGAGGCAGGTTCTGACTAACCTGGACCTTCAAGTCGTGGTGGACAATCTAGATAAGTTTGATAAGTCAAACTTGAAGACAGTCAAGGAAAGCTACAAAGAATGGGCATTATCACCAAAGAAACTCTTAGCTCATCAGCATTTGAGAGTTTTAGATTAGTGAAGGATAACTGGGGAGGGGGGAGTATCTTGATGAGCTCACACTGTATTACTGTATTACGAAAAGTTGCTGATCATGAAGGTTTGCTAAAGTATTTTACATCTAACCTTTTTAACTTGTTAGTGGATACAGTGCAATATGTGTCCACGGTCTAGCTTTCAAGGTTAAGCAGAATACATTTTATTTTATGTTCATGTTAACCTTATTTTGCAATATAAGAGTAAAATGGCTTAAGTTGATCCTAAGAGGAAGTCAAGCTCATACTTTTGGGGAAGTTGTATTATATGGCCAGCGTACACCCCAAAAGTGATGTTACCGAATAGAAAACAGAGAATGCCTTTTTTACCAAAACCGAAATAACGAAAACATATCAATGTTTTTATTAAAATGTATATGGGGTAGGGTAAATGGATAACAATGGGTTGGAAGGGGTTTGGGGAGCGGTTAGAAGCACAGGGAAAAAGGGGTTGGGAGGGCCAAATATATATTAAAAAAATAGATATTTTTTCGGTAAAAAGGTTCAGTAAAAAAGTATTCTCTGAAGTTTCATTCAGTAACAATACATAGATCCACTGAAAGGATATGGTTTCTGACCAGAGAACATTAAAATATCATACATGTATTAATCATCATTCATTGTGTATCATCATTCCAGATGTTTGAATGGTTTGTATGTTTAACAATGTAGGCGTTTTACAGCCTTGAACATTTGATGTTTCAAGAGACTTTTTTCAAAATACTTGTTGTTTAAGTGTTGAGAGTAGTTAATAGTTGGAATTTTAAAGTTTAGAGAGGTTGATTCTGAGTACCGATTCATTATATGTATTTTAATATCTGCTACTTCTGGTTATCTCTTTGATATGTATTTGCTTTAAAACGTACTTACAGAACAACACAAATTATTTCTTTCTTTGGTGAATATTTTCCATTAGTTCTTGAGCTTTTTGAGATGCTAATTTCATATATCTATATAATGATACATTTTATATCGTCTTTGTTTAAACCAAAATAAACTTGAACTTAGATTAATTAAAGTGGGTAGGAAACAGTAACATAGAAATCCAGACTTCTTCAAAGATAAATGTTAAATCTGTTAGCACCTGTGACTCACTCAATGTATCAAAGCCAGTATTATACAAATTCATAATGCTGATCACATCCCCTCAGTCCCCAAATAACTGGGGATTTATGATGTTGGAGCTGCCTACAGCTAACATGAATAAGGTAGCAGCAAGTTTCACTGATGCAGTATCAAAAACAACCTTTGGTGCATCCACACTTGTTTATGGAAAATAGAATATGATACCTAACATAACCTTTGAACTACGCAGAAGTTAGTGACTATGTCTTCTGGGAGCAGCAGACACAGTGCTGTCAGACGCAATCAATGCCACCTCAGCAAACGTTAAGTATCTTCCTATTCTATTCAAGGACAGGAGAGAACAATGCTCAGCATCCACCCACTGATGGACATTCATTGAGGTTTGATCAATGTCATCAAATGGAGAATCACAGAAGAACACTTGTCTCTCTAAGTGTTCTGGGGGAGACACCAGCTACCTGTAAACGGGTTAATTATAATCCATGCCTCCTCTGATCTACATTAATCACTATGAGATTCGGTTCTTTGAACAATAGCTGAAAATATACATGGTGTTGCACCTGATCGTAAAGATGGAACCCCAGAGGGAATTGGCAAAAACTTCCCAGTGTACATTAATACATTTCCAAAAAAGATGGCACTCCTTATATGCACATTACACTGCCGGGAGGCAATAGGGGATTCCTAATTTAACATACACAGCACTGTTCCATCTTCCCAGAAACACACAACCTTCTCTACCTCTCATAACACGTCCCTAAAGTCTTAACAGATGATTAATTTAGATTCCCAAACAAAATAGATTAAGTTAGCAATTTTATTGATCAACTGCTTCTTAGATTCAGTAGCACAATCTTGGGTGCCCCAACTTTGTAAACAAAGGGCCTCATTACGAGTTTGGAGGTAGCCATGGTGCTATTAGTGCCATGGCTGCCTCCAAAATCGTGTCTGGGTCCGTGGTCTGTGAATGAGGAATTACTGGGTCTTTCCAACCTTGGAGGACCCGGTAATTCCTCATTCAAAAAACGGGCCCATTAATAGCTCATTGGTCCCTCGCGGGACCCGGAAAGGACGTCTGGTTTTACCAGACGTCTGTTCCGGATCCCGCGAGGGAACCTTGTAATAGCGAGGAATGGGTTTACCGGCACCGGCACTATTACCGGTGCTGGTAAACCCATTCCGCAAGGGTCGTAATGAGGCCCAAGGTATAATTAGCTAGGGGGTCAGCCCACCCTGCTAATAACAACAGATGAAAATAATCTGGTTCCACCACCCTCATATCTGTGGCATGATATTGAGACTTAAATGCGGAGAACATAAATACTGGCCCCCCACAACAGTCCTATGATTGAGCTTACCTCTCCTATCTAGAAAATAGCTTGGTGCCAAAGTCAGACACTGGATAAGCCTGTGGATTAACAACGTTACTCCGGCTTGCTCTCCTCTTTTCCACAGGAGTATATATTGCAAAAGACATCTGGAATTTCTTAAATTTCTGAGAGGCAAACTGCATCTCAGGCTCAGAGTGATCCTCATCTGTAGGCAACACACTAAAAGGATGAAAGCATACCATAATAGTAAACTGGCCTGGGGTGGCTCCCTTTCCCCTTTATTTGGTTTTTCCCCCTTCTGAGGGTACAGTACTAGACCTAAAATAACATTTTGTCTGAATACCTGAGTTAGCATGTGCTCCAGATGTTTGGTTCCTTCCTGGCAGATCTGGGTTCATTAAAAAGGTAGATGTCAATGTCTTCCTTCCCTTTGATTTGCATATAATATGGTTTGTTTGGGGGACAACCATGGTGGTCTTTGAATGTTTACCATTGAGCTGAGCACTGTTCATCTTATGCTTGGTGATTAGGAGGAATAATTATATTTCTTCCTTACCCTGGCATAGTATCCTGTCATTATTTCGACAGAAATTCTGCCGAAGTACTTTACTTCGACAGAATTCTGCATAAAAAAACTCATCTAATTGCATGCAGGTGGAAGGGGGAAGTGGTTAAAACGAAAATGCGTGGGATGGGGTATGGGTAGGTGATTAGTGTAGGGAGAGGGGAGGTACTTTTTCCAGAAGAATCCAGGTGAAGTTACGTACTTCAGCAGAATTCCTGTTGAAAAAATAACATGGAACCCCCTGGCGCTAAAATGTGGTAGATTAAAATCCAGGTGCTGAGGCCTAAACACCATTAATAACGTACAGGTGCCCATAAGAGAGAATCTTACAATTTCTCTGCTTCCTCCAGCCACACAGCCTGAAAGCAGCATACTTGTCAAGCCTACACTGACAAAAGCTTCTAGACTAGTTTGAAATTGGTTGGAGGCAAGCATGACCAGCAAGTGGGTTAGGATATGTAGGGTGCATTGCTATGTTAAAGAAAGGAACCCTGCTCTATTCTGTCAAGTGAACACAGTTTTACCTACTCTGAAGGATCTTATGTGCAGGTTCTCCAAGATAAAATAAAAGTTTGAATTCACAGCTCTCCCAAAACACACAGACAGGCCCCCAGCCACCTCAGCATTTCTCCCACACTGAAGGAGACAGCCTGGTGTTAAAAAGACACTACACAGAACAAGGCTTGCAGAGAGATTTAGAATTCACTTGATTTTTAGTGATCTCAGAGAATTGTTTGGAGTCCAGTCCAAAATAGGCATCACACTCACCCCTCACTGATGCTCCCCTGAAGGTGTTCCAGGACAATATATAAGTTCAAAGGAAAGACCCTACCAAATCCACTTGATAAACCTCCAGCCACCTCACTGTTTCCCCCATGTTACAGGAAGAGGACCTTGGAGTTTGAGTCAGACCAGAGGGTACATGGACAGCAAGGAGGGCTAGGATTCAAAGGCATCCAATAATGTGAGAGGAAGGGATAGATTCAAGGCTGCAATGCGGGACCCAGTCATCCCACTAGGATGCCTGCCTGAAAGTGCTTAAGTGAAATTCTCCAAGATAAAATACAAGGTTTAAGGCAGGGCTCTCTCAAATCCATTTCACAGATAGATTCCCAGCCACCTCAGTGATTCTCCTACTAATATAATGTTCTACTATGTATTCACAGTGGTACTTATCATTTGTCTTGTTCAGTATACTGGCCATATTTCAATTCCTGTGCAGAGATTAGTCATGATTTCCAATTGCCTTCCCTGTCATTCATTATAGTTCTTCAAATACTGAACAAGTGGTCTCTCTTTTCTCTTCTTAGATTCTAGGCCCTAAGTAATTTGACAACAAATGCATCCCTTTGCTTTTGAGTGAAATATGCAAACCTGTATTGACACTGTTATGGACTTTCATTTCGTTTATTTCTTCAGGTATAAGATTTTTCAGTTTGTGATCAATAATAATTATGTTTTTTGTGTCTATTCCCTTTAGTCTATTTCTTCTTTTCACCCCCGAAAGAAAGAAAGAGTTGTTTAGTGCATTCTGGTGGAAATAGCATTCTATGTTGGCCTTCTCGGGTTTACTTCATTGGCAACTCTGACTCCCCAATGCACCACACTCACCCCAGTCCCACATCGTGGTCCAGTTGATTGTCTTCAGATCACATTTCAAGGCAATATTTGTATCAATCCTAGTTATCACCACTTCTAGCTTTTGGAAATGTAGTTCTGATCTCCCAGTTCTTCAGATCATTGTAGAGTATGTAACCTCAATGACTGTAGTGGCGTTCATCCCATAAAATGAATGAGGTCATGTATTAATTTTAAGGGGATCTACCATAGCCACTGTGGCCTATGTGACTCTTGCATTATTGGTTGTGTGGTTCACGGAGGGGCCATTGCTACAGTGCCTTTGTCTTTTGCTTCGCCTTATGTTGAGTTTGGGACTGTTACTGGAACTGATGAACCTGGGCACATGTTCAAATTCTTTATTGTGTTATCCCTAATGCAGAGAGCTCCAGCATGGCTTTGATTTTATATTCATGGGCTTCAAAACATAGCAGTCTTTGCCCACTTATCATCTTGTGCACATTTTTCTTTCTGTCCACCAGGTGGGTGCCTACCTTTTTTTCTGGGAGTCTATGAGTCAACTGCAAGCAGATCCAGGATGACTAATCTCTCAAGTCAAGTTGCATGTGTGTTTCTTACTCTTAGTATTGCACTATACATCCAGCTATGTTGCCCATGTGTGCATCCCTCCCTTCTGTAATGTTTTTATCTGCATTTGCTATAATCTATCAACGATAGCACATGAGGCAACAATTTCCTAACAATGAATTGCAAACAACAAAAGTCATTCACCACGAAATATCACTTGATATAGGAAAAATCGACAATCTTTTGCAAGTATCTGGTATAGTTACCTGCACAGCAAGGATATTACTACGAAATACATTCTATTCAAAAGAATATGTCATCTAATTTACTGATACCAAATATAAAAAAAACGGGGAAAACATACTGCACATGACACACAGCACTACAAGAAGAGAAGGGAAGAACAGAAGCAAACACATAATAAATAATATAGAAATGCAACATACTGCAACAAGATACCGAATCACTGTTACTCAAAGGGATCATTATTAATTCATGAGCCATGAGTGGGCATATGGTAACAGCTTAGGTAGACAATAAACATATGCCACTTGGATGCATATTTAGCCAAAGGTATAGGACAGTTGGCTAAACAGCATTCTAATATATGTATATGACATGCATTGTCCCAGCAGCCATTAATGGTGATGTTTTGAAATTGTTTCCAATTTGAAGTAATCATACTAATAGCAATAGCAATTTAAAGATCATATAATATAAACAGATTATTAATTTCATATCCATTAAAGGCCAAACTACCAAGCAGAATATTAGTAAGGGCTGAAGGAATGTTAACTTTCTCCACACATCACTCCAAAAAGTTTTTACATAATTAAAAAAAAAACATATGTTTGAAAGAGCCAAGGTTACCTTTACATGACCAGCAATTTCCATCATTGACATGCATGGATTGCAGTAATTTCACGGTCGGAATAAAAACTCGATGTGTGAAAAAGAGGAGGTTCTGAGTAATATTAGCAGACGTTGAAACTAGATTAATTTTCTTCCAAATTGAAGACCACACACAATCATCACATATTTGATCATAGTCATGCACCCACTGTGATTCAGTACACCATTTATTACCAGGAACTCTAATATGCATTATTATTTTTAAAAAAACTTAGCAGCGTTAAGCTGTGAGTCTGAATGTAAACATTGCAATCTAGAAATATCAGGTAATGGTCTGTTAGTAGTGCAGGAATACGATTTATCTAATTAACTAGACATTCACTAAGTTATGAAATGATTTAAAATCTGAGTGTACCAATGAGTAGGCACTTCTGAAGTTGCTAATGGATATTATATGGCCAAAGAAGAGTTTTTGAACAAACCTAATGCATTTATTTAGCCACTGTTTCCAAAGGATAGCTCTTCCATTTTTAGTAATGCACGCATTCCTGCACAAATATGTGTCTGAGGGTTTATTTACAGGCGGAAATAGATATGTGTTAATCTTGGTGGAAGTCACCATCACAGTACAGGACATTCTATAGGCCGTTTGACCAAAGATGTAAAATAAGACCCAAGTCTGGTTCTCAACTGATTTTACTCAAGACCTTCCTCTGTGGTCCGCAGTTGAAAATGAATTGGCCTATCCATTTAGTACCACCAGGTCATGTTTTACCAGGATGATTATAGGTTGCTTTTCAAGTTGAAAAAATATTTTTTATTTATTTATTTAAGTGCGTTATTGCTAAACCTAATGAGCCTTTTGAACTAACTCACATTGTACATAACAATACATAACATAGAAGTGTCTTCTAAAAATAACATAACAAATAATCTTTACTTTGTAGCCATCATTCTCAAACTAATCGGGATATATTGTAAATCAGTTCAAGTAAAACAATTCAATTAAATGCCTTATGCCTGCATTCTTATTTATAATTACAGTACCCTCACGGTTACTTCCCTTAACTTCCGTGACTCCATAGCCTTCAAACACCTGTCCTCTTCTGGTAATTGGCTTAATACCTTTTTTCCAGATATAATACCTCGCTGCTGTGATGACTAGTGACTCGGCAGAGTATATTGCTGCCCAAAACTGGTAAGTGCCAAAGCTTGATGAGAAGCTCAAACATTGGAGTAAAGTTCAGATAATTGTTGGCAGCCAGTCAAAATGTGTCTTGTGGTCTCTGCGCATACTCCACCAAGACGACACCGTCTTTCCGAACTGGGAGCAGCATTCCAGGCTTCACTGTATTCACACACTGGCAAGATGTTAAAGCGAAGACAGAGGATGAAACGGTGCATATCAGAGCTAAATGATTAGTGAGATAGCTACATGGGCGGTTAACCTCACAACTTTGCAATATATGTTCAGAGTATCTTTTTTCCTCCTAATCTTGATATATTGCGAGAGCGGTCCCAAACCCATGTCTTCTATTTTTCAATATGATGGGGAAATGGCCTGCCTCCTTCTCACTGGTATAGCCAAACATATATGATATGATTATGATATGATTGTTTATTTATATAGCGCCTATACACAAAGTGTTTCAAAGCGCTTCGAGGCAAGGGAGGGAACAAGGGAAAATACAATGACATTCTTACAGGCCATGAACAGTAAGGATGTGAAATTAACTATTGTACTCGGCCTGACGACATTTCAGATAGTGCAAGAGCTAAGACATAGATAAGGAAGGGAGGGGGAGAGTGGGAAGGAAATGGAAACAGACATGACGATATTTCTGGTAGAGCCGGAGAAAGACAAAAGGTGAGGGAGAGGGGTGCAGAAAGGGAGGAGTGAACAAAACAAGCGACTATCGTACTAGGCCTGACAACGTTTCAGATAGTGCTGGAGGGAGGGGGGGACAGTAAGGGGATGGGGGAGCGACAGACGAGGTTGCTATAATACTAGGCCCAGGGACCATTCTGATAGAGTAAGTGCAGAGAAGAAAGTAAGGGGAGGAGGGCAGGAGATAGGAAAAGGGAGAAAGGAAGAGGAGGATAGAACAGTGAGTAAGCAGTCAAAAAGAGTGGAGAAGCAAGAGGGGAGAGCGAATACAATTGCAGAGGTCAGTAGTAACACATAATGCTGCAAGCCAGGATACAAGATGAAGATGGGAATAGCATGATTCAGGGTCACCATGAGTACAAGATGCAAAGGAGGTCCAGCATGAGAGTTGAGAAGGGTAAAGGGTAACGCACCGTGAATCAATGAAGTCCATGATTTGATGAGTGTACTAATCATGGTTTACGGAAAAAGGCAGGTTTTTAGAGCTTCACGGTAGGCCATGTGTCTTGGTGTGTTGAATGTGAGGGGGAGAGAGTTCCACAGAGTTTGAGCCAAGGTTTAGTAGGCAGACCCTCCAATCTTGGTTGAATTGGAGACTGGGATCACTAGCAATCCACCCAACTCATAACCATGGGTGACTTGTATCTCAGCTTTAACTGCCCATCTGACATCAAGGCCACCTCCCAGTCCAAATGGCCGCCTTAGGGTGCATTCAATGTGCTACGGATCCCACACTCCTGCGGTCACAGCATACGAATGGCTCCTGGATCATAAGAGCAACATGACGGTTATATGCTATCTACCATGGTCAGATCACCCCACGTTCATTATGCCCCATCCACTACACAAGGTGTCCTACTGCACCCCCCCACCACCGGGCACTGCTATCCTAGTGTACTACTACAACACCATGCTAGGCAATGCAGCCAACACCCTGAAGATCACAATGCCAAAAAAGCCCAGACACCACAACTCGTGATTCATCCTAGACCTTAGATCCATACGAGCAACTGTTTGGCATAAAGGCCCCCGCACAGCATAACAAAGCCTGCCTTTCCATCATCTGCAACACACTGTTCCTAAATAATCCCTAGATCCCCCGCTCAGCCTCCTCCAACTCTTTGCATGTGAGCCGTTTTCCAAGCTGAGATTTTGGGGTAGATCCTCAGCAGGTGCTTTCCTCTGGAATAGCCTCCCAGCCTATCTCCTCCTTCAGCCAGAGTTCCTTCCGCAAACTCCTAAGACCTTACTCTTTCCCCTAGCCTCTATGTGTTCCCTGACTGTATGCAGTAGGTCTCCATACACCTGGTTTCCAGGTTTGACACCCTCACGCTCAACCACTAAACCCAACAATGATTGGTTATTCCCAGGTTCCCATGGTATTTTTGCCATTCATTTACACCTTGCTATTTCCAGTGAGCTATGAGAGAGATTTTGCCTAGTTCCAATCTCAGGGCTTTTATGGGGACTGCAGTAGGTACTACTAACATCAATTGAAGCACTTTCCCTTCCACTTTATGCAGCCATCTAGTATGGCACTCGGGGAGCACCTCTAATCCATACATTATTCAAGGAATTACACCCTTCTTAAATATTACCAAAGAACCCTCAATGGAATCACCTGCTCTTGTAGGCAGAAATCGTTTAATTGCCTGCCACTTCTTTAAGTTCTTGCAAAGAAGGGTTTCCTCATAAAATGAGATCATTGATCTGCTCTTTATTGGTATGCCTAAATAAGTGTACATTACAACCACGTCATGTACTTAATTTCCCATATGCCATGTGAAGTTCTTCTTTCGACCTTGCATATTATCTCTTCCCATAATTGTGTTTTTTTCATGTTTATTCTTAATTTATTTACACTTGTGTATGAGTGTAAAGCTTCAATAAATCGTTAAAGGCCTAACAGTGTCTGCTCAAGTAGTACTGTACATCGGTATATGAGAGCCAACTGATGCTCTAGCTGCAAGGTTTTGGTGGAAAATTACAACAGGCCTGCATGCAGCATTTTACTTATATACAGTTAAAGAGCAGGGGTGACAAGACACAGACCTGCTTTAGCCCTATATTGGTGGGTATGGGTTTAGATGCGTGGGATATTCACACTGTTAAACAAGTATCACTATAAAGTAACTTAATGAAGCACAAAAGGCGTATTTGCCATTTCTCATGTTGAAAAAACTTAAAACAAGAAGGCCACCATGAACAAAGGAGAAGGGAACTACCCATAGAACCTACAGTTTAAAATCTATACATAAATCTTTTAAAAAGTTCACTATTTCCTCAAATTCCATAAAAGATACCGCAATTTCATTAGAACATTAATTAAGACAAAGAGGTTTAATCAATAATCTTCCCTTTATTTAAAAATTGTACCACACTAATTAGGAGCGGTGTAGGACTACCTTTCAGTACATATTGACAAAAGTATTCACTATTTGAGGTTTCAGTTTCGTGAACAAAAATACAAAAAAATCCTCAATTTTCTTCTGCTACTCAACACAAGAAATCATCAAATGTTTTAATGTTTCAATTTGATTTCCACAAATCCACATATTACACTTTCCCATTGCCCTCTAATAAATAAAACTTCTGCAGTTAATATCAGATTAAATCATATTCTCATAAAAGTTTCTCTGAAACATCTGTCCAGACTCTGTGTCAAATAATTCACAAGTGAACCCCCTTCTTTTGCGTCAGTGCTTTTTTCTTTAAATTACTTCTAATTACTCCTTTCATCACATGTCCAGATCCAGTCCTGATCCAGGATGTTCCTTTTTACCTGAGTCGGGTTAGCCAATAAGGTTTCTACAGAGGCTTCATGTTTCTCTATGAGAAGTTGACAATTCTCTTTAAAAAGACAAAATGGCTCTCCTCACAGTTTGGCCATCTGCCTTCCCATAAGAGCGTACATCGTTTTGGGTTTGTCTGTGACTAACTTCCTGTACAATAGCAGGATCTTCAGGTGTACCAGGTATACCAGTGAGTAAAACCCCAGTTCAAATCGCAGCATAGTTATGGGCACACATGTTGGGAGGGACAATACTTTCCTCCAGATTAAACCCTCTAACTTTCCCAGCTCCAGTTTCTCATAAAAACAAGTAAGTTGCAAGCGGTTTAGCATTGAAGGAATACCTTTGGTTGTATAGAACTGCAGCAAGGACTGAACTGTGAAACAAGAGTATTTTTGAAATGTTAAAAATGTGCCCTGCAAATTGTCTACCTTTATCCCATAGTGCTTTCTTACCTATCTTATTTTCCATTGGCCTAATTAGCCCAAATCCTAGATAGTTCACTGAGGGAATGACAGTCAATACGGTCAAGTTCATTTTCCACTTGTACTTTTCTGGTTTGTGTATCCTCCCCCTATAGCACAAGACACTTCATTTGTTTGTATTAACCAGTAGTTATTTATGTTTACGTATTCTTCAAAACCACACAAAAGTCTTTGGAGGCCAATGTGTGTCTTGTCTATAAGGAGATATTCGTCTGCATAGGGCACCCATAAACAGTGTTCCCCATTTATCTTTGGTGATGCAAACTAAGTTTTTCTAGGAACTCACCTAAATCAGAAAGGTATAAATTAAAGAGTCAGGGGGCCAGGACACACCTCTGCCTCAATTCTCAAGCTGTTTTTATAGGTTTAGTCATATCTCCATTTGCACCATGCCTCACCTTTACCACAGTGTCACTATGTAGTGATACAAAAATGTCTAGAATGGAATACTCTGTTAGCTGCAGGGGTGGCCCCCGCAACACCCTGCTCATTATACTATACAGTCTAGTGAACTGGGGTTGCAGGGACAACCCTGCAGCTGACCGAATAATAAAAAATAAAAAAAGGACACTGCAGCGCTGGTTTCCGATCACGGAAGTGAAAGGGAACCAGCATTGCAGGGACAAAGTGTGTCACGCCGAACGGTAAGTAGGGGGTTGGGGGTGTGTTGGGGGTGTTGGCAGGGGTTGGGGTGTGGGCAGTGGTTATTGTTGGTATGGATTTGGGGTTGTTTTACCACGGATGTCCGCATGAGAAATGTACAAACATTTATGTATAAGGTGCATTTCTGATGCGGTCATTTCCGTCGTGGACATTTCAGCCGCGGTAAAACAACCCTAAATCATTCTGGGCACTATTAGAGGGCATCAGGTATGTTTGTTTTAGGCTTTGCTCATTAGCCAAATCTAGAGGGCAGGATTCAGTGGCAGTATTAGGCTCATTCTGGTTCTGAACTGCACACGCTCCCGCTTCTTCCTCAAAATCGGTAATCAATATCGGGGTGCAACTTGTTTTTTCCTTATCGGGGCTCCAGATGTCCATTTACATTAGGCAATTTGTTACATTCACCCATACCCTGCAAGGCTGTCAGTTCTTCAATATTTACTTTAATGGTTGCTAACATTATTGTATGTGCCCTTACCTCATCCCATATGTTATCGTAAAGGGCCACGAATTAACTCAACACCATATTGAGTGCGGACTATGTGGGTGAGGTTAGACAAATACATTCGTCCACCTCTTTTAATGGTATGATGGATGTTCTGAGCCACATTTTGGCTATCGTCCTCTAAGGAATTACTAAAATTACATCTATCATATTTTCTATTAAATTTCTGATATTTTTTTAACACCCACTGCTGTGTTCACAGTTTTGGAATCTGGAATCTTGACATAGTTATTAATTGCCTGCGCCTCAATCGGACGCTGTGCAGGGTGCGGTGAAGAACTATACCCCTTAAACCGTTTTGGGATCTTTGGGGCATCTGTACCCTGCTTTGGCCTAGCACCAGTGCTCCGGGCCTCCTCATCCACTAATTCCACCTAGCTCAGCGCAACGTTCTTACAGGGTCGCTCGTCCCCCAAATTATTCATTCATTCTTTTACACAAGGGACCCGAAACCATAATCTCATACTGACGACAATGTGGGTCTTCCATTAGCCGCACATCTTTGTTGCCCACAAGGTCAGCAACTGCACTCCCTTTGTTACTTCTCAGCCCCCTGCATTCAGACATGGTCAACAGTCAATACAGGATGATTCGACCACCGATAATAATAACGGGTTGAAAAGTCTTAAAGGCCTTGGAGCCTTTCGTGTGTGTTGATTTGGTTTTGTGAATGACAGTCATGGCTCAAAGGGCACTTACGCCACAGTCACTGTGCACACCAGTGACACCAGTGACCGCACAAGAAAAACCCTTCTTTAGTCCTTCTAGGAAGGGCATGAAGGGTGTGAGTGTCACTATAACCAAGCCATGGCACAAACGGCACTAGGGCCCACAGTCACCGTGGCCACCTATACACCAAATGCCCCTTCAGAAATGAGTTGCTTTTTGACTTGCAGCACTCAGCAGTTAAAATGTCAATCCACTTCAAAAGAGTTAAAAGTTCAAAGCACTTTAGCAGAGAGGTGATAGGTAGTGGGCGATCGAAGTTTGTTATGGTGCTGCCTGCTACTCCCGCGGCCCCCCATGGGCCACCACAGACCACTTGCTCCCACCTCCGTCTTTGCTTGGCTCTGGGGGAGGGTACAGGTAATCATCCTGCAACTCTTCACGCTGTCCAAGGTTAAACGGACAATTTTGGTAAATTTCAGGTACACCAATGAAAACGAAAGAGTGCCACATGTTCCACAGACCACTTGCTCCCATTCCCTTAAACTGGATAACCTAGCCCCTTTGATGAGTAGCAATTCCCCTGGAGATGCAGACTTTATTCATACATCTATAAAGAGATGACTCAAGAACTTGGCAAAAGGAAGACTGTTTTAATATCATGTATCTAAAACAGGGAGCATAACGGACATCAACGAATTTGCTCGATCCTCTTACTCAATGCATTGAAGAAAAAACTGAAATCTTATAAGCAATACTCATATTATGGGTTATTGATTCTGAGTGAATATCGAAGTATACGATCCATACTAGTCTAAAAACTTGTGACTATGTGATTGAATACTTAACATCAGGTGGGGCAACTAAGCCCTCCCCTAAAAATTACTACCATGAACATCACTAAATACACAACTTCCCATTGGTTTACACAACTATAGGACTGCTAAATACGCAATCCTCTACAGTTGGTTGCCACTATAACCTCTGTCAGTACTTTTCCACCTGCGTCTAGTAGCCTGCAGGCTGGCCATCCAGGTGCTGGTGAGTTCGCCATAACATTAGCTTCCCACCAATTAGCATATCAATCCATCATCTCCTCAGTGGTCTGCTGTCAATTAGGCCTTTGAAGCTCAGCCTTGAGCTTGCTCTTAGCACTGAGAAATTTAGCGAGTGAGAAGCATGGTCTGCCGTCATGCGTAGATGTGATCATTTCATTCGTCCAACTTCATGCTTCCATGTGACTAGAGACCATGGAATCGAGCCTTTTTGTGTATTTAATACTTCTTTTTAATAAACTTCGGATGTCTTCCTTGTTATGTTCATGCCTTCTGAACAGGATTTTTGTTCTTTCACACTATTTGTATCCAATGTCAGTTCACTCCAGTTTGATAGGACCCTGGCTTGTTTGGCTCATCCAGCTTCGTCTGCTGAGGTTCACTTTGTAATAGAATTTGCTTTTTAACTGCAACACACTAGAAATGAAGCCTTCTTGCTACTGTTCAGCACTTCTGTAATGCGTAGTGGAAACATCCATGTTTTACTTATCCATATGCATACATATATATATATTGGCACTTGCCATAATCTATTCACTATAAAGCTAGCCTAAAGATTACTTTCTCTGCTTGCATTTCTTTTGCATCTGTACATGTGTAAAATGACTTGATATCGTCATCTGTTTCTGTGGCATAAGTTTCTTCATCTTGATCCCAAGATGTCACTTATCCCTGATACTTTCTTGATGCCTTATAGAATATCTGCATTCTCTGGTCTCTGCATCTCTTCTCAGTACATCATCTCAGCTCTGTGTGATGTACACTGGAGATGCTTGGTGTCTTTACCATTCATCCTTGACGTTTATTGGCTCTGCTTCTTCAGGGATTTCATTCAAATGACCATCATATTTTCTTGTATGAAGGTATGGTTTCTCAATGGGAACCTTTCATCCATGAGTCTCTTTGCTGTCGGTATTTTCACTGGTACCACAAAGAGTCCATACTATGACCTTTGTTGGTTCAACTGTTCTGTGTACGCCACATACTCTGGTTTCCAGCATACAGGTAAAAGGGGCGGTATGGTTGAGGTAGGGGTACTTGGCTCCTCCTCTAGACTCTTCTCCCTTTCAATGGCAGCCATTACAGAGATGAGGATGCACCAAGAACATTGAGTGTTTCAGGCGCCAGTGAGGGACAAGGAAGGAGCAGGTAAGGGGGCGGGGGTAGTTGTGGGTGAAGGATGTGAAAATAGGGCATACGGGAACCAGGTGTGTGCGACCTTGGGGGCACACTTAACTGCATCCCAGCAAATAAGATGACAGCACCCTGTTTCCCAGGAGGTTCGCAACAGCTGCTTTACCGTGAGGCAAAGACCCCGTTTAGAGCTTCCTGAGTGGCAGGGAGGCTGTCTGAAACCCCACCGCACTAGGGTGCTAATTGAGCCTAACAGAATATGACAATCCTTTGCTAGGAAGACAAATTAGTAAATGGCCTTGCTGGGCTAATGATGCATAATGGGACCTAGCACTGCTATCCTAGCACGGAATAATGTTAATGGGCAGTGGTTTGGAGTACTACGTGGGTGCTGAATGGCGATGGTGTAAGTGCAGAGGGCAATATGGCAAAAAAAACTGGAAGTGTTGTGAGTACCTGCCTTTTGAAGGCAGCATCCACTTTGATAGAAAGGCCTGATATATGATGAGAGTAGCAGAAAAAAGCTTGCACATTCCCTTGCAATGCACACACATCATGACAGACTACTTGCTTTGACAATGATTGATCTGACACAATCTGTCATTTCAAATTCCAAAAACGTCATTACAATTTGTTGCACCCTGGAAAGTAAAATGCACCACATACATGTGTGAGTGTGTGTTCGAGATCTCTTGCTTCCTGTCTAATATGAAACATATGTGTTGGTTGTTTCCGCTAGCATTTCAGACTGGCCCTTTAACGACAGACATTTTACAGTCATTTTCACGCAAAAGAAGCATTCAGCAGTCGAATCTGCAACATATTTTAGGAAGTGTGAGCAGTAAACAGAGCAGCCAAAATGCAGCCTTATCAATATGGATGACATAACGCATTGTCTACATTTGTATTCAAACTGTGGAAAATCATAGCTTGCTACAGAGGTTTGGACTCCTGCCAGAGTTAAAATTCAAAAACGTGCACAGTGTAGATAACAGTGGAAAAAACTAACTTTTTGCTGAATATGCTAAAATGCAGTGCTTGGTTCCAAAATACTGTGAGAAAATAGCCACGGTGCGTTTATGAAAAATATCATTTATGGTTCACTTAAAAGGGTCTGTCCAACCCGCTACAATTTTCCTTTGATGTTCTTTCTACAAAACCCAGAAGCAATAAACGTGGTTTGGAATTCCCACTAGTTTAACCTACAGATGTTTGAATAATTACATCCAGGTAGCACACATTTTGAAAAATGCATAAATATGTGCAAATTGATCTTTTTGAATTCTTTTCAAGGTGCACAGGGTCAAATGCTTTATTTTTAAATTGCATTCACATTTGTAATTTAATATAAAGTGATCTAGAAAAGCTAGGGATGTCATTCACAGAACCCTTGACCTCTAAAGACATCACAGGAAGTGATGTCATTTGACCACCCCCTGAAGTGACATCACAAGAAGCAGTGGAACACAACCTTCAGCCCCTTGACAACACAGGAAGTGGCATCACATAGCATTGTTCCTAAGTACACTACGAAAAATATGGTTATGCTATCACTGTAATGTGATATACATTTCATGCAAGAAGGGATCACCATATGTATCAGTAATATCACTGTGTATAGGCCCATATCACCAAATTACTATGCGAGCAGACGTCCAAGACCAAATGATAATGATGTGTTATTATATAGTACTTAAAATTAAGCGCTTTATATAGAACAAATATATATATAATATCACACATCCTGTGTTGCTATTCATTTATCGACCTCAGAAGGATGAACGGCTGAGTTGGCCTTGCTCGTGATTTGAATCTACAACCTGCAGATCACACAGACATCACAGCAGCAAGCACTCAAACCACTGAGCTATCTTACCGGCTATAGTAAAATTAGGAATTGCATGTCTAAATGTTCTCAAAGTCAGAAAGTAAATTACACTTTGTAGTGGATACCATTAAACTGGTATCTGAGATTCAACAGCAGGCCAGTTAATCTGTAGGTCTGGTGCAAAGCTGGCCATATGTTAAGCCTGCGTGGATCTACTTTTTAGGCTTCAGGGGTTGGCAAAATACATATCATTGGGAGGGTTCATAAAACTGTATTAAAAAATGTAGATCATTACGGCGAATGCAGCACACTCACACGGCATCACGTACTCTGGGCACTCTTTACCTGACCAGCCATTAAGGTAGGCCCCCGCAAAGGGACCTTGAAGGTAATTACGGTACAGCAATTTGCGGTACCGTAATTACCGCCTTCCCCTTTCCCATTGAGCCCTATGGGGCTAAAATGGGAATGGGGAAGGGCCAATTGTAACTGGGGAATTACCACCCCACCAACCTTGGAATGGGGTGGTAATTCCCCATTTCACCATGGCGGAATCGGTAAGTTACCGGCGTTAACCATGGCGCTAATAGCGCCATTGGTTAACGCCAGGGTTGTAATGAGGGCCATAGTCCGAAATGGATGCTTATTCTACTCGAAATACCTTTTGGAAGTTTTTGTCTGCATTGTGAATTTGAGGTGTGCCTGAAATAAACCTTCAAAGGGTAGTAATTATTGTACAGAATTCCAGAAAGACAAATTATTTGTTATTCCTATTCTTTCTTTCTGATTTAGGGTCACTGCTCAAAGTGTTACACTTGTGGCACCCCCTGTTTTTTTTTGTTTTTTTAAGAGGTCTGAACAAGAAAGCCAGTCACTCCAGAAACAAAGAGCCACATGGTGCTGGTCACAGCCACAGAGCTTCCATTTGTATATAAAAAAAAGAAAGCTTTTCTTTTTTTTGTTTAATGTAGCAAGAGGGACCACATGGGTAGCAAGGGAGACCTCGGGAGTTACAGATGCAACCCCTAGCTGAGTGGCTGTTGCAGGGGTCTGTAATCTTTAACTCTCCAGTTGCTTTGGACTAAAATATCAATCAGTCCGTGACAGCATTGTCGATTGTGAATGATCATGGCAGCTGAAGTCCAAAACATCTGGAGAGAAAAGGTTGCAGGCCCCTGACCTAGTGAAAAGTAGATGGCAAAGCTGGTTGGTGAAGGGTGCAAACAATACCAATGAAAAGCTAGATATAACAAGTAAAACATGCATAATACGGCATTAAAAGACTTAACATAGCACAAGGTAGCCTCCACACCACCCTGCTTCCACCGGCTTCTAAAGACAGCACTCATTTTCATGTTCTCAATTTGACACTGTCAAACTGTGTGTCTCTCTGTCTCTCTCTTTTTCTCCCTCTTGCTTTCTGTCTGTCCCCACTCCCTCTTTCGCTTTCATTCTCTATGTTATGGTATGTTAAGTTCAATGGCATTTGTATTGCGCCTAATGGTATGCCTCAAAGTGCTGTGGGGTGAAGGCCTTTGGAGGACCGAAGTCCGAGGTATGAGAATTGAAAGGAGGATTTTAGAAAGTGTGTATGCATTGTAGCTAGCACAAAGGTAGATAGGAACGGCTAAGTCCCTGCTGGTGACCAATGGAGATCTGGCTTGTGGATAGATGCTGTGATAGACTATCAGGAGAGTAGGTGAGTCAGGCAGATGGATTATGAGCCCTGCTGCACCACAGTTTTTCATGTGACTGGACTGCATTCTAATGGCAGAGGTGATATGCGCTATGAACTCTGGTAGAGAATTATTGAAAATGTGTGCAGGTAGGTGGCAGTGCCCTGGGGGGGGGGGGGCAGATTCCATTTCACTCTCTATCACAAAAGAAAAATCATACACCATGTGCAGAATTAGGGAATGACTGATTAAGGAGGGGGCTGACTGGGAACTGCACTCATTACACTACATGGATTGCTTAGGGTTCTAGGAAGCATGAACATTTTGTCTCAGAGAGAGCATTGTATACAAAATTAAAGCCACTGGAGCTCATTTCTCCTTCCTCCATTTGTGGATTTCTCAGGCCTACACATGTGGACTGCTGGAACTTTTGCCCATCAAGTTAATGATCTACAAGCAAAGAACAGTGTTAGTCAGTTTGTTCATCAGGTGATCAGGGCAGCCACAGGATTTGCTGGCTGTCTCTCAAGGAGAAAGCAATAGCTCAAAGGTAATTTATGCTGTCCACCTACAACTTATATGGTATTGTCACAGCTTGAATACTCACATTTCAGATTGTTGTTGAAAGCATACAGGAGGTATTTCATGGGAGGACAATGGATTTAACGAATAAGGAAGTTAAAATGTGTAGTAAGGATTCCTAATAGTGCCTACTACTCTGGGTGCACCATCCGTTGAACAAACAGGGTTGCAATGGCTTCAGGAAAGGTGACAAGAACCATGCTGACTCTGGATCAATGGGCAGCGGAGTACAATGTGCAATCCAACAGCACTGCAATCTCACATTTGATACATCTCCTGCCACTTACTAAGTACTGATCTCACTAGAAAAATAATGAACCTTGGCTTTGGGTTCCCCAGTACTACACAGTGGAGTGCAGACCATGCATAACAAATGCAGTAGGGCACTTTACATATTAGCACACTAACCAACAAGTACACATACACATTTCTTTTAAGAAAAAAGAAAAAAAGTTTAAGCAGTTTGTTTGCAAAAAACTAATTCTTGAAGCTTTTTACAAGGATTAAATGGCCTGTAAAACCCTCCTATTTGACATAGGAAGCCAGAGCAGGCAGGGGAATAGAGTTTAAAAGCCGTAGCTTTTTTGATTTGTTATAATAAAATAATGTGGGTAATCCATCTCAAAAAATATGGTCGGCTAACCAGACTCGCCTTTAATTAAACTACATGCCAAAGCATAGTATACACCTGTACCCTGCTTCATTAGCATTCCAATCTGCAGCTCCTTCTCTACAGTGGAACTGAGCAGGTTCAGCGGTCATAGGTGCCCATTTTGACAGCTGATGGGACTGGAAAGTTACTGCAGTGTAGAGATTGCATTTATATCTACACCTATGCTCCCAAACCATCATAACTATGATAAAACATCACCTGATTTCTGGATAATCTGAAAAAGTAAGCTGTCCCTCGTTGGATATTTTGACCCTTTCTAATGTGCAAAATGGATACGCTGAGTCTTGTGCACGCCAACATCTGAAAAACTGTGTTTGGGTCACAACCAAGAAAAGACTGCAAACCATCCCAGCACTCAAGGGAAGACCTAATGCTGAATAAACTGTGTATGTGCTGCAGATGAAAATCTTATTTAAAGGACTCAGTTTAATGTGCTTTTTTCAGGAATAAAGTGCTAAATCGTCTATTTTGAAAGCATGTTTTTGTTTAAAGGTTTACGTCTTTAAGAAATGTCAAAGGATTGGTAATGTAAAAATCTACCTATAAACTGTGTTCATTTTATATGTTTAAATAAAAGATAGGTAAAACTTAAAATTAAGCCCAGCTTGGAGTTAATTAACTATTTAAAAAAACAATTCTGCTTGTCAGTCCACAGCCTGGGAAAGGTTGACACTTCACTGCTGGCTTGAAGGCCTAATTGCTGCTGGGAGGCCTTGCATACTCATAGCAAAAAACCTCATTAGACATTTGTCTTTTGCCCCAGGAGAAGACAATGGCAGGATGCTCTACACTCCAGGAGGAGGCTTCTTGGGAAGCAAGAAAAAAAAAAGTGACCTGTGATTTTGAGTTAATTTGCTTATTTTGCCACAGAACTTCAAGACATTTAACTTATTGGCAAGAATAAGTAAACAAGTGAAAAATACATACATACAAATTTCAATTTATGCTAGCCATTTGAAAACTTGGTTGGATTTATTACTGCGTAAGGAACAAAAGTTATGCAAAAAGACTAATTGCGCAGAGACTATTCATGCTGCAAATCTAATATTGTATACCCATGTTCTAGGGGTGATTGCACATATATGTACCGATTTAAGAATTGTTAGGCCAAACCTTTATGATTAAAATTGACAAAATTCCACAGAAAGCCAAAGTCAGGTCCCACCGATGTGGGAGTTGGATGTAAATGTAACCCGCAACATATGTAATGTATGTGTCTGATTTTAGTAGCGGGCATAATTATATAAATATGTATTTGTGGGAAAGTTATATTTTGATCCAAATAATTGTGAGAGGTTCCCAAGTCACATCATAAAATATGACAACCCTTTCTGCCATCCAACCAGCAAAAAGCAAGGCGGGAACTGTGCCTTTGACCAATCATAGACTGGTGGGTGTGGGTTGTAAGTCTGCCCCTACCATACACTGAGTGATGTCATTTGGTAGGATAAAAAAGGGAACCTCACAACACGCAACACACACTGATTCCTGACTCCATCCTGATTTCCCGTGGCGCTCTGTTCCTGACTTCTTCATCTTGTTCATGATTCCAGATTTCTCTGCAAAGCCAAGGCCTCAGCATTTGCTGAAATCTTTTTCAGGTATGCCCAAATCCTGAAACCATCCCAAAACTTAAGGGAAATAATTTTGATGCAGTCAGGCTTGCTACAATTCATGCTTGCCTGCTGAAACTCGCCATCCCACTGATCTACAGTGTCCAGCAACCAGAAGGGCCAATCCCATCCAATCCAGTCCAGTCCAGTCTGAGGTACCAGTCCAATTGACCAGAACTGCCCAGCTGATCCAATTCCGCCATATGCGCCCTGCTGCCTGTAGACCCGATCCGTGATGACCAGAGCCCTTGATGGTCCAATCTTAAATTACAGTGGACTGTAAGTATCAATAGGAATCATAGTAAACCATAGTATGTTTGCCTTACCTTGTCCTATCCCCATCTCTCAACCATCCCATCTTTAACTTAAGAACCTATAATATTGTCAGAACCATTCTTGCAACCCTATCTGTGATTCTTAGTGTCAGTGCTGATTATCTTCATATTGTTTTATTATACCATAAGCCATTAGTGATTTGGATTAAATAAATTAATTCCCATAAAGAAATCGGGATAGCCACCATGTGAAGAGATTCACAGGTGACATTCTTCTTTTTCTTAGCCATTAATCTAGTTTAAGTAAAATCAACCTGTCATTTTAAAACCGATTTTAACCAACCCATTTCTAGGGCCATCGTGACTGGTTAAGCCCCCTGCGTACCTTTATTCTTCAAGAAACATATACTATGAGTGATATTATTGCAATTCTTGCCTTTTCACATCCTGATAAAGTGCCCACAGTGCATACACACATGTGTTCTGCATTTAGTTCCTGTTATTTTTACATGGGTGATTTTTTATAGTGTTTCTAATACTTAATTTTATGATTTATTATTAATTAATGTAGAAATAGTTTTGTAGGAACTGGCCACCAGGGGGTGCATGGATGAGCTCTACCTCCGCATGAGCTCCCAGTCCTATGGTCCCAAAAGTGGTCTGAGCCCCCACTAAATGGCCTCCCACCTCGCAAAAAAATCTCAAAAAGTGGATATGAAGACAACCTCCCGCATTTGACAAGAAATCCTGAGAGAATTGATGCAGGACACTCAGACATACCGTCAATTCTCTAGACACCTATGACGAGCTTGGCCGAACACAACCCGTGCCCTGAAATCAAAAGTAACTTCGTGCTGGGTGTGCAGGTGGAGGCCACAAAGAAGAAATCTGCGGTGGAACGCAGCCAGAAGAAAAGATTTTAGGTGGAAAAGTTTCTCCCCCCTGGAAGACGTGCCACCCGCGGCCCGCAAGAGGAGCACCCCCCCTGGGTGCACACATGAGAAGGAGATGCGGTGGCCAGCCAGCTATGGAGCAGCTTTCCAACGGAGACTAAAGGTGAGCCGGCCAGCCTCCCTACCCCCTTCGGTCCTGTGCTCTGACAAGTCCCCTTCTCCCTCTGAAAATCCTCTGGGCACCATGAGTACAGACCACGGGGTGAGGTACCCTCGTCGGAGGAACTTTGCGTCAAAGCGCGGATATCTGAGTGGCACGGCGCACAATTGAATTTGTTCGGGGTTTTCATGGGTGATCATACTTTGCACTACTGTTATAGACGAAGGTGGTGCACAGAAGGATCATGCTTCATGGGGAAACGGTCCACGTAATGCAAATAATGGGCAGATTGCATCTCTCCAATGACCATGCGGAATCTGTGTCATGCTGAATCCCCCACGGATGACAATACCCGGGCCCTGCTAAATCCCGCCTAATGCACTAATGGAGGAGGGATACTCCAGGGAGAGACGAAAATCGAATCTCCCCTTTTGGGAGTAAGACCACGGTTACCGGCACTTAGGTTTCATGAAGCCCAGTGGGTAACAGATACAACCCTGCATATGCTATTGCTGTGTGCCTTTTATACAGCTCATACTCTGACCGATCAGCACCAGCTACGCAGCATCAGACCAGCCTGAGAACTCTTGGAGGGTGAACCCCTCCCTCACTGGCTCAGCCTATATGGTTGAAGAGTGTCCATACCTCTTTACATACTGTAATGCGCTCAGATCCAGTACATTGGGAAGAAAGAGAACCTGATCCGTGTCACTGATAAGAGCCGGGGGAAATGGTGAACTGGGGATAAGCCAACCCGAAGAAAAGAATCTAGTGCAAGGACACATACCAAAAGAGGCTGAACTCCTGGAATCATTCTGAGGACGCCTAGATTGAATGCCAGTGAAGCCAAGTCGTACCTGTTATCTTGGAATGCTGTGATTGATAAGGGATGTCATGGATGCATCCAAGGATCACCGCACGACCCAGTGAGGGCGGCACTGGCGGACAGCTTTGATTTGGGGAGGCATACCCTCCTCTAACACGTGGAAGCCCACTGCTCTTTTCATGGAGGGACAGAGCAGACAAAGGTTTCACGATCAATGATAGAAGCAGAGCACTGCATATCCAACAAAAGAATACAGCCACCTCAGGTCACAGCGGACACAACCTAGGCTCACAGCATAAGAGCTTACTAGAGGGTTGGGCCCCCGACTCTGGGACATGTGCCCTTCTCTCAGTACCATTGATACACTCATTAGGAGGTGAGAATCTTCCCCACTGCTGCAACAGGCCTATAGACCTGCGCCCATGGAATCCACTCAATAATCATCAGTAAAACCTAGGCGAAAGGAAATTGGAATACCCTTTCTCCCCTGCAGTGCATCCCTAACACATGTGCTTAACTTTGGCGGTGCCAATCCTTGTGGGCGGCTGAGAGGGTCGGGCCCCCTGTTTAGGGTCGTGTGCCCTCCTCTACAAATAGCACACTCCAGCACTAAAGCACCCTCGTAGTACATAGGGAGAACGAGAGAACTATACCAAGACAGGCTCTGCCCAGGGGAGGTGAGCGCAAGTTGGGAAACGCAAGCGGTGACAAACTCCATACAACATAACGCATCCCATCGATGCAGCATCAACCAAAAAGCACATGGACATAAAACAGAAGCTTGCTACATATCAATTTGTCCCACACCGCATCAACCCTAGCCACCCTCTAGATTCCAGAATGGCGACACCGGGAACAGAAGCGGCTGCAACCAAAGGTGACGTGGTGGCCCTGCTGAGCAAAATCAAAAGTATGAGGGCAGATATTGGTATGAAAGTTGAAAAAATAACATAAGGAATCGACAAGATGTAAGAAAGACTAGATGAGGTTGAACATAACCAAAGCTCTCTAGGTACACTCGGGTCTCAAATAGATCTAAGGATCTCGGAGACAGAGGCGAGGGAGAAAGAGTTCTGTCTAAAAATGGACGATTTAGAAAATTGGGAAAGACAGAACAACCTATGCAACTTCGGCATTCTGGACAAAGAGGGAGAAAATGAAACAGGACTTGAAGAAGACCATCCACATGATTGTGAAAGTCTTGTTTGAGGATTAGTCCATTGACAAACCCAAAATTGACTGCATACATAGAGCCGGAGCTACGGCAGAGGGCTCAAAGACAATACAAGCACGATTTCACAACTATGCTGATAAAGCTAGGTTCCTCGAGAAGGCCATCCGCACCCCCCAGATCCTCCTGGACACTGTGAGAGTGTCGATCTTCCAGGACCTGTCGTCACTAACTCTCGCCATGAGAAGGATGTGTATGCCACTCACCAAGTGACTCAAAAAGAAAGGGGTCCAGTATCGTTAGGGCTACCCATTCTTGCTCATGTTTGAGTGGTAAGGAACCATAATAAGGCTGTGAACAAAGAAGGAAATCCAAACTTGCACGACTGGCCTGTTGGGAAGCTTAGAAGATGAGGCAAATGAAGGCGAGAGACGAAACAATGACAGGCAGTGGCGTATCCAAGGCCCGAGGCGAGGGCGTATACACAGGTCCAGAAAATTTAGAAGGATGAATGCCTCACCTGGATCAGACCACTGAGGATACTGCGGGAGCATCATGGGACTACCTGGATTAACTATGCGTCTGACCAGGCACATTGCGGTATGTGATAGAGATCTATGAGATGGCACATCCGGAAGGCAGGGCGCTCAGATGAGCCCAGGAAATGAAAAGATTATCTCTTGGATGTTAATTGGCAGCAGGGCCGAGAGAAATGCGGACGCCCAGTTTACGGTTCAAGGTCAAGAGGTACTTGTGTATGGGCCTAAGTAACACTGAACTAATGGAGAAATGTAACGATTTAGGGGACCTGGGAAGGGAGGTAGGAGGGTATAACAAATGAGAGCTCAATGCTTAGTTGCCCCCTGTCTGCAATACTATTTTCCCTATCACTTGAGCCTCTTGCACAGGAACTCATATCTGATCATGTGGTCGAGGGAGTGCAAGTGCAGGGGAAATAATATAAGATAGCCTTATATGCTGATGAGTTACTACTACATGTCACGAACCCGCTAATATCCATACCCAGATCTATGCAATTGAAAGAACATTATGGACTTCTGACTGGTTTCAAAATTAACAAAAATAAATAAGTCAATCTTGTTCCACCTGAATGAACCCACACAGCAAAACAGAGAGAAATACTCAGTTTTAGGCCTCACTATTGGAGATACCACTTTGCGAAATCTAGGGATAAATCTTGTAAGACACCTAGATGCCTTATACAAAGCCAGCTTCCCCCCAGCTTGACAAATTCCAGCCTGATCTAACCAAGTGGCAGAAACTCACAATCTCATGGATTGGGAGAGTAAACACAGTCAAGATGGTGTGTCCCCCAAGTTTCTATACCCATTCCAGTTGTTCCCAATCAAAATGCCAAAATCCTTTTTTGGGGAAGTGAAGAAGGCTGTTTTGAGATTTATGTGGCAATGGAAAAAATCAAGAATAACATATGAAGTGTTGACACTGCCCAAGGAAAAGGTGTGGGTGGGTTTGCCAGACCTCCAAAAGTACTATCTAGCGACGCAACTAAGGATCTTAATACCACACTTGAGAAACCATACACATTTACAATGGGTAAGCCATGACAATCGTAGTTTCACCCCAGACACCCTGTCGGAGTGGATCTGGGCACCGAGGGTCAAACTGACTCACAGGACCCGACAGCACCCTATCCTGGGCACCATTTAGGAAATCTGGAAAGGGGTTGCAGACATGCGAGGCATCACAATGTGGCCATCCCCTTTGAGCCACATCTGGGCACCAGGGATTCGGGAAGAGATTCCAGATCATGGCAAGTTTCATTTGTGGTTTGAGGCGGGCTTTGAGAGGGTAGGACAACTTTGGAAGGGAGGTAACTTCATCACGATCAATGACCTGGAAAGCGCCCTAGGTATAGGAACTCTATTGGTTTTCCATTATCTTCAACTTAAGGGTACACTAATGAGGGAACCATCGAAAGAGAAAATACAAAGAGACCTCACCCCCTTTGAATCACTCCTCAACACTCTCACTGAAACTAAGGGGCTGATCTCAATCATGTACAGAACTCTGATAGACGCTGGGAAGGGGTCAACTACCAAACTCAAGAATAGATGGGAGACAGATATGAACCTGCAAATAGATTCGGACCCATGGTCCAAGATGTGTAAAGGAACCTCTATGGTATTGATTGCCTACCAGTATAAATTGCATGCTACCAAACTCCTTCATAGGTGGCAATAGGACCCCCATAGGTTGTCCAAGATGTTTCAAACAGTGAGTCCCCTATGTTGGCGACAATGTGGTGAAAGCACAAATTGCTGGCACATGTGGTGGGGGCCCCCCTGGGCAAGGGTGTACTGGGACGAAGTCCTCGGGTGAATCAGGGATATAGAAGGGATCCAGGGCAAGCACAGTCCTCTTCTTGTGTTATTTTGGTTGGAGAGAAGTGATGATGAATTTGTGAGGGCTATAGGGTTGATTGTCCCCCTACTCCTAGCGGCGCAAGCATGTATAGGGATAAAATGGAAAGCAGTCATAGCCTGAGTAAGAAGTAGTGGGTAAATGTCGCCACCAAAATTTGTTTGATGGAGTGGATTACTGCGGCTCTACATGGGAGATCCACACAATATGAGACATTATGGAAAGACTTCATTGACAAGCATGTTACCTGACCCTGAACCAAAATGTGAATTGGAATTCTAACATGGAGACATCATAACACGAACAATTGGGTGATGGGGAGTAAAATATGCTGAGATGGATGACTCACTTAGCACATATGAGAAAACGCCCCATAGAGCACCTTTGTTCACTGTTCATTAACCTATAATTTTGTAAGAGACCCACATGAGTGGCAGACCAAGAATAAAGACCTATTGGTGGACTAATTTTGTACATTACACTGTTCCTGGGAGGGTCGCGGGAGGGAGAGGGGGAAATTGGTTTTGAGGAGGGGTTCTAACATTCTAACGTTCATGGGAAGGAGGGTACGAAGGTTCTCCTTTTTCTGTTTGACAAACATGTAGTGAATGGTACCTGTACAATGTTTAACCTGTTCTGTTGAAAACTCAATAAAACCACAAAAAAAAAATAGTTCTGTAGAACCTTGATTTGACATTGTTTAATTTTAGAACCCTTGAACTATTGCTCTTTGGGTTGCTACAGTTTGACATTCACATGCCTTCTAAGAGTACAGCCTCCCCTCAGCCCACGTTACAGAAGGAGGTATATCTCTTGGCTGTGCCTGTTTTACCTGTATTATTGAGATGATCGTGGATTTTAGAAGTGTGGAGGCTGAGTAAGAGGTTTAGCCACTGCTCATGCTAATACTCCTGCAGAGCTGAATTAATTTCAACACAAGTACATCATTTTACAAAAACACAAAGCAATACAAATGTGCCTATAGAGAAGGAAATCTAACATGGAAGTGTGAAGCATCCACCCTACAGAAACAGTTTCACAGGTGATGAACTTCCAGAGTAGAGTAAAACACAGTAGTTGGGTGTCATCCCTGTATTGTTGTGTAGGGGACTCCTAACCCCACAACTACATCCCACATAAACTCAAAGTATGGAGTGATTAATATAGGCAACAGGATTGACAACTTGGACATGCTACATTCTAACCTGCCAGGTCAAAAATAATAACCTGCTCCTCTGGGAGAGTCCCCACAATGTTTACATGTGTTCCTGCTTGGTTAACTGAAGTTTTCCCCAGTGAGTCTTCAACTAATATAGCGTCAGGCACATGAATCTGGTATATTTCCCTGACCATTTGTCTTTTTTTGCATGTCACACGGATATGTGGTTGGTGAAGTGATTCTCCCCTCTGAGTGGATTATGTTGGCGGGAAACTATATTGTTTAAATCTAGTCGGGCAAAGTTTGCTCTTACCCAGGGGTGTCCTTATGCAGAAGTCCTCTGCAACATACATTGCTGAGCACAGGAGGTGAATGATGGGTCCTGCAAGAGTATGGCGACACAGATATATTGCCATAAATCAGTGGTCTTCAAACCTTTTTTGCCTGTGCCCCCTGAGCAAAATGTGGGCAGTCTGGGCACCCAAAAAAAATGCCAAATGGACAGTAAATCCAACTGGCCAACTATCGCATGCCATCACTTCACCCTACTCACAGTGTAGTCCCTGGGCTCCTCCACCTGCTCCAATCAGAGTTTCTGGGCACCCTTATCCCACTACTAGCCCAGTCGTTGGGCTGTCCCCGCCCCACCCCAGACCCTGGGCTCTCCCCACCCTGCTCCGACCAAAGTCCCTGGGCTCCCCCACCATACTCCAGCACAGTCCCATAGACAATACCGGTTGGTGGATTTTTTAAGTGAAGGGGCATAAATATTTTCCCCAGGTATGCCATACCGATCGCGCATAGCGCAGGAGCCAGAAGAAATAAAGAGTGTTTGGGGGAGTTCTCCCCCCAGGACGTTTTAAAATAACAGGTTAAAATGTTGTATATTAGAGCATACTTTAAACAATAAATTGGGTAAAAAGCCAAACAGTTTGCAATCTGTACTGGGGGGCACAGGAGGCAGGCATGATGTTGTTTACTGGACATCTATCATATATGTCCAGTAAAAAGATACCATCCTGTCCCCTGGGTCCCACAGCGCCTAACACACTCACACAATGAACATAATTATGTGTGTATGCAAGGCTCTGGGGGTAACAGGGGGCAGGCATGATATTTTCTAATGGACATCAATGATAGATGTCCAGTAAAAAACTACCATTCCTGTGCCCTGGGCTCCACTGCCCATCAGAAGGAGAGCTGATTTTGGCAGGTGGGTAGGGGGTTGTGCAACAACCTTTGACATGGTTTCCCTTTGACAGTGCAGCTAAGCCAGGAACACTCCCTCAACAAGAGAAAGCGGCTGTGGGAGATCTCAACGTTTCACTGGGCTGGAACCTCTGCTTCTCCATAATGGGTGAGGGGGCCACTTAGTCGACACCCCCTCGCTCATTATGGAAATGCCGCCCCTGCCAAGGGCTACTCCATGTGCACATTTTCTTTTCCTCTGTTTAAAAAATAAAATAATTATTATTTGACCTGGTGCAGATCCAGTCAGATACCCAAATTATGTATTTTAATGTAAATTGTTGTTATATAGTATGACTTCCCCATGTTTGGAGGCTTCTGGGTCCATGGGTCTGGAAGAAAGGGGAGGGTTAAGTTAATGGAGGGAGAATGAAAGGCAATTACACAATCTGAAGGGCTTATGAATGCTTATGAGTGCAGATTGGAGGAAACCGTGTTCCGTATTTAGCAAGGCCTGTAAAGAGAGAGGTTGGGTATAGTAGTTGTGGGATTATTATGATTTGGAATGGTATAAATGGTGCAAAGTTATGCAGAGTAATTCTGATGGAGGTAGTGTGAGCTGGGGGCAGGAAGATACATGCAGTATGTATTGCAATATGCATGTGTGTCTTGAAAGGTGGAAGAAAAACTGGTTAATGGGTAAAATATGCTACAAGGATCCTGGACAGAGGGTCCTGGCTGTCCTTGGTTTATTACTGAGATAATGGGGGGTGATAGGTAGGGTGTGTTCCTGTGCCCTGGGCCCAGCTTGTGCCTTTTCTTGACGAAAGGTTATGATGTCCTGCATCCACTCTAAGGTACCTACAGGTGAGAACAATCTAATAAGGTATAGATGTATGTGCTGCTTCTTTTATTATGCCCAGTTGAGCAGCATCATTTTAGGGATTTCATAAATCTCATATGATCATCCAAAGTGCAGAGTTACCAATGTATGGAGTTCCATGGGCTAGTTGCTCGGACTTTGAAGGAGGCTCTTCCATATTGTTTTCTGTGGAAGTGTAGGACTTTTACAATAGCCACACTGCTGAGTCCAAGAAGGCAAGTATGGGATGAATATCTTCTGGATGGTTTCTGGGCTCTTCCCAGTATGCACAGTCGGTGATGTAAAGTTAATCATATGCTTGTGTGGGAGCCTAAGAGGGATCCGGATGGCTAAGTGATGTGTTCTAACCTTTACAGTCTCAGGCAAAATCAAGATGCTGCATTATGTACTCATTGTGGCCATTTCACCAGGAGGTCTAATTGAAGGCAGTTGGTGTAGTCAAGTCTTGAGAGTGCGAAGGTGATTAATATCAGGGTTCTGTGTTGGAACACTGAGTAATACATGATGTGATGAACGGAACCTTGGTGAAAGAAGCTCCTTCATACTACTGCTTTAACATTTGGTCCCGGGGTGATAACATTTGGTGCAGGGGTGAGAGATTCATATTTGAGTACTTGTTTGAATTCAATGACAAGGGTAGAAAAGGGTGCAGGCCTTGATTCGAGTTTTAGTTGGCTTTAGTTTCAATTTGTGTGTCATTGTCTACAAGATCATTTTGGAGGGTTTTGCAAGAGAGAGATCATTTAGTGTTAAAGAGTAGAGAACACAGTGGTACCCTTATGATATGCTAACATTCATACTCAGTGGCCACTTCAAAGGAGGCATGTCTGTTATCTCTATCTTCTGGTAAGGAAAATACACCACCAAGTGTTGTATGCTTTTTTCCATTCCTATACCCTGGTGAGTTATAGGCACTCCCCATATTTTATTTGAGGGGGCCAGCTCACCGGGATCTGGGGTTGTCCAGCCACTATAGAATGTGCCTACGAGATGGGACAGATTGGGATTTTATGGGCTTGTCACCCGCTCTGAGATGCTGTACTATATTTCTCAAACAGGGAATGTTGGAATTGTTTACATCAAGATGGGATGGCAACACCCAGTAACCCTTGTCCCTGAACTTGACAGTTCATGGAATAAAGTTGATGAACGCTTAATTGAAAAACTGTAGCAAGAAGGGGGAAACAATACAGGCTGACCACAGACTGCATGTTCAGGCCAAAATAATGCACCCATTTACTCAGGGAGCAAAGGCAGCCATAAGACACTGCAGAGCTTTGGGCTCACAGATATGTCATTCCAATATAGTACGAATGCACAGAAAAAACTGTTAAAGAACCAGTGATTGAGAGCAATGAATCCAATTTTCAACCTACCCTATGCAAAATGTTTAATAATAATGTTATTAAGAGCCCACGTAGACCCCAATTGAGAAGGGCCTAATCAAGGGAATCGATACAAGCGACCCAAGGGAATGACAAATTCCAGGTTGGCTTACATAAAGGCCCACCACAGCAGGTGTACAAGAAAGGTTGGAGTCATCCAGAGAAGTATGCAAGTTGGCTATCCACTGCTCACTGGAAGTACATGGACAGTGCTACCTGGGATGAGCTAGCTTGCCTGCTGAGGACTATCCATCAAAAGCTCTACATGATGCAAAGCAGAGAAAAAGACATGGATCAGATTTTGGAATGAGGATGAACTTTTAGCTATGCCCTTGAATAATGGAAGTGATAGGAGGGCCTGCAGGCTGGGTCCTTCCTTGAGAAACCTGAACACAAGAGGGAGAGACTTGTGGCAGAAGAGTAAACTGTCCAAGAAGAACCCTGATGCAGGAGTAGAAATATTCATTGCATACAGAGGAGAGAAACTTGTGTTGTAGAGGGAAAAAGTAGCAGCATTTCAAGCCTAAAATCAGGGTACAAGTGAGTAGCCTGAACTTGGAGGAATCCGAGTGCAGAGAAACAAAGATACCATGGAGATGTCTAGAGAAGTGAAAAGACTGTGGAAAGATATAACGAGGGTAAGAGAATGTGGAGATGCCTAGAGAAGTAAAGAAACTGCAAAAAGGCCAAACTAAGCCAAATGATCATGGAGAGCTTTGAAGATGCCAATAGACTCAGATTGGTCTAAATCAGCCAAAATACCATGGAAAGGTCTAGAGAAGAAGGTTCTAGAGAATAACAAAAAAACTTGGAGAGGTCTTGAGCAGCCAAGAGACTGTGGAGAGGACTGGAGAAGCCAAGAGACTCTAGAAAGCTCTAGAGAAGTCAAGAGACAGTGAAGAGATCTAGACAAGCCAAGGGACTATGGGTAGGTCTATGGAAGCCAGAAGACTATGAGGGAAACCAGAATACAGTGGAGAGGTTAGATAATGTAAGGGGGTCTAAGAAGCCAGGAGACAGTGAAGAAGAAGTCTAGCAGAGAGAGCCAACAGATAGAGGTCCAGTGATGCCCAAAGATGCTAAAGAGATTATATCCATGGGTATTGCTGTACTTGATTGCCTAGGAAATCAAGTATATCATTTGTTTGTAGTCTAGGGCTGAATATTTAAAGAATAGGTTTGTGAAACTTTTCTTTCTGTTTACCAACACTTGGAACATTCCTATTGCGAAGAGTAAGACTGAAGGGCTTGTTAAGAGTAGGTTTGAACCTCTATGTCGCTCAAGGCCTTAGAAAATGTTCTTGAACAGACCAACTAGCCCCCAAAGGGACAGAGACTGGTTAAGATTATACTAAAATAATTTATGCTCATTTGAATTGGCATCCCAAGGTGCTGGGGAGAAGCTGGAGAATCACACTTCCAATTGTTCCATTCTTGATACTGTTTTCCAGATGTATTCCTTCTTATTTTTAGAATCATCTCCTGATACCTGAGGGAGAATTTTCAACCTTAACCTTGACACCAATCTCAATGTAATAAATACTCTTAATGCATGAACAGCCATTGTTGGTGTTCATATCTCAGTTTCCTCACAAACCACAAGCCTTTATGGGAGGATTTCATAGTGATGTCTAATGCAGACAAAATGTCCAGTAGGATTAGGACACTTGATGTTCTGGTTTCTGCAAAGTTCATTATTGTGTCCCCGATATACAAGGGTTTGATTATATTCCACTAACTGGTTTGAATCCATGTTGTCCCTTGTATATGATGTGCTTGCTCTCTATATAATAACACGGCTTTCGGTAGATCAATATCTCCAAGTATTTAGCTCTATACAGGTTTGTGCAATTCACTGTGAGTTTTTTTTTAAAATCATATGCTGTTTTAAAGTCCTGTAGAACAATTTGTTGTTCCGGGTTTTTGTTTTATGACTTTCTAGATGGTAAATGGTCGTGGGTCCACTGGGGACACTATGTTCATCAAACCATTTCTGGGTTATGAATTTGTTTTTGATCAAATGAATTGTGGTTTCTCTTATAGGATATAAACTATGATATCATTAATGTATTTTCAAAGTAACACCAGTTAGGAATGTGACCACTGTCTACATATCCATACATTTAAGCTAGGCAAACATCTTTCCCATGTTATGTTGATTTATACTGCACACTGCTGCAATTTGCATTGTCTCCATGCACTCATGTAACTTTGTGGATAGGGTTGGTTAGTGAGGTAGAGAGGGATAGGAAAGAGCTTGTGCAAATCTGTTGATGCATGCAAAACCAGGAGAAACTGGCGTCTGTGCATGTGAGCTTTCTCAGTGTGCTTTTTTTGTGCACCGGTTTTGTTGTGTCCAGAAGGGTGGTGTCCAGTGGCTGAGTTATTTGCAGATATTTGGTTTGTAGCATGATTAGAGAGGGGTGTGTGGTTTATATGTCTAGTGGGTTGTTTCACTAGCCCTCTGGATGTGTGCAGTGTGTGAGAGTTGCGGGGTGGGGGTGGAAAAGAGAAGGGGGTTGGTTAGTTGGCTTTTGGTGATCTCCAGGTGTTGAGTAGTTTTATTGTTGATTTGTTATTCTGTATTGTGCCATGTTTGTTTTGGACCAGGAGTATGGTTTTTTAGGGGTGCACGCCTTTGTTTATCTCAATGAGTAGTAAGGTTTTTGGTCATTTCCTTAATGTTAGGTGGTCTTCTGTTGTTCTTATTTCCTTCTGTATCAAATTTTACAGTTTGGCTATCGGATAGGAGAAGGCGGTTCCTCCAAATTTCCTTTTCCCGTAGTGTATTGTTTCTATTTTGACGTTGTTGCTCGATCTTAAGTCTCTTGCTGGTTGGTAATGGGTGATTTTAGCTTGGATGTATTTGGCTCCTTGTCCATTCAGTGATTTATAGGCAATGCAAAGGGCTTTGAATATCATGCATTTCTTTCCTGACAGCTAGTGTTGACTTCTCAGTCCCGGTGTAATGTGGTCTCCTCTATTTAGTCTCAAGAGTGGTCTTGCTGTTCTATATTGCATCCGTTGTAGTTTTATTGTGAGTCATTCTGGCATTCCAAGATAGAGACTATTTGCATAGTCTATTCTTGATAATACCAAAGAGATGTTTGCAAGGTTTTGGTGTGGGAAAATGAGGCAAGGGAGGATCCTTCTTATTAATCGCAGAAGGTAGAAACACTTTTTTGATATTGCGTTGACTTGTGGTTTCAAAGAGAATTCCCAGATTTTTTATGACTGTTGATGTCTCTGGGTTGGGTTCCCATTTCAGGTATGCCTGTATTGTATTGTCTTCCAATGGGGAGATCATTATTTCTGTTTTGGTTGGACGTAGCTTGAGGTTGTTCTTTGTCATCCAGGTATTTGTGTTGTTGAGGCATTTGTTGAGGGTGTTGTCAGGGTCTCGGTCGGAATGATGATGAGTTGTTAAACTTTAGATTTGTTAGACACCACTCTGTTACACAGTACAAAATAAAGAGATGGTGAGGAATATGTGTGATGGAGTTTTGAAATGATCCAACCTTCCCTCTAGGTATATTAGTAATCTGGTGGGATGCACACAGATCACAGCAATTGAATTTTTTTTGGACCCCATATACTGCTCATAAAACTTTATTGTTATTTCCACATTTATATAGATGGATATTATTATTATGAGAGATGATGTCACTAAGCAGGTTGATCCCCGTTTCTCTGGCTTTCCTTATTCTGGATTTATGTAGTAGTTTATTGAGCATCATTTTCTTGCCCTTGCAGTTGCTCAGCATTTTAAAAATAGGGGAAAGCAGTAACAGGGGCAATACTGAATCTTACATATTAAGAATAAACTAGATGTGCCAGGCATATGATATGTGTCAAAAGTAGGCTCTTCGCCTTCAGTGTCCAGAAGATTCCCAGAGGGATGAAAAGGGGCTGGATGGACAGGAAGTGGCCCAAAGCAAGGATGGGGGAAAGAGGGAGAGAAACAGAGTGCAGAGCAACGGAGGGCTGAGAGGGAGCACATACGGAACACTAGCGCATAAACCCAAAGGTGCAAAGCAGAGATGCAGGGATGCAATGTGCCGACCGCCTGGACTCTATGGTAGTTAAGCTTCCCGGCGGCCGCCGTTACGTGAAACACTAGACCGGTGCTCACGCTGAGGGAAACGTGGTGGAACATTTAATGGTGGCCAAGCTGCCAAAGATTCCAGAGGCGCCAGCAATTGCAGGGCTTGACAATATGCGAATAAACCTCTCTCTCTCTCTCTCTCTCTCTCTCTCTCTCTCTCTCTCTCTCTCTCTCTCTCTATATATATATATATATATATATATATATATATATATATATATATATATATATATATATATATATATATATATTCAGTGAAAAAACTTTGTTAAAGGGACATTATGGTTAAGTTGCACTACTAAAAACCTATGAAATTCAGTGAAAAAATGCTGTTAAATGGACGTTATGGTTTTAAGTAAAACCGGAAAACCCTAGAAATTCGCCAGTTATGGTAAGCTAAGCAACCATAACTCGCGCCACCACCATGCACTGCTAAGACTAATACCCATGACATCAAAGATGACATCACAAATGTCATTCATGACATTACTGATAACATTACATATCTTATTCCCCCTTCTTTTTTGTTCACTAGGCCAGGTGTTTTTTTCAGTAACCGTCAGGAAGTAAAAATGCATAAGATACTATGTTTCTATACCTTACTCTTCTTTTATGTACTTACACTACTTTCCATAGAATTCACTCACATTATACAACACACACATATAAGGCAATAAGCAGCTTTGAGATACAGCAATCATGTCTGTGCATGAACTTAAATTGGCAGGTTATGAACACTTTCTGGTAGTTCTGCTGTTTTTTGCTTACCTTACTTTCCTTGTATATACTCATATTTCTATGCATTGTGGTCTTTTTATATTTTCTGTGTACTACTACAATTATGCAGTAAATAAGGCAAGGTTAGGTACTTAGTATATGTGTCACAGTGCACAAAATGCTAAATAAAAGGATTCATCATTTTACTATCCAACATAATGAGGTATTGAATATTGCAGCTCTATGGCACATGCTGCAGAGAATGCCTGCATTTCTATACAAGTTCATTCATGTACTGGAAAGAAGTCAATAACACAATGATGTTTATGAAAATGCATCACCTAATGAACTATTTGGCAAAGATAGTTCTTCCAAAGATTTTATTACTTTTTTATGTCAACATTATAAAAACAATCATTGTAGCGACTGTGCATAAAAACTAGTTATGGTTGCTTAGCTTACCATAACTGGTGAATTTCTAGGGTGGTTTTACTTAAAACCATAATGTCCCTTTAACAAAGTTTTTTCACTGAATTTCATAGGTTTTTAGTAGCGCAACTTAACCATAAAGTCCCTTTACAAAGTTTTTTAACTGAATTTCATAGGGTTTTTATAGAACAACTTAACCATAACATCCTCTTAAAAAAGATGTTTTCACTGAATATAGATATAGATATAGATATCATGAATTTGATAGGTTTTTAGTAGGATTCCCTTAGTTTATATACATAGAACATACTGAACCCTCTGTCCTACGCTAGTGGTTCTGATAACCGCAGACCGTGCACATTTCCACGGAGGGACACGGTCAACATCAACACTATCCAAAAACTCAGGGGGTATCTTACATTGTTCCCTCATGCAATAAAAACACTGCACATGTTCAAATAAATTACATTAAAAAATAAATAAGAAGTGCAAACTGTATATGTAAGACACCAACAGTCCAATAACATAGCATATGAGACAAAATGGAACATACCAAAATAAAATAACATATGCCTCCAGCAGAATTACCTCACACAAACTGCACAGCAAATATCAACAGCACGCCTACAAAGCAGTAACAGCAAAACTAAAAAACAAACTGGTAAGTACACTAGATTCATTCCTATATTTATAAACTTTCTGTAGTTAATACACTGAAAAATAATTTTCTTTTTTTTACACAGAAATTTGTAATAATTTGGAATGGCATTTTTCCTCAGGACGAAATGAGTGAAAACAGTGATACTAATGTTAGACACTACACTACACTTTTCTAAATATGCCAATTAATACACATTATTAATAAACATTATTTTATGTGTACTTAACACATTTGTTTTTTAACAGAACATACAGCCAATATGAATAATACTGAAACAGACACTTTGGACAATCATCTGCAGCGTTTTGAGCAAAAAATTGATCAATGAATGACCAATTTCATTATTTTGACAAACTTTTTAGAGAACCATATCATGGAAGAAATTAAATATCACTGTCCCACATGTACCTGTACCCCTGCTCCATGTCTCAGCCAACCATCCCCAAAAAATTCCTAACACGAAAAACGTTATGATGAGACTTCAATCCCTTCCTCTCCTACATCCAACATATACATACTCCCAAGACCCCTGTATTTGTATCAATTTCTGTTCCCCTCTCTTTCATAATTTGTATATGTTTATACAATAATAAAATATTATGTATGCTGTTACTATATTCCTCTGTGTTTTTTTTTTTAAAGAACGTTAGGGTGTCTGTGATGTCCGCAATTAACCAAAATGGGGGTGTCCTAAGGACACTATCACTGTTTGTAATAAAAAAAGAAGGTGACACGAACATTGTCCGTAGAAAACACGCACGCATGCATACAACCGACCCCGTGCATTTGGTGTCCTATGGACACCCATCCCATTCGCAAACGTGTCTGCGACATCATCATGTGACCGCACCTACGCTAAGCGCGGGTCCTTGTTCGCGAACACAGTACGGACCCCTGAATCCCAGACCATGTACCTAGCAATCTGAATACTTTTTAAAAACTTTTTGAACCTTTTTGGTGTTCGGAGTGTTCGCGGACAGCACAGGTGTCCGTGAAGCGCTCCCCAGCACCTCTATAAAAGGCCACACCCCAGAGCTGCTTCTCATTCTGTTTTTGGAGTTCCAGAACAGACACTGCTGATTTTTATATTCTGCAAATTGCTGCCTTTGCTGTGCCTCCTGACACCATTGAAGATGGAAACCATGGCTGCTACTGCCCCTGCTGGTGCTACTTCTGCCTCAGCACCACCCCAAACCCCTCCACCACCACCACCTCCCCAAGGGCCTGGAGAGGGGAACAGGTATGAGGATGCAGAGGAGGATGAAGAGGATGACGAGGATGAGGTAGTGGAAGTCCCTACTACTAGCACTCGCCATAAATCTTGGGTGTGGAGGTTACTTACCACTCTTGATGGAGTACGGAAAGCTTGTGCAAACAAGGTGCGCTGCACTCAGTACCAGTTGGTGCTAAGTCGTGGCAAACCAGGTTTGTACAGCTATGGTACTACCTCAATGAAGTGACACCTAAGGTCGTTCCACGGTGGAGCTATTCATAAGGTTGTACCCTGCGATAAACGTAGTAGGTTGAGTTCCTCTGCAGCATCCTCCATTTCTGCTCCTGCCACCAGAAGAGGCACTCCTGTGGGGCAGCGCATCTCTCCAGCTTCCTCGCAGGCCATACGTGATGCTGTAGACCCTTACCTTTTGAGGGTCACAGTAATGTGCATGTACTGCAAGCAGTACTCTGCAGGGGGAGACCCTTTGAAGTGCTTTCGAGGCTGCGGTCTGGGAGCATGAGAAGGGCTGCCCACTACTTGATGAAGGCCCACCCTACATCTTCCTCTCTCCACCTGCCCTTTCTTATCCCCTTGATTGGTGCCCTTTCCTTACCCTCCCTTCCCTTCCTTTTCTTATGTGTCATGTCTGAAAAAACAAAATAAATTCAAAACAACAAAAACCAAAAAAAAGGCTCTTTTCAGAGCCACCTTTCACAGTTCAAAAATAGAAGTGCCAATGAAATGTTGCAGGGCATTTTCAGAAGTCCGTGGACATTTAACATTTTTGCCCTCTTCTCCGGGAGCAAGTGGTGGCTGGGAAAAGAGCCCTTTTGTGGGGTTTTTTGTGTTTCAAAAACTTCAAATCGTCAACACCTACTGGAAAAAAGATTGCTATAATTCCAAAAAGGGTCGTAATGCATAATGCATTTTGTATATTTTGCAGAAAAATCTGATTGCCAGCATAAATAAGATGTACTCCATCTGTGCAAAAAATGTGTGTACTACGAAACATAATATTTTCTTTGTGAAAAGAGGACATTCCAACATCTCTCCAACAGGCACAATCAGCCTTGTTGACATTGCGCCTCGCTTTCCTCATTTGTGGACCAAATGAAGAAGAACGCAGCCACATTTGTCTCGGCGCAATATGAGAAAAAATTACTCGGGAGTTTGGAAACATATCCATGACTTTCCCAAGTCCTCTTTCAAGAGATTCCTGAGACATGTCCTAAGCTGTTCCCTCCACAATGAATAATAATAATGTCTGGATGATGCTGTGTCACCAAAGTAACTCAAAGAGATACCAAATATAGCCACTTCATTCCACGCACTCCATGCCAGTGCACTTCCACATGAGGGAATCCAAGATGTGCAGCCACTCCACAGCGATCTGCATGCAGCTTCAACCAAGGTATCCATGAGTCTCCCAAAATCCACACCATCTGCCTTCTGAAAGACACAGCCATAGCTATCTGCTCTCCTCTCAGAAAACAGACTTTCTGGCAAAGTCTCTCCTTACACATCACACCCAGTAAACCTTATTGACCACTCCCTCGCCCTGCACAGTCTCATTTGAATGCCTCAGCCTCAAAATCCCTATATGTAATACATGCTGTGCGTGGACAGCCGCAGTGTCCGTGGACAAATCGTAAAATCTGAGAGTGGGGAATGAAAATTTAAATAGTGTGTACAACTTCCCCTTTGGGGTTGGCTCTGAAAACAGCCTTTTTTTTGTTAAAGATGCTTCAGAAACACCTTTTATTTTATACTCTTTTATTTTTTTCAATTATTTACCTCCAAATATCTTCACATTAGCTTCTCCAAAGCAATCCTTATATTCCAAAAGAGCATGGCATTTCCCATGAAAGATAAAAACATGCTATCTGCTTTAAAGTAAACAACATTACCTTATTCAATGTTGTCATTATTGCAAAAGAACATCCCAGCTCTAATCATAAAAGCCAATATGCCTTGGTTAACTAAACACCTAGCACCATTTTGCTGAGAACAACACACATAACTATTGTACCATACTGCCCTAGGTAACAAAGCAGAAAAAAATAACCTTGGCATTTGGAAGGACTTTCATGACTACTTGAACCAAGTTTTGCAGATCTTGCAAAAAAGTAGGGGCACTGGCATAGCCCAAATGCACAGCACCACAGTGCAGGACAACTACATCTGGACTATTGAACCTAGCCATATCCTGACAACCTTTCAGCACTCCCTGTAAATTAAAACCTGACATAGTGCACCAGACCTCCCCCACTCCTTTTATATCAAAATTGTTAGCCACATTCCTAGATTTAGCATACTTCTCCAAACCATTCACAAATATATCTCCGACCAACAACACCCTGACTTGCTCCACCTTTGCCATCTTCACTACACACAGCCTCTCTAAATTGAAAGCAGAACCTCAACAACTGATTGGCTAATCCCCAAAATACACTCCTATTTCATGCTCAGAAGCCCTGGAATGGGGCATGCCCTGTCCAAGAACAGCCGCAGTGTCCGTGGAGTGCGTAACACTGGGGCAGCCCTTCTTCCCATTCCACTTCACTCACTGCACCATTCTCTCATTGGATACTGTTAAGCAGTCACGCAACCATCCACCAATCACATCCAAGAACTCTATATCTAACTCCATCATCACAGTTCAGCACTTTAGATGTACTGTTGATCACTCTGAGTACAATTCTGCTGTGATTGCAAAGCACCTAGAGCAACAACTACTATAAAACTCTCCAAGTTTTCTGCTTGCAGATTCATGCACATCCACATGCACGAACACAAACTACAGGTATGCATATTTTCTGCACAGTACACGTACAGCTCTTATATAAATGCGTGTAAACAGGGTAACTACCACTTACCCTGTGTAACCTGTAAAAAAAAAGCTTACTGTCATTTCTCCCATCTGCTATGATCAAGTGTAACTTGCAAAGCTGTCTGCTCTCCAAATGTTTATTTACTCATATTACTAACTGTAATGTGCAAACTGTTATTCTCTTCATTCAGTCTGTCATTTGTGTAACCACTGGCACCTATTTATCCACATTTCAACCATAATAGCATTTCATGCATTATAGTGCATAGGATGTACATACAATTTCCTTTCTATACATTCTGGATATTTTACATTCAATCTATCATTTGAACTACCTTTAGAAATTATTATAATAGTAATGAGACACAATACACACAGCTGTCTAACAAAGTGTCATTTCATGTTAAAAGATGGGAGAAATAACAGTATCATTGTGGGAGAAGGCTTTGTAGAGTGTTATAAAGTGACACGCAACCAGGATGAGTACATGCATCTTTATTCGTGCACACAGATAGCCAATATAATTTGAAAGGCTCCCAGCTGAAACAACACCTCTGCCTCTAGAACTGTTCTTCCAATCTAGACAGCTCTCCCATTCTAGCTGGTTGTCCATTCCGTTCTAGAATTTACACAGCATTCAACTATACACAGCTGCAGTCATGCCTATCACATCATGTACAACTATGTACAAACAATGTAGTAAACCAACACATATAACATCGCCCCCCCTTTCTTCCGTCAGCAAGACTCTCCCATCTCCAAGCACCACAGGACCACCCAGTAGTTTGCTAATCACCTGCAGTGTCGTAAATTTGCTTTGTCCCTTTGGCTTTTTTCCAGGTTTTCTTATTTGATCCTTCTCCCCTACAACTATCCTGGAGAGTAATAAGCTGCTGAACCCATCAAATCCGTCTGCTGTATTTCCCACATCTTCACAAATACATACATTGCATGCTTTTCACCACAGTTCCTGCCACTTACCCTGTATAAATAGCAAGAAAAGGATACTGTTATTTCACCTATCTCCTAACATCCAATAACACTGCTTTAAAAAGCTAAGTGTGCTATGTGTGCTTACTATTGTAATCATTTCTAAGGCAAGTTCAACTGACAGATTCTAAGTAAAATACACAGAATTAGCATAGACAAAGGAAACTGCATCTATATGCTATGCAGTTATCAGAAAGCACTACTGATGTAAAAACAAACAAATTCATGTCTACATTAACAACAGTGCTATTAACACACATATCTACTAACTTCTTTCTTTCACAATTGCAGTGAAGACCACTCTCCTGAAAACCAGCAGCGTCTGAAGTACGAACCAGAGCTCAGAAGAAACCTATTCTTTCCAACCATAAAAGTGCAATGCTGCCATAATGTTCAAACTGTTACTCAAAAAACTGTAGAATTCCAGTATTGTAGAACAAACAATTGTATTAACCCTGCAGCAATAGATTCAGTATTACTGATTGCCCCTCAGCAGGTGCACACATTGTATTGTGATCTGAACACCAGTAAAGTAACACACAAATACGAGAATAGCCTTCCCAACCTGAAGTAAGGACCCATTGCACAATCACACAGTTCTACATACATGTCTACCATCATACTCAGACACTCATGCACAAAGCACACATACATTGCACAATGTCCCAACCCACACTTTCTTTTTTTCTCCAACAAACCCCAAAGAATGACAAAATCAAAATAAAAGTCTCCAAAATAAGCATCCTCCTCTAGCAGAATTTATATAAAAAGTTCAAACAAAACAGCTAATACAGTCATTAAGCGAAACAAAAGCAGCTTCCAGTGAAGAAACTTTGCCTCCGCTTTCAAAATGGAAAATTAAACAGAAAGTTATTAAAAAGACTGCAGCTACCACTAGTGCTAACACTGCACCTATAGATCTCGATGTAGCCAGAAGCAAGCATACCAAAAAAAACATTTTACACAAAATGTTCTGCCACAGAGTCCGACAGAACCTTATAAAAACAGGAGAGAAATCAAGCACAATCCTTAAAACCTTCCGTAGAAAATTAATCCTAGAAGCTCTCATAGACAGTACAATCTGTCTCAAAAGGAAATTATTTGTTTTTGTTTTAAACAGAATGAAACCACTAACAAAACTAGCATTTACAGAAATACTCCAAATCAGACAGCACCAAGTCATGTATTTATTTAAAATAGTTGCCCTTGATGATGACACATTTTTGGGCTATGTCAGAAGCCTTTATCAAATCAGGGGCTTGTTATACTATGTTAGTCAATCCAGGTTTTTTTAAAGAATACAAAATGCATTGTTGCACATTGATTGTTTTAAACCATAAAAAAGCAGAAGAGAGAAGGAGTGAAATGTTGATTCACATTCATGTAAGATGGTTTTTAAACATTTTTAATACATTTTCTACAAGCAGAGACAGTCAAGGGTTGGGGAAGGGAAGGATTGATGAGGTTGAGAAAACAAAATGAGAAAAGGACAATAAAAAAAGCATAATTGGTTTGTGTAATTTAAGTGCGAGCAAATGCACTTGTTAACTCCATGTGCACATTCAAGTTTGATGAGATTATTTTACCTTCAAATGTGTGTCCCCATTAGACTGTTGAATTGATGCTCGCCCAATAACTGGATTCAACCCCTGTGCAGTAAATTAAACATAATTGTATATTTTGTATGTTTACTGTCATACAGTAATATTTTTGTACACGTACTGTTTAATGTATTGTTGTCATTTGTCTATATTGCGGTATAACTAATAGCCTTTCCTGTAAACAGATGTTATCAAGAGAAATGAGCAATACATTTGTATTCTGTGTTCGCCGTCAGCATTCACAGAGTGTGTTTCACTGAGAAACATGGCACTCGTGCCTCATATAATCATGCGCTCTGCTAATTCTATGTCAGTGTCTTTTAGATTCAAAGGAGCATGCTAACAACAAGGGACTATAGTTTGCAGACGGTCTCTTACTGTGACTTTTCCTCCGATACCAGTATCTAGGTACGTCGGCTGCTAAGTGGGGCGCCAAATGTATTTAATGTTGTTGTTAAGTTACCATGGGAACAAACTTGCCAGAGTCCCTTTTTAGTTTTTACTCACGCTTCAATTTTGATATTTGCCAGCTTTTGGGGACTCAATCGTCGTGTTCCTGTAATAACAAGGCTATGGTTCCCCAATCTTATTCAAATATATATTTGCAAGTGTTTTAGTCTAATCACCAGTTGTATACGTAATAAATTGCTAGTGAAATGCAAATAGTTCGGCAGACACCTGATTCTAATTGTGCATACCTGGAGGCCTCCCTAGACGCAGGAGCTCAAGTAGATGCTATTGAAAAGAATACCCAATACCATTTGCGAGTATTGAGAGAGGTCGCCCCATTAATCTCCAAAGATAATTGAGCCAAGTTGGTAGTGCTGTTATCTTGCCACGCCTGGACTACTGCAATGCCCTACTGGGGGGTGCCAGTAGAGAAGAGGTCCTCAGACTGCAGAAAATCCAGAATACATCTGTGCACATAATTTATGGCATGAAAAGGTATGAACGTACCTCTCTTGCCAGAAAGGAACTACACTGGCTATCCATATCTGCTAGGATCTTCCTCAAAATGCTGACCCTGTGTCATAAATGCATCTATGGGACAGCCCCGATCTACCTAAAGGATAAGATTACTACATACCAGCCCACAAAAATCTTCGCTCCACCTTCTCCCAGCTTCTACAGGTGCCAAGGACTAAGAGAGCTCGTGGAAATGGATGATCTTTTCCAGTGCTTGCATCCAAGGCATGGAACAATCTACCGTTGGCGCTCAGAGAAGAAAGCAATCTCTTGGTTTTCTGAAAACTTCTGAAAACGGTCCTCTTCATCTAATCTCCGGCTCATCCGCACTGACCTTTTTCTGCTTGTGAAGGAGCGCTTAGATGCCTGAGGGCTTTGGCGCTATAGAAATGTTATAACATAACATAACATTTGGTCGTGATTTTGTTGAAACATAAATTTAGAATTATTTTACTCTGATCACTGGTTGTGTTCATAATACATTGATGATATCCTGCAAATATTTGGCATACACCTGACTATATTTGGCGTTTGAGCCATAGGTTAGCTCAAATTGTTATGTTAATTAATTTACATGCTTGTTGTACAATATATTAGTACATGAAGTGTTTTGTTTGAAAATCATTGTGCGTGAGTACAAAAACATTCAAAGCATAATATATCCATTCTGACAAGTGCTGTATTTAGATTACATTGAAAAGCAGGCATATTGGGATTTAACATACATTCCATAGTTTATCCATTTCTGCATTATAAAGTATGTTACATAGCACAGATTGTTCAGTTACATGTTGTTCTTTCATTGTTCAGGTTTAGACAAGATGATAGTAAAAGTTAATCATACTTGCAAATAGGCATGTTGTACCAAATGTTATACATCATCGATTATTTGTGTAACTGTACATACATTATTACACATGTAAAGAGTAGTAAATTGCTTTAAAAAAGACAGCATCTTATTGTCCGAATTGAGGCCCAAAACTGTAGTATTAAGTTTACAAATTATTCTGGCCTCTGCCTGGCGTAGTGTTTTTTCTCTTATTTCCTCTTCCTTTGCCCATTGAGATTCTTTGAAGTCCTATTAATCTAATATCAGCTTTATTCGCCATTTGAGGTTTTTTATGCTAATGACAAGCCAAAGGTAATCTCAGATCTTGGCTTCCAATCTTTACCAGGTGTTCCCGAATGCAAGTTCTTAGTTCTCTGATGGTACTACCGATGTATACCAGATTGCATACACAGATAATACCATACACCACGTGCTTTGTTTTGTAGTTAATTGCATGTTGAATCTAAATCTCATTGTTGTATTGGTCTTTTAACAGGTTAGTTTTGTCCCAGGCATACTTGCACATGATGCAATTCCTGCCTTTTCTAACTCCATCATTGGGAGGTTGTAACCAATGTGTGTTCTTTGTGTTTACTAAGTCTGGTAACAGTGAGGGGCTTAGTTTGTTTCTTAAAGTTTCTGCCCGTTTGAAAATAATTCTTGGTTTGGGATAAATAGGATTCTTTATATTTTCATTCAATTTCAAAAGATACCAATGTTTGGACAGGATTTTGTTGAGAGTCTTGTGATTGCTGCTGAATTTGGTAACAAATCCAACCTTTGGTTGTTCTGCCGTTTTGTTGCTTGGTACCAGGGTCTGTTCTTGTGTGAGTTTATTGCTTTTATTAATTGCTCGTTAGAGACAGTCTTCAGAGTAACCTCTTGCCTGAAATCTTGTTTTCAAAAGTAGGCATTCTTTTTCAAAGGGTTCTTTGGTTTGGCAATTTCTGTTCGCTTGCATACATTCTCTAGATGATATGTTGAGAATGGTAGCTCTTTGGTGACAACTCTTGGCATGCAATGTAGAGTTAGCTTCCTTTGGTTTCCTAAAAGTGCACGTCATGAGTTTGTTGTTATCTACATAGTTTGTTAGATATAAAATGTTTATTGAATGATCATTGCATGTCCCGGTAAATTGCATAGTTTAGTTTAGTTCATACCCAACTGATTGTTGTTAATACGGTTTGTAAACTCATTCAATTCTAAGTCAGTTCCTCTCCAAATTATCAAAACATCATCAATGTATTGCATCAATTTAAACAGTTGTTTGCGATGTGCTTTGTCCTGACATATGACAGTGTCCTCAAAGTAAACCATGAAAATGTTTGCTAATGCTGTGGCAAATTTTGTGCCCATGGCTACACCTTTTGTTTGCTAATAATAGCAATTGTTAAAGTTAAAGATGTTGCATTCAAATGTCCGTCTGATCATTTCTTTGATCATTTGCACTTGCTGGTATATTGATGATGAGTCTCCTTTGAATGTGTGGTCCATGGTTTTTATCGCCCACTGATGTTGGATGGAGGTATATAATGCCTTCACATCTAGGCTTGCCAATTTGTAGTTTTCCTTCCATTGAATGGTTTTTAATTTCAAGATCACAACAGTGGTGTCCTTTAAATATGATTTTAGTTTACTCGCTCTTGGTCTGAGAATGTTATCTAAGTATTGCAAGATGTTTTCCATTGCCCACCCAATACCAGTCAGGATGGGCCGGCCTTCTGGTATTGTATCATACTCTTTATGCACTTTAGGATAAAAGTACAAGTTTGGCAGTACTGGTTCCTTAATGAAAAGAAAGCTTTCTGTCTTCTTCTGTCAATAGACCTTTCCTATACCAATTTGATATTTCTTGCTCCAATTGTTGTATGATTGCCTTTCTTGGGTTAGCAGAGAGAACCTTGTAACATCAAGGGGTTTCTAAGTGTCTTTTGGCCATTTCCAAATAGTCAGATCTTTCCATTATGACGATGTTACCCCCTTTGTCTGCTTCCTTGATCACTATGGATAGGTCCGTAGCTAGGTGTTGTAGGGCTTTATGTTCTTCCAAAGTCAAATTGTGTATTTGTCCTTTTTGATGTTTCTTGCCGGTAAGTTTATGAAAGTCTTAATTTGCTGCCTTGTAAAAGGTATCAATGATATTATCTGATGGTAGCTATGGCACAAATTTGGATGTAGGTTTCAGTTCTTTGTTCGGCAACATGTCTGATTGTATATTCAGTTCTTGAAGTACTTGTGGTATGTCAAAATCATCTGATTCTCCAATTGGTCTGATAAGATGTATATCTTCTATCTCTTGGATCATAAAGCCACTTTGTTCAACCTGTGTAGGAGTTTGGTAGTAGGTTGGTGCTTTGGTTGCAAAAAAGTTTTAAGTTTAAGCTTGCGCACAAATTTAAACAGGTCAATATGGATATCAGTGTTGTTAAACCAAGTTGTTGGAGTAAATGAAAGCCCCTTGTTGAGTAGTCTATGTTCATCTTCCATCAGTACTATTTTAGACAGGTTTATAACAAGATTTCTTCCTATTTGTTCCTGTTGTGTTCTTTCACACTTGCTCTGGTAAATCTTATGTTTATATAGTCTTGTGGTCCTTGATTTGTTGGGTCTTGTCCCCCCTCCTTCCTCTCCTCCTTGTGTAAGTTGCGTGGGTGCCATGTTCGTTGGTAATTGAAAAGGGACCTGCTTGGGTATTTGATTTCTGTTACCTTTTTTATACCATTTAATTTGATTAATGTATCCTAAATTGTTTTTTTCATTCGTTAGTTCAACAGTGTTGTTTTTATCTGTAACGGTTGTTTCTCCTTCAGAGTCTGCATCTGAGCTTGCTGAGGATGTATTTGGTGTACTGGTTTTAGATCCCATCTTTGTAAATTGGTTGCATCTGGCTTGGAAGGTATAAACTCTGTCTTCGATATAGTCTCTTTCGTCTCTGTAATGTTTCCTTATTTTTCTTAGTTTAATCTCATACTGATATTTTTTTAGAATTTCATGCATTGTATTGTAATTCTTTTCTTTTGTTGCCTCTAGAGATTTCTTTTCTGTTATTTCCTTCGTAATGCTGTCTATGTGTTCAATTATTCTCTTGTGTTGTAGCATGCTCAATCAAGAGTTCTATCATCTTCTTTGAACTGCAGTTGAGGTTCTTTTCCCACAGGTCCGCTACATTCTTATCTTTGTCTATGCTGAAATTTGGAAATAATATCCGAAGTTCTCTTGAGATAAGTTTGCTTTTAACATAATTCTCTAATCATACTATTTCCCTGTATTTATCGATTTCCTTTTTGAAAAATCTCTCTAATTTGAAAAATAATTATCGTAGATTCTCTTGCTTGGGAGTTGGATTGAAAAATGCATGCCTTGTTATTACAGGAACACAACAATTGAGTCCCCAAAAGATGGTGCATGACAAAATTGAAGCATGAATAAAAATTAAAAAGGGACTCTGGCACGTTTGTTCCCATGGTAACTTAACAACAACATTAAACAACAACATTAAATACTGAACTCAGGCGCCATTCAGCATCCCACTTAGCAGCCGACGCACGTAGATACTGGTATCAGAGGCAAAGTCATGGTAAGAGATCATCTTAAAACTATAGTCCCTTGTTGTTAGTGTACTCCTTTCAATCTAAAAAGCGCTGACATAGAATTAGCAGAGTGCATTATTATATGAGGCACGAGTGGCATGTTTCTCAATGAAACCCACTCTGTGAATGCTGACGGCGAAGAGAGAATACAAATGTATTGCTCATTTCTCTTGCTAACATCTATTTACAAGAAAGGCTATTAGTTATACCGCAATATAGACAAATTACATAACAATACATTAAACAGTACTTGTACAAAAATATTACTGAATGGCATTAAAAATGCAAAATATGCAATTTTGTTTAATTTACCGCTCAAAGATTGAACCCAGTTATTGGGCGAGCATCAATTCAACAGTCTAATGGGGACACACATTTGAAGGTAAAATAATCTCTTCAAACTTGAATGAACACATGGAGTTAACAAGTGCATTTGCTCATGAATCCTTCCCTTCACCAACACTTGACTGTCTGTGGTTGTAAAAAATGTTTTGAAACCCATCTTACATGAATGTGAATCAACCTTTCACTCCTTTCCTTTTCTGTTTTTTTATGGTTTAAAACTACTAATGTGCAACAATGCATTTTGTAATGTTGACTTTTGTGCATTCTTTAAAACAATGTTAAATTTGAACTTGCAACCATGGGTTGACTAACATAGTGTAACAAGTCCCTGATTTGATAAAGGCTTCTGACATAGCCGAAACACACGTCCTCACCAAGGGCAACTGTTTCAAATAAATACATGACTTAGTGCTGTCTGATATCTGAGTATTTCTGTAAATACTAATTTTGATAGTGGTTTAATTGGCTTTTTAACCACAACTCAGTAAGACGCTGAAGTGGGAGAATGGGAGAAAAGACTCCCCCCAATCTCCTGCGCCCCTGGCCCAGAGGATCGCGGCCCAGACACCCGCCACGAGATGAATTTGTCTATCTACCAGACGAACAAATACCCTGGTACAAGAACATACGGATGTGCCCACCAGCCTGCCCGCCAGCCTGCCCTACTCAAGCCTACACCTGCGGCATGGATGAACTCGACTAAGCCCCTCCACAATAAGGACCTACATCGTTAGAGATACCATGACGACCTAGCCAACTGTCAGAACACGCGTGCAACCATGCACACTGGACACTCCCACACCAATCCACACGAAGAATATACTCAGTGCTATGACGTAGGTGACGGACACACCCACTGACGCACATCTTTATTATTTTTCACATAGGTTCTCCAAAATGCAGAAACGCAAGACGCACAAAGTACTCGTTTACATGCTTGTTGACGCTTCTCCCGACCCTTGCATCATGATGAAAATACAACGAAGACATAACACTGCCTATGAAGCCATGTGACACCGCAACATAAGTGCCGTGCATTACACATCGCCACCTATGAACCAGGCCCAAGTAGGCCGCAAGCAAGAGCCGCCATGAACACTGAGCGAGCAAGAGTACAATTGCTGACCCTGCAGAACAAGCCAAGCGAGAGCTGGCAGCCAAGGGAGCGATGTTGCAACTTGTATGCTACCAGCCGATGCCAAGGTCACACCTGAAAGCAAAACCATGCACGCAGAGGCAAATACAACTTTAAATGTGCAGAATTCTGCCTCAGCCACGGTCTCTCCTCACGTGACCAAGCCAAACCTGACAAGGAGCCAGACCCACGAGGGAGAAGTCGCCTGGATCTCACGTCTGGGACACAGGCTGCAACAACGAAATGACTCAATGGACACCTACAGCGATGGGAATGGTCTGCTCTCAGGCCTATGAGCAAATCCACGCATTGTCTGCACGAACACATAGTTACATATTGTTGCAAATGACAGGTACACCGCGAGCTGGGAACAACGATGGTCCCAGGCTTGGGGGATCGCAAGTGGACCAATCAGAACATGGGGCACTCATCACTGACGCCACTAACATTAGCCAATTATTAGGGGTCTTCGTGTAACAATTTTCAAGTATCTAATAGAAGGGACAACCCAAGTATACCACCTGACTGACCCTTAACCACTAACAATCTTCTCTATACGTATGCTATACTAACCCTACCACTCAAGGAACCAATCCAGAGTGGCGATAGGTTTTTTGCTAACTAACCCAGGTGACGCAAGAGGCGCGTCATACTGAGGCAAAAAGGGGCCTGCGAGCCCCACAAATTTTGAGAGTCTGGACGGACGCGTACGATCCTAGACCCATCCCTGCCGTTGTTCAATAAACAGCAGAATCACCTTGCTTCTTGTGTTTGTCTCATACTCATTTTTGGGAAACACGGGAGGAGTTGGGGCCTCCCAGCCCGGAGGTCCGCGGAAGGCCCAGCCTACCCCAGGAGAAACTCCCCGACAAGTTGGAGGCACTGCTGAGATCTGGTTACGATCTACCTTTTATTTTTCCGAGTACTCTCGTTCCGAGGAGGCCCGGCGGCGCGGCCCCCTCTGCCGCTGCCCCCTTTTTGAGGACTACAGGACCATCGCGGAACTGCGAGAAGACCGGACAGCGCAATCCGGATATTGGCCCTCGGGAGCCGGTTGAGAAGTATCCCGCCCGCGGTTGGCGAGTGTCCAGACGTGGTCCAGACGAGGGGAGGTGGCGAGCCGCTTGGAGGGGTGCACTTAGTCGAGCGGCCCCGCATCAAGAGAACTTGGTGAGTATGTCACACCCAACAAGCAATGTGAAATTGTGAGGGAGGGGGGAGGAATGGAATAAGGGAGGTGGGAGGTGTTACCAAGGTGTGCGGCGAAGAATTGATAAATTAGTGTTGGCGGTGAAGTGATTGGTAGCTGGACAAGTGCGAGAGCAGTCCGCTACGCTACGAAGAAGAGTGGGCGGAGCACGAAAACATCACGTGCAACCACTCGTAGACACTGATTGGCCTAGGTTGCGAACACCTGTAAGGGTGCGTGTGTGTGTGTGTGCGGTTTCCTACGAATTGGCGATTACTGTTCAATGAGTAGATGAGGATCCCTATTGATCGAGCAGAGAAACTCGATAGATAGATGACGTTTTCCTGTAGGCGGTAGCTAACTGGTTGCGTAATACGGAAGATAATTGGCTGGTTAAGACCTCCTGTTGAGGGGCGTATCACACGCGAGGCGACGCAGCATGCGCAGTATGATTATATTATTTGGTTACCTTGTTCCAGGTGAGACAAGAGGACAGCTGTGGGGTTAACGGGGATAAATAGCAAAACTGATTTTCGAGCATTTTGAAGTGTGAAAAGATCTTACCGTTAGTTTTGGAAGAGGTCGGTGACGTCACCCGTAGGGCTTTCATAGGATACCTCGACCACACAACATCGTTGAAGAGTGGTGGGGAAGCGAATAGTGGTAAGGGGAAGGGGACGGAGGTCAACGGCTACGATTAGATCGGGGCAAGGTGGAGAGGGGGACGTGACCGCGCACGGAGAACGCCGGCCACGACGAGTGAGGAAGGTGGAGGAGGGGTGAAGAAAAGTGGGACGGCTGTATAAGCACGTCACACAGGGCACGCAGCTGCAGGGGGCTACGTGCGCTTTGGCGTAGGGGCCGTAACGGTATTAAGTGAGAGAAACAAAGACAGAGAAAGGACTACATACTTGCAAGTGTTATATTTGACTGTTTTCTTTTTAGCGGACGATTGCAAGTCCCCAAACTACGGGGCCAGGTAAAACATCTGCAATTGTCAAATTTGATAGAGTTTATTTTTAGCCAGGTAACAACTACTATATTGAGGGGAGCTAACAACACAGTGCTACCATGTCATACGGGATAGGATCGGGAGGGTGGGGGAACACCCTCACTACCCCGCTACAGCATATATGTAAAACACTGTCACCCCATAGGGAGAAACTGATTAAATACAGCATAGAATGGACACAGGGGACGGACAACAAAATGATGACACCCTGGCTGCCTAACGGCAGTTTCGACCCATATGTCCAGCACTCACTACTGACACATCTACATAACACATACAAGGGGAAGAAGTTGACGCACCATGTGGAGGTGTTTAACTTATGGAGGATGTTCCAGGTGTCCCAAACAGGACCGACCGGAATGTTCACTGTGGGGGAAACAAAGGAGGAGAAGAAGGTTACGGAGGAAGAAGAGAATGCGGAGAAAGAGAGTGAAAGCACACAGTGCACGGGAAGAGGACAAGAGGGAGGAGAAAAGCATAGCAACGTAAATGAAACAGAAATAAAAAAGGAGCGGACCGACGACATGCCCTTAGCGAAAGTAGTGAAAAAGGAGGAAGGGGGCTTATATCCTATAACGGAACTACAAGAAGTGGTAAGGCAACAACTAAGGGCAGCTGAGGGGTATCCGAACCCAGCATACAGCCCACCACCATATACAGCTACAGGTGGCTACACGGGGGGGAGGTGACAAGTGCGGTAGGACAAACTTATACGAAGATGCCCGCAAGGGAAGAGAAGAGTAGTGAAGAACAAATTGCAGCCATAGGACACGACGAGTGGGTAGCTGCGCAGGTGTTATTAAAATTGCGAGGGACATTAACGGGAGAAGAGAAGGAGGTAGTGAGAAAGATGAATGAGGACGATGAGAATAAGAGTGAGATAAAAGCGGAAGGGGGAAAAGGAAGGAAGGGGAGCTGTTACGAGAGGAGGAGGAGATTTTGGAGGAACGATTGGCGGAGTTAAGGAATGAACAAAACGCCCTGATCAAACAGCTTGAGAGGGAGGAAAGAGAGCGAAGGAGAGAAATGAAAGAAAGTAAGAATGAGCTAGAAAAAATGAGGGAACGTACTGAAGAACGGAAGAGGGAAGCTGAAAGAATGAAGGCGATAGCAGAAAGGGTATCTCGAGCAGCGCAGCGCGACAGGAAAAGGGAGGAAGAAGAGAAAGAAAAGGAAATGGAAATATGGAAGAGAAAAATACTATCAGAAACCACAAAGAAATACGAGGAAGGGAGAGTAATAGAAAGCATATTAGAAAGGGAAAGAGAGAGATGGGAAAGGAGGAGAGAGGAAGAAAGGATATTAGAAAAGATGAGTAGTGAAGTAATGGAGGAATTAAAAAAGAAAAGAGAGGAAATAGGAGGAGAAATAATAGAGAAAAGAGAAGGGGAAAGAGGAGATAAGAGAGGGGAGAGTGGGATAAGGAAATATGTACGCAGGGACACAGAAGTAGCAACAACATCAGCACAAAGGGGAGCAATTGGTAAATAAGAAGTGGGAGGAACGGATTTAATAGATTTAAAAACAGTGACGATTCAGGGGGAAAAGACAGATTGGGGGTTGTCGCTCCTGGATGATTTTTGCAGCGAGGAAGAAGAAGGAATGGGGGGAGAAGGAAGAAACGGGGAAAGGGAAAGCTTAGATAAATTGTACACAAAAATTCTATTTTTTTAGAATTTCATGCATTGTATTGTAATTCTTTTCTTTTGTTGCCTCTAGAGATTTCTTTTCTGTTATTTCCTTCGTAATGCTGTCTATGTGTTCAATTATTCTCTTGTGTTGTAGCGTGCTCAATCAAGAGTTCTATCATCTTCTTTGAGCTGCAGTTGAGGTTCTTTTCCCACAGGTCCGCTACATTCTTATCTTTGTCTATGCTGAAATTTGGAAATAATATCCGAAGTTCTCTTGAGATAAGTTTGCTTTTAACATAATTCTCTAATCATACTATTTCCCTGTATTTATCGATTTCCTTTTTGAAAAATCTCTCTAATTTGAAAAATAATTATCATAGATTCTCTTGCTTGGGAGTTGGATTGAAAAATGCATGCCTTGTTATTACAGGAACACAACAATTGAGTCCCCAAAAGATGGTGCATGACAAAATTGAAGCATGAATAAAAATTAAAAAGGGACTCTGGCACGTTTGTTCCCATGGTAACTTAACAACAACATTAAACAACAACATTAAATACTGAACTCAGGCGCCATTCAGCATCCCACTTAGCAGCCGACGCACGTAGATACTGGTATCAGAGGCAAAGTCATGGTAAGAGATCGTCTTAAAACTATAGTCCCTTGTTGTTAGTGTACTCCTTTCAATCTAAAAAGCGCTGACATAGAATTAGCAGAGTGCATTATTATATGAGGCACGAGTGGCATGTTTCTCAATGAAACCCACTCTGTGAATGCTGACGGCGAAGAGAGAATACAAATGTATTGCTCCTTTCTCTTGCTAACATCTATTTACAAGAAAGGCTATTAGTTATACCGCAATATAGACAAATTACATAACAATACATTAAACAGTACTTGTACAAAAATATTACTGAATGGCAGTAAAAATGCAAAATATACAATTTTGTTTAATTTACCGCTCAAAGATTGAACCCAGTTATTGGGCGAGCATCAATTCAACAGTCTAATGGGGACACACATTTGAAGGTAAAATAATCTCTTCAAACTTGAATGAACACATGGAGTTAACAAGTGCATTTGCTCATGAATCCTTCCCTTCACCAACACTTGACTGTCTGTGGTTGTAAAAAATGTTTTGAAACCCATCTTACATGAATGTGAATCAACCTTTCACTCCTTTCCTTTTCTGTTTTTTTATGGTTTAAAACTACTAATGTGCAACAATGCATTTTGTAATGTTGACTTTTGTGCATTCTTTAAAAAAATGTTAAATTTGAACTTGCAACCATGGGTTGACTAACATAGTGTAACAACTCCCTGATTTGATAAAGGCTTCTGACATAGCCGAAACACATGTCATCACCAAGGGCAACTGTTTCAAATAAATACATGACTTAGTGCTGTCTGATATCTGAGTATTTCTGTAAATACTAATTTTGATAGTGGTTTAATTGGCTTTTTAACCACAACTCAGTAAGACGCTGAAGTGGGAGAATGGGAGAAAAGACTCCCCCCAATCTCCTGCGCCCCTGGCCCAGAGGATCGCGGCCCAGACACCCGCCACGAGATGAATTTGTCTATCTACCAGACGACCAAATACCCTGGTACAAGAACATACGGATGTGCCCACCAGCCTGCCTGCCAGCCTGCCCTACTCAAGCCTACACCTGCGGCATGGATGAACTCGACTAAGCCCCTCCACAATAAGGACCTACATCGTTTGAGATACCATGACGACCTAGCCAACTGTCAGAACACGCGTGCAACCATGCACACTGGACACTCCCACACCAATCCAAACGAAGAATATACTCAGTGCTATGACGTAGGTGACGGACACACCCACTGACGCGCATCTTTATTATTTTTCACATAGGTTCTCCAAAATGCAGAAACGCAAGACGCACAAAGTACTCGTTTACATGCTTGTTGACGCTTCTCCTGACCCTTGCATCATGATGAAAATACAACGAAGACATGACACTGCCTATGAAGCCATGTGACACCGCAACATAAGTGCCGTGCATTACACATCCCCACCTATGAACCAGGCCCAAGTAGGCCGCAAGCAAGAGCCGCCATGAACACTGAGCAAGCAAGAGTACAATTGCTGACCCTGCAGAACAAGCCTAGCGAGAGCTGGCAGCCAAGGGAGCGATGTTGCAACTTGTATGCTACCAGCCGACACCAAGGTCACACCTGAAAGCAAAACCATGCACGCAGAGGCAAATACAACTTTAAATGTGCAGAATTCTGCCTCAGCCACGGTCTCTCCTCACGTGACCAAGCCAAACCTGACAAGGAGCCAGACCCACGAGGGAGAAGTCGCCTGGGTCTCACGTCTGGGACACAGGCTGCAACAACGAAATGACTCAATGGACACCTACAGCGATGGGAATGGTCTGCTCTCAGGCCTATGAGCAAATCCACGCATTGTCTGCACGAACACATAGTTACATATTGTTGCAAATGACAGGTACACCGCGAGCTGGGAACAACGATGATCCCAGGCTGGGGGGCTCGCAAGTGGACCAATCAGAACATGGGGCACTCATCACTGACGCCACTAACATTAGCCAATTATTAGGGGTCTTCGTGTAACAATTTTCAAGTATCTAATAGAAGGGACAACCCAAGTATACCACCTGACTGACCCTTAACCACTAACAATCTTCTCTATACGTATGCTATACTAACCCTACCACTCAAGGAACCAATCCAGAGTGGCGATAGGTTTTTTGCTAACTAACCCAGGTGACGCAAGTAGCGCGTCATACTGAGGCAAAAAGGGGCCTGCGAGCCCCACGAATTTTGAGAGTCTGGACGGACGCGTACGATCCTAGACCCATCCCTGCCGTTGTTCAATAAACAGCAGAATCACCTTGCTTCTTGTGTTTGTCTCATACTCATTTTTTGGAAACACGGGAGTAGTTGGGGCCTCCCAGCCCGGAGGTCCGCGGACGGCCCAGCCTACCCCAGGAGAAACTCCCCGACAAGTTGGAGGCACTGCTGAGATCTGGTTACGATCTACCTTTTATTTTTCCGAGTACTCTCGTTCCGAGGAGGCCCGGCGGCGCGGCCCCCTCTGCCGCTGCCCCCTTTTTGAGGACTACAGGACCATCGCGGAACTGCGAGAAGACCGGACAGCGCAATCCGGATATTGGCCCTCGGGAGCCGGTTGAGAAGTATCCCGCCCGCGGTTGGCGAGTGTCCAGACGTGGTCCAGACGAGGGGAGGTGGCGAGCCGCTTCGAGGGGTGCACTTAGCCGAGCGGCCCCGCATCAAGAGAACTTGGTGAGTATGTCACACCCAACAAGCAATGTGAAATTGTGAGGGAGGGGGGAGGAATGGAATAAGGGAGGTGGGAGGTGTTACCAAGGTGTGCGGCGAAGAATTGATAAATTAGTGTTGGCGGTGAAGTGATTGGTAGCTGGACAAGTGCGAGAGCAGTCCGCTACGCTACGAAGAAGAGTGGGCGGAGCACGAAAACATCACGTGCAACCACTCGTAGACACTGATTGGCCTAGGTCGCGAACACCTGTAAGGGTGCGTGTGTGTGTGTGTGCGGTTTCCTACGAATTGGCGATTACTGTTCAATGAGTAGATGAGGATCCCTATTGATCGAGCAGAGAAACTCGATAGATAGATGACGTTTTCCTGTAGGCGGTAGCTAACTGGTTGCGTAATACGGAAGATAATTGGCTGGTTAAGACCTCCTGTTGAGGGGCGTATCACACGCGAGGCGACGCAGCATGCGCAGTATGATTATATTATTTGGTTACCTTGTTCCAGGTGAGACAAGAGGACAGCTGTGGGGTTAACGGGGATAAATAGCAAAACTGATTTTCGAGCATTTTGAAGTGTGAAAAGATCTTACCGGTAGTTTTGGAAGAGGTCGGTGACGTCACCCGTAAGGCTTTCATAGGATACCTCGACCACACAACATCGTTGAAGAGTGGTGGGGAAGCGAATAGTGGTAAGGGGAAGGGGACGGAGGTCAACGGCAACGATTAGATCCGGGCAAGGTAGAGAGGGGGACGTGACCGCGCACAGAGAACGCCGGCCACGACGAGTGAGGAAGGTGGAGGAGGGGTGAAGAAAAGTGGGACGGCTGTATAAGCACGTCACACAGGGCACGCAGCTGCAGGGGGCTACGTGCGCTTTGGCGTAGGGGGCCGTAACGGTATTAAGTGAGAGAAACAAAGACAGAGAAAGGACTACATACTTGCAAGCGTTATATTTGACTGTTTTCTTTTTAGCGGACGATCGCAAGTCCCCAAACTACGGGGCCAGGTAAAACATCTGCAATTGTCAAATTTGATAGAGTTTATTTTTAGCCAGGTAACAACTACTATATTGAGGGGAGCTAACAACACAGTGCTACCATGTCATACGGGATAGGATCGGGAGGGTGGGGGAACACCCTCACTACCCCGCTACAGCATATATGTAAAACACTGTCACCCCATAGGGAGAAACTGATTAAATACAGCATAGAATGGACACAGGGGATGGACAACAAAATGATGACACCCTGGCTGCCTAACGGCAGTTTCGACCCATATGTCCAGCACTCACTACTGACACATCTACATAACACATACAAGGGGAAGAAGTTGACGCACCATGTGGAGGATGTTCCAGGGGTCCCAACCAGGACCGACCGGAATGTTCACTGTGGGGGAAACAAAGGAGGAGAAGAAGGTTACGGAGGAAGAAGAGAATGCGGAGAAAGAGAGTGAAAGCACACAGTGCACGGGAAGAGGACAAGAGGGAGGAGAAAAGCATAGCAACGTAAATGAAACAGAAATAAAAAAGGAGCGGACCGACGACATGCCCTTAGCGAAAGTAGTGAAAAAGGAGGAAGGGGGCTTATATCCTATAACGGAACTACGAGAAGTGGTAAGGCAACAACTAAGGGTGGCTGAGGGGTATTCGAACCCAGCATACAGCCCACCACCATATACAGCTACAGGTGGCTACACGGGGGGGGTGACAAGTGCGGTAGGACAAACTTATACGAAGATGCCCGCAAGGGAAGAGAAGAGTAGTGAAGAACAAATTGCAGCCATAGGACACGACGAGTGGGTAGCTGCGCAGGTGTTATTAAAATTGCGAGGGACATTAACGGGAGAAGAGAAGGAGGTAGTGAGAAAGATGAATGAGGACGATGAGAATAAGAGTGAGATAAAAGGGGAAGGGGGGAAAAGGAAGGAAGGGGAGCTGTTACGAGAGGAGGAGGAGATTTTGGAGGAACGATTGGCGGAGTTAAGGAATGAGCAAAATGCCCTGATCAAACAGCTTGAGAGGGAGGAAAGAGAGCGAAGGAGAGAAATGAAAGAAAGTAAGAATGAGCTAGAAAAAATGAGGGAACGTACTGAAGAACAGAAGAGGGAAGCTGAAAGAATGAATGCGATAGCAGAAAGGGTATCTCGAGCAGCGCAGCGCGACAGGAAAAGGGAGGAAGAAGAGAAAGAAAAGGAAATGGAAATATGGAAGAGAAAAATACTATCAGAAACCACAAAGAAATACGAGGAAGGGAGAGTAATAGAAAGCATATTAGAAAGGGAAAGAGAGAGATGGGAAAGGAGGAGAGAGGAAGAAAGGATATTAGAAAAGATGAGTAGTGAAGTAATGGAGGAATTAAAAAAGAAAAGAGAGGAAATAGGAGGAGAAATAATAGAGAAAAGAGAAGGGGAAAGAGGAGATAGGAGAGGGGAGAGTGGGATAAGGAAATATGTACGCAGGGACACAGAAGTAGCAACAACATCAGCACAAAGGGGAGCAATTGGTAAATAAGAAGTGGGAGGAACGGATTTAATAGATTTAAAAACAGTGACGATTCAGGGGAAAAAGACAGATTGGGGGTTGTCGCTCCTGGATGATTTTTGCAGCGAGGAAGAAGAAGGAATGGGGGGAGAAGGAAGAAATGGGGAAAGGGAAAGCTTAGATAAATTGTACACAAAAATTCTATTTTTTTAGAATTTCATGCATTGTATTTTAACGCTTTTCTTTTGTTGCCTCTAGAGATTTCTTTTCTGTTATTTCCTTCGTAATGTTGTCTATGTGTTCAATTATTCTCTTATGTTGTAGCGTGTTCAATCAAGAGTTCTATCATCTTCTTTGAGCTGCAGTTGAGGTTCTTTTCCCACAGGTCCGCTACATTCTTATCTTTGTCTATGCTGAAATTTGGAAATAATATCCGAAGTTCTCTTGAGATAAGTTTGCTTTTAACATAATTCTCTAATCATACTATTTCCCTGTATTTATCGATTTCCTTTTTGAAAAATCTCTCTAATTTGAAAAATAATTATCGTAGATTCTCTTGCTTGGGAGTTGGATTGAAAAATGCATGCCTTGTTATTACAGGAACACAACAATTGAGTCCCCAAAAGATGGTGCATGACAAAATTGAAGCATGAATAAAAATTAAAAAGGGACTCTGGCACGTTTGTTCCCATGGTAACTTAACAACAACATTAAACAACAACATTAAATACTGAACTCAGGCGCCATTCAGCATCCCACTTAGCAGCCGACGCACGTAGATACTGGTATCAGAGGCAAAGTCATGGTAAGAGATCGTCTTAAAACTATAGTCCCTTGTTGTTAGTGTACTCCTTTCAATCTAAAAAGCGCTGACATAGAATTAGCAGAGTGCATTATTATATGAGGCACGAGTGGCATGTTTCTCAATGAAACCCACTCTGTGAATGCTGACGGCGAAGAGAGAATACAAATGTATTGCTCATTTCTCTTGCTAACATCTATTTACAAGAAAGGCTATTAGTTATACCGCAATATAGACAAATTACATAACAATACATTAAACAGTACTTGTACAAAAATATTACTGAATGGCATTAAAAATGCAAAATATGCAATTTTGTTTAATTTACCGCTCAAAGATTGAACCCAGTTATTGGGCGAGCATCAATTCAACAGTCTAATGGGGACACACATTTGAAGGTAAAATAATCTCTTCAAACTTGAATGAACACATGGAGTTAACAAGTGCATTTGCTCATGAATCCTTCCCTTCACCAACACTTGACTGTCTGTGGTTGTAAAAAATGTTTTGAAACCCATCTTACATGAATGTGAATCAACCTTTCACTCCTTTCCTTTTCTGTTTTTTTATGGTTTAAAACTACTAATGTGCAACAATGCATTTTGTAATGTTGACTTTTGTGCATTATTTAAAAAAATGTTAAATTTGAACTTGCAACCATGGGTTGACTAACATAGTGTAACAAGTCCCTGATTTGATAAAGGCTTCTGACATAGCCGAAACACATGTCATCACCAAGGGCAACTGTTTCAAATAAATACATGACTTAGTGCTGTCTGATATCTGAGTATTTCTGTAAATACTAATTTTGATAGTGGTTTAATTGGCTTTTTAACCACAACTCAGTAAGACGCTGAAGTGGGAGAATGGGAGAAAAGACTCCCCCCAATCTCCTGCGCCCCTGGCCCAGAGGATCGCGGCCCGACACCCGCCACGAGATGAATTTGTCTATCTACCAGACGACCAAATAACCTGGTACAAGAACATACGGATGTGCCCACCAGCCTGCCCGCCAGCCTGCCCTACTCAAGCCTACACCTGCGGCATGGATGAACTCGACTAAGCCCCTCCACAATAAGGACCTACATCGTTAGAGATACCATGACGACCTAGCCAACTGTCAGAACACGCGTGCAACCATGCACACTGGACACTCCCACACCAATCCACACGAAGAATATACTCAGCGCTATGACGTAGGTGACGGACACACCCACTGACGCGCATCTTTATTATTTTTCACATAGGTTCTCCAAAATGCAGAAACGCAAGACGCACAAAGTACTCGTTTACATGCTTGTTGACGCTTCTCCCGACCCTTGCATCATGATGAAAATACAACGAAGACATGACACTGCCTATGAAGCCATGTGACACCGCAACATAAGTGCCGTGCATTACACATCCCCACCTATGAACCAGGCCCAAGTAGGCCGCAAGCAAGAGCCGCCATGAACACTGAGCGAGCAAGAGTACAATTGCTGACCCTGCAGAACAAGCCTAGCGAGAGCTGGCAGCCAAGGGAGCGATGTTGCAACTTGTATGCTACCAGCCGACGCCAAGGTCACACCTGAAAGCAAAACCATGCACGCAGAGGCAAATACAACTTTAAATGTGCAGAATTCTGCCTCAGCCACGGTCTCTCCTCACGTGACCAAGCCAAACCTGACAAGGAGCCAGACCCACGAGGGAGAAGTCGCCTGGGTCTCACGTCTGGGACACAGGCTGCAACAACGAAATGACTCAATGGACACCTACAGCGATGGGAATGGTCTGCTCTCAGGCCTATGAGCAAATCCACGCATTGTCTGCACGAACACATAGTTACATATTGTTGCAAATGACAGGTACACCGCGAGCTGGGAACAACAATGGTCCCAGGCTGGGGGGCTCGCAAGTGGACCAATCAGAACATGGGGCACTCATCACTGACGCCACTAACATTAGCCAATTATTAGGGGTCTTCGTGTAACAATTTTCAAGTATCTAATAGAAGGGACAACCCAAGTATACCACCTGACTGACCCTTAACCACTAACAATCTTCTCTATACGTATGCTATACTAACCCTACCACTCAAGGAACCAATCCAGAGTGGCGATAGGTTTTTTGCTAACTAACCCAGGTGACGCAAGTAGCGCGTCATACTGAGGCAAAAAGGGGCCTGCGAGCCCCACGAATTTTGAGAGTCTGGACGGACGCGTACGATCCTAGACCCATCCCTGCCGTTGTTCAATAAACAGCAGAATCACCTTGCTTCTTGTGTTTGTCTCATACTCATTTTTGGGAAACACGGGAGGAGTTGGGGCCTCCCAGCCCGGAGGTCCGCGGACGGCCCAGCCTACCCCAGGAGAAACTCCCCGACAAGTTGGAGGCACTGCTGAGATCTGGTTACGATCTACCTTTTATTTTTCCGAGTACTCTCGTTCCGAGGAGGCCCGGCGGCGCGGCCCCCTCTGCCGCTGCCCCCTTTTTGAGGACTACAGGACCATCGCGGAACTGCGAGAAGACCGGACAGCGCAATCCGGATATTGGCCCTCGGGAGCCGGTTGAGAAGTATCCCGCCCGCGGTTGGCGAGTGTCCAGACGTGGTCCAGACGAGGGGAGGTGGCGAGCCGCTTGGAGGGGTGCACTTAGTCGAGCGGCCCCGCATCAAGAGAACTTGGTGAGTATGTCACACCCAACAAGCAATGTGAAATTGTGAGGGAGGGGGGAGGAATGGAATAAGGGAGGTGGGAGGTGTTACCAAGGTGTGCGGCGAAGAATTGATAAATTAGTGTTGGCGGTGAAGTGATTGGTAGCTGGACAAGTGCGAGAGCAGTCCGCTACGCTACGAAGAAGAGTGGGCGGAGCACGAAAACATCACGTGCAACCACTCGTAGACACTGATTGGCCTAGGTCGCGAACACCTGTAAGGGTGCGTGTGTGTGTGTGTGCGGTTTCCTACGAATTGGCGATTACTGTTCAATGAGTAGATGAGGATCCCTATTGATCGAGCAGAGAAACTCGATAGATAGATGACGTTTTCCTGTAGGCGGTAGCTAACTGGTTGCGTAATACGGAAGATAATTGGCTGGTTAAGACCTCCTGTTGAGGGGCGTATCACACGCGAGGCGACGCAGCATGCGCAGTATGATTATATTATTTGGTTACCTTGTTCCAGGTGAGACAAGAGGACAGCTGTGGGGTTAACGGGGATAAATAGCAAAACTGATTTTCGAGCATTTTGAAGTGTGAAAAGATCTTACCGGTAGTTTTGGAAGAGGTCGGTGACGTCACCCGTAGGGCTTTCATAGGATACCTCGACCACACAACATCGTTGAAGAGTGGTGGGGAAGCGAATAGTGGTAAGGGGAAAGGGACGGAGGTCAACGGCAACGATTAGATCGGGGCAAGGTGGAGAGGGGGACGTGAACGCGCACGGAGAACGCCGGCCACGACGAGTGAGGAAGGTGGAGGAGGGGTGAAGAAAAGTGGGACGGCTGTATAAGCACGTCACACAGGGCACGCAGCTGCAGGGGGCTACGTGCGCTTTGGCGTAGGGGGCCGTAACGGTATTAAGTGAGAGAAACAAAGACAGAGAAAGGACTACATACTTGCAAGCGTTATATTTGACTGTTTTCTTTTTAGCGGATGATCGCAAGTCCCCAAACTACGGGGCCAGGTAAAACATCTGCAATTGTCAAATTTGATAGAGTTTATTTTTAGCCAGGTAACAACTACTATATTGAGGGGAGCTAACAACACAGTGCTACCATGTCATACGGGATACGATCGGGAGGGTGGGGGAACACCCTCACTACCCCGCTACAGCATATATGTAAAACACTGTCACCCCATAGGGAGAAACTGATTAAATACAGCATAGAATGGACACAGGGGACGGACAACAAAATGATGACACCCTGGCTGCCTAACGGCAGTTTCGACCCATATGTCCAGCACTCACTACTGACACATCTACATAACACATACAAGGGGAAGAAGTTGACGCACCATGTGGAGGATGTTCCAGGGGTCCCAACCAGGACCGACCGGAATGTTCACTGTGGGGGAAACAAAGGAGGAGAAGAAGGTTACGGAGGAAGAAGAGAATGCGGAGAAAGAGAGTGAAAGCACACAGTGCACGGGAAGAGGACAAGAGGGAGGAGAAAAGCATAGCAACGTAAATGAAACAGAAATAAAAAAGGAGCGGACCGACGACATGCCCTTAGCGAAAGTAGTGAAAAAGGAGGAAGGGGGCTTATATCCTATAACGGAACTACGAGAAGTGGTAAGGCAACAACTAAGGGTGGCTGAGGGGTATTCGAACTCAGCATACAACCCACCACCATATACAGCTACAGGTGGCTACACTGGGGGAGGTGACAAGTGCGGTAGGACAAACTTATACGAAGATGCCCGCAAGGGAAGAGAAGAGTAGTGAAGAACAAATTGCAGCCATAGGACACGACGAGTGGGTAGCTGCGCAGGTGTTATTAAAATTGCGAGGGACATTAACGGGAGAAGAGAAGGAGGTAGTGAGAAAGATGAATGAGGACGATGAGAATAAGAGTGAGATAAAAGGGGAAGGGGGGGAAAAGGAAGGAAGGGGAGCTGTTACGAGAGGAGGAGGAGATTTTGGAGGAACGATTGGCGGAGTTAAGGAATGAGCAAAATGCCCTGATCAAACAGCTTGAGAGGGAGGAAAGAGAGCGAAGGAGAGAAATGAAAGAAAGTAAGAATGAGCTAGAAAAAATGAGGGAACGTACTGAAGAACAGAAGAGGGAAGCTGAAAGAATGAAGGCGATAGCAGAAAGGGTATCTCGAGCAGCGCAGCGCGACAGGAAAAGGGAGGAAGAAGAGAAAGAAAAGGAAATGGAAATATGGAAGAGAAAAATACTATCAGAAACCACAAAGAAATACGAGGAAGGGAGAGTAATAGAAAGCATATTAGAAAGGGAAAGAGAGAGATGGGAAAGGAGGAGAGAGGAAGAAAGGATATTAGAAAAGATGAGTAGTGAAGTAATGGAGGAATTAAAAAAGAAAAGAGAGGAAATAGGAGGAGAAATAATAGAGAAAAGAGAAGGGGAAAGAGGAGATAGGAGAGGGGAGAGTGGGATAAGGAAATATGTACGCAGGGACACAGAAGTAGCAACAACATCAGCACAAAGGGGAGCAATTGGTAAATAAGAAGTGGGAGGAACGGATTTAATAGATTTAAAAACAGTGACGATTCAGGGGAAAAAGACAGATTGGGGGTTGTCGCTCCTGGATGATTTTTGCAGCGAGGAAGAAGAAGGAATGGGGGGAGAAGGAAGAAACGGGGAAAGGGAAAGCTTAGATAAATTGTACATCACCCGAACCAACAGGGAATCACCATGGGCTTGCAGAAGGAAGGAAGAACTGGGGGGAAGTGAGGAAGGAGAGCAAGGAATGGCAGGAAGACAAACACGTGCAGCTACACCCTTATCATCCCGTCCAACATGCCCACCCACACCCGCTCCCGAACACACAACCTACGCTGGCAAGCTTAGAGATCTCCCCGGACGCAGGCAGGAAGAATGAACACACACGCCCACATCAAATAAAGGAAATATTAAACGAAGGGGAAGAGATGAAGGGGAAGCAGCTATGAGCGGGAGAAATATGGATATAACAGATGACATAGACGACACAGAAGAAGAGGAGGGGTATACGGACTCAACACCGCGACACCCGGGCGGTCAGATAGGACACAACCTAATGCCACTTTTGGAGAGAGGAGGGGTTAGACCACAATACGTCCCTTGGAAGCATGCAGACAAGGAAAATATAAAGTGTAGGCTCCCATCACTAAGTGGAGGAGCGGGGAAATGGATATACGAGATGGAAAAACACACTGCAGGCCAGAAACTGGCAGTAGGAGACGTGAAAGGCCTACTAATATCAATATTAGGGGATGCAGCAGATGACATCTGGAAGAGAGCGGGATTCCCCGGGGTCACAATAACGAACATATCACCTGACGGGGCGCCATTTGCGAACTGCAGGCATGCATTATGGCAAGCACTAAGGGTACAATACCCAGACACCTCAAACATAGGAGCAATTACATCGCGCAAGATGCGTGAGAACGAAGATCCTGTTGATTATATCCAGGAAATTCAGGAGAAGTGGCGTATGGAAACTAGAGAGCAGTGGGACAAGACACCGGCAATATTTTATCATATACTAATACAAGGGCTCCCAGAGGCAGTACAGAAACAATTGAAGAAAGTAGTGGGGATGGAAGCAAAGGCTTGGCCGGAAATACAACTGACAATAGTACACTATTGTAGAACGTGCCAAGAAAAGATGAAACAAAAGGAAGAAAATAGAAAAGCGGAAGAGGCTAAATTAGTGCAGAAGAAACTGACTAAGTACACGATGGAAGGTGCACTAATAACCACACCTACAACAATGACACCAAACTCCACGCAAGTAGCGGCCACACAAGATTCCTCCCAAATACAATCACCACAAATTATAACACAACAGCTGCCACCACCCCCACCATACACGGCTAACATGGGAGGAGGATACATGACATCAGGAACTGGATATTATAATAACAACAGGGGAAGGGGAGGAATGATGAGGGGGAGGGGATATGGCTATCCTGCACAACAGCAAGGGGGAGGATTCAGAAGCTTCAACCCCACTGGGCAACCAGTATACCGGGATAATTCAGGAAGTTTCCCATGGCAGACCAGGCTACCACCTGCATGTTGGATTTGTGGAATGTTAGGACACATGTCACGCACATGTAGAATGAGACCCTCCACACCAGCGTGGGGGCAACAGGGACAACAAGGGCCTACAAGGGAACAGCAGGGTTACCAACAACAGCAGGGGCTGCCACAAGGCAGCACGCAGCAACAGTTGGTAACATAACAACAGCCACAAACATATTCACTACCGCAACAACAGGTAGCGATAACACAACAACACCAAGTGCAGCCAGTGCAGCAGCCCACTCAAATACAGGACCATAAGGTAACCTCCACCGATACACAGCTACAACAAACACAACTGGGAAGGGTGACTGTCCTGGGACACAACCCTTACACAGGAAGTGGTCAATCATTATACCCACAATAGGACAGCCCACAGACGTCCTTGGTGTGTCCCATCCTGTCGGTAACACCTAATAGTGCGGAGGAACCATGCATTGAGGTAACGATAGGTGACAAAACATTATCATTCCTTGTTGAGAAGGACTCAGCAAAATTGCTAATGGTGACCACGTGCTACTCCGCAACTTCAATAGAAAGTGGAACAGCCCACGCTTTACTGGTCCTCATTTGGTAGAGGAGGTAGCTACGAGAGCGGTGAAGTTGCAGGATAAGCGTGCTTGGATCTACAAACTCCGTACCCGCCCTAGCGTTACCGATAGGGCCATTGGAAGAACGACAACAGCATCACCTACAGAGAAGGAGACGTCGACCACAGCTGACGACATTAGTGTCACTAAACCCGATCACCCCCCAGCGTCCCCAGAGACAAGTACTGAAATAGACGCTGGACACTTGCCCACAGCCCATCCCATGGTCACGAGATCGAAAAGTAAACAGACTTCCGCCAATTGAGCCCCAAACCCCCTGCCCACTAAGGTCACCCCCAATTGAAGGACATTGTTTTGTGCACACACACATGTAAACACTTGTATGTTTTCTCTTTTTCTTCTCTCGTACATGCAGGTACCGTGTGTAATTGCATTGTCGAGAAAATAAGTAACTAACAGCGCGCATTGCCCAGGAGTAGATGCTACCCACTGATGATAACTACCCTGAAGCCCTATCACACCAATTTGTATATCATATAAGAAGGCCAAAGTACCTAAAAAGAAGGAGGGTATGCGTCTATTACACCGCATTTGTTTTGGCCATAGAACAATCATTTCCCCATCTTCACCAGCACTTACCTGCTCTAAAAGATAGATCATTAAGGTTTGTGTGGGAACAGCTCTTCGCCTGGGCACTGAACGACTACTTGATAGGGAGAGCTTGATAACAACAACTAACCATAATAACAAGCGTATTGAGAATTTTCAGGCGGGCAACTTTAACGTCGCAAGAATAAGCTGCCGGACTGCAGCAAGGTAAGAGCAAATGCCGCTGAGACTAGCTTTTGTAATAAAAATGATAGGAGTATTGGTCATCACTGGTCTATTGGCTGCCTCTGTATGGCAGAAAAGTTATGCTATCAATATTATGGCTGCACCAAAAGCTAACGTACACCCTCCCACGGCTGCAACAGGTGTGACGTCAGGTGGTACTAGCAACCCTCCACATAAAGGAAGTAGAGTTAAACGCAGCACATACTCAGATAATAAGGGTATTGATAATTACATAACAGATTCAGCACACGTCTCGAACAACATGTGGTACCAGCACATGACCCAAATAGGTAAGCAGACAACAGAAGACAGCTGTTATGTTTGCTCATTGATCCCATACGCCATGAGCGCTTCTCGGACATTCGTAGCCACAAAAATAGAAGACAAGACGGCACGATGTATAATATATCTGGCACTATTCCAAACGAGAGGGCGGTTTCAAGGAACGGTGATGAGAATGGAGTGGAAAACAAGAGACACATACCCGTACAAAAACAATTTCCTCAAGTCATATTTGAGTTACCACAAGAGCAGTTTGCATGCCGAAGCGTTCAGGTACATGACAAGTGGCCCTGAAAAGGGAGAAACGAAGAAAGTAACACTACAATACCTACCCTGTGATTGGTATGCCACCGAAGTTCCTGGTACACAAGGCTGTTGGGAAAGGCCACTGGTAACAATAACAGGGAAGGTGTACATGAACAATGAATGGGACATAGGAGTGGTCGGTATCAACATGGTAACAAGAGAAAATACTACCACCATAAAGGAACACAATGACAGATGTTGGACGACATGGGGCAAGTACGTACCCCTGCTGACATGGATGGAGAAAGACGAAGACCCAATAAGCATACTACCGCTGACCGCGCCCAAGTTATGCTACCAACACAGAGGAGATGTGGAGGTGGGATACAACACCAACTGTGCAAGCCTGTTAGAGTTACCAGAGGGGGGTGCTGGAATGGCAGTGATAATGGATCACTATTGAGCCTGCGGAAATAAGGTGTATCACACCCTGCCCCCGTTGTGGAATGGTATATACACAATGGTACACATCAATGTACCATCACTAGTGGTGCCCCAAAAACATGTGAACATGGCCAACTTCCCCAAAATGGATGAAGGGAACAAGAGGAAGAAGAGATCGGTACAATCACAGCGGGAGAAGGACAACGACAACAACAACAATAATGTCTTGAACAGGAAAAAGAGACAAGGAGAACCTCTGACGGGGAACTACCTGTGGGGAAGGTCGCAAACAGCACTCACTTCTATCCCACCAGAACACAGGTTATTTAGCAGAGCTGCTATGTTCTTTTCGTCAATAATACACCCTGGACTACAAGCTTATGCAAACGCTAAATGGCTCCAGATAACCTGATGGGAACTAATGATGACCATTAATTCAACAGTAAACGGATTTAACGCAATAAAAGAGGAACTACGAGCGGTGAGAATGGTAGCACTACAGAACAGATATGTATTGGATCTCCTCACAGCGATAGAAGGAGGAGTTTGCGCAAAGATAGGACAATCATGCTGCACATTTATTCCTGCTAACAATGCCGACAATGGTACACTCACCGAAGCAGTATCACAGCTGGCCCAGATGCACTCCAAAATGATGGAAGAAAGTAAAGGAGTGAAGAAGGATGACAGCTGGTTTTCATTGCTATGGTCATGGATGCCATCATGGCTGTCGGACGGGCCTAAGATTATAGTTGGATGCATAATACTGGCTGGAGCTGCATTGATTATAATAAGGTTTTGGAAGGCCAGCAAGGCACGCACTACAGACGAGATGATCGAAATGGTCGGTATGCACCCCTTGATGCCAACAGATGATGAGCAGCACACAGACACCATAATAAAGGAAAGAGAAAAACTGCGCAGACAGATCATCACCAACAACCTAGACCCACCATCCGTAAAGCTCGAAAACCCAAGAAACCCGAGAAGCTACATCGGAAGATGGGTATACTGCAAACTGGGAGGAAGTTGTGTATATATGTATTGGTCATTTGAGGACCATGTCAACCACTACGGACACCTGGGAGGAGTGACTAAAATATGGAGAGTAAGAGGAGATAGAGAAAAGGATATGTTTGTGGTCGACAAGTCGACCAGAGGGGGGACTGAAGTGGGAGAATGGGAGAAAAGACTCCCCCCAATCTCCTCGCGCCCCTGGCCCAGAGGATCGCGGCCCAGACACCCGCCACGAGATGAATTCGTATATCTACCAGACGACCAAATACCCTGGTACAAGAACATACAGATGTGCCCACCAGCCTGCCCGCCAGCCTGCCCTACTCAAGCCGACACCTGCGGCATGGATCAACTCGACTAAGCCCTTCCACAATAAGGACCTACATCGTTAGAGATACCATGACGACCTAGCCAACTGTCAGAACACGCGTGCAACCATGCACACTGGACACTCCCACACCAATCCACACGAAGAATATACTCAGTGCTATGACGTAGGTGACGGACACACCCACTGACGCGCATCTTTATTATTTTTCACATAGGTTCTCCAAAATGCAGAAACGCAAGACGCACAAAGTACTCGTTTACATGCTTGTTGACGCTTCTCCCGACCCTTGCATCATGATGAAAATACAACGAAGACATGACACTGCCTATGAAGCCATGTGACACCGCAACATAAGTGCAGTGCATTACACATCCCCACCTATGAACCAGGCCCAAGTAGGCCGCAAGCAAGAGCCGCCATGAACACTGAGCGAGCAAGAGTACAATTGCTGACCCTGCAGAATGAGCCCAGCGAGAGCTGGCAGCCAAGGGAGCGATGTAAGCAAAGCAAAGCAAAACCAGGCACGCAGAGGCAAATACAACTTTAAATGTGCAGAATTCTGCCTCAGCCACGGTCTCTCCTCACGTGACCAAGCCAAACCTGACAAGGAACCAGACCCACGAGGGAGAAGTCGCCTGGGTCTCACGTCTGGGACACAGGCTGCAACAATGAAATGACTCAATGGACACCTACAGCGATGGGAATGGTCTGCTCTCAGGCCTATGAGCAAATCCATGCATTGTCTGCACGAACACATAGTTACATATTGTACACCGTGAGCTGGGAACAACGATGGTCCCAGGCTGGGGGGCTCGCGAGTGGACCAATCAGAACATGGGGCACTCATCACTGACACCACTAACATTAGCCAATCATTAGGGGTCTTCGTGTAACAATTTTCAAGTATCTAATAGAAGGGACAACCCAAGTATACCACCTGACTGACCCTTAACCACTAACAATCTTCTCTATACGTATGCTATACCAACCCTACCACTCGAGGAACCAATCCAGAGTGGTGATAGGTTTTTTGCTAACTTTCCCAGGTGACGCAAGTAGCGCGTCATACTGAGGCAAAAAGGGGCCTGCGAGCCCCACGAATTTCGAGAGTCTGGACGGACGCGTACGATCCTAGACCCATCCCTGCCGTTGTTCAATAAACAGCAGAATCACCTTGCTTCTTGTGTGTGTCTCATACTCATTTTTGGGAAAACACGGGAGGAGTTGGGGCCTCCCAGCCCGGAGGTCCGCGGACGGCCCAGCCGACCCCGGGAGATACTCCCCGACAACGCGACAAATGGTCTACCATGACCAAAGTTAAATAAGTCTTGTTGCTCAGCCTATTTGTGTCACCCTGTCAGACCGGACCCCCAAACCCAAACTTTTTCTAAACTGTTGAATTGGTAACGGGCTGCGGCAGACACGGTGCTAACAAAACTGCAAAATCATGGCAGAATACCTAAGGAATTGGCAGGAATAAACTGCTAATTTATTCACACCTAGGGGTAATATGACCCATGCATTTTTCAATCCAACTCCCAAGCAAGAGGATCTAAGATCATTATTTTTCAAATTAGAGAGATTTTCCAAAAAGGAAATCAATAAATATTGGGAAATAGTATCATTAGAGAACTATGTTAAAAGCAAACTTATCCCAACAGGACTTTGGATTTTAATATTTCCAAATTTCAGCAATGACAAAGATAAAGATCTAACAGACCTGTGGGAAAAGAACCTCAGCTGCAGGTAAAAGAAGATGATAGAACTCTTGATTGAGCACACTATAACAAAAAAGAATAACTGAACAAATAGATTGCATTAAGAAGGAAATAACAGAAAAGAAATCTCTAGAGGCAACAAAAGAAAAGAATTACAATACAATGCATGAAATTCTAAAAAAATATCAGGATGAGATTAAACTAAGAAAACTAAGGAAACATTACAGAGATGAAAGAAACTATATCGAAGACAGAGTTTATACCTTCCAAGCAAAATGCAACCAATTTACAAAGACAGGATCTAAAACCAGTACTCCTAATACGTCCTCAGCAAGCTCAGATGCAGAATCTGAAGGAGAAACTACCATTACAGATATAAACAACACTGATGAACCAACCAATGAAAAAAACAATTTAGGATACATGAATCAAATTAAAGGTTTAAAATGGTAACAGAAATCAAATACCCAAGCAGGTCTGTTTTCAATTACCAATGAACATGGCACCCACGCAACTTACACAAGGAGGAGAGGAAGGGTGGGGGGACAAGACCCAACAAATCAAGGACCACAAGAAAATATAAACAGAAGATTTACCAGAGCAAGTGCGAAAGAACACAACAGGAACAAATAGGAAGAGATCTTGTTATAAACATGTCTAAAATAGTACTGAGTGAAGTTGAACATAGACTACTCAACAAGGGGCTTCATTTGCTCCAACAACTTGGTTTAACAACATTGATATCCATATTGACCTGTTTAAATTTGTGTGCAAGCTTAAACTTAAGACTTTTTTGCAACCAAAGCACCAACCTACTACCAAACTCCTACACAGGTTGAAAAAAGTGGCATTACGATCCAAGAGATAGAAGATATACATCTTATCAGATCAATTGGGGAATCAGATGATTTTGACTTACCACAAGTACTTCAAGAACTGAATATACAATCAGACATGTTGCCGAACAAAGAACTGAAACCTACATCCAAATTTGTGCCACAGCTACCACCAGATAATATCATTGATACCTTTTACAAGGCAGTAACAGAAGACTTTTATAAACTTTCTGGCAAGAAACATCAAAAAGGACAAACACACAATATGACTTTGGAAGAAAATAAAGCCCTACAACACCTAGCTACGGACCTATCCATAGTGATCAAGGAAGCAGACAAAGGGGGTAACATCGTCATAATGGAAAAATCCGACTATTTGGAAATAGCCAAAAGACACTTAGAAACCCCTGGATGTTACAAGGTTCTCTCTGCTAACCCAAGAAAGGCAATCGTACAACAATTGGAGCAAGAAATATTGAATTGGTGTAGGAAAGGTTCATTGACAGACAAAGAAAAAATCTTTCTTTTCATCAAGCAACCAGTAATGCCAACCATGTACTTTCTGCCTAAAGTGTATAAAGAGTATGATATAATACCAGAAGGTCGGCCCATCCTGAGTGGTATCGGTTGGGCAATGGAAAAAATCTCACAATATTTAGATAACATTCTCAGACCAACAGCGAGTAAACTACAATCATATTTAAAGGACACCACTGACGTGACCTTGAAATTAAAAACCATTCAATGGAAGGAAAACTACAAATTGGCAAGCCTAGATGTGAAGGCATTACATACCTCCATCCAACATCAGTGGGCGATAAAAACCATAGACGACACATTCAAAGGAGACTCATCATCAATATACCAGCAAGTGCAAATGATCAAAGAAATGATCAGACTGATGTTTGAATGCAACATCTTTAACTTTAACAATTGCTATTATTAGCAAACAAAAGGTGTAGCCATGGGCACAGAATATGCCCCATCATTAGCAAACATTTTCATGGTTTACGTTGAGGAGACTGGCATATATCAGGACAAAGCACATCGCAAACAACTGTTTAAATGGATGCGATGCATCGATGATGTTTTGATAATTTGGAGAGGAACCAACTTAGAATTTAATGAGTTTACGAACCGTATTAACAACAATCAGTTGAGCATCCAATTTACCGGGCCACGTGATGATCATTCAATAAACCTTTTTGATCGAACATTCTATGTAGATTACAACAAACTCATGACATGCACTTTTAGGAAAACAATGGAAGCTAACTCTGCATTGCATGCCAAGAGTTGTCATCAAAGATCTACCATTCTCAACATACCATCTGGAAAATGTATCTGAGCTAGAAGAAATTACCAAACCAAAGAAAATTTTGAAAAAGAATGCCTACATTTGAAAACAAGATTTCTGACAAGAGGTTACTCTGAAGACCATGTCTAACGTGCAATTAATAAAAGCAATAAACTCACACAAGAACAGACCCTGGTACCAAGCAACAAAACGACAGAACAACGAAAAGTTGGCATTTTTTACCAAATTCAGCAGCAATCACAAGACTCTCCACAAAATCCTGTCCAAACATTGGTATCTTTTGAAATTGGATGAAAATATAAAGAATCATGTTGATCCCAAACCAAGAATTATTTTCAAATGGGCAGAAACTTTAAGAAACAAACTAAGCCCCTCACGGTTACCAGATTTAGTAAACACAAACAACATGCATTGGTTACAACCTCCCAATGATGGATTAAGAAAAATCCTGGAATTGCACCATGTGAAAGTATGCGTGTGACAAAACTAACCTATTTAAAGACCAGTATAACAATGAGATTAAGATTTGACAGACAATTAACTGCAAAACAAAACATGTGGTGTATGGTATTCTCTGTGTATGCAATCTGGTATACATAGGTAGTACCATCATCAAACTAAGACCTTGCATTCAGGAACACTTGGCAAAGATTGGAAGCCAAGATCTGAGATTACCTTTGGCTTGTCATTGGCAGAAAAAACATCAAATGGCGAATAAAGCTGATATTAAATTCATAGGACTTCAAAGAATCTCAATGGGCAAAAGAGGAGGAAATAAAGAAAAAACACTACGCCAGACAGAGGCCAGAATGATTTGTAAACTTAACACTACAGTTTTGGGCCTCAATTCGGACAATGAGATGGTGTCTTTTTTATAGCAATTTACTACTCTTTACATGTGTAATAATGTATGTATAGTTAAACAAATAATCCATGATGTATAACATTTGATACAACATGCCTATTTGCAAGTATGATTAACGTTTACCATCATCTTGCCTAAACCTGATCAATGAAAGAACAACATGTAACTGAACAATCTGTGCTATGTAACATACTTTATAATGCAGAAATTAACAGAGTGGACAAACTAGGGCATGTATGTTAAAACCCAATTTGCATGCTTTTCAATGTAACCTAAATGTAGCACTTTTCATAATGGATTGATTATGCTTTGAATGTTTTTGAACTTGCGCACAATGATTTTTCAAACAAAGCACTTCATGTACTAATGTATTGGACAACAAGCATGTAAATTAATTAACATAACAAATTGAGTTAAGCTATGGCTCAAACGGCAAATGTAGTCATGTGTATGCCAAATATGTGCACATTATCATCAATGTATTATGAACACAGCCAGTGATCAGAGTAAAATAATTCTAAATTCATGTTTGAACAAAATCACGACCAAATGGCAATTAGAGTCAGGTGTCTGCTGACCTATTTGCATGTCACTAGCAATTTATTATGTATACAACTGGTGATTAGACTAAAACACTTGCAAATATATATTTGAATAAGATTGAGGAACCATAGCCTTGTTAATACAGGAACACGACAATTGAGTCCCCAAAAGATGGCGCACAGCAAAATTGAAGTGTGAGTAAAAACTAAAAAAGGACTTTGGCATGTTTGTTCCCATGGTAACTTAACAACAACATTAAATACTGAACTCAATTGCCATTCAGCGCCCCACTTAGCAGCCGACGCACGTAGATACTGGTATCGGAGGAAAATTCACAGTAAGAGACCATCTGCAATCTATAGTCCCTTGTTGTTAGTGTACTCCTTTGAATCTAAAAAGCGCTGACATAGAATTAGCAGAGCGCATTATTATATGAGGCACTAGTGGCATGTTTCTCAATGAAACCCACTCTGTGAATGCTGATGGCGAACGGAGAATTGAAATGTATTGCTCATTTCTCTTGCTAACATCTATTTACAAAAAAGGCTATTAGTCATACCGCAATAAAGACAAATGACATAACAATACATTAAACAGTACTTGTACAAAAATATTACTGTATGACAGTAAAAATACAAAATATACAATTACGTTTAATTTACCGCAGAGGGATTGAACCCAGTTATTGGTCGAGTATCAATTTAACAGTCTAATGGGGACGCAAATTTGAAGGTAAAATAATCTCATCAAACTTGAATGAACACATGGAGTTAACAAGTGCATTTGCTCGTGCTTAAGTTAGACAGACTAATTCTGCTTTTGTATTGTCCTTTTCTAATTTTTTTTCTCAACCTCATGAATCCTTCCCTTCACCAACCCTTGACTATCTGTGGTTGTAAAAAAAAAAATTAAAACCCATTTTACATGAATGTGAATCAACATTTCACTCATTCTCTTTTCTGTTTTTTTATGGTGTAAAACAATCAATGTGCAACAATGCATTTTGTAATGTTGACATGTGTGCATTCTTTAAAAAAAATGTTAAATTTGAACTTGCAACCATGGATTTGCTAACATAGTGTAACAAGCCCCTGATTTGATAAAGGCTTCTGACATAGCCAAAACACATGTCATCACCAAGGGAAACTATTTTAAAAAAGTACATGTTTGGAACACTGACTTGGTGCTGTCTGATATCTGAGCATTTCTGTAAATACTAGTTTTGATAGTAGTTTAATTGGCTTTTTAACCACAACTCAGTAAGACGTGACAAATGGTCTATGATGTCTAAAGTTAAATAATTCTTGTTGCTCAACCTGTTTGTGTCGCCCTGTCAGACCGGACCCCAAAGCCAAAACCTTTTCTAAACTACTAACAAAACTAACTACTAAACTACAAAAAGGACTTCTCAATACATGGAATATCAACAAAGATAGCTTTGCAAATATCTGTGGAGGTATATGGAGTCACACCATCAGCACATAACCGTACTTCAATGAAAAATCATACAAACAAAAGCAAAGAAACCCAATTGCCATACATAGTAGTGGACGAGGGTAGGAAAAACTTTACAATAGCATTATGGAACAAGAAATGCTGCTCACAAAAATATCCCCAGAAAACTTAGTATCAACTCTCCATTCCACTAAACCAATGAGTCCAGTGTACAAATGGTTGTGCACATCAATGTGTAACATAGGCAAAAAAACTTTCACATCTTTACGCCAGTTCCTCAATCAGTATGTGAAAGGCAAAGACAAATTGAAAATAAAACTATTACAAAGTAAGGACTCCTGTCCAGTGTGAAAATACACAGGACTACAAAGACATTCAATAGCCTGCATTTCTGGACCTATTTGCAAAAGCAACTTACACCATATCAAAATGATATCAACACACCATCCAACTCTAAGAAATCTGGTTCATAAACTGTAATATGGAAAAGTCCTGCTTTAGCACTAGCCAATTTAAATAACAATCTTCTACATGGTACAGCCAAATAACTACTCGGAGAAATAGAGCATATCCAGCGAAAATATTTTGGAAGTGAAAGCCACTTACAAAATGCAACAGCTTTACAACAGACTAGCAACAACTTTACAGATGGCAACCTTCTACTACACACATACAAAAAAGACATACTAAAGTTTAAAAACACATCTACTGAAGTACCAAACCATGTGTGTATGTGTTGAAGCAGGACTTTTTATAAGAATAGCACAAAAACTGTGGACATAATGTCCAAAATAGAAGACAATGAAGATTCCAAGTGGTTCGAATTAGCTCTCTATCATGTAGCAGATAACAAATAGGACATTACTGACGCCTTAATACTTTGCAGTTACTGCACTGCAAAACTTGACAACAACCAAATACCTTCACATGCTATCACAATTATTCCCACTACCAAAACCCCTGCAACAACTTAACTTGTATGAGAGCATCATAATTCAAACAGTGCACCCATTTCAAGCAATAATACGCCTACAACCAAAAACAGCAAAACTTCCTCCCTCTGAATTACTGAAAGGCATTTGTGGCAAAGTAGTATATTTGCCATTAGATCTCCAAGAAAATGTATATACTCTGGGAGTGCAATGTCCAATAGATCAATCTTTAATTATCTTAGTAAATGGCATACCTACAAAAGACAAAAATAATTGGCAACAACTTGTGGACTTACATAAAGTTAGAGAGGCCCTGCAATATCTAAAAGACAACAATGAATACTACAAAGAAATAAATATTGAAGAAAACCTGAGGGAAACCACCGAAATAATTCAAGACTCGTCAGGAACTGGTCAATTTCAACTTCTAGATCCTGCTACAGAATCCAATATTTAAGACCATTATACATTTCACCCATTATGCTCTAAAGACACCATAGATGATGCACTGGAGACTTACCAAATGCGACATGCCAAAGGATCTCCAATCAGCATATGGGAAAAAAGTATAAAAGCACAAGCCTTTCCTCTACTCTTTCCTACTGGAAAAGGAGGACAGTACGATGAAAGACCCACACAAATAACAGCATCAGAATACTGTTCTTTACAAATGTATTCTGACGACCCAAGATTCAGACAAAATGTGGAATACATATTCCACCTTCTTTTTGAAAGTAAACTAGCAACTCTATGCTACAGAGTTGCACACACATTAAAGTCAGGTACCAATTTTCAAAATATGTCAGTTATGCAATTACTACAAAAAGTACAAGAAAAAGATGAGGTTTTACAGTCGAGCATTACAAATCTTTTAGCAAACATGTGTGGTACAAAAGAATACTGCATCCGACGTCACGCAGATGTACGCTGTATGATAAGTAACCTTGGCCCACCCATTTGGTTTGTGACATTAAGTTGCGCAGAATATGCATGGGAAGATTACACGATTTCCTACGCATAGCAAAATAAAATAAAACAAATATAGATATAAAAACACCAGGAGAACTATGCTCTTTAGATCCTGTAAATGTATCAAGACATTTCCATCCTCGCTTCATTGGTCAAAGGTGTACATAGCCATGACCTGACCAGTGGTTACTGGACAGTACCCATGAGTAGGGAAGACCAGTGCAAGCTTTCCTTTACCTTTGGGCACAGCAATATACGTGGACCTAAAGCCCCTTTGGATACATCAACTCCGGCAATGAGTTCAACATCTTTCTACATAAGGCCATGCCTGATTTAGGAGAAAGGGGAATCCTGGGTATGTATTTGATGTTCTGATCAAGATCTCAACTGTGGAGGAACATAGCAGAAATCTGCTATGTTCTAACACAGTTGCAGAAGGCCAGAGCAAAACTGTCCTCTCAGAAGGCACTGTGGTGTAAGAACCAAGTGAACTTCTTAGGGCACAAGATCACCCCTGAGGGTCTTAATCCCCAGACAAAGAAGGTGGAACCCTTATTGAAATTAAGAGACCCTACTACTCTGCGAGAATTAAGAAGCCTTCTTGGACTCACTAATTATAGTCAGAAGTTCATTGAAGACTACTCAGAGGTCACTCGACCCTTGGACCATTTATGAAAGGCCATAGTCAAGTTGGAGCGGGGTCCGGAACAAGCAGAGGCAGTTAAACTACTAAAAAGAAGCCTTTCCCAGGCTCTTTCTGGAGACAGGTTCTCAGAAACATGCCTATGAGTGGCGTTGCATCAAAAGCATGACAAAGTTAACAAAGTCATCTCTTACGCGAGCAAGACTTTGTTCTCTGTGGAGGAATAATTCAATGACTGCCAGAAGGCACTCCTGGCAATGGTTTGGGGTTGAAAAATTACCATCCAGGGGCAGCATATCATTGTTGAGACTCCTCATCAACCCTTGGAATATCTACAAAGTCACAGAATCAGGACGGGGAAGGCCAGTAATTGCAGAATTACTTCCTGGATTCTGTTCATGCAAGGATTTCCTGTGAAGGTCAGGTATGGCCAAAACAAGAAGAGTCCCCTAGCACAAGGTTTGGCGGACTTGCATGATTGTGCTCAAGAAAACTGTCCTGGAGACGAAAGTCTAATGACCAACAACATGAAAGTGTACTTAACTTTCCCAAACAAGGTGTATGAAGAAAACACGTTTCTAGGGGGAACCCAATGTTTATGTGGATGGGTGTCCCTACCATGTTAATAACAACAGGAAACAGAGCTAGTGGCTTGCATTGGGAATGGGAATGCATATGTGAATGATACCCCAGAACCATCTGCTGGTTACAAAATAGGACCCCGAAGTAGTCAGGTTGCAGAGTTGATGGCTGTTCATCCAGCCATCCTCACTGCAGTGCACCACCAACTCAATAAACTGATCATAATCACTGATTGATTATGTCAGGAATGGGTTTGTGGAGCACCTGATGAACTGAAGAATCTAAGCATGCTTTGTGCCAATAATAAACCCCTAAAGCATACCAAACTGATTTAGTCAATTGATGATCTGGTGACCTCCAATGAGATGGTCAACTATTAGAAGAAAATAAGAGGTCATTCCAAGAAAGTGTGCCAGGTAAGACTGGAAATGACCTGGCTGAACAGCTGGCTAAAACCTGAGCTCTGCAGAAAGGTTTCATAGAAATTGAATCACTGCTGGGGGAAATCCAAGTTTCTGCTGTCACCAGGTCACAAACTCTTGCGAATAGTGAAATCTCAACTGCCCAGTGGAGTAAAGATACCCCAGATTCAGATGTGATCAAGACACAGAAAGAGGACCTAATCATTTTAAAGAGTTTTCCTCTAACAGAGTCGGACTGGTAAAGAGGTTTGATGAAGTTTTCCAAGATGTTTATGAAGTTTTCCAAGATGTTTATTTATTTATTTATTTATGTATTTATGTATTTATTTTGTACATTTGTAAAAGCGCACAAAACCCACAGGCATCTAGGTGCTAGTTTCTGGAAGGGATTTGGAAGGGGGTAAAAGATAGAGGTAGAAGGCTTAGGTGAAGAGGAGGGGTTTGAAGTGTTTCCTGAAGATGTAATAGAAGGGTTAGTTTTGCAGGTAAGGATGTGTTCATTCCAGAGAGCTGGAGCACGGGCTATGAAGCTAGCACCCTCAGCTCTTTTCCTGTTGAAGCGAGGAGTAATCATCCGGTTTTTGTAGGCAGATCTGGTAGGTCTAGTTGATGAGTGTTTTTTTATGGTGTCTTTGAGGTGTTGGGATTTGTAGGTGATACGAAGTGTCTTGAATTTAATTCTGTCCTTGATTGGGAGCCTGTGTGTTGACTTTCTGGCCTCCGTTATGTAGCTGTGTCTGTCAATATTAAGTGCCACACCCAGAGCATTGTTTTGAATGGTTTGGAGTTCATGCACATTTTATTCTGAAGTCCTGCAAAGTAGGGCATTGCAATAGTCCAGTTTGGATCCTCTAATGTCTCGGGCAATTTACGTGGTGATTCTGGGATGTGAGGAATGGATTTCTAGAATTGCTGAGTTTGATTGCGTATCTTGAGGAGGAGCCAATGTGGTTGACCTGACGGGTCATGGTGATTTTCTGGATCCACGATGGTTGGTTGATAAGGAGAGCCATATCTGGCTGTGACGAGCGGGTGGTACCTACCTCATGCCTCATGATGAACTACGCCCAGGACGTAGCCACTGCTGGTCATAGAGGGTTGCACATAACATTAGAAAACCTGTGCAATGTTGCCTACTGGACACACATGGGCCAGGACCTCAACAATTACCTAAAGGTGTGTCTTGTGTGTTCTCAATTTCCACCCAGTTCATTCACACACATAGCTTGCCTACAAAAAATGGGAATGACACTGCCTTGGTCATATTTGCAAGTCGATTTCATCGGCCCAGTGATTCGGTCCTCTCTTGGATCTGTGCCAGCCCCTTATTGATGTAGGGAAGGGGCCACATTGACATGTGGACCCATTTGTTCAACTCCCTCAGGTCTGCACTAGTCTCTATTTGTTTTGAGTATCCCCAGTACCAGATTGTTGAAAGTACTGTGGATCAGATGAATTATCCCACAGGATTCTAAGTTCTTAATAATCTCTGTGAGTGACTCCATGGACGTGAGAGGTAACCAGTATTGTTTGACAAATAACGGAGCCATCTTGGGTCTATGGGTATGGTGCTTGAATGAATGGATGTGCATCCAGAGTCGTATGAGTCTACTGAAAAGATACCTTGGAATTCAAGGAAGACCTGTTTCAGCTTTTCTCTTTGCTCCCCGGTCTCACAAGCATCAGCAAGATTGATCCTTTCCTCGACCATCTGCTTGAAAACTGGAAAGACCATGGTCTAGGCAATTTCAACACTATTCTCCAGACATATCTTTTGATGGTGTTGATGTGGACAGTAGGTTCCAGGGATTCGAAGTAGTGGTTAACTGCCAGTCGTGACCAGGCTTTATCATTAATTTGGTCCAAATTGATTGCGAATCGGTTGAGGATGTCACTGCCCAAATAAAGGCAGAAGCAACATCTCTCATGGCCCAGCAATTATGTTCTATGCTTTTGTTGACAATGGACATTGTTAGCATACACCTGCTAGGCAGGAGATGCTGGGAGTGTGGGGTTTCCAGACCTATTTCCCATGTGCCAATAAATTTAAATGTGGGAATGGTCAGATCCTTTGGGAGCTTCCTGAATAATCCTTTGTTGATGAAGCCTCTTCCATTATTCAGGCATACTCTGGCAAGCGCCGGCCCCTCCCTCTCATTTAACTGAATGGAAAAAATAATGGTTTGCCCTTTAGACTTTGAGTGGGTTCTTCCTTGTGGAGTTTGACAGGACTCAATGTTTCTTCTGATTTTGGACTGGTGTAAACCTTTTGTTCCCTTCCAGTGTGGATTGCCACTTAAAACTGGGTGGAATGTTGATTTTCAATAATAGAGAAGTGTTTTTTTTCTCCTACAGAGATGATAGAGATGTCTGGGACTTGATCATTCTTGAAATGGAATTCTACATTCTCAGAATGTTTGATCAATAAAATCTCTGAACACTGTCTGCTCCCTCCTGATATCACAGGTCACCTATTCCATCCCATAGGGGCAGGATGAGTAAACCATGAAATTCCCTCCATTGCCTGCTAGAAATCTTTTCTGGAGGAATACTGTTGCTGATGTTGAAACAGTCGTTTGGGATTGTTCACATGATTTCATTACCTAAATCAACAGAATAATGTTGGGCATCAACTGCCATTCCAATAAAGGTGTCTGTGCCCAAAGCGATACTTCGAGGGTTGCAGTTTTCCACCAATATTAGAATGGTATCATGTTCTAGGTCTTCTAGAGGTATCATATTTCAGTACAAACCTTGTTGTTGTAGATGGGAATTTAAATGTATATAGGCTTCCTGATATTTGAGGTTCTGTCCTCACTTAACTTTGAGGGGAATGGTAAATTGTCGTACCTGTCCTGGGATGGTAACCTCTTCTAGCACCTGGACTTCAACTGCATAAGGCAGAAATTGAGCTGACCGGAATGTTTTTTTGGTGCTGGCAAAGCCCATGGGGTTAACTGCCAGTCGTGACCAGGCTTTATCATTAATTTGGTCCAAATTGATTGCGAATCGGTTGAGGATGTCACTGCCCAAATAAAGGCAGAAGGAACATCTCACATGGCCCAGCAATTATGTTCTATGCTTTTGTTGACAATGGACATTGTTAGCATACACCTGCTAGGCAGGAGATGCTGGGAATGTGGGGTTTCCAGACCTATTTCCCATGTGCCAATAAATTTAAATGTGGGAGTGGTCAGATCCTTTGGGAGCTTCCTGAATAATCCTTTGCTGATGAAGCTTCTTCCATTATTCAGGCATACTCTGGCAAGCGCCGGCCCCTCCCTCTCATTTAACTGAATGGAAAAAATAACGGTTTGCCCTTCAGACTTTGAGTGGGTTCTTCCTTGTGGAGTTTGACAGGACTCAATATTTCTTCTGATTTTGGACTGGTGTAAACATTTTGTTCCCTTCCAGTGTGGATTGCCACTTAAAACTGGGTGGAATGTTGATTTTCAATAATAGAGAAGTGTTTTTTTTCTCCTACAGAGATGATATAGATGTCTGGGACTTGATCATTCTTGAAATGGAATTCTACATTCTCAGAATGTTTGATCAATAAAATGAAAGGTACCATTCATGCTCACATAATTGGTACTCATTTTTATTTTACAGGCTGATTAGTTTGGGTCCAGGGGACTTGGTTTACACAGTGAATCAGAGGTGATAACCTTCTTAGGAGATAGTTCCCAGGTAAACAAGGTGTGCCCTCTGGAGTCACGACTATTACTGGATGTTTCAGCTGATGCCGTCCGATTTTTATTTCCAGATCTGCAGTCCCTTTCACAGAAATGTAATTCCCATAGAAATGTTGTCTAGGAAGCTGTGTCACACGAATTTGGTGACCCTCCCCCTGTTCCGAGTTTACTTGGTCTAAAGCATTTGTGTAAAGGATGGTGGTTTTGGATCAAGTATCCACCAGAGCTGCAAATGCACACTGACCCTGCACCTTGACCGGTGCATAAAATCGGCCTTCTTTCTCCTCCAGCGTGCAAAGAAAGTGTGAGTTATTTGACAGCCCAGTGGTCATGTTCTTAATATTTAACTTTGATACTGTGTGCTCTTGGGCAATTTTCTGTGTCGGAGTTCAGGAATCTGTAAAGAAATCTTTGAAACTCGCAATGGGAGTCAGGGAATCCTCCTTTTCTCCAGCTCCTTGGCTGTCCATCTTCACCTGGTGACAGTTCTCAGAACCTGTTTAGAGAAAGGACACCCCCTCAGTTTCAATACTGTCTGGCTCGCCTTTTTGGGGTTGAAGAGTTTCTTGTTCTGGGTCGGTCTCCATACTTACCCTGTCCCATTCAGGGTCTTTTTGGACCCATTTTTCTTTGGGAAGGATCCCCTATTTCTAAGGCCCCCTGTCTCCAGGTCCAATGGAGGGGTCGTTTTTACCCCTGCCACCTTTGCAACATCAGGGATGTTAGATGGTTTGGTTGTTGGGGTTACTTTCAGGGGCTGCTGGATCTCATTGATCCTGGTGGCCTATTCAATCACCCAATCTAGGGTACTGTGCTTATGATAATCATGCATCAACTGAGTCATTATGTATTTGGGTAGAGCATGGAAATATGTAGTTAATGCCTCTAATGCTTTGTACCATATATCACCTTGACACCAAATGTGAATCCCTTCTGATGTGATAATTGCATCGTTGTAGCTTGCCAGCTCCCTTCATCCAACTCTGTCCACCTGCCACAAATGTACAGCTTAGTAAGGAAGTGTCTCCTGGCATCATCTAATTCAATTGTATTCATTTTAAAAATGGCCTGTTACAATTTTGGCAGAATTTCCTTTGCACGGGGATACAAATCTTCCTGTTCCCACCTAATTTCCACACACAATGCCAAATCCAAATCAATACTTACTAATTCTTAATTCATCACCTATACATCTCCCTGGAACTCAGGGGTCAAGTCCTCACTGCACTTTAACAAATCAAAGATGCATTTCCCTCCAAATTAATGCAATTCCATCAAAATGAATATTATGTCACAATGCACATGTCATGAGTCAAAAATAACCATCCAAATACTGACCATGAGAGCCCAATTTGTAATCGTTTATTGAGAGGCCATCGTCAACTCATGGAGTCTCTTCCCTCCCCAAGCTAAGTGTCACGCAATAAATGGTTAGTGTCAGTTCTTTTATTCAGCACTATCTCCAATTCATCTAATATCCCTTGGATCCCTCCCCACGAGCAACCAATGTGTCATGAACCAGGCCGATGAACAGTAAATATATTTCAAACACAACTTTATCAGTGGCACAACACAATAAACTTCTCTCAACATAAATAAATTACAGAAGTGGGTTGAAAAGAACGCAAATCACAATTCTTTATTTTTTTCAAATTTCACTTCAAGAAATAATTAAACTAATCAATAAACAAAAACAATTACTTAGGCAACGCTGTGCAATTTTGATTGTCCTGCATGCTTAAACGGGCAGCAGTTCGGTTTACCAGTTGGTACAATGCCATAGTAAACATGATTTCACCCACACATTTATTCTTTAAAATAACACAGGGTGATTTAGGAGTTGGTTTTTAAGACCCCCTCCACTTAAAGGCCTGTGTTGGGGTAGCGGGATAGCAAAAATTGGGATGATTTGAGGATTTTTTTATTTCAGACCCACCTCCACTTAAAGGTCTGTGTTGGGGAATTGATGGTAGAGATTACCCAATAAAATTACAGTCTATAATTTTCAGCGTTCACTGGGAATGAGCTTTGTGGTGTTCTGCCAAGGGGAATTAATTACATTAATATTTTTAGTTAAATAGGCGAGGATATACACAGTGTTGCACCCCCACTATGGGAAAGGATTAAGTCTAGCAGATTCCCCATTATTTTGGTTACACAGGGCTCAAGTCTGCTTACATGAAAACCTCTGCTTAAAGATCAGGAAAGCCAGTTGCATATCAGGACCCTCTTGGAGAACAGGGCAGGGTTTGGTTACTCCACTCTCAAAGATCTTCCTCAGCTCTACACCATAGAGTCCACTCAGCTTTTTTAGGCCTACCTGGTGACAGATAGCTCCACCCAGATGCAATCTCCTTAGGTGGTTCATTGTGGCTGTCAGATGGTAGATTTCAGCAGCTCTGTCCCTCTTCATGTTGCATCCACTTTTTAGAACAGCGATGACACCATCAAGCTTACAATCCTGGCGAGTGCATTGCAAGAGTTCTCACACCCAGGATTGGACAGTTACCCTTCTCTCTCCTCCCACCTCCAGCCCCTCTCTAATAATTGGCTTAGGAGTCTGGAGCAGATGTATGACAGCTTCAATTTGCAATGCCCATTTATTCTCATGATACATTTTTGGCAAAAACTAGTTTTGTGGCAAAACTTCATAATTTTACTATGAACTGCCATAATATATATATTTTCGGATTTAGCTAATCAGGGATAATGTAAAAAAACAGCAGCCGGGTCAGCACCATCCGTTTGGCAAATGTTCTGCCCTTTTTACAAAAGCATAATCGTTAGAAACATGCAATTTATTCCCCACATACCTAATTTTACACTTCACCCGTTTGCCAACTATCACATTTGGAACATTTTCCGATCAGCCATAAACCCACTTTGAAGGCCATTACAGATCCCTGAGTCACAGGTGGATGAATTTTATATCACCAAAATTGCCTGGAAATGACCTACAAAATGCTTCCTCCAGGTCATTTGTCTCTTTGTTGTTTGAAGTTAGTTGTTTCAAGATTGAAAAATACTTGGTATAAACCAGCTAGAGCCATTGGGCCTGCCCCGAGCTGAGCTTTCTGAGACAGTAAGTCTGGGAGACACTTGGTTTTCAACACTCCTAACAACCACACTTTATTGCAGTTGTAAACAGTTGGGATACACACAAGCATTTGTGGAGTTTGTCCAGAGACCCACCATTGGTCCTTGGCTGAAAGGAACCCACATATTGCTTTTTCTAACAACAGCCTTGATTCCTAGTGTGTTTTCAGGGTCCACTTTGCTATTGCGCTGAAAGTACAGGGTTGTTTCTTTCAGTCATTAATACAATACACTTTTAATTATCTGCTGTTCTTTTTTATCTGTTGAAAAGGGAGTCTGAATTATCACAGTGCACCACCTTTTGATGGGAGGCAGTTTCAGTGAAAATGCTGCATTTATTTCTCTGCCGGTAATGTGATGTGCTTTTCCAATCTGCACTTGGATTGCATTTTTGTTTTAGCCTTCTCTGGATTTCCCTTGCAATTCCGTTTTGGTGTCAGTGTTTAAAAAGCCTGTTTTCTATGTGAAAGGGACCATTGCATTTTTCTGCCTTTGTGAATTACAAATGCTGCTTTTCCTTTGGTAACAGCAGGTAGGCCTTTTTTCACATGGCCTTTCAGTTCCATTACTTTGGGCCTTTGATCACACCCCAGAAGGTGGGACGAGGTGGGGCTGACTACATGGGGAGATATGCACACAGGGGGGCATTTGGGGATTTGACGACTTGACACAGGCGTAGCGGGTCCCCAAAGGTCAATTCTTAAGTTATCGAAAGCTTGTTAAGATTGCGAAACATAAGTGGCCTGAATGGCCAGAGGAACCAGCGCCCACTAAGCTGCTATCATTATTTGTACGAATTGGAGGATGGCTGGAGGCCTGTATCCAGGTTGTATGAGAGCTTGTAGAATGAGACCTATGAGAGAAGCATGACATTGAGAATGGAATGGAAACTGATCTGGGCCAGTCACAGAGCGATGCTCAATGGGATAGTCCACTATACATTGCAAAAAAAGTTCTCCTGCAATGCTAGATTCCACCTTCTCCAGCTTAACCTTCTATATAGATCGTACATGAGTCCCAGTAGATCAGCTAAATTTGATGCTTAGGTGCCGCCTAACTGCTCATGGTGTGAGGATGATGGTGTGGACATTTTACATATGTTTTGGAACTGCCTGAAAGTATGTGACTTTTTGTATCAGATACAGCTGGCATGTAGAAGGGCAGGGATCAGTGGATATCAGTGGTCTCCAATGGAATGTTTACTGGGCACTTATCCTAGGCCAGACAAAAATAGGCACGTGGTCAGATTCAGGGACCTGGCTTGTGTCTTAGCCAAGAGTAGAATAGCTATGGCGTGGAAGCAGAAAGGGGGTCCACAATATCACCTCTGGCAATGTGATCTCAAGTTATGGAGCAAAGCTGAAACCAAAACTTGGTTCAAGGCCTTGAGGAAAGGTATCCAAGAAACCACTGAGAACATGGTAGCCTGGAATGCACCCCTCCTTCCAATGTTCAGCCTTTCTAATGATAGGCCCTTGTGAACACCTCAGTGTTCCTTTATATAGACATATGAACAAATGTGGGATACACTTAGAGCCTGGCTTGACCCTGAAATGTAGGTCCATTGTAGCGGATCTGAGGTCAGTAGTTGGACCCTTGCTCCGTGCACATCCATATTTGGGATATGGCACTGAGTGTGCACACCAACTCCTATCAGGACATTGTACGATAAGCAATGTTTGATGCCTTGTTTTTTGTTTTTTGTTTTTTATATTGTTTCTTGTTCTTTGCAGATCTGGCCACAGCTTTGATCCTTGTATGATGATAATACTTATTTACAAATAAACAGAATACAAACAAAAAACTAAGACTCTTCTCAATGTTTGTATTGGTGTTGGTGAGCTGTACCCCAGAGATAAATCCTTTTGCTTGTTCCAATTGACGGAAACAGCCATGTTGCAAGGGTATTGTTAATCCCATCACTGCTTCAATTGGCTACTTCTCTTTTCTGTCTTTTTGAGCATTTCCTCAGACTGCTGTTTCAGACGTATCAAGGTTTGCGCGGTACAATTGGAAAACGGTATAGTGATCTAAAATACAGACAAGGGAATGGTAAATGTCATAGTTGCTAAAGTGGTGCTCAGAATAGCATACCATAATCCTGATGGTGAAATGGCAGTGGTGCACGTTATAAATCACCATAACAACATAACATCAATCCTGCTTGCTGTCATACCACAAAGACTAACTGGGCATTTGTGGGTTCATCTTAAACTCACCAACCACAAATGTACATGTAACCAGATACTGTATTAAAGTACCCATTTCTACAGTTTATCTTGTTTTTATAACATCATAAAGCATGCGTGGTGTTGGAGTACACCCTTAGCAATTCAATGCTGTTTCTGGAAGCCAAAGTAAAGAGCAATGTAGTTGCATACAGTTATAATCTTTCCCTAGCACTACACTCTGATCTTTTATCCTACATTCTTCCAGTACAGCAATGAAAACCACAGGGCAAATCAGCTTTTCTGATACCATTCGTGCAATGAGTCCTTTCACTCACCACCATCATTGTATTTGTCACATGGTGGGACAAATAAAGGACTTTTAGGTCCTCTTTTCTTCTCAATCTAGAGTGCAAAACAGAATAACAATAATATGTTGGATTTGAAAAATGGGATGGTTCTGGATAAATTTCAGGAGTTTGGGTTGGTTTAGTAAAAGTGGTCCTTATCTTTTCCCACACATTTGGGGTGGGGATCAATTTTGAGGATTGTTGTTTGTGTGTTCAATGCACAGAGGTAATCCACATCAGATAGCCAATACGGGAAAGAGTCACAGAGGTAGGGAAGGACTCCATCAGGACAGGTAGCTGGTTTTGGGAGAAACCCTAGTCATAAATCCACTCCACATTCCCAACTTCCCATAAACCCACATGACCCCCCACCCCAGTTTATGGATGATGTACCATGTCCGTTACCACAGTTGAGTCTCTGCCTCAGAAGAGGTGACCATATTGGAAATGTTACAACTTTGCATTAGTTCAGAGAAAGAGGCATAGGAGATAATCGAGACCAGAAGGTAGGCTAATATTACTGAGATGGAAAACTCAGAAATGTTTGTTTTTAAGAGATTGGTGTTGCAACTCATTTTCAGTGGATCACATGGACCAACAGAGGGTCCACTTGATATGGCCCTTCCAACTTCAAGCCAAAGCATACTTTCTCAGATGGATCTTCAGTGGCACAAGATGCTGCAGAGAGTAGCAGGTGCAATTGGTTCCTTAGCTCAAGAATCCCCTCTGCCCCCAGAGCTGGACAAAGTCATGGAACATCAAAAAGGCATATCTTGAATCAGTGTAAATATTCACAGACTGTTGTGTAGCTAGCCTGCATGTCAGAGTGAGTACCACAAGCTATACGACTTGTGTGGAAGTGACATGAGACAGGAGTACACTCTCCACCATGTCGCCAGGTACACATACCACATACCATGCTACCCCTTTCTGATCTCAGTAACTCAGTTACATGAGCCATCCATAAAGTAAATTAGATATGGCTCTGGTAGGGGGACATCAATTAAACTTGTTGGGTGTCAATAGGAAATCAGTGATGGCAACACAATCATGGGGTTATGTATTGTGCAGTTTGCTACCCTGTGGAGTGAGAAAGAGAGATGCTAGGTTCCTCATTGGGCATCTGACCAGAATAACATTGGGAGAGTTCAGGAGTAATAGCTTGTATTAACTAGCTTGGGATTTGAACATGTGCTGAACTTTGGTTTTAAACACGACCATTGAATGTGGCACTGCAACAACTAAAGTGGAAACTAAGACAATATTCTCAGTTCTGAAGCTGCAACTGACCACAAACAAGACAGCATCCAAGCTGCAATGAGGTTTAACTCCTTTCTACAATAAGCCACAGTATTGTGATGGATGCCATGTGTCTGTGCCATGCGTTTGGGTAAAAAAGAGCAAAACTATTCATATTCTGGCACTATAATATAAATCAATTCTTATACTATGTAAATCCCAATGAAGGCACACTGGTTAATGTATACTTTATTTGAGTAAATGCTTCCTAGGCATCCAGAGTCAGCCGTAGTGGCTCTGTGGTCTTTACTAGGGTGCACAATTTTAAGGGCTTAACAATCTCTAAATACCATAGAATGCCCTACCAACAACACCCCACTAACCAAAACACTGCCCTCTTTTGTGTGACAGTTTGGGGTTTTGCAATATACAATATTGCATACAATATTAAGTATAAAGCGTCCTGCTGGGAGTGAGCTATCAATCAAAAACTGTTAGTGATATTATTACCTAAAACAGTACACTCTTTACCTGCACAGTTTCAATTTTCTTTGGGGTGCTTTTTGTCTTTTATTGTCTAATGTGGTCAGTAAAACTTACATGTCCTGCTTGCATGCTTGATATGATAGTGAGGCTATCACTAGGTCATCCAAATCTGGAGTAGCATGGACTGGCTAGGGAACTTGATGCCATCTTAATGTTTTTCAGTTGCTGGGAAAAGAGGATAGGGAGCTCAGGGTAGGCATGAGGCAACCTTCTGCAGGTGTATGGACTCCTCTGCACCACAATTCAAGCAAGTACTGACTGCTTTCGTGTAGTATGGGGATGCAAAAGAATGCATTGCACAGATCTATTACTGTGAAATGGATTGCTTCAGGGTGAATACATGGCAGTATAGTTACCGGGTTTGGCACAACCGGGAACAATGGAACTACCACAGCATTAACAGCTCTCAGATTTTGGACAACACATTAGGTAGCTTTTCTTGACTTCTTGACAGGCAATATTGGGGTGTTAAATGGACTGGATGTTGGGACAATTATAAATTGGCTCAGGAGTGACTCAATGACAGGAGTAATTAATTGTCCTGCTTATGGCTTTGATGGGTACTGGGGAATGCATGGTAGTTTGTCAAAGGGGTCAACATTTATCCAAATGTTTAGCAGTCTGATTGTATCCAACCCCATTATCATCAGTTTACCATAGAGAATCAAGTATTAAGTTGATTAATGCTTTCAAACCATCTGACCAATCTCCCTCACCTTTTCCTCTGGATTTGCCTGCAGAGTTGTGAGAACATGCTTTCCATTATTATTTGGAACAAATCAGGGGTGCAATATATAGTACACCTAAGCTTATGCAAAAGGTTTCTGCCTTACAAATTACCTGTGGAGTTGAGGGACTTAGGAGGACAGCATCCATGTCACTAATAGGTCCTAACGTGATAGTAAGGGGTTCAGTAACTGAGTGTATTAATGTGGTTTTGTTACACTTACCAGGACTCTGCAGGAGCGTCAGGAACCTCTGATTGATGGTGCTGCTTGGGCGTATGTTTTGGAGCTGTCTGCAGGGACTGCACCTAAAGCGAGCGAGTAGACATTACCCAATGGACCCTTAACTCACCTTTTCCTCCCTGTCCACCCTTGGTTTCCCTAGCACTCCCAACGGGCTCTGAGCTCACCTGAGTGCTTACAATGGTGGGCTCTCCATCCTGCTGTCTCATGCAGGGGTGCTATGCTTCTGTACGGTGTGTGATGAGGCACCAGTTACTCCACTGGTGTTCAAACCCAGTCAAGCTGCGGCTTGATGATGCACCTTGTCAGTCTTGTGGTATAGAAGAACTGCCGCTTGCTGACCTTGCTGTGGTATGAACAGCCTCTGCAGAAAACCCTGGCTGCTGTGCCTTTCTGGCACTGCAATCAGCATTATGCTGCCAATTGCTGACCTTGCTGTGGTATGAACAGCCTCTGCTGATAAACCTGGCTACTGTGCATTCCTGGCACTGCAATCAGCAGTATGCTGGCTGTGGTATGTTTGATCTCTGTAACGTAGTCTGCAGGTAAGTCCGATTGCAGACTCTGCTTGGGCGGTCAGCCGTGAGGAACACAGATCAGCTGTTCATTAACCGCTGTTTGCTGTATGCGAGGTATGATGTGCACACGTTAGTTATGCACTTTTAATGCCTGTTGACTTGCCTTTTAACTATTGTCTCTTTTCTCTTACAGACGAGTGCGTGCCCAGGAGCAGCGATGCTATGCAGGCTGAAATACCAACATTGCAGAAGCTTTCGTTGTGGAGGAGTGAAGAGGCATGAGACGCCAGTTAAAGGATCGCACTCTGGAGCCAGATGGACATCTTCCTGGAGTGCGCCGGAACATAGAAGAAGTCATGCAACGTCAATGGTGAGTTTAGAATTCCAAGTATATTTATTTCTACGATGCTCACCTCCTGACGTTGTTCTCTTGCTTTCTAGGTCAGAGGATCATCGGTAGCATCACACTGCCACTTGCAGAATAATGTGTAGCTTGGGAGGTAACCTGGGCATGGATTTTATATCCAGCCACTCCCAGCAACTGGTAAGAAGCTTCTAAAGGAACCATGGCCTACTGAACGGCTACGTTGGAGGAAACCAGGAAGTGCCCTAGCCACCATGCCTCCATAGTGTCTATGACTGGGAAAGGTGCCATGTGCACCAAGAGTGGGCCCAACTAGCCCTTTGTTAGGCAAGATTGTGTGCAATATCCTTTGGAAGACTACAGCAACCTTGACCTCCTGGCAATAGGAACCCAACCTTTGGTATATGTCTGTAGTACACAGGTTGGTAGTGGGGCTGAGCAGCCAGGCCTATCTCATAAGGGGTCAATGTGAGCAATAGGGTTTTAACACATAATTTCACAGTGACAATTTTTCAAATAAACACTTACACTCAAGATGTCTTCATCAAACAATTATTAATTTATTTAACAGTCAGTTATATAAGCCTTCTTCAGAAGGGAGCATAACATGTAACTCTTCAAAGTATACTTCAAAACACACTCTTAGTTTCTCTAATCGGATGATACCCTTTGGGGATGGCACACAGACACTTCTGACAAAAAACACAGATGAGCAAGGTCATAATGGTCTAAATGTTGACGATTGAGTAACTAAATCCTGTTCTAGTCTCCTCATCAATGGTGGACACAGAAATATGAAAAAAAACTGTAAACTGCAGTTTGAGTTTATTTCATGTGCAGTAAGTGTCTTCATACACGTGGATTCGTGGGACATAGGATATTCAATGTTTAAACATACAGGGTATAGTACCTAAGTTAAAATGATCAAATGACAAATATTTGACATATTCGATTTTTTTGGCTTGTACATTCTCTAAGGATTCCTTGGCAAGGAAACTAGAGAACTTAGTAGAGTAATAGTCAAGTGATCAGCACAGTGGCGTGGGAACAATCTAGAGTTGAAGCAACATAAACAAGTCAACTCAACAGTGTTTCGGCCATATTCAAGATTAGCTTGGTGAGCTATGTTGGAGTAGGCCTTCATCAGGACAAAAGATTCTTTATGAAGGAAGTATCCTATGTGAACTTGTCAGGAGATAGTTAATTCTATAGTCGCCTAGCAATAAAGATGTAACTGAATAGATTTAGGAAAAAGGGGTGATTCCGGTGCTTACCGGATCCGGGGAGCACACTGGCTCAAGGCGTCTTAGTGTCTATGTACACTGAGGGAGGTGATCGAAAACATATTCCGAGGCGCCATCATTCCTGTAAACAGAAAACATGGAATGCTAAGTGGGGCTAGGGTAAGCCATGTGGTATTATAGGATGTTGTAGGTGTCGAATCTTACCTATAGTGGCCTGTAGGTGGTGGTGAGTCCTTACAGGATGGAGCGTATTGAATACGAAAAAGGTTCCATTAGGAATCCAATTGGAACGTCTCTGTGGGAACAACAGAGAACAGGGACTCAACGTGGATTACATGTGTAACTGCTTAATTTAAAGGCGGAAGTATCATGCTGAGCTCAAAAAGGTAACACCTGGTGGAAGGCAAGTGGGTGCTGCCCGTGTAGCCGAGGAGTGGCCTAGGATGGAATCAGCATGCTGAGGGGTGGTATAACATGCTGACAAGACTCCTGTGAGTGAACAGGGGTGGACTTGGTAGCCTGACATGCGCCGCATGTGGCCCTAAGTGTAATCTGGTGCCGGTTGGAGAAAGGTGGTCATGAGGCTAAGAGGACCCGTGATTAAGACAATCTACTGGGTGAAGTGCTGTCTCGCGGGAGACCCGTGGCGGGGATACAAATTATAGGATAGAAAAAGCACATGGTGAAATGCTGTCTCATGGGAGACCCACAAGTGTGAGAGGTGTCCCTTGGAGGAGATCGAAAGCATGTAGTGAAGTGAGAACTTCGATAAGCCCGTGTCTTGCTTACCTCCGTCAGGCGTAGAGGAGTGCTCTGCCAGACGGGAGCGGCTGGCACTCGATGTGACGACTTCAGCGTGGTTCATGAAAAAGGCTGTTGTCATGATAATAGGTTAATTTATACGTGCGGTCATCTTAGGATGAGTGGTCCCTGTCTAATGCCGGTTGTTAAAGAGGTAGACAAGTTAACGTGAGGGGAGTGGTGCTGAGACAGTGTGTTCAAAGATGATTACAGCACGCCACGGACCCCACGGTAGTGCTGCGAAACAGGCAGAGGGATGGGCACCCTGTCTGCCGAGCTACCTAAGTAAACAAGTGTCAACAAAATGGTGACGTGCAGTGATTGCAGCGTGAAGGTGTTATACTGCCATGATTGTTGGATGGAGATGGGGAAGTCATGTATGATAACTATACCACATGCGGACCCCCCATTGATAGTGGCGGGCTCGTCGTGGCATGTGAAGGGTGCATCAAAAAGACATGATCAACACAAGGTGGGGTGGTGCCTAATTAACTTTTGCAGCTTGTGACACGTACCTATTTGAACATTCTTGTGTGCAAGGGTGGCCTGTCCATGATAGTCTTGAGATAGATGCGTGGCACATGATATTCAATTTGCAGCGTTTGACACATCCCTTCTTGGACACGCTACTGTGCAATTCGATGGTCATTGTAATGGTATTGGACACAACATAGAGTATAATGTTCTTAAGAAATACGTGCCCTTGAGGAGGTCATCGAAAGCATATGATTCAGACACGGTAGAAAGCAGTCATGGTGAAAGTAAAGTGCATGGGTGGTGCATAATTGTCTTTTACATTTTATGGCATGTCACCGTACAATTCAATGTTCATTATATTCATCACGAGGGTAGGGTGTCAATGTGATACATGAGTGGCACCTCATATTCAATTTGCAGTGCTAGGCACATCCATATGTGGACATACTGCAGTATAGTTCAATGTTCATTATGTTAATCCCAGGGGTGGCGGACAAGACATAGAGCATGATGTTCATAAGAAGAGCTTCCACTCGAGCGTGATGTTTAGGCCTTCTTTTACGGTGCGCAGTTTATGCACCCATTTCTGTTCTAACATGGTGAGCATTCTGTCAATGTCACCACCTCTTCTGGTGGTGGTCACATTTTGTATCACGAGCCACTTCAAATCCATGTGTGTGTGGTTCTTGTTGACATAGTGTTCCACTAGGGGCTTGTCTGGCACCTTGTTTTTGATACATGAGCATTGCTCACAAATTCTGGTTTTGACTGGTCTCATGGTTTGCCTACATAGAGGAGTCCACATGGACAGGTTATGATGTAGACAACCTGCTTCGTATTACAGTTGGTATGATCACGTAGAGGCCAGGTCACATCCTTGTGCTGAAACACTTTGGTTGTTTCTGCGAATTGGCATACTGTACATTTGTCACACTGGTGGTGGCCTTGGATGGGAGGTAAACTCCACAAGATGTTTTGTGGTTTGGGTGGTTCCACAAAGGTATGTACAAGTGTTTCTTTGATGTTTCTGTTCTTTTTGAACACAAAAAGGGGAACTTTTTGCAGTGATCCGGTATTTTTGATGAGTGGCCAGTGCTGTTTGATGGTCTTCTTAATCAGATTACTCAGTGGACTGTAGATGGTGAACCAGACCAATCTGTCCAATTCTTTCTTAGTGGTTTTGGTCAGGCATATGGTCCGATCGGTGTTGGCGGCTTGCTTCTTGGCGTGTTTGATGGCTTTCCTGGGGTATCCTCTGTCGAGAAGACATTTTTGAAGGTATGTGGCATGTTTCTCATAAGTTTCTCGATTGGTGCAGTTCCTCCTGATTCTGAGAAATTGCCCGTAGGGTAGGTTATATTTCAGGCTTTCTGGATGGTAGCTCCCGAAGTGTAACAGTGTGTTACGATCTGTTGGTTTTTGAAATAATTCAGTATGTAGACAGTCGCCTGATCTGTAGATGTGTAGATCGAGGAAATCAATGCCATGGAAGTCCCAATGCATCGTGAATTTGATGTGTTGATTTCATCGGTTGTGCCATTGTTGGAAGGCAAGGAGGTCTTGTTGGTCACCTTTCCATATCAGGAGGACGTAGTTAATAATAATAATAATAATAATAATAATAATAATAATAATAATAATGTACCTCTTCCAGAGTACTATGTTGTCTTTGTAGGGATTGGTCGCTGCAGTGATGTACTCTGCCTCGTAATGAGCCATGTACAGGTTGGCTATGTCAGGCGCAAAGGTGGCGCCCATGCTGACCCCTTTGGTTTGTTTATAGAGCTGTTCTTTGAACAGAAAGAAATTTTGGGTCATGGCCAGTCTGACGCATTCCAGTATGAAGTTGGTAGGTACTACTTCAGTGTTGTCTCTCTTGTCTAGGAACATTCTCATAACTTCTAGTCCTTCTTGTTGAGGTATGGAGGTGTAGAGAGCCTCAACGTCCAAGGTAGCTGGGATGTACTCTGTTGCATGATGATTTCCTCCAGTATCAAGATGGTGTTGGTGCTGTCCTTGAGATAGGAAGTCATCTGGTTTACAAATGGTTTCAAAAAGAAGTCCGTGTATATGGACAGTGGTTCGGAAATTGAATCACATGCCGATACAATACGTCTGCCCGGTGGGTTTAGTGCATTTTTGTGAATTGTGGGTAGTATATAGAAGGCAGGTATCCGTGGGTGTGTTTTGTTTAAGAAACAATGTTCGTCATCACAGATCCATGCTTCTTGTCGAGCGTGGTTGGTCAGGCTCAATATTTCCTCTTGTAGATCCTTAGTGGGGTCTCTTTGTAGAGATGTATAGGCTTCCGTGTCACTCAGTAGACGTATGCATTCTTTATCATAATCAGTGGTGTTGAGGATGACAATACCGCCTCCCTTGTCATCAGGCTTAATGGTGATGTTATGGTTGACCTTCAATGAGATCAGAGCAGTCCTTTCTTCCATCTCTAAATTGTCTGGATAGAAGTTCTTCTGTTTTAGGCCTTTCTGGATTGTGGTGGTGACCATTTTCTCATAGGTGTCAAATTCGCAGGGAATTGTGTGAGGAGGAGGCATGAATGTCGATTTCATTTTAAGTCCAGTGGTGTTGTCATTTTCCACGTCGTGGTGTGTATTGGATTGCGAGTGTTCCGGTAGGTATACTTCAAAGAAGTATTTGAGGCGGATGTTGCGGAAGAAACATTTAAGTTCAACTTCTGTGTTGAAGGCTTGTGCTTTTGCAGCGGGAATTCCATCTTCAACCTATCCAGCCACCTAACTACCCAAGCAGAACAAAACCTCTTTGAAAAAGGGCTATCTTTTGTACCCGCTGCAAAAGCACAAGCCTTCAACACAGAAGTTGAACTTAAATGTTTATTCCGCAACATCCGCCTCAATATACCTACTATACTATAAACCCACTATATGTTGTAAAAGCATGTGCAGCTGTGCATAATACATTGCCTAATACACTTATTGTTTCATGTGATGTTGTCATACTTAGTACGCATTCTATTTCTCTCAAGGTATATGAAATTATCCCTGAAGACTTCCTATCTTTATCAACTGATCCCCACGTCTACATTTTCAGACTAAGCGACTGACCTGGTGATGATCCAATTTTCCCACTTCCTGATTGGTTCTCTACCATGTATATTATTAAAATCAGTGCGTCATGATCACTCTCTATACTGGATTTAATTGCAAAGTCTCTTACATGGGGCCAGTTTTCAACGTCTACCAAAAAATAGTCAATTGTTGATCTTGATCTCATATTGTAGAATGTTGATCTCCCATGTATGCCTGAGAGAAATCTACCATTGACTGCGCTCATACTTCATTCTATCAGACTCCAGCATTAAATTCTGCCCGTATCATCAGATTTCTCATCTGTATGGAATGGTAATAAAATTACCCACATCTAGTTTCTCTTCTTCGTTTGCCTGGTGTTCTTGTATTAGAGGGACCCTGGAAATTTAAATTCCATGGAGTATGAAGTAAGTCCTATCATTCTGGACAGATTCTGAAGGTAAATAACTGGGAGAGCTAAGACTGTAGCTAGTCATTTTTATTGAAATGTGTTGTGTAGACGATGTGTAGACGATGATGCCAGTATGTGAAAACTCATAAACCAATCTGTGGGAAGTAGACATTTCTGACTTTCCTATTTTGTTACAATTCCCACTGCCTGAGCAAGATGAAGAGGCATCTGTAGATTTCTTTTTATTAAGATCTAGTAAAGGGACATGATTACGATATTATCTAGAAAGTTTAAGACACATTTGTCTAAACTACATAACATTGCAACTACTAGACACATTGGTCCATAATGAGTTTGGCGGTGTACGTTGTAAGTGGAGGTAACAGAATTACTGCCACTCTTATCACACTGCACTATGAGGAGTTGTTGCTAATTCCGCTGGTGGAATTAGCCCAGGCTAATGTAGATGATAATGCCGGTATGTGAAAACCCATAAACTAATCTGTGGGAAGTAGACATTTCAAACTTTCCTATTTTGTTACAATTCCCACTGCCTGAGGAAGATGAAGAGGCATCTGTAGATGTTTTCTGATTAAGATCTGGCAAGGTGATATGATTATGATATTATCTAGAAAGTTTAAGACACATTTGCCTATACTCCATAACATTGCAACTACTAGACATAGGGGTTCTTAATGATTTTGGCAGAACATGTTATAAGTGGAGGTAACAGAATTACTGCCACTTTTATCACACTGCAGAGTAAGGGGTTGGTGCTAATTCCGCTTGTGGAATTAGCCACACCGGAATTACCGGCAGCAGAATAACCACCAAGAGTGAAAACAGTGTTTAAACCATATTCCAAGTCGAAATACTACCAAAATACCACCCAAATTGGGCAGTCATTTCACCAAAAACACAGTGCAGTTACCGCCAACTAAACGGTGGAGGTGAATGCATACATGTGATGGAAAACAAGTCACAGGTGCACCCAATCCATTCTGAAAAACTACAAAAGGCCTGCACCTGAACCAAACACACCTCCAAACAGCATGCTACCTTTAGCTGTCACAATAAGAAACTAAACTGGGACATGAAGCTTGTCCTGCTTCAGATTGAGCTGCAGAGGTAGGAACAACAGCAGAGGGCACAGGAAGCAGAGAGGAGGAGGAGACAGCAAGCAAGGCAAGGGCACATTTCCCGGGTCAGGCCCTCACCCTGGACATTAACGGACATCCAGCTGAATAACCTCTACCGGCTGAACAGAGAGACCATCGTAGAGCCACTCACCCTGATCCATCATGACAAACAGAGCAGGATTAACATCAGAAGTGGATTACCCCCGCTGCTGAAGCTTATGTCAGTCCTACATTTCCCGGCAAACGGCACCTTCCAGCACACTGTGGGAATGCTGCATGGCATGTCCCAGCACACATTTTCATATGTGCTTGTGCAGGTGCTGGAAACACTACTGTGCCTTGCCTCCCAGCACATCTCCCAGCCTACCACCCGGGTACAGATAAATGGCACAAAGGCATGTTTTTACACAGCACCCCAACTGCCCAACGTAATTGCCTCTCTGCACTGCACCCATGTGGCATCGGTTGCCCCCAGGATTCGGAAAATGTATACTGCAACAGCAAGCAGTATCACTCCATGAATGTCCATGTCACCTGCGATGAAGACCTTGCGACCACACATTACTGTGGTCACTTCCCTGGTTCCACACATAATGCCATGGCCCTGCAGAACATCACAGAGCAGGCATACATGGAGAGCCACAGAGGTCAATGCACATAGATACTGGGTGAGTACTAGTGACATTACACAAACTGATCTCACAGCACCCGTGAAATGCCATGTGAAAGGGGGGGGTGGACATTGCACAACTGAACAATGCATGCCCTATCAAGGCCCTGCATATGCAGGACCTGCCCTCACAACCCGCAAGTGAGAGCCACCAATCTGCATGACTAGGACATGCAGGACAATGCAGTAGTATGTCAAAAATACGTATTGCCCCAACAGGCAAGTAATACACACACACACATAGTACTGCAGGAGCCACCATGCAAGTGAACACATCCCTACACATGAAATGTCACAGTTCAATACTGCACGAAGACAATTCAACACTGGCAGAGAGTAATGCCATGTAATCAGGTGACCATGCATATGAAGCCATAATCGCAGGAAACACATGGGCCTCATTAGAAATGTGGTGGTATCTTGGTGGTAAATCCACCTAGCTACCATCAGGCAGAATTACCATTAATGCCACTTGGTCTGGCGGTATTACCATCAGATTGCTAGTGGTGGTGGCGGTGTTAGTCCGAATTAATTGGAGTCCACAGGACTCCATGGGGGATTTTGGAGGAATTACTGTGATGGTAATTCTGCCGGTGGTAATTACGTAGAAATTTGGCAGAAAGGTAGAGGATTTACCTCTAGCTCATGGCTGGAGGTGAATCCACCAATTTACATAACACCAAACTCATAGTTGGGCGTTGCAGTAATGCAGTGGTATGTAGTATCACCACTGCATTTTACCCACACTGTACAACTTGTAATGAGGCCCACAGACACCACAAACTGGAACAAGTACAACTTATCACCCATCAGAGCACATGCGTGATAGCAACACACAGGCCCAACACAGTCAAATTAAATTCTGCCATGCCAATCACAGACCATGAAAGCGAAGAGTGCTGGATGTCAGGTGTATGGATAGTGTAACGCAATGCATAGGTTCACCCATAATAAATGACACTACATTCAAGTACTGTGATGGCAAATCATGTCATACGACAATTCTTGAAAATGTTTATTTTGATGCATATTACATTTTTGTAAATAGTTAATCATTAAGAAATAACTATTTTATTATTCAGTTCAACAGGTTCCTGTCTCTTTGTGCCATGTTTAGCATGTTTTAGCTTGCTCTTGTATGTGTGCATGTGTGCTTCTTTGGGCATGTGCACCCTTCGTTATTACATGATCTCAAACTGACTATGTCCCATGTCCCATGGCTATCATGTAGTTTTAGGGCACACACTGTGGTTCATAGTAGTAGTGGCCTAATTGCAGGGGGACATGTGTGCATGCTTCAGGTGGGTGTGATGTTTTATTTAATGCCTTCATAGCCAATGTGTGTGTGCAGACTATGGTGGCTGTAGAGATATGTAATGTTTAAAGTTGCAGACATTTCATGTATTTAGGCTACACACCTGTTGCTTTGCAACTTCCATGCTATGGCATACAGGCATGATGTTCATCCATGTATATGGTGTTGGTGGGTGTGTCAACCATGTGTGCTGTGGTTGGCATTGAAATTCCTTTGTAAATGTTTTCATGGGTGTTGATTCATGATGTGGTTAAATTGAGGTAGGCATGTTGGCCTTACCTTGACTGACTTTCGCATACAGCCATGTGGACATGGGTTTCACCAGGAGGAAAGGGAGAATCACAATCAAGTTTGTAGCAAGCTATCGTTGACTGGGGCCATTTATGGTGCTGGTGCATTACATGTTTGCTTTCGATGCATTAGTGGTGGTTGAGTATGTTTTGAAAAGTATGTCTACTGGTTGGCGATGTGGGGAGACATTTTGTGATTGGAGTTATTTGTATGAAGTTGTCTTGGGTCTCTTATTAAAGATGGATACATATTTGTTTAGGTATCTGACCAGATATTCTCCAGCGCTGGGATATTTGAGGAATCTGGAGACAACTCATTCACCTCTGTCCATTCACGTCTACATATTGCTCATTCTTCTACGTAGTGCTCCTGTATACTGTCACAGCAGGTTGAGTGGCCCTTTGGAATTTGATTGTCCATGTGGACATGCTCACACTTCCACATCAGATATAGCTTATTACCATTGTGGATGATAAAAAAGGATATTGAATGCCTTTGAATCAATGGGCTTCCCACCTCACATGAGGACTATATCACCTGAATGACAAATGACAAAGGGGTAACATTATGAACCATGTGGTTGGCTGTTGTTGTGCAGCTGAGTGTGATACACAGGGAGGCCATAGAAGAGGTGACTGTCCTGGTTCTACCAGCACTGCTTACAATTGAGCATGCTGGAGGAGAATATCTACAAGGTGTAGTTCATGGAAGACATAGGGCCTCATTACACGGTAGGCGGTGGACCAAGGTAAAATACCGGCACCGCCTTGGAGGAAAGGGGAATTACCGCCCTATTGCAAGGTTGGCGGGCGGTAATTCCCCCTTCCCCCATTGCCCTTCCCCATTCCCATTTTTGCCCCATAGGGCATAATGGGAATGGGGAAGGTGCTAATTACGGTACCGCAAATTGCGGTACCGTAATTAGCACCCTGGTCCCTTTGCGGGCTGGTTTTTAATGCCTGCTAAAAAGCAGGCGTTAAAGTACCAACCCGCAAAGGGACCTCGTAGTAAGGCAGTAAGGGTTAACGGTCACTGGTACCATTACCGGTGACCGTTAACCCTTACCGCCTTCCGTGTAATGAGGCCCATAGTCCTGAAGAGTTGAGGGAGGTAAGTGGTCAACACTAAACTGGGGTATCCACGTACTGGACCTAAAGGGCGGTCTAGTACCCAAATCTTCCCTTGGTTATGATACTTTCAAACTTGGATTTGGCATTTTTTATTTAAATGATTTTCTAAAAACAAAAAGGTTTAGAGAAACTATGTTGTGTATCATAAAAGAAGAATGTCCTCGAGGTGAAACAGTATTGGCTTTATTGGGTTTCCCTTGGGGGCAGATTTTACTTAAAAAAGACCCACTATGCCCTAGCTGATATTATGGCATTTTTACCACTGAGACTGTGGTACTAGTGGGTGGCTATAGTGAGAACATGGCGGACCGGGGGTCCTCGTGTTGATTTCTTTTTGTTCTTCTTTTATTAATATTTTAAAGTTTTTGTCCCTGTGTCATGGATAGACAGAGAAAATCCTTGATCAGTCCTTATTTTCGTTTTAGTGGATAGATAAAACTGTAATCTGGCATATTTCATTCAGTTTAGCTGCACAGATACAGTGTTATGATGAGCCGACCGGTTTCAGTGGTGAGGACCACTTTCATCAGGGCTGAGACAGCTGATGGTAAATTGCGCTGTTGTAGGTGGAAAGAGGCTGAATATAGCTTTTTATTCATTCAAAAAGGACCTGCCTGTAAGAGGTACAAAGCAGGATGGGGACGGGGAAGGAGAAAGGGAGGGAGGAGAGAAAAAGGCACATACATGGGTGCGGGTAGGGGTACAAGATGGGTCCCTAATATGCCTTTTATAGGTGACATTTTACCCTAGACATAGGTGTCTTCTCTTGTCATGGTGGTCCTAGTGTGTGACTGTGGAGCTTCAGTCCCATTGCAGATGCTGACAGTGTTCAGCCGTTTGGAAAGTTACCTAGATATAGATCAAATATGGTTTAGGTAAGTCTAGGTACCTTTTTTTATGACAAAACCTTTTATAACACTGATTACTTTGTGTTAGGCCATGTTTGCTAAGAACATGTATGTCCATACACATGTGTGGCTGGATTTGGCATAGTGTACATATATCAAGACAAATGGTTAAAAAACACAGGGGTGCACACAGCAAAACTACACATAGGCAAAGTCGCCATTCTGGGGAATTTTCGTGTGTAGAGCCTCAATATCCATTGTCACTAGTATGTGTTGTTCGGGATAAAAAGGAAGATCTTTCAGTAGTTTCAAGACTGCAGTCGTGTCTTTCAGATGTGATTTCATTTTTCCTATCGTAGGTCTAAGGAAAAAGTCAACAAATTCAGATAGAGGCTCTAAGATGGATCCTATACCAGATACAATTGGTCTTCCAGGTACTAGTGTTGTGCCTTTGTGCACTTTTGGAAGTGCATAGAATGCTGGTTTTCTGGGTGTTTTCGGATTGAGGTACTTGTATTCCTTGAGGCTAATGTGGCCTTCCACCATGGCTTCCTCTAAGATGGGTAGGATGAGTTTGCGTATATCTTCTGTGGGGTCTTTTCCAAGTTGTCTATAACATACTAGTGACAATGGATATTGAGGCTCTATACATGAAAATTCCCCAGATGGTGATTTTGCAAGTTGTAGAGAAGGTACTGAGAAACGCACAACCACCTTTTGAAACCCCTGTGACTCTAATCATGCAACTGGTAGAGATAGCACTCACAAAAAATGTCTTCCTCTTTGAAAAAACATTCTATGAACACATTTCTGGGGCTGCAATGGGTGCTACCTTTGCCCCAAGTTTGGCAAACCTGTACGTAGCAGAATTTGAGGAACAAAAGATCTATCCACCAACAAATCCATGGCTAGGCAAAATAGATCTGTGGAAAAGGTACATTGATGATATTATAATGATTTTTAGAGGAACAGGCGAAGACCTTACAGCTTTCCTCACATGGCTAAACCAACAGAACCCATACTTGACCTTTACTGAGACATATAGCCATACAGCCTTCCACTTTCTGGACCTCAGACTTGAAATACAGAATAATTGCATTTCCACCCTTGTATTCAATAAACCTACGGATAGAAATTCCTTGCTGAAATTCTCCAGTTACCACCCAGCTAGCCTAAGAAAAAAACCTACCTTTTGGACAATTTTTAATATTCCGCAGGAACCACTCACACGTAACAGATTACGAAACACACGCAGATCAACTAAGCCAGAAACTAAGAAAGAGGGGTTATCCTAGGCGGGTCATCAAACAAGCAAGAAAGAGGGCAAGAAACATCCCAAGGGATGTGACTTTGGAACAACACACAAAACAGAAAAGCCCCTCGGACAATAATATCACAGCCGTACTCACCTACTCCCCTCTAACCAACAAGATCAAAATAGAAGTATTAAAACTCTGGCCTATTTTAAATGTAGGTGAATCTCAACTCCAAACACCAAGGTTTGCAATCAAGAGAGTTAAAAACTTGAAAGACTCCCTAATTCATACTTACAAGGAACCTGTGACCCAGATGCAAGAAACATATGGAATCAAGAAAAAACAAGAGGTCATGGCCCCTGTGGTACATGTAACTTATGTGCTAGCACCACAAGAACAAAAGAAATCGACATCGGTCTGAAATACCCTTGGATGCAAAGGGATCTAACCAACTGCAATACAAAGAATGTCATTTACACAATAACTTGGCCATGAGATCTTCGCTATATAGGAACGACAACACGTCCCATCAGAACCGGGTTGGCAGAACACTGTTCACGTATTCAGACAAAAAAACTAACAGCACCAATGGTCGAACACTTCACCAGTAAAAACCATACCCCAGAGGACCTCACTTGGTCCATCATCAAAAAAGTAAACATTACATCAAGAGGAGGAAATCTCCATGATTTACTGTATCGACGTGAACCACAATGGATATTCAGACTAAAAACAGACATCAGTGGTCTGAATGAACCACCTTCCTGGCAAACCCTGGCAACCCTATAAGAATTGAACAAACCATGGCAAACTGTATCTCTAGCATCCTGTATCACCAACTCTCATTTTGCAGTTGATATAGTCGATGTCTTCATAACATTAAGTCACGCTTTGTTTGTCAAAATGTGACATATATGGCACCACAAGTCTTGATCATCTCACCCAGTATGGCACATTTGGAGCACCTATGATTATTTTCACCACCACAGACTGTGGCCATCACTTGGGCCAAGCCCTTTGTAAAATCAATCCAATTGTTAGCCCTTTCTACTGCATTTTGTCTGACCAGTTTCCTAACCGAGTCATCAGGTGTTCAATGTGATTATCATTCTAACTTCTAGCTCAACTCAATTGTTAGTTATTTCTACTGTATGTTGCCTGAACCAGTTGTCTAACTGATTCATCAGGTATCCAATGTGATTTTCGCTGGCCTGATTTGCCACCAGTTTTTAACCATTGACGCATGCCATGCATGTCTTTTCAACCAACATCTGCAGGTACTACTTTTAAATGGGACTATTATGCCTAGATCTATACACTTCATTGAGGTACATATACTGCTTATCAGTATATAGTTTGGAACATTTAAAAAATATACCTTTAATTCGGAAAAAATGTTGGGCACAAATGTAAGAAAACTACATCTTCCATGATTCCTAGCTCCGGTAGACATAAGTTGTTGAGTGTTCGTACACTGGCGGATCCCCACGTGGCATCGTATTTTGTATCAATATCGGCACATTAACTACTGAGGAATACGAACATCCACGTTCCAACATATGATAGGCTTACATCACAAATATCACGTGACACGCTTCTGTAGCCCGGTAAACCCTCAAAGTATGCCATATATGTCCCTTCATTCGAGATGTGGACCATTACGTCAAGACCTGTATACCTCTATGAGGGACCTATACTGCCCAGCTACGTATAGTTCTACAAATCCGTATTGTTGGGCACCAACATTAGTAAACTACATTTCCCATGATTCCCAGCTCCCATGTACGTATGATGTTGAGCAATCATACACTGGCGTAATATAACATATCACCCGCCATTTTTTGAGGGAACCCCCCTGTGGCATCGTATCCTGTACCCACATCGGCATATTAACCACTGCAGCGTATAAATAAATATTTACAATAGGACAGGCTAACGTCACGATCATCACGTGACACCTACCTTAAGCCTCTTTTTCAGGTGCCTCCTCCCCTTACCTCACACATCTGGCATCGGCAGCGCATATGAAAAAAACGTTCTCACTGGTACGCGCACCAGAGGAAATGACGGAGCGATCCAGTTAATCATGGTGACCTTATACTGACCAACTTCCTTAATCAACTCGATCCTCCTGCATTTTCAAACAGGTGCATTTTAAAACAGGCGCATTTAGACAATTTTTCGTCTTTTTTTCCATCTTTAGCGCGCTTCGAATTGCTGCTCATTTACATGATCCGTTGTAGCATACAATGAGGCACAACGGGTCAGTCACCCTTCCTGCCATTTTCCTTGACTTAAATCACAACACATTTAACTGCATGATGTGCTCCCCAGATTCCACACTGAGCTACACCTATGCCTATGTGTTGTTTTGTTGTGTGTTTTTTGGCTGAGTGCTTGCATAGACGGCACAGCACCCCTGTGTCTTTTAACCATTTGGCTTGGTATATGTACACTATGCACAAATCCAACCACACATGTGTATGTACATACATGTTCGTAGCGAACATGGCCTAACACAAAGTAATCAGTGTTATAAAAAGTTTTGTCATAAAAATAGGTACCTAGACTTACCTAAACCATATTTGATCTATAGCTAGGTAACTTTGCAAACGGATGAAATCTGTCACCATCTGCAGTGGGACTGAAGCTCCACAGTCACACACTAGGACCACCATGACGAGAGAAGACACCTATGTCTAGGGTAAGATGTCACCTATAAAAGGCATATTAGGGACACATCTTGTACCCCTACCTGCACTCATGTATGTGCTTTTTTTCTCCTCCCTCCCTTTCTCCTTCCCCGTCCCCAGCCCACTTTGTACCTCTTACAGGCAGGTCCTTTTTGAATGAATAAAAAGCTAGATTCAGCCTCTTTCCACCTACAACAGCGCAATTTACCATCAGCTGTCTCAGCCCTGATGAAAGTGGTCCTCACCACTGAAACCGGTCGGCTCATCATAGCACTGTATCTGTGCAGCTAAACTGAATGAAATATGCCAGATTACAGTTTGATCTATCCGCTAAAACAAATATAAGGACTGATCAAGGATATTCACTGTGTATCCATGACACAGGAACAAAAACTTTAAAATATTAATATTAAGAGAAAAACAAAAGAAGAACAAATAGAAATCAACACGAGGACCCCCGGTCCACCATGCACTAACTATACCCACCCCCTAGCACCACGGTCTCAGTGGTAAAAATGCCATAATATCAGCTAGGGCATAGTGGGTCTTTTTTAAGTAGAATATGCCCCCAAGGGAAACGCAATAAAGCCAATAATATTTCACCTCGAGGACAGTATTCTTTTATGACACACAACAAAGTTTCTCTAAACTTTTTTGTTTTCAGAAAATCATTTAAATAAAAATACCCAATACTAAACTGGGCTATGTGTGTTATGGTGCATGTCTAGCAATTATCCTTGCACTTACAAACATTGCAAGGCTGACACCATTATTATACTGAGCAACGGCCTGTTCAGCACCTTCTAAGGTCTATGAGGGTGTGTGGAGATCTATTACTGTTGGGTATGTCACTGTACCCCTTTCACAACAGATACTGGGTATGGGCGAGCATTACAGTTATGTGTGTTCACCAGCTAACAAGATTAGTACATCAGTGGGAGTCTAATTGTTGTGTTCCTAAGTACTAAGAGTATGGAGGGGACATCCAGTGAGCTGTTGTCAAGAGGGTCTTGTTGACAAATTACATGGGAATGGAGAAGGTGGACTGGGGTCACATCATGGACCTCTATAGCAAGCAGATTCTGAAGGATTTCCCTCAGACATTTCACTTTTCATCCAGCATCTTGGTCAGTACTGAGCAGTAGAAGAGTGGTCATGGTGTGTTTTTGGTGGATGAATGTCAGTTTGCACCTTGATGGGGCAATTATTGTTAGGGAGGGGAGTGGTAGTAGAGTGTAGCAGATTGCGGGGTCAGATTGGTCGATGTGGTGGGATGAAGACTTGTGGGTGTAGCCTTAATGTCGAATTTTGGGGAGCAGATTAGTAGACGAACTGGCAGGAGGACTTGTGGGCTTGGTTTATATGTGGGATTGGGGGTCATAGATTAATAGAGGTAGTGGGATAAGGACTTGTGGGTGTGGCCTTAATGTGTGAATGGGGGGTGCAGATTAGTAGAGGTAGTGTAACGAGGACTTTGGGGTGCAGCCTTAATGAGGGATGAAGCACAGATTAGTGGATGTAGTGGAACAAGAATGTGTGGGTGCAGCCTTAATGTGGAATTGGGGGCACAGATTACTGCAGGTATTTGGGTGAGGATTTGTGGGTGTGGCCTTTATGTGGGATTGGGGGATGTAGATTAGAGAAGGTAGTGGGATTAGCCCTTGTGGGTGTGGCCTCAATGTGGAATTGGCGGGCACAGATTAGTGGAGGTACTGGGATGAGGACTTGTTGTTGTGGTTTATATATGTGATTGGGGCGTAGATTAGTGAGGTACTGGAATGAGGATTTGTGGGTGTGGCCTACATGTGGGATTGAGGGTGCAGATAAGTAGAGGTAGTGGGACAAGTTTCTGTGGATGTGGCCTTAATGTGGGATTTGGGGCACAGATTAGTAGAGGTAGTGGGATGAGGACTTGTGGTTGCGGCCTTAATGTGGAATTGGGGGGCACAGATTAGCGGAGGTACTGGGATGAGGATTTTTGGGTTCAGCCTTCAGCCTTAATGTAGACATGGGGGTGCAGATTTGTGGTGCTACTGGGTCGAAGACTTGTGGGTGTGGCCTTCATGTGGAATTTGGGGTGCAGATTAGTGGAGGTACTGGGACAAGGACTTGTTGGATGCAGAAGAGGTGTGGAAGTAATGGTGATTGTTGGTACATAACACTTAATTACTTCTTGTCCATTGGTCCAGCCAATGTCAGACTTCACATTGTGGAGCAGAGTACTTCGAAAGCGCTATGTTTCTTGTTGTGGGCATGCTGGGTGCTACTCATTTTCTTGTGCTGCAGGTTTCCACATGCATGTCATTCTCTGAATCAGCTCCCAGTGCAATGTTCAGCTAACGTTATTTACTTTATACAGACTTAGCACTTTTTCTCTGAATTAGGGCCAATGTGTTCTGTTTTCACCCACTAAATTGTTTGTCCTCAGGCTAATCCCCTTTTTCCATCATCTCCTCTCCCCCAAACCTTCTTCTATGTCCACCAACTAAGGTCTGACGGCACCCTGGCGCTGTCACAATGCACCACTCCTCGACAAGGTCAGGCACTGTAAGACCATTTCAGTGGTGATGGGAGCAATATAAATATAGGAAGTTCAAACAGCAAATGATGGTGACTCCAACCCTCTCCACTATTAGATCATAAACAGAAAATATCTCATAATTATAAATACCATTTTATTACAAAGTTAATTTGTTGAAACAGGTATTGCACAAAATGTAACACCACATAAAAATCCACTACATAAAACAAGATACATAATACAATTTGCAAAAAAAAACATGTATTACAAATGTTGAATACAACCCACACTAGGGCCACAGTGCAGGTCTACAATGGTCCAGGTTGTGGTATTATTTCATCAGCCCAACATGTTTCTGTCTCCAAACCACAATTATTGGAACATTCTTCAGGGGCTATACAGCCATAATTCAGAGATTATTGATGGGTGGGTGAATTGGCCTCCACAGCGTAGCAACCACACCATGCAATTATTGCAACTACTCGCTATGCATATTATCATCCTAAATGCACAAATGTAGTCATGATCCTCTTTAGTAGGACTGGTATAGGTTAAAAGCAGGCATCAAGCTCACCCATGCCAAACAGTGGTAAGTCAGGTGGTTGAAAAAGCTTGCACTCGCTTCACACACGCTCCAAGAATTCTATCAGTTCCTACGTGGAACACAGGCTTCCCTTCTCGAACATAGGACATCCTGATGCCTGCTTTTAACCTATACCAGTCCTTTAAAGAGGAGCATGAATGCATTTGTGCATTTAGGATACTGCGTCTATGCATCAAATGGCGTTTTAAGGCATGTCAGAAGGGATAACATGGTGAGGAAAAGCGAAACAGAAATGTTCCTAATAGGCCTTGTGATATTCAGATCATGCAAGTGCTGTAACAAGAAAGCATCAAGACAAAATGCGGAGGAACAAGGATGACGAAAACAAAACAAAATGTTTTCCTACTAGGCCTTGAGGCATTCAGAACGTGCAAGTGCTGTAACAAAAAAGCAGGGGAGAGGGGGAGTGGGGAAGTGCAGGTACACGTAGGTAAAATGCAGTATTGGAATCCCTCCCCTCATGTTACGGGGGCTGCATCAATATACAGGTGCAAGTAGGAAAAGTGCAACACTGGAATGCCTCACCTCCTAGTGCAGGGGGATACATCAAATATGTATGTACAAGTAGGTAAAGTGCAACATTGGAATGTCACACCTCAAGATGACAGGGGCTACATCAAGTATGGAGGTACACAAATGTAAAATGCACTTCGGAAAGCCAGACAAGCAATGTGACACAGTAGGAATGATTGAATGGAGAATGGAAAAGACTCACCTCATGGCAAGAGGGGCCACATCAGGCATGCCGACAAGCAATGCACACAGTGGGAAAGCCACGCCTCATGGTAACAGAGGCGACATTAGGCAAGCAGAGACATAGGTGAGAAATATTGGCTAATGTAGAGTCTGGCAAGACCCCATGGAGCCAGGGCTACCTCAGTTATTCAGGCAAACAGGAGTGGCAGTGCAAGGAGGCAAGGTAAGATTAAGATAAGTAAATTGCAGATTAAGCATAGTACTAGGATGCAGCAGAAAACGGTACAGGTAATGAATGCAATATAGTAAAAAACACTGGAATTCACCTACTATTCACAAAAAATATGCACTTCACACATAGATGGCTCCAGGTCTCTGTGGGACTTCTCAACAAAGAAGCATGCAGAGGCCATGCCAGAGCTTTTGTATACGATTATTGGTGCAATCTGATGAAGAAATCAATGGCTGTTTGAACGTTCATGCATGCTACCATCGTCCCACATTTTTTTCAGTTAGCCCAATACAAGGTTTTGATGTTTTCATTTTAAAACTGCACTGACACAGTGCCTAATCTTTCTCGGGACATATCAAGTAATTATAAATGTGTTTATTTTAATATGATTTCATTTCCACTCCAAATTGATACCCTGCACTTCAAAATTAATTCAATTATACTCATATAACATTATCAAAAAATGCTGATTTTAGGACTGTAACACTTTTGTTGTTGTGATTTACAAAAATACATACACCTTATTTTGTAAACACAAGCACAGAAAATCACACATGATAGGAAACATGATCACTATGGAGATCATTTTGGACAATATCGTAATGTGATGGCGGGAGCCTGAGACGTTTGCACTCAGGCTTAGTCAGGTCCCTGCCATCAAATGTTCATCATTTGCATGACAGAGTGCAAAAATACAAGTAAAAAAGTGCCGTACATGCATGAATGTCACCTATTGCTCTGCACATTTGCACACTGATGTGCAAAAGAGCATGGCAGGCAGCATTAACAATTACAATTAAAGGCATATCATTATGTGAATCAGATCAGGACGCATGCTTGCCTGGTTGGCAATGATTAATTGTAATTTTAAAGGCTGCTTACCATTCCAGCATGGTAGGTAGTGTTAAAATGAGCATGCTGCCTGTCATGACAACATGGTAGTCAGCGTGTACAATGAATCCCTATGGAGTCTGCCTGCTTTATGCTTGCGCATAAAGCCTGATGGCTCTATTGGGATTCCCAGCATTTGCATCAGCATGAAAATGCATGTGGCGCAAATACCGAGGCATTTGTGTGGCAGAGAGGAAGGGATGCAGTGGTAGCACAAGCGTTCTGCCACACCTCTCTGCCATACAAATGGACGAAAATGTGGAGTGGAATGAATGAAAGGTGTAAAAGCCTTACACACTGTTTTTAAATCGTTCATGCATGTTATACCACACAGAAAAATGTGTTCCTGTCTGTTATTGATGAAAGGATGTTAAGGGGCCAATTCAGTTACATTGACATATGCATGGAAGAGACAACCTCATTACGAGTTTGGCGGTAGCCATTGAGCTATTAGCCATGGAGCTATTAGCTAATAGCTCCATGGCTGCCACCAAACCGGGCTCATTTACCGGATTCCTGCAATGAGGAATAACCGGGTCATTCCAACATTGGAGGACCCGGTAATTCCTCCTTGCAGGAACCATTCCCCATTCCCATTTGAGCCCCCATAGGGCTCAATGGGAATGGGGATGGAAGTAACAACGGGCAGATTACAACTGGCCCGTTGTTACCTCCTTCTTCCCCTCGCGGGACCCGGAAAGCACACCTGGTTTTACCAGGCGTCTGATCCAGGTCCCGCGATGGGAAGCTTGTAATTGGCGCTCCCGTAGGGCAGCGCCAGGGTCGAAATGAGGCCCTATGCTTGCACTTCTGTGCAAAGGTTTCCATCCATGTCATTTTAAACGTTTCACAAACTTAATGGAAAGAAAAAGTGTACAGAAAATATCACCTTTACAAATTTGTGTTCCTTTAGGTAATGGGAAAAAAATGAAATGCTTCACAAGATGAAAATTGTGAGAAGCCTTTACAGTGGAATCCTATGGAATTTGCCTGCTTTAAGGCCAGCATCAAAATGTCATGCTGATATTAATACATATTTTGGTCTGGCAGAGCGGATGGTGCAGGAGAAAATGCCAGTTACATTGCGTGACGCAGATCCACAGTACAAATATAAATCTTCCAGGTTGGAAAAAGGTGTTAAAACAAGCAATAAGCTGTAATGCCTGTCCTTAGAATTTTTTTTTTCCGATTTAGGGGGGGGGCCTAAATGTGTTGCATATCTGAAACGGTTAAAAAAATATATATATATTACAACCAAGAGAAAAGTGTATGTCATGTATGCATTTTCCATACTGGAAATAAATATTTTGGCATGGTTCAAAATGCTCTTATGTATGAGACACCCTCAATCTGTGCTTCTCCATGCCCAGTCGCTGTCAACTACACTTATCTCAGGTGTGCAGAAGGTGCCTGTCATTCCAAAGCAGGATAGCTGAGATTTGGACTTTCATTACATTCAGCTATCTGGGTAACATTGACAGCCAGTGAAGTAGGAGCTCTCCTCTGCATATATTAGAAACTGTATATTTTAAGTTTTTACCAGTTCAGAAATCAGCATCGCTCTGCATGGATTTGAAGAGCCTCTTGCTCCATATTTCAGGCTGACGCACACCTAACAAAAAAAAAAAATAATAGTTTAAATGCAGTCAACTGCAAAGTGTGTCATCTGAGTTTTAGTAAAATCTATATAAAAATATGAGGAGTAGATATATATTTTAGTTGCAAAGGCATTACTTTTACATGCCACTGCAGAGCTGAATACATGTTTGGGTTTACACCCAACTGAGGTCTTCGTTTTATACTGGCAATCTACAGGAAACTGGTGACTATATTTCTGCTGGCAACTTTTCACTTTATAGTTTCATCAGGTGTAATGACTGTCTGTACATCTTATTTGATACACTGTACAACACTTTGGCACTCATTACTAGTTTGCTGGTATTTTGTTAGTGATTCCGTGGATCCTGTGGCACCGTTTCTGGCAACCGTAACTACGCAATCACCGGCACATCAAACCATCGCAGAAGTGTGCATTCCAGCATGCCGTAAACAGTGTGACTGGCATGACGGAAACACTGTCATCGCCTAGTGAAAATGGTGCCACTGCCATCATCATTGCCAGTTGCAACATCTACGGCATGTCACTCACCGAAACAAAGGCAAAGGTATCACCGGCAATGGAAACGTCACCACCAGAACTGGAAGTTGGCCAGCAGCCATTTTGGATAAACACAATCCACTTAAAATCACCCACATCCTGTAGCCACCCGGACATGCAGACACCAGTAGGCATGGCATCTAGGATCCCAAAAAAACAGCATCATACGCCCCGAATGCTATGGGAGGAGAAATGCAGCAATGTTCTGCACCTTGAAGAGATACAGGGGGTGGAAGTGACAGAAGCTGGCACAGGGACACCTGCAGAGGGCAGTGAGTACAGTGTGCAACATAAAAACAATTACAGCGAGGATGCATATGTAGCGCACAACACATGGAGACATGTCCAACTGCGAGACAACAGACAACATCCAACCCATGCAGTGGCTAACTAACCATGGTTGTTGGTCAAGGATGCACAAACATTGTCCCCCCAAACTTCCAAACACACAAGTACTGGTCATGTGCGGACATTGACAACATGAGAGGCAACACATACACGATGTACACACCCTCCAAGGCAGCATTCATGCACCACAAGCAATCTGCCCCCATGGCACACTCACATGCATGCACTCATCCAAAGTGCCCTGACATACCTAGCACTTACATGGTTGACCGGCTACCTGTCAGACCGACACCTCCAAGTGCAATAGTGCTCCTCCCTCATCTCCATCTCAGTACCCACCTGTGGTGTCCCTCAGGCCACCATTCAATCACCATGGCTCCCAAACTGCTACCCTGCCCCTCTGGCCCACTCAACCACAACCATTGCACCCTACTCCCAGTGTTATACTGATGACACACCTCTCAACTCCAATCTGCCATCCTCTACTTCCTCTCCATCCTCTCTCATACATGAGTGCCTGATTGCCAATCATGCTATGTGCTTTGCTGATGATTGCTTCCTGAACGTCAGCGAGACAGGTAAGCCTCTCATAGTGACACCTGCACCCTGTTGCCCACCCACTCCCTGGCCACCCTTCATGGGCCCTCTCCCCATAATCCTCTGAGAGGCTACAGACATTGGTGTCACCTTTGACTCATCCAACACTTTGCAACCCCTGCAGCTACACCGCCTGCCCCAACAGAGGCACAGCCAGCAGCCCCTTATGCATAGCATTGTACGCCAACAGGACAGCCATTCCGCCCCCACACCAGCCTCTCATTTACATTGGCACTTCTACAGATGATGATGCAGAGCAGGAGGCCAGGGACACAACCTAGGGGGACACCTGAATACACCCCCCTACCACCGTCCCTCATTCAGCCCCTCTGACCTCCACAGCTGACCTCCACCACCCATCCCCAGCATCAGAGACATGGATATGTGCTTAAGGCGCATCTAGGAACGGCATGAACAGATGGCGGGACTCGTGCACCAGCACCTGGAGGAGCCCAGGTTAATGTGGGAGGAGACCATGTTGTTGCGGGAGTGCATGCAGGCCACCAGCTGGTGCTGTGCAAGTGCCCTGGGCTGCTCAAAATGCGCCCGGTCCTGCTTGCACAGAGGTCCTGGGAGGGAAACAAAGCAATTTCTGCACTAGCTGAGTCCCTTACAATTTCCCTGCAGGTGGCACTGGAGTGCAGGGACTTGCGAGGGTCACACCCACCATCAACCATCACTACGCCTGCCAGCTCTCAACAGAGCAGCCAAAGACACAGGTCCCTGAACCTGTCAGGCTCTCCACAGAAAGACAGGTCCAAGATCAAGAAGCCACGGAAGTGAGCCAGTGGAAGACATCAAGTGACACTTATGCAACCTAGGGAGTGTTTTGGGGATGGTGTATTTGGGAGGGTTAATAAGAGAGGGTTAGTTTAGGGGATTAGGTGGGGGACCAGTTGGGGGTGTTGGGTGGCAGGGCCAGTTGGAGAGGGTGAGGTGGGGGGCTAGTTGGGGATGGGGAGGTGGTGGGACTAGTTGGGGAGGGGGAGGAGGGTGGACTATTTGGGGAGCAGGAGTTGGGGCTAGTTAGGGAGATGGGGGCTAGTTGGGGAGTGGGTGGTGGGCCACACATTTCTTGTTAATGTTAATGTTAATGTTAATGTTAATGTTAAAGGATATAGGTACTGTGCACTATCACCAACGGAGTGGTCCCCTGGTGCTCTGGCGGCTCTTAAAAAGGGAAGGAGGGGGGCGAGTTAGCGGGAATAAGCTGGAAAAGTGCAAGAGAGCAGTGATGTGCTGTTGGCAGCCTCAGCCCGGTGGGTCCGTTGGCTGGGCTTGGGGTGCTTTCCGTTCGGTAGCCGTCATGCACTGTTGTGCAGGTCTATGTGTGTTTTGTTTTGTTGTTGTGAAGTTTGTGCGGTTTGTTGTGCTATAGAGTTGTGGTTGTGTTTGTTTAGAGTTTGAGAGGTGTATGCAGAAGGGTTTGTTTGTTTGTTTGTTTATTTGATAATGCGCAGCAAGCCCTTGGGCAGCCGGACGCAACGGTATAAGTAGATTCAAAGCTTAGTTACAATGCCTGACACAGGCTAATACATACATACATAGGTAGGTACACAAAGTAAGAGGCGGTACAGAACAATGCAAATGTCTAAAATAGCAGTCATGAGAAGCTGGATATCTGCGTGGTCGGAACAATCTAGGGTGGATGTAACAGGTCATTTGTGTGAAGCCAGTTGAGTGCATTGCTTCTGAATCTAGTGTAGGGTGATGGGCATCTAATGTCAGTTGGGAGAGTATTCGATAATTGTGCAGCTTTGACTGGAAAACTGGATCCTCCCGCCGTGGTTAGTTTGAATCTAGGGATTCCGAGTAAGAAGGTGTTGGCAGTTCTTGTGGGCCGGAGTGTGGGTCTCCTGTTAATTTTTTCAACTAGGTACGATGGTGCAAGATTATTTAAGCATTTGGCTGTGAGAGAGATAGTTTTGAGGAGGATTCTGTCCTTATTTTTTAGCCAATGGGCCTCAGTCCGGTATTTAGAAATATGCTCTCTGCGTGGGATATTCAAAGCAGCTCTTAATGCGTTGTTTTGCAGTCTCTGAAGTTTGTCAGTGACTGACTTATTAGCTCCTGAGTATAGGGTGTTACAATAGTCTAGTCTAGACATGATAATGGCATTAGCCAGGGTGAGGCAGCTGGAGCTAGATAGGGATGGTCTGGCCGCTCGGATGAGTTTGCAGGTGTAGGTTGTTGTAGAGGCGAGGGAATTCACTTGCTTTTTGAGGGTGAGAGCAGAGTCGAGGTAGATACCTAACGTTATGACCTCTGGCATGACCTTAATAATATTGTTGTCAATATTAAATGATGCATAATATGGGGTGAGTTTTTTTAAGTTGTGGTCAGAGCCGAGGAGTAGGATTTCGGTTTTATCGTCATTCAGGCAGAGGCCATGTATGGCCATCCATGCTTGAATGAGGATGTTTATCTTATTCACCAAGGCCAGGTCTGTTTCGTAGTTGCCCGAAAGGGGTATGAGGATCTGGGTGTCATCTGCATAATTTGTGTTGGTGACACCCTGTCTGTCCAACTTGTCGAACAGTGGCTTGGTGAAAATGTTATACGTGGTGGGTGAGACACAGGAGCCCTGTGGGACTCCACATGTTATTTGGATGGGATCAGCGCATGTGGATGTAGAGAAGACTCTCATAGTCCGGTTGGCAAGGAATGATTGGACCCAGGCTATGGCTTCCCCAGTGAAGTTGGCAGCAAGCTTGAGGTGGTTGCATAAAACTGCATGATCCACCAGGTCAAAAGCTGCAGACAAGTCCAGTAGGAGTAGCAGTGCTGTTTTCCCATTGTCCTTTAGTTCCTCGATATTAGTTTTGAGGTCTAACAGGGCGGTTTCCGTGCCATGGAGGGGGCGGAATCCCGATTGACGCGAGCCTAGTATCTGGTTGGTTTCCAGATAGTCTTGAATTTGGAGATAGGCTACTTTATCGATGATTTTAAGTAGGAAGGGTACAGTGGTGATGGGCCTATAGTTGGTTGGGATAGATGGATCAAGGGTTTGTTTTTTTAGTAAAGGGAGGACCCAAGATTCTTTCAAGTTGACTGGTACTGTATTAGACTTGAAGGAGGCGTTGATGAGGTGTGGGTGAGATTGTTAGTTGGGTATTGATTCATGATCGTACCCTTGGTCCAGGCTCGGTGAATCGCATGTCAATCATTGACTAACATTTATATCTGGATGCGCAGACTAAACTTAAGAATTCCATCTGAGTGTGGCATATGCTAATATTTACAGTTCTATCTAGATGTGGCGCAGGCTAAACTTAAAAATTCCATCTAAGTGTGGTGCAGTTCAATCTAGATGTGGTGCAGGTTAAACTTAAGAATTCCATCTAAGGGTGGCCTATGCTAACAATCATATTTTTATCTAGATGCGATGCAGGCTAATCTTAAGAATTCCATCTAGGCGTGGTCTATGCTGACAATCACATTTCTATCTAGATGAGGCGCAGGCTAGGTTGAGGATTCCGACCAGATGTGGCACATGCTAACATTTACCGTTCTATCTAGATGTGGCGCAGGCTAAACTTAAGAATTCCATCTAAGTGTGGCATATGCTAACAATCACATTTTTATTTGGATGCGGCGCAGGCTAATCTTAAGAATTCCATCTGGGTGTGTTGTCTTGTTGTCTGTTCAAGCAATAATACACATGTTTCTGCATATGAATGTGAGTCTGGACATTCAATTTGTATGGTGGTGTGCTTTATGTCTGTGCTGCATCACATGCAGTGTATGCAATGGGTTGTCTGCAGGTGCTGTGTGCTCAGAGGTCGTTCTGTATGAGTTCCTGGTGTGCTGCACGCCCATCTCTGTCATCCCTGTTATGGTGTATTTGCATGTCTGCAGCTGCATTCACGTCACTGTCGTCATCATCGTCCACCAGAGGCATGTCCATGTCCAGGTGCATGGGAATGTTCTGCCAGATGCACCTATTGTGCAACATAGCACAGGCCAGGACTATCTTCCCCACTTTCACAGGCCTATACATCAGTGCCTCACCGGAGTGGTACAACAGTCTGAAAGTCTGCTGAATTGTCACTGTTGTTCTGATGTGGGCACGATTGCACGCTGTCTCCTGGTGGGGACTGAAATGAGTTGGGAAGAATGGTGCTAACACTTGGAGATCACTACAGATTTTCCTAAAAACAAGGTACACAGAGGATTCTGACAGTTTTAAAGATTTTTTCTAGGGCAGTTATAGTATCTGTATTGGATATGACCTAATATTAGGAAACAAAGCAAGGGATGCTTTTTTTGGTTACTGGGGAAGGGAAATACTCACAGCAAGCACTTGAATGGGGTAGCTTGAACAGCTCTCCTAGAAGGGGATGGCTGGGCCTAGTTTGGTCACTAGACAGTGAGGTGGATCAGCTGGGCAAGCAGGCAGTGGGGCAAAAGCTGGTCTGGTCACAGGATACTCCCAAAAGGGTACCACAGCTTTTCCACACTTCTCCATGAATTATTGGGATTTGTGTGGGGTTTTTCTAGATCAGTTATTCTGCCTGTATAGGCTGGCAGTGGAATCTGGATTCTTGCAGCGAGAATCTGGAATGTCTTGTTCTCTGGATGCGCTGAAGCTGGAAAAGTCAATAGAGAGTCCAGAGCTCCCCATGCCTCCCCTTTATATAAGGAGCATGACTTCACAGGATTTTACTATGGGGCTGACTGAAGCTAGACACACCTCTTAATCAGCCTAAGGATGTCGCCTTCTCCCTGGAAACAGATTGGACTGAAGGAGGTGACTCAGTTTTGTGGTGGGTGTTTTTACAATGCGCTTTGTTCTACCAAAGTTACTTTTGCCAAAATCAGTTTATGGAACAAAACACTCATATTAACAAATGTCATCATCCGGAAGCATACATGGGCAGACTACACGTCTTACAAGAGACATGCTTATCCAGATCCCAAGACGGTATGATGCTGTTGAGTCATTCTGTCAATCTTTTGCCATTTCCATGGAAAATAGTTCACCTAAAATTCTACAATTTTATATAGGTATACATATTATCACGTGCCATGTTCTCATTAATTTTCAAAATTGTATTATGTATGTCTCCAACATGCTAGACAAACCTACAACATCTTTTTTTTTTTTTAAGGGCGCCAACATGACATTTAAATGGTCATAATTTCACATTAATATGTCTTTTGGTTACTGAAATAAATGACATAAACTGTATAGTCTCTGAAATCAACTGGGCTGGCGTTGTGTTCCAAATATGGGTATTCCTTTCCAGGCCACAGCCAAATGTCAGGCTCTGGTCAGCTCAGCCCAGTATTGTCATGGATTCACCTTTGAAGCCCTTCAGCTTGAGTTGAGGGGAGGCGTCACCAGGAATTCACATCTATGTGTCCTGGCAATCCATTGTTTCATGGTGGGGCAGTACTGCGTTGTCTGACAAGGGTGCAAGATGCTTCCCCTTGTCCCATGCATAGTTTCCAGGGGGCTGGTCCACTTGGCGGAATATTATCCTGTTGCCTGGAAAGGCAGGGCCCTTTGAAGCCAGGGCCTGTAAAACCTGTTCTATTTGCCTAAAAGTAATTTTATGTATTTATTTATTTTTCTTTCTCTTAACCAAAAAGCAAGTCTGTTATAAAGAAATATGATGTATACGTTTCTAGCAAACCCCCAACACATTTCTATGCAAACGCACACAGGGCCTTAGTTTAACATTTCACTTTTTTAAAAGGCATTTTCTTGTTTGTCAAAAACACCCTTTTACACGTAGGTTAATTCTTCTGGGATGTCACTTTCACAAATGTGGCTTTCTCTCCCATCTAGATCCTGAACATTATTTATAGCCCTAGTCAATTTCTAATACACAGAAATCTGTCCAAGGCAAAGGTCGATTGAAACTGACATAAGCAGAGAGATAGAGAGAGAGAGGGCTTCTTATGAAGGGTTTTTCTGGGTTATTTTGTTGCAAAAAGTAAAGCGTTTTCCGTACGGCTTGGAGTGAAGTTTTCTGCTATTTCACAGATTTTGCCTTACACAACATGCCATTCAGTGAGGAATGCCCTCATTTGCTGGTGCACACCCTGAATATGGGTGTACATGAATGTGTCTTACTGGAACCAAACTGGGTAATGTTGAAAAGATGAAAAGAGCATCAGTGCAAAGTCATTTCAAATGCAGAACATTTTCTTGTTCAGTGGGAAGTTTTGAGCTGGCAGCATAGCAGCACTGCCTTTGAATTCTTTTCTTTGGTGCACATAAACAAAACACTGGCAGCTATTCTCGGGTTGTTCCATGTTCCATCTCGCCCCATATGTGCCTGGTAAAGACATCACAGCCATTATTTTGGTGACTGCAAAACGCAGTTTTGGTGCAAGGGAATAGCGCTTATCAGAGCCAGTGCAGCCATTCTTCTTGTAACTGTTGAAAAGGCAGATTGGTGGTGTAGGGGCGTTCTGCTGGGCTGATAAATGTACCCCACAGAGTGGTGGCTTGATGATCTGGGTGGAGGTTTGCTTGGGATGGAGTGTGGTCGTTCAGCAAACAGGCACTGCGTACTTAAAATGGTTATCCATTTCAACTGGGGACAAGGAATTAATCATAGTGTGTAACATCCATGAGAGGGCTTCCTCCAAATTAGGCATGGAGACACTGTCCTGTCTAAGGGATACCCTGAATACTACTTAAGGGGGAAAAAGCTCAAGCACCAAAATACTAGTAGCAGGCGATTTCTATCTCCAGATTGAAAAAGTGGGAATATTGAAAGGTTAATGGGAAGACCAAGGGCCTCATTACACGTTGTGCGGTAAAAATCTCAAAATACCGGCATGGCACTATCAACGTGTCCGCCCTCACAATAGGGCGCTAATAGCGTACCATTACGAGTACGCGAACACGAGCATAGCGCCATGCCGGTAAACCCCCTCCCGCCATGGCGGTAAAGACCCAAAAAAGTCACTTACCGTCCTCGACAAAAGTGCAGATTGCACCTCTGCCCTCCTGCTGCATGCAAATAGCGGTCACCGCAATTAGCGGTGACCGTTAAATTGCAGAACCGGAAATAGCGTCATCACACAGGAACGGGAAAGAGCACAGCGGCCATCTTCAAAAACACAATCCATTGCCATCCTCTGCCCCCTGGACCTGTTTGGAGTCGTTAGCAGTTGAAAATCATCTGGGACACCTTCAACATGCCCAAGGCATTCAAAAAAAGCACTGACAGGCAGCGCAAAGAAAAATTTACAGCAGAGGAGTTCAACATGCTGACCCAGACCCTGGCTGAGAATGCTGAGGTTGTTTTTGCCAATGACATGCGGCGGACGACACTACTTAAAAAAAAAGCCATCTGGGAAGAAGTGGCGCTGAAAGTCAGTGCAGTGGGCACCAGCACCCGCACTGGGCGTGAGTGCGGGAAAAGGTGGGACGACCTCAGACTACGGGTGAGGGGCATCCTTGCCGAAAACCACCGAATAGCCAGTGCGGGTGGAGCTGGTTCACCCATCAGACTAAAAGAATGGGAGGAGACCTGTGGAAACCTAATCGCTGTGGAATCCATTGAGGGAGTAGGCACCATGGAGCTAGGCGTGGTACCACTTCGGATGGAGGTGAGTGTACACATGACAGGATGCTATGTGAATGTACTGTTCCCCCCATATGTGAGCACAGAATCCTCTCATGCATGGACACACATCCACACATGCATCCATACCTCACCATGTCAGTGTCAGACCCAAACACAAACACATGCACACATGCGCACATCACCAGAGACAAGTGCCAAACACAACCATGCATGGATGAGGCACTGAACTGGCACATCACCTGCAACCACAACTACTAAGTCCCAATGGCCACAACTGCATCATTGATGTATTCTGCATTAAGTATATTGAAACAGAACCAATGCCATCCCCCTTCTTGTCCCTGACAGGCTCACATACAGATGGTGAGGATGCCGCAAATGCATCCCAGGCACCAGCTACGAGTAAGAGGCCAAGGGCACAGGACTCGGAGGACACCCCCACAACATCAAGAGTCAAAGGGGGAAGGTCACACCTGATGAGGGTGAAACATTGTAGGAGTGCCACTGCCAGGGCAGAAGTAGCTGCACCACTAACTGCAGCCCCACCACCGGAGGTGAACCCACAGCCACCAATACCAGCCACTGAGGGCCCACCATTAGCTGAGGCAAGCTCCGCTGGAGAGGCAGCCGCCACTGCCCCCCTATCTGATCCTGAGGACACTATAGTTGGCCCAATGGAGATGCACACCCCAAGCCCCCTAGAACCCCAGAGCCAGCACCATTCCAGACACCTGGGTCTGATGTTACTGTTGAGGACAACTTTCCAGCCATAATGTCCCCCATGGCTTCACCTACTGCAATGGATGCATCTGAGGGCACAGCATCCAGTACACCATCACCCAGCACTGCCCTCCATCTGCCCACCATCCTGCAGCGTCAACAGGAACTGACTGTGCTGGTTGGCCAGCATGTTGAGGAGGCTGCCCATCTCAGGGAGGATATTCTGGAGACGGCAAGGCATTCCACTGAGAGGATGGACGCCTGTGCTGACAGGCTGTGTGACGAGATATCCAGGCTCAGGGAGGTCCTTACTCGCATAGCCGACACAATGGACCGCCACTTCTCACAACCAGGACAGTCTGCCCCATCGTCATCTGCCGGCTCAACACAGACAAGCCCCCTCCGCCGCTCAACACGCACCACCAGGCGCACGTCTGGCCATCCTCCAAATGCTGCTACAGACTATGGCCAATAGGGGGTCAATAGCGATTCCTCTGCGTGCATGGCAGACACATGAGGAACTGTTGTGGGGGTTGGGGGGAAGGGTGTAATGGGTCTGTTGTGGGGGGTGGGGGGAAGGGTGTTATGGGTCTGTTGTGGGGGGTGGTGGGAAGGGTGTTATGGGTCTGTTGTGGAGGATGGGGGGAAGGGTGTTATGGGTCTGTTGTGGGGGCTGGGGGGAAGGGTGTTATGGGTCTGTTGTGGGGGGCGGGGGGAAGGGTGGTGGGATGTTTGAGGACATGCACTTTTTTATCTTTCCGTTACTTAATACACTGGTGTCTAATCAAAACACAGGCTTGGACATCTTCATTGTGTTTGTGTACTTTATTGGAGACAGTGTTCATTGCATACTTCTAAACATACACCAGTGCATCACTACCCATGTCCATGTGACAGTACCAAAACATGTCCCTCAGAATATTTGGTTGATCAGATGCTGTCTCACAGCACGTCCCTCCTGGCCATCCCCTCTTGCATGTCCTGCATCTCCTTTGCCTCCGTCCTCATCAGGTGCTTCTATTTCAACGTCAGGGGGCAGTGGCACATTCCGTCTGATACACATATTGTGCAGCATGACACATGCCATGGTGATCTTGGCCACTTTCTCATGGCCATTCAGGAGAGCGCCACCAGACCTGCTAATGCACCTAAACCGTGATTTCAAAAGGCCAAAAGTCTGTTCGATCACGATGCCCGGTAAGGATATGTGCACGATTGTATTCCTCTTCGTGCCTGTTCTGTGGGTTCCGTACAGGTGTGAGGAGCCAGCTCTTCAGGGGATAGCCCGCATCACCTGTATGGGGGAACGAATGGGATCCTGTTACTGTTCACCTGCAGAGCAGCCTGTTCATATCACACTAATTGACATTGCATAGTGATTCCAGTACACAGTCAATGGCATACATGCAGATGGTCCGTGTGACAGAAATGTGCAAGGGTGAGCTCGACCCTGCAAGTAGACATGCACCATTACTGTCTACAACAGTAATTGACATGTCCTGGGTGAGGCGAGGTCTTAGGTGTCCCTGAGCCCAGGCAGATTTTGTTCCTCACTGTTGTTGTACTGCCATTCCAACATAGATGTTGCCATGCAGTGAGGCATCACTTCAGTGGTGGTAAAGGTGCGTGGTGAAATGCAATGTGTATGGCTAGGGCTGATCCTTATGCATGCATCATATGGCACATTGCAATATTGATGTTGTGTTGGACTGATTCCGGATGACTATCTTCATGGCACGTATGGAATCTGGCCATTTTGTGGCGTACGATGTTGTGCAATGTGTATGTGAATGGATGTTTGATGCTACTAGACCTGGAATTTCTGGTGTGTAGTGTAGCTCATAATTGCATGTCGTTTCATCTCTAGTACATTGCAGCCTTCCCAGATGGACATTGGCGTACATCTTTATGTGCATTTCCCAGACAGATGACAAGCTACACCCAGTTGGAGTATGTATCTCTCCCCCCCAATGACACCCAGTTGGAGTATGTATCTCCCCCCCCAATCACACCCAGATGGAGTATGTTTCTCCCCCCCCCCAATCACACCCAGTTGGAGTATGTTTCTCTCCCCCCCCCCATCACACTGCCATGTGCTTGCCCTGCTACTCACCAAGTAGCCACGAACGTTGTGCAGTTTGTCGCTCCATGTAGCGTGGGATAGTTGAGTTCCGCAGGACCACGGAGTCATGGGTTGATCCGGGAAATCGGGCACAGCAATGTGTGATTATCATGTTGGCGTCACATACCATTTGGACATTGATGGAGTGGGATTGCTTCCTGTTTCGGTAGACCACTTCATTGCGATGTGGGACCACCAATTCCACATGTGTACAGTCGATGACCCCGATGCAACTTGGGATGCCTGCCAGTGAATAGAATCCAACTTTGGTGTTTGCAATCTCCTGGGCAGTCCGTGGCATGGATATGTGTTCAGGTGCATTCTTCAGGAGGGCATCAAGTACCTGATTCAGCGTGCGTGAGAATACTGGTTGGGAGATGCCATGCATCTGGGCCACTGTTTGCTGGTAGGTGCCTGTGGCCAGGAGTGGAGCACAGTCACCACCTTGAGTGGAGGGGGGATGGCAGTTCTGATGTCTATGAGGCTCACAATGCCGTTGTGTATCATGTCCACGATGCTGGTGATGGTATCCCGGTCCAGACGGTACAGGGTGTGTATCTGCTCAGGGGTTAGGTTAAATGGACTGGCTCTGATCCTGGGGATTGGTGGGTGCCTCTGTGGTATGATTAGGTGCCGTGGTGGTGCTTGCTGTGCCTGTCTTGCCCTCCTCCTCCTCCCTCTGCGTCTTCTTTGTGCTGCCTGTTGTTGTTGCAGCTGCGCTGCAATCATGTCCTCCAGCCCATGTAATGCTGCTAGTATTGGAACCATCTTGGTGTTGGAAGGGGTGTGTGAAGGGGTGTGGTGTGCTCCTTTTGAGCTGCCACAGTCTCCATTGCCTCCACCTGTGCTGATTGTGTCCACCTGTGGCAGGTGGGAACACTGCTCAGTTCTCTTAACGTGTGGTTCGCGATGCCGGTATTTGCGCCATGGCGGTAAGGGGTTTGGGGGGCTTTACCATGCCGCTATTGGCGTGTCCGCTCAACTTGGGATGCTGTGCTAATAGGGGCATGGCGTAATTTACAGGATGGTGGGTCGCGCGCACACAGACTGCCCGCTATTAGTGGCACCGTACTTAGCGGTGCCGCTAATAACGGTGTGTCGGGTCGTGATTCGCATGGGGATTTAACATTACCGGTATTTCATTACCGGTAACGTTAAATCCCTACCGCCTACCGTGTAATGAGGCCCCAAGACTTAGCTTTGGACATCCCTGATGTGATTGTATCTCCAGAAACAACCTGTAGGTTGTATAATTTAAATTGAATGGCGTGCTATGGGTGCTTTCCCAAAGATCAGCCTGCAACAACTACTTTTAAGCGCCACAATGGATCATCCCTCATAGATTACATATTTATCTCAGGAGTTACATGGGCCTGGTTGGAAGATTTTGAGATCCAAATAAGAACAGAGAGTGACCATTGTCCCCTGTGTGTACGAATTAGAAGTGATGGGTTAAAGAGTATTAGACCCAGGGAAGAGAGGCATGGACACATTTTAACTATAGGAGACCATGCACGCAAATCAGTCCGGTGGGCAAATGTGCTGGATTGAATGGATCAGAATGGCAAGTCAGCACTCTATCCAACAATTATTTAGAATATAGAAGCCATTTGCGATCTGGAGACCAATGACCCGCTTATACTAGAAACCTATGGGAGGTTGAAAGAAAATGTGCTCCCCCATATTTCTGTATCTAAAGGGAACAATCAAACAGAAAACTCTATGCAAAAATGTGTGGCATGATGGAGAGTGCGGAGAGGCGAAACAGAAAACCTTGGGTTGCATAGACACAAAGGGAGTTGTAGACAAAATAAGGTTGTGCTGGGCTTGCTCACAGTATAAAATAATAGAATCCTGGCCAAAGATAAGTGGAGAAGTATGTCCGAGGCTCTGCAAATTAAAAATAATATGCTCTTTTGGCAACTTGTAAATGATAAGGATTTGAAAGGCGATCAGACACTTATAGGGGAATAGGGGCAGCACAGTGGCAACTTCATTTTGAGAGTTTGTATGGGGGAATGGAGGGCAATGTCCTTACCCAACCAATGAAGAAAGAGGTTGATCTATTGAGCAGTGATCTGCTTTGCATAACTATAAGGATTGTAGAGCATGCAATCATCTCCCAAAAAGATGCTAAAGCAGCTGGGCCTGACCTCATCCCAGCCTTTTTGTTCAAAGACGAGATGGATATTTGGGCCTTGTGGATCTTGTGCAGTGTATTTAATGCAATTATAAGCAAAGGCACAATCACTGAATCATGGCACAAGGTCACTATAATTCCGTTTTTTAAAAAAGTAGGAGGGATAATACAGCCAACTATAGCCCGATATCCCTCCTAGATAGTGCAGGCAAACACGTTGGGAAGATTATTTTAAGTAAATTACAAGATTTGGTAGAAAGTAACAACATTATAAGTGAACTGCAGGCAGGCTTTAGAAGGAACAGAGGAACCATTGACCATTGTTACTTGCTTCATATGCTGATTCAGAAATATAGCAGTTCTGAAGCAAATTAAACTATATGGTGTATTCCTCGACTTGAGGACAACGTTTGATTCAGTATCGAGGGAAACTCTGTGGAAATGATTAACCCTATGCAAAACTCCTGCACAACGGATCTGGATAATCAGACTACTTTACTCCAGAAATAGTGCTGTTGTTCGCTATGGTTTAGAATGTGAAAACACCACAGCTTTTCATGTAAAAAAGGGGGTGAGGCAGGGAGGTCAACTGACACCCCTTCTATTCAATCTATATATACAAGAGCTAATTGATGAAGTGTTAAAGCAGTGCCAGGACTTCCCCAAAATGGCTATGGATAAGCGACCTGCGTTAATTTACAGTGATGATGCAGTGCCATTGGCAACAACCATGCAAGGATTGGAAAAATCATTGGCGATATTTGTGTCCAAGTGCAAAGAGCTGGAATTGCACTTTAACATTGAAAAGTCAAAGGTAATGCCTTTAGTGTTAAAGGTGAATGAAAACCAAGCAGATCAAGTCAAAAATGTTGTCGATCTTGGGGTACTATTCCAAGAATCAGAAGGCTGGGTAGCCCAGGTGAAACGGTCTGTCTCCACCTTAGAAACATTTGGGGGGTCTATTCAGGCCTTTCATGCAATTCACAGCCAAGGATAAATCTTGCCAGCATTAGATCTATATGGGAAGCAGGATGTTCCGGCTGCTTTATATGGGGCTGAATTATGGGGGCATGCCAACCTGGAAAAATGGTCATGTAGTGAACTAACCTAACATTTCTAAAAATGTGGTCTTATTACCTAAGAGCACTACTTCCACATTGTTATAAGTAACCCCAGTAGCATCTCTTGCGTCCATTAGCCCAGCCCTTTTTGGGCTAAGACTGTGCAACCAGGAAGGGCTGGAGAAATATAGAGACGCTCTAAGCCATGTGATGTCTATGGATGGAGGGAAGACAATGGAATGGCTTTGTCATGTAAAAAAGTCCCTCTTTCAAATAGGGGGAGATAATCTATGGAAAACTCTCAAAACTAAACAAATGGAATAAGGAAAGCTCAACGGGTTTGTGTGGCCCAAAGAGCAAGGTGACAGTTGGTGGCTGGTGTCATGAAGCTTAAATTGAGCCTTGCCTACCCTGACCTCATGACTCCAGGTAGAAAATATACCAAGACTTTATTTCGCCCCCATACAAGAAATCCCTATACATGCAAGTGAGACTAGGGACCCTCCCAGTGGCCCCTCCTTTATGCACACTTGAAAAGAGTTGGACTCAGACCAATATATAATGTGTGGGGATGCAACAGAATCAATGATGCATTTTATGTCGCTGTGCGTAAAAACAAAATATTTGCAGCATTTGTATTTGTAGCCTATATTGATGGAAGCTGGGATGAGAGATAATAGCAATGTTATTTTTAAGGCAGAATACTTTATCCCATGTAGTCTATGCGGTTGCTAGATACACCCATAGATCTTGGTTGCTAAGAAAGAAGTTGTCAAATTCTACTACTACATGTAAATAGGTGAATTTGTGCTCTGTCCTCAAAGGTTTTTTAATGATATTTACACAAACTCTATATTGCTAACATTGCTAATTACTATTTTTATTGGATATCCAATGATATTGATATGATTTTTATATTGTTAGTATTGTTAATTATTGTTAATTCATGTATTTTCTGTATTGACTTGAAGATTTTACATTGAATAAAAGTGTGTTGACTGACTGAGAAAGGATTACAGATAACCGCGGGTATGAGTTATTCTGTTCCCGTGGCTATATATTTTGGGGTGTCAGAGTTTCATTGCTTCTTGAAAGTTATTTGCATGGGTATAGTGACGTAAGGAGTGCGGGGCGGAAATATTTGGCTATGGTCAGTGATCTGGTAGGTATTTTGGACTCTTTTTTTATTTTGGCTGAGTGTTTTCAGGCTTTTGTATATGTGAGACTTTGGAGAAAAAGAGAGGTAATTAACAAAATTAATATAAAAAGGATCAATCGTATTCTATTTTTAGAGGCCCTGTAAAATGTATTTTTGGGTGTGTGTTCTTACTTATGGTATTATGTTGTGTGGCTGTGGAACATTTATTAACAAAGTTTACTGTTATGTATTATTCTCTGCTTGCTTTATTTTCAGCTACTTTATATAAGTACATGAGTAGTGTTGTACTGTATTGATCTTTTAAATTGTATTGTAGTATAAAACTTGAAGTGAGGCATGCTTTTTAACTAACTCTGTAGCCACGCTTCACGCTTATAATAAAAGTCAATGAAATGTAACTGTGGGTATAATAAAAAATATATATATTTTTATTTTATTCTATTTGTGTATTTGTAGGTCATAAGTAGTAAAAGGACATTTTTGGGGTACACTGAGTGTATTATTTTATCACATCTGAACTGCTGTTTTGATGTTTTGAAGGAACAGCGCATGTCCTTCATCAGTCAGGTGTACTCTGTCAGGTCTATAAAAATGTAGTACTGTATGTTGTTGTTCAAAATCCATAATTGGTTGTGGTCTCTCATGAATGCTGAAACTGCTTTATTGACATTTCTCCAGGTTTTCTCAATGTTACCATTAAATCTGGTGGCCGAACTCCATTTTTGCCTCTGAGTCAGATTGGAAAATATGAAGCTGGTGTGAGGAAATAGTTCCATTAGTTTTGCTATGTCTTGTTTGATCATTAAAATAAGGGACACACCTTGTACATTCCCCAACTCATTGCCTCCACAATGAATTAGTATGATGTCTGGGTTCCCTGTACTTTTCAGAATGAACAATTTTGGGAAAAACTGAAAGCAATGCATTCCCCTGCAAGCCAAACCATTTAATTGTAAAATCTCTGAAACCTAGGTCAATGCTAATATTTAGTCTCTCACAAAAAGACAGTACCCAAAACAGCAAACTGTCTATAGTCAGCTACAAAGTTTTCAAACCAGCCATGATATCTGCAGTCTTTCTCTGTTTCCAGGAAAATGATTCCAAGTTTGAATGTCTAGTACTTTGTATGGGTAGGGTGTGTATGATGTCTCTGTTTTGAAGTTTCAAATTGGTTGATGGTGCTGTTGTAATTATTTGGGGCTATCTAGGTGATATGGTTTGTTGAGTAGCAGTAGTAGTGATTAGTTTGTAGGTGAAAGGCAGGATAGTGGATCAGTGCATTGGTTTATTATGCTGAAATATGTCAAAAGAAGTGAGGTTTTTCATTTTGTTTGTTTTTGATGATGATCGCTAAGGAGGACTGATTACATGGGTGGTGGGAAAAACAAGGGTTTGGTAAGGCTCAGATGTGTGACTAACAGTATACTTAATGCTGTGTGCCTGGAGCGGGCCTATAGTTGCTAAGTAGCGGCTTATATGGTGTGAAAACTGGAGCCGAATGGAACAACTAAGTAGCAGTGCATCATTTAGCAGCTATGCTCTCATATCACGTTAATTATGAATTGAGGACACACAAGAGATTAATAATAGTTGGTTGGTATATGAAAGTAAAGATGTGTTGCATATTATTTTACAACACCTTTATGAATGTGAATGAAGAAATGCTTGTAATGTTTGTCAAGTTGTTTCCAGTGAACATTTCTTTGATTTAAAAGTTGTTTGGGAATTGTATGTGAGGAAGTATGAAAGTCTTTTGGTGTTTTAGGGAAAATACTCCAGGTAATGGTTTCTGAGAAATGATAAAGTAAAGGGAAGAAGGTTAATTCATAGTGGCTAAGTGAGATGGGTTTGGTCATTTGTATTTCAGATTTTGTGCAGTAATATATATGTGTGTGAACCTTTGTATATAGGCATGAAGTTGCGAATGACATGGTTTATGCATATGTTTCTTTCAATATGTGTATGCTTTATTGTGAATTGCTATGTTATTTAAAACATGGGTACTCTGGTGAACAAGATTAATCACTTTGATTTAGGCCCATCAATGTTTTTTTATAAGTATTCTAAAGGAAATAAGCAAACATACCTTACTGAAAGGGACAGTTTGTTAAATGTATAAATAACTTCTGCATGTAGCGTGAAGTTTTCAGAAATGTTGTCCAATCTAACCAGTCATTAAACTGTGCATGTTTTTCTATTTTGTATTGTAGGTTTAAGAAAATTGTCTTTAGCTTCTTAGGTGTGCAGGTGGCAAAAAGGATGCACACCAAATTATGAAAGAAGTTATTAAATGGCAATGTAATATCATTTTTACAAAATATTATTGCACACTGCGTACAACTAGCAGTGCCTATCAGTGCCAATAGAAGTTCTTAGTTTTTAAGAAATGTAAACATGATGTGTGCATTATAAAATGTCATTATCTACTTCTCATGTGTGAAGATGACCCAACAAGGGACACACACTGATTTGATAAGAAGTATGGAAATTACATTTGTTAGGTTATTAGTGTAAATTTTGCTAAGTGTTAATATGTTCACATACAAAAGTTTGTATTGTTTACCTATTATGTAAAATATAGGTATGACTATAATTTAAAAAGATGATTACTCAAAATAACATTACACTGTTGGCATGTCTGCATTAAATTATTTGTAAAACTGAAGACATAGTTGGGTTGCATGTCTTGGTTCCCTGGTTAAGGTTGCATAAATGAATCTGTGAATGTGTCATTTAATATTTAATGTTTGTACAGTATTTTAACATATCTGTATTGTAATGGAATTGTTTTATCAGTGTATAAACTGTTGATGTTGTGGGCAAATCCATTTAGAATTTGCTGATGCAAAACCCAGTTCATGGTTCCCTATATGTTTGAAGTGATAATACTGCATTTTTTTCCTATACTGCACTGTAGTAGCTTTTCGTTTTTGAAAGTGTTATTTTTGAAGTGTGTTTTCATGTTACAATGTTTATTTTATAAAACTATTTACATTTTTATTTTACATGTTATTATATACATATACTTGTAGAAAGTGAGATAGTATATAATTTGTATATGTACATATAATGATTGTTAAAAAAAAATGAAGAGAGTGTTTTTCTCTCCAACGTGACGTTTATTCCCTCTACAGTATGATTAATGAATACAACCTGGTAATTAATGGTTGTGTACTGGGAATACAATCAGTATTCACTTGGTACCATTAAGAAAAACACAAACAATTTTGTTTTAGTTTGTTATAAACTACATTTCATTTTGTTTCAGAGTTACTAATATGAAAGAAAGAAGAGAACATGTAAAAAGGTATTTGGTAAGTTATGTGATCAATATGATATATACATCTATAATGCAGATATTTGCAGACTAAGAGTTGTATATGTTACTTTATATTATTTATTTTTATAGCCGTGGCTCTGGTATCAGCCAATGAATAGCAGGATGTTGCTTACACAGCTAAAGTGAGCAACAACTGGGGTGCCTTTATTCACGGCTAAACTGCTTCACCTGTTAGCAGTGTAACTGTGGCTACAAACAGACAATTGGGGGATTTCGATTACTGCAACTGTGTAAAAGAAATTGCAATAGATATTGTGATATATTTTTGCAGTCAGTGTTCAATTGTATCTATTTTTGTAACTTAAAAGTTGGCCCTTAAAAGGTCCATTTGGAGGATGCAAAGGGGGGTAGGATAGGGGAGCTAAACACATAAGGATGAAACATATAACAATTAAAATAAAAGCAACATATTATATTTGTTTGTATTTTTTGTAGGATTTATTAGAAAGAAAGGGGACAAAATTGCCACTTAAAAAAACAAAACTAAGCATGACAGGTAATCTGATGTTCAGCAATTAAATTCTTCCATTGCTCAACATACAAAAGATAATAAATCATAGTGAGCAGTGAGCTTCTTACAATGGGGTGAGTTTGAGTGACATTCTGGCCAACTTGTGGAGGTGAGTAAAGGTAACATTCACCGGGGACAATACATGGGTGGACATACATAGATTAAGGACAACCTCCATTACACATTTTTAAGTGCAGGTAGGCGGTAGGGTCAACTATGTTAGTGATGTGACCATGATGGATGAAGTTAGAGGCAAGACAAACATGTTAAATAGATGGCAGATGAGAGGTAGGTTAAGAGGGCAACTTGGAGGCAAGAAGGTAGGCTTTTAGTTTAGTTTTCGACAAATTGGTGTGGACTATTTCTTGGATGTCTGACGGAAGAGAATTCCATGCAAGTGGAGCAAGAAGAGAGAAACAGAGGAAGCGAGAGGAAGCATTGGAGGGCGAGGTGCCACTGGAGTAGTCGAGGAGGTAGAGCAAAGATTACAAGAAGGCTTGTACAGTTAGATAGAGGAGAATAATTACACTGATGCCTTACTGTGGGTAGATTAGTGAACGAGGAAAAGACATTTAAATCTTGCCCTATTTTGCATCATCAGCCATCCAGCCACGTGACTGTGTGAGGTATTAGGCAGGAAATGAGGGAGTTCAAAGAGAGTCCTGGTATTGAAGTTAATGATCTTTTTGAGAAGACAGAAAGCATAGTTGGGGAGACCAAAGATGATGCTGGTACAGTAGTAATGTTTTGAGATGACAAGAGTGGTTAAGAGATGCTTGGCAGTGTTGAAAGGAAGGGGGTTCCTGATTTTCCCAATAGTTAGGTGGTTTAGATAAGCTGCCATTGCGGTTTTGGAGATGAAAGTAGAGAAGTTGTGAGTAGGGTCAAAGGTGGCACTGATGTTCCTATCAGAAGAAGAGTTAGGGAGAGCGTCAGGAGGCAGCTGGAAAGTCAGGGGAAGAGATGAGAGAAAGTATTTGGCAGGATGAAGAGCAGCTTGGTTTTGGTCGAGTTTAACATCAGAGAATTCAAAGCCATCCAATGTTTAGAGAGACAGTTGGAAATGTTGAGAGAGAGTTCAGAGGAGATTTCAGGAAAAGAGAAGACAATGTGGGTGACATCTGTGAAGAGTTGTTATGAGAATCCAAAGGAGGACATAAATGCACCAGGAGCAGAGTTGTAGAGTGTAAAAAGGAGAGGATTCAAGACAGCGCCTTGTGGTACACCAACAGTTAGAGTCGGTGCTCCAGATCGGATTTTGGAGTGAGAGTATTTTACACCCACTTTTTAGAATTGGAGATTAAATCCGATTTCCAGAGAGTAAAAATGATTTTCCGCCTTCACAAAAGAGAGTAAAAAGTGTCTGACAACTATCCAATTTGTGCATAAAATGAAAACTGTTCGTAAACATGAGTGACAAAACAGCTGTATTTCAAAGTGGTTCTAAATAATGTATTGCACCTGTGGAAAACATTTTCCCCACACAAGAACCTTGTAGATGCATACTACCCAGCTTCATCTTCATGATACTTGGGCACAAACTATGTTAAGAGATACAACAGATGCCAGCTAGTTACATCAGGTGATTCATAAATCAAGTCCCTCACTCTACCAGCATCACTTCTCTGCCTCTCGGGCCTACTTGCTTGAATGCAGATGCTTTACCAACATGGTATGCCATTACAAGTACAAGAGCCCATATGCTATGTGTGCCCTCAGCCATTACAGGTATAGCAGCCTCAATGAGGTGTGTATTCTGGGCCATTAGAAGTATAGCAGCCCAAATGAGATCTGTCTGTTCTGAGCCATTACACGTATAGCAGTCCTCATGGGATTTACTTCTTCTGAGCCATTACACAGTATAGCGCCCAAATGAGATGTCTGTTGTGTTCTACTTATGAGTCATCACAGGTATAGTAGCCCTGATTAGGTGTGTGTTCTGATTCATTATACATATAGCAGTCCTCATGGGATGTGCTTCTTCTGAGCCATTACAAGTATAACAGCCCAAATGAGATGTGTCTGTTCTGAGCCATCACCAGTATAGCAGCCCAAATGTGGTGTGTGTTCTGAGCCATTACAAGCACATCAGCCCTGAGGATTTGTGTTCTGAGCAATCACAGGTATAGCAACCCTGAAGAGTTGTGTATTCTGAGCAAGTACATGTATAGCAGCTCTGAAGAGCTGTGTATTATGAGCCATCACCAGTATAGCAGCCCTGATGAGGTGTGTGTTCTGACTCATTACAAGCATAACAGCCCTGAAGAGTTGTGTTCTGAGCAATCACAGGTATAGCAACCCTGATGAGTTATGTGTTATGTGCCATTACAAGTAGATCATCCCGGATGAAATGTGTGTGTTCTGAATCACTGAACATTTAGATTTTTATCAGTGGGACTCAGTAATCAGACTTGGGAGAAGCAGAGGTTTTGAAAAGCGCAAGACCAAGTAGAAGAGATTGAAGTATATTACAGGAATTCCATCTTCTCACACTGTCGGAGGTTGGTGGGAAGATCTCAGGCACTGTGCTTTCTGAACAGCAGCTCTGTTAAGAAATTCAGGTACTGTCCCAAAATATAGCAGTCCTGCTAAGAAATGTGGACATGATGCAATCAGTTGTGCTGTGATCATTTGGCATTGTGCCATGACATGAGTACGGTATAGCAGCTCCATTGATACATTAGGCTCCTTTGCCTGAATATATAGCAGTCCTGTTGAAAGGTACATGTACAATCTTTGCCACTGAAAATATATACAGCACAGCTTCTACCTGTATCCATTAGACCTGCTTGCAGTGGGAGGTCACAGAGGGAGTTAAAGTTCAGACCACATGCCTAGCTATGAAAATGGTGTGCTTATGTGATGAAAAGAAAACAAAGTATGAAATGCCCATGCTGTTGCAACTGTGCTGCCTGTATTAAAATTGACAAGGAAGGGTCCTGGGAGTCTCTCTGCGAGACATTATTCCTGGTTACAAGAGACTTACCCAGAGTCTTTAGCTCATTATCTTTCACAGAGAAGAAATATCCCAAACATATCAGTTTTTGTCCTGCCCTGGGGCAGTCCAGCATCGAAATGCTAGGCAATTCTCCTCTGAACAAGAGTACCAACAGCATCCCCAGACACGTGTTTCGGTCTGGTTGGACCTCATCAGTAGGGAGGAGCTGTGCCTCTCTAAGAATAGTGAGCAAGGGGTCCACGTCTGGATTCCCCTAGTAACTTGGGGTGAGACCCAAAGTTACTTAAATATTCAAATTGACAAGTGGGGGTCCTGGGAGTCTCTCTGCCAGACATTAGTCCTGGTTACGAGAGACTTACCCAGAGTCTTTAGCTCACTATCTTTCACAGAGAAGAAATATCCCAAACATATCAGTCTTTGTCCTGCCCTGGGGCAGTCCAGCACCGAAATGCTAGGCAATTCTCCTCTGAACAAGAGTACCAACAGCATCCCCAGACACGCTTTTTTCGGTCTGGTTGGACCTCATCAGTAGGGAGGAGCTGTGCCTCTCTAAGAATAGTGAGCAAGGGGTCCACGTCTGGATTCCCCTATTAACTTGGGGTGAGACCCAAAGTTACTTAAATATGCAAATTGACAAGGGGGGTCCTGGGAGTCTCTCTGCCAGACATTAGTCCTGGTTACGAGAGACTTGCCCAGAATCTTGGGCTGACTCTCTTACACCGAGAAGAAATATCCCAACATATCAGTCTTTGTCCTGCCCTGGGGCAGTCCAGCACCGAAATGCTAGGCAATTCTCCTCTGAACAAGAGTACCAACAGCACCCCAGACACGTGTTTTGGTCTGGTTGGACCTCATCAGTAGGGAGGAGCTGTGCCTCTCTAAGAATAGTGAGCAAGGGGTCCACGTCTGGATTCCCCTAGTAACTTGGGGTGAGACCCAAAGTTACTTAAATATGCAAATTGACAATGGGGGGGTCGAACAGCATCCCCAGACACGTGTTCCCACCCCGAGTGGAAAGGGTATGCCCAGACTTGGGTCCGTTGCCTGCTGGGCCTAGAGACCCAAGCTACTACTCACTGAAGACGCCCAACAAGGCTGAAACATGTCTGGGGATGCTTCTGGTCTCGTGCAAAAGGGATGTGACCTAGCAGTTCGGGCTGGACTACCACTTTGGGAGTGGGACAAAGCCTGATTTGCATATGGTTTTTCCCCTTTTGTAACGGCTTGTCAGGCGAAGAACGATGGTCTGGAGGGTTTCCCAGAGCAATGCCAGAGGTCAAGATTTATTCAAAACCTTCCAGCCATCAACTTTTGTTTTGTTTTGCTGCCTGTATTAAAGCCAATTAAGCAGAAATGCAGCCCTTGTTTAAAACAATTTCCATTTTACACAATACTACATGTGTCCTAAAGCAAAGTGAAAAACATGTTCATGATTCAAGATGCTTTTATAACACTATAACCTACAAAATGCAGGCAGTTGAATAAAGTGAACAAAACAAAAATTCCCTTTTATAGTACTCAGAAAGTATTATCTAGATAGAATCATTAACAGAGGAAGGAGAGTGTTAAAAAAATTAAACAGACCAGGACTCTTCCCAGTTGCTTCCTTCTTGGAACTGTGTTGATTACTAAAGTAAAGAGTGGATTTGCAAGCTGCTGCTAGCCAGGCTGCCACCAGTGAGGTGCTTGATTTATGGAGGTGCTGCCATAAATAGACTCTTGGTACGCAAGGAAGAATTTAAGGGCCATATTGACAAGATTTCTGTGCCTAAAAAGGCATGATACGTACCTTATATGGAGGGCGGGTTAGAAGAGTGAGCTGAGAGGTGCTGTTGCTCCAGGAGACAGAAATTGGCGAGATGCCAGGTAGAATTCGATCCAGGCAAGGCCTTCAGCACAAATCCCAGTAAAAAGAGACCATTAAGAGTATAAGAGTGATGGACAATGTCAAAGGTAGCAGACGGGTCAAGGGGAATTAAGATAGCATATTGGTTCGTAGGTTGGAGTGTTTAGCGGAGGTGATGAAGTTGGAGACATTCATGAGAGCAGTATCCGTAGAGTAACAGGGGCAGAAGCCTGCTTGTAGGGGGTCTCAAAGGTTGTGTATGTCTACAAAACATGCAAGACAAATGTTTGCCTGTGTGTTTGGGTCAGCCCCTCAAACTTTTATGAGAGGGATGACTGTGGCTTGCACCATGTACTTCATAAACAGTGCCTGCACATTCCATCTATCTGAACTCTGCTTCAAAACTGCAGCTGCTACCATCTCCATTGCATGCACCTTGACTGTGTTTCCAGTCTAAGGAGGGCCACCAGTAGTTAGCAGCATATTGGGCGTTCAGGATCAAACATGGCCACAGGTTAAGGATGGATCTCTTCATAGAGGGCACTAGAGCACGACCAAGATGGCTGCTCTGGTGCGAGCTCCGACAGCGCACCTTATAAATCCTGCTAAAAATCGCGGATCCTGGGGCCATCTGACCCCCCCAGCGGTGGGATATACGTCCCAATTCAAGACGCACCAACCGTCACCCCCCCGTTGACAGGGGAAACTCCTGTGACTACCTGCCGGAGTAGAGGAGTGGAGTGAGGAGGCCCTGATCGGCTGCGGCCCACGGCGGCACCTGAGTCGCAGTGTCGCGGGCGGAAAAAACCAGTATCACACGTGGTCTGGAGATATAACTCCGGAGGGCAGCCATAAGACCCGCGGCCCCTCCCGGAGCCACCCGCGAGAGCATAGAACCACGGAGCGACAGCCTGCGGCGACCGCACTCAAGGAAAGATCCTGCGAGCTCCGGACGGCACAGTGACCCGCGGAGGAGGCCCAATCCGGCATCCCCCACGGCAGAGACAAAGCCGGCAGAAACAGCGTTGACTTTGCGCGCCGAGGAGGCGACCCGTCCCCCCTCCAACATGTATCCACCTGATTCGGGGGCCATCCAGCCACCCGGAGGTGAGACAGGCCTGCGGCGACTTGGTGGGTGGCGGCACAGGGAGAGGGAGGCCTGCTCCAGCTGCATTCCGCGACCTCCCTGAAGCAGGGAGAAACCACTCAAACACAGCGCGGCGGGGCCAGCGGCCTTCTGGACCAGACCACGTGGGCCAGGCGTACACCACCAACATCCAGGTCAGTCGGGGGGACCAGACTCACGAGGGCGCCATACTACACTCAGCGGGCCCCAGGGCAGTGGGATGGCGTGCCAAATCTGATGACCACTCAGCGACCAGGGAGCCCCCACCTCGCCGCAGGAGGACAAGAACGGGCAGCGGTGACTCCCAGCGTCCCAGGCAGGCCCCTCTCACACCCTAGAGATTCAGGGGACGGGCAGCAAATAAAGAGAGAACATTTTCGATCACCCCAACATATTCAGCCTAAACACAACGATACCACTGTGATGGGGAAATCAGACAAATCTCAGCGGAAGCTAACATTCGAGGCTGGAACCATAGTTAAAACCCCAAAAGCACACGAGCGTCAAGAGAACCCAGAAGAGGACATGCACCAGGACGATGTACCCGCTCACGACACAGACATTAAAGAAATCCTTCTCGAATTAAAAGCGGGATTGGCAACATAGACAGCAAGCTTGACTCTGTGTCCACCAAAGTCGACCAGCTACAACATCGTCTGGACAAACATGGAGACAGGCTCGACACCGCTGAACAACGAATTTCCGACGTAGAGGATAATGTGTCCTCCATGGCCACCAGGGTAACAATATTGGAAACACAAATGAAAGCTGTCATGGCCAAAAATGAGGACCTCGCAGGGCGATCACGCCGGAACAACATCAGGGTACTTGGGGTAAGAGAGCAGCAAACCACAAGGCAAATGGAAGACTTTATTGAAAACCTATGCAAGGAGATATTTGGAGGCCCAGCGCTGTCCAACCTATTTGTGGTAGAGCGGGCTCACAGGGTACCAACCAGCCCACCTGTTCCTGGAGGTGCCCCCCGCCCAATAATAGCAAAACTGCTCAATTATAAAGACCGAGATACAATTCTCCACCTGGCAAGGGAGAAAGGAAACTTGCAGTATGACGGAGACAACATCCAATTTTTTCCCGATTTCTCCCCCTCAGCACAGCGTAGAACATTCACCGGTGTCAGACGCCAGCTACAGGACAACAAAATGAGGTATTCTATGCTTTACCCAGCCAAACTTCGAATTCAATACGACAGCAAGTCACAATTTTTCAACACTTCCGAGGAGGCAAATTTGTTTCTTGATAGGCTGGGGTGCAAATAAAACTTCGACAATCCAAGACCACAAAGGAGAGAACGAGCAAACGGAGACCCACCCTGAAGCCCATCTATACCCAGAAATGAGCTGCCTTGCGCCACTCGAAATGATCCCCCGGATTCAGAAAGTCACATTAGAGTCTAAGGTGTGCTGGACCTTGGAATTTCCCTAGCGCCACAAGCGCAGCCAAGTTATATTAGGGGACGCTGGGAGGGGAAAGCTGATGGGCGAGTTGGGAGTTGCCCATGGTTGGGAGGGAAACTGTTTAATGTTATGGAAGCGTGCTTGCCAGAGTTCCGCACCCCCCCGCCGCCTCCTGGAGACACCCAACAGAAGCACCAAAACTGGCCCACAACTAAGAAAACAAGAACTCATAAACAACATAACCGGGGCATCACTCGACAAAAAAGGTCCGACATCCCGGCCAATAACCAATCAAAATTCAACTATCCACAACATTCAAACTAGCCACGTGGAACATTAAAGGGGGCAATAACCCGACCAAAACCAGGAAAATGACACAATACCTCTGGAGACACAAAGTAGATATCGCCCTGGTTCAAGAAACTCACCTCCTCCCCGGAACTGAGAACCGGTGGGCCCGTGACTGGGGTTGCCACAGGCATTTTGCATCCTACTCCACGTACGCCAGGGGAGTGGCAATCCTAATAAACAGAACTCTGAAATTCAAACTGCTCGCAACCAAAAGCGATGAAGAGGGGAGATCACTTCTGGTCCATGGGACTCTGGAAAACACAGATTTTATCATTATAAACTCCTACGGACCGAATATAGATGGATACAATAACTTTGATTGGTTAATGACACACCTGGGAGACACAAGATCTGCAGAAATCGTATGGGCAGGGGACATGAACACCACTCTCGACCCTCAGAAGGACAGATCACACCCAACTTCCACAACTACCCCCAAAGCAGCTCTCCAGGTTCTCGAGGTCTGCAAGGCATATGACCTTGTGGACATCTGGAGGCGCCAACATGGCGAGTCCCGAAACTACTCTTTCCACTCCTGGGTCCACCAAACTAGCTCTCGCCTGGACTACATCCTTGTGTCTGCACACAGCCGATTAATGGACAAATAGCCAAATACTGCCCAGATCCATGTCCGACCACTCAGCCGTCACGGTCGAATACACGCCACCAGACCCATCTGGAGGGAGGAGGCACTGGAGGTTTAAGCCCGGGCCCCTGCAAGATCAGGTCTTTGCCGATAAACTCTGTACAGAAATCATATCCTTCCTTGAAATCAACCAGGGCTCTGTGACATCCACGGGACCCTGTGAGAATCCCTGAAATGCTACATCAGGGGGTATGGCTCTCCAAAGATCAAGGTATCTTGAAACTCATTAGACGAGAACTGTCACTGAGCGAGATTAGACTGAAAGAGCTCAAGCAATTACAATTAAACTCGCCAGAACCACAAGTGCTAGCATCTCTAAAAACCGAACTCGACAAGTTCAGAGCGGCTGCTGAAAGCGAACTAAAATTCCTATCACACGGCCACCGAGTCCGCCAATACGGAGAGGGTCAGAAACCAGGCGCCCTTCTTGTGAGGCTGATAGCAGCAGACCGTAAACCCACGCAGACAGAGCAGATCCGAAACCTCCAGGGCAACCTAGTGTATACCGAACAAGAAATGGCAGAAACTTTCTGCATATTCTACCAAAACCTACATGGAACCAACTTCAATGCAACCCAGGAGGAGCTATCCCACTATTTAGCAGATATAGAAATATACTGGGTGGACGCCATGCTAAGGGAACCCCTAAACGCACCAGTCACGACAGAAGAAATCCTCCAGGCCATTAAAGACCTACCAAGCACCAAGGCTCCTGGCCCCGACGGGCTGATAGGCGAGTTCTACAAATGTGTTCACACCCATTCTCGCCCCGTTATTACAACAGATCACTTCCCCCGACCCTCCGAGAGGCGAACATGATATTACTACACAAAGCCGATAAACCCCCAGAGGAATGCGGCTCATAAAGGCCAATAGCTCTGATCAATTTAGATAACAAATTATTTGCCAAGATCCTGGCTTCCAGACTCATTCCCCTGATGCCCGCATTTGTACTAGCTGACCAAGCCGGATTTGTGCCAGGCCGCAATACCACGTTTGGCATAAGACGCATGTTCGGGGTCATGGAGGCACTAGATCCCTCGCACCAAGCAGTGGCAGTCCTTTTAGACGCCGAAAAGGCATTTGACTCCATTGAATGGCCATTTCTCTTTGAACTCCCTCAGAGAATGGGCCTCAGTAAGAGGTTCCTCCAACTAACAGCCCTGCTGTATAATCAACCCCGCTGCCACATCATCCTAGGGAAAACCAGATCGATGGCAATCAACCTCCAGAGAGGAACAAGACAGGGGTGCCCACTTTCCGCCCCCTGCTCTTCGCACTGGTGATGGAGCACCTCGCCTCTGATCTTCGAGCAAGGCACTTACAAAGAGGTCTGTCCTTTGGTCCCCATAAACTAATAATATCACTATACGCTGATGACATTGCCCTTTATATACGCGACCAACAAACCTAAACCCAGTAATTTGCGATATGATAAAATTCTGCAATTTCTCCAGCTTAAAGATAAATCACAGTAAGTCAGTTATATTCCCACTCACTCCAGACACCCACGAATTCCAAGACGATTACGGCTTCAAATGGGAACGCACAAATGTACGCTACCTAGGCATTCACTTAGCCAGAGACCATCAGACCCTGTTCCAAGACAATTACGGTAAAGTAATCCAGTCACTACAGGGGAAAGTAGACAGATGGAAATCCCTACCACTCACACTATGGGGCCGAGCATCGCTGGTAAAAATGGTGATACTCCCCAAACTTCTTTACTTATTCGTAAACCTCCCTCTATTAGTACCCAAAAAACAGTTCCAACAGCTGAGGAGCATAATCCTGGAACTACTCTGGGCGGGCAAACCAGCCAGAATAGCCTACAAGACGCTAATCCAATCAGTAAAAAAAGGCAGAATGGCACTCCCCGGCATAGAACGCTATTACTGGGCGGCACACGCCCAATTCCTGGGGCACTGGTACGCCACGCAATTTATTCGCCCCCATGTCCAACTAGAGCGAGCCTTGGTATCCCCAAATCTGCTTAGAGCAGCTATTTTTGGCACGACGCAAACCCCGCACCAATCCCTAAACCCGGTACTCTCCACCATAGCAATATGGAAAAAAATAGCGCTGAAATGCAACATTCAGACCAGGTTCTCCCCCTTACTCCCGGTAAAATTCATCCCGGAGTCCCTCTAACCGCAGAGAAAGTCTACCTGAATTGGGAATTGACAAGCACTTCCTCACCCCCCAACAGGCCAAAACTTGCGGAGATACATTCATCTACTTCTACCTCAGAGGCACCCTACAAACCATACTACCCTCGTTTCCCCAACAACCCGCGACTTGGCAACTACTCCACGGGGTCATCCAATCACAAGGAGAGGGTAAGCTGGTCTCAATGCTATATAAATCCCTCATAACAGGCACAGCCCCAAACCCGACAACATCAAAAGTGAGATAGGAAAGAGCCCTCCAGACCTCAATTCCAGAGGAAGATTGGGATTATATTCTAGCACAAATGCAGAAGGTATCACTAAACACAAGATACAAACTAATCCACCTAAAATTCATCCATCAGGCACACCATACCCCCGCAGAATCCACCACTTCCACCCCTCGACCCCCCCCCAATGCAGCCGCTGTGGTGCACCATCGGCGGACTTCCTCCATCTCGCATGGGCCTGCCCAGCAATACAACATTTCTGGGCATCGATATTGGAAAAGATGGCTGCAATAGTAGACACACCCATTGATCCCGACCCCAAGATCACTCTATTGGGTCTCACCAAACACCTTCCCCCCCACAAAGCGCAAACTAGGAGGGCTGCTGCTACTGTTGGCACGCCGCAGAAGAATCCCAATGTCTTGGGGAAAGGGTTCCACACCGACCACGCAGCAGTGGCTGAAAGACATATCATACTACCAAGACACAGAAACGAACTTCATCAAGTTATTGCCCCTGCACGCTCGACCACCTGACATCTGGGGCCAGTATATAGCATATTTGCTGTCCACCGAAGTCAGTGACTCCTACAGAAATGCAACCCCAGAACCGCAAAGGAGTCCCATGGACGCATGTCCCAACATGACCAATGCAATCGCCTGCAAACTATTACTAACTCAGGCTCGGGTGTGATCCAGTGAGGGGTGTGGGGCGGGGGGAAGGGGAGCCAGGACTAGAAGCACAGTTACTTCCATGTATGTTATGTTATGTTTTTGTTTTTTGCAAATAGCAAAAATAAAGTTTAAAAAAAAAGGATGGATCTCTTCAAGGGTACATGATGGCTGCCACTTATCGCCGCCAACAACTCAATAGGTTCTGGAATCCAACAAACTCATCTCCAAAATGTATTATCTTTGTCCATGTAAGATGTAGAAAGATGCAGGGATCAGACATGAATCAGCAGCATACAAACAGGTAAGTCTTTAATGATGATGCAGGCTACAGCAGGTAGCTAGATAAGACATCACCGAAAATGCAACCATCATTTTCAAGAGCCCATCTGTTCTGCCCACACTATCAACCCTGTGTTAGGGAGAATTCTCCAGAATGGCCAATATCCCTTACCTGATGAGTCCCTCACCAGCTTTGCTGGATTTCTAGGATTTATTTTTTTCACCTGGTAAGAGTTTGAGCCTTTTTCCCTCTCTTACATGTGTTTTTGCTATGTGTTGTAAATTTTTTTGTGCTCATGGACTATGGAGTCTCCCCCACTCCGTAGGCATCCTATTTTTACTGTTTGTCACACAGCACCTTCAGTTCAGTGACACAGGGTTGTCTTTTTTAGACTTCCCACTCTAAAACTCAATTTTCTAGGACTGGCTATTTTCTTCCAGAACATGTAAAGTTGCCATTGACTTTACTAGTATTTTTAAATTCACAGACCCAGTACAACCTATCTTCCAAAAGAGTATTGGAAGGGTTAATATGTATCCCTTTTTGTCTGATTCTCATGGAACATTATTTTGTTCCTCTTTCTCTAAGATTTGGCTGGTGGCAGTGGTATCTACCATTTTTATGTTAACGCGGGCTATGAAAATAGCCTCAGTAACATTAGAGGCTATGGTGGTAGCATCAAACTCCTAACCCATTGGACTCCTTTTATTTTATTTTTATCTGGTTCTGGCTGGGTTCATTCACCATTTCCTTTTGTAAAGATCTTTCTCGTGTTTTACTCTGGGAGCCAAATCAGTCACACTCTAGTTTGATTGGCTAGGTGACTGTCCTGTGTGATTGACAGCCAGGCTGTGTGAATGGGGGAAAACTGCTTAAAAGCAGGTCTCTGGGACTTGGAATGCAGAGTCGCCACTGGATCGAGAGAGCCAATGAGAAGCTGAAGGAAGACGACTTCTACAACTACTGGACACCCAGTGAAGCCCTGCTGCAGGTCAGAATCGCATGAGTTTGACGGCAGAGGAGATCCGCAAGGAGTCTTCATCCCTTGAGCCTGATGGGATCAGCCAGCTGGACCTCCTCTTCAGCCTAGTTGAATTTGCTGTGCAACAGGAAACCGGATAGCCAGTGAGAGAGAGTCCATTTGTGCTTTTAAGGAGCACACCTGTTATTCAACGCTTTGCTCTGCTGCTGGCTTCTTCCCTGGGCAATGCAGGACCCTCTGGTCTTCCTCCTTCTTGTCACCATGACAGTCACTTCAGGAACCGTGAGCCTGCAGGATCTGCCACAAACAACCGCCTCAGCTAAAGCATTCTTCTTCATTTAAGGTACTGTGCAAATCCGGTTGTTCGTTCCGTCCAACCGCGATGAAAGTGTTTGAAATCTTTTGCTTCTCTGAAGGCTTGTTCCTCTCTTCTCCTTTAAATAACGTTTCCTCTCACCAACTTCGTTTTGAACTCTTGCCAAAGACTTAACCGCAAACTACTCTGAGCTGTGTGATCCTCCGCAAAGACTCTGAACCATTAACATTGGCCCAGGCCTATTGATTTGAATCCTAGGTGTAGTAAGCCTTTTCTAGATTGCCCTGCCTATCACTTGTTGGTGTTGTTGATTTTGAATAACCTTGTCTTTTCCTCCCTTTTAAATTGCTGGAGTGCCATTTTGCTCACACTTCATTTTGAGCTTAACTTGTGAATAGTGAACTGTTTTATAACTGATGGTGTAAATAAATGTATATTCTTTTACTCAGAAACCTTGAATCAGTGTTTGCTTGAATCAAAGTAATTGTCCTTTGTGTAACTTCTGATACTGCTCACTTTACTCTTGAGATAAGTCTGGCTGCTGAGCCATCACTACCCCTTTATTTTGTAGTACAGGCTTGTACCAAAGGTGAAATTGTACTTACACATCTAGTCTTAATTATATGTGGTGTTCCCAAAGGGTACTGCATATGATTCTGCCTAACACCCTGGAACCCTCACACACACACACATTTTACATTCGATACCTGGCATTCCACAAGCACCCAGCCTCTCTTAACACACATATCAGGCACTCAGATATATGGACACTACAGTGACTAATTTGCAAATGCTGCAAAATGAAACAAGCCCATCATAGCAGTGTATTGTGGCATCCATGGTAACCATGCCTTCTTCAAACGTTGTTTCCAAATAATGCAATTGATGGCCTGCTGTTTAAATGCATCCGTTTGTAAGCTACAGTGAAGCACTCTCCACAGGAGTGATGAAAACAAAGAAATCTGAAGAGAGATACACCCTGCTGGACCGGAGTGGCAGTGCCCCATGGTGTCCTGGCTAGTGGATGAAACAGGAGAGCAGATTGACAAACAAGGAGAAGGAGACACTCGGAACTAAGACTGGAGTGAAGGTTCATCGATGAAATCTAAAAGCAAGAGAGAGAGGCAGGGATGAAAACACTGAGACGAAGGAGACGTGTCAGGGGTAAAAGTCTGATGTATATTTGTATTAATGTATTTAATTTCAATAAATATATAGACCGTGTCAGTGCTGTAAAACATGGCTTATTGTAATGGGAACACAGTGATATGTAATTAATAGAGCATCAATCTGGAGATGGGATTTTTAACCACGATCACAAAGATGAAAGAGTAGAAGCAGGATGTACAGGCTGAGGAAGGGCATTCCAGAGTTTGGGAGTAAGATGCTCAAATGAACTAAAACGAGATAAAGTACAATGACGGTGTGGAAAGACAAATAACGAAGAGTGTAATGAGCAATATGGACAGACTCCAGAGAAAAGAGACAGGACGGAGAAACACCATGGACATTGAAAGCAAAACTTTGGTAACAAAACCAGATGAGGGTGTTGAAAAGAAAGCCATGGAAGAGCAGTGAGGGATGAGGTTATATGGCAAAGCTGAAGGACCTTTAAAGAAGATGAATAGCAAATTAAAACAGGATAGAAGAGGGGCAGCGAGGCATACATGAATAAAGCAATAGTAGTCTAATCATGAGTACACACATGTGAGAATGAGATTAGTAGTGGGCAATGAAGTGAAAAGTGGGCGTATTATACACATATTATATAGTGTAAATGACAGGAACAAACAAAAGAAACATTAGTTGAGAATGAGAGTGAGTATTAAAAAATGACAGACGATTAAGAGGAGATGACAAAAGAAAGAGCGAGAGTCAAAATGGAAGACTCAATTAGGATGAGGTGAACTATTAGGAAAAAAGATAATCTTATTTTTAGTAGGATTAAGATAAATAGAGTGGGTGAACATCCAAGACTTAATCTGCCTCATCCCGAGTTTGGCGGTAACCCTTAAATGTGGCAGTAACTCTATTACTGCCGTATTGAAGGGTCAACCAAATCACAGGTTGGGCAGAATTTACCCCCAGCTCAGAGCTGGGGGTGAATCCACAGCGAATTAGCTGATTTTCGGTGCTATTACCGCGCACAAATACTGCCGACGGTAGTAGCGCCGAAAATTCCCCTTTGGGCCCAGTGGGGAATGGGGAATTTTTGGTGGTGCTATTACCGCGCGTTAAGACCGCCAATGGTAGTAGCAGCGAAAATTCCCCATTGCGCCCAGTGGGGAATGGGGAATTCCTGAATGGGCCTAATGGGGAATGTGGAATTACCGCTCTGCCAAACCCATGATCCGGCGCTAATAGCGCTGGGGGTTTTGGCGGTAACGCTATTAGCCGAGGCGGTATCTCGATTCATGCCATTTATTGCATGCTTCAACGTGACTTTGCACTGCTGAAAAGTAGTGTTTCCTGATTCATGGAACTGTGAAAAGTGCATTTTTGCCATCCAAATTCATTTTGTACTACAAAAAGGACTATGCACTGATTTTACACTGCAAAAATTCACTTTGCACAGTTCCATGAATCAGGGTTTGTGTCCGTAGTGCAAAGTCACTTCCAGCAAAAAAGTTGCATGAATTGGGCCCATAGTCTCTCCACCTATCCACAAAGCACACGGCATTAGCGGGAATGCTGCAAAGTACTCCATACATAACCCGGGGTAGCAGCACAGGCGAGGCAATGTAGCAGTGCCGATGTTGTCCATACAAATGCAATTTCAATATTATAGTGCTGATAGTCCAAGGTCGGAACAGTCCAAGGGACTGGCTCTAGGAGTAGCAGTGGTCAAAACAGATCAGAACAAGGGATGCAACCCAAAGCCTGTGACCAGGAGAGTCCATAGCATGAGTGGCTTGCGAAAAGAGCAGCAAGCCGTTTGCAAGTCGCAATAAAGCCCTGCACACTCTCTTCCCAGCTGCTTTGGGAACCTGGGCGCCTAGTAAAAGGCCAACTGCTTCAACGTGACATGGGAGTTCTTATAATGCATTACGAAAGTGCCATGAACAGGATTCATATAAATTCTATCCTGACAACTGGAGTCCAAGATCATCGGAGAACTCAAAACAAACATTGTCAATGCCATTATTTTGGGCTTTTTAACTGGATATTGATGGTAGCAGATGCAAAATGGTGCACATACCTGGCCATCTAATAGCAGTAAAAAGAATAATAAACAAAGAACACCTAAATTCAAATATATAAACAAGATTTAAGATATAGGCCCTCATTACAACTCAGGCGGTAAGGGGTTTACGGCGCCGTAAACAGCGCCGACCCTTACCGCCTGAGTACGACGTCCCTTAGCGCCATGGCGGACTTAACACCTGCTTTTAGCAGGTGTTAAAATCCATGGTGCTAAGGGACCATGGATTTAATTACGCCACCGTAATTTACGGTGGCGTAATTAACGCCTTCCCCACTACCATTATGCCCTATGGGGCAAAAATGGGAATGGGGAAGGGTAAATGGGGATTGGGGACTTACCGCCCCGCCAAGGTCGGAATGGGGCGGTAAGTCCGCCAACCACCATGGCGTAAACATAGTTTACGCCATGGTGGTAAAGTCACGGCCCAGGCGGTAACTTACCGCCTGGGTCGTAATGGGGGCCATAGTGTTACAGAATTTGGGTGCAGGGGAGGAATCACAACCCTGACACGAAGCTGATAATAAATCACAATGGTGCCCAATTTATGGACACTACCGTCCCCTACCCACCATAAGGATGAATAGATAGCTCATAATTATTCAACTGGATTATTGTATACTTTAACAAAAGAAAACAAAAACAGTAAAGGAGGAGATATGTTGCAACAACGGTTTTCTTTATTTTTTCGAGGTCAATCAGTTGCTCTATTATGTTTCGAGGACCTTTTCCCCTTCTTCAGGAGCTGAACTGTGGATATAAATATGAAAAGACCACGTCTCTATCATCTTGCTGTACACCTGTGGCAGGTTGATCACTCTTGTTAACTACATGTTGAACTTCATAAAATAATTTGAAACATCAACAACATGTAAAGCAGGATGATAGACACTCAGACTTGTTTATGTTTATATCTACAGTTCATCTCCTGAAGAAGGGGAAAAGGTCCCAAAATGTGTGAAGCAACTGATTGATCTCTGAAAAATAAAGACAATCTTTGTTGGAATATATCTCTTCCTTTACTGTTTTAATCTTTTGTTAAAGGGCACAATAATCCAATTAAATAATGGTGAGCTATTCATTCAGCCTTATGGTGTGCAGGGGATGGGAGTGTCCATAGATTGGGCACCATTGTGACATCTAATAGCAGTGCCTGGCAAATGCCTAATACCTATACACAAGCCAAAACAGTTGACTTTGCCAATGCTTATAAATCGGATGGCTGAAGACAGACCTGACTAAGACATTTTTGTCATGATGCCTACCCCCGGAGCACCAGGCCAGGCCCAGCACCCCCGGAAGCAGGCATCATGCCCTCGGGTAAAAGCCCAGTGGCCCCTTATACAGGCTCTTTGGACTCAGTCCTGGCGCCATAGGCGCCAGGCTCATAAAGGGAGGTGTTTTGTGCACTTACCTGATGCAGACCATGCTGCACGCTTCAGGCCTCCCTGAGACCTGAAAGGGACTATTTTTTCATAGGGACTATTTTTTCACTCGGGAGTGGCCAGGGAAGGATACATACCTAGTTGGGGAAGGATACATACCTGGGACTTCTTTGGAGGCTATTTAAGCCACACCCAGACAGCAGCTCATGCTTCGTGTTGTTCTGCTTCCTGCAGCTTAACGCTCACCGTGTCTGCTCCTGCTCCTGGACTCCAGCCACGCCCTCCTCGAACCTGGAAGACCTGCAAGGAAGGAAGAGAAGAGAAAGGTGAAAACCAAGGACTATTTCAAACTTCTTACCTGCATCCGGAATCTTCTCGCCAGCATCCCTGAAGAAAGACTTTCATTTAAAAGCATTGCGTTGCTCGCTGCAGCGCCACGCTTCACTCACCTGTCCTCGATACATCTCCCGGCTCCATCGCAGCTGTCAGCATCGGACGCCACATCTCTGCACCTAGGGGAGAGAGGAAGAAACAAAAGGTGAGCAGAAGGAACACAGAAGGAAAGCCTGATTAACAGCCATAATATTTACCGGCTTTTCTTTCACATTTCGGGTCGGCGCTGCCCCGTTGGCAGGTACCGTACCCCGGCCCCTATGGGGAAAGGACAAGAGACATTTCTGGGGAATGATAAGGACATTTAGAGGGATCGCCCTCATCACTACTCACCTCGGCAGTTTAACCCCTCGACGCATCGCCTTCATTCTGCACCTGAAATAAAGGTCAGATCACAGGTTAGAAAGACAACATAAAGGGGGCCTCACTTGAACTTTGAACTTTCATACTTACGGCGCATCGCTCAGGAAAGTCAAGTGGATTTTGCCAGCGCCATTCTGAAAACCAGTGAAGTAACTGGACGAACACGCGCCCCTGCAACAGAACCAGGATGGAGAGTTCATCCTTCCAAACCATAAGGTGAGCTTAAACCGGGGTTTGGAGGAAGTTAGAGAGGAACGAAGGTGGAAGGGGGAAAGGGGGAGCTAGCACACTATTCTGCAGACTGTTAATCCCCTTTCTCATCTGCAGAAGGATATTCCTATGGGCCAGGCAAGCACGATTTGGAGGCCCTGTCCAATCGGTGTTCCGGGTCCTGTGCATCACGCTAGAAGAGGCCACAGCAATCCAGACTAGACCAGCGCCCCCGTGGGAACCAGGTGAGCGTTACAATTTTTATTATACCAGCAGCTCGTTTACAACTCCATTTAGCCATTAACTCTCAGAAGACTGTTTTAAAAAGACACTGGCAGGCACTTTGAGTACAAACTTTGATAGTAAGGCTTGAATAAATAAAGCTCAAAAAGATCTCATGAGGAAGTGTGTTGGGCGGGGAGGGGTGGGAACTGGGTGGGAATGGCCATAGGGATCAGCATGGCCATGGGCAGTCAATGGGTGGGCAAATAACCAAACAACGCCTACAAGCTTTGTGTCCCTCCTCATATGCCATTTCTCCCTATGTGTATCCTAATACAATTGGCATATAGGTGTCGCTAAAGAGCCACCTAATAGCCCAAAAATGTCGTTTTTAAGTTACTTCTACATTGTTAGGTCAATATTTTTCATTGAGACTGTCAAAGTATAATGACATCTGTTTTGATGATTCTTCAGTCCTATTGTGAAGGTTAACTAAGGCAGAAGCAAATAAGCATAAACCATAGGCGTTATTACACTGCACTTGCACATGCACAAACCTTGTTTGCATGCATGCAATCACATTAGCAGTAGTGCAAATTCATTTGTACAATATTTGCAAACATGCCAATGTTGTTGCCCAAGTGGAAACAGCATTTGCACATGTGCTAAATTGACTGTGCATGGGGAAATATATCATAATATCGCCACTAGTATGCATTAGAAAGTATGACTGACATTTGATTTATTTTTGCAACTGAAATACAGTTATGTATTTTAAAAAATCCCAAATAAATGTGTGAACATGTGCACTGTATTAAACAAACTGGCCACTTGCACAACAACGCACTGTTTTATAACCTCAGCTAATCACACCACCACTATTCTTAAAAAGACACTGGGTGTTTATTGGACAGTCAACACGCGTTTCGACCCTCTTAAGGTCTTCCTCAGGGCCGTGTACCATATTACAGAACAAATGTGTACAGTCAATTGTTAAACAAATTAAAGAATATCTCATGATCAAAAACATTGCAATATGAAATAAAAATAAAAGGGGGATATATGATTCCCAATAAGCAGCAAAAGTTCCCATTCAAATTATTCATACCCACAAAGATCACTACAAATTCTTCACAAATATGCACCGTACCCATGTAGACAATATACGAGTTTTGTTTAAATGTGTCTAGTTGTGTGTATTAGGTTCACGTTTCTGTGATCACAGCAGTTTATCTGTAACAATGGTGACAGGTTTGTATTTCTAACTTCTCCAGCAGTTCTGTCTTTTGAGCATGGAGACAGCCAAGAATAAAGAAAGACGTTTTGAAGAAAATTGACCTTGAAATCCATGATGATAACTTGTTTGGAACAGTAAATTAAATGAATATCACTTTCAAAGTCCTAGAGTTAAGGTACATAAAGGCAGTTTCAAGCTGCGACAAAGTGAGTGACTCAACGCAGGAGGAAATCTTCTCCCACAGAGAGGGTCCACGGAGGCTGAGCATTTTCCAAGAATGACAGAATAGGAACGTCTTTTTTCAAAGTTTGCAGCTTAAGAAATGCCTCATCTCGCGCAGTTTGAAGGCTGCCAGACGCTTCAAAGGTACAACACCTGATCTCAGAAGGTGGATAAAAGGAAAGTGGGAAAACACGCTTCTTGTAAATTAACATAAAAAGCAGAATAAGCTCTGCGTTCCCGAGACATAGCGCAAATACATCGGTATGCCTGAAAATAGCCGATTCTTTGAAATGCAAAGACATATGGGGGCTCCATTCTGGCTTATTAAAGCGAGACAATGCAACCCATTTTTTACTGCCAGGTGTGACAATTCATAGGGAACAGAGTGCTTAACTCCTACAGGGTAACAATAGAAGGGGCACCAACTGCCCTGTAACAATGCAACTACCTTATATAGCTTTCATTGTCGCCAAAATCTTGTGTCAGATATTGAGTGCATTTCATACAGTGGTGCCCTTTTAATATCTAAAGTAAAAAAAATAAAAAAAGAACTCAAAATAAACAATTGAACATTTATGGGAGAAGGACAGAGCATATGTGAATTTCCAAACCCTTAAGCGAAGCACTTTTACTCCAGAGAAATCCTAGTAGAGCGTGTGCAACTGCACTGGTGTTCGGCTGATACTGCTGCTAATGTGATTATTGATGTTAACACTGCAGTTGTACATGCACAACCTGAATGTGCGCATTTAGGAACACGCCGCAATTCCTCTCCCTTGATACCCATTCACACAGCACTGCAGTAGTTGTGTGTACAATTTTCAAAAGCATTGCACTCAATCAGCATCAGCCCACAACATTTTGCACATAATGGCCACAAAACAGCATGTTACACATAATGGCTACAAAACTAAGTGATTCCACAAGAGCACCATCATTGATTTAACTTTAACAAACGAGGCACCTCATTAGACCATTATGAAGAATGCTATCTGGGAAATTAAGGGAGATTTCAATCAATCGTTCCTGCGAGGATTTCACTTCACCACCTTTTTTGATCTCAAATTCAACTTTTTAACACTGAGAAATAATATTTTGGCAGAGCAAGGAATGTGGCAGAGTGTGCCTTTTGAAGATAACTCATTTAGCTTTTAAAGAGCGTGTCACTGGGATGTTCTGCTCGAGTTGAACAGCATTTATGCTGTCAAAGAACACATCGCTGTGGGAATTTGTAGGAAAACCTTTTCTCCAGAACCCGTTTCTGACATATTTTCACAGTCTCTTTTAAATTGTCAGTCATGTTAAGGCAGGTTTTCTTACCTTTCAGTGCCAAATGATGTCGAGCACTTAGCAACCCCAAAATAAATACTTGTCAACATTTTGGCGGGCTCACCCAAGCGATACAGAATGATGCTGACTAGAAACCAGGTCCAGTGGGCACTTAATATCCACCCACCATGCAGAAGGAAGGGTCCAGATCAGGCAACTCGACCCCGAAATTCTGGTTACATTTTTGACCATCATTTTATGTCTGGGATTCATAAAGAGCAATCCTAGCTCGCCACCAATTATTCCACGTGGCGTGTAGGATCAGACTCCCTGCACAGCACGGGCCTCCAACGCCATCCTCGCGCCTCCTCCTATGACCTCTCCTGGTCCCCTAGGACACAGCATGACTGGCTTCTACAGATCGGAGTGGGCTGGCGATCCACTTCACGTCGCCACCCCAGCAACCAATGACCCTCTGCCGTCCCACGGCACAGTAAGACCTTTGAGCCTCAATCAGGCTGCTGAACAGGCCGCACTGTAATAGACGCAAGACTAGCATCCGAGGCCCCGTCCACATCACCAACATAAGCTCCATAACCATGGGGGCACCATGCTCATTTATAGAATCACAGAAGGCCAGGATATCGCAGGATTTCAGCAGGGTTCCGATGATGCAACAGAGCTCACAGAGCCACTTCCATTCTGGTGGGGCTCTCTAGTGCCACCCCCTGACCCTGACATTTTAACTATATTTTGCTAATCTGGTACCGACTGCAAGATGGGCAATGTAGAAGAGGGAATTCCTTTCAGTTTTGTTTGTCACAAAGGATTTGCCTACTTGGCCCTTGGGCATGTTTCTAGCATCCTCCCAATCTTAGTTGAGATAACTGAGGTTCCTGCACTGTTTAAACTCTATTGAATCCCCATCTCATATAGTGGCACCCACTTCATGTTTTGCCATGTTTTTCAACTGTGAGAGAGGGAATTCTGGGAGACGTAGGTCCTCCTCACTTCATCTATGATCCAGGTGCGAGAAGTTTTGGCTTGAATCAGGCTCTTCAGTTTCCCCCTCTGTAAAGGCTGAGGATTCTGTGAGATGTCTTCACATTTCTACAAAAGAAGAGTGATCTCAATCATTAAGCTGAAATGGGCACAGATAAGAGATGTACCCCCTTCATCTTGTGTGGTAGTGTGGTCCGTGGGCAGGCTATACACTTGAAGGTGAGTCAGTAGCAACACACAAAGTAATAGTACAAAACTGCAAAATAAAACAATTGTTAGGTAAGATTGTCGTAGAAATGGTAACTCTTCCTGACCTGGGTCAACCCCAGAACTTTTTGCTTTACTAGTGGGATATTTTTCCATAATGCCTTTTACTCTTTTTATGGGTGTCATTTTTTGACTCTTTAACAACAACTTATTGGCAATAAGTGCATGCTGGGCTCGGGTGACCTGGGGGCTCCCCTTTTAACTTTCTGTGGCTGTCCTTGAGAGAACTACAGTTCCCAAGGGTAAAAAGGATCTTTAGATCCTTTTTACATTTTGTTAGGTGAAACCAGCTCACCCAACCGTATATGGAGTGCTGGGGAGACACAATGTATCCCCTTTCACACTAAAACTGTAACAATTCTGTTACAGGGACAAGCTTCACCTTCAATGGCTGGTGGCAGTGATGCCTTGTATTAATTTGGTGCACCTTTACCCCAGACTGTGTTCACAACTGCCGTAAAGGCACCTAAGGGTGCTAATTTTACCAAAATGGTCACTGTCTTCTTTTTTCACCACGTTACTCTTTCTTGTCCTTTCTTGTTCCTTCCCCTGAGATCCAGGGCAGGAAATTCTTTTGTGTGATTTTTATATTCGGCGGGAACTCCGCGCCCAGGCTCCAGTCTGTCTGTGGAGGCAGGAAGCGAGGGAGGAGTCCAAAACTCCACAGCCTTGTGTCTTACGCCTTGCCTGAATATAATTGTAATTGTAATGGGTTATTTATAACGCAGAGGATTCTAAGCGCGGACCTGGGGATCGAACCTGTGATGCTTTGTGTTATATTGCTTCCAAGATGAGCGTGTTGCCCCTGAGCTATCCTCCCGAGACAAGGAACACATCCCAGTGGGGGGCTGGCTGTCCTTATTGGACAACCAAACTGCCCTTTTTTGTAAAATGCAGGGAGAGAATGAAGACGTGGTGCTGTAGTTCCTGTTAAATACTGTGAACCTGGATTCTGAAGACAAGTCGACCTCTGGACAGTTATTGTATGAGTGTCCCCCAACTGTTGGTATCTGTATGCCTGTTAGGAAAACTGTATGAGTGCTCCCCAACTGGGTCTTGCTTCCCCTGACTTGCTGCTTGCCTGTCCAGAATAAGTCTGTATTAGGTTTTTGCCTACCTAGAATAACTTTGAGTCATTCAGTAAAGTTTAACATTGGGTTTTTCTTTCCCTGCGCTGTTGTAGACAGACTCACAGAGAGTCTTTGGTTCTAACTGTCCTTCATAAATAAGATACTTGTATAGCTGGGAAAGATCTAACCTGGTTTCATTGTGAGGTTGAAAAATGATATGGATTTTACTTACCTTGAGTTAGCTGTGTGTCATCCAAAAATAAGTTACAAGAGTTACTGTTTATCTCAATCTGTGTTTCACTGATCTCAAAAGCACCTGTAATTGAATATTACATCCTTAGGTTTTACTCACCTAGCATAGCTATGTGTTATCACAAAAGTAGTTATAGGTTTTTGCTGTACCTGGAATAAGTGTTCCACTATTCACAAAACTTATACTGTCTAGTTGACTGATTATTATTATTTATTTATTTATTTGTTTAGTTTTATAAAAACGTTACAAAAAAAATAAGCATTAACATTATACTCTGTACTTAAGTCTGAACAACTATAATTACACATATTGCACTAATTCACACCAGTTACAGCTCATATCTCACTTATGAATCACACAGTCAGGCTTAAGTTGTTTAACACATCTCACATATTTGCTTTTAGGTAAACCGATTAATCAGTAAAACACGTTGCCTCACTGTTTAAAATAATGCAACCAATTACAATTTAGAACAATTTAAAACAATTTAAAATCACATTAAAAATCTTTAAAAACCACGCCTGTTCCATCTTACTAGTATCACTAATATGTGTTGGATTACATACCAGGAACACTTTACATTCTCATCTATACATCTAAGGATAGAGCCTTTTTAATGTTTACCCATAATTGATACAGAGGTATATGAACCCCTTGATTCTCTATATTTAAACAGTATTTCCAAAACACCTTGCTTTTCATAGATTCATATTCATATACAAACGGTCCCAAACTAAACATATACTCAACTCCAAAACCTGAACATTCTGTAAAAATATGTCTGGGAGTCTTGAGAGTATCCTGCATCTTGCATATTCGGCAATATCTTTCCTTCAGTGGAAGCTTTAATTGAGCACCAATCAAATCCAAAACTGGCAATTGATTTATGCACAATCTTAATCGAAGAAGCAGGACTGCAAGGTTTGGACACTGTCTTAGATATTGTTGAGGCTGTAAGTACTTATGCATTACTCCAGAAGCATATATATGACTACGAAGTGTCTCCAAATGTGGATAATTGTTAGCCCAATCCCAAATTAAAATTTTTCTTATAAAGACAGGTCGTAAGGTTTCGTAAGGAGTTTTGTTTTTGCATAGTCGGGACACCAACCAATGGTCTTAAATAGATCATCGGCTAGTCTCTCAAAACTGTAATTATTGCTGGAATTATGTTCCATTAACCGGAGTAATTGACATTGTGGTTTGGAATGTATTTTCAAATGGAGGAGTACACGTTTCTTCAACAGCTCTCCTTTCAAGGACATCAGCCCTAGTTCCAGTAGTATGTATTGAACTTGTGTAGCCGAGCTGAGTCTCAGGATCCTTTTCCAAAATTGTCCCTCTACAATGTCTAGCCATGCCAGATCTCTCAATGCCAAAGTTTCCAGTCAACATAATACAGTAGGACACAAACATTGTTTGTACAATATTATGATTCCATCAAATGTGAAACCTGCAGTTTCCCTTGCAAAGTTTACTATTAGTTGTGTTAGTCTAATAGATTTCCTTTTCTTTGCTTCCACAATATGACTATAGGTTGTACTACTACTCACATCCAGCCCGAGGTATGGATATGTGTCTACATACTCTACCTTTCCAATGCGAGTATCAAAACTAAGGCACTTCATCTTTTTGCTGACACCACCATTATTTTTGTCTTTTCCATATTGATTTTTAATTTATTCTCCAATGCATAATCACATAGTATAGAAAACATAGTTTTAGTGCCCAAATAAGTGTAATTTAACAGAACAAGATTATCTGCATAGAGCAGACATGGCACGGGATAGCTCCCTCTTTTCGGGCAGCAACCAACAATGAGTATTAGTTGTCCAAGTAGATCCGCCATATACAAATTAAATAGTAGTACCACCAATGTACATCCTTGTCTCACTCCTTTATGGATCTGTACCTGAGCTGTGGTAATGCCATCCTCTGATAGAGAAACCCTTGCTTGAGTACATTGGTGAAGACTTTTCAGGATGTTTAGCCAGGCAAGGTGGACATCCCTATTTAAGTTTACTCCAAAGTCTCATACAGTCAGCACTATCAAACGCAGCTGTAAAATCTATAAAACCGATGTATAGTGTCGGTCCTGCAGCACCTTGTGTTTCTCTTATAACAGAGTCAAGTATTCCCCGATTGTGACCCAGCTTGTGACCCTGTGTACTAGACCCAGCTCTAAAACCTCTCTGATTATAATGCAAGATCTTTGCATTATCTACCCATGTATGCAGGACTTTACGGACAAATGTTGAAAATAATGTGCATGTAACATCAAGTAATGATAACAGGTAATTCTCAGGTAGACTATGATCTACTATCTTGTATACCGGCAGGAGTATCACATGTTGACATGATTCTGGGATACTCTGAGATTGACAGACCTTAGTAAACAACAAACACAACAATCTAGCCCACTGATCTGGATTTAGTTTAAATATTGCATTCGCTAACCCATTTGGCCCAGGAGCTGTAGAATGTTTGAGTTGCAAAATAGAATGTTTAACTGTATCTATACTGAAGAACAGGGGCCAACCTCCAGTCGTATATTCAGTTCTGGCATTCTGATACTGATGGTGACTGCCAGACATCTCTTAGAGATATGTAATCCACACTTTTTCTTGTATTGGATTCAGTGTAAGTTTTCTACATCTCATTTAGCTTTCGCTAGTTTGGCCCAGATGGTCTTCAGGATATTACTGCAAAGTACTTTAATCATGTGTTGCCAATTTTCATTTCAAATTGAATATCTCCATCGCTTGAGCCATGCTTGATAGTTTCTTCTAACTACTTTATTTTGTTTGGCTAATTCGCCAGGTACAAGTCCTCGTCTTTGTAGTTTCCGCAGCTCTCTTAGCATGGCTCGCATCACAAGTAGTCTTGTCATATTTGTATGAAGTTTTATTATAAACAACTTCAAGGTAGTCATAGCCCCAGTCTTTCTAGACAGATTATCGTCCTCATTCATATTCTCAAATTTCATCATAATGGTTTAACAAGAGTCAGTGATCATGCTGTTGATCTTTAATAAGTTGTTTCCAGTCCATCGGACTGCGTTACCTGCATGATTGACAATTACTTTTTTGCATCCACTTTGTCTCCCCTGGTGGATCGGGAAGTTGATGTCCAGTGCCAATATATCATGGTCACTATATTGAGTGGATACTATCATCAATTTCTGCACCTTCTCTAGGCATGCCTTACTGCCAAACAGATATTCTAGCGTGGTTACAAAGTTATTTCCTTTCCAGGTATAAGCACCAGGAATGTCCCTTTGGGCTCTTCCGTTTAGCATCCACATGTCCTGTTGCCTTAGGGAGGATACCCAATGCATACCTTTTAAATTTCCACTTCCTTGTAAAATGACACTTCTTTTTATATCATAAACAGCACAATCAGTATTATCTATGCAGCTAGAATGTAGGTCGCTGCCAGCTATCACCATAGATAAAAAGATACCTTCAATGCTGTCTTGAATTTCATCAAGCACTGCTAGACTTGGTGGAACATAAACATTTGTCAATAGCAGCTTCCGAGATGGATTGCTATCGACTAGGTCTATCTCAACCGCCAATATGCTACCATTTACTGAATCTGCTATTACTCGTTTTGAGCAAAACATTTGTTTCACGCCTATTACCAATCCACCATAGGGTCTACTTTTCTTCCCTCTGTTAGCTAATTCTTGATATATGTAATAGCCCTCCACATATTATTAATATCAGTGATGGCTATCAATTCTCCCTTTGGCATATGACGGAGCTGCAAGAATGATGCTCACCGTTCTTTGTCCGCACACAAGTGCATGCAGGATCTGGGCTTGCACTGCAGTGCTGAACTGCACACACATTCTCGGTATCAGGTAATATTATCCCCACCAAAAATATCGCTGTATATATGGTCATCGGGAACGGCAATAGGCAATATTTTTACTGGAGATAATATTAGGGTTTTTTGGGAGCGGGGTTTCAGGGGTGCCCCCCGCTCCTTTTAAAATAATACAGGGGTTACAGGGGTGTCCCCCGCAGGCTACATGCCTTAATATTGGCGCAAAAATATTCCAATATTTTTGTATGGATATATTTTTTCTGGGATATTAACACATGGAACCACATTCTCCTGATGCCTGCAAGGAGACAGGGCAGATGGGAAGCGATTGCGTAGTGGGAATCCCAAGGGTCTGACCCTGAAAAGCATAATGCTCGACCCTGACAAAGAAGGAAAAGCTTTGGAGTCTCTACTGTGGAAATAATCATAATTTTTAATTGTTAGCTATTTTGAGGAATAATATTTCAAGTGAGCTCCTTTGAGTTGAGCAATTTGAACCTGAAGCCAACACATTGATTTTAGATTGTGTGCCCAATACCCTCTTTGTGCAAAGTGAAATTTAGAAATGTGCCTACTAACATGCCTTGGTTGACTTTAGAAATGTGCCTATTAACGTGCAATGGTTGACTTTAGAAGTGTGCCTAACACCTTCCCCTCGTTGAATGTTGAAGTGTGCCTAATATCCTCTCTGTGCAAAGTTGAATCTAGAAGTGTGCCTATTAGCGTGCCCTGGTTGACTTTAGAAGTGCGCCTAATAGCGTGCCCCGGTTGACTTTAGAAGTGCGCCTAATATCCTCTCTGTGAAAAGTTGAATTTAGAAGTGTGCCTATTTAAAACGCCCTGGTTGACTTTAGAAATGTGCCAATTAACGTGCCCTGGTTGACTTTAGAAATGTGCCTATTAATGTGCCCTGGTTGACTTTAGAAGTGTGCCTAATAGCGTGCCCTCATTGAATTCTGAAGTGCGCCTAATATCCTCTCTGTGCAAAGTTGAATTTAGAAGTGTGCCTATTAACGTGCCCTGGTTGAATTTTGAAGGGTGCCTAATATCCTCTCTGTGCAAAGTTGAATTTAGAAGTGTGCCTATTAGCGTGCCTTGGTTGAATTTAGAAGTGCACCTAATATCCTCTCTGTGCAAAGTTGAATTTAGAAGTGTGCCTATTAGCGTGCCTTGGTTGAATTTAGAAGTATGCATAATATCCTCCCTGTGCAAAGTTGAATTTAGAAGTGTGCCTATTAGCGTGCCTTGATTGAATTTAGAAGTGTGCCAAATAACCCGACCTGGTTGAATTTAGAAGTGTGCCTGATACTTCTCTGTGCAGAGTTGAATTGGGTTGCCTAATATCCTCTCTGTGCAAAGTTGAATTTAGGAGTGTACCTATTCGCCCGCCTTGGTTGAATTTAGAAGTACGCCTAATATCCTCTCTGTGCAAAGCTGAATTTTAGAAGGGTGCCTAATAGTGTGCCCTGGTTGGATTTAGAAGTGTGCCTGATGGCGTGCCCTGGATTACCTTAGAAGTGTGCCCATTAGTGCCCCTTGGTTGAATATCCTCACTGTGCAAATTTAAATTTGGTTGCCTAATATCATCCCCATTGCAAAGCTGTTTTGGTTGCCTATTATCCTCTTTCTGCAAAGCTAAATATAGAAGTGTACCTATTATCCTCTTTGTGCAAAATTGAAGTTAGACGTGTGCCTAATAGTGTGCCCGGGTTGTACTTAGAAGTGTGCCTTATTAGTGTGCCTTGTCTGATTTTAGAAGTGTGCCTAATATCCTCTCGATACAAAGTTGATTCTAGAAGTGTATATAACACCACCACTCTGGCATAGCGGAATTTGACAGTGTCCCTAATAACGTCACTGTGCCAAAGTCTAGAAAGTCTGCCCTATATCGGGTGAAGAGGATGCCCTATATCAGGTGAAGTATGTGGATGGAACGGGTGAAGTGTGTGGATGGAACGGGTGAAGTGTGTGGATGGACCAGGGATGGAAGGGGTGAAGATGACGTATGTGTATGGATGATGCATGGAGTAAGGATAACATGGGTAGAACGAATGAAAGGAGCAGTGTGAAGATGACGTATGTGTATGGATGATGCATGGAGAAAGGATAACATGGGTAGAACAAATGAAAGGAGTAGTGCATAAAATGGTGGAGTGGATAAAATGGTTGGAGTGCATGGAATGGGTTGGAGTGCATGGAACGGGTTGGAGTGCATGGAACGGGTTGGAGTGCACAGAATGGCGTGACGTACATGGAATGGTTTGGAGGGCATGGAACGCCTGAAAGAGCATTGAAAGGAACGTTCTGAGTGCTTGAATCGTCATAATGCACGGAACAGTCGGAGTACATGGAACGGATGAAGCTCATGGAACTATTGGAGTGGGCGTGATCTCAAGCACCTAAAGTAAACCACCATATTCACATCTCCACACTTACTCTCTTCTTTACACCACCACTCAAATAGAACACAGAGATACTATGACATCATTTGGTATAGCTGTTCTCATACCAACATCTGCCTCATACTCCCCATCACTCTAACTAAACACTGCTAGTTACACACCCCCAGCCAGACGTTCTCCTCAGGCCTAACGCAGCCACAATCGGTCTGGATAAATCCTGCCAGAACGAACACATACTCTTGACCTCTCAACCACCACACCTACCGCTAAGAAGCAACTATTACACGAATGCCACTCCGGCTACACACATATCCGGTGCTCACACGCACCTTTGACTCTCTCTACTCTCTCTACTGACTTGAACTTCGGTTCCCAAGGGCGTTCAACCTACCAGCGCCTTCAGACCATACTGATGGTACATAAGGTGCTATATAAATGCAAAATAACATAACAACATAACATAACATATAAGGGACAGTCAAGCCATGATTCTTGTAACATAAAGATGTCAAATATTTGCAGCTGTCTCAAAGAGCTAACCTAATTTATTATGTGGCTATGCCCTTGCATATTCCAACTTGCAATACGCAATTGTCAGATTGATGGTAAAGGTCCATGTTTGGACAACTCGCTTTTATTAAGCGGATTCCAAGAAATGGCTTGATACATTGGAGTTTCACCTTGATAATACAATAAACTCATTGCGAGTGTGTGCTGTTTGTTCTTTACACACTGTCAATGTAAGTCCCACATCAAAGATACTGCTACAGAAGATACAAAATGGATCAAGATCCAATTAGTTGCACTCCCAGTTCTTGGAAGTTTTATCTGTGTGATGTCTTTGTTGATGATTGATGATAGCCATGGAATAGTAGCCCAAAGTCTCAATAACGCAGATCTTTTAAAAAAAGGGCAAGCATCGGAGGTATACATTTCATCTAGTCTTACAGTATGGCCTAGTTTTATAGGTCTATCAGTAGCTGACTATAATATAGGTCTCTTGCTGTCAACCATGTTTTCGTGAGGAATATTCTTCTGAGAATCTGTCTTTCCAAGATATTTCACTGTTACAGCAGCTACTCTAGGGACTATCAATGGAGGCTGTACTTTAGATACCCATCTAGCCTGACTTGGATGTGATACATTTATTTTCCCATCGTGACAACAAGCCTGGATGGTATTCTCAACTGATACTCTAATCATATGGTCCATTTTAGGAGGACTTCTTGACTGGTGATCTGTATTTACATGTATCATTGCATGGGCTGAGGTAGTATGGCTACTAAGGTCAATGGAAATAGAGGTATGAAAGTGTTTTGTTACTGAGAGTCATTGTACAAGTGGTATGGTATACTGCCCGGGAATTAATGAATGTAATTGTGAAAGTAACCATTGGTTTCTACTCCCCAAGAATAGGTGGGACATATACTGAATGTGTATGAAAAGGTCTGACTGCCCTAGAACTACTATTAAGTGTTCCAAAGAAGGTTTATGCTTTGGTCGTCTGTGCACCTTCAAGCGCAGTGTTGTGTTTTGTTAATTGTTATTACATATAATGTGTGATAGTACTTATTTACCCCTAGATATATCTGGCCCTACCTGTTTTTAAATAAATCCTTAATTTTTACATACACAATGTTTCAGTGTTTCTTTGGACCATTTGTATTACAATTTCATTTGTACTGATTCTACAGCCCTCTCTCCCTCCTAGGATAAGCCTGGCTGCTCTGTCTACGCTACCATGAACTCAGGTGGTAAAGCCATATACTAAGAGTGGAGTTTTGTTCTGCCTCAGTTGAATGGTTTTACTAAGCCCTTAGTTGAACTTCAGAACAGAAAAACTGTCCTAACAGGAATGTCCAATCATGGTTCTATAAAAATAAATACTTTAACTGAACTCACTAATATGTAAAAACTACTGTACTGTAAAACAATAACACAAACTCTCCTCTGTAAAGGAAGACAATGAAATGCTGAGTGCAATGATGCAAGTACTCTGGAAAATAAGCAGGGATAAGGAATGCAATAAATCACCACAGTGTTCAAAACGGATAGTTTCTTAAGCAAAAAGGTGCAAAGTTGGTTTACCCAGTCTCAAGGGTGCCAACAAATGAACCAGGGGTGCTGGGGCCTTCCAACCATAACTGTCTTAGTTCTTGGCAGTTCAACATCTTCGAACCAGGCATCTTCTCATTCTGGGAGCGCTTCAAATCCGGTTTGGGTGCAGTGAGCTGCGATTATCCAAACAGGTGGCAGACATTTAGTCAGGTTTGAAGTGAGGCCCACTGCGGTTCAATGCAGCATTTATGTATTGATTTATTTATTGTATTTCTTATTAAGCTCCAAATGCCCATAGGCCTCAGGGTCCAGAACATATTACTGTGGGAATTTTTAGGAAAAACTGTTCTCCACAACCCGTTTCTGACATATTTTCACAGTCTATTTTCAATTGTCAGTCAAGTTAAGGCAGGTTTTCTTACCTTTCAGTGCCAAATGATGTTGAGCACTTAGCAACCCCAAAAGAAGTACTTGTAAACATTTTGGCGGCTCGCCCAAGAGATACAGAATGATGCTGACTTGAAACCAGGTCCAATGGGCACTTAGCATATACCCGCCATGCAGAAGGGAGGGTCCAGATCAGCCAACTCTAGTGGAGCAGGTCAATGGGGCTACCTGTATCGGTTTGATGTTCGATTTTGGGTCAAAGTTGAAGATGATGGTGGCTCGAGGTGCTTAGTTGAGACACAGTGGTTCAAAGTCTTTTTGCAGTGTTGTGTTTCTGGTTCATGCCAAGGTAGTGATGCACTCAGCCAGTGTGGTGTGGTGGCATTCTGGTTTGAGGAGAAGCTACAGCATTTCGAAGTTTGAGTGAGTGCCAAAGGTAGCATCGGTTGATCCTGTTGGTTCAAATGTGGCAAGCACAGCTCAAAATGCATTTTGATCAGTTTGAGGCTATGAAAAACAGAGTTCTTGACTGTTCTGGTGCCACAATACTGTGATTCGCAATCCAGGGGCACAGGGACACAATGAGTGCTTCTTCTTTCATTACCAACCATGTGGAGGCTGGCTAACACCTACAGGAGTCCTTCACCTACAGTTTGGTCCTGGGTGGAAGTGTAGCTGGCAGAGACGCAGGGCAATGTGCACTGGACTGATCCACAGTATTCTTCCACTCTCCCTGACCCATAGACTCTTATTACCCAATATTCTACACCCATACTTACACCTAACCGGTGATCCCCCAGAAATGTCTTCTTAATTGCAACACACCAAAAGCATTATCTTTGGCAAAGTGGGCCAGTGCCTATTGCGTGATCTACTAGAACTGATGCTGTACTTTCTGATCACCCGTAGCTATCCCGCTGTCTCAGATATACCTCATTACTGATGTTGGCTTTTTGATAACCATACTGGACAATTGTGTGCAATGTTGAATATGTAAAACCATACAGACATCGGGGACTTTAGCACTTTTCACCTGCTTTCACCAACACCACAGGTTTGCAACCTGCATTTTCTTCACCTTATTTGATTGCATAACCGCATACATTGTTGCATTCAGAACCATGATCCATGAGGGGTAAGATGTAGAGTTGAGTTATGCTTTGGTCAAATATTTGATATTTCACTACCTAGCACGATCATACTTTTGTTTATGTGTAAAAACCCTAGCTTTTTTAATTTTTATTCAAACATACAATGATGAGAACAATTATCTCTCCATGTCAAAAGCATAGTACCCTCCTGTGCCCCGCTTCATCAGTATCCTGATATGCAGCCACTGCTCTACCATGGCGCAGAGCAGGTTGAGGGCACAGGTACCTCTTGATAGCTGCAGTGCAGCCCAAGTCACTACAGCGCATGGGCTTCATTTAAGATATGATAAACTTTCCCAAAACCTATGATTGCAAGTTCATTGTTCTGGTGGCACATTCAACTTTAATTATAAGCCAAGGTGGATGGTGTTATCATAATTATTGCAGCCACCTCTAATTGATATCACACATGTGCCAGGTGTGTGAGTCAGCCCAGCTGTGTAAAGGTTATGTGTATTCCCCCCTGCCAGACTGCCCTTGTTACTGTCAGCAATTCTGTAGGCATGCGGGTTGCATCTATTTGTTCCTTTGTGAGGGCAGGTAACACCCTTCCCAGAGAGACAGCCATTCCACACTCTGCTGTCCTGGAAACAAGAATCAAAGGGCACACCATTAACAAAAGGAGTAGCATCACACCAGGGTACTAAATACCAAAAGGTCATTTGACTCTACTGAGGAAAGGGTCAGGGTTAGTGTAGACAGAGGGAGCTATTTACAGCTGTCAGAAGGTCTCATTTCTGTCTGCCTCTATCTTTCCTTCTTGTCTCCCCACTTCCTGTAGTGCAAAGCACTTGGGGTGTGATGTCAGGAGACAAGGTCCACTTGATCAACGAACAGTGATTGGACCCCTAAAGCATGCTAGCTTTAGTCCAATTGCCTGGGGGCTTTTGCCTTTAACAGAAGGTGTCTCTGACTCCCTCGCAGATTCACTATGGAACAAACACATGAGAAAGGGGACTACAATCAAGATCAGGACAACCTGTCCAGAGTGTATAACTTTAAGACAGCCAGAATCATTGTATCAAACCTGTTAAAATGTTTTCAATCTAGGTTCACTGCTTCTCAAACTCCAGGACCTGATGGTGCGGTATATGGCACTCAATCGAACCTTCAAATCTTTGAACTACTGGTCTTGCAACCGTGAGCCAGCTCAATGCTGCATTCTGACCTTGCAGAGCCCATCATCTGACTTTCTGATTTGACTCCTCATTGCCACTGGAGTGTCATACACCAAATTGAACCAGCCGTTACTGAATGGCTCGATCCACCTCTACATCAAACTGCAACATCGTGGACCTGCACACTGCAACAACAGGAAAACTTCTTTGAACCATTGTCAACCTTTGACTCCAACATCTGGACCATCATGGCCCAATGCTGTCTAGCATTTATTTATTTATTTGTTTATTTATTTCTAATGCACACCAAACCCAGAGGTAACAGGGCGCAGCAAATAAGAAGATGCAAGGCTTACAAGGTTACAAATAAATTGCAAAATTACCACATACATATACAGGCAAAGATTACTTACAGTAAAAGGGTAGGTACGAGGTAAAATGTAAAATGTTCAAATGATATACAGTTGCACCATATAGTACAGTTTCAAGAAATTATTTACAAGCTGGACATTGTCAACGAGGTGAAATGAACTGTAGGATAGAGACTTCCTAACCAACAGTCAGGTTGAGATGGGTGATAAATCACTTTCTAAAGTGTAGGTAAGGTTGGTCTACTCTCAACTCATGAGGCAAGGAGTTCCAAAGTTTAGCAACCTTTACAGGGAAGCTGTTACCACCAATCTTAGTGAGCCTGAATCTTGGTACCACAAGGCAATTGGTGTTTCCAGTTCTTGTAGGCCTACTGGAGGTTCTTCTCGTCAGTTTGTCTATTAGGTATCTAGGTGCAACATTGTTTAAGGCTTTATGAGCCAAAGAGGCCATTTTTAGCTGTATTTTGTTATAGGTGAAAAGCCACTTGTATTGAAGTCTAGTTGAGGAAATGTGGAGTCTTTTGTTCATGCCTAGTGCAGCTCTTAGAGCATTATTTTGCAAAATGTGTAATCTCTGAATGATTACTTTGTTGGCACCACTGTAGAGGGCATTGCAGTAATCTAATCTGGAGAGAATTAATGCTCTAGCCAGGATAATGCAGCTTTCATGTGAAAGAAAAGGCGTACCCGTTCTGATGAGCTTACATGTGTAAGCGGTTGTAGAGGCTAGAGATTTAACTTGTTTAACAAAAGACATGGTGGAGTCAAGGTAGAAACCAAGGGTTTTTACCTCCTTGGGTACCTTAATAATATTTCTATCGATGGTAAATGAGGAATATTTATGACCTAATTTGTTCATGTTAGACTGAGTACCCAGAATTGTCAGCTCTGTCTTGTCGTCATTCAGGCATAGACTGTGCGTGGCCATCCATGCCTGAATGATGAGGTATACCCTATTCACCATCGCCAAGTCCTCACAATGATCCCCAGAAAGGTGGAGGAGAATCTGTGTATCATCTGCATAGTTAGTTAGTGTAGGTGATACCCAGAAGGTCCAGATCATCAAACAAAGGCTTGGTGAAGATATAATGTAGAGTAGGGGAGACGCATGGACCCTGGGGAACCCCACATAGGATTTGGGGAGGGATCTGCCACTGCTGATGGGGAGAACACCCTCATGGTTCTCTCACTCAGGAAAGACTCAATCTATTTGATAGCCTCCATGGAGAAGTGGGCTGCTGAGTGCAGGTGTCTGCAAAGGACCTTATGATCTACTAAATCAAATGCAGCTGAGAGATCAAGTAATAGAAGTAGTGCTGTCTTCCCTTGATCTCTCAGCTCATCATTCTGAGTTTTCAGATCAATTAGGGTGGTTTCTGTTCCATGTAGAGGCTCGAAGCCAGATTGTCTAACCCCTAGAAATGTATGTAGTTCAAGGTTTAGTTTAGTTTATTATTTGATAATGCGCTGCAAACCCTGGGGTAGCCGGGCGCAGTTGTAACAAGAATACTTAAGCTTGGTTACATACAGTAAATGCATACATGTTATTACAGTATTTACAGTACAAATATACAAGCTGTCAGAGCATCACATCACACAGGGGGAATAGAGATAGTATATATTACAAGTTTCAGGATAGTACAGGTTTCAGAATATTTACATTCATAAATCCAGGGTCTAAAGCCGGGGACCAGTTTAGTGGGTGTCATTGGTCCAAGGTATTTTTTAATCTGTGTATAAGCAATTGTGTTCAATATTTTCAGTAGAAATGGTACCGTTGTGATGGGGTGGTAGTTGGTAGCAATAAGTGGATCTAAGGTTTGCTTCTTTAGAAGTGGGAGAACCCAGGATTATTTCAAATTGGCAGGGATAGTGCCAGAGGAGAATGAAGCGTTGACCAGTTTAGAGATAAACGGTGAAAGGTCTATTGCAGCATCCTTTATGAGCTGAGCTGAACAGATATCTTCTTTGCAATTGGATGGCTTGAGGGATAAGATGATTTTTTCTACCTCTAGGGCAGATGTTTTGGTAAAACAGAATCTGTTAGTCTGAGTAGTTGGAGTGTCATTAAGTGGGACAGTGTTAGCCGAGTGTGGTAAATTCAGAGAATCTTTCTTTTGTTTTGGAGAGTGTTAATTTTATTAGCTAGTGCCTGTTGAATATCTGAACACCAGGTTTTGTTTTTATTGCATATGTCAGGTGTAGAGATCGGGGACTCAAGTTCTTTTAGTATGGTAAATAGTTCCTTCATACTAGAATTAGAATTGGCAATGCGTTCATTATAGGTATTCTTTTTTGCCAGGCTAACTTCTTTTTTTATAGTGTCCTGACATAGTTGTTAGTTTATTTTTATTCTCATTAGAAGGGCATAGTCTCCAGGTAGTTTCACACCTTCTCTTCAGTTACGGAGGTCCTTTAGTTGTGGGGTGAACCATTTGTTAAGATGTGCTTTAGCTCTACTCTCGTAGTTACTTCATCTTGAACTGACTCGACCTAAACAGATACTGATAGGCACTCCAACCTGCATTGCCGAAAGCCACTTTTAAACTGCTCTGAGGAACCACCTCCAAGCTGACTTGACTCTCGCTTGTTGCTTGGGCCAACACGATTCACTATTCCTGAACTAATCTCAATCCACTCTCAGTACTGCTCAATGCCTTGTAAGACGTGGTCAAACCACCAAGAAGGTACTATCGGCCCATAACTACCCCCTTGGTCCATTTTGGGTCCTAGAGACAGGTTAGGTCACTTGTGTTCCTTTTCATATGAAGAGATATCCTTTGTTAAAGAACAATGTTGTTGTTGAATTGCCTTTCACCACTGTATTCCTGCCCAGATCGCTGCATTCCATCTCTTGCATCTTCTCTGTTCTTTGCACAGGAATATGCCTTTGTACAGTCTTTCTATTTTAGTTTCCTTGCCGATGGTGTCTTTAATTAAAGTATATATATATATATATATATATATCTCAGTAAAAGAACTTTGTTAAAGGGACGTTATGGTTAAGTTGTGCTACTAAAAACCTGTGAAATTTACAAAATAAAACGTTATAAACCGAATGTTATGGTTCGAAGTAAAACTGAAAACTCCCTGAAATTCGCCAGTTATGGTAGGCTAAGCAACCATAACTCGCCCCACCACAGTGCACTGCTAACACTAACACCTAGGACATAAAAGATGACATCACAAATGTCATTGATGACATGACTGATGACATCACAGGTGCATTTAGTTTTCATGGACAGCCTCCACAAGGGATTGGCATTATAATATTGGCAGAAAAGTGTATGCCACTTAACCAGAAACGTCCCTTTAACAAAGTTTTTTTACTGAATACACTTTCATCATGTGAATTTGGGAGATATATAATTCCCTTACTTCATATATATGTAACATAGGACATACTGAACCCCCTCGCTAATGATATTTGAACGGCACGGACTGAGCGCCTGTCCGCGGACGGGCGCGGACGAGATCAACACTCAGGGGTATCTGAAATTGTTCTGTCATGCCATATGAAAAATGCACAAGTTTAAAAAGCAGCACATAAATACATTATAAGTAGTAATAAATAACCATTCGAACCTACACGTCTCACACATTACCCATTCATTTAATTACCATGTAAAATGAAATGGATTATACCATAACAAAAAAAGATATGCCTCCAACGTAATTACTCACAGAAACTGTGCAGCTAGTGACAGTAGACAAACACAACGCAACGAATACAAATGACAAGAAAGTAGTATGTGAACTTCATTTTTCTTATATGTGTGTATACTTTTTGTATGAGGTGCAGAACAAATAATGTATTTGTGTTGTTTTGACACAGAAATGTGCAGTACTTTGGAGTGGCTGGAGGAGAATTTTCCACATGGCGAAATGTCGGAAGATAGCGATAATAATGGTACAAACTTCTCTGCATAAGCAAATTAATAGTCAGTACTTTATGGGCACTTAACATATATATATATTTATTTTTAACAGACCAGGGAAAAATTGAAGAAAGTCCACCAAAAGACACAGTGCAAGACACCCTGAAACGCATAGAAGACAAAGTGGACATGCTAAAAGAGAATTTTAATGGGTTAACGCAATTTGTGGAGGACCACGTGAAAGGAAAAATCAGATATCACTGTCCTACCTGTACCTGTCCCCCTTCTCCATTTCCCAGTGAACTATCCCCAAACCCTCAAGAACAACATAAACGTTTTGACGAAACTTCCATCCCTTCATCCCCTCACAACCAGCCTGTGGAAACCCCTAATTCCCCTTCATTTGTTTCAGTGTCTGCTACCCCCTCTCTCTCAATATTGTTGTATGTGTCTTTAATAAAAAAAAATGTTATGTTAGTTTTAGTGGAATTGTTTGGGTCTAATTTTTTTTATTTTTAAAAAGTAGTTAAAATGTCCGCAGACAGCACACCTGTTCGACCTGTCTGTAATTAATAAAATATGGATGTTCTAAGGACAATACACCTATCCGTACCGTCCGCAGCCAGCATGTCCATAGTCAAACAAAATGGAGGTGTCCTAAGGACACTGTACCTGGCCGTACAGTCAGCAGAACATCTACGCACATGCGCACCACACCCGTAAGTCTTGCGAACATCGCGCCTGTCCGTAAGTGTCCGTTTCACTTGTGTTGCACTTTTAATTAGTTCCAGGACCCGAACACTGTCCGTAGAACACCCGCGCGCATGCGCACAACCGTTCCTGTGCATTTGGTGACCTGCGGGCACCCATTTCCTTCACGGATGTGTTCACGACATCATCATGTGACCGCACCCACGCTGAGCGTGTGTCCTAATTTGCGCACTTTGTCCGCTTCCACAACATTTCAAAAGAATTTATGCAAACATGGCAAATTATTTTACAATACAAAATCACCATTTCACATGTCCCGTACAAAGGCCCTAGCTTTCAAGATATTGTTTGGAACTTTTTTCAATGCTTTTGAGTGATCGATATGGTCACGAGGTGCGCCCCTTACCCCTATAAAAGGCCACACCCCTGAGCTCATCTTCATTGTACTTCTGGCGATTGTAGATTGAGTTTTGCTGCCTTTAGTGCTGTAGCAGAGATTATCTCACCAACCCTAATGGCATCCATGGCTGCTGTTGCTTCATCAGCCTCAGCACCACCCCCAAACCCTCCACCGCCACCACCTCCCCAGGGGCCTGCAGAGGGAAATACGTGTGAGGATGTAGAGAGCGAGGAAGAAGAGGACGAAGAGAATGAGGTGGAGGACCTCCCTACTACCAGCACTCGCCAGGAGTCGTGGGTGTGGCGGTTGTTTACCATTCTTGGTAACGTACCAAAAGCACGTGCGAACCTGGTCACCTGTAAACAGTGCAACTTGGTGCTGAGTCGTGGGAGACCTGGTGCGTACAGCTTTGGTACGACAACCTTGAAGCGACACCTAACTTCGTTCCACGGTGCGGACATTCGCAAGGTGGTACCATGTAAAGAGCGTAGTAGGTTGAGTTCCTCCGCAGCATCCTCAGTGTCCGATCCTCTCACCACAAGAGACACTCCTGTGGGAGAGCACATCCCTCCAGCTGCCTCAAAGGCCATTTACGATGCTGTTGACCCTTACCTTTCGAGGGTCACAATATTGTGTATGTACTGCGACTCAGTACTCTGCAGGGGGGAGAGTCTTCGAAGTGCTTTCGAGACTACGGTCATGGAGCACCAGAAGAACTGCTACCTACCTAAATAAGGCCCACCCTACATCTTTCTCTCTCCACCTGCCCTTTCTTATCCCCGTGGTTGGTGTCCCTTCCTTACCCTCCTTTCACCTCCTATCCTAGTGTGTCGTGAGTAAAAAAATCAAAAAAATATAAAACAACAAAAACCACAAAAAAAGGCTCTTTTCAGAGCCGCCTTTCACAGTTTAAAAATAGATACGTCAAATAAACAGTGCAGGGCCCTGCGCATTTTTAAAAAGTCCGCAAACAGTCCTAGGACAGATAAAAATTTGGGGTGCAGCCCTAGCAAAACCAATGCACTTTTCTCTGGGAGTAAGTGGTGGCTCTGAAAAGATCCTTTTGGTGGTGTTTTGTGTGTTTGAAAAACTTGGATTCGTCAAAAAGTAATGCAAAATAGATGACTCTGCCTGATCACGACTTTGGCGGTAACGCTGGCGGTATTAGCCCTACCGCCGAACTCCCCGGTGCTAATAGTGCCGGATCACGAGTTCGGTGGTAATGTAATTTCCCATTCCCCGTTTAGCCCATTCGGAAATGCCCCATTCCCCATTGGGCTCAATGGGGAAAATGTGCGCTCTTACCGCCGGCGGATTTCCCGCCGGCGGTTATAGCGCAAATTTTCTGCGGATTTCCCCCCAGCTCAGAGCTTGGGCGAAATCTGCCGAAGTCCTGATTTGGCGGACCCTTAAATCCGGTGGATATAGGGCTACCGCCAGATTTAAGGGTTACCGCCAAAGTCGTGATCAGGCCCTATGAATACAAAAAAGCTTGCAATGCATTTTGTACATTTTGAAGAAAAATCTGATACCAGCATATGTAAGATTAACTCCATCTCTGCGCAAAATTAATGTGCTACGAAACAAAATATTTTCATTGTGGAAAGAGGACATGCCAACATCTCTTAGAAAGGCACAAACAGCCTTATTGACATTGCGCCTCTCTTTCTCCATTTGTGGACCAAATAAACCAGAACGCAGCCACATTTGTCTTTGTGCAATACGAGAAAAAATTACTTGCCAATTTGGAAACATGTCCATGACCTTCTCAAGTCCTTCCTTCATTGCAAATTGCAAAGAAATTCCAGAGACATGCTCTGTTTCCTCCACAATGAATGATAATTATATCAGGATGATGCTCTGTCTGTAAAGTAGCACAAAGAGGTACCAAGTCCAGCCACTTCATTCCACGCACTCCATGCCAGTGCACTTCCACATGAGGGAATCCAAGATCTGCAGATATACTGCAACGTTCTGCATGCACCTTCAACCAATGTATCCATGAGTCTCTCAAAATCCAGATAATCTGTTGTTGAGCACACACAGCCATAGGTATTTGTTCTCCTCTCAGGAAAAAGACGTTCTCACTAAATCTCTCCATTCAGAACACACCCACTGAACTTTACTGACCAATCCCTAGCTTCGCTCATTCTCATTTGCATGCCTCTCCACCCCAGAATCCCTGTATGTAATACGCGCTGCCTGCAGACTACTTCCATGTCCACGGACATGTAGAGGATCTGAGCGTGACAACTGTACATTTAAGTATTCTCCTTTTCCCCTTTAAGGTGGGCTCTGAAAAGACACCTGTTATTTTGTATTTTTTTCTTTTTTTTCTTCTTAGTTTACTCCTACAATCATCACATAACATTCTCCAAAGCAAGCCTTACATTCCAAAAGAACATGACATTTCCCAAAAAAGATAAAGAAACACCATCTGCTTCAAAATAAGCCACATTACTGGAAACAATGTTCTCGTGGCTGCAGAAAAACATACCAGCTCTTAACATGAAAGCATGCATGCCACGATTGATGGCACACCTACCAATACTTTGATCAGGACAAAAACAGAACTGCTGTCCCATTTGCTCTAGGGAGTAAGCCAGATAAAATTACTTTTGCACTTGGAAAGATATTAATAACTGCTTGAACCAACTGTTCCAAATCTCCCAACAAAGTAGGTGAACTCACGTAGCCCAAATGGCAAGCACCATAGTGCAAAACTACCACATGGGGACTGGTCATCCTATGCATATCTCTGCAAACTTGGAGAATTGCCGCTACATTGCAATCAGTCGCAGCGCTCCACACCACCTCCACTCCTCTGACATCGAAATTGTTTGCCACATGCCTACATTCTGAATAGTGCTGTAAACCATGGACAAAAATATCTCTGAGCACCAACACCCTGACTGTCTCCACCTCTGCCATCTTCACTACACACACTCTCTTTCTACACAAATCAACAATGTCAACATCTGATTGGCTGATGCCTACAGTCCCCTTTGCATGCTGGATTTGCTGTAAAACCCTGTGTGTGGCACACCCTACCCCTGTACAATCGCGGTGTCCGTGCGACACGTAACTCTTAGCCAGTCCTTCTACCCTTTCCACATCACTCGCAAATCCATTCCCTCATTGGACACAGCTAAGCAGTCACACAACCATCCACCAATCACATCCAAAACCTCTACATCTAACTCCGTCATCAGAGTTCGCACTTCAAATGTACTATTGATCACTCTGATTACAAGTCTCATATCATTGCAAAGCACCTATTACAAAAACTACTGTGCAAGTGTCGCAGATTTCTACTTACAGCTCCATGCATACCCACATGCATGATTACAAAGTACAGGTATGCATATTTTATTCAGAGTACATGTGCAACTCTCATGATTCCATTGAAACAAATTAATGCCACTAAATCTGCATAGCCAATACATACATACCAATGCACCCGCTTTAAGCGCGAGACTTCCGATATTTCATTGAAAAATGCACTACTTCTTACTATCTCCGGCACAACCTATACATATGTACCAACCGTCCAGATTTAAGCGCAAAACTCGATTTTCCATAAAAAATCAAATTTTTTTTACTGTCTTCCGCCTAAATTAATGCTACTTCCAATGCGATCGTATGAGAAAAATAAACATTCCTGATTGCTGTGGTCACATCTCCCTCTCAGGTGCTCCCGTTTTTTCGCATTCCTACTTATGATATGAAAGTATTCAAATGTTTTTCATCTACTATAATGACCTATCACTTCCAAACCTCTCTGCTATGTACACCACAGCTGAAAAAAACAAGGGAATTTCATGAACTGAAAATTGTACTCATTTGCGAAGCAGGTTTAACTAACATACTGCAAATAACATATAAAGGCTACACATAGTGAAATGAAATGCACGCATACACTGTGTTGACATATCAAACACGAATACAGCCACGAAAGCTGAAAAATGAATGTGTACATTAACATCACTGCATTAAACACACAAAATTACTAACTTCTTCCTTTTACAATTGCAGTGAAGACCACTCTCCTGAAAATCAACAGCATCTACACTGCAGACAACATATCCGAAAAAACCTGGTCATTCCACAAAAAAAAGTAAGTACAGTACTACCTTTATATTCTTACTGTTCCTCAAAGAGACTGTGTGGGTTATTTATATAATTTGCGCACCAAAAACACATTGAATTCTGAACCATTCTGCCCACAAATCCCCATTTATTAAACAAAGATTAACAGGCAGAACGGCACACAAATCCCTGTGTTTTTGGAACACAAATAAGATACACAAGCCTTAGAATGTTAGTACTACAAAACAAATAGCTGTTTTAATTTTATACCATTACGTTTACTATTAATGCTTCTCCTCATCACTAGCTCACTTTCTACTCTCATCTGAAGCACAGTGTAGTAATATAAAAAATAGCCTTCCCAACTCATTGTAACTGGCCAATACACATTCACACACCACCGCAAACATCTTCCCCATCAAACCCATAAACTCATGCACACAGCACACATTCATTGTAAAACAGACCAACCCATAACTTCTTTTTTTTCAACAGACCCCAAAGAATGCCGACCAAAAAGCAAGTCTGTAGAAAGGAACACAGAAATAGAGCAAATGAAAATAAAAGTGTCCAAAGTAAGCATCCATCTCTACCAGAGTTTGTACAAAATGTTGAAACAAAACAGCTAATACAGTCATTTAGCAAAACAAAGGAAGCTTCAACTACAGAAACTTTGCCTCCTCTATCAAAATGTGGCACTAAACAGAAAATGCTTTACAAGAATTCGGCTACCACTGCTGCTAAAAATGCTCCTATAAATCCTGATATACTAGCAAGAAACCATAGTAAAAAAAGTATTTTAGAAAAAATGTTCTGCCACAGAGTCCTTCAGAATATAATAAGAAGAGGAGTGAAATCATCCTCAACCCTTAAAACCTACCGTAGAAAATTGATCCTATAAACTCTCATAGACAGTGCAATCCTTCTCAAAAGGAAGTTATTTATTTTAGTGTTAAATAGGATGAAACCACTAACAAAACCACTAAACTACAAACGGAATGTCAACAAAAAAAACTTCTTAAATATTTGTGGAGGTGAATGGAGTCACACAACGACCACAGAACCATATTTTAATGAAGAAGCATACAAACAAAATCAAACAAACTGTTAAATATTAGACTAATTGTAACTGCAAATTGTAACGATTCACTCAGGTTCTCTTCATTTCAACATAAAAAATTGGAACATTCCTACCTTGTCTTCAATTATGGAATGATGCTAGCAGGAATTCACCTGTGACACACTCCAACCGCCTCTAACTCGGCGAATAGAGAATGTCTCAGGGAAACCCTTTGGAATGGAAAAAACTGTGTGGCTTGAGAGCGCTGGATATACGGAACGGGACACGACCTCCTTAGCCGCCGTAAAGTGAAAGCAATCTGTGGGCGGATTTCCTCCTGACGTTTCCCTGCCACTCACGGTCTGTGAAGATGCTTCCCGGAAGCGGGGTTGTGGATTGGTTCGGAACCGGAAGCAGCTTTGAGGAGAGGCAGAGAAACAAGTCAGTAATGTGACAGTAATAAGGTGGGTGCAAGGAAATTGTTTAGCGGTCTGATTCCATCTACCCGGTATGAAAGAAGGAAGGTGGAGTAGAGAGCGGGATTCCAGAGATGACTGATGGGAGATATAGTTAGATATTTCCTAGTGGATTGATAGGGGTGAAAACACGAGAGGTAAGTGTGGGAACTGTGTATCTCTTGTATTGATATGTGAATCTACCTTGGATAAAAAAGGGAACCTACGGCATGAAAACAGGTCTGGCGTTGATTTCTACGACTAATAAGTCTGGACCCTATGGGGTAAGGGTGATTGACAACAGCACGGCTACAAAGAGGGAAAGAAGGAAAGAGATACAGTATTAAGCAGAATATGAAGAAGAAAGCTGAGAGTCAATCCAAATACAAATCCAAGAATTACGCTATGCGAGGACTTACGGAGCGTGACCACCGAGAACAGTAGCAACGCTCTGTGTCTCCCTTTCTGGCGGTTTAAGTACTGCGATCCAATCACAAGGCAGAGCTTCCTCCGTAGATGGAAAAGGATCTAGACTTTCCATTTGATCCCGCGACGCCATCTTGGGGGAAATAGTGTGAATAGACGGCATGAAGTGCCACTGGCGCAGGAAAGACCATCTTCGCGAACGGCCAGTAACACAAACACAATGGCCATCCATAGCAATGGACGAGGATATGAAAAAAACAATAATACCATCATGGAACAAGAAACACTGCTTATAAAAGTATCCCCAGAAAACTCAGAATTACCTCTCCATTCGACTGAACCAGACCGTCTAGTATACAAATGGCTGTGCACGTCAATGTGCAACATTCCTAACAAATCTTTCAAATCTTTACGCCAGTTCCTCAATCAGTATGTGAAAGGTAAAGCCAAATACACAGGACTACAAGCACATTCATTAGCCTGCATTTCAGGACCTATTTGCAAAAGCACCATCCATGATATCAACATGATATCAATACATCATTCAAATGTAAGAAATCTAGTGTATAAACTGTACTATGCTAAAAGTCCAGCTTTAGAACTAGCCAATTTAAATAACACTCTTCTGCATGGTACACCCAAATACCTACAAGAAGAAATCGACCGTATCCAGAGAAAATATTTTGGAAGTGAAAGCACCCTTACAAAATGCAATAGTTTTAGAACAGACTTGCAACAATTCTCCACATGTAAACCTTCTATTACACACATACAAAAAAGAAACACTAAAATTTAAAAGTACATCCGCTGAAGTACCAAACCATGTGTGTGTGTGTTGCCGCAGAACGTTTTACAAAAGTTACACAAAAACTATAGACGTAACATACAAAATAGAAGACATGAAGATTCCAAATGGTTTGAATTAGCTCTCTACCTTTTAGCAGAAAACAAATACGAAATAAGTGAACCCCTAATATGTTGCAGTTACTGCACTACAAAACTTGACAACAACCAAACTCCTTCACGTGCTATCACACATAATTTGGAATTATTTCCACTGCCAAAACCACTGCAACAACTCAATTTGTATGAGAGCATCATAATTCAAACAGTAAACCCATTTCAAGTAATAATACGCCTTCAACCAAAAACAGCAAAATTACCTCCCTCTGAATTGGTAAAAGGCATTTGTGGCAAAGTAGTTTATTTGCCATTAGATCTGACAGAAAATGTGCACACTCTAGGAGTGCAACGTCCAATAGAGCATTCTTTAATTGTCTTAGTAAATGGTGTACCAACAAAAGACAAAAGAATTTGGCAATAACTCGTGGACTTACATAAAGTTAGACAAGCCTTGCAATATCTGAAAGACAATAATGAATACTACAAAGAAATAAATATTGAAGAAAGCTTAAGGGAAACAACTGAAATAATTCAAGAGTCATCAGAAACTGCTCAATTTGAACTTATGGATCCTGCTGCAGTATCCACTCTTTTGGACCATTATACAATTCAACCATTGCATGCTAATGAGAGCATAGATGATGCACTAGAAACTTAACAAATGCGACAAACCAAAGAGTCACCAATGAGCATATGGGAAAAAAGTATAGACGCATGCGCTTTTCCTCTGCTATTTCCTACTGGCAAAGGAGAAAGATACGATGATAGACCCACTCAGATAACAGCATCAGAATACCGCTCATTACGAATGTATTCTGAAGATCCCAGATTTAGACAAAATGTGGAATACATATTCCACCTACTCGTTGAAAGTGAACTAGCAACCCTATGTTACGGAGTTGCACACATTTGAAATCTGGAACCCACTTGCAAAATATGTCAGCTATGCAATTAATACAAAAAGTGCAAGAAAAAGATGAGGTTTTACAATCAAGCATAACAAATCTGTTTTCAAGCATGCGTGGTATGAAAGAATACTGGTTCCAATGGCACGGAGGTGTACGTTGTATGATCAGAAACCTTGGACCACCCACTTGGTTTGTTACATTAAGGTGTGCAGAATATGCATGGGAAGATTTACATGATTTCCTACGTTTATCAAACAACAACAAAAGCAACATAGATATACTAACACCTAGAGAACTTTGCTCTCTAGATCCTGTTAATGTGTCAAGATATTTCCACCATCGTTTCATTGCTATGCTACACTTTATTTGTAATAAAACTGTTCCTCCCCTCGGAGAAGTGCAACACTTCTTTTGGAGAAAAGAACATCAAGCCAGAGGAGCACCACATATCCACATGCTTTTATGGATTAAAGGTGCACCTAAATTTGGTCAGGACAGTAATGCCACTGTTTTGCAGTTCATCCAAAAATATGTCACTTCTGAAATCCCTTCACAAAGGATACATAGTGACCTTCATGGACAGATTGTACAATACATTTCAAAGATACAAATGTGGCAAATATTGTTGTTGCAAATACAAAAGCAAAGGGAAATACTACACCAAATGCCGCTTTGGTTTCCCTAGACCAGTTACAGAAATAGGTGAAGTGAACAACTTCATGTATTCAGTTCGACATAGTGTTAAAGGTAAATCACCTAAGAACATGTATTACATTAAAAGAACAGAAGAATGAAAATGTATCAATGATTACAATGCAATCAGTGCCCTCTTATGGAATGCAAACATAGATGTGCAGTACATTGCAGACAATTCCACTGCAGTTGCATGATATGTTACAGCCTACTTAACAAAAACAGAAAAAACAGAGCTTCAAGACCTCTGGAATGACCTATCAGCAGACAAAACACTATCTCAGAAATTGTACAGCCTAGGCATAAAAATCTTCTCTCATAGAGAATGTGGCGCCTATGAAGCTGCAGATTGTTTAACCGGTACTGCTTTGTATGGAAAATCTGAAAATATAGTATGGCTAAGTCTTGGTCCTGCTAAATGTAGAAAAATAGTTTTCAAATCATCTGAGGACATATAAACAATTGCCAAAAATGATCCCAACAGCAAGACATTTTAAAAAACAATTTACTAGACACAAACTACCTGAACAGGAGTACCACTTTGGAAACCATGTGTCTACACCAAATAGCCCAAAACTTTGCAAACAAAAATAGTATAAAACCCAATGAAAGCAAAGGTAGATATAGAGTGACAGATTGTGAAGGCAGCTTAGTGAAACTTAGCAAACAAAGCTTAATTGATCATGTCAAATTGTCATTAAAAATGCCTCAAAAGAAAGAACTATATTACATGTCCCTGCTACAACTTGTTAAACCATGGAGAAAAGAGGAAGAGATAATAGATAACTATGACTGCTATGAAGATGCTTTCAAAGCAAATGAAAGCGCTATCACTGATGTGAACTTTACGCAGTACAAAACAATGTTGCACAATGAACAGCAACACGAAGAAGAACTCCAGGCCCAACTAGATAATGACACTTCCGACAGTAGTCAACCTTCTGTAACAGGAAGTCAAGAACCACTAGGACAGCCACTAATAGCAAATGAGGCAGAATTAGCTATGACAGAAGTGGAAAACACCATGTGTCACTATGAAGAAGATGTAGAAGACTTAACTGTACTACAATCAAAACTTAACAAAGATCAGCGCACCATTTTTGAAGAAGTAACAAAATAAATTGCACATGGTGTACAACACGGAAATAAAGAATGTACCTGACAAAATTACAAACCTATACTACTGTACGTCAGTGTTGAAGCTGGTTCAGGAAAAACATTCTTAATCAAAATCATCAGCAAGTTCCTTCAACAATTGACTAACAACAAACTGTCAGCTGTTGTAACTGCCCCCACAGGTTTAGCTGCCTACAACATAGGTGGTGCCACTTTACACCAATTACTACTCCTTCCAGTAGAACACCAAAACAAATTAGACTATTACAAACTTTCTGCAGAAGCTGCAATGGAACTACGCAGAGTATTAAAACAAATGAAAATGCTACTAATAGATGAAGTGAGCATGGTCTCCAACCTAATGCTGGCTTTGATTCACCTCAGATTGCAAGAAGTACTTAAAACAAACTACGAAGAACTCTTTGCAGGAAAACACATAATCGTTTTCGGAGATCTTCTACAATTGACACCATTGAAAGGTGGACCAATTTTTAAAACCTTAGGACACAAACTCTGCCGTAAAACTGTTGGCAGCATAGGAAATGTCAACCTTTGGCAACATTTCCAATACAGAGAATTAACAGAAAACATGCGTCAAACTGCAGACCTCACTTACGCCAACATTTTAAAAAGTATTTGAATTGGTGTACTATCTCAAGAAGCACAAGCAATATTGAAAAACCGGCACATCCATGCACTTTACGACGATAATGCATGTGCTACTGATGTTATGGAACAATTAGCACACAAAAATGTCAATTATATGGCCTTAATGCCAACTCTTGCAAGCTGTTTCAAATTCAATTTAACAATGTTAAAAAAAGAAATGCAACCAATAATTGAAATGTTCTCCACAGACAAACTGGACGTACATGGTATGACACTACCCATGTGTCAGCAAGCCACAACAAGACTAAATACCTTAGAAAATTCAATCTCCAATTCAGCTGGGTTGGAAAAATATTAAAATTATCCTTAAATTGTAGAGTAATGCTTAAACGTAACCTTGACGTGGAGCAAGGACTAGTTAATGGGGCACTGGGTACAGTTGTTGGCTTTCAAACATACCCACGTGACAATAACATTCAGTTTGTCAATATTCTCTTTGACAAACTTTCCGAAGTAAAAAGGATAGGGTGCTCAACAGCTCGATTCCTTCTCTTCAAAGACATGTATGTACGTAGAGAACAATGTTCTCTAACTCTTGCATATGCAGTCACCATTCGTAAATCCCAAGGTCTTACCCTTGACAAAGCATTGATAGATATTGGAAACACAGTCTTTAAAGAAGGCATGAGCTACGTAGCACTATCACACTTACGTACACTAGAGGGTCTATTTCTAATCAACTTTGATGAAAGTAAAGTGAACGCTGATATTCCTTGCATTTTATAATACAATAGACTGCGTTCACTGTACACCCCCATCTGAAATCATATCCTGTTCCAGAAAAAGGAAAATGTTGTAAAAGAAAACTAATTCAAACAGAAATGCAACAGGATCTGACTGCAAATCTTTCAAAGAAAACAAAGGAAGCTAATACTTCATCAATTACCACAAGCAAAGAATAACCTATTAGTGAAAGTAAATCAAGTACTTTGTCAAAGAAGGAACAGAAACTCAGAAAAAATCAATCGGACACAGAACTATCTGGTCCATTCAAATTTTCAAATGAAACTGGTGTAAGTTGCTACGCAAATGTAGCAATGAATATTCTATTTCAATTGCCACCAATTGTTAACAACATTTACTTACACAGTACAGACCAATTGTGTTTGCAAATGTTAGTCCTTCATAGAAACGCAACAAACAATCCTGACAACACATATAGTGTTCACAGAATAAGACAAGAACTGGACTACTGTGCTGGAATGGTGAGATTCACTATAAACTCCCAAGAAGATCCACAATAATGTCTAATGTACTTACTACAAGTACTTGAAAACAAAAGCATACCTATAAATGAAATCTTCCAGATTTCATACTTGTGGAAACATACCTGTGCTCTCTGTGAACGATTTGTGTATGTATGCATACCTATATGTGAATCCATTCCATTTCAGCAACTTCTACAAAATGCAAACCATGGCAGATTATATACTATCTGTAATTCAGATAATCGCTCCACCTTACTGATACAAACACATAGTAACTACATAATACTAATGCTTCCATGTTATAATGCAGATGGTACCAAAAACAACTGAGAGCTGACTGGATTCACACAGGGTCAAGTGTCACTTGGTAAGAAAACCTTCACAAAAATAGGTATAATCTACCATGCAGGAGCCACAACCAATGCAGGTCACTACACTGCATATATTAAAAAGAAATGTGGATGGTTCGAATGTAATGATAGTAGCATTACTGTAAAGCCGAGATTATTAGAAAATCTTACAAACGCGTATTTAATCTTCTTAAAGCCAAAATTTAATAACTAATGTGTACTTCAACATTAACAAAAATTCAATTAAAAGACTACAAACAGTTAGAATACGCCAACAGGTATCTAACTGCCCAAGATTGTATAACAACCACACAGATAAATGAATACCACTTATTTGTAACAAAAAATACACAGTTAGAATACGCCAACAGGTATCTAACTGTTTAAAAAATCTGCAACAAGCCAACATACAGAACATTAATCAGAAACAAGTGAACACTCAAAGGAAACAAAGAAATAGTTTGTAGCATAGCAAAGAAAGGTTGTTTTTAATCCGACAAGGATTTTTTCCCCCAGACCCAATTATTTGAAAAACAAACACAGAAACTGAGCAAAATGCACAGTACACTGGTTTGTAAACTAAATATGAAGGTAAAAAAAAGCTAAAATGTCTATTATACAATGTAATAAGTCTTTATAAAATGCAAACAATAACATGCTCTTTTCTTTTATCACAGAAATAGGAAAAGAATATTTCCTCCAAGTACCTAGACTCTAGGTTGTGCACACAACCACCACACCACATCACACCCATGCTGACTTATAACTTCAGTGCGTATAACTTGAGTCTTGGGTGCATGACCTTTGGCCATGCACCCAAGACTCTAGGTCCTGCCCACAACCACCACAGCATATAACACCCATTGTGGCTTATAACTTCACTACGTATACATTTCGTCTTGGGTGCATGGCCGAACATGAACGGGTGTATCTATTGCTGTGATATGCTGCAGTGGTTGTGGCCAGGGCCTAGAGTCTTGGGAGTATGGCCTACGGCCTACGGCCTACGGCCAAGCACCCAAGACTCTAGACCCTGGCCACAACCACCACAGCATATCACACCCATGGTGGCTTATAAATCATTAGCACACCCATAGAATGAAACATTTTAACTGCAGCATACACTCAATTTGCACCCAAGACTCTAGGCCTGCCTACACCTACCAGATAGATTTTCGGTTGTATGAGTGTGATGTATGAATGTGATATGCTGCAGTGGTTGTGGGCAGGGCCTAGAGTCTTGGGTGTATGGCCTACAGCTCATGGCCTGCGGCCATGCACCCAAAACTCTACGTCCGGCCCACAACCACTGCACTATATAAAATCCATGGTGCCTTATAACTGCAGTGCTTATAACTTTGTTCTTGGCTGCATGGCCTTTGGCCATGCACCCAAGACTCTAGGCCCTCCCCACAACCAACAGATCGATGTTCGATACTACGGGTGTATCTATAGCTGTGATATGCTGTGGTGGTTGTGGCCAGGGCCTAGAGTCTTGGGTGTATGGCCATAGATAATCGAATCTATGGGCGTGCACTATATGAAACCCATGTTGGCTTATAACTTCAGTGCTTATAACTTTGTTCTTCGGTGCATGGCCTTTGGCCATGCACCCAAGACTGTAGGTCCTGGCCACAACCACCTCAGCATATCACACCCATGGCGGCTTATAAGTCAGTACCACACCCATAGAAACAAAAATGTTAACTATGGCATGTACTCAATTTTAATATTCGCTAACACCACGCGTGTCCTTAGAACAGTTTCAAGATGCCTGCGCACAGCACTGACGGAAGTACTATCCTTATGAGACCCCTCATTTTCAGTAATTACAAACATCCCGGACAGGGCGTGCATGGTGAATACATCATTAGCACCTGCCGCCTAAACAAATACAGTATTTCACCTATCTCTTACTCTCTGAACTTCCCCAAGCACTCTGACACACCAAAACACTTTCCGAAACAGCATTTCGCCTCTGGTCACCGCTACGCTGTCGGCGGATCCAAGATTTCGGGCGCATCCAAACAATCTGACACACATCACTCCTTACTTCAGCCAATCAGCGGACATGTTGCGTGTCCGGGGTCATGACGTGAGCCCCTTAGCCAATCGGTATCTTGTCCTCTGAGCGAACAGGGAAGTGTGACCGCGGAGCGGACATAGATATCACTAATTTTTGAGACATACTTTTTGATCGTTTTAAAGAAAACTACTGGACGGATTGGCACCAAATTTACAAAAGCACGCTTTCGGGACCAAGGTCCTCCTACGCCACAGATTTGGTGAAAATCCATCCAGCGGTTTGGCCTGTAGGCGTGCGCAAAGTTTTCCCCCATTCACTCAATGGGAAAAAAAGACGTTTTGGGACCCCCCCGCGACCATACATCACCAAACTTTACAAACAAATTCAGAGTGGCCCATATACTTTATTTGCAAAGTTTGGTGAGGATTCGTCCAGGGGGGGCGAAGTTATAAGCCGCCCAAAAAGTGTTCTTCCTATGGAAACAGCAACTTAACCATAACTACAGAGCCACTACTGTGGCTGTGCAAAACTCTAATAAGAAGGCATTTATAATTTTAGTATTTAACATCGCAAGATTATTAATATTGCATCTCCATCATGTCTCCTGCAAACTATGCCTATGTTACAACATGTGTACCATAGTATATTGTAAACAAAATCATAATACAATACTATTTGGATTAATTCATTGCTTAATGCACTACGTACCTCATGATATTTATTCCAATGATCCTTGACACTACTTTTAACATTGCAATAAGAATCCCATGTATAGACTTTTCATGAAATGTAAATGCACATGTGATGTCATCAGTGATGTCATCAATAACATGTGTGATGTCATCTTTGATGTCCTGGGTGTTAGTCTTAGCAGTGCACCGTGGTGGCGTGAGTTATGGTTGCTTAGCTTACCATAACTAGCGAATTTCAGGGGTTTTTCAGTTTTACTTTGAACCATAACGTCCCATTAACAAAGTTTTTTACTGAATTTCATAGGTTTTTAGTAGCACAACTTAACAATAATATCTCTGAATTTATTTACATGGAAAATACTGAACCCCCTCTACTGAATTTGATGTCCGCGAACTCTTCTAATGTCCGCGGACATATGCGGAAAACAGCAACACTACCCAAAAAGTCTGGGGGGTATGTTTAATTGTTATATCATAACATATGAACATTGTACAAATTCACAAACCAGCACACATACACATTATATGTAGTAATAAATAAGAAGTGTAACCCATATATATATAAGACATTAACCATTCATTTAAATACAATCTGTTCTAAAATGGAATATACCAAAAAAAGAAAGATAGGCTTCCAACATGATTACCTCACAGAAAATCCACAACTAAGAGCAACAGCAGATCTACAGACCAGTAAGAACACACCTTACCAGAAGCTAGTAAGTGTACTGCATTTTACTCATATATTTCTAACCTTTCTGTATTAGATACAAAAAAAGTGATATTATTTTTTTTTCTCACAGAAATGTCTAGTACTCTGGACACTAGAGGAGCATTTCCCACGTGAGGAAATGTCTGAAGATAGAGAACCTAATGGTAGACACTTTACTATATAAACCAATTAATAAATATTATTTTATATACATTTAACATATACATTTTTTTGTACAGACCATACAAAAATTGAAAATAGTAAACAAAAAGAAGTATTGGATAAGACTCTCCAGCACATGGAAGAAAACATTTACCTACTCATGGCAAATTCCAACAATTTAAAAAACTTTGTGGAGGATCACTTGAAACAAAAAAATAGATACCATTGTCCCACATGTACCTGTCCCCCCTCACCAGATCCCAGTCAATTAATCCAAACCCTCTCCATGTACCAAAACGTTTTGATGAGACTTCCATCCCTTCTTCACCTCATATAAATCCTATTGAAATCCCCAATTCTCCTGTGTTTATCTCAGTTTCTGCTTCACCTTCTCTGTCATAAATTTAACATCCATATATAATAAAATAAAATTATTATATTGTGTCCTAATTAATTTCTTGTTTTTTTTTTAAAAAGCAGTTCAGATGTCCACAGAAAGTGCGGATGTCCGGAATGTCTGTGAAGAAACGAAAATGGAGGTGTCCTGAGAACACTAAACCTGTCCGTACTGTTCGCTAGCAAGTTGAAACTGTGCTAATAACACACGAGATTTCCGGGACATCCGCAATTAACCAAAATTGAGATGTTCTAAGAACATTATGCCTGTCTGTAATGTTCGTAAACAAGTCCAATCTGTTCTAAGAACGCATTTGGTGTCCGAGATGTCCGTAATCAAAGTAACACAGGCCGTGTCCTGAAAAGTTCACAATTAAACAAAATGGGGGTGTCCTGAGGACGCTAGACCTGTCCGTGCTGTTCGTAGGCAGATTGAAACTGTTCTAAGAACACATCAAGTGTTCCGGAATGTACATAAATAAACAAAATGGGGGTGTCCTGAGGACGCTGTCCGTATTGTTCGCAGGCGAGTTGAAACTGTTCTCAGAACACATGCAATATCCTGAAATGTTCGTAAATAAACAAATTGGGGGTGTCCTGAAGACGCTGTCTGTATTGTTCGCAGGCGAGTTGAAACTGTTATAAGAACACAAGCAATATCCTGAAATGTTTGTAAATAAACAAAATGGGGGTGCCCCGAGGACGCTATGCGTGTCCGTATTGTTCGCTAGCGGATTTAAACTGTTCTAAGAACAGCCACCTGTTTGTAACTGTTTGTTTCGCTTGTGTCGCACTTTTAATTAGTTTCAGAACACGAACAGTGTCCATAGAACACCAACGCACATGCGCAAAACAGTTCCCGTGCATTTGGTGTCCTGCGGACACCGGTTCCCTTCGCGGACATGTTCGCAAAGCTATCATGTGACCGCGCCCACGATGAGCGTGTGTTCTGACTGCGGGCACTGTTCGTGTCCCCGAACAATTTAAAACGACCTTGTCAGGCAATCCACAATATTTTTCAATAATAAATCACCATAGCACAAGTCCCGAACAGTAATCCTGAGTTTCTACATACTTTTTGGGACTTTTTTAACCTTTTTTTGGTGTTCGATCGGTCCGCGACAGCGCATGTGTCCACGAACTGCGCACAAGCACCCCTATAAAAGGCCACAACATAGAGCTCTTTCTCATTGTGTTTCGGGCTATCTTACAGAACACAGTGCATTTTGCTGCCAACTTTTTCATCTGAAACCTGATGGCATCCATGGCTGCAGTACTGCCACCTGGTGCTACATCTGCCTCAGCACCTCCCCACCCCCTCCACCACCACCACCTCCCCAAGGGCCTGAAGAGGGGAACAGGAGTGAGGATGCAGAGGAGGATGAAGAGCATGACGAGAATGAGGTAGTGGAAGTTCCTACTACCAGCACTCGCCGTGAGTCTTGGGTGTGGCGGTTATTTACCATTCATTGTAACAGACGTAAGGCACGTGCGAACCAAGTCACCTGCAAAGAGTGCAAAATGGTGCTCAGTCGCGGGAGGCCTGGTTCATACAGCTTTGGTACGACTACTATGAAGCGACACCTAAGGTCGTTCCACTTGGGGCCATTCTTAGTACCTTGCGAAGAGTGTAGTAGGTTGACTTCCTCTACTACATCATCTGTTTCCGATCCTGTCACCACAAGGAACACTCCTGTGGGACAGCATATTCCTCCAGCTGCCTCACAGGCCATACACAATGCTGATGATCCTTACCTTTCCAGGGTCACAGTTGTGAGTATGTACTGTGACACAGTACTCTGCAGGGGGGAGAGACTTCAAAGTGCTTTTGAGAGTCTGGTCTCCGAGCACGAGAAGACCTGCTCACTACCTAAGTAAGGCCCACTCTACATCTTCCTCTCTCTACCCGCCCTTTCTTATCCCTGTGGTTGCTGTCCCCCCCTTAACCTCCTTTTCCCTCCTCTCCTAGTGTGTTGTGTATAAAAAAACAAAAAAATATAAAAAAACAAAAATCAACAAAAAAAGGCTCTTTTCAGAGCCGCCGTTCACAGTTTAAAGATAGAAGTGAAAATAAATGAAGCAGGGCCTTCTGTATTGTTTAGAAATGCACGGACAGTCCACGAACATCTAAAATTTTGGGGCGCTGCCCTATCATAACCATTGCAGTTTTGTCTGGGAGGAAGTGGTGGCTCTGAAAAGAGCCTTTTGGTGGTGTTTGTGTTAGAAAAATTTGAAATGCTCAACACCTACTACAAAATGGATGCTGTAATTCCAAAAAAGGTCGCAATGCATTTTGTACATTTCTCAGAAAAATCTGATTGCCAGCATAAGTAAGATGGACTCCATCTCGGCAAAAAATGTATGTGCTACGAAACATAATATTTTCATTGTGAAAATAGGACATGCCAACATCTCTTAGAAAACCACAAACAGCCTTATTGACATTGCGGACCAAATGAAGCCACATTTGTCACTGCGCAATCCGTTCAAAAATTACTTGAGAATTTGGAAACATGTCCATGACCTTCCCAAGTCCTTCTTTCATTGCAAATTGCAAAGAAATTCCAGACACATGTCCTAAACTGTTCCCTCCACAATGAATTACAATTATGTCTGGATGTTGCTCTGTCTCCAAAGTAGCACAGAGAGGTAGCAAGTCCAACCACTTCATTCAACGTACTCCATGCCAGTGCACTTGCACATGTGGGAATCCAAGATCTACAGCTACTCCACAGCTTACTGCATGCACCTTCAACCAATGTATCCACGAATCTCCCAAATCCAAACAATCTGTTTTCTGAAACACACAGCCATAGCTATCTGTTCTTCTCTCAGCAAAAAGAGTATCTGAGAAACTCTCTCCTGGCAGAACACACCCACAAAACTTTACTGACCAATCCCTTGCTCTGCTCATTCTCATTTGCATGCCTCCCCACCCCGAAATACCCGGATGTAAAACGCGATGTCCGCGGACTACCGCCATGTCCGTGGACATATCGTAACATGGACAATCCTTCTACCATTTCCATTTCACTTTTTGTGCCATTCCCTCATTGGATATAGCTAAGCAGTCACACGACCATCCACCAATCACATCCACGACCTCTACATCTAACTGCATCATCATAGATTAGCACTTCAAATGTACTGTTAATCTATCAGAGTACAAGTGTCATATCATTGAAAGCACCTTCTACAAGAAAAACTGTACAAGTCTCCAAGATTTCTACTTGCAGCTGCATGCATATCCATATGCATGAACACAAACTACAGGTATGCATATTTTCTGTATAGTACATGTACAATTCTTATAGATTCATATAAACAAATTAACTGACTTTTAGCTTGTATAACCTATAAAATAAACGTACTGTCATTTTTCCCCATCTCCTATAATCAACTGTCACTTCCAAACCTATCTGCTATTTAATTTCCTTTTACACACACATTTGCAAAGCATGTTAAACTAACATATTTAAAGTACAATATAAAGAGTTAACATACTCAAACAAAATAGCATGCACACACTATGTTCAAATATCAAACAACAATACCTGTACAAAAACATAAAAATCAGGGTCTAAATTAAAATCAGTGCTATATACAAACAAAAGTACTAATTTGTTTCCTTTACAATTGCAGTGAAGACCACTCTCCTGAAAAGAAGCAGCAGAATTTGAAGTACAAACAACAACTAAGAAGAAACCTGCTCATTTCAGAAAGAAAATAACATAAATACCACCATAATATTTGTACTATTACTCAAACACACTGTAAGGTTAATTCATGCTATTTCTGCGATTAAAAGAGAGATTGTGCACCATTCTGTCCACAAATCCCCATTTGTTAAACAGAGATTTACAGGCAGAATGGCACACAAAATTCCCATTTTTCGGCACACAAATGACCCAACTCAGCCCTAGAATTTTGATATTATAGAACAAACAACTGTTTTAATTGTATACCATTAGATTTACTATTTGTACTTCTCCACACCACTAGCTTACTTTCTACTGTCATCTGAACCCCAGTTTTGTAGCACATAAATTCAAGAATACCCATCCCAACTAGTTGTAGTTGCCCAATGCACAATCACACACCATCACATACATCTTTATCATCATACTCAGACGCTCATGCACACAGCACACATACATTGCAGAACACCCCAACCCATACCTTCTTTATTTTTTCAACAGACCCTAAAGAATGCCTACCAAAAATCAAGTCCGTAGAAAGCAACGCAGAAGTAGAGCAAATGAAAATAGAAGTGTCTAAAATAAGCATCCATCTCTAGCAGAATTTGTAAAAAAAAAAGTTCAAACAAAACAGCTAATACAGTCATTTAGCAAAACAAAACAAGCTTCAAGTACAGAAACTTTGCCTCTTCTATCAAAATGTAAAATGAACCAGAAAACAATTAACAAGAATTCAGCTACCACTACTGATAAAACTTCTCCTATAAATCTTGATATAGTGCCAAGTAAGCATACCAAAAAAAGTATTTTAGCAAAAATGTTCAGTCACAGAGTCCTTCAAAATCTTATAAAAACAGGAGAGAAATCAGGTTCAATGCATAAAACCTATCGTAGGAAATTAATCTTAGAAGCGTTGATGGAAAGTGCAATCCTTCTCAAAAGACAGTTATTTATTTTAGTGTTAAACAAAATGAAACCACTAACAAAACGAATGACTAAATTACAAAAAAGACTTCTCATTAAATGAAATGTCAACAGAAATAACTTCTTAAATATCTGTGGCGGTGAGTGGAGTCACACTACAAGCACAGAACCATATTTTAACCAAGAAGCATACAAACTAAAATAAACAAATACAATTGCCATACATAGCAGTGGACGAGGTTATGAAAAAGTTAATAATATCATAATGGAAAGAAAGAAATACTGCTTACAAAAATATCTCCAGAAAACTTAGAATTACCTCTCCATTCAACTGAATCAGAACTTCTAGTATACAAATGGCCATGCACGTTAATGTGTAACATTCCCAAAAAATCTTTCAAGTCTTTACGCCAATTCCTCAATCAATATGTGAAAGGCAAAGACAAACTCAAAATTAAACTACTGCAAAATATGGATACCTGTCCAGTGCGCAAGTACACAGGACTACAAGGACATTCACTGGCCTGCATTTCAGGAACTACTTGCAAAATCACCTTCCATTATATCAAAATGATATCAACACATCATTCAACTATAAGAAATCTAGTCTATAAACTGTACTATGCTAAAAGTCCTGCTTTAGCACTAGCCAATTTAAATAACATTCTTCTACATGGTACAGCAAAAGACCTACTTGAAGAAATCGACTATATCCAGAAAAAATATTTTGGAAGTGAAAGCCACTTACAGAATAAAATAGCTTTTAAACAAATTAGCAACAATTCTATGCATGGTAACCTTCTACTACACACATACAAAAAAGAAATACTGACATTTAAAAGTACATCTGCTGAAGTACCAAACCATGTGTGTGAGTATGCTGCCGCAGAACTTTTTATAAAAGTACCACAAAAACTATATACCTAACATACAAAATAGAAGACAGTGACGATTCTAAATGGTTTGAATTAGCTCTCTACCTTATAGCAGAAAACAAATACGAAATAACTGACCCCTTAATAATTTGCAGTTACTGCACTACAAAACATTGACAACAACCAAACTCCTTCACGTGCTATCAAAAATAATTTGGAATTATTTCCACTACCAAAACCCCACAACAACTCAATTTATATGAGAGCATCATAATTCAAACAGTGCACCCCTTTCAAGCAATAATATGCCTTCAACCAAAAACAGTAAAATTACCTCCCTCTGAATTAGTGAAAGGTATTCGTGGAAAAGTAGTGTATTTACCATTAGATCTAAAACAAAATGTGCACACTCTAGGAGTGCAACGTCCAATGGAGCAATATTTAATTATCTTAGTAAATGGTGTACCGACAAAAGTCAAAAAAATTTGGCAACAACTGGTAGATTTACATAAAGTTAGACAAGCCTTGTAATATCTAAAAGACAATAATGCATACTACAAAGAAATTAATATTGAAGAAAACTTGAAATAAACCACTGAAATAATTCAAGAGTCACCAGAAGCTGGTCAATTTGAGCTTCTAGACCCTGCTACAGTATCCAACACTTTAGACCATTATACAGTTCATCCATTGCACTCTAATGACACTGTAGAAGATGCACTAGAAACGTACAAAATGCGAGAAACAAAAGGATCACCAATCAGCATATGGGAAAAAAGTATACAAGCATGTGCTTTTCCTCTACTCTTTCCTACTGGCAAAGGAGGAAGGTACGATGATAGACCTATTCAAATAACAGCATCAGAATACCGCTTGTTACGGATGTATTCTGAAGATCCCAGATTTAGACAAAATGTGGAATACATATTCCACCTACTCTTTAAAAGTGAACTAGCAACATTATCTTACGGAGTTGCACACACATTAAAATCAGGATCCCAATTTCAAAATATGTCAGCTACACAATTATTACAAAAAGTGCAACCAAAAGATGAGGTTTTACAATCAAGTATTACAAATCTATTAGCAAACATGCGTGGTACCAAAAAGTACTGCTTTCAACTTCATGGAGATGTACGTTGTATGATAAGAAACCTTGGCCCACCCACTTGGTTTGTTACATTAAGTTGTGCAGAATATGCATGGGAAGATTTACATGATTTCCTACGCATATCAAACAAAAACAAAACTAACCTAGATATACTAACACCTGGAGAACTTTGTTCTCTAGATCCTGTTAATGTTTCAAGATATTTTCACCATCGCTTCATTGCTATGTTACACTTTATTTGTAATAAAACTGTTCCTCCCCTCGGAGAAGTGCAACACTTCTTTTGGAGAAAAGAATACCAAGCCAGAGGAGCACCACATATCCACATGCTTTTATGGATTAAAGATGCTCCTAAATTTGGTCAAGACAATGATGCCACTGTGTTATAGTTTATTGAAAAATATGTCACTTGTGAAATTCCATCAGAAGCAACAAATAGTGATCTTCATGCACAAATTTTACAATTTCAAAGACACAAATGTGGCAAATATTGTCGTCGCAAATACAAAAACTAAGGGAAATACTACACCAAATGCCGCTTTGGTTTCCCTAGACCGGTTACAAAAACAGGTTAAGTAAACAACTTCATGCCTTCAGTTAGACATAGTGTTGAAGGTAAATCACCTAAAAATACATATTACATAAAAAGAACAGAAGAAAAATATATCAATGATTACAATGCAATCATTGCCCACTTATGGAATGCAAACATAGATGTGCAGTACATTGCAGACAATTCAACTGCAGTTGCACAATATGTTACAGTATACTTAACCAAAGCAGAAAAAAACAGAGCTCCAAGACCTCTGGAATGACCTGTCATCAGACAAAACTCTGTCTCAGAAATTATACAGCTTGGGCATAAAAATGCTCTCCCATTGAGAATGTGGCTCCTATGAAGCAGCAGATCGTTTAACTAGTACTGCTTTGTATGGTAAATCTGAAAATATAGTATGGCTAAGTCTTGGTTCTGCTAAATCTACAAAAAGAGTTCTAAAATCATACGACGATATAGAAACAATAGCCAAACATGATCCCAAAAGCCAAGACATTTTAAAAAAACAATTTACTGGACACATACTACCCAAACAGAAGTACCACTTTGGAAACCATGTGTCTATACCACATAGACCAAAACTTCACATACAAAAATAATATAAAACCTGATGAAAAAAAAGGTAAAAACAGAGTATCAAATTGTGAAGGCAGCTTAGTAAAACTCACCAAACCAAATTTAATTAATCATATCAAATTGTCATTAAAGATTCCTCAACATAAAGAACTATATTACATGTCCCTGCTACAACTCTTTAAACCATAGAGAAAAGAAGAAGAAATGCTAGATAACTATGACTCCTTTGAAGACGCTTTCAAAGCAAATGAAAGCACTATAACCAATGTAAACTTTACACATTACAAAACAATGTTGCACAATGAACAGCAACATGAAAAAGAACTCCAGGCCCAACTAGATAAAGACACTCCTGACAGTAGTCAACCTTCTGTAACAGGAAGCCAAGAACCACTGGAAGCTATGACGGAAGTAGAAAACACCATGTGTCAGTATGAAGATAAAGAAGACTTAACTATACTACAATAAAAACTAAACAATGAGCAACGTAGCATTTTTCAAGAAGTAACAAAAGAAATTGCACATGGTGTACAATATGAAAACAAAGAATGCACCTGCCAAAATTACAAACCTATACTGTTGTACGTCAGTGGTGAAGCTGGTTCTGGCAAAACATTCCTAATCAAAATCATCAGTAAGTTCCTTCAACAATTGACAAACAACAAACTGTCAGCTGTTGTCACTGCCCCCACAGGTTTAGCTGCCTACAACATAGGACCATTTTACACCGATTACTACTCCTGCCAGTAGAACACCAAAACAAATTAGACTATTACAAACTTTCTACAGAAGCTGCAATGGAACTACGAAGAGTCTTGAAACAAATGAAAATTCACCTCAGATTACAAGAAGTACTCAAAACAAACTATGATCTTTGCAGGAAAACACATTATTGTTTTCGGAGATCTTCTTCAATTGACACCAGTAAAAGGTGAGCCTATTTTTAAAACATTAGGACACAAACTCTGCCGTAAAACTGTTGGCAGCATTGGAAATGTCAACCTTTGGCAACATTTCCAATACAGAGAATTAACAGAAAACATGCGGCAATCTGCAGATCTCACTTATGCCAACATCTTAAAAAGTATCAAAGTTGGTATACTTTCTAAAGAAGCAGAAGTAATATTGAAAACCCAGCACATTCATGCACTTTATTGTGATAATGCATGTGCTACAGATGTTATGGAACAATTAGCCCACAAAAATGTCAATTGTATGGCCTTAACGCCAACTCTTGCAAGCTGTTTCAAATTCAATGAAATAATTTTAAGTAAAGAAATGCAACCAATAATGGAAATTAGCGCCACAAACAAAGTAGATGTACATGGTATGACACTACCCATGTGTGACCAAGCCACAACAAGACTAAATAGTTTAGAAAAATCAATCTCAAACACAGCAGGCTTGGAAAAGATATTAAAATTATCCTTAAATTACAGAGTAATGCTTAAATGTAACCTTGACGTGGACCAAGGACTAGTTAATGGAGCACTGGGTACAGTTGTTGGCTTTCAAACATACACATGTGACAACAAAATTCAGTTTGTCAATATTCTCTTTGACAAACTTTCAGAAGTAAAAAGGATAGGCCGCGCAATAGCTTGATTCCTTCTCTTCAAAGACATGGATGTACGCAGAAAACAATTTTCTCTAACTCTTGCACACGCAGTCACCATTCATAAATCACAAGGTCTTACCCTAGACAAAGCAATGATAGACATTGGTAACACAGTCTTTAAAGAAGGCACGAGCTACGTAGCACTATCACGCTTACGTACACTTGGCGGTCTATTTCTAATCAACGTTGATGCAAGTAAAGTAAACGCTGATATTCCTTGCATTTTAGAATACAATAGACTTTGCTCACTATACACCCCCGATCTAAACACATATTCTGTTCCACAAAAGGTAAAACTTTGTAAAAGAAAACTAAATCAAACAGAAATGCAACAGGATGTCACTGAAAATCCTCCAAAGAGAGTAAATGAAACTAAAACTTCATCAAGTACCACAAACATAAAAGAACCCATTAGGGAAAGTAAACCAGGTACTTCATCAAAGAAGGAAGACCAACTAACAAAAAAATCAATCAGATACAGAACTACCTGGTCCATTTAAACTCTCAAATATAGTCGGAGTAAGTTGGTACGCAAATGTAGCAATGAATATTCTATTTCAATTGCCACCAATTGTTGACAACATTTACTTACACAGTACAGACCAATTGTGTTTGCAAATGTTAGTACTTCACAGAAATGCAACAAACAATCCTGATAACACATATAGTGTTTATGGAATAAGACAACAATTGGACTACTGTGCTGAAATGGTTAAATTCACTATAAACTCACAGGAAGATCCATAAGAATTTCTAATGTACTTACTACAAGTACTGGAAAATAAAAACATACCTATAAATGAAATCTTCCCGATTTCATAAATGTGGAAACACACAGGCACTCTCTGCAACAATGTGACACAAGAAGACATCCCCAATGAACGCTTCATATATGTATCAATATCTAATTGTGAATCCATTCCATTTCAGCAACTTGTACAAAATGCAAACCATGGTAGATTATGTACTACCTGCAATTCGGATAATCGTTCCACGTTAGTAATACAAACACATAGTAAATACGTAATACTAATGCTTCTACATTACAATGCAGATGGTAAAAAAAAAACTGCAAGCTGACTGGATTCACACATGGTCAAATATCACTTGGTAAAAAAACCTTCACAACAATAGGTATAATCTACCACGCAGGAACCACAACCAATTCAGGGCACTACACTGCATATATAAAAAAGAAATGTGGATGGTTTGAATGTAATGATAGTACCATTACTCTAAAGCAGAGATTACCAGCAAATCTTACAAACGCTTATTTAATGTTCTTAAAACTAAAATGTGATAACTAAACTGTTCTTAAATCTTAAGTAAACGTATAGTAAAAAAAATACAAACTGTTAGAATATTCCAAAATCTATCTAACTGCCCAAAGATTCTACAACAACTAATCAGATAAATGAATACCACAAAATTAGAGCAACAAAATAGACAGTTAGAATACACCCAATGGTATCTAACTGTCCCAAAATGTAACAATATCCAAACAGATAAATCAGTACCACTAAAAAATATAAACCACCAATGGAAATTTCAGGACACCGCAAGGGTTCTTAGAAAACTTTCAACTTGACAACGAACAATACAGACAGCGTCCCCAGGACACCCGCATTTTGTTTTTTTGCGAACATTTCAGGACACTGCGAGTGTTCTTAGAACACATTCAACTTGCCATCGAACAATACGGACAGCGTCCTCAGGACACCCCCATTTTGTTTATTTACGAACATTTCAGGACACCACGAGTGTTCTTAGAACACATTCAACTTGCTAGAGAACAACACGGCCAGCGTCTTCAGGACACCCCCTACGAACATTTCAGGACACCGCAAGTGTTCTTAGAACACTTTAAACTTGACAACGAACAATATGGACAGCGTCCTCAGGACACCCCCATTTTGTTTATTTACGAACATTTCAGGACACCACGAGTGTTCTTAGAACACATTCAACTTGCCAGATAACAATATGGGCAGCGTCCTCAGGACACCCCCATTTTGTTTATTTACGAACATTTCAGCGTCCTCAGGACACCCCCATTTTGTTTATTTACGAACATTTCAGGACGAATGTTCTTAGAACACATTCAACTTGCCAGAGAACAATACAGACAGTGTCTACACGACACCCCCTACGAACATTTCAGGACACCGCAAGTGTTCTTAGAACACTTTAAACTTGACAACGAACAATACGGACAGTGTCCTCAGAACACCCCCATTTTGTTTATTTATGAACATTTCAGGACACCACAAGTGGTCTTAGAACACATTCAACTTGCAGGAGAACAATACGGACAGCGTCCTCAGAACACCCCCATTTATTTATTTGCAAACATTTCAGGACACCGCGAGTGTTCTTAGAACACATTCAACTTCCCATCGAACAATACATACAGCGTCCTCAGGACACCCCCATTTAGTTTATTTACGAACATTTCAGGACACCACGAGTGTTCTTAGAACACATTCAACTTGCTAGAGAACAACACGGACAGCGTCTTCAGGACAGCCCCTACGAACATTTCAGGACACCGCGAGTGTTCTTAAAAAACTTTAAACTTGACAACGAACAATACGGACAGCGTACTCAGGACACCCCCATTTTGTTTATTTACGAACATTTCAGGACACCACGAGTGTTCTTAGAACACATTCAACTTGCCAGAGAACAATATGGGCAGCGTCCTCAGGACACCCCCATTTTGTTTATTTACGAACATTTCAGAACACCGCGAGTGTTCTTAGAACACATTCAACTTCCCATCGAACAATACAGACAGCGTCCTCAGGACACCCCCATTTTGTTTATTTACGAACATTTCAGGACACCACGAATGTTCTTAGAACACATTCAACTTGCCAGAGAACAATACGGACAGCCTCTTCAGGACACCACCTACGAACATTTCAGGACACAGCGAGTGTTCTTAGAACACTTTAAACTTGACAACGAACAATACGGGCAGCGTCCTCAGAACACCCCCATTTTGTTTATTTACAAACATTTCAGGACACCACAAGTGTTCTTAGAACACATTCAACTTGCCAGCAAACAATACGGACAGCGTCTTCAGAACACCCCCTAGGAACATTTCAGGACACCGCGAGTGTTCTTAGAACACTTTAACTTGACAACGAACAATACGGACAGTGTCCTCAGAACACCACCATTTTGTTTATTTACGAACATTTCAGGACACCACAAGTCTTCTTAGAACACATTCAACTAGTAAGAGAACAATACGGACAGCGTCCTCAGAACACCCCCATTTTTTTTATTTGTGAACATTTCAGGACACCGCAAGTGTTCTTAGAACACATTCAACTTGCCAGTGAACAATACGGACAGCGTCTTCAGGGCACCCCCTATGAACATTTCTGGACACCACGAGTGTTCTTAGAACACATTCAACTTGCCAGAGAACAATACGGACAGCGTCCTCAGGACACCCCCACTTTGTTTATTTACGAACATTTCAGAACACCGCGAGTGTTCTTAGAAAACATTCAACTTCCCATTGAACAATACGGACAGCGTCCTCAGGACACCCCCATTTTGTTTATTTGCAATCATTTCAGGGCACGGCGAGTGTTCTTAGAACACATTCAACTTGCCATCGAACAATACAGACAGCGTCCTCAGGACACCCCATTTTGTTTATTTACGAACATTTCACGACACCACGAGTGTTCTTAGAACACATTCAACTTGCTAGAGAACAACACGGCCAGCGTCTTCAGGACACCCCCTACGAACATTTCAGGACACCGCGAGTGTTCTTAGAACACTTTAAACTTGACAACAAACAATATGGACAGCGTCCTCAGGACATCCCCATTTTGTTTATTTACGAACATTTCAGGACACCACGAGTGTTCTTAGAACACATTCAACTTGCCAGATAACAATACGGGCAGCGTCCTCAGGACACCCCCATTTTGTTTATTTACGAACATTTCAGCGTCCTCAGGACACCCCCATTTTGTTTATTTACGAACATTTCAGGACAAATGTTCTTAGAACACATTCAACTTGCCAGAGAACAATACGGACAGCGTCTTCACGACACCCGCTACGAACATTTCAGGACACCGCAAGTGTTCTTAGAACACTTTAAACTTGACAACGAACAATACGGACAGTGTCCTCAGAACACCCCCATTTTGTTTATTTACGAACATTTCAGGACACCACAAGTGGTCTTAGAACACATTCAACTTGCAGGAGAACAATACGGACAGCGTCCTCAGAACACCCCCATTTTTTTATTTGCGAACATTTCAGGACACCGCAAGTGTTCTTAGAAAACATTCAACTTCCCATCGAACAATACATACAGCGTCCTCAGGACACCCCCATTTTGTTTATTTACGAACATTTCAGGACACCACGAGTGTTCTTAGAACACATTCAACTTGCTAGAGAACAACACGGACAGCGTCTTCAGGACAGCCCCTACGAACATTTCAGGACACCGCGAGTGTTCTTAGAACACATTCAACTTCCCATCGAACAATACAGACAGCGTCCTCAGGACACCCCCATTTTGTTTATTTACGAACATTTCAGGACACCACGAATGTTCTTAGAACACATTCAACTTGCCAGAGAACAATATGGGCAGCGTCCTCAGGACACCCCCATTTTGTTTATTTACGAACATTTCAGAACACCGCAAGTGTTCTTAGAACACATTCAACTTCCCATCGAACAATACAGACAGCGTCCTCAGGACACCCCCATTTTGTTTATTTACGAACATTTCAGGACACCACGAATGTTCTTAGAACACATTCAACTTGCCAGAGAACAATACGGACAGCGTCTTCAGGACACCACCTACGAACATTTCAGGACACCGCGAGTGTTCTTAGAACACTTTAAACTTGACAACGAACAATACGGGCAGCGTCCTCAGAACACCCCCATTTTTTTATTTGCAAACATTTCAGGACACCGCAAGTTTTCTTAGAACACATTCAACTTGCCAGCAAACAATACGGACAGCGTCTTCAGGACACCCCCTACGAACATTTCAGGACACCGCGAGTGTTCTTAGAACACTTTAACTTGACAACGAACAATACGGACAGTGTCCTCAGAACACCACCATTTTGTTTATTTACGAACATTTCAGGACACCACAAGTGTTCTTAGAACACATTCAACTAGTAAGAGAACAATACGGACAGCGTCCTCAGAACACCCCCATTTTTTTATTTGTGAACATTTCAGGACACCGCAAGTGTTCTTAGAACACATTCAACTTGCCAGTGAACAATACGGACAGCGTCTTCAGGGCACCCCCTATGAACATTTCAGGACACCGCAAGTGTTCTTAGAACACTTTCAACTTGACAACGAACAATACGGACAGCGTCCTCAGGACACCCCCATTTTGTTTATTTACGAACATTTCTGGACACCACGAGTGTTCTTAGAACACATTCAACTTGCCAGAGAACAATACGGACAGCGTCCTCAGGACACCCCACTTTGTTTATTTACGAACATTTCAGAACACCGCGAGTGTTCTTAGAACACATTCAACTTCCCATCGAACAATACGGACAGCGTCCTCAGGACACCCCCATTTTGTGTATTTGCAATCATTTCAGGGCACTGCGAGTGTTCTTAGAACACATTCAACTTGCCATCGAACAATACAGACAGCGTCCTCAGGACACCCCATTTTGTTTATTTACGAACATTTCAGGACACCACGAGTGTTCTTAGAACACATTCAACTTGATAGAGAACAATATGGACAGCGTCCTCAGGACACCCCCATTTTGTTTATTTACGAACATTTCAGAACACCGCGAGTGTTCTTAGAACACATTCAACTTCCCATCGAACAATACGGACAGCATCCTCAGGACACCCCCATTTTGTTTATTTACGAACATTTCAGGACACCACGAGTGTTCTTAGAACCAATTCAACTTCCCAACGAACAATACGGACAGCGTCCTCAGGACACCCCTATTTTGTTTATTTACGAATATTTCAGGACATTACAAGTGTTCTTAGAACACATTCAACTTCCCATCGAACAATACGGACAGTGTCCTCAGGACCCCCCCCATTTTGTTTATTTATGAACATTTCAGGACACCACAAGTGTTCTTAGAACACATTCAACTTGCCAGAGAACAATACGGACAGTGTCTTCAGGACACCCCCTACGAACATTTCAGGACACAGCGAGTGTTCTTAGAACACTTTAAACTTGAGAACGAACAATACGGACAGCGTCCTCAGAACACCCCCATTTTGTTTATTTACAAACATTTCAGGACACCACAAGTGTTCTTAGAACACATTCAACTTACCAGAGAACAATACAGACAGCGTCCCCAGGACACCCCCATTTTGTTTATTTACGAACATTTCAGGACACCGCGAGTGTTCTTAGAACAGTTTCAGCTTGCTTGCGAACAAAACAGACACATATTGAGTCCTCAGAACACCCCCCATTCAGTTTATTTAGAACATTTCAGAACACCTGTGATGTCCGCAGACAAATCAAACACAAAAAGAATGTATAACACATAAAAAAACACAACTTTCATCCTATCTCATACACTCCCACCCTCCCCAAACACTCCTACACACCAACACACTCTACTAAATACAAATTTTGAACAAAGTTTTACTGCGCTGTCCGCGGACGTCCGCAAATCCAAGATGGCGGGCGCTACCGAAAATCTGACACACTTCACGCTCCACGCCGTCCAATCAGCGAACACGTTGCATGTCTGCAGACATCACGCAAGCCGATTGGCTAATCAGGACACTGTCCGCGGAGTGAACAGGGAAATGTGTCTGTGGACCGAACACAGATATCACTAATTTTTTATGACCTACTTTTTGGTCATTTTAAAAAAAACTACTGGACGGATTTTCACCAAATCTGCAAAAGCACGCTTTTGGGACCAAGCCGCTACTCATGGTCCAGATTTGGTGAAAATCCATCCAGCAGTTTGGGCTGTAGGCGCGAGAAAAGTTTTTTCCCTGTTTAGTCTATGGAAAAAAAAAGTTTTGGGACCCCTCCTATTACTTTGCCCCCCCTGGACGAATCCTCACCAAACTTTGCAACAGAATTCAGAGTGGCCCATATACTTTTTTTTGCAAAGTTTGGTGTGGGTTCGTCCAGGGGGAGCAAAGTTATAAGCCGCCCAAAAAGTGCTCTTCCTGTGGAAACAGCAACTTAACCATAACTACATGGCCGCTACCGTGGCCATGTAATATATATATATATTTTCTATTATAGAAACTTGAATGGGCGTTCCCTTTATTTTGAACTTTTTTACTTTGCTATTTGTGTTGCTACTGAGTCACATTCACACTCATCTTGAGGGCATAGCCTTCCTTCAGACCTCATTACCACAAAAGGCAAAGGAGGTACGTCTCTTAACTGTGCCTCATTTACCATTATGACTGTGATCACTGTCAGTTTGTAGAAGTGTGAGGACTTAGTAAGTGATTTTACTACTGCTCACCTTTGTAGTCCTGCAGGTCAAAAGTCATTTAATCACACAGTGTGGTAGAAATGTGGTGGTAATTCAGTAGCCTTCACTTTTCTTACAGTAACAGAATTACTGACATTTTTACAGCACTGCCAAACTATGAGTGGAGGATTTACCTCTAGCATAATCCCTGTGGAGACCCCTAGGCAATTGTAATGTTGGCATCCCTGCCCAATGGAAGGATTACATTCTCCAAAATGCCTTAACACAAAGAGCCCACATATGAGCGAGGCGTGAAAATGACTAGAGTGTTCCTCATCAAACAACACAATTTATTTTACGCTGGGTAAAACTAGGCCCATAAAGGGGGTGGACTGCTGGTTTCTCAACACTTTCAAAAGTCTGTCATGACCCAGTTACACCTATGTTCAAGATCAGACCTGAGCAGCTTCCATAAAAAGGGCATACAGCGCCATGAAATGATTGCATCATACCAGTGTGCTTCGCCTAAAGAGCTTTGCCTAAAGACTGGCAATAAAGACATCCCCATGGAACAATTTCAAGCATTGACAATGAAAGTGCATTGTTGTATTACACAAAGCATTAAAGATTGTTTTGCAATACAAATTAGTGATTGTATGCTATAAAATTTTTTATGCAAAGGCATTTTTTTTGAGGGGTAACACTACACAGAATATATTAAAAATCTAACGACTGAGACTTCTTGGGGGCGCGGGACAAGATGACTGCTTGAGAATGCAGCTCCTGCTCTCTCCAGCATACTAAAGAGGAAATAGAGCATCCAGACCCACGGAGACCCAGAGAGGTGATAGTCGCCCGTAGTGGAATGATCGAGGCACCCGTGGGTGTGATTGCATCCTTGCACACCGGTGTACAAAGTGGCAACATGGAGGGGCCACCTCCCGGCGGTGTCATCCGAACGTAGGCCACATAAGGTGGGCGGGGCGGTGCGGCCCGGAGCAACTTGGCCGCAGTGCGTAATACAGCCGCAGCATGGAGAATTAAACCATAGTGCGGTGAAGGAACCCTGTTACATAGGGCGCAGGTGGGCAGAGGAGGTCCCCGACCCTAGACATAGACTCAGCAGCACACCCAACTGCGGTGCTGCAGGCGGACCCCTGCTGGGCCAGCGGTTGGTGTGTTCCCTGCCGGAGTACACAGGCAGAGACAAGGAGTATCCTGGACAGCACCAAGGGATAACACTGCACGTGTGCGGCCCTGCAGCGAGCTCACGCAACAAAAGGTAGAATGCCCGAAGGGACAGTGGCTGCGGCAGCCCGAAACGCGCTCCTCACCGTTCAGACCACACATAGAAGGGAAGACCCGCGGCAGCAGGAACCCCCCTGGGGGATTGGTGCCAGTGAAGTAGCAAGGCACGAGTGGGAAGCGGAGACACCCCCCGAGTGCGCCTGGCTCAGGGAGGTGCGCAAAACCAAAAGCATTGCACCTGGGTGACGGCGCTTAACGTCCCAGCAATACAATAGCAGCGCGTGGAGCCTCATCCAGCAGCAACGGAGAGATCAGCCCTCCAACTGGCAGAAGTGAGCTGGGTAACGGCCCGGTAATAGTGCGGACACAGTAATTATAAAAGGGAGAAGACATTTTGAGTGTGGAGATGTGTGTGAGCAGAGGGAAGCAAGCACCCACACAGATAAGAAGGTATATGCCCAAACCCCAGCACTTCCCACGCAAGCAGAACGTGGGGTAACTGGACTTATACAGGGATGGGAGGAATGTGCTAATAGGGACCACATCCAGTGACAATAGTGCTTCAGCTGAGGCCCTTAGACACAGAAGAAGCGAACTGAAGCCACTTCACTGCGAAGTGACGACGCAGCCAGCAAGCACATTCTGACCTCCTGAGGTGGTAGCTGCTGACACTGCTAAACTGGGCAAAAGGACAGCCACAAACCAGCAAACTCCTCAGCATCACTACCTTGTGGATGCCCATAGCCCCCGCAACACTGCATTGTCCTGGGATACGTGTCAGTGAGAGGTAATTGACAGGGCACACTCAGGGGCCCCTGGTAACAGACTGGCAGAAAGGGACACATAAGCAAAGAAACCCAGGACAATGTGGAAAACAAGGGGAACATGGAGAAACCACAGAGGAAAGGGGGAATAGAAACCTAGAGTGTGCAGTGAGAGAGAAGATAAAGGGGGAGCAGTGAAGTTTGTGCCCAAAGGAACGAGACAAGCACACAGGGAACATCCACACATCACGATGGCTACAGGAATTGACCTCTCCCAGTTCTCCACCAAAGAGGATACAGGACATATACTTGCAGAGATTAAGGCCCTGAGAGTGGATATTCAGGTGTCGTTAGCTGACCTGACGGGAAGAGTAACTGCAGTTGAAGGCAAGATAGAAGCATGGGAACATAACCAGCTCAATGCCGACATGGTGGAGATGCATCTGGACTCTAGAATGACGGAGCTGGACCTTAGGAAGAGAAAATGAGGCTTAAAATTGATGACCTCGAAAATAGGGAAAGAAGAAACAACGTGAGAATACTGGGCCTGAAGGAGTCGGACAGAGAGACGCCAAGTCGAAGAAAAGGTACACACATTAATTCACCAGCTCTTTGCAACAGAAGGGGGCAGGGCGGTGCAGCTGGAAAGAGCACACAGGGGTGGAAAACCATATGGGAATGGCCCCCGCTCCATTGTGGTCAGTTTCTTAAGCTATGGAGACAGACAAGACGTCTTGAACAGCAAAGCAACAACAAGAAATTGAATTTGAAGGCTGTAAAGTTTTTATATACCAGGACCTCTCCAATTTTACGCTTGCAAGGAGAAGAGGCAGCAAGTCACTCACGACTTGGCTGTTTGAGAGGGAGATCCGCTACAGATGGGGCTACCCATTTTCTCTGGAATTTGAAACCGAAAGAGTTGAATACAGGTTGACATCAATCGAGCAGGTGAGCAAGCCTTGAGACACCTCACGTCGGACCCAGAACACAAGATGAGAGGCCCGCAGGGCCTGCAGGACCCGACCCGGGTGGGTCACGCCCTCGACCTGCGACAGGACCACAGAGAAGAAGGTGACCCCAGACGGGGTGGAAATTCATGAGGCTTAATGGCCCTTCGCCTAGAAAAAATCCAGCGCTGCAAGAAAAGAAAGGGGACTGAGACGAAAGCGTAGAGAAAGGGAGCGGCTATGCATCAAGCAAAGAAGCTTGGGCGGATGATCAGGTAAACATGGAATTACTGCTGGAGGGAGGCTAGTCTAACCTCTCCAAAGTGGCGAGAGAGAGGGTGTCTCACACTTCAACATTCGTACCTCCTGGCGAGTCCCTCTGTGGGGACAGGACATAAATCTTGAGGCGACACCAATCCCTAGTCACGAGATGGCAATAATACAAGACAGAACCAGCTATGGGTTAGGGAGCGGTTAAGAAGGGCCTGAAGGTGGGCACCCTAAATGTAAAGGGGCTGCACTCCCCGACCAAAAGGTCACTGTTAATCAGGGAGTTTCGGAAAGCCCCCCTGGACATCTTATTCATGGCAGAGACCAGACTAGTGTAGGGAGAAGAGCGGGAATTGAGAGGCGGAGGAGTAGGGCGAGTGCACTGGGCTTCTGGGCCCGTGAAAAAGGGAGGGGTAGGAATAATCCTCCACAAACAATGCTGGATCCAAGGCTGTGGTGCCACTAATCTGCTGGAGAGCAGACTGCTGATAGTAGAGGGAACACTGGAAGGTGCAAAAGTACTGCTGGCGGCAATATATGCCCCTAATCAGGGACAAGAACGGTTCATAAAGGAAGCGTTAGACAAAATACATGAACAGGAGGCAAACCTATATATTATTGATGGAGACTTTAATGCCTGGGTGAATGAAACATGGGACAGAAACACAAGGGGGGGTGTGGATAAAGGAGAGGACAAATTTGGTCATCTGGGACGGGCAATGGAACGGTATGCATTGGTAGACATGTGGCGGCAGAAAGACCCTAGGGAAGAAGGTTTTACCTTCTACCCCCCCACATAAAACCTATATGAGAATTGGCTACCTCCTTCTCAACAAAGAGTAGAGCACAAGACTGGTGGACAGTACTATAAGACCTGTGGGTTGGTCAGACCATGATATGGTGATGGGCACCCTTGAAATCTCTGGATTATACAGAGCAAGGGGCACGTGGCAATGTACTGACTTGCTCTGGAAAAATGCCCTCTTCTCTGACCACCTAGCCGAGGTAATAGTGGAGTACTTTGAACTAAACGACACGGAGGAAGTGAGTAGAGAAACAGTATGGGATGCTGGGAAGGCCATCTGGAGGGGTATATTGATTAGGGAAGGGGCTAGGAAGAAGAGGGAGAGAGGCCTGCAGAAGAAAAACTCTGTAAGGAAATAACAGAAAGGGGAGAGGAGATGCATGCCGGGAAAGGAGACACAGAGGAACTTAGAGGGAATGTATTGGCTAAAAGGGCAGAGCTGAGGGCTCTGGGAATGGGAGAAATGTTATGGAAACTGAGATATCTGAAACAAAAATATTACGAAAAGGGTGACAAGGCAGACGCACTCCTGACGGCTAGGCTCCGAGCCCAGAGAGGAGGGCGGTGGGTCACAGAATTGGGAGGCCCATTAGGGGGGGGGAGTAAGGCACACGCCAAGTGATATAGCGGAAGGATTTGCACAGTATTATGAAACACTGTATGCTACCGAGGCAGAGGGAGGGGGGGAGGAAGTTAGGACATGCCTGAGCAATGTGCATATGAGCAAACTTACACCCCTAGAGATAGAACACTTAGACAGCCCGATAACGGAGGAGGAGGTCAAGAGTTCAATATCCCGTCTTCCCAGTGGGAATGCCCCAGGAGAGGATGGATATACGATAGGCTTCTACAAGAAATACTCAGGAACCTGGAACTGCCCTTGTAACGTGCAGAGTACTAACTGTGCCAAGCACCATGCCTATAATGTTGACACTTCCTCAGGTATGAACAGTCGAGGGGTGCCAACCACATGTTGGATGAGCCCACATACATAACATGAATCATTACACTAGGTCCTGCCTATTTCTTTCATTTTGTTATACCAAATATTACTTCCTTCTGTATGATGCTCATCTATGATACTGACATTTCTGCTTTCTGCTGTTTGGATTTCTGTTCTATGTCTGGTCACAAGGTTACCTCTAATTGCTGTTACATTCATTGTTTCAGTTTCATTACTTTTCCTGGTTCTAATCCCTAGGTTTACTATCTTCATCATAGTATAAGAAAGAAAGAGAGAGAAAAACAAACAACATATCCCTATGTATAGCTGATTCTTTCTTTTACTGTTTCCTGCTTGTTCCTCTAGACTTAATGCTGACTTGCCAGTTCTGGTACACCCAAATGGTCATACTGTATCTTTACAAACTTTCATAGTCTCAGATCTACTCAACGTTGGTTGATAGTGCTCTTTCTGGTGTCTACTTCTTGTGGAGGCTCTGCTGTTGTGTTGGGGTCTCACCGGTTTTTCAAATTCACTGCTGTTGGTGTGATGTAGACGACCTCATGGGGATCTGGAAACCTTGGCTTTCTCCATGTTCTGTTGTGTTTTCTTGTGTAGACTCGGCCTCCGGGGAATAACTGTATAGGCTGTGCCAGCTCTCCATTCCTTGTGTTCATTGTGGCCTGTTTTTGCATTTCCGTTGTAATCTGATGAGACAAAACTTCTGTGCATGTTGACAGATTCTTAAGGTATGCATTGTACTTTTCTCCAAGGATATCTTGGCTCTGAACTTATGGTTCTTTAGTAACGTGCATGAAATGGATGGGGTTGCAGGATAACTCTTAGTCTAAATAATCAAACCAACTCAGGAAGATGGCAAAGGTTGCTGTTTTATTAACAATTATCTAAAACAGGAAGGTTACAACAGATATCAATCGACGTTCGCTCAGCTCTCAACAATTTTCTCATTAAACATTGACTGTATACTAAAGATTTGTCAGAGGTGACATCATACTATGTGACAAATAAGAAAAACCAAGTGATTATAATTGGTTCAACATCTAAGTATACTTTGTATAAGGACTAGGATTGTGATTGGTTGCCCTACTGTGAAGTGGACAACTTATGCCTACCTCGAAAACATGTCATATCCAACACTATGAAGTACACGGTTTATAATTGGTCTTCAAACTATAAGGCCATTCGTTTTAGGTCCCTCTACAATAGGTTGGCACGCTTGTGCCATGTCTGGAACATTTGGTTCATTTAGCAGCCCGTAAGCTCAGACTGAGGCACCAGGGGGTGGACTTGACTTTACCTTGCCACCCAATTAGCACAATATCTCTCATCACCCATGCATTCTGCCATGAAGATTGTCTTTGAACTTGGCCTTGCAAAGTATCACTGTCTATGGGAATATATGGGAGTGCAGGAACTCACTACCATTGTGCTAGGACTCCAAGCTCAACTCCATTTCCATCCTTGGCTCACATGACAGGAGACAACTATTTGGCCCATTCTTCAGCATTTAAATGTCTTACATGAATAAAACTCTCGGTATTCTTTCTTTGCCTCTTATTAAGGGATAATCTATCCTTTGCACGCTCACTACTTTCAAGAATAGATAACTGACCTTGGCTGTTTCTGTTTTGATGCCACGCAAGGCAGCCTCGTCAGGCATTTCCATGATTTCATCTTATTCTTGCTGCGACACAATTCTCTGCCTTTCCTCTCCATAGGTCTGGGCTTACTAAATTCATGACACTGAAGTCCAGTTCCTATACAATGGTGGCTTTGTCTGCATTCTATTCACTGCATATAGCCAGCTTCTATGATTACTTGGTCTATTTGCTTTTCAGTGTATGTACAATTATTGAACAGTTGATTTTCTGCAGCACTTCACACACATGCAATCTTCTTTCCGCATATGAAAGTTTACTCAGTTCTTGTCATCGGTTTCTGTAAGATCCATAAATTCTCTTCTGCCGGTATTCTCAGAGCATCACGCTTGTCTTTTGTGATGTCACTAGCTTCTCTCTTTCACTCTGTTTCATATTCCTTCAGGGAGTTCCTTCCTCAGATTATCATCTCTTCGGGGATACATTCAATAGGGTTTTCTCAGCGGATACCTTTTCTCGAATATTCACTGCGGTATTGGCACAACTGCTGGTGTCAAACATGACACAGTCTCAGACTTCCAACATATAGGAGGTAGGGGGTGGGATTTGCTGCAGAGGAATGCAGCTGCTCCTCTACATTCCCACTCTGGTCGAGTCCACAACCACCTCTTCAATAGTTTCCACATCTTGATATTTTTTCTTGAAGAATTGCTTTTTTGGCATCCGTAACTTCATCGACCCTCTTTAGGGTGCCGCTGATTTAACGTGCTCATCTACACTCCAGGCCATGTAGTTGCACTGCCCATTTGGATTACAGTAGACCCATCGTCACAGGTACGACTTATGATTCTTTGTATACACTTAAACCAGCTGAGCAGGTGAGCGGATCCGTTGCCTGAGACCCTCTGGTCCCATATTGATTTTGTTGTTGGCATTTGTGCGCCCCTGAGCCCTGCTGTCCTCGCCCACCCCAGACTTGCTCCTTCCCGTGTTGCTCCTTATCCCATCTCCTGAGCCCTCCCACTTACCCGCAGGTGTCTGCAGGTGTCTGCAGGGGAAGCCAGTAGCCAGCCATCATCCAGCAGTGACTAAGCAAGGTAGGAGTGGCCTGGATTAGTAGCAAAGCCTGCACTCTACCCTGACAACTGTTAAGGATTTCAATCAGGCGACACACATCTTAGTCCCGGCCCAGTATGCAGCGCGCAATTGAAATGCTTATGTTGGATTAGATTCAATATTGAGATGATACACCACTCATATCACACCCCATTTTCAAATACCCTGGGTCACAATGGACCATGAAGCAAGCTGGTGGATAAAATGTAATATTTATTTATTTATTTATTTTAAAATTAAAAGAAATCATACCATTTTTAATATGGGGCAGCTATCGCCAATGGGTTGATAAGAACAACAGGAATGTAAGCAATGCACTTAGTTTCACCTTCTATTGACACATCTACAACACACCAGGGAACAGGAGCACTTTTGGATTTTAGGTAAGATAGCACATGAGTTAGAATTTCCCCCTGCAGTGTTCCCTCAACCCACAAATAATCACTTTTAAGTGGATAAACAGAATCAGCAGGTAATCAGGAATAATAGATGGGAAACAGAATTAAAATCCGACTTTCATTCCCCAAGAGAGAAAAAACGATTTTAAACCCTGGCAATGCTAAAAATGACACTTGGAAATGTATGAATAAATGAATGAATGTGTATAGAACTCTTGAAACAGAAACAATTCTTTACATGTTGTAAAATTAGCAAACTTTCGCAATTCCCGCCTGAATTCACCAAAACGGTTTTTAATAAAAAAACGGGTGAAATATTATAAATCATGCGTTTTTGAGAAAACGAAGGCGCAAAAAAGGAAAATAAATCCGTTTTTGACAAGAACAGTCTTACTTTACACTAGGGCATTCAGGCTAGGCTACCAGATTGAGACACAGTAAGCTGCAGGGTTGACTCGCGAGTTCAACCCTAACACCACTGTGCCGGCCCCGGCGGGACCCATTCCGATCACTCAAAATAGGATTAATAGTTTAGGATTTTACAAGACAAAATTATAAAAGATGTTGGCGCTAACACAAGGAATCAAAGGCAGGGTGACAAGAATGATTTTGACAATATTACAAGTTGTCAGGATAAGTATAGGATGGCTTTGAGAGTGGAATTAAGGACAAGACAATGCAAGGTATACTATGGTTTCTATGGTTCCTATTGATACTCACAGTCCACTTTAGTTTGGATTTTGGGCAGTCAGCGGTCTGGTCACCACACGCGTCTGGTCTAACAAAGAACAGCCGGACAAGATCAGCGGGAGAGGATCAGCTGGGCATGGAGTGGATACCAAAGGATAGTTCTTCTGGACTGGCAATTCTGATTGCTGGATACTATAGGTCATCAGGGTAGCAGGATAGCAGCAGCATGCAGTGAGTGGCAAGCCAGGTTAATTCAAGATGCTCCCCAAAACACCACAGCGTTTCCCTTGGTTATTGGGATTATTTTAGAATAGAGGCCCAGCTGAAGCAGGATCAGCAATGCTTGGCCTTGTGGTTGGGATCTGGAGTTTAGATGGATAAATGCAAGATGGAGACAGGAAGAGACAGGAACAGGACGCCAGCGTAGGAAATCAGTTATCAGTTTGTGTCTAGGGTCTTGTGAGAGACCCTTATTTATAATGCCAAATGACATCATCAAGGTAGAGGCTGAGCATGGTTAACTATGCCCGCCCCCAAACTACTTGGATTGGGCAAGCTAGTCTCCGCCTCGCTCTCAGTTGGTTGGATTTCTAAGGGGGTGATGTCAGGTTTACAATGTCCCAATCATGTTAACAGATGTAGAATCTAAGATTTTTGCAGCAATTGTTTTGGATGAGCTGAATCTATGGATAAAAAATAAGAACATATTAGATATAAAACAAATAGGTTTCAGAGAAGGGATGGGCACAGACATGGGCGGATCAGTTGTAGCAAATTTGTTGAGTATGGCTAGAATAAAAGACAAGCCGCCATTATATTTAGCATCCATGGATTTATCCATGGCTTTTGACATGGTCGATAGGAAAACCCTATGGACAACCTTACTTGATCTTGGTATAGAAAAAAACCTGCTAGAAGTTATAATAGCTCTTTATTCGAACACTGTGCTTAGAGTGAGACTTAACAATAGTGGCCTATTATCTGATCAAATTTCTACCCATAATGGTCTAAAACAAGGCTGCAGATTGGCAGCAACACTGTTCAATCTTTATGTCTCAAAAGCAAGGAGCTTTTTAGATGACAGTGGTTTAGTCTCACCTAAATTGGGCAAAATAAGATTGAATTGGATCGCTTATGCGGATGACGTTTTGCTGTTTGATGGGACTAAGGTGGGTTTACAAAGGATGATTGTAGCATTTGAGAAATTCATTTTGAATAGAAAGCTACTGATAAACCCTAACAAAACAATAATATTTTACACAGGTGTGAAAAATATAAAAGAAGACTCTTTTTCGATTATATGTGGTGGTCTAAGATTAAAAAACAAATCAATGTTAAAATACCTGGGTTATATATACACATCTCCTTATTCGTTAGGTTTTATAAAAAGTCATCTCGGTATAAAAGCCTCTGCTATTGCCAATCAGATATCAGCTGTGGAGAGAAGATATGGCAGGTTCACAATGATGCCTTGTATTCTGTTTTATCGGTCGAAAGCAATTCCACGATTGACATATGGTCTTGAGTTTTACTCTGAAGAATTGGTATCTTATCTGAAAACAGTAGAAGCACAAGTATGGCGAAGGGTCTTAAGGTATTTACCGAAATGTTTGCCTATGGAACTCTTACGTTATGAGTTAGGTTTGTCCTCCTTAAAGTGCACAGTACATTGGAAAACATTATCTTTATTACGTAAGTGCATGATGTCTGAGGATAACACACTGTATTACTTCTTGGGAGTTGACATGCTTGGGGTTTTCATTTGTGAGTTAAAAAGAGATTGTGTGAAAATTCGAAGTGATTTAGGCCTCACATTAGAAAATCTAAAAAGGAATCCTCTTAAAGTGAAAGAATTATTAAAAGCCTCAGACTGGTTGGAGAACAATGTGGTAATCTTAAACTCCTCGATATATTCACAAGCTATATCATTCTGGAAATGGAAACCTTATCCTGAGAAATACCTAGAAAAATATCCATCCAGAGCATACAGAAATCAATTCATGAGATTTCGTTTTAACGTCTTAAGCACTCATGAAATTCAGAATATAAGGTGCAGGAATGTGGCAAAGAAATCCTGCAGACACTGTGCTGGTACCAGGGTTAATGAATCATTAATGCATTTGTTGTTGGTTTGTCCTGCTTTAATGAAACAAAGAATAGAATACTTTGCAATGTTTGTCCATGACACATCGAATGTAAACAGATGTAACTTGTGGTTCGAAATGCTTCATGGTAACTCGACGGTTTTAAAAATACGTATTAATGAATTTTTGAGAATTATCTGTGAATTAACATGAACTTGATAAAGACTGTTTAAGCGTTTAAATACCCAGGAAGCTTTTAAGAAACAATGAGTTGAAGTCTCAGACTATTAATAATGTCTCAGTTATCTGGTACAATTATTATGTATATTGAGAAGTACTAGGCTCTAAGTGTTTTTAATAAGAATTGTCTGTTTTTAGCTGTTTAATATGAATTGCTGGTCTGGAATTGTATTAGACAAATGTGTTTTAAAAAGTGTAGTGTATTGTAATCTTTTTGTAAACTTTTCTACTAATCGATTGTATTATGAAAAGAATTCATTTTGTAAAGGTTTGTATAAACCAAAAACAATAAAGATAATAATAATAATAATAACAATGTCCCAACACTCCCACATTTACTTAACTTAAATTGATTTTTCCAGAAAAACTACATTTCTTCACTTGTAATCTCTTGGCAAATTATACACACAGGTTACCTATTATGTGCATCACATTTCAGTCCAATCCTAAGGTATCTGAGACCTTGTTTCAACTTTCTGATCCATTTTGGTGGTTTTACACATTAAGGATTTGGCCTAACATTGTACAATTTTATACACAAATGTGAATTGTCCCCAGGGATGTATGTACACAATTTTATGTTTGCCACTGTAATACTTTCCTTGGAATCTGTCATATTTCATAACTTCTGTTCCCTATGTGGCAATGAGTTCTACCAGGTTTTAAAAGATAGCCCCCCAGATTTAACACTGCGAACGTTTAAAAATGTTGCTAATTCTTGCTACAGAAATAAAAGTATTGAACCTTTCTTTATAATATTTCCTTCCAGGCAAGGTGGTTTCCAGTCTTAATTGAAGGTTTTATTGCCCCTTCACACTTGACAGGTGAGTGTCACAGGACTGCTATTGTCGCAGCCTTGAGCACAGATAAATGTCTGATGAGCATGTGAACTTTCATTGTCCTATCCCATTCAAGATTTTTCAAGCTGGCGCTTTGCACCTACATGTCCTTCCTTTGGGAAGTTTCATAGCTGGCAACTGGAATAATAGGTTTTCATGAGAGCTTGCAACTCCAGCCTGTGTGTTTTAAACTGTTTAATTTCTTACTTTGGGTCTTGAATTAAACAAACCTATAACAGAAGATATCCTATGTGTGTATTATCACCACTAACATAATTCCTTTACATTGCTAAGTTATGTTATGTTATTGTTATTTTGCATTTATATAGCGCCTTATATACCATTGGTATGGTCTGAAGGCGCTGGTAGGTTGAACGCCCTTGGGAACCGAAGTTCAGGTCAGTAGAGAGAGTAGAGAGAGTCAAGGTGCTTGTGAGCACCGGATATGTGAGCAGCTGGTGTGGTATTCGTGTAATAGCTGCTTGGTGGTTGAGAGATCAAGAGTTTGTGTTTGTTCTGGCAGGATTTATCCAGTCCGATTGTGGCTGCTTTAGGCCTGTGGAGAACGCCTGGCTGGGGGGGGTGGGTGTAACCAGCAGTGTTTAGTTAGAGTAATGGGGAGTATGATGCAGATGTTGATATGAGAACAGTTATACCAAATGGTGTCATAGTATCTGTGTTCTAGTTGAATGGTGGTGTAAAGAAGAGAGTAAGCGTGGTGATGTGATATGGTGGGTTCCGTGCTCTTCAAACGTTCCTTGCATTCCAAACCATTCCATGTAATTTCTTAATTCTATGCACTCCGGTCAATTCCATGCACTCCAGTCCGCTCCATGCACTCCAGTCCGCTCCACGCACTCCAGTCCGCATCATGCACTCCAGTCCGCACCACGCACTCCAGTCCGCTCCACGCACTTCAATCGGCTCCACGCACTACAATCGGCTCCACGCACTCCAGTCCGCTCCATGCACTCCAATCCGTTCCGCGCACTCCAATCCGTTCCATGTACTCCGATCCGTTTAGTGTATTTCTAAGTTGTTTTATGCACTCGATCCACGTATTTCACCCGTACCATCCATTTACTTCCCAGTACCTTTCACATATTACACTAGTACCTTCCACATACTTAAACCGTTGCATCCACGTATTTTACCCCTTCCAACGGCTCTACGTAGTCATCCGCTCTGCACACTCATCCGCTCTACGTACTCATCCGCTCTAAGCACTCCTCCGCTCTAAGCACTTATCCGCTCTGGCACTCATCCACTCTAGGTACTCATCTGTTCTGTGTGCTCTATGCACTCATCTGCTCTATGCACTCATCCGCTCTACATGCTCATCCGCCCTAGTCAGTCATCCACCCTACGCACTCGTCTGCTCTATGCACTCGTCCGGTAACAATACTTGTATGCTTTATGCCCTCTCGCGCTCTACGCATTCACCCGCACTATGCACTCACCCGCTCTACGCACTCACCTGCTCTACGCACTCATCCACTCTACGCACTCACCCGCTCTACACACTCAGTAAGCAGGCTTTCATCAACAATTAAGTTTTAAAGGTTCATTTTTTTTCTCTTCAGTCAGCACAGCCCATTTTTCCACATGTGTTAAAAACTGCTATCAATTCTTTCTTTAATTCGGTTTGCAGCTCCTCAGATTGCCACTGTCTTTGCAGCTGTAGTCATTTTCCTTGCAGCAGGACTCTTATTTAGCGTATAGATGCATTTATCCTTGCCCTGGCTCTCTCTTTGAACTGCTGTGCCTGGATAAATTTGTAAAGAAATAAACGCGTATTCCCGTGCGGGTGAAAAGAAAGTTGCTTGTTGATTTCTTTCAAAATCTACTTTGCCAGGACCTGTTATTCAGGAATTATGCCCAGTTTTTCTGAGGCACCATGACTTATCCTGGGTCTAGCAGGGCCGTTTCCATCACAGTGGTTTCAGAATGCACAGATGGAAATAGCATAACATAGCATTTTGAAAGGGTAAATAGGATTTCATTTTGAAGGGGAATGTTTGGCTTTTGCTGCAATGCAGTGCAGCCGGTTCACTTGATTCCATATATATGTCTCAGAACACACTGGCATACTTTTTCAGTGTATCCCCTTGTTCCATCTTGCCTGAAGTGTACTCGGCAGGATGGTGCAGCCATCTTTTGTTGCTGTCAAAACGCAGTTTTGAAGTCCTGGTGCGCACAGGAGCCAGTGCAGCCAGGTTGCGGTTTCTTGCGCAACTGCAGCTTAGTGATGTGATGCAATGCTGTTGAGTGGGTCAATATATCCACACAAACCTGCTCTGTTGCAGAATCTCAGACTTAGGTGTTTTTCCCCAAAAAACAATTGCATTGTGAAAGTATTTGAAACTGCATTGTGAAACCTAGGTCTTTTTCCGCTTATACAGGGCTCTCGCAATTAGATGTGTTTTCTAGCTGTGTTGAAAAATTGCACTGTGAAAGTATTTGAGATTGCATTGTAAAACCTAGGCCTTTTCCCCCTTATACAGGACTCTCTCACTTAGATGTGTTTTTTTCTCCATTATCTAAACAACATTGTGAAAGTAGTGCCAATCTGTGGCTTTTACTTCTTATCAAAGCATTCATCTAGCAAACTTCTCCCATTGTCTGAGTGCCTGTCGTCTTCTCCAATTGACTACTACTGTCTCATCTCTCCCTGTCTCGTCTACTGCTTCCTTCCCTAGTGTTCTCCCCACCCCTCTCCATCCACCCCTTTCTCATCTCTCCTATCCCCACCCACTCTGTTGTGCACTCTGTCTCTCCTATCTTCTCTAACTGCCTTTCTATCGACTATCCTGCTCTCCTCACTAAATCTGGTAGGAAGAAGTTTAAAAAGGATATCCTGGTCTCCAACCCAGGCCTCCCTATCGCTGACATCTATACCAATGCCTCCTCCAGGCAAACCCTCACCAAATTTTCTTTGTCGTTCCCTCGCCAGACCTATGGACTCTTAATATGGTCTCTGTGCTCTCTCCCTTCTCCACCTCTCCCATTAATGGTGGCACCCGATGGGAGGGCCTCCTGGTCTCCTTCCACTCCTCTAAGGTCATAATTAATGTTTACTTGAATGCTACCATCCTGGCCAATCTTCTCCTCTTTTTTAGACGCTTCCCGCACATCATCAATTTCCTTCCTTCTCTCTTCCCTCCATGGCTTCCATGCTTACCCCGGCTGTCTCCTCCTTGGCTATCTTTCCCCCTCCTCCTGCCTCTTCTGCCCCCCTCGGGCCTCTTCTACACCTACGCAGGGCATACCTCTGATCTGTACCCCTCCGTGGAAATCACTCAAGGAAAGCAACCTTCTCTATATTGCCACTCTCAACTCTCACTAAGCTGTCAAACCCTCCTCTGACATCTGCCGCCTCCTGGAGGAACTTGACCTCAATGTCCTCAGTCTCACCAAGACATGGTTAACAGCCAGCTCTGTCACGAGCATTAACACTGTCCTCCCTGACGGCTACAAGACCCTCTCCACACCCAGGTCCAACCATTCTGGAGGGGATGTAGCCCTGATCTTCCCCGAGTGGATTCCTCCCTCTGTCATTCCTATGCAGGCCTACTCCTCCTTCAAATGCCTCGTCTGCAGGTTCTCTCTCTGTCCTAGCCATTCGCTTACTGTGGCTACTATCTATCGGCCGCCTGGTCAGAGCTCCCCCTTCCTCTCTGAATGGGGAGATGTCTCCTCTTCCCTCCTGGTCCCAACGACTCAACTCCTCCTTCTATGGGACTTTAACATCCACCTGGTTGCCTCCTGGTAGTCCTCTGGACTCTTACGGGACCTCTGCGACTCTCTCTCACTCTCTATTCTCCCTTCTGGCCCAACTCACTCTGCAGGGCATAGTCTGGATGTTCAGATCTCTTCCGACCTTCCACTTTCTATCTGTCTCACCACTCCTCTCCCCTGGTGGGATCACTTTCTCCTTTGCTCCCAGCTCACCCTCTCTACCCCTCAGGCCAAGACAACTCCAGCACTGCCACCCACCTTTTCGGTTATCCGACCCATGAAGCGTGTGACAGCTGAGACTCACACCCTGACACAACCCTCTCCATGCTCCACTCTGCTATATTTAATACTCTTGAATTTTTTGCCCCTGTCATGAGGATTCGCTTGAAACCCAAAGCCAAGTGCAACTCGTGGTATGACTCAGACCTCATCACCCTCAAACGAAAGTGCAGGGTGGCTGAGAGGAATTGGCATGCTTCTGGTACATCCTCTGACAAACTGGCTTACTGCCTGCTCCAAAGACAATACCGGCTCGCTGTCTGCACCAAGAAGAGAGCTCACATCCAAGCCAGCTTCTCTGCGGCATCTAACAACTGGGCAATCCTGCTGCAGTCTCTACCTCTCCTGTCCCCTCCCAGACCCTCTGCACGGCTTTGGCACTTCATTTTATCTCTAAAACGCAGGACATCTTGTCATCTCTCTCTTCCTCTCCCCCTCCTCACTCTACTCCCTGCTCTTCCTCTGGTCCTTCTTCGGCCACCTCTCCTCCCTCCTTCTCTGCCTTTCCACTGTTCTCCCCAGACAAAGTTTCTAGATAAGTCTGATCTATGAAAGTTTCTCAAAACAGGTTCATCCCTGTTCCTCCAAAACCATCAAGGACCACATTGACCCCCTGGCTCCTTCTCTGGCCGACTTCTGCAACAACTCCTTTGCCACTGGAGTCTTCCCATCTCCCCTGAAGCACTCCCTTGTGACCCTCTTCTTAATGAACCCTCTGCCGACCCGTCCTACCCGATTAACTATCGACCAATCTCCATCACTCCTTTCCTGGGCAAACTCCTGGAAAAGCTGTCCATCTCCCAGCTTAAGCTTCACACTGAAGCTATTGGTTGTCTTCATGACCATCAAGCTGGCTGCAGAGCTGCCAGAAACACGGAAACTGCTCTCCTGAACATCCGTGAAGACCTGTTCTCCAACCTTGGTCAACCATGCCCTCCTGCTCAACCGTCTCTGTGATAACCTGGGTATCACTGGACAGGCATTGGCATGGCTGACTTCTTTCCTTTCTGATCGACCCTCCCAGGTCCATCTTGGGTCCTTCCTCTCCTCTATCTTTATCTCTATCTACAGGTGGTGTACCCCAGGAGTCTAACCTCTCTCCCTGGCTGTTCAACCAATACCTGGCACTTCTTGCCCACCATATTGCTGCTCTCTGCCCCAACTATCAGTGCTATGCAGATGACACTGAGCTCATTTTCAGGCTACATTCAGCCATCTCTTCTCCTTCTCTCATCTCTGACTTTCTGTCTGCTATCCAGGAGTGGTGTGCCACCAATGACCTCTGCCTTAATGCCAGTAAGAATGAGATTCTCCTAAACGGCAAACCCGCTCCCATCTTTCCTGTCACTCTCTGGCCGGCCTCTCTTGGCCCTCTTCCTGCTCCCACCTGCAAGGCTAAAACACCTTGGGGTCATCTTGGACTCCACACTCTCCTTCTCTCCTCACATCTCCAACGTCTCTAAGAAGTCACACTACAAGCTGCACCTCCTCTGAGGTATTCTTCCTTTCCTCTCCTTCCCCCAGAAGCTCACTGTCTCCAGAGCTCTTGTTCTCTCTAGGCTGGACTATTGCAACAGCTTCTTCCAAAATCTGCATGCTTCTACTCTCTGCCCTCTGCAACTCATCCAGAACAGGACCACAAGACTTGTCCTTGGCCTCAAGCCCAGGGACTGTATCTCTCCAGGCCTGAAATCCCTGCACTGGCTCCCAGTGGCTGCGAGTATTAAGTTCAAAACCCTCTGCATTGTCCAGAAGGCCTTCTAGGGCCTGGGTCGCAAGACCTTAAACTCTCTCTTCCTAAATATCTTCCTTCTTGAGCTCTTCGCTCATCTGTCTCCAGCTCACAGCAAACACAATGATAACACTTCAAAATAAAATTGCCAAAAAAAAACTTCACTGCCCCCTAGCGAGACACCACTGAACAGTCCTCCCACAGACATAACTAGACCTGCTCCTTTCAAATTCGCTAAGTTTTCCATCCAGGAAAGAGAAAAGATTATTGCATCCCTCAAGCCATCTAATTGTAAAGGTGACAACTGCCCAGCCCAACTAATTAAAGAGACAGCTAGAGACCTAGCTCCCTTTATAACTAAACAAATTAATACCTCCTTCTCCACCAACACTATACCTGGTTACTTAAAAGATTCTTGGGTTTTACCTCTCGGCGCAAACCTTAGACCCCTCCATTCTCACTAATTATAGGCCCATCACTACAGAACCCTTCCTTCTCAAGATAATAGACAGAGTAGCTTACATCCATATTCAGCAGTATCTTGAATCCAACCAGTTATTGGGTATTTGCCAATCTGGGTTTAGACCACAACATGGCACAGAGACAGCCTTAATCGATCTGAAAACCCAAATTGACACGCTCAACGACAAGGGAAACACGGCTATGCTACTCCTCCTTGACCTGTCAGCGGCCTTTGACCTGGTGGATCACACAGTCTTGTGTGAACACCTGGCACCGATGACTCACTCCTCAAGAGAGGCCATAGCCTAGGTCCAATCATTTTTGGACAACCGAACAATGACGGTCTTCTCCACATCAGCATCAGCAGTCCCCATCTAAATAGCCTGCGGTGTACCCCAAGGCTCCTGTGTCTCGCCGACTATGTAAAACATATTTACCAAGCCCCTATTTGACAAATTGGACAATCTGGGTGTCGCCTACACTAATTGTGCAGATGACACCCAGATCAGGCAATTTTGTCGCCAATACGGCCTTGGTAAATGAAATATACCTCATCATTCAGGCATGGATGGCCACTCATGCCCTTTGCCTGAATGATGATAAAACCGAAATCCTGCTCCTTGGTTCTGCTGCCAACCTAATGAAAGTCAGCCCCAACTATTCTGCATTCAACATTGACGGCAATATAATTACAGTAGCCAAAGTAGTGAAAACATTAGGCTTTCACCTTGACTCCACCCTGATGTTGCAGAAACAGCTAAATGTCCTAGCATCTTCCACTTCCTACACTTGCAAGCTCATTAGCTCGGCCGGGTGTCAATCATATCGCGCAAGTGCAGTGGAAGAGGGAAGGGGAACTGTGTGGGGGGAAGTGGGAGGGGACATTGCAGTACACGGGATAAATAGAATAAATAAAAACAATAAATAGAATAAATAAAGCAATAAGTAAAAGTATGGCCAGCTGCTGGCAAGTGCAAGGTTAAGTGCATAGATCAGGTGTCAAGTGGTGGTAGGGGACTGTAGGGATACAGAAAACAGTCCCCGAGTGCGGGGGTTGCCAGTGAGGCAGTGCAGGTGTGCAACTGGTGGGGGAGGGGACCTGGGCCCGAGATCAGAGGGTGGCCAGTAACCAGTGTGGTTACGTGGAGTTTCAGCCAAAGGTTCAGCAGGGGAGTGGAGGAGAGAAAGCAGAAGCAAAGAGGAAGGTGTTGAGGTGCTTCTGGAACGAGAGATGGCTATCCTCAAGTTTCAAGGAGGCAGGGAGGATGTTCCAAAGGGAGGCCCCAGCTGAAGAAAGAGATCTACCACCAACTCATTGCTTGGAGAAGCGACTGATCCTGAGCGAGTTTGTTTGTTTGTTTGTTTGTTTATCAATTTGTATGGCGCACCAAACCCAAAGGTAGCTGGGTGCAACAGAGAACAGAATACATGGATACTTAAAGCTTAGTTACAAAGTAAGGCACAAAGGTACATGAAAAGCATTTACAGGTAAATGACTGAACAAATCTAGAGGGAGAATATACATATATACAATCGTAGAAGGTTAGGGTCAGGAAGGAGTTCAGTGACTGAGGTAATTTGTGGTTAGTCCTGAGTGTAACCATTTAAGAATATTACATCTGAAACTGTAGTAGGATTGATCTATTCTGATGTTGAGCCCCGCTAGCTCATGTCCTGGGAGATGCCCCCCTGGAAAGACAAATTTTAAAATATATTTTTTAATTATTTGTTTTAAAATGTTTCTTTTTGTAGTCACTCTGCACTCACAAAGAAATTATTTCTACAACAGAAATAATTTCTTTATGAAGACAAAGTGACTACAAAAAGAAACTTTCTTTTTGAAGTCCAAGGGCTCTGCCCACCCCATGACATGGGAGACCCAAGGCTGGAGGCCTCCATGTCATGGGGTGGGGGAGCCCTATGACTTCAAAAGGAAATAGTTTTTGAGGGCACTCTGCCTTCATAAAGAAATTATTTTCGTTATGGATCGGTCCTTAATGGAAATAATTTATGAAGTCAGAGTGACTTCAAAAAGAAACTATTTCTTTTTGAATAGGGCTCCTCTTAACCCCATAACGTGTGCGTGTTTGAGTGTATTATCAAAGGGTGTACACTTAAATGTGTAGGTGGCTGCCTGTGTGAGTGTATGGTGAAAGGGTGCACGCAAATGTATGGGTGGCCGGGTGTGCGTGTGTGCAAGTACAGTGAAAGAGTGCAAACTAAAATCTATGGGTGGCTGCCTGAGTGTGCCTGCATGGTGAAAGGGTGCACACTTAAATGTACGGGTGGGTGCCTGGGTGGGTGTGCATCTATGGTGAAAGGGTGCACACTTAAATGTATGGATGGCTGCCTGGGTGTGCCTGTATGGTGAAAGAGTGCACACTTAAATGTATTGATGGCTGGGTGTGGGTCTGTGTATATGGTGAATGGTGTGTGTGCTTGTGTTCAGGGGTTCAACAGAACCTACATTTCGGGGGGTGCTAATCCTTCAAATGTTAGGAGAGGCAGGAACCTCAGGGGCAGTGGGGGAAGGGAAAACTTACTTGTATGGGGGCATCTAACTTCTTTACGCATTTTAATGAGACTATTCTAGTGCAGCTTCAATGTTACACGCAGTTAACTCTCTACTTTAAGTCTGAAAGCACCGATTTATGGACTGCTGTGAGAATGAGCGGCCTCCTGTCCCCTCTCTACCCTTCCAATCATTCCCCTGACATGTACTAAACCCAAATCACGATTTCAGTTGCCTAAAAAATGTGGCATTTCAATGCAGGTACAGTGAAATGCTTTACGTTAGTAATTGCTGGGCCCTTGTTAACAGCGATACCCAGGTGCCGTTTAACATCTGTGTCCTGTTCTGTCCGGCAACTGCTCTGAAGGTCAGCTAGGTTGAGTGAACATAGCCCAAAAGTACACGGGGTGGGGGGGTGCTGAAACCCAGTCAACTCAATGGTGTTACGCCACTACTTGTGTTTAATGCCTTGATTACTTATTGGTAATCATCATTACTCCTAGCCCTATTCTTCCTGCTCCCTGTACTTGTGTATGAGGCTGTACTTGTATATGAGGCACTCTGCCTCACACACTAGTATTGGGATGAGGTAGAGGTACATGGAGGTAATGCCTTACTTAGCTACCGGTAACCTTCATTACTCCTAGTCCCACTCTTCCTCATCCCAATACTTACCTATGAGGCAAGGAGCCTCATACGTAAGCTCTGGGACAAGGAAGAGGGACGTGAAGGTAATTTTGGGCCAATTAGCTGATTTTGGAGGACGGGTTAAGAGGTGGGAGAGAGAGGGGATGTGTGTGGGGGTTGGGATTGTGTGATAAATCATAATGGTTGTCCATGTCCAGGCTAAGCAGACATGATATGTGCTATTAGTGCCTAGAGAGGCATTTTGGTGCAGCCAGTCAAGCCATTCCTCAGTTTGGTATGACTTTTTTTTTTTAACTGCGCATTTCTGATAAAGCAGACCTGCTAAAATGTAGTGTGGGCCCCTGCTCCAGAAAGCCTTGTGGACAATGCAAAGGGTCTTGAACTTGATCCTTGCAGACACCAGGAGCCAGTGGAGAGATTTCAGGGCTGGAGAGATACAATCCCTCATCTTGAGGCCAAGGATAAGTCTCTCAGTCCTGTTCTGGATTAGTTGCAGAGGGCGGAGAGTAGAGGAAGGCAGATTGAGAAAGAGGTTGTTGCAGTAGTCCACCCTAGAGCGAAACAGGGCTCTGGAGACAGTGAGCTTCTGGGGAAAGTGAGAAAAGGGAAGAGCCCCTTTGAGGAGTAGCACTTGGTAGTGGGACTTCTTGCCGATGTCCGAGATGTGAGGAGGGAAAGAGAGAGGTTTTTTGGCTTGAAGAAAGGTGAAGGAAGAGGGCCCAAGGTGAGCGGCCAGAGTAAGAGAAAATCAGGGGCAGGGATCCCAATGAGAATGATCTCCGTCTTACTGGCATTAAGGCAGAGATCGTTGGATGCGCACCAATCCTGAATCGCGGATAGACAGTCAGGAATGAGCGAGAGAGGAGAGGAGCCTGAAGGAAAGCTGAGTGTCAACCGCATAACACTGAAAGTTAGAGGAGAAGGTAGAGATCAGGTGGGCCAATGGGGCCAAGTAGAGGTTTAAAAACCTTGCTGAAAGCATAGAGCGCTGGGGAATGCCACAGGTAGAGAGAGAGGTGGCAGATAGAAAGGGACCAAGTTGGACCTGGAGGGGCAGTCCATGAGGAATGAGGTCAGCCACTCCAAGACCTGATCTGTGATGCCCAGGTTCTCACATAGTTGATTGATCAGGTATACATGGTTGACTGTGTTGAAAGAAGAGGAAAGATCAAGGAGGATTAGGACAGAAGGAATGCTGGAATCAAGGTCAGAGAGCAGATCTTCACAGGTGTTCAGCAGAGCAGTTTCCATGCCTCCGGCAGCTCTAAAGCCAGACTGATGATCACAGAGAAAACCAACAAATTCAGTGTGGAGAGTAAACTGGGAGATGGCCAGCTTTTCCAAGAGTTTGCCCAGGAAAGGGGTGATGGAGATTGGGCAATAGTTTGCCGGGCAGGTAGGATTGGTAGATGGCTTCTTGAGTTGTGGGTGCATAATGGAGTGCTTAACGGGAGAGGGGAACGTTCCAGTGGCGAAAGAGTGATTTCAGAAAGTGGCCAATGCTGGAGTGAGGGTGTCATTATGGTCCTTGATGGTTCTAGTGGAGCAGGGGAGCACCTGTTTGGACAAAGCTTTCATAGATCGAACTTGTCTAGAAACCTTGTCAGGTGTTGTCAGAGAGAAAGAGGAGAAGGGTGGAGGAGAGGTAGAGATGGCCAAAGGGGGGCAGAGAGAGGAAGAGGGAGAGGAAGAGGAGATAGAGGACACCATGTCCTGAGTTTTAGTATAGACGTGAAAGGCCAGAGCCCTACAGAGGTCCTGGGAGGGAACAGGAGGGGTGGAGACCGCAACAGGATTGACCAGTTCCTTGCAGATTTTAAAGAGTTTGGCTGAGTTGTTAGAGGCCGCAGATACCCGAGCTTGAATGTGTGCTCTCTTCTTGATGAGTGTTATTGCTTCGACTGGCATTTTGGTGCAACCAGTCTAGGTTTGTCTAAATGTGGCCTGGCATGCTTTACTGTAATGTTATTACGTGTCTACACTGGTCCACATTGTGCAGCCAGTGGGACATGTTTTCAATGTGGCATGGAATTTTGAATAGCAACCATTAATGTTCCTGTGCACTGTGGGTGACTTGCATGTATTGGATTAGCATTACCCTACAAATCAATTGCAAACACTCTGACTTTTTAGCACATTTTTCTCAGAAAGTGTGCTGTATATTGCATTAAAACACATTTTTATACATTTCTACTAGTATAGTGTGCGGCATACCCCTTCAGCAGCACGTTTGTGCGTATTGTGCAAACCTGATAATCTAGGCTGGCCCAGAGTGTGACATGACCCGTGATTTGTTGCCGAGATGGGGGGCCCCCTCAGCATGGCTCGCAGGGGGGCCCCCACATTTTGTGTTACGCCACTGAATTCAGACAGTCAGCAGCAGCGCTGCGGCCCGGGTATTGGTAATGGTAAACAAACAAGATTCTTAACTCTGCTGCCTGCTGCACAGCTCACTCATGCGTTCCCCCTCCCCCTAGCCCTTCCTCCGCGCCTGCTGCCTGTGCATTTGGACGTCACGTGCCCAGGCCGGCATGCTGCACGTGCCCCTGCAAGTGCGCAGCCTGAGCTTCAGAAGTCACTAGCCCTGCAGCGATGCATGCCCTTGACTACTGACAGAGTTAGAGAAGTGCGACTCCGCCGACTCGACCTCCTGGAGACTTTAGTCCTGAGGAGAGACCTCACACTTACTCAGCCTACTAAGTAAGGTAAGTCAAGTTAAAGCGGCACAGGCAGGTGTGTTTTCATGCAGGGGTGCCACAGCGATGCAACTCTGCCTGTTTAGTCAATGTTTAGAATTCAGGAAAAGCCATCAAGCCCCTTTATTCGTCCCACTTGTTCATTAATTTGCACGTGATAAATTGTAACATTTCCCCTGCTTTCCTGTCCGGCACCTTTAAAGCTGCATAAACTTCTGATGGCGCTGAACTGGAGGTGAGGGGGGGGTTTGTGCGGCATGGTTTCTCACCACACAAACCTGATCTGCTCGTTCACACACCGTGGGTCTAAGCAAAAGATTGTGCACAGCTGTGAGGTGCCCCCCCCTCAACCTCTATGTCCTATCTGACACCCTGGAGGTGCAGTACAGGCCGGGCCGGCATCAGGTGTTGGGGAAGGAGGATTTAATTAGAGGGAACGATTGAGCGACCGTCACAAGGGAAGAACATCTTCCCAATCCAACAATGTCAACCTAACAATGTGCACCCAACAAGTATTAACCCCCACACACTAAAAAATAAATACTAGCAAATATTGTAATTTTAAGCTGAGGTCCCAAAAATAGGCTGGTGAACCAGTGTGTAGAGGTGCACTCTGAGAAGTTATTTCAGAAATGTAATTTAAATTGTTTTAGTAGTCACTAAATAAGCGCTGGGTCCCACTTCACAGTGATCTTTTTCGATGATGTTTATTATAAACATGCACTCGTGGATGGTTAGCTGGTGCTCTCTTGGATTCTTTTCAATTAATGCAACTTTTGAATTGCTGCCTCCGTATTATTTTTGCAGATGGGAAATAATACAGAGGCAGCAATTTAAAAGTTGCATTAATTGAAAAGAATCCAAGAGAGCACCAGCTAATCATCCACGAGTGCATTTTTTTAATAAACATCATTGTGTCGAGAACCACCGTGAAGACGGTGAGTAGACAGAAGTCCATACCTTACAAATTCAGGAAAGATCACTGTGAAGTGGGACCCAGCACTTAACTGAGTCCCACTCACGGTCTTACAAAAATGAAGTCACTAAATGACAATATACCATATACCTTTGATTTAGGTGTGAACGCAACATATTGTTGAACTTCAGATAACCCTATAGGTGGTTACCCTCCTTTGAATCTTTTCCAACAAATGGACACTGAAAGGACACAGGTCAGTCCCTTGGTTTTTTAAATCAAATTATCTACTAAAACACATAAGTTATAAATAGAATCAAAATTGACATTGATTTATTTTATTTATTTATAGAATTTAATTGGAAAATGTACCTGATGAAGGGCTAGTCCCGAAACGCGTCGTACAAATTTAGGATTTGGAAGACATTGGTTTATATTGAAAAGGAAATGAAAGTTCAGTTTTCTATGTACAAACAATCAGAATTACAGGCTGAAATTGTTTATTTGCAAAGTGTTCAATGTAATGATATTTGCTTAACTTAGTAATACTTTTGTTTTAAGTATAAATTAACATGTTTTTGAAAAATATATTTGTATACTGATTCAAGTGAGTCCTTTGTGGCATATTTAAGTTAATCTAATTAAGACTAAATTTACCCTGTGGACAATTAGAGAATGATCACGACTGATGTTAGTCAGACAAAAGTGTGCCCTGTGTTAGCCCACCGTTTTCTAAGGTGGACCAACCTACTGTCATATCCCAAAAATAGGCTGCATACATGTTAAACCAGAACATTGCACTCAAACTGTGTGTCATAAAGGGTATCACCCCATCACTGCGTATTCCAAAATGCCGATTTTCCACAGCCCCATTTCACTGAATATATATATGGGAGTGGGGGTGTAAAGTTAATAATAAATGTGAGCGGTTATGGGGGGGAGGCTGCACACGGTCTCCTCTGCATATATATGCAGTGAAATGGGGTAAAACAAAAATGTCTGCATTTTGGTGATGCACAGTAAGAAATGCGTTTAAGGACGTACATAGAAATTTCTGGTTGAATGCGCCACTTTGTTAATAACTTTTAAGTTACTTACCTTCATACAATGGGGGTCATTCCGAGTCTGGCGTTAAGGGAAAAACGAGGCCGGTAAAGGAATAACGACTTCCTTTACCGGTACGGTCCATTCTGACCTGCCACACCGTTATTTACGCCACCGTAAACTACGATTGCGTAAATAGCGGACCAGTGTCGCGCGCCCGACACACCATCGCGTAAATAACGGGAAGGCGTAAACCATCTCCGATTCCAATCATCGCGAACACGGAAATAACGACCTCCACAAGGGCGCAAAGTACCTTACCGCCATGGTGTTAATACCGGCATCGCAGGGAAGGTGTTAACAACCCTGATCAGTGCTTGGAAGAGGAACAGGTGCACCCAATCAGCACAGGTGGAGGCAATAGAGTCTGGCACAGCACAAAAGGAGCACACCCACACACCACACCCCCACCCCCACCAAGATGATACCAATTGTAGCAGCAATCCTGGAGCTGGAGGCCCTGTTTGCAAGGCAGCAACTACGACAACAGCAACAACAGCAACCACAGCAACCACCACAGAGGATACACAGGAGGAGAAGGAGGGTGAGACAGGGCCAGCATGCACTACCGGTGCAGCCACCATTACCACGCCGGCAGCCCCCAATTCCCCGCATCAGAGCTACCCCCTTCAACCTCACACCAGAGCAGATCCACACCCTGTACCGGCTTGACTGGGACACCATAACCACCATAGTGGCCCTGATACATACCGACATAGTGAGCCTCATAGAAATCAGCACTGCCATCCCCCCTCTACTAAAGGTAGTGTCCGTGCTCCACTTCCTTGCCACAGGCACCTACCAGCATACAGTGGGGCACATGCATGGCATTTCACAGCCAATATTTTCCCGGATACTCAACCAAGTGCTGGATGCCCTCCTCAAGCACAGAAGGGACTACATATGCCTCCCCCGGACTTCACAGGAGATATATGATACCAAAGCTGCCTTACATGCACTTGCAGGCATGCCAAATTGCATAGGTGCCCTCGACTGCACCCACGTAGAATTGGTGGTTCCCCATGCCATGGAGGTGCCGTATCGCAACCGCAAGCAATACCACTCCATCAACGTCCAGATGGTGTGCAATGCCAGTAAGGCCATCACACAATGCAATGCTCGGTACCCCGGATCAACTCATGACTCCTTGGTCCTGCGGAACTCAACACTACCACGCTACATGGGCCGACATGCCGGACAACGTACCTGGCTGCTTGGTGAGTAACCATGATGGGCCATGGCAGTGCATTAGGTCCCTGAGTGGGTTGTCAGCATACCCCATTGCGATTGGGGGTGGGGGAGATGCATACCCCACCCGGGAAGGAAAGGGGGGGTGCATACACCACCCGGGAGGGAAAGGGGGGGGATGCATACACCACCCGGGAGGGAAAGGGGGGGTGCATACTCCACCCGGGAGGGAAAGGGGGGGATGCATACTCCACCCGGGAGGGAATGACAACGCTATTGTAAGTTGTGCACCACACAGAACACTGTGCCCCATGACAAGTGGCACGCCACATTACCACCTAACCACACAGTAGTGAATACGAGCCAACACATAATGGTACCTGACAAACAGTTACCCTGGCCTAAAACCACGACACATGCATCACACATCGGTGGACCTAACACACCGTAAGGCCATCGTGCACCATGCAGTGCAATAGCACCATGTCGCAGACTCCTGCATCTCAACACAAAGGACAGTCATCCATGGGAGTGCATAGAGGTTAGTCTGACAGGGATCCTACTGCGTGTGACTGGTTCGGCACCTCCATAGGATAGCTGCCAATCACCATGATAGGGATCAGTGCTGAATGAAGGCTATGCTACCAACTACTACCAACACACCCTTACAGCAGGTCTCATGCAAGTCATCAATCAATGCAGTCCAACACTGCTGCATGCATAAACGATGCACATGCAACAAGACATGAGTGCGCACCATGACCCATCAGGGAGAAGCTACCCGCTCCATCATTCCATTGGCCAGCACACATGGCCGGACCAGTAATGGGTTGATTGTATCCAGGGACATGTGTGCATGGCCAGTCATCACCCGCTGCAATGTAAGACTGGCACAGTTCTCCACCATGAATGTACCAACACTTACCTTCATTCCACTCTCATGCAGATGATGCTGGCTACCCTTTGAAACCGTGGCTCATGACCCCGGTCCGCAACCCCCAAAACAGGCACGAGGAGGACTATAATAGATCTCATACCCGTACACGGGTGGTCATAGAGCAGGCCTTCGGCCTTCTGAAGGCACGATTCCGTTGCCTCAGCCGGTCAGGTGGGGCCCTCATCTACAGCCACGAGAAGGTGTCCAAGATCACCATGGCATGTGTAATGCTGCACAACATGTGCATCCGTCGGAACGTGCCACTGCCCCCTGACGTGGGACTGCTACCACCAGATGAGGAGGAGGAGGAGGAGGTGGAGGAAGGAATGGCAGAACAGCAACATGGTGCCGATGCACGGGAGGGACGTACCGTGCAACAAGCATTGATCGAGCAATATTTCTGAATCACAAGTCAGCTAAGGGGGTGAGGATGACAGGGCATTGGGCACTGGGTGTGGGGATACATGTACTACATGCACTGTGAGACATTAAAAGACACATGCACAATAATGAATGTCCACTCTGTATTGTAGGATAGACCAAACTGTGTATTGTATCATGATGTCCAAACGTGTACAACAGATCCTTCACCCTCACCCCCCTCCCCCTCCCCCCAACTCCCACACACACCCTCAACCCCCTCCCCTCCCCCCCAACTCCCACACACACCCTCAACCCCCTCCCCCTCCCCCCCAACTCCCACACACACCCTCAACCCCCCCCCAACAACCCCACAATCTTCCCATCAGTGCAGCATTGTCCACATGTGTGTGGCTGCACGGTCAATGGGCACTGCCAGAGCCTGGGCCATCCCTTCCATTCCGGCGCATCGTGCGCAGTGACCTATGGACCGGGCTGGTCTGCGTGGAGGAGCTCTGGGAGGGTGGCTCCTCCTGCTGGGGCTGTGGTCTGGGGGGTGCTGCCTCCAGGGCATCAGCAATCCTGCCAAGCATCTCACAGATGCGGTTTGTGCTGCTACTGATGACCTCGCCCAGGGCCTGAAGGTCATTATGTAGCACCGACCCTGATTCCCGGTTGTCCCGGAGGAACTCCTCTATCATGCCGTGAGGTGCTGGCAGCGCACTGTTTCTGCAGCCGATGTGGGCGATGTGGTTGGCAGGCTCCGTGTTGTCGTGCCTGCAGGACTTACAGGACTTCCTGCAGGGGAAGTGGGCACATGACAGACAGGTGTATCCGCTTCGCCTGTGAGCCCTGGGCCGTCACTCGACCCAGGGTCGCTATGGGCAACCTGGCTGTACGAGGGAGTGTCTGGGCTCTGTACATAGCCATTGGGCTCCTCCACGATGTTGATGGTGTTTGGTGATGTGCTGCCTGGCACATCGAGGATGCACATGGCAGCATTCTCCCCTGACGCACTTGATTCCTCATGGTGCAACGTGGGGCATGTGTCCCGCAGAACTGCAGGCATGTCCAGGACCGCGGATGTGGGTTGTGTACCCTCCATGGGGGTTGCTGGGGCAGGTGGTGTGGCATGTGCCTTCTTCCTTGCTGCAGGTGTGTGCTGTCCCCTGCCTGTTGCCCGGTAGGTACTTGCCCGGGGGCCTTCCTGGTCCTCACTTTCATGACCGGTGCCTGTGGGGGGCAAGAGAGAGACAGCATGAGCAATGATCTGGGTGTCAGAATTACTTCCAGACAATAGTATTACGATGGGATAGCAGCGTTTTGGTGACATTTGGGTGCTGAGTGGGACTGTGAGCTTTGCTTGGATGGTAAAAGCATACTGTGGGCAGGGTCACTCATGTTGGCGGTGTACTGTGGTGACTGACATTGACCGGCTTTTTGTGTGGCATGCCCAATATGGGTGTCAGCCTTGCACCTGACATCATCCTGGGTCCCAGTTGTTACGGCTTCATTGGGGGGGGGGTTTGCCCAAACATGATGTGACTGCTTGACCTGCCCTTGGCGATGACTTGCATTAGGGATGCATGTACTGTTTACACTCATGGCACTCACCTGCGTCAGCTGATGAAGGATCACCGCAATCCATATCGCCAACGCCTTCGATGGCTTCTGTGCCCATCATCTCTGCACATGTTTCCTCCCAGGGCATCATTTTTATGGGTGAGCCTGGGCCTCCTCCTGTCTCTAGGGCCAGATTGCGGTTTGTTGAGAGGATGGCCCGCACCCTCAGACGGAGGTCATCCCAGCGTTTGCGGCAATGCGTTGTGCTGCGGGGGGTGTTACCGACAGCGCTCACCCTCTGCGAGACCAGCTCCCATATCTCCTTCTTCCTGAGGATGGTGGGCCTGCGCATGTCGCTGCTGAAAACAGTCTCTGCATGTTCATGCAGAGTATCAACAAGTACCTGGAGTTCGTCCTGGGAGAATTTCTCCTTCCTGATGCGCGCAGCACCCTTTTTCAAGGTTTTTGGCATGATGCTTGTCTCAGGAGTCTAATTTGCCTAGCACGATATGCCCACGAGTCCTGTATGGGGAGGATTGCAATGGATTGTGTTTTTAAAGATGGCCGCCATGATGCTTCCCGTTCCTGTTCGATGACGTAATTTCCGTTTGCGGTATTTAACGGTGCCCGTAATTTACGGTCATTGTTAATTACGGGCACCGCTATTTACGCAGTAGTTGGAGGGTGATGGTGTTAGTTACTTCTCGGTTGTTGTCGGTAAGGGGTTTGATGCGCCCTTTACCGGTATGGCGCTAGGGGGTTTACCGGCATGGCGGAAAGCTCGTGCCCGCGAGGTCGGAATATGGTGCTATTTACGCCTTGCTACCAACGCGGATACGGTATTTCCGCCATGCCGGTAAAGTCAGTGATTTACCGCGAACCTCGGAATGAGGCCCAATGTGTCTAATACATCAAATATATTTCAAAAAATATTCTTGAACCACACATTTGTGTCCCAACAAATGTCATGGTACTACAGTTATTCTTTTTGGGACACATTTTAAGTAACTCAAAAGTTATCAATAAAGCGGTGCATTCAGCCTGGAATTTCGACTAACACGCCCAATGTGATACAATAACGGAAATGCTGTGCAGTTTGAGTGTTACACTTATATCCAGCAACAGTCAGTTGTACTACAGCGCTAATACTAACAAGGAAGACAGTGAGTGTGACCTGCCCAGTTTGAGCAGCAACAACCCATGCCTTCTCTCTCATGAGTGGGGTATTATTTCACCCTCTGTGTTCAGATAAGGGTCAGCATTGATGGGCAACAGTAGTTTGTTACCCTTCTACACCAACTTCTGCTTGGTGACTCCAGTGAACTTTAATCTAATTTCTGTTGGTCATACATTTCCATTAAGTCAATGGGCCTCTTAACGAGCATGAAGTTAGCTGTGCCTTTATGGCAAGCACGGCTACCACCATGCTTGCTACAGGCACCGCCTCCCGCGATTGGTGGGGTGTAAAGTTAATAATAAATGTGAGCGGTTATGGGGGTGAGGCTGCACACAGTCTTCTCTGCATATATATGCAGTGAAATGGGGTAAAACAAAACTTCTGCATTTTGGTGATGCACAGTAAGAAATGTGTTTAAGGACGTACGTAGACATTTCTGGTTGAATGCACCACTTTGTTGATAACTTTTAAGTTACTTACTTTCTTACAATGTCTCTAATTCATCAAATATGTTTCAATAAATATTCTTGAACAACACATTTGTGTCCCAACAAATGTCATGGTACTACAGTTAGTCTTTTTGGGACACATTTTAAGTAAATAAAAAGTTATCAATAATCATGGAGGTAGCTGTGCCTGTATGGCAGGCACGGCTACCGCCATGCTCGCTACAGGCACCGCCTCCCGCGATTGGGCAACAACCGGCCCATTACGAGATGAGTGGGCCGGTAATTGCCCATTCGCGGAAGGCAGTAATGCCGGGCTCCCGATCCCCATTCTGCCCCATAAGGCAGAATGAGGGTGGGGAGCATGGTTGCATCGGCACCCTTGATAACGGTGCCGGTGGCATTACGAGTTATTCTCGCAGGTGCCACACAGCAGAACTCATAATGCGGTGGCACGGTATGAACGGTGCCGGAGCCTTACTGGCTCCGTTCATACCGCGGCAACGAGTCTTATAATGAGGTACAATTACGTCTGCAGCAGTGCAGCCCTTCTCACCATCTAGCCAACTATGCAGGTGCAATGAATCACAAAAGGCCTCATCAGGGGTATTGCTTGCAGAGCCCATTTGGATGACTCTTATTCTGCTGACACTTCATATTGGTACCTTCCTGTCCTGTGTCGCGTTCCTATGCCTTAATTATTTCAGAAATAGCAATCCAGTGAACCCTAACCCTCTTTCCTGGGTAGGTTGCGGATGGTTCCCTGTTTATAATTAAAGTGCAGGTGCCAAGACCTTACGGGGAGGCAGGAGTTTGTGCTACCTCTGCCCAAGACCCACTGGCGATCCTCACAGCAAGGCTCTCATCATCTCGCCCATAGAATATGGCAACACATTCCTCTTGGTTCCTCTCTACCCCCTTTCAAAGAACTTTATGTGGAAGCGTGCGTAATCACACGCTCTTCTCAATACAATCATACTATTTTTCACGGGCTTTCACTCCCAACTCAACTTTTCTACACAATGTTCTACATCATAATTAAGGCCTTCCCATCAAGAAGACATTGCCAGTAGCCTAACTATCTAACTGTGCCATGAAGCTACCATTCCACTGAAAGCTATGCCCAAGTCAGGCTGGAAATCTCTAGGTGTAAGAAAGAGAAGACACGCAAAGCCTGTCTTAACTGTACAACCAAGGATTTTGTGTGCTCTCCCCAGTTCTGTTAGATAGTGTGACTGCAAAGTGAAAAAAGTGTAGAAAGGATGAAGAGGACAGAAAAAGAGAGGAGCAAGGGAGGGGAGAGAGGGGAACAAGAATGGAGTGCAGATGAAAGACAGGTATGGTTTGCAGCACAGGGTGGTCACTGTGTGCAGGGGAGAGAGGAGTGCAGGAAAGACCAGAGCACAGGAAAAGCCCAGGATGGTGGTTGGACAGCCAATCATTTTGAGACAAGCTATGCTCAGGCCATGAAAGCCTTTTGACCTGGGAAGTGGTAACATTTTTACATGAACTGAGCCTTATAAAGTGAGACGCCAAATGGAAGGATTTGTACTCTGCTTGCTTTTCTTTTTCTTAATTTTCTTCTGTTTTCTTGTCTTATTTTCTCTTTTTTATACAGTGATGATATATGTGATTTAATACGTACTGCTATTTTAATTTTGGGAAAAGTCGATTTCTTTGACTAAAACACAATAAATAAATAAAAAAGCAAAGTCCCAAGGTGTTCCCTGTTCCCCAGATTTTATGGATTTCCTGCGCCCCTGCGCTCAATATTGCCTAAATCCATATGTAGCACTCTATTAAAGATCGATGGGTGCGCCCAGACCCTGAATGTTCCCCTGGGAGTCCTTGCAATAGACTTTGAAAAAGCATTTGATTCTGTCCACTGGGAGGCACTCTGGGAGATCATGCATAAAATGGGGTTCCGAGAACAATTCCTATCCTGGGTTCAACTACTATATAACGCACCGATGGCCGAGGTCAGGCTGAATGGCTGGATGTCTCGATCCTTCCCCTTGGGAAAAGGGATGCGGCAAGGCTGCCCCCTATAAACCCTCCTTTTTGCACTAGACATGGAACCACTTGCCCAGCTCCTAAGAGATACACCCACATGGAGAGGTTTCATTATACACAGATGACCTGTTGATATACATGCGTGACCCCAGGACGGCATGTGCGGTAGTGATGCAACTACTCCAGAAATACCGGGCCTTTAGTGGCCTGAAAGTGAACTGGCCCAAATCCACGATATTTGCATTAAACCAACTAGGCATGGAACCCCCAGAGTCTTGCCCATATAAAACAGCCCCCGACCACTTTCAGTGCCTAGGTATCAAGATCACAAGAAACCTTAATGATTACACGTCCAACAATTTACAACCCATCACAGACCGGTTTGAGGGGGATGTGCAACATTGGATGTCTCTGCCACTGACCCTGTTGGGCCGTGCTGCATTGTTTAAAATGCTAACACTCCCTCGTTACCTGTACATACTTCAGAATGCCCCACTCCACATACCGGGGAAGAAGTTCCAAAAAATAGACTGTACACTCAGAAAACTTCTATGGGGAGGTGGACAACCGAGAATAGCCCTCCGAACATTACAAAGATCGATATGGGAAGGTGGCATCGGCCTGCCAAGGCTACAGTCTTACTACTGGGCTAGCCAAATGTCGGTAATAAATGACGCACAGCATGCAGAATCCACACTGCCGCACGTGCGAGTATCACCCCCCCTGAAGATATATGCTGCAACACCCAGATTAGGTCCCAGTAAAATGGCATCACATACACCTCATATCTGGAGGGAGTTGCATGCTTTTATAGGGAGGGAAGACAAGATCACACCAATACAGCCACTATGGAACAATGGGAATCTCCCTGAGGTAACCAAACTGCCGGAATAGCCCACATGGGTGAGATGTGGTATAGGCAAGGTTGGGGACCTCGCAGAGAATGACAATATTAGATCCTATGAGGACCTAGCTCTGTCCTTTAACCTCCCAGAGGCGGAACGATACCACTATACACAGCTCCGACATGCACTACAACAGCATTTTCCTGCCCTCTCCAACATGCCAGATAGTACCCCACTGGAACGAAACACAATCAAAGACCATATTCAGGCAAAAGTCACCACAGTGTTGTACAACACTATAACCTCCTTTGCCACACCAGAACTGACACGGCTGATGAAAAAATGGGAAGAGGAGGTTGGGGAAATCATGCCAGAAGACTGGGTCCAGATCCTAATGTACCCCCGTGAAACCGCCATCTCGACTAGATTAAGGCTAGTCCAGCTTAAAATATTACACAGGATCTACTACCCGAGAGTGGCCTTACACCGCTGGGGTAAAATAACAGAACCCAACTGTTTACGCTGTTATGGAGAGGAGGGAACCTTTTTTCATATATTATGGGAATGCCCACATATCAGCCACTACTGGCAACAGTGCTGAAATATCCTTACAAGGGTCCTACAACAAACAATCCCCAGAGACCCTAAACTATTGCTACTAGGAGCAGACAGCAAGGTAGAGCTGTCAAGATATGAAAAGCTATGCTTCGTGACCGCGACTGCGATAATCAAAAGAAATATAGCCCAACTCTGTAGAGCAGCACAATCGCCACAGGTAGACCAGTGGATCACAGATGTACAAATCTGCATAGCCATTGAAAGGAGAGTGTATAGAGCCAGGGGATGCCCCGAAAAGGCAGAAAAGATCTGGCAACGCTGGGAAGACACTATATGAACTCTCAAACCTTAAGGTCTTGATAGCATGAGATACGGGATATGAACACTGCAGCAGAGGTCTCACCATGAGAAATGTTATGCAATTTATGCAATCTGTATGAGCACGTATACCATCGAATGTTATTGTTGTTATTATGCTCTGGCCCGGTAAGGACCAACAGTTGTATGTTATAAAAACCAATAAAATAATATATTAAAAAAAAAAAAAGATCGATGGGGACAAATGAGTTTCTGTCGGGTTTGGCGTAACGTAAATGATGGCAAGTCTTGTGAGTCCTTGTGGAATGGGATCGAGAAAAAACACATTTTTCAAAAGGATCACTGTGAAATATTGAGCTTCCACTGTGTTACTACACAGTATCATTGCTGGATTAGGAACTAAAGGAAACTCTGCATCTACAATCTAATTAATCGGTCTCATATCTTGTATAAATCTCCATGACCCTCCTTTGGATTTTTTAATCGGGTACAGCGCGGTATGACAAAATGATCCCGATGGCACCAGAATCCCATGTTTCATCAGTGCTGAAATGGTCTGGAATATACCTTCATCAGCTTCTCGAGACATAGGGTTCTTCTTTGCTCGAGGTAAAATCTCTCAGCCTTAGGTTTTATTTTAACTTCCTCTATTCCCTTCAATAAACCTATATCATAAGGGCCTGTGATCCAAACAACGCTTGGCAGCTTTTCCAAGTATTCCTGACAAAATGCTGGACGTTGCCACATTATTGCCATTTGCTGTGGGACTTTTCTTTTCTCTATTATTATCCACTATGTAATGCTCATAAAGAATACCACTTCATCATCTGTTTGATCTTCCCTGAACATGTCATCATCAGTTATGTCAGTCAATCTGTACCCTTCCTCAAGAGCTATTACTGTTCTCCATGGTCTACCCTCATCATCTACTTCTTCAAGCATAGCCATTTCCATTCATACTATGGCTGTTTCTAAATCTATAGGGATGGTCTGTCCCCCCTCTTCGTCCATGGGTATTCATAGTCTAAACATATCAGGTATCCTCACAATGTTTCCCACTAAGCCAGGTATCCATGTTAATAGAATGCTCACTCCATATAAAAAAATATAAAACAATCTCTGGATCTACTGGAACGCCTTGCAGAGCCACTTGTCCTGTGAACGCCAGTATAAATTCTCCCATGTTTAAATATTGTATCCCTGGAGTGGAACGCACTTTTACTTGATCAGTAAATAAAATTGTCATGTTCAGTTTTGTCATTAAATGTCTTCCGAAAATGTTGCCAGGTGCCTGTCTTGAATATGACAAAGGAACAGACATGTCACACTCTCCTGTCAGTACTTTTCCTGTGTTTGCATACTGCTGGGTTTTCATAGGGGCTTGTTGCGACTGCCCTTGTGGTGGATTAATTTGCACTTGTTCTTGTTGTTGCACCTGCTGCACTCGCAGCGCTTGTGTCTGATATAATGTGTGATCCTCGGCAAAGCCTTTTCTAGCCTGTGTGCAATATGGTGGAGAATAATTTGCCCCCTCTTAAAAATTGACCATTCTATACATTCCCTTGGCTGCGACTTACACTTGCAATGTACCCTGTCATCCCACAAGTCCAACATACTGGGGGTGCCCGACTGACAAACCCTCCTTGAGTATTCTGGTTCTCATTCTGCGCACCTTGAAACCCACGTTGATTATTTTGAAATCCTCCTTCTCTTTCTTTATAGCCTATACCTCTGCCTCGTGGCACAAACCCATATCCACCTTAATCCATTGGGCGTAAATCACTCGCCTGCGATGCACCCATTGCTTCCTGCATTCCCAATCCTTCTCCGCTTGTCAATACTGCCCCTTCTATGGCAAATGTTGTCACTTTTTTCTGAACTAACTTGGCTTCCTGAATTTTCCTATGCTCATCTCTCTTCTTATTTTTCTCTTGTAATAACCAACAATGGTGTACTATTGTCAGCTGTATCTCAGCCCATGGCTTCGCTTCCATCCCCACTTGTTTTTTCAGCTGTCTTTGCATTGGCTCAGGCAACCCCTGACATAAAATGTGGTAAAATAATGCCACTGTCTTTTCCCACAGCTTGTGTGTTCCAAGTTGCCATGTATCCTGAATTTCTTGATTGTAAGCAATAGGGTGCCGATCTTCCTTCATTGTTCATGTCATAATTGCACCCATATCTGATATGTCAGGATACTGTACCCTGAGTGCCCTCCAAACATCTGCTCTGCAATTACTAAATGGCGCTCTATCATGCTCTGTATTCTGTGCTGTCAAACTTGAATATCCTGCTCTTCTCCATATGTCATCAGTCCTTTTCCCAAAAATAGCTGCCAGGAGAACTTTTATGTCGCCTATGGCCAACATATTTCCTCCTGTCATTTTTTCTAGTTCGTATATCCATTTCCCAGCGCCAAGAGTCAAACTCGGGAGCGTACACCTTAAATTATCTGTGTCCATTTGCGGCCATGGAATATACTGTGGTTTTGCTCCTCCTGAGTGTACCCCCTCCCGGAGTCAGATCCCATCATTAGTCTATCCATGGCAGGGATGATCGTCCATGTCTATCTCCTTGTGGCTAAAGACCTTAACCTGCTCACATATGGCAGGGACTCTCCCTTCTCACTTTGCAATCATCCTTTGGGATGCTCAGGATATGCTGTAGGATCTTGCGTCCTATCTTTAGGTTGTTCCAGATCAGACCATCTCACTTCTTTATCCATTTGCAAGCCTCGTACAGGGGTACTCGCGCTCCCTCCTTCTATCCTGAGACGAGACTCTCTTTCCTCATCTGACATGTCTTGTCCCTAACTAGTGTGACTATCATCCCCTTCACCCTTATACAGATTTAGTCTACTTACAGACATTGCTCGAAGTTCATCACTGAACAGGCTTCCCTCCTCTCTTCATGATTGAAGCACTGGAGATCGATCATTGTTCCCTCGAGTTTCATACTCGCATTTTTGCTTTAACTGTTGATAGACTTTATCAATCCTTGCTCCGATGCTTTCTGCATCAAATCTTTCTTCTTCCAATACTACTCTAGATGCCACTGGCTTTGCTTCCTTTATCAAAAGGAACTCTTCTATTCTGTCCCACCGTACTTCTGGGCTTGGCCCTATTGGTTCCTTAAGAATTAAACTGGTAGCAAGACCTTGTTGTCTCCTTTTTCGTTCCATTTCTTCATCTACTTCTCTAAGCGTTCTCACATCCCTTCTAATTCTTTCTTCCTCTTGCCTTGGTTATTCCCCTCTCCTTATTTCTTCCCTTCTTTCCTCTTCTTCTCTTTTTCTCTGTAATCTTTTGTCCCTTAGTCTTTGGCCTTCCTCCTCTTCTTTCTTCCTTTCCTGTCCTGTCTATCCCTCTCTATTATCACTCTCTGTCTATTGTCATACTGTCTTTCTTCTTCTCACTGTTCATCTTTGCTTTCTTGCTCCTCCTGATATATATGTTCTTGTCACTCTCTGCACTTTCTTTTCTGTTTGTCTTCTCTCAATCGCTTCTCTCGTTCTTTATCCTTTCTTTCTGGTTCATCCTTGTCTTCTATTTGTCTAACTTCCTCAATACTTTTCCAATCTATTTTAACTAATATCTGTCCTCCCATGCATTTGTTCTGCATGAGCACTCTCTCGTCAGCTTTATCCTTCTCTCCTTTCCATCTCTTAATTTCCCTGTCTATTTCTGTGGACAGTTTCGACCGTTCACTCCTTTCTTCTTTATCGTATGTGATCTTATAGATCTCTTCTTTTCTCTTATGCTCTTCTGGACTGTTTTCACTATTGTAATCTGGGGGTTTGTATATCAGATTACTTTACCCTGTCACCGCTTTCAACTCCTTTAACCTTTTAACTGCCATGGGTCCCCCCCAGTGCCAAGGCCTTTTTTGGTAATTTCAGTATGTTGCCATTCAATGCCTTCTAACGGTTTCTCCATCATTAACCCCTTAAGTGCCAAGGACGAGCTATCTCGTCCTTGGCAACAGGGAGGTAATCCCAAGGACGAGATACCTCGTCCTTGGCACTTAAGGGTTTAAAGGATATAAACCTATTTCATCCATACTGACACCTTTTACTTCGGCGAGGTAAGGGGAACTGAAGGCTCAACACCTTCCTCCTTTCACTGACTAAGCATTCACTCCTCAGGTGGCGGGTCTTCCCTTTCTTTTTGGTACATCTTCCAGAGATCTAAAATCGCTAATCTTTTCTCTATTTTCTTCCTTCTGTACGCAGCATGCAAGTATGTGGTCATGTGGTTGTAATACCACTTTTGACAATGATCCCATTGTGGCCATGGCATGAACATTGTATCTGTTGTGCCTTTTCCCATTCCGCACTATACTGTTTGAGCTTGGGCATGTGCTTTGGTAATGTTTTACATAAGTGCATCAGGGAAGTGTCTCCCATAATGTCCATACTTACCAGACTTATTAAATAATCCTTATACTTTTGTTTAAATCACTACTTTTCGAAGTCTTTAAAACAACAAATATGAGCACCCACCGTCAATTGGTGCTCAAGCCTCTAATTTCTTGACTGCCTATATCTACCTTTTGATTGGCGCCAATCACTTTGCTACGCTCGATCACTTTTGCTCCTCAACTTTTTCAATGTTTTCACAACATCTATCGCTCTTCAATATTTTTACTCAACAAACAATATTCCGACTAGTCGACATTACACATTTATAAACACCATGATCACCTTTTTCTCTCTTTATACCCTATACAAGGTTTGAGATTCACCTTACGTAATTCTAATTACGCATTTTATGTTTCTGCTCTACCCCTGTTGGGATTTAAGATGTCTCCTTCAGAAACTCCCTTGAGTCAGGACTCCTGGCGCTACCTTTTCTTGACAATATTTCCCATTACTCAAAAATGATCACAATCCCATCCCCTTCATTTGCCATTGCCCTTAGTATACTCACCATTCAGTCGTTAATCAACTTGAGGCCTTCGGTATTGACTCCTTCAATCTGACCACTTCCCTTCCATCCGCAGAGTGCCGGTGGAAACCGGGCAGGGATTTCATCAGAGGGGGACCTGCCCACTGTCTTGGTTCTTCTTGCAACTTTATTTCTATCGGCCGCTCTCCACAGGAACCCCACAATCTTCTGGCTAATGGCAAAGGTTGCCAGATCATCCGAAAGACAGGGGACAAACTAGTTTGGATCTTTTCCAACCATCCGTACCACTACCACGTGAACTTATGGTTCTTTAGTAACGTGCATGCAATGGATGGGGTTGCAGGATAACTCCAAATAATCAAACCAACTCAGGAAGAGGGCAAAGGTTGCTGTTGTATTAACATTTATCAGGGAAGTTACAACGGACATCAAGGGATGTTCGGTCAGCTCTCCACAATTTTCTCATTAAACATTGACTTTGTCCTAAAAATTCTTCAGAGGTGATGCTATAATTCGTGGCAAATAAGAAAAACCTATAAGTGATTATAATTGTTTCCAGGGGAACATCTAAGTATACTTTCTATAAAGAGTAGGATGTGATTGGTTGCCCTAATGTCATGTGGACAACTCATGCCATCTCCAACAGTATTAAGTATACGGTTTATCATTGGTCTTCATACTATAAAGCCCTTCATTAACAGCCTCTACAATTGGTTTGCATGTTTGTGCCTTGTCTTGAATGTTCGTCTCACTTAGCAGCACTTAAGCTCAGACCCAGGTGCCAGAAGGTGGACTTGAATTTACCTCCCCACTCAATTAGCCCAATATCTCTCATCACCCATGCCTTCTGCCATGAAGATTGTCTTTGAACTTGGCCTAAGCCTTTCAAAGTATCCTTGACTGTGGGAATATATGAGAGTGCAGGTAAGCACTATCATTGTTCTAGGACTCCAAACTGAACTATATTTCCATCCTTGGCTCACGTGACAGGAGGCCACGATTTGGTCCATTCTTCAACATTTAAGTGTCTTAAATTAATAAAACATGGCTCTCTTGGTGTTATTTCGTTGACCCTTGATAAGGGATGATTCATCCTTCACACTTTCACTGCTTTCAAGAATAGATAACTGACCTTGGCTGGTTCTGTTTTGATGCCAGGCCTCGCCATGCATTTCCACGATCTCAGCTTATTCTTGCTGCGACACAATTCTCTGCCTTTCCTCTCCATGGGTCGGGCCTACTGAATTCATGACACTGAAGTCCATTTCCTACACAATGGTGGTTTTGCGTGCATTCTATTCACTACATATAGACATCTTCTATGATGACTTGGTCTACTTGCTTTTCAGCGTCTGTACAATTATTGAAAGGTTGATTTTCTGCAGTACTTTGCACATGTACAATCTCTTTCTGCATACAAAAGTTTGCTCAATTCTTAACTCTGTCATCAGTTTTTGTAAGATCCATACATTCTCTACAGCAAGTATTCTCAGGGTGTTACACTTGTCTCTTGTGACGTCACTAGCTACACTCTTTTACTCCTTTTCCTATTCCTACAGGGAGTTCCCCCCTCAAATTATCATCTCTTCAGGGATACATTTGATAGGGTTTTCTCAGTGAATACCTTTTCTCAAATATTCACTGCAGTATTGGTACAACTGCTGGTACAGTCTAAAACTTCCAACATATGGGAGGTGGGAGGGCAGTATTTCCTGCAGAGGCATGCAGCTGCTCCTCTACAGCTCCATTGAGTGCCTGTCAATATTTACATCAGGGCAACGGCGTGTGCATCATCCTACACATGACCACCTCATGTGGTGACAACTGTTGGCCCTTGTGGGCAAACTGAACAGTGCCAAACACAGTCAATATAGCCAGCTCCTCTTGAGCATTGCACATATTTTTTCCAACTTATTCTTCAACAGACAATTTAATCTCTCCACAATTCCGTTTGCTTGTCGGTGATAAGCTGTAGAGAGCTTGTGCTTGATTCCTAATAATTGTGTTATCTCAGTGAAAAATTCCTTTGCAAATTGAGGGCTGTTTTCGGACCTCAGGCCATCACATATCCCCACCTGTGAACTACCTCTCTAATCACAAAATGTAGCTGCAGATTTTGCATCAGTGTGTACACATGAACCAGCCTCAATCCATCGGGAAAATGGACATACAATCACAATCATATAAGGATAAGTACTGCACCTGTTTACCATGTCAATGAAATTGACATGGAGTTCCTTGAAAGTCACTGAAGGTCGGGGCAATGTTGCCCTTAGTGTTTTCAATGTGTGCCCATGGTGGAACATGTGGCATGTTGTACATCTGTCCACAGATTTGTCTACATGCTCTGCCACAATCCTAACTTCGCCCATAATGACTTCTCTTCCGGTGGCACTTGTTCCTGCAACTCTACAATGTGCACCATGGACATTGAGTTGTATAGTTCTGGTAACAGCTCCTGCTGTACTGCTATGACAGGTGTTTTGCTTTCCATTGGAAAGGGCATATAAGATGCCTGTTTGGCAGCTGCATCCATAGATGCATGTGATATTGGATCTGTCCCTTGGATGTGCGCTGCACACTTCACAATTGCTACATGTAAATGACCCTTCAGTGCATCTATTAATTTGGACAATAATGCTGCTTGCTGAACTGGTGACCCATCTTACCTGGTATACCACCTCCATTTCCCCTCTTGATAGACCTGCATGTACCGTGAATGTTACATAAGCTGAGTCTGTATATATGGTGACATCATCTTCTAATGATGTCTTAAGTGCTTCTATAAGTGCTTTAAGTTCTACTGTTTGTGATGATAAATGGGAGGGTAGTCTCTTTTGCATTAATACCTGATCTTCCTGACCCTTCACATATCTTATCACTGCTGTTCCTGTGTGCCTTTGTCCATTCTCCTGATTTATCGTTCATGACCCATCACCATAAAGTACTTCTCCTGTATTGAAAACATCCTCACTCACCTTGCTGCTTTCCTCAGGAGTTATTATTATTATAATTGTTTATTTATAATGCCCTTCATACACTGCACAGTGGTGTACTTGATCATGTGATTCAATGGGTTTGGCTACAAGTGTTGCTGGGTTTACTATGTGGCACCTGATTTTGGTAATGGCTGGCTTAGACAAATATCATTTCATACCCAATCGCTCTTGGTGTGGTGAGAGTAGATTTGTTTCTCTCTAAAATTGTGAAAGCTGCATGCTCGACATATAATGTTACTGAGCATTCCATTGTGATTCTGGGAGATTTCTGAATTGCTAATGTGGCGACTGCTAGAGCTTGCGTGAATATGAAATGACCTTGCATTACTGGATCTTTGAGCCCACTGTAATAAGTTAGGGGCTTGTGTTTCTAGGAAGATCACTGGCTAAGGAGTGCTATCATTACCTGTCCATTTGCGTGATACTGTTATGCTCACCTGGTTTCTGTGGGGATGTTGGAGCACGGTCGCAGCCCTCCCAGGAGGTGAATTCCCCTTGTCAGGCTTCCTCCCCTACTCGTGAGCGGTGGACTGTGCTGGTTGTTGGTACTGTCTCTGTGAGGATATGAGAGAGCGTGAGAAGGCTGCTGTATGACTGCTGTCTCTCTCTAACCCTTCTTCCTAGAATGTGGTGAGCATACACCGACCCATACAGTTTCACCTGTTGTTTGATGACGGCAAGCTCTCTGTCCTGCTTCTCACAACAGGGGCACGTTGAATGGATCGAGTTCCTTCACTGATCCATGTGATGTGCGTGAAAGGCCAGACCGTCTGTGGCTGATCCACTCCTAAAAGTAGGTGTCTTTCGGCTTTTAAATATTGTAGTTTTGATTCTTGATTATTTTCGGTATTCTTGTAATAATGTCTTTCCTCCGCTTTCTCCCGGAAGGTAGTATGTGGCCCAGCTGTAGTTGCAGTGCAAGAGGCGAGGCCAAATAGGAAGAGAATTGAGTTCACAATGTTCCAACAGATGGTAAGTGTTGGTATTAGGTCAAGCATGAGGTGTAGGCTAAGCACAACCTTAAACATATTGTTTTATAGGTTTCTCACCTTGTCTTTGTCTTTTTCCCTTGCAGGCACTGTCTGTAACGACGTTGAGTTGGAACGCTGCTAGCCGGAGGTCTGGAGATGGAAGATAGATGCCTGACTCCAAGCGCATGTGTGCCGATGGAAGCAGATTGCGAGGTAAGTGCTGCGGCTGATAGCAAAAGGCAGGTAGGATGCCCTCTGGAGAGTTGATGAAGACAGGTAGGTGCGCTCTAGCTGGTAGCTGAAGTCCGGTAAGATGCGCTTAGGTGGCGGTGAGCGTTACACTGCAATAGCAGAATAATGCGAAGTGCGTGCTGGGAGGCAGAGCTGGCTTTTATAGCCTGCTCTGGCCACACCCATAGTCATGACTCATTCCCCTTCAAGGCCCCTCTCACGGGTATTCTTTCTCCTGGCTATGGCTTGGAGGGGTTGTTGCGATAGAATTGTCTGGTCAGTCGTAGAGCGTAGACAAATTCACTGGGTTCCCATGTACGATCTTGAGGTCCATAACCTTTCCAGTCAATAAGGTAGTACAGTTTTGATCGCACTATTTTGGAATCCAGAATAGTTTTGACCTCGTATTCAGGTTCTCCTTCTATGATGTCGGGCAGAGGTGGGGCTTCAATTCTGGTACCTGGTTTCATTGGTTTCAGGAGTGAAAAATGGAATACTGGATGGATTCACATATTGGGTGGTAATTCCAATGTCATGGCAGCTGGGTTTATCACAGCTTTGATGGAATAGGGTCCCAGATACCCGGGGCGGAAGGCTCGTGGTCCTTTTATGGGAATGCTTTTGGAAGCCAACCATACTTTGTCTCCGATCTGCTAAGGTTGGGCCTCCCTTCAGTGTTGGTCTGCAAACCTTTTCTTTTTTTCTTGAGCTCTGGTCAGATGTTCGGCCGCATCTTTAAAAATCTGTGTGATAGTCTTATGTAAGGTTGTTACTGCCGGCATTTCCAATTTGTCAAGGGAATCAAAAGTGGACGTTCGAGGGTGTCGACCATACACTGTGGAGAATGGGGTCTGTCCGGTGCTAGTGTGGATGGAATTGTTGTAGGCAAATTCGGTCAGCCAAAGTTTGTCTTTCTAGGATTCCTTGGTTTGTTGCAACATACATCTTAGATATTGCTCCAAGGTCTGGTTGGTCCATTCAGTTTGGCCGTCGGTTTGAGGGTGGTGACTAGTGAATAACCGGAGATCTATTTTGGCTATTTTGCAGCACCTCCTCCAGAGTGCTGAGAGGAACTGAGTTCCACGATCTGATATTAGTACTGATGGGAATCCGTGTAGTTTGACAATTTGTTCAAAAAACACAGTGGCGAGGGCAGAAGCAGTGGGGAGTGCTTTTACTGGAATGAAATTAGCGATTTTGGAGACCAAATCTACAATAACTAAGATGGTGTTAAATCCATTGCAGGGAGGAAGATCTGTGATAAAGTACATTGACAATGTATGCCATGATACTGGTGGTACCGTCAATGGATGCAGTAGTCCTGCTGGATTCAGCTTCTGACATTTGTGTTGTGCGCAGACACCACAGGTTGCGATAAATTGCGCAATGTCTTTTCTCCAAGTCGACCACCAATACCCTTTTGTATTTTAGCTTGAGTCTTGGCAATTCCTGGATGCCCTTCCACTAGTGAATCGTGATAATTAGCTATTATTTGGTCTTGTAGCTTCTTGTCCTGAATGTACAGACTTCCCTGAAAATACGGCAGATCATTTTCAATGGTGTATTGATCCCTTCTGGATAGCCACTCCTGTTGTGTTGCTTGGCTCATCTGACATTGAAGGTCAGATTTCAAATCATCCAAACAGGTGGTTGCAGCGATTTTGTTCTGGATCCGTTCTTCCGGAATTATGGCTACTGGCTCAGATGTAGAAAAGGCTTCTTGATCCTCACTCAAGCGCGATTGAGTGTCTGCCTTCCCATTGTGCACTCCGGGTCTGTAGGTGATGATAAAGTCATATTCCGCAAAGGAGAGAGCCCAGCAAAGCTGATGTGAGGATTGATCCTTGGCAGTCTTCAAGTATTGTAGCTTTCAGTGATCTGTAATGATTGTGACTGTGTGTCTTGCCCCCAGAGATAATGTCTCCATGTTCTAAAGGCTCCCTTAATCGCTAGAAGTTCTTTGTCAGTGATCGCATAATTCAACTCTGGCACAGAAAACCTACGGGACCAAAATGCTATGGGATGTAAATATCCTGTGTCGTGGTCCTTCTGTGATAATGCCGCTCCCATTGCTACGCTGGAGGCATCAGTTTCGACCACGTACAGCAGATCGGGTCGGGATGTTGAAGAACTGGTGCTGTTGTAAAAGCAAGTTTCAACTCCTGGAAGGCGCTCTCCGCTTCAGTGGACCAGAAGATGTTCTTGTTTTTTCTCAGCAGGGAGGTGATTGGGTGGACTATCTGCGAAAACTTTGGAATGAACGGACGATATAAATTGGTGAATCCAAGCACACTTTTTACTCCTTTTGTGGATATAGGTGATGGCCATTGAAGGATAGAATCCACCTGCCGTGTGTCCACATGTACTCCTCGTGGTGTGAGCATGAAGCCAAAGAATTCAACTTCCGTTACGTGGAAGAAACACTGTTCTAATTTGGAAAACAGCTGATGCTGTCGAAGCTTTTTCAAAACTGCTCTTAGATGGCCGACGTGGTCCTCCTTGGAAGCCAAGTAAATAACAATGTCATCTATGTAGACGAGTGCACAAATGTCCAATAAGTCATGAAAAACATAGTTCATAAAGAATTGAAACTCCGTCGGGGCATTACAAAATCCAAAAGGCATGACCTGATACTCAAAAAGCCCATATTTGGTTCGGAATGCCGTCTTCCCTTCATCTTCTTTTTAACTCTTACCAGGTGATAGGCCCCTCATAGGTCTAGTTTTGTGTAAATTCGAGCATTCTTTACCTGATCCAGAAGTTCCAGGATAAGTGGCAGGTAGTATCTGCTTTTTACTGTGATTTGGATAAGCGCTCTATAGTCAATACTAGGTCTTAAGTCGCCTTCTTTCTTTGCTACAAAAAAGAGCGCTGAAGAGGCAGGGGACTTAGAAAGGCGGATGAAGCCATTGGCTAGATATTGATCTAAGTACGTTTTTAGATGTTGGTTTTCTTGCTCCGTTATGGCATAAAGGCGGCTGCAGGGGATTTGGGCTCCAGGCACCAGTTCAATTTGGCAATTGTAAGGCCTGTGTGGAGGTAGAGTGTTGGCTTGCTCCTTCTGCAAAACATCCTGGTAATCCAGATATTCAGGGGGTAAGGAACCAGTGAGTCCTATAATAGTTTTTGTCTTGGGGTTCCGCTTTCTCACCTTATTGTAGCAAGTGTTGGCACACTCTTGAGTAAAGGTCAGAACTTGTTTTTTCCAGTAAATCCTAGGTTTGTGGGATTCCAGTCAAGGCATGCCTAATATCATCTGGGACTGAGGGACCCCAATGAGATCGAAGGAGATGCCTTCTTGATGGCCATCCTGACACATAAGCATGACTTTTTCGGTATGCTGCGTCACCGGCCCGGATGATAACTTAGAACCATCCATTGCTGTGATGTTTTCCGATTTCATCTTTTGTTGGAGAGGAAGGCCCATTCGTGCAGCCAGATCTGGATCAATATAATTTCCCACTGCTCCACTGTCAATGTATGGCTCCAAGGCATGTACTTTTGACGGTTGTTGGTGGTTGACCAAAAGTACCGGGATGACCAGATGTGAGGTCTGTACAGATTCCTTCTTTTCGCTCGACAAGTGGACCCCTATGCTTGTCGGGCATTGGAGTTTTTCCGGATTTTGTTCCTTTTCATCATTGCCATTGTCTGTTGCGCCAACTAGTTTCTTTGGTGGTTTCACCAGCATTCTCTGAGGAAATGTCCTGCTCTTCCACAGTATAGGCAGAGTTGCTGTTGCTTCCTTTTTCACTTTTAGCCTTGGTGATATGACTTCGTAGCCCACCGATCTGCATTGGTTCCGTTTGTTTGTGGGTTTTGGTTTGGTTGTCCCGGGGTCGCACATAGAACGATCTCCCTTCAGTTCTTGAACGGTCCATTTTTCGATTCTGCAATCTATGGTCAAGCTGCACAGTCAGGTTGATGTATTCCTCACAGCCCTTGGGAGGATTGACCACTTGGGCTAGAACATCTTTAAGTTCCCCATGCAACCCTCGATATGAGAGTGTGGTAATCTTTTCTACTGGACAATTAGTCTGTGCTACAAGACAATTAAAGGTTGCGATGTAGGTCAGCGGGTCTTGGTTTCCCTGTTTGATAGACAGTAACTTATTGTCCAGAGCTTGTCCTTGAGTATGCCTAGCAAACAGTTTTTACATCTCCCGCTGAAATTCCCCAAAGTCTCGAAGTAGAGGATCATCCTGGTTTACTAATGGAATTGGCCAGTCCACTGCGCTACCTCCTAAATATGAGAGTGCGACTCTGGCTTGATCATTAGGAAAAGCCCCAGGCCGGCACAGAAAATGGAGGCGACATTGGTTCATGAATATAGCGTACTTATTGGGGTCGCTGGTAAAGCGTTCGGGCGTAGCCACTGGTACTGCACCTAGAATAACCACTTGAACTGGTGGTGATGGCTGCGGCTTGGGAGGTTGGGCAAGGCCAGGTAATGGAATCTGACCCGAATGGGCTTGAATAATTTGTCTTGCCAAGTCGTCAGTTTGTTCTCAGGCTACAATAAAGTCCCTCCTTAAAGCATTGGTTTCTTGTCTGGAGGCATCGACTTCAACCTGTAATTACCCCAGAAGTTGGGCCAACTGGTCTGTTTCTGAGGTATCCATAATGCCCAGACAGAGGTTTGTGGAGGCTTTGAATTCTGTTACGCTCACCTGCTCTCTGCGGGGAGGTTGGGGCACGGTCGCAGCCCTCCCTAGAGGTGAATTCCCCTTGTCAGGCTTCCTCCCCTGCTCGTGTGCGGTGGACTGCGCTGGTTGTTGGTACTGTCCCTGTGAGGATATGACTGCTGTCTCTCTCTAATCCTTTAACATCAAAAGCTTGCATGCTGTGCCTTCTCCCGCTACACTAGCTCGGGGAAGCCCTTGAAAGACTCCCCCGAGCTGGCGTGTTGGGGGGCTAATGGCGCCTTTTGTCAAAGGCACCTGCAGCGGAGGGGCGCATTTGGCCCAACGCTGTGGGCGCCTTTAACATCAAAAGCCTTCATGCCGTGCCTTCTCCTACTACGCCAGCTCGGGGGAGCCCTTGAAAGAGTCCCTCGAGCTGGCGTGGTGGGGGGCTAATGGCGCCTTTTGTCAAAGGCACCTGCGGCGAAGGACAACAAATATTGCACATGCCTGACGGTCATTACAATAATGAAAGAGCTTTACATGGAGAAAAGAGAGAGGGGAGGGGGGGCTGTGGGGTAAGACAAACAGAGAAAATAAGTGCAAGAGACACATTGAATGAGGAAGGGGAGAGGGGGGGAAGAGGGAGGAACACTGTGCACATCCAGCCCAAATTGGCTGCAGATGAAAAGTGCCTGAATTCGATTAAGAAAGGCACACTAACCACAGGTAAACCATAGAATGCTGTAGGTGAAAAACGTCTAAATTCGATTTTTAAGCAAGACACACTAAACACAGATAAACCTTAGGTAGCTGCAAATGAAAAACACTTACATTCGATTTTAAAGCAAGGCACACTAAACACAGGTAAACCAATGGAAGCTCCAGATGTAAAGGCCTGGTGTAACGAAACTAGGTGAGCTGCGTACTCACATGCAAGACTACATTTTTACCTTGAGTTCTGGTGGGCCAAGGTCACAGACAGCCCCCAAGTCCAGGAGAATTCAACATGATGTGAATGGTCAGAAGGGCAGGGAGGTGGTTTTCAGCCTCCAGAGTGCCATTAACAGCACCCAATGCAACCCGGCAGCCATGATGGAAAGGCCACGCTTGGATAAAAGTAAAAGGAGCCCCGCACAGGCTCGGATGTTTCATGTTTCTTCCAAGAGAGAAAATAGGGAAAGGCAGGGCCAGGGAGGTACAGCCCTTAGAAAGGGGCCTTAGGAGAAGGGCCAGCATCGCCTGCTGGCTACAGGCATCCGATCTTCTTTGTGGCAATCCACAGCCAATCAGAGGGGCAGGGAGGTGGTATTTGGGCCTCCAGTGTGCCGGCAACAGCACCCGATGCAAACCGGTGGCCATGACGGAAAGGCCACACCAGGATGAAACTAAAAGGAGCCCCTTACAGGCTCTGGTGTTTCATGTTTCCTCGAAGACAAAAAATAGGGAAATGCAGGGCCAGGGAGGAATGGCCCTTAAAAGGGGACCTTAGGAGAGGGGCCAGCATCGCCTGCCGGCTACAGGCCTCCAATCTTCTTTGTGGCTAGAGTCAGCCAATCAGAGGGGCAGCGAGGTGGTCTTCGGGCCTTCAGAGTGCCGGCAACAGCACCTGACGCAACCCGCTGGCCATGATGGAAAGGCCACAGGCTCTGGTGTTTCATGTTTCCTCGAAGACAAAAAATAGGGAAAGGCAGGGCCAGGGAGGAATGACCCTTAAAAGGGGGCCTTAGGAGAGGGGCCAGCATCGCCTGCTGGATACAGGCCTCCAATCTTCTTTGTGGCTAGCCCCAACCAATTAAAGGGGCAGGGAGGCGGTCTTCAGACCTCCAGAGTGCCAGCAACAGCACCCGATGTGACCCGGGAGCCATGATGGAAAGGCCACGTGGGGATGGAAGGAAAAGGAGCTCTTCACTGGGTTGGATGTTTCATGTGTCCTCCAAGACAGAAAATAGGGAAAGGCAGAGCCGGGGAGGAACTGCCTTTAGAAAAGGGCCTTAAGAGAGGGGCCGGCATCGCCTGCTGGCTACATGCCTCCGATCTTCTTTGTGGCAATCCCCAGCCAATCAGAGGGGCAGGGAGGTGGTATTTGGGCCTCCAGTGTGCCGGCAACAGCACCCGATGCAAACCGGTGGCCATGACGGAAAGGCCACACCAGGATGAAACTAAAAGGAGCCCCTTACAGGCTCTGGTGTTTCATGTTTCCTCGAAGACAAAAAATAGGGAAATGCAGGGCCAGGGAGGAATGGCCCTTAAAAGGGGACCTTAGGAGAGGGGCCAGCATCGCCTGCCGGCTACAGGCCTCCAATCTTCTTTGTGGCTAGAGTCAGCCAATCAGAGGGGCAGCGAGGTGGTCTTCGGGCCTTCAGAGTGCCGGCAACAGCACCTGACGCAACCCGCTGGCCATGATGGAAAGGCCACAGGCTCTGGTGTTTCATGTTTCCTCGAAGACAAAAAATAGGGAAAGGCAGGGCCAGGGAGGAATGACCCTTAAAAGGGGGCCTTAGGAGAGGGGCCAGCATCGCCTGCTGGATACAGGCCTCCAATCTTCTTTGTGGCTAGCCCCAACCAATTAAAGGGGCAGGGAGGCGGTCTTCAGACCTCCAGAGTGCCAGCAACAGCACCCGATGTGACCCGGGAGCCATGATGGAAAGGCCACGTGGGGATGGAAGGAAAAGGAGCTCTTCACTGGGTTGGATGTTTCATGTGTCCTCCAAGACAGAAAATAGGGAAAGGCAGAGCCGGGGAGGAACTGCCTTTAGAAAAGGGCCTTAAGAGAGGGGCCGGCATCGCCTGCTGGCTACATGCCTCCGATCTTCTTTGTGGCAATCCCCAGCCAATCAGAGGGGCACGGAGGTGGTCTTCGGGCTTTCAGACAGCCGGCAACAGCACCCGATGCAACCCGGTGGCCATGATGGAAAGGCAACACCAGGATGGAAGTAAAAGGAGCCCCTCGCAGGCTCTGGTGTTTCATGTTTCCTCGAAGACAAAACATAGGAAAAGGCAGGGCCAGGGAGGAATGACCCTTAAAAGGGGGCCTTAGGAGAGGGGCCTGCATCGCCTGCTGGCTACAGGCCTCCAATCTTCTTTGTGGCTAGCCCCAGCCAATAAGAGGGGCAGGGAGGCGGTCTTCGGACCTCCAGATTGCCAGAAACAGCACCCTATGTGACCCAGGAGCCATGATGGAAAGGCCACATGGGGATGGAAGTAAAAGGAGCTCATCACAGGCTTGGATGTTTCATGTGTCATCCAAGACAGAAAATGTGTTCCGTCGGCAGTGTGGTAGCTTGGTAAGGTGCTTGTATTGTGCCATTCTGCATGACATTTTGAGTTGGGTACTTTATGAGTTGTCCCTGTGTGGCCACTACTACCTGCATACGGCCTCAATTTTGTGGTTGTTCGGCCCCTGGGGCATATGCCCCATAAGCTGGTGCACTGTACAATGAATCATAAGCAGGCTACTAGTTTGGGGCTCACATGGATGGTATTGCTACATCTAGGAGAGGCACTAAGTTTGTGCTACGTTGGTAGGCCTACTTCGACAACTCATGCTATTTGTCCCACTTTTCCACATGACCACCATGCCCCTGTGAATCAACTTTGCTTCTGCTTGCTGCACTTGTTTTTCATTTTTTCTCTTTCTTTCTCGTGCTTTCTCTTACAGTAATGCACTATATGTACTTGTATCTTGCCCCATCCTTTTGCTTCAATGCCCACTATTTTATCTAGGTCTGCTGTACTTTTATTGGAAGAACTCTGTGTAACATGTGGTAAAGTATTGGTATGCTTTTATCTCATGCTTCACCATTCTCTTCTTGCCACATCTCCTGAATTTAATGAATGTATAATGCTAGGTCTTCATCAGGTCCCACTGTGCATGTCATGAGAGAACCTATGTTAGCTTTGTCTGGGTATGACTGTCTTAGAGCATCCCATACATGGGCTTGACAATTATTAAATGGATCCCCATCATGTTTGCCATTATAACCAGACTCCTGGGTAACCTGTCTTTTCCCAAATTGAGTATGTCTGTTCCCCTCATATAGTGGCAAGTAGGCTCTTCATATTTCCTACTGCTGTGCTGCCTTCCACTGTCTGGTTTTCTAATGCATGCACCCACTTTCCCATTACTGCAGTAAGTGTGGGCACTGCTTTTATCAAGTGGTGTGTATCCATGTGTGACAATGGAATACTGTGATCTCCCTATTCCTTTCTGCAATAATGGAAATTGTGTGCCCCTCTTCCCTTTTTTTAAGTGTATTTGCCCTTTACTTCATCTTACTGCTGCTTTTGATTAGGGATATGATCTGGGCCTCTTCCCCATGGAGTTCTCTCTCTATCTCTGTTGTTCCTCTGTTTCCCAATTCCTCTCTCCTTCCTCCTGTTTTCCACCACTCTGTTGCTTCTGACTTGCAGTTGAAGCTTTGCTGATTGTGTTACCTAAGTTGCATTCCCTCTTCATTTCTTCCTTCCATTCACATTCACTCTTCAATTTCTATTTTCACATTCTTACTGTGCTATGCAATTTTAAAAAAATGTCTCCTGCTGTACAGGTATCAGCATTATCATTGGACATGGCCTTTCTCTCTCTCTTCTCGTGGTTACCCTTTGAAGGTCCCCCTTTGTCTTCTGGATGCCTGCTTCTAAATCCCTATGTGTCTCATTTTCTAGCTTTGCTATAATTGGGTCTCAACATTTATTGTTCGCTGCAGCGCCCCATGATGCTGTTGGCTCAGAGTCTGCTGGCGGTTTATACCGGGGTTTGTATATCCCGCGGCAGATCTTACAGGATTTGTTCCAGATGTGGGCGGGTCTGTCGGCTGCACAGGAATTGGACCCTGTGCCAAGTTGGTGCCTTTTTCTGATAGGGGTGTATACATTTATGAACAATAACAAAGTCACAGTGATGTATGACCAATGACTAATTATCACAATAGGACAAAAACACAACTTTTAAAAGGACTTCCCGAGGTCGCCCCCTATGGCGCACCCCAGAGTTACCACAAAAACACCAATCACTGTGCATCGCCGCACAACAACAACCCAACAGAATATTTGCTCCCACAATATGTTCTCCATGACAAACTCTTTTCCCACTCTCTGCACTCACACCAAACTACTCTTGCCTCTGATCACACAACACCTTTCTATTTTATTTATTGTATTGATTATTTATAGCGCGTTTAATACCTGAGTTTGTATTCTAAGCACGGATCTGGGATGCAAACCTCTGTTGCTCTGCGTGGTCTTGCTTCCAAGACCAGCGCGTTGCCCCTATGCTACCTTTGCTCAACATAATTAAAAGGACAACACTTCTATACTCAATGGGTCATTTTTTTCTCCTCTCGTTACCTTACCTTGGAACGGAAGGATACAGTGCGTGCTAGTGCAGGACTTACCACTCACATTTAAGCAGTGCTGCCCTCCCTTGTCTCCCGAGGGACATTTCAATTTACTATCCACTACTATTACTGTGACGTCACCGCTCCTCACTGCAGAAACCCATTTCTATTTCTACTAAATAGTAAAAAATAAAAATAATATATACTACGTGGTTCACGCCTTTATACACTCCACTCTTATTCTAATACTTGCTCTCCCACGTTTTGTTCTCGCGTCAGGTTCATTTGCTCTCTATGTTCTTCCAAAGACATTGGATGCTGTCTCTGCCCCTCAAGAGGGCCTGCACACCTTGGGGCGGCACAACAGCCTTCAGCGACCAGGCAAGCCTCTGGATAACACTGGCGCTTGCTAGCCTCCTCATGGTCTTGAGCAGTTTCTGCTACCTGCAGGCAGGTGCTTCTTACCCAGGAGAATGCGGCGGAGGAGCTCCTAGCGTCCCGGAAGACCTGGAATCCAGTCATGGGTCTCCAAATGTACGTTACGCCCAAAACCTGAATCGTATGAAAAGTAATCCAATGAGCCAATAAAAGTGAGAATCAAGGGAAAAAAATGTTTATTACGTACAACCTCCGCTGGAGACAATTCACGTATCATGCAACATTACATCATTAAATGGGGCTTTATATAGTGAAGAGTGGAATTGATGTTCACACATTGTTACAAGATGCATGTCAATTCAGATTGGCTGATTGGACAGTCTTGGCTGTGCTATAGGTTAATCTATACAATACCAAGCCCGATTGGCCTATCTTATTCCTCGTGGCCATGCTAATGACTTTGACAATTATCCAATAATAGTGTCATCTAGTTTCTCACAGTTTTGATTGGACAGTAGTCAGGTTAAAATGTTTCAGTGTAACTTGATTGGTCATTGGCTGTTTCCATCTCGAGTATTCCTGAGTGGGTTGCATCGACTTCAATTGACCAATCCCTTTGTGAGGTGTGAACACTGTGACAACAAAAAAGAAGACTTCACATCCATTATCATGGTACCCAAAGGTTAGCATCAGCTTATCTTCATCACACTTATGTCTGTTCAACTGACAGTAAATATTGTGACTTCTCATAGGAAACATGTTGCCCGTCTCAAAGTTTCTCCTTCCTTTCCCATGATGTGTATACATTACTTCATGGGGGTGCTTCTTAGCCTCTTGTTTTGGGACCATTTGCACATCTAAATTGTGTATTTGTGTGTGGGTGAGTCTGAGCGTTCCTAATACGTATGAGCATGTATAATTTAGTAGGTGTCAGTTCATTTTATGTATTCATTGTTATATTCCATCTTTGCTTCTATGATCATGAATACCTGTCTTTTCATTTACTTGGTTGGAGTGCTCATGTTGCTCAGTGTTTGTGATGTTACTCCTGGTTGGATGTTTTCCTACAGGGGACAGCATGTGTTTTTCCCACGATCAACTTTGTCTTGTGCACCCTTCTACACATTACCTTTTCCTCACCGAGCTTGTTGCCTTTGTCTTCCTAGTTTATAAATTAAAGGGTAGGCACATTGTTTGTTATATGTTTCACTTGTTCCATGCTTGGGAATTTGCTGCACCTCCTACTCCTAGCCAGTCCATGTGGAGCTCTTACATTTTCCCTCATGGAGTCTGCTCTATGTTGCAACATTTGATTGAATCATTGCTTCCCACTCAAAGCGTGGGAGTGAGCTGTGCCTCTGCGTTCTGACCAATCACAGCGCAGCTTTACACCCTGTCCGATGCCACTGACCTTGCATGTGTATGCCTCTCTAAAATGAACCAAACTGGGTGCTTTTTACTGTGTTGAATAATCCATGTATTTCTGAGGCCTAATAGTTCTGAATGGCCTACGAGGCTGCTTTTGCCTTGAGGCCCACTTTATGTGTTATTCAACTAATAAATGTCAGATGGTCTTATATTATGATTTTGTGATTACTACCATCTGCGTTTCTAATGAGAGCTCCAAGTGCTGCTTGGGGTATGCACTGTGTCCTCTATCCTGCTTACTCGTTGGTGTTCAGACCTACTGATCTATTGTACGTTATTCACTTTTGCCATTATTTGGTGTGAGCTATATTATGAGAGAGAGAGAGAGAGAGAGAGAGAGTGTGTGTGTGTGTGTGTGCGTGTGTGTGTGTTTACATTGCTGTCTACATTTCTTCATGAGGGGTTCTCTGAAATGCATCTATCTCTGCCGGCTTCACTTAAGACCAGTGTGTTGTGCATATTGGCTAAGTATCTGTCCTTCTGCGTGGCTCTTGTCTCGTGTTATAAGTACTTTCTTAACTTGTAATTTCTCTCAGATTTTGGACATTGGACGTTCATCCCAACAATACCATTGGAAGTAGGCAACGTATTGCATGTGTTTGTTTAATTGATTACCTGACATTAAGTTACCCAGAATTCTGATTTTCCCCATTGATCGTCCACTGATATTTCTAAACTTATTCACAGACAAATGGTTTTGGGGGGGATTGATTCTCAGGAAAAAGATATGTCGATAGCCTTGTCACGAATAAACTGAAATTTTAATGCATGCTGTATCCAGCCTCACCCAGCTCTGTCCAACAATTCCAATTGGTGTTAGCCTTAGAAGTTCATCTTCATCCTCTTTTTCCATTAAAAAAGGAGGCAAGACAAATGCCTCTTCTTTCTTACACGGCATACATGTGTCCACAATAACAATGCAAGCTAAGAACCCATAATCAAAGCACCGAATTGGGAATGGCACCACTGATATTCTCATCGGTTAAGGCAGTGTGCATCTTGAATAGTCCCAGTGGCTAATAATAGGGAGGTTTATGGCACAAGATGACAAAGGCAACTGGTCTTCCTGCACCTCCTGCTGCCATGTATCCCACTGGTAAATATGCTGCCCCTTCTAACTTTTTGGCAGTCACATGACCATTATGCAAGAACAGGCCAAAAACCATGCCTTCAGCACCCCAATGTGCCGGGTGCTGCCAATACCCTGGGAGGTAAGTAGTCCCATGGATACAATCAAGGGACAGTCTGAATAGCCTGTGTCTCTGATAATAAGGAAGTAGGTGGCGTAAGATTACAGTTTCTCACTCTGCCACTGATTCTAGCTTCCAAAGTTCCTAAAACCACAGCGGGCCAGATTATGAAAAGAAGTGTTGCATGCAGGAACCCGATGTCCAAAGTTCCAAAGGCCCTTGAGAAAAAGAGCCTTGAGAAAGGCTGCTCACTGGAACCTTAACTTCGCTTACTGGAAACTTAACTTCAAAATCCTGAGCCATTATAAAGTGAAATTTGGCAACACCTGCTGTATATTGCGTCTTGATGTCCAATGTCCCAAGAGACATTGATTAGCTAAGTATGCAGAGAAACTTTGTACATTGGCACTTGAAGGCCAGTTAAAAGAGACATTGAGGATCTGAGATCACATGTTTCAAAGTGTAATGGCGAAGTTGCATGAGATATAAAGATAAGGAAAGAATTTTTGGTTAAATCTATAGCTCTCATTGACATTTTGGAAAAAGAACTGAAACATCTTGGAACTGTCTCCAATTGTTTTACAGTATCATTTGTTGAAATAGAATGGGACTACTGAAATATATGCACTAGTTGTTGCTGTCCTTCTTAGATTTAATATTACATTTGATTAATCGCATTGGGTCCTACTATGTGGTTTGCCAGTCATATGACGATAACACCCAGATGTATCTGGCTTCGGATGCAAAGCATCCAGGGACATTATCCCAGCCTGTGTGTGCAAAGTCATTCAGGAACATCTGTGTCCTGCGTTAAGGTAAGGAAGAAGGGAAAGGTTTGGGTTGAAAAATATGTATTGAATTTGATCTTCCAATAAATCATTCGTTAGTGATTTCTTATCATTAATATACGATGAATACAGTGTCAACGTGTGGTCCAATCTCAACCCCTCCCTTTTACAGTAGATGCTTGGTTATCCAGCTCCTATTAAATGAAACACTCTACTCATTCAAATCCCATATTGCCATTAATATAACTGTTAAGGAAATGCCAATTTGTTGAGGCAGAATTGCAGAATGCCGGTAAACAGCCAGGAAGCTTCATCATCCAGTCCTTTTGCTCAGTGTTCTGGATCTCTAGCACACAGTTAACCGGCATTGGGCTATCCATTACATTTGATTATCCAGAGCCTGTGGGTCCCCAGTAGTGCCTGATAGTTGACCACTTAACGTCATTTATTAAAGAGCAACTCCCATTCCAGCATTTGTATTGAAACATTTGAAAGAATAGGCCCATCATTGTGAAAATTAAAAATGTCTATGAAATCTGAAATTGTTGTATTTCAGAACCATAGGCAGAATCAAGACCAAGTATTTCTGATACGCATCTGGGGCATCTGCACTGCTGTATTCTGTTCCCAAAGCTGCTACCCTGCAGTGATTAGGATATTGGTACTACACACACCGGACCGGCCTGTTTTTCAAAAGTGTTTTCCAATGGGACAATCTAAACTATGTGTGGGTGTTCCCCTATATCGTAGACACCTGGGGAGTTATCATAGTAAACACCACAGTCATGGTTTCACACAAATCGAATACTTTAAAACAATGAAAACAATGTCTTTAACTGAAAGGGTATAGACTGCGGAATAACAATCAAGGTACAAAGATTCTGCGAAAAAAACAGCATATTCTATTTATATATACACATCATAGCTTAACAACATCTATACAAAAAATAGAAATGGTAGAAACACTTATATTCACATTAATTCGGCATATAAGGCAAAAAGCTAATCAGAGGCATGCATAAAAATGTAAAGATGTGTAAAGTGCAAAGTGCAATTCAATTGCATAAATGATGTAAATCCTTTATAATGCACGAACCGTAAAATTGTATAACAGCTCACCATCTAGTCTCCAATCACTTGTCTCAGAGTTCATGCAAATACAGTCTTTTGTCGAAATGCCATTGAAAAACGCTTTGTAAATCAGGCCCCTAAAGTGTAATGAATAGTTTGTGCTACTTCCAACTTGGCATTGACATCTTTGGGATCTAGCGCTCTACCGTCTTCATGTAATGGCGTAACAGACAATGAGATACCTTTGATATCACTGAGATGGTGCTCTTATGCTGCAATGTGATTGAGCAACAATGATGGTTATTTAAAGCTTTCTCTGGCGTTGCTAAGCAGTTAAGGACTTATTTCAAGATAGTTTGCACTTCAAACCTTTCTCTTCCAGCGACGGCATCCCTTTTTTTGAAATGTTAACGGTGTCCCTCACTTTCTTTGCCTTCACGAAAGGAAAGAAGTAGTGATGTTAAAGTAGCATTCAAAACAAAATCCCTTCCCTTGACCTATCAACCACTCGTCATCGCGGTGTCTACATGCAAATCGTTTTGTTTCGCTGCCTATTAAACAAGAGTCATGGTTCTGTTTCAGGGTCCTTGAAAGACCATGGTAAGTGCTTCTTCTATGAGTAACACCTGCGTCAAAAGAAACAATCTTCTGTGGATCACAGAATATTGAACCAGGGGGGCGTGGCTTGGCACCGATGATGATGGCCGCCTGATTGTGCTTTTCCAACCCAGCACTGTCTTTATGTCAGCTCTCCTACCCTTACCGCTTCCCCTCTGCTTCATTTTCCTCCTTCCTAAACCGGCGCTTTGAGGAAGACTGCTCCTGTTGGGTGCCCACTGTTCCCTTGTTTTTTTTTTTGTGTGTTTCGCTGGCTGCGGGTGCCCTGCGCTTTGCTGTTGCTGGAAGCGGACGCCTCTCGTGAGGTAACATCCGGCATCACTTGTGACGCGACTGGGGCTGACTCGGGCCTTGTCAGCCCCATTCAGCGTTTGAAGCACTACCTCATGCTTCTCCAAGGGCATTACAACTGATGTCAATTTTTTCGCAATATAAAGGCTGAAGACCAAAATCTGGTAATTTGTAGAAATTGTTTGCAGCAGTTCTCTGATACTTTTAAAATGATGAGCTCTGTCCTGTGTACTTTTTCCTTTTTTTTTGCCCCCTCTCTTTACTTTGACTTTTTACCTCATCTACCACTGGCAAGGGCAATCCAAAAAATACTGACAACCACCAAAGAGTTCCCTTCCTGTGCTAATCTCAAAAGACCAAAAAGTGATTCGCCTCCACTGCATTCCCCTCCCCACCCTGCCATTGAGGCATCTTACTGGAAATAAAAGCATCAAAACCTTTCATGAAAACCACAAATCAGAAGTTACAGAAACGTGATTACAGGTGGAAGATGTTTTGAAAGTAGAATGGACGAAATGGAGAGAAGGGTTGGCTTTGTTGAGGATGTTTCACCAATTCAACTAGAAAAAACAGTTAACGATCTCCAGAGGCATAATGAACAATTGGAGAATAGAAGCAGGTGCAAACATCTTCACGTTTCTGGCTTTGCAGAGGGGTGCAAAGGGGTTGACCCTATAGCATTCTTACAGAAGATGCTGCCAGCCCTGATTCACCTCCCACAGGATATATCATTTAACATAAAGCACGCCTATAGCATTGCCCCTATAAAACGTCCTTCTTCTCACCAGCCCCTTTCTTCTGTGGGCTGTCTTTGTTTCTTTTGATTGCTTTGTAGGGGTTACCTACTACATTTTTCTTTTATTTCCCCCACATCCCAGCCTGACCCTATAAGGTGTTGTTAATTTCGAAGTGTTCTGCCGCCTGGATTAGTGGTCCTTTTCTCCTTGTTTTCAAAGCATTTTGTCTGTGGTCAGGTTTCCCTTTCCTCTCCCTCTATCCTCATATACTCTCCTTGTGTGCCTGGCCTCTGCTCACGTGCCGTCCTTTTTATGATGCAATGTCATTGGTTCAAGATATGGATTCATTGGGTATATTGCTGCTTGTTGGTCCATATTTGTAATTTACTTTTGTTAATGTGTTACAATGGTTTTCAAAGGTGTAACTTGGATCATCCAAAGATGTAATAACCCAATTAAAAGACACAAGGTAATTTCCCACCTTGGTAAACTTAAGCCTTCAGTGGCTTGCATACAGGAAACCCATCTTTCACTTTTTGAAGCCATGAAGTGTAAATCCTTTTGGGTTAAAGATGTGATCGCCAGCCCTGCAGCGGGCAGGAAAAATTATGTCGCTATACGTATCAGCAAAAAATTGTCATTCAAAATTCTGGGTCACAATGCTGATGCTAAAGGGCGTTGGGCATGGGCCAAACTTCTTATTGGCTCTGACTCTGTTTCCATAATGAACATCTTCGGTCCCTGGTTTTTGGGGTTCCATTAAGCAAATCATTCTTAATTTCGGTCACACTAGTCTTATTAAGTGTGCTGATGTGAACCAGCTGTTGCATCCCTTCCTAGACAGGAAATCCAAGTGCATTTTCAAAAGCTCCAAGTCTCACAAAGCCTTTATGCGTTGTTTGACTGAAACTGGCCTAGTTGACACATGGAGACTCTCTCATCCAACTGATTTAGAGTACACGTTTCACCCACCCCCCCATGACACACTTTCATGCCTTGATTATGTATTTTCAACTAAAACTCTCACTGGCACCACTATTGAGTCTACCATTTCTAACATTATCATCTCTGACTATGCCCCAGTTAGTATCACCTTTAACCTTGTTGACATCTAAAAACCGTCCTCCAGATGGAGATTCAAAAATAGAATGCTACAAGATCAACATTGTATTCAATCCTTTCAATCTTTCCAACAACAGTACTTTTCACAAAACCTAGATTGTGACACTTCTGTGGCCATTAATTGGGATGCATTCAAATCTGCAGTAAGGGGTCATATTATTGCTTACTCTAGCAGAAAAAAAGCAGAAAAAACATCTTGATGATTTGCATATTCCACTTTCCGATGCTGCAAAACTATTTTATTGGTCCCCCTCTGACACAACTCTTCGCTCGGTCTTGTCCTTATGCTTTCAAATAAATAAGGAACTTATAGAGCTAACCTCTATAAAATATAAAGCCAAGATATATCAGACCTCTAACAAAGCCAGCAAATCGCTTGCTTCATACCTTAAGACCAAAAACCAAAAAACTTGTATTTCGCACATTAAAGATAGATCTGGCTCCATCACTACAAATCCTGATGACACACTGAACTGCTTTAAGCAATTTTATTGTTTAGTTTAGTTTAGTTTAGTTTGTTTATTTGTAGACTGCGCCAAGCCCTGAGGCATCTCGGCGCTTGAGCTTGCATGTTATACAGTTACATACACTTAGTTACATTTCAGTCACAGCATATATACAGTTAATATGTACAGTAAATTTCATTGGCATGAAAGTGATGGGATACACAGGTGTTGAGGGTGAATCTTGGACAGTTACATATATACAGAGATTGGGGTATCGGGCTGTGTGGGTCATATTACAGGGATCTGCTGCTTTCTTGCTCGAGAATCCACAGCTTAACGTTCTTCCTAAACAGGTGGTGAGAGGGTTCAGCTGTTAGCGTTAAGGGGAGTGTGTTCCAACTTTTGGCTGCTAGTACTGGGAAACTGATTCCTCCAGCCCTTTGTAGGTTGAACCTCGGAATCCAAAGGCAGTGAATCTGTGCAGTTCTTGTGGGACAGGATGAAATGTTGCATGAGATACTATTTGACAAATACTTGGGCGTCCTGTTTGCTAGACATTTGTGTATGAGGGAGAATGTTTTGAGGGCGATACGTTGCTTGATGGATAACCAGTTCATATTGCATATAGTATTCGAGATATGCTGAGATCTCGGCATGTTCATTGCTGATCTGATGGCATTGTTTTGAATGACCTGTAATTTATTAGGGTTCTGTTGGCTAGTACCTAGATAAAGTGCATTACAATAGTCGAGTTTTGACATGACAAGGGCTCTAGCTATGGTGATGCAGTTATCAGTAGAGATTAATGGTCTGCAGGCAGTAATTAATTTGCAGGTATAGGCCGAGGAGGAGGCAATGGCATTGGTTTGTTGTGCTAACATGAGAGCTGAGTTGATGTAAACTCCTAGGGTTTTTACATATTTGGAAGTTTTAATTATATTCCCATCAATGTTGAAGGCGGAAAATGTTTTTTCTAATTTGTTGAGGTTTGTTGGTGATCCCAGGAGGAGCAACTCTGCCTTATCATCGTTAAGACAGAGTCCATGCTTAGTCATCTAGGTTTGTATTATGAGATAGATGCTGTTGAGAATTCTGCTATCCTTTATACGGTCTCCCGTGATGGGGATGAGTATTTGGGTGTCTTCTGCATAATTTGTGTAGGTTACACCCAAATAGTCAGGATCATCAAACAGGGGCTTTGTGTGATTTATATAGCGCTGAGACCATAGTCTCGTTTGCCAGTATTGACTCCTTTCTCAATAATATTAGCAGACAACTGTAACGCTCACCTGGTATCCATGGGGACGTCACTCAGCCTGTTCTGACCTCTTATGACCTCAAACCCTTCCCTGGAGTCTACTCGACTGGAGACTGGGCCTGGAACACAGGATTGGTAGAGTTTAACTCCCTATTGTCTCTGTGTGCTTGAACCCCTTCTTCCCTGGGGCCCAACCCTTCCCTTTGATCCACAGCTCACCTAGTTTTCTTGGAAAGTGTGCTCTCTGTCCTGCTTTCAGCTCAGGGGCGCGTTGATTGATGCGGGCTCGTTGCTGCCTAGTTACTTCACTGGCAAGAGTCCGACAGGTAAGTATAATGAGTCTTTTGAACAGTTCAATAACTTTGTTCCTTTCGTTCCTTAGATGATGGCCAGCGTCCGGAGATGGCGACGTGCTGCTGAGATGAGTAGCGCTGAAGGTGAGTAAGAGTGCGATGCACGATGCAACCCTTTCGTATTTGTATTGAACTGAGTTCTTTTTCTGTGTCTTTTAGGTGCCGCAAAGTTTTCAGCATGGATGCCGGTTTTGAAGAAGAAATGGGGTGAGTAAGCGCGGTATGCGGCGCCTCTAGATTGTTTCCACACTAACCTGGAGTGTCTTTTCCCTCTTGCAGATGGATGAGAAGTTCTGGAGACAGAGTTCCCCCAGAGCGGCTGGGATTCAGGTAAGCGTTTGAAGCTCGTACAGTCTTTAAAAAATAAGCAAATATTTGCTGAATGCTTACTAATGCCTTTTTTCTGTTCTTTTCCCTTTTCCTTAGGAAGCGTCATGCCGGGATGGGAATGACACCGCCGAAGATGCCCGCAGAACAGAAGGAGCGATGAATGATGGACAGAAGCGCCGCAAGGTAAGGCTGTTCCTAACGGTGTTCTTGTTCTTGCAGGAGCTGAGCGCAGAAGAAAGATGCAGGCCTACTGGAGACCGATCCGAACATGGTGAGTGTCACGCTGCAGGTGCAGAAAACACAAAGCATATTTCTCAGCCTGGGCGTGGCTTAAATAGTCTCTGGGTATCCCAGGTGTCTCTGGGCTGAACCACACCCAAAAGACCAGACTGCACATGCAGTTCTGGGAACAGAGATATGTTTGGGCATCCATCGTGTCCCCATCAATGCACTACAAGTCCAATCCCCAATGTTATCCTATGAGAGTGAGTGAGTCTGGTGCCACAAGCCCCAAGTCTGACTCCAGGGGGGTCTTTGGATGGATGGAGAGGCCCTTGAGGGCCATGTACATGATCGTGGTCTGGCTCCAGCCTGACATCTTGGAGGGCTGGGGACATGAGGGGCAGGAATCATGACAGCACCCCCCCCAAGGACCCTCTCAAGGTGGCTCTTCTGTCTGGTCCTGGTGTGTTTGGATGGTTTTGATGAAATCGTCTAAGCAAGCGAGGTGCATGGATGTACTCACAAGGCTCCCATGTCCTGTCTTGTGGACCATACCCCGTCCAGTCTACTAAGTAGTATAATTTGGATCTGATGTACTTTGAATCCAGGAGGTCCTTGACTTCAAATTCTGGCTCCCTGGCGACTACTACTGGCTGCGGTGGCGTTGCTACCCAGGTCCCAAGTTGAACAGGTTTAAGGACAGACACGTGGAACACAGGATGAATCTGCATGTTTGACGTCAGAGCTAGTCTGACCGCCACAGGATTTATCACAGAGGTGACGGTGAATGGACCCAGGTATCTTGGACGGAAAGTTCGGGTTCCTTTAATGGACACGTGTTTAGACGCCAGCCAGACTTTGTCTTCCACTTGGTAGTTGGGGGCCTTTGCTCAGTGTTGATCAGCAAACCTCTTTTGGCAATTCTTAGCTTGAAGTAGGTGTTCAGCTGCCCTTTTAAAGGTTTGAGAAATGGTCATGTGCAAGGTTTTGACTGCTGGCATTTCCAGGGTTGTAGGAACGTCCAACTCAGAAGTACGTGGCTGCCTGCCATACATGGTATGAAAGGGTGTCTGCCCAGTGCTGGTGTGTAGGGAATTATTATAAGCATATTCAGCTATCCATAATAGGTCGAACCAGCTTCCTTCAGCTTGGTGTAACATGCAACGCAGATACTGCTCGAGCGTCTGATTTGTCCTCTCAGTTTGACCATCCGTTTGGGGATGGTGACTGGTGGATAGCCGGATGTCGATCTGGGCCATAGAGCAGCATTTTCTCCAGAAGTTAGATACGAATTGAGTACCTCAGTCTGAGACCAAAACTGAAGGAAACCCATGGAGCCGTACAATGCCTTCAAGAAATACCTTTGCTAGATTGGAAGCCTTTGGGAGCCCCTTAAGAGGAATGAAATGTGCCATTTTTGAAAATAGGTCCACGACCACAAGAATAGTGTTAAACCCTTGACTGGGTGGTAAATCAGTAATAAAATCGAGGGACAATGTGTGCGAGGGTGCTGGTGGGATTTCCAATAGTTGTAATAGCCCAGCCAGTTTCTGCTTGGATGAATTGTTTTGAGCACACACTCCACAAGATAGGATGAATTGGATAATGTCTTTACGCCACGTGGGGCACCAATAATTTCGTTTTACCTTGGCTAGGGTATTAGCGATTCCGGTGTGGCCCTCGATCATGGAATCATGATAACCGGACATGACTTGTTCTCGTAGTTCTTGGTTTGGTAAGAATAAACGATTCCTGAAGTAGGGCAACTGATCTTTTATCATGTAATATTCTCCTTGTGCACTCCAGGCTTGTAATTGCTCCGGACTCATCAGGTTTTGGATTTCTTCATGTAATTCTTTCTGAGGTTGCTGTGATTCCTAGGAGCTTGTCACTCGGGATGATTGCTATTGGGTCAGGGGTCTGATACCCTTGCTCTTCCACCCCCATACGGGAAAGGGCATCGGCCTTCCTGTTTTCACCCCTGGTCGAAATGTAATCACATAGTCATATTCAGCAAAAAAAAGAGCCCAATGTAGTTGTCGTGAGGATTGGGCCTTTGCCGTTTTTAGGTACTGGAGGTTCCGATGGTCAGTTATTACGGTGATTGTGTGTCTGGCGCCCAAGAGGTAGTGCCGCCAAGCCTTAAAGCCTGACTTAATGGCCAGGAGTTCTTTGTCTGTGATAGCGTAATTGAGTTCAGGGGGTGTGAATTTACGCGACCAGAAGGCAAAAGGGTGTAACTGGCCCATTTCGGGGTCCTTTTGTGAGAGGACAGCTCCCATAGCCATGCTTGAGGCGTCCGTTTCCACCAGGTATGGGAGATCAGGGCGAGGGTGGTGTAAAATTGGGGCAGATGTGAATCTTGCTTTGAGTTCATGGAAAGCTTCCTCGGCTTCTGCTGTCCACTGGAATTGTTGCTTTTCCTTAGCAATGACGTGATGGGATGCACGATTTGCGAACATCCTGGGATGAACCTGCGGTAGAAGTTTGCAAAACCCAGCATACTTTGAACCCCCTTGAATGAATTTGGGGATGGCCAGTTCAGGATAGCATCTACCTTGTGTACATCCATTCGGATTCCTTTCGGGCTGAGAATAAAGCCAAGGAATTCCACCTCGGAGATGTGGAATGAGCACTTTTCGAGCTTGGCGTAGAGCTGGTGTTGACGGAGTTTCTCCAAAATGGATCGGACGTGTTTAACGTGGTCCTGCTTCGATGCGGAATATACTAGAATATCGTTGATGTACACTAGAGCACAGACATCAATCGATTCCCGTAGGACATCGTTCATGAAGTATTGAAATGCTGCAGGCGTGTTGCAAAGACCAAAGGGCATTACTTGATATTCGTACAAGCCGCATTTGGTGCGAAAAGCAGTTTTCCATTTGTCCCCCTGTTTTACACGAACAAGGTGATATGCCCCCCTCAGGTCTAGTTTTGTGTAGATTTGGGCATCTTTGACTTGATCAAGCAATTCAGGGATCAGTGGCAGAGGTAGCGATTTTTTACGGTAATCTGGTTAAGTGCGCGATAGTTGATGCATGTTCTCAAGTCCCCCTCCTTTTTTGGTACGAAGAATAGAGGACTGGCTCCTGGAGACTTCGAGGGACGGATGAACCCGTTGGCCAGATATTGGTCAAGATAGGCCTTCAGGTGCTGTTTTTCTGGTTCCGTGAGTGCGTAAATTCGCCCACAAGGATTTGTGTGCAGGGTATTAGCCTGTTGTTTCTGAAAGACATCTTGAAAGTCCTGGTATTCACTTGGTAGGGTGCCGATTGCCACAGTCGCAAGCGTGGAGGTTCTGGTGTCTATTGGTTGTTCCTCTAGGCGATAACATGTGTGGGCGCAAGTCTCGGGAAAGGCCAATTCTTTTGCTCGCCAATCGATTTGAGGATTGTGAGCTACCAACCATGGCATTCTCAAAATCAACCGGAACTGTGGTGCCTTAATGAGGTCGAAAACGATAGATTCTTGGTGTCCATCCTGGTACAGAAGGGTTAAAGCTGCAGTGCATTGGGGTACTGGACCAGAAGTTATTTCCGTGCCGTCGACAGTGGTAACAGTGTCAGTGGTTGATTTAGGGCATAACGGAAGCCCCATCTTTGCCGCAAGGTCCTGGTCGATGTAATTCCCAACAGCTCCACTGTCAATGTACACTCTTACTGCATGCATCCGAGATGGTTGTTGGTGATTGATCAAGACCACAGTGCGAAATGGGAGGTCTGTAGTTCACTTTCTTCACTCGACAAGTGGACCCCTACACTTGCAGGGCTGGGGAGTTTTCTGATTCCTTGATGGTATCTTCCTTGTCCATGGTTCCAACCGTCCTCCTCGGTGGCTTCACATGGCACTCTTTAAGGAAATGACCTGACTTTCCACAGTACAGACATAACTGCTGCTGTCTCCTTTTATCCCTTTCCGCTTTAGTTAAGGGGGATCTGACCCCCCCGATTTGCATTGGTTCTCCTGAACCTTCCGTTGTGCGGGCAATATTGTCCTTTGAACGCACGTACATAGGGCGAGGGTCCGGTCTGGTTCGATCTGCTCTTCGGTCCTGCAACCTATGATCCAGCAATGGTCCTGCAACCCCCGATGAAATAACATGGTTTTATTCTCCACTGGCCATTCTGCTTCAACTACGAGTCTATTGAACGTGGCTACGTATGTTAATAGGTCTTGATTCCCTTGGCGTAGGGACAGAAGTTCGTTGTCTAATGCCTGCCCCTGAGTACAACGGGCGAACAGCTTTTCCATCTCCTGCTGAAAGCCCCTGAAGTCATGCAGCAAAGGATCGAATTGGGACACAAAGGGTACAGACTAGTCTGCGGCGCTACCACTCAGGTAGGATAGCACAAAAGCAACCCGTGATTGGTCATTCGGAAAGGCCCCTGGTCTACAAAGGAAATGCAGGCGGCACTGGTTCATGAACGTTGCAAACCTCTTTGGATCCCCTGTAAATCGTTCGGGCGGGGCCAAAGGAACTGCCTCAGGAAGGGTTATCTGAACGGGATTGGCTGATGGTGCTGGCATCGAGGGCACGCTTCCCGGCAAAGGTGCATGCCCTGCTTGTGATTGGAGAAGTTGCTGGCTTAAATCATCAGTGTGTTCTTTGGCTACTATCAGCTCTCTCCTCAGGGTGTTGGTTTCCTGCCTGGCTGCATGTACTTCAGAATGTAGCTGCCCCAACATGTTGGCTAACTGGTCGGTTTCTGACGTTTCCATGATGACCAGGTGCATTTTGATGTGAGGCTTTGTGTTCTGTAACGCTCACCTGGTATCCACGGGGACGTCACTCAGCCTGTTCTGACCTCTTCCGACCTCAAGCCCTTCCCTGGAGTCTACTCGACTGGAGACTGGGCCTGAAACACAGGATTGGTAGAGTTTAACTCCCTATTGTCTCTGTGCGCTTGAACCCCTTCTTCACCGGGGTCCAACCCTCACCTTGTTTTCTTGGAAAGTGTGCTCTCCATCCTGCTTTCAGCGCAGGGGCATGTTGATTGATGCAGGCTCGTTGCTGCCTAGGTACTTCACTGGACAGGTAAGTATAATGAGTCTTTTGAACAGTTCTCTAACTTCGTTCCTTTCCTTCCTTAGATGATGGCCGGCGTCCGGGATGGCGACGTGCTGCTGAGATGAGTAACGCTGAAGGTGAGTGAGAGCGCGATGCGCGATGTGACCCTTTCGTATTTGTATTGAACGGAGTCCTTTTTCTGTGTCTTTTAGGTGCCGCAACGTTTTCAGCGTGGATGCCAGTTATGAAGAGGAAATGCGGTGAGTAAGCGCGGTATGCAGCGCCTCTAGATTGTTTCCACGCTAACCTGGAGTGTCTTTTCCCTCCTGCAGATGGATGAGAAGTTCCGGAGACAGAGTTCCCCCAGAGCGGCTGGGATTCAGGCAAGCGTTTGAAGCTTGTACAGTCTTTAAAAAATAAGCGAATATTTGCTGAAAGCTTACTAATGCCTTTTTTCTGTTCTTTTCCCTTTTCCTTAGGAAGCGGCATGCCAGGATGGGAATGACACCGTCGAAGATGCCCACAGAACAGAAGAAGCGTTGAATGATGGGAAGAAGCGCCGCAAGGTAAGTCTGTTCCTAACGGTGTTCTTGTTTTTGCAGGAGCTGAGCACAGAAGAAAGATGCAGGCCTACTGGAGACCGATCCGAACACAGTGAGTGTCACGCTGAAGGTGCAGAAAACACAAAGCACGTTTCTCAGCCTGGGCATGGCTTAAATAGTCTCTGGGTATCCCAGGTGTCTCTGGGCTGAACCACACCCAAATGACTAGACTGCACATGCAGTTTTGGGAACCTAAATATGTGGGGGCATCCATCTTGTCCCCATCAATGCACTACAAGTCCAATCCCCAATGTTATCCCATGGGAGTGAGTGAGTCTGGTGCCACAAGCGCCAAGTCTGACTCCAAGTGGGTCTTTGGAGGGATGGAGAGGCCCTTGAGGGCCATGTAGGTGATCGTGGTCTGGCTCCAGCCTGACATCTTGGAGGGCTGGGGACATGAGGGGCAGGAATCATGACAACAACAATCATATCGCCAAACTGAGCTTACCTGTTTGGAGGGTGATATCACACTTCACAAGATCAATTGCACCATCAAGGGGTTGGGCAGAGGGAAGGCCCCTGGTCCTGATGGATTCTCTATTGAGTTTTTTCATCATTTCACTGATTCCCTTACTCCCAGGCTCAAAACGTTATACTCCCACTTTGCATCCCAGAAATGCTCTTCTGGATCCATCTCTCAGGCGCTACTTAATCTATTCCCCAAAGCTGACAAAGACCCTGATCCCCCCATAAAATAAAAGACCAATCTCCCTCATCAATGCTGAAAGCAAGATTTTTTCCAAGGTTCTTGTTAACAGAATTGAATCATCTCGAACTGCATTGGTTAAACCTGATCAAGTCGGCTATGTCAAGGGCAGGAACATATCAGTTTCAAGAGGATAAAAAAAACAAACAAGGATGTGCAGCTATTGCGCTAGAGGGTGAGAAATCCTTTGATTGGGTCAACTGGGAATTCATAATTCAATCTCTTCTGTGGCACGGTTGTGGTCAAAATTACACCTCCATTATTAAGCTCCTTTATTCATGTCCCAAATCTTCTGTTTGTGTAAATGGTCAGTCCTCATCCTTTTTCTCTTTGCAGAGGGACACTAGGCAGGGGTGTCCCTTGTCCCCCATTCTTTACATTCTATCTTTAGAACCGCTATTAGAATATATAAGATCTGATAAGAACATCCCTGGGATTTCATGTGGCAAATCCAGTATTAAAATAGCTGCGTATGCAGATGATATTCTAATCCTTGGAAAGAATCCCAAACTTCATCTTCCTCATCTACTGGATAGACTACTTCAGTTTTCCCTAATATCTGCATACAAGCTCAATAAGGGTAAATCTGAGAAATTACCTCTTAACTCTTTCTGTGTCAAACATGATTTATATGCTTATTGGTTTAAATGGTGTCATGACTCAATCAAATATTTAGGTATTTATTTTGTGCCCACTGTGCATGATACCGTTAAACTCAATGCAGAGTTGTTGGTCAACAGACTTAAAGAACTAACATCAATGTGGTCAACTCTCTACTTGTCCTGGTGGGGTTGTCTTGATACCATTAAAATGATGTTGTCCTGTCAAGGGTTTTGACCCATATTGAATCAATAGACTGGGTAGATGTGGGGATTAGCTGTTGCCGCCCATTATTCTATCCCAGAACAAACTAAATCAATAGACTGGGTGGATGTGGGGATGAGCTATCGCCGCCCACATTCACGCCAGAATAGGAGAACTGCGCAGTTGGCACGAGACCACTCCAAAGATACAACCTTCTTGTGGGGGGTTCCACATCACCACTCTACTGTAAGGATGTCATCAAAACAATGTTAAGCAAGGGTCCTATACTATCAAGCAAAAGACAACTCTATTGAAATGCAGTAATTCAAGACAACTCAAAAATGGATGCAGTACCGACAAATTCCCCAAGGTGGCACTAGCGGTCTAAACTCTGACAGGGAAACTGTATTTAGGAGTTGCAAGAGGGGCAGGGACTTCAAAGCTTGTTAGTTAATTGGAAATCCTAGCCACCTGCTGTTCCCAGAGGCCAAGAGGCTGGGAAACCTTAACACCTCAGAGATTCCCACACTAGGAGGCAGGATATCACATGACCCTGTTGATTGATTGAGGAGAGACTTCCAGGCAGCCTGCTGGAGCCCACACAAAAGGCCCTTCCTGTTGAATGGGGTATGTTAATTTTGAGTGTTTCCTCTCAACAGCCCTCTGCCAGCGAGGAGAGACATGTGATCACTGACCCACCCAGACTTCTGGAGGCGGACCCAAACACTGGGGGAATTGAATTGCAACAAATATATAGTTTATAGAAACAGTGATAATTTATTTTAACCAAATGACAGGAATGTACAACTTTGAGAGTCTTGGTTTGAAAAATGCCCTCACGATGTGAGTCCAAACTCCAATTTGTACCATGTTCTGGGGCAAAACCCCGCTAATTATGAATATTGTAGACAATATGTTTAAGCTAGAGACATGGAAAGTTACTGGGATATATGTGGAAGGGAAATGTACCTTCGTATAATTTTTGATGAAAAACCAATGTTGCAAAACCCACTAAAATCGAAAATAAGTTGCCATTTTTGAATGCAAGCTCCTAGAAACGCCAGAGTCGGGACAGGGACTATCTTTAGTAATATATGATGTGTGTATGTGATGTCAAACAACTGTGTACCTACTTCCTACTGCCTATACTTTTCCCGTAATCGCGAGACACGCACTCGCGAAATTTACCGCGATTTGTGATTTGGCCCGATTTCTTCATCTGTAGAAATCAGCAGCTTTTTGCTTCTCTTTGCTAAAAATCCTTTGCAATCTGCTAATCATTCATAGAGTATTGTTAAAGTGAGCCTGAACTAATATAAAGTAGCCATCACCTTCCCTGAACCTCTAGAGGGAATTACAAGCAATTTTAGCACCTTTCCACTTCCTTGCAAACAACATTAAAGTAATTCGCCTGTGTTTAAAACTCATCCCTGTTTTCCCTAAGTTTGCTGGGAGAACTGGAACTGTGCATTGCATTATAAAGTGTGATTTGTTGGGATTCTTGAAGACTGTGTGCTCTCCTTCCATTTCTTGTATTGCATACGGGGGGGGTGAATGGTCAAAAGAAAAAGTGATCATATTACCTTTTGCTAAAATCATAACAAGTTATTTCTGTACTGCATTTTATTCCACCTTGCGTTTCCTTGAACCATATAAAGCATTCTTTTCCACCTTATTCTTCTGTTCCTATTCATAAGTTACCTCTTGCTGACTACTGCTCATATTCACAAGTGTAATATCCATTATCAATTTATTTATAGAAGTGTGATATATATATATATATATATTGTTTAAATTGTCAAATAAACCTTTTAATTTGCAAAACAAACCTACTTCTTGGCTCAGTGGGGTCAGGGGGATTCTAAGAGGGGGGTGTTATACAAGGGTTGTCCTCCAGAATACTGAACTGGATATAAAAATACATCAATAAGGGTTTTCCTCAGCATCCCAGACTAGGTATTGACTTAGCTGTAGTGTTGATTGAATATTGCTTATAGTCCCGTACTGTTCTGTATCCTTTTCAATTGCTTCCAGTCCCTCTACCTTCCACGTTTTTCAAGTCCATGAATTCAATCCTCCTCAATTTGTTATGGGGATCAGGGAAGTGTTAAAGAATTGCTGTTAGCCAGCTCAAAGTCCCATTTGATAGGGGGGTTAGGTATCCAGATTTTAAATTGTATCACACTACCTTTGTACTCAAACAGTCCTGTTGCTGATTTGCTCCTCCTGAATCCTCTGACACTCCTTCCAGGTGCAAGCTGGAAAAACAACTGGCACTTCCATGTGATATTGCTGACCTAGTTTATGTTTTTAACCACTTCTCTGAGGCATTCTCTGACCCAATCAAAGCCTCTAACTTTGTTCTACCACTGTATCTCTTCCCCCACAGCAGAGCCCGGTCTCAAGAACTCTCTCAGTTTCTGTGGCACAACAAATCTATCACTATCAATGGAGGGCACTCTATTGCAATTCCTGGTTAAATAAAGACATCATGGTTGATCCCTTCCTCATTACAGCAGCACAGAAGTGTTTTCGTAATCAATTTGGTCAATGCCTCAATGCGTGTTGCATGTTTAGATGCACTTCAATATTTTACTAATATCACCCTCATGCCTAATATCTCTAGGCATCCGCTCTTATGCATGGCTTCCAATATCAGAGCTGCCAAATGTGATAATGTATTGACTAATACAGAACACCCTACTACTAAATGGCTTGTTCAATCGAAGTGGGAGTCTGACTTGGTCTTGTCTTGGTCTCAACTGTATTCTAGAATCCGGGGCGTCTTTACCTCTGTCAACATTACACACAACCTGTACTTCTTTATATACAGAGCCTTCATTACCTATATTGAAACTATCTAAATCTAAGATTGTTGTTGATAGTAGTGTTGGTCCTGTGGAGGTGTTCCTGCTTCCTACAAACATATGTTTTATGACTGTCCCTTTGTATTCAAGTTCTGGCAAGAAGTGTTGAGATGTCTTAAATTAGTCTTTATTGACAATATCCCTGTATCGTTTTTGAATGTTTTCCCAGGCAGTCTTGCTGCCAAAGGTAACATTTTACATGCATGTGCCATGCGTTATGATCTTTTCATAGCTGTAGCCCTAAAGCTAATCACTTCCAATTGGAAACACTCACAAAATGTCTCCATTAAGGGTTGGTGGAAAAACATATGCCATGTGCAGAGAATTGAAGATTGTATGGCTACCTACCTCGATGCTGTACCTAGGTACAATGCCAAGTGGGCTCATTTCATTTGTTACCTGGACCACTTTAATATGTCCACTCATGGTTCTTGAGCGGCTAATTTTTCATCTGCTACAGTTATAACTGCACCAACTTTTCCTTTATAATCGGAAATCAGGTTCCTTAGTTTGTAAATCAATGATCCCAGGATTCACATTGTTGAGCGTTCCCTCCCCCTCCTTCCTTCCCTCTGTTTCCTGTTTGTCCCCTGACGGATTCCGCTTTCTGTCTATTATTCAATAATTCATCTATACATGCAGATTATGTAGTATAAGGATTGTTACTAGTCAACACCATGGATTGTCTTGTCTTATTGCATCCATCCTTATTATGATCATTACTGATTTTATTGTCATCTGAACGGTTAGTATAATACTGTTCTCATGCTTTTATAATCTCAATTAAGATTATTGAACAAAAAAAAATAAAGAATATCGAACTGACATGCCATTTCAATTTTTAGTTCCTAGCTTTCATTGACATTAAGGCCCCCAGTGGCACCCAATGCCAGTCCTGAGGGTTACTTGGCTTGATTTAAAACATTTCCCACTATGGAATGTATGGAGAAATGACAGCCAAGGCCTGGAAAAGAGTTGGGCTGGTGACATGGAGCCATCTGGTAACCCTGATTAAAAATACAAATTCCTTGTCCTGGGACCTAAGATGTCATCGTTTACTTATTGTGCAGTTTTATTTTGGCATGCTACTCGTGAGGCTCCTCCATGTGCAAAAGAGAACACGGCAACCCAGGTGTATACATTTAAAATGGACAATAGACAATAGAAATGGATGAGATTGTGCAATTATAAAATATGTCTGTGAATCAGGCCCATAATACCACAAGGGCTCACACTACTTGCTGGTGTGGAATAGAACTGGATGGAAGGTTTGAATTCCCAGAAACAATGGAGAGGTTGAAAAGAAATGACGGCCCTCAGAGATGAAGTGGAGGACCCATGTAGGGTATTGTATTGTTGCTTTTCAGCAGACGAAGAGTACTTCATTTTCACTATTACTACTCATTCCACATGGATCTATTTTATTGTAAAACCATTGCACCCTAATTACAGGTGGCTCCTTTCTGTTTGTCATGGGCTGGTGTGCCTTTGATGTAGTTGTGTGGTGTGAATATTCAATTTGACTAGTTTCACCTTTATTTCTGAAAACACGGATCATGCCAGGACTTGGCACCACACCGACATGGATTCCACTGTACCAGCGTTTAAAGTTCACATGGGGTTTGACAGGCAATCGCTTTTGCTACTAGAGGAAAAACCTATGCACTGGCTGGGAAGATTGGGAAATAAGGGTTTGATTTCTCTGGTTTCTCATGTGTTCTGAGAGAGTGGCAAGATGGAGAGGGATGGAAAGGCAGAAGAATCCCCCTCCAAATCAGTGGTCTTCACACTCTGGTGCTCGCCCCCCCAAGGGGAACCCAAAGACTGTCCGCTGGTGGGTCTTTAAAAAGGGATTACAGTGACTAAAGTCCATAGACAATATAAGCAGGTACAGCTTAACTCAAGTTGCGGGGGCTCAGTTTAAATACATTTGAATACCACCACTCTAAAGGGAGGCGACCAGAAGTGGAGGTAAATTAAGCTGATTACAGAAAAACAAGTTTGCTGATTTCAAAGATGGTTCTGTGCACGGAGCTGTTACAATTGCAGTGTAAAACACTTTGGGCCTGATTCATGGAATTCTTTGCATGGCTCAAAGTGACTTTGCACTGATGAAAAGTGACTTTGCACTGCCGACACAAACCATGATTCGTGGACCTGTTCAAAGTGTTTTTTTGCAGTGCAAAGTCAGCGCAAAGTCAGTACAAATTCATTTTTGCTGTACAAAATGACTTTGCACTGAATTTGCACTGCACAAATACACTTGCACAGATCCATGAATAAGGGATTGTGTCAGCAGTGCAAAGTCAATTTTCAGCAGTGCATAGTCACATTGAACCATGCAAAAAGTTACATGAATCGGGCCCTATGTGTACAGCAGTATTCTCTACAGTGACGTTGTTTGAGAAATCTGGACGGTCAGTGGCAGAGGCTGTCCTTAAAGGATCATCCAAGAATTGAACTACCCCACTAAATTTTAGGGTGTGCAAATTCAGGCAAGGAACCCCTGCACTGAGACTTTAGAGGTGATCAGATGACATCACAGATGACATGAAGAGCACCAGATGACATCCACGAGGGTCCTTGCTGATATGCGGGAGGGTGTTCAATTTGCACGACTTCCATGATAATATGCCCTTCTGTGGTCTCACATGAAGTTGCGCCAAGTACCCACTGGTGGTTGATCCCATGGGGAACCCAATAATTGATTGAGTAGATCTTGGTCATCAAAATAATGGTGATTGATTCCCTTTTCAACTTTTGGAAAGGGGTGTCCAGACTTTCCTTACAAAGAAATTGGGTCCACGTGTGAGAAAAATCAATTCAGAACGTACTAGAACTACAATGCAAGACAAACAACATGAAACCCCAATGTGATATTTCTTTTGAGAGTGACCATATATACTTTAAAGACACAAATTTCACGTGAACATTGAACAGCAATGATTACGTCAATTACCACAATTAATGCACTATTAGACAGTTGTCACATTAGGACAGTTTCTCATTTAGCAAATAAATCATGTATGTTAAAAACTGAAACATAGAAAACTTAAGTGACAGTTTGACTCCAGCCACATGCCTTTCCCAACAACAATCAGTGTGGGGAGAATTATGGATCATAAACAAATTGATGACAATGTTGATAAAGCAGACCATTCAGATTATCCCAATCAGTCATGTGAGAAACCAGAGGGTGTCCCTAGGGATCTCTCTCATCACCTTTGGATCCAGACCCTAGGGGTGGACCAGTGCAGGAGGATCACCTGGTGAGGGATTTCCGGGGAGTGGGTGTGAGGCAGCCAATGGTGAGGCGCGAAATTCCCCCCTATTTTGTTTATCCATCCTATTTTTTAGGATTCACTGAGGTCCCAACACCCTCATTTTTAAACAAACACTGGGCCGAGGGAGAGGGTGACGGAGAGGGTGACTGAGTGTAACAATATTAACTTTCACACATCGTACTGGACATGTCCCATTAATTGGGTCAGGCAAAGTCAGGCACTTGACTCTAAGTGCACACACCTGATACCAATTAGCTCTCCTCACACGAATAAAAGGCAACACCCAAAGACACATTCTGAGCAAGGCGGAACACGAGTACAAGCAGAACTTCCCGGGACGAAGGCAAACCTACTGTAGCAGAGCGACGGATCGAGGGGTGAGAGCAGCAGGTCAAAAACCCCACGAGTTCCCTACAGGAGGTCTTTGCCTCTGACAGGCTGCAGAAAACATGTGGAGAAGGCCAGATCCCACAGGTGAAGACTGCATTGTTAGGAAATACATGGAACACCCACACGATCGCAAACAATACATATTCATGGAATGGAATAGGGAAAGCCCACGCACACCAAAAGACACGTGCAGGTGAAAACACGTCCGCCACACGAAAGCAGGCGGAAGCACCCCAGCGCAGTATAAAAGTGCACACAAAAAACCAACACGCATATACAGCTACGATGAATGTCCCATTTCTCGCAGCAGTGATCGTGGGACACCGCAGGAGGAGGAGAATAGCCAGGCCCCACATTTTTTTGCCCAGGACCAGCCTTTTTGGGATGCCTGATGACCAGGTCTACGGCAGATATAGGTTTCCACCTCATATCATCCAAGACCGGGTCACTGAATGGGAGGATGACCTCACATCACCCACCTTGTGCTCCCAAGCACTGAGCCCCTTGGAAAAGGTGCTCAATGTCCTGCCTATTCTGGCCACTGGGCCATTTCAGCGGACAACTGCCATAGTTGGGGGCGTCTCACAGGCCATGCAGTCACGCTGCCTACACCAGGTGTTGGCAATCATGACTGCGTGTCCCTCAGTCCGCAGGCACATATACATGCCCAGAACTCCCACAGAAAGGCAGGCCATGGTCCAGGACTTTTACAGGGTGGCACACCTCCCCAAAATGCTTGGTGCCATAGATTGCACATTTGTGGCCCTACATCCACCTAGGTCCACTGAGAACATCTACCGCAACCGCAAGCACTGGAATTCCATGAACGTACAGGTTGCATGCATTACCCAGGGAATCATCACCTCTGTCTATGCAAACTATCCAGGGTCTACCCATGACAGTTTCATATACAGAATTTCAACCCTGAGCCGGGTCCTGGAAGCTGGGAAGCTTGGCAACACATGGCTCATTGGTGAGTGGAAATGTCTGTGCACATGCATGCATGTCACACACGGACAAACACACAAACCCAAATAATGACAACCATCATTACCTCCCCAAGGGACAGTACCTACCCTCTGAGTACCAACACCAATACGGAACCCCACCAAACCACCCCAGGTAAGATACAACGCAGCCCATATTGCAACCAGATGCCATAGTGGAGCACACATTCGGAGTGCTCAAGTGACGCTTCCGCTCCCTTGACCGCTCTGGTGGTTAGCTACTTTATGCATCCCCAGTAGTGTGCAGGATCATTGTGGAAGCATGTGTCCTGCACAATGTTGCAACATGGCGGGGCGTACCGGTCGACATGGTGGTGCCCCCACATCCCCAAGCACACGCACAGGCACTGCGAATAGGAGGGGAAAGGACATGTGGCGAGGAAGCCCGGACCCAGTTTGTGGCCACATTTTTTACCTAAACTCCCACCCCTGCAGAGTGCACACAGGCCTGGCACATACCAGGTGACAATCATTGATGACAAAGGGACAGTCAACTGTCACAATCTTACCACCCTGAGAATGTTTCCATGGAAGTGCTACATTGTGTGCATCCCTAGCTACTTAAACATAACCAATCCAGTGTGACCAAAAGGAACACATGCAAGGTGCATATCCCACACCCCCCTACAAAACAGGCCATGAAAATCACTGGTATGTCACCCAAACCCTCCCAACCCCCATGACCCTCGTCGGCCACACCATGACATGGCATGCAACAGCAAAAGTGCCATGTGATAAATGGAAACAGGCCTGAGACAATTACACCTGACATAGACAGAATATGACTGACTGGCTGAAAGAAAACGACAAGTAAATTGACATGCTATAGCCAGACCACAGCTGCCTCTACCATGCAGATGCCACCCTAGTATTTTCCTAATTACGTACTTGACGGTAATACTCTTCCTCACTGGACATTTTCCTGTATATTGATTTGTTTACTGTGTATTAGTCCTCATTCGACACTTACTCTGTATATTAATTCCTATTACTCTGTATTTAGTCTTTCATGTAAATTACGCTGTCCTTTATAATCCTTGATGTATCTCATGTACCTACGTAACTAAGCTGAACGTATTCTTATGTCTTGCGCCCTGATGCCCGAGGGTCTGGTGCACACTATGAATAAAATAAACAAATAAACAAACAAACATGGAATCATATGAAATGACTGACCAACAACCTCCCACACATACAAAGTCATACACAAATGCATACCACCAGTGGTACCATCAACAAAAGACAATCCATATCTGCAAATCCCAAAACCGTGTGCTGTGTGTGTCCCCTGCAACACACTGCTCAGCACACAGCACAGTGAGCGGCCTTTGCATTGGGGATACACCTTGAGCATCATTTAAATAAGGACAAGCAATAAAAATTACCCTGTGACGCATGTACACAATCCGAAAATTATAAGTGATCATGCGCTGCAGGGACACAGCATGGCAGAGAAGGCAATCTGTGTGCATGTGTGGGCATGGATGGGTGGTTGTATGTGTGGTGGTGCATTGTGTAAGTGTGTGTGTCACCAGGGACATGCACTCAATACATGCATGTGAAATGAAGTGACCCTCAGTGTCCAGCACACATCATATGTGAACATTGCCTTTGCATTGGGGATACACCTTGAGCATCATTTAAATAAGGACAAGCAACAAAAATTACCCTGTGACGCATGTACACAATCCGAAAATTATAAGTGATCATGCGCTGCAGGGACACAGCATGGCAGAGAAGGCAATCTGTGTGCATGTGTGGGCATGGATGGGTGGTTGTATGTGTGGTGGTGCATTGTGTAAGTGTGTGTGTCACCAGGGACATGCACTCAATACATGCATGTGAAATGAAGTGACCCTCAGTGTCCAGCACACATCATATGTGAACATTGCCTTTGCATTGGGGATACACCTTGAGCATCATTTAAATAAGGACAAGCAACAAAAATTACCCTGTGACGCATGTACACAATCCGAAAATTATAAGTGATCATGCGCTGCAGGGACACAGCATGGCAGAGAAGGCAATCTGTGTGCATGTGTGGGCATGGATGGGTGGTTGTATGTGTGGTGGTGCGTTGTGTAAGTGTGTGTGTCATCAGGGACATGCACTCAATACATGCATGTGAAATGAAGAGACCCTCAGTGTCCTGCACACATCATATGTGAACATTGCCCTTGTGGACCCCCCAGTGTGTTAAACCACACCAATCCCCTGACACCTGAAAAGTAAACCCAACACAGGATCATCCATTGACCAGCAGAACACATAATGTACATAGTATCCCACATTGACAATGTCAGACAGTGACCAATCAATGTAGCCCAAGTGTACCAAATTGACATTGTCACCACACGGCCCCCTCCCAACATCAGTGTGGCTTTGACAGCTAAAGGGTGCAGGCTACCTCCAACAGCATGAAGTGCATCAACCACGTTTACAGGCAAGTAATGAAAAAACAACACAATCAACTTAAAAAAAGCACAGTTAAAAAATATAATTACCAGAATTGAATGCAGACATGCCGTGGAGAAAACATCTTTAATCCCCACTAGGGGAGTATACACAGTAGGACTGCAGACTGGAAACAGATATGAAGAAAGTCCAATGCCCCTGTGTAATTTGCTGTCACACCGATTCATCCTTGCAAGCCCATGGAAAGGGGAAGCAGGAGTGGCATATGTGTCAGGACCCCAAGCCACAAACAATTACACGAGACAAGCTTGTATGGGCCCAGCTGGAACACACAGTGGATGCTTTCAAATGTCACAAAGCACCACACTGTCACATGAATGCACAATAGACAAACAATAATATAAAAAAGAAATTGCCACATACGACCCGGGGCACGGGGGCACCCAGGAGGGGAGAGGTACAGGGTGCACCTCAACACCCATATTTGATGAAGTTGAGATTAAAAAAAACATCCATGGGCTGAAAGCCTGCACGGCCCGATCTGTGTGGAAGATAAGTCGTCTTCCTTGTCACCCTCTGGATGTAAAACAGAAGGTGGACGTGGCACAGTTGCCTGACCATGCATATCCGCAGCTTGCCCCTCCACGGCAGCAATCATGCGAGTCTGGTAAGCCTGGTCCTGTGTGGCAATGGCACGTAGGTCAGCATGCAGCACCTCACGTGATGCGTGTGCTACCTCTTGCAAGGTTGCACGTGTAACACAGAGTTCTGCCTGCATGGCCTCGAATGACATCTGGAGCACCTCCCTGCATGCACGTAGCTGTAACGCTCACCTGACTCCCACGGGGGCACTGGCCTGGTTTGCGCTGCTGTGACCTCGTCTAAGGTGATGCACAGGGTTCGGAAGACGGACTGAATCGGGCCCCAGGTCTGGCTTGTCTGACTCGCAGAAGTATCCTTCTGTAGGTGAGAATAGGGGGTTAACTGTCTGCGGGGTAATGCAATCGACCTCCCACTTACCCCTCTCACCCTCCTCAAAACCCTTCTGTGCTTCCCCGTAGCATCTCACCTTAGGGTCTGGAAGGACAAGCTCTCCATCCTGCTTCTGATGCAGGGGCGCGTTGGTATTCAGTTGCGTCACTGGATTTTCGGATGGGTGAGAACCAAACTTGCTTGGCTTCCAGGTAAGTTTTTCTATAAGTGGTTCCCCTTGTGTCCATGCATTAATGTTCTAATGCTAGTGTCTTTTTCCCCATAGGGGCCGGGGTACGGAATGCCGGGGAACAGGCACCGACCCGAGGTGAGCAGTGAAATCCTTGTGGAAATCAGGTAAGTCTTTAATGAGTGTTTTGGTAATGTCTTTTCATTCACTCATTAACGCTGATGTCTTTTTCCCCTTAGGGGCTGGGGTCCGAAAATGCCTGGATGTGGCCCGGACCCGAAATGAAAAGGGAATGACCCAACAGGTAAGTCTTGACATGGAGTTTTAGCTTCCCTTTTCCTTTGTTTCTGTCACCTTTGTTCTTGTCTTTTTCTCCCTAGGCGCGGGGGCGCGACTGCGAATCCGGATGGTCGCTGCTGAACATGGAGGCGCCCTGTAAAGGTGAGTAGAATGCGGCGCTGCAGCGATCGATGCGATGTGCTTTTAAAAATAAATGTCTTCCTTTTCAGGATTGTCGGCGAAATGTCTCTGGGATGCAGATTTAGCAGGTGAGGCCTTTTCCTTCTTCTGTTCTCTTGTTCCCTTTCTTTGCAGGTGATTCAGAATGCTGGCAGGTGTGGCAGAAGTCAAGATGCAGGAGCAGACACGGTGAGCGTCCAGCTGCTAGATGCAGAACAATGCGAAGCACGTGTGGCTGATCGGGTGTGGTTTAAATAGCCTTGGAAGAAGTTCCTAGAATGTGTCCTTCCTCCAATCAGGTATGTATCCTTCCCCGACCACGCCCGGGTGGTAAATGAGTCCCACAGGTAAAGTACTTCCTTTCAGGCCTCAAGGAGGCCGGGGTTCTGCAGCATGGTCTGCATCAGGTAAGTGCACCCAAACACTTTCATAATGAGCCTGGCGCCTATGGCGCCAGGACTGATGTTTTCTATGAGCCTGGCGCCATAGGCGCCAGGACGCTGTCCAAAGGGCCCCTATAAGGGGTTGCTGGGACCTTCCCCGGGGACTTGATGTCCGCTTTCGGGGACGCAGGGCCTGAGCCGGCTCCCCGGGAGCGGGCATCGTGACAGCACTTCCCCCCAAGGCCCCTCCCAAGGTTGTTCCCTCCGGGGGTTTTGGTTTGTTTGGGAAGAGTCGGTGGAATTTCCTGACTAATCGAGGTGCATGCACATAGTCACTGGGTTCCCACAACCTCTCCTGAGGTCCGTACCCCTTCCAATCAATTAGGTAGAAAGCTTTGACCTAAACATTTTTGAATCTAAAATGTTCTTCACTTCGAATTCGGGTTCCCCATCTATTTGAATAGGTTCTGGAGGTTTGAGTAGTCGGGTTCCGGGGACCACTGGTTTCAGAAGTGACACATGAAAAACAGGGTGAATTCGCATATTAGCTGGTAAATCAAGTTTAACCGCTACTGGGTTAATTATTGCCGTAATAGAATAAGGTCCCAGATATTTTGGGTTAAAAGTTCGAGGCCCTTTGAGCGGTAAATGTCTGGTAGCTAATCACACTTGATCCCCAATCTGATACGGAGGTGCTTCACTCCGATGTAGGTCAGCATTCTCCTTGTATTTTCTCTTGGCTTGTTGTAAATGCGTGGTTGCCTCTTTGAAGGCTCGGGTAATGGTAGAATGCAGATGTTCTACTGCGGGCACTCCGAGGTTCTGAGGTGAGTCGAGGTTTGAGGTTCGAGGGTGATGTCCAAACAAGGTATAAGAAGGACTATGGCCAGTTCCGGAGTGTATCGAATTATTATATGCGTATTCGGCTATCCAAAGAATGTCTTTCCAGTTGCTTTCAGATTGCTGTAACATACACCGTAAGTACTGCTCAAGGGTCTGATTTGTCCTCTCGGTCTGACCATCAGTCTGAGGGTGGTGACTGGTCGATAATCTTACGTTGATTTGTACCATTTGACAACATTTGCGCCAGAAGTGGGAAATGAATTGGCTTCCCAAGTCAGAGATTAGTATAGATGGGAATCCATGTAGCCGAACAATATTTTCGAGGAATTCTTTGGCTAGGACAGAAGCTGAAGGTAAACCTTTCAAAGGAATGAAGTGGGCCATTTTGGAAAACAAATCCACAATTACCAGAATGGTATTGTATCCCGAACAAGGAGGCAAGTCCATAATAAAATCCATTGATAGGGTGTGCCAGGGTGCCGTATGTCTAGAGGTTGAAGGAGACCGGCTGGTCTTTTCTTTTGACCTTTATTTTGGGCGCAAACACCACAGGACATCACAAAAGATTTAACATCTTTTCGCCAAGAGGGCCACCAGAATTGTCGTTTCACCTTTTCCATTGTCTTGGCAATACCGGGGTGTCCCTCTATGAATGTATCATGATAACCTGAAATAACTAGTTCGTGTAAATCCTTGTGCGGCAGGAATAAGCGTCCTTGGTACTAAGGTAAACCATTATCTATGGTAAAGTCTGATCCCTTTTGTATCCAATCCTGTAGGACTGTAGGGTCCAAGAGTTGTTTCACTCTGACTTGAATGTCTTCAAGCGTCTGTAACGAAGTCATGCCTAGAATTCTCTGTTCGGGAATTATTGGTACTGGTTCTGAGTTTGTATCAGATTCTCCCATTCCAATTCGGGATAAGGCGTCTGCTTTGCCGTTCTTGCAGCCAGGTCGATAGGTAATCACGAAATCAAATTCAGCGAAAAACAAAGCCCATCGGAGCGGCCGTGATGACTGAGCCTTGGCGGTTTTCAAATACTGTAAATTCCGGTGATCAGTGATCACCGTGATGGTATGTCGAGCGCCAAGCAGGTAATGCCGCCAGGCTTTAAAAACGGACTTTATGGCTAACAGTTCTTTGTCAGTGATTGCGTAATTAATCTCTGGTGCCGAGAATTTTCTGGACCAAAATGCTACGGGATGCAGTTGGTTGGTTTCAGGATCTCTTTGAGACAGAACTGCTCCCATGGCTAGGCTGGATGCTTCAGTTTCGAGGACATACGGGAGATCTGGACCTGGGTGTCTCAATATAGGTGCGGAGGCAAACTTAGCTTTTAAATCCTGGAAGGCCTGCACGGTTTCTTCAGACCATTCAAAACGTTTATTTTTCCTCAAGAGTGCAGTAATGGGTTGTACTATGCGTGAAAATTCCGGGATAAACCTGCGATAGAAATTGGCAAAGCCGAGCATGCTTTGAACCCCTTTTACAGAGCGAGGTGATGGCCATTTGAGGATGGCATCCACTTTTCTTGAGTCCATTCGGACTCCTTTGGGTGTCAGGATGAAACCGAGAAACTCAACTTCTGTGGTATGGAAAACACATTTCTCCAGTTTAGCAAATAGTTTGTGTTGGCGCAGTTTTTTTAGAACTGCCCTAACGTGTTTTCTGTGATCAGATTCCGAAGAGGAGTACACTAGAATGTCATCGATATAGACGACAACACAAACATAGATGAGTTCCCGAAGGACATCATTCATGAAGAATTGGAAGGCAGCAGGCGCATTGCACAACCCGAAAGGCATTACCTGGTATTCGAATAATCCATATTTTGTACGGAAGGCTGTTTTCCATTCGTCGCCTTCTTTTACTCGCACCAGATGATATGCCCCCCGGAGATCTAACTTGGTGTATATGCAAGCGTCCTTCACCTGGTCAAGGAGTTCAGGAATCAGAGGCAGAGGATAACGGTTTTTAACCATTATCTGGTTCAATGCGCGGTAATCGATACAAGTTCTAAGGTCTCCTTCTTTTTTAGGCACGAAGAACAAAGCCGAGGATGCCGGGGACTTTGACGGGCAAATAAAACCATTGGCGAGGTATTGATCCAAATATTGTCTCAAATGCAGGTTCTCAGGTTCGGTAAGGGCATAAATCCTGCTACAAGGGGGTTGTGCACCGGGCACCAGATCGATTTGGCAATTGTACGATCGGTGAGGAGGTAACGTGTTGGCCTGTTCCTTTTGGAAGACGTCCTGAAAGTCCTGGTATTCCGGAGGTAATTGCATGGAGGCAGAGGTTACAGATGCTAGATTAATCTTCAGGTTTTCTGGGTAGCATGTTTGTGCACAATCCGGGAAGGTTATTCTCTTAGCTCGCCAATCAATTCGAGGATTATGTGTCTCTAACCAAGGAATTCCAAGAATAACCTGAAACTGTGGAGCCTTGATTACATCAAACACAACTGCATCCCGATGGCCGTCAGGACCAATAAGAGTCACCCCAGTAGTGGAATGTGTTACCGGTCCAGAGGCAATTTCAGTTCCATCGACTGTGGTGATGACATCTTTGCTGGTTTTAGGACGGAGAGGGAGGTTAATCCTAGAGGCCAATTCACGATCCACATAGTTTCCAATAGCCCCACTATCGATGTATGCCTTTATTGCATGCAACCGCTTAGGCTTTTCTGGATCTACGAGAACCATTGGCACAATGAAATGCGAGGTCTGAGAGTTAGTTTTCAAGCTCGGCAAGGTGACCCCTACGCTTGTCGGGCTGAGCCGTTTCCCGAAACAGAGTCTTCATGGTTTTTATCAGCGGCTCCTACCGCTTTTCGGGGCGGTTTTGCCGGGCAATCTCGTAGAAAGTGTCCAGAGTTCCCACAATAAAGACATAATTTTAACTGCCGCCTCCTTTCACGTTCCTTTTGAGTTAAGGGTTCTTTAACCCCTCCAATTAGCATAGGCTCAGAGACATCAACTCCCTTGGGGTTAGCGTGGGTCTTGACCAACACCCGGGTCTCAAACCTGGACCGATCTGTTTTTCTGTTTTGAAGTCTGTGATCCAATTGGACCACTAAGTCTATATATTCTGTGCATTCTTGGGGCGGATTTACAACTTGGGCCAAGACATCTTTAAGTTCTCCGCGTAGACCTCGATAAAATAACGTGACTCTTTTATCCTCTGGCCATCCCGTTTCCACAATTAGTCTATTAAAGGTTGCAATATAGGATAGGAGGTCCTGATTGCCCTGTCGCAGGGATAGAAGTTCGTCATCCAGAGCCTGCCCCTGAGAGTGTTGAGCAAATAACCTTTCCATGCTTGCTTGAAATCCTTGAAAATCACGGAGAATCGGGTCATCTTGAGTAACCAGTGGAACTGACCAATCGGCAGCGCAGCCGCTGAGATATGACAATACAAAGGCTACTTTGGTCTGATCATTAGGGAAGGCCCCAGGTCTGCATAGGAAGTGCAAACGACACTGATTCATGAATACGGCGAATCGTTTGGGGTCCCCAGCAAAGCGTTCAGGTGGGGCCAGCGGCATGTTTCCAGGTAGATTAATCTGCACAGGGTTACTGGGAACTACAGGAGCGGGGTTCCCTCCGGAACAGGGTAGAGGAGTTTGTCCAGCTTGACCTTGCAAAAGCTGTCTGGCCAGGTCATCAGTTCTTTCCTTTGATATTATTAATTCCCTCTTGAGGGCATTAGTCTCTTGACGAGGAGCATGTACTTCGGCCCATAATGCCCCCAGTAATTGGGCCAACTGATCAGTCTCAGAAGTTTCCATAGCGCCTGGGTGGGAATTTGTAGGAAGGCTTTGCATTCTGTAACGCTCACCTGACTCCCACGGGGGCGCTGGCCTGGTTCGCGCTGCTGTGACCTCGTCTAAGGTGATGCGCAGGGTTCGGAAGACAGACTGGATCGGGCCCCAGATCTGGCTTGTCTGACTCGCAGAAGTATCCTTCTGTAGGTGAGAATAGGGGGTTAACTGTCTGCGGGGTAATGTAATCGGCCTCCCACTTACCCCTCTCACCCTCCTCAAAACCCTTCTGTGCTTCCCCGTAGCGTCTCACCTTAGGGTCTGGAAGGACGAGCTCTCCATCCTGCTTCTGATGCAGGGGCGCGTTGGTATCCAGTTACGTCACTGGATTTTCGGATGGGTGAGAACCAAACTTGCTTGGCTTCCAGGTAAGTTTTTCTATAAGTGGTTCCCCTTGTGTCCATGCATTAATGTTCTAATGCTAGTGTCTTTTTCCCCATAGGGGCCTGGGTACGGAATGCCGGCGAACAGGCCCCGACCCGAGGTGAGCAGTGAAATCCTTGTGGAAATCAGGTAAGTCTTTAATGAGTGTTTTGGTAATGTCTTTTCATTCACTCATTAACGCTGATGTCTTTTTCCCCTTAGGGGCCGGGGTCCGAAAATGCCTGGATGCGGCGCGGACCCGAAATGAAAAGGGAATGACCCAACAGGTAAGTCTTGACATGGAGTTTTAGCTTCCCTTTTCCCTTCTTTCTCTCACCTTTGTTCTTGTCTTTTTCTCCCTAGGCGCGGGGGCGCGACTGCGAATCCGGATGGTCGCTGCTGAACATGGAGGCGCCCTGTAAAGGTGAGTAGAATGCGGCGCTGCAGCGATCGATGCGATGTGCTTTTAAAAATAAATGTCTTCCTTTTAGGATTGTCGGCGAAATGTCTCTGGGATGCAGATTTAGCAGGTGAGGCCTTTTCCTTCTTCTGTTCTCTTGTTCCCTTTCTTTGCAGGTGATTCAGGATGCTGGCAGGTGTGGCAGAAGTCAAGATGCAGGAGCAGACACGGTGAGCGTCCAGCTGCTAGATGCAGAACAACGCGAAGCACGTGTGGCTGATCGGGTGTGGTTTAAATAGCCTTGGAAGAAGTTCCTAGAATGTGTCCTTCCTCCAATCAGGTATGTATCCTTCCCCGACCACGCCCGGGTGGTAAATCAGTCCCGCAGGTAATGTAGTTCCTTTCAGGCCTCAAGGAGGCCGGGGTTCTGCAGCATGACGACACTGATTCATGAATACGGCGAATCGTTTGGGGTCCCCAGCAAAGCGTTCAGGTGGGGCCAGCGGCATGTTTCCAGGTAGATTAATCTGCACAGGGTTACTGGGAACTACAGGAGCGGGGTTCCCTCCGGAACAGGGTAGAGGAGTTTGTCCAGCTTGACCTTGCAAAAGCTGTCTGGCCAGGTCATCAGTTCTTTCCTTTGATATTATTAATTCCCTCTTGAGGGCATTAGTCTCTTGACGAGGAGCATGTACTTCGGCCCATAATGCCCCCAGTAATTGGGCCAACTGATCAGTCTCAGAAGTTTCCATAGCGCCTGGGTGGGAATTTGTAGGAAGGCTTTGCATTCTGTAACGCTCACCTGACTCCCACGGGGGCGCTGGCCTGGTTCGCGCTGCTGTGACCTCGTCTAAGGTGATGCGCAGGGTTCGGAAGACAGACTGGATCGGGCCCCAGATCTGGCTTGTCTGACTCGCAGAAGTATCCTTCTGTAGGTGAGAATAGGGGGTTAACTGTCTGCGGGGTAATGTAATCGGCCTCTCACTTACCCCTCTCACCCTCCTCAAAACCCTTCTGTGCTTCCCCGTAGCGTCTCACCTTAGGGTCTGGAAGGACGAGCTCTCCATCCTGCTTCTGATGCAGGGGCGCGTTGGTATCCAGTTACGTCACTGGATTTTCGGATGGGTGAGAACCAAACTTGCTTGGCTTCCAGGTAAGTTTTTCTTGTAAGCGGCACGCAGACTGCGTTGTCTGCTGCTGAAGCTCCACCTGCCTATCGGGGGGGGAGCATGGATTGGGCCACACTTTTCCATGCCTTGAGCAATCAGCTCAATAGCTGCCCCCTGTTGCTGTGAACTGGCATACATGGCATGCTCCCATTCAGTTGTCCATGGTGGCGCACGGCCATCGCATTGCCGGACATTAAACCTGCTGGACCCAAGGAGCCATGGTCCTTGCTGGATTAGCACTGCATGCAGCTGCAGAACTGCATCCCTCTGTTGACCTGATGCACCAGGAACATGAGCAACTGGTGTGGAGTGTAACCGTGCACCCGTAACCACCACAGGCAGATGTTCCAATGCTGCCTGTGCCCCTGAGGGCACTACCCCCACTGCAGGTGTTGCGGCCAGAAGATCATCCACATCAAGATCACTCACCGGCGACGAATGGTAATGATGCACATCCAATTCAACATTGTGCTCAGAGCTTGACCGATAGCCAGCCCTCGACATGGGTTCTTGTGGTCTACCACCCCACGACCACCACTTGTGCCGGGTCGTTGATGTAAAATCAACCCTGTGTCTGGAATGACATCCTTATCCTCTGGCTCAATTGTGTCATCACCTGTAACGTGAACAAAACAAACATGAGTACACATTTCAGCAGCACATAACACACACACACATAGCCATCACTACATCGACAGCCAACACATGAAGCAGACATGTGACACACAACTCAAACTCTGGCATGCATCCAGTGGCATTGATATGCAACGGCATCCCGAAAGCAGAAATTGATACGTGTAAATTGCGAAGCCTACACATGTACTGAATGTAGTATATCACCTGCATCACACACAAACTCTGGCAGGCACAGATCACAGGCAGAAATGACAGATGTCAACAAAGAAATGGCACATAGCATAAGCATGTTTGAACAGCCAAACGACCACAGCTGCAAGTGAATGAAAACCCACCATGACACACGTAATATGCATGTAGACATGCATCACTAAATCATCATCACCAATATAGCTTCATCGATCTGCAGCTTAGCCTGTACCGGGCGTCATGTGCCCTGAAGACATAGTTAATGTCCCGAGCAAAGCGGAGGCCTTCAACGAGGTATGAGGGACCATAACATCCGGTACGTTCCGAGCTGCCAGTCGATGAATCTTTTAGAACACCCTTCAGGGCTTCATTCAGCACTTTGTGTAGTGAATGTGCCAAAAACCATGATTCAGTGTGTCAAATCACTACGCCCAGGCTCCACCAGTATTCTCAAGTTTGCCTGGGCGTACTCGTAGTGCATGACAGTGCACCTTCAGGATTGTGCCAGTTTTAACTTATCTCAAATCTCAGCATCATTTTTGTAATCTAACGACATATTTGTAATTTAACAAAAATGCTGCTGAGAACAAATGTGTAAATAAACACTTTCACACACCAAAGTAGCTGCAATGTTGCACAACACAACGTTGAAGCTTCTTGCACATGTGTATGTGTAGTGTTCATATACACCCGTGTTCATATACACCCATATGGTGTATATGAACACCTTCCTATACAGCAAAGCAAGCCCTTAAACGGTGCTTGCATTGATGTATGTGAAATTGTACACATACACACGTGCAGGCAGATCCACGGTAATTACAACCCAATTTGCAAGCTGAAATCAATTTGCAGGCTATACCAGTTAGTATAGCCCACAGATTGAACAATCAACTTTGGTAAACACCCACTAGGGTGTTCCTATACAGAGTACATGTGTCACAGGATGCACCTGTGCTAGTGCATTTCATAACACTGAAGGGATGAACATCTGAACATACATGCCAGGTCATTTTGACATTGCAGCAGTGAGTAAGCATGTAGAACGGTGTAACATGGCTCAGAAGTGGGTGGGTGCAGTGCAGTACATGTGTACTTTCCCAACAATCTACATCAACAAGTACGTTTTGATGTCAATCAGTTAACATGACGGCAGTGTAAGGGCAAGTTCAGCCATCATGTGCAATGCGCATGCAGTGGTTTAAATGGCTACAGTTAACCCCCCCCCCCCCGCCTTAGTGAAAATGCAGGGAGGCATTGCATGGCAATGAAAGGTTGACCAGAGAACAGTGTTGGCTAGCGTCAATTGCATCATCTCAGACAACTGACACCACAGCAGATGAGAATGGGACAGTAAGCAGGACACATGATGAACCCTCAGGAGAACACCCATTCATGCAGAAGACACTACACCAGTTGAACAGAGTCAGGGGGCCTGCAACAGGGGGATGCCTGTGCCCCACACAGACAATGACACCCTAAACATGTGCCTGATGCAGGACTGAGCCAGAATGAGCATGGAATGGATGACTAAATGCCATAATACGTATGTAATCCCGGAGACGTACTACAATCATCATCCTGCCAAGGACACATAGGGCATGCATGGAATGCACATGGAGCATGAATGGGCACCCATTTCCCCGGGGAGCATCTACCATCTGCACAGTCCGAGTGAGATACCCTGCATCAAGGAGAAAGGATGTACCCCACAGTATGTGTTTGGCAGGTTTGCAGAGGGACGTGTGCATGTACACAGGAGCGTGGAACAGGCCATTGCAGTAGTCCAACATGTTACCCACCAATGCCATGGTGAAAATTGAGGTGAAATTGAGGTGCAGGGGGTGGAGGGGCAAGGAAACATGCCCACGTGGAGTACCCGCATGCAGGCTGACCACACATGCACGTCAGTCATGCAATGACATAGTCCGAGTGCTGAGTGGAATGACACCACAGGCTACAGGCAGACAGGTCAGTGAGCTGGAACATGGACCAGAGGGGCAGCCGAGTGACTAGCATGTGAGTAGGGTGCATATGTGGTGATGAGGACACTCCCCGTCTGCTTCACATGTCCAGCATGCATCACAACAGGCAGGCATCAGTGAAGCATTGCATGACTCGCACAGGAGAACCATGTACGCATAGCATGTAGTGGCAGTTAAGCACAACACACCACACAAGCAAACAACACATGGGCTTGAGAAACACTCAACAACACTCACCGGACGAAGCATCATAATTCAACATCTCTCCCACTCCTTGGATCAATTCTGCCTGGATGAACTCCGCAGTCATCTCCTCGTGCGGATTGAATTCTTCCTCCTCAGGTGGTGGCCCACTGCCAGTCACCTGAGTCATGGCATAATTGGAGGCACGCTTTTGCTTTGCACAGCATCGGAGGTCATGCCAACGCTTTTTGCAGTCCTGAGCTGTGCGCTTCTGATATCCAAATACATTGACACCATCCGCAATATGCTTCTAGTGGACCCAACGCTGGCCAGGCGTAGTATGGAAATTTGGGACCACAAGTATATTGCGTTTGTGTTCCGACACGTAGCCCACAAGGAAGTCCAGTTCCTGCTTGTTGAAAGGGTTCTTCCTCGACATGCCATAGGCCAGAGCCGTGTCTGGGGTCCCAGCCTCTTGCATAGGAGCAAAGTTCCTCCTCTTGGGCAGTGATACAGACCCTGACTGGCAAATACCGCCCTGATCAGTAGGGGCAGTAGCGCTGGTGGACTGGAACAAGGGAGTGGCTGGTGGAACCAGGACGGAAGCCCTGACTTGCGTCAGTGGCTGCTGGGTACTGTTGCCAGGACCCAGCGCAGCAACTGCCGCAGTGCCAAGGTCTGTGACCGACACAGTCCTGGCTGGCAGACTTACAGCCGGGGTGGTGTTGGCTGAATCTGCCCATGCAGTTGCCAGCACCCGGCAGCTTGGGGCAGCAGATGACAACACTGCCCCAGGGACATGTGCCTCGGCCAGAGCATCCCTGCGTGCACATTGCTTGTGTCTCCTGACCACCTGGAATTCAGCCTGGGAGTCCTCAGTTGCCAACGCATCATGCACTGGCCGGCCCAGAGCCTGGGTGGTGGTCACCATAGCTGCACCTGCAGCTACCACTACCGTTGGGCCCGTGAAAGTAGATGAAACTGACTGCCGGGTCACATGGGTGCCAGTGTCAGCTGCATCTCTCAGAGACGCAGGTGGTGGTGACATGACTTCACCAACACGTGGCAGGACATCCTGGCCAAGTGGCGCACCCCTGCCTCTTCCCCCTCTGCAGCCACGCTGGCCACCCTGGACTCCCCCTACTCCCTGGTCACCCAGGCCACGTCCCTGACCATGCCCAACACATGGAGGATGCCCAACTGAGGCACCCCTCACATTTCATGGCCTCCCAACCATGGCACAGATGTACTAGTGCCAATGGGAGCTGCACATGACAATTGTCCTGGGCAATTGGGGTGAAGGGGGTGGGGTACGTGATGTAAACAGCACCCCTGTGCTCCTGCAAGGCTGTATGTGACCCCTGGGGGAAAATGAGGAGTCACGCAACGCTCAGGCACCCCAAATATACAATAAAACCGTGCATGCAACCCCCGGTAGTCCATGTGTGTGGAATTAACCTCCTGCAGTACGCATTGGCATCCGGGACACAAAAAACTTGCATGCATGGGACACACAGGCTACTATGACCTCGGAAACGAATATGCAATAGACATGGGGACCCACAGTGGGAAAAATATTGTGCGCGGCTCACCGTCTGACTAGCGTGGGAAAGAAAAACACACGTAGACAACACCCCAGCAAAAAGAAGTGGTACGTCCTCGATCCCCTGTCAAGTGATGGCATGTGAAACAATAAGAAGTAGCCACACACACGTCGGTCTCCACGAAAAGCACATACAGGGAACTGCTGGCCCACATTCACCTTTAACCCATGCCGAGGAAAATGCCCGCACATGTCACTTACGCGCTTATGCGCTAAGGCCCTTTCCTCGAATTACACGCTGACGTGCTGTTTTTTCACGTGCTAAATCACTCTGCATCGAGCTGGACACGCAACAACACATGGAAGACCATGTTCCTGCACAGAAGGCCATTTATCTGCCCCCCAGAGCCCAGAGCAGCCTCCCACAAGCCATCTGCTGCTCCCGGCCTGCCTGCTGCCATCGTGCCCTGCTATTTTGTGCTGCATATCAGCCATTGCCAGGGGTCCAGTTGCTGTGACCACCCCTTCTGGAACAGTATACTTATGACTGGTGTTCCATTGCTCTACAGCCCAGCCCCAGGACCCAGTTGCCCACCCACACCTGCCATGGGGGTTGCCATGTCGGGGTAAACACCATCTGAGACCACTGGCAACCCACAGCCAGAGAGGCAGAGGGCTGTCAGCTTCTCAGCCAGAGAAGGTGACATCCTGCTGGAGCAAGTCCTGGGGCATTATGATGCCCTCTTCAGACAACCGTGCACTGACAAGGAAAGACGGAAGAGGACCTGGTAGGACATCGTGGTTGCCATCAACGTGGAGGGGGTGGCAACCTGTGAATTGAAACACATCCAGAAACACTGGGAGGACTTCAGATCCAGGACCCTCAGGAAGGCCCAGCGCCTCTTGCATGCAGCGGATGCAGGAGGTGCCAGGTCCAACTTACCATTGACCAGATGAGGGTCCTGGAACGCATCAACCCAGTACTTCACCACCAGGTCCTAGAGAGGCAGACCCATCTGGAGTCGAGCGGTGAGTGTCTGGGCTATCCCATTCCACACAGTGCATATTGAGGTGTGGCAGGAGTGTGCGGCTTGGACATATGTCTGACATGGCCCATGTATGGATGTGTGTGTGCAGGGACATGCCTGTGCTGCATGTGAGTCCAGTCATGTGTGATGCACATCAATGGTGTATGTGCTCCAATGCAGATGCCCAACTGCATGTGGAGATGCACACATGTTTGCATTTCTGGGAATGTACTATGCCATGGTTGGGGTGTGACACATGGATGCTGGTCCCACCTTCATGTACGTGCACGGTGTACATGTGCGTGTGTCTGTTTGGTATGTGCGTGACTGTGAGACGCCATGGATGCATGCGACATGGACATCTGGGTACCTGATTGGCAGATGTGACATAGTGGCTGATGATTGCACTGTGACAGGTGGTAATGTACAGTTGCATGTCTGTCAGGTGACATGTGTGCATGTGATCGGCACACCCCGTGTTACTTGTGATGGCATGCCAACCTTTCGATGTTCATGCAGTTAGGTGTGTATGGATGCTGATGCCTGTTGCATGTTCCCTGCATGTTTGTGCATGTGTGTGTGTTCAATTGACCTGAGTGTTGGGGAGTGTGATGGCTTCTTTGAAGTCTTACACTGCCACTCATGTGCAATTGTTATGTGTCTAGCAGACCATTGTACGGTGCCCTGATGCCTGTGTTCTGTGCACTGATGAAGAGGGCAGAGACGGTGCTGTGGAGCCCAGCATGTGGAGATGCACACATGTTTGCATTTCTGGGTATGTACTATGCCATGGTTGGGGTGTGACACATGGATGCTGGTTCAACCTTCATGTACGTGCACGGTGTACATGTGCGTGTGTCTGTTTGGTATGTGTGTGACTGTGAGACGCCATGGATGCATGCAACATGGACATCTGGGTACCTGATTGGCAGATGTGACATAGTTGCTGATGATTGCACTGTGACAGGTGGTACTGTACAGATGCATGTCTGTCTGGTGGCATGTGTGCATGTGATCGGCACTCCCCATGTTACTTGTGATGGCATGCCAACCTTTCGATGTTCATGCAGTTAGGTGTGTATGGATGCTGATGCCTGTTGCATATTCCCTGCATGTTTGTGCATGTGTGTGTGTTCAATTGACCTGAGTGCTGGGGAGTCTGATGACTTCTGTGATGTCTGACACTGCCACTCATGTGCAATTGTTATTTGTCTAGCAGACCATTGTACGGTGCCCTGATGCCTGTGTTCTGTCTCTCCCTGTCTGCAGCATCGACTGATGAAGAGGGCGGAGACGGTGCTGTGAAGCACAGCGGCAGGGTTGCCACCACCAGTCAGAGATGCAAGGCCCAGCTCCTCTCTCAGGTTGTAATATCTTCCGGGAGTGAGGAGTCTGGTGCCATGTACATGACCGCAGCTGCCGAAGGGAGGTCAAGAGACAAAGGTTGGAGGTGGACTCCTCGGCAGCAGAAGGGGCAGGTGGGCCCCCACAGAGGCATACTGAGGAAGACGGCATGAAGTCATCCAGGTTGGTGGGGGGTGTGGTTGAGGAGGAGGCAGTATCAGCCCCATGCATAGGACCTAGAGGGGGTGGTTCCACTGGTGCAAGTGGTGCAGTCCAGGGGCAGGGGCAGGAGGCAGCACAGGCTGCCGTGGAGGTGCCTGTTTGTAATCCTGCCCCTGATCCTGTGACTGCAACATCCGGCACCAGCAGGGATGTTTTTGTCCAGACCCGTTCGCAGGGAGGGGATGCATCTACAACAACTGGCCTTCCTCTCCCTGCAAACGTGGCAATCCATGACCAGATTGAGCCTGTCCTAGTCAGTGTTGTGTTGCGCACACGTGGTAATCGGGATGATGTGCAGGGTTCTAGGCATGACAATGCATGTCGTTTCGAATACCTGTGTTCCCGCCTCGACTTGCAAGGACAGGTCACCGGTACAGGATTCCTCCATGTGCTGGACGCTCTTGCGACCCCCTCCTCAACTGCACCCCCTATGCACCAGTCATACTCTGTGCCGTCATCCCACCCTTGTCTCATCTGGGCACCCTGTGGACCTGCCCCTCAACACGCGGCCAGGCTGGTGGAGATCACATCCCTGCCAAAGTCGGGAGTCGGAGGTCCATCAGGGGTGGTCACACCACCAACTGGACCCCAGTCAATGAAGGATGTGCAGGCATCTACGAGCAGGCCATGTGGACAACGATGCTACCATTGTACCGGAGGTGGCACAGGCATGTGTCACAGGTTGCCGTCACTGAGGATGGTGTGGGGAGAACATGAGTCGGGGCCTGCTGGCAGGTTGCCGTCACTGGGGGTGGTGTGGTGGGGACATGAGTCAGGACCTGCTGTCAGGTTGTGTGGGGGGGACATGAGTTGGGCATGCTGGCAGGTTGCCGTCACTAGGGGTGGGGTTGGGGGACATGAATCAGGGCCTGCTGGCAGGTTTCCATTACTGGGGGTGAACATGATTGGAGACATGCCTACTGGCATGCTCATGAGTGATGGGGGCACTGTTGTTGTGTGGGCTGCCTGCTGGCATGCTCACGGGTGATTGGGGGGCTCTGTTGTTGTGTGGGCTGCCTGCTGGCATGCTCACGGGTGATGGGGGGCTCCGTTGTTGTGGGGCTGCCTGCTGGCATGCTCTCAGGTGATGGGGGCTCCATTGTGGTGTGGGCTGCTTGTGAGATGCGTTTGCGGGTGATCCAAGCACGCACGTCCTTTTTCACGCGATTGGGCTGCCGCGAGTGGGGTACACGTATTCAGAGGTGCGCAAGGAACACGTACCTCGCTTGTGCCAGCCAAATCGCATGTAAAACTCCTCACGCACCCCCGAATACTCGTACACCGCTTGCGCCAGCACAATCGCGTGTAAAACTCCCTGCGCACCCCCGAATATGCATACCCTGCTCATGCCAGCCCAATGACGTGTAAAACTCCTCACGCATCCCCAGCATACATCTACCCAGCCCAATCGTGTGTAATACTTATCACGCACCCCCAGAATACAATTACCCCGCTTGCGCCAGCCCTATCGCATGTAAAACTCCTTGCGCAACCCCCGGAATACGTGTACCCCGATCGCGCCAGCCCAATCGCCTGTAATACTTCTCGCGCACCCCCGGAATACATGTAAACCACTCGCGCCAGCCCAATCACATGTAAAACTCCTTGCGCACCCCCAGAATACGTGTACCCCGCTCTCCCCAACCCTATCACATGTAAAATTCCTTTCACACCCCCGTCATACACGTACCCCGCTCACGCCATCCCAATCGCATACAAAACTCCTCGCGCACCCCTGGAATACACGTACCCCGCTTGCGCCAGCGGAATCCTGTGAAAAGCATGCTCGCATACCCCGGAATACACATACCCCACTTGTACCAGCACCCGTGTGGTGAGGAGCCACATGCATCCCCTGCAGGCAGCCCACACCACAGGGCCCCCCTACTGCCCTGACCATGCCACAAAGGCAGCCCACACCACAGGGGACCCCCTAAAACCCTGTCCATGCCTTGCAGCCAGCACATCACCCCTGTCCATACCCCACAGGCAGTCCACACCACAGGGGACCCCCCTACATCCCTGTCTATGCCCCGCATGCAGGCCATCACCCCTGACCATGCCCCGAAGGCAGCCCATCACCCCTGGCCATGCCCCGCAGGCAGCTCATCACCCTTGGCCATGCCCCACAGACAGCCCATCACCCCTGGCCATGCCCCACAGACAGCAGGCAGCCCATCACCCCTGACCATGCCTGCAGGCAGCCTATCACCCCTGGCCATGACCCACAGACAGGCCATCACCCCTGGCCATGCCCCACAGGCAGCCCATCACCCGTGGCCATGCCGCACAGGCAGCCAATCACCCCTGACCATGCCATGTAGGCAGCCCATCACCCCTGACCATGCCCAGCAGGCATCCCATCACCCCTGGCCATGCCCCACAGACAGTCCATCACCCCTGACCATGCCCCACAGGCAGCCCACACCACAGAGGGGACTTTTTCCAAGCGATTTGCCTGGTGCAGGTGAGGTACTTGTATTCCAAGGGGTGCGCAAGGAGTTTTACATGCGATTGGGCTGGCGCGAGCAGGGTACGCGTATTCCGAGGTGTGCGTGAGGAGTTTTACACATGAATGGGCTGGCGCGTGCGGGGTACGCAATTCTGAGGAGTGCGCAAGGAGTTTTACACGCATTACTCTGGCGCGAGCGGGGCACGCATATTCCAAGGGCTGCGCAAGTAGTTTTACACGCGATTGGGCTGGCGCGAGTGGGGTACGCGTATTCCGAGGGGTGCACGCAGAGTTTTACACACGATTGGGTTGTCGCGTAAGAGGTGAGTGCCGTTTTCAGAGCAATTTTGTTGTTGGGGGTTGTATGCTGGTCCACTGGCCTTTGCGCCATGTAGATGATTTCTGCGGCTGTTATTGGCGCAAGGGACGGGGATTGGGGCGTAACTGGCGCTGCTGCAGGGTCGCTGCGCCACGGCTGGTTATGGATGTTGAAATCCATGAATACGCGGTGCATGAAAATGGGCTTTGGCGCACGTGGCTGGCGCAAGCTGGCGCATGCTCCCTCTGTGCACCAGCCGCATGCGCCACTTCTGCGATTGATTCCATGAATTATCCCCCTATATCGCAAGTGAAGACTGCATGCCTGTGGATGAGACGCGAGGAAAGGCAGACATGTAAATTAACTTTTAAGTAAAGACAGCTACGAGATCAGCAATGCTAAGTAACTGAGTGGTCTGCAGAAAGGAAGTAGCCCACTTGAAAGTCGCAGTGAAAGGTACATTGTTTGAAGTGATAACTCGAATTAACAGCAAAAGTGAAATAAAGACGTGTAACTCCTAGAAAAGGTGAGACTGAGCATTAAACTGTAAACTATGAGCTGAAGTGGCCCTGCGGTGGTCTGTAAAGAAAGCCACACACATTCGAAAGTCTTCGACATCCGAAAGTTGTCCGAGCCCAACAGAGGGAGTCCAAAGTATAATAATCTTGGGAAAGAGAGCCCCCTTGCAAGTTTGTTTTCAACTTTGTCATGGAAAGTCTGAGCCTGACAGAGGGGGGCCTACGTGAACTGTGTGGTGAAAGGTTTGAGCCCGACAGAGGGGGACCTTTGTGAACTTTTTGGTTGAAACATTATTTTGGAAGTCAGGAAAAGAGACTTTAACATGGAAGGCAAGATGAGCCTCAATCCACATTTTTTTATGGTTTTTTGTGTTGGAAACCGAGCCAGAGTGCGTCATCCTGTCTATAGGGACCACCTTACTCCGTGAGGTCTAATGTGGGGAGGAGAGCTGGTTCAACCACATTTATTAATTTGAACACTAATTTTTCCTTATGTGCACTTTTCTCCTTTTTACACTTGTTGTACAATAGATAGGGCAGGCATTAGGTTTTGTTAGCATAGGCCATTTTGATTTGACTGACTCCACTAGGACTGTGTTATTAATTTTTTGATGGTTGAGACTACTTCCATCTTAGTAGGAGTTTCTCCGACCGCAACAATTTCAATAACGTTTTTACATATTGTACTCATTGTGTCAGTGTCATACGTGTGATACCATGCCTCCCCTACAGTCACTAGGTGTCTCAGGTTTGCTGCTTTAGGCTTGGTGCCACATAAACTACGGTTCCTAAATATTTCACCAATATATAGCATAGGGCCTCATATCACCATTGGTTCCCATTGACTGAGCTTGAATTTCAAAAATGCCCTGTTTCTGGGAACAGTACATTTTATGTCTGACCCTTGAGATACGTCGACTGAGACTTTTTGTACTTTGTTTACATTGTTTTCTCTCTCCACACCAACATATTGTGATTCCAGTCGCATGTAATTGCTTTCTGATTAAGAGACGGAATGCTGATTGCTGTCTCAATTTGATGGTCTTTGTGAAACTGAATGTCAAAGAGGAATTGTATGTTGCATTCTACTAACAGTGTCATATTCGATATAGGCACTGTTTAACTGCAGAGATATGCTTCACCAGGGGGCTCCAAGATGCATCTGATAGGCAATGAGAGCAAATGACAATTTGAGTCTTAGAGACCTAAAACGAAAAGCACCCCATAGTTGAAAGCTACCCATCTATAATGTTATGTTGTTGTATGGGGCCCCTGTCCCCTTTTCCATTGCCACCTGTGTCCCGTATGCACTAGCTTTGCAGGACATGTAGAGTGGAGGCATGAGGTACTATGTACAAGATTACAAATCCAAAGGGCATCATTACAAGGATGGCAGTGTGAGAAAAAATGATGAAGTTGATGTAAATTAAATAATAGCCAATGTTGCACATACCAAATTCTGAGTTTGTAGGAAATTGAAGGAAATAGCTCCAGCACTTTTTGGAGGTTTGTCCTCCAGTTTCCCTCCAACATTGAAGGATTTACCATGGACATAATTTCTGCTGGTGGAAAATCCTCCAAATCCCTAAAGGGTTTTATGGATTCCAAGGATTGAGGGTCAGCATTCCTATTTTGCCACTCATCATCAGGTGGATTTGCAGTGAAGGCAAGTTGAGAAAATGGTAAACAAGTTTGCAGTTTTTCCACAGAAAATTCACCCAAGCATGAATGGAGGCCAAAAGATCCCTCTTCCCCATTCCATAGCCCCCTGAAATTGAAAAATACTTAACAGAGAATATGCTGCATTAGTACCGGGCGAGGGACAATCAGATTGTGACATGCAATCTGATTGGCCCTTGCCGGGCTTTACCCAACCGGGAATCCCTCACTGACGTTCCTTTACTTTGTCCCCGGCGGAGGGTTGTGGCAGCCCCTCAGCCAATGAGGAGGCTCGGAACGAGGTAATCCCCACTCCGAGCCACCATGCGGCTGGAGGCTGCCATCCTCCCCTGCCAGGGAGCGAGGTAAGTGTGTCCCCTCCCCACTCCCCCCTCCTCAAAATCCCCTCCATGCCCTCCCAACCCCACTTACCTTCTTTTTGGTCCATTTCGGGAGCAGGCACGCTGGGAACACTTCTATCCCCAGCATGTCCGCTCCCGATCCACGACAGGCCATCATGGAAAGGAAGAAGAGACTTCTTCCTTTCCATGGTGACCATTTTCTTTGTTTACATTTTTCCTATTTTTTTAATGGCAACCATTGAAAGGTAGAAGGGCCTTCTCCCTTTCCATGGTGGCCATTTTTTTTTTCTGTTCTGAAACACCAGCACGTTTCGGAACAGAAAAACAATGCTATTAGTACCCAGGTCTTGCGGGCCAGGCTTCTAATAGCAAGTCGCTCGGACCTGTAACTATGGGCCCTCAGAGCTTTACCTGACTCTGTAATGCCCCCGCGGTGAAGGGCTTATTGCTTTATTCCCAACTTCTTTGGTGTCACAGCAGTTGATTGTGACTATCATAATCCTCTGCTGGGGCATCACAACAGTAAGATGCAGCATTTGGAAATGGGAATAGTCTCTAATGACTTCTTATTGGAAGCCATACACACGAGAATTAATCCCACTATCAGTTAATTGTCTGAGTAGAATCAACATTTCTTTCATTTTCAAATAAAGTATTTTAAGGTATAAGGAAGAATTTCTGACTTTCACCCTTGTATATAAGGTTGCAAGTATCAAATCAGGTCTTAATGTGGCTAAAGTGGTGCACTGTGGAATTCCCAGGGTTTACACCAAAACCCACACTCAAAAATCCCCTATTACTGAATAATCTGGGTTGTATAGGACTCAGACACAAATAAAAACAAAGAGGCCAGTTTCAATGTGTAAATTTGAAAATTGTATAGCCCTCGTGTTTGTCCTTATTCTGCTTTGGTTTGATTCTGGTTTGGTTACTCCATTTTCCCCAACCCAAATGTGGTATCGAATAACATTGATAGGATCTGACTATGGACTTCCTGGTTCTGATGTGTAAATGCTTATGCTTGTTGTGGCATCTGAACAAACACATTTTACCCCTTGTGTTGTTAAGTAAACGGCAGCTAATGACAGGGACGTCATTTCACCAAAATGCCAGGGGTAGCGGAAGTGACATCACTCGACCCTTGACTCCTCTGAGGACGTGACAGGAAGTTATGTCATTTGACCCCACCCAAAGTGATATCGCGGGAAGCGATGGAACACAACCTTTCACACGTTGACAAAACAGGAGGTGGCATCATATAGCTTTGTACACTACGAAAAATATGGTTATGATATCACTATAATGTGATGTACATTTCATACAAGAATGGATCGCCATATGTATGGTTTAGATCATTGTGTATAGGCCATTATTACCAAATTACTGTGAATGCAAGCAGATGTCCATGACCAAATGATAATGATGTGTTATCCTATAGCACTTATGCTTAAGCGCTTTATTTAGAAAAAATATACACCCAATATCACCCAACCTGTGTTGGTACTCATTTATCGACCTCAGAAGGATGAAAGGCTATGTTGAGGCGTTTAAGAACAGACTGAATCAGTGACTCAGCCCCTGAAGTGTACCTGAAATAAACCTTTAATAAGTCTAGCAATTATTGGAAGACACCAGAAAGACACATTATTTGGTATTTCTATTCCTTCTTGTTTAGTGTCAGTGCCGAAAGTGTTAGACTTGTGGCACTCCTGTTCTTATTTTTCTTCTTTTATTTAAGGGGCCTGAACAAGAAAGCCAGCCACTCCAGAAGTAAAGAGCCACATGGTGCTGTCCACAGCCCAGGAGCTTGCATTACAAAAATGTTGCGACCTCTGGCCACCCCTAAATGACATCCCTGGCTAATGACTTGGTTGATCTTCGGGATTGACGAGCACTTTTAAGGGTTTCGTAGGAAGATTCTTCTTTCATTAGGAAATGATAGGCCCCAGTACTATCCCGTCTTACCACACTTACAGGAAAGTCTGGTGTGGATAGAGCCGTACAGATCCCTCTCAAACAGATGTGGTTAAAGTAATGAATGTTCTGGTGTGTTTGGCCTTTCATGCTTCCTACCACAATGTTACATTTTCTACCCACCATACATCGGTAGATAGTTTGCAGAACAACCTTTAGTCTAATATTTGCTGAAAGGTGGTCACATGACTGTTCACCCTCTACCACAGCATTCCCAATTGTTTCTTCTCCCGCCAAAGCTAAATGGGCCAAACGGCCTATTCATCAAACTTTGGTAGCCATATCCATTTCTGAGGCCCGTTGATTTCAGGGAAGATAAGTTCTCATTTATTTTGTTCTCTTGTTAGAATTTAAGATATTTAGAAATCTGCTATTTGGCTAACTTCATCCATGTTTCATAAATGTTATTGTAAAGCATTTGTGAATGCTTCGACTGTGGTTCTTTCATAGCTGTTAAAGTGCTTAATGGCAAGGCTCCAAACCATACCATTTTATATTGATTAGTCATAGTACAGTTATGAAGCAATAATTATGATTCTATTAATGACATGGCTATGAGTATAATCCCTCCTTCCTGACCTGATGTCAACTAATGGTCCTGTTCTCCTTTTATAGCCCTACCACATGGTATTCCCTAATCCTCCTTCTAGCTGTTGCTTGTCTGACCATGAAGATGTTGGCGCTCTACTGCAGGCTCTTGGTTCCCATTGCCTTCTCACCGTTATCATCAGTATAAAGGTGGCTGCTTGTAAAGAGGAGCTGCTGTTCCTGTATTGGGTTCTTTTATCACACATGGACTCTCAATTGGACGAAGTTTTGAGGGGGGTACAGGGTGTCTGCTGCACAGTACAAAGGGCCTCATCACGAGTTGGGCGCAGAAGCCCTTAAATACTGGTGTAATGCTATTACCGCTGCATTTAAGGGTCTGCCCAATCACGATTCTAGCAGCATTTACCCCTAGCTCTATGCTGGGGGTAAATGCACCAACTTAACGCTAATTTTCGGGAGCATTTAGCGCAGCGCTATTAGCACGCCCTGATTGCTCCAAAAATGCCCCATTGGGTCCAATGGACCAAATGAGGAATGGGGAATACCCATTGCTGCCCAACCCTTGATCCAGCCCTAATAGTGCTGGCCTGGTTGGCGGTAACGCTATTAGCCCGGGCGGTATCCTGCCAGTAAAACAACCGGGATACCGTCCAACTCGTGATGAGTACCAAATATTGTAAGAGTGTTTTTTTTGTCAATTTAAAAATATTTCCAAGTGCTAAAAAAAAAAAAACTATAGAATAAAACTCACCTCACTGCCATTAATAGAATCATGGCAGCTTTCGTGGCCCTACTAGGACTCAAGGGGAAAGTCAGCATGCATGCTTTGCCTGATAAAAGTGATGTTGAATGATCAACTCAGCTACAGTAGCTGTCACATGTATGAGTGGACACATGGATGAACATTGAGGTACGTCACAAGAGAATGCAGCTGGCTAGGACATGTGTCATCCTGTGTTGTGATGTTCGGATGCCGTTTTCCAAACATATTCAAGAGATCAAGATGGTTTCGGCCTTCTTGAGCAGAGAGATACAATGAAAACGTTATTCTAGTTTGTGTTTATTTTTGCACCAAGACCACGTTGTTTAGTAAGATCTCATCAATGAGACAGAAGGATGAGACAGAGAGATCTGGGAGAAGGAATTTGATCTTTCATTTTTGGTATGATCAATTTCTACAATCACAGTAAGGCCTTTTCCTGCATTTCCAAATTGTGCAAATCCACCCATGAATTTACTGTCTGTTTCACACATGCTGTTAAAAAAAAATAGCCTTCTTTGTTTTCCATCAAATACATATGCATCATTTGTTTTCGAGTCACAGACAGGGCAAGTTGTATTTTAAAACTTTCAAATGCAGAGTTTCATACACAGAGAGCGGAGGAGGAACGCATGGCAATGATGGTGTGGCTGTTGAAATGTCAAAATATAGTTTGTCTTCTCGTGCTGATGTGCACAACATTATTCTATAAATGAGATCCTCTCTCTGCATAGAAGAGTGATTAGTCGAGTTTAGAAGCAGCATTATTGTAAATAATTGATTTAATAATGGTGAAATCCGGATCATTAAATGATTCCTTGAAGGCATGGCTTTCTTAAGTGTCACCCTAATGAATGATTTAAAGACAGTGTTTCAGAATAATGCCGCTGCCTGATTATCATACATATAATTGGATCTCACTGGCTGACAACCGCTGGGGAAGAAGTGTCTGTTTACGGGCACAGCTGGAAGCCGGGTGGCTCGCACCTGCCGTTGCATGTTAATAATCTGATGGGAATGACACCAGCACACCATCTCAGAGCTTTGTTTTTCTAGGCTGGCTGATTTGCATCTTGTCTGAAAATGTTTTAATGGCGGGTTAAAGTTCACTGAGGATATGTGTTGCTCGGGCTCATTATATCACTTGCAAGTTTTCAGCATTTACACACAGCGCTATGCTTTTGTACACTAAACATGGATGCAGTAACCACCAAAGAGTTCTGAAATGTTTAGATAAGAGGTGTACCAGGTTCAGGAGAGGCGGGCAATAGTCATAGCGATCATTGGTTTCTATTTCACACAACTGTAAATCCAAGAAAACATTTTGATTTGTTCAAGAAGTACGCCTTTGAAGGGCTTGCCAAGAAATAAAAAAAATAAAAAAAATTACATTTGCATTTGTAAGGGTGAGGGTAAGGTGCGGGCCGTGGGAGTTGGTGCTAACATTCCACTCTGTACTTGGGAGGACCTGCCCTTTAACACAGTTATCGTGTGGCCCCTACATTTAGGGAATATCTCTTAAGGTGAAATACAAATAACTGTACATCCACAGAATGCATTTTTGCAAAAAGTAGAAAATAGTACATTACAGAACAGCATGCTTAAGCACCAGTCATGTGTTTTGCAATTTTAACGACGAGTACCTGCTTAGATCTTCAATTGTAGGTAGGTAGCGCTCCAACTAGACCGCCAACTAAGTATAATAACGTAACAAGCACGTTCTCGCGTTTTACTTCAGGACCTAATTAGTAAAGCAGGGCCTCACTTCAATTACTGGAATGCTCATGAGATCCTCACAAGGATTGCGGGGCACTCGTGAGAATGTGAGTGGATGTTTGCGGGAGTGGGTCTGTGCATGCACGAGTGTGCAGGAACTTTACACACGTGCGTACATTGATTAATAGTTAAAAAGATTTTGATCAGTGAATGTTTCAAAAAGTCAAGGATATAATATCGAATTGTGGGTATTAGCATAATTAACCTAAAAACATTTGACCTAAAACATTCGATTAAATTAAATATATATGGGGGAGGGTAAGGGTATAGATTAGTTTGAGGGGAATAGTGGGGGTGTTTACGGGGGTCGCCCCTGCATTTTTAAGCAAAAAAAGGTCAAATACATTCAATCAAATGTGATTAGATCAAATGTTTTATGTCAAATAGACCCAAACCTGATTTTGAGTAGCTATTATTTAAAAACATTGGTTACCATTTTCAAAGTAAAGCAATAAAGTAAGCTGTAATTGCACAGCTCAGTGATGTCTGTGTATATGTTGTAGACCCTGCAGCCTGCAACTGTCCTTGTTCCTCTAAATGTACCCATTGAGGGCAGTAGCAAAACAATATTTGAGTTCCAGTCAGGAAATCTGATTTAGAAAGAAATCAGATAGAAGTCTTCAATCAATATTAAGTAAGTGTTGGAAAAGGTTAATGTTGCAGCTGTCACTTCTGCAGTGTTCATCATTTCTTTGATGTGATTTGGGTAATCAATAGTGTGACAAAATTTCAAACTGTCTCCCTGCCATTACATTTAAATATTGGATGGCTTTACACTCTCTGATGTTAAACACTGGCAAAATAGAGATGCTTTTCGTTCCGGCCAAATGCTCTCTTTCATCTGCTCCCCTGCCTATCTAGTTCCCAAGAAACACTTTCCCCTACTCCTATTCATCTAGAAACCTCAGGGTCACCTATGACTCTTCTCACACCTTCTCTGCTTTCATCTCAAAACTGCAACCATGGTTTGCCTCAACCTCCTAGATATTTGGAAAATCAGGCACCTTCTTCTTTTTAACCCCACCAAGCATCTCTTAACCACTCTTGCCTTCTCCAAACTAGACTACAGTTCCAGCATCCTCTTTGTTCTCCACAACCATGCTCATCATCACCAGGCTGGATGGATGATAAAGCAAAACAGGGCCAAATTTAAATTTCGTCTGCTGGTTCACAAATCTATTCAGGGTAAGGCAAAACACTGCATCTACCCTCCAACATCCAACTCTACAAGCCTTCCCGTAATCTCTGTTTAGCCTCCTAGTCTACCTTAATCTATGTAAATCCACCAATGTATTATAACTGGTGACTGTTCCATTGTAAGTGACTCAAATCAAGCAATCCCAATAAGTCAGTGCCTTGTCTGGGATGCCCAAGGGAAGCCCTTATTTATGTATTTTTATGGCAAGTTATAATCTGGATGATGAACCCTTGTATAACACCCCTCTCTTAGAATCCCCCTTGACCCCACTGAGCCAAGAAGTAGGCTTGCTTTGCAAATTTAAAAGGTTTATTTGAAAATTTAAACTATATATATATATATATATATATATATATCACACTTCTATAAATAAATTGATAATGGATAGTACACTTGTGAATATGAGCAGTAATCAGCAAGAGGTAATCCTACAGTAGCACAGTTCTTGGTTACTTATGAATAGGAACAGAAGAATGAGGTGGGAAAGAATGCTTTATATGGTTCAAGGAAATGCAATGATGAATGAAATGCAGTACAGAAAATAACTTGATATGGCTTCAACAAAAGACAATGTAATCACTTTTCCTTGACAATTCACTCCCCCCTTTGATGCAATATAAGGAGATGGAAAGAAGACACACAGTTCTCAGGAATGCAATCAAATATAATTCAGTTCCCCCCTAGCAATCTTAGAGGAAAATAGGTATGAGTTTTACACAGGCAAGATACTTTGATGTGGTTGCAATTAAGTGAAAAATATGCTAAAAAGGCTTTTAATTCCCTATAGGGGTTCAGGGTGGGTGATATCTGGTTTATATTAGTTCAGACTCACTTTAGCAATGCTCTATGAGTAACTAGCAGGTTAAAACGAATTTTAGCAAAGGAAAGCAAGGAGCTGCTGATTTTTACACATGGCTGAAATTGTGCAAAATGTCAAATCGCGGCAAATTTAATCGCGTGCGTCAAGCGTAATTACGGAGGCCCTATAAGGAGTAGCAAGTCGGTTATAGGTTCTTTGGAAAGCCTAGAATCTTAGCTTTAAGATGACAGTTTTCAGATTTAGTCAAGGTAGTTTTTCAGATTTGAAATTTTAAAGCTCAGAATGACAGGTGACAGTTGTCAGTTTTAAAGTTGACGGAATGACACGATTCTAGGAGGCAGTTCTAATAGGCTAAAATAGTTTGGATTAGATTATTTTAAACTAAGAGATTGGTTTTGGCACAGTGAGTACTCACACTATATTTTTGAAATAAGCCGTCCAGGTCTGGTCAGGTTGGACGGGACTTCCGGCGGGTGGTTCTGAAGTCCCGGCTATCTGGGTCAGCTCTGCTCTTTGGGTCTGTCAAGCACCGGTTCTGCTCACAGCGGTCTGGTTTGTGGTTCTCTCTGGTTCCGGATACAGCAATGCTTTCTGGATACTGCTACAGGTTCTTGCAAAAGTTCTTGGCAAAAATTGAAACAGCTCGCCCAGAAGTTGAATCGTTTGGTTGGTTTTGAGGCCTGCTGAAGAGGATTCAGCTTGTGGATTCAGGCCTCTCTGCTACAAATTCTGGAGTTAATTTCTGCTACAGGTTCTGGAGATTGATGGATTTGAAGTCTGGATCTCTGGATGTGAAGTCTGAAGTCTCCCGGCAAAGCGTACCGCAAGAAAGTGGAAAGTGAATCTCCCTACCTGTCCTGCACTGTCTGCTTTTATGTGTTTAGAAAGTGGGTGTGTGCGTGGTATAACTGAGCCTGCCCCTCTCTACTTGTCATTGGCCCAATTCTCCCCTCTCCCATGATTGGGGGAAGGAAATGGATTGTCATCATGATGAGGTCTGTTTATGGGTCAGAGGATCCTCCCCTGGTCAATTTGCCCACAAATCTATATTTGATTCAAATACATATTTCCCAGATCCACAAGTGGTTGACATTACATGTACATATTACAGATGAATTAATACAGGTCTCTGTTCAAGCGCCATGTTCCTGCAAGCTGGGATTCAGAAATGAAAACATTTTGCGCTTTTTGGTCGGTTTACCAATATCGGACATTTACCAAAAATTACATAATGTGCACAAGGAGTATGGACATTAATTGATGAAGTGTCATATTTTTAACATGCAGACATTTGGAGTAAGACCCTATTTTCCGCTAGCAACCCCCCAGAATACACCACAGGGTCCTAACACCTCTTAAAATGTGCACAGAAAAATCACAAGAATAATGATATTACTTATATAATTCTGACAAGTCCGTACTATGAATTATCCATCTTTTTTTTAAATTATGCTCTGGCCCAAAGGGGTGTGGTTTCCCCCAAGCACATGGTGGAGTTTCTGGTTTGTCCACTTCCCCCAAGCTCAGTTTGCTCTCACAGGCACTGTCCCTCCCAGTTTCTCCCAAGAGGAAGCCATTTACAACCCCACCAATATAACATTTGCCTGAGTCCAGGACAGGGCTTTGTTCAATTTCCTGCAGTCTGCAGGTACCCCTCCCTTAATTCGATCAGAGAGGTGTGATCTCCTTTTGGTGGGGGCAGCAGGATGCAGCCAGGCCTGGGAAGAGTTGTTGAGCCAGTTCAACTCCGGTCGGGGGTAGTTGTCAGGCAGAATTCAATTTCTTTAAGCCAAGCTTCAGCTATATGTCCTGTTTGTTCCCAGTTTAAATCGAACTTACAATTTTTACACATGCAGCTAGAATAATGATTCTAAGTTCAAAACTATGACATTTAACAGTTGCAAACTATGTGACACTCAAAAGTAGGTCACTCATTTAATTTAAACATTTCGATTTTAGTGGTTTTAAATCCAATTTCAATTAAGCTGCTGACATCCACAGCTCAGCCAGTTTTGTTATAAACATTGTTTTGGGCTCTTCATCTTTCCAGATTTAGTATGCACACAAGAATTCATTCTGCCACATGTCTGCTGGTGTTCAGTAAGATTTTTGGATATCTCGCAATGTTTGAAATGGGCATTTTGAGCTTGCATTCAGAGAAACAAAGGGTGATTTTTAAAGTGATTTTTAGCTAACAGGCACTGCTGTTTTTCTCTTTGGCACCCCATTTCACCCATGTCTCTTCTGACCCAGCATGCTCGCACTGGTGGGTGGCAGGTCAGCCGATTATTTTCGTGTGCGCACAACTGCGCAGTTCTCCTGGACTCTGGGATGGAATGATGGGTGGCGACAGCTCATCCCCACATCTACCCAGTCTATTGGTTCAACATGGGTCAAAACCCTTGACAAACCCCGCCGCCCGACTGCGCTTTGATTGAGTCGAGGGGAAGTCGGGTGCAAAGGATGTTTTGAGCCCTGAGCTGGTATGTCCGTATTATCTTCTTCCAATTCTGTAGATGGCACAGGTCAGCATCTTTTCCTCCACCCAGTTTGATCGATCGGTTCTCCTCGCCGGTCCTGATGGGAATTTTGGGCGGTACCCTTGGCCCCTCGGATCTTTGCACCCGGTCCCCGGTTGTCCTCCTTGGCCAGTCTCCAGGTTTTCTTTCTCCTAGGACGACAAAACAAAAGCGGCAATACCTATTCATAGACATGTTTCCACCACTATTGATATAGTGGGGCGACATATACATTTTATAATTCACGAGAATAGATCATAGCATTCTTATTTTGAAAAACAAGATATCATCATGAAACATTTATTTTTTTTCCAATCATAATATTTTAGAGACTATATGTGGGATATTTTAAGATGGGAACTGAATTAATCTGGAGTGGTCCCCTCTGGTATTGCAGAGGACTCCTCCAGTTGCTGCAGAGTGTGCCTGGGATGGCAACACTTTAGCTGATTTATATGTACCCACTTGTCTTCCCCTTCTGCCAGACTACCCTTGGGGATGCGGATCTTATACGCTACAGGAGAGATCTTGTCTATAATTTCAAACGGTCCCTTCCATGTAGGCAACATTTTTCGCTGTTTGGCCTGCTTCCTTTGGAAATTGTATAGATAGACCCGGTCCCCCACCTTGTATACTTTCCTGGTCGTTTTCAGGTCATAGTGGGTTTTCATGCTATCAGCTGATCTTTCTAGATTCCGCTGAGCATAGGCAAAAGAATGTTGAAGGTGTTTCCTTAAATTCTCCACATACTCATGAGTTATGGAGGCATTTATCAACGTCTGCTCTTGGGTCCTGTAGAGCAAATGCTGGGGAAGCACCATCTTGCGTCCGGTCATCAACTCAAATGGTGACATTTTAGTTGCAGATGAAGGGGTGGATCTGATGGCCATTAGGACCAGAGGTAGTCGGATATCCCAACTTGGCCCAGAATCTGCCACAAACATTTTTAAGATGCTCACAATGGTTCGGTTGTAGCGTTCTACTGCCCTAGAGGAAGCTGGCCGGTAAGCAATATGTAACTTCCTTTTGACCCCCAGTATCACCCACATCTTTGTCATTACCTCGCTGGTGAAATGGCTACCTCTGTCTGACTCAATCCTTTGAGGTAGATCAAAACGGGAAAATATGTGGTTAATCATCAGGGCAGCTGCAGTTTCTGCCTTGCAGTTTGGGGCCGGGAGACATTCCACCCACTTGGTAAACAAGCATGCAACGGTCAACATGTACTTGTTTCCTCTAGACGAGCGAATTACAGGGCCTACAAAGTTGATTTGCAAATCTGACCATGGCAGTGTCATCCCCCTCTTTTGGAGAGGCGCACAGTGTGTGAGGGATGCTGGCTGAAATTGTGCACACACAAGACACCCCTTCAAGTATTGGTCGAGGTCCTGCCCCATGTGTGGCCAATATGCAACCTCTCTTAAGATTTCAAGTGTTGTATGAAACCCCCTATGACCAGCGGTGGCCGCATCATGAGCGTGACTGAACATCAGGTTTCGGAATGAGGTAGGAACCACCCACTGATCATAGCCAGCTTGGGATTTCCTTACCAACAAACCGTCTTGGATTTGGAACATTTTTGGACATTTCATCAACACTCTTAGGTCCTCTTTCCCAATATAATCGGTATCCGTCAGGGGAAGTTCTCAGGGTCCTCAAGGTGTTGGTAAAACTTACCAATGATTGGCTCCCCCTTCTGAGCTGTAATTAAATCAGCATCAGGGGTCTCCTTACTCCATTGGGAAGTTGAAAGATCATTGTGAGCATTTGTCTGGGACCTAGTGATAGTAGTGACCTGGATTTCCCCCAACAGGGACTCAATTTCTATTAGCTCCCCTGGTTTTGGCCAGCTGATCAGCTAAGTCATTTCCAGTTTTGTCTGGTCCCTCTACTTTGGAATGACCCTTGATCTTTTTCCAGTAGATGGTCATCCATTTCGAGGTGACCAGATCATCAATGTTTTTTGAATTAACTTCCAATGTTTCAAGGGTTTGTTATTAGCACATAACATGCCTCTGGTTTTCCAATTAACCAGGTGCTCCATGAACCCGTTCCGTACATAATCCGAATCTGTGATTATGACCAGTTTGTGGAGTTGATGTTAGACAGCAGTGAGGATGGCTTGATGCACAGCCATCAATTCTGCCACCTGACTACTTCGGGGACCAATTTTGTATCCAGCGGAGGGTTCTGGGGACTCATTCACCCATGCGTTCCCTACGCCGGCCACGAGTTCTTTTTCCCCATTGTTGTCAACATTGTAAGAGCATCCATCCACATAGACAGTGGGCATTCCCTCACACTTGTCTTCTTCAAAGACTTTGTAGGGGGAATTAAGGTATGCCTCCATGTTGTCCTTGATTTTTAGACTTTAGTCCTCGAGACAGTTTTCTCTGGCACAATCATGCAAGTCAGCCAGACCTTGCGCGAGGGGACTCTTCTTGTTTTTGCCATATCTGACCTCCACAGGAAAGCCTTGCATTGACAGAATCCAGGAAGTAATTCGGGAATTACTCACATTTCCGGCCCGGATTCTGTCACTTTGGAGATATGGCAGAGGCTGGTGTGGAGTCTCCACTATGATGTGTTCCCCCTGGATAAACGGGCGGTAATTCTTCAATGCCCACACCGTTGCCAGGAGTGCCTTCTCACAATCGTTGAATTTTTCCTCCACAGAGGATAAAGTTTTGCTCGCATAGGAGATTACTTTATTGACCTTGTCATGCTTTTGGTATAATACTGCCATCAAGCACGTATTAGAGAACCCTGTCTCCAGGAAGAACTCCTTGTTTCTGACAGGGTAAGCTAGGCAAGGCACTTGTGAGAGGCTTCTCTTGAGTTGTCTTACTGCCTCGGATTGTTCTGGACCCCATTCCCACTTGACCCCCCCCTTCAAGAGATGAATCAGGGGTCTAGTGATCTCTGCGTAGCCCTCAATGAACTTTCTGCTGTAATTAGTCAGTCCAAGGAGGCTCCTTAGTTCTCGCAGAGTTGTGGGATCCTTCAGTTTCTGGAGTGCTTCCACTTTCTTTTCCTGGGGACAGCGACCCTGAGGAGTAATCTCATGCCCCAAGAAATTAACACGGGTTCTACACCACTGTGCTTTCTGAAAGGAATGTTTTGCTCCGGCGGCCCTCAACTGTGTCACAACATAACAGATCTCCGCTATGTGTTCCTCCACAGATGAACTTTTGATGAGGACATCATCTACATAAGCCAGGTTACCCCTCGCACCCAGGTCGGGCATGGTTTTATGTAGGAAAATGTTGAATTCATTGCCGGAGTTGAGGTATCCGAAGGGAGTCCGGGTTCATGTGTACTGCTGGCCCCCAAAGGTAAAAGCCAGTTTGTATTGGTCCTCCCTACTGACAGGCATGGTCCAGTATCCATTGGTCAGGTCTATTGCAGTGAATACCCGTGGCCCCTGAATCTGGGCCAGCCCTTGGTCAATGTAGGGCAGAGGCCATCGGGAAGTATGGACCCGTTTGTTGAGCTCCCTAAGGTCGGCACAGAGTCTCCACTGGCCGTTTGGCTTCAATATTCCCAGCACCAGATTATTGAAGGTGCTGTGTACTGGACAGATTATTCCCCGGGACTCAAGGTTCTTAATTATTTCAGTAAGGGACTCCATGGATGCGAGAGGCAAACGATATTGCTTCACAAACACTGGAGTCATTCCAGGGTCCGTGGGAATTGTTCTGGTGTGGATGTCGGTGCGACCACAGTCATATGAGTCTACTGCAAAGAGATCTTGGAAATCCAAGAAAACTTGTTTCAACTTTTGCTTCTGTTCCAGAGTCACTCAGGCATCAGCTAGGTTGACTCTCTCTTCTACCATCTGCCTGAAGCCTGGAAAGACTTCTGGTTTTGCTATCTCAGCGGCCTCCTCCAGCTGGGTGAAGAAGTCCCTGGTCAGAGTGCTGATTTGGACTGGGGGCTTCAGGTGGGAAAGGCAGCCCTCATGGACCTGGAACATCACCTCATCCCTCCTGAAGGCACAAGTCACATCTTCCTTACCATAAGGGCAAGAAGTATACACCAGAAAGTTCCTCCCATGCCGGGTGAAAATCCTGTCTGGTGTTGTATCGTCATCACTGTCACTGTCAAAACAGTCCTTGGGGATTTGTCCTAACAGTTCATTTCCTAAATCAATGGAGAAATGTCGGACATCAACCGCCATTCCAATGATGGTGCCTGCGGCTAGAGTAATACTCTGTAAGTCGCTGTTATGCACCTCTATTGGAATGGTGTCATGTTCTATGTTGACTAATGGTTTTGGGTTTACCCCTAACCCTTGCTGTTGGAGAGAAGCATTTAGATCAATATAAGCATCAGGGTTTTTCAATTTTTGTCCTCTTTTAACTTTCACTTCCAGGGAGAATTGCCGGGTCCTTTCTGGGATAGTGACTTCCTCTTTAATCTGAATTTCAACTGCATAAGGTAGCAATTGAGCTGACCTAAATGCTTTTTCTGAATCATCAAAGCCTGTGGGATTATCGGCTAATCGGGACCAAGCTTTGAAGTTTATTAGGTCCAAACTAATGGCAAAGCGATTGAGAATGTCACTGCCTAAGTAAAAGGCGGCAGTGACGTCTCGCACGACCCAACAATTATGGACTATGCTCTTGTTGACAATGGAGATTTTGAGCATACACCTGCTTGGCAGGAGATGTTTGGAATTGGGTGCTTCCAGGTCCATTTCCCATTCATCTATCAGTTTGAATGTGGGAATGGCTGGATCTTTTGGGAGTTGGGGGAACATGGATTTGCTGATGAAGCTCTTACCATTGTTCACACACACGCGAGCGAGAACAGAGTCCTTCCCATCATTTAAATGAACAGGGATGAACAACTGATCTCCAATTTGCTGAATATCAGCCAGGCTCTGAGCTGATTTCACATCTTTCTGGACTATACGAGTGGGAGTGTCTGATTGTGGATTGGTGAAGAATTTCAGAGTGTTTCCTTCCAGTGTGGAATACCACCTTAAACTGGAAGGAAGGTTGATTTTCAGAAATAGAGAGGACCCCCCACCACCAGTCTGTTGTCCTACTGCTATTACTGTCACGTCTGGAATTTGGTTGTTCTGGAAGTGAAATTCTACTTGGTCAGATTTTTGTTCAACCATGTGGCAGGTGCCATTTAAACTAACATGGTTGACACTCTGTTTTAATTTTATTTGTTGGCTAGTCTGGGTCCAGAGGACCTTGTTTACACAATCTATTAGTGGTGACACACTTCTCAGGAGGTTGTTCCCTAGTAAACAAGGGGTGCCCTCTGGAGTCACTACTATGACCGGGTGTTTCAACCTGTGACGCCCAATTTTAATGTCCAAATCTGCCGTCCCCTCGATGGGAATTTCCTTCCCGTCAAAGTTCTGGAGTTGTCCAGGAAGAGAGGTGAGAGGAATACGATAATTCTCTCCCCTTCCTAAATTCAGTTCATCAAAGGACCTTCTGGACAGAAGGGTAGCTTGAGATCCAGTGTCCACCAGCACTGAAATTGTACCCTGCCCCTGTACTTGTACCAGGACATAATATCTTCCCTCCTTCTCCTCAAGGGGGCACAGATAATGCACATTTTTGGACAACTGGTGGGCCAATTTTCTGGTTTTGGACATTGCAAGAGAAGAGATTTGGGCAGAATTCTGTGGAGAGCCATGGGAATCTAAAAGAAAAAGTTGGCAACTGGAGATCAGAGCCATTGTGGGTTCCCCTGGTTCCGGGTTCTGTGCCGCCCCCCCCCTTTTTGGAGGCAGTCACCAAAATGGGTTTGAACCAGGGGATTTCGGTATTGTGGGTTCTGGGATGAGATGATGGGCGGCGGTAGCTCAGTCTCCATATCTCCCCAGTCTGGATTGGAATCCCTAGGGACCCATTTTTCTTTGGGAGGAGTTCTCCCATCTCTAAAGGAGAAGATCCTTTTCCCAGGATCCTCTAAGGATCCCTCTCTCTCAAATTGGAAGATCTGTACCTCCTCCACAAACTGGTCCTGTTTGGGTACTTTGTTTCTCCTACCCCACCTCTGCTCCTTTGGAGGCAGACTTTCAGGGGCAGGAGATTTTGTTTCCGATTCCTGGGTTTCCAGGGGCTGTTTACATCTGAGGAAGGAAGCTTCCTCCAAGGCTTTACACCCCCCTTCCCTTTGTGCCTCCTCCCTGGGAACCTGTGGGTTATCGGGGTGCTGCCCCCGTCATTGTTCTGGAGCACCAGGTCCAGAGTTTGGGGCGTTCTGTGCCAGCATGCCCATCTGAGGGTTCTGTTGCGCCCTCAGCATGTGACCCAGATCCCGTGCCATGTTTTGGACCTGGCGCTCAAGTTGTGAAACCCACTCAGGCTGATACGGGGTTCTGTTTTCCCCCCTGGGCTGATCCCGGGAAGGGTAGCTATCCCTCCTCTGGTAATACCCCGGGTTGGGAAGATTTGGGTACCCCTCCACCCTTGGCCTCCCCTCTCCCAGATTAGGTTGTCTGGGCTCAGGGAATTGGGAAAAGAAGGATGGATGATTTTGGGGCTGGAAGTTGGGTGGATACCTGGGGAAAAAATTCTGCCCAGGGTTTGATGAATTTCTGCCCTCCTGGGGGAAGTTAGGAGGGAAATTCCCTGGGTTAGGTGCTTGGCCGGATCCCCTCCCCCCTTGGGCTGGAGGAGTCCACACATAACCCAGGATGGGTCGGTTTCCCTTGTAGCGGGGACTTACATAATCAGGGGAGCGAGGGACCCCATTTGTGGGACTACCTCCTTGACTTCCTGTCTGTGACTGGCTCGAGGGCCTTCTGGTGTTAGAGTTATTTGGTGCAGGCAGGTTTTTAGGCCCCCCATCTCCAAATCTAAAACGGGGGCAACCTTTACCTCTGCCACCTTGGCAGCAGCAGGGGTGCTGTTGGTTTTGGGGTTTTTCTGCGCATTATTTTTATTTTCTATGGGCTTCTGCACCTCATAGATCCGGGTAGCCTGTTCAATGACCCAGTCTAGTGACCTCTTCTCGTGAAAATCTCTCACTAGCTGGGTCATGATGTATTTGGGCAAGGCATGGAAAAAAGTATTGACAAACTCTTTGCTGTCTGTGCACACCCTTTTGGTGGTCTGGCAAAGGCACGCTTCAATTCTTGCACGAATTCCTGTGGGGACTGATCCTCCCCACATTGCAAATTGTAGGCTGCCTTGCGAGCCTCTTGGGGATTTCTATGAACAGAAAAATGTTTCAAGATGGCCGCCCTATATGCGGACCATCTTGAATGATTTTGGTCCTCCAGCCCTGCAAAGAAACTGGAGTATTCTGGGGAGAATGTCCATTTGACGTACTGGATGCAGCTACTGCTGTCCTTCAAATGGAAAGTCTCCATCATTTGCTCATAGAGCTCCAAGTGTTCGCAAACAGAATACTTGGCGTTCTTATGATAAGGCGTGATGACACTCCTTATTGCCTTTATTTGTTTCAATGGGTCCTTAAGAAAGGCCCTTTTTGCCTTATTGGGCTTTTTGGTTTGGATAACCCTGTTCCATTCATCCTCCGAATCAGAAGCACTGCTCCCAGAGGTGCCCGTCTGATCTTCCAGGTTTTCCCGGATTCTGCGAGCCTGGGAATGGCTGGCAGAATGTGGGAACCTGGTCTCCTGTGTCCTGTGACGCTCAGAGGAGTCTTCAGATCCCTCCTTGCTGCCAGGATTTGATGGGTACCCCCCACCCCTGACCTAACTGGGCAGAGGTGTTTAGGATGCCCTTAATGGGCCTACTCTCCTGGGGTTCCCCACTAAATTGCACTGTGCTTGGGTGCCCATACCCGGATGCCCGCCCCTCCATTCCTGGGTGGTACTGGCCTATGAGCCCCATACTTTTAGCTAGATAGTAATCTGCCATCCCTGTGGCCCCGTGCTCATGTGCGCCAGGGAACATGGGGGTGGCAGAGTCCAGGGATTGGTAGAGATGAAGGCCTCTGGTACTAGGGATCCTGAGGTTATGCTCAGGCGTTTCCCTTTCCCAGCGAACTTCATCTCTATCAGCCCCTGCTCCCTTTTGCAATGCAAGAGCCTGGGCTTTCAGCTCCTCAACCAAGGCCTTACTCGACTCTATCAATCTCTCCTGCATGGCTACCTTTTGCTGGAGCATATCATTGTGGTGGCAGAGAGCCTCATTCTCTCTCTGTGCCTCCTGATTGGTCCTGGAGTACTGGGCCAGTCTTTGCTGCAGGAGGGTTACCTCCTGCGTCCCATCCCTACTGGCCTGCTCCTTTTTTGCCAGAGCCTCTTCCACCCTCCTGGTGTGCTCTAACAGGTCCTGATGCTCTTTTTGGAGGTCACCCAGCCCCTGGATTGCCAAGTGATTTTCTTCAGTTTTTCTTTTTAAATGACAGACTTCCTGGCCTAAGGTCTCCCTTTCCTGACTAAGAGTCTACATCTGTGCCGCCAGGTCGTCCATTTGCCTTTGAAGGGCACCAGCTTTCTGGTGCTCCTGATCAAACTCTGCCTGGGTATCCAGGTCTTTCAGGATCAGTTTATTGCTCTCTCCCTTTTCCCTATCTAGGTGGCTTTGCAGGGTGACTACCTGCTCAGCACATGCCCTATTGAAATCTAATTGTTGCTCCAGCTTTTTCTGGCTCTGCAGTAGGGAGTCCAAACCTTCTTGGTACTCCTTCTGCAAGGCCAGAAATCTGGTATCCTGGTCAGACTTTTCCTGTTGCGGGATACACATGTCCTCTTTGATTTTAATGAGATGCTGTCTGCTCTCATTTTCTGACTCCTGGCTTCTGTGCATCCTCTGCTCAGAAGAGACCAGGTCAGATTGGGCCTTCTCTAACGCGATCTGCTGCCTATTTGCCAGATCTTGGCCTTCAGCACATTTGTCCTGCATGGCTCCCATATATAGATACAAATATGCCGCTATCCTAACCATCTTGTCGTGTTCACCTTTAGCTTTAGGAGCCATGTTTAATTCACTCAGGGCCACATGTAAGGGACCCTGATCTCTCAAGATATCTAACCCAGTTGCAGTGACCTGCCGTGTGATTGCCTGCAACCACGCATCCTGGCCCTGCTCAGTCCATTCACCTCTCACAAATAGCTTATGTAAGAAGTGCTCTCTGGCTATTTTGATGTCCACCAGTGTCGTCATTCTGGAATTTGAGTTCCTTCCTGACTTACAGAAGTTTGTATTTTATTTTGCAAAACAGACCGTTTCCTTAGAGCACTCCTTTGAGGGTGCTTTCACAGTGTAAATCAGCGTGGTGATCTAACCGGATATGTGTATCCGGTCAGTTGACACACTGTATTAAGCTGCACAAGTGGTAAATCTAATCCAGAATGTCCCGGCTACGAGCCCCCACTTTATAAGTGACTCCAATCAAGCAATCCCACTAAGTCAGTGCCTTGTCTGGGATGCCCAAGGGAAGCCCCTATTTATGTATTTTTATGGCAAGTTATAATCTGGATGATGAACCCTTGTATAATACCCCTCTCTTAGAATCCCCCTTGACCCCACTGAGCCAAGAAGTAGGCTTGTTTTGCAAATTTAAAAGGTTTATTTGAAAAATTAAACAATATATATATATCTCACTTCTATAAATAAATTGATAATGGATAGTACACTTGTGAATATGAGCAGTGATCAGCAAGAGGTAATCCTACAGTAGCACAGTTCTTGGTTACTTATGAATAGGAACAGAAGAATGAGGTGGGAAAGAATGCTTTATATGGTTCAAGGAAACGCAATGATGAATGAAATGCAGTACAGAAAATAACTTGATATGGCTTCAACAAAAGACAATGTAATCACTTTTCCTTAACAATTAACTCCCCCCTTTATGCAATATAAGGAGATGGAAAAAAGACACACAGTTCTCAGGAATGCAATCAAATATAATTCAGTTCCCCCTAGCAAGCTTAGAGGAAAACAGGTATGAGTTTTACACAGGCAAGATATTTTGATGTGGTTGCAATTAAGTGAAAAATATGCTAAAAAGGCTTTTAATTCCCTATAGGGGGTTCAGGGTGGGTGATATCTAGTTTATATTAGTTCAGGCTCACTTTAGCAATGCTCTATGAGTAACTAGCAGGTTAAAAACGAATTTTAGCAAAGGAAAGCAAGGAGCTGCGGATTTTTACCCGTGGCTGAAATTGTGCAAAATGTCAAATTGCGGCAAATTTAATTGCGTGCGTCGAGCGTAATTACGGAGGCCCTATAAGGAGAAGCAAGTCGGTTCTAGGTTCGTTGGAAAGCCTAGAATCTTAGCTTTAAGGTGACAGTTAGCACAAACGGTTCCGGAGATACGGCCGATTTAGTCAAGGTAGTTTTTCAGATTTGAAATTTTAAAGCTCAGAATGACAGATGACAGTTTTCAGTTTTAAAGATGACGGAATGGCACGATTCTAGGAGGCAGTTCTAATAGGCTGAAATAGTTTGGATTTGATTATTTTAAACTAAGAGATTGGTTTTGGCACAGTGAGTACTCACACTATATTTTTGAAATAAGCCGGCCAGGTCTGGTCAGGTTGGACGGGACTTCCGGCGGGTGGTTCTGAAGTCCCGGCTATCTGGGTCAGCTCTGATCTCTGGGTCTGTCAAGCACCGGTTCTGCTCACAACGGTCTGGTTTTTGGTTCTCTCTGGTTCCGGATACAGCACTGCTTTCTGGATACTGCTACAGGTTCTTGCAAAAGTTCTTGGCAAAAATTCAAACAGCTCGCCCGGCTGTTGAATAGTTTGGTTGGTTTTGAGGCCTACTGAAGAGGATTCAGCTTGTGGATTCAGGCCTCTCTGCTACAAATTCTGGAGTTAATTTCTGCTACAGGTTCTGGGGATTGATGGATTTGAAGTCTGGATCTCTAGATGTGAAGTCTGAAGTCTCCCGGCAAAGCGTCCCGCAAGAAAGTGGAAAGTGAATCTCCCTACCTGTCCTGCACTGTCTGCTTTTATGTGTTTAGAAAGTGGGTGTGTGCGTGGCATAACTGAGCCTGCCGCTCTCTACTTGTCATTGGCCCAATTCTCCCCTCTCCCATGAATGGGAGAAGGAAATGGATTGTCATCATGATGAGGTCTGTTTATGGGTCAGAGGATCCTCCCCTGGTCAATTTGCCCACAAATCTATATTTGATTCAAATACATATTTTCCAGATCCACAAGTGGTTGACATTACATGTACATATTACAGATGAATTAAGACAGGTCTCTGTTCAAGCCCCATGTTCCCGTGAGCTGGGATTCAGAAATGACAACATTTTGCGCTTTTTGGTCGGTTTACCAATATCGGACATTTACCAAAAATTACACAATGTGCACAAGGAGTATGGACATTAATTGATGAAGGGTCAGATTTGTAACATCCAGACATTTGGAGTAAGAACCCATTTTCCGCTAGCAACCCCCCTGAATACACCACATGATCCTAACACCGCTTAAAATGTGCACAGAAAAATCACAAGAATAATGATATTACTTATATAATTCTGACAAGTGCATACTATGAATAATCCATCTTTTTTTAAACTATGCTCTGGCCCAAAGGGTGTCGGTTCCCCCAAGCACATGGTGGAGTTTCTGGTTTGTCCACTTCCCCCAAGCTCAGTTTGCTCTCACAGGCACTGCCCCTCCCAGTTTCTCCCAAGAGGAAGCCATTTACGACCCCCCCAATATAACATTTGCCTGAGTACAGGACAGGGCTTTGTTCAATTTCCTGCAGTCTGCAGGTACCCCTCCCTTAATTCAATCAGGGAGGTGTGATCTCCTTTTGGTGGGGGCAGCAGGATGCAGCCAGGCCTGGGAAGAGTTGTTGAGCCAGTTCAACTCCGGTCGGGGGTAGTTGTCAGGCAGAATTCAATTTCTTTAAGCCAAGCTTCTGCTAAATGTCCTGTTTGTTCCCAGTTTAAATCAAACTTACAATTTTTACACATGCAGCTAGAATGCTGATTCTAAGTTCAAAGCCATGACATTTAACAGTTGCAAACTATGTGACACTCAAAAGTAGGTCACTCATTTATTTTAAACATTTCGATTTTAGTGGTTTCAAATCCAATTTCAATTAAGCTGCTGACATCCACAGCTCAGCCAGTTTTGTTATAAACATTGTTTTGGGCTCTTCATTTTCCAGATTTAGTATGCACACAAGAATTCATTCTGCCACATGTCTGCTGGTGTTCAGTGAGATTTTTGGATATCTCGCAATGTTTGAAATGGGCATTTTGAGCTTGCATTCAGAGAAACAAAGGGTGATTTTTAAAGTGATTTTTAGCCAACAGGCACTGCTGTTTTTCTCTTTGGCACCCCAAATCACCCATGGCTCTCACTGGTGGGTGGCATGTCAGCCGATTATTTTGGTGTGCGCACAACTGCGCAGTTCTCCTGGACTCTGGGATGGAATGATGGGCAGCGAAAGCTCATCCCCACATCTACCCAGTCTATTGGTTCAACATGGGTCAAAACCCTTGACACCATTTACTCCCCGCCACAACCCGGCCAGAATATCACTCAAACTCACCCCATTGTAAGAAGCTCACTGCTTCCTTTGAAATAATATATTATCTACTGTATGTTCTTTTGCGATCAAACAAGCATTATTTTTACCGTCTATATAAATAAATATAAATAAAATAAATTAGTTATATTTTATTAGTTTAGGAAGTCATGCAAGTGAGAGGTTTCTGAGTTTGTTTTACTGTTGTTTTTTCAATGCACCTCATTTCAACCTATGTTGCATCAAAAGTGCAAGTGAAGAAATGTGAAGGAGAGTATAGCACATCATCAAAGAGAACTGCAAGTATCCACTTCTGATATACATAGCAGAAGTAAATAAGTTAGTTATGGAAAATAAACAGACAAGTCTCCCTAATTCAAATTAGGTTTCATGGAATGGGTGAAATGGAATAAGTAGAATTTAGAAATTGCTTAAACACTGGACACAGGTCGGGTTTGGACATATTATACTCCAAGTGCAATTCCTGTTATGACTGTGACCTGACTGCTCTGAAACAGTTCAGAGCAGCTGAAGAGAAATGGCAGGCCTCGATCACATCCTCTGACAAACTGGCATGCCAACTGCTCCAAACGCAATACAGACTCTCCATCTGCTTGAAGAAGAGGGCCTTTATCCAAGCCTGCATCTCTGCAGCCACTAACAACCTGGCTGAATTTAGCAGAGTCTGGAAGGAACTTGCCAACCCTACATCAGTCTTCACTTCTCTGCCCTCCCAGGTACTCTGCACTTCTCTTGCCATTCACTTCATTTCTAAAACTCAGGACATCTTGTCCTCACTCTCCTCTACTCCTCGCCCTTCTCCCTCACCTGCTCTAAGGCCTCCCGTGGCCCCCTCTCCACTCCCATCCTACTCTCCTCTTTTTCTCCCATAACACCTGATGAGCTTTCTAGACAAGTCTGCTCTATGAAGGTCTCATCCAAGCAGGTGCTCCTCTGCTGCTCCAGAACTATGAAGGACAAATGAAGGCACAGATTGTTGGGTACCATCTTGACAGGAAGGGCTTGTAGGTCTCTGTGATGTCAGAGTAGTCAGCTGTGGTCTGGACATTTTCTCTGTAAAATGAGTAATTTAGTGTGAAAGACTCAACAAGAGATTCCCATGTTTTGATATAGGCATTAAATGGCCACGCAGACAAGTTTGAACCATGGGTCTCAGTTTTTTTGAGATGTAAGGAGGCGGAAAGAGAGTCTCCCAATTTCACCTGAGATACTCAACCATCCATAAAAGAGGCTCGCTAGCCAGCCTGGAGCATTAGATGCACATCTTTTTATTTCCATGGGGATGATAAGGTCAACTGAATTGTGGACAAAGGTGTTGCTATCCATTGACCTCAGAGGATGTGTGTCTTTAATTCTTCTGTCTTTCACTGTGCCATTACAGGGGGAGCCCCCCAACGCCCTTCTTTCTTTTGTAACCCATAGTCTTCCTGCGGACCCCTCCTTGACCCCAACCCTAACCGTATAGCTGTCCTTGCCATATCCATTGCCACCTTGACAATGTGAAGATTTAGACAAAGTAAAGGTAAGAAGAATTGTTGCATGAAGAAGTAAATAGCTGATGACATGAATGTAGAAGAGCAAGTGTAGAAGATGTTTTGTAAGCAAAATAAAGGGGCATAGCACCTCACAAAGTGTTGTTTCATGGAATGCATTACGTGCAGCCTCAATATTCCAACCTACCCTGAAACCCAATTGATTGTCATGGTAAAGAGTTGTTTTGTTACTAAGATTGGATAGTTGGGAGGTAGCAGTTCTTTGTTTCTCCACAACCTTGGCCAGGGAAGGTACTTTACCATCAAGACAATAGTTAGATGGGTTAGGTGAGTCAGGGACTTTCTTAGGAGGGGCCTAACCCCTGCTTCTTTTAGAGTCTCAGGGATCTGGTCTTCCTTAAAAGATGCATTGCAAATACCCAAAATGGAGGGGCAAGCATGAGAATGAACTCTTCAACAGCACACTTAAGTAAGGTTTGCTCTGCTCACCAGAGGTGTTGATTGCCTGCACAATTCGGGTAATGTATTCTGGGGTGTAGTGTTGAAAGGGGGTCAGGAGTGAGAGAGATCACATTGCTTTATGAGGTGGTGTGATGGTCTTTTGTGAATGACTGGATCATTGGAATTTTCTTCTGGATATTTTGTGCTATTTTGCTGACTTATGACTGGGTTGGGGTATTATTAAACATGGCAGGTTGTTGTTAAAGGAGCACATCATGCCTAATGCTTAGCCTTCAGTGGTTTTGAAGTCCCAGGATTCAATGCAAAAATACTTGTGGCATTCCTGAAACTCTGCAGTATTTGTCCTCCTTGATGTTATGCTATATGTTGATACAGAACAGTATTGAGTCTTTATTGGGCTTATAGAGGAAGTCAGAAATCAAGTCAGTTAATTCCCCCATGAAGTTCATGGTCTGCATACATCAGTACACATGATACATGGGTTTATGCTGGTTAAACTATTGCACACTAGTTTTTCAAAGGTTTTGATTTCAGTTGAGGACAGTATTAAAGTCTGAAATGTGTTGGGTTAAACAAGGGCAAATCCACCACCATTCTTGCTCTTCATCTTACTAACAAGTATGTTATACCTTAATGGGAGAAGTTTTTGGATAAAGGTGACAACATTGCCATTCATTGTTATCATTATTTATATTATAATAATAATTGCTATTATTATTACTAGTAGTAGTAGTAGTAGTTGAATTTATTGAGCACAGACCTAGCTTCCGGAAGCAAAAGAACACTTTACAATCATAGGGGGAAGAACATAGTGAGGGAAGCAAAGAAACAAGGAAGCAGGCAGCTAACAACAGTGTAGAGGCAGGCCGGACAGTTAGGCAGTAAGGGACCTACAAGCAACGAGGGGAGAAAACAGTGGGGAGGCAGATCACCCACTCTCATGTATGGTGGACAGTGGAGTGAATGTGAACATAGGTGTTAGGAAGGAGACCTTTTTTGAAGAGTAGGGTCTTGAGCTCCTTGTTAACTTATAGAAGCAGGGGGGTGAGTATAATGTTCATGGGCAGGAGGTTCCAGATTCTTGGGGTGTTGACCGAAAAGGCCTGTCTTCTGGTTCTTTCCTTCCTACACCAGAGGAGTTCAAGTCTGCACTTCTGGTAGATTGTAGGCCCCCAGGTTCTCCGAGTTTCACAGTGAGGACAACTAGAGACTTCAGGGTGACAGTCTTATAGATAATGCAGCAGGATTTGAAGATGATATGGGCTAGCAGCGGGATCTAGTGCAGTTTGATGAGGATCGGGATGATGTGGTTGAATTTGCTGTGTCCTTTGATGAGTCATGCTGCAGAATGCAGGGTACATCTCGGGCCAGGGGGCATTGAAGTCAACGGATGGCATTCAAAAAAAGGTATTGCCACCGTCAAGGTGGGGGAGGCCCAAGGTTTGGACAGAAGATCTGAAGTTGTTTCTGGGATATCTTTGATTTTCTACCAAGCTATTTGTGTCTTCTTCGCTATGTGCAGTGAGCCCGATGGGATAAGGTTATGGGCCGGTTTGGCTCTGCTAGCCGGGAGTGCCCGCACTAGCCTACACTAGTGCCTGTACCCCTGTGAGGAAAAATACCCCACCCCCTGAAAAAGCTATTCATCTCATGCTGAGACACCCTTGCAGCGATAAGTCTGGTGGGATAAGGGTATGGGTCTGTTTGGCTCTGTTTGGCTTTGGTCAGGCAGACTCATTGAATATTGAAGTCTGTGATCACAGTGTATTTCTATATGTTTTCCCACTGAGCTGATGTCGTCATCTTAGGACTGCTTCAGATTGTACAAAACGTGGAAGGCAGGGCTGCAAGGCTGAAAGTAAGTTTACTTCACAGCCATTCTCTGGGAGGCTCGGTATTGCCCGTTGCTTAACTGCTTAATTGTTACTCACCACTTGGCGGAGACCTCCTTGGGTCACCAATTGATTTTGACTAGATTTTGTATTGGGCTGCCTCTGGGGTGTTTGTTCCGTGGCTGGCCTCTGCTGGTGATTGTGCCCCCTTGTTAAGGGGCTGGATCTCTGGGTTCTTCGTGGATGTTGTGGCACCCGGCTGTTCTTGATATTCCTCCTGACAGGGTGGAATACATGGTGAAAGGAGAATCAGGTCTTCCATCTCACACAACTGACTAGCGCGTGTTCATCAGGTGTGGGAGTGAGGGGAGGGAGTCGGATTCTGGCAGCCCTTCGTGCCATCGGGCGTCCCTCACTCTGCACTTGATTGATTACATCCATAACATCATTCTGCTGCTCGCTGGATAAAGGGTGCTTGAGCCCCTCTAGATATTGGTTTTTATTGCAATACGATCACAATTGTGCCTATTTTCCATTCCTTTGTTGCTCCTATTTCTCTAATTGATAGTAAGCGCTTCTACCATGTTTGGTTAAGCCACATGCATTAACCATTTGGTATAGGTCTAGTTTGCATAAAGTTGTTAGTCATTTGCTTTTGTGCAGTAATTGGACTATTGCATTACTTGTACACTAGCATTTGCATGCTGCTTTTTCCAATTTTCCCAGGATATAGAGGGTATATAATACTTCATACCTTGCATATTTGCACACCAAATAGCTCACACATTTCGGATGCACTTCCAGAAAGCCTGGCTTGAGAACTAGGGGCCACTATACCCAAAGTGCTTTATGTTTTTACATATTTTTACCTTATCAGATGCCAGGTGATTGGATTTTTTACATCTTATGTTTATGTGTATTTATATGTGTTAGGCAGAATTGCATGCAGTACCCTCTGGGACCACCACATACAATTAGGACTACGGGTGTAAGCCAAACCAACCTTTGGTATAAGTCTGTACTACACAGTTTTAATGGTAGCAGGGCTGAGCAGACAGGCTTATCTCAAGAGTGAATGTGAGCAGTACAAGAGGTTACACAGAGGTCTTTCAATCACAGTGTTTCAAGTAGACACGTATACTCAAGGTTTCTTGCTAAAACACTTAACAATTTATCACACAATAATTTATCAAACATTTCACTAGAAGGAGGCAACTTATCATACACTAATATAATTCAATACAAACATAAGATTTGAGACAGTTTGAGCTCCCCTCAAGTAGGAGCTAAATAGCAGTTTAATTACTTAGCAGTGAGAAAAAGGGGACAAGGTAACTAGAATAGATCCCATACACTTGTAAGATAGTGCAAATAGTTTCAGTTCACCAGAAGAGTTCAATTCAAGTCAATAGGCCTAGGCCAAAGTCAATGGGCTAGTGTCCTGGATAGGAAAGACCAATTCTGGTAGCAAACAGTAAAGTCTTTGCAAAAGTTCTCATAAGTAGTTTAGGCAAAAAAGAATCATATGTAGGGTTGCAATCTGATTAGGCCTACAAGTTGGGAAACTTTCATGAACCTTCACCGTGAGAGTAGCGTTCTCTCAATCGTGTTGGCACTGTACCTTCATTTGAAGAAACAAATGCTGCTGAAGTCGTTGGTTCCTGGCACTTCCTGCAGATATCACTGTTCCTGAGCCTCAGTCATGGGGACAAGAGGGAGGACGTTGGGGGACTCCTGCGCTGCACAGGTTCATTGAAGAAAGCAAACAAGATGGAGTCACTTCAGTTGCAGTAGCTGTAGATTCAAGAACACAAGCTGGTGTCCCTCTCCCTGGTTAAGCCTAACCAGCCTTGGGAATGGTATCCAGGTGTCTTACGAGTTGATTGGTCCCACCAACACAAAGGAAGAAGCAGTCCTTGAAGGAGCTTCTCGTTTGAATGGAGTTTGGCAATTCGGAGCGTCAGGAGGGCTTCACCAGGCAAACCAACAGTCCAGGAGTTGCAGCTGCTGTCCTCTTCCAGCTCTTCTTCGGTTCTTTCATACCAGTGGTCAACTCTGCTTTGCAGTCCAAGAGAATCGCCTTTTAAACAGTTCTCTCCCTTTCATTCCAGCCTAGCTGCCACTCACCCAGCAGGGTGGCTGTACTTAGTGGACAGTCAGCTAGCCAATCACGCCAGAGTGCATTTGGGTCTCCTAGGAGACTAAGCACAGGGAGTTTCGGGCACCTCCCTCACTTTTTGCCCACCCCAGACACTCAGACGCTAGAGACTCCTGAAGCCTGCCAAAGGCACAAGAACAAAGGGACCAAACCTGGTTTGATTATTATTTGGGATATATACAAATTGTTTGTATGTTGAATTTGTTAACCATATTCCAGGAAAAGTGCTGCAAATGACTAGGATGAGTGGTATTAATGAATTCTTTAGTTTTAGTCAAAGTAGCGTTATAATTTTCAAATGACTCATAAAACAATGTGAAGCCAGATTAAATATTATTGGCCTCGCCTGCCAGATTAGGTTTAGGATAGCGCCTGAGCGAATTCACCATGTTGTTGGAGTCTGCCTCTGAGTTGTATTTTTATCAAATGTTCCCGCTACATTGATATCAATGATTGCTGAAGGTTGGGTTGTAAATTGTTGATAGCACTGTTTTATATGATATCCTTAGTTAATATCGTCTTCGCAGGGGTGATGGTCTTAGCCGCCACGCTTGATTGAGTATGAAAAGGACAATCTGGTTGAATATTCATATGCTCTTGCAGCAATCGGTTCTCATTAAAATTGCAATCACAGCCATTTTGTGTTGTCGGTGACACAACTTCTGTGTGATAGTACAAGTTTGGAGCTCCTGAAGAATTCATTATATTTCACTTCAATAAGATTGAATTAGCTTCAGATTGTTGTTTTAGTATATTATTCAGGAGCTCCGATTGTTTATTTAGTCTTACATATAGTTTGCCCATTGTTGTCAGCGTTAAATTCAGAATTGCTAAAGTAGACTGTAAAAGGGTGTTCACTAGTGAAGAGCCTGTTTGAGTTTTGTTTGTAATGGACTCTCTTTGGGATGAATGTTCAGAGAACGTTATTGAAAAGGGTGAGGAATTCAGGACCGCTGTCCCAAACATTATTGGAGATTGTGACCATGCGCTGATTTTAAGTCACTGGTTCCGGATTTCAAAAGAGTGTGTTGAAAGTCAGGCAGTGACATTGGTTCACTAACTGTTAATTCAGTATGTTCAATTGCAATCCGGTTGACCTCATTTAGTCTGGGTGACTCAATGATTACTAAGTCATTAGTGCTAGGAGGCAACAAACTGCCTGTGTGTAAAGTGGTGTTAATTGCTGATTTAGTTAAACCAGACGATGTACTATCAGAGCGAGCGCACAAGGCCTTCACTGTAAGCTGGTTATCGGTACATGCCGTAGCTGATTGAAACGCCATTGTATTGTCGCTGACATCAGTATGTGTTTCTAGCACATAGTTATTGTTGCAAAAACCCAAATGCACATTTTGTCTCCGTTAGACTCTGCATTCTTGTCTATGTTGTTCAAAAATATTCTATTAGATTCTACCGAGTAGAATGAGCATATGTCGGCAGAAGCTGAGTAAACCGTATTTCTCGCAATTAAAGCAGAATCTTTAAGAGAGCATAGTGTATGCTTATCTTTAAGCGGAATGTGTTTCAATCACTCTACTAATTTGAGTGTTTCTAATTTAGACTACATATCTATCTTCAATGTGTAAAAGGCAGCTCTATGAACCTTTCACATACAACAAAGGATATACAAAGTCCCCTAAGGACTCCAATGCAGTCAGAGATAAATGTAGCACCAAGTGCTTGTTCCTAATGCCAGAGTAACACAATGGTGCCTGTGCAGTAGATGATATGGAATTGTGGGTAAAATGGGTGGAGTTTGGACACTTAGAAAAAATAAAGTCACTGTAACAAGCACCGTTGTTAGTCAGCAGAGTGATTTCACAGAGAAACAACCACAAAACAGCCCTTGCACAACAGGGCTTCCACAATAGCGCGCCTATGATACGGTGACTATCATAAAGTCTTTACAGTTAGTATTTTTTGTGGGATCTAGGCTCCTTAGTTAAAGAGGGATTATAGAGTGAAAAGCCATGTTGGGCGTGTGTTCTTGATCTATAGTGAAATATGTTTTAAGTTTAAATTCTCATTTCACAATGTTGTGAGTGAATTTTAAATAGTTTTGGTCTATTTGTGTGAGTTGGCTGACCAACAGCTTTATGTAAATGCAAATCTGTTATTGTATGTTTCCTAAACTTTCTTTTTACCTGTTTTGGATAGGTTTCCTTCATGGAAGGTGGAAGAAACAGTGAGGGTAGTGTGTGGTTCTGCTCAAAAACTATTATCATGATTAGACCCTGTTTTCTAGATAGGTGAGGCTGACCAGTGATCAACATGTTGGGCTTCATTACAACCCAGGCGGTAAGTTCCCTACTTTACCACCATGGTGTAAACTCTGTTTACACCATGGTGGATGGCGGATTTACCGCCCCATTCCAAGGTGAGTGGGGCGGTAAATCCCCATTCCCCATTTACCCTTCACCATTCCAATGTTTGCCTCATAGGGCATAATGGGAGTGGGCAAGGCGCTAATTACGGCACCGTAAATTACGGTGCCGTAATTAGCACCAAGGCGGGTTAGCGCCTTGCATTTTAACGCCTGCTAAAAGCAGGCGTTAAAATGGTAATCAGGCATTAAGGGTTAACGGCGCCGACGCCTGGGTTGTAATGAGGCCCGTTGTATACTGGCTGATACATGACAATAACACCAAGAGGTTTGAGGGAAAAGCACCCATATGCAAAGACTTTACAAAGGTGGCACACCTTTCAAATAGTATATAAAAGTTGCTCATGGATTAAACAACTCTGTTGCAAAACAAAGAGCCACAAAAACAACCAAAGTCAGTCAAACGTCAGTTTGAGCCAAATGGTTTCGTATCTGTACATATTTTAATGTTATTCTACACTCAAAAAAAGATTATTTTTGATTTAAAAAATGTATTTTAAAAACGCATATATCAGTGTGCAGGTATACAATACAGTGTAGAAAAACAGGTCATTATCAAAACAATTGTAGTAATGAAGCCTACAATTGAATCACCTAAGAAAGTGCTGTGTACTGTGCAAAGGAGTGTCTCCATCATTCGTGCATTCCATTCATACTGTGTAAAAACCCTAACATCATCTTAAATAAGATGATAATGTCTTCAACTCAACATATTTCTTTCCTAAATTAGAATTAGATCAATTTGTTGGAAATTCTTCAGGGGTTTGCCTGTTTACATTTGATACAAACAAATGTGTTGTTACCTTTAAACCTGAAACAACTTCAACCATACAATGTTATGGACAAGATACTTCAACAGCAGAGAACAGACATAAATGTTGTTAATGTGTCAACATCCACACTCTTGTGAAATGGAGGGAAGGACTCATCCCCTGCAACAGAGTAAAAAAGAAGGCGAGTGATTGGCAATCAGTCACCATAACACCTGGAGTATTATTCTCAACATTGATTTTAACAATAATCAAATAGACAGAGCACTGTGTCCTATACATCACACTGCCCTCTGTGTTTGCATGTCACCCAAAATTCAGAAACTACTGAGCCATTTTGAATAATCCCTCTGTCGGAGAGTCACACATCAACAAAATTTGCTCATTGTTGAATTTGTAAATTAAACGTAGTCTCTTAGTCTTACATCTTAGTCCATTCTTGCAATCTTCTCAATTTGTCATAATTTTGCAAGGTTGTGAACATACAACCAAGTATGAAGTTCCTCCAAGTTTAGACAAAACTATGCACTGTCTTCTTACCTCTCAATCAAGTGATTTCAAGGTTGGATAGTTATAGAGATTAGTAGATGTGTTGATCCTCAATAAATGGGGTTCACTGTTGTCAGACTGTAGCACAGCGAAAAATGCTGTATCAATAGCCAGACATCACAACTGCCTCTTGCCGGAGGGAGGTGATCATCTAGGTTGAGAAATAATTGCATTTAAGTTCTCCGACATACACAACCCCCTGGTATACATTATTCATCCTTTCTCTTCAATACTGTGTTAAGTATTCTATTCAAATGGAAGGCTGCTGGACAGTATCAGTGTAGAACCGCAGTATGTTGATTAAATCTAGCACCCTAATGTATTACTTGTGGCTACGTCAACAAGTAGCAGTTGTTACCCGACTTCATCTTTAATGCAGTGTTTACGCCAGCTCAGCCGACGCAACCTTCAAATCTGTCAGTGCGTTGTAAACAGGTAACAGTGTAGTTTTTACTGTCTGGTAAAGTCAACAACGGGTTTGTTTTTGTGCTGTACCTGTTTGCTGGTATGAGGTGTATTGAGTAATCACCGCAACAGTAGCTTTTAGTCGTATCTTCTTCAAGTTTCCTATAGCAATCCAAATCAAGAAGTTGGAGATTACATTCCCTAATATAGTCAGTCCTATTGAGGATAACTATTGCTCCTCCTTGTCCGCTTTCCGTATTGTAATTTCCCTGTTGACTAGAAGGTTTCTCATTGCTAGATTCTTATCATTGTATATATTGTGAAAAGTGGGTTGATTTTTAGATTTCTTCTCTAGAACATCTAGATCAGGTATACCCTCTATTGGAATATAGTGGCTTTTGGACAAAATGTAGATCTGTCCTGAAGACCACTTTCTGAATTATCAAGTTTTTCCTCTTTGTCTTGAAATAATTCTGTTAAGTGTAGCTTTCTCATGAACTGGAAAAATTCCGGGTGGAAAGAGAAGGGGTTGTATAAGTTAGTTGACACCTAGCCCATCCCTTGTTCCAGCACTTTTAGTTATTTCTCTGTTGGGTGATAATTGTTAAAATTCACCACAATGCTCTCATGCTCCTTGTAACCCTGGGTTCTATGTCCAACGATTCTGGGCCCATATCTAAAAAATCTGGTTGGCCACCTCTATCACTACTTCCTCATGGTCCTCGATTTATTGTACACCTACCTCAGTAGTTTAGTTTACCCTGTTGTTGCCGATTAAAGTTGCCACGGTTAGGTAATATGTCGCCATTAGAGCTTCCATCGCTCGAGCTGAAAGAAGTTGTTCTCAAACTCACTTTTTTGTTGTAGTTTGGTCCACCAGATCTAACCATGTCAGCCTGCTTTTTGTTGGTGTAATAGTCATCCTGAGTATAACAGAATGCTTTCTCGTGGTTAAAATTGGTTAAATCATTGTTCATCCATCAAACTCCATCTCTCAGGGTGTCTTCTTTGAAGTAGTACATCTCCGAGAGGAGAGTATCCATTCCATTTAAAATAAATCCAGAGGTACCACTTTTTGGATTTCTTCTTCTAGCGTTTTGCGGTCCAAAATTATTTTTTCAGTCATCTCTGCTGCTGTGTCTATAATTAAAATGATCCAGTCCTGACTTGTTAGCTATGTAGCTTCACTGTAAAATACATTTTTTGTTGTCCAACAAGAATCTTGGTCTGTTGCGAACCACAAGCCCTTGTGGAAGCGTGTCTTTTCGCAGATATTCTAACATGACTGAACCATGGAGATCCGTCCTAATTAGTCTCTTTTTTAGTTGTGTCAATTTGTCCCGATTTGAGATATTAGTTGTTGTTTCTGATGTACCTCCCAGATCTGATGCTTGTTCTAGTAGTTTGGTAACATAGGCTTCATCATAACTTGCATCTCTCTAACGCCATTATACCAAACGGAACCGTACGTCAGGTGATAGGAAATATCGATATTAGGATTCTCTCAATTCACCCTACCAAGGGGAATTAAATAGTGGCCAGGCCCGAATCTATGACATGCACCACAAATGTGGAAAAACACCCTATCAAGGGTAAACCTCATGGTCATGCGACCGTACCTAATACATTACAATAACACCAAGAGTTTTGAGGGAAAAGAACCCATAAGCAATCCCTCTGCAAAGGAGGCAAACATTTCAAATAGTATATAAAACAATGCTTATGGATTAAACAACTCTGTTGCAAGACAAAGAGCCACAACAACAATCAAAGTCAGTCAAAAGTCAGTGTGAGCCAATTGGTTTCGTATCAGTACATATTTTAATGTTATTCTACACTCAAAAATACATTATTTTTATTTTTTTAAAAATTCATTTAAAAACACATATATGCAGGTATACAAAACAGTGTAGAGAAACAGGTAATTATTAAAACAATCGTAGTAATGAAGTCTACAATTGAATAACCTAAGAAAGTGCTGTGTGCTGTGCAAAGGAGTGTCTCACTCATTCGTGCATTCCATTCACACTGTGTAAAAGCCCTACCATCATCTTAAATAAGATGATAATGCCTTCAACCCAACATATTTCTTTCCTAAAATAGAATTAGATCAATTTTGTGGAAAATTCTTCAGGGGTTTGCCTGTTTATATTAAAATGTGTTGTCACTGTTAAATCTGAAAAAACGTTAACCATACAATGTTATGGACGAGTCACATTCAACAGCAGAGAACAGACATAAATGTTGTTAATGCGTCAGCATCCACGCTCTTGTCAAATGGACAGAAGGACTCATCCCCTGCAACAGAGTAAAAACAAAGGTGAGTGATTGGCAATAAGTCACCATAACACCTGGAGTATTATTCTCAACATTGATTTTAACAATAATCAAATAAAAAGAGCGTGCTGTCCTATAAATCACACTCCCCTCTGTGTTTGCATGTGACCCAAAATTCAGAAACTATGGAGCCATTTTGAATAATCCCCTTCTCGGAGAGTCACACATCAACAAAGTGTGTTCATTGTTGAATTCGTAAATTAAACGTATTCCGTTCGTCTTACATGTTAGTCCAATCTCGCAATCTGCTCAATTTGCCACAATTTTGCCAGGCTGTGAACATACAACCACGTATAAAGTTCTTCCAAGTTTTAGACAAAACTATAAACTGCCTTCCTACCTCTCAATCAAGTGATTTCAAGGTTGGAGATTTATAGAGATTAGTAGTCTCAAGATGTGTTGATCTTCAATCAATGGGGTTCACTGTTGCCAGACTGTAGCACAGCGTCAAATGCTGTATCAATAGCCAGACATCACAACTGCCTCTTGCCGGTGTGACGTGATCACCTAGGTTGAGAGATAATTGCACTCAAGTTCTCCAACATATATAACCCCCTGGTATTACATTATTCATCCTTTCTCTTTAATACTGTGTTAAGTATTCTATTCAAACGGAAGGCTGCGGGACAGTATCAGTGGAGAACCGCAGTATGTTGATTAAATCTAGCACCCTAATGTATTACTTGTGGCTATGTCAACAAGCAGCAGTTGTTACCCGACTTCATCTTTAATGCAGTGTTTACGTCAGCTCAGCCAACTCGACCTTCAAATCGGTCAGTGCGTCGTAAACATGTGAAAGTGTAATTTTACTGTCTGGTAAAGTCAACAACGGGTTTGTTTTTGTGCTATACTTGTTTGCTGGTATGAGGTGTCCCGTCAAGTATTGAGTAATCACCACGACAGTAGCTTCGTATCGCGGTGTTATGGTGATGGTGAGAAAGTAGTTGTTGGCAGGAGTGAATCTGTACGGAATCTGCTGGTAACGGGGAGTCGACATGGCTGATAACTGAAAATGGACATGTAGGAGGTAGGTCCTCCGTTTTAGAAAGACTGATGGAGAAGCACACCTATGGTGGAGGAAAGTGGGTGACATCTGGGAGTACTGTGGCAACTGACTTCCTGAATGATAAGAACATGACAAAGCCCTTAGAATGAAAAGGGGATTCATTATGTGGAATAGTGCATTGGGCAGCTCTCCTCAACTATTTGTCTCCCAAAGTTAAATACGTCATCAGAGTACATGGCCCTGAGGGTTCCAAAAAGAGCTCTTTACAGTTCAACGCTGTGAGATCTTGGAGACCAATCAGTGAGTATCCTTCCAACTATTTGCACACATGTGGAGTAAGAATGTATAGACGGGGGGCACTGCTTGATTATGGCTATATTCTTAGTGTAGCTATTAGTGGAATTATGATGTTTAAGCAGTTATTATTATTTTTAATATTACTATTATTATTCATATTTTATACCGCACAACTCGCCTTCAGGACCCAGTGCACACAGAAATCAAGACAAGACCAACAACAAAAGGGAGCTAGTGGCAGGCAAAATTTTAGAAGCCAAAGATCAGGAAGATGGCAGGGAGATGTCACTAATCATTAGAATTGAAGAGAAAGGTCTAAAGCTGTAAATAGTCATATCTGTCCGCACATTGAAAGGAAGTTTGTTCCAAAGATCTGGGGCACAGTAGATGAAAATTGTTCCACCAAAGTTTTTCAATTTGATGTGTAACTGGTGAAGTCTGTTTTTTTCCATTTGATCTGAGCACTCTAGGTACCACAGCTTCCTGGATCGACGTATAAGGTAACCGGAAGCATTCCCTTAGTGGCTTTTACGTGTCACTGCTAAGATCTTATGCAAGATCCTATGGTGCACCAGAAGCCAATGCAGCTTTCTCCTGGTATTAGTAGTATGCGCCATCATTTGTAGACCCTTGACCGCTCTGACTGCTCCATTCTGAACGGTCTGCATTGAGTTCATATTGGTTTTTGAAGTGCAAGCCTGTAGGCCATTACAATAGTGAATCTCTGTGTTAACAAGAACAAGATAAGCTAAATTGTCAACAGAAAGATAAGGCCTAATCTGCTTGATCAGCTTTAATTGTATAAGCAAAGGTAGACTTTAAATGTGTGACATGCTTCTTCATCATCAAGTTGGAGTCCAGAACAACTCCTAAAGTCTTGACCGATGATACTACTGCGTTGTCACAACCATTTAAAAAATGTTAGTTCGTTCGGAGAGTCAGAGTAAGATCAAGCCTTTCAAGGGTTGCGTGAGGAACAGGTTCCAGAGACCGCCATCTTAGACATCATGTATTGGGAAAAGGATGAGCTCAGATAACTAATTAACAGGAAAAACCTGTTGTCATGTACAATTCACCAGGCTGCAGGCAAGGATGCCCTTCCTGAACTGGTTGAGGGGGGGAAACAAAGTGGGTCACTTGATCAGGATTACTAGCCCATCAGTTCCCATAGTTGGGCCCCGCCTTCTGACTGCCTCTGGAGCTACTGCATGATTCCAGGCACCATCTTGGAAAGCCATCTTGGGGACTTTGGCAGATGACCATTGATGCTGCAGGTGAGGTGAGCTGTGGTGATTCTAGACTGAGTGGCATGGGCAGGCCTTACTCTTATGCTTAATCTTTCAGAAATTGATGCAATATCTTTAATAAAGATGAATCAAGCTGGATCACTCAGTTTGTCATGTGATCCAGGTCACTACCCATTCGGCACCCAGCTCCAGTCTGTGCCTATTTGCCACCTAAAGAGTTACTGCACACTTTAGAAATAAGTCACAATTCAGAGACCTAGTTAGTGCTAACGGGAAAATGATGAGAAAACATTTTTAGGGGTTAGCTAATTGTTCCCCTTTGTTACTTAGTGTGATGGTGTGAAGTATGGTGGACTTTCATGGAGTGTGGTTGATGTGCATTCATGCCTAAATACACTGTATAATACAGGGTGTTAAGATGCACATTTCTTATGTGTTTAGTAATTATTTTACATTTTAATCATGTGTAGCTTTTAAAGTATTGAATTTGTTGTTGCTGACATTGCCTGGTACTGCAGAATACACCATACACAGTGCTGTCCGATTTTGATCAGTTGTCAACCACAGAAATGTGAGGCCACTAACAGCTGTCTTGTAATCTGAGTACCTGCAAATCCCTGTTGGCTGTATGGCTTCATCATCATCATCGTCATTGTCTTTTGGAATCATGACATTCTGAGGCATTGGCACATTACGCAGTAGGCACAGATTGTGAAGCATGCAACATTCAATAATGATTCTGCCATTCTTGATGTAGGCATATAACTGTGCTCCACCAGTCCTCTGTAGATGACAGAATGTGACCCAGTAGTCAGAATGATCCCTGGATGATGCAGCATGTTCAGATGTGTACTACATTACTTCCACCTCTTTGCAGGCCTCTGGGGGTTTCAGTATTGGCCCAGTAGTTATGCTGGAGTGGATAGCCATCATCATATGTAAGAATGTGGCTGAGATATTACTCAATTGATGCATTTTGAGTGTATAACCAGCCAAATACAGGGATATTTTGTACGCATTGCTGGGTGCATGGAACACGTTCATGGATGTGTGAGAAGAGATGTTTTAAATTATGTGACTGTTCATGGCAGTAGTGTTGGCTGTTGTGTTGAGCCATGAAACATTGCACAGTAGTGTGCGATGGTCATGGCAACATTGCATGTCATTTGCACATTCAGTGTATGCTGTGGCTTCCTATTCCTGTGTACTTGGTCTGTCGCATGGGGGAGCGCAAGTGGCACATGGCATAGTCCATGGTACCAATTATATTTATAAATTGTGTGACACCATATACACCCTTAGGTTTTTGGTAGGGAAACATGTGCTGCTGCATGGTATAGAAGGGCAGCTAACACCTGCATCAATATTCTTGAAAATGTGGCCTCGGCCATGCCATGCATCATGTCTATGCAGTGCTATACTCAGCAGGGGAGTTGACAGTCTCAATTTCAGTTTGGCTCCCAGGGCCATTCTGAATGAGTTGGAGTACATGGATTATGGTTGTCCTTCAGCTAAATCCCCGGGATTTGTGTTTCTGTCATTGCCCATGGTGTTATTCTTAAACTGGTTATTGGTGGCCTCCAGCCCCTCCTCTATACTTGTTGGCTCATTTGCGGAATGATTGTCGAAATCCACTGGCCATCAAAGGACAGGTACAGCTCTCCTAGGTAGACTGGTGGTGCTCCATTGGCCTGTTGCTGTTGGTCTTGGAAGTGGTCTGTTGCAGGGCTGATTATGTGCACCTGCGATTGATTTTGCTACACATGCCCTTAATTTCCATCTTCTGTTCATGTCAGTAATTTCCTTTGGCGTTTCATGTGCTACTTTTCCTGGTTAATGTTAGTCGGAGTTATGTGGTCAATACTTAATCCGGTATTGTCCACTCTCAACATCCGTTATTGAGCAGGTGTGGCATGGCATGGTTACGAGATCTGTTGATTTCGAAGGATTTGGCTTCAGTGTTTTCACATGCGGTAACTGATTCCTAATTGTATGGTGCAGTAAATCACTTGTAATGTGGCCCAAAGTAATGAATTTGAAAATGGACACTAACCAACATTACTGAAAATAACATTGAAATTAAGCAGAAAGATGAGGGATGATTGGGGAGGGGTGTTTCAGAAGCCAGGAAGTATTGTTGGGCAGGGTTTAGGTCATTGTGAGGTGCTGTTATTCACGTTTCAGTGCTTGTTTAATGACATTTTGAAAGAGTACATATAGGCAGGGTAGAATTTTGGTGGATTAGAACGTGTTTAAAACAATTCAATCATGGTTTCTTTTTGATTGTTTAAACCATTAAAACATTGCATTTTAATTTCACGATTGTATTGTATTCATAATGCAATAAAGTCCAATACTATAATTTGTATTTCAAGATTTTCCATTCATTATGTTCACATTCTGACTTGTTACTTTCAAGATGTTCACATAGAACCATAAAGTTGTTGTCCTGAATCTTTTTTTTGCAATGTTTCACTATAGGATATCTATGCAAATAAATGCTATAATATTGTATTGTGTATTGTTTTGGGTGATGTATTTTAATGATTTTTGATACATAAATTTGATGAAATAAAAATAAGTTTCTAGTGAGAGTAACCAAGTTGTTCAAGGTCTATCCCAAATTTTCCTGATTATTGTGTTGTGTTACCTATGTTGGAGCAGGGGAAGATCAGGGGAGAAGCCAGGTGTCCCCCCGTATTGTAGCGTCACTTCAGGATAGGGCATCTACATGCAGAGGGTCTTCAATAGTCCAGGGTCCTCAATATATTGAAGATTTGTTTAGCTTGATTTCCACATGCACTACCACATCCGGAAATCTGAGGAATCCCAACAAAATGAGGGCTTTTCCCCTGGGCAACTGGTACAACAGGGAGGACTTCAGAAAGGTTGCATGCAGTATTTTATAAGATATGCATTTAAAGTTTTTCTCATTTAAAATCATTCTAATGCTTGATTAGAGGATGGAAATGGTTGAGTAGCAGGAGCTTTTCATGCCATTACTGCACATGTGTAAAAATGCACAGACGGGTCATCACTATCTCTCTGTGCACACACGGTTAATATCTCAGATGCCTATTTGTTATCCCCCTTTTAGGGTCACAGTGGGCCTCATTACGAGTCCGGCGGTAACCGAGGTGGTAAAACCGCCTCGTTACCGCCAGACTCGTATTACCATTCCGCCTCCGTGACTCCTGGAAATACCAAGGCATTAGGACCCTGGTGTCCCGGGAATTCCGAGGCGGAATTTGGTAAATCCCCATTCCCAAAATGGGAATGGGGAAGTGGAACCACCGGCACCATCTCGTGATGGTGCTGGTGTTTCCACGTCCGCCTGCAGGTGGGCGGTGTTAAACCTGCCAGGTCAGACCTGGCGGGAACATCACCTCCCGCCTGTAGTAGTCGGGATCGGGCGGTCAGGAATTAACAGTGGCGGTACACCCACCGCCACTGTTAATTCCGGACTGCCCGACCTGTAATGAGGCCCAGTGTCTTTTAAATTCAAAGGATGCAGTACGACATCTTTTCACTTAAAGTCCAAAACCTCCTTTAATGGTGGAACGAGGAATGCTTAAATGTGAACTTCGACCTTGCTTATAGATGTAAATATTGAAGGATACTTTGGAAGTATTTGATCTCCTAATCATGCAGTATTTACCCTCTATAGGGTTGAGACATATTGAGTTTCATTCAGACAGTCAGTAGAAACAGGTGGTATGTCAAATATTGCCTAATGTTATCGAAAGTGCCTCGCTCACATTGAAGGACTTAATTATCTGTTTAAGCAAATGCATAAAATGAACTCGATGGGAAGATTGTTATTAACCATAAAATTGTTAATCAAGATAGTGTGTAAAATGAGAAACGTGATTCTGTCTAATCTCTAAACTCATTACAAAGTTATAATCCAAACTTCAATGTTTAATGTATGAAGTTCAGTTCAGTTCATAACTTTATTTCGATCCATGAGATCCTAAAAGTCACATACAAAATTCATCACATAAAACAATCAACAATAAATAACATGAGTGATGATAAGATACAACCAGAAAAGTTAAGAAACTGTGTTAAATGCTTAAAATGTTAACAATTCATTTTCCAAAACTAAAACATCATTCATCAAACTGCTAATATGCATTGATCTCACTCTCCATGCCTGGTATACATAATTCCCCATACTATGGGTCATTCATTTGTGCCCCACCCCCTCCCACCCCTGCAATGTACAGGTGGAATTCATCAATGCATGATTGCTTAAAAAGACGAATCAAATATGTATTTCTAATATGAATATATTCCAGGCAAACAAGATTAAGTGCACTGTGTTTTGAACAACATTTGGGCAATAGGGGCAAGCTACTGAGTTACTTGAGCTCCATTTGTGCTTCACACTGGCTAAAGGCAGGCTGCCAATGCAAAGATTCGTATAGAGGGTTCTCTGTCTAAATAACACTTGGTGCCAGGCTTTGGGCCTCATTACGACCCAGGCGGAGGACCATGGTGCTATTACCATGGTCCATGCCGGTGTCTGCCATGGCAGAATGGGGAATTACCACCCCATTCCGAGGTTGGCGGGGCGGTAATTCCCCATGCTGCCATGGCCCTTCCCCATTCCCATTTTTGCCCCATAGGGCTCAATGGGAATGGGGAAGGCGCTAAGTAAGGTGCCGCAAATTGCGGCACCGTAATTAGCACCGAGGTCCCTTTGCGGCACCCTACTTTAATGGCTGGTCTACACCAGCCGTTAAGGTCGGGTCCCGCAAAGGGACCCCGTAATTAGGCGCTAATAGGTTAACGGCGCCGCAGCCTTTTACGGCGCCGTTAACCCATTAGCGCCTGGGTGGTAATGAGGCCCTTTGTCTTCCATGACGCTTACGAGGCTAAGCTAATAGAGTTTACTAATTTTGCACAAATGTCACTCACCCATCTTCTCTCATAGGCCTTTTTTAATTGTGTCTTGAAATGTTTGTGAAATAAGTCAGGATAGAACCAGTTACTTCACCACCCCATAGAGAATAGCTAATGTCTTATAGCCACCAACCAATGAAGGTGTAAAGTTCCAGAATGGGATAGAACGTATTTTATCGCTTTTCTATAATTGCCCAAGTTACAATTGGTCAATGAACGAACCCATAAAAAGACAGGCCACACTCCACTGATAAAGCCAATACTCTGCACACTCATGTCCTCGAATACCAGAGCATTGACAGCATTTGCAGGCAGACCCAAAATATATTTTAGAAATGTGTGCTCCACGACCTGCAACGTACTGATACTACACATGCCCCAGAGCTCTGCCCTGGAAAGGGCCGTTTGTTTTGCTTGACTCTTGTAAATCTGCAGGGTGGCGCTTCCAAGACCCACCCCATGGACCTGAATAATTCTTGACACAGACCCACAATTCCTTGTCAACTTAAGTGCCGCCCTGTTTACCTGATCCCACCATGCACAATTTGCAATCTTTCTAACACCTAAATTATCATACTGAGTTGTGCTCTAACACCTTGAAGCGTCTCTTGTGCTAGATAATAATCAGATAGACTAAAAGAATATGACCAAATACTACTTTATTATTAGCATAAAAATAAAGTAGGGCAAGCTGGCGAATAACAGGCAGTAATTCACGCACTCAGATCCAAGTGTGATTATACAAAGGTTTTATACCTCGATATGCGTCATCTATGATGTCATCCTACATGGCAAACTAAAACCTTCTGAAGGGAGGGAGTGGTTAAGGGAATATATGTACCTATGTTATGTATAAGTCTTAATAACTTAATTGGCCTCCCCTTATCTGGTGAGCATGCCTTGAACCACCTCTATATACGTATAATACTGATTATTGCGGAACAATTTCAGCAGGTTGGTCTCTGCAACATTGTATAGCATGTGTTACGCTCACCTGATATCCACGGGGACGCCACTCAGCCCTGGTTGGATGATATGTGCCTCGAACCCTCTTCCTAATCCCGGGTGGTGCCTCAGATGGAAGTTGAGCCTGAAATACAGGAGGGCTGGGTTGAAGACTGGCCGTCTCTGGTAGGGTCTCTCCCCACCTCCCTTGGATTCAAACCTCCCCTTGTCCCTCTCCTCACCTTGTTTCTGTATAAGGCGTGCTCTCCATCCTGCTCTCTTTGGCAGGGGTGCGTAGTCTAAAGTAGGTGTGGGCGACCGAGTTACTTCACTGGTGCAAGCCCTTTCAAGTGTTTTTAAGATATGTGTTGCTGCCTTGCAGTCTTTGTATTCAATAATGTGTGTGGTTAATGTCTTTTTTCTTCTCTGATGTTGGGTGATGTTCCGGGATGATGCTAACCAAGAGGCGACTAACCAGGTAAAATTCTTGTGATGTCCATTGTTCGTGTGAAGCCGTTAGTATGCGTTCGCTAATGCTGTCCTTCTCTCTCTCCTTTTCAGGTTGCTTCATTCCGGAAAGCATGCGGTGCCCAGAAGATGTAGTTTGCTGGATCGACTGTCCACAGGTAAGCAGAATCATGAGTTAACGATGGGCTGAAGACAGGATGGTGTTCACAGGTAGGATTCCTATAACGATGTTCTTTTTCCACTCTGCAGGTTCGCTGTTCCAAGGGTTGCTGGTATCAAGGATACTGGAGACCCGACTGGACGCGGTGAGCGTTACGCTGCAAACTTCCAAATAACGCGAAGCGTGTTATGCTGCTTAGGTGTGGTTTAAATAGCCTTCCAGTAAAGTAGTCCAGGTAAAGTAGTCCCAGGCCACCACACCCAAAACACTATACCGCATAGCTCAGTTCTAGGGACCTGGGCTATGTGAGTGCTTCCATGTTGACTGCAGGCCCATACAAAGTAGTCCCAAGCAAATACTCCCGATTTAAAGAAGTTCTCCATAATGAATAGGAGCCTGGCGCCAAAGGCGCCAGGACTGACTCCAAGAGAGTCTCGGATGAGGTTGTAAGGCCTCTGAGGCCATAATGGAACCCTGAAACCTGGCCCTACCTGGCAGGTTGACTTGCCAGTGGAGATCTGGTATAAGGGTCATGACACATGTTGCTACATAGACCCTCAGATTGTTTGGCATGCTTTCCCAACCTTGGACTTTCGTCTCGTTAGCAGCATGTAAGAAAAACAAAACTCAGGTGCTGCAAGCAATATTAGACTACTCCCCACTTTCCCAATTAGTCCATCGTCTCTCATTGGTCAGGCACCAAGCCAAGCCTTCTTCTTTGTAGTTGACCTTGAAATCTGTTCTCTGTTCTGGGACATTCAAGGGAGTGTAGGGAGTACCCATATCAGGAACAGCCGCAGATGAGAACAGTGATGCAGACCCACTGGCTGAACATTGCAGTTATGAAGTTCAGATGTATTGGAACCTCACAGAAATACAGCTTCAAGGTTAGCACCTCTGTTTTCCCCCTCCCTTTAGTTGTACTCACCCAGGATTATCTGAAATGTCAGCCTAGTACGATAGTCACTTGTTTTGTTCTTCTCCCTCCATTCTCCTCCCACCTCCCTCACCTCTTGTTAATCACTGGCTTTACCAGAAATGTCATCAGGCCTGTACGGTAGTCGCTCGTCTGTTTCCCATTTCCATCCTATCTGTGTTTTAGCTTTTGCACTATCTGAAATGTCATCAGGCAGAGTATGATAGTTAATTTCACATTCTTGTTGTTCATAGCCTGTAAGAATGTCATTGTATTTTCCCTTGTTCCCTCCCTACCCGTGAAGTGCTTTGAAACACATTGTGTATAGGCGCTATATAAATAAACTTTCATATCATATTATTATCTTTATTTGGGCTTGATGCATATCCCTTGTTTTCAACGTCTGAATCACTCGTGAAGAGACCACACATCTGTCCATCTCAATCTTCTATTTAATGCTATTTGATTAAATTGAGCTGGGTGTCAATAACCTTCTTGGCTTCTGGTAACTTGCTCACTCGATATTACATAGGTTTTCTTCATCTTTAATTGTCTAATACTTGGATCTTGCAGATGTTTTCTCCTTTGCTTGATCTAAGAGAAAAATGCCTTATGTACATGGCTTATCCTTTTGACTCCCTTTGTACCTTGCAATTATTCCTTGAAGTAGCATCCTTGATCCCAGGCCAATAGACTCCTCTTTTTTCCTCACACAAAGCTGTCTTTCCAGTGTCTCCAGACTATGCAGCCCTAGTCTGTCTCTAAGGTAGCTTGATTGGTTTTAGTACGAGTTTGATGTCCATCCTTCTATCATGGCCGCTCTAGCCATGTTATGTTTTCCTCTGCAGCAAGCTTCTAGATGTCTCATCTACCTTGCATTTCTGCGTGCATACACTTATTAGTCAGCAGGCTACTTTATCTTCTTTGCATATATGATTTCGTCATATTCGATTACATGTTTCTCTTGTTACTTCAGTTACATCTTTATTCTTTGAGTATTTGCATATTATTTCAGTGAGTCTCAATATCCTTCCTCTATGATGTCACTCTGCTCTTGTCAGATTTCACTTATAGCTCTATGATGTCCAATGGTGTGTGCAGACATCTTTTCACCCTCTCAGTGTGAGGATACATTTGATCTTGTTGCCTGAGTGCATATCGTCTCTCATACACTGGATGCAGTATTGGAATTATACCTTATGTACCACAGCTAGGGATGACATGTGCACCTGCTCCTCTACATTCCCCCCTCTGGTTGAGTCCTTGACCACCTTCTCTTTTTCAATCTTCTTCATCCTCTCTTCGCATCTAGATTTCTTTGGGATCCATATTTTCGTCACCCCCTAAGAGTTTGTTCATGTTCTCATGGGTGGTATCTTCAGTCTGTGGTGTATGATCTCCATTCACGTCTGTCATTTGCTTTCTTGCCGGATTTCAGGCATTGTCCCAAAATGGTCCATATGAGCCAGAATCCTAGCCATACCAACACTAGTATTGCTCCAAGTAATTTGAAGGCATTAACCAGCCAGGTTGGAATCCACAAAAACAGAGATGAAAAACAGTCATCTCCTGTTGTCTCATCAACTTCATCCTTCATCTTCGTATGAAGGGTTGACAGCATAGTTATTGCTTCTGTCCGGGTTCCATTTTCTACATCATGAGAAGGTATGAATGTGAAGCAAGAAGGCCCGCCCTTGGTGCACACGCTTCCTTCTATTGCTGTAATTAAGTCCAGGACATACCTCTTCTGGGTGGTCATAAGTCTAATGACCCTCAGTTCTTCTCTGATTGCATTAAATAATTTTATTGTTGCATTGATCATTTGCAGCAACTCCAATCTGGGGGCTCTGCAGCCATTTTGCCTTCACTGCAGTCTGGAGTCCTGGCATAAATATAGATGTCATTATCATTTGTGTCTTGCTGAGTAATGTATGCTCATCTGGTGTGTCAATATATGCTTCTATTGACTTTGATGAGAAATAGTTTTTCCTCTTCAGTCAGCGGAGGTTGAGTGACATTAACCTTCTATGGTGTTCATCCATTTTTGGAAATTTGCCAATATGGAGGTCACTTTGAGGAATCACTAATGCAGGATCATGTATGACCACAAGAGAGCATACTCCAACCTAATCCATCTACATTGCAGTTCCTCCATTCATTCCTAGCACTTTGAGCACCTGCTTACATCCTTTTTTTTTTCCAACCAGGACCAAGCCTTCACTCTTGAAACATGTTGTCACGTTTTTGAGTGGTATTATAGATACTGGCCCTGCTTCATTGTCAACCCATGTTAGTAGCTTAGAGCACTTGGCCCATGACTCTAAACACATGTCATTCATTATTTGTATTATGCTTAGTGGTTCCTTCTTCAATAAGTGTGTATGGCAAGATAACATTCCTTCTTCCCACTCTGTGCTGGTAGCAACTCGTCCATACACCAATAGCTGAGGTATCTCCCAGCATGTTGGTACTCCTTCAAATTGTCATCTGGTTGTGCACACTGCCAGATGACTGAGGCACTTTGCATCATGTGCAGACATCTCTTTTGCAATAAATGTTCTGGCTCGTTCATGGTGTAGTGGATGAGAGAGCACACATAGCAGCTTTCATCTTTCATTCTCTCTCCCCCCTCCTTTATGTGCTGATACCGTAGGTTATTCTTTATTTGAGCTGAATTATCAAGATATGTTTTTATGCCTTCATGATCTTCACCAACATCTCTTTTACGTTGAACAAATTGTTTAGTAAAATTAGGGAAGATGCGGTTTGTGCTTCTTTTGGGGATTATAAAGGATGTTTCATTGTTCCAAAACAGTATTTGCATTTTTAATCATCATGTGTCTAAATGCCATAATAATAAGAAAGAAAAGACAAATCATAAGACAAAATGAAATAAAAATTAACATTCCATAAAAACATATTGACTTTCTTGAGGGTAGTGCATCTCTCATATTTTGGAACCTTCCTATCTTTTTAATTCAACATGTAATTGTGTTATCTTCTGTAACTCGTATTTGTATATCATGAACTGCAAAATAATTGCCACAATGAATCAGAATATAATGTGATTGCTTTTTGGATTGTCAAAACATTTTATGATGTCCACATGTCATCTTATCAGAGCTTGCTAAGACTGCAAAATGTAGATGAGGACAGGATACAAGAATGTGCTTAATGTTATTTTGATGTGTAGCATAGATGATGAAGTGTATTCCTTGTCCTTTTGCTCTTGTGCATCAATGCATTGTTCCTTGTACCTATCTAAAAATGTTCCGGGATAGCTGCAAGTCCATTGAATCCTTATTAGACTTAAGAAACGGCAATCTTTATTTCAAGGGTATTTTTATTATTTCATAAACTCTTTGCTCTTGGTTACTGATCTTGTCTGCATACGCAGAACATCTTCTCTTGTTTCACTGTCAGTATATGCAGGAGGGGTCGAGGTGCTCCCTTGTACAGTTTGAAGTCATGCAGATGCATCCAGGCTCTCCTTCCTTGCATTTCAACAGTTTTGTGAGTTTAACTGCTTCTACGTTGTGAGGTCCCTCAAAACAGGGTTTATTCCAAGTGTGGACACATTTTTGCATCAACATGTGGTCCCTTGGATATAAACTGGGTTGTTTTAAAAGGCTGTATGGATCAGTTGGCCTGATTTCTTCTTCAATCCTCTTTTACCCCACCCTCCGGTTCTTGATTTGTTGAGAAAAAGAGACACTAATGGTCATAATTGCCAAATAATCATGCATCTCATCAACTAATGTCTTCGCTACACTGTGGGCCTCAGTTTCTACCCTAGTGGGGGACCACAGGGTGTTCTCATTAGGCGTCCAGTCACCAACTCATGAGGAGGTAGGTGGTGATCTGAGCAAAGCTGATTTTGCAGTGCATACAGTGCAAGGGGCAAGCAGCGTAACCACCCCTTCTTCAAAGTTATCTTAATATGGGTTATCCTCTCTTTAAGGAGCTTGTTTAAGCTCTCACAAATTCTATTCAACTGTGGGTGATAGGCAGAAGGGAACTTGTGCTTTATACCTAACAAATATACCTAATAAAAGAGTTACTTGCTCAAACAGTTCATTTACAAAATGTGGTCTATTGTCAGACCGCAGCATTTTCCACATACAGCATCTTGGGAACAACATGTGGCATTCGGGTGCATGCATGGACCTGCCTTGATCCATCTAGAAAAGGGACATACCACTGCCAGCATGTATTTATAACCATTGCAAGTCTTCAGCATATACAGATAAACTATATGTAGATGCTGAAATGGGCCATTGGGTCTAAGGATTGCTCCTCTCACTGTTCGTAAAGTATGGCCTGCAGTACATTTCTGGCACACAATGACATTCACAATAAACGTTGCTATATGTTCTAACAAATTTGGTGAAAACCAAACTTATGCAATTGTAGCAGCAAGACTCTCTCGAGTCATATGCGTGGGGTAGTGAAGATGCTCCAGTGCTACCCTCAATAATGCTAGAGGCATAACTAGCTTTCCAGAGCTATCCTGCCTCCAGATTGCCTCAGTGGGGGATAAACACCCCCTGTTTGCCCCATAAATGTTGCTCCTCCTGGGCGGCTCGACATTGAATTTCAATTAACTGAACAATAGACAGCATGTTAAATCCCTCCCTTACCAACATTATTCATCCTGTAATTTGGGAAATCTGCTGCCTTTTTGGCTTCTAAGAATGTGGCTTCATTTCTGTGAGAAATTACGTATTTTCTTTTAGTATGCAATGCACATTTTATGACTGTGATAGTCAATGGGAGTCTTAATGCCTTAATAAGCATATGCAATAGGGCTGCATGTAGCACTGGAGTGCCGTTTGTGTGGAGGAAGCTCCTCCTTTTTCCAGCATGACAAACCTGCATGCATATTTGACATCACATAGGCAAAGTCAGAGTACACTGTCACTTCCTCATTCTCATATCTTTGGAGTTCTGCGGTAAGTGCCACTAATTCAGCATCCTGTGCTGCGTAATGGAAAGGCAATATTGTACTTGTAACTACTTCAAATTCTCCCTCTCGGTTCAGCTTTACTATTGCCGACCCAGTATTCTTTTCACCAGTATTTTGGTCAATTTCTGAAGAACCATCAATAAGTAGAACTTCCCCCCTCCGAGAGCATTTTTTCTAGCACAGGCAAAGGCATTATAAAATTCTGTTTAAGTTGTGCAGTCATGTACATAATCATCTTCCCCTACTGGTTCCACTATGAATGTTGCTGGATTCACTATTCTGCATCTAACAATTTTGATCACAGGGTTCGAGATAATGACCTTTATCCTGAACTCAGGCTGAACTTAATTTGCTCTCTCCTGCTCTCTTCCCTGCTTTTCCTTCTGTTGTTTTCTGTCTGTTTTTGTGTGCTCTGAGGCCCACGGGCGTGTAGCGATTTATAAAAAATGTAAATAAATAAATTAAATAAAATATCCTGAGGCTCTTTGTGTGGTCAATGTACTTTTGGGTTTCTCTAGAATGGCAAATAATGCATGCTCAACAAATAATGTTTCTGAACACCCCATTGTAATACTCAGAGACTTTTCAATTGCAAATACAGCAGCAGCTAACACTTGTTTGCAAGGGCAATGCCTTTTCATAACTGGATCTAAAATCCCACTGTAATCAGCCAATGGCTTGTGTCCTAATATAGTTTTCTATGTGAAATCTGCTGTCATGACTTCTCCATTTGAATGAGAAAATAAGTAAACTTGTTCATGATAGTATGGAATTCGTAGCACAGAGGCTGTACACATTTACTTTTTAATTCCTCAAATCCTTCAGTCATTGCATCTGTCCAGGTTATTCTACATTTGTCTACCGGTGCTTCTTTAAGTCCTTTTAAAAGTGTTTTAATATATGTGCTATGATCAAAAACCCAGCCCCTAAAATAATTAGATAGGCCTAAAAACTGCTGCATTTCCCTCACTGTTTTAGGTTCGGAAGTCTTCCTAATTGCTTCTGCTCTTTCAGGTGTCATTTTTCTCCCCTCTTGAGAGATTAACTGTCCTATGTACAGAACCTATTCCTGCAAATGTTGTAACTTTTCTTTGTTTACCAAGATAAATAAAGAAAAGTTACAAGTATCCTTTCTCTGCTAATATGGTCATGAGTCATACTGAGTCTTCCCTGCACCTTTCCTCTGTCTCACTGCACACCAATATGTCACCCAAGTATTGAGTTATTACACTCTCCAACTGTACATTACCCAGTTCCATCTGAAGGTCCCTGTTCAAGATTAATGGGGACTCAAAGTACCCTTGTGCCAAACAAGTTAATTTCAGGCATTTATTTCTATAAGAAGAGGAAGTCAAACCTTGTGAGTCCTTATCGAGGGGAATTGAGAAGAACATGTTTTTTAGATCTATAGCTGTAAATTATTGAGACTTAGATGGACATTTTTACTGTGGCAGGATTTGGAACTAAAGGAAACTCTGCTTCAACAATATTTTTTAGGGGACGAAGATCCTGAATAAATCTAAAAAACCCCCCATTGATTTGTTGGTTGGGTACACAGCTGTGTTACATGGGGAATCAGATTGCACCAATATTCCTTGCTTCATTAAAGTGGAAATGGTCTTGAGTATACCTTCATCCACTTCTCTGGACATGGGATATTGTTTTGCTCGTGGCAAAATTGCTCCTGGTTTAAGCTTCATTTTAACTGCTCCTACTCCATTCAATAGGCACACATCATATGGACTGGTGGTCCATAACATGTTTGGCACTTTCTTCAAATCTTCCTGGGTTATGTCTCTATTCTCCACTTTAATCCAATAAGTGAGACTCATGAAAAATAGTAATTCATCATCAGAATAATCATCCTAACAAGCTCTTTATCTGTCAAATCTGTCAACCTATAGCCTTCTCTGAGGTCTATATCTGCTCTCCACCCTCTCCCTTCCTCATATGTTCCATGGACAGCCAATCCTTCCTCTCTGGCCACTGCAGCTTCTAACTCTAAAGGGATAACCTGTCCTTCTTCATCATCCATGGGTATTTCTGATCTAAAAAAAAAAAAACTCTTCAGGTAGTCTCAATATTTTACCTACCAACTTAGGTAACCATGATAATAAAACAGTGACTCCACACAAAAATACTTCTGATCTAAAGGGACTTCTTGTAATGCTTTCTGGCCTGTGATGGCTAATATGAATTTGTTCACATTCATATAATGCATCCATGGAGTGGAAAATATTATTCCCTCATCAGTAAAAGATATTGTCATGTTATGTTTGTCATCAAGTCACATCCTAATAGTGTATGCCGAGAATATAGTAAGGGTATCAACATGTTGTGTTCTCCTATAGAGATTGGTAATTTGTCTGTAAAAGGAACTAAACTCATCACCCCAGAAAATCCAGGCACATTCATGGCAATGCCTGTCATTGGGCAATTTCCCTCCTGGACACTGGAACGTTACCTTGACCCTTTATTCCTCTGGGGCATTCCGTGTCCCTGTTAGTACTGAACACCTAAGGTCACTCTATGGGCTGTCCTATTGTGGATATATATTCATCCCTGTACCTCTGAAAAGATTTTCTCCTACCATGCTCACACTCCCTGCTTTAAGGGCAGGTGTTTGCACTCTTCCTACATTTGAGTTCCATTGTGGTACCATGTCGTGTTGTGTCTGTGCTTCCTTGGTCTGAAGCTGTTGTGCTTGTATAGACGCTTGCTGTGGTTGCCCTTGTGGCGATTGCATTTGGAATGGAGCTTGATGTGTTTGCTGTGTTTGCGGAGCACATGCCTGATTCTGTGTGTTATATTGGGCATAATATTCCTGTGATTCTGTGTTCAATTGTGGAACATAGCCATCCCCCTTCTTGGAGATTGCTAATGTTGCTGCATACCCCCTCTACTTCTACATGCTATACGTCTCATCCCCCCACAATTCCAGCATTGTTGCAGCTGTTTGCCATTAAATCCTACTTCTCACTGAGGGTTCTGAAAACCACCTTGTCCTCCTCCCTGGGTCCATTCTTTGTTCCTCTTGGCCAAAAATATTACCCACCCTGATCCATAGGGTATACTACAATACTTTGCTGCACTGAATGCATCTCTTGTGTCGCCACACCTTTATTACTCATCAATACCGCTCCCTCTATGGCTGGTTTTGACCGTTTTTTCAGAGATAACGTCGCTTCCTCCTGCTTTCTACTCTTGACATTCTTCTTATTCTTCTCTTGTAACAATCTGCAATAGTGCACGATAGTCAATTGTATTTCTGGTCATGGCTTCACTTCTTCATCTGTTTTTGCACTGGCCCATGCAGTCGCTTACATCAATTGTGGTAATATAATGCCACTGTTTTATCCCATAGTCCTCTCTTCTGAAGACGCCATCTCTCTTTAATATCTTGAATAAAGGAAACAGGATCTTCATCCTCGCCCATCTTCATAGTCATGATTCCACCCATATCTGATGTATCGGGATATTGTACCTGAGCACTCGCCATATATCTGCTCCGCAATTATTAATTGGCGCTCCATCATGTGTTGTGTTTTGTGCAGTCACACCTTCATATGCTGCTTGATTCCAAATGTGGTCAGTCCTCTCCCCTAGGATGGCTTCTAGCAGGCCTTATAGGTAACCAGTAGCTAACGTCATTCCTGTTGTCATTCTTTCCAACTTATGAATCCATTTTCCCACACCTGAAGTCAAACTATTCAAATTATCCTTGTCCATTTGTGGCCACAGAATATATGTGGTCATCCTCCCGCTGTCTCTGATTTTGAAAACCCTGATCCATATTCATACCGTACCAGTCACAGAACCCAAAGGTGCAACGGATTAGCATTAGCCAGCCAATCCTGTCCGACACCATGAATAAGCTACCATATGGTGGCCATAGAAACTCTCCACTGTGAACGCTTCATCCCGCTGTCCCAGCATCTAACTTTAACGACTAATTGCGCAGCCTACACCCATCACGATGCCCCCTCTAACACTGCTTCCATATGGGAATCTAATGCTGACACCGCCAACCCCCCCAGGCATACGCTACTGTCCATCTGTTCAAATCTCTATCATGCACTGATCAATGTACTTTCCATATTTTATGCTCAAATGCCTTACATGTAAGCCCAAATGCAATGCGCACCAAGCCATATTGCTTTTCTGAGACCATTGAAACTTGTAATGTTGTCTGTAACTGCCCTAAATAATGTTTAAATGCTTTATACGTATGCCTTGAATGTTGTGTACGCCAGGCCCACTGTTCCTATTCAGATCCCAAGATTTGTACTAATGACCATATTTGTTTCATGTGTAATACCCTATACACATGCATGAATGCTACGCAGGCAACACAGACTAGCCTTGCTGAGTTCTCAGTTCTCGATGACTGTGATTCTTACATATAAGTTTAAATGCCTTATATTTTTGCTTGGAACGTTGCATACTCCATGCCTACTGTTTTGTTATTGAATGCCGTTTTCACGACATTTCATGTGTAATGCCCCATAGACATGTTCCAAATGTTGCATAGGCCATACTTACTGCTTTTGCTGCGGCGTAAAAACATGTGTTATTGATTGCATTTGCCACACTGTACAATTCTTGCTCTAATACATGAGCCCTGAATGCCTGTTAAAGACAAACTTTATCCAGGGAGCTCACCAACTAGAATGCCTAATATGCTTGCCATAGTAGCCAAACACCTCCTGCACCTTAGCCCTTTTACTACCCAAACTTGGGCCAGTCCCATCGTATGCCTCTCCACGCATTATCACCTCCCTGACTACACTGCCATCCCACCTGCTCGTTTTCTCCCACCGGGCTTTCACCCGCACACCTACCCACCACAGACCAGCTATAGAGCTACCACCATACCAGACAAGAGAATTACTGCCCTGTCCACTCCTCCAAGTCTCAGCCACCCATGCCACCTAAGCACCAGAAATCAGAGGCTTGCTACTAAAACAAGGCACACTAGAGACATCTTACTGACCTTTAGCCCCTCCTTATTGAGAAGGAACTCTCACCTCAACTACAAAACGCCCCACCCCCGGGCCACCACTGCTAACCCTCCTCCCCCTCATGAAGGATAAGTCCCACCTTAACAACAGTAACTTAAATGATACTAACAAACATAACACACCCACCCCCACAGTGACACAAAGTGCTACACTTATGAGCAATAGATGTAAGAGTATGAGCACGACCAACCAAGTAAGTCAAGGTGCTCTCATCAATGCCAGATCCCTGCCGGTCCACGCCTTAGACATTGCAGACATCATCATTGCACACCACCTCAACTTCATAGCGATCACAGAGTCATGGGTCCACGCAGTGGCTGGACCTGCACTGGCCGTAGCCATCCCAGACAACTACACGATCTTCAGGATGGCCACACCTTATGCTAAAGGAGGAGGAGTAGCCATCAAAGCTAAGAAAACCCTAAACATCAGAGCAATACCAATTAACCCAACACTTTCTGGGGAATTACTCTCCCTGAAAATGACACTATCCCCCATCGCCAACTTGAACATCCACCTAATCTACGGACCGCCAGTACCAGCACTCTCATTCGAAAATGCAGTGGTCGAAGTGTATGTAAAGAAGTAGTGAAACTATGCTTTCCTGCCGGCCTGCACCCTCTCCCCACAAACCCCATCACCATGCCACCTCCCACACACAATACACACCCGCAAACGCTTGCAGCTGCTGTTTAAGGGAGCTTTCAGTGCAGTGCACTGAAGTGCATGCTTCAACTGCTTCCTACACTTTTATTTTAAAACAAATCCGTTCCAGAATGGTTTCTTTTTATAATAAAAGTATAGGAACAGTAAAACTTAATTTAAAAAAGTAGAGGAGCACCACTCCCGACAGCTCCCGCTCACTTCAACCACTGCGAAAATGATGTAGCTCAACTCCTCTCTACCAACACTAAACCTAGCTCCGAGACTATCATCCTAGGTGACTTCAATTTAGGCTTCAATGACCCACTAGACAAGAAGGCACTTTCCCTAGCTAAAACAATATCAGCTCTTGGCTTCTCTCACCGTATCCAGAACACTACCCACACCAAAGGCTGCATCCTCGATAGGCTAGCAGACAACAACTGTAATACAGCCATTACCTCGAACACCAGCTGCCCTTGGTCCGACCACCACCTCATAACTTTCAGCATCACAACAAATCTCTACCCATCTAACACTCCACAACCAGTCCCTGCAGCCCCATCCATAAACAAACAAAATATTATGGTTAACAATATCCTACCACTATTACAACCTATCCTGGAACCCCTAAGCACACTAGGATTAAACTGTTATCTACAAATTGGCACCACTCTCACAGCGCAAAGGTCAGCAGCGCACCTTAATGTATGGTTCACAACTGCCTTAAAAAAAAAACCTATGTACCACTAAAAGACTAGTGGAGACTTATTGGAAAAAAACTGCCAAATGAATCAAACAAATCAGAATTCACAATAGCTACACATGATTAAAAACAAGCAATCCATCTGGCCAAAAGTACTTCGTATAATGAAAGAATAACCAATGCCAACTCTAAAACTAAGGAGCTCTTCGCCATCCTCAGAGAACCAGAGTCCCCTGTACCACCAGCTGAAGCCTGCAACACGTACACAAACTGGTGCTCCAACATTCAGAATGCTCTATCTGACAAAATAGGACTACTTCAATCCAAGATTTTATTTTAAAAAACTACCATCCAAACTTCAAACCCTCAACACCTACCTATCCCGGCCCTAGGTACCAGTTTAGTGCCTCAATCTGAATTTACAACTGTCACGAACGATGAAGTCCTCATAATAATCACCAGCCTTAAACCCTCAAGGTGCCAAGGTGACCCGTGCCCGGAAACGGTCATCAAGAACTGTAACTCTGAACTCACACCATTCATTACACGCCTAATTAACGCTTCCTTTGCTAACAAATGAACAGAAAAGAACACCTGATAATTACCTGCACCCTTTATTTTTGAAAGAGGAAAGAAAAAATTCAAGTTGAAACTATTTGGTGTTTGAGATTTGTATTTTTGCAAGTTCAAAATTAAACACAGGTTCAAAATAAAACACTTGTCCATAACATGTTGCTCCACTTGTTATGTGAGGACATTGCAATTTATACATATCCTTGCAAAATTCTTAATGGTGTCACAATGTTGTAGTTTGCCTTTGTTCCCTTTAGCGTGTGAAATACATGTTACTTCAAATGTTTCTTCAAAATTCTATTGTTAGAAGTACATGCTAGTACCCTCGGCACGTGTTTCTCCAGATCGGGTAATCAGGTTCTTCAGGAGGTTTTTTTTTTATATGATGCAAATAGCTGTGAATAAAAACATCATGTAAGTTGTAATTACTAATTTATCATTTGTGAAGGTCAAAGAGTAAAGAATAGAGCGATAGCGAGGGTGTGATGGAAGGGTCACATATAACGTTTCAAATGGGTAAGTGTCTCAAGGAATAAAAGAGGAAGTACTCACATAATGTGGTCAGGAAATTGTGTATTCAAACTGATTGTTTTCACATGTCAGCAATATTCAATTGTTGCTAACTTCTATCCTTTTAGGGGCTACGTGTAGAAAGGTAAACAATCCTGTTGTGTTCTCATCCATATAGTGGTTTTCTGATGAGGCAAAAATTAACAACCTATGCATTAGGCATAAGTAATGCTATTAATGTCTGTGTGATATTTCTCCATTGTTTCCTTGAAAAGGCAAGACTATTCAAATTGGTGTTTCTTACCTTAGTTAATTTCAGATGGGATCACTCCTTGCTTGAAAGTAGTTGGTGAATAACTGCTCTGATGGCCTGATAACCATTACTGTGTTATTTTTCCCTGCCAAAATGGCCGCTATTTGTACTGGTGCAATGACGTCACACATTTTTAGCATAACACGATGATGTCATCATGCCAGGCTCCATTTTGGATCAGGACCGTGATTCTGACATGATTCTTTGGATTCTACATGGTTTGAGAGAGCCTCTTTATGTATTATGTGTGAGTCAGTAGTGTGAAGGAGATATATTCCTCGAGTCACTATGGGTTATGGTACTGGGTAAGTACAGTACAACATATGTCAAGTTGTAGATTAGAAGATGATAATATGTGGGAAAAGAAGGAAATAAAGAAAGCAAACAGGTTTATGAAAGGATCAATAGAGAGTAATCATAATGAGTGTTTTTAAATTATCAATCTCTGAAAACATGATCCAGGATGATCAATAGAATGTGATGTGACACTAATGAACAGGAGAGACATTTGAATTTGAAAGATGAACAGAAAAAGGGGCAATGAGAGAAAAGAGAAAAGTATGTGTATATGAATTTTGATGATGCACACGTTACATATTTAGTAGTTTTGTATTTGATAGAATTATAGCAGAATGACATGGATTATGGCAAACAATATGGCGTAAGATATGGCAAAAAATATGTGGCAAAACCAATAAATGGCAGAAAATATATAATTAGCAAAACGTATTGAAATACAAATGATTGTGAAAACATAGTGCTTCATGGTGTAATGAAGTGCAAATTAGATATTAAATGTAATGAAATAGTTAATTGTCCGTGTTTAAACCGGCATGGCAGCAGTTTGCCAGGCATATCCATTTGGCTTCACACTGTCGCAATTTCTTTTAAACCTTTTAAACACAAGTGTCTGTTAAATGTAGCGCCTACATACATCGCAGACAAAGTGGTCACACCCCAATCTAACTGGTCCATGCTTTCAACTACCCTGATTCTTTTAGCCACACATAGATTCAAAAAGCCAGAAGTAGCAGCTTCCCCACAATAGCCGTGAAACAATGGAATCTCTTTCTGGATCTTCTGTAAACTACTGAAAACCCACCTCTTCGAACAGGGAACTAGCGACTAACTCATGCCATTCAACAAGCTAATAGCCTAGAACCCTAATCGCTGAACAGTTTTCACCAGGTCATCAGATCTGCCTATATATGCATGTTATTAACTGTATTGTCTTGTTTTCTACATATGCAACCATGTAACTACTCTACGGATCCATATGCCAATAAACTTGTACTATGTCTTTGTAACTAAGAAATTAATGTACCTCTTACCTATGTAAGATAAGCGCCCAGATGCCTACGGGTTAGGTGCAAAACAAATAAATACATAAATACCCACCTACGCTTCATGTCTTCCAGGTGGAGGTTGTCTCGTCCATTTGTCTTCGCCCTGGTAGTGACCTTAATCTGCTTACCTAACGCAGAGATATATTCCCTGCACAAAATGACCATGCTTGTGTTCTCTCAGTGTATGGTGTTGGTTCTATTGTTTTTTTTCTTTAGGGTCCTCTAAGTCTGACCATTTTATCTCTTTCACTACATTCAAATCTTTTGCGAAACCTTGGGGAGTGAAGGAAAGCAGGGCCGCATCATCTGCAAATAGGAGAATAGGAATTCTCTGATTCGCCAGAGATGGTGCATTGGTGGGCTCGGCGAGAAATAAATCAACAACCCTATTAATAAACAAGCAGAACAAACTGGGACATGGACGCAGCCTTGCCTAACTCCCACATCAATGTTTACTTTTCCCACTGTTTGGCGATCCAATGCATAACTAATTGCTGCTTCTTTATGAGTATATAGGGATTGGATTGCATCCAAGATATCAGACATGATACCCAAGTTTGTCAATACCTGCCACAATCTCACCCTCAGCGCACTGTCAAAGGTGGTTTTGAGGTCAATAAATATTGCATAGACATTCATGTTCCTTAGCCGGACACATTTTTCCATAATCAGGTACAGCCACATGACTTGATCAATAGTACTGACATTGTCTTGGAACCCGGCCTAAAGATGATTCAAGGCCCCCACTTCCAAAGTCCATGCATCCAAATGACCCAGCTGCCCCTTTGCAAACAACGTGCCCCCCCCCACATCAAGATTGGAGATGGGTCTCTAGTTGGAGGGAGATCCCCGATCTCCCTCCTTGAATATCAGGCACAGTAATGCTTGGATCCATGAAAGTGGGACTGCATTATCTGCTAGTAAAGCATTAAAACATGTCAATGAATAAGGAATCCATATAACCACTTCCTGCCTGTACCAATCAATAGGGACCATATCAGGACCAGGGGATTTTCCCAACTTCTGTGAAATAAGTGCCAACTCAACATTCTTCGCAGATAGCATCAAAGGAACAAAGTCCTCTTGCCAGGTCCCTACTGTTAGGACTGATTATCTATACTCTGGCCTGGTCTGCTGGACAGATGTACAGAAGGCCAACCTATATTAAGACAGGGACACATCTGGGAAATGTAGCCAAACCAGTTCAAGGTAGCTAGACGAGTGGTCTAGGCTAAGTCTCAAGAGGTGGTGAGCTTGTAAGGGTTTCACAATGAGTAATCACAGTGCATCAGTCAACAATTACACTTCGAATATCAGGTATAAAAATACATCTTTACTGTAGTAGTAACAAATTACTACTAACAGGAAATAGTATCACACAATTAGATGCATACATACAATTACTGGTGTAGGGACCAATATATATCAAACCCCTGAAAAGAAAGGTACAGATTAGAATTAGCACTACAAGCCCACAGAGAATCACCCCTAACTTCAGAAGTCCAACCCTAAATTGTCTGGGGCCTTGTGCCCAAAAGTTCAACAAAGCTTCCACATAATTTGTGAAGCTGGAAAAAATGAAGGTAGAATTTCTGGGGTCCATTGTACAGTTCCAAGTGTCAGGGTACAAGTTAATCCAACTAATAAATGTGTTCCCAACTTTTGGAGTGGTTGTGTGAACAAGCTATGGCAAAGCCTAATTATTAGAGATGGTTTGTAAAAGTTAGCAAACTTTTAAAGGGGAGTTTAGGGGGCAGGTAAGTATCGCTATAACTAAACCACTGTACTCTTATTCTTCGGGAGACTTGGCAGGTCAGTTGATAATGGTACAAGGCCACTCAGAGCTGGTCAGCCACAGAGCCGTCCTGGGGCACTTCCCAAGGCTCTTCTTTGCAGGACTCCGAGCTGAGAATGGATGCTGACTGGTAGCCAAATGTGGTTAACATGGTAAGGCTAAAATGACAAGTACCAAAAAGTGGGAAAAACGTACTGCTACCACCAGCTTGTCGATTAATCACACCTAGAGTAACCAAAAATCCTGAGTGTAAGTCTAAGGTAAAACGAAAAGGGTACCCCATTGTACAGCATTGTAAAATAGTTTATACAATGATACTCGTTACCAAAAAAAGTAGTAACAAAGCAATAAAACTAAGGGAAATATTGTTTCCCAGTACTGACAGCTTGAAGGGCATGTCAGTTTAGCCATAAGAGATGAGCAAAAGCCAGTGTGGTGAAGCGTAAGGCTTCACTGCACTGTAAAAAGAACAGGACAGAAACAAAAATAAAAGCAAAAAGTTTGGGGGTCCATAGAAATGGAAGGAAAGGTGCAGTAAGGAGAAATCTTTCTTAACACCTACTGGAGTGGTATCAGCAGATCACGCTTGAGGTCAAGCACATCTTTAGAAAGATTTTCGAAATGGGCAATCCATGTAGTCTAAGGAATAGCATCTAAAATTAAATGTTGGTCCCTGCTTTTACCTGCCCCTACAGGAGGCTATCCCATTTCTGGCCAGAATAGCCATCCTTTTTCAGTTTCAACAAATTGCGGTAGGCAACCCTAGCCCCAGCCAAGGCCAGAACACCTCCACCCCGTACTCCCTTAGCATGCTCATCCAATATCTTCTTTGCAGCACTGCATTCATCATCATACCATGGGTTCTTGCACACCGCCTTTGCCCTGGCGACAGTCCAAGGCTTCATGGACAGATAATATATGCTTAACATCCTTCTCCTCACTAACAAAAGCAACGGGAGAATGCTTGCATAGATGGTTGGCAGTTTAGGCTCCAAAGCGGCTGAATACCACTTTATGGCACGTCTGGCTTCACCCTTCAACTCAATCGGGACCACACACTGATGCTTAATGACCCCCCTCAAACCGAACAGTGACTCTGGAGTTGCCATTACAAAAGGATTATGAGCACTTTCAGGTCTTTCCAACACTCTAAAGTCCTATAAATGTTTCCAGAATTCAATGTTAACCAGAATATAATCAATCAGACTATTTTTAAGATCCATACCAAAAGTTGTTCTAGCGGGCTGGTCACCCATGAATCTTTCATTACATGCCATAAGAGCAGAAGACAGGAACACACTAGCCACCATCTGGGCATTTCTACATTTCCTCTTAGGGTGTTCCATCATCAATACATCAATGCACACACTGCCGTGTTCCGCCATCAATTCATCAATACAACACACTGCAGCATGCATACATGGAAGAAAGAAGCCAGGGAAGGAACCCATCAAATACCCACTCCCAAACAATACCCCCACGTTAGACATCACCCTAGGGACAAGCACTTTAGCTTCAGATGAGGGAGCATTACCCAATAACTGGCACTGCTGGAGGCCTTAGAGAGCCTGGTCCTAGGAGGGTGAGGAGCACGGGTGGCAATGGTAGGCCCACCCTTTGCAACCTAAGAGGGTTTCAACCGTACCCATCGCCACCCAGGGGTGGGGGGAGGCCTTCACCACCTCATGCCCACAAACCGCTAGACAGTTACAGAGGAAAAGCCAGCACCATGTGCAGATCCCAGCCAATTAAGCACTACAAAACACAAAGCACACAGCAAGGGCAGAGACGCTAAGCACAGAAGTCTGAAGCAATGCGGTAAGAAAATATCCACTAACACATCCCTAAGACCTTACATTCCACATACACATCATAAACACTAAATTAACACAACCTCTACTCTGCACAGCAATCCACATGCACTTGACTATAGTGCAACAACAAAACAAACCACACATAGTCCCAATACAACAGAACATCTGAGTCTACCGAGCTGTAAATCGCACCCAAGCTCAGCGAACAGTGCAAACCGAACTGGAGCTGTCAACAGGACATCAAAACTCTTGCTCTACCTCTTCCTGCTATGCCCTATTAGCCCATCCCACACTCTTTCTTTTTTCTGATCTGCCAGAGTGCTGGGTTACAGCTCCAGTGGTGATAGAGCACGGTAAAAATGATCATTAACATTAACAATACCCCATCTTCAATCTTCCTCATCAGTCAGGCCCAACATGATTTCAAGTAGTTCAAACTGGATTTTCAGATCACCCATTACAATTAGATTTACTGCACCTTTTTGACTTTTCCTCCATTGAGCAACTCTTTCCTCCAGCAGCAAAAGCACGGAGTTACCAACAACATGTACCCTTTGATTATACAAATTAATGAGAAGTTTAGTCCCATCAAGGCATAGCAGATGGACTTCATATAATCCATTGAGTCAATGGGATGTATACATATCGATGTAAATAAGTTTACCCTGATCCAAAGGATATGACCCTGACAAGAGCGACCGCCATTCCCCTTTAATGCAGAAATAAAAAGGGTGGAGTAACCTTGAATATTACAGGGCACCAAGGACCATGTTTCTTGGATAGCCACTATATCATAAGTATGCACCAGAAATAACCAAGTAGTGCCCACCATATACTTTTGGAGACTAGCAATGTTCCAAGACATCAATCGCAATACTATAGGCAAAACACTTGGGTAATTACAGATTCAACATCGTTGGAATGGTCCTGGATGATCTTATTGTTAGGGATTAGATGGTCGGCTCCAGAATCAGATTTATGTCAATCAATTCCTCCTGTCACCCAGGAGTTTAGCACACCCACAGCTGCAAAATCCTTTGCACACAGATGCCTCTTTCTGCATTGCTCCTGAGCTCCAAACAGTCACTCTACACTAAAGCACTCAGTCTATTACCAATGAGGGGTTCAGATAAAGCAATGGGTCCCAGTATGAATTCCCAACTAACTTTAGTTTGAATGTACACAGGAAGGTACCTGAGCTCAAATGTATTGCTGAACTTTTCACCCTTTATACTGGGTATGCCAGTAGTAGACCTGTGCAGATTAACCACGGTAGGTAGAGGCAACAATGGGGGGCAGGGGGGATTCAGGCTAATCACTATCTCCAGCGAACCTGGAGGCACAGTTCACTGTTCCATAGACAACAGCCCATCCACAATAAGTTGGATTTTAAATCCACTCTAATGAAGCCCTTTGACAGGTGTGGGGCAACCATGTACACTGAAATATGTAATTCCTAATGATTGACAAACAACCCCTCTTCCACCTTCGCCAATGACATACTTTATTGGACAGACCTTCACCGGACTCCTTAAATTTGCCAAGGACTCTAGGTACATTGTTAAAAAAGAAGTAAGAACTACAGCGCTGGACGTTGGGGATCTGCTGGGTTGGTAAGGGGTGGGTATTCACTTTTGGACCCTCCCCTCATAGCCAATTCCTTTGATTTTGCCAATCTGGGGGAGAGTGATTTACAAAAGCATCATTGGCTGGATGAGCCCACTTTTTGGCCACCCCAGCCACAGGCTTAATGACCTCCTCCTTTCTGGGCAAACGGTTCCTGTCTGCAAGCACACCTAGTTCTTGCTTGAATTCCCCTATTAAGAACCTCAATACTTCCACCTCAATTTTTACCAATTTTAAGGCAGTGTTAGTCTGTTCCACACTTGTAGCAATATTGACAATCTCCCCACATTTACAAGTACAACCAGGGGAAAGATTTGCTCTACTTATGGGAACCTCCCCAGCCCTTGGCAAGCTTGTATGGACTTCTGTTCTTTTTTTGACTTCCCGAGCCCATCTCTCATCAAACTTAGGGCAAAGAACCTATTGGTCAACGGGTCATTGCCACCCAGAGACAACAAATTATCTACTCCACATTCTGAATTGCATTGGCCAAAATCAACAGCGCTAGATAAAACATCACACTCCACAGGGATAACATAACTTTTTCCTTCACTTTGCAAAGGGGGTTTGGCACCTCATAACCTGGCAAAACTGTGCCCACCTCCAATAACGCGGGCAGTGGAACATTGGCTGCATTTAGAACACTGTTCAGGTTTTTTTTTTTTTTTTATCACATCAGGGGTGCAGACCAAAATCCAAGTTGCAGTCACTTACTCCCCCAGCAAACTCAAACACCTAAGCGGGCACCAAAACCCACGCCCTTCACCCTTGTGGGAAGTCCAGCGGGTTAAGTAAATCTGGAGTACAAGGGGGGACAAAGCCAATCTGGAGCAGCACTGCCAGGGAAATCTGCAGGCATCTATGAAGTCACTTTCGACCCGAAAGGGTAGCAATCAAATTGTCTCAACCTCTAATTCAGGTCTCATAAAAGGATCTAATGCAGCGATCTAAAACCGTGCTCCATATCTCCACTTAGGAACTCTGAAAAATAATGCAGCATATTGAATTTGCATATGGTTGGTAGGGACAGCTGTGAACTTTTCAACGCTACAAAATGTAACATTCGAGTTTTGTTCTTTCTTTTTTGCAGTGCCCATTGATTCCCTCTTTTGGACAGAGGCGTTGAGCCTCGTAGCACAGGCAGAGGTCTCAGCTTGTATCAAAAGCAAAAACAAAAGATGCTGAAAAGCAGTGCCATGGGGAAAGAACATGAAAACCTTTCCAAGAATCGCACAAAGGTGAACTCAGCTTAACGCTTTCCATTGGTCCTTTGTGTGGAAACGCTTTTCATCATACTCTTTTGTCAGCTTTCTTAAGTGTTGAATGAAAGTTGCCAAATTATAGAAAAAGGGGCACCGGGATTCTCAGAGTTGGTTACAGCTCAGCAAATTGCCAGTGAAAGTTCACAAGCAGCTGCATGGAAGAGAGTTATGCTGATAGAACCCGACCCTGGGTCCTCATTCCCCATGAATTGTTGTTGAAACTATATTATTCTGCCTGTTAATAGATTTATAAGAAAAACGCAACATCATTCCTCGGTGGAAAAGCTGGATTTTTCTGCTGTATAAACTAGCACCGCAGGTCCCGATTCTCAACGAGCTGTTAATTACCAGAAAAGTCATATAAAGGCTTGCTGACATTTTCGGTAATTAACACCGATTCTGAAATATTTGCATTTTAACGAAGGTGCACAGAAAGCGCTTTCTACTACGTTTCCGGTACTTAACACCGTGTTGAGTATCGGGCCCTCGGTCACTGCACCCTGATGAGAATCGGGGCCTGTATATTTTAATGCTGCTACTGGATGGTTCTGTTTTGTATTGGCTAATTATTTGTTAACGCTCTAACAACAGAAAGGCTGATAGGGATTTTTTTTTTTACTTGTATTTATATCTTTTTTTATTTGCATATTGTACTTCTGTGAACTAATTTGATTTCCGAAAAAAAAGTTAAAGATATGTCTATATGTACTGCAATGCTTTGATCACTGTTTTTTTTACAACTGATGACTTTTGAGATACTTTAATCGAGACAATTTTGTCCGACAGGGAATCAAAGCATTGTATTCCCACTCTGTATGTTTACTTACTATTTGGAAGCATTTGCAGGGACAATGGTTTCTTTTAAAAATCAGCCGCAAAAGCCAACTAATGTGTTAAATGTTTTGTTTTTGCTTTTCAGTATAATATTCATGGTTATAATGACCATGAGTATTATATATGGGATAACGTATCCTCCCCAACTGTACACGATAAGGATATTTCATGTCACAGATACATTCAGTGACTTGATGAAGGCATGAAATAACAAGCTGCTTGGCTCTCCTGATTTTAATTGTAAACAGATTGCCATATCCAAACCGTAACGCCAGTCGATTTGCCAACCTTGGGCTGTCACACATTTTGTGGCAGTGAATCGTGATATACTACATGAATTGGCCCTGGAGAGAGTGGGATCTCTGCACTTAGTGCAAGGGAAACCACCTCTTCTGAACACCTGGCAGGTTTTCCTTCAGACAATATTGTCATGATCCTACCTCCAGAACATTTAGGAAGCAATTCGTATTGCCCTTGTGTGAATGATTAATATTAGATGACATCCCTAACTTAGATGCACTGTTTTATCACACGTATTTACACATGCAATATTGTACTTCTTTGAAATCATAAATTGAAATATATAAAAAAAAATGCTCTTACTTTTTTGTTGTTTTCATTTATTCTTTTGTAGAGGGAATTAATTAGCATTAAAAAGAGTGTATTCTTAAATTATATTGTATTGCTTTTAAGTGTGAGGTGTGGAGTTTAGCCACTAAGCATGATTGAGTTCCATCTGATACTGCTTTGCAGGTGATATGTGCACTTTTGATGGCGGGGAAGAGAAGTTTGTGAAGCTTGTGCAGTGTAGGAGGAGATATGGTCCAATTTGTGGGCGCCTATAATGAGGCATGCTGTGGATTGGTCGGGTGCCTTGAGGGGGGCCAAGTGTGTATCTAGAAGATAAGTGAGGATGGCATTACCCCCATCGATGTTTGAGATCACAGGGGCTTCAACGACCATGCAGAAATCCTGTTGCAATGAAGAGTTTAATTTTTCGTATAGTGCAGATCTGGAACCATTTGTTTGGTATCTTTTTTGCATAGTGCTTTTTGAAGGAAAGGCTGCTGTCAACAATGAAACCCAAGGATTTGACTGAGTTTGACAGCCACAGGGTGGAGCCTTGCGAGCTCATTTTATGCAACCATTATTGTATGAGTTGTTGTTTGGTAGGGGTACCAATTACGTTGAATTTACTCATGGCAGGGTCCATGTGTGGATGGTAGCTGGGCATTTTCGAAGGTGAGCAATGTTCTGAGTGCAACTGACATTTAGATACAGTTGCATGCAGTCAGTGTACTGATGGGTGGCTATGTTGGGGTCATTTAGAGGAGTTACCAATGGTTGAATGCACAGCTTCAACCCAATTCGGGAGAGGATGGAACCTTGGGGGATGACAAACGGGACATGGAATGGGTTGCATCTGGATGAACCCTTCTTTTTTTTTATTGAAATATTGTTTCAGTTGAATTAACAACTATTTCAATATACATTATCGTTTGCGTCAATATTTCTTCGATTTCATGATTCACACAAAAAATATTTTTTTTCCACCATTAGAAATCAAGTCATTAAGACATTTGTAACGTAGATGAATATTTCAAGTTCTTACACTTTACAATCATTAGTATTATTCATAAGACAGAGTATTCTCACATACACAATTCACAATATAATATAAAATTTAGACAACTTTAGTGATGGAGTGGTACGATGGAAAAAGGTTTAGTTCTTTAAGAAATTGAACAATATCAATAATTATTGAGTAGTTTGAGGCATTAAACAGCGATATCCACAATTCATCTTCAGAAAGTAAGAGACTATGATGAAAATGTTTATACACATATCTTGTTCTCATATCTGTAAGTTTATGGCATTCGATCATAATGTGTTTGATAGTCTCGATAGAGTTAGATAATTTACAATGCTGACATATCTTTTGTGAATCAGGTAGATTATTATAAATTGCAAGTTTACTTTTTGTAGGTAGTAAACCAATACGAAATCTTAAAAAATAATCAGCATAAGATCGATCAGGGAATTTGGTTAAGTATTGAGGTAATATGTTGAATGCTTTTGGTTGAAAGGCTCCCAGTTTCACTGTCTGATAAGCGTTGATTTTGTCCACAGTAACTATCCAATCATGTCTCCATAACTTAATTTTAGCTTTATCCGGAAATTCCACTAGTAGTGTATCAGGTATATCGGCCGCCTCAAGTATCTCACAGCATGTTTGTTTCCATTGATACATAGGTTTTGAGGCTAGATGATGAAAACTTTCTTTGAGCACTACAAAAAGGTTTTTTGAATTATCCTGTGCTATCAAGCATTTTCTATAAGTTGCTAGCATTAACCATTATACGTGCGCTTGAAGAGATACCAGACCTAGTTCGTATCAGATCAAAGCAATAGGGACACTCTGTGGAGCTGGTAGGAGGAGTTTCCAATAGATACCCTCTAGAATGTCCCATCGAACTGCGTCAGGAGTTGCTTTGGATTGACTCCCATAAGTAATAATAGATACTACTTTTTGAGTATAGAACATGCGAGCCGGTAAAAGTGAACATTTGCCATACGTTGTTTGAATAGCTTTTCCTTCAATAGCTAGTAATCTCATTGTTGAAGTCAAGTCGCCTTTATAAGGTTGATCAGTTGGGTGGGAGTTCAAATTTACTCCTAAATATTTAATTTCTTGAATCTGTTGTAGGGAATCACTTCCCAATTTCCAATTGAACTTAGATTGTTTGTTTCTATTGGAATGATGAAAAAGCAATATATTTGCTTTATTATTATTGATAATTAGTTCATTTTTTGTGCATATTGTGCTAGTGCGTTCAATTTTCTCTGTAACCCGATTGGGGTTCTGTCTAAAAGAATGAGAGTGTCAGCATATAATAAATATGATATTTCAAGTTTTCCAAGTTTTGGAGGAAAAGAACGAATTTCATTAAAAACCAAATTAAGATCATTAATATAAAAATTAAACAATATTGAGGCAAAAGGGCATCCTTGTTTCCGGCCTGTATTTGTCACAATTAAAATGGTTAAAAGGCTGTCTGTTGTCATCTTGATTCTGATATGGGTATCAGAGTAAAATTGCTGAATTACAAATAAGATATACAACGGGCAATTTGCTTTAAAAAGTTTCGACCATAAAATTTGTATGGAAACAGAATCAAACGCTTGTTTAAAATCAACCAACGCTAAAAAGATTGGATATTTTGCTTCAATGGCTTGCTGTTTTAAAAATGGTAAAATAAAGAGGTTCAAGGTTGTTCCAATGCTTCTTACGAATCCTGATTGGTTTTTATCAATAAAGTTGTTTCCTGATTGCCATTTCAGAAAATGGCAAAGTATAATTCTGCGAAAATTTTTCCGGGCACATCGAGCAGGGCTATTGGTCTATAGTTATCTGGATTAGCTCGGCTACCTTTTTTGAATATTGTAATCACTATTGCTTGTTGCCAGGATGGAGGAATTTTGGCTGTGCACAATACTCTTTGAAAAATATTTTATAAAACAAGGGCCCATAGTTCAGGATTGGATTTTAAAATTGCATTGGTTAACATATCTGGCCCAGGTGCTCTTGAAGAACTTAGTTTCTTTATTATTAGCTGGATATCTAAAGTATCAAATTTCAGTTGATTTAAGAATGGCACTGTGTCAAACATATCTTTTGTGCATAAATTAGGTCTTAACAAAAGAGATTGGTAATGAACCGTCCACGTGTCTTCTGATATCATATTGGTATGACAGATGACAGATTGTTGTGCCGAAGAAGGTAACTTATTAATTAATTTCCAAATTTCACCAGAGGTTTTGCCATAATGGCTTTTAGCATTTGCTCTGCTCGTTGTTGTTTTTGAGCTATCAATTCTGTATAGTGCTTTGAGCTTATTCCTTTGCGTTTTGCAATGTGAGATGGATAACGATGTTAAGCTAACTTTAAGCTCAGCCTTCAATTTATGGATAGCAAGAATTTGTGGATGTTTATGAATGATTCTTGGAGAAGTTACAAATGAAGCTTCTTTAATAAGTATCATTCACTTTGAGCTTTGAGTGAAGTTTGTTAATTTGACTTGGATACCATCTAATACTATTTTTGGCATTATTAATTTCGAGTTTCAACAGGAATTTAGGTTGTTTGATGAATGTGTGAGAAAGCCAATGAACGTATAACCTGTTGTGATCACTTAAAGTGGTCGTTATCACTTCAAAGGAGGCTATACGTTTATTTGAGTCAGAATTTATATATACATAGTCAAGAATTGATTGACTCGTACTTCTAGACCATGTTGGCTTTGGAGGTGAATCTTCTGGGGTTAAACCGTTAAGCATGGAGAATTTTCTTGAGCACATAAGTCGAGTCCATCTGTCAGCTCTCGAGTCAGGGCATATTTTTGCTGATAGAAGGGTGTTAAAATTTTAATCTCCTGCTATTATAGTCGACTTGACTTCGCCTAGCACTAAAATTTTATTTAGCACATTTTCAATTTTGTCAAGAAATTGTAGATCGCAGGAGGATGCGGGGTTCCAATAAATATTTATGATTATACTTAGTGGAAATAAAGGGTGATTGATATTTTTAGTAAATATTTTACCCACTTGAATTCCTGGGTCTGGTGACAGCCACGCTTGAAGTGACAGTTGTGAATCATTGCGAATGGCTATCAAAAGACCTGCAGCTGGACGACCTTTAGAGTGTTTTGAAGCTATAATAGATGTCACTTGGTGATTTGCCCATGTTGGAACAGATAGCATCCATGTCTCTTGAAGTAGTACTATATCAAACTTATTTAGTTCCGAAGAATCGGTGGATATGAGATGCGAGAATCCTCTCGTATTCCACGAAGTTAGTGAGCAAGCATGAATGCTAACTGGGGTACTTTCCTAATGAGATGTTTGTGTTTCACTTTTTTTCATTGCATTCTTAAGCCAATCCCATTTAGAGGGGATGGGAAGGGGAGGAATGATTGGCTCGTTCTTACATCTACATGGTGTAGTCCCATTGTTGGTTGCATTTTGATCATTTGAGTTCACAGAAGTGGCCATCTGGTGGAGATTTGAGACTCGATCAATGGGGGGGAGGGGTGGAATTGCTTGAAGACGCATGCCTCTGATGAAAAGCTGATGCCTCTCAGCCCATACCAAATTTCTTACTAGTATAGAAGGTATAGTAATGACTGTTATATCTTGTTGTGCAGATATGGGGTATCTAACTGATTCAATGTCACTAGATTTTATTTTATTTGTTGCAGAGCAGGAATAGAATTGAGAATGGTTAGTATTGTCAGCCGATGTGGAAAAGGATCAGAGTGCAATCTGTCCAGCATTGTCAACCATAAATCTTCATTTCTCAATGTTAAGGGGCCTGGCTGATAAAACGCTGGTCTAACCTCTTCATGAATTCTATCTTGCATACTTAACCTTTGTGAGTTAAGGTTTAGCGGTGCATTCAAGTAAGGGACCTAAAATTGCGTAGGATTTGAGGAGGGCCTAAAGGCAATATCGTTACTATTTGCACAAAAAGGTAAATTAGAATTCGATGCAAGTTCGGGAGCAGGAGGTAACAATATGGGAGGAACAGAACTTTCATGGCTATCCAAACCCGCCATGGTTGAATTGTGCTTTTCAGCCATTGTTCTAAACGCGTGTGGAGGGATGTCAAAGTTTACATGAAAGTTGGGTCTCAAATGAGGTGTCACTTCTGTGATCTGACTTTGAGTGTGATGTGGACCATGATGAACATCGTCTGTAATTGATCTCGTGCTATGAGGATAAACTGATAAATTCATAAATTGATCATGAGTAGAGTCAAGGTTTATCAGAGGAGCAGATTCTAGATCAATTTGAAGAAGCTTTTCTTTGGCTTCACAATATGCATGCGTAGCAATTAGTGCAGAATTTGACTTAGCAGTTGACTTAACCTTGAAAATGCCAGCAGCTGGAATAGCAGGGAAAAGAACAATACCGCCATCATTCTGATCCTTAGTAGGAGGCAGAACTTGATCAATATCAATGGTTATAGACTTTTGGGAGGGAGAAGACAGATTGGCTATACATTTTTTGGTCTGTGATTTTTTTGAACCATCAGGTGCCTTTTTTTCATTTTGGTTTTTTTGTTTTTTCTTTGTTCCATGTTTTGATTAACATTAGTGTCATTAAGACTTAGGGCCTCATTACACGGTAGGCGGTGGACCAAGCTCCAGCACCTTGGTCCATGCCGGTAAAATACCGGCACCGCCTTGGTGGAAAGGGGAATTACCGCCCTATTCCCAGGTTGGCGGGGCGGTAATTCCCCCTTCCACCATTGCCCTTCCCCATTCCCATTTTTGCCCCATAGGGCATAATGGGAATGAAGAAGGTGGTAATTACGGTACCGCAAATTTGCGGTGCCATAATTAGCACCAAGGTCCTTTAGCGGGTTGGTTTTTAACACCTGCTAAAAGTAGGCGTTAAAGTACCAACCCGCTAAGGGACCTCATAGTAAAGCAGTAAGGGTTAACGGTCACCGGTACCATTACCGGTGACCATTAACTCTTACCGCCTACCGTGTAATGAGGCCCATTGAGATGTTCTTTTCCTGTTTCCTTTTCTTTTTTTTCTCTTATTGTGCGATGGATTCGTAAAAAGTTCATACAGCAGCTTTTCATTGCCACCTGTATCAGTATTCTCGAGATTGATTACTTCACCTTCAAGAGGAACTTCAAGTGGGGGAATACTTGGAGGTAGAATGGATTTCGAGTCAAATTGTGGCATTTCCAGGGGTATTACAATTCGTGATACAATAGATTGGGCAATATTTTGAGATAGGACCTCTTCAAAAATTGAAGATGTCATTTTATTAGATGCTAGCCAATCAAGCTTTTTATGAAGAAGTATCAAAGACGAATTTTGAGTAGCAGCTCGCATGTCTAAAACTTCATATAGTTTAGTGAGAGAGAAGATGCTCGCGTTAAGGGCTGGTAAAGCCGATTCTAGAATAGGGTTTGAATTAGAGGGAAACCCTAATGAGGGTCTCGGGGTAGGTTTAACAAAGGACGCCACAAGCAATGAATCTGATTCATCAGAAGGAATTATGTCATGGGGTGCATCCGTTGGGTAGAGCTCAGGAGAATTTGAAAGTGCAGAATGCTCCAAATAGGATTTGGCTGGAATAATATTCCTTGAGACATCTGCTGAAGGGGAACCCACAGTGAGGCTAGTAGATTGGCAGGAGGGAACTTGAAGCTCAGTAGTCAATCTCTTTAATTAAGAGGGGCCCTGTGATGAGTGCATAATAGGGTCAGGAATGCTTTGAGGAAGTCGTCGGATTCCTGAGTACAAGGGTATTTTCGTGAACTGAGCAGCAGTTTGTGGTTGCATGGACCCTTGTGAGTCCATAAAGAACTGAGGTAAATAGGAGGGGGTATAGAACGTGTCTGAAATTGAATCACTCCCTTCGCTTTCATTGCATCCTTGCATGGTGGCATCTGATAAGTGATTTGGGAGAAACGCTGCATTGGCATGCGAGAGAGGAGGAAAATGAGGCAGAGCTACCAATAGACGTTTGCTCTTCACATTTGCAGTCATGGAAGAAGCAAACGTGGTATGTCTGCTCTCCATTAATGATGGACAAGTCTCAAATGAAACGGCAGTGTTCTCCAAAGTGTGAGTAGTTGTCACGTTCACTGCCGAGCTTTGAGGAGATTTTAAGAAGAACTTTCGTTGTAAAGCAGCATTTTTGGGACAAGGCATGCCAGCGGTTGATCTATTCATTTTTTTTGTTTTTTTGTTTTTTTGTTTGTTTATATAGCTAGCCTTATGAGATTTTGCAAAGTAGCGTGAAGGACTGCTGAATTGACTTAATGTAAGGACAGAAACAACAACCAAACGAAAGTCAATGGAATTTACACGTGTTTCAGTGACGACTAGAAAACTTAATAATAGATAACAAAATAAAAGGTTAAGTAATCACATTTAAAACACGCTTAACAGTTCGAACCCTCAAGGATGGAAAAAGGGAACTCCTGTTTTTTCCTCTCGGAAGATTGAAAGCAGGACCAGAACTCGTGAGTAAACACTGCCCAGCACTAAGGCACTAGGGCGGACACTTACTTATAGATGAATCAAGCGACTAACAAGCTGACGAGCTGACAAGCTGGCATGCGCTGCACCCCGGCACAGCCGTCAGCAGTCAGTGCTCGCTTGGTACTCGAGCGGGTGCACGCGCGTTGTGCACGCGGACTGAGGTTCAAATAGGAAACCACGTGAAGGGGCATGGCTTAGTGTCACGAGTGAGTGCCCTTTAAGACACCTCACTCGTGAGGTGGACGTCACAGGCGGATGTGACGTGGTGAGGGGCGGGGGTGTGCGGGGCAAGGGCTTGCCCGTTAGGAGAGGAATAAAGAGGTCATACTCCACTCTGCTGGCTCCTGTCCGTTATTTGGGGCCCTTCGCCCCTAACATTTGGCGACGAGGATTCTCCCTGGTGCCAGCGGTCCTCCTTCCTGCCACGTTGGGGATCCCCCCCGTGTGAGTCCTTTACATCGGTGATCCCACCGACGAGCGGATCCCCGCTGAAACGGAGGGGGCGTGACCGTGGATGCGCCTCCCTTTCCCACCTCCCCCTCCTTCACACGCGATCCGAATCCCTGGAAGCCGCGCACGCAGCTGCCGTGCAGTAGAAGACTTCTCTGCACACGGCGCCTGGTGTTTTCCGCCAGCCTGAGCACCACCACAAAGCAACCACAGACTACCAAGGGCCCACAGAGCTTAAAAAGAAAAAAAAAAATAATAATTTTTTTTTCTACATCACCACTCCTCATTTGCTGGGGCCTTCTTCCTCGTCCCAGTACCTCTGTGACTTTGTGCCGACCTGCCTGCAGAACGACTCTCAGCTCCACCCACCGCTGAGGCCACATCCTACACGCCACCATGAGCACCACTGCTGCCCAGGCATCTTCCAGCTCTCAACCCCCACCTGCGCCAGCTGTCACAAGATCCACCGCCACAGCACGGCGCATGCCGCCCCCGTTTTCCATGACACCTCAGGCAGATAAAGGACCTCGATGGGTGGAATGGTTGGAGGACTTCAATAATTTCATTGAGGCCGCTGGAGAAGGAAACTCCCCTCGACTGCGCAGCATGTTCATAAACACGGCAGGGGGAGAGATAAAATCACTTATCAAAACCATTCCGCCAGGGGAAATGGCTGATTTTGATGCCCTCATCGCAGCCCTGAACAAACGTCTTGTCATTGCTCCCAACAGAGACTATGAACGATATGTCTTTAACCAATGCCGTTAGCGCACTGACAAGACTGTGGATGAATTTCTCACGAGGCTCCGCGTCAAAGGTGCGCATTGCCAATTTGACGCATTTTCACTTGATGAAGCGCTTCGACTCAGAGTGATTGAAGGGTGTGTATCGGCGACGCTACAGAAGCAACTCCTGAAAAAACCTGTCACCATCGAAGAAGTAAGTGCAGTGGCACGTATACTCGAAAGAGTTGAAAAACAAGCCACTCACATAGCCAGCAATGCCGCTGGACAACTTGACAAAAGTGACGTGATAGCTGCGATCCACGCTGGGAACAAGAGCGTTTCTCCAAGCAACATGTCGACCCAGCGTTTGCAGAGACAATGCTATAGGTGTGGGATGGCGTTTCCGCATGCAGGTTCCTGCCCAGCTCTCTCTCAAAAGTGCGGCAACTGCGGTAGGGAGGGCCACTTCCAATCTGTATGCAGGGAAGGTAAGCCGTTTCCCACCGCACGTGACACGACGAGAGCGCAAGTCAGACCCATTGAAAGATTCTACACTAGCCCACCCCAACAGCCCTGGTTCTACCAACAGAGCCCGAGGAGATATTTGCGGGTGGTTGAAGAAGTGTACCCGGAAGATGACGGCCAAGGCTATGGGTCACAAGGACAAATTGCGCGTATTACTGATGAATATGATGGACCGCCAGCAACGCGCCGCGAGTTCATAGCTGAAGTGCAAAGTGAACATGATTATGACGCTACGTATGACCCGCATACAAGCGACGAATTTGTCAATCTCATAATGGACGAACAGGAAGCCCGAGAAGTACCCAGGATAGCCATTGACATCTGCGACAAACAATTCTGCTTTCTGATTGACTCTGGAGCAACGGTGAATGTCATGGGTGAAAAAGAATTCCTAACGCTCTGCCAGAAACCAACGCTAAACCTGTCCATGTCCAAAATCTACCAATGGGGGGCAGACACCCCGCTGCAAAGCGTCGGGTCCTTCAAACGAAGATTGATGTTCGCTGACAAATCCACCGATACTGTGATCCACGTCATCAGGAGCCCCACCAAAGGTCGCTGCCTGCTAAGTTACAAGACAGCGTCCTGTCTCGGACTAATCAACATTCTAGTGCGAGAGGGGGACGTAGTGAAGTCGTCGGAGGGTCCAGCTATACAGCAAGGGCAGATCCGCGCCCTGATATCCTGCGACAACGCTGCCATATCCAAGGATGACATTGTCCGGGAATTTCCGCAACTGTGTCAAGGCCTAGGTAAATTGAAGGGCCCACCGATAAAGTTACACATAGACGCGGCAGTTAAACCAGTCCCACAACACCCACGAAGGGTAGGATTCCACCTGCAGGAGGCGGTGTCCAAAGAACTGAACCAACTACTTAGAGATGATATCATTGAGCCTGCCACGGGGCCGACTCCGTGGGTGTCCCCCCTTGTGATTGTCCCAAAGGAAGGCGGTCGTCTGAGAATATGTGTAGACATGCGTGTAGCCAACACCGCCATACAGCGGGAGAGCCACCCTGGACCCAAGATTGAGGACATGATAGTCCAACTGAACAAGTCTGTCCTTTCCTCCAAACTAGACTTAAATCAGGGGTACTATCAGCTAGTACTTCACCCTGAGTCACGGCCAATCACCACGTTCACATCGCATGACGGACTATTCCGCTACAAGAGACTAAATTTTGGCATCTCCTCGGCGGCCGAAATTTTTCATGAAACCATTCGGCAAGTACCCCGTCCCATTAAAGGAGCTCTCAACTATAGCAATGACATTTTGGTCTTTGGTAAGTCTCGCAGTGAACACGATGAAGCACTCCGTGCAGCATGCCAGGCAGTACAGGATGCGGGTTTGACCCTCAATATAGAAAAGTGTTGGTTCAGCAAGGCAAAGCTGAAGTTTTTTGGCCACATCCTCTCAGCAGATGGCATGACTCCGGACCCAGACAAAGTGGCGACCATCTTCCACCTCGATAAGCCTTCCCAGATTGCCGACGTCAGGTCCTTTCTGGGGATGGCGGGATATTGTGCCCGGTATATCCAACATTTTGCTTCCATCACTGAATCCCTCAGGCGTCTGCTCCAAAAAGACACTCCCTTTGTATGGTCTGAGGAATGTCAGGTAGCATTTGATACCATCAAACACTCTCTGACAGAGGCAAGGAGGCTAGCATATTTTGATCCCGAATGGCATACTGAGATAGTGGTGGACGCGAGTCCGGTGGGGCTAGGTGCAATCTTAGCACAAACCAGTGGACAAGACACTCACCCGAGACACATTGTGGCATACGCCAGAAGAGCTCTAGCTCCGCCTGAATCTGCGTATTCCCAGGCAGAAAAGGAAAGCCTGGCAGCCGTCTGGGCGTGCGAACATTTCCATAATTTCATCATCGGAAAAAAATTCACACTAATTACTGACCATCAGGCCTTGTTATCGCTGTTTGGCAATCCTCGCACGAAAATGCCCCCCAGGATCGAAAGATGGGGCATCCGCCTACAAGAATATGATTTTGACATCGTTCATCGGCCTGGGGGCGAGCACAACCCTGCTGATTACCTCTCCAGACACCCAGCGGGCAACCACACTCCAAGACAGGGCGATGCGGAATACATAAGCTATGTCACTGCCAATGCACTACCGCCCGCCGTATCCATTGACACCATTGCGACCGCGTCTGCTGCTGACCCGATGATGGCACTAGCGGTCAGCTTGACGGAGAACAACAAATGGAAGGACTTTCGCAGAGCAGTCCAGAGCCACCCAGGAGCATCTCGAGATGAGATGGAGCGTCTGGTGCGAATACACGTAGAACTGGCAGTCCAAGACAACTCCATTTTGCTGCGAGGATGTAAGATAGTCGTTCCTACCTCACTGCGAGCAGCAGTCATCAAAACGGCGCATGAGGGACATCGAGGTGCGGAGAACACCAAACGCCAGCTGAGGTGCAGCGTGTGGTTCCCCTTCATGGACGATATTGGTTGACCGGTGGGTAAAGAACTGCACAGCATGCAGATGCACAGCAAAACCTGAACCGCCAGTCCCACTCAAAGACATGCCAATCCCTGAACATCCCTGGGAGAGAGTGGCGGTCGACTTCTATGGGCCACGGGAGGAAGGAGACTACCTACTACTATTCATCGATGAACATTCAAGATTCCCTATAGTAAAACGTGTCAAGTCGACAGCAATTGCTCATGTTGCAGCAACATTTGATGAAGTCTTCAGTGAGTGGGGAATACCAGAGACTCTCAAGTCAGACAATGGGGCCCCGTTCAGTGGTCATGAATTTGGGGTGTTCGCAAAGCACATGGGATTCTGTCACCAAAGAGTAACCCCGAGATGGCCGCAAGCCAATGGAATGGCGGAAAGGTTCATGGTGTCCATTAAGAAGACCATGCAAAGAGCACGCCTGGAAGGAACTGACCCTCATCAAGCGCTGTGCAGAATGTTGCGTGATTACCGCAACACGCCTCATGAAGCCACTAATAGGACTCCAGCAGAGCTCATGATGAAATATCAAGTGAGAACTAGGGTCGTCACCAATCCAGCGAGGAAGCCCAGAGTAGATCAGCAAATCATCAGAAGGGATGAAGCCGTGAAGGAGAAAGCTCGCGAACAGACTGATAGAAGAAGGAGAGCACGTCACAAGGAATTCCAAATTGGTGATGAAGTGTGGGTTCAAAGGGCCACGATGAAAAAAACTGACTCGCAGTTTGCACCAGAACTGCTCCAAGTAGTGGCTGTCAAAGGAACAATGATTACTGCCACTAATGGAGAGCAGGAAGTGACCCGCAACAGCTCAAGGTTTAAGCATGTTATGCAAGAGTCAGAAGAAAGATCACCACAAGAAGAAGACGACGCAGCTGAAAGAGACAGTCAAGATGAAACTTGGGTCCCCCTCGGACCACAGGTCCAGTGCCAGGTGTACCCTGATGAAGACACTGGCGGCGGCTCTGACCCTGAACCGCGAGGCAGACCCCAGAGAAATGTGAGGAGGCCTCCCAGGTTAGTGGAGGAGTGTTGATAGCGTTGCCACTTGGCCAAGTTATGTTATGTGAAGCGAGTTTTGCAAAGGTGACTTGAAAGTACATTTTGTCTGGGGGTGTTGTCACGAGTGAGTGCCCTTTAAGACACCTCACTCGTGAGGTGGACGTCACAGGCGGATGTGACGTGGTGAGGGGTGGGGGTGTGTGGGGCAAGGGCTTGCCCGTTAGGAGAGGAATAAAGAGGTCATACTCCACTCTGCTGGCTCCTGTCCGTTATTTGGGGCCCTCCGCCCCTAACACTTAGCTAGATTAGAAAAGAAAAAGGATATATTTTAGAGTCCAGGAGTCCAAGTGAAGTGAAATAAGTCCAAGTGAATTGAAGTAGGTTGTTATACCAGCATGAGGCATGATCCAGGAATGTGAGAGTCTTTAGAGATCCAAATCAGTTTTTTGAGCACGTAGAGACAGCGAGTGCTGCAGACCTGCAGTCAGTACTCGCTTGGTACTCAAGCGGGTGTGCGCGGACTGAGGTTCAAATAGGAAACCACGTGGAGGGGCGTGGCTTAGCAGCGTGATCCGTGATCCAGGAATCTGAGGGTCTTTAGAGATCCAAATCAGTTTTTTGAGCACGTAGAGACAGCGAGGGCTGCAGACCAGCAGTCAGTACTCGCTGAACCCTTCTAAGTGGCCTGGTCTCATCTGGACAGAAGGACAGAAGGAAGTGAACCATGTTAAGATAACCCTGGAGAAGCCAACCTGTCTGTAGGGAGAGAGAAGAGTGATAGGTGGTCAAATATGTCAAAGACAGCTGAAAAGTCTCAGAGGACTAGGCAATTGAAGACATAACTGTTCAGACATTTTGTTGGCAATTGAAGACATTACTGTCCAGTTTGTTCTCCATAATATAATGAAGAAGTTCATTTTTTGTCCAGGATTAGAGCCATTGTCCACACTATTGTGATATGACTAGTTTTGAATGATTGGACGAATGGTTGAATTATAGACCAGGTGTTGACCATCTTTAAACAATGTACACTAAATGATGGGTTTCCTGTAATTAATTGATGTTGCCATAATTATTTTTAGTTCTATCAAAGAAAGTGTCTAACATCTGGTCATGGCCTTTGTGTCACAGGTTTCCCCATTTCTCAACTGACTTCGATGTTTGCTGGAATTCTTGGAAGGAGTCTTCTTGTGTACGGTTCGGGTTTTGTAGAACCCCGCTCGAGCTTCTTTGGGTTCCAGCGTGCGTTCAGCGTTCTACATCCAGGGACACTTGGAATCTCCGGGAAGTCCAGGAAACGAAGAAGGTGTACTCGGAGGCTGGTACACGAGATCCGGGATTCAAGGTAGAATAAGGAGGAAGGGAAGATAGAGGGGGGAAGCGAGGGTCCGGGAACTAGGAATCAGCGACGGCGAACTACAGAGCACACGTCTAGCCACTGCAAGCGGTAGCGTTGAGATGCGCAGGGCCGCGCGGGTGTGGCCTCTTTATCGAACATGCTAAGTCTGACGTGGAGGCTGGTGGAGAGCGTTCTTTGTTAGACGCCCATATTGGAGTACTACGGAGTGCAAGCCCCGTTGTGTCAAGGACCAGAAAGTCCAAAAGGGACGCGTCCTACGGATCATGACAGCATACCTCCTACGAAAACCTGTCCCACCAGGTTTGCCCGGGTGTATGAGATGGTACCTTCTGAGTAATCTGGGGGTATTTAGATTTGAGAATGGTTCCCAAGTGCGTTCACTAGGAGGATATCCTTTCCACTCAACCAGATATTGAAGTTGACCCCGTTTGTACCTGGAGTCGCATATTCTGGATACTACATATTCCAGTTGGTCATCCACAACCATGGGGTTGGGTCTGAGGGACTTCCGGGAGGACTGGATGTATGGTTTTATAAAAGAAGTGTGAAAAACTGGATGAATCTTCTTCCAGGAGTCTGGTAGTTTGAGTCGAAAGGCCACTGGGTTTATTATTTCTTTTATGGAAAAAGGGCCATAATACCGGGGAGCCAGCTTGTTCAGTTGTAGATGTCGGGGCAGTAGTCTCGAGGAAAGCCAGACCTTATTGCCTACTGCGTAAGGTGGTCCTGGTCTTCTTTTGGAGTCTGCATACTGCTTGGTACGGTTTTGGGCTCTTTCTAGGTGCTGTTTGGCTTCCTTCTGTACATTGATGAGGGTCTCGATCCAAGAATCTACTGTAGGAACAGGTGTAGGGTGTGAAAGAGCGGAAGGTAGCACTGAAGGATGAAATCCTTGATTACAGAAAAAAGGGCTGATCCTGAGCGCCGAATGATCCGAATTGTTGTAGGCGAACTCAGCCACAGGTATTAAGAGCAACCAGTTGTCTTGGACTTTGGTAGTGAAGCAACTGAGATATTGTTCTAGGGTCTGATTCACACGTTCAGTAGCCCCATTAGTCTGTGGGTGATATCCTGAAGAGAGGGCACCTTGAATTCCTAGTATTCGACAAAGGTGTTTCCAAAACTGAGAAATATATTGAGGACCTCTGTCTGATATGATCTTGGAAGGAAGTGCATGAAGTCGAAATATGTGTTCCAGGAAAATTCCAGCCAGTTCTGAGGAGGATGGAAGTTTATATAAATGTGTAAAGTGAGCCATATGAGTGAACAAATCAATGGTGACCATGATCGTCGTGTATCCCCTGGAAGGTGGCAATTCCACAATGAAATCCGTAGCAATAATTTCCCAGGGCCTTGTTGGTAGCATGGGCTGTAGTAAGAGACCCGCCGGTCTCTGGTTGTCATGTTTGTTTTGACTACAGACTGTGCAGGCTTGTATGTACCAATGTACATCAGTCTTCATTCTAGGCCACCAGAATTGTCTTTGTATCAGACGGAGGGTGTTGGTGACTCCACGATGTCCGGAGTGAAGGTTATCGTGGTAGAGGTTTATGATCTTTTGCTGCAAGTTCTACGTAGGAGCGACTAGACCACTTTCCTTGAATAGATAGCTGTCCTTAGTTTTCAGGTTCCATCGATTCCTTCCTGAAAATTCCTTCCAAAGCTCAGAAGGCTGAGTTTGTATTCGAATGTCTTCTAGGAGACTGGTTGCCTGTGCCACGAAAATCGTATGGGGAAACATCTTAGGGAATGACCGATCTTCAAGAGGTTCGTAGTTAGGACGTCGAGATAAGGCGTCAGCAATTATGTTCTGTGTCCCAGGGACATTTTGGATCTGGAACTGGTACTGGGTGAAAAAGAAGGCCCAATGGGCTTGACGGCTATTTCTACATTCCAGAGCTTGTAATACTTGAAGATTTCAATGGTCTGTGCGGACCTGGATAGGATGTTTCGCTCCTAGAAGTAGATGATGCCACTCTGTGAAGGCTTGACGGATGGCTAAGAGTTCCTTTTCCAAAACGCAATAATGGGTCTCGCTGGGAGTTAGATTCCGTGAAAGATAAGCAGTAGGATGTTCTGGATTATCCTCGAATTCTTGTTTTAGGACTGCTCCAATGGCGTAATTAGAAGCATCCGTTTCCACTAGAAAAGGACGATTTATGTCAGGTTGAGCCAGGATGGGAGCTTGTGTGAATTCTGTCTTTAGCCGTTGGAATGCTTCATCTTGGGCTGTTGTCCAAAGGAAGGGAGTATCTTTTTTCAACAATGCAATGATTGGTTGAACTATCTCCGAAAAGGAAGGTATGATTTTCCGGTAAAAGTTAGCAAGCCCCAGGAAGGATTGGATTTGTTTTACGGTAGTCGGAATGGGCCAGGATATTATGGCCTTTACCTTTGCGTGGTCCATCCCGATTCCTTCTGAGCTAAGGACAAATCCTAGATAGTGAACAGAGGAGACATGGAAGATGCACTTCTCGGGTTTAGCCAGGAGTTTGTGTTCACGTAGCTGCTGTAACACTGCCTTAACATGCTCCTCATGCTTAATATGGTCCTATTAATTATCCTATATTAAGATATCGTCCAGGTATACTATGCCGAAGAGGAACAGCATATCAGAAAACACCCGATCCATGAAGCGTTGGAAGACCGCTGGGGCATTTGCAATTCCGAAGGGCATGACCAAGTACTCAAAGTGACCAAACGGTGTTCTAAAGGCGGTTTTCCATTCGTCTCCTTCCCTAATACAGATCAGATAGTAGGCTCCTCTGAGATCCAATTTCGTGAAGATTATGGCTCCTCTTACTGCTTCCAGGATATCTGAGATCAAGGGCAATGGATAACGATCCTTCAGGGTGCATTGATTTAGACCACGATAATCAAGACAAGGTCTGAGCTCATTAGTATCCTTTTTAGGAACAAAAAATAGTGAATCTCCAGCTGGAGATTTGGATGGTCGTTGTCATGATGCCTACCCCCGGAGCACCAGGCCAGGCCCAGCACCCCCGGGAGCAGGCATCATGCCCCCGGGTAAAAGCCCAGCGGCCCCTTATAGGGGCTCTTTGGACTCTCACCTGGCGCCTTTGGCGCCAGGCTCATGTTGGACATCAGTCCCGGCGCCATAGGCGCTAGGCTCATAAAGGAAAGTGTTTGGTGCACTTACCTGATGCAGACCATGCTGCATACTCACCTGATGCAGACCATGCTGCATGAAGACCCAAGCCAAATGAGGCTTAGGAGGGACTATTTTTCTGAAGGGACTATTTTGTTACTTGGGTGGGGCTGTGGAAGAAAACTTACCTGGGACTTCTTCCAAGGCTATTTAAGCCACGCCCGGACAGCCACACGTGCTTCGTGTTGTTCTGCATCCCAGCAGCTGAACGCTCACCGTGTCTGCTCCTGCACCTGGACTCCAGACACGCCTGCCTCGAACCTGGAACACCTGTAAGGAAAGAAGAGAAGAGTAAGGAGAAAACCAAGAACTTATTCAAACTTCCTACCTGCATCCGGAATCTTCACGCCAGTATTCTTGAAGAGAGACTTCCATTTAAAAGCATTGCGTTGCTCGCTGCAGCGCCGCGCTTCACTCACCTGTCCTCGAGACATCTCCCGGCTCCATCGCGGCAGTCAGCACCAGTCGCCACATCTCTGCACCTAGGGGAGAGAAGAAGAGACAAAAGGTGAGCAGAGGGAACACAGGAGGAAAGCTGAATTTTCAGCCATAATACTTACCGGCTTTTCGTGGTGAACCATTCCACATTTCGGGTCAGCGCCGCTTCTTTGGCAGGTACCGCACCCCGGCCCCTATGGGGAAAGGACAAAAGACATTACTGGGGAATTATAAAGACATTTAGAGGGGTCGCCCTCATCACTAACTCACCTGATTTTACCGTCGGCAATTTAACCCCTCAACGCATTGCCTTCGTTCTGCACCTGAAATAAAGGACAGATCACAGGTTAGGAAGACAACATTAAAAGAGGCTTACACTTGAACTTTCGAATCTTCATACTTACGGCGTATCGCTCCGAAAAGTCAAGTGGATTTTGCCAGCGCCATTCTGAAAACCAGTGAAGTAACTGGACGAACGCGCGCCCCTGCACCAGAAGCAGGATGGAGAGTTCATCCTTCCAAACCATAAGGTGAGCTTAAACTGGGGGTTTTGGAGGAAGTCAGAGAAGAACGAAGGGGGGGAAAAGGGGAAGCAAGCACACTATTCTGCAGACAGTTAATTCCCCTTTCTCATCTGCAGAAGAGATATTCCTATGGGCCAGACAAGCAAGATTTGGGGGTCCTGTTCAATCGGTGGTCCGAGTTCTGCGCTTCACGCTTGAAGAGGCCACAGCAACCCAGACTAGACCAGCGCCTCCGTGGGAGCCAGGTCAGTGTTACAGAACGCAAAGCCTTCCTACAAATTCCCACCCAGGCGCTATGGAAACTTCTGAGACTGACCAGTTGGCCCATCTACTGGGGGAATTACGGGCCGAAGTACACGCCGCTCGTCAAGAGACTAATGCTTTCAGGAGGGAAGTAATTGTAACAAAGGAAAGAGCTGATGACCTGGCTAGACAGCTTTTGCAAGGTCAAGCTGGACAAACTCCGGGGGGAACCCCGCTCCTGTGCTTTCCAATAACCCGGAGAAGATTAATCTACCTGGAAACATGCCGCTGGCCCCACCCGAACGCTTTGCTGGGGACCCCAAACGATTTGCCGTATTCATGAATCAGTGTCGTTTGCATTTCCTATGCAGACCTGGGGCCTTCCCTAAAACCAGACCAAGGTAGCCTTTATATTGTCATATCTCAGCGGCAGTGCTGCCGATTGGTCAGTTCCACTGGTAACTCAAGATGACCCGATTCTTCGTGATTTTCAAGGATTTCAAGCAAGCATGGAAAGGTTATTTGCTCGTCACTCCCAGGGGCAGGCTCTGGATGACGAACTTCTACCTCTGCGACAGGGCAATCAAGACCTCCTATCCTAAATTGCAACCTTTAATAGACTAATTGTGGAAACTGGGTGGCCAGAGGATAAAAGAATCACGTTATTTTATCGAGGTTTACGCGGAGAACGTAAAGATGTCCTGACCCAAGTTGTAAATCCGCCCCAAGAATGTTCAGAATATATAGACTTAGTGGTCCAATTGGATCACAGACTGATAAACAGAAAAGCAGATGGGTCCAAGTTTGAGACCCGTCGCTAACCTCAAGTGGGCTGAAGCCTCTGAGCCAATGCAAATCGGAGGGGTTAAAGGACCTCTAACTCAAAGGGAACGTGAAAGAAGACGGCAGATGCACTTATGTCTTTATTGTGGGTCCTCTGGATACTTTCTACGAGATTGCCCGGCAAAGTCGCCCAAGAAGGTGGTAGGAGCTGCTGATAAAATCCATGAAAACTCTGTATCGGGAAACGACCACGCCCGACAAGCGTAGGGGTCCGCTTGCCGAGCTTGAAAACGAACTCTCAGACCTCGCATTTCATTGTGCCAATGGTCCTTTTAGATCCGGAACAGCCTAAGCCAGTGGTCTTCAAACTTTTTTGGCCAGGGCCCCCCTGAGCAAAATTTGGGCAGGTCGGGACCCCCCAGAAATGCCAAATGGACAGTATATATTGCGCGCCGTCACCTGCTCCCATCAAAGTCTCTGGGCTCCCTCATCCCACTCCTACCCAGTCGCTGGTCTCTCCCCACCCCATCACACACCCAGGGCTCTCCCCACTCTGCTCCCATCACTATCCCATGGTTCCCGCCCATTGTGCTCCCACCATAGTCCCTCGGTTCCCCCATCCCGTTCCCAACACAGTCTGAGGGCCAGTGGCGGCTGGTGAATCTTTTTTAAGTGGAGGGGCATTAAGGGGAGGTTCGGGGGGGTTTCCCCCTGTGAATTTTTTTTTAAATAATAGGTTAAAATATTGCATTGTAGAGCATACTTTTAACAAAAAATGGGTAAATAGCCAAACAGTTTGCAATTGTTGCTGGGAGTCCAGGGGGCAGGCATTGATATTTTATTTCTATCGCGCTCGTACACAAGTGTTTCAGAGCGTGACAAGGCAAGGGAGGGGAACAGAGGAGAATAAAACAGCGATCTTACTAGGCCCAGTGACATTGAGAACGCGCAAGTGTGAGGGGAAAAGTGCATGGAAGGGGGAGAAGTGGAAAGTGCGAAGCAGAGGAGAAACAGATAAATAACAATAAATAAATAATAAAGGCAACAAACAGTGGTAGTGCAGCCAGCAATTTGCAAGTGCTACGTTTAAGGCAGCAGACAGGGTAGGTCTGATAAGTGCAGGAAGAAAGATGGTTCTCCTCAAGTTTTAGAGTGGCAGGGCGCTGTTCCAGAGGGAGGCCCCAGCCAAAGACGGAGATCTACCCCCAGCTCGTTTCTTTGATAAACGACTGACCCTGAGGGAGTTGGAGGTAGAGGAGTGAAGAGCTCGAGAGGGGAGGTATTTGCGGAGGAATAGCTGAAGGTATTTTGGACCCAGGCCCCAGAAAGCCTTGTGGACAAGGCAGAGGGTTTTGAATGATAGATGTCCGGTAAAAAGAGACCATCCCTGTCCCCTGGGCCCCACTGGTCCTAACACAATGAACATGATTATGTGTATATGCAAGGCGCTGCACATTCATACAGCAATCACTCTATCATTCACATGAGCATCCATCACCATACACTCACTCATAACGCATCCATACACATGTTTAAATAAAAACAATGAACATAAACGTACCTTCTGCATTGGCCTGTGTGTGGGTGCTGAAACGGCCTGCTCCAGCTGCTCTGTCCGTATGTGCGAGGAGGCGCAGGAGCTCCCCCTCGGACATACAGACATGCAGTGCCCCAGCCAGCATTTCCAATGAGCTATGCAATGCTGGCGAAGCAAAACGCCCCAGCACTTGCATGGCTCAGTGAGCATGTGCGGCTGGGGAACTAAACTGAACTGTCAAAGGGAAACAGTGTTTCCCTTTGACAGTTCAGCCAGCCCAGGAGCACTCCATTAGCTGGATAAAGCAGCTGAGGGAGTGCTCACTGTTTCACTGGGCTGGCTCCTTAGCTCCACCATAATGGGTGAGGGGCCACTGGGTGGGCGCCTCTTGCCATTATGGATGAGCCGCCAGGCTCGGACAGGCCTATAGGGCAATGCCTGTACCAAAAATGTAAAATGCTGGTTTGGGCCAATCAAAATGGGCCACCATTTTGGCCAATGTGGACCATTTTGATGAGTTACTTAACTATGCAGTTAGTAATGTTGACCATTGTTGCTGAATATATCACAATTTACTTACATTTTAACACAAAGCACCCCTTTGGGTACTATTGAAACAGTGGGCTTCATAACTACTCTGGCGGTAGCTGTGCCGGTAAAACCGGCACGGCTGCCACTGGAGTTGCATCCGGGTCTGGCACCCGCGAATGGGCAATTACTAGGTCATGCCGAGTTAGGCGGACATGATAATTGCCCTTTCGAAGGTGCCGGTAGATCCCCATTCCCATTTGAGCCCCATATGGCTCAAATGGGAATGGGGAGCTCGGATGCACCGGCACCGTTAATAACGGTGCTGGTGCATCCGACGAGCTGAGGTCAGACCTGGCGGGGGCTGTCAAGCACCCACGAGCACAACTCTTACTATGGCGGAACGGTAGCAACGGTGCCGGTAGCTTACCAGCACCGTTGTTATGGTCCGCCATAGTAGTAATGAGGCCCAGTCTGTGACTAAAGGAATGAATATCCATTTACAACTGTGGGCCACTTTTTCATTGTTGCCTGAGACAGTTTCATGCTTCAGCCCGCCCATGTGGGCCACCCCTGCCCATTTCTTCCAATCTAAAAAAAAAAAAAAAAAAAAAAAATCTTTTTCCATGCTGAGCTCTCAGGGCCCCCCTGGGATGCACCCGCGGACCCCTAGGGGGTCGCGACCCACAGTTTGAATACCACTGGCCTAAGCAGTTGCATGCAATAAAGGCATACATCGATAGTGGGGCTACAGGAAACTATGTGAATCGTGAATTGGTCTCCAGGATTAACCTCGCTCTGCGTCCTAAAACCAGCAAAGATGTCATCAACACAGTAGATGGAACCGAAATTGCCTCTGGACCGGTAACACATTCCACAGCTGAGGTGACACTTGTAGGTCCGACGGCCATCGGGAGGCAGTTGTGTTTGATGTAATCATGGCTCCACAGTTTCAGGTTATTCTCGGAATCCCTTGGTTAGAGGCACATAATCCTTGAATTGATTGGCGAGCGAAGAGAATAACCTTCCCGGAGTGTGCACAAACCTGCTACCCAGAAAATCTGAAGATCAGTCTAGCATCAGTAACCTCAGTCTCCATGCAACTACCTCCGGAATCCCAAGACTTTCAGGACATCTTCCAAAAAGAACAGGCCAACACGTTACCTCCTCACAGATCGTACGATTGCCAAATCGATCTGGTGCCCGTTGCACAACCCCCTTGTAGCAGGATTTATGCCCTTACTGAACCGGAGAATCTGCATTTGAGACAATATTTAGATCAATACCTAGCCAATGGTTTCATTCGCCCGTCAAAGTCTCCGGCATCCTCGGCTTTGTTCTTCGTGCCAAAAAAAGAAGGCGACCTTAGAACTTGTATCGATTACCGCGCATTGAACCAGATAACTGTTAAAAATCGTTACCCTCTGCCTTTGATCCCTGAACTCCTTGACCAGGTGAAGGACGCTTGCGTATACACCAAGTTAGATCTCCGGGGGGCTTATCATCTCGTATGAGTAAAAGAAGGTGACGAATGGAAAACGGCCTTCCGTACAAAATATGGACTATTCGAATACCAGGTGATGCCTTTCGGGTTGTGCAACGCACCTGCTGCCTTCCAATTCTTCATGAACGATGTCCTTCGGGAACTCATCAATGTCTGTGTTGTCGTGTATATCGATGACATTCTGGTGTACTCCTCTTCGGAATCAGATCACAGAAAACATGTCAGGGCCGTCCTAGAGAAATTGCGCCAGCACAAACTGTTTGCAAAGCTGGAAAAATGTGTTTTCCATACCACCGAGGTTGAGTTTCTTGGATTCATCCTGACACCTAAAGGGGTCTGAATGGACTCACGGAAAGTGGATGCCATCCTCAAATGGCCATCACCTAGTTCGGTGAAAGGTGTCCAAAGCATGCTTGGTTTTGCCAATTATTATCGCAGGTTTATCCCGGAATTTTCACGGGTGGTGCAACCCATCACTGCACTCTTGCGGAAAAATAAACATTTTGAATGGACCGAGGAGGCTGAACAGGCCTTTCAGGAATTGAAAGCTAAATTTACGTCCGCACCTATTCTGAAACACCCGCGTCCCGATCTCCCATATATAGTCAAAACCGATGCATCCAGCTTAGCCATGGGAGCTGTCCTGTCTCAGAGAGACCCCGAAACCAACCAACTGCACCCCGTAGCATTTTGGTCCAGAAAGTTCTCGCCGCTGGAGATAAATTATGCAATCACTGATAAGGAATTATTAGCCATTAAGTACACCTTTCAGGCTTGGCGGCATTATCTTCTTGGCGCCAGGCATACCATCACCGTGATCACTGATCACTGAAATTTACAATATTTAAAAACTGCCAAGGCTCAGTCTTCACGACAGCTCCGATGGGCTTTGTTCTTTGCTGAGTTAGATTTTGTAATCACTTACCGTCCCGGCTGTAAGAATGGCAAAGCGGACGCGCTATCTCGAATTGGAATGGGAGAAATGGACACCAACTCAGAATTTTGGGGATAACCACTTTACAAACCCTTGAAGACATTCAAGCACGGGTAAAACAATTCCTGGACTATTCAGCCTTGCAGGATTGGATCAAAAGGGGGTCTTACTTTTCAGTCAACGATGGCTTACCTTACTTCCAGGGACGCTTATTTTTGCCAGAAAAGGAATTGCAAGAACTGGTTATTTCCCGTCATCATGATACTCTGATGGAAGGACATCCTGGCATTGCCAAAACAGAGGAAAAAATTAAACGACAATTCTGGTGGCCTTCCTGGCGAAAGGATATTAAATCTTTCGTGATGTCCTGTGGAGTTTGCGCCCAAAACAAAGGTCAAAAAACAAGACCCGCCGGTCTTCTTCAACCCTTAGACATTCCACCAGCACCTTAGCACACCTTGTCACTAGATTTTATCACGGACCTGCCCTCTTGTAATGGATACAATACTATTCTGGTTGTGGTGGATTTATTTTCCAAGATGGCCCATTTTATTCTGTTGAAAGGATTACCTTCAGCTTTTGTTCTTGCCAAGGAATTCCTCGAAAATATCATCCGTTTGCATGGATTCCCGTCCATACTAGTCTCCGATCGGGGAAGCCAGTTTATTTCTCATTTTTGGAAAAAGTGTTGTCAACTGGCACAAATCGACCTAAGACTCTCAACCAGCCACCACCCACAGACCGATGGTCAGACGGAGAGAACGAACCAGACCCTTGAACAATATCTACGATGTATGTTGCACCAATCGGAGGGTAATTGGAAGGATATTTTATGGGTGGCTGAATATGCATACAATAACTCGATACACTCTGGAACTGGTCAGAGCCCCTTTTACACCCTATATGGACATCACCCTCGTACTTCAGACTTGGACTCACCTTTGAGCCTTGAAATGCCCGCAGTGGACCATTTGCATTCTATGATTACTCAAGCCTTCAAGGATGCAGCTGCACACTTACAACATGCGAAAAAGAAATACAAAAAGAATGCGGATCTGCATCGAAGAGAGGCACCTCCATACCAAATAGGGGATCAAGTATGGTTGGCTACCAAACACTTATCGCTCAAGGGACCTCGGACTTTTAATCCAAGGTATTTAGGCCCTTACTCGATCAAAGCTATAATTAACCCAGTGGCAGTCAAGCTAGATCTACCAGCTAACATGCAGATTCACCCCGTTTTTCATGTGTCACTTTTGAAACCAGTGCAACCAGGAAACAGATTAATAAAGCCACCAGAACCAATCCAGACAGATGGGGAGCCCGAATTCGAGGTGAAGAACATTTTGGATTCTAAGATCTCAAAATCAAAACTTGTCTATCTAATTGATTGGAAGGGGTACGGGCCTCAAGAAAGGTCTTGGGAACCCAGCGACCACGTACATGCACCTCGGCTAGTTAAAAGGTTCCATCGGAATTTCCCAAACAAACCGAAACCTCCAGAGGGAACGACCTTGGGAGGGGCCTTGGGAGGAGTGCTGTCATGATGCCTACCCCCAGAGCACCAGGCCAGGCCCAGCACCCCCGGGAGCAGGCATCATGCCCCCGGGTAAAAGCCCAGCGGCCCTTATAGGGGCTCTTTGGACTCTGTCCTGGCGCCTTTGGCGCCAGGCTCATGTTGGACATCAGTCCCGGCGCCATAGGCGCCAGGCTCATAAAGGAAAGTGTTTGGTGCACTTACCTGATGCAGACCATGCTGCATACTCACCTGATGCAGACCATGCTGCATGAAGACCCAAGCCAAATGAGGCTTAGGAGGGACTATTTTTCTGAAGGGACTATTTTGTTACTTGGGAGGGGCTGTGGAAGAATACTTACCTGGGACTTCTTCCAAGGCTATTTAAGCCACGGCCGGACAGCCACACGTGCTTCGCGTTGTTCTGCATCCCAGCAGCTGAACGCTCACCGTGTCTGCTCCTGCACCTGGACTCCAGACACGCCCGCCTCGAACCTGGAACACCTGTAAGGAAAGAAGAGAAGAGAAAGGTGAAAACCAAGAACTTATTCAAACTTCCTACCTGCATCCGGAATCTGCACGCCAGCATTCTTGAAGAGAGACTTCCATTTAAAAGCATTGCGTTGCTTGCTGCAGCCCCGCGCTTCACTCACCTGTCCTCGAGACATCTCCCGGCTCCATCGCGGCAGTCAGCACCAGTCGCCACATCTCTGCACCTAGGGGAGAGAAGAAGAGACAAAAGGTGAGCAGAGGGAACACAGGAGGAAAGCCGAATTTTCAGCCATAATACTTACCGGCTTTTCGTGGTGAACCATTCCCCATTTCGGGTCGGCGCTGCTTCTTTGGCAGGTACCGCACCCCGGCCCCTATGGGGAAAGGACAAAAGACATTACTGGGAAATTATAAAGACATTTAGAGGGGTCGCCCTCATCACTAACTCACCTGATTTTACCGTCGGCAATTTAACCCCTCAACGCATCGCCTTCGTTCTGCACCTGAAATAAAGGACAGATCACAGGTTAGGAAGTCAACATTAAAAGAGGCTCACACTTTAACTTTTGAATCTTCATACTTAACGGCGTACCGCTCCGAAAAGTCAAGTGGATTTTGCCAGCGCCATTCTGAAAACCAGTGAAGTAACTGGACGAACGCGCGCCCCTGCACCAGAAGCAGGATGGAGAGTTCATCCTTCCAAACCATAAGGTGAGCTTAAACCGGGGGTTTTGGAGGAAGTCAGAGAAGAACGAAGGGGGGGATAAGGGGAAGCAAGCACACTATTCTGCAGACAGTTAATTCCCCTTTCTCATCTGCAGAAGGATCTTCTTACGGGCCAGACAAGCAAGATTTGGGGGTCCTGTTCAATCGGTGGTCCGAGTTTTGCGCTTCACGCTTGAAGAGGCCACAGCAACCCAGAATAGACCAGCGCCTCCGTGGGAGTCAGGTGAGCGTTACAGTCGTATGGTGCCATTTTCAAGGTTGGTATCTAAGTATTCACGGAGGGCCTTTTTCTCAGGTTCAGACAAGATGAACATCCTTCCAAGGGAATCGCAGCTGAATGAGGTATTCCTGATAGGCCCAAGGAACCTGGATGATATTTGAGACTGTGAGTGGGCCTTGCTGGTCTGCCGATGTACCTTCCAAAGGTGTCGGCGCGGAATCCAGGAGTAGGCAATGAGACATGCAATGTTCGGAACCCAGGAACAAGGAACCTGCTTCCCAGTTGATGTATGGGTTGTGCCTTTTTAGCCAGGGCATACCCAACACCATTGGGTAATGGGCAGACTTTATGATGTCAAATTTAATCTTCTCTTAATGGTGGTTTATTGAGAGCTCTATTTCTTTGGTTTGAAGGGTTATGGGTCCTGAAGAAAGGGGTCTTCCGTCAATTGCTTCTAAGGTTGCATGATGTCTCGGGTTTCATATGGAATGTGGTGGTTAAAGACCCAATCTTGATCTATGAATATCCCCATGGCTCCACAATCCACCAATGCCAAAATGGGGTAGGTTTCATTCTTGGATGGCGATAGAAAGGCCTGTAAAATCACTAGATTGTTTTGTCCAGGAGAGTTCAAGGATGGAATAGATGTAGAGCAAACATCTCTCTCCCAAAGCCGTGCTCCATCTAGGATCGGGAGCTGGCGTTTCCCGAACGCCGTGGAGGGGCTAAAAAACACTCTCTCACTAGATGTTTATCTGAGGCACAATACATACATAACCTCGTGTGAATCCTTCGCATCCTTTCTTGCAGTGATATGGGTCCACGGAAAGCCCCTAGTTGCATGGGTTCTGGTTCATTAACAGGGGCAGGAGTAGGATCAGACTTCGAGGAGGTCTCTATAGGAATTTTCTGGAAGGGCATCTTGGTTTTCTTCTTCTCTGCCTTCCTTTCCTGGATACGAAAGTCTATCTGCAGAGTGAGATCCATAAGGGCCTGGAATGAACCTGGGCGAGCCAATCTGGCTAGTTCATCTTTGATGGCTTCATTTAGGCCTCTTCGAAAAAGAGTAAAGCAGGATTCTGAGGACCAATCCGCTTCTTTAGCCAATTGTTCAAAGCATGTTACATACGTAAGCATGTCCTGGGAGCCTTGTTGGAAATCAACTAGACATTCCTGGGTACTATAGACCTGTTCTGGGCGGTCAAACATGGTCTTAAGAGCCTGCATGAATCCGTCCTAGGCATCCAGGAGGGCATCTCCAGAATTAACTAAAGGTGTGGCCCAGGTTAATGCATACCTGGAAAGGTGCGAAATTGTAAAGCCCTCCTTAGCCCTGGGGGTAGAAAAGTAGTAGGGCTTAAGGGTAAAGTGGACTAAACTGGAGTCACGGAATCCACGAAGGGATTTTGCAGATCCATCATATTTATCAACTATGCCGCCCAATAATACGCTTTCCTTAGTAGTGGAATCATGGGCCAAGACTAATTGTTTTAATGCAGCATTCTCCGCTTTCAGATTCTGTACTTTAGTCGTTAATTCTTGCATGCCGCGCATGAAATCTTGAACGGCTGCCTCCATGTCCGTACTGACTTCAATTAGTTGGCGTCTCAATCTGTCACAGGTTTACCCCTTTCTCACCTGACTTCGATGTTTGCTGGAATTCTTGGAAGGAGTCTTCTTGCGTACGGTTCGGGTTTTGTACAACGCCGCGCGAGCGTCTTCGGCTTCCAGCGTGCGTTCAGCGTTCTACATCCAGGGACACTTGGAATCTCCGGGAAGTCTAGGAAACGAAGGAGGTGTACTCGGAGGCGGGTACACGAGATCCGGGATTCAAGGCAGAATAAGGAGGAAGGGAAGATAGTGGTGTGAAGCGAGGATTTGGGAACCAGGAATCAAAGAGTTCAGCGATGGCGAACTACGGAGCACACGTCTAGCCACTGCAAGCGGTAGCGTTGAGACGCATGAGGCCGCGGGGGCGTGGCCTCTTTATCAAACATGCTACGTCTGATATGGAAGCTGGTGGAGAGCGTTCTATGTTAGACAGCCATGTTGGAAGTACTACGGAGTGCAAGCCCCGTTGGGTCAAGGACCAGGAAGTCCAAAAGGACGCGTCCTACGGATCATGACACTTTGGTGTTTTTGATGTCTAACATCCATATAAGCTTGAGCGACATAACAAACATTTTGAAGACAAGTGAGCAGAGTCTGGCTTGGTTGGACACCATACACATTTTGTGGCTCATAAGACTAGGAGGTGTGGGTCCCTCGTGACAGTGATGAGTCGCACATCATCAACCACTTGGATGGTTGCAGTCACTGTGCTGCATTTTGGGTGATATCCGGAATCACAGAATAGGCCAATCTGGTCGAGTTTGGCAAGTAGTTGGGTCGCAAACACTTTCTCAATAAGCTTCCGGATTAACAGGAGGCTCATGATGGGTCTGTAGTTAGGTCAGTTCTCTTTGGCAAGCAAGGGTCTTTTGAGAGAGGGTCATATGAGAACTGTCTACAACACATATGGGAATGCACCGTTGCTGAGGGATGTGTTCACAATACAGAGGAGAGTCTTGAGCACTGAGCCAGTGATTTGTTTAATGGGGAATGCAAGGAGGAAGTTGTCAATGTAAGCAGTAGGTTTAAGAGAAGCAAGTGTGTCTCAAAGATCCTTACAAGAGAACGTGTTGAATTTGGTCCATGACAGAATTTCCTTGGGAAATGGGTAGCAAGGGTCAGTCTGGTTTTAAGGTGCAGATGAGACATCTGATCTAAACAGTTTTGTTAATGAAGAAGGTATTGATTCCATTGATTCCTGGTGAAGCAAAAGTATCAGACAGTTTTGGGATTGGTGCACTGATTGACGACTTTGATTAAGCCTTTGCACCTGTTAGAGTTTGCCTCAATGGTGGAGGTGTAGTTAGCTAATCTGACCATTACTAACTTGTGTCTGATTTGAGTTTGCATGGATTTAAAGTATTCAAGATGCTCTGGGCTGCTCTATTGAGACACTGGTTTTCAAGGTATTGTTGGGATGCACTTTCAGATCACAGCCCATCCCAAATTATTTAGAATGGAGAAAATATATTAAAACATGGAGAATGGGTAACTGGCGGGAGTGGGAAATTGCACAGTGGGGAATTGACCATTGGTTCTGCAATAGAGTTAGGTAGAATACATTACATGTGCATGGTAGATATAACATGAAGTAGTGCTGTGTTTAAGAGTAGGCCTGAATCCTCGCAGGCCGTGTTAAAGACACAGAACAACAAGGCTTAATTTCTTGCTTCACCATCACATTCCGATTCCCAGGCATGGCAAGGAACACGCACGTACACCCACATACAAATATATTCAGTTAAGCCTTTGAACAATTAGGTAGGAATTTGTGCAGCTGAATATAGGTGAGGTGCTGGGGCCTAGCATGAAGGTCATACTCTGCGGGGTGAAGGCAGGGGTCTTGGGTTGATAAAACATGAACCAACATTTAAGTGTAAGACACTGGACAGCCCAGAATGATGCCCATTCTATTTGAACTACCAGATTGTTCAGGAAACAGTGTCCTAAATCCTTCGTGAAATGGATTGATTAGTGGGACCCTTGGTTTATTTCTTGGGAGGAGAACCGATACAGGGGGAGCAGAGAACAACATGATTTGTGATTTGTACAAGGGAGAGCCAAAAGTAATGGCCATACAGTGGGCAGGCACACTGGGGGCGCTGGCGTGTCTGGGATGAGAATAGGGCTGCTTTGTTTGCAAGGATCAGGTTGATTTTGAGGTTATCTGACGAGTTCATGTTGACGCCAGGTGCACATCACGTGGTTAGGAGTAAAGGTAGCGTGGTGCCATTTGTGTCGAACCAATTGCTTTGCAGCAGATCAGGACAGGCAACGTTGTTACCCACGTGTGATGAAGATGAACCAGAAGACAATGCTACCAATCGGAAGATGGGCTATATGAAACTATTAGCATGTATACAGGTGTCAGCCAAAGATGTTGGGGAATAAGCACTGTATAACGAGTGCGTCATGAATGACAAGTTGTACGCTTATAAATTAGCCACCGTTCTGGAGGAAGGGAGAGCTCTGTGGCAGAGGATTTGTAATACCCTTTCACCCATTCCTTTTTGTATACAAAATAAAGCTCTTGTTTTTCTCGAAAAGGGTGCACCTTAGCCTTTTTCCCTAGTGGGTTGTATTTTCTTGGTCTGGTTACTGGAGAGTTGCCCTACATTATTGGTGACCCCGATGTGATCCTAGACTCCTCCGCAAGGATGGAGGAACCCTGGCCATCCATCTGGAGGGGCTGCTCCCACCTGCAGCAACCAGTCCCCTTTTGTGCACAACCTTTGAGAGGTTTACAGGAGTCATGTTATCAGAATTCCTGTCTGTACTTTGGAGCGAATGCTCTCCCCAGATTGTGAATGCCATTAACAGGACCCTGTGACAGAGGATTTTGGTTGTGAGCACACAGACGTAAATGCACCTTCTTTGGAGGAGAAAAACAAGTGGGGCTCAGGAAAGGAGTATGAGTTTTTGAGTACATGATGGAGAATGCGTATGTGTATGTGGTGTGAGAGGATTGAATTGATAGATTGGAAATCCACGTGGTGTTGTGTATATATTAAGCAGTTTTTTATATATAAAAGATGTGGTGTAACAGGACCGATTTCTATGGTACTTGGAAAGAAGACATTGTGCCTAATGAAGGGAAAAGGATATGGATAGAGACCTCATATATACACAGGGTCTCTGATCTCTCCGCCCAGTATAAGGGGCGGGGTGGGTGAGAATGAGAAGTAGTTGTGGTATAGGCTCTTGCTGGCTTGGGATCTCCTCACCCAATTTATGGAGTCTGTTGGAAGGAACAGTACATTTTTATTGTGATTTTTTGTGGTGGTTAGGAGAGGCAGAGAGAAGGCCTACTGTGTATTGGAATGGGATGTTTGTGAGAAGTGTGTGAGTGTGTGTGTGGGAAGTGTGAACAGGCAGACATATTGAGGGCAGGGGTAAGTGTTAACAGGGCATGTGTATACAATTGGGATGTTGGGAAGGGGTAAAGGTTGGGGAATTGGGGTGCAGGTGGTGGTTCTACTCTGAGTAACAATACAGGAGTGGCTACGGTGGAGCTGGTAACCAAGTTAGAGTATATGTGTAAGTCCTTCCTTCATATCGGGAAAAAATACTCAAGTATCATAAGGAGCAGAAATGAAGGGAGGGTTGTTTAAGCCATGGCCGGAACAAGGAACACATATTAGAGAAATATTAAGTTACATGTACACATTTTTTGGCAGTCAAATATAGTGGGAAACAATAAAAAAAAATAGAAAGGAAGTATTCAAAATTATGGAAGATGGTAGAAGATTTTGAAGATGGGTCTGCAGATTCTTTAAAGCCGATGAGTTAATTGGTCACCCCATGCATCCCAAATACTACTGCAGTTACTGTTCTGAGTGCCCCTGCAGCCCCTGTGGACATGGTCCATTGTTCCCTGTTAGGATACTACCCTATGTGTGCTGTGTCAGGATATACAAACCCTACGTACGTTCCCTTGCCTGCCACAGCTCCCCTGCCACCCACGCCGCTCAATATCACAATCTCCCTAAAACCACAGCGTCTGCTTCTGCGAGGAGGAAAGCATCAGAGGGAGAAGATACGAAACCACAGAAGGAGTTAGTAGATGCTTTAAGAAAGGTGGAAGGTGGATTGCCATGATTAAAAGTAGAAGTGAGGACGGAAAACAGACATTGGTAGGGACACACAAATGGAGGGTGGGTGATAGCTTGTCTCGTATTGATAGTATGTCCATTAAGGTTGTGCACATAGAAAAGGAAAGAACGGAAAGGAGGAGGCGAGATGAGGGTATGGAGTATGGAACATTAGGGTCAGATGACGAATATAACCATGCACGAGGGAGAGAAGAGGAGTGGGGCATTGTGGATGGGTTGGTAAAGGAGGACCAGCCACCTGCAATTTACCCATGTGTAGAATGTTTGTAGGGACTTACTTTATGGAATAGGTACAGGCATATGGCAGTAGCCAAAACGTTGGTGATGGGAAGGTAGAAGGTGGTGAAAGGGATAGGAACACAATTCCCACTACTACCCAAGGGACCAGAGTGAGCTTAATATAAACCATGGGCACGCATGGATTAAAATAAAAACTCATAAAGGCACTATGACCCCTTACTGCTGGAGCGGGCAAGTGGACAATGAGAACTATGAGTATGTCATTAAATGCCACAATAATGGCGCATATTATAACTGGAGCGAAACCCAAGAATTTGTACCCTCTTTATATTGCCCTAATTGATATGTCGGCAGCTTTTGACAACGTAGTCCGCAACATCCTCTGGGCCAAAATGGCAAAAATGGCATGCGTTAGGGACCTGTCCAGAACACGGGACAAAATAGCTGCCCATCTACAGAAAGATAAGGACAGGGATAAAGCCTATGCTGATCTCCATCGGAGCCCTGCTCCTTGTTATACTGTGGGTTCCAAGGTTTGGCTTTCTACTCATAACTTACAGATTCCTGGCCATCGTGCTTTGCTTCCCCGCTTTGTTGGTCCTTATCCGGTCACTAAAGTCCTTAATCCAGTGGCTGTATGCTTGGCCCTGCTTCCCACCTGGAAAATCCACCCAGTGTTCCATGTTTCCCTTCTCAAACCTTACCGCACTTCCACTCGGTTGACAGTTTCTCCCCCTCCACTGGTTCCTCAGGGTTCAGATGAGTATGAGGTCAATTGTATTCTGGATACCAGGGTCCGTAGGGGTGTATGGATGTACTTGAGTCATTGGAAGGGATATGGTCCAGAAGACAGGACCTGGGAGCCCGCTCACAATGTGTATGTTACAGCTTTGTTGGCTAAGTTCTGGTCCAGCAGGGGTGTGCGGGGATCTTTAGGGGAGGGTACTGTCAGGTTTCCAGCCATCCGGAGGTTTCTGAGGAGGCAAGGCATTGCCTGACATATCATCACCTCAAAAGACCGGGTTGCAAGAGCGACTACTGCGCTCAGAGCATCACGTTCCTGTCCTGGTCACAAAACAAAGGCTACCACCCTTGCACACACTGGATTCCATGGACAGGCCACCTGGAAGTTGCCATGGCATCTGTGGCGTCCGTTGCGGTCGCTGGGCAACGTTCAATGCTCTGGAGGCAGTTCCTCTGGTTACCATGGACATGCTACATAAGCATCCGGGGGTTCCAGTGAATGGCGCTTCTGATTCTGAATTCTGCAAGAACCTACAAAATCCTTAGTGCTTTTGTCTCTTGTCCTTGCCCCTTTCCTAGATACCTGTCTCCTGTCTTGTGATTACGATTTGCTTTCCTCATCTCTACGACCATGGAACGAAGACTGTCTCGCTGCTTATACCGCCATTGCTCTTATTTTCTCCACGCACGGTAAACAGACCCGGACTGCTGCTTCGACTTTCTGAACTCTTTCTGATTTTGTCCACGTACCTCCATGCATGGTAAACAGACCTGGACCGCTCTTCCTTATTTTGTCCTCATATTTCCATGCACGGTGAACAGAACTGGACTGTTGCTTTGACTTACCTGGATTCTTCGTGCACCTCATAACAAATCCATCAACTAGCCCGGAATATCTGTTGCTCATCTGCTGTACCTGGAACCATCTGATATACACCCAAGTGTGTTGCCCAAAAAACCCAGCGCAGGAACTCAAGGACTTACACCCCTGGTGCTCGAACATCGTTAGGCATCCGCGTTTCGTTGTGACAGATGATCCCGGGGGACTGGAGACTTTGACCACAACCAAATTAATCGTCTTTGTGCCGGCAGGATAGTCTTGTTTTGCATGCAAGGTACCACTGGTTGTGGTACCGGGATTGCACTACAAAAGTTCCATGCTTGGGTAACAAACTCTCTGTCATCTCCTGTTTAGCTTGTCTAGTTGTGGTTTCTTGTTTCTTACCTTCTTGTTATTTATTAGGATATCCTCCGGTTAAATTAGGAACTTCGGACTAGGAGGGGATTGTCTACCAGTAGGATCCTCAGTGTTTTCTGGTACTCCCTCTTCCGCTCTGTCATTGATCATCCTTGTATTGGTTACAGTAATTCCGGTGCTGCTGGTCTCCTCATCACCATACCATTGTTTCCTGGGGTGCAGCGGATTTCCATCTCTCTCAACTAAAAGATCTTTCTGCATGTATAGTCCATACAGAGAGTTACATTAGGTAGGGAGAATTCTTTGCCTACACTACGAAGGGCAAGACTTCTCATCTACACCACAAGAACATATCAGGTATCTGACTGGGAACTTTTATTAGAATAAGAGACAGTTGCCAAGGAGAGATCATCAATGGCGTTAGCAGTCTCTTCAGGTGACCTGTAGATAAGTTGGACTGTAATAGAGTAGTTGCTTGAGATGTGGAACATACATGTGATGAATTCAAAGGTGCTGAGTGTGGGAGTAGGAATTACCATTGTTGGAGAAGGCAGACAAATAAACAAAGGAAACTATGCACAAATTAATTTAAAATATTAATACAAATAAAGACTAAACACACCCATTGCATCACATTCTCACTGACCAGTATGCTGGATTATGTAGCCTTGGGGTGGGAAGATGTTTAGGATGGAAGAAGAGGATAGTGTAAGCCATGTTTTAGTAATTATAGGGCATTGAGGGCATTGTTGGTTTTGAGGCCGGTGAGAGCGACTGTTTGTGCAACCACAATGTTAGCGTTACCCATCATAATATTGTGGATGCAAATCGTAGGCACAGTTTGCAGTGGGTAAAGGGAACAATGACAAGGTTCACCGCGGTAGCTGTCCAGGATTAATTGGGCAATTGGCTGTGTGATGCCTGGTGACAAAGGGAATGGGTTGCGGAGAGCAGTCACATGTTAATGTCTGCATTGTGTAAGAGGGACAGAGTAACTGTCCCTTGGAACTGTCCAGGTCCTAACAGGAAACAACAAATTAGTAGTGTTTGCCAGGTGGGTAGGGAAAGGTCACTTGACCTAGATCCTGCTGCACCATCTGACCAACATGAAAAGAAAAGAGGCTGCAAGACTGCTTGAGTTAGGGAAAAGGGACCGGCAAAACATAAGGCACCAACACATTAACAGTGATTGACAGATGGGCTGCAATAGAAGAGAGCCATTAAGGTTGCTTAAAGAGGCAGACAAGATTCGATAAACAATGGTCCGAACAGATTTGCAGTGATGTGCTGGTCAGAGGAGTAGAGGTCATGTGAGCTAGATCTACTTGCACCAGCTGACCAACTAGTCAATCAATATGCAGTCGACATTATTAGCATTAATGTATTGGAATATAGTCCTATAATCCTATTATTCTACTATTCAGATCAAGAAATCTAAAGACTACAACCAATCCACAATACGTATAGCCATTTAAAACATGGGAAATTATTACTGAGCCACTGTAGGTGATGTTATATAAACCACTGTAACCTTATTGACTGGAATGGGATAATAACGTTATCAAAGGCTGAAGGCTCATAAGGGCAATTACCTAGTAATAATCTAAATTCACGGGGTAAAATGCAGAAAAAAATGCAGTTTAAAACTGTTCAAGTCCACCTGCTGAATTCCTCACTTCCATCCACAAATGTGTGTGTTAGTCCACGTATCCTGGCGGGGGAACTGTAAGTAGTAACATAGGTTCTTATATACACTTTGCACAGCCTTGCCACACACCAAAACTCAATGTTTACCCACACTCTAGAGAATAATTGGAAGCTAACCGAACACGAATACAGCATGGTTCTTCAAAAGAGTAAAAAAATGGCTTATAGAGCCCCGAAATTTAGAAATAGAATTTGGAAAAGTTGGCAAAATGCCAAATGTAGGCCCAGAAAGCAGATTTACTCTGGTTCAGTAAATGCATTATATTAGCTACTTCTAACCATACCAAAGCCAGACTTCTATCCACCTCTGTGTTTCAGCTCTTCCTGCCAGCTCTCCCAAATGGGACTATGGGGCTCATTATGAGTTTGGCGATGAGTGGAAAAAGTAGTGGTAGTGGAATGAACCACTCTGATGAATTAAGGGTACCAGAAAATGCGGAAATACAGCTGACATCTGGCGGAATTAGCCCTAGCGCTAATGCCACGGTGGAATTAGTGCATGAGAAATAATTGTATTTCTGACATATTACAAATTGAAATACCACATAAATACTGCCTAACCTGGGCGCTAACTCTGCCAAAAACACACTGCAGTCACCACCACCTATAAGATGGAGATAAATGCAAATGGGTGATGAAAAGCAAGCCACAGGTGCACCCAATCTACCCAGAAAGGGAACATATGGTCTACACCTGCCGCAAACACACTTTCAAACACAACGCTGACACTACCAGTTCAAACTTGTGCATGCATCACATCTTGCTTTACATTGAGGTACATGTGCAGGAACAGCACCACAGATCACATGGAGCATAGAGGAGGAGCTGACGCCATGCAATGCGAGCTCCCATCCCCCAGGTCAGGCCCTCACCGTGGGCATTAACAGATGAGCTACTCTCCCTGATCCACAATGGCATCCAGAGCAGGATTAACATCAGAACTTTATTTACTTTCTTTAGTTCATATATAGGGAGGAACAATGTTCTTTTGATCACAAAAGAATGCACAATATATAAGACAAGAGATTTGATGGAAATCAGTCTACCTCTTACGATGTGGTACGTTCGAGTGAAATGCTGACCAGGTTGTAGGTGGGGAGTAAATGGAAGAGTTACCGGGGACAATGCATGGGCGGACATGCGTAGATTAAGGACAACAAACATTAGACATCTTAAGTGCAGGTAGGCGGTACGGCCAGCTGTGTTAATGGTGTGACAATGATGGACGAAGTGCTAGAATGGAGGCAGAGAAAGTGACGCACAGAGGCAGGTTAGAGGCGAGGGAAAAATGGTATCTAGAATGCAGATGAGTGGTAGGTTAAGAGGATAACTCTGTGGCATTTAGTCCGGTTTTGAAAAATCAGTGTGTACTGTTTCATGGATGTCTGGGGAAAGAGAAATTATGCAAGTCAAGCAAGAAGAGAGAAAGAGCAGAAGCGAGAGGAAATGCTGGGGGACAGGGGGCGAAGTGCCAAAAGGGTAGTCGAGGAGGCAGAGCAGAGATTCCGAGAAGGCTTGAAGAGTTGGATGTAGGAGGATAGATGCAGTGGTGCCTTACCATGTATAGATTTGTGAAACAAGAGAAGAAATAGAAATCTGACCCTGTTTTACATCATCAGTGTGATGCTGGAAATGCATTGGAGGGACAGTGCCTCCATGTCCTCATCCTGTAGGCCTTTTATCAGGTGTGTTCTTTGGTATTTTCTGTGCAGGAGTCCATGTTGGACTCCTGGCAGTGCAGCTCTTCCTCTTTTTGGTTTGGTGAACAGACCGTTGGGATACCCTTTTGGCACTCATGGGTGGGGGTACAAACCTGTTCCCCTAGTGTATGGTTTTGGGCACCTGTGTGTGGCCTACAGAACAGGGTATGGGCTGGTGGCAGTTCCATGCTGAATTTGACAGGTGCTCTGAGTATCCTCCATTTTGGGATACCAAGGCTCTGCCATTAGAATCAGTTGATTCCTGATAGAAGACAATATGGCCCCTGTGGCCTTTTGCTTTCTATTGCCTGTTACCTTGTTTTCGCAAAGTCCTGTGAAGCCCTGACTCTGTCCCTTCCCTTAACTGGCTGTTGGCTGGAAGTTCCACATATGGTATTGTGGGGAAGTCCAGGCCAGACTGGCTGGAGCCTTCCCAGTGACTGTATGTTGTGGGTACACCCTTGGGATGGGACCTGAGTAAATGGAGTGTGTGACCAATATACACGTCATATTATGGGTGTCTGGTTTCTGGTATGTAACACAATGAATGAGACAGCCCTTCCCGAAACTAGTATGAATGCAGTGTGGAGTGCTGAATGGCTGGATGCTTGTCCCAATCCACATTCCTTGTTGTGAGTGTCTGGAAGGAGAAGAATGGCCTGAATGCACTATGAGCCTGATTGGGTGCCTGCCTGCATGAATGCCCTTCTGAATGATTGGTTGTCTGAGTGTGACCCAGCAGAATGAATGAGAGACCAAATAGTATATCTGCGGACCTCTCACTGATGGAAATCGTTCAGTAGCTGAAGTTGAAACTTGATGCTTATTCTCGAAGCCGAGCCGGAAGAAGAAGGTTGACTGCTGTTACCTTCAACGCAATCTTAAAGCTGCTGTGCCTTCAAGAACTGATCCAAAAGAGGACCTCACTAGGAGAGCTCTTCCCGAGCGATGAGGGGCCATCGTGCCCCAGCTAACCTTTGCTGAAGCGCCCTGGAAGTCAGCCTTCGAAAGACTGTCGACCAGAGACGGAAACTGTTGTGGAAACTGAAGAGAAGCTGCCAGACATTCCATCCACCGTTGTCGACCAGTGTTCCGAGGATAGCTGTAACCGCTGGAGGCACGTCGAAGCCGTGTTGCCCAGAAGCGAGGATAGCTTCACGCTGTGCCATGGACGACCAGAGCCACACCACTCTGTTGCCTAAGAACACTTTGAATCAAGGACTCCCGTGTTCATCCCTGTCGACCGATTTGGGCCGCCGGAGAAAGTCAAAGTCGCCAATGAACCCAGGAGAATCCGCTAGTGGGTTTCCCGCCACCCGAAGACCACAGATGCCGATTACTTGACGCCCTTGCTGGGTCTAAGTTCTTCATTGACTCTTTACAGCAACAAACTCTTGTCGTTGAGGTGCAACACATGCCTCATCTTTGCAGGACGTCCATGACCGATCGTCGACTAGCACCATCAGGACCGAAGCTGCTGCCTCAACACCTTTGTTCACCTTTTCATTGAGGCATCTCGATGATCCATGGCTCCTTCCTTAAATGGAGTTCACTGAAGAAGGATCCATCGACGACCCAATGTTGACCTTTGCTAAACCAGGCACATTCGGGTGGTAGAACTTTATAGAAGGAAATAAGACTCTGCTAAAGCAATATATGGTTGGCTTGCTTATTATATTATTTACAGGATGCCCAAGTGGGGGGGGGTGCTCACACAGAGCTGTGCCTAGTGGTAGGGGCCCAGTATTCTGCCAATTGTTTAACCACTCCTATGTCTATTGGTGGTTCACTGTATTAATTGATTTTTATGCTATTTGAAACTGTCTACAGTTGATGAATTTTAATGGAATCTAAGAAGTAATTGTGGTATCACATAGAGACTGTATATATTTATCATTCTAGAATTGCCTGAGCACAAAGTGTGTTATTGTATGTATATACAACTCAAACCGTATTTATATAAAGAACTGTGTTATCACTAACATAGTGTGTGGACATTCCTTTGTGGGGTATTTGGGAATACACTGTACTTAAGAACCAGCCTGCATCACTTCCTGAGAGCTTAAGCCAATGTTACCAAATAGAGAATTTCGGCTGGGGTGCACTGTGCTTCTACTCTGCCATACAGAGAGCAGGAATACAGATACCCCCTCCAGTCTTAACAGTCAGCCATCCAGCCTGATGACGGTACAAGGAAGTAGGTGTGAAGTGAGGGAGTTCAAAGGGAGTCCTGATAGCGAAGTTAATGATATTGTCAAGAGGACAGAAAGCATAGTTGGTAGACCAAAGAGGATGCAGGCACAGTTGTCCATTTTAGAGAAGACAAGAGTGTCTAAGAGATCCATGATGTTGTTGAAAGGAAGGAGGTGCCTGATCTTTCTAAAATGTAAGAGGTTGAGGTGAGCTGCTGTTGCAGTTTTAGAGATGAAAGTAGAGAAGGTGTGAAACGTGTTATAGATGATGCAGAGTTCTAGGTGAGACGAGTACGGGAGAGTGTCAGGTGGTTACTTGATAGGCAGGGGAAGAGATGAGCCTTTGGCAGAGAAGAAGAACACTTATGTTTTGGTAGAGCTTAACATAGGAGAGTGCAAAGCCATCCAATATTTAATGGCAGAGAGACATTTTTAAATGTTGATAGATCAGAAAAGATTTCAGGAAAATAGAAGAATATTTGGGTGTTCATGAAGAGTTGGTACAAGAACCCAAAGGAGGAGGTTAGTGTCCCAAGAGCAGAGGCATAGAGTTAAAAGAGGGGGGGCCAAAACAGAGCCTTGTGGAACACAAACAGTTAAAGGAAATTGGTTCGGTGTGAGGTATGATTCAATCCAGACAAGGGCTTCTTTGGTAATCCCAAGTAGAAAGAGTATATTAAAGAGATCAAAGGGATTGACAGTGTTAAAGGCAGCAGAACGGTCAAGGAGAATTAGGATAGAGACTACTTTGGAGGGTTTAGCAGAGGAGATGAAATTAAAGACATTCATGAGAGCAGTTTCCGTGGAATGACAGTAGCGGAAACATGCTGCTAGGGGGGTCTTGAAGGTTGTGGATGTCTAAGAAATCGGTAAGACGCTTGAACACAACCCATTGGAACACTTTAAAGTGGTATGGGAGGAGAGACATAGGGCAAAATTTAGCCGGTAGGTTTGGGTCAGCCGCTTACCTTTTTAGGAGAGAGATGACAGTAGCCATTTTATAAATAGTGGAAAAACAAGCAGAATTGAAGGGCAAGTTGAACATTTCAGCGAGATGCAAGTCCACTAAAGGGGGAATGGGCTTCACTATTTGAGGAGCAAGAGGGTCCAATGGGGTGCAAATGGGGTTAGCCTTCAGCAGCAGAGATATGATTGCTTCAGTATTAGAGTGACTACTAAGGTAGATAGAGGCAGATGATGATGGTAGAGTAGGTGAAGTGCAGAATGTAGGAGGGCGGAGTATGAGGAAGGTCAAATGAGGAAGGTCAAAAGAAAGTCTCTAATTTTGGAAATGTTTGCAGCAAAGTATTCTGCTTGGACATTAGCTATGAGAGTGGACTTGAAAGTCATAGGTTTAGGAGGAGTGAGCAGTGAGTTTATAGTGGCCTGTAGCCAGCCATGATAGTCAATAAGGGTGATGTAGAAATCAATTTCTATCACGAGAGGACGTGAGAGAGTTCAGGGCAGAGAGGTAGAGTAGCAGGTCCTAATGAGAGTGGGTATACCTCCATTTGTGCAGCAGCCAATACATGTATGTGTGGAGTAAGTGCATGAATGGGGTGCCCTATGGTTGAGGATGCTGAGGTTTAGGGATGAAAGTTAACAGCAGGACGTTAGAGGAGTCCTATAGTATGAATTGGAAGCTGGAGAAGGCAGTATTAGTAGAATAGGCTTCAGGTGTGAACGAGGAGAGTGAGAACTGTAGGCCTGAGAGAAAGGGAAGAATGACAGAAGGTTTACATTTTCTTACAGTAATAAGTTAGGAGATTAGTGGGAAGAGGTCCGAGGGTTTAATGGAGATGGTGGTGGAAATAATGGAGTGACCAGATAGTATGATGTGACAGTAGTACTAGTGGCTAAGGTAGCTGTGGAGATAAAAGACCCAAAGAGTTGCCCCTGGAATGGGTAGGTAGCTTATGGATTGAGTGGAGATTGTTGTTACTAATAAAAGGTTCATATTTTTGAGAAGTGGTTTCAGAGGGAAGGTTAAAGTCTCCTAGAGAATGAGGTGATGTTTAGTAGAAAGAAAATCAAGGAGTTGCCCAAGTTCATCAAAGAATGGTCCAGTGACACCAAGTGGAGCAAAAGCAGATATGGTGAAGTAAAAAAGAGGTTGGAGAGGACATGGCATTGGATATTTGTGAGGTGTTGAGGCAGGATAAGAGTTGGTGTCCGACGCTTCAACCTCTGCCAGTCAGACAGGGAGAGTGAATTACGGATAATTTGAAGTCATTTAAGGTCCGCCAAAGTGGCAGTTTCAGGTGGAGTAATCCAGTTTCAGTGATTGAGAGGAGGCCTAGGGGAGTAGAGCTGGCATGAAAGTAGTGATACATGAAGTTGTGTTACATGCTGACTGGCCATTCCAGAATGCAATGTTTAGTTGGTGTGGTAAGAAAGAGTAATGTAAAGTAATGTAGAGGAGCTGAGTCTCAGAGGAAAAGAGGTCAGGTGGATAGGTGTTAGGGGAGGTATGATTAGCTTGTTGGCTTTATTAGAAGTAGGTGAAAGAGAGCTGGAGTAGTGGGAGTTTTGAGATGTGAGTTTTATGATAGGGATGGTAAAGTGCTTAATTTGTACCAGTGTTTGCCGGTGGCCAACACTGGCACTCTTTTTTGGGCACCGGAACACTATTTGATTCAGGCCGTGGGCCGCAGAGTGTAATTGTTTTGTTTGTTCAGAGTTTGAATGTTCTTCGATCTGATGTATATCTCGTGCGTGCTCTGCAGGCCATTGTGGGCTGGGCCTGGGACTACAGCAATCCAACCAGCCAATGTAAAACTAATATTCTGCTGTTAGTAATCAGTATTTGCTTAATTCTGTATAGTAACAGAGAATATACAGTTTTCATTGATTGTTCTTCTGGCCCAATGAAATGACATTGTGAGTGTGGGGTGGGTGCTGTTATTGCTACTTGCAGGCAGCACAACGCCACCTTCACTTCACAAGTTGCTGTTGCTGTGTTAGGGCATTGTGAGTCATGTGAGAGAGGGAGCCTGCAGCCCAGCACGTGTGGTGCCATGCCTGTGCGGCCTAGTTGTGCTTCCCCCTCAGCCTCAGAAGTCAACCAGCCCTTATTTTTCGTTTTGGCCAGGCCAGCAGCCTCGACCTGAGGAGAGACTCAGTCCCCAGCTCCCCCGACTACAAAGAAAGCAGGAGCACTGGTAAGCGTAACTTAGAGGTGACCGTGTGAAGAGATGTGAACAGTGCAGTGTGAATTGATTTTGTGCCGGCCGTCGACTCCAAAGAAAGCAGGAGGCAGCCTGACAGGCATTTATCAGGTGATGAATGCCCAGGCGTGGCCTGGCCTCAAACCTAATGTACGAGTCAGCCCAACCTCCTAGAAAGCCCAGTGTATCCTCGAAGAGCCCTTTAATAAAAGCAAAGAAACTCGCAATGCAGGTCTGGCTGCCTTATAAACCCACCGATGGCCAGCAGCCCAATGTCACTAGGTGGCAGAGCTAAAAGCTAGCGCTTCGAATTCCAAAACGCTAAACAGTGCCTTAGAAGCCGTGGCCGATAGATGCACTGTTGCAGGTAACGTGGTGTTTGGAGTGCAATGTTCACACAAGACGTTACCTGCAGGCATTTACACAATTACATTTACAGTGACAGCGAAAGTTTCCAAAAATCACAAACTTGCATTTGAAAATGTTTATTAATATATGTTCCAAAGGCCGAGTGTATGATCCATCGATCTATCCGTTTACCCAGCCACCATCCTAATCACAAAATGAAACACACAGTCCTTCCACTCTTCAATGTATCCATCCTCAGCCAGTCTGGCGCTCACCCCTCCATAGTCACATCTGGAATACACAATGGTTGTGCTGTAGATTGTGTAGTGTTGAAGTTGTGTTACTTGCTGCTCCAGCAAGACCTGTGTCTTGTTACTCCTAGACCTAGGTGGCCCCATGCTGGACTATTGCATTTAGCCTATGTTGATTTGCCTATGTTTTGATGCACCTATCCCTAGGCGGCCCCATGCTGGACTATTGCATTTAGCCTATGTTGATTTGCCTGTGTTTTGATGCACCTCACCCTAGGCGGCCCCATGCTGGACTATTGCAAATTAGGCATTTTGCCTATTCTCATGTCCCCTATTGTTGATTTACCTATTACCTAGATTGATTTACATGTGTGTTGTTACACCTTGCCACACGTTGGACTTCACATTTAACCTACGCCCATCTTTCCAATTGCTCCCACAGCCCTAGGTGGCTTACCATGCTCTGCACCTAGACTTATGCTGCTACCTTTGTTTGCTGTATCAGCCCTAGGTGGCATTACATTGCATTGCCTTATATAGCACCTGACATCTTGCCACTAACATCACACCCTGGTTCCGATATGTTGCTGCACCTCTATACTATCTGCCATCTCACTGCACTATGGGCTCTTGTTACTCCCCTGACTAGAAAAGTGTTAAGTGCCTCATTACTGCCCTATTCCACACACAAAACAACCTGGACTACACGTCTACCATGCCACTAGACCTGATTCTGGCCTCTCTGACAATAGCCTATCACTCCACTGCACCCATCTCACCTGTTACACCGATACACTGCTCTACCCAAAAGCCTAACTTCCTGCATGACACTAATCCCTACCTCAACTCTCCTGCCTTATGGCTCCAACACTTTGCTACTAAACCCAAGCCTAACCAACCATGCCCGTTACATCTAAGAAATACCAGATTAAGAACCAGATTCCTTTACGTGCCCAAATGCCAAACTATTACCCGCATTAACCACACTAACACCAGTCAAACACATCCTGCCCAGGTACAACCAGACAACCCTAAAACACCGCTTTAAAATTAGGTGAGGGGTGCGCTTATCAATGCTAGATCCCTCACTGCCCATGCCCTTGACATCGCTGATCTCATCACCACACAAAACCTCGTCTTTATTGCCATTACGGAAACATGGCTTCACACAGCTTCAGGCCCCTTACTGGCACTTGCCATTCCTAATGGATATTCCATTATTAGAAATGACCGCAACTCTAACCTCTCCAAAGGAGGCAGAGTCGCATTCATCCACAAAGATGACATCAACATAAGACTGATCCCCAACACACAATTCAGTTCTGCTGAGTCCATTTCAGTCAAACTTTCTCTCTCTCATAACAATACAGCCACTATACACCTCATTTACAGAGGCTGGGCCCACTTGCTACCTTCTCCAATGAGATCTCAACTATCCTGGCAGACAACACCAAACCCAACTCCCAAGTCTTACTACTTGGTGACCTTAATCTCGGATTCTCTGATCCCAATGATTCACTTGCTGGCGAGATTGCCAATAATATCTCTAATCTAGGATTCTCTGATCGAATTCTTGAACCTACCCATTCAAAAGGGAGAACGCTCGATTGGATTGCCGACTTAAATTGCAACACCCATATCATCTCTAACGACCCATGTGCTTGGTCTGACCACCACATAATAATTTTTAACATACCAGCCACAGATCCCCACACCAAACCTAACATTGCGCCATCCATCCCTACTAGAAATAAAAAGGATATTACCAAGGCCAAACTTCTCCCTCTGATCTTGCCATTACTTAATAATCATGCTCTCTCACCTGATGACCCAACTGCCCTGGTGGATATCTTCAACCAAACCCTGCTCAAAGCCATCAACACCATAGCACCTCTTAAAACTAGGAAACCCAAACAGCGTGCAAACCTCAATTCCTGGTTTACACCATATCTTTCAACCCTACGCAAAGTGAAGCGGAGCGCTGAAGCACTCTGGAAAAGTCTACCCTGCGAGACTAAAAAAGACAATCTCATTCTAGCAACCCTTAATTACAAGGAAGCAATTCTACAAGCCAAGAAAGAAACTTACAACCAACGTATTTCACAGGCCGAATCCAACACGAAGGAGCTATTCAAAATTCAGACTGAATTAGAAGCCCCTTCCTCCACCCCAGACAACTGCAATAAGGACAGCATCTGGTGTGAGAATATTCAAAAAGCTCTCCTTACTAAAATAACTACACTACAAGCTAAAATTAATATCAAACAAAACTGCCTGCAAACTTCCTCCATTAGCAAACCGTTGACCAATAAACCTAAAAACCCCCTCTTTATGCACACTCCCTCCAGCTTTGCCCCTCTCACCATTAATGAGGTGGAAAGTATCATTAGTAAATTGAAACCATCCAACTGTCAAGGCGACTCCTGTCCCGCTCCCATCATCAAGGAATCTGCCCGTGAACTTGCTCCTTTCATCACTGCCTTTATTAACTCCTCATTCCACTCGGGCATTGTCCCCAACAACCTTAAGGACGTTTGGATCATCCCACTGTTGAAAAAACCATCGCTGGACCCGAGTACCCCCACTAACTTTAGGCCGATCACCACGGTCCCTTTCTTATTGAAAATTCTGGACAGGGCAGCGTATTTACATATTCAAAATTACCTAGACAATAACAACTTACTTGGCACAAGACAATCTGGTTTCCGTCCCAAACATGGGACGAAAACAGCCTTACTATATCTGAAAACCCAAATTGAGGACCTAAAAGATAACGGCAAACTGGCCCTACTACTACTCCTCAATCTATCCGCAGCTTTTGATCTTGTCAACCATCAAATCCTCTGTCGCCACCTGAAATCTGCTGTACACTTCTCAGATAAAGCTACCAAATGGATCAGCTCCTTCCTGGACAACAGGCAGATGAGGGTATTCTCACCTACCGCTTCTGCAGAACCCACTCCGGTACCTTGTGGGGTACCTCAGGGCTCTTGTACCTCACCTACGCTTTACAACGTCTTCATGAAACCACTGTTTGATGTTCTTGATTATCTGGTTGTCACCTACACCAACTACGCTGATGACACCCATATACTCATCCCTATCACAGGCGATTACCTAGTGGACACAAAAGCCTTGAATCACGTCTATCAAGTCATCCAAGCATGGATGGCTCAGCATGAGCTCTGTCTTAATGATGATAAGACAGAGCTCCTCATCCTGGGCTCTCAACAACGACTAAACAGACTCGACCCGGCCTTCAAAACCTTCAACATTGATGGAAACACCATTAAAGTCTCTTTCGACACCAAAACATTAGGAATTTACCTCGATTCCACCCTATCACTTAATAGACAAACTAATGCAGTTGTCTCGGCATCCGCCTACACATGTAAGTTTATTACAGCATGTCGCCTCTTCCTCACCACACAGAACTGTACTATCCTGGCCAGGACATTGGTCATGGCCAAACTAGACTACTGTAATGCCCTATATCTTGGGACTAGCCAACGTAACTTGAACAAACTACAGGTTATGCAAAATAATGCAATTAGAGCTGCCCTTAACATCTCTAGATCCTCACACATCTCTGAGACAAGGAGACGCTTACACTGGTTATCAGTGATGCAAAGAATTGCTCTGAAATCTCTTACCCTCACACATAAATGTGTGTATAATCATTCCCCCACCTATCTCTCCTCTCGCTTCTCTCACTACACGCCCTCCAGACTACTCAGATCGGCTCAAACACACTTTCTGACCATCCCCAGATACAAACTGCAGAAAGCTGGGGGAATCAGCTTCCCTGTCCTTGCCTCCAAACTATGGAATGTGATTCCCTTACCTATTAGATCTGAATACTCTCCTACCCTTTTCAAACATAGAACCAAACTATGGCTAGCTAGCAATGTTGCCTAAATGACCAAACTCATTTCAGGACTCTCGTTCGGCTCTTAACTGCCTTTGCCTGTATGTATTCTTGCTAACTGTAGATATTGTGTACAGCACATTGTTAACTATGTATATCTCTACCGCAAATGTAGATACTCCTGCACATTATATTGTATACTATGTTTTATTGTATGTATATATTGCGTTAACTGTCCACTTTTTTTGTAACCAGTACTGTATTACACTACCTTGTCAAGATATGCGCCCGGTTGCCCTTGGGCCCGGTTGCGCTATATAAATAAATAAAATATAAATACAAATACAAATTATAAGAAAGGAGGTTGATCGTGTATTACTGTGTAATTGCCGCCACCCCTTTTAACCTCACCCGCCACCATCCTTTCGTGTGTTCATATGCCATGATGGCGAGAATAAGCCCACCCCGAAACATTATGGGCCATGAACAGCCTAGTCGCCCTCGAGCACACACATACCCGCACTACTCCCACAGCAGCCCGTGAGATAACTGATCTGTGTGTGAACAGTGGCTATATCACACTTGCTGCGAGCTGGCACATGTCCGTGTACAGCAGCCGACTGCCCCAAAAAGATACACATTGAGGGCCCGATTCATGGGATTCTTAGATTTCTCAAAATCAATTCTCAAAAAATTCCATGAATCGGGCCCTTAGCTATTTTCATTTATTTGCTCATGCGGCTTTCGTTTACTGTGGATGTTCTTGAAATCATTGTGTCTAATATACATACGTGTTTTTCGATGCGAACATTCAATTGAAAAACGTGAAAGGTGCTATACAAATGATCGTTACATTACATTTGTAAATCAGACCAATACAAGTACATTGCACTCACGTGTTTTTAAAGCACAGCTCATGAGAGAAATTGTGATATTTTCTCCGGCTTCTAAGCACTTTAGTAATACGTGTGTTTATTGTGCAATTGAATGGTGCTTCATTTATAGACTAATGAAGTAATGAAGGGCTTAGCAGTTGTAAAGTGCAGGGTGGTCTGCAGCTGAGACAAGCACTGAGCTTGCTAAGCTATCCATTCAGTGGGGGTGTATTTGCGCGTGCACCTATGTTGGCACCGGGAAGGCACACGATCTTGGAATTGCACAGTCAGCCACATCCTGTGTGTGTGTGCATGTTAATGCGTGTGCAAGCATATGCATCTGTATGCAAATACATAGTTATACGTGGGCATATGGAATGCGCCTGTGAATCTATACGTGTGAGTGTGCGAAACATGCACTCGAGTCCGTGGGAATGCCTGATGGCCTTGGAGTGAGGGACCCACACAGATCCACAGTAGAGTCAGAAGGCGTTCGCCTCCCAGGCTCCCACCATGTCTAGAAAGAATGGTTGGCGAGTTGGCGACCCCTTCCTATGTATCCGCGTTGCAATCCCTTATTTGCTCTCCCCCCCCTGCTGCTCGCGCTAACAGTGTCACTACTACTCAACGAAACAGCAACTAAATGTGTCCTCTCTGCGATCTGCCGAAGATCAATAACTATTTTCGGAAATTGATTGGTTTTGCAGCTTGGAAGTAGACACGGCGCCGAATCGCGCCAGGGGATATAATCAGCCGGTAAATGGCAGTATTAATGCAACTGTTTGGTTTGCTGATATCATGCCCTATTGAAAAAGCCCCTAAAACAATGAGCGTATTTGCGCACATTCATGCTTCATTTTCTGCCTTTTGCTCAAAGCAGGCACCTGTGCTAGTGAGTGAGTCCGGAAACAGGTGCTTTGTTGAGCGACAGTGTACCTCCTAGAAGAAGCCTGCAGTACTGTATGTTAAGTTCTACGGTGCAGGAAAAGGTCCACAGTGCCCTTGACCTCGGCGCTGAAAGATGGGAGGCGCGCACTGGGAAGGCCCAGTCCTGCCTGTGAGGTGACATAAGTAGAATCTGTGATGTGTGTTGGGTGGTGGTGTGCAGGGGTTTGTTTGTTTTATGCATTTATATAGCGCTACGAACCCTCAGGCATCTGAGCGCTGCTTATTACCCACAGTGTGTGGTGCTCATTTATCGACGTCAGAAGGATGAAAGGCTGAGTTTGGCCTTGCCGGGATTCAAACCTGCGTCAGCAGGCTCTACTCGCTGTGCTATCTGACCGGGTGGCAGCAGCTGGATGCGCACCACCTCCTTCTGTCAATTCAGTTCCCTAGCAGGCTGCCACAGCCACGCCCAGCACCCCAGGTCAAACTGCATCCAGCTGTGTGAACAGCTGAGCTGCCCTGGCCTGGCCCCACCACTGCCCACCTCTTCCTGATTTTGTTTGCCACTGCTGCCCCCTTTAACCTCCATAGCACACATTCATGCCGGGAGACCAGACACAGCGTTGCCCCAGAGACTGCCCAGACGTCTAACAAGTGTGGTCTAAAACTAGAAGTGTGTTCAAATGCACTCTTTTGGCTCTCAGGGTGCTGGAATGCCGGAACCAGTACATCTACCATAACAATTGTTTCCCAACTTTAAAGCATTATACTTCCTCAACCCATGTGTGCCAGCATTCCCCATCCATCCCACTACTAGCCTGTGTCAGCAGTTGCTGCAGCGCCAAACATGTAACATGGAGCAACAGCAGTGTGATGGGCTGGTGGTAGGCCGATCTAGGTCTAGCACAGAACTGGCTCGGGCAGCCCGAACTGCGTTATGGGGCCAATATGAGGCCAATATTCTTTGGGCCCTGGCACTTATTTTTTTACCAATTAAGCATGGGGTAAAGGAGGAAGCTGTGGCATGATTGGAGAAAACATAGGAAGAGGTGAGTAGGAATATAAGCAGGAGCAGCATGAATAAATGCATTGTAGGTGAGTACTGCAGTGTGGAGAGACAGCACAGTAATTCGCAAGCTAGGAGTACTCACAGGTGCAGCAGGTAGGAAGGCGAAAGCAAAGGCGCATAGGCAAAGAGGCAGAGAGACTGGTCAATAGCTCATCTTCACCGTTCAGTGTTCCACCCTTAGCTGGGATGCCCGGAGCTGTACACCCCTAGGGAAATAGCACACGCTCTTGTCACCTCATCGCCTAGTACAACAGTGGTTAACCTCTGATTTCGTAACTGGTGTAGCTGGGGTGAGGAGATTACTGCCTTTCCCTGACTGGTGAAGCTTATGTCAGTGCTGCATTTTTTCATCCATTGACACCTACCAGCACATTGTGGGCATGCTGCATGACATGACACCACCAACATTTTCAGTTGTGCTTAAACAGGTGCTTGAAGCACTCTTGTGCCATGCACCCCAGCCCATCTCCCTGCCCACCACCCCAGCTCAGATAAATGCCAGAAAGACATGCTTTTACTCTGCAGCATACCTTCCCAATGCTATTGCCACTCTGGACTGCACCCATGTGGCATTGTTTACCCCCGCCCCCTAAGCAGCAGAAGAGGTATGTATACTGCAACCAGAAGTAGTATGATTCTTTGAAAGCACAGGTGACCTGTGATGCTGACCTCACCTCACATACTGCTGCAGCTGCTTTCCTGGTTCCACCCCTGATGCAGTGGTCCTCCAGAACAGCACACTGCCTGTGTACATGAAAAGCCACAGAGGGCAAATGGACATGGATACTCGGTAAGTATAAGTGCCATCACACATAGTAATCTTGCATCACAAGTGAAATGTTATTTGAAGGGGGCATGGCAAGTACATGCAGGACCTGCCCTCTCACTCCACACATAACATCCACCAGCCCACAAGACTAGGCCCTGCAGGACAATGCAGCAGTATGCCACTATTTCACAAAGAGAAGATTGCATTAATCACAATGCATAAGGACCACACACCTACACAGCCAATATCACAGTTCACCACTGCACAATGCTAGTGCAACACTGGCAGGCAGTATTGGCATGTAAGCTGCAAATCCTGTATGTGAATCCATGACAGCAGGAATGCGGAAACCTCAAACATGCACAACAACAAACACACGCCCATCAGGGCACATGCATGACAGCACTGCACAGGGTCAATATAGACAACATGTAGATTGCAAATCCTATAACAGGCTGTGAAGGTAAGAATTGGTGGTTGTCAGCTGTGTTCACAGGATATCTAAATGTGACAATGCATATCTACCCCCATATTGTATCACACATCATTCAATTACTTGTACGGAAAACCATGTTGTACAACAATGTGGCATAATGGCATGAAGAGTGTCGATCCACATGACATGAAAAATGACACATGCCTCAATGCACTGTGACTGACACCTGGGACATTTGCCCTTGTAGGTGACTTGGTATATCCCCTGCTCTCATGGCTGATTACACCTGTGCACAATCAACCTACACCACAGGAGGTGGTCTACATTGAGACACATGTCAGAACCATGCTGTGGAAGATGTGGACCTGTGACCTACCGAACAGATGTTTCCTGTGTTTTCACCTGACTGGAGAGGCCGTGGTGCACAGGCCAGAGAAGGCTGGGCAAATCCTTGTCATTTGTGCTATGCTGTGCAAAATGTGCCTCAGGTGACATATCCCTCTGCTGTCGGATGACTTTATGCCTCCCCCAACTTCCTGCAGATGAAGTGCTGCTACACAGTGAGGGTGTTGAAGGCAGGGATGGCCATCTGGTGGGGCAGGAACTAATAGAAAAATGTCTCTGCCTCCACCCTGAGAAACAAGCTCATCAACGCCATAAAACCTTTCCTAACAAAGGACAACTGTCTTTCAATAGCCACAGCCACCATAGGGGCCAAGCTTGACCATTGCAACGCGCTCCTAGCTGGCACATCCATAAAAACATAAACAACTCCAAATCAGCCAAAATAACTCACTAAGAGCAGCGCTAAGCATTCCCAAAAGAGACCACATTTCATATGCAAGAAAGACTGTCCACTGGCTCCCAGTCAAAGACCGCTTCACATTCAAAATTCTCACAACCACACACAAATGCATTTACCTTACCGCACCGCCCTACCTTTCAGACACACTATCCAGATCTATCTCAACTAGGCCTATTAGAACATGCTACACCAACCAACTCACTGGCCTGCACATCAGCAGGGTCAAAGCAGGAGGGATAAGCTTCCCATACATAGCCTCAAAGCTCTGGAATGCGCTCCCCACTGCCCTCAGAGCAGAAACCTCTCTCCCTGCCTTCTGAAAGAACCTGAAGACTGTGCTCTTTAACTAACTTCTCTCTACTCTCCCACCTGCTCAGCTTCCTCTCTATGTGCTTTGTAAACTGTCCTATTCAAAATGTATAATAATTTTGTCTGTTTTTATATGTAACTAAGCTATGTTCACTCACTGTGACAAGTGCCACGATGCCTTCAGGTGGCTGCGTGCTCTACAAATATGAATAAATAAATACAATAAATAAATTGCAGCTCCTGCACACGTTTGTTCATAGTCACGTAGTAAATAGTTCACTTTCACACAAAAAGAAACTGCATGTGCTCAAGTGTGCATGTTATTTATTGAGAATTGTGCAAAGCACCCATTGCCCCCCACCTCCCTCAATCCCCAACGCCCATTCCTACCCACCTCCCTCAATTCCCAGCACCCATTCCCACCCATCTCGCTTGTGCCTGAAGAACTAGCGTCAACACAAATAATGTAATTTCGGTGGCCTCATGCTCTTGCCAGGCTGTTGCAGCAGTGAACAGGCCACATTGCGCTGTGAGTGGAGCAGTGAATTCCCAGACGATGACCCCTCCTTGGGGGTGACCGAGATGGATGGGTGAGACTCCTAGACCCAGATGTGCTGATGGGTCCGGGGCATGCTGCTGCAGAAATGCCTTTGGTAATTGCTGGTGGGTCCGGGGCATGTTGTTGCAGAAATGCCTTTGGTGACCTCCCTTGCCCTCTGACCCAAAACAGTAATGGCAGCAGTTGCCAGGGACAATTGCCGTCATTGGCTGTTTATGGATCTGGAAATCCTGCCTGATGAGCCCTTTAATGAGTCAAAAACAGCCTTTAGATGCCGCACCTGCATTGCATCAATGTTCTCAATGTGTGCTTGGGGCTCTTGCATCATGCCCAGCCTCCTCCAGATCGCATCAATGGAATTCTGAAGCAAGCCCTGAGGGTTACGGACAGGGAGCAGGCTAAAGCAGGGGGTTCTGATCCCCCTGTCACCTGCGTAAAGTGGTCCAATGACATTATCATTGCTCCCATTTGTCTTTGTCATGCTGCTGATGGCATTGGATGGATAACTCAGGTTACAAAGGGAATTTAAGGGGCAGATTGGTGTGTACAGGTGTTGAGGCATGGGTGGCAGTGGCTGCATGTGGATCCTCACAAATATCAACAGGGGCTGGCTGGGGAGTGGAGGATGCAGCTGCCAGGGGTGCTGCAGCTGAAGCCCTGTGCTGCCACCAGGTGGTGTGCCAGAAGTGACATGTGCAATGCTGGTGGAGGTGCCATTTTCCACACTTGTCAGAGCAGTTGCAGCATGTCTACTTAGCAAAGCAGCCATGCCGCTGCTGTGCCCTGAGGCAAGTGTGTCACTCCTGCCCACCCTCCGGCTCTTGCGCAAAAGAGAGGAAACATGTCCAAAATTAACGGACACTCCCGTCCCGTGCACACGCATGTGCTGGTAAAATCCAGTCAGTAGTTAAGAACATTGATCCTGTAATTCATTCTATTATAGATGTTAGTTCTAATAATCTTATGGGTGTTGGGTCTAGTAAATACAAAGTACTTATATTGCTGCAGTATCAGACAATTCACCCGTTTCTTGGGCTATTCCAAAATTCAATATATGTCAGTAGTCAGTTACTCAGTTACAATTCAGTCTATTCTTGTAATTAGAGAGGTTCTGTAAAACATTAAGTGAAGGAACTGGTATGTCTTTCTAGGAAGTCATGAATAAAGTGAAGAAACTGATATGTCTCTCTAGGGAGTCATGCATCGAAGCATAATGTATAGGCAGTAATAGCTACCTCATGGATGGTAATCGTCAGAAGGATCGTCTCTAGGTTCACCCTGTGTTCAGCCACCAGCTACAATGTGATCTAGGAGTTTATGAATACAAGGGTATGGAAAAATAGAGCTTGGTTACCAGTCCACATTCAGTATTAGCTAATGAATTTTAATGACATATATTAAGTTTTGGAATAGCCCAAGAAACAGGTGAATTTTCGGATACTGCAGCAATATAAGTACTATGTATTTACTACACCCAACATTTTGTAACACTGATATGGATGTTTTACTTACCTTGTAAACTACCTTGAAGTCTGAAGCATGAAAGTTAATTTCCTCCTGATGAAGGGATAGATATTTCCCGAAACGCGTTGAGCCAACTGTACTACTGTATACATGGTTATATTCAAAACTTTTGTTTGTAAAAATATTGCGAATCTGTGAACGTCTAAATTCATAAAACCCATATGATTATTAGAACTAACATCTCTAATAGAATGAATTACAGGATACATTTTCTTAACTACTGACTGGCTTTTACCAGTACAAGCATGTGCAAGGGACGGGAGTGTCCATTAATTTTGGGCACTTTTCCTCTCTTTTGCCATTAGTTCTACAGCTTCTAGTGTCAAAGCCGTCCCTTTCTCCTCTGCACCCTTAAAAAAACCTTAAAACAATTGTTCTACACACAATATCACTACAATTTATTTAATAAGGAGTGCATCTGTTCCTTCTTGTTTCTGTTACATCCTCCTTCTCTTGCCATGGCAGAGCACTGCAGGGTTTAGGTGCTTGCTGCAGTGGATGTGCCGTGGGATGTAGATGGCCCCACCTCTTCTCCCTGAGATGACTGTGAACCTGTTGTGTGGACAATGACATGTTGCAGGCCAATGGGAAGGGCTCATTGGCAGTTGGCCTGCTAATATTGCGTGTAGAAGTGTTGGCGCAGGGGTTTCACTTAGCCACTTAGCCTTTTGCAACACACATGGGTGCTTCTCTTGGTTGTGTCGGGTCACATGCTCATTTCTCCCACAGTGATGTGTATTTGCACAGTCTCCCACCTTCCCTTGCACAAGCATGTAGTAGCAGTGCATTTGTAGACATTGCCATTTTGTTGGCCGTTCCCCTGTCCATAGGGGACATCTGTGCTGGGAGACACATGGATGGGATGTGGATTTGTTTAGTTCATTCTCATGTGATAGTCAACATTCATACTCACCATCATCGCCTTGACTTCTGGCTCCAACTCCCAACGCCCTCAATCCCTTCCATGTGGGGGCTGCTGCTGGCTTCCAATCCTATGGTGTCAGGGCAAGGGACTCCAATGTACCTCCTGCTGTGGCAGATGTCTCCCAACAGTGATTTGCCATTAGGATGCGGACCCTGGCCTTCATGTTGTCCCTGCACTTGCAGCACTCCTCACTATTATGTAGGACTGTGCCCACTGCTGCTACCATGTTCCTTATAGAGACCCAGATGGCAGTCTTCCGGTTAGGGCTTTGTCAGCGAGGGTGGATCATTCTTTGTCAGTTTTTAGGTCCCTGCCCCTAGTGCAGGAGCAACACAATTGCCTGGCTGCAAGCTTGGGAAAGAAGGACCTCAAGGTATCCTGAGGAGACTGCAACTGTGCCCTTTCCAGTGAGGACGTGATGATTTTCCTCAGACAGGAGTTCGGATGCAGTACCTGTTCCCACATGCTAATGCCTTATTATGGAGGCAGTGATAAGCTTATGACTAATCTAGAGATTTTGTGCCCTAGAGAAAATGTGTTTGATCCTGCTGTCCCAAGGGCTCATGTGTTAGTAAGTAGCCCAGAGATTCAGACCTCCAAATCAAGTTGCAGATGTTAGATCATGAGGGCGCATGAGATTTTTTAGCTAACATGGATCTTCGGTGAGTTGGGAACTTAGACACAGAACAGAGTGCTTGACTTCCTGCTTCAGCAGTGATTCGACTGCAAAGCATAGATTAAGAGTGAGAAGATGATTGAGCTTAAAAGTATAGTCTGACACAAAAGCCACTTGTAAGGGAGGTACGCTCTTCAACTCTAGAGGAGGCACCATTTTATTGATTCTCTTAGGACTGATAGAATGACGCACAGGCATCTAATTTTATGTGCCAAAGTGCTCTTCGGCAGCTGATAGCAATTGCCACAATCACCAAAGTCGGTGGAAAGCCTTCTGGGGATGCACTGGAGCTTCTTGATCTGTCAGTGATGCAGCTAACAAGTTATATGAAAAATGTCTGACTGACCTGACATGGGCAAGTGCTTTGCCAAAGACAGTAGAAAGGGTTTACCATAGATAATTAGTTGTGGGCCTGCTGATTCAGGCAACTACCGGAGACTATTCATCAGCAACTCATTCAGTTTGTCATGTACCAGCAGCTTCTATGGACCTCTCTTCAGTGTTCCTCCTGTGTAAGCCCAAAATGGCAGCTCTCAACCACTGCTAGTCTACTATAGCTTTCAGTATCAACTGTGAACAAGGTTTCTCACTGCAGGATTTCAGAAAGATTTACTTCCGAGATGCCAACATTCTGCTGCAACGTTGCATTGCTTGTGACGACTTAGAGCCCCTTTTTGATGGTGTTGGTGGCTTTTCTTGTGAATGCTAACTCGAACTCCAATTACCCTCAACCATCTTAAGTGGGCTTCCTAGCATCCGCAAAGCTAGCCCAGTTCATTCTCATCTCAGATCTGCATGCCACCACCCCAACCAAATACATCCGCACATCAAGCAGAATTGTACATGACTTAGAGAGGTGCAGAACGGGTTCTATATATCTCGTTATAAATTTGCCAGTCCAGTAACAACGATACCGGTAAGCTTACCAGTATTGTTGTTACTGGACCAGCAAACTACAAGTTCTTCTTGCGGGTGCCTTCCTGTCCACCAGGTCTGACCTGCATCCGACCTCCACATTCCCATTGAGCCCTATAATGGGGAGCATTTTATTCCGGCACCCGCGAGTGGGTAATTATCGGGTCCGGCGGGCCGTAATTGTAATTGACCATTCACGGGTGCCGGAAAAATGTGCAAGTTTGGCGGTAGCCTGCCGGTTTTACCACCAAGGCTACCTCCGAACTTGTAATGAGGCTCTATGTCTTTTTTTCCACTTTTTGAAGGCTGCACATAAAAATAATTGATTTATTTCGGTCGATTTGTGCGCCCCTCAAAAAGCCAAAAAAACACATAGCTAAGGCTTTTTTTTATTTGGGGGTTTCACTCCCCAAACACCCTTTCCTTCCCTACTACCACGCTCCCGAGACCCCCCACCACATACACACACTAACAGTTTTATTTCGTCCCCACCCTTCCCCTTCTCAAACATTTTTTTTCACACACACACACACAGACACTTACCAGACACTCCTGCAACTCATCTTCTTGCTCTGCCATGCCTATCAGCCCCTGCGCGCACCTGTGTGCTTCGCATCATCTGACAGTACGATTTAGAAAGACTACTCTGTGCGGCCACAGTGCAGTCTTTCTAAATCGATCTTCTTTTATTGACTTTTTTTTAAAACGATTATGTCACTTATTAACGCAGAACGAGCTAGCAATGTTAAGACTAGCATGTCATGTTTACTGGGTTCAAGCAATCCGCAGTAACAGCATTAATAATACGGATGATGATTAATATTATACTGTAGTCAGAACAAATACCTGAAAAAGAAAATGTATCCTGTGTGTGCGAAAGAAATAATACATGCCTTTAGATTCTTCTCAAAATTTCCACTCAGAATCAAGGCACCAATCTTGTAAGTAATGAGTACACCATAAACTAATGTGTTCAGTGACTTAAATAGAAAACTCTGCCATTGAAAACTACAAAGGCAAACAAGGTATCTTTTGCCTTTCACTCAACACTAAAGGATTGATTTTTCCTACATTGACACTTTGAAATAGTTAATCTAGAGCTCTCAGGTTTCCAGTGGGCATGTTTGTGAAGGCCATGCAGTACCGTTTTTTTCCTGGGAGTTGTAGTTTTATCTTTCCAATTTGAAGTTTAGCAAAACTACAAGTCCCAGAAAGCCAAACAAAACTAGGACTGGGGGTCTTCTCAGTCATGGCTTTGGGGAAGATGAGAGCACTGACCTTCCTCGTTGCATTTGAGGCCTAATTATATATGTAGTCATGTATTTTTTAAAACCTTCGTACAAAACAAATGTTTACATATCAACATTGATACAACTAAACACAGGACAATTCAATAGAATTTCATACCATAACATTTGTTAAAAACCATATAAAACATAATTACCAGACAACAAAGTGTTCAGACATTATTACATCATTATTACATCAAATTAAATGATAACTATATTGCCAATATTTCATAAATAAGCCATGCAATGTTCCAATCATACATTAAGACCATCAGTAACTGCTCTTATACTTGACAATTATGTCAAACACTTTCCAAATGTAAAATGCAGCAGCCACAGCTATCGGAGGGGGTATCAGCAAATAGTTGGCTCCAAAACGGATTCCCCAAAATATGTTCAATCTTATAGACAATCTTAGTATAGCCTTTAATATGTTGCTCACTAAGTCTAGGGAATCCTGTAAGTATATGCCTAACAGTCTCAGTCAGATTTATATAAGCAACACATTCTCAGGTTATACTGGAAGTTACTCCAAGAGCCAATATTATCCATTCTGTGTAATAGATCCATCAGTAGATGCATTATAAAATTACACAGCTGCCTGTTATAAGGTTAATAACGTAACTAAACGGTTTTGGGAAATGAAACTACTGTTTGACAAAATAATGTTGACATTATCTGGGGCCTGAATATATGGCTCCCATATAAGTCCTGTTCATTTTCACTGTATTTTGTAGATGAACATATTGCAAAGTAAAGTTAGGTCTGGACATTTGAAACAATGCTAATTATTCTTACCACATTCTGAAGAAGAGCCCGGAGTACTAATATGATAAGCCTATATATAACATTGTCAAACATATATGCAACGCATTATGTAGTGCAAAGGTACAATACTGATCACAGCATAACATTTGCATTTGGTATGGTCTCTGTAATGAGAGTGGACAAACCAATTGAACTCCATTTTTAAATGCATCTTCTGTGAGTTTATGTACTGCTTTGACATTTCCAACTTCTAACAACTGACACGTTTTGCTCACCTTCCTTCCACTTTGCTGGTCTGCAGTGCATCCGTTTGCTATTTGGAATCCAGTGTTCAACAGTGGTGACTTTTGAGCTAATAGTGCTCTTTGACCTGCCCCCTTCCTCTAAAAGCCGCTGCAGAGCGCTGATGCAGCACTATGCATTTTGAGTAACTTCCTTCAACTTGGCTGGTGCAGCGCAACTACTTGCTATTAGCGCTACAACTACCAGCAGTGGTGACTGTTGGGATAGACATGCCCTTTAAACCACCCCCAACCTCTAGAAATAGCTGCAGAGCACTGAAGTGGTGCTTCAGTGGCACGCGTGTCACCACCATGCCAGCAACCGGCAAAAAGACTTTGGAAACCTTACGCCAGGACTTTACAGATTCCATGGCAGCAACTAATGACATGGTAAGGGACTCGTCTTATATATTGCCCGACAACAATGCTCACAGATGTGACCTAAAACATCCAAGATAATATCCTCCCACCACCATTAAGACCAACTGGGAAGTTAACATCTCAGTCCACCCTACTAAAATTACCTGATATTTTTTTCCACCATAAAGGGTTCAGTGCTTACCTTTTCTGACACTCTTGACAGCCATACCTCCTCCCCATTGGACTGCATGAGATCTAAGTATTACATGATTCCCTAGCAGACAACATTTTTTCACACAGACTCTACTTTGATATCTTTACCTATTGACTCAGCAAAGTCTCCAAAGACTGAGAGCATTAATAACAACAGCCAAACTACTCGGTTTTTATCTTCATTGATCACCTTAAAACAAAACACGTTACAGGCAGTTAACTTCGATATCCATCACAGCACAGAAGAAAAAAGTCTTCTGTGCACACCAGCTTAACTGTTACATAAATCTAACTTAGCAGACCACAAAGAGCAGATTGCTGACAACTATCACTTCATTTTATCTCCACATCAAGATACCATACTTCGAAAATACACATAGTTTAGCACTTCCTCGTGCATGCATTTCTAAGCATTGGAACATCTTCTAAATGTGTTAATCACAATGTATGAAGAACTTCAAAGTACCTCAAAGAACCACATTACATGTCTCAATTCAATTATGGTTCAAATAACTCCTAGCTTACCTACATCGAACATGACATGTGGTACTGCCTCTATTATTGATCTTGATCACAATAATCGGGCTCACAACATCACAGCTCATTGTGATCCTATCACTAACAACAATGCCAGCCACGCAGGCATTGTGAAATAGAACCATAGAGAGTAGTGATAACAACAAAGTCTGCACATCAGGCCTAGAGGATTGTGTGCTGATCGACAACAAGGAATTAAAGAATGGAACAACTCTCTATTACTGTGCTAAAGTAACTAAATATAAGAGGGAACAATGTAAAAACAAGCTGCACAAAAAAAGATCTAATACTAAATTCAGTGATTCCGGTAAATATCCCTCTCAGTCTGAACACATTTATTTAGGTAATTCTAGCACAAGAACAACCAAACTCATAACCAACGAACAGGGTTTGTATGCTATATTTCAAACTGATAGATCCAATGCTAGGAGTGTTGCAAAATACTGTGTAAAATATATAATCCCCCTATAAAGAACAAAAATGAGGTTAGGCCCAAGCTTCTTGCAGCGACTCGAAATATGTCTCCCCTGCAAAGTTTAAGGGAAGTCCCAAATCCAATAATACAAATCAATCCAAAGAGCCAAAAAATGTAATGCACGAGATATGAGGAAAACAAAAGTTTATTGCAAGACAGCTCGGGGTGGTGAATAATCAAAAGACATTCAACATGGCTTCTGTAAATAGCTGCATTTAGAGTAAATAGAGGTGAAATGACAACAAATGTTACAGGTTATTTCGTAAAGCCGCAGCATATGATTGGGAATTGTCATTTGCCCTATTAGTGAATCTATACAATATCTAGCCCTATTGGCTTATCCTACCCCCATGACCATGCCAAGACATCATCCTTCACATTAAGCGTATAGGGATGGCACTCTTTATAATTTGTATTGCGGAGTTCCGGGCAGAGTTCCAGTCTGCACCAGCTACTGTTTTGAGAGGACGTGTTTTGCTGCTCTCCTGCTTCACGGGATTTTCCTTGGCGACCTGCACCTTTAAAGAAAAGTATCCCCTACTGCCTTTAAAAACTCTATTTCCGCGCGGATTCCGGGCAGAGTTCCAGTCTGCACCAGCTACTGCTTTGAGAGGACGTGTTTTGCTGCTCTCCTGCTTCACGGGATTTTCCTTGGCGACCTGCACCTTTAAGGAAAAGTATCCCCTACTGCCTTTAAAAACTCTATTTCCGCACAGAGCGTGCGTGGAGTTCTGGGCAGAGTTCCAGTCTGCACCAGCTACTGCTTTGAGAGGACGTGTTTTGCTGCTCTCCTGCTTCACGGGATTTTCCTTGGCGACCTGCACCTTTAAGGAAAAGTATCCCCTACTGCCTTTAAAAACTCTATTTCCGCGCAGAGCGCGTGCGGAGTTCATTTAGCATTTAGCATTGAGCACTAGAGCCTTGGGTCACGGAATTTCTCAGATTCACCTTTCCTTTTTTTTTGTATAGAGGTCTTTTTATATTTTCATGTAGAGTCGACTTGGGACTTGCCAGGGATGTAGAGGAGTGGTCTGAGACTGACTCAGAGTCTGACTCTGAAATGGCTTCGGGGGGGCCTCTCGTCATTTGAGAGACCGGGCGGGCAGCCCGGTCTGCACCAGTCCGCATTAGGACGCTGGGACGCTGGGAGTGGAGGTAATTCTTTATACGAACGGGAGGTAGGCTGACTTTCTTTACTTCTCCCGTTCATGGCTCTTTGAAGGTGAACTTTGATCGCCGGTGCAAGGCAGCCCACGTTCTTTAACTACCCCACTCGTGCTAGTTCTTTTTTCTTCTTTTCCTTTTTCTTCCTTCCTTTTTCCTTCCTTTCCCCCTTCCCTCTCATTCCTCCATTTGCCCTTCCTCTTTCCGTCTCCTGTTCCCTTCTTTCCTTTTCCCTCTTCTTACTCCCCCCTTCCTCTCTCCCTTCCCCCTTCCCCTGTCCCTACCTTCACTCCCTGGTTTCTGCCAGGCATGGAAGAAGACTCTGAGCAGCGCCTCTTGCGAAGCCACGAAAAAAAACCCCTGATACTGGCGCAGTCCAGTTTACCAATGACTCCCACTACGGACTTGCCGGTGGCCCTTCTGTCTGTGCCCTCGTCCACTTCAGACCAAGTGCTGGATTGCACGCCCACCAGTCCCCTCACTCGGCAAGATGGCCCCAATGGAATTAAAGCTCTAAACTCTTTGCCGCTTTCCGGAACGGCATTATCTACTTTGAAATCTGTGGCAGCTAACTGTGTCTTCAATGGCCCTCTTCCGCAGACCTTAGCAACAGGTCCCAGAGACCATTTAACCTCCGCTAAAGGCGCCTCCAGACATGGTCTGGGATCACATACTAGCCAGTGCCATCCGCCCCGACACCGCCTCTGCGAGTGGCCCGCCCACCGTGAGGGTCGGAGGACCCCCGTTGGAGGACCTGAGGGCGGTGACACAGGCTGGCGGCTCTCTTCAGGTTTCCCTTCAGACCGCTTCCACTGCTCCAACGCTTGATCTGCCTAAACCCCTGGAGCCGTCTTTGCAGGCTCAGCCACAAACACAGGCCATAACTCCTCTTATTCCTTGTTACCAAGTGGCTGCCCGGCCTGACTCTCTCCCATCTCAGACTATCATGGCTATGATGCACTCGGCTCCGGAGGACTTGGCCATAAAGTCCAATGCCCTAAGGAAAACCGCACCCTTGGTGACTCCTAGAGTCTCAGCACTACTGGCCTCATTACCTAATGAATCCTTACCCCGTCTGCCTTTGGACATACCCATGGGACCATCTCCATCAACGGATGATTGTCGGGTTATGGCTGCCCGCCCGGTCTCTCAAATGACAAGAGGCCCCTCCGAAGCCATTTCAGAGTCAGACTCTGAGTCAGTCTCAGACCACTCCTCTACATCCATGGCAAGTCCCAAGTCGACTCTACATGCAAATATAAAAAGACCTCTATACAAAAAAAAAGGAAAGGTTAATCTGAGAAATTCCGTGACCCAAGGCTCTAGTGCTAAATGCTTTCCGCCTAACAAAACACAGCAAAATCAAGCGGATCCCAAAGGAAAGAATAGCAGGCAGATGAAACAAACGGGGCCACCCTTAGTACTCAAAAAAAAAAAGCCCTGGGGAAAAGCCTGCTCTCAACTCCCCTGTTGTCAAACACATTATTGAACTTCTTTAAGACACAGGGAAAAAGAAAAGCACTGATTGACTCCGAACGGTCGGATGCTGAGATCTTGGAAGCTCTGGAGCAAACCCCACCTGCCTCTAAATGTAGGAAAACGGCAGGTGAGTTACCGCCCCACTCACCGACAGCTGAGCCAGATGCTGCCCAGGCTCTGGATATCCGGCAAATCCCCATGACGGCCTCATCTACGTCTACATCGTTCCCACAAACTCCACCGATTACGGCTCCCGCTCAATCAATACTGCCTCAATTGGGGATAGTGTCAGTTAACCGCACTATTTCTCCGTGTAAAGTGCTGCAGTCTCCATTTCCTGAGGCCAGGCCAATCCGGAACGGAGTCTCAGAGATCTTGGATCTGCTACAGCCTAAAGTCTATCCTACCCAAAGAGGGATGTCTGCACAAGCGTGGACCACAGCCCATTTGAATACACCCAAAGCGGCTTCTTCGCCACAGGCATCTAGTGTTAGACGTAGACATTCAGTTGCCAACTCTACATCTATAGATCCTAAGTCTTCACCTGCTAGGAATGGAATATCCAATGACCTTGAATCACCGATGCACAAAGATTCACCTAACATGAGGAAAGACATGACTGTGATCATGTCTGCCATAACAAGCAATGATGCCTTTCTGCAAACTTTATGAATCCCTGGGCGATACATCAAAAGACAATACTGCATCGTTAGCTATTATCCAATCAAAGCTAACCTTTCTGGAGGGATACATCACGGCAATAGACTTAAAATATGATATCCAACAAAAAAAAAGGGACTTGCCGGAGGCATCTCTGTCCAGTCCCTCATCATGCACATGCGACAAAGGAGGCCCGGCCGACCATGCGGTCCATAAATCTACACAGACCTATGTATCTACACACAATGAGGAACTCGCACCACTGTTCCGCAATAAGTTTCCAGCCACAACCCCGTCTAATAGGTCTATACCAAGTGAAGCTCTGACAGGGGGTAGTAGCTCTGGTCAGATGCAACTCCTGACCAAGGGGAAAAAAAACATTAAAATTAAGCAGGAAAGAAGAGACAGAACTGTCGACCGCCTATTCCACACACCAGGAACCTGAGATTAGCGGGAGAGCCTCCCGGACTCACCCAGAGTTGGACACACCAGCTGCAAGGGGCAATTTGGCAGCTTCCGCTATTGATTTAACGCAGTTGCCTAAATCTGCAGATGACTTTATGGATTCAAGCCTTTTATTGAACATCTCGGTACATCATGACGAAGCTCCATCTACTAGAGACACAAAGCCAAAGGAAGTGTTGAAGCTTCCCACTGCCTTTTATACCCCCTATGGAAATCTCACCCTACGAAGGGCTCGACTTCCCAAAGACCATCTTCGGAGGAAGCTGTAATTCACCCTCCGGCCCCAAGGGACAGTCCTTCACGTAGAAACCACCAAAATGGATCCTCGTCATCCTGCCATTCTAATTCATACAATCATGTAGAAACCAAAGAGGCAGACATGAACAGGGAAAATCAGATCTGCCTGTTTAAAATTGAACAAACTTCCAGCAAAGACAGCTTTATGATTCTAAATTGAAGGACAGTTCTGAAAATAACATCTTCGACAGTCGCACTAAAGAAATTGAAATCCGATGATTTTAAATGGATCCAGCCTTACCACAGTGACAATAAGGCTAAGGCCTACCTGTATATACATGCCACCGCTATACAGGACCTCACCCGTAAAGTAGGAGATGAACTAAAATCATTGGGGTTCCTTCTTTCAGAAATAAAAAATCCAGCAAATAGCAGTTATTCGACGGAATATAAGGCCGCCGCCACCAGTCATAATGCCCGAAGCCCTGCTTATCACCACTCAGCACGGAGAGAAGCTTTAAAAGCTCATTTCTTTGACTCAGCAGATAAGAACAAAGCTTCTAGGGGTCAAAACCAGTATACACAATGCTCTCCGGAAGTAACTCGCCGGCCCGACAAACATGTCCGAACTCCTGAAGCAATCCGGCGAACAGACCATCTTGTCCGAACCTATGCGGAAGTTACATCTGACATTTTGGATAGGAGAGGCCGCAATGGGAAGAACAGGGACAGCCCGCTCGAACGACGTATGGACAAACATCGTCCATATGCAACAAGACAATCTATCAGAGAGTACTCTCCTTATATAAGAACTGAGACTCAAAGAAAATATCGGCAAGGCTCATCAACCTGGAACTCCAAAGACATACGTGAGATTCCCAAAAAAACCTCTCCGGCAGGTGGTCCATGGAATTGGATTAAAGGAGCGCTGAGTGTCAAATGATCTAGAAAGCAACCATCTTCTGAAGCCAGCAATGTGTGTGTCCAAAAGACTTTAACGCTGGCCTCATGGAATACGAGAGGACACGCCTACTTAGCTGAAGCCAGCACTGTCTATTTAGACTTGTTTGATATTTTCTGTCTCCAAGAGACTTGGCTCCAAGAGAAACCGTCCATGGACGGATTTGAAATTGAGATCTCTCCAGCTATAAAGGGCCTGCTAGGCCGCCTGTTTGCCGGCCTTCTTATTGCGGTACGTTCCGGGCCGAACCTGAGAATCATCAAGATGACGAAGAGGGCATACGGGGTGCTGGCCGTCCTTATCGATTGGAATTATGCGACCGACAGTCCCGGCCTACATAGTAAGACCCGTCCCAGGCTCCCTCTAGCATTGATAACTACGTATTGGAACCCGCAAAGAACAACATCAGCAGATTTCTGCCAAACCATGGCTGAAACCATAGATGCCATTATGCTGGATTGGAAAACTCCCTGAAATAATTTGCCGAGATCTTAACGCTAATTGTATCCACCCTAACCAACAAGCTTTTGCTAATGCTGCCAGTATGCAAGCTGAACACAGAGGGCAAGCCTGGATGAACTTAATGGCAGCAAGAGGGCTACATAATGTGGAATGGACTCTGGGCGGAGACCACCATATTCCGACCTGGGAAAGAGGCCAGTCGATGGCAACCCTGGATTATATCTTTGTCTCGCAGGCACTTACCGCAGAAATACAAAAGTACCAGGTGGTGAAAACCGAGGCGAGCGACCACAACATGCTTACCTTGGAATGGTTAGCCGCCGCCCAGGTGTGTAAGCATTATTCTCCTTCCATCGAGACGAACCCTCAACAAACCCGGCTTCGTCTAACAGCGGCCAATGTGATGTCTCTAACCCAGCAATACGCTGAGGTAGCAAAAGCTCTGCACACTTCCGAGAAGGCACTGAGGCCGAACTACCTCCCGATGCTGATCGAACATAGAAAAAAGGCGGCGTCTGGGATGGCCTACCTACACTCCTTCACCCATAACTATGATAAACTCATAGCAGAGAAAAAGAAGGAGTTAAGAAAACAAAAACGCAGAGCCAAGATTGAAAACACACGGCAGCCTGGGACGTGTGGGACAGTTACAATAAGATCTATAAATCATGGATTAGATCAAGGAGAGCAGCCATCTAACAAAACGCTGTGTCGGAAGCGGCTTGGGTCCAATTTTTTACTGTGCTCTTTATGAGGCCAAGATCCACCATATATTTGCGGGTAGAGCCGACGCAGACATCGTGGGCCGACTTGTCGGATAAAACGGATATATTCGCGGCTATTCAGAAACTGAAATCTTCTAGAGCTCCGGGCCCCGACGGCCTCTTTAACTTTGACCTAAAAACTCACATCAAGGATTGGGTACCCTTTGTAAGTCTGCTGTTCAAACATTGTGCCGACAGCAGCAAAATCCCTCTATCTAGGACCAAAGCTATAGTGATTCCCATTTTCAAAAGAGGTAGTCGAGAGGAACCAGTCAACTACCGGCCCACAGCTTTGCTGGACATTATGGGAAAACTATTTGCTTCCCTCCTTCTGGATCGTTTCCGGCGCTGGGCACTATCAGCCCCCTGCAGAGATCCTTTCCAGGTCGGCTTCATGAAGAACGCAAGCATGACGGTGAATATCCTTATAATTAACATCTTGAAGGCAAACATCAAACAAGGGGCACCTACAGTGTATGCAGCGTTTATCGACCTCTCGCAGGCATTCGATAAAATGGACAGATCGCTTCTGTGGAACAAGCTGAAAAACTGGAAATGCCCAGACGCCATCCTCAACCCCATAATTGCGCTGCACACTAATACCACGCTAAGTGTCCGTCTGAACAAACAAGGCTCTCTATCAAAGGAAATTCCAGCTAACAGAGGAGTCAAGCAGGGCTGCCCATTGGCCCTGGCGCTCTTTGTCGCCTTTCTGGGAGACTTTAAAGAGTCTGAAACCACTGTGCGCTCATTTCCTCCGAAGTTTGGTGGCTCCAATCTCTCCCGCATCTTATATGCGGATGATATGATTCTGCTCGACCAGAAGACCATTGGCCTCCAAAGCCAGCTAGAGAATCTAGTTCACTATATGGACATTAACAACCTGTCCATAAATAAGTTGAAAACTAAAATCATGATATTCTCAAAAAATCAGCCATCGATGAAAAATATCAGGCCCTGGTCTATACACCAAACAAAAATTGAAGTGGTCTCGCACTTCAAATACCTTGGAGTAATTCTTGACGGGAGTATGCAAGAAACAAAAATGCAACAACATCTATGGGCAAAACCAAAAATTCTAACTTCCCAACTGAGAATGGTGGATCGCAAGTATGGCAAATTTTCATACCTACCTCATTTTGGCAGAAACTGGAGGGATTCATCTGATAATCAGCTCTCGGCCTTCCTAACTCTATTCCCATCACGGCTGTGAGAAGAGAGTTAGGTCTCCTATCATTGAGTGCCACTGTGAGTATGTCTACATTAGCTCTATTCAGAAAGACCCTCACAAAAGATGGGCTCCCTATCTTCAACGTCATTGCTCAAGAGATCGAGATCGCTTCTACGAAGTGCAAGACTCTCGTGAACTGGCCCGAACTCCAAAAAAGCAAACTACATTAACTAGCATGCACAACGGAGGACCTTATCACTAATCCCCAAAGAGTTAGCAAAAAATTGAAAAATCAGGATTGGATAAATACCAACGACTGAGCTTCGGCGTGCAAGTTGTTGAACCGTCTTCCTCCTACATTTAATAGGCTAAACTTTCCTTTAGCCTATTGCTTAAAATTTCCGGACAGGAAACTAAGGTCCACATTTTTAAGAGCCTGCTTGAACATGCTTCACACAAGAGAAATCTTGGGAATAAGACACCAAACAGTCACAAAAATCTGCAGATTATGTAAAGGCCCAGATTCTATTGAGACAGTTCGCCATCTCCTCCTGAACTGTCCCTCTTTAATCCAAGAACGTACTGCCTTCCTGACACCCTGTTGGGTAGATTCTCGTTTGATTGAAGAAGACACCTGGTGGTGCCGTCTAATCTCAGGGGAAAAAACCACCTGGGCTTTAGCTACATCCAAACTGATGGAAGCCGCGTTTATTAAAATGAACGCCCTCGGGCTTGGCTCAACTTCGTCCAACTCTTTGCCTTAATTGCCTCCTCTTGGTATGAGGCCAGCAATGGAAGTTCTTCACAAACATGACATCCGATGTCTACCTGACAGTAGACCTGAATTTTGATAACCATAATCTGCACGTCATCTCTATGGACGATGTTAGCCTTGTAAAAATCATTTATTTTGATTGTGCACAAGAAAATAAAAAAAATAAAAAAATAATAATAATTTGTATCCTCTAAACTTAATGGTTGATTGGCTGTTTGATGAGAAGTATTTGTGGGCTGAGTGACGTAATAGGTTTCAACCAATCCCTGTGTGAGATGTGACAGTGTGGCAACACAAAATTATAACTTTACATCCTATTCTAAAGACCTAATCGGTTTGCACCAACTTACATTTTCCACCATTATGAACTGTTCATTTAACATTGCATCTCCTCGTTGGAAACATGACTTGCTTCCCTTCCTTTCTCATGGCATGTGCATAACCTCACTGGCTCTGTCTTTGACCATCTGAGCAGGGGGCTTGAATGTTTGCAAACTGCATTCTCTTGCAATGAAATGCATATATATATATATATATATATATATATATATATATATGAAAATGAAAGCGAACAAAGACCGTGAAGTCTTGTTACTTTGAAAGCTGCACTCCCATCCAAAAAACGAAATCCAGAGTATCCAGCAACAGTTGCTCACCAGGAAATTCAATCAAAGAGATTCAACAGCAGATGGCTACGCAGCAACCATTTTTGCTTTGAAAAGTTCAAATTTTATTTTAGAGAAATCTAACAGTAAAAAACTGCTTACCAGTTACAAGGAGGCTATCTAACGCCTTTCGCCACATTCCTGTGGCTTGTATATATATATATATATTCAGTAAAAACACATTGTTAAAGGGACGTTATGGTTAAGTTGCGCTACTAAAAACCTATGAAATTCAGTAAAAAAACTTTGTTAAAGCGACGTTGTTGTTCCAAGTAAAACCAAAAAAACCCTTGAAATTTGCCAGTTATGGTAACCTAAGCAACCATAACTCGTGCCACCTCTGTGCACTGCTAAGACTAAGGACATAGAAGTGAAAATAAATGAAGCAGGGCCCTGTGTATTTTTTAGAAGTCCGCGGACAGTCCGCGAACATCAAAAATTTTGGGGTGCTGCCCTATCATAACCATTGCAGTTTTGTCTGCGAGGAAGTGGTGGCTCTGAAAAGAGCCTTTTGGTGGTGTTTGTTTGTGTTTGAAAAATTTGAAATGCTCAACACCTACTACAAAATGGATGCTGTAATTCCAAAACAGATTGCAGTGCATTTTGTACATTTCTCAGAAAAATCTGATTGCCACCATAAGTAAGATGGACTCCATCTCTGCGAAGAATGTTTGTACTACGAAACAGAATATTTTCATTGTGAAAAGAAGACATGCCAAAATCTTTTAGAAAGGCACAAACAGCTTTATTAACATTGCGCCTTGCTTTTTCCATTTGTGGACCAAATGAAGAAGAACGAATCCACATTTGTCTCTGCGCAATCCGTGAAAAAATTACTTGAGAATTTGGAAACATGTCCATGACCTTCCCAAGTCCTTCTTTCATTGCAAATTGCAAAGAAATTCCAGACACATGTCCTAAACTGTTCCATCCACAATGAATTACAATTATGTCTCGATGTTGCTCTGTCTCCAAAGTAGCAAAGAGAAGTAGCAAGTCCAACCACTTCATTCCACGTACTCCATGCCAGTGTACTTCCACATGTGGGAATCCAAGATCTACAGCTACTCCACAGCTTTCTGCATGCACCTTCCACCAATATATCCATGAATCTTCCAAAATCCATACAATCTTTTTCCTAAAACACACAGACATAGCTATCTGTTGTTCTCCTAGCAAAAACAGTATATGAGAAACTCTCTTCTGGCACAACACACCCACTAAACTTTCCCGACCAATCCCTTTCAGTACTCATTCTCATTTGCATGACTTCTGAACCCAATAATCCCCGGATGTAACTCCCGATGTCCGCGAACTACCGCCATGTCCGCGGACATATCGTAACATGAACAGCCCTTCTACCATTTCCACTTCACTCTCTCTGCCATTCCCTCATTGGATGTGGCTAAGAAGTCACATGACCATGCACCAATCACATTCAAGAACTCTACATCTAACTACATCATCATAGATCAGCACTGCAAATGTACTGTGAATCTCTCTGAGTACAATTGTCATATCATCATATCAATCTATGTTTAAATCTTTAAAAAAATACTTATACAATTTCATATTTTTTTGTTTTTATTTATGTATTTACTTAATTATTTTAATTTAGACATGACATTGAGGCGCTATTACCTAGAACAGCTTAGTTACAGAAATAGTGGTATTCACTGATATATTATACATTTCATAAATTTCATAAACATAGACATAGTAAAGATTTTTTTTTGCTACAGTTAGTCATTTAATACAATTTGTTAATTAAGAACATATCATATGTACTGACCTGATGCAATGTATCTTATGTAAATAAATTCGTTTAATGGTTTTGAAGAAGGTGCTGTGGATTTCAATTAAAAAAATCAATATCTAAATTAAAAACAGCGCTATATACAAACAAAATTACTAATTTGAATCTTTTACAATTGTAGTGAAGACCAGTCTCCTGAAAAGAAGCAGCCAAATTTGAAGAACAAAGAAGAACTAAGAAGTTACCTGTTAATTTAAGAAAAAAAGTAAGTAGAATATCACCATAATATTTGTATTATTACTCAAACATACTGTAAAGTTAATACAAGCTATTTCTGTGCCTAAAAATAGAGATTGTGTACCATTTTGTCCAAAAATCTCCATGTCTTAAACAGCGATTTACAGCCAGAATCCCACAAATTCCTATTTTGGACACACAAATTACCCAACTGAACCGCTACAATTTTCATATTATAGAATAAACAACTGTTTTAATTGTATACATTAGATTTACTATTTGTACTTTTCCACACCACTAGCTTACTTTTTTTTTTGTCATCTGAACCCCAGTTTAGTAACACATAAATTCAAGAATAATTATCCCTACTAGTTGGAGTTCCCAATGCACAATCACACACCATTACATACATCTTTATCATCTTACTCAAACACTCATGCACACAGCACACATACATTGCAGAACACCTCCAACCCATACCTTCTTTATTTTTTTCAACAGACCCTAAAGAATGCCTACCAAAAGTCAAGTCTGTAGAAAGCAACGCAAAAGTAGAGCAAATGAAAATAAAAGTGTCCAACATAAGCATCCATCTCTAGCAGAATTTGTAAAAAAAGTTGAAACAAAACAGCTAATACAGTCATTTAGTGAAACACAAGAAGTTTCAAGTACAAAAACTTTGCCTCCTCTATCAAAATGTAAAACAAACCAAAAAACAATTAACAGAAAATCAGCTATCACTACAGATAAAACTACTTCTTTAAATTTTAGTATAGTGCAAAGTAAGCAAACCAAGAAAAGTATTTTAGCCAAAATGTACCGTCACAAAGTCCTTCAAAATCTTATAAAAACAGGAGAGAAATCAGGTTCAATGCTTAAAACCTTTCGAAGGAAATTAATCTTAGAAGCGTTGATGGACAGTGCAATTCTTCTCAAAAGAAAGTTATTTATTTTACTGTTAAACAAAATGAAACCACTAACAAAACTAATAACTAAATTACAAAAAAGACTTCTCAATAAGCGAAATGTCAACAGAAAGAACTTCTTAAGTATCTGCGGAGGTGAATGGAATCACACTACGAGCACAGAACCATATTTTAATGAAGAAGCGTACAAACAAAAGCAAACAAATACAATTGCTATACATAGCAGTGGTCGAGGTTATGAAAAAGTGAATAATACCATAATGGAACAAGAAGTACTCCTTACAAAAATATGCCCTGAAAACTTAGAATTACACCTCCATTCAACTGAATCAGAACGTCTAGTGTACAAATGGCCATGCACGTCAATGTGTAACATTACCAAACAATGTTTCAAATCTTTACGCCAATTCCTCAATAAATATGTAAAAAGCAAAGACAAAATCAAAATTAAATTACTGCAAAATATGGATACCTGTCCAGTTTGCAAGTACACAGGACTACAAGGACATTCATTGGCCTGCATTACAGGACCTACTTGTAAAACCACTTTCCATGATATCAAAAGAAGATCAACACATCATTCAACTATAAGAAATCTAGTCTATAAACTGTACTATGCTAAAAGTCCTGCTTTAGCACTAGCAAATTTAAATAACATCCTTCTACATGGTAGAGCAAAAGACCTACTTGAAGAAATTGACTATATCCAGAAAAAATATTTTGGAAGTGAAAGCCATTTACAGAATGAAATAGCTTTAAACCAATTAAGCAACAATTCTACACATGGCAAACTTTTGCTAAACACATACAAAAAAGAAATACTAACATTTAAAAGTACATCAGCTGAAGTACCAAACCATGTAGGTGTATGTTGCCGTAGAACTTTCTATAAAAGTAACACAAAAACTGTAGACCTATCATACAAAATAGAAGACAATGAAGATTCTAAATGGTTTGAATTAGCTCTCTACCTTGTAGCAGAAAACAAATACGAAATAACTGAGCCCTTAATACTTTGCAGTTACTGCACTACAAAACTTGACAATGACCAAACTCCTTCACGTGCTATCACAAATAATTTGGAATTATACCCAGTACCAAAACCCCCACAACAACTTAATTTATATGAGAGCATCATAATTCAAACAGTACACCCATTTCAAGCAATAATACACCTTCAACCAAAAACAGCAAATTTATCTCCCTCTGAATTGGTGAAAAAGGCATTCGTGGAAAAGTAGTTTATTTACCATTAGATCTAAAAGAAAATGTGCATACTCTAGGAGTGCAACGTCCAATGCAGCAATCTTTAATTATCTTAGTAAATGGAGTACCTACAAAAGACAAAAAAAATGGCAACAGCTGGTAGATTTACATAAAGTTAGACAAGCCTTCCAATATCTTAAAGAGAATAATGAATATTACAAAGAAATTAATATTGAAGAAAACTTGAAAGATACAACTGAAATAATTCAAGAAACACAAGAAGCTGGTCAATTTGAGCTACTAGATCCTGCTACAATATCAAATACTTTAGACCATTATACAATTCATCCTTTGCACTCTAATGACACCATAGAAGATGTACTGGAAATGTACCAAATGCGTCAAATAAAAGGATCGCCAATCAGCATATGGGAAAAAAGTATAGAAGCACGTGCTTTTCCTCTACTCTTTCCTACTGGCAAAGGAGGAAGGTATGATGATAGACCTATTCAAATATCAGCTTCAGAATACCGCTCATTACGGATGTATTCTGAAGATCCCAGATTTAGACAAAATGTGGAATACATATTCCACCTACTCTTTGAAAGTGAGCTAGCAACTTTATGTTACGGATTTGCACACATATTAAAATCAGGATCACACTTTCAAAATATGACATCTACACAATTATTGGAAAAAGTGCAACAAAAGGATAAGGTTTTACAATCAAATATTACAAATCTATTAGCAAATATGCGTGGTACTAAAGAGTACTGGTTTCGACATCATGGAGATGTACGTTGTATGATTAGAAACCTTGGCCCACCCACTTGGTTTGTTACATTACGTTGTGCAGAATATGCATGGGAAGGTTTACATGATTTCCTACGCATATCAAATAAAAACAAAAGAAACATAGATATACTAACACCTGGAGAACTTTGTTCTTTGGATCCTGTTAATGTTTCAAGATATTTTCACCATTGCTTCATTGCTATGCTACATTTTATTTGTAATAAAACTGTTCCTTCCCTTGGAGAAGTGCAACACTTCTTTTGGAGAAAAGAAGACCAAGCCAGAGGAGCACCACATATCCACATGCATTTATGGATTAAAGATGGTCCTAAATTTGGTCAAGACAGTGATGCCACTGTTTTACAGTTTATTGAAAAATATGTCACTTGTGAAATTCCAAGAGAAGCCACAAATAGTGATATTCATGCACAAATTTTACAATTTCAAAGACACAAATGTGAAAAATATTGTTGTCGCAAATACAAAAACAAAGGGAAATACTACACCAAATGCCGATTTGGTTTCCCTAGACCAGTTACAAATACAGGTCAAGTGAAAAACCTCATGTCTTCAGTTAGACATAGTGTTAAAGGTAAGTCACCTAAGAATACATATTACATAAAAACAAAAGAAGAAGAAAAATATATCAATGATTATAATGCAATCATTGCCCACTTATGGAATGCAAACATAGATGTGCAGTACATTGCAGACAATTCTACTGCAGTTGCACGATATGTCACAGCATACTTAACTATAGCAGAAAAGACAGAGCTCCAAGACCTCTGGAATGACCTGTCATCAGATAAACCAGTGTCTCAGAAATTATACAGCTTGGGCATAAAAATGCTCTCCCATAGAGAATGTGGATCATATGAAGCAACTGATCGTTTAACTGGTACTGCATTGTATGATAAATCTGAAAATATAGTATGGCTAAGTCTTGGTCCAGCTAAATCTAGAAAAAGAGTTCTAAAATCATATGAAGATATAGAAACAATAGCCAAACATGATCCCAACAGCCAAGACATTTTAAAAAACAATTTATTGGACACATACTAACCAAACAGAAGTAATACTTTGGAAAACATGTTTCTATACCACATAGCCCAAAAATACACATACAAAAATAATATGAAACCTGATGAAAAAAAGGTAAATATAGAGTGACAAACTGTGAAGGCAGCTTAGTTAAACTCACTAAACCAAATTTAATTAATCATATCAAATTGTCATTAAAGACTCCTCAACATAAAGAAGTATATTACATGTCCCTGCTACAACTCTTCAAACCATGGAGAAAAGAAGAACAAATACTAGATAACTATGACTCATATGAGGATGCTTTCAAAGCAAATGAAAGCACTATAACTGATGTAAACTTTACACAGTACAAAACAATGTTGCACAAAGAACAGCAACACGACGAAGAACTCTAAGCCCAACTAGATAAGGACACTCCTGACAGTAGTCAACCTTCTGTAACAGGAAGCCAAGAACCACTGGGAGAACCACTAATAATAAATGAGGCCGAATTAGCTATGATAGAAGTAGAAAACACCATGTGTCAGTATGAAGATAAAGAAGACTTAACTATACTACAATCAAAACTAAACAATGAGCAAAGTAGCATTTTTCAAGAAGTAACAAAACAAATTGCACATGGTGTAAAACATGAAAATAAAGAATGTTCCTGCCATAATTATAAACCTATACTACTGTACGTCAGTGGTGAAGCTGGTTCTGGCAAAACATTCCTAATCAAAATCATTAGTAAGTTCCTTCAACAATTGACAAACAACAAACTGTCAGCTGTTGTCACTGCCCCCACAGGTTTAGCTGCCTACAACATAGGTGGTGTTACATTACACCGATTATAACTATTACCAGTAGAACACCAGAACAAATTAGACTATTACAAACTTTCTGCAGAAGCTGCAATGGAACTACACAGAGTATTGAAACAAATGAAAATGCTACTAATAGATGAAGTGAGCATGGTCTCCAACCTGATGTTAGCTTTGATTCACCACAGATTACAAGAAGTACTCAAAACAGACTATGAAGAGCTCTTCGCAGGAAAACACATTGGGGCCGATTCATGGAACAAACCTGCGCCGAAAATCCATGCGCAAGCAGGCACAAGGGAGCGCAAGCGTGAGAAACGCAGCGATTCAAGGAAGACACTGCGCGTGTTTCTCGCTGTCCATGCGCCCAATCCAGCCATGGCGCACGCAGGCATACACGGCGTGCGCTACACGCACAGCAAAAGCGCACATAGCGCAGCGCACACAACCAAAGTGGGCGGTACAGTGGGCGTAACACGCGGAATTGTCGGGTTATGGCTGCCCGCCCGGTCTCTCAAATGACAAGAGGCCCCTCCGAAGCCATTTCAGAGTCAGACTCTGAGTCAGTCTCAGACCACTCCTCTACATCCATGGCAAGTCCCAAGTCGACTCTACATGCAAATATAAAAAGACCTCTATACAAAAAAAAAGGAAAGGTTAATCTGAGAAATTCCGTGACCCAAGGCTCTAGTGCTAAATGCTTTCCGCCTAACAAAACACAGCAAAATCAAGCGGATCCCAAAGGAAAGAATAGCAGGCAGATGAAACAAACGGGGCCACCCTTAGTACTCAAAAAAAAAAAGCCCTGGGGAAAAGCCTGCTCTCAACTCCCCTGTTGTCAAACACATTATTGAACTTCTTTAAGACACAGGGAAAAAGAAAAGCACTGATTGACTCCGAACGGTCGGATGCTGAGATCTTGGAAGCTCTGGAGCAAACCCCACCTGCCTCTAAATGTAGGAAAACGGCAGGTGAGTTACCGCCCCACTCACCGACAGCTGAGCCAGATGCTGCCCAGGCTCTGGATATCCGGCAAATCCCCATGACGGCCTCATCTACGTCTACATCGTTCCCACAAACTCCACCGATTACGGCTCCCGCTCAATCAATACTGCCTCAATTGGGGATAGTGTCAGTTAACCGCACTATTTCTCCGTGTAAAGTGCTGCAGTCTCCATTTCCTGAGGCCAGGCCAATCCGGAACGGAGTCTCAGAGATCTTGGATCTGCTACAGCCTAAAGTCTATCCTACCCAAAGAGGGATGTCTGCACAAGCGTGGACCACAGCCCATTTGAATACACCCAAAGCGGCTTCTTCGCCACAGGCATCTAGTGTTAGACGTAGACATTCAGTTGCCAACTCTACATCTATAGATCCTAAGTCTTCACCTGCTAGGAATGGAATATCCAATGACCTTGAATCACCGATGCACAAAGATTCACCTAACATGAGGAAAGACATGACTGTGATCATGTCTGCCATAACAAGCAATGATGCCTTTCTGCAAACTTTATGAATCCCTGGGCGATACATCAAAAGACAATACTGCATCGTTAGCTATTATCCAATCAAAGCTAACCTTTCTGGAGGGATACATCACGGCAATAGACTTAAAATATGATATCCAACAAAAAAAAAGGGACTTGCCGGAGGCATCTCTGTCCAGTCCCTCATCATGCACATGCGACAAAGGAGGCCCGGCCGACCATGCGGTCCATAAATCTACACAGACCTATGTATCTACACACAATGAGGAACTCGCACCACTGTTCCGCAATAAGTTTCCAGCCACAACCCCGTCTAATAGGTCTATACCAAGTGAAGCTCTGACAGGGGGTAGTAGCTCTGGTCAGATGCAACTCCTGACCAAGGGGAAAAAAAACATTAAAATTAAGCAGGAAAGAAGAGACAGAACTGTCGACCGCCTATTCCACACACCAGGAACCTGAGATTAGCGGGAGAGCCTCCCGGACTCACCCAGAGTTGGACACACCAGCTGCAAGGGGCAATTTGGCAGCTTCCGCTATTGATTTAACGCAGTTGCCTAAATCTGCAGATGACTTTATGGATTCAAGCCTTTTATTGAACATCTCGGTACATCATGACGAAGCTCCATCTACTAGAGACACAAAGCCAAAGGAAGTGTTGAAGCTTCCCACTGCCTTTTATACCCCCTATGGAAATCTCACCCTACGAAGGGCTCGACTTCCCAAAGACCATCTTCGGAGGAAGCTGTAATTCACCCTCCGGCCCCAAGGGACAGTCCTTCACGTAGAAACCACCAAAATGGATCCTCGTCATCCTGCCATTCTAATTCATACAATCATGTAGAAACCAAAGAGGCAGACATGAACAGGGAAAATCAGATCTGCCTGTTTAAAATTGAACAAACTTCCAGCAAAGACAGCTTTATGATTCTAAATTGAAGGACAGTTCTGAAAATAACATCTTCGACAGTCGCACTAAAGAAATTGAAATCCGATGATTTTAAATGGATCCAGCCTTACCACAGTGACAATAAGGCTAAGGCCTACCTGTATATACATGCCACCGCTATACAGGACCTCACCCGTAAAGTAGGAGATGAACTAAAATCATTGGGGTTCCTTCTTTCAGAAATAAAAAATCCAGCAAATAGCAGTTATTCGACGGAATATAAGGCCGCCGCCACCAGTCATAATGCCCGAAGCCCTGCTTATCACCACTCAGCACGGAGAGAAGCTTTAAAAGCTCATTTCTTTGACTCAGCAGATAAGAACAAAGCTTCTAGGGGTCAAAACCAGTATACACAATGCTCTCCGGAAGTAACTCGCCGGCCCGACAAACATGTCCGAACTCCTGAAGCAATCCGGCGAACAGACCATCTTGTCCGAACCTATGCGGAAGTTACATCTGACATTTTGGATAGGAGAGGCCGCAATGGGAAGAACAGGGACAGCCCGCTCGAACGACGTATGGACAAACATCGTCCATATGCAACAAGACAATCTATCAGAGAGTACTCTCCTTATATAAGAACTGAGACTCAAAGAAAATATCGGCAAGGCTCATCAACCTGGAACTCCAAAGACATACGTGAGATTCCCAAAAAAACCTCTCCGGCAGGTGGTCCATGGAATTGGATTAAAGGAGCGCTGAGTGTCAAATGATCTAGAAAGCAACCATCTTCTGAAGCCAGCAATGTGTGTGTCCAAAAGACTTTAACGCTGGCCTCATGGAATACGAGAGGACACGCCTACTTAGCTGAAGCCAGCACTGTCTATTTAGACTTGTTTGATATTTTCTGTCTCCAAGAGACTTGGCTCCAAGAGAAACCGTCCATGGACGGATTTGAAATTGAGATCTCTCCAGCTATAAAGGGCCTGCTAGGCCGCCTGTTTGCCGGCCTTCTTATTGCGGTACGTTCCGGGCCGAACCTGAGAATCATCAAGATGACGAAGAGGGCATACGGGGTGCTGGCCGTCCTTATCGATTGGAATTATGCGACCGACAGTCCCGGCCTACATAGTAAGACCCGTCCCAGGCTCCCTCTAGCATTGATAACTACGTATTGGAACCCGCAAAGAACAACATCAGCAGATTTCTGCCAAACCATGGCTGAAACCATAGATGCCATTATGCTGGATTGGAAAACTCCCTGAAATAATTTGCCGAGATCTTAACGCTAATTGTATCCACCCTAACCAACAAGCTTTTGCTAATGCTGCCAGTATGCAAGCTGAACACAGAGGGCAAGCCTGGATGAACTTAATGGCAGCAAGAGGGCTACATAATGTGGAATGGACTCTGGGCGGAGACCACCATATTCCGACCTGGGAAAGAGGCCAGTCGATGGCAACCCTGGATTATATCTTTGTCTCGCAGGCACTTACCGCAGAAATACAAAAGTACCAGGTGGTGAAAACCGAGGCGAGCGACCACAACATGCTTACCTTGGAATGGTTAGCCGCCGCCCAGGTGTGTAAGCATTATTCTCCTTCCATCGAGACGAACCCTCAACAAACCCGGCTTCGTCTAACAGCGGCCAATGTGATGTCTCTAACCCAGCAATACGCTGAGGTAGCAAAAGCTCTGCACACTTCCGAGAAGGCACTGAGGCCGAACTACCTCCCGATGCTGATCGAACATAGAAAAAAGGCGGCGTCTGGGATGGCCTACCTACCCTCCTTCACCCATAACTATGATAAACTCATAGCAGAGAAAAAGAAGGAGTTAAGAAAACAAAAACGCAGAGCCAAGATTGAAAACACACGGCAGCCTGGGACGTGTGGGACAGTTACAATAAGATCTATAAATCATGGATTAGATCAAGGAGAGCAGCCATCTAACAAAACGCTGTGTCGGAAGCGGCTTGGGTCCAATTTTTTACTGTGCTCTTTATGAGGCCAAGATCCACCATATATTTGCGGGTAGAGCCGACGCAGACATCGTGGGCCGACTTGTCGGATAAAACGGATATATTCGCGGCTATTCAGAAACTGAAATCTTCTAGAGCTCCGGGCCCCGACGGCCTCTTTAACTTTGACCTAAAAACTCACATCAAGGATTGGGTACCCTTTGTAAGTCTGCTGTTCAAACATTGTGCCGACAGCAGCAAAATCCCTCTATCTAGGACCAAAGCTATAGTGATTCCCATTTTCAAAAGAGGTAGTCGAGAGGAACCAGTCAACTACCGGCCCACAGCTTTGCTGGACATTATGGGAAAACTATTTGCTTCCCTCCTTCTGGATCGTTTCCGGCGCTGGGCACTATCAGCCCCCTGCAGAGATCCTTTCCAGGTCGGCTTCATGAAGAACGCAAGCATGACGGTGAATATCCTTATAATTAACATCTTGAAGGCAAACATCAAACAAGGGGCACCTACAGTGTATGCAGCGTTTATCGACCTCTCGCAGGCATTCGATAAAATGGACAGATCGCTTCTGTGGAACAAGCTGAAAAACTGGAAATGCCCAGACGCCATCCTCAACCCCATAATTGCGCTGCACACTAATACCACGCTAAGTGTCCGTCTGAACAAACAAGGCTCTCTATCAAAGGAAATTCCAGCTAACAGAGGAGTCAAGCAGGGCTGCCCATTGGCCCTGGCGCTCTTTGTCGCCTTTCTGGGAGACTTTAAAGAGTCTGAAACCACTGTGCGCTCATTTCCTCCGAAGTTTGGTGGCTCCAATCTCTCCCGCATCTTATATGCGGATGATATGATTCTGCTCGACCAGAAGACCATTGGCCTCCAAAGCCAGCTAGAGAATCTAGTTCACTATATGGACATTAACAACCTGTCCATAAATAAGTTGAAAACTAAAATCATGATATTCTCAAAAAATCAGCCATCGATGAAAAATATCAGGCCCTGGTCTATACACCAAACAAAAATTGAAGTGGTCTCGCACTTCAAATACCTTGGAGTAAATCTTGACGGGAGTATGCAAGAAACAAAAATGCAACAACATCTATGGGCAAAACCAAAAATTCTAACTTCCCAACTGAGAATGGTGGATCGCAAGTATGGCAAATTTTCATACCTACCTCATTTTGGCAGAAACTGGAGGGATTCATCTGATAATCAGCTCTCGGCCTTCCTAACTCTATTCCCATCACGGCTGTGAGAAGAGAGTTAGGTCTCCTATCATTGAGTGCCACTGTGAGTATGTCTACATTAGCTCTATTCAGAAAGACCCTCACAAAAGATGGGCTCCCTATCTTCAACGTCATTGCTCAAGAGATCGAGATCGCTTCTACGAAGTGCAAGACTCTCGTGAACTGGCCCGAACTCCAAAAAAGCAAACTACATTAACTAGCATGCACAACGGAGGACCTTATCACTAATCCCCAAAGAGTTAGCAAAAAATTGAAAAATCAGGATTGGATAAATACCAACGACTGAGCTTCGGCGTGCAAGTTGTTGAACCGTCTTCCTCCTACATTTAATAGGCTAAACTTTCCTTTAGCCTATTGCTTAAAATTTCCGGACAGGAAACTAAGGTCCACATTTTTAAGAGCCTGCTTGAACATGCTTCACACAAGAGAAATCTTGGGAATAAGACACCAAACAGTCACAAAAATCTGCAGATTATGTAAAGGCCCAGATTCTATTGAGACAGTTCGCCATCTCCTCCTGAACTGTCCCTCTTTAATCCAAGAACGTACTGCCTTCCTGACACCCTGTTGGGTAGATTCTCGTTTGATTGAAGAAGACACCTGGTGGTGCCGTCTAATCTCAGGGGAAAAAACCACCTGGGCTTTAGCTACATCCAAACTGATGGAAGCCGCGTTTATTAAAATGAACGCCCTCGGGCTTGGCTCAACTTCGTCCAACTCTTTGCCTTAATTGCCTCCTCTTGGTATGAGGCCAGCAATGGAAGTTCTTCACAAACATGACATCCGATGTCTACCTGACAGTAGACCTGAATTTTGATAACCATAATCTGCACGTCATCTCTATGGACGATGTTAGCCTTGTAAAAATCATTTATTTTGATTGTGCACAAGAAAATAAAAAAAATAAAAAAATAATAATAATTTGTATCCTCTAAACTTAATGGTTGATTGGCTGTTTGATGAGAAGTATTTGTGGGCTGAGTGACGTAATAGGTTTCAACCAATCCCTGTGTGAGATGTGACAGTGTGGCAACACAAAATTATAACTTTACATCCTATTCTAAAGACCTAATCGGTTTGCACCAACTTACATTTTCCACCATTATGAACTGTTCATTTAACATTGCATCTCCTCGTTGGAAACATGACTTGCTTCCCTTCCTTTCTCATGGCATGTGCATAACCTCACTGGCTCTGTCTTTGACCATCTGAGCAGGGGGCTTGAATGTTTGCAAACTGCATTCTCTTGCAATGAAATGCATATATATATATATATATATATATATATATATATATATATATGAAAATGAAAGCGAACAAAGACCGTGAAGTCTTGTTACTTTGAAAGCTGCACTCCCATCCAAAAAACGAAATCCAGAGTATCCAGCAACAGTTGCTCACCAGGAAATTCAATCAAAGAGATTCAACAGCAGATGGCTACGCAGCAACCATTTTTGCTTTGAAAAGTTCAAATTTTATTTTAGAGAAATCTAACAGTAAAAAACTGCTTACCAGTTACAAGGAGGCTATCTAACGCCTTTCGCCACATTCCTGTGGCTTGTATATATATATATATATTCAGTAAAAAAACATTGTTAAAGGGACGTTATGGTTAAGTTGCGCTACTAAAAACCTATGAAATTCAGTAAAAAAACTTTGTTAAAGCGACGTTGTTGTTCCAAGTAAAACCAAAAAAACCCTTGAAATTTGCCAGTTATGGTAACCTAAGCAACCATAACTCGTGCCACCTCTGTGCACTGCTAAGACTAAGGACATAGAAGTGAAAATAAATGAAGCAGGGCCCTGTGTATTTTTTAGAAGTCCGCGGACAGTCCGCGAACATCAAAAATTTTGGGGTGCTGCCCTATCATAACCATTGCAGTTTTGTCTGCGAGGAAGTGGTGGCTCTGAAAAGAGCCTTTTGGTGGTGTTTGTTTGTGTTTGAAAAATTTGAAATGCTCAACACCTACTACAAAATGGATGCTGTAATTCCAAAACAGATTGCAGTGCATTTTGTACATTTCTCAGAAAAATCTGATTGCCACCATAAGTAAGATGGACTCCATCTCTGCGAAGAATGTTTGTACTACGAAACAGAATATTTTCATTGTGAAAAGAAGACATGCCAAAATCTTTTAGAAAGGCACAAACAGCTTTATTAACATTGCGCCTTGCTTTTTCCATTTGTGGACCAAATGAAGAAGAACGAATCCACATTTGTCTCTGCGCAATCCGTGAAAAAATTACTTGAGAATTTGGAAACATGTCCATGACCTTCCCAAGTCCTTCTTTCATTGCAAATTGCAAAGAAATTCCAGACACATGTCCTAAACTGTTCCATCCACAATGAATTACAATTATGTCTCGATGTTGCTCTGTCTCCAAAGTAGCAAAGAGAAGTAGCAAGTCCAACCACTTCATTCCACGTACTCCATGCCAGTGTACTTCCACATGTGGGAATCCAAGATCTACAGCTACTCCACAGCTTTCTGCATGCACCTTCCACCAATATATCCATGAATCTTCCAAAATCCATACAATCTTTTTCCTAAAACACACAGACATAGCTATCTGTTGTTCTCTCAGCAAAAACAGTATATGAGAAACTCTCTTCTGGCACAACACACCCACTAAACTTTCCCGACCAATCCCTTTCAGTACTCATTCTCATTTGCATGACTTCTGAACCCAATAATCCCCGGATGTAACTCCCGATGTCCGCGAACTACCGCCATGTCCGCGGACATATCGTAACATGAACAGCCCTTCTACCATTTCCACTTCACTCTCTCTGCCATTCCCTCATTGGATGTGGCTAAGAAGTCACATGACCATGCACCAATCACATTCAAGAACTCTACATCTAACTACATCATCATAGATCAGCACTGCAAATGTACTGTGAATCTCTCTGAGTACAATTGTCATATCATCATATCAATCTATGTTTAAATCTTTAAAAAAATACTTATACAATTTCATATTTTTTTGTTTTTATTTATGTATTTACTTAATTATTTTAATTTAGACATGACATTGAGGCGCTATTACCTAGAACAGCTTAGTTACAGAAATAGTGGTATTCACTGATATATTATACATTTCATAAATTTCATAAACATAGACATAGTAAAGATATTTTTTTTGCTACAGTTAGTCATTTAATACAATTTGTTAATTAAGAACATATCATATGTACTGACCTGATGCAATGTATCTTATGTAAATAAATTCGTTTAATGGTTTTGAAGAAGGTGCTGTGGATTTCAATTAAAAAAATCAATATCTAAATTAAAAACAGCGCTATATACAAACAAAATTACTAATTTGAATCTTTTACAATTGTAGTGAAGACCAGTCTCCTGAAAAGAAGCAGCCAAATTTGAAGAACAAAGAAGAACTAAGAAGTTACCTGTTAATTTAAGAAAAAAAGTAAGTAGAATATCACCATAATATTTGTATTATTACTCAAACATACTGTAAAGTTAATACAAGCTATTTCTGTGCCTAAAAATAGAGATTGTGTACCATTTTGTCCAAAAATCTCCATGTCTTAAACAGCGATTTACAGCCAGAATCCCACAAATTCCTATTTTGGACACACAAATTACCCAACTGAACCGCTACAATTTTCATATTATAGAATAAACAACTGTTTTAATTGTATACATTAGATTTACTATTTGTACTTTTCCACACCACTAGCTTACTTTTTTTTTTGTCATCTGAACCCCAGTTTAGTAACACATAAATTCAAGAATAATTATCCCTACTAGTTGGAGTTCCCAATGCACAATCACACACCATTACATACATCTTTATCATCTTACTCAAACACTCATGCACACAGCACACATACATTGCAGAACACCTCCAACCCATACCTTCTTTATTTTTTTCAACAGACCCTAAAGAATGCCTACCAAAAGTCAAGTCTGTAGAAAGCAACGCAAAAGTAGAGCAAATGAAAATAAAAGTGTCCAACATAAGCATCCATCTCTAGCAGAATTTGTAAAAAAAGTTGAAACAAAACAGCTAATACAGTCATTTAGTGAAACACAAGAAGTTTCAAGTACAAAAACTTTGCCTCCTCTATCAAAATGTAAAACAAACCAAAAAACAATTAACAGAAAATCAGCTATCACTACAGATAAAACTACTTCTTTAAATTTTAGTATAGTGCAAAGTAAGCAAACCAAGAAAAGTATTTTAGCCAAAATGTACCGTCACAAAGTCCTTCAAAATCTTATAAAAACAGGAGAGAAATCAGGTTCAATGCTTAAAACCTTTCGAAGGAAATTAATCTTAGAAGCGTTGATGGACAGTGCAATTCTTCTCAAAAGAAAGTTATTTATTTTACTGTTAAACAAAATGAAACCACTAACAAAACTAATAACTAAATTACAAAAAAGACTTCTCAATAAGCGAAATGTCAACAGAAAGAACTTCTTAAGTATCTGCGGAGGTGAATGGAATCACACTACGAGCACAGAACCATATTTTAATGAAGAAGCGTACAAACAAAAGCAAACAAATACAATTGCTATACATAGCAGTGGTCGAGGTTATGAAAAAGTGAATAATACCATAATGGAACAAGAAGTACTCCTTACAAAAATATGCCCTGAAAACTTAGAATTACACCTCCATTCAACTGAATCAGAACGTCTAGTGTACAAATGGCCATGCACGTCAATGTGTAACATTACCAAACAATGTTTCAAATCTTTACGCCAATTCCTCAATAAATATGTAAAAAGCAAAGACAAAATCAAAATTAAATTACTGCAAAATATGGATACCTGTCCAGTTTGCAAGTACACAGGACTACAAGGACATTCATTGGCCTGCATTACAGGACCTACTTGTAAAACCACTTTCCATGATATCAAAAGAAGATCAACACATCATTCAACTATAAGAAATCTAGTCTATAAACTGTACTATGCTAAAAGTCCTGCTTTAGCACTAGCAAATTTAAATAACATCCTTCTACATGGTAGAGCAAAAGACCTACTTGAAGAAATTGACTATATCCAGAAAAAATATTTTGGAAGTGAAAGCCATTTACAGAATGAAATAGCTTTAAACCAATTAAGCAACAATTCTACACATGGCAAACTTTTGCTAAACACATACAAAAAAGAAATACTAACATTTAAAAGTACATCAGCTGAAGTACCAAACCATGTAGGTGTATGTTGCCGTAGAACTTTCTATAAAAGTAACACAAAAACTGTAGACCTATCATACAAAATAGAAGACAATGAAGATTCTAAATGGTTTGAATTAGCTCTCTACCTTGTAGCAGAAAACAAATACGAAATAACTGAGCCCTTAATACTTTGCAGTTACTGCACTACAAAACTTGACAATGACCAAACTCCTTCACGTGCTATCACAAATAATTTGGAATTATACCCAGTACCAAAACCCCCACAACAACTTAATTTATATGAGAGCATCATAATTCAAACAGTACACCCATTTCAAGCAATAATACACCTTCAACCAAAAACAGCAAATTTATCTCCCTCTGAATTGGTGAAAAAGGCATTCGTGGAAAAGTAGTTTATTTACCATTAGATCTAAAAGAAAATGTGCATACTCTAGGAGTGCAACGTCCAATGCAGCAATCTTTAATTATCTTAGTAAATGGAGTACCTACAAAAGACAAAAAAAATGGCAACAGCTGGTAGATTTACATAAAGTTAGACAAGCCTTCCAATATCTTAAAGAGAATAATGAATATTACAAAGAAATTAATATTGAAGAAAACTTGAAAGATACAACTGAAATAATTCAAGAAACACAAGAAGCTGGTCAATTTGAGCTACTAGATCCTGCTACAATATCAAATACTTTAGACCATTATACAATTCATCCTTTGCACTCTAATGACACCATAGAAGATGTACTGGAAATGTACCAAATGCGTCAAATAAAAGGATCGCCAATCAGCATATGGGAAAAAAGTATAGAAGCACGTGCTTTTCCTCTACTCTTTCCTACTGGCAAAGGAGGAAGGTATGATGATAGACCTATTCAAATATCAGCTTCAGAATACCGCTCATTACGGATGTATTCTGAAGATCCCAGATTTAGACAAAATGTGGAATACATATTCCACCTACTCTTTGAAAGTGAGCTAGCAACTTTATGTTACGGATTTGCACACATATTAAAATCAGGATCACACTTTCAAAATATGACATCTACACAATTATTGGAAAAAGTGCAACAAAAGGATAAGGTTTTACAATCAAATATTACAAATCTATTAGCAAATATGCGTGGTACTAAAGAGTACTGGTTTCGACATCATGGAGATGTACGTTGTATGATTAGAAACCTTGGCCCACCCACTTGGTTTGTTACATTACGTTGTGCAGAATATGCATGGGAAGGTTTACATGATTTCCTACGCATATCAAATAAAAACAAAAGAAACATAGATATACTAACACCTGGAGAACTTTGTTCTTTGGATCCTGTTAATGTTTCAAGATATTTTCACCATTGCTTCATTGCTATGCTACATTTTATTTGTAATAAAACTGTTCCTTCCCTTGGAGAAGTGCAACACTTCTTTTGGAGAAAAGAAGACCAAGCCAGAGGAGCACCACATATCCACATGCATTTATGGATTAAAGATGGTCCTAAATTTGGTCAAGACAGTGATGCCACTGTTTTACAGTTTATTGAAAAATATGTCACTTGTGAAATTCCAAGAGAAGCCACAAATAGTGATATTCATGCACAAATTTTACAATTTCAAAGACACAAATGTGAAAAATATTGTTGTCGCAAATACAAAAACAAAGGGAAATACTACACCAAATGCCGATTTGGTTTCCCTAGACCAGTTACAAATACAGGTCAAGTGAAAAACCTTATGTCTTCAGTTAGACATAGTGTTAAAGGTAAGTCACCTAAGAATACATATTACATAAAAACAAAAGAAGAAGAAAAATATATCAATGATTATAATGCAATCATTGCCCACTTATGGAATGCAAACATAGATGTGCAGTACATTGCAGACAATTCTACTGCAGTTGCACGATATGTCACAGCATACTTAACTATAGCAGAAAAGACAGAGCTCCAAGACCTCTGGAATGACCTGTCATCAGATAAACCAGTGTCTCAGAAATTATACAGCTTGGGCATAAAAATGCTCTCCCATAGAGAATGTGGATCATATGAAGCAACTGATCGTTTAACTGGTACTGCATTGTATGATAAATCTGAAAATATAGTATGGCTAAGTCTTGGTCCAGCTAAATCTAGAAAAAGAGTTCTAAAATCATATGAAGATATAGAAACAATAGCCAAACATGATCCCAACAGCCAAGACATTTTAAAAAACAATTTATTGGACACATACTAACCAAACAGAAGTAATACTTTGGAAAACATGTTTCTATACCACATAGCCCAAAAATACACATACAAAAATAATATGAAACCTGATGAAAAAAAGGTAAATATAGAGTGACAAACTGTGAAGGCAGCTTAGTTAAACTCACTAAACCAAATTTAATTAATCATATCAAATTGTCATTAAAGACTCCTCAACATAAAGAAGTATATTACATGTCCCTGCTACAACTCTTCAAACCATGGAGAAAAGAAGAACAAATACTAGATAACTATGACTCATATGAGGATGCTTTCAAAGCAAATGAAAGCACTATAACTGATGTAAACTTTACACAGTACAAAACAATGTTGCACAAAGAACAGCAACACGACGAAGAACTCTAAGCCCAACTAGATAAGGACACTCCTGACAGTAGTCAACCTTCTGTAACAGGAAGCCAAGAACCACTGGGAGAACCACTAATAATAAATGAGGCCGAATTAGCTATGATAGAAGTAGAAAACACCATGTGTCAGTATGAAGATAAAGAAGACTTAACTATACTACAATCAAAACTAAACAATGAGCAAAGTAGCATTTTTCAAGAAGTAACAAAACAAATTGCACATGGTGTAAAACATGAAAATAAAGAATGTTCCTGCCATAATTATAAACCTATACTACTGTACGTCAGTGGTGAAGCTGGTTCTGGCAAAACATTCCTAATCAAAATCATTAGTAAGTTCCTTCAACAATTGACAAACAACAAACTGTCAGCTGTTGTCACTGCCCCCACAGGTTTAGCTGCCTACAACATAGGTGGTGTTACATTACACCGATTATAACTATTACCAGTAGAACACCAGAACAAATTAGACTATTACAAACTTTCTGCAGAAGCTGCAATGGAACTACACAGAGTATTGAAACAAATGAAAATGCTACTAATAGATGAAGTGAGCATGGTCTCCAACCTGATGTTAGCTTTGATTCACCACAGATTACAAGAAGTACTCAAAACAGACTATGAAGAGCTCTTTGCAGGAAAACACATTGGGGCCGATTCATGGAACAAACCTGCGCCGAAAATCCATGCGCAAGCAGGCACAAGGGAGCGCAAGCGTGAGAAACGCAGCGATTCAAGGAAGACACTGCGCGTGTTTCTCGCTGTCCATGCGCCCAATCCAGCCATGGCGCACGCAGGCATACACGGCGTGCGCTACACGCACAGCAAAAGCGCACATAGCGCAGCGCACACAACCAAAGTGGGCGGTACAGTGGGCGTAACACGCGGAATGGGGAACAACGCGTGAAATAGAAGGCGTAACTGGGGAAGTGCTGCAGGGAACTACACGGAACGCCCACACGCACGCGAACAACCCGTATTCATGGATCCGAATACGGGAAACCCGCGCACGGCAAAAGACGCACACAAGCGTCAACGCGTCCGCCACACGAAGGCAGGCGGAAGCATCCCCGCGCACAGTACAAAAGTGCGCGCAAACAACAAACACATATATACAGCTACGATGAATGCCCCATTTGTCGCAGCACTGATCGTGGGACACCGCAGGAGGAGGAGAATAGCCAGGGCACGCATTTTTGCACCACGGACAAGCCTTTTTGGGATGCCTGACGACCAGGTCTATGGCAGGTATAGGTTTCCACCCCACATCATCCTAGACCTGGTCAGGGAGTGGAAGATGACCTTACATCCCCCACCCTTTGCTCCCAAGCATTGAGCCCCTTGGAGAAGGTGCTCAATGTCCTGCATTTTTTGGCCACTGGGTCATTTCAGCGGACTACTGCCATAGTGGGGGGCCTCACAGGCCACGCAGTCACGCTGCCTACACCAGGTACTGGCAATCATGACAGCGCGCCCCTTAGTCCGCAGGCACATATACATGCCCAGAACACCCGCAGAAAGGCAGGCCGTTGTCCTAGATTTTTTCAGGGTGGCACACTTCCCCAAAGTGCTTGGTGCCATAGATTGCACCCATGTGGCTCTACGTCCACCTAGGGCCACTGAGCACATCTACCGAAACCGCAAGCACTGGCATTCCATCAATGTACAGGTGGTATGCGATGCAAAGGGAATCATCACCTCTGTCTATGCAAACTACCCTGGCTCCACCCATGACAGTTTCATATACAGAATGTCCACCCTGAGCCGGGCCCTGGAAGCTGGGCAGCATGGCGACACATGGCTCCTAGGTGAGTACAAATGCCCTTGCACATGCATGCAAGTCACACACAGACAAATACCCAAACCCTAACAATCTCAACTATTATCACCTCCCCAGGGGACAGTGCCTACCCTCTGAGCAACCACATGATGACGCCAATCCGGAACCCCACCACACCACCCCAGGTAAGATACAACGCCGCCCATATTGCAACCAGGGCCATAGTGGAGCGTACATTCGGAGTGCTCAAGTCACGTTTCCGCTCCCTTGACCGCTCTGGTGGGCAACTACTCTATGCACCACCAGTAGTGTGCAGGATCATTGTGGCAGCATTTGTCCTGCACAATGTTGCAACACGGCAGGGTGTACCGGTGGACATGGTGGTGCCCCCTCATCCCCAACCAAAGGCACAGGAGCTGCCCATGGGAGGGGACAGGGCACGTGGCGAGGAAGCCCGGACCCAGCTTGTGGCCACATTTTTCACCTAAACTCCCACCCCTGCGGAGTGCACACAGGCCTGGCACATACCAGGTGACAATCGATGATGACAAAGAGACAGTCAACTGTCACAACCCTACTACCCTGAGAATGTTTCCATGGAAGTGCCACATCGTCTGCATCCCTAGCTACTTAAACACAAGCTATCCTGTGTGACCAAAAGGCACACATATGACATATGACATGATATGGCCTATACACAAGTATTTCAAGGTGCGATGAGGCAGGGAGGGGGGAACAAGGGAAGACAGACAACGGTACAACTAGGCCAGGTGTCATTCAGATTGTGCAAGTGCAGGGGTAGGGGGAAGGGAAAAGTGCAAGGGGAATGGGAGGGGGGAGTGCAGTACAGGGGAAGTAGACCAAAAAACAAATACACAGGTCAGCTGGTGGCAACTGCAAAGGTAAGTGCAGACAAGTGCTGGGAAGGGGGGGCTGTAGGGATAGAGAGACAGTACCGCAGTGCAGGGGTTGCCAGGGAGCCAGTGCAAGTGGAGAGTGGCTGGGCCAGGGACCGAGGTCGGTGAGAGTGGCCCAGTTGCAGATCCAGTGCAGTTCCAGTGAAGAATTCCGCAAGGGAGAGGCAGAGAGAAAGCAGAAGCAAAGAGGAAGGTCTTGAGGTGCTTCCCGAACCGGAGATGGTTCCCCTCAAGTTCAAGTGAGGCAGGAAGGCTGTTCCAGAGGGAGGGCCCTGCCGCGGAGAGAGATCTACCCCCAGCTAGTTGCTCTGAGAAGCGGATGACCCTGACATGCAAGGTGTGCATCACACACACCTGCACAACAAGCCATGGCCATCACTGTTATGTCACTCAAACCCTCCCAAACCACAACATGACATGGCAAGCAATATCCATACACCAACACAGCAACAATAAGGTACACATTGCCATGTCCAAAATGTACAGTGGCATCAGACAATGATGCCTGACCAGGAATCAGATGAAATGACAGACCAACAACCTCCCACCCAAAATAAGTCATTTCCAAATGCATTACTAGAGTTGTAGACGTAACATAACAATGAATGCCTGTCTACATGCACATTGTGCATTGCAAAATCAACACTGCAGCTTCTGTGTGCTGTGTCCTACTCCTGCAACACACTGCTCAGCGCACAGCACAGTGAACAGCCATTGTGTGTGATGCACACCCTGAGCATCACATCTAAGCGACAGACCACATCAAAAAGCAAATTAGGCATGTACAGGATCCATAATTGGTCACAGAACATGTGCTGCAGGGAAACAGTGGCCACCAGAAGGCAAACAGTGTACACGTGGATATGCAAGGGTGGGAGTACATGTAGTGCATCAGAGTGCAAGTGTGTGGGTCTGCAAGGACATGCACTCAACATATGCATGTGCACTCAAGTGACCATCAGTGTTCTCTACACATCACATGTGAACATTCACCATGTGTACACCCCAGCATGTCAAACCACAACTATCCCCTCGCACCTGAAAGCTAAACACAACACATGAACAGGCATTGATCAGCAGAACACAACATGTACATAGGATACCACCATTACAATGTCAGAGTTCCCATCACACTGCAGGGCAAGGCAACTATCAACAACAACCCTCCCCCTCCCTCACAAATGACCATGACCCACTGAACAACTGCACTTGGGTCATGGAGTCTTCAACCCTCAATTCCACCTGGCCACAGGATCACCTTTACCCTTCGTCACCATCTCCCACCTTATGTGTCAAAAGATGCCTGCACCCTCAGAATCCACACTCATTTCCAAAATCACAAAATCCAAGGCATAAAAACGAACCCGAACGCCCTCCAGTAGATGACTTGACGTAGCAGTACCTCACAAAGGCCAAGTACTACCACAATGATGCAACAACCAAGGTAGCACAGTAAAACAATGTCACAACAGGATGTGAACCATGTGTGGTACATAACATAGGATGATGCATCATGAACGGATGTGTATTGTCACAGGTCCCGTGTACAGGCGCGGGAGTGTCACGAAACAACCACCCCCACCGTGTCCCGGGTGCCTGCAAGGTCAAACTCACACAGGCCCCTGAGACCCTGGTGGGGAAGGAGGTTCAGGGATATGCAGTCGGGACAGGTGCTGGCACACTGGATAACTGGAATGAGTGGCAGGAGAGGGGAGGAGGAATGACATATGAAAGTAGGGAATGCACGAAAATGTACTACCTGCATGAACACATACACAATCCAAACAAACTTGGACATCATTGTCATGGCCTTCTGTAGTCCAGGCTTAGGAGTGGTACGAACCAATCACCCCCTCTAGGGTTTTGGCACCTGCAAGTTCGGGGCTTACACAGGCATCCGCAACCCCAGCGGGGAAAGAGGGTTAGGGAACGTTGCTTGGATAGGTACGGGAAGCAGGAACACCGGGTAGAGGGTACAGGGTTCAAAATTGCATAGGATTCCGGGTGATTAGGGTGAAAAAAACATACCAAATTGAATCACACATACATCCATGCATTAGTGCACCCCCCAGCAAGCCTATGCAGAGCAGTTTGAAAGAAAAACAACAAGACACTTAGCTCTGGTTTTGAGTGCTGGCCTCCTGCCTGGGCACTCTCAGGTCCGGTTACAGGAGCACTGCAATGCTGCAAAGAGAGACACAGTCAACAACCTGTACGTGCCAATTAGACAAAAACACACCACCAAACATGCCCCATAGCAACAAACTACTCTACAAACAGACAATCTGGTGTAGATGCTTCGTACCCATATATAACATTACCCCTGTGACGGGTCATACACAGTCAATGCAGTAAGTCAGCCGCCGGTGGGTGCGTGGCAAATGGAACACCAATGTGTCACAATTCACACAACATGCAATGTTCCCTGGGTAAGCAGACAGACCCATATAGCAAGCCATGACTTCAGAGCAAGTTGCGTACCACCATGACCGAAACAAAGTGGGCAGTGCATTTATCATAAAGTACTGGAAATGAAATGCACTGCACCCGAGTATGTCCCTTGCTGTATGTCCCTGTAAGCTGCCCCTTTCCATGTCTTGGAAGGCAACATGGTTGATACAAGTGCCTCAATGGACCTTGGTGTACCGGAGGGCATGTGCCACTGCCCCTGCAGGTGTCCCAGACAACCTTACAACCAACAGCCATCAGTCCACCAACACATCTGAGCTGCATTGTGTGCTTCAACACCAATATTCGTCCAAGCTCACCCTCAGTGCTGTGACTAAACCTGCATGTGCAACTTGCCTGGTGCAAGCTGTGCTGTGTTGTGGCCCCCTGTGCTGCTCACCTTGCCTGGAGTTCCTTGGAACACGTCAGCAGTTCTAGGATGTAGGTCTGCAATCCCTGTGCCTCTGCTTGTGCACACATGTGCATGTGGGCACCAACAAACGTGCCCAGAATTTGTCGTCCAATGGGCCATGTCTGCTGGCTAAGGTGCTCTGGAGGCTCATCCCCCAGCAGAAAGGGGATGAAACACATGATTAATGCTTCAAAGTCATCTGTGTGTGTCTCTTCAGGCATCTCATTACTTGACCATGTCAGAGAGTCACAGCATAAATCACACCATCAGTCCGTCTTTCACATCCAAAGTGTGTAACATTATCTACAGCATGAATTGCAACAAGCACGTGTACAGTAAAGATAAGAAACATACTACACAATGCATAGCAATGAATGTACACATTAATTATGAAACACCCCATCTAGCAAAAGCTGAACAGTGGACAATAACACCAAAATCATCCCCACTAGGGGTGTAAACACAAGTCACACAGCACCAGACATGCCACAGATATGACAGTCCAAGGCCCTTATGTAAAATTTTGTGACACCGAACCATCCTTGCGAGCCCATGGATAAGGGAGGCAGGAGTGGCATATGTGAGTCAAGGACCCCAAGCAGCAAACACATACACAAGACAAGCCTGAAGGGCCCAGCTGGAACAGACAGTGGATGCCTTCAAAAGCCACAAAGCACCACACCGTCACATGAAAGCACAATAGACTAGCAATTTTAAACTATAGTAACTATTAACTAATTACACTAACTATGGAAAACCTACATTACCTAATTAAACTAACTATCAAACAGAAACTTAACTAACTAAACTAAAAGAAAAATCGAAAATGGCCACATACGATCCGGGGGGAGGGGAGGCACCCAGGAGGGGGGAGGTACAGGGTGCTGCTCAACATCCACATGCGATGATGCTGAGCCAAAAAAAAAACCTCCATGGGCTCAACGCCTGCACAGCCCGACCTATGTGGGAGATAGATGGTTGTCAGAGTCTGGCTCATCCTGTAAAGGAGGACGTGGCATAGTAGCCTGGCCAAGCCTAGCCGCAGCTTGCCTCTCGTCGGCAACAAGTCTGCCGGACGGGTGAGCCTGGTTCTGTGTGGCGATGTGACGTAGGTCTGCATGCAGAACCTCACGTGATACACGTGCTTCCTCTTGAAAGGTAGCACGTGTAACACCGAGTTCCTCCTGCAAGGCCTGGCTGGACAACCGCTGCACCTCCCGGCAAGCCTGTAGCTCAGCCGAGATGGTACGCTCAAGCTGTGCAAACCTCTCCTCTGCCTGCTGCCTCTGGGACATCATAAGGACACCCAGAGTGGATCTGAGGGAAGCATACTCCTCCCTCAGGGCATCCATGTGCGCCTCTGCGTGAGTAGCAATTGCTTGACGCAGAGACGACGTTTCAGCCTGGCGTGCCCTGTCTGATGCCGCCATGCCCAGCCTGAGCGAGCGGGCCGTGGACCGTGCTGCCTGCTGCTGGAGAAGCACCTGCCTAGCAGGGGGGAGCACAGATCGGGCCACACGCTCCATGCTCTCAGCGATGTTCTCCATTGCTGCCCCCTGCCGTTCTGAATTGGCAGTCATGTCTTGCTCCCACTCAGTATACTGCGGTTGCGCGTGCTGACCGCGTTGCCGGGCTTGACCCCTGCGGTACCCAAGGACCGGGGGTCCTCGCTGTGTTGGCACCACCTGCGGCTGCACGACTACATGCCCCCGTTGACGTGATGTCCCAGGCACATCAGTAACTGGTGTGGAGGGTGACCCTGCGTCCCGATCCGCCACGGGCGGAGGAACCAAGACTGTCTGATCCCTCAGTGCAGGTGTCGCAGACAGAGGAGTGTCCACATCAGAATCACTCACCCCCGACACATGGACTTGATGCTCATCCAACTCAACATGGACGTCAGAGTCGTCATCAAGGCTGGACTCATAGGCAGCCAGAGACAAGATGGACTGTAGCACTTGGGGGTTTTTGTGGCCTACCACCCCACGACCCCCACTAGTGCCTGGTTGATGTAGCAGTACCAACCCTGTGTCTGGCATGACAACACCATCCTCTGCCTCCATTGCGTCATCACCTGAAAAATAGAGAGAAAAAAGGTCACTACACATGTCAGAAGCACACAACACACACACACACCGACAGCAAACACATCAGGCAGACATGTGACACACAACATATAACCTGCCATGCATGCTGGGTCAAATTTGAATTGCTTCTATGATCAGACCTGTTGAAAGGTGGCAGTTTCCACGGAAGTGGGTCTATGCAGTGCAGAAAATGTGTACGCCACTCACTACCTACATGTACAAGGACTCCATGGTGTGTGCCAGGAAATGTGAAGGCAGTGCAATGTCAAATTCAGACATCACGTGCATTGTGCATTCAATGTGTACCATATCTAGAAGCCAAGCACCCCTCCACCCCAGTACCAAAGCAGGGATGCCTAGCATGGTATCAAAAGGCTGACCATACACCTGTGTATTGACAGGCAGTGTTGACTGGCATCAACAGCTGAATGTGATTCAAGTGACAATACTGCAAATGATGCAGGGACAGTAAGCAGGACACATGATGAAAACTCTGGATTCCGCCCATGTGTGAAGAAGACACAACAACAGTTGGACAGAGTCATTGGCCATTGAACAGGCTGAGGCCTGTGAGCCACACAGATTGTCAGACCCTAAACATGTGTGCAACGCAGGACTGAGACAGAGTTGACATGGGAAGGCTGATGAGATAGTAGGCAATGTATGTAACCAAGGACTTGTATTACAGTGATCATCCAGTCAAGGACACATAGGGGCATGCGTGCAATGCACATGGAGCATGAATGGGCACTCATGTCCCTGCGGGAGATCTGACCTATGCACAGTACAAGTGAGATACCCTGCATCAAGTACTAAGGCTGTACCACACGGCATATGTTTGGCAGATTCTACGCTGGAAGTTAGCATCTACACAGGACGCATGAACAAGAAAGTACACATTGGCAAGATTGAAGATGACCAGTGCAAAGGTGGAACTGGGGTGCAGAGTGGCAGAGGAGGGGCAAGGGAGCATGCCTACATGGAGTCCCCGCATGCAGGCAGAGGAGATATGCATGACGGAAGCATTGCATTACTTACACATCAGAACCATGTACACGTCACATGTAGCGGCAATCATGCACAACACATCCCACAAGTGAAACACACACGTCCTCAACAAACACGCATCAACACTCACTGGACTGGGCATCAAAGTCCATCATCTCTCCCACTCCTTCGACCAATTCAGGTGGTATGAACTCCGCAACGAGTGCCTCATGCAGAGTGAGCTCTTCCTCCTCTGGTGCAGGCCCACCGCCAGTCACCAGAGTCAAGTTGTAATTAGAGGCACGCTTAGCCTTAGTGCTGCGTTTGATGTCATTCCAACGCTTTTTGCACTCTTGCGCCGTGCGCACATCATGGCCGAATGAACTGACATGTTCCGCAACATGCTTCCAGTGGGTGTCACGTTGGGCAGCCGTAGTCTGACTATTGGCACCCACTAGCATGTCACGAATGTGGCCCCGCACGTAGTCCACGAGGAAGTCCAGTTCCTGCTTACAGAAAGGCTTCTTCCTCGATGTGCAGGAGGTCGTGGCTGTGTGTGGGGTCCCAGCCTGTGCTGCAGGTGCAACCTTCCTCCTCTTGGACTGTGGCGCAGACCCTGGCTGGCTAATGCCGCCCTGACCAGTATGGCCAGTGGGTTCGGTGGATTGAGCCAAGGGAGTGGCAGGTGGAGGGATGACCAAAGGCCTGACTTGTGTCAGTGGCAGCTGGGTGCCCACTAATGGACCCTGCGCAGCAACACCAGCTGTGGCAGGGTCATTGACCGCAACGGTCCTGGTTGGCAGACTCACAACCGGGGTGCTGTTGGGCGCATCTGCCCCTGCACTTGCCAACACCCGGCTGTTTGGGGCAGCAGATGACATGACTGCCCCAGGGACACATGTCTTGGTCTGAGGTGCCAACGCAGCCTGCGCTGGCAGACCCCGAGCCTGGGTGGCGGTGTCCACAGCTGCACCTGCAGCTACCACTACCCTTCGGCCCGTGGCAGTCGATGGAACGGACTGCCGGGTCACACGGGCGCCAGTGCCAGATGCAGAACATGCATCCCCCGGAACCACAGGGGGTGGTGGCATGACTGCACCGACACATGGCACAACATTGTGCTCAAGTGGCGCACCCCTGCCTCTTCCCCCTCTGTGGCCACCCTGGACACCCTGGGGTCCCCCTACTCCCTGGTCACCATGGCCACGTCCCCGACCACGCCCGCCACGAGGAGGACGCCCAGCTGAGGCGCCCCTCACCTTTGGTGGCCTCCCAACCATGGCACAGATGTAGTAGTGCCGGCACAGATGGAGTGGTGCCAATGGGAGGTGTACACCACAATTGACCTGGGCAATTGGGGTGAAGGGGGTGGGAAGCAAGATGTTAACAGCCCCCCTGCACCTGCAAGGCTGTATGTGACCCCGGTGATGTAGTGACGGGTCACGCAACGCTCAGGCACCCCAAAACTGCAGTAAAACCGTGCACGCAACCCTGCAGCCTACGTGCGTGGATTCAACCTCCCGCAGTACGTGGTGGCACCCAGTAACACGAATAACGCGTACGCGTGGGACACGCAGGCTACTATGACATTGAAAATGGGTGCGATACACAGGGGCACCCGCAGTGGGAAAAAGAGCGTGTGCGACTCACCGTCTGACTAGCGCGATGCAGAAAAACACGTGTAGCCAATACCCCCCGTCCTTGATAGCTGTGAAGTTGTGATGGCGTGCGAAACAACAGGAAGCAGCAACACACGTCAGTCTCCACGAAAGGCACTTACAGCGAACTGCTGGACCCGCTCACCTTTAACCCGTGCTGAGGGAAACGCACGCGCGCGTCACGTCACTTACGCGCATGGGCCCTTTCCTCGTATTACACGCGGACGTGCAGTTTTCCACGCGTGCTGAAATGCCCATGCACGCCTGTGCGCGTCACGTCACAGGGGCGCTTGCGCTTGAGGGGCCTTCTGTCCAATGAAATTGCGTATGCGTGCAGACGCGCTTACGCGCTAAAGGCCTTTCCTCGAATTACACGCTGACGTGCCGAATTTTCACGTGCCAAATCACTCCGTATCAAGCTGGCCACGCGTAAGCACACGGAAGACCACGCTCCTGCCCAGAAGGCCGAACTACTGCTCCCCAGAACCCCGAGCACGCTCCCACATGCCATCTGCTGCTGCCTGACTGCCTGCTGCCCACGTGCCCTGCCATTTGCTGCCTGCACATCAGCCAGGGGTGCTGTTGCTGTGACCACCCCTGCTGGAACCGAAGACTCCCGACTGGGATTCAATCGCTCCACAGCCCAGCCCCAGGACCCAGTTGCCCACCCACTACTGCCTCTGGGGTTGTCATGTCGGGCACTGCAACATCTGGCACCACTGACAACCCCCCGGCCAGAGAGGCAGAGGGGCACCAGCTTCAGTGCCACCGAAGTTGGTGTCCTGGTGGAGCAAGCCCTGGGGCAGTATGATGCCCTCTTCGGAAGTTCCCGCGCCGACAAGGAAGGACGGACTCGGATCTGGACTGACATCGTGACTGCCATCAACGCGGAGGGGGTGGCAGTCCGCGACTTCCAACATGTCAAGAAGCGCTGGGAGGACTTCAGGTCCAGGACCCTGAACAAGGCCCGGCGCCTCTTGAAGGCAGCGGATGCCAAGGGGCGCCGGGGCCACTTGTCAGAAGAGCAGATGAGGGTCCTGGAACGCATATCCCCAGCGCTCCACGTCCAGGTCCTTGAGAGGCAGACCCGTCTGGAGTCGAGCGATAAGTGTACATTCATCCTGATTGTGAGCTGTGCATGTGGTGATGTTTCAGTAGTATGCAGGTTGCACATCTGTTTGTATGGGGTCGAGTATGGGTGGGGGTGTACAGGGCTGTGGGGCTAACACATGCGAGGGCTGTAATGTGTGAGACATGGATGGTGCTTGTGTGTGTAGGCTTGCATGCCAAATGCAGTTGTGTGGGCACACATGTTTGGATGAATGTGTATGTAAGTAGACATGTCCGTGATGTCACGCATGTATGTTATTTTCAGCTGCATGTATCAGCACTGTGTACATGTGCATTTGTGTGTATTTGACAAGGGTGCAACAGTGATGCAACATGGATGCATGTGACAGCGGGATGTGGAAGCCTGATTGGCAGATGTGACATGGATGCCCATCTGAACACTGCGATACTTGGCAGAGGTGTACACATGCATGCAAGTGTGGTGGTGTGTGTACATGTGTGGTGCACTTCCTGTGTTGCATGTGATGTCTGGCTCAGCTTTGCTTGCTCATGCTGTTGTATGTGTATGGATGGTGCTGGCAGTTGCGATATGTCTGTGGTATGGCTCATGTGTGCGAGTTGATATGACATGTGTGTTGGGGATTGTGATGGCATGTCTGAGGTTTGCCAATGCCACTCATGTACAACTGTCATGTGTGTATGTGTCCATTGTACAGTGCCCGATGCCTGTGTTCTATTTCTCCCTGTCTGCAGCGTCAACTGATGAAGAGGGCGGAGAAGGTGCTGTGGAGCACAGCGGCGGGGATCCCACCGCCAGCCGGAGACGCAAAGCCCGGCTCCCCTCCCATATTGTCATCTCGTCGGGGAGTGAGGAGTCCGGTGCCACGTCCCAGGCCGCAGCTGCTGGGGGGAGGTCCAAGAGGCGGAGGTTGGAGTTGGACTCCTCGGCAGCAGAAGGGGCAGCTGGGACCCCACAGGGCCCAACGGGGCAAGATGGCACAGAGTCATCCAGGTTGGTGGGGGGTTTGGTGGAGGAGGAGGCAGTGCAAGCAACAGAGACGGGGTCTGGAGGTGGGGATCCCACTGGTGCTAGTGCAGGACCAGGGACAGTAGGCAGCACAGGCCGCCGCGGAGGTGCCTGTGTGCAATCCTGTCCCTGATCCTGCCCCTGCATCATCTTGCACCAGCAGGGATACCTACGTCCAGACCTGTTTTCAGGCAGGGGATGAGCAAACGACAACTGCCCTTCCTCTGCCTGCGGACGTGGCTATCCGGGTCCGGTTTGAGCCTGTCCTGACTGGTGTGGCGTTGCGTCAACGGGCCATGCGAGGTGACCTGCAGTCTTTTCATGAGGAGACTGCACGTCATCTTGAATGGCTCGTTGACCACGTCAGCCTGCTGGGACAGGTCACCCAGGCCGGATTCCTCCGTTTGATGGGGCTTGCTACGACCCCCTCCTCAACTGAACCCCCTACGCGTCAGTCGTCCTCCGTGCCATCTTCCCATCCATCAGTCACCTGGGTGCCCTGTGGAGCTGCCTCTGACGGTGCGGCCACGCTGGTGGAGGAGGCATCCCTACCACAGTCGGGAGTCGGACGTAAAGCAGGGGTGGCCACATCAACGACTGCACCCCAGCCGGCGGAGGATGTGCAGGCAGCAGGAGGCAGTGCACGGGCAGAGGCACAGCAGCAGCAGCAACGTGGTGGGAGCCATGAAGGCTCGGGGCCTTCAACATCGGAGGGGCAGGCATTGGCCGGAGGGCAGGGGGACCCAGGACAGAGAGTGTCTTCTGTGTGGCAGCGGTTGGGCCACGCCATAGATGCGGAGCGGCAGCGGACGGAAGAGGCACGGCTCACAATGGTCAGGGCGGAGAACTCCATGCGGAGGGCCCTGAGGCGGGCCGAGTGCCTCGAGGCAATCCGCAGGGGGTTGGAGGTGGACACGTCGACGGCCCTGCGGACCCTCTGGGCCATGGAGGAGGACCGCCTCCGGGACATTGAGCAGGAGTTCGATGATGCCCTGGCCCGGGACATCCAAAAGTGAGCCGTCAGACTAGCCCGCTGCCCTTGTACATAGTTATGTAGGTAGTGTTAGGTTTCCTTTGTTTTTTGAGTTATTTTGGACCTTTTGGACATTGGCCATATTTTTGTATATAGTTCATTTTATTAGTTAGTGTTGTTAGATAGGTTTCATTTCTTTTGTTGGGATAATGGACCCTGGCTTGTTCGTCTGTACATAGTTCACTGTTGGATTTTATTTTTCTTTCACAATTTACCCATGGAGCAATGGCTTTCAATTATTATTTCCCATTGGATTTTCTTTTGTGGACAGTGACTTTGGACACCATTACTTTGGATTATGATTTTTGGTTTAGCTTTTTTTCACGGACATGCTTCTTTTCATTTTTGTACATTCCCATTTCTGTTTCTTTATTTTTGAATCTATTTATGTTTCCTTTAATACATATTTTTTTATCGAACTTCAGTTTGTAGTATCATCTCATTGGTTTCATGCATATCATGATATGGGTTTTGAGATTCACTGACACCCATTGGGTGTATGTGAGGGACATGTGTTTGTTTCGAAACTTGCAATTGGTGTTCAGTCATGTAATTTCCATTTCTGAGTGGGTGGATGCAATACTCGGGTGGGTGTTTTGCATTTGGAGGCTGACCATAGGGACCAGGGATCTAGATTGTGATGACATGTTGGCTGGGGAACATGAGTTGGGGCCTGCTGGCAGGTGCCCCACAGTGCTGGGGGGTGGGAGTGGTGGGGAACATGAGTTGGACATGGGTGGGGGCCTGCTGGCAGGTGCCCCACAGTGCTGGGGGGTGGGTGTAGTGGGAGACATGGGTGGGGGCCTGGTGGAGGGTGCCCCTGCACTGCTGGGGGGTGGGGGTGGTGGGAGACATGGGTGGGGCCTGGTGGAGGCTGCCCCTGCACTGCTGGGGGGTGGGAGTGGTGGGAGACATGGGTGGGGGCCTGGTGGAGGGTGCCCCTGCACTGCTGGGGGGGTGGGGGTGGTGGGAGACATGGGTGGAGGCCTGGTGGAGGCTGCCCCTGCACTGCTGGGGGGTGGGGGTGGTGGGAGACATGGGTGGGGGCCTGCTGGCAGGTGCCCCACAGTGCTGGGGGGTGGGGGTGGTGGGGAACATGAGTTGGACATGGGTGGGGGCCTGCTGGCAGGTGCCCCACAGTGCTGGGGCGTGGGGGTGGTGGGAGACATGGGTGGGGGCCTGGTGGAGGGTGCCCCTGCACTGCTGGGGGGTGGGGATGGTGGGAGACATGGGTGGGCGCCTGGTGGAGGCTGCCCCTGCACTGCTGGGGGGTGGTGGGAGACATGGGTGGGGGCCTGGTGGAGGCTGCCCCTGCACTGCTGGGGGGTGGGGGTGGTGGGAGACATGGGTGGGGGCCTGGTGGAGGTGCCCCTGCACTGCTTGGGGGTGGGGGTGGTGGGAGACATGGGTGGGTCCTGGTGGAGCTGCCCCTGCACTGCTGGGGGGGGTGGTGGGAGACATGGGTGGGGGCCTGGTGGAGGGTGCCCTGCACTGCTGGGGGGTGGTGGTGGTGGGAGACATGGGTGGGGGCCTGGTCGAGGCTGCCCCTGCACTGCTGGGGGGTGGGGGTGGTGGGAGATATGGGTGGGGGCCTGCTGGCAGGTGCCCCACAGTGCTGGGGGGTGGGGGTGGTGGGGAACATGAGTTGGACATGGGTGGGGGACTGCTGGCAGGTGCCCCACAGTGCTGGGGGGTGGGGGTGGTGGGGAACATGAGTTGGACATGGGTGGGGGCCTGCTGGCAGGTGCCCCACAGTGCTGGGGGGTGGGGGTGGTGGGAGACATGGGTGGGGGCCTGGTGGAGGGTGCCCCTGCACTGCTGGGGGGTTGGGGTGGTGGGAGACATGGGTGGGGGCCTGGTGGAGGCTGCCCCTGCACTGTTGGGGGGTGGGGTGGTGGGAGACATGGGTGGGGTCTGGTGGAGGGTGCCCCTGCACTGCTGCGGGGTGGGGGTGGTGGGAGACATGGGTGGGGGCCTGGTGGAGGCTGCCCCTGCACTGCTGGGGGATGGGTGGTGGGAGACATGGGTGGGGGCCTGGTGGAGGCTGCCCCTGCACTTCTGGGGGTGGGGGTGGTTGGAGACATGGGTGGGGGCCTGGTGGAGGCTGCCCCTGCACTGCTGGGGGGTGGGTGTGGTGGGAGACATGGGTGGGGGCCTGGTGGAGGGTGCTCCTGCACTACTGGGGGGTGGGGTTGGTGGGAGACATGGGTGGGGGCCTGGTGGAGGCTGCCCCTGCACTGCTGGGGGGTGGGGGTGGTGGGAGACATGGGTGGGGGCCTGGTGGAGGGTGCCCCTGCACTGCCGGGGGGTTGGGGTGGTGGGAGACATGTGTGGGGGCCTGGTGGAGGCTGCCCCTGCCCTGTTGGGGGTGGGGGTGGTGGGAGACATGGGTGGGGTCTGGTGGAGGGTGCCCCTGCACTGCTGGGGGGTGGGGGTGGTGGGAGACATGGGTGGGGGCCTGGTGGAGGGTGCCCCTGCACTGCTGGGGGGTGGGGGTGGTGGGAGACATGGGTGGGGGCATGGTGGAGGCTGCCCCTGCACTGCTGGGGGGTGGGGGTGGTGGGAGACATGGGTGGGGGCCTGGTGGAGGCTGCCCCTGCACTGCTGGGGGGTGGGGGTGGTGGGAGGCATGGGTGGGGGCCTGGTGGAGGGTGCCCCTGCACTGCTGGGGGTTGGGGGTGGTGGGGACATGAGTTGGTGGGCAGTTGTGCAAGTTGACATGTGGGTTGGCTGGGGGCCATGGCCATGGTGGATGGGATGCCTGCAGGACATGTGCAGGGTAGGCCCCTGTGGTGTGAGCCACCTGCAGGGGACGTGGAGGGTGTAGAGGGAACACCTGGGAGGACCCACACGTGCAATTCACGTGTGGTGCTCCCCGCGCACCCCTGTAATACGCGTGGGTGGGGGACTGCTGGCAGGTGCCCCACAGTGCTGGGGGGTGGGGGTGGTGGGGAACATGAGTTGGACATGGGTGGGGGCCTGCTGGCAGGTGCCCCACAGTGCTGGGGGGTGGGGGTGGTGGGAGACATGGGTGGGGGCCTGGTGGAGGGTGCCCCTGCACTGCTGGGGGGTTGGGGTGGTGGGAGACATGGGTGGGGGCCTGGTGGAGGCTGCCCCTGCACTGTTGGGGGGTGGGGTGGTGGGAGACATGGGTGGGGTCTGGTGGAGGGTGCCCCTGCACTGCTGCGGGGTGGGGGTGGTGGGAGACATGGGTGGGGGCCTGGTGGAGGCGGCCCCTGCACTGCTGGGGGATGGGTGGTGGGAGCCATGGGTGGGGGCCTGGTGGAGGCTGCCCCTGCACTTCTGGGGGTGGGGGTGGTGGGAGACATGGGTGGGGGCCTGGTGGAGGGTGCCCCTGCACTGCTGGGGGGTTGGGGTGGTGGGAGACATGTGTGGGGGCCTGGTGGAGGCTGCCCCTGCCCTGTTGGGGGTGGGGGTGGTGGGAGACATGGGTGGGGTCTGGTGGAGGGTGCCCCTGCACTGCTGGGGGGTGGGGGTGGTGGGGGACATGGGTGGGGGCCTGGTGGAGGGTGCCCCTGCACTGCTGGGGGGTGGGGGTGGTGGGAGACATGGGTGGGGGCATGGTGGAGGCTGCCCCTGCACTGCTGGGGGGTGGGGGTGGTGGGAGACATGGGTGGGGGCCTGGTGGAGGCTGCCCCTGCACTGCTGGGGGGTGGGGGTGGTGGGAGGCATGGGTGGGGGCCTGGTGGAGGGTGCCCCTGCACTGCTGGGGGTTGGGGGTGGTGGGGACATGAGTTGGTGGGCAGTTGTGCAAGTTGACATGTGGGTTGGCTGGGGGCCATGGCCATGGTGGATGGGATGCCTGCAGGACATGTGCAGGGTAGGCCCCTGTGGTGTGAGCCACCTGCAGGGGACGTGGAGGGTGTAGAGGGAACACCTGGGAGGACCCACACGTGCAATTCACGTGTGGTGCTCCCCGCGCACCCCTGTAATACGCGTACCCTGATGGAATCTCGTGTGATACTTTCTGCGCACCCCTGACATGCATGTACCCTGCTGACTTTGCGTGTGTGACTTCCCACGCACCCCTGGAATACACGTACCCTGCTGATATCGCGTGTGAAACTTTCTGCGCACACTGAGATACACGTAGCCAGGACATTCGCATGTGGAACTTCCCGTGCACCCCTGATATACACGTACCCTGCTGACTTTGCGTGTGTGACTTCCCACGCACCCCTGGAATACACATACCCTGCTGATATCACGTGTGTGACTTCCCACGCACCCCTGGAATACACATACTCTGCTGATATTGCGTGTGAAACTTTCTGCGCACCCTGAAATACACGTAGCCTGGACATTCGCGTGTGGAAATTCCCGGGCACCCCTGAAATACACGTACCCTGCGGATATGCGGTGTGAAACTTCCCGCGCACCCCGAAATACACGTAGCCTGGACATTCGCGTGTGGAACTTCACGCGCACCCCTGATATACGCGTACCCTGCTGATTTCACCTGTGAAAATTCCTGCGCACCCCTGATGTACACGTACCCTGATGGAATCGCGTGTGGAAGTTCAAGCGCACCCCTGTAATATACGTACCCTGCTGAAATCGTGTGTGGAAGTTCAGGCGCACCCCTGGAATACATGTACCCTGCTGAAATCGCGTGTGGAACTTCCCACGCACCCCGAAATACACGTAGCCTGGACATTCGCGTGTGGAAATTCCTGCGCACCCCTGGAATACACGTACCCTGCTGATATTGCATGTGAAACTTCCCGCGCACCCCGAAATACACGTAGCCTGGACATTCGCGTGTGGAACTTCCCGCGCACCCCTGGAATACACGTACCCTGCTGAATTCATGTGTGAAAATTCCCGCGCACCCCTGATGTACACGTACCCTGATGGAATCGCGTGTGGAACTTCAAGCGCACCCCTGTAATACACGTACCCTGCTGAAATCACGTGTGGAACTTCCCGCGCACCCCTGAAATACACATACCCTGATGGAATGGCGTGTGAAACTTCCTGCGCACCCCTGAAATGCACGTACCCATCTGAAATGACGCGAGGTACTTCCCACCCCCCAGTGATACACGTAGCCTGCTTGCCGTGCTGGTACAGGGTTAGCGCAGCCCTTTGCTCTGGATTGGGGATTTTGATGGCTTTTCCCTGCGCGAGAGGCGTTCTTGGGGGCGTAACTGGCGCTGCTGCAGGGTCGCTGCGCCACTGTGCACCACGGCTGGTTTTGGTAGCTGGAATCCATGAATATGCTGTGCGCGGAAATGGGTTTTGGCGCACGCGGCTGGCGCAGGGATTCGCACGCGCACACTGTGCACCAGCCGCGTGCGCCACTTGTGCGCTGAATTCTATGAATTACCCCCATTATTGTTTTTGGAGATCTGCTTCAATTAACACCAGTAAACGGTTAGCCTATTTTTAAAACATTAGGACACAAACTCTGCCGTAAAACTGTTGGCAGCATTGGAAATGTCAACCTTTGGCAACATTTCCAATACAGATAATTAACAGAAAACATGCTGCAATCTTCAGATCTCACTTATGCCAACATTTTAAAAAGTATCAGAGTTGGTATACTTTCTAAAGAAGCAGAAGCAATATTGAAAACCCGGCACATTAATGCACTTTATGGCGATAATGCATGTGCTACAGATGTTATGGAACAATTAGCCCACAAAAATGTCAATTGTATGGCCTTAATGCCAACTCTTGCAAGCTGTTTCAAATTCAATGAAATCATGCTAAGTAAAGAAATGCAACCAATCATGGAAATTAGCGCCACAGACAAACTAGATGTACATGGTATGACACTACCCATGTGTGACTAAGCCACAACAAGACTAAATAGTTTAGAAAAATCAATCTCAAACACAGCAGGCTTAGAAAAGATATTAAAATTATCCTTAAATTGCAGAGTAATGCTTAAACGTAACCTTGACGTAGACCAAGGACTAGTTAATGGAGCACTGGGTACAGTGGTTGGCTTTCAAACATTACCACGCGACAACAAAATTCAGTTTGTCAATATACTCTTTGACAAACTTTCAGAAGTAAAAAGGAAAGGACACTCAACAGCTAGATTCCTTCTCTTCAAAGATATGTCTGTACGTAGAGAACAATTTCTAACTCTTGCATACGCAGTCACGATTCATAAATCACAAGGTCTTACACTAGACAAAGCAATGATAGATATTGGTAACACAGTCTTTAAAGAAGGCATGAGCTACGGAGCACTATCACGCTTAAGTACACTTGACGGTCTATTTCTAATCAACTTTGATGCAAGTAAAATAAAAAATAAACGCTGATATTCCTTACATTTTAGAATAGAATAGACTTCGCTCACTATACACCCCCCACCTAAACACATATTCTGTTCCACAAAAAGTAAAATGTTATAAAAGAAAAATAAATCAAACAGAAATGCAACAGGATGTCACTGCAAATCCTCCAAAGAGAGTAAAAGAAACTAATACTTCATCAAGTACCACAAGCAAAAAAGAATCAATTAGGGAAAGTAAACCATGTAATTCTTTAAAGAAGGAAGACAAACTCCAAAAAAAGCAGTTAGATACAGAACTACCTGGACCATTTAAATTCTCAAATATAGTTGGTGTAAGTTGCTACGCAAATGTAGCAATGAATTTTCTATTTCAATTACCACCAAATGTTGACAACATTTACTTACACAGTACAGACCCATTGTGTTTGCAAATGTTAGTACTTCACAGAAATGCAGCAAACAATCCTGACAACACGTATAGTGTTTATGGAATAAGACAACAATTGGACTACTGTGCTGGAATGGTGAAATTCACTATAAACTCACAGGAAGATCCACACAAATTTCTAATGTACTTACTACAAGTACTGGAAAACAAAAACATACCTGTGGAAACATACATGCACTCTCTGCAACAATGTGACACAAGAAGAAATCCCCAATGAACGCTTCATATATATATCAATACCAAATTGTGCGTCCATTTCATTTCAGCGACTTGTACAAAATGCAAACCATGGTAGAGTATGCTCTACCTGCAATTCAGATAATCGCTCCACGTTAGTAACACAAACACATAGTAAATACATAATACTAATGCTTCTACGTTACAATGCAGATGGTACCAAAAACAACTGCAAGCTGACTGGATTCACACATGGTCAAATATCACTTGGTAAGAAAACCTTCACAGCAATAGGTATAATCTACCACGCAGGAGCCATAACCAATTCAGGGCACTACACTGCATATATAAAAAAGAAATGTGGATGGTTTGAATGTAATGTAATGGCCATGCACCCAAGACTCTATGCCCTGGCCACAACCACTGCAGCATATCACATCCATAGAGTCAAACATTTCAACTATGGTTTATGGAAACTTTTAATGTCCGCGGACATTATGAGTGTTCTTAGAACACTTTCAACTTGCCAGCGAACAATACGGGCAGCGTTTTCAGGACACCCCCTACGAACATTTCAGAACAAAGCAATAGTTTTTAGAACACTTTCAACTTGACAACGAACAATACGGACAGTGTCCTCAGAACACCCTCATTTAATTTATTTGCGAACATTTCAGGACACCACGAGTGTTCTAAGAACACATTCAACTTGCCATCGAACAATACGAACAGCATCTTCAGGACACCCCCTACGAACATTTCAGAACAACGCGAGAGTTCTTAGAACACATTCAACTTGACAGAGAACAATACGGACTACGCCTTCAGGACACCCCCTACGAACATTCCAGGACACTGCGAGTGTTCTTAGAAACGTCTTCAGAACACCCCCATTTTGTTGATTTGCGAACATTTCAGGACACTGCGAGTGTTCTTAGAACACATTCAACTTGCCAGCCACAACCCCCCATTCATATTTGCAAACATTTCAGGACACAGCGAGTGTTCGACAACGTCTTCAGAACACCCCCATTTTGTGTATTTGCAAACATTTCAGGACACCGCAAGTGTTCTTAGAACACATTCAACTTGACAGAGAACAATACGGACAGCGTCCTCAGGACACCCCCTACGAACATTCCCCGGACACCGCGAGAGTTCTTAGAAACATCTTCAGAACACCCCCATTTTGTTTATTTGCGAACATTTCAGGACACCCCGAGTGTTCTTAGAACACATTCAACTTGCCAGCCACAACCCCCATTCATATTTGCGAACATTTCAGGACACAGCGAGTATTCGACAACGTCTTCAGAACACCCCCATTTTGTGTATTTGCGAACATTTCAGGACACCACAAGTGTTCTTAGAACACATTCAACTTGACAGCAAACAATACGGACAGCGTCCTCAGGACACCCCCTACGAACATTCCCCGGACATTGCGAGTGTTCTTAGAAACGTCTTCAGAACACCCCCATTTTGTTTATTTGCGAACATTTCAGGACACCGCGAGTGTTCTTAGAACACATTCAACGTGCCAGAGAACAATACGGACAGCGTCCTCAGAACACCCCCATTTTGTTTATTTGCGAACATTTCAGGACACCGCAAGGGTTCTTAGAAGCGTCTTCAGAACACCAACATCTTGTTTATTTGCGAACATTTCAGGACACCGCGCATGTTCTTAGAACACATTCAACTTGACAGAGAACAATACGGACAGCGTCCTCAGGATACCCCCATTTTGTTCATTTGCGAACATTTCAGGACAGCGCGAGTGTTCGACAACGTCTTCAGAACAGCCCCATTTTGTGTATTTGCGAACATTTCAGGATACCGCGAGTGTTCTTAGAACACATTCAACTTGACAGAGAACAATACGGACAGCGTCCTCAGGACACCCCCTATGAACATTCCCCGGACACCACGAATGTTCTTAGAAACGTCATCAGAACACCCCCATTTTGTTATTTGCGAACATTTCAGGACACCGCAAGTGTTCTTAGAACACATTCAACGTGACAGAGAACAATACGGACAGCGTCCTCAGAACACCCCCATTTTGTTTATTTGCGAACATTTCAGGACACCGCGAGTGTTCTTAGAAGCGTCTTCAGAACACCACCATCTTGTTTATTTGCGAACATTTCAGGACACCGTGAGTGTTCTTAGAACACATTCAACTTGACAGAGAACAATGCGGACAGCGTCCTCAGGACACCCCCATTTTGTGTATTTGCGAACATTTCAGGACACCGCGAGTGTTCTTAGAACACATTCAACTTGACAGAGAACAATACGGACAGCGTCCTCAGGACACCCCCTACGAACATTCCCCGGACACCGCGAGTGTTCTTAGAAACGTCTTCAGAACACCCCCATTTTGTTTATTTGCGAACATTTCAGGACACCGCGAGTGTTCTTAGAACACATTCAACGTGACAGAGAACAATACGGACAGCGTCCTCAGAACACCCCCATTTTGTTTATTTGCGAACATTTCAGGACACAGCGAGTGTTCTTAGAAGCGTCTTCAGAACACCACCATCTTGTTTATTTGCGAACATTTCAGGACACCGCGAGTGTTCTTAGAACACATTCAACTTGACAGAGAACAATGCGGACAGCGTCCTCAGGACACCCCCATTTTGTTTATGTGCGAACATTTCAGGACACCGCGAGTGTTCTTAGAACAGTTTCAGCTTGCTTGCGAACAAAACTGACACATATTGAGTCCTCAGAACACCCCCCATTCAGTTTATTTAGAACATTTCAGAACACCTGTGATGTCCGCAGACAAATCGAACACAAAAAGAACGTCTAACACATAAAAAAACACAACTTTCATCCTATCTCATACACTCCCACCCTCCCCAAACACTCCTGCACACCAACACACTCTACTAAATACAATTTTTGAACAAAGTTTCACCGCGCTATCTGCGGACATCCGCAAATCCAAGATGGCGGCGCTACCGAAAATCTGACGCGCTTCTCGCTCCACGCCGTCCAATCAGCGAACACGTTGCATGTCCGCGGACATCACGCAAGCCGATTGGCCAATCAGGACACTGTCCGCGGAGCGAACAGGGAAGTGTGTCCGCGGACCGAACTCAGATATTACTAATTTTTTTTTACCTACTTTTTGGTCATTTTAAAAAAAACTACTGGACGGATTTTCACAAAATTTGCAAAAGCACGCTTTCGGGACCAAGCCGCTGCTCCTGGTCTAAATTTGGTGAAAATCCGTCCAGCGGTTTGGGCTGTAGACGCGAGCAAAACTTTTTTCCCATTCAGTCTATGGGAAAAAAAAAGTTTTGGGACCCCCCTATAACTTTACCCCCCTGGACGAATCCTCACCAAACTTTGCAAAAAAATTCAGAGTGACCCAAATACTTTTTTTGCAAAGTTTGGTGAGGATTCGTCCAGCGAGAGCGAAGTTATAATCCACCCAAAAAGTTCCCATGGAAACACCAACTTAACCATACCTACATGGCCACTACCGTATATATATATATATATATATATATATATATATATATATATATATATATATATATATATATATATTCAATGAAAAAACTTTGTTAAAGGGACGTTATGGTTACAAGTTAAACCGAAAAACCCCTGAAATTCTGAAATTCGCCAGTTATGGTAAGCTAAGCAACCAAACATCGCGCAACCACTGTGCACTGCTAAGAATAACACCCATGACATCAAAGATGACATCACAAATATGATTGATGACATCACTGATGACATCACATGTCTAGCCCCTTCTTTTTTTGTTCACTGACATATCTAGGCCAGGTGAGTTTATTCACTGACAGTCAAAAATGTAAAATTCAAAAGGTATGACATTTGTAGACGTTGTTATTCTCACATGTTCTTACAGTACTTTCCTTAGAATTCATTCGCATCTTATGATGCACATACATAGGGGAAGAAGTAGGCCTGAAACACAGGAATTGGTTCTATGCGTAAAGATAATCATGTTGGTTATACAAAGTGGCACATGATACTGCCTCTTGTTTACTTACTTTACTCTCCCTGTATAAGCCCCATATTTGTATACATTGGCCCTCATTACAACTCAGACGTTAAGGGTTAACGCCGGCGTTAATCCTTAACGCCTGATTCCAATTTTAACGGCTGCTTTTAGCAGCCGTTAAAATCCATGGCGCTAAACCGCCTTGGTGCTAATTACGGCACCGTAATTTACGGTGCCGTAATTAGCGCCTTCCCCACTCCCATTATGCCCTATGGGGCAAAAATGGGAATGGGGAAGGGTAAATGGGAAATGGGGATTTACCGCGCCACTCACCTTGGAATGGGGCTGTAAATCCGCCATCCACCATGGTGTAAACATAGTTTACACCATGGTGGTAAAGTTGGTGTACTTACCGCCTGGGTCGTAATGACCCCCATTGTGGTCTTTTAATGTTGTGTGTGCAGTAGTACAAGCATCTAGTAAGTGCTATGTTTCACAGTATGCAAAAGTGTGATACAGAAGCATTCACCGTTTTACTATCTAACATTGGACAATTTGAAATATCACATCTCTATGGTGTATGCTGCAGCCCATGCCTATGTTTCTGTATGAGTAGGTTCTTGTACTAGAAAGAACACTGCAATGGAATGTTCTTTGGAGCAATACATTGCGTAATCAAGTATGTAGTTCATCACACATCTCCAGATGACCCTGACATTTTTTTGCCAACATTACATTCACAGTCCCTTGTAGGAACTTCCTATGAAAATCAAATGCACATGTGATGTCATCAATCATATTTGTGATGTGATGTTTGATGTCATGGATGTTATTCTTAGCAGTGCTTAGTTTACCATAACTGGCGAATTTCAGGTGTTTTTCGGTTTTATTGTAACCATAACGTCCCTTTAACAACGTTTTTTCATTGAATTTCATAGGTTTTTATTGCTGCAACTTAACCATAATGTCCCCTTAACAAAGTTTTTTCATTGAATTTCATAGGTTTTTATTAGTGCAGCTTAACCATAACATCCCCTTAACAAAGTTTTTTCATTGAATTTTATAGGTTTTTATTAGTGCAACTTAACCATAACGTCCCCTTAACAAAGTTTGTTCAGTGAATTTCATGGGTTTTTACCAGTGCATGCTATTTTCCTACAACTTACTAATATCATACTTACCCAAGATAGCAATATGTTTTTGTCCATTTTACATATTGTCACCTTAAAACGTTTCCATTTACCACCTTCTAGAATCATTTTTAACACTTCTAAACACTTTTTGCAACAATTCCAACTAGTTTTGCATCTGTAGATGTCTACGAACATCTGACTTCATTGATAAAATTCCAGACAGTGCCACATGACCATGGCAGGCACGCGGCATGATGACGTGTCCGAGAACCCGTCCGCACTTCACTCTAAAACCCGTACAGCACGGACAGTTCGGAACTGCATTTGCTACTGATCTAGGAACTTTCAACTTCAAAATTTCCCTTGCACAGCTCCAGCACCTATTCCTACTCATCCGTTAACAATCTAGTACATGGTACATACTTTTAGCAAAACTGCTATTTATCTTAAAATGGAATCAGCTAATGCCATCCCTCCTCCTCAACAGACACCACAACTGCTGTAATCAAGTAGCATGAGAAACACTGCCCCCTACCTTAGAAATAACACACACACAACATTTTCCCCTGTCCACCTGCCCCTCCATATTAGTGTTTGGTGCCTCTTCCCTCATTTCCCTCCCCACCTTTCGTTCTAAGCTCTCCTGGCAAAAAAAAAAAAAATACATCCAAAAACAATAAAAGAAATGTTCCTTTAGGAACCATCTTTCACAGTTAAAAAATAGAGCTAAAATAAAAACCTATAGACTCCATCTACTTTATATTTCTCAGTAAAGTACATAGACTCAATAAAATGTTCCAACATTTCCATTTGCATTTTGTGTTATGCTAATGGAAATATTGTGGCATTTATCCCCCGTCCCAGGGACTGGAACGGTGGATACCAGCCTGGCAGCCTAAGTTATCAGCCCAAGCGAAGCGAGGATGGATAACAAGGTCTCCGGACCATTATCCCAACATTCCAGCCCCTGCAATGGGGGATGAAGGCCATTAGCATCCTAGGTTCCCAAAACGGAAACCCGGGGTGCTAAAACAAAGATTATTCTTCCTACACCGGGACGCCCAAGATGACCACCATGGAAAGGTAAGGTGGGGTTCCGTACAGGGCCCCTCTTCGCTTTCCATGGCAGCCTGCAGAAGGCAAAAAGAGAGCCCTATGACCATATTAGCACGAGCACATTTTTCTTCCCTTTCAAACCTATCCCAATTTCTAATAACTCTACCACAAAGCCAGTCCCAGGTGGACATGGCCACTTCAACCCCATGTGTTGTCTCTCGTGGTCATGGCCAGTAGCCAGATTGTCTGGATCATGACCTTATTCCATGACCCGGACAATCTGGCCACTGCCCATGGCCATAGGCTACACCTCATTCACCAAAGGTATATCACTATTGTTTGTACCTACATTGTGACACTTGTCAAAAAATAAAGCATGGGCCCATTTGCAAAACCATGCTTTCAGGTCCTTGCCAATGTTCCTTACAAAAGTTTGCTGGAAATCCACCCATGTTTAATTTTTTCAAAAGTGTCAAATGTATGCACATACAATAGTCATATAACCTGGACCCCACTTGACAAAATCAATTTTGACTTTACAAAAACATGTATATCTAGATTTATAATCTTTTTGCAAACCTTTGTGTAGATTTGTCAAATGGCACCACATTCATAAGCCTTTACATTATTTTGGGACTGTCCTCTATTTGTGCCCCCTCTTTACAAAACCCCACCTAACTTTTTAAACTCATCAGGAAGTAGGTCGGGAATAAAATTGCTAAATTTCATGCAGTTTCATTAAAGGAGTAGTGCGCTCAAAAATATTATTGTCTCTAGCGTTCGGACATGTGTATTTAAGTATATGTTGATCGATCGTAAAAACCTTTCCTATGGACCTTACCATGGCTTTCCTCACTTTTACATATGCGAAATCAGGCAGCAAGGCGTGGCCATTTTGTGATAATCTTATTCTTTGCCACATCGCCCTATGCTCAAGTGCCCTTTCGGAACTAAATCATAGCCCCCGCCCCTGAAGCTGACATCACCCTTCCTCGCGATATTCTCCATCTATATCCATGACGCTACTGTGCAGCATGGCCAAACGCAGCCAGTCATCACCTACGTCCAGACGTCAGTTGATACAGAACCCGGAATATCAACACACATCCTTTCACAGCACAGCGCGTCCCAATTCTGAATAAAAAACACTATCTTTACAAGAAACTGCAATACTCTTCAATTTAGAATGTGATTTTATTTCACAAATACGCTCCGAGAACATCCGTCGATTTCCATATTCAACCATTTCTTTCTTTGTTCTCGATACACAAATGTTTATCGTGAGTCACACAGTGTTCCTTTGGGTATAAGCTCATTGGATGGAGGCACTGTGATTCGCAAGGCTTCGCCGTTAGCTTGTTGCTATACCACCGCAAACAATGTCAAGGTACTCCTTATTGCCGGTACCGCGAAAGGGCATATGGGCCTGGGGCGATCATCCTAAAACAGCGTGATGGTCATTCAACCATTGAGGTGTATTCATCAACTGCCGGCTGAAGAAGTCATCAATTGGTATCTGGAAATGTTGACATTTGCAGTAGGGCAGGATGTGGCTGTGTAGAAAACATAACAGAAATTTGTCTCAGTAGCCATTCTTAATTCTATTCTAATCGATCCATTACTTATGCACTGTGTGAAAAGTAAGGATGAACACAAATGAGAAACAGTGCAAACACAGAGAAAACAACGTGCAATGTTGGTTTCAATGATGTGATTGAGAGGTTAATGCTATGCAGTGTGTTTAGCTCGCAATGGGAGGCCGATGCGGAAGTTGACTGAAGAATTTGAATAACACATAGATAGCATTTTAACGTAACATCAGCCTAGAATTGGGCATTGGTGGACACTGTGCAAACATAGACATGGACTCCATGCATTTCGGTGCTGGACTGCCCACGTGCCATGGGACAAATACAAGTACACACCAGTTGTTTCTGAGACTCCTCTCCAATTGCCAAAAACAACAAGCCATTGCAATGTTAGCCAGCCATCCATACCAGTCATAAAATGAAACCTTGACTCCTTTGTCTACAAATTCATCTACAGTAAAACTCATTTCCATTCTCTTGCCGTAACGTGGAGTGTCTGTTCAGATCAAGGATTTTTCATCAAATGAAATGAAATGTTACTTTGTCCAGTTTTGGAATGCTGACACTTATCATGTTTGACATTTTTACATACCTCACCCCATTCCTTTCCTTTCCTTTCCTTAGGAAACCTCCCTTTATTTCCAAGGACAAAAAACAATAGGGGCTTATGCCTAGCTTGCTTTTGGTAAATGGAAGCGACAAATTAGCAAATTAGCTTGGCAGGACGCGTGGGAGTAGACAGCTCAAGGCATCGACCTTGAGGCCCACGTGCACCACTGTAGCATTAGGAATATTTATGAAAAACAAATTGTTTGCTTGCATACACCAATGCCGCGTGAAATTTCCAGAGATTTACTCATTTTATGAAAACACTCAGAATTCATAATCCACCTGTCAGCATTTTGTATTTTGGGAAACTTGCACCTTCAGACCCTACCCCTGCACCACCTCAAAATCACCTCTCATATAACTAATATGGCGTGCTCAAACGGACACCTCTTGCAAAAGAAATTGACAAACAGGGTACATCTGCAAAGACATTTATTGTACGCTTTATTTGGACACTTTATACTTTTGATAGCTTTGAAATTCAAGTTACACATGTTTTCCATTGGTCATGTACAATGTATCAAAATTGTGGAAGATACAAATAGCTGAAAATCATTTGTATCAGGATGCAAACTGTTCCACGAGTTCTGCTTTCGGTGGACAGGGCACGTTTGCAATGTTTTGTGGCAATGTATGTGTCCGAGGAACCAAACCACGAAAGATTCCATGAGTATGCAAGTCCAACACAGTCAAAATCAGATCTTTTCTGAAATCTAATTGCATTTCCTGGTATATCGGCTTGACAACCCACTTTTTGTTTTTTTTTGCAAAAGGGCATTTCGTATCGAAGAACCCCAAATTTGCCAGCAGTTCTAGATTGTTGTCTGCCTATGTTCTCGTTATGCGCTAATAATAAGTAGTGTGCAAGATTCCAGACCCTGTATACCGAAATGCAATCTCTTGGGCCGGTACTTTAGGCACATATTATGGAACATCTCCAAATCTGCTGTGTGACAGGATTCTGTGAGTCCCCTCAGATCTCTTGATGGAGTTTTATCAAACACAATCTTTTCAAGAGCTTTTTGTGTGTGCAGGTGAAGATGGAACCAACCACTTCTTGCGTTCCTGCTCCTCCGTTAAAGGTCCATGTTCACATTTGTGAAAATGTTGGTTTTCTATCCATGAGTGAATGTTGGAGCAGTGGTGCATCAATGAGCGCCATTTTTCAATTAGAATTTCCAACTGCTTTTCACCAACCCTGTAATGCTGAGGTGTCCGTGAACTTCTCAGGACGGTTAGCAGACTTTCGTGGTGAAAAACACCCTCTTTTTCCTTCTTGCAGCCATATCCCATCCCATCCTCATCACCCCTCAATTCCCCAGAGATTATTTGATAAGTCTGACAAGTGCAATGTTGTGTTTTTTAATATGTTTTACCGCAATGTCCGCCGACACCGGTCGCTGTCCGTGAATCCAAGATGGCGGGTGTTTCCAAAAATCCGACGCACCTCAAGCTTCACCCCAGCCAATCAGCGAACATGTCACTTGCCCACGGACATGATGCAATCCGATTATCAAATCAGTGTATTGTCCGCGGAGCGAACAGGGAAGTGTGTCTGTGGAGCGGACATAGATATCACACATTTTCAGACCCACTTTTTGGTTGTTTAAAAAAAAATACTGGACAGATTTTCACCAAATTTACAAAAGCATGCTTTTGGGACCAAGCTGCCCCTCCTGCCGCAAAGTTGGTGAAAATCCGTCCTGCGGTTTGGGCTGCTGGCGTGAGCAACATTTTTTCTCCATTCAGTCTATGGGAAAAAGAAAATGTTGGTACCCCCGTATAACTTTGCCCCACCTTGACCAAACCTCACAAAACCTTGCAAAAATAAATCAGAGTGGGGCATATACTTTCTTTGCAAAGTTTGGTGAGGATCTATTTAGGGGGAGCAAAGTTATAAGCCACCCAAAAACTGCTCTTCCTATGGGTTTAGCAACTTAACCATAACTATATGGCAGCTACCGCAGGTCATGTAATATATATATATTTACTCACAACTATGGAGGTCTTTGTCAAATTCCGCATATTTGAGCCTTTTTAACAACTTTGCATTATTGCACATGACATTAGGTGGCATGATTAGTATGCTCAGATTGTATAATGGGTTAATGCAGCATTTAGCATTGTGTCCACTAGGCAGTAGGTGGCGGAGATTCAAAATATACAAATCTACCTAGCATGTTGCAATAGCATCTTGTGACAGAAACAATAATAGCTTTTGGGAATTAAGACAAAGAACGGTTATTTACTTATAATGACATGCTATAAAATTTGTACCCATATATGCTAATGTCAGTATTCTTTTTGGAGCATTAGTAGTTGCTGCGCATATGCAGGATTAGTTTTGCTGTTACATCGTGTACAAAACGCACTCTTAGCTAAGTGTGACAAGGCTATACTTAATTTTCCACCAAACTGCCTTTAATGTACTGCTTGTGTGAACTTTATATATTGGTTCAACAATTGGAACAATGCTTGCTATTAGACATCGAAAGATTTCTGCCACTCTTGTTAAGAACAGTACTACGCTTTGAAATGAGACACTCTTATCACAGGGTGTAACCAAAGAGACAGCTGTGTTCATTTAAAGTTTCCTTTTCTATGTCTAATTTTCCAATGTGATCAAGCGGTGTGTGCACCGTGAAACGTGTTATTTTTCTGCTACTTTCTTTGTTATGTGACAAATTATAATTAAAGGATTTTGCTTGTCGGGAAATCCTCAGGTGTCCCTGCCTCTTTGCTGAAAGTAAACACAGCGTTTCTCTGCTGCTTTTGGGAGTGCATTCCGGCTTTCTTTCTTTTGTACGTGTACAAAGGAATCTTTTTTGCAAATATATATATATATTGATATATATATATTCACTAGAAAAAACTTTATTAGAGGGACGTTATGGTTAAGTTTCACTACTAAAAACCTGTGAAATTCACTAAAAAACTTTATAAATGTGACGTTATGGTTCAAAGTACAATTGAAAAACCCCTCAAATCGACAGTTATAGTAGGCTAAGCAACCATAACTGCCCGCACCACTGTGCACTGCTAACACTAACACCCAGGACATCATAGATGACATCACAAAAGCTCACCTTCGGAAACAGTATTTCATAATTGTTTCAAGTGCATTAGTGGCTTGTTTTGTATGTGTTACCGGTGATGTCCGTGTACACCAAAACATGAACAAAATATGGCGGAGGCCGTGAAGAGATCTGACGCACTTCACGCTGTTCCACAACCAATCAGTGAAAGCGCCACATGTCCGCGGGCATGGCACTACGGATTAGCCAATCGATTTCTTCTCCACGGAGCGAACAGGGAAGTGTGACTGCGGAGTGGACATAGATATCACTAATTTTTCCAGACCTACTTTTTCATCATTTTAAAGAAAAGTACTGGATGGATTTTCACCAAATTTACAAAGGCACACTTTTGGGTCCAAGCCACTGTCACTGCTACAAATCTGGTGAAAATCCGTCCAGCGGTTTGGGCTGTAGGCGTGCGCAAAGTTTTTTCCCCATTCAGTCTATGGGAAAAAAGACATTTTGGGACCCCCTCTATAACTTTGGCCCCCCTGGACCAAACCTCATAAAACTTTGCAAACAAAATCAGAGTGGGCCAGATACTGTTTTTGCAAAGTCTGGTGAGGATTTGTCAAGGGAGGGCGACGTTATAAGCCGGCCAAAAAGTGCTCTTCCTATGGAAACAGCAACTTAACCATAACTACACGGCCACTACCATGGCGGTGTAATATATTTATATATATATATATATATATATATATATATATATATATATATATATATGAATGAAGCGTAGTGGCACTCTGGCAAATGCGTTTAAAATGTTGACAAAGAAAGTCCAATCCACATCCCAACCATTATTGCTGTGCAGAAATAGTCCTTTATTGATTCATAGTTGTGAACAAGGAAAGCAGCAGGATAACACACAAAAACGATGCGTTTCACCCTACACAGGCTTCGTCTGCTATATATATACCTTGAGGTATTATAACAGTACTCTCAAATAGTATCAGGTATGTGTGAGGTTAGGTTTGCTCAGGAATTTCCTTGGACACCATTAATGCCTAATCAATTTTATTATATTTGCAATGATGTCTTGTATGGGTCATGTCTCAGTGATTGGATCTTTCTCAGTGGGGTTTTCCTACAGAGAGCAGTGTTGCTCCTTGGTCATTTGTCCTTAACATGCATGCTCTGCACTGCTCATTGTTTCACCTCCCCTCCTCCCCCACACATCATTCTGTTACTGCACCCGCATTCTCCAAATTGCCCCATGACCTAGTAGAAACGCCATTGTTTGGCTTCTTCCCTGTGGACCCCCACCCTTCACCTCCCCTTCTCCCAGCATTTCTGTTACTGCACTTGCGTGCTCCAAATTGTCTCACAACCAAGTAGGAATGTAATTGTTTGTCTTCTACCCTGTACACTACACCCCACCCTTCACCATTCGCCCTTCACCCCCCTCCCTTAATTTCTACTGCTGCACTTGCACACTCCGAATTGTCTCATGACTGAATGACTGAATAGGAATGATACTGTTTGTCTTCCTCCCTGCTCATCCCATCCTTCACCTCTGCCCTGCCCTGCATTTTTGTTACTGCACTTGCACGATACAAATGTCTCAAGACTAAGCAGGAATGTTGTGCTTTCTTTCTCCCCATCTTGTCTTGATGCGCCTTGAACCACCTTGTGTATAGGAGCATTATAAATCCCCAATAAATAAAATAAACTAAAATTCCTACCAAATTGTGACCTTCACTGTGATATGTTTGGATGTGCTGGCTAGGAACACATTTGTTATATATCATTTGAATGCAGGCTCGGGAACTCACCTGAGCTGATGTGTCTCAACCTATTGGTGTGCAGTATCTGCCTCTTGGCTGGAGGGTCGATTCCTTCTTTGTTGCCTTTGCCTGACCTCACTGTCGAAATTCAAATCTTGAGAATGTGTTTGCCTACTTGTCTTTACCAATCACTGCACCACATTCAGTCTTCATGCTGGGAATTACAGCATCGTTTTTGTGCGCTACTTGTCAATGGCCTGGCTGATATTTTATGCTAATTCATGATGATTTTTAGGTTTATGGGATGGCTTTGTTTGTCTCAGGGCCTACTTATGTGTCATTTATTCCATATGTGTGAAAACTTTCTTTCATTTGCTATCATTTTGTGTGCACCTAGTTGTTCCTTGACTAATGTTAAATGCTACTATACTTGTGAGGGATATGTGGTTATACTCATTTATACGTTCTATACCTTATAGCGTACTTGTTCCTCAGGGACACTGCTTGCTGGAGCACGGTTCCTAGTACAATTTGGGCCTACACAGGGACTGCTTTCTTTATAACATTTTGTTTCTCTCAAGAGACTTTCAAAGATTTTATGTACACGTTGGGGGTGTTGGATGTACTCTCCAAAAAAAGTCTCTAGAAACAAAGAATTTGCTTGTTTTTAATGACTTCAACAGGCCCTAGTGCTCCTGTTTCTTCTAGGTGTACTTGTACATCTTCACAAACTATGGACTCTAACAAGCGTTTGTACACATTGGCAGAGTACCACATATTGGAGACTTTGAAAATATTATTCAGGAGGCAACCCAAAAGACCATGATTAAAGCTGTTTTGGTCAACCCCAAAGACATATGCCCTAATGGGTGTACTAATCTACTGACTACAACGAAAAATGCCACTCTTAACTAAGCAAATGGGGAAGAACACAACAATATCAATCATTCACAATGGATACCGATTGCTTAGCTCTAGAAATTCAGAGTCTGTTTTGCCTTAGTCAGGACTATCACTTAAATCGTTCAACGATTTGCTATTGATTCTAATGGGAAGAGACAGGCAAATGTGTATCACTCCAAGGAAGAGAAAGAAGGTTGGGGTACTAAGAGTTGGCAATGGCTACCGACAATCCTACAACCTTTAAATCTTAGTAGGACTTTGCCGTCCATAATCCAGCTTTTCACGGAACGTCCAAGTTTCCTTGCATTACCTCGATGCAGATGGTTTACTTGATTTTATTCAGTGTGGTGGCACTTCAGGAGACTTGGCTTCTAGAAAACTTGGACATTGATGGTCATCAAACAATTCATAACGGAATCACTAAGGGACCTACGGGTAGACCAAAGGGTGGACTATCAATTAGTTCTGACAATCACTATAAAATCATCACAAAGATCAACACTATAATAGATTGAGTGTTGGCTGATATGGTCATTTGAGCCAAAGACATGGTATGACTACTACGATTTTAACAACTACTATTTTTGACCCACCAAATGGGCTGTAGCATAACTCTATTTTGAGTTCTATAGAAACTCAAACTGGCCAATGTTCAGAATATTATGCAATAAGAATAGTCAGTGACTTCAATGCCAAAATTCCTACCGGAAATCCCTCTAATTTTATGCAAACACTTTAACAGTGTCCTGTGGTAAATCTAAAGATTCTAAGTGGCAGCATTGGGACTCACTACTCTACCCATGTAGTTTTATCATTTTAAAAGGATACTGTTGAGGCACTTCCTCAGAGAAATACACTACAATATAAGGTAATAGTGCATCTGTCATTGATTATGTTTTTGTAAATATTCACATGTACCCTAAAGTGATTGATATGAAGATACTAAATACAATTGAAAGTGACCATTTCCCTCTTCTATTTTGTATAAACTATACTGAGCCAATGTATGATAAGGACTGCATTGGTAATCTTGCAGTTAACTCTGGCTTGAATAGAGTGAGATGGAATCCAGATAACGCTATATCTCTGGTCAATGGATTGGACTCAGACCCTGTGGCCACTATTAATGAAGAGTTTTTAAGTAATTACACTCTCAGATTTTCCTACACTTACATTGCTGACTTCAAGTTACTAACTCGATCAATTGCAGCAAGTATCTCAAGCAAGCATCGGCATACTTCTAGTCATAAATGTGCCAAATTTGCTAATCAGAAATTGAGGCGCCACAGACCCTTTGATGTAATGCAAGAAAAAGGCTCAGATGAGATCGCCTAATGTTTTACCTAGCACACACACTAATTCATTCTCCTTCTCTAAAACTACCACCCTGGAGGTCGCGAAAATAATACTTTCTCTCAAACCCTCAAACTGCAAAGGCGACATTTGCCCTGCACACATAATCAAGGACGCAGCCAGAGACCTATCGCCCTTCACTTCCAAACTTATAAATGCATCCTTTTCCTCAGGTAGCATCCCCTCCAACTTAAAACAATCCTGGGTGCTCCCCCTCCTTAAAAAGCAGACGCTTGATCCCCTCATCCCCACTAACTACCGTCCCATCACCACGGTACCCTTTCTACTGAAAATCTTGGACAAAGTGGCCTATGTCCAGATCCAAAAATTCCTAGAACTACACAAATTACTAGGCTCCAGACAATCAGGCTTCCGACCACTACACGGTACGGATCAGTCCTCATTGACTTGAACACCCAAATTGATGATCTGAGGGATAAGGGAAAAACAGCACTCCTCCTCCTACTTGACCTCTCCACGGCATTCGACCTTGTCGACCACAAGGTCCTCTGCAGACACCTGGACTCAGCTACTCATTTCTCCCCAGAAGCCATCAGATGGATTGAATCCTTTCTGAGCGAGAGAACAATGAGAGTCTTCTCCCCATCAGCAGCAGCAGACTCCTCTCCTATTACTTGCGGAGTCCCGCAGGGTTCATGCGTCTCCCCCACACTATACAACATCTTCACCAAACCTCTGTTCGACGATCTGGATCATCTGGGTGTCACCTACAGCAACTACGCAGATGACACTCAGATTCTCCTCCCACTTTCAGGGGATCACAGTAAGGATAGAGAGTTGGTGAACAGGGTGTATCTCATCATTCAGGCATGGATGGCATCTCATGGCCTATGCCTGAATGATGACAAGACAGAGCTCATCATCCTGGGTACCCCCACCAATATCAACAAATTAGGCCTCGAATATGCCGATTTTCAACATAGACGGCAACATTATCAAAGTATCCAGGGAGGTAAAAACTCTCGGCTTTTACCTGGATGCCACTATGTCATTCACTAAACAGGTCAACTCACTGGCATCTACCACTGCGTACACCTGCAAATTAATAAGAGCAGGCAGACCATTCCTGTCTAATGATAGCTGCATGATCCTGGCAAGAGCACTCATACTCTCCAGGCTCGATTATTGTAATGCCCTATATAGTGGTGCTAACAAAGCCATTACCCATAGGTTACAAATCCTACAAAATAATCCCTTGAGAGCTGCCCTCGGCATTAATAAAAGAGAACACATCTCCACTACCAGACGCCAACACAATTGACTCTCTACCGATAATAAAATCAAAATAAGGTTGGCCTCCCTAACCCATAAAGCCCTCAACAATGCTGCCCCCAGCTATTTGATGGACAAAGTAAAGAGAAAGTCATCCATTAGACAAACAAGAACTATCAATTCCAACTGTCTGATAATTCCCAGATTCAAACTCTCCACCATTGGAGGTAACAGCTTCCCTGTGAAAGCCGCCACATTCTGGAATTCCTTGCCACACAACCTGAGAGCCGATCAACCCTACCTGCACTTTAGAAGAAATCTCATCAGTCATTTGAACTCCAACAACCCCCGTACTTAATTGTACATTTTACACCTCTGTATAGATACTGATACCTCCTGCTTGAGGCCTTTGTTCTCGCCACAAACAGCCCTATACATATCTGTATATTTCACTCCTTTGTATAGATATTATATTTTTATGTGTAAAGTTTTGTATATTTCTCATTCCTGTAATCCTTAATTGCATATGTCTATAATTGTATCTTAATTGTATATTTCTGTATATTTTTCTGTAACATTGTAAGCCTTGCATATCCTTTCTGCCTGTGCGCTGCTGCCCCTGGGTATGGTGCGCCATATAAATAAATAAACAAACAAACAAACACTACCTTGCAGTTTCCAATATGGGCATTGAGGATTATGCTTTTGCCATCCGCAATAGAAAAGCCAAATATCAGACCTGATTTAGGAACACAGTTACAATATGGATAGAGAGAAATGGCAAGCAATGGCTCTTTCTAATACATCTCATGACCCCAGTTCTTTCTGGAAAACCATAAACCATTCCAGCATTACTCCCTCTTTATTAAATGGAGCACCACAGGTGAGATGGGTGCCCCAGATTGGTGTTACCATTGGCTGAAAACCCTCAGATTATTATACCCTCGATCTTACCAAAATAGATGCACGCATTCACTGCAAATGCATGAGATGGTTAACATCATCAGGTGCTCTAAGCCATCCCGAGCCCCTGGTCCTGATGGCCTTTGTAATTTATTTCTGAAAAGCAATCCCTGGTGATGGACTTAAATCTTTCAAAGCCTTTTCTGGTTATTAGTGAATTCCAACATTCTGCCAAAACATGGGCCGATAGTATCATCAACATGGTCTACCAAAAAGGGGCATGCACTGATGTTACATGTTACTGATCCCAGAAACTATTGGATACTGTCAACGGTGGATGCCCTGACGAAGATATTTGCACAGCTCCTTCTAGATGAGTTGAACAACTAGTTAAACATCATTACACCCAAACAGACTGGGTTTAGAAAGAATTCTAGCATCATAGACAACATTTTTGCATGGATTACAATGATCCAGCAGGCATGGAATATGCAAAAACAATATGTCTATGCAGCATTTGTTGATTTCAGTTCAGCGTTCGATTTGGTCAGGGGAGACTTGCTCTGGAACCAGCTCATGGGATGGAATATTCCTCCTGGCCTAGTAAGAATAATCTTAGGGCTGCATAGTCTACCAGAGTTTGTGTTTGGCTAAATGGGTTGGGCAAGGTTTTTGAGTGGATTCCTACTTATGTGGGAGTGACACAGGGTTGTATCCCTGCCCCTCCCTCTTCAAACTTTTTCTTCTGATCTATCTCAAGCTGTTTCCACTCAGATTGGGGAATTCACTGATTAACTGGCTGGGCTATGCTGAAGACCTTGTAATCCTGAATAGTTTACCAAAGGAACGCTAGGTACAACTATGTCTTCCATTCCACTGGAGCTAAGAAGAGAAAGGGATATGTGTGGTGATTAAATGAGCACATTCTAGAAGTTGTTAAACTGTTTAAATATCTGGGAATCATATTGAAATCACCAACTCAAAGGGATAGCTCACCTAAATAATGGAAAGCTCGCAGCTGGCAAACATTGTGGCGCACTTAGAGCATATGCACACATGCATGAGTGTTCTGCTGTCGATTTGATATGAATAAAGGTTGTCAAGGCTAGAACTGTTTCTATTCTGTTGTACAGGGCTGAAATCTGGGGCCCCAAATTGAGTAAGGCAATTGATCTACTGAAAGGCAACATTTTAAAACCTTTACTTAGGCTCGTAGTCAACAATCCCATCGAATACATCTATCTAGAATGTAACCTATGTAGGGTGAGCACTACTTTAGTTGCAGCACATCTTAACTGTGATTGCAAATGCCTGAACGCTATTGACTTCTCATTACTGTCCTGGGTTGTCAAAGGGTATTTGCTTAGGCAGGCATTTATTGACCAGATATTCAGTATGGCTAAAATATGGAGCCCTCAGCTGCGACATAATCCTCTCAATACTAATTATACAACCTATAAGAATTGTACAAAGAGCTGCATTCAAATGTTCACCTCTGAACAAGTTATTCAGGACTTGGCCACTAAGGTGGACGCTGCCGTCTACACACTACCGTAGAAACTGAACTCTCATACCTACATATAAGTTCTCTTTTCCCTATAATAAGTATCTATGGGAGTACATTAAAATTAAATTCAACCAGATCAACATATGGGAAACTACTGGTGCAAGTCTCAGCATACCTAAACCTGCTTGCATTGGCAGACTACGCATTAGCCAACATTTAGAAGGTGCACAACACTTAATAAGGGATTCTGAAAGTTTTCTTCATCTAAGCAAGAGGGTCTATATGGCTTATGGAAATTGTGATCTGGTTACCCTGAAACCCGAAGACATCTGGTAAAGATTCATGATGGGCATTGACTCAAATTGAATCTATCATCTCACAAAGTTCTGGGTTTTCATCTCTAAATAACTTAATGAAATGTAGATATAAATGACCTTGTTTGTCTTTTCATGGTTTAAGATTAGACATCTTATTAGTTTGGTTTAGTTTAGTTTAGTTTAGTTTATTATTTATAGAGCACGCCAGACCCTGGGGCATCAGGGCGCACAAGACAAGAATATGCTCAGCTTAGTTACAGGTACATGGTAAGTAGGAGCATCAGACAATATACAGTAGGTAGATATACACAAGGCAGGATCTGGGTCCTGAAACAATGTTTTACATGTGGAGGTATTCTTGAGAGGAATATACAATAGTAATGATAAACACAAGGATAAAATACAGGCACCCGAACATTCCAGTGCATAAAGACAGAGGCGGATACACATAGCCTGGTGATGGGGTGCAAGTCGAACTTCAGGTTAGTTCGTCAGCGGATACACGCAAGTCAGGGTAGTTAGGTGTAATTAGCTCTCATCCAATTGGTCAAGTTCTGTCTAAATTTCACAAAAGGCTGGGGTTCTCTAATGCCGTGGGGTAATGAGTTCCACAGCTGCGCAGCCTTGACTGGGAAACTGTGTCCTCCTATGGTAGCGAGTTTGAATCGCGGGACTTGTAAGCAGTTTGCGTTAGCTGTTCTTGTGGGTCTGGTCGAGGTTCTTAGATGTAGCCTATCCTTGAGGTAGGGTGGTGCTTTGTTGTTTAGGCACTTGTGGGTGAGGGAGGCAATTTTGAGTTGAATTTTATCAGAAGTAGATAGCCATTTGTATTCTCTTCTTACCGAGGATATATGCTCATTTCTGTTAATCTTGAGAGCTGCTCTCAAGGCATTATTCTGGAGGACCTGGATTTTATGTATGGTCTGTTTATTGGCCCCAATGTATAGTCCATTACAATAATCCAATTTGGAGAGTATAAGTGCTCTGGTGAGCGTGATGCAGCTGTCTGTAGAGAGGAATTGTTTGCTGGCTCTGATAAGTTTGCATGTGTATGCAGTAGTTGAGGCTAGAGAGTTAACTTGTTTAGCAAAGTTCAAGGTGGCATCTAGGTAAAAACCTAAGGTCTTCACTTCCTTAGCTACTTTTATGTTATTCCCATCGATAATGAAATTGGCATAGTCAGGGCTGAGTTTGGATATGTATGTCGGGCTGCCTAGAATAATGAGCTCAGTTTTGTCATCGTTCAGGCATAAGCCGTGTGTGGCCATCCATGCCTGAACGATGCTGTAGATTTTATTCACTAGGGCTAGATCCTTGACGTAGTCTCCTGAAAGCGGAAGGAGGATCTGGGTATCGTCTGCGTAATTGGTGTAGGCGATACCCAGATGATCCATTTCGTCAAAAAGTGGCTTTGTGAATACATTGTAGAGGGTAGGTGACACACAGGATCCTTGAGGTACACCACAAGTTATGGGGATCGGGTCTGCCGAGGCTGATGGAGAGAAGACTCTCATAGTTGGGTTGCTCAAGAAGGACTTGATCCATATTATGGCCTCTTTAGAGAAGTGGGCTGCAGAGTCTAGGTGGCTGCATAAGACTGAATGGTCAAATAAATCAAATGCAGCTGAGAGGTCTAGCAGGAGGAGTAGGGCAGCTTGGCCATTGTCTCTGCACTGATCTATTTGGGCCTTAAGATCGATAAGGGCTGTCTCCGTCCCGTGTTCTGGGCGGAATCCGGATTGGCGGGTTCTGAGTAGGTGGTTGGTTTCAAGGAAGTTTTGTATTTGCATGTATGCCACTTTGTCGAGAATTTTTAAGAGAAAGGGCACGGTCGTGATGGGCCTGAAGTTAGTGGGAATGGCCGGGTCAAGGGTTTGCTTCTTTAAAAGTGGCAGTACCCAAGACTCTTTTAAGTTATTTGGTACAGTGCCTGTGGTAAAGGATGAATTGATGAGTTTAGTTATGAATGGCGATAATTCTCTGACAGCATCCTTAATCAGTTAGGCAGGGCATTGGTCACCTTTACAGTTGGACGGTTTATGTCCCAGAATAACCTTTTCTACCTCAATGGTCGATACCTTGGAGAAGCGGAAACGCGATTCTTGTTTGGGATTTGGTGGTGGTGCTATAGTCTGCGGGATATGAGACGTTAGAGATGCTTTTTTGAGGGTAATTTTAGTTTGTAGATTGGCTACTTTGTTGGTTAGGGCAGATTGTATGCTAGAGCACCATTTTTTATCCTTGGTGCAGTTTTCTTGGGGAGCAATAGGTGTTTCCAGTTCTTTCAGAATGCTGAATAATTCTCTGACACTAGATTTAGATTGAGATATTCCTGATATGACGTTTCCTGTTTGGCTAGTAGGATGTCTTTCTTGTATTGGGATGATGCCTTGGCGAGGTTAAGTTTGTTTTCGGCTGAAGGAGAGAGTCTCCAAGTAGTTTCAAGTTCTCTTTTTATTAGCCTTAGGTTTTTTAGATGAGGAGTGAACCATGAGTTAAGGTGTTTTTTTGGTTTACTATTCCGTAGTTTAAGTGGTGCTATGTGGTCAAGGGCTGTATTGATAGTATCATTAAATTGTTCAACTAGCCCATTAGGATTCATATTGACTGGGAGCGAGTTAAGTTGTGGTAGTATAATGGGCAACAGTTTTTCCGCTGTCATACATTTTTTGTTCCTCGTGAGCATAGGAGGGGCAAATGAGGACTGGGCCGTGGCATAGTTTGTTGCTAATGTAAATAATAGTAGATGGTGGTCAGTCCAGATCTGGGGTACAGTATCTGTGATGGTTGCATGTATTGTTTTTCTTTTTTTCAAATGTTGTCTTTTATTAATGGTATAACAAGTCTTTTTACTAGATTATACTAAATAAAAAAATAAAAAAATAAAACCAACACATCACTGTTCATCCCACTTTTTCTTTTTAATAAATACATTGAGTGAATGAGTGAATGACGAAGGAGATAGGCACTGCGCAAATTTAGGGATTCGTTTGTCTTCGTAAATATAATAAATTATTAGGGATAAACAGCACACCTTTTTTTGTTTCTTCCCTTAAATATATCTGGGCATTTACATTCGATTTGTCAGTTCTTGTTAGCGTGCATGTACTTATAGTATGATATGTGTAAAGATAAAAAGCAATTCAAACGCATTCATATTAGCCACAAAGCGGTTATTGACTATTAGAATCTGAGTGGGTGATGGATTTTTGAAACACTCAATATTGTACTTTTGAATAAGTAAAGCAAGCATTGCCCAAGCATTTTGGTTTTGGTATACTGCAGTGAGTGGCAAAGAGTCTCATTAGGAACATGCACAGACACCCACTTGGAGATGACACGTGCAGTATTAGCCTTGCTGCACATACTGAAAATCGAAATGCTACACACCTACACATTATTTAACATTTGCACCGATGCTAAACATTAAGCAAATGCTTAGCTAATTCAGAATGCAGCAAACAGGTTTTGTCAGAATCCGTTTTATATAAAAATGTTGGCACTAGTGAAAACAATATTTATACTGTTCTGTACTATTATTACTATATGACATAAACATTAAAATATTGACTACATTTCTAGTAATGTTACGCTGCAAACAAAATAGATGCTTGCTTCATTTTTTGCCCCAGGGAAAATCTCTTTAGATAGTACGGATTGGGGCTAAACCTGTTTGCTCCTTTTCATGTTATCTAAACCGCAAGCTGGTTGCTACATGTATTCACAAGGGCAACGTGTTGATAATCTCCTGTGCACGTGGAGTGTAGAAAACCTGAATATAGGGAAATTAACTGCAAGCATGGTCAATGTTACCGAGTGCATGAACAGTAACATACAAATGGTCGATAATGCCGAGCATTCAGCATTTCCTCATTGGCATGTGGCAAACACAATTGATGGCAAAACACATTGTGCCTGCTTACATTGGACAGTCATCTACCCACTTTAACTGCCATATTTGCAAAGGAACATGTCCTACAGTGAGCCCCACAAGTATCACAGAATGCAAAGGGGACATTCAGCATCTCAACAAAGGCGGGTAGGATATCTCTGGTGCTCTGCTTGCGTGTGAGATGATGTCACACAGCATGGGTGTGTTACCCAGCCAAGCACTTAGAAAGTGAAGCAGTAAAACGTTCTACCTCATCAATGAAATAAATAAACAGATATATCTCTGACGATGAGCTGACTGACTGCTGAGGAGGAGCACTCCTTTGTAAGCAAAGCATCAGCACAGTCCCCAGAATCAAGCAGAATGATGACAGTGAAAGCCAGAACAGTTCATCTGTATGATCACCAAATTGAATGGGGTTAAGGAGGTGGCAAGAAAACTGGTAGGACACTGAATCCTGGACACAGCAGAACAAACATTGCTTGGAACAAGCACTGACCAGAAAAGGTTCAAAGCCTGACCTGGCACCTGTGCACTAGGAGGATATGAACTGCATCCTGTCTGCTGGTGGAACTGTGTACTGAAAGGACAGCACTGGGAAGGATGCAATAGTGTAGCTCAGTAGGGAGGTAAAATGCACACCACACTAATAAATATCAGGGATGTAATTTTTGACCACCATATCTACGCCCCATTCAGGCTGCTCACCAACAAGAAAGATATGTTCCTTGACGGCTACTCTGCTCATCATCGGATTCTTTGATTCAAGCACCAAGAGTTGATCGATCTAAAACAGGCGGCAGAACTTTCTCTGTTGCCCGCCAACCACCTATGGAAAAAGCTCCCACTTTCGTTGTGAATGACGTTGATCATCTGGCTTTTCGTCGCCAACTGAAGGCCCTTCTATTCAATGAATTATGTCCTCCAATCATGACTGTTATCTTGGTTACCCACTGGTTGTCCTGAGCAGCATGTTGCCTTAGGGTGGAGGTTGCGCTATATATAATTCTATAACATAACAAAGAGAAAGCTGTGGTGGAAGAGAACAGTGGAGACAAATTAGGGTATGGCAAGTGGGAGGAGAGAAATGAAGAATGAATATTGACAGGGAAGGTGACAGAAATGCCAACCATTTAACTACTCTCATCCTGATTTCCCCCTTGACAACCAATAGGCCAGCAGTCACTGAGTTGCCAGCACCTCCTGTCATCCAAAGATAGACACCATTCAAGGAGAGCAGCAGCACTGAAGGGCAAGGCAACCCTCATCTTCCTAGACAAATCCCCCGCAAGCACCAGTTTAGGGAGGAAATGTTGATTTGCCTCAGCTGTTATAAGAACTGCCACAAAGCCAATGAGTTCAAGTGCCATTTTCCATGAATCTGATCAAGAACCAACAGAAAAGCAAACCATTATTGCCATCTGTTCATGTGATCCTCCATTGTTGATCCAGTCATGCAAACACTTGCTGTGGTCTCAGGCAAAACATGCACCAAGTGCGTATTTTTCACAGTATTAAACCATGCAGGGCCAATTTCTGCCCATGGACTCATACTAGGCATCAGTGCAGCTGCTCATGTCAATCCCCACACAGCACCATCAACACAATCACATCACGTAGTGGAGGAATCAAAGTAAAATGGAGCCTTTGAGAGGCACGAGCAACAGATTGCCATTGAGTTTGCAAGCAAGGCTAGCCAGGTATCCCACTGAGGCATTAGCGGCCATTTTATTCCAGATAACATCAGAATTTAGAATCAAAAGCTTTTGAAAATTACTTATTACAAGAACCAGATGAAGAACACATGTGGCATCCAGTAAGTCTTATATCAACTGGCCCAAGCCTTGAGTTCTTTGTAAGATAAATCAATGTTATTGACGGGCATATCAAGGCAAAAAGACAACAAGAATTCTGACAGAAAACACAATGTCAACCATATGCTGTAGTCCATAAACCAAATGGCTTCGTCCAAACGTGCCTTAAAACATACAATCAAGGGGGGCAGATGAGCTTTATGATTATTCATATATCATGCTGTTCAACATCATGTACATGCGGGAAGAGTCATCTTGAAACTTGACACTGTACTTCGTGCATGATACAACCAGCACCTCAATTGTCTCCTCCTCCTCTCCTGTCCTTTCATTTAGCTAGTCAGGTAATGACCCTGTCTACTCATTGTTCTCTGCACTAGTCCTCTAGATCAAGCTTGAATAAGGGGAATGTTGGGAGGCATATGAATACGTCTTCTGTAGTTTCTTGCCCTCCCCACACTAATACTGCAAAGGTGAGAGACGTTGCTCACTGAGACCGCCGTTCTGGCCTTCTTCCCCATGTGTACAGAAGGGCTTGGGGTCTATGTGAAGTGAAGATGGCAACAGCATTCAAACTTATGTTGTAAAAGTTAAAGAACACGAATTAGGCACAAAGCAAACATGCACTGCACATGAAGAATATTAATGTAGCATCCACATACATGAAGAACACTAACATGGCCAATGTAGCAACATGAACAAAACGCAAATACAGCTCACTAATATGGAAACAAATGGGTAATTGGGCAGCCATCTTTCCACAGATGGAAGCTGCAGAATGTCTTTGAATGAGCAGAGGCATCAAAGCCTCAGACGAGCTGAAAAGGCTGCATCCATAGAAATACATAATTGTGCAGAGCTCAGGCAGTGGCTGGCAACTAATGCCAAGGTTAGAGTGAAATAAGTGAGGATCGGAACTATGGAACGAAGGCACGAGATAGCAATTCCCAAGACGGAAGCAGTATACTCCCAGATTAATTAATTTTTTATAAGAGCGCAAACGGCCTTTGAGGGCAAGGTGCAGAAAAAAAAAATAACTCAAGGGTGACCCTCGCGGTAAAAGAAAACATAACACGCATGTTGAGAATAGCTAAAATTTCAATAGACGGTAATTCAGTTTCATACATGGTCCCTTAGCACATGACCCATACACAGAGAACACTATCCATTCATTAGAAGCAAACATATATAGGACATCTGCAATAGTACCTTAAAACGCACATAGACAAGAGGCGTCATACAAGGCTAGTAACAAAGTGATTGCCTGGTCTCATGGTCTGAGAATGAGGGATGGTGACTTTTTAATTGGATCATGCACAGAAAATTGTCTTCTCTCCCCGTACTCTATGTCTGGCTCATATCTTGACAACCAGTCAAGTGTCCAAGGTTGGTTAGCAGAGATACAACCTATCAGAATCCTTAGTGTTTTGCCGCCCATGGAGTAGTATGCCAACCAACCACTTGTTGAATAGATGATGTGGTTTACCATTATCAATATAGGGGTGGTTCCAGGTGGAGCCATCAAATACTTGTAATCCAATCAAATGTTTAACCCCTATAGAATCTATATGTAGCCAAACCCACTAACCTATCCCCATTCCTCATACATTTTGTAGGCTGAGATCATGTTATGAAGTCATTGATGACGCGTTTGTAGTACTTAAGCAATTGCTCTTGATTAACATTTTGAGAACGACAAGATTTGAATGATTGCATGCTGTCCCGGCTTTTCTTAATGCTAATAAAGCTGGATTTTGACATGCACATTGTCTACTCCGTTATTGAGTCTGGTTTGGAATGACTCTGATTCCTCTGTGTTTATTTGGGATTTTGGGACTGCATTAACAGGAAGAAACGAGGGCTTCCTTTCTGTATGCTAAGTTTTACAGAGGGCACAGGACACAGGTCTAGGCTGTGCACATGTTGTGGTTGTAGCAGCATTGACATGGGATTATGTATGCTGGTGTTAGCTAAAGTGTAGACAATAAACCTGGTTGTAGCATACATTTTAGGGTTAGGAAGTAAAAATAATGTGTGTACATCATAGTGTGCTTGTGTATGTGTGCCACTTTGGTTATACAGATTAATATAAATTGTCTACAACGGTCGGCAACGTTTGCCCCCACACAGATGTTTTGGACTATAACTCCCATGATGTATTTTTATAGGCACTGCTGGCTAGCACGATGGGAGAAGTAGTACAAAACATCTGGCGAGCCCAATATTGCAGGCCCCTGGTCTACAACATCAAGTCCGAATCATCAATTGCTTCTATTCGACAATTTTGGTCATGTGATGCATTGCCATGTTCATCATTGTCAGCCCACGTGAAGCGGCATTGGTATGCAATGCACATTGCCATCCTATGCTGCAGGACAAACAGGAGCTTGTTGGCTGTGTCTGTCAGAAAATACAACCATAGATTTTCATGCTCTAGCATGTAACTGTCTGTATACCTATTGAAGAACGTTATGGATGTGGCTAGAGTTGTCCCTTTAAATGTATGTTGCAATGCCCTTTAAATCATAGTTTAGAATTGACACTACCTTTAGAGGTAATGGTATAGCTGTGGTCGTTTTGTTTTGGCTTGACGTAGCTTGTCTGACTGGATTAGTATTATAATGGAGAGAGGCTGGTTTCACAGGTTAGTACACGGTGAATATTTATTTATGAGCTTCCATTCTGTGCCTTTTAACACGGGCTCTCCTGTTCTGCCCACTGTCCCTCCTCCGCCTTAATATAACCTCCGGCATGCTCCTGCCGACCTCTACTTGACATGAACCCGGTCCTTTCGACGGCAGCATGGTGCTTAAAGTAATGTGTGCCTGGACCTTAGACATTGGCTTTCATTACCTTCAGTTTTACCACCTGTTCTATGTGGGTGGCAATGCCTAATGCATTTTCACCAGTTTTCATGCTATGTTTGAATGGTGCGAGACCCTGAGTGTTTCTATAGTATGGTCGCAAATATGCAACTCTCAATATGAGTACGCTATGGGTGTTTGTGTTTGAGTGTGTTTGTGTGATGTATTCTCACATTCTTACCGAAATAATCTGAATATGTTCTGTTGTTTCATTCTTCTAAAGTGGTTATTTGTTCGCAATAACTTTTGCTGCTCAGCAACTATGATTTCCTGGGCTTGACAACTCGAATCACTTAGCAGCCCCAGGTTTATGAGCGTACCGCAGTTTGTGCAACGTGGCTGCACTTCTCATTATCCAGTTGAAGCTGTCTATCATTAGCTCTTCCAGCTGAAAAATATGATTTCTCCTCATAGTTCCAGCAGGAGGCCTTCATTTTCCACTGTTGTGCGTCATTTTATCACATACCATTGGAATATAAAGTATACCATTCCAACTAAAAAGTCGTCTCCCATGCTGATCATTTATAAAGATATGCAATCATTTTTTTTTGTTGCTATGAAAGACAGGATATTAGTTCTTAAAATGCAATTTTCATGTAGGATTAAAGCGCATAGCGCAAACCAAGGTGATTCAATCGATTGGTTGACAGGCATGAAATGATTGCAAGTGCGCAAAACAAAAATAAAAACACGTTGTACTTTTTGTCACATCACTATAAAAAAAATGGCGTTTTGACTCGATAATTTAGCTTTTATAAAGCAAAGCATTAGCGATTATCTGAACATTCGGTAAAATGGTTCAGTGGGTTTAAACACTCCTTGTTTTGGTTTGCAGGATGCAGGTTCAAATCCCGGCAAGGCCAACTCAGCCTTTCATCTTTCCGATGTTGATAAATGAGGACCAATTTCGTTTGGATAGTAATGTAGGTAAATATGCCCTAAGTAAAGCGCTTTAAATTAAAGCACTATATAAAAAACAAAATATTATTATTAGATTCCATGCTCTCAGAAATGCTTGCCAGGACTGTGATTTCATTCAAGTTTAATGCAATAGACATAGAAGATGGCAAAAGTTTCTCTTCAAAAAAGACTGCTTTAGAAAAACATGATGTTCTTTTTTTTTATTAAATAAAGCTTATGATTAATTCAATAGAAAGGAATATTTTCATTTAAAAGTGCAATAATCACAAACAATTCATCAGACATAGGGGGGCAACATTTAATGAATCTTAAATTGTGAAGATTGTGTTTGACAGTGACACCAAACTGTTGATTTATAATATTCCCAGGGTGTTTTATTTAAATAGAACAAGTATGTTGGTGTGAATATCTGGGGGTCAGGGTAAACGATGACTGTACCTGGGGGTGACCAAATAGATCATGCCACACTTACATTAGCTAGATATAGTGGCGCAATATCTCGATTTGCCAGGGAGCATGGGGATGGTGCAGTGAGTGTAACCTGGATACTTACAGAGGCCAAACTAGGCAAACAGCTTTATATGGTTCCGAGCTCTGGGGAATGAACAATCCTGAGAAACTTCAGATTGTAGAGCTGCCATTTTGCAAATGCCCCACACATCCCAACCTTCATGGAAATGAATTTGCATAACATTGGTTTTATATGCATAGCAAATCCGTTATATTGTTGGGCCTCGGTGTGGGCTAATCCCAATATGGGTAATGCAGGGAGTCAATAAGGAACCTATTGATCCAAGAGGGAGGTCAAAACGTCCCCTGGTTTGTGGCAATCAAAAGTGAACTCTCAATAATGGGGTGGAGTAACTTCTGGCTCAATCCAGAATCAATCCCAGTGAGCATTAAAGCTAAAATAAAAGCAGCATATGCGGCAAGGTGGGAAAGGAAAACCACAGTTCAAATAGTGAACTCTAGTAGTTTAACGAGATATTGCCTCATTATGAGTTTGCTGGTCTGCGAACTACCGGTAAGCATGCCGGTATCGTAGTTTCCGGACCAGCAAACTACTAGTTCTGCTCGCGGGAGCCATTGTGGCTGCCAGGTCTGACCCGGTGGACGTACCGGCACTCGCGAGCAGAGCATGTCGGATGCACATGCACCGATGATAACAGTGCCGGGGCATCCGGCTTCCCCATTCCCATTGACCCCTATGGGGCTCAAATGGGAATGGGGAAGAATATTTTCTTGTGCCCAGGAATTGGCAATTACTGGGTCTGGCAAGGCCGTAATGACACGGTAATTGCCCATTCCTGGGCGCCGAAAAATGTTTTCACAGGGTCCTATGGCTTAGGGACGTATTCGGATATAAAGCAACCCAAGCAAATGAGAGCACTTTACACGAAACGCCGAATGGGGATCCTCCATCTTGCGAGCTTGAGAAGCAAGTGCAATGAGCGTTATTCCCCAGACTGTCTGGATTTCTCAAGAGTAAGGGAAGATTTTGTCCTCCTATACCCGCGGCATCTTGATATAAGGAGGAAGTACCTCAAAGCCCTGTTTACGCACCGTAGAATTAGAAGTGCCAAAGATGCACTGCACCTGTGCTTGGCGGATAAAGATCTATTAGCAACACTTTGCTTAGGGAAGTAACTATGCGCTGCAGGTATGGAGAAGGTTGAACGCCATGATGCTCTAGATTGACTATATGTATGAACTACCTGCCCGGTGGTAATCTGTACATTTAACTGTATGTTGAAAATCAAAAATATACTAATGTATCCATTTTGAGGCTAAAATGTGGTGGTGAAACTTGTGCTGACTCTTAAACACTGTGAATTTTAATTTTGAACAGCATTTGTGCATCTACAAGGCATTTTAGGAGGTCTGCAATTGGGTTATTAACAGAGATCGGCCCTCATTACGACCCTGGCGGATTTTTTCCGCCATCGGCGGACTTTTCCGCCATGGCGCAAAGTCCCTTTACGCCATGGCGGATGGCGGACTTACCGCCCCATTCCGAGGTCGGCGGGGCGGTAAGTCCCCATTGACCCATTTACCCTTCCCCATTCCCATTTCGGCCCCATAGGGCTCAATGGGAGTGGGGAAGGTGTTAATTACGCCACCGTACACTACGGTGGCGTAATTAACACCGAGGTCCCATAGCGCCATGGATTTTTACGCCCGCAAAAAGCGGGCGGAAAAGTGACCATGGCGCTCTGGGAACTCGTAGTTGGCGGTAAGGGGTCGGCGCAGCTAACGCTGGCGTAAACCCCTTACCGCCAGGGTCGTAATGAGGGCCATCGTATTTTACTTACCTGGTTTTATCTGTTTTATTCACGCCAGCGATTATGTATTAATTAAATTACTGTATGTTACTTTTATGGCCTGTGTAAGGCAAAACCTACAGAGATTTATTATTAAAAGGCTGACTAGTGGATCAAAATCTATTTTCCAATAAGTGATCTGCTGTGCAGTTTTGTGACACAATCACAAGGAATATTCTGTTTCCCACATACATACATGTAGTATAAATAAAAACATTAGAAAAGAAGACTACAGCTAAAGGAAATGGTGCTACAGGGCTGTCGGCTAAGGACCAGACTTCGCTGTACTCATATACCAGGCTTGAGTCATTCAATTGGTCAAACTACTCTGTGAACCAGGTAGCTGGTTACACAATTCAGTTGAAGACCTACGGCAGACTGTTTTAGCAAAAATCGGTGTGCCCAACCAGATAACAAACAAATAGAACCTAACCATGCAAGAACTCTGCCTGTTTTTTCTGACACAAAGTCACATTTGAGGGTTTAATTGAGGGGGTAAAATGTCATCACTGTGCTTTGCTTGCCAATGTATCGAAACAACAGAACAAGCCAGTATCTCTGTCATAATAAATTCACACAGAATCATTATATATGCAGAGGCAATTAACCAAAAATAATTGCATAGGTTAATTCCTAGATATACTTTGAGCTTCCAGTTAATGTTCATGTAGGCACCTGTTTCTCGAGAATTGCAACAATCCAGTTTTATCGGAAAATCAGAGCCACTGCTCTACTCAAAATGCATCAATAAAAATCTTCAGCAAACATCCACCACTGTGTGCATACATGCAACCTGTCCACGGCACAAGGGACAAAACAACAGCACCAACTCGAAGGGGATGTTGCTGTAGATGAACATCTCCCTCATGCTACCATGTTAGAGGTATGTACGAAGTCGTAGGTAAGCATGGAGCATGACATTGACATATACAGCCAATTAGTACTGTTTTACAGGCTTTAGGATGGTTAACAATTCCTATCTTCCCTGTCCTCCTCTCAGTGTTTTAGTAATTGTTTTGTGGGATGCAGGGTATGGGGCCTCTATGATTTTCACAATTGAAAGAGGCCGCTGAGTTGGATTTGTTTGACTAGCTACAAGGCACACTGTTTAATTTGGTGAATGTTTTAGTACAAGCCTAGTATATTAGAAAAGATGAGCCCAGACTTTGCCTGCAATCTTACAATCGTTGGCTACAAACACACTATTGATTACAAATGGACAGAATAGTCCATACGTTCAGGCCCAGCTAATTTACTCATCCAAAGATTAGCTGGACCTTCATCTTGCACCCCCTCAATCATCTGTAACCCCCAAAGTGGGTTACTTACTGTTGAGGACTAAAATGTATTTGGGGCATGCTCTGGTGGAATGAATAGTACCATTCCCAGACAGTAAACATTATGCATTTGTATTTTGTTTGTGCTAGAACCTCATGGTTATAAACCATTAGCAAAATGTGTTCATGATATGTAAACCTCACGATTTACTATAGCATGATCAAAATGATATTTAATATGGGCAATGCAAGGAAAAAAGTTTATCAATGACTACTAAATAAGATGCATCAGATAAGTAAGACAAATAAGATCAAATAAATGCAGTTTGTCAAACTCACTTATGGCTGATGACAAGGAAGATAAGGAGACCTGTAAATTAATTTAGTTGGGAAAGGCAAGCCCCCACCGAGAACAGACATGACAAAATAACCCGTTCTTTGGGAAGGTGCCCACGCAGTAGGGTCTACAACCATGGTTTAGCCACTGTCCTTTTCACAGAGAAGAATTGTCCATTTGTATATCAGTCTGGACCCACATACATTGGCAGTCCAGCACTGAAATGCTAGGCAATTTTGTCTCTGAGCAAGAGTACCAACAGCAACCCCAGACATGTGTTTCAGCCTAGTTGGGCCTCATCTGTGAGGTGAAGCAGTGGCCCCTTAAGCACCATGAGCAAGGGATCCACGTCTGTGTTACCCTGGGTAACTTAAGGTGAAACCCCAAGTGATTAAACATTGACAAAAATGCCTGGGACCCTGTCTACTGAGAACAAACATGACCGAATAACCTATTCTATGAGAACGTTCCCACTCGGGAGGGTCTACAACCCTGCTTTAGCTCACTGTACTTTTCACAGAGAAGAAATAACAATTTGCATATCAGTCTGCCCCCTCCACCCCCTCACTTGGACAGTCCAGGTATTGCCTCTACCTACTGCAAGCTTATTGAGGAAGTGCAATACGGAAAGTTGAAACGTTTGCATGTGGGCAGAGTGCACAAACTACCCAACGATTATTTATTTATTATTTTATGTCCAGCCTATCTTGACAGCCAGAAAAGGTATCTGAACCTCTGGCTGAAGAACAAGGGTATATTTAGCCTGTCTACTGCCTTATTCCACCAGGTCACTGTCTATGACAGATTGTGTATACGCTGTCTCAAGATATTTCATGCATACCTGGCCTATAAGAACTAAATATTTTAAAATGGTTTTGTACTGACTAGTCAGTATATTTAGCTTTGTTGTGTCTTGTGCATCAAATGTTATCGTTATTAAAGGGATGTCATGACAAATATTGGTGCATATTTTTTATGATGAATTATTTTATGTTCTTTTTTGACAAATACTCAAAATAAAGCGGAATGGCTGACTGAAAAATGGCTATTGCAACTAGAAGGTTACAGATAGCAGGTCAACGTTACTAATCTGGCAGGGCCACGCCTCATGGTACGGGGGGCAGCTGCAGGTGTACAAGAGCTACGTCAGGTATAAATATACGCAAAAGACAAGTTAAAGTAGGTGCATAGTCTGGTAAAGCTGCGCCTCATGTTACGGGGCTACATCAGGTATACAAGTTAAAGTAGGTACATCATCTGGCACAGCCACGCCTCTTGTTACAGGGGGCTACATTAGGTCTATATATACGCAAAAGACAAGTTAAAGTAGGTGCATAGTCTGGTAAAGCTGCGCCTCATGTTACGGGGCTACATCAGGTATACAAGTTAAAGTAGGTACATCATCTGGCACAGCCACGCCTCTTGTTACAGGGGGCTACATTAGGTCTATATATACGCAAAAGACAAGTTAAAGTAGGTGCATAGTCTGGTAAAGCTGCGCCTCATGTTACGGGGCTACATCAGGTATACATATACGCAAAAGACAAGTTAAAGTAGGTGCATCATCTGGCACAGCCACGCCTCTTGTTACAGGGGGCTACATTAGGTCTATATATACGCAAAAGACAAGTTAAAGTAGGTGCATAGTCTGGTAAAGCTGCGCCTCACGTTACGGGGCTACATCAGGTATACAAGTTAAAGTAGGTACATCATCTGGCACAGCCACGCCTCTTGTTACAGGGGGCTACATTAGGTCTATATATACGCAAAAGACAAGTTAAAGTAGGTGCATAGTCTGGTAAAGCTGCGCCTCACGTTACGGGGCTACATCAGGTATACAAGTTAAAGTAGGTACATCATCTGGCACAGCCACGCCTCTTGTTACAGGGGGCTACATTAGGTCTATATATACGCAAAAGACAAGTTAAAGTAGGTGCATAGTCTTGCAATGCCGACCTCATGTGACATGGGGCTACTTCAGGTATGCAAAAGGTATAGTAGGTGGGTTACAGGCTTAATATAATACAGGTGCAGCGCAAGGCTGATAGGTCAGGATTGGTTGTAGAAGTGCAGCATGGTGCTTCTAGCTCAAAGTTGGTGGGTTACAGAAATGATATCTTTCCAGGGACAGCGAGAGGCTGGACAGTCAGATTTAGATGGATTACAGTTGAGAATCACAAGCAGCGCAAGAGTAGACAGTCAGAGTTCAGTAGGTTGAGGACATGATATAGAGCAGGAGCAGTGCACGGCTGATGGGTCATAGTGGGTGCGTTACAGATGAAAGTCAGATGAAGCGTGCGGCTGAGAAATCGTGAAATGACAAGAAGGCAACACTGGTCTGCATGCCATTGTTATGAAGAGTAAAGTGTGTGAGACTTGCCTATGTGGCAAGTAAGGAACAGTAGATGGATATGGTGGCGTGGTGCAACGGGCAGGGCAGGGATTCAAGACAATAAGCGGTGGCAGGACCCAGAGGAGGTTATCCTCTTACCTTTACATGTTGTGACTAGGACGCCACAGATGAAGTGGACTAAAGCACAGGGTCGGGTGTGCGGAAGAAGGGGGAATCGTCAGCAGAACATCATTGCAGAGGATAGAGAAGTGTTCTGGAGCCGGTAGGCACGGCCACGGACGGACATGCCCACACAGGCTCCTGCCTTGCCCGGATGCCTTTGGTAGAAGTGGACTATAATTGTGGCCAAGTTGCAATGGCCAGGAATTTCGACCAACCTTATTTCTTTGGTTGTAATGACTCGGAGAAGAGGTACATGATAACAGAGCTCTAATAAGGTTGAGCGGTTAAGTAGGTAAGCACCAGGAAGGTGAAAAGGGCTCCGAATCTGTCGTGATTAGATTCACGATCATTTGAGTTAAAACTGAGGGAAGCTTGACAGCGAGGATCCATCATGTTGGTATGCGAGCCATTAGCAGTGGAAAAGCGACTTGTGATCTTTGAACAAGATTCTGTCAAGCCGCTATGGAAGCCATTTTGAACAGTATAAAATGGCAGCAAACACAACATACATTATAATAAGCACAATTGAGCAAGTACTTAAGTACACAATTACAAATACAAATGTTAAAATCAAATATAACACACATTACGTACTTGTTAACAACACAAACACATACAAAATTACACAATTATCATGGGTAATAAAACTGTCAATAAAATTAAAAAAACTTTTGTAACAAAAATAACTGTACTTCTATACATATAGTAACATGGTTAATGTAATGTGTTATAAAACACGTATTAACACAATACATACAAAATGACCCAGCAAATGCAAACAATATTTATAGTTCATTGGAAAGTGTGCTGTGCAAGTGTGACTGCACTCCCGCAGTCAGATTCATCCTTACCTTTGCCTGAAGAAGAGCAGTGTTCTACTCACAAGCCGATATCAGAGCTCGTTTGATTGTGGCTGCCTTCTAATCTGTGGAATGGTGACCCTCATCACACCTCATACTGGCTTTCAAAAACTGCATCCGTGCATTAGCGCACGCATTGGAAAGTGCATTGTGCAAGTGTGAGTGCAGTCTTGCATTCAGATTGATCCTTACCTTTGGCTGAAGCAGAATAGAGTTCTACTCACAAGCTGATATCAGAGCTTGTTTGATTGTGGCTGCCTTCTAATTCGTGGAACGTTGATCATCATTACCCCTGGTTCCGCCTTTCACAAACTGCAATCCGTGTGTTTGTGAGCACGTTGGAAAGTGCGCTGGGCAAGTGTGACTGCAATCTTGCAGTCCTGCCGTCGGGGGGGGGGGGGGGTGAGTGGATAGCTGCTGCCTGTGATGAACGTTTTATGCACTGCAACTCTGCTTTGGGGTGTATTAATAACTTATCTCTAGATGAGTGCACTGCACGTGCTGTTCTGCTGGTCTAACGCTTGATTTGCATTTGTGATTGCTACGTGTTTCTGAGTTCTACTACATCACTACTTGAGATATATAGACTTACTCAAGAACAAACTGGTGGATTCGGTGATTGAATGTCTATAGAATTGAATCTGATACACCCCTAAAATAAAAGTAAGACTGTGTTCTCAGTTATTTCTGCGTTTTGTGTTCTCTTAGTGGAGAAATGCCAGCAAGAGCTTGTAATTACCATCTGCAATGTGCAACCCAGGCAAAGCATTCTAAAGCAGCTTCACTGGGTTGCGTTAAATTAACGCGCCATGAAACACTTGTGTATAGGTGCGTTCCAAATGCCATATCATAACATATCATAACTAAGGGCTCAAAAAGGCAAACACCTTTGGATAAGTTCTTGCCTGGGGCTGCTGGTCTGTCCGCAAAAGAAGGATGGCATGGAAAATAAAGAAATAAAGACGTTTTTTCAACTAAAACTAAAGAAAGAAGTGTTCCCAAATAATAAGTCAGGATCTCCCTTCCCCACATTTGGAGCACAGGACAAGGTGGATCTCCTGAGCACAGCACACACTCGAGCTTTCCCAGCACAAGCCGACAGTTGCATTCCAGCTATCAGGTTCTTCAATGGTTAAGTCTCTTTTCAATAAAAAGTCTCTTGTCTTTGAGAGTCTGATATTTTAAACAAATTGTTCTGCTCCACTTATTGCTTTGGGTGATGGCTTCACCCTTGGGGCCCCCTCTTCCGGGCGCAGACCCCTAACAGTCGTATTCGACAATATAACCAAACAGTTCCTTTCTCAGTGAACTTTGGGTGATGACTTTCCACCCCTGGATCTCCCTCGGCCGGGCTCAGACCCCAAATGACAAGGGGGACACTTCACTTCCCCTTGTCTTCCAATACTTCTTGCTTCCATAAATGTGAATGTCTCTTTAAACAGTTCCTTGGGAGTCATCCCTCTTTGTCGACCTTTTCCAAAACAGTTCACTGTGGACATTCCTCGATAGGGTTCACTTCTGTCAACACACTGTTCATGGGGACTTAAGGCTTCACCCCTTCTTGTTAGCATCCCTTTGTCGGATTTACTCTAGCCAACCTTTGTCAGCCTCCCTCCTTCGGGTTCACAATGGATTTTCTTGCATTCATGAATCACAAGGTCTTTTCCAATATTTCACTGTGGACATCCCTCCGCCGGGTTCACTCCTGTTAACACACTGTTCATGGAAGTTTAGACTCTTGCACTCACAAGTCTTAATGTCTTTTCAAACAATTCACCATGCAGGATTCATTTCCCTTAGCTTCACAATCATCCATCAGTCAAAGACTTTTGACTGTATGGAGGATTTTACAAAACCCCCTATGACCACTTTGACCCCACTTCTCACCTTTCTCCTAAGGCCGTCTGGCAACTGTAGTTCAATAGGAGGGTAATGGGCCAGAGTATCTCGAGTGAACACCCACGTGGTGCTTGATTCTGCTATGCTGTCTCTCCCCATCTTTTTATATCATCAGTCCTTTGTTTATTCAAAGTTCATTCAACCGGTTGCTAATTTCGTTCAACACAGTCCGGTTTCTTAATCGGCTCTCCTGCCGACTCACCGGTTTTGAGGAATTGCTTTGCTTTCTTGTCTGTAGAGTCAAGGCTGTTACCATTCGGCCATGTGTCTCTCTCTCTCGGCTGACTGTCGGCGGAGGAGGTGCCTGTGTGCCGTTGACATATGCTGCAACACACGCTGGCTATAGTTTGCGATCTGATGATTCCTTCTCTTGAGGTTTCACGGGTCTTTGTCGATAAAGGAAAGGTCATTTCTCCCCTTGTTATCCTCTCGACTCACGCCATCTTCCTTGTGACTCACGCTGTCTTTCTCCTCCTCTTGATCTGCTGTGCTGAGTTACCTCTCACATCATGCGTCTGCCTTGCTCCCCTGGTGCTCCATCTTCTGTCCCTGTGGGGTAAGGAAAGGGCCTTCTGGTGTGTGTGATTCTGGTCAATTGCCAGACTCTGCCTAGCCCTTGGGTTGGGACATGTCAGGAAAACAGGTTTGGACTTGGTCCATTGTCTTCCCTGCTGTGTGAACGTGTTTGTGTAGGAAAAGGGGCGGAGGGGTTAGTGTATCTGAGTATCTTACATGGTAAGATGGAAAAAGATATTGTTGGTTGGTTAACTCGGAATGATGAGATGGATAGGGTCCGTGACACATACAAGACTAACAGGGATTAGTATTATGAAAGGAACAGGGGGAATTGTGGGAATGGCTGTGTTTTGTCAATGCCATTTGAGAATTTGGGAAAGAATAATCATAGGGACGTGGAAAGGAACAGTGGGGGGTATTCGGTTGGAAAACAGGAAAACAAAGATTCTGGGAGTTGTGGTTTTTTAGAGTAAAAGGGTTCCTAGTTGGTCTACCAGGGTTGTCGGGTTGGCAGGTTTTTATTGAGGGAGCTTTGTTGGGCCAAAAGGAGGTAGCTGTTAAATAACCAAGGAAGATCTCAGGGACTAGTTAAAAGTGCATCATGCGAGAACGGACACAGCGCTCTGTCCGCGGACACCCTATTTCACAAACCAGACAACCCGAACAATCGTCTTGTCCGTGGACTGCTAATTGAAGTTTTTAAAAATAAAAGAAAATGACAGAACTATATACAACATATTTATAGTATACAAAATACATGTATTTATGAAAGGGATGGGGTATCGGAATGGGAAACATAAATGGGAGAATTCGGGATTTCTATACATTGATGATCGGAGCGAAGCATCTTTCATTTATATTTTGGGAATTTGATGGGGATGATTACTGGTGGAAAGGGGGAAGGAGAGTGATAATCAACAATTCTAACAACATTTTAACATCATTAAAAAGTTTCTTAAAGTCATAACTAAGTTCATCCAATTTTGCAGACAAGATCATGATTTCATTATGTACAGTTGGGGATAGAGATTGTCTTTGTGACTCTTGAGATTCTCCATAATTTAATTGGGTTGTTGTTTCTTCAAAGTATGCACTATTATCATTTCACTGAGGTCTGTAGAGATTACATTATTGTGTTATATTAAAAGATGTATTGTTTACCATTAGAGATATTATCATCACTAATTTCTTCTTTTGGAAAGTTTTCTTCCAACAACTCAAGTGTGCTTGAAATTTCTGTTTAAATAAAATGTGATATTTACTCAGACCATGTTCAGCTTCTCTTTTCATTTCTATGTGGTTGTTATTCAAAAATGATTTCAAAACCCTTCTTAGCATGTTCACATGTACCGTGGCCCCTTACACTTCTAGGCTGACTCACTGGTTCACTGCATGGCTGCTGTGAAGAGCTTGTGTGGGCCAGCTTCCCCTTCTTGGCAGAGTCTTGTTTGGTTCCTGCGTTGGCTTAGAAGTACTTTGCTGCCAGAAGCAGTGCTCCTTCGCATGACCGCATCTCCCTGGGCCCTGCTGCACACCATTCACCTCAGTGTCACCGGCGATCCTCCTCTCTGGTCCTGAATGCTGCCAATCTGCTGCTGGCAGACATCTCTTCTTCTCCCCATGGCTCTTCTCCATGGGATTGAGTCTGCCACCTGTCTCGCTTCCTGCTCTGCATGCTCTGCAGCCTTTCCCTTCTCTCCTTCTTCGTTCCTCTTCCTACAGATGATCCGTGGGTTTAAATGTCCCACACAGCTGATTAGGTGTGTGACAACTAGACTGCACATTACTTTTAGCATCACATTTCTACCACATGTACTCCTTGCTCCTCTTCCTCGTCGTACTACCTGAGGCATTATGGAACTTGGATTCCCAGGAAGTTTCGACTGATTTTAAGTCACATTGTTGAACAGTTGCATTTAAAATACAATCACTGTAAACATCAGATGTTTCATATGTTCTAGGCTCACCATGTACACATGAAGACTAAATAGGGTTTTGTTTAAACCAAGTGGCTTTCGGAGTTCTACAACTACATGGTTCCGAATAATGACAGATTGCCAATAAAAACTCCAGAATTAAGGGATCTTCTTCACAACAAAGAGAAGTATACTGCCTCTCTCGTGTTCGAGTCACCACTCTCCCTTGGCAGCCATCTACTCCCATGTGATCGACCCTCAGAACACCACCCAAGGGTTAGGATCAGGTAGCTGCTGCCTTCTCCTGGCCGCATGGGAGGAGACATTAGGCTGGGGATTAGTGATGACTCTGCAGGATTCATCACATTCCCTTCCCCTAATGTCTCACCCTCCCACTCTAGGGTCATTGGTTTTGAAGGAACCAATGCCTTCCTCATATTAGAAAGAGGTTTCCGAGTTTGAATTTTCCATTTCCAAACAGGGCCTGTTGATGGAATCCTTCTTTCTCCCACAAGTCAACAGGAGAATAGGTAAGGGATGTTTCTGATTTTCATGTTTGGTTTTATAGTGTGTTTTAAAATGTATTTGGGTCACTCGGAAGACCCACTGATCAAAACAGGGTACCTCACTTCCCAAGACTAGCTTAGTTGGAAGTTCAGGTATTACTGCCACTAATAACTGTACTTCCTTCCCCAATATGGTAACATGAATCTGAGTTAATGGGTGTCCTTTTGTTTGACCATGAACACATCCTACATTTCCTTTGTCCGATAGGTTTCCAGCACTGAGGAAGTAGACTGGCTTTTATGGCATATCCCTTACTTCCTGTGTCTAACTGGGCGTAGACAGTTTTTCATTGCGATACAACTGGGATTCGATACAGACTTTCATCCCCCAGTCAAAGCATAACATCAAGTTTTTCTAGAAATGCTGCTTCTTTAGAATGAAAAGATATAGTGCTTTCATAGGAGAACTCAACATTTGCTTCTTTTTTGCTCTTCTGGTGTTTTAGAGATTCTTGGATAATGCAACAGGAATTGATGGGCATGATGCTGAAAACTCCAACAGATAAAGCATCCTATATCTAATAAATGAATATATCCAAAAGACTTAGGGCCTTCCCATGTAGAATATGATTCCTCCAAATAGGAGGCATCAGGTTACATGGTTTTAATACTTTGAGGATTTTTGACACTCCCCTTCCAGGAGAGTTGTTTTGTATCAAGGGGTTTGCCTTATTTTGCCAGAGTATAGGGAAAAACATGTTCTTGGATATTCTTCTTCAAATAATTCGTAGGTTTGTCTTTAGATGGTTCCCAAGAAACTTCATAGACCAGATTCCTTACTATTTTCCCTCTGTTGATTTTAATGGGAGCTGGAAAAAGATTTAAGCAAATTAACTTAAATTCTTCTCCACAAGAAACAAGGGGAAATGTTTTCAATCTCCCTTCTTTATATGGAATAACATAGAAGGACACATATGCAGCAAAGGCTACCCTTGACTGCAAACGAATTATCATTTTATCTTTTTCCAGTATTAAGCAGTCTTGAGGACAGAAGTTTTGGTAGATATTGCCTTCCCCTGATTTCCTAAAAGGTAAATAGGCTGGTGGGACAAGACCTGGAAAACCAAATCTATATTATAGTTAGAAGAAACATTGTCCCCATAATCTTCTCTTAAAGCTCCCATTCCTCTAGTGTGAAAAGGCACTGCATTAGATTTTGCTCCAGAAATAGATATTAAGGAAAGGGAACATGTTTCACTTTCTTGGGGATAAGACCCATTAGCAGAAGTGTTCCTATGACACTCTTTACACTAGAAGTAAGATATGTGGGAGTTTATTATACTTATGCAGGATTCCCAGTCTGTCAAATTAATCCATTTCTGAGTCCTGACACCATTTGTCAGGACTCAGAAATGAGAGGCGGCCACAAAGTGGAAACACACTCCACATTAGCCATTTTATTAACAGAAAGGGGTTTGGACAATGGCCTAACTTTCCCTATCCTAACTTGAATGTCCCTTCCTGTAAAACTAAAACTAAAGCAGGCTGACCTTGTATCCAAACAAAATCTGAGCCTCACACTAACATACTCAAGCAAAAGGTACAAGGTAAATGTTTCAAGGGTCAATTCAACAGAAATATGCAAAAACTCAAACATATAACTTCAACCAAAATAATAATTGTGTCCAGGAGTTGATTCCCTTCCCCTGGATTGTTTCAGGAAAGCCGTTCACAATGTTCTGTGTCAAGACCAGTATCTTAAAGGCAATACAAATGTCTCCTTTACCTAATACTCTCCACAGGATGGCAAAATAAATGCTAATTCCACACCAGTGGTTGCAATATAGCAAAAAGGAAGTCTTGCCTAGTCTTTCAGAATGGCAAAACAAAATGTATTTTCCACAGCCCTGGTTGGAATATGGCAAAGGAAAGTGTTTCCTACTTTTCAGGATGGCTAAACAAGTGTATTTTCTCCAATAGTGATTCAAGTATGGCAAATGGTAAGCCTTTTCAAGGTCTCTGGTTGACAAAATGTTCAATTGAAACAAGAACTTAATATGGCCAAGTCTCTCTTTAACATACCAGTTTAAAGTGATTGTCTTGGTACACTCTCCTGCCAGGAATCTTCTCAACTGAAAACCCTTGATATTCTGGTTTTCTCTCCTTCCAAGAACATCCCCCTTTCAACTCACAAAGATTCCCTGGTGTACTGTCTTGCCATTTATCTGTTTCCAAAAAGGTTTCAATACCTGATGCACTTATCAGGTCTCTCTGCAACATTCACATTCCTCAAGTGAAAACTCTTGACATCCTTGTTTACTCTCGTGCCAGGAATATCTCCTCTTTTGGCTCAAGCTGATCCCCTGCTGTACTCTTCTGCCAGGTATCCCTTTCCAAAAAAGGTTTCAATACCTGATGTTCTTATCAGGTCTCTCTGCAACATTCACATTCCTCAAATGAAAACTCTTGACACACAATTGTACTCATTCCATAGCACAACTTTGTTGACTTCAGTTGTACTTGTGCCACTTTGCCCCTTAATAACATCGCACATATGAGGATTTGTTCAAGCTCTGTCTGTCAACCGTTCTTTCAATCTCTCTTGGTGCTTGCCAATGCTTGTTCCAAGTTTCCCCCAACTGACATCTCATATCAGGAGAATTGTACAACTCTTGCCTCTTTGTTTCGCTCACAGTATCTCTTGGCTCTTGGCAAAGTTTGTTCCAGGTTTCCCCCAAATGACATTGCATGTCAGGAGAACTGTAAAACACTTGCCTCTTTGTTTCTCTCCTATTTTCTTTTGGCTTCTGGCAATGATGGTTCCAGGTTTCCCCCAACTGGCCTCTCATGTCAGGAAAATTGTACCTATTTGCCTTCTCTTTTCACTTCTATTTGGTCAGTATTAAAAAATGCTTTCAAAACACTTTTTGGTGTAATCGCTCCCGGGGCCACCTACACTTCTTGGCTGACTCACCAGCTCATTGTGCGGCTGCTATGGGGAGCTTGTGTGGGGCCACCTTCCCCTTCTTGGCAGAGTCTTGTTTGGTTCCTGCATCTGCTTAGAAGTCCTTCACTGACAGAACCAGTGCAGCTTCGTAGGACTGTGTCTCTTTGGCCCACGCTGCACACCGTTCACCCCAGCTTCACCGAAGATCCTCCACTCTGGTCCCAAATGCTGGCAATGCCCCTGGTCTCGCTTCCTGCTCTGTGTACTCTGCAGCCTTTCTCCTCTCTCCTTCTTTGTTCCTCTTGCTACAGGTTATCCGTGGGTTTAAATGTCCCGCGCAGCTGATTAGGTTTGTGACAACTAGACTGTCAATTACTCTTAGCGTCACATTTTCTCCACCTGGACTCCTTGCCCCTCTTCCTCGTAGGAGTATCTGAGACTTTCTGGGACTTGAAGACTAAAGAAGTTTCAACTGATTGTAAGTCACATTATTGAACAGTTGCATTTAAAATACAATCACAATAAACATCAGATGTTTCATATGTTCTAGGTTCACCATGTACACATGAAGACTGAATAGGCTTGTGTTTAAACCAAGTGACTTTCAGAGTTGTACAATTAGATGGTTCTGAAAAATGACAGAAGGCCATTTAAAACTCCGGAATTAAGGGATTTTTCTCACAAGAAAGAGAAGTATACCTGTTGGATTCACCACTCTCCCCTGACAACTATCCCCTCCCATTTGATTCACCCTCAGAATACCACACCCAGCGTCAGGATCAGGTAGCGGTTGCCTTCCCCTGGCCACATGGGGAAGACGGTAGGCTGGGGGTCAGGATTCATAACAGAAGGCAGTCAATTAATTAGGTGAACTGGGGATTAGTCCTTACAAATTCCTGGAAACCTGTGCTCCCACCAGCAGCTCCTTGCATGCAGATAGGGGGGACTTTTTGCTAATATTTTCATAGTCAATTAATGTCTAGTTTCCGTTATGTGTCCCTCCTGATTGATTGGGATATCTAGGTGGACATGGGAGCCCCCATGGCCACAGAGGTTGAACAGTTTTGATGGTCAAGCCGCTCCATCTTCTGTATATTTAGAGGGTGCATCATACAAAATGGACAAGCCGCTCCGACTCCTGTATATCACTGGAGTGAGAAGATTTCCTTTGCTTCCCGCAGGCGGCTCGCTTGGTCACCCTGTCAGGAACAGTGTATTTTCCAACGAGGAATACTTTTTCCGAAGCAAGAAGCTGCTCATCAATCCGCTCCTGATCTCGCCCAACCTGTATGATGCACCCTCTATATTTACAGGAGACGGAGTGGCTTGTCCTTTTTTGCCCCATTGAAGGCAAAGCTGGAAGACTGATTTATCATACAAGATAACTTACGGTCCTGAAGAAGATGGTCTGAACCACCCTGACCATTGAAACTGGTCGACCTCTGTGGCCATGGGGGCCCCCATGTCCACCTAGTTATCCCTATCAATCAGGAGGGATACATAACAGAAACTAGACATTACCACAGAACTCATATTACATGAGCATTTTACGTCATCCCAGCTATTTGGGGATTTTTTAGATATATCCACAACCCCCATATGTGGCAAATTAGATGCCCTAGGGTGAATAAAAAAACAAATTAAAATCCCATGGCTACGTGAAAGTCCATACAAGCTACTTAGCTGTCCTGACAATGATCTAATAGCCAGTCTTGTCATTTACAGCAGCTTAGGAGTTGTGTGTTTTTATTGTTGGTTGCTCCTCTTTGATGACCTAATACATTTATGAATTTAGTGTTCCCCTTACAATTGGTGAGATCAGGGATAGCTTCCCCCTATCTATCCCTATTAGATAGGCGTTGCACTACATGCCATCTAGGGCTAGGCACCCCAGTTAGGGACAGGGTGTTCTTCCTATAGGGCCAGATAGCACACTGGTTTTTCCCAATGATTTTGTTTAGTCTTTTCTTTATACTAATTGTTTGTGATATTGTTTCTCCCAAAGAACCATCTTTGATGTGATACGATACCAATGGGTCGAGTCCCGAGTGACACAATGCTTCCAGTAGTTCGAGTCGAGGTCTGGAGAAGTTTGATTTGGAGATCCTGGTGGTCTGATGTATTATTCTAGGAGGTGGCAGTTCAAAGTCATCCACAGTGGTGAGCTGATTTGGAGGAAGAACAGGTGATGTGCTCTAGTGGTAGAATGTAGTGTCAAGCTGATAGAATGAAGACAAAGAGCGTTTGAAAGAGAATACCAAAAAAAGCTGCATGCTTACGGTTTGAAGGTGCGCTAACAGGGTCGACTATGATTCAAGGATGGTTCAAAGAGGCAAAACCCAGAAATCCAGTTTCCAATCAAGGGGCTCCAGGACATGATTAGTCTTTTACCTTTGCACTCTGAGTCTGGGAAGGCTAGTTGGCACCTGCAGGAGTCCTTTACCTCCAGTGAGGTGCTTGTGTACTGGTGCAGAGGCAGAAAGTGCAGGTCATGGTCCAACAGCAGGTTGGTCCCAATGTTCCCTCGGGAAGGGTAGGGAACACTGCTTATCTTTGTCTTGGGACACCTATCTCCACCTCTGGCAGTAGACCTTGTAAAGACTGATCTTCCAATAGTGTCCACACTAATTCCTCTGTCCGTTCTTAAGAGTACAAGATAAATCTAAGAAAGTATAGGAGACACCTTCCTTATAAATATAAAAGATCACTGGGGATTATATAATATCTCTACCAACGTGATAAATGACGTGTGTCTTGTTGCACCATCCCTAAAGTGATTTGCTCTGAAGGAAGGGAGAGAAGGCAGGAAGGAAAGAGAAGCCCACATAAATCCAAGATGGAGGAAACCCTCCTCCAGTTCCTTCTGCTGAGTCAAAGTGTTCTAACTCCTCCCCTTCCCAAGCCTACAGTCCCAAAGGCCCTTTTGGCTGGTGTGAGTCAGGCAATTTTGTTTTAGGTATGCTTCTTTGAAGCATGGTTCTCAGGAGTCATTCTATACAGAGTTTCCAAGACTGGAGAGTTGTTACCCAACCTCCCAAACAATCAAAGAGAGACAGCTTTCCTGTCCATTGTCTTGCTATCTACAGCAGAGACAGGCAGTCCAGATAGAATCCACATATTCTTTCAATAACTGCTCTGAGCTCACAGGGCTGACATGAGTATGCTACACATGTGATGTGCCTTTATTAATTGTGTGATCTATCAATCACCATACCATAACCCAGGTATGGCCTGTTATTGAACATTACCCTGCCACCAGCCATATTTATTAAGGTTTTAGATCAAAAGTGTTTAAAGGCGACCTGTTTCTGCAGTGATGTTCGAGTCACAGCATCTGTCAAACAGGGCACCTGCATCATTTGAATGCTCTGTGCCACTGAAGAGCAGGAGCTGCAGACCAGGAGACTGATGCAAAATGGTACAAGTGTGCACTATGCTTTTGACATGGAGCTTTCCGAAAGAGGTTCTGTTTATCAGACTGTTTGCTGACACGCAGCAGTATCCAGCTGTGAGCTGATGGGAATACTTGCAGGCAGGAGCCATGGATTGGGAACAGCTATCTTTTATTTACTGTGTGCAACGAATGCCCTCAAGCATCCAGTCTACAGCGCATGCGCTACAACCCAGGCCTCCCATAGGATATAAGCATTAGTGATGTCGGGAGCCTAGCTCCATTAACTGTGTCCTCGCCAGACACAACATCTTCTCTCTCTGACAAATTAATATATTGTTCACTTACAACTTACAGTTCTATGGTCACATTTCTTCAATGAGACGTGGTCGACGCATGACACCTCTCCCACATTTCGTGGACACTGCTGGTCTTGCTTCAACTTCTTGTTCCACACCATCACCCCCTGGCACAGGCACTTTGCTTTCTTCCTCCTCACTGTGCTGCTCGCCTTCTTTGAAAAACTTGAAGTACGACTCGTTTCTCGTAATGACCTTGTGTGGAAATCTGGCAGTGATCATTGGACCCTTAACGTGAGTGATTACCAGAGGTGCGGGATCAAACTCACAGTCTGTTTACTTGCTTTGCCTCTGGTGCACCAGTACTTTGTTGCTGCACTGAAGATTTGACTTGGCGGCATGACACCGGACATCAGTGTATTCCTTTATGGGCCTTTTTTTCGGCATCCACTATTTGTAGCTCACCTTCTCCTCTCACTGGCACAGCCGCATAGTGTGGCAATCTGGTTTGTGTCCTTCGGCCAAACATTAGTTCCGATGGGCATCGTCCTGTCGTCCCATGAGGGAGTTTCTGTAGTCTCTCAACATGTTGCAAACAGCCTGATTGATTGACATGGAACATAGTTAATTTTGCTGCAGTAACTTCTTTAGGCTCCCCAAGAACCTCTCAAACATGCCGTTTGCTTGAAGCCAGACCCGCATGAGCTTCCTGTGTTGTACACCTATGTATTCCATGAATCGAGCAGACTCAAAGCTGCTGAGTTGTGGTCCGTTGTCCGACTTAAACGCCTCTGTTATGCCCCATGCTGAAAATATGTTATCCAGTTCAGGTATTACTGAACTGACTGCAGTGGAAGTCAGCAACTGGACAAAGGGGAGTCATGAGAATTCGTCTATTAGGACCATCCAGTATTTTGTTTTGCCTAATGGTCCAAAAATGACAATGGCGAGATGCGCCCATGGTTGTTTTGGCAGTTTAGACATTTGAAGTGGTTCAAGATGATTTGCTATCGAAGTGCTTTGTCAAATGTGGCATGTGTGGACGATACATTCCACCATCTCATCAAGACCTGGGAACCACCTGGTGTCCTTAATCGGTCGTTTGGCAGTTACAGCACTTCTGTGCCCTTCATGAGCTAAATTGACGATCTGTTCTTGCAGGCTCTCAGGGATGACTATGCAATGTCTTCACATTTGCCCATCGGCTGATATTGACAGCTCCCTATGTATCCGCTTGAATGCAGCTAGTTCCAGGGTATTAGTGAACTCTACTTCTCTCCATCTCCCAGAACTGATAATGTCCTGTAGTTAACATCGCAGCCCATCCTGCTAAGTGTGTTCTCTTAGTGTTTTGGCTGTGACTAGTGCCGGAGTTCCTGGTTTTGTGAGAAAGTAATGTTCTGTTATTGATGTTTCTGGAGTGTTGTCAGACAATGTGTGACATGACATGCAGTCCGCCAGATTGTACTCCTTGCCTGGATTGTGTATTATGGTAAAATCAAAGTCCATTAAGCGAAAGCCCCATCTTTCTATTTAAGAAGGCATTTTGCAATGCGGATTTCCATACATAGTTACTAGCATTTGATGATCTATGATGACAGTGAACACCTTCCCCAAGTGAAACATTTGAAAGTGGCTGTGAGTATTTCATTTCCACATCCAACACCTTTTTGCTGGCATATGCAACCACCTGTCTTAGCGTTTCTCGTCTTGGTCGATGCTGTGCCAGAATGCGCCTAATCTCAGGCTAGCATCCACTGTCAATTCTGTACATAGCTCAGGATTGAAATAGGCTTTGTGTTCCACAGATGCTATGTCCTGCTTGATCTGCCTGAATGCTTCCTGACACTGTGAGTTCCACCAAAAAGCACATCCCTGTTTGGTAAGTTCTCTGAGTGGGGTGCTGACAGTGGCAAAATAATGTAGATACCTGCTGCAATAGCTTTCCAATCCTATAAATGATCCGACATTGCCTGACATCTTCCGGTGGCAAGATTCTCGTTATCGCAGCAACCTTGTTTGGATCCAGACTCATCCATTTTTGCGAGAATACATGCCTGAAAAATCTGAGGTGCTCCTTGCAAAATGTGCATTTTGCACGATTTAGAGTCAGCCCTGCATCCATCACTGCAGTACATACATTGTGTAGTGCATCATCATGTTCTTTCATAGTAGTTCCAAATACCAGGATGTCATCACTGTAATTGAAACAGTTTTTAATGCGTTGAATGACCTTGCGTATGCTCTCCTGAAGTATCTACGCCGATGATGAGATTCCAAAAGTACCTGCAGAGCCCAACGTGGGTGGCAAAAGTAGTAATGTATCTTGACTGCACATCTATCTTTATCTGGTGGTATCCCTTGTTGCAACTGAGTTTTGAGAAGATCTGCTATCTGTTCAATAAGCTGATCATGTCATCCAGGTACATTCTGCAAAGCCTCTCCCATCTAATTGCTCTGTTTGCCTGTCTCGTGTCGACACATATGCATATTGCATCGGGTGTGTCCCTTTTTGGAACTGCTGCTATGTGGGAAGCCCATGGAGTAGGGCCGCTGGCAGGCTCAATTATGTCCTTTTCGAGGAGGGTGTGTATTTCTTTATCCACCTGCTCTTGGAGGTGAAACAGTATCCTCCTGGTGTGTTGAGCAACTGGAGTGACCGGTTCATCGATGTGTAATGTTATGGGATCACCTTTGAGGCACCCCAGGCCAGAAAACAATGACCGGAAAGGTCTGTGTGATGGAGTCATCTTGCTGCATGTGATAGGTAACTGCTGCAATCTCCATTTTGAGGCTGGTAGGTCGAACCAATAAATTGCTTCCGGGGACTTCAAACTGTAGGACATGTAGCTCTGTATCCTTGCATCTGTCCTTGTACCAGAGAGTCATGGAGAAGTTCCTGTGATTGCATACAGGGCACTTTGCTCCCCACTGGAATTTCTTCAGTTCAGACGGAACCAGGCGTGGGGGGGTTCCACATTTTCTGATTCTCAGATATGCATTTGATGTTAGGTGTGGCTCCAGTATCAATCACAAAGTTAGCCGGATGGTTCCCTATCCTCATGCTGAGATCACTCTCGCCCATTGTTGTCGTCGCCTTCATCAGGTGTGCGTAGTCGCAGGGTTCTCTTTCAGCCACTGACAACGGTGAGGGAGAACTTCCTGTGATTTGACGTACATGCTTATGGTTCTCATAGTAACTTCTTTCTGAAGGATGACGACCAACTTCCACCAATGATCCTTCGGTGTATCGCTTCTTCATTTGAAAACTTGTGAAATTCACAATGAGCTACCAGCTTGCGGAGCATAGTCGCAAATGCATCCATGCTCTCACCTGCAAGTTGGCAGGCGGTATTCAAGGAGTGCCTTTCGTGGTTGATGTTTTGTTGTTGATATAAGTAGGCACATAATGCTTCCTTCAGCCCAGTAAAAGTTTTCACCTCTTCTGGCGGGAAAGTAGGGATGAGATCCTCTACATCATCTCCCACAAGGTTTATGAGCAATCTTCTTGCAAAGCGATCAGACTCCTGTTCATCATGAGCCACTAGATAATTATCAAAACGTCGTAGCCATCTCTCCCATCTTGGTCCAAGAGACTGTTGATCTTGCATGTGAAATGGCGCCGGTCTGCAGAAGGCACATGCATCTAGCATCTCTTCATTGTGACCATCCCATTGTACTGCAGGTATTGTCGGTCGCGTAATTTATGTAGCGCCCCCCCCCCCAAAGCGAGAAGGGAGGGAGAGAAGAAAAAAAAGTTGTTTTCTTTTTAATGTGGGAAAGTGGGAGCTGGTCACTCAAACTTATCCCATCCTCGTCGTTATTGTTGAGTCAGCGTGCAGCAGTATCCATCTGTGAGCTGATGGGAATAAATGAAGGCAGGAACCACGGATTGGGAACAGCTTTCTTTTATTGACTGCACGCGAAGAATGCCCTCAAGCATCCAGCCTACAGCGCATGCACTACAACACAGGCTTCCTATAGGCCATCAGCATTAGTGACGTCCGGTGCCTAGCTCCATTAACTATGTCCTCGCCGGACACGACACAGACCACCCTTTCTGATATCTCATTACCCACATCATTTGTCTATACTGCCAAGGTACACCCTTTGGGGTGAACATGCCCTCTAGAATAAAATGTTATGTTATGATAAGTTACAGCCTGCGCTTGATAGTTTGCCAGCTGCTAAATGCAGGTGAGTCCATGTTAAGTGTCAGATTGATGCCCCCTTTCCAGTTCAGTGTCAGTGTATATGGGCGAGCAAGGGTGTCAGCAAAGTGCAAAGGAAGAAGAAGCCACGCCCAGGAAGGATAAGGTAGCCAGTTACAGAAGGAGAAGGAATTCAGTGGAAAGAAGCTAAAAGAAAGGAGCAGAGAAGGTCAGAGAGCACAGAATGTGTGCATTACTACAATTTAATACCCCCATTTCTAGCCATGTAATTGGATCTGTGCAGGTTATCTTGTCAATACACTTCAGAGTATATCAACATTGTTTCTGGCTGCGCCGTAGAAGGAAAACGTGAATGGTTCTAAACAATATCGCCCTTAGTACCATGAAATAAATTATTAAATTGACGTTTTAGGCAGATACCAGGAAATATGCAAATGTGTTTTAACACATTAAAGAAAAATACATATAGCTTAGCAGGAAATATATAACTTTGTGCATGTTCCTGACTGTAAGGAACGTGAAGAGCTAGTCATATGCTTTAATACTGAACAAAACATCTAGTGCAATATTTGAATATCATACGTTTACCGATGAAGAGAGATTTTCTGTTAGCAAAAAAAATGATATTCTAGAAAGGGACATATCATGGGAAGGCTAATCACGTTTTATGACAATGCTCATTTAGCTCCATACTTTGTGATTATAATGTTAAAATGTGTGGCATAATAGAATTTCAAACCTTTTCTAAAAAGTCCAGGACTTTCTCGTCTGCGCAAAATATATACTTTCCAGTACAAGAGAGAGCTGGAGGTAATGGCATGCTATTTTCTCAAATGCACTTCTGACAGAACGAATTGTGTCTCGGGCATTTTCTTGGAATTGTCGGTCTTTTTCAAAAGCCTCAAGAATAAAAAGCAGTTCTTTCCTGTTTATCAGTCTCTTATATTTTGGAGAAATGGCATTTCATCCTAAAATATTAGAAGAGCCTTTTACCATGCACAATACACGCCCAATCGCTGAAAGCACTCTTAACAATAAAAACATCTCAATTTTCTTGCCTCTCCTTCTATTCACCACCTCAACTGCCTACATTTACAGGTCCACAGTAAGATATACGCGTCGGGGGGAATTGTGCATGGTAAATGGGTTCCTGTGCACCTAAAAGGCGGTTATTTAATGCTAAATACCTGCTGTACTCGGAAAGAAGAACAATTATCATCTGTGGAGAAAAAAATACACACACACATTTGCCCAAAAGGGTTGCTTCATTTTTGACTTTTAAAGAAAATTACAAACATTCTACAGGTTTTTTATGGTCAATAAACCACGAGAAATCTAAGACAACAATCAATAACGGGTAAATACGTCCTCTCATTTCTATCGGTATTTTAGCAATTAACTGAGAGGAGCCTAAGGTCACCAATGAACCCAAACCCCTCCACCCAGACAAAGACCCGTTCATCAAGAAATTCAGAGACAGCAAGAATTCCCAGTTGTAAGTTAATTTAGTAGATATTTATATGGCACTTATTAATCCCGTAGTGGTGGTCTGGTGCTGATTGTTGTCCGAATGGGTATTGCGTATTGCACACACTGAGGATTCCAGCACTTGGTCTGTGGTGGTAGGATGAGGGGGTAGGCAGGTTGAGAAAAGGTTGGAGAAAGTAGGAGCTCACACCATCAATTAGGATATAGGGAAGGGAAGGCAGGGAAGTGTGGTGGGGTGTTTTGGTGCAGTACTTCGGTTTAAGGTTTGCTGCCTGTGGACTACACTGCTTTAGTTTCATCTAGAGGACCTGCAGACAATTAGCAGTTCAGGCTGAATAAAGGCAACGTTAAATGTGTAATTTAGATGACAGATATGGTGATACCAGGTAGTTTTACTAAGAGGAGCTGTGATTGGTTGTATAATGGGCTTGTGATGTTCTCAACCAGTCCAATGTAGTTTGCATCTCGGAAGAATTAAATGTGCCTAAACTCAATCCGCCCACCATGGACGGACACACCTTGACATTGCCAAGGCATACGTGGACCATCCATCTAATTCAACCGATCCAACCTGGAGTATCACACCTTTGTGGTCATAGTCCAGGGTGGACTGGGAACCAAAAGAAGCCCTTGAAATAATACTGAAAGTGGCACCACATCACACTGTATCAACAAGTCCAATTCTTTCTCTATGAAAAAATGTGGAAATACCACACAAAAGAAACCCATGGTGCAGAGGACTACGAGGAATATTGCTGAGTCCCCTATAGACCAGTCACTCCTGGTAGTAGTCCTCTGCTGGCTGATCTATGTACATGTGTACGCCTAAAGTGAGAGTCGTATTTGAATTGTAAGTTGATTGCCCTGTGACTTCTGCACAGCATGCCTCTCTCCCAGCATGCTTTCCTCTCCGTACTGCAGTTACTTCCTTCGATTAAAAGTTGCAGGATGGTAATCCTTAATGTATGCCCGAGGGACAACTGTTGAGTTCTTCAGAGCCCTGCTGTTTACACACAAATCTGTAAGGTTGAACAGATTCTAAAGCTGCAGTGTGGCATGGTGAGCCACATGGGTGGAGGTGCATGATGTAATGCAAATGGCAACCTGAAAGCTGGTTTCTATAGTATACAGCTGCCATTGGCATAATCTTGGAACTCTAGACACTTGTACAAAAGTGCCCAGCCCACCTATCTGACAGTCTGGCGTCTCGTTATCTGGATGAATGGTGTTTTGAATGAATATTTCTATTTATCCTCACTAGCAGGTTTTAAGGTGGCCCCAAATGGTGATCCAAACTGGCACTGTGGTATTGCAATGCAGATACATTTTGCTGAGCTGGGCTTTGAGGTGAGAAATGCAAGCAGTTGCTGATGCAGTGTAGGGCCAAACTCTAGTATTGGGATACTCACATGCTCCCAGGTAGAGTCAGGCGTTGCTAGTCTAATCAAGTCTAGCCTGTGTGCCAGTGTGAGGTTTGGGTGTATCTATGAGTTGTGCCTGGGATGGATGATGTGGGAGATGTGCTCATTCAAGACATGCATGGAAATATATTACCATACTGATACAAACTGCCTACCATAGCCGCTGCGCCCGGCAGGGTCAGTCCTGTTGGGCACAGTGGCTCCGGCAGCCAGACTTGTAGTTTTCCGGTCCGGAAACAAGGGTGCCAGTGAGTTTACCAGCACCCTTGTTTCTGGACCTGCAAACATGTAATGAGGCCCATTGTATTCCATGAGGAGCACAAATAAAATCTGCAAAATGGCAGATGACGGAAAAGGACACTCAGGAAACACGAGTCATTACCACAAGATACCTGTTAAAGGATATGGAAGGCAAGAGCGTTTGGATCATTGGAAGGGCTGCTTGAAAGTTGAGGACCACAGTCACTCATTTCACTTTCCTTAGTATGCTGGTTGGCAGTCTGAGAGATGCCCCAATCCTAACTCTAACATGCTCAGTTGCTCTGCTCTGTGGCCTGCTGGGACGTTTGCCCTTCTTGTCCAGGGCTGGTCTTGACAGGGCTTAGCTTTTGTCAGGTGCTCGTCAGGCATTGGTCCGGGCAGGGACCAGAATCCCTGCTTGTTTCTCCCAGAGGTCTACCTTGCAGTGTCACACAGTCCAAAATGAAATTCCACTCCCCCTCACTCCAATGGCCACAACTCACCAGGTTTGATGTGGCACGAGTAGAAGAGCATCAGAGTGATGCTGCAACTATGCAGGCGGTTCTATATGATGTAACAAGGAGTAGAACAAGGACAATAGAGCTGTAGGGTATTTTGTGGAGATTTGGGGCCTGACGGTATTTTATTACCGCCGAAAAATAACTTAACAATAATCACTCCTCGTATTCAGATTGGGTCATGTGCAACAATAATAGTGGACATGCATTATTTCAGCACCCAGACATGCATATTTGGTATGCGTGGTTGGTATGTGTGGTTGGTGGTATTTTGGTGAGCATAATTCCCTTGTTTTATTTGTGGCCCCAATGTCCAGAATCCCTTATCTTTGCTTAGATTTTTCATGTAATCACTAGAGAGACCTCAGACCTACATTTCAGGAATAAGACATTTTCAGTGTTAGTGTTAGTGTGCCACCATGGGCGATCTCACTGACTTATTTACGACAGAGAGCTATATGTGGTAATTTTGTGGTAATTTCCACTACCTTATATACGGTAGGGAACTATGTTCAGAGAGTCCCTCTTCCCGTTGGCTCATGTACCTCCAACGAGCTATGCTACAAACAATCACTCTCAACTGTCCATACTGAATATGATCATGCACACATCTGTCTTAAAATGACAATTGCATTGTTTAAAAATCTCCCCTCATCATCAGCACTGTATTGGTAAATATAAAATACACCACCCGTCTGCTTTCAAATATTTTTCTGTATTATAAAAGTTGCGTTTAAACTTGATCTGACTATTTACAGAAATAAATAAAATAGCACAGTAACAGCATTGTCTGTGATACACTGAAAAAGAGTGGCGGAGAACAGAACCCAATTTGCAACATTAACTTGTGATTAAGGCACTGGAATTTCCATTCCTACTCTGACTGAATATTCTCGTACACACTCAGCTCCCACACTTATGTAATTACCTTATCTGTTCAGCCGAGTTTTCTTCAGCTGTTCTCTTTCTGAATGTGGCTCCCTTGAAGATTAACCCCAGTGAAAAGGAGCGCCTTTCCTTCTCAAACCGGGGACATTGCCTGGAATTCTCAGCTTTTGCAGATAGGAATGCTCCAGCCAGGAGAAAGGTCCTTCTCCCAGCTCTGCCAAATCTTGACTGTCCTTCTCTCTCCTCAAACTCCCCCCAGCAAAACTCTGATCACTCCCTCTAGCATGATACTTGCTATGACGCTGTTCCAATCAGAATCAATCATGCCATCTCCTCCTTCTCTACACAATGGCTCATTTTTATAGTAATACTTTGTAACCAACTGATTTCCTGTTCTTTCGAGCCCTTTTGCTTCCTGTAGTTATGTGGACAGGGCAGCAGAGAAAACGAAGAAGAAAAAAAAAATGGATGTGCGTTTAAAAGTTCACTTTCAGAATAGGCCTAATTCTGCAGTGGAGACACATTTTTATTAGTGGATTATGTTAACCTCAGTTTCATTAGTCAGGTTAGTTATGAGTAATGTTAGTTATTAATTTTCAAATGTGTCTCTTGCACCATAGGCATTTCAGGTGAAAAATAGTGTGCATTTTTGAATGTGCACGTGTGCTTTTAACTGTAAAAATAGATTTGCATCTTATATGTTAAAATCGTTGTTGACTGAATAGCCTGTCTTTCCTTGTTAATCTGGTAACACATATAGCAATGCACCATAGGCATTTGGTGCTGCATCAAAAAAAAAATTGCTACCTGTGCAGTAGTGCTGTACTCTGTGCTGGTTGCTACCTGTGCAGTGGTGCTGTACTCTGTGCTGTAACACGCCAAATATCCTTACATACCCTCCTTTTGTTTTTAGAATTTGGCTACGATCCAAGCCAATTCCTAAAAACAATTTGTTCTTTTTCTTCTTTTCACAATATAGCAATCCAACAAAATGAATATTCATGTGCATCAATGAAAAAGTTGCAATCAATACAGTATTCATCTGAGTTCATTAGTTTACAAAATGTTCTACATTTGCCTTCTCAGTGGAAGTGGCATTACTCTAAGTTTAGATTTTACAAGTCAATTAAAAACAATGAAATAAAACAACTAACCAAAACAAATAATTCATGTAACAAATTAAAATAAATAATTAAAATAATAAATACGTGGAACTCCATATGTCAGGACTCTTGTCTGCCTCTGATATGTCCCAACCAGCAATGTTATTTGGTTCATTCGAGTACACTTTCATCTTGGCAATCTTAGATCCATAGGAGTCATCTTTTTTAGCATTCTGGTTATCTTGTCTTCACCTCCACCTGGAGGCAGGCATCTTTTGGTCTTCATCCAGGGGACTCCAGGACTCCATCGTCTCCCGTGGCCTCTGATCCCGGAACCTCCGACCAAATAATGTTAATTTTCTAAATCAAATAGAAAATAAACAAATTAAGTACATAGCACAATACTAACTTCACCCTTTTGCCAAAAATAAAACATGCTTGGTAAAAATATTTGGTTTTTTTTTTCTGAAATTAAACACAAGTTAAAAGAAAACAAGCACATATAAACAGCATTCAATATTTAATACATTTTCTCTCCGCACACCAACCATGAGCTTCTATTATATATTTATTTATTTATTTATTTATTTTATATTATATATTTTTACATATATTACAGTGTTTATGTGCCATTATAACAATCAACTTTTTTAACTTCTTTGTCACTGCCTCCTGATTGTACCCATTTATTTTCTCTTTTTGTGTTCAAGGGACTTTATCTGTTTCTACATGCTCAAGCTGCCTGATCTCATGTCTGGGATGGCATGGTTTGATTTGATTTACATGGACAAACTGCTCTATTGCTGTTTCACCTTCATTTTTCAAAATTTTATAAACCACAGGAGAGACCTTATCTATAATTCGAAATGGCCCCTGCTAGAAATTTAGAATTTTTCTGTTTACTTTTTCCAAAATGAAACTTGTATACCTGATCCCCTACACTGTATTCCTTTACTGATGTCTTTTTATCATAATAAGATTTTTCACTGTCAGCAGCTCTTTCCAGATTTCTCTGCACAAAAGCAAATGCATGTTGCAAATGCCTCCTCAGTTCATCAATATATTCATGAACTGTGGATGCACTCACAAGGGTTTGCTCATGTGTTCTGTATAGTAGGTGTTGTGGTAACACCATTTTCCTACCTGTTAAGACCTCATGGGGGCTAACACCTGTTGCTTTGGCAGGAGTCGACCTGATTGCCATCACAACCAATGGTAAACGTAAATCCCAGCTGGAACCTGCTTCTGCCACAAATTTCTTTAAAATATCCACAACAGACCTATTCCTTCTTTCAACTGTACCTGAAGACGCCGCCCGATATGCGATATGTAGTTTCCTTTTCACACCTAGTATTTGCCATACCTTACTCATTAGAGTACTTGTGAAATGACTTCCTCTGTCTGACTCAATTCTTTGTGGCAACCCAAACCTTGAGAACACATGGTTCACCAGCAATGTGGCTGCTGTTTGCGCACTACAATCTGGTGCAGGAATGCATTCAATCCACTTCGACATCAAACATACCACACTAAAAATATAACGGTGTCCCCTGCTCGACCTTTTTAAAGGACCTACATAGTCTATTTGCAAATCTACTAGACAGCCTCTAGTATATAATTCCACATCTTGGGACATATGTGGCCAGTAAGCATAATCTTTTAGTATTTCTAATGTTTTTTGTGAACCTCTATGGCCTGCAGTTATGGCATCATGTGCATGGTGTAGCATTAGTCCTCTGAATGAAAGGGGTACTACCCACTGTATTTGTCCTGTTATGGACTCTCTAATCATGAGTCCATCCTGTAATCTAATTCGTGTTTTGTTCTTTAATAGCACCCTCAACTCTTCTTTTCCCATACAATCATTTTCTGTTAAAGGATTTTGTTCGGGATCTATCAAATGATTATAATAGATTCCCAAAATGTGATCATTCTTTTGTGCCTCAATCAAATCTTGGTCTGGCGTGTCATGACTCCACTGCACCACCGGTTGATCTACCTCCTTTGGTGCTTTAGAACGTGTGACTGCATCAATTTGTATTTCACCCATTAAATAATCAATAGGTAGCAATTCTCCCATCACAGCCCCAATCTTAGCCAGGTGGTCTGCCTTATCATTTCCCTCCTTATCCTCTCCTGGTGTTTTTAAATGCCCACAAATTTTTCTCCAGTATATTGTTAACTTATTCTCTGACACCAATTTGTCTATGGTTTGTATCATTTTTCCATGCCTAAGTGGCTTTTTGTTGTATGTAACCATGTCTCTTGCTTTCCAACCAGGCAAATACTCCACAAAGCTATTCTGTGCATAGTCAGAATCAGTCACCAGGACAATTTCACTGAACTTTTTATCAACTGCAGTAGCAATTGCTTTATAAATGGCTGCCAATTCCGCCACCTGACTGCTCCTATCTCCAATCCTCATCCCTATACTGGGGACACCTTCACATTTCAACCAGACATTTCCTATTCCTGCCACTAACTGTTTATTACTGTCATTTTCAATGTGAAAAGCACAACCATCCACATATACAGTTGGCAAATCCTTGCATGTTTTTTCATCAAAAGCTTTGTGTGGTGATTGTTCAAATTCCTGCAAACTAGTTTCTACTTCCATTTCATTTGGTATTTGTTCAGCTGCACAGTCATGTAAGTCAGCTAACCCTTGAGCAATTGGGTTCTTTTTATTTTGTCCATATCTCACTTCTACGGGAAAACCTTGTAATGCTAGCGTCCATGAAGTTATTCTGGATTGCGCTAGATTACCTGATCTAATTCTTTTACTCTCTAAAAATTGAAAAGGTTGATGATTTGTTTCAATAATTACCTTTTCTCCCTGAACAATGGGGCGGAAATGTTGTAGCGCCCACACAGTGGTTAATAGGGCCTTTTCACATTCATTAAATTTCATTTCAACTTGGGAAAATGCCTTACTTGCATATGCAATGGTTTTGTGATTCAAATCGTGTTTTTGTGATAACACTGCTGACATACAATGTTCAGAAAAACCTATTTCTATAAAGAAATCCCTGTCCTTTATGGGGTATGCTAAACATGGTGCCTTTACAAGACATTCCTTTAATTTAGCCACTGCATCAGACTGCCCTTTTTCCCATTTCCAGGGAGTATTCAGTTTAAGCAGTTTAGTCAATGGTTGAGTGATTTCTGCATAATTTTCAATGAACTTTCTGTTATAGCCTGTCATCCCTAATAAACTTTTTACTCCTTTCACATTTTTAGGATCTTTTAATCTTTGTATGGCCTCTATTTTCTTCTTTTGTGGATTTAGCCCATGTTCAGTCACTTCATGCCCTAGAAAGTTCACTTTTTTCTTGCACCATTGTGCTTTTTGCAAAGATACTTTGGCGCCTGCTTTCTGCAATTGGCCAAGTACATGTCTTATTTCATCAAAATGGCTTTTCAGGCTTTCATTTTTTATCAGGACATCGTCCACATAAACTATTGTTCCTCTTTCCGCTGCATCCGGCATGGCCTTTCTCAAAAATATGCCAAATTCACTCCCACTATTGATGTACCCGAACGAAGCTCTAAGCCAGGCATATTGAGTCCTGTCAAATGTAAAGGAAAATAAATGTTGTATCTCCTCTGCCAATGGCACGCACCAATATCCAGAGGTGAGATCTAATGTGGTAAATACATTTGAACCATGTACCTGAGCTAGGCCCTGATCAATGAATGGCAGTAGCCATCTAGATATTGGTACTCTTTTATTTAACTCTCTCAAGTCTGCACACAGCCGCCATTGACCATTTGGCTTTAACACAGCTAAAATAGGTGTATTGGATGTGCTATGAATGGGCCTGATGATTCCCCGCGATTACAAATTTTTAATAATTTCTGCCAATGATTCTAAACATGCCAGCGGTAGTCTATACTGGCGCACAAATACTGGATTTCTGCTACACCCTTCTGGTAGTGTGGCCACATGTAAATCAGTTAAACCACAATCATAAGCATCTTTTGCAAATACATCCTTAAACTCCATAAATATCTCCCTCAGATTGTCCCTATCCTTATTGCTTTCACATGCATCCGCTAAGGAGATCTGCTCTTCTACCATTCTGGAAAATTCTGGAAAATCTTCTGGTAAGGGAATCTCAGCACTTTCCTCTAACTGTGTGGATGTGTCTTTTTGTAAAGCTGCCACTTTTAAATATTTTGGCATATCAGCTTCCACTTCAATGGGCTGATTTTCTGTTTCATTTTCATTTAAATTAAATATTATCTAATCCTCTTGATGGCAGCACACTGTCTCATTTGAATCATAAGGATACACAGAATGAATTTTAAATATTCCTTTGGGCTGAGAGTCCAGGTGTTCTGGCAACTCGCCCTTGGCATTTACATATTTTTCAGGAATATTCCCAATCACCATGTTATTTAAATCTGCCGTATAATGTGATTTTTGTATGGCCATTCCTAATGGGGAGTTTTCCTCTAAATGAATATCCTGACAACCTTTATTATTTACCATGATTTTTACAGATCCTTCACCAATGTCTACCAATGGAATGTATTCATAATACAGGCCTTGCTGTTTTATGGATTCATTCAGGCATACAAATGCATCAGAGCCTTTCATCTGTGTAACGCTCACCTGATTCTCGCAGAGGCGCCGGTCTTGACTGGGCGACTACCGTATCTTCAAAGGTGATGTGCAGCACCCGGTTGGCTCTTTGGGCTGGACCTCTGTGCGCTGTATGCCTGACGTGCAGAGTAAGATGTCTGCAGATAGAAAATACGGGGTTAATGAACTGGGGTTATTGGGGTGTCCCTATCTCTTTCCTCTTCTCCTCTCCCGTAGACCCCCACAGGTTAACGCTCTCACCTTAGGTAAGTGAATGCCGAGCTCTCCATCTGCCTCGGGGCAGGGTGCTGTAACCAGTTTCTTCACTGGATAGGTAGCGCAGGCCTCTTGACTTCAGAGGACTGCTGTCCGTCGTTTACTGCACGAACGGTAAGTTTCGAGTAACTCAAATGTCTTTAAAGTCTTTAATAATGATGTCTCTTGTTTTGCAGGGTTCCGGCGATGGCGGATGAAGGGCTGAAGTGAGTTGAAGATGGAGCCCGTGTGATGAATAGAAGCGCCTGGAAGCACGTAAGTAAGCGCTTGTTGCCAGCTTCACGAAGCGCTCTGTCTTTTTATTTTGCAGGTACAAGTTCGGAGCGGCTGCAGGGTGCCGGGATACCCACTGGGTTAGATGTGGAAAGGAGTAATGGCACGTGAGTATTAAAGTTCCCCAATGCCTTTAAACGCACCTTGTTTTGTCTTTCAGATGCGAGATGCAGCGCCGACGGCCTCCGGAGCGTGCGAAGAGTTGGTAAGCTTTTGTCTTTCAGATGCCGGAATGCAGTGTGAAGACCTCCGGAGCGCACGAAGAGTAGGTAAGCCTTTGCCTTTCAGATGCCGGAATGCTAACCTGTTCTTTCTTGTCTTTATAGGTGTTGCTGAAGACTGGATTCAGGATGGTAAGCCTTTTTCCTTAGGCCCAGGACCGGATGCAGAAGACACGATGAGCGTTCTGCTGCAGAGGGTGCAGAATAACGCAAAGCAAGATTCATCCACCGGGTGTGGTTTAAATAGCCTCCTGTAGTGCTTAGGTGTCTCCTTCCACAGCCACGCCTAAGTAAGAAAAGAGTTCCTGGTAAAAAAGAGTTCCTGCCTTCCAGAAGAGTTCCAGTGTTCTGAATCTAGGGAGTGGCTCCAGCCCCACCCAACAGGAAAAGTAGTTCCAAACAGAAGAGGATCAGAGGCTCAACTGGCAGGCAAGTAAGCAGCATGGTCTGCTGCAGGTAAGTCCACCCAAGCATTATGAGCCCGGCGCTTCCAGCGCTGGGACTGGGCATATTTATGAGCCTGGTGCCACTGGCGCCAGGACTGGGTCCAAAAGGTCCCAATTGGGACTGGTTGGCACTCGGAACCTGGGTTATGGATCTGCTTCCAAGGGAGTTGGGAAAACCCTGACCTTTTGGAAGCAGAGATCATGACAGTACCCCCCCTCAAGGCCCCTCCCAAACCGGGCTTCTCCGGGGGTTTTGGCTTGTCAGGAAATGTTCGGTGAAATCTTTTGATTAGGCGAGGAGCGTGGACATATTCAGCAGGTTCCCAGGATCTCTCTTGGGGGCCATAGCCTTTCCAGTCAATTAGGTAGAATAGTTTAGATTTGGAGATCTTGGAGTCCAGAATGCTTTTGACTTCAAACTCGAGTTCTCCATCAACTAGGATAGGTTTTGGAGATTTGGTTAGTCGGGTTTGAGGTTGCACGGGTTTTAATAGAGAGACGTGGAAGACCGAATGTATCTTTATGTGCGGGGGCAAGTCCAACTTGACCGCTACTGGGTTTACTATGGTAGTGATGGAATAGGGACCAAGGTATCTTGGGTTGAATGTGCGTGGCCCTTTTAGAGATAGATATTTGGTGGATAACCAGACTTGATCCCCTACTTGATAGTGAGGGGCTTCCATCCGATGTTGATCTGCTCCTTTCTTGTATTGTTCTTTAGCCCTTTGAAGGTGAGAAACAGCTTCCTTAAAGGCTTGGGTGATTGTAGAATGCAGGTAGTCTACTGCTGGTGTTTCAAAATCTTGGAGGGGATCCAACTCCGAGGTTCGAGGGTGACTGCCGTACAAAAGAAAAAACGGGGTTTTCCCAGTTCCCGAATGGACAGAGTTATTGTAGGCATACTCGGCTATCCAAAGGATATCTTTCCAAGTTTTTTCAGTTTGTTGCAGCATGCAGCGTAAATACTGTTCCAGAGTTTGATTGGTCCTCTCGGTTTGTCCGTCGGTCTGAGGGTGGTGACTGGTCGATAGTCTCACATCAATTTGCGCCGACCGACAGCAACTTCGCCAAAAATGAGAAATAAATTGACTACCTCGATCCGAAATTAGAACCGAAGGAAAACCGTGCAGTCGGACGATGTTTTCGAGAAATTCTCGGGCCAGAGTTGCTGCTGTTGGCAAGCCTTTGAGCGGAATGAAATGCGCCATCTTGGAGAATAAGTCCACGATTACTAGAATCGTATTGTATCCGGAGCATGGAGGTAGATCGGTGATGAAGTCCATAGAAAGCGTATGCCAAGGGCGAGGTGGGATGTCAATAGGGCGTAAGAGGCCTGCTGGTCTTTCCTTTTGACTCTTGTTTTGGGCGCATACTCCACAGGACATTATAAAGTCTCTGATATCTTTTTTCCAAGACGGCCACCAGAAGTAGTGCTTGATCTTTTCTGAGGTCTTGGCTATACCGGGATGACCTTCCATTAAAGATTTGTGATAACAAGAGATTACTTTTTTCTGTAAATCTGTGCTGGGTAGGTATAATCGTTCTTGGAAATACAATAAGTTGTCCTTTACTGCAAAGTCCTTTCCCTGCAGATGCCAATTCTGTATGTCTGCTGGAGTTACAAGTTGCCTGGCTTTATCCTTAACTTCCTCTATGGATTCTGTGGTGATTACACCCAGAATTCTTTGTTCGGGAATGATTGGTACAGGTTTAGGGTTGATCAAGTGTTCTTCCACTCCCATCCGAGAAAGGGCATCGGCTTTACCGTTCTTGGTACCAGGTCGATAGGTAATTATGAAGTCAAACTCGGCAAAGAATAATGCCCAACGGAGTTGTCTAGAGGATTGGGCTTTTGCGGTTTTCAAATATTGCAGGTTTCGGTGATCCGTAATCACAGTAACAGTGTGTCGGGCCCCCAGCAGATAATGCCGCCAAGCCTTAAAGGCAGACTTGATAGCCAGAAGTTCCTTGTCAGTAATCGTGTAATTGACTTCAGGAGGCGAGAATTTGCGGGACCAAAATGCCACGGGATGCAACTGATTGGTTACCGGGTCCTTTTGTGATAGAACTGCCCCCATGGCAAGGCTTGAAGCATCAGTTTCCACGATATAGGGGAGTTCGGGGCGAGGGTGTTTTAAGATTGGTGCAGAGATAAATTTAGTCTTCAAATCCTGGAAAGCTTGTTCCGCCTCGGTAGACCATTCAAAACGTTTGTTTTTCTTTAACAAGGCAGTGATGGGCTGGACTATTCGAGAGAACTCGGGGATAAACCTGCGGTAAAAGTTAGCGAAGCCTAACATGCTTTGCACACCTTTTACGGAGGATGGTGATGGCCATTTGAGAACTGCATCGACCTTCTTTGAATCCATACGCACTCCGCCAGGTGATAATATGAATCCCAAGAATTCAACTTCAGTCACGTTGAAAACACATTTTTCCAACTTAGCGAAAAGTTTGTGTTGACGCAATCTTTCGAGGACCATTTTCACGTGTTTCCGATGTTCAGATTCCGATGAAGAATAAACGAGAATGTCGTCGATGTAAACAACAACACACACATCTATGAGCTCTCTGAGGACATCGTTCATAAAATATTGAAAGGCGGCCGGGGCATTGCAAAGTCCGAAGGGCATGACCTGATATTCAAATAGCCCATACTTGGTGCGGAAGGCCATCTTCCATTCATCGCCCTCTTTTACTCGTACCAAGTGGTAAGCTCCTCTAAGATCCAGCTTTGTATATATGCATGCTTTTCTGACTTGGTCCAGGAGTTCAGGGATCAAAGGTAACGGATATCTATTCTTAACGGTGATCTGGTTCAGGGAGCGATAATCGATACAAGTTCTAAGGTCTCCTTCCTTTTTTGGAACGAAGAACAAAGCTGAAGTGGCAGGGGACTTGGAGGGACGAATAAACCCATTTGCCAGGTATTGATCCAGGTATTGTCGAAGGTGAAGGTTCTCAGGCTCGGTGAGGGCATAAATTCTACTACAAGGAGGAGTAGATCCAGGTATCAGGTCTATCTGGCAGTCATAAGACCTATGAGGAGGTAGAGAGTTAGCCTGCTCCTTCCGGAAAACATCTTGGTATTCTAGGTATTCGGGAGGTAACTGGGGAGTCTCTGAAGAAATTGCTGCCAGTGCAACACCAGGTGGAGGGTGACACGTAGAGACACATTCTGGAAACTGGACCGTTCTTGCTCGCCAATCGATCAGAGGATTGTGTTTCTCTAACCAAGGTATTCCTAGAATAATCTGGAACTGAGGGGCCTTGATCACATCGAACACGATCTTCTCATGGTGTCCATCTTGACTTACTAGCGTCACCTCTTGAGTGGTATGCGTTACTGGCCCGGAGGATATCTCCGTACCATCCACCGTAGTAATGACGTCCTTTACAGCCTTGGGACAAAGAGTTAGATTCATCCTCAAAACCATTTCATGATCCACATAATTGCCGATGGCACCGCTGTCGACGTAAGCTTCAATTGCATGTAATCGACCCGGATTATCAGGGCTAATGAGGACCATAGGTATCACGAAATGCGAGGTCACGGAACTGGTTTTCACGCTCGGCAAGAGGACCTCTATTCTTGTCGGGCGAGGTCGTTTCCCTGCTCAGAGTTTGTAACTGTGGTAACTGCAGCTCCTACTGCCTTCTTGGCAGGTTTCACCGGACAGTCTCGAAGAAAGTGCCCTGAGTTTCCGCAATATAGGCATAATTGCAACTGTTTTCTCCTTTCCCGCTCCCTTTGTGTTAGAGGACCTTTCAGACCCCCTATTTGCATGGGTTCCCCGGAGTCTACTCCTTTGGAAGGAGTTGGCGGTTTGGAAAATACTCGAGCATCAAACTTGGAACGATCGGCCTTCCTGTTCTGCAGTCTGTGATCTATTTGAACGACCAAGTCTATATAATCCGAACAGTCTTGTGGGGGATTCACTACTTGGGCTAAAACGTCTTTGAGCTCTCCACGTAGACCTCTATAAAACAGCGTAATCCTTTTGTCCTCAGGCCATTGAGTTTCCACTATTAGTCTATTGAAAGATGCAATATAAGCCAAAAGGTCTTGATTACCCTGTCGCAACGAAAGAAGCTCATTGTCCAAGGCCTGCCCCTGTGCATGTCTTGCGAACAGTTTTTCCATACTAAGCTGAAAGGCTTGAAAATCATGGAGAACCGGATCATCTTGATTAACTAGAGGGATCGACCAGTCTGCCGCATTGCCACTAAGGTACGAAAGTACAAAAGCTACTTTAGCATGATCAGTTGGAAAGGCTGCTGGCCGGCATAAGAAGTGCAACCGGCACTGATTGATAAATACCGCAAACCTCTTTGGGTCACCAGAAAATCGTTCGGGCGGAGCCAGAGGTACATTCCCAGGTAGGTTGATCTGCACTGGATTCATAGAGGATGTTGAAGGAAGATTTGCCCCTGATGCGGGTAGCGGGGTCTGTCCGGCTTGTGACTGTAGCAATTGTCTAGCAAGATCATCTGTTCTCTCCTTGGAAATAATTAGTTCCCTCCTTAGAGAGTTCGTTTCCTGACGAGCTGCATGCACTTCTGCCCTTAGTTCCCCAAGTAACCGGGCTAGGTGGTCAGTATCCGAGGTTTCCATAGCGCCTGGGCGAGAGTTTTACGGTAGGCTTTGCGTTCTGTAACGCTCACCTGATTCTCGCAGAGGCGCCGGTCTTGACTGGGCGACTACCGTATCTTCAAAGGTGATGTGCAGCACCCGGTTGGCTCTTTGGGCTGGACCTCTGTGCGCTGTATGCCTGACGTGCAGAGTAAGATGTCTGCAGATAGAAAATACGGGGTTAATGAACTGGGGTTATTGGGGTGTCCCTATCTCTTTCCTCTTCTCCTCTCCCGTAGACCCCCACAGGTTAACGCTCTCACCTTAGGTAAGTGAATGCCGAGCTCTCCATCTGCCTCGGGGCAGGGTGCTGTAACCAGTTTCTTCACTGGATAGGTAGCGCAGGCCTCTTGACTTCAGAGGACTGCTGTCCGTTGTTTACTGCACGAACGGTAAGTTTCGAGTAACTCAAATGTCTTTAAAGTCTTTAATAATGATGTCTCTTGTTTTGCAGGGTTCCGGCGATGGCGGATGAAGGGCTGAAGTGAGTTGAAGATGGAGCCCGTGTGATGAATAGAAGCGCCTGGAAGCACGTAAGTAAGCGCTTGTTGCCAGCTTCACGAAGCGCTCTGTCTTTTTATTTTGCAGGTACAAGTTCGGAGCGGCTGCAGGGTGCCGGGATACCCACTGGGTTAGATGTGGAAAGGAGTAATGGCACGTGGGTATTAAAGTTCCCCAATGTCTTTAAACGCACCTTGTTTTGTCTTTCAGATGCGAGATGCAGCGCCGACGGCCTCCGGAGCGTGCGAAGAGTTGGTAAGCTTTTGTCTTTCAGATGCCGGAATGCAGTATGAAGACCTCCGGAGCGCACGAAGAGTAGGTAAGCCTTTGCCTTTCAGATGCCGGAATGCTAACCTGTTCTTTCTTGTCTTTATAGGTGTTGCTGAAGACTGGATTCAGGATGGTAAGCCTTTTTCCTTAGGCCCAGGACCGGATGCAGAAGACACGATGAGCGTTCTGCTGCAGAGGGTGCAGAATAACGCAAAGCAAGATTCATCCACCGGGTGTGGTTTAAATAGCCTCCTGTAGTGCTTAGGTGTCTCCTTCCACAGCCACGCCTAAGTAAGAAAAGAGTTCCTGGTAAAAAAAGAGTTCCTGCCTTCCAGAAGAGTTCCAGTGTTCTGAATCTAGGGAGTGGCTCCAGCCCCACCCAACAGGAAAAGTAGTTCCAAACAGAAGAGGATCAGAGGCTCAACTGGCAGGCAAGTAAGCAGCATGGTCTGCTGCAGGTAAGTCCACCCAAGCATTATGAGCCCGGCGCTTCCAGCGCTGGGACTGGGCATATTTATGAGCCTGGTGCCACTGGCGCCAGGACTGGGTCCAAAAGGTCCCAATTGGGACTGGTTGGCACTCGGAACCTGGGTTATGGATCTGCTTCCAAGGGAGTTGGGAAAACCCTGACCTTTTGGAAGCAGAGATCATGACAATCTGCTGTCCATTTTTGCATTTCAGTATTATTGCAAACTGTTTTGTAAATGCAGGAATAATAGTATCTTTCCTCATTTGTAATTCGATTGCATAAGGAACCAGTTGTGCACAATGATAAGCCCTTCTTTTGTCTTCAAATTCAGGTGCCGGACCACCTAGGCGTGACCATATTTTTTGATTAAGGAAATCTAACACCATACACATTCTCTGCATGATGTCATTGCCCAGGTAAAATTCATTTTGTGCTCCACTCACTATCCATACATTATGGTAAATTGTTTTCTGCCCAATGCTAATTTTAAGCATGCATCTGCCTGCAATTCGGTTTTCAAAGTCTGGACTGTCCAACCCAGAAACATATTGGTTTTTAATCCTAAATCTCGGGATTTCTTCCCTTTCCATTATTTTTTGCAATAATTTCTCATTAATGAAACTCCTTTCATGTTCAAGCGCTAAAGTGGCTTTTATTGTTTTAAAATAGTCATTTATACCAACATGAACCCATGGTTGCTCATCTTCCATGTGTATTTCTGCCAGAGTGGTAATGTGTTTTTCTGAATCTGTTTTAGGAGCAATATTCTGTTTGCATGTTTTCTCTTTTAAATAAAAACGTAATGTGTGCTCATCTATGGCAGTCTGCCAATTTTTCCTTGGGTCCAAGTATATTTGTACAGGTAGTTTTTCATTGTCGCTCTGCATTTTGTCTTGACACATTAATATGACAGTGACACTAGGTATGCAGCTATTCTGGAGATATACCTCCACAGCATCATTTGTTTTGGCAACGGTGTGACATTCATTTATATTGCTGTTTTGTGATTTTAGTTTCTTAGGCCTCAATGGTTTTTTGGTTAAGGACCACAGCACTCCATTCACCCCATCTATGAGAGGAGACAATCTTTTCAGGCAATCTGTCCCCATGAGAAATGGAATTTCACAAATAGATGTGATGAATACCTCTTGTTTCATTCTGTGCTTTCCTATTTTTATGTCAACCTCAGTTACACCTATGATGGGCACCTCCTCCCCATTAAAGTTATGCACTGGGCCTTGATTTTCCTTCACTGTGATCTGACTCTGTGGGGGTCTCCCTTCATTGATACTCTTTACCAGCTCCTTGGACATAATTGTGGCCTGTGCGCCAGTGTCAATCATAGCAAAGGTGTGGCATTTTTCTTCTACAGTGATGGGTGCATAATATCTGTCCTCAACTTCCTCTAATACACATAAGAAGTGTGAATTCTTACTGAGTTCAGGGCTCACCTTTCTCAGATCTTTTTCACTTTTGGCTAAGCACATTGGTAAATGGAAAGACATTTTTCCCTCCTTTTTACCCATTTCTGCGCGAGAGACTTTATTCATTTCTGCATGATCAGAGGTTTTTTGGAGTGTGGCCACTGTTCGCCCATCCATCTGGGTAACATCAGAGACCACATTACAATCCTCCAACTGAACATGTGTAACAACATCATTCAGCAATTTGTCATTTTTTAATTCTGTGCATTTGTAATCATTTAGTGTGATACCAGCCCTTTCAGCCTCTTCAAAAATATGTGGCTCAAAGAATTCTTCAGGTGATTGACTCGTACCCTCCTTGTGAGTATTTCCTTTTTCTGTCTGTGTTTGGTCATTGTTTTGCTTGCCCAGGGAAGGAGCTATAGCATCCCCACTTACTCCCTGTTCACTGGTGTTCCCCATGCATGAGTCATTTTTCTTAAATCTGTCCCTTTGTTCTTTTGGAATTCCTAATGTTTCTTTTTCATTTGTGCAAATCTTTACTGTTTTATTTAGCTCTAAGTTAAACCGTACCTCTTTTTTAGAAGTATTTGCACTTTCTGTCACAATTTCATTTACTGGTACTTTCATTTTTAATCCATTAGGCATCTCAGAGTCGTTATGCAAAATTATATCAGAGCAATCTGTCATTTTGGCACTGCAGTTATCATGAGTACTTAGTCACTTTTCGGAAGCCCCCCGGTCATTGCTATGGCCATCAGCCCCCTCTTTGGAAGGTTGTTTTTGCGCTGTATAGAGCTTTCCTATTTGCTCAGCTAACATTTTCACTTGGGCCTCAAGGCATTGGAACCTTTCCATCTCTCTAGGATCCTCTTTCTGTGGCCTAGGTCGATATTGGTTGTTTTCCCCCTGATTGGATCTATTCTGATACCTCTCAGGTGATTGATGTCGGTTGGGATGGTTTCTGAACTCTTGATTCATTTGTGGAGGGGAGCGGGTTGCACCCATCCTTTGATTATAGTCCCCTGGTGGGGAATCATTGTACTGGCGTGGATTGTAGTTCACGTTTTGCCTCATGTCCTGTCTCTCAGATTGTGGGTACTGGCCCCTAGGTTGATTTCCATTATCAGTAAATCGATCCACATATCGGGGCCTATCCTGATTACCATATATCATGGTGTTGGGATCAAATCTGCTCTGTGTCCCCAATGACTGGTAGGGACCATCATTTCTTTGATCTTGATTTTGTCTCTGGTTATTGTTCATACCTGCCATATCAGGCCGGTATCCTACCCGGGTCTGTCCCCTAAATATCTAGGGCTGATGTAGCTCTCTCTATTACTAGGATCATGTGATTGGAACATTGGTACAGGAAATGGCGATCTTTGTTGATTACCCCTTTGTACAGGTGTCACATTATTTTTACCTTGGCTTTGAGCAGACTCAAGGGACATTTTGGCTGACCTGATTTCCATTACTGTGGCTGAGGGTTCTTTAGATTTAGGTCTAGTATCTTTCATTTTATCACTTTCTCTACCCTGACAATAGAGTACCTCATATAGTTTTGTGCTTTGATGTACAATCCATTCAAGGGACAAATTCACGGACCAATTGGGATATGATGTCTTTCTGTAGCCCATAGAAGTATGCAGTTTTAAACTCATTGGAATTTGAGTCAAAAGATACATCAAAGCGAGAAAATGCTCTTTTTAAGTCTTGTAAAAATTGGCGAGGAGATGTATTAGGTCCAGCAGTAATTGTGTACGCGACTTTCTTTGCCTCCTGCAATGACTGAAAAGGAGAAAAATGACGCCTAATTTCTTTTTCAAACTCCAGCCATGTCATATTGTGCTGTTCATTTAATCCCCTTATGATGCTGGCCGTCGGGGCATCTAAAGTTAAATGAAAATATTCTCTGTACTGTTCCTTAGGTATCTGGAGTGCTTTAAAAATGTCATGCACCGCTTCTAAGTGATCCTCAATGCAGCATTCACCTCCCTTTTTAAATGGTTTGATCAGGGCTTTAATGGATTTCATTATTTTTATGGGGCTTCTTGTTGCAATGCATGGAATTGCACTATTTTGTGATTCACTCCTGTTTTCAGGTGTATGAGATTGGTGGCTGCCCCCAATGGGAGTATCAAATCCCCCAAGGGCGCTGCAACCAAGTTCAGTCACCGGCCCAGTCACTGGAGCACTAGCTCTTTGGGCAGAGCTAGAATTCACCTCCACTCCATTGAATGTGGTACCCTGCCGCCTCTCCTGGGACCTGGGAATGCACATTTGCTGTTCTAAGTCCTTACACTTTTTAAGGAGTCTGTTGGCTTCATCTTGCAAATAGTTGTTTTCACCATTCATCTTATTAATCACCTCCTGCATGTCGCACATTTGCATTTGGCATTCATTGAACTCTTTATTTCTCTTGTCTCTTTCTTGAATCATTTTAATCATTTCTTGTTCTGCACTCTGGAGATCACCTTCTTTTTCACAATGTTCTTTTTGTAAAATCTGCATCTCTGAAACAACCTCATCTTTATCCCGTCTAATGTGATCCACTAAGGCTTTTAAGTGTGCCAATTCTTGCTCACTATCTTCAAATTGTTTCTTGCTTTTGGATAACTGAGTATCAAAGTCTCTGCATTTTAATTGCATGTCTTTTTGGCATACATCCAATTCTGCTCTCAACATTTCCTGATTTTTACTTGCCCCATCTAATTCAGTCTTTAACCTGTTAATTAGCTGAGTATCATTCTCTTGCATTCGCAGGGACTTGTTTAAAATAAACCATATTTTGCCGCATAGCCGTATTAAACAGTCTTTCTCTGCACTTTTATCAGCTGCATTCAATAATCTTGTAAGGCAGACCTGAATTATGCTGCCTTCTGCAAAAATATTGTCTAGTTTTTCTTTCTGCACCTCACCCTGAATGCGGTTACTCCATTCTAACGTGCTATTCGACGACCAATTCCCATGTGCAAACAACTTTGCCTCTAAATATTGCACTAGATCTGAGAATGTGGTTTCCCTTTGTGACATTCTGAAATTCGTTTTTAGTGGCACACTGCTATTATGAAATGGGTTCCCTTTAATGTGCAAATGGCAGTGTGAGACACGCTTGCCACGCCCAGTAGGTACTCTATGATCACTTTCCCGGCCTGCAACGCACCATAAATATGTAGGGTATTTTGTGGAGATTTGGGGCCTGATGGTATTTTATTACCGCCGAAAAATAACTTAACAATAATCACTCCTTGTATTCAGATTGGGTCATGTGCAACAATAATACAGTGGACATGCATTATTTCAGCACCCAGACATGCATATTTGGTATGCGTGGTTGGTATGCGTGGTTGGTGGTATTTTGGTGAGCATAATTCCCTTGTTTTATTTGTGGCCCCAATGTCCAGAATCCCTTATCTTTGCTTAGATTTTTCGTGTAATCACTAGAGAGACCTCAGACCTACATTTCAGGAATACCACATTTTCAGTGTTAGTGTTAGTGTGCCACCATGGGCGATCTCACTGACTTATTTACGACAGAGAGCTATATGTGGTAATTTTGTGGTAATTTCCACTACTTTATATACGGTAGGGAACTATGTTCAGAGAGTCCCTCTTCCCGTTGGCTCATGTACCTCCAACGAGCTATGCTACAAACAATCACTCTCAACTGTCCATACTGAATATGATCATGCACACATCTGTCTTAAAATGACAATTGCATTGTTTAAAAATCTCCCCTCATTATCAGCACTGTATTGGTAAATATAAAATACACCACCCGTCTGCTTTCAAATATTTTTCTGTATTATAAAAGTTGCATTTAAACACGATCTCACTATTTACAGAAATAAATAAAATAGCACAGTAACAGCATTGTCTGTGATACACTGAAAAAGAGTGGCGGAGAACAGAACCCAATTTGCAACATTAACATGTGATTAAGGCACTGGAATTTCCTTTCCTACTCTGACTGAATATTCTCGTACATACTCAGCTCCCACACTTATGTAATTACCTTGTCTGTTCAGCCGAGTTTTCTTCAGCTGTTCTCTTTCTGAATGTGGCTACCTTGAAGATTAACCCCAGTGAAAAGGAGTGCCTTTCCTTCTCAAACCGGGGTCATTGCCTGGAATTCTCAGCTTTTGCAGATAGGAATGCTCCAGCCAGGAAAAAGGTCCTTCTCCCAGCTCTGCCAAATCTTGACTGTCCTTCTCTCTCCTCAAACTCCCCCCAGCAAAACTCTGATCACTCCCTCTAGCATGATACTTGCTATGACGCTGTTCCAATCAGAATCAATCATGCCATCTCCTCCTTCTCTACACAATGGCTCATTTTTATAGTAATACTTTGTAACCAACTGATTTCCTGTTCTTTCGAGCCCTTTTGCTTCCTGTAGTTATGTGGACAGGGCAGCAGAGAAAACGAAGAAGAAATAAAAAAATTGATGTGCGTTTAAAAGTTCACTTTCAGAATAGGCCTAATTCTGCAGTGGAGACACATTTTTATTAGTGGATTATGTTAACCTCAGTTTCATTAGTCAGGTTAGTTATGAGTAATGTTAGTTATTAATTTTCAAATGTGTCTCTTGCACCATAGGCATTTCAGGTGAAAAATAGTGTGCATTTTTGAATGTGCACGTGTGCTTTTAACTGTAAAAATAGATTTGCATCTTATATGTTAAAATCGTTTTTGACTGAATAGCCTGTCTTTCCTTGTTAATCTGGTAACACATATAGCAATGCACCATAGGCATTTGGTGCTGCATCAAAAAAAAAATTGCTACCTGTGCAGTAGTGCTGTACTCTGTGCTGGTTGCTATCTGTGCAGTAGTGCTGTACTCTGTGCTGTAACACGCCAAATATCCTTACAGAGCCCTGTTAGACAATGGGCCTCATTAGGACCCTGGCGGTCCCGTGATGAACGGTGCCGGTACAGGACCGGCACCATTCATTACGGGATGCCTTATTACGAGGCCTGCTAGCGGGTCCCGCTTTTCAAGTCTGGTCTAACCAGACGTGAAAAGCGGGACCCGCTAGCGGGCCAGGATGCTAACAACGTCATTAACGGGCCCGTAGTTAGCATCCTCCCCATTCCCACTGAGCCCGATGGGGCTCAAATGGGAATGGGGATTGATTTTTACCGGGTCCAAGAAAAGGGCAATTACCAGGTCTGCCAAGGTCAGCATAACCCGGTTATTGCCCTATTGAAAACATTTCCGGCGGCAGCCGTGCCCTTACTAAGGGCACGACTACCGCCCGGGTCGTAATGAGCCCAATGTCTCTCATTTAGACACCAGAGGCCAGATAACAGAGGTTTTGCACTGTTGCAAGTGCAAGGATGCAGCGAATTAGCACAAGGGCAACGTTTGCCGTAGTGCAAAAAACATTGAGGCCATACAAGAGACATTTGCACAGTACCAAGTGCAATTGTTCATGGTATAGGCACAAGGGCAAATATTTCCCTAGTTAAAAAAAAGCAATTTCAATGTGTTTTTGCATCAGAGCAAAGTTTGCCGTGGTGCTAATACCATTCCATATGAGCACTGGGGCAAAGTTTGTCCAGGTGCAAACATGCATTGAAAGTTTTTTTGCAGCTGGGATTTTCTGCCATAGTTTTTATATCATGAAAAATAGGTAGGGTCTAACTTCAAGTACAGTGTTCAAATCCTTGCCGGTTATAAGAATATGACAATATTTCTCAATTACATTCTTGACCAATTTTGACTTGTGAAATTTTGCAGTCATTCTGATTTTGCCATTTTCTCCAGTTGATACCTTCTTGTTTTAATTTTTGACTTTCTCTTTCTTTTAAATTAACAGATCTTCTTGTTGAAATGCACCTGCCTTTAGATATGCAGCTTCAATGACCTGTCTTGAACACTGTCTTGAACAAACCATCTTGTAATAATCTTACTTTGGATATGATACTAAACATGTGGCGAAAAGTTATGTCTAATTCTGACAAATTCTCCCATGGAAAATTACACTTCAAACTGTATGGATGGTTGCTTGTGGCAAGTAGTACATATTTCAAACTCTTGGGATTTCTGTATATGTTAGGGATAGGTATGGTGACTGATAATCACTTCCACAATTCAATACACTCTCTGCTATGGGAATCGATGAATGTAAAATGTATCTTGTTCTGATTCAAAAGACATGCACATTCCTTCTATTCAATGGCTTCACCATTCCAAATGATAAAGAGATCACCAATATATCTCAGACAAAGTACTATTTTCACTGTATACTCTGTGTTTTGATAATGGGCCTCATTATGAGTTTGGCGATGTGGCCAGAAATTGTGATAATGCAGTAGTAACTTCTTGCCACTACATTAATGCTGCATTACTGCACTGTCAAACTATGGGTTAGGAGGCAAGGTGGAGGAATAATCTGCAGCAAAATGCTGCAGTTAATTCTGCCACTTTACTGTCAAACAACTGCCGTTTTGGCGCAATTACTGTTAAGCAGAATCATATGCAGTACCCTTTGGGAACAATAAACACAATTAAGACTACAAGTGCAAGTACAATTTCACCTTTGGTACAAGCGTGTACTACACAGTAATGTGGTAGCAGTGGCTGAGAAGCCAGAGTTATCTCAAGAGTAAAGTGAGCAGTACAAGGGATTACACAAAGAGTTAGCAATCACAGTGGTTCAAACAAACACTTACTCAAGGTTTCTTGGTAAAAGAATATACATTTATTTACACAGTCAGTTGGCAAACATTCCACTAGTAAGAGCAGTTCAATATCACAATCTAATATACTACGATACACAACCAATCAGTTTTTGAACATGTTCAGCTCCCCTGAAGTGGGAGCAAAATGGCACTTCAGTTACTTTAAAAAGGGGTTAAAAGACAAGGTTAAAAGAATTAAAGCACAAATGCTTTCAGAGGTAGGGCAAATAGTTTCAGTTTACTACAACAAGCAATTCAATTCAATAGGCCTGGGCCAAAGTCAATGGTTCAGAGTCTTGGATAGGATAGCACAGTTCTGGTAGTAAACGGTTAAATCTTGGCAACAGTTTTTGGAAGAAGTTGGTTAGACGAAAAGTTATATATAGGTTTAGGGAAGAACAAGCCTTCCAAGTTGGGAACGTTTCACAAACTTCCACTGTGGCAGAAAGGATTTCTTGTTTGCACATGCACAGTACCTTTTAAGTGAAGAAGAGCTGTAGCTGAGGCAGTTGTTCCTGGCAGTTCCTGCAGATCTTGCTGTTCCCGAGCTTCAGTCGTGGAGACAAGAAGGAGGACGTCAGAAGGTTCCTGCACTGCCCAGGGAAGAGTCCACAAGCTTGGCAAAACGTCGGTTCAAGGTGTGAGTGCCTTAAAAACCACAAACTGGTATCCTTCTCACTGGCTATCCGGTTTTCAACAGCACTCTGAAGAAAATTCAACCAATATAGAGACAATGTCCAGGTGACTTGCGAGTTGGTTGTTCCCACCAAACTTAAGGTCCTTGAAGGGCTTTGCTGTCGAAGGAGTTTCAGGCAATTCGGACCTGCAGCAGGGCTTCACCGGGGGACCAGGAGTTGCAGCAGTCGTCTTCCTTCAGCTCGTCTTCGGTTCTCTCGTTCCAGTGGTCGACTCTGCTTTCCAAGTCCCAGAGGCCTGCTTTTAAATAGTTTTCCACCATTCATTCCAGCCTGGCTGTCAATCACCCAGCAGGGTGGCTGTCCTTGCCGGCCAATCACGCCAGAGTGCATTCAGGTCTCCTAGGAGACTAAGCACAGGGAGTTCCGAGCACCTCCCTCACATCCTGTCCACCCCAGACACTCAGGCGCCAGAGAAGGGCTTCAGCACTGAAGTACGCCAAAGGCCAATGAACAAAGGGACCAAACCTGGTTTGGCACGCAGAGTTAAACACAAGAAGGAACTTTCCTAAAAGAAACAGCAAAAAAAGTTGACCGGAGTCTGTTTTTACAGATAGGTCTTGGGCACCATATTGAAAAACATGATGCCCTGATTTTTAGCTACCGGTGTTCGCAGTCGAGAACATTCATGGTAGTTTGATCTAAACTACTGCCACCAGCCATTTCAAGAGGGAGAGAATAACATTTGACTGTTACATGAGTGTTTAGACTCAGGGGATGCTAGGCTACCCCACCAGCACTCTATAGTGTGTGCTGGGTCTGTAAATTTAAAAAGACTAGTAAAGTCAATTTAACTTTACATGCTCTGGGAGTCAGTAGTCAGTCCCAGAGAAGGTATTTAAACCTTGGGGAGTCTGAAAGACACACCTGTGCCACTGCACTGAAGGTGCTGTGTGACACACAAGAAAAAGATGATGCCTAAGGAGTTGTTTAAAAACTCCATAACCAAAGTAACAAACACAGAAAACACATTGAAAAATGAAAAGTTCAAAGTCCCACAATATAGCAGAAGAGCTGGAGGGCTCTAACTAAGGTAGAGGGAATTTAGCACGTGTGTGAGAATTCTCCCTAACAATTACTGCCAGCAGTAATTCCAGCGAATTCCACATGAACTCCATAAATGGGGACTAATACCACCATACAGCTAGTTGTGATCCCGCAGTAATTTTGCCAGACCAAGTGACAGCAAGGGTAAATCCATTTGGTGGTATCTCGGCAGATTTTTTGCTACAGTACCACCAAACTCATGATGAGGCCAAATGTGTTCTTCCCACCACCCAACAGTAATGTTGGCATAAATAGGGCTAATGTTGTACCCATTGCTCTGACCTGTAATATGTTCCATCAATTATGAAAACCTTTTTCTTTCTCTATAACCACCTTTATATGTTTTGAGATCTTGATCTTAAGAAATGTGTACAGGCGCAAAATCAACATTTCCAGTGATACTACACCCATTGCAGTCAGTAAAGAAATTGGCTTCCTTGGAATGTTGCTCAGATCTTTTTGAGTTGATCTGAGGTACCTCTACCTATAATATCGATATTTCTAGTTTTAGCCGTTGAAAATGTAAATGTTCACAGTTTTAAAACAACATTGACAGAGGAGTTGAGTGCTTAAGTGCTTAAACTTCTATACTATTAATGCTGTGCTCATGAAGAATGTGCTTTATACAAGCATTTTGTGTACCTATCCTGACAGTATACAATGCAAAATGTTGGGTATGACTAAGAACTTGCACATTAGCACTACAATTAGCATCATGCCTTTAGGCTTGTTAGATAGAGGGAGATGTGTGATAGGCTGCTCGCGCACAAGAAGGGTCTCAGATTGCCACAGAGGTTGCATCATGTGCATCATGTGTTGGCTGTTAGTATAAATGGGGATGACAAGTACTGTACAACTTACGTTAGCTCTGTAGAGGAACTCATGAAATACCCTAGACGCACACCAACCAAATCGTGTGGAAACTCCTGCACGTACCCTGGACGCACCTCAGTGAAGAAATCGCATGGAAACTTCCACGCATACCCCAGATGCACCCCAGCGAAATTGCATGGAAACTCCCATGCATACCCTGGACGGCCCCAGCAAAGAAATCGCGTGGAAACTCCTACGCATACCTCAGACGCACCCCAGCCAAATTGCGTGGAAACACCTGCGCTACCCCGGACGCACGCCAGCCAAATCGCGTGGAAACTCCCGTGCGTACCCTGGGTGCACCCCAGCAAAGAAATTGCGTGGAAACTCTTGCGCGTACCCTGGATGCACCCCAGTGAACTCGCGTCGGAACTCCCGTGCATACCCCAGACGCACCCCAGCGAAGAAATTGCGTGGAAACTCCTGTGGGTACCCCGGACGCACCGCAACACACAAATCCAGTAGAGGCAAACCCCTCCTGATGGGACACCCACACCCCAGCACCCATCACCAGGGACCACACTCTGTAGGCAGCCCACACCACATGGGACCCCCAGGCTCCATCACCCATGATGCCACCCACCCCGCAGGCAGCCCACACCACATGGGTCCCCCATCACCCGTGAGGCCACCCACCCCGCAGGCAGCCTACACCACATGGGACACCCCAGCCCCCATCACCCGTGATGTCACCCACCCCGCAGGCAGCCCACACCACATGGGACCCCCTAGCCCCCATCACCCATGATGCCACTGACCCCACAGGCAGCCCGCACCACATGAGACCCCCCAGCCCCATCAACCATGATGACACCCTGCAGGCAGCCCACACCACATGGGAACCCCAGCCCCCATCACCCGTAATGCCACGCACCCCGCAGGCAGCCTACACCACATGGGACCCCCAGACCCCATCACCCTTGATGACACCAACCCTGCAGGCAGCCCACACCACAAGAGACCCCCGAGCCCCCCTCACCCATGAAGCCACCCACCGCACAGGCAGCCCACACCACATGGGACCCCCCAGACCCCATCACCCATGATGCCACCCTACACTGCAGGCAGCCCACGCCACATGGGGGCTCCCCAGACCCCAGCGCCCATGATGAAACCCTGCAGGCATCCCACACCACATGGGTCTGCCCCAGCCCCCATCACCCGTGATGCCACCCGCCCTGCAGAAAGTCCACTCCACAAGGGACCGCCCCAGTCCCCATCATCCTTGATGCCACCCACCCCGCAGGCAGCCCACACCACATGGGACCCCCCAGCCCCCATTAACCGTGATGCCACCCTGCAGGCAACTCACACCACATCAGACTCCCCAGGCCCCATCACCCATGATGCCACCCACCCCGCTGGCAGCCCACACCACATGGGACCCCCAGCCCCCATCGCCCATGATGACACCCTGCAGGCAACTCACACCACATGGAACCGCCTCAACCCCCATGACCCATGATGCCACCCACCCTTCAGAAAGCCCACACCACATGGGACCCCCCTCCAACCCCATTACCTGTGATGACACCCTGCTGGCAGCCCACACCACATGGGACACCCCAGCCCCCATCGCCTGTGATGCCACCCACCACGCAGGCAGCCCACACCACATGGGACACCCCATCACCCATGATGCCACCCATCCCACAGACAACCCCCTCCCAATCGGGCATCACCTGCATGCTGGATGTCGAAAGTGTGACACAGGTTCACTCCATTGATGGCATGCCAAGCACCTTGACTGCCGTGTAGTGACACCACCCTCAACCGCTTGTAAAAAAAGATACCCAGCAAACATAAACAAATCATACACCTGTGCCACATCCAACAATGCGGCAGCTGCTCAAACACAATTTCTGTCTGCAACCATCTCACAACATACACATCACACAAGTGACTGGTAAAGTGATGCCCTGCAGTCCATGTGACAAACTAATGCAAATAACCACCATGTCCAAATTGTCACACAGTGACAGAACCCTAAGCACCCTCAATTTGTGTCACATGAACAGAAACTGCCCAGGCGTGTCACGGCCAGAGCCCCAATGAGCTCACATCACCAGAACAGATAACCTAATAAACACATCACTGTACCTACCATGTGTGAAGGACATGACATGACATCTCATCAAATGACATGTGAATCATAAGGCACATACTCACAAGTGTAAGAAGCCGCAAAGAGTCTGGGGATGTGTAACACAGTGACAACAGAGTCATCAAGCTTAGTAGGGTAGGTGACATTGAGATGGCGCCAGTGTATGGGAAGTGGGGAAGGAGAAAAGGGGTTTGGGTGAGAGGGCAGTGCAGTAAATGGGACGGACACTATAACAAATACAAACATTTAGAAAATGAAGAACCTGCGCACATCTGGTGTCAAGTCCAAGCCTGAGTGCAGACAGCAAGTGGAAAGTGCATGTAGGTGTCTGTTGCCAGACATAAAAACAGTCCAAGTGTGCTGGATGGCAGGGAACCAGTGCAGGAGTGCAAGTGGCATGCAAGGGGACCTTTGGCCAAGTTCCAAGGGCAGTCACGTGACCATTGCAGATACAGACAGGTACCAAAAGCACAAGCAAAGAGGAGAGATTCAAGTTATGAATGACTACATGGCAATCAGAAAGGGCTCTTTGCACCGAGACTGCTGCATCAGTCTGAAACAAATCGCTAAATATAGCAATGGCAAAAGTGACTGCCAGTGCAAGAGCCCCAACAACAGCACACACAATGAAAACAGCACAAACACATGCAGATGAAGGGTAAAGCACGCCATTTGCATTACACTGCTTCAAGCAATTCCCGGGAAAATAATCTGAAGAGTTCACACTCCAATGAGTCTCCCTCCAAGCCCCACCCAAACACAGTGAGGACCAATACACAGTGATGATGCACATGTGATAGCAAATGAGACACCACTGTGCATACTGAAAATCCCCCTTCACACACATCCACTGGTCATGCACATGTGCAACAGCAACACTCAAATGGATAGCAAACATGACACATGCATGCAAGTAAGCACACACATGACTGACTGGTCCTTACCTGGGACACCAAACAGAGAAACAAATCAGTAAATATGGAAAAAAGAATTCAGCAAAGCCATTAGTGCGAGTAATCAAATCATAATCTATTAGCCAGTTGTATTAAGGTTATGGCAAAAAAAAAAACAATGTGTACATTGGAAAAATAGGAAAATGTTCAAATGTCCAAACAATACTTCCAAATATGTCCAATAAAAAAATCAACATTCTTAAAGTATGGCCATGCCCAAAAAAGTCTTATAAAAACCACGATGACATTTTCAAATAAATGAAGAAATCCCTGCAATTTCAAAACTAAAAAAAATAAAACAGAGTGTAGTCCAAAAACTCCAAATCATAAAAAAATAAAGGTAACTTGTCACTAAAGAACTATTCACATGGGCAGCGGGCTAGTCCTTCTCCTCACCATGCTCCCTCATTGTCTCGGCCATGGCATCAATGAACACTGCGTCCACTTCCCCTAGGCGGGCCTCCGCTCTCACCTCGAGGACTTGCAGGGATTCTGACATGCTCCTCTCCCACTCCCTGCAAGTCTCCTCGAGGACCACAGCCCGATGCAGTGAATTCTCCGCCCTGGCCATGATGAGTCTTGCCTCCCATGCCCGCTGCCACTTGTTAGGCAGAATTATATGCAGTAACCTTTGGGAACACCACACACAATTAAGACTACAAGTGACAGTACAAATTCACCTTTGATACAAGCCTGTACTACACAGTAAAGTGGTAGTGATGGCTGAGCAGTCAGACTTATCTCAAGAGTAAGTGACCAGTATCAATAGTTACACAAAGGACAATTACTATGATTCAAATTAACACTGACTCAAGGTTTCTGAGTAAAAGAATATATATTTATTTAAATGTCAGTTGTAAAACATTTCACTAAAGTAAAGCAGTTGAAAAATCACACTCATAATACACTACACCACACCCAATAGATTATGGACAAGTTAGGCTCAAAATGAAGTGTGAGCAAAATGGCAGGAGGGAAAAAGTGAGGGAAAGACAAAGTTAGACAGGAATTGAGCAACACCAACAAGTACGTAAGAAGGGCAATCTAGAAAAATGATCTACAGTGAGGAAATCAAATTAAAGGGGCCTGCCCCAAAGTCAATGGACCAATGTCTTTGCTCAAGATCACACAGTTCAGGGTAGTTCACGGGTAGGTCTTTGCCAAGAGTTCCGAACGAAGTTGGTCAGACGAAAAGTTACTTTAAAGAATGAAGAAGGACAAGCCCTGGGATTGGTGAAAGGTTTCACACACTTTCACCGCGGCTGGACGAAACGTGCAACCGGATTTGACCAGTACCTTAAATGGAGAAAAAGGCTGTAGCTGAGGCGGACGTTCCTGGCAGGTCCAGCAGGCTCACGGTTCCTGAAGCGACTGTCGGACTGACACGAAGTAGGAAGACTGGATGGTCCTGCACTGCCCAGGGAAGAAACCAGCAGCAGAGCAAAGCAATGAATAAAAGGTGCGATCCTTAAAACGCAAGCAGGGTACGTTCCTCCTGGTAATCAGGTTCACTGTAGCTCTGTACAGCAAATCCAACCAGAGAAGGGAGGCCTGGTGAGCAGTTTGGTAAACTGGTTGTTCCCACCAGCTCAAGAGGAGAAGATTCCTTCCAGATCTTCTCTGTCGTTGGAGTATGAAGATTCAGAACTGCAGCAGGGCTTCACCGGGAGGTTCAGTCGTGGTAGGGGTCCTCTTCTGTCAGCTCCTCTTCGGTTCTCTCATTCCAGTGGCGACTCTTCCTTTCCAAGCCCCAGAGACCTGCTTTTTATGCAGTTTTCCCCCATTCACACAGCCTGGCTGTAAATCACACAGCAGGGTGGCTGTCCCGTCGGGACTGTCACCACAGCCAATCAGATCAGAGTGCGACATGGGGGTCCAAGGAGACCCTGTGCAGGGAGTCCTAAACCCCTCCCTCACATCCTGTCCCCCCCAGACATACAGGCACCTAAGAAGGGCTTCCGTGTAGAAGCCCATGAAAGGACGGCGAACAAAGGAACCAAACCTGGTTTGGCGCGCAGAGTAAAACACAAGATTTAACAAAAAGAAATGGCGAATAAACCCAGCCGGAACCGTATAAAAACGTATATGGTCTAACGGGTTTAAGTTCGAGGGTACCAAGTTAGCCTAAAACAATACCAGGGTTATTTAAGATAACTGCGGTAAGAAAAGCAGGGTAGTTACCACTGCCACCAGCCAAGTCTTAATGAAAAGGGAGCGAAACAATGCTCCAAGAGAAGCAGACAAAAAGGGATAAGTATTAACCCTTTCCAGAAATCTATTTAAGATAGTTTGTACTGGGCCTGTGAGTCTTAAAAGAGACTAATAAAGTCAATGGCAACTTTACATGTTCTGGGAGACAGTAGTCAGTCCCAGAAAATGGAGTCGGAATTGGGAAGTCAAAAAGACAGCCCTGTGTCACTGCACTGAAGGTGCTGTGTAACACACAGTAAAAAGATGATGCCTATGTAGTAGGTGAGGCTCCACAGTCTATGAACACAAGAAAATACACACAGCTAAACACATGTAAGAGTGGGAAAAAAGATTCAGACTCTTATCAGGTGAGAAAAAAAAATCCTAGAAATTCAGCAAAGCTGCTGAGGCACTCAGTAGCTAAGGGAAATTAGCCATTCTGGAGAATTCTCGCTAACTCCACTCTGCCCCGATCTGCTGGCCCAAACGCTCCAAGACGGAAGACATCCTTTGGTAAGGTCCACGTTTGCCTCCTGCCTGATGGCCGATACCTGCCTCCTTGAGATGGAATGCCCCGAGTACTGTAGCATCAAACTCCAAGCCTGCTGCTGCCAAATAGCCTGGTGTGCCTGCTCCTTAAGGACAGCCTCCGGGATGACAACCCCCAGGGCCATCTTGCACATGCCCTGCTCCTTGGTGCCCGCTCTCCTTCCATTGTCATTGCTCGTGTCGCAGGCTGGATCTGCGTGTTGACTACCTCGGCTGATCCAACTTCGACTCCCGACTCTGGCAGGGATGTGATCTCCACCAGACTGGCCGCTGGGGTTGAGACAGGTACCCAGGGGGCCCTGGTGGTGTCTGGGCAAGAAAGCCGCAGGGAGGACAACTGGCGCACAGAGGAGGAAGACGAGGAGGGGGTCGCTGAAGTGGCCAGCCCACGCACCCAATTCGAGACCAGGAAATGTGCTAGCCAGTTCACAAAACGTAAGACCTCATCGTGGTGATGTGCACGCCCCCGATTGGAAGCATGCACATTATCACACATGGTGCCTGTACACCTCATGATACCGGCTAGCAACGGTTCCACCCTGTCCTGAATAGCAACATCCGCAGGTATTGGTGTTTCCGTTTGTGTTTAAACATCCACCACCTGCGGATGGTCCATCCTGGGGCATGCTCCTAGCTGCATACTGGTGCAGCTGCAGTCCCAGGGGCAGGATTAGGCACAGGCACCTCCACGGCAACCTGCACTGCCTCCTGCCCCGGAGTCTGGCCTGCACCAGTCACACCCTCCTCATCCCCCCATGCAAGTCCCCAAGGACTGGGCTGATGTGGCCTCCTCCACCTCCTCCTCCCCCACAAACATGGATCACTCCCCACCGGCTTCCGCATTGCATTGCCAATGTGCGACCTCACCTGTCCCTCCCACTTCCGAGGAGTCCACGACCACCTTTGCCCACTTGGTCCTCTCCTCAGCAACTGCGGCCGTTGTCTCTGACGCAGCACCAGTCTCACCACTCCAGGAAGATGAAATTACCTGAAAGCGCGACTGGGCCTTGCGTCTGTGCCTGGTGGAGGCATCCCCTCTGCCTTGCTCCACAGCACCTTCTCCGCCCTCTTCTTCCAACATTGCTGTGGATAAGGAGACATAGGGCCGCATTATAGCCTTTGCGTAATGGGTTAACGGGCTCCGCTAAACCCATTCTGCAAAATTATGAGGTTCCTTCGCAGGACCCGGTAAGGACGCCTGGTGAAACCAGGCATCGTTACCGGGTCCCGCAAAGGGACCAGGGAGCTAACAACGGGCCGGTCGTAATCGGCCTGTTGTTAGCTCCCTGCACCCATTCCCATTGAGCCCTATGGGAGCTTAAATGGGAATGGGGAAGGTCCGGGCCCGGGTTCCCTGTAGGGGGAATTACCGGGCCCTCCAAACTCGGAATGGCCCCGTAATTCCCCATTCAGGGAATTCGGACCCGGACCCGGTTTTGATGGCAGCCATGCCGCCAATAGCCGCATGGCTACCGCCAAAGCCGTATTGAGGGCCATAGGAAAAAATACATCAGGCTACTTTACATTTGTGTGTATGCCATAAAAGATATGCACATGAATTGCACTGGCAAAAGCCACAAACATCATCACCCTCCACAACACACTGGTACGTGCAATTAACACACAAGCACATACATGACTGTCCTTCACAACAGTCAATCACATCCTTGGACAAGGCACTGTCAGCACATACAAATTGTGCATGCCCCTCACATGTCATTAACACACATCACCTGACAGTCCTGAGGCAGGGCATGGAGCCATCACATCAGAGTCCACTCAATGTCAATTTGCCAGCAAGAGTCAGGCACACATTCAAATGCTCCAGTAACATCCATCCAGGAGTTTTGGCCAGTCACACACTCACTTAAGAGACACATGCACATGTACACCATACATGTCCATGATGTTGCCGACAGCACCCATGTGTCACACCTCTCACACGGCTACGTCCATACACATGTATGCAACCATGTGCACGTTGTTACATGCTGCAGTGCATCATACATTGCAACTGAAACACTGTTGATGTCACGCATGCTTGAATGGACACACATGCAGCACTGTATGGAACATGCACACAGACATCCGTACAAGAGGCATGCCTAACATAAGGTCAAGGTGCACACTCGAACCACACATCAACATGCACATGCACTATGGAGGACAACAACACATGGACACTTACCAGTCGACCCCAGACGGCCCAGATCATCTTCCATCCTTCCTTGCTGACTTGCGTTGATCCTTGTAAGAGGGCATCATAATGCTGTAGGACTTGCTCCACCAGATGTCAACTTCCCTTGCAGTGAAGCTGACAGCCCTCTGCCTCGTTGCCGGGGGGTTGCCACTTGCCTCCGATGATATTGGTTAAGACATGGAAACCCCCGAGGCAGGTGTGGGTGGGCAAGGTGGTCCTGAAGCTGGGCTGTGGAGCAGTGGTCTGTCATGTCGGGAGTCTTCTCGATCAGCAGAGTTGGTCACAGGTCTGACGACAGGAGCACTGGCAATGGCTGTGCAGCAGGCACCAAAATGGCAGGCCCGTGGGCAGCAGGCACACACAGTGGGCAGGCAGCAGCATATGGCTTGTAGGAGGCAGCTCAGGGTACTTGGAGGCAGGTAAATTGGCTGGTAGGCAGGAGCATGGGGCTTCCGTGTTACTCGCGTGGGCAGCCAGAAATAGAGTGACTCTGTACGTGCGGAAAGCGCGCATTAGCGTGAAATCAGTGTAAAGGGCCTAAGCGTGTAAATTACGTGACACATGGTGAACGTTGGGCGTGGAGTACAGGATCGAGATAAACTAGTGCGTAGGGGACCATTACACGCTTGTGCCAGTTATAGCAGATGGACGTGTCGACTTCGTCTCCACGCAATCTCTTCACTACTGTGACCGTGCAAGCTTCTTGTTTTGGTGTGGGATTGCCTTCACGCACACGCGCGTGTACTTTTAAGGCTGACAGTGAGTTGCATATGCATTTTGCATACTGTTGGTGCCCCTGTGTGTCGCGTACCCCATTACTTAACATCACAGCAGCTTACGTGTCCTTCGTGTATGTATTTTTTGTGTTGCTTGGTGCCACAGCGTACTGCGTACCTTTGTTGTTTTCATGTGGGCTACCGAGGGGTTGCGTACACGTATTTTTCATTTTTTTTTTTCCCCTTGGGGTACATTGAGCCTTGCAGGAGCACACTGGTACGTTTAACATCACATACACTGCCCCTCACTGAATTGCCCAGGACAATTGATAGCTGTGCCTCCCGTTGCACCATTCCATCAGTGCCATGAGTGGGATGTCAACAAGTGGGAAGGGTGGCCGAAGTGGCTGAAGTGCCCAAGGCCATGCAGGGAGAGCTTCGTCCCCCACCCAACAGGGAGATGCATCTGATGTTGACGTCCCCAGCAATGGAGCAGCATTGCCATCTGCTGTCCACACCAGGCAGGGTCAGGAAGCTGCAGGGGCAGCTGCAGCAACCACCACCCAGGCACAGGGTCACCCAGCCAGGCCTGTAGTGGTCCCGGCCCAGGCCAACAGAGACCCAGGGGTGGATGTCCTTGTCTCCAAGGGCAAGAGACGTGCAGACAAAGGTCCTGGCACCAGCACCCAGGTACAGATGCCTACAAGGCTACCTACAGTCCCAGCATCAGTGGGTGATGCCACATCCCAGTCGACCAGTACTCCAGCCCCTACTGACCCAAGTGGTCCTAGCCACTCAGGGTCTGCACAACCTTGCAAGAAGGCAAAGCGTGCAGTAGGTGTACAGGCTCAGACCCAAAGCATGGCACAGGAGACCAACACGTCGACGAAGAGGAACATGCACAAGAAAAGCTTGTGCAGGTAGGGAGCACACATACGCCTGCCCAACGTATGGCCCACTGGCAGCGCGACACCGATCGAATCAACGCCTTGGGCAATGAGAGGTGCACAGCTGAGGCAGTGAAGTGTTGGAATGACCTTCGGCGCCGAGCCAAAGATCAGCTGGGTGCCAACTATGCCTCTACTCTGGTGACTGGAGGTGGGTCACCACGAGAGGATGAAGAACACACTCCACTCCGCTCCACTCCACATGAAGAGACCATTAATGATATGATTGATGTGGAGCAGTCCAAGGCGTGGGAGACCTGCCAATTTACGAGGCGAATGTCTGGTGAGTGTTGATGCGTGTGTGTCCAGGACATGTGTATGTTGCTTGGATGTAGTGTAATGATTGTCTGGTAGTTCTGCCTGCATTTACATGGCTGCCATGGGCATGGTGGACTGACACGTGATTGTTGTCCAGCAGACTGCATACGCTCGATGTGCTGCACAACGTGACAATCCTCATCACCACACCTGCTCACTTCTTCCATGTCACTCTCTGTCCAGCCTCTCTTGGCCCTCTTCCTGCTCCAACCTGTGATGGCAGATAGCCTGTGATCATCTTCCACTCCACACTCGCCTCTGTGAACATCTCTGATGTCTCTGAGAGGTCACCCTGCCAGCTGCACCTCCTCAGAGGTATTCTTCCTTCCCTCGCCTTCTCCCAGCAGCTGACTGTCTCCTGAGGACTGGTCATTCCTATGGTGGGTACTTCAACAGCCTCTACCAAGATTTATGTGCTTACACACTCTTCCCTCTGCAACTCATCCAGAACTGGACTGTGGGAATTGTCCTTTTGTCTTGGGGCCAGGTACTGTATCTCCCTAGGACTGGAATGATGGCACTGGCTCCCAGTGGCTAAGACTGTTCATTTGCAAACCCTGTGCATTGTACACAAAGCCTTATGGGTCCTGGGGCTGCAATTCCTTCAACTCAATCTTCCAAATTCGCTTCCTTCTCATGGTCTTTGATCATCCCTTTCCTACTCCCTCAGGGTCAGTTACTTCTCATAGCAATTAGTTGGTGGTTAATGTCTATCTTCGGCTGGGGCCTCCCTCTGGTACAGCCTCCCTGCCTCAATGGAACTGGAGGTGAACCTTCTCCGGTTCTGGAGGCACTTCTGATGCTTCCTCATTTGTTGGGCTTTCTCTCCTCCTCTCCCCTGCTGGATTCCTGGATGACTGAGAGAATGCACTAGTCACCTGCCCACACTCTGATCTTCGACACAGGTCTCTGAGACACCAGTTGAACCCATGCACTGCCTCCCTGTCATCCCCTGCACTTGGTGGCTGTTTACTGTATCCCTACAACCTTCTCTCAGCAATTGACACCTGATGTCTGCACTTACACTTACACTGCCACCAGCCTGCCACATTTTCATTACTGATTATGTAGTTATATTTTATTTGGATGCCGTTCCCATGTACTGCACTGCCCACTCCCACTTCCAAACCCAGGTCTCCCCTTCACTGTGCCTATTCACTTGCGTGATGTCAATGTGACCTGGCCTCATGGGATGGGTGTGTCTGGCTTAACTCTATTCCACCACCCTTGCATCATAGCATCTTGTGACACGTGTGTGTATTGAGTTTGGGAATTACATGTCATGTCATGTCACATCCATTGTACATGGCTCTGGGACAGTAGTCAGCAAGTTCCATCTCATGCAGCTTGACAGTTCAGGCATGGCTATGCTACGTGGCATCTGTGTATTTGCATCAGTGATGTTGGTGACTGAACTATGCCAGTCAGGTTCTCGTGTGTGAAGCCTATGCACCATGCACTACATGTGGTGTTTAGCCCTTCCACACACGTCCATAGCTGCTCTCATGCTTCACTTCCATTGACACTGCATACGTGTGGGAGTTTGTGACAAGGCATGTGTGTGGGCTATGCTATTTACATGGGTCCTCATGTATTTTTCTGTCCATGTACAGGTGATGAAACACTGGATGCAGAGGAGGAGGTGGAGGAGGAACAGGATTCTGATCCGCAAACAAGCACTAGTGAAGGACGTGGTGTGGCAGCCCATGATGAACCACTGGTGCTACAGTCCATCCCGGCCCTGACTCAGTATGAGTATGCCTCTGATGATACTTTTTTCTCCGGTTGTGAACCGGAATTTTATTCCTCTGCACTGTCACAGGTGCGTGCATTGAGTGTGCTTGCTGTTGTATCCCAAACGTCTGAAGGGGGGACACCCCCTCACAAGGCAAGTCAGAGTTGGTACGTCCGTCTATGGTGGTTACAGCTGCAGAGTCATGCTCCACAGTGTTGTCTCCTGGTCCTGGGCCAGCTGCTCAAGGGAGTTATGCAGCCACAGACAGCGCCATCACATCCCTTGGCCCAGGCAGGTGTGGGGTCCGCCAACACGGTGGCCGTGTATTAGCTGGCAATACTGCGTGGGAGCAGTCCATGTAGGCTGTTGCACAACAACAGGCTGCTTCATATGAAATGTTGGCTCAAGGTATGGATAGGGTGGCCGATTCCATGATACCCTCAGAAAGACAGGTGGAACACCAGCAGCAGGCCATACTGTCCATATGCCGCTCACACAGGCTACACATGGTGGCCAGCAACAGGAGCCAAGGGGCAGAACTGAGGGCTCTGTGAACATCCATGGCTGGAGAGGGTCAGGCCCACAGGGACACCCTAAGGTTAGACTATAGGTCCCTCAGAACTACACTGGCTGCACTCGAAGCAGCCCACAGTAGACAGTCTGAACAGCAGATACAACAGTTGACTCATTCCATCATGGATGAACTCTGTGCATCCCGTGAGGTGTTGCATGGGGACGTCCGAGCCATCAAGTTGTAGATGCAATCATCTCAATTACTCATGGCCACTATCATGGAGGATCAGGCCAGGCTATGCATGGTGATCCTCCCTTACCACTATCACATTCTGATGCTACACCAGAGGGTGGTGACAGCACCAACTGGTCTCCTGGTCCATGCTAGCCATGCGGCCCATTAACCCATGGAGTGTTTTTTTTTTCTTCTCAACATCCACACATGTGGGTGTTGACATGCATCCTGCACCTCCTCCCTCCTGTGTGGTCCCTGCCCCCTGGCCCCCCATGGGCATTTTTGATTTCTTGTTGCTTATTTTTTGTCTATGGTGCATTTATGTGACAGTGCATTGCTTTGTGTGGCAGCCAAGGGCATCCACTGTAAATTCCAGCTGGACCCATGCAGGCTTGTCTCTTGTTGGTACACTCCTTGTTTGTGTCTTAGGGTCCAGACACAAATGCCACTCCTGCTTCCTCTTTGCATGGGCTTGCAAGGGGTGCAGCATGTAAAAGTAACTTATACAGAGGCATTAGGCTTCCATTATATCTGTGGACAGTCTCAAGTCCGACCTGTGTATACATCCCTATTGGGATTCATGATTGTTTGTCCAGTGCATGGTTAGAATCCCTTTTTGTTTGGACATTGAGGTCCATCCTTTGTTCATGTTCCATCTTCATGTATTAGCTCGACTATCTCCATTATTGTTAGCCTTCCTGCTGTATGTGCATCCCTGCCCCCTTTGGTTAGCAGTGCTACGCGAATGTACAAGGATGCCACATGCAAGTCACGACACATTGAGGCACATGTGCAATCATGAATGGTCACTGTCAGACAGATTCACTCTTGGGCCCTGTGTTTCTGGTATGTAGTACTGGCCAATTGATGTTCCTGTGTACATTATAATTTTGTTGTGGGAGAGTGAGTTATTTCTGTACATGTTCCGTTGATCATTGAGCACTTTGTGACAGTAGTGTTATGTGTTGCCCATTTCTTTATCTCTTTTGACATTGCATGCCATGACATGGCGTGTCAACTAGGTGACATGAAGTGTGGCAGGGTTTAGGTGACATACCGGCATTTGGATGTGTACTTTGGCATGGTGTTAGTGGCACACTCCATCTTCCATGTGTTCCTTTTGTGCACACCAGACGGAGTTAGTTTACATTCTAAGGGATGCACACAATGTAGCACTTCCAAGGACAGATTCCCACGGTGGCAAGGTTGGGACAGATGACTGTCCCTTTGTCATCATCGATTGTCACCTGGAAAGTGCAAGGGCTGTGTGCACTCCGCAGCGTTTGGTGAAAAATTGTGCCACAAGCTGCCCTTTCCTTGCGCAGCCGCCATGCATGTGGTTGGGGATATGGGGGCACGAGCATGTCCACTGGTACGCTATGCCGTGTTGCAACATTGTGCAGGACACATGCTGCCACAATGATCCTGCACACTACTGGTGCTGCATATAGTAGCTCACCACCAAAGTGGTCAAGGGAGCAGAAGCGTGACTTTAGCACTCTGAATGTGGGCTCCACTACGGCCGTAGTTGCAATATGGGCTTTGTTATATCTTACCTGGGGCAGTGTGGTGGGGTTCCGTATTGGCGTCATCGTGTAGGTGCTCAGAGAGTAGGCACTGTCGCCTGTGGAGGTGAGATGGTTTGTCAGTGGTGTGGTTTTGTCCATGTGAGACATGCATGCATTTACAGAGCCATTTGTACTCACCAATAAGCCATGTGTTGCCATGCCTCCCAGCTTCCATGGCTCGGTCTAGGGGTGACATTCTGAATATGAAACTATCATGGGTGTACCCTGGATAGTTTGCATATTCAGAGGTAATGATTCCCTTGGCGTCACATAAAACCTTCATGTTGATGGAATGCCAGTGCTTGCGATTGCAACAGATGTGCTCTGTGGCCGTAGGTGGACGTAGGGCCACATGGCTGCAATCAATGGCACCAAGCACTTTAGGGAAGTGCACCACCCCATAAAAGTCCTGGATTACGGCGTGCCTTTCTGCGGGTGATCTGGGCATGTAAGTGTGCCTGTGGACTGAGGGGCATGCAGTCATTGTTGCCAACACTTGGTGTAGGCAGCGTGACTGTGTGGGCTGTGAAATGCCCCCGACTATGGCAGTTGTCCTCTGAAATGACTCAGTGGCCAAAATATTCAAGAAATTGAGCACCTTTTCCAAGCGGCTCAGTGCTTGGGAGTACAGGGTGGGTGATGTGAGGTCATCTTCCTGCTCTGTGACCAGGTCTAATATGATATGAGGTGGAAACCTGTACCTGCCACAGACAAAAACCACAGAGTAACAGGTTCGGATGCGCTAGTCTTCTGAAATCATTCATGATCCAATGCAGCAGTAGCAGCATACGGGTTCCCCCTGATTCCCATAAAGTATACAGAAAGAGAAAATGTGTATGCTGCCAAATCGCGCAATGACCCCAAATTAGTCCATCAATATTGTGATAATGCAGATAATCCTTGTTTAAGATCAAGTCCCAACATTGTCTAGTGTAAAAATTGTGATTTATTTGTTTGGTCCAACAAGTCAACAGCCAACACGTGTTTCAACCGATGGGTTGGAACACGTGTAGCTTTCTGGTCTCGCGCAAGACCCAAAAGCTACACGGGATCCAACCTGTGATTTTTGTAAGGTATTTGCACCAGATATTTTTTGCACAAGACCTGGCATCATAAGCATCTGATAGGAAATCTACATTTCACTTCCACTGGATGATTAGAGCAAGAGTGGCCAATGCACCTATTTGGATGTGTGATGTTATCACCAAATGGAGGGGAAACCATTAGAAGCATTACCTGATGGTTACGGGATATATATTGAATGTGAACACGTACCACAACGGTTGGTGCCATTGATTTCAAAGTGACACATCTACTACATTAAGGAATCCAGCCCTTTAACAAGATAGTCTTGAAGATGACCCATTGGTCGAACCAAGTGTCGGCTGTTGATTTGTTGGACCAAACCAATAAATCACAATTTTTACACTAGACAATTTACTAATTTGGGGTCATTGCGCAGTTTGGCAGCATACACATTTTCTCTTTCTGTACACCAGCCAAAAAGGCTGGTCCTCTGTAAAAAAATGTGTGCCCTGGCTATCCTCCTCCTCCTGCAGTGTCCCACGATAACTGCTGCGAAAAATGGTACATTCATCAAAGCTGTATACGCGCGTTGGGTTTTCACACACCGTTTGTATGCATTGTTTTTAGTGTGGGTTGACGCTTATGCCAGCTTTTGCGTGGCGGACGTGTTTCCGGATTTGCGCGTCTTTCTCCTCGCCCCGGTGAGCCGTGTTCGATTACATGACTACGTGTTGTTAACGCACGTATGGGTGTTGCGAGTATTTTACTGTGGTACTACCCACATAACGCCCACATTTACGCTTCTTGTTCCTCATTCCAAGTGTTCCTCCCCCTTTTTAGGTGACTGCACAAGATGGTATTCACCTTCCCTGGAAGTCTCACGCAAGGTGTTCGTGGTGTCGCAGTGACATGTTGGACCCGTGTGGATTCAGCACAAATCTGGGGTAATCCCCGCGCATTGTGTTCCATGAATTGACAAACGTGCGCTTGTGTACATTTTGCACGCAAGCACCCCCTTTTCCGCACAATTTAATTGCATGAAACGGGCCCCAGGTATTTCAGCATACCCAGAGCAGTCATTGAAACTAACACACAGCCCCCCTTCTCATTTTTCCACTTTTCCAACCCAAGAAACCCTTCTTGCCATTTATATACCTCTGGGGTTAATCTTCATCCCTGGTATTCGAAAGTTGATCCATTGGGAGGTTTTTCTTGTTGATTCTGTAATACCATTATCTAGTACGGGCAAGCCTGTGATGACTCCCACCAGAGGTGCTGCTTCCAGGGGGAAATCAATGACTAATTGTTTTATGGCCTGACTTGTGCATTTCCGAATTGAGTGTGAACCCAGGGCGGAGACCACTTTTAAACCATTAGTTCCTGTCAGAGCGTAACCTTCTAAGGGAGTCCCATTCTGGTGAATGTGACCAGGGACTAACGTCGGCATCGGTTGTTTCATTTCACATCTCCCCTTCTTGGGTATATTAGTGGCGTTATTTATTTCCGGTTAGACAGACCCTATCGCCATTGAGATATTTCTTGGTTCCACCATCCCTGTATGTTCCCGGATATCACTTTTTAGCCCCCTAATTAAGTCATCAATAATGCAAAGTGACGTGCTCAGGGAATTTATGAGTGAAGTGATGCTAGAGAGGACAGGAGCCAGCTTTTTATCTAACACCTCATCCAGTATTTTAATGTCACTGGAGGCTGAATCTAGAGTATCATCAGCAGGGCTTGGTACAGTTAAGGTGGAACTCTGTGCCCCTTGTACCCTGTAACAGCGGACTCTGCTCCTTAGATTGGGGTTCTAAACCGAAGGTGCCCCCCCTCCAGGGAAGGATCCCACTCTGCTTGGTCACTAGCATTAAAACTTGCTTTGAGACAATGAGATATACTAGGGGGGGCTATTATTTGGGGAGGGAAGGGGTACATTTATGTTTTCACGGTCACTAGTGTAAGATATGGCAACCTCAATTGCCCTTTCTGTGTTCTGGATCCGTTCTTCTAATTTACCAGACATCTATTTCAGATAATCATTTAAAGTTGGTTGGTTTAGGGCCATCTGGCTATTTTTACCTTTCTTCGGTTTACTTGCAACTGAGATACCATCCAACCCAATAACTGCCTTGCTGGGCTTACCTTTCTTTTTTTATTCACCACCAGAGGTAGATCCTAGGCTTTACGCTTAGACATAGTGCTCAGTAAATATAACCCTCATACTAAGGTGATAAAAAGTGCAAGTGCAAACAAACGAGTACTACACAATAAAAGCTCTACTTGGCCTAAAAACCTCCTACAGAAAATACATAGTAAAATACATGCAGTTTAAAATCATTAAAAATAATGTAAGTACAAAGTTTACCATACACCTCAAAAAATATATAAGTATAAAAAGATTAATAAGGCAATCCTAGGTTATAAGAATGTAAAATGACTTCAGCCACCATAGTTCCTATTTACACGAGAGGCGATAGCAACAATCCTTCCAACTACCGCCCAATTGCGTTGCTAGACCCGATTGGAAAGGTCTATGGCTCTCTACTCTTGAGAAGGTTCCAAGCTTGGGCAAATGAGGCGCCGTGCAATGACCAGTTCCAGTCAGGGTTCGAGAAAAACATGGGAACTACAGTCAACATCCTGTTAATAAGTGCCCTGAAAAGCAAAGTGATAGAAGGGGGAACTAGGCTGAACATGGCTTTCATAGACTTCACTCAAGCCTTGGCCAGGGTTGACAGGACCCGCCTTTGGGACAAACTAGAAGGTTGGGCCTGGCCAAATGAAATCTTAGACCCTATCAGAGCCCTCCACAAAAACGCCACTGTGAATCAAAGGGGAGTCAAACAGGGATGCCCGTTGGCACCTTCTCTCTTTTTGGCTTACCTCGGAGACTATCAAACATCAGAAGACTCCGTCAGATCATTTCCACCTAAATTAGGGCAACAAAAAATCAGCAGATTACTCTATGCTGACGACCTAATTCTAAACGACCAGACGCCCATTGGGTTACGGCGCCAACTTGATAACCTACTGTTATATACAGCTATTAACAACCTGGAAGTCAATAAAGAAAAAAACAAAATAATGATTCTGGAAAGAACAGCCAGGAAATTGGACAAGACTAAATGGCACTTCCAATCGTCTGAGATCGACAAAGTAAAGAGCTTTCAGTACTTAGGCATAACATTGGACAGTTCAAAAAGAGAATCAGCTATGCAAGAATCCCTATGAGCAAAAATCAGAAAACTGGCAAACAAGGAAAGGCAATTGACCAGAAATTCGGCCGTCTCTCATAAATACCAGTTATTGACTTCTATAAGATGAAAGTAGTGCCCTCAATAATCTATAGAGCAGAGGCAATGCTATTGATACCGAGTGAAACATGGCCTAAACTCGAAGCGTACTACTGGAGGATAGTTCTCGGCCTACCAACTTCTACACCAGTAGCGTCAATTCGAAGTGAACTGAGCCTCCTGTCCCTACAAAGGTCACTGAATTGCAACTCTTTGATGTTATTTAGGAGATGTCTGATTCCAACGAGCATGCATCCGTACAGATTAATAAACTCAGAGATGGAGAATCAAACCAACAAGACGCTACAAACTTGGAGGACAGGAATCATAGCCCTTTTCAGCTCGATCGAGAGCGGCGAGGAGGAATTGGTGAACAATCCGGTAAAAGTGCTGAAAAAAATCAAAGAACTAGACTGGATTCAGACGGTGGCAAAAGCCTCAGAAAACAAATTATTATCTCACCTGCCCACGAACATAAGGAAATTTGAACGAACTACAGGGCTTTATCAAACAATTTCCTAGTAGACAAGCCAGAAACTGCCTCCTAAGAGCTAGACTTAATCTACTACCAACCAACGAAATTAAAGCAATTAGAAGACTTTCAAGTACAAACCACGGCAGAATTTGCCAAAAAGCAAATGAAAAAGAGACCGTTCGACATCTCCTTTTAAATTCCACAGAAACTGTAAAAATCAGGTCAACATACATGAAACATTTTTCGTCTGACCCCTCGACGGAGGATGAAAATTGTTGGTGGTCTAGGATGATAAGTGGAGACAAACCAACCTGGTTAACGGCAACTTTTAAAATCCTTCAACATATAATGACTACGCTGGAAAACCTGCCTTGATTCCGGAAAATCCCTTGAACATTGAGACCAAATTCCCTGTCACTCTTACTCTCCCTGTCGATTTGACATCTGCCAAAAAGAGTAACAGTGTAAAAGGGCCAATTTACGGCCAAAAAAACAAACAAACTTCGAATAAATCTGATGAAAAATGTTCTCTTTCCTTTCTTTTGAGGCTGTAGAAGATCATGTTGTAAAAATCAATTAATTGATTAATGCAAATAATAATAACAAAAAAAATATAGACTACTAGGTTATTTGGTGTATTCTATCTTAATACAGACTCAGTCTCAACTATAGAAGCCCAGCCACAAGGGCGGAACAGAACAAAACAATCAACGGCAAGCCCCAAGGTTTTCGGCGAATAAAATCTTCTACAAGCTGCCTGTTTGCCACAAGCCGCCAACCAATCCAGCTGCAGAGGGGAGAGGGTTCTCGCAGCCCCCAAGCTAAAATACAGAAATGTAATCCTCCATGTCCAATTGCCCAATAGTGTCCGAGGGCTGTTAGTCGATAAACAGTTAAGAAGGCAGCAGCAGCCGCAAGCAGTTAAAAGAATTTAAAGTGTGAGCAAATTACAGACACCAAGGACAGGGCATGCCCGACGGCTCGAGGAGCTGCCTTAGTCTGTCTCTCCCCCCATTTCCCTTGGGTGTAGGAAAGGCTATAGGCAGATAATAAAGATACACTGCATAACACACTTATTTGGAGGGAGACAACAGTTCACTGTGCGTAGTGTGTGGCAATTGACAGTTGACATGCAGCGATAATATATACAATGGCCCACACAAAATCTCATACGCCGCTGGTCGCCGGCTCCTGCAGCCTGCTGCAGACCATGTACTTAGTCGGGGCTGATTTCCAAAGTTCACAAACAATTCCAGCCCTCTGACGGTTGCTTCAGAGGGGGTCTGTGTTTCAAAAAAGGCTCAGCTGCATCCAGCGCGCACTCCGCTGACTGCAGTGACTCTGCCCACGACTAACCTATGTGGAGATTCAGCCCTTCAAATCCACTAAACATGTAGCTCCCACCTAATTCTGAGTTAAGGCAGCAGAGGCAGAGCATCTGTGTTATCAGAAGTGTCTACTCGGCCTGCTCACCACACTCTACAGTGGAATCGTAGCCTTATTTAGAATAGGGACTTATGATGGGAGGTGCTATAAAGGTGTATATGTGTGGTGCACACCTTACTATGAACCCCAGGGGATAACATGCAACTTTTAGCCTGTGGGGCAAGTATAATTTTCTGGCCCATGGTGAGGTGGCCCATGTCCACAATTCTGGAGCCCCAACTTACAGAGCAAGTATACTCAATACCAACTTTCCCCATTCCCATACGTTCTCAAGTATGCATAGCAGATAATATCAGCGTTATTTTCCTTTAATGCAAAATATCTTTCAGTTATGTTTATGGTTTATTAGGGACCCAGACCCCAGGAAACTCTCCCACATACCAAACACTTTTACAATTTAATAGCAGACTACATCTGCTCCCATCCCATACAATCCTACCTTTAGTTTTATACCAATGTAAAGCCGTGGTGAAGCTAGAGAAGTAATTGGTAGAGCAGAAGAGTAGCTGAACCTGATGGTGTGGCTTAACTCTCAGAGCCAAACATTACCTGATGTGTCAAAAGAAACCTGGCTTCCAGCCACTCGGGCCAACAACACAAAACCCATCCTAGGAACTCTGTCTCCCTCCGGCCCAACAAAGTAAGGCCCTCACGTTGCATCCTGCCTCCCAACGAGTATGCATTATATATATTTATGGATTAATACTATAGATTAAAGACCCATAGGAGAGCGACTTATCCCAAAGATAGTCAAGGAGAATAAAGCACAGTGAGGAAATGTCATTTGCTCTGGGCGTAAAATGTGGAAGGTGGGGATTTGAGCCCTGTCTTCTGGGTTCTACAGTTTCCAACTTAGAAAGCAGAGGAGTCTTCATCTTCTCTTATTCCATCTTCAATTTTAATTGTTATTCAAAGACTAAACTAATACATTGGTCAATAAATCTGGATTTCAAAGCACCAATGCTTTGACAAGAGAAGTTACAAGAGAAGCCATTTAATCATCTTTATCCTGATGCAAAAACATCTGAAAGTACACATAACTGTACAGACTACTAACACAATTATTATAGTAAACAATCATAATTAACATGATTATTATAGTAAACCATCATAATTATGATTGTAGCATTTACACATGTGTGTGTACTTCCACGTCACCACATCACATGATAAAGCAACCTTACACAGCATAAGAAAAGTCTTAATTGAAACATATGTTCATAAAGCCAGCATGAATCATGTTATCCGAAATATTAAATGGGTTGAGCTGCCCCACCGTCGGTTGAAGTGGCATGTAGGTCAGGCACAGATCTCAGGAACAGTCCCTCAACCTGTTGATATACCTTTCCAGATTCATACCTGTGTTTCAGGTACCGTATGTTCCTTACCCAGCACTCTCTGGTGTCCTTTCTTCACACTACATTCTTGATGGCTCTTCACCCCATTTCAAACAATTCACTTTCAGACCTCTGTTACCTTTTGTCCATCCTTTAACACTTAACTCGATCTCGTCGCCTTACCTTGCACACACCCCCTTCCTTTGCCCACAATGGTAAGTCACAGTTGAATTGTCACTCTCCACTTTCCGTTGCCTTAGCTCACGTAAACAGTTGACTACATTGATTTTCCAGTCAGCCTCTGCTATGGGCAGGGACCTGCTGGTAATTGTGGCTTTTGGGTCTGCAGTTGGACAACACAGAGTGAAAGAAACCTAGGGGAATTGGCTTTAAATGTGCTCCCAAGTTGCACTTTCTGAAAAGTCAGAGCTGCATATTTCAATCCATGGAAGCAGAGGGAACAGCAGGGGTGTGTGTGTGTGTCTGTGTGTGTGTGTCTGTGTCTGTGTGCCTGTGATGAGTTGTCTGAGTGTTTTTGTGACTGTAAAAAGTATATGTCTGTCATTAGAATTTATTTCAGAAAGCGTGTTCCATAAAACCATATAAATAAATAATATTCAACACATTTCAAGAGATATTAGAAATTAAACATCATGATAAAATGAATAGGGATGTGATATATAAGTCAATTTGCAATGAAGTGGCTACAAAACATGAATCCTCTTTCCTGTTAAAAGTGCTCTTTCAGCAGGCTATTTCTAATTGTTACTGCTTCATATAAAAAGGACAGCAATAGCCAAGCAGTTAGTGGAGTATTAGCAAGTAATAACATGCTGGTAAATATTGATTAAAATTCATGGATTTAAGAACTGGTCATAAAAAGCGTTTACAATGTTCTGTATACAGTGGTCAATATAACAAAAATGAAGCAAGTCCTCTTTTTCAGCAGTGCAAAACAAACATTTGCTGTTATTCTCGTTGAACCACTTAGCAGCAACTCCGCTTAGCCAGAGTAAGTTCAAATTTAGACCATAATAGATGTTTCGGGATTCAATCGAAGGTCAAGACTGGACCTCATTGCATGTTTGGTGGTATCCCGCCGGTAAATAAGGTGGGATACCACCAAATGGAATTACTGTTACTAGCATTCAGTCTGCTGTAATTACCAGCAGATTCCACGTGCCAGTAAGGGCAGTTTAAAGCCATTCCATGAAGTCCCATAGGATAGGATTATTTTCTGGTTAGGTGACAGAATTACCTCCAGCTCATGGCTCGAGGTAATCCTGGCCACACCACCAGCAAACTAGTAGTTTGCCTGTAAACGTGATGGTAAACTGAATAATCAACACGTTAATTCCAGACCAGTAGACTGGGAAAGAGGCCCAGTATGTCTTCTGTTAGGAGGTTTAGTTAGTTATTTTTCTTCTCTACTCAGTAAACGTCTTCTAATCAGGTTGTCCTTAATAGTCTTAATACGTTGGGTAGTAATTACACAAAGGTCCCAAAAAAATGGTTTCTTGTAAATATCAATTAGGGGGCCCGTAATATAAGAAAGCCAAGGTATTTTCAGACAATTACTCCCTAAATGTAAAATATGGCACAGTATGGATATGATGAGGACAGCTTTCACATCAGTGCTAGACTTTCAGCCGAAGGAAAATAGGCTCTAACATTAGCTCATCTACAGGGTAAGGCATGTTTAATTCCATGTGTACAACGAAATTGGGGAAGACCAAAAAGTGATTCAAAAATCTGTTTTCCAAAATACCTAACAGAGAGTTATCTACGAATGCCCAGATTCCAACTTCATATTTTGCCAAAGCTTAGGGTTTAGTTGTACATTTACAATAAAATCTTGATGGGCTGGGCTTAATATTCATTTTCCAAAACAGGAGTTACGCCCAAGGGTCTACACCATTCTAGCTCCTTGCTTTTTAATATCTTTATCACATTTTAAGTTCATTGAAAATGTAACACCCAGAGAGTCAAAATATTGTATCACAGGTAACCACTTTACCAATGCCCAAAAGTGGAGTGTTTCTGATTATTATAGGTGCAAGCTGGGTAACATATTATTGTTTTGGATTGCGCTACATTTGCATAACATCTATATAAGCATCGATTAGACGTTATATAGACTGAGGTGGCCATGCCAATATAACTGTCTCATCGGTATGTTCCAAGACCTATATAGGCTTTTAGCCGATGTGAGGAATTTTTTGGAGCACAATTATTTAAGAAATATACAAGGAGAAGAGGAGCGAGGACTATGGCACAGACCTGCCTGACACCTCTCTTAACAGGGAACCAAGGGGTCCAGTGTCTGTTGCACCCAGAACAGAACTTAAGCTTCCATTTCATCGTGTAAACTAGCCAGAAACATTATCAGATCTTTTGGATAGTTCATATCGCCCAGCAGCTGCCATAACTTCGATCTGTTTACATGGTGAAAGGTAGTGCTAAGCTCCATAAATGCAAGATCATTTTTTTTCTTTTTGATGTATATAAAGTTTGATATAGTAGGATATAAAAGTAAAATCTGTTCACTAGTTCCTAATGCTTCTCTCAAACCGAATTATTTGGCAATTAACGTATGATCTGTGTCACACTACTCTTTTGGATGGTAACCAGCACAACTCTCCCAACCATTTTAAAAAGGGCATCAAGCAAAGAAATAGGTCGGTTGACTGATGATGTTTTTCTTTGGGCCTTTTTAAAAATAGGATATGTAATGGCAACAAACAAGGTGCACAGAAGACTTTTAAGGATCTAAAAATGTTGCAGGTGTATGAGGGCCGGAACTGTCCCCTGCTGTCTGCTCCCCTAAGGCTAAAATACATTCTGAATAGGTAGATTTAATAAGGCATTTTTGTACCAGTAGTTTTTTTTAACTCCACCACCATTGGAGTCAATTCCAGCATTTCCATATAAAAAATGAAAAATGGTTAATCCACACAATGGGCCTCATAACAAGTCAGCCAGTCCGGAAACAACGGTGGCGGTAAGTCCGCTGCTACCGATGTTTCCGGACAGGCTGATTTCAAGTTCTGCAGGTGGGAGGTGTCACTCCCGCCAGGTGTGACCTGGCTGGAGTAACACCACCTGCCTGCAGGCAGACATGGAAACACCAGCTCTATCATAGATGGAACCAGTGTTTCCATGGTCCCCATCCCCATGGTCCTATGGGACTCCATGGGCATGGGGATTTACAGATTTCCGCCTCCAGAATTACCGGGTCACCAGGGTTGTAATGCCACAGTGATTCCGTAAATCACAGAGGCGGAATGGTATTACAGGTCCGGCGGCAGCCTGGTGGTTTTTCCGGCACGGCTACGCCAGACTTGTAATAAGGTGCAATTTCAGAAGCATTAATGGATATTTAGTAATGGTCTGACTTATATTCTGGAGTTGGCTTACGAAAGCTTGCAAATATTCTTCACACGCTTCTTCTTCGAGCTCAAGTTTATGCCACTGATTACCCAGTCACAGCATGTCCTGGTACTTACAATTTAACTCTGTCCATGACAGATGACTTCAGAGTACTAAGTGTATGTGGAAGGCTGTTTCTGTGTTTATTGGGCAGCTTCTCAAAAAGATGCACATTTCAGTAAGATGTGTAACGTAACAAAGATGCACCTGCGCCATTGCGTGTATTCACAAAATGTAACATCCTCCCTAGATTCTGGCTTCGAGGGAAGTCACAGAGCTGACGCCTAATGCCATCTGCTTGATTCATGCACCCATACACTCGCACTGAATACTCCCAATAACCAATCTTCCTGACAGCAAAGAGGGCATCTAACAGGGGATGATGCTGTTTTTCCTGTTGCCCCTGTTGTATGTTCTGGTACCAATTCTTGGACTGTGTCCACCCCCTTTTCTACTTTCTTCTCTGCTCGATCTATGAACGGAATAGAAACCATTGAGATACTGGTTCCCTATTTGTTTCCTATTGCCTTCTCCCACCAGCCTCCTACTGCTGTAAAGGTAAATAAAAACCTGTATTGATGTGAAGGTTGGCAAGAGAAGAGTTGTTCCAACTTTTCCCAGTCTGGACCAGCAACAACTGGAGGGTTCCCAAAAACAGTGAATTGTGGAGTTAAGCTTGACCCTACAGTCAACATGTGTGGCAGCCAGCAATGGTGGTTAAGGCTTCACCCATCATAATTCTTCCAGGCTTTTTGTGTTTCCTTTCTTGACTTTCTTTCCTTCCTTTCTTGCTCCTTCTGGACATATGCGTCCCAGTATCCTAATCTTATCTTCGTTATTTTGTACTTCTTTTCTAAGGCTCAGATGACCTTCCTGCCTGCCTCAGTGCTGCACCAGTCCTACATGTAGGTATTCTTCCAGGGGTAGGGTCTGCAGGTTTTCTCTTGTAGTGTGAACTGACCTTTTGCTTATCTTTTGCAGCTGCCGGTCTTGACCAATAGCAGTTGCAGAAGAGGGTGTGCGGGAACGATGCAGCAGCAGATGCTCCTGAGGTAAATTCTTCCTTGTCTTCCTACTTCTGTCTTTTGCTTGTTTCTGTCTTATTTTCTTCCTAGGTGGAGCGAAACACGTGGCAAGGTCTGTCCAGGAAGGAATCCTGTAACATCTGGCACGTTCTTCCAGGAGGTCCTTATAAAGGCTTGCAAAGAAAATCTCATGAGATTTCAAAATCTCGATCTTCAATGGGTGCATCTTCTCTGGCATTCCCAGGGCTGGCTCAAGTGTGGGTGTACCTGAGAAATCTGTATCCCTCCAGTGTTTCACCCCGGCAGCCTATGTGTCCCTGCCTGCCCCAGTGAATGTGGTGATAGCGTTGTGAGGCGTTGTCCTTCTAAAGGCACCCATGACAGAAAAAAGTAAATTATACAACAGTCCACACAATGTTGTGAAAAAGATGCACACATAAGTCGGCATTTAATGGTACATCTGTACTTTGTAATGTGGATCACTTTCCAGGCATTCATGTTTTTGGTGGTAGTTTTCATGTCATTCAGGAATGTTCTAGACTGATGTCTAAGTCTGTGTTGATGTAGAGCAGGATTATGCATTTAATTCACATTATTGTGGAAAAACGGACAGTGCGATTGCTAGAAAGCCACATGGAAAGTGCTTTGCTTCCTAATGTCCTCTCATTGCTCTGACCATCAATCAATTAGTCAATATCACCTTTATTCGGCTCAGCGCCATAAAAGGGCAACACCACAAAGCAGTAAAATACATTGCATGAAAAAAAACACAAAAGAACACATAAAAACATTTAGAACAAATAAATCAAAATTTACATGAGATGTAATTCATCAAGTTCATCCACAAACCGTTGCAAATTTATCATAATAAAAGATGAGGGAGAGAACAAAAAAGTTGATAAGATAATCGCAGCACCCAAGAATAAACTTTGCATAATATTATAAACAGTTAAACATAATATGTTCGGAGATTACATACGATATGGTTCATTGAATTCATCTAAATGCAATGGTGGACTTGTCATAATAGTAAATGGGGGAGGAAAGGGCACCTATGTGCTTCTTATTTCGTTTCAGGCCTTAAAAGCCGTGCACAATGTATATATTTAGCGATTCTATAAACTTTTTCCAGGTCATCAGAGTTTTTACATAACTTCAAGGCCTTGCTTACAGTACGAGTGCCTGAAGATCTTAAGAAGGGTTTAAGATATAGAGATCTCAATCCTCTGGTTTTAAGACAAAAGAGCAACAATGAGTGACAGTCTCTTCACAGATGTTATATAAGAGACATCTGCCCAAATTCCCTTGCCCCCATGACTTTTATACATTTTGCCACCTTAAATGTACCCATTCTAAAATAAATATACAATGCACAAGCATTAGGAGGGTTCATCAGATCCATATATTTTTCAAAGCCAAAGTCAGATTTTGATCTTACATAAGCAGGCGCCAGCATTAAAAAAATCATGCATGCTGCCACCAATCTCTCTCTGCAAAATTCATCATGTAGTTTAATTTTAATACTTTTAGACTTTGCTTTGCTAATCGTCATGGGATGTAACCAAACATCCTGCTCATTCAGATTACAAAAACCCTTCCTGACATGTGCCACTATTGGTAGGCTCATAGCTCCCACGAGACTTAACATGTGTACCAGGTCATCCCTGAATGTTACAAGTTCCGGAGTCTGACACAATTGTAGCCAATACACAATAGGTTTTGTTCTGGGGGAGCCATAAGAGGCTCTTGAGGAATTTATTTTCTACCACAGTCAGTGGTTGTAGATTCTCATACCCCCAAAGCGCTGCCGCAAATAGAGTGGCTACTGTGGCCTGTTTCGCATACAAATCTAAGGCCGGTGAAATAGTGCCTCTCCCATGCCTACTGAAAAATGCACATACCTCACCACTATATTTTTCCAGGGTTACCACAGACTTAGCACAGTAGCCTGACCAGTGCCCGTTCTCTTGGAAGCACGTTCCAAGGTAGTCATATGACTTCACTTGTTTTAGTTCATGATCCGTTCAATAACCAGTGCCGTTATGTATGTCGCGGAAGCAACGTCACACAGTGGGTCTTCAAAATGGCTCTGCTGAGCAGCTTGCAGACAAACACTCGGCTTTGCTTTTCCAACTGGATAACACAACGAAGGCAGTGAGAGACACCCCGTGAGCAGAGGATGCTTGCCAGTGTTTTGATTTTGATTTGTGCCAATGCGGGCTATGTGCCCGACTCTCAGCACAATGTATAATGCTTGTCAGACTATTAAGTCATGTTGATTTATGGTGACTCAAACCCTATCTACTCCATCTGCATTGTCCTGAAGATGGCTGGCCCCTGTTTTGCTGAAGACCGTACACAGCCGAAACTCAAGTCGATAGTATACTCTTCTAATTTGAGACTTTTCATGTATTAAACAGATCCATTTATAGCTCCCGCAAGACCAGTACACCTCCTCGAAATTGGTAATATGCGCACGCTGCTGGTATAATGTTAAACCTTCTTTGAATATTAATTGCACACATGGGGATTGTATGAACCCATAAGCCTCGTTAGATGTTTGGTTTATAGTTAATTTTGGATGTAAGGTTATGAAAGGCGTGTATGTGATGTGATTGTTGAAGGTATTATTGTTGGGGTTGTGCTCCTTGCTTAGGTTGTTCTCTGTGTAAAGGACAATGAGAATACTATGTTAGATTATAGTTTGCAGGTTGAATTTGTTATTTCACAATATCCTGGTATTTTTGATAATGGTTTTTCCACCCAAACATGAATAAATGAACACATCAACTACAAATAGATGTATTCATTTGCCCTTGCTTGTTTCAGGCATTCTTCGAAATTATGGGAATTCAAGACTGGGGAATCTTTCGTGTATGTGTTTGTTGATGAGCCTGGATCCCAGTTTTTTTAGATCCAGTTTGGCTTGACCACATTGTTTGTGTTTTTCACTTGTTCTAGTTGCATACCTAACGTCAAGCATCTGATGTTTGCTAAAGCTGAGCTTGAACACCATTGTTTTTGTCTTATTCATGTTCAAGCTCAGCATTGATTAGCTTATGGCTTTGAAGTGCATCACCTGCCAGAGAAGCATGATGGATCATTCAGTATTGGTTGGGGGAATCAAAGGTAGATGAGGTATGTGTACAATTGGACCGAATCTGTTGTGAAACTCAACTGTATTCTATAGGGTGCAGAGCCAAGAAGAGAAATAGCTGGAGAGGAGATGTTCTCTGTGCAAGGGGGTATGCCTGTAAATTACTCACTGCATGGTGAGCCTAGGCATGTTGAAGCCATGCCCAAGAAAATACATGCAACAAAGTCCCTACAAGTATTTCCCTAGGGCCCGAGCAACATTTCGGAGGGGCTGTATGTCATACATACGAATTTGCCAAGTTTGCAAAAGCTCTCTGAATACCCTAGGTATGTGTGCAAAGTGCTTATGCCCAGGCTCTGAGCCTTGCACAGTGTTATCGTGAGCCAAGGCATTTAGACAACCATGCTCAAGAAAATGCAGCATGCACAGCTCCTCCATTTATTCACTTGGGCCCTGAATGGCTAGATTCTGTATATGAGAAAGCCAGAAGGAAAATATGGGCACATTTAACTGAGGGAGGAATTTTGTATATGGCTTCCTTGGGAGCAGAGGCCCAGTCCGTCCTTCCCGGTGGTTCCTGAGTCCTGCTAGGATCTTTAAGGTAATGGTTATATTGGTGTGTGTGAGGCAGGAATCCTCTTAGGCTGAGGCTGGTGCTTATGGGAGTTAATTTACATAATCCAGCCTTTGACTAGACTTCTCACCCTGGACTGCAGTTACTGTGTACTGTTAATAGAGGGCATCATGCACATGTTAGGTCAAAATAGGATGTATGGTCTGGTTAACAGATTAGATTGCCAGGTCAGACATCTGGGTTTTTATTTTTTGCATGTATGCGGGTTGCTACCTTGTGTCTTATGGCTGCTTCAAAAGCGTTTGAAAATTAAACATTTAGAGCAAAACATTATAATGAAACCTCAACATAAGATAACATGACCTAACCAACTAGTATAAAAGAAACCTGACGTCATATTCTCCTACCTGTGCCCCAAAAGGAGCGAAGAAGTATGTACAGTGGCACTCAGGTAGATACTAGTTAACGTGCATTTAGCTTTGGGAAAATAACACTTTGAACCCAGCACAGTAAGTCATTACAAACATTTTTCTACAGCTTTACATGCATGGTGTAGCATAACATAACATAGAGTAGCATACCACACCACATTCAGTGTAACACTTCAAAACAGGGCTGGGCATAGATAATATAGCTTAGTACAGGCGTATAGCAAAACAGCACACAGATATATTCTATACACCTTGTAGCTAGAACCACTGAAAATAAATGCTTCTGTGGAAAACAGAACAAGAAACAAGGGACAACAATGAACTGTATAAAAAGAATAACCAAGCACACTCCATCAAGGTTATTGAGAATGATCTATTGTGGATGTTGGAGGCATATGCTGACAAGAGGCAAATTCACTGCTCCAGACTCACTTATCTGGAATCAATTCTGTACTTACCCGCTGCATGGATCCTCTCAGACGTACTTGCATATGGGTTTGATATTTTGAGGCAGGATGTTTCCTCCACTCCTTTGACACCGACTAAATGTCACTGGTTTATTATATCCCTCATAACATTGTGGGAGCATGGACATGGTTAATTTACGAGACATTCAAACTAGTAACATCCTGCACATTCCTCGATTGCCGTGCTCCCTCATAGTTGTAAACCTGTGTATCTGCCGCACATGCTGGTCACTCAGCGCTGCACTCCTTGGTGGTGTTAGCGGGATAGCTAAAAATGCGAAATCAGAAAGACTGTGGTGTTGGTGAGTGGAGGTCGGAAGCACCCATTTCCTCTGCACTGGCATGAGATCTTCTGTTGTAAAGTGGGCATTTCGCAGAAGTGCATTTCACTCAAGTGTTTTTGACGACCCCACATTCTTAACAAACATAGGTAGGTGATTGCATAAATACGTAGGATGAATAGTACAGTGGTCAGGGGATTTCAACACAATAATGGACACAATGAAAGATAGATTGACCACCACAGCTAGAGTGCTTTCACAAGCAGTGAGGGCATGGCTTGACATTGTATAATTTCACACACTAACTGGTGCTTGGCGTCACTGTAATCCCACACAGTGTGAATATACGTACCACACAAGGCATCCTCGCGCTTAGACTATATCATGATATCCAACCAATCGGGTGGCCTCAAGGTCAATTATACCTAGGAACTTGTCAGACCATGTACCATTGATCATGTCTCCATTGACTCTGCAGCGCCCAATCCATATCAGTCAACAGAGATTCAAGGGGGTATCATAAGCAATGAGGTGTACAAACAGAACCTGCTGATCGACATGGTTATCTATTTTGAGAAAAATGAAATATCTACTGCAGGCATTTGTATATCCTGTGGAGCCTTTAAGTGTTACATACATAAGAGGCATGTTCATTTCACGGAAAGCAGGAATGTTGAAGGGTAATAGCAAAGAGCTAACAGAGTGTGAGACAATCATTAAAAGGTTGGAAGGTGACCACATTGGATCTGGGGAAAGAAATACTTAGGAAGATGAAGGACCAGATTGAAAAGATTCATCAAGTGGTGGATAGGGAGGTGAGATATCTGGTCTGAAAAGTGCAGGCTAGGAAATACAGGGAAGAAGATAGGCTGGGATGCCTCTTGGCCTGACTTGTTCGTAGGGATAGAGTGCAGAACATGATCAAGTTGGGGGTATGGGAAGAGGGCAGTCAATGTCTAGGGGAAACAAACATGATTAACATATGCTTTAAATTTTAGAAAGATTATACATCGAAAACATCTGCCAGACCACGAGGACATTGAGGCTACCTGGGAAGGCTAAATAACAGATGGGCCACATATGAGCAAGCTATAGGCCTGAGCACCTCAATCATAATAGATGAGATTAAAACATTGATTACAGTTCTCCCCAATGGGAACTCTCTGTGCACTGATGGCCTCATGGCTGAATTCTATAAGGCCTATGAGGATATCATTGCTCCCTATCTAAAGAACATGTGCACCGAGGCAATAGCTAAGGGGGTTCGGCCAGAGTCTATGATAACAGCAATGATTGCTCTTTTACTAAAGCCAGTCAAGTCTCATGAATGCTGCAGATCGTATAGCCCATTCTCTCTTGTTAACATGTTGTAAGGATATTTGGCGTGTTACAGCACAAAGTACAGCACTACTGCACAGGTAGCAAACAGCACAGAGTACAGCACTACTGCACAGGTAGCAATTTTTTTTTGCAGCACCACCACAAGGGTGCGGTGCATTGCTATATGTGTTACCAGATTAACAAGGAAAGACAGGCTATTCAGTCAAAAACGATTTTAACATATAAGATGCAAATCTATTTTTACAGTTAAAAGCACACGTGCACATTCAAAAATGCACACTATTTTTCACCTGAAATGCCTATGGTTCGAGAGACACATTTGAAAATAATAACTAACATTACTTATAACTAACCTGACTAATGAAACATAATCCACTAATAAAAATGTGTCTCCACTGCAGAATTAGGCCTATTCTGAAAGTGAACTTTTAAACGCACATCCATTTTTTTTTTCTCTGCTGCCCTGTCCACATAATTACAGGAAGCAAAAGAGCTCAAAACAACAGGAAATCAGTTGGTTACAAAGTATTACTATAAAAATGAGCCATTGTGTAGAGAAGGAGGAGATGGCATGATTGATTCTGATTGGAGCAGCGTCATAGCAAGTATCATGCTAGAGGGAGTGATCAGAGTTTTGCTGGGGGGAGTTTGAGGAGAGAGAAGGACAGTCAAGATTTGGCAGAGCTGAGAGAAGGACCTATTTTTTCCTGGTTGGAGCATTCCTATCTGCAAAAGCTGAGAATTCCAGGCAATGACCCCGGTTTGAGAACGGCAGGCGTTCCTTTTCACTGGGGTTAATCTTCAAGGGAGCCACATTCAGAAAGAGAACAGCTGAAGAAAACTCTGAACAGATAGGGTAATTACATAAGTGTGGGAGCCGGTGTGTACGAGAATATTCAGTCAGAGTAGGAAAAGAGATTCCGGTGCATTAATCACAGGTTAATGTTGCAAATTGTGTTCTGTTCTCCGCCACTCTTTTTTCAGTGTATCACAGACAATGCTGTACTGTGCTATTTTATTTATTTCTGTAAAGAGTGAGATCGTGTTTAAATGCAACTTTTATAATACAGAAAAATATTTGAAAGCAGATGGGTGGTGTGTCTTCTATTTACCAATACAGTGCTGATGATGAGGGGAGATTTTTAAACAATGCAATTGTCATTTTAAGACAGATGTGTGCATGATCATATTCAGTATGGACAGTTGAGAGTGATTGTTTGTAGCATAGCTCGTTGGAGGTACATGAGCCAACGGGAAGAGGGACTCTCTGAACATAGTTCCCTACCGTATATAAGGTAGTGGAAATTACCACAAAATTACCACATATAGCTCTGTGTCGTAAATAAGTCAGTGAGATCGCCCATGGTGTCACACTAACACTAACACTAACACTGAAAATGTGGTATCCCTAAAATGTAGGTCTGAGGTCTCTCTAGTGATTACACGAAAAATATAAGCAAAGATAAGGGATTCTGGACATTGGGGCCACAAATAAAACAAGGGAATTATGCTCACCAAAATACCACCAACCACGCATACCAACCACGCATACCAAATATGCATGTCTGGGTGCTGAAATAATGCATGTCCACTGTATTATTGTTGCACATGGCCCAATCTGAATACAAGGAGTGATTATTGCTAAGTAATTTTTCGGCGGTAATAAAATACCGTCAGGCCCCAAATCTCCACAAAATACCCTACAATGTACAACAACATATTACCTAAGAAGCTGGCCACCTGACTGCTTCCAGTGATGCCTCAACTGGTTAGGGGAGATCAAGCAGGTTTCACTCCAGGAAGGTCAATACAGCATAATCTGCAGAGATTTGTATTCTTAGTACATAATCTCGACCGAAGGTCCCTACTATACTAGCCACCCTTGATGCAGAGAAGGCATTTAAGTCATTTAAATGGCCGTACCTGTTTGATGTTCTAAAAGCTATGGGGTTCGGGATTCAGTTCATAAACTTAATAATGTTCTTATACAACAGGCTCTATGCCATGCTAATAACAATCAAGAGGATATCAAACCCATCCATGTTGCATAGAAGCAAGGGTGCCCCCTCTCCTCTTCTCCCTGACCATAGAGCCAATGGCTTCTCACCTAAGGGAAGATCATGCAAGAAGAAGTGTACGACGCTGGGATAACACCACAATTGCATCCTTATACAATGATGATAAGTTTATCTATATCAAACAACCTGGTGACTATCTAGCCCCTATCAAGCAGGATATAGATAATTTTCAGAAATTGTCAGGGTTGAAAATCAGTTGGTTACTCTTCTTCTGCTCAATCCGGGCATCCAATAAATGGGGGATGAATTGGTGTTTATCTGGTAGGAGCATAGAATCAGCTACTTAGTCATAGCCGTTTCCATGAGTATAGACACACTGTATGGAGACAACTATATAAGAGCACTAGCAAACCTAAAACAAAAAGTTTAAAGGTGGATACAGCTACCAATCTCCATTATAGGCAGGGTCTCCCTGATCAAAATGATAATACTCCCTAAAATGGATCTATCAGAAAACGTACCGATAAATATCCCTCAAGCTACTTTAGAAGAGCCAACTACAGGTAGCTAGGCTAGTAAGGCTAGAAAGGACCCTCAACTATCCCTTGAGCCATTGACGTCACCATACAAGAAGCCAGATCTTGAATGATACTATTATGCGGCTCAGGCACAGTATGCCACAGAGTGGAGAGAGGAGCAACGTGATGTCTCACATCGTCTGATTGAAAGAAAGTCCAAATTACCATCCTCTCTAGGAGCTATGATATGGGAAAGGCTGACGATTGATATAGAAAATGTGCAACCTTAGTACATGTCCTGTAGAAATACTGCTGTTTGCCTTCAAAACGTAATAGACCAGACAGTTCATAGAATGGACAACGCATGTTACATGCTGGAATTTGCCATTTCACAGTGCAGATACTATGGTCCCTCTACTTTGAGATACCACACAACTGATGCGTAGATTGAACAACTGCAGCCATTCTGATATGACTACATTTAGCTCTTCTAAAACATGGTTTATAGTCTAACTGTTTTCCAAATTAACCGATACATAGAACAGCCTGCATACCACAGCTTGTGCTGCTGGTGGAGGAGCATTTTGTAGGCAATGCTTTAGAAGAGCAGATTTCTTCAGCTGTAGACTGCAAGGACACACAACGTGCAGTAGTGCACATGTAATCTGCTGTTGATAGCTGGTCCACATATCAGTTATTACATGGACAGAATCACTTTCACTTACCCTCGTGGTAAAAGGTACTATTTTTTGCTTGTTTTTTTGTTTACAATTGCGGAACTTCAACAGTTAAAAATAGTGTGTGGTTTGGTTTGTTGCAGTGTTTTGCAAAGTAATTCATACGGGCACCAAAACCACTATTTTCAACAACACTGAAAGGCTTCATGTATTTTGCTATACATTCTACAATTAACATACTAACCCACTTTTCCCTTCCCGCCCCTCCAGCATAACCAATGCCCCGCCACTACAATAGACCTTGGTCTAGCCATACTAAACAGAAACGCACCAAGAATCAAATCAATCTTCACACATCTCTGTGAGATTCACACTATCTCTTCAAGAATCTAGAAGCACACCTAGATTGAACCACCTGCCAAGTAGTCCATAAAACCGTCAAGGACACAAGTACACACCTAGACACCAGATAGTCATACAACAACAGCTGCCCATGACTTAGGATCCCTCATGGACATAATCTAACCAGTGCGCACATCCACACCCCACCCCAACATCACACGACACACTAGTACAAATACAAACACTTGCATTCACCCAAGGCACTGAGTCTTACCCATACGATTACAATGCACAGGACCTCCCTCACCAACTCCCACATGCACAACAACACTCACAGACGTCAGTTTCTCCTGGTTCTGAACCTATCCTCTCATCTTATCCTCACTAAGCTCCCACCCCCTCTCTTTTAGATCCACGGGAGCACCTCGAGACTGCCCGTGAGTGATAGTGGCGCACAGTATAAATCAACATAACATAACATAACATAACATGTTGAAATCTAGAGTTACTCTTTGGTATATGACATAGGCTATTCTCTTCTCTAACATGCCACTTATAGTTTGCAGGTGAAGTGATAGTGTACTACATTTTGAAGATACAGACCTTCTGGCTGTACTGTCTTCATTATTCTCATTTTCAACCAAAATTGGCATCCACCCACAACCAGTTGTGCTGTCTGTTTGTTGGTTACAAAGAACTGCTAGATGACATTATACAAGATGGTGTTTAAGTGAATTTGAGATAAATCTCCATGCTTGTTTTCCACGGCTGACTTTCTGGTCAAATATACTACTCTTTTTACAGGTGGCCCTAGTAATGTTTATTAGTTCATTTGGAAGTGGCTAACCACTATTGACATTGGAGGTGTATTGCTTGAACCTGTAACAATATGAACCGTGTTTCTAGATTGTTCAAGTGATGTTTTTCTCTCTCTTGGCTAGTGGCATGTTACGTTTCACACTGTGCCAAACTTTCCACAGGATTAACTTCTTCGGGGTCTATGTCAGAGTTCAATCCCTCCGTACTGTCACCAAGATTGTTTGTTGTTTCTCTTTCAAGTGACTGCTGCTCATTTGAGAACTGATCATATTCATATTCTCCCTTCCTGTCTGCAATGGCCTTAGACACTGCTACATGTACATGTTTCATTTATGATTTTTGTCAGCACTGAGACCTTCTTCTTTGGTCGTAAATTGCCTGTCAACACTATTAGTCATACACCTTTCATTTAAAGATGCCTGCATTTTTAACAAAAAGCCCTGGTCAGCTACTACACTTCCAGTGGAAACACCTTCTGCAAACATTTTCACAAGCACTTGTATGGCATCAATATTTTTGGGTTGCCCCTTGGCATTTTTCAATAGCAACTGGTCCCTTTTCACTTGCAAGCAGGTGGTGATTTTTTCAGTCTATGAATTATATAAATGCAGTTCTTTTACAGTTCACTCTCCCAGAAAAGTCGCTCTCTGAAGCTCGCCCTCATAGACTCACAGAAAAGCCACTCTTTCTCACAGACAATTTATTGTGGCTCTCCTTCACAAAATATATGTGTCCTGAAAAATGTTGATGATTCTACTTCACAGAAAAGCACCTCTCAGAAAAATGAACATGGATACCCCTTACAGAAAAGCTGCACTCTCAAAAATCATAATGGCTATCTCTCACATAAATATTGTTCCCTCAAACATTGTAATGGCTCTCACTCTCCTTTCCTTTAACAACCTGCAAAGCAATTATGCTTTGCAGGTGGCATTGTATAATGCATTCCAATGGAATCCACCTGGCCTTTACCAGGTGCTAGACCACAGATTATTCCATAGGAATCCATTGGTTGTATGCCTGCATGTAAATCTCATGCAGGCGTAAATCCAGGTGCTCTTCAAAGAGGGAGGAGGAAAGCAAAGCAGAGATGCAAAAACTGCTTTCCTGCCCCCATACTCTTTTGAATTGCACAGGCATGAGCTGGAGCAGAACATGGAAGTGTGCAAGCAATATGCCATGCTTTTCCGTTTTCATTTGCCATCCGCCTCATGTGAAAATAACCTGCTTTACGTTTCCTATGTGTAGGTCATGTCATGTTCTCGTAGCTAAGGGAAAACATGGGTTGCTGTTTTTAGGCTGATGGACTTTCATGTATTTAGAGAAACATTGCAATGTATTCCTCTTAGTAAAAATGAAGCATCTACTTTTTTTTTTATTTCTGATGATATTTTTTAAATAATTGTGGTTACATTTCATGATTGCCAATCCCTTTTTTCTTTTCTGTATGCTTGTTTGTGTTGTGCCTTTTTGATTAAACATTGTCCGGGCAGCATGATGATATGGTGATGCCCGGCAGCAATTACTGTGATCTTGATGCAGGGAGGAATGAGGCTGCACAATTGTTCTTCTCCTGCCAAGAATACAAAGACAGAGAAAACAACCTTTTCATTAGGCACACCTAGGAAAAGTCTCTGGCTTTGATAGATGATGTTGCTGGGACTGTTGGTAGTGATGGTGGCAATAATGAGGATCTGGTTGTGGTGGTCCAGAGATATTAGTAGAGAAGGATGAGCTGTGGGCATGATAGGGGAACCCAAACATGCAAGGCAGTAGTCACTGGCACTACAGGAGGGGATAGGAGGCACTGCGTCTACAAACGTTGGAAGGCATGCCCACACGTTCCTATGGACATTCACCAGAGGTCATGACAAATTCCTGACTCCGTTTACCCTCAACTTTGTGAGACTGGGGAATCTTTTGGGTATTGGTTCTAAAAAAGGTTTGCAATTTACAGAGCAGTAGAATAGGCTATTTAAGCTGACAATCAAGCCTGCCAAAGCACCACCCAGAAGCCTTCCCTGGAAGTTCACCTCCAGTTCTGAACTACTAAGCAATGCATTGTGGCAATGCAAAATAGCTGAAAATCATACACTTTTGCTCCATATGTCTGTCATTTTAGTTCATAAGGATACGTGGTATGTGAGAAATATCACTTCCCTATAAAAACAAAGGGTGTTCTCACATGGAGAAACATGGTTCAGAACTGGAGGTAAAATTCCAGTAAAGGTTACTAGGTGGTGCTGTGATATGTGTGCTTGTCAGATTAAATGAGATTTTCTGCTCTTACACTACAGGTAGAAAGGTTTTTCATACATATTCACTCCAATATAACTTTTATGCTGATGATAATTTAAAGAGCAGCAATTTCCCATTAAGATGTACTCCTCTCCAAGTAAAAGCAGCGCCTCCCCATTGAGTAAATGCTATTGCAGAGCTGTATGTTCTCCACAGACATCTGTTTCCACTGAATGCTTAAAATTGCTTCTCGAAGAGTTCATATTCCATTAAAGCTAACACCATCCCTATTGGGGAGAGTGCATCGCAATAGCACAGTGAACTATGAGCTATTTTATCTGAGCAGGACAGAGGTCACTGGTCAGCGCTTACCATCCTCTGGCTGCCAAGATTTCAACATCACCGGACCTCAACAACACTTACAGGGAAGCCCAGCTGGGCTGTTTTTGGGGGACAAAGGTACCTCTTTACCTTCTTAAAATGGCTGCCACTATTTCATGCAGTTGCTGGCTCGAGTGTGCTCACTCGTAGCCCATCCCAATCCTCCACCATTGGCCTAAGCTGCTATGAAGGGGGCAATAGGGGGAGCTGGCAGGCGAAGCAGGCCCCCTGACTAAGGCCCCCTTTAAGGCCCATCTCCAGTCTGGCCTTTCTTTTTTCATCTGAGCAGGATGGAGGTGGCTGGGCAGCGCTTACCATCCTCTGGCGGCCATGACTTCAACATCACCCGACCTCGCCATCACTTACAGATTAGCCCAGCCAGGCTGCTTTTGTGTCGCAACAGAGCCTTTTTGCCTTCTTAAAATGCCTGCTGCCATTTCATACAGTTGCTTGGTCGAGTGTGCTCACTAAGAGTATTCCCCAATCCTCCACCATTGGAGCACTGGGTAAGCATTGTGCCTTGTTATGCTCCTTGACTGCACACGCTACATATTGCCTACTCTTATTGCCTCATTGTCTTTCCTACTTGACCCGGCTGCTGTCCCACTCCATGTCTTCAGGTCATCATCTTGGTTTCTTCGCGCACGGTGTGCAACTTTGTTTTGAGCCTGGCTGTCCTCTCCCTGATTCCATGTGTCTCCCTTTCACATTTTTGCACAGCAGGTTCTTTACTATCGTTCATGACTTCTCTTCACTGCTTAACTGCATCGGCTTCTTTCCTTCTGCTTCTTGGGCCTACCACTGCCTACTTGACCACAATGTTTTTTATCCATGGGGTGTGGCTTTAAAACGTACCCCACCATTTTGTTGTTCACTGTTTGGCTGCCAATTTCTGTATTCTTGATGTGTGACCCCACACCAAGAGGCGCTCAATTGTGATGTTGCTGTTGTCCACCTGTTTTTTTGCTTACTTGTTAGCCCCTTACACCACATTGTGTTGCTTGCTCAAGCTGTGTGTCCACTCCATTATCTCTATACATCCTACCTTATTCTGTTGATCTGGTTCACCTTCATTTATGTCTCTTCTCCTCCCCCCTCCTTGGCATTGCTTATTCCTCCACGACCTGATCCTCCCCTTCTCCCCCTCTACCCTTCCTTTTATGTATCAGCACTTTCATGTTCCGAATCGCCTTGGCCTAGGAGGAGCGTTTTTTTCTTTTGTCTTGTTTTTCACCCCTGTTCCCCCTCCTCAAACACCCCATCCCCCCACAGCTCCTCAGTTTATGTATCAGCACTTGCACGTTCCGAATCACCTCAAGGCCGAGTATGATTGTTATTGTCTTTTGTTTTTTGCTTTGTTTTTTCACCCCTGTTCTTCCCTAACCTGTTTTTCCCTCCTGTCCTTGTCCCCACCTCTGGCGTTCAGTTCATGTAACAGTACTTGCACGTTCCGAATGTCTCAAGAACTAGTTGGATCATTTATTTATATTGTTTTTTCTCCCCTTGTCACAACCCTCCCACCCCTCATTTGCCTTGATGCGTGTTGAAACACCATTTGGCTGTACAGGCACATTACAGTAAACAATAAATATCACTACTTCCTTAAATCACATTTTTCTCATTGGCATAGTGAAGTATAAGGCACGTTCAAACCTGTCCCACCATCCACTTGGGAAAGGGACCATTTCAAGGCGTCAGAAGGAGTTTCTTGGGCTTGAATTAGTATTATTTTTAGATAAGGGGGTGTTGGCATCAGTCATGAAAACCAAGCAGTCATGTTGCCCATCTACCAGGTGGTTCAACTGGACGTCTTAACCACTTGCTGCGTTGGTTCAGGAAACTGTGCAACACCTTATACCATCATCCCCAAAGCTGAGAATTTCAATTGTAGACGTGTGAAAACTTTTTGCATAAGTGAAGCACAATCTGCTAAGTGTGGGGACACAGGCACAACTAATAAAGTATTGCCAACAACGTGTTGCTGTGCCTGCATCTATGCATGTTTGTAATACACCCAGTTGATATCTTAATTGTATTAAACACACACCTCAAAGCAGCTGGATCTAACAACTTGTCCCTATAGTTGGGCTCATTTGCTCAAAGAGACATCCAAATTGCTGATTCATTGTCAGCAGGAGTACAGCTTTAAATAAAATTGTGCATGTGTGCCTCTCATCTGTGAAAGTGGGCCTACATATTTTTGGTTTGTGCCCCTTTCTCCTTCTTCCCTATGTATTTTGTTAAAGTGGTATGCACTGTAGAAGGGCAAACTGGTAGGAGGGTGTCTTAGAACAGAAGAACATTACTGATGGACCATGATCCAGATGATGATAGGTGATCAGTTCCACATACATCGGGTATGAGTACAAACAGGGAAGGGAAACATAGTTAAGTATTAACAGAGTGAAATAGGGATGTATTTAGTGCAGGTTAAGAGGAGTTGGAGTTGGAACTGAGGGGAGAATGTGCAAGGAGAAGGCGGATGCTCCTTCGGTGTGTAAAAGATGAAAGTTGAGGGCTGACTTGAATGCTTGAGTGTTGATAAGATGTTTGATGTCAGTGAGGGGGCTTTTCAGGGGTATGGATGATGTGGATAAAGTAGCACCTCTCCTTACGCCAACTACACCTTCATCTCTCTCTCTCTTTCTCTCTCTCTCGCTAGATCACTCTTCCTCTCTCTTGTCCTCTAGCTCTCTCTATCTTGCTATGTCTCTCACTCTCCCCACCACTCACCCCTAACACACAGTACAACTGGCAGACATGGATATCAATGCACCAAAATGCCGGATGTAGCATGTGTGTAACACATAAAATCACTCGAAGTGTCTTCTCTTATACCGACGTAATAATGTTAAATAATAGCTACTAAATCGTTTGAACAGATTATTAAAGTAACCAACTATATTTTAACCAAAATGCTGCCATGATATGCCATTAGGACTGTCAGGAGAAACACCACACGCCAGGGCACTGCCTTCAAATACCAGTACAGCCTCATATTGCCAGGTTTGTCATCCTATGTCAATGATAGCCTCACATGCCATGTATAGTCATATGCTAAATACAGTTCAACATGTCCAGGTGCCACCACAAGATGCCATGTGTAGCTTCCTATACGAGAGTGCTGCCATCTTATGACAGTTATACCTTCACGTCATGTATTATTTATAAACTCACATGACATGTTTTATCATACCATGTTAGTTAAAGCATGCTTTATCCCGGCACTGCCTTCATATGCCAGGTTCAGGCTCAAAGGCCCTGGTGCTGTCATTTTACACAATTTAATGCTTCACATGCATTGTACAGAAAACTCGTGCAAGCTGCAGCCACACTTGAGCAGGTGATACTTAAGCAAAATGCCCCGAGCAGCGGGGGCATTACCGACTCAGGTAATGCCCCTGCCGAGAGGGGTATATAGCTATTAGTAACCCGGCCCACAAAAACTGCGTGACCGGGGCACTAAAAAGAAGACAAAGAAAGGGCCGCCGCCATGGATAGGGAAAATGGAGTCTGTTTTCCCTTTCCATGGCGGCCATCCGGAGCGGACGTGCTGGAAACAGAAGCATTTCCAGCACTTCCGCTCCCAAAGGTAAGTGCGGTTGAGAGGGAGGAAGGGAGGGGAAGAAAAAAAAAACCTAGTTCCCCAGCGGGAGACGATAGAAGCCTCCTGCCGTGTGGAGGCTCAGAGCAGGGATGGCCCCTCTCCGATTCTCCAAATGGCAGGAGGCTGCCATCGTCCCCCACCGGGGACAAGGGATAGAAGGTAAGTGGGGTGGGGAGGGAAGGGAGGCGGGAGGAGGAAGGGGGGAAAAAAACAAAAAAGCCAAAGCCTTACCTGAGTCCCCGGCGGGGGGTGAAGGCAGCCTCTCGGCCTTGGGGAGGCTCGGAGCGGGGATGGCCCCGCTTTGAGCATCCTCATTGGCTGAGGGGTTGCCACGTCAGAGGGATTCCCGGCCTGGTAATGACTCAGCGAGGGCCAATCAGAATGGCTCTTTCATTCTGATTGCGCCCTCGCCGGGTACTAATATCATATACTAAGTGCAACCTGAGCGAGTTACCAATGTCATCTAATACACCATACACCTGCAGTCTGGTGTAAGATACAGCCTAACATGTCTAGGTGAACCTCTGTCGACTCCACAAGACATGCATGTTATGTCATGCCCTGGCCTCTAAAGCAAAAGCAAGTATCAGAGAATGCTGAAAAGTTAGGGCCTGTCTGAGAGTTAAGTGGACTTTTAGTATTCTAGTGAGCAATACCCTACTCCTCTGATTACTGTTGCCTTTTCTAACTCTCATGGTACCCCGACATGTACCTGCCATTTGCCCTCCACTGTGTTTACCACTGTACGTGATTCCTCAACTGTCACTCGGGTTCCATTCGTGTGCATTTTTGCAGTTGTTAGAGTCTTGGTGCTCAATAGGTGTGGGGGGATTAAATTCCTCTTTCCATGAAACTAATCCACCTGCATTGTCAGACCTAAACTACCAATTGAAAGTAACTTGTATTGTCTGACTAGTATGGTGTAACCAATGAGCCTGGAGATTGTCTGGAGAATACAGAAACCAGAAGCTTAAAAAACAGAGAGAAACTGTCCTCTATTGCCACAGGGCAGAGCCTTAGCCCCCATTGATCACATCTTTTTGAATTACATATATTACCAAACAAGGTGTTAGTCCTCCGTTTTACACTCACGCACCCTATTACACTTACTCTCTCTACTGCCCTGGATTGCGCCATCCAAGGGTGTACAACCTACCAGCGCTTTGAGGTTATACCAATGATATATAGAGTGCTATATGAATGCCAAATAACATAACATAACATTCCATCAGCTAGAACAGAACATAGTGACAGGCATGGGAAATCCCTAAAGCTCAAGCACCGACCAAACCCCTGAAAGATTCACAGAGGTGGCGAAAAGCCCAGAGATACGTCATACTCCAAATACAAGAAAAGAAAGCAAAACTCTCTGTGAGACAAATACAGGAGAAGAGAAGAACCAAATATGAGTGGAAAGTGGTAAAAGTCCCATAGATGTGCAGCAAATACCCAGAGGTAAGAAACACGGTGGTGTTCACAATACTCATTCTGGGAACTCACATAGTGCGACCCAAAGACAGAAATGAGAAGAAACAACGCTATAAATATCAAAAAGCTTGAGAACTTAGGAAAAAAAGAAAACAATGGAAATGAAAGGTGCCCAAATACATTACTGACTATGCATTGTGCAGCATTCTGTGGTAATTAAGGATGTGCTCACAAGTTAGCTACGTTCGTGAGCCTTTATTACCATTATCCAGTAAGCTTGTGCGTGAAACATCGGCGTCCCACCCTCCCAGTATGGATCTCTCTCACTCTCTCCTAAAGGCTCCTCCAGAACCCTCATGCAGCATTCCACGCTCTCAACATTCCAACAGCTCTCACAAGTATACATCACAACCATTCCCAGAGTATCACAAGTTGCATTGGACATTGCAGAACAAAGCCATAGCTTCTCAAAATAAAATAAAATAACTCCCAATGAAAGGGCCATGACAAAATTGAGGGAGAGAACAAAATAAGTGCACCCAAGAGGGTGACATGAAACCGACACATCATGGGGTCTTTTAAAAAGAAAAAGGACAGAGGATGGCCTCCATGGGTGGTTCCACTGCCTAGGTAACCACAATCACGCTGCCGCATCTCTCACTCACTTATATAATGCCAGTGTACACAGCCCCTCTAGACCTTCTACTAACCATTAATAACATGCATCTACATAAAATCCCCCTAAATAACACTATCCATACATAATATTATTCCTGTTTAACATTGACCTAATTGATGCTCTAAGCATTCGTATAACTATAAACAGGCATTCACATTTACACATAAATATACACCACAACAAAAATATACTCTGCTCTTGGATTTCACCACAGGGCAGCAGCTCACACACTGCCTGGGGCCTTTTGAGAAAGAGCCTGTCCAGCCTGGCTCTGGGTGGACCGACAGCCACCATGGCCCAGTGGGTGCCCAGTCTTCTCCAGGCACACTGCCCGAGGCCACATTAGGTAAGCTGTGTTGCCCAACACACTCAGCCTGGCTCTGCATTCTCTTCAGACGCTGGGGGCCGCTTGAGGCTGTGGCCCTCACAGGGGGCTGTTTCCTTTCTTTGCTTCTCATTCTCTTCTCCCTTCTTTCTCTCTCACTTGTTGGTGCTCCCTGACTTCCAACGGTCCTTACTTTCCAAACTTTTAGACACTTTTCTCCTCTGCCCAGCCAATTCTTGGGCAGATGAGGTCTGCCCTACAGTTCTTCTCTCTCTTATAATATTCCATTCAACCTCAGGATGGGCCGGATGGATCAGTCCAGGCAAATAAACTCACCTAACAAACAAACACACAATAAGGGATGTGATATACAAGCCCTAGAGTCTGTGTCTTATGTCTAGGTATCCCTTAGGGGACAAACGTGCAGCCCTATCTAGCCGGGCCTAGTTTGGGCAGTGGGCTACAGGTGGCAACGTTGCTAAATTGCTACATCTCAAAGGAACAAAAAGGTATAGCCCCCAACTGAAAATAAATAGGGTCATCTCATATTGGAATCAAGAGAAAAGCCATGAAGTTCTTTGAGGGAGCTACAAAGAGGAAAGAAAACCTAGAGAATAGGATATTCCTATTCAAACACAATCCAAAAAACCTACAAAAGTATGAAACCCTATTATTTGGAAACACAAAGAAAGGAGATCATGATCCCCACCCATGATGAAGACATAGGAGCTTATATTTGATGTTCAGCGTTGTGGAATATATGCCACAAATGGATTTTACGTTTACAACACCATAAATTCAAGGCCTATGCGCCTAATATTGGTCATTTTATGCCATATGCTGGTTTCCAAAGTGAAACGGCAGTACTGCCTTGGAAGCCTGTGTAAGGCATAAAAGTATGGCGTATATACCTGTGTTGCACAATTACGCTGCGCTGCGTCAGATTCGTTTCTAGATCTGCAAAAATCACTGCATATCTGGAGGTGGCAAGTGGAAATGGGATGCCAAGTAAGAGCATTCCCACCTGTCTAATAGCCCTCACAGACTGCCCCCCCCCAATCAGTCCCACAGCATTAAGCCCAGGCAAGGGCTAACAACTGTGGGGCAAGCAAAATATACCTCTGGCACCCTCAGCCCCAGGATTCCCGGAGACCCCCTGCCTCCAGTGCTCCCTGATGCCTTCTGCTCCCAAAACCCTCTGACACCCCCTACCCCCAGGACCCCTGGATGCTCCCTGCCACCAGAACCCTCTGAGACCCCAAGAACCCTGGAAATCACTTGCCTGCAGGAACCCCTGACACCTTCTCCCACAAGAACCCCTGGCAATCCTTAGGATCCCCTGATAACCTATGCTCCCAGGACCACTTTAGATTTCTGGGCCCGCTTACACCACCTTCCCTAGAACCCACTAATACTCCCTGCACCCACACCCTGTGACACCCATGTCCCCAGGATACCCTGATACCCACAGCCCCCAAGTCAATGCACTGCCTCCTAGTACCTCCTTTCTGCCCAGTATCATCACATCACATTCTCCATTGTCCCCCTAACTCAGATCATTGGACAATTCACTGCACCTGAGCCAACCACCACTTGGCAACTCTCTAACATGACCAGCATGTGACCTTTTCAGCCCAACAACACTGGGAACACAACAGGACCATGCCCATAAATGCTGCACCAGTTTCACAGATGAGGAGATGAAGGTGCTAGTGAAAGTTGTCATAAAGGAGGTTGTCCACCTCGTGGTTCCTGCATGCCTAAAAATCTCACTACGCCAGCGCCAGTGCAACAAAATCTCAAAGGCCATTGTCGTAAACATCAATGTTGTAGCAACAACACCCCACTGGGTTGGCCACATCCTTAAGAGATGTGTCTACAAGTTGGTCTTAAATCACTGCAGGGAGTACCTGGCTCAGGAGGTGGATCAACACCACCAACCGTGGACCTGTGCCCACATATTCAAATGTATTGTGAAATCATAAATCAACTGTAATCGGAGATGCAGACAGAGACATTCCCTTCTCTCCTAGTTCAGTAGATGATGTTTCTCATAAATCACAACAGAGAGAACCCTTGGCCCTGCCAGGGTAGCAGGTAGTATCAGTTGATATTGGGTCCCCTGGGAGGCAGGGTTCTCCACCTGGCTAGGAGGTTGTAAACCAATTTGCAGCACCTTGTCACCACCAGTTGATACCATTGCAGCTGGGCCCTCAACCCAACATACGATGCAAATGCCTGGAGACAGAGACCAGGACACTGGAACGTCTGTCACCACCATGGACAATGTCCCCATGGCACCATGTGACATTCCCCTACTGATGCCTCAAGGCACCCTGGTGGTGGTGGAGGACATTGCCACCACTTCTGTGGAGCCATCACTTCGAAGGCCAGCAAGGGAGTGTGCTGCACATATCCCAGGGACTTCTATTTATCTGGCAACTGCAGACCATACATCCAGCTTTTCCAGCCCACATTCTGCACTAATTTCACATGCCCCTGTAGCTGCCGTCTCTTGGCAGACATAATTGAGACTGACAGCCATGGAGGCAGCCCAAGCATGGGCAGATGTCAGTGAGAAGGAAATGCTTGAGATCTGCCTGTCACTTGTCCCAATGTTGGGGCATGTCTAATAGTACCTGGGAGATCTACGCACCCTGAATTTGTGGCAGCCTATTGGCTGAGGGAAGACCTGCTTTTCCGTCCCAAGAGAGCATACAGAGGCACCACTATATATTTGCACACAGAACCAACAGGGCCCATGTATAACTGGGCAAGCAGACTAGGCTCAAACAGTCAAGTATAGAACCACGTTAAACCATGAAAATTACATGAGAAATACACTTGTAAGGATTTCACAACACATCTCACTGATACCTCAAAGGCTGTACAGTTTGCTAAATTGAATTCTCACTTTTATAGATTCTATGCTATCACATGATTTTTACCTCCCTTCTTCCCTTCTCGTATTTCCCTTTGTTTACCCTGCATTCACCCATACACTGCCAAACATCACCAGGGCACTATTGCCAACTGGCCTGGTGCCCCCCAAATTAAGCCATAGAGTCATAGAGGGAAAGCTGATATAAAGGGATACATGCTTATTCCCACACTACAAGGGTTGCCCAAGAACATCTCAGGGCTATCACACAACCAACTTATCCTTTCTCTAACAAACAATAGTTAATGTCTATAAATTGCATCATTGAATACCACAAGTGGTCTCTTCTGCCACTCTGTCAATTAGCAGCCCAAGCAGAAAGTCTTCATATTACTGCTTAGGTGCCCGTAATTACACAATCATATTCCTTTCCTCCTCAACCTTAGTTTCAGACGTCAGCTATGCCTCATCTAATATCTCTAATTATGATGTTTCATAAAGAAGTAGATAAAAGTATAAATAGTTTACATGCAGTGTGAAAGAAAGTGGTTATCAGCAATGTGAGTAAAGGTTGCAAGGGGGTAGCAAAGAAAGATCAAAAGGAAGATGAACATCAAAGGCTTAAATTCAAGTTAACATTTCTGGCAAAAATGTATTTGGGGAAAAATGCATAAGCCCTCATTTCATTTGAGTACAGTGGTGCAGTACAAACGTGGTGCTAATTCCATTACTGACACTTTCTTGGGCAATGAACGGAATTTTTGCTACCTTTACCAAAAATATGAATTCTGAGTCTGATCTTAAAGTGGATGATTTATGGCCAAATATTTGCACGTTCATTATGAAGAATGACTGCTCATGGCAAATCCACGAAATTCCCTATGCACTGCCATGGATTCCAAAAGTGGGGATTTTCACTGTCATACAACCACTCGTAAGCCTGTGGTAATGCCACGGCACAGAATGGTAGTAACTGTAAATAAGTGTGTGGTAAATTAGCACATTCACCACCAATTTACTGACAAGCTTGTAAGGAAGCCCATACACCCTAACAGAGAAAAGCTGTGCAACATGCAGCTGCAGAATAAATATGACAAGCCATTCCATGACTTAACACATAACAACTGAAAAAGCTGCTTTTGTTGCGAGATTGTTATGAAATTGGAGGGAAGAGTGGCATATGTGCAGCTATTCTTATGAGACAAAATTAACATTGTCTAGAATTATTAGGATAAGAGATCAAACTTCAACAATCATCACACAAGATCAGGAACATGTTCAAATACTTTTTTAAAGACTACCCTAATTTATCTCCACAAGATCAAGCTTTATCAAAATCCAACTATTTGATGTTCTTCATCATAGAACTTTGATGCGAGGATTTCAGTTACTCTGGGTAACTTGATTACTATAAAAGCAGTGACCCTGACATAATATGTAACGAAGTCTACATAATGCTGACTCATTATATAGCAAATCCTATCACACATCTTTTACAGACAATGCTTAAAAAGCAAATTCTTTTAAATTGTGTCTTGAATCTCTGATCTCTTTTATTATTGAGAAAGGATGCATACAATATCTTTTGAAATTGATGTCAACCAATCTATAAAATCAATACAGACTTCATGATTGTTTTCTAAAATTGCAATGAATTATACATGTAAAATAATTGTAAATGAATTTATTTTGATGAGCAGTGATCTGCTCTTTTCTATGCTCTCTCTGCAAACATTCTTCAACTTGTATTAGCTGCTGATCAGTCTACCCTTTAAAAACCCTATTATAAAAATGCTCAGTATAGAGGCATTATGTCATGTTACTGTGTACTACTGAAAGCTATTAATGAAATGTCCTGACAGTCTTTGTGCAGGTAATAAGCTACTGTGCACTAATTAATTCACAGACAGCATCAAACAAAAGCATTGAAGCCATTTCTTATTCAAAGTAGCTCTTGCAAAGTGTCCTGCTGGGAGAATTTGAAGTTACTACAATGAGTTATTAAAAGATCTTACTTGATCAACTAAATGATAGACAACTACATTAAATATTCATGTACTATGTATGCAGATAATCATATGGTTTGCAATATTCCTTCTGATCATTATTTGACCAAATAATTCATAATATGCAAATAATGTTGCCCATTCTCTAGGTACAGATTTAATGCTATAAAACATTCCCAAATGTTGTGGAATAATTTCACTGCTCAAACAACACTCATAACCCATAAAATGTGTGCCTGATGTTGTTGCACTACATGATTCAGGAGATATGATTAAAGTGAATGTTCTCCCAATGAATAAATAAATAAAGTTGTTTCCAACTATTGATATGTACCTACCAATATTATACTGAATCATATGAACATTGTACAAATTGACCTTTTCCTGAAGTTTTGTTTCTTTACACATGTAAAGCGGAGGGCCTTCTCTATTGCCGCCACCAAATTATGGAATGAGTTACCTGTTACCCTTAGACATGTTGAGAAATACGTTCAATTCCGCCGTCTTCTGAAAACCCTGCTTTTCTAGACAGCTGTAATTCATTAGTGTTTTGTGTGTCTTTCTCGTATCATGCCCTTGCCCATTATAAACGCTGATAACATAACATAACATATAGAAAACAATATATTCCTGTACATTTTTCACCCACATCTTAAACTCAAGTCTGAAAATTGCACGGAAAACATGAGACTGGTGAGATGAAATACCTGCACTTTAAAGTATAAAAGCATTATTGCAGTTTATTCTGCAATGTAAGAAATATGACAACAGATCCTTATAAGCCACTATTCTACCTATTCAAACCAAATTGGCCAATATGTTATAAAGGTATGATTTTATAACATATGTATACTTGAAGCTCAACCCCTCCAAGACTGAATTCCAACTCCTCACCAACAACACCGAACACCCAGACATACAGACCTGGCTATCAACCATGAACACTGAGGGCTTCACACCCTAGTTCATCTCCTGTGCCAAGTATCCCCAGGTCCCACATTGAGAAACACCTCTCCTTCAAGACACACATAGCTAAGAAAACCTAGGCAGCTTGGTATCAGCTCTTCCTCCTACTGAAAGTCAAGCCCTTTCACTCGCTGGACATCTTTAGATCCACTGTTCAAGCACTGGTCCTATCGCACCTGTTTGTGGCCAATGTCCTCATCAAAGGCCTCCCGTTGTCCTCTATTGTGCCCCTGAGAAGAGTCCTACATGCTGCTGCAGGCCGCATCAAGGGTCTATGCAGATATGACCACATCACCCCGGCCCTTATCGACCTTCAATGGCTCTCATTACACACACAAATCACCTTCAAGTCTTGCTGCTTCATCTATAAGGCAGTCAGCCTCAAGTCACTCAGCTACCTCGTGGTGAAACTCAGCATCTCTGGGGGACAGTGTACCACCAGAAGCCAGGACATGTGCAGATCTGATTTCTGGTACTGCAAAAAGCAAAGGACCAGAAAACAAGCCTTCACTGCCTACACCCCAACACTATGGAACTTCCTCTCGGTCAGCATCAGACTTGCCCCCACATATCTACAATTCAGAAAATAACTCAAGACCCACCTCTTCAAGGAGTCTCTCCTCCTCAACACACAGGCCATCACATCACCCCAGTGTCATCTGAATCATTAGACACTATCCTCACCTCCCCTCCCTGCCACCCTATATAGTTGTTTCCCTCCTCTGTGTCTCTCTGTATTCTACCCCCGATGTATATCTGTTCTGTTGTTACCTCTGAAAAGTGTTCTGTTATTCATCTGTACTGGTGTATACCTCTATAAAGCACTCCGTTGTGTATCAGTACTGTTGTATCCCTTGCAAAGCACTCTGTTGCTTCTCAAATCTATGTCCACGCTCAATAAATAATAATGATATTATTATTATTAATATTAATAATGATAATAATAATAATAATACTTAAAGTACATAGGATTACATTTGGCATCTAATATTCACTTAATTGTGTTGATCAAATTATAAAACAAATGGAATATATTTGAAACAGATTCACCAAAACTGTACCCTCATTGCAAGTTTGAAAATAAAAGACCATCAGCACAGAATTGTCTTTTGATGAATATTTGAAACATGGTAAACATTAGTCTTTTTCCATATTTTCTAAATTGTCTGTAGTTATATCTCCTGAAATGTGCAAATGATAGCTAACCGTAGACATTATTCCAATGATCTTTGTGTGAGATCAAAGAACCATATTGGCCCTCATTACGACCCTGGCGGAAAGTGACTGACCGGACCGCCACAGCGTAAATAGCGTTTCCGCCATTGCACGAAGGAGCAAAGTGCTGCCCATTCCGACCCATCGGGCACGAGCACCACGCCACGGCGGAAGTGCAAAGTTCGCGATGGCGGAAATGACCCCAAAACGGCCCACACCGCCGCCGTACGGCGCCCTAGGTGCAATACCGCCACCCCTCTTAGCGGTCACCGCAGTGTGCGCCTACCGGAAAGTACGGTGACCGGAAATATACGGAAACGGAAGTAAAAACATGGGCCCGGAACGGGAAACATCCCGCCGTACACCTATAAAACCACTAAAACCACACAACCACTAAAATCACTACCCTGAAACACACCCCAACCCGTCACCCACCCTAGCGAAACCAAGAAAAATGGGAAAAGTAGCGAAGAAAGCGTGCGACCGCAAGCGGCAGGTCCACTTCTCCCGTGAGGAACTCACCGTGCTAACAGAGACCCTCCAGGAGAATGCTGCCGTCGTCTTCTCCACGCAAATGACCAGAACGGCACTTGCAAACAAGAAGACCATATGGGCTCTGGTAGCACAGCGGGTAAGTGCGGTGGGGACCGCACCCCGCACCCCACAGCAATGCCGCAAGCGATGGGACGACCTGCGGATACGCGTCCGCAGCATACTCTCTGCCAACCGCAACATTGCCACAGCCACCGGGGGAGGTCCTGAATCACCCATCAAGTTGACCCCCTGGGAAGAAATCTGTGCCTCCACCATCGGAATGGAGAGCATAGAGGGAGTCGGAGGGATGGAGAAAGGAGTGCAGACATCCGAAGATTCAGGTAGGTGGGCCCGATAAAACAATGCCAAATCCACACAGTCCATCCATGTGAAGTACCATGCGTCCACATAGTGCAACAGAAACACATGTCCAGGAGAACGTCCACACACATCGGCCTGATAGCGCACGTTAAAACCCACAATAAATACATAAATAATTAAAAACCCCTAATACACGCACTTCACGTGCAGCAGGCACACCCTAACTGCAGGCTGCCAAACAACTGCACCCTCACTCCACACACAAATTAAAGCACCTCCAAGGCCCCGACCCAAATCACCCTCAGGTACCACCCCAAAGCATGTGATACAATGCCATTCCAATTCCCACAGACCCATCAATAACCCTCGCCCTCCTTTACTCCACCACAGGGTCCGATCCAAACGACGAGCTACAGGACACCCCTACCAGCACACCTGCAAAGAGGGCCAAGACCAACGGCCAAAGACCCTCCACCTCAGCTGCACGCATCAAGACACGGCAGCAGCACAAATCAGGTGGCAGCACAGAGGAGGGAACATCAACAGGCACCCCAGCAGCCAGCATGCCCACAACACCACCACCACAGGTCCCCCCAATGGATGCCACAGAAGGCACTGCCTCTGGTGGCAGCAGCACCATAGGTGACACCCCATTGATGGCAGCATGCTCCGACACAGAAAACGGGGATGTCGAAGTCAGATCCATCCATGACCTGTCCCAATCCCCCTGTCTGTCCCATCCCGTACAACATGAGGATACCACGCAGGGGCACCCACAAGACGACGACTGGCCATCCCCCACAAGCCCTGTGGCAAGGCAACATGAGGACAACAGCCCCTCTGTGGCACCCCCGCAAATGGCCATGGCCCAGCAGAGGCAACAGTCCCTCGACCAGTTAATCGTACAACAGCAGCAACTGGCCACACTCCTCAAGGACCATGCCGATGAATGTGGGGGCACTAAGGCAGACATAGAAACATCAACTGAGACACTTAGGGCAGAAATGGAGAGAGGTACAGAGACGCTAAGGGCACAAATGGAGAGTAGCACCGAGAGCCTGAGAGTCCAAATGGAGAGAAGCACCGAGAGCCTGAGGGGGGAACTGCATGCGACGTCCAAAGACGTATGTGCCGAACTTGCCGCAGTGCGCCGTGTGCTCACTGAGCTCTCGCAAACCCTTAGGGACATGCATGGACGTGAGCAGGCAGACACATCATCCGTTGCAAGTTCCGTCCAGGGCAGCCCCCAACGTAGATCTGGAAGGAACCTGCGCTCCACAGGCAGGGGTGCCCCTGATACCCGCAGAGGGGGCTTGCAATAGCGACAGCCCACTGACAATGAGCATCTTTGGACACTGGTGTTCGGGGGGGAGGTAGGAGGGTGGAGGGGGTGTGTTGGGCTCACTTGGGTGGCGGGTCGATAGGGTGTTCAACATGACATCACATATGCCATAAAAAGTGCACGATCAACCAATGAGATGTGTGGACATTGATCTTTGTGTACTAGGCCATCATAGGCGTACAGTCCATATTGTGCATGTCCCAGACACACGCAGTGCCACGAGTCCCGTGTCCATGTATCAGCCACCAGGCGTGAGTGCTAGAAGCATACATCAATGAGATGCTGACGAATGTCACGGGCCTCCGGTGCCTCGCAGACTCCATGAGGTGCTGCCACATCCCCACCCTCATCATGACCATCATCAGGTGCTTGCAGTTCTGCGTCAGGGGGCATGGGCACATTTCTACGTACGCACATGTTGTGGAGCATGACACATGCCATGACCATCTTTGCAACCTTCTCATGGCGGTACAGGAGTGCCCCGCCAGACCTGCTGAGGCAGCGGAAACGAGTCTTCAGTAGGCCGAATGCCTGTTCAATGACTACACGGGTACGTGAGTGGGCATGGTTGTAGTCCTCCTCATGCTGGTCCCGTGGGTTCCGGACTGGTGTGAGGAGCCATCTCTTCAGTGGATATCCAGCATCACCTGTATGTGGACGAGAAACGTATGATGTGGAATGCCATTGATACGTACGCACACCCCCCCCCCTTCCTGCCAGGTCATTGCCAATTCACATACCCCACATAATCATGCATGTAATGAGACTCACCGAGTAGCCAGGATCTGTTCCCTGCGTGTCGCTCCATGTAGCGTGGTATTGTAGAGTTCCTCAAGACCATAGAATCATGGGTTGATCCAGGGAATCGGGCACAACAATGTGTAATGATCCTGTTGGAGTCACACACCATTTGTACATTCAGGGAATGAAATTGTTTTCGGTTGCGGTACTGGGCCTCCATGGCATGTGGGACGACCAATTCCACATGGGTGCAGTCGATGGCACCAATGCAACCCGGTATGCCGGCAAGTGCATGGAATCCCACTTTTGTGTTGGTAATTTCCTGCTCCGAGCGTGGTAGAGAGATGTAGTCGTCTGCGTGCTGCAGGAGGGCATCGAGCACTTGCAATAGTGTCCGTGAGAACAGTGGCTGAGAAATGCCATGCAACTGTCCGACTGTGTGCTGGTAGGTGCCTGTGGCCAGGAAGTGGAGTACAGACACCACCTTCAGTAGGGGTGGGATGGCGGTTGGGCTATCTATCATGCTGACAAGGTCAGCCTGTGTCATGTCCACAATGGCGGCTATGGTGTCCCGGTCCAGACGGTAGAGGGTGTGGATCTGCTCATCAGTGAGGTTGAACGGATGTGCTCGGAGGCGTGGGATTGCGGGCTGCCTGCGTGGTGGTAGTGGCTGTGCTGGTGGGCCTTGCTGGCCCTGCCTTGGCCTCCTCCTCCTCCTGCGTCTCCTCCGTGCGGCTGGTTGTAGTTGGTGTTCGTCTTCTTCTTGGAGTTGGAGCACTTGCAGTGCTATCAGGTCCCCCAGGGCCAACATCGCGAGTCCTGCCGGTAGCATTTCGGTGTGGTTGTGGGAGGAGACTGGCTGTGCAATTTATGTGTTTTCAGGCTGTATGGCCTCCACCTGTGGTGATTAATTCCACCTGTGCAAACTGCTCTCCCCTTTTGCCGAGCACGTCCCGCGCACAACGCTGCAATTCGGGGAATGGCATCTTGCTATTGCAATCATGTATTTGTACCCGATGGCCGTGTAAGATTGGTTGATATGTTCAGTCTGCTGTGGTCCCATTGTTTCACATACTATCTGTGCAGTCGCGAACAGACTTGTGAAGGGTCAGTGGAACGTAGTACTCGAGTAACGGTGGGCCCTCATGCATCACTGTACCGAGTTGCAACGACGGGCGGGGCGTCCCATTTGTGGGTGAAGGCAGTTGCCATTTTCACACACAGCCGCACTCGATGGAATAATTAGTGATTTCAAACTGCCACAGATGCCTTTTCGACGTGATGTTGCAAATGAGGAATTCGAAGGGCGGCGCTTTCGGTTTCCAGCTAGCGGCGAGGAGATGCCCACAGGTCTGACTGCAAATATAACGTTCTATTGTTCAATGTCCTTGAGACAGGGCCCATGGCGAGGAAGCAATGATTGATATGAATAGTTTGGGATGCGCAATAGCTACGTGGGCGATGAGGCCGGCCGTTCCCAAATACATGTTACTTCACAACACTGGAATCACGGGCTGGGGCACTGTGGATTTTGCAGGCTGCATAACGTACAGACTCAATGGATGTTTCTAATGTTATGTGAGTAATTATTCAGGCGTTTTGATTCCGGGATGAGGGAATGATGAATGGATGCATGGGCAGGTGATTTGATACAGAGTTTGCCATGTACAGGGCTTCTTGGGATCTATCCGCCTCCCCTACGCTATGTGATGCAGGGCTGCCATAGTGGGACCATCGTCTATCTGGCCTTGTTGAGCCCTCCATGTCTCGACGCGCCCTCAGACACTTGTGTCCATGCACGTTAACATTCCCATCTGATGGATTCTGTTTTGACAGTCGCATGCACAGGTACACTCGTTTGTGAAGGTGTTTGCACCTCGATATAGATGGTTATGAGTCGCAAGTGGTTTTGGGGTGGTGATGATCCTTTGGAGTGGGCTAGCATGCATATGGCTGTGGATTTCGTGTGATCATTGAAGTGAGTTGTTGGAATGTAGTTCTGATGGCCATTCTGTTCTTTTTCTTTTCTTTTGGTTGACAGGTATCTCCTCCCCTTTTGCCACTGCCATCTGTATGCCACTCCTGCAGATGGCTTTTACTCCCGACACCTGCTGCTTCGTGTTAATCAGTGGAGCAGCATTACGATCTTATGGGACGATCGCCAATGGCCCACATGCCCTTACGCAGTACTGGTGGCTCGGAGCAACATTTCGGCCTTTCAGCTGGACTAGTGCCTCCCCATTGGGACGGCCCTGCGGTTCTGTGCGCTTCCATGTTGCCTTTTCGTACGTGAATGTGGCTCTGTGTACCATGGGGGAACAGGGCGACACACAAGTAGTGGCTGGTCATTTCTTGCGGATGCAGCCCACAATGGTGATTGGTGTTTTGGAGTTCATGGCCTGATGGCTGTATGGGCTTGGTGACTTTGATGTGCATAAAATTTCTATTCTGATTTGGCCCGTGTAGCGTTTTTCTTTGCAAGTGATGTGGCATATGCCTATTTGGGGGGCGATGTATTGTGAGGAGATCTGCATTGGGTTCCAGCTTCGGAGTTTAGTTGCGTGGTACTGTACTGGGCGCGTTTGCCTACTAAGCCCGTGAGGTCAGGGATGGGGGCTGCCAATATGACAGTTTGAATGTTGTCATGCTCAGGGGCGGGGGATTGGGTTTTGTGTAACAGATGCCGGTCAGCCAGGTGGACTGGTGGAATGATGTGGTTCTCGGAATATTGCTGGTCACAGGTGCCTGTGTTTGCGTGCGTTTCTTGGTGGGGGACTGTGGTCATGTCCATTGGGATGGCTTCTGTATTCGTGCCATCTGTGCCCTGCAGCTCCCATTGGCCCCTCTTGTGTTTCTTTTGTTCGTTGCCATGCATGGGTGACTTGTACATTTCAATGGTTGCATTGTGACTTCATTGCACCTACGGGGAGTTGTACTTTGTGGGCAGGGAGCGGTGTACAGGCACTCAGTGGGGCCGTTTACGGTTGATTCGCGATGCCGTACTTCTCACCATGGCGGAATGGTACATTACGCCATGCCTGATGGCGTTAGGTACATTTCCGCTAGGGTCGGAATTGGCGTACCCTTGCGCCATGGTGGTGTTTGCGGTTTCGCATGGCGCTCGCGCGCGTGCTTGGTGCAGTTAGCGTTGGCGTTCACTACGGTGTCGCTAATGGCTTCGTACTTTGCGGTGACGGGTCATAGTCGCACCGAGCGCTATTCGATGGCGGTATTGCATTTCCGCCATCGTTTTCCGATTTCCGCAAGGGTCGTAATGAGGGCCATTGTCTTTATCTATCATAGTACAAATGTCTGCTGAAAGATTTTGACTCAATACCATTTTTTGGAAAAAAGCCTTCCCATGGATTGGAGTTGATAATCTCCATAGAGCTGCTGTTCTCTCTAACTGAAATAATGAGGGCACTGATTAAGCATCCTAATCTGAAGATTCCAGGAAATTATGTAATACCTTTTTTAACTTGATGGTACATGACACTTTTAAAACAAATGTATTTCCCTCAACATAGAGAGTTTACGGCAATAGTACCCATTTCTGAAAAAGGTGACAGATTGTGCCCTGCTAGCTTTAGGCCAATCTCCCTTTTGGATTCTGATGCAAATTTACATGGGTGATTAGTCTATTTGAGATTACTGTACAAGATTGGATTGTAGATAGGAAAGTAATGGCTGACACTCAATTAGGAATTATCCAGGGACTAGGCATGGCTGAATAAACACTAAACTGGTACATCTGATGATCAAAATAGACAAATGCAAATTTGACAGCAGTTTACCTGATCTCGAGCAACTGGTCAAAAATAGGCATTCCATAAGGTTCACGTAGACTCTTGTTATTACTTTATGAAGATATAATGGCTAGCATTCGATTCGGAGTGATGGTGCGCATATGGGCCCTTGTTTAATTGGCAAAGGAGTACATCAAGAATGCATACTTGCGTCAGTAGGATTTTATATATAAATATAGTAATTCATTGAAAGGGAAATTTAAGGGTGAGAGTACAGGTGTCCCGATAATAAATGGTAGAAAAATAGGAGTCTGACCATAAGTTTATGATATAATAAATGAATCCAGTAAATTGAACCTGTATTCATATCACACACAAGTGCCGACATGATCAAAGTACCGAAAAGCAACATTCATATATATTGATATAACTCAGTGCCAGAAAATGCCAGAACATGTATTTTTAAGTAATGTAATGGAACTGCATAAGTCCATACCAATCTATGCCTTGCACAATGTGGTAGGACTCCCAGATTGAAAATACCACCTAAAATGTGCCCCTTTTTCTCTCTTTTTATCTGTATGGACCAATGTGAAAGCCATGATTACACAACTTATACTAATAGCACTCATCAAACTTAGAAAAGTTGGAGGCCATCAAATGAGTTTGAAGTTATTAAATATTATCACTACAAAATGAATGCACAGGCAATATGGGAAAACTTAAATGTGACCACAAAAGTGACACGTGATCTACAAATAATCACTTCTGCTAAAAGAGATCGACAATAGTTTTTGAAGTCTTCTAATACTGCACGTAGCCATCAAACATACCTGCACCAATTAGAACCTTATTTGAAATGGAGTTTAAGTAACTCTCAGAAAATAATGTTAAAACAGTTGCACTTCATTGCAGCACCATTATATACAGTGCAAGGATCCAGGACAGATTTTGAGCATCCTGTAATTGCACATGTCTTTTGTCGTGATCAAATTGAGACTCTTACACATATCCTGATTTTCTGGCCAAAATACAACTTAATTAGAGCTCAAGCTTTGATCCAACCCATGGGTAACATAGATTTTACATAGTAGAAACCAACTTAGCAATACCTGCTGTCATTATGTATTTATGTTTACTTTTTATGCTTTAAATACTTATCGTCATTGTGTATTGAACTAAAGGTCATTAAAAAACCAAAGTTACAATAAAGCTGGATGAAGTATTTTAGTACATTTTAGAACATTTAATTTTATTTTCCATAACTGTACTCTTAGGGATGTGTAGATATTGGCTGGTAGAAAGTGATTGTACCCAATATTGGTAGGGAGGCAAGTCAACAAAATGCAGAATGTGGTTATTTCAGAAAGAAAATATATATATATTATAATGACAGTGATACACGAGGCTAATTTTTACTGTGAAGTGGATGGCCTGTTCTGAGAATACATGAATTAAGGCATATATTTTTATACTGTATTGATGGTATAACTTGGAGTATGATTTGTGCATCTGATTTTAATTATTGCATGCTTTGTTTTATGGAATGGATATTATCCAAATAAACATGTTGATGATAATGTTAAAACAAAATGCCATCAGGTATTATGGACAAAAAATAAATAAATATACTTTACAGGAATGATATATTCCCACAATAGGACCAGTGGTGGAGCAATCCATATACCATTGTTAGTGATTTTCAGACCATTTTTGCTACATGTTCAAGATGTGTTTATCTTTCTTTAAACATACTGGCTAGATTGTCTACTAGGTCATTCGCTTGAAATGCTGGTTTTGCATTTTCACTCCAAACCTGCAGTGGGAATCCAAAACCATAAAAAGCAGACACATGCTCACATCCGCCCTACCAAACTAGGGAGGACATAAACTAGGGCTGGGCGTCCTTCCTCTGAGAAACTCAAATGGAGAAATTCTAGTTGTAGAATGAGGAGCAAATCTATATGTTACCACAAACTCATCAGCAGCCTCCCTCCAGTCCTTGCCTTTAGCAATAGTACCTCTGATACTGTCCTTGATAACTCTGTTAAATCTCTCAACTATTTCATTAGTCTCTGGATGATAAACCAAACTTGTTTTGTACTGTATACTATTTCCTTTTAAGAATGTGTCCTTATACTCTGAAGCTAATTCCAAACCATTATCTGTAATGATAACTGACAGATATCCCTCCCTTTTGAAAATCTCATCCAAAAATGTGATTATGTCTCTCGTACAGAAAGACATAATCAAGTTTCAACCCAATAAGACAACATGTCAACCAAAACAAAGTAATACTTTACATTTCCTTGACACCATACTGGTGCTACAATGTCAGGTCCTACACCTTCCCACAGAATTTCAGGAATAAACATGCGTGTCATTGGCTCCACCCTAGTGACCTACCCTTTGCAAGATTCTTCACATACACGACACCCTCTGACCAACCTCTCCAGTTGTAGGTACATTCCTTACCACCAGAAATCTTGCCTTAATGATTATTTAATTGTTGCCATACCCTGATGACCCTCATGGGCCCTGGTCAAAAAATGTTCACTTACACATTCAGGAGGAAACAACTTGCCTCCCCTCATAAGCATGCAACCTTTACAATGTAACTCATCAAACACCAACTGCAATGCATCAGGAATAGTTCCTTTCCATATTTGGTGACTCTTCACTGCACATTCAATGCGTTCTTTACTGTCTTTTAACACATTATCCTTTAGCATGTCCTCCTGCCATTCTTCTTCTGATACCACATCTTGATTCATCCTTATTATTAAAACACTTGATCTTCCTTGTCTTCATCATTTATCTCCTGTTCTTAAATCACTTTATCAACCTAGACACTAATTCTGATGCCTTATTCTTTCCTCCTGGCACATATTCAACATCCCATTTATCATCCTAAAGACTGGCAAACCATGTTGTAATCCTGGAGAATACTTTGCCTAAACCCGTAGTGGTTAAAATCTCCTTTAAGGGTTTTTAATCAGACCAAATGATAAACTACATACCCCACAAAAAAGGACAGAATGTATCTTTTGCCCATTTACTGCTTATAACTCTTTCGCGATAGTTGAGTAATTCTTTTCTGCTTCTGCAAACGTAATGGTGCATTCTTTCCCATCACTCATTTGAGATAAGACAGCACGCAATCCAGGATTGCTAGCGTCAGTGTTTACCGTACTTCTCTTACTTGAATAATGACTATTAAAAGTCGGTGCCTTATTCAAAGCAACCTTGATATAGCAAAATTCTGCTACACACATACTAAGCCACCAGAAATGGACACCTTTCTTTACAAGTTTCCTTATGTTCACTGAATTCCAGGTTAAACCTTTGTACTCAGCCATACCTAGAAATGCAACCACCTGCGTTTTATCACTGGGACAATTCAAAATGCTATTTACTAGCTCCACCTTTGGTCTGATACCATTCTCTGAAATCTCATGTCTTAGATACTAAATCACAGTTCTGTGAAACATGCACTTTTCCTTACTTTTCCTTACTAAGGGACTCATTACGAGTTGGGTGGCAGCCCTTAAATGTGGCAGTAACAATATTACTGCTGCTTTTAAGGGTCAGCTCAATCTCTATTTGGGCGAAAAGCATTTGCTGGAGGTAAATCACCAGCTTTCCACCTATTTTTGCCCATTTATTCGGCACTATTACCGCTAGCGCTATTACCACGGGCAGTAATAGCGCTGAAACTCCCCACAGTGTCCTATGGACTCTTAAATACATGTGAAATTGCAGCCTTACCACTAATCGTGATCCAGTGCAAATTGCGCTGGACTGAGTAGCGGTAATGCTATTTGTGTTGGCGGTACACAAGGCCATGATGAGGCCCTAAGTGTTAACCCATATTCCAGAAAAATATCCCAAACTCTCTTCGACCTCCTATCATGCACATCCACAGTTTCTGCATATAATAGCACCTCATCCTGAAAACATAACACTCCTTAATAACTGGTACATTATTCATTGTGAAACTACTGCAGCAGACACTAGACCAAAGGTCATTTGTTTACATTGAAACAAAACTCTGGTGTAATAAACACAGTGATGTTTCTGGAGTCTGGACGCAAAACTACCAGATGGTATGCAGACCTTAAGTCTAGTGTTCTTATAATCTTGGCACCCTTTATGGTGCTCAACATTTCTGTAATATTAGGCAAGGTATGTCTATCGTATATGATGCAGCGATTAACTGACCCCAAATCAATACAGAGTCTTAGCTTCCCATTGGGTTTGTGACAATACCAAGGGAGAGACCCATTCAAAAGAGTCTGTTCTTTCCATCACTCAATTCATTTCCTTTCTTCAAGTTCTTTTTTTACAACAGTCGTATCGTGTGCATGTAACCCTTAAAACATCCTAATTCTTCTCTAAATATGTCATGACATCCAGCGGCAATCAAATCACTCCCATTCATAACATCTACAGCATATAATGTCTCATCAGCATCGGCATCAAGTTCTATATTCAGTCTCTTCTGATGAAACCAACTCAGTAGGCGAAAGCTTCCTTTATCCGCGTGCCACCATAAGCCACTGGTTAGATATCCACTTTATTAAGCTTACATTTCTTATGCAATCTGATCTAAAAAGTTTTCTTCGGCATCAAGGTGTATTTGGCACCCGAGTCTATGACCATCTCAAAATCAATACCCTCTACTTTAATGGTAGCCATTGGTTTCTCAACATCTGCATCTTCATCTGCAATGTTTACTACATTCCTTCCCATGTTGGTGCAGGAGCTCCACAGCATTGTCGCCGCCATGTGCTGCAGGAGCAGCACACCCAACTCAGAAGCGCCGTGCAGCGGAGGTAAGCTCCAGGCATCATAACACATTGCCTTGAAGCCTCTCAGTGCACCCCCGATCCTCGCCCGATCTGCGCCACCAGCCGTTAGGTTTTCCCTTCCATCCACAATCTTCTAGTCTTTTACAAGCTACCTGCATTGAATTGTATGCATATCTCTTTTCTGTGACCCATATCCATTGGGAACCACAAAGCAAAAAGCTTCCAAGATGGCCGCCGCCCAGATTTGAACTTTTGCCTGATATTGTAGCACTGTGTGCCTGGGCTTCCTTGCATTGGATTGGCTGCTGCAGTGCGTATACATTACCCCAATAAACGGCCTAGGAAAGGAGGCCTAGGAAAAAAGGCAGAGGAAAGAAGGCCTGTGCTGACAGAGCTGACGGAGCTGACAGAGCACCACAGGAGCCAAGGGCCATGAATCTACTTGCAGCATAACTACTTTTGCAAACTTTACCTAGGCGAGTCCGCCTCATATTCCCCACTGAGCTGACAACCACAATTTGATCAAGCAAACCACACATAGCACACTGTTCTATCATCTTGCTGCTGCACTCTCAGTGGCAGCATATTGACTCTTGAAACAAACTTTCTTTCACAGACCTCATTCAGTATATTTTTTTGTGATCTTGATTACCGCGTGGCAGAATATATGCCCCATTAGTGTCTTATATGAATAGTATATGTGCAACTACTATATTATATATCATACTTGCTGCAGCTTGAATGCCTTATCAACATGCATCTCATTGTCACAATGCTGCGCTGACCATTTATCCCATTGTTTCTATATGTATCTGACGTTGTAACGCTTCTAGCCATTATTCACGTTGTCTAGCATTTATATAAAGTATATTCAAAATAACTACACCCTGCTAACTTAAAGTCTCTTTAACCGAACTGCAGTTGACCTATGGCATCGCCTACCAAATGCACTGTTTAAGTTCATACCTAGCTTCATTTGCCCGGTGACTTACCTTATTAGCATTACCGCCCTTGCTGTGATTTATGCACATGTTTCATGCTTACAATGCTTATTATCTTCATCGCTATGACTACCCTCAGGCTGACAATGCTTCCCACAAGCATACCTTATCTAGACATGCCTAGTCAAAGCCCTAACTGTAACACCAAACTGTACACGACCACCCCAGGCATTGAATAGACTTTAGAAAATGCTCCTACTCCTAATTAATTTCATCACTACCACTCATTCCTAGCAGCATCACACGCAGGAAATCTAAACTACTCTCGAGATTACCTAAAATATATGAACCACCCGCAAGGTACCTTACTGCATGCGCAAACAGTAGAAGTCATCATAAGGACACTACTAAACAAAACGACTCCTCAACTAGTGCCACCACCAATCACATTGACAAAATAATCAAGCACCACAAACCATGAACCAGCCCAGCCAAGCATAGCACACCTGCTCTACCTAACACTGTTCTCAAAGGAGCACTCATCAACACCAGGTCACTAATAGCCCATGCTACTGAAATTACTGACCTCATACAATTTGGCAACCACAACTTTTTAGCCATCACAGAAACGTGGCTACATCAAGCGGCTGTCCCAGCCCTGATGCTCGCTGTGCCCACTAACTATACCATCTTCAGAGAAGACAGAACCAACTCCCGTGGAGGAGGTTTAGCACTCATTGCCAAAACTAATCTGTCCATAAGAAAAGAAACACCCCTGCATGCCAAATTCTGTGAGTCCTTAACCATCAAACTCCTAACCTCTAACTCTCAAACTATTAACATACACCTTATCTATAGGCCACCAGGACCCATTGGCTCCTTTGAAGAGGACATATCCACGATACCCTCAGATAACTTAAAAAATACATCCCAAGCCCTTCTAGTAGGAGACATGAACCTAGGTTTTAATGATCACAAAGATGTACAAGTCTTAAACATTTCTAATGTCCTCTCAGAACTCGGCTTTACTCAAAGAGTGACACAGCCTACCCATGAGAAAGGTCAAACACTAGACTGGGTGGCTGACCACAAATGCAACACAACTATTACGTCCACCAGTCCTCAAGTATGGACTGATCACGCTCTTATAGCCTTCTCTACAGACGTTAAAACACCCCAACCACAAAATAATACTCCAGCACCCCCAACGCTAACAAGGAAAAAAAACGTAAACTCACTGCCTGACACACTAGATCCCTCATCACTAGTCAATGAATTTAACACAGTCATGACTAATGCCTTAGATACTATCGCCCCATTAAAAATGAGAAACAGCAAACCTAGGGCACACCTAAATGCATGGTTTACCCCTTACCTAAAATCATTAAGGAAAGAAAAACGTAAGTGTGAATCCTCTTGGAGACTAGTACCTTCAGAGGTGAATAAAGCAACCCTTACCACTATATCTACCAAATACAAATCTGAAATAAAGTGAGCAAAAAAAGAAAGCTATAACACTAGAATATTGCAAGCAAAATCAGGAACCAATGAGCTCTTTACAATACTAAAAGAATTGGACAACCCTATCCCGGTACCTGATAACTGCACCAAAAATAAGACATGGTGCTCTGACATTCAGAAGGCCCTTAGCGACAAAACTGCCACCCTCCAAATTAAAATCGATAAGAAAAAAATGAAACTTACCGCCTACAACTACCCAAACCGACAAACCAAGTACCACTGCCAAGCCTGAACAAAGATTTAACTTCACCAAAGTCTCCATATTGGAGGTTGAACAAATAATCTTATCACTTAAACCATCAAATTGCTAAGGCGACAACTGCCCTGCTCAAATAATAAAAGATGCTGCTAGAGATTTATCACCATTCATCTCTAAACTCATCAACTCCTCTTTCTCCTCAGGTACCATACCGAGTAATCTTAAAGAATCCTGGGTCCTCCCCCTCCTTAAGAAGCAATCACTGCACCCGGCCATAACCACTAATTATAGGCCCCTCACCACAGTGCCATTTTTACTAAAGATTTTAGACAGAGTTGCCTATTTACAGATACAGAAATTCCTAGAGCTGCACCAACTCCTAGGCTCACGGCAATCAGGTTTCAGACCACTGCACGGTACTGAAACAGCACTCATTGATCTTAAGACCCGGGTCGATGAGCTGAGGGACCGAGGAAAAACGGCCCTGCTTCTCCTACTGGATCTCTCAGCAGCGTTTGACCTGGTAGATCACAAAGTGCTTTGCAACCACCTTGAGTCAGCAGCACATTTCTCGGCCCAAGCCATGGATCAAATAATTTCTAAGCGAAAGAACCATGAGGGTCTTCTCTACATCAGCAGCTCCTGACCCTATCCCTTTTACTTGTGGTGTACCCCAGGGATCATGTGTCTCCCCTACCATGTATAATGTTTTTACTAAGCCCTTGTTTGACGATCTGGACTCTCTAGGTGTCACCTACACTAATCACGCAGATGACACCCAGATTCTCATCCCACTTTCTGGGGATTACAAACAGGATTTGACCTTGGTGAATAAGACATACTTCATCATCCTGGCATGGATGGCTCATCATGGTCTATGCCTGAATGATGACAAAACGGAACTCATCATACTGGGAACTACACAGAACATTAAGAAAAGAAAAACTACACAGAACATTAAGGAAAGAAAAATGTAAGTGTGAATCCTCTTGGAGACTAGTACCTTCAGAGGCGAATAAAGCAACCCTTACCACTATATCTACCAAATCCAAATCTGAAATAAAGTGAGCAAAAAAAGAAAGCTATAACACTAGAATATTGCAAGCAAAATCAGGAACCAATGAGCTCTTTACAATACTAAAAGAATTGGACAACCCTATCCCGGTACCTGATAACTGCACCATAAATTAAACATGGTGCTCTGACATTCAGAAGGCCCTTAGCGACAAAACTGCCACCCTCCAAATTAAAATCGATAAGAAAAAAATGAAACTTACCGCCTACAACTACCCAAACCGACAAACCAAGGACCACTGCCAAGCCTGAACAAAGATTTAACTTCACCAAAGTCTCCATATTGGAGGTTGAACAAATAATCTTATCACTTAAACCATCAAATTGCTAAGGCGACAACTGCCCTGCTCAAATAATAAAAGATGCTGCTAGAGATTTATCACCATTCATCTCTAAACTCATCAACTCCTCTTTCTCCTCAGGTTCCATACCGAGTAATTTTAAAGAATCCTGGGTCCTGCCCCTCCTTAAGAAGCAATCACTGCACCGGGCCATAACCACTAATTATAGGCCCATCACCACAGTGCCATTTTTACTAAAGATTTTAGACAGAGTTGCCTATTTACAGATACAGAAATTCCTAGAGCTGCACCAACTCTTAGGCTCACGGCAATCAGGTTTCAGACCACTGCACGGTACTGAAACAGCACTCATTGATCTTAAGACCCGGGTCGATGAGCTGAGAGACCAAGGAAAAACGACCCTGCTTCTCCTACTGGATCTCTCAGCAGCGTTTGACCTGGTAGATCACAAAGTGCTTTGCAACCACCTTGAGTCAGCAGCACATTTCTCGGCCCAAGCTATGGATCAAATAATTTCTAAGCGAAAGAACCATGAGGGTCTACTCTACATCAGCAGCTGCTGACCCTGTTCCTTTTACTTGTGGTGTACCCCAGGGATCATTTTGTCCCCTACCATGTATAATGTTTTTACTAAGCCCTTGTTTGACAATCTGGACTCTCTAGGTGTCACCTACACTAATCACACAGCTGACACCCAGATTCTCATCCCACTTTCTGGGGATTACAAACAGGATTTGGCCTTGGTGAATAAGATATAATTCATCATCCAGGCATGGATGGCTCATCATGGTCTATGCCTGAATGATGACAAAACGGAACTCATCATACTGGGAACTACTCAGAACATTAAGAAACTTAGCCAGGACTACACAACCTTTGTCATAGATGGGCACATAATTACAGTTGCAAAGGAGGTAAAAACAGTAGGCTTTTACCTCGACTCTAGCCTCACCTTGGCAAAACAAGTAAATGCTATGGCATCCTCCACAGCCTATACCTGTAAACTGATCGGAGCAGCTAGACCCTACCTTCCTTCAAATAGTTCCACCGCGATGGCAAGAGCACTTGTGTTGTCCAAACTGGATTATTGTAACGCTCTCTACTTGGGATCCAATAAATATATCATGCAGAAAATTCAAATACTGTAAAATAATGCCCTTAGAGCGGCACTATGAATCTCTAAAAGAGAACATATAACAACGATTAGGAGACAATCCAACTGGCTCTCTACAGCTGACAAAATGAAACGTAAAACTGCTTCTCTAACATTGAAATGCATTAATAACGCTGCACCGAGCTACCTAACAGAGAGATTGAAAAGAAGAGGCACATCTAAACCCACTAGAACAGTCTATACAAATTGCCTATCAGTTCCTCCCTTCAAAATGATGACAACCGGGGGAAATAGCTTCCCAGTCAAAGCAGCCCAAATGTGGAACTCCCTCCCACCTACTCTAATAACTGACCGATAATACCCACTCTTTAGACTAAACATGATCAAATGGCTCAACGAAAATGACCTATAGCCCAACTGCACTAGTTATTGGACCTTGCAACCTATTGGACCCTTGCCTACCACTGCGACAACTCCTCACTTGTATTACTTGAATGCCGTACTGACTCTATTTGTGTAATGTACCTGTACAACTTAACGTATTCGCATTTATTTGTACTGTGAGGCCTATGTAACTCTATAACATGTAAGCCTAAAGCATTCTAATCTCTGAGCTCTGATAACTTTGGGTCTGGCGCATGCTACAAATAAAGAAAAAAACAAGCAAACAAATGTTTGTATATTACATACGTGCAATCTTCACGATCATCACATAACTCATCCACACACTGAACAATCTCTTGCTTGGTTCTGCAGCAATTGGTAAAATTACCTCTCTTATTGCATTTTTTACATAAAGCCTTGAATCCAGGACATCTATCACTATCGGAAAAATTATATAAGCCATTGCAACAGAAACACCTTTTTCTCTCTTCATCATCTTTCTTTTCTTTAAATCTGTTCCTTTCTTTTTAACTACTGCTTTCTTTGTATCTAACTTGTTACCTTATATGACCAATACTTCCATCACTTGCACTTCCTCCCCTTTCTTTACAATCGTGAGTATGCCTAACCTCTTTCGCAACCTTGAGTACTTCCTCATGGATTGATTGTCAGCCATAAAGCTTCTCGAATTTTTACTATCTGAGAATTATAACATGACCTGATCATGAAGTCTCTCACTCAGTGCAATTCCAAATTCACAAGTGGTTGCTAAACCTAACAATGCTGTGATACACTCTTCTACAGAGTCTTTCAAATATTGTTTCCTCTTCCCAAAGTGATATCTTTCTAATACTATGCGAATTGACTTCTCATAATGCTTGCCCAACATCCTTATGCACTTTTCATATTCAGACAAACTAGAGGACTCATCCTCAGATTAGAAGTGCACATTCTCAAACTAGACAGTGCAAGAGTAGACATTTCTTTCTCTCGCTGGCAAAGTTCAAATCATGTACAGCCAGAACATAATGTTATATCTTTTTTATTTTTATTTACATAGTTGTTTTAATCAAGAAACTTGGTTTTTCAACTTTCAAATACATTATAAATTCAATATAAAGAAATTTAGACAATTTACTACAATTCACTAAAAAGGAACGAGACAAATAAAAATGAAAACCAGAGAGTAAAATGAAACAAAATTTAAAGAAAAGGAATATAAATTGCGGTGTACAATTCTTACAAAAAGGGAAGTTTTTTAAAAAAATATATCATCATGTGTCTTGTTAAAATACATCAATTTCCAATATAATGTCGATCAATCAAATCTTTCAAAGATCACAAGTATTGTCATTTTTGCCAACAATTTTAAACCATATATAACATTTTAAATGGCATATCTTACTGATTTCCTCGTGGAGTGAAATAACAGTTTCCCACAATTTTGCGATAGTTACAATACAAGAATGTTGAAATAGGGGCTTAAAAATTAAGATCCTCTGAGGAAGTAATATTAAACATTTGGTACAAAGATATTTCAATGTTTCACGGGTGGAGTTACAAAAGCGACATGGTGATTCATGCGCTGGTAACATTCTTTGTCTGCACAGAACTTCGTGTGTTGGCCAAACGAAAGCGCAAGAATCTCTTTGGAGGGAATTAGGAAATATTGCTAGATAGGATTCTATTGATCCATATCGTTTCAAATTAAAAGGATTATCATTAAATGCATGATATTTGGAGCATGCACTTCTTGTTTGAATCCAAGCATATTTCCATAGATGTTTTTTAACTTTATCTGGATTCTCAAGTAATGATGATATTGATTAATCTATATCACCGATGGTGTTATATCACGGGTATTCTTGATTAGGAACACACAGGATACTGAATGCAATGCCTTAGTCATTTTATAAAGGATAGAGACTGATAACTGTAAAGGATACACTCAGCGTCTTCTCCCAACTGACTGAGGGTAGAGGTAGACCGTAGAGCAGTCAAGAGAAACCTTCCAACTAATGTCACCCTTTGACTGGTAATATACTACAGTCAGATAGAGTAATCAGTGGGAAGGGCGTAAGAGGACCAAGTTTCACCAAGCTGTTCATAGTAACATATATCAGGATGGAATGAAGATAAGTGGACAGCACGGTAAACCTATCTGTTATACACTAACCTTTAGCACAGCCACTAGTAGTCCAACGATGTCCGAGGAATCCAGAAATCTAGGACAAATAACGACAAGGAAGGGTAAGTGAGAAAACTAACCCGTACGAAACGCGGGCCGCACTAGTACCGGGTTGGTTCACACAGGAAAGCGTCCAAGGTCCAGTGCACTATTTAATATGCTAAATAGGTGGAGGAGATGAAGACTCTTGATCCAGGAAGAGATGCCCTTTTGATAGTGGAAGAATCCAGTTCAGCAAATACTAAGTTCTAGACACTTCAGAAACTATTATCTTTGTAATATAGGTAATGGTGACACTGTAAGAGGTTGGTAGTAGTCTTGTGGTATCAGCTGATATGGATATGGAGCGGCGTGTTGGTAAACGCTGAATCGAGAGCTCAGCGGAGGCTCTGTGACGAACAGAGCGGAAATGCAGGATGCTGCGTAGGAACGCGGAAGTGCTGGTTGCTACGTATGGAAATTGAGCGGCGTGTTGGTGAACGCTGAATCGGAAGCCCAGCGGAGGCTCTGTGAAGAACAGAGCGGAAATGCAGGATGTCGCGTAAGAATGTGGAAGCGCTGGTTGCTCCGTATGGAATTGGAGCGATGAGTTGGTAAATGGCGAGTCAGGAGCCCAGCGGAGTCTCTGTAAAGGAACAGAGCGGGAGACGGGGTGCCGCGAGGAACGCGGAAGACCAAAACCCTGTGTGGAGGAAGGAAGATGGAAATAGAGCGTCTGCACGAAAGTAGCAGATGAAGGCTCCGGGATCCAAATACACAAGTAAACTATCAGAAGTGCCGTTGATTAGGAACTGACCCGTTATATGTGACCAGCTGATGTACACGTACACCTGACCAGCGTGATGACATGACGCTGGTCATGTGATCCAGGATCGTAATGTAGGAAAGGAACAGTCACATAAACACGATCGTAGCCCCAACATGACCGCATTACCGGCGTCTCCCAGATAGCTTCCAGTGTGTGTAAAACAGCCTAGCTGTTCTAAAAGCTGAAGAAGCCGGTAAGCATGAACGTTTAGGGAGAGTAAAGGAGGAGCCTGATGATGCAGGCATGACAGATGGTTTCTTGTGCTTTTTTTCTCCAGGCTGCTGGAAAATCATCTGTTGAATTTAATAGATATTCTGCAACAGTGTTTAGTATTCCAGTGCTATTAAAAGCCATTATACATTTCCGGTAAAGTAAACACATTTTCTACTTGTAAGAAGCATACAAAGATAACAACCCTAGCTCATGCCTGAGTATACATATAGGTTCAGATGATGGTAAATTCAAGATTCGCTTCCAGTAGCACCCCCCTATAGTTGCTCAATATTCATACGGTTTAATTGGAAAGGCTTCTGCACCGTACGTAATAACTGGAATACATTTTTGCTTGTAATATGTAATGATGGGTATCAGTGAAAATTTACAATATTTAGCTTTGATTAGGTGAGCTTGGGACACTGCCATTAACACCTTTTGCCTCAGATGATGATCATTCGTATTAGAACCCACTCGATGGGTTATAAGTGTGCCTAGGTAGATATACGATGGAACTGAATTCAGGTTCATTGACTGCAGAGGCCACTGATGAACTTTGGTCTGCTGTTTAGGAGTACCAAATTGGATCACTTTATTTGTTTTAATATTGATTGTTATACAATTGTCCTTGGAATATACGTCCAGGGCATTTAGTAATGCTCGTAGGCCATTAGGTGTCTTGGAAAATAATACCATATCATCCGCGTAAAGTAAGTATTGAATTTGTACACCAATAATTTTTGGTGAGTCGGTCACAATTGTTTTAAATTGGGAACCTATATCTGAAATAAAAAAGTTGAACATTGCGGATGCTAGCAGACATCCTTGTTTTAGGCCTCGTGCAGTGTCAATGAACTCTGAAAGAAGACCATTGTTATCTAACCTTATTTAAATAGAGGTACCAGTATGGAAATCAATGATCCATTTCAGTATGAACCATGGGCAACCCTTGTCCATCCATTTCTTATACAATAGCTCCTGCGGAACGGCATCAAATGCCATGTGGAAGTCAATGAAAGCGGTGTATATGACCTGATTCCGCTGACTTGCATGATGGATGATGCTATTTAGGGTAATGATGTTTTTTGCTGTGCCCAGTCCTGGTAAAAAACCTATTTGGAATGGGTCACAAAGCCCATTTGTATTTAGCCAAAGATTACATTGTTTCAAAATCAGGTGAGCAAATATTTTGCCTGGGCAGTCCAACAGGGCTATTGGGTGATAAGATTTTGGATCAGCCCAATTGCCTCTTTTAAAGATTGGTAAAATTATCAACTGCTTCCAGGTCTTTGGAATTTGTCTTATCGCAAATATGTGCTTGAAGATCTGAAAAAGAATGGACGCCCATTCTTGAGGGTGATCCTTGAGCATACCATTATGTAGCCCATCTGGGCCACTAGCTCGAGATCGGCTTAGGGTCTTGAAACAGAGCAGTATGTCCTCATAGTCTATTGGAAACAAATGAGACATGGAAGATGTATTGAGGTTCAAAATCACGTCTGGAAAAGGGGAATGACACAGATCTCTAAAATACACTTTCCAGTCATCGTTTGGTATTGCATTGATTAATACTGCTTCTTGAGTCTTCAGAGTGGCTCCATTCAGGCAAGCCCAGATGCAGCTTGCAGATTTGCTGATTATTTGTTTCAACATTTGCTCGCCATCTTTCTGATACAGGTAGATTTTCTGGCCTTTCAGCCATTTTGTGTAGGTGATTCTCAGGTGCCTTTTCATTTGTGATCGAACATCTGCAGGTTAGTGCATCAGATTTCGTAAGGCACGTCTCAAGTCTGCCTTTGCCTGTTGAATGTCTAGGTCAAAAGAATGCCGATGCTTATGCCTAATGCTTAGATCAGGCATGTTGATTTGTTTAAAGATCTGCATTTTCTGGACATAGCAGTCCAAGGCGTTAGAAGTGGAAGAAGTGACCATCTTCATAAGGCTGTTTTCGTATGGGGTTAACTTCTGCAGATTCCATCTCAGGCGAGTGGTACTGTTGTTTATCTTTATATATGATAGGTGAGAGTTTTTATCCATTAATTGCCATCCGTATGGAAATTTGAAGGAAATGATTAATGTATTGTGATCACTAACGCAAGATGGAACCACGGTCATTGATTGTATCTGGGGCACAACTTTGTTATTCACATAGATCTAATCTAATATGGCACACTGTATGCCTCTTAGCCAGGTGAAGTGAGCTGGGGCATCACCAGCAAGTGCATTATTTACCACGACAATACCTCTTTCTTCCATGATTCTAGTCCAGATACTTTCATCACTTGTCTGGTTTGTGATGTCTTCAGGGAGCAGATGTAAATTTAGATCACCTAGTATGAGCATGTTCGTGATATGCTCACCAGAGGCTGCATTGTTCAAGTGCCATAATAGATAAGTGAAGAACAAATCAGATGTTAAATTTAGTTTACTCCAGTATATATTAATGATAGCAATACTTGTACTGGCTCTGGTGAACTTCACAGATTGAAAGTATGTGGAGGGGGATGGATACTTCTCACCTACAAATCCGCAGGCTTTTTTAATTGCTAAAAGGAGACCACCTGATGGGTAGCCCATTGTTTTTTTGATTGCCAAAGTTGAGAAGATTGTATGTGAGGCCCAGATAGGAATATTGGTCAGCCACGTCTTCTGTAATGCAATAATATCAAACTGCTCGATGTCACTCCCACTTGAATTTATTAAGTGGTTGTGGCCTCTAGTGTTCCAGGAGACGAGGCTAATTGTATTTGTGCAGCTATCTGTTATGCCAGCATTCCAAAACTCTGTGCCATTGGGACATGAGTTTGCTTGACTTCTAGGCCCATGGATGGTGCACCCTGGCCAGATCTATATATTTTTATTTGGGGTTTCTCATCCTGGCAGTTATTCAAATGGTTGTCCTGTAATAATCTAAAGCCTAGATCAAACTGAGTAATTCTGGCCTGCCACATCATATTATAAACCAGGCCAGACCGCACATATATGTTTGCTTCAGATAAATTCTCTTGATTTACAAACTCGACTAGATAGATGTCAGTAGTAGCCAGTTCCCTCAAGGATGGAACATCAGTGCAAATATTAAGTGCACTTGTTCTGTTAAGAACATATCTTGAAAGGGTGAGGCCGGCACTTAAGATGTAGGAAATAGGGGCCTGGTTGTTTACCTAAAGTACTATTGATCAGATTATCTGAGTTTGATGGAACCAATAAAGATTGCTGCACTTGACCAGAGGGACGTGAGGTGGCATCTAGTTGTTGAATCTGTTGGCTGTTTGAGGCTATAGACCTTGCAACAGAGGCCTCACATCTGGAAATGCCATAGTTGGTGCTATGTTAGCATTTATGGTGCCGTTTTGGGATTCCATTAGGTAAGAGTCAATTGTTGATTTTATCATTTCCCTCAGATCTTGCTTAAACAGAATTGTTTGGACTGGTGGCTCACTGGTACTTGTGTGAGTGTCAGTGTCCTTCTGGGCTGGCTGTATTTGAGATTGCAATATTTCTAAAGAATCCTGTTGAGAGACTTTCTTGAGACATATTTCCCTCACAGGTACCGTTGAAATGAATGGCCCAGTAACTGGCCCAATGGTCATATTAGAGAAACATAGTGTATTGATGGACTTCAGTGAAGGAATAGGCGTAGTAATCTTTATCTGACAGGGATCCCATGATTGAGATGTTAATGTATTCTGTGACTGATAGGCCTTAATAGAGGCTCTAATCTCTTCTCGTAGATCTGCAATGGTTGCATGGATCGATTTAGTTTCTATGTCAGAGGAACTCAGGGGGGCTAGGGATTTCAAGTGGACTAATTCATTGGAATCAGTCGAGGTAGCCAGTGGGACAGCAATTTGATCCTGAATTAGGGTAGGAAATGGAACACTTTTGGAAGCTACTTGTGTACCAAGAGCTACCAAATCATCAAGTGGTTTATAAGACATTAATGGGACACTCAATGGAACAGGTGTATCATCGGTAGGAGTTGGTTTGTCCCTCATTAGTCTGGTATGAGCCTTTAGATACCTTCGCCCTTTGACTTTAGGCCTTGTGCAGCGATTTTTTGGACTTGATCTTTTGGATCGCTTTCCACCTTCCTTTGGTGGTCGGGATGGTAGTGATTTAGCTGTCAAGATATTAGGGTCCGGGGCAAAGAGCTTGAATATATTATTTGATTTAGGCAAGATAGATTTATTAGTTGGTTCAAGAGGGGCAATTTTGGGTTGTGCCTTGCTCTCCAAATGTTGAATGCCAACCAACTGGGCATTCACGTTGGCGACAACTTGGGGTTCGAGCATGTTCTGATTGTCCTTTGTGCCACGGATGTGAGGTGCTGGATCATTTACAAGCTGAAGGGAGTCTTCGGTTTGGATTGGTTCCGATTCAAGAGGGGACTTCCCTACATCATTGGACTCATATTGGATTAGATTTATAACATGAGGCAAAATATCGCTATTGACTTGAACTATGGCTCTTTCTTTGATAAGTTCTTCTAACAACTTAGTTTGATACATCATTTTATTATCCAAAACTTCATACAGTTTTGCTATACTCAAAAGCGCAGTTTTCATGGCGCTTAGTGTATTATTGAGGGCCGGGGCGTCAGGAAATGAGAAGCGCTTGGATTGGGTTTTTTGGATAAAAAAATTCACAGTCTTGAGCTGCTCCTTGAAATCTAGTGTGCCGAGGAGTGGGTGCTATAAATGATAGAGACTCATCGACCACTTGGTTATACGATCTTTCCAAGACTTTTTGCTAGTTTGTATTAGAAGTCTTGGATTGAAGAGAAGTATTCACAATAGGTGGAGGTTCAGTTGGTTCCTCTACACTGTTATACATGTGTTCTTCCTGCAATTGTATTAAATCGCCAGAGTTTGAACAAATATATAAGATATCAGGTGCCGGGGAGTCGGAACTGCTCGACATCTCCATAAAATTGAGGGCTTCCTCGTCTATTTCACCCGCCAGTGTTAAGCCCTCATAGGCTCTGCAGAGTTTTACTTGGGCTGCCACGGAGCATCTGATGGGCTCCATGATTTGAGCAGCATTCGTATTACCCTCCAACACTAGGCGGTTTCTAGACTGAAAATCATCATCTGTTTGAGCTGTTTTCACGCTGGCAGTGCGCAAATTTGAGTGCAATTGATCTATGGGTTGCAGTTCACCCGCAAGATAGGCTGACTCTAGAGTTGCGTCTGTAACTTCGCCTGTTAAAGTAATTCCCTTAGCATTTTTCAGACAAGATGTATCAGTCATGATCCATGGAGGAATTTGTATTTCTGATGCAGCAGATGTATCAGATGTAATCAATTTGGAATGGAAATCAGATTGGACAGATAGCGGTGTAACAAGAGCTGATGGTGCAGGTGTGACGGGTGCACAGTTTTGAGAATTTGTTACTTTGCTTGAGTCTTGCAAGCATGTAACTCCATTATGTGGGTCATTTAGGTAATAGGAGCAAATATCTGAAGTGAGAGAAAGCAAGCGCTGTAATCTAGTTCTTGCTAAACACGCTGGAAAAAATATTGATTTTTCACAAGGCGGTTGACTGATGCCATTTGTGATCACGGCATGTCCGATTTCAAAGTATATTTTCGCGCCACCATTATCTCAAAAAAACTTACAAGGGATAATTACAATGATTACAAATAAATGCAAAGTACACCGTAAGAGCAGGCAATAATTATCAGAGCAATTTGCTCACCTTGGAAACGCAGGGGTAATGTGAATGGGGCTGCCTAGACCGTAAGCTAGTACGCTAGACAGCCAGACAGCACCACACTTCACCACCGCACTTTCTCCACTGTGCACGCGCCACTGCGCGGGTCCGATAGCTATATGGAACTCTGGGAGGCTGGGCGGAGCAGAGCCTCTAGGATACACAAACAAAAAATCTGTTACCAAGAGTTTCTCAGCTGTTGCTTTGCAAGATTTTCTCAGGCAATTGGGCCGAAAGGTTTGTACCACGGTCACACAGCCAATGGGCTCGCAGCTTGTGGCACGTCACTCGCGTGATGACAGGTTTGGAATCCAGCTACAGTAACACAGCGAAGGGCAATGGGAGAGCAGCCAGACAGCACCACACTTCACCACTGCACTTCCTCCACTGCGCACGCTTCACTGCATGGGTTTGAATGCTATATGGAACTCTGGGAGGCTGGGCGGAGCGGAGCCTCATGGTCACACAGCCAATGGGCTTGCAGCTTGTGGCACGTCACTCGCGTGATCGCAGGTTTGGAATCCAGCCACAGTAAAACAGCGAAGGGCAACGGAGAGCAGCCAGACAGCACCACACTTCACCACAGCACTTCTTCCACTGCGCGCACGCCACTGCGCGGGTCCGATAGCTATATGGAACTCTGGGAGGCTGGGCGGAGCGGAGCCTCACGGTCACACAGCCAATGGGCTCGCAGCTTGTGGCACGTCACTCGCGTGACGCAGGTTTGGAATCTAGCCACAGTAACACAGTCAATGGCAACGGGAGAGCCGCCAGACAGCACCACACTTCACCACCGCACTTCCTCCACTGCGCCACTGCGCCAATGTCCATATCTCTTTTTCCTACTCTTCCAATGGATACGAGGGTCACAGTAAAGGCTGTAGAAAATGTTGCTTCTGAAACAACTGAACTGCAATACAAAGCTGTGCAAAATAAATTGGGATACAGAACAAAATAATCTCAAAAACATGCACATTTAATTCCAGAATGATGTCAGCGCTATAAAAGTTAGATGCGGTATTGAACGTCTCAAAGAAAAGTATAAGTGAAAATGAATCTTCACTTTGAAGTACACACAATGCTGAAAATGCAAAGTCAATTTGCAGATGTCACTGCCCAATAGTTCTTCCATTTTAGCTGCAAGGGCAAAATCAGCTCACTGCAGATGCTGCACGTGAAGTACTTTCTCTGTCCTCCAAAAAAGTAATAAACAGGCAAAGATCATAGCCATGTTTGGTGCATCACACAAAGTTGTCCTTCCCTCTGTAATCAAAGTGAGTTTCACAGTAAACAAAAATGGCCTCAATGCCTATGATGATGGAAGGTGCTTTACTTTGTCCCTATCCTATGAAAACAAATGTGTCCATCCCGGTGGATGATGGTGAAGGGTCCTTTCCTCTCTACCCATTGCTCTGTGATGGAGCAGCAGTGTTCACACCAATGCGGTCTTCTCAACAAACGCAGTCTCAATATTCAATTGTGGTTACCGTCACTGTGGCAACTAAGCAGCCGCCAGGCAGTTAAATGTCGCAGCTTGTCCACTGCTTGCTCGAGAACACAACGACCCTCTTAAGATGGGTCCAGGTGCCGCTCAAAACGGGAAAAGTGAAAAATGCAAAGGTACGCAGCCAGACACTATGATAAAACTGCACTTGGTGCAAGGAACATGAGCGGACTACAAACAGATAGGGTTCAGGGCGCAGGAGTGAAATCTACAAGTCATAGGCAACAATCTGCAGGCAAGACCAAGTGACAGGACTCAAAGAACAAGGTAGAGAAGTGAAATCCATGATTCACCTGCAAAAATCTGCAGGCAGAACCAAACGACCGTGCTTAATAACCACAGGAATGAGAGCTCCTTTCCTCACACCAAGAATGAGCCAGACTCCACACCCCTCGGCAGGGCTCACTCCGGATTAGCAGCAGCAGTGCACCAAAATATACTACAAGGATACAGGTACACAGAGGCAGTTCTCGGTGTGGGTCCAACATTGTCCAGCTTGTCGCCATTGAACAGATGCAGCATACAAGGTAAGTGAGTTTATTCTTATTGTATTAAGAGCTGATTGATGCCCCACTGACTTCTCCACAAGTCAGCTTTCCTTCTGTTATTCTCTTTTTCCAAAGATGCACATTGCAATGGAGGATGCGTATTCATATAATTCCACATTCAGTGCTCCACATTCCTAATATTCAGTATGGAGAATACTAAAGTATCCCTGTTCTAAAAACTCCCCTTTAGTTATTTGGCAGTGTTTCTCCTTCATCACACAAGAATATGCAAGTGAAAGTGTTCAAGTCCTGACCTTGTTAATGGACAACCCTAAACATGATTAAAGAAATGTGGGATAATGCAGCGGCCTGCATGACGGTTATCTCTCCCATTTTAATAGCAAATAAACTTGAGGAAACTGATAAACAAAGTTAAGGAGATGGGGGATACTCGCCCACAAACATGTGTCAACGGTGGCAGATATCAATCAGGAAGTGTGGATGAATTCTGACAAATGTCCAGAGCTGTGGAGCTGTGAAGTGGAAGCAGTGCAACAAATCACTTCTGTGGTAAAATTACTCCAATTAATTGGAAACCCTCCTACTCTATCTTCAGTGAAAATATGATCAAGGAGGAATGCCTTGCCTCACTTCCAAACAGTACAACCTCCTTTCTGGCAGAAAAACCAGTCTACTAGAAAGGCAATTTCTTTTTACCATTGTTGACACTTTCTGTCTAAAAAACAAAGGGGTGTTGGTATCAGTGTGCCAAGGTTGAGATAGAAAGACTCTGTGTATGAGCACCAGACTTTAATGGATCTGGCAGAGGTGGCATAAGTGGAAATACCAGTCCTCCTTCCTGGTCAATGATGCTTTCTTTTCTGTGATCTAGACAATCAACTAGGGTTTAAAGGTGGGCCTGCACCAGGGAAATAATGTTATGAGGGTTGCTTAGGAAAAATAAAAGTCCCAGTAGCTCAAACTCAATAAAATTACTTCTAAAGCTAGAGAAAACGAATACACATCATAACATAGCAATTTCAATTGTGCAGGATAGTTTGCAGAGGTCTAGTTGGAATTATTAACGTTATTATATATTTTAAAACGTGCTGCAAGGTTCCTATGGTTATTATGTGCTTCTGGCCAGTTACATAATGAGGCACTTGGTAGGCATGGATTTGTCTCTTAAACACGACACATTTTATGTTTACGTTCTGTCAGAAAACAGGATTCTGACCTTTGTTAACAGTTAAATTAACAGTTAAATTGTGCACTCATAGTCTGTGAACACAGACTGTAAACTTTATTTGCAAACTCAGGCCGCACTAGAGAAATATATATGTTTAAAGTATATAGTTCTAGTAAAGGGCAGAAGAATGGAGACAATAGAAATGTAAAGTATCGTGGGGTTTCATGAGACCACAAATGGGTCTTCTGCAGTCATGTGATTAGAGCAGAGTGCAACATAAAGTTGTGACAGAATTGTCTACAAGGCACGTACTAATGCTTTCCATTCCAGAGCATCAAAGCACACACAACCTAAGGAAAGCTCAAGTGATTGTAACCTCGTCCTATCGATAACTTAAACAATGCCCTGCAATAATTCGTGCCTGTCTGGACCACTAGCGTTTACATTGATGTCAACGGTTCAGTCCTGCAAGTGTTGTTCTATAACACCTTCACAGTTGAAGTCATTTCTAGTGCCGTGGCACGTCCACATGGGGTTATGCTGTGAAGCGTTGCCTGATGCTTTCAGAAGTGTGCATGGGCTCTGAAAGTGAGTTGCATTGTCTTGGCCCACCCTGTATGAATCTCGTGCCCCTTCTAGTTATCATAGATTGGCCTTCTGGACCACAAGAAGATGGCCACCCTTAGCAGAAGTGGTTGGTTGATTCAAGGGCAAAGGACACTCTCACGCCGTTCTGTACATACATTTTTAGCAGTGTTTTGAAGCAGATTTGATTGAACCAGTGGATCCTTTTTCTAACCCGGTAGACATGATCATATTTTCAGTGAAAGGCATTCTGGACTCTGAATATATGTATCACTTTTTTGCATAGCCATCCACAGAAAACATAGCTATAGAGGAGGGGTCTCCAGATGGTTTCAACTACAACTTCCATCTGCCACTGCTGCCGTAGATGAAGAGACCATACCAGCTTCTGGCTGCAGAGCGACCACTCCTATAGAGCATTCTGGAATGGGGAATGGTTTCTGTTGCTTTTACTCCAGCAGGAGTGAAGGGGATTTTTCATGGAGCTCCCATAACTGTAACTGATAAAAAAAAGAAAAGCAAGCACCCCTTGAGAACGACATGATAGTGCCTTTCTGGATCAGGAAAATATGGGAAAAAATTCATTGGGCCTCATTACAAGTTTGATGATTTGTAAAAACAGTGTCAGGTATTCTGTTACTGCCCCTTTTTGGAGCAGAAACAGAATTGCAACCTGCTTTCCCACACCACCATTACTGCGTCGTAAATCTGCCAACCTTTGGAGGAAGGGTGGCAGATTCACCCCAGCTTGTTGCTGGAGGTAAATCCACTACTTTACCTCAAAAAAATCGAAAGGATTTACCAGGCCGTAAGTCCATCGGCAGTAAATCTGGCAAAACTCAACATGGATTCCTACGGTCTCCAGAAATATGGAATTAAACCGCCCTACCTCCTCTTTTAATACTCTGGTAACCACACAGGACAAAGTGGCAGTAACCGAAATTGAAATGGCCAGTAATTTGGCAGGTTTAGCACCGAATTATCATCATGCTATTTTTTAGGCCAATTATCTTTTGCAAGTAAATACATTCTATTTCTTAACATTCTGACCTTAATGAGACAAAAACCTGGTTAGGCGAGTAATCATGGTGAATCCTGCTGCACATGTTGCTAATAAATGCATCGATTAACAAGGCTTTATTTAGGAGAACATGTCCTTCAAAGAGATAATATATTAACAAATATTGTATTACCATTGCATAAGAAAAACCTTTAGTATATGTTCTTAAACTATTCACAGAAAACACTGGTTGTCAGCAAACGTCCGTCTTCTCATTTTTAGAATATTAATCTTTAGTAATGTCTTAATAACAAAATGGCTTCACTGAAGAGCTAAATGAAGATTCTGTCTTTTGTTAAGCTGGAGAATTAGTGATTACTCCCCTTCCTGCATCATTTGTGCTAAGGGCAGTATTGTGCCAAATGCATGATAGAGTGTTTGAGTTGGTCTGATATCACTCTCACCACAAATATATATGACACAGTGCCAACAAAAAGCCTGGCAGTGCACATTTTCAGTGGCATGTTCTAGCCAGCCTGTGATCTAGGTTGAGCAAGGCTTCTTCTGTTTGACTACCCCAATCACTTCATGAGGGTACAAAGAGACCATTACATTGCTCCACACCAAACATTACGCTAGCCAAGGAACTATTGTTTGTGAACCCTAAGGATGACGGACATTGATGGCTGGTGCTCGAGGACATAATAAATGCATGCCAGTAATTTGGAAATGTTGTGGTTTCTAAGCATTTGAAGATAGCTTGTGATCTAGGTTGAGCAAGGCTCCTGTTGTTTGACTACCCCCATCACTTCATGAGTGTGCACAGAGGCCATTATATAGCTCCACACCAAAGATGACACTAACCAGGGAACAATTGTTTGTGAATCTTAAGGAAAAAGAACATTGGTGGCTGTTGTAGTAACTGGGCATGGTGCAAGCACTGAATTTTTGATGGCAATCCCTAGCAAGTTAATTGTATCTGTCCATTTGATACCAACCACTGGCAGTGGCTTAAATACTTGAACACTTGTTGGCACTCCATGGCATATGATGTCCATGCATGGGCATTTGATACAACACCAGGGAAATGTATGTGTTTGTGTTGCTATGAGTGTTTTGGTATTTTATGACAAATGCCTTTGAAGACATGTTAAAGTGATGTCATAGAAATGTGCATCAGTTTGTTTGTAAGCTTCTGTACCATCACGCCTCTTTAGGAAATGTACGCAAGAGAAGGCAGAGACAAATGCGTGATCTGAATGTGATAAATCTGATCACAGTTTAACAATTCAGTTTGAACCTTTATTCAGAACATACTCGCTCATTTAAGCAACAACATATACATTTGAAAAAAGAACTATTTAAAGTGGCGGCTGGAGAATTGTTTAATTGGAAGGGTATAAATAGTTCCCAGAAATATGCCAGAGTAGCCGAGCCTAGCGTGGGACCCTACACCAACCTACATGGGTTTCGGTTGGGTCTCCTACAGAGAACATATTTTTTAAAAATGTGTTAAAATAATGTATTATACAGCACTTTCTGTGAACAATTGGGTCAAAAGGCAGACACTTTGCAGTTGGCTTTGTGGGGTAACTCATGAAAAAACCAATAGATGCAAGTCACCATCAGTGCACAGGAGCAATTCACAACACATTTTATTACGCCTTTGCCCAAAATATATGCAAGCATAAACACATTTTCTTGCTAGCTGTGCCCATACATTTCCATGTAGGCTGCACCAATATATGCCAGTATTCCTATATAAGAACATACTCGTGTGTTTTGTGAATGATGCCAGCAATAACACAACAGGAAAACGTGTTCATGATGGAAGTATCCACATATAAGAACATACCCCTGTTGACTTTGCAATTACAAATTAGATGCCACATTAAGAAAACATGTTCAAATTGACTGCACCGATGTACTCCAGTATAGACACATACAATACTTACCATGTTAGCTTGGACGCCCAGTAACGAAATGTGCGTGGAGGGGGAGGAGCACCCACTATGCAAATTAAGAGGTGCAATTCCCCAAACTCCAGTAGGCCATGCAGTCTTGGGAAGCAAAACACCCACAGGCTTTCATGGCACATTGGTCGTGCACGATGGGGAAGGAAATTGTAAAAGGGGAAACACATTTCTCTTTGGTAGTTTCAGCCAACCCTGCAGCAACAAGCATCTGTGGGAGTGCTTAGTGTTTACACTGGACGGTGCAGCTCCTCTATGATGGGCAGGTCGGTACCCCATCATCCACTATGGACGAACCACCCAGATAAACTTCAATACGCTACTGCACAATTAGTTACCCGTATATATACCCATAGTACAAAGAGAAATTGGTAAAGCATCACGCTCTTAGTTAAGATTTCATCTTCAAACAAACCTTTAAAACAAATGATAATTGGGCCTCATTATAAGTTTGCCTGTCCGGATACAACAGTATTGGTAAGCTTGCTGGTACCGTTGTATTCGGACCAGCAAACTCTGAGTTGTGCTCGCGGGTGCCTTTCATTCCGCCAGGTCTGACCTGGCAGAATGAAAGGCACCCGCAAGCACATCATTTCCGGTGCCTGTGCATCTGGCTTTTTTCCAGCGCCCAGGAATGGGCAAATAGCGGGTCCGGCAAGGCCATAATGACCCGGTAATTGCCCATTTCTGGGTGCCGGAAAAAATGCAGCTCCGGCGGCAGCCGTGCCTGTTTACAGGCACGGCTACCGCCAGGGTTGTAATGAGGCCCAATGTTTTAAACCTCTGATTGCATTCTGCCAAGAAAGCAAAGGAAGTTAACTTTATCCCCGCATTTATTTCCTTGTCTTTTTGACCAACTCCAGATGTGCAAAGTTCAATCCCATTTGCAGCATTCACAGGCGGGAGAGAGAATGGTAGTGGGGTGGGAAATAGGGTAAAATGTAAGGGGGGACAGCCCCATTTCACACCAATACCAATGGTTTCAGTCATGTGGATCCGACCTGCCAGGTAGCAGATGAGGGTGTCCTACCAGGACATTTCTCAAGCTATCTGGGCCAGGTTATAGAACTTTTTCTATAGGTGCAATTGCAACTTTGAATGGTATTAGCACTAGGCAAAGTTTTCTCTAGGGCAAACATCTTCCTAGTTTACCGTAGGGCTAGTGTTAATACCATTCCATGTTACGTTTCTATAATTTGGCCCTGGTGTCCTGCAGTGAGGTGGACAGCCATTGCATTAACAAGGGCTGATCACACTTTAACTGCAGATGGATCCTTACACTAATTGGAAAAATAATCAGAGGAAAGGATAATCTTTGGCTTGAACACAGACCGTGTACAGAGAACTACAGACATTTCTATTTCCTCACACTCTCAGCACTAGTGCATCATTAAATAGTCTGTTGGTGGAGGCATTGAGTGCACTCCCAACACAGATGTTTTTTTTCTTCCCTTTTAGAACTCCTACAAAAGAAAAAAAAAGTTTTGAAAAGCTTTTGAAAGCAGCTGAACTCTACGTAGTATTTGAATGTCCTGACTTGAATGTTTCTTTAGCTGAACCTTTCGCTTTTCAGAAAATACCAATCCAATTAAGCATACAATAAAGTTACTCTGTGACATTCCATAATTTTGCAGCACAAAGTGGTTTGCAGAAGCTGGCATGGAAGGGTCCTCCATTCTGTTTATCCTTTTGAAGATTATTCAGTGCTCTTTCTGTCAGCCATTCTCCAAAACCCGCAAACCAATTATATTTGGAGGACACAAAATGGAAAATATCCTCCTTACGCAGCCAAGCCTCGGTAAGTCACATACCATTTCTATAAATTCAGTTTTACAGAGTTTTCTCTCAACCACTGGCATGATTCTTATAATAAAAAATAAAAAAAACATTAGGGCCATAATGATTCTTTAACATTATGTTTGAATTGCCATATGCATCAGGTATATTACATACATGTAGAATCTATCACAACATATTGGGGCTCGTGTTCCTAAAATGAGCAATTACACTGTAACGTAATCGTCGCCCCCACCGCCAAGGTTTTGTCATTTGCACTGCAGGTTGTAAATGTACAGGGTTTTTGAGGGCCTTTGTTTTACTTACAGTGCTGCCAGTAAGCCAGTTGTCTGCAGATTCAGATATTTTAAAGACAAGTTACATTTGTTTTCATTCTGGTGCAATCCATAGCCAAGGAGAAGAATTCCTACCAGAGAAAATAACCATCTACCTACCAACAAGACCACTCAGATCAAGCAACGACATTTGCCTAGAACTAAACCGTACATAGGAAAAAACTTGGGGGTCACCCTTCTCCCGCCTGGCGCCTAAAACCTAGAACACCCTCCCGAAAGAAATACACAATACAAAGGATCACCTAAAATTCAGAAAACTACTTAAAACCTTACTATTTACCTCACAATCAGAAAGGAACAACTAGGAAAGACAAAGACACCACTGGAAACAGAACACACCTCAGCATGCATACATGGAAGGAATAAGCCTGGGAGGGAGAGCAGATAAGACCCACAACAACAATCCCCCCACCTTAGACATCACCGTAGAGACATGCAGTCTAGCTGCAGATGGGGAAGCATTACCCAATAACTAGCACCCCTGAAGCCATTAGAGTGCCAGGCCCTCGAAGGGTGGGGTGCAATCCAAGGAGCTCGGGGAGGCACTAGTAGGCAAACCCCTTGACAACCTAAGAGCAAACCCTCCAACCTCACCCTTCTTCAACCAGGGATGGGAGGAGGCCTTCACCATCTCATGCCCACAGACTGCTAGACAGTGCGAGAGGAAAGCTACCACCATGTGCAGAACCTGGCAAATGAACCGCTACTAAATGCCCAGCACAAAGCATGGACAGAGACGCTAAGCACAGAAATTCAAACCAATGAGGTAAGAAAATCCTCACTAACCCAACCCTAAAACCTCAAGCTCCACATACACCTCTCAAACACTAAACAAATGCAACCCGTTCTCCGCACAGCAATCTGAATGCACTTCACTATATGGCAACAAAAAACAAACCACACATAGGCCCTCATTACGACCCTGGCGGAGGACCATGGTGCAATTTGCACCATGGTCCATGGCGCAAAGCTGCCAACTCCGCCATGGGGGTTGGCGGACTTACCGCCCCATTCCGACCTTGGCGGGGCGGTAAGTCCCCAATCCCCATTTACCCTTCCCCATTCCCATTTTTGCCCCATAGGGTATAATGGGAGTGGGGAAGGCGTTAATTACGCCACCGTAAATTACGGTGGCGTAATTAACGACAAGTCCCGTAGCGCCATGGATTTTTCCGCCTGCAAAAAGCAGGCGTAAAAATCACCATGGCGCTACGGGAACTCGTAGTCGGGCGGAAAGGTACGCCATGGTTTACGCTGGCGTAAACCCCTTTCCGCCAGGGTCGTAATGAGGCCCATAGTCTCGCACAACAGCACATGGGAGTCTGCCGAGCCATAAATCGCACCCAAGCTCAGCGAACAGTGCAAACCGAACTGACGCTGTCATCAATAAATAACCTATCATAACAGGACATCACAACTCCCACTCTACCTCTTCTGGCTGCCTCCTACTCACCCACCCCACGCATTTTCCTTTCAGATCCGCCAGAGCGCCACTGGACCACTCCGGTGGTGATTGTGCACGAAATAAATGATCTGTACCATTAACTTTAACATTCTATTCTAATGCCTCAGAAATATGCATTGCATTTATATAATGCACATCACAAACGCAATTGTCTCTTCACACTGATAACAGGTGTTAATGTTGCCCAGATCAATGGCATAAAACTTATCAGTGGTGCGTTGGCCACGGCCATTTTGCACCTGCCGGAAATCCCTGAAAGAATCCACATCGGGATGAGAATTTTTTAAGGAAGTGGGAGGAGTTTCGCTTTTGTGGAGTAGGCTCACTTTCAGCTCGCAGTACTCACAGCTAGAATGTTCTCAGAATAATCGCCTTTCCTGAGAAACTTGGCTCACACTCACATTTACTACATATATGTTACTAACAGAAAATGCATTTTGCACCTTCCTTCTATCGTAAATTCCTTCTACCTTAAATGGAACTTTCCTGAAGCCGTGGTATGGCAAACAGGATGAACGAGAGAAAGTGGAAATGCAATAATGCTCAGATTGTATGTTACTCAGGAAGGAAGTATTTTATCACACGAACATTAAACCTGTTTTATTTATTTGGTATTTATAGTATGTCACATGCATAGAAGATTCTTCACAGCACAGAAAAGGAAGCATGGGTGTGTTGAGCTCCCTCTTTTATAATATTTAGGAAAAGGTACCCAAAAAGTCCAATTAAGCCTTAACCTTTCCTCAGCATCCTTTCCTTGTCTTTATGGGTCTAGCGTTTAGCCATTTGCTCTGCACTCCGTTACTTTTGGGACTGATTTGTGCATTATGAAACACAAATATGAATACATAAATATAAAAACAAAAATATTCCCACCCCACAATATAGGGAATTCCCCTGAAGCAAACAATGTTTCTGCAGAACCGAAATGCTTTCCCCCCCTGGGTTTTTTCAATCTCTGTGCTCAGAATTAATATGCCAACTACAACAATACCTTAACTTAAAATGAACTATCTGGAATGGCTGCTTAGAAACCAATACAGAATTAATGTTTCTGTTGAGTTTAAAGGATAGATGCAACAATTACCAAAGAATGTAAATGATGTATGTCTAGACAATGTCAGAATATAAAACTATGCACATCATTAATTATAATGTAGTGTGACATGTCTATAAAACATTGTGATTCAAAACATGTAATAGTTTGGTTAACAATATCTTCACATTTAAAAGGGTCATTTCACCGTGGAACCAGATTAATAAAACTGGTTCCTTGGATCGTAGTCCTCCTGCAAAAATCATTCTCCAGGCCACTTTGCTGTATAAAAAGAGATGGTCATTGGGGACATTTAAGAACACGGTGGTTTCCTGTTGCTGCCCAAGAGAGGAACATACTGGCATAATATCAGCCAAAAGCCTGAATGTGCAAACAAGTCATAGGTGTGCAGCAAAGAGTACAACAGATTAGGACAGACATAGCTCCGGATAAAAAGATTTCCAAAAGGAAGGAGCAAGATCCAGAAAGGAGGGGTCCGCTATACGCAAATACTGGAAATTAGGGCCCATAAGAAGTCTACGGGTAGAGGAGTGATGATTTCTCATAGGAGTGAAGGGGGGGATTCTTTTGAAAACAAGAAGGGAGCGCTGTCTGAGAGACTGCAGAATCTGCTACTTAATGAGTTGCCAATGGATTTTTATGAAGAAGCTAGGAATATCGGATGATTGATTTAGCACCAACATTAATTGAACTGCAAAGTCGTACAGCATTTGAAGATGCTGGTGCTGGATAGACGGAAGATGAAGATAAATTGTTAGAGTAGCCAAGTGGAGGTGGAATCAGATTAGAGAAGGCAAGGAAGCACCTGGACAGAATAGGAAAGGTAAGAAATAATGTAATGTAAAAGGGGAAGGTCTCTCCATCAAAATGCTGTTGCACGAGTAATTTCAGAAAAGAAAGAAAGTGAGTTTTCAAGCTTGAACTACAGCTTTTTTGCTGTAGGATCAGGACTGGCCCATGAACTAAGAGACACGGCTGAAGAGAGTTAGATGACATCTAGCAACGAATAGCAGTAGAACCTGGCTGACACTGGGAAGATGGAACATCCAGAGCCCCATCCAAATGGACAAGGAGCTGGGTGTCCTCAACAGAAGTATACTGTTGTAGCTTGGGTTGAGGGTGCACTATGTGTGTATAGCAAGGTGAATGGAAGGATGTGATGTCACCTTGGAGTGCAGTATTTTCCAAAAGTGTCAGTTGGAACTAAAAGCTGGCTGGAGTGGATGTGCCAGTGTCCTGTACTTTTGTAACTTCCATCTTGCTTACTTTGCATTGCATTTACCTGCTGGGAAACACGGACAATAAACCTACCAACAAGAAGAGTCCAGGCAGCTTTTTAACCCACAGGGTCATTTCATTGGCGATGAGGTGGTCTCAAAGTTTTGCAAGAGGTACGTGGGGGATCTGCAAGGAGGTCGAAGCGTGCGGACAGACACTGCCCTCCATAGTCATATTTCTATGTCCATAGGCATCAGTGGGAGGCAGGACCAGGTCCTGAAGTGTTGGTAGGCCGGGCGATGCCAGCACAGCAGTCAGCAGGAGCTGAAAGGGGGTGGAGTAGCAGGCAGGAGGGTCCTGAGAAACTTGTGGGCCAGGCGGTGCAGGCTCGGCCTTTGGCAGTAGCCAACTAGTGTAGGAGGACCTGCAGGCTGGATGGTGCGGGTCTCCTGTGTGGCGGTGCCGCTTACCAGCAGGGTAATGGCGGTATCAAATGGAAGGCATTGGAGGGAGCCAGCAGTGTCAGCAAGTGGGGAGCTAGCTGTAGGCAGATCTCCACGAGAAAAGGAACAACTTGCTGGTCTGGAGTCAGTGGTTGGTGGAAGACCAACTCGGAAGGCGGAGCCGCATGGCACACAGGCCTGCCAGTTATTGTCAGCATGGGACACAACCATTTGGGGTACGTTGTCCCAGAGAGTTCTTGTTTCGTCTACGGACAACCAAAGACTGATGACATATCCAGGTACGCCAATGGCAGCGCTTGGTGCAAGCATTGGTCATGTGACCACGTTCGGTTGCAGTGGTGCTGATGATAGAGCAGGGCATCTGTAAGGGTGCCGGCCCATGTTGATTGTGATGGCACACATCGTATTGGGAAGTGGCAGCAAAGTGCTACAGTGGGAGCCAGCGATACAGAAGGGCAGCGTGCTCCTGAGAGTGAACAGAGGAAAAGGTGCAGGTTAAGTGTGCCAGACTGACAAATTGGATTTCAGGGTTGCTCATTATGTACGGTGGGATTATTTCCCAGCACAAAGTTCTGCCAAGGGTGCAGCAGATTCATAAAGAATTTGAGAGCATTGGATCCCGATTTGTGAGCTTTTTACCTGCAGATTGGAAGTTCCAGCTATCACAAGGAGGAGTAATTACATTCTCTTGGGGGAGGCCTGTGTTTTATTTCTGCTGTTTGTTTTGTGTTGTGGCCTCCGGGGTAGTTGACATTTGTTAAGTCGGTTGCCATGGGATGTTGTTTGAACATTAAGGCCTGTTCATTATTGTATTGTTGTGTATATGTTGAGGCCTTTTTATTTAGGTAGGAGGTTTAATGGGGTATATTGTTTATTTCAGTGAGGAGTGGACTTCTTTTTGGCCATGGACTTGAGGGTGAGGAGATTGCACAGGGTTTTGTGGACAAAGTTGGGGAAATGTGGACAGGCACATGCGGGTGCAGGGCACATTATTATTTTAGGTGGGGATGATGTTGTTGTGCTCGAATTGGGGGAAATTTAGTTATGCGGGTTGTGGGTGGTGGTGATTAGCCTTGCATTCTTTTGCCATTTTGATAGATTACACTAATTACGTGTATGTTGCTCGTTGTTTGTGGTGTCAAATATGGTGTGGGGAGGTAGTGTCTGTTGGTTACAGTCGGGGAGTGCTTTGGTCCCAGAGGTTCCTTACGGTTGGGTTAACTGTTGGTAACAGCCGGGAGTGTCTTAGTCCCAACTTTTCCGTACGGTTGGGTTGACTGTTGGGTACAGTCGGGTAGTGTTTTGACTGTTGGTTACAGTTTTGGGTGTTGGATGTATTACAGTTTTGTGGTTAACTGTTGATCACAGTTGCAGTGTCATACTCTTTGGGTTAACTGTTGATTATAGTTGTGGTGTGGTTCACTGTTGTTTACAGTGTTTGTGTTTTGGTCAGCCTAACTGTTGGTTGTGGTTAGGAGTGGTGGTTCCAGGAAGGCCAGGGGGTTCCGGAATTTGGCTTAATTGTTGGTTACAATGTTAGCTTTTGGACTTTTGTTACGCTTATGGCCATTGGTTGCAGAAAGGCTGGGTGGGTTCTGGAATATGATCTAACTGTGGTTACAGTGTTTGGGGTTTTGGTTGGCCTGACTCTTGGTTACAGTGTGGGTTGGTTGTTGGTTACAGTTAGGACTAGTTGGTTCCAGAACGGCTGAGTGGGTTCTGGAGTGTGGCTTCACTGTTTTTTAAGAATGTTTTGGGGGGCCTGATGAGTTGTCTTTTGGTGGGGCTGACTGTTGGTTACCGTTGGGGCTGGTTGGTTTCAGAATTGCTGGGTGCGTTCTGAGATTTATGAAGATGTTTTGTTGTTGCAGTCCGCTTTAAGGATTGACAAGAGTTGTCATTTTGAGTGGTGCCTGTGGTCTAGAGTGTGGTGTTGAGCAGATTGTTTCTCACATGCATAGGGCAGCGTAATTTTTTGTGTCTAAAATTGTGGCTTATTTACAATTCCTTAGAGAGCGAGGAGTGAAGTAAATCTTGGGAAGATTATCAAACACTGACTCTCAAAACCAGACTGGCTGAAGGCATGGGGTAGTCCATTGCAGGTATGTCTAAGTGTGATATATCAGACCTCATGTTCAAACACAAACACTCTAGTGAGATTAACACATATCACACGGCCGGCGGTAGCTAAACCCACAGGAAGAACACTTTTTCGGCAGCGTATAACTTCGCTCCCCTTGGAGGATTTGTCACCAAACTTTGCAAAAAAAGTATATGGCCAGCTCTGAATTTTTTCGCAAGGTTGGGTGAGGTTTCGTGTGGGGGGGCAAAGTTATAGGGGGTAACCCAAAAATTATTTTTTTACCATAGACTGAATGGGGAAAAAAATTGTGCACGGCTACAGCCGAATGGCTGGACGGATTTTCACCAAATTTGTGGACTCATTTACCTGTTCGCTCTGCGGACCGATGTGTCATTGGCCTGCGTTAAGCTGTGCTGTCCGCAAACAGTGGATGCGGCCGGTGGTTGGCTGGAGGGAAGTGTGCTGTGCGTCAAAGATTTTGGGAAACGCCGCCGTGGTGTATCGGAGGATAGTGTTGCTTGTGTGTGGCAAGGCATTGTGTGCATGGCTGGGCCTCTTGTACCTAGCAGTGTGCATACTAATATTAGTCATATCTGGCTCAGCTCCAGCGTCCCATTTCCCTGTTTGCAGCGCTGTCAAAACTTGATTGAACTGCAGTGTGCGGTGACGGGATGTGTGAAAAGTGTTCCATGACGGCATTATGTTGTATCGAAGGACAATGCAGTGGCAAAAGATCTGAAAAACATAGTGTACGGCATCTGGTGGTGGTGGGGAAAAGGGATTGAATGGGTGCGGGAGTGAGAAGAGCTTCACGTGATATATATCATTATACAAGAAGACGGAGGTCTGCCAGCGCTATACTTTCATGCTCCGGCAATGTGCAGATACCTCAACAGGCAACTATCATTTGTGGTCATTGTAGGGAGCATGTGTTATGGCATGCGAGTTACATGCGAGCTACAGCAGTAATGTCTTTCTGTCATGAATGGTGCCAGGCACATTTGCAGAGGAGGAGTGCATTGCACGACACATGAGGATTTAAACATGGCATGTACTATGGTGTGCTGTGCGACTTAAGTCCGTAGCCCCTTGGATGCATGGCTGCAGCCCTAGCACAGATAATTATGTATACTAATTGAAAAGGTATGTCCACTGGTTGAAAGTAGGTGCCACATTGTTGCTTATTGTGTATGATTTGGCTGCACTGCACATAATGGTAGTTGAATGTGTGTGGCGAATGGTAGAACAACCTACAGTTGTCGGTGTATAGGTGGAGATGGTGCAGTGACCAGTCATGCAGTGTGTTCAATGGGTGTATTAATGGAATAGTCTACATATGGAGAGATCCTGGTGCAAGAAATTGTTCTTTGTGCTTGCGTAGTGTCCATTGCGCATATTAGAAAGTGTTGCAGTGCAGTACGCACCATTGGTTCTATGCACGTATTAGAGTGGTGAGAGCAGGCTCAATGTTGTGAAGATTGTCTTGTTTGATTGGCATGCTTACAATGCTTTGCGATTGGAAGTGTCTAGCAGTACCAAGTGAGATGTTTCTGCATTCCGGTAAGTGGAACATGTGTTCATGTGTCCCCGCTTTATGGCGTGGCGGTTGGGTGGAAGTGCTGGTGCGTATGTTGCCTTTGCGATTCATGGCACATGCGCACCTGGTTGCCAACATGCTCTGTTATGTTGTGGTGAGTGTGGACTAGGCCTAGACTGTTGGGTGCATGGCCGAAGGCGGTAGGCCTTCATTATAGCCTCCACAATATAAAGCTGTGATGCAGTTGTTAATGTGCATGCATTTGGAGTTGGTGAGCAGCACACAATGGTTGCAGAGGACTTTGTGCACTTGGTGGAACAGCAGAAGTGAGCTCCTATGCTTTCATTACCATATGGTCCACATGAGTGCCCCTGTTGCACAATAGGGAGCCACATGTCACCATGTGTGTTTGCTATAGTTTGGCCCTTATAACACCCTTGCTAGAGGAAGTGCTTTACCACATTGCACCATGGAAGGAATTGCTCAGCATCAGAAAGTTGCAATATGGACAATGTGCACAGCCACTCATATACCGTTCAGCACAGGCAACGCAATGTCGTTGAGCCTTGTATGCAAAGATGTGGCCAGGGTGAAAGTTGGCAGGCACACTTGCAGATGGGGCCTGAATTACACACGATATGAGAAGTAAAACATGGGTTGTATTAGGGTGTGCTGTGTGTGGCGAGGCCCCAGCAGCCAGAGATGGTAGAGCAATGACAAAAGGGGAGTACAGTGGAGACCACTTGAAACTTGCTACGTACACTGGAAGTGCTTGTGGGTATGTTGCCTTTGTGATTTCGGACACAAGCGTACCTGGTCGCCTACATGGCTCTGTTATGTTGTGGTGAGTGTGGCCTACTCCTAGACTGTTGGGTGCATGGCCAGAGGCCATGCACCCAACATAGCTTAGGAATTCATCACAGCCTCCACAATATAATGCTGCAATGCAGTTGTTACTGTGCATGCATTTTGAGTTCGTAAGTAGCACACAATGGTTGCAGAGGACATTGTGCACTTGGTGGAACAGCAGAAGTGAGCTGCTAATCGTACATTAATATATGGTGTACATATTTGCCCCTGTTGTACAATAGGGAGCCACATGTCACCATGTGCCTTTGCTATGGGTAGGCCCTTATAAGACCCTTGCTTGGGGAAGTGTTTTTACCATATTGCGCCATGAAAGGAAGTCATCAGCATTAGAAAGTTGCAATATGGACAATGTACACAGCCACTCAGATACCGTTCTGCACAGGCAATACAATGTAATTAAGCCATGTATGTAAAGATGTGGCCAGGGTGAAAGTTGGCAGGCACATTTGCATTACATGTGACATGAGAAGTCAAACATAGGTTGTACTAGGGTGTGCAGTGTGCGCTGAGGACCAGCGGTCAGTGATGATAGAGCAATGGCAGAAGGGGAGAACAATGGAGAACATATGAAACTTGCAAAGTACACTGCAGTACGATGTGTTGCGTGTGCTAAAAGGTTGCTTTTTTGGTTGTGGGGATTGGTTGCAATTCTTATATTGTGCAGTATATGCCTGGACCTGATGGAGCGACGACTTCTCCAGTGTTTCCTGTGGGAGAAGTAGTGAAGTAAAGGATGCTTAGAAGTGACTAGGGGTGACCTGCATGTACCTGCCCACTTGTTCACCTGCATAACTCTGTTATGGTGAGCTGGGTATGGCCAAGGTCTACACTGTTGGGTGCATGGCAAAAGCCCGTAGCTCGTAGGCCAGTGACTGAAGAGGCTAGGCCTGCTGAACAGCACGCCACATAACGCATAGATGGACTTTTAAATATGCATGTCTCGATGGTGGTGAGGGTGAACAAATTGTTGTACAGGACCTTGCCGACGTGGTTGAACAGCACAAGTGACCAGATTTGCTATTTGCAGTTGGCATGAGTTGCTCTCTGCACCACCCATCATATGTTACGTTTGTGGATTGTGGTACGTGGGAAATGTTCCCTTTCATGAGGCTATTATGTTGTGCTGGGTGACGGTAAGACAAGGGGGCTCTGGGAATCTCTCTACCAGCACGAACATAGCCCAATGACCTGTTCTGTGGTGAGTAACCCCTGGGAGAGACTCTACCAAGTCTTTAGCTCACTGTCCCTTTCACAGAGAAGATATTTCCCTGCATATCAGTCTTTGTCCTGTCCAGGGGCAGTCCAGCACCGAAATACTAGGCAATTCTCCTCTGAACAAGAGTACCAACAGCAACCCCATACACGTGTTTCAGCCTTGTTGGGCATCATCAGTGAGGTGAAGCTGCGCCTCTCTAAGAACAGGGAGCAAGGGGTCCACATCTGGATTTCCCTTTTAACTTAGGGTGAGCACCTGCCTTACTCAGCCGGTTGGATGTCATATGATCTCTGCCAAGAAATGTATAGTCCGCGACTGCTGTCCGTATTAGTATGGGACAGCAGTTCCACTATGTTGCACAGTTCTTTTTTTACGCAGTATCCTGCTAAAAACCAATGAAATTCACTGATAAAAAATGTTGTTAAAGGGACATTATGGTTAAATTGCGCTAGTAAAAACCTATAAAATTCAATGGAAAAATGTTGTTACAGGGACGTTATCGTTACAGGTAAGTTAGGGTAAGCTAAGCAACCATAACTCCCGCCACCACTTTGCACTGCTAAGACTAACACCCCTAACATCAAAGATGACATCACAAATGTCATTGATGACATCACAGATGACATCACATGTACATTTACATTGTCAATATAATGTTGGCAGGAAATTATCAGAGGTCATTGGGAGAACACTCATGATGAGATTCATGATTCATTACACAATGCATTGCTATAAACACCATTGCGGTCTACAGTTCTTTCCAGTATACGAAACAAGTCATGTAGAAACGTAGTCATTGTCTGCAGCAGGCACCATCGAAGTGCAATAATCAAATTGTTGCCATGTTGCATAGTAAAATGATGAATGCTTTAGTGTCAGAGTTGTACATATTGTGAAACTTGTACCAAGTAGCACCTCACGTACTGCATACTTGTTATACTACACTCAAAACATAAAAAGAACACAATGCACACAAATAAGCCCATATACAGGGAAAGTAAAGTAGGCAAAAAAGCTGCAGTACTACCAGAAAGCGTTCATAACCTAACTGGTTATCTTAATGCCCACAAATGATTGCTATGTTTCAGGCCCGCTTCTTTCCCTATGTATATGTATTATATGCTGTGACTGACCCCTTAGGAAAGTAGTGTAAGAACATATGAGAAGGGTAAGGTCTACAAACATAGTACCTTTTGAATGTTTACTTCCTGACTGTCAGTGAAGAAAACCATCTGCCCTACATATGTCAGTGACCAAAACAAGAGGAGCCAGGCATGTGATGTCATCAGTGATGTCATCAATGACATATGTGATGCCATCTTTGATGTTATGGGTGTTAGTCTTAGCAGTGCACAGTGGTGGTGTGAGTTATGGTTGCTTAGCATACCAAAACTGCTGGATTTCTGAGGTTTTTTCAGTTTAACCTGTAACCATATCATCCCTGTAACATTTTTCCATTGAATTTTATAGGTTTTTTCAAGTGTAACTTAACCATAACGTCCCTTCAACAATGTTTTTTGTCAGTGAATATAATATGCGCTTGCTAGAATTTTTGGAGTCTTACGATAAATTGATTTGAAACCCATCTACATCCTACAAAAAAATCAAGATTTGATTTGTGAGAATGTGCTTTTCAAAAAGGAATGAATGTGGGGCTGGTGCAATGCAGAGAATGGTACTTATCCAAATAGTCAATGCATGAAGATTCTCACTGCAATCAATATACAATAAATATGCTCAAAGAGTAATAGTCATACTATTCACAGACATATAAATGTTGCTATTTTCTTCTTTGCTTAGAAGCATGCCGGTAATCAAACGTGGATAGTTAGCCTGGCAATTATGGTCTTCACATAAATCAAAGATGAGGATTCATGGGGTAGTAAATTGCTAATAAGTCTCATTTTCTTTTTCTTTTCATTTAAATGGCAGAGTATGAATTTCCAGCATGGTAATATCACAAGTCAAATAGAATCTTTAGCAAAGGAGGCTATCATTTTCATTTACTAATTGTACACATAACAGGGAACCTTTTAATGCATCTTCATCCACAGGTATATTCCCCTCTCTAGAGAAATGTTTAGTTATCAAATCCCTCCTAAAAAATCCATCCCCTGACTCTACAGAACTACATCATGTTCCCCACATTTCCCAACTGCCCTTTCTCTCTAAACAATTAGAGAGAGCAGTAGTGTTCCAATCCAATATTTTGTAGCAAGTTCTGGACTAGTGCACAGGCCCCAAATGGACTTTAGGCCACTTTGTAGTACCGAATGAATATTTACTTTGGTCCTAGACCATCTAAGAGAATACTAGGCACAGATGGGCCCAGTGCTTTGATCTTGTTAGATCTATCAGTAGCATTTTACACAGTCAATCATCTCATTCAGTTCCACAGGCTCTACAGCCTTGAATTTCGGGGATCAGCCCTTAAGTGGATTCAGTTCTTTTTGACTGCACAATCTCCACAAACGAATCTAACTCCTTTTTCCTCTCAGCCTCTTCCACTGAAGTGTGGAGTCTCACAGGGGTCTGCTTTGTTGCTAATACCTTTCAATGTATACTGCTTCACTTTTAATGGAGATATTACATCAGTTGGCAGTTGTCTTTCTAATTAGGTAGGCAGCACCCATATATTGATCAATCTAAAGGAGGCAGACAATAACTTGCCTAGCAGGATCAGGGACCGTTTGCTCTTGAATAAATGCTGGATGGACACATAAATCCTGAAAATCAACCCTGATAATAATGAGATATTAATTGTGAATGAGAAACCTAACCCTTGGACCTCTGCATGCTGGCCAAATATATCCGGGCAATGACCTAAGCCTAAAATGGAAGTGAACAAATTGAGGTTTTATTATGGACAGTAAGCTGACACAGGACAGTGAAATTGCCCCCTTCAGAAAAAAGTGTTTCTTTCTTAAGAGGAAAATAAAGCACCTTCTTCCTGGCCTATCCTTCTCACATCAGGTACTAGTGATGAATTCAATGGTCTCTTCTCCTTTAGACATAAATCACAGTATTTGCCTGGGAGTTGCAAAATCTCGAAATCCTTGATTGAATATCTGCAGAGAGCCCAAAACACCCTATTGAAACAGAAAAAAAAACATGACCACATTTCCTGGGCACTATGCTCCCTACCCTTGCTCCCTGTTAAACAACTGAATAACATTTAAGCTCATGTATTTTGTGTTCAATGCCCCAAATCAAATCCCGTTTCGGATAAATTGAACTCGAATACATCAATGTGGCCGTTATTATCCAATCAGGACAGAAAGCTTGTCACACATATATATCAAAAAGAAAAGCAAGGGACTCCCTCTTTCATTGATCAGGTGGCTACAGTATGGAATACCCTCCCGTCACTATTTGTGCATACACCAATCTATTGACCTTCCGCAGGCAACTTAAAACTATTCTTTTCGACCTGTTTTAGGCCAACGTTGCCGTTATCTCTATGGTTCACTCTTTCTATAGCGCTATGATACCTTCAGGTGTTCTCTGTGCTTTATAAAACACCTTTTAACACAACATAAGAAAGGGCATGATTTCATTTGACATCTGTTTTGTACTGATACAAAAGTTTGCTAAACATCATTAATATTCCTTTCTCTGGCTGAATATCATATATTTGTGAGTGCTGCACAATAATTAATTTCAGTAGGCCTAGAAACACATTCTTCTCCATTCCTAGTCCACAGTACTTTCAAATGTCTCTGTATTTCATGTTTTTTTGAAGCAGACATAGGTCTATTTACAACAACAACCTTGCAGGTCTGACTTTATAAAGGGTCATTTATTTTGTGAATTCATAATGTCCTAGTAAACCATAATAGGCATGCAATTTGTACATTACCAGAGTCACACAATGTACTTTGATTTAACTTTAACTAGAATTGAAATGAACATAACATCTATCTTGAGTTTTCTTTCATGCTTAAGTGATAATTCATTGCACAGCCAACAGAACATGACATTCAAAGCTGCATTTCGGAGATACCTACCAATAGGTTTCCTTTGCAAAACACAATTTTCAAGTGCTTAGCACCAATAGACATTTTGAATGTAATGCTCATGGTAAACATGAATTCTCAGATGTATCTGGAGCATATCCCTGTGATACTGATGTGCGTGAAAAATGTTTGCATTTCTTAGCTTAATATTTTCAACAATTATCTGAGTCGTCTGGCACATCCGGTGCACAGGCAGATCACAGCAACAGGTGCACCGGCTGTACCAGGCACAACCATTCAGGGATGCCTTCCCCATATCCTGTGGAGATGGTAGTGACTACATCCATTTGAGGAGGAACATGAGTAGGATCGACTGATAAGGCATTCAGTTTTACATAGTCTGTATTTTCTTGTGCCAGTTCACTGTTAGGTGCTGATAAACTGCTTTTGAAAGGCATATGCTCTATCCCCATCAATCGTACTTGTAGGTGACTTGCAAGGGAGAAGGAAAGAGGAAATGATCAGGGAGTTACTGTTGTCAGTGGTGAAGCCAATAAATATTGAGACAGTGGCATGTTGGTATTGTGACAGAGCCACAACCTTTGAGACTGTGCCTCCATGCTACGGGGAACTGGAAACATTGAGGAAGATCTTCAGCTCTGTGTGAGTATCAGAATAATTGAGAGAGTTTCTCATCTCTTTAGGAAAGTGTCACATTTAGGATGCGACTTTGCACAGTTGGAGAACAGGAAAAATTGAGGGATGAACCATCTTGCGGGAAGCCAGCAAAATAGAGCAAGTGGATGCTTTCATCTCTTTTATCCCATTTAAAGCCCACATCCCTCAGTTTGCCGGTATGCAGTAAAAGTGCTGGTAGCAACATTTACCAGCACTTTTACTGGTCTAGCAAAGTATGTGTTCAACTGAACTCATTTTCTGGAATTACTAGCTCCGATAGTCTGGCACTCAGTATTACCGGTATTACCGGCGCCGGTAACACAGGCATTGGAAATATCGGCAATGGCGTGAACATGTGCCACAATACCAGCACAATGGTATCATGCCACATGATGAGCTAGTACCGGCAGAAAATCGGCAGTGCTACTGGCAAATCCAAGTCGGTGATACCACCACCTCAGAGCTACTGGTAAATGGACCCAGGTGAAAGAAATAAGGCCACAGGTGCACTCAATCCTGCCAGTTGCACCAATGCACACAAGAACAGTACTAAATGGCCACACCCAACCTAACAACACTTCCCAACACAACATGCTGTCATTCATTGTCTCTACCATGGACCTGAATGCGTTGCATGCTGATGTGCATCTGATGATACTGGAGCAGCAGCAGTGGCAACAGGAGGCCAGGGATAGAAGGAGGAGGATAGGGATACAGGTGACGCGGCTGGTGAGGTGGAGGCATTCTGTGATCCCTCGCACAAGGGCCACACCCTGAACCCTCACAGACTGCCAAATACACACCCTGTACCACCTAAACAGGGTGACCATTCATGACCTCCTGACCCTTATCCAGGGTGACATTGGGAGCAGGATTCGCATCAGGACAGCCATACCACCACTGTTGATGCTGGTGTTGATCATTCACTTCCTGGGCACTGGCATGTTCCAGCACGCTGTGAGTTAGATGCATGGCATTTTTTAACGGCCGACCTTCTCAACAGTGCTGGTGCAGGTATTGGACGCCCTCCTTCACCATGTCGGCCAGCACATTGTCCTCCCAACCACCAATGGCACAGGTAAATCCACCAAGGCCCACTTCTATATGATTGTGGGATTGCCCAATGTGTTGGCAGTGTTGAACCCCCCTGGTGCCTCCCCCAAGCCTCAGAGGAGGTCTGCAGGAACCAGAAGCAGTACCATTTCTTCCCTGTCTATGTGACGTGTGATGCCGACCTGACAATCATGCACTGCTGTGCTCGGTTCCCAGGATCAACCCACAACTCCATGGTCCTGCAGAACAGCACCCTGCTGGCATGGCATGTCACAGAGGACAAAGGACCTGGTTGAGTACATGTACATTTACACCTATGTTGCTGCATGCAGGGCCGGTCTTACACCAGATTGCACCCCAGGCGGGAAGCATCGTTGCCCCCCCACCCCGACTTGCTCACATCACTCCCAAACTACAACTATGTTGTGCGACAAAACCTCTCCTCAATATGAATAAATAATTGCTTTATAAATGAAGCTAGTTTTGTCATTCAAGTACTTTACAGAAGAATTTTAATGTGAAAACACAGCTATTGCTGCCCCCGTAAATGGTTTTTCTGTCACCCGCACTTAGGGAAGGCCTTGCCTGAATGCAGTTTCAAACTGTCCGTACTGTGGTGTGATCAGCCTGCAGGGGTCTGAGGGCCCACTGACAACTGGGCTAGTGTTGCAGCCAGGTGTTCTGTTCATACCACCAAGTATTTCACAAGGGGCTATACTAGAGTAACCATATGAATAATTCTCTGAGAGCAGGTTATCATTCCAAGATGGACAGTCTGGTACACTCTTATTGTACTCTTTCAAAATACCTCTCTGAGAGTGGGAAAGGGAACAAATAGCACCAATGAGGATTCCTGTATGCGTTGCATTAAATCACATTTCAGGACTATAACAGTGATCAGAGACCTATACATTTGATAAACAAGTCTGTGATAAAAGGATTTGTTGTATGTGTGAATTTCTAAATGCATAACCGATGCATGGCTTGTTGCTCACATCACAGTTCACAATATACACCCTAACATTAAAATGTTTGTAACCATGAACAATACATGCTCATTTGGACAGCTTAAATTGTTGGATGCGAGTATTAAATGGCTGCAACATCTCGACTACAATAAGGTTAGCAAACTGCCGCAGTCCGCATGCCCGCATCTTGCCACGCTCCCACACCCCTTCACAGTGATTAGCTTAGCAACACCAGCATTAGCAACACACTGGGCCTCATTACACGGATGGCGCTAAGGGATTACCGGCACCGGTAAGGGCACCGGTGCCGGTAATCCCTTAGCACCATACTACGAGGTCCCTCAGCGGGTCCTGTCCTTGACGTGTGGCCAGACCACACGTTAAGGAAGGGACCCGCTGAGGAACTTCAGGGCAAATAACGGTACCGCTAATAGAGGTACCGTTATTTGCTCCTTCCCCTTTCCCATTGAGCCCTATGGGGGCTCAAATGGGAATGGGGAAGGGCCTTGGTGAATGGGGAATTACTGCTCCGCCAACCTTGGAATGGGGCGGTAATTCCCCAATTCACCAAGGCGGACTCGGTAAAATACCGGCGGCAACCATGGTGCTAATAGTGCCATGGTTACCGCCATCCGTGTAATGAGGCCCACCGACTTACCTTATCGGCAGAAGCACTCAGCACCCGCGAGCTGCATGGACCAGTCACGGTGCTCCACTGGCAAAGTCAGCCGGCTGTGGCTCACTGGGTCTGGCTGTGGCTCACAGGGTCTGGCTGTGCCTTCTGATCTGTTCACAATTCCACGCAATTTCTGACTGACACTAGTCTGTCTTGGGACAGCAGGTCAAGGAAGGGCAGGCTACCCATGCCCAGCAGCTCTCCTCCAGGCTGAGTGAATAAACCCTACTCAGAAGGGGTCAAGTCCTAAAAATTAAAGTGAGGGGAATCATCAACAAATGCAATGGGATGTGACGTTGCCAGAAATTAGCATACCAAGGTGAAATAAGCGCACTACACCAGTTTCACACATATCCGGAGCACCCACCCACCATACAACCGTCTCGCTCTACTGTCTTGAACTATGGTTCCCGAGGGCATTCAACCTACCAGCGCTTTGAGATCATACCAATGATACATAAGGTGCTATTCAAATGCCAAGTAACATAACATAACATAAAATTTCATTAAATTGGCTTTGCGTAACCACCCAAATTGCACAGGACGAATGGCATTTGCTTTTTCATAAAATCAACACCCATACTTGCCAACATTCTGTGACCAAAAATATGTAGGATTTTTCAAGTTTCAAAAATAATACTTTGCATAACAATTACATCACAGGAAAATACAAAAGATACATTGTTGGCACCACTGGATCATTTTAAAATACACAACCCATCAAACAGCACAACATGGAAAGATGTTCAAATGTTTAAAATGTATAATTCTGAATGGTAAGTTAACAATGAATTCAATTACCTAACTTCACAGAAGGTAATCAATCACACAGAGCTGGCAGGCAACGTTTGCCACAGCTCTGTAGCAGCAGCCTGGGCAATACATATTTATTCCTGCAGTGCAAGATGAATAACTGAACAACATGAAGAGTGATTCCCCTCCTCAGTCTGATGTGCAGATACTGTGTGATGGTGATACACTCTCCCACCCGTCTGTCTCTGCAATATTCTGCAATGCCCCCACCACTCCTCTGTTATCTGCACCTGCACTAGTCATCTCCACCTCCTGTCCCTGCCCCACACCCACCTCTCCTCCTCCTGTCCCTGCAAGACATGCACCACTTCGCCTCCAGTCCCTGCAATACCCTGCAATCATGTACCCACCACCTGTCCTCCTCCCGTTGCCCCCCTTTTCTTCACCCCCATATTTCTGGTTTATAGCTCCTGCCCTGCCTCGCCCTCCATTCTCCCCGTGCCACTTTCCAGCTCTGCTCGTGCCTCGCCTCCCGCCCTTATCCCTCCCAGCACATCCCCTCTCTCTCACGGCGGGTCGGTGTGTCTATAGTGTGTGACTATAGCAGATGAATAATAATAATAATGCATAAAGAACACAAAGAACACATAACAGCCCTAATTTCACCTTGGCTTGATCATAGTTTGTGTCCACATCACGTGTGAGCCATGGTATCCCGTTACAGAAAAAGGATATAATTTAACTCTCCCAATATTTGGTGGGCGAGGGGACTTGCACACGCTATTTTACTCTTACCCCCAGCCCCCCAACTAGCCTAAAGGCTGTGGCCAGGCTGCCTCTACCTGCTGCACAGCTTGTGAACGGTGGGTTGTCTACACCTGAGGCTTGCCACCGTCCACATATGGCTATATTTTTGGCCTCCTCTCTCCCCCACCATGGGCATGTGGTTGCTTCCTCTGTTCCCACGTTTGTTTGTTGGGGGCAGCTCCCTTAGAGGGCACCTTAGCAGCAAATTATTTCACTGCCCTGTTCCTCCCCAGACAGGTGGGCATGAGCCGACTCACTGTTTTGTGTTCTTCATAGCGCTTCACACAGATTCCTCCAACATCTAACTGCTGTAGTAACAGCTATCGAATATTACCCATTTATTTTTCATGTAACAAATTTTGTCAGCCTCAGTCAGAGGCTTACAATTGATGGTGGCTATTGCAGGATACACGCCTGCGACCTGCAGCTTGTGAACACATCACCGCAGCAGGTGCATCCCCTAATTAAGCTACCGTACACAATGTTCATGTTATGAATGTTGTGGGTTTACTTACTTAAGGCAGGTGAATAAATGCGAAAATATAAGACATGTAAGTTTGCTGCGGCGAGCAGAGTACAATCAAAAAGTCATGCATTGTAAGGGGGTTTTGCATAGCATGATTACTGCCATCCGTCGGACATCTTGGCACTACAAAAGTGATGGATGCAGGACTTTAAAATACCACCGTCATTGCTCTGCGCACCAAGTTCCATACCGTTATTATTTTGATTCTGCCCCATTACAAATGGGAGCCAGCCAACTTCAAACCAGTGTTGTTTGTGCGTCCAATATATGGTATGTATGGTTGCGTGCCAATAGCAATGATAGTGATCATCATTCATGCATCTAAAATGTTGCATAGTCGCCCTCGCCCCAAACACAGTACGCTTTCCAGGGCAGTTCTTGGTTCACAGCCTACGTGGGTAACTTGGAGTGTGAAAAGGGCCACTCATGCATGGTCAGTGGGTATTCATATTGTGCGTGCCTCACCCGGACATCATTGCAAACTTCATTTCAAGGGGGATGGGAATCTGTAAACTCTGCCGAGCCCGAAGCACCTTTCAGGTAGTACTAGTCTGCTGAAAAATGGGGACAGCCTGCACACCTCTGTCCAACTCTCAGCAGGCTACCCACCCCTTTAATGATGCAGCCTATAAGAGCCCTACCAGGGCAGGCTCCTCACCAGGAGCCAGTAGCACAACCTCCCCACCCCCCTGTGGCACGAACTCAATGATCACGAGTTGCGTACACCCCACGGGGGGAGGCTACGGCCCGCCCCAGGTCCCTCTCTCAGTGCAAGTGCTCAGCTCCGTCAGAGGCACCACTGCATCTTCTGCAGCTTCAGAGGGCCTGCCACCTGACAGAGGGATGCCACACACCAGACAGCGCACCGAAAAACAGGCAGAGCGGTGGTGCACCCCAAACGCATCACAGCTGCAGTGCTGGCGCTCTGCTTCAGTGTCACCGGTCCTCCACTCCACTGCCACCACAGCACTTACAGGTGCCACGGCACACCCCCTCCAGCAAGTGGCCACACAGTCACGGCACTCAGTCGCAGCAGGCTAGGCATGGCAGAATGGCATTAGTCCTCTGCAGCATGATCGCCCTCGCCCCAAACACAGTACACTTACCTGATATTGTGCTGTGCCCTGTGCATGCATCCACTCCACTTGCTCGGCTCGGCGCTCCTGTTTTCCGAATGGCGCCGGGGGCTGACAACAATGCCAGAAGCCAGCCCCAATCCCCCAATCATCAAGGTAGTGCACGCACATAGCCTGAGGGCACCCTGGACGTGGGCCCATGGGCCTGGCTGGTGCCAGCGCCACCGGGGTCCGGGGGGATGTGAAAAAGCAACAAACAAATGTTGCTAATTGCTAATTTATTGTCAATTGCTGCTGCCCTGCCTGATTACTGTAATTTTCAATTTCCTTGTACTGTGACTGATGCCAATTTCGTAGTCTCTTGGTGCTCTGACAGGTCTGCAATAAAAGTTGTGTTGGTGCTGATTGTTAGTGGGATTGAGAGGGAGAAGATAAAGAGAGCTTTGGTATACTGTTGGCAGCTTCAGTTTTGAGAAACAAGTCAATGAGCATTGGGGTGTTTTTTGCTTGCTAGCCACCATGTGGTATTGAAGCATGAGTGTATAGGGTTTGTTCTCATACTGGGTGTTGTGAATTACATGCAGTCAGTGGTGCAGTAAAGGCATTGTTGTGTTCAGTTCAGACTTTGAGGGTGCGTATGCAGAATGGTGAGTTTTCACTATGGACAGTTAGTGGCAATACATTTCCTATCCCCAAAAATCTGTATGAGTGAGCAGAACACAGCACATATACAAATGTTACAAAGTGCATGTCTCAGGGGGCAGCAGGAAGCATAAGACTCAGCTATACCATTAGACCAGATCTGTGATGTGGGTAAGCCATACATACAGGCTAAGTGTGATATATGGGTAATTGACACAGTTCTGCTTCATGCAAACCAAAGTTAACCTTGTGTTCTTACCCCTTGCGGTTAACTCAGGATATATGTTGCTTCTGTGTCTGATGGCCCCCCTAAGGGATACCCAGAGGGAATAGCATACAGCAGGGCATGTATGAGGACCAGGATGAACATCGAGTGGACCTTCAGGCTCTTGAAGGCATGTTTCAGAAGCCTACACTGGTCTGGGGGTGCACTCATATACAGGCCAGAGCAGGTGGGGCAGATAGTCCTGGCCTGAGCAATGTCACATAATAGATACAACATACCCCTGCCCCAGATCTGGACATTCCTCCACCAGAAGATGTCAGAGAATGATGATGATGATGATAATGATGATGACAATTGCAGCGCCAGCCAGGCCCAGGCACAGGCACATGGAGGCCAGGAATGGGTGCATGGCCCATCAACAACTCATTGATAACTTTTTCTGAGTACCCCTTTCACTGTGTACTTTCCTTGCACTATAGTACATATGATTCATGCACACAATAAATACTTGCTCCAAAATTAGGAATGTCCACTAGTTGCTTCAAGTGTAAATTATAATGTATTGAAATGTCAACACCCTGTGCCCCCCACCCCATACACCCTGTCCCCACACCACACCCTCCCTCCCCACACAACCTTTCCCCACACACCCTTTCGCCAAACAAACGCCTCCACCTCTGCCCACACATCCCCACACAAACACCTCTCTGCCCATCCCCACCCCCACATACCCTTTCCCCACATTCACCCTTCTCAACACACCCTGTCCCCACATACCCCCCTCCCCACACACAACTGGAGTTGCAGAGTGCCTCAGGGATTTCGTGTCTCACCCACCCTACAAAACATCTTCACTAAGTCCCTTTTTGATTATCTGGATCATCTTGGTATCACCTACACTAACTATGCAGATGATACTCAGATCCTCCTACACTTACTGGGGATTATGACAAGGATGTGGCCTTGGTGAATAGGGTATATCTCATCATCCAGGCATGGATGGCCACACATGGACTATGCCTAAATGATGATAAGACTGAGATCATTATCCTGGGCACGACCTCAAACCTCAAAAAACGGAGCCCTAAATACTCTGCCTTCAATATTGACAACAATATTATCACTGTCGCCAAACAGGTGAAAACCTTGGGTTTCTACCTGGATTCTACCCTATTTTTCAGCAAGCAGGTTAACGCCATGGCCTCGACCACGGCACACACTTGTAAATTAATTAGATCAGGTAAACCCTTCCTGTCTAATAATAGCTGTATTACACTTGCCAGGGCGCTCATTTTATCAAGGCTTGATTACTGTACCATGCTGTACATAGGGGCTAATAAACAAACTATTAAGAAATCCAATTCCTTCAAAATAATGCCCTTAGAGCAGCACTTGGAATTGCCAGGAGAGAAAACATCTCAGAGACTAGAAGAGCTAATAATTGGCTCTCAACACACGACAAAATCAAGCTAAAAGTCTCTTCACTTACATATTAATGCCTGAACAACATGGCACCTGCTACTTGACAGAAAAACTCACCATGAAATCTTCGACAAGAACTACCAGATTATCCAGCACTAACTTCCTCTTAGTCCCTAGATTTAAGATATCTAGAGTTGGGATAATAGTTTCCAGCTCAAGGCAGCCCAATTGTGGATTTCTTTATCCACCCCACTGATGGCAGACCAATCGTACCAAAATTTCCGCCAAAGTATAATAAGATGGCTCAAAGACTCTGACAACTATGCCTGATGCGACACCTAGGACCAACCCGCTCTGCCCTATATAAATAATTTTAGCTATTATTGATATTACTGACTGTCCTCTGTATATGTCCTTTTTTCGGACCATGTCATATCTATGCTCCCAATTGAACTCTTTCTGCTTGTACATTATCTCTGTTCTGTATGTTTCAAATGTATTGTATTACCCTGATGTGTAACTAAGCTGTAAATTATCTTATGCTATGCACCCTGATACCTTCGGGTCTGGTGCACAACACAAATAATAAAACAAACAAACAAACAAACAAACAACCAAACAGCCAAAAGTCACAGGGCCTGATTTACAGAATTGTTTACGCTCTGAAGAGTGACTTTGCTCACTAATCACCATACAAAACTCCTTACGTCGATTCATGGAACCAACTTTGTGTGCTCTTCCTGTCCCTTGTGGCGGAACATGCATATTTCCCAATACCCACAGAGAATGGGGAAGAATAAGGCAGAACATACCCACGTCGAGGGACAGCCTTTGTGAGGAGAATTGCACGCCTGATAATACGCATACCCAATCATGTTCATGGATCTGACCGTGCAGCATCACATCGGGGAAATCAGCACGCAAAGCTTGTAATATCACTGCACACGAAGACATGCGTAAAGTTCCAATCGCATAGGAAACAATACACAAAGGTAAACTCTGAATGGGAATTTAGGGGTACATGCATGCAGTTGGAGTGCCGATTGCAGTTATGGATGCACAAATACAGATTAGCGGGGTTCAGCCATAGTTTACAAGGGTTTGCATACAGATTTACCAGGGGTCGACTTGAGTTACGAGTCATGAAATGCATATTGTCGGGGTGCAGTTATGAGTTACAGGGGACCTTATACAGTGTCGCTGTGGTGCTGCCTTGGTTTCGGGGAGACAGAACGCAGTATTGCATGGGTGCATGACTTTACAGACGGGGAGGGTGTTGTAAGGACCTCATGGTGGAAGCAGTATAGACAGACACAAGTGATCACAATTCAAGGGTGTTTATTAAACTGTGTAATGGTTGAGAAAAACACCTAATCTAAAACTAAATCTAAGATGGGAGAAACTACGGCCCTCATGTAATAAGAAAACAGTCATAGTGGATTCTTGTCAAATAAAAATGGCCAATACTAAAAAAAATGTTTCCAATCCTTACAACTAAGTTAATTAATATTCTCAAGAAAAGCAAGAAGTGTTCATCAAATGATAAGTCAGGACGGTATGGCTGGGTCTCTCTTTACCACGTTTTAAGCATAGGACTGTCAGGTGTCTTGACCCACGTTTGAACTATTATGCTACAACATTTGGTGCTGTGGGCTAAGAAAATCCAAGATGGCTGAAAAGCCCACATTTGCGCCAGAATCCAGGAAAACCGCACAGTTTTGCGCACGCCAAAATGGTTGCCTGACCTGCCAACCACCAGTGCGAGTGTGATGGGTCAGAAGCGCCATGAGTGAAATCAGTGCAAAGGAATATGGTGCTGTTCAAAATCTCAAATGTATTAATTCAAGACAGCTCCCAAAAGGGGTGCAGTACCGGCGCTCAACACTAACCGGCGCTAGCGGTCTAAACTCTGACTGGGGACCTGTATTTCAGAAGCTAAACAGCATCCTGAGTTAGCTGGAAACTTCAAAGCCTTGCTGGTTAATGAGAATTCTTAACACCTACTGTTCACAGGCCTGGCTGCATTCTGCTGCCCCCACCAAAAGGAGATTACACCTCTCTGATTGAAACAGGGGAGGGGTACCTGGGGCTGTGGGAAAACAGAACAATGAACTTTCCTTGGCTCAGGCAAATGCTAAATCAGGGGTCGTAAATGGCTTCCTCTTGGAAGGAAATGGGAGGGGTGCTGCCTCTGGGAGCCGCCTGAGCTAGAGGCGGGGACAGACAGAAATTCCCCCATGTGCTTTGGAAACTAAACCACACCCATCTGGGCCAGAGCATAATTTTTAAAAGATGGATAATTCATAGTACGTAAGTGTCCAAATTATGTAAATAATATCATTATTTCTGTGATTTTTCTGTGCACATTTTAAGAGGTGTTAGGACTCTGTGGTATGTTCTGGGGAGTAGTAGCGGAAAATAGGGTGTTACTCCAAGTGTCTGTATGTTAAAAATCTGACACTTCATCATCTGATGCCCATATTCCTTGCGCACATTTAGAGGTTGTGTTCTGGAGGAAAAGGGCAGAATTCTGTCAGAAGTGGACAAAACATCTTACAAAGAGAGGGATTGGATGGTTTTACATAGATAAATATGCATTTGGATCAAAAATAGATTTTTGTGCAAAGTGACAAGGGGAGGATCCTCTGACCCATAAACATACCTCATCACAATGACACTCCATTTCCTTCCCCCAATCAAGGGAGAGAGGAGAACTTGGCCAATGATAAGTTGTGAGGGGCAGGCATAGTTATGCCCACGCACACACCCATTTTCAAAAGACATAAAAAGAACCACTGAGACCCAGGAAGGAACACTCACTTCCCACTTCAAACTGATTTCCTGCGAAGCGCTTTGCCAGAAGACTCCAGAACCAGAACTTAGAATCCAGACTTCAAATCAAGAAGACTCCAGAACCAGAACTTAGAATCCAGACTTCAGAACTTGTAGCAGAGAGGCCTAGTCCACAAGCTGAATCCTTCAGAGTCCTCAGAATCCAGCAACCTAACCAAACTATTCAACAGCCGGGCGAGCTGTTTGATTCTGGCTAGAACCCTGTACCAGAACCCAGAAAGCAGAGCTGTATCCAGACCGCCGTGCAGTGCCGAGTGCCAGACCCAGACCAGATCGCTGTGCAGTACCGATACCAGAACAAGAGATCCAGAACCGCAGACCAGACCCAGACCAGATCGCTGTGAGCAGAACTGGTACCAGAGACCGTCTGTGGCGAGTGAAGCCCAAACCTGACCAGATCTTGACGGCCTATTTCAAATTTATAGTGTGAGTACCCACAGAACTGTGCATAGTCACCTCTTAGTTTAAAATAATCGAATTCAAACCATTTCCACCTATTTAAAACTGCATCATAGAAATCGTGTGTTCATTCTGTGATTTCAAACCTGTGAAAGTGTCATTTGCCATTCTGAATCATTATTTCATTTCTGAAAATCTACCTCCACAAAATCGTCCGTATCTTTTGCTAGGAACAAGATTTAACTTACATTTTAAAGCTAGGATCCTCAGCTTTCCAACAAGCCCTAAACCGACTTTCTACTCATTATAGTTTTTCTGTAATCGTGCTCGACGCACTCAGAAAAAGTGCCGCGAATTGCAATTTGAATCAAATTTCTCCACCTGTCAAAATCGCTGTCTTTTGCTTGCAACTGCTGAAATCCGTTTTCAACCTGATAATCCCTCATGAATCATTGATAGTGTTGACCTGAACCAATCGTAAGTAGCTATCACCTAGCCTAAATCTCCGATAGGGAATTAAAATCATTTTTAGCATATTTTCACATCTTTGCAAATCACATTTAAAGTATTTTTGCCTGTGTTTTAAAATCATCCCTGTTGCTCTAAGCTTGCTAGGGGGGAACTGAATTGGTATTGCATTTGATTGTATCCCTGAAAATTGTGTGCGCTTCTTCCATCTCCTTATATTGCATGGGGGGGGAGTGAATGGTCAAAACAAAAAGTGATCATATTATCTCTTGTGGAAACCATCTCAGTTATTTCTGCGCTGCATCCTTTTCCATCATTGCATTTCCTTGAACCCATAAAAGCATTTTAAGCTACTTTATCCTCTCTATACCAACTCCTAAGTAATTAAAAAAGTGTGCTAGTGTAATATTATCCATTGTTGATCACTGTCATATTCATAAGTGTGCTATCAAATATAAATGTATTTATAAAAGTGTGATATATATATATATATATTGTTTAATTTGGAAAATAAATATTTAATTTGCAAAACAAACCTACTTCTTGGCTCAGTGAGATCAGGGGGATTCAAAGAGAGGGGTGTTATACAAGGGTTTATCATCCAGATTCATGAACTTGTCATAAAAATATATAATTAAGGGCTTCCCTTGGGCATCCCAGACTAGGCACTGACTTAGTTGGAGTAATGAATTGAAGTCACTTAACAGGACAAGACAGGACCTTTCAGCACAGCACAACAGTCCATTGTCTCTTATGTTTGCTCAGCAACATGCCCTCAGTAGGACCTTTGCCTGGATCTGTAACACTAGACGAATGCCCTGGAGACTGCAAACTTGCCAAAGAATTGGTGTCCTGATCTGTAACACAGGACAGTTGCCTTTCATATTCAATATTGCACTTTTTTAAAGGTTTTTTACTCCACTATTTATTCTTCCATGTTGGGATTGCACAGCGCATTCATCTGTAAGTTTTCTTGTCTGCACTGCTAATCTGCATTCCTATGTTGTAACAACCTCTGTACTGTTAAGATAAAGCACCCAGATACTGCTGGATTTGGCGTGCTATATAAGCAAATAAAAATGTAAACTAAAACTCCTGGGCCACGGCAGCATGAGGTTTCAGTTCATTTCCAAAACATCAGGATCTTCTGTGGTCAAGTCTCTGTTACACAAAGTCTCTCGCCTTAGAGGACCTTAAATGCCAAAACAAACAAAAAGATCCTTCTGTATCTTTCATGTTCGGCGATTACCTTTCGCCTTAGGATCTCCTCTGTCGGGTTTCAATCCTTATCTCAAGGTTTGCCTCCATCTGTCGGTTTCACTACGGCCTTTCAAGTACAGGTTCAACAATCATTCACTGTGAACATCCTTCGGCCGGGTTCACTCTTGTCAGATACACAGTTCAACTTGCTTTATCACAGTACGGGATACACTCTCATTAGCTCTCCCCTTGGCATCCCTCCATCGGGTTCATATAGCCGCTCTATCACAAGTTCACAATCCCATCAGGACGTGGGGGTCTCCCTTCCCCTAGCTTTCTCTTGGCACAGTTTATTAATCAATCATTTCATCTCTTAGCTTTTCCCTTGGCATTCCTCCGTCGGGTTCACATAGTCGTTCTTAACACAGTTCATCATTCAATCATTTCATCAGAAAAGCGTAGTTCCCTTCCCCTAGCTTTTCTATCCTTTTCCTATGTTCATGTTCCAGCCCCCAGTCAAGCTTCACACAGTTTTTCTCAATGTGTCGAAGACTTTTCAGTGTACAAGGGGTTTTTGCTCTACCCGCGTAGGATCACTTTGACACTTCACACTAGCCACTCCTAAGGCCTCTTCGTGTTTGCGGTTTCAACAAACAACACAAAAAAGGGATTCATTCAGAGTCCTTCGAATGAATCTCCCCCGCGACGCCTGACCACTGTGCTTCTGAACCTTTTCTCTGGGTTCTCAAAAGTTCAATTACACAAGTTCTTTGTTCAACAAGGTTGCCGCCTGCAACCTTGGGCCCAGCACAATTTGGTTTTACTATATGTCTTCTACGACTCACCGGCTGTGCTGAACTGTTGGGGTTTCTTGTCTCTCTGTTTGAACTGCTAGTCCGGAATAGCTGCTTCCTCATGCATTCGTCCTTGCTCAGAGTTTGCTTTTGTGCTCTGCCTTTTATCCCTGTGGGGAAAGGAAAGGGCGGTCAGATGTGGGTGGTTATTATTAAGTGCCTGACTCTGCCTGACCCTTGTGTCGGGACATGTCAGGTAAACGGTTCTAGTGTTAGTCATTGGTTTTCACGGTGTGAGAAGGTGTTTGTGTTGGAAAAGGGGGTGGGGGGCGGTTAGTGTTCAAGTATCCTACTCAGTAGGATGGGGAAAAGGTGTCATGAGGAATTATATTCTTCATCCTAGGAGTGTAGGTGAATTTGGAAGGGTGAGTTTGGTAAGGTTTGTGAAATGAATAGGGGAGACAGTAAGGTTTTGTCAAAGTAGACAACGAATTCAGGAAATAATAATCAGAGGGACGTGGTGAAATATGACTGGGAGTATTCTGATACACGATGGGAAACCAGCGATTCTGGGAGATGCAGTTTCCTAGTGCAGCAGGGGTTGAGTTCATATTGGATTTACCAGATGCCGAAGAGGGGTTTCTGGATTTGGGTATGGGAGATTCTTTGGGTTGAAAGGAGGTTGAGTTGGAACAGCCTACACAGGCATCAAGTCCTCTTTGTCCTCTTCCCTCATAGAATACTGCATCTCACATGAGGTTTTCACCTGAACACAACCCCAAGTTCCCCCATCCAGGTGATCCTTTCTCTCTCGTCCACCCCCAGGGTTGGGATCCAAGAGCATCAGCCCTTCCTTGGCCACCTGAATAAAGAATTCTTGAGGGTTTACTTGGGAGAATACCCTCAGGTTTCTCACAGTGCATAGGATGGTATATGTGGCTAGATCTGCTTTGCATACGGGTGTGTTGTGGGTGTTCCAGCCACTACTTGTGCCTAGAGTTAAATTGCAGTTCGAATTCCACAAATTCGCCAATTGCACTTGACATGCTTCTACACGCAGGTACACGCACAGTGGTGTTACACAGAGGTCTATGTGCTTTTTTCTGGAAACCAGACCAACAGTGTCACACACGAAAACGTAACTTCAGGAGTTTTTTTTTTTACCCTCTTGGTCACAGGGCTCTTGGGTGGCACAGGTGTGATAGAAATCTGCTGGGAATGGCGCCTCGAGCTACCCTACTGCGAGCGCCCAGGGGTGGCGATGGGAGAGGGTGGGTCAGACCCCTGGGCTGCAAAGTGCTCAAGGGTACATCCCTGGGCCTGTGAGCTCCTGTGGCTGCTGTCCTTTATACATTTGCGCAGCAGGCACAGCTCATTGAGCTGCTTCTGTGCCAGTTCTGCCATAGTCCCATGTCAGAATTCCATTTCACAGAGCTGCACATCCATGTCTCGGATGTTGGGCATGCGGGTATGAGGGGGATTGTGCCAAGTTGCTGGCCTGCATGATGGAGTCGGGTAGGGGGTGTGGTACTCCTCCTCATCTTCCTCCTCCTTCTCCAATGTGCTGTACAGGCCATGTTGGCTGGTGTACCCATGGTGGTGTGGAAGGCACAGGAGGGATGGTGGGGCCACTGACCACAGTTGAGGTTCTTCCGGCAGCTGGCAGTGGCACAGCTTGCAGTGGAGCTGGTGCAGGAGTAGGTGGAGCTGGTGCAGGAGGTGGGATGCTGGTGCAGGAGGAGGTGGTGCTGGTTCAGTAGGAGGGGGAGCTGGTGCCGGAGGAGGTGGTGCTGGTGCAGGTGAGGTGCAGCTGGGGCAGGAGGACATGGTACTGGAGCAGGAAGAGGTGGTGGATGTGCTGGTGCATGAGGTTGTCGTGGTGCAGACCTGTCAGATCTGGGTGCCTGATGATGCTCCAGCCACATCATCATCATCCGAGGATGTACATGTTGGGTTGAAATGAGCATGCTGTTAGTATTCTGGGAGTCACATTTGTAGTCTTACATTACACTCATGCTTCATTGATTGTGCCCTTCTCTTGTCATGCTGTTTGTTATGTTTGCTCCGAGGTGTGCTTCTACATGTGAGTGGTGGGAGTTCACATTGACTGTGGCTTGTTGTTGTGTGTGCTGTGTGCCTACGATTCCTGTCCTGTTCACTCATGAGCGCTCATTATGTCTGAATGTGTGGGACAGTGCATTTTGGCTACAGTGTTTGTACATGGCTACATCTGCCTGCAACCCCTGACATGTGTGTGTGATTGGCCCATGTGCTTTATGTGTTGGACCTGTTCCCTTGCCCATTTCATGTTTATGTGCCTGGGGATCCATTTATTTTGACTCAAAATTGGCATTTACATGTGGTTTGTTGTACTTAGCACGATCACCTTGGGTCCCAGCTCTGGCCTCGGCTGCCCCAATTCCCTCGAAGCGCTCTATGTGCAAGATGGAGCTGCATGTTTCCTCCCAGGGCACCGAGTGTTTGGTACAAGCAGCATTTTAATAATTTATTTTAAAGTGCTCTCAGCGTTTTGTTCATAGAGTCTGTTCTCCATTTCCATGAATGAGGAGGAGTGCTGTCAGGCTTAAAACAGCTCACCACTAGTGGAGCGTGGTGGAGTGAGCTGAGTGCTTGGCGCAAGCAGAATTTGAATAATTTATTTCACTGTGCTCTCAGCGTTTTGTTCATGGAGTCTGTTCTCCATTTCCATGAATGAGGAGGAGTGCCTTTGGGACTTAAACCACCTGACCACCAGAGGAGTGAGGCAGAGTGAGCTGAGTGTTTGGTGATCAATGGCGCGGGGGAAGTGGGCACTCTGCAACGCCATCTGCACAGCCATAGTTTGGAAATCGGCTGGCTACGGCGCACTACAATTGACCATCAACCGACTGTAAATTGCTTACTCCGACGTCGCTGACATTACTTGAAGCGGTCTGTCCATACCGGTTCCCGTGTTCCCCAATCATATTAACATTAATAGCATCCAGCTCTGTCAGTGAACGAGGGGCACTTCTGCTACCTTTCTCTTTGTACTGCCAGTGCCTACACCGACCAGGAAAATGAATCATTCCCCCTTTTTATTTTTTAACTGAAGTGCGGGGTGGCTACTGCGGACTGGGTGCCTTGGAGCCGCCTGACATTTACCTATTCTGGAGCAACATTTTTATAACATTTTAAACTGTTTTCACTTCCTGTTTGAGTGCCTGATGGTGACTGGACCCATCACTTAATAGTAAAGTTTTTTGGCAATCTTATCTGAAGTTCAGGGCGGTGACTGTGAGCTTAGTGCCTTGGAGACACCACAGAGACATTTAATTGCTAGCACTGCTTTGTGCTGTATGAATATGTTATTCTGTTCTTTCCTTTAGTTTATTGGGAATTGGAGGCTTTGTGCTTCAGTCCCATTACTGTGCTTAAATAGTGCCTTTGACTGTTCTAACTTGCAGATGCTTCTGGGCAGTGGCAATACCTTCGGCATAAAGATCGATCCCTGCACATATATTACGGACGAGGAAATGCTGAAGGTGGTGCATCTCTCATTGTCGATCTCCCCTAAACAGACATCGCCAACAACCCAGGAACGGACATGTATAGGAGATCCACTGTATAAGAACGGGCAGGGTGGAACAGAAAAGGCAATATTACGGGGCACCCCTAATGGTTTTTTAAAGAAAAAAGAACCTGGGAGTAAATTAATCACTACCTTTTTCCCCATAGGAAATCCATTAAGGTCAATAGAGTCTTTGAAAAACTCCTTTACTCTTGAGGAGCATGCACATTGTAATGTGAAAACTGGTAGTCTAGAAATCTTGGTCTTGTCGGATAAAGACGATCATTTGTCTCTGTGTCTCTGTGTGAGTTTTTAATTTTACCATCAATGGTATAACGATGGACCAATCTGACGTGCTAACATGAGAATCAAATTGCTCTTTTTTTATGTGCTTCTCTCGTACTCTGGACTCTCTTCGCAGACCTGTAAGGTGGCATCAGATGACATTTGGTTAGAAATTAACCAAATACTGTGCACCATGCTTAAATTATATAAAGGTCTTACAGCTGATGTAAATGTGAATGCATCCCTTTTGCATTGGATATTGGGTAAACTAGAAGACACATCAACCAAGATGCATAAAACAGACCAGAGCCATTTGAGGTGGGGAGATGATGTGATTCTCGCCACCTTGACTTCAAATATGTCAACAAATGTGGGAAATACTGCTATGGGGGTCACTGTGGTAGTCGGATCTCAAAACAATTCCCCTAATACTGAAGGGTGGAAACCAGGATCATGTAATTAAGCAATAGAACCCGAGCGGCGGGGGCATTACCGACTCATTGGCTGAGGGGCTGCCACGCCCCACAACAGGGACAACGGCCGTGGAATCCCGACAGAGGGATTCCCGGCTGGGTAAGGACCTGGTGAGAGCCAATCAGAATGCTTGTTGCATTCTGATTGTCTCTCGCCGGGGTACTAATACTTGTTAAAGAATGGCTAACTTTAGTCCCTCCAGAGCTTCGGCCAACTGTGGAAGAAACCCAAAACACAAGAGGGAACTTCACCCTCCCTGTAATTGTTACTACCATTCCTGCTTGCAAGGTATAGAAAGAAAAGAATAATCCTGAATTTGTGCCTAAGGGGAAGGGAAATAAGGTACATACTTTTTTAAGCAACCACTTGTTAGGGATGTACTATCCAGGAAACTCAGGGGAAAACTATCACCAAAGGAGCGAGCTCCGTTAGAATATCCCCCAAGACAACTATTGCAGAAGAGCGTCACACTAGTGAATGGAGGCACTCTCATAAGAAGCTCCCAGGAGAGATCTCATTGATCACCCATTCCCCACCTGTAAACAGGGATTTAGTGCAACCAGCAGTGGAGGTAAGAGAAGTTACACACATCCCACTTGAACCCCTACAATCTGAGGGTGATAGATGGGATGTCAGAACCGGAACCGGGAGGTGGGGGGGTGGGTCACAATTTCTAGCAGGTTTCAGGAGACATTGAAAAACTCTCTGGTTCTCTCCAATCCGCCGCCCACTGTCGTCCCTAACGGGAAGGGGAGTATTCATGGGCATGCTCGATGACTGAGGCTAGGTCCAGCCACCGCTATCTAGCATTCAGATGATCAGGCCCGCTTCGCCAGGAAGGAATGGGCTGGGAATTTGCCAATGGAAAGCCCTAATCAAAGATTAATTGAGTACTCATTCTTTGGGTGGAGATAGGGGCCTTTTGACATGTGAACACCCAAACAGGTTTCTAAAGAGCCCCTCCTTTTGCAATGGGATGCAAGCCAGCAATTTGCAGAGAAACACTAGCATCAAAAACTCATCTAACTCTCTCCGCAAGGAGGAAGGCGACTTAAGTCCGACACCATTACTTGAAAGCAACCTAGCTGAGAATAAGGATGGGATCATGAGATGAGCTACGATGCTTCAACTGTTTGCAGAGGTACCAAACCTAAGCAGGATTTCCTCAAGTGACCTAAAAAGGGTAGACTTTGTTCATCATGGTCTAACGGATAGACCCATGTTAGTCCTTAATTCCAAATTAGTTTTTGAGTCTATTTTAAAAGAAATTGATAATCTGCGAATTCTGGGATTTGATGTCTCTCCGTTCAGGAGAGATAATAGGGTGGAGGCTATGCCCATGCTGCAGGAAGAGATCGCAAAGCTGAAGCAAAAGATGCAACACTCTGAGGCAACCAATACTTGGGCATGCATACTTGATGCCTGATGTAGGAAAGGCAAGGGCATTGTGGGTGCAGCCCCGGGGGGACAACCCCATCACGCTCATTTCCTGGAATACTAGGGGCCATAGACACTTGTTTTCAGAGCCTGCCATAGGGATCAAGCTAAAGACGGCCCACATAATCACCCTTCAGGAAACATGGTTGACGCAGTCACCGGTTCTGGATGGCTTTGTTGTTACTAATCAGCCAGCAACCCAGGGTTTTAGGGGGCGCCCATTGGGAGATCTCTTAACACTAATCAGCTCCTCAGCAGCAATTACAGTAAAGGGCTCCTTTAATATTGCCAATGGAGCTTTAGCCCACATGTAATAGTGTGGGGGCCAAATCAAGGGGAGCTCCTGGTGATTAATGTTCATTGACACAAAGGTGTTGGGTGCTTGGAGACTTTCATCAGTGCTATTGCTTTATCTACTTTAAAATGGTGGGAAGCCACTTTGGGTGGTCACATTGTGCTGGCTGGATATTTAAATTCTGATTGCATCAGCTCGGGTCCCCCATTTACCTCCAAAAGGAGGAATGGTTCCAGGTGGCTTTCGACTATGCAAGGCTTGGGGCTCTGGTCACTTAATGAAGCTTTATCCAATAATGCCCCAGCCTGTCTGACTTGGACAAATGGTGCAGTAAACTCAACATTGGATTACATCTTTGTTGATGTATGGCTCACGGCCCGTTGTTCAAAATTGAATTCTATGCAGTTTAGAGACTACACCTTGGTAGAGGCAGACTTTGAAATTTTTCAAAGCCAAACTGTAACCCAGGGTAGAATTATGTCCTACTCTGAATGTGCCCCAGACTTGTTGTGAGCTCTTTGGGCCTTCAGATTCACTGGAATTTGGGTAAAGTGGCGAGGGTGAATATCCGCTTGGATTCTTACGTGAAATCCACTGATCTCTCCTGGAAATTTAACACCTTTATCCCAAATGAATTTAGTAGTTTTATACAGCACCTTCTTAAGGAGGGTGGGCCGGTGCCCACAGGGGCCAGGAGGGTATCTTGGGTTCAGCACATGCACGTTTACAATGAAGAGGTGGCCGCTCGTAAGAAGGAGATGCGTGAGAATATAGTCCAGTTAAAAAAAGGGCTTCACTGCTGAAACACTAGCCAGCATTTGGAAAAAAAAGGCAGGTCCACCAGAATTGGATCAAACAGTCTAAAGCAATTAAAGTCTAAAGGGCCGGGCCGGCGTTGCTATGGTGTCTGAAGGACAATAATTCCAAAGCCAGCTGCCAAATAGTGAACACTAGTGTTGCTCCCCAATCACTGCTCCAAATAAATGGAGTGTCAGAATCAGACTGGGTTTCATATTTTGGAAGGGTCTGTGGAGATAGTGACAGTTCTATTCGGAAAGTGGTTCCCTTATTTTGGGATCCTAATGTAACCACTGACATGAATTTTGGTGGGGATGCAATTCTAGGGCTAATCCACTTTATTAGCTCCTCCAGGGTGCCCGGCCCTAATGGTCTGGCCAACTGCACACTGAAATCAGACAGGGTTGCCTGGTCTAGGACTCTGTCTATTCTGCAAATATTCTGGCATCTGGAGTCTTCCCACCCTCGTGGACCAATGCTTTTATTGTTCCTCTTTTTAAACGAGCAGATAGAACAAATACGGCCTGCTACCGACCAATCGTGCTCCTCCATGCAGACAGTAAGATCTTTGCTGCTATTGTACTACACCATCTAGAGGCTTGGGTGGGTGGGACAGGCAGACTTTCAAAATGGCAGACGGGTTTTAGGAGACATATGGGGACTACGCTGAATGGCCTGGTGATTAATACTGCACAACATCTGGCATGGATTGGCAAATAAAAAGCTGTTTATAGAGTCTGACTGGATTTAACAGCTGCCTTCGATTCATTGGATCGAGGACTATTGTGGAAGAAGCTAGCTAGCTGGGGAATTCCTGCGGGTTTGTTAAGTCTGCTCATGGCCCTTCACTCAAGAACTGAAATTCAGACCCGCTTAAATAAGTAAGGGTCACTGTCAAGGAAAATCTCGACTTTCAGAGGGGGGAGATAAGAAATTATGAAGGCCTTTCAGGGTGCATCTTTGATTTCCCCAAAATTGTCTCTGCTTTGCTTCCAATGGCTTTCTTATGCAGCCGATTTTTTTCTGTTTGACGTAAGTAAGATCGGCCTTCAGCGCTTGATCCCAGCATTTGTGAAATTCATGGAAGAACCCTTCCAAATCCAAAATAATTAGATTTTCTACCAGAAAAAGAAGTATCCTCACAGGTGGTCCATTGGTAATTCGATATTTCATTGTGTAGACTCCTTGGTTTACTTAGGTTTCCCAGTTTACTCTACATTTTCACTGACTACCAGTGTCATCTGGCTGAATGAACTTGTGGAAGAACTGATGCCGCAGTTAAAAATGATTGACACACTTTTTGGAAGCTTTTCCCTTAAACCGTTGATAAAATACTATGAAGCTAAGCTGATTCCCAAGCTGCTTTATGGTATTGAGATGCACTCATTCAAAAAATCTGGAAGAGAATATTAAGTATACCACTGAGCTTTTACGAAGCATCGGCTCGTTATGACTTGGCTTACTTTCTCTTAAATCATGGGCTGAGTGGAGAATTCTATCCCTCTTAAGAACAATTTTAATCCCGGCTAAGAACTCGCAAGATGTTGATTTTAGAGCATTTTATTTTACTGATAGTTGCCCCACTTTGCACTTTGATTCTGGAAAAGATAGATTGATCTTTAGAAGACTTGCTAGAGTATCCGAGAACAGTTAAATCCCTTTTAAACCGTTATGACTGGGCCACGACTTTGGACCAATTTCATTCTTATCCTTCCCTAGTATAACTTAAGGAATACTACAAATGGCCCTGTTTTTGAGTATTTACCCAGATAAACTGACCCGTGCCACCTTTGTACATTTCTGCTGGAACTTGCTCAAAACTAAAGAAATCTTGGTAAAATATAAGAAGATCTCGCCAAACTATGGAGGATTTAGGTTTTGCAATATACCTGATATTGAGGAAACAATTAAACATCTAGTAATGACTTGCACTGGGGTAATTGCTCCACATAGTCACTACTTGAGTAAATTGTTTCAATTGACCAACTCTCACCCCAACCTAAATGTTTCTTGGAACATATGCTTGGGAGGGCGAACCACGTCCATAGTAATTGGCATGGTAATTGGCATTGCCTCTTTTATTAGAGCGCTCAATCTAGCAGAGTCTTAGCATGTTTCATAGTTTTTATATTTGTTTTAGCACTTTATGATTGATAATTGAAAAATGGTATCATTTTATCACTGATTTTAACCGTAAATGTACTGTATGGCACATCATTTTACTGTACTTGTAGCTCTTTATTAAAGGTTGATATCTTCTCAACCCAATAAAACAATGCATGAATTGCCACTCTACAAATGTCTGCCCTGTGATAGAAAACAACTCTTTTCTGACTCTTTGATTTCTGTCTCAACATAGAAAAAAATATCTTGTTACTTTCTGTGGCCTTTGGTTCTTTCAAGGAAAAATCAGATGTCTTATTTGTTTTCCTTTGCTAAAGCAAATGCTTGTCACTATCACATCATTATTTGATTGAGGCTAGTAATCTACCAGAAAGAGTGCACCTGTTACTATTTTTGATGTGAGATCTTTCTGGTGGAATTTGATGTCTAACTGGATGATGGGGCTTCAGGCAGGCGTTCCTTATTGTACCATGGCTCTCAATTCCAATGCCTATCATTGCATTATGGAATAAACCATTTTGATCTGTGCCATGTGTGCATGTATACACTGTGGAGATTAATGATGCCAGTTTCCTTTAAAAAAAAACATAGCTGCTGCAATTACTGCATGTTCCTATGGACACCACCTGCTCTTAGCATTTACTATAAATCATTCTGTGTCCTTAGGAATTGTTGCCTCTTTGCCAACACCAGAAATTAAGCATGAGAAGATGCATTTGGTCTCCTTGCATTGAACAAGAACATGAACATATTGCATTTCCACTGTGTTTGCTGCTCTATATGGTAAATCTTATCCAAAATAGTGCAAAATGTGGCAAACCCTGCACAGAAATGTTTCTGCAGGCTTTCAATGCATCTACACCTTTTGTTACTGTAAAGAAAATGTGGGTGTGAATGGGTTCCTACCTTCTCTTAATGGAAATGAGATACTGCTCTCTGGTTTGTTGCTCCCTTTCTAAAAAAAAAAACATCTGCCACTCTCTTTTTAACTCCTCAGTGAAAAACTGAGGTATCACTTTCTGTGAGCCTGCACAAAAAAAGTCACTTGTCGCTGTGAGGAAATAACTTCTGCTCTTCAGTAGTATGAGGAGGAGTAGTGGCCGAACCACCCACACATCCAAAAATTAACAGTGATGCCAATCATAAAGGTAAAACAGACACAGTCAAGATATACCTCTTTCACCTTTTATGGTAATGTGTGCCGTGGGAAGACTATACTCTTACAAGGGGTGTGAATGTGATCCAGTAGTGACCCAAACAGTACAGTATAACAGTCCAAAATAAAGGCATGTCCAATCAAGGTCCTATAAATATGCATTGACTTTAATTAAACACACCAAAATACAAAAAACGATTAAACAGACTATAAAAACCCACCCCATAACAGAATATGCAAGATAAAGAGATGCAGGACACTGGGTAATGGAAACAGGGGTGTAAAGGCAATAAGCAACCAAGGAGTTAAGAAGCATAGGAAGTTCGATGACATTTCTCTGTGTATCAAGCTATGCTGCAATGCAGGCCGAACTAGGTTGGCATCTGGGGAGTCCTGCCGAGTCAAGCGGTGAACTGACTCCTAGTCAGTACAAATCAGGAACTTAATGTAGTTTGAATGCAACATTAAGGTTGTGCAGTTTGTAAGGATCACCACTGTTGGAGCGAGAGTCGAGGCGGTTCGAAACATTGGTAATCGCTGGTCCGGACAAGCAAGTGACGTGATGCTCTAACAGTTTGAGTTGAGGTCCATTGGTTTGGTGACGTTGACACTCAGATGCAGTGTTCAAAGAGTTTGCAGTTTGTGGATGGTCCAGGGGTATCTGAAAAAGTATCCCCATATATATGGTTGCCATACATAATGTCGCCGGGAAAAGGTTGTGGCAACATTATATATGGTGACAAAATATATGGGGTCATTGGGAGCTGGGGATGCGGGGTGGCCCCTGCTCCTCTTGAAAAAAAAGGTTTTGGGAGTTGAGGGGATGTTCTCCGCATGTTCAATGTGATAATGTCCCTGCAAAAAATGGTAATTTGTTTGCAACTTTTTTGCCAAGCCACTTTTTTGCAGGGGCATTATCACATGGATCCGGTCCACGGTGGTGAGCAGGTTGTTCAAGCTGAACAGGTGATAGACTTTGCTTGGCACAAAGTGGCAGTGAGTCAGTTTGACAGGTGTAATTCTGCAGTAGTTTGAGTGTGATGAAGTGCCAAAAAAAGCATTGACAAGTCTCTTTGGTTCTATTGCAGAGAAAATAGTTTGAATGTGGTTTGATCGATTCAATGCAGCAGTACAGGGAGTTTTGACTGATCTGCTCCTCCATATGCTGTGCAATCCACTGTAATGGCTCTAGGACAGGATGGGTCCATCAGGGTTCTGCTTTCCTATCTGAGTAAGGTTTGATGCAGAGTGGCAGCTCCTGGTCCACAGTAAGGGTCAGAGGGCCCTGGGATTGGGTAAGAATCAGAGGTTGCCTCTTAATTGGACTGCACCTTTTTCACCTCAGTGTATGAGGGCTTTGAAAAGATAAACTCTGCCAAAAGAGGTCCAAATGAATGTTTCTATGGATGTTTTTCCAAGGGTGAATCATAGAAGGAGTCGGGGACTCCTTCGTTTAAATGCAGATGCCCACAGGTGATTGTAGTAGAGCAAGTCTGCGTTAAGGGGTCTAGTCCCTGTCCTTCAGACAAGTGGTCTTTGCCTTCAGACATCATCCCCCAAAGTGCTTTGTGCTAAAGGAAGTGGGAGAAACAGGAAGGAGAGATACATAAAGAAACACAATGGTTGAATCCTCCTCCAGCTATGCCAAACTGAGCTCCCTGGCTACATTAACTCCACCCGCTTCCCTTGTCAAGAGCATCAAAAACCCTTTTAGGATGCAGCATCCTGGTGTAGGGCTAGTCCTTTACCGATGGGTGTTCCATTTGATTCCTGTTTCCAATTGACAGCTCGCGCTGGGAGGTTTTCTTGCTGGAGAGAGGTGTTACCCGGCTTCACAAAGGATCAAAGCAGAGGCATTCAGTCTCCTGCCCTGTCAGTTGGCAGGGCCAGGCTGTCTAACCAGAATACATATAACCCTTCCACAGATGAGCTGAGCTTTCAGTACAGACACATGTATGATATAAAATTGGCGTGTCTGTAATAGGTAGGATGAGATACTAGCCACCATACTCTAACTCATGTATGGCTTATGTTTAAAATGTAAAAATGACACCAGGATAGTAGCTTTCATAATTATGTGGTTTGGGAACAGAGGTGCATATTTTAAATGCAGCCCCTCCACTGCAGGGACTTGGCTGTCATAGCTGTCAAGAGTTCTCCAGCGACCACTGAACCACCTTTGTGGCAGGATACTGATCTTGCAGGGCCCATGTTTATACTCTGCTTTTGTCACTGAGTTTTTGAAAGGGAGATCTGAGTAGGAAATCACTGTGTCTAGGGTGGAATACCAATATAATTGTATTCATTTAATATAAGTCTAAAAAGCCAGAGCTTCTACACCCTTGCCAGATGGCAATCCATCACGGCCACTGACCAATTAGATGTTCCTTAAGAAAAATCTACTTTTAGCTCTCAGTGATTGACTGCCTCATCACTTATCACTGAACAACCAGGCAATTAACACTCACACATTTTGCACACAACGATATTCTTATCTCCCATGAAGAAGGTCCTATGTCACCCCTCTGTGATAATATATGTTTCCTCAGTAATTCACTAAATATCACTCTCTCGGATTGTATGTTCTCTGGGCATGATACGCAAGTATGCCTCTGTTACGTTATGATCTTTTAAGAATTAATGAATTTAACCTCCCTGACTTTCTGTTCCCTAAGGAATAGATACAATTGTACAATCTCCTGGAGAGTAAAACATGATTTCGTACCTAGAATGTTACTCTAACCTTTTCTAATTTTAACCCTAGTCAAATAGTATTTTAAAATAATGCCTTATCAAATTTGGCATGATAAATGCCTTCACTCCCTTGCATTTCCAAACTCGTCCCTTGCACTGCTCAAAGAATATACCTGTATGTATAGACACATGGTAAAACTCACCCAAATCTCCTTTACTCATACCAGAGACTTTTGGAAGATTCAATTTAATCTCAGATCTGTTTGTCCAGGATTAGTGGATACAGTTTGAAATAATGTGTAACATTTACATCTATTACTGCAGAATCATATCAACGAAAGAATGTATTTGTATTGCGGTTGTATCATTGTGATGCTTGTTCATGTGCTTTAGTTTTTGGTTGTCTTTTATGTGTTTTTGTAAAAGCCTTCTTTTTTTATATTTTGTAGACCTCTTGTTTTTGATCATGTTATTTCTCTTCCGTGTAACCTTTGTTGCTTTATGCAGACACCATTGGGAGATTTGATACATTAAAAACATGTTCCCCTTTATAGATGACTTGTTTCATTAAGCAAAGTATTTCTTCAGCACTCTTATCTAGAATTAAGACTAAGCAATACCTTAAAGGTCTAGGGAGGATAGCTCAGGGACAACGTGCTCGCCTTGGAAGCAAGACGACACGGAGCAACACAGGTACGTCCCCAGGTCCGCGTTTAGAAACCTCTGGGTATTTAGCGCATTTTAAATAACCTATTATATCAATATCTTAACATCCATGTCTTACTCCATGTAAAACTATCAGGCACAATAGCAAATATATGATCGAGTTCAGAGCTACATTTCCACCTTCTTCTTGAGAGTTCTATGTTCCTTTTAGAATGTAGTGAGTTGATTGGGCAGGTGAGTTATTTTGAAATGCAAATTATAACATGAAATATGAACTAGCAAACTAAATCTGATAATTTCTCTACATTCTGCATACTTGCATAGGAACACAACAGAAAAAATGGCATTGGCATAAACATAGACACTTTTTTTTTTAGTGTAGATAATTAACTTTGTCGTTTATTCCCAGGGAACATTTTGGAGTAATTAATGGCTTGCAGTACTTAGTCTCATGTCATGAAACCAACATGTCAAAATAAAGGGCAAGGGTGCGTGGATTCACTGACTTGTGAATAATGCTAACTGGCAATAGTTGGTCCTAATTATTTTTGTGAATTGAAGCAGAGCGAGTTTACTGCTCTCGTATAAGTGTCACAGTTCAGTACTTGCCATCTCTGGCCAGCGGTGTGCTATTTGGGCATCTCCTTGTTTAGCTGCATGACTTGTTTTGAGTTTGGCTCGCCTGATTTTGTCAATAGAAATTGCAATTGGAAAAAAACACAAATCACTTTAAAAGGGGACGGCACCATTAACACACGGAAGAGCTTTGTTACTGTGATGAATTTTAAAGAAAATACACAGCCAGCAGGGCTTTAACCTGGCGACCTCTTCACACAGGGTTTTGTGTTATAGTTCCTGAAAACAATGATTAGCATGAGGAATAAACAAGATGTTGTAGGCCTGTTTGTCAAAAGTCAATAGACACTTACAAATCTGGGCCATAACTTTTCTGTTCTCTAATCTAAACAGATTTGTTTTAGTTTTTATCGGAATTCTTATGGAAAACAAGTATTTGTCAGTGTAAACTGTGCTTTTCAGGCATGTGGCTTTAACAGGAAATGATGAAGCAATGCAGTTTAAGGTGTTCTCCAAAGGGGAATTCAAGCTTTGGATGGACATTCAGTTTCGTTTTACTAAAGGGGATAAGATTGATTTTAACATAATGAAATGGTGAGATGCTGTCGAATAGGTCGGGAATGTAGAAACGTATATTCAATGGATGGCTCTTTTCTCAATATCGTGAAGCCATAAATAATAAATATCCCTGGCATGGGTACCTTCGGATGAAAACACTCAGGGCACACAATGTGCAATCCGATTTGACACTTATTTATAGCTAGGTATAAAATAAGAAACTAAACTCAAATCCATGCTTGCATGATATGATATCATATAAGTCATTTATAGCGTGCCTATACACAAGGAACGGAGGACAGTGGGAGGACAAAACAATGATCTTACTAGGCCGTGTGTCATTCAGATCGTGCAAGTGCGTGGGGAAGGTAGGGGGAGAAGTGCCATGGGGGGTGGAGTGGAGGTAGCTCATAAGTGCTGTCGGTAGGTGGCTCATAAGTGCAGAGGATCAGGGGACTGCAGGATTGCAGATACCGACCGTAAGTGCAAGGGAGGCCCAGAGACAGTGCAAAGGCAACTGGACATGCAGGAGCCTGGACCCGAGATCACTGGGTGGCCAGGAGACCAGTGTGCAGAGCAGTCAGGGACATAAGCAAGGGAGTGGGAGAAAGAAAGTGTAAACGAAAAGGAAGGTCTTCAGTTGCTTCCGGAACCAGAGGTGGTCCTGCTCAAGTTTGAGAAAGGCAAGGAGGCCGTTCCTAAGAGAGGCTGGAGCAGAGGATTGAGATCTACCCCCCCACTCTCTGCCTGGAGAAGCGTCTGACCCTCAGAGAGTTGGAGGTGGATGAGCAGAGGGCTCGAGAACGAAGATGCTGAGGAAAATAAAGTTGGAGGTAGTGCGGTCCCCGACCCCCGAAAGCCATGTGGACGATGCAAAGGGTCTTGAACTTGATTCTTGCAGCCAAAAGGAGCCAGTGTAGAGATTTCAGTGCTGGATAGATAGGATCCCTGGGCTTGAGGCCAAGAACAAGTCTTGCAGCTCTGTTCTGGATAAGTTGTAAAGGGCGAAGAGTAGAGGCAGGTAGATTTAGAAAGAGGCTTTTAAATTAGTCAAACCTAGAGAGGACGAGGGCTCGAGAGACATTGAGCTTCTGGGGGAATGTGAGAAAAGCAAGAATTCCTCTAAGGAGGTGCAGCTGATAGTGTGACTTCTTAGAGACATCAGAGATGTGATGAGAGAAGGAGAGGGTGGAGTTGACAATGATCCCAAGGTTCTTAGCTTCACTGGAAGGAGCAGGTAGAGGGCTCAGGGTGGGCGGCTGGAGTGAGAGAGGAAAGGAGGGAGTAGGTGTACCAATGAGGAGGATCTCAGTCTTACTGGCATTAAGGCAGAGATCATTGGAGACACACCATTCCTGAATTGCAGCCAGGCAGTTGGGTATAAGAGAAGGAGAAGAAGTGGCTGAGGGGAGCCTGAGGGAGAGCTGGATGTCATCCGCATAACTCTGAAAGTTTGAGCATAAGGTAGAGATGCAGTGGGCAAGAGGTGCCAGATAGTGGTTGAAAAGCAATGGAGAGAGGTTAGACCCCTGGGGAACACCACAATTAGAAAGTTTGAATATCGGAAGTTCAGTCGCCCATCTCCACGATGGAGGGACTGCCCGATCTCGCTCAATCCTCTTGAATACCACTTGCAGGAAATGGGCTTGAAGCTCAAATTCCTGCTTAAGGTTTTGGTTTGAGACCCCGTCTGGCCTTGGAGCACCGGAGGAGCTAGCCTTTTTAATCAGATCCACTATGTCAATGCTAGTTTGCAAAGTTTTCCAGGCAGATATGGGCTCAGGACTGGCCTGACTGAAGCCAGGCAAGAAGAGAAGAAAGGCTAAAGTTGTACCTGGGAGGGACGATCAGTAAGAAAGGAGGTAAATGAAGCCACAGCCTAACCAGAGATACCCAGGTTGTCGCAGAGGTGATTGAGCAGACTGGCATGGTTGACTGTGTCGAAAGCAGAGGAAAGATCAAAGAAAATGAGGACAGAAGGAAGGTGTCAGGAGAGCGGTTTCTGTGCTTCTGACTGCTCTGAAGTCAGACTGGCGGTTGTGTAGACAATCAACAGATTCAGTATGTAGATTAAGCTGGGAGATAGCCAGATTTTCCAGGAGTTTGCCCCGGAAAAGTGTGATGAAGATTGGGCGATAGTTTGCTGGAGAGGAAGGATCAGCAGAGGGCTTCTTAAGAAGGGCGAGCACAAGGGAGTGCTTAAGGGGGAAGGGAAGTTTCAGTGGAAAAAGAGTTATTGCAGAAAACAGCCAAGGCTGGAGCAAGAGTGTTGATGTGGTCCTTGATGGTTCTGGAAGAGCTGGGGAGAACCTGCTTTGACAAGGATAGATCTGACTTGTCTATAAACCTCTTAAGGGGTAAACAGGGGAAAGGGAAAGCAAGGGGTAGGACCGACGGCCAAATATGGGCGTAGGGTGGTAGAGGGAGAGGAAGAGGGGGTAGAGGAAGAGGAAGAGGAGGTAGGGGAAGAGAGAGTGGACCGGTTGTCCTGAGGTTTAGTGGTGAAATGAGAAGCCATGCAGAGGGCCTGGGAGTGAACAAGAGAGGTAGAGACTGCAATGTGTGGCCAGCTCCTTGCAGATTTTGAAATGTTTGGCTGATTTGTTAGAGGACATGGAGTCTGTAATGCCTTCGGAGCAGGCAGCAGGCCAGTTTGTCACAGGGTGCGCTTGATGCTCTCCACTTCCTCTCAGCCACCCTACACTTGCACTTAACGGTGACAACGTAGGACTCGTACCAAGAGTTGCACTTGGATGCAGGCTTCAAAAGGATCCTCATGACAGGGGCAAGGACATCAATGGTGTTAGTGATAGAGAGATAAAGGTTGGAGAGGGCTGTGTCAGAGTTTGAGTCAGCCGAAGGCGTAGGAGGAGAGAAAGTGGCGGCAAAAGCCTCGAGTGACACACGCTTCATGGGCCGGATGACCGAAAAGGTGGGCGGCAGTGCTTGGGTTGACTTGACCTGAGGGGTAGGGAGAGAAAGGTGGGAAGAAAGAAGGAAATGGTCACTCCAAGAGAGAGGAGGTGTGTTAGGGTTGGAGAGGGGGATGTCTGAGGAAATCGGAACATCCACAATGTGCCCTGGAGAGTGAGTGGGGCCAGAGGGAATAATAGAGAGAGAGAGTCACAGAGGTTATGAAAAAGCACTGAAGATGGATTAGTAACATCCAGGTGGGTGTTCAGATCTCAGAGGAGGAGAAGTTCAGTGGTAGAGGCAAGGAGCAAGAAGGCGAGGTCTACCCACTCAGAGAAGAAGAGGGCGGCCTGTCCAGGCAGCCTATAGATAGTGGCCATAGTCATTCCTTCAATACATCTAAAAATATTGAGATAGAAATATAAACTAAAAAGAAATAGCCGCAAATTCAGTAAAATGCATCTGTACATTCTATAAATATATTGATAGTTGACCATGCTCCCAAAAAAGCAACCATATTAATACAAAAAGCTAAAATGGTGCTACATTGATTACATGTCATGTTAAAATCAGTGTTGAAGTTCGTGTTCCAGATGAATATCGTTATATCTTGGTTCCAAATCTTACAACTTGAGACTGTGTAAAAATGAAAGCATATCTCTTTTAAAGTATGCAGGATTATAGATGGATAGTAATGAACAACAGGGAGGCATTCCATAGAAGGTTTCTGCTGCCATTTGGTAGACAAAAAAAGCAATGGTTACCCTGTCTGTGAAGTCACTTCCAGTTCTTATTTTATTTGATTTATTTTATTGGGCATTTGTAAGGCACTTACAGAGAAGGGTCGGGGAAGTGGATAAGTGCAGTGCTAGGGGGATATTTGCAAGACCGCAGGTATGTACCAAATAGTGACCACAAGATGGAGGAGAGGTCACCAGCCAAACAATAAGTGCAGTCCTGGGAGGCAACAGGCTAAGTGGTGCCCGAAGGCAAGTGCAGGGGGAGAGCGGATGTTGTGGGCGATCGGACAGAGGGTCAGTACCCAGAAGGACACATAAGGACCCGACATATGGGCCCAGGCCAACAATCAACAGCTATTGTGTGGGTTAGCATGGGAGGGAGAGAGGGAAGGAGGGGTAAAATAGGAAGGTCTTGAGGTGTTTATGGTACTTGAGGAGATCCTGCTCAAGACGGAGAGAGAGGGGGAGGCCGTTCCAAAGGAGGGAGCCAGCTGAGGAGTGGGAACTCCCACCAGCTTTCTGCTTAGAGAAATGCTTGACAGCAGAGAGTTGGAGCCTAAGGATCTGCAGGATCTGTAAGGAGAGTACTTGGTGTGAGCAAATTGCAGATAGTGTGGTTCCCAGCCCCAGACAGCCTTATGGATGATGCAGAGGGATTTAAATTTGATCCTTGCAGCAACCGGGAGCCAGTGGTGAGATTTATGGGCTGGAGAGATATGGTCCCTGGGCTTAAGGCCAAGGATAAGTCTTGCAGCCCTATTCTGCATTAGCTGGAGGGGCGGATAGAAGAAGAAGGTAGATTAAGGAAGAGGCTGTTGCAGTAGTCCAGCCTGGAGAGTACCAGAGCGCTTATGACATTAAGCTTTTGGGGGAAGGTGAGGAAGGGGAGGCTGCCCCTGAGTAGGCAGAGTTGTAAATGGGCCTTTTTGGCAAGGTCCAAGATGTAAGGAATGAAAGAGAGAGAGGAGTGAAGTTAACTCCCAAGTCTCTGGCTTGAGAGGAAGGAGAGGGGGAGAACCCATTGAGGGTGTCCAGAGAGAAAGGAGAAAAGAGGGCACAGGAGTCCCTGATAGGAAGAATCCCAATCTTGCTGGTATGAGACAGAGTTCAGTGGAGGTACACCAGGACAGGATAGCGGACAGGCAGTCAGGAATGAGAGTGGAGGTTAGAAGAGATGCAGAGGGTAGTCTGAAGAAGCGTTGGGTGTCATCTGCGTAACACTGTATGTGTGTAGAAAAAGTAGAGATAAGTTGAGCAAGATAGTTGTTGAAAAAACAGGGCAAGAGCATAGAGCCCTGGGGTATTCCACAAGTGGAGATAGAGGGGGGTGAGGAGAAAGAACAAAGGGTATCCTGGGACGGGTGGTCATTGAGGAAGGGGGTCAGCCAGTCCAGTGTCGCTCTGAGATACCAAGGGTATCGTGGAGCCGTTTTAAGATGGGAGAGTTGTACACCGTGTTGAAGGAAGAGGAGAGATTGAGTACAATGAGAACAGCAGGAGAGTTGGAATCACCAGATTCTAGCAATTCTTCACAGGTTTTCAGGAGAGTAGTTCCCATGCCTCTGGATGCTCGGAGTACAGATTGATTGGTCATGCAGGCAACCAAGAAGCTCAGTATGCTGAGTGAGTCAGTGGAAGACCAACTTCTCCAGATATTTCCCAAGGAAGGGAATGAGAGAGATGGGATGGTAGTTATCTGGACATAAGGGGTTGGGCTAAGGTTTTTTTAGGAGGGGGCGTGCTTGGGGGAAGAGGGGAAAGACCCAGTGTCAAGAGAGTGATTGCAGAGGTCTTTGAGTGCAGGGGCCAGGAAGCCAATATTGTCCTTAATAGTTCTGGAAGAACAGGGGGAGACCTGTTTGGAAGAGACCTCATAGAGTGGGCAACTCTAGTGACCTGATCCGGTGTGATAGGAGAAAAAGTGGAAAGAGTAGCTGAGGGAGGAGGAGGGGCCAAGGGCAGTAGGGGCAGGGGAATGGGAGAATGAGGGAGAGTTTAGGATATCCTCAGTTTTAGCAGTGAAGTGGGTGTCCAGTACAGTGCAGAGGGCCTGGGAAGGAAGAGTGGATTTAGAGACTGCAGATGGATTGGCTACTTCCTTGTAGATTTTAAAGAGTTCATCCATATTGTTTGAAGCTCGAGAGATACAGGCCTGGATATGAACCCTCTTCTTGGAGCGAATGGAGAGACGATAATGCCTTTGGGGAAGGTGACAGGCCAGTTTGTCAGAGGATGAGCTTGAGGTCCGCCACTTGGTTTCAGCAGCTCTGCACTTTTGTTTCAGGGCTGCTAGATTGGAATCGTACCAAGTGTTATGCTTGGAGGCAGGTTTCAGGGGGATCCTCATGACAGGGTCAAAAACATTGAGAGTGAGTGATAATGTGAGTTACATTGTTGAGAGCCAAGTATGTTGTTGAGTCAGGGGTAGAAGAAGGGGGGATGAAAGTGGAAGTGAAACCAGCAACAGACACTCACTAAAGTGGACAAATGTCTGCAAACAAGGCTGGCGAGCTGGTGGAGGTTCAGTCAGAGGGCTGACAGGTCCCAGGTGGGAGGAAAGGAGCGAGTGGTCAGACCAGGAGAGAGGGGTGCAGAGTGGGGGAGAGAGCAAGAGATCAGAATGGATGATGGCATTGAGGGTGTGACCAGCTGAGAGGATAGGGCCGGAGTGGAGAGAAGAGGAGGAGAGAGAGGTGCAGAGGTCAAATAAGAGAGGCTGTGAATGACAAGTCTAAGTGGATTTTGAAGTCATCCAGAATGAGGAGATTGGAGGTGAGGAGAGAGGAGGAGAAGTCGGCCCATTCTGAAAGAAACTTGGAGATAGGGCCTGGGGCCTGTAGATGGTAGCAATGGTCAAAGAGGAAGTGGGAGAGATGCCAAGCTTGCAGACCAGGATTTCAAAGGAGGAGTAGGACTGTGTGGGTACGAGGGAAAAGGGGACCCACTCAGGGAAGATCAAGGCTACCCCAATGCCAGTGTGGTTGAGACGAGTCATTAAGATGATCTTGAAGTCATCAGGGAGAAGGGAGTCAAATGCAGTGACTGAGCTGGCATTGAACCACGCCTCAGTGAGAGTGAGGCCTTAGAGATCAAAGTCTTCAAGGAGGAGGCAGATGTCGGAAGAATGTATGGTAGCAGAACAAGCATTCAGTGTGGCTAAGTGAAGTCGGTGACCACTTTAAAAGGTTTTCAGAGGAGGGATACGGGGAGGATGTGCGCCCATCAGAGGAGGTGAAGGAGGTGCTGAGAGAGAGGAAGGAGCAATAGCAGGAGCAGGAAGGATATTGTTGGAAGACACCAGGTACCGGTCAAAGAGGAGGTGATTGTGTTGAGGACCCTGGGTCGTGATAGTGCCATTTTGATGGACATTAATGATGCACCTTGAGGATGAGAAGCCAACCAAGAATACCTCCCATCTAATGCCCCAATTAATGGGTAAGGAAGAAGAAGGGGAGAGCATGGAAATCAGATGCAGAGTCCAAAGGTCGGGCGAGAGAATGAACAAGAGGATGTCAGTGTCAATTTGTTTGGACGTGACACTGACGTAAGTGTCTGCAATAGGCAGTCCAGGATTAGAGGGAAGGGAATCTTTTCTAAATGTTTTCTTTCCAGACTTGGTTAGAGTGGGGAGACAGGTGATGTCATAGCAGTTAGAGTAGATAGGAGAGATGGAGAGAGCCATAGGTGGTGGTACAGAGGGGGGTAGGACAGGAAAAGATACTGCTCAGACACAAGGCAGTTTACCAGATGGCCTAGCAGCCAGGGGTAGCGTCAATTTAAAAACACACCTAGATTTGACTATTCACAAAAGCACTAAACTAGCACAAAAGTGGAGATAGTGACAATTTAAAAAAGCACACCTAGATTTGACTTTTCAGAAAAGCACTAAATTACCGCAAATGTAGAGAAAGCAACAATTTAAAAAGCACTCATTTGTATTTTTGTATATTTCATGTTCAATATGAATTGTTCTTTATGGAAGATTTCTTTTCGTTTGCTCCCTACATTCACTTTCATAGAACCGCTTTTGGATCCGAGTCCAACCGCTGCCAGCACTTACATAGTTTCCAATTAAATGAAGTAAAACTCATGGCAAAATCTCATGCAGGGCTACTAAAGCAGCCTCGCTAGAAATAAATTAACAGGCAGAGCTAAGTGTAACATGGTTATCACCATGGATTTGGTTGAGCACTTCAGTATGGCGCTAGTCCATCCAGGTTAAAATGTGGCTGATTTATCAAGTAGTGTACAATGAACCATGGAAGATAGGTGAACATAAGGGCCTTTATCATAAAGTGTCCCCTTTTGTGCTACGAAATACTATTTAGAAATATTTGCATTTCTAAATAGTTATTGTAACAATAGAAGATATAATATATTTAAAAAATATTTATGTTGATTGCATAAACATTTTAAAATAGTTAGATAAACTATATCTGTTTGGTGACTGAAATTGGTTCACTACCATATTATTGTTAGTCTAATTTTACATAAATATAAAATGTGTCACAATATCCAAAATGTGACGTATTTTCTTTTGGTCTTCTTCTGTAGGATATTTCTCCTTCATCAATTCCATGTAGTTTTCCATTGTACTCTGATAGAAGAAAATACTGCTTGTCACCTCAGATATTAGAATTAGAAATGAAGAAAGATTACGTGAGGAGAGAAGGTGGAATTTCTTGTATTTACTTTCTAATTGGTTGTTTATTGTTTTTGTGGTGGGTAGCTGCCTATACGATGTCAAGTACCTAAAATGCTGTTCAACCTATCAGAGAATGTACTTTTTTTGAGTGATGTTTATATGTGCCAATAAAACTGTAGACTATATTGTATCATTATATTAAGAGTTTTTCTATATGGTACATTTTTATTGCTTGAGAGTGAGGTGTAGTTTTAGGAGATATTGTTTTTCTGGGTATATTTATTGTTTCATCGAATATTTGAAACATGCAGACAATTTCAGAAGGAGAGGAATTTCATTGTTCAGAAGACTGTGGGGAATTTCATAATTTTGAGAATTTCTTCAATAGTAATGTTGCGGACATAGGTGATGTGTTGTCAAAGCATTGGCTTACAAAGTCTTTTCCGTTCTATAGTATTATTTTAGACAGAGTGTTTGAAAAGAGTGGTTTATGCTGCAATTGTGGAGAAATATATTTGACAGGGAGCACAGTTTTTTTTTGTCTCTTTGGGAAAAGAAAATGAATTAATCGTCTAAAAGAAAAAGCACAGAGAAATGTTCCAAGGTTTTTTGAATTGTAAAAGAGGTGAAGATTATTTCTGTTTGAAAATATAATTTTTAATATATTTAAGTGCCACCCAGAGAACTTTTTAAGTATATTGGGAAAGAAAAATACCTTTGATGCCGTTTTTTAATTATAAGTAACAGCGTCTATGACTGCAGCCAATGAAGTGTCGTGTACTGTCAGGGGGGTTACAGCCACAGGTACCAGTAAACCAATGAGATGAAACACAATTACTTAGCTGGTCCAGCCGCAGCTACAACTGTGCCTTAGCCGCGGGTATAGTGATACCAGTTTGTGTGCATTTATCATCATATTTCATGGATTTTACACTACACCATGTTACATTTGTTTCTGATTCTATGCCCTCATGTGTACCGTTGTGTTGTATGCATTTTTACACATTTTTAATATGTCTTTTTGAATCTTGACAAATGTTACGGGGAGCCGCAGCTACTGGCAGTTGATCCGACACGTGGCTATCTACGCTCCAATTGGATGTCGTACTTTATGGTGGGCTTTTGTAGTCACAGGCATAAACTCGCTGGTCATACCCACGGTTATAGCTTTTGGTATTTTGATGCAGTGATCATATTATGTTATGGATGTTTTAGCACAGATTTGTATATGTCTTTCTGTCTGGAGGTTCTCACCTCAAGGCATGTTTAATTTAAATTTGAAACCTTTGCAATGAGTGTTTTTCGGTGCATTGGAAAAATGTACGTGTACCCGCAGTAATGTGTTATCTTCCAGTGCAACCAGGGTTATAGCCACAGTTATGTAATTTTTCAAATAAAAACATATTTTTATTTAATTGTGGTTATACAAGTTCTACAACATATTCTTTAGAGGGATTGTTTTGGGGTTTATTGACTGATTCCAGAACTCAGAGTGTTCAGATGTTCTGTGTTTGGTCTATTGTGATGATCTATTCATTCTTTGGAACAGCTGAAGGTAAATGATTGTGTGTTTTTGTATGTTTCATGTTTCATATGAGTTGTTCTTTATATAAGATAAATTAAGCATGTTTAGGTTTCTGATTTAGTAGTGTTTATAAGTATTATTTGGAAAATAGGGTTTTCCATATTTTACTTCAGTGTTTTCACAGGAGTGATTAAGAAGTAGCACATGTTATGGGTAACCAGTCATTTTACCGAATACAAAACAGAATGGTACATTTCACCGAAGTACATAACACCAAATGGGCGAGGTGGTGGTGAAAGGGGTTAAAATGAGTCAGGCTGGGGCCGGGTGGTGTTAGGAGGGTAGTTAAACAGGGAGCTTGGGGCGGGGACCCCCAAATGGCAAAAAAAAACAAAACATGTTTTTCACTATTATGGCCGCGATGAAATGTACCACTCTGCATTTCGGGTCGGCAAAATCACATCTAACCATGTTATGCTATGGTTACGTGTGAGAAAAATATATTTCCAATTAAAAGTTGTTTCTCACTGTTTTGTTGATAACGTGGTTTCTGAAATCTTATTTAAAATCTTTCTGTATTTGTTAAAAATAATTTGCTACTGCTCTGTATCTAAGAAATATATGGTCACAATTCTTACAAGTTATTTGTTAGGGAAGAACATGGATTTTACTTTGAATAAATAGGGTGTTTTATCTTAGTTTTGTTGCATTATGTACCTTAGGTTTCCACCATTTCCTCACTAAGAATATATTTGAAAATGAGTGTGCAATATTTGTCACAGATTTGAAAGTACATTGCATCACTGCATTACATCCAGAACACCCGTGGTACCATCATTTACAGCACCATTGCATGCAGATTAGCTCAATTTGTGTACTAGTCAGAATAATATGTTGGTAGGAATTCATAAACAATAAACAGCAACCATATTTAGCATTTTGTCAATATGCTTGTAAATTATGTACTTTTGGTGCACAAGAACCCACTTGGGTACTATACTACGTGATGACATATACTGTTACAAATCGCACTAACATTGGAATATGTGAAATTAATGGGGGTCTGTAGCAAACTCCAGCGAGTGTCAACCAAGCAGCAGAACTCTACCCTTGACAAATATTGCATTTGTGTATGTGCTTTGTAGTTTGATATCACGCTGTTTCCTGTGACTCTATATTAGTGGATTTCTACTGTGTCAGAGTTGTGGAAGTGTTTGAATGTGGCATTACATTTGAGAAGTCTTATGATGCAAAGCACCTGATCAATTCTAACTTGGTTATGATGTTTGCCAAAACTCTTTTGCATATTTGTGGAGATTTCTGGGTTCCGCTAGCTTTAGTTCTCCTGCAAAGTGGTTTGGGAATTGCTACAGTATGCCAGGTAGTACAAGATTGTTCTGGGGTTTCAAGCCAAATGCACCATGGTTTCTGAGCAAACGTGAAATAAAGTGAGGAAGGGGAAATCACAGTGCTAAGGCCTCATAGTGTGCATTTCAGCTTTTATGTAGTAATTCATCACATGTTTTTGCCTGTTTTTGTATAGGTATGATCTTGGAAATTCCACAGTTTGTGCATTTCTTTTACCCGATATGTGTATGCATTATTATGAATTCTTAAGCTGTGAAAGAAATGATCTCTGTGGTCTATAGGATTAGTTAATATTTTTTTCTGATTTAGCATTCCAAAAATGTAATGTGCCAACCACAGATGCATCACAAACTGACTAACGTAGTTGTCATGCGTTGAAACTCTAGTTTGCTTATCTTATTCACTCTATATTAGCTGCTCAATACCATCCGCCATTACCCAAGCACTAAGAGCAGAGCTCTATGTGGGGCATTGTTTTGTACTGCAGCACTTCCACTCTAATCTAATGGTTGCATTAAGTAACTCAGCTATGACAGTTTCCTCACCAACAATATATGTAACATTTGGTCTAACATTTCGGTCACAGGTTTGAAAGTAGATTCCAACACTGCATTGTATGTAGAACAGTATGGGTACTATAATGTTCAGCAACAGTACATGCACATTAGTCTAATCTGTATGGTAGACAAAAGAACATTTTGGTAGTCATTTATAAATAATAAACAGAAATCATATCTGGCACTTTCCAATTTTGCATGGAAATGGTGTGCTTTGGAAGGGCAGGAGCCCACGTGGGTTCCATGCTATGTGATCACATATGTTGTTACACAATGCACGGCCATAAGAAGATGTAAAATGAATGAGGGTGCATATTACTTCCTGTAATCAAACAAGCAGCATACCTCTAGCCTGTGTTTGTACTTCAAAGTTGGATATCAAGCTCATCTCTTTGACCACATATTAGTAACTTTTCTTATTTTTATATTGTGCATTGGTTTAAAATGAACCTTACACAAGAAGATAAGAACACATTGCAAAAAACATATATTGTTAAACATTATACAAAATGTACAAAGTATACAAATCACAAGTCACAAGAAAAAGAAAAAAGGAGAAAAAAAGATAAGTATAAAAGACAAAGAAAAAAATATGTACATACATATAGCAGAAAGGAAGGCCCGACTATGTACGCAAGAACAGCATCGCTGGTAAGGAAAACCCATTGCAAATTGGAGCCGCGGGTTGGAGAGCGCAAGGCAAAACAAAGCGGCGTGAGTACCAAGGCGTTGCTGGGGAGACGGGATAGTGCCATAAAGTCTTTCAACTCTGCAAGTGAGTTGATTTAATGCCATCCTATTGTCCTACCTGTACAAATTTCCTACTCGCCTAATGACATTACATGAAGAGGCAGAGTTCCACAGTTGAGCTTTACGGTGCCTACAACAAAAGTGTTACTGCACTGCTGGTGAACAAACTTGTGTTAATAAGCTTGGATTTGTTTAACCATTATTCTTCAAAGAGGAATTGGAGCATGGCCAACTCACAATTAGACAAAGAAGCTACACGAAGGGCACAAGCCCTAACTTTATTCAATGAGTCATTACACACAAATAAAAAAGCAGCATTGGGGGCAGCAGAGCCAAAAATGCCAGTGAAATTGGGCTGTTAAAGGAACGAGAAAAGCTACAATGCAAAGAAACCAGCAAATGGTGGGAGGGGCATTTCCTTAAAAATTATATAGAAGTAGGCAGGATTCCACAAGGTCTACAGATCCTTATAATTCCATCCTTTGAGGAACAAGATCCCTTGATGCTACAAGAGTGGAGCAGTGCCACTAATGGATGTTCCAAAACTTTTCTACACCTACTGATAAAAAATGCTGGCAGTGACAGAATGTCTATATTGGAAAAAATACCTGAGGTGGAGAATACATTGAAAACAACATCAGAAACTGAAGAAGGGAAAAAATTAAAAACTACTATGGAAAGAAACTTGTCTGAGTATGAAGAAGAAATCAAACAAAGAAAACACAGTAAATTCCTAAGAGATAAAGAGGACTATGAGAAAGGAAGAGTATACACATTTGCTCTGAGATTTGACCAGCTAAGGCAAGCAGTAGCCAAAGCCCCACCCCGAATCACTGGGGAAACTGAAGCAAGCATCCGCGAAATTTCATCACCATCCGTGTCTGACTTGACAGGAAGTGACACAGAAGAACTAAACATTTGTCTACATTTTTTAGACGAAATGAGCTTGCTACACCAAGATGGCAGAAAAAACAAGCAAGCAAGAGGTGTAACTCAAAATCGGGGCAGAGGCCAAGGCGACCGAAAGCAATGAGGCGGGGGCAGAGGAGCAGGAAATGCAATGAACAATACCCCGGCCAGATCTCTGCGCTCTGGCAAATGATTGGGATGTGTGAGGAGGAAGAAGGCAGCTTTAAGATAATCTTTCAGAACATAATTTAACTGCTGACCAGAAGAAAATACTAAGCCTGAGTCTGAATTACTGCCCCACTGCTGATACCGATTATGCACAGACCAGAACTGACTTTGATCACTACGTAAGAAAAGTCTGTCTGAAGACATTTTTTGCGACCAATACTCCCAGCCAATGTAAGAAAGAGGTAAAAGTAGGAAAGTAGGACAGACAGACATCACCATTAAAGAACTCGACATACTAAAAGATCTAATGGAACTGGAAAAGGGCATGGATGTGGATGAGGAGTCAGACTCTGATAGTCTGACCGAATCAGGTATAACCACAGACTGGATGGCCAAAAGCAGGCTAAAAACAAAATCCAGGTTCAATCCAACAACCAATTTGGGTAGCCACATCAAAGAATTCCAGAGCCTGGTAATCGAGGACCTAAACAGCATGTGCAGGAAACAAAACAACATAATTCCCAAAGATAATATGAGAATTCAGGATAGAAAAGCACTGAAAGAACTTTGTGAGTTGAAAACCTGCCTCATCAAACCCTCAGATAAGGGGCGCAATATAGAGTTACAAAGAAAGCCTGAATACATCAAAGAAGCTTACAAGCAATTGAATAATAAAAGCTGCTACGTAAAGGTGCTTAAAAGTCCTGTGAAGGAGTTGTAATACAAGTTGCAACTTTTTCTCCAGAAATGGGATCAAAAAGGGTTACTATCTGAAGAGACGTGTTAGTTCTTGATGAAGAAAAATCCCATAACACCAACTATATACTTTCTCCCGACACTACCGTCATATATTAAAGATACCACAGACTTTCTGACCCACATTGAAGGTATACAGTGGGAAAAAGAATATCTGATGGCAACGATGGATGTGCTTTCACTTTACACCTCGATTGGACATGAGTACGGTAAAACGGCTTGCAAACACTACCTGGATAATAAATCTCTCAATTATCTGGAGCACACGAAAATGGTGATGGAAATGATCAAGATATGTCTAACGAACAATGTTTTCCTCTTTAACGAAGAGAACTTCAAACAGGTACAGGGAACCGCGATGGGGACAATCTTTGTCCCTTTGTATTTACACCTGATAATGGGCGCATGGGAGGAATTGGAGGTGTGGACAGATGGAAATCAAGAACAAACAAAAAATGTGGCACTTTGCCTAATGTACATAGACGACCTGTTTATAATGTGGAAGGGGACGGAAAAGGCATGGTTGGAGTTTATTAAGAAATTGAACTCCAATTCCAACAACATACGTTTCACAGAAACCCACAGCCAGGTGTTGATTACATTTTTGGATGTATACAGACGGATTGTAAATGACACAATAACCTGTGAATTACACAGATAAAACACAGGCTCCAACACACAACAAGTGGGCATCCAAAAAATCTAATATGGAGTGTACCGTATGGAGAATTTGCGAGATTGAGAAGAAACAACAGGACTCCCGAAACCTACGATAATGAAAGTAGAACAACAGCAGTAGGTTTCCACTGACAAATGTACCCCAAGAAGGTTATTGAACGGGCGTACCTTAGAGCAAGATTACTGGACAGACAAACCCTCCTAGCTGGAACTCAGAACAAAGTGATTTCCAAGACTGATTCACACAGTACCCGTCTGATTTTAACTTTTGACAACCAAGCCAAAACCATCAGAAAAATCATACAAAAGCACTGGAGTATTCTGTTGGTTGACCCGGATCTGTCCAAAAGTCTAAAAAACGATCCTGACATCAGCTTCAGAAGAAATCGCTCTTTCAAAGATACATTACTGCAAAGTTTTATGCCCAAAGAAAACGAAGTGAAAGAAACCCGTTTGCTCACTACACACAAGATGGGTGTCATGATGCCTACCCCCGGGGACCCAGACCAAGTCCAGCAACCCCAGAAGCAGGCATCAAGTTATCCCAAGCAAGCCCAACAACCCCTCCTAGGGGCTATTTGGGTGCGTTCCTGGCATCTATGGCACCAGGCTCATATGGAGAGTCAGACCTGGCGCCTTAGGCGCCAGGCTCATAGATTAAAACTTACCTGGTGCAGACCATGCTGCAAATTTACCTGATGCAGACCATGCTGCAAGAGCGCCAAGCCAAAAGAGGCTTGGAAGGGACTACTTTACCTAGGGAATATTTTTTACTCGGGTGGGGCTGGGGAGGAATACTTACCTGGGACTACTTTGGAGGCTATTTAAACCACGCCCGAAGAGCAGCACACGCTTCACGTTATTCTGCATCCAGCAGCGTAATGCTCACCGTGCCTGCAAGTCTGCATCCAGTCTTCTGCCACGCCTGCCTCGAGTCTGGAGCTCCTAGAAAAAGGGAGAAAGATGGAGAAAAGGTTAGAACAAGAGCAATACCTTTGATCCTTACCTGAATTCCCGATCCATCGCGCCTTCGAGCTGGAAGAAAGAAGTTATTTTATGCGCGTCGCCTCACCTGCTGCAGCGCTGCGCTGAACTCACCGGCCTTCGCAGCATCTTCACATTCCAACACATCCTCCTGCATGTTCCCGCCGCACTCCAGCACCTAAGGGGAAGACAAGAACAGCAAGGTGAGCCAAGGGAATACACAGAGGCAATATTAGTTACCCCCCATAGACTTACCTGATTTTACCACCGGGGGTACTATTCCTCTTCACGGGTCGGCGCAGCTTCCACTGCTTCTTCGCCGAACCCCAACCCCTAAGGGGAAACAAAAGGACAGCAAGGTGAAACAAAGGGACAAACAAGGGGAAACCTCCTCACCACAATAGACGTACCTGATTTTACCACCGGAGGCATTATTCCCTGAGCCTTCATACTTTCTCTCAGCGCCTGAAAAAGGGAGAAAGCAACAGGTTACATATTGACATTTTATCGAACTGTGTTGGATAATACAAATCCTTACCTGAATATTACCGGTTGCCATGAGGAACTCTTCGCTAGGTTCAAGCTGCAACCTGCAAGGAATCGGACAAGAGTGAAAGTCAGACATTTGAACTCTTACGAACTACATACTTACAGCGTCTTGCCGGGAATCTGAGTCAATATTGTTCTGGAACTCACCAATTCCTTTGAGCCAGTGAAGCAACTGGTTATCTACGCACCCCTGCGCTCAATGCAGGATAGAGAGCTCATCTTTCCAAACCATAAGGTGAGACTATAAGAGGGGACATCAAAGGTGATCAGTGGGGAGAACAGCGGTAGTGGGGGGGTTAACGCTCAACTGCACGGGTGGTTAATTCCCTTTCTCCATTTGCAGAAGAATATTCCTACGGGCCAAGCAAACAAAGCTAGGTGGGCCAGTCCAGTCCGTCAACTCGGCACTACGAGTCACATTGGTGGAGACCGCAGCTGTCCAGTTCAGATCAACACCCCTGTGGGAGCCAGGTGAGCATAACAATGGGTTTTTTCAAATGCACTCAGTGCAATATTTGCAAATTTGCAAATAACTGTGGAACATACAAACACCCAGTCACAGGATTGGCCGTTAGCATAACAGAAAGAATCACCTGTGAGACAGAGCATGTGGTGTATGTCATAACGTGCTTGTACCACAAATGGTACATAGGAAGCACCAATTGCAAATTAAAAACCAGAACACAACAACATGTTCGAGCCATTCAACAAAGAGATGCAAACTACCCTATGGCTAAACATTTTACAGAATGCCATAAAATGAACAGTTTCATATTCTTTGGTATCCATAAAATATAAATGGGTCCAAGGGGAGGAGATAAGGAACTCTTACTGAGACAAAAAGAGACTTGTTGGTTCCTCGATCTGGAGAGTAAACAACCAAATGGGCATAATATTGGTGAAGAGTTATACACTTTCTTGGGACAATAATGGTATTTCATCAAAGACACAATATGGGCCATGATTGGAAGGACAGAGATCCTGGGTAAAAATGATGCCCCACAGTCTTTGGCTAGTGTTTTCCTGCACTGCTTTAAAATGACAATTAAGTAGAGACACAGAATATGTTTGGGGAAAAATGTTTGTAATGCAATTGATGATTTTGTTTTTATCTATGTTGTATAGATTAATGGTTTTGATTGATGGTGGTTTCTATTCCACACTGTTCAATGAATTAATTGATTCAGTTTTGCAGCAGTAATTAAGCAGGGCCTGACGATTGAACAACGGATACAGAGGCTGCCAATGCATGAACTAGTGAATGTGGACTGCAAACGCGTATTTTATCAAGGCTTTGTGATCAGATTGTATGGTATATAACATAGGAAGTGGAGGCTAGGAGGATAGAAAAAGCATGATGCATTTGATGATTGTCCTGCCATGGTAGAGTTGATATAGATAGTGTGTGCAAGGATCTCAGTGTAGCAAATGCTCGATGCACCTTACGAGTCAATGAGTCTGACCTAAATTCATATGTACTTCAGTGCACAATGCACATTATGTAAAAAAGGCAGCTGATACACAACGTACTTTATTAGCCAATAAGGTAGACTTGAATATGAATGCACTTTAATGCACATTGCACTTTAGGAGTACACAGGGCTGACCCTAATATGCACTCAATCTATACAATACAACTCCCAGAGAGAGACACAGGCAGTCAATCTATTCTACGATTTCTATACAAAATCATACCATCTACACATACTATACACTTTATGAGTCTGGTATGCAGCTATGATATACATTAAGGGGATGAATATTTTAAATGTAGCTAATGCACTATGCACCTTATGAATCTTGATATGCAGCCATGAGTGTATATTAAGTGTAATAACATCTGCAAGGTAGCAAATGCACCATGTACTTCATAGTCCCCAATAACTGATATATAGATTTATGCACTATACATTTTACATCTTTCAAAATAACAGCCATCCTATGCATTGCCTGCCATGTTAAGAGCCCGATCATTTTGAAATACGCACATGGTTGTAATGAGTTCAGAAATGCAATGTGGCTTCTTGGCAGCTGTACTTACTTAGTATTTTAGTGTGTCAAGATTAACAGGAAGCTAACACACTTTCGAATTGTAAAACAGTCCATGCACTCACATGTAGATACACGATTTTAATGATATTTCATCCATAAAATGAGCCAGTCGGAGTGTAATTGACCTTTAAAGTTACTAAGAAAGTGGAAATTTTCACTGCATGGAAACTCGCATTGGATAAAGCCAATTATGGACGTTCAGATTGCAAGCATGCACAAACTTAAAGTACTGTAGACAATGTTTTGGCAGCCCCAAGATTAGCTTTTACAACTGAACAATTAGGCTGAGAAACCAGGTCACAAAACCATTAAGATAAAGGCAGTTTACTCCTGATGAATTAACTAATATGTCATAATGGCTCAGTGTTAAGATTTCCGACATGGGTGACTACGTTGAAGACCTTCCTGAGAATTTGGGCCTTTTTCTACCTCTAGCCCCCACTCTCTGCTGCTTTTAAATATGTTGCAAAAACAAGGCTCGTGTTGTGAACAAGCAGCAAGAAGCCACGAAACACGTCAATCCCTGGGCAAAATGAATTGGTACATCTATTTTGGGATGGTAACAACTTTGTAATTTTATGGATGCCCTGATTTTTCCTCATTTTTTGAGGCAATTAAAGAAATAATGGTTTGAAAACAAAACAAATCTGGACTGTGATTTTTTTCCCTGTGGACAGTGCTGCTCAATGCTTGGTTGACCGGAGGATTCAAAAAACAAACATATATAAATATATATTTAAGAACATTTCTCGGTGTTAAAATCATGCAGTGTATGAATAATCCAAATGATCCAGAACATCTGTTAGGAAATTACATAGAGAAAGCATCAAAGATACGTTTTCCCACCACATCAGCCTGGACCACACTAGTTCCGTTGAGTCTACAGAAACAAAGCATTCCAGGTATTTAAAGTACCTAGCTCTCTTTGGAACAAGACCTGGACATTCCAACACTCAATGCTTCAGAGTTTCGATGCAATCACCACCAAAACAGAAACAACATTTTTCAGATTGGTCTGGAAATTCAAATTGCCCTGTCCAGCGTTGGTCAGTTTCATTGGTGGGTAATTGATTAAGTTTGAAGCGCATATAAAGATGGTGCATTTTGGAAGAGGTAAAACGAGTTATGTACATTGAGAAATATCGTTTTCTTAAACGTTTTGCATACTCCATGTATGAGGAATATGATTGAATAGATTGAAGCGTGCATAACCAGTTATGCCTAAAGAGTTTTAATGTTGCTCGCCCTGGACGATTTAATAGTTCTTCTTCAGTTGACCCAATCTTGGCAAGCAGATCTGACATCTTTCCCACATAGTTATTGATGGATGGGGTATGTTTTCTCTTCATAAGACTATTCAATTTCACGTATAGGGAATTCTCTACTGGTCTAAGGAACTTTGAGAAGTTGAGCAGTTGTCACCAAAGATATCTTGCTTGGAGTGAGGTTAGGGCAAGTTAATGCCGAAAAACCAATTTAGGTATGGACATAGCCAATTACAAGACCTCTTTCCAGAGATGGGTCTTTAGCTTATTCAGGAAGTCCCCTAAATCCAAATGTTAAAGATCCAAACCCTACAAAAGCACAGGTTCAATTTTCACAAGTTAGTAACAAAGGGCAGGTAGAAAAAAAAAAACTGCAAATTTGGTGTAGTAACCATTTCATATGTGAAACAAAAGGCTTGATCTTATTCCTGTTGCCACATGGAAATAGAGGCTGAATTGGAAAGGTTGCATCCTAGATATCTGACAGACGGTACTTGTTCTATTTGTTCCTATCCCAGAGTCCACCTCATCATTTTGGGCTGCCTTTAAGTAGTAATAATGACAAACTTAGATTTCAAACTCGTGGCCTTGAGGTTGTGATCAAGCACATATTGGAAAATACTATTCCATTTGCGCTGCAGGCCAATCGGCATGTAATCAAAGAAAATAAGATCATCGGCGAATGCAAGCCAATAAAGTCTAAGATTGCCCAACCTGGTCTGATAGATTTAATTCCTACACCACAGACTCTCAATATTACTCAATAAAGATTGAAAAGAGTTGGAGCGAGGGTACACCCTTGCTTAAGATCCACTGGGTAAGAAATCAATCTAGAGAGGTCACCTTCCCTAGTCAGACATATTCTGATTGAGGTATTTCTATGTAGAAGTGCAATGAGCTGATCTAGTTTTAGGGGAACTCCGAATGTAATCAGCTTGGCCCATAGCATTTCATGCAGAACACAATCAAAGGAGGCGGACATGTCCAATGATGCCAGATAGACTGGCCCCCTGCCATGATTCTTCACCTTGTACAACTCATGTGCCATAACTGGAACTTAGACAGAATCGGGGTCCGAGTGATAACCAAATTCAGATCTCTAAGGAAGAGGATAGAGAAAACCTTACTAGCTGAGTCCGTAAGTGTGTTAGAACTGATATAATATTGTTTCGTCCTCATTGTATATGTTGGCCTATGCCCAGTCGCTTTGCGAGGAAACCCGTATTACAAGGTTGTGACCTCAAGTGAATCGAGCCTCCATTTTAGGTTAGAACCGCCATTTTAATTATTGTACAAAGTCACCCTGTAGTCTAGAATGGCTGTCTCATGTGCTCTTGTTCTTGCCTTAACCTCTTCAACCTCTGTAGGAGGGTTAATGTCCAACCTGCCTTCAGGCTACATGTTCGGGTCATGTAGACCTTGTCCTTTGTTGACCTCGGGATCAGGGTATTACTTGAATTAGCAAATGTTGAACTACAAGAACAGTAATGCTATTCAAATACGATATGTGAAACATTAGTTTGATCTGTATTAAAACGATACGTTAAGAGTGTAACGTTAAATTAAAGAATAATAGAGTGTGTTAGTAAATGTATTCAAAAGTAAACTGCATGCACGAGATATGTAAATTAGGAAAGTGAACCTGGCGCGACCCTAGCCCAATGTATTATTAACTTGTAAGAGGCTGGACATCATTGTAATAAACTGTATAAATACACCGATGTCCAGCTAGCAAATTCTGCTCACTGCTCACATTGAACCCTGCTGGTGGTCTCTGTGATGTATTGACAGCAAATAGCTATCTGTGTACTTTGTTGTCTACTGTTCAGTTTTGTAATAAAGATTCTGGGAATCTTTACAAGCCTGTGTCGGTGTATTTTCCTTTGCTTGGTGTAACAGCCGTAATATTGTATTTTTTCTGATTCCACAAGTGCACTTGGTCTAAAGTTCTCAGGTAGGGTTGGGTCACCCTTCTTATAAACCAGAATAACTGTGGCTTGAATCCAAGACAGAGGAATGGCAGGAGTTTCAAAAATGTAATCAAAGAGGGACTTGAGATACGGAACCCAGCGATGTATTGCCTCTTCCAGAACACAAGGTGGAACACCGTCAGGGCCCTGGGCTCTGGATGGTTTCAATATGGTAAGTGCCCATTTGATGTCATCCAAATTCCATGTACAAGGACCCACTACAGTTAGTCCCGTAGTATGGTCTTAGATATCTGACATAGAACCTGGAAGGGTAAACTTGGCTGTACAAAAACCAACCCCTCTACCGTCTGCAATTTAACATTCTCTCCCATAGGAATTTACTCCCACAGTATTATTGATGATACCCCAGAATTGTCTGGTGTTTGCGTGAGTAATGTGATATAACATATTTTGATTAATTGTAGTATGTAATTCTATTCTACATGATTTGACCACATTTCTGTGCCATTGACAGATTAGTTTTTGGGCTTTCTGAAATTCTGTCAAACTCAATCCTTTAGTAGCCCGTTGTTTCAAAGTATTATTTTTAATCCTTTTAGAGTTGGCTATTTTTTTAATCAAATTAATGAGTGAAATCTTTTTAGTATACACTTTCTGAGTGTTAACCAAACCTTTCATACAAATACCAGCTATTTTGGGGAATCTAGAAATCAGTTCGACATTGGTATGTATAAGATCCCTACTTACTCCAATTTCCTCCATCAATTCAGAGATTGATCAAATGAAACTATGGCAGAGCTTATTATCCCATCCAAGCCTCCAGCATCTTCCCTCCATGGAGATACAAGATGCAGAGAAGAAGGAATCATGAGCCATATGAGGAATATCAAATGAGTGAATTAATGCCAAATGATCACCAATCTCCAAATCAATTAATTGGCATGGACCAGAGGTTGCTTTGACCATCAAAGACATGTAGATGTAGTCAATCTGTGAGCGATGGAGACATATATGCCATGTAGATGTGGACAACTCATCCAAGGGTAAGTAATGTAGCAACAACAGTCTCCATTTAGACAGAAAATAATCCCATTCCTTTCCTCTGAAAAGACTAATATTGGGAGAATACGTAACCCCTTTGACCAGAATCAAACTTCTCCCATCTTCATAATTAGACTTGAAATCCCCACCCAGAATAATTGAATGGGAAAACCCGTCTATGAGCCATCCTTCAATCAAGGAAGTTAGAGCCGTATGTATAGACTTCATAGACTGTCTATCAGGATTCCAGTATATGTTAATCAAAAGTAGCTTGGCATTAGTAAAACTTGTTGAAATGGCAACTGACAAACGAGAATCATCTGAATGGATCAACTCTGATCTAAGTTGGAGAGAGTTTATGGCCAATCCCCACTTGGCCTACCCATGTCCACACAGACAGCCAAGCTAGTATACGTGTGATAACTCTGAAGATCAAAGTGCTTAGTCATCATAGTCTCTTTCAGCATAAGGACATTACATTCCCTCAAATTGACTGAAGTACAGAATATCCTATACACGTTTACCCATCAACAAACATTCCGACATAGAGTATTGATCAGGCGAGGGTTAGGGTTGAGTCGATGCCTGTCCCAAACCCATCAAAGATTTTAATGCCATCTCAACCCAGGCCCAGTCCTGTGGAATACCGTTGGAAATCAAGGGATGTTGGACAAAATTCACAGTCACTGTATCTACTGGTGTTGGGTTCTCACCCTGGGGAGAAAAGGACAGAAAAGACTTGGCATCATCTTTGGTTTTATGATCATAAATGTTGTAACCTAAGAAGAGCGCATTATTTATTTGTTCCCATACCATTTTTGATGCAATTACAGAATGGAAAATGCAAATCATTTGATTGTTATTAACCAATGGTAAAGAGATCGAGTCAATTTCATACCAATATAAAGATCACAAAAGTGGAATCTGCTGAAAAATGCCTAGAATCTTACTGCGATTCATGCGTGTCTGACTGTTACATTTGAAGTTGCTCTCCCAACCCAATGTTATTGATGTAAAGCTTTCTGAGTCTGAGAGTTGTATAACCCGATTCAGATTGGGATCTTCAGTATCAATCCCATTGCCTCGGTGAGAAGATTGTGTGAGAATTTGATAATCCCCACTTTGGGCATTTGATGATGGCATGGCAATAGGTTGGGCCACTTTTTGTGGTCCACTAACTTGAGCAGTAGTAGTCAGTGCCTGATGTGAACATTTTGAAAGTTGTAAAAATGTAGTGATTTTTGCTTATTGGCCCCTTGAGTTTTTCAGAATAGTCTCAGTATCCATGTTGGGAAGACTGTTCTACTTGATAATTCCCTATGTGACCCCACTGTAGTTGGAAAACATGGGTCAGTACTGATCTCCACAGTATTAATAACACTGTGATGGACACCTTGACTTAGAGGGCAAATGGATTGCTGAGTCCTATCTCTTCCCTCCTCTGATTTATCCAAGCCAACCACTGCAGAACACCACTCCCTGTCTGGGGTGTTCTGGGGTTCCAAGTCAATTATGCTGTCAGTCGCAGGCAGTTGATGAAGGAATTTTAATGAGGATCTCTTGTTCTTGTCAGCTGCCATATTTTTGTTTTTTTTCCCTTTTTTTGTTGTTTTTTTATTGGGTGGTTTATTCTTGTGACCATCTTGTGGCAAACAGCCCTGACCCCCGATGGTCAAAGTACTCTTGATCGCATTAGTAGAGACAGGCACAGGGGAATCAAAAAGAACAGGAGAAGCACTTAATCTGGATGCAAGCTCCACCAGGACAGACAGACTCTTTGGTGTCTGTGAGATATGGACAGGTTTTACACCAGGGGAAACATCAGCTACAGCAGGTTGCAAGTTCTCTTCACTGTCCGAAAACACTGGTTGCATGATTCTATCATTAGAAACTAAATAAAAGTTAATTTTAACTGGTAAGTTTCCAGTGAACATTTCTTCTCTTGAGAAATGGTTTGGGAATTGTACTCTGAAGTTATGGCTACAGTATGCCAGTTAATACTAAAGAAATGTTCACTTGCATGGGGGCAAGGGAATTATTTATGAGGTTCGCTAGGGCAGTGGAGGGAGGACACACATGTTGATGTCTTTTGTTGAGTAGCAGAAGTAGCGGTTAAATTTGTAGGTGAAATGCAGGACAGCGTGTCAGGCCATTGGCCCTATCAGGCCTGGACAGGTAAAAGGAGGTGAGGCCCTTGTCCTTGCACACCCTTTTATGAGCACACCTAAGGAGGACCGATAAAATAGTTGGTGGAAGGAGCAAGTGAGTGGCAGGTAGAGGCTTTTAATTTGCGAAAACACGAGCTGGGCAGAGCAACTGAATGGCAATGAATTACTTTCCAGCTCTCCTCCCTCATCGCCTTCCTCATGAATTGAGGACACACCAGAGATTCATGAATGGCAGATTGCTACATCAAACCAAAAATGTGTAACAGATTGTCTTGTAACACCTTTATATATGTGAATTAACAAGTTATGCTAATGTATGCATGCCATGATTACTGTGCTCAGGACTAGGATGCCCACGTTGCACCTTCAGTTTATAGTGATCAATGAATGTAGAGGGAGAAGACCATGTGACCATCCTTCAAACTTCTGGTGAAGGAATGCTTTTTGCCCAATAGGCTGACATACCTATTGTAGATTAGCCTCATATGATTGGAGAAAGTGTGTGAAGGATTGCATGTAGGATAAATAAGATGAGCAGAGTTTAAAGGGGTGGCACCTGAGTTTATCAGTTAGTGATGCATTTGTGGTTGGAACTGTAGATTTTCAAGATGCTAAGCCCGAATGAAACCTGAGCTAATTGTATAGATCACAATGACCATTTTTTCACAGCCTAAGAATTCATGATGAGGGATGCACATATGAAATGAAAAATATGCACCAACTATGGGATTTGCCGGGTCATACCTATAGAAAAAGAAGCAAGACATTTGATATGGGAAATATATTTTTCTCACACATAACGATAGCATAACATGTGCTACTGTTTGAATGCTCTTCAGAAATCACTGAACTAAAATATGGAAAACTCTACTTTCCAAGTAATACCTATAAACTGTACTAAGTTCCAAACCTCAATATACTGAATACATTTTACATGAACAATTCATATTAAATATTGAAAATATAAATAAACACAATTACTGACCTTCACCATCTGAAATTTGTTTGTTTACCACTTTTTTTCTTGATGGCATGCAAGCAAAAACAATGTGTTAGAAGGAAGAATCCTCTGCAGGGAAGTAAACATTTACAAAATAATATTTTTTTAAAGTAGTTTTCTCAAATCTGTATATAGAAATACTGTAGATAATACAACAATACCTGTTATTGATAATACTATTGAAAATCTGCAATTTCAAATAGGAGATGTGCCAATTTAACAAATTAATGGAACCCAATGTTTTTAGTGAAAGTAATAAAAGAAAAATTCTATCAAATCTGTTAGAAGTTAGTAAAAAAACAAATATTTTTAGAAGAAAAGATAGCAAATGTGCTATTAATTTGAAACAGAGGAATAAAGATATATGCAGGAAAATGTACCAGTTTTTACAAATATTTGAAAAAGTGTGAAACCAAAATCTAGAACTATAAAGCATTTTTTGCAAAAGAAAAAAGTAGACGTAATAATTAAAAAAGCTTTGAAAATTGTTCATTTTTGTGTTGAATAAACTTAAGAAATTACTTAAGGTGACTACACCATTCCATAGAAATATAGAAACAGTGAATGAAATTACACGTGACAACTTTGGTGACATGTTTGGCTGAGAGTGGCTGAGAATGGAAACACACTTCTCCTACAGAAAGATTGTTTAATGAGGAGAGGAATATTCAAGGAAAAAATGTGCTCCTTGCTATTGATTGATGAGAGTGGGCGTAGCTATGAATTCCAAAACCGTATGATTTCTAAAAAATAAGAAATCCTAAGGTCTGATAAAACAGAAATTGAAAGTTTATGTCAGTCTAGAATACAACCTAAAAAGCAAAGTGAGGTATGGACTTGCAATTTGTTGTTCAAAATTGATATGTTTTCTTGTAAACTCTTAAAGAGATTTGAGCACGTTTTGCACAAAAATAATAATGCACAAAAATAATAATGTTCAAAGACAGATCAAGATGCTAGAAAGAATAGACATCTGGGTCACTTTCTAGCTTGACTTATTTAAACTAGATGCAAGAGTCAGTTTCATTATATACAGATGCTAGCTGCACATCATACAAACATGAAATAGCTTCTAGTTAAATTATGAGTGTAAAATACCAAGTGTGTCTCTTGTTGCAAATTTAAATCAAACAAATTTGACTAGCAGTTTAGAAATTTTACTTTGTACACTGCAAATGATAACTATAATGCATTTAAAAGATCATGTGCACGTAGATGAAACACTTACAGAAATTAGAAATGAGGATCCTTTCCTTTCAAAGGATCTGTTTTTTCAACAGTCTAAAAAAGTAGTGCAATGTTTGAGTTGTCTTCTACTGAAAGACCTGACATTGATTGCGTATCTTGTGGACACACTTTTTTTAAGCCTCAACTGCAACTAGTGTACATTGAGGACAAAATTAAACAGCGTGGAGAAGATGTTTGGAAAGACCTTTATCTGTATTTGTTTGTAGAAGAACGATTTGACACAAGTGAGGCACGTTATGTTTGTAGACATTGTGTTGGGATTTATAATCAAACAAGCATTCATGCAAGAAGTGTCTTGAACCATATGGTACTGCCTGATATCCCTGTTGTGCTTCAAAAACTGAACATGCTTGAAGTGATTGCATTGCAAACTGTTCATCCTTTTCAAGTTATTATTAGATTGTGAACAAAGATGTCAAACTTTCCGACAACATCGCTAGTGCAAGGTGTGTGAGGCAAAGTTGTGTATTCACCTCTCAATTTCTGACAAAAACGTTCAACACTCTAGGAGTTAAGGCTGATATTGCAGATTCTTTGTTTGTTTTAGTAAATGGTGTTGCTACAAAAGATATACACATTTGGCAACAGTTTATAGATATTGGAAAGGTGAAAAACACATTGGCGTTTCTATTGGAGCACAATGATTTATACAAAGGAAATGTGAGTGTGCCAGACTTGTCTATGTTTGATGTTGAATCGACAAACAAAAGCAGCGAAGTACAGTTCCAACGTCTATCTGTTGCAGAAGGGAAGAGTTTGGATGAACATTACACTATTCATCCTCTACACTCACGTGAAATCATGAGCGACAGTTTAGAATTGCATCAAATGAAAGCAACGAAAGGTGCACCAATCAGTGGCTTGTTCAATTACCCTTTCAATAACATTTTTAGTTTTAGTTTACTTCACTCATAATTATGACACAGTGTCTGCATTCACAGTTCACCCATCCAGATGCGACCCCCTCAACCCGCAGTTCAATCATTACAAGTGTTAGCAGCTTCCTGCAATAGGATTACAGTAGCCCTTTTCCAGTCCAAGGTGGAGGACAGTAGTATCCATGCTTTAGGTCCCGGTCTCCCTGCATCTATGGAGGCAGACAGACATGCAACATGGCTATGACCATTTCTAGGCAACCACAACGCCTTTCAGTTTACTTGTATCCCCTCAGGGATACTGTATTCCAGCGCAACCGAGAACATGGAGGCAGGCGTAGTTTTCATCACGGGTAAACAGCTTGTAATCTTAAGATCTGAGGATGATTCCATGCCCCTCCTGTGGACAATTTCAATCCCAGCTTGATCTCCAGTCGAGCACAGAGGCCTCTACATAGGGCTTGTACAATTAGTCACCAGCATCCCTGGCACCTTTCCATAAATGTGACAGGTGCCCACTCATTAAAAATTAAACTGGCACCTGGTTTGGACTCAATTCTGCCCAGGAGGGCTCTATAATCAAACACACAAGTGAACAGGGTCACACCTACCCATACAAACATCCAGGTAAGCTACTATATAGTATAAAACGCACAACTTTGAAATGGTTGTCGATATTTGTAATCAAAGGGCAAGACCTAATGGCCTAATTGTGCACAAAGCATAGAACATATTCACTGAACAACACATAAGCGACAAATGCGTGATGCTAAAGCACTTCAAAATATGAGACATATGGGACTCGAGTAGCAATACAAACAATTGAGTGAATACATTGCCTACCGTAATGTTACAACACAACAGTGGTACAGAACATAATATAAATATATCAAACACAAAGTTGAAGGATGAGGATAGTGCCAATTATGGGCACTGTGATTGGAAAAACACAAGTTTACACAGGAGTTTTTTGGCCGTAGCAGGTTGCAGGGTAAGCCTTTCTTGAGCGGGCCTTCATCAGGATGGATGTACTCGAAAGGTAGAATGTTCTATGTGTTCATTGCCGTGGCGGTGTAGTCACTCAGCACGTTTTTTAGAAAAGGAGGTACACCCGTAACAAATCAGGTGATCTCTAGGGAAACTTCATGGTTTCATTTGGTGATGTCCAATCTGTGCGCCCCACCGTTTGTATACACAAAGCGGGATCGAATGAAGTGGCTCAATGTTGTTTGAGCGTCTCTCCGGCTGTGGGTTTCTAATACACTCTGTCTCTTCAGCAGACAGTAATTCTTAGTGGGGTAACAGGCTTGCTGTCCTGTGCGAGTCACCTTGTTATCAGGGTTTCGTTCCCTTTCTGTATGGATTGCAATCCAACACTGCCACACGGCTGATCGACTCTACGCTTCTCAGGTGTTTTTGATTAAGGTGCCCACTCATGTCAGCGGTCACCAATCCAGTTTAATATGGAAATCCCTGCCTTTTCACCCGCATTACGTCTGTGATATTTGTGAGTATTTCATTTGAAAAATGTCACATTAACGTACACCCCGACAGTGCTGATGCCTCGCAGGGTATAAGTGTTCTAGTTTTTTGTTTTATGGGAAGCAGCCCTCACACGCTGGACGTGGTAGTGTAACCAATAAGTAATAAAGGATGTAGCATGGTTGCCTTTAGAACTTAATGCTAAAAGATGCCCTGTAATTTCCTGTCCCTGCTAGATCTCCCAGTTTGAATATTGAATTACCACAATTGAAGCAAGGAGGCCGCCTGTGGACTCCAGCAGCCCACCAAAGGCTGTACAGCAGCTACAACTGATACACAGGTAGTAGCATCTGGACAACAGGAGTAAGCTTTCCCAGGTTGTCTCGGGGGGATAGCTCAGGGGCAACATTCTTGCCTTGGAAGAAAGACGACACAGAGCATCATGTGTTCGATCCCCAGATCCGTGCTTAGAAACCTCTGGGTATTAAGCATGTTAGAAATAACCTCTCATAGGCGAAGCATGTTACCACCCCATTGAGGGCCCTTGGAATAGCTAGGTGTGTGAACCTCTGCTCTCTGAGTGACATAGGTTCTGCTTTCTCTTTCTTGCCCCTTTAGCTACCAACACCAGTGCCACGCAGCTTTTTGGATGAGTGTGAACAAAGGACCAGGCACCCAACTGCACATTGCACATGTCAGCCGGGAAGCACTGTTTGACTTATCTTGAGAGGTGAGTAGTACTCACTACCACTACCCCACTCACTCTATGTAGGCGTGTTGTGTTAGGACCAGCTGCCCCTGATTCTTTTAAATCTGAATTGAGTGGTAAAACCAATTCTAACGCATATCCTTTTCTGTAATTAGATTCCACGACCCCTGATAGCATTCGGTCACCTACTGACAGCACAAGGTCTGCCCCTCGTTTTTGACCAACCCCGATTTTTAACAGGTACTTTTCCAAGTTTCTCTGTATCTGCAGCTGTATCTTCCTGTATTTTTATGAGTTGGGAGAGGTTGCAAGTGACTTCGCTACACCACTCTTGTATTTATTTTTCACCACAGGTAGCTCACCTACCATACTAGCAGTTACTTTGGCCCTGGAGAAGACTCATCCACATAGATCAAGCCACCTCATCCAAAACTCGAGTAGGCCGGTTTGTTCAACCAAGTTATGTCAACAAGCCTTTTCCATTGCAGCAGCTCTGCTTTATAAATGAGCTGCCTTTAGCCATAAACAAAGTATCCATTCCCTTGGCCTTTAGGAAGGCCGTTAAAATGTGTTCTAGCAGGCTTTGGCTATGGGCTATACCTTTCTCTCTAGCGCCATGATACACTAAGGTGACCGCACGCTTTACGGGTTTCTCTAGCATAACATAACATCATTAACTGTCAGCTAAAATGTCACATCACCATGTTTGAAAGTTTCTTAGCAATATATTGCACTACATGAAGAACTGTATTAAGAATTATATTGGGTCAGTTAATTGCAGGTTGTGTTCATGATTATTTGCTTGTATAATCAGATTTTGTACTCTTCCTAAACAAAACTCTGATTTGGATGATATTCAGATTCAGTTAGACTTTGTAACCATCTGTACACCTCCTGTCACACCACAGTTTTATGTTTTTGGGTGATGTGGGTAGACCAGATACAAGATTGTCTAAGGTATGCATGTGCCATTTTAACATATTGTACTTGCATGTTGGTGGGCATTCAAGTTTCATGTGTATACACCTAGTGTTTGTCCTCGAGCAGACTTTTAAGCATGAATAAACAAACATTTTGTAATTCACTGAGAAATTGTATTTACTGATATTCAAATGAAAAAGAATATGGCAGATGAGATTGTTTGTTTATATTGGCGAGGTGTATTACAACATTGTTTCTGTACTAATATTTTGAAAATGGGTTGACCTTTTACTGGTGTTAACTCTAGGAGGTTTCCGCAAACAATAATGTGTTTTCCTCTAAACAGTTCTTCGAAGTTGGTTTTTAGGACTTCTTGCATTCTGAGATAAATTAAAGACAACATGAGGTTGGAAACCATGGTTACTTCATCAACCAGGAGGACTTTCATTTGTTGCAGAATTGTACTTCTGTAGCAGCTTCTGCTGATACTTTGTAGTATTTTCATTTGTTTTGGTGTTCTATTGGGAGGAGAAGTAGTTGGTGTAAAGTTACACCACCTATGTTGTAGGCAGCTAGACCTATGGGCTCTGTTACACCAGCTAAAAGGTTGTTGTTTAAGTCTTGTCGAAATGTCCTGATTGTTTTAATCAACAGATTTTTCTAGAACCAGCTTCTCCACTTACACACATGAGCAGAGGATTATAATATGTACAATTACAAGTTTTAGTTTCATATTTAAGTCCATGCTCAATTTCTTCAGTGACCTCTAGGTACATGGTGAGTTGTTCATTATTTAGCTTTGATTTGAGCACTGACAAGTCTTCTTCAGATTGTTTAGATTGATACATAATGTTTTCTACCTTAGTCATGGCTATGTGTGCTTCATTTAGAATGAGTGGTTCTCCAAGGGATTCTTGGCATCCTGTAAGAGAAGGTTGACTTCCCTCAGAAATGTCTGTATCTAATAGAGTTTCAAAGTCTTCCTCTTGTTGGCATCCATTGTCCAACATGTGTTTGTATTGTTTAAAATTGACATTTGTTATACTGCTTTCATATGCCTTGAATGCAGCTTCAAATGTCTCATGGTTATCGAATAATTATTCTTTTCTCCAAGGTTGCAGTAGGGCCATGTAAAAAAGTTCTCTATGTTGTGGAGATGTAAATGATAACTTTATAAGATTAATTAGACTAGGCTTGGTAGGTTATACTAGGCTTCCTTCACAAGTTGAGACTGAATATTTACCAGTTGTCTCATCTGGCATAACAGTGTTTTTGTAGGAGTAGTTTGGGACAGCATTTCTATACCAAAGCCTGCAGGCCACATGTTAGGGTCATGTAGACCTTGTCCTTTGTTGACCTCGGGATCAGGGGATTATTTGAATCGACGATGTTAACCTACAAGTATACAAGAACGATAATGTATTTAAAACATCATACACGAAACATCTGTTTGACCTGCATTGAAGCGAATGTGTAAAGAGTGTAAAGTTAAACCCAGAGAATAATAGTATTTGTTAGTAAACGTATTAAGAAGTGAACCACATGCACAAGATATGTAAATTAGGAATGAACCTGGCGCGAACCCTAGCCCAGTACATGATTAACTCGTAAGAGGCTAGGCATCGTTACGTAGAAACTGTATAAATATGCTGATGTCCTGCTAGCAATTCCTGTTCACTGCTCACATTGAACCTGCTGGTGGTCTCTGTGAAGTACTGACGGCCAAATAGCTATTTGTGTACTTTGTTTTATAAACTGTTCAGTGTTGCAATAAAGATTCTGGGAATCTTTACAAGCCTGTGTTGGTGTATTTCTCTTTGCATGGTGTAAAAGCCTTAATATTGTATTTTATGATTCCACAGTAGTAGTAGAATGAGTAGAGGAAAACAATGTGCATCTACACTTTTCTCCCATATGCTCATTGATGCATTCGATATGTTTCTAATGCATTGTCTATGGTGTCTTCCATGGAAGTGAACCGACAGCACCATGAACATACTGTAGCTAGCTCTATTAACTCTGTACAGTACTGTCAAAGCTGTCCTGCTGGCTGATTTGTACGTGTGATGTCCAACAGAGAAACATCTCGCCTTTTCTAGGCAGTGTATCCAAAGCAAAAAGCATCAGAGACTATTTAGTGCTCTCTCTAAAGTCATAACTCCGTTCTGCTTCTCCCTTTAGCCTTTACTTTTCCTAGACATAAGGGTGCTTACTCTCAGAAACAAAAACCAAAAACTTTAAACATCAGGGAGCTCAGTTAACAGTCTCCACATAATTCGGTGGCGGGGACCTGGTGCACCTGGCGTAGACACATCCCAGCGGCACAACCCTATCTTTCTGAAAGGATCACCCCCCATACTTCCACTAGACCCACCAGGTCACACATGACCAACCAGACCTATGTACCCACCTTTAAAAGAAGCAAAGCCGGAGGGTCCAGCTTTCAACACCTAGCACCCAAAAACTGGAACACACTCCCCACCGCCTTAAGGAACGAAAAATCATACCATGCCTTCCGTAGACTACTCAAAACCACGCTGTTCAACTAATCCTGCCTAACCTGTATTTTCACCACTGTATGTTTGGAAATAACAGCAAATGTATGAAAATATGCTTCTATGCAAATCTGTGTATCTGTATATTCACTATGTATGCCTGTAACAAGTAAGAATTATTTAGCGCCACGATGCCCCCGGGCAGATGTGCGCTCTATAAATCCAAATAAATAAAAATAAATAAAATAAATTGACCTCATTTGCACTGCAGATTGCAAAAGGGGAGTGGAAAAAGGTAGCGTACACGCTTGTAAGCCACCTTTTTGCACTCTGCTTTGCAAATTAAGTAAACGCCTCCTGCCATGTATGCATGGAAAGTGTCGTTTAGAGAGGATTCCTATGAAGCCTGTCTGCTTTTTTCTGTTTTAAAAAGCATGCAGACACCATCAGACTCCACATCATTTGGGGCGCAGTGCAGATTCTGTAGTATTTGTATGGCAGATAGCAAGGTGGTAGCGGAATAGTATGTTACGACCCACCCCTCCTCTATGACATACAAATGGATGAAAATGGGGCGTAACATAAATGAAAGGGCACATTTATTTTGGAGTCAAAATACCCAGAGCGCCATAACACTTTCTAAATTACTAATGTTTGCCCTGTTGTCAACAGGCATTCTGATATTAATAACGACAGACCACAATCATACTGTCAAATATAAAAAGATAACACAGTGGCATCACTTTTAAACTGTGACTAAAGGCTTAAGCAAGGTTAGACATACTTTGGCTGTTAGGCAAACAGATTCCATGAACAGCTATGAGACCCTCTGCCCTCAAGCGGCGTGCTATGAGTTTCACATATTTACACTTTCAAGGCTGCAGTCATTCGCAGCCTACCCTAGTGCCACAAGAGAAATGACTCACTTTTACAAAGACACAAAAAGGGCACATGAAGTTGCAAAGCAAATCAACTTGATGGCAAAGTTGCTCTGTCACAAACAAGGGTTCGCAATAGAGATCCTGTGAGTGTCACACAGCCACACTATTGTTCCCCATAATAATACATGCATTAAAGAAAAACACCAGTGATGTGCTGTGATCAAGCATACATGGTAAATTACCCATTACGGGTCAATACTGCACAAGGGCTGCTCAGTGCAAAACATGTGCACACACACACACATACACACAAACACACACGCTGTTTGAAAATATTTCAACTCAATTGGCACTGGACGACTACCCAAAGGCCTAGTCAAAGCTATAGAGAGATACTTAAGTTATTGAATGTTAATTATATGACATTACTGTAGGCTAGTAAAGACTACATTGAAGGTTAATGACTGCCTACTGAAATTTAATGATCATTTAATTATTAATTACTTACATAAAGAAAAACATTACTACTTGAAACTTAAATGAAGTGTTCACATTAAATGTTTTCAGAAAAGATAAAACAGCAGTAACAGATGTTCTCTGATATACTGTTTAACTTCCCTGCATGACCCACAATATTTTACTGCTAAATGAAAACTGAAAAAAATAAGGTCTCATTGAATCAAAAGGGCTACAATATAATGATACAGAGCATTGAAAGCAAAAAAAAATAGATAACTTGTTATAGCTACACAATGCTATAAGTCAATCCGCATGTAGATAGATGTTTTTAACAAGGCCAATGAAGTACAGTACTGTGACAAGTCTTTCTAATGTGACATAAAGACAGCAAGATGGCAGTTTTATGGAGCCATGCTGCTGACCAAATGAGTTATTGGGTTCAAATATATTCAACAACAATACCATGAGAAATACCAGGTGCAGGACAGTGCACATGGGCGCTCAGACGAGACAGAATATACGTAGGTATCCCAATGTTCACATATATAGGATTACATTTTTCAGTAGGAAGTAGGAAATAGCGTCATTTGAAATTGTATATAGAATCATATGATCATAACACATCAGTAAATGTGTCTGCGTGCTCGGTTTTTGAAGGGAGACCATATCCACAGAAGCGTCCTGCTTCATTGGTGTTTAATATCGTTAGACTGGCTGCATGTGCTTTAGAATTATCTTTGTAGCTGCAAAAAGAGCTTAAAACTTAAACGAGTCAGAAGGTTTGGAAAATTGCAGTGCAGAGGAAACAACACAAGTCAAACCAGGGGTGGTAAATGGACAAATAACATCACAACAGTGTTGTTTTGCCGAAAACGTGTTAGTGGTTACTTTATGGGAGATGTTGACTGGTAGTTTTGACTAATTTGGGAATCTTTAAATCTGTAAATATGGGTCCCTATTGCGAGTATTATTTAATTGTATTTAAAACACTTACAAAGACAAATGTTAACATTGCCTTACAAATATAAAAATAGTTTCAACGTTGAACAGCGCATTTACAATACACAGACACACACACGTGATTGTATTTAACCTTTTTGCATGATTACAAATGCAAACTTGTTTGAGATAATTACATCATTTACTAAAGAATCACTTTACTTGCTTCCCATGAACACAGTCTGCATCCAAACTGTTATTTTCCCTGTACAATTGCACTCTGGTTCACATTAATATTCATCCAATATTACCAGCTGCCTTGCTTTTCTTGATATGCTGAGAATATACAGTTCATTCATTTCTCTACTGAATGGAAAACCTTCTCATTTCCATCTGTCATTAACATTCCGGGCGTGTCCCATGGATCTATGTCCAATATGATGTACATTTTCGGACACATAATACATTTGGTGTAAACGGTGTACACTACCCCTACAAGAAAGAGAGCGTTTCCTTTGCACATACATCGAAGTAAAACACGGGTAGAGCTCCACCCTGTGTCCTCTGCCTAATTACAATATAATTTGATATTCCCCAGACAAACTCAAAATGATATATCTTGCCTTGAACCCTGGATCTTCATCAAATACCTCTCTGGTTCTCATGCTTCACTGACTGCAGTATTATCACTGAAATCGGTATACTCTATTTCTAAATTGCCATGCATCTATGTTCCATCTGCTTTCTTTGCTGCTTTCATTAGGTCAGAGAAGTTTGACTTTTTATTGGGATTTTCAATTCATCATTTGTTTGATCCACATTGGCAGAGTATTGTTTCCTCTTTTAGATTCTACTAGCAAAAGTACCCATTCTCCGATGGGTTCTGCAGACTGGCATAATAACACTCTCATCAATTGTTGAAAATCAATGATCCTGTAGGTTGTTGCTCTGATTTGCCTATCACTTGATGTGCTTTGCACCCTGAAGTAAACTGCACTGGGAATGGGCACGTGTGGCTGGCTGACATGCACCAGAGGAGAAGTTGCGGGGGGGAGCAAGAGTTTGTGTGCTGCTGCATACTGTGCTATCTGTGCTATCTCCCCACCTGTCGCCTCATCCTGGCGTGGTGCAGTTCATTGTGGTGCACTGTGATGGTAATATCTATTCTGGGGCCTTGAAATGTGCTTTTTTGAGGGACCTTGAGTTTTGCTCCTCGTGTCGTGATGTTTCACCGATTTGAGGCAACTGTCTCATGTGTGAAGGTTCTGAAATCCAGGGGTGTCCAAATATTATGGAGCCAGTCATGTCCGAAGTGTCCTAACAGGTAACTATACAAATTGTGGTGCAGATTGGTGACACAGTGTGTAATTCTATAAGGAACAACGCTTTGCCACAAACCCAGCAACCCACATATTTTCTTTTTTATAAATATAGATAACAAGTTCTATCACCAGTCAAGGGCAGGTATCCCCTTTACTCCTCTAACCCTTCCTTAGTACGGTAGTTGCACCCTCATTTAGTAGTTGGCGGTGAAAGAGTTACTACATTTTAACGGCTCTGCTCTAGAGACTCTGATGGCCCAATTCCTGCTGTGTACACCTGTATCGGTGAGTATTGCTTATCAGTACCTGTCACTTACTTTGTCTGGGTGAGTTATTTCCCAAAGCAACCATGTCTGAGCTATGGACAGCACTACCAGGACAATTTGAGGTTAATACAGTCTTTTTCTATCAATTTTGATAGCATGCATGTTTTATTTAAACAAACGTCGTGTGGGACAAATCCACCCACTTGCCCATCCCTGTTCCCAAAATGAACACACATATTGGAATTATGGATTCATCAATTCATCTCACTGTGCTTCAAATTATAAAACCGTGAAAATAAGCTATGTAATGAGGTATCTAGTACATAGACAATTGATGGTGTTCTTATTTCATTATTTTATTTACAATATTTATTGAGCAATGCAGGTGTCTATGATGCATGAATAAGGTGTTCCGTGAAGCGTGTGATCTGTGATGTCATCATTGTGGTCATAGGCTGCACAACAGGGGGCTTGAAGTTAAGGTGGCTTTAGTTGAATTTCAGGAGTTTTGTTGCCTTAGGTTCTCGCTGTAACATTCATGCAACTAACGTTTTTTCCTAGAACTTCAAGGGTTTTGTTATTCCACAGATGTCTTCCGCATATGGCCAGTGGCCACGGCCTATTGCTGTGCCCACTGTATAATTTAGAAACTACCAGACCGCTAACCATGGCATTCAGCTATGGCCAGTAGGCATGGCACTGTCCATTTTAGAACACTACCAACCCTTCACTCAAATATGTTCATCAATCCCAAACTGATTTTGACCTGTTTTGACAGTGGTATTGTTGTATATAAAATATTACAGGCTTTGAGAACTGAAAATGTTTTTAGGCAATGTGCAGTGAGTTTAAATTATTTGCTGAGGATCACACACTTGGTTAAGCAGCGTGCTACAAGCCCCTTGTTTTATGGTCGGTCTTTCGGTGAATGTTGTGATACATTGCACAACCCCAGTGAACCGCATTTAAGCAGCACAGAAAAGGGAAAAAATACCAGCTGCAAGAATGACAAATGCCCAGGTACTTTTGCCTACAAAGTGAAAATCAAAATCTGGCGCCCTTGAATATGTGCACAGTAAGAGAATATATATGTTAAAGTGAAATATACAAATGTAGCTCAATAGACCTACTCTGTAGATGAAAGTATGCAAGACAAAATAGCATTGGACTTTAAAGTAATGAACACCAGAAACATAACCTGAGAGAGTAAATGTTCCAATAAATATGCTGCCAAAGTATAAAAGGTTCTCAGTTTTTAAACCCAGCAATCTGTCGTAAACTCTTCCCTGGAAAACAAAATCCCCATACAAAACAAGTGCTTGTTGTCTTGTGAGTAAGCGTCTGCACTTGGAACATGACAATGTGAGTAAAATCCTTGTAGCCAAATACTTGAGCAAGCTTGCCAACCTCAAAAAAATACAAGGGGCCTCATTACGAGTCACCCGGTATGGAAATAACGGTGGTGGTAAACCCGCTTCCACCGTTGTTTCCATACCGGGTGATCTCGAGTCCTGCAGGCAGAGGTGTCATTCCCGCCAGGTCTGACATGTCGGGTTTTACACCGCCCGCCTGCAGGCGGACGTGGAAACAGCGGCACCATCACGAAATGGTGCCGGTTTTTCCATGGTCCCCTTTCCCATTGAGTCCTACAGTCCTACAGGACTCAATGGGAATGGGGATTTACCGAACCGCCTCCGGAATTCCCGGGTTACCGGGGTTGTAATGCCCCGGTAATTCCGTGAATCACAGAGGCAGAATGGTAATACGAGTCCACGGTAACCGAGCCGGAAAAACCGGCAGGTTACCGCCAGACTTGTAATGAGGCCCAAGGGGTCTGCCCTCTGAGAAAAGATTATTCTGTCCACCCAAATGTGTCAATTTTTTGTGCCATAATCATGGGAAAATAACTGCATCAGTGTCCAGGATTGCAAACTCTTTTGCCACATCGTGGGCAAACACTCATGACTTACTTACTCTCTCATCACTTGCCTCCTCACCCCCATGTCTAGTTTTCAACAATGCTCTGCTTTATGGAGATTACTTGAAAAGTAATTACTTGAAAAGATTACTTGAAAAGTACACACACCATAGTGTCACTCAAATATATTATTCTTTAAAGTACTTATTCCCCCCATCTTGACTGGGAGACTACTAAGACCAGAATGCAATTCAGCAAAAGGCTGAAAAATTGTATTTGAGTGCAAAATGTTCAAGGACTGACAGTAGCACGGATTAAAAAAAAATAATGCAAATGCTGTGTGTTATGAGATATTTAAAACTAAGAAAACGGACAGAATCTGGGACTGTGGATTGTCTCCCATCCATGCAGTAACCGGGACTGACCCTGTTTAGTTTCAAAGTCAGAAGGGATCCAGCCCCCTTAAGCCATGTTGCTCTATCTGGCCTCATGAGGTGGCACATTTATTAGGCAACATGGCCTTACGGGTCTGACCCCTTCCTTGCTTTGAAGATAAGCAGGGTTTGTCCCAGTTACTGCATGAATGGGAAACCCACTGTAGCTGTAAACATGTCTTTTTTGGTTTTATTATTGACTGAGAGACTACAAAAATCAATAATTTGGATCCCCATTCGGTCACCCATCAATGCACTAATTGGATTGACCCTGATTAGCTTCAAAGCAGGATTGACCCTGCTTAGCTTTAAAAAGCAAGGAAAAGGCCGGCCCGTTTATCTAAGTGGTATTGTAACTTTGGCTCATTTATCAGGCAACATGGCCTGAGAGGGCTGGTCTCTTCCTCACCTTGAAGCTAAGCAGCATATGTTCTGGTTACTGATTGGATGGGAGACCTGGATGGCTGGCATGTGGCAGTGGCCACTGAATTCTCACCCCTGATGTCACTACAACTTTAGAAATATATTTTTTAATAAAACGGTATCCTCAGCTATCTCTAGTTCTATATAGCCGAGAATATCAGATAAATGGCAGAGAAATTAAAATTCTTTAAGGCCCTCAAGTCCCCCTCTCATTTGTGCCAGCTCCACCCACTCCCCAGATGGCCTCCTCATCTCCTCTGCCCTCTGCCTTTCCCTCCACTACACATGTTGTTTCTGTGAATCAGTTTGCTTTGATATGTCGACTATTTGTGGCTACAGAAAGCCTTATGTTGCAAACTCAGTCCTAAGACTCCCTCCAACTCCCAAATTTCACTTGGTACCCTTTAGCCAACCCCCATACCTCTAACAGGATGGCATTTGCATCTTTATTGACCTGCACATAGCTTTTTTCCTATATTTCAATTCTCATAAGCTCGGCTTTAACCTTGAATATCTCTCGCATCAAGAGAAAAACAAGATGGTGGCTGTTTAATTTCTAAAAACACTCTATTTTGCTTAAAACCACAATATATATCTATCTATTTTTGAGACGGCGACCCCTCCTTCGGCATCAAATATTTAAAAGACTACTGCATGCAATAAGCATGGATTGCGAGTTAACGCTTTGTGGCCAAGTTATTTTGGACCTAGTCCAAATCCGTCCAGCAGTTTGGGTTGCATGTTATGGCAAAAATGTACCTTGTTTTCCTATGGGAAAATGAATGGGAAGTAGGCGGAAACTTTGTAAACAAATGTGTATGTCTTCTTAATATTTTTTTTTTTATTTCTTAACAGAACTTTACAGAACTCTGCAGTCATGGGCATCCCGCAAGCCCATAATGACTTTCTACATTTCGGTCAATACCGTTACTCGAATCAATAGTTAATAATTATACACTTTTAAGGGGTTTGTATGGGAGTCCAACTCACCTTAACTATAGGACGGCTATTGCCGCCCTTTTATATATATGTATATATATAAATATATTCACTAAATAAAATGTGTAAAAAGGGACGTTATGGTTAAGTTGCAGTAATAAAAACCTATGAAATTCAATGAAAACATTCTGTTAAAGGGACGTTATTGTTACAAGTACAAACAAAAAACCTCAGAAATTTGCCAGTTATGGTAAGCTAAGCAATCAAAACTAGCACCACCACCATGCACTGCTAAGACTAACGGCCAGGAAATGACAGATGACATCAAACATGTCATTGATGACATCACTGAACTCCCTCTGGAGGAAGGAAAATCCATTCCAAGATGGACATCATGGAAAGGGAAGGCGGGGCTCTGTATAGAGCCCCACTTCCCTTTACATTGCAGCCTGCAAAAGGTGAAGAGAGAACCCTGTAACCATATTACCACAAGCACATTGTTTCCCTTTCAAATCTATTCCAATTTTGAAAAATGTTACCTAACACAGCCGTTCCCTGGTGGACATTGCCTCTTTATCCCCATTGGTCATCCCTAGCGGTCATGGCAAGAAGCCAGATTGTCCGGGTCATGACCTTATACCATGACCGTGACAATCTGGCCACTGCCCATGGCCACAGGCTATACCTCCGTCACCAAAGGTATATCACTATTTTTTGACACATGTAAAAAAATAATACACTGACACATATGCAAAACCATGCTTTCAGGTCCTTGACAATGCTCCTTACACGAATTTGCTGGAAATCCACCCATGTTTTATTTTTTCAAACGTGTCAAAATATATATACATACAATAGCCATATAATTTAGCCCCCACTTGACAAAATCCATTCAGACATTGCACAAACATTCTAGGCTGGGTTGCTAATCTTTCTGAAAACGTTTCTATACATTCGGCAAATCGCAACAAAGTTACAAGCCATCTTAAAATGTTGAGACCCCCTCTAATTTAGATCCCTCTTGACAGAAGTCCACCAAATTTTGTAAACACATTTAAATCTAGATCTAAAATCTTTGTGCAAACTTTTGTGTACATTTGTCAAATGCCACCACATTTATAAGCCTTTACATTATGTTGGGACCCCCCTCTAATTGTGTTCCCTCTTGACAAAACAGCACCACACTTTCCAAAACCATCAGAATCAAGTCTACAATGAAATTCCAAAATGTTATGCAGTTTCATTGAGTGCCACCAAAGTTAAAAACAATCCAAAAACTGCTTTTCACCAACACTGTAATGCAAAAATAAGCATTGATGCTCCCAAACATCTAAGTTTTCACAGATATACATCGAAGAAAAAACACCCCCTTTTTTTTTGCTTTTTAAGGCCATATACCATCCCATCCTCATCACCCCTCACCTCCCGAGAGATTGTTAGATAAGTTTGACAAGTGCAATGTTGTGTTTTTTAATTTGTTTTAACGTGATGTTCGCACACAGTGGCACCTGTCTGTGAATCCAACATGGCACATGTTTCCAAAAAATCTTACGCACTTCATGCTTTTCGCCATCCAATCAACGGGTGTGCCCGATGTCCAAGGGACCGAAAAGAGAAGTGATTCCGCGAACCAAAACCAGATACCACTAGTTTTTTTTAAAGAAAAACAACTGGACAGATTTACAACAAAATTACAAAAGCATGCTTTTGGGATCAAGCCACTGCTCCCGCCAACAATTTGGCAGTAGCGGTTTGGCCTGTAGGCGTGAGCAAATTTCTTTTACCATTGCGTTTGTGGGAAAAACCACACATTTTGGGGGCCCCTCTATAAGTCCCCCCCTGATGAAACCTCACCAAACGTCACAGGATCAATCTGGGGGTGCCATATACTTGTTTTGCAAAGTTTCGTGAGGATTGGTCTGGGGGGTGAAGTTATAACCCACCCAATAAATGCTCTTCCTATGGCTTGAGCAACTTAACCATAAATACAGGGCCCTGATATATATATTACACAGCCATGGTAGTGGCCGTGTAGTTATGGTTAAGTTGCTGTTTCCATAGGAAGAGCACTTTTTGGGCAGCTTATAACTTCGCTCCCCTGGTGAGGTTTAGTCCAGGAGGGGCAAAGTTATAGGGGGGGTCCCAAAATATCTTTTTTTCCCATAGACTGAATGGGGAAAAAACTTTGCTCACGCCTACAGCCCAAACCGCGGATGGATTTTCACCAAATTTGTGGCAGGAGCACCGGCTTGGTCCCAAAAGCGTGCTTTTGTAAATTTGGTGAAAATCCGTCCAGTAGTTATTTTAAAAATGACCTAAAAGTAGGTCACAAAAAATTTGTGATATCTATGTTCAGTCCTCGGATACTTTTCCCTATTCGCTCCGCGGACAGTGTCCTGATTGGTTAAACGGCTTGCGTCATGTCCGCGGACATGCGACGTGTCCGCTGATTGGATGGTGAAGAGAATGAGTGCGTCAGATTTTTGGAAACGCCCGCTATCTTGTATCCGCGGACGTCCGCGGACAGCGCAGTGTCAAATGGTGGGTAAATACAATTTTGGCAATCGTGTTGGTCTGTAAGATTGTTTGGGGATGGTGGGGGTGTAAGAGGTGGTTCAAATATTGTATCTATTTAGGTGGTAGGCACCACTGCTGTGTTTGTTGTGTCCTCGGACAATAGCGCTGTCCTTCATGGCCGCAATTGTCCCATATGGGAATGTTCTAAGGACGCTACACCTGTCTGTGCTGTTCGTAGGCAAGTTGAACTGTTCCAAGAATAGACACGGTGTTCAGGATGTCCACAATGAAAAGAAAATGGGGGTGTCCTAAGGACAGTATACCTGTCCGTATTGTTCGCAGGCAAGTTGAAACTGTTCTAAGAACACATGCTGTGTCTGGGATGTCCGCAAATAAATGAAAATGGAGGCGTCCTGAGGACACTTTACCTGTCCGTATTGTTCGCAGGCAAGTTGAAACTGTTCTAAGAACACACTCCGTGTCCAGGATGTCCGCAAATAAATGAAAATGGAGGTGTCCTGAGGACACTATGCCTGTCTGTATTGTTCGCAGGCAAGTTGAAACTATTCTAAGAACACACGTTGTGTCCGGGATGTCCGCAAATAAATGAAAATGGAGGTGTTCTGAGGACACTATACCTGCTTGTATTTTTCGCAGGCAAGTTGAAACTGTTCTAAGAACACACGTAATGTTTGGAATGTCCGCAAATAAATGGAAATGGAGGTGCCCTGAAGACACTATACCTGTCCGTATTGTTCGCAGGCAAGTTTAAACTGTTCTAAGAACACACATTGTGCTCGGGATGTCCGCAAATAAATGAAAATGGAGGTGTCCTGAGGACACTATACGTGTTTGTATTGTTCGCAGACAAGTTGAAACTGTTCTAAGAACACCCATGGTGTCCGTGGACATAAAAAATCCCATTAGGCCTAGTTAAAAATTTTTGATTCTATGGGTGTGATCATAGTTAAAAATGTTTGATTCTATGGGTGTGATCTATGGGTGTGATATGCATTCGGCCATGCACCCAAGACTCTAGGCCCTGGCTGCAACCACTGCAGCATAGCATATCACACCCATAGATCACACCCATAGAATCAAACATGGGTGTGATGTATGGGTGTGATATGTTTTGGAGTTGTGGCCAGAGTGTATCCAAGATCGAAGCTGTCCTTGATGTCCGCATTCGCCCCATACGGGGATGTTCTAAGGACGCTATACCTGTCTGTGCTGTTCGTAGGCAAGTTGAACTATTCTAAGAATAGACACAGTCGGGATGTCCACAATGAAACAAAAATGGCGGTGTCCTAAGGACAGTATACCTGTCTGTATTGTTTGCAGGCAAGTTGAAACTGTTCTAAGAACACCAAAGGTGTCCGCGGACATAAAAAATGCCATGAGGCCTAGTTAAAAATGTTTGATTCTATGGGTGTGATCATAGTTAAAAATATTTGTTTCTATGGGTATGATATGCTGCAGTGTTTGTAGCCAGGGCCTAGAGTCTTGGGTGGATGGCCGAAGGCCGTAGGCTGTAGGCCATGCACCCAAGACTCTAGGTCCTGGCTGCAACCACCGCAGCATATCACACCCATAGATCACAGCCATAGAATCAAACATGGGTGTGATATATGGGTGTGATATGTTTTGGAGTTGTGGCCAGAGGGTACCCAAGTCCGAAGTTATAAGTACTGAAGTTATAAGCCGCTATGGGTGTGATATGTTGTGGTGGTTGTGGCAGACGCTGCAGGAGAGAGAATATGATTAGTCCTCAAATATTTTTGAGCCTGACCATACAGTAGCCCACCAACACCATACCAGAAGACACAGGAAACATGATTTCACCACTAGACGAAGTCTAAAGGATATCCCTGAGGACTGCAACACTATGAATCTGGGCAGTACCTAGGCAATACTTACCTATACTGAGACGGTTTGACCTGGCACTTTCAAAACCTGTATTAAGAACAAGAGTTTGTGAATGGTTACCAACTTAGACTTATCCTCTACAAATACAATCAAAGACTCTACGCTGCTACAACAGCCTGTACAAGTTCTGTTTTACCAAGCCTCCACCCTGATTTCAGCTGAGGATGTGTTTAGTCTCAGCTCCCACACATCCCCCTGAACAAGTTCCTAAATCAATCCTAAGGACTACAGGAGCAAAACATGTAGGGCTAATGTAGATATATTAAGTACCTCAACAAGGATTTAATACCTACTAAGGTTTATTTTAGGTACTCGGTAACCACAGCACCATTTTTTGCGACATTCGTATAAGATCGGTCTCTTTGGCTGTATTTTGTGGGGCTTTTTCTCTTTTTTTGCTTAATATAACAAGTCAAATGTTGTCTGTTCTTACAAGTTTCTATGACAAAATTGTAACTAAGTATTTGTTAATTTAGAACCTGATTTTGCTTGTAAGACAGTTAAAGCTAAATTAAGTAGTATGTACTCTATTAACACTTTTTGGTGATTTGCACACAGCACTTTATTCACAGCACTGGTCACTTTGTATGTTAATTTATGACTACATTTTATATATATGTTCTTTTAACTTTATATGTTTTATATTAAAATGGTTTTTAACAGAATCAACAATGAAGTTAGGTTGTATTCTCCATGAACTTCTAAGCGTTATTGTACTAATTCATGTTGTAGTGAGATAATTTGTGTTCAACCAGTTAATTGAGTGCCCAAACCCATATAAGGTACGGGAGCCTTATGTTCTTCTATTTTCTAATAAGATATGTCAGGTTTGCTCCCCATAAACCTTCAGTATACCTGATTTCCCCCTAAGTCTATATAGGTTGTGGCAGGGTGCATGGGTGAAGGCTGTAGGCTGTAAACTGTATACTCAATACCCTAGGTTCTGACCACAACCACTGCACCATATCACAGCCATAGATCACACCTATAGATTTGATTATCTTTCAAGTGGTTTCAATTATACTTACTGCATGATTTGTTGACATTCGATAAATTTTTTACATGAGTTTGGTACCTGTAGGAAGTATTCTTTTTCAAGTTCTGTGATAAAAGAAAAGAGCATGTTAGTGTATGTTTTCTATAAAGACTTATTACATTTCATAATAGATAATTCAGCTTTTTTTACTCTCATATTTGGTTTACAAACCAGTGTACTGTGCATTTTGCTCAGTTTCTGTGTTTGTTTTTGAAATCATTGGGTCTGTGGGAAAAACAAAATCCTTGTTGGATTAAAAAACCCTTTTTTGTTATGCAACAGTCTATTTGTTTGTTTCCTTTCAGTGTTTACTTCTTGTTTCTGGTTAATGTTCTATCTGTTGGATTGTTGCAGATTTCTGAAGCAGTTAATACATGTTGGCATATTCTAACTGTCTATTTGTTGTTACAATTTATTGGTATTCATTTATCTCTTTGGTTGTTATACAATCTTGGGCTAGTTAGATACCTGTTGGCGTATTCTAACTGTTTATAGCTTTTTCATTGATTTTTTTTTAATGTTGAAGTACAGATTAATTATTAAATTTTGGTTTTAAGAAGATTAAAAAAGTGTTTGTAAGATTTGCTGGTAATCTCTGCTTTAGAGTAACCATCCACATTTTTGTTGCAGATTCTGAAGCAGTTAGATACCTGTTGGCGTATTCTAACTGTATGTTTTTATTTTTATTTAGTGATATTCATGTATCTGTTTGGTTGTTGTAGGCCATGCACCCAAGACTCTAGGGCCTGGCCGCAACCACCTCAGCATATCACACACATAGATCTTGTTGCAGATTTTTGAAGCAGTTACATATCTGTTGGGGAATTCTAACTGTCTTTTTTTTGTTATAATTTAGTGGTATTGATTTATCTGTTTGGTTGTTCCAATATCTTGGGGCAGTAAGATAGCTGTTGGCGTATTCTAACTGTCTATTTTTTGTTATAATTTAGTGGTATTCATTTATCTGTTTGGTTGTTATAGAATCTTGGGGCAGTAGGATACCTGTTGGCGTATTCCAACAGTTTATAGTTTTCTAATTGAAGTTTTGGTAATGTTTAAGTATCGATTAGTTATTACATTTTGGTCTTAAGTAGATTAAATAAGCGTTTGTAAGATTTGCTGGTAATCTCTGCTTTAGAGTAATAGTACTATCATTACATTCGAACCATCCACAATTCTTTTTTATATATGCAGTGTAGTGACCTGCATTGGTTGTGGCTCCTGCGTGGTAGATTATACCTATTGTCGTGAAGGTTTTTTTACCAAGTGATACTTGACCATGTGTGAATCCAGTCTGCTTGCAGTTGTTTTTTGTACCATCTGCATTGTAACGTAGAAGCATTAGTATTAAGTATTTACTATGCGTTTGTATTAGTAAGGTGGAGCGATTATCTGAATTGCAGGTAGTACATAATCTGCCATGGTTTGCATGTTGTACAAGTTGCTGAAATGGAATGGATTCACAATTTGGTATGGATACATGCACGAAGCACTCGTTAGGGATTTCTTCTTGTGTAACATTGTTGCATAGAGTGCAGGTAGGTCTCCACATGTATGAAATCTGGAAGATTTCATTTATAGGTATGTTTTTGTTTTCCAATACTTGTAGTAAGTACATTAGAAATGTTTGTGGATCTTATTGTGAGTGTATAGTGAATTTCACCATTCCAGCACAGTAGTCCAATTTTTGTCTTATTCCATGAACACTATACGTGTTGTCAGGATTGTTTGCTGCGTTTCTATGAAGGACTAATATTTGCAAACACAATTGGTCTGTACTGTGTAAGTAAATGTCGTCAACAATTAGTGGCAATTGAAATAGAATATTAATTGCCACATTTGCGTAACAATTTACACCAGTTACATTTGAAAATTTGAATGGACCAGGTAGTTCTGTGTCCAAGTCATTTTTTCGGAGTGTATGTTGCCTCTCTGAAGAAGTACCTGAGTTACTTTGCCTAATAGGTTCTTCTTTACTTATGGTAAATGATGAAGTATTAGCTTCTTTTACTTTCTTTGGAGGATTTGTTGTCAGATTTTGTTGCATTTCTGTTTGAATTAGTTTTCTTTTACAATGTTTTGCTTTTTGTGGTCTATTGTATTCTAGAATGCAAGGAATATCAGCGGTGACATTACTTGCATCAAAGTTGATTAGAAATAGAGCGTCAAGTGTACGTAAGCGTGATAGTGCTACGTAGCTCATGCCTTCTTTAAAGACTGTGGCCCTCATTACGACCCTTGCGGAAATCGACCGACCGGACCGCCATAGCGTAAATAGCGTTTCCGCCATTGCACGACGGAGCAAAGTGCGGCTCATTCCGACCCATCGGGCACGAGCACCACGCCATGGCGGAAGTGCAAAGTCCGTGATGGCGGAAATGTCCCCAAAACGCCCCTCACCGCCGTCGTACGGCGACCTAGGTGCAATACCGCCACCGGACATAGCGGTCACCGCAAAGAGCGGCAATCGGAAAATACGGTGACCGTAAATATACGGAAACGGAAGCAAAAACATGGTCCCGGAACGGGAAACAGCACGCCGTACACCTATAAAAGCAGAACATTCACACAACCATTAAAAATACAACCCTGAGAGACATCCCAACCCGACATCCACCCTAGTGAAACCAAAACAATGGGAAAAGTAGCGAAAAAAGCGTGCGACCGCAAGCGGCAGGTCCACTTCTCACGTGAGGAACTCACGGTGCTGACAGAGACCCTCCAGGAGAATGCTGCCGTCGTCTTCTCGACGCAAATGACCAGGACGGCACTTGCGAACAAGAAGGCCATATGGGCCCTGGTGGCACAGCGGGTAAGTGCGGTGGGGACCGCACCCCGCAACCCACAGCAATGCAGAAAGCGATGGGACGACCTGCGGATCCGCGTCCATAGCATACTTTCTGCCAACCGAAACATTGCCACAGCTACCGGGCGAGGATCGGAATCACCCATCAAGCTGACCCCCTGGGAAGAAATCTGTGCCTCCACCATTGGAATGGAGACCATAGAGGGAGTCGGAGGGATGGAGAAAGGAGTGCAGACATCCGAAGAATCAGGTAGGTGGCCCAAATAAAACTATGCTAAAACCACAATGTCCAATCATGTGAAGTACCATGTGTCCACATAGTGCAACAGAAACACATGTCCAGGAGAACGTCCACTTACATTGGCCTGATAGCGGACATTAAAAGTCAAATTAAATAAATAAATAATTAAAATTCCTAAAAACCCCCTCTACACGTGCAGCAGGCACCCCGTAACTGCAGGCTGCAATACAACTGCACCCTCAATCCACACAAAAATGAAACTACCTCCAAGGCCCTGACCCAAATCACCCTCAGGTACCACCCCAATGCATGTGATACATTGCCATTCCAATTTCCACAGACCCATTAATAACGCTCGCCCTCCTTTACTCCACCACAGGGTCCGATTCAAACGACGAGCTCCAGGACACCCCTACCAGCACACCTGCAAAGAGGGCCAAGACCAACGGCCAAAGACCCTCCACCTCAGCTGCACGCATCAAGACACGGCTGCAGCACAAATCAAGTGGCAGCACACAGGAGGGGACTTCAACAGGCACCCCAGCAGCCAGCATGGCCACAACACCACCACCACCACAGGCCCCCCCAATGGATGCCACAGAAGGCACTGCTTCTGGTGGCAGCAGCACCATAGGTGACACTGCATTAATGGCAGCATGCTCCGACACAGAAAACGGTGATGTCGAAGTTAGATCCATCCATGACCTGTCTCAATCCCCCTGTCTGTTCCATCCCGTACACCATGAGGATACCACGCAGGGGCACTCACAAGACGACGACTGGCCATCCCCCACAAGCCCTGTGTCAAGGCAACATGAGGTGTTCAGCCCCTCTGTGACACCACCGCAAATGGCCATGGCCCAGCAGAGGCAACAGTCCCTCGACCAGGTGATCGAGCAACAGCAGCAACTGGCCACGCTCCTCAAGGAGCATGCTGATGAATGTGGGGGTACCAAGGCAGCCATAGAAACATGTACAGAGACACTAAGGGCAGAAATGGAGAGAAGCACCGAGAGCCTGAGAGAACAAATGGAGAGAAGCACCGAGAGCCTGAGAGTACAAATGAAGAGAAGCACCGAGAGCCTGAGGGGGGAACTGCATGCGACGTCCAAAGACGTATGTGCTGAACTTGCCGCTGTGCGCCGTGTGCTCACTGAGCTCTCACAAACCCTTAGGGACATGCATGGACGTGAGCAGGCAGAGACATCATCCGTTGCAAGTTCCGTCCAGGGCAGCCCCCAACGTAGATCTGGGAGGAACCTGCGCTCCACAGGCAGGGGTGCCCCTGATACCCGGAGAGGGGGCTTGCAATAGCGTCTGCCCACTGACAATGAGCATCCTTGGACACTGGTGTTCGGGGGGGAGGTAGGAGGGTGGAGGGGGTGTGTTGGGCTTACTTGGGTGGCGGGTCGATGGGGTGTGTAACACAATTTCACATATGCTATAAACATTTCACAATCATCCAATGAGATTTGTGGACATTGATCTTTGTGTACGAGGCCATCATAGGCGTACAGTCCATATTGTGCATGTTCCAGACACACACAGTGCCACAACTCCCGTGTCCATGTATCAACCACCAGGCGTGAGTGCTAGAAGCATGCATCTATGATATGCTGACGAATGTCACGGCCCTTCTGTGCCTAGAAGACTCCTTGAGGTGCTGTCACATCCCCACCCTCATCATGACCATCTTCAGGTGCTTGCAGTTCTGCGTCAGGGGGCATGGGCACATTTCTACGTACGCACATGTTGTGTAGCATGACACATGCCATGACCATCTTTGCAACCTTCTCATGGCGGTACAGGAGTGCCCCGCCAGACATGCTGAGGCAGCGGAAACGAGTCTTCAGTAGGCCGAATGCCTGTTCAATGACTACACGGGTACGTGAGTGGGCATGGTTGTAGTCCTCCTCATGCTGGTCCCGTGGGTTGCGGACTGGTGTAAGGAGCCATCTCTTCAGTGGATACCCGGCATCACCTGTATGTGGACAATGAAGGTATTTTGAGGAATGCCATTGCTACGTACGCACCCCCCCCCTTCCTGCCAGGTCATTGCCGCATCACATACCCCACACTATCATGCTTGAAATGAGACTCACCGAGTAGCCAGGATCTGTTCCCTGCATGTCGCTCCATGTAGCGTGGTATAGTAGAGTTCCTCAAGACCATAGAATCATGGGTTGATCCTGGGAATCTGGCACAACAATGTGTAATGATCCTGTTGGAGTCACACACCATTTGTACATTCAGGGAATGAAATTGTTTTCGGTTGCGGTACTGGGCCTCCATGGCATGTGGGACAACCAATTCCACATGGGTGCAGTCGATGGCACCAATGCAACCCGGTATGCCGCCAAGTGCATGGAATCCCACTTTTGCGTTCGTAATTTCCTGCTCCGAGCGTGGTAGAGAGATGTAGTCGTCTGCGTGCAGCAGGAGGGCATCGAGCACTTGCAATAGTGTCCGTGAAAACAGTGGCTGTGAAATGCCATGCAACTGTCCGACTGTGTGCTGGTAGGTGCCTGTGGCCAGGAAGTGGAGTACAGACACCACCTTCAGTAGGGGTGGGATGGCGGTTGGGCTATCTATCATGCTGACAAGGTCAGCCTGTGTCATGTCCACAATGGCGGTTATGGTGTCCCGGTCCAAACGGTAGAGGGTGTGGATCTGCTCATCAGTGAGGTTGAACGGATGTGCTCGGAGGCGTGGGATAGCGGGCTGCCTGCGTGGTGGTAGTGGCTGTGCTGGCGGCCCTTGCTGGCCCTGCCTTGCCCTCCTCCTCCTCCTCCTCCTGCGTCTCCTCCGTGCGGCCGGTTGTAGTCGGTGTTCGTCTTCTTCTTGAAGTTGGAGTACTTGCAGTGCTATCAGGTCCCCCAGGGCCAACATGGCTAGTCCTGCCGGTAGCATTTCGGAGTGGGTGTGGTTGTGGGAGGGGGTTGGGTGTGCAATTAATGTGTTTCCAGGTTGTATGGCCTCCACCTGTGGTGATTCATTCCACCTGTGCAAGCTGCTCTCCCCTTTGGGCGAGCACGTCCCGCACACAACGCTGCAATTCGACGATTGGCATCTTGCCATTACAATCATGTATTTGTACCCGATGGCAGTGTAGCATTGGTTGATATGTTCATTCTGCTTTGGTCCCATAGTTTCACATACTATCTTTGCAGTCGCGAACAGACTTGTGAAGGGTCAGTGGAACGTAGTACTCGAGTAACGGTGGACCCTCATGCAACACTGCACCGAGGTTCACCGACGGGCGGGGCGTCCCATTTGTGAGTGAAGGCAGTTGCCATTTTCACACACAGCCGCACTAGATGGATTAATTTGTGATTTCAAGCGGCCACAGATGCCTTTTCGACGTGATATTGCAAATGAGGAATTCGAAGGACGGCGCTTTCGGTTTTCTGCTAGCGGCGAGGAGATGCCCACAGGTCTGACTGCAAATATAACGTTCTATTGTTCAATGTCCTTGGGACAGGGGCCATGGCGAGGATGCAATGATTGATATGAATAGTATGGGATGCGCAATAGCGAAGTGGGCGATAAGGCCGGACTTTCCCAATTACATGTTGCTTCACAACACTGGAATTACGGGCTGGGGGAACAGTGGATCTTGCAGGCTGCATTACGCACAGACTCAATGGAAGTTTCACATGTCATGTGAGTATGGAAGCAGGCGTTTGTGGTAGTGTTTTCACCTCGATATAGATAGTTATGATTCGCTAGTGGTTTTTGGTTGGTGATGATCCTTTGGAGTGGGCTAGCATGCATATGGCTGTGGATTTGGTGTGTTCATTGAAGTGAGTTATTCAAATGTAGTTCTGATGGCCATTCTATTCTTTTTCATTTCGTTTGGGTGACAGGTATCTCCTCCCCTTTTGCCACTGCCATCTGTATGCCACTCCTGCAGATGGATTTTACTCCCGACACCTGCTGCTTCGTGTTAATCAGTGGAGCAGCATTACGATCTTATGGGACGATCGCCAATGGGCCACATGCCCTTACGCAGTACTAGTGGCTAGGAGCAACATTTCGGCCTTTCAGCTGGACTAGTGCCTCCCTATTGGGATGGCCCTGCGGGTCGAGGCGCTTCCATGTTGCCTTTTCGTACGAGAATGTAGCCCCTGTGTGCCATGAGGGTACAGGGCGTCACACAAGAAGTAGCTGGTCATTTATTGCGGATGCAGGCCACAATGGTGGAATGTATTTTGGAGTTCATGGCCTGATGGCTGTATGGGCTTGGTGAATTTGTTGTGCATTAAATTCCTATTCTGATATGAACCGTGTAGCGTTCTTCTTTGCAGGTGATGTGTCATATTCCTATTTGGGGAGCGATGTATTGTGAGGAGATCTGCATTGGGTTCCAGCTTCGGAGTATAGTTGCGTGGTACTGTGCTGGGCGCGTTTGCCTACGAAGCCCAGTGAGGTCAGGGATGTGGGCTGCCAATGTGACTGTTTTGGTGATGTGATGCTCAGGGGCGGGGGAATGGCTTTTGTGTAACAGATGCCGGTCAGCCAGTTGGATTGGTGGTATGATGTGATTATCAGAATATGGCTGGTCACAGGTGCCTATGTTTGCGTGCGTTTCTTGGAGGGAGACTGAGGTCATGTCCATTTGTGTGGCTTCTGTATTCGTGCCATCTGTGCCCTGCAGCTTCCATTGGCCCCTCTTGAGATTCATTTGTTCGTTGGCAGGCATGGATGACTTGTACATTTCACTGGTTGCATTGTGTGGCTTCATTGCACCTACGGGGAGTTGTACAATGTGGCCAGGGAGCGGTGTACAGGCACTCAGTAGGGCCGTTTACGGTTGGTTCGCGATGCCGTACTTCTCACCATGGCGGAATGGTACTTTCAGCCGTGCTTGATGGCGTTAGGTGCATGTCCGCTGGGGTCAGAATTCGCGTACCGTTGCGCCATGGTGGTAATTGCGGCTTGGCATGGCGCGCGCGCGCGTACTTGGTGCAGTTAGCGTTGGCGTTCACTGCGGTGTCGCTAATGGCATCGTACTTTGCGGTGACGGGTCATAATCACACCGAGCGCTATTCGATGGCGGTATTGCATTTCCGCCATTGTTTTTCGATTTCCGCCACGGTCGTAATGAGGGCCTGTGTTACCAATATCTATCAATGCTTTGTCTAGGGGGTAAGGCCTTGGGATTTATGAATGGTGACTGCATATGCAAGAGTTAGAGAAATTTGTTCTCTGCGTACATACATGTCTTTGAAGAGAAGGAATCGAGCTGTTGAGCACGCTATCCTTATTACTTCTGAAAGTTTGTCAAAGAGTATATTGACAAACTGAATGTTGTTGTCACGTGGGTATGTTTGAAAGCCAACAACTGTTCCCAGTGCCCCATTAACTAATCCTTGCTCCACATCCAGGTTACGTTTAAGCATTAAAGGGTAATTTGAATATTTTTTCCAAGCCAGCTGTGTTGGAGATAGAATTTTCTAAGGTATTTAGTCTTGTTGTGGCTTGTTGACACATTGGTAGTGTAATACCATGTACGTCCAATTTGTCTGTGGAGCAAATTTCAATTATTGGTTGCATTTCTTTTTTTAACATTGTTTCATTGAATTTGGAACAGCTTGCAAGAGTTGGCATTAACGCCATACAATTGACATTTTTCTGTGCTAATTGTTCCATAACATCAGTAGCACATGAGTTATCGCCATAAAGTGCATGGATGTGCTAGGTTTTTAATATTGTTTGTGCTTCTTGAGATACAACACCAACTCTAATACTTTTTAAAATGTTGGCGTAGGTGAGGTCTGTAGATTGGCACATGTTTTCTGTTCATTCTTTGTATTGGAAATGTTGCCAAAGGTTGACATTTCCTATGCTGCCAATATTTTTACGGCAGAGTTTGTGTCCTAAGGTTTTAAAAATGGGTTCACCTTTCACTGGTGTCAATTGAAGAAGATCTCCGAAAACAATAATGTGTTTTCCTCCAAAGAGTTCTTCATAGTTTGTTTTAAGTACTTCTTGCAATCTGAGATGAATCAAAGCCAACATTAGGTTGGAGACCATGCTCACTTCATCTACCTCTTTGATAGACGCTTCCCTTGCCTCATCAACTTCCTCTCCGCTCCCGCTGTCCCCCCTCCTCTGTCCTCGGCTACCTTGCCTCTCCCCTCCCTCCCTGCCCCTTCTCTTGCTCCCTCTTCAACTCCTTCTCTAACACCTCCGCAGGGCATACCTCTGATCTGTACCCCTCCCCGGAAGTTTTTCAAGGGTGGCAACCTTCTCCACATTGCCACTCTAAACTCTCGCTCTGCCATCAAGCACTCCTCTGATATCTGTCGCCTTCTTGAGGAACTGGACCTCGACGTCCTCGGTCTCACTGAGACTTGGTTCACTGCCAGCTCTGCCACCAGCTTCGACACACTCCTACCTGACGGCTACAAGATCCTCTCCGTGCCCAGGCCCAACCGTTCAGGGGGTGGTGTTGCCCTTATCTTCCCTGAGTGGATTCATGCCACTGTCACTCCTACGCAGACCTACTCCTCTTTTGAATGTCTTGTCTGCCGACTTTCTCTCTCTCCTAGCCATTCCCTTACCGTGGCTACTATCTATCGGCCACCTGGTCAAATTTCCTCCTTCCTCTCTGAGTGGGCTGACCTCTCCTCCTCACTCCTGTCCTCAACCACCCAACTCCTCTTTCTCGGTGACTTCAACATCCACCTCGATGCCTCCTGTCCCCCCACTGGTCTCTTCCGCGAACTCTGCAACTCTCTCTCACTCTCTATTCTCCCGTCTGGGCCTACTCACTCTGCAGGGCACACTCTTGATGCTCTGATCTCTTCTGACCTTCCCCTCTCCCTCCCTCTCTCCACTCCTCTCTCTTGGAGCGATCACTTTCTCCTATCCTCCCACCTCTCCCTCCCTACCCCACAGGCAAAGCCACCCTCTTCACTGCCACCCACCTTCTCGGTCATCCGACCCATGAAGCGCGTGTCAGTTGAGGCTTTCGCTGCTACCTTCTCGCCCCCTTCTCCCCCTTTGGCTGACTCCCACCCTGACACAGCCCTCTCCATGCTCTATTCCTCTATATCTGATACTCTCGATATCCTTGCCCCCGTCATGAGAATCCGCCTGAAGCCCAAAGCCAAATGTAACTCCTGGTATGACTCGGATCTCGTCTCCCTAAAACGCAAGTGCAGGGTGGCAGAGAGGAAATGGCGTGCTTCATGCTCATCCTCTGACAAACTGGCCTGCCGCCTGCTCCAAAGGCAATACCGGCTCTCCGTTCTCACCAAGAAGAGAGCCCTTATCCAAGCCCGCATCTCTGAGGCATCAAACAACTCGGCCGAACTCTTTAAAATCTGCAAGGAGCTGGCCAACCCTGCTGCAGTCTCTACCTCTCCTGTCCCCTCCCAGGCCCTCTGCACTGCACTGGCCTCGCACTTCATCTCAAAAACTCAGGACATCCTGTCCTCGCTCTCCTCCTCTCTCCTCCCTCCCTCTCTTCCCGGCTCTTCCTCTTGCTCTCTTGCAGCCACCCCTCCGCCCTCCTTCTCTGCTTTTCCACCTTTTTCTGCTGATGAGGTTTCCAGACAAGTCCGATCTATGAAAGCCTCGTCTAAACAGGTTCACCCCTGTTCCTCCAAAACCATCAAGGACCACATCGACTCCCTGGCTCCTGCCCTAGCTGACTTTTGCAACCACTCTTTCGCCTCTGGAGTCTTCCCATCCCCCCTCAAGCACTCCCTTGTGCACCCCCTCCTCAAGAAACCCTCTTCCGACCCCTCCTGCCCGGCCAACTATCGCCCAATCTCCATTACTCCCTTCCTGGGCAAGCTCCTGGAGAAACTGGCCATCTCCCAGCTTAACCTCCATGCTGAATATGTTGGTAATCTTCATGACCATCAATCCGGCTTCAGAGCAGCCAGAAGCACGGAAACTGCTCTCCTGAACATCCGTGAGGACCTGCTCCTGAACCTCGATTCCAACACTCCCTGTGTTCTCATTCTGCTCGATCTCTCCTCTGCCTTTGACACTGTCAACCATGCCATCCTGCTCAACCGTCTCCGTGATAACCTGGGTATCACTGGTCAGGCTCTGGCATGGCTGACCTCTTTCCTTTCCGGTCGACCCTCCCAGGTCCAAATGGGCTCCTTCCTCTCTGACATCGTTTACTCCACCTGTGGTGTCCCCCAGGGATCCAACCTCTCTCCCTGGCTTTTCAACCAGTATCTGGCACTCCTTGCCCACCGCATCGCCGCTCTCTGCCCCCACTTTCAGTGCTATGCGGACGATACCCAGCTCATTTTCAGGCTACCCTCGGCCTCCTCCTCTCCTTCCCTCATCTCCGACTGTCTGTCTGCTATCCAGGAATGGTGTGCCGCCAATGACCTCTGCCTTAACGCCAGTAAGACTGAGATTCTACTCATCGGCACACCCACTCCCTCCTTTCCTGCAGCTCTCTGGCCGGCCTCCCTTGGCCCCCTTCCTGCCCCTACCTGCAAAGCTAAAAACCTCGGGGTCATCTTCGACTCCACACTCTCCTTCTCTCCTCATATATCTGACGTCTCTGAGAAGTCACACTACCAGCTGCACCTCCTCAGAGGTATTCTTCCCTTCCTCTCCTTCCCCCAGAAGCTCACTGTCTCCCGAGCCCTGGTTCTCTCAAGGCTGGACTACTGTAACAGCCTCTATCTTAATCTGCCTGCCTCCACTCTCCGCCCTCTGCAACTTATCCAGAACAGAACTGCGAGACTTGTCCTTGGCCTCAAGCCCAGGGACCGTATCTCTCCAGGACTGAAATCTCTTCATTGGCTCCCAGTGGCTGCGAGGATTAAGTTCAAAACCCTCTGCATTGTCCACAAGGCCTTCTGGGGCCTGGGGCCTAAATACCTTCAACTCTCTCTTCCTAAATATCTGCCTTCACGAGCCCTTCGCTCATCCGTCTCCAACTCCCTCATGGTCAGCCGCTTCTCGAAGCAACGAGCTGGGGGTAGATCTCTCTCCGCAGCAGGGGCCTCCCTCTGGAACAGCCTTCCTGCCTCCCTGAAACTTGAGGAGAACCATCTCCGGTTCCGGAAGCACCTCAAAACCTTCCTCTTCGCTTCTGCCTTCTCTCTCCCTCTCCCTTGCTAAACCTGCTAAACTCCCCACTGAAGTCTGCACTAAACCTGCATCTGGGCCACTCTGTGACCTCGGTCCAGGGCCCAGCCACTCTCCACTTGCACTGCCTCCCTGGCTCCTCCTGCACTGTGGGACTGTCACTGCATCCCTACAGCCCCCTTCCCAGCACTTGCTCTGCACTTACCTCGCACTTGCCACCAGCTGGCCCTTTTATTTATTATTTATTATTTATTATTTTATTACGCCACTTACCTTGTACTGCACTTTCCCCCCCACCTCCTCCCCCTGCACTTTCTCCTTTTCCCCTTACCTCTGCACTTGCACGATCTGAATGACACCTGGCCTAGTAGGATCGTTTGTCTGTCTTCCCCTTGTTTCCCTCCCTCCCTGCCTCGTCGCGCCTTGAAACACTTGTGTATAGGCGCGTTACAAATACCATATCATATCATATCATATCATATCTATTAGTAGCATTTACATTTGTTTTAACACTATGCGTAGCTCCATTGCAGATTCTATAGAAAGTATGTAATAATCTCATTTGTTTTGGTGTTCTACTGGAAGGAGTAGTAATCGGTGTAAAGTGACACCGCCTATGTTGTAGGCAGCTAAACCTGTGGGGGCAGTTACAACAGCTGATGGTTTGTTGTTTGTCAATTGTTGAAGGAACTTGCTTATGATTTTGATTAAGAATGTTGGCCTGAACCAGCTTCACCACTGACGTATAGTAGTATAGGTTTGTAATTTTGGCAGGTACATTCTTTATTTTCATGTTGTGCACCATGTGCAATTTCTTTTGTTACTTCTTCAAAAATGGTGCGCTGCTCTTTGTGTAGTTTTGATTGTAGTGCAGTTAAGTCTTCTGTATCTTCTTCATATTGACACATGGGGCCTCATCACGACCCTGGCGGTAAGTTACCGCCAGGGCCGTGACTTTACCGCCATGGCGCTAACTACGTTTACGCCATGGCGGTAAGGGGATTTACCGCCCCATTCCGACCTTGGCGGGGCGGTAAATCCCCAATCCCCATTTACCCTTCCCCATTCCCATTTTTGCCCCATAGGGCATAATGGGAGTGGGGAAGGCGTTAATTACGCCACCGTAAATTACGGTGGCGTAATTAACACCAAGTTCCCTTACCGCCATGGTTTTTTACACCCGCTAAAAGCAGGTGTAAAAACCGCCATGGCGGAAAGGGAACTCGTAATTGGCGGAAAGGGGTTGGCGCAGCTAACGCTGCCGCAAACCCCTTTCCGCCAGGGTCGTAATGAGGCCCATGGTGTTTTCTACTTCTGTCATAGCTAATTCTGCTTCATTTGCTATTAGTGGCTGTACCAGTGGATCTTGGCTTCCTGTTACAGAAGGTTGACTACTGTCAGGAGTGTCCTTATCTAGTTGGGCCTGGAGTTCTTCTTCATGTTGCTGTTCATTTTGCAACATTGTTTTGTACTGCATAAAGTTGACATCGGTGATAGTGCTTTCATTTGCTTTGAAAGAGTCTTCGTAGCAGTCATAGTTATCTAGTAGTTTCTTTTCTCCATGGTTTAAAAAGTTGTAGGAGGGACATGTAATATAGTTGTTTCTGTTGAGGAGTTTTTAATGACAATTTGATATGATTAATTAAACTTGGTTTGGTAAGTTTTACTAAGCTGCCTTCACAATCTGTCACTGCATATCTACCTTTGTTTTCATCTGGTTTTATATTATTTTTGTATGCAAGGTTTTGGGCTATGTGGTATAGACACATGTTTTCCAAAGTGTACTCCTGTTTGGGTAGTATGTATCTAGTAAATTGCTTTTCAAAATGTCATGGCTGTTTGGATCATTTTTGGCTATTGTTTCTATGTTGTCGTATGATTTGAGAACTCTTTTTCTAGATGTAGCAGGACCAAGACTTAGCCATAATATATTTTCAGATTTTCCATACAAAGCACTACCAGTTAAATGATCTGCAGCGTTGTAGGTGCCACATTCGCTACGAGAGAACATTTTTATGCCTAAACTGTACAATTTCTGAGATAGTGTTTTGTCTGATGATAGGTCATTCCAGAAGCTCTGTTTTTTCTGCTTTTGTTAAGCATGCTGTAACATATCGTGCAACTGCAGTGGAATTGTCTGCAATGTACTGCACATCTATGTTTGCATTCCATAAGTGGGCAATGATTTAATTGTAATCATTGATATATTTTGATTCTTCTGTTCTTTTTATGTAATACATGTTCTTGGGTGATTTACCTTTAACACTATGTCCAACTGAAGACATGAAGTTGTTTACTTCACCTGTTTCTATAACTGGTCTAGGGAAACCAAACCGGCATTTGGTGTAGTATTTCCCTTTCTTTTTGTATTTGCGATGACAACATTGGCGACATTTGTGTCTTTGAAATTGTACAATTTGTGCATGAAGGTCACTATTTGTCGTTTTTGAAGGGATTTCACAAGTGACATATTTTTGGATGAACTGCAAAAGAGTGGCATCACTGTCCTGACCAAATTTAGGAGCATCTTTAATCCATAAAAGCATGTGGATATGTGGTGCTCCTCTGGCTTGATATTCCTTTCTCCAAAAGAAGTGTTGCACTGCTCCGAGTGGAGGAACAGTTTTATTACAAATAAAGTGTAGCATAGCAATGAAACGATGGTGGAAATATCTTGAAACATTAACAGGATCTAGAGAGCAAAGTTCTCCAGGTGTTAGTATGTCTGTGTTTGTTTTGTTTTTGTTTGATATGCGTAGGAAATCATGTAAATCGGCCCATGCATATTCTGCACAACTTAATGTAACAAACCAACTGGGTGATCCAAGGTTTCTGATCATACAACGTACATCTCTGTGACGTCGGAACCAGTATTCTTTTGTACCATGCATGTTTGAAAACAGATTTGTAATACTTTATTGTAAAAACCTCATCTTTTTCTTGCACTTTTTGTATTAATTGCGTAGCTGACATATTTTGAAACTGTGTTCCCGATTTCAATATGTGTGCAAATCCGTAACATAGAGTTGCTAGTTCACTTTCAAAGAGTAGGTGGAATATGTATTCCACATTTTGTCTAAATATGGGATCTTCAGAATACATTCATAAGGAACGGTATTCTGATGGTGTTATTTGAGTTGGTCTGTCATCGTATCTTCCTTCTTTGCCATTAGGAAATAGTAGAGGAAAAGCATGTGCTTCTATACTTTTTCCCATATGCTCATTGGTGATCCTTTGGTTTGTCGCATGTGGTATGTTTCTAGTCCATCATCTATGCTGTCTTTAGAGTGCAATGGATGAATTGTATAATGGTCTAAAATATTAGATACTGCAGCTGGATCCAGAAGTTCAAATTGACCAGTTTCTCGTGACTCTTATTATGAATTATTTCAGTTGTTCCCCTTAAGTTTTCTTCAATATTTATTACTTTGTAGTACTCATTATTGTCTTTTAGATATTGCAAGGCTTGTCTAACTTTATGTAAATCGACGAGTTGTTGCCACATTTGTTTGTCTTTTCTTGGTGCATCATTTACTAAGATAATTAAAGATTGTTCTATTGGACGTTGCACTCCTAGAGTGTGCACAATTTCTGTTAGATCTAATGGTAAGTAAACTATTTTGCCACAAATGCCTTTCACCAATTCACAGGGAGGTAATTTTAATGTTTTTAGTTAAAGAAGTATTATTGCTTGAAACGGGTGTAATTATAATTCTCTCATATAAATTGAGTTGTTGTAGGGGTTTTGGTAGTGAGAATAATTCTAAGTTGTTTGTTGTTAAAGATAGCGTCACTGGAGCGCTGCATATCTTTTCGTCCGGTTGAGGGCCTTGAAGGTGATGCCAGGCTGTCAAGAGTCCTGTAGAGATGTGGTGGATGACGCGGAGAACCAGCCCAGCTCCTGCCCGAATGGGGACCGGGTTGGAAGTGAACCAACTCCAAACGCCACAGGTGCGCTCTCCCCTGATTTGCGTGGCGTCAGGTAAGTGCAAGCACTGACAGGGGGGGCCTCTGTAGTAGACAGTTCAGAATCCAATGAAGACAACTGGATCCAGATGGTGGAAGACCGAAGATCAGATGGTAAGTAGTTGGGCCCCCAAGGTAAGGTATCAAGGCAGAATGGAGGTAGAGCAGGCAATAAGGCAAGGGACTGCAAGATGGAACTGATGACCCAAAATCAAATAAGTGAGAACACAGGGGAACCACCCCAGGGCAGGTAAGGAATCCTGGGACAGGACCGCTAAAAGGAGGGGAGTCCCTACCCCAGGAAAGGAGGAAGGAGGTTCAGGACAGCACAACAAACAGATGGTAGGCAAGAGGGTACCAGGAACAAGGAAAAAATGGGAAATCAGGCAACACGTAAATGGAACGCAAGGAACCGGCGTGGAACAATGATCCAATTCAAACCGCGTTGAGACGTGGTTTGAATGAATGGCCGGCTCCATATATAGGGCTACCAACACCTGGGAGGCTTGGAACACAAGCCGTGCTGTCTCCCAGGCGTTGGTATACCCAAAGAGAGACTTGGACCGCAGGTCCGTCCAAACTGAGTTTCCCCCTTGCACCGTGCATGCGCGGAGAGCGGGACACGGCCGCCTGCGCATGCGCAGATCAGCGCGTCCCGAGAACCCAAGACAACCCTGAACCCCCCAGACGGAAGCGCGGCTACATCCTCTAGGATGGGGCGCGCCACTCAGGTAAGGGGACCCCAAGGCAGGCGGCGTGACATTTGTGATAGCACGTGAAGGAGTTTGGTTGTTGTCAAGTTTTGTAGTGCAGTCACTGCAAAGTATTAAAGGGTCAGTTATTTCGTATTTGTTTTCTGCTATAAGGTAGAGAGCTAATTCAAACAAGTTAGAATCTTCATTGTCGTCTATTTTGTATGTTATGTCTATAGTTTTTGTATTAGTTTTATAAAAAGTTCTGCGGCAACACACACACACATGGTTCGGTATTTCAGCAGATGTACTTTTAAATTTTAGTATTTCTTTTTTGTATGTGTGCAGTAGAAGGTTGCTATGTGTACAATTGTTGCTAGTTTGTTGTAAAAGTATTGCATTTTCTAAGTGGCTTTCACTTCCGAATTATTTTTTCTGGATATAGTCAATTTCTTCAAGTAGTTCTTTGGCTGTACCATGTAGAAGATTGTTATTTAAATTGGCTAGTGCTAATGCAGGACTTTTAGCATAGTACAGTTTATAGACTAGATTTCTTATATTTGGATGATGTGTTGATATCATTTTGATATGATGGAAGGTGCTTTCGCAAATTGGTCCTGAAATGCATGCTAACGAATGTCCTTGTAGCCCTGTGTATTTACGCGCTGGACAGGTATCCATATTTTGCAGCAGTTTCATTTTGATTTTGTCTTTGCCTTTCACATATTGATTGAGGAATTGGCGTAAACATTTGAAAGATTTTTTGGGAATGTTACACATTGACGTGCGTGACCATTTGTATACTGGATGTTTTGGTCCAGTCGAATGGAGAGGTAATTCTGAGTTTTCAGGGGATATTTTTGTAAGCAGTATTTCTTGTTCCATTATGGTATTATTAATTTGTTCATAACCTCGTCCACTGCTATGTATAGCAATAGTATTTGTTTGCTTTTGTTTGTATGCTTCTTCATTAAAATATGGTTCTGTGTTTGTGGTGTGACTCCATTCACCTCCAGAGATATTTAAGAAGTTATTTTTGTTGACATTCCGTTCATTGAGAAGTCTCTTTGCAATTTAGTAATTAGTTTTGTTAGTGGTTTCATTTTTTTTAACACTAAAATAAATCATTTCCTTTTGAGTAGGATTGCACTGTCTATCAAAGCTTCTAATATTAATTTTCTACGGTAGGTTTTAAGGGTTGTGTATGATTGCTCTCCTGTTTTTATAAGATTTTGAAGGACTCTGTGGCGGGACATTTTTGCTAAAATATTTTTTTTTTGTGTTTACTTGCCATTATATCAAGATTTATAGGAGCAGTTTTAGCAGTAGTGGTAGCTGAATTCTTGATAGTCGTTTTTTGTTTTGTTTTACATTTTCATAGAGAAGGCAAAGTTTCTGTACTTGAAGTATGTTTTGTTTTGCTAAATCACTGTATTAGCTACTTTGTTTGAACTTTTTGTACAAATTCTGCTAGAAATGAATGCTTATTTTGGATACGTATTATTTAATTTGCTCTATTTCTACGTTGTTTTCTATGGACTTGCTTTTTGGTAGGCATTCTTTGGGGTCTGTTGAAAAAAATAAAGAAGGTATGGGTTGGGTTGTTCTGCAATGCATGTGTGCCGTGTGCATGAGTGTCTGAGTATGATGGTAGAGATGTATGTGATGGTGTATGATTGTGTATTTGGTAGCTTCAACTAGTTGGGAAGGTTATTCTTCTATTTGTGTGTTACTATACTGGGGTTCAGATGACAGTAGAAAGTAAGCTAATGGTGAGCAGAAGCACAAATACTAAATCGAATGGTATAGAATTAAAACAGTTCTTTGTTCTGCAATACTAACATTCTAGAGGCTGAGTTATGTCATTTGTGCACCGAAAAACGGGGATTTGTGCGGCATTCTGCCTGCAAATCCCTGTTTAACAAATGGGGATTTGTGGACAGAATGGTGCACTAATCTTTTTTTTGGTACACAAATACCATGAATCAACTGCACAGTGTGTTTGAGTAACAATAAGAATGTTATGGTAGTATTGTACTTACTTTTTTGTGTGGAAACATTAGGCGGGTAATTCATAGATTTCAGCACAGAGGCAGCGCACGCGAGCAGCGCAGAGAGGGATTGTGCGCCAGCGTGCGCCAGCTGTGTGCGCTAAACAGCATTCTGGCGCAACGCGTATTCATGGAATTCCCAAGGCAAAAAGAGCCCTGGCACAGAGAACATCCCACAGCGCCAGTTGCGCCCCAAGGAATGCTCCTCACGCAAGGAAAAGCCATCAAAATCTCCAATCCAGCGCAAAGGGCTGCGCTAACCCTGGACCAGCTTACAGGGCCGCTACACAGCAAACGCCAAGCAGGGAACGTGTATTCCTGGGGTGCGCTGGAATTATCACACGCGGTAGGGCTTGTGCGAGCGGGGTACATGTATTACTGGGGTTCGTGGGGAGTTTCACACGTGGTAGGGCCTGTGCGAGTGGGGTACGTGTATTACTGGGGTTCACGGGGAGTTTCACATGCGATTGGGCCTTTGCGAGTAGGCTACATGTATTTCGGGGGTGCCCGGGAAGTTTCATACACAATTGGACCTGTGTGAGCGGGGTACGTATATTTCGGGGGTGCGCAGGAAGTTTCACATGCCATTGGCCCTGTGCAAGCGGGGTATGTGTATTTTGGGGGTGCGTGGGAAGTTTCAAACGAAATTGGCCCTGTGTGAGTGGGGTACGTGTATTCCGGGGGTGCATGGGAAGTTTCACACCCGATTGGCCCTGTGCGAGTGGGGTACATGTATTTCGGGGGTGCGCAGGAAGTTTCACACGTGATTGGCCCTGTGCAGGCAGGGTGCGTGTATTTCGGGGGTGCGCGAGAAGTTTCACACGCAATTTCGCTGTCAGAGCGGGGTGCGTGTATCCAGTGGGGTGCGCGGGGAGTCACACACGTGAATTGGGTGTGTGGGTCCTCCCAGGTGTGTCCTCTACCCCCTCCATGGGCCCTGCAGGAAGCCCACACCACAGGGGACTACCCTGCACCCTTGGTCATGTCCAGCAGGCAGCCAATCCACCATGGGCATGATCCCCAGCCAGGCCACATGTCACCTTGCACTAGTGATCACCAACTCATGTCCCCCTGCACCCCCACCCCCCTGCAGTGAGGGACACCTGCCAGCAGGCCCCCACTCATATCCCCCTGCACCCCCACCCCCCAGCAGTGAGGGGCACCTGCCAGCATGCCCCCATTCATGTCCCACTCATGTCCCCCTGCACCCCCACCCCCCAGCAGTGAGGGGCACCTGCCAGCAGGCCCCCATTCATGTCCCACTCATGTCCCCCTGCACCCCCACCCCCCAGCAGTGAGGGGCACCTGCCAGCAGGCCCCAACTCATGCCCCACTCATGTCCCCCTGCACCCCCAGCCCCCAGCAATGAGGGGCACCTGCCAACAGGCCCCCACTCATGTCCCCATGCACCCCTACCCCCCAGCAGTGAGGGGAACCTGCCAGCAGGCCCCACTCATGTCCCACTCATGTCCCCCTGCACCCCCAGCCCCCAGCAGTGAGGGACATCTGCCAGCAGGCCCCCACTCATGTCCCCCTGCACCCCCACCCCCAGCAGTGAGAGCACCTGCCAGCAGGCCCCCAGTCATGTCCCCCTGCACCCACACCCCCCAGCAGAGAGGGGCACCTGCCAGCAGGCCCCCATTCATGTCCGTCCCAATCATGTCCCCCTGCACCCCCACCCCCCAGCAGTGAGGGGCACCTGCCAGCAGGCCCCCACTCATGTCCCACTCATGTCCCCCTGCATCCCCACCCCCCAGCAGTGAGAGGCTCCTGCCAGCAGGCCCCCACTCATGTCCCCCTGCACCCCCACCCCCCAGCTGTGAGGGGCACCTGCCAGCAGGCCCCCACTCATGTCACACTCATGTCCCCCTGCACGCCCACCCCCCAGCAGTGAGGGACACCTGCCAGCAGGCCCCCACTCATGTCCCCCTGCACCCCCACCTCCCAGCAGTGAGGCGCCCCTGCCAGCAGGCCCCCACTCATGTCCCCCTGCCCCCCCACCCCCCAGCAGTGAGGGGCACCTGCCAGCAGGCCCCCATTCATGTCCCACTCATGTCCCCCTGCACCCCTACCCCCCAACAGTGAGGGGCACCTGCCAGCAGGCGCCCATTCATGTCCCACTCATGTCCCCCTGCACCCCCACCCCCCAGCAGTGAGGGAGACCAGCCAGCAGGACCCCACTCATGTTTCACGCATGTCCCCCTGCCCCCCCCACCCCCCGCAGTGAGGGACACCTGCCATCAGGCCCCCCACTCATGTCCCCCTGCACCCCCACCCCCCAGCAGTGAGGGGCACCTGCCAGCAGGCCCCCACTCATGTCCCCCTGCACCCCCACCCCCCAGCAGTGAGGGGCACCTGCCAGCAGGCCCCCATTCATGTCCCACTCATGTCCCCCTGCACCCCCACCCCTCAGCAATGAGGTGCACCTGCCAGCAGGCCCCCACTCATGTCCCCCTGAACCCCCAACTCAGAGCTTTGAGGGGTACCTTCCAGCAGGCCCCCACTCATGGCCCCCTGCACTCCCACCCCCCAGCAGTGAGGGGCACCTGCAGTAGGCCCCCATTCATGTCCCACTCATGTCCCCCTGCACCCCCACCCCCCAGCAGTGAGGGGAACCTGCCAGCAGGCCCCCATTCATGTCCCACTCATGTCCCCCTGCACCCCACCCCCCCAGCAGTGAGGGACACCTGCCAGCAGGCCCCCACTGATGTCCCCCTGCATCCCCACCCCCCAGCAGTGAGGGATACCTGCCGGCAGGCCCCCACTCATGTCCCCCTGCAACCCCACCCCCCAGCAGTGAGGGGCACCTGCCAGCAGGCCCCCATTCATGTCCCACTCATGTCCCTCTGCACCCCCACCCTCCAGCAGTGAGGGGCACCTGCCAGCAGGCCCCCACTCATGTCCCCCTGCATCCCCACCCCCCAGCAGTGAGGGGCTCCTGCCAGCAGGCCCCCACTCATGTCACCCTGCACCCCCACCCCCAGCAGTGAGGGGCACCTACCAGCAGGCCCCCACTCATGTCACACTCATGTCCCCCTGCACCCCCACCCCCCAGGAGTGAGGGACACCTGCCAGCAGGCCCCCACTCATGTCCCCCTGCACCCCCAACCCCCAGCAGTGAGGGGCACCTGCCAGCATGCCCCCATTCATGTCCCACTCATGTCCCCCTGCACCCCCACCCCCCAGCAGTGAGGGGCACCTGCCAGCAGGCCCCCATTCATGTCCCACTCATGTCCCCCTGCACCCCCACCCCCCAGCAGTGAGGGGCACCTGCCAGCAGGCCCCAACTCATGCCCACTCATGTCCCCCTGCACCCCCAGCCCCCAGCAATGAGGGGCACCTGCCAACAGGCCCCCACTCATGTCCCCATGCACCCCTACCCCCCAGCAGTGAGGGGAACCTGCCAGCAGGCCCCACTCATGTCCCACTCATGTCCCCCTGCACCCCCACCCCCCAGCAGTGAGGGACATCTGCCAGCAGGCCCCCACTCATGTCCCCCTGCACCCCCACCCCCAGCAGTGAGAGCACCTGCCAGCAGGCCCCCACTCATGTCCCCCTGCACCCACACCCCCCAGCAGAGAGGGGCACCTGCCAGCAGGCCCCCATTCATGTCCGTCCCAATCATGTCCCCCTGCACCCCCACCCCCCAGCAGTGAGGGGCTCCTGCCAGCAGGCCCCCACTCATGTCCCCCTGCACCCCCACCCCCCACCTGTGAGGGGCACCTGCCAGCAGGCCCCCACTCATGTCACACTCATGTCCCCCTGCACGCCCACCCCCCAGCAGTGAGGGACACCTGCCAGCAGGCCCCCACTCATGTCCCCCTGCACCCCACCTCCCAGCAGTGAGGCGCCCCTGCCAGCAGGCCCCCACTCATGTCCCCCTGCACCCCCACCCCCCAGCAGTGAGGGGCACCTGCCAGCAGGCCCCCATTCATGTCCCACTCATGTCCCCCTGCACCCCCACCCCCCAACAGTGAGGGGCACCTGCCAGCAGGCACCCATTCATGTCCCACTCATGTCCCCCTGCACCCCCACCCCCCAGCAGTGAGGGAGACCAGCCAGCAGGACCCCACTCATGTTTCACGCATGTCCCCCTGCCCCCCCCACCCCCCGCAGTGAGGGACACCTGCCATCAGGCCCCCACTCATGTCCCCCTGCACCCCCACCCCCCAGCAGTGAGGGGCACCTGCCAGCAGGCCCCCACTCATGTCCCCCTGCACCCCCACCCCCCAGCAGTGAGGAGCACCTGCCAGCAGGCCCCCATTCATGTCCCACTCATGTCCCCCTGCACCCCCACCCCTCGGCAGTGAGATGCACCTGCCAGCAGGCCCCCACTCATGTCCCCCTGCACCCCTAACTCAGAGCTTTGAGGGGCACCTTCCAGCAGGCCCCCACTCATGGCCCCCTGCACTCCCACCCCCCAGCAGTGAGGGGCACCTGCAGTAGGCCCCCATTCATGTCCCACTCATGTCCCCCTGCACCCCCACCCCCCAGCAGTGAGGGGAACCTGCCAGCAGGCCCCCATTCATGTCCCACTCATGTCCCCCTGCGCCCCACCCCCCCAGCAGTGAGGGACACCTGCCAGCAGGCCCCCACTCATGTCCCCCTGCATCCCCACCCCCCAGCAGTGAGGGATACCTGCCGGCAGGCCCCCACTCATGTCCCCCTGCAACCCCACCCCCCAGCAGTGAGGGGCACCTGCCAGCAGGCCCCCATTCATGTCCCACTCATGTCCCTCTGCACCCCCACCCTCCAGCAGTCAGGGGCACCTGCCAGCAGGCCCCCACTCATGTCCCACTCATGTCCCCCTGCATCCCCACCCCCCAGCAGTGAGGGGCTCCTGCCAGCAGGCCCCCACTCATGTCCCCCTGCACCCCCACCCCCAGCAGTGAGGGGCACCTACCAGCAGGCCCCCACTCATGTCACACTCATGTCCCCCTGCACCCCCACCCCCCAGGAGTGAGGGACACCTGCCAGCAGGCCCCCACTCATGTCCCCCTGCACCCCCAACCCCCAGCAGTGAGGGGCCCCTGCCAGCAGGCCCCCACTCATGTCCCCCTGCACCCCCACCCCCAGCAGTGAGGGGCACCTGCCAGCAGGCCCCCATTCATGTCCCACTCATGTCCCCCTGTACCCCCAAACCCCCAGCAGTGAGGGGCACATGCCAGCAGGCTCCCGCTCATGTCCCACTCATGTCCCCCTGCACCCCCAACCCCCCGCAGTGAGGGACACCTGCCATTAGGCACCCCCAACCCCGAGCAGTGAGGGGCACCTTTCAGCAGGCCCCCACTCATGTCCCCCTGCACCCCCACCCCCCAGCAGTGGGGGGCACCTGCCAGTAGGCCCCCATTCATGTCCCACTCATGTCCCCCTGCACCCCCACCCCCCAGCAGTGAGGGGCACCTGCCAGCAGGCCCCCATTCATGACCCACTCATGTCCCCCTGCACCCCAACCCCCCAGCAGTGAGGGACACCTTCCAGCAGGCCCCCACTCATGTGCCCCTGCATCCCCACCCCCCAGCAGTGAGGGACACCTGCCAGCAGGCCCCCACTCATGTCCCCCTGCAACCCCACCCTCCAGCAGTGAGGGGCACCTGCCAGCAGGCCCCCATTCATGTCCCACTCATGTCCCCCTGCACCCCCACCCCCCCAACAGTGAGGGGCACCTGCCAGCACGCCCCCACTCATGTCCCCCTGCACCCCCACCCCCCAGCAGGGAGGGCACCTGCCAGCAGGCCCCCACTCATGTCCCCCTGCACCCCCACCCCCCAGAAGTGAGGGGCACCTGCCAGCAGGCCCCCACTCATGCCCCCCTTACATGACATAAAGATGTACAATCATGGCCCACTTCTACACCAAAATACTAAAGCACGCCACCCCAGTCTTGAGACACAATGATTTCCCAATCCACCCCACACTGACATGCCTATCTCAAGACACAAACCAAAAGTCAACTATGTACATCAACACATGTCCATCACACACACACACTGGTTGGCATTGATTGCGTAAACCCACATCTTCACATGCATGACCCCAATGGGCGAATCACACACATGGAAGTAAAATATCAAAATGTATTATGGACAAAAATAAAGCAATGAAATGAAAGCATAAAAAAATAGCAAACATGAAATCAAAAGCATGTCCAAAAGATGAGTAAATGAAAAGTATAACCAATCCAAGGAAATCCAAAAGAAAAATAGTCCAAACTCTCCCTCCACCAAAGCAAATCCAAAAGAAACGTAAAAAGAAAAATCCATTAATCCTTCGTGAAATCCAAAGAAAAAGTTCAAATTAATCCATTGTCCAACTATGTACAATCCATTGTCAAAAAGAAAAATCCATTTATCCATGTTCAAATCCAAATGAAAAGTTCAAATCCATACATTGTCCAACTATGTACAATCCATTGTCAAAGGTCCATGAGCCCAACGAAAGAAATTAAACCTAACTTAGAAACTACCTAAGAAAAAAACTATATACAAATGTTTGGGGCATAGTCCAATCACCCCAAATCAAAGAAAAATGAAAATGAAACCTAACACTAAAAACTATTTACAATGGCAGTGGGATAGTCCGACGGCTCACTTTTCGATGTCCCGGCCAGGGCATCATCGAACTCCCGGCCAATGTCCTGGAGGTGGTCCTCTTCCAGGGCCTTGAGAGTTCGCAGGGATGATGACATGCAGACCTCCAACTCCCTGCGAATTGCCTCGAGGCACTCGGCCCACCTCAGTGCCCTCCGCATGGAGTTCTCCGCCCTGACCATTGTGAGCCGTGCCTCTTCCGCCCGCTGCCGCTCCGCATCTATGCCGTGGCCCAACCGCTGCCACACGGAAGACACTTGTAATCCTGGGTCCTCCAGCCCTCTGGCCAATGCCTGCCCCTCCGATGTCGATGGCCCTGTGCCATCATGGCTCCCACCTTATTGCTGCTGCTGCTGTGCCTGTGCCTGTGCCCCTGCTCTTGCTGCCTGCACATCCTCCTCTGGCTGGGGTGCAGTTGTCGTGGTGGCCACCCCTGCTGGACGTCCGACCCCCGACTGCGGCAGGGATGTGTCCCCCACCAGCCTGGCCGCTATGTCAGAGGCAGCTCCACTGGGTACCCAGGTGATACATGGGTGGGAATATGGCAAGGAGGACGACTGGCGCGTAGGGTGTTCAAGTGAGGAGGGGGTCTGAACAAGGTCCAGCAAACAGAGGAATCCAGCCCTGGTAACCAGTCCTAGTAGGTCAACGCGGTCAATGTGGCATTTGAGATGACATGCAGTGTCTTCACGAAAACACTGCAGGTCACCTCGCATGCCCCGTTGATGCAACCCCATCCCACTCAGGACAGGCTCAACCCGGTCCCGGATACTGGATGACTCTGTGCCATCTTCCCCTGTTGGACCCTTTGGGGTCTCAGCTGCCTCTTCTGCTGCCTGGGCCTGGGACGCGGCACCAGACTCCTCACTCCCCGAAAAGATGGCAACCTGGGAGGGGAGCCGGGCCTTACATCTCTGGCTGGTGGTGCGATCCCTGCCGCTCTGCTCCACAGCACCCTCTCCACCCTCTTCATCAGTTGATGCTGCAGACAGGGAGAGATGGAACACAGGCATCAGGGCACTGGACTGATACACACATGACAGTTGTACATGAGTGTCAGTGTCAAACTTCAGACATGTCATCACACTCCCCAACACACATGTCATTTCAACTCACACACATGAGCAATTCAACAGCATTATTCCACCAGGCAGCACCATCCATACACAAACAACAGGACGAGCATCCGAAGGTGAGCCTGATGTCACAGGAAGCACGGGGAGTGCACAACACATGCACACAGGCCACTACACTTACATGCATGTTTACATCTCCACCAACTGTTGCAGTGATGAGATCGCCATCCATGTCACATCTGCCATTCAGCCTTCTACATGTCAGTATCAAATGCATCCATGTTGCATCACAGTTGCACACTTGTCAAATACACACACATGCACATGTACACAGTGCAGATACATGCATCTGGAACCACTATCCATGTGTGACACCACAACCATGCCAACATACATACACAGTATTTCAAACATGTGTGCTTCCACACCTGCATTTGTCCTGCATGCTTACCAACACATACACCATCCATGTGTCTCACACAGAGAGGACTCACATGTGTCAGCCTCACGCCCCTGTACATACACATCCATACATGGTCATACGAATACACATGTGCAACCTGCACACTACTGGCACACCACAACACGCACAGCGTCCAATCAGTATGCATGTACACTTACTGCTCAACTCGAGATGGGTTTGCCTCTCAAGGACATGGAGCGCTGGGCGTGTGCGTTCCAGGACCCTCATTTGGTGGTCTGACAGGTGGCCCTGGCGCCCCTTGGCATCCGCTGCCTTCAAGAGGCGCTGGGCCTTGTCGAGGGTCCTGGACCTCAAGTCCTCCCAGCGCTTCCCGACATGTTTGATGTCGCGGACTGCCACCCCCTCCTCATTGATGGCAGTCACAATGTCCATCCAGATCCAGGCCGCCCTTCATTGTAGGCGCGCAAACTTCCAAAGAGGGCATCATACTGCCCCAGGACTTGCTCCACCAGGATACCAACTTCCCTGGCACTGAAGCTGGTGGCCCTCTGCCTCTCTGGCTGGGGGTTGCCAGTGGTGTCAGATGGTGTTGTGCCCGAGATGGCAACCCAAGAGGCAGGTGTGGGTGGGCAACTGGGTCCTGGGGCTGGGCTGTGGAGCAATGGTATCCCAGTCGGGAATCTTCAGTTCCAGCAGGGGTGGTCACAGCAACTGCACCCCTGGCTGACGTGCAGGCAACAAATAGCAGGGCACGTGGGCAGCAGGCAGTCAGGCAGCAGCAAATGGTAGGTGGGAGCGTGCTCAGCGCTCTTGGGGGAAGGAAAATGGCCTTTTGGGCAGGAGCGTGGTCTTCCGTGTGTATTCGTGTGGCCAGCTTGATACGGAGTGATTTGGCACGTGAAAAAATTGCACATCAGCGTGTAATCCGAGGACAGGCCCTTTGTGCGTAAGCATGTCAGTGATATTTCACGTGTGGGCTGGCTTAAAAGGTACGAGTATCACGCTATTTCCTTGTACGTGCTTTTTGTGGAGAGCGAGCGGTTGTATCTTGTACTTCTTGTCGGTTCACACGCGATTACTTCACAACGTTTCCAGTTCGTACTCCCTGTTTCCTCAGACTGCATTCTTTTCTTCTTTTGGCTGGGGTGTTGCCTATGTGCACACGTGCGTCTTTTTCACGTTATTTTTCAAGGCAGACGGTGAGTTGCTCACATATTTCCCAACTGTGGTTGCCCCCGTGTGTCGCATACCCCTTCAGTGGTCATTGTAGGCTGCGTGTAATAGGCGTACGCTTATTTTTGTGTTTCTGGGTGCCACAGCGTAGTGCGGGTTTATTTTTCCATGCACGTGGTCTACCAGGGGTTGCGTGCATGTGTGCTTTTGCTTTTTGGGGTGCCTGTGCGTTTGCGTGACCCGTCATCTTCCCCCAGGGGTCACATACAGCCTTGCCAGAGCACTAGGGTACGAATTCCATCTAGCACCCTACCCCTTTCACCCCAATTGCCCAGGAAAATTGTTTACTGCAACTCCCATACGGACAACTACATCAGTGAAATGGTTGGGAGGCGACCAAGCAGTAAGGGAGGCAAAGGTGGCTGACCTCCAAAAGGTGGGCGTGGTGGGCGCGGTAGGGTACGTGGCCAGGATTTGCAGGGTGCCCCTAGACCCCATGTGTGGAGGACCAATCAGGGACACCCATGCCCCCCCATGCTTTTGGGAAACGTAGCTGACACCATCCCAGCTCAGCCCTTGTTGGACCGGCCCATTTTGTCACCTGAACCGGCACAGGATGACTCCCAGGCTGACTTCCAGGTCAGCAAGTCTAAGCCACGTGTGGCGGTGCAAGTTGCTGTCACCAGGCCATGTGGATCTGGGGCAGCAATGTCATCTGCTGCCCCAAGTAGGCAGGGTGGGGAGGCTGCAGGGGCAGCTGCAGCTCTATCCACCCCAGCTCTGAGTCTCCCAGCCGGGACAGTGTCGGTCCAGGTCCATCAAACCGACGTTGGCCCTGCAAACATCACTCTGCAGCCAATGCCTGCACCAAGACCTATGGTCATTGTGCCTTCGCACACTTCTAGTACCCAGTCCACCTGCGCTTCTGTCCCTACTGACCAGAGTGGCGTAAGGTCGAGTATTATGTGAGGTGGAAACCTGTACCTCCCATACACCTGGTCATCAGGTATCCCAAAAAGGTTGGTCCTGGGTGTAAAACATCTGGCCCTGACTATCCTCCTCCTCCTGCGGTGTCCCACGACCACTGCTTTGAGGAACGGTATATTCATTGTAGCGTCTGAGCCTGTTTGTCGTTTGCAGGCACTTTTATGCTGCGTGGGTCCGCGTACACCTGCTTCCTGCTGGCGTATGTGTTTCCGGAATTAGCGCGTCTTTTTTAGCACACGCGTTTCCCCTGTTCGATTCCATGAATACGTGTTGTAGGCGCGTGTGTGGGCATTCCGCGCATTTGCCTCCTGAACTTCCCCGTAACGCCCACATTTTCACGCGTTGTTCCCCATTCCGCATGTTACACCCTGTGTTACGCCTACTTTTGTTGTGTGCGCTGCGCTATGTGCGCTTTCGCTGTGCGCGTACCGCACGCCATTTGATGACGTGTGCGCCCGCGTGCGCCACACAGGATTTTAGCACACATCCCAGTATTTACAAGTGCACGGACTTCCATGAATCGATGTGCGCAGCTTTCGCACGCTTGCACTGTGATTTTCGCACTTACGCTGCGATTCGCATGCTTTCGCATGCTTGCGCAGAGATTTTTGGTACACATTAATTCCATGAATCGGCCTGTCAATCTGAGAGTTCAAATGTACATCTGAAGTGTTGAACTGAGATGACAGGGTTAGGTGCAGAGTTTTTCTGGATGTGATTGGTGGATGGATCTGTGTCTGTTTGAAAGCAGTCAATGAGGGAGTGTTACAAACATGAAGTTGGAACTGGTAGAAGGGCTGCCCCTGTGCTACGGTGTCCGTGGACACTGCGGTAGTCTACGGATGGCACATGCCACATCCAGGTCTTTTAAGGGTGTCTGGAATGGAAAGGGGACTGCGGAGACTGCAGACAGTTGTGGTGTCTACATACATCAGGGGATCAGACATTCAGGTTTCCTGGGTGTGGTGTACAGGAAGAGTGGGTAGCAGGAGTTTTGTTTGGTGAGCGCACTGAAGATGGCTATTGGCTATGTCTTTGAGGTGGCACAGTGTATGGATTTTGGGGGACTCTTGGATCCATTGGCTGACGGTCTATTCTGAGTACTGTGGATAGTCTGACAATCTTGGATTCCATGAAATTCAAGTGTCATGGAATGGAGTTGACAGACTTCCTCACATTTTGTGAGAATATGGTTCACTTGAAGGGGTTTGGCATTTGTGATGTCATCATTGATGTCCTGAATGTTAGTCTTAGCAGTGCACGGTGGTGGCATGAGTTATGGATGCTTAGCTTACCATAACTGGTGAATTTCTGGGGTTTTTCTGTATTACCTATAACCATAACATCCCTGTACCAATGTATTTCCATTGAATTTCATAGGTTTTTACTAGTGCAACTTAACGATAACGTCCCTATAACAACGTTTTTTCACTGAATTTCATATGTTTTTACCAGGATACCCTTAGTTTGTAAAGATGTACTGTACAACACACTGAACCTGCTGGCACCATGTTAATGCGCACAGAAGTTGTGGACTATGCATCTGGTTACGTTCTTCAGGTGGCATCCAACCTGCTCAGAAAGGCAGGGGCTCTCTTACGTAGTGGTATCATTCAGCAAACACAGGGAACATATTCAAACAGCACCATGTACATGAATTGCAAGGGAATATAGAGTAGGTCTGCAAACTGTGTACTTATGAAACAAACAACACAAAGGTATAGTGAGTACACCATAATTGAATGCACCAACAGGAGAAGTGACCTCTGCCTTCAACAATTTTACTGCACTGCTACTATACATGGTAACAAAGAACAAATGGGCAGAGTAAGGACTGGCAAGTACTAAGACCAGAACGTCACTACAAGCTAGTAAGCCCACTGACGTTTGTCTGATAATTGCACAGGTGGTACAGTAAAAAAAATGTTGAGAAGCATAGCGTTTATTTTTTACGCAGCAATGGCAAGCACCTTAGAGTGGCTGGAAGAAAATGTCCCTCATGGCACAATGCCTTACGATAGTAACCCCATTGGTATGCACCACAGTCTGAAACATAAAATATTTCATATCTATTGCTTCATGTACACCTAACAGCTTTTTTGTCTTTAAGAGAACATATTGGAAAGGAAAGCAAGCCAGCACATGCGGCACCCCTTCCACAACAGCATACGGGCACAGGAAAGGAAACAAACTCTGTAAATAGCAAACTGGACAGCCTGAAAAAAGGACATAATATGGTCAAAATAAAATACCACTGCCCGACCTGCATGTGTAACCCTTGCCCATTTCACAGCCCGCCATCCCCTCAAAATCTGTGTGATTAGAGACATTATGCTGATAACTCAATCCCTTCCTCCCCTCACAACCAACTTGTGCAAATCTCCAATTCCCCAGAAGTATCCACTTCTGCTACCCCCTCCCTGTCCTAATGGTATGTATGAATGCGTGGAAGCAAAAGTTGATATGTAAGTTGTTGCTGAGTGTATATGTGGCTTTTCATTTGGTTTTGAAATTCCATTATGACTCAGTGTCGCACAGTACTGGTGGGAATTGTTAAGTGACTTCAATAAAGCACTCCAACTAAGTCAATGCCTGGTCTGGGATGCCCAAGGGAAGCCCTTATTTATATATTTTTATGACAAGTTATATTCTGGATGATAAACCCTTATATAACGCCCCTCTCTTTGAATCCCCCTGACCTCACTGAGCCAAGAAGTAGGTTTGTTTTGCAAATTAAAAGATTTATTGAAAAATTAAACACTATATATATATATATCACACTTTTATAAATAAATTAATAGTTGATAGCACACTTATGAATATGACAGTGATCAATTACACTACAATATTACACTAGCACACTTGTTTTTAATCACTTAATAGTTGGTATAGAAAGGATAAGGTAGCTGCGAATACTTTATGGTTTCAGGAAATGCAATGATGGAAAAGAATGCAGCACAGGGAGAAACTGATATGGTTTCAACAAGAGATAATATAATCACTTTTCCCCTTGTGGCAATTCACTCCCCCCCTATGCAATATAAAGAGACGGAAGAAGAGCACACCATTTTCAGGATATAATCAAATGCAATACAGAATACAGAAATGACATGCTTACAAACTCCCCACAATGTGCCATTGCACATATATGCATTTGGTTCAACGATGTAGGATTCTTTGCCGGTTGCAAGGGCTCTGCAGCAGCCCTACAAAAGGTCACACCCCAGAACTGCTCTGCATTCTGTTTCTATCTTTTCAGAACAGGGTAGCGGCCCACATAGCTTTGAGCTGTAACAGAGTTTGGAACAATTTCTGCTATGCTACATTACCTTTGCGAGTAATGGCAACCATGTTAGCCTGGCTCACAACGCACAGTAATGGAGAGAAGTATTAATGCCCCTTCTTGTGAACCACACCCTCAGTACCGATAATCCCCACTATCCCATTCCCATGGTCAGCATGCTGACAATGGTAGTATGTGGCACGTGCGCTGCCCCAAGTGTTGCAAGGGCCTCACCCCAGTAAAGCAGTAACAGCCCTTCTTCTCTTTCCACTATCTTCTTTCCAGCACCCCCTCATTTGATACTGATAAATAGTCACACATGCATCCACCAATCACAGTAAAGAGCTCTCCATGTAACACTATCAGGTCTGAACAACATTCCTCTGCATAGACACCACACCCAGAAATCCTATTGTGCAATCCCTTAGCCTCCACAGTCCCATTTCCATGCCCACCATCCTCAAAAGCCCCAGATGTGGCTTTTGTGTTGCGTTTGGGCGTGGGGGAATAAATTGCAACCAGGGTAGGGGATTTCGTCTTCAGTGGTGGCTATGAAAAGAGCCTTTATTTTTTTAGATGCTTCTAGAGAAACACCTTTATTTTAGTTTTTTATAGGGTTTTTGTATTTGCTTCTCCTCACTTTCTTACAGTAAACTTTTCAACGCTTCCTGTATATAGGAAAACAAAAGAGCATCACCAATGCTGGACAAAGAAATGCCATTTGTATGGAAACACACCACGTTTCGAGAATGAATGCTGTCATTGTTGCAGAAGAACATCCCACAAGCGGACAAAAAATCCCACATGCTTCTGTTGATGAGACTCCTTCCAGCCTCTGGCTGGGAACAACATACATTAGGATAGTCCCATACTCTTCTTGGTGTTATGGCAGAGAAATCCACCTGGGCAGTGGGAAAAGGCCTCTTCACTGCATTCATCAACCTCTTCAGTTGATGCAACAAATGTAAAGAAGGCATGTAACCCAAATGCATGCCGCCATAATGCACGAAGACAACATGCACTGTAGCGAAACTGCCCACTTGTCTGCAAAGGTCAAGCATAACTCCGAAACTGCAGACATGGACAGCGCACCACAATGCGTCCACTCCTTTCAAACCGAAATCGCCATCAACGTGTCTTTCCTGGGCATACTTGTTCAGATCTACCACAAAGGCATCACCCAAAATCAATACAATGTGTTTCTCCATGTCAGGCCTCCTCACTATGCAGAGTAATGAAAAATAGTATTACCACCCCTTCCTGTAAACCACACCCTAAGTACCTGATTTGATAATCCCCATCCCCACATTCCCATTTCCATTGGCTCACATGCTGAGAAGCACAGACTGTAGCACGCGCATTTCCCCAAGTACCACGAGGGCTGCACCCCAGTAAAGCTGGGGCATTCCTTCTTCCCTTTCCACTATTTTTTGTCCAGCACTACCTCATTGGGTACTTTTAAATAGTCACACACACATTCACCAATCACAGGCAAGACGTCACACATTCAGCTGCAAGTCTTGTGTGAATCGAAAGCACCTCCAATACAAAATTCAGTAACACTCTCCAAGACTTCTGCATCCAGATTCATACACATCGCCAGGAGTGGGGGAATACATTTCAACCAGGGTAGGGGATTTCATCTGTAGTGGCGGCTCTGAAAAGAGCCTTTATTTATTTAATTTTTAATTTTTAATTTCTTTTACGTGCTTGCACAGAACCTTGTTTGTTTATGCTCTTTATCTCAGTTTCTGTTTCCTTTTTCTCCTTACATTTTTAAAGGATTCGCTTCAATGCTTCTTGCACAGTGTAAAACAACACAGCATTGCAATGGCCATCAAAGAAATGCCATTTACATGGAACCAGTGCAAATTTCCCTCATTAATGATGTCATAGTCGGTAGAGAACATCCCAGCACTGCACATGAACTGACACATGCTTCTGTTTATAAGACTCCTTCCGACCTCTAGCTGAGGACAAATTAGACCGGCATGGTCTCATGCTCCTCTTGGTGGTATGCTTGAGAAAACCACCTTGGCAGTGGGAAAAATCTTCATCACTGCTTTCATCAACTTCTTTAGGTGACGGAGCAAACGTCCACACGACATGTACCCCAAATGTTGACCTCCAAAATGCACCACAACACCATCAGCAGTACCGACAGAGGCCACACATCTGCAAAGGTCAACCATACCACTGAAACTGCTCTCATAGACCATGTCCCAGAAAGCCTCCAGTCCTTCCAACTCAAAATTAACAGCAATGCCTCTTTGCACGGCATACCTGTGCAGATCTTGTACAGAGGTATCACCCACGATCAGTACTCTGTGTCTCTCCATCTCAGCCAACCTCACTACAGAGAATTGGTAAACAATAGTACTGCCCCTTTCTGTGATACACACCCTCGACACCTGATTGGATAATCACCACAGTTCCATTTCCATGGCCACCATGCTGAGAAGGGCAGAATGTGGCATGTGCGCTTTCCCAGCTACAGCCAGGGCTGCACCCCAGTAAACCAGGGACAGGCCTTCTTCACTTTCCACATTTGGTTTTGCAGCTCTCCCTCATTAGGTACTATCAAATAGTCACACAGGCATGAGGCAATCACATCCAAGACCTTTGCATCGAACACTATCATTTCTATACAGGACTCCATATGTACGGTTACATACTCACAGTACATGTTGTGTGTGCTTTCAAACCACCTCCAGTTAAAAGTTCACCAAAAGTATACACGCTTTCAGCCTCCAGATTCACCCAGGGTGGCACCCACCACCACTAAGTATAGGTAGCAATATTTTATTTCCTCCCAGCCCTCCAGTAAATGCAAAGAACCAATACTTCAAAGTGCAGTACAGTAGTCAGTAATCTGTGCAATGCACACTACCCAAGCACATAAAATATCCAGTTCACCCCTATCCACTTCTGCATACACAGTATTTCAACACAGCACTCAGTGGACACACTGCAGGAGTGTTCACGCCATAAGCTCCAGCCATGGCCATGGACTAAAACTGTAGGGTGTGCTAACAATCACCACACCCATGGAACAAACACTTTATGCAATGCTCACAAACCACCAACAGAATGCAACAATGGCTAAGCTACTTGCAAGCAGGCCACATAGTTTTTGGTGCAACAGCTCCAGCCATGCATCCAAGATGCTAGGGCTTCACCACACACAACACACTGTAGTACACCCTATGTTTAAATGCTCATGTCATCTACAATGCACTCCCCAACTGCAGTTGAGCCTGCCAACTTTCACCCTGGCCACATATTTGCATGCATGGCTGCATGACGCTGTGTTGGGTGTGGTGGACGGTATGTGGGTGGCTATCTACATTGCATGCTACCATGTCTAAAATGTCCTCCACAACCATTCTTTGAAGGTCACCACCCTCGGAGAGATGCAGAGTTTAACCTGCATGGCTGCATTATGCTGTTATGGCTATCGTCAAGGCCTAGGCTCTTGGGTCCATGGCCTACGGCCTACAGCCTTTGGCCATGCATCCAAGAGTGTGGCCTTGCCCACACCCACCACAACATAACAGAGCCATGATTGCGAACATGTGGCCATGTACCACAATCCACAAATGTACCATAGGAAGGGTTTTATAAAGGGCAAACCATAGAAAATGCAAATAGTCACATGTGGCTCCCTAATGTGCAACACGTACAATAACCTATAGTAATTTGCTCATATTAGCTCACTTCTGCTGTTCTACCACGCTTAAAATGTCCTCCAAAACTATTCTTTGAGGGTCACCATCCTCGGAGAGATGCAGAGGTAAAACTGCATGGCTGCATTATGTTGTTGTGGCTGTGGTGAAGGCCCATGCTCTTGGGTGCATGGCCTACGGCCTATGGCCTTTTGCCATGCACCCAGCAGTGTTGTCCTTGGCCACACCCAGCACAATATAACAGAGCCATGCAGGACAACATGTGGCCAGGTACCACAATCCACAAACGTAACATAGGCAGCAATACTTCTGGCCAACCCCTGCACCATAGTACAGCGATGCATGCACACATGTAACAGTGAGCAGAATCCACAAACATACCACAGGGTTCAGCACCCCCACCCACTTCTATTCACATAGCATTGTATTACTGCCAACACAACCACAAAATCTTCACAACAGTAGCCTTACTCCTAGCGCTCTAATAGGTGCACAAAACCAATATTTCAGGGTGCAGTACAGTAGTCTGCACTCTGGGCAATGGAGAGTACCAAAGCCGATTAAAATATGCAGTTCAACCCTATCCACTTCTATGCACACAGTACTTCAACACTGCACCTAGTGGACACACTGCAGGACTGTTCACTCACTCAGGCCCAGCCATGGACTACACACTGTAGGATGTGCTAACAATCCGCACACCCATGGAACCAACAGTGTGTGCAATGTTAACAAACTACACACACAAGGCAACAATGTGAAACATACTTGCAACCAGGGCACATAGTTGTTGGCGCAAGGCCTCCACCCATGCATCAAAGGCCCTACACCCTTACTGCATGCAACACACCATAGTACACTGTATGTTAACATTTTCATATCATGTGCAATGCACCCCCCTTCTGCCATTGACCTGCCATCAGTCCCCAAAGAGGTTGCCGCAACAGCTATCGTGCCGTAACGCAGGCTGCCTGCTTTCACCACACAATGTTGTCGCCTGTGGAGGTACCCATGAATTGGTGCAATACGCATGGATACTGCGGGCACACCACTGTCGTCTTCCACCTAATTTGATATATCAGATAAACCACTCGTCACTCCCCCATCCTTTCCATCCCTTCTTCCCATCAACACATGGCATAAAGTATGTTTTCCAGGCCCTTCCGGTGTCACTCTGTCCTCCGACACACTGTGGCAGCGTTTCCCAAAAATGTTGATGCACAGCACGCTTCCCTCCAGCCAACCACCGGCCACGTCCAATGCTCCCCGAAATCACGGCGTGCTGCAAGCCAAAGAGACTTTTATCTGCAGAGCAAACAGGGAAATGGGTCCGCGGAGCAGAGCCAGAGACCACTAATTTTTTCAGATGTAAATTTCAGTTCTTTGCAACAAAAGTACTGGTTGGATTTCCACCAAAAACTTGAAAGTACACTTTTGGAACAAAGCCCCTACTCCTGCTGTAAATTTGATTAAAATCTGTCCAGCCGTTCGGCCTGTAGGTGTGCTCAAAGTGTTTGCCCATTCAGTCTATAGAGAAAAAAATGGTGGGACCCCCACATAACTTTGCCCCCCCTCCACGAGACCTCACCCAACTTTCCCAAAAAAAATCAGCAAGACCCTGTGAGGATACACCCCCGGAGTCACCTAATTTGAACAGTGGCGGGACATCTAGCCCACTCACCAACATAAAGTTAACAGAACACCCTGTACCTGCAGTCATGGACGGTGAAAACATGCCGCACATAATGAAAAAACCCACTCTGCCAGGAGATTCCAAAATAAAATCTACAGAGACTACATGTCAGAAAACTACTTCTCCCACAATGCACTATGCTGAATCACGAAGAAAAGATGCCAAATCACTTAGTTCCAAAATGCATAGTGACCTTCACCTACCTTATTACCTCAGCAGAAGAAAGGCATTCAGAACGGACAGAATATCGGAGGGCGGGTGGAATCCAATAATAACCAGGGAGGTCAGGTGGGAGAGCCCAGAGAGAAAAGCGAGGAAAGGGTGGGGTTGATTCATGAGAGCACGGAAAGATTGAACACACCTGGACTTGGGAGGGGAGGGGAGGACAGCATTTTTAACGCATGCGTGGATTCAGAGAGGCTGGCTGTTCTTTCTTTATCCAGGGAGAAGGCGAGTGCAAGGAGGAATGGAAGGAGGAGGCAGCAGGTTTTAACTGGGCATACTGATTGCCAGAGCCACAGGCATGCAAGAAGTCCGTATGCGCGAACTCTTGCCGCAGAAAAATGCAGAGTCCCTCTGACAGGGGCTTACTTGAAAAGCACCATTTGGCCGGGATAAATGCTGGCTGTTAGATGACACGGGCATTGATTTATGGACTGTTTACTTTAACCCATGGAACCAAGGAAAGAAAAGGTTACCGGAATGGACATCTCTTTTTTTTTATTGAACTTCAGATAGGAAGTCTGAAGCAACGCTTAGTGAGTGCCTTAGGAGGAAAAAGAAGCCCACAATAAAAGGATTTGGTGCATCCTCAAATACGCCTCCCGCCTGCTGATTAACAGTGGTGGCAGCGGTGGGATAAAGATAGCGCCTCGCCAACCACAAAAAAAATGGAAGCGGTAATAAAAACCTTGGCTGAGGGTCAGCAACAGTTACAGCAACTAATCCAGGTGCAGGGACACCAAGCACAAGTAGATCGCCAGGCCCTGCAGCAGGCAATCCAGGTACAGAATGCCGCCCAAGATCAAGGTAGAGAAGCACTACGAATAGTGGGGGAAGCCGTAGCAGCAACAAGAACTCAACAGGCAGTTCCACCCACAGTACTTCAGAAATACCAAACGGGGGATGACCCAAGTTTTTTCTTTGTCAATTTTGAACGAATAGCAAGAGCCGCCCAATGGCCACAAGAGAGATGGGCTTTCTTTCTGGCCCCTTTGCTGACTGGGGTAATGCAGGGAGCCTATCAAGCAGCAAATCCAACAGGGGATACCCCATATGTCGAACTGAAAAAACTATCCTAGAAAGACTGGGAATGGATGAAGAGTCCTATAGGATCAAGTATCGGGAGACCAGGCTCAAACCAGGAGAGAGCCCGAGACAACTATTTTATAGAATTCAGGACCTCGCAGAGAAATGGTTGCAGCCCAGCACCTCCACCATTGGGCAAATCAAAGACAAAATCATCCTTGAACAATTTGTAGAGGCCATGCCCGGACCTATACAGAGGTGGGTCAGACAACACCACCACCTAACACTACCAGAAGCCATAGACATAGAAACTGCCTTCCAAAAAGCCGGTACCCCAAGGTCCTTCCTGACACCCCAAGTGAAACAAAGCGGAGACGCGGCCACCCTGCGCAATGGGCCTTACAGATCGATATCGGCAGAGCCCAGACCTCGGCCAGAGATCAGAGCGTCCTCAGGTAATGGGGGTCCAAGAACCCCTGGGGGCCCACAATGCTTTGAGTGTGGTGAATGGATGCACATAGCAAGATTCTGCTCCCGAAAAGCAAAACCAGAACCGATGGAGATTGGAACCATTCAGTCCCAGGAAATCCGAAGACGGCGACTCCCGTACGTGATAGAAGTAACAGTGGATGGACACCCCGCCCAGGCCCTGATGGACAGCGGAAGTCGTCAAACAGCGATCCAGCCCCATGTAAGCAACCAAGAAGATAACCAGGTGAGCGGAGTAGTTGTGAAATGTGTGCATGGGGATGTCAAAGAGTATCCTACCAGAGACATTACTTTGGGGATAGAGGGGGAGCAGATTCCAATAAAAGCACCAGTGATATCTACACTACCAGCCCCAGTCCTGATAGGTACCGACTTACCCGGATTTGAAAAATGGCTAAAAGAAGCACCGTATTACGGATCAGAACTGAAAGGGTGCCCACTTCGGGAACGGTTGTCACGGGCACAGAAAAGAGAGAATAAGTGGGTATGGAGGGCAGAAGCCCAGGAAATAGCCCTGATAGATTGATAAGTAGAGGATCGTATACCCTCATTCCGCACCGAAACAGAAATGGATGACTCACTAAAACGGGCAAGAGAACAAGCTCATGACACAACCCAAAATACAGGCTCCACCCCATATTTTAGAGAGAAGCAGGGTCTTTACTACAGGATAACCAGAGGGGTAGACCACACAGAAAAAGAACAACTATTGGTACCTCTGTCCTATCGCAAGAATTTGGTGCAACTAGCACATTACCACAACACAGGGGGGCACCTGGCAGAAAATATGACTCTGAAAAGACTACTCCTGAACTTCTACTGGCCGGGGATATATGCAGAGGTGGCTAAGTATTGTCAGGAATGTTCCATCTGCCAAAAGACCAGTAATCGTATTCCGCCTCGAGCCCCGTTGCAGAGGATGCCCCTTATTAAAGAGCCTTTCCAACGAATCGGGATGGATATTGTCGGCCCCATAAAACCTAGCAGCCGAGGGTATAAGTTTCTCTTGGTGGTAGTGGACTATGCCACAAGATACCCGGAAGCGTTTCCCCTACGAGGTATCTCAGCTAAACAAGTCTGCGACGTCTTGCTCCCATATTACGCCCGAGTGGGAATACCCCAAGAAATAGTGACAGATCAAGGAAGCAATTTCATGTCCCTTGTAATGAAAGAAGTGTGTAAAACATTAGGAATAAAGCATCTGAAAACTTCTGTGTACCACCCACAAACTGATGGACTTGTGGAAAGATACAATCAGACCATAAAACAAATGTTAAGAAGGGCCACAAGTCCCACAGGATTGGGGTGGGACAGAACACTACCATGGGAACTAATGATACTGCGCGACACGCCCCAATCCTCCACAGGATTTTCCCCTTTTGAACTGTTATTTGGAAGGCAACCAAGATCTATTCTGAAAGTTTTAAAGAACACATGGGAGAATCAAGGAGAGAAAACGTTGTCTGAGTATGTAAATGACTTACAAGAACATTTGGGGCACCTCCGGGAATTTGCACAAGAGAGGTTAGGTCGAGCCCAACTACAACAAGAAAAATATTACGACCAAGGAACCCGATTACGCACCTTTAAAGTGGGAGACAAAGTCCTGGTCCTATTACCAACAACTACCAATAAAATGCTGGCACAGTGGAAGGGTCCTTATCAAGTCACAAAAGTCTTAGGACCGGTGAACTATGAAATAGCCCAGCCCGACAGAAAAGAAAAAAACAAAAATTATCATGTAAACCTGCTCAAATTGTGGAGAGAGGATACCCCACAAATACTGTGTGCAGCCCTCTCAGAATTATCGGTGGCGGAACAGTTGGTGCCCAACGCACCCAGTGGTTTACATGATGTGATGGTCGGGCAACAACTGAGTAAGAATCAACTAGCAGAGTTGTTTGGATACCTTGATCCTGTATCAAAAGTATTTTCCGGACTGCAGGGGCGAACCAACCTGGTGTCGCACCACATAAAAACAGAACCAGGCAAAATAGTCCGCCTCAGACCTTATCGGATACCCGAGGCCAAACGGGAAGACATAAATAAGGAAATAAAGGAAATGCTGAGACTGGGCACCATCATACCATCCAAAAGCGCCTGGTGCTCACCAGTGGTACTCGTACCTAAGCCTGATGGGTCCACAAGATTTTGCATGGATTTTAGACAATTGAATGCAATATCTCGCTATGAAGCTTATCCCATGCCTAGAATTGATGAGTTATTAGAAAGGTTAGGAGCAGCAACATATCTAAGCACACTGGACCTCACAAAAGGGTATTGGCAAATACCACTGCACCCGGAGGATCAAGAAAAGACAGCGTTTGCAACCCCTCAAGGCCTCTTCCAGTTTACTGTCCTTCCTTTCGGTCTGCATGGGGCACCGGCCACTTTCCAAGCCCTGATGGACCAAATCCTAAGACCACATGAACCATATGCAGCTGCCTACTTGGATGATATAGTTATTTTCAGTACCACCTGGGAGGAACACTTATCCCATCTTAAAAAAGTAATCATGGCATTGGGAGAAGCCGGCTTGCACATAAACCCTAAAAAAACCAAACTGGCAGCAAACACTACCAAATACTTAGGATACTCAGTGGGTGGAGGAGTGATAACACCTCTGTTAGACAAAGTACAAGCCATACAACAGCTCCAAGTGCCCACCACCCGGAAGGGGATACGAGCTTTTCTAGGATTTGTGGGATACTACAGAAGGTTCATTCCTCACTTTTCCTCTATAGCTGCCCCATTGACAGACGCCCTCAAAACCAACAAAACGCTAACAATCACCCCAGAAGTAACCCGGTCCTTTTATTCTCTGATCAAACTGATCACTAACAGGCCGGTTCTACACTGCCCCGATTTTTCCAAGCCTTTCTTTTTACAAGCTGATGCTTCAGGGTGCGGCCTGGGGGCTGTACTATCACAGGGAACAGAAGATGAACTCATCCCAGTTGTTTTTATAAGCAGAAAACTGTTATCACACGAACTTCCATATTCAACCCTGGAAAAGGAGTGCTTAGCCATAAAATGGGCAGTGGAATCTTTACGTTACTATCTGCTGGGTAGACAGTTCACCATTTTCACGGACCATGCTCCTTTACGGTGGCTAGCAACACAGAAAGATTCCAATCACAGGGCATTGCGATGGTTTCTTACATTACAGCCATTCCGATTTGTAACCGTGCACAAACCAGGAAAATATCAATTGCTAGCGGACTATGGCCCTCATTACGACCCTGGCGGAAATCGAAAAACGATGGCGGAAATGCAATACCGCCATCGAATAGCGCTCGGTGCGATTATGACCCGTCACCGCAAAGTACGATGCCATTAGCGACACCGCAGTGAACGCCAACGCTAACTGCACCAAGTACGCGCGCGCGCGCCATGCCAAACCTCAATTACCACCATGGCGCAACGGTACGCGAATTCTGACCCCAGCGGACATGCACCTAACGCCATCAAGCACGGCAGAAAGTACCATTCCGCCATGGTGAGAAGTACGGCATCGCGAACCAACCGTAAACGGCCCTACTGAGTGCCTGTACACCGCTCCCTGGCCACATTGTACAACTCCCCGTAGGTGCAATGAAGCCACACAATGCAACCAGTGAAATGTACAAGTCATCCATGCCTGCCAACGAACAAATGAATCTCAAGAGGGGCCAATGGAAGCTGCAGGGCACAGATGGCACGAATACAGAAGCCACACAAATGGACATGACCTCAGTCTCCCTCCAAGAAACGCACGCAAACACAGGCACCTGTGACCAGCCATATTCTGATAATCACATCATACCACCAATCCAACTGGCTGACCGGCATCTGTTACACAAAAGCCATTCCCCCGCCCCTGAGCATCACATCACCAAAACAGTCACATTGGCAGCCCTCATCCCTGACCTCACTGGGCTTCGTAGGCAAACGCGCCCAGCACAGTACCACGCAACTATACTCCGAAGCTGGAACCCAATGCAGATCTCCTCACAATACATCGCTCCCCAAATAGGAATATGACACATCACCTGCAAAGAAGAACGCTACACGGTTCATATCAGAATAGGAATAAATGCACAACAAATTCACCAAGCCCATACAGCCATCAGGCCATGAACTCCAAAATACATTTCACCATTGTGGGCTGCATCCGCAATAAATGACCAGCTACTTCTTGTGTGACGCCCTGTACCCTCATGGCACACAGGGGCTACATTCTCGTACGAAAAGGCAACATGGAAGCGCCTCGACCCGCAGGGCCGTTCCAATAGGGAGGCACTAGTCCAGCTGAAAGGCCGAAATGTTGCTCCTAGCCACTAGTACTGCGTAAGGGCATGTGGCCCATTGGCGATCGTCCCATAAGATCGTAATGCTGCTCCACTGATTAACACGAAGCAGCAGGTGTCGGGAGTAAAATCCATCTGCAGGAGTGGCATACAGATGGCAGTGGCAAAAGGGGAGGAGATACCTGTCACCCAAACGAAATGAAAAAGAATAGTATGGCCATCAGAACTACATTTGAATTACTCACTTCAATGATCACACCAAATCCACAGCCATATGCATGCTAGCCCACTCCAAAGGATCATCACCAACCAAAAACCACTAGCGAATCATAACTATCTATATCGAGGTGAAAACACTATCACAAACGCCTGCTTCCATACTCACATGACATGTGAAACTTCCATTGAGTCTGTGCGTAATGCAGCCTGCAAAATCCACTGTGCCCCAGCCCGTAATTCCAGTGTTGTGAAGCAACATGTAATTGGGAACGTCCGGCCTTATCGCCCACTTCGCTATTGCGCATCCCATACTATTCATATCAATCATTGCATCCTCGCCATGGCCCCTGTCCCAAGGACATTGAACAATAGAACGTTATATTCGCAGTCAGACCTGTGGGCATCTCCTCGCCGCTAGCTGAAAACCGAAAGCGCCGTCCTTCGAATTCCTCATTTGCAACATCACGTCGAAAAGGCATCTGTGGCCGCTTGAAATCACAAATTAATCCATCTAGTGCGGCTGTGTGTGAAAATGGCAACTGCCTTCACTCACAAATGGGACGCCCCGCCCGTCGGTGAACCTCGGTGCTGTGTTGCATGAGGGTCCACCGTTACTCGAGTACTACGTTCCACTGACCCTTCACAAGTCTGTTCGCGACTGCAAAGATAGTATGTGAAACAATGGGACCAAAGCAGAATGAACATATCAACCAATGCTACACTGCCATCGGGTACAAATACATGATTGTAATGGCAAGATGCCATTCGTCGAATTGCAGCGTTGTGTGCGGGACGTGCTCGCCCAAAGGGGAGAGCAGCTTGCACAGGTGGAATGAATCACCACAGGTGGAGGCCATACAGCCTGGAAACACATTAATTGCACACCCAACCCCCTCCCACAACCACACCCACTCCGAAATGCTACCGGCAGGACTAGCCATGTTGGCCCTGGGGGACCTGATAGCACTGCAAGTACTCCAACTTCAAGAAGAAGACGAACACCGACTACAACCGGCCGCACGGAGGAGACGCAGGAGGAGGAGGAGGGCAAGGCAGGGCCAGCAAGGGCCGCCAGCACAGCCACTACCACCACACAGGCAGCCCGCTATCCCACGCCTCCGAGCACATCCGTTCAACCTCACTGATGAGCAGATCCACACCCTCTACCGTTTGGACCGGGACACCATAACCGCCATTGTGGACATGACACAGGCTGACCTTGTCAGCATGATAGATAGCCCAACCGCCATCCCACCCCTACTGAAGGTGGTGTCTGTACTCCACTTCCTGGCCACAGGCACCTACCAGCACACAGTTGGACAGTTGCATGGCATTTCACAGCCACTGTTCTCACGGACACTATTGCAAGTGCTCGATGCCCTCCTGCTGCACGCAGACGACTACATCTCTCTACCACGCTCGGAGCAGGAAATTACGAACGCAAAAGTGGGATTCCATGCACTTGGCGGCATACCGGGTTGCATTGGTGCCATCGACTGCACCCATGTGGAATTGGTTGTCCCACATGCCATGGAGGCCCAGTACCGCAACCGAAAACAATTTCATTCCCTGAATGTACAAATGGTGTGTGACTCCAACAGGATCATTACACATTGTTGTGCCCGATTCCCAGGATCAACCCATGATTCTATGGTCTTGAGGAACTCTACTATACCACGCTACATGGAGCGACACGCAGGGAACAGATCCTGGCTACTCGGTGAGTCTCATTTCAAGCATGATAGTGTGGGGTATGTGATGCGGCAATGACCTGGCAGGAAGGGGGGGGTGCGTACGTAGCAATGGCATTCCTCAAAATACCTTCATTGTCCACATACAGGTGATGCCGGGTATCCACTGAAGAGATGGCTCCTTACACCAGTCCGCAACCCACGGGACCAGCATGAGGAGGACTACAACCATGCCCACTCACGTACCCGTGTAGTCATTGAACAGGCATTCGGCCTGCTGAAGACTCGTTTCCGCTGCCTCAGCAGGTCTGGCGGGGCACTCCTGTACCGACATGAGAAGGTTGCAAAGATGGTCATGGCATGTGTCATGCTACACAACATGTGCGTACGTAGAAATGTGCCCATGCCCCCTGACGCAGAACTGCAAGAACCTGAAGATGGTCATGATGAGGGTGGGGATGTGGCAGCACCTCAAGGAGTCTGCGAGGCACAGGAGGGCCGTGACATTCGTCAGCATATCATAGATGCATGCTTCTAGCACTCACGCCTGGTGGCTGATACATGGACACGGGACTTGTGGCACTGTGTGTGTCTGGAACATGCACAATATGGACTGTACGCCTATAATGGCCTCGTACACAAAGATCAATGTCCACGCATCTCATTGTATGATCGTGCATTGTTCATGGCATATGTGATATCATGTTAAACACCCTATCGACCCGCCACCCAAGTAAGCCCAACACACCCCCTCCACCCTCCTACCTCCCCCCCGAACACCAGTGTCCAAAGATGCTCATTGTCAGTGGGCAGTCGCTATTGCAAGCCCCCTCTCCGGGTATCAGGGGCACCCCTACCTGTGGAGCGCAGGTTCCTCCCAGATCTACGTTGGGGGCTGCCCTGGAAGGAACTTGCAACGGATGATGTCTCTGCCTGCTCACGTCCATGCATGTCCCTAAGGGTTTGTGAGAGCTCAGTGAGCACTCGGCGCACAGCGGCAAGTTCAGCACATACGTCTTTGGACGTCGCATGCAGTTCCCCCCTCAGGCTCTCGGTGCTTCTCTCCATTTGTACTCTCAGGCTCTCGGTGCTTCTCTCCATTTGTGCCCTTAGTGTCTCTGTACTTCTCTCCATTTCTGCCCTACGTGGCTCAGTTGATGTTTCTATGGCTGCCTTAGTACCCCCACATTCATCAGCATGGTCCTTGAGGAGCGTGGCCAGTTGCTGCTGTTGCACGATCACCTGGTCGAGGGACTGTTGCCTCTGCTGTGCCATGGCCATTTGCGGTGGTGTCACAGAGGGGCTGGTCACCTCATGTTGCCTTGCCACAGGGCTTGTGGGGGATGGCCAGTCGTCGTCTTGTGGGTGCCCCTGCGTGGTATCCTCATGGTGTACGGGATGAAACAGACAGGGGGATTGAGACAGGTCATGGATGGATCTAACTTCAACATCCCCGTTTTCTGTGTCGGAGCATGCTGCCATTAATGCAGTGTCACCTATGGTGCTGCTGCCACCAGAAGCAGTGCCTACTGTGGCATCCATTGGGGGGACCTGTGGTGGTGCTGTTGTGGGCATGCTGGCTGCTGGGGTGCCTGTTGGAGTTCCCTCCTGTGTGCTGCCACTCGATTTGTGCTGCTGCCGTGTCTTGATGCGTGCAGCTGAGGTGGAGGGTCTTTGGCCGTTGGTCTTGGCCCTCTTTGCAGGTGTGCTGGTAGGGGTGTCCTGGAGCTCGTCGTTTGAATCGGACCCTGTGGTGGAGTAAAGGAGGGCGAGCGTTATTAATGGGTCTGTGGAAATTGGAATGGCAATGTATCACATGCATTGGGGTGGTACCTGAGGGTGATTTGGGTTGGGGCCTTGGAGGTGGTTTCATTTGTGTGTGGAGAGAGGGTGCAGTTGTTTTGCAGCCTGCAGTTAGGGTGTGCCTGCTGCACGTGTAGAGGGTGTTTTTAGGATTTTTAATTATTTATGTATTTAATGTGACTTTTAAAGTGTGCTATCAGGCCTATGCATGTGGCCGTTCTCCTGGACATGTGTTACTGTTGCACTATGTGGACACGTGGTACTTCACATGATTCGACATTGTGGTTTTGGCATTGTTTTATTTGGGGCACCTACCTGATTCTTCGGTTGTCTGCACTCCTTTCTCCATCCCTCCGACTCCCTCTATACTCTCCATTCCAATGGTGGAGGCACAGATTTCTTCCCAGGGGGTCAACTTGATGGGTGATTCCGATCCCCCACCGGTAGCTGTGGCAATGTTGCGGTTGGCAGAAAGTATGCTACGGACGCGGATCCGCAGGTCGTCCCATCGCTTTCTGCATTGCTGTGGGTTGCGGGGTGCGGTCCCCACCGCACTTACCCGCTGTGCCACCAGGGCCCATATGGCCTTCTTGTTCGCAAGTGCCGTCCTGGTCATTTGCGTGGAGAAGACGGCGGCAGCATTCTCCTGGAGGGTCTCTGTGAGCACGGTGAGTTCCTCACGGGAGAAGTGGACCTGCCGCTTGCGGTCGCATGCTTTCTTCGCTACTTTTCCCATTGTTCTTGGTTTCACTAGGGTGGCTGACGGGTTGGGATGTGTCTCAGGGTAGTGTTTTTAATGGTTGTGTGGAAATAGTGTTTTTATAGGTGTACGGCGTGATGTTTCCCGTTCCGGGACCATGTTTTTACTTCCGTTTCCGTATATTTCCGGTCACCGTACTTTCCGGTTGCCGCTCATTGCGGTGACCGCTAAGATGGGTGGCGGAATTGCACCTAGGGCGCCGTACGGCGGCGGTGTAGGCCGTTTTGGGGTCATTTCCGCCATCGCGGACTTTGCACTTCCGCCATGGCGTGGTGCTCGTGCCCGATGGGTCGGAATGAGCCGCACTTTGCTCCGTCGTGCAATGGCGGAAACGCTATTTACGCTATGGCGGTCCGGTCGGTCGATATCCGCAAGGGTCGTAATGAGGGCCTATCTGTCTTGTTCCCTAGATCAGCCCGATCGGCATGATTCCTTGAGGGAGGTATGTGAGGATACACCACCGGAGTCACCTAATTTGAACAGTGGCGGGACATCTAGCCCACTCACCAACATAAAGTTAACAGAACACCCTGTACCTGCAGTCATGGACGGTGAAAACATGCCGCACATAATGAAAAAACCCACTCTGCCAGGAGATTCCAAAATAAAATCTACAGAGACTACATGTCAGAAAACTACTTCTCCCACAATGCACTATGCTGAATCACGAAGAAAAGCTGCCAAATCACTTAGTTCCAAAATGCAAAGTGACCTTCACCTACCTTATTACCTCAGCAGAAGAAAGGCATTCAGAACGGACAGAATATCAGGAGGGCGGGTGGAATCCAATAATAACCAGGGAGGTCAGGTGGGAGAGCCCAGAGAGAAAAGCGAGGAAAGGGTGGGGTTGATTCATGAGAGCACGGAAAGATTGAACACACCTGGACTTGGGAGGGAAGTGGAGGACAGCATTTTTAACGCATGCGTGGATTCAGAGAGGCTGGCTGTTCTTTCTTTATCCAGGGAGAAGGCGAGTGCAAGGAGGAATGGAAGGAGGAGGCAGCAGGTTTTAACTGGGCATACTGATTGCCAGAGCCACAGGCATGCAAGAAGTCCGTATGCGCGAACTCTCGCCGCAGAAAAACGCAGAGTCCCTCTGACAGGGGCTTACTTGAAAAGCACCATTTGGCCGGGATAAATGCTGGCTGTTAGACGACACGGGCATTGATTTATGGACTTGTCGGGGGGAAATTCTGCCGGGGTCGGCCGGACCGTCCGCAGACCTCCAGGCAGGGAGGCCCCAACTCCTCCCGTGTGTATCCCAGATAAGATGAGATAGAGTATGAGACGCACACAAGGAGCAAGGTGACTCTGCTGTTTATTAGACAAAACGGCAGGGATGGGTCAAGGAGCGCACGCGTTCGTCCTGACACACACTCAATCGTGGGGCTCGCAGGCCCTTTTTACTGTATTATGACGCGCTACTTGCGTCACTTCAGAAAGTTAACAAAAAACCTATCGCCACTCTTAATTGGGTGTTCGAGTGGTAGGGTTAGTATAGCACACATATAGAGAAAGATATTAGTGGACAAGGTGTAGTCAGGTGGTATATCTGGGTTGTCCCTACAATTAGATACATGAAAATTGTTACATGAAGGCTCCTGAGGATTGGCTAAATGTGCTGGCATCAGTGATAAGAGCCCCATGTTCTGATTGGTGCGCCCGTGAGCTTCCCAGCCTGGGACCACCGTCGTTCCCAGCTCTCGGTGTACCTGTAAGTTGCAACAATGTTTCACTATGGGTACATGCAGACAATGTGAGGACTTATTCATAGCTAGACGGGGTACCGTTCCCACTGTTGCAGATGTCCATTGAGCCTTTCAAGTGTATCTGCCAGTGTCTCGTAGCGAGGGATCCAGACGCCTCTGTTCTCCCGGGTTTGGCATCTCGTCAGGTTCGGCTTGATCACGTGGGGAGGGACCGTGAAAGAGGCATAATTCTGCACAATTAATATTGTTTTTCTACTGTGCGTCTGGTTTAATTTGTCGGTGTGACTTTAACGTTGGTGCGCGGAGTGCGAGGTTGCAACATCGTGCCTTTGATGATTTGCTCTTGGAACATGGGTTTGCAACATTGCGACCTTGGCTGGTTGCTTCGCCAAGCTCATTCTGCAGGATCAGCAACTGACTCTTGTCTTGTTGATGTCCACGGGAGCTCTTGTTTGAGGCCTACTTTGGCCCGGTGCATAAGTTGTCCGTTTGGTGCATAGGTGCTTTAGGTTATAGGAGCATATAATTCCATAATCGGTATTGTCTTTATTATATTTCTCATCGTTGTACCTGATTTCAAAGAGAAGCGTGAGCAAGCTAGTAAAAGTTCATGATGCGTCTTGCGTTTCTGCATTCTGAAAGCCTATATAAAAATAATAAAGATGCACGTCCGTGAATATGCCTGTCGCCTACGTCATAGCACTGAGTATATTCTTCGTGTAGGTTGGTGTGGGAATGTCCAGTGTGTATATTTGAACAGATGTGCTTCCCGTTGTCTAGGTCGTCATGGCATCTCTAACGACGTGTAGATTTTAGTCTAGTTGATCCGTGCCGCAGGTGTCGGTATGGCCAGTGCGGGCTGCTGGGCAAGCAGATGGACACATCCGTATGTTCCTGTACCAGGGTATCTGGTCGTCTGGTAAATGGGCAAACTCTTCTCGTGGCGGGTGTTTGGGTCGTGACCCTCTAGGCCAAGCGCGAGAGGTGAAGGACGGGAGCCTGGTTTTCCATTCTCCCACTTCAGTCCCCCCTCTGGTCGACTTGTCGACCACAAACATATCCTTCTCGTTATCTCCTCTTACTCGCCATATCTTGGTTATTCCTCCGAGATGTCCATAGTGGTTTACATGATCTTCAAATGACCAATACATATATTCACAGGTACCCCCAGGAGTACAGTATACCCATCTTCCTATGTAGCTCCTGGGGTTTCTTGGGTTCTCGGTCTTTACTGATGGTGGGTCTAGATGGTTGGTAATTATTTGGGTGCGCAGCTTCTCCCTTTCCTGTATAATTACACCTGTATGCTGGCCGTCATCTGCTGGCATCAAGGGGTGCATTCCCACCATTTCCAGCAACTCGTCAGTAGTGCGTGCCTTTCGTGCCTTCCAAAATCTAATTATGATCAGGGTAGCTCCAGCCAATATAGTACAGCCCACTATTATTTTCAGTCCATCTGACAGCCAGGATGGCATCCATGACCATAATAGTGAAAACCAGCTCTCATCCTTGTTCACACCATTGCTTTCATCCGTCATTTTGGAGTGCATCTGAGCTAATTGTGAAACTGCTTCTGTCAGTGTACCATTGTCAGCATCATTGGCAGGTATGAACGTGCAGCATGATTGTCCTATCTTTGCACAAACTCCTCCTTCCATTGCTGTGAGAAGGTCCAATACATATCTGTTCTGTAGTGCTACCATCCTTACAGCTCGCAGCTCCTCTTTTATTGCGTTGAACCCATTTACTGTAGAATTGATGGTCATCATTAGTTCCCATCTAGTTATTTGGAGCCATTTTGCGTTTGCGTAAGCCTGTAATCCCGGGTGTATTATTGAGGAGAAGAACATTGCTGCTCTGCTGAATAGTCTGTGTTCTGGCGGTATTGATGTTAGTGCCGTTTCCGACCTTCCCCACAGGTAATTTCCTGTCAGCGGCTCTCCTTGTCTTTTTCTTCTATTTAGGACAGTGTCATTGCTGTTGGTCCTGTTCCCTTGCTCCTCCTGGAGTGGTGCAGATCTCTTTCTTCTCTTATCCCCTTCATTCATTCTAGGAAATTTCGCCACATCGACGTGCTTCTTAGGTACCACTAGTGATGGTACATTGACGTGTACCATTGTGCACACACCATTCCACAGGGGAGGCAGTGTATGGTATGCCTTTTCTCCACAGGCCCAATAATGATCCATTATTACTGCTGTTCCTGCTCCCCCCTCAGGTAACTCCGTCACACTTGCGCAATTGGTGTTATATCCTACGTCCACCTCTCCTTTATGCTGGTAACATACCTTGGGCGCAGTCAACGGTAGTATCGTTATTGGGTCTTCATCTTCTTCTACCCATGTGAGCATTGGTACATACTTGATCCACGTCGTCCAACATCGGTGATTGTGTGTCTCGATGGTTGAGATAGTTTCTTTTGTTACCATGTTGCTGCCAATCACTCCTATCTCCCAGCTGTTATCCAGATACACCTTTCCTGTTATCGTCAGTAGCGGCCTCTCCCAGCATCCTTGTTTACCCGGAATTTCAGTGGCGTACCAATCACATGGTAGATACTGCAGTGTTACTTTCTGTGTTTCTCCTTTTGCAGGGCCACTTGTTATATATTTGAATGCTTCAGCATGTAAACTGGTCTTGTGATAACTCAAGTAGGTCTTGAGGAAGTTGTTTTCATATGGGTATGAGTCTCGTGTTTTCCATGTCATGTGCACTACAGTTCCTTGAAATCTTCCTTTCGTCTGGAACAGTGCCAAGTATATTATGCACTGTGCTATCTTCTCATTTATTTCTGTGGCAACAAATGTTCGTGAAGCACTCATGGCGTATGGTATTAATGAGCAGACGTAGCAGCTATCCTCAGTTGTCTGCTTACCAATGCGGGTCATGTGTTGGTACCATATATTGTTTGTGACATGTGCTGAATCTTGTACATAACTATCAATACCTTTATTGTCTGAGTATGTGCTGCGTTTAACTCTATTTTTCTTTGGTGCAATGTTACTACTACCACCTGACGTAACACCTGTTGCAGCAAGGAACGGGGGTATATTAGGTTTGGGTGCAGCAACAAAATTGATAGCACAGCTATACTGCCATACAGAAGCAGCCAAAAATCCGGTGATTATCAAAATCCCTATTATTTTTATTACAATTGCTAATCTCACCGGCATTTTGCTCTTACCTTGCTGCAGTCCTGGCAGCTTATTCTTGCGACGTTAAAGTTGCCCGCCTAAAAATTCTCAGAAATGCTCGTTTTTAAATGTTAGTTTTGTTTTGTTTAAGCTCTCCCTATCAAATAGTCATTCAGTGCCCAGGCGAAGAGCTGCTCCCACGCTACTCTAAGTGATTGGTCTCTTAAGACCGGCAAGTATGGGCGGAGGTGGGGCATGTAATATTCTATGGCCAGGAGGAAGGCTGTGTAGTAAACACGTACCCTTCTTCTTTTTAGGTATGTTGGCCTTTTTATTTCGTATACAAATTGGTGTGACAATTCTTCTGGGTAGTTATCGTCTGGGAGTACCATCTACGCCTGGACAGTGGACTTTGTTAGTTAGCTTTCTACTTAATAATACAATAATACGCAGTTCCTGTATGTGCGAGAGAAAAAAGAGAACATTCACGTGTTTACATGTGTATTTGTGCGGCCAATGTCTTTCAGTTTATGTTACAACTGTCCTTTGCAGTCAATGGGCGGGGGGGGGATGGCGTAATTATTTTTACTCTTTGAACGTGTGACCATGGGGTGGGCAGTGTAGTGATCACCCCTTTCTTCGTAAGTTGTTGTCTCTGGGGTGTCTGGGTAGTGAGAAGGTAAGGGAACAATTGGGTCGTTGTCTGTGGTAGAACTTCCTTCCGCTGTCAGGGATGTTGTTGCTGTTGTTCCAATGGACCTGTCGTTGGCGCTGGGGCGGGTCTGCAGTTTGTATATCTTTACATCATGTAGGTGGTTCCAAGCACGCTTATCCTTTAGTTTTACTGCTCTTGTTGATACGTCTTCTACCAGATGTGGACCGGTGAACCTTTTGTCGTTCCACCTTCTATTGAAATTGCGAAGTAGCACGTGGTCACCTTTGGCTAGTTTGCACAAGTTCTCTTTTTCTAATTCTGTACTGGCGCCTTCTTCTTTATCTCTGGTGGACCCGCCCCGCGTGCGCTCGAGCTGTTGAGACACAAACACAACACTAGTAATCAAAGACGACACATATTGATACATTTCATCACCTAGTATACTCGCTGAACTTTCGTGGTCAGTGAATGCCCTTGACGTTGGCGTTAGAGGAAGGCGCATTTGACGTCCAGTAACCACCTCGTGTGGGGTGAGGTGGTGGTCGGACCCTGGCCTGTTCCTCAGTTCGAACAAGGCTAACGGAAGGCAATACAACCAACTTTTCTTTGTTGTTTGTTGTATCTTTGCAATTGCCTCCTTCAATAAGCCATTTAGGCGTTCACATACGCCGTTAGCCTGTGGGTGATATGCACATGCAAATTTGTGCTTTATGCTCAGCAGGGCTGTGATATGTTGGAACATTTCGTTTGCGAAATGTGGGCCATTATCTGATCTTAATACTTCGCACACTCCCCACCTGGGGAAGACCTCCCTTACTATGAATTTGGCTGCTCTAAATGCATCTGGGTGTGAACAGGGCCCTGCTTCAATCCACCTAGAAAATGGGCATACTACTACAATCATGTATCTATTACCTTGACATATGTTGATCATATCAACATAGTCAATGTGGAGGTGCCGAAAAGGTCCTTCTGGCCGGGGTATGGTACCTCTTATCACTTTTAGGGTATGACCGGCCGTAAACTGTTGGCATGTGAGACAATTGCTGATAAAATTTGAAACATTTGAATTTAACTCGGGACAGAACCAATCATCTCTAATTCGTGCTGCAATTATTTCCTTGCCTGTATGGGCTGGGTGATGTAATTGGCTCAGGGCGGTATTTAAAAGTGCCAATGGTATTACAACTTTCCCAGTACCACTCTGGCGCCATAGTGCGTCGGTTGGTGACATTGTACATCCTCTTTTTACCCATATTTCCTTTTCGGCCATTGGTGCTGCTGCTTGTAATTCCATAATCTGTGTGGCTGGGAGATGGGTATACCCTTCTCTTATTAACATCTCCCTAGCCATTCCCCTCCCTCTCCCTCTCTGTGAGTCTGTGGGGTCCCATATCTCACCAAAGTATGCAGCATATTTCGCATGTGCGTCTGCTGCTGCATTCCCTTTTGAGACATGGTCTTCACCATTGGTGTGTGCGGTGCATTTTACTAGGGCTAGCTCTTGGGGGTCGTTTATTACTTCAATTAATTCAGCCAACAAGAGGGCATGTTGCACTGGAGTGCCGTCAGCTCTCCTAAACCCTCTTCTCCTCCATTTTGTTAGCCCTGAGTGGACAGTGGATGTAACATATGCACTGTCGGAATATTTGTTACACGTTTGTTAAAACTTTCTTTCAATGCCAATATTAGTGCAACTAGTTCAGCGGCTTGAGCAGAGTAATGCTGTGGTAACTGTACACATTTCATAGCCACACACACCGGAGCCTCCATCATTTTTACCACTGCTGCCCCAGTTCTCCGTATCCCATCTCCTTGATCAATAGTTGATGACCCATCAATAAACAAAAGCTCACCTCCCTCTAGTGCATTCTCTTCAACTTTTCTAGTACATGAATATATTTCATTTAGTTGGGTGCAGTCGTGGGCGTAATCTCCCTCCTCAATTATTTCTGCTAGAAATTTTGCAGGGTTAACAGTGCTACATCTAACAATCGCTAGTTCAGCCCTAGACAAAATGATCTCATAACCTGATGCCCTTTGTGTCGTTAGTGTGGACTTGGGTTTATTCAATATTGCAAATAATGCATGTTCCACAAACAGTGTAGTTGGACACCCCATGGTTATTGCTGATGCCTTTTCTACTGCAAAAGCAGCTGCAGCGAGGCCTTGTTCGCAAGGGAAGTGGCCTAACATCACGGGGTCTAAGTGACTGCTATAAAATGCTACTGGTTTATAGCCCATGCTTGTTTTTTGGGCCAATACTGCTTTCATTACTGCTGAGTCGCAATGTGAAAATATAAAAAATCGTCGCTCATAGTCTGGGGATGCCAGTACTGGAGCTGTTGATATCGCGTCCTTCAATTCGTCAAATGCCTCCCTCATTTCCATAGTCCACCCCAACCTTTTCTCCCCTTTATTTGCTTCCTTCAACCCCTCAAGCAGGGGTCCTATGTATGAGCTGTAATCAAATACCCATGCTCTACAGTAGTTGCATAGCCCCAGAAATTGCTGCAGTTCTCTCACAGTCTGTGGCATGGGAGTGCTTGAGATGGCCTGTGCTCTTTGTGGTGCAATCTTTCTTCCATATTGGGATATCAGTTGGCCAATGTAGAGTACCTGTTCCTGACAGTATTGTATTTTTTCCATGTCTACCTTATACCCCTTTTCATCCAATATAGTCAACATTTTTAACGAGTCCTCTCTGCATTTACTTTCGTTTATACTGCAAATTATTATGTCATCCACATATTGTAACACTGTGCTTTCCACCTCAACGTTACCCAAATCCATCTGTATTACTCTATTGAAAATTGAGGGTGATTCACAATACCCTTGTGGTAACCTGGTATGTTTCCATTTAGTATTTCGGTAAGTGAAACTTGTTAGATCTTGTGAGTCGGGGTGTAATGGTATTGAGAAAAATGCATTTTTAAGATCTATTACTGTAAATCGTGATGCCTCTGCTGGAATGCCACACAATATTGTGGCCGGGTTTGCTGTTACTGGATATTCTGCTTCCACTATGTTGTTCAAGGGCCTTAGGTCCTGTATGAAGCGCCAAGACCCCCCTTTAGCCTTGCGCACTGGGTACACAGCCGTGTTACATGGTGATTCTGAGGGGACCAATATGCCATTGTTTATAAGGGCCGTTATAGTTTCATATATGCCCTCATCTGCCTCTTTTGACAATGGGTACTGTTTTACTCTTGGTAGTATTGCACCTTTTTTCAATTTTATCCGTACACCCCCTATGCTTTTAATGCATCCTACGTCATAAGGGCTAATGGTCCATAATGATTTGGGCACCTTTGACATATCCTCCTTAAAGAAAGGGACTGGGGTGCATGCAGGTGCCTCAAGTGCCATAGCAATTTTCTGCGCTATTTGTTTTTGAGCCACTCGTAACCATATTTCTACACTCATCATGAACACCATTTCCCCCTCCTCTTTTTCTTCTGAAAACAGTTCCTCATCTGACACCTGGGTCAACCTACATCCTTCTGCTAGTGCTATCACTGCCCTCCATGCTCTTCCTTCTTTGTCTTGGGCGTGCACAGCAATATACTCAGCTGTTGTAATAATGCTTTCAATGTCTATTGCAAACACCTTTCCTTCTTGTTCATTAACAGGTGTTTCTGGTCGGAACAGGTAAGCTGCTGGCCTCCTCCATATTTTCCCTTCTATCCCTGGCATCCATGCAATTGCCATGTCTGTTCCATACTGGAATATCTCGCCATCTACTGGTTCCGCCCTAATCGCTGTCTGCCCACAGTATGCTTGCATAATCTGTCGTGCTGCTAGCATGTTAATCCCTGGAGTAGAGCAAATTATACCATCCTCTGTAAAGGAGATTGTCATATTTAACCTATTCATTATGTCCCTCCCCAGTATATTTACTGGTGAGGCACTATAATACAAGAGTGGAACTGACAGATCGTAATCTCCGATAGATAAGGGAACGTTATCAGTAAAAGGAACCAATCCTTTAGCCCCAGAAAATCCTTGGGTGTTCATGGCTTCGCCTGACATCTTAAATTTACCTTCCCTTATGCAAGACCGGGTTGCCCCGGTGTCAACAAGGAATGATAACTTTTTGTCACCTATCGTTACCTCTATGCGTGGCTCCTCCGCACTATTAGGTGTTACTGACAGGATGGGACACACCAAGGCCGTCTGTGGGCTGTCCTATTGGGGGTACAATGATTGGCCATTTCCTGTGTAAGGGTTGTGTCCCAATACCGTCACCCTACCCAATTGCGTTTGTTCAGTTTGGGGTTGTTGTGTTATCACTACTTGTTGTTGTGGCAGTGGCTGCTGTTGTGTTAATTGCTGTTGCTGCAGTGGCTGTTGTTGTGTTAATTGCTGTTGCTGCATGCCCTGCTGTTCTTGTGGTGGCCTAGGTTGTGCCTGCTCATTCCATGCTGGTGTTCCTGGCCTGACCCTACACGTGCGTGACATGTGTCCTAGTAGTCCACAACTCCAACACACGGGTGGTTCTCTGTTTTGCCATGGAAAGCTCCCTGTGTTGTCCTGGTATACCGGTTGCCCTGTGGGGTATGAACTTCCAACTCCCCCCACCTGCTGTTGGGTATTATATCCGTATCCTCTCCCTCTCATAAATCCTCCTCTCCCTCTGTTATAACCATAATACCCAGCTCCTTGCATCTGGTACCCTCCTCCCACGTTTGGTGCGTGTAATTGTAGTGGCGGCATTTGCTGTATTATACTTTGTGGAGGTGCTATTAGAGCTGGGTCTTGTGCAGCCACTATTTGTGTGGGGCTTTGGGCCATTGTTGTGGGCGCAGTTATTAGTGCCCCCTCCATTGTGTATTTAGTTAGTTTTTTCTGTACTAGTTTGGCCTCTTCTGTTTTCCTGTCCTCTTCCTTTTGTTTCATTTTTCCTTGCCATATCCTGCAGTGATGTACTATTGTCAGCTGTATTTCAGGCCATGGTTTTACTTCCATTCCCACTACTTTCTTTAGTTGTTTCTGGACTCCTTCTGGGAGCCCTTGTACTAGTATATGATAAAATATGGCTGGTGTTTTATCCCATTGTTCTCTAGTTTCCATGCGCCACTTCTCTTGAATATCCTGTATATAATCAACAGGATCCTCATTCTCATGCATCTTACGGGAAGTAATTGCTCCTATGTCTGATGTGTCTGGGTACTGTACTCTCAGTGCCTGCCATAGCGCATGTCTGCAGTTTGCAAATGGCGCCCCATCATGCGATGTGTTCGTTATTGTTATCCCATGGAATCCCGCTCTCTTCCAGATGTCGTCCGCTCTATCCCCTAATATTGATATTAACAGGCCTTTCACATCTCCTACTGCTAGTTTCTGCCCTGCGGTGTGTTTTTCCATTTCATATATCCACTTACCCGCACCTCCACTTAGTGATGGGAGCCTACATTTTATATTTTCTTTATCCGTATGCTTCCATGGTACATACTGCGGTCTAACCCCTCCTCTCTCCAACAGTGGCATTAAGTTGTGTCTTGTGTCACCCTTTATGTTCCATAATATTGAGTCCTCACACCCCTCCTCCTCCCCTGTTTCCTTTACCACTTCAAATTCTTCCTTACTACCCCTCCTCCTACCTACCTCTCCGTCCCTTCCCCTTGTTTTGTCATCCCCTGTGTTTAATATGGGTATGTTTATCTGTCTGTCTTGCCTGCGGCTAGGGAGGTCTCTAAGCCGGCATGCATAGGGAGTCACTTCGTCCATGAAGGGCGCAAGCTTTATTGTGCGCAGCGTGCGTGTGGTGGTTGAGCATGTAGGGTGCGATGGGGGAGGGCGTGATGGAGATGGCGATGGTGTGGCTTCATGGGTTTGTTTTTCCACTAGTTGTTGCACCCTCTCCTCACTTTGTTCCAGCTCCTCCCTTCTCTTACGGATCCATGGCGAGTCTATGTTGGTTCTAGTGAGGTACAGCTTATCTAAGCTTTCCCTTTCACTCTTTCTTCCTACCCTCTCTACTCCTTCTTCCTCCTCACTGCAAAAATCAGTCATAGATGGTATCCCCCACTCTGTTCTTTTCCCTTTTACTGTTACTGTTTCTAAGTCTATTAGCTCCATTTCTCCTCTTCCTTTGTTACCAACTGTTCCCCCTGGTGTTGATGTTGTTGCTACTTCTCTACTTCTATATACATCCCCCCATTTTTCACTCTCCTTATTTCTCCCTCCTCTTTCCCCTTCACTCCTATCCTCCACTTCCCTACTATTTTCCTCCCTTTTCCTTTTTAATTCCTCCATCACTTAGTTGCTCATCTGTTCCAATATTCTTTCATCTTCTTTCTTTCTTTCCCATTTCACCCTTTCTCTTTCTATTGCTTTCTCTTCTTCATATTTCTTAGCTGCCTCTGATACTACCCTCCTCCTCCATATTTCCAATTCCCTTTCCTTGTCCTCTTCTTCCTTCTTTTTTTCTCTCAATACTACTCTTGACACCCTTTCTGCTGCTGCTCTTACCCTTCCATCTTCTATCCTTTGCTCCTCATTTCGTTCCCTTAATTTGTCCAATTCGTTTTTACCCTCTTTCCTTTTCCTCACTCTCTCTTTTTCCCCCTTCTCAAGCTGTGTTAGTAATTCATTCTGCTCATCCCTTAGTTTTGCCAATTTTTCCTCCAAAATATCTTCTCTTTGTAGTAGTAGCTCCTCCCCCTTCATCTCACTCTCCCTTCTACTATCCTCGCCTGTTCTCTTTACAGCCTCCCTTTCTTCTCCCGTTAGTGAACCCCGTAATTTTAATAATATCTGTGCAGCTACCCACTCATCATGTCCTATCTCTACAATCTGCTCTTCTCCAATCCTCCCCTCCCCCACTATCTTCCTGTGAGCCACATATGGTGGAGGGCTGTATGCCGGGTTCGAGTATCCTTCAGCCGCCCTTAACTGTCCTTCTATTTCTCCTAATTCTCTTAAAGGGTACAACCCTTCTCCCTCTGTTTTCACTCCCGGTGTTATGGGTATCTCGTTGCTCGGTTCCTTTTTTATGTCTTCTAATTTATCAATCTTTTCTCTTCCCTCTCCTTCATTCTCCGCATTCTTTTTCCTTTCACACCCCTTTTCCCCATCCGTTCCCTCTTTCATAATCTCCTTTACTTCCGGTGTTTCTCCCATAGAAAACATTCCATTTGGTCCTGGTCGGGATCCCTGGAACATCCTCCATAAGTTAAACACCTCCATATGGCTCGCCAACTTCTTCCCCTTGTATGTATTGTGCAGATGGTTTAGCAATGAATGTTGGGCATATGGATCGAAACTACCATTAGGCGGCCATGGTGTTAACATTTTGTTATCCGTCCCCTGGGTCCACTCTATGCTGTACTTAATTAATTTCTCCCTATGGGGTGGCAGTGTTGTGCATATGTGTTGTAGTGGGGTAGTGAGGGTGTTCCCCCACCCTCCCGACCCTGTCCCATATGACATAGTTGTGCCCCACTTGTTACTCCTCCCTTCGCTATCAGTTTGCAATTTACAACCTTATATTGTTTACCTGGCCCCTTAAGTGTGGGGACTTACGACAATCCTTTACAACGTATGCAATAATAATAATAATAATAATAAAAAAAAAAAAATAAATAATAATAATAAAACACAAATATATATATATGTATAATTTTGTATTGTATATTCCTTCCCCTACGGCCCCCTGCGGCCGAAGCGCACGCAGCCCCCTGTGACTGCGTACCCCTTACGACGATCTTATACAGTCGTCCTTATTCCTCGTTCTCCTCCCCCTTTTACATTTGCCGTGGCTGGCGTTCTCCGTGCTCAGCCACGCCCCTCTCCCCTTCTCCTCTTCCAATCCACTCGTTTATTGTTTATCTTCGTATCCGCTCCCTCATCATTTTTCTCTTCCCCACCACTTTCAAAACTCAATGTTCCTTGTGCTCGTGATATCCTATAAAATCCCTACTGGTGACGTCACCGATGTCTCTACGCTACTAGTACAGTCTCATTATTAGTTTCAAAATACACTTGCAATTTACCCCCGCTAACCCTACAGCTGTCTTCCTGTCTCTCCTGGAACAAGGTAATCTCATCAATAATATAATTGGACTGCACACGCTGCGTCGCCTCGCGTGTGATACGCCCCTCAACAGGAGGGCTTAACCAGCCAATTATCTTCCGTATTTGGCAACTATGCAACTAGCTACCCCCTACAGGGAAACGTCATCTACCTATCGAGTTTCTTGCTCGAACAATAGGAAACCTCATCTACCTATCGAGTTTCTTGCTCGACCAATAGGAAACCTCATCTACCTATCGAGTTTCTTGCTTGAACAATAGGAAACCTCATCTACCTATCGAGTTTCTTGCTCGACCAATAGGAAACCTCATCTACCTATCGAGTTTCTTGCTCGAACAATAGGGAACCTCATCTACTCATTGATCAATAAATGCCAAATCGTAGGAAACCACACACGCCCACCCCTACACGTTAGTCGCGATTTAGGCCAATCAGTGTCTACGAGCGGCCACACGTGATGTTTCGTGCTCCGCCCCCCTCTTTCACGTCACTGCTCTCGCACTCTTTTCACTCCCTTTCATTCCATTGCCAACACTATATTGTCAAACCTTCGCCGCGCACCTGTGCAACACCTCCCTCCTCCCTTATTTAATTCCTCCCCCCTCCCTCACAATTTCGCATTGCTCGTTGTGTGTGTCATGCTCACCAAGTTCTCTCGATGCAGGGCCGCTCGACTGCGTGCACCCCTCCAAGCGGCTCGCCACCTCCCCTCGTCTGGACCACGTCTGGACACTCGCCAACCGCGGGCGGTATACTTCTCAACCGGCTCCCGAGGGCCAATATCCGGATTGCGCTGTCCGGTCTTCTCGCAGCTCCGCGATGGTCCTCTAGTCCTCAGAAGGGGGCAACGGCAGAGGGGGCCGCGCCGCCGGGCCTCCTCGCAACGGGAGTGCCTGGAAAAAGTAAAAATAAAAGTCGATCTTAAACAGATCTCAGCAGTGCCTCCAACTTGTCGGGGGGAAATTCTGCCGGGGTCGGCCGGACCGTCCGCAGACCTCCAGGCAGGGAGGCCCCAACTCCTCCCGTGTGTATCCCAGATAAGATGAGATAGAGTATGAGACGCACACAAGGAGCAAGGTGACTCTGCTGTTTATTAGACAAAACGGCAGGGATGGGTCAAGGAGCGCACGCGTTCGTCCTGACACACACTCAATCGTGGGGCTCGCAGGCCCTTTTTACTGTATTATGACGCGCTACTTGCGTCACTTCAGAAAGTTAACAAAAAACCTATCGCCACTCTTAATTGGGTGTTCGAGTGGTAGGGTTAGTATAGCACACATATAGAGAAAGATATTAGTGGACAAGGTGTAGTCAGGTGGTATATCTGGGTTGTCCCTACAATTAGATACATGAAAATTGTTACATGAAGGCTCCTGAGGATTGGCTAAATGTGCTGGCGTCAGTGATAAGAGCCCCATGTTCTGATTGGTGCGCCCGTGAGCTTCCCAGCCTGGGACCACCGTCGTTCCCAGCTCTCGGTGTACCTGTAAGTTGCAACAATGTTTCACTATGGGTACATGCAGACAATGTGAGGACTTATTCATAGCTAGACGGGGTACCGTTCCCACTGTTGCAGATGTCCATTGAGCCTTTCAAGTGTATCTGCCAGTGTCTCGTAGCGAGGGATCCAGATGCCTCTGTTCTCCCGGGTTTGGCATCTCGTCAGGTTCGGCTTGATCACGTGGGGAGGGACCGTGAAAGAGGCATAATTCTGCACAATTAATATTGTTTTTCTACTGTGCGTCTGGTTTAATTTGTCGGTGTGACTTTAACGTTGGTGCGCGGAGTGCGAGGTTGCAACATCGTGCCTTTGATGATTTGCTCTTGGAACATGGGTTTGCAACATTGCGACCTTGGCTGGTTGCTTCGCCAAGCTCATTCTGCAGGATCAGCAACTGACTCTTGTCTTGTTGATGTCCACGGGAGCTCTTGTTTGAGGCCTACTTTGGCCCGGTGCATAAGTTGTCCGTTTGGTGCATAGGTGCTTTAGGTTATAGGAGCATATAATTCCATAATCGGTATTGTCTTTATTATATTTCTCATCGTTGTACCTGATTTCAAAGAGAAGCGTGAGCAAGCTAGTAAAAGTTCATGATGCGTCTTGCGTTTCTGCATTCTGAAAGCCTATATAAAAATAATAAAGATGCACGTCCGTGAATATGCCTGTCGCCTACGTCATAGCACTGAGTATATTCTTCGTGTAGGTTGGTGTGGGAATGTCCAGTGTGTATATTTGAACAGATGTGCTTCCCGTTGTCTAGGTCGTCATGGCATCTCTAACGACGTGTAGATTTTAGTCTAGTTGATCCGTGCAGCAGGTGTCGGTATGGCCAGTGCGGGCTGCTGGGCAAGCAGATGGACACATCCGTATGTTCCTGTACCAGGGTATCTGGTCGTCTGGTAAATGGGCAAACTCTTCTCGTGGCGCGTGTTTGGGTCGTGACCCTCTAGGCCAAGCGCGAGAGGTGAAGGACGGGAGCCTGGTTTTCCATTCTCCCACTTCAGACTGTTTACTTTAACCCACGAAACCAAGGAAAGAAAAGGTTACCGGAATGGACATCTCTTTTTTTTTATTGAACTTCAGATAGGAAGTCTGAAGCAACGCTTAGTGAGTGCCTTAGGAGGAAAAAGAAGCCCACAATAAAAGGATTTGGTGCATCCTCAAATACACCTCCCACCTGCTGATTAACAGACCCATATACTTTTTTGGCAAGGTTTTAGCCAAATTCGTCCACAGTGAGCAAAGTTATAAGCCACCCAAAAAGTGGTCTTCCCATGGGTTTAGCACATAGTGTGTATATATATATAGTGATCCACGGTCCCACTTCCCTGTTCACTCAGTGGAGAAGATTTCTATTGGCTAATCTATGGCATGCTGTACGTCAAGATGTTGCGCTTTCACCGATTGGTTCTGCCGCAGCGTCAAGTGCGTAGCATTCTTTTGATACAGCCGCCATGGTCATTTCGTTTTTGTGTTGTACGCCAAAATCCCCGCAAACAAACCCTTATGGAACACTATGTCGAAAGGTAAGCATTACTTATATGTGGCAGTAGGAAGTGAAACAGTGCTTTATTCTTGTTACCACTATCATACCGTACAGTGAAACTTGGTAGGCAATGTACGACAAGTCCTTACTGCGTCTATGTAAGAAGACACCATCAAAAGTACTGGGGTCAGACTGGTGTCCTATAGTTTGGAATCTGAGGCAGCCACCTGCACGGTTTTGTTAACACAGCTCATCTGGACGTGGTCGGGAGTAACGGTTCTCTCGATTGACTGCTGATATGTTGTTGCAAAATGAGAATGTATTCGCGTTCTGAGTGAAGGTCACTTTATTTCATTTTTTCACTAGGCGCTCAGTATGGTCGCACATGTACCAAACCTCGTAAGGGTCAATTGTTTTTCGACCTTGACATACAGGGAAGAGACAGAAAGAATGTTGGGAGTCACAGTTTGTGAAACATTCCCTTTGATAAGTTATGCTTCAAAAAGGTTTCTGAAGCACATGAAATATCAGTTCCCGAGGACGTCTTCTTGCAAACAACTACTGTGTGACTGCGGACGCCGAAATGGAGGCGGTGCATATCATGTAAGTTTATTTTTCAGGCCTGTACACCAAACTGCCATTAATTACTTACAGGCCGATTCATGGAATAATTAGCGCGGCGCAAGTGGGCAAAAACGTGCGAATCGCAGTGGAATAGCGAAAATCGCAGTGCAAGTGCGAAAATCGCACGAAAAGCAGCGCACGTCGATTCATGGAAGGCCGTGCGCGAGAAAACCAGTGGATGTGCGATAAAAAAGTGCGCGGCGCACGTTGGCGCACAGGCCATCTAACAGCGTGCGCCAGGTCACAGCGAAAATCGCACAGGCCACAGCGAAATTCGCACATAGCGCGGCGCACGCAACAAAAGTAGGCGGAACACGGGCGTAACACTCGGAATGGGGAACAACTTGCCAAAACGTGGGCGTCACGGGGGAAGTACAGGGCAAAAGTGCGCGGAACGCCCACACGCTCGCCTACAACACGTATTCATGGAATAGAATAGGTGAAAAAAGCGCACGCTCAAACCAGCGCACAGGCACAAACACGACCGCCACAAGAAAGCAGGCGGTAGCGTCTCTGCGGCTGTAAGAAATGTGTGCCAAAAGGTGCGCCAACAAATAGCACCTATATACTGCCATGATGAATGTCCCATACTGTGGCCCTCCAGGAAAAATTACGTGCAAAGGGGTACCCACAAACACGGACACCCGCTGACAAAAAATACGTGTGCGTGTATACCGGGGTGCACGGGAAGTCTCACACGCGATTTGCAGGGTACGTGCATCACAGGGGTTCACGTGAAGTTTCTCACGCGATCGGGCCTGGGGGAGCGTGCTACGTGTATTTCAGGGGTTCGCGTGAAGTTTCACACGCGATCGGGCCTGGGGGAGTGGGCTACGTGTATTACAGGGGTTCGCGTGAAGTTCCTCACGCGATCGGGCCTGGGGGAGCGTGCTACGTGTATTTCAGGGGTTCGCGTGAAGTTTCACACGCGATCGGGCCTGGGGGAGCGGGCTGCGTGTATTACAGGGGTTCGCGTGAAGTTCCTCACGCGTTCGGGCCTGGGGGAGCGGGCTACGTGTATTACAGGGGTTCGCGTGAAGTTCCTCACGCGATCGGGCCTGGGGGAGCGGGCTACGTGTATTCCAGGGGTGCGCGGGAAGTTCCACACGCGAATAGCCTGGGCGCGTGTATTTGAGGGGTGCGCGGGAAGTTCCACACGCGAATAGCCTGGGCGCGTGTATTTGAGGGGTGCGCGGGAAGTTCCACACGCGAATAGCCTGGGCACGTGTATTTCAGGGGTACGCGGGAATATCCACACGCGAATAGCCTGGGGGCGTGTATTTCAGGGGTGCACGGGGAGTTCCACACGCGAATAGCCTGGGCGCGTGTATTTCAGGGGTGCGCGGGAAGTTCCACACGCGAATAGCCTGTGCGCGTGTATTTCAGGGGTGCGCAGGAAGTTCCACACGCGAATAGCCTGGGGGCGCGTGTATTTCAGGGGTGCGCGGGGAGTTCCACACGCGAATAGCCTGGGTGCGTGTATTTCAGGGGTGCGCGGGAAGTTCCACACGCGAATAGCCTGGGCGCGTGTATTACAGGGGTGCGCGGGAAGTTTTACACGCGAATAGCCTGGGCGCGTGTATTTCAGGGGTGCGCGGGAAGTTCCACACGCGAATAGCCTGGGCGCGTGTATTTCAGGGGTGCGCGGGAAGTTCCACACGCGAATAGCCTGGGCGCGTGTATTTCAGGGGTGCGCGGGGAGTTCCACACGCGAATAGCCTGGGTGCGTGTATTTCAGGGGTGCGTGGGAAGTTCCACACGCGAATAGCCTGTGCGCGTGTATTTCAGGGGTGCGCGGGAAGTTCCACACGCGAATAGCCTGGGGGCGCGTGTATTTCAGGGGTGCGCGGGGAGTTCCACACGCGAATAGCCTGGGCGCGTGTATTTCAGGGGTGCGCGGGAAGTTCCACACGCGAATAGCCTGGGCGCGTGTATTACAGGGGTGCGCGGGAAGTTTTACACGCGAATAGCCTGGGCGCGTGTATTTCAGGGGTGCGCGGGAAGTTCCACACGCGAATAGCCTGGGCGCGTGTATTTCAGGGGTGCGCAGGAAGTTTTACACGCGATTTCTGCACGGTACGTGTATTTCAGGGGTGCCGGGGAGTCCCACATGTGATTTGACAGTGTGGGTCCTCCCAGGTGTACCCTGTACACCCTCCACGGCCCCTGCAGGCAGCCCACACCACAGGGGACTACCCTGCATCCCTGGTCATGTCCCGCAGGCAGCCCACCCAACATGGGCATGCCCCCCAGCAAAGGCACATGTCTCCTTGAACTAATGAACACCAACTCATGTCCCCTTGCACCCCCACCCCCCAGCACTGTGGGGCACCTGCCAGCAGGCCCCCACCCATGTCCAACTCATGTCCCCCACCACCCCCACCCCCCAGCACTGTGGGGCACCTGCCAGCAGGCCCCCACTCATGTCTCCCACCACCCCCACCCCCCCAGTCACCAGGGGAACCCTCCACCAGGCCCCCACTCATGTCCCCTATCACCCTCACCCCCCCAGTCACCAGGGGCACCCTCCACCAGGCCCCCACTCATGTCCCCTATCACCCCCACCCCCCCAGTCACCAGGGGCACCCTCCACCAGGCCCCCACTCATGTCCCCTATCACCCCCACCCCCCCAGTCACCAGGGGCACCCTCCACCAGGCCCCCACCCATGTCTCCCACCACCCCCACCCCCCAGTCACCAGGGGCACCCTCCACCAGGCCCCCACTCATGTCTCACACCACCCCCACACCCCAGCAGTGCAGGGGCACCCTCCACCAGGCCCCCACTCATGTCTCCCACCACCCCCACCCCCCAGTCACCAGGGGCACCCTCCACCAGGCCCCCACCCATGTCTCCCACCACCCCCACCCCCCAGTCACCAGGGGCACCCTCCACCAGGCCCCCACTCATGTCTCCCACCACCCCCACCCCCCAGTCACCAGGGGCACCCTCCACCAGGCCCCCACCCATGTCTCCCACCACCCCCACCCCCCAGTCACCAGGGGCACCCTCCACCAGGCCCCCACTCATGTCTCACACCACCCCCACACCCCAGCAGTGCAGGGGCACCCTCCAACAGGCCCCCACTCATGTCTCCCACCACCCCCACACCCCAGCAGTGCAGGGGCACCCTCCACCAGGCCCCCACTCATGTCTACCACCACCCCCACCCCCCAGCCACCAGGGGCAGCCTCCACCAGGCCCCCACTCATGTCCCCTATCACCCCCACCCCCCCAGTCACCAGGGGCACCCTCCACCAGGCCCCCACCCATGTCTCCCACCACCCCCACACCCCAGCCGCCAGGGGCACCCTCCACCAGGCCCCCACTCATGTCTCACACCACCCCCACACCCCAGCAGTGCAGGGGCACCCTCCACCAGGCCCCCACTCATGTCTACCACCACCCCCACACCCCAGCAGTGCAGGGGCACCCTCCACCAGGCCCCCACTCATGCCTACCACCACCCCCACCCCCCAGCCACCAGGGGCAGCCTCCACCAGGCCCCCACCCATGTCTCCCACCACCCCCACCCCCCCAGTCACCAGGGGCACCCTCCACCAGGCCCCCACTCATGCCTACCACCACCCCCACCCCCCCAGCCACCAGGGGCACCCTCCACCAGGCCCCCACCCATGTCTCCCACCACCCCCATACCCCAGCAGTGCAGGGGCAGCCTCCACCAGGCCCCCACCCATGTCACCCACCACCCCCACCCCCCAGCAGTGCAGGGGCACCCTCCACCAGGCCCCCACTCATGTCTACCACCACCCCCACACCCCAGTCACCAGGGGGAGCCTCCACCAGGCCCCCACTCATGTCCCCTATCACCCCCACCCCCCCAGTCACCAGGGGCACCCTCCACCAGGTCCCCACCCATGTCTCCCACCACTCCCACACCCCAGCCACCAGGGGCACCCTCCACCAGGCCCCCACTCATGTCTCACACCACCCCCACACCCCAGCAGTGCAGGGGCACCCTCCACCAGGCCCCCACTCATGTCTCCCACCACCCCCACACCCCAGCAGTGCAGGGGCACCCTCCACCAGGCCCCCACTCATGCCTACCACCACCCCCACCCCCCCCAGCCACCAGGGGCAGCCTCCACCAGGCCCCCACCCATGTCTCCCACCACCCCCACACCCCAGCAGTGCAGGGGCACCCTCCACCAGGCCCCCACTCATGTCTCCAACCACCCCCACACCCCAGCAGTGCAGGGGCACCCTCTACCAGGCCCCCACTCATGCCTACCACCGCCCCCACCCCCCCAGCCACCAGGGGCAGCCTCCACCAGGCCCCCACCCATGTCTCCCACCACCCCACACCCCAGCCACCAGGGGCACCCTCCACCAGGCCCCCACTCATGTCTCCCACCACCCCCACCCCCCCAGTCACCAGGGGCACCCTCCACCAGGCCCCCACTCATGTCCCCTATCACCCCCACCCCCCCAGTCACCAGGGGCACCCTCCACCAGGCCCCCACTCATGTCCTCTATCACCCCCACCCCCCCAGTCACCAGGGGCACCCTCCACCAGGCCCCCACTCATGTCCCCTATCACCCCCACCCCCCCAGTCACCAGGGGCACCCTCCACCAGGCCCCCACCCATGTCTCCCACCACCCCCACACCCCAGCCACCAGGGGCACCCTCCACCAGGCCCCCACTCATGTCTCACACCACCCCCACACCCCAGCAGTGCAGGGGCACCCTCCACCAGGCCCCCACTCATGTCTACCACCACCCCCACACCCCAGCAGTGCAGGGGCACCCTCCACCAGGCCCCCACTCATGCCTACCACCACCCCCACCCCCCAGCCACCAGGGGCAGCCTCCACCAGGCCCCCACCCATGTCTCCCACCACCCCCACTCCCCAGTCACCAGGGGCACCCTCCACCAGGCCCCCACTCATGCCTACCACCACCCCCACCCCCCCAGCCACCAGGGGCACCCTCCACCAGGCCCCCACCCATGTCTCCCACCACCCCCACACCCCAGCAGTGCAGGGGCAGCCTCCACCAGGCCCCCACCCATGTCACCCACCACCCCCAACCCCCAGCAGTGCAGGGGCACCCTCCACCAGGCCCCCACTCATGTCTACCACCACCCCCACACCCCAGTCACCAGGGGCAGCCTCCACCAGGCCCCCACCCATGTCCCCCTGCCCCCGGGTCCTGACGATACACAATCATGGCAGTAATGGGCAGCATACCCAGCACAAACACCCAGGCAAGGATTGCATCCACCCACATAGTGAATGCAATTACATGCCACAACCCCAATGGCAAGTATGTAAATGAACACATGTCCGTCACACCACCGTGCAAGTGAATGTCAAAACCCATATCATGACATGTATGAAACCAAAGACAAAATAACACAAGTGGAAGTAAAAATAAAAAATGTATTAAAGATTAAAAATAAGTAAACAAGTCAAACATACAACTATGTGGATAACAAAATAAATGGACCATGTTGGAGAACAAAAGTAAAAATCAAAAAACGAAAAAGGAATACAAAAACAAATGTTGACCAAAGCAATATCAAGTAGAAGCAAAAGAATGAAAAACCATTTCCACATGGTGAACACAATAATGAAAAAAAGAAAATGTTCCTTCAAAAAACTAACTAAATACAGGAATGTACCAGGGTCCATGAGCCCAACACCATAAAGGAAACCTACTACTACCTAATGAAAAAAATATATACAAAAAAGTGGCCATTGTCCGAGCGGTCCAAAATAATAAAAACAAATAAAGGAAACCTAACACTAACTAACTATATAACTATATACAAAGGCAGCGGGCAAGTCCTGCGGCTCACTTGTTGATGTTGCTGGCCAGGGCATCATCGAACTCCATGTCGATGTCCTGGAGGCGGGACTCTGTCCTGGCCCCGAGGTCTCGCAGGGATAACCCCATGTTCAGCTCAAACTCCCTGCGAGCTTCCTCGAGGCACTCAGCCCGCCTCAACGCCCGACGCATGGAGAACTCCGCCCTGACCATGGCGAGCCGCTCCTCTTCCGCCCGCTGCCGCTCCGCACCTATCCGCTGGACCAACTGCTCCCACACGGAAGACACCACCATCCCAGGGTTGCCCTGCCCTCCGGCCGATGCCTGCCCCTCTGATCTTGATTGCTCCGAGCCATGATGCTTCCCACGTCGAGCCCGCTGCTGCCTCCGACGCCACTGCCTCTACCAGCACGACGGCATCCAGGCTGATGGAAACCACCGACGCCGTCGTGCACGTGCCCTGCCTGATGATGCTGTCACATCTTCCACCTGCTGGGGTCCAGTTGCTGTGTTGTCCACCCCTGCTGGACATCCGACTCCCAACTGTGGCAGGGATGGGATCCCCACCGAGCCGGCTGCATTGGTCGGGGCAGGTCCACAGGGGGCCCTGGTGGCATCTGGGCTGGAAGACGGCAAGGAGAACGACTGGTGGATATCCTGCACAGAGGAGGAGAGGGCCGCCACATTGGCCAACACATGCAGGAAACCCCCGAACATGGCCGATCCCAATTGGGCCACGTCGGCACGGTGCACTTCGTGATGACGTGCGTGCTCCTCCCGGGAAGCACGCACGGCATCACGAATCACAGCCGTGCGCATCGCGACCCCAATCAGGACCTTCTCCGCACGGCCAGGGGTTCCCACGTCCGCAGGTGGAGGGGAGTCAGGTGACATGGACATCCCCTCTACCTGCGGACGGGCCTGGGACGGGGCATCCCTGCTGGTGCATGGTGGTGCACTCACAGGGTCAGGGACAGCGACATGCACAGGCCCCTCCACGGTGACCTGTGCTGCCTCCTGCCCCTGGCCCTGGACTGCACCACTTGCACCAGCAGGGATGCCCCCACCAGGCCCCATGTGTGCCCCAGTGGCGGCTTCCTCCTCCTCTGTGCAAACCACCAACCTGGATGGCTCCTCACCATCTCCCACCGTAGCAGGCCCCTGTGGGGGCTCACCCACCCCTTCCGCTGCAGCCGTGGGGGCATCCCCGCCGCCTTGCTCCACAGCGCCGTCTCCGCCCTCTTCTTCACTAGCCGCTGCGTAGAGGGAGACAAAGAACACAAGCATCAGGGCACTGTACAATGGTCCCCTAGACAGGAAGCAATAGCAGATGAGCACCACTGTCAAAGTACACTTCCATCATGTCCCTCCACAACACATGGGTCAGTCCAGGCAAAACACACACAGTAACAAGCATGGTGCATGCGATGGACATTTCCATGCATGTCCAATGGACTCTTGAAACATTCAATGATATGTAACTCACATGCATCATGGCTCATGCCTATCACATGCACACACTTCACCTCAGTCACATCCATCTGGCCCCAAACACACCAAACACAGCGGATACAAGGGTATTTTGGCTGCTTCACTGAATCTGTGCATTGTCACACACATGTGTCATGCATCCATGGCATGCACAAGGCACAGACACGCAGGTCAGGCACACAGACATGGCTACCATATATGTACCTGGCATCAGCACCCATCCCTCACCCCCACCCATGTCCAGGTACAGAGACTGGCATGCTCTCATGTTCAAAATCAGCATAGGGCTCCCCATGCGGCATTTGAACACATGCAACAACCATGTGGGTCACACATCACTGGTCGCACATGCATTACCATGATGTCCCTGCACACATACATGCATACATGGCCTATGGCACACATACAGGCAAGTATCATAGAACCAGCACACCGCAACATGCCCTGTCTCACACAGTAATGCTTGGACACTTACCGCTCAACTCCAGACGGGCCTCCCTCTCAAGGATCTGGGCGTGGAGCGCTGGGCGTACGCGTTCCAGGACCCTCATCTGTATGGAACTCATGCAGCCCCGGCCCCCCTCCACGAGGCGCCGGGCCTTCACAAGGGTCCTGGACCTCAAGTCCTCCCAGCGCTTCTTGATCTTCAGGACGTCGCGGGTTGCCACCCCCTCCGCGTTGATGGCAACCACACAGTCGGCCCAGATCCTCTGCCATCCTTCCTTGCTGGCGCGGGACGATCCAAAGAGGGCATCATACTGCCCCAGGACATGCTCCACCAGGACACCAACTTCGGTGGCAATGAAGCTGGTGCCCCTCTGCCCCTCTGGCCTGGGGTTGCCACTGGTGCCAGATGTGGAAGTGCCCGACATGGCAACCCCAGAGGCAGGTGTGGGTGGGCAACTGGGTCCTGGGGCTGGGCTGTGGAGCGATGTAATCCCAGTCGGGAGTCTTCAGTTCAGGCAGGGGTGGACACAGCAACTGGACCCCTGCAGATGGCTGATGTGCAGGCACCAAATGACAGGGCACGGTGGCAGCAGGCAGGCAGGCAGGCAGCAGCAGATGGCACGTGGGAGGCTGCTCGGGGCACTGGGGGGCAGTAACTCGGCCTTCTGGGCAGGAGCGTGGTCTTCCGTGTGTTTTCGCGTGGCCAGCTTGATACGGAGTGATTTGGCACGTGAAAATCCTGCACGTCAGCGTGAAATCCGAGGAAAGGCCCTTAGCGCGTAAGCACGTCAGCACGCATACGCGATTCTATTGGACCAGAGTCCCTCAGCGCGTAAGCGTGTCTGTGACGTGACCCGCACGGGTGTTCCCCACTCAGCACGTGATGACGGGGCACACGTGGAAATACTGCACGTCAGAGTGTCATCGCGTGTAATTGGACAAAAGTGCGCGTACACGCGATTGGCCTATGTACGTGTATTTAATGGGTGCGCGGGCACTTACACACGCAAGTACGTCAGCGAACCTGTATCCCGTGGTGCGTGTGAATTTCCACACGCTATTGGACTGGGAACTGGATTCCAGGGGTGCGCAGGTCACACGCTGTATCCCGTGGTGCGTGTGAATTTCCACACGCTATTGGACTGGGAACTGGATTCCAGGGGTGCGCGGGTCACACGCTGTATCCCTGTGGTGCGTGTGAATTTCCACACGCTATTGGACTGGGAACTGGATTCCAGGGGTGCGCGGGTCACACGCTGTATCCCGTGGTGCGTGTGAATTTCCACACGCTATTGGACTGGGAACTGGATTCCTGGGGTGCGCGGGTCACACGCTCGCCTAGAACACGCGCAAAGCATAAATTTGCGCACTTTAACAATAACAAGCTCAGACGCCAGGATGAACATACCGTTCCTAGCAGCAGTGGCAGTGGGCTACCAAAGGAGGAGGAGGAGGATAGTCAGGGCCAGAATATTCACACCCAGAACCAGCCATTTCGGGATGCCTGATGACCAGGTGTATGGGAGGTACAGGTTTCCACCACACATTATACTGGACCTGGTGAGTGAGTGGGAGGATGACCTCAAATCACCCACCCTGTGCTCCCAAGCACTCAGCCCCCTGGAGAAGGTCCTCAATGTACTGCACTTCTTAGCCACTGGATCATTTCAGCGGACAAGTGCCATAGTGGGTGGGGTGTCACAGGCCACCCAGTCACGCTGCCTACACCAGGTCTTGAACATCATGACTGCACGCCCATCAGTCCGCAGGCACATATACCTGCCCAGTACACCTGCAGAAAGGCATGCTGCCGCCCTGGATTTTTACGGTGTGGCACGATTCCCCAAAGTGCTAGGTGCCATCGACTGCACCCAGGTGGCTCTACGTCCCCCCAGGGCATCTGAGCACATCTATAGGAACCGCAAGCACAGGCATTCCATCAACGTGCAGGTAGCATGTAATGCCAAGGGAATCATCACCTCAGTATATGCCAACTATCCCGGCTCCACCCACGACAGCTTCATTTACCGAATGTCCACCCTAAGCCGGGACCTAGAAGCTGGGCGGCATGGCGATACATGGCTGCTTGGTGAGTATGTATGCCACTGCACATGCATGCATGTTGGATACTGAGCAAGGTCACAACCCCACCAATGATACCAATCACCACCTCCACAGAGGACAGTGCCTACCCTCTCAGCCCCCACATGATGACGCCAATTCGGAACCCCACCACACCACCCGAGGTAAGATATAACACAGCCCACATTACGACCTGGGGCATAGTAGAGCGCACATTCGGAGTGCTAAAGTCACGCTTTCGCTCCCTTGACACTTCTGGCGGCCAGCTGTTATACGCTCCCCCAGTAGTGTGCAGGATCATAGTGGCAGCATGTGTCCTGCACAACGTTGCAACACGCCGGGGCCTGCCCGTGGACATGGTGGTGGCCCCACATCATCAACCACATGCACAGCCGCTGCGCATGGGAGGGGAAAGGGCACGGGGGGAGGCAGCCCGTACACAGCTAGTGGCTAATTACTTCACATAGAAATCACACCCCTGTGGAGTGCACACTGCCCTGGCACATTCCATCTGACAATCAATGATGACTCAACCTGACACTGATCCTGAATGTCTGGAGAAAGAACTGTGAATACCATATCAGCCTGAGATTGTTCACCTGGAAGTGTCACAATGTGTGCATCCCTACCCACACAGACACCACCAATGCAGTTTTGTGAAGTTACACATTCAAGCAGCTAAAATGATTACCCACTTGCAAAATGCAACAAGAGGACAGTGCCATGTCAGCCAATCCAACCCCAGCACCGCCACACGACACACCGTGCCATGTCATGCTAATTGCAGGTAAACAAAGTAATCCCCACAACACAACACTAGTCTCACTATGAACAGTGTCCCTATTGGAAACCTGCAACACCTGAAATGCTCACAGCAATGCCGGACCAAGAACATACTTGAGCACGTAGTACCATTAACATGACATCACAAATGTTACATATTAGTAGTCTCACCATCTGGAAATGCCTGCACTCCCACCACTACCAACTGTGCAGCGTTGGCGCCATGTAGAGTTGTAGGTGCACTGCTGCCAACATGGACCCCATCTCCAGACTAGAGGTCCTTATGTAGACATGAGGAAGTGACCTGCAAATTGGGAGGTAGACACAGAAGACGAGTTACACATCAAAGCAACATGCAGTGTACAACACAACAGCAATATGCACTAGGAATGTATACACAGTATTGACTACAGACTGCCCACACAGCTCATGGGAGTCCAACGTCACTGTGTAATTCACTGTCACTTGGGCACACCCTTTGCAAGCCCATGGAAACGGGAAGCAGGAGGGGTGTGTGTGACTCAAACCCAAGCATCTGAACCAAATACATTACAAGCCTGCATGTGCCCAGCCACATTGCAGCGTATGCCCACAGGAACCACGGAAGCCAGCAAATCGTCCCAAAAAAATAGGGAATAATATAAATAACAATAAAAATAAAAATAAGAAACAATCAAAAATGGCCATTGATGGGCCCGGGGGGGTTGGGGAGGCCACCCAGGAGGTCCGAGGACAGGATGCACACCAGAACCCACCTGCGTGGATCCTGGGAAAATAAAACACCTCCATGGGCTCATGGCCCACACGGCTACCCTGTTGTGGGAGTATCACTGCTGTCGCTATTATCACCCTGTGCAGCTGCATCCGGAGGTGGTTGCACTATGGGAGGCAGCCCACGCAAGGCCCTAATCTGCTCCTCCATGGCTGCAAGCATGCGGGTGTGGTAGGTTTGGTTCTGGAGGATGAGTGTGCGGAGGTCCCCATGCAACAACTCACGGGATGCCCGGACCTCCCCCCTCGTTGCCTGCATCTCAGCTGAGAGAGTACGGGTGAGACGCTCCAGCTGCTGTTCTGTCCTTTGGTGTGTTGAAGCCTCAAGCTCAACAAGAGTCGTCCTGAGGTGAAGGAGCTCCTGCCTCAGGGCTTCCCTGTGGCCCTGGGACTCAATGGAGATGGCCTCCTGCAGAGTCGCCAGTGCCGCCCGCCTGTCCCTGTTGGACCCCAACATGTCCTCCCTGTGTGACTGGCAGATGGAGTCGGTTGCCTGCTCTAGTCGCTCCATCAGCCTTTCTGGGGGGACAATGGAAGTGGCCACCCTATCCAGGGCCTGAGCCATCATCTCGGATGATGCAGCCTGTTGGGTTGCCATACCGTAAATGAATTGCTCCCATGCGGTATTGCCGGGTGGCGTACGGCCACCACGTCGGCGGGCACCACACCTGTCTGGGGCAAGGCGAACTGCGCCTTGCTGTGCCGGCACTGCCTGAGGCTGCAGGACTGCATTCCCCCTCTGATCTGCTGGCCCAGGAACAGGATCAGATGTCGTGGAGTGTGACCCTGCATCCGTAACCACCGAAGGCGTAGCTGCCAACACTGACATCCCCATGGAGGGTTCTGACCCTGGTGCAGGTGGGTGAGACAGAACAGAATCCCTCCCTGGAACACTCACCTGCCACGGCACGTAGGTCTCATCCGAATCAACACCTGAGTACAGCTCGGGGGAGGTGCAGCCAGAGACACCCCTTGAGAGCACGACCTGCAGCACTTGTGGGTTCTCCCCCACCACCACACCACGTCCCTCACTGGTGGTTGGTCGGCCCTCGGACCCCTCCTGGGTCTGCACCATCTCCACAACCCCAGCAGTATCAGGTGCGTCTTCCCCTGCAAAGACATGAAAACAAAGAAATGGAAACAGGCATTAGCACCATGGCACACAATGAGGGCTGAGAAGCAAGAGAACCAGTACTTGATTGACACATGTCCCACATGACTAAAACCCTCCCATGCATGCACCCTCACTGCGTATGAATTGCAGGCAAATGGTACACACTGATGCCAGCAAGATGGTATATGAACACATTTTGTGCATGCTGCCTGGCAGTGGCATCACACATTGGCCTGTGATTGCCAGGTGACACACACATGCCATCACACAGATGGCATGTACCATTGCTATTGAGTGAAGATGGAGAGGAGGGCAGCACCTATTCATTCAGTCCAGTTCCCGCATGTAATTGCTTTTCTAATTCTAACAGGTCAGATTTTTCACCTGGAGCTGCCAGTCTGAAATGGTCCAATTGCACAGGGACATGTGTGTACAAATGATATCCAGGTAACAAAGTCACTCCACTTCACCATAGCCATGTCAGACATGTGACTAGTGGACAGCGACATGGCTAGTAAAAGTGGGGGAATGCAAACAATCTGACTGAATGAACAGTGAAAAATAAGCAACAATGTTGTGGCAAGGTGACACTTCAAGGGCAACTGGCGTGCAGTTGGGCTAGATGTCTACTGTTGGCAGAAGGGATACTGCTATGGCCAAATTCAGCTGCGCAGGAAGTATTGCATGAAGCACATGGCTGACCCATACGACTCAGGCGCACACACTCTCACCTGGCACACAAACAGAAGCCCTCACACACACACCATGCACATGGATGACACACACATGCATGTGCACTCACCGGACAATGCCTCGTAATCAGCCAGATCTCCCACGCCTTGGATCTGTTCCTCCGTGACGTAGGTCCCAGCGACTGACTCATGTGGAGTGAGTTCCGTGTCTACTACTGGAGACCCACCTCCAGTCACTAGAGTTGCGGCATGACTTGAGGCCAGCTTACTCTTTGCCCTGCGCTTTAGGTCATTCCAGCGCTTATAGCAATCATTGGCTGTGCGCCTCACGATTCCAAGGGCACTTACGATGTCCGCAACGGTCTGCCAGTGTGCCTGGCGTTGTGCAGGTGTGGTCTTGGATCCTGCAACAATGACCATCTCATTGTCATGTCCGGACACATACTGGACAAGTGCATTCAGTTCGTCATCCGTGAAGCTGGGCTTCCTGGACGGGCCGGACTGTGTAGCCGTGTCTGGGGCATCAGCCTGTGCCGGACGAGCACTCTTCCTCTTCCGCTTGGAAGGTGGTGGTGATCCTGAGTGTCCTGCGCCGCTCTGGACACTAGGGGCAGGAGCCCTGGTGGACTCTGTATCAGGAGTGTGGGATTGCACACTCAGCATGGGAGTTGGTGCAGGCATTGGCTCTAGTGTGATGGTGTCAGGGGGAATGTCAGCAGCATGGACTAGGACCGACACTGTCCTGGCTGGGTGTGTGAGGGCTGGGGTGGACGGAGCCGCAGCCTCTCCGCCCTGCCTCCTTGGTGCAGCAGATGACCTTGCTGCCCCAGATCCACGTGGCATGATGGCATCAACGTGCACCAGCGCACGTGTCGTAGCCCTGCTGACCTGGAAGTCAGCCATGGAGTCAGCCAGGTCTGGTGCCACAATGGGCTGGTCCAACAAGGGCTGAGCATGGATGGTGTCAGCCACATCAGCCTCAATGGGAGGGGTGGGGGGGGATTATGGGTGCCCGTGACTGGTCCTCCACACATGGGGGGACAGGCTCACCCTGCAAGTTACGACCACGTCCCCTACCGGATCCACCACGGCCACCACTTGTGGCTCTTCCACCTTTGCCACCCTTACGGAATCCTCGCCTCCCAGCCATGGCACTGATGTTAATGTGCGTATGGGAGTGGATGTAGACTATTGTCCTGGGCAATTGGGGGTCAAAGGGGTTGGGTACCAGATGGTAATTGTACCCTAGTGCTCTAGCAAGGCTGAATGTAACCCCCGGGGAAAGATGACGGGTCACGCAACGCACAGGAGGCCCAAAAAAGGGAGATGACGTGCACGCAACCCCTCCTAGACCACGTGTGCAGAAAGAAAAACCTGCACTACGCTGTGGCACCCAGTAACACAAGAATGAACGTATGCGTGTCACACGCAGCCTAGAATGACCTCTGAAGGGTTAGGCTACACACGGGGCAAGCACAGATGTTAGATACGTGCGTGACTCACCGTCTGCCTGGTAAACGAGCGTGTAAAAGAAGCACGTTTGGCTGGCAACACCCCCGCCAAAAGAAGATTTGTACGCTGTCTGAGGAGACAGGACAACAGTAGAAGGGAACACTGTTTGAGGGAACAGGCCCAGGTAAACCAGTAAAAGAGAAAAAAGAGAAAAAGCTGTCAGAGGTAACAGGGAATACGAACTTGAAACGCCGTGAAGTAAATCGCGTGTGAAACGACAAGAAGTACAGAATTCACCCACTCGCTCTCCACGAAAAGCACGTACCAGGAAAACGTGTTCTACACGTACCTTTTATACAGGCCCACACGTCCAGCGTCACTTACGCGGCGTGTACGCGCTAGGGCCATTTCCACCAATGACATGCTTTGTCACTTCTGCGTGTAGGGCCATTTCCACCAATTACACGCTTTGTCACTTCTGCGTGTAGGGCCATTTCCACCAATCACACGCTTTGTCACTTCTGCGTGTAGGGCCATTTCCACCAATCACACGCGATTACACACTGACGTGCAGTCTTTCCACGTGTGCTCTGTCATCACGTGCTGTGTGGGAAACACCTGTGCGGGTCGCGCTGAGGGCCTTTCCTCAGTTTTCACGCTGACGTGCAGGATTTTCACGTGCAAAATCACTCCGTACCAAGCTGGCCACGCGTACGCACACAGAATACCACGCTCCTGCCCGGAAGGCCGAACTACTGCCCCCCAGAGCCCGAGCACGCTCCCACCTGCTGCTGCCTGACTGCCTGCTGCCCCTGCACTGCTGGGGGGTGGGGGTGGTGGGTGACATGGGTGGGGGCCTGGTGGAGGCTGCCACTGCACTGCTGGGGGGTGGGGGTGGTGGGAGACATGGGTGGGCGCCTGGTGGAGGATGCCCCTGCACTGCTGGGGGGTGGGGGTGGTGGGAGACATGGGTGGGGGCCTGGTGGAGGATGCCCCTGCACTGCTGGGGGGTGGGGGTGGTGGGAGACATGGGTGGGGGCCTGGTGGAGGCTGCCCCTGGTGACTGAGGGGATGGGGGTGGTGGGAGACATGAGTGGGGGCCTGGTTGAGGGTGCCCCTGGTGACTGGGGGGGTGGGGGTGATAGGGGACATGAGTGGGGGCCTGGTGGAGGGTGCCCCTGCACTGCTGGGGGGTGGGGGTGGTGGGAGACATGAGTGGGGGCCTGGTGGAGGGTGCCCCTGGTGACTGGGGGGGTGGGGGTGGTGGGAGACATGGGTGAGGGCCTGGTGGAGGATGCCCCTGCACTGCTGGGGGGTGGGGGTGCTGGGAGACATGAGTGGGGGCCTGGTTGAGGGTGCCCCTGGTGACTGGGGGGGGTGGTGGGAGACATGAGTGGGGGCCTGGTGGAGGGTGCCCCTGCACTGCTGGGGGGTGGGGGTGGTGGGAGACATGGGTGAGGGCCTGGTGGAGGATGCCCCTGCACTGCTGGGGGGTGGGGGTGGTGGGAGACATGGGTGGGGGCCTGGTGGAGGCTGCCCCTGCACTGCTGGGGGGTGGGGGTGGTGGGAGACATGGGTGGGGGCCTGGTGGAGGGTGCCCCTGCACTGCTGGGGGGTGGGGGTGGTGGGAGACATGAGTGGGGGCCTGGTTGAGGGTGCCCCTGGTGACTGGGGGGGGTGGTGGGAGACATGAGTGGGGGCCTGGTGGAGGGTGCCCCTGCACTGCTGGGGGGTGGGGGTGGTGGGAGACATGGGTGAGGGCCTGGTGGAGGATGCCCCTGCACTGCTGGGGGGTGGGGGTGATAGGGGACATGAGTGGGGGCCTGGTGGAGGCTGCCCCTGCACTGCTGGGGGGTGGGGGTGCAGGGGGACATGAGCAGGTGTGCAGGGTAGTCCCCTGTTTTGTGGGCTGCCTGCAGGGGCCGTGGAGGGTGTACAGGGAACACCAAGGAGGACCCACCCAGCCTAATCGCGTGTGTAACTTCCCACGCACCCCTGTAATACACGTACCAAGCCAAATCGCGTGTGAGAATTCCCGCGCACCCCTGAAATACACGTACCCTGCTGAAATCGCGTGTAAAACTTCACGCGCACCCCTGAAATGCATGCGCCCAGGCTATTCGCGTGTGGAACTTCCCGCGCACCCCTGAAATACACGCGCCCAGGCTATTCGCGTGTGGAACTTCCCGCGCACCCCTGAAATACACGCGCCCAGGCTATTCGCGAGTGGAACTTCCCGCGCACCCCTGAAATACAGGTAGCACGCTGGGAGACATGAGTGGGGGCCTGGTGGAGGCTGCCCCTGCACTGCTGGGGGGTGGGGGTGATAGGGTACATGAGTGTGGGCCTGCTGGAGGATGCCCCTGCACTGCTGGGGGGTGGGGGTGGTGGGTGACATGGGTTGGGGCCTGCTGGCAGGTGCCCCACAGTGCTGGGGGGTGGGGGTGGTGGGAGACATGAGTCGGGCATGAGTGGGGGCCTGGTGGAGGCTGCACCTGGTGGCTGGGGGGTGGGGGTGGTGGGAGACATGAGTGGGGGCCTGGTGGAGGCTGCCCCTGCACTGCTGGGGGGTGGGGGTGGTAGGAGACATGGGTGGGGGCCTGGTGGTGGGTGCCCCTGGTGGCTGGGTGGTGGGGGTGCAGGGGGACGTGAGCAGGTGTGCAGGGTAGTCCCCTGTTTTGTGGGCTGCCTGCAGGGGCCGTGGAGGGTGTACAGGGAACACCTGTGAGGACCCACCCAGCCTAATCGCGTGTGATAATTCCCACGCACCCCTGTAATACACGTACCCAGCAAAATGGCGTGTGATAATTCCCACGCAACCCTGTAATTCACGTACCCTGCCAAATCGCGTGTGATAATTCCCGCGTACCCCTGTATTACACGTGCCCTGGCTAATCGCATGTAAGACTTCCCGCGTACCCCTGTAATACACGTTCCCTGGACACACGTTCCCTGGACAATCGCGTGTTGAACTTCCCGCATACCCCTGTAATACACGTTCCCTGGACAATCGCGTGTTGAACTTCCCGCGTACCCCTGTAATACACGTTCCCTGGACTATCGCGTGTTGAACTTCCCACGCACCCCTGAAATACACGTACCCTGGCACCCTGGCTAATCGCGTGTATAACTTCACGCGTGCCCCTGATATGCACGTTACCCGCTTTGCGTTCCTTGTTTGGCAGCCCTGTAAACTGGTCCAGGGTTAGCGCAGCCCTTTGCGATGATTTAGCGATTTTGATGGCTTTTCCTTGCGCGAGGGCGTTCTTGGGGGCGTTACTGGCGCTGCTGCAGGGTCGCTGCGATACTCTGCGCCACGGCTGGTTTGGGAGCCTGAAATCCATGAATACGCTGTGCGCGGAAATCGGTTTTAGCGCACGTGCCTGGCGCAGACAATCGCACGCGGACACTCTGCGCGAGCCGCTTGCGACACTTTTCTGCGAAATTCTATGAATTACCCTGTTAGTGTGCAAAAAAAAAAAAATTATTACTACTAATGCATTTGGAAGTTTGTGTGCCGTTGAAATTTCAGATTGCACATTACCGCTGTCTGTACAATGTCACTACAATTTCCCGGCCGCGTAAAGGGCGTCTGCTGTGACTCCTGCTGTTTGGCTGTGCTGCTGTTAGATTATTCCCTCCTGAATACAATTACATTTCATCACAGCGTGTTCCCCTCGTGCCCCTTGATGTAAGGCCGGCTGTCCGCGAGCGAGAGAACCCCTGCAACGCTGCAACGCGGGTTGAAGCCCCGCCCACTTTTGAGCTCCGCCCATTCCAGGAAGTGAGGATTCAAAACAGGAGCTCAGCAACCCTTGCGGCGTGAAGCCCGGCCGCGTAAAGGGCGACTGCTGTGACACCTGCTGTTTGGCTGTGCTGCTGTTAGATTATTCCCTCCTGAATACAATTACATTTCATCACAGCATGTTCCCCTCGCGCCCCTTGCTCTGTGTAAGGCCGGCTCTCCGCGAGCGAGAGAACCGCTGCAACGCTGCAACGCTGCAACGCGGGTTGAAGCCCCGCCTACTTTTGAGCTCTGCCCATTCCAGGAAGTGAGGATTCAAAACAGGAGACCAGCAACCCTTGCGGCGTGAAGCCCGGCCACGTAAAGGGCGACTGCTGTGACTCGTGCTGTTTGGCTCTTTGCTGCTTTTCTGCCGTCTGCCGACTGTAGGGCTCTTCTGAGGAGCTGTGTCACCTCAATTGCACAAAGAGCTACCGGATCAAGGAGCAGAGTCCCAGTCCACTCCCTTGCTCTTCCCGTTTGATTGTACTCCTTTTGCCGCGGCGACGTAAACAATGACCCTACTGGCAGATGGCCCACTAACCCGGAAAAAATCTTCACTGCAACGGCGCTCGACAAACCCTTGGTCCAGGATGAAAGCTGTCGCCGGGGCTAAGGTAAGCAAAACAACTGGTCACGCGCTTATGGCTGCAAATAGCTCATTCACACCAACAAGCCCAATAACAACAGGGGGCACCAGTTCTCTAACGCCCCCTGCATCGTCGTCTCTCGACGAGCGATGCGTGCCAACTGATTACTTAAATCCATCTGTGCTGCCTATTGTTTCATCGGAAGCTCCAGCAGCCCAGTTGGACAATTCTCGCTCACTAGGCACCCCTGCTATCAATCTCGAATGCAATCCAGCTTCTAACGGTGAACTTTCTGCAAGCACAGCTGCCAGCGAAACTGACTTGTTAGCACACAGAGTGGCCAACGTGGATCTGCTGAATTCACCCTGCGCTTCAGCCGCCATTCTGGCGCTTCGGTCTGACGCTAAAGCGTCTGTCACATCACGACCGGTGAAATCGGTATCTACAGCCCATGCGCCCGTTCAGAACAGTAATTCTACCAATGTAGTTGATTTTTGGACAGAAAAAGGTCTCCCATCACACTTAGTGACTGATGAAGAACTGCTAAAAATCTCAAATCTAGGAGTGGAAAAACTCCCGACAAATAACTTGAGTTCCAAACAAGCTCTGAATAACAAACGACTATCTATGCCTACTATGGCATCGACCTGTCCTCTTACTGCCAAAGACACTCTGTTACAGGAGATAACCTCTAGCTGTTTCCCGGCTCAGCCGCGTTGTCTACAGATTGGCTTGGTCAACGCCAAAAATGTATTGAGGCCCCCTGTTAATATTCCATGTTCTCTACTTACAACCAATCCAACTTGCTCTCTAATTGATTTCACCATATTAAAACCAGCAGGTCGAGCTATTTTAGGAGCAGCACTTGAATGTACTGAACCTGAGAACGACAGTGCTTTGGCCTGCCAAGCACCTGATGTTGGGCGACCCTCATTGTCGAGTATAAATGAACAGTTCATTGATGCTAATCCTTCAAGTACTCCTCAACTCTTAGCACCAAAATCCAATCCACTCCCCACTCACCTCGATCGGAGTGCGATTGCTCGTGCTAGTCGCCTGCAAAGAGTTGCTGAGCTCAAGGCAAAATGCACTTCCATCATACATCCCTTGCACGAAAATCCAACGCTGAATGCGAGTACTCCGCACCCTATGCAACCTCAGTTCAGCGAAGAAGTTCATCCAATGAATTTTGCAAAAAAATGTTCCACCTTCAATCAGCATTACAATCTGGACAATTCGGCTTGCTCTTCGTCACTCCATGATTTTGCACCTCAATCATTTGGCATTTCATCTGAAGCACTTTCTCAGATACATAACAATGTGCTAGCCGCTTCTGCTGTTGCCCTAGCACCATTCACAAAAATGTTTGAATCACTGATTGGAACTATAAGTGATCAAGGTGCTGCCATTTCCAATTTAATATCTAAAATTGACAGATTAGAACACTTTTCGAGTTTTTTCAAGTTCAAATGACAACTAATGCTGAAAATGCGGTGAGATGGCAAGACAGGCTGTGCGATTTAGCTGCACAACATCACTGTCAAAACGACGCCTTAATGGAGGTCCTCCTGGACTCTGTGAAATGGATGCGAAAAAATACAATCATCCCCGCACGGGGCGCCCCAAAGACACGAGACATTTCACCTGGATCTCATAATTCTCAACCTATAACTGCATCTGTGACTGCTCCTAATGAACCTTCACAGCCTGGTCCACCACCGAGCCTGTTGGCTCCTTCTCATGATTCTCGAGATCCAAACCAGAATATGCAAGGTCCAGTCCCTCAAGCGAGCAGTCTCGCATTAAATGCTATTCCGCTTACAGGAAGCGCACCAGCTCAAACCTCCACATCAGTAAATTCATTCAACATATTCAAAGGTCCGGCAAAAACAATCAATACAACCCTTGAAAGTAAACTGAAAAAGTCATCTGGAAAACAAGCACAGCAATCCAAACAAAAAATGTACTCCACCGAAACAAATACAACAAAAGGTAAAAAAATTCATAAGAAACAAAACAACTCCTAAGAAGACAAGCCTGTTCACTCGATCAACTCATACAACTACTGCGAAGAGCATTGCCAGCAATGCTCCATTAAGATCGACAGGTGCCACACTGAATCCTTCAAAGATCTTGGCAAAACGCTGGCGTATAGCATCCAATGACTCTTCCTCTGACAATGGCATTTCTGATCCCTCTGTTGATTTATGCAACTTATCGACTTACTCAGCTGATCCTGAGAATTCCACCATTGTCTCTATTGAAGCCCAAGCCGCAAAATCAACTGGGTCTTCAACGATGAGGAATCTAGAGGCAAACAAAACTTTGAGGATACCGCAGGCAAGACCCAACGATCGACAATTTTCTCCCATGACGAAAAGGCCTCCTCAGCAAGCGCTAAGCTCGAGGTTAAATCCTAAACAAACGTCGAATCAGATAAAATCGCGTTTGCCTCTAGCTCAGCGAGTCTCCCGACCCGGAAACCTTGAGACTCAAGCATGCAAGTGGAAACTCTGTCTCCAAAACATCCACTCAGATGGCAACGAAGTCAATTTTAACAGAAGAAACATCCTAAAATTGCTTGCTTGTATTCCACCATTACGCGCGATCTCATGAGACGATATTAAAATTGTGGAATATATCACTGAAACATCTTCTGACCAAGTCCTTCTTCACATTTCTTCAGCGGCTGTAAAAAACATGCTACTTCATGCAAATGAAGATCTTTTGGTCTATGGTTTTGATCTTACTCTCGAGCCACCTGCCCCGAGATTTATTTCATCTTCCAAGACAAATCTTGACCATGAAGTAAGCCATGGAGCCGCAAAGCGAGCGGCCCTGCGTCAGTCCCTAGCTTCATCTCCCGATATTCTAGACGTTGCCACGCATCAGTCATTTGAAAGAAGAGCTAACAACGCGAAAAGATTTCCAAACGGACCACGTAAATAGCAATGACCTAATGCCAAACAACAAGAGCTAATTCTACTGTCATGGAATATGAGAGGATTCACTCACTTATTTAATACATTCCACAAACCTTTGGAGAATGTATTCGTCATATGTTTACAAGAAACGTGGCTATGAGATCCCCTTACACGCGATGGTTTTACCACTCTGATAAACCCAGCTGGCAAGAACCCAAAAGGCCGGCCTTTTGCAGGTCTAATAACTCTCTTGAAAATCCGGAACTGGTGGACGTTGGTAGCCTCCACGAACCCAAATCCATTTGTGCAAAGCACTTTGATCAAACTTTCGCTGAGAGCCACTGTTTCTAATCTCTTAATAGTAAATGCATATTGGAATCCCGCTATGATCTCATCAACATCTTTCATCCAGTCAGTATTGAATGAAATCACCAACACTTTTCTAGAACATGATAACGTTTCCGTACTCATCTGTGGAGACCTCAACTGTAGTTGGTTTAAATTCGATCTACTTACCAAGTCAAATGTTCGATTGCCTGATCTCGAAGTCATTCCGAGAGGCCAAACTTGGGCTAAGGATCTCCTGGAATGCAACTGCCAGATGTTAAATGGAACAATTCAAGGCGACTCTCCTGCTAATCGACATGGCATAGCATGGCTCGAACAAATACTCTTGATTATATGTGGGCCTCGACAGATTTTCTTGAAAAAGCCATTTCTCTTAATGTGCAGCCGATGTCATCTAGCGATCATGATATGCTGTGACTTGTTTGGTGCAAAGAGTATTGTAACATGCCTGAAAAATACTTGCACCAACTACAATCAAATGCTGCAGGCAATCGATTGAGAACTAATGGATCTGCTATTGCCCATCTAAGCCACAGTCTAAACGTACTCCAGACAGTAGAGTGCACGCCACTGCTGATGGACCAAACTCAGACAATTTTCAACTCAAGAGTCTTCGGGTCATTGCCAAAACACCTATATAGCTCTGAAATAGCAGCGGCAAAAAAACTATTAGGGAAGGATCTTAGGCAAATCAAAAGAGAGCTGAGGGACCCGCATTACAAGGCAATGGAAGTCAAGAAGCGGCAGCAATCATACCGAAATTGGCTAAGATCACATCTAATCATCATCGATTAAGGACGAGCAGAAACAATGCTAAAACTTCTGGTACAGAAAAATACATGTGAAATCTGGGCCACTTTAAATAAAGGCCGCTCAAAATCTACTCCAGCAATTTCAAATTGAATTTCAAGCGACAAATGGCGAGAATATTTCACTCTAATATATGAAAAACCTGTATTTGAAGTTCTCCCGCTGTCCGATATGATAATTTCCACTTGGGACATTACACCTTCCTGTAAAGAGATTGAATTTGCAATCTCTAAGCTGAAAAATTCAAGAGCCGCTGGCCATGACCAAATATCATATCTTATGCTCAAAAAGCATAGTGTATACTGGGCCAAATTTATCCACAAGTTGTTTTTTCAGATCACAATCAGCAGGAGGCTTCCCTCTTCTTGGTCCAAGGCAATTGTAGTTCCTATATACAAGAAGGGCTGTCAGGCCGATCCTGCGAACTATCGCCCGATCGCCCTTTTTGACACTATTGGCAAGATTTTTGGAACTTTCTTGCGCCAACAGTTGGTAAATTGGGCTCTTTCAACTGGAAAACTTGACTGTCGCCAAACAGGTTTTACAAAAAACGTGGGAACTGATATGAATCTTACAATCTTGTCACTCTTAAAACTGTCAGCATTGGAGGCGAAAAAAAGAATCTTCTTTGCATTTGTCGACCTTTGACAAGCTTTTGACGCCATCAACCGGATTAAACTATGGGCAAAACTACGCTCGTGGCATTGTCCAGATCATCTGTTAGATCCCATCATCGCCCTGCATTCCAATACTTCGATTCAAATCAGAGTCAATTCACAAGGCGACCTTACAGATCCAATAAGAACATTTAAAGGCGACAAACAAGGTTGTCCACTTGCAGCAGATCTTTTTAAACTGTTCATAGCTGATTTACCGGAGTGGCTAAAGTCTGTCCATTGCTTTCCTCCCAAGCTTAACGGTTACTTTGTAAATCACCTGGTCTACGCTGATGACATAGTGTTGGTCGACCAAATACAAATTGGCCTCCAACATCTTCTTTCTCGCCTGCAGGAGTTTCTATCTGCCAATTAGCTGTGTTTAAATGCAGAGAAAACAAAAATCATGTGCATCGGACTATCCATGTCAAGGAAAGACAAGTCTTTCCAATGGCGCATAGAAAAAAAAGCACTCAATGTCGTCAAGTCAATCCGTTATCTAGGTGCAATGGTCAACGACTCGGTTTGTGAAGCTGCCTGGATTGGCGATTTGATGGCTAAAATAAAGATTTTGAGTCTGCAAGCTGTTAAAATCAACATTGACTACGGGAAACTCTCCATCACACCCGTTATAATGTTTTATCTCCAAAAGTAATCCCAACAATCACCTTTGGCGGCGAAGCTGCCTTGAATATTAACTACAACATTTGGAGCCGATTGGAAGGAAAGTTTTGGAGACGTGTTTTGAACCTTACAAATTACATCTCAATGTCAGCCCTGAGATACGAGCTAGCTCTGAATTCAACTTATATGACAATTGTCTGGAAATCTTTATCTACCTTGCGTAAGATACTACTTGGTTCCTCTATACCGCATACAACATCTTCAAGCCGGGTAAAGAATCCACTGACAACGTCCTTATTCATGCATGGAAGCTCAAACTAAATCTAATTATGGTTGAAGCAGGCATATCTGAAGAAGAGCTAATCCAGCGCCCACAACAAGCTAAAAAGAAGCTAGCAACATGGGACTGGATCACAACTTACAACAGCCGCTTAACCGTCAAATCTACCTTGCCTTCTTCCAGAAGTATGGTCAAATTACACTGTCAACCAAAATATCTCACAAATTGTCCATCGCGTCATCATAGGGCACAATTCCTAAGGCTACGATTGTACGCTCTAAACACCAACGAGATACTTTGGATGCGCAAGAACAAAGAAACAGTCAACAATAACTGCCGATTCTGTAAAACAACAGAAGTCGAGTCTCTAAAACATCTAGCAGCCATATGCCCTATGTTGACAGGTCTCCGCGAAGTGCATTAAAAGGAATTCAAACCACAATACTATGTGTCAGATGATTGGTGGGACTATGCTGTAGCAGGTCATAACATTAAGCTCTCCTGTAACTTAATCAATTTTTTCGATGAAGTTCTAAAGTTAGTTCCTAACTGAATGTCGTGAGTAATAGAAAGTCACGCCATCACAGTCGATGTAGTTTTATGTGACCGTGTCTCCTAACAGTCCAACTTGTATTGTTAAATCTGACTTTGGCAATTCTAAGGAGGAGATGGAAATGAAAATGCACTTATTTTTCTCTGAAATGTAACAAAAACATGATATAACATATCAAGTTGAAGTTTTACAATAAAAATAAAAAATAAAAATTCCACTATTACCTATGAAATGTATGTGGCATTGATATTTTTTTACCTATTATGCAGATTGTACATTGTCGCCATTTGTAGGGAGTCAGTACATTTCCCCATATAACATGAATAGTTTATAGAAATGTTATGTGTTACACCTTACATTTCCGCTAAGGCTTCATATTGATAGATCTTTTTTGTCATTTTCCCCTCGGCTACTTCCTTCCCTATTGCGAATGTCACGTTTCAAAAGCAATGCTTCCTTATACCTTCTCACTACACATTTCTTCACCCATTTCACCTTGTGGCACTTACACAAAAATGTGTGCACAGGTCAGTGGTAATGGTGTTGCTTGCAATATTTCTGCCATTGGTGCACTTCACTTCACAGGGTTTGTTGTGATTTTGTCCACACGTTAGAAGACTACTTCTTTGCCTTCTGTACGCACATTTTTGCCAAAAATATTCACTGTATGTTCCACACAATTATGTAAAGTTCATTGTGCACAAACAAACACCTTTGTGTTTTACATGTGCACAGGTCAGTGGTAATGGTGTTGCCTGCAATACTTCTACCATTAGTGCACTTCACTTCACAGGGTTTGTTGTGATTTTGTCCACACATTAGAAGACTACTTCTTTGCCTTCTGTACACACATTTTTGACAAACATATTCACTGTATGTTCCACACATTTATATAAAGTTCATTGCGCACAAACAAACACCTTTGTGTTTTACATGTGGTAGTGTTTTTTCATACTTCACAAGTGTCGTCATGTACATAACAAATCAACGGTACGCCTTTCGTCTCTGAAGGGTTGCTGTAGGTATGCTTACTGACCACAATGTCGGGGAGGTAAATACTGTCATTTACTGGTTGGGAAAAAACATTGTATTGCAGTTGCCATGTCCACCAGGCACTGCCTGTGTGTTAAAGGTGTTGCTGATAACCACACATTTTAGAATGAATACAAATGTTCTTCACCCACTACGGTCACACGTTTTCATTTTTACTTTCTGGCAGCTGTAATTGAAAGCGCAAAAAGACTTTCTATGCAACGCCCGCCTTCCCTTTCCATAGTGGCCATCTTGGAAAAGGATTTGTTTTCTTCAAATGGGAACGCCGGAGGCGTTCCTGTTGAAGATAAAAAATCCTTTTTTTTGGTGCAATGAGTTAGTGCCGTAAAATCTGTATTGGTAATGGCATTCATCCCCCATTTTTTTAGGGTGGAATGTGGTTCACTGATTCAATGACCTCGGTATGCACTCTTGCTTCTATTGTGGTGCAAACGTGCCCTGTTGAGTTGTGAACGGGAAGTGTTGCAGTTACAAGTTCGTACAACAATATACAATGTCCTTCCGCACTATCAACGACTCACCCATATTATTGTGAAGTGTGCATGAGTTCTGCACCCATGTGGCCATGCTGTGCAACAGCATATGCTACTGTGCAATTCGCAGAAAGATGGGCAGTGAAGTTAAATGTTGCTTTACAGTATGCTTACGTGTTACCATTGGAATCCTTCTAAATGCTCAACAAAAATGTTGGTCAACTTATGTTATGAATGACTTACAGTACTGCCAACCTATGCAAATCATTCAAAAAATGTTTGTCAAAGGGACATTATGGTTACATTGCCCTACTAAAAACTTCCAAAATTCACTACAAAAAAACTTTGTAAAAAGGACGTTATGATTACAAGTAAAATCTAAAAACCCCTGAAATTTGGCAGTTATGGTAGGCTAATCACCCATTTTTCCCATCAGCACTCTCCACTGCTACCACTACCACCCCGGACATAAAAGATGCCACCATACATGTCATTGATGCCATCACTGACACCATCACATCTTTAGGCCCTTTCTTTTATGTCAGCTAAGCAACCATAACTCGCGCCACCACCGTGCACTGCTAAGACTAACACCCAGGATATCAAAGATGACATGACAAATGTCATTGATGACATCACTGATGACATCAAATGTCTGGCTTACTTATATTTTGTCATTGAAAAATCTAGGCCAGGTAGTTTTCTTCACTGACAGTCACAATATAAAAATTCAAAAGGTGCTGTACATGAAAACGTTAACCTTCTCATATGTTCTTAAAGTACATGCCTTAGGGTTTGCTCTCAGATCATGGTACACATGCATGGGGCAATAGAAGGCATCCAACATAGAATTAATTTGCATACAGGAAGATAAACTTTAATTCCATTAACATTTTCTGATGATGCTGTTTCTTTCTTCCTTCATTTAGTTTCCCTGTGTGTGCCTCTAATTTGTATGCATTGTGGGTCTTCATATGTATTGTTTCTACTACCACAAGTGTATATGAAGTCTTGCATTGTTAGCTAGTTATTGCATGTTCACCATTACATAAACACCCCTCACATCTTGCTACCAACATAATACACACAACCCCTTGCAGGTAGGCATTTTTAATTGGCATTATTTTCACATGTGATGTCATCAATGACATTTGTCATGTCATCTAATTGACTTGTGTCATGTTCACGGACACCCAACGTGTTCGCTGATTTGTTGGCGATAATCGTGAGGTGCGTCAGAGTTTTGGAAACGCCCGCCATCTTGGGACATCGGCCGGTGTCCGTAGACATTGCGGTAAAAACATGAAAAAAAACAACATTGCACTTGTCAAACTTAACAAATAATCTCTGGGGAGGTGAGGGGTGATGAGGATGGGATGGAATATGGCTGCAAGAAGCAGAAAAACAGGCAGTTTTCACCCCGAAAGTCCGCGAACAGTTCAGATGTTCGCGAACAGTCCTGAGAAGTTCGTGGACACCTTGGCATTACAGGATTGGTGAAATGCAGTTCTTGGATGGCTTATAAGTTTGGCGCCACTTACATACTTTTACATTCTGATTCTGAGCGAGTATGCAAAGTTTGGTGGGATTTTGTCACGAGGGGGCAAAATTAGAGGGGGGTTCCAAAACAATGTAAATGCTTATAAATGAGGTGCCATTTGATGAATCTACACTTAATTTGGCAAACTGATAATAGATCTAGATACAAATGATTTTGCGAAGTTCGGTGGGATTTTGTCGAGAGGGTGCAGAATTAGAGGGGGGGTCCCAAAATATTGTAAAGGCTTATAAATGTGGTGCCATTTGACAAATCTACACAAAGATTTGCAACAAGATTATAGATCTAGATATAAATGTTTTCATAAAGTTTGAATGGATTTTGTCAAGTGGGGGCTAGGTTATATGATGATTGTATATTGTATGTGCATCATTTGACACTTTTGAAAAAATAAAACATGGGTGGATTTCCAGCAAACTTGTGTAAGAAGCATTGAGAAGGACATGAAAGCATGGTTTTGCAAATGTGCCCATGTTTTAATTTTTGACAAGTGTCATAATGTAGGTACAAAAAATAGCGATATATCTTTTGTGACTGAGGTGTAGCCTGTGGCCATGGGCAGTGGCCAGATTGTCTGGGACATGGAAATAGGGTCATGATCCGGACAATCTGGCTACTGGTTATGACCATGAGGGATAAAACATGGGGTTAAAGTGGCCATGTCCACCTAGGACTGGCTTTGTGGTAAAGTTATTCGAAATTGGGATAGATTTGAAAAGGAAGAAAAATGTGCTCATGGTAATATAGTTATAGAGTTCTCTTTTTGCCTTCTGCGGGCTGCCATGGAAAGCGAAGAGGGACCCTGTATGGAACCCCGCCCTCCCTTTCTATGGTGGATATTTTGAAAAAGGATTTTCCTTCCTACACCGGGACGCCACAGGCGTCCCGGTGTAGGAACAAAAATCCAGCACCCTGGGTTCCCGCTTTGGGAACCTAGGGTGCTAATGTCCTTCATCCTCCATTACAGGGGCTGTAATGGGGGGATAATGGTCCAGAGACCTCTCTATCCACCATTGCTTCGCTTGGGCTGATAACTTGGGCTGCCAGGCCGGTATCCACCATTCCATCCCTGGAACGGAGGATAAACACCACAATATTGCCATTAGCATAACACACAATGCAAATGGAAATGTTGGAAAATCTTATTGGGTCTATGTACTTTACTGAGAAATATAAAGCAGATGGAGTCTATAAGTTTTTTTTTGTTCTAGTTTTTAACTGTGAATGGTGGTTCCTAAAGGAACATTTCTTTTATTGTTTTTCGATGCATTTTTTTTTTTGGCAGGATAGCTTAGAATGAAACGTGGGGAGGGAAATGACGGAAGAGGCACCAAACACTAATATGGAGGCTCAGGTGGAACGGGGAAAATGTTGCGCATTTGTTATTTCTAAGGTAGGGGGCAGTGTTTCTCATGCTCCTTGATTACAGCAGTGGTGCTGTCTCTTGGGGAGGAGCGATGGCATTAGTTGATTCCATTTTAAGATAAATAGCAGTTTTGCTAAAAGTATGTACTGTGTACTAGATTGTTAATGGATACGTAGGAATAGGTGTTGGAGCTGTGCAAGGGAAATTTTGAAGTTAAAAGTTCCTAAATCAGTAGAAAATGCAGTTCCAAACTGTCCGCGAAGCACAGATCTTATCGTGAAGTGCGGACAGGTTCTCGGACACGTAATCTGCTGCGCACCAACCTATGGTCATGTGGCACTTTCCGGAAGGTTCGCAATGAAGTCAGATGTTCGTAGACGTTATGGTTAAGTTGCACTAATAAAAAACTATGAAATTCAATAAAAAACTTTGTGAAGGGGACGTTATGGTTAAGTTGCACTAATAAAAACCTATGAAATTAAATGAAAAAACTTTGTTAAAGGGACGTTATGGTTAAGTTGCGCTACTTAAAACCTATCAAATTCAGTAAAAAACTTTGTTAAAGGGACGCTATGGTTACAAGTAAAACCGAAAACCCCCTGAAATTTGCCAGTTATGGTAAGCTAAGCAACCATAACTCGCGCCACCACTGTGCACTGCTAAGAATAACACCCATGACATCAAAGATGACATCACAAATATGATTGATGACATCACTGATGACATCACATGTCTAGCCCCTTCTTTTTTTGTTCACTGACATATCTAGGCCAGGTGAGTTTATTCACTGGCAGTCAAAAAATTTAAATTCAAAAGGTATTACATTTGTAGACGTTGCTATTCTCACATGTTCTTACAGTATTTTCCTTAGAATTCAATCCCATTTTATGATGCACATACATAGGGAAAAAAGCAGGCCTGAAACACAGCAATCATTTATATGCGTAAAGATAATCATGTTGGTTATACACAGTGGCTCATGATACTCCCTCTTGTTTACTTATTTTACTCTCACTGTATAAGCCCCATATTTGTATACAATGTGGACTCTTAATGTTTTGTGTGTAGTAGTAGAAGCATGTAGTAAGTGATGCATTATTACCTACTTAGTATATGTTTCACAGTATGCAAAAGTGTGATACAGAAGTATTCACAGTTTTACTATCCAACATAGGAAAATTAGAAATATTACAAGTCTATGGTGTATGCTGCAGCCAATGCTTTCATTTCTGTATGAGTAGGTTCCTGTTCTATAAACAACACTGCAATGGGATGTTATTTGGAGCAATACATTGCATAATCAAGTATGTAGTTCATAACACATCTCCAGATGACCCTTGGCACTTTTTAGCCAACATTACATTCACAACCCCTTGTAGGGACTTCCTATGAATATTAAATGCACACACGATGTCATCAGTGATGTCATCAATCATTTTTGTGATGTCATCTTTGATGTCATGGGTGTTATTCTTAGCAGTGCACAGTGGTGGCACGAGTTATGGTTACTTAGCTTACCATAACTGGCGAATTTCAGGGGTTTTTCGGTTTTACTTTTAGCCATAACATCCCTTTAACAAAGTTTTTTTACTGAATTTGATAGGTATTTCGTAGCGTAACTTAACCATAACGTCCCCTTAACAAAGTATTTTCATTGAATATGTTACATGGCCACGGTAGTGGCCATGTAGTTATGGTTAAGTTGCTGTTTCCATAGGAAGAACACTTTTTGGGCAGCTTATAACTTTGCTCTCCCTGGACGGATCCTCACCAAACTTTGCAGAAAAAGTATTTGGGTCACTCTGAATTGCAAAGTTTGGTGAGGATTCGTCCAGGGGGGGCAAAGTTATAGGGGGGGTCCCAAAACTTTTTTCTTTCCCATAGACTGAATGGGAAAATTATTTTGCTCGCATCTACAGCCCAAACCGCTGGACGGATTTTCACCAAATTTGGACCAGGAGCAGCGGCTTGGTCCCGAAAGTGTGCTTTTGCAAATTTGGTGAAAATCCGTCCAATAGTTTTTTTTAAAATGACCAAAAAGTAGGTAAAAAAAAATGAGTGATATCTGTGTTCGGTCCGCAGACGGACTTCCCTGTTCGCTCCGCGGAGAGGGTCTGATTGGCCAATCGGCTTGCGTGATGTTCACGGACATGCAACGTGTTCGCTGATTGGACGGCGTGGAGCGTGAAGTGCGTCATATTTTCGGTAGCGCCCGCCATCTTGGATTTGCGGTCATCCGTGGACAGCGCAGTGAAACTTTGTTCAAAATTTGTATTTAGTAGAGTGTGTTGGTGTGTAGGAGTGTTTGGGGAGGGTGGGAGTGTATGAGATAGGATGAAAGTTGTGTTTTTTATGTGTTAGACGTTCTTTTTGTGTTCGATTTGTCTGCGGACATCACAGGTGTTCTGAAATGTTCTAAATAAAGTGAATGGGGGGTGTTCTGAGGACTAAATATGTGTCCGTTTTGTTCGCAAGGAAACTGAAACTGTTCTAAGAACACTTGCAGTGTCCTGAAATGTTCGCAAATAAACAAAATGGGGGTGTCCTGAGGACGCTGTCCATATTGTTCGTCGTCAAGTTGAATATGTTCTAAGAACACTCGCGGTGTCCTGAATTGTTCGCAAATACACAAAATGGGGGTGTTCTGAAGACGTTGTCGAACACTCGCTGTGTCCTGAAATGTTCGCAAATATGAATGGGGTTGTGGCTGACAAGTTGAATGTGTTCTAAGAACACTCGCGGTGTCCTGAAATGTTCGCAAATAAACAAAATGGGGGTGTCCTGAGGACGCTGTCCGTATTGTTCTCTGTCAAGTTGAATGTGTTCAAAGAACACTTGCGGTGTCCTGAAATGTTTGCAAATAAACAAAATGGGGGTGTCCTAAGGACACTGTCCGTATTGTTCGTTGTCAAGTTGAATGTGTTCTAAGAACACTCGCGGTGTCCTGAAATGTTCGCAAATAAAGAAGATGGTGGTGTTCTGAAGACGCTTCTAAGAACACTTGCGGTGTCCGGGGAATATTCGTAGGGGGTGTCCTGAGGACGCTGTCCGTATTGTTCTCTGTCAAGCTGAATGTGTTCTAAGAACACTCGCAGTGTCCTGAAATGTTCGCAAATAAACAAAATGGGGGTGTCCTGAGGACAATGTCCGTATTGTTCGTTGTCAAGTTGAAAGTGTTCTAAGAACTATCGCGTTGTTCTGAAATGTTCGTAGGGGGTGTCCTGAAAACGCTGTCCCTATTGTTCGCTGGCAAGTTGAAAGTGTTCTAAGAACATGCATAATGTCCGCGGACATTAACAGGCCGATTCATGGAATATTTAGCGCGGCGCAAGTGGCCAAAAACGTGTGATTCGCAGTGGAATAGCGAAAATCGCAGTGCAAGTGCGAAAATCGCACGAAAAGCAGCGCACATCGATTCATGCAAGGCCGTGCGCGACAAAACCATCGGATATGCACTAAAAAAGTGTGCAGCGCACGTTGGCGCACACGCCATCTAACGGCATGCGCCAGGTCACAGCGAAAATTGCACAGGCCACAGCGAAAATCGCACATAGCGCGGCGCACACCACAAAAGTAGGCGGAACACGGGGCGTAACACTCGGAATGGGGAACAACTTGCCAAAATGTGGGCGTCACGGGGGAAGTACAGGGTGCAAGTGCGCGGAACGCCCACACGCTCGCCTACAACACGTATTCATGGAATCGGATAGGGCAAAAAAGCGCACGGTCAAACCAGCGCACAGGCACAAACACGACCGCCACAAGAAAGCAGGCGGTAGCGTCTCTGCGCCTGTAATAAATGTGCGCCAAAAGGTGCACCAACAAATACCACTTATATACAGCTATGATGAATGTCCTATACTGTGGCCCTCCAGGACAAATGACGTGCAAAGGGGTACCCACAAACACGGACACCCGCTGACTGAAAAATAACATGTGCATGTATTTCGGGGTGCGCGGGAAGTTTCACACGCGATTTGGCAGGGTACGTGGATTTCAGGGGTGCGCGGGAAGTTCCACACGTGATTTGGCCGGGTACGTGCACGGGAATTTCCACACGCGATTTGGCTGGGTACGTGGATCTCAGGGGTGCGCGGGAAGTTTCACACGCGATTTGGCAGGGTACGTGGATTTCAGGGGTGCGCGAGAAGTTCCACACGCGATTTGGCCGGGTACGTGCGTGGGAATTTCCACACGTGATTTGGCTGGGTACGTGGATCTCAGGGGTGCGCGGGAAGTTTCACACGCGATTTGGCAGGGTACGTGGATTTCAGGGGTGCGCTGGAAGTTCCACACGCGATTTGGCCGGGTACGTGCGCGGGAATTTCCACACGTGATTTGGCTGGGTACGTGGATCTCAGGGGTGCGCGGGAAGTTCCTCACGCAATTTGGCCGGGTACGTGTATTTCAGGGGTATGCGGGAAATTCTACACGCGATTTGGCTGGGTGCTCCCAGGTATTCCCTGTACACCCTCCACGGCCCCTGCAGGCAGCCGACACCACAGGGGACTACCCTGCACACCTGCTCATGTCACCCAGCACCCCCACCCCCCAGCACTGTGGGGCACCCTCCACCAGGCCACCACTCATGTCTACCTGCACCCCCACCCCCCAGCAGTGCATGGGCAGCCTCCACCAGGCCCCCACTCATGTCCCCTATCACCCCCACCCCCCAGCAGTGCAGAGGCAGCCTCCACCAGGCCCCCACTCATGTCTCCCACCACCCCCACCCCCTAGCAGTACAGGGGCAGCACCACCAGGCCCCCACTCATGTCCCCTATCACCCCCACCCACCAGCAGTGCAGGGGAAGCCTCCACCAGGCCCCACTCATGTCTCCCACCACCCCCACCCCCCAGCCATCGGGAGCAGCCTCCACCAGGCCCCCACTCATGTCCCCTATCACCCCCACCCCCCTGCCACCAGGGGCAGCCTCCACCAGGCCCCCACTCATGTCTCCCACCAACCCCACCCCCCAGCCACCATGGGCAGCCTCCACCAGGCCCCCACTCATGTCCCCTATCACCCCCACCCCCCAGCTAGTGCAGGAGCAGCCTCCACCAGGCCCCTACTCATGTCCCCTATCACCCCCACCCCCCAGCTAGTGCAGGAGCAGCCTCCACCAGGCCCCCACTCATGTCCCCTATCACCCCCACCCCCCAGCTAGTGCAGGAGCAGCCTCCACCAGGCCCCCACTCATGTCCCCTATCACCCCCACCCCCCAGCCACCAGGGGCAGCCTCCACCAGGCCCCCACTCATGTCTCCCACCACCCCCACCCACCAGCCACCAGGGGCAGCCTCCACCAGGCCCCCACTCATGTCTCCCACCACCCCCACCCCCCAGCAGTGCAGGGGCTGCCTCCACCAGGCCCCCACTCATGTCTCCCACCACCCCCACCCCCTAGCAGTGCAGGGGCAGCCTCCACCAGGCCCCCACTCATGTCCCCTATCACCCCCACCCCCCAGCCACCAGGGGCAGCCTCCACCAGGCCCCCACTCATGTCTCCTACCACCCCCACCCACTAGCAGTGCCGGGGCAGCACCACCAGGCCCCCACTCATGTCCCCTATCACCCCCACCCCCAGCAGTGCAGGGGCAGCCTCCACCAGGCCCCCACTCATGTCTCCCACCACCCCCACCCCCTAGCAGTGCAGGGGCAGCACCACCAGGCCCCCACTCATGTCCCCTATCACCCCCACCCCCCAGCTAGTGCAGGGGCAGCCTCCACCAGGCCCCCACTCATGTCCCCTATCACCCCCACCCCCCAGCAGTGCAGGGGCAGCCTCCACCAGGCCCCCACTCATGTCCCCTATCACCCCCACTCCTCAGCAGTGCATGGCAAGCCTCCACCAGGCCCCCACTCATGTCTCCCATCATCCCCACCCCCCAGCCACCAGAGGCAGCCTCCACCAGGCCCCCACTCATGTCTCCCACCACCCACACCCCCCAGCCACCATGGGCAGCCTCCACCAGGCCCCCACTCATGTCCCTCTGCACCCAGGTCCTCACAATCCTCAATCATGTGCGTTATGGTCAGCCTCCACAGCCAAAAGGCCCTACCAAGTAACCCATTCACCCACATGGAAATGGAAATTACATGTTACACCCCCAATGTTCATAAAGCAAATGAACCCATGTCCGTCACACACAATGGTTGCAATTGAATGGGAAAACACCCAACATGACATGCATGAAACCAATGAGATGATACCACACAGTGAATTATGGAAACAAAATTGTATTAAAAAAAATTGAATGCAAATGAAATGAAACAAACTACAATGGCAATAAAATAAAGATAAGCTGCATGTCCGTCAAAAAAAATTAAAACTACAAATCCAAATTCAAAAAAATGTTGTCCAAAGTCACATTAAAAATAAAATCAATCCGAGAGAGAAAAATAAATGCAAAGACCATTGCTCCATGGTGAATAAATAAAAACTAAAAAAATAAAACAATCCAATTAAGAACTATGTACAAAACATCCAAGGGTCCATGAGCCCAACTGAACAAAGGAAACCTACAAAAAACCCTAACTAAAATGCAACTATATACAAAAAGTGGAGCAGTGTCCGTCGACTCCAAATCATAAGAAGAAACAAAGGAAACCTAAAACTAAAGAACTATATACAAAGGCGGCGGGCAAGTCCAGCGGCTCACTCTGTGGTGTTCCGGGCCAGGGCATCATCAAACTCCTCTTCGATGTCCCGGAGGCGGTCCTGTTCCATGGCCCCGAGGGTCCGCAGGGATGACGCCATCTGCTCCTCCAACCCCCTGCGGATTGCCTCGAGGCACTCAGCCCGCCTCAGGGCCCTCCGCATGGAGTTCTCCGCCCTGACCATCGTGAGCCGCGCCTCTTCCGCCCGCCACCGCTCCGCACCTATCTGCTGGGCCAACCGCAGCCACACGGAAGACACTTCCCGTCCTGGGTCCTCCTGCCCTCCGGCCGATGCCTGCCCCTCCGATGTTGATGCCCCCGAGCCATGATGCCTCCCACGTTGACTCTGCTGCTGCCTCCCACGCAACCGCCTCTGCCAGCACGACGGCATCCAGGCTGATGGAATCCACCGACGCCGTTGTGCACGTGCCCTGCCTGATGATGCCGGCACATCCTCCATCTGCTGGGGTACAGTTGCTGTGGTGTCCACCCCTGCTGGACCTCCGACTCCCGACTGTGGCAGGGATGGGATCCCCACCGAGCTGGCTGCATTGGTCAGGGTAGGTCCACAGGGGGCCCTGGTGGCATCTGGGCCAGATGACGGCAAGGAGAACGACCGGCGTATAACCTCCACAGAGGAGGAGAGGGCCGCCAGATTGACCGACACATGCAGGAAACCCCCGAACATGGAAGATCCCAATTGGGCCACGTCGGCACGGTGCTCTTCGAGAATTGCACCCGCGAAGCACGCACATCATCACGAATTGCACCCGCGCACATCGCAACCCCAATCAGGACCTTCTCCATACGGCCACGGGTCCCCTCGTCCACAGGTGGAGGGGAGTCAGGTGACATGGACATCCCCTCTACCTGCGGACGGGCCTGGGACGGGGCATCCCTGCTGGTGCATGGTGGTGCACTCACAGGGTCAGGGACAGCGACATGCACAGGCCCCTCCACAGTGACCTGTGCTGCCTCCTGCCCCTGGACTGCACCACTTGCACCAGCAGGGATGCCCCCACCAGGCCCCATGTGTGCCTCAGTGGCGGCCTCCTCCTCCTCTGTGGAAACCACCAACCTGGATGGCTCCTCACCGTCTTCCGCCGTAGCAGGCCCCTGTGGGGGCTCACCCACCCCTTCCGCTGCAGCCGTGGGGGCATCCCCGCCGCCTTGCTCCACAGCGCCGTCTCCGCCCTCTTCTTCACTAGCCGCTGCGTAGAGGGAGACATAGAACACAAGCATCAGGGTACTGTACAATGGTCCCCTACACAGGAAGCAATAGCAGATGAGTACCACTGTCAAAGTACACTTCCATCATGTCCCTCCACAACACATGGGTCAGTCCAGGCAAAACACACACAGTAACAGGCATGGTGCATGCCATGGACATTTCCATACATGTCCAATGGACTCTTGAAACATACAATGATATGGAACTCACATGCATCATGGGTCATGCCTATCACATGCACACACTTCACCACAGTCACATCCATCTGGCCTCATACACCCCAAACACAGCGGATACAAGGATAACTAGGCTGCATCAGTGAATCTGTGCATTGTCACAGACATGTGTCATGCATCCATGGCATTCACAAGTCACAGACACGCAGGTCAGGCACACAGACAGCGCTACCATATATGTACCTGGCATCAGCACCCATCCCTCACCCCCACCCATGTCCAGGAACAGAGACTGGCATGCTCTCATGTGTAAAATCTGCATAGGGCTCCCCATGTCGCATTTAAACACATGCAACGACCATGTGGTTCACACATCACTGGTCGCACATGCATTACCATGATGTCCCTGCACACATACATGCGTACATGGCCTATGTCACACATACAGGCAAGTATCAGACAACCAGCACACCACAACATGCCCTGTCTCACACAGCAATGCTTGGCCACTTACCGCTCAACTCCAGACGGGTCTCCCTCTCAAGGATTTCGGCGTGGAGCGCTGGGCATACGCGTTCCAGGACCCTCATCTGGATGGAACTCATGCGGCCGCGGCCCCCCTCCAGAAGGCGCCGGGCCTTCACGAGGGTCCTGGACCTCAAGTCCTCCCAGCGCTTCTTGATCTTCTGGACGTCGCGGGTTGCCACCCTTTCCGCGTTGATGGCAACCACACAGTCGGCCCAGATCCTCTCCCATCCTTCCTTGCTGGCGCGGGACGATCCAAAGAGGGCTTCATACTGCCCCAGGATATGCTCCACCAGGACACCAACTTCGGTGGCAGTGAAGCTGGTGCCCCTCTGCCCCTCTGGCTTGGGGTTGCCACTGGTGCCAGATGTCGAAGTGCCCGACATGGCAACCACAGAGGCAGGAGTGGGTGGGCAACTGGGTCCTGGGGCTGGGCTGTGGAGCGATGTTATCCCAGTCGGGAGTCTTCTGTTCCAGCAGGGGTGGACACAGCAACTGGACCCCTGCAGATGGCTGATGTGCAGGCACCAAATGGCAGGGCACGGTGGCAGCAGGCAGGCAGGCAGGCAGGCAGCAGAAGATGGCACGTGGGAGGCTGCTCAGGGCACTGGGGGGCAGTAATTCGGCCTTCTGGGCAGGAGCGTGGTCTTCCGTGCGTTTTTGCGTGGCCAGCTTGATACGGAGTGATTTGGCACGTGAAAATCCTGCACGTCAGCGTGAAATTCGAGGAAAGGCCCTTAGCGCGTAAGCGCGTCAGCACGCATACGCGATTCTATTGGACCAAAGGCCCTCAGCGCGTAAGCACGTCTGTGACGTGACCCGCATGGGTGTTTCCCTCATAGCACGTGATGACGGAGCACACGTGGAAAGACTGCATGTCAGAGTGTCATCGCGTGTAATTGGACAAAAGTGCGCGTACACGCGATTGGCCTTTGTACGTGTATTTCAGGGGTGCGCGGGCACTTACACACGCGAGTACATCAGCGCACGTGTATTCCGGGGTGCGCAGGAATTTCACACGCTATTGGCCTGGGTACGTGGATTTCAGGGGTGCGCGGGAAGTTTCACACACTCGCCTACAACACGCACAAAGAAACACGTATGCAAGTAGGAAGCAGGCATACGTCGACCCGCGACGCATACATTTGCGTGCAAAAAACTAACTAGCTCAGACACCAGGATGAATATACCATTCCTAGCAGCAGTGGCCGTGGGCTACCAAAGGAGGAGGAGGAGGATAGTCAGGGCCAGAATTTTCACACCCAGAAACAGCCTTTTTGGGATGCCTGATGATCAGGTGTATGGGAGGTACAGGTTTCCACCACACATAATACTGGACCTGGTGAGTGAGTGGGAGGATGACCTCACATCACCCACCCTGTGCTCCCAAGCACTCAGCCCCCTGGAGAAGGTCCTCAATGTACTGCACTTCTTAGCCACTGGATCATTTCAGCGGACAAGTGCCATAGTGGGTGGGGTGTCACAGGCCACGCAGTCACGCTGCCTACACCAGGTCTTGAACATCATCACTGCACGCCCATCAGTCTGCAGGCACATATACCTGCCCAGAACACCTGCAGAAAGGCATGCTGCCGCCCTGGATTTTTACGGTGTGGCACGATTCCCCAAAGTGCTAGGTGCCATCGACTGCACCCATGTGGCTCTACGTCCCCCCAGGGCATCCGAGCACATCTATAGGAACCGCAAGCACTGGCATTCCATCAACGTGCAGGTAGTATGTAATGCCAAGTGAATCATCACCTCAGTATATGCCAACTATCCAGGGTCCACCCACGACAGCTTCATTTACCGAATGTCCACCCTAAGCCGGGACCTAGAAGCTGGGCGGCATGGCGATACATGGCTGCTTGGTGAGTATGAATGCCACTGCACATGCATGCATGTCAGATACTGAGCAAGGTCACAACCCCACCAATGATACCCATCACCACCTCCACAGGGGACAGTGCCTACCCTCTCAGCCCCCACATGATGGCGCCAATTCGGAACCCCACCACGCCACCCGAGGTAAGATATAACACAGCCCACATTGCAACCTGGGGCATAGTGGAGCGCACATTCGGAGTGCTTAAGTCACGTTTTCGCTCCCTTGACCGTTCTGGCGGGCAACTGTTATACGCTCCCCCAGTAGTGTGCAGGATCATAGTGTCAGCATGTGTCCTGCACAACGTTGCAACACGCCGGGGCCTTTCTGTGGACATGGTGGTGCCCCCACATCCCCAACCACATGCACGCCCGCTGCGCATGGGAGGGGAAAGGGCACGGGGGGAGGCAGCCCGTACACAGCTAATGGCTAATTACTTCACATAGAAATCACACCCCTGTGGAGTGCACACTGCCCTGGCACATACCATCTGACAATCAATGATGACTCAACCTGACAATGATCCTGAATGTCTGGAGAATCAACCGTCAAAACCATATCAGCCTGAGATTGCTCACCTGGAAGTGTTACAATGTGTGCATCCCTACCTACACAGACACCACCAATGCAGTTTCGTGAAAAGACACATTCATGCAGCTAAAATGAATACCCACTTGCAAAATGCAACATGAGGACAGTGCCATGTCACCCAACCCATCCCCAGCACCGCCACACGACACACCATGCCATGTCATGCTATGTGCGGGTAAACAAAGTAATCCCCACAACATGACACAAGTGTCACAAAGTACAGTGTCCCTAATTGAAACTCGCGACACCTGAAATGCTCACAGTAATGCAGGACCAACAACACACTTGAGCAGGTATTTAGCAATAACACTTATCAGCTACTGACCCTCAAAACTACCATTAACATGACATTACGAATGTAAGAAATTAGTAGTCTCACCACCTGGAAATGCCTGCACTCCCACCACTTCCAACTGTACAGTATTGCTGCCATGTAGAGTTGTAGGTGCACTGCTGCCAACATGGACTCCATGTCATGACCGCTGCCTCCAAAGAGTCAGATCCAGCCCAACATCCTTGGAAGCAGGGTCACAACTTCCATTCCAGGCACCAGTCGGTCCCCACAGGGGCCTTTTGGACCTTGTCCTGGCGCCAGTGGCGCCAGGCTCATAAGGGAACCCAGTCCCGGCACAGGAAGCGCCGTGCTCATATTGAGAGGAATGGTGCTTGGGTGGACCTACCTGCTGCAGACCATGCTGCTCACTTACCTGTAGGATGATATCCTCATCCATTCCTGGCTGGAACTACTTTACCTTCTGGGTGTGGCCAGCACCACTCCCTGGGACTGGATACTGGAACTGTTCTGGAAGCTGGAACTTCTTTCTTGCCTGGGCGAGGCTGTGGAAGGAGACACCTAAGCACTCCAGTGGCCTATATAAACCACACCCGATCAGTGCAACGTGCTTCGCGTTATTCTGCACTAGCAGCAGGACGCTCACTGTGTCAGCTCCAGAGAATCTTCAGCTTCTGCATCTGTGAACAAGAAATCTTCAGTCTTACCTCCCGGAAAACCAGTCTTCAGTCTTCAGCAGCGTCTGAAAGAGAACAAGGACACCAGGTTAGGACAAGGCAAAACCAGCGCTGCACTTGCCTCGTCCATCGGTGCATTTCGAGGCCGCGTACCGCACTCTTCATACTCCGGCAACCCTGCGGAAACAAAGAACATTGGTTAGTGAACCTCTGTGATAATTTTGCTTACCTGTGCCACGTATGCCTCGATCTCCGCCAAGCGCTGTTTAACCGCACCTGCAAAAACAAGAAGGACATCATTAGGGGCACTGTACGCCATCACTACTCACGTGCCTTCTAGCTGTAACCTGCTTGCCCATACTCCGGCACGTACCTCGGCGTCCATCTCCAACGCCGGCTGCTACAGCTACCTGAAAAAGCGAAAAGAGACATTAAGAAGTGCATTTAACTTCGAATAACATTCTTTTGCTTACGTGCCTTCACGAGCTCCGGCATTCTTCTCGCTTACCTTATCTGCATACTGGACCTGCAAAGGCAAGAGACATTTAAGGGGACATATAAATAAAACTCCATATTCATATTCAAGCAATTACCGTTCGTGCGGCTAACGACGGCCTTGCTCCCCGACTTCATCCTCTGCAATCAAGAGGCTGGGCTATTAACCAGTAAAGCAACTGGCATTAGCGCCCCTGCACAGACGCAGGATGGAGAGCTCCGCTTTCACCTATCTAAGGTGAGCACATTCAGTCTACGAGTAACGTGGGGAGTCCAGAAAGGGGAAAGTCAGATTGGCCAACCAGACATACATTAACCCCTTGTTCTCCTACTTGCAGACACCTCACCCTCCAGGTCAAAATTACGGTGAGGAGAGGGCCCATCCAGGGTGTTACCAGAGGCCTGCGCGTGATCCTAGAAGACACTGAAATCTCCCAGCCCGGACCTGCGCCTCCGAGGGATTCAGGTGAGCGTTACACTCCATCTCCAAAGTAGAGGGCCTTGTGTAGACATGAGGAAAGGACCTGCAAATTAGGAGGTAGACATGGATGATGAGTTACACATCTATGCAACATGCAGTGTACAACACAACAGCAATATGCACTAGGAATGTACACACAGTATTGACTAGACTACCCACACATGTAGTGGGAGTCCAATGTCACCATGTACGTCAATGTCACTTGGGCACACCCTTTGCAAGCCCATGGAAACGGGAAGCAGGAGGGGTGTGTGTGACAAAAACCCAAGCATCTGAACCAAATACATGACAAGCCTGCATGTGCCCAGCCACAATGCAGCGTATGCCCACGGGAGCCACACAAGGCAACACACTGTCCCAAAAAATAAATAAATAAATAAATAAAACAAAAATGGCCATTAATGGGCCCGAGGGGTTGGGGAGGCCACCCAGGAGGTCCGAGGACAGGGTGCACACCAAAACCCACCTGTATGGATCTTGCGAAAAAAAAACACCTCCATGGGCTCATGGCCCACACGGCTACCCTATTGTGGGAGTACCACTGCTGTCGCTATTCTCACCCTGTGCAGCTGCATCCGGAGGTGGTGGCACTATGGGAGGCAGCCCACGCAAGGCCCTAGTCTGTTCCTCCATGGCTGCAAGCATGCGAGTGTGGTAGGTCTCGTTCTGGAGGATGAGTGTGCGGAGGTCCCCATGCAACAACTCACGGGATGCCCGGACCTCCGCCCTAGTTGCCTGCATCTCAGCTGAGAGCATACGGGTGAGACACTCCAGCTGCTGTTCTGTCCTTCGGTTTGTTGAAGCCTCAAGCTCAACAAGAGTCGTCCTGAGGTGAAGGAGTTCCAGCCTCAGGGCTTCTCTGTGGCCCTGGGACTCTATGGAGATGGCTTCCTGCAGAGTCGCCAGTGCCGCCCGCCTGTCCCTGTCGGACGCCAACATGTCCTCCCTGTGTGACTGGCAGATGGAGTCGGTTGCCTGCTGTAGTCGCTCCATCAGCCTTTCGGGGGGGGACAATGGAAGTGGCCACCCTATCCATGGCCTGAGCCATCATCTCTGATGATGCTGCCTGTTGGGTTGCCATACCGTAAATGGATTGCTCCCATGCGGTATTGCCAGGTGGCGTACGGCGACCATGTCAGCGGGCACCACACCTGTCTGGGGCAAGGCGAACTGCGCCTTGCTGTGCCGGCACTGCCTGAGGCTGCAGGACTGCATTCCCCCTCTGATCTGCTGGCCCAGGAACAGGATCAGATGTCGCGGAGTGTGACCCTGCATCCATAACCACCAAAGGCGTACCTGCCAACACTGACATCCCCATTGAGGGTTCTAACCCTGGTGCAGGTGGGTCAGACAGAACAGAATCCCTCCCAGGAACACTCACTTGCGACGGCACGTAGGTCTCATCATCCGAATCAACACCTGAGTACAGCTCGGGGGAGGTGCAGCCAGAGACACCCCTTGAGAGCACGACCTGCAGCAGTTGTGGGTTCTCACCCACCACCACACCACATCCCTCGCTGGTGGTCGGTCAGCCCTCAGACCCCTCCTGGGTCTGCACCATCTCCACAACCCCAGCAGTATCAGGTGCGTCTTCCCCTGCAAAGACATAAAAGAAAACAAATGGAAACAGGCATTAGCACCATGGCACACAATGAGGGCTGAGAAGCAACAGAACCAGTACTTGATTGACACATTGACACATGTCCCACATGACTAAAACCCTCCCATGCATGCACCCTCACTGCATATGAAGGGGAGGAAAATGGCACACATTGATGACACCAAGATGGAAGATGAACACATTTGCTGCATGCTGCCTAGCAGTGGCATCACACATTGGCCTTTGATTGCCAGGTGAAATACTCATGCCATCAGACAGATGGCATGTACCATTGCTATTGAGTGAAGATGGAGAGGAGGGCAGCACTTATTCATTCAGTCCAGTTCCCTCATGTAATAGCTTTTCTAATTTAAACAGGTCTGATTTTTCACCTGGAGCTGCCAGTCCAAAATGGCCCGATTGCACAGGGACATGTCTAAACAAATGATATCCAGGTAACAAAGTCACTCCACTTTACCATAGCCATGTCAGACATGTGACTAGAGGACTGAGAAATGCCTAGTAAAAGTGGTGGAATGCAAACAATCTGCCTGAATGAACAGAGAAAAATAAGCAACAATGTTGTGGCAAGGTGACACTTCAAGGGCAACTGGCGTGCTGTTGGGCTAGATGTCTACTGTTGGCAGAAGGAATACTGCTATGGCCAAATGCTGCTGCACAGAATGTATTGCATGAAGCACATGGGTGACCCAAACAACTCAGGCGCAAATACCCTCACCTGGCACACAAACAGAAGCCCTCACACACACACCATGCACATGGATGACACACACATGCATGTGAACTCACCGGAAAAAATGCCTCATAATCTGGCAGATCTCCCACGCCTTGGATCTGTTCCTCCGTGACGTAGGTCCCAGCGACTGACTCATGTGGAGTGAGTTCAATGTCTTCTACTGGAGACCCACCTTCAGTCACTAGAGTTTCGGCATGACTTGAGGCCAGCTTATTCTTTGCCCTGCGCTTTAGGTCATTCCAGCGCTTATAGCAATCATTGGCTGTGCGCCTCACGATTCCAAGGGCACTTACGATGTCCGCAACGGTCTGCCAGTGTGCCTAGCGTTGTGCAGGTGTGGTCTTGGATCCTGCAACAATGACCATTTCGTTATCATGTGCGGACACATACTCGACAAGTGCATTCAGTTCGGCATCCGTGAAGCTGGGCTTCCTCGACAGGCCGGACTGTGTAGCCGTGTCTGGGGCATCAGCCTGTGCCGGACAAGCACTCTTCCTCTTCCGCTTGGAAGGTGGTGGTGATCCTGAGTGTCCTACGCCGCTCTGGACACTAGGGGCAGGAGCCCTGGTGGACTCTGTATCAGGAGTGTGGGATTGCACACTCAGCATGGGAGTTGGTGCAGGCATTGGCTCAAGTGTAATGGTGTCAGGGGGAATGTCAGCAGGATGGACTAGGACCGACACTGTCCTGGCTGGGTGTGTGAGAGCTGGGGTGGATGGAGCCGCAGCTGCCCCTGCAGCCTCTCCACCCTGCCTACTTGGGGCAGCAGATGACCTTGCTGCCCCTGATCCACGTGGCCTGATGACATCAACGTGTACCAGCGCACGTGTCATAGGCCTGCTGACCTGGAAGTCAGCCATGGAGTCAGCCAGGTCTGGTGCCACAATGGGCTGATCCAACAAGGGCTGAGCATGGATGGTGTCAGCCACATTACCCTCAACCAGGGGGGTGGGGGGGCATTATGGGTGCCCTTGACTGGTCCTCCACACATGGGGGGACAGGGTCACCCTGCAAGTAACGACCACGTCCCCTACCGGATCCACCACGGCCACCACTTGTGGCTCGTCCACCTTTGCCACCCTTACGGATTCCTCGCCTCCCAACCATGGCACTGATGTTAATGTGCGTATGGGAGTGGCTGTAAACTATTGTCCTGGGCAATTGGGGGTCAAAGGGGTTGGGTACCAGATGGTAATCGTACCCTAGTGCTCTAGCAAGGCTGAATGTGACCCCTGGGGAAAGATGACGGCTCACGCAACACACAGGAAGCCCAAAGAAGGGAGCTAACGTGCACGCAATCCCTCCTAGGCCACGTGTGTGGAAAAATAAACCTGCACTACGCTGTGGCACCCAGTAACACAAGAATGAATGTATGCGTGTCGCACGCAGCCTAGAATGACCTCTGAAGGGGTAGGCTACACACGGGGCAAGCACAGATGTTAGATACGTGCGTGACTCACAGTCTGCCAGGAAAAAGAGCGTGAAAAAGAAGCGCGTGTGCGCGTTGGCAACACCCACGCCAAAAGAAGAATTGTACACTGTCTGAGGAGACAGGACAACAGTAGAAGGGAACGCTGTTTGAGGGAACAGGCCCAGGAAAACCAGAAAAAGAGAAAAAAGAGAAAAAGCTGTCAGAGGTAACAGGGAGTACGAACTTGAAACGCTGTGAAGTAAATCGCGTGTGAAATGACAAGAAGTACAGATTTCACCCACTCGCTCTCCACGAAAAACACGTACAAGGAAATGGTGTTCTACACGTACCTTTTATGCAGGCCCACATGTCCAGCGTCACTTCCGCGTGTACGCGCTATGGCCATTTCCACCAATTACACGCTTTGTCACTTCCCCGTGTACAAGCTAGGGCCATTTCCACCAATTACACGCTTTGTCACTTCCGCGTGTACGCGCTAGGGCCATTTCCACCAATTACACGCTTTGTCACTTCCGCGTGTACACGCTAAGGCCATTTCCACCAATTACATGCTTTGACACTCGGACGTGTCTTTCATTTTTTTAACACGCAACATTTCAAACGTGTGCCATATTCAACGTGCACGTGACTTCATAGACGCGCATACGCTGGTGGCCTTTGGGCCAATGAATGTACAGACGTGTGCTGACGCGCTTACGCGCTAAGGGCCTTTCCTCGAATTACACGCAGACGTGCTGGATTTTCATGTGCAAAATCACTCTGTATCAAGCTGGCCACGTGTTCACACACGGAAGACCACGCTCCTGCCCAAAAGGCTGAATTACTGCCCCCCAGAGCCCTGAGCACGCTCCCACCTGCCATCTGCTGCTGCCTGACTGCCTGCTGCCCACGTGCCCTGACATTTGCTGCCTGCACATCAGCCAGGGGTACAGTTGCTGTGACCACCCCTGCTGGAACCGAAGACTCCCGACTGCTTTTCCATCGCCCCACAGCCCAGCCCCAGGACCCAGTTGCCCACCCACTCCTGCCTCTGGGGTTGCCATGTCGGGCACTGCAACATCTGGCACCAGTGGCAACCCCCGGCCAAGGAGGCAGAGGGGCACCAGCTTCACTGCCCCGGAAGTTGGTGTCCTGGTGGAGCATGTCCTGGGGCAGTATGATGCCCTCTTCGGAAGGTTGTGCGCCGACAAGGAAGGATGGACTCGGATCTGGATGGACATCGTGACTGCCATCAATGCGGAGGAGGTGGCAGTCCGCGACTACGAACGTGTCAGGAAGCGCTGGGAGGACTTCAGGTCCAGGACCCTCAATAAGGCCCGGCTCCTCCTGAAGGCAGCGGATGCTAAGGGGCTCTGGGGCCCCTTGTCGGAAGATCAGATGAGGGTCCTGGAACGAATATCCCCAGCGCTCCACGTCCATGTCCTTGAGAGGCAGACCCGTCTGGAGTCGAGCGGTAAGTGTACATGCATACTGATTGTAAGCTGTACGTGTGGTGTGCTAGGAGTGTGCAGGTTGAACATGCATTTTTATGTGGGCAAGTAGGGGGTGTGTACAGGGCCGTTAGGGTGACACATGCGAGGGGTCTCATGTGTGACACATGGATGGTGCTTGTGTGTGTGGGCTTGCATGGCACAGAATGTGGAGGAATGATTGTCAGGTGTGACATGGATGTCGATCGGAACACTGCGACAGTTGGCGGAGGTGTACACATGCATGCAAGTTTGGTGGTGTGCGTGCATGTCTAGTGTACTCCCTATGTTGCATGTGATGTGTGGATGACCTTTGGCTGCTCATGCTGTTGTATGTGAATGGATGGTGCTGGCTGTTGCAATATGGCTGTGGTATGGCTCATGTGTGCAAGTTGAAATGACATGTGTGTTGGGGATTGTGATGCCATGTCTGAGGTTTACCAATGCCACTCATGTATAACTGTCATGTGTGTATGAGTCCATTGTACAGTGCCCTGATGCCTGTGTTTTCTTTCTCCCTGTCTGCAGCGTCAACTGATGAAGAGGGCGGAGAAGGTGCTGTGGAGCACAGCGGCAGGGGTCGCACCACCAGCGGGAGACGAAAGGCCCGGATCCCCTCCCAGGTTCTGATCTCGTCGGGGAGTGAGGAGTCCGGTGCCGTGACCCAGGCCGCAGCTGCCGAGGGGAGGTCCAAGAGGCACAGGTTGGAGTTGGACTCCTCGGCAGCAGAAGGGGCAGCTGGGACCCCACAGGGCCCAATGGAGGAAGATGGCACGGAGTCATCCAGGTTGTTGGGGGGTTTGGAGGAGGAGGAGGCCGTGCAAGCGACAGAGGTGGGGTCTGGAGGTGGGGATTCCACTGGTGCTAGTGGTGCAGTGCAGGATCAGGGACAGGAGGCAGCACAGGCCGCCGCGGAGGTGCCTGTGTGCAATCCTGTCCCTGCTCCTGTCACTGCATCATCTTGCACCAGCGGGGATGCCTACCTCCAGACCCGTTCTCACGGAGGGGATTGGCTTACAACACCTGGCCTTCCTCTCCCTGCGGATGTGGCTATCCTGCACCAGGTTGAGCCTGTCCAGGGTGGGGTGGCGTTGCGTCAACGGCCCATGCGAGCTGACCTGCAGTCTTTTCATGATGAGTCTGCATGTCTTCTCGTATGGCTCGTTGACCGTGTTGACCCACTGGGACAGCTCACCAGGGCTGGATTCCTCCGTTTCCTGGACCTTGTTCCGACCCCCTCCTCCACGGAACCCTCTATGCCCCAGTCGTCCTCCATGCCATCTTCCCACCCATGTGTCACCTGGTGCCCTGTGGAGCTGCCTCCGACCGTGCAGCCAGGCTGGTGGACAACAGATCCCTGCCACAGTCGGGAGTCGGAAGTCCAGCAGGGGTGGCCACATCAATGACTGCACCCCAGCTGGAGGAGGATGTGCAGGCACCATCGGACAGGGCACATGGACAGCAGCAGCTGCAGCAGCAGGAGGCTGTAGGTGGGAGCCACGATAGCTCAGGGCCTTCGACATCGGAGGGCCAGGCATCGGCCGGAGGGCAGGAGGACCCTGGACGGGAAGTGTCTTCCGTGTGGCAGCGGTTGGGCCACGCCATAGATGCGGAGCGGCGGCGGGCGGAAGAGGCGCGGCTCACGATGGTCAGGGCGGAGAACTCCATGCGGAGGGCCCTGAGGCGGGCCGAGTGCCTCGAGGCAATCCGCAGGGAGTTGGAGGTGAACATGTCGGCGTCCCTGCGGACCCTCGGGGCCATGGAACAGGACCGCCTCCGGGACATAGACGAGGAGTTTGATGATGCCCTGGCCCGGAACACCACTGAGTGAGCCGCTGGACTGGCCCGCCGCCATTGTATATAGTTATTTAGTGATAGGTTTCCTTTATAGTTTATTTTTATTTGGAGTCGACGGACACTGCTCCACCTTTTGTATATAGTTCCATTTTAGATTTTTTGTTAGGTTTCATTTCTTCTGTTGGGATGATGGAACCTGAATACTTTGTACATAGTTGGACTTTGCATTTGGATATTTTTTTTACTAGGAATATTTTTTTCCATGGAGCAATGGTTTTCTATTTCTTTTTTCCCTTCATTTCCTTTTTATGGACTTGAACTTTGGAAGACATTTTTTTGGATTATCATTTATTGATTTTAATTTGAAAAGGGACAGCCAGCTTAATTTTTTTTTTTACTTGTGTATTTTGTTAAATTTTGATTGCCATTACTGTTGTTTTTAATACATTATTTTGATTTTTTCATTCTTCAATGTGTGGTTTCATCTCATTGTTTTCATGCATGTCATGATATGGGTTTTCAGGTTCACTTGCAACCATTGTGTGTGTGTGAGACACATGTGTTCATTTACATTGTTTCCATTGGAGTAGTATCATGGGCGCATGTAATACTTGGTTGTGTCTTTGGGCTGTGGTGGCTAGCCATGAGGCCCATGCTTGAGGATTGTCAGGGCCTGTGGGCAGGGGGACATGAGTGGGGGCCTGGTGGTGCTGCCCCTGCACTGCTAGGGGGTGGGGGTGGTGGGAGACATGAGTGGGGGCCTGGTGGAGGCTGCCCCTGCACTGCTGGGGGGTGGAGGTGGTGGTAGACATGGGTGGGAGCCTGGTGGAGGGTGCCCCACAGTGCTGGGGAGGTGTGGGGGGTGGGGACATGAGTGGGGGCCTGGTGGAGGCTGCCCCTGCACTGCTGGGGGTGGGGGTGATAGGGGACATGAGTGGGGGCCTGGTGGAGGGTGCCCCACACTGCTGGGTGGGGGTGGGGGGTGGGAGACATGAGTGGGGGCCTGGTGGAGGCTGCCCCTGCACTGCTGGGGGGTGGGGTGGTGGTAGACATGGGTTGGAGCCTGGTGGGGGCTGCCCATGGTGGCTGGGGGGTGGGGGTGGTGGGAGACATGAGTGGGGGCCTGGTGGAGGCTGCCCCACAGTGCTGGGGGGTGGGGGTGGTAGTAGACATGGGTGGGAGCCTGGTGGGGGCTGCCCATTGTGGCTGGGGGGTGGGGGTGGGTGGGAGACATGAGTGGGGGCCTGGTGGAGGCTGCCCCTGCACTGCTGGGGGTGGGGGTGATAGGGGACATGATTGGGGGCCTGGTGGAGGCTGCCCCACAGTGCTGGGGGTTGGTGGGTGGGAGACATGAGTGGGGGTCTGGTGGCCGCTGCCCCTGCACTGCTGGGGGGTGGGGGTGGTGGTAGACATGGGTGGGAGCCTGGTGGGGGCTGCCCATGGTGGCTGGGGGGTGGGGGTGGTGGGAGACATGAGTGGGGGCCTGGTGGAGGCTGCCTCACAGTGCTGGGGGTGGGGTGGGTGGGAGACATGAGTGGGGGCCTGGTGGAGGCTGCCCCTGCACTGCTGGGGGTGGGGGTAGACATGGGTGGGAGCCTGGTGGGGGCTGCCCATGGTGGCTGGGGGGTGCGGTGGGTGGGAGACATGAATGGGGGCCTGATGGAGGCTGCCCCTGCACTGCTGGGGGGTGGGGGTGGTGGTAGACATGGGTGGGGGCCCGGTGGAGGCTGCCCCTGCACTGCTGGGGGGTGGGGTTGATAGGGGACATGAGTGGGGGCCTGGTGGAGGCTGCCCCTGCACTGCTGGGGGGTTGGGGTGGTGGTAGACATGGGTGGGAGCCTGGTGAAGGGTGCCCCAGAGTGCTGGGGGGGTGGGGGGTGGGAGACATGAGTGGGGGCCTGGTGGAGGCTGCCCCTGCACTGCTGGGGGTGGGGGTGATAGGGGACATGAGTGGGGGCCTGGTGGAGGGTGCCCCACACTGCTGGGGGGTGAGGGGTGGGAGACATGAGTGGGGGCCTGGTGGAGGCTGCCCCGACACTGCTGGGAGGTGGGGGTGGTGGTAGACATGGGTGGGAGCCTGGTGGGGGCTGCCCATGGTGGCTGGGGGTGGGGGTGTTGGGAGACATGAGAGGGGGCCTGGTGGAGGCTGCCCCACAGTGCTGGGGGGTGGGGGTGGTAGTAGACATGGGTGGGAGCCTGGTGGGGGCTGCCCATGGTGGCTGGGGGGTGGGGGTGGGTGGGAGACATGAGTGGGGGCCTGGTGGAGGCTGTCCCTGCACTGCTGGGGGTGGGGGTGATAGGGGACATGAGTGGGGGCCTGGTGGAGGCTGCCCCACAGTGCTGGGGGGGTGGGAGACATGAGTGGGGGCCTGGTAGAGGCTGCCCCTGCAGTGCTGGGGGTGGGGGTGGTGGTAGACATGGGTGGGAGCCTGGTGGGGTCTGCCCATGGTGGCTGGGGGGTGGGGGTGGTGGGAGACATGAGTGGGGGCCTGGTGGAGGCTGCCCCACAGTGCCTGGGGGTGGGGTGGGTGGGAGACATGAGTGGGGGCCTGGTGGAGGCTGCCCCTGCACTGCTGGGGGGAGGGTGTGGGGGTAGACATGGGTGGGAGCCTGGTGGGGGCTGCCCATGGTGGCTGGGGGGTGGGGTGGGTGGGAGTCATGAGTGGGGGCCTGGTGGAGGCTGCCCCTGCACTGCTGGGGGGTGGGGGTGGTGGTAGACATGGGTGGGGGCCTGGTGGAGGCTGCCCCTGCACTGCTGGGGGGTGGGGGTGGTAGGGGACATGAGTGGGGGCCTGGTGGAGGCTGCCCCCGGTGGCTGGGGGATGGGGTGGTGGGAGACATGAGTGGGGGCCTGGTGGAGGCTGCCCCTGCACTGCTGGGGGGTGGGGGTGATAGGGGACATGAGTGGGGGCCTGGTGGTGCTGTCCCTGCACTGCTAGGGGGTGGGGGTGGTGGGAGACATGGGTGGGAGCCTGGTGGGGGCTGCCCATGGCGATTCGGGGGTGGGGGTGGTGGGAGACATGAGTGGGTGCCTGGTGGTGCTGCCCCTGCACTGCTAGGGGGTGGGGGTGGTGGGAGACATGAGTGGGGGCCTGGTGGAGGCTGCCCCTGCACTGCTGGGGGGTGGGGGTGGTGGTAGACATGGGTGGGAGCCTGGTGGAGGGTGCCCCACAGTGTAGGGGGGTGGGGGTGGGGGTGGAAGACATGAGTGGGGGGCTGGTGGAGGCTGCCCCTGCACTGCTGGGGGTGGGGGTGATATGGGACATGAGTGGGGGCCTGGTGGAGGCTGCCCCTGCACTGCTAGGGGTGGGGGTGATAGGGGACATGAGTGGGGGCCTGGTGGAGGCTGCCCCACAGCGCTGGGGGGGGTGGGGGTGGGAGGCATGAGTGGGGGCCTGGTGGAGGCTGCCCCTGCACTGCTGTGGGGTGGGGGTGGTGGGAAACATGGGTGGGAGCCTGGTGGGGGCTGCCCCTGGTGGCTGGGGGGGGTGGGGGGTGGGAGACATGAGTGGGGGCCTGGTGGAGGCTGCCCCTGCACTGCTGGGGGGTGGGGGTGGTGGTAGAGATGGGTGGGAGCCTGGTGGGGTCTGCCCATGGTGGCTGGGGGGTGGGGGTGGTGGGAGACATGAGTGGGGGCCTGGTGGAGGCTGCCCCACAGTGCTGGGGGGTGGGGGTGGTAGAAGACATGGGTGGGAGCCTGGTGGGGGCTGCCCATGGTGGCTGGGGGTGGGGGTGGGTGGGAGAACTGAGTGGGGGCCTGGTGGAGGCTGCCCCTGCACTGCTGGGGGTGGGAGTGATAGGGGACATGAGTGGGGGCCTGGTGGAGGCTGCCCCACAGTGCTGGGGGTGGGGGGTGGGAGACATGAGTGGGGGCCTGGTGGAGGCTGCCCCTGCACTGCTGGGGGGTGGGTGTGGTGGTAGACATGGGTGGGAGCCTGGTGGGGGCTGCCCCTGGTGGCTGGGGGGTGGGGTGGTGGGAGACATGAGTGGGGGCCTGGTGGAGGCTGCCCCTGCACTGCTGGGGGTGGGGGTGATAGGGGACATGAGTGGGGGCCTGGTGGAGGGTGCCCCACACTGCTGGGGGGGTGGGGGGTGGGAGACATGAGCAGGTGTGCAGGGTAGTCCCCTGTTTTGTGGGCTGCCTGCAGGGGCCGTGGAGGGTGTACAGGGAACACCTGTGAGGACCCACCCAGCCTAATCGCGTGTGTAACTTCCCGCGCACCCCTGTAATACACGTACCCAGCCAAATCGCGTGTGATAATTCCTGCGCACCCCTGTAATACACGTACCCAGCCAAATCGCGTGTGATAATTCCCGCGTACCCCTGTAATACACGTACCCAGCCAAATCGCGTGTGATAATTCCCGCGCACCCCTGTAATACACGTACCCAGCCAAATCGCGTATGATAATTCCTGCGCACCCCTGTAATACACGTACCCAGCCAAATCGCGTGTGATAATTCCCGCGCACCCCTGTAATACACGTCCCAGCCAAATCGCGTGTGGTAATTCCCGCGTACCCCTGTAATACACGTACCCTGGCTAATCGTGTGTAAAACTTCACGCGTAACCCTGTCATACACGTACCCAGCCAAATCGCGTGTGATAATTCCCACATACCCCTGTAATACACGTACCCTGACTAATTGCATGTAAAACTTCCCGCGTGACCCTGTAATACACGTACCCTGGCTAATCACGTGTAAAACTTCCCGCGTGACCCTGTAATACACTTACCCTGGCTAATCGCATGTAAAACTTCCCGCGTACCCCTGATATGAACGTTACCCGCTTTGCGCTCCTTGTTTGGCAGCCCTGTAAACTGGTCCAGGGTTAGCGCAGCCCTTTGCGATGATTTAGCGATTTTGATGGCTTTTACTTGCGCGTGGGCGTTCTTGGGCGCGTTACTGGTGCTGCTGCAGGGTCGCTGCGATACTCTGCGCCACGGCTGGTTTGGGAGCCTAAAATCCATGAATACGCTGTGCGCAGAAATCGGTTTTGGCGCACGCACCTGGCGCAGCCAATCGCACGCGGACACTCTGCGCCAGCCGCTTGCGACACTTTTCTGTGAAATTCTATGAATTACCCTGTAAAAATTTCCATAGACCGTAGTTGAAATGTTTCACTCTATGGATGTGATATGCTGCAGTGGCTGTTGCCAGGGCATAGAGTCTTGGGTGCATGGCCATTTGGCCATGCACCCAAGACTCTATGCCCTGGCAACAACCACCGCAGCATATCACATTCATATTTGCTTATAACTTTGGGTGAAAAACAAATGTATAAGGAACAAAGATATTAGATACTATGGATGTGATATGCTGCTATGGTTCTCCTTATTAATGTATACTTACTGTTTAGTCTAGTAACGGGAGTCCATGTTTTTCTTGTTAATTTCTGTGATAAAAGAAAATAGCATGTTAGTATTAGTATTTTGTAATGACTTATTACATTGTATAATCAATATACTTTTTTTTTTGGACCCTCATATTTAGTAGATTACAAATCTGTGCAATTTGCTCAGTTTCTGTATTTGTTGCTAAAATCATTGGGTCTGTGGGAGAAAAAAAAATCCATGTTGGATTAAAAAAAAACCTTTTTCTGTTATGCTACAGTTTATTTGTTTGTTTGTTTTCAGTGTTCACTTGTTGTTTCTGGCTAATGCTTAATACTTTGGCTTGTTGTATTTTTTTGGAGCAGTAACATATTATTTATTTGTTTTGATATTATAAAATTTTGGAGCAGGTAGATACCAATTGGCGTATTCTAACTGTGTATTTTTTGGTCTAATTTAGTGGTATTCATTTATCTGATTAGTTGTTGTAGAATCGTTGAGCAGTTAGATAGCTTTTGGAGTATTCTAACAGTTTATATTTTTTTAACACAAGTTTAATTAGGGTTTAAATACAGTTTAGTTATCAAATTTTGGTTTTAAGAACATCAAATAAGCATTTGTAAGATTTCCTGGTAATCTCTGCTTTAGAGTAATGGTACTATCATTACATTCAAACCATCCACATTTCTTTTTTATATATGCAGTGTAGTGCCCTGAATTGGATGTGGCTCCTGCATGGTAGATTATACCTATTGTTGTGAAGGGTTTCTTACCAAGTGATATTTGACCATGTGTGAATCCAGTCAGCTTGCAGTTGTTTTTGGTACCATCTGCATTGTAACGTAGAAGCATTAGTATTATGTATTTACTATGTGTTTGTATTACTAACGTGGAGCAATTATCTGAATTGCAGGTATAGCATAATCTACCATGGTTTGCATTTTGTACAAGTCGCTGAAATGGAATGGATTCACAATTTGGTATTGATATATATATGAAGCGTTCATTGGGGATTTCTTCTTGTGTCACATTGTTGCAGAGAGTGCATGTATGTTTCCACATGTATGATATTTGAAAGATTTCATTTAAAGGTATGTTTTTGTTTTCCAGTACTTGTAGTAAGTACATTAGACATTCTTGTGGATCTTCCTGTGAATTTATAGTGAATTTCACCATTCCATCACAGTAGTCCAATTGTTGTCTTATTCCAAAAACACTATAAGTGTTGTCAGGATTGTTTGCTGCATTTCTGTGAAGTACTAACATTTGCAAACACAATGGGTCTGTACTGTGTAAGTAAATGCTGTCAACAATTGGTGGTAATTGAAATAGAATATTCATTGCTACATTTGCGTAGCAATTTACACCAACTATATTTGAGAATTTAAATGGTCCAGGTAGTTCTGTATCTAACTGCTTTTTTGGAGTTTGTCTTCCTTCTTTAAAGAAGTACTTGGTTTACTTTCTCTAATTGATTCTTTTTTGCTTGTGGTACTTGATGAAGTATTAGTTTCTTTTACTCTCTTTGGAGGATTTGCAGTGACATCCTGTTGCATTTCTGTTTGATTTATTTTTCTTTTATAACGTTTTACTTTTTGTGGAACAGAATCTGTGTTTAGGTGGGGGGTGTATAGTGAGCGAAGTCTATTGTATTCTAAAATGCAGGGAATATCAGCGTTTATTTTACTTGCATCAAAGTTGATTAGAAATAGACCGTCAAGTGTACGTAAGCGTGATAGTGCTACGTAGCTCATGCCTTCTTTAAAGACTGTGTTACCAATATCTATCATTGCTTTGTCTAGGGTAAGACCTTGTGATTTATGAATCGTGACTGCGTATGCACGAGTTAGAGAAAATTGTTCTCTGCATACATACATATCTTTGAAGAGAAGGAATCTAGCTGTTGAGCGTCCTATCCTTTTTACTTCTGAAAGTTTGTCAAAGAGTATATTGACAAACTGAATTTTGTTGTCGCGTGGTAATGTTTGAAAGCCAACCACTGTACCCAGTGCTCCATTAACTAGTCCTTGGTCCATGTCAAGGTTACGTTTAAGCATTACTCTGCAATTTAAGGATAATTTTAATATCTTTTCTAAGCCTGCTGTGTTTAAGATTGATTTTTCTAAACTATTTAGTCTTGTTGTGGCTTGGTCACACATGGGTAGTGTCATACCATGTACATCTAGTTTGTCTGTGGCGCTAATTTCCATGATTGGTTGCATTTCTTTACTTAGCATGATTTCATTGAATTTGAAACAGCTTGCAAGAGTTGGCATTAAGGCCATACAATTGACATTTTTGTGGGCTAATTGTTCCATAACATCTGTAGCACATGCATTATCGCCATAAAGTGCATTAATGTGCCGGGTTTTCAATATTGCTTCTGCTTCTTTAGAAAGTATACCAACTCTGATACTTTTTAAAATGTTGCCATAAGTGAGATTTGCAGATTGCCGCATGTTTTCTGTTAATTCTCTGTATTGGAAATGTTGCCAAAGGTTGACATTTCCAATGCTGCCAACAGTTTTACGGCAGAGTTTGTGTCCTAATGTTTTAAAAATAGGCTCACCTTTTACTGGTGTTAATTGAAGCAGATCTCCAAAAACAATAATGTGTTTTCCTGCAAAGAGCTCTTCATAGTCTGGTTTGAGTACTTCTTGTAATCTGAGGTGAATCAAAGCAAACATCAGGTTGGAGACCATGCTCACTTCATCTATTAGTAGCATTTTTATTTGTTTCAATACTCTGCGTAATTCCATTGCAGCTTCTGCATGTAGTTTGTAATAGTCTAATTTGTTCTGGTGTTCTACTGGTGATAGTAGTAATCGGTTTAATGTAACACCACCTATGTTGTAGGCAGCTAAACCTGTGGGGGCAGTGACAAAAGCTGACAGTTTGTTGTTTGTCAATTGTTGAAGTAACTTACTAATGATTTGGTTAGGAATGTTTTGCCAGAACCAGCTTCACCACTGACGTACAGTAGTATAGGTTTATAATTATGGCAGGAACATTCTTTATTTTCATGTTTTACACCATGTGCAATTTGTTTTGTTACTTCTTGAAAAATGCTACTTTGCTCATTGTTTAGTTTTGATTGTAGTATAGTTAAGTCTTCCTTATCTTCATACTGACACATGGTGTTTTCTACTTCTATCATAGCTAATTCTGCCTCATTTATTATTAGTGGTTCTCCCAGTGGTTCTTGGCTTCCTGTTACAGAAGGTTGACTACTGTCAGGAGTGTCCTTATCTAGTTGAGCTTGGAGTTCTTCTTCGTGTTGCTGTTCATTGTGCAACATTGTTTTGTACTGTGTAAAGTTTACATCAGTTATAGTGCTTTCATTTGCTTTGAAAGCATCCTCATATGAGTCATAGTTATCTAGTAATTGTTCTTCTTTTCTCCATGGTTTGAAGAGTTGTAGCAGGGACATGTAATATACTTCTTTATGTTGAGGAGTCTTTAATGACAATTTGATATGATTAATTAAATTTGGTTTAGTGAGTTTAACTAAGCTGCCTTCACAGTTTGTTACTCTATATTTACCTTTTTTTTCATCAGGTTTCATATTATTTTTGTATGTGTAGTTTTGGTCTATGTGGTATGGACACATGTTTTCCAAAGTATTACTTCTGTTTGGGTAGTATGTGTCCAATAAATTGTTTTTTAAAATGTCTTGGCTGTTGGGATCATGTTTGGCTATTGTTTCTATATCTTCATATGATTTTAGAACTCTTTTTCTAGATTTAGCTGGACCAAGACTTAGCCATACTATATTTTCAGATTTACCATACAATGCAGTACTAGTTAAACGATCAGCTGCTTCATAAGATCCACATTCTCTATGGGTGAGCATTTTTATGCCCAAGCTGTATAATTTCTGAGATACTGGCCCTCATTAGGACCCTGGCGGATTTTTACCGCCATCGGCGGACTTTTCCGCCATGGCGCAAAGTCCCTTTACGCCATGGCGGATGGCGGACTTACCGCCCCATTCCGAGGTCGGCGGGGCGGTAAGTCCCCATTGACCCATTTACCCTTCCCCATTCCCATTTCGGCCCCATAGGGCTCAATGGGAGTGGGGAAGGTGTTAATTACGCCACCGTACACTACGGTGGCGTAATTAACACCGAGGTCCCATAGCGCCATGGATTTTTACGCCCGCAAAAAGCGGGTGGAAAAATGACCATGGCGCTATGGGAACTCGTAGTTGGCGGTAAGGGGTCGGCGCAGCTAACGCTGGCGCAAACCCCTTAGCGCCAGGGTCGTAATGAGGGCCACTGTTTTATCTGATGACAGGTCATTCCAGAGGTCTTGGAGCTCTGTCTTTTCTGCTTTAGTTAAGTATGCTGTGACATATCGTGCAACTGCAGTAGAATTGTCTGCAATGTACTGCACATCTATGTTTGCATTCCATAAGTGGGCAATGATTGCATTATAATCATTGATATATTTTTCTTCTTCTTTTCTTTTTATGTAATATGTATTTTTAGGTGACTTACCTTTAACACTATATCTAACTGAAGACATGAGGTTGTTCACTTGACCTGCATTTGCAACTGGTCTAGGGAAACCAAATCGGCATTTGTTGTAGTATTTCCCTTTGTTTTTGTATTTGCGACGACAATATTTTCCACATTTGTGTCTTTGAAATTGTAAAATTTGTGCATGAAGATCATTATTTGTGGCTTCTGATGGAATTTCACAAGTGACATATTTTTCAATAAACTGTAAAACAGTAGCATCCCTGTCTTGACCAAATTTAGGAGCATCTTTAATCCATAAAAGCATGTGGATATGTGGTGCTCCTCTGGCTTGGTATTCTTTTCTCCAAAAGAAGTGTTGCACTTCTCCAAGGGGAGGAACAGTATTATTACAAATAAAATGTAGCATAGCAATGAAGCGATGGTGAAAATATCTTGAAACATTAACAGGATCCAAAGAACAAAGTTCTCCAGGTGTTAGTATATCTATGGTTGTTTTATTTTTAATTGATATGCGTAGGAAATCATGTAAATCTTCCGATGCATATTCTGCACAACTTAATGTAACAAACCAAGTGGGTGGGCCAATGTTTCTGATCATACAACGTACATCTCCATGACGTTGAAACCAGTACTCTTTAGTACCACGCATATTTGCTAATAGATTTGTAATATTTGATTGTAAAACCTCATCCTTTTGTTGCACTTTTTCTATTAATTGTGTAGCTGTCATATTTTGAAAGTGTGATCCTGATTTTAATAAGTGTGCAACTCCGTAACATAAAGTTGCTAGTTCACTTTCAAAGAGTAGGTGGAATATGTATTCCACATTTTGTCTAAATCTGGGATCTTCAGAATACATCCGTAATGAGCGGTATTCTGAAACTGATATTTGAATAGGTCTATCATCATACCTTCCTCCTTTGCCAGTAGGAAAGAGTAGAGGAAAAGCACTTGCTTCTATACTTTTTCCCATATGCTGATTGGCTATCCTTTTGTTTGATGCATTTGGTAAGTTTCCAGTGCATCTTCTACGGTGTCATTACAGTGCAAAGGATGAATTGTATAATGGTCTAAAGTATTTGATATTGTAGCAGGATCTAGTAGCTCAAATTGACCAGCTTCCTGTGTTTCTTGAATTATTTCAGTTGTATCTTTCAAGTTTTCTTCAATATTAATTTCTTTGTAATATTCATTATTCCCTTTAAGATATTGGAAGGCTTGTCTAACTTTATATAAATCTACCAGCTGTTGCCATATTTGTTTGTCTTTTGTAGGTACTCCATTTACTAAGATAATTAAATATTGCTGCATTGGACGTTGCACTCCTACAGTATGCACATTTTCTTTTAGATCTAATGGTAAATAAACTACTTTTCCAAGAATGCCTTTTACCAATTCAGAGGGAGGAGATTTTGCTGTTTTTGGTTGCAGGCGTATTATTGCTTGAAAGGGGTTCACTGTTTGAATTATGATGCTCTCATATAAATTAAGTTGTTGTAGGGGTTTTGGTACTGGGTATAATTCCAAATTATTTGTGATAGCATGTGAAGGAGTTTGGTTGTTGTCAAGTTTTGTAGTGCAGTAAATGCAAAGTATTAAGGGCTCAGTTATTTCGTATTTGTTTTCTGCTAAGGTAGAGAGCTAATTCAAACCATTTACAATCTTCATTGTCTTCTATTTTGTACGATAGGTCTACAGTTTTTGTGTTACTTTTATAAAATGTTCTACGGCAACATACACATACATGGTTTGGTACTTCAGCTGATGTACTTTTAAATTTTAGTATTTCTTTTTTGTATGTGTTTAGCAAAAAGTTGCCATGTGTAGAATTGTTGCTTAATTGGTTTAAAGCTATTTCATTCTGTAAATGGCTTTCACTTCCAAAATATTTTTTCTGGATATAGTGAATTTCTTCAAGTAGGTTTTTTGCTGTACCATGTAGAAGGATGTTATTTAACTTTGCTAGTGCTAAAGCAGGACTTTTAGCAAAGTACAGTTTATAGACTAGATTTCTTATAGTTGAATGATGTGTTGATATCCTTTTGATATCATGGAAAGTGGTTTTACAAGTAGGTCCTGTAATGCAGGCCAACAAATGTCCTTGTAGTCCTGTGTACTTGCGCACTGGACAGGTATCCAAATTTTGCAGTAATTTAATTTTGATTTTGTGTTTGCTTTTTACATATTTATTGAGAAATTGGCGTAAAGATTTGAAACATTGTTTGGGAATGTTACACATTGACGTGCTTGGCCATTTGTACACTAGACGTTCTGATTCAGTTGAATGGAGGGGTAACTCTAAGTTTTCAGGGCATATTTTTGTAAGAAGTACTTCTTTTTCCATTATGGTATTATTCACTTTTTCATAACCTCGACCTCTGCTACGTATGGCAATTGTATTTCTTTGCTTTTGTTTGTACGCTTCTTCATTAAAATATGGTTCTGTGCTCGTAGTGTGATTCCATTCACCTCCGCAGATACTTAATAAGTTCTTTCTGTTGACATTTCGCTTATTGAGAAGTCTGTTTTGTAATTTAGTTATTAGTTTTGTTAGTGGTTTCATTTTGTTTAACAGTAAAAGAAATAACTTTCTTTTCAGAGGAATTGCACTGTCCATCAACGCTTCTAAGATTAATTTCCTACGATAGGTTTTAAGCATTGAACCTGATTTCTCTCCTGTTTTTGTAAGATTTTGAAGGACTTTGTGACGGTACATTTTGGCTAAAATGCTTTTCTTGGTATGCTTACTTTGCACTATATTAAAATTTGAAGAAGTAGTTGCCTCTGTAGTGATAGCTGATTTTCTGTAAATTGTTTTTTGGTTTGTTTTACATTTTGATAGAGCAGGCAAAGTTTTTGTACTTGGAACTTCTTGTGTTTCACTAAATGACTGTATTAGCTGTTTTGTTTCAACTTTTTTTTACAAATTCTGCTAGAGATGGATGCTTATGTTGGACACTTTTATTTTCATTTGCTCTACTTTTGCGTTGCTTTCTACGGACTTGACTTTTGGTAGGCATTCTTTAGGGTCTGTTGAAAAAAATAAAGAAGATATGGGTTGGGGTGTTCTGGAATGTATGTGTGCTGTGTGCATGAGTGTTTGAGTAAGATGAAAAAGATGTATGTAATGGTTTGTGATTGTGCATTGGGAACTACAACTACTAGGGATAGGTATTCTTGAATTTATGTGTTACTAAACTGGGGTTCAGATGACAAAAAAAGTAAGCTAGTTGTGTGGAAAGTACAAATAGTAAATCCAATATATACAATTAAAACAGTTGTTTGTTCTATAATATGAAAATTGTAGCGGTTCAGTTGGGTAATTTGTGTGTCCAAAAATAGAAATTTGTGGGCCATTATGGCTGTAAATAGCTGTTTAAGACATGGAGATTTTTGGACAAAATGGTACACAATCTCTATTTTTAGGCACCAAAATAGCTTGTATTAATGTTATAGTATGTTTGATTAATAATACAAATATTATGGTGATATTCTACTTACTTTTTTTCTTAAATTAACAGGTAACTTCTTAGTTCTTCTTTGTTCTTCGAATTTGGCTGCTTCTTTTCAGTAGACTGGTCTTCAATGCAATTGTAAAAGCTTCAAATTAGTAACTTTGTTTGTATATAGCGCTGTTTTTAATTTAGATATTGATTTGTTTAATTGAAATCCTCAGTGCCTTCTTTAAACCCATTAAACTAATTTATTTACATAAGATACATTGCATCAGTTCAGTACATATGATATGTTCTTAATGAACAAATTGTATTGAATGACTAACTGTAGCAAAAAAAATATCTTTACTATGTCTTGTGAAATTTATAATATACCAGTGAATACTACTATTTCTGTAAGTAAGCTGTTCTAGGTAATAGCGCCTCAATGTCATGTCTAAATTAAAGTAATTAAGTAAATAAATAAATAAAAACAAAAAAATATGAAATTGTATAAGTATTTTTTTAAAGATTTAAACATAGATTGTGCTTGCATGCAATTTTGTTTGAATATATGTAGTCTATATATTTCATTTAAAAAATGTTAGTTTAACATGATTTGAGTGTGTGTGTATAAAGAAAGTAAATAGTATAAAGGTTTATAAGTGATAGTTGATTTTAGGATATTGAAAAAATACAGTAAATTCATTTTACAGATTACACAAGCTAAAAGTATGTTTGAAAATGTGTTCATCTACTGTACAGAAAATATGCATACCTGAGGTTTGTGTTCATGCATATGGATATTCATGGAGCTGCAAGTAGAAATCTTGGAGACTTGTACAATATTTCTGGTAGATGGTGCTTGCCAATGATATGACACTTGTACTCAAAGAGATTCACAGTACATTTGCAGTGCTGATCTATGGTGATGCAGTTAGATCTAGAGGTCTTGAATGTGATTGGTGCATGGTCATGTGATTTTTTAGCTACATCCAATGAGGGAATGGCAGAGAGAGTGAAGTGGAAATGGTAGAAGGGCTGTTCATATTGCGACATGTCCACGGACATGGCGGTAGTTCGCGGACATCGGGAGTTACATCCGGGGATTTTTGGGTTCAGAAGTCATGCAAATGAGAATAAGCACTGAAAGGGATTGGTCAGGAAAGTTTAGTGGGTGTGTTTTGCCAGGAGAGAGTTTTTCAGATACTCTTTTTGCTGAGAGAACAAAAGATAGCTATGGCTGTGTGTTTCAGAAAACAGATTGTTTGGATTTTTTGAGATTCGTGGATACATTGGTTGAAGGTGCATGCAGAAAGCTGTGGAGTAGCTGTAGATCTTGGATTCCCACATGTGGAAGTACACTGGCATGGAGTACGTGTAATGAAGTGGTTGGACTTGCTACCTCTCTGTGCTACTTTGGAGACAGAGCAACATCCAGACATAATTGTAATTCATTGTGGAGGGAACAGTTTAGGACATGTGACTGGAATTGTTTTGCAATTTGCTATGAAAGAAGGACTTGGGAAGGTTATGGACATGTTTCCTAATTCTCAAGTGATATTTTCACGGATTGCGCAGAGACAAATGTGGCTTCGTTCTTCTTCATTTGGTCCACAAATGGAAAAAGCAAGGCGCAATGTTAATAAGGCTGTTTGTGCCTTTCTAAGAGATTTTGGCATGTCCTCTTTTCACAATGAAAATATTATGTTTCGTAGTACATACATTTTTCCCAGAGATGGAGTCCATCTTACTTATGCTGGCAATCAGATTTTTCTGAGAAATGTACAAAATGCATTGCGACCTTTTTTGGAATTACAACAACCATTTTGAAGTAGGCGTTAAGCATTTATAATTTTTGACTTAAAAACACCACCCAAAAGCGCTTTTCAGAGCCACCACTTCTTCCCAGAGAAAATTGCAATGTTTGTGATGGGGTAGCAACCCAATTGTTTAAATGTTCGCAAACTGTCCGTGGACTTCTAAAAAATACAAAGGGCCCTGCTTCATTTATTTTCACTTCTATTTTTTAACTGTGAAAGGCGGCTCTGAAAAGAGCCTTATTTCTTTTTTATTTTTGATATTTTGTATTTTTTTATACACGACACACTAGGAGAGGAGGGGAAAGGAAGGTAAAGGGGGGACACCAACCACAGGGATAAGAAAGGGCGAGCTGAGAGAGAAAGATGTAGAGTGGGTTTTATTTGGGTAGTGAGCAGATCTTCTCGTGCCCTGAGACGATAGTCTCAAAAGCACTACGAAGTCGCTCCCCCATGCAGACTACTGTGTCAGAGTACATACATACAACTGTGACCCTCGAAAGGTAAGGGTCATCAGCATTCTGTATGGCCTGTGAGGCAGCTTGAGGAAGACGCAGTCCCACAGCGGTGGTCCTTGTGGTGACAGGATCAGAAACAGAGGATGAAGCAGAGGAAATCAACCTGCTATGTTCTTCGCAAGGTACAACCCTGCAAATAGCCCCAGAGTGAAATGTCCTCAGGTGTCGCTTCATAGTAGTGGTCCCAAAGCTGTACTTACCGTGCTTCCCATGACTGAGTATCATTTTGCACTCATTGCAGGTAACACTGTTCGCACAAGCCTTGGGAACATTACCATGAATGGTAAATAACCGCCACACCCAAGACTCACGCCTAGTGCGGGTAGTAGGGTTTTCCTCTACCTCATTCTTATCATCCTCTTCTCCTCCTCCGCATCCTCACTCCTGTTCCCTTCTTCAGGCTCTTGGGGAGGTGGTGGTGGTGGAGGGGGTGGGGGTGGCGCTGAAGCAGGTGCAGCACCAGGTGGCAGTTCTGCAGCCAGGGATGCCATCTCGATGGTGTAATCAGCAAGTTGCTGGAGAAATAGCTGTGCTCTGAAGAATAGCCAGAAACACAATGAGAATAAGCTCTAGGGCGTGGTCTTTTATAGGGGTGCTTGTGCGCGGTTCACGGACACGCGCGCTGTCCACGGACAGATCGAGCACAAAAAAAGTTTGAAAAGTTTCAAAAGCTATGTAGAAACTCAGGATTACTATGTGGGACTTGTGCCATGGTGAGATTTTATTGAAAAATATTATGGATTAATTGAAAATGTACTTTTAATTTGTTCGGGAACCCGAACAGTGTCCTCATTCAGAACACGCGATCAGCTTGGGCGTGGTCATATGATCCATTCGCGAACAAGTCCGCGAAGGAAGCGCATGTCCGCAGGACACCAAATGCACGTAGATTGTCTAGCGCACGCGCGTTGATGTTCTACGGACACTGTTCGGGTCCTGAACTAATTAAAATTGCGTCACACGTGAAAAAAACATTTCAGGACACTGCGTGTGTTCTTAGAACAGTTTAAATTTGCTAGCGAACAGTAAGGACAGATATACTGTTCTTCAGGACACGTTCAATTTCGTTTATGTACGAACATTTCAGGACACCAATTGTGTTCTTAGAACATTTTCAAGTTGCTAGCGAACAGTACGGACAGGTATAGTGTTCTTTAAGACACCTCCATTTTCGTTTAATTACGAACAATTCAGGACACCGCGTGTGTTCTTAGAACAGTTTGAACTTGCTAGCGAACACTACGGACATATATAGTGTTCTTTAGGACACTTTCATTTTTTTTTTTTTTTACGAACATTTCAGGACACCGCGTGTGTTCTTAGAATAGTTTCATCTTGCTAGTGAACAGTACGAACAGGTATAGTCTTCTTCAGGACACCTCCATTTTCGTTTATTTACGAACATTTTAGAACACCTGCACTGTCCGCGGACACCTACATTGTTTTTTTTAAAAAAAATTAAACTATTTACAAAACAATATAAAAATTAAACTTTATTTAACATATATTAATAATTTATGACAGAGAAGGTGAGGCAGAAACAGAAACAAAAACAGGAGAATTAGGGGTTTCATCATGATTGTTATAAGGTGAAGAAACGATGGAAGTCTCATCAAAACGTTTTGGGTTATGGAGAGGGTTTGGGGATAATTGACTGGGATATGGTTATGGGGACAAGTACATGTGGGGCAATGGTATGACGTTTTTGTTTTAAAATGATCTTCAACAAAAGTTTTCAAATTATTAAAATTGGTCAACAATAAATCAATTTTTTCTTTTATGCTGTCAAGCATGTTTTCCATAACAGCTTCTTCAGAGGTAGTTTCTATTTTGTTATGCTCTGTACAAAAATATATATATATGTTAAATTTCACTATCTTGTGACATTTCTTCATGTGGGAAATGTTCCTCTAGCCATTCCAGAGTACTAGACATTTCTGTGAGAGAAAAAAAAATATATATTTTTTTATCTAATACAGAAAGTTTATAAATATATGAATAAAATTAAGTACACTTACTATTTCAGGTGAGATATGTTCTATGTACTCAGTGGGTCTGCTCTTGTTCTCAGTTCTGTTGTGTTTGTGAGGTAATTATGTTGGAAGCCAATTTATTTTCTTGTGGTATATTCCATTTTAGAACATAGTGCATTTAAATGAATGGTTAGTGTGTTGTATATATGGGTTCCATTTCTTATGTATTAGTACATATAATGTGTTTGTGTGCTTTTTTTTAGAATTTGTTAAATGTTCCTATGTTATGATATAACAATCAAACATACCCCCCCAGAGTTTTTTAGGTAGTGGTACTGTTCTTCGAACATGTCCGTGAACATTAAATGAGTTTGCGGACATCAAGTACAGTAGAGGAGATTCAGTCAGTTCCATATGATATGTATATAAAGTGAAAGTCATTATTGTTAAGTTGCACTACTAAAAACCTATCACAATTTAATGAAAAAACTTTGTTAAAGGGACGTTATGGTTAAGTTGCGCTACTAAAAACCTATGAAATTCAGTGAAAAAACTTTTGTTAAATGGACGTTATGGTTAAGTTGCGCTACTAAAAACCTATGAAATTCAGCGAAAAAACTTTGTTAAAGGGACGCTATGGTTAAGTTGCGCTACTAAAAACTTATGAAATTCAGTGAAAAAACGTTGTTAAAGGGACGTTATAGTTAAGTTGCGCTACTAAAAACCTATGAAATTCAGTGAAAAAACGTTGTCAAAGGGACGTTATGGTTCCAAGTAAAACCGAAAAACCCTTGAAATTCGCCAGTTATGGTAAGCTAAGCAACCATAACTCGCGCCACCACCGTGCACTGCTAAGACTAATACCCAGGACATCAAAGATGACATCACAAATGTCATTGATGACATCACTGATGACATCACATGTGTATGTACTTCTCATGAAATATGTGTAGAAGGGATTCTTATTATGTTGCGAAAAAAGTGTCAAGAATCATTGCAAGAAATATACCCTAATAAGTGCATTGAACGATGCATTGATATAAATAGCATCCTATTATGGAGTTCTATCTATTATACTAAGCTACTCATACAGAAACATAACATTGTGTGCAGCGTACAAGATGAAGGTATGATATTCCTAATGTTAATATGTTGAATAATGAAATGATAATTGTTTTCTTAATAGATTTTTGTGTACTGTGAAATATGTAATAAGTAGCTAATAAAACCCATGTATTACATAATTGCTTTACTATAGACAAAACACAAAGAGACAAGAACACATACCAATATGGGTATATACAGGGAAAGTGAAGTTAGCAAAAAAACACAAGTAGTAGCAGAAACAATTCATAACCTAACTGATTATTGTTATGCAAATAAATGATTGCTGTTTCAAAGCTGCTATTTACCCTATGTATATGTATCACTTGATGTGATTGGACCCTAAGGAAAGTAGTTTGAGTACAATGTATACAAATATGACCATATAGAGGGAAAGTACAGCAATAAAAAAACAACAGAACTATCAGAAAGTGGTGATAAGTCTATTGATTATCTTTATGCACAAAAAGGATTGCTGTCTTTCAAGTTTGTGTCTTCCCCTATGTATATGTTTCATATGATGTGACTGGACTCTAAGGGAATTACTGTAAGAACCTACTTGAAGGATACGTCTACAAATAAAATAAAATGTGTAGTTTCTGACTGTTACTGAAGAAAACCATGTGGCCTAGATATGTCAGCAAAAGAAAAAAGAGTGAGCCAGACATGTGATGTCATCAGTGATGCCATCAATGACATTTGTGATGTCATCTTTGATGTCCTGGGTGTTAGTCTTAGCAGTGCACAGTGGTGGCGCGAGTTATGGTTGCTTAGCTTACCATAACTGGCGAAATTCAAGGGTTTTTCGGTTTTACTTGTAACCATAACGTCCCTTTGACAATGTTTTTTCACTGAATTTCATAGGTTTTTAGTAGCGCAACTTAACTATAACATCCTTTTAACAACATTTTTTCACTGAATTTCATAGGTTTTTAGTAGCGCAACTTAACCATGACGTCCCTTTAACAACGTTTTTTCACTGAATTTCATAGGTTTTTAGTAGCGCAACTTAACCATAACGTCCCTTTAACAAAGTTTTTTCACTGAATATATATATATATATATATATATACATATATATATATATATATATATATCATTCCTACGGGGAAGTCTAACCTATAGCTAACACATCCCCTTATGACAAAGAAGATTGAATGGGCTCAGTGAAAGCAAGATGAAGAGCCCAAGGGGGGTGTACACAAGCAAAAGGAAGGAGGCTCTATCCGAACCAAAATGTCTATGTCAAATGATGCTGCTGGGTAAGAGTGCGCTGGGTTTTTAAACTCAGACATATAGGAAGAAGAGAGAGTTTTGGGAAATCAGAAAAGCAAGAGAGTGAGCCCATCCAACAGGAAAAATGCTGATTGGGATTCCAACTGTAAGTAGCTGGTATAAAATGTCCTTAAGAGGACCTTTTTTCAAATAAGACTGCTTGCAGAGTCATCTCATAAAACAGAATCAGATTATCGGAGAGGGAGTTTGGGAGAAGGTGGACAGACTAAAAGGAAGATTGTTTGTGGTGGTGGTGCCTGAAGCCAGTTAATGTGCCTACTTTTCCTGGGCCTTTGAAAGACAAACCAAAAGCAGTAGAATAATCCTAGTAAATGTAAAAAAATGTCCCAAGAATCAAATCCAAGATAGCAACTAAAAGTATGTCAGGGGAACCTTGTTTACAAGCCATGTCACTAAAAGGGGAAATATAATACAAGGTGTATGTGTTTTGTGTTTAAGAACTCATATTTAAACCCTATGTAGTTTTTCAATAATCCAGACCAATTGTTATTAAAACGAGGAACCCAATTCACAGTCAAATTCTGAGAAGTACTGACCATCCTATTGCATTTCTAAGCTAAGAAATCCTTGACCTTCCATCGACAAGTTGATGGCCAAATTCAAAGAGAAATCAAACAATGTATTAACATCTACAATGTTTCATTGCCTAGGCACCAAACACCTAGACTGGATAACTGTCTTTGGCAGAATTGACCTACAATATTCATTAGCAAGCCTCAATAGTCATGTCGCCATTCTATTGCTTTATAAGGTGTTCACCCTCATATAGTAACTATATAAATGTACCAAACATGGTAGCCCTAGGCCACTCATGAAATGGTTAAAGGAGAGATGATGTTCACAAAGGTGCTCAAGAGACATTAGGCCTCATTATGACTTTGGTGGTATTCCGCCAGTAAATATAGTGGGATATTACCAAACAGAATTACTGTTACCGGCACTTGGTGTGCTGGATTTACCATCAGATTCTGAGTGCCAGTAGGGGTAGGTTAATCCCCATCCCATGAAGTCCCAGAGGACTCCATGGGGGCATTGCCGGTATTACCGGCACCCGTAATACTGGTCCCAGTAATACTGGTTGTTTTTTTGACAGTGGGGAGGCTATTTGCCAGTGGGCTGGTAGAATCCGTTGGCTGGAGTTACTTACTCCCAACCCACTAGAAAACGTGTAGTTTGCCAGTCCGGAAACATGCCGGTAAACATTATCACTGGCACTTTAATTGTGTACCGGCAAACCTGCAATGCCCCATATTGTGTAAAACCATAGATTGTTACAGGAAATATTCAGATAAGAAATGTCACCCTGTCCAGTTTTATGCATTACACGATTGGTTCTGGTTGTCCACAAAAAACATCATGCTCCCAAAATGCCACAAAGGCTGAAACAAAGATTCATACGGCCATTCTTTATTCTTATCCGTCTCCTCAAAGCTGCCCTGCACTCCCATTACAGGGCGCTGTCACGTGTGTCACCTGTACATGATGCTAGAGCCAATTTGGTGCAACATATCTTGGTCTCCCAGATAGGGGGTTAAAGGTTTTCATTAGAGGACATGGGTACAGTAGGAGAGATACTAGGAAGTAAGAACATCCATTTTGCCACCTCAAGTCTTTTATCTTTCCATGCTAGAAATCCTAGAAAACCCATGCCTTTTGGTGGGTGCCTACTGTCAAGGATGGGCTGCACTGGAAATGCTTTCAGCCCAGCAATCACATATTTTCCTCATCAGCCACTTGTTGGCTGAACCTGTGATCTCCTTTCTCTCTGCTTGGAAATTAGGCATGTGCTCCTTGCACCATGCCCCCTTACTGAAAGGGACATCTCTGCCCTCTGACTCCACGCTTCAGTGCTTAAGATTCTGCTTTGGTCCATAGCTAAGGCACTCTTTTCCCTTCAAGTGTCAGACTTTCTGTTCCTATACCTCTTAGCCCACTCTTTCCTCTAGGGCCCTATGCCTGAGGTACTGGCCCCACTGTTGCTACTGACTGGCATCCTATTGCACTGCCTCACTCACCAGTCATTTTGCATTTCTCTTACCTGCTCAGCCTCTTCACTTTCCTTCTTCCTTGTGCTGTGACATCTCCAACAATCTCATTCATCTCTCCATTTCATGGCACTGGGTACCATTAGGGGGGATCCTCATCCTACAGCTTCACAAAGGTTTTCTGCTTGTTGGTAGCTGCATGAGAAGCTGGGTCCTACTTCTCTGGAACAGAGTTCAGCCTCCACTTCCCTGGAAGGCCTGTGCAACCAGGTTTGCTTTCAGTTAGCTACAAACAGCAATTCTTCTCAATAGGCCTGGGCCAAAACCAATGGTTCAGAGTCTTTGTATAGGATAGCACAGTTCTGGTAGATAACTGTTAGGTCTTTGCCATGGAGTTTAGAAGAGTTTGGCTAGGCGAAAAGTTTGACGAATGCTTAGAGAAGGACAAGCCTTCGAAGTTGAGAAAGTTTCCATGAACTCTCGCAATGGCCAAAAAGATTTCCGGACCGTGTTTGCACAGTACCTTGGTATTGAAGAAGAGCTGTAGCTGAGGAAGTTGTTCCTCCAGTTCGAGCAGATCTCGCAGTTCCTGAGCTTCAGTCGTGGGGAAAAGAAGGAGGATGTCGGGAGTTTCCTGCACTGCCCATGGATGAGGCCAAAAGCTTAGCAAGACGTTGGTTTAAGGTGTGAGTGCCTTAAAGTCCATGAGCTGGTTTCCTTCCCTCTGGCTATCCGGTTTTCAGCAACACTCTGATGAAAATTCGACCAGATGGGGACGGTGTCCACGTGGCTTACGAGTTGGTTGTTCCTACCAAACTCAAGGGAAGAAGTTAACCTTGAATGGCTTTTCTGTCATTTGGAGTTTCAGGCAATTCAGACCTGCAGCAAGGCTTCAACGGTCGTCCAGGAGTTGCAGCAGTCCTCTTCCTTCAGCTCATCTTCGGTTCTTTCGTTCCAGTGGTCGACTATGCTTTCCAAGTCCCAGAGACCTGCTTTTAAACAGTTTTCCCCCATTCATTCCAGCCGGGCTGTCACTCACACAGCAGGGTGGCTGTCCTTACCGGACAGCCAGCTGGCCAATCCTGCCAGAGTGCATTCAGATCTCCTAGGAGACTAAGCACAGGGAGTTTCAGGCACCTCCTTCACATCCTGTCCACCCCAGACACTCAAGCGCCAGAGGAGAGCTTCAGCACTGAAGCCCACCAAAGACCAACGAACAAAGGGCCCAAATCTGGTTTGGCACACAGCAACAAACACAAGAAGGACCTTTCCTAAAAGAAATGGCAAAAAAAGATGACCGGAGTCTGTTTTTACAGATAGGTCTTTGGCGCCATTTTGAAAAACATGGCTGACCTGATTTTTAGCTACCGTTGTTAGCAGTCGGGAAAAATCACAGTAGTTTATCTAAACCACTGCCACTAGACATTTAAAGTAGGAAAGGGTAACACTTGACTGTTACATGAGTGTTTTGACTCAGGGGAAGCAAGGCAACCCCTCCAGCACTCTATAGTAAGATAGTTTGTGCTGGGTTAGTAAATGTAAGAAAGACTAGTATAGCCAATTTAAATTTACATGCTCTGGGAGACAGTAGTCAGTGCCAGAGAAGGTATTTAAATCTTGGGAAGTCTGAAAGACATCCCTGTGTCACTGCACTGAAGGTGCTGTGTGACACACAGAAAAGAAATGATGCCTATCATTGTTGTTTTAAAACTCCATAACCAAAGAACACAAAAGTGAAAAACACACAAAATACATGGAAGAGTGGGAAAAAAAGGCTCACACTCTTCCAAGGTAAAAAAAAAAATCAAATTCTAGAAATCCAGCAAAGTTGCTGGGGGTCTCAAAAGGTATGGGAAATTAGCACATTTTGAGAACTCTCCCTAACATTTACCACCCACAAAAAAACTGTTAAATAATGTGTTTAAGTGGTGCATTTTACAGTACATTTTCTTTGTCAAATTAGTTAAAAAGCCACACAGTTTATAATCAATTTTATAGGGTAAGACATGAAAGAACTATATTAGATGTCACAATGCACAGGAACATTTTCGAATGCATTTCCATGCCTTTACCCGCTTTATGCTAGAACTATGCCAATGTAAAAAACATGTTCTTGGTGATTATGCCCATAGATGTCCATGCTGGTGCACCTATATATGCTAGTATTCTCACATGGGAACATTGTCATGTTTGTTTTGCCGAAAATGCCAGTAATGGTACCATAACAAAACATGTTCATGCTTGCTCTGCCAATATATAACAGCATCCCACATAAAAACATTACCCTGTTGGCTTTGCATTAATGCCTGTTATAAAACATGCCACAGTAAGAAAACATGTCCGGATACATAGCTTCCCTCTCACCCCATATAAGAGCACTCATCATGTTATAGTATCCCATAAATCCAGTAAAAAATATGGAATGCCACAGTAAGTAATCAGCTACTCAAATGCACCAGAAGCATGTAAAAGCACTCATCATGTGCCTTTGGCCTTGACACTAGTATAAAACGGCATGCCATTGTAAGGAAACATGCTGTCACGTTTTACACCTGGGCTCACCTGTGTAGTCTTGGAGTTCTTTTTCTTTGTTCCAGGAAGCTGTTCTTTCTTCTTGGTGTGCGTTTCTCTGAGATAAGGGCCCGCGTCCCCTGACGGCGCCCGGTCATCCAGGACTGGGCTGACAGGTACCGAGGTACCACTCGTTTAGTAGTTCAGGCGAATCAATCCGGGATGGAATCCAGGATGGACCTGGAGCGAGAACCAGGAAGACACAAAGGGAAACGCGCCGGTAGCCTGGAATGAAGGGGACTAGCAGCAATGAATAGGTAAGAGAAAAGGAAGGAAAGAGTAAGCCGAGGGGGTCAGAACACGAACAACGATGCGCTGAGCTCCGAGAGCGAGCGTTGAGTCGCACAGCTGATTTCGAGTCCGGCGCCTATCTACAGTGACGAAGGCGGGATCCAGGAGACTAGACCGATATGCGGTTGGGAAAGATGCCAACGCCATTTTGGAAGGCAAAATGGGTGCCGTAAGGCGTGTTGCTGCGACCACGATCTCCAGAGGGGGTGGGCCCACCGAGTCATGACAGCATGCCCTCTCCGAAGGCCTGTGCAACCAGGTTTGCCCGGATGAAGCTGATGGAATCTGAGCAGTAAACGGGGGGCGTTAATGTTGCCAACAGGTTCCTATGTGCGGTCACTTGGCGGGTAACCGTTCCACTCCACCAGATATTGCAGACGACCTCTTCTATAACTGGAGTCACACATTCTAGATACTTCATACTCGGTCTGGTTGTTGAAACAAACAGGAGGTGGATGAGGAGCTGACCTGGCGGACTGATGATCTTTTTTTTGCAAAGAATGAGTGGGAATGACTAGATCTGAGCCCTTGAAGAGGAGTCCATCTTCGGACCGCAAAGCCCATCGGTTATCTTCCATGTAATGTCTCCACAGGGTAGAATGGGAGGTTGCACTTCTTATGTCCTCCAGTAACGTTTTAGCCTGAGCCACGATTACTGAGTCCAGCAACAGTCTAGGAAGGGATGGTGCTTCACATGGTACATAGCCAGGTCTCCTAGAGAGTGTGTCTGCTAGGATGTTCCCCTTGCCCGGTATGTGTTGTATTTGGAACTGATATTGAGCAAAGAAATAGGTCAATCGTGCTTGCCTACTATTATGACATTCCATGGACTGAAGCACCTGGAGGTTCCTATGATCTGTCCTTACTTTTACTGGATGTTGGGCTCCCAATAGTAGATGACGCCATTTGTTAAAGGCCTGACCGATGGCAAGGAGTTCTTTTTCTAGGACGGAGTAGTGCACTTAGCTAGGGTTCAGTGTCCTGGAAAGGTATACTATCGGATGTTCCCGTCCGTGATTAAGTTCCTGTTTCAGCCCAGCCCCTATTGCATATTCTGAAGCATCGGTTTCCAGCAGGAAGGGTTTGGTGACATCTGGTTGAATCAGGATGGGTCCCTGGGTGAATATGTCTTTTAGAATTTGAAAAGCCTTATCCTGTTTGTCGCTCCAGTGAAAAGGAGTGTTCTTTTTTATCAGTGACACAGTAGGTTGAACAATAGAAGAGAAAGTCGGTATAAACTTCCTATAGAAATTGGCTAGACCCAGGAAGGATTGGATTTGTTTCACTGAGGAAGGAACAGGCCAGGAGGTGATGGCAGTGACTTTGGATGGGCCCATTGCTATTCTTTCGGGACTTATTACAAACCTCAGGTACCGCACAGAGGACACGTGAAAGATACACTTTTCAGGTTTTGTGAACAGATAATGTTCCCGTAGGCGTTGCAGAACCTGTTTGACGTGTTCCTGGTGTACGGTTTGGTGTTTAGAAAATACCAGGATGTCATCTAGGTAGACATTAACAAATAGAAACAACATGTCAGAAAAACCCAATCCATAAAGCGCTGAAAGACCGCGGGAGCATTGGAGAGGCCAAAGGGCATGACAAGATATTCAAAATGATTGAAGGGAGTTCTAAACGCGGTCTTCCACTCATCGCCTTCTTTAATTCTGATCAAATGGTAGGCTCCCCTCAAGTCTGGTTTTGTATATATAGCTGCACCACAAAGGACTTCAAGGATATCCGAGATAAGTGGCAACGGATATCAATCTTTTATGGTATATTGGTTCAAACCTCTGTAATCCAAGCAAGGACGGAGTTCTTTAGAATCTTTTTTGGGGACAAAGAACAGGGGGGCACCCGCTGGAGCTTTGGAAGGACGCATTGTTCCGTTTGTCAGGTTAGTATCAAGATATTGTTGCAGGGCTTTCTTTTCTGGCTCCGACAGGATAAACATTCTTCCAAAAGGAATACCAGCATCCGGAACAGTGTCAATGGCACAGTCCTCTGGCCTATGAGGTGGCAACCCTTGAACTATGGCTGTAGAAAATACATCTGAGAATTGGTGGTAGACCTCAAGGACTTGGGTTATGTTGGATACAGTGATGTTTTGATGATTGTGCAGTTCAGTAACAGGGATCAATTTCGGATAAGATTTGGGAGACAGACAAAGTGCTAAACAGTATTCTGATCCCAGGAACAAGGACCCGGCCTTCCAGTTGATGTAGGGATTGTGTTGTTGTAGCCAGGGCATGCCTAAAACCACTGGTTAGTGGGCAGCCCTTATAATATCGAATTGTTGGATCTCTTGATGGTTGTTTATGGATAGTAGGAGCACTGTAGATCATTCTGTGATTGGTCCAGAGGATAAAGGGCGTCCATCGATCCCTTCGACTGCTTGTACTACATCCTTGGATTCCCTAGGTAAAGAGTGTTGTCTGGCCCATTCATCATTGAGGAAGATGCCCATAGCCCCACAATCAACCAAGGCCAAGGCCGGAAGGACTTTGTCAATCTGGATAGTGAGGGTGATTTGAAGGACCACCAGGGAGGATCTGAGCGATGGTTCTATTGTGGCTGAAAAAGCAGAGTGGTTTTCTTTCTCCCAAAACTCCATTTAGGATCGGGAGCTGGTGTTTCCCGACCGTCTTGGAGGGGCTATGGGACAGTTTCGTACCAAGTGCTTGTTCGATGCACAGTACATACAGAGACTACTGTTGATCTTGTGCATCCGTTCTTCTGGAGTGATAGGCCTATGCAAGGCTCCCAATTGCATTGGTTCTGGTTCTGATGAGGATGGCGGAATAGATTCCTGGGAGCTTGGATACACCGGAGAAAGTTTTGGGCCAGGGCTATGTGTTTTCTTCTCCTCTGCCTTTCTCTCTTGAATTCGGAAATCTATCTGAAGAGCAAGGTCCAATAGAGCCTGGAAGGAACTCGGGCGGGCTACCCTGGCCAGTTCGCCTTTTACTTCCTCATTTAAGCCTTGGCAAAATAAGGTGAAGCAGGCTTCAGTGCTTAAATCAGCCCCCTTGGCTAACTGCTTGAATCGAGTAACATAGGTAAGCATGTCTTGATTTCCATGGTGAAATTCCAGGAGTCTTTCCTGAGCCGAAAATACCTGCTCTGGGCGGTCGAACATTGTTTTAAATGCAGAGATGAATCCATTGTAGTTATTCAGGAGTGGATCCTTGGCAGATACCAGGGGTGTGGCCCAAGCTAGGGCATTTCCTGAGAGGTGAGCTATTACAAAGCCAACCTTTGCCCTAGGGGTGGAATAATAATAGGGTTTGAATGTAAAGTGGTCCAAACAGGAATCAAGGAAAGAGCGCAAAGTCTTAGGATTCCCATCATGTTTGTCAACCATGCCACCTGTAGGTGCGCTTTCCTGTAGGGCTGACTCTCTGGATAAAACCAGTTGTTTCAGGGCGGCGTTCTCTGCCTTGAGGTTCTGAACCTCAGTGGTTAATTCCTGCATTCCACGGAGGAGATCCTGAATTGTGACCTCCATACTGTGACTACTGTCAATCAATGGGCATCTCAAACTGTCACGTTTTCCACACAGGCTCACCTGTGTAGTCTTGGAGTTCTTTTTCTTTGTTCCAGGAAGCTGTTCTTTCTTCTTGGTGCGGGTATCTCCAAAATAAGGGCGCACGTCCCCTGACGCTGCCCAGTCAGCCAGGACTGGGCTAACAGGTACCAGAGGTACCACTTGTTTAGTAGTTCAGGCGAATCAATCCGGGATGGAATCCTGGAAGGACCTGGAGCGAGGACCAGGAAGACGCGAAGGGAAACGTGCCGGTAGCCTGCAATGAAGGGGACTAGCAGCAATGAATAGGTAAGAGAAAAGGAAGGAAAGAGGAAGCCGAGGAGGTTAGAACACGAACAACGATGCACTGAGCTCTGAGAGCGAGCTTTGAGACGCACAGCTGATTTCGAGTCTGGCGCCTATCTACAGTGATGAAGGCGGGATCAAGGAGACTAGACCGCTATGCGGTTGGGAAAGACGCCAACGCCATGCTGGAAGGAAAAATGGGCGCCGTAAGGCGGTGTTGCTGCCACCATGATCTCCAGAGGGGGCGGGCCCACCGAGTCATGACACATGCCCTCCTCTCCCTCATATAAGAACACTCATCTGTCGGCTTGCCCCTTAATGCGAATACAAAAATCCATGACAAAGTAGTACCCAGTGAGCCCCATTGTATTACACTACCCCAACCCATCCCCTCCTTCATGTAATAGCACCCATAAAGTTGGCGCTGCTTTGCCCAAAAAGACCAGAAAATATGCCATGACCCCGTCAAAAAATGGTCATGCTCCAATGGCCCATTGGCCCCAGCCTCAGATACACATACACACACACACACACACTGCATTCTTTCATACACGTGCACTTAGAAACACCTGCTCACTTCATACATACATACATACATATGCACTCTTATAGTCACCCCCGCACATGCATGTGTGCATAAATACAATCCTTGTACACGTGAATACACACAACCAAAAATATTTTTTTTCCTTACCTTTTTCACTGCAGACATGACACAACACTACCGCCTCAGCTGCTCTCAAGGGCTCCGGCTTCTGGGCTCTGTGCAGACTGTCACCAGAAAGCAGGTGAGAGCTTCCTGGTTCCTGGCATGCATGGTTCAGATAGAGAGCGACCACTGCTGCTCAGCGTGACAAGTGGCATCTGTAAATGCCTCTGGTGGGGCCAGCAGCAGTCACGCAGCTTGCCTCACTGGTGCTGGGGGGCCCAGCACCGTGTTGGTGTGCCAGGGTCACCCAGACTTACTTGGTTACAGGGTAGGACCCTGTGAGGGTGTGGAGACACTGCCTGGGTGCCAGGGGCACCTCAGATGCAGGCAACATCCTGGATGGTGGGTGCATGGGCTGGACCCAGTGAACCGGGCTGGTCTGGGGGTCCCAGAACAGCAGGAACCTATGGGGCCATGATCAAACAGCGGGGGCCTGCAGGTATGTGCTGACGGACCATGATCACACAGTGAAGGCCTTGCACATTGCAAGGGACCCACAGCTTAAAAGGACAATACACATGGGAGGGTCACACATCACACTCCTTCTTATCCATAACGAACAAAACAAGCGTTACTGAAACATACATGATTACCCCTGTTACAGAATGACAATACTTATACCACTTGGGAATTATGATTATGCGGTAGACAAATAGTAGGATATGCCACTCATACATACATAGGGACTCAGATAGTTGCAGACATAAAACACATTAACACACTCTAAACATACTCAGAGGGTGGCAGTCGTGGCTGATGAACCGATCTGGAATGCATTTTACAAGACCCTTTATTAACCTGGGTTGAGTGGAACTTCAACCACTGAATGACGCCATTGCTAGCTGCTAGCACCATTTAGAGCATGCCTACAAACTACGAGAGCACAGCATCACATCCATTTAGCTGAGCCCCTTTAAGCATATCATCTATGTGCAGGATCACAGCATCTAAACACATGTTTGCTGAGTCTCTTCCGAGCACTTGCAGGACTACAGGAGACCAGTTCACCTTGCATCAGTGTCCGTTCAGGACAGTCATTACCACGGGTCCAGGTCCATTGATGGTTCAGTTCAAAGGCTGGCAAAGCCACATCTGGGAGCACCAGGGGCCACATCGGGTTAGTCCCTTGATGTTTGGGAAGGCAGCGAGACGCGGGTATCATGGTGTCTAGGCTACACCACATTCAGGTTCAGTCAGTACCTTGATGTTGGGGCAGGCAACGTGATGCAGGTAGCAGGGCGTCTAGGCCGTGCCACATGATGTTGACAGGGCATGGGATGCTAGCATCTTACTCACCCCCCTTTTCTTGGCCACGTTCCCCCGGGCAGGAGTGTCACTTTAATGCAGAGGCACAGGAGGACACACAAGCACTCGTACAGAGCTGCAACCCTCACTTGCCCATTGTACCGCAGGTGGCGGGTGTCAGGGCCGCATGTGTTTAACTGCAGTTGCTGGACTCAGGTGACAGGGTGTCTGGGCCGGTCACGGATGACAGGGTTTCTGGGCCACTTCTTCTCCTTCCCCAGGCAGGAGTCACTGTTGTTGATGGGACCACAGCAGTCCTGACAAGTCCAATCTTCCCTTCTTTCAGGCAGGATGATAGGGCAGTAGATTTCCCAATTTGGGTGTGGCAGGAATCACACCCAGGGCCACATCGGCCTGGTCCCTGGATGGCAGGCCCGGCAGGGCGCACACCATTGTCAGGGTGTTGGGGCCACTTGCAGTGCAGGCAGGGCGACACTGGTGGCATGGTGTTGGTTGATGCAGTACAGTTATTCTATTCCCTCCTTCAGTCAGGAGTGTCATCGATTACTCTCTCAGGAGAGAAGATAGATCAACGGCAACGTGGTTGCCTTGGAGTCAAGACGACACAGAGCAACACAGGTTCAATCTCCGGGTCTGCGCTTAGAAATCTCTGGGTATTAAGCGCGTTATAAATAACCTATTATATCATATCATACTGGTGCAGTTCTCCCAGCTCCACTGCACAGGCACACATGTACACTGTCTCAGACCTTCTCAGGCAGGGGTTGTTGGCATGACACCGAAGGCACATTCTCAGAAGGTTTTTGGGCTGGTACTGCCAGCTGTAGGGCACACACCAGTGGTAGGGTGACACTAGTGGTAGGACCGTGGGCAGGGCGCTGCCCATATCAGAGGGTGCACACCGGTGGCAGGGTGTCCATTGGCTTGACACAGAAGGCACATTCTCTCCCAGCAGGCATGAGCTGCATCAATTTGCTGCTGGCAATTTGATCACCAGAAGTTCCTTCCTTTCAGTGCTACAGTTCTGTTGCAGTGTCATGGCATGTTGTGTAGCTCTTAGCCACTCATCACTGGGTTGGTCAGAATTGCTGGCCCAGCATTTGCAGGAGGGGGGGGCTCTCCTTCAGGCTCTGACGTGGAGCGTATTGAAATTTACCGCCGGGCGGTTGTTTTACTATGGACTTGAGCACTTTCGCACAGCTGGTATGCATTTCGCTGCAGGAGGCCCAGGATCTGTAGGGGGCCATCAGCATTTACTTTGCATACTCGGAGTAGAGATGCTGCCCATTTCACTGCAGGAGGCCCGGGATCTTTATTAGGGGCACTCTTCATAAAGTGCTGCTGTCAGGAGCACTTTTGTCTCACTGCGGGGCCCGGGATCTATGCAGAGGACCCTGTACACAGCTATTTGCAAACCAATGTGGAGCAGATCAAGATAACTCACTACCTCCTGTCCCGGGCTCTCTTGATCCATGCTCTGACATGGAGTGCATCAGCACTTGACCGCCTGCAGCCCTGGGTTAGCTCTGGGCCGCAGTCACATAGCTGCTGACAGGGTTGGGGGCGGGCTAGAGTCTCGCCTCCCTCGTTTATGCTCTGACATGGAGCGCACTCTATTTTCACGGCTGGGCAGCCCGGACATGTGGATAGTTGTCCCCCAACTGCTCCCTGCTGGGGGCTTGCAGGGGCTGGCTGGTCAGGCACTCACCATCCCTTCTTTTCGGCGGGCATCTGCTTCTTTTCTTTTTCACGGGCGCGGACGCTACCTTTCTTTCTCTTTTTCCCAGCAGATGCTGCAGGGGGGTACGGGCAGACCCCCACCCTGGCTGTACGAGTACCCTCCTCTCAGAGGGCCGCGGCCAGGGAGGATTCGCTAGCAGGACGCCCAGCATGCCAGGGCAGTGGATGCCACTCCTCCTCCTTTCTCCCTCCTCTTTCTTCCCTTTGAAAAAGAAAACGAGGGACAGCAGGGATGGGCAGGCACAATGCAGGGGCTCTTCCTCCTCTTCGTTGACATTCTTGTGGGGCAGGCGGCGATCATGTGGCCAGCTTTACTGGTGCTTGTTGGCCCAGCACCATGTTGGTGTGCTGGGGTCACCCAGACTTACTTGGTTACAGGGTAGGACTCTGTGAGGCTGTGGGGACCCTGTTTGGGTCCCAGGGGCACCTTGGAGGCCAGCGGCACCTGGATGTTGGGTGCCTGGGCTGCAGGATCACACAGAGTGGGCCTGCAGGCCAGGGCTGCAGGACCGTGATCACATGGTGTAGGCCTGCAGGCCCAGATGAGAGACGAGACAACAGATGTTCCTCGGTTGGCGTCTGCAGCCGTTCTCCGCATGCTTCTGCAGTTGCTCCTTTTATCAGCTTGGGCCATCTTAAAAGGGCATTACACTTTGGGAGGCACCGACAGCTTAAAAGGGCAATACACATGGGACGGTCACACATCACAATACCCACACTGCGCTGCTCAGTGGGCATTTTCAGATTTTGATGGGCTTTGCTGCTCAGACCCTACCCTGCCTATGTCACTAGACATTTGCGGTCAATATAGTGTCTGCGACTGGGCGTGAGCATCTTTAGGCTTCACCAAAAGAATGCAGCATCTGTTTGGGAGTTCACCTTTGCCAAATAGAGAGTCGGGCTGATGTTGCTTTAACTCCAAAGACACGTTTTAGGAGTCATCACTCTATTTTATTATGCAGCACTAAGCTCTGACAAAGTGCTGTTTGGACCCAACCTGCAAGCCTTCTGGCTGTCATGAAGCTCTAGTAGTGTCTGTACCAGTCCTCACTTCAATCCAGAAGAAGTTTCCTTCTGTTCGTTCAAGTGACCTAGAGTTATAGGGAATCAGGAATGCAATGCAACAGAAATGATTAAGGCACTGGAAATGTCTCTCTCAAGCAACTCGCTGTTTATGGCACTTTGACAGCGCAATAGCAGGGCTCCGTCCAGTACATGTCCATGCTCCCCGTACACAGTCATTTCAACTATAATTATCTGTACTTTGGCAGGCTTCCAGGGGAGTTAACAACTCACAGTTTGAAGTCAGTCTACTGTCAGCAAGGTGCCTTGATGGAGGATTTGCAAGAAAAATGTCCCACTGAGCAACATCTCGCCCTTCCCTTGAGAGTGTGTGGTCAACTTAAATGATCCAGGGCGCCTTGGTGTGCTTTATAAAAGTATAATTCCTGACTGCACCTCGCTTTGGCATTTTACTGTGTCCAGGCATAATGGATCATACTCGCCAAAAGCAGTCCTAATGCATGCCATGTTTTGCAATTTCGCCCAAAATACCAACAGCCCCATAAAACGGTTCACGTTACTCATTTTCTATCAAAGGTCCGCAGGTAGTCTAAGAATAATAACTGCATACCACGATCACAGCTTTCACTATAAAATCATGGCACAAATGCATCTATTTAGAACTGCGTCTACAAGCTGCAGCAATTTACACATACACTGGTGGAGCATATTCTGTGAACATCAAGGACGCCTGCACATAAGAACGCGCAGTGGAGTAAACCTTCAGTAAATGGCATCAGGATTGATCCAGCGAGGGCACACTAGTCTATGACTACAAAGGAATCCCTGGCATATCCTGGTCCCATGAAAGCCTCGACTGCCTTTGACACAGACACAAACAGTGGCACAAGTCTTTACAAAGCACACGGACTGGATGGAAAAGGCTTTTTAATGAGACGTGATTTCACAATCAGGTGCCCGTGTGGATAGCTCAAAGGTTACGTTTTGCCCTCTCACATTAGGCCAGAATGTAGTTCACAAGTTTGACTCTTGTACGTAGGCTGCACTCATCATTAGGGCCATTAAATCGAGGCAATAGTACGGCCATTTCATAAAAGAACACGGACCGTCGTTAGCCACCAAGTGCCACAGATACACACACCATTTTCCCATAGAGGAGAGAGACTGTAATTATTATTATTATTTGTTTTATTTTTCATTTTCAGTGCATATGGTTTACAAATAAACATACAAACAAATAAGTCTCATATCATCTCATATTAAAAGAAAATACAATTAATGCATCCAAATAAAAACCAGCTACATATCCTCTATTAATAATTAAAACAGTATCATATCCAAACACATCAATTATTCCAGTGGTTTTAGTGACACTAAACAGTTCTCAACCTCCCGCCATACCTAGTAAGATGGGAAGTTATTTCAATGAATTAGCCATAAACAGGCAAGACCAAAATTGGTTGGTGTGTATCTGATTAATGGAACTAACAAATCTGCTATATTCCATCAAATAATAACAGGCAAGGGTTAGACAGGCTGGTAAGATGTGCTTGGGAGTTTTTTGGGATGCACGTACAGCATCCCAGCCAGGCAAAAAGGTTCAGGCTGAGAAAAACCTATTAGCACATACCATTGCGCAGGGATGTCATTTTGCCAAAATGCCAGGGGGAGCGGAAATTACGTCACACGACCCTTGATCTCTGAATCTCTGATGACATCACAGGAATTGAAGTCGTTAGGCAACACCCCAAAGTGACATCACGGGAAGAAATGAAACACAACTTTTGACCCCTTGACAAAACAGGAAGTAGCATCACATAGCATTATTCCTAAGTACACTATGAAAAATACGGTTACGGTATCACTAATGTGAAATGCATTTCATACAAGAATGGACCACCATGTGTATCATTAATATCATTGTGTATAGGCCCAGATTACCAATTTACTGTGAGTGCAAGCAAACGTCCAAGGCCAAATTATAATAATGTGATATTATATAGCGCTTACAATTAAGCGCTTTATATAGAACAAATATACATCCAGTATCACCCAAACTGTGTTGGTACTCATTTATCGACCACAGAAGGATGAAAGGCTGAGATGGCCATGCCGGGATCCGAACCTGAAACCTGCAGATCACACACACACACACATTGCAGCAGCGAGCACTCAACCCACTGAGCTTCTTACCGGCTATAGTAAAACGAGTCATAACATGCCTGAATGTTCTCAAAGTCAGAAAGCAAATTACACTCTGTAGGGGATACCATTAAACTGGTAACTGAAATTTAACAGCAGGCCATTTCATCTGCAGGTCTGGTGCAAAGATGGCTACATGTCAAGCCTGCGTGGATCTATATTTCCTGCTTCAGAAGTTGGCAAAATAGGGAAAGCAGTGCACTCACATGACGTTCCATACTCTGGACAAACGTTACCTCATGCAGGCAAGCAAACATCCTGAACAGCATGCCAGGGAGATGGGAAAGATAAGCACATTACAACAAAGCATTAATTGTGGCACAATGAAATAATGAAATCAATGGTTAGTTGATGTGCTATCGTCAAATATTTTTACACTGTAAACAAGCTATGAGGTACAAGGATTTCGTCAAGTGACTGAGGAGACTGAGATGGAATGTCTTGTGATGATGGTAAACGAGACAACGCCAAATAAACATGTAATAACTACAACTTGCAAAAAGCAAAATACATAGTCCGAAATGGATGCTTATTCTACTCTAAATGGTTTTTGGAAGTTTTTGTCTGTATTGTGAATTGTAGGTGTTTAAGAACACACTAAGGCATTGACTCACCCTGTGAAGTGTGCCTGAAACACACCATTTGCGTCTAGCAATTATTGTATAGAATTCCAGAAAGACAAATTATTTCTTATTCAAATTCTTTCTTATTGAGGGTCACTGCTCAAAGTGTTAGCCCCTGTTTTTTTTTAAGAGGGCTGAACAATAATGCCAGACACTCCTGAAACAAAGAGCCACATGGTGCTGGCCATAGCTCAGGAGCTTCCATTAAAAAACAAAATAAAACAAATATGCATATATTTTTAGCGGTAGAAAGGAAGATCACAGGGGTAGCAAGGGAAACCTCAGGGGTTGCAGTTGCGACCCTTGGCAACCCCCAAATGACATCCCTGCCATTGTGAGAGCAGAATGAGGTTTGCTCTGGAGAAGGCGCATGTATTGTTTTAGTTAGGTCTGACACAAATTAGATACTCACATATAGCAATACAGAAAGAGGAGCAAATGTACTAATGTTGTGGTTGCAGAGGGTATTGATAGGGGATCGTTATAGACCCTGTGTGTAGTTCTTTGATCCCTATTTTTGGTCTGAGGTGAGTTGTGTAGGAAGAGTTGAAACAAGTGGAAGATGGAGTCAGAAAGGTACTATGGTAGAAGCAAGGTCAGTGTGTTAACATTGACAGAAGTGTTGCCATATTGGATGTTAAGGCCTAGTACAGCATGAACAGAAGAGAACAAGGGCCTTGATGTGGAGTGGTGGCTCTGTTGAGCTCAGCTTCAAAAACAAATCGCCTTCCCGTCCCTCAATGTGAGAGGCCGAGGTCAGTGGCACCTGTGGTGCACAGATAAACTCTAATTGTATCTAGTTGCAGGATTTTTAAAGCGGTGGGAACAGAAGTTTTACTGTATGGAGAGCAGGACGGGATTCACCCTTTGAAGGACAAATTCATGAGAATAGGGCATAAGTGTTTGTGATGCCAATGGGCAAGAAGAAGATTTAGAGAACTACTGTCCTCACCCAAGAGCGGGCATCCCATTTGAATTACGGGCACACGTATAACTGAAAGCAAATATATCCCTGAAATTCAGACTTAAGAGCAGTGCCCCAGACATGTCATTACTGGGCACGTGGGGTGGAAGGAGATCATGGGGAGCCTCGTCTGGAATGTTTTGTGATTAAGGTTAGGAGTAACAGAGGTGATGCCAATACATTCAGTACTAGGTCAGGGTTGCAGCTTGCGTGCGCTGTGAAGTCTGGTATAATGAGAAGGCCTATTATCTTATCAAAGCAGAGTTGGCCTTGCCAGTTTACTATGATTGCGTCTGGATCAGAGGGGTGCACATCAAGTTGCAGTCTTGATTTATCAACGTATCAATAAATTCAAACCACCAATCCTTTACCTGAATTCAATAGTGATGATGTAGCTGACCATGTGTCTAGGTGAATGGGTTTTGATAAGGTGTGGCCAATCGGTCCAGTGACAATAGGGGGTTATTAGCATGTTCTATAGGTGGTGTATGGAAGGAAGGGTCTTCAAGGCCCCCCTCCCCTTCATTCTCACCAACATACATACTATGACTCATCCAGCAGCTACCCATGCACCTGTGGCCAGGGATGCGGGATGGCTGCGGGTTGACACATGTGGCTGCAACACTCAGCCAGCAGCATGGTATCAGACGCCAATTTATAGCACACTCAGACTCCATTTTGAACATAATAACTTAGGCCTCAAAGCACAAGCGGTCTACAGGGCCGCAGCTCTCCCCTCCTGATTGCGCACAGTGAGCCAGGCACTTCCCTCGCCCTCCTCCCCTCAGCGTCCCTGCTGCAGGCTTGTTCTCACGGGAGACTAGGCGCAAACAAGTTACATGGCTTCACTCCCATGGGAGCGTCTCGAGTTAGCATGATGCCGCCAGACGCACATGGGTCAGCGACTAGTCTAACGCGGCCAAGCATACCCGTTCAGGTTATGAATCCTCACAGGATAGCCTGACGTGAGGATTACGCCCCAGGTTTTCGCATGGGATTTCGCGTTATGTCTCTTCTACTGAAACTATTTTAAGCGACTCCGCTCACGCGCCCACCTCTTTCAAGGATGGGTGGCGGGTTTTGAATCGTGACCACGTCACACTCACCCTCTACTTTACAGAGACGCAGGTCTTTTTCAAACTGATATCCTGATTTTGTTGCAGCTGTCTGACAGAAGAGCAGGCCTCCATTAGACAAAGCTTCTAGGACATCCTTGGAGCCAATTTTTCCGTCCTGACGAAGGCGGCCGCCATGTTCAACTAGAAACTATTTTTTGGTTTGACACTAGGACGTGATTGCCGCCGGGCACCTATATATATTTTTTTTTGGCCAATGCACACTAAGGCATCTGTTTTTGGCCAATGCACATCAGAAGTTTGTAATAGACAATTGCCGTCCATTGACTGCAGGTGCGGCAGTCAGAGATTAGATCTCTCACTGCCACAGACATGGCACCTGCCCAGAGGATTTTTTGATCTCTGATACATGTTCACCAGGAGTTTTTACTGGAACAGAGACTAGATATCTGTAGAATTTATGCAATTTAAGTAACATTGTATTAGATATACTACATATATTTTCATTCTTTTTCTTTTTCTCTCTTAAATTCAAGTTGTATTTCACTAATAAAACCAGGTGCCCTTAGTGGTTCCCGCTAGTAGACCAGGGAGCTAACCAGGGCCTGTTGTTAGCTCCCTCGCCATTCCCATTGAGCCCTATAGGGCTCAGATGGGAATGGGGATGTTACGGGTCTGGGTTCCTTGAATGAGGAATTACCAGATCCTCCAAGGTTGGAATTGCCCGGTAATTCCTCATTTAAGGAACCCGGACCTGGTACCCGGTAAGGGGGTAACCATGCCGCAAATTGCAGCATGGTTACCTCCTAGGTCGTAATGACCCCCTGTATCTTTCACCTTCCGCAGTCCATCATTGACCCGCAGATGACCGGGCCGAAGCTGGGGTTTGAGAAAAACAAGCTATCTCCATAAAACTTGTCCTGTCCCCTCGCAGACCCCACATTTATTGCATATGCTGTGGATAACCACCCAACCCTGTTCCCTGTTTGAAGTGCCAGATACGAATACCTATCCTGTGTGCCACCCTGTTTCACCCAGACAGCTAATCCCTCTGAAGGGACTATAAATTCACTTCCACTGTTGTATGCCACGAGATTGATTGTATACATTGAAATAAGGTAACCCTCACCCATCCCAGATTGCACACAGCGACATGAATTGTATATTTAAGCCTTTTTATCACCAAGCAAGGATTATTGGTTGTTACAGAATACACAAAGCAATGTATGACAGCAATATATATACTCAATGATTCTCTAAAAATGTACGATTTTGAATATATTCCATTAGTATCACAATATGTATGGTTTACTATGATGTGTGTCGACTGTATACTAGAGTGTCCTTTGTAGCATATGTATAACCCCTGAGCATTGAATCATGCACCCCATATTGTAAGCAGAACTTTGCACACCTTTGTAATGTACCAATACACACCCTAACCTAGTTCTACCTCATTTGTATGCTCCATGTGTGCACTCTGCAACATAAACAATACACGGCCCAAAAGGCTACAGAGCCTTTTCTCCCCTCTCATGTAACACTGCATGCTCAGCCCCCACCTTCTCTCCCCCTCTGGCCGGGCTCAGATGTAAAGCCCTGGCCCTACGGACGATGTGATGCTATAATTGTAACCCCTTGCCCTCCCCTTGTGCTTGCACCTAGCGAGCACACTCCTAAGCCCCCAGACTCGGATTGAAAGAAATATGGGTGACAAGCATTTCATCCCACCACATCTTGATGTACCGGCTAAGTGCCCTCGGACCCGATAGTATCCCAGTTCACCCTAACCCCGACTGACCATAGAAGCCACATATTTTTTCTTGTACTAACACACTACAAAGGTGTCTCCCACTAGATCTAACAAAGAGGAATGATAGATGTATCCCTGCCTGTGCCCCCTGATAAGCCACCTAAACCCATGAAAGCTGCTCACCTATTGCTCGCCCCATGTATAGTAGTTTCTTTAGAATGATGAAATACTCACACCTAGAGTTATCTGTTATATGTCTTGTGTATTTATTTGTTTTATTTGTAACACGCTCCCTCAGGCCCGGAGGCATCAGGGGGCAACTTGGGCAGGGTACATAGCAAACATGCATATATTCAAACTATAGGTACAATGCAAAGTATTCAGAACATACGGCTCTTGGATGTGAAGCCAGAGTTAGAGAGGGCGTTTTCCAAGTCTAATGCAATAGGGTCTTTGGGGTCGCCAAGTCCTAGGTTGAGGTCTCCAAGGATAATGATTTGCGAGTTGGTTTTTGCATTGTCGAGGAGGAGGGTAGTGATTTCGCCGACGAAGGAGGGTGCGGGGCCTGGGGGCCTGTAAATTAGGTGAAGGGTGGCTGTTTGATTAGGAGTTAGTGAGAGTTTGACTGATAGTAGTTCAGCGGACTCGAGTTTGGTGTTTGTCGATATTCTTAGGTCGAGAGTAGTTTTGTGGATGATGGCTAGGCCACCACCTCTGGAATGTGAGGCAGAGGTGCGGTCACATCTCATGATGCCATAGCCGGGTGGTATGGCAAGGGATAAGGAGGGACCAGATGCCGCATGAAGACAAGTTTCAGCTACGGCAATGAAGTCGAGATCAGAAGATATTATAAGGTCTGCAATATCTAGCGCGTGTGCTGGGAGGGATCTGGCGTTGATGAGGGCGCCCTTGATAATTGGCAGTTCACCTCCGTAGAGGGGGATTTGCTATTGGTGGGTGCAGTAGATGAGCATGGTGGAGTGTGTTGTGTTTGTTTGGGGAGATTACTACGGGTGGTGCGTATGCAGAATCTGGTGCCTAATCTTTTGTTTCTGAGAGATAAGGTGCACGGTTGATTCGGGGTAGGTTTACTTGCAAAGTGTTTCAGCCAGAGGGCTGGGTCATTAAGGTATGGGTTGATGTCAGTGTTAGGGTGCTGACGGGTTATGGTATGAGTCATGGGTTCCATTGTGGGGGTCACCAAGCACAGGGTTTGGGGGACAAGGCTGGGGCGAAATAACGTGGCTGATGGCTGGAGGTGTGTTGGCCGTATGAATGGCTGGGTTATAGTTGCTGCTTCAATAGGCAGAATGTGGTACAGTATGAAGAGTATGAAGAGTGCCCTGAAGAGCATGGTGTGTAGGAGGGTGCTTCGTGGCAGTAGGCAAATTTGATTATACTAGGGCGGAGCAAAATCAACAGTAGGCAGGTTCGAGTTTAACTAGGCAATGCAGGTCAGCAGTAGGCTGAGATCCACAGGGCGGGGTAGCACCTGGATTTGACACAGCGCAATTAGGCTAAAAGCACAGATCAGGGCACCAACTAGGTTGCAATATCACAGTTAGGCTAAAAAGCATAAAGTAGGGTACCAACTAGAATTGTAGTGTCATAGTAGGCTAAAGAGCACAGGGCAGAGCATCATCTAGATTTGACACAGCACAGTTAGGCTAAAAGCACAGAGCAGGGCACCATCTAGATTGCAGTGTCACAGTTAGGCTAAAAAGCACAAAGCAAGGCACCATCTAGGATCTAAAATTCTAATATTAGATAATGAATCAAGGCGGTACATATCAATTTGCACAAATAATCAGCAGGAATTAACAGAGAATCAAAGGCAGGGCACACAAGTTAATGTCGAATAACAGGTACGCTTACCAATGGTACAGCCATGGGGACGGGTGATACAGTGGCGTGAATACCATGCAGGTATTAGGGAGTAAACAGTACAATGCTATCGAGGCACAGAGTGGCCCTGAGGGGCAGTTACGGGCGGTTGCTCACCGAGCTTCGCAGATGTCCACTGTAGTTGGTATGTGCCCATGCTACATAACCCAACGGTCACAAATGGACACCCCCTCACGGTCCATTGGTGAACAGGAGCAAACAGGGACTTTTCCTGGCCTTCTCCGGGCCGCCAGCTCCTTCCGCCTGCCGGCGGATGTTGTATATTTTAAATATCACTGCGTTGCTTAGCAACGCTGGGGAAGCTGAGCCTCGTCCTGGGGCCGTGAAGCGCCTGACATTTTGTTTCAGCAAGATGAAACAAAAACAAAACAGCTGATGGCTCTGGATTTCTATCGTGGCAAATGAGGTGGCCCAATGTGTGCAATCTGATGGGGGCACAATGCAGTAGTGGGCAGATGGGCAGTGCAGGCCTCACCAGAATGCGGTCTGTTGCAGGAGCGGGTCCTTGGTGCGATTCCAGCGCCGCCGCGTTGCTTCTGGTGAACGTAGCCACTGCGGCTGCTTCCTTGTGGGGTTGGAGGGGCTGGTGGGGGCTCCTGCCCTCTCCACCTTGCTGGGTGAGTGAGAATGGGACAGGGGCAAATAGGGCCTTTTCCTGGCCTTCCCCGGGCCACCGGCTCCTCCGCCTGCCGGCGGATGTTGTATATTTTAAATATCACTGCGTTGCTTAGCAACGCTGGGGAAGCTGAGCCTCGTTCTGGGGCCGTGAAGCGCCCGACATTTTGTTTGGGCAAGATGAAACAAAAACAAAACAGCTGATGGCTCTGGATTGCTATCATGGCAAATGAGGTGGCCCAATGTGTGCAATCTGATGGGGGCACAATGCAGTAGTGGGCAGATGGGCAGTGCAGGCCTCACCAGAATGCGGTCTGTTGCAGGAGCGGGTCCTTGGTGCGATTCCAGCGCCGCCACGTTGCTTCTGGTGAACGTAGCCACTGCGGCTGCTTCCTTGTGGGGTTGGAGGGGTTGGTGGGGGCTCCTGCGATGTTAGATTGTGATGTTAGAATAACGATTTGTACGATTTACAAGGCAACATGAATTACAAGTAACACTGAATGAGTATGTGTGGCCACAAGGGCAAATGTTAGTGTAGTGAAGATGTATCAGTCAGCCATCATCTGACCAGAGCTTCACCCTGATGAGTCCAGCTGACCTGCAAGCATCACCATGACACCTCAAGGAGCCTCACCAATCCTGAAGCTTCGCTCCTATACATCCATATGTGCCCTTCCCCACTGCCCAATCTCATCTATTAATGTATCCCCTTAGCTCCAACGTCATAGGTGATGTGGTTTTGTAACAAAATGTGAATGTTTGCTGATGTTTGACAGAGCGCTTTCAGAGTTTGCAGAGTTCCCTGCTTGCCCTGTATTGGTTGGATAAACTTTTACCTCTTAACTTCACCCGCACTTGGTCTTGGTTTCATTCCCATCTGGGGTGTGTCCATCATTGACTCTCACTGGGGAGTTATCAATGCCTTTTGGGGGACGCTCACTTTCAGTGGTAGCTAATGATAGTGGTGGGTTAACAATGTAACGTACATATTTCGATTTTGCAGTTTACCGGTATATAATCCGTAACGTCTTGGGAACTGAGCAACTCTGTGTCAGTTTGGTTCTACGGGACCTTCTGAGACTTTTTTGCATGTAATACACCTTGTTTTACCTTTTATTTGGCCTTTTGGATTAATTTTACCGTTCAGGTTTCGGGTTGCTAGTCTCTTAACAAGTTTCCATAGATGTTTTACAGAGGAAGCAAGTTCATAAAACAAACCTACTACCTTGCCGAACACCTGTTGAGAGAGATTTGATAATATGGTAAATCACATTTGCATTATGAATCGTCTCAGAGTAACATTAAATGTCATGTGGATATAATGAAATGGCTTTGCAAGGTGAAAACACTTTGCATAAGCTATTCAGCATAATTTTTTGTATATGATAATTTCTGAAAATTATTAATTCTATATGTTTGAGCGTTGGGTCTAATGTCATTCATTGCGTCTCACACGTTATTGTCAGCAATGACAGGTGGGTTTCCCAGAGAATCATCATCAGAGAAGGTCATTTGTATGTGCTTATAACCAAAACTATAAAGGAGCTCATTCAGAGGTCATTGTTAAAGGCAGAGTGTTCATGGAAACATGCATCTTTGAAAAGGGATTGTGCAATGTTCTACGGCCCACTATCCCATATGCTAGTGCGCAACCATTCTCAGCACTCATTTATATGAATATAACAGAGGCCCTGGTTTCAGCAGTGTGATGGACTGAAACTATTTACACACTTCACATATTTCATCTACAACCATCTAGATGTCCTCAAGACATCTCCATGTTCCCTAATTGGCAAGAGAATGATCAATATTGAAGTAAAACTCCAAGAATGTTCTATGATCACGAATGCTTGGCAAATTGCCCATCGCAGGTCAGTATTGTAGAGGGGCTGTCCAGCTCTCTCTCTCTCTCTCTCTCTCTCTCTCTCTCTGTCTCTCTGTCTCTCTCGTTCTCTCTCTCTCTCTCTCTCTCTCTCTCTTTCTCTCTCTCTCTCTCTCTCTCTCTCTCTCTTTCGCTTTCTGTCTCTCTCTCACACACACACACCTACACACACACATGCTGCTAGAAAGGTTTCGAATGTAATGATGCGTACCCTGGACGTCTTCCTAAATGCCTATTAAAAACTATACAGAGGTACTTAAGCTATTGAATGTTAATTATATGACAATATTGCAGCCTACTACATACAACCGTGAAGGTTAATGATTGCCTAATGATATTCAAGGATCGTGCAATGATTAATGTTGCGTATAAAGTTACACATTTTTAAGAGAACGTGTTATCACATTGATTTTGCTTCAGAAAGATACATCGGCTCGCTGAAATACCGTTTTACTCTCCTGCACATCCCATAACATATGCAATGACGTTTCATAAATCAAGGAGTCAATGCCTTATTGAAGCAAAGATGTACAAATGGTGATACTGAGGACAGTCTGTTCATGGCAATTCACATATAATTCAGTATGTTGCTATAAGTCCGTCTCTAGTTAATTAGAAGCTTTGAAAGGTTAATGAAATAGATGGAGTACAGTGGTCATTTTTCCAGAGACAATCTGTTGGCTGTTTGAATGAGTGCAATTAACCTACAATTCAACGAGAACAACCAAGGGATGTAATGTGACTGTGCATTGTTAGGTACATAGAAAATGTTTATTGTTGACCTATATTTACACAGATTTGGTGAGGTTTTCAATTTTACCTAGGAAATACCCAGTGCTTTAAGTGGGATAAGAAATCAGGGACAGGAGGGCTCTAGCGCACCATGATGCACATTTCTGGGGGTGGAGGCCTTAGACATTGGGCCTCATCACGAGTTTGGCGGTAACCCTTAAATGTGGCGGTAGCGCTATTACCGACGCATTTAAGGGTCCGCCAAATTATGGGTTTGGCAGATTTGCCCCCAACTCTGAGCTGGGGGGAAATCCGCCAAAATTCTGCGCACATGCCGCCAGCGGGAAATCTGCCGGCGGTAAGAGCGTGAAAATTCCCCATTGAGCCCAATGGGGAATGGGGAATTCCCGAATGGGCTCAGTGGGGAATGGACAATACCCGTTCCGCCAAACCCGTGATCCGGCGCTATTAGCGCCGGGGAGTTTTGCTGTAGGGCTATTAATGCCAGCGCTATTAGCGCCGGCATTACCGCCCAACTCGTGATGAGGCCCACCCTCAAATTACAAAGCCTTTAAAAGAGGTGGGGCCTACTTAATGAAGAATTACCTAACAGACACAACTGAGTTTTCATAAACTTCAAACTTAAAAACATATATTAAACATAAAAATTGTGCCTACAAATAATGACCAAAATGTATATATTCATATATAAAATAGAACTTCAAATCAAAATAGGTGACTGCACCAGGAAATCCCAATATATGATTCTTATGTACTAATTAACATCATTGTAATGACAATACTTTACTATGATGTGTTGCAATAATCAAACATGTTTGAAAAAAACCTAATTCAATCTGTATTTAACTGATGTTGTAATTATACACATGGTGGCATAGAGGAGCATTGTCATTCAGCTTTGTATTTACATTACTGTGAGGAAGGGATCTGATCTGGAAAGTTAGTTCAGAGAGCCTCCCCACCCCCGCTAAAGCGCAATATTTCAAGACGGATGGGGATATGAGCCCCAATCCCCGGCCCACTTTAAGTCCTGGAAATAACGAACTGTAAAATAGTCAAAGACAAATCACAAAATATGCCTTGTTGTTGTCTTTGTTTTAAAATGTCCAACTTCAGAGGATCATTCTGCTGTATCACTGTAGAAAAGATTTTTTACCGTCACAAGATTTACGAGTTGCCATGCATGTGCAAAGCTGACTGCGTTGTAAAAGAAAATGTAAGGCTCTTCTGCCCCCTTCTACCTCTGTCCCCCAGGCACTCTCAGCATTTATGGGGGACCACTGTCCCCTCTTCCTGCCCCCGTAAGTCTCTCACAGATCACAATCTGCTCCACATTGTCACGTTCAACACTTGCTCAGCTGGAAAACAGTCCTCTGACATCTGCAACTTCCTTCAACTCCTCTCCCTTTATATTCTTGCCCTCACAGAAACCTGGTTCAAGGATAGCTCTGTCACAAGTTTTGACACACTTCTAGCAGAAGGCTAGAGGATACTCTCTCTGCCTAGATCAAACAGACCAAGTGGGGGAGTAGCAATGATCTTCCCTGAGTGGATCACTGTGTCTGTCATTCCCACTCAGGCCCACTCATCCTTTGAGGGCCTGGTTTGCAGGCTCTCCCTCTCTCCTAGCTCTTCATTCCTGCTGGCCACCTTCTGTCAGCCACATGGTCAGCCCTCCCTCTTCCTCTCTGCTTTCCTCCTCTTCTCAACTCCACCAACTCCACCTACTGGGTGATCTCAACACGGTCTGAAGTCTGAAAGTAACTAGCCAATCCTTTAGGACACTCCACCACCATTGCACCCACCCAGGCCCTTTGCTCAGCCTTGGCTGCACACTTCACCTCAAAAACACAGGATATCATATCCTCTCTCTCTTCCTCACTACCTCATGCATCAACATTTCTTGTCCCGCCCCGTACCATTCCTTCTTCTCTCCCCGTTGTCACACCTGAGGAGGTCACTAGTCATGTCAGGTCTATGAAAGCCTCCTCCAAACAGACAGACCCCTGTCCCTCCGAAACCATCAAGGACAACATTGACTCTCTCACCCCAACCTTGGCCGATCTCTCCTTTGCCACTGGAGTTTTCCCCACCGCTCTTAAGCACTCCCTTGTGCACCTTCTCCTCATAAAACCTTCTGCTGACCCTTCCATTCCGGCAAACTATCGCCCGTTCTCTGTCACTCCTTTCCTGGGCAAACTTCTGGAGAAGTTAGCTATTTCTTAATTTACCCTCCACACCTAATCTGCTGGTTTCTTCCATGACCACTAGTATGGCTTTAGAGCATTCAGAGGCACATAAACTGCTCTTCTGAACACCCCTGAACATCTCTCAAATCTTGATTCTAACTCTCTCTCTGTCCTCATGCTACTCAACCTGTCCTCTGCATTCGATACTGTGAACCACAATACCCTGGTCACAAGTCTCTGTGACACCCAGGGCACCACGGATCAGGCCCTGTCATGCCTAACCTCCTTTCTCTCTGAGCGTCCATCCCAGGTGGAATTGGGGTGCCTACTCTCCCCTATCACTCTCTCTATGTGCGGTGTCCCCTAGGGATCTAACCTATCGCCCTGGTCTCTCGATGGCTACATGGCCCCTCAGTCCCGTATGATAGCCACCTTCACCTCCAACTTTCAGTGTTATGTGGATGACACACAGCTCACCTTTATGCTACCCTCGGCCTCTTCTTCTTCCTCACTCATACCTGACTGTCTGTCCACAATTCAGTCGTGGTGTGCTGCAAACGACCTGTGCCTCAATGCCAGTAAGACAGAGATTGTCATCATTGGGACCCCTGCTCCCGTCAACCCTCTTTCTCTCTGGTCAACCTCCCTTGGACCTGCACCTCCATCTACCAATGAGGTAAACAATCTGGGGGTCATTTTCAACTCCACCCTCCCCTTCTTGTCTCACATCGCTCCTCCCACTAGAGTTCTCACTGATGCAGAAAATGTAGCTACTGTATTGGGTACTGAGACGCATGATTATTTGATGGCTATTACGCAAAATGTTACATTTTATGTCTCGACTGCATCGAGCGTGGCAGGGGGAATCGAAGATGATTGAAGAAGCAGCTGAACAAAATGATTCAGAAATATTGCTAAACCCTCTTGTGGTATTCGCTGGGGACAAGGTCCTCTGTAGATGTTTTTGTGGACGGTGGCACCAGTCCCGTTTCAGTGGATCTTTTGTAATGGAAGCAGTCACACTGACAGCAGTGAAGATCCAGGGAAGGCTTGCCTGGCTAGACCTTGGTGACATCAAGATCTACAAAGGAGAGGTTACCCCTGCCTGACAATCCAGAACGTGAAGGTGAACTTGAAACTAAAAAAGTCCAGATGAAGTCCATGATGAGAAACAATCAGCATCAAGAAGAATGAAAAGAGATTCATCCTTCAATAGATATACAACTACATTTACACGAAGCAGAGCATGACACTCAAACTTTGTACAGAAGAATAACAAATGCTTCCGATAACAATTATATAACACTTATCCTTTTTTAGGAATTTGGAATATTAGTCTTGCTTTGTTATTATTCAACACAAAACCCTATTTCATTTTTAAAAGAAGTGTTCTTGCGATACTAACATAATGTTTCTTGTGAACATTTACTCTTTGAAGAAACTGAAACGGATTCTCTGGAAAGAATGGGGTTAGTCAATCATTTCAGACATTTGCTTTTAGCTCTTAGAAGGAACAACACAAAAAGTTAAGAGTTATCCGTCAAAACCAGGCATGAACCATTTGAATATTTTGTGAGAGGTGCAATTAGAGACTCAGAAATAATTGTATTTCTAGGCAAAAATGTGGTTGTTAAATTCAAGTTCTGCATTTGCAAGAATCAGATTAAAGCTTAAGATATTTAAGAGTGCATCATTTTTTGTTTAGACAATTGGTTGTGCAATTCATATTGGCGTATATGCTATGCAGGTGCATCTACAGCAAATGCTTTAACAGATCTGTTTACTTAGGCAATATAACCCAAGGTGGGGGGGGCATTACGGGTCAGGTTATATTGCTATTAATACCCCGGCACATCATACTGGGGAACTAACAGCAGTTTTTCTCAAGTTGAGAAACGGCACTGCAACCAAATAAATGGCTGCCAGGGATCGGGGAGAAGGGTCTACACATAGTTCCTTCTCCCTTTCCATGACAGCCATTAAAACAAATGCAAAAAGGAAAACAAAAATAATGGCCATCATGGAAGGGGCAAAGGGACAACACGTAGTCACTTCTCCAGTTCCATGACGGCCACTCACAGAAAGAACTCTGGAACACTGCAGGGTTCGTAGCCTTGTTGGGCAGGTAAGGCACAGGAAAGGGCCAATGAGCTTGCCTTTTTCAAGCTCATTGACCCTCACAGGGTACTAATTTCAACTAAACCATCTCTGTCAAATATTAATATGTACATTGGGACTTTCTTTAGACAAACAACTATTTACAGAACACTGCTTTATAAATGAAATGCAAACTTGGCTGTGGAAATTATGTTATATACTCTCAAAATACATACTCTTTTTTTAAATTAATACATATACAGAATACATAAACAGTACAATATTTACTTTGCTTGCATGTACAGAAGTCAAATAGTGGAAGAATTGCCTTCCAGCAGACCTTAATATTCATCAGCTGTGGTCACTTTACATATTAAAATGGATGCACATTTTGCTTTTACATTCTCTTGTCTGTTTAACATGAATTGCTTGGTTTGTTTTGCAAGTTGAAGTATTGTTCTGTCCTCCTATCATTTAACAGAAAGCATTACATTCAGTCAAACAATATGTTACAGATCTCCTCAAAGTGTCTAAGTTTCTAAAGCAAAAAACATAAAGGACATGGGAGCCATATAATGAGCATTTGGTATGTTCATACAGTGTAGAGATGAATGCCCACACTAAAATGAATCAAATGAGAAGGTGCTCTGAATGACCAGAAACAGCTGTCATAGTGATTGTCACTGGTCATAGTTGTCACAGGGTTTGGCTTGGGAGATCTGCTATTCAGCCATCAGGAGGAAGCCTGGACATACATCTGGTACTGACATTTCAGAAGCATCCTCCAGTGGGGTGTGAGAGATATCTTCTGGTGTTCCAAGATTGATATTATTAACTGAAATACCATTTAATGTGTCTTCATTTCATGGGTAACCTCCTCTATCCCATAGAGGCATGCAGAATACATAGAAATATTCCCCTCTATCGAGTGCTAATCTTCTTTGGTCAGGTACTCATGGTCTTTGCAAAACAGTTCTCAGGAATTGGACCTAAGGTCTGGTTTTTGAGGTCCCTGGAAAAATATGTGCAGTAGATAGCCATTCCAACAGATGTATCTTTACTCAAAAAATTACTTTGAGGATCATTATTGGCTGCCATTATTGCAATGGTATAATCGGTAAGGTCTACTAATGGTGGCAGATGTAGAAATAAATCCCTGTTAAAGAAAGTTATTTAAATGTATAAAAACATCCTGATTTGGTAATGTTTGTCCTTTCTTTGCTTTTATTCATACTGTTAATATTCATATATTTGCAGGGAGAGTAACCTCCTCTTTTCAAAAGCAAAAGGCAGTAGCTACGGTCAGAGTAATGGAGAATTGGTGGAGAATGTCACGTCTGAGATAAAAATCAGAAATAACATCTCTAATGACTCAACAGTTATGTCTGATAGGTTGGGATCCATATGCAATTTGTAGCACACAGCCGTTAGGGAGTGCATGTATTGAATTTGAATCCCTAAACAAATGTTACATTCATTTATCAAAAAAGAAGAAGGAATGATCTGTTATTTTTTCCAGTCATCGAAACAGAGTTTCACTTATAAATTGATTTAAATGTATAGATTGAATATACGATCCTTCCTTTCTCTTATCTGATTGAGAATGAATGGGGGCCTCATAATAACGAAATTGACAGTAAATCTGCAGTAACGCCTTGGGATCCTGGACTCCAAATTAAGAGTGATATGATGATGCCATTGATAAAGACAAACACCCCTTTTTTTCTGCCAGTGTGTTTACACTATTTCATTCCAGTTCAGGCACTGGTCATCTGGCCACCCTCTGAACTTGGGCCCAGGTCCCTGCATGTCCAGCTGCACCTTGCACTGCCTCTCGGCTCCCCCCAGCAATTGTGGACTGTATCTGTATCCCTACAGCCCCCTCTCTTCTATGCTTAAGAGCCACCCATTGGCTGAACTTTCCTTTACCTGCACGGAGCCAATAGCTGGGTGCACTTTTGATTGCCTGCAACTCTCCATTCCCCCCTTTTGGCATTCCCAATCCACGTCCCCGCACTTGCGCGATCTGAATGACAAAAGGCCTAGTAAGATCATTGTTTTGTCCTTCCTCTGTTACCCCCTTGTCTTGTCGTGCCTAGAAACACTTGGATGAAGGCGCGTTATACCATATCACATCATATCACATCATTCAGATGCTTGAATTTACAAATTCAAAAGTAGCTTTAATTCCTATTTGCAAAATGTGTACATATTTCCATGAATTAGGAAAATTCCACATGCCCACAGAAAGACATGGTAGCAAACCACAACAAAATACATATACATTTTCATTTAATGTCACAATTGAAAATATTGATACAATGCAAACAACACAAAGTGCAAAAGTGTTAATAAAGTGCTCCTGTGCCTGTAAACATAGTCTACAACATGAAATCAGCCACCATACAATTCCACCTTCCACATATACCTGAAATGGTCCTTCTAATTGGAACCACTCTAATCATGTATATAAAAAGTACAACAGTATTTCCATAATTCACATTGCCCTACAAGTTTCATTCCCTTCACAATGATCGAATCATGGAACTTCCTCCAGGGCCACTTCTGCGTATCTTAAAACTTTCAGGAATATCCTAGTCAGTATTCCCAATATTCAGCCAATTACTCAGAAATGGTTCCTTTCGTTTGTGTGTGCTTTGCTGCACCTCAATGTCACAATATTTTACCCTCCTTCTGGGTCTTATTGTACACTTAATTTAATAATCTGTTCATGACATATTCTTTCATTGTCTAACACAGTAGACCATATTCGGCAGACAATTTACTTAGTTTTTCATCAATTACTTGTAGTGGCTTTAACACATTCTTACTGTGAACAAAAACAATATAGCACCAAGTCAGTATTAGCCTCCTCAACCCACATGATCTCTGCTACAAGTTCTCAAGTACTTCCTTCATACTGTGTTAACTTCTCACACTTCGATCTACTCCAATATTCTGTTGAGCAAACCTAAAACAAACCACATACAATTAATTAGCCTACTTGCTTACTCCGTTGGGTTAACTGTATTGTGTGGTTTGTTGCACATTCATTATTTACTTAAAGCGCCTCATCACAGGTCTGGCGGTAATCCTTAAATGTGGCAATAACGGAATTGGCGCCGCCAATACCGCTCCTCTGTATCATGATCCGGTGCAAATACCGCCAACTGTAAAAACATCCGGCACTATTGCAGACAGCCATACCTGGCGCAAACACAGCCGCATCACAAGTCCATGTTTGGTGATATTAATACTGCCAAAAACACAACACACTTACATCCAGCCTCCATGGCCAAAATGAAGCCACAGGTGACCCCAATCCACCCTAGAGGGCTACATAAGACACACCCCTACCCTGAACATTGTTTCCAACAGCATGTTGCCAATAGCCACTGTGAGTTGGGACAGGCAACTGCTCATGCTGAGCTTCGAAGACGAGTGGCTGGCCAACCAGGCCAGGGCACAGGGAGACCAGTGGGTGTTGGGCAGGAGGAGGAGGAGAAGGTGGAGAGCCCAAGCAAGGCGTGCCCCGATCCCCAGGATCAGGCCCTCACCTTGGACCCTAACTTATAGCCAGTTGGTCACCCTGTACCGCCTCAACAGGGACACCATAACTGAGCTGCTCCCCATAATACAGGAAGACATAAGGAATAGATCAACATCTGGACATTTGTGCCCCCACTGCTGAAGCTAGTTTCCATCCTACAGTTCCTCAGAACTGGCACCTTCCAGCACTCCGTGGCCATGATGCACGGCATGGCACAGCCCACATTCTGTGCAGTCCTGGTCCAGGTGCTTGAAGCCCTCCTGTGGCAAGTGCAACACCGTATCTCACTGCCTACCATCCCAGCCCATTTCAATGCCATGAAGCCACAGTTCTATGCTGTTGCCCAAAGGAAAAATGAGATTGCTGAACTAGACTGTGCCCATGTTGTGCTGGTGGCCCCCCAGACCCACAAAGCAGTGTACTGAAACCACAAGTACTACTACTCCTTGAATGTGCAGGTGACATGCGACCCCAACCTCATCAACAATCACTGCTGTTCCCGCTACGCTGGTTAAACCAACAATGCCATGGTCCTACAGAACAGCACACTGCAATTATACATGGAGAGGCATAGAGGACAACGGACCTGGCTAGTGGGTGAGAAGAAAAGCCAGCACACATGCACCACAAAGCACATGCCCAAATGGGGGTGTGTAGGGAGTGCAAATGACCATGGGCCTCATTACTATCCAGGCGACCCAGGCGTTAACCATGGCATTATTAGCGCCATGGTTGACGCCGGATTCCGCCATGGTGAATGGCAGAATTACCGCCCCATTCCAAGGTTGGCAGGGCGGTAATTCCCCATTCACCATTGGCCCTTCCCCATTCCCATTCTTGCCCCCATAGGGCTCAATGGGAATGGGGAAGGCGGTAATTACGGCACAGCAAATTGTGGTACCGTAATTACCTCCAAGGTCCCTTTGCAGGTCCCTTCCCTAACAGCCGTTATGGTAGGGACCCGCAAAAGGACCTCATAATTGGGCAGTAAGGGATTACCGGCATCAGTACCCTTACCGGTACCAGTAATCCCTTACCTCTCGGGTCATAAAGAGGCCCATATATCCAGGGAGGGTCCATCGGGGGAACCCACCATCATGCCCCATGCTGGACATGTGACCGACAGACACCTTACGTGACATATGCTTCGGAGCAGTAATGGCAGAGCTTATTCCATTACCACCACTTTTAAGCGTTACTGCCAGACTTGTGATGAGGCCCATTCTCTGTTAGTGTCATTTCTTCACACCATAAGATGAAAGAATTTGGCGTCCATTTGGGGTGAGATTCAAGTTTAAAAGTTATTCAAGCATACACAATGTGTTCTCTTGTGAAATCATGGTTTATAGTGACGTAATGTCGAGACTAAGTAATTTGTCTTTTTTGGCATCAAATTAAAATCCTTCCACTAATTGAATTTCTGCCATGGTATCCTGTGCACAGGACTCAATCCAAACCACAAAAGGTCTCAAATATACGTCTGCAAAATTTGAGAGGGGTTCTAAGACCGAGTTCATTCCTGACACAATTAATCTCCCTGGTGGATTTATCAATTTTTTATGTATTTTTGGGAGCATATAAAATTGAGGGATTATGGGTTGATTATTAACTAAAAAATGTGCCGCTTGTTTACATATCCATCCTCTCTCTAAAGCTTTCTCTACTCTAATTTTTATTACACCTTTTAATCTGTCAGTGGGGTCTGCATCTAGTTTTTACAGCACATTTCATCATTTAGCTCTCTACTGATTTCATGTATGTACTCATTTCTATCAAGCAGGACTATCGCTGCTCCTTTGTCCACTTTGTAGATAACAATTGTTGCATTGTTAGCCAGACACTTAATGGCTTATTTTTCTTTATTAGAGATGTTTGGAATTTATTTTCCTTACCTTTCTCCAATTTTTCAAGGTCAGCAAGGACCCTTTTTTCAAAAACCTGTGTCTCAGTGATTTGGCTGGCTGTGGGGGGAATTAATTCTGCAGGAGCTTGTAACCCATATACATTGTGGGTCATCTCAATCACTTCACTTTTAAAATATTGTCACAAATGTATCTTTCAAATGAAGTGTTTGAATTGTAAATGAAATTGGAATTAATCATGACTCTTCGTCATGACAAACCCTAAACCTTTGTCAAGGACTGCTTTCTCTTCATTGGAAGGTTTATAATTAGAGCGATTAACAACGAGGCTCTGCGACACGTTGTTATTCTCATTTCTGTTTCCCAATCTACTTGGTCCTGTTCTAAGAAAGATCTTCCATTATACCCTCTTCTCCCTCTGCCTCTATGGCCACATGATCTCCTGTTTCTATAAGCCCCACTATGGCTGTTTCTTCCAAACCTGTAATCATCTTCTATTTTCTCCCTTCATTTGTGGAGCTCTCATCACTCTAGCTCGACGAAGTGTTACCAAGCCTTACGCTTTTTCCTGTGACATCCTATTTCTGCCTCGCACCTTCTTGACAGTTGTACCCTTATCTACTATAGGGAACTGCTTTTTCGTGTTTCAAATTACTCAGATCCTTTTTCATTTGGATTATTCTCTCTTTGGTAGTAACATCTTTAAATTCATTCATTTCTTCCTTTATCTCCTCTAGCCTTTTTTAAAAACATGTAACGGGACCAGCTTTTTGATTTCATCTTCTAACTTCCTAAATTCTATTACAATTTTCTTAAACATCAACTTTGCAGTATCTATTATCAAAATAACCCAGTCGTGGGCCCATTTAATAGCTATATAGCTTCACTGCACTATAAATGCTTTGCTATCCAGGAATAGTCTAGGTTAATTGTTCACAATGAATCCCTGTGGTAATGTGCCGTTCCTGAGATAGTCTAATGAAATAGAACCGTGCAATTCTGCCCTTATTAGCCTTTTTGTATATGTTTTAGTTCATCCCAATTAGTCAGTCAGGTTCAATGTATTATTGGGATCTGTACTATCCCCAAACAGTGAACCATTAGCCAATAGTTCAGTAACGTGTCTGTCCTCATAACTGAGGCATTTGTCTGCTGCCATAGAGCTATATACTGGTCTCACAGTGATATGTAGGATTTAATCATTATAAACTGTATCACAAATTAGCAGCCATACTCAACAAGGTAGCAAGATGATAGAACTAACGCTCTGATCCTGACCATTTAAGAGGGCGAAAATATAAACACAACTGCCTGTGATGTACATGTGATATTTCAGAGGATTTCCCAAGTCCACCACACCAATTACAATGAGAAAGCTGATGGTGAAATTACATAATATCTGACTGGCATACCACTCAGAACCTTCTCTTGATCTGTGGAAGATGGGTTACAGGTGCCAGCTGCTATACAGGAACTTCTAAAAGATACTGACACAAACAGCACTTGATTCAGATAAACTCCCCTCTAAATGTTATACAGTGATCATCTATATATTGGTGGCTTAACTATTAGAGGTACAGGAGTAAGTAAGAAAAGTGGGTTGTGTCCCGTCCACCAGGAGTGAAATGAGAAGTATGTCATTATAACAACTGGGTAAGGACCCGGATACATATGGCTTGCCTGATATTCTGACTCGTATGTATCCCAAAGAAGCTGGGTTCATTCATGTTAGGTCAACGTCTTTAAATCTATGATGCCTATTTTGTGTTATTTCCCATATTGAGTTCTCACTATAGACAATGAAGGCAGTACTTGATAACTATAAGTTCCATGATTCAGTCTCCTCAAGCTTCTTATTTGTTAAAATGGAGACAATGTGTTCAGGGAACCATATGCTTGGCAATGCCCTCTTACTCCATGCAAATCCTAGCTTAAGGACTACTCTTTCTCTGAATGTTTTTCCATTAGGCCAAAGCAAAAGTCAAGGCTGCCCCATTTTCCCTTCATGGTGACCAGGGAACCCCGTGCAGAACTTATAAGGAGATGATATTTATAGCCAGGACTTCCTCTTGGTGGCGCAGGGCTATAATATGGTCCATGCAGATGATGTGCTGATGTACAGGAATGATGTTGTGGTAATCCTTCCCATTATGATACATTAAGTAGCACAAGCTGATAGGTTTCCTAGGTTGAGAGTGAACTATGTGAAATCTGACCTATTTCTACTGACCGATTCTGAAAATTAAATATCAGAAATTGGTGGATACAAATTGGCAGAGGACTAAATTGCATACTGGGAGTTTGAGTCCTTACAAAGGATAAGACCCTTTTGGACAAACAAACCCTTGTATTTTATAGACACAGTAAAAGGCCCTGTGAGATGCAAGGTATTGTGAAGTTGGTAGATTTGTGCCCAGAGGGTTCTTTTGTCACCCTTGAGTAAATAATGCTGATGCTTTTGCAGTATAATGGAATATACATATAATTTAGCATTTATCCTAAGAGTTATCTAATGAAACCTCAGTGGCATTGTTGATGGATCCTGTGGAGTCATCACTGATTCCCTGGTGATGCTCTCCGCCCATGTGGCCAGATTGACGGCAGCAACTACCTGATTCTGACCCTGGGGCTGGTAATATGAGGGAGGATCAAATGGGGGATGTTAGGCAGAATTATATGCAGTACCCTTTGGGAACACTTCGCACAATTAGGACTACAAGTGACAGAACAATTTCACCTTTGGTACAAACCTGTACTATACAGTTATAGTGGTAGCAGTAGCGGAGCAGCCAGACTTATTTCAAGAGTAAGTGAGCAGTACAAAGAGTTACACAAAGGACAGCAATTACTATGATTCAGTCAAACACTGACTCAAGGTGTCTAAGTAAAATAATATATATTTATTTACTCAACAGTTGTATAACCTTTCACTATTCTAAGCAAGTTAAAAATCACAATCATAAATAAACCACACCACTTCCCTTAAATTCCAGACAAGTTAAGCTCACAAATTGAAGTGGGAGCAAAATGGCACTCCGGCAATTTAAAAGGGAGGGAAAGACAAAGTTATTAGAAATTAGGCAAAACCAACAGGTAAGGACTCAGGGCAATTTGAACAAGAGAGACTACAGTGAGGAGATCAGATAGAAAAGGCTTAGGGCCAAAGTCCATAGGACAAAAGTATTTTGCTCAAGATCACACAGTTAAGGGTAGTTTGCGGTAAAGTTTGTGGCACAGTTTCCGGACGAGGTTGGTTGGTAGAAAAGTTAGTTCAAAGAGAAGAGAAGGACAAGCCCTCGGATTGGAGAAAGATTTCAAACACTTTCACCGTGGCTGACCGAAACGGACAACCGGATTTGCACAGTAACTTAAAACGGAGAGGGAGCTGTAGCTGAGGCAGACGTTCCTGGTGGCTCCTGCAAGCTCAGGGTTACTGAAGTGACTGTCGGACTGACACGAAATAGGAAGACTGGAGGGTCCTGCGCCACCCAGGGAAGAAACCAGCAGCAGAGCAAAACAGCAAATGGTGCGCTCCTTAAAACCCAAGCAGGGTGCGACCTTCCTGGCTATCTGGCCCACTGTAACTCTGTACAGCGAATTCGACCAACGGAGGGGTCCTGGCTTGTAGTTTGGGCAAACTGGTTGGTCCCACCAGCTCAAGGGAAGAAGTTTCCTGGAGGATCTTCTCTGCCGTCGGTTCAGAGATTCGGACCTGCAGCCGGGCTTCACCGGGCGGTTCAGTCGTGGTAGGGGCCCTCTTCTTCCAGTTCCTCATTGGTTCTTTCGTTCCAGTGGGGACTCTGCTCTTCCAGTCGCAGAGACCTGCTTTTAATGCAGTTTTCCCCCATTCATACAGCCAGGCTGTCAATCACACAGCAGGGCGGCTGGCCTGGCAAGGCCAGTCCCCTTAGCCAATCAGACAAGAGTGTGACTTGGGTTACCAAGGGAACCCATGGCAAGGGTCCGAAGATCCCTCCCTCACATCCTGCCTACCTAGATTGTCAGGCGCCTTAAGGACGGCTTCTGTGAAGAAGCCCACGAAAAGACAGCGAACAAAGGAATCATCACCGGTTTGGCGCGCAGAGAATAACATGAGAAAGATTTTAACAAAAAGAAATGGCGAATAAACCCAGCCGGAACCAAAAAAAAATGTATTTGGTCAAGTGGGTTTATGTTTGAGGCTAATGTAATAGCCTAAAACAATACCACGTTTATATAAGATAATCGAGGTAGAAAAGTTAAGGTAGTTACCACTGCCACCAGCCAAGTCTTAATGTTAAGGGAGCGAAACAAGGCTCCAAGAGGTACAGACAAAAAGGGATAAGAGTTAACCCTTTCCAATACTCTATGTAAGATGGGGTGGACTGGGTCTGTGGTTTAAAGTGACTATATAAAGTTAATGGCAACTTTATCTGTTTCTGGGGGACAGTAGTCAGCCCCAGAAAAATGGAGTCAGTGGGAAGTATCAAAGAGACAACCCTGTGTCACTGCACTGAAGGTGCTGTGTAACACACACAAAAGGTGGTGCACATGGAGTAGGTGAGGATCCAGTTCCCAAGATCACACAAAAAGTGAAAAACACACACAGCAAAACACATGTAAGAATGCGAAAAAGGCTCACACTCTTACCAGGTGAAAAAATAAATCCTAGAAATTCAGCAAAGCTGCTGGGAGACTCTTTAGGTTAGGAAAATCAGCCATTTATGAGAATTCACCCTAACAGGGGATTTTCGGGGGAAGGTGTCGACTCCATCAGATGAGACGCAGTATTCTACCCCTCCCACAGAAGATCTTATAATACCCACATTTTTGATGGCTTGTCACCCCACAAGTCTTCCTTATTGTAGAAGCCAGAAACCCCTTCCTTTAAGTCACCCTAAACATAGTTCCATTCCTACCTCAAATATCCATAACATACCTACAACATTTCCTGTGTCTGATGTTTTTCTAAGTAAGACTTCTAAACGACATCAATTTCAAAATCCCATGATTTCTATGGACTTCAACTCTCATAAAGCCTCAAATACTGAGACGAGGAAGAGCAGGAAGGAGTTGGTGCACATTGAAAGAAACCCAAAACTGAATATGCAGACTAGTTGTTTGGTTGAGTCACCAGTGCGTGGGTCAATTTAAAATGGCATGAGCACTCAAAATGCAAGCAGAACGGAGAGAACTGTGCCGGAGACGTCAAGAGAACAGGCACATCCAGGCAGCAGTTTGCAAATGGGAGAATCAAATACTGGCATTGGCGTGAAGGAAGCAAAGACACTGCTGGCACCTTTGGAAGTCTGTTGGAGCACTGGGATATGTAGCAGACCCCCTCACCCCCCGGGATATGACCGTGCTAGAAGGCAGCATTCTCCAATACAGGCCAGAGAGAGAAACCGGCAGGTGAGCAAGGAACTGAAAGAAATGCTGGAGGAAGGTCTGCAGCATGACAGAGGCTGTTGCAGAGAGGGAGCTTCATCACAGAGTCACCCTATAGGTCGGGGATGCTGCAAATGACTGGTGAGTCTACCCAGAGCTGTACGGAATGGCAGAGTGTACCGACTGGGGTATAAACTAATGACTGAGTTAAGAATAGTTGAATGCCAACAAGATAAAGCACACCACGAAACTTTAACAAGTCCCAGCTGTAAGTGATTTCAATCCGGCACACACCCAAGTCAAAGTTCTGCATGTAGTGCACAACTAAAATCCTTCTTTATTTGTGTCTAAAAGTTCATTATTCTGAATGATATACCACTCATATCACACCCTTCTCCTGGAACCCCCCGGTCACACTGAACCAGGAATCAGGCTGGTTTGCAAAGGTAAATATTTATTTATGTATTTAATTTAATCACAATATGTTTTAATAGGTACACAACAATCACCAATGGGGTGACAGAACACTGAATAATATCTTTAGTACACTAGGAATAGGTAATAAGCAAAACAAATGCAGCACAGAAAGTAATACTTTTGTGTTGGTTCAGATCAGATAGCACTGTGGTTAGCGGTTCCCCCTGCAACACCCCTAAAACCACAATAGGCAATGTAAAGAGATAGGAGGAGAGAGCAGGTATTCAGGAATGGCACAAATCAAACAGAATATCAGTCCCACTTTCGCCCAGCAAACACAAGGGAAAAACGGAATTGACTTTCAGCTGTCAGACTGGCTTTCAAGATTGACTTTAGAATGGACAGGGCAAAAACACTAAATATGGTCAAAATTGCTGAAATTGTTATACATTCTTATGGGAGCCACTTTGGATAGTTGCACAGAAGCACAAGCAATGATTTGGTCAACAGAAAACAATTGAAATCTTAAAGCCCAAGTCGGAAGCAGTTGAAAGCTATTTTACATATGTAAACTTGTCAGATTTCTAAAATCGTGGCAAACTTTTCACTGTGCGATGTTCGCGATAACGGGAGAATCACACTGATTTGAAATGTTTTTGGTCCTATGGATAGATATGGATGTTGGCTACAAGTAGGAGTTGAAATTCCTTTCTATCACAAACACTGAGGGAGTTATGGAGTTTGTAGTAAAGGTTGTTTTTGTAAAATAGGCGCGAGAATGAAAAACAGAATTGCACTTTTAAAAATGACAAATGAGTTTGCTTACACTAGGGGATGACTATGAAGAAGCAAATACCACACAGGGATTACAGTCACTGGATCAGGGTGACCACCTGATAAGGAAACCCGACTTCCTCGGATGAGAAAATGAGCAGCGCAAAGATAGTTCTAACAATACAGGTTCTGATGGAAAGATAGGATGGGTTTGGGATAAGACAAGGCAACGATACTCCTAACAATACTGGTTCTGACTGAAAGATGGGATGGTTTGGAAATAGGGATAAGACTATGAAAAGTACATATGCTATGTGACACAATTCTTCCTATTTATACTCACTGGGTAAGTTGTTAAATGGGACTGTCAGTTCTGGTCATGGATTGGGTCTGGTCTAAGAAAACAGCACATCAGGCACGGGACTGGATCATCTAGGCCAGTCGCCTGATTGGCACAAGATCTGCTCCTCTCCTATTCTGTGGGTATCTGGATCAGCTGGATAGCAAGTTCTTCAGGCAAGCCTAGTGGTGGCAAGCCAAATAATTTCTGGATACTGGTTCAAAATGGCCTTCTCACACCACACAGTGCTTTACTGAGTGGGGAGAATAATTTGAGGATTGGGGCCTTTCTGGAAATCAATAGTCTCTATTGCTGGCAAGAAATTTGGCATCTGGATCTGGAAGAATATTTAAAGCTGGATGTAGGAAGCTGGATCAGAGTGCTTCGCCGGAATCAGGAAGGTGGCTAGATCAGAGTCCCTATCTGCTCTCTGCTGTCTCTATTTATGCCTTAAAAATGACATCACAAAGGGGTGTATGGGCCAGTTTAGCTAAGCTTGCCCCTTTGAAAGGTGATTGGGTCAGAGTCTACTCTCTGCCTTGATAGGAGGAGAGAAACAAAGTGTCATTTTTATGGTGTAATTTTATGATGCTGAGAATCCACCCCTAGCCACTGGAACACAAAGTCTAATTTTGGCAAAATACATATTTACACATCTGCAACCTCTATGAAATCACATACACAGATTGCATATTTTACATAGCAGCTATTCCTCAAAACCCTGTAGCTGTGGGATCATGTCTCCCCTTTCTATAGACTTTTGCCCTTTTCGCTATGAACACACTTTTCAATTTTTATGCAATTTTCCACAAATGTGCGTGTTTAACATGGGAATGATTGTATAAAGTTTCACAATTCTAGCAGAAATACAGACCCCATAAACCCACATGTATTGCCTTTCCTGTTCAGAATAAGCTACACGGTTGTACTAAATTTTCAAAGGTAGTGCTAAAAATTAGGTTACTTAATCTACCATTTTCAGATTTTGCACCCCTTTTGATAATAAGTTTTGCACCTTTTAAAAATGTCCATTACATATCCTGTTAACACCAAATGGTCAGTCTTTGTCACTCCTTGAAGCATGTGGTGGCCCCCTCCTTTGGAATTTGCTTCTGTCAGCCAGGAGTTTCCTGTGCTGCATCAGTTTTACGGCCTTTCACACCTTCAATGTCCTGGGTTGGAGAATGGTCATTGTTCCTTTGCCCTTTGGATCAGATTCTGTTCAAACCCCACAATTAACACCTCCTGTGAGTTCCTGTTGAGGGAAGGCCTTCCTTCTGGGAGAAAAACCTGCTTTTCAAGTCCTGGCAACTTCAGCCAAGCTAATTACTTTTTAAACTTAGCAAAACCCACATCTGTTGCATCGTATACAAATACATTTCTTTCTTGGCCTTAAAATCAGTGGAATCAAAACACAACTAAAATCTGTATTCCTTTTTGGCAACAATCCTGTTTCTGTTTGCTAATCCAGCAGACTTTTTTTTACTTGTAGTTATTTTGAAGCTTTCTCAGTCTCCTCTGACAGCTGTCATTCAGGCGGCCCAGTGTACTGCACCCAGATTTTGGCATGGCTGTCAGTTTTCAGACAATCCAGTTTTCTGATGAATGTTTTGCTCTTCATATCAGGACTTTGTATGTTTACAATGCTTCATTAGATACACGACTTTTAGCACCAGGCAAGATTGTGAATGTTGAAAAGTGTTGTGTTATAGGCATTTTGGAGTTTTTGGGAACAAAACAAATGTCATTTGTAGGCACATTTTTGGGTTTCATTTGCAAAGTGCTGCTTTTCTCTGTGCACTCTGTTTGCTGGCCCTGGGACCCACTGGCATATTTTCTGCAGGGTGTGCTCTATTCCACTGCACATGCACCATGGGTGTCAGGTTGTGCATCCCTCTTTTTAGGTTTTGTAGGTTTTTGGTGCGCACAAGGGTTTTGCCGCCATTGTTGCTGTTTCTATCCCCATAACTGGCAGGGTGATGCCGCATAGCATAGCGGAGTGGGTCAATACATCCCACACTATGTATGAGATGTCAATGTGGGGAAAGTTAGAACTAGTTTTATATTAAGCAAGCAAATAGAAATACAGCTAAGTGATGCAACTGTGACATATTAAAGAACAGTGACATTGATAAGAAGTCCTTGTCAAAGGAGTAGACTAGGCAGTTGACATTTGAGGAGGAAAGGTACCTGGCAGTGAAGAACAACAGGAGATATGTGGGACTCCAAAGAGGGATTCCTGGCATTGGAGTAACCAGGCAAATCCACCAAATGTATAAGGCATTATGGAAATATAGCTGGAATAACCAAGAAAGAGTTGAATGATATGGAACTGTAGGCATAAGAACTTTCTAAAACAAACTTCAAGAACCAAAGAAACTGTTGTTTGAAAGAAACGCTTTTGCATCCTAGCCATGTATCAAGAAAGTATTGATTCAAAGAGACACTTTTTCCATTTCTACCTAAATATGCAGGGGAATGGAACCACTCTCTGGATCCAAGCGTTTCTCCTTGGAAAAGACGTCTCTGTTGGATTCATACATTTACCTTGATTATGAACACGTTTTGCCAACCATAAGACAGAGACATTTTCTTGCACCCTTATCTGTTCATTTCTAGTATGAGGGCCAGATTTGAATGATTATTTGGACACAAGGACAGTTTATAAGTTGAATGACTTGACACAGACTAATCTTTAGTTTTAATTTCTGAGGTAGGGAAACTCTCCTTAGGATACGGATAGAGAGGTGTTTAGCCAACCCATTTCTGTTTAATTCTTCCCATGCTCCTGGACTTTACTATGTGTAATTGTATGATCTGTTGCAGGCACCTCGCAACGTGAAGTCAGGCTTTCCTTTTTCATGCACCTGGACTGTACCATATGTAACTGCATGCTCTGATGTAGCCACTTGCAAATTGAGGTAGGCTTTCCCACCTCACATACCCAGACTCGCCATTGTTTCTGCATGACTAGATGTAGCCGCCTCGCAACATGAGGTCAAGATTTCCTTTTTTATGTACCTTGACTGTACCATATGGAACTGCATGCTGTGATGTAGCCACCCTGCAACTTGAGGTAGCCTTTCCCACTTCATGTACCTAGACTCTCCATTTGTAACTGCATGACTAGACGCAGCCACCTCGCAACATGAGGTCAGGCTTTTCCTTTTTCATGTAACTGGACTTCATCACATGTAACTGCACGCTCTGTTGTATATGCCGTGCATCATAAGGTCAGGCTTTCCAATGCATGTACTTGTTCATTAATGCACTTTGTAAATACATTCTTAAGCTTAAAGCGCCCAGATACCACAGGGTTCGATGTGCTATATAAATGTCAAAATAAATAAATATCTAATTATGAGAAAATCACAATTTTGCGTCTGCCTCTCATTTCTGATCCCTCATATATGATGTTAGTAGTGGGATGTCAAACCAATTTACATAAATTGGGAGCCTACTAACAACGTCCATATATTCTAATGCAGTTTGTTATTCAGCAGTTAGAAGAATGGAATTATTCATGTAAACCCCCATGAAACTGTTTTAAGTCTTAAACAAAAGATCTTGACAAAATGTGCTTTCCTTCTCCATTATCAAAAACTAGTTTTACTTGGTCAACCTTTATTAGATACTTATATGGTATCAGATTATGACCTAAGACCCAATTGCAAATTGAATCTAGTCATAAAAGCAGAAATAAATCTACCTTCAATTGCTTTTCTGGGTATTAAACCCAGTCTAAAAAAACTATCCACATCCTGTTGAGACAGGAGGAGTTAGTTGATTGTGGTCCTGCTCAAACATCCCAACAGAGGTACATCCATCTCCTATGGTAGAAGAATCATTTTCCTTCATTGATCAATCAGATAAGGTCTCTGATACCTTTTAGATTGAGCAATATATCACTTTATTTTTGGAAGGAGACCCTAATAAAAGGGAACTTTAGAAGATCTCCTCTTTCAATTAACAGCTCATCAAATCCAGGCAGAAAATAGATGTCAAGTTGGACTAGAATGAATGGCTGCCTCTTCCCAAAGACCCATATTACCACATGAAGTCTTGCAAGCATATAAAGAAGGGGAAGATTTTGGAAGTCTTTTCATAAACCTTGAAAGCTTGGCCTGGCAGTTTCAATAGGAGGATGAATAATAAGTCTGTTGCTTAACCACTCTATTTATAGGAGAGATTCAAAACTCTTATCAGTTATTGAATCCGTTAGGGACAACTCTTTTTGGACATCAAACAGGGACTATTGAAAAAGGTGGGCCAAAAGGACAATTTTTACAAACAAAATCGCCAAAACATCATGTTACATCCTGATGAAACCCCACTGGAGTTAGCAGCTAAGAGTGCAGAAAACCTTGTCTCAATGGTTAGGAAACAAATCCCTACCAGAGGTATTAGAGACCCTAGCCATAGAACAATTCACAAATGCATTACTTCCCTACCAACAAAAGGCGGTTCTCCAATTGAACAATTGAATAAAACCAATCTGACTTTAGCTACTGAAACCACCCAGAATATTCCAGAGGCCAATCATCACCTTTGAAATCTCCATGGAGTTGAAGAATCCAATAAGGACTCAAAAGAGTTCTCCCGCTTTTCCCCTTTAGGAAATAAAGATAAAACCAACGATGGCTCTTACAAAACCGTAATGAAAGAGTCATTGAAGGAAGAAAGAATACCTGTTATGATTGAAGAAAGGGAAGAGCTGAGGGTTGAAGACGGACAAATACAAAAACCCATATCATCAGTAGGTTTTTCATGTGGACCACCTGGACATTTAGACAGACATTGTCCTGCTAACAAAAAGAATGAGGCACTGGAGATTGGATACATGGTGGGACAGGATTGGAAGAGTTAGATGAGGAAGAATGGGAAGCTACTAGTAATGTGTTTCTTGCTAACAATACCTTTAAGACCCATGACGCTGCAGTAGTCAACACAAATTCAGTCAGAGCCTTGATTGTTTCTGGGAGCAAGCAAACGGTCATAAGATCTGATTTAATATCTCCAAGGGATCGGTAAAAAGGGACCCTGATTAAGGTCACCTGTGTACATGGGGATGAAGAGATTTATCATAGAACCACAGTCACTATTGGGGCTCAAGGGGAGGCCACTAATATAAATGCTGCTGCCATTCGAGCACTACCTGAAGCAACAAACCTCTGCAACTTTGAAATGATTCAGAGAAATGCTGGCAAAACATCCCATCCATATTCTCCAATGTATTCCTGAGAAAAGGAACGTCATTGGGTTATAAACCCTTGCAAATTGGATCCTGGAACACAAGAGGTCACGCTCATCTATTTAAAAACCTGGCGATAGAATTTAAGGACGTAGACATAGTAAGTATGCAAGAAACATGGCTGACGTTCTTGCCGTGTGTTCCAAACTATGAAGTGGCATTACATCCGGCAATAAAAATGCACACGGGTCGGCCGGTGTCCAGGCTAATCATTCTAGTTAAAAAGAAGAGCGGCCTTCACATAACAGAATCCTGTAACCCAACCCCATAAATACAAACAGCAGTAATCGAAACAACAGAGGACAGAGGATGAGAACAAATACAAAAAGAGGCTGAATATTGTGAACATATACTTGCAACACAAAGACACAGGAACCAGGAGTTTTCTTGATGAACTGTGTGAAATAATCGACAAAATAATACTCAACTAAACAAATCCTAACATAATAATTTGTGGTGATTTAAATTTGGAATTCATAGAAACACAAAACGTAAAAATGAAGCAAGAAGGAAAAACTCTTAACAGAGGTTACATCAAGAAACAATGGCTTGACGATATGAGGGCACGTGAATTTGTAATGTTGACTGGTATTACACAGGGGGACATCCCAGCAAAAGCAACTTGGAAATGTAAACAAACAACAATCTGTCTTAGACTATTTTTTCATCAACAAAGAGCTTGCCAAAAAACAACATACATGGGCGTTGTAGAAATTAATCAGAGTGGCCATAATTTAATAAAAATGGACATCAAACTTAAACCTACATCAGAAAGAAAAATGTGGGCTTCTACATTTGAGGTGGAACCAAACCAGACCAGACTGCGACTTAATAACAACAAAATAAATAAACTAACATCTGAGCGGAGGAAGAATGAATCGGTGAAAGGACAGGAACTGGTGGATTATATCCCAATGTTAGAACGATATAAGGAACTAAGACAAACATCAAGCAAGGGGAAACATAAAAACACACATAGCTTTGATATCAACATTCTACGTAAATAAGAGAACTTCGACAGATCATCAGAAAGCTTAAGAATATGCTGCTGACGGAAATGATCAAATGCAGAAAAAAACTGCAAATGCAGTACAAGAATTGGATCAAAAGCCACAGAGCGGTAATGAAGCAAAGAGATGCAGATGTCATGCTAAAAATCATGGCAGGGAAAAACTCACATAACGTTTGATCACTGATAAACAAAATGGAAGTTACACAGGGAGCCCTACGTTGCAATATGGTAACTGAAACCCAGTGGAAAGACCACTACACAAACTTGTTTATAAGTAAACATTTAAGAACACAACCAAAACAAGAAACTTTAAACTCCTGGAACATCGAAATTATAAGAGAGGACATCCGTGAGAACATAAAATGCATTAACTCCTCAAATGCCCCAGCGCCCAACGGGTTGACAAACTTTATGTTAAAACAAAACCCAGACGAATGGATTGAGTTGTGCAATACCTTGTTTCAAGCTATCTTGAACAAAAAAACGATACCAACTTCATGGAAAAGTGCAATAATAGTACCTATATTCAAAAAAGGCATAAGATCTACTCCAAATAACTACAGACCATTACATTCCTGGATGTTGTAGGGAACATTTTCGCAACCCAACTCCAACGAAGGCCAACAGCCTGAATCAACACGTCGGGCTCATTTGACACCAGGCAAACAGGCTTCGTAAGGGAGTCATCTGTGGGCTGAATCTCCTGAGGCTAAACGTACTAAAGATGGAAGTGATAAAGAAAAAGACAAAGGTCTACTTAGCATTAGTGGACTTAGCGCACGCATTCGATGCAGTCGACTTGGACCTATTATGGCAAAAGCTGAAAGAGCCGAAATGCCCAATGGGTCTAGTACAGGCAATACAAGAACTGTACTTCAACACCGAGGTCAAAGTACGTTTGTATCAACATGGAACATTGTCTACCACAATGAAATCGGTGAAAGGAGTTAAGCAGGGATGCCTTCTAGGAGCCATTCTGTTTAACTTTTTCATTGCAGACATTGGTGATGCACTGACCGAGACCCATTCTTTTCCCCCAAAAATAAATGGAAACGAGCTGCATTGGATGCTATATGCAGAGGACATTGTACTAATCGATCAAACACGAGTAGGCTTGCAGCGAAAAATCACAGCATTGCAAAACTATATCACAAGGAAGGGCTTGAAATAAACACTAACAAAACTGAAATACTAGAATTAAAGAATTGACAAGGATGTAGAAAACAACGGAAACAAAGCTATACGTGGAAACTGGGACAAGACCACTTAAGAATTGTTACTCAGATGAAATTCCTTGGAACGCTGGTGAAATCGAACATTAATGACGACCCTTTGATAAGACAGAAAAAAACAAAATGCAAACAACTGGCATGCCAAGCACAAGTTATAATAAAAAAAGGAACATTTTCATTGAGGCCGATCATTGCGTTTTATAGATCAATAGTTGTGCCGGCATTGATACACGGTGTAGAAACTACATTAGGCTGTCCCCACGCAACGTGAGAGTCGTGCGAAAATCCCTTTCGGAAAAAAATCTTAAATCTTCCAAATGGTACACCGACAGCATGTATTAGATACGAGTTGAACTTGATATCAATAAAAGCTCGAGTCTTATGCAATAAACTAGGCCTCTACAGGAAGGTGATGGGAGCTGAGAATCTGCCTCAGTTTAAGATACTGAACAACGGTCCAGCAGATCAAAAAAACACAATACTAGGAGAATGGGAAAAATCGCATGAGGATATCCTTGAAGAGCTTCACACCAACAAAGAAACACTACTTAAAAACCTCAACGCAGTGAAACGCAAACTATGGAGACTGGAATGGAATAGAACTTCTGAGCGAAGACAGAATTCATAGAATCTATGATCCCAGTACCACTGGAAGCCAGGGCATATAACGAACTGCCGAAATACCTCGAAAAGTTCCCTTCGATACAAATAAAGCATCAGTTCTTAAAGTTCAGATTAAACCTATTTGAGGCAAAAGAGATTGACATACGAAGAAAGGGGAACCAAACAACAGAGGAGAGGTGTCGACTGTGCGAAAAAGAAGTAGAAAATCTGAAGCACTTGGCGATATAGTGCTGTGGTCTACAAACAGAAAGAACAAAATATTTCGGGACAGAGATTGAGAAAAGACTAACTTGGAATGGTGAAGATTGGTGGCGCGTGCTATTTTTGAAGGTCGGAACTATAAGCTGACATTTGCTCTTACCTATTTCCTGGAACAGATGGTCAAAAAGTTGGAAAAATTAATAACAAGAGCAAAAGAAAAACATGACTTTAGTAAACTAAGAAAAAGTGGTAGGAAATTGTGAATGTATAAAAGCTGTAATATTTTAAAAGTTTGTAATAAACTAATAAAATAAAAATGTTAATTAAAAAAAGGAGGGATTTCCTTTAACAGGCCCCATTTGGGAGTGGGAAACCCAAACTAAGGAACCTATTCCGCATATGGGGGAGATTAGTAGTTTTAATCAAACCAATGACTCTAAAGCGGGTGCCCGGATCTTTAGGGTAAGGGCATGTGATGAATCCTGTTGAGTCATCACTGATTCCCAGGTGGTGATGTCCTCCCATGTGGTATGGGGAAGACAGCTGTTACCTAATCCTGGGGGTTGTAATATGAGTGAGGATCACATGGAGGGGCAACTAGTGGGGAAGGTGGTGACTCCATTGGATGAGACGCAGTATTCTCCGTCTCCCACCGAATATCTTATTTACCCACATTATGGATGGCTTGTTGTCATTAGTTAATAAAAAATCCAAAAACAGGCATGTCATATAAACCCTTGCCAGATGGCAATTCCTCACATGACTAGTACATTTTTTAATGTGACAGAACCCACACTTGTCGGCAGACCTGCTATATGTTTAATGGAACAGTGTGGCACTTTCAGCTGGGCTATACATTTAAGGGCATTATGTATTACATTTCAGCAATGCAGCTGTACTTTTAATTGAATCAAACTAACACTTTTTGCCATGGCTATCATGTTTCTAATAAGTCACCAAGGCTCTTGACCATTTTACACCAGCAGAAGAGGTTGAACCTCTTGAGGATTTAATCAGTGCAAGTGAAATGATATATAAATGTCACCTTAGGTAGTGGGGCGCTAAATATATGATGTGGCACTGTCGGGGGGAATTCTGCCGGGGTCGGCCGGGCCGTCCGCAGACCTCCGGGCAGGGAGGCCCCAACCCCTCCCGTATATCCCAGATGAGATAGAGTATGAGACACACGCAAGAAGCAAGGTGACTCTGCTGTTTATTAAACAAAAACAGAAGGGATGGGTCAAGGAGCGTACGCGTCCGTCCTGACACACAAACAATCATGGGCTCGCAGGCCCTTTTTACCTTAGTATGACGCGCTACTTGCATCACCGTAGAAAGTTTAACAAAAAACCTATTGCCACTCTTAATTGGTTGCTCGAGTGGTAGGGTAAGTATAGCATACGTATAGAGAACAATATTAGTGGACAAGGGTGAGTCAGGTGATATATCTGGGTTGTCCCTACAATTAGATACATGAGAATTGTTACATGAAGACTACTGATGATTGGTCAATGTTAATGGCGTCAGTGATAAGAGCCCCATGTTCTGATTGGTGCGCCCGTGAGCTTCCCAGCTTGGGACCATCGCTGTTCCCAGCTCTCGGTGTACCTGTCATTTGCAACAATGTTTCACTATGAGTACGTGCAGACAATGTAAGGACTTATTCATGAGCTGGAAGGCCGACTACTCCCACTGTCGCAGATGTCCATTGAGCCTTTTAAGTGTGTCTGCCTGTGTCTTGTACCGAGGGATCCAGACGCCTTCTTTCTCCTGGACTTGGCATCCTGTCAGGTTCGGCTTGGTCACGTGAGGTGGGACCGTGTTTGAGGCAGACTTTGCACAATTAATATTGTTTTTCTACTGTCTGCCTGGTTTAATTTTGCAGGTGTGACTTTAACGTTGGTGCGCGGCGTGCGAGGTTGCAACATCGTGCCCTTGATGGTCTGCTTTCAGAATGTGGGTTTGCAACATTACGACCTTGGCTGTCTGCTCTCGCCGGGCTCATTCTGCAGGATCAGCAACCTGCCTCTTGTTCTTTTAACGTCCATGGGAGCTCTTGCTTGCGGCCTACTTAGGCCTGGTGTATAGGTGGAACCATTTGGTGCACAGGCGCTTTAGGTTATAGTATCATATTGTCTTATGACCAGTATTGTGTCTTTGTTATATTTCTCATTATGGTACCTGGGTTTAAGAGAAGCGTAAGCAAGCTCTTTAGATGAGTTCATGATGCGTCTTGCGTTTCTGCATTTTGAGAGCCTATTGTGGAAAATAATAAAGATGCACGTCCGTGAGTATGTCTGTCGCCTACGTCATAGCACTGAGTATATTCTTCGTGTAGATTGGTGCGGGAGTGTCCAGTGTTTATATTTGCACAGGTTTGCTGACCGTTGGCTAGGTCGTCATGGCATCTCTAACGACGTGTTGGTTTTAGTCTAGTTGATCCGTGCCGCAGGTGTCAGCATGTGCAGGGCGTGCTGTTGGGCAGGCAGATGGACACATCCGTATGTTCCTGTACCAGGGTATTTGGTCGTCTGGTAGATGGGCAAACTCTTCTCGTGGCGGGTGCCTGGGCCGTGATCCTTTAGGCCAGGCGCGAGAGGGTAAGGACGGGAGCCTGTTTTTCCATTCTCCCACTTCAGTCCCCCCTCTGGTCGACTTGTCGACCACAAACATATCTTTTTCGTTATCTCCTCTTACTCTCCATATTTTAGTTATTCCTCCTAGATGTCCATAGTGGTTAACATGATCTTCAAATGACCAATACATATATTCACAGGTTCCTCCAGGAGTACAGTATACCCATTTCCCTATGTAACTCCTGGGGTTTCTTGGGTTCTCGATCTTCACTGAGGGTGGGTCCAGATGGTTGGTGATGATCTGGTTTTGCAGCTTCTCCCTCTCTTGTATTATTATGCCTGCGTGTTGGCCGTCATCTGCTGGCATCAAGGGGTGCATACCGACCATTTCAAGCAACTCGTCGGTGGTGCGTGCCTTCCGGGCCTTCCAAAATCTTATTATGATCAGTGTAGCTCCAGCCAAAATAGTACAACCAACTATAATTTTTAGTCCATCTGACAGCCAAGATGGCATCCATGACCATAATAGTGAAAACCAGCTCTCATCCTTTTTCACACCTTTGCTTTCATCCATCATTTTGGAGTGCATCTGGGCCAATTGTGAAACTGCTTCTGTCAGTGTACCGTTGTCAGCATCGTTGGCAGGAATGAACGTGCAGCATGATTGTCCTATCTTTGCGCATACTCCTCCTTCCATGGCTGTGAGGAGGTCCAATACATATCTGTTCTGGAGTGCTACCATCCTTACAGCTCGCAGCTCCTCTTTTATTGCGTTGAATCCATTTACTGTAGAATTGATGGTCATCATTAGTTCCCATCTAGTTATCTGGAGCCATTTTGCGTTTGCGTAAGCCTGCAGTCCTGGATAGATTATTGAAGAGAAGAACATTGCTGCTCTGCTGAATAGTCTGTGTTCTGGCGGAATTGAAGTGAGGGCCGTTTCCGACCTTCCCCAGAGGTAATTTCCAGTCAGAGGTTCTCCTTGTCTTTTCCTTCTATTTAGGACGGTATTATTGCCGTTAGTCCTGTTCCCTTGCTCCTCCTGAGGTGGTGCAGATCTCTTCTTTCTCTTGTCCCCTTCATCCATTTTGGGAAAGTTCACCACATTCACATGCTTCTTGGGTACCACTAGTGACGGTACATTGACGTGCACCATCGTGCATACACCATTCCACAGAGGGGGCAGTGTGTGGTATGCCTTTTCTCCACAGGCCCAGTAATGGTCCATTATTACTGCTGTTCCTGCTCCCCCCTCAGGTAACTCCATCAAGCTGGCACAATTGGTGTCGTATCCTACGTCCACTTCTCCTTTATGTTGGTAGCATACCTTAGGCGCAGTCAGCGGCAGTATTGTTATTGGGTCTTCATCCGTCTCTATCCATGTGAGCATTGGTACGTACTTGATCCAAGTCGTCCAACATCTGTGGTTGTGTGCCTCGATAGTTGAGATAGTTTCCTTTGTCACCATGTTGCTTCCAATCACTCCTATCTCCCAATTGTTATCCAAGTACACCTTCCCCGTTATCGTCACCAGTGGCCTCTCCCAGCATCCTAGTTTACCAGGAACTTCAGTGGCATACCAATCACATGGCAAATACTGCAATGTTACTTTCTTTGTTTCCCCTTTTGCAGGACCACTTGTTATGTATCTGAATGCTTCAGCATGTAAACTGCTCTTGTGGTAACTCAAATAAGTCTTGAGGAAGTTGTTTTCGTATGGGTATGAATCTCGTGTTTTCCACACCATATGCACCACTGTCCCTTGAAACCTTCCTTTCATTTGGAACAGTGCCAAGTATATTATGCATCGTGCTGTCTTTTCATCTATTTCTGTGGCAACAAATGTTCGGGAAGCGCTCATGGCGTATGGTATTAATGAGCAAACGTAGCAGCTGTCTTCTGTTGTCTGCTTACCAATGCGGGTCATGTGTTGGTACCATATGTTGTTTGAGACGTGTGCTGAATCTTGGATATAATTATCAATACCTTTATTATCTGAGTATGTGCTGCGTTGAACTCTATTTTGCTTGTGTATAATTTTACTAGTATCACCTGACGTAACACCTGTTGCAGCTGGGGATGGGGGTGTATTAGGTTTGGGTACAGCAGTAATATTGATAGCACAGCTGTACTGCCATACAGAGGCAGCCAAGAACCCGGTGATCATCAAAATCCGTATTATTTTTATTACATATGCTAATTTCACCGGCATTTTTGTTCTTACCTTGCTGCGGTCCGGTAGCGTATTCTTGCGATGTTAAAGTTGCCCGACTGAAAATTCTCAATATGCTGGTTATTAAATGTTAGTTGTTGTTGTTTAAGCTCTCCCTATCAGGTAGTCATTCAGTGCCCAGGCGAAGAGCTGTTCCCACGCCAATCTAAGCGACCTATCTCTTAGGGCAGGCAAGTATGGGTGGAGGTGGGGCATTGAGTATTCTATGGCCAAGAGGAATGCTGTGTAGTACACACGTACCCTTCTCTTTTTCAGGTACGTTGGCCTTTTTATTTCATATACAAATTGGTGCGACAATTCTTCTGGGTAGTAATCGTCTGGGGGTACCATCTACTCCTGGGCAATGAATTTGTTAGTTATCTATTTTCTTAGCAGTACAATAATACGCAGTTCCTGCATGTGCGAGAGAAAAGAAAAGAAAGCATTCACGTGTTTACATGTGTACTCGTGCAATACAATGTCCTTTAGTATAGTTATTACTCGTAGTGGGGGTAGGAGTCAATAGGCAGGGGGTTTGGGCTCAACTGGCGGAAGTATTTTTACTCTTTGAGCGTGTGACCATGGGGTGGGCAGTATGGGGATCACCCTTTTCTTCTTTAGTTATTGTCTCTGGGGAATCTGGGGAGTGACAGGGTATGGGAACACTTGGGTCGTTGGCTGTGATAGAACTCTCTTCCTCCGTCGGCGATGTTGTTGTTGTTCTTCCAACGGACCTGTCGGTGGCCCTGGGGCGGGTCTGAAGTTTGTAGATCTTTACATCGTGTAGGTGATTCCAGGCGCGCTTATCTTGTAGCTTTACTGCTCTCGTTGATACCTCCTCTACTAGATGGGGGCCAGTAAATCGCGGACTATTCCACTTCCTATTGAAATTGCAAAGTAGTACATGGTCACCTTTTAGCAACTTTACACAGTCTTTCTTTTTCCAATTCTTTATCCGCGTCTTCTTGTTGATTGCTGTTAGACCCGCCCCGTGTGCGCTCGAGCTGTTGAGACACAAACACTACACTAGTAATCAAAGAAGACACATATTGGTACATTTCATCACCAAAAACACTCGCTGTGCTTTCGTTGTCGGTAAATGCTCTTGATGTTGGCGTTAGGGGAAGGCGCATTTGACGTCCGGTAACCACCTCGTGTGAGGTGGTGGTCGGACCCTGGTCTATTCCTTAGCTCGAATAGGGCTAATGGAAGGCAATATAACCAACTCTTCTTTGTTGTTTGCTGTATCTTTGCGATTGCCTCCTTTAATAGGCCATTCAGGCGTTCACATATACCGTTGGCCTGTGGGTGGTATGCACATGCAAATTTATGCTTTATGTTCAGCAAGGATGTGATGTGCTGGAACATTTCGTTTGCGAAATGTGGGCCATTGTCTGACCTTAACACCTCGCACACTCCCCATCTTGGGAAGACCTCCCTCACTAGGAATTTAGCTGCTCTAAATGCATCTAGGTGTGAACAGGGCCCTGCTTCAATCCACCTAGAGAATGGACATACTACTACGATCATATACCTATTTCCTTGACATATATTGATCATATCAAAATAATCAATATGGAGATGCCGGAAAGGTCCCTCTGGCCGGGGTATAGTACCTCTTACCACCTTTAGAGTATGGCCAGCCGTAAATTGTTGACATGTGAGAAAATTACTGATAAAGTTTGACACATGAGAATTTAGCTCGGGGCAGAACCATTCTTCCCTAATTCGTGCTGCAATTACTTCCTTGCCTGTGTGGGCTGGATGATGTAGTTGGCTCAGGGCAGTGTCCAAAAGTGCCAATGGTATTACAACTTTTCCAGTGCCACCCTGGCGCCATAGTGCGTCAGTTGGTGACATTGTGTATCCTCTTTTTACCCATATTTCTTTTTCGGCGATTGGTGCAGCCGCTTGTAGCTCCATAATCTGCGTGGCTGGGAGATGGGTGTACCCTTCTCTTATCAAGGTCTCCTTAGCTATTCCCCTCCCTCTCTGTGACTCTGGGGGGGTTCCATATCTCACCAAAGTATGCAGCATACTTCGCATGTGCGTCTGCTGCTGCATTCCCCTTCGAGACTTGGTCTTCACCATTGATGAGTGCGGTGCATTTTACTAAAGCTAATTCTTGGGGGTCATTTATTACTTCAATTAGTTCAGCCAATAAGAGAGCATGTTGCACTGGAGTGCCATCAGCTCTCCTAAACCCTCTTCTTCTCCATTTCGACAGCCCTGAGTGGACAGTGGATGTAACATATGCGCTGTCGGAGTATATGGTCACTCGTTTGTCAAAGCTTTCGTTCAACGCCAAGATCAGTGCAACTAGCTCCGCTGCTTGAGCGGAGAAATGCTGTGGTAATTGTACACATTTAATTGCCACACACACCGGTACCTCCATCATTTTTACCACTGCTGCCCCAGTTCTCCTTATACCATCCCCTTGATCGATAGTTGATGACCCATCAATAAATAAGAGCTCACCACCCTCCAGTGCGTTTTCTTCAACCTTTCTAGTACATGAGTACATTTCAGTTATTTCCGTACAGTCATGGGCATAATCCCCCTCCTCAATTACTTCTGCTATGAACCTTGCAGGGTTGACCGTGCCACATCTAACAATTGATAGTTCAGCTCTTGATAAAATGATCTCATAACCTGATGCTCTTTGCGTGGTTAGGGTGGACTTAGGTTTATTCAATATCGCAAATAGTGCATGTTCCACAAACAGTGTAGTTGGGCACCCCATGGTGATTGCTGATGCCTTTTCCACTGCAAAAGCAGCTGCGGCGAGACCTTGTTCGCAAGGGAAGTGACCTAACATCACAGGATCTAAGTGGCCGCTGTAAAATGCTACTGGTTTGTAGCCCATGCTTGTTTTTTGAGCCAACACTGCTTTCATTACTGCTGAGTCGCAATGTGAGAATATAAAAAATTGTCTCTCATAGTCTGGGGATGCCAGCACTGGAGCAGTTGATATCGCATCTTTCAATTCACCAAACGCCTCTTTCATTTCCATCGTCCACCCCAGTTTTTCTCCCCTTTATTAGCTTCCCTCAACGCCTCAAGCAGGGGTCCTATATACGAGCTGTAATCAAACACCCATGCTCTACAGTAGTTACACAGCCCCAGGAACTGCTGCAGTTCCCTCACAGTTTGTGGCATTGGAGTGTTTGAAATGGCCTGTGCTCTTTGTGGTGCAATCTTTCTTCCATGTTGGGATATAAGTTGACCAATGTAAAGTACCTGTTCTTGACAGTACTGTATCTTTTCCATGTCTACCTTGTAACCTTTTTCAGCCAATATTGTCAACATCTTTAAGGAGTCCTCTCTGCATGTTCTTTCGTTCGTGCTGAAAATTATTATGTCATCCACATACTGCAACACTGTGCTTTCCACTTCAATGTTACCCAAATCCATCTGTATCACTCTATTGAAAATTGAGGGTGATTCGCAATACTCTTGTGGCAATCTAGTGTGTTTCCACTTTGTGTTTCTGTAAGTGAAACTCGTCAGATCTTGTGAGTCTGGGTGTAATGGTATTGAGAAAAAAGCATTTTTAAGGTTGATCACTGTAAATCGTGATGCCTCTGCTGGAATGCCACACAATATCATGGCCGGGTTTGCTGCTACGGGATATTCCGCTTCTATTATGTTGTTTTGCGGGCCTGAGGTCCTGTATGAAGCGCCAAGACCCCCCTTTAGCCTTGCGCACTGGGTACACAGCCGTGTTGCAAGGTGATTCCGAGGGGACCAATATGCCATTATTTATAAGGGCCGTTATGGTTTCATATATACCCTCATCTGCCTCTTTTGATAGTGGGTACTGTTTTACTCTGGGGAGTATTGCACCTTTTTTCAATTTTATCCTTACTCCCCCTATACTTTTTATGCACCCCACGTCATAGGGGCCAGTAGTCCACAATGATTTGGGTACCTTTGACATATCCTCCTTAAAGAAGGGGACTGGGGTGCATGCGGGTGCCTCAAGTGCCATTGCAATTTTCTGTGCTACTTGTTTGTAAGCCACACTTAGCCATATTTCCACACTCATCATAAACACCATTTCACCTTCTTCCTTTTCATCTGAGAACAGCTCCTCATCTGACACCTGGGTGAGCCTGCATCCTTCTGCTAATGCTATCACGGCCCTCCATGCTCTTCCTTCTTTGTCTTGGGCATGTACAGCAATGTAATCAGCTGTTGCAATAATGCTCTCAATGTCCATTAAGATCACCTTTCCTTCTAGTTCATTAACAGGTGTTTCTGGTCTGAACAGATAGGTTGCTGGCCTCCTCCATATTTTCCCTTCTATCCCTGGCATCCATGCAATTGCCATATCTGTTCCATACTGGAATAGTTCGCCATCTACTGGCTCCGCCCTAATCGCTGTCTGTCCGCAGTATGCTTGCATAATCTGTCGTGCTGCGAGCATGCTAATCCCTGGAGTAGAGCAAATTATGCCGTCCTCAGTAAAGAAGATCGTCATATTCAACCTGTTCATTATGTCTCTCCCCATATATTTACTGGTGAGGCACTATAATATAGAAGTGGAACTGACAGATCATAATCTCCAATAGATAAGGGAATGTTATCAGTAAAGGGAACCAACCCTCTAGCCCCAGAGAATCCTTGGGTGTTCATGGCTTCGCCTGACATCTTAAATTTACCTTCCCTTATGCAAGACCGGGTTGCCCCGGTATCAACAAGGAATGATTATTTTTTGTCACCTATCGTTACCTCTATGCGTGGCTCCTCCGCACTATTAGGTGTTACTGACAGGATGCGACACACCAAGGCTGCCTGTGGGCTGTCCTATTGAGGGTACAATGATTGGCCATTTCCTGTGTAAGGGTTGTGTCCCAAGACCGTCACCCTACCCAGTTGTGTTTGTTGTGCTTGGGGTTGCTGTGTCATCGCTACCTGTTGTTGTGGCAGCGAATACGTCTGTGGCTGTTGTTGTGTTAATTGTTGTTGTTGTTCATTTCCCTGTTGCAACGTCTGCTGTTGCTGTAGGCCCTGCTGTTCCTGTGAGGGCCTTGGTTGTCCCTGTTCACTCCATGATGGTATACCTGGTCTAACTCTACACGTGCGTGACATGTGTCCTAATAGTCCACAACTCCAACACACCGGCGGTTCCCTACTTTGCCATGGAAAGCTCCCTGTGTTGTCCTGGTATACTGGTTGCCCTGTGGGGTAGGGGTTTCTAAATCCTCCCACCTGTTGTTGGGTGTTATATCCGTATCCTCTACCTCTCATAAATTCTCCTCTCCCCCTGTTATAATTATAATACCCAGCTCCTGCCATCGTATGTCCTCCTCCCATGTTGGTCATGTATGGTTGTATTGGCGGCGCCTGTTGTGTTACAGTCTGTGAAGGTGGTATTTGGGCGGAATCTTGTGCAGCCACTACTTGTGTGGGGCTTTGGGTCATTGTTGTGGGCGTAGTTATTAGTGCCCCTTCCATTGTGTATTTAGTAAGTTTTTTCTGTACTAGTTTAGCCTCTTCCGTTTTCCTGTCCTCTTCCTTTTGTTTCATTTTACCTTGCCATGTCCTGCAATGATGCACTATAGTAAGTTGTATTTCTGGCCATGGTTTTGCTTCCATTCCAACTACTTTCTTTAGTTGTTGCTGAACTCCTTCTGGGAGCCCTTGTACTAGTATATGATAGAATATTGCTGGTGTTTTATCCCATTGCTCTCTCGTTTCCATGCGCCACTTCTCTTGGATCTCCTGGATATAATCAACAGGATCTTCATTCTCACGCATCTTGCGAGAGGTAATTGCTCCTATGTCTGATGTGTCTGGGTACTGTACCCTCAGTGCCTGCCATAGTGCATGTCTGCAGTTTGCGAATGGTGCCCCATTGTGCGATGTGTTTGTTATTGTTACCCCATGGAATCCCGCTCTCTTCCAAATGTCATCCGCTCTATCCCCTAATATTGATATTAACAGGCCCTTTACATCTCCTACTGCCAGTTTCTGTCCTGCGGTGTGTTTTTCCATTTCATATATCCACTTACCCGCACCTCCACTCAATGATGGGAGCCTGCATTTTATATTTTCTTTATCGGTATGCTTCCAAGGGACATACTGCGGTCTAACCCCTCCTCTCTCTAAAAGTGGCATCAAGTTATGTCTCGTTTCACCCATTGTGTTCCATAATACCGAGTCCTCACACCCTTCCTCCTCTTCCCTTTCTTTTACATCTTCAATTTCGTCCGTATTTCCCCTGCTCGTAACTTGTTCTTCTCCATCTTTTCCTGTGTTTAATGTGGGCATGTTTATTCGTCTTTCCTGCCTGCGACTAGGGAGGTTTCTAAGCCGATATGCATAGGGTGTCAATTCTTCTGTGAAGGGCGCGAGTTTTATTTTGCGTAATGAGCGTGAGGTGGTTGAGCATGTAGGGTGCGATGGGGGAGGGCGTGATGGGGATGGGGATGGTGCGGCTTCATGTGTTTGTCTTTCCACTATTCCTCGCTATCCCTCCTCACTTCTCTCCAGTTCATCCTTTCTCCTACTGATCCATGGTGAGTCTGTGTTGGTTCGGGTGATGTATAGTTTATCTAAACTTTCCCTTTCACTGTTACTTCCTTCTTTCTCCACTCCTTCTTCTTCCTCACTGCAAAAGTCAGTCAGAAACGGCAACCCCCACTCGGTCTTTTTCCCCTTGATCGTTACTGTTTGTAAATCTATTAGGTCCAGTTCTCTTGTTTCTCCTTTATCAACCACTCCCCTTTGTGCTGATGTTGTGGCTACTTCTGTGTTTCTATATACATCCCCCCATTCTCCACTCTCCCTACTCCTATCTTCTCTTTCTCCTTCATTTCTCTCCTCCATCTCCCTACTATTTTCCTCCCTTTTCCTTTTTAATTCCTCCATCACTTCACTTCTCATCTTTTCTAATATTCTTTCATCCTCCTTCTTCCTTTCCCATTTCACCCTTTCTCTTTCTACTATACTCTCTATCACCCTCCATTCTTCGTATTTCTTAGTTGTTTCTGATAGTAATCTCCTCTTCCACATTGCCATTTCTTTTTCTTTTTCTTCTTCTTCCCTTTTCTTTTCTCGCAGTACTACTCTTGATACCCTTTCTGCTGCTGCTTTTACCCTTTCAGCTTCTCTCCTTTGCTCCTCTGTTCGTTCCCGTATTTTTTCCAATTCGTTCTTACCTTCTTTCCTTTTCCTCGCTCTCTCTTTCTCCTCCCTTTCAAGCTGCTTGATCAATTCATTCTGCTCATCCCTTAATTTTGCTAGTCGTTCCTCCAAAATCTCTTCCTGTTGTCGTAACAGCTCTTCTCCCCTCATTTCACTATCCCTGGCATTATCCTCATCTGTTTTCTTTACTACCTCCTTCTCTTCTCCTGTTAATGAACCTCGTAATTTTAATAATATCTGTGCAGCTACCCACTCATCATTTCCTATTTCCACAGTCTGGTCTTCTCCAGTCCTCCCCTCCCCTGCTGGCATCTTCCTATGAGCCACATATGGTGGAGGGCTGTATGCCGGGTTCGAGTATCCCTCAGCCGCCCTTAACTGTCCTCTTTCTATTTCTCCTAGTTCTCTTAAAGGGTACAACCCCCCTCCCTCTGTTTTCACCCCCCTTGCTATGGGTATCTCGTTGCTCGGTTTCTTTTTTATCTCATCTGTTTTATTATTCTTTTCTCCTCCCTCTCCTCGGTTCCCCGTGTTCTTTGGGTCCTCACTCCCCTTTTTCCCATCCTCTCCTCCCTCCTTAATCTCTTTTTCTTCCGGTATTTCCCCCATAGTGAACATTCCATTTGGTCCTGGTCGGGACCCCTGGAACATCCTCCATAAGTTAAACACCTCCACATGGTTTGCCAACTTCTTCCCTTTATATGTATTGTGCAGATGGTTTAATAATGAATGTTGGACATATGGATCAAAGCTACCATTAGGCGGCCACAGTGTTAGCATTTTATTATCCGTCCCCTGGGTCCATTCTATGCTATATTTAATCAGTTTCTCCCTATGGGGTGGCAGTGTTGTGCAGATGTGTTGTAGTGGGGTAGTGAGTGTGTTCCCCCACCCTCCCGATCCTGTCCCGTATGACATAGTAGCGCTCCACTTGTTACCCTTCCACTATCTGGTAGCAGTTTATCTCACTAGCAGTTTACAATATACAGCCTTATATCGTTTACCTGGCCCCGTAAGTTTGGGGACTTACGATAGTCCGCTAAGAAAAATTATAAAAAATATGGTATGTTACATTTGTATATTTCCTTCTGTCTTTCTTTCTTTATACAACACCCTTACGGCCCCCTGCGGCCGAGGCGCACGTAGCCCCCTGCGGCTGCGTACCCCTTATGACGTTCTTATACAGTCGTCCTATTTTCATGTGCTCCTCCCCCTTCTACACTGGCCGTGGCCGGCGTTCTCCGTGCGCAGCCACGTTCCCCGTTTTCGCCTTTCCCCGATCAACTCATTGCCGTTTATCTCCGTTTCCACTTCCTTACCACAGTTCTCTTCCCCACCAATCTCAGGAGGGAAGATGCCTTGTGCTCGGGATATCCTATGAAAGCCCTACTGGTGACGTCACCGATCTCTTCGAGCTACTGATAAGTTCTTCATATATTCTTTAAGTTCAAAATGCACTTTCAATCTACCCCCGTTAACCCTACAGCTGTCTTCCTGTCACTCCTGGAACAAGGTAATCAAATCAATAATATAATCGGGCTGCGCACGCTGCGTCGCCTCGCGTGTGATACGCCCCTCGACAGGAGGGCTTAACCAGCCAATTATCTTCCGTATTGGGCAACTACCTAGCTACCGCCTACAGGGAAACGTCATCTACCTATCGAGTTTCTTGCTCGAACAATAGGGATCCTCATCTACTCATTGATCAATAAATGCCAAATCGTAGGAAACCACATACACCCACACACCCTTACACGTAGTCGCGACCTAGGCCAATCAGTGTCTACGAGCGGCCGCACGTGATGTTTTCGTGCTCCGCCCCCTCCCTTCGCGTAACGTAGCCGACTGCCCTCGCACTTGTTCGGCTACCATTCATTCCATTTCCAACACTAAATTGTCAAACCTTCGCCGCGCACCTGTGTAACACCTCCCGCCTCCCTTATTTAACTCCTCCCCCCTCCCTCACAATTTCACATTGCTTGTTGTGCGTGGCATGCTCACCAAGTTCTCTTGATGTGGGGCCGCTCGACTGCGTGCACCCTTCCAAGCGGCTCGTCACCTCCCCTCGTCTGGACCACGTCTGGACACTCGCCAACCGCGGGCGGGATACTTCTCAACCGGCTCCCGAGGGCCAATATCCGGATTGCGCTGTCCGGTCTTCTCGCAGCTCCGCGATGGTCCTGTAGTCCTCAGAAGGGGGCGACGGCAGAGGGGGCCGCGCCGCCGGGCCTCCTCGCAACCGGAGTGCCTGGAAAAAGTAAAAAAAAATAAAAAAGGCAGATCTTAAACAGATCTCAGCAGTGCCTCCAACTTGTCGGGGGGAATTCTGCCGGGGTCGGCCGGGCCGTCCGCAGACCTCCGGGCAGGGAGGCCCCAACCCCTCCCGTATATCCCAGATGAGATAGAGTATGAGACACACGCAAGAAGCAAGGTGACTCTGCTGTTTATTAAACAAAAACGGCAGGGATGGGTCAAGGAGCGTACGCATCCGTCCTGACACACAATCATGGGCTCGCAGGCCCTTTTTACCTTAGTATGACGCGCTACTTGCGTCACCGTAGAAAGTTTAACAAAAAACCTATTGCCACTCTTAATTGGTTGCTCGAGTGGTAGGGTTAGTATAGCATACGTATAGAGAACAATATTAGTGGACAAGGGTGAGTCAGGTGATATATCTGGGTTGTCCCTTCAATTAGATACATGAGAATTGTTACATGAAGACTACTGATGATTGGTCAATGTTAATGGCGTCAGTGATAAGAGCCCCATGTTCTGATTGGTGCGCCCGTGAGCTTCCCAGCTTGGGACCATCGCTGTTCCCAGCTCTCGGTGTACCTGTCATTTGCAACAATGTTTCACTATGAGTACGTGCAGACAATGTAAGGACTTATTCATGAGCTGGAAGGCCGACTACTCCCACTGTCGCAGATGTCCATTGAGCCTTTTAAGTGTGTCTGCCTGTGTCTTGTACCGAGGGATCCAGACGCCTTCTTTCTCCTGGACTTGGCATCCTGTCAGGTTCGGCTTGGTCACGTGAGGTGGGACCGTGTTTGAGGCAGACTTTGCACAATTAATATTGTTTTTCTACTGTCTGCCTGGTTTAATTTTGCAGGTGTGACTTTAACGTTGGTGCGCGGCGTGCGAGGTTGCAACATCGTGCCCTTGATGGTCTGCTTTCGGAATGTGGGTTTGCAACATTACGACCTTGGCTGTCTGCTCTCGCCGGGCTCATTCTGCAGGATCAGCAACCTGACTCTTGTTCTTTTAACGTCCATGGGAGTTCTTGCTTGCGGCCTACTTAGGCCTGGTGTATAGGTGGAACCGTTTGGTGCACAGGCGCTTTAGGTTATAGTATCATATTGTCTTATGACCAGTATCGTGTCTTCGTTATATTTCTCATTATGGTACCTGGGTTTAAGAGAAGCGTAAGCAAGCTCTTTAGATGAGTTCATGATGCGTCTTGCGTTTCTGCATTTTGAGAGCCTATTGTGGAAAATAATAAAGATGCACGTCCGTGAGTATGTCTGTCGCCTACGTCATAGCACTGAGTATATTCTTCGTGTAGATTGGTGTGGGAGTGTCCAGTGTGTATATTTGCACAGGTGTGCTGACCGTTGGCTAGGTCGTCATGGCATCTCTAACGACGTGTTGGTTTTAGTCTAGTTGATCCGTGCCGCAGGTGTCAGCATGGGCAGGGCGTGCTGTTGGGCAGGCAGATGGACACATCCGTATGTTCCTGTACCAGGGTATTTGGTCGTCTGGTAGATGGGCAAACTCTTCTCGTGGCGGGTGCCTGGGCCGTGATCCTTTAGGCCAGGCGCGAGAGGGTAAGGACAGGAGCCTGTTTTTCCATTCTCCCACTTCAGCACTTTAGCACCCCACTCTGTTGAAAGATTTGCTTCTAGCGGGGCTTTATTGCTTCATAGTAGCACTGACCTGATGGCAGTCACCTAGCATACCCTTGCCTTATAACTTCCCCTAGGTTTGGTTAGACCACAGGACGGGAGAAAATGACTTCCCTCTTAGTTTTTGTCCCCTCTGGCATTTTGTCTAATATGAACAACCTGTAAACTCATTCCTAGGAATTGATAGGGAAATTCCACATCGAGGCAGCATCGCCAAGGGAAGAGCTGCACACATCATTGTAAAGTTCTGCTAAATGATTTATTCCGTCCACCTCTTTTGTGCAGTGCAGTACTTCTTACCAGTGCTTTTATACTTGAATACTTTCAATAGGTTAGTAGAGGTGCACAGCATTGTTAACAGAAAGGGTGGAAACCCCATGTAATTTCTCCCCACTACCAGACTGCAGTGCATCACTTTCGGCTGTCTATGCTATTATCCAGTGGCAAGCTTTCTAGATAATTGCATTGACTTACAACATTCAGCCACTCAGAGTGCCTCATTACGCGGTAGGAGGTAGCCATGGTGCTATTAGCACCATGGCTACCCCCTTACCGCATTCCGGGTCCGGGTTCCCGAAATAGGGACTTACCGGGTCATTCCAACCTTGGAGGACCCGGTAAGTCCCCATTCCGGGAACCGTTCCCCATTCCCATTCAAGCCCCCAAAGGGCTCAATGGGAATGGGCATGGAGCTAATTATGGTACTGCAATTTGCGGTACCGTTATTAGATCTGTAGTCCCTTAACGGGTCCCAAACGGGTAAAACCATGCATTAAGTAAGGGACCCGCTAAGGGACCTTGGAATAGGGTGGTAAGGGATTACCGGCACCGGTGACCTTACTGATGCCGCTAATCCCTTACCACCTACCTCGTAATGAGGGCCAGATTGTCTGAAACACAGAGGGCCTCATTACACGTAATGCGGTAAACCATGGTGCTATTAGCACCATGGTTGCCACCGGTACCATACCGGTACCACCATGAAGAAAAGGGGAATTACCACCCCATTCAAAGGTTGGCGGGGCGGTAATTCCCCCTTTCTCCATGGCCCTTCCCCATTCCCATTTTTGCCCCTTAGGGCTCAATGGGAATGGGGAAGGAGCTAATTACGGTACTGCAAATTGTGGTACCGTAATTAGCACCGATGTTCTTTTGCGGGTCCCAACTTTAAAGGCTGGTCTACACCAGCCGTTAAGGTCGGGTCCCGCAAAGGGACCTCGTAGTAAGGCGGCAAGGGTTTACCGGTACCGGTGCCCTTACTGGTACCGGTAAACCCTTACCGCCTACCGCGTAATGAGGCCCAGAGGATGTTTCATATGCTTTATGTATCTGTGCGGATTCTACCCACAAGCCGAATCCTCAAAGGTGGCAGCACACCCCCATATTCCTCTGTCCAGTCCCGCTGTGCTAACTGGTGTTGTTCTATCCACCCTTCTTGGAGAGAACAGACATTTTCAAAACGACTACAATATTCTCATAAGAGAGTATTCTTCTACCTTTCAGGGCAGTATTTTCTATGTTGGATTAATAGCACGTCTTGGCCAGGAGTACATAATTTAAATAGGATCGAATCGAGGCATGGTCAGCACAGCTGGCTTACCTTTAATAGTAGGCTTCTGACAATGACACTCTTCTGTGGCTTACATTTTACTGACAGAGCCCCGGCCCTATGGCACTTTAAAATGCCTCCTAGGTTACAGCAAAATGCTGTAGTTACTCATTGGGTATCATGTGTCTGGGCTCAGAAGAAGATCAATGTCGTATTCCACAATATTGGAGCAATGTTGCAGGCTGGTTTTCTTTTTGCTTTCAATTGGCAGTACCAGGAGGGATGGCACATTACTGTCCATGCCAATGCACTGATTCCTATGCACATTTTGTCCCAAAGAAAATGGTGTACCACTGATATATCCCGTTTAAGAGGTGGCCACACGGTGCACCCCTATAAAATACAATCCACTAGTCAATGGCACTATCTCACAGGATTTATGGTGTTTTCTTCCTCCTTTGTATATTGCAAACACGATCCCTTCCCGCGCTGCTCTATCATTTTAGTTTTAGCTAAAAGAGCTAACACATTTTTTAGCTGGATGTAAAACATCGGTATCTTTGGATTTTATCAGCAACTGAGCTGGGATGCAGCCTGTGCATTTCCAAGAGCTGATCACAGCTACCACTGGTAAAATCTATGGGCTTCATCGCGAGTTGGAGGGACATAGAAAAACAGGGGATACGAGAATGTGCTCTGTTTTTTTCAGTCCTCTTGATTATAGGTTGCAAACCCTCATGGGCATGGAGGCATTACCTCCAAACAAATGCAGGAATTACCTCGGGTGGAAAATCCTCCATTCCTGGCAATTCGGAATGCAGAGTAACCACAGCTCATAATAAAGGGAAATTCCACATTTCCCAATGATGGTAACTGTAAGTCGATTTTTAGTTAATTAGCACTGCTAATACTGCCAAGAATGTACTGCGTTATCACAATAACACCTGTTTGGGAGTTCCGGGTACCATCAGGACTCAGGAACTAACTCTGAGAGAGTCTGGTTATTAGCCCTAGGTGAGCTTTCATATTATCAGAAGCCTAGCCTCTGTCGCAGGCCTGCATTTTTTGTTAGTCAACAACAGAGCCTTGAGTGAGTCTGAATAGCATGAAGACTAAATGCATCTGGAGCTCATAGTGCGGAACTGTACAAAGAGCGGCCATTTTACCTCACCTTGGGTATTATCAAGAGCAATATTGTGAATGATTGTTTTTAACAGAGCTTTTGTGAGTCTGGGGATTATCAAGAGCAGTGCACTTAGTGATAAACACAAGAGCTCTGAGCATTGCTATGTATTGTCAAGACACCTCCATTCATATTCCTATAGTGTAGAATTTGCAGACAATTACCATTTTAGCTGACTCTACTGTACAAAAGATATAGGTAGCTTCACGGTACCCATTCTTGAAATGTCCATAGATGATGATGATGATGATGATTATTATTATTATTATTATTATTATTATTATTATTATTATTATTATTATTATTATTATTTTATTACTTACAACGTGCAACTCGCCAATCGGCCAATCAGCCTCAGTACAGCAATTCAGGTTTCTTTTAGATTTCATGTCAAAAGGGTGGTTGCTTATGTTGCAAAACAGTGTTAAAATATGCTTCTATTTGAAAACACAACTATAATAACTGCTTATTTCGAGGCTATTTTCTGCAACATACATGACTAGTGACAATAAAAGAGTACATTAAAGAGTTTAAATATATAATTAGTTTTTTGTAAGTATAGAACCAACATAGGGGATCAAAAATGTTGACTTCTCTGAACTCAAGACAATCTGTGATGAATGTGAAGGGAAATGTGGTACCACATCCAAAGAATGGGCACATGGGTCCCTTTCTGATAGTCCGCCATTAAAATAAATGTTTTGCTGATTTCTAATGTATGTTGGGAAAAGTGATAAGGTCCGGACTTCTTCAGTAAATTGCCTGCCCAGTTGGTGATCTTGTGGCTTGCCAACAAGAAACATTTTTATTTAAAATATGCTCTCTTTAAAGAACTATGCCCCGCCATAGCACACACCATATTTTACGCAGATATTTGAAAAACATGACTTTAAATGTACTACTGGATCCTACTTTCTCCAAAAATTTTGAGTGGTTATCCCACCCATGCACACGTATCTTCAGAAAGGTGTTTGCTGGTAGGCTACACCGCCTTGCTTAGTAGCACTATAACACCTATGATTTTGGTTTGGTGGCACCACTGGCTGACACCCAGGTTCAGAAAATTGTTCTAGCAACACTGCATGCTATATCATAATTGGACAATGTGAATAAATTAGATATGGAGATCCGAATGAGTCCATTCATCACCTGTACTTTAGCCTGACAGAGCAGATGAGTGATTTTCAGTGCTATACAGTTGCAGTTCATTAGTCCAATTATGCATTTTCTGTCTTCTCTTGAGATCTGAAGCCAGTGCTCTCATTCACCTTGGTATCAATCCTGTGTTCCCGTGTAACGACCGAATTCTTATGCATTTGTTCAAGCAGTTAAAGGCTAATGGCGTTCACTCCCAGTGCAACCCCCTGTTGCTAAATTGTAAATTTTAGCATTAAAGCATGTATCATACTCTATTTGTATTTACTGACAAAACATGTTTTAACGTGGATTTAAGGTTATGCTTAAAGTACACAACTGAAGTCTATGAAAAAATCAAAATGGAAATCAAAATCAATAAGGCACAAAATATGTTGAAGTGTACATATTATTCCTTCTTTTTATTTAGGTATGTAACCTTGAATATCATTGCTTTATATTATGCTTACTTAGCACATCATTTCTGCTTTTCATGAAAACCGCTTAGTCCGTTTACAGTATGGCCAGCAACCAAATTACTTCATGACAACTTAGCAGAACAATCCGGTTTCCATTATACTTACTTTGCTCATCATGGTAGATTGTCTGTATACTCACATAGCATACTACAACCAAAAAAGTGATGGGTGGAAGGTTTTGAATACATTTGAAACACTAGCACTACTCTGGTCTACCTTCCAGACTACCATTTTTTTGTCCGTCTGCGCCATTGCAAAAGGGGTCCAGCCATATGCAAATCAGTAAGGTACTGCCACCAATGGGAACAACCCAGCCTGAACTGCCAGGCCAGGTCACTTCTGCATGGAAACACAAGCAACCGCAGATATGTTTCGGCCTTGTTGGGCCTCATCAGTGAGGTGCAGCTTGGTTCTCTATGGCGCAGCGAGCAAGGGACCCACGTCTGGGCATAGCCTTTCTTATCGTACAAAGGGAGACAAACTACAACCAAAAAAGTGATGGATGGAAGGTTTTGAATAAATCTGAGCCACTGGCACTGCTCTGTGCAACCCTCCACACCACCGATATTTAGCCTGCCTGCGCCATTGCAAAAAGGGTCCAGACAATTGTATGTGACCAGGCAGTTTGGGCTGGACTTCCCTTTTTGAGGTGGGGCCACACTTTATTTGCATATGGTTTTCCCATTTTGTAATGGCATGCCAGGTGAAGAACGATTGACTGGAGCTTTACCCAGAGCAATGCCAGAGGTTAGGATTCATTCCAAACCTTACAGCCAGCATCTCTTTTGTTTTGCTATAGTCACTCCAAGTGCGACGGGTATGCCCATATGTGGGTCCTGTGCCTGCTGGGTCTAAAGACCCAGGCTTCTCCTCACTGATGAGGCCTACCAAGGCTGAAACATGTCTGGGATGCTTGTGGTTTCGTGCAGAAAGATGTGACCAAATCGTTCGGGCCGGACTGCCCCTTTTGTGGTGGGACCACATCTGATTTGCATATGGTCTTTCCCTTTTTTTATTGGTTTGGCAGGTGAAGAAGGATGGTCTTGAGGGTTGTTCAGAACAATGCCAGAGGTTAAGGTTAATTATTAACCTTCCAGCTATCACCTCTTTTGTTTTGCTATACCCACATAGTATACCATTGTTAGTTTACATTGTGTCCACTCCTTTTGAGTTTGCATTAGGCCCACCTAATTGCCTCATTCAATTCCGTTGCCTTAATCTATCAGTGCGTGGTTTTATCTGCCTTCCCACAAAAGGTGTTACTGTCTGTTTCTGGAGCCAGAAAGAAGGGAGGTCAATGATGCCCCTGGTGGACCAAGGCCTAGAAGTGCAGACAGACTTTGGTAAAGATTTTAAGCCCCATGTCAAATACGGCGGTGGGGGAGAAACGGTGGTGATGTGCCAATCATTTCATTATCATACTTCCAACGCATTACCAAATAACCATATTAAGAGTTATGGTGGTAAGGTGGAAGATTTACCTCTAGCAAAAAGCTGTAGGCAAATCTTCTACCTTAACAACAAAACTCACCAAATTTATCACACACGGTAAATATAGTAACAATCTGCATGGACTCCTACAGGCTCAAAAAATGGGGACTAAGACCACTGTGCCACCACTTGAAACAATGTGATAAGTCAAGTGGCAGCAACGGTAACCAATTTTGCCGTCAAATGGTGGATTTACCACGATTCTACTGCCAAACTCAGAATGAGACCCTTTGTCCCCAGACAGTGCCTGCTTTTGGTGTTCAGTCTGCCTGGGTGGGTTGAACTGTCAGGGCCATATTTTCGCAGCAAGCCTACAAGGAGAAAGGTCAGCTGGGGTCTTTAGTAATACTTCCCTGTGGGAACTACTGTAGGGCAAGGACCACTTGTGCAATAGTTGTAGTGTTGGAGCAGTAATTGCGCTGGTTGTATTGTGATTTAAATGAATAAATATGAGCTGTACCTGACAAATCGTATACTCTCTTTCTAACGGCGCGCATTGGAAGGGTGCCGTAAGTGTGGCTGCTGGGCTGAGGAATGCTTTGCTACCTGCTGCTCTGCACTGTCCCGTCAGCAAGAGGACGCGTTTGTGTTGAAACGCAGTGACTGCTGCCTGGCAGACGAACTTTGCAGGCATGACACCAAACCCCGCCCCCTGGCCGGATTCTCTCCTCCCTCCAGTACCCAGCATTCCATATTAACTTCCATGCTCACAGATCGCGCGCGCACATCGGGAGTGTGCCGTAAGTGTGGCTGTTGGGCTGAGGAACGCTTTGCTGCCTGCTGCTCAGCACTGTCCCGTAGTCAAGAGGAAGCGTTTGTGTCGAAACGCAGTGACTGCTGCCTGGCAGACGAACTTTGCAGGCATGACACCAAACCCCGCCCCCTGGCCGGATTCTCTCCTCCCTCCAGTACCCAGCATTCCATATTAACTTCCATGCTCACGGATCGCGCGCGCACATCGGGAGTGTGCCGTAAGTGTGGCTGTTGGGCTGAGGAACGCTTTGCTGCCTGCTGCTCAGCACTGTCCCGTAGTCAAGAGGAAGCGTTTGTGTCGAAACGCAGTGACTGCTGCCTGGCAGACGAACTTTGCAGGCATGACACCAAACCCCGCCCCCTGGCCGGATTCTCTCCTCCCTCCAGTACCCAGCATTCCATATTAACTTCCATGCTCACGGATCGCGCGCGCACATCGGGAGTGTGCCGTAAGTGTGGCTGTTGGGCTGAGGAACGCTTTGCTGCCTGCTGCTCAGCACTGTCCCGTAGTCAAGAGGAAGCGTTTGTGTCGAAACACAGTGACTGCTGCCTGGCAGACGAACTTTGCAGGCATGACACCAAACCCCGCCCCCTGGCCGGATTCTCTCCTCCCTCCAGTACCCAGCATTCCATATTAACTTCCATGCTCACGGATCGCGCGCGCACATCGGGAGTGTGCCGTAAGTGTGGCTGTTGGGCTGAGGAACGCTTTGCTGCCTGCTGCTCAGCACTGTCCCGTAGTCAAGAGGAAGCGTTTGTGTCGAAACGCTGTGACTGCTGCCTGGCAGCTGAACTTTACAGCCGTGACACCAAAGTAAATATTTGGACTTTTGCATTGGACTCATTGGTCTTTGCATTGGACCTCTCTTGTTGGTGTTCACTTCTTCTAAACTCTACATTTACCTTGCTTTCAGTCCGGGTCCCTGGCCAGATTCCCTCCTCCCTCCAATACCCAGCATTGCATATTAACTTCCATGCTCGTGCATCGCGCACGCATCGGAAGTGTGCCGTAATTGTGGCTGTTAGGCTTGGGGCTGTGTTGGGGGAGCAGGGAGTTATGTTCACTTGATTGTGAATTGCGTGAGATGACGTGACTCATGAAAGGTTATAGTCTTTGCAATAATTTTTATTGAGTTAACTGTGTCTGTCAGGTAAATAACTTATTCTTGTACCTGAACCTATAATATAGCATTTCTGTGACATTAACTGACTTTGTTAGCCATTTTCTGAATAGTGCACTGTTTGTTATTAAAGCAACTGTTAAGTACGTCGGTGCCTGGCATTCTTGTCAGAAGGTCACTCGCGGTACCTATCAACATGGCTAGCGGTTTACAAAGTGGGAGATGCGTTGAGCCGGCTTTGTCCCACGGCAGTATCACTGATACCCTAGTGGACTTGGCCACTAGTTGAAGTCTGGGTAAGGGCGGTCCATACATGGTAGATACCACTGTAGAAGGGAATTACGTTCCGGACTTGTTGGATATTGAAGAGGGTAAATTTGATCCTCCCGGCAGTGCTGATCGATGGGACGACAAGGAACAGTTATCGAGTATTGTTCACATCACGACTTCTACCACTGCCCAGGTTCATCTTTCAGCAGGTGAAGCCTCTAATGCGGCAGCTGCAATCGCCTTTTCCCTGCAGGAATTGCAGGAATTGGAACCTTCTGAATGTTTTCCTCATCCCGAATATGCGGCTGCCCAATTTCAAAAATCCTTCTCTCCAATTGCACTATGGTTGGGCCCGATGTGATAGCCGACTTGGACAAGCAAGTAAGGTTATCCATTGGTCTATTAGAGGCATTGAGTATATTGGCCTTTTCTCATGTAAAAACCCGTCATCCCACCTAGATGCCCTACTGCTAGCGATAAACTTATGAACGGTAACCAAGGGTGGGGTTCCAATGATACACACTTCCATGAAAGTACTATTGATGATTATTTCTCAGGGTAGAAAGTCCAATACCCAAATAATTCACCCATGGTAGGTGATGAAGGCTCTTTTGATAATCCCAAGTGTCCTTCTACTGCCCTTAATCTATCCTCGACCCCTGAGCCGCAGGGACCTTATACTTTTCCTGTCATTATTCGTATCCTCGATCTTCTGGATAAAGGTCATCAGGTCACGCATCTTGAGATGCACGATATCAAATCCTCCATTAATGATATCCTTCCAAAACTTAACCGGTTGGAAGGATTCATATTGGCAAGGGAGTCCTGTAGACAGATTGAAAAAGAATCATGTAGGTCTTTTAATAAATGTAGCCCCTGCGCCTCGCAAATAAGGAAATCAACAGCACTTGATAAGAGTATGCAGTGTATCAATGTTGAACTAGCATATGCTACGGGTAAAAGGCGGCCGGAGGAGATGAATACTGATTCACACTCGGGGAAATTCCTTTGCCCCTGGCCTTTTCTTTGAGTCTATTGCAGATGTTATCAAGGAACTGAAATCTGTAATGCAGGAACTTAAATTAAATTCACTTCAAATTCATTCTGTTCCATGTACCCCAATACTGCAACAGGAGTCTGAGGTTTTGGATAGTCCTTCTGCACTCACCAATATTATGGAACAGCAGGCTATAGGGGATTTCCCTGTGGGGAACCCCAATAGCTTGACTGTGTTTATGTCTCGACGCACCAAAAGACTGCATCTTAGAGCAGCTAAATGAGGAGAGAATAGAAGAAAAACTGCAGAGTCTAAGATATCCAAGAATAAGCTAGCAGTTAAAATAAATGTGCATAACTCTAACATTAAAGATATCTGTGCCATTAATACCGAGGATGAAATAATAGATCTCAACCAACTATCTGAAGAGAGCCAATCTCATCTCCTCCTAAAGGAATTAAATGAACACATGAGAAATCTGCTACCTCCTATCTTGGGAACTGGGAGGAAAGTAATGGGTGGTGCACCTCAATTCTGAAAAGAAGGAACTTGGTCCTTCCAAACCGATGTTGGAGATGGAGAAGAAACAAAAAATGTCACTTAAGTATTTTCCATCAGAAGGTAGGAAGCAATCACATACCACCATACCAGTCAGCGATGATAGTAGCTCCTCTGTAAATTGCAATGCTGTGTACATGTATTCTAGTAGCACTGATTGTGAGGATTATAAAAAGCACCTTTCATGTGTGGAAGTTTGTCATATGTCTAACGACCAGAATCCAGTGGCTATTCGGACTGACTCTGATGCTCCTGTTATAATTACTGGCTTGCGAAAGTCAAGGAGATTATTGTCATTGCAGTCTGCGAATCACACTGTACAGGGGATTTCTTCACAGCAACCCACCAAATTGGTCCCTGTGGTGTCTCCAAATGTCATAATTGTTCCCACTGCAGTCAATTTTGTAATTTCAATCTATCAGAGTGGGATGATGGGAGAAGTAGTACAGCCTCCCAGCCTTTCTTCTTCGTAGGAGAACAAACCTCTTTTCAAAGTAATCCCACCCAAATTGGAGTCTCATGCACTTCTTTTAGACACTCTGAAAAAAGCCCTTGTAGATGGCTTGTTTATCTCAGAGTCTTTAATCAAGGCATTAATTGTATCTGGGCCTGAGCGCAACTTCCTGATAAGCAATTGATGGCAAATTGTGCAGTATTGTGTACATCAAATGGTACTGCTGAGGGGGGTTTGCAACATGGGGGGTTCCTATGATAGGAAGGGTTAAAGTTGTGGCTTCTGTAATGCATTTACCAAGTATACCAGCGAACCTCTTGCTGCCTGCCCCTGCAGCAGATCCTCCTGGTACAGGCTTGACCAGAGGTGAGGCTCGCACTACCGCACTAAATATTATTGGTTTGGAAGGTAAGCCTGAGATCCTGGGAAATGCAAGAATTAATCGTATCTTTGTACTTGATCTAATATCTCGTATTCCATCGTTATGAATATTAACTACTAAGGACTTTGAAAGAATATCACTACCACGTCAAAACAATCATAGAATGATTTGCCATTTACCTTCCGCAACCATTCTAAAATATATTTGGTCTTATAGGACTGAACTTAAGGATTTAGGTTTCACGCTGCTGTCGGGGGGAAATTCTGCCGGGGTTGGCTGAGCCGTTCACGGACCTCCGGGCAGGGAGGCCCCAACTCCTCCCATATATCCCAAAAACCACAGACTATGAGACACACGCAAGAAGCAAGGTGGTTCTGCTGTTTATTACACAAACGGCAGGGATGGGTCAAGGAGCGTACGCGTCCGTCCTGACACATACACAATCGTGGGGCTCGCAGGCCCTTTTTACCTTAGTATGACGCGCTACTTGCGTCACCTTGGAAAGTTAGCCAAAAACCTATCGCCACTCTTAATTGGTTGCTCGAGTGGTAGGGTTAGTATAGCATACGTATAGAGAACAGTGTTAGTGGACAAGGGTTAGTCAGGTGATATACCTGGGTTGTCCCTACAATTAGATACATGAGAATTGTTACATGAAGACCCCTGATGATTGGTTAATGTTAATGGCGTCAGTGATAAGAGCCCCATATTCTGATTGGTCCGCTTGCGAGCCTCCCAGTCTGGGATCATCGCTGTTCCCAGCTCGCGGTGTACCTGTCATTTGCAACAATGTTTCACTAAGGTTATGTGTAGACAATGTGAAGACTTATTCATAAGCTGGAAGGCCGACTACTCCCACTGTCGCAGATGTCCATTGAGCCTTTTAATTGTATCTGCCTGTGTCTTGTAACGAGGCATCCAGGCGCCTCCGTTCTTCTGGCCTTGGCATCCTGTCAGGTTCGGCTTGGTCACGTGAGGTGGGACCGTGTTTGAGGCAGACTTTGCACAATTAATATTGTTTTTCTACTGTCTGCCTGGTTTAAGTTTGCAGGTGTGACTTTAACGTTGGTGCGCGGCGTGCGAGGTTGCAACATCGTGCCCTTGATGGTCTGCTTTCGGAATGTGGGTTTGCAACATTATGACCTTGGCTGTCTGCTCTCGCCGGGCTCATTCTGCAGGATCAGCAACCTGACTCTTGTTCTTTTAACGTCCATGGGAGTTCTTGCTTGCGGCCTACTTAGGCCTGGTGTATAGGTGGAACCGTTTGGTGCACAGGCGCTTTAGGTTATAGTATCATATTGTCTTATGACCAGTATCGTGTCTTCGTTATATTTCTCATTATGGTACCTGGGTTTAAGAGAAGCGTAAGCAAGCTCTTTAGATGAGTTCATGATGCGTCTTGCGTTTCTGCATTTTGAGAGCCTATTGTGGAAAATAATAAAGATGCACGTCCGTGAGTATGTCTGTCGCCTACGTCATAGCACTGAGTATATTCTTCGTGTAGATTGGTGTGGGAGTGTCCAGTGTGTATATTTGCACAGGTGTGCTGACCATTGGCTAGGTCGTCATGGCATCTCTAACGACGTGTTGGTTTTAGTCTAGTTGATCCGTGCCGCAGGTGTCAGCATGGGCAGGGCGTGCTGTTGGGCAGGCAGATGGACACATCCGTATGTTCCTGTACCAGGGTATTTGGTCGTCTGGTAGATGGGCAAACTCTTCTCGTGGCGGGTGCCTGGGCCGTGATCCTTTAGGCCAGGCGCGAGAGGGTAAGGACGGGAGCCTGTTTTTCCATTCTCCCACTTCAGCACTTTAGCACCCCACTCTGTTGAAAGATTTGCTTCTAGCGGGGCTTTATTGCTTCATAGTAGCACTGACCTGATGGCAGTCACCTAGCATACCCTTGCCTTATAACTTCCCCTAGGTTTGGTTAGACCACAGGACGGGAGAAAATGACTTCCCTCTTAGTTTTTGTCCCCTCTGGCATTTTGTCTAATATGAACAACCTGTAAACTCATTCCTAGGAATTGATAGGGAAATTCCACATCGAGGCAGCATCGCCAAGGGAAGAGCTGCACACATCATTGTAAAGTTCTGCTAAATGATTTATTCCGTCCACCTCTTTTGTGCAGTGCAGTACTTCTTACCAGTGCTTTTATACTTGAATACTTTCAATAGGTTAGTAGAGGTGCACAGCATTGTTAACAGAACGGGTGGAAACCCCATGTAATTTCTCCCCACTACCAGACTGCAGTGCATCACTTTCGGCTGTCTATGCTATTATCCAGTGGCAAGCTTTCTAGATAATTGCATTGACTTACAACATTCAGCCACTCAGAGTGCCTCATTACGCGGTAGGAGGTAGCCATGGTGCTATTAGCACCATGGCTACCCCCTTACCGCATTCCGGGTCCGGGTTCCCGAAATAGGGACTTACCGGGTCATTCCAACCTTGGAGGACCCGGTAAGTCCCCATTCCGGGAACCGTTCCCCATTCCCATTCAAGCCCCCATAGGGCTCAATGGGGATGGAGCTAATTATGGTACTGCAATTTGCGGTACTGTTATTAGATCTGTAGTCCCTTAACGGGTCCCAAACGGGTAAAACCAGGCATTAAGTAAGGGACCCGCTAAGGGACCTTGGAATAGGGTGGTAAGGGATTACCGGCACCGGTGACCTTACTGATGCCGCTAATCCCTTACCACCTACCTCGTAATGAGGGCCAGATTGTCTGAAACACAGAGGGCCTCATTACACGTAATGCGGTAAACCATGGTGCTATTAGCACCATGGTTGCCACCGGTACCATACCGGTACCACCATGAAGAAAAGGGGAATTACCACCCCATTCAAAGGTTGGCGGGGCGGTAATTCCCCCTTTCTCCATGGCCCTTCCCCATTCCCATTTTTGCCCCTTAGGGCTCAATGGGAATGGGGAAGGAGCTAATTACGGTACTGCAAATTGTGGTACCGTAATTAGCACCGATGTTCTTTTGCGGGTCCCAACTTTAAAGGCTGGTCTACACCAGCCGTTAAGGTCGGGTCCCGCAAAGGGACCTCGTAGTAAGGCGGCAAGGTTTTACCGGTACCGGTGCCCTTACTGGTACCGGTAAACCCTTACCGCCTACCGCGTAATGAGGCCCAGAGGATGTTTCATATGCTTTATGTATCTGTGCGGATTCTACCCACAAGCCGAATCCTCAAAGGTGGCAGCACACCCCCATATTCCTCTGTCCAGTCCCGCTGTGCTAACTGGTGTTGTTCTATCCACCCTTCTTGGAGAGAACAGACATTTTCAAAACGACTACAATATTCTCATAAGAGAGTATTCTTCTACCTTTCAGGGCAGTATTTTCTATGTTGGATTAATAGCACGTCTTGGCCAGGAGTACATAATTTAAATAGGATCGAATCGAGGCATGGTCAGCACAGCTGGCTTACCTTTAATAGTAGGCTTCTGACAATGACACTCTTCTGTGGCTTACATTTTACTGACAGAGCCCCGGCCCTATGGCACTTTAAAATGCCTCCTAGGTTACAGCAAAATGCTGTAGTTACTCATTAGGTATCATGTGTCTGGGCTCAGAAGAAGGTCAATGTCGTATTCCACAATATTGGAGCAATGTTGCAGGCTGGTTTTCTTTTTGCTTTCAATTGGCAGTACCAGGAGGGATGGCACATTACTGTCCATGCCAATGCATTGATTCCTATGCACATTTTGTCCCAAAGAAAATGGTGTACCACTGATATATCCCGTTTAAGAGGTGGCCACATGGTGCACTCCTTTAAAATACAATCCACTAGTCAATGGCACTATCTCACAGGATTTATGGTGTTTTCTTCCTCCTTTGTATATTGCAAACACGATCCCTTCCCGCGCTGCTCTATCATTTTAGTTTTAGCTAAAAGAGCTAACACATTTTTAGCTGGATGTAAAACATCCATCTTTGGATTTTATCAGCAACTGAGCTGGGATGCAGCCTGTGCATTTCCAAGAGCTGATCACAGCTACCACTGGTAAAATCTATGGGCTTCATCGCGAGTTGGAGGGACATAGAAAAACAGGGGATACGAGAATGTGCTCTGTTTTTTTCAGTCCTCTTGATTATAAGTTGCAAACCCTCATGGGCATGGAGGCATTACCTCCAAACAAATGCAGGAATTACCTCGGGTGGAAAATCCTCCATTACCGGCAATTCGGAATGCAGAGTAACCACAGCTCATAATAAAGGGAAATTCCACATTTCCCAATGATGGTAACTGTAAGTCGGTTTTTAGTTAATTAGCACTGCTAATACTGCCAAGAATGTACTGCGTTATCACGATAACACCTGTTTGGGAGTTCCGGGTACCATCAGGACTCAGGAACTAACTCTGAGAGAGTCTGGTTATTAGCCCTAGGTGAGCTTTCATATTATCAGAAGCCTAGCCTCTGTCGCAGGCCTGCATTTTTTGTTAGTCAACAACAGAGCCTTGAGTGAGTCTGAATAGCATGAAGACTAAATGCATCTGGAGCTCATAGTGCGGAACTGTACAAAGAGTGGCCATTTTACCTCACCTTGGGTATTATCAAGAGCAATATTGTGAATGATTGTTTTTAACAGAGCTTTTGTGAGTCTGGGGATTATCAAGAGCAGTGCACTTAGTGATAAACACAAGAGCTCTGAGCATTGCTATGTATTGTCAAGACACCTCCATTCATATTCCTATAGTGTAGAATTTGCAGACAATTACCATTTTAGCTGACTCTACTGTACAAAAGATATAGGTAGCTTCACGGTACCCATTCTTGAAATGCCCATAGATGATGATGATGATGATGATGATGATGATGATGATGATGATGATTATTATTATTATTATTATTATTATTATTATTTTATTACTTACAACGTGCAACTCGCCAATCGGCCAATCAGCCTCAGTACAGCACTTCAGGTTTCTTTTAGATTTCATGTCAAAAGGGTGGTTGCTTATGTTGCAAAACAGTGTTAAAATATGCTTCTATTTGAAAACACAACTATAATAACTGCTTATTTCGAGGCTATTTTCTGCAACATACATGACTAGTGACAATAAAAGAGTACATTAAAGAGTTTAAATATATAATTCGTTTTTTGTAAGTATAGAACCAACATAGGGGATTAAAAATGTTGACTTCTCTGAACTCAAGACAATCTGTGATGAATGTGAAGGGAAATGTGGTACCACATCCAAAGAATGGGCACATGGGTCCCTTTCTGATAGTCCGCCATTAAAATAAATGTTTTGCTGATTTCTAATGTATGTTGGGAAAAGTGATAAGGTCCGGACTTCTTCAGTAAATTGCCTGCCCAGTTGGTGATCTTGTGGCTTGCCAACAAGAAACATTTTTATTTAAAATATGCTCTCTTTAAAGAACTATGCCCCGCCATAGCACACACCATATTTTACGCAGATATTTGAAAAACATGACTTTAAATGTACTACTGGATCCTACTTTCTCCAAAAATTTTGAGTGGTTATCCCACCCATGCACACGTATCTTCAGAAAGGTGTTTGCTGGTAGGCTACACCGCCTTGCTTAGTAGCACTATAACACCTATGATTTTGGTTTGGTGGCACCACTGGCTGACACCCAGGTTCAGAAAATTGTTCTAGCAACACTGCATGCTATATCATAATTGGACAATGTGAATAAATTAGATATGGAGATCCGAATGAGTCCATTCATCACCTGTACTTTAGCCTGACAGAGCAGATGAGTGATTTTCAGTGCTATACAGTTGCAGTTCATTAGTCCAATTATGCATTTACTGTCTTCTCTTGAGATCTGAAGCCAGTGCTCTCATTCACCTTGGTATCAATCCTGTGTTCCCGTGTAACGACCGAATTCTTATGCATTTGTTCAAGCAGTTAAAGGCTAATGGCGTTCACTCCCAGTGCAACCCCCTGTTGCTAAATTGTAAATTTTAGCATTAAAGCATGTATCATACTCTATTTGTATTTACTGACAAAACATGTTTTAACGTGCATTTAAGGTTATGCTTAAAGTACACAACTGAAGTCTATGAAAAAATCAAAATGGAAATCAAAATCAATAAGGCACAAAATATGTTGAAGTATACATATTATTCCTTCTTTTTATTTAGGTATGTAACCTTGAATATCATTGCTTTATATTATGCTTACTTAGCACATCATTTCTGCTTTTCATGAAAACCGCTTAGTCCGTTTACAGTATGGCCAGCAACCAAATTACTTCATGACAACTTAGCAGAACAATCCGGTTTCCATTATACTTACTTTGCTCATCATGGTAGATTGTCTGTATACTCACATAGCATACTACAACCAAAAAAGTGATGGGTGGAAGGTTTTGAATACATTTGAAACACTAGCACTACTCTGGTCTACCTTCCAGACTACCATTTTTTTGTCCGTCTGCGCCATTGCAAAAGGGGTCCAGCCATATGCAAATCAGTAAGGTACTGCCACCAATGGGAACAACCCAGCCTGAACTGCCAGGCCAGGTCACTTCTGCATGGAAACACAAGCAACCGCAGATATGTTTCGGCCTTGTTGGGCCTCATCAGTGAGGTGCAGCTTGGTTCTCTATGGCGCAGCGAGCAAGGGACCCACGTCTGGGCATAGCCTTTCTTATCGTACAAAGGGAGACAAACTACAACCAAAAAAGTGATGGATGGAAGGTTTTGAATAAATCTGAGCCACTGGCACTGCTCTGTGCAACCCTCCACACCACCGATATTTAGCCTGCCTGCGCCATTGCAAAAAGGGTCCAGACAATTGTATGTGACCAGGCAGTTTGGGCTGGACTTCCCTTTTTGAGGTGGGGCCACACTTTATTTGCATATGGTTTTCCCATTTTGTAATGGCATGCCAGGTGAAGAACGATTGACTGGAGCTTTACCCAGAGCAATGCCAGAGGTTAGGATTCATTCCAAACCTTACAGCCAGCATCTCTTTTGTTTTGCTATAGTCACTCCAAGTGCGACGGGTATGCCCATATGTGGGTCCTGTGCCTGCTGGGTCTAAAGACCCAGGCTTCTCCTCACTGATGAGGCCTACCAAGGCTGAAACATGTCTGGGATGCTTGTGGTTTCGTGCAGAAAGATGTGACCAAATCGTTCGGGCCGGACTGCCCCTTTTGTGGTGGGACCACATCTGATTTGCATATGGTCTTTCCCTTTTTTTATTGGTTTGGCAGGTGAAGAAGGATGGTCTTGAGGGTTGTTCAGAACAATGCCAGAGGTTAAGGTTAATTATTAACCTTCCAGCTATCACCTCTTTTGTTTTGCTATACCCACATAGTATACCATTGTTAGTTTACATTGTGTCCACTCCTTTTGAGTTTGCATTAGGCCCACCTAATTGCCTCATTCAATTCCGTTGCCTTAATCTATCAGTGCGTGGTTTTATCTGCCTTCCCACAAAAGTTGTTACTGTCTGTTTCTGGAGCCAGAAAGAAGGGAGGTCAATGATGCCCCTGGTGGACCAAGGCCTAGAAGTGCAGACAGACTTTGGTAAAGACTTTAAGCCCCATGTCAAATACGGCGGTGGGGGAGAAACGGTGGTGATGTGCCAATCATTTCATTATCATACTTCCAACGCATTACCAAATAACCATATTAAGAGTTATGGTGGTAAGGTGGAAGATTTACCTCTAGCAAAAAGCTGTAGGCAAATCTTCTACCTTAACAACAAAACTCACCAAATTTATCACACACGGTAAATATAGTAACAATCTGCATGGACTCCTACAGGCTCAAAAAATGGGGACTAAGACCACTGTGCCACCACTTGAAACAATGTGATAAGTCAAGTGGCAGCAACGGTAACCAATTTTGCCGTCAAATGGTGGATTTACCACGATTCTACTGCCAAACTCAGAATGAGACCCTTTGTCCCCAGACAGTGCCTGCTTTTGGTGTTCAGTCTGCCTGGGTGGGTTGAACTGTCAGGGCCATATTTTCGCAGCAAGCCTACAAGGAGAAAGGTCAGCTGGGGTCTTTAGTAATACTTCCCTGTGGGAACTACTGTAGGGCAAGGACCACTTGTGCAATAGTTGTAGTGTTGGAGCAGTAATTGCGCTGGTTGTATTGTGATTTAAATGAATAAATATGAGCTGTACCTGACAAATCGTATACTCTCTTTCTAACGGCGCGCATTGGAAGGGTGCCGTAAGTGTGGCTGCTGGGCTGAGGAATGCTTTGCTACCTGCTGCTCTGCACTGTCCCGTCAGCAAGAGGACGCGTTTGTGTCGAAACGCAGTGACTGCTGCCTGGCAGACGAACTTTGCAGGCATGACACCAAACCCCGCCCCCTGGCCGGATTCTCTCCTCCCTCCAGTACCCAGCATTCCATATTAACTTCCATGCTCACAGATCGCGCGCGCACATCGGGAGTGTGCCGTAAGTGTGGCTGTTGGGCTGAGGAACGCTTTGCTGCCTGCTGCTCAGCACTGTCCCGTAGTCAAGAGGAAGCGTTTGTGTCGAAACGCAGTGACTGCTGCCTGGCAGACGAACTTTGCAGGCATGACACCAAACCCCGCCCCCTGGCCGGATTCTCTCCTCCCTCCAGTACCCAGCATTCCATATTAACTTCCATGCTCACGGATCGCGCGCGCACATCGGGAGTGTGCCGTAAGTGTGGCTGTTGGGCTGAGGAACGCTTTGCTGCCTGCTGCTCAGCACTGTCCCGTAGTCAAGAGGAAGCGTTTGTGTCGAAACGCAGTGACTGCTGCCTGGCAGACGAACTTTGCAGGCATGACACCAAACCCCGCCCCCTGGCCGGATTCTCTCCTCCCTCCAGTACCCAGCATTCCATATTAACTTCCATGCTCACGGATCGCGCGCGCACATCGGGAGTGTGCCGTAAGTGTGGCTGTTGGGCTGAGGAACGCTTTGCTGCCTGCTGCTCAGCACTGTCCCGTAGTCAAGAGGAAGCGTTTGTGTCGAAACACAGTGACTGCTGCCTGGCAGACGAACTTTGCAGGCATGACACCAAACCCCGCCCCCTGGCCGGATTCTCTCCTCCCTCCAGTACCCAGCATTCCATATTAACTTCCATGCTCACGGATCGCGCGCGCACATCGGGAGTGTGCCGTAAGTGTGGCTGTTGGGCTGAGGAACGCTTTGCTGCCTGCTGCTCAGCACTGTCCCGTAGTCAAGAGGAAGCGTTTGTGTCGAAACGCTGTGACTGCTGCCTGGCAGCTGAACTTTACAGCCGTGACACCAAAGTAAATATTTGGACTTTTGCATTGGACTCATTGGTCTTTGCATTGGACCTCTCTTGTTGGTGTTCACTTCTTCTAAACTCTACATTTACCTTGCTTTCAGTCCGGGTCCCTGGCCAGATTCCCTCCTCCCTCCAATACCCAGCATTGCATATTAACTTCCATGCTCGTGCATCGCGCACGCATCGGAAGTGTGCCGTAATTGTGGCTGTTAGGCTTGGGGCTGTGTTGGGGGAGCAGGGAGTTATGTTCACTTGATTGTGAATTGCGTGAGATGACGTGACTCATGAAAGGTTATAGTCTTTGCAATAATTTTTATTGAGTTAACTGTGTCTGTCAGGTAAATAACTTATTCTTGTACCTGAACCTATAATATAGCATTTCTGTGACATTAACTGACTTTGTTAGCCATTTTCTGAATAGTGCACTGTTTGTTATTAAAGCAACTGTTAAGTACGTCGGTGCCTGGCATTCTTGTCAGAAGGTCACTCGCGGTACCTATCAACATGGCTAGCGGTTTACAAAGTGGGAGATGCGTTGAGCCGGCTTTGTCCCACGGCAGTATCACTGATACCCTAGTGGACTTGGCCACTAGTTGAAGTCTGGGTAAGGGCGGTCCATACATGGTAGATACCACTGTAGAAGGGAATTACGTTCCGGACTTGTTGGATATTGAAGAGGGTAAATTTGATCCTCCCGGCAGTGCTGATCGATGGGACGACAAGGAACAGTTATCGAGTATTGTTCACATCACGACTTCTACCACTGCCCAGGTTCATCTTTCAGCAGGTGAAGCCTCTAATGCGGCAGCTGCAATCGCCTTTTCCCTGCAGGAATTGCAGGAATTGGAACCTTCTGAATGTTTTCCTCATCCCGAATATGCGGCTGCCCAATTTCAAAAATCCTTCTCTCCAATTGCACTATGGTTGGGCCCGATGTGATAGCCGACTTGGACAAGCAAGTAAGGTTATCCATTGGTCTATTAGAGGCATTGAGTATATTGGCCTTTTCTCATGTAAAAACCCGTCATCCCACCTAGATGCCCTACTGCTAGCGATAAACTTATGAACGGTAACCAAGGGTGGGGTTCCAATGATACACACTTCCATGAAAGTACTATTGATGATTATTTCTCAGGGTAGAAAGTCCAATACCCAAATAATTCACCCATGGTAGGTGATGAAGGCTCTTTTGATAATCCCAAGTGTCCTTCTACTGCCCTTAATCTATCCTCGACCCCTGAGCCGCAGGGACCTTATACTTTTCCTGTCATTATTCGTATCCTCGATCTTCTGGATAAAGGTCATCAGGTCACGCATCTTGAGATGCACGATATCAAATCCTCCATTAATGATATCCTTCCAAAACTTAACCGGTTGGAAGGATTCATATTGGCAAGGGAGTCCTGTAGACAGATTGAAAAAGAATCATGTAGGTCTTTTAATAAATGTAGCCCCTGCGCCTCGCAAATAAGGAAATCAACAGCACTTGATAAGAGTATGCAGTGTATCAATGTTGAACTAGCATATGCTACGGGTAAAAGGCGGCCGGAGGAGATGAATACTGATTCACACTCGGGGAAATTCCTTTGCCCCTGGCCTTTTCTTTGAGTCTATTGCAGATGTTATCAAGGAACTGAAATCTGTAATGCAGGAACTTAAATTAAATTCACTTCAAATTCATTCTGTTCCATGTACCCCAATACTGCAACAGGAGTCTGAGGTTTTGGATAGTCCTTCTGCACTCACCAATATTATGGAACAGCAGGCTATAGGGGATTTCCCTGTGGGGAACCCCAATAGCTTGACTGTGTTTATGTCTCGACGCACCAAAAGACTGCATCTTAGAGCAGCTAAATGAGGAGAGAATAGAAGAAAAACTGCAGAGTCTAAGATATCCAAGAATAAGCTAGCAGTTAAAATAAATGTGCATAACTCTAACATTAAAGATATCTGTGCCATTAATACCGAGGATGAAATAATAGATCTCAACCAACTATCTGAAGAGAGCCAATCTCATCTCCTCCTAAAGGAATTAAATGAACACATGAGAAATCTGCTACCTCCTATCTTGGGAACTGGGAGGAAAGTAATGGGTGGTGCACCTCAATTCTGAAAAGAAGGAACTTGGTCCTTCCAAACCGATGTTGGAGATGGAGAAGAAACAAAAAATGTCACTTAAGTATTTTCCATCAGAAGGTAGGAAGCAATCACATACCACCATACCAGTCAGCGATGATAGTAGCTCCTCTGTAAATTGCAATGCTGTGTACATGTATTCTAGTAGCACTGATTGTGAGGATTATAAAAAGCACCTTTCATGTGTGGAAGTTTGTCATATGTCTAACGACCAGAATCCAGTGGCTATTCGGACTGACTCTGATGCTCCTGTTATAATTACTGGCTTGCGAAAGTCAAGGAGATTATTGTCATTGCAGTCTGCGAATCACACTGTACAGGGGATTTCTTCACAGCAACCCACCAAATTGGTCCCTGTGGTGTCTCCAAATGTCATAATTGTTCCCACTGCAGTCAATTTTGTAATTTCAATCTATCAGAGTGGGATGATGGGAGAAGTAGTACAGCCTCCCAGCCTTTCTTCTTCGTAGGAGAACAAACCTCTTTTCAAAGTAATCCCACCCAAATTGGAGTCTCATGCACTTCTTTTAGACACTCTGAAAAAAGCCCTTGTAGATGGCTTGTTTATCTCAGAGTCTTTAATCAAGGCATTAATTGTATCTGGGCCTGAGCGCAACTTCCTGATAAGCAATTGATGGCAAATTGTGCAGTATTGTGTACATCAAATGGTACTGCTGAGGGGGGTTTGCAACATGGGGGGTTCCTATGATAGGAAGGGTTAAAGTTGTGGCTTCTGTAATGCATTTACCAAGTATACCAGCAAACCTCTTGCTGCCTGCCCCTGCAGCAGATCCTCCTGGTACAGGCTTGACCAGAGGTGAGGCTCGCACTACCGCACTAAATATTATTGGTTTGGAAGGTAAGCCTGAGATCCTGGGAAATGCAAGAATTAATCGTATCTTTGTACTTGATCTAATATCTCGTATTCCATCGTTATGAATATTAACTACTAAGGACTTTGAAAGAATATCACTACCACGTCAAAACAATCATAGAATGATTTGCCATTTACCTTCCGCAACCATTCTAAAATATATTTGGTCTTATAGGACTGAACTTAAGGATTTAGGTTTCACGCTGCTGTCGGGGGGAAATTCTGCCGGGGTTGGCTGAGCCGTTCACGGACCTCCGGGCAGGGAGGCCCCAACTCCTCCCATATATCCCAAAAACCACAGACTATGAGACACACGCAAGAAGCAAGGTGGTTCTGCTGTTTATTACACAAACGGCAGGGATGGGTCAAGGAGCGTACGCATCCGTCCTGACACACACACAATCGTGGGGCTCGCAGGCCCTTTTTACCTTAGTATGACGCGCTACTTGCGTCACCTTGGAAAGTTAGCCAAAAACCTATCGCCACTCTTAATTGGTTGCTCGAGTGGTAGGGTTAGTATAGCATACGTATAGAGAACAGTGTTAGTGGACAAGGGTTAGTCAGGTGATATACCTGGGTTGTCCCTACAATTAGATACATGAGAATTGTTACATGAAGACCCCTGATGATTGGTTAATGTTAATGGCGTCAGTGATAAGAGCCCCATATTCTGATTGGTCCGCTTGCGAGCCTCCCAGTCTGGGATCATCGCTGTTCCCAGCTCGCGGTGTACCTGTCATTTGCAACAATGTTTCACTAAGGTTATGTGTAGACAATGTGAAGACTTATTCATAAGCTGGAAGGCCGACTACTCCCACTGTCGCAGATGTCCATTGAGCCTTTTAATTGTATCTGCCTGTGTCTTGTAACGAGGCATCCAGGCGCCTCCGTTCTTCTGGCCTTGGCATCCTGTCAGGTTCGGCTTGGTCACGTGAGGTGGGACCGTGTTTGAGGCAGACTTTGCACAATTAATATTGTTTTTCTACTGTCTGCCTGGTTTAAGTTTGCAGGTGTGACTTTAACGTTGGTGCGCGGCGTGCGAGGTTGCAACATCGTGCCCTTGATGGTCTGCTTTCGGAATGTGGGTTTGCAACATTATGACCTTGGCTGTCTGCTCTCGCCGGGCTCATTCTGCAGGATCAGCAACCTGACTCTTGTTCTTTTAACGTCCATGGGAGTTCTTGCTTGCGGCCTACTTAGGCCTGGTGTATAGGTGGAACCGTTTGGTGCACAGGCGCTTTAGGTTATAGTATCATATTGTCTTATGACCAGTATCGTGTCTTCGTTATATTTCTCATTATGGTACCTGGGTTTAAGAGAAGCGTAAGCAAGCTCTTTAGATGAGTTCATGATGCGTCTTGCGTTTCTGCATTTTGAGAGCCTATTGTGGAAAATAATAAAGATGCACGTCCGTGAGTATGTCTGTCGCCTACGTCATAGCACTGAGTATATTCTTCGTGTAGATTGGTGTGGGAGTGTCCAGTGTGTATATTTGCACAGGTGTGCTGACCATTGGCTAGGTCGTCATGGCATCTCTAACGACGTGTTGGTTTTAGTCTAGTTGATCCGTGCCGCAGGTGTCAGCATGGGCAGGGCGTGCTGTTGGGCAGGCAGATGGACACATCCGTATGTTCCTGTACCAGGGTATTTGGTCGTCTGGTAGATGGGCAAACTCTTCTCGTGGCGGGTGCCTGGGCCGTGATCCTTTAGGCCAGGCGCGAGAGGGTAAGGACGGGAGCCTGTTTTTCCATTCTCCCACTTCAGCACTTTAGCACCCCACTCTGTTGAAAGATTTGCTTCTAGCGGGGCTTTATTGCTTCATAGTAGCACTGACCTGATGGCAGTCACCTAGCATACCCTTGCCTTATAACTTCCCCTAGGTTTGGTTAGACCACAGGACGGGAGAAAATGACTTCCCTCTTAGTTTTTGTCCCCTCTGGCATTTTGTCTAATATGAACAACCTGTAAACTCATTCCTAGGAATTGATAGGGAAATTCCACATCGAGGCAGCATCGCCAAGGGAAGAGCTGCACACATCATTGTAAAGTTCTGCTAAATGATTTATTCCGTCCACCTCTTTTGTGCAGTGCAGTACTTCTTACCAGTGCTTTTATACTTGAATACTTTCAATAGGTTAGTAGAGGTGCACAGCATTGTTAACAGAACGGGTGGAAACCCCATGTAATTTCTCCCCACTACCAGACTGCAGTGCATCACTTTCGGCTGTCTATGCTATTATCCAGTGGCAAGCTTTCTAGATAATTGCATTGACTTACAACATTCAGCCACTCAGAGTGCCTCATTACGCGGTAGGAGGTAGCCATGGTGCTATTAGCACCATGGCTACCCCCTTACCGCATTCCGGGTCCGGGTTCCCGAAATAGGGACTTACCGGGTCATTCCAACCTTGGAGGACCCGGTAAGTCCCCATTCCGGGAACCGTTCCCCATTCCCATTCAAGCCCCCATAGGGCTCAATGGGGATGGAGCTAATTATGGTACTGCAATTTGCGGTACTGTTATTAGATCTGTAGTCCCTTAACGGGTCCCAAACGGGTAAAACCAGGCATTAAGTAAGGGACCCGCTAAGGGACCTTGGAATAGGGTGGTAAGGGATTACCGGCACCGGTGACCTTACTGATGCCGCTAATCCCTTACCACCTACCTCGTAATGAGGGCCAGATTGTCTGAAACACAGAGGGCCTCATTACACGTAATGCGGTAAACCATGGTGCTATTAGCACCATGGTTGCCACCGGTACCATACCGGTACCACCATGAAGAAAAGGGGAATTACCACCCCATTCAAAGGTTGGCGGGGCGGTAATTCCCCCTTTCTCCATGGCCCTTCCCCATTCCCATTTTTGCCCCTTAGGGCTCAATGGGAATGGGGAAAGAGCTAATTACGGTACTGCAAATTGTGGTACCGTAATTAGCACCGATGTTCTTTTGCGGGTCCCAACTTTAAAGGCTGGTCTACACCAGCCGTTAAGGTCGGGTCCCGCAAAGGGACCTCGTAGTAAGGCGGCAAGGTTTTACCGGTACCGGTGCCCTTACTGGTACCGGTAAACCCTTACCGCCTACCGCGTAATGAGGCCCAGAGGATGTTTCATATGCTTTATGTATCTGTGCGGATTCTACCCACAAGCCGAATCCTCAAAGGTGGCAGCACACCCCCATATTCCTCTGTCCAGTCCCGCTGTGCTAACTGGTGTTGTTCTATCCACCCTTCTTGGAGAGAACAGACATTTTCAAAACGACTACAATATTCTCATAAGAGAGTATTCTTCTACCTTTCAGGGCAGTATTTTCTATGTTGGATTAATAGCACGTCTTGGCCAGGAGTACATAATTTAAATAGGATCGAATCGAGGCATGGTCAGCACAGCTGGCTTACCTTTAATAGTAGGCTTCTGACAATGACACTCTTCTGTGGCTTACATTTTACTGACAGAGCCCCGGCCCTATGGCACTTTAAAATGCCTCCTAGGTTACAGCAAAATGCTGTAGTTACTCATTAGGTATCATGTGTCTGGGCTCAGAAGAAGGTCAATGTCGTATTCCACAATATTGGAGCAATGTTGCAGGCTGGTTTTCTTTTTGCTTTCAATTGGCAGTACCAGGAGGGATGGCACATTACTGTCCATGCCAATGCATTGATTCCTATGCACATTTTGTCCCAAAGAAAATGGTGTACCACTGATATATCCCGTTTAAGAGGTGGCCACATGGTGCACTCCTTTAAAATACAATCCACTAGTCAATGGCACTATCTCACAGGATTTATGGTGTTTTCTTCCTCCTTTGTATATTGCAAACACGATCCCTTCCCGCGCTGCTCTATCATTTTAGTTTTAGCTAAAAGAGCTAACACATTTTTAGCTGGATGTAAAACATCCATCTTTGGATTTTATCAGCAACTGAGCTGGGATGCAGCCTGTGCATTTCCAAGAGCTGATCACAGCTACCACTGGTAAAATCTATGGGCTTCATCGCGAGTTGGAGGGACATAGAAAAACAGGGGATACGAGAATGTGCTCTGTTTTTTTCAGTCCTCTTGATTATAAGTTGCAAACCCTCATGGGCATGGAGGCATTACCTCCAAACAAATGCAGGAATTACCTCGGGTGGAAAATCCTCCATTACCGGCAATTCGGAATGCAGAGTAACCACAGCTCATAATAAAGGGAAATTCCACATTTCCCAATGATGGTAACTGTAAGTCGGTTTTTAGTTAATTAGCACTGCTAATACTGCCAAGAATGTACTGCGTTATCACGATAACACCTGTTTGGGAGTTCCGGGTACCATCAGGACTCAGGAACTAACTCTGAGAGAGTCTGGTTATTAGCCCTAGGTGAGCTTTCATATTATCAGAAGCCTAGTCTCTGTCGCAGGCCTGCATTTTTTGTTAGTCAACAACAGAGCCTTGAGTGAGTCTGAATAGCATGAAGACTAAATGCATCTGGAGCTCATAGTGCGGAACTGTACAAAGAGTGGCCATTTTACCTCACCTTGGGTATTATCAAGAGCAATATTGTGAATGATTGTTTTTAACAGAGCTTTTGTGAGTCTGGGGATTATCAAGAGCAGTGCACTTAGTGATAAACACAAGAGCTCTGAGCATTGCTATGTATTGTCAAGACACCTCCATTCATATTCCTATAGTGTAGAATTTGCAGACAATTACCATTTTAGCTGACTCTACTGTACAAAAGATATAGGTAGCTTCACGGTACCCATTCTTGAAATGCCCATAGATGATGATGATGATGATGATGATGATGATGATGATGATGATGATTATTATTATTATTATTATTATTATTATTATTTTATTACTTACAACGTGCAACTCGCCAATCGGCCAATCAGCCTCAGTACAGCACTTCAGGTTTCTTTTAGATTTCATGTCAAAAGGGTGGTTGCTTATGTTGCAAAACAGTGTTAAAATATGCTTCTATTTGAAAACACAACTATAATAACTGCTTATTTCGAGGCTATTTTCTGCAACATACATGACTAGTGACAATAAAAGAGTACATTAAAGAGTTTAAATATATAATTCGTTTTTTGTAAGTATAGAACCAACATAGGGGATTAAAAATGTTGACTTCTCTGAACTCAAGACAATCTGTGATGAATGTGAAGGGAAATGTGGTACCACATCCAAAGAATGGGCACATGGGTCCCTTTCTGATAGTCCGCCATTAAAATAAATGTTTTGCTGATTTCTAATGTATGTTGGGAAAAGTGATAAGGTCCGGACTTCTTCAGTAAATTGCCTGCCCAGTTGGTGATCTTGTGGCTTGCCAACAAGAAACATTTTTATTTAAAATATGCTCTCTTTAAAGAACTATGCCCCGCCATAGCACACACCATATTTTACGCAGATATTTGAAAAACATGACTTTAAATGTACTACTGGATCCTACTTTCTCCAAAAAATTTGAGTGGTTATCCCACCCATGCACACGTATCTTCAGAAAGGTGTTTGCTGGTAGGCTACACCGCCTTGCTTAGTAGCACTATAACACCTATGATTTTGGTTTGGTGGCACCACTGGCTGACACCCAGGTTCAGAAAATTGTTCTAGCAACACTGCATGCTATATCATAATTGGACAATGTGAATAAATTAGATATGGAGATCCGAATGAGTCCATTCATCACCTGTACTTTAGCCTGACAGAGCAGATGAGTGATTTTCAGTGCTATACAGTTGCAGTTCATTAGTCCAATTATGCATTTTCTGTCTTCTCTTGAGATCTGAAGCCAGTGCTCTCATTCACCTTGGTATCAATCCTGTGTTCCCGTGTAACGACCGAATTCTTATGCATTTGTTCAAGCAGTTAAAGGCTAATGGCGTTCACTCCCAGTGCAACCCCCTGTTGCTAAATTGTAAATTTTAGCATTAAAGCATGTATCATACTCTATTTGTATTTACTGACAAAACATGTTTTAACGTGCATTTAAGGTTATGCTTAAAGTACACAACTGAAGTCTATGAAAAAATCAAAATGGAAATCAAAATCAATAAGGCACAAAATATGTTGAAGTATACATATTATTCCTTCTTTTTATTTAGGTATGTAACCTTGAATATCATTGCTTTATATTATGCTTACTTAGCACATCATTTCTGCTTTTCATGAAAACCGCTTAGTCCGTTTACAGTATGGCCAGCAACCAAATTACTTCATGACAATTTAGCAGAACAATCCGGTTTCCATTATACTTACTTTGCTCATCATGGTAGATTGTCTGTATACTCACATAGCATACTACAACCAAAAAAGTGATGGGTGGAAGGTTTTGAATACATTTGAAACACTAGCACTACTCTGGTCTACCTTCCAGACTACCATTTTTTTGTCCGTCTGCGCCATTGCAAAAGGGGTCCAGCCATATGCAAATCAGTAAGGTACTGCCACCAATGGGAACAACCCAGCCTGAACTGCCAGGCCAGGTCACTTCTGCATGGAAACACAAGCAACCGCAGATATGTTTCGGCCTTGTTGGGCCTCATCAGTGAGGTGCAGCTTGGTTCTCTATGGCGCAGCGAGCAAGGGACCCACGTCTGGGCATAGCCTTTCTTATCGTACAAAGGGAGACAAACTACAACCAAAAAAGTGATGGATGGAAGGTTTTGAATAAATCTGAGCCACTGGCACTGCTCTGTGCAACCCTCCACACCACCGATATTTAGCCTGCCTGCGCCATTGCAAAAAGGGTCCAGACAATTGTATGTGACCAGGCAGTTTGGGCTGGACTTCCCTTTTTGAGGTGGGGCCACACTTTATTTGCATATGGTTTTCCCATTTTGTAATGGCATGCCAGGTGAAGAACGATTGACTGGAGCTTTACCCAGAGCAATGCCAGAGGTTAGGATTCATTCCAAACCTTACAGCCAGCATCTCTTTTGTTTTGCTATAGTCACTCCAAGTGCGACGGGTATGCCCATATGTGGGTCCTGTGCCTGCTGGGTCTAAAGACCCAGGCTTCTCCTCACTGATGAGGCCTACCAAGGCTGAAACATGTCTGGGATGCTTGTGGTTTCGTGCAGAAAGATGTGACCAAGTCGTTCGGGCCGGACTGCCCCTTTTGTGGTGGGACCACATCTGATTTGCATATGGTCTTTCCCTTTTTTTATTGGTTTGGCAGGTGAAGAAGGATGGTCTTGAGGGTTGTTCAGAACAATGCCAGAGGTTAAGGTTAATTATTAACCTTCCAGCTATCACCTCTTTTGTTTTGCTATACCCACATAGTATACCATTGTTAGTTTACATTGTGTCCACTTCTTTTGAGTTTGCATTAGGCCCACCTAATTGCCTCATTCAATTCTCAATCTATATCTCAATTCTGTTGCCTTAATTTATCAGTGCGTGGTTTTATCTGCCTTCCCACAAAAGGTGTTACTGTCTGTTTCTGGAGCCAGAAAGAAGGGAGGTCAATGATGCCCCTGGTGGACGAAGGCCTAGAAGTGCAGACAGACTTTGGTAAAGACTTTAAGTCCCATTTCAAATACGGCGGTGGGGGAGAAACGGTGGTGATGTGGCAATCATTTCATTATCATACTTCCAACGCATTACCAAATCACCATATTAAGAGTTATGGTGGTAAGGTGGAAGATTTACCTCTAGCAAAAAGCTGTAGGCAAATCTTCTACCTTACCAACAAAACTCACCAAATTTATCACACACGGTAAATATAGTAACGATCTGCATGGACTCCTACAGGCTCAAAAAATGGGGACTAAGACCACTGTACCACCACTTGAAACAATGTGATAAGTCAAGTGGCAGCAACGGAACCAATTTTGCCGTCAAATGGTGGATTTACCACGATTCTACTGCCAAACTCGGAATGAGACCTTTTGTCCCCAGACAGTGCCTGCTTTTGGTGTTCAGTCTGCCTGGGGTGGGTTGAACTGTCAGGGCCATATTTTCGCAGCAAGCCTACAAGGAGAAAGGTCAGCTGGGGTCTTTAGTAATACTTCCCTCTGGGAACTACTGTAGGGCAAGGACCACTTGTGCAATAGTTGTAGTGTTGGAGCAGTAATTGCGCTGGTTGTATTGTGATTTAAATATTTAAATGAATAAATATGAGCTGTACCTGACAAATCGTACACTCTCTTTCTTACGGCGCGCACATCGGGAGTGTGCCGTAAGTGTGGCTGCTGGGCTGAGGAATGCTTTGCTACCTGCTGCTCTGCACTGTCCCGTCAGCAAGAGGACGCGTTTGTGTCGAAACGCAGTGACTGCTGACTGGCAGACGAACTTTGCAGGCATGACACCAATCCCTGCCCCCTGGCCGGATTCTCTCCTCCCTCCAGTACCCAGCATTCCATATTAACTTCCATGCTCACGGATCGCGCGCGCACATCGGGAGTGTGCCGTAAGTGTGGCTGTTGGGCTGAGGAAAGCTTTGCTGCCTGCTGCTCAGCACTGTCCCGTAGTCAAGAGGAAGCGTTTGTGTCGAAACGCTGTGACTGCTGCCTGGCAGCTGAACTTTACAGCCGTGACACCAAAGTAAATATTTGGACTTTTGCATTGGACTCATTGGTCTTTGCATTGGACCTCTCTTGTTGGCGTTTGCTTCATCTAAACTCTAGATTTACCTTGCTTTCAGCCCGGGTCCCTGGCCAGATTCCCTCCTCCCTCCAGTACCCAGCATTGCATATTAACTTCCATGCTCGCGCATCGCGCACGCATCAGAAGTGTGCCGAATTGTGGCTGTTAGGCTTGGGGCTGTGTTGGGGGAGCAGGGAGTTATGTTCACTTGATTGTGAATTGCGAGAGATGACGTGACTCATGAAAGGTTATAGTCTTTGCAATCATTTGTATTGCGTTAACTGTGTCTGTCAGGTAAATAACTTATTCTTGTACTTGAACCTATAATATAGCATTTCTGCGAAATTAACTGACTTTGTTAGCCATTTTTTGAATAGTGCACTGTTTGTTATTAAAGCAACTGTTAAGTACGTCGGTGCCTGGCATTCTTGTCAGAAGGTCACTCGCAGTACCTATCAACATGGCTAGCGGTTTACAAAGTGGGAGATGCGTTGAGCCGGCTTTGTCCCACGGCAGTATCACTGATACCCTAGTGGACTTGGCCACTAGTTGAAGTCTGGGTAAGGGCGGTCCATACATGGTAGATACCACTGTAGAAGGGAATTACGTTCCGGACTTGTTGGATATTGAAGAGGGTAAATTTGATCCTCCCGGCACTGCTGATCGATGGGACGACAAGGAACAGTTATCGAGTATTGTTCACATCACGACTTCTACCACTGCCCAGGTTCATCTTTCAGCAAGTGAAGCCTCTAATGCGGCAGCTGCAATCTCCTTTTCCCTGCAGGAATTGCAGGAATTGGAACCTTCTGAATGTTTTCCTCATCCCGAATATGCGGCTGCCCAATCAAAAATCCTTCTCTCCAATTGCACTATGGTTGGACCCGATGTGATAGCCGACTTGGACAAGCAAGTAAGGTTATCCATTGGTCTATTAACACCCTTGATTCCATGCCTTAGAGGCATTGAGGATATTGGCCTTTTCTCATGTAAAAACCCGTCATCCCACCTAGATGCCCTACTGCTAGCGATAAACTTATGAACGGTAACCAAGGGTGGGGTTCCAATGATACACACTTCCATGAAAGTACTATTGATGATTATTTCTCAGGGTAGAAAGTCAAATAGCCAAATAATTCACCCAGCGGTGGACTGGGAACCAAAAGAGGCCCTGGAAATAATTTTCAAAGTGGCCCCATATTACACATTTTCACCAAGTCCAACCCTTTTCTTATGGGAACATTTGGAAATGCAACACAAAAGAGGCCCAGAGTGCTTAGGCTTACCGGGAAATCTCCAGAGTTCCCAATAGGCCAGCCCAGCCCTGAATTCACCCATGGTAGGTGATGAAGGCTCATTTGATAAACCCAAGTGTCCTTCCACTGCCCTTAATCTATCCTCGACCCCTGAGCAGCAGGGACCTTATACTTTTCCTGTCATTATTGGTATCCTCGATCTCCTGGATAAAGGTCATCAGGTCACGCATCTTGAGATGCACGATATCAAATCCTCCATTAATGACATCCTTCCAAAACTTAACCAGTTGGAAGGATTCATATTGGCAAGGAAGTCCTGTAGACAGATTGAAAAATAATCATGTAGGTCTTTTAATAAATGTAGCCCCTGCGCCTCGATTATAAGGAAGACAACAGCACTTGATAAGGGTACGCAGTGTATCAATGTTGAACTAGCATATGCTACGGGTAAAAGGCAGCCGGAGGAGATGAATACTGATTCACACTCGGGGAAATTCCTTTGCCCCTGGCCTTTTCTTTGAGTCTATTGCAGATGTTATCAAGGAACTGAAATCTGTAATGCAGGAACTTAAATTCACTTCAAGTTCATTCTGTTCCATGTACCCCAATACTGCAACAGGAGTCTGAGGTTTTGGATAGTCCTTCTGCACTCACCAATATTATGGAACAGCAGGCTATAGGGGATTTCCCTGTGTGGAACCCCAATAGCTTGACTGTGTTTATGTCTCGACACACCAAAAGACTGCATTTTAGAGCAGCTAAATGAGGAGAGAATAGAAGAAAAACTGCAGAGGCGCAGTCTAAGAAATCCAAGAATAAGCTAGCAGTTAAAATAAATGTGCATAACTCTAACATTAAAGATATCTGTGCCATTAATACCGAGGATGAAATAATAGATCTCAACCAACTATCTGAAGAGAGCCAATCTCATCTCCTCCTAAAGGAATTAAATGAACACATGAGAAATCTGCTACCTCCTATCTTGGGAACTGGGAGGAAAGTAATGGGTGGCACACACTCAATTCTGAAATTAAGGAACTTGGTCCTTCCAAACCGATGTTGGAGATGGAGAAGAAACAAAAAATGTCACTTAAGTATTTTCCATCAGAAGGTAGGAAGCAATCACATACCACCGTACCAGTCAGCGATGATAGTAGCTCCTCTGTAAATTGCAATTCTGTGTACATGTATTCTAGTAGCACCGATTGTGAGGATTATAAAAAGCATCTTTCATGTGTGGAAGTTTGTCATATGTCTAATGACCAGAATCCAGTGGTTATTCGAACTGACTCTGATGCTCTTGTTATAATTACTGGCTTGCGAAATTTAAGGAGATTATTGCCATCGCAGTCTGTGAATCACACCGTACAGGGGATTTCTTCACAGCAACCCACCAAATTGGTCCCTGGGGTGTCTCCAAATGTCATAATTGTTCCCACTGCAGTCAATCCTGTAATTTCAATCTATCAGAGTGGGATGATGGGAGAAGTAGTACAGCCTCCCAGCCTTTCTTCTTTGTAGGAGAACAACCCTCTTTTCAAAGTAATCCCACCCAAATTGGAGTCTCATGCACTTACTTAAGACACTCTGAAAAAAACCCTTGTAGTTGGCTTGTTTATCTCAGAGTCTTTAATCATGGCATTAATTGTATCTGGGCCCTTAGCGCAACTTCCTGATAAGCAATTGATTGCAAATTGTGCAGTATTGTGTACATCAAATGGTACTGCTGTGGGGGGTTTGCAACCTGGGAGGTTCCTATGATAGGAAGTGTTAAAGTGGTGCCTTCTGTAATGCATTTACCAAGTATACCAGCGAACCTATTGCTTCCTGCCCCTGCAGCAGATCCTCCTGGTACAGCCTTGACCAGAGGTGAGGCTCGCACTACCGCACTAAATATTATTGGTTTGGAAGGTAAGCCTGAGATCCTGGGAAATGCAAGAATTAATCGTATCTATGTACTTGATCTAATATCTCGTATTCCATTGTTATGAATATTAACTACTAAGGACTTTGAAAGAATATCACTACCACGCCAAAACAATCATAGAATGATTTGCCATTTACCTTCCGCAACCATTCTAAAATGTATTTGGTCTTATGGGACTGAACTTAAGGATTTAGGTTTCACGCTGCATACCTTTAATGATGAGGATGTAGCGCAGGAATTCTTGCATTTCCAGGTGATTAGTCAAGGCTTGGAGGACAAGCAGACTACTGGAAGGGCTGGTGACCTAGTTGATGAGAAATGGAATATCTCTCAACTATTGCCATTGCCGGCAACATTAAGGACAGGTCATGGATTGAGCCCCCAATGAAATCCATCTTTACGACCAAACCAGCTAATCCTCCAGCCTAGCGTCATCTTAATCATAAATTAGTTATATTCTCATGGAACACATGTGGCTACCAGAACCTCTTAATGTGGTTTGCTTCTTTGTCTCCCTCCCAAAACCCAAATGTTGTGTTTCTTCAGGAAAGCAGGAAAACAGATTTTTTGTTACTACAGCGATTTCAAACGTATTGCTCAGAAGCCATTAAAGCTTGTGAGGGCCGTCCTAAGGGGGGCTTAGCTGTGGCCATCAATAACAATATGGATTATACCAGTAGGCTAATTTATTCATCTGAGCACATTTTAGTTGTGGATATGACTTTCAAGGAAAGGGCATGTCAATCATACTTATTGATGAGCCTCTATTGGAATCCACTTAATATTGCAATTGATAACATGCTTGACGAAATAGATAACATCTTGTAAAATGCACTTATTCAAAATCCCAATTACGAAATTGTCATTGGAGGCGACTTTAATTCATCTTGTCTATAAAAGTCAGAGGAGATAGTGGTGGTTATTAACGATGGTTCAACATAGGCAATGTCGAGAGGGAATAGATGGGTGGCTTACTCTGACAACTGTGATATGGAATTTGTCCAAACGTCAAGATCGTGTCCTGATTTTACATAGAGGCACGGGGTGGCATGCTCCATGATCGATTTTTTCTATGTTTCCCTTTCACTTGGAAACATAGTTGATCTAGTAATCGTTCATGACATTAATTACAGCGATCATACGATTATACAGTTGTCCATTGGAATTCCCATAACTACGCATGTCATGGCTGAGGCATTGCAATTGTTGAAACTCGATCTAAGATGGAATCCAACCCTATGTTACCAACTGTCAGCTTTGGTCTCCCATGATTTAAATAACATGGGGGGGCACTTCCATCTGTCCCTTCCTCCCCAGCAATGTGATACACTTGTATCTAATATTGTCACAAAAGCCTTAGTTTAATTGACTTCTAACCAAAAACCATCCCATGGTTCGGGCAAACATTCATTCCACCATAATCTAAAGATGTTGAAACGATCAAAGAATAAGGAGATGAGATCTCGGAAGACTGATCATTTATGCAAACCTCGTTAACTTTTTCTTTAAAAACGTATACTCCAAAGGTATAAAAACGAAGTAAAAGGTATTATGATCATGCATCATAATAAAGCGAACTGTGATATGATTAGGTCTATCTGTCAACATGATACCAGATCCATTTGGGCAGGAATCAAGCAGCCGGACCCTCAAGGCAGGGAGATCTCTAATAATATTATTCTGGTGGACGTATGAAAAAACGCCTATTAAAAGTAAGTCTCTGCTCCGTTCTCGCTTTAAAGATATCAGTTACAGAAGGCACAGAAGTTCTGAGATTACATTCCTCAAATGGTCCATAAAAGATATTCAATTGGCCATCGGTAGGTTATCCCATTCTAGAGCAGCCGGTCCGGATGGTATACCGCCGTGTGTATACCAGGCGGACCCATCGTTATGGGCCTCTATTCTAAAGTCCAGATTCGATCTTATCTTTTCGACCTATTCCCTTCTGGGAACATGGTTGACTTCTATTATAGTACCTATATATAAAAGAGGAGATGCTGCATCCCCGGATAATTAAAGTCATATTTAACTAACGGATGGGGCCACAAAAATCTCTTCCATTCTTATACTACATGAATTGGAAAAGCACATTGCTTTGCATAACATATATTCCAAAAATCAGACCGGATTCCGCAAAGGTATGAGCACGGTGTTAAATGCAACTACAATGGCACACATTTTAGCTGGCACTAAGATTAAGGACTCTATCCCAGTCTATATGACTCTCATAGATATGTCTGTCACATTTGAAAAGGTAATAAGGAACATATTATGGAATAAGATGGCCACCTTAGGTATTCCAGTGGTCTTGATATATTGGATCTAATTGTTACACACTAATGCCGCTTATAAAGTTAGAATCACACTCAAGGGCGCGATGACTATATCCATTATGACCTAGGTTTAAAACAGGGATGTAACTTAGTGGCCACGTTGTTTAATTTGTACTTATGCGACCTGGACGAGCAATGGAAGGATCCAAATATTTATGCAGTCAAATTGGGTTCCCTGCGCCTGCATTGGTTAGCATTCGCAGACAATATTATTCTATTGGACCCTACTCCCTCTGACCTCCAACGGAAGCTGTACCTATTTGAAAAATACCTCAGACCCAATTCTACCAAAACCAAGATGATGGTTTTTACAGCAGGCAAAAAATTGAAAAATTATAGATGGGTGATTGAGGGAGCTATAATTGCCAAACCGTCAGTAATCATCTATCTTGGTTATTACATGAGTAATGCTTCATCTGTTAAATTATGGACTGACAGGCTTAATTTGAAATCTAGGCCCTTGTGTCAAATGAAGGTGATCTTTTCAAAGTTTTGCTAACTCTCCTTGGTTCCGCTGTTAGAATTTTTCACTCTGAAGATGAAATCTGTCCTTCTGTACACCCTTGACATGTGCTTGTTTAACATTAATACACATCTTAATTCTACGTAGGGTCGCTTATTAAAAATGGCATTACATCTTGCATTATCTATTCCTAACTGTGTTATCAGACATGAGTTCGGCCTCATATCATTGACATGCAGATTCAAATGGAGAGATTTATCTAATTATGCTAAAATATTCTATCCGCCTAGGAACTCTCTTTTTCAAGATTTTCACTAGATGCTAATAGGTAGCAGTCCTAAATCTTTTACACAGTATCGGAGAAGGATGCAGGCATTACTTGAGGAATTTGGGGTTACGGATAGTGAGTTATGTACTCACCCAGTTTATGTTAAAAAGAAGCTTTTTAAAAGGGATTGGACCCTTACCATTGAGGGTCTCAATAAATACAGTTCTTACAAGCAGTATGTTAAATATACTAGAAAAAGAGATCTGTGATGTTCCTATTTAACTATATTCCCTTGTAATTTTACTAGTATTTATTACATACATTTTAAACTTAATTAATTTCGCACACGAGAAAGGATCAGCCTATGGGGATGTGAAATAGGCTTGGATCAGGAGGTAAACTGTAGATTCTCGAATTGTGTTGAACCTAAGGAATCACTCAAACAATTAGTACTGGAGTGTCCCCACTTCCGAGCAGTGAGAACTAACCTATTAAAGAGATTTATCAACATAGAATTTGAAGATTCCTTCGATCTCCTCTGGGCAAGAATAATGACTGGGGAACATAAACCGCTTATTTTTGCACTGGTACAATTATTGAAGGTAATCGAGGCAGAATTGTCGATACAGAACTGAAGCGTAACTCAAAGTAGAATTTCTCTGTATTGCTTTTGAATTTCCTTTTGAACTATTTAATGGAGCTTTCTTATTTCTGTTTTTAACGTTCAATGTTTGTTTAATTGTTCGTAATGTTTTCGTGGTTTTAATCTCTGATTTTAGTGGCTTATTGCACTTTAGCATAACTTGCACATAGCAAATCAGTATGTTTTGTATGTACTTGTACGAATTGCACTTTATTGGTTCACTAGGAAGATTTGCGAGGTCTGTTAACCCCTGATTCTAGTGGCTAATTGCACTTTAGCACGATTTGCACATAGTAAATCAGTTGATGCTTATGTATTTGTATGACTTGCATTTTATTGTTCATTAGATACACCTGTGTGGTCTGCTGCGATCAGCGTAAATTGTACTGTGCTGTCTGTTTATTAACTTGGGCCTTTAAAACAAGTAAAAATGTCCTGATTGGTTCAAAAAGAAATGTTAAATGTTATTTCCATCTCTTTGTCATTTAGAAAAGAATATCTTGAAAGTGATGAACTCTTTTTTCATAATGTGAAACAAGTTGTGATATATTGTAGCACCAATGTACTTTGTCAACCTTGTATATACATTTGTTATAAGTTCGGATTTTATTTATTCTACTATGTCTTACTTTTGAAGAATATGCACTTCAGGTTTTGTAAAGGTTTTTTTAAACCATAAACAAATATGGTTTCTCTTCCTCTCTCTCTCTTTCTCTCTCTCTCTCTCTCTCACCCACATTTTCTCGCTTTCTCTCCAATCGAACTCACTGTCTGACTGGTCTTGCAGGCTCATTTCTCTCTGTCTCTCTGTGTCAGTGTTGTCTGGCACTCAAGCATTCTCTTCGTCAATACGGCACTGTCCCTCTCTCATAGCCTTCCTCTCCTCCTCCCTTTATCTCACCATCTGTCTCCCTCCACTTTTTGCCTCTCTTTCACTGTTTCTTTCTCTGTCCCTCTCACAATCTCTATAGCTCCCTTGCTGCTTGTCTCTCTCTGTTGCTCTATCTATTTCTCTTTCTGACTCTCCCTTTGTGTGAGCCTCTCCATATCTATGCCTTTGTCTACCCATCTCTCACCTTGCCCTATACCTCTTCTTTCTCCAAATATGTCTCTTTTTCTCACTCACAGCTGCTATTTGTCTATATATCTCTCGCACGTTCGACATCTCTGTCTCCCTCTTCTCATTACCTGTTTGCCTCTCTCCCTACTCCACTCGCTGGCTCTCTCCGTGTCTCTCTTTCACTCAATCACCATATTGCTTGCTCTATTACTGTCTTTAGTCTGAGAGACTGGGTGAGCTACTCTTCTCTTTGAAAGACTCTCAGAAAGCAAGGGAAGGAGAGGCTGAATGGGGCAGCATTTATAGTTATAATGTGTTATGTGTGATGACAGAGAATAGAGCCTGCTGACTTTTGGAAAGTATGGGCTGCAAGGATGAGGCTGGGTTGCATTTGTAGTGTTTTAGTATTAGATTGCAAAAAGGTTAAGTTGCTCTATGGCTAATCAATGGGTTTAAGTTTAAATAAGAGGGTAATACGTCCTTCTCTGTAGAACCCAATACTCTTAATGTCTGTGTTCCTCAGCAACCAATGGGGGATGGTTGTCCTTTCACAGATTTAGATACTGATCGTACTCATGTTCACCAATCCTCTTGATGTGGTCCATTCTTCTTCATCTCAAGATGGGAGCCATCTAAAGCCAGCTTCTAGTTCCTCTCCAGATTCCACCCTCCACTCTTATGAGCACTTTGGTCACTTAAATCAATATTGGCCTCTGATGTGTTGGAGCTATGGACCTTCAATTCTGCTTACCGGTTTGTGGGCCACTTAATAGCCTCCCCTTCTGGCTACCCTCCTCCAGGCCCTATGCCATTCTCCCATCCGGGTCCTCTCCTCTCTTATAGCTATTTCTTCCTTCCTCCTTCTTAACTTATGGCACCTCCTTGACACATATGATATGATAAGTAATTCATAACATACCTGTACACAAGTGTTTCTAGGTGCACAAGAAGAGGGAAGGAAGACATAGGGAGGACAAAACAAACGATCTTAGTAGGCCTTGTGTCTTTCAGATCGTGCAAGTACGATAACGCAAAGTGCAGAGGGGAGGGAGAAAGGGTAAATGCCATGTAGAGGGAAGTGGGCGTGCAATCAGGTGAACATTGCTGAGTAAGTGCAGTCAGGGCAGCGCAGCACTGGGTAAGAGCAACTAGGCAGGGGACTGCAGGGTTACAGTTACAGCTCCTAAGTGCGCGAAAGGCACCAGAAGCAGTGCAGAGGTGACAAGTTGTGGAGAGGCCTGGTGTCCAGTGAGATTCGGAGGGAAGCCAGAAACCAGTCAGCGCAGCAGAACGGTAGGTCAGCAGGGGAGAGAGATAGAGAAAGCAGAGGAAAGAGGGAAGGTTGTGAGCTGCTGGCGGAACTTCAGGTGGTCTGGCACAAGTTTGAGAGGGGCAGGAAGGCCATTCCAGAGGGAGGCACCTGTAGAGGAGAGAGATCTACCCCCCACTCACTGCCTAGAGAAGCGGCTGACCCTCAGAGAGTAAGAGGTGACTGGGCGAAGGGCTCGAGAATGAAGGTGTTTTGGAAAGTCTTGTGACGATGCAGAGGGTTCTGATCCTTGCAGCTACCCGCAGCCAGTGGAGAGATTTCAGGGCTGGAGACAGATGGTCCCTGAGCTTGAGGCCAAGGACAAGTCCCCCAGTCCTGTTCTGGATTAGTTGCAGAGGGCGGAAAGTAGAGAAAGGCAGATTGAGAAAGAGCCTTTTGCAGTAGTCCAGCCTAGAGAGAACCAGGGCACTGGAGACAGTGATCTTTTGGGGGAAAGTAAGAAAAGGAATACTACCTCCTCTGTGAAAGGTGCAGTGAGCTAAAAGGTGGTTGTAGACCCTCCTGATAGGGAACCTTCCCATAGAACAGGATATTTGTCCATGTTCGTTCTCGGTAGAGGGAGTCCCAGAACATTCTTGTGTATATTGTAGAAATGGATGCCAACACAAAAATAGAAGGTAACTTCAGTGTTGGGTTGGTGGGGTTCCTAGTACACATCTCGCTCCACATTTGGTAGGCCTACCCCAGCCATTACTGACAGCAGTTCAACCAGAGAAAAAACTCTGGCATATTGAAGGATAGGGATGAGCAGGTGTGCTTTGTTTATTATGGTTAAAAGTAGAATGAGAACAACAGTGACCTATACTACTGTAATACCTGCAAACAATGTCTTACCTGGCAACAAGGTCCCCTCCACTGACAATATACTGAACCCCACATGTGGCCCTTTCACCTCGGGTACCTCCTCGAGTTATACTCCCACTGCACATACTACAGCATCAACCAATAATGCCCCATGTGTTCACGAGGACAATCAGCTTACTCATAGTTATACCCTACCCGTTCTACTTACTTCCGTCACAACCAAAACCTCCTCCCACATGTCCCCTCCACCATCTAACCTCCAGCCATTATCCCATCGCTACCCAACATACTCTACCCTGCCCAATTATGCTCCTCAACTATCTCTCCCTTCTCATTAAGAAATATGCTCACAGACCCACATATCAAGCCATGACCCTTCCTACCGCACTCCCCCTATCTCAACTACCCCCTGCCCAAGCCTGCTAGCAACTCAGTCCTGATAAGCTGCACTGATGCCCTGCCACCTGTGCTACCTAAGCCCACGAGGGCCCTGCCACCTGCGCTACCTAAGCTCATGAATGCCCTACCACCTGCACTACCTAAGCTCACAAGTGCCCTGCCACCTGTACTACCTTAGCCCACGAGTGCCCAGCCACCTGCATGTTCTAAGCCCATGACTGCACTGCCACCTGCCCTACCTAAGCCTATGAGTGTACCTAAGCTCACAAATGCCCTGCTAAGTGAAGTACCTAAGCTCACTAGTGCCGTGTCACCTGTGCTACATAAGCCCACGCGTGCCCTGCCACCTGCACTATCCAGGCCAACGAGTGCACTGCCACTGCACTACCTAAGCCTGCAAGAGCCCATGCCCTGCTCTGACATTCAAAAGCAGTGTGCCCCCCAAGCCCAAACACATGAACGCTGCCTCTCCCTCCCTAGGAGCTCTAAGACTACACAACCTGCCAACCAGGACATCTCAACACCCCCGTGACCGCCAACAACTCCTATACCCTATCATAGCCAACCTCAGATCGAAAAGGCTATCCGTTCAGACTTCACAACCCCAACCCCTGAGCCCCTGCCCTCCACCACGAGTCCCACCAACTCCACGCCGGTTGCCAGTGAAAGGGTGGAAAACAAAAGGATTGAATGCCTTTTGATCGACAGTCAAAGGATCAAAAAAAAGGGTTGAATCTTTTTTTTTATTTTATTTTTTTTTATGGGGGGTTCCCCCTCAATCCCACTTTTTCTTTATTAAATACATTTTTTACCAACCCAAACTATATATATATAAATAAATAATTTTAAAAAATTCAACCCTTTTTTTTTCCGATCCTTTTGCATTCGAGCAAAAGGTCATTAGATCCTTTTTTTTCGATCGTTTGACTGGACACCGTCCACGCCCACTGCCCAGAACAAACCACTTAACTGTCCTCTTATCAATATTAGATCCCTGGGTGCTCATGCTATACAAGCACACAACCTCATCATCGACAACCAAATTGACCTATTATCCATTACAGAATCCAGGCTACAGAGGAGCCCTATGCTAAGCCTAGCCATCCCACCCAACTACCTGATACACAGAACTGATGGCACCAATGCCATAAGTGGCTGAGTCGCAGTTATCTACAAATCCGACCTTCAGATCTGCATCCTTCCTTTACCTCCTCCGGAGGGATATGAAACACTACTACTTAAGCTTAAGACCAATTCCCGGACATCCTTCACCTTGCTCTTGCTTTACCGACAAGCTAATGTACCCAACTCACCTGATTCCGAAATCCCCCTTCTCATAATACCCTTCCTTAAACAAGCCAGCAAATGCATAATTCTAGGTGATTTTAAGCTGTGTTTCAATGATCATAAAGCCACCACCGTGGCCCAAAACTACATGACATGAACTTCACACAACAAGTCTCTGCCCCCACCCACATGAAAAAGCGAACCCTTTATTGGATATTCACAACCAACTCGACGATTGGCATCCCTCTCATCAGTCTAGTCCTGCAGTCCAATTACCACCTAATTGAATATGCACCACTCAAACCATGAGAGCAAGCACTAACCTCCACCCACCCAAATCCAAGTAAGAAGCACACATAGGCTCACCCACAATATCCTCAAACCCACCTTAGTCCCCCTCATTGAAACAGGGCCTCCTAACTGCAAAACCCCACAGCTATTGCAAACCATTACCATTCTAGCCTCCTAGCCATGTTAGACCAGCATGCCCCCTCAAAAACAAATCCATCAAACCAGGCAAACCTACTAACCTCTGATTCTCAGATGAATGAGTCCAGCTCTGTAGACAGAAAGGTACCATTGAGCACCTACACAAGAAACACCCTACCCTCAAAAATGCCACTCTCCTCACCTCCACCTCTAAGACCTATTAAGATGCTATATTCACAAATAACACTGCCTCTTAAGATAACAGAATCAGCATGGCTAGCTCCAACACTAAGGAATTCTTTGCCATCCTGTGCGAACTAGAAAATCCATGTGCACCTGCCGCCTTAGTCCAACCTAACAAAGCATGGTGCACCACAATACAAACAGCGCTCAGCATCAAAATCAATCTACTTTGCAACAAAATATTGAATAACAAAGCCATACTAGCCACCAAACCTATGCATTAGTTTCCTACAGCATTGCCTTGCCATAGTCCCTCCACCCCTCTTCTGGAGCCAGTCCCAGATTTCTCCTTTCTCCTTTCCGATAACATCAGTATTGTGAAGGGGAACATTTTTGGTTTGATCTCATGAAGCAGAGCAAGTCTTTGTATTATCAGAAAACATATTGACTCCAGCCCCAGTCATGAAAAACACCCCAATACAGCTCTTCCTTTCACAGTTGAGACTGATGCTTCTGCATAATTGGGGTTAGGGCCCCAGGAGCAGCCTACAACTAATGTACTTCGTCCAATTACCTTTGATTCCAAAACGTTATTGCTGTAAGAACAAAACTATTCAATAGACAATAAGGAAAGAATGGTTATCAAATCTGTATTCACTGAAGGAAATCACTTTCTATGAGGTGCCCATCATCCCTTCTAAGTTTTTACCAATCATAACAACGTACAATTTCACCATATAGTTTGTTATGGGGAAACCATTTTGTGAATTGCTGTGTAATGCAATGCCCCAGCACAAAAACCAAAATGCTATTTTCCTTTTAGAAACACAACCGTTCCCATGAACCAGCACTAGCCGGAATCTTGGTGGGAGTTTGCATGAAAACAAGACTGTTACGAGAAGCTGCTGCTCGAGATGGGAGATCAAAGCAAGTGGCAGCCACTCAGCAAAGCTCCAATCCCAACCTCAGAGAAAACAATGTGCAACACCCAGCTCCTACAAAAGGAGTTCCCCGGCAGGCAGGGGAGTGATCACAGAGGTCCTCTGCTTGGAAGGTTTAGTGATGAACTACATTGAATTCTATGTTGGTGCCTATTTCACCAGTTGCATTGATCTGAAAGGCTCTGGTTGAGCCGCATTTAGTTCAAGGGATAGGAAAACCACTGGCAAATCTAATACCTATGCCAATAAGTCTACTATGCAAGAGAATCTAGGAAGCAGGTTTTCCAAGGAGCAGTTGGAAGCACATGTGTAAAGTTACCAACTAGAACTAACATTATGGGGTGCACATGAGTTAATGTGTAATATGATCTTTCCAAACTAATATTGAAGAGCTAATATGTGCATCATTACAGGATGTATAAATGCATGAGGATCTAATGCGTCATTGGTAAGATTTCACTAACACCATGACGAAATGATGAATACTGTGAAAGAGATGTAGTAGGAAATAATGTGGGGCATGCAGTTTGAGTGGAGTGGCACAAATGAAAGACTGCTAAATTCTTCCAAGAAATCTCCAGTATCTAATCTTAAGTTTATTCAGTGCCATGTGTTTTTAAGAAACGAATCTGTGTGATTTTACTAAACCCAAAGTTCGAATTATTATTAAAAAAAAATTATAATAATTCCACTAATATATATGTGGAGGGAGACCCCCCCACTACCCCCACAACTTACCCCTATACATGTTTTATTCACTTTACCCCCCCCCCCCTTTATATATATGCAGAAAAATGGGGGTCGAACTTTTGGGAGTCGAACTTTTGGTATTCGGTCCTTTTGTACAATACCTTAAGAAACCAGAGTCAGGAGAACTCATTGAGGAGCAGTGTGGTGAGTGCTGCCTCTGTGCCACAAACTGTAACAATGCCACCCACTCAAAATTGATTATCTGTTTTTTGTTCTCGCAATGGTTACATCTGATAACATTGTGTTTGGCTACTTTAGGGATTTGTAATTCTAAACACTTACTTATTAAAGTAGGATCTTAGTTCTGAATTGTGACAGATGCAGTTCCATTAAGATCATTTATCAAATAACTAAGATTCAGTAGCTCAAAAAGGGAGATATTCAGTTTTCCCCTTTTGGAAAACTGTTTTAATGAGCCCTAAATCTTTCCGCAGTGTTAGCTGCCTCGGGAGCTAGATGCTGTTAGATTGGTTTCATATTTCGATTACATCCTTTTCGTGGTTTACCTCTTTGGCCGTTATTACCTCTGGACACCGCTCCTATGCCGCCTGCTGCTTTGCCATTCCTTTTGTTTTGACATTCTTTACATGGAAGAAGCCCATAGTCCTCTGTATTTTTTTAAACCAAGAATGTCTCAGTAAGATGAGCTGGCACAATCCCGTGTTATAATGTCCCCACAAAATTGTCTCCTGAAAAAAAAGTCACAGTTTTTTGCAGAGACATTATTACATTGAACATGCAGGGGTATCAACCCCAGTTCTTTTTTTTTTTTTACAAGGGGAGCAGGTTACATCCCTGCAACCCATCCTCATACATAATGTCACCATACATAATGTCGCCAATGGCTTTTCCCGGCGACATTATGTGTGGGGACATTATTAACTGAGACCGCTGGCACTTGTGCCGCAATCATGACGTCGGTATCGAAATCTGTGGAACTTGCTGACATGCTGAAATTAAGAGGAGTCAAAATGTGAAAAGAGCTTAAGGCATTGAAGGCCACATTGGCATATAGAAATGCGTTGCTCTATGTATGAAATTAACTGATTTAAAGGACAAAACAGCCATGTGTTTTGGTAATGGAAATTACTTGCATGGTTTTAAATGACATGTAGACCCCAAAAAAAGCCACATTAGAATTTTCCATTGTTGTCCTGTTGTCTCAGATGATAATGAGGGTAGTAATGTCACACCATAGCATGTAAACAAAATAGAAACAATAATAGTGTGCATGACGTAATGGAGATGTCAATAGTGTTGGACGTGTCCCACCAAACAGAAAAATCCAGGCAGGCCTTCTGTATATCCAGCACAATTATGTATGCAGCAAATGCACACATCACATGTTTCAGTTGAGATTGTTTGCATAGCTGTGGACCATTCCAAAACCCCAGCAAGAGGAAATAACCTGGATGACATTTCCAAGCGTGATTTAGCAACAACAAATACAAGACTTCAAATGTGTTTGCCATAATTGTGCTTCCACAGAGTTATGAAAAAATACTAAACAACAATGATGGTCCAGGCATAAGCATAAAGACAGAGAAACACGTAAGCGCAATGTATTTAGGAAATGCAACATAAAAGTACAATAATGATACTGAAAATGAAAATCAACTTGTGAAAATAGATACTAAAAAAGAAAGGTCAGAGTGTGCACATAGCTATAATACCGCATGATGAAAATAATTCATATCATGACAACATCCTCTCATAAAGCCGTGGAACGATGACAGAAAAGGAAGCTTCAAGTCTATTGACTATAAGAATGGAATTGGGATATTTTACCAAATGTATTCCCTTGATGTTGATCAAATGAAAAACAACTCGATCAAATACACACATTGGGCCTCATTACGAGGTGGGAGCTAAGGGATTACCGGCACTGGTAAGGACACCGGTGCCGGTAATCCCTTACCTCCCTACTATGAGTTCCCCTTGCGGGTCCCTCCTTAACGCCTGGTTTTTGCAGGCGTTAAGGACGGGACCCGCAAAGGGACTCTAGAGCTAATAACGGTACCGCAATTTGCGGTACCGTTATTAGCACCGTCCCCATTTAGCCCTATGGGGGCTCAAATGGGAATGGAGAATGGCCCTGGTGAATGGGGAATTACCTGTCCCTCCGACCTCAGAATGGACCGGTAATTGCTCCATTCACCAGGGCGGAGTCGGAAGGGTTTTGGAGGCAGCCATGTAGCTAATAGCTCCATGGCTGCCTCCAACCTCGTAATGAGGCCCATTGTATTTCTAAAAGTCAGCAATGTTACAGATATACATTTTAGTTAAACAAAGAACCATATTCACACTCAAATAAAAGATAGACAATAAAATAGTAACTACTAAGAGGGAAAGAATATTAAGGCAATGTAAAAAGAACAAATATATTAAAGAATGGGATCAAACTTAGGGTGGACGAGCAGGATCATCATTTTGGTGTATCCAGGGGTAGCACCTGCTACCCCTGGCTCCCCTCTGCTAACCCTAGACCTGCCATTGCTACCCCTCGGCCACTGGAGAAAAAAAAGCAGTGCCAAGAGGAGATATCAGTGTTGCACCTGAAAAAGGTGGTTGTAAATGCATCTAAAGCTGCTGCAATTTTTTTCACCTGGAATCTAGATCTAGTTATCTGGAGAAATAACAGGGATTCAGGAAAACCATGACGCTGCCTTCACTAGCAGGTTGGCAGTCCATTAGTGAAGAATGACTGAATGGTCGGGTTCAGAGGCAGGGCTGTCTGTGCAGCTGGTACCCAGTAGTGTGGCAACAGGAAGGGTATGGGCGGTAGGTCTAGCTATCTGGGAAAGGATAAGAGCAGCCTGCAGTACTCAGTGACAGAACAGCATGAACACAAATCTCATCAGTGTTTCTTGTTGTATGCTTTGCACATCCAGTGAGCCACTGGGCCTGTGATGAGAGGGGTGTGCCCCAGTGGCTTCTGCCACCAATCCTGCCTGGGCACTTTGTGACCTGACCCAGATCTGCCAGACCTGCATCACAGACACACTGTTGATAGACGCAAGGTGAGATAATTAATTTACATGAAGTTGCCTTCCGCCTTTGAAGAAAACCATCTGTTGCTTCCAAGAGGATGCAGTGCAACCTGGGTTCAGTTCCTGTTCCAGTGAGTAGAAGCTGGAGGAGCCCGGCATTAAGCAACATTTAAAGGACCAAAGAAAATAATAACATGGGCCTTTTCCAGGGGTGATGTCATGGAGATGCTGCTGCTGCTGTTTAAATTTTAACATTTAAAAAATACTGCAATTATTGTGACCTGCAACACATCATTCCCCTCTACCTCCCATCTAGCAAAAAAAGAAATTGTGGGGTACTTACCAAATAAGCAAAACAGAAAGGTGATGAATGGAAGATTTCAAATCATTCATGACCACTGGGACGGCTCTGGGTTTGAGGTGTTTGCTTGAGGCTCAATGTTATGGATGCTGGTACTGAAGACTTAAGATGTTGTATTAGTGACTTAAGATGTTGGGAGAGAGTGTTTGAGGAGTAATGTGTTGTAAGAGAGTTGAAATGCATTGAATGCAGATATAAGATGTTTGAGGGGGAGATTCACTCTGCTTGGGTGTTGAAGGAGGTTACTGGAGACTTAAGTTGCTAGATTGCTTGAGATTGATGGTGTTCGGGAATGCTGGAGGCTTAAGTTGCTGGAGGGTGGCACTGTGTAAACATGAAGGTGTTGGAGGGCGGGAGTTGGTGCCAGACCTTTAAAGCTGTTGACGGAGGGCCTTTAGCGACTTGCAGTGGATGGTGGGGTACCCATGGTGAGAATGGTTGGGGGATATTCAGGTGCGGGGTTACTGGCGGGAGTGGGTTGCTGTGCAATGGTTCAAAATGCACTATTGACAAGAACATCCCTGCGCATATTGTCCAAGTGTAAAAGCATGAAGTGGTACAGCCTCTGATTGTCTTCTGGTTGGACTTGTGTTGGTCAGTACAGGCAGGCACTGGATGTCTGCACTTTGGGGATTAGGCCTCTTCGAGATGCTCAGTCTGTTTACAGTTTAGTTTGAGTGATGTACAATATTCCAGGTTGTTGTATTGGACGTCTGCTTGCATTCACAGTAATTTGGTAATATTGGCCTAGACACATTAATATCAACGATATATATAGTGATCCATTCTTGTATGAAATGTATTTCATATCATAGTGCTATCGTAACCATACTTTTCTGTGATGCCACTTCCTGTTGTGTCAAGGGGTGAAACTTCATGTGTCATCACTTTCTGTGATGTCACTTGGGGGTAGGATCAAATGACATCACTTTCAGTGATTTCATCATCAGAGGTCAAGGGTCATGTGGGCCTTTTATGCCTTAAGCTCTTTTCACATTTTGACTCCTCTTAATTTCAGCATGTCAGTAAGTTCCACAGATTTTGATACCGATGTCATGATAGCGGCACCAGTGCCAGTGGTATCAGGTAAATAATGTCCCCATACATAATGTTCCCATACATAATGTCGCTGGGAAAATACATTGGCGACATTATGGGGGTAATTCATAGATTTCAGCGCAGAATTAGCGCATGCGGCTGGCGCAGAGAGGGAGCGTCCGCCAGCATGCGCCAGCCGCGTGTGCTGATTCCCATTGATTTCTGCAATCACTCCTTCACCACTGGAGTCTTCCCCTACCCCCTGAAGCACTCCCTGGTGCACCCTCTTCTTAAGAAACCCTCTGCCGACCCCTCCTGCCCGGCTAATTATCGCCCAATCTCCATCACTCCCTTCCTGGGCAAGCGCCAGGAGAAACTGGCCATCTCCAAGCTCAATCTCCACACTGAAGCTGTTGGTTGTCTTCATGATCATCAGGCTGGCTTCAGAGCTGCCAGAAGCACAGAAACTGCTCTCCTGAACATCCATGAAGACCTGTTCTTCAACCTTGGCGCTAACCCCCTCTGTATCCTCATCCTGCTTGATCTCTCTTCTGCCTTTGACACGGTCAACCATGCCATCCTGCTCAACCATCTAAGTGATAACCTGGGGATCACTGGTCAGGCTCTGGAGTGGCTGACTTCTTTCCTCTCTGACAGTCCCTCTCAGGTCCTACTTGGGTCCTTCCTTTCTGCTATCTTTTTCTCTACCTGTGGTGTCCCCCAGTGGTCTAACCTCTCTCCCTGGCTGTTCAACGAATACCTCGCACTCCTTGCACATCGCATCGCCACTCTCTGCCCCAATTTTCAGTGCTATACGGATGACACCCATCTCATTATAGGCTACCCTCGGCCTCCTCCTCTCCTCCCCTTATCTCCAACTGTCTGTCTGCTATCCAGGAATGATGTGCCACCAATGACCTCTGCCTTAATGCCAATAAGACTGAGATTCTCCTCATCGCCACACCGGCTCCCTCCTTTCCTGCAGCTCTCTCACCGGCCTCTCTTGGCCCTCTTCCTGCTCCCACCTGCAAGGCAAAAATCCTCAGTGTCATCTTCGACTCCACACTCGCCTTCTCCCCTCACATCTCTGACATCACTAAGTAGTCAAACTACCAGCTGCACCTCCTCAGAGGTATTCTTCCTTTCCTCTCCTTCCCCTAGAAGCTCGCTGTCTCTAGAGCTCTGGTTCTCTCTAGGCTGGACTACTGCAACAGCCTCTTTCTAAATCTGCCTGTTTCTACTCTCTACCCTCTGCAACTTATTCATAGCAGGACTGCAAGACTTGTCCTTGGTCTCAAGCCCAGGGATCGTATCTCCCAAGGACTGAAATTTCTGCACTGGCTCCCAGTGGCTGCGAGGATTAAGTTCAACACCCTCTGCATCATCCACAAGGCCTTCTGGGGCCTGGGGCCTCAATACCTTCAACTCTCTCTACCTAGTTATCTTCCTTCTCAAGCTCTCCGCTCATCCGCCTCCAACTCCCTCAGGGTCAGTCGCTTCTCCAAGCAACGAGTTGTTGGTAGATCTCTTTCTTCAGCTGGTGCCTCCCTCTGGAACAGCCTTCCTGCCTTCCTGAAACTTGAGGACAACCATCTCTGGTTCCAGAAGACCTCAAAACCTTCCTCTTTGCTTCTGCTTTCTCTCCTCCTCTACCCTGCTAAATTCCTGACTGAAACCGCACTGGTTTCCTGGCCACCCTCTGATCTAGGGCCCAGCTCACTTCCCCCACCAGTTGCATAGCTGTTGTCTGTATTCCCTACAGTCCCCTCCCAGCATTTGACACCTGATGTGTGCACTTACCCTTGCACTTGCCACCAGCTGGCCATATCTTTTTTTTTTATTATTGTTCTATTTATTCTGTGTATCCCATGTACTGCACTGTCCCCTCATCCTTGCCCCTGCACTTTTCCTCTTTCCCCCTTCCCTGGTACGATCTGAATGACACTGGGCGTAGCACGATTATTGTCTCTGTTTTCCCTCTGTTCCCCTTCCCTTGCCTCGTCGCACCTTGAAACACTTGTGTATAGGCGCGTTATAAATGCCATATCATGTCATGTCACGTCCACTACCCTTGGCATTTTGGAGAAATTACATACCTGTGGACGAGGATAGTAATGATAATGATGTGTTATGTGTTATTCATATATCGCCTTAATCCAAAGTGCTTTACAGAGCACATATTTACATACAATATCACCCAACCGAAACTGGTAGTCATTTATCGACCTCGGAAAGATGAAAGGCTGATTTGGCCTTGCCAGGATTCGAACCTGCGACCTGCAGATCACTTTTGTATATATTGAGATAAATGCATATAAAATGCATATATAATAACTATCAATACAACCAGTGAAGAAATTAGGGATATGTCTGTGCTGTTGTGCTGAGGTATCCTTTTATTTATCAATGAGAACAGCATTGGCGTGTTGCAGGAGGTCAATAGTGAAAAGCATAGAATTAATGAAATGCAAACACATGTGATAATGTCTCAGTTAAAGAGCGAAGAGTCATGGCCTTGTGCCAAAAACAACGTGTAGCATTACAAAAACATTATGTTTGGTGGTTTAATCATTGGTTGAAAGTAAGTTATTTTGCGTAACAGTATAGCTTTGCTTGATAGCTCTTACTAAAATGCGGTGTTTCTAGGGCCTCTAGCTTAAGCTTTCACATTATGAGGAAGCACAGAAAGCCCAAGGAAGCCAGGTGAAACGGGCAGACTGAATCGGGGTTTTCGCAGCAATTCAACGTAAGATCCACGCTAAGAGCACATTCACAAGCCTAAACATTTTGAAATGTGCGGTGTGGCGTACACGCTCCGTTACAGCTCATGTCTTCTTTCAAAATAATGCTGTAATCCATGCAGAACATGATTAATCATAACGAATCGTGTTATCGTATCTTGGCTGACACATCTTGCACATTCTAACTGCTTTTGAAGTCTTATTTTAGAATTGCAATAATTGTACTAATCAAATGTGTTCACTAGTACTAATACGATGTTTACAACGTTTGTAAGTTGAGTATTCTTTAAGGAATATTTTTTAGAATAGAAAACAGATCTTATTGAGACTGACTCTTAAAGATTTGCAACACAGCACATCGAGAGATGCCTGTGAGATTCGGATCTTTGAAGCTGCTACCTTAAACGTGATTTACAAAGCCTAAAACCGGATCCAATGTGGAGATGAGCGCAGCACCTTCCAAATGCCCCCAGGCAAATGCGTGTGAATCAGACTTACACATGCACATCCCTGAGAGGCTCCTGGCATCACCACATTTGCTCTTGCATTATGTTGTGAGGATCAGGTATAAGGTAGAAGGGGCAAATCAGAGATCTGCACGGGGATCTACTGATTTACCCCACGCCCCAGCGCAAATCGCTGAGAATCAGGCGCATTGTATGTATCGCTCATGCACTATGTAAATACCTGGTATGTTCACACTGAATTGATCTTGTGAATTGTTTTCATTTTTGTTTTTACTATTTTGAATTAAAACACTAAAGACAATACCAGGCATGTATATATAACCTGCTCAATAGCCATCAGTAACTATAGACTGACAGATAACTGTGATAAACGCAAAGCAAAAGATGGGACAAAAGCCATTTCTTTCAAGGCCTATTAGGGCCTGTTAGACAGTATAGAGAGATGATATACCTGTGCTACTTTCTTCTTTGTTCCATTTCTTGTCCCCAGCACATACATGTACAAAAACCCAGTCTCCCCATCTCAAGGTCCACACAGCCAAGTCAATTGTTGATTCTGATAAGATAACCCTACCTCAGTTAACTCCACCCCACTCCCTGAGACCACACATCATGACATAATATAAGTTTCTTGTTTCTCCTAGTAGAAGTCAAACAGTATGATGGTTCATCAGGGTCTTAAATCGGAAGCAACCTTTCAGCTCTTACCCATTTCCAAACATTTAATAACCAGTTGTTAAAGTGGGGTTCACAGCTGTCTTCCAAGGCTTAGCTATAGCACCTTTGGTGGTTCTATCTGATCTACTCAACATTTAATCACATTATTTTATTTTTACTGGATTTTGCCACAAATATATGTGGGGAGATCCCCTGCAATCTCCCTTAAACTCCCTACATTACTTATCAGTGTAATCCACCCCCCAAATATATGTGGGACACAATCCATCAAAAAACTTTGATTAATTCTACTTCGATGAAATCTCCTATGGCAAAATCTCCCTATCCCTTTTTGGCCAGTATCAATCCCAGAAAAAGCACTTAGTTAACTATCATATTTTGTGTCCCTTTGTTATCACGCAATAATCCTAGCACACAATGTTTAATCATTGCTTGTATTCTAATCCCGTTTAACTCTTTCCCTATTATGCATTCCCAAAAGGTTCTTACCAGGGAACCGTCCCACCACATACGTATCTATGTCCCTAACACTTTCTTTCAGTGCCAGCAGTGTGAATTCCTGTCCTGTGACATCTTGGCAACCACCACCGGCATAATGTATGGCCTCATTATGCAATCATACTGTAGTCACTGGAATTGGGCATTCCCAGAAGCTCATTTCACATGCCACAATGATCCCGCTGCCTGTCTAATAGCTGTTGCCCGATGTCCATGTATCTCTTAATTCCACCCTACCATAACATTTAGTCTTAACATCAGTTGCATATATTTCAGTGATGTGCTTCCCTTCATTTCCCAGTTGCTGCAGTGAGACATTCATGACATATATGTCAGGATCCTTGTGAATTTCTTAGGTCAATTCTACAATGGACAGGAAAACACAAAAATTCATGCAACTAAGTTGCATGCTGATAAGTACTGTACACCGGTATGGAGGAGTCCATATTTGCCTAGAAACAGAAATATACTATCGTCCAATATTCAACAACTAATTCATGGTCAGTTTGGCTTAGTTACTAGCCACTAGTCACTTGGTATTTTCTCTATTCCCACATGGCTCACACGTACCAGACTTCTGAATGTTAGCGCTTAAGGACGGGTGCCGTCCACAATTATTTCACAAAATCTTGACCTGGTGTGTGCTAGATCCAAGTTTAATTTAAATTTGACGTATTTTGTAACTTTCTGCATTCCAAAGGATGAGGAACTTGGTAGATGTTGATGGTTTTTCTTGTCTTGCTCATAATTTATTAGTTAACCCATTTTGGTTTTGCTTTTATAAATATTTTTGTAAATAAAATTGTCTTCTCCATCTTTTACCAAGCCTGAATTATGTTTACCCAGTTTTATTTAAAGACATCACCATATGTATGTTCTTATATATACAGTTAATCAACTGAGATTATGTCTATGGTTATTTTCAAGCAGTGCCTCTAGGCACATGAGATATTGTTTGCTGTTTTTTTTTTGCAGTGTATTCTGCACTCAGGTATATTACATTATGCATTGAATTAGACATCCAGAAATTCATATATTAAATTTAGTGCACTATGTGTCAATATGTCATCTACAAATCTGAAAAATAATCGATGAAGTTTTTCAGGCACTCTGTTCCAAACATCCCCATATTCACGTTGGACCCTAAAAGGGTTGCAAAGCTGTGAGTATGAAAGGGGCCCCTAGGGGACCCTGACGTCTATGGAAACAAGGCGGGTCACCACACACGATGGAGACACCAGACACGAGGTTGTATTCCCAAAGCTAGGGTTTTATTGCAAAGCAAAAGTCTCAGTTGGCCAACTCGGTCTCACGCCCCGCGACGTGTATCTCTAGACCTCAAGGGACGCAAGAGAGTGAATTACGTACATCAATTACATATATACAAAATGCATATCAAACAATCAGCTATGACATGTTTAACACCCCCCTTTATTGTGTTTCTTTGAACTTGGTGTGATGATGGACATCTCCGACCACTATGACACCTTCAAACATCTATTCTAGTAACAATTTGCAATTTGTAAGTGCGAAGGCATGTTTCGGTTATTGAATAGAACATGGCGCTTCTGTTCTTGGAAGCGAACTTCATACGGGGGGGAGTTGCATTCCGGACCTTGCTATCTATCAGGTGCTATTCTATCAGGTGCTATTCGTGTCCTGGGAGCCGACATGCTCTAGCGGGCTCAGCAAAGGGGGGCCGTTAGAGCAGCATAATTCAAGCCTTTAGCAGTATTATTCTAACATATTCTACCATATAACGAGACTGGCAGCTGTGAAATGATTAAATACCCTGCAGCTCTGCTTCAAGGCTACATTTGGGAGGGAGCCGGGCATTCTTCCTGGCGCTGCCTACGTTTGTGTTTCAGCGAACTCTTGTTATCCTCACGGCCCTGCGGCCTTGTCCTTTTCACATACAGACAACAATGTTCCACAGTCGAGCAGTGTAAGCGGAAAATATACTGCGAAGCAATAGGAACAGAAAGCAATGAGCAATGGTTAGAAAACAAAATGGCGATTCTTGCTACATCAAAATGGCCGTTCATTGGCAAACTCGAAAACCTATATTCTGTTGTATCGTGCATGAGACGGTTGGTCCATGGCCACCAAAATGCGTTTGCGGTCTCAAATTAGAGGTATCCGTATTTCTAGACTGACATGTCCTCCGTTGGCCGTATGCCAAATGTCTCATCTATTTATTGAAACCTCCTCTAGTGATGATGAATCTGAAGTTCTTATGTCTGAGTCTTGCATGCTATCGTGGACATCATTGTCTTCATCAATATCTATTGCCATCAACTCTTTCACTGCTCTCATCTCATTTGGGTCTGGGCTAGTTCGATCATGAGGTTGTTTTTTCTTTGTTATCATATGCATGCATCCTTCCGTACATCCCTCGGTTACCTCTGCGCAAACTATGGGTAAACAATGTATACAACAACAGCACGTTAGGAATATTCCGAACACCACTACTAATATTGAGATCAACTTCCATCCCCAATATCGTAGTATTCCCCAAAACCAAGATCCTATTCCCCAGCTCCCTTCTCCCGTGGGGAGTTCAGAGCTTAGAATGTGCATTTTCTTTATTGCTTCAATGATCGTGGGGGAATAGTCATCGACATAAACGCAACATGCTGATCCCACTATTTTGCAAATTCCCTCACGATCAACCAGGATTACATCGAGAGCCATTCTATTTTGCAGCGTCATTAACCTTATTCCTCTTTCTTCCAACGTCATGTTAAAGAATATATCTGTTTTTGTGTTTATTGTATTTTTTTGGATTCTGGACAGTTGCCTTATATTATAGGAGTTCACTATCTGTCCTAAGAATGGAATGAATGATTTCGCTACATCAGTTGCTATTAAAACACCTTTGTCAGTCCTTTTGACTCTAGTTCTGGATAATCTGGCCATGGCTGCTGTTTCTAAGAGGAATACTCCTGGGAACAGTAGCCTTAGGTAACATGTACCTCCCAGTTTCTGGGCAACCAAGGGTATGCTTTCTCTCCACATATAAAATAAACTGGATCACCTACGTATACTGGTTCTATTTCCCATTTTAGTACCACTGTATTCATACAACCAGTATATGTTCCGACTGAAAAAGAGCCTTTCTTTTTTAGACAAAAAGGGACAGTTCTTGGGCTATAATTCACCGTGTAAAATGGGGGAATTGCATCTTTGTCCCCTTCTGTTCTTACACGAAACGTCATTACAGATGTTTTTTCTGGCGGGGACAATCTATCTCGTCTATTTTGTCGTGTTATCTTCCGTGTACTTTTCCTTGTGGGCTCTGGGCCTATTACTTGTGCTTTATGGAAAATGGAACAACCCACGGGCTTCATTATTATCTCCTCAAACTCATTCATGTTGATTCTGTCCAATTGACCCGTATCACTCTCACTCTCACTCCATTTCCCATAGAACACTGCACCCAAAGATGCACTACATGCAGAACTCAATGGCAATGGCTGCACACACCACCCCATTCCTCTTCCGGCATGCCGCGGCAAATGGGCACATACCCAGCAGTTTGTTTTCCCCAGGATTGCATGTGTCCTGTTCATTATCATTATCCCTGTGTTTTTCTTCCATTGGGGGTAGGGTATAAGTGATCACCTGAACCGGGCTTTCAGTAGTGGATATATTAATTATTGGTAAAAACATTTCTAATGGGTGTATTGTTTCTACCCACCATAATATTAGGACTGTCGATATTGGTGCTACCACGCTCATAAAGCACATTATTATCGTTAGTGCCAGCATACAATTTGTTTTACCATGCGTTTTCTTAAACTTATGGTCTTTATAACTGACTCATTCTCAGCGGTGGTGGTGCAGGAGGAGGCTGTAACCGGTCCCGGCATGTTTCTCGTCGTCCTTCTTCTACCTTATCACAGTTCGTTGTGGATATCTCTCTTCATCGCGCTTGCTCTGATGTCTATAAGTTCAATGGAATTCTCACAGTTCAGTTTTGCCTGTCCTTTTTAGCCTGGATTCGATTATTCGTTTTTAGGCAAGATCACTTGTCCCTTCTTATACTGCTCAGAGGACCTTTGATCAGTTATCGCCTCAGTATCATGTGTGCCCAGCTTGTCCGCTCTGGTTCCGGACACATGTACTGTTAATCAATTATCTCACTTGCCATAGTACCATGTGCGCCCATCTTGTCCGTCTGGTTCCGGACACATGTACTTTTTATGATCGCACAGAGGAGCCGCAAGTCTTGAATTGTCCGATTTGCACAATTCTCACGCTTCTCTCCTCTACACTCCTGGTTCCTTCTCCGTCCATGAGCTGAACCAGAGGTTGACATAAACACCAAAAAAGATTGCGGATCACTTTGTCTTCCGAGGCCGCAGGTTGTATCGCCTTGCTCCTGGTATCGTATGATCCGTGAACAGTGCCGGTACACTTTCAGATTCAGGCTTGAAGTCAGCCTGTGGCGCTACTGCAGGTGCTGGTGTGCACCGCGCCAATGATGCAGATCTGTTTTTTGGCGTGCTGGCAAGTGCTGGTGGGTGCCAAAGGGGTACACGATTTGGTTTTGCTGGTATTTGCAAGGAAGATTTCACGTCGGTCAGCAGTGATGTCGATTCTGCTGGGCAACGTTGGGGCACTCTTTGCCCTTCCCCCTTTTTGGCAATCGTCCCAGGCTTTGTTTCGAGTTTCACTTCTCGTTTTGGCAGATTAGGTGGCTGCTCACTGGCAACAGTTTCTTTCATTTCTGGGACCGCTGTCTCTTTCCGGTCATCAGTGTCAGGCAAGACTTTCAGTGCAGTTGGAATCTTTTTGGCATGGGTGGCATGGATCCACGACTTCCTTCCATCCACCCGTATTGCCGTCTGCGTCGCCAAAAGTACTTGATGGGGCCCGCGCCACCTGGGTGCTAATGATGACTTTCTTTCAAAGTTGTTTAGCAGCACCCAGTCTCCTGGCTCCAGCGCGTGCCCTGGACCAGTGTACCCTACTGGTAATGCCTCCTGCACCTGCTGATGAATCAAATGCAATTTCTGCATTAAAAGGCCACAATAAGTACTAAGCACAGGATGTTCTATCTCACGAAGTCCTTTTGGCTGAGGTGCGCACCAAACATTTGCCAGCCTCCCCATTACGATTTCGTATGGGGAGAGCCCAGTTTTAGCCTGTACAGACGTACGCATGCATAATAGTGCTATTGGTAATGCATCCACCCAACTCAACTTGCTTCCCGCACAAATCTTGCTAATCTTTGATTTAAGAATCCTGTTGTGCCTCTCCACAAGACCGGCAGAACTCGGATGCCTTGAACTATGGAATCTCTTATCAATCTGGAGACCAGCACATATCTGTAATACCACTGCACCCACAAAATGCGGTCCATTATCAGACCATAGGACCCGGGGCAAGCCAAATCTGGAAAAATACTCCTTCAACATTACTTTTGCCGTACTCATTGCTGTGCAATCTTTCAAAGGATGTGCCTCCACCCACTTACTGAATGCACAGATTACCACCAAGACGTATTTTAAGTTTTGGCACCTTTCCATCTCTATGAAATCAAAATGAACTACCTCAAACGTCATGGAGGGCGGGCCAAAACTGCCTGTTGGAGTCACTGTTCCCTTTCCTACATTGTGTTGTAAACAGGTGATGCAGGTCTGCACCAACCTCTCTGCATTCTTTTTTATGTTTACATTCTGCCATACTGTAGAAAGGTGCTGTATAATTTTCTTGGCACAGATGTGCGTAGGGCTGTGGGTCATTGTGACCATTGCAGTCACATACAAATTTGGCAACATCCAGTTTCTAGTTCCCTTGTCCACCCAACAACCCTCCAAATCCAACTCAGCAGATCCCTCTGCCCATCCCTGTATTTCAACGGCCTGCATTTCTTTGACAGTCGCAACTCCATCTTTGATCATACAGGGTACTTCCTCTGTCTGAACCGTCATCATCTTGGTATTCAAATCAGTGGCAGTTTGTTTCGCAATTCTGTCTGCAAACGCGTTTCTCTCTCCTATTTTGCATGTTACTTTTTTATGTGCCTCGCATTTCACTATTGCTAGGCTCTTTGGAAACGTGAGTGCAGACAGCAATCGTACAATCAAAGGGCCATGTTGAATTCTAGCACATGTGATGTCAGAAACCCTCTCTCAGCCCAGAGTCGACCAAAGTTATGAACCCCTCCAAAAGTATACTGACTATCAGTATATATATTCACATTCAAATTTTCAGAAATCTCGCAGGCTCTGGTTAATGCTATTATTTCCGCGGCTTGTGCTGAATTATAGGGGATTCTTTTACTTTCTACAACACTCTCTATGGTAGTGATAGCATATGCGGCAGTTGTCGTGCCATCTGGTAATTTAAAACATGAGCCGTCACAAAATAACTCTCCATCCGGCTCTTTCTGTGGAATATCACTTAAATCAACTCTTCCCTTGGTTTCTTCCTCAGTGACCATTAAGCAATCATGGGGGGGTGATTCATTCTTCCCAATTTCTTTTATGGTTAGTGGCATTAATTCTGCAGGATTCAAAGTGCTACACCTCATAATTTGGGTATGGGGTGCAAACAAGATAATCTCATATTTTGTCAATCTAGCAGAGGTGAGGTGTTGGTTCTGTGTCCTATTTAATAGAACGTCTATGGCATGTGGCACCATCAGAATTAAAGTGTGCCCCAATACCATCCCTTCCGTTTGTTTCACTGACGCAGCAGCCGCCGCGACAGATCGCAAACATCGTGGTAGGGCGCGCGCTACAGGGTCCAGCGCAGAAGAAAAATAGCCGCACAGCCTATTTCTTCCACCTTGTTCCTGTGTCAAAACCGCCAATGCACATCCTTCACCTTCACACACAAATAGTCTAAAAATGTTCTCATAGTTCGGCGTACCTAAAACTGGAGCCGAGCATAATGCAGTTTTCAATCCATCAAATGCTCTCTGACATTCCACATCCCACTGCAAAGGCATAACCACATCTTTTCTAGTTAAATTCACTAATGGTTTCACAATTAACGCAAAATTACCAATCCATTGTCGGCAATATGAAGCCATGCCTATTATGGCTCTGACTCCTTTTTGTGTCTTTGGAATAGGCATACAAGAAATACTTTCTATGCGTTCTGGCGTTAGTCTTCTCCCTCCTTTCGAAAGTAGGTAGCCCAAATAAGCCACTGAATTATACTGAAATTTCTTCAAACTAGCTTTATGGCCATGTGCCGCTAGGTGTGACAAGAGTAATACAGTGCATTCTTTACAAATCTCCTCTGTTTCTGCAGCTAGCAATAAATCGTCTATGTATTGCAAAAGTACACAACCCACGGGTAATTCCAGCATGTCTAGCTGTTCTTTTAATGCTCTACTGTAAATACTTGGACTTTCCGTGTAACCTTGCGGAATCCACGTAAATGTAAATAATTGTCCTCCTAATGTGAACGCGAACAAATATCTACTGTCCTTGTCGACTGGAATACTAAAGAATGCGTTTTTCAAATCTACTAAACTAAAATATTCTGCTGAAACAGGTATCATTGTCAATATTGTAGTGACGTCTGGCACTAGAGGAAATTGCGGATCTACTAACTTATTCAATGCACGTAGATCAATTATAAAACGGTATGGTACCTCATTACCTCCTTTTTTATAAACCGGAAGAATCGGGCTGTTGCATGTACTGCCTGTGATTTCCTCTATTACCCCTAATTTCACCAAATCGGTAACAATACTCTTCAATTCTTTCTCAACTTCAACCGAAATTTTGTATTGGGGTATTCGCGGTAGAGTAACACCTTCTTTTAAAATAATCTTTACTAGCTCTATCTTTAAACATCCCACATCGTTGTCATGCATTGCCAATATACAGGTTGGTACTTTACTTAGTTCCCCTGGTAACGCTTCGGACATGAATTCTGACACAGGGGCATCGTGTGGCCATATCGTTAGAAACACTCCGTCTGCCGTGCAATGTATAACAGAACCTTGTTTTTTCAACAAATTTAATCCCAACAAATTTTCTCCACAATTTTCTGTTAGAAGGAAAGGACAATTTTCGGTAAATGGTCCTATGGTAACCAGGACTGGTTTGGACACTGGGTTTATGACTGGTGTACCTGCGAATCCTACGGAAATATTCTTTTGCCCTGACAGTGGTATATTCGGAACCAAGCGATGGTCTATTGAACACTTCTGTGCTCCTGTATCTACAAGAAAGCGGTGCTCCTCATTCCCGACTCTCATTTCTACGCAGGGTCCTCTCTGATTCAGGGGAATAGACACTGGTTCCGACCCCTGTCCTGGGCTGTCCTATTGGGGAAATAACACACCGTCCGATGTGTAATCATTACTATTACTGTAATACATGTTTGGCTGTGTATCGAAAACATTTCCACTCTTCCCTCTATTTCCCCCACTCTGATTTCCATACTGTTGATTTTGCTGTCCCTGATTCTGGTTTGGGGCACTTTGGTTTTGGCCTTGGTTTTAATTACCTCCGTTATTATGATGCTGCTGCTGCATACTATTCCTATTTGGTCCATTCGCTCCTGGGTGTCCTCTGTGCTGTCTCCTCTGACCAGACCCATTTCTGTTCTTTTGATGCGGGCATTGCGCTCGCCAATGTCCTTCCTCTTTACAATATGCACACTGATTCGGCCCCACTGTTCTCCCATGCATATTCGAAATGCTCTTTCCTTTTGCGTTCCCTCACCCTCTATTATGTCCTACTACTTGCTTAATTAATACTCGTGTCTTTAGATTTACCCTATCCCTCTCTTCTTTTTCTTTTCCTGCAGTCACTCTGCGCTGATAATATTGGGCCATATGCAGTACTTCGCCCAACGTTTTTGCTTGCCATGCACTCTCTGATGTCATTATTAGATCCTGAATTGGAAGTTTTAACCCCCTCACATATTTGTCAACAAATAACCTCTTTCCTGCTTCTGAACCCACATCCTGCCCGCTGAAGTCTGTGAATACTTCTTCAAATCTATTAAAATAATCTGTAGCCAACTCATCTGTGCCTTGTACACATGCAGTCAATTTGTCCCATTGGATTATTTTCTCTGGGACAATTGTTTTTAACTTCTCTACTATACGTGCTGGTAACGCCGCCAGGTTCGCTCCTGGTGTCCCTCCAACCGCTTTATTTCTATCTTCTATTATCAAGTCCGGCCATGTGGCGCCAAAGGCCGTTGTGTCATCTACCTTCCTTATTTGTTTCCATATGTCTGCTGGCAGGATCACCGGGAATATTAGGTCTATATCACCCATGGTAAGCACGGATGATTGTAGGCAGGACTCTACTTCCTTGTAAAACCCTTCAGGATTCTTTCTTATATCAGGATCATCTGCTTTATGTTGTTCACCTCCTGTCTGGAAAAGGAGACATGCACATATTGGGCGGTGTAATGGGCTGGTGTCACCTGTGCCGCTGCACCGCCCACTGCGGGAACCTCCACTTTGGGCACAAAGGTAGGTGGGACCTCTCTCGTAGGAAATGCCCCACTTACCGTCTCTCCCCCTTCTCTTAGATGTAACAATATTCCCAGATCCAATGATAGGGTTGTTTCTCCTGTCCCTCGCTCTAGTGCTCTTCTATATACTGCCATTATTTTCGGGCGGGCTGGCCTTATCGTTTTTTATATCTTTATCTAATAAATGTTCAACCATCGATTGTAGGGCTTTTCTTTTCATAGGCATGGAATATTCACCAAATATCTCGTGTATCTCCATTGTGGGAATACTAGGATCTGACATCCATCTAAACGCTTCTCGCATACATACTTTTAACTTGTCGCCCCTTTGTACTGACGACATCGAATGTCGTTGTTGTATATATGGCTCTACAGTTTCCTTCCTATTTCTCCCGATATCTCTACTCCTGTACCCAGGTGAAGTAAACATTTCGGCATAGTCATTATCTAATTCATCTTTAAGCTCAAAAAGTCTATACACATGTTCTCTCACTTCTTCTTCCCTCTCCCTACAGCGTGCTAATGCATTCAAATCTAACAATCGCTGCAGTGGTAATTTCCCAATTAGCTGTTTCAATTTCTCCACCAAATATTCACCCATGCATTCCAACACTACCTGTCTTTTGTTGCTTCTACGAAAGTTATATATCAAAGCCAATGTTGCCGTCCCATCATTCCCGTCTATATACATCTCTGCCTGTTTCTGCAATTCCACCTTCCTTTCTTTGCTGATTGCGCTGCGGGTTACCCTCGTGCACTCCCTTTGGTCAGTCCTGCCTCTTGCCCCCGCGGATTCAACTTCAACCCCGGGAGGAACGGACGGTACCGAGTCTGTGTCTAAGGCGGGAGGTGCAGATGGGACTATGGGAACAGGGAGTGTCTGTTGTGGGCCTGGTTGGCTAATAGGAAGTGTTACGTGCGCGGTCTGTGGCTGTGGGAGGGCTTGAGCTACCGGAGGGGGAGCTTGGGCTACGGGCGGGGTCTGGGCAATAGCTACTGACGTGTCTGGTCTTACTTCTGATCTTGGGCCTTGTTTTGTATGGGTGAATATATTTTCTATCAATTCATCTGCTATGTGTAATTCTCGCTGTGGGTATATCTTTTCTATATTCAACTGGTCACGCCTGCCAGCCCTTCTTAGACTCTCAGTCCACTCCTCCTCTTCTTTTTCTTCCGCTACCTCACCTTTTGATTTATGCCTGCACGCATGCTTTGCTCTGCTTTTAAATCAGAGCATTGCTTCTTTTCTCCAGTCTTTAATAGTCTCAAATGCTGCAGGACGCGCTTTCTTTCTTATCAACACCCTTTCCAAGTTATCTATCCTCGCCATCTCAAAACTACCATTAATCGGCCACTGATGGTCTTGTTGCTTTCTGGTTTGCCTATGCCAAGTCTCACAGAATATTATCGCACCCACTCCATACTTCACATACATCTCATACGCCGGCGTTCCCCCAGGTGGTACAATTTGGCCATCTTCCAAAGATTGTCTACTACAGCAGAAAAACCCCACTAGGGTGGACAATACCCCAGGCATGTTTCAACCTTCCCCCTGGTTAATCAACCTTACCTAGGGAGTTTGATTTTGCAAAGTCAACTCTCAACCAATATCAGGATGCTTTGAATCGGGGAATGACTCACCTGATAAATCAAGTCGTCTGTATACTGACGCACCAAAGGACGTTGTGTCTGCGTTTCTTGGCTTCCGCCTCGTTTCGGGACCCTCGCCTCTTTGTTCTCTAGCCAGGCACGTCGATCAGGGATCAGATGTGTGCAGATCTGCAAAGGAGTCTCTCCTCACTTTTACAGGGCGCCCCGAACACCTCTTGATCCCGGCTCGATCGTCCCGTCCTCACCGTTCTCTGCCTTTGTCAATTACAATGTTACACGAAGGAACAAGTGGGGGAGGGTCCCTGTTCGGGCGCCATCTTGAAAGGGGCCCCTAGGAGACCCTGACGTCTATGGAAACAAGGCGGGTCACCACACACGATAGAGACACCAGACATGAGGTTGTATTCCCAAAGCTAGGGTTTTATTGCAAAGCAAAAGTCTCAGTTGGCCAACTCGGTCTCACGCCCCGCGACGTGTATCTCTAGACCTCGAGGGACGCAAGAGAGTGAATTACGTACATCAGTTACATATATACAAAATGCATATCAAACAATCAGCTATGACATGTTTAACACCCCCCTTTATTGGGTTTCTTTGAACTTGGTGTGATGATGGACATCTCTGACCACTATGACACCTTCAAACATCTATTCTAGTAACAATTTGCAATTTGTGAGTGTGAAGGCATCTTTCGGTTATTGAATAGAACACAGTGCTTCTGTTCTTGGAAGCGAACTACATACGGGGGGGGTTGCATTCCAGACCTTGCTATCTATCAGGTGCTATTCGCGTCCTGGGAGCTGACATGCTCTAGCGGGCTCAGCAAAGGGGGGCCGTTAGAACAGCATAACTCAAGCCTTTAGCGGTATTATTCTAACAAACGAGACTGGCTGGCATCTGTGAAATGATTAAATGCCCTGCAGCTCTGCTTCAAGGCTACATTCGGGAGGAAGCCGGGCATTCTTCCTGGCGCTGCCTATGTTTGTGTTTCAGCGAACTCTTGTTATCCTCACGGCCCTGCGGCCTTGTCCTTTTCACATACAGACAACAATGTTCCACAGTCGAGCAGTGTAAGCGGAAAATATACTGCGAAGCAATAGGAACAGAAAGCAATGAGCAATGGTTAGAAAATAAAATGGCGATTCTTGCTACATCAAAATGGCCGTTCATTGGCAAACTCGAAAACCTATATTCTGTCGTATCGTGCATGAGACGGTTGGTCCACGGCCACCAAAATGCATTTGCGGTCTCAAAGTAGAGGTATCTGTATTTCTAGACTGACAAGTATATTTCACACGATGAACTTCCCTTTAAATTGCTTACATTTCCATCATTATGGTTAATTGGGCATGCCCATTGGTTAATTGGGTCCTCAACAATCATTCACTCTTATACCCAGTGCCCAATGGAGTAATATACCGGTCAAGTGGCACAGCGAGTCGAACGCTCGCTTTGACACCCGTGCAGAGCCTGCTAATGCAGGTTCGAATCCCGGCAAGGCAAAACTCAGCCTTTCATCCTTCAGAGGTCGATAAATGAGCACCACACACCGTGGGTAATAATAAGCAGTGCTCAGATACCCGAAGGTTCGTAGCGCTATATAAATGCCAAATTATTATTATTAATATAATATTATTGCATCTAATTTAGGTAAGATAATGATAATACCAGCCGGTATTATGCAATTTATTAAGACTGTTTAAAAGGTATGATTTAAACTCACTTACATTCAGTGCTAAATAGCAACAGGGCACTACAAAATGGGGTGGTTAAATCTTCCTATGCCACTAAAATTGGTGAGTACGGTGGAAACCGATGTTGTGTGTTTGTTTTTTGGCTAACTACATGGTACTAGATATTACAAGAAACTACACATACAAAGCAGGGCATATGGTGTCTATAACTCCAATTCATGTTTTATGTGTTCCTGTAATTCCTCATTGAAGACTTCCTCGGGTGTTTTAGCACAATCTTTGTTTTGAAACTGAGATTGTACTACTGTGATATGACTTTGTTGCTCAATTTATCAACCAGAGTAATGTTTAATCCTCAACTCCATGTAGTTGACGAGAACGCATGACGTAACAGTGGATCACAATATGTGGTATAGGATATTCTGTCCATGGGGTGGCTTGTGATGCAGGAAGTCAAGCAGCCTTTTTGGGACCTAGGTATTTACAGATGATTAAGGTCTTGGCATGGTCCAGATTGCCACTGGGATGATGTTCAAAAGGCAGGGGCGTATTTTCAGCTTTTTTCCTTGAGTGCCAGTTTTGTCACGAACTAACAATGGCCTGGCTTCTATAGGAATGTTTTGCAGCTAGGTAGCCAGTTGTTTGTGCGGTGGTACTTTGTAGGTAATGCAGGCAGACTAAGGAAATAGAATGCTGGCTGTGATGGGAAGCCAGTGACTCTTCCTCAGTATGGAACAAATAAGGGGGAATTCTTGTTCACCATTGTGAATTGTGTCATGGTGTGTTGTGCAGCTCTAACTTTGGTTAGGTTTATAGAATGAAATCTCATTTTGAGGGTGTTTCCCATTAATGTGGGAGTGTGCCAAGGCTTTGGCAGTAGTTCTGAATCCTCCATGTTGATGGAACACTTGTATCTTCCTCAGGAGGGTTAACCATTGCCAGGGGGTTTGGAAACTTATTTATAAGATATGTTGTCCAAAAGAGAGAGTGCTGGCTATAGTAAACCCTAGCTATTTGGCATTCCATGTGAGGTAACATGTGAAGGCATGTTGGGTGGTCACCATTCAATGTATCCTGCCTAAGTGAGTGTCCATCGCTGTGAGGTTGAGCTTCAGTATGCTTATGTCATCCAACCTTGAATGGAGACACGGCAATTCCTGAGGCATGAGATGTCCTTCATACCACTGACCTTTAGGTACAATTGGGTAGCATCTGTATATTTCTGGAGTGAAAAGTTGGTGTCATTGAAAAGTGATCCCAAAGCCTCTGTATATAGATTAAAGAGGACCAGTCTGACCTGAAGTTGCTTATTTGAATGGCTTGTTGCCTGTCCCAAAGATAAGAAGCAAATCTGTTGAGAACTGTATCCAATAAGAATTTTCGGTTCGTGAGTAGGCTAGTCAGTGTGTGGTGGTCAACTGTTTTAAAAGCAGCAAAGTTGTTGCTGGGGGCCAGGAGGCATTAGCCATCTTTATTCATGATTTCCAAGTCAGTGCTACACTTTGGTCTGAATGCAGATTGGTATTCACTGAGAAGCTTTGTTGGTTAATATGATGATGGAGTTGTTTGGCAACAGCCTTCTCAATGATTTTTCCAATGAAGGGAGGTTATAGTTTGCAAGATTGTTTGGGTCCAGTGTGAGTTTTTTAAGAGGGTGGATTAATCCTATTGTTATGATGGTGTGGAAGATGCCTTGTGTAAGTGAGGCATTTACTATTTTTAGGAAGGGTGTAAGGGTGGCCCCTTGATCTGCTTTAGGATGGCAGCAAGAAGAGAATAATCTTTCTATACAACTGGTTTAAGTAATGCAAATGCGTCAGCAAGATCATTAGGGGTTGAGTGGAGTGAAGAGAGTCCAGATTTGTGTCATGCACTGCAGGATTGTGAGTGGCAAGTCAACCAATTTTACAGTATCTATCTCTTGTTGTATGTAATCTTTTTTTATTTTATTTAAATTATATAGTTTATATATAAACTTTTCATTTCTATACATCATACAAGTCAATTTTCCACACAATCGATAAAAAAACAGTATTAGTAATAGAAAAAAAAGAAAACAGGCTCAGCATCGCCATCCAGGTCTCGCTGTGGTCATAGTTGTATGTGATCTATCTTGTCGATAAAAAGTTGTTTACAGCATTGCAGTTTTCTGTAAAAGCAGTGATAGCAGGTTGGACAGAGTGTTTGAACAGTACTTGACTTCGGTGAAGAGAGCTTTGTGCCTGTTCGCACCCACAAAGATAGTTGATGAGCAATATGCAGTTTTTGCCTCAATGTTGCGAGAACAGCATGTACCATCTGAGACCTTGAGAGTGAGGATGGTTTTGTTCCTCTGTGTTTAATGCTAGAATGTTTTAAGTGACAGAATTGTGTACTTATTTTGGGTTACTTATTCCATTCACCCATGATGCAAAGTCTTTTCAACGGGACATACATGTCAACCAGATTTGTTATAGTTTGTTTGAGAGTTGATGTTAAAGGGTTTACTTGGGGTGGTGTGGTTGGTTCGAGTTTCTAGTGTGTGTTCTACTGCTTAAAGGAGCAACTTGTAGACATGGTGGGGGCAGAACATGTGTAAGGAGGATGGGATTGGCAGTGGTGTGGGTGGGCTTTAGTGCTTGTTATGTTTAGGTAGTCCATGAGGTGGAGGAGAGCATCCCTGATGCTTTCAGTGGCCTGGGTCGCATGCAGAAAGAAGGCACCATGGAAGACGTTTGTTTAATTTATGGTTGAGGCTGAGCTGATACGTTCAGAAATGTTATTGAACAGTGACCACAACGGTGAGGTGGGTGGTAGATCACAGGGAATTGAATAGTCTGTTTATTCAGCAGTGAAGGTCCACTTTGATTTGTGTATAACTGCCACACCTCCCCTTGTTGGATGCTGTAGCTGGCTGGGAAGAGTGTGTCACAGATAGTTTCTGTGATTAAAATGGTGTTCATGTTTGTGATGAGGTCAGCAATGTCAGAAGAGTTGTTGATGGCTGAGTGTGCATTAAAGAGCCTTTGGTTGCTAGAGGGTAGTGAAGATGATGTGGTAAAAATGGGAATGTAAGAGAGATTGGGAGGATTTGATGTATTTTGGTGTAACGATGGTGTCTGGTCCCACACAATAACAGAGGCAAACAGGTGATGTCCTTGTCATTGTACTTCACTGAGGATGTGGGTGATGAGGACACCTTGGTAAGACTGGATATGAAGAAGAGCAGGTGGCTCCTGATTGGGTGGCGGGTTGGAGGAAGGAGGGACACACCCCGGATCCCAGTTGAAGAGCACTGAGAGGTTAAAACAACAAGGCCTCGAGCAGTCGCCATTTAATGAACAAAGCCAGAGGAGGTGGAGCTAGTCACCTTTGGATGCAAATAGCTGGAGGAGGCAGAGCTGGTCACATGACCACAGGCGCTCCCCTGAGCCTGTTGGAAGAACACTGCAGGATATGGAAAAAACATGATTTTATCAAGTAACAGTTTAACACAAAAGTTGTAGGAGGCAGAGCTAGTCAGATGACATGGGACACTCCTTTGAGCCTGGTGGAGGAGCACCACAAGGGAAAGAAAAAACAAGCCCCTAAGTATTCTCTGTTTTCCAAGAAAAGCTGGTAGAGGTGGTGCTAGTCTCTAATTGGTGTAAAAATCTGTAGGCGGCAGAGGTAGTCACGTGACCAGGAACAGTACTCTGAGCATGCTGTAAGAGCACTACAAGGCAGGGAAGAAAACAAGCCCTTACGAAGTAATGGCATTGTGAGAAAAGTTTGAAAAGCTGGTGGAGGTCTCGTTGAACACGTGACCATGGAAAATGCTCTGAACCTGGTGGAGGAGCAATGCAACTCAAATACATGTCCCTAATAGTACATTGGATTAGAAAAATGGCTGTGTTCATAAAATAAGCATGACAAAGTCACTGCTACAATGCAAACAAGTGTCCGCAATTTCTTTGTGATTGATCATATTTTGCATGAATAAATGCATTATTATTCCAAACGATATTGCAATAGGACAGTTTTGCTATGTTCCGCAGAGTGTAGGTGTTCTTTAACTATTAATGCACACGCTCCATCACAGTTACCAACATTCTGCCATAATTTGTCTAGACAAAACACATCGTAACAATATTTGCAGTATACAATAAACACACTTAAACCATCTGCATAAGATTCCATAGCCACGTGAGAAAAGTTATGTGCACGCAAACTAGCACCAACCAACATGCATGAGGATATGCACCACATTTGCCGCACAGTAGCTGTATTGATTGGAAGAGCTAACTGGGCTTTGGAGCTAAGGTCCTACCCATTAAATATAAACATTATTCAATGGAAATGATTACTGAACATTAGCACAAGATATCAATGTATAGCCTTCCTCCTTTAACGTGTATTTATATGGCTATGAAAAAGCATTGGCATTACTGTTGTAACTGTTGTGTTAGCAATATTATTTCTTTTTGCTAGAATCATTATTTGTAGCAAGCAAAAGAAACACCAATATTAAAGTGTAAATTGGTACAACCAGAAGGCTATGTCCAATTTATAGATAGTTATAGACTGTCGCCTGGACCTGCACAATTTTGATAAGAGTAACCTCTTCCACTGAAGAAATTCATTTTTTAAGTGGATAAGCTAGAAATCAAATAAAAGGAATATGTGGATTTGTTTTCCAGCCACTCCGTTCATTCAATTGAATGCAGGCATTTTTGTGTGGTTCTGATTTTTGAGATATTTAGCCTCATTGCACGGTAGGCGGTAACCATGGCGCTATTAGTGCCATGGTTGCTGCCGGTATTTTACCGTGTCCGCCTTGGTGGATGGCGGAATTACCGCCCTACTCCAAAGTGAGCAGGGGCGGTAATTCCCCATTCACCAAGGCACTTCCCCATTTCCATTTTTGCCCCCATAGGGCTCAATGGGAATGGGGAAGGCGCTAATTACGGTACCGCAAATTGCGGTACCGTAATTAGCACCAAGGTCCCTTAGCGGACCAGCCGTTAAGGTCGGTTCCCGCAAAGGGACCTCGTAGTAAGGTGGGAAGGGTTCACCCGTACCGGTGCCCTTACCGGTACCGGTAAACCCTTACCGCCTACCGTGTAATGAGGCCCATTGTGTATAGACGCATTATAAATACCCAATAAAATAAATAAATAAATAAAACAATGACACACATCCAACCACGTTTATACAGCCATTTCTAATTGACACATTTACAGGTATTAACGTTGTGCATGTCTATGTGATTTTTTTCAGAATTAAAGTTATCTAGTGACATTATTTTACTATCCTTAAATACATATGCATGTATATATTTACTTGATTCACAATTCAGCGCTCTGCACGTGAGGTATCTCCGTGTGCATATACACCAATTGATTAACCTCTCTCTGTCTCTCTCTCCTATTTCTATCCCTCTCTCTCACTCTCTCTCTCTTTCTCTCTTTCTCTTTGTCTCTCTCTTTCTCTGTCTCTCTCGCTCTCTCTCCATATATCTCTAGCTCTCCCTCTGCTTAACTCAAAGCCTGCACCAACGTTCTCTTGATCGCGTTCTGTCTTTCTGCCTCTGCATCCCTCTGCCTGTTTCTCTCTCTCTCTCTCTCTCCCTCTCTCTTCTGTAGCAGTTCCCTTTTTCTCGTTCTCCCCTTCATTACCTTATGCACCAGTATCAACTGCAGTGACTGAATCCCACAGACACAGCATTTGGAAAGAAGTTGTCATATTTCTGAATGTTGCTTTGGGATTTAATGGGATATTTAATCAGGAGATAGCAACTAGACTGATGACAAGCCGCTCCATTTGCGAAACAGAAAACCTACAGGTACTGAATATTGAGAAACAGAACCCAAACCATGAGTATCCAATGACAGATGACCACAATGTAAGTCTTTAACATGAAAGGGCATTGGGTAAAAGCAATACATGGATGCTTTGCTGGTAGAAGGTGGGTGTGACTTGCTCTGTTCCCAGGGAAATAGAGCTACCAGGACCAGTCACAAAATATATTAAACCCAGACCACCAGTTCAGAACATGCGTTTACACAGTGTCAGGTCACGTGAACCCATGTGGCTGTGGCGGGTGCAGGGAGGTGCCACACACACTAGACAAGCAGATTGCATGTTTATAATAGTTTACTGTCTGTGCTTCTACTATAATCTTTACTCAGAGGAAAGAAGCAACATGTACAACTCTGTAAATCCATTTTGACTGCTTCTCTCAAGTCTATTGTATTTGATTTAGTGTCAAGTTGTGTATTGTGCACTACTTGTAATTCACCCTCTATTCCCCTAGCAAGGGTAGGTTATATAAAAAAAGAATTACTAGAATACTTTGGTGAAAGGCATGTCGTACCATAGACAAATATTACAAGGTGACTCTACTAACAACGAGCGTTGCTCTATTTTCCCCTATAATCAATTGAAGATGGCTGTGCATACGGCCATGCATATTATGTTTAATCGAATAGCAAATCCATCAATCATACACTAATAAATAGAAAACAATAGCATCCAAATTACACATAATATGTTGTGCAATCCCAAATTATTGAGCAAAAAGAAAATTACATCATGGTTAAAATGATTGTCCAAATCAGGTCTCCTCCAAGGATTCTGCATGCTCACCCCTTGGTCCCAAGAGTTTGTCTCTTACTCTCCACGCTACGTCTAGACTCGAAAGAGTGCACCATCTTTGCAACAAAAAAGGGCATCTTTATGTAACTGTATTCAATTATTGGAGCAAAGCGGTTTAAAACATCCCATCGTTATGTGCAAGTAGAGGTGCCATATATCAATAAAGTGCAGCACATTTTTCACAGTGTCCCTGTAGTACGGACAGACCCAATCAGATGGCACAGTTTTTGCCCAGTCAACACAGAAGAAGCCCAGCAGGAGCGCCAAAACCTCATTTTAGAAAATAGCACCTTCATGTAAAAATATTCCAACGTAATGATATAGAGTACTATCCTCACCGTCCTATTGATTTTCAGCTTGTCAGACAGCATTCTTCTGGATTCAAGGTGCAGTACAATTTCACTGACCATTCAGTTACTGAGAGCATCCTTTCGTGTAACTTTTGTTAAGGAAGAAATAGATCAAGTATTGTCCCTGATTTCGCTCATCTCTAATGTAATAGACATTATCCGGATCAAACTGAACCAAGGGGTATGGTAGGTCCCCGGAGAGGACATGAAATCAATAAGAGCACTCTTCTAATCAGTCTGAAATGGTGAACTCCAAATCTGTAACCAATAGAGCATACATTTTGATATTGATTCATAATTCGAACCCCCAAATTCAGGTTTGAGGTAAATAGCTGGAGTACTTTTGTGTAGATTCAGAAAAGATTGTAAGATCACATTCTCAATTTTAAACAACTTTGTGAGGTATTCATAGCCCCAAATTCAACCCCATGAAGTGATGCACTTTGGATTTACGTGCTCTACACCTCACGACCTGAGTCAATCGCCCCACCCCCAATATGATAAAGAAATAAACAGTGGGGCCCCCAACATGAAGAGACTAGTTATTTTTACATTTTTGATTCCATCTCATAGTACAACAAATACGGATTCCAAGGTAGACATATTGGGTCAGATGCTCTAGGTCTTTACCAAAAAGTTCAAATGGGGCCCGATTTCCAATTCCATTTTCAGTGAGAAGAGGCTACTTTTAGTTTTTCTGGAGTTTGTCATTTGTCCTTTTTCCTCACACAAATCCTAACATATATTCATCTGATTTTGTAGACGCATCATGGTCCTAGAAATCAGGAATGAATAAACCTCAAAAATCAATATGCCGATTTATGATAAAAGAGACAATAAACAGTGTAAAAAGCAGTAGGGTGTTATGGGGGGAATTTGGTCACCCTTGCCTTACACTGTTATCTACCAGAACTAGCATATTGTTTCCCACTCTATTGCCATAGTGACCAATCACATAATTGCAAGTATAAAAGAACCCCTAGACGTTGACCATATTGGTAGAGGTTGGTCAAGTTTGAAATATTTTGGGAGAGAGCAACAATGTGAAGCTTCTCAAACTGCAGGCTTTCCTCAACACATTGCAGTGGTTTCAAATGGAGGACTGCCCAGCAAGCCCCTGTTGGAGTAAAGGGATAGAGGACTTACTGGGGCAAGTTTTGATTTGGTATGTAATCTGGAGAATTGCCATGAAGAGCTTTTTTTTACTTCCACCAAGAACTTGCATTTGCATAATCCTCTCACTGGTAGCCAAGGAAGTGATTGTAGAGAAGGGTTCAAGGGATCTTGCTGAGTGACATTAGTAATTAAACTGATTTATGAATTCTGGAAAATTTGCAGCATGTTGTTTAGAGTGGAGAGTGGCGTTATAGAAGTTGAGTCTGGGAAAGATACGAAAAAGAAAAAGCAGAAAGAAAGTGAGTCACAGATGAATTGGGAGAGATAGTTTAAATCAGAGGACTTTGAGCAAGGAGTTGTGTTAAGGACAATACATTGTCAGTGTGATTTCCTCCGGGGTTAGGGAGGCCCCAACTCCTCCCACAGTCCCCAGTGAGTATGAGACACATGCAAGAGCAAGGTGTTACTTCTGTTTATTAGACGAAACAGCAGGGATAGGTTCTGGGATCACAGGTCATCCGGGAACACTTCTCACAAGAGTGGGCTTGCAGGCCCTTTTTCTGCTTGCGTGACGCCACTCTGTGCGTCACATGGGAAAACTTCCCCCAAAACCTAACGCCACTTTGGGTTGGCTCCCCGAGTGATAGGGTTAGTATAGACACATATAGGAACGTTAGTAATTGGTAGAGAAGAGGTCAGGTGGTATGCTTGGGTCGTCCCTGGAAATTGTTACAACACAATGGTTACATAGGGAAGGTTAGTGTTTGGCTAGGTTGTGATGCCGTCAGTGGTTAGCCCCCAGTACTCTGATTGGTTCATCCATAAGCCCCCAGGCCTGGGACCATCGTTGTTCCCAGCTCACGATGTACCTGGTGTTAGAAACAATGTATGACTATGTGTTAGTGGTGGACAATGGACAGGTCTGCCATTTGTTGCAGAAGCGCTTCTTTCTCACCGCCGTCAGTGTCCAATTTGTCACCTCATTGTTGCAGTCTGTGTCCCAAACTTGAGACCCCAGAGTTTTCCTGGTCCTTGGTACTTGGCATCACATCAGGTCAGCTTAGTCACGTGTTGTGAGACCGTGGCTGGAGCAGAATTATGAGCATTTGATTTGTATTTCGGCTGTGAGGGGTGGTTAGCTGTGGCAGGTGTAACCTTGGCTCAGGGCGCGCGGCGTGTAGTTGCAACTTTGTGGCCTTTGGCTGTGAGGCCCTCAATGGGGTTCCTTCTGCATGATCAGTGTGTTGCAGCTCCATCTGAGCTGCCCTGGGCCTGTGGCTCTGGTTTTGCGGCCTACTCTGGTGCTGAGGCCTACTCTGGCCTCGTCTATGGATGCAGGCATATGGATCACAAAACGGGGGTCCTTATATGTAGGTGTCTTACATCACCGTGGTTTTAGTAGCAAGGAAGCGTTTGCAAGCATGTACACAAGCTCGTCTTGCGTCTTGCGTTTCCGCAGTGCTGTAGCTTAGCCTATGTGAAAAATAACAACGGTACCTGAATGAATGTGGCGGTCCCCTATGTCATGGTGCTGAGTATGTTCTTCATATGGATTGGTGTGGATATGATCAGTGTGCATGGTGGCACATGTGTTACCATCCGTTGGCTATGTCGTCATGGCATCTCTAATGATGGTGGTTTTCATTGTTGCTGTTTAATCGATCTGATCCACATGATCGATGTCGGCGTCACCTAAGGTTCCGACACGTGGTTTCATTAACGGGCAGTTCCTCTGGCGGTGTGGGGCGCGGCCACAGTGGATGTTGACGTCCGGGGCATCTGTGAGTAGGTCGAATTCCTCTTGTGGTGGGTGCTTGGGTCGTGATGATCTAGGCCATGGCCTGGATGAGAATCGGGAGAAGGGAACATCCCATTTTCCCTCTTCAGTCCTTCCTCTGGTTGACTTGTCGACCACAAAATGATCCACTATCTTGCCTCCTCGCTATTCCTTCGTTATCCCTGCCAAGTGTCCGTATCGGTCCACATGATCTTCGAAAGACCAATACATATAAACACATCCGCCTCCGGGTTTGCAATAAACCCATTTCCCAATTTAGCTTTTCGGGTTCCTTGGATTTTCAACTTTGATTGATGGAGGGTACAAGTCTGCTTCGACTATTTGTTGGCGCAGCCGTTCACGTTCCTTAATGATAATGTCTGCATTCTTATCGTCTTCAGCTGGCATTAAGACGTGCATGCCTATCATTTCTTCATCAGTGAGCTTACATCTTGTCTTCCATACCTTCATCCCCATTATAGCAGCCATTCCTAAAATCACACACCCTGCTACTACTTTGAGGCCGTCTGAAAGCCAAGATGGCATCCAGGACCATATGTAGGAAAATCAGCTGCCGTCCTTCTTCACTCCTTTTGCTTCGTCTTCCATTTTGACATGCATCTGAGCGAGCTGCGATACTGCTTCTGATAATGTACCGTTCTCTTCATCGTTGGCAGGATGAAATATGCAACACGAGCTTCCAAATTTCACACAAACACCTCCTTCCGTTGCTGTCAAAAGGTCCAGTACATAACTATTTTGTTGGGCTACCATCCTTATTGCTCTTAATTCTTCTTTTATTGTGTTCACCGTAGAGTTAATGGTCAGCATGAGCTCCCACCTGCTGATCTGCAACCATTTGGCATTAGCGTAGGCTTGTACTCCTGGATGTATTATGGAGGAGAAGAACATTGCTGCTCTCCTGAATAGCCTATGTGCTGGTGGGATGTCACTCAGGGCTGTCTCTGATTTTCCCCACAGGTAGTTCCCTGTCAGTGGTTCTCCTTGTCTCTTTACTCTTGACAAGTGAGTGGTGTTGTTCCAGTGTGTTCTTTCTACCATCTTCATTGATCTTTTCCTCCTCTTGTTCCCTTCGTCCATCTTAGGGACATTTTCCAAGTTAACATGCTTCTGTGGTAGCACTAATGATGGTACGTTGATGTGTACCATAGTACATACTCCATCCCACATTGGTGGCAAACTGTGGTATGCCATTGATCCACAGGCCCATTAGTGGTCCATCAGTACAGCTGCTCCTGCACGCCCCTCAGGAAGCTTTATTGTTCTCTTGCATCCTTAGTTAGTTCCAACGTCTATTTCTCTGTCATGTTGGTAATAGGGCATCGATGCTGTCAGTGGAAGTATTGTGATTGGTTCCTCTTCTTTATCTAACCATGTCACCAGTGTTGCACTCTTCGTCCATTCTTTATAGCACTTGTCATTTTCTTCTTGTACTTTCATCACTGATGACTTTGCCAATGTCAACATTTTGCTCCCTAAAACTCCGTCCACCCATCCATCCTTCGTGTATACTTTTCCGTATATCAGTATCAGTGGTCTTTCCCAGCATCCTGGTTCCCCTGGAACTTCTTTTGCGTACCATTCGCATGGTAGGTAATCCAGTGTGACCTCTTGTGTTTTTCCTTTTTCTGGTCCTTCTGCTATGTACTTGAGTCCTTTCGTCTGCTGCCATGAGTCATCATACATGGGAAGTGTTTTGATGAAGTTATTTTCATATAGGTACGTCGATCTTGATTTCCACTGCAGCGTGGCCTTTTTGCCCCTGGAATCTTCCTCTCGTTTGGAACAATACTAGATATAGCAAGCATTCAGTAGTTGTCACAGGCACTTCAGTTGCAACAAATGTTCTTGAGGCGCTCATGGCATATGGGATCAATGAACACACCTAGCAGTTGTCCTTTGTCGTATCCTCACCAATTTTTAACATGTGTTTATACCACATGTTGTTAGAGACGTGTGCAGATTCTGTGAGATATGTGTCCACCCCATTTACATCACTTGATACGCTACGTTTGTCCCTCTTATTGTTTTGCCCCGTACTAGTTATACCACCTGGCACAGTTCTCCTTGCAGGCATTTCGGGGGATATGTTAGTAGTGGGAACTAGGGCCACCTAGAAACCATATTATGCCTGCCAGACAACGGCAGTAACCAGACCAGTGGTAACAAATATTCCCACCATCTTAATTACAGTTGCTAATACCACTGGCATTCTCACTCTTACCTTTGCTGCGGTCCTGCAGCTACTTTACTTTAGATGATATAGGTGCCGGCCTGAACATTTCTAAAATTATGCCTTATGACTGTTAGTGTTTTTACTTAAGCCCTGCTCTTCCCACGCTTTCCTTACTGTCCTATCTTGTAGGGCTGGTAGTGCTTCGTGGAGGTGTGGAAATGATTGAGTAATTATCATAAGGAACGTATTTTGGCCTTTTTATAACAAATACAAATTGGTGTGACAGTGCCTCTGGAGTACTATCGTCTGCGGGCAGCATTTACCCCAGGGCAGTGACGTTTGTTATAATTCTGTATGTACTTTTGTCTTTTATTGCAAATATGATAACAATATGCAGTACCTGCATGTGCGAGACAAAAAAGAAGAGAGCATGTACGTGTTTACACATTGCGGTGTATATTTGCAAATAATCTTGTCAACGTCCTTTATTAGCTAGTGGCTGGGGAGTGTTAAATTATGCTAAGTCTGTTTGCTTTGCTGGGACCTTGTAATCATGGGGTGGCCTATGGGGTGCTGATTGTTTGTGTCTTTTGGGGCTTTCTGATCTTGCGCTGTGTCGATTTCCTGTGTCATTCCTGAAGCGTTGGCCCCTTCGCTGAGGAGAGGGTGGGTCTGTGCTTTGCAGGGCTTTATGTCATGGATATGCATCTACACTTCCTTTCCCCTGAGCTTCACCGCCCTGTGGCTACCTTGCCTACCAGATAAGGACTTGTGAATCTCGGAACTACTCCAAGTCCGCCGGAAGTTCCTCAGGAGCACCTCGTCTCCCTCTTCCACTATCCACTGTGTAGTGTGCTCTTGTTCCTCGTTGGTGGCTTCTCCTTGCTGATCGTTCTTCAACTCGCCATGTGCCCGTTTGATCTGTTGAGAGATAAAAGCGGCACTAGTAACCAAGGAAGAGACATATTTGTGCATTTCATCACCAAAAACAGTACTGGTTGCTTGGCAGTCCGTTCTTGCGCTTGATGGTGGTGTGAGTGGGAGGTGCATTTGGTGACCAGTCACCACCTCACCGGGTATGAGGTGGTGATCTGACCCTGGTCTATTCCTTAATTCAAACAAAGCCAAAGGAAGGCAGTACAGCCAACTCTTCTTTGTTGTTTGCTTGATTTTTGCTATTTCTCCGTTTAGGAGGCCGTTGAGATGTTCGCAGTGTCTGTTTGCTTGAGGGTGGTACATACATGCAAACTTATGCTTGAGCCCTAAGAGGGTATTTATGTGTTGGAACAGTTCGTTAGGGAAGTGGGGGCCATTGTCTGACCGCAATACCTCACATACTCCCCACCATGGGAAGACCTCCCTCATCAAGAACTTCACTGCCCTGAATGCATCAGCATGGGAGCATGGACCAGCCTCGATCCAGCGTGACAATGGGCACACCACTACAATCATGTATCTGTAGCCTTGACATATATTGATCATGTCAACGTAGTCAGTATGGAGGTGTAGTAAGGGTCCCTCAGGCCGGGGTATGGTACCTTTTATCACTTGCAGCATGTGACTGGTCGTAAATTGCTGGCATGTAAGGCAGCTACCGATGAAATTAGCAACATGTGAGGTTAGCTCGGGACAAAACCAGTTTTCTTTTATTCGTGCTGCAATTACCTCTTTCCCTGTATGCATGGGATGGTGTAATTGGGTCAGGGCTATTTTCAATAGTGCTAGGGGCATCACCATTTTCCCTGTGTTGTTCTGCCGCCATAATGCATCTGTGGGGGACATGTTACACCCTCTTTTTACCCACAGTTCCTTTTCTGCCATTGGTGCTGCTGCCTGCAATTCCATTATTTGTGTCTCTGGGATATGTGTATACCCATCCTTCATTAACATTTGCATTACCCCCCCTTTTCTTTTTGTTTTTCTGGGAGGGTCCATATTTCGCCAAAGTATGCCACATATTTGGCATAAGCATCAGCTGTTTCGTTACCTCTTGATATTGGGCCGTCAACATTGAGTGTGCCTGACACTTCACAAGTGCTACCTCTATCGGGTAATTAATTACTTCAATTAGTTTGGCCAATAGGACAGTGTGCTCAGCGTACCATCAGCTCTTCTAAATCCTCTCCTTTCCCATTTTATTAATCCTGAGTGTACTGTTGATGTGACATATGCACTATCTGAGTATATTGTTACTCTTTTGTCGTTTCCCTCTTCTAGGTCTAAGATAAGCGCTAATAGCTCTGCAGCCTGGCTGAGTAGTGCTGTGGTAATTTTACACATCTCACTGGAACGAAAGTCCAGTCTTCTCTTAGCTGCACTACAGCAGCTCCTGTCCTTCTTATTCCATCACTTTGGTCAATAGTTGATGACCCATCTATGTACATAACTTCACCCCCCTCTAATCCATTTTCCTCCACTTTCCTTGCTCCTGAGTAATTTTCAATAGCTTCTGGGCAGTCATGTGAGTATTCTCTATTTACTGCTTCCTCTGCTATAAATCGTCCTGGATTTACCTTACTGCATCTTACTACTGTCAATTCTGTCCTGGACAATATTATCTCATACCCAGTTGCTCTTTTGGTTGTCAGTGTTGATTTTGATAAATATTGCAAAGAGGGCATGCTCCACATATAATGTTGTTTGGCATCCCATTGTGATGGATGACGATGTTTCTACTGCAAATGCTGCAGCTCCTAGCCTTTGTTCACACAGGAAATGTCCCATCATTACTGCGTCTAAATGGCCACTGCAAATTGCCACTGGCTTATGCCCCATGCTTGTCTTTTGGGTCAGTACTGCTTTCATTACTGCAGTGTCACAATGTGAAAAAACGTAGAATTCCTTTTCATAATTGGGGGTGGCTAGTACTGGTGCAGTTGAAATAGCATGTTTTTTTTTTTTTTTTTTTTTTATTATTTTGTTTTTAATTGTATCACAATTTTTACAAAAATATAGGAATGATAGTCTTCATATATCAAATGTCCGAATTCTTTTTAGAAGTGTCTTTGTTTAGTAGGCTTAGCCTTAAGGGAAATCCTCCTACTCGAGCGTCAAGGATTTAAGGAAGAGTGTTACTCCTATAACGCATCTAATGTTGTTCCCGTTCGTCAGGAGTATCCAGAGGTTTTCTTCGTCGAGGGTGAGGTAATTTTTCAATGGGACTGCAAGGTATCTATCTCTTTTCGTTTTGAGCCCAGTACATTCCATTAGCAGATGTTTTGTGCTTTCGATGGCATTTATCGATTGGCAGAAGCGGCAGGAACTTGATGGTACTTGCTTGCGTAGTGCCAAAATTTCGTTGGTTTTTATTTGGTTCAGCTTAAATCTTAGGAACAGACGACTTAAGTTCTTATCTGGAAACCTCAGTAGATAGCCCCGCATGTCGTTTAGCTTCATTGGAGCAGTTGGTAATTTTGCTGTGGTGGAATACGACCAGGCCATTTCTTGGGTATGGATCCAATCTGCTTCTAAAAGTTTTTGCGACACTCGATTTGGATTGTGTATGAGTGTTTCAACAGAAAGATCCAGTTCTTCCAACATTTTCCGGTTGGATTGCTCCCAGCTTACAAGCGCCCGATTGTTTCCCTCGTTAAGTTCTTTCCGTATGAGGTCCAATACTTTGACTTCTGGATTGTTTATTACCTTGCGGTATAACATCAAGGTGGCTCTCAGTCTTATTGCCAACAGTGAGGAAATGCATAGCTCTCGTCTTATTAGTGCGATTGGAGTGGATTGGGCTAAACCGAGGACCTTTCGCCAGAAAAAAGCTTCCAGTTTCTCCCAGATGGTGTTCGGAGCTAGCAGCATTGCGTCCATCCCATAAACTAGGGTAGGAACAACCTTGGCTTTGTAAAATCTCACGATGGGTACAATCGAAAAACGGCCGTGTTTCTTGTCCACGGCCTTAGCTTGGGCTGTGAGATTTTTTAACTTTGTCCAGAGTGTTTCAAGCGCGGGTTTTTCCTCTTTATCGTTACTGATTACAATCCCAAGGTATTTAAAGGCTTCCACTCTTTCCAGCTTCCTTCCATCACAATGCCAAGTAAACTTAGAGTTCCACTTTGAGGGTCTCCCCAGGGTAAGCACTTTGGTCTTTGCGGTGTTAAGGCATAAGTTGTTTTTCGACATATATGCTACCATGTTGTCCAGTTGTCGTTGAAGACCTATAGGGGTTAAATCCATCAGGATGATATCATCCGCGTACAGTAGACGGTCTATCTTCTCCCCTCCCATTGTCGGGGGAAAGTGTCTGATCGTAAGAGTGGAATCTTCATAATCGGCGATGTAAGAGTTGTACAGCGATGGAGCCAAAGGGCAACCCTGCTTGACTCCACGTGCTGTTACAATTTCTTCCGAGAGTCGGCCGTCTGCACTTAGACGAACTCGGATTGATGTTTCTTGATGTAAAGCCTTGATTGGATTTAAAATTGACTCCGGACAGCCTTTAGATTCCAGTTTCGCCCATAAGCGTTCCCTATCTACCTGGTCAAACGCTTGTACCAGATCGATGAAAACGATATAGATTGGGTTGCCACTTTGAAGAGCCTTTCCCTTTAGCACACTCATGAGTAGGATGTTTGTTGAAGTTCCAGAGTTTCTGATAAAACCGTTCTGGAATGGGTCCATTGCTTTTGACGAACGCGTCCATTCTTGGAACGCGTCTAGGGCCAAGGACGCAAAAACTTTCCCCATTACGTCCAAGAGGGCGATGGGCCTGTATTGGTTCGGATCGTCTGTCGCACCTCTCTTGTAGATGGGCACAATATTAGCATGTTTTAATTCATTAAGGCATCTGACATTTCCTGTGTCCATTCCAACTTCCCCTGCCCGCTCTGTGCCTCCCTGAGTGCCTCGAGTAATGGTGCTATGTGTGAGCTGTAGTCAAAAACCCATGCTTTGCAGTAATTGCACAGCCCAAGAAACTGCTGTAGTTCTCTCACTGTCTGCGGCTGTGGTGTGTTCCGTATTGCTAGTGCCCTTTGTGGTGCAATGTTCCTCCCTTTCTGTGAAATTATCTGTCCAATGTAGAGTACTTGCTCCTTGCCATATTGCAGTTTCGCTTTGTCAACCTTGTATCCTTTCTCAGCTAGTATTGTAAGCATTTTTTTTTGTATTGATATAGTTGAATGGAATCAACTTTTCAATAGGAAACTTTACATTAAAATATTAAAACAGCCGCATTTAAACCCAAACCAAATCAAACCAGATCAAAATCTAAGACAGCAAATGAACAACAGAACAATCGAAATTTCAGATGACACAGTTAGAATAAATTGACAAAATTAACAATTATGAAGTATATGAATAGAGTTAGCAAATTAGGACGATAGGGAATTCACAAAAGAGAAACAACCCTTCCAATTAAACAAATAGTTCAACAAGTTAAATTCATTGCGTAGAGGTAATTGACTATTGTAATTTGTAGAGGCACATTTGTAATACACAGCAGTGTTGACCACTGAACTGGATCTAAATTTCCCAAATGGTTGCAGTGGCTCGCAAAGAATTTCAAACACTCTTTAGTTAAAGCTGGACATATTGACAAAATGTGTTCTAGGGTTTCAATGACCTTGGTGTCTAGGCAGAACTGACAGAAGGTTGGTTCACACTCACTGCACTTGCATTTAGCAAGGAGTTCATGAGTGTGCCACAAGTTAAAGCGCATCCTTAGGATTCCTGAACGTATTTTTTTACACGGAAACCTGAGGAGGTAAGGTTCCAATGAGCCCAACTTTTTATGTTTGAATTTTTCAGGTATAGCAGATTTGTACTGAAGGCACCTGGATCTAGTCTTAATCCAATCACAATGATAAAATAGAATTTTTGCTTTATCGGGATTGGTAAGAAGCATATCAAGTCTAACATTTGCTTGCACTAAGGTAGTATAAATGGCACGTAATCAACATTTCACAAAGTGGTGTGTCGATTTGAATATGTAAGCATTTTCACTGAGTCCCCCCTGCACTTTTCCTCAGTGGTGCTGCATATTATTATGTCATCTACATACTTCAGCACCGTGCTTTCCATCTCTATGTTCCCTAAATCCATACTCACAGTACCCTTGGGGCAGCCTAGTGTGTTTCCATTTCGTGTTGTGGTATGTGAAACTTGTTAGATCTTGTGAATCGGGGTGAAGTGGAATGGAGAAAAAAGCTTTTATGAGGTCGATCCCCGTGAACCGTGATGCCTCGGCTGGAGTCCCGCATAATATTGTTGCTGGATTAGCTGCAATAGGGTACTCTGCTTCCACAATGTGGTTGAGAGGCCTTAAATCCTGGATGAAATGCCAGGACCCTCCCTTTGCCTTATGCACGGGATACACTGCCGTGCTGCATGGTGATTCTGAAGGTACTAGTATTCCCCTATCCACTAGAGCAGATATTGTCTCGAATATCCCCTCATCAGCTTCCTTTGATAGTCGGTACTGCTTCACCCTGGCCAGCATTGCACCTTCCTCTAGCTTAATTTTCACTCCTCCAATGCTTTTGATGCATCCCATGTCATAGCGACGAGTAGTCCATAAGGAGGTGGGTACAGCAGTAAGACTTCCTCATAGAATGGTACTTTGGTAGGGCAGGGTGCTTCCTGCGCCATTGCCATCTTTTGGGCTACATCTTTGATGGTACCTTCAGCCAAATGTAAACGCTCATGTCAAACACCATTTCCCCATCTCCTTTCTCATCAGAAAACAGCTCCTCATCTGATACCTGTGTAAGCCTGCATCCTTCTGCCAATGCTATCACTGCTCTCCATGCCTTCCCTTCCCCATCCTGTGCGTCTACTGCAATGTAGTCTGCTTTTGCAACAATACTATCCATGTCCACTGATATTATTGCCCCTTCCTCTTCATCAGTGGGGGTCTGTGGCCTGAAAAGATATGCTGCTGGTCTCCTCCACACCTTGCCCTCTATTCCTGGTAGCCACGCTATTGCCATATCTCTCACGCATTGGAAAATGTCCCCGCCACTGGCTCTGCCCTTATCACTTTCTTGCCACATTAAGCCTGTAGTATGTGTTGGGCTATAAGCATGTTTATGCCTGGTGTGGAGAACACTATTCCCTTGTCAGTGAAAGAGATAGTCATGTTCAATCTGCTCATTATGTCTCTTCCAAGGATATTTACTGGTGATGGCTTTGAGTATAACAAGGGTAGAGATAAGTGGTGCTGCCAAACAAATAAGGAGATGTTATCAGTAAAAGGAACCAGCCCTTCAGCCCCAGAGAATCCTTGAGTGTGCATGGCATCGCCTGACAATGTAAACTTCCCTTCCCTAATGCAAGACCTAGTTACACCTGTGTCTACTAAAAAGGAAAATGTTTTGTCACCTATCGCCACCTTTATGCGTGGTTCCTCCGCAGGGTTAGGTGTTACCAACAGGATGGGACAGAGCAAGGATGTCTGTGGGCTGTCCTATTGGGGGTATAGTGATTATCCGTTCCCTGTGTATGGGTTGTGACCCAATATTGTCACCCTCCCCAAATGTGTTTGTTGCATTGGTTCCTCTGCGGGTGATTGTTTACTGTCCTGTATCTGTGTTAGTTGTTGTACCGTCTGGATGTGTTGTTGTTGTGCCGTTGTCATTTGTTGTTGTGCTTGCTGCTGTGCTGGTTGATGTTGCACCAGTTGTGTGGGGGACGTTGTGTATTCAAGCTGCAGTGGCATTGGTTGTTGTATTTGTATCTGTGTCACCTGTTGTTGCAGTGGCTGTTGGTAATATTGCTGTCCCCCATTGTAGCCCTGTTGCCCCTGCTCTCCCCATCCTGCTTGTGCCTGTCTTGCCCTGCATGTGCTTGACACGTGCCCTACCATTCCACACGTCCAACATGTTGGCGGTTCTCGTGCTTGCCATGGGTACCCATCAGTGTTGTCTAAGTACCCTTGATGTCCATATGTGTTGTTTCCTCGGAACACTGCCCCTTGCTGCGGTGCTGCTGGTCCAAATCCCTGCCCTCTTGCTACCCCGCCCCTTCCTCTATAGTTGCTCGCTTGTCCATTTCCCATTTGTGTGTATCCACCCCCACCTGAAAGCATAGGAGTGTTGTGCTGTGCATGGTGGTGGCGGTGGCATTTGTTTTGTTGTTATCTGTGCTGGCTGAATTAGTGCTACTGGGTGGTGTTGTGTCGCGTCTGATGCTTGTGTTACTTGTGCGGGGCCTGTTATTAGCGCACCTTCCATTGCATATTTGGACAGTTTCTTTTGTACCAATTTTGCCTCCTCTGCCTTCCTATCCTCCTCTTTCTGCTTAATCTTTTCCTGCAATAGTCTGCAATGGGGAACTATTGTTAGCTGTATTTCTGGCCATGCCTTTGCTTCCATTCCTACTAGTTTCTTTAGCTGTCTTTGTACCGGCTCTTGGAGGCCCTGTACCAGTATGTGGTAAAAAAACTAGTGTCCTGTCCCATGGTTCCCGCTTTTCCAAGTGCCACTTCTCTTGGATTTCCTGGATGTAATTAACAGGTTCTTCATTCTCACGCATCTTGTGTGATGTTATTACTCCTATGTCTGATGTGCCTGGGTATTGTATTATTAGTGCCTGCCATAACGTGTACCTGCAATTCGCAAATGGTGCTCCATCATGTGATGTATCATTAATTGTCACCCCTGGGAATCCCGCCCTCTTCCAAATGTCATCTGCTGCATCACCCAATATGGAAATTAAAAACTCCTTCACATCGCCCACTGCAAGCTTTAGTCCAGCAGTTTGTTTTTCCATTTTGTATATCCATTTCCCAGCCCCTCCGCTCAATGATGGCAGTCTACATTTAATGTGCTGCAAAACCCGTCCGAGAATGCCAACCTCGTAGTTATATTTTTCCCTCCTACAGTTACTGTTTTCAGATCTATGTCTGCATGCTCACCTGTCCCTTTCCCTTATGCCATCATCGCTTCCCCTGTGTTACTCGCAGGTGTCTTAACCTCATGTGTTTTACTTGATCCTCTGGATCCCGTATTTCTTTGTTTATTCCCTTCATCTTTTACTTCTGTTCTTGCCCTGCAAAGTTTGTTCATTATTGCGTCACTTACCTGCTTAAGTGCTCTGGCATCTCTATCCTTTCCATACCATGCCCCGCCCTCCTTTTCCAGTAAGCTCCCTAGTATTCTCCCTTCCTCATACTTGCGTGCACTCTCTGCTATAATCTTCCTTTTCATAGCGTCATTTCCCAGTCGTTTTCTTCTCGCTCTTCATCTTTCCTCCTAAATTCCCACTGTTCCATGCATGCTACCCTTTCCGCAATCCCCCTTAGGCGGTCTTCCTCCTTCTTCTTCTTCTCTATTTCTTGTTGGGCTACCCCCGCTCCATCGCCCTTACCACCCGTCCTCTTCCCCTGCCTCTCGCGTTCCTCCTGCTCCAGTTGCCTAATCATCACACTCCGTGCCTCCCTCAGTTCCGCCAGCTTTTCCTCTAACGCCACCTCCTCTGCCCGTGTCATCCTTCCGTCTTCTGTTGTACCTATCTCACATTTTCCTTGCGCTCCTCCCTCCTCCTCCTTTCCTACCTTGCTGACCGCTTCTTCCTCTTCTTCTGTTAGTTTCCCCCGTAGTTTCAGTAACACTTGTGCAGCTATCCATTCATCTGGTCCTATACTTGCGAAGTCCACGTGTGTCTTTTGCGCACTCCCAGTGTTCACCTGTGCCTGTTGTGCATCTGCAGCGCTCCCCAAACCCCACCCCTTTTGGTAACTATCTGCTGGTGTGTACGGGAGCGGGCTGTACATGGGCTTTGAATAGCCTTCTGCAGCTGTCAACTGTGATCGCGCCACTTCTCTTAATTCTCTCATTGGGTACTGCCCTTCTTTTTCCTTCTTTATCTCCTTATTAATAGATGTCTCACTTTCCTGTTTTACCCCTGCTACTGGGTATGCTCCTTCCGATTCTTCCTCGCTCTCCTCCGTACTGGGAGATGCTGGAGGCACACTACACCCACCCTCTTCTTTCGCCTTCTCCTCCTTCACTCCCTGCATTGTTAACATCCCTGTTACCCCAGGCACGCATCCCTGGAACAATTTCCAGAGATCGAAAACTTCTAGGTGGTTTGTTAGCTTCTTTCCTTTATATGTGTTGTGGAGATATGCTAGCAGTGAGTGTTGTGTATACTGCCATTGGGCGATCATGGTATTCTTATTTTGTTGTCTGTCCCCTTGTGTCCATTCAATACTGTATTTTACTATTTTGTCTCTATGCGGTGTTAGTGTAGCGCATATGTGCTGAAGTGGTGTTGTTAGTGTGCTGGCCCTATAACCTGCTCCTATTCCATAAAACACAGACATTATTAAAACTCTACCTCCTCACCATCGTTACCTGGCCCCGTAAACTGGGGTCTTCAGACTTTCCACTGCAAAGAAAGCAATTGTATTACAATATAGTTGTGCTGGGCGCCACCACCCTCCTTTCCTTTACTATAGCATCACCTTCCTTATGCCTCTCTTTCCAATGCTTGGACCCCCTTCGGCCCGTGGCGCGCAAAGCCCCCTACGACTTTGCGTCCTGTGCAGCGTGCTATTGAGCCGCCCGCCTTTCCTGCGCCGCTGCTACTCGGCATGCCTCCAATCGTAATTTCAGCTCCTCCCCCTTTCCCCTCTCGTTCCACCGAAAACAACGTCCTTGTTCCCCCTTGGTCTCTCCCACTGTTTTCACTGTTTTCCACCATCTCCTGGAGCTATCCCTTTATTATGGCAGGCTGGCATTCACCGTGCACGGCCGCCCCTCCCCTTCACTCTTCCCTTCACCGCATGCCCCTGATCCGGTCGCAATTCAGAAAACACAGCGTAGTCCAATACAACTCTATGGGTGACGTCACCAGTTCTTAGACAGTTGTGTACAGGTATGTACAAGCATGACAAGAAAATGAAGTGCGCGCTACTTTACAATGTTATTCCCCACAATCCCCACAGCTGTCTCCCCACTACGCCTGGAGTGGAGTATTCATTAATCACATTGTTATTATAATAGACTGCACACGCTGCGTCGCCTCGCATGTGATACCCTCACCAGGGGAACTTAACCAGCCCACTATTTTCTGCACAGAGAACAATCACGTTACCTCAGCCAGGGATACGTCATCTATTCACCGAGCTATAACACTCAACTAATAGGAATCCTCATCTACTCATCGATCAAAAACGCCAACTCGTAGGAATGCCACATCCCCTTTTTACACAGGTACCCCCGATCAAAACCAATCAGCGCGGTTTACCGGTCGCATGTGGGTGCCTCAAGCCACACCCTACTCACTCTGCAACACTATACGGGGCGGCCCTCGTGCCTGACCCTGCAATACTTCACACATCAACCGCCGCTCAATTGTCAAAATCTTTGGACACACTGTAAAGCCACCTGCCACCCTCGTTACAGTTCCTCCCACAACCCACACAACTTTACATTGCTGGTTGTGTGTGCCATGCTCACATCGGCTTTCGCCTGCCGGTGCCGCTCGGATGCGGGTATCCCTCCCAATCTGCTCGCCACCTCCCCTCGTCTGGACCACGTCTGGACACTCGCCAACCGCGGGCGGGATACTTCTCAAGTCGGCTCCCGACGGCCACTCTCTGGATTGCACAGTCCAGTCGTCTTGGAGTTCCGCGATGGTCCTGTAGTCCTCCAAAGGGGGCAACGGCGGAGGGGGCCACCTTGGCACAGGCTGCACCACCCTTTTACCTCTCCCCAAGTGTCAGGTCTCAACAGATCTCAGCTGTGTCTCCAACTTGTCGGGGTGATTTCCCGGGGGTCGGCAGGGCCGTCCACAGACCTCCGGGGCTAGGGAGGCCCCAACTCCTACTTCAGTCCCCAGTGAATATGAGACACACGCAAGAGCAAGGCGTTACTGCTGTTTATTAGACGAAACGGCAGGTATAGGTTCTGGGATCACAGGTCATCCGGGAACACTTCTCACAAGAGTGGGCTCGCAGGCCCTTTTTCTACTTGCCTGACGCCACACCATGCGTCACATGGGAAAACTTCCCCCAAAACCTAACGCCACCTTGGGTTGGCTCCCGGAGTGATAGGGTTAGTATAGACACATATAGGAGCGTTAGTAATTGGTAGAGAAGAGGGCAGATGGTACGCTTGGGTCGTCCCTGGAAATTGTTACAACACAATGGTTACATAGGGAAGGTTAGTGATTGGCTAGGTTGTGATGCCGTCAGTGGTTAGCCCCCGTACCCTGATTGGTTCATCCATGAGCCTCCAAGCCTGGAACCATTGTTGTTCCCAGCTCACAATGTACCTGGTGTTAGAAACAATGTATGACTATGTGTCAGTGGTAGACAATGGACAGGTCTGCCATTTGCTGCAGAAGCGCTTCTTTCTCACCGCCGTCAGTGTCCAATTTGTCACCTCATGCAGTCTGTGTCCCAAACGTGAGACCCCAGAGTTTCCTTGGTACTTGGCATTGCATCAGGTCGGCGTAGTCACGTGTTGTGAGACCGTGGCTGGAGCTGAATTATGAGCATTTCATTTGTATTTCGGCAGTGAGGGGCGGTTAGCTGTGGCAGGTGTAACCTTGGCTCAGGGCACGCAGCGTGTAGTTGCAACGTCGTGGCCTTGGCTGTGAGGCCCTCATCAGGGTTCATTCTGCACGATCAGTGTGTTGCAGCTCCGTCTGAGCTGCTATGGGCCTGTGGTTCTGGTTTCGCGGCCTACTCTTGTGCTGAGGCCTACTCTGGCCTCGTCTTTGGATGGAGGCATATGGCTCACAACACTGGGGTCGCGCAGGTGACATGGGTCCTTATATATAGGTGTCTTACCTCACCGTGGTTTTAGTAGCAAGGAAGGGTTTGCAAGCATGTACACAAGCTCTTCTTGCGTCTTGTGTTTCCGCAGTGCTCTAGCTTAGCCTATGTGAAAAATAACAACGAATGTGGCGTTCCCCTATGTCATGGTGCTTAGTATGTTCTGCGTGTGAATTGGTGTAGGTATGACCAGTGTGCATGGTGGCACATGTGTTACCGTCCGTTGGCTATGTCGTCATGGCATCTCTAATGATGGTCGTTTTCATTGTTGCTTTTTAATCAATCTGATCCATATGATCGATGTCAGCGTCACCTAAGGTTCCGACACGTGGTTTGATTAACGGGCAGCTCCTCTGGCCATGTGGGGCGCGGCCACAGTGGATGTTAACCTCCGGGGCATCTGTGAGTGGGTCGAATTCCTCTCGTGGTGGGTGCTTCAACATCTATAATATATCAAAGAAGAAACTGCATAGCCTTCTCTGCTGGGCAAGTTGTAATCTATGGCTTCTCAATTACCCCAAGATTGAGACACTTCTCTACGTGTCTCAAAAGTCAAAGTAATGCAATACAGCACAATATATTGAGTGTTGGTTCAGAGCCAACCTATCAGGAATTAGGTCAGTGGTTCAAATATAGTAAGTGTATAGTATTCTGTCTATTCTGCTCCAGGGAATTGTGACAGGCTCCCCTGCATGCATGCCAGTTACAGGCAGGCTTTTCAGATAATCATAGCTCCCCAGACAATCCCAAGACCCTCAGGATGAAAGAAATGTAGACAGCAGAAACATTCCAAGAATGGCCGGTGCAGAGTTGCAACATTCTGAATTCACCGGCAAATCTAGAAATACTTTTCTTTCTTTGAGAGAGCATGAGTCAGACTATTGCAGACCACAGGGGTCCTGTTGATACTAAGTTGCACTTGGCATGTGAACAGAATGAAATGAAACAACTGCGTTTTCTGTACAAAGGACAAAACTAACACTGTTCTGCTAGAGTCACAGAGATTACAAAGTTAACATTTCCCTGCATTGAAAACATTACATTCACAACAAACATCTTCTGCTCAATAAAGACTTTACTGGCTTTTGATTTACATATTGGGAATTCAGTGGAGCCCAGTTTGAAGCAGGCAATGTAAGAAGGGCAGGGGAGGGAAGGAGATTACACACGTCTAGGGAAGCTTTATAATTGTTGGGATGCATGTACAGCGTCCCAGCCAGGCATAAAGGTTTAAACTGAGAAAGACCTATTAGTAAGTGACATTTAGTAAGTACACTGTGGAAGGCGCACGTATAACTTGTAGTTAGTTTTGACATATAATAAAATAGATATGTCATATAGAAAAACACAAAAGGAGCAATAAATGTGGTGGTTGCAGAGGGCATAGCCAGAGCAGTGTATTATAGGCCCTGTGTTTAGAAGTAGTGCACAATACAATGTTCTGAGGAAGCTGAAGCAGTTGAACGATGGAGTAAGGAATGTATTGTGGTAACGGTGAAGTCAGCAGGCCGACATGGCAAAAGTGACACCATATTTAAGCAATATGCTCCAAGCGGAGGGGGCATTACCGACTCAGGTAATGCCCCGGGGCCCAAAGTTATAGTACCAGAGTCCGTAATGCCCCTGCCACGAGGGGCATATTGCTATTAGTACCCCGGCCCGCAATATCTGCGTGACCGGGGCACTAAAAGCATTTTTTTCTGTCCCAAAACGCTGCAGCATTTCGGGACAGAAAAAAAAAGAAACAACCAAGAAAATGGCCGCCGGGAAAGGGAAAATGGAGTTTGTTTTCCGTTTCGATGGCGGCCATCGGGAGCAGACGCTCTGGGAACAGAAGTGTTCCCAGCGCGTCCGCTCCCAAAAAAAGAAAGGAGCAGAAGGTAAGTGGGGTTGGGAGGGAGGGAAAGAAAAAAAAATACGTACTTGCGTCCCCGGTGGGGGACGATGGAAGCCTCCAACCGTGTGGAGACACGGAGCGGGGACGGCTGGAGGCTGCCATCGTCCGCCACCGGGGACAAAGGAGCAAGAAGGTAAGTGGGGTGGGGAGGGCAGGGAGGAGGGATGAGGGAGGAAAGGGAAAAAAAAAACCCTTACCCGAATCCCTGGCGGGGGCGAAGGCAGCCTCTCAGCCGTGGGGAGTCTCAGAGCGGGGATGGTCCTCCTTCGAGAATCCTCATTGGCTGAGGGGCTGCCACCTCCCCCACCGAGGACAAGGCGGCTGGAATCCTGGCCGAGAATCAAAGAGCCAATCATAATGTGTGTTGCATTCTGCTTGACTCTCGCCGGGTACTAATGGAATTTAAGACCTAATACACAATGAGCACGATAATATCCCTGATGTGGAGCTGCAGCTCGGTTTAGCTCAGGTCCAAGACAAATCCCTGTTCCATTCCCCAAGAGAGAAGCTGAGGTCAGAGGTGTCCGAGCTGAGCAGATACACGTTAATTACATCCAGCTGCAGAACTCGCAGGGGTGGGAAGGGAATTTTAGATTTGGGGAGGGCACGTATGGATGGACCCTGTGAAAGATAATTTCATGAGAATAGCCACAATGTTGTGTGATGCCAAAAGACCAGGCAAAGATTTAGAACACTATTGCCCTCCCCCAAGAAGCATTCATCCCATGTGAACTACAAGTAGACACATAACCAAAGCAAATAACTCCCTGAAACTAAAGCCCAAGAGTGGTGTCCTGGTCATGTCATTACTGGGCACTTTGGGTTTGTAGGAGATAAGGGGAAGCTGTGTCTGGAACGTGCCATGACCTGGGATAGGATGAGCAGAGGTAATGGCAGTAAATTTAGTTCAAGTTCGGAGGTGCAGCTTGTGTGTGTTGCGTCGTCCGGTATAATGAGAAGGCACATTGTTTTATCAAAGCAGAATTGGCCTCACCAGTCTTAGTTTGCACGTGCCTGGGATGAAGGGGTACACATAACGTGATGGTTGAGATTTATTAGTGTATCAATATACCTGGTAGCCAATCATGTACTATGATTTAATAGTGATGATGTAGTGGGCCACGTGCATAGGGCAAAGGGCATAGAAAAGGTGTTAAGTATGAATCCGGTGTGTCAACAACGGATCTGGAAACACCTTCTATGTAATCAAAAACTACTGCCTATTATCTATGAGTTTTCTCTATATGTACCTTGTACACAAAGATATCGTCCAATAAGCCCTTTTTAATGCACCCTTTAATAAAATGCTTCCTTGCATCTTCCTATAAGACGAGAAGAAGCTTCTGCCAATGCATTTCAGACTTGTCTACTCCATCATTAGGCTTATTACCGCTAGTGATGAATTATGAAATGAATGCTAAAATTTACAAGGTTCTTGTATTTTTCTTGTTCTTTGTTTTTTATTTTATTTTTTTCAATCAACCCTAAACACCCTTCCTTAGACCCATCTTTGTAGCTTTGTCATGCCTATAATGTACATTGTTATTTGTTTTATGCAAGAAATTCACAATTTTGATATAACTATTGCCCAGATTTTAAAAAGGCACGGGCTGCCAAAACACATGTTATCCATATTGGCTTTTTTCAAAGGATTGGTTATATATAATTAAACGGAACAAGCCTCTGTGCCGAAAACAAGTGTGGCACAGGCATTTGTGAGAAACAATCAAACAAGTCTACAAGAATACACATTCTATGATTCATTAACAGCAAATCATTTTAAAACCAATGGTAACTTGTAAGCTACTAACAATTTGTATGCACAATTTTGTCCTACCTTCCTTTTCTCCACCATTAGGAAGGATACATAACAATCATGGATCTACAAAGTGTCATAGGTAAAGCTTAGTGATGTGCAAAACCGGAAAATAGTTAGATTGTTCCAGTTGGTTGACTTTACTTGAATATCACGCAGGTATCATGGATTTTAAGGCGTTCCCGGGTTAGTTCCCTGGTTCTTTGAGTATCGGAGTTCAATCCCCTCGTGATCGCGTCCAGTGCCTAAAACATCCGGTTTTGAAAAACGCTCAAGGCCGAAACACGCGGTAACCTGAGGATATTCTATATATTGTACTGAACAGTATATGCATATATTAATAAATCCGAAAGAAAAATGAGAAATTATTCCTTGTTAATCTAAGTTTGTGTTCTGTTTCCTGGCGCGGTGTGGAGAGTACCAAGTGTTGCATGGCACCCCTCCTGAGAGCATGGTAGCTCCCATGATTTTGTAATGGGTCACGTGGCAGTAGCCACATGACCAAATTAATAAAAGAAATGAGCCACTTCCGGCTCGTCAGTCAGACCAAACACGACTCTGGTGTATTCATTGCTCTGCGCCATGCTGGTGCTACACCGCATGGTGTGGGCCCAAGGACAGGGCCCAGCACGAGGACGGTGCCCCTGCTGGGCAACGCTGTCCCTGAAGGAAATGGCCGCCGTGTGATCACGGCTGTTGGTGCAACCCCGGCCTGGGTGCCCCGGGGGCTGTCGTGTGTTGGGAGCCCGCAGCCACGTGGGTATCTCCAGTGACCTGGAGCGAGTGGGGTGACCACCACTCCACTGTTCGTGGTGTCACCGATGCCCGGATTGATCATGTCGGGTGATCCCGACATGCATCTGGGGCCTGCCCAGTGGTCCAGGGCAGGCCCCCAACAATGGCGATGAGGAGAGGCGGCCCTGCATGCTCCGAAGTATGGTGAGGAGCTGCCCCCCCCCGCTCGCAGGAGCAAGGAAGCAAGTGGCATCCACCGCATGGGGAGGGTTCGGTTGCCGCCCTGAGATGCCCCCATCCCACCGTTGTGTGGAAAGAAGTGATGCGGCAGGGGGAGGAGGAGCCGCTCCCCCCCACCCGCGTGGAGAAGGATTGATCTGCGGCGTCGGTCGCACTGTGAAGGTGGCCGCGTGAGCTGCTACCCTCTCCCAACTGAGGGGGAGGACTGTCCCGCAGCCTCAGCTGCAGTAAAAAGAAAGGGTGGTGTTGACCGCAACAAGATGCCCAATGCCCCCGAGCCACAACAAAGTGGACCTGCCCCTCCCCCATCGGAGTGGCTATGCATGCGGCATTGGCCACTGTTCCCCAAGGGAAAGACTGCTAGGCGGCGTTGGCCGCGGAGAAGGGGGGATGAGGAACCTCGCCCCAACATGTGGCTGGCCCGCCATCACCTGGGCCCGCGAGGGCAGAAGTGAGCTCCCGACCAGAGTGAAACAGAAGGGAGGATGCTGGCAGCCCAAACTGAAGGGAGGATGCTGGCGGCACTGCAATGGGGAGTAGTTGCCCCTCCCCCACTGGAGCAGCCTACACGCGGCATCCGCCACAGAGACGTGAGCTGCCTGACCCCAGGGGAGGAGAACTACACTCCGGCATCAGCCGTGACAAGGGTCCTGCACCGCAAGGGTGTGCCTGCTCCGAGGAGCAGGAAAGGAGGTGGGGGCCACCGAAAACCAGATGCAGCCCCGGTTCAAGAGCGGTGCAGGGGCCACCCAACAGCGAGGTGCCCCCCCAATAGAAGGCGGGCCCATCACCAGCTGGGCCCACTACTAAAGGTATGTGCTCTGGAGCGGAGCGAGAAAAAATAAATAAATAAAAGCGCACTCCACGCATGCGCTGCCCGCATGTCCTCAGGACAGGCCTTGAATTTGTCCCCGGGCCCGGCGGTGACTCTAAAAAAAAAAAAAGGGGGACGAGTCAAGAAGGGAGGCCTGCGACAGCCCAGAGTACTGGAAAAGGCATGTATGGGTGTATTTCCCACACAAAAGAACTGTGGTGGTGGCAAGTCGGGGGTACTGGCAAGAAGGACACCGACTTGTCCTGTGCCCCTACAGCAAGAAGGGACGGGGTCATTAAACCGGTACAGCCCATTGGCCCTGATACCTGTTCAGCAGTGCCAGTTCTGCCAGCAGCCCTGGAAAAGGAGGGAAAGGGTATGGAGCGGATTTCATTCTGCCGCCAACACCGATGCACCAGTGTCATCGTGCCTGCAGCCCCAAAGGGCAAGGGGAATGGAAAAGGATGGGTTGCAGTTGCTCGCTGGTGTTTTTCTTCGCTCCTGGGTTACGGCTCAGGCACCCTACCATCTGTGTTTTCTTCGCAACCGCCACTAGGAGGAAAAGGATTTTCAATGAGTGGCCGGCCGTTGTGTCCCCGGAGCCCCATCGCAGGTGCCCCCCCTCCAGGACTGTGGACTTTTGCCGATGTGGCCCCTAGGCCCCCCTACCCCCGCCAGGTGCAGCTTTGCCGGCCCTGCTGGACTCTGGTGACTGTCTGAGGGGAACACTAGGGAGGACATAAACTGGCTGCCTGCAATTCCACAAGGGCGGAAGTTAGACATGATCATCGACACCCCCATGAAGATTGTGAGCCTGCAGATACGGACTTGCTTAAAATGGCCCAGTCGGTGGGCAAAGTAATGTGGTGCACACCCGTACATATGGAATGCTTCATGTGGTGCCAGTAGCTCTCATCAGTGTTTTGTGATAGTAGAACCACTCACTCAGGTTAATAAAGAGTGTGAAAAACTAGTAGAGTGGTTACAGTAGTATTAGTGTGGGGAGTTGGGTGTTTGTTTTTTTTTGTTTTGTTGTTATGGAAAAGGAGGAGTTTTGCATGGCACCCCTCCTGGGAGCATGTTAGCTCCCAGGATGTTGTAATGGGTCATGTGGCAGTAGCCATGTGACCAACTTAATAAAAGAAACGAGCCGCTTCCGGCTCATCAGTCAGACCAACCACGACTCTGGTGTATTCATTGCTCTGCACCATGCTGGTGCTACACTGCATGCTGTGGGCCCAAGGATGGGTCCCAGCACGAGGACGGTGCCCCTGCTGGGCAACGCCGTCCCTGAAGGATATGGCTGCCATGTGATCATGGCTGTTGGTGCGACCCAGGCCTGGGTGCACCCAGAGCCAGCGCCGTCATGTGTTGGGAGCCCCCAGCCACGTGGGTATCTCCAGCGACCTGGAGTGAGTGGGGTGACCCCCACTCTATTGTTCGCGGCGTGACCGCCGCCCAGAATGATCAGGTCGGGTGATCCCAACATGCATCTGGGGCCTGCCCAGTGGTCCAGGGCAGGCCCCCAACACCAAGGTCCTTAGTTATTTAAATATATTAGCAGGTCATCGAAGTGAAAATTAAACGTCTCTAGACTGGGTAAACTCAGGGACATCATTAGCTGGTCTCCAGGGGTCACAGCTAACATGGCATGCCTCTGGGAGTTACTAAGATGCTGAATCTGCTCCGGTCTATCATGCATCTGCACCCAAAACTGCCCAATGTAGATACATGTAGCTGTCGGATCTCTTCAATTCACATCCCTGCACACTTGCCTCCACGGTTGACAGCTTTTCCAAGATATTATGCATTTCAGGGACTAGGAAGGTGTGTTTGTGAAGGTTGAAGCGTGACTGAGGCTGGGAGCATCCCATGTGCATCAGGCTTCTGCTGCCCATGAGAGTCAATGACCTGCATACCTGGACATGGAGGAGACTCCTCCAGAGGTAGCATCTCTACATTGTCCTGGATGTCTACCAACTCCGATATGTAACAATGTGGAGTTGTGTATCTTTAGGTAGGTCAGTAAATGTACCTGAGGGCATGGGTTGGATTGCATTTGTAGGAGACGATGTGACCTGAGGTACCTGTCTCCTCCTGGGAGATGTGCCAGGATCACTTGATCCCTGCAGGATGGTCTAATCAGCTCCTCCCTGCAGTGCCCTGCATGGCACCTTTAAGTGACAGTACATTGTGGGTGTGCATCTGTGGTTTTATCAGGGGGTTAATGTGATTCATGTGCATTGTAACAGAATGTGATTTATCAAATTCTCTCTGGTTCAAAAGTAGGATTTCAGTATACCATCTGATGTCCAACATTACCTCATATGGAATTGAGGCACAAAAACATGCCCTTCAAACTTGGCATTTCAAATATGTATTTTTCCTAGCCCATCCATTCCTGTGGATCAAATTGCTTTCTTGTTCAAGCATAATCCCCTCTGACAATGACAATAATACATTAATTAATCTTTTATAACACACTTAATACCAGAGACCAGTCTTTAAGTGCAAGCTGGGATTCAAACTTGTGTTGCTCTGCGCTGTCTTGCTTCCAAGACAAACGCATTGCCCCAGTGCTATTCTGCCGGCACTGAAATGCATGCAAACACCATTTCATTTCGGAAGTAATGGTTTATTACATTCTGACATCATAGTTCCTGGTTTACTATGAATGCGCAGGAAAACCAGCAATGGGCATGCTTAGCCCTAAGGAACTATAAGCATGCATTTTATGGCATGCAAATAAAATGATGATCTCTGAGGACTTTCCTATTTGTCACAAATGTGGGGTCTGGACTTTGATTGCTAATTGTTTTTCTTCAGTCCATCTAGCTTATGGACGTTCATAGTTTTGACCCAAATAGACATATGACATATATGGTTGAACTTGACTATGAACATGTGTTTCCCTGCAATTCTGCGTTAATGGTACTAACATTTGCCATTTGAGAGATAACATACTGTAGTTGGCAACCACAGACAGAATCTGAAGCCACCTTTTTGTAGCCTGGTGTCCTGCTCCATGCAGGTCAGTCTATAGCAACACCCAGGTGCCCATAGAAACACAGGGATTCGTACTGATTTTACTTACTGTTGGACTCTGCTAATAGCAGCCCGAGTCTTAGTGATCAGTCATAATAGCAATAGTGATTACTGATCCCCAGGAGCAGGCATGTGCGGACAGCAGATATAGAATCCGATTTGCTGCATAAGTGGTACACACAGCAACTTATCTTATGGGCAAATACCAATGCTTAACAGTGTGCCATGTGGAAGAGCAAGTACCATACATGTGGTGGCCATTGTATCTTCCCTATGGAATGTACACCTTTAAGAACACGTCTTAAAGACCTTTTTTGAGGAGAGATAGGGCCTATCATTACAAACATGTATTTATGAACACAATTTAATGTTTCCTTTTATTTTTATTTATTTATTTATATTGCACTGGAACCCGCAGGCATAAGGGCGCACACAGTAACAAATCTGAAAAAGAAAAAACAAACAAACCTTAAGAACAATTACAATATGCAGATTTTCAAAAAGAGTCACACGGGATTGTTATACATACAGTTGATCCTTAATCTAATCTGTTATCAATCCCAGGTTTGAGGAACCCCTGGGTAAGTATTTAAACAGCTTAAATATTATTGTAGGTTACTAGTACCACATCCAATCAAAATACACTCCGTATTCTTATCCGCACACCAATCCTCAATCTGAAACCTACGTAGGACGTTTAAATGATAAAATGCCTGTGCTCCAGAAAAAAGTTCCTTATGGTCTTGCTTTTATTGCTGGTTCCTTCAATATAGTACCCTTAACCTGGGACCATTGTGTAGGGGTAAGTTGTTCTAGTGAATTCCCCTCAAGCACCGGCGAGGATGACAAAATATGTTGAAGTTGTATATCCTCTGTGACTTTCTTTCCATTTGCAGTGGGAGAAGAACATGGAGCTTTCGTAAATTCTCGAATTGATTTATATCTTTCAGAAGCCCAGCATTTTCCAAGTTATTAGCATGGTAAACCAGTTCCATGTTTACCCCATTTGGAGTCTACATCCATATCAGAAACTTCGGGGGCACTACAGAGCATATCTGTTCTCCCAACATGGAGTCTCTATCTCCAGTGGTGGTGATAGGGAGTTGCCTCCTGCGACTAGGCACTTCTTATGATGGTCTGCCAAAAGGCAGCAGTCATGCCTCTTCAAGAGTTGTAAGTGCTTTTTGATGTCTACAAGCAGGAGGGGGTGGGTGGCACCTGCTTTCACAGTGACATGAATTTCTTCCCACATCTTCTAGTGAACAAGAAGCATCGTCTTGCCCATGTGAGACACAAAGGAGCAGACTTTCACCTTCTCACCTTCACTGTAGCACCTACCAGATAATAGGGCTGGTCACCAAAGAAATGCTGTTGCATCAATTGAATTGCTGGACATGGTTCAGTTGGACAACTTAATGGACATGGTTCTGGTGGACAACTTAATGGTGTGTGGTGTTGAGGGTGTACAGATGGTCAGGTAAGGCATGAGCCATAGGAAATTACTACAGGATCAGGATATTTAAGTAGTATCAGAAATCAGAGAAGGGAAGAGCAGAATTAGGGGTAGAGAAATAAGAGGCAAGTAGGACAGATTGCCAGTAGTAGAAACCAGAAGATTGTTCATGCAGGAGTTGGGGATGACGCAACATTAAAGCAGTAAATTCGGGATGTCTTGTCCCTGGTAGGGGTTATCTCATGGCTTTGCATAGGGTACAGGCATCCTTGCGGAAGCACTTTCATTGCCAGGGTCTGTCCTCTGTGAGTCTCCATGATTTTGGCAAAGTCTCTCTTGCAATGAAAACATACAGGTGTGAAACTGCATATGGGAGACATTCCATGGAGATATCCATATGGAAAATACAGTGTCCTTTCACTCTGCATGCAGACGTTTATGGAGGAACTCTTTGCCTTATATACCAGCACTATATATGGAACATAGTAAAACATGAACATCTGTCAGAAAAGGATGTTCACAACCAAATTCAGTACTGGCAGGGCTATTCTGGCAGCTTCTACACCCACATCACAATGTGCCTGGTAGCATAGCTCTTCGTGCCCACTCATCTGGCAGAAAGCATTTGTTTAATCTAACCAAAATATCATTCAGTCCAGATAATGTATGATCGTTTGATGGGCTCTTATTTCAAGCTTTTGGATTTAAAGCATACTTTGTCCATAAGCATCCTGTTTGGGCTTTCTAGCACTGTCTCTTCATGAGCTCTGTTGGTATTCCCAAAGAAGCCTTAAAGGTTTGGATATTGAGGCAATCTCGTACACATAAATAGTCCCTCCCCCTCTGTTATGCAACCCATTAGCTATACATGTTTGACGGAACCAAGGAGAACAGTAGTAGTCATCTGGCTTCTCTTTGAAGAATTCCCGTGGTTCTGTACTGGGAGAACTAAGAAAGGTGTGTAGTGGCTTATCGAGGCTGGTTTGGGCAGGGCATATCTGGAGCAAATCCGCTTAAGCTTTGTCAATTCCTGAGTACCCGAGGGAAGAAAAACCAATGTCCTTTTCAAAATACATTTCTTTTGTTGACTGATATGTATATGTCTATTTAGCCCATTCAACTAACCACTGATAAATCTTTAATGATGGCAGGCTCTGTGTGACACCATCCTGTTCCTGGTTTCCCCTTTTAAAATACATCAGCCTCATGCCTTCATGTTGTATAACAAGTCAATTGTTTAACAACACCCCTAAAACTTCATTTAGTCTGTTGGTAACATTAGTATATGCAGTCTATTTAACATCCGGTTCTGCAATTTGGAATCTGTTCCTGAACTGGAAATGGGCTGTTTGGTGGAGACTGATAAATGGATGTGGTAGATGATATAAAGATGCAAGCAGTAGAGATGAGAATGGAGTCAGTTATGGTGAAGATGAGGTAGCAGATTTATTCCAGAATTCACCAATTAAACATACATCATTTCTCATCATCGGGAGACATTAAGTTATGGTGGAAAAAGCAGCACCCATTAACAAAGGCTCTCAGTATTAAGGGGCATACATGGGACAAAGATACCTCTGAGATGCCCAGAGTTCCACATCATCCCATTCATGACAGCATCCACTCTTGTCACTCAAGCAATGGATTCATTCAGGAATCCACAATATATAGTATAATTGTATAATTGTTTACTACGCGCTTAATACCAGAGATTGCTTTCAATGCGTGGCTCGGGGTTCGAACCTGTGTTGTGCTGCGTTGTCTTGCTTACAAGACAAAACGCGTTGCCCCTAAACTGTCGCCCCTCACTAGCGACAAAGAACATACATGTAATTAACATTCTGGAGATAAATAACTGCTGTACAATTTGAACGATTCTGCCAATGCCACCAAACTGTTATAAAAATGTTTTTTTTCTCCTAGGTTAAAAGAGAAATTTCAGTTAAGATAACATACAGCCATTAAAAGTCTCTAATTCCCTAAAAAATATCTAACATATGCTTAATCACTATCCAAAGGTGAGACCTTTTTCAGGGGGAAAAGTGAAATGCACAAAAAACATGCAGTTGGACTTCAGCTCCAGAATCAAATTTCAGAGACTTTGCAAGTGAGCATAAATTAACACGAAGCCCATCAGTACAAAGGGAAGCAAGGAGCTAAAAAGTGCAACAGAAGAGTTATGACATGTCCTACTTCAGCACAGGTAGTCCCATACATTTTCCAGTAAAGGAAGGTAAAAAATACTGGCATACATTTTAAAATGAATGGCATCCCACTCAAACACATATTACCCATGTATTTATATTTATTTTTCATGTATTTACTAATATTTATTTATCTGCTGGGCTTTTATAAGGTGGAAACCAAGGACACAATTGTTTTGTAGTGCCCCCAAAGAAAAGGGAAGGAGAAATGTGATCTTTCCCAGGCTTTGGAAAACCTCCTGAATATTGAATTTCAAGACAGCAAGGGCATGGAGAAGAGCATATTGAGTTGTAAAAGCGAATAATACAATACGATAGTTAAGTGCAAGGGTGAAAGGAGAGTTGAAAGGGTTATGAGGGAGCTTACAGGATGTAGGGGTGGAGAGAGAAAGGAGAAGAGGTTACAAAAGTCCACATGCATATGGCAAGAATGGCTGGGTGGATGGAGAGAGGATATAGGTGTGTGATTACACATATTGAAGAACATATCAAGAGTTAAGGAAGACCAAAAGAAAATTCTCAGAAAGTCTGCAACTCTGCGTGCGTGGCTATGTGTGCTCAGGATTTAGTTCATTAGTGTTTGAATAAGATGGGAGAGATAAAGAGAAAGAAAGGAGATACAACATGAAGGACAGAAAGTCCATGCACAGGAGAAAGATCAGTTTACGAGTCTAATCTTAGTGAGGACGCAAGGGCAGAGATGAATAGTTTTAAAGGGGTTTGCAACATGATGCTCAAGGGGCTTGGCAGTCTATACGGTCATGGATGTTCAAGATTCAAGTCCATGATTTCCTGCATAAGCAATCTGGAAGTATCTGTCTTTTCCAGAAGTGGAGATAATTGCCCACAGTTCTAAAGGCAGGTGGGAAACCATTTCAGTGAGTTGGGACCACTGCACCTAAAACTCTGTTTCTAGTTCCATGTTCCCTAACTGTGGAAACATGGTTAAAATCAAGCAGCCAAAAACAACGCAGCGCAACGGCACAATGCCTCGAAAAACGAAAACGCTGAATCCCTGCATGTTCACAACAGAAGAACGTTGTGCGCATTACTTTTAGCACAAAATCTCAAAATGAAAACCACAAGGTCGTCCGACCACATACAGCTACTGTTTCCACGCTAGGTAGTCGCTCAATGTTGTTTCTCGGATCGCTGAAATCCCATTCGTTACCTCACGAGAGTGGGAAACCTGGAGGCAAATGTAAGTCGTCCTGACATACATTGTAAAAAAAAAAAGAAAACACACATTTCCTCTGTGCAATTTTATTCTACTTTTTATACAGCAAGGAAAGGAACCCACGAATCACATTATACCGAACATGGGGAGCTTGCGACACCCCACAACACCTGGTCGGTATAATTTGATTCGTCATTTTCCCTCTTGCCAAATGCGCTATTAAAGTGCATTCAGCAATTTTTATTCGATATTTTGGAGGGTTTCCGAAACAACCATCGATTTAAAACATGAAGGTCGTAAAGGCCTGAAAAGGTGTGATACCTTCTATCTGAGATAAATTGGTAAATTGTCCCAAAAAAGCTCTGCTGCAGAGAACTTTAAAGTTGAGGTACTTTCTGGCAGGCAGCCAACTGAGGGAAAGAAGGGCAGGCATGGTTTGATCTCTGGGTTAAATGTCCAGAATAAGTCTGGTTGGTTTGTTCTGCATAGCTTGCAGCTGTTGAGTGAGGTCTTTGGCGAGACCCAATCGGAAGCTACTGCAGTAGTCCCTGAGAGTGGGTATCATGCCAAAAGTCGCCTGAACTCTATGAGACATGCGCGTGGAGGAAGAAAATACCTCAGGACATGAAGCTGCAAGTGGAAGGGCATTGTAAATTCCTGTATTTTAGGGGCAAAGGACAAACGCACCCATGCACACGCTCAGTGAACACATGTACTATTTTGCCGAATGACCAGAAGTTTTTTTTTTTTTGCTACTTCAAAACTATCCCAGTGATTCGTATAAGGATTTATTAGGTTACCCAGATGTAGAATTTAATTTAGGGCCTCGCAAGGGAGGAAAGGCTTCTGCTACACCTCAAGGCAGCGCTGTGGGGAATGTTACACTTTTTTTCTGTTTCTGCTTCCAGCATACTTGCACTGAAGATTGAAAACAAATTTAATTATTCGGGGGGCAGGAGATAGTAGAAAGTGGGGCCATGAGGAGGAGGGTGGCAGATGGCTGCTTTTAGGAGGTGCAAATGTGCACGAAGCTGCATTGCAAGCCTAAGAGTAATGCAGAAACATTTGCAGGACACTTTTGGGAAGTCTGTTAATCCTTACCACCAACCCAATCTACAATGATGCCAGGCCAAATTCGACATGATAATTGCAATGCATAACTTAACTGCAGTAAAATAGTGTCTTGTTTATTGACTGTTGGTAAGTCAGGATGCGGGATGATTTCTCACACATGTGCTGAGTCGACCCTTGACCATCTGTGGTGGGCTTTACAAAAGGTGCAGCCATTGGGATAACTAATTACAGCATCATATTGAATGGAAAAGTTGTAAACCTCGTGAAAAGGTACTGTTGGCATGTTTCTGGGTGCATGCAATAATACAAGCATTTTTAAAGGTGGAAATCTGTGCAGAAAATCAGACTGAATGCAGTGGGAGAAACTGCAGTAAAAATCCACTGTTAGAAACCATAGCTTACATTTTCACATGTACAAAACAGGCACAAATCAGGGGGTTGGGTCAATATAAAAGGGGGACAGAGGCACATTTATTGCAACATAGCATTGTGGAGGGAGCAGCAGCTTACTACATTGCTCTAAGGAAGATACCAATTCTAATATCTGCCAACCTGGGGAGGAACAGCAGCAGGCAGCCCAGACGCCTCCTATCAGCCTGCCCAACATCCCACCATGTAGGCATCCCATTGTCCTGCCCAGACTCCATTCTCTCTAGCAGTCAGCTATCATTTCTTCTAGACAGAAGCAACATCAGCATAGGGGGGGAGGAGGCATCAGGGGGTGTCAAGGCTGTCTTCCCTGTATATTCCTGACTCCTACCAGCTGGAAACAGCCATAATACTATCAATCTTGGACGAAATCCATGATGGCCTTGTTAAATGGGATATTATATCGTGCCTCTTTTATTGTATATACTGGCCTAAGCCCAGTCGCTCTGCGAAGAAATCCGCGTTGCAAAGTTCCGATCTTAGATCGATTTAGCTGCCATTTTAGGTTCATCTGCCATTTTGAATCTCACTCCAAAGTCACCCTGTGTTCTAAAATGGTGGACAGTGTTCTTCTGTTTGGAACTTGGCCGTCCTGACCTCTACATATAAGTTAATGTATAGACTGCTCGCAGGCCAAATGTTAGGGTCATGTAAGGAGACTTTGTCCTTCGTTGACCTGTAGATCGAGAATTACCTGTGCCAACGAAACTGGTCCGCGAGCATATATTAAGCACAATGTTGTTTAATTACTGAATGTGAACACTTGTTGAACTGCATTGTATAAAACATGTACGAAGGCTTAATGTTAGATCCAAAGGTACACTGTTGCCATTGTGACTTATTTGTGTATAAACTAGGAATAATCCATATGCATATAGGTGAATAAATTAGAAGTGAACGCGGCACGAACCCCTAGCTCGAGGAATGATTAACCTGTAGATGGGCTGGACATCATTTTAGAAATTGTATAAAAAGAGTGAGTGTTCTGATGTACAGCCCCACTCATTCTCACACCGAAAGGGCTGGTATTCGCTGTGATGTACTGAGGGCCAGATAGCTATCTGATACTTTGTTTCTTTGAAAACTGTTGAGTTATAGAATAAAGATCTGTGTATCTTTGTAAACCCGTGTTTGGTGTAGTTCCTTTTGGGGTACTCAGCCTCGATATTCTCTTTTTGCTTTTACAGATGGCACCCGAATAGGGACCCTCAAGATTGATGCCAGCTCGTTCAAGGTTGACACGGCTATCGGACCAGGATCGGACGGTGTTAAGGGGGCACCTTTCTTGGATGAGACACGACACCTCAGCAGTGCTGCACGACCCGATCCCTGGACGGTGAGCATGCAGTCCGAGTCGGCATCTTGACGAGGGTCCATATATCGAGGCGGGCAGATTTGCCGAAATCACCAACCACAAGGAAATCTTTGTTAGAAAACTTTCTAATCCGATCGGACCTCCTTAGGATTTGATCAGATGAGTCATGACCCGATTCTTAAGTATCCTGATAATTTGTTTTGGCGCATTGCACTCGCAAGCTCAATTATTGACCAGGTAACATCAGTAGTCTTATATGCCTGGGAAATTGTCTGCCTGTTTTAGGGCATTATTCCCCAAGGACAGACAATCTTTGGAATTTGGCTGACCGGCACCAATGGAGGGGTCGCCGGTGTGTACTATGTACTATAAGCACGGCATTGGTAGTATATTATTTAATGGTATTTGGCACAGACAAACTAGACATGTCTCGGAACTTCAGTGGCCAATCAATGGTGTTTTGAAATCCCTTGTATTGAATACTTAGAATCTATATTATTGAAGAAAAAGGCTAGATCTCCAGCATTTGATGTATTACAGAATTGGAAGAAAGAAGCTTTGCAGCAGCTCAAGAGTAGAGAGAAGCACGCGCGCCTTCATATGACGAACACCGAAAAAGCGTTGTTGTATGACCAAAATAAACAGTCTGAGTCAATTAGGAATATGGATAGGGCTTTTTCATTTGGGATTCAGAAAATGTACACTTCTAAAGACTTTCATGTTTCTGATGAACTTATCGATAAACTATTAAACGAACAAAGGCCTGGTGCCACTGCGCCACATCCATATGTTCCTCTTCCTGCTGTGATTCCTCCTCCCATAGTTCCTCCGGCTCCTCCTATTGTTCCTCCTGCTGTTCCTCTTCCTCCAGTTGTTGTTCCTCCTCTTGTCATTGGATCTCCACCCATTCCTCCACCTTTGCCTGCTGTACCAGTAATAGCACCTCTGTTCCCTGATGTTCAAAACTTGCCTACTCTCCCTCTTCCAAGTGGTTCGACACCACTTGTAGTAGATCGGGGAGCGGGATTGAGGGTTGTAACTCGTAATACTGTGTCTTCAGAGAAAAACATGAGTTAACTGTGTGGGCTAAGCATTGCATGGAGAAGGGTGAACAAGCTGATGTTTTTGCCACACTTTCTAATATAGACAATCTTCCTGAGAAAAACGTTTTTATTGAAGGATTAGGAATTCATTTATGTGTAATGTGGAACAGGTGGAATGATACAGATCTCCCACAAGGATTGAGGGATCTGAATACTTTAGTGTTCTCTAGAGATACTGTGGAGAAGGTGCTAGAGCATGTTGAGAGGATTCTTGAGTATAGAAGGGAGCTGGAAAGGTTACGGAATGAAGATGAAGATCGTGATAGCTTGGATGTTTTGTTCGTACAGAAACGGTTCCTTCCTTGTCGGAAATCGATAACTGAGGAAACACGAATTTGTACGAAAGATGCGATTACCTGGATCTCAGACATAGAAGTATATGACACTTATAGTCAGTATACGCCAGAAATGCAGAGGAAAGTGATACATGTAATGGTAGAGTACCTACAGGATGAGTGTTAAAAAAAGAATATTTGTTGTCCCGCAGAGTTATTGAGTATTTATAAGAGGGCTTTTTTGTTTGACACTTCTTCAGCTGCTTTAGCGCTCGATTTGGCTCTGTTGCTTAGTAAGCGTTCGGAGCTGCCTACTTCTCAGTTGCCTATGAGAGAGGTCCCTCCAACATTTTTCCCAAAAGTAGAGATTCCCGCTAATCCTGCAACAGGCGCAGTTGCTCAAGATATTCCTGCACATTATGTGACACAGTTTGTTCATATCCCGTTCTCAAGACAGGAAGTGAACACCATTAAACAATCTCTTCCCGACATTAGGAAGAATTCGACAGGGTTCTACAAAGAAATAGAGTCTGTCTTGCAATCATCAGTATTCACCTTAAGTGATATCGATTTGTTATTTCGCGTACTCCTGCCCGTTGACTTGTGGAAACAGATTAGAACTGTAGATGATGTACCAGGGCTATGAGATACATGGAATAACATGGTTAGACTTGATGGAGAAAGGCCAGCTGGCGAAAGACCGCCTCAGGTAATTCTGGCTTTGCCTGACAGAACAGTTACGAAATTGAAAACTATAATTCCTAAAAAGAGAATTATTTGGGGCAAGCTTACAGCCTGTGTCCAAGGGAAGTCTGAGGGTGCTACCGAGTTCTTTAATTGGTCGAACAGGTATTTTCAGATTTCAGTGGACAAGACTTAGGCACAGAGTCTGGGAAAAGATTATTCGTGGACAACTTTGTGTGTGGATTTCTGCCTGACATCCAGTCGCAAATTATGTTGCTTGGCAAGCGAATTCTCAGTCAGAGTATTGCACATGGCTCAGTACTATGAGAATCGTGTCAATAACGAAAAAGAAAGAGTTGAAAAGAGGAAAGGAGACTTAAAGACGAAAGTACTATTGCAGCAAATTGTTAGAGGCCCTAGAGGGGGTAATTCGCAATTTGAGGTCAGTAGGTTCGACAGGGAAATGCGCCCTTGGGTCCTGTAAACATTAACCAGTGTGCTTATTGTAGACAAGAGGGTCATTGGCGTGCACAATGCCCGATCCTCCAGCAGAGGTCAAATAACACATTTGGAAATATGGGTAGACGATCCAGAGGTCGCCCAGGTGTAGCGGGTCCTGGTAGAGGTCAGTTTCCACAGGATTCACAGCAACCTTTTTCACAGGACAATCAGGCATCGAGGTTGGATAATCGAAACATTTTTGGTCTTCCTTCTGCTGCTTACCTCTCTAAAGAACTTCCTTTTGATGACATTCTGTTTCGCTAGGATTGCCCAAAACAGGGTTTGGAACCAACGCCTATTCCCGTTAATCAGAAAGGTCCCTACATTGAGATGTTAGTGGGAAATAGGAAACATCTATTTTTGATAGGTACAGGGGCACAGAAGTGTTCCACTGACCATTCGCGGGTTCCAAACATTCCACTGTCAGGGCAAACCAATGTTTCTGTAGGGTTTTCTGGCACACCAGTTGTCTGTCCGATTTCTTTGCCGGTACCGATTACCTTGGGTCCATTTTTGGATCTTTTGACTACGAATTGTGGAGAGAATTTGTTGGGGTTGAATCTGTTGAAGGAATTAAATGCAGTAATTAATTGTTCTTCTGATGGAGTGCGTTTGATGATTTCACCACAGCAACTTTCTGTCTCTCGATTCTTGACCAGACCTTTGCCGCCCGAATTTAGTGATGTTCCGGTGTGTTTGTGGGCTATTGATGATAATGACGTAGGTATCTTGCAAATTGAACCTGTTAGATTATCTTGAAACATGGAGTAAAGCTGCCACGTATTCCCCAGTATAAGATCTCGGTTAATGGTGAGCAAGCCTTGAAATGCATCGTCTCTGATTTTGTGCATCGAGGGGTGATTGAGGAAATTGCAGGTAGTTTGTGCAATAGTCCGATTTTACCCGTGTACAAGAAAGGCAACAATGCAATTCCTTTTTGTTTCATAATTGATCTACATGCCATCAATAAGATCGTTGCTCCACAATTTCCAATGGTGCCTGATGTGACGACAATATTAACCATGATCCCTGCTTCAGCTACTCATTTTAGTGTCGTGGATCTAAAGAACGCTTTCTTTAGTATTCCTATACACAAAGACAGTAGATACTTGTTTGCGTTCACCTTAGGGGGATGTTTGTTTACCTTTACCCGTGCACCGCAAGGTTACACGGAAAGTCCTAATATCTATAGTAGAGCTTTGAAAGAGCAGCTAGATACCCTTGAGTTGCCCTCTACTTGTACACTGATTCAATATGTTGATGACTTGCTTTTAGCTGCTGACTCAGAGAGCGCTTGTAAGGAGGGCACTGTGTTTGTTGCTTATTCATTTGGCTAAACATGGACATAAAGCTTTGCTTAAAAAATATCAATATTGTTGTCAGGAGGGAAGAAGATTGACGCCTGAATGGATAAAACTAATTTCTAGCATGTCTGTCCCAAATGCGCAGAAGGAAGTGGCTTCTTACTGTAGTCAGTGGACCCCCAATTTCTCATTAGTGATTAAACCAATGTTGGCTTTGACGAAGAAGGGCATTTCTTCGCCATTGACGTGGAACTTGGAACACCAGCAAGCATTTGATCTGCTCAAAACTGTATTGTGCTCGGCACCAGTTTTGGGCACACCAAACTATGAACAGGCTTTTGTGTTCTATGTGCATGAATGTGATGGATGTGCTTTGGCTGTATCAATGCAGGAACATGGAGGGAAGAATAGGCCGTGTGGCTACTTTTCTTCCGCCCTTGATTCTGTAGCATGCGCTTTGCCAAGATGTTTGCGAGCTATCGCTGCTGCTGCTGCGTCCGTAAAACAGAGCGAGGGAATGGTCCTAGGCCATGCTTTAACCCTGATGGTACCTCACTCTGTAGATGTTCTACTAAATAGAACACAAACGCAACACCTCACCTATGCACGATTAACGAGAAATGAATTGATCTTGTTTGCACCGCACATACAAATTAAGAGGTGTTGTGTTCTTAATGCAGCTGAACTTTTACCTTTCTCGCAAGGTACTGCTTGCAGTGACGAAGAGTCACATGACTGCCTTTACACTACCGAACAACAGACTAAAGGCAGAATTGACCTAAAGGACACTCCTTTGAATAATTCACTAGGGGAGCTGTTTTGCGATGGCTCCTGCTTCAAACTTCTGGATGGTACATCCACAGCTCTTTATGCAATCACTACATTGAGCACGGTCGTGGAAACCAAGAGAATCATGCATAACTCTGCGCAGGCCGCAGAGATTATAGCATTGACCCGAGCTTGTGAACTTTCCAAAGGGCTTACAGTAAACATATATACTGACAGTCAGTACGCCTTTGGGGTGGTTCACAACTTTGGTTAATTTTGGGCAGAAAGAGGTTTCTTGACTTCACATGGTACAAAAATTCAACATGGCTCGTTGATAGTACGGTTGCTCTCAGCGCTTGCACTCAGCTAGCTATCATAAAATGCGCAGCGCATCAGAAGATTGTAGATCATGTAGGAAAAGGGAACGCTTTTGCTGACCAGATAGCCAAACAGACTGCCACTGATCTCTGTTCAGAAATGTATACTTCAAGGGAAGCCACAAATGCCTGTACTTTGGATGAGGGTATTGATTCCGTAAGGGATATCCAAGCTGATGCCACATTAGAAGAAGCTAAGAAGTGGGCTGAGGGTTTGGGGAAACTGGATCATGATGGGTGTTTGGTGGACAAAGTTGAAGGGAAGTGGTTACTGCCTGACGCATATATTATGATGATGGTTTTTATGGCTCATGCTCCCACACGCTCGTAAAATCACTAAAATGTTGCAAAATATGTGGGTAAATGACAAAATCCCTAAAGTAGCTGAACGCTTCGTTCAGGGGTGCATGATTTGTTTGCAGCATAATGTGGGAAAGGGCACATCAACTCCTAGGGGTAGTTTTGGTCCACCATTTGTCCCCTTCGAGGTTATTCATTTTGATTTTATTGAGATGGAGCGTTGCAATGATTTCAAGTATGTGTTAGTCGTCATCTGTGCTTTTAGAAAATGGGTTGAAGCCTATCCTGTCAAAGATGCCACAGCTATGACCACGGCAAAGACTATGTTAAAGGAATATTTTCCAAGATTTGGTTTGCCGAGAGTCACCTGGTCGGATAATGGTCCACATTTTATCGCTGCTGTAATTCTGCAGATATGCGCGGGATTACAGATCGATAAGTGGTTCCATTCGGCTAGACACACTCAGAGTGCTGGACTAGTAGAAAGACACAACGGTATCATCAAGAACAAGCTTGCTAAAACGTGTGCCGGCACAAAACTAAAATGGCTGGATGCCTTACCGATCGTGTTGTTATCTATGAGAATGACCCCTCAAACTAAGACTGGGCTCTCTCCCTTTGAGGTGGCCATGGGTAGGCGAGCTAATATTTGGAATTCTCTGAAGTCTCGTTCTTTACGAGACATCGAAAATGTACTTCTCTGTGACCATTGTGGCCAGCTAACTAAAAATCTGTATTTGATTTATCACCAGGTGCAAGAGGCTTTACCTGTACGGTATGAGGGTCCCAGTCACAGCATACAACTGGGAGATTGGATCCTCACGAAATCGTTTGAGCGATCTTGTTGCCTCGCACCTCGTTGGTGGGACCCCTTCCAAGTTTTGCTGGTCACACAGACTGCTGTGCGGGTAGCAGGCCGGAAGCATTGGATACACACGTCACACACCAAGAGGATTCCACACCCAGTGCCACACAATACAGTAGATACAGAACCCCTCACCAATGCTGTAACCAACGATCACGAAGCAGCGACCATCATTGAGAGTGCATCTGAGACTCTCCCTGAGCCCGTGAGGTCTGGGGAAACAGCCATTTCATCTCCACACTCTACAACAGTTTTGTTTCCGGAAGTTGTTCCAGATTTTGTTTCTGATCTTGCTTCCGTCCATTCGCCACTTCCAGTGGGAAGTGACGACACGTTGTTCACAGATCACTCAGTACCAGGCACCACAAGGTACGATCTGCGTCTGAGGAAATAGACTTACTGCACGGTTTGGCTGTGCCATCAAGGAAAATCATCGAAGGGCTTGTCTTTTTGGCGCGATCATTTGTACATAAGGGGATTCTGTTGGCTAGGGTTTGTGGAAGGACTAAGAAAACGCTCGGCCTGGAGGTCGCCAGCAAATAACATTGGTGCTTTCGTTTGAAGAATACAATGCCTGCAACCGCTCCCTCACGCACAGAACAGATAAAAAAATGTGTGACCAGCTGCGGAAATGGACAACCCAATGTATGGGCCACGAAAACATATTGCTGTCTTGTTATAATGTTAATTGGTTTCACAATAGTCATTGTCTTAGGTTTCTGGTATCTAGAAGAAGTACATCCGTTCGAGAATTTGTTACCTACCGAAAATGTACCTACTGTTCCTACTCCTTTCATGCATCTGCATACTCTATCTTCTAGAGACTCTCAGCACAGACAGAGTTATCACAACAATACACTATTACTCATCATGAATGTTACACATGCCATTTTTAACAAATCTAATTGTTGGATCTGTTCACATTTACCGCAGCATGGGGATAAGGGGCTAGGTTGGTATATTCATCCTTTACCTTTGAAAACTGCATGCTATGCTTCTCTTAGAGCACTATTCTTTGGCCGATGGAACGATAGCATCTCAGGGAACTTCGATGGGACTAATTTGAACGAGTTTGAAAAACGTGTTCTGATGCCCCTGGGATGCTCACTTTTTTCTTGGGCATGGAAACTACTTTCGGTCTTGCTGATTATTTTGTTGTTTCTTTGTTGTTGTGTACAATGTCTTCCTGGTTTGTGTTTGATGTTAGGAGGATGTTGTGCGCAAGCGATGGGTACATTAGGACATAAAGTATATGCCCCAGAGAAGATCTCCAATGAATATGTGCTGAAAGAAATCTTAGTATCTGATCTTATGGCAATTGATATCTCCGATGGTGATTCGGGATGTATGGACATTGAGACGTGGAGTTACTCGTAAAGTGACTAGAAGTGGATTTGCGCTTGGCTTAGGCCAAAAGGAGGGTTTGTTGAACGGGATATTGGCCCTCATTACGACCCAGGCGGTAAGTTACCGCCTGGGCCGTGACTTTAGCACCATGGCGTAAACTACGTTTACGCCATGGTGGTTGGCGGATTTACCGCCCCATTCCGACCTTGGCGGGGCGGTAAGTCCCCAATCCCCATTTACCCTTCCCCATTCCCATTTTTGCCCCATAGGGCATAATGGGAGTGGGGAAGGCGTTAATTACGCCACCGTAAATTACGGTGGCGTAATTAACTCCATGGTCCCTTAGCGCCATGGATTTTAACACCTGCTAAAAGCAGGTGTTAAATCCGCCATGGCGCTAAGGGACGTCGTACTCAGGCGGTAAGGGTCGGCGCTGTTTACGGCGCCGTAAACCCCTTACCGCCTGAGTTGTAATGAGGGCCATTATATTGTGCCTCTTTTTATTATATATATTGGCCTAAGCCCAGTCGCTCTGCGAAGAAATCCGCCTTGTAAAGTTCCGATCTTGGATCGATTTAGCCACCATTTTAGGTTCATCACCGTTTTGATTCTCACTCCAAAGTCACCCTGTGTTCTAAAATGGTGGACAGTGTTCTTCTGTTTGGAACTTGGCCATCCTGACCTCTACATATAAGTTAATGTCTAAACTACCCGCAGGCCAAATGTTAGGGTCATGTAATGAGACCTTGTCCTTCCTTGACCTGTAGATCGAGGATTACCTGTGCCAACGAAACTGATCCGCGAGCATATATTAAGCACAATGTTGTTTAAATACTGAATGTGAACACTTGTTGAACTGCATTGTATAAAACATGTACGAAGGCTTAATGTTAGATCCAAAGGTACACTGTTGCCATTGTGACTTATTTGTGTATAAACTAGGATTAATCCATATGCATATAGTGTTGCACTTGCATGCAAGTGGTTCACTCCAGGGCATTGTGGACGTGCACATTACATAGTCCTTTTATTTTAAAATTCTAACTCAGTTCCTGGAGGCCACCGTGAGCTGCTTTGAGCAGTCTTACCAGCAGGCAGGCCATCAGTCTGCAACAGACTAAAGAAATGAGGGACATGGCTGTGTCCAGTGCAACACCAGTGTAGAAAAACCTGTTATTGCGAAAATTACATAATTGATTCTTTATCTGAAAGCACTCCAAACATCATCACTCAAGGACATCGCATTTACAATTAACATTATAAAATCACTTACTGAATGAACATGCATGTTGATTAGGTACCTGAATGACACTGACATGGCCCACAATGATCTTGCACAATTCCTATGCAGTGTTCTGTAAGGCCGAGTCCCTTTTGTATCAATACAAATCATCCAAAGAGCCAAAAAATGTGATGCACGAGATATGAGAAAAACAAAACTGAATTTAACTGCCTGGGCCAGGATATACCTAACAGACATTCGAATTCAAGTAGAGAAAATGTCTAGTTATATAACAATTACATAAAGGAAAAGACAACAAATGTTACAAACCTCATCAATTTTCATTGGCTGATATGTTTATCAATATAGGTGCTTCCATTAATTTTCTAACTTAATTGGTCTATTGTAACCATATAATAAAAGTGGCATGCTTGGTGGTTAGCTCATGTACAGTGAGATAATTTCCCTTCTCCCGTGCTACTATTGAACAGAAGCATAAGACACATGTATTTGTCCAAACTAGTTTACAATTAGGTGCTCCAGGAGGAGTAGATGTAGGGTGAACTATTACGGAAATCTTGACCAATAATTGTGAGATGTGAGCGTGTGACACATAAAATCTAACTTTTTAGTCCTCTTTTTATTTACCTCAGCCGTTGGCACCACCATAATGCTCTCATCATTGTTGGAAAAATTACTTGCACTCTTCCTGTTCTCATTAATTAATCTGACCTGCATTAGACACTATGCGCTGGCTTTAGCTACTTGCAAGCTTTGCCCCTTCGCAATGGCGTAAATGTGTATACTTTATATGCATATGAGTGTTCGGGCATTGCATATTATTGTAAAATTGTCTTTGTTTATTATTACATTCACATGGTGTGAGTTGCGGTACTAATCACTATATTTTAAGTACTTATATGGTAGAGACAACAGTGCTTTGCATATCTTCTTTTCTAACAGGGAGCATTTTGTAATTGTACTTTACCATACAGGGGGGAGTGTGGTGCTGTGTTTATTCTTATCTGCATGACCATACCTCTTCATGTCTTGATTTTCAACTCCTGCGCACTTGAGACCTTCATTAAGTTATGTTTGGTTGTTCTGCCTAGGGACATACATTGTTATATGTCTCTGAAATATGGCTGTGGGGACTGGCAGACTTGAGGTGTTTTGACCAATCAGTGTAAATTGTCTTACACACTGGGAACACTTAAACACTGGGAAAGCATTTGCCCTCTTTACTTTAACCAATCATTGCGTGGCATTCAGCCTTTGGTTGTGTGAATTGTTGCAACTTGGAATGTGTGTGCCTTTCTGTGAGGGTCTAGAAAATGTTCTCTACTGTGGGGTAATGGGGAGTTTTCGTGCTTTAAGAAAAGCTAACTGAATCTTGGGGCCTACATTTATTGTTTATTCAGCTAATGCATGACATCAGCGATTTATTGTTCGTCATTATAAACTCTTATATATTTCTCTGACTTATTTTAGACACTGCTGGATCTAATTTAGGGTACATGGTTATGTGCATCAATGAGGTGTGTTTTATGGTTTAAGTAAAGCATGTCTCCTAGTGCCTTGTTGGGCCTATGCGGAAAACCCTAAATTACATGGGGCTGCTCGTGCCTTTCATAGCGAGTTTCGCAGCTTGTATTTTCTTACACATTTAGGTCATTGCATACATTCTCCTATATTTTTGTACTTCCCTTCAGTTCAGAACTGAGCCCTTTTACGCCATCAGCTGGTTTATAAATATCAAGCCAGCATCAAGCAAAGTGGCCAGCAAGTGCAGATTGTAATGCTGTGCTTTCTGCATTTCTTGGCATTGCTCTCTTTTATCACAAATCTCTGCAACTGCAGCTCTAATTGAAGACTTTCTCACATAAAAGGAGTGAATTGCATGCAATGTGTGTGCACATCATGCAAAGTGCACAGCATGTGCAGGCGCTGGCTGTGGCCTGGTACGGTCGGTGAGCGTTATTTTTTTTTCTGCAAATATGCCTGGCAAGAATAAAGGGTATCAGCTGTGCAGTAATGGACACTTTAATCTGATGGTAAAAATGCAGGCAAAAAGACGTGCAGCAAGAAAAAAAAAACCCTTGTGAGGGATTTTGGCTGCTCAACTGTGGAAAATGAGGAAAATGAACTTTTATCGCTGTCTGTGATGAACGCAGGGAAAATCACTGACTGTTTTCAATTTAGCAACCTCAGTAACAGCCTAGATGATGTGAATGATGATCTGATTAATTAACCTGTGGAAGAAATTATTATTTTATCGATGCCAGAGATCTTTTCTCCTTGTCACAAACAGAAAATTTCCTGTTGCCTCCTATTGACATTAACTCACTCCTTCATTTATGTCATAGTTTACAGCGAGAGTCGTTTGGTTTTCCTTTACCTATCTCGCCTATTCAGCAGCCAGACATTGCAAGTAATATAACTGGTTTTGATTGATCAAAATCACTGGATTTAGTTAGAATTGCTGACTCACAGAAGGAGCATGCTGAGTGTAACTCAACATTTTGCTCTGAGCCTGAGTCATCATGTTTTTAACAAAGAGAGAGAGACTCTTACAATTGTTAAAGCCCTGTTTACTCTCTGTATGAATATATCTAAGAAGCAGAATAATCTTTGTAACATTGTTGCAAAGATAGTGGATGTGATTCTTGAACATAGTGTTCCTAACTATGTTCAGAAGTGGTAGGAAAGTGTGCCCACTGTATCATTGGACTATTTGTAGGGTGAGACTTTACCAAGTATTTTGCTCCTTCTAACGGCTCAATTTGTGTAAATGGCACAGACACTCCAACCTCCCTGGCTTTTGCTGATGGGACGACTATTCCCAGTAATTCCTTAGGGAGCCCATTTCCCCAATCACACAGAGTGCAGAGGAGTAATAAAAGGAAAACCAAGAGAAGAAGTTAAAAAAAAGTGGGTGCTTGGTTGGCATACTTATTATGCCTAAGCCTTTAAGAACAAAATACCACTGTGCTGGCTAACATTTCATCCGATAATGGTGTGTGTATCCCTACCTAGAAAAGTTAGGTTCTGCTTATGCCTTCGACAGACTCTTCTAAATCGAAGAAATTAAAAGATCCTTCCACCTTGCACCCTCTTGATAGCTTGCTTCAAAAGCCTAACAAAATTCCAATAAAAATTGTGGTAGTAAATACCAGTACATCTTCTAATTTTTCTTCATCTGAGCATAGCCTGTTGGAAAGTGAAGTGGATATTTATATGGCTATAGTAGAGGTTAACAGAGTCAGATTTGCCACTCTTGTTTCTAATTTGCTCCGGGATGTTTCCTCTCTGGTGGACAATGAACTAGTTAAGGATTTGGCTCCTCAGGAGAGAGGCACTTTGGGTATGTCCTCTCCTGAAAAAGCTTCATCCTCATCTACTCAACTTGGGCCTAGTTTGAACAAGCTTGGAGGAAGTACACTTTTAATTACGAATTGTTTGCAATAAATAATTGCCCTTTTCTGTACAGGCACACAGTTTAGCAGCTATTGCCTGATGTTCCTCAATATGGATGATTGCTTCCAATTACATTAACTAGGTTGAAATTCCTATGACTACCAATACTTCTAATTGGTCCTTAATTTTATCTCTCCAGTCATAGTTGAAATTGTTTTATCCTTTGCACATGACTTTTTGAGGATGGGCTATGAATGTGAGTTATATGTGAGAAAGTTGATGAGGAACCCTTGAAGCTAAATAATATGGGTGTTTCCAAGTATCTGGAAGATCGGTTGGTGCTTTTAATGAAGTCAGCTATTGATCAAATTAAACGGACACATCATGGTTCTTCTGGAACCTTGGGCCCTACTGTAGGAGAGGGTGATAAAAAGTGAATATGGGTAGATTTACAGCTTAATGAATATATATTTCCACAATGTGTGGTTTCCTCATTGTACACTAGGGGCTATTACTCAATTTTGAGGAATGATAATAGGCTCAAGATTATTCTTGATTCTGACCTATTTACATTGCAAGATATATGGCTTATGGATAAGATGGTGATTGATGGGTATTCGGTCATACAGAGGTATGCATAACAAATGCATGGGTAGACCATCAGGTGGACTTATGTTAGGTGTAAAATCTACTTTTTTCACTTTTAGAATATGGTACAAGCTCTACCCATCCTTTAGTGCTCTCTGCAGTTCAGATGCCTAATCAGACGGCTCCTATGGTTAAGATTCTTGAAGTTAATATTTATGTTTAATCAGGATGTAATTATGAATGATGTTGATTCTATTTTGTCTAATTGGATTTATAATTACTTCAGTCAGCAGTGTATTGTACTGGGCAACCTGAACGCTATCTGTGATTATTTTCTTATAGATTACGAACTGGCTCTGTGAGGATTTTATTTGAGAGCTATTGGATGATATCTCTTAATCCTATAGGTGCGATTTAATCTGCTAACTGTAATAGCTGGTCTAATTTGGCTATGCATTCAAGGATTGATTACTTTTTTGTAACAATACAACTTTGAATGTCTGGATTATGAGTTTGATGTGATATGCAATGGTCTCAGTGATCGTGCTGTACTCTGATGTGTTTTGAAAATGGATGCGAATGAAAATAGGGAAATAAGGTTGTATGTAATATTCAGGGGAGGAGGTTCTACTGGAATATGACTAATGTTGGTAAATGTAATATGAATCTCGTTTATAATTTTTGAATGTTGAGAATATCACCCATGTTATTAGTATTACATATATCCAATTATCAACCTCTGAAAAATTTCTTATATTTTTTAATAAGAAGCTATATAAGAAACATGATGCCGAGACTGTAAAGAAAAAAGATTTTACTGCCTGACATTAGAAAAATAAAAAGGCTATTCAGGAAATAAAAAAAGGATCCCTAGTCTAAAAATAAAGTTGAACAATTGGTTGAAATCGCATAGTCTATCGACTAGTAATGTGCATTAGCAGATTGCCTTTTCTGCACTAAGGGATAGGGATAGTCACAATTGTTGGCATTCATTTTGAAAACATATGCTGACTAGTGATGAAAAAGAAATTAATCCTATCTCTGAGGAGAGTTGGATAAATCATGTATCTTCTATTTTTAATAATAAGAATTTTGCTTTGATTTAAGTTGTTCATCCTGGGCATTATTGTCCACTGGATGGAAATGTGGACACACCTTGGTTTACTTTTTGTGTCCAGGATATTGAAGATATCATAAAGAAACTAAAATCTTCAAGGGATCCCGTCCCTTATCGGCTAGCCAATTTGGTGGTTAATCGTTCTGGGCAAAACTCCTGTATGTCATGTGTATAGTAATTGTTAGAACTAGAGTTATAGCATCCAGTTTGAGGAAATCTCTACTTGTTCCTGGCTATAAGAATGGGCCTAGATTCAACACTGTTAATTATCATGCATTGACCTTATCTGATTCCATTTAAAAAAAAGTCTATGTCTTTTCAAAAAACAGAATTAGTGGGTGTTGGAAAGAAACCTATTGAAACCTCAGCAGACTTGCCTTAAAAAGGGTTTTAACACTCTGCACAACATAAAGATGCCATTTAACCTTATCCAGTCTACTATTCAAGCCAAGGACCAGTGATTGTTTTAAGGGTGCAGGAAGAGGAGACTGACATACAGGTGGCATGGCTGTTGGCATACATATTTATTAGATCAACATATAAATAGAAAACCCTACCTCTCCCTAACTCTTAGAGGGGGTTCCCTACCTCAACTAAAATACTAAGGAATCAGTCAGGATGTTCATGTAAATCAAGAGATCACTGCCCTGTGTAAAAACCCTCCTTCTTTCCCTTGCACTAGTAACAAAACTAAAGAGGCAATGGATCCTCTGGACAGTGCATCAAAGTTCCAATTGTAGGTGGGACCTTTAACTGAGGGAGTGACTCCTTTCCACAGGCCTCAATCCCTTTCCATAATACAAAACAAAGTTCCAGGTTGAAATGACAACAAGCAGTAAAATTCTCAGTTCAACTCAAAGGGTAATGTTCTGATTCTTAGGAGGGAGTTTTACCTGAGGGAACAGCTACGTTCCCCAGGTCTCAATCCCTTTTCAAGGCACAACACAATGTTCCAGATTAAAGTTCCAAATCAAACATCTGCATTCCTTATTGCCCATAGTTGTTTCTTCACTATTGGGTTTCTGGAGAATGTCTCCCTTCTCCTTGTCTTGCACTCGGTAGTTTCAGAATGCCAGGTGGAATGGCTCCCTTCCCTTGGCCTTTTCTCATGTTTGGTTTGCAGTTCACAATGCCATGGGAATGACTCCCTTCACCTGTTCTTTTTCAGGCTTGATTTGCATATCACAATACCAGTGAGAATGTCTCCCTTCCCCTGGCTTTTTCTCAGGCTAGCTTTGCATAGTTCACAATTGCTAAAGGGATCTCAGATCCTCCTCTACATCTTGTTGGCTTGGGCCACTTGGTTCATTCTCCTTATCAAGCTTTGCCATGAGGAAGACATCTCATTTCTGTGTGGTGCCCGACTCTGGTCTCTCTTGCTCCTTAGATTGAGCAACTAGTCACTCTCTCTTTCCAAGTACTGTCACAAGGAAGAGACCTCAATCTTGGCTGTGGTCCTAGACCCTGCTTTCTCTTCTGTTTCTCTCACCAAGTACTGTCAGGAGGAAGATACATTGTCTGTTTTCATATGTGGGTCCCAGACCCTGCGTTCTCCTCCATTTTGTTCTGCCCAACTTGGCTCCCTGTCTCGCCAAATACTATCACAAGGAAGATACCTAATTTTTGTACATGGGTCCCACACCCCAGTTTCAAAGCTCCCACCGGCACTGGCGTCTATCCCTTTACCGTCGCTGGCCTCTGGATGCACCTCCTTGAGTGCTTGCAATCGTTCGTCAGGCGGCGTGGGTGTTTCTCTACCAGATCTGGTCCCTCGCTTTTTGTTCCTGCTAGCGGCTTCCCGCTCCTAGTGCTGCCCTAGGCTTGCTGGACTGCTATTGGGGTACAGCATAGTTTATTGGCTGGGAACAAGAAAGTTGGGAAGCAACATTGGGCCACATCTACGTCTCTAAAAGACTACTGGCAATGATATCATCATTTGAGGTGACCAGAACGGCTAACAGCAATCACAATCTGTTGGTCGCTTCATGGGCCGCCTCAGAAACCACAATAACTTCCCGGAGAAAACAAATGGCAACTCCAATTGAAGTAGCCAATAGAGGCACAAGATTGAGACTTACCACCACTTCGATAAAGGAAATCACAAAAAAAATCTAACAATAAAAAAAGCAATGCTAAGGCAGCAGGAATTCCAAAGACTGACTATTGCCCCTTGCTGGTTCCATACCAATAATCATGGAAAAACAACAAACCCAATAAGTTCCATATACACAGAAAATATCTGCCCCTGATTGTGAAAAGGAAAGATCTGCGTCAGAAAATAAGGAGAGCAAAAATGTCACCCTCAGCTTAAAATAAAGAGGCAGCGAGTGATTCTTCTTCTTCTTCTTACAGATAGATTTTTATCCATTAGCTGTGATTTTTGGATACCGAGGCTTGAGCCTCATTACTCCATCTTCTCGGGTTGAGTATGTAGTCGTGGTTAGTATTCTTCTTGGTCTGTGTGATCTTTTCACAGTAGGGCTGATTTCACAGGGTCTTCGCAGTGATGTAAAGAGACAGAAAACAAATCTGTGAGGAAATAGAAAAACTGGCTTAAATCTCATGAAGAAATCCTCTAACAAGAAGACTCACAGAAAATGCTCATAACTCTCTGTGGTAAACAAGCCAAGGCTTTTTGGTCTCTAATAACTCTGTTTGCAAAAACCACACAAGACGCCCTCTTAAATACCGTAGGCAAGAAAAAATGGGTGTCTTATTTTGTGAACCTGTTCAGATTATCATCGAAGTCAACAACAAGTGACTCCTTACCTTTACCCAAATTCGGGGATGTTGATCATGATAAAGTCTTGATCCTCCAAAAAATTGCCAAACTAAAAAACTCAAGAGCACCTGGCCCTGACGGGATCTCAAACATGGATCTAAAAAACAATCCTGAAGTTTGGGCTCACCTAATCGAGTAAATACTGAACACTTGTTTCCACTCACATTCTATTCCGGATTCATGGAAAACAGCTAACGTGGTTCCCGTATACAAAAAGGGTGACAAAGGGGACCCAGGAAACTACCATCCAATAGCCCTTCTGGACACCATTGGAAAACTCTTTGGGCTCTTCTATTGGACAAATTCAAAGTCTGGGCGCAATCCTCAGAATGTACAGATCCTTTTCAATCCAGATTCATAAACAACACGGGCACTTCGGCAAACATCATGCTCCTGAGCACACTCAAAGTGAAAGTTAAGGAGGGAAGCCCTAGAAAATTCCTGGCTTTTGTAGATCTAACCCAGGCTTTCGACAAGGTAAATCGAGAAAAAACTATGGGCGAAGTTGAGAAATTGGAAATGTCCCTCCTCAATTCTTGAACCGATTAAAGAGCTATACACTTGTACATCAATGAGAGTGTGGCTTAGTTGTGCTGGACAACTCCCAGAAGAAATAGCTACTTTCAGAGGAGTTAAACAAGGCTGCCCTTTGGCACTTGCACTCTATACATACATCGGAGATTACCAGCTCTCTGAAAAAACTATCAGATCTTTTCTACCAAGAATGGTCAAAGAAAAAAATCAGCCGAATGCTCAATGCCGACAACATCATCTTACTTGATCCAACGAAAACAGGATGGTCTGCTCACTTATCTCCAAGAGAATGACCTAGAGATCAACTCTAGGAAAACCAAATTATGGCTCTTGGTAAAAACCAAATAGAAATGAAAAAATGCATTGGCATTCAGCAGGAGAACACCTCGAGAAAGTCAAATGTTTCAAATATCTGGGTGTAACAATCAACGGCAGTCAGCAAGAGTCTCCAAGGCAAGAAGCTCTTTACACCAAAATGAAGAGTCTGACGCCACAGACGAAGAGCTTAGATAAAAAATGTGCCTGTTTTTCACTGATGCCGGCAATAAACTTCTACAAGGCCAAGGTCTTACCATCAATCACCTATAGAGTGGAAGCTATGCCCTCAATTCCGACTAACATCTGGTTAAAACTTGAGGGGTACTTTTGGAGGAAAGTTCTGAACCTCCCATCCTCCACCCCAGTGCCCTCTATCAGGAGAGAACTGAGCCTGGTCTCTCGCAAAGGCACAGTCGACTTAAACGGCCTGATGTTTTTCAGAAAGATCAGAGTTTCTAAACAAAAAATACATGAGATAATCCGTGAGGAAATGAACAGCGGTAAAAATAAAATGCAGATGGGTGATAGCAAATTGAACACTTTTGGAAGAAATAGGAAGTTCTGAGATGGAACTTGAAAACAATCCGATGAAAACAACAAGACGCCTGAAAGAATGGGATTGGAGCAGAACCCTAGAAATTGCCGCTTAAGAATGAACTCACCATCCATTTGCCAATAAACACCCACAAAATAAATGAACCAATGGATTATCTGGTAAAATTTCCAAACAAGAAGCTGAGATCAACTTTCTTGAGGGCACGGCTGAACCTATTAAAAACCAGCGAGGTCTTGGCAATAAGAGGTAGCTCTAGTCAAAACACTTGTCGGTACTGTGATCAGAAAGACACAGTGGAAACAATAAGAGACATGCTCCTCTCTTGGACTCACATGAGACATCTTTTTAGGAACACACAGATCCTAGAGGAGGAGTACTGGTTGAATCATTTGATGAGCAGCCAAAGTACAAAATCAGTTATTGCAGTAGGACAATTTCTCCAGAACATTGGTTGGATACAGAATAGAATGCCTAAATCAATCAAAACCAGACACAGAATGATGATACCCAGTCCAGTAACTGACAAAAACAAGGAAGAGTCATTTTGACACTTTGAACTTCACATGCCCTGTGGACACAAAATCAAAATAAATGAATATTGAAGTGACTTCTTGCAAAAATTGTATAAAAACAATTGAGTCAAGTCAAAGAAAAAAAAATAGTTTATTGGCTTTGGCAGATTATTAAGGCTAATGACTTGTCAATTAATATCAGTAAAAATAAAATAATGGTTATTGATTCTAATAAAATAAGGAAGAGCACATTTGTCTGGAAACACAATAGAAATCCTGTCGAAGTTGTTAACAAATACATGCATTTAGGTGTTCTCGTGGAAATCCTCTTGGGGGTTTGGAATTGCAGAAACATATTTCCCCTCAAGATTTTGAGTACATTTCACCTGATTAAAGCATTTATATCTCCAAAGGGGGACTATTGTACTGAAAGAAATCATAACGGTGTATAAGTCGAGCCTGGTGCCAGGAATCCCAAATGGGCTGGAAGTTTTCCCAGAAAAGGAAATATGTCTGATTAAAAAACTGGAAGGGAGAGTGTTGTGTTCCTTTTTGGGGTTTCACAATTCTTCCCCTGTGGAAACCATTTGTTGAAAATTGGGTATGGTATCTATTTCAACCTTGTGGACAATTGCACAGAGTTATTTCTATTTTAAAAAGTTGGCCGATAAGAACAATACATCTTCTTTATTAGCCCTATTTGCAAAATTAGGCAAATCTTACTCTAAAACGTGATTTTATCAGAGGTTGAAAGTTTTCATATTAATATAGGTCTTCAATTTGAATCTCCTTTCAATTTAGGTGTATTGCTTAAGGAATTAAAATAGTAAGCCTCTGTATGGGGTAGGAGTGCTTTGTTCAGATACTTGCCTGGAAAAATAAATATCAAGAATATCTAGACAGAAGTTCTTGTTCCCAAATCCATTCAGCTACATAGTTGGGACATGTTTTCGGTAACTCAGGGCTTTTATTATAAGACTGTGTTTCAATGTGCTGCATAAAAGAGATAATATCAGAGCCTGGGCCAAGATTTTATATAATCTAAGAATATGTCAACTGTGTTTGATCAAGACATGTTTTAAACTCATGTGAGATATTAAAGTAGATGTATATCAGGGGTTATAGTAAGTTTGTATGTAAGAAAGACAATATTGAAATAGATCAATTCTGGTACACATTTATTCTGAATATACTTTGGTTGTTGCAGCAGCATTTTATATTTGGAGGGAATTTAAGAAATTGGATGATGTTTTTTTTTAAATATGATTATTATTGCACTGTATGTTAACATTGGGTAAACTATATGTGGTATTTCCTATGGATAATGATACATTGTTTTATGGTTACAGATGTATTTTTGAGTGTATGTATGTTTTTTAATAATTATGGTGTTTTGTACAGACATTACATGGACGCGTTAGCGTCCATGTAGTTATGGTTAAGTTGGTGTTTCCATAGGAAGAGCATTTTTTGGGTGGCTTATAACTTCGCTCCCTCTGGACGAATCCTCACCAAACTTTGCAAAAAAAGTATATGGCCCACTCTGAATTTGCAAAGTTTGGAGAGGTTTGGTCCAGGGGGGGCAAAGTTATAGCGGGGGTCCCAAAACGTTTGTTTAGACATAATGGGAAAAAAATTTTGCGCATGCCTACTGCCCAAACCGCTGGATGGATTTACACCAAATTTGCAGCAGGAGCGGGGGCTTGGTCCCGAAAGCGTGCTTTTGCAAATTTGGTGTAAATCCGTCCAGTAGTTTTTTTTAAAATGACCAAAATGTAAGGCAACAAAATTAGTGATATCTCCGTTCGCTCCGCGGACGGACTTCCCGGTTCGCTCCACGGACAGTGCCCTGATTGGCCGAGCGGACATGCGACGTGTTCGGTGATTGGACGGCGTGGTGCGTGAAGCGCGTCAGATTTTCTGTGGCGCCCGCCATCTTGCATTCGCCGACGACCGCGGACAGCGCGGTGAAACTTGGATTAAAATTGATTTGTCTGCGGACAACACGGCTGTTCTGAAATTTTCTATATAAACTAAATGGTGGGGTGCTCTGAGGACGAAGTATGTGTCCGTTTTGTTCGCAAGCAAGCTAAAATTGAGCTATGAACACTCACGGTGTCCTTAAATGTTCGTACATAAACAAAATGGGGGTGTCCTGAGGACGCTGTCCGTATTGTACTCTGGCAAGTTGAATGTGTTCTAAGAACACTTGCATTGTCCTGAAATGCTCTGATTACTTACTGGTAATCTTCATTACTCCTAGTCCTACTCTTTCCCGTCACAGTACTGACGACCCTCTTCACCCTCCCTGCGGGGAAGGTCCCATGCTCCGGCTTGGTAATATGAAACTGAGTGATGTGGATGTGGGGGAGGAGTTATAGGAATTTAAAGAAATAGAAGAAGGTCCTGTGTCGGAGGCAGGGGCCTCATGAAGTAAGTACTGGGACGAGGAAGAGTGGACGTGGAGGTAATGTTTGCAATTAAACAAAATGAGGGTGTTCTGAGAACGCTGTTCGTATTGTTCGTTGTCAGGTTGAAAGTGTTCTAAGAACCCTCCTTATGTCCGTTGACATTACAATTTCCTATGGGCCTTACCCTACTTTTTGTCTACTAAACAAACGATAAATCAGGCTGCTATGTGCCGACATTATGTGATAATCCTATCACTTGCCCCATCAACCTGGCTGAACTGCTTTTGCGACACTAAATCATATCTCCCCCCCAAGCCTGACATTATCAAAGCATTCATATTCCCTGTCTCTCCCCGTGACGTTACAGGGTGCGTAGCCAAACGCGCCCAGTCGTCTCCAGTCCCACGTGACTTTAAACAGAACCCGGAAAATAACACAGATCATCTCACAACACAGCACGCCACAATTCGGAATATGAAACTGTGATTTAAAAGCAAACAGCAAGATTGTACATTTCGTAAAGTACTTTTATTTGACATCAAATGTTTAGAGAATATTCAGCGATTTGCATTTGTCTTTACTGTCGATCCGCAAAAGTTCATCTTGAGTCACGCGCTGTTCCTTTGCGGTACACAGGGTGTTGGTTTATGATAAAAGAAGCACTATGGTCGCACTGATAATCGGAAGGCTGTTCCAACAACGAGGCATTAGACCACCATAATGGTTGGTATGTTGCTTCTAGCCACTAGTACCGCGTAAGGGCATATTGGTCCTTGGCGATTGTCCCATAAAATGGTGAGGGCCATGAAGTTGTTTAGAAGTAGCTGCACCTGGCAGTTAAAAAATCCGTCGGCCGGGGTCTGAAAATCGTGGCATTGACAGTAGGGGAGGATCTAGGCCACATGATTTTCTTCAGTAACAGTCAGGAACTAAAAATTGTAAATTACTATATTCGTAGACTTATCCTTCAAGTATGTTCTTAGAATAATTCCCTTATGGTTCAGTCATATCATATAAAACAGAAGAAAACTATGTGGCTTCGATATGTCAGTAAAGGATAAAAAGGGAGAGCCAGCCATGTGATGTCATCAGTGATGTCATCAATGACATTTGTGATGTCATCTTTGATGTCCTGGGTGTTAGTGTTAGCAGTGCATGGTGGCGCGAGTTATGGTTGCTTATGTTACCATAACTGCCGAATTTCAGGGGTTTTTCGGTTTTACTTTGAACCATAACGTCCCTTTAACAAAGTTTTTTCACTGAATTTCATAGGTTTTTAGTAGCGCAACTTGACCATAACGTCCCTTTAACAAAGTTTTTTTACTGAATTTCATAGGTTTTTAGTAGCGCAACTTAACCATAAAGTCCCTTTAACAACGTTTTTTCACTGAATTTCATAGGTTTTTAGTAGCACAACTTAACCATAATATCCCTGACTTCATATACATGTAACATAGAACATACTAACCCCCTCATAGTGATTTTCATGTCCGCGGAATACCGCCATGTCCGCGGACATATCGAAAATCTGAGCGTGGTGAATGTAAATTTAAGTAGTGTGCCCCATTTCCCCTTTGAAGTTGGCTCTGAAAAGAGCCGTTTTTTTTTGTTTTTTTATAGATGCTTGGCAGACACCTGTTATTTTGTATTTTTACTTTACTCCTAAAATCTTCACATAACCTTCTCCAAAGCAACCCTTACATTCCAAAATAGAAAGGCATTTCCCGTAAAAGATAAAGAAATGCCATCTTCTTTAAAATTAACAGCATTACTGGCATCAATATTCTCATTATTACAGAAGAACATACCAGCTCTAAGCATGAAGGCACACATGCCTCGGTTGATGACACACCTAGCAATGTTTTGCTGAGGACAAAAAACTGAACTATTGTCCCATATTGCCCTAGGTAGTAATCCAGAAAAAATTACTTTTAGATTTGGAAGGATCTTCATTACGGCTTGAAGCAAGCGTTCCAAATCAGCCAACAAAGTAGGGGCACTGACATTGCCCAAATGGAAAGCACCATAGTGCAAAACTACCTCATGCGTACTGTTCATCGTGGCTATATCCTCACAAACTTGTACAATTCCCTGTACATTGCAATCAGGCACAGTGCTCCACATCACCTCCACTCCTTTCACATCAAAGTTCTTTGCAACATGCCTGCATTGAGCGTACTGTTGTAAACCATACATAAACATATCTCCAAGCACCAATACCCTGACTTTCTCTACTTCTGCCATCTTCACCACACACAGTCTCTTTCAACACAAATCCACAACCTCGACATCTGATTGGCTGATCCGTACAGTCTTCTTTCCATGTTGGATTTCCTGGAAAAACCCGGATGTAGCATGCCCTGTCCACGAACAGCCGCGGTGTCCGCGGACGGCGTCCACTTTACTCTCTGTGCCATTCCCTCATTGCATACAGCTAAGCAATCACACAATACGAATAACGTCCTCAGAACACCCCCATTTTGTGAATTTTCGAACATTTCAGGACAATTATCATTTCATTATTCAACATATTAACATTACAAATATTCTACTTTCATCTTGTATTCTGCACACAATGCTATATTTCTCCATTAGTAGCTCAGTATACTAGATAGAATCCCATAATACAATGCTATTTATATCAATGCATCGTTCAAAGCACTAATAACGGTATGATATGTATTGCAATATCCTTGACACTTTTTTCGCAACATTATAATAAAAATCCCTAGTACACAAATTCCATGAAAAGTACATACACATGTGATGTCATCAGTGATTTCATCAATGACATTTGCGATGTCATCTTTGATGTCCTGGGTGTTAGTCTTAGCAGTGCACGGTGGTGGCGCGAGATATTTTTCATAGCTTACCATGACTTGCGATTTTCAGGGGTCTTTCGGCTGTACTTAGAACCATAACATCCCTTAAACAAACTTTTTTTAATATCACGCAAACAATATACAAACATGGCGTGCAAAAACGAACTTCTCACAGATGGCTTTACACAGAATGTTGCAAAGTAAGAATTTATACTCGTGCACAGTGAAGGTCAGCTGCTTCCACGGGCCCCGGAGAGGCTCACGAAGCGGACTATAAGGTTGTATTGTGTTTTGACCTTGACAGACAGAGATTGTGATGAAAGACTTCTCTTGAAGGAGTGTTGCTAAAACGTAAGAGAAGATAAGGATGACATTTCTGAAACAAAACCACTTTTATATATTATATCACTATGCGAAAGATCGTTCGCACACACGGAGTCGTATTTTGGGACTGCACTACTCGTAGACAATGTAAATTGCAATTGTACTGTAAGTAACCCTTTAGATTATTTTATACCAAATATAATTACAATAGCGTAGCATTAAAGACCGCTCAAGTTGAACTTGTTTGTTGAAAGTGGCATAATGTTTTCTACCGCGCACTATCACCGCCGAATTGATACCCTGTCGTTTAGAGGGCTCTGAAAAAGGCAGACAACACAGGGTGGGTTCATAGAAATAATTTAACCGGTCTATAGGCGGTCAAGCGCTCTACTCGCTGTGCCACTTCACTGTAGCCTGCCAAGTGGCACAGCGAGTACAACGCTTGCTTTGACATCCGTGCACAGCTTGCTAACGCAAGTTCGAATCCCGGCAAGGCCAAACTCAGCCTTTCATCCTTCCGTGGTCGATAAATGAGCACCACACACTGTGGTTAATAATAAGCACTGCTTAGATACCTCACAGTTCTTAGCGCTATATGCATGGGAAAATATTATTATTTTATTATTAACATACTCCGTTCGATAGCAAATAGTTTCACGCCCTAATAAATAAAATGATGATTTTTAATGAAGATCGGCTGGTGAGACTAATTTATGTTTTTTAAAACAGGTATGTGGCACCATTTTGCCTATGTCACGATTTACAGACTCGAGCGGATGGGGTCTTCAACTGCCAGGTGCAGGTCCAAATATGCAACTTCATGACCCTCACCATTTTATGGGACAATCGCCAAGGACCAATATGCCCTTACGCAGTACTAGCGGCTAGAAGCAACATACCAACCAATAGGGTGGTCTAATGGCTTGTTGTTGGAGCAACCTTCCGATTATCAGAGCGACCATTTACTGCTTTTATCATAAAACCAACAGCCTATCTACCGCAAAGGAACAACGTGTGGCTCAAAATAAACTTTTGCTGATCGACAGCAGAGACAATAGCAAATCGCTGAATATTCACTAAACATTTCATGTGAAATAAATGTACATTACCAAATGTACAATCCTGCTGTTTACTTTTAAACCACAGTTTCATATTCCGAATTGTGGCACACTGAGTTGTGAGCTGATCTAACACCCTCTGTACCGCAAAGAAACATCGCGTGCCTCAACATGAACTTTTGCGGATTGACAACAAAGACAAATGCAAATTGCTGAATATTCTCTAAACATTTCATGTCAAATAAATGTACTTTACAAAATTTACAATCTTGCTGTTTACTTTTAAATCACTGTTTCATATTCCGAATTGTGGCGCGCTGTGTTGTGACATAATATGTGTTGTCTTCCGGGTTCTGTGTAAAGTCACTTAGGACTGCAGAGAACTGGGCACGTTTGATGACGCACCCTGTAACGTCACGGAGAGAGGCGGGGAATATGAATGCTTTGATAATATCAGGCTTAGGGGTAGAGATATGATTTAGTGTCGCAAAAGCAAGTCAGCCAGGTCAATAGCGCCAGTCATAGGATTATCACATAATGTCGGCGCACACCAGCCGGATTTATTGTTTCTTTAGTGGACAAAAAGTTGGTTGACGCCCATAGGAAATTGTACTATTAGCGGACAAAAGGCATGGTCTTAAAACACTTTCACCCTGACAACGAACAATACAAACAACGTTCTCAGAACACTCCCATTTTGTGTAATTGCAACCATTTCGGGACACCGCGAGTGTTCTTAGAACACATTCAACTAGACAGATTACAATACAGACAGCGTCCTGAGGACACCCCCAGTTTGTGTATTTACGAACAATTAAGTACACCGCGAGTGTTCATAGCTCATTTTTACCTTCCTTGCGAACAAAAATGACACATACTCCGTCCTCTAAACACCCCACCATTTAGATTATTTACAAAATGTCAGAACAGCCGTGTTCTCCGCGGACAAATCATACGCAACAAAAACGTCTAGCACATAAAAAAAAAAACATTGAAAATATCTCATACTCCCCCACCCTCCCCAAACACTCTTACACACCAACACACGGCACTAAATGCAATTTTTTATCCACGTTTCACCGCGCTGTACGCTGTCGACGGCGAATACAAGATGGCGGGCGCCACAGAAAATCTGACGCGCTCCATGCTACTCGCCGTCCAATCAGTGACTAGCAATCAACCTCCCTACCCCAGTGGGGGAGCGTACATGGCCTGATTCCTATTGTAGTCACCCAATTCAGCATGAAAAAATGCAAAGTAGTGGTCTTAAAACAATACTGTACACTATGTCCGCTTTAATTTCTGGGAAAGTAAAGTTTAGAATTCAAGAGGTAGCCCTTCGTGTGTTACGTGTGTGTCATCTATGTTGCAGTTTTCCCAAAGCTCTCTTCCTTTGCAGCTGGTGGAGGGGAGTTAGAGCAGCCCCACCCTTGCCTGGTGGCAATGGCCAAGCCAGCAACCTTTGGCCCAAATAACACCAACGTCACATTAATGCAAATAAAAATGTAAACGAAGAAAAATAATCCAATGTGGCAGGATTGAGCAGCGTGAAACAGTAACCTTATGTTTTGTTCTTTTATCACCGAGTTATGGATTGAAAACAAGCCTTTAATCATTGTAAAATGGAACTGTACAATGTAGTGTAAATTTACCAGTGAAAATAAAAATGCTTGTGGAAATGTGCTTGTACAAATAGTGAAAAATTGTGCACATCTTACAATACAAAGAGACACTTCATTACATGAATTAACATATTTGCATATGTTAAAACCAACTTTAAACAATTACAGCAGGAATTAAAATATAGTTGGAAATAACGCTAAAATGAATCTTGATACAGCTAACATCAGAGAAACGTTATTCCCTTCTAAGGTCCTTATCCAAAATTCATTTGTTGTCAAGGAGTAAAAACCATTTGTAAAACGTAAAAAAAGCATATCTCTCATAATGATGCAAGTGCAACACACTCTATCAGGAGATGTCTTAAGGTTTCGATCTCAGACTTATTTTTACAAAATGTTCAATTCCTCTCTGATCTCTTCATAGATGCCCCATTTCACAGAATTTCATTTGTAGAGAGAATGTTTAATCTAAATGTCAGACATATCTGTCGCCTTTTATTAGGAATTGTATTAGATACTTCTGAATCACCCCTAGGCGTTTCTCCATGAAAGAATTATGTCTAAAAATGTATATTTCATACAATTCATCTTTCGCCCTGCATCAATAGTTAGACCATAGTTTTTTCTTCAGTCTAGTAGGATGAGTAATTGAACTCTGGTCTGTTGCACTTAATAAATTCAACTGGTCTTTGCAGAATTTGTTCCAGTTAATGAGGCTCTGGTTTGTGGTATCCTGGTGTAAGTTGCTGAACAGTGACTCACATGGAGGATCCAAAACGTGTCTATACAAAGACATTGTTTTCCATGTGACCATTACCTCAACGGACAAAAGCCCAAATTCGATGCAGATAATTTGTGCTGGAATCCTGCCCCCCACCCGGACGGGCGAGTACATATCTCTAAAAGGTATCCTCCAGCCTTAACCACAAGATACACAGCATGCTCAAGGTCTCTGCTCCATGTCTATGCAAATACTGCCTTAGCTTTGTAAAATGCAATAAGCAGTAGCATTGAAAAACGACATTACCTATTCAATCATTTAGCTTGGATTGCTAGGTTTAATGCCTTGGCAGTAACTCTATCATAGGTCTTCTTTTTTTAAAATGTTTCCTGTGTAAAACATAACCCAAGTAAGACATCTGGTCAACAACTTTTTCTCTTTTAGATACCAAGAAAGACTATTTTGTTTTCCCTGAGGGAAACACAAATAAGCTTTTACAACTGGAAGGTGGCGTCAGTAAAAATAAATATAACTTTACTCAAAATGATCAGATGAGTAAAAGCAAAATCACACACAGTGTTGGTGAAACAACTTTGGGGATGGCCTGTGGGCTGCTTTTCCAAGGAGGTGGGTGTGGGAGTCGCCGAGGATGATGTGACAATGGATGTAACGTTTCCACTGTCAAAGTGTACAAACACCAACTTATAGGACAGTGTCAGCTCTATGCATGCCAGCCATCCAGTAAAGATTGCATGTGCCTGGGTAGGGTGGAGGCTGGTGTCAATAAACAGCTGGCAGAGGGAGGGAGGTGGGATCAGCCCACACCATGCAAGGAACTTACAGTGATGTGTGAGGCATAGCCTAGGACATCATTGTGTTTTATGACTGGCATTAAGGCTACATGGCCTTATCCTCTGCCACAAGTCTTTAGGTTTTGGCCCCCGCCCTGACCTGGCCTTCTCCAGCTTTGGGCCAAGCAACAGCAGCCTCCTTCAACACATATGAACCCTCATTCCCTGCTTCACATGTCCCCTCAAACATGGCATGTCTCTGGGAGTTGCTAAGATGCTGAATCTGCTCCATTCTACCATGCATCTGCACCTAAAACAGTTCAACGTAGATGCAAGGTGCTGGTTGATACCTTCCAGCCAGCCCCAAACACTCGTGTCCTGGTTGCATGGCTCACAGATCTTCCAGGATATTATGCATTTCAGGGACTAGGTAGATGGGTTTGTGAAGGTTGAAGGGTGACCGAGGCTGAGAGCATTCCATCCAATTTGCATCAGGTGCCTGCTGCCCTGGAGTGTCAATGGCATGCCTACCTGGCAAGGGAGGAGGCTCCTCCGGATGCAGCATCTCAACATTGTCCTGGATGTCTACCACCTCCAATATGTGACAATGGGGGTGTTGTGTCCCAGTAGTGCGATCAATAAATGCCCTGGACCTGGTCTCCTTTCGCCCTCCCAACCTGCGCTTGTCTTTCTGGGCTCCCTCCCCCTGCCCTAGCATACTGGACGGGACCCGCAAAGGGACTCTGGGGTCAATAACGGTACCGTAATTTACGGTACCATTATTGCCGCCTTCCCCCTTCCCATTGAGCCCTATGGGGGCTCAAATGGGAATGGGGAAGGGCCCTGGTGAATGGGGAATTACCGGTCCCTCCAACCTTGGAATGGACCGGTAATTACTCCATTCACCAGGGCGGAGTCGGAACAATTTTGGAGGCAGCAGCGTGGTTACCTCCAAAGTCAGAATGAGGCCCATGGAGTTTTCTATTCATGCGCAGTGCATTGACTTCTTAAGAATGTCTTTTGCTGCATATGAATGCCAGTAACGGAGTGACAAAGTGATATTTTTCTATCATTACTGGATATGCATACACCATAGTACAAGCTATTCTCAATACCAGCTGCTGCAAAATACACCATCACACTTGCACACGTAAGAATAATATACCACCATTAGTATGTAAAACCTAATGCTTTTTATGTCATATTTCTGTGCGTTTGGACAGTAAATTGCACATTTTGGAAGCCATTTTTGAAATATTTTCTTGTGGGAGGGGGACCCCCGCACTCCCCTTGATGTGGGTGGACTTGCTTGCTGCGCTCACTCACTCACAAATTCGGCAGGAGAAATGTACGCCCCACCACCTTTCAAAGTCACCAGCCGCCACGGTGGGTCTGGTTTTTGAATACTTATTGTTGTTCTTCAATAGATCTACGGTCAGATCTGTCATAGTTTTGACCCAAATCGACATAGATGATATATATGATTGAACTTGACTCTGAGCACGTGTTGCGCTACAGTTCTTGGATATTGGTACTAACAGTTGCCATGTGACAGATTACAAACTCATAAACAAACAGCATAGGCTGTATTTAGCAATCACAGACAGAATTTAAAACCACATTTTAGTAGCCTGGTGTCCTGCTCCATGCAGGTCAGTCTAGAGCAAAACCCAGGTGCCCATAGAAACACAGGGATACATAGTGATTTTACTTGTTTGTTGGACTATGCTAATAGCAGTCAGAGTCTTAGTGATCAGTCATGCTAACAATAGTCATTACTGATCTCCAGGAGCAGGCAGGTGCTGACAGGAGAGATAGAATCAGATTTGCTGCATAATACAGTGTTACACACAGCAAATTAGCGTATGTACAAATACCCAAGCTTAACAGTGTGTCATGCACTGACTTATCACACTCCATGTGGAAGAGCAAGTGCCATCAATGTGGTGACCATTGTATCTTGCCTGAGTTGTCCACCTATAAGAACATGTCTTAAAGACTTTCTTTGAGGAGAGATAGGGACTAGCATTACAAACATATATTTATGAACACAAACGTATCTTTATTTTTATGTTTGTTACTCACCTTCCTGTCCTGTCTCCATCAGTCCAACCCTTGAAATTCCTCTCATTTCAATGGCCATCTGAGCTTGTTTCTCCACAAACACATCTCCAGTGGTGGTTATAAGGAGTTGCCTGCTGTGACTAGGCATTGCTTGCGATATTCTGCTAACAGGCAGCCGGTGTCCCTCTTCAAGAGTTGCCAGTGCTTTTTGATGTTTGCAACCAGGAGGGGGATGGGTGGCACCTGCATTCACATTGACATGGCTATCTTCCCACAGCGTGTAGTGAACAAGAAGAATGGTCGTGCCCATGAAAGACACAAAGGAGCAGACCTTCATCTTCACTGTGTCAAATACCAGATAATAGAGATGATCATCAAAGAAATGCTGTTCCTTAAATGGACTTTCTGGACATGGTCCTGGTGAACAAATGAATGGTGTGTGGTGTTGAAGGTGTGTAGCTGCTCAGGCAGAGAGCAACCTACAGGAATTTGCTGCACGATCAGAATATGTAAGTGTTATCAGGAATAAGAGAAATAATCGGAATAATAAGAAATAATCAGAGAAATAAATAATAAGTATGAAAAATAGAGAAGGTCAGAGCAGATTTAGGGGTAGAGAAATAAGAGGCAAGAAGGACAGGTTGCCGGTAGCAGAAACCAGAACATTGTTCATGCAGGAGCTGGGAGATGACACAACCTTAAAGCGGTAAATTCAGCACTTCTTGTCTCAGGGCTTTAGATAGGAGATAGGAATACTTTCATTGTATTTATTTATTGAGTATTCATAATGTGCCTATACCCAAGGTGTTCCAAGGCACAAGACAAGAGGAGGGGGAACAGGGAAAGACAAAAAACAGTCCTACTAGGCCTTGTGATATTCGGATTGTGCAAGCGCAGTAACAAGAAGTGCAGGGGAAGGAGCGGTTAAGTGAGTGCCAGGTGGACAGAGCACAAGGAATACAGAGATTGCATGGGAGAGAAGGTCCACATGCAAAATCGGGGGCGGGGGTGGAAGGGCTCATGGGTGCAGGCCCAGCCAAGCTAGTGCAGCGGGAGGGAGACCAGAAGGGGAAATGCAGGTGGGGTGGCCAGGAGAGACCAAGTGCAGGTGTAGACTGGTCGAGGAAGGCCAGGTTGTAGTAAAGCTGCTAGTCAAGGTAGGTAGAAAGCAGTTTATTTACTTAATCATAAGCCGTATTCAAAAGACCCCCAACACAGTCAACATCCAAGGTACAACTGACTCAAATCAAGAATAAACATATTGATGACATATCATTCCAGAGCGGCACAGATGCCAGGGATCCATTCTGGAATTACAGATAGCTTGCCTGTAAGAACATAGCAATGGCAAATACACATAGGAACAGTAATAATAAAATATAAAGCATCAGTGCTTTATATAACACATACCCCTCCCCTATGAAAGAAAATTCTTTATTGATAATAAAAGAAACAACATCATGAATATAAACAAGGTAATTTTATCCTTTTACTTTTGCAATTCAGGACAAAGACCATATCTGACCACTTTCTACACATACAGCATTCCTAAATACTCGTGTAACTCTTGCTGGTTCTGTGTAAAGCGGCTCCCCTTTCTTGGAGATGACCGCCTTCCTTATCCTCACCAAATCGCCAGCTTCGACCACAGTAGTTGTCCTAGGATGTCTCTCATTCACCTTTTCCACCCATTTATCCTTTCTAATACGCATCTTTTTCTTTACCACACCCACCACCACATCTGTTGCTCTCGCCCTGCCCAAACAAGCTGGAGCAACACAAGTGTTCGCCTTTCGCCATCTCATAAATTCAAATGAACTAACTCCTGTTTCTACTCGTGGAGCCATTCTCAACGCATACAAAGTGTCTCTCACTGCAACTCTTTTGTCCAAACCACACGCATTTGCTCCACAAATGGCATCCATAATACATCGATTCACTCTCTCAACCATGCCGTTGGCTTGGGGACCATACAAAGGCGTTATTTTGTGCTTAATACCACATTTGTGGAGATACTCCATAAATAGCTTTCCCACAAATTGAGGACCGTTGTCGTTAAGTATACTTCTCGGTAAACCTTCCCTCTGGAATACATCCTCCATAAATTCAATGATACTGCGGCATGTGACTTCCCTCAAAATCCTAAATTCCGTCCATCTAGAAAACATATCAATCATGACTAAGATGAACCTTCCTCTACCAGAGCCCATATTTACGTGACCAAGCACATCCATGGACAAATCTTGCCACACTCCCTCTGGTATACTTGTTTTCCCCATAGGCTGGTTTACCGCTATCACATTTTTACCTGACTTGATACAATCATTGCACGCACCAACCACTTTCTCGATTTCCCGATCAATCCCTGGCCACCAGTAATCAGCTTTGACAACCTCTTCAGTTTTAAAAACTCCTATATGACCCAGGTGGGCACAATTAATCAACTTCGTTCTCAGACAACCAGGAACCACCAACTTATCCCATCTATATAATAGTTCTCCTTTGACAGATAGTTCATTTCTCACTTCCCATATTGCCCTTTCTTCACCAACCAAAAGTCTTTTCTCTGGCCATCCTTCCGCCACAAAACCCATAATTCGCTTCCACATTTCATTTGACTTAAGAATTTGAATCCACTCTTGTTTCCGTAATATACCTTCCACAGTTGCAAAAACCATCTCATTCTCATCATACATACTTTTTATGTCATCCACTTTATCTTCCAACTTCACCCTCGAGGCATGGTTGGCCTGTACATTCTCTTTACCAGCGACTACTTCTATTTCAAACTTATGACACTGTAATCTGGTTACCCAACCTGCCACTCCTCTTGAAAACTTGTCGAGGCATTTACTTTCAAAATTCGCTTTGAGAGGTCTATGATCTGTTCTCAGGGTAAAATCTTGACCCCAAACAAAATTTTTCATTTTTTAAACTCCCCAATGGCATGCCAATGCTTCTTTTTCCAGTACTGAATAGTTTAACTCTGCTCCTCTCAACATACGAGATGCATGCATTACAATCATTTCGGTGCCATCGACATCCGGCTGCAACATAACTACACCTACACCTGTGTCACTGGCATCTACCGCCAAAATGGTTTTCTTTCTCGTATCGAACATCGATAGAGGTTTAGCCATGTCAATTTTTCCCTTCATTTCTTCGAATTCTTTTTGACATTCATTACTCCACTCAAATTCAACACCTTTCCTTAACAAAGTTCTCAAATTAATTATGGAATCAGCATAGTTATCCACAAATCGGTGATAAAACTCAATAGTACCAAGGAATGATCTCAGTTCAGCCTTATTCTTAGGTGCTTGTGTTTTCAAAATTGATTCAACTAAATTTCTTTTTGGTTTCAGCCCTTTTTCAGAAATTTCATGTCCTAAATAGTCAACCGTTTGTGTCATAAAAACACATTTTTCACCCCTCAAAGTTATTCCTCTCATTTTAAATATCTTAAGGACCATGTCCAGCCTTCTCTTCAACTCAGGTTATCCTTCCCACATATCAAAACGCCGTCCTGAAAACACCACACTCCACCAACATCCTTCAACAGTTTATCCATGACCTTTTGGAATACATAAGATGCTGATACCAACCCAAATGGCATGCGCTTGAACTGATAGATTCCCTCATAGGTAATAAAAGCTGTTAACTTGCATGAGTCTTCATCTAAACTAATCTGATGATACGCACTAGCCATAGAAAGTTTTGCAAAGTACTTTGCACTCCCTATCCTACTCAACAACTCCCCCATATTTGGAAGTGGATGGCGGTCTGCTACCACACAGCTATTAAGTTCCCTCAAGTCGATGCACACTCTCAAATCCCCATTATTCTTCTTCACCACTACAATGGGGGATATCCATTCTACTGCCCTAGCTGGCTCAATAATTCCCTCTTTCTCCAGTTTCACCAACTCATCACGCACAGCGTTCCGCATGGACAGAGGCAACGGTCTAAGCTTTGAAGCGACAGGACTGCTTCCTCCTCTTATCTCAATCTTGTGCACCATCCCTTTGAGACACCCCACTTTGTTACAAAACACTTCAGGATATCTAGCTACCATCTCACATTTAGCTCTGTTGCAATTAAGTGCAGAGGGATCACTTACATTGAGGACTTGCTCTTCACTATTGGGGTCTAACTTAATTCCCAAACCCCTTTGCTCCCTCCAACCTAACAGAGTTTCACCTCTTTTGGTAACATATATTTTTCCATGTGTCATTCTGCCCTTGAACTTGAACTCTGCAACACAGCATCCTAAAATTTCTATCTTATCTCCATTGTATCCTCCGGGTGTTTTATCAGAAGGGACTAGACATCTGATATTGCCTCCAATTACATTTTCAAACACCATTTTTGACATCAGTGTAATTTTTGAGCAAGAATCAGCAAGCATTTTAACTGAATGACCATTTACTTCTACCCATGCTGAGGGATGCTCACACTCATCAGACCCCGAACACTTCACCATATGCACTGTAACTATTTCGTTCTTGGAAACATCAGCTTTTTCAGGCGACACACCATCGTATTCTTCAATTAACAGTGCTCCTTTTCCACCCCAATTCAGTAATTTTTGCAACAATTCTCAAAGTGCCCCCATTTCTTACATAAACTACAGTTAACCCGTCTTCCAGGGCAAATTGGAGAAGTGGATAAATGCCATGAACTTCCACAACGAAAACATAATCTATCTTCTCTCTTTACATTAAAATGGGTAGCATCTCTTTGGGGACGTTTGTTGGATTGCTCCCCACCCCCTTTGGTTTGTGTATTCTCATAACGCTTATTGGGCTTGGTTTTAGATTTCTTCTTCTCCTTAGGACAACCTCCCTTCTTGTCCCCAACCCTCAACACTTCAACACCCAGTGGTGGTTTATTTTCTTTAAGTGATAATTTCGCTACACACTGCAGGGTGTGCTCAATTCTCTTCGCTATATTGATGACCTCATCTAAATTAGGGGCGTCCTTCAACCAAATCTCCTCTCGTATCTTGTCATTAGAACAATGAATCATAAATTGATCCCTTATATGTTCTTCCAATCCACCCCCAAATTTACAGTTCAGTGCTAAATGCCTCAAAGCAGTTATATAGTCTTTGACGGATTCACCCTCATGTTGACACCTCATGCCAAAGTGATATCGCTCTAATACTGTACTTGTCTTTGACTCAAAATGCCTATCGAGTTTTATTAAAGCCAGATCAAAATCATTTGTCCCCTCTTCCAAGTCTAACACTGTAATACCTGGAAGTGTCTCATATATCCTCTGACCTGCATAGCCCAAAAAATGCATTAACATCGCCACCTTACGTTCTCATATATCCTCTGACCTTCATAGCCCAAAAAATGCATTAACATCGCCACCTTACGTTCTACTGACATTCCATTTCCATATGTGGCCTTAACATAATGAAGATAACCTTTCTTCCAAGGGGCCCACTTGATTTTTGGTGGGCCTGGTGTGGGTATAAACACTTGAGGACGGGCACACCAGACAAAGCCATGTCTGTCTTTTGTTTTCAATAAGTTATAAACAGCAGTATCTTCCACTGGGACTGGAATGCAAAACAGAATAAAATGCACTCACTGCACCAATATCAAATGGAATGCAAAACAGAATAAAATGCTCTCACTGCACCATTATCAAATGTCAAGCAGTATTATTGTAAACAGCTCAATGTCAATGTCACAATGAGATTTAGCTCTCCCAATCAAGCAGTCTTTCCAGTACAGTAATGTTCCTCCTAACGTTGGGAAACCAACGCTCCTTCAGTCATGGGAAAATACATCTGCAATCAAGGGAACGTACACTCCCTCACCTGCTTAGTCCTTAAATAATATCCGATTTGCTCGCCTTCCCACAGGGGCCCTGGGCGAGTCCTCGTAACTTTCCTCCGTTACGCTGCTGACAAATGCGTGCGCCCCATCCGCGTTCAGGCAGACGCATATTGAATGGATGGGGCTTCTCCTTCCGCGTCGCTACAGCTGGCACGCAGCCGGCGTAGCAGGTCCCGTGACAGGGACGCAGCGCGGTCCGGAATTCCCTCTTTCAGGACCACAGGACTGCAGCGCCATCAGGGGTTAACCCTTCACTCGCCAGTCCCGACGGGGAGTGGACAGAGACGAACGGCAGGCGGGATACGCCGCGGCACGGCTGCCCCAGCGCAGATCATCTGGGAATGAGGAAACAAAGGATGCTCCCCCGCAGTACCTGCAGCCTCCAACTGTTCCTCAGCGTGTGCAGTACAGGTCAGTCCACGCAATACCAGCAGCCTCCGGCCTCCGGCTTCGTCGTTCAGCGGCGTAGGATGGGCCACAGGAACACTGCTCCAGAGCCCAAATCGCACGCCAATCTCCCTCAGATAAGCATCCTTAGCGTCTGGGGACGTGAACTTTTACCAAGCTCAGAAAGAGGCCCTCCTGGATGTCGGGTCGCGCTGACCGCTCCTGACTCTTTCTCTCCAGTTCCTCTGCCACACAGTTGGGGGTCTAGCTTCAGTGGGAATTCATCCTTATCCCATCCTCGTCGCCATTGTAGTAAAGCTGCTAGTCAAGGTAGGTAGAAAGCAGTTTATTTACTTAATCATAAGCCGTATTCAAAAGACCCCCAACACAGTCAGCATCCAAGGTACAACTGACTCAAATCAAGAATAAACATATTGATGACATATCATTCCAGAGTGGCACAGATGCCAGGGATCCATTCTGGAATTACAGATAGCTTGCCTGTAAGAACATAGCAACGGCAAATACACATAGGAACAGTAATAACAAAATATAAAGCATCAGTGCTTTATATAACACAGGTGCCCTGTAAGAATCTGAAGGAACCAGGCAGCCAGTCAAAAGAGACAGAATGGGACAATAGCAGGGTAGGGGGAGAGGGAAGGTGGAAGACAAAAGGAGAAGCTTTGGCAACTTAAGGTGATCCGGTTGAAGTCTGTGAGGGACAGGGAGGCCATTCCAGAGGGAGGCACCTGTGGAGGAGAGGGATATACCCCTGTTACTCTCTGCTTGGAAAAGAGTCTCTAGAAGGGAGGTATTTAGGGAGAGAGAGTTGGGTGTAGTTTGGTCGCAGGCCCCAGACATTGCCAGAGTCCATCCTCTATGAGTCACCAAGCTTTTGGCAAAGTCTCTCTTTCACTGAAAACATACAGGTGTGAAACTGCATAATGCAGACATTCCATGTAGATTTCTATACGGAAATTACTGTGTCCTGACTTTGATGTGGGAGCTCTGTGCATTATATATCAGCACTATATTTGACCATGTTCGGCACATGGTCAAATATGAACATCTGCTAGAAAAGGCCGTTCTTGACCCAATGCGGAACTGGTTGGACTATTCTGGCAGATTTTCCACCAACATCATAATGAGCCTGTTACCGTTGTTATTCATGCTCACTCATCTGGCAGAAAGAATGTTTTAATCTAATCAAAATATCCTTTAGTCCAGATTATGTATGATCGTTTGATGGGCTCTTTTTTCAAGCTTTGTGATTTAAAGCATACTTTGGTCATGAGCAACTTGTTTGGTCGATCTAGCACTGTTTCTTCTTGAGCTCTGTTGGTATTCCCAAAGTACACATAAGCAGCCCCGCCTCCCAGGTATCCAACCCATTGGCTATACATAATAGACAAAACCAAGCAGAAAAATAGTAGTTATCTGAGTTTTCTTTGAAGAATTCCAATGGTTCTGTACTGGGAGAGCTAAGAAAAGTACATAGTTACTTATCGAGGCTGATTTGGACATGGCATATCTGATGCAAATCCACTTCAGCTTTGTCAATTCCCGAGTACATGGGTAAAGAAAAAGCAATGTAGTTTTCAAAACACTTTTTTTTGTTGTCTGATTTTTATATGCCTTTTTAGCCCCACTCGACTAACCATTGAGCAATCTTCAGTGATGGCAGGCTCTCTGCATGATACCATCCTATTCCTCTTTTTCCCATTTTAAAATACATCAACCTTATGCCTTCCTGTTGTATAACAATTCACTTTTTACCAATGCCCGTAAAACTTGATTTAGTCTCTTGGTTACATTATCTGCAGTCTATTTCACATCCGATCTGCAATTTGGAATTTCTTCCTAAATGGAAAATGGGTTGGTCTGAGGAGGCTGATAAATAGATGCAGTAACTGATATAAAAATGCACGCTGTCGAGATAGACTGTAGTAAGCCATGGTGAAGATGAGGTAGGACATTTATTCCAGGATTCTTAAATTACATATCAATCATTTCTCATCTTCAGGAGAAATTAATTTATGTTGGAAGAAACAGCACCCACCCGACACCCATTTATACAGGCTCTCCGGGTTAAGGGGTACTCATCGAACACAGATACATCTGAGAGGCCCAGAGTTCCACTCATCATCCTTTTCATGACACCATTTACTCCTATCACTCAAGCAATGCATTCATCCGGGATTCCACAATATATAATCAATAGCGACTAAAAATACATAATAATGAATGTAGCTAAAATGCTGGAGATGAATGATTGCTGTAAAATGTGTTTTTTTCCCCTAGGTCAAAGGAGAATTTTCAAATTCACATTTCCAGCCTTAATCCAAAAAAATATTGATACAGAGGTTTCTTCAACTCAAGTCAATATTTCTTTTGATGACTGCAATAGTATTGGTTTTATTGTAAAAAAAATTTAGTACTTCACATGAATCAGGAATATGATATGTAGATGCCTCCAAACTTAAAATGTACAATAATATAAACAGCTACAAAAACAATGAAAACCTCTAATGCACATCCTTTAATGCTTTGACAAAATGTCAGAGTTAGATGGAAGTTTGGTAGCATCCCCAAAGTTTGTTCTGAGTTCTTAAATCAGTAAAATGCTCTAGACCTGTGTATTCCCAGATACTATTTTGCACCATCTCAGTTTATAAGTTGATCTGGGATCACTGCATTCTGCAATGATACAAATGGGTTTATTGATAACAGCAAGAATTTCTGTGATTCCCTAAAGCCTCAAAGATTGTGAAAGCCCTTATGCGTGCTCCTCCATTGCATCTGAGTATATACATAAGATCAATTTCTAAGTTTCCTATGTGTGCTAATTCCATAATTAGGTTGTCAACCACCATCAGCTCTCACTCCCCACACTCAAAAATCTAATCAGCTTTATTAATGTTCCATTAAAATGTGAAATACTGTGCATATACATTTACTCAATCAATTACACCTCTGGAAATGTTAAACATGAGACTGATAACAGTCATTTTATATTTTGTAATCCATTTTGTATGGCTCATCTGACATATTTCTCCAGCCATCATTTCCTTTTAATTTGGCCCTATCATTGACATATTCAGTTCTTTCCTGCAGTACTTCTGGACAGTAGAGATTTGATCTTAATCTGGTTTTAATTTCCCCTGTAAAATGTGCACTTAGTCTTGCGCCCTGCATGATCTGTTGGTACAAATGCACAAGACATTATTTAAATGTTGATGACCAAAAAGACTGCCGGTGGTATTCCTGTTACATGCAATAAATAGGGAGCAAGTACACAGGGTTAAAGATGGTACTGAGGAGGGGCAAGAGGTGTATAACAAGGGGAGTACCAGCAGTGGCCTTAATGGTCATTAGCATTTAATACCACAGTCTTTTGACATTAACCTACAGCTTTTCAGTTAATACCATGAACACCAGGGTGAACATCCCAAAACGATTATCTCCTCTGGAGTGGCAGGCACAAACCACTTTTGTAAAACCTACTTTCATTTGTATATCCCACCGGAATACTTCCTTTCAAAGCACCTAGCAGATTGTCACTGTTTACTCATGCATTCACCTCCATACATTTCAAAGTTTGGAGTGTCAAGTATACTGAATGCTTCACAGTAGGGCGTGTAGCTCAAATTGACAAAATTACTTGTTGGATAAAGCCAGTTGCAAGTTTTGCTAATGCTTTCAGTTCTCACTTCATTTATGTTTTATTAAATTGGGTTTATTTAGGTGTAATTGTATTCTGTTCCTTCTAAAAGCTTTTATTGTTATTCAAACTGAGTAAAACTGATTCAAACCAATGTGTACCTATTTTTCGAACTGATTTTAAACGATGCAACAATGTCATATGAGGCAATTTGAGCTAAATAAGTCATGTTTCAAATTACCACACGTGTCTGCTCTATGTGGCTTTGATATATTTAGATGTATGCAAACCATTATTATAAAGATTCCAAACATAATTTCAGTAGAGCGCTTGAAGGCTCTTGCACGGCTATTTTCTACCACTAAACAAACCTGTCCCTTTGGAGAGTACCATCTATCAATGGTGACTAATGCTAGAGTGGCAGAAGCAAACTGTATATAGCCCTCTTGTAAGAGTTGGTCAGAGCGTCCACTAGAGACTATGGAAAGAGTTTGTCTAGTAATTTGAATATGACAAAGAGCAGGCTGATACACATTGCATGTGTGCAACAGAAACTCGAAGATACTGTTGTGTTTGTCACAAGAGTGACGCAACTCCGCCGCGTGTCATAAATGAAAGGGCATTCCCCGGCATTAGTGACAGTGCACGCCCAGAGCCTGAAAGCACAACACTGCCTCCATGTCATATGTAATGGGAGCGGGTGTGTCAGGGGACCCAGGGCGGTCGGAGTCATGCCAACAACATTGGCGACGAGGAGGTCGGCAAATGCCGTTGTAGGCGCCCAGCAGGAGAAGGATTCCAGTCCTCTCCATGTCAACGGAGGTCTGTGAGTATATCCTTCTGCAGCTGCCGAGCACGGACTCCGCGGTAAGGCCTACTCATTATCAAATAGTGTACCAGTGGTAGCGGCTCACTTAGGGAGTGCTTGTGGGATTGGGGTTGGAAGATAGAAGCTGAAATGTTTGATGGAGAAAAGACCAAAAGTTATTTTTCTGAAAATAACTTTCAGTCTTCTCTCCCCAGAACATTTCATACTTCACCCTTACCCCCATCCCCTTACTTACCTGTGTTGTCTGCCAGGACCAACATCTTAAAATGTCAGGGTGCGCTGCGTAAATAAGTGTTGATAACTTGGCATTGTCATTCGTCTCAACAGTAGCACGGAAGTACATTCGCAGCCTGTCGATACATAGACTCCATTGCGGTCCTAGACTGGAGAGTGCCCCTGACAAGTAAAATTCCGGCTTGTGAGCCAACATATCTTGTTGTCTATCACCAACATTACTCTGCGACGCCGGTACCCTTCACTTGCGTGCAGGGCCCGCTTTTCTTTCTTTAATATTTTATGTAGTCGGGAGCGGGGGACAACCCTGCAACCCCCGCTCCGATTACAGTGAAGAAGGGTGCAGGGGACACCCCCATAGCCCCTGCTGCCCTTCTTCACTGTAATGTTTTGTATGTCATATTTGTTCGAATATTTAGGCTATACGAGATTTTTGTATAGCCAAAATTCAGACAAATATGGCATACTTTTTTTCTGATTTTTTGGATGATTCCGTGCTTGTGCGCCACGTGGGCAAAATCTTTGGAAGCGTCAACACAGCGCAAAGCTGCAGAGGGTCAGGTCATGACCACAGAGGGTCCATAGGAAGAGAAGTAGGTAGCAGTCATGGGGGGAGGCAGATTTTGGCCCACCACACTTTGAGGCAGAGGCAAGAGAATTTTCTTGTGTGAAAGTTGGGAGAAACTGATTAAGGAAGGTGAAGAGGGAAACAGAAAACACATCTGTTTTCCCCTGAGTTGCGGCCTCTTACAGAACTGCGGTACCTGTGCGCTCAGGCAGGATGAAGGAGAACCAGGGCACGTGCCAGTATCTGGGGGCATCAGTGGTGGAGCGCAAGTGCCTAGACAGCAAGTTACATTGGCTCCGAAGCCGGAATTTTACATGTCAGGGGCACCGTCCAGTCTTGGACCCCGATGGAGTCTATGGATCGACAGGCTGGAAGTGTACTTCTGTGCTACTTGTGAGACAAATGACGATGCCAAGTTATCAACACTTATTTACGAAGTGGGCCCAGAAGTACACCAAATTGTTAAGACGCTGGTGCTGGCAGACAACACATACCAGGCAGTGAGAATGTGTGTCAAGACACTTTTTATGCCACTAGCTAATCTAGATTATGAGAGGTTTGTGATTTGTGCTGCAAAGCAGAAGAAGATGAATCTCTAGACAATTTTTATGGGTGCCTTCGAAACCTGGCAGTGACCTGCCCCTGAGAGAATGAGGACAGCTTGGTTTGGCAGCAGCTGATCCAGGGGTGGACGTCCGGCAAATTAAGGAAGCAAGTGTTGAGGGAGCCCGGCCGCATTCTCGAGATGCATTTTGCACCCTCAAGGTTGAAGATGTGTGTGCCGTAGACCGCCAGAAAGGGAACACGAGAGTCAGGAAGATGTGCATCTCCTGGATAAAGAGGGGACAAGAACCACCTGCACCCTGCCCCAAGTGCGGATACGATCTCCCGCATCAGGGGATTGTCCAGTGAAAGGAAGAACATGTGGACGGTGCGGAACGCCAGGTCATTGTCTGGAGAGGCCCCAGGAGGCCAGGCAGCATTATGCAGAGACGGCTGCAGCAGGCAACGCAAGTCAAACAGGAAGGAGGAATAGTGGGCCTGGACATTGCGGAAGAGGAAGAGCAGGACAAAATATTCTTCATCTCCAGCATAAGTGCCATACAAGGAAGAAAAAGGCCACCGCGATGCACGGTCAGTGTGAATGGGGCAGAAACCCTGGTACTTGTGAACAATAATGCCTCAGTGAATGTGATGGCCCAAGGCCACTATGAGGCGCTGCAAGGCCCGCCAACACTAGCTACTGCCAAAGCAGAAATGTTCACTTTTGGGGGAACCAGCCTTATACCTCTACAAGGGGTCTTTGTGTCCAAAGTTCAGCACGCCAGGTGTTTCTTAAAGGCCAGATACTTTGTCACGGACATCAGACGACACTTTGCTCAGCTGCAAAGCAGCAGAAGCACTGGGCATAGTAAGCTCTGCATATGGAGTGTACGACGAAGACATTAACATGACTCTCAAAAGGTTCAAAGGTTTTTGAAGGTATTGGGAAAATTACCAGTGAACCAGTGAAACTCCACATTGATGGGTATGACCGCCCTGTGGCTTTGAAACACTGACAAATACCATTTAATTTATGAGAGCAAGTGGACAAGTAACTTGAAGGTTGAGGGACACCACTCCATGGGTATCCCCAATATTGGTGGTGCAAAAACCGAGCAGCCGGGATCCGTCTGCATATTTGTGGACATGAGGCTCCCAAATCAGGGGATTAAGTGGGAAAGGCACCTGACTCCCACGTGGACGATGTAGTCGGAGAACTCCAAGGGGCCGAGGTGTTTTCCAAGATAGATCTGAGGGCTGGGTACCATCAGGTGGCACTCCAACCTGAATCCAGATACATTTTTTTTAAAAACATTTTATTGAACATTTAAACAAACATTACAAACCAAACTTGCAGTGTATATAATAACGTTCCAATTATGCATCATTCAACCGTGTTCACTGCTTCCCTTTTCCCACCCACCGTTCCGAGCCTACTTCCGCTAACATTCTGTTCCTGCATCTTGTGATGGGGCTTCCCTTTCCATGGGATCCAAAGGGTCTTCCATTGACCCAAATAATTCTGCTATTAGCAGTCTCCAGGCCATCAAGGTCTCAGTTTCCTCCTCCCCCTCAGTGTTGCTAGCTTCTTGCCATACCACAGTTTCCGCCTCCGCCCATTTCTGCAGATCCTTCCACCATATCTCCAATCGTGGTTTGTGGCATGTCTTCCACCCCATAGCAATTCTCCGCTTCGCAAGCGCATATGCCAGATCTTTCAATTTGCTTACATGCCTAAGTTGTTTGTGGCCTAGGGAACCCCACTAGCAGGCAGGCCCACACAGTATCCACCACGATCTTAATACCCTTTGCTGCCAGTTTGTGTGCGACCTCACCCCAAAATCACTCAATAACCGGGCATGACCAAAACATATGCACCATGCCCGCGTTCTCCTCATCACACTTAGGGCATGCCTGCCGTCCTGCATTTTTGAACTTGGCTATACTTTAGGGTGTTAGATATGCCCTATGCATAATATACAATTGCATCTGTTTAAGTCTAGCATTTCTCGAAACGTTCTTGTGGTACCACTGAACTCGCTCCCACATCACATCCTCCATCAGGATACCCACTTCTTCTTCCCAATCCAGCCTCAGTTGCACCAACTCCTTTCCCACTTTGGACATCATCATCTCGTATATTCTAGATATCTCATGTCCCCCTTCTGCTATATCATATATTATCTGGTTCCTCCTCAAGCACCAATTCGGACCACATTCTCTTGAGCTTCCACACCAGCCCATGGTACGTGATGTACTGACCAGTGTGCAACCCAGTTTCTGCCCCAGCACCCCAAAATCTGTTATGGTCCCTTCCTGCCAAATATCCCCCAATGTCACTATCCCAACCGGCTCCCAACCGGCTCCCAGTGATTTCTAATTAACATCCTCAACTGCTCTTCTCCACCTGCCAGTGCAATCAGTGGTACCTGAGGGAAGCACGGGCATAGGTTCCCCATCAGTTGATACGCCCTTCGCCACATCTTCCATCCTAGCACCAACATTTTGGGGTGCCCATCCATTACAGCCTGGGGCAACCACATTATCTCTTTCAGGTAAAATGGGCCACAGTCACGTCAGAACAACCTGGTTTCGGTGGTTGCTTCCTCTGAGAGCCATTTGGCCACATATTGCAGCTGACTCGCCACATAGTAGACTTCATAATTAGGCAATTTTATACAACCCTTCTCGTAAAGATTCTGTAGCTTCCAGAGGGCCACTCTGTTTCGTATACCATGCCACAGGAAGTCCCTACACATACTGGCCAGTCTACTAAAAAACTTCTTCGGTATCAAATACGGATATTTCCAAAATAGTGCAGGAGTCTAGGCAAGACCACCATCTTCAAGATTGCGCTACGTCCCATCATTGCTAAGGGCAGTTTTACTCAGAACCGCATGCAATTCTCAATTTTCATAATGGCTACTTCTGTATTGCGCTTGTGCTCTTCCTCCAGTGTGTGGTAAATATCTATTCCTAGGTAGCGAAATGTACTAGCTGCCCACGGTAGCTGTAGCACTGGTAGTTGTTCTAGGGGGATCCCCTTATACCTGCCTAGTGGGAATATGCTAGACTTCTGAGGGTTCACCGCTATACCAGACAATCCCACCTATCTTCCCATCACCTCCAAAACATATTGGTGGTTCTCCTCTGGGTACCGCAAATACAATAGTATGTCATCTGCATACAATGATATCAGGTGTCGTTCATCACCCACGGGGATGCCTATCATGTCATATTGTTGCCTTAAGTAGATTGCTAGGGGTTCCAGAGCTAATATGTAAAGCATAGGAGACCACGGGCAGCCTTGTCTGGTTCCCCTACGGAGTTTCCACCTTTCCGATACCAGTGACCCCGTTTTCACCCTGGCCAGCGGTTCACTATGTAACATTTTAGCCCACTGTAGATATCCCGGACCCATCCCGTAACCAGCCAGGGTCGCCAACAACCACGGTCATTTGACCGAATAAAAGGCCTTTATTGCATCCAACGGCACTATTGCCAGTTCATCATCACTTTCATTCCCATATTCAATTACTCTATGGAGCCTTCTAAGATTATTAGATATGTTTCTGTTAGGGACATAGCCCGTCTGATCCGGGTGTATCAATTTCCCTATGACTTTCCTTGCCAAAACAGCAGTCAGGATTTTACTGTCTTGATTCAACATCGACAGAGGCCTATAAGAACTGCAGCTGTGCCCTGGCTTGTTAGGTTTGGGGAGCGGTATTATGATCGCTTCTCTGAGTGACTCTGGCAGTCTGCCTCACTCATGTGCCTCATTCAACATGTCTAACAACGGGGGGAGCACCTCATCTTTAAATGCTTTATAAAACTCACCTGGGAGTCCATCAGCCTCCGGGGTCTTACTAGTAGGCAACTGTCTCACCACCTCTTCTAGCTCCTCCAAAATAATCGGTACGTCCATCTCCTCTCTTTCCTCCTGAATCCAGATACATTACTACTTTCACGATGCTCTGAGACCTTTACAAATACATTGGCCTCAGCTTTAGGGTGTTGTCTGCCACTGAAGTGCTTCAGAATGTCAACAGAGGGGTACTGAAGCCAGACTGCAAAGAACTTTGGGACCTTTTGAACACCCAATGGGAGTTCAACCCTTGCATATAAAGGGCCATTGCCTAGATGTTATTATACACGAGGTGGATTTACTACCAAGAAGGATACTATGCCAGTTTATTGGTCGGATCATTTTGTTAAATTCTTTTTACTGATTTTACCTAATCGGGCTAAAATTAACACTAAGACCGACTGGCTACTTACTCTCGGAAAGCCAAGGACTTAGGTACAATTTCTGGCACTGAAATTGCTGGGTCTCTTGCTTCCATTGACCCCACAAATTCATGCAGAGATTTTTCACAGCAGGAACATCATGTTTTGAGGACTATTTGTAACAAAATAGCCCCGCCAACACCGAAAGCCAAGAAGGTTTCCCTACCCTGGTTTTCAGACAATTTGCAATATTTACAGAAGCTAGTTAGTAGGACTAACCAGACTTGTCTTGTGAAGAAAACTTTGTAGAACAAAACTCAAGCTAAGAATGCTCTGCTGGAATATAAATTGGCTATCTTCTTGGCCAAGAAAGATATCCTGGGTAAAAAATTACAAACTGCCAGAATCCAACCAAGGGAATTGTTCTCTATTATATCTAGGTTCTGTAACCAAAACTGCAAAAATGCAGTGCCTGATTTTTCTGTGGCACGAGCCAACCTTTTCAATTCTTTTTTTGTAGATGAGATTGAATGGATAAGGGCAGATATTGAGTAGGCAGCTTCCATAAATCCATCTGTATATGTAAGTAATCAATCAGCAGCCAAGTCAGATAACTTTCAAAATCAGACTTCACCACCTGCTTTTGATTTTCACCCATTTATTGAAGAAGATACTTCTCAACTCATTAGGACTCGTAAACCTATGATTGATTCTCTCTCCCCTGCGCCAGCCTATGCAGCTAAGAAATTGGCACAGGAACTTACTCCATTCATTACCACTTTTGTCAATAAGTCACTATTGAGTGGGACTGTTCCAGAGAGTTTAAAGTTTTCTATTGTCTCGCCTCTACTGAAAAAGCCATCATTATATGGGGAGATTCTGCAGAACTATCGCCATATTGCGGGATTTCCATGGGCAGCCAAAATTCTTGAAAAGGTTGTTACTAATCAGCTCCAGGATTTTGCTGAACACAAACAACTATTAGATAAGTTCCTATTTGGAATCTGACCAAAATATGGAACCAAGAATGCCCTCCTAGTAGTACAGGATGAACTGTTAAAGGCCATGGACCAAGAGGAGCTCACACTCCTAGTAATGCTGGATTTGTCCGCGGCCTTTGGCACAGAAAATCATGAAATCCTCCTGGAACCATTACAGGAGGTTGGACGAGTCTCTGTTTCAGCATTAGACTGGTTTAGGTCATTTTTGACCAACCGTCAACAATGTGTGAGACTGGGGGAATTCCTGTCCGACCTTATTCATTTGAACTGTGGGGTCCCATAGGGATCCTCCTTCTCTCCACTGCTGTTTAATTTGTAGATTCGGCCTCTTCTGGAAATTCTGAGATGCTATGGGTTGGACTTCCACTCATATGCTGACGATACCCAGATTTTTGTACAAATTGTTAACTTCGAGGAAGCCTTCAGCACACTAGGACAATGGGCCTCATTCCGAGTTTGGAGGTAGCCATGGCACTATTACCACCATGGCTGCCTCCAAAACCGGGTCCGGTCTGGTTGAATGGGGATTTACCAGGGCATTCCGACCTGTGCGGATCCGGTAAGTCCCCATTCAACCAACCATTCCCCATTCCCATTTGAGCCCCATAGGCCTCAATGGGAATGGGGAAGGCGCTAATTACGGGCCCGCAAATAGCGGGCCCCTTATTAGCGCCCTGGTCCCTTAGCGGGACCCACAAAGAACGTGTGGTCAGACCACACATCATTTACGGGTCCCACTAAGGGACCTCGGAATTGGGCAGTAAGGGTTTAACGGCACAGGTCTCCTTATCGGTGACCGTTAACCCTTACCGCCCAACTCGGAATGAGGTCCAATGTCTGGAAGAAGTAAGTGCCTGGATGTCAAAGAACTATTTGCAGCTTAATGATGCCAAAACCGAACTCATACTGTTTGGACCCAATCACCTGCTGAGGGCAGCCAAGAAGTTGCCCTATCCTACACTTTTGGGCAAAAGTTTAAAATTTGTATCTAAAATAAAAAACCTGGTTTGTATATGACAAGAAGACCTTGGTATCGAAGCCCAGGTGGGAGCTAAGATCAAAGCAGTATACTTTGTCCTGAGAATGCTACATCAAGGGATTCCCTATATACCTAAAGGGGATCATGCATCTGATATGGGGGCACTAACTAGAGCCCACCTAGATTATTGTAATAGTCAATTGTTGGGTGTCCCCGCTAAACAGATTCAGCGGCTTCAGAAAGCACAAACCGCAGCTGTCAGACTAATATTCACGTTAAGTAAAACTGGCCATGTGTCTTCATTTCGCCGTAGGTTACACTGGATCTCAATTGATGACTGTATTAAGTTTAAGACAGTCTGTATTGTTTTCAAATGTGTAAATGACATTGCCCCTTTGTACCTGAGAGAGCTAATTCAGTCATATCATCCTGTGAGACAGCTCTGATCTAGTGATAGTCATTTCCTGGTCATTCCTCACTCAGTCTACACATCTCGAGGTGACATAAGATTCTCTGTCTTTGGTCCTAGGTTGTGGAATTCTTTGCCACTTGAACTAAGGACAATGAGCTCACTTCTTCAATTTCGCCGAGCACTAAAGACTTTCCTGTTTAGGTAGATGGCCCTTTGTATTCTGGGGGCCCGGTTTGGATCCATCTTACCTTCTACCATTACTGGTTTCATCTGCACCAATATATGGTTAATTTCGTTTGGTGTGCGTTATAAATACCTAAATACAAATACAAATATAATATGTACTAGCCTGCCTGGAGGGCATCATAAACATCAGCAATGACATTCTGGTGGTCGAAGGGTCTGAGGTGGAGCACATGGTGAGGCTAGAGAAGACGCTGGGGAGGATCAAGCAACTAAGGCTCAGACTGCACTGGGAAAAATGGGAATACTTTGGCTTTGTGTTCCATGAAGGAGGGATGTCTCCAGACCCCCACAAAGTCAAAAGCATACAGGACGCCAAAACCCCAGGAAATGTGCAAGAAGTCCGTAGTTTCCTCGGGATGGTTAACTACTCTGGGCATTCAATTCCCAATCTTGCCACAATGTCAGAGCCTCTGAGAAGCCTCACCAAAAAAGACACAGAGTGGAGGTGGACCCAACTGGAGCAAGAGGTCTTCCCCTGTTGAGGAGGGGACCATGTTTTTTTTCGACCCTAGACAAGAGTCTATGGGGTGAAGCTAGTGTACCACCCAGGGGCCAACAATGCTGTGGATTACCTGTCAAGGCACCCCAACTAACAAATACTGCGCAAAGAGGACGTGGAGGCTGAGGAACATGTGAACCTGATGATTGAGTCCTCCACGCCCATCTCGCTATCAGTGCAGTAAATGAGGGAGGCTTTCAATCAGGATGAATGTTTCAACCTCATCAGAGTAGCGATGCAGAGTAGGGATTGGAAGAACATCCTGGTGGGCCTGAACAAGAAGACGGAAGACCTCCGGAAGTCAAGGACATACAGGATGCCAAAACCCTGGGAAACGTGTCAAAAGTACGTAGTTTCCTCCGTATGGTTAACTAATGTGGGTATTTAATTCCCAATCTTGCCACAATGTCAGAGCCTCTCAGAAGCCTCACCAAAAAAGACACAGGGTGTCATTACGAGTTTGGAGGTAGCCATGGTGCTATTAGCACCATGGCTGCCTCCAAAGTCGTGTTCCAGGTTCTCTGAATGGGCACTTACCAGGTCATTCCAACCTTGGAGGACCTGGTAAGTCCCCATTCAAAAAACCCTTCCCCCATTCCCATTCGAGCCCCCATAGGGCTCAATGGGAATGGGGAGGCAGATAATAATGGGCCCGTAAATTACGGGCCTGTTATAAGCTCCATGGACCGTTAGCGGCTCCCACTAAGGACGGCTGGTGTTACCAGCTGGCCTTAGTGGGACCTGCTAAGCAACCTCGGAATGCGGCAGTAAGGGGTTAACAGCACCGGCATCCTTACTGGTGCCGTTAACCCCTTACCACCGCACTCATAATGACCCCCACAGAATGGAGGTGGACCCCACTGGAGCAGGAGGTCTTCACGAACATTAAGCAGGCTCTCATTGAGGAAGGGGCCATGTTTTTTTTTACCCTAGACAAGAGTCTGAAGTCATTGTTGATGCGAGTCCCTTCGGCCTGGATGCAGACCTGATGCAGCATGACTCGGAAGGGAATGTGAAGCTGGTGGCATATACGAGCAAAGCCGTCTCTGACACAGAACAGCACTACTCCCAGATCGAGAGGGGGGCACTGTTGGTCCTGTGGGGATGCTGCCATTTTCAACTGTACATTCTGGGAAAGCCAGTCACAGTGGGGACCAATCAGAAGCCATTGCTACCAATCGTGGCCGGCTCATCATAAAAGCCTCCACCACGCATTGAAAGGTAGATGTTAGTGCTGTTGGAGTATGGAGTGAAGCTAGTGTACCACCCAGGGGCCAACAATGCTGCGGATTACCTATCAAGTCACCCCAACTAACAAATAGGGCGCCAAGAGGACATGGAGGCTGAGGAACACGTGAACCTGGTGATTGAGTCCTCCACCCCCATCTCGCTATCGGTGTAGTAAATGAGGGAGGCTTTCAATCAGGATGAATGCTTCGACCTCATCAGAGTAGCGACGCAGAGCGGGGAGTGGAAGAACATCCTGGTGGGCCTGAACAAAAAGATGGAAGAAGCCATGGTAGAGCTCGAACAATTTTGGCGTGTGCGCCTTGAGCGATCATATCACGGACTGAGGGCTTCTGCTAAGAGGTGACAGGATTGTGGTCCCGATTAGAACTAGTACTGGAAGTCATAGGACTGACGCATGATGGGCACCAAGGCTTCGCCAAGACCAAGGCAAGGCTGAGTCTCAAAGTGTGGTTCCCAAACCTCTAAAACTACGTGGACAAATATGTGCAAGGGTGTGTGTGGTGCCAGGCCATGGCGCTGGCACCCTGGGTCCCTCACATCTTATCCATGCCGAAGAGTGACCAGCCCTGGGACGTGTTACACGTTGACTTCGGTTCCACAGGGGGAAGGGGTTACATTGGTGGGGGACAGATATTTTGGGCACCATCAAGCAGCAAGGCAATAAGTGCCAGCCAGAAAAATAAATAGGATGCACACAGATAATCCTGAAAACAAATACAGCAAATCACATCATGGCATATCAAGGTGTGACAGTAATCTTAAAGCATTACAAGTCATAGCAAGAGCTTAAAGGACACAACTTCCTGTTGTCCTTCTACCCTACTACCATACGTCTCTTGAGGCATGTTGCATTTCACTTCACTTTCTCACTCGTGTTCTCCCGCTGTTAATTGTTCTCTCTCTCTCACAAGTTCCCTCCCTGTCTCTCTTTCTCTCTCTCCCTTCATCTTTTCCCTGTAGTGCCCATTTCACCTTCCCTAATTTGTTGGTTGACAAGCTGAGAGACATCTCAAACCTCACATAACTTGCTCTCAAAAGCTGTGCTCAGTGGCCAACTAGGACTTTTTCCCATCAGGGCGGCAATGCCCATTGAAGCATCAAATGACATTTTTTCAGGAATGTATCTGGTGAACGGTGCAGAGGCAGGAATTCCATGTAATTTCACCCAGGTGTCTACCCCAGTTGCCCCCACGTGCCTATATCTTCTCACACACTGGCACAGTCCAACATTAAATTATCTGTGCCCCCAACCAGCCACTACTCACCTGGCATTGAGGTTTGGTTTCAGAACGATGAGAAACCCACACATTCTGCAGGGAGTTATTCATGATGAAATGAGGAGCAGAAGAGATACAAGATGGAGCTTGGAATTCTTTAAGGGCCTCACGGGCCTGTGTGCTATCCTGCTGCAGGAAAGTGAAAAGAAGTATACTGGCAGTGAACGAAAAGACATATTGGGAAGGGGATAGGATGACTAGTCAAATAACACAGCAATCTCGAAAGAGCAGTATCTATGGCACCTTCCCAAGTAATGATCTCTGCCAAAGATCCTTGGAAGCTTTTTGCATGAGTGAAATAATAAACCTTGCAGAAGTAGGTGTGCTTTGCGTCTCTTGTGTTAATGGCTGTCCTTCAAGAGATGGGGTAGAGTTGGCAGGGATTATTTATGAATATATTTGTTTAATTTATAATATCCGAAATCGTCGATGGTGCTGCTTAAAAAGCACATCCGACAAACAAAACAGGACATCGAGTAAAATACAAAAGCTGAACATGCATACGCAAAATAGGAAGCAAGAGAAAATAATAATTTAGCATTTATATACCGCTGCGAACCCTCAGGCATCTGAGCTCTGCTTATTATTACCCACGGTGTGGGGTGCTCATTTATCGACCTTGGAAGGATGAAAAGCTGAGTTTGGTCCTGCGAGGATTCAAACCTGCATCAGCAGGCTCTGCAAAGATGTCAGCCGTGATTCGAACCTGCGTCAGCAGGCTCTGCACAGATGTCAAAGCAAGTGCTCTACTCGCTGTGCTATCAGACCGGCTGTGATGAGGTTACACGTCCAAGTAGTCTGCTTAGCTGCAATGTTGTCAGAGATCAGAGATGACATTTGCGCTACTCAATGTGATTGATTTTTTTTACTAAGGCTGTAATGGTTACAGAACATCTGGTGCTTGCACTATCAGGGCAAATATCTAATGGTGATTATGAAGATCAACTCACCACACTCTGTCTCCTCTTTTTTCCTTAGCAGGAAGACAAAACATGTATTTCCCACTCTCCTAAATAGCCTCAAAAGATAATATGACAATGCAAAATATAATTCACATGGTCAGTGATTACAAATCTTTCCTTCTAACCTGTCTGTCGTATGTTCCCCATGTTTTCTACTGTAAAGCCTATCCTCATTGTCCATACTCTACCTTGAGTCAATATTTTGCCTCTTGAATGGTTTGCTATTTCTATTTGTCTTCAGTCAGAAAGACGAAAGATTCTAATGAATACTCTCTAACGTCATTTTTCTCATAAATTGCTTTGAAAGCCATAAATAAATAGGGGCAGGGAAAGGTCAGCAGATATGAGGGAACAATACGTGATAAAGATGAAAATGAATGGATGGAGTAAAGAGCAGGAAGGAATATGGTGGGAAGATACGATGGGTGTATAAAAGGACTTCACCTCCCATTTAAAATAAGACAAAATAAAGCAAGGAGTCCACAAAACTATTTGTCAAACGAGGCCCATTTTGTCTAGTTCATCAAAATTATTCTTCATTCTGACATATGACCTTACATCTATGTTACCCCACTGGTTTATCTGACATATGTCTATGTAAGAGACTTTTCAAGGGTTTGTTGATGTTTCTAGTTCATATTGTATATTTTGACATCACACCTTCAAAAGAAAATGTGATTGTTTAAAGTGGCTGCACTTTCTGATTACCTGCACTGAGTCACCCCTGGCTGCACTTTTGTATTACAAACTTTTAGGAGGGAATCCTAAATAACACTATATGGATAGTGAAATCCCTACCTTGTTTTGGGGTATAGAATCAAAGGGTTACTAGGAAGGTAGATGGATGGTTCAACAGTTCACCCAAACAATTATTTAATTAAGAAAATACATCAATTTTATCCAAACATAATGGTTTAAACATGATTAAACTCTACAATTAAATGTGCATACCATTTCCTACACTTAAAACCATTCTAAAACAGTAGTCTTGTGACAAGATATCCTTATCGATGGAATTCAGAAACACCATATATGAATCAGTCAGTCAAAAAAGCCACCAAGGAATATTAGTGTTCTTTCCAGTGGTGATGAGCTATGTTAGATTCTAATCGCAATCTAATATAATGATTTCTAAAAGATGTAGCTCAACATGTTTCTGCTCTCTGGTTGATTGTGGAACATTCTTCAGGAGAGGTGGAGTGGGTCACTGTCAGGATTAATCAGGGGAGTACAAAGGCAGCGAATATGGCAAGGGAAATGTGCACAAAATCGCACAGTGAATAACCTTGAATCAAACAACGTGCACACAAGAACCACGACTCATATATACTAAAACCCAGGAGTGCAGATAGAGTGAAACAAAAATACCTATATATGAAAAGGGATGTGGGGTAAGCACTTAGAACCTCCTTATGACTGAAAGGAAAGTCGGCAAACTCCTTACCCACTATGCTATTACAGATACTGACTGCGCTAAGCCCACGTAGAGAGCAAGCAAGGACAGGATCTGTGTGCTGACACTCTGGATGATACTGAATAAGGAACTTAGAAATAGTACTCACGAGAACCGGAAAGACCACTTGAATGTCAGTAAACCCACGAACCCAGTAGATGAAACATGGACCCAGAAGGCTATAACAACAATGGGTGGAGGATAACTAAATACCTAAGACCTAAGTCAAGGAGCAAGTAGGAATTGTGATTAAAGAAATAGTGAGGAAAACAAAAGGCATTCACACAGGGACTAGTTACAACAGCACCCCACACCTAAATAATAAAATGGGAAATAAATGCAGAAGTGAAATGGAAAACATGGCATGGATCCCAATAGGAGGAAAGGATCAGGAGCAGGGAAAATGATATCACAAAAGGGAACCTTACCCACCCATCCAAGGAGAAAAGGCAGGAAACTAAATCTAAAAAAAAGGAAAGACTAATGCATCAAGTTCTTCAGTAGCAAAGGACAGCATCAAAGAAACAGAAAACACAGGCAAATTGGGCTGCATCAAAGGGTAAAGCACAGAGAAAGGCTGCCTGCAGACAGAGGAAGACGGAAAAGGGAAATCCAGAAGGCAGAAATCAATTAAATACATGAATCTGAAATCCAGGGCGGAGGAACAAGAAACAGGAACTAGGAACTAGGCACAAAAGCTAGGAAAAAGGAACAAGGGACTAGTCACAACAGGAACACTGCAACGATGACCAGCGCTGGACTGAAGCAAACTGAGGCTTTTAAAGCTGCTTAACAAGCACACCCCTCAGGTGTGCCGCCTGCTGCACCTGCAGCCACAGGTGTTGCCCATCCTCCACCCAACCTTGTCCTGCAAGGGAGGAGGTGAAGCAGTGAGCCAGGCATTCTGTGAAGCATAGTCATTTGATTAAAGTAGCATGCTGGCTGCCAAAAACCTGGAATGGATCCGGAAGGGAAGTAACTTGGAAAATGAGGTTTTAGCGCTCCCAATTCATCACAGCACTGTAGCATTAGGATCGGAGGAAATGTCCAGTAGGGAATAAACCCCAAAACATGCCCCCAAGTGGCAGGAACGGGAGCGAAGGGAGCGAGTCGTGACAGTCACTTTGACTATGAAGGTAGTTAGACTTTGTCTTCCCTTCTTTATAACTATGTTCTGCTTGAATTCGGGAGAACTGTTGACAAACCACACAAAAAGGTATAAGCTATAAATGCTTGGTTACCTATTACCAGTCTTATGCTGGATTACTGGAGTCAGATCAAAGGTTTACCTGATCCAATATGTATATGTGGTCCTTGAATGGGTTCCAATTCAATGGGAAAGCTATGCGGATGATTTATAAATAATTCAATTAAGAATTGAAATCTTTGGAAATACATATTAATTTGTATCAAACCGCTTGTTCAATTTAGTACTCACATTCCTTTCTCTCTCTCTAGTGATCCTATATAGTCCTTTGTATGTGCTTATCTGAAAGCTATGAGGTTGCTACTAGTTTAGTGATTGATCACTCAAGGAATACTTGAGTTTGAATGTGTGCAGGAAAGTATAATCTTCTAAGAACACTTCATGTAGTAGATTGTCTACTCATCGTCCTTTTGGGCCCATCAATCCATGGCGGGTAGAAAGATACAGAGTATCGTTTTAAAATGTATAAGGGTATAGTAAGGTGGTCAAACATCTAAGCCATATGTGTGGTTAATAACAAATAGATGCTGCTCTTGAACTCATGCCTTTAAGTCAGGGATATAAATCAAGAGATCGAGCTATGTTGAGCGGTTAAAAGAATGTTGATTACCTGTTTGGTATCAGGTCATAGGGGAACTCTATTGTTGTTAACATAGGTGGTTCCTAAGTTCGAGTGTAGGCAGAAGAATAAAGTCTTCTGTGGCCGCATTTAGAATAGGGTCTCTATTAGTAGTACTATCTTGCTCATAGGTAGCTGACAAACAAAAAAGATACAAAGTGTATATTTGAATGGGTTCTATTTAAGAGTCAGCGGCATAGTAAAGCCTATCGAGTAGATGTAGATAAGTGCCCTTCTCGATTAAATGCAGCGCATAAAGGCACGTATGAAGGGAGCACAGTGTATGTCTAGCGGACATTCGTTATCACAAATCTAATCAACTAGTAGTATAAAATGTAACATCTCTCCTTCGGCAATGAATACGTTCTTACCAATTGCGTGTGAATCATAGCGTGAAGACAGCTGTTTCGGGGTGCTGTACCGGGGTGCTGTATAGCCAAATAAATATAAAATATGAAAATATTCTTTATCTTATTCTACAATTGTTTTGTAACACTGAAATCTTGATTTGTTCCTGTAACAATCAAGCAGTAATACTTTATTTGACAATAGTGTATTTTCAGCAGCATACATGAAGCTATACCTATGAGGACTGCAACTGCTAAGGCAGTGGCTAACCTACTCTGGTATTTTTACCAGAGTAGGTTTCCCTAAGGAGGTTATCTCTAACAGGGGATCAGGGGATCCAACTTTATGTCCCACTACATGCAAGCCATGTGGAAAAACTGGAGTGACCTTCAAGTTCTCAACAGCCTACCATCCGCAAACCAATGAATTGGTAGAGATGTTTAACAGAACTATGAAGAGCATGATAGGTGCTTTAGAAGAACCCCTTAGAAGAAAGTGGGACCTTCTACTGCCATGCCTTCTATTTGCTTATAGAGAAGTCCCTCAGGATGGGGTTGGATTCAGTCCCTTTGAGCTTCTCTATGGTCATCTGATTAGAGGTCCATTGGCCGTAATCAAAGAGGGGTTGGAGAGTACTCCTTCCCACAAGCCAGTGAGAGTCACTGACTATGTGTTAGGTCTTCGAAGGAGAATGACACACATGATGACAGAAGCTTCAGATAACTTGAAAGCAGGTCAGGCTCTGGTGAAGCATTGGTATGACCAGAAGGCCAACATGGTTGAGTTTACTCAAGACTAGCTAGTTCTAGTTATGGTACCTACAAGGCAGCAGGCCTTACAGTACGAATGTATTGGACCCTTGAAGGTTGTGGGAAAACTTGGAGAAGTCAATTATTTGGTGGACTTAGGCAATCCTAGCGAGGCCCCCTGGGTCTTTCACACCAACCCCATAAAGGCCTATGTCTCAAGACCAGAACAGAGAGCTTTGCTTCTAGCTTCTACTCAAGAGGAGGAGGAGAACTAGCCTCTACCTGACCTCCTCAGGAGACAACCTTTAGATGGAAAGATGGAAGGAGTTAATCTCCCTTCTGATCTGCCACTGCAACAACAGGAGGAGCGCAGCATTCTGTTAAATAAGTTTGTCCCTCTGTTTTCATTATCACCAGGCATCACCCCTTTGGGCCAGCATGAGATTATCACTGGTGACTGTTTAACTGTTAAAAGCAGAGGTTACAGGATATCAGACCATGTAAGAACCCACTTAAAGGAAGAGCTCAACAAGATGCTTGATCTCGGGGTAATAGAGCCCTCTACAAGTCCATGGTCTAGTCCAGTTGTACTAGTACCAAAGGCAGGATCCAAGGAGTTGAGATTCTGTGTGGACTATAGAGCTCTTAATGCAGTCATCACAACTGATGCCCATCCTTTACCTATGACAGATGAGCTGGTGGACAAACTTAGTTCATCCAAGTACCTCAGTACATTTGGCCTAACCTCAGACTATTGGCAAATAGCTCTGGCAGACCATGCCAAGGAGAAAACTGCATGTTCAACCCCAGGAGGGCTCTACCAGTTTAAGGTTATGCCTTTCGGACCTTGTGGACTAATGAATGCACCTGCTACATTCCAAGGGATGGTGAATCATGTTCTGAATGGGATGGAGGACTTCTGCATGGCATACTTGGATGACATTGCAGTATTCAGCCCTACTTGGAAGGAACATATTGATAACTTAGGATATGTATTGCATGCTCTTGAGCAGACCAATATGACCATGAAGGCAAGTAAATGTCAAATTGGTCAGAGTAAAGTGGTCTACCTTGGACAAGAGGTAGGAGGAGGTGGAATTAGGCCATTGCTAAGCAAAGTGCAAGCTGTACAAGACTGGGCCACCCCTACTAATCAAACTCAAGTAAGAAGCTTTCTAGGTCTCACAGGATACCATAGGAACTTCATTGAGAACTATGGGACCATAGCTTCTCCCTTAAATGTGATCTCCTCAACCAAATTCCCCAATAAGGTCTGGCGGAATGAGGAGTCCACTAAGCATTTGAAGGACTTAAGAAAGCCCTTTGTCAAGCTCCAGTCTTAAGAGCTCCTGACTACAACCAATCCTTTATTGTACAGATAGATGCTTCCAATACAGGTATATGTGCAGTTCAGAGTCAGCTGGATGAGAAAGGCAGGGAACACCCAATCTGCTTCATCAGTAGGAAACTGAAGGACCCTGAGATAAGGTGGGAAACCATAGAACATGAACTTTTCTTTCCATTGTGTGGTCTTTGAAGAAGTTTAGGCCATACTTGTATAGATCTACTTTTGTGATTGCATTTACCGCAGGCTGCATTCGCAGCTGCAGTAAAGCACCTAAGGGTGCAATTTTTGTCAAAATGGACCAGTTGTCATTTCTTGGTGGAAAGGTCCTTCTTGAAATTTACTCTGCGTGCCAAACCAGGTTTGGTTCTTAGTTCGCTTTGCCTTTGGTGGGATTCACGAGTGAAGCCCGCCTCTGGCTCCAGGGTGTCTGAGGTGGACAAGAATTTAAAGAGGTGCCTGAAACTCCCTGTGCTTAGTCTCCTAGGAAACCCAAATGCACTCTGTAGTGATTGGCCAGCTGACTGTCCGGCAAGAACAGCCACCCTTCTGGGTAACTGACAGCTATGCTGGAATGAATGGGACAGAACTGAATAAAAGGCAAGGCTTTTGGTTTGGAAGGCAGAGTCGATCACTGGACAAAGGAACCAAAGAAGAACTTGAAGAGGATGCCTGCTGCAACTCCTGGACCGTTGGTTTGCCCAGTGAATCCCTGCTGCTGTGCTGAAACTCCAAATTTGTATCGACAGAGACGCCCCTGCAAGGACGACCTCTCCCCTTGCGTTTGTGGGACCAATCAACTCCAAAGTAAGCCACCTGGATATTTTCTCAGAGCTGGTTGACTTTCCACAGAGTTGCTGCTGGAAACCGAAATGCCAGGGAGAGGAACACCAGATTGTGTGCATTGCTTTTAAGCTGGCCAACAGCTCCAGGAAGATCCTCCGGACTCCCAGGAAGCAGGACTGACCGAACCTGAGCCTCCTCAACAGAGTGAGGTACCCCAGGAGCAAGCAAAGCCCATCTCAACAACCAGGAACCACAGTGTTGCTATTTGGGGTATACAAGAGGAGCTGAAACACCGAACAGCCCCTTTTTTTTAAGATTGCTGGTTGCGAGCGGTGACCGTCCCATTGCAGTGCAGGAGTCCCCAGAAGTCCTCCCTCTTGTCCCCGTGACTGAGTCCCAGGAACATTGAGATCTTCAGAGCTGCTCAGGAACAGAAGTCTTCTGTTGCACTTTTTCTTCAATACAAAGGTACTGTAAAAGTCTGAGAGAACTTACCTCTTGCTGTGGAGTTGCTTGCATATTCTACTACTCACAAGTCTAACAGCATTGATTCTTCTTTTTCTTCAAAGACTTCTAAAACATTGTGCATAGACGTTTCTTACTTACCTACAAAGAAGTGCTTCAGCTCATATAGAATTTTGCCCATTGACTTTGGCTTATCCTGTTCTACTGAATGACTCTTATAGGGGGATCTGAAAGTATTTGCCTGCTTGAGAATATTTGTGGTCTCTTCTATGTTCTAATAACCTTTTTCCTTTGACTTACTCTTAAATGACTCTAAATGCAACAATGATGTAATAATGTCATGAGCACCCTTGCTATTGAAGTCACCTGATGGTGCAGGTTGTGTCTGTGGGTCATCCCAAAAGGGTACTTACTGATTTAGAAATATTAAGAGTGTGTATTTTGTGAAGCATATTTGAGGGTTACTATTATATTGTTCCCTTCTGAAGAGGTCTTGCTCTAACTGACTGATACATAAATTAATAATTGTTTATTCAAGAAAGCTTGTGTGTAAGAGTTTATTTGAATACTTGTCACTGTGAATTTCTGTGTAACTCCCAGCGCACATTAACCCCTCTTGGAATAAGCCTGGCTGCTCAACACGCTAACAAAACTGTGTAGTACAAGCTTATACCAAATGTAGGGTTTCCTATTAACTGTAGTCATGGTTGTTGTAGTGTTCCCAAAGAGTACTGCATACAATTTTGCCTAACAATTACCAAACTCATGTTTGTAAATCAAAAAGACACGAGCAGCTTTGGACCGTTCACAAGATGGCAATAATCTCGGTTTATATGGTTCACAATTGTTTTGGTCTTGCGATTGAATCTAGAGGAATTAGATCGAAGGTGTGTGAGGCCTAGTGACTTCAGAACTAATTAAACATGCTTATACCATGGAATGGAGTCTCCACCATCCTGGGACAAAAGATCTGCCATAGCTTCCATGTTTTTAAGCCCACAGACGGATCCAATAGAATATCGGCTTCAAATGTATTTCACCTTGTATACATTTTTGATTTAATTAAATATGTAGCACAGTATTTGCATTGTTCTTGGGCAGATGGAATGCACTGTTCTGAAACTTGTTTTTGACAACTGCTCATTTTGAGGGCCTGATACAACCCCAGAGCGCAGAACCATACAGTGAGGCTGACTTGGCCTCCAGGTTATATATGCTAAGAAAAGCAGAGAAAATGCCCCATTCCTTTGCCCAGCCACAGATTTGAGTAGTGTTACTGCATCTTTCCAGCCTTAGACTTGATTTTTCAATTTGCTCAGAAGTTACAGTTACAGTTTCCCATAAATCATGTACCCAGGAAATCATAATTTAATATGTATTCAATGTTGGAGACATTAGCTAACAGGTGTAACTTTAGCACTTTTTGAATCTAGAATGGAAAACCACAGTTTGGGGTTTTTCCAGGTTAATAACTAAATCCTATCTGTTCCATCCTGGCAGCAGTAACGCAGCAAAAAGCAGCTTATGGGCATCTGCATGTCATGAAACAAGCAAATTGATAGATTTGTTAACAAAGAGGAAAAACAATGTCGGGGCCAGGACGCATTGTTGCCTTGCACCCTTTTGTATGTTCTTACAGGAAGTTGTGTCCCCTACTAGATTCCAGAATACCAATGCATCGTTATTAAACAAAGGCATTGATCCTCATTATGGGTGAGATAGACTCGTAAAAATGCCGGGATGAATGCCGGTACTACCGGCTCTTGCATTTTTTACAGACCAGCTCACTCAGAGTCTACCGGTAGGGGCAGTGAACTACCGGCAGGCCTGACCTGTTGGAGGTTCAGGCCCTTACTGGCAGAGAAACGACTGAATCACTGACACCGTTAACAACGGTGCCGGTCATTCAGTAGTTCCCATCCCATGGAGTCTGATGGGACTCAATGGAATGAGTACTTATCTTCCGTTGCTGGCGCCCATAGTATCGCGGTAAGGCCGGAATATCAGACGCTGGTAACGGTAAGGTGAGTTTGCTGGTAAGCCGCTGTTAGTACAGGTGGGTTACCAGCAAACGCATGAGGAGGGCCATTGGATTGTTTTTAATAAACAGATCGTTAAGCCTGTTTGCCCCCACAGTCTAACACTTGAAATCCTGTCAAAACGAAAATCTGAAAACGGGTCTGCTTTGCTCTACCACTGCTGGAAACCAGCCTGCAAGTGACGTATGATGTCCTGATTGGTTACTCAATTTGTCAGGTGCATCCTGAAGTTCATTCCATTAACCTTTTGTGTAAACTTTCTTTTTCTTATCCTCCATCAGATTTGATATTCGCTTCTCCGCTTACGTATATCATTTCGGGATGCTGCCAGAGTATTTTTTATCGCTGACAAAACTTTTCTCTTCTACATTCTTTGTAAAACCTGTTTTTTTTAACTTGTGATGTGATTGCTTTCCCGAGTTTAGTTACAAAAGTACTGATTCGTCTTATCCAAGTCAGAGGTGTCTCTATAAGATTAAGAATATCAAAGTATAAATGGGGTAAAGTACTGCTCACCTCTGTATCGGCCCGTTTTACTGAACATCTTGCATACCCTACCATCCTTGTATTAGTATTAGATGCCAATGCCAGACGATGTGCATAAACAGCCATCCTTCGCATGCAAAGCATATACTGAGTGAGTGGTTGTTGGTCGCTCTCTGCACGATCCAAAATTTCAAAGGCTTTTATATTTTGCCAATCTCTAATAGCCACTAATACATAATCTTATATGTGTGACCTTATTATCAATCACAAAAGTCGGCCTGACAGCTTAATTATCGACCATCCTTCCATTATAAGTCCTCAGCACCAGATTATAAACAAAATGGGATGTTTTGAAAGGATATTTGTGCTCCTTTTTTGGGAAAACTGCTAAATCAGGTATCGCACACGAGAGGCCCTCTTCCTCCATTCCACATGCAAAAATAGCAAGTGGCTCAACTTGGAGGATAACATCTCACATCATTAGAACATTTCCCTAACATTAGCTTTGTAGTTCTGTACTATTAAGTGCCAGGCTATTATACAAGTCTATGCAAATAGGGTGAGCATACTCGTCCTTGGTGTGGCGTTGCCCCTTTAAGGGACGTGCACGCGGCGGCATGCCGTTGCACGCTGCCGCGTGCATTATAAATAAAGGGGGCGTTCCCGGCCGTGAAGTGTCCGTGCCTGTCTGTTGATGCTTGGGGGCTTACGGGCATCGCGAGTGGGGGTCTCCACAGACTCCCAACAGTGGCGACGATATCAGTGCGATGCCTGGGCCCATCGGTGAAAGTTGCTTCAAATGTTCTTCCTGAAACAGAGATCTTTGAGGAGTTTCGTTTCACGCCGTAGGCCATGCAGAAACCACACGGCAGGTGCCCATCTTGTATTCCTGGCCGTGGACACTCACAGAGCTCCGGTTCGGTCTGTGAGAGGCAATCAGGCCCAATTCTTGGAAAAACTGTTTGCAGGCCGCTATACCTGCACATCTATGCCCAGATTTTGGATTTTTTTTTATTTCTGGGCCTCCTACGTCGAGTGAAGGCGAGGTGAAGGGGTGAGATGACTAGGCCTGCTTAGCCCAAAACCTCCCTGGCTCAATTTTTGGAACATCCGTGCTTGATCACAGCATTGCTGCAGCTGAGGACTTCCACCTTCATCATCCTCTTCATCATCATACATGTGGGTGTGGAACTCCACCACTCATCATCATCTTCATCATCATCACCACCAGGTTTGGACTTGTGTTCCCTGTGTGTGCCAATATTGGTGGCAAGTGGTTCCCAGGAGTGGTCTGAACTGTGGTGGTGGGAGTGAGTTGCGGCACCCAAATGCCACGCTGGGGGTGCCTGTGCGCTCTATCCCATGAATGTGCCTGGTGACCAGGACGGTGGGCAGCCTGCAGACCTACAGCAACCTCAAGTGCAGCCACAACTTCAGGCACCACCTCAAGCCCTGCAGTTAACTCAAGCTCTACCAGGGGCACAACCAGCTGTACAACAGCCCCCTCCAGCCATGGCGCAGATGCAGGCCCAGGCGGCCCTGCAGCCCATCCCCAAGTTTGATGTCTCTGGCCCACCATCCAGTCTGGGGCCCAGATAGAAAAGGTGGGTGGACCGTCTAGGTATGTACTTTAGAGCAACAATGGAAACAGACGATGACAGCAAGCTTGCCACCATGCTGTATGCGGCTGGACCTGCGGTGCAGGAAATTTTTGAATCTCTCCACACAGCTGACGGCACCTATGTGGCTGCAAAGACAGCTCTTCAGGCTCATTTTCTGCCCCTCACCAATGCTGACTATGAGAAGTTTGTGATGTTGTCGGCTCGGCAGAAGGAGGAGGAGATGTTAGACACCTTTTATGGCTGCCTCAAACGCCTATCCATCGCGTGTGCATGGGGTGATGCGGAAGACATGATCCGAACGATGCTCATTCAGGCATGCTCATCTGGCAAACTGAGACGACAGGTGTTGAGAGAGCCAGGTATCAAGCTCACTCGCATTTTCGAGCTAGGACGCTGCCATGAGCTATCCGAAGCCCGGGCGTCCAGGATGGAGGCTGGCTCACGTCCGGTGAAGACTGAGGAGGTATGTGCCATGTGGAGGGGTGGCAGAGGTGTCAGAAGACCTGGATCTGGACTCCATGACCGGAACGGAAGAGCCGGTGAGTCATGCCAGAAGTGTGGGTATGACTTACCCCAACCTGCTGAATGTCCTGCGGCTGGAAGAACTTGTGGACGGTGTGGCCTTGCGGATCACTATTCCTGGGTGTGCAAGGAAGCCGTGCCTGTGATGGTGCCCAGAGGCCCAGTTCGGTCCGGGTTCCTTCGCCAAAGTCGCCCCCGAATGTGACCCAGGTTGATGAGGGCAAAGAGGGTACCCCAGCAGAAGAGGAGGAGGAGGAAGAGATCTTCTTCATGTCGAGTATGGGGGTCCTGAAATCAAAGAACAGACGCCAGCCGAGGTGTGTGGTGGGAGTTAACAAGTCACCGGTCCAGTACTAGTAGACACGAGTGCCTCGGTCTATGTGATGGCCCGTGGACATTATGATGCTATGGACACACCTCCCAGGTTGGTCAGCCCAAAGGCTTGCATCTTTGCTTTTGTGGGCTTGGAAACTATTTCGCTCGACAGTGCCCTTGTAGCGAAAGTGGAACATGATGGCTCGCAAATCACCGCCCGCTTCTATGTCACGCCAGTGAGTACGAACACTCTCCTGAGTTGCGCCGCAGCTGAGGCTCTCGGCATTGTCAGTTTTGCTTATTCCGTATACCTCGAAGAGATCAACGACCTCTTGGACAAGTATTCCACCCTGTTCCAAGGATTTGGACACATGACTGGTGACCCGGTGAGGCTTCACATCGACGAGTCGGTGCAGCCCATAGCCCTGAAGCATCGGAGGGTGCCTTTTCATCTTTGGGAGCAGGTTGACAAAGAGTTGGACAATCTTGTGAACCTAGACATCATTGAGAAGGTGGAGGGTCCGACTCCGTGGGTGTCCCCAATTGTTGTGGCAAGAAAGCCTTAGCAGCCTGACTCCATCCGCATATGTGTCGATATGAGGCTACCCAACAAGGCAATCAAGTGGGAGAGATATCTTACCCCAACCATCGACAACATCATTGCAGAGGTGCAGGGTGCTCAATTTTTCTCCAAACTGGACCTCTGGGCCGGCTACCATCAGGTCATCCTACACTCGGAGTCGAGATACATAACCACGTTCACCACCCACCGTGGACTCTACCGCTATAAGAGACTCAGTTTTGGCGTGTCATCAGCGGCGGAGGTGTTTCAGAACATCATCCGAGGCGCCCTCGCTGACCTGGAGGGCGTCTTAAACATTAGCGATGACATCCTAGTGTTTGCCAGAACTGTGGTGTATCACCTGCGCAAGGCTAAAATCGCTCAGCCTCATGCTCCACAGGGAGAAATGTGAATTCCTGCGCCCATCCATTGAATTCTTTGGCTTCGTCTTCAAGGAGGGATGGATGTCCCCAGATCCAAGAAAGATTCATGCTATTAAGAAGTCCCAACCGCCTGAGTCGGTGTCTGATGTGAGGAGTTTCCTTGGCATGGTAACCTATTGTGGACGTTTCATTCAGAACCTGGCCTCAAGATCTGAGCCCCTGAGGGCCCTTACAAAGAAGGATACCACCTGGCAGTGGGGCCCCCTCGAGCAAGCGGCCTTTGACGATATCAAAAGCGCACTCATGGCGTAGGATACCATGGTGTTTTTCGACCCCTCCCTGCCCTCAGAAATCATTGTGGATGCCAGCCCGTTTGGTTTGGGGGCCGTGTTGACACAAGTTGATCGGGATGGTGGTGTCCACCCGGTGGCGTACGCTAGCAAGGCGCTGTCCGACACCAAACAGAGGTACTCACAAAATGAACGTGAGGCCTTAGCCGTGCTTTGGGACTGCCAGCACTTCAGACTCTATGTTCTGGGCCGCCCAGTGACTGTCTTAATGGACCACAAGCCCCTGCTTCCCATTCTGGCGGGGTCCTCATCCAAACCACCGGTGAGGATAGAGCAATGGATACTCGCCCTCCTGGAATACGGGGTTACTCTCGTATATCGGCCAGGGGTGAACAATGCAGCAGACTATTTGTCCAGGCATCCAGGCATGACCGGGGGGGAGGAATAGGACACATGTGCCGAGGAGGCGGCCGACCACGTTCGCATGGTGGTGGAGGCAGCTACCCCCAATGCCATGCCACTCGCAGATCTGGAGGCAGTGGCAGCGGGTGACGAGTGCTCCCAAATCCTGAAATACGCTATGCAACAGGGCTCATGGAAGATGGTGCTGGAGTCCCTGGCCGGGTGCACACAAGACGCCAAGATAGGGCTGGAGCAACTGTGGAAGGTGCAGGAGGAGTTGTCAGTCTCCGCTTCCGGTCTTCTGATGAGAGGTAGCCGCATGGTCATGCCCCAATCCAAGATCAAAGAAATGATCAATCTGGCCCACCATGGACACCAAGGTGCAGCGAAGACGAAGGCCCGGCTGCGCCTTAAGGTGTGGTTCCAGGAGTTAGAGCGGAAGGTTGACGACTTTGTTGCTGCCTGTGTCTGGTGTCAGGCGGAGTCCCCTCTGCAAAGAGAGCCGGCGAATGAGGCCATGCCCCAGGGCACGAGGCCCTGGGAAGTGGTACATGCAGACTTTGGATCCAAGCGGTTCGCGGAGCTGATGGAGGGGTTCGGGGTACAACACTGAAAATCACCCCCCTCTGGCCGCAGGTGAATGGAAAGGCTGAGAGACTGATGAGGACACTAAACAAGACCTTCAGGATAGCTCAGGGCCCTTTACCAGTTCTTGCATGTGTATCGTGCTACCCCCATGCATCCACAGGAGTGGCGCCGGCTGAGGCCCTATTCAAACGGTGCCCCTGAGGGCTGCTGCCAGAGGTGGGGGAGAAGGCGCCCGGGGTCATTGACGACCAGCAGGTGGAGATCAATCGCAGGATGCGGATTGAACAGGAGAATGCCAGGAGGGGACTTTGCCCGCAGCGACTGGAGCCGGGAGATGAGGTGCTTATCAGGAACAGACACCTCCATGGAAAGCTCTCTCTCCCCTACAAACCTGAGCCACTTGATGTGGTGGCCGTCAAGGGGTCCATGGTGACGGCCTCGGATGGGTGGTCGGCCCTCACCCGGAATGTAAGCTTCTTTAACAAGCTAGGAGACCTCAGAACTGAGCCTCCCCTGGAACCAGAACGGATGGAAGTGCCTGACGATGGGGTTGACCAACCCTCCATGCCCACGTCTCCCGCCCGGGGAGGGCCACCGGATGGACTACCCCTGCCGGAGGTAAGCGGGAGGTACCCCCAGAGGTCTGGGTGAGGGAAACCTGCTTACCTCAGCAATTATGTGTTGTGGCATGTTTCATGAGTGGCCCGTAGGCCGATAATGTTATTTAAGGGGATCCAGGGTGGCTGTGAATAAAGGGGTGTGTGGGGGATTTGACGTTTATGTTGAAATGATATTTAGTGATTATGTAGACTAGTAAAGTATTGTTGTTTGTCCTCATGGAAAAGGAGGAGAGTGGCTTTGCCCCTTTAAGGGACGCGCACACGGCGGCGTGACGTTGCACGCCACTGCGTGCATTATAAATAAAGAGGGTGTTCCCAGCTGCGACAGTGCGACTGGGAAGCCCGAACAGAGCAGATGTGTCTGTGTCTGTCTGTTGATGCTTGGGGGCTTACGGGCATCGCGAGTGGGGGTCTCCACAGACTCCCAACACTTGGCACTTAATGGGTTAACTTAACCCATTAACTTAAAAAACTGTTACGCATGATTGATAAATCTAAAACAAGATAATTAATAACTAATGAAATAATAGTTTCATCAGTTCAAGTAAAAACGAGAAGATACTTCTTCCAGCTACCTCTATTACACTTTGTTGATGAATGCACAATTAAAGTCCATGTCAATCTAGGTCAGGTGCTCTGAAACGGACCTGTCTTTGAGTGAGGAATGCCCAATAGCTTGGGGGGCTGCCTTAGCCCGACCCCCCCCTTTACCTCAAGGCAGTCACACAGCTTTCTTTCAGAGCAACAAAAGAAACTGCCAGGCCCTGGATCACGCACTGCGTTGAAAGGGTGTAACATAGCTTTTAAAAGCTTTTGAAACACGCACTACCTGGGTCATTGATGTCACTGTATAAAGCGAGGCTCCACTATAGACCCTGAACAACAGGCGTGGCTTAAGCATGGGTTTCACCTTATTGGCTTTAATAGGATTCAGGCTTCCTAGGTCTGCTACTGCTGGGCCCTTGCGCTCAGTGCTCCACAACAATGCCAAACATCTGGTATGACCTTGACATGGGATTCACTGCTGGGTTCAACCTTGCGGCCTAAATAGGTTACAGGCTTCCTGGAGACATTTTGGCCAGTGCCCCATGGGTCAGTATTTGGCAACAACAGTGAACACTGGTCTTTCTTTTAGCGTGGGATGCACCCCAACTCCGCCCTCTTAGGTTAAATAGCGTCCCTGTTTGCTGGTAACCTTGTAAGTCTGCTCCGCCTGGGTCCTTGTGCTCGGTACTCTGCAACAACACCAAACAATGAGAGTGCCCGCCAGCCCAGCCCCAAAGGTTTGACTTCCTCCCACACTTCTTTTTCTCATTCCCCTCATTTATCAGGTATGGACTGTAGTAATGCTTTGCTAATTCACTCATGAGGGACTATTCCACCATCTCCTATCTCCTATCTCTCGTCTTAAATTATCCTTTCAATTATTGCCCTTGTTTTTTATTCCTTTATTATCCTGCAGGAACTTTATTGTCCTGTGATGACAATGATTTTCTGTTCTCTCTTGTTCTGTGGTCTTATTCTCATTCCATTTTCTTGGTGATATTAATCTGCATCTTCATTCACACTGGTTCCTCTTTTTTCTCTATTATGCTTCTAATGGCCCTGGCAAATCTCATGATCTTATCTTCACTGCTCATCCATATGATTCCTCTCTATGCACTTCATTGTTTTTCTTCTGACCATCTCTTCTCCTTCTCCACAACATTCTGTCCGCAAGTCCCCCATCTTCCTCTACTACTTCTACTTCACACCGGGATCTTCATCATTTTTTATGCCCTTTCCCTCTCAAATTAAATGTGTACTCCCTTCTCATTATTATTTTTCATCTCTTTATCATATTTCCTCTGCTCTTATCTTACCATCCTGATTCTCCGTCCTTCTTGGACTTGCTGTATCTTTCTGGCCCATGCAATGCTTCTCGTAAACCTGTTTAGCCTTTGCTTACCCCTTCTGTGCAAGATACACTTCACTACTAAAACGCAGGACATCCTAAGCACCCGCACACCCCTTCCCCCACTCCTCCTCTACTCCCTTGCCTCCTATGGTATGGCCTCCCATCTTCCATCTTCCTTTTTCTCCTCCTTTTTCTCCTGTCATGCCTGATGATGTCACCAGAGTTGTCCGCTCCATGAAGGTCTCCTCCAAACAGGTTTCCCCTTGCTTCTCCCAAACCATTAAGGCCAATGTTGGCTCTCTTGCCCCTGCACTTGCTGATTTCTTCAACCACTCTTTTGACACTGGATCTTTCCCTCACTCCGTAAAACACTCCCGTGTGTGTCCCCTCCTGAAAAAACCATCAGCAGAACCCACTTGCCCAGCCAACTACCACCCTATTTCTATTACCCCATCCTCAGGAAACTCGTGGAGAAACTGGCCTTCCCCGCAATTTACTACACACACTGAACTTGTTGGGTTCTCCATGACCATAAATCTGGATTCCGAGCATCCAGAGGCATAGAAAATGATCTTCTGAACACCCACGAAGAACTGCTTGCATCTCGGGATTCTAACTCCCCAGCTGACCTCATTCTACTTGATCTCTCCTCTGCCTTTGACACAGTTAACCACTCCATTCTTATAAAACGGCTCCATGATACCCTGGATATCTCAGAGGGGGCAGTGGACTGGCCGACCTCCTTCCAAAGTGACCGTCCATCCCAGGTTACTCTGGGCACCTTCTGCTCCCATACTTCTTTCTCCACCTGTGGTCTCCCCCAGGGCTCCAACCTCTCACCCTGGCTATTTAACAATGTTGCAACACTTGAAACACTTGTGTATATGTGCGTTATAAATGCCATATCATACCATAACAATGACCTTGCTCCACTGGCACTCCTCATCTCCGCCTTCTTCCCTATTTTCCAGTGCTATGTAGATGACACACAACTCTTCTTCGAACTTCCCATTGACCCTCTTACTTCTTCCTTCATCCTTCATCCCGCACTGCCTATCTGCCTATCTGTCTGGGGCCAGTTACCACACTATCTGCAACTTGCTCCTACTAAATACTCTCCCTATAGTCCTCTATGTTCCTCCTGTACCAAGTCAGTGCGTGTCAAGCATTTCACTAAACACAGGGCCGCTGGCCGATCTCTTTCCTCAGCTGGCTCTGTCTTATGGAACGGTATCAAATAATAATATCCCTATATATATGGTTGCCATATATAATGTCACAGGGGCAAGGTTGTGGTGACATTATATAGGTGACCATATATATAGGGACAAGGGCAGCAGGGGTTGCGGAGGTGTCCCCTGCTCCTCATGAAAAATAAAAAAGGGTTTTGGGGGCTAAGGGGTGTCCCCTGCATGTTCCATGTATTAATTTCCCCACAAAAAACAGCCATTTTTCGGTGATTATTTTGCATGGCGATATTTTGAGGGGACATTATTACATGGAACCTTTGGAACAACCTCCCCATTTCTCTTTATCTTGAGCCGGATCTCCTCAAATTCTGGAAGCTCCTTAAGAGTTTTCTTTTCACCTCCTCTGTCTTTATCCTGCAGTGTATTCATTTTTAATCCCATGTTCCCTCCCTGTTGCCCTTTGGGCACTTTGAAACACAATTTACATGTTGTATAAGCGTATAACAAATGCACAATAAATAAATAGCCGTAGATATCTGCGCAATCTAGAACACAGCTGGAAAAATCAATTTTCTCCATTTGATCTTTATGTTTTTTCGTCTCCCCATGCCTCTCACAACTAACGATTATTTCAGGAAAAATTACTGTGATTTCAGCTCTCTCTCCCTATCCTTGTTGTTTATATCATCTTCTTCATACCCTTTTGCCTACTCATCTTCATGATCCGTTGCTCAATTCTTCATTTCTGCTTCAGACTGTGCTTCTTATCTCTCCTATAGGATTGATAATATTTGTTCTCCCTTTTCTTCAGTTTTTTCTCTCTCTTTACATTCTATCATTACGTTGCATGTTTTTCCACACACTCCAAAACTTCTCTCTCTGTCTCTCTTATTGCACTGAGATTACCAAACTTCTGCACCCTCAAGCCTTCTCCATTCGCTTCTTATAGCTCCATTATCCCCTTCTTTGTCCCTTATTTGACATCTTGTTTAAATTATTTCTTTTTTCTTTCAAGAACACTCCAATCCTACACATTCTTAAGATGTCTTCTCTTCTCTTCCTTCTAATTATCGTCCTATCTCTCTTTTACCATTCTATCAAAACATCTTGAAAGAACTGTTTGCTCTCATTTATCTTCATGTTTTTATTCTATTTCTCTTATTTCTCTTCAAAGTGTGTTACACCCTCCTCATTCCACAGAGGCTGCTGTCTCACAGGTACCTACATGTTATCATCTCTTCTCATTATGTGAAGCAATTGTCTCTCCTAATTATTCTTCATCTGCTACATGTAAAATGGTGGATTACCCTATTTTTCATCTCATCTGTGATTAAGCAGGGCAGGATGGAGCGTAAGGGCAGAGAGGAGAGGGGCACCAAAACAAACTGCAGCCATTTTGGCCCCACCCGATGGAGCTATACATGAGTGGAGTCCGAGGGACCTATCTGCCCCAACAACCAAAATCTATCACTCTTTGCGTGGCAATGACACTTAAGCACCAGGAAAACAGACTACACATCCCAGATGTTAATTGGCCCTAAACTATGATGAAGCAGCCATTTTGGGTGTGGCCGTGCATGCACATTTCTTTTGCTAGAGACTTTTACCTGATAAACAGAGTTCCCTTAGAGCTCCTGACCTTGGACATTCCTGTACGGGGCAATGACCAACCACAATAGACTCACAACCTGTGGATCCTTAATACTTAGTATAGGGCAAGAGATAGCGCTCTGAAGGCATTACTTTACAATGTTGTGTAACTCTGTAGGAGCCGAGTTCCCTCAGGTTATTGTTGCAAAACTAAAAGTCCAGATGCCCGTTGAAATGGCCTGATTAGTATCCTGCAAATGGACTCCTCATTAATGGAGCACTTTAGAATATTCACTGCCTATTATTTGTGTATCACAGCAAGCTCAGGGTCACAGTTGCTTTGACAGGTATTCAGTCAGAATATGCACATGGAGAACTGTGCTGCATCACAGACAAGAAAGAGAGCTACACAAGATCATTCAAATCAAAACTTTATGAGACTAATTTGTCTACACTAATCTAATAATGTGGGGGAGCATTATGTGGAAATCTAAGGAGAAAGGGGTAGCAGATCGTGACAGGCCTATTTAAAGACAATTAAAGTTTATTGTACATGTCATATAACTAGTGAAAACATTTTAAATAATGCATTTGAAAATACAAGTGAGCAATGTCTCAATGAACACTGAGAGTGTGAGTTTTGACCAAGTAGTTGAGCAGGCTTGTGGGGTCAAGGAGCAATGTTCCCTCTAAGCTGTGCACATGTGCGTTTGCCCAGCTTCCTTCTGGGTGCCACTCAGAAGACTTTTAGCAGAGCACACAGATAATTCTCACCTATTCAAAAAGATGTAATAAGGCATAAGCCACAGCAATTACCTTAAATGTTCTTTCTCTTAAAATAAGCAACTCGTCTTGATACTCTGCTAATTTGCAATACACTACTATGCACCTAAAATCCCTAACAGCAAAATAGAACACAAGAGTTTAAAAACTAATATGAAAAAATTGCTCCATGAACAGAGGAATCTAACCAAGATATGCCTGCACACATTAACTAAACATTTTCCCTCCCCACTCATGACTCCCAAACCTGAGTCTACCACACTTTTACCTTATGACCTTAACTTCTGCCCCAGAGTACATTAAGTGAATACCGGACAACTTTGAGTCTTCCTCTCTTGGCTCTGTGAAAGGTTACCTACATCCACTTGTTTTATGTTTGTTGTAACATGAGTAATGTTCACACACCAGAATTTCTGTTACTCATTGTGCCTTACCAAAGCATCACCCACACTATATAATCGAACTATCAGCTCAAATATCAGATACTGACTGTAAGTAAGCAGGCTACTTGGATGTGTAACCTTATCCCATACTTCCTCTTCATTGTACATATATCACGCAAGTGCGTATAGGCGGCCCCCTTGTAACTTAACGCACTATAAAACTCAATTATGAATTTGCTCTCTAAAAAATATGAAAAGACAAATGTGATGCTCAATGTCTCCTACTTTAGCATTACTAACATTACTCTATAAGTAGAGAGCAACATTGCAATATCATTTACTTAGCCTACAAGGGATAATGGGTATGGACTACGCCTGGGATTATTCGTCTGTAGTATCATGGCACCAGATATCCAGACAGGAGAATGCTTTTCACACAATATGCATCGTTTCCAAGTGTTCAGAGTTCCTTTGGGCACATACTTCACATGTTATATGGTAACTCGCTTCTATATAAAAACAGTTTCACTGAGCACTTGTGTAATCCTACACAATGATATAAGGGTGGAGTATATTGGCAATCTAGGCCTCCACTTTGATTCTAACCTCTGCTTTACTCACCACATCTCTCTAATCTCCCGTGTTTGTCGTTTCCATCTCTACAATGTTCGTAACATTCACTCCTCACTCACCTTCCATGCCACCAAACTTCTAATTTCCTCCCTCATCTTCTCTCATCTATTCTACTGTTCAGCTCTCCTCTTTGGTCTCCCCGACTCTCACCTGGCCCCCCTCAAATCCCTCTACCACTCTGCAATCCATACTCTTTGCTCCCTCTCTCCTCATGATTCCATCTTGGCTTCTCTCTCTTCTCTCGGCTGGCTCTCCTTTCACAACCAACTTAAATTCAACTTCCTCTTTCTTGTCTTTAAATTTCTTCACAATCTTGCCCCTCCCTACCTTACCTACCTCCTTTCCTTCTACTCTCCCTCTCGCCCCCTCCGATCAGCTGACCACTTCCTATTCAATTTTCCTCCTCCTCCTTGTCCTCCTTCCCAATTCCGTTCTTTCCAGCTCGTCGCCCCCCCCTCCACTGGAACTCTCTACCTCTGCCTATCCGCTACATCTCCTCTTACTCTGCCTTCCGCTCTTCCTTAAAATCCCACCTTCTTCACCATCCCTCCTGACTGCTCTTACTACTTCCTCCCTGCCCCCCCAAACCGAGATTCTTAATCTAATGTACTCAGCAAATTGTTCCACATAAGGTTCTCGTTGTTTTGACTCGTGACTTATTCATATTGCCTATATGTCTGGGGCCATTTACCACACTATCTGCAACTTGCTCCTACTAAATACTCTCCCTATAGACTCTATGTTCCTCCTGTACCAAGTCAGTGCGTGTCAAGCATTTCACTAAACACAGTGCCGCTGGCCGGTCTCTTTCCTCAGCTGGCTCCATCTTATGGAATGGTATCAAATAATAATATCCCTATATATATATGGTTGCCATATATAATGTCACTGGGGAAAGGTTGTGGCGACATTATATAGGTGACCATATATATAGGGACAGCAGGGGTTGTGGGGGTGTCCCCTGCTCCTCAGGAAAAATAAAAAACGGTTTAGGGGCTAAGCTGGTGTCCCCTGCATGTTCCATGTATTAATTTCCCCACAAAAAACAGTCATTTTTCAGTGATTATTTTGCATGGCGATATTTTGATGGAACATTATTACATGGAAACTTTGGAACAACCTCCCCATTTCTCTTTATCTTGAGCCGGATCTCCTCAAATTCTAGAAGCTCCTTAAGAGTTTTCTTTTCACCTCCTCTGTCTTTATCCTGCAGTGTATTCATTTTTAATCCCATGTTCCCTCCCTGTTTCCCTTTGGGCTCTTTGAAACACAATTTACATGTTCTATAAGCGTATAACAAATGCACAATAAATAAATAGCCGTAGATATCTGCGCAATCTAGAAAACAGCTGGAAAAATCAATTTTCTCCATTTGATCTAAATGTTTTTTCGTCTCCCCATGCCTCTCACAACTAACGATTATTTCAGGACAAATTACTGTGATTTCAGCTCTCTCTCCCTATCCTTGTTGTTTATATCATCTTCTTCATACCCTTTTGCCTACTCATCTTCATGATCCGTTGCTCAATTCTTCATTTCTGCTTCAGACTGTGCTTCTTATCTCTCCTATAGGATTGATAATATTTGTTCTCCCTTTTCTTCAGTTTTTTCTCTCTCTTTTCATTCTATCATTACATTGCATGTTTTTCCACACACTCCAAATCTTCTCTGTCTGTCTCTCTTATTGCACTGAGATTACCAAACTTCTGCACCCTCAAGCCTTCTCCATTCGCTTCTTATAGCTCCATTATCCCCTTCTTTGTCCCTTATTTGACATCTTGTTTCAATTATTTCTTTTTTCTTTCAAGAACACTCCAATCCTACACATTCTTAAGATGTCTTCCCTTCTCTTCCTTCTAATTATCGTTCTATCTCTCTTTTACCATTCTATCAAAACATCTTGAAAGAACTGTTTGCTCTCATTTATCTTCATTTTTTATTCTATTTCTCTTATTTCTCTTCAAAGTGTGTTACACCCTGCTCATTCCACAGAGGCTGCTGTCTCACAGGTACCTACATGTTATCATCTCTTCTCATTATGTGAAGCAATTGTCTCTCCTAATTATTCTTCATCTGCTACATGTAAAATGGTGGATTACCCTATTTTTCATCTCGTCTGTGATTAAGCAGGGCAGGATGGAGCGTAAGGGCAGAGAGGAGAGTGGCACCAAAACAAACTGCAGCCATTTTGCCCCCACCCGATGGAGCTATACATGAGTGGAGTCCGAGGGACCTATCTGCCCCAACAACCAAAATCTATCACTCTATGCGTGGCAATGACACTTAAGCACCAGGAAAACAGACTACACATCCCAGATGTTAATTGGCCCTAAACTATGATGAAGCAGCCATTTTGGTGTGGCCGTGCATGCGCATTTCTTTTTGCTAGAGACTTTTACCTGATAAACAGAGTTCCCTTAGAGCGCCTGACCTTGGACATTCATGTACGGGGCAATGACCAACCACAATAGACTCACAACCTGTGGATCCTTAATACTTAGTATAGGGCAAGAGATAGCGCTCAGAAGGCATTACTTTACAATGTTGTGTAACTCTGTAGGAGGCGAGTTACCTCAGGTTATTGTTGCAAAACTAAAAGTCCAGATGCCCGTTGAAATGGCCTGATTAGTATCCTGCAAATGGACTCCTCATTAATGGAGCACTTTAGAATATTCACTGCTTATTATTTGTGTACCACAGCAAGCTCAGGGTCACAGTTGCATTGACAGGTATTCAGTCAGAATATGCACATGGAGAACTGTGCTGCATCACAGACAAGAAAGAGAGCTACACAAGATCATTCAAATCAAAACTTTATGAGACTAATTTGTCTACACTAATCTAATAATGTGGGGGAGCATTATGTGGAAATCTAAGGAGAAAGGGGTAGCAGATCGTGACAGGCCTATTTAAAGACAATTAAAGTTTATTGTACATGTCATATAACTAGTGAAAACATTTTAAATAATGCATTTGAAAATACAAGTGAGCTATGTCTCAATGAACACTTAGAGAGTGTGAGTTTTGACCAAGTAGTTGAGCAGGCTTGTGGGGTCAAGGAGCAATGTTCCCTCTAAGCTGTGCACATGTGAGTTTGCCCAGCTTCCTTCTGGGTGCCACTCAGAAGACTTTTAGCAGAGCACACAGATAATTCTCACCTATTCAAAAAGATGTAATAAGGCATAAGCCACAGCAATTACCTTAAATGTTCTTTCTCTTAAAATAAGCAACTCGTCTTGATACTCTGCTAATTTGCATTACACTACTATGCACCTAAAATCCCTAACAGCAAAATACAACACAAGAGTTTAAAAACTAATTTGAAAAAAATGTTCCATGAACAGAGGAATCTAACCAAGATATGCCTGCACACATTAACTAAACATTTTCCCTCCCCACCCATGACTCCCAAACCTGAGTCTACCACACTTTTACCTTATGACCTTAACTTCTGCCCCAGAGTACATTAAGTGAATACCGGACAACTTTGAGTCTTCCTCTCTTGGCTCTGCGAAAGGTTACCTACATCCACTTGTTTTATGTTTGTTGTAACATGAGTAATGTTCACAGGCCAGAATTTCTGTTACTCATTGTGCCTTACCAAAGCGTCACCCACACTATATAATCGAACTATCAGCTCAAATATTGGATACTGACTGTAAGTAAGCAGGCTACTTGGATGTGTAACCTTATCCCATACTTCCTCTTCATTGTACATATATCACGCAAGTGCTTATAGGCGTCCCCCTTGTAACTTAACGCATTATAAAACTCAAATATTAATGTGCTCTCTAAAAAATATGAAAAGACAAATGTGATGCTCAATGTCTCCTACTTTAGCATTACTAACATTACTCTATAAGTAGAGAGCGACATTGCAATATCATTTACTTAGCCTACAAGGGATAATGGGTATGGACTATGCCTGGGATTATTCGTCCGTAGTATCATGGCACCGGATATCCAGACAGGAGAATGCTTTTCACACAATATGCATCGTTTCCAAGTGTTCAGAGTTCCTTTGGGCATAGACTTCACACGTTATATGGTAACTCGCTTCTATATAAAAACAGTTTCACTGAGCACTTGTGTAATCCTACACAATGATATAAGGGTGGAGTATATTGGCAATCTAGGCCTCCACTTTGATTCTAACCTCTCCTTTACTCACCACATCTCTCTAATCTCCCGTGTTTGTCTTTTCCATCTCTACAATGTTCGTAGCATTCACTCCTCACTCACTTTCCATGCCACCAAACTTCTAATTTCCTCCCTCATCTATTCTACTGTTCAGTTCTCCTCTTTGGTCTCCCCGACTCTCACCTGGCCCCCCTCAAATCCCTCTACCACTCTGCAATCCGTACTCATTGCTCCCTCTCTCTTCATGATTCCATCTCGGTTTCACTTTCTTCTCTCGGCTGGCTCTCCTTCACAATCTTGCCCCTCCCTACCTTACCTCCCTCCTTTCCTTCTACTCTCCCTCTCGCCCCCTCCGATCAGCTGACCACTTCCTACTCAATTTTCCTCCTCCTCCTTGTGCCCCTTCCCAATTCTGTTTTTTCCAGCTAGTCGCCCCCCCTCCACTGGAACTCTCTACCTCTGCCTATCCGCTCCATCTCCTCTTACTCTTCCTTCCGCTCTTCCTTGAAAATCCCACCTTCTTCACCATCCCTCCTGACTGCTCTTACTACTTCCTCCCTGCCCCCCCCCAAACCGAGATTCTTAATCTAATGTACTCAGCAAATTGTTCCACATAAGGTTCTCGTTGTTTTAACTCGTGACTTGTTCATATTGCTTCTCTTGTATCTTTGATGTTGTTATGTGAAGCGCTTTGGATTAAAGTGCTACATAACATTTTATAAAATACAAAATACAAAAAAAATATTGCAAACAATCTTGGATGCACTGCAAAAGAATTGTGAACATACAGAGTCATGACATTCTTAAAATGCACATCATATTTTGAGGCATTTAAATATGCCTTGCTTGCAAAGTATTGTTGGTCTGCAAATATCACAGTGAGTGTTTACTGCTACAATCCCTCACTTTTTACAGTGCTCTATCATCTAGTATTGGAGGCAAGCACAGGGGCTGGTAAAGGGTATGAGTGGAAGCATCACCCCTTGTTGGTGATGAACAACACAGCACATTTAAAAAAAACAAGGCAGACATGTCGGCAGTACACTGAAGGAAATGTGCTGTGTGTCTGCTAAAGGATAGGACATTCTAGAACCCATTTAGACAACAGCACCTTCTTTTTCTTTCTATGTTCAGCTGCTGAGGGTTTTTCAGTATAACCATGTGTTCTGTGTGTATGGTCTCTAGCATCCCCCTGCATCTTATTTAACTGATAACAAAGAATTACAGAAGAGGGATATATAGTTACAGAATAAGGCACCCAATCAGTTGTATCTCTGATGAATTTATGCTATTAACTTAAAGGGTATACATGTGTGATTTTCTTCAACAGGGCTCCATAATAAACCTCAGTAAGGCTCTTGTTTAATTTTATCTAGGCTATGGTGCAGAAGGGTAGGCAAAACTATACACTTTATTATGTGCCCTGTCATTTCACTCCCTATGTCAGAGATACAAGCAGGGCTATAATCAGATTTTTCTCCCTACTTGGAAACAAATTATTTGTCAGGGAGTAAAAAGTAATTAGCTTTGGCAATATGGATAATTTCTGCTTATTAAAAGATGTCCTTTCCCCATAAAATTCCTTTTGAGATTGGGCATTAGTATTATTAGAGTTCCTTCCTTCCTATCCCACTGCTCTACTGGTCACTAATTCGAAAAAATATCAGTGGAGCTTCGTCTTGGGTTGCGGCCCTTATCCCATTTATTTGCTTGAATTCCTACATAATTGTTCAAAGGTCTGACTTGATACATTTATATGTGTGTGTACTTGCATGTTCCTTGCCCCGCCTGGGAATTGGAATGTGATAATCAAGCAAGAGAGGAGGCCTCATTGTTCTGTGTGTCCAACACATCCTGCAAGGATTCAGGCCTACTCTTAAATGCAGTATTAGTTAATATTCTAAATGTTGTGCACATGCAATGTCATCTATATATCACTGCTGCAACACAAATGATTAGTCTTCCTCTGTATGACCTCCCATAATAAATGTGTTACCCACCGGTTGCTTCCACCCATAGGATTGCCCTCTTCCCCCTACACCACCCTTGGGATATTCTCCATTTTCTAATATATTTTCCGCAAACTAAACCATTTAAGAGGGGCAGGGATTTGAACATGTATCCCAACAGTGTACCCAAACCTTGCTCTAAGAATGTACCTTGACAGACAGTAACCCAACTTGACGAAAGGAGAGGAACAATCGTACTGAAGAAGCAGGGAAAAATAGGATCTCTTTTTTTTAGGGGATACCTTGAAGAAAACGAAAGCGCATTTAAGACTATCTGAAAGATAATTAGAAATGGAGAAATAAAGAGAATAAGAAAAGGAAGAAAATGGAAGAAGATCTGAGAATTGTCAGTCTGGAAATGATAGAAGGAGACAAATGATAGAATATTAGTAGGACGAAGGACAGTGAATGGTATTTAGCAAAAAAACTAAAGGGAAGAGAACTGAACCATGCAGAAATCCATAACACAGAGGACAGGGGGGGTGTAATTTCAAACCAAGTTAAACAATATGTATGATTGGGGTGATAAAAAGAGATCCAAGAAAGAGCAACACTACCTATACCAAGAGAAGAAACAGAAGAACTGTCAGAAACCTTGATTCTGGTAGACATGTTGCACAGAGGCAGCCATCCCCCCTGAGATTATGTTGTCCAACCGATTTAATCGGAACTAAGTACTGTGAACTCAGTTGAGAACGAGGATTAGGGACCATGTAGAGGATAGGTGTAGGGGTTGTAGGATAACTGAAAAGAGGACACAGGGTGAGATTTGGATGGGAATGTGTCTCGTTTCAGACATAGTGGAAGCGCGCATGTTAAAACCATAAAGAATCAAGGAGAACATTTGAGTCCAGCAGACACGGATCTAGTCACACACATCACTTCAGGGATATTTTTGTATCCGGAAAGCATTTGTTTTCCACAGCTGTGAAAAGAGACAACATAAAACTGTTTGAACCTTCCAGGAGAACCAGTAGCAATCAGCATAATTTAGTTAACAGAGAAACTGAACAGCAGTGAGGTTAAAATTTCATCTGATGAGTTTATTATAGGATTTCACTCAGCTGAGTTTGTGAATAGGGATTACATTTTAAACCAGCGCCAGGAAATACTTAATAAATAACTCATCAATTTAACAAGAAGGAGGAAAAGCGTCGCACTCGATTATTCAGAATTCTAGAATATTATTCGGGATTGTTGTACTTCAACATTTATAAAGAAGTCATTTTCATCCCAGTGCTTCGAGGAGGAACACATGTATTAATTGTTCTTTCGTGGGAGGAACTTTGGAAAAGAATAGTCATAACCTGTGAATTTTATGCTTTCTTGTCCTCTGCAGATTTCCACGAGAATAGAAGACAGGAATCTTTTGTTTGCTTTTTCTCCACTTCCCCTTTCGCTGAGGCGTGTTTCAGATTTCAGCTGTTGCTAAAAGAGTTGTTAACCAAATGCCTTTGTGGGTCTGTGGGGTTCAGCAGCTTCTGCGGATCAAGAAGTTCAGAACCGGACAGAATGAAAGGCCAATAAAATGGAGTCTGCCTGTGCTGTATCAATCCTGCAGAGGTCACAATGGAAGATTTGGGGAATATGATTAATGAGTTATGGTAGGAGTTGATGGCAGCCCATCAGGAAAATGTCAAGTTGAATGAAAAGGTTGAGGTGTTGGGTGAAAGAATATATCAAATGCAGGGGACTTTAAGGTTGCAACCATCTGAGGCTGGAGATCAAGCGGGCTTACAGTGTTGGTTAGAGAGAGGCTAGAGGAGAGTCTGACACTGGAGGAGTAGCAGTTGGTAGTCAAGGAGTTTTCCAAGTAACAGTTCCTTTAGTGCATCCTGAATGTTTTGGTGGGGACTCTCAAATATTCCAGACTTTCATGACTCAGTGTTATTTTATGTTATGTTATGTTACTTTGCATTTATATAGCGTGCTATGTACCATTGGTATGGTCTCAAGGCGCTGGTAGGTTGAATGCCCTCGGGAACCGAAGTTTAGGTCAGTAGAGAGAATAGAGAGAGACAAAAGGTGCATGTGAGCACTGGATATGTGTGCTGCTGGTGTGGCATTCGTGTGATAGCTGCTTCTTAGCGGTAGGTGTGGAGGTTGGGAGATCAAGAGTATGTGTTCGTTCTGACAGGTTGTTGTCCAGACCGATTTTGGCTGCCTTAGGCCTGAGGAGAATGCCTAGGCTGGTGGGTGTGTATCCAGCAGTGTTTAGTTAGGGTGATGGGGACTATGAGGCAATGATGGTATGAGAACAGCTATAGCGAATGGTGTCGTAGTATCGCTGTGTTCTATTTGAGTGGTGGTGTATAGAACAGAGTAAGCGTGGAGATGTGAATATGGTGGTTTACACCCACTTCAATGGTTTCACCCACTTCACTGGTTCCAAACACATCACCCATTCATCCACCAACTTCATCCATTCTACATCAGTTCATCCGTTCCATCCACATAATTCACCCGTTCCATCCACACACTTCACCCATTCCATCCGCACACTTCACCCATTCCTTCCACATACTTCACCAGTTCCATCCACATACTTCACCAGCTCCATCCAGATAATTCACCCGCTCCATCCACATACTTCACCCGTTCCATCCACATACTCCACCCGTTCCATCCACATGCTTCACGCGTTCCATCCACATGCTTCACCTTTTCCATCCACATACTTCACCTTTTCCGTCACATATTTCACCCGTTCCACCCTGTTCATCCGTTCCACCCAGTCCATCCATTCCACCCAGTTCATCCGTTCCACCCAGTTCATCCGTTCCACCCAGTTCATCCGTTTCACCCAGTGTGAGTTGCATTTTCTCTGCCGATCTGATGGGTTTCAACAGAGGCATCCAGGGTGACATTTGTGATTTCCTACCTTAGTGGAGAGGCAGCAGGTTTGTCAGTTCTGTTGGTTGGTCAGGGGAGTCCAGTTTTGAAGAAATGTGCCCAGTTTAAGGATGAATATAATCAATTGTTTGATAAGAGGCAGATTTGTTTGGAAGTAGATGGAGAATTATTAGAGTTGAGACAAGGTAACAGGCTACTAGTGAGTTATATACCGCAGTTTAAGTCTTTACTTCTGGAGAGTCGGTGGCCTGAAAAAAAAGGGCCTCTTGGTTTTATCAGAGTATGAGGGATGACTTGAAGGGTGTGTTGGTGGTTATTGTTGATTGACCTATGTCTTGAGATGCTCTAATCAAATTGGTAATACAGGTAAATTTTCATCTTGGAATAAGGAAGAGTGAGCGCAGGAAGTGCTGGGTCGAGGTTAAGACTCGTCAGCATGCAGGTAGACCCAAGGTGGATTTGGCAAGCAAAGATGACAGAGTTAATGTAATTGAGCAAGTTATGATATGATATGATATGATATGATATGGCATTAATAATGCGCCTATACACAAGTGTTTCAAGGCGCGACGAGGCAAGGGAGGGGGAACAAAGGGAGGACAGACAACGATCCTACTAGGCCAGGTGTCATTCAGATCATGCAAGTGCATGGGATGGGGGAAGGGTGAAAGTTCTGGGGGAGGGGAAAGTGCAGTACATGGCATAGAATAATAACAATAGGTAAGGTAACGGCCAGCAGGTGGCAAGAGCAAAGGTAAGTGCAGACATCAGGTGTCAAGTGCTGGTAGTGGGACTGCAGAGATACAGAAACAGTCCCCAAATGCAGGGGTTGCCAGGCAGGCAGTGTAGGTGTGTGTGATTGGTGGGACAGGCAACTGGGCCTGAGAACAGAGGGTGGCCAGGTAACCAGTGCAGATTCAGGTTCAGCCAGGAGGCCAGCAGGGGAGAGGAGGAGAAAAGTCAGAAGCAAAGAGAAAGGTTTTTAGGTGCTTCCGGAACCAGAGATAGCTCTCCTCAAGTTTCAGGGAGGCAGGGAGGCTGTTCCAGAGGAAGAAAGAGATCTACCACCAATTTGTTGCTTGGAGAAGAGACTGACCATAAGGCAGTTGGAGGCGGAAGAGTGAAGAGCTCGAGAGGGGAGATATTTAGGAAGAGAGAGTTGAAGGTATTGAGGTCCCAGGCCCCAGAAGGCCTTGCGGACAATGCAGAGGGTTTTGAACTTGATCCTCACAGCCACTGGGAGGCAGAGGGTCTTAAATTTCACCCTTACAGCCACAGGGAGCCAATGAAGAGGTTTCAGAAATGGAGAGATACGATCCCTGGGCTTGAGGCCAAGGACAAGTCTTACAGTCCTGTTCTGGATGAGTTGCAGAGGGTGTAGGGTAGAGGCAGGCAGATTTAAAAAGAGGCTGTTGCTGTAGTCCAGCCTATAGAGAATCCGAGCTCTGGAGACAGTGAGTTTCTAGGGGAAGGAGAGGAAAGATAGAATACCTCTGAGGAGGTGCAGCTGGTAGTGTGTCTTCTTAGAGACGTCTGAGATGTGAGGAGAGAAGGAGAGTGTGGAGTCGAAGATGACCCAGAGGTGTTTTGCCTCGCAGGTAGGAGGAGGGCCAAGAGAGGCCTGCCAGAGAGTGACAGGAAAGGAGGGAGCGGTGTGCCGATGAGGAGAATCTCAGTCTTACTGGCATTAAGACAGAGAATATTGGAGGCACACCACCCCTGGATAGCAGACAGACAGGCAGAGATGAGAGATGGAGAAGAGGTGGCCAAAGGTAGCCTGAAAATGAGCTGAGTGTCATCTGCATAGCACTGAAAGTTGGGACAGAGAGTGGCAATGTGGTGGGCAAGAAGTGCCAGATATAGGTTGAACAGCCAGGGAGAGAGGATAGATCCCTGGAGTGCACCACAGGTAGAAAAAAAGATAGCAGAGAGGAAGGACCCAAGTTGGACCAAGGTGGGAAGGTACAGGGCCCCCTTTCCAATGAGGAGAAAGACAGGTGCAGAGCTAACAACTTATGTTTGTATTGGGAAGGAGAGGGCATTTCCTGGAAAACTGTCAGTATATACCCAAAAGATTTCAGTCATCAGGCAACAGAACTGAGAAAGTCACCAACCTGCTTCAGGCAGCAGTACCGCATATCATGGTTAATGTATCCTTGCATTTTAAGGCTAATTTGAAGGGGATGGGTCCTGTGATGATTGATTCAGGGGCAACTGGAAACTTCATGGGCTGGGGGTTAGCCACATGCCTGGGAATTCCACTTGTGCAGAAGGAAATAGTGGGACAGGTGAGGGTGGTGGATGGGTCTCTCCTGACTTCCGGAACCATTACTCATGAAACATTTCCGCTGGTTATGACTATGGTGGGAAATAATGGAGAGGTTATAGGGCCTCATTACACAGATGGCGGAGAACCATGGCGCTATTAGCGCCATGGTTCATGCCGGTAAAATACCGGCACCGCCTTGGCGGAAAGGGGAATTACCGCCCCATTCCAAGGTTGGCAGGGCGGTAATTCCCCCTTCCACCATTGCCCTTCCCCATTTTTGCCCCATAGGGCTCAATGGGAATGAGGAAGGCGCTAATTACAGTACTGCAAATTGCGGTACTGTAATTAGCTCCCTGGGTCCCTTTGCGGGTTGGTTTTTAACGCCTGCAAAAAGCAGGCGTTAAATCTCCCAACCCACAAAGGGACCTCGTAGTAAGGCGGTAAGGATTTACCGGTACCGGTATTTTACCGGTACCGGTAAATCCTTACCGCCATCCATGTAATGAGGCCCATAGTCTTTGAACTAATCAATCCACCTCAGTTGCAGATCCCCCTGAGGATGCCATGGTTACCCTTCAATAATCCTGTAATTGATTGGTGTAGGAGGGAGGTCGAATTTAAATATGGTTTCTGTAGGGAGCATTGTCTTGGTTTTGTGGATTCTGAAGAGGTTGAAGGTGACAGGAAGAAAAGGTTACTAGCACTGGTGGATGGCGGGGGATCAGGTAATTCCATTGGAGCTGTGTCGGGGGTTTTGTCGGAGTGCTACTGGGATTTTAAAGGTGTTTTTGATGAGAATGAGGCAAGGGACATACCCCTGCATTGATCATATGATTTCAAGATTGATTTAGAGGATAGGGCATCCTTGCCTAGCAGTAGCTTGTATGTGCTAACTGAAAAGTGGAATGAGTATCTTAAGGGATACCTTGCGGAAAACCTTTCAAAGGGTTTTATTAGACATTCGCAGTCTACAGCACCCTCACCCTTGTATTTGTCCCTAAACAAGACGCCAGGTTAAGAACATGCATTGACTATCAATCTCCTAATAAGGTCACCATCAAGAATCATTACCCATTGCCATTGATTTCTGAGCTGCTTGATCAAATTCAAGGAGTGACCATTTTTTCTAAGCTTTATTTGAGGGGTAACTGCATTTAAAACAACATTTGGGTTGTCTGAATATCCGGTAATGCTATTTAGCATGTGCAATGCCCTGCTGCATTTCAGTTTTTTTATTAATGATGTCCTCAGGGAGTTTGCAGATATTTTGTTGTCATTGACATAGATGTTATTTAAGTTTTATCCCAGCATTTGGAACACAATCAGAATCATGTTAGCCAGGTTCCAGGGAAGCTGCAGGGACATCATCGCTTTGCCAAATTGGGGAAAAGCCAATTCAATTCCAAAACTGTGGAGTTTCTTGGATTTGTGATCTTTCCTCAAGGCCTTTAAAAATGGATTCTTAGAAGGTGGTAAAGGAGGTTCAAAGTTTTGGTGGGTTTGCCATTTTTTTACAGGAGATACATCAAAAGATTTTCACAAATAATACCTCACATCACTAAAGTTCGTCTGGAGTCAGGAAGCAGACAAAGCCTTTGGGACTGTAAAAGAAAGATTTGTTTCAGACCGAATGTTGCTTCATATGGATCCATCTAAGAACTTATTTGTCAATGCAGACACTTTAAATGGAGCAATGGGAACAGTTTTGTCACATTGACATAGTGAGATGGGTCAACTCCATTCAGTGTATTTTTGTTCTAAGAAATTCTCAGATGCAGAATGTAATTACACTATTATGTATAGGGAATCGCTTGCCACAAAATCTGCATTTGCCTAGTGGCAACATTATCTGATGGGAACTCGACATACAGTTACTGTGCTTGCTGATCATAGGAATCTGCTTTTCATCAAGTCAGTCAAGTCGTTAACTCCAAGTCAATTGCGTTGGTCCATGTTTTTTGACGATTATGATTTAATAGTGACTTTCAGGCCAGGCAGATTGAATGGGAAGGCAGGCGCTCTATCTAGGCAATGTCCCAGAAGTGAACAAGAAGTAGAACTGTGTCCTAAGCCTTTGATTTCAGAAGAACATTTTGTGTCTGCCATTACTTTCAAGGATAAAGTCTTGTTGCATGAAATTCAGCACAGTATGCCTTTGGATCTGATGAAGGAATGGGCCCGTGAAGTTCGAGCTCGGTCCATTTCAGAAGGGTTGCCTTATATGGATACCAGGACATTTCTTCCAGTGAGAAGTCTGAGGTAAAAAAAGTCCTCAAAGACTGTCACAAATATGTGCTGCTGGACATCCACAGTACCGGAAATGTTGGAGTTGGTACAGAGACATAGAACCTTTCCCTATTCCACCACGGCCTTGGCATACTTTATCCCTACATTTTGTAGTTGATCTTCTGAAAGATCAGGGCTGTTCAGCCATTCTTGTAGTGGTGGATTACTTAACTAAGGAAGGACACTTTACACCAATCAAGGTCCAGCTCACGGTGGCTAGTATAGCACAATGTTTTCTTCAGGGGTAGTACGATTGCATGGGTTACCAAGTCAGGTTGTTTTGGATTGGAGGTTCACAGTTTGTGTCCAGATTTTGGAAAGCTTTCTGTCAGGAACTAGAGAATGAAATTCAACACTCTTCGGGTTATGATCCTAATGGGCAGGTGGAATAACTGAATCAGGAATTGGAGAAATATCTGCATTGTTATTGGCAGGAATGCAAGGGTTGGGTTGACTTGCTTATGATGACTGATTTTACATATAATAACTCTAAGAAGGATTCGATTTCTATGTCGGCTTTTTTGCAGTAGAGGGTTTCACCCACGTTTCTTGCATGAATTAGTGGGGGAATAGTCATCTATGCCCACAGTGGAAGAAAGATGTTTATCCATGAGAGAGGGGTTTGAAAGATTAACCAGGGCTTTGCAGCAAAGTAAGGCTAACTTTAAGAGATTTGCTGACAGGAAGTGCAAATTGAGTACTTAATATTGTCCATGTGATTTGGTTTGGCTTTCTATGAAGTTTCTCAGATGGAAGGAAGAAAACATGTTCAGCCTCAGGTATGCTGGTCATTTTGAAGTAGAAAGAGTAGTTAATCCAGTGGTGGTCACATTAAGGTTGCCAAGAAATTTGAAGGTTCATCCAACCTTTCATGTGAATTTACTAAAACCAGTGGTCAAGGGGACTAGGTTAAGGTCCTCTCCTCAACCTGTGATTTCAGATATGGGATCAGAAGAGTATGAAGTGAAGGCCATTTGAAATGATATCATATAATTTATTTGCATCACGCTCATACACATGTGTTTCAGAGCACAACGAGGCAGGGAGGAGAACAAAAAACACAATCTTACTGGACCCAGTGACATTGAGAAAGCGCAAGCGCACGGGAGAAGGAACGGGGAAAGTGCAAAGGAGAAGGGAGAGGTGGAAAGTGCTGAGGAAGGGATAAACACAACAACAACTGGTAGTGCAGCCAGCAGGGTGGCAAGTGCGAGGTTTAAAGCGCAGGCAGGTGATGTCTGATAAATGCAGGTAAGGGGTCTGTAGGGTTACAGATACAGCCTAGGTGCAGGGGTTGCCAGGAGACAGTGCAAGTGTGTGGCTGGGTGGGCAGGGAGCTGGGCCCGAAATCAGAGGGAAACCAGGTGCACAAAGCCGAAGTTGAGAGATCAGCAGGGGAGAGGAAGAGCGAAGGCAGAATCAAAGAGGAAGGTCTAGAGGTGCTTCCGGAACCACAGATGGTTCTCCTCAGCTTTCAGAGTGGCAGGGAGGCTGTTCCAGAGGGATGCCCCAGCCTTGGAAAGAGATCTACCCAAAACTCATTGTTTGGAGAAGCGCCTGACCCTGAGTGAGTTGGAGCTGGAGGAGCAAAGAGCTCGAGTGGGAAAGTATTTATGGAGGGAGAGTTGCAGGTGTTTTGGACCCAGGCTCCAGACAGCCTTGTGGACAATGCTGAGGGTCTTGAATTTAACCCTTGCAGCCACAGGGAGGCAATGAAGAGATTTCAGAGCTGGAGAGATACGATCGCCGGTCTTGAGGCCAAGGACAAGTCATGCAGTCCTGTTCTGGATGAGTTACAGAGGGCAGAAAGTAGAAGCAGACAGATTTAGAACAAGAACAGGTTGTCGCGGAGACGGTTGAGCATGATGACATGATTAACCGTGTCAAAGGCAGAAAAGAAATCGAGTAGGATGAGGACAGAAGGGATGTTAGAGTCAAGCTTGGAGAGCAGGTATTCCTGGATGTTCAGAAGAACAGTTTTCTTGCTTCTTGCATGTCTGATCCCAGACTGGTGTTCATGGAGACAACCAGCAGAGTCGGTGTGAAGATTAAGCTGGGAGATGGCCAATTTTTCCAAGAGTTTGCCCAGGAAAGGAGTGATAGAAATAAATCAGCAATAGTTAGCTGGACAAGAGGGGTCGGCTGTGGGCTTTTTGAGAAGATGGTGCACAAGAGAGTGCTTCAGAGAAGAGGGGAAGACTCCAGAGGCGAGGGAATGGTGACAGAAGTCAGCTAGAGTTAGAGCAAGGGTGTCAATGTCATCCTTGATGGTGAGCGTAACAGCGGGTTAGGCAGTATTGAGTGGACTGGGAGGAGTATGAACCTAAAGTGCAATCCCGGGAATGTTTTGAGGATGTTCATGCCTCATAGTAAATAGCAAGATTTCATAGCAGGAACCTGACTAAACCAAGCCGTGAGGGAATGGCTTAGGAAAAGGGGTACTGTCAGGTTAGGTTACTGTCTGTCAGAGTAAACTCTTAGAGTCAGGTTTGGACACACTCATATTCATTTAATCACTCACTTTATCTCTTATTTGCACTTGTTGGTTTGGCCCTTAACATTGTTCTTTTTAGAAGAAGAATTTCCCTAACCACCATGGATGAAATGGAACTGAGAGCAGGTAGGTGAAAGTCTAGCTCTTAGTGTGTAGGAAGACATGCAAAACTGACTTTCATCGTCCATTTCCAGCTGAAAGGTCTTTTTTTGTTTTTCTCCCAGTCAAATGGCCCAGTTTCAGGAGAGATAGGAGGTTTCCAGTGGAAGAACTCATTTCAGGGCATGGACCCAGAATTACGGTGAGAGCACAACAACCTTAATGTGCTTAAAGTGACTGACTGAGGGATAAGCACTTAAAGACTTCTGTGCATGTTCTCTCACAGACTGTTGAAACTGAGAGAGCCGTGTTTCTGAAGATCCTTTTCCCCGTGAAGCGCACTCACTCTTTAGATTCTCTGCCAGCATTGTTAAAATTGTGCGCAATAGCAGGAGTTTAGTTTCTCCATCCACATCATGACCTGAGTCATCGTTTCTGACAGGAGCGCAAAAGCGGGGAGATTAGTATCTCCATTTTATCTCCAAGCTGATTGGAGTTTTCATTACTGAACAAATGTACAAGCCCAAATGATTAGTGTTCCCACATTGAAGGAAGTTGAATGCTCTGCCTGAAGGGGAGTAGAGTCTTGTTTTGGACATAGAGGAAGCTTGCATGTGCAATCCATAAAGAATCAAAGAGAACGTTTGAGTCCAGCAGACACAGATCTAGTCACACGCATCACTTCAGGGACATGTTTTGAATAGAGAAAGCATTTGTTTTCCACATCTGTGAAAAGAGACAAGATAAAACTGTTTGAACTTTCAAGGAGAACCAGTAGCAAGCAGCATACATTAATTAGGACAGACACCGAATATCAGTCAGGTTAGAAATCTCATCGGATAAGTTTAGCATAGGATTTCACTCCGTATTAGATTTTAAACAAGAGTCAGGAAATACTTAAACAATAACGCATCAGTTTAAAAAGAAAGAGGTAAAGCGTCTCAGTAAATTATTCAGAATTCCAGAATAATATTGAACATTAACCAAGAAGTTATTTTCCTCTCAGTGCTTTGAGGAGGAACACATGTATTAATTTTTCTTTGGGTCTAGGTGGGAGGAACTTTGCAAAAGAATAGTCATAATCTGTGAATCCTATGCTTTCTCGCCCTCTGCAGATTCCCACGAGAATAGAAGACAGGAATCTGTTGTTCATTTTTGTATCCACTTCCCCTTTTCTCCTGAGGTGTTTCGTATTTCAGTTGTTTCTAAATCGGTTGTTAACCAAATGCCTTTGTGGGTCTGCGGGGTTCAGCAGCTTCTGCGGATCAAGGAATTCAAGACCGGACACGTCATCTATTTCTTTCTATACTGATACTCTCTCTCTCTCTTTCTCTGTCTACTCCAGATTCCCTGACTATGATGAAAAGGAGGATCGAAAATAGATTCCAAGCGTACCCTAAGGACATGTTAACAGTAGTATTTCAGAACATTTCCAAGAAATTTAAATCTGCCAGTCTAAGAATTGAAACCTGTGGTTCCCCCCTCCTAGTGGTTTACTTTCTGATGTTATAACCCCCTAAATCTATCAAGAATGTTCACTTATTCCTGTAGAGTAAAGGCTTAAATAATGGGTTAGCATCAACATGCCTTCAAAACATGCATGGTTTACTAGTATGTTCTCTTATTCTAAGGTTGAGGAAGAAAGTTCCACGTATTTACAGGATTGCTCTTTTAGCCAGCATTTACCGAAAGACTGCTGCATCTAGAGAAGAGGTTTCGCCTTCTCGTACCACAGACATGAGAGGTTATGCTGCTCTAGAGAGAACGTATGCTCAGTATAACTCTCAACCTCAAAGTAGGCACTTGTTCTGTCGGCTGCTAAGACTCTAATAAAGGATATTCAAACTTACATTTTTGTCAAACTCAGCCTTTGATATGTATTAGTCCCTGCTTGGCTTATAGTACAGCATCTATATCCAAGTGACTCTTGCATAGCAAGGATAGGAAGACGGATGTTTCTCAGAAAGACAGTGCACTCAGTATAACTTTTCTGGAATAACGCCTTGGTTCTAATTTTGAAATAATGGAGGATAGATATTGTGAAGATGAAAGTCCTACTTTATTCCTGATTACTGTGTCCAAAAGGACAATGCACCATAAGCCACCACGACACAGGGTAGATTGCAGACTATGGGCCTCATTCCGAGTACGGCGCTAACCAATGGCGCTATTAACGCCTTGGTTGACGCCGTACCCGGACCGGCAGCACCTTGGTGGATGGCGGAATTACCGCCCCATTCCAAGGTTGGCGGGGCGGTAATTCCCCATTCACCAAGGCTCTTCCCCATTCCCAAATGAGCCCCCATAGGGCTCAATGGGAATGGGGAAGATGCAAATAACGGTGACCGTTCATTACGGTCACCGTTATTGGCTTGGAGGCCCCTTTGCGCCCTCGACTTTAACACCTGCTCAAAGCAGGCGTTAAGGGCGAGGGCGCAAAGGGAACTCGGAGTATGGCGGTAAGGGATCACTGCCACCGGTCTCGTTACCGGTGGCCGCTATCCCTTACCGCCATACTCGGAATGAGGCCCATGTGTTCTACAGGTGGCTCTATGAAATAATTCCATAGCTTTGCCAGTAGGCAACAGCATCACATGATTTCAACAGAATTCAGTGTTTCTCTGATCAGTGGAAACTTGTAGAACTCTGGGTCGTAAACATTGTGCCTCTGTTGCACGCTCAACATCTGTCACCCACTCCTCCATATTTAGGGGTAAATGAAATCACCTGACCAAGTGGCCTACTGAAAAGGAAGGCTCTTCAAGCTGACTTTCAGATTATAATGCTTAAGTGTGCTTTCCTTATGGTTCTGCCAAAAATAGCTGTGTCAGGGTGTTTTGTCATGTCTTCATAGTAATCATGTTGCAAGGATGCTTCAGACTAATGATCACTCTATAACAGGCCAACCACTCTATACAGGATGTTCATTTCAAGATGGTTACCCTCCAATATAGTATCCATTTGATCCAACCACTTTATTTTCTAACTTTGTTTTTGGGGGCTTTATTTTCTACCTCCATATTGGTAAGTATCAAGCAACAGCAATTTTAACATGTGGTTGGAGTCACAAAACAGCACAACAGCTTCTAGATTATCTGAAATTCTCTTGAGCCATTGCATAACCCGTTTGCATATAATAGGACACATCTTTATATTCTAGCAGCGAGAGAATCTGGATTCAGCTTGGTAGACACTGTGCTGGTAGCCATCAGTCTGCAAGAATCTGTTCGATGGAAATAGTGAAGGTTGTGAGGGTGAAAAAAAGAAAAAAAAATGGCTACTCGTATCAATCCAGGAGGGACTTTGATAAAATAGCAGGAGATACGATTGCTGCTGCCTTAAGAATTTTGCTACTCACTTTAGAAAACTGGAAGAAATGTGTAATGAGCTAAAACTAGGAAAACATAAACAGAAGAAGAAAACTAGGAATATCTGGTTGGCTCCTGATCTCAAAAGATTACAAAAAGAGAAGATATAGAGATGCAAAATTTAAAGATCTAGCAAATTTAGCTCTAAGAATTTACAAGAAAGCTATTGTTACAGCTGAAACACTTACTTGCAGAAGAACATCTGCCTTTTATAAACCCTGTCAACTCTCCTTAAAGTTAAATAATTTAATTAACCCTCTGAGCATATTTTCCAAATTGGTCCCTTCAGACATTCTGGCCAACAAATTCAATATCTTTTTTAAACAGAAGATTGAAGCTATTCAACATGACATTGCTCAGAAAGCATCTAAGTCCCAAACAAAAGTTCTAGAAACCAACACAGTTGAATTCTGAAACATGGCCCGTGACAATATATTTAAGTGCATTCAAACCCTCAAACCTACTATACATGTGGAATACCGGCTTACATGGCTAAAAACAACAATCCATATTTGACCATGACGGTCTTTGTGAATTTCTCTCTGAACGAGGGGTTTGGCCCTGCATCATTAAAAAAAGCTATTCCAAAACCACTGCAGAAAAAGCCATCCCTCAACCCAGAAGCATTACAGAAATACCTGCTGGTTGCAGGTCTCCTGCGGCCAGCTAAGGTGTTGGAGAGAGTAGTGTCATCTAAGTTACAGGGTCACATGGATAAACATCAAATTTTAGACACCTATCAATCCGGGTTTTGCCCGCTTCATGGGACTGAGACAGCATTGATTGTGGTGTAGGAAGATGTGTTGAAAAACGCTGCTGAGGGAGCTTTGATGCTGTTGATTATGCTGGGTCTCTCTGCTGCATCTGATACAGTAGATTTTTATATCCTTTTATCAAGACTTTCCAATGGGGCAGAAGTGCCAAATAAACCACTCACTTTGTTGTGTTCCTTCTTGACAGATCGTCAGAAAAGTGTTACATTGGAAAATGTTATATCTAAGGTATCCCAGGTTCACTGTGGAGTTCCCTATCTCCAATCCTTTTTAAAATGTATATACAACCCCTATTGTAAATTCTTTCTATATTTAATCTTTGTTACAGATGGAGATGGCACTCAGCTGTATCTGCAGATTATAGGCTCCTTGGCACCACTAGAAAATATCGCTAACTGTACTGCTGAGACTCTCCAATGGATAACATTGAATAGACTGCAACTTAACTCCAAGAACACCGAAATCGTATTGTTAGGTCCAAAAAGCTAAATAAACAATCAAAAGGCAGCACCTTCACTGCCCCACTTGTTTGGCCTGCATTCTACTTATGTCTCTAAGGTCACGAATTTAGGATGCTACTGATAATCTGACTTAACCAGTGGTCGAAGTGTACGAAAAGAAGTAGTGGAACTATGTTCCCTGCTGGCCTGCACCCACTCCCCACAAACCCCATCGTCAAGTCGCCTCCCACACACAATACACACACCCAGACACTTGCACCTGTTGTTTAAGGGAACGTTCAGTGTAGTGCACTGAAAGTGCAAGTTTCAACTTTTTCCTACACTTTTATTTTAAAACGAAACCATTCTGGAACGGTTTCTTTTTAAAATAAAAGTATAGGAGCTGTAAAAGGTCATTTAAAAAAGTAGAGGAGCACCGCTCCCGACTGCTCCCGCTCACTTCGACCACTGGACTTAACCCAGGGCACTGTTCCACTGGGTGCACATCTCCCTCTTCCCCTCCCCTGCACTTCTTGTCTGCACACTTGCACAATCTAAATGATGCTAGGCCTAGAAAAATCATTTATCTTGTTCTCCCCTGTTTGCCCTTCCCTGCCTAGTTGCACCTTAAAACACTTGTGTATAGGTGCATTATAAATAACCTATCAATCAATAATATGGGCTGCAATTCTCAAATCAGTGCCACCTATCAATCTATATGCTATATCCTTTGGCCAGTGCACTCGGTTCTCCCATTCTTTCCTCCTGTAGATGTCCCATTAATGGAAGTTTCTCTGGTGAATTTAAAGTTGGATTATGTAATTGCCACACTAATAGCCGTCCCCAAATATTAGCTTCAAAGACACCACGCAGCCCAAAATGTGGCAGTCAATCTGATTTTCAGGATTTCAAGGTTTACCTGAGTATCAAACTGTTGAATGTTACTACACCTGCTGGCAGTGATTCAAGGAATTGAATTTAAAGTGCTTTACCTAATGTTTAAAAGTGTGAATGTCTAGTCCCCTCTTATCTTGTTAACAGCATCTCTCTCTGCCAGTCTAGGAGATCACTTAGATCTGAGGAGAACAAATTGGTTTAGATACCCTCATCCCGCTACGTTCAAACAGGCCACAAGTAGTTTTCGGTTTATAGACCTAAATTGCGGAATTGATTGTCCTAGGAACTAAGGAATATCACCTGCCTACTTTGATTCCGTATAGTTTTAAAAACCTACCTTTACCAATGATCTACTCAGTACATTTTATTTCAATATATTTCATGCTGGATTCGTTAGGATCAGTGCCTACATGTAGTTGAGTCTGCCAAGAGTGTGTTACAAGTAATAATAATAATAATAATAATAATAATAATAATAATAATAATAATAATAATTTGGCTTTTATATAGCGCTACGAACCCTCAGGTATCTGAGCGCTGCTTATTATTACCCACGGTGTGTGGTGCTCATTTATCGACCTCGGAAGGATGAAACGCTGAGTTTGGCGCTGCCGGGATTCGAACCTGCGTTCGCAAGCTCTGCACTGATGTCAAAGCGAGCGCTCTACTCGCTGTGCCACTTGACCGGCATGAAGTAATACAATACACATGCAGATACACATCCTCATGAATATCTAAGTCTTGTACTATACCAATTACACTTCCAGTTCAATGTGGTGCCTTCCAAATTGAGTTCACAGAGGTTTGTACTTGTTTAATGTTGGTCCTTCAAATCATGAACATTGTTGTCTATCCGTACTTGGGCAGTTTGGTGAAACGCTTCACCTCCTTGGAGAAAATAAGGGAGGACCTGAGAACGGTATACAAATTGTCGGAAGATCATGGGTTTCTTATATTCTAAAAAAGGGTTTCCCTCCCCCTTCATGGACCTCACATTCACAGAGTCAAGTGTGGCATACACTGAGGTTAAGTGACAGCACGTGGTGTGAGATCGGGTACAGATTGGGCCATTGAGTTATTTGGGGTCAAAAGAATAATGGGCCAGAGAATCAATGTGACTGTTTCTTACGGTTTCTCGACTCCCCTTCTTGCATACTGTGGGCACTTCACATGGAGATGAGCAGGGAGAGAAGAGAGGCCCTGTCAGCTGGCACTTTGCCTTGCTCGTGGATCCTGGTGCAGAGTTGGGAACATGTACGGATGCGGTCCCTGATGGTTGTCCCAATCTGACATGGTATGACAGGCCGCTACCAAGAACTTCCGCAAAAGAAAGAAATAGAAGCAAAAAAAGAGCCCCTCTGCAGAAAGTGCATGCCGGAATGCAGAAAGTGCCCTCTCGTAACACGCAGTGGTGACATTTTTGGGAAAGCCAATGCCACACGGGTGTTGCCCTCCCAATGGGATGCTTCTGATTGGAAAGGCACCTAACCACCAGTTATTTAAAAAAAATGTATTGTATTGCAGTTAAATAATTCAATGTTTACAATATTTATATAAACGCAGAAAGAAAATCACAATAAAATAAAACTTAGCAGCATCAACCATGACCTTTCATTATCAATAAAATGAGTACCATATATAAACTGCCTAAATGACAGTAAATGATAAAAGGTAATAACATGATAATATAAAAATAAATGTTGCCAAGTTTCAATTGGATTTACATTATTGCAATGTCGACAATAAGCAGAATTATTTACTATTTGCTAAAATGTCCCTCGTGGGGAAGAGACTTAAACGGAATTGTATAAAAATATTGCATTCATAATCATTAGGCAACTTATTTAAATAAGAGGCTAATGTTCCAAAGTTTGTATGCTCGAATCTGAAGTGAGACAAAGATGTGTAACTGCAGAGTTGCTGTTGTTAATATCCAATCGGCCATATGCATGAGAAAATTTGACATATCCTGGTCTCATAATTAAATCGCTTATATCGAGACCCAGTCCATGCAACACTCCTATGCAGTGCTCAACAAACTGATTGAGCATTTACACCCTTTTTTGTTCAATTAGAGCAAATGGATTACTATACAATGAACGCGATTTACCATCCTCTGTAGCAAAAAATAACCACTTCCAGTTAGCTCGAAAACCTGGTGAATTCAGACCCAACTCGAATTGGATTAAAGTAACAGGCATATAGTCTGGAAGACTTAATTCCCTCCTCCATATCAGTGCTTCTAATTTATGTAGCTTTTCTAAAACCCAAGGTTGCATTTTATCAATACCGTACAGCTATTTTGGGACAATTCTACCCTCATAGAATTTCACTAGAGGCCATAATGAGAACCTACCATATGTATTATGATTTTATTTTTAGCTGACCTGTCAAGGCAAATCCCAAAGGACAGTTTTAGCCTGATTACTTACTATTGCGAATCCTAGATGTATGATGTTATCCAATAAAGCCAACTGCTTGTTGTGTTCAATTCAAGTAGAACCCTCAGGTCGCTTACCTGATGAAAAATGTAGGATTTTTGTTTTCTGTGGGTTAATTTGTTTTCTGTGGGTACATTTGAAGACTGTGCATAATTGGAAAAAACAGATATCACTCTCTGCAGGCCAACAAGGGTGCAATCAAAGAGCAGAAAGACATCAGCATATGAAATCCAATTGTACCAAAAGTCCCACAATTTTTGGGCAACAAACACAGCCTTCTCCAACACTTCATCAAGATTAGTCACAAAGAATTAAAGAGGCCGGGTGCGAGAACACAAACACACCTCAGGCCTACTTTGGTCTTGATATTTCTAGACAGATTGCATTCCAGGTTTAAATTAACCTCAATATTAGAACCTTCATGAAGTCTGATCAGAATCTTTTAAAGTCCCTCAGCCATCTTCCAGCCTGTTAATATTGCCCATAGAAGGTCCCAATCTACCAAGTCAAATGCGGCCGTAAGAGCTATTGAGGCGACATAAATTGCTTCATATTGTTTGTCCCATCCAAGTTCTTGTAAACCGTGCATAAGGTTCATGCAAACCATGCATAAACACCCATTTAGGGAGGTGACGTGGAGTCAGCGAAAACCTGTTTGCTGTTTCTTAATTATATCCCTTCTCCTTAGCCCATGACTCTAGATTTGTTAATGCTATGGACGCAAAGATGTTGCTCTCAGCACCCATCAGCACTTCTGAGGCAGATCTGAAAACAGAGTTTGATAGCAAATAGGGCCCAAGACTCCAGGCAAACTAGCATTGCAAATTCTAACAATAATATCTTCACAGTTAAGCTCCATGTTATCAAAAAATGAGCTCCAGCATTTCTGCCCTTCAATTTTGTTACCCTTTATATTCATACCAATGTACCCATAACATATTTGACTCACTCTTGTTTCCAAAATCAGACTGTATGGACGCCTGGGATTGCCCAATGTTATTAATAGTTTGCCAGAATCTGGAGACACCCTTCGCTTTAGGAATATCAATATTGGTTTTGCTGTCTCTTTGAACTGATTGGCATTTATAGCTATTGATATACTCCTGCTATATGGGCAATGAGGGCAAAAATGGAAGCCCGTGTGCAGGCAGGGCTGTCCACGCTGCTCAAGAAATAGACAGCATGTTAATTGTGGAAAACATAAATAAAATGAAGAAGATTTCAGTACAGTGCAAAAGCCAGTCCTAGCCTCAACTGGCAACCTGGCGGTCAACCAACGTAAAAAAACACATATGTGCTAGCAAGGGCGAGGTTTACCTGAGGTAGCAGTGATTGTGACGCTGCAAAAAGCTAATAGGAACCCCTCATAATGCTGAGTGTATCACTCCCTAATTTCTTTCTGGCTGTGCCTGGTGAGCGCATTATCGCATGGAAGATAGGGACCTACCACGATGTGCAAGTGGCATATGGTAGCAGCTTTGATGTGCATTGGAAAAAGTCACATTGTTTGGGGATTGCAGGTCAAGATCAATTCAAGAAGCTACCCAAGATGGTGAATCCTATGGGCTCAGCGAGCAAAACAAAATTTGATGAGATTGTCAACAAATATTATGAAAAGAAGTATATTGCTAAAGTGCTGTAATTTATGAAACAGAGTGCACGAAGAGGAAGAATCTATATAACATCACTTCAGGACCTTGCATCACCTCAACTTCAGAGCCCAATTATTGAAGTGTATTTGGGTCCAGTTCTTGCTGGAATGCACAGGAGAGCAAGGTGAGCGATCCCTTGTGGGCAAAATATGATCTCAACCTCAATAACGTCATATGGGTTGCAAAGAAAGTGAAATATTTTTTTATTTTTTTTTATTTTTTATTGTTCATTACAAACTTTTAAAATGTTAACAATGCATTGTTACATTCCAATTACTTTCTAAGAATGAAAAGTGAAAAAATATTCTAAAACAATACCACTACGTTCTAAATTCTTCCTTCCAAACTTTACATTTGTTAAATTGTTCAGCTTCATATTCAATTTTTTCCTGTTTCTTTAAAACTTAAACAATATCAACCTAACTGATATTCTGACATCATAACTTCTATTTTTTCTAGAAAAAATACCAAAGCAAAGGTTAATTTCAAATTGGATCCTTCTGAAAGTACAATCCACCATCGTCACCATTAAGAAAGGGTCTTTTTACAATTTCAGGTGCCAAGTGAAGGGTTCTTTAATCTCGCAATTACTTACAATATAGCACTAGATGTTTTAGTGTTTCTTTTTTCTTTTTTACAGAATCTGCATTCTTCTTCAAGATCTTTTTCTTTCTTTCTTATGTTCATAATTGCTTTTGTTTGGCACAGATTCATCCGAAACTTCAAAAATGTGTGTCTTTTTTTGTTGCATGGACATTTTTGCAAATATTTTGGGAGAGTCTTCATTGCCTCTGGAGCAACTTGGTCCATGCATCTATGGAGAGACCTTTCATCTTGGTTTTCACACCAATCCTGGGACCACAGTTTTCTTTTTACTGCATTCAGATTTTGGATCAATACAACCAGATCCACTTGTAATTGTTTCAGTATGGTTACAAGGGTTTGTTTCCACATGCTCACAATTGAGCGATCTAAATGTTTTGCATTATTACACAGAATTTGATATTGTGGAAGGTCGTCCGCGCCCAAGACTTTCCTGTAAGTTGTCAACATGTTCCATATACCTTTTGCATTAATCGAAATCAGTCCAAGCTCAAATCTGATGCAAGCAGTTGGAGTCCCTCTAGGCAATGCTCAGTGAAATATACCGCCCAATGCATCACGGTATTAGAGATGAATGCACATGATAAGAAAACCTCAGAACCGAGATGTAGTCCAGACAAAGAAAAAGGGTTAAACTGAGCAGGTCAATAAAAGGGGGGAGGGCATTCAGAACATGAGCAGGTGAATAAAAGAAGCTGTTTAACAATTTACAGTAGCAACCACCTAGTCAGCCGCAGATTCTGCTGAACATTATGACATCAGGATGATATGCAGGAAATGCATTAAGAGGGATCTAAAAGGTGGAAGAGCGCAGCCAACAGATACCTGGTGAAGGAGCTATGCAAATTGCTTGATAATGCTGGACTCACTATTGAGGTTGGTGACGATGGCACAGAGAAACCCTTGGTCATGGTCATGTCAGTGTTAGAACAATTCAGATGATGGTGGACACTGGGGGCTAATACACCCACCTACAATAGGCAATTTGTGACACATCATTTGGAGAGGGGAAACCTATCAGAATGATTTACATCAACCCAATAGTATACAGAGGGGTGCTAATTGTTTAATGTGTATGATTTCATGTGAAGATATCATTTAAGTACAGAATAGCAGAAAACGAGATATAGGTGTTATCCAACAAAAAGACACTGCTACTAAGTTTGTTGTACCAAAAAATGATTAGTAATGAGATTGGACTCAAGCTCTGAAGTGTTGGTGATGGTGCGTTTAGATAAAGAAGAATATAACAATTGGGACAATGCAATTCTGGAGCATTAACAAATTTCCTTGAGTGTTTTGAGGGTTTTGTATATCACATTTCATCTCATCACCAGTAGTACAGAAGGTCTACGAAATACCAATCAGAATGTGAAATGAGATTAAGGCTGAAGTACACACCACAGAGAGTCAAATAGGAATAGAAAGGATAGAGACATTATAATAGATATCACTGCTGCTGATAGTCAGAAAACCAACCAGCAATTTAAGATTGTGCATTGACATTAGAGGCCTTATTAAATCCATAATACCCATTACCAAATATTGGGAAGCCGCTATGAACCATAGATTATGCCACAAGCTTTGCCACCCTTGCGTCAGTGCCACGTATTCCCAGACTTGCCTCCATCAAGAATACAGGCACTTCAAATCATGTATCATGCCTATAAAAATACTTTTCCAATGTATATAGATCCCATTTGGACTGGAATCAGCTTTGGCAGTAACCCCACGAGATACATATCACTTGTTTCAGTCAGACAAAGGCATCATATATTTCCAAGATGATGTACTAATACCAGGCAAACATTACAGAGAACGCAATGACTGACTATCCTGGTGCTCAAAATCCTAGTAAATGTAGGCGTGACCCAAAGAAGAGAAAAGTGAATATTAAACATGAAGGAGATAGAGCATCTAGGGCACACAAGCTCTGGACGAGTGTTTCCAACCAAATAAAGAGTTGGTGGGGGTCATAAAGAACACACATAAGCCCAATGGTAAGGAGAAACTGCTGTCATTGTTAGGGATGGAAAATTATTCTGCCAAATGTAATGGCCATCTATATAGACACAATTGCCAAAATTACAAACTTAATGGGGTTTCACACATATAAAGGTGGCTCTAGATCAGGTGCCCTCTCTAGAGAAAAACAAACTGGATATGAAGACAATGATATTGACAGAACCTATTTAGAGTGGTAATGGGGCCATTCAAGCAGGTTAAGTATGGGCAGGAACTGGTCATAGCGTTTGCTGCAAGAGTTGCAGAAATGAACTACTATACCGTAGAAAAGAAACTGTTGTCAATCAAATGGGTAAGCAGGAAAAATGTGCCATATATATGGCATGTACAATTTTAGATGCACATGAAGCACCTACCCTTGAAGGAGATGATATAAACCAAGTGCCTGAACAAGGTTTCCTGGCAAAAAAGGAAATGGCTAACAACATTGCAGCAGTGAAAACTTCAAGTGACATAAGCCCCATGTACCAAAAACAGGATGGCTCTAAACCTCTATAGACCAGGGATCTGCAGCCATTAGGCTATCCAGATGTTTTGGACTACAAATACCATCATCCCTAGCCAGAATAGTCAATAATGTGGGGGTCATAGGAATCATAGTCCCAAACATCTGGAAAGTCACATGTTGCAGACCCCTGCTCTAGAGTAACAGACACAAAAGAGGAGGATGACACCCACAAATATCAGTTCCTCTCTGAGGAAAAAGAATTGGTGTCAACAGAGGAATGAGAGGTGTCCATGACTCCTCCTATTCCTCATTTGATATCACGTATTGCTCGACAGAAAGGGAACATTAAGGAATCCCATTAAGGAATGGGCGTGTTATGCAAGATCAATGTTTGGGGTCAAACAGATGTAACGGAATTGTGGTCAAGGAGGTACGATATGCAGTAATGTGGAGAGTTAGGCACAAGTTATACACTGAATCAGGCCCAGTCATGAGAGGGGAAAGAATCGTAGCACCAGTGGAGATAAGAGCAAGTACTATAAAGGTAGCTCATGAAGGGTATGAAGGTATTACTAAAACAAAAAAAGTCAGTTGTGTAATTTCGTGCCAAGGCTTTGACTTGCCGATAGAATGGGTACTCATGTAGTGCTCCTCATGTGAGAGCATTAGCAAGGGTCGCAAAGTGTGATCATGTCACAATACAGTTATGACAGTGCCCAGTCATTGGAAAAAATGGGTTTGGACATAGCATGTCCCATACTGTACGGTACTGTGAACACATGTTTTATTTTTTTAAGTAGACCTTCTGTTCAGGAAGGTGGTGTTAGGTTTTTTACGCACAAGTAGCATAAGCACATTTGTAGAAGAGGCCTTTCACAGGAAGAGTTACCTGGCAAACCCGATCACAGATAATGGGGTACACTTGAAGTCAAATGAGATGTGCAAATTGATTTACGGGAATGGGATAAAGCATTGCACCAGTTCAATATAAAATCTTCAAACCAATTGAATGTTTGAACTATTCAACTGAATGATTAAAGAGAGCATCATTCAAGGAGCTCGTAGCCAGGGAGAGGACTTGAACAGTAACTAAGGAACATTCTAGAGGCATGCAGATTCACACCCCATTCTAAAAGGTGTGTCCAAGCATTTGAAATACTATGCATAAATCAAATAGGGTTTGCCTGCCATGGTTCGGGACAGCCACTTAGGTTGTAATTGAACAGGGTGTACTCGAAAGGATATCAGGGGATGGAAAACGTGCAAGAAAGAATCTACCATAATCATAGGTGACTGGTTAGGAATAAGGTTGGCACATGCATTAAGTAACACTGCCCAGTGAAGGTCGAATCACATAAAGGTAATAGGCATAATGCATGGAACAATGAGGGTTGAGGATGGATGGGTGTGGAACAACAGTGGGTTGGATAAATGTAAGGTTCCGGCCGGTCTCAGACCAGAGCAAATGGTCTCACCCAGCAGAGTGTTGAGGGACAATGATATTCAGAAACCAAAAGAGGTAACCCACATCCAGACCACAGTCAGGCCCAATAGGTCCTGAAGCAAACCAGAGTGCTTGCAAGACCATTGAGTAGACATAACTGTGAAACAGAATGTCTGTGACATGCACTGATGTAATTTCCATGTGTGTAATCGGCCATTGAGCCAGATGAGGTTGAAAGGATGATAGGCAACAAGACAGATGCCGAACTTTCTGTCTGACTGCTGCTCAAGGGTTAGGATCAGAAACAGTTATGTCTCTATCGACTTCCTTGCATAGAGTGGGCACTATAGAAAGGTTCCTGATGAAGTTGTTTTTCTTCCAATGCTAGGGCAAAGAAATTGAAAGGACATCTATCAATTCTTCTTCACAGATCATCAGCCTCACCAAGGGATTGGATCAGACCACAGGGAGACATAGTAAGTCTAATCCAAGGCTGGCACTTGACTTGTACAGGGCTGGTTGCAGGGTGCCCCTTATTTTAACGAGCACACAATTCGTTATGTTATAGATAACGTCCATGTTGATGGTTCCCTGGGTTCGGAAGCATAAGAGTCCAATAGAAATGCATATTCTAAGAATCTAGTGTCTAAGTACTAACTCCCACTGAGAATAGTCTTGGTTTTGCAAATATCTGTACTGTCTTTTCAAATGTGTACTGTAGGTGAAATTGTTTGCAATTATTTTCTTTGCTAAATAAAGGGACCAATCAATATCCAGCAATAAAAGACTAGGTAATGCACAGCGCTTGTCACTATGCTGGGACTATCACTTTGTACATAAATCATAAATTAAATGCTTTTGTCCTGCAATGGATGATTTGTTTTGCATTTTTGAGTTAGTTCTCTTTCTTTTATCAAGACAAACCTTGAAAAAGAACTTGAGAAGTTGGAATCCCATTGTTTTCCAGATGACCTTTTTCATAAGACAATCTTGTGACTGCTATCACCTGAGTAAGATGAATGCATTTATTGATATTTAATTTCCTAGATATATCAACTTGTAAAGTCTGCAGACATTCGGTGAATCTCCATCTAGTAGGTTGACTAAGAATCGAAAACTGCTGTACTAAATGAGTTGCCAAACTCTCACAAACCATGGCAAAAGTAAACCCACTGTGACATGAAATGAGAGTAAGAAGAGATCAGAGCCTGTCCCTTATTTGATACCGTGTTTTGCTTAAGAAACTCAATCCAAACAATTGCATTTGTTTGGTTTATGCTAAATATCAGCATATTGCTCTTGGATTCAAATGCAAATGAAAGCATGTAAGATTATATATTTTAAGATGTACTTTGAAGATGTAAGGATTTCCCTATGTTCTTCAAGTATGAATTCCAGTACTATATCTGGAGTTCTGTGAAGGCAACCACTCTTAACAAGCTCTTAAGAAAGTCTCAATTCTTCCAATACAAGTGTGGCATTTTCACTGACTAGATGAACGTTGTCACTAATGCATGCATTTGTTTTAAGAGCTCTTGGTAAGTAATTATTGGATTGGCCTGAGGATTTCCCTTTTGATAACATTTATTCTGAAAGTTATTGCCAAGGTCAGGTCCAGAAATACGTAATTGTCCCCTTGGCATTTTGTATAGCTGTCATATAGTGTTTTGCAAACAGATCTGCAGGCTTCATAGCTACTTTGATTTCCAGATAACTCCTGAGTTGTGTCTCAAGGGTGCTATATTTAGGATGATCCTGTATGATTTTAGTTTCTGATTTAATACCCAGAAAGAGCTCCAAATGTATGTGTTTTTTGCACATAAATTCTATCTGACAATGGAAGCAGCAGAGCACAATGTGATGTGTGTCTACTATTTGATTGACTTCTCACCTCTTTGACAAATATATACAAGAATAATTAAAAAAAAGTTCATTATACGCTTATGATTATATTTAGAAATGAAATTGTTGCAGGAACATTGGACAATCTTTCCTCACCAAATACAGATTGTGTTGGACACCTGCCCAATGACTCAAACTGCAACCACTGGATCTGAATACAATGCCTAATTAGTAAATAGAAATTCTGAAAGCTTGATTGGGAAATGTAAAGGATTGAGTATTACCTTAAAAGTGCCCCTGCCTACGGGTCCCTTAGCAATGATATAAGGGTATCATTGTCAGTGTTCTCCATAATGAGATCCTAATACTGTGTGATACACCACCAGTTTTAACATTTTCAACAGGTTCTTTCTAATCTATATCTACAACAAAATTTTAATTTCCTGGAGGTTCAAGTGTGATAGTTAGTGTAATGCAAATGATTCCGAGCTGTTCTTGCGGTTCTCAAGAGATAACATCTCTGACCCATTTATTACTTCTTCCAGCATAGACAAACTTCGATCCTGGATCGCTAAAAAAAGTATTTGCCTTGATTCAATATAGACTGAGTTCTCCAGTGGTCAGGAACGTCCTTGGACTGACTTGCAATTCCCCAGGTTTAATGGGAAAACTGTCCTTTCCCTACAAAAGTGGGTCTGGCGCTAGACAGAATGTATTTGTGAGCCTAACCTTGGTCTGCTGCTGTGCTTCAATGCATTTAGCTTCATATACTACTTCTTATGTGAAACCGTTTCTGGGCCAAAGGCTCATGCATACTTGCCTAGGAATGTGCTGAGGGTAATTGGCATTGCTTTGCTGTTCGTTACAAAGTCTCTTTGTGATATAAGTCATTGGCTACTGGTCCCTTAGCACAGTGCAGACGACATGACAAATGGAACATGTTTTTCTGACCATTTTATGGGTTGCTAGGGCGTTCACCTAGTTATAATTAACTGCTTTAACATGATGTATAACTCCTTTCTGATAAACTTGTCACCTACGTAAACCTAACAGTCTCTCCAATCACAGAAAGCAGCTTATTTTTCCAAAACCACCTGTGCTGGCAGCAGAATATGTGCACAATCGGCTTACTGTTTGCCTTAAGTATGTCCTGTAACCAGAAATGTATTTCCCAGTTTAAATGTTCTAAGGCCTGGTTCTTCTCCCGTCTCCACCAATGAAACACAGGTTTAACTTCGCTCCACGCATTTTTTCAAATTAATCACTTTGCACTGAGCTTGATAGTTGAGATCAGTACGCTGTTTGCTTTATTTGAAGTAACGAGTTTGGAAATGGTAGTCAAAACCGTAACTACTTCTTGTATTTGTGGTAAATCTGACAGATTACAATCTCGGATTGGCAGTTTTTATCTCCAATCATGGAGTCCCACTGGACTTCATTCGGGATTTGGAGCATTTGCCCCCACCCCCAGTAATTTCATCCAAATAAAGTCATCTATTTTCTGGTGGCACTGTGGAAAAAAGCTTTCTCTTAACATCACCTCCAAGCTTTTAATATGTTGGTGTGGTAAAACTGGCGTCAACTCCATCATTGACAATTGTTTGCTGCACCACCGTACTCGAAATGACTTTAAACATGAGCAACCCTGAAAGAGCTTGGTCCGTTATAAAATTCTCATTGTCCGTGATAGAGAAAAGTCATGATTAGAAGTTACATTTACACACATAGGGAACAGCAGGGAACACCAGAGATAATACAAGAAATTGTGTGAAACTGAACTGGAAATCAAAAAATTTGAAATATCTTGCTGTGCATAAATGCAATTTGCAGACAAGCAAGGAATGCGACCTGCAAACTAATACTCCTGTAACCAACATTTATGGACTCAAGTGCAAAAGATAAATAGTTAAGCCTTGTTTCCTGGCAAAGAAAAGAGAAGACAAATATGTTACATGCCTTCTATGTATTATTGCTTTTAAGGTCCATTTTGATGATCCTAGTAGCGGGATGAATGCAGGCGTGTGTCCTTTCTGTTTTTGACAAGTAGGAATACTATAGATAGTTATCTGGTCTAAGCAAAGAAAATCATAGCATTTAGACTGGAGTGCTTTGACATTTGAAGGCTTATATTCAGCAAAAAGGTGTGGGTGCTTTCATTTTTTATAAAGATCCCTCCCAATAATTTGCCAACATTGAAAGAAACTCGGGACTCTACAGCAATGGTGAATACTGTGAGTAAATATAGGGATAATGGTTGGAAAATATCCATTCAAAAACATTAGTTTGAATACCAACAGAAGTGAAACTCTATCAAGTTGGAGAGGAGACATTCTTTCCAAGATGTAGGTGCTAGAAATATAAGACTTTGGAAGAGATGTGCAAATGTGCAGCCAAGTTTCACCCACAATCAACTACACTCATGAAGCAACATTATAAGGCACAGTGGCACAAAGGAATGACTTTGTATGTATGATGGCACAGAGTACTTGCTGCTTCTTCTGTGGAATGTAAAGAGCACATGACTCTGTAGATTTCCAGCCTATGGGAACTCAACACAGAAATGTTGCATTGGTGCAAGTGCAATTGATCATTGTATAAGCACCGGCCCAAAATTGCCATAGTGCAAAAATTGTATTTTAATGCATTTTTTCAGATGATCAATGTTTATTCCAGCATTAGCAAGCATGACACAGCATTAACACTTGAGCACAAATTGCTCTGGTAGGGCATGCATTGCTGTGGTCTAAACATGAATTGAAATACTACATACTTGCACAGGGGCAGTAATTGCCATGATGCTATTACAATGCAAAATTGATCTTGCACAAGGGGGTCCCAGGTTTAAAAACCTTTATGAGAGGTGCCACGTAAATCTACACCAGGTCACAAAAAAGTATTCCCCCACGCTCCAGAGTGGGCATGTTGTCTGTAAGAATGACAAAGTATTCTCCTGAACTTCACATCTGCATGGTAAGTGCTCATTGCAAGTTTGATGTAAGAAATGTACATGGCGACAGTGGAGAGCATGCTGTTGATAGATGTGTCTCCCATCAGAGGTCAATGAAGTCACCTTGTGCAATGAGAGATCAAGAAAGTTAACTCAGATCACAATTTAGCAAGAACAACAATGGCAGTCTTTCAGTGTAACTCCTCAGTTGCCAGATTTTGGTTAATATGTAGCTTTGCAGCCAAATGAGCATTAAAGTCATAAAGAAGTTATAGTGTGGACAAGAAGGAGCCACCAACCTGGTGACTATTACAACATTTAAATTGTTGAAGCACTTGAAGATTCTTGTGGCAAGTTCTAACAGAGAAACAGGCTCCAAGCAGACGATGATTCCAATTCAAATAAGCTTGTTTAATAGCAACCCTCAAAATCCAACAACTGAACAGCACACTATACATTCACACATTGGATGTTTCTCTTGGTCTGTTTCCGAAGTTTGAAAAGCTCTATTTAGTTATCTGGTCCATGTCAACAGCTACCACTTTTTTAGCAAGTGAGTTAGTGGTACAATCATTAATAAGTATGTGTAAATGTATATTTCTAAGGAAAAGCAGGCTTAAAAGAAAAGATGCATCCAATCGAAGAAGGTTAATAAATATCAAATAGCTCCCTTTAGCAAATCAATCATTCAGTTTATGCTCTGTAGGTTTGCTGAGTAGGATGCTTTTCTTGATCTGCTTACCCTTGTATTAGCATTACACCAAAGGTGTGATCTAGTACATCTCTTTCAATGATGAAGGGGATGGCTATATCTGGATGACAAATTATGGCATCTTTGGTAAACAGTGTTTTCAAAGCTGTATTCCCTTTTGTGGACCATGTGAACATAATCCCCCATTTCTAGAAAGAAATAGGTAATTCGAACCTCTTTTACATTAGAGTGAGGTGGCCTCTCCGCTATAGTATTGTTCTGGAATCCATTTTAATGCCTTTTCCTACCAAAATGTATCTCAAATAATTGATAGAGCATTTATCTAAATCAGATTCCAGATGTTTAGCAAACTATAGGTGCTGTTTTAGGTAACAGAAGACATCTTGGATGTGCCCAGTATTTGAAAAAAAAGTTACAGCGTATCTTCCAAATAGATGATAACAAATTAATGTTCACAAAGATGTTGTCCATGAATGGTTGGTAGACAACGGGAATCACAAACCCCAAATGTCATCACTCTATATTCCAAATGACTGAGAACATTTATAAACTCTGTCTTCTTCTCATCTCAAGCCCTTTTTATGGATCAGATGACAGAAGTTCTGTCATATTTATGTTTGGCACAATACACAAGAATGGTATGCTGGGAGATTTAGATGTGGGTGTCTTGTGTATAGTACTCTGATGCTATCTCATCGGGTTCTGAAATCATAAACATTCAACAAAACTGCATAGTAGTTTTGCGTAAGTTTGATAGCACACACCTTTCAATACCAAAGTGTAACTCTATGGTGTTGGGCCCTTTCATCGAGTATTAATATTTCATTTTTGCTAGCACAATGTATATTGAATATCATATCAGACATTTCTTGTTATGCATATTTTACTCCAGACACGGACAATGCATTCAAACAATAAAAAAACACAGTATCCAACCTGCAAAAATAGTGTCATTAAAGCATCCTAATTCCAAGGATTACAGAAGGCGATGTTAGGCAAAGTATTGTGTAAACCGCTGGAAACTCGACTGCAGTAATCAATGGACTCAATACACGTTCTTTCTGCTTTTCAGTACTGAGTAAAATAAGCTCAGTGTGTCTAGCCATTGGACCTGAAACACGAGGTTGACCATCAACATCTGCAACACTTAGGGCCTCATTACAATTTTGGCAGTAGCCATGCTGCTATTGGCGGCATGGCTGCCACTAAAATGGGGTCCGGGTTCCCAGAATGGGGAATTACTGGGCCATTCTGAGTTCAGAGGGTCTGGTAATTCCTCCCTCTAGGAACCCAGGCCCAGACCTTCCCCATTCCCATTTCAGCCCCCATAGGGCTGAAATGGGAATGGTGGCGGGAGCAAACAATGGGCCGATTACGAGCGGCCCGTTGTTTGCTCCCTCTTCCCCTCGCGGGACCCGGTAAGCACGCCTGGTTTGACCAGGCGTTACTTACTGGGTCCCGCGAGAGGAGCTTGTAATGAGGCGGAACCGATTTAACTGATCCGCCTACTTTAGCAGGTACCGTTAACCCGTTCCGCCTCAATTGTAATGAGGCCCTTAGTGTGGCAGATAAGTCACCTTCATTAATATCCATAAGTATACCAGCAGCCCCAGAATCTAATAAAGTGGGCAGAATTATGGAGATGCTGGTATGCACTACATTGCAATGTGTAGCTTGAGGAGCACATACCCAGGGTTATTGTGTATAAACAAAGGGTACAGTTTTGCATTAAAAGAATCATTTTCAACCAGTTCTCTTTCTCTCTTAGACATTGGAGATGTTGGGCCTCATTACGAATGTGGCGTAAAGGCAATAACGGCGCCGGTAGTGCTACCGGCGCTGTTGTTACCTCTCTGCCACATTACGAGTTCTGCTTGCTGGTGCCGGACTGCACGCATGGTCTGACCAGGCGTGCAGACCGGCACCCGCGAGCAGAACTCGCCTTATTAACGGAGCCAGTGCAACCATGCTCCTAACCCCCATTCTGCCCCATGGGGCAGAATGGGGATTGGGAGGCCAGACATACCGGCACCCGCGAATGGGCAATTACCGGCCCATTCATCTCGTAATGGGCCGGTAATGGGCCATTTGCGCGTGCCGGTATCGAGTTTGGCGGTAGCCGTGCCCTTAATAAGGGCACGGCTACTGCCAAACTTATAATGAGGCCCGTTGTTTCCCACCATCTGCCTAGGGGCAAGTGCGAAGTCCAGGCCTTTGGTTCTGCAAGGCATGCATTGTTCTTGTGTGCGCCTGCAGCTTTGATTTTGATGCAGCAGCCAGCTGGTTGCAGATCCTTGTAAAACATGCTCTGTATTCTTTTTTACATATTTTAATGAATTGAAATACTGAAAACGGACTATTTGTATTTAATAGTATACTTGTTTTGTGATTTTATCATGTGCTCTGAATTTACCAATATCATTTAATGAGGGATGTTGTGCACTAGCCTTTGGGCGCAAAGGAAAGACAGAGAGGGAACCTCTCCTTTTTAGTTATTCTTGGTCACAGAGTGGGAATAATCACATTTCTATAACTACAGGCATGCTATAAAAACTATTCAAATGGAACGGCTGTGCAGCGGACTCTGATGTGGATGCAGCAGCCAGCTGATTGCAGATACTTGTAAGAAATGCTTTATATTCCTATTTACATATCATAATGAATTGAAATACTGAAAACTGGAACACACCAAGTATGTAATAGTATACTTGTTTGGTGTGCTTTTATTGCTCAATTGGAATCTGCTAAAATCATATTGATGAATAAACTGTGACAGCCTTTTGGCATGAGGGACAGCATGAGGAACAGCATGAGGAACAGCTAGAGAGAACCTCTCATTTTTTAGTTATTTTTTAGTTATTCTCGGTGACAGAGTGGGAGTAGTCCCATTTCTAACCCCATATGTGGGCTTTATAAATTATGCCAATGGAGTGGATGCCATGCCAGCCTCCACACGGCTGGGGGCTTTCCTCGTCCCCCGCTGGGGACGCAGGTACGTTTTTTTTTTCCCCCTCCCAACCCTGCTTACCTTTTTCTTGATCCTTTTTTGCGTCCCCAACGGGGGACGAGGGAAGTCTCCAGCCGTGTGGCGACTCGGAGCGGGGCCATCCCCGCTCCGCGCCTCCACACGGCTTGGGCTTTCCTCGTCCCCCGCCGGGGACGCAGGTACGTTTTTTTTTTTTTTTTGTTTTTTTTTTTTTTCCCCTCCCAACCCCACTTACCTTTTTCTTGATCCTTTTTTGGGAGCGGACGCGCTGGGAACACAAGTGTTCCCAGCGCGTCCGCTCCCGATGACCGCCATGGAAAGGGAAAACGGACTCTGTTTTCCCTTTCCATGGCAGCGGCCATTTTCTTGGCCATTTCTTTTTTTCTGTCCCGAAACGCAGCAGCGTTTCGGGACAGAAAAAAATTTCTTTTAGTACCCCGGTCACGCAAATGGCGCTTCGCTCGGGCCTATAACTATGGGCCCCGGGCATTACCTGAGTCGGTAATGCCCCCGCCACTCGTGTCATATTGCTTAAATATACTTACCATCCGACTACTGCGGGATTCAGTGAAATCTATCCATTTTGCACTGAAATACAGGTTTGCTTGTTATAAAGTTAGCACTTGGAGTTTTTACTGTTAATTACTGCACTGCGTCTGACACTGATAAAAATACATCTGTTCTATGGAATTCAGTACTAGACCTGAACCTGACAGAACTGGTTAATTGTCCTACTCATTTGGCCAGTCAGACACTAGATCAAATCTTTGCATGGTCTCTGCCGTGTCCCAAACTTAAAGCACTCATGGAAACAACTTACTAGGGAAGCAACTAATGAACTTTTAGCCTCCTTCCACTTCCCTCAGAACGCCTTCCACACGAACAATCCTGATAAACTGTTGAATTAACTCCACGGCCGTATTTGATGAAATAGCCTCCCCTGTTAACTCTCACAGGTAAAGGGAAATCCTAGTAAAAAATGGTTCACACATGATTTTAACCTGTTAAGATGCAAAATGATGTATCTAGAAAGGCGCAAGTGACGCATTTAAAACAAAGACTCTATGAGGAAACTCAACTACACCAACACAGCTTAAAAAAAGAGATTATGAAAGCAAAAAAAAATTACACTATGGGCACAAAATTGATGCTGCACTAAATGTGCACAAGACGGTATTTACAGTGGCCACAGAGTTTTGCGTTGAACCAGAAAGCTCTCTGAGAAATCCATCCTAGTTATTGGGTGACCAACTAATACAACATTTCTTAGACAAAAAGGAGAACATTAGGATGCTAATAGTCACTGCCCACAAGACAAACCCTTGAAAAGTACTAGCATTACACACCACAATCTGGATTCATGTATTATTCCAGATAACCTTAAATTGGCAAAGTTGCTTTCCTCTGCAAAAAGCTCAAGCCCCCCTTTGCACATACTTCCACCTAAAATTGCTTATGATCTGTATACCCAATTCTCAGACCATATCCTAAACCTATTTAATGCATCATAATCATCCAGAATATGTATTGTAAACTGGAAATGCCCTGTGATAAAACACGTTCTTAAAAAACCCTTTGGCCACAAATAGAGATTATACAACAATCAGGTATCACTCTCTTTAACTAGGCTGATGACACTCATCTCTTGGTTGATCTCAGACAGGATGACATCAACCTATCGTGTAAGAGCCGAGATTGTCTATGTTCAATCAAAAAATGGGTGGATCTAAACTATATAAAGATTCATCCGGACAAGATTGACATTTTCATCATTAAAGAAAACTATATCTGGTCCTCTTCATATGGCCTTATGTTAATAACCTAAATCTGAGGTGAGAAAAATAGGCATAAGTGTGGATAAGAAAGTGCAAAGGCAGATTTCTTCTGTAATCTCAGTTTGCTTTTTCATAATTGGGAATATGAAATTTATTTTACCGTATTTTATCTTCTGTCATCCGGTACTGGTGATAAATGCACTAGTTTCCTCCTGCATAGACTTCAGTAATAGTCTATCTGGGCCTTCCCGAATCCTTCCTTCAGGGCATACATTGTCCCCAACTGCTATTGAAAATAAAAATAAAACATGTTCATGTTTCTCCAACCCTGCATTCTTTGCAATGGCTGCCAGTGCATAAAGGTATCACAATTAAAGTATGTGTGCCGGCTTTAAAAGCCAAATAAGATGAAACTTTATACAGTTGGATGCTCCGTTAGATACTAGAGGACGTCATTGCGAAAGTCATCCGTGCTGCAGCACTGGCCGTGCTATGAGTAATCATTCTGCAATCTTTACTCAATAAATTGCAAACCCTATGAACATGAAGCTAAATTGGATTGTAAGTACATCCACACATTCTAGAACCATTATTTTGTGTGTTGACATCATATTTTTCATTAGATAACCCTCTAGATGGCAAGTCAAATGAAATGTCATCATGCACTGAAAATACTTGGCATATTGCAGAATAAACATTTTCTGAAATTCCTCAGTCGAGCTTTGTACAGAACCTATTAGTGTGTGTAACTATTATGTTATCTTTCTTTTTCTAATTCCTATTGGTAACACAACCTTTACAGTAGAGGTCTAACGTGGATGTAGGGTTAGTGTTCAGTATTGTTGAGAAATGTCCTTTACTTTCCTAAAGCCACTATGCCCATAATGTTCAAGAAACAAGCAAGTCGAGTCATATTGAAGGAGGAAAAACCTGAAGGGAAAAAGAATTACTTGGCAGAGACTATTGACTAGTGAACTGACAAGAAGTGCACACGAAGGAACCTCAAGGAGCAGCGAAAACAGGACTCAGAGGTAGGAACACTGATGAAAAAGCAGACAGCAATGAAGGGAGAATGGACTCGCCGATTGAGGGCAAATTTTGCTTTATGGTGATCTCTTCCCAGCTTCAGGGGTCTAGGCAACAGTCACCAGGGATTGCTTTTCAGTTTAATCAGCTTCCTGATTTCACCAAGGAGGGTCACAGGTGTGTTCCGAACTAGGAAAGTTGACCTGACGAAACATTATTTTTAAGATAATGGAAGGCAAGACCTGCAACTTTAGGACTCTCCTCTCTATTTCAACACGAGGACAGAAGCCAGGCTAGAGAGCCTACTTCATCTTTGAGGAGGCACCCAGTTCAGACAACATAGAATAATATTGGAGGAGTGAGGACAATTGGTTAATACAGTTACCTGAGGAAGCAGCGTGGGTCCAGCATAGATGCAGGGATTCTAATACCTGGAGATTTCACGGTCCACAGACCTCAGAAGCAAGACCTGCTCCTACAGATTGAAGAAAGTGTGAAGCATTTTTGGTGGCAGATACATACACAGCGTACTACAGAGCAGAGATACCAGAGGAAAGACACGACTTCTGCCTGAATGAAAAATGGCATGTGAGAATTCTGAAACCTCAGGGTGGTGCTATATCCCTGGTGGCAGAGCAAGATGGATGCCATGTCCATGGAGACACTGTGCATTTAGGTTGCATAGTGAGTGGATGCTGTATCACTGATGGCAGAGTGAACTGGGCAATATGCTACCTGTGGGACAATGCATGCTGCAAAGTAAGCTGGGAGCAATTTCCCAGAAGGCATAGTGGATGAGCTGAGCACTAAATTCCAGGTGGTAAACTACATGCTGCAGAGTGAGCTCGGCAAAATATCTAAGGAGGCATAGAGCATATTATCAGATTTAGCTGGGTGCTATATCCCGGGAGGGACCAGGTGAAAGCGGCAGAGTGGAAATGACTGGACACAATTGGCAGAATGGCAGAATGTACTGGGTGCCACATGCCAGAAGGTATTCAGCATTATGTGAAGGCTGAGGTTTTGCGCCCTGAATCATTGAGACAAACAGAACTGACCCCTGAGGTTTCTTATTGTCAATATCATCACAGGCTAGAGACCAACTCCTGAGTAACCCAGATATTTTATCAGAAAAAGACCCACCTTAGCCTCTAGTAGGAAATATATATATAACCCTGCTTATTAAAAGGGATTCCAGAACCAGAGCATCCTCCACTGGGTCTTCCTGTGAGTGTAGTAGTACATAGACTGAAAGATCTGATAAAAAAACTCAGACCTTTTTGAAGCAGTGTGACGTCACTGTTACTGTACACTTGCATCAAGCATAACACATCTTGTACCCAGCCGGTGATAACTGCATGCCAATCTGGGAAAAGGAATAATGGATAAAACGAGGCAAGTCACTGCATAATAAATGCAAACCTTCCAGTTACTGAGGAAGGAAAAGATGAGACACCCCAACAGTTATCCTACCAGGTTCCTATCTCCTTAACACATGGTTGACCCAAATTACCTCCAGGAAATGCTGATGCCCGAGGAATTTCCTGAATTCTTCCACCCTATTTCCCAAGGGCTATAACCCATAGAAGGAAGCTTTGCAGCTAGCCCTTGTCTCTCTATATAATATCCAAATAACAACCAGAAATATGTATCTACTTTGAATAAGAGATGTTGTACCTCATTTAACTCTACCCCTGACAAAAACGCTAAGCCCTTTGGAAAGGACCGACCCGGTAAGACCTCTAAAATCATGGGAACCTGAAGACCAACCGACAAGGCCAATCCTTCCACATGAGAAAGTTGCAAGACGTGTTCCCTGCCAGAACCTGTGGAATGCCTCCTGATGTTGTACCAATACTAAGAAGGAAGAACCTATTGATATAAGTGCAACTTGAGCCCCGCATGAAGACTATTGGGACTATGAGTCTGTGATCAACCTATAGATAGAGAATAGGGAATCTCTACCCTATATATCATTCTGTAGATAAGCTCAAGAGTTGGATGCCTAGAAGAAATAAAATGCACCATCAGTATGTGTAATTTGTGTTCACGGAGCATAAGAAGAAACCCCAAAGCACAAGTAAAGATTCAGCTAAAAAGATAAACTTTTGCCATGCAATTTCCAATCATCCCTCAACTACTGTGACCACTCATCGTAAGGTTGGAAGTTACCCTCTTTGATTATTGGTTCAAAAACACAAAGAACACCCTGAGGAAAGTTGATCTTCCTGCAAAATACAAAATCAAAAAGGGGTGACATTACTTTCAAAGTTGTGTGCAGGAATTGCACAACACCCACTTTGATAACCCACGTTGGGTAGTAGAGGCATACCCGACTCTCAACCGCATTTGCATGTCTTTTATTTATTTATTTATTACATTTGTATTGCGCACCTAACCCGCAGACAACTGGGCGCATAAACTTAAGAGAATGGCTACAGGTAATACATGCTTAAGCAGAATGGTTACATGGCATATTATGTTGGTTTCATGCTAGTAGACTTAAGTATTTTGTTACAGGTAATGCAGATTGAAAGAAGAGCATGCTTAAGAAAATGGTTGCAAGAGTTACAAAATGAAGAAAATGGTTACACATTTGGCAGTCTTAAGATTTCAGTTACATATGTATAAAGCTTAAGAATTTGGTTACAAGTTATGCAGGTTACATATAATGAATACTTGAGAATTTAGTTACAGCGGTTATGGGGTCCGGTTGATGCAGCTGCTGGCTTTAAAAAGTGTTTCCTTGACTAGTAGTGAATTACATGGAAGGTGTGGGTCCTGTTGGGTTACTGGCTGATAAGGTGGGTGTTGCTAGATGTCCTGAGTGAAGAGCCACGTTTTTAGTTTTTTGCGTTTTGAAATTAAACCAAGTACATCTGATACACCTGATTTCGAGGGGACCTCTAGTTCAGGTATGAAGCAAACACAGTACAGATAGGGAGGCTGTGCAGGGAAATTGAAATAATAGACAGCTTACTGTGAATTACCTATCCAGACATTCTGACGGAATCTCAGATACAAGAGGAAGTCAGGTCGAAAAAATAACGGAAAAGTTGGAAAGGCGAAGTATGGGTGATGAAGTCAATTCTCTGTCTTCATCAAAATGGGATGTTCAGGTCCTATGGTGGCAGAGCCCAAGTGGTATACTGATTAGGGTGCTCTATCCCTGAAGGTAGATTAAATGCTCTATAGCACGCTTTGAGGAATATGTCAAGAAGCTCTATGTTCCTTGTGTAAGCGGAAGCTGGGCATGATATCCTAGAGAAGCTGTGCATGTAAGTTGTATGGCGAGCTGGGAGCTATATACCTGATGGCAGAGCAAGCTAGGTGCTACCTCCCTGAAACTATGAGGGCATGCTACAGAGTGAGTGATGTGCTATATCCCCGCAGGCACAGTGCATGAGACAGTAGGCTGAGAATGATATCCCCAGTGGTAGAGTCCATTTTGCAGAGGTGGCCACTATATCCCTTCAGTCACAATGCATGATGGGAGAGTGAGCTGGGCGCTACATCCTTGAAGACAATGTGTAAAAGCTGGAAGCAGTTGAAGATGCTGGTCACTGCCCCCTATAAGCATAGCATGCTTGTTGCTACATCCCTGACACTGAGATAGGTCAAGAAGCATGCTGGGTGTGATGTCCTTGAGAATGTGGAATAATAGTTTGGTTGTGTGTAGCCCTTCACGCCAGATTGTTCACACATCTAAGCACTGTAAGAACAGGTGTTATCATTACCACTTTTGGTGTTACACAATCTATCGACGTTGGAAGGATCTAAGGATGGATTTGAACTTGTGAAGTGCAGGCTGATTGCACTTCACAATGAGAGATGAGCACTTATCTCTAGAGCTATTTACACAGAAAAACACGTCAGGAAGTGTGCTGGGCATCCCTACACATAAGGGGTGTATCGGCCACTTTTACTCCCTAAAAATAGGCGAATACTCGCAACAAAAAATAGGACACAAACCCTTAGGACCTTTTGGCGCTTGTTTCACCAACACAGCTCCATGGATATGTTTGGAATAGTAGTGCACATAGTACCACAGGAGGAAACTGCTATTATTAATGACAGATCAGTAGAGGTAAGCATGTATCTTTTCATATTTATGGATATCTAGGTGCAAAGGAATAATTATTACAAAAAGATTCCTGTTTAACAGTTAAAACATATTTTTACTCGTATTGGTAATTGGACTTACATTTTTACTCTCTAAAAAATCATTATAATACCAACTGTAAAAAATATGGAGTAAAAATGCTCCCTCTTCAAAATCTTGTCTGGAGAACTTGTCCTGGGCTCTATATCACTGAGACTGAGAATTAAAGCAAGAAAGGTGCTTGTGATAGAAAGCTGCAAGGTCCAATGTACAGTTTATTAAAAGCCATCCTTACTATAAGAATAAAAATCTGTAGAATTATAATTTAGATTTCCATGTGCACTTTGTGTAGATTTACCAAAACGCAAGCTTCATAGCGAATGCAAATTCAAGTGCTGACGTCTTCTGTCCCTCGCAAGCTTCTGTACCTGATTCACTGCTGTGCAAAATGAAGCAAACATTCAAAACCAAAGGGCTGTGCAATAAAATATTGGCCAGTTAATACATCCAACCCATTATGTGTTTATTTATTACTAGTCTTTTCTTATTTTATGTTGAAGTCTAGCAAAGCCACACATGAAATGGCTTTGCATTAATTGAATATTGCATGAAGGTGTCATATCAGCATCAAAGCCATGCAGGTGTATTAAAGGTGCTAATTCAGAGCCAGATAGAGGGGCGCACCTACCATTTCTGGGAGCAAGCAAGAGGGGATGGGGCACCTCCTAGGGGGAAAGAAGATGGCTACACAAATGAACTGTAGTTACACCATGACAGAAGGCCTCACAGGGAAATGCAGGGTTATGGTTGCACGGTCTATGCTATTGGCCCCAGGAGCTAATGTATATTATAAAGAGATAGGGAAATATACCAGGTTAACACATTTACCAGGGATGCCCCCAGGTTGGGCCTCGCCCGGGAAACCTGCTCTGAGCACATGATCAACACCCCATGGGTTAGGGGGGAGGCAGACGAAGAACAGACTGCGTGTCAGCGGCAGAGCAAAGCAGCTAAGGCAACGCTGGGTGATGTAATGACAGGGCAGAAACCCAATCCTACAGGCACTCGGGGTAAAAGGGGAAGTGGGCCTTAGCCAGAGAACTGTTCAAATAGCTACGTGTGCCGGTCGGCAGGTGGATATGGGAATGAGAAAGCTGAAAAGAGTGGCGTTCCTGGGAGGACCAATCAAACAGTAAGTCTCTGGGGGCATGGGAGGGGGCCAGCCTTCAGAGTATCGACCACAAAGTTTGCCAAGGCCATTATCCAGCAAGTACTGAGTGAATGTCTCCCTTTCCACCAGAAGCAGGGTGTCTCGTGTTCCTCTCACAATGGTGCTGACCAATGGTAGAATAATAAAGTTCCAGCGGTCAGCACAAATGATATTTTACTAATTGCAAACTGTTCCCGGGAGGGGTGAGAAGCAATGTGGCACCCCATGGGGAGGCGATGAGTTGGGATACTGTTGATCTGCTTGCTCCAATCAAGTTTAACTAACATATGATTAGCTCTAAGGATATGACATACTTTAGCCAATGACTTTCTTGGCAAACATGGAAAATATGAACACCCTGAGCTGCAACTGGTCTAATGCCTTGACCATTGTACTTGTAGTATAAAACTAATGTTCGCTATAAGCACAGATGTCAGCTCTCATCAATCACTTCTGTTCCACTGTGCAGTTGTATTTGTGCTCACCCAGCTGTAATAAACTGCATTGATTCTTGACTGGTGTGTGCTCCTTTTTGGATTATGATTTTTATATGCTTCCAAATAGCAAGAGTATGAGTCATATACATCTTGCATGAATCACTGAAAAGAAAAGGACTTCCATTCAGAAGAAGAAGCAGAAGCATACCAGAATCTGAAAATGCATCCTTATGTTATAGATGTGCGCATAATATAATTGCATATCTATATGGGCATGTATACATGCCTCAATGCCAATTGTGTCAATGCAACATTGCACATCAATATATGAGTATGTCCAAATGGCAAACAAAAGTAGCCACTAATGTAGGTCGTATAGCTATCCTGCATTAATTTGATACAAGTCACCTATATAAAATGTGTTCATTTGTGAGAGGGTCATCTTGACATGGTCTCCAAACCATGGACCCTAATGTCAAAGTCATTGGGGCTCTTTACAAGAATGGAGGTAGCCATGCCGCTATTCCGGGTACGGGTTCCCTGAATGGGGAATTACCGGGCCATTCCGACCTTGGAGGGCCCGGTATTTCCCCATTCAGGGAAGCCAACCCCGGTACATCCTGAATCCCTTTCTAGCCCCCATAGGGCTCAATGGGAATGGGGATGATGCTAACTCAGGCCCGTTAATGATGGGCCCGTTGTTAGCATCCTGGTCCGTGCACGGGACCCGCTAAGAATGCCTGGAAAAACCAGGCATCCTTAGCGGGTCCCGCGAGGAGACCTCGAAATGGGGTGGTACGGGTTTAACGGGGCCGGCATCTCTACCGGCCCTGTTAAACCCATACTGCATTCCTTGTAATGAGGCCCATTGTGTATTGGTGGACCGGGCACAGAGTGTTGGGGTGAGTCTGCTGAAGCATGAGGAGTGGCATACAAGAGAGTAAAGTGAGCTTATAGCAGAAGGTAAAGAAGGCACAGGGGTGAAGCAAAGTGAGGTAGCGATCAAGGTTCTGGGCTACTGAGCTGAGGCTAATGGCAGAAGTGAACCCCATTGAGGCACTACATAGAGGGTGCCTGCAAGTTGACAGACACTTGGAAGCAACGCTCGTGTAAGCTGACCTCAATACAGTCACTTTCTGGTCACCTGTTCCAAGAGTCTATGAACAGCAAAGGCCTACTTATTTCTTGCTGGCATCCCTATTAGGGTTTTCCTCTTGGCTATTGGGACCTTGTATGTGATTGACAGACTTCAATGACACTTAAGTTAACAAAATGGCAACCATATTCGGTCGACATGGTTAACATAATAGAATGACACTGCAATCCGTAATCCATCAGAACAATGTTTCTTCTGAACCAATAAACATTACATTGTCTCTGCAAACACTGTTTACATGCACAAAAACTAGGAATTCTTAGCTCGAGGTTAGTTGATATAGTGGTGTACAAGACAAGACGTCACATGTGATTTTCTCGTCATTAGTAGGACACGCATTGGGCAGATCAGGAGTTGAAAGACAAGAGGCAACATTCCTTCCTCCTACAAACTCTGTCATGGCGGTTGATCTGAGCAGGACAATGAAGCAGAGGGAATGAAGCAATTAAGCAACCACAGTCACTGATGCCAATGTGAAACAAGCACTGTGGGGTACAACAGGCTTAAGAGTAGCAGTGTGGCTGCATTTCCAAGCAAATCAACTGAGAGCACTTCTTCATAGTATGTAAGTGTGGTGTTGTGATGCTGATAGTACTGTGCTTTTAGCAGGCCTACGTGCTGTCGAAATGTAGACGCAGAACATAATGTTAGATTGAGAGTGCACTCCTTCCGCAATGGGCTATCTTTAAGCAGCACATCAGTACCAAACATTATGCAGGCACATACTGCAGGACACTTTGAAGGATCTCTTTGGTCTCAAGAAGGTTTACCTAACAATCATGCAGTAAAGAACAGAGCACCATTTGCAGCAGCTTCTTTGGGATTTGGTTCATGGTTTGTCCAGCTCCGTTCTTTATGAGTACTTTATGAGTACTAATTGTGTGTGCATCACTGAGGTAGTCTATTGAGTAACATTAAGAGTCTGAGTGACAATATTACCATGGCAATCTTGCTTGGGAAGATTTGCATTAAAATCATTCCACCACATATTGCCGGTGACTCATGCATGATTACATCATCTGCAGTTCAGATATGGCTCGCTGTAAATGCTCCTTAATTGCCATGACTTATCTCCCGTGGACATTTGCAGGGCCGGATTAAAAATGGAGCAAAAGGTTCATCTGCAACAGGCGCGCTAATCACAGAACGTCTTCTGACGCAGATGACTTTCAAAACTTTGCTTTTATTTTTTGCTTGCAGTCACACTTCTGCTTACGAGATTTGCCTGTGCAATTATTTTACAATAAAAAGCTCTGTTCATTACATATCTTTTTGTCTGCTGTCACGCCCTGTGCCACACAACTTTGCTGCAAATATAATTAGTATTTCCTCTTAATGTGATGGTTTAAGTGCAAGAAAAAAGTGGTCGTCAAAATGACATAAATTGTACTACATAAAACCGCATTGTTTTACATCACAAAACTGAAAGGTCAAATAGATTAAGTAACAGGCCTGTACTTTCTTTTTGTACTTTGTAGGTATCAAAGCCAGGCAGCAAATTTAAAGTTCTGTTTTCAAGCAGCATGCACCATGCTATGTATTCATGCAAAATGTTATACTGCCATTGAATATCTTTGCTGTCACTTTCCCCAAAGTACTATTATCAAGAAAGTGTGTCTCTGCTTTTAATTTCTGCCCTCTAAAAAGCACAGTATTTCAATGATAAAAAGTCAATCCATTTAGTTTGTATGGCATTCTAAGAAAGTGACTATTGAAGCAATACAAGTCATATTTAATTCAATAACTTCTTTAAAGTGGCAGGGTGCTGTTGCACAGCAGGAAAATGACTGCAGCTGTGACGAAGGCCGTAATATCCTGCCAAATTATTCGGCAATATGCAAATTCACATTCCTGTGGTCGGTCGGAGGATTGAGAGGGCGTACCTGCCGGTGCCTGGACTGCGACTGGCAGGAGACTGTGATGGCCTGGGCCCACAGCCCGTTGTGGGGAGCCCTTGAAGCATTCCCCAGCTGGGCATCTGGAACATGGTGGGAGGTGCAACGATAAACCAGCAAATATATCCCCTGAGGACCACCACAGGGGCCACTATCCTGTGGGGCCAGCTGCTTCCCCCTTGGGTGGGTGTCTGCCATGGGGCACGTCTTCGACTGAATAACTGCTGCAAGGTGGTGGATAACCCGGATCGACTGGGCCCAAGATTATAGCCCTTTGCTCCCCCTCTGCACTGCTCTTCTTCCAGCGCTTGACTAACTCCCAGAGGGGAGACTGAGGAGGGAGAGTGGTGCTCTTCAAGACAGTGTGGATGCGCCTGCTGCAGAGGTCCGCTCTTCCCGCTCCAGGCCTGCTCTGCTGGGCGAATGAACCGAGGCACCCGTCACTGCATTTAAGGAGTGTTGCTTGAGTGGTGGAGTGGCAACTATCACACAGGTGATATCTCAACACAGGCTACCTAGACCTGGTTGGGGCTACCTTCTACATGGACTATACTAGCTGGGACTGACCCCCCTCCTCAGAAGTGGATTCACTGACTCTCTCTGCGCAGCACCCTGGAATAGTAATCAGAGGCCAACAACTCCTGGGGTAGAAAGAACTCTGTGGGCAGCCCCCAAAATTAAGAATTTATACTCCTGAGATGTGGGGTACAGCTGGTTACATACCCGCAATCGGTTCCCTCCTTGTCCTCATCCGGGGGATGGCCTAAGGCTGCACCGTGATCCTGCTCCTAGCTGCCGTGTGGTGTGCAGCTTGTGTGGCCTGAGCTCTGACCCGTGTTGCTGTCTCCTCTCTGGCACTGCCTCTTCACCCATATGACCTGCTGTGCGGACTGGGTGGTCTCTGCTGTGGATCAGCTGGCCCTGTGCCGGGGTTGGAACCTTGGTTGGAGGGCCGATCCTCGGTGCCAGAGCCTGCCCCAGGTACTTCTTGAAGGTGTTGAGTCTGTGCCACATTGCCTGCATGATCTACACATTACACACAGAGGTCAGTCCCTATTAGCATCCAGAACTGTGTGATGGCCTGACGGCCTGACTTAGAGAGGCGAAGCCTTGGAGAGGTCTGGCTTAGCCAGGTGTGAGATCACACTGAACCTCTTGCTGTGAACCTAAGTGATTGCACCCCTTTGGTGGTCTCAGTGAAGTGAGGGGCCTGCGTGAGTGGCTGCTGGATGATGCCTCTAATTTGGCGTGATACAGTCTGATTGAAATAGTGCACTGCCATGATTGAATACTGCTTCCTGCCTTATCATGGTTAATACCAAAAAACAGGTCAAGATGAACCAATTTCCCAGGCGTTGATGCCTCCTCCCCCGTCACCGGGGCCCTTCCAACTTGATGTTTCCACCCTCAACCATCCATTATTGGCACTAAAGAACAGTACAGATAATTTAGGGGCAGAAATTGATGCCCTCACCTGCAAGGACAAGTCAGAGGTGGAGCAGAGGGTCCGCGATGGGGAGGATGAAGTTGCAGTTCTGCAGTGAGAGGTTGCGCTTCTTCAGTATACAGTAAAGAAAGTTGTGGCAAAGAACGAGTGCAGATCAAGAAGAAATAACGTATCCATGCTGGGGGTGCCTGAATCCACTACCATAGATAACATGGAAAGGTTTGTTGAGAAACTGCTCTTGGAGATCCTGGAAGGTCCACAGGTCTCGGATATGTTCCTGGCTCCTTGGACGCTAAGCCTCTCTTGGGGATCCTGAGCGGGATATTGTTGCCAGAATCTTCAAATACCAGGACAGTGGCGTTCGACTTAATGCTGACCTGGGCCTGAGGGATAAAAGCAACCTGAGCTGGGGTTCTGCAACGATCCATCTCTTCCCAGATTTTAGCCCACAGGTGCAGCAGGAGGGGACATTTTTCCAAGCAGTAAACAGCATCCTGAGGAGAAAGGATGTCCGGTATGCAATGCTATTCCTGGCAAAGCTTCAAGTTGTGCACGAAGACAAGAACATTTTCTTTACAGCTCCTGAGGCCTCAGAGCACTTTACCTCAGGACCTCCTGATCCTGGTGGCTCCCTTCACAATTCGCCTTGTTGATTGACCTACTGTATCCTACTTGGTATATCAATTGTGGTCAACCCTTGTGTCGGAGGACCTTGCCTCCAGGAGGGGAGTCCACTATATTGAGGTTAATTGGGGGGTAGGGTGGGACTTGTAACGAAGCTGGTATATTTCTGTTTCTGGCATGGGTGGTTTGAAGGCATCATGAAGTAAGACACATTCCACAGATTCAACTTTCTAAGAAAAGCTTTATTTATTTTAAATGTCAGGATGGATTAAGGCCTAACTTGTCCTATGCCAAGGTGGGATTTCCCAACCTAAAGAAAGGATAGTCAATGTCCTTAAGTTCAAATGAAAAGTCTGTCTGTTTCCAAAGCATATATACAACTAAATCTACACAATGTGTAGAGTTTTCAGTAGCAAAATAAAGTGTTCAAAAGTAAAGCTCTGAGCTTCTTCCAGCTCTTTGACTTTCTCTCAGCTTCCCCTTTTCTCAAGTTCAAAATAGTTCCACAAAGATTTTGGGGTTCTCTTCCCTACAGTTCATCAGTAGCTAAACAGGTCTCAGGGTTTCCCTTCCATAAAGTTCAACACAGTTCATAAAGTCTTGGCAGATCCTACCCCAAGATGCTGACTCTTTCAGTAGGCAACAATCCAAAAGGCAGTTCAAGTCCACTGGCTCTCAAAATTGTATCAGTTCAACTTCTTGTTCATTCTCAATGGGCCTCTTAGTCTAGGTCACACAACTGACAGCCCTGCTTTCCTTGGCTCTTTTATAAAACGGTTACTCGGTCTAGGCGCAGTTATCGGACCACACGGTCCACCCATCACAGGTCACGCAACTGATAACCGTGGTTGTCCTACTGTATTCTTCGTATTGTGGCCAACAGAGGTTTTCCTTTGTCAACCTGTACTCCTGTGGACTCTTGTATCATGGTTCAATACTTATTTCCCATTCTTCTTGGCTGTCTTTTTGGCTTTGTCCCACTTGCATCTCATACAATTCACTCTGTGGTACTTTTGCCCTTCTCAACACCTTGCTTTGACGTCATCTTACTTTCTCAATATTTATTTCCCATTCTTCGTGGAAGTCCTTTTGGCTTTGCTAACACTTGTATCTGATACAATTTACTCTTTGGTACTTTAGCCCTTCTCACCACCTTGCTTTCACTTCATCTTACTTTCACTTCATTCATTAATGTTCCCCCATCAAGATCTGTGTCCTGGGGCAATAGAGGTTTCTCCTGCGCAGGTACCTGAGCCTGGAACTCCCTGCCTCATGATCTTCAGTAAACTGAGTCCCTCTTTGAATCCAGGAAAAAGTTGAAAACGTATCTTTTTGACTAACCGTGCTTGATAAATCTGACTTCCTGGTTATTACTATTATATCATTGGTGCCCAGATGCAATTCCTTGCTTGGCTCCATTTGGATGTGAGCAATGTAAATATTAAAATCATTCAAATCAATCATAGTGTTTCAGCACTTGTTTAGCTTTGTTGCCGTATTCAAAACAAAACCAATATGTATCCTTTAGTTGTTTGGTATTCATTTGGGGTTGTTGCACACTTCAAAAGTACTTATTATTCTTGGTAGCGTGTTCATTATTCACAGTCATCTCCTTTGTCTTTCTGTAGCATGCACAATAAGTTTGAGTTTGTTCAGCATTCAGGTACGTCGCTTTCCGAGACCCAGAGTGCCCCGGTAATGTGTTCCCTTTTCTGCACTCACCTGTAAGTGTTCGCTCCTCTAGCCTTTTCAGTTTCCTCTTCTTTGCTCCGATTTCCCATGTGCTTCCCAGCAAGCAGCGCTCGCTGTCTTGGGCAGTTCACAGCCCGCTCTTTCACGGCGGGAGCTGTCAAGGGCCTCTCTCGCTCTCTGAGCGGCTGGCAGCACCTTGGAGATGTTGGTGCACCATAGCTTATATTGTGGGCTCAAGGGAGGAGGAATGCCAGGGTTCTCGACCCTCTCAAGGCCAGGCATGGCCCTGGCATCTCCCTCGCACTCCTGCTTGTTCCAGCTTCCCTCCAGCCGGTTCCTCTATAGGCAGCATCCGTCGCCAGCTCCTTCTCACTATGTCATCTCTCCTGCTCACTCTTATAAACCTGAGCCTTGTTAACAAGCTGCAGGTGCAAGTCCTCCATATTTATTGCCTGACTTTGGTGAAGCTTATTAGGGGGACATGCCTGGCTATTGTAGTTGAGCTCCATAAGAGCCCTTTCTAATCTCAGTACCAAAGAGGTGTGAATGCAGGGGAGTGTGCATAGCTCCTAGTTGTTTCCTCCACATTCCAGTCTTATGATAAAAGGACTGTGGGACATTTTGGTCAGGATAAAGAGTCCTGGGCTGACAATAGCCTTCCAAGGTAGGGGGAATATTAGTTTTCCTTTGACAAGGGAAAGGGAATACTATGTCACAGCCAAATGGGGATGATTTCTCTTAATTGATCTCTTCACCTTCTTTGTATAACCACAGCATCTCTGAGGGTTATTCTGACAGGATGATAAGGCATGAGGTTGCCAGTAACCTATAACAGATTTTGGGACAGCAGGTTCAATGTGAAAGGGAATAGGGTGTACCTTGTCTCTCCGAAGGATGTCCTTGCCCCATTCTCCAAGATCCCTCCACCCAGTTGATCCTACCTCACATATCCACCCCCAGGGTCAGGATCTAAAAATGATTGCCTTTCCTTGACCACCTGAGCAGAGGATGTTGGGGGAAAAAAGAAGTGAGGCAACCCTTAGGTTCCTCACAGTGGGGGGTTTGGAGATTTTGGGTGGCAATACTGGTATTTCTAATTCTTTTCCCTTTGGACACTATACAACCCTTACCTCAGGAGGGGAGGTGTAAAGTGTGCAGGAAGGCCCTTGTGACCCCAGCCAATTTTTGGAACACAGCCAAAACATTGGGATGCCAGTGATGGATGAGCTGTCTAGGGAGCGTATTACAGTTATGACCTTGAATGTACAGGGTTTACTAATCACAAGAAATGTAGCCTGATTATGAACCATGCAAAAGGTCTAAAGAAAAATTGGTCGAAATCTGAGGTGCAACGTAGGGGATGTCTTTAGATGGTGCCCGCAGGGCATTTGATATTTAGTGATATTGGTGGCACTGACTCTCACAGCGCTCTATGTGGAGAATTATGCAGCGGCTTTCGAATGGATATTCGTGAATATTTTGAGGGGAAAAAACAAATGGATAAATGACCAAATTTGTTTGACCGAAAAAACAAAACTACTTAAAAATAATGTGGAGGGGAGTAACCTTAGATCCAACACTCACACCCCTACCCTAACCTATAACCTCGCCCCACCGCTCACCTATTTACCATACAAATACTTAAATAACTAACATTTTCAGTCAAAACAATATGGTCATTTCTCCTTCCTTTTATGTATTAGGTTATTTCTACGGATACCCTTTGAATCATCTGGAGCACAGGGTGGAGACATGGATACAGGTTCCTATATCACAGGGCACTCGGAATTCTTTGGTCAAGATGGTGGGCCTCCCAAAAGCTTTATATATTTTAAATAATGTACTGATCTTTTTTGACAAGACTGAGAAGTCTACAGGTGTGATTGGTTTGGCAGGCCAACAGGCCAGGATATCATATGATGAATTGACCCAACCATACAAGAAAGGGAGCCTTGAATACCCTGAAATGTATGTATACTATCTTGCTGCACAAGTCCAATACTCAGTTTGGTGGTGGTCTCCAAATCCAGAACTGCCACACGTCCAGCTGGAAAGGGCAAGCACTCAAGTGATTTAAGGGGACTGTTGGGGGAGGTCCAGAGACCATGGTATGGTCTGAGGTCCAACTGGTGGAAACCACATGCTGGGGTTGGGATCACTTGATACAATTGGTGGGAATAGTAGCACTTTACTCACCTGCGTTTTCCATCTATAGGATGCAAGGGGTAGCAATCACATTTGAAAGGGTATTCCAAATACACTTTAAGAAGTTGGGGGTGCATACTTTTGGGGACTTGATACAAGAGATTAAATTGGTTCCCTGGGATATCCTTAAAATCAGGGGGGACTGGATGGCAGTGACCATGCTGTTATGTTTCAGACTACGGGAGGTACTAAAGACAAAGTTGATGAACTACCCAGATGCTCCTCCTATTTCCCCAATAGTGCAGTTTATTACTGAACCACCGATCTGCACTAGGTGTTTTTCCTCCCTATACAAGATTATTAAACTGCGGAAGGTGGATAAGCAGAGTAGATGTATGAGTAAGTGGGAGGATGCACTGGTGAGGGAACTATCAGAGACACAGTGGAAAACTATATGTATGCAGTCTTGTAACCTGTCCTTAAATACTAATTTCCGTGTCATCCACTTCATATTCCTTCATCAAGCTTATTATTCCCCAGCTTGGTTTAGAAGGTATTATCCTAAAAGATCTGCCCAATGTATTAGATGTTCGTAAAACCCGGCTGATTTTCCACACATGGAATGGGACTGACTACTTATCAGGCCAATGTGGGAGAAGATAGATGAAGCCATGGCCCAGACATTCCATAATCAAATACAATATCCCCCCGAGCTGTGGTTACTGTTATTGATAGAAGACAGGTCCTGCGCCATGGAGAGGTTGTTAGTTAAGGCATCTATTGTGGCACAAACTTGATCGCAAGAGCTTGGGGAAAGCGCAGGGCACGATGCTTTCAGGAATGGTTGAACGTACTGAGTTTATGTGAGAGAAGAGAGACACAGTATGCTTGGTCCTTGCCGGATCGGAGTAAATCACTTGACTATTGGGCCCCCCTCAGAACTTATATGTCTTTTTATACTGGCAGTTTGTAGGCAGCCTCCGCGCCCGCTGAAGACAGGTCTGATGTTCGCTAGATAACTTGTGAAAATATCCAGACATCACGTGGTGTAAAGCAAGGGTGCACTTTAGCTGCTACCCTGTTTAATTTATACCTGGCAGACTTCCTCAGAAATTTTACTAATGTACAAATGAACAACATCAAGCTAGGCAATCTTATGTTAAGGTGGTTGAGATATGCAGACGATCTCATATTACTAGACTATACACCCAAAGGTTTACAGGCAAAATTAGATGAACTAGAAATGTTTGTTATAGTAAACAATCTTGTTATCAATATTGGAAAAACTAAAATCATGAGGTTTGATATGAAACAGCCTAACAAGAAAAGGTTTAACGGTGGGTGGTCATTGAACCAACAACCGATTGAAGTGGTCAATGAATATAAATATTTAGGAGTCATTATGGATAACAAACTCACATGGAAAAAACATTGGTCCGAAACTAAAAGAAAATGCATGATTACAACAATGGCATTAAGCAAGTTTGTTGGAAACCAGGGAAGTTGTCAAATTGTTCTCGGCTAAAATTGTCTCCTGTTTGATCTATGGAGCTGAAAGTTGGGGAAATAAATTTGGAAATGAGTTAGATAAAATTGAGGCAAAAATGCTGCGGATATTGATGCGAATGCCTAAAACACTGCAGTATGAATATATATTGTTGGAATGCGAGATAACTAGCGTAAGAAGTAGAGTGCAATTGTCAACAGCCATGCTTCATCTTAAATTGACTCGGTTAGCTAATAACACTTTTATGCTGCGAATGATGGGGCAATATGATGTGATTGATACTAAAACTGATTTTGCAATGATAGATAGATGGAGATCAACTTACCTCAAATGGATAAATAACGAGGGCTTTTGTTGGCTGCTATACTCTGTGGCCCAGATAAAACACAAACTAAAAAAACTAATATGCGATATTGATCGAGAACAAAAAATAGTGAATCTGGCAAACAAATCTAATAGTGGGGTATTTGTAGAGCACTTGGTATTAAGAGTGACTAAACCTAATTATCAGTTGGCGTTTCCCAATTGCCACACCATTCATTGGTATTTGTTGTTCAAATTTAACTCCTGTGATGTCATGGAAATACTAGACCCAAAGGTGGGTAATCCTCGAGAGGCCAGGTTTTGTCGTCTCTGTGGAATAAATATTATAGAATGAGCACACCACATAATATGTGTGTGTGAAAGTCTAGACAAACTACGCAGAAAATCATTGATGGCCTATGATAACTCAATGTATACTTGTGATATGCATATTGTGTGGAAGAAGTTACTAGTTGGGAATGACTTGAATTTAATTTTTTATTTGATGAACTTTTACGTGATGATTTTAGAAATTTTAAAAGAGTTATCGAAAGATATCCTATATTATTAGATGCGTGTGGATTTTTATGAAGTGTATATAAGATGGAAACATTTATGATGTGATGTGTTAAAATATGTAAAACTTCATTGTTGTATGCATATTATAAATAAATAAATAAATAAATAAATAAATAAATAAATAAATAATTGACCACAGGAAAAGGTGTAGAAGCCCTGGATTTTTTAATTTTTATTGATTAATAAAATGATGCGAGTAATTCTATCTCTGGAAGGGAAATATGCTGATCAGATTGCCCTTTCATAAGCTCCATGCCAAAAGCATAGTGTGTACCTGAGCCCTGCTGCATCAGTATTGTGGTCTGCAGCGCCAGCCCTAACAGTGGCAAAGCGCAGGTTCAGAGGTCACAGGTGCCCATTTGACAGCAGCAGTGACAGACAAGTCTGTGCAGGGCAGGGGCTGCATTTAAAACATGCTCTCCTGTACCAAAACCCTTTAATTATGTCTTTACGGTCCTTGTGGAAGATATATCTTTAAATATAAGCCATACCTGAGTTATGGTATGGTGGATGGTATTCCTCACAATTATTACAGCAACAGCAATTTGATATCACACATATGTCAGCCTTGTTAGGCCAGGTTAGCTGTAAATGTATTATGTGCATTCTCCCCAGAGAGTATGGCTTTTCCGCTACCGGCATGGCTGTAGCTTGTAAGATTGTAGCCTTGTATATTGCCTCTCTTTGCTCCTTTGTGGGGGGAGGTAACAACCTCCACAGAGAGACATCCATTCCACAGCAAACTGTCCTAGGAACAGTACCCAAAGGGCACACATATTCACAAGAGTAGTAGCCTCACACCAGGGTGCTATATATCTAAAGGCCTTTACTTTTGTAGAGAAGGGAAGGGTGTGGTTAGTGTAGCAGAGGGAGCTGTTTACAGGTGGATGAAGGTTCCTTACTGACCTCTTCAATTTCTGTACAACAAAGCACTGTGTGTCATTTCATAGAGCAAAGTTCACTTGTTCCAAGAAAAAGGTGTAGAGAAGCAACTGCAGGCCTCAGCAGTAAATCGGACCACCCCCTACCTCCTGTATGTTGGAAACCTGAGATTGTGCATGCTTAACACCAGCAGTTGTGACCATACCACAGCGTATATTCAAAAGAAGATACTCACTGAGAACAAACACCCTATCAAATGTATCCCTGAAGAGACGATAATCTGAGGGAGGAACTCCCTGAAGGAATATGAAAAAGTGTGAAAGAGAGCTGGTGATGTCACAAGAGATTAGCGTGACTCCCTGAGAATACTGGCTGAAGAGAATGTATGGACCTTATAGAAACTGATGAGGAAGTTAAGAATTGAGTAAACTTTCATATGCGAAAAGAAGATTGCATGTGTGCGAAGCACTGCAGAAAATTCAAGTTGTTCAATAACTGTACAGATGCAGTAACACAAGTAGATTAAGTAATATTTAAAGCTGGCTATACGTAGTGAACAGACTGCAGGCAAAGCCGCCATTGCATACAAGCTGGACATCGGTGTGATGAATTTTAGTAAGCCAAGATCCATTGAGAGGAAAGGCCGAGAGCGGTGTCGCAGCAAGAATAGCTGAGATCGTAGAAGAGCATAGCAGGGCTATCTGGCCTTGTGTCAAAGCTGAAGCAGCCAAGAACAGTTATCTATTCTTGAAGGCAGCGAACGTGAGAAGCTGAATCATCCCGTGTTAAGGTGTGAAGAAAGAACACCAAGCGTGCCAAGTTTTATTAATTTAAGGCATCTAAATGCTGCAAAATGAACTAAATCGTGGTCTCCTGTCACGTGAGCCAAGGATGGAAATAGAGTTGAGCATGGAGTCCTATAACAACAATAGTGTGTGCTCGCACTCCCATATATTCACAGAGAAAAGAATACTTTGCAAGGCCAAGTTCAGAGACAATCCTCATGGCAGAAGGCATGGGCGATGAGAGAAGTTGGGCTAATTGGGTGGGGAGGTAAAGTCAAGTCCATCTCCTAGAATCTGGGTCTGAAATTAAGTGCTGCTAAGTGAACCGAATGTTCCAGACATGGCACGAGTGTGCCAACCAATTATAGAGGGCCATATAATAAAGGGCCTTATAGTTTGAGAGCCAATGATATACTGTGTACCTCATTTTGTTGAATATTGACTTGTTTTAGAGGTAGGCATAAGTTGTCCACCTGACAGTATATAGCCAATCACAATCCCACCCCTTATGGATGGTATATTTAGATTTTCCCCATGAGCATATCACAACCCCTCATAGGTTGTTCTCATTTGCCACGTAGTAGGACGTCACGTATAACCTAATTTTTCTATAAAAGGATGTTTTTTATGAAAAATTCACTGAGAGCGCGAGCGAACGTCCTTTCATGTCCTTTCTAACTTCCTGTTTTAGATAATTGTTAATAAAACAGCAACCTTTGCCATCTTCCTGAGTTGGTTCAATTATTTGGTGTTGCAGTTATTCTGCATCACCATCCATTGCATGCATGATACCCAAAGGGTCATATGCTCAAAGGATTGGACCCCTAAAGCAGGCTAGCTTTATCCAATCAGCAGTGGACTTTTACTTTTAAAAGAAGGGGTCGCCCACTCCTACTTGCACAAACACTCGAGGAAGAATTTATTGGACCTCTGTTGGGAGAGATGATCCTCTGCCAGTGATGTGAAGATTAAGTGTCCAAGGCAGAGGGTAGTGCTGTCCTCGAACTATCACCAGGCACCAGTGGGGTGAACTTCTTCTCTTCCAGCTCCAATGGATCCCAGGACCTCACTGTGTTGAAAGACTTCTGCAGTTTTGTGCCAGCCTCCCCCAGGTTTGGGAGCCTGAGAACAAGGACTGAACATATCCTTGAACCCCTGGATTGGGACTCACAGCATCCCGAGAGCCAGGACAGTCAGGATCCTTGTTTTCATCACATCAAACTGGTAAAAGTGCTTTCAAACCGGGTTCCCTTCATCTCAAACCACAGAACCTGCTGGTGCTGTCGTTTGTTCTCAACCAAACTCTTCAAAAAAGAATGCTTGTACCTCAAACCAGCTCGACACTGCTTCATGCATTGCGGAGCATGTCATCTGCCCGGCGAATCAACTGCGTATCACTGTAACCTGACTCAAAACAGGTGTTACACAAACGATTCGACCGGGCTCAATCTCGATCTGACGCATTGTCAAACTGCAAACCGTAGCACCAGGATCACTGCTTCGAACCATCGCCGACCCTATACTCGAACAACTGGATCATTATTTGCCGACTCTACCCAGAGGTTTCAACCCAGGATCGAAATGGCTTGCCCCCAATCTGATCTTGGTGAGCGCTCCAACCTTCATCGCTTGAACGCTGCCTTCAAAACTGCCCTGGCTCTGTGTACACCCCATATCGATGCCAGTTTGCCGCTAGGATAAAGACGACTCACTGAACACAAACTTTGCTCAAACTACTTGCACAATAGCTCGAAGCCTGGTTTGTTGCTTTTGAACAACCGAGAACCACAACACAGTATGATTGACTGGTAACTTCCCCTTTCGTCCATTTCTGGGGCCCAGAGGCAGGTTAGGTCACCTGTATCCCTTTTGCACCCAAGAGCATATCCTTTTAAAGACTACTGTGATTTTAATTACCTTTCACCCCTGATTTATTACTCTGAGTGCCCTCATCATGCTATCATTGCTTACCTTTGTGATATTTCTTCAGGGGTGAGTTTTGTGTAGCTTTTTCTATTTAGTTATTCTTGTATATGGTGTGTTTGATTAAAGTATATGGTTTTATATTACCTTGATTGGGCATTCCCTTAATTTGGACTTTTATACTTTGCTGTTTGTGTTGCTACACTCACATTCATGGTTCTATGCTATTTTAACCAAATAAATTGCTTGTGGTCATTTACTTCATTGAAATTACTCAATGTTGTCACATTTATCCTGATGCCCCTTCCCCTTTCATTACCGCCCCATCCCTCCTAACCCATCATAACACCTAATACATAGTTACATCTATAGAAATACTTCCCAAAGAAGTAATTGGAAGTAATTTTGGCTGAGTAAATTCCCTCAAAGTAATTTACTGTGTTAAACAATGGCATACAACTTTCAGATCCCTCTTGAGAGTATTGCCTTCCCCTTGCCAACATTATCACAAAAGGCAAAAGGCAAAGGAGGTATTCCACAAAAGGCAAAGGAGGTATATCTCTTAAATGTTTGCTATTCGATTTAAGTACTCCTGCAGGCAGAAGACAATTCGTCACAGTAAAAAAACTAGAATATGATCCAGTTCTGCAACCCCTTCCGAAAATTATGTCTGCAATATACAAGCAAGCTAGCTTTATTAACTTTCAATTAAAGTACTTAGAATTACTAAGTAGACAGAGTAACATAGACAACAAAACTGCTATTAAAGAATGATCGTTTATTATGGCCTGTATATGTTTATTGCCTCAAGCACAATCTCCCAAATTTCACAGCTGCAAAAGTATGTATTGCTGTTGTGCAATTTATTTTTTGCGACGATTTTGCTCTCAAATGAATTTATAACCAGAGATAATAGCTGCTCTTCAGTCAGTAAATACGGTAAACATATTTACATCAGATGTTTTTACTAAAACTCCTCGCAATAATTAGCAACAACGCCTGTAGCCAAGATCTTCGGTGCGACACACACATTTACAAACAGCACACATTTCTTTCATGGTGAATATGTTGCAACAAAAGAAAGAATTGTCATTATCAACAGGTCACAATCGTTCATTTTGTCAATAGCTATATTTAGTAAACCGTGATTGAACCTTTTCTTTTAATTGCTCAGACTTTGAACTGTATTACTGCTAGGAGCTCTCAAGTTTGGTAGCTCAGGCACAGTGATATAAAATGATTTGTCTGGGATCAATCATGTTTGTTATGTGGTGAAGGCGAGATTTGAGGCAACTCTTCAATTTAGGTAGTAGACCACATATCTTCCCAACTGAATTTGGGACATATATGTGTTAACGGTAGCTGTCTAAACACATTCTCTGGGTTTTTCAGATGTCCCATAGAAACTAAATTCACAGTGACAGGACACAAATAATTTAATGACCAGCTTGTAGTCATTGTTTTACAGGGCATGGACCTTGTCAAGCACCCCTCCAATGTCTAATCATACATTTGCACTTCTTAGGGGACATCCTTCTAAAAATAGTGACCGCAAATTGACCACTGACAGTTGCCCCTGCAGTCATCTACCCCTAATAGCTTCCCATTGAAAATTCCCCGCAGACAGACAAAGACATTCCAACATTATACTTGACCAACTCTGTCATGTCCCGTTGTATTCTTTGTACTTGAAATAAACAGCAAAAACACAGATAAACAGGAAAAGGGCTTGCAAATTAGTCTCAGTATTGCTGGAACAGCGTATCCTGATCCCTCAAAGTACCTGCACCCTGTGGGTGTCTAGTTAAAGGATCTTTTACAAAAGGTTCGAATGCAAAAGGTGAGAGTGAATAGGATCGAAAACCAAAGGTTCACATTTTTTTTTTATTATATATATTTTTTGGGGTTTCCGTGTAGGTAAAAAAAGAGGGTTTTACCACAAAAACAGGGGTTGGGGGGTCATTTTGATTCAAACCTATTGTAATTCGAACCTTTTGATTCAAACCTTTGACCTATAACGCACCCTGTGCAGATGCACGAGTTGCATGCCCTAAGATATGACACAAACTGCTTGTTTTGTGTTCCCATTTACAGGGTCAGAAAACTGCAAACACTGATCCATCTCTACAGACACATTTGTTAATTCTAGACTTTCGTTTGGAGTCAATGTCAGATACAGACAACAGAGTTTTTTTAATGAGATATTTGTAAAAAGATATCACTTTATGGGATGTCTGTAGCAATTCTTTAAAGCTGCAGTGTAGCATGACCGATCGTGCTTCCATGTTGTAATTTCTTCGTAGGCACTGATGGCAATGATTAATTGCGTGAGGGTCCCTTGAAGCATGGCTAGGAATTTGGAGTGAGCTCCAAAGAGACACTGTGGAGGTGACGCAGTTTATTACCATTACAAGAGCTCTGCAAAGGCAGATTCAATGGTCAGTTATGACTTTCTCCATCAGCACCACCATACTATCAGTCTGAAACGTTGTTCGGTTTTTTGTTTGATATTACAATTACAATATGAATGAAGTTTGCACACTTCTCACCAATCTCATTCCCCAAGGTTCAAATGACAGCCTTTCGTACTTAAATTACAGGATAGCAAAAAATAATTGCCATTATATAGGGTAATCCCACCTGTTTACAATGGACTGAAGGAGGTCGTTTCCAATGTGACTCACAAGTTCGACTTCACCTTACAACTTCATTGCTTCTATACAGTGCTGCATAAAAGACTGCTCAAGAGTACCACTTAAGAAATAGCAAAGCATGGGGGACTGTGAAGTTCATAAACATAACCTACACTAAGTGGGTAAGATGGTTCTATGTGATAATTCTGCATTTTGAAGGCCAAACGCAAAAAACGCTGATTTATTTCAGCCAATTTTGCGTGGCCTTTAAAATGCAGAGTTATCACATTCTGAGGGTGGTTCACCTGACCTAACCCCAGGGTATGCGTCCCACCCCACCCTCTCCTGCACTGTCAGGAGGTCTTAGAATTTGGGAGGTTTCACCACCCTCATGCCCCACCCTTTCCTCCTCTGCCCCCTCACTTCTGCACCACAAACGTTCCCCTCCTCCCACATAAAGACACAGAATCAGACAGACACAGGCACATGCACACACAACAAACATACTCTTACCTGAGCCATCCACGACTTCAGCCTTCTGGCTGCGCCATGCCTATCAGACCCTGCATGCACGCTTGTGTGTCCAGGGGATCGATAGTTTGAATTAGAAAGACCACTCTGAGCTGTCTCCGAGTGGTGTTCTAAATAAAAATGCATTCAGTTGAAAGTAAAGCAACAATGTCACTTAATACCAGTAAGATAGCTCAGCAGTTAAAGATTCCAATGCTAGTGACATGGCTGCAGTATGTTATGGAGCCTGCTGCAGAAATCGCTGTGCGGCCTGCTGTTTCGAGGTTACAATCCTAATATGATATTGTTGGAGAAACTAAGCTCACACATCAATTTTGGGTGATGACACAGAGCAACAGCTTCATTTGGTGTCTTGCAAGCTATGGAAACAGCATCCTACTTCTATCAGGAACTGACTGCTCTGACCTAACCCACCCTCTACACTTTTCACCTTTATAGTTCACTTTTCACCTGACAGAACCAAAACCTAGGAACATTCTAGAAGCCATCACTAGACCTTCAAGCACAAACATCCCACCTTTCATGAAATATAATTGATCCTTAAATTAGTCTTTAGTCTTTCAAAAGTGTCCACTTCCAATTACAGCTCCAGGAACGAAATAAGCGTCTCTCAATGTGATCTTCCCCCCACAACCTGGGCCCTCTAGAAGTTTTTCTAGCTCACATGAGAAACGAGCGCCTATGCCCGCGTGCCACCACCCTCGCACAAGGCAAGCCCCAATTCATCCTACGCGTTTATAGCAAACCAAACATCCCATACTCTGCCTCCTTATGCACCACCCTGCCTGCAAATGTACAGCTCTAGTAACGACTACTACATGTCCTGTACCTGGGCCTTTGGCCAACTCTAAGGCAGCACATGCCCCGGTCACAAAAAAAAAACTTTCCCCTCCTACCAAAGAAATTGCTAGCTATACTTTAACCTACAATCATGCTCCTGCCCTACCCATCAATGTGATTGAACCTGGAGCCCGCCGTTAATGAGAAAACTGTATTTGACACCCCACGCCCCTCTCAATGTACCCATCTACACTGCTACTGTAAACAGTTTGGATCCCCTGCCAAACTGCACTGCACCTGATGCCCCTGGCAAAATAAAATGGTAGCTTTGACATTGCACCTAATGCCCGTGTCACGAAAAGGGTCTCCATTCACACCACCTTTGGAAATGCCTTTGGTTATTTCACTAGCGTTAATGTGATTGGTGGATCAAGTAGTGCAAATGTTTCTTGTGCCTTCAATGTTGATAATGTGCCTAGTACTTCTGTCAATGTAAATGATGCTGCTGCCCTTTCTAGAGATAGCATGACTGTCATTTCCCGCACAGTAAATGTTTCTGATGCCTTTGCTATTAATAATGTGACGAGTACTCTCTTCAGTGAAGAAGCTGCAGCTGTCTCTGCAAATGATATTGTGTCAAGCATTCCCCTCAGTGTTAATGCTTATGGTATCCTTGCTATGGATAATGTGTCTAGCACTTCTATCAGTATAAATGTTTCTGATGCCTCTGATAATGTGACTAGCACTCCGGCAAGTGAAAATGGTCCTACAATTCCTAATCCAGATGCACCCTTACTGCTCAAAGGGGCTTTAATCAGTGCTAGGTCCCTAATGGCTTATGCTCTTGACATCTCCATTCTCATCACATTCAACAACCTCGATTTATTGGCCATCACAGAAACTTGACTGCATGCCACAGCTGGTCCTTTTTCTGTCGCTTCCCATCCCCGACAGCTATACTATCCTCAGGAAAGACAGATTGGATGTCAACGAAGGTGCAGAGGGAGATAGGGGTTGAGTGGCCAACATTGCCAAAAATGATCTGTCCATTAGAGAAATGAACAACCAAGTTTTCCAGACTAGGGAACTTCTGTTTATTAAACTAACCCTTTCTTACACAGCCACCTTAACCCTTCATCTCATCTGATGAATAAACCTCAAATCGCCTCTCAGTGAAGGCTAAGCCCTCTTCTAGAAGTGCCTTTTTGGGCAATACAAACTTAGGATTCAACGTCCCTACAGACGTTAATGCACTGGCCCTAGCCAAGTCCATTGAAGCCTTGGGCTTTACCCAAAGCATCACAGATCTCAACCATGACAAAGGTTGCACCTTAGATTAGCTGACTCCAACTGCAACTTCAGTATAGTTGGTCAGACCACAATGCTATCCCCTTTACCATTCCAGTGAGTAATCAAAGTAATCAAACCACTTTTGTGCTACTTAAGTCCCTCACAGGCTACCAACCCTCAATCAATGACCCCCACAGCAATAGTGGATTTATACAACCATTCACTCCAACTGGCGATTGATAAAGCACTGTGAGCAAACATAAACCCAAGCCCCCAGCTCACTTGAACAGCTAATTCATCCCTAATCTCAAAACCCTTTGCTAAACCAAACTAGCAACCTAGATTACCTGGAAAAGGGATCCTTGAGACGCTAATAACAAACACTTTACCTCCCTGTCCAAACCTTATAAACAGGCTATACTCCAAGCCAAAACCTACAACGAGAGAATTGAAAAAGTGAAATCAGACACTCGAGACCTCTTTGTGATACTGTGTGAACTCGAGTCACCAGTCTCCCCTCCAACCAGCTGTCTCAAAGACCTCACCAGGTGCGCCAACATTCAAAATGTTCTACTGGATAAAATCTCATCATTTCAAATAAAAATCCTGGCCAAAATAAAAACTAACGTCTATTGATGCACCACCGGACCAAACTCCAGCACCATTAACCCACCATACCCATCTGTTTGAGTTCAACCCGGTCGCCCTCTCAGAGGAATTATCAAAGGCCCAAAGCCATCCAGATGTCAATGTGACATCTGTCCAGCCTCAGTCATTAAAGACTGTGCAGCAGAGCTACCCCCATTAATTGCATCACTCATTAACACCTCCTTTTCCATGGTAGCATGCCTACCAACTCCCCTGTGCTCAAGAAGCCGACACTTGACTCTAACATCCCTACCAATCACTGCCCCATCACGACTGCCCCATTCCTACTTAAAACAATAGACAGAGCAGCTTACTTACAAATACAAAAGTACCTTAAAGCCAGAAATCTTCTAGGACTGTACCAATCCACATTGCGTCCAGGTCACGGAAACAGAATCAGCACTCCTAGACATAAAAATCCAAATTGATGAGCTCAATGACAACAGCAAACTTGCCCTCCTCCTCCTGCTCGACCTCTCAGCTGCCTTTGATTTGGTGGATCACAAAATCCTTTGCCTACACCTCTCCTCAGCAGCCCATTTCCCTGCCAATGCAATACCCTGGTTTGCATCCTTTCTTTCCAACAGAACAATGAGGATCTTCTCCCCCTCCACATCAGCCCCTCCAGCTTCAGTGTCCCGCAGAGTTCCTCAAGGGTCTTGTGTCTCACCCACACTATACAATATTTTCACAAAGCCTCTCTTCGAGCACCTCGACTCCTTGGGTATCACCTATACTAGCTATACAGATGATACCCAAATCCTACTACCCAACTCTGGCAACTACGACACTGACTACAACTCACTGAGCAAAATCTATCAAAGCATCCGGACCTGTATGGCTCTACACTCTTTATGCCTTAACAACAATAAGACTGAGCTTCTCCTTAATGCAGCACAAACTCTCTTAAACAAACTTGACGGAGCATATAAGTTATTCATCATAGATGGTAATACCAACCCAGTCTTCGAAGAAGTTAAAACCCTTTGGGTCTACCTGGACTCCTCCCTTTCACAAACCAGACATATAAATGCTAGTGCCTCATCCGCAGCCCACACAACCAAACGTATCAATGAGTGTAGACCCTTCCTCACCAGGGTCAATGGCATTACGCTAGCAAGAGCCCTCATTGTCTCTAGATTAGGCTATTGTAATGCCCTTTTCGCAGGAACCACCACCAGCAATATAAAAAACTACAGATCATACAAAATAATACAATAAGAGCAGCATTGAATATCCCCCCTAAAATTCTTGTATCATCAGCTAGAATAAGTGTTCATTGGCTGCCCATTCGTGATTGCATCCTGTTAAAACTGTCACATTAACTCACACATGTCTGGTAAACACTGCCCCCAGATACTTGTCAAGAAAATTCAAGAAATCACAATCTAACAGACCCACACAGCCTCCCATGCCCACTTTCTCTCCATCCCGAAATTCAAACTGCAAAAAGCAGGGGGCGGCAGCTTCCCAGTAGTGGCTGCAAAGCACTGGAATGCCCTTCGGCTTTAACTTAGATTGGAAACATAATTCTGGACCTTCTGTAAATATCTGCAAAACTTGGCATTTTCTCACAAGACCAACAACCTATTACCTGCCCATTCATGGCACAATGAATCACCAGTGGTCCTAAACTCATAACTATTTATGTCATTATCTCAATGTCTGCATTATTGTTATGTGTTTCACAGAACTGAGCTTTCTGGAACCAAAGACCTGATGCCTCTGGGTTTGCTGAACTCTACAAATGACAAAATAAATAAAATATGACGATTTCATGTCTGGCGATTCTTGCTTTGGAGCATAAACACTCCTTCAATCATGGCAACTTTCTCTAGTTTTAGAGCAACCCTTTTTCCTTACCGGTTCCACTCCATCTAAGCACTTGCGTGGGTGCTGGGGACCCAGGCACCATTTCTGTTTAACCGCACTTTTTAGTCCATTATCACCCAGGAGGATTGCTCGGGGGCAACAAGTTAGTCTTGGAAGCAAGACAATACTGAGATCACAGGTTTGAATCCCGGTCCTGCACTTAGAGACCGGCCTCTGGTGTTAAGAGCATAGTAAAATATTACTTAATTGATGTTGCACACACTCGGGTAGGTCCATGGGGAGAACAAGCAGTGTCAAAGCCAACAGAATCATAGGAATGTTACAGAGTCAGCTAAAAGTGAAACGTAGTGCGCTGTGGGATGTAACATCACAGGTTACTGTCTATTAAGGCTCATTTCTCTTTAGTTAATTTATTTCTCAGTCTTCCCCCACAATATCTCAGATGGCTAATGCATTTGCTGCAGAGATGTACTCAGTCACCCTGGCCACCAAATGAGTGCACACCCAGCCCACTGGAAGGTGAATCCACCTGGACCTTCGCTTTGCCAAACAAAAAGACATCATTGTTGGTTGTCTTCTGAAGCATTTCACATGCCTTTGCTGAAGGGGATTTTCTTCCTCTGAAGGCATGCTTCTCACAGATTTGACACAAAATGAAAAAGAGCGTTCTGTCACCACACCATGATCAATGACAACATCCTATTGGATGCTGATTCCATGACAGAAAAAGTCATCCTGCCATTGCTCACTTTCATGCTAGTGGTAGTCGCAGCTTCACATACATTTCAAGCAGATTTTCACTATTGCTATGGAGTAATCCCAACTCGCAAACAGCCAAAAACCTTCCTATGGATGCTCTTCATACATTTGCCATGGACCTTTCAGCGAGTGCATAAATACACATCCCGCTAACATGTGTTGCAGCACTTACAAGTGCAAGGAAGCAAATGGTACCTGTCCCAGCACATAGTTTAGATGGCCATAAAACCTCTACCATGTATGGTGTGCTAGGGTGAAATCAGCCAATGTAATCCTAGGGTCTTTTCTGAAACACCAATGCAGAGATCAAAATCGGTATTCCTCTGATAACATATCAGCAGGTAAAATCTCCACATCTGCATTTACTTATGCATAACTGGGATTCTTAAAGTGCAGGGTTGTGGGGAGGGCAGATAATAAACAAAAAGGGGAGCCTGCAGAAACTTAATACACAGTAGGCTTACTTTCTCTTCCTTTCAATTCTTGGTCTACAGCCTGGTGATGTTGCTTCAGGTTGTGTATTATTTTCCAGAGGTGGTGAGTTTTTCAATAATGTATCAGGCTGCCTTGGTGGTCATGGCCTTAAAGGTGATGCACACTGTTTTTGAAAAAGTTGTAGGCCTGGAGAGTCAGCCAATACAATTCCCTGAGAGGGAGAGGGATGTAGCATGATTCCCACTGACCTTTTATGAGGTGTGATGAAGCATGTAGAGAGCAAGACAAAGGGCCTCATTACGACCCTGGCGGGCGCGGTGTGAACAGTGCCGGTAAGGTACCGGCACCGTTCATACCGGGCCGCCACATTAAGAGTTTGCTCACAGGTGGCAGTATGCACATCTGGTCTGGCCAGACGTGAATACTGGTACCCACGAGCAGACCAGGATGCTAACAACGAACCTGTCATTAACGGGTCTGTTGTTAGCATCCACTCCATTCCCATTGAGCCCTATGGGAGCTCAAATGGGAATGGGACGTTCCGGGTCCCGGAAATGGGAATTATCGGGTCCGCAAAAGTCGGAATGGCCTGGTAATTCCCTTTTTTCCGGACCCGGACTCAAGTTTTGAGGTAGCCATGCCGTCAACGACGGCATGGCTACCTCCAAATTCGTAATGAGGCCCAAGGTGTCACCTCTTCAGCCACCCTTCCAAGGCTGCTACCCAATCCTTTCTATCTGTCATTCTTGTAATGTCCAACTTGTGCTCTCAATTTCTCCTCATAGGTTTTCGTTCCATTATCCCCAGCCCTCCTTCAAATTGTAAAGCATCCAGAAATGGGATTACTATCACCATTATTTGCCTTTTGGAAAACTATTTTGTTTGTAAAAGCACAATTTATTTCCAGTAATACAATCACAATATATTTCCAGACAGCACAATCCTAGATTTACGGTTTGTCAGACTCAGTATACTCCCAGTTTGTCAATCCTACTGTAATCCCAGTTTGATAAACCCTGTGTACAGCCTGTACAATCCAAGCATGTCACCAATTTCACAATTCTATCAGACGCCCAATTTGACAAACCCATTGCATTTACAGTTTAAAAAAACTATTATACTCAAAGTTCAGAATTTCTGAGTATAACCAATTTACACAATCACTGGGTGTTTACAATTGATGCAATTCTAGTATATTCTCCGTTTTACAAAACAGATGGTGAAATCGCAGTACAATAACACACAACTGGTGCCACTCACAGTTTGCAAAATACTTGTATATTTCCATTCTACACAATATCAAAATATACTAATTATGGAAATGTATGTACGCTCCCAGAGGAAAATTGAAGCTTGCACATTCCCAGTTTGATTTGCCGTCTCAGTATACTCCTGGTTTACCACACCCAGTATTTTCCCAGTATGAAATGTCAGCCTACTCACAGTTTTTCAATTCCCAGTCTACATAATGTCAGTAAATTCCAGGTTAACAGTAACATTATAATGACAGGTCTCAGAATTCCAGTATTGGTCCAGGTTGACATTCCCAATTCCCCAATGTAAGACCCAGTACTATAGCAGTATCTATAACAAACTAAAGAGAACCAACAAATACAAATCTCCTTTGACCAAGTCCACTTACGATGGAAGTAAAGCCAAGTCAGTCTTGGCTACCTCCATATCTGACAGGCTTATACAATATACAAAGTCAAAGTACGTGACAATATCATCAATACCTAGACAGAATTTAAATGTTACGACTCACCAAAGATTAAAAGCCACATCTTGCAAAAATTGGTGAGCCCATTCATAATCTGTGTGATAAACTGGAATGTGTTTGGGATGCAGTTGCACAGGGAGTATGGTCTATCTTTTTAAGCAAGGAATACCAGCACACACCAGCTCGACCAACTTAAATTATTGTAAAACAAAGAACATATAAATTTGAAACTGACAATATTTATCATTATCCAGTGAAAAAGATGTTTCTTCGGTCAGCATTATTGTTCTAGAAATAATGAAACATATATATCATCTTTAATTTAATCATCTGTGATTATGCACATTTTTTATGCAATCACTAATGTACGTTTAGTTCAATATATTATGCTACTCCTACAGTAAAAGTATTGGACTAGCCAACTAAAGTGTTTTAGTACTTCTTTCCTAATCTATTCATACTGCAAGTACCTTCATAAGAGAAGTCTGTCATTATTTTCTATACCGTTACATTTCTATGACATTGTTACCTTATGTTTAGAATCCACTTTAAAATTATTTTCGTTTGTTACTTTTTCTGTCTTAATTATCTTTGTGTTCAATTAAAGAACTACAAAAAGCTGATCAATCGGTCTGCAGTTCCTTTGGATAGCACAAATGCTGGATTATTAACCATGATTCAAAGTGAGTTCAAATTGTTCACTCAAAAAAAGAAGAAATACATTAGAACAGTACTTCATGGGGATTCATGCTTGAAAATTTGAATGTGGGACTAATACCACAGGTTTGAAACTTACAAAATGCTCTTAGGGTCTTCATTGACAATCCCAAATTCAAACATAATTGGAGTGGGATTGGCAATAAATGCATTCGGTACTGGATAATCATAATCATTAAGACTTCAGAGGATGAATGCAAAAAAACAGGGTGATCAACGCTTGGAGCAAGAGAAACAGATCATGGAGAACACAGCAGTGAGTAAGACTTGAAAAATGTCAGATAAATTAGAAGAGATGAGAGCCCAATTTTTCTATTTTTTTTCTATTTATTGATATAGGGTTTCAAATAAACCGTTATTAAACCTTCCAATATGATATGTCAAGGTACAATATTGATTAATTTCCAAAAATAAACAATTAAGATACAGGACATTACTTAATGTAATCAAAAATATCTGTCAAAAACTGCAACAGGGAAATGGTGATCGATGTACTTTCTCGTCTGAGTAGGAGGAAGCAAATCGCTCTCTCATCTAAGGACGCATATGATTTAAACGTTTTTATCAGATGTCTGGTTCTTAGGTCTGTCAGACCCTGGCAAAATAACGACACATGCTTTAATCATTCCTCAATATATTCATTCGGGCAAAATCTGCATACCTTTGTGATAGCTTCCCCATAGATGTTTAGCAATTGGTTAGTGGGACACAAATCAAATCTGAAGTGAAGTAAGCAATCTCTGTACCAGGCATTAGAAGCTATGACAAGGTACTTATGGAGGACTCTGCATGATTTCATTTCTTCAGTTAGAGAGACAATCAGGCGGTGAGAATTTTTCTCCTCAATGGTCTTGATCCAATCACTTTGCCATAGCTTTAGCTTGTCCTTTTCGGGGAAATTATACAGTTCCTCCCTGTCTGATGCAAGTCTTCCAAAATGTGTCGACAGCAGTCAGACCACTGCCTCATTAGTACCTCATCAGTTCTTTCTTGCTTGGATTTCAAAATTTCTTAGGGAACTGCAGACATGGAAGTTAGAATTTCTGATAGATTGACAAGGATTTCCATGTCATTCTTCCCCTTAATGAGATGAGCTCTAGTTCGTATCTTATCAGAGCCGTCGAAACAGTTCGCGGCAGGCTCACCATTTTTTCCAAAAGGAGCCCTTCAGTGATGCCCAAAGTTCACAGGAGGTAAGTAAGAATGCCTCACCTCCAACGGTCAAAGAAGGTACTGGGCCTCACTACGAGGAGGACGGTACAGGGTTAACGGCGCCGGTAAAGGTGCCGGAGCCGTTAACCCCGTACCGCCCTATCACGAGGTCCCCTAGCGGAACCCCCTCTGGACATCTGGTTTTACCAGACGTCCTTTGCAGGTCCCGCGAGGGGACAAGCATGCTAACAACGGGCCCATCATTAATGGGCCCGTTGTTAGCATACTCCCCATTCCCATTGAGCCCTATGCAGCTCAAATGGGAATGGGGATTAATTGTTACCGGGTCCATGAAAAGGGTAATTACCGGGTCCGCCTAGGTTGGCATGACCCGGTAATTGCCCATTTCATGGACCCGGTAAACATTCATTTCTGATGGCAGCCGTGCCCTTAATAAGGGCACGGCTACCACCAGGGTCCTAATGAGGCCCACTGCCTTTAAGCTATACAATGATAGTATCGGCTGCAAGGAGAATTTTCTGTACTTTTTCTGGATCCTTTTCCCCTGACAAATCAGGCTCTTCAATCTTGTTTTAAGGTGGACTTGTCTTGGCTGGTCACAAAAGCTATTGTTAATCTGGGTTCCAAGATAGGTGATCTCTGATGTCCTTCCCAACCTTTGTCCTTCGATAAACCATTTATAGACTGGTTTCCCATTCGATTTTTTGAGGTACAAGCGTCATAATGCTGGTCTTCGATAAGTTCATAGAAAGGCCATTTTGATGCAAGAAGTTATTTAATTCTACAAGCACACTATCATCAGCGTAAAGGAGACTTGATAGTTCCACGCCCCCAATAGATGGAGGGAAGTCTTTCACTGTTTTCAGGTGATCACCCATGTCCGATAGAAAAAGGCTAAATAAAGTTGGGGCTAATGGACATCTTACTGCCTTATAAATCGGGACGATGATTGCCTTCTTCCAGGAGTCTGGAATTCTTCTCGATTTGAAGATTTGATGAAAAATGTAAACAGCTCATTGGCTGACATGTAGACACAGGCTTGATGACCTTTAAAGAAACAGTTAACAACAACCTTATCTTTTTTCATTTGTTTGGTCCAAAATATTTTTGCATGTACAATTTATTTCAAAGAACATTAGTACTTCTTGCAGATTTAACTTACTTACTAAGAGCACTAATGCAGTGAAGCAAACTGCAAAACAAAAGCCGGCTCCAGGATTTCACTTCAATTTAAGAAACAAACAAAATCACAATTGAAATAGTTAACGGTTTGTGCATGTGCGGTGTGCGCTTTACATGTTTGACTAGATGGAGCATGGTAATATAAGTATGTGATGAGTGCTTGAAAAGAAATACCTGACAGTGAATAGAAAGTGAAGGATATGGACCAACAGCACTATTTTATCATTAATTCCCATGGAATCTTCTGCATGTGCTAAAGTAAAAGAAGTCATACGCCCACGTTATGACATTTTAATTTGATGTGTCAAATCTGTAGAGAAATCATAGCTGTGCTCACATTACTTTTGATTGTGATGACTAATGCAGAGCTTTCTTTCTAAAAAAGAAAAAAAGAGAATTTGATCTAAGCTACCAGCAAACTGATTAGAAATCGATAGAGCTATAATAAGCACATTTGGTACACCCAATATAAATGTTGTCAAGGAAGTATATATCTGTTGTGTATGAATTAGCTTTGATTTCTGAATATTTTATCCTCCTATTATGACGCCGTGGGAGCGGGTTATGAAATTCACAAGCAATTGCTGTGGGGTCAGTGAAGGGGAAAAAAAGTCATTCTCTGCCAGTTATTTCCCTGCTTAATTTTAGGTTGCTCTACAGTAACCTGGTATTTGTTTTTCTTTTTTGGATATAGTCCCTCATGTCACCACTCTACCATACCTTATAATCATGGTCCAAAAGAGAAAGTGAAGGGGCGGACAATGGATGCGGGTGCCATACACAACATAAAGTTACCAATAGGTACCTTTCAACTATGGGCTGTCATTCTCTATAAAATGTCACTTGGAATCTCCTGTGGATTATATCTCTGTATTTGAAAGGTTCCTACCTTTAATAGTAAATATTAAATCAATTTAGGAAAATCCACAAGGGGCCACTTCGCTAATCTGCTGAAGGAACCTCATATACAATAAAAATAGGTACATTCGCCCTAGACATAATAAACAGGACAATAATGTCACAACGGGAACGCTACTCCTGGTACCAATTGTTGCTATCTAGTAAGTGTGACACATCCCAGGTTATATGCTGAATACGCACCCACTAACTCATGATAAACATTTAGACTATTTTTTATGACCATCAGATAAAAGAATAAATAGAGAAAAGAATAAACAAGGAAACAAAACATAAATGTGGTTAAAAATATGCTTCCCTACAATGGCCAATCAGCTTCCAGGGAACCCTATAGCTGCAACAAACAACTAAAAAATTGACAGTTGCACTGGCCTTGAGAACTGAGAAAACCCTCTTGGTCAACTACAACGGTTCGAAAAATGTGTGTCAAACATTCAAGCAGATGTATACTATCGAAAACTTCAGCAAAAGGCATCATCTTACTTTTCCATGGCATATGCCAGAAGCTGGCACTTTGGCCTGACAGTTGAGCAGATATTTATCAAACAATCTTCTGCCAGCAGCATCCAGCCTGAGTCCCAGAGCTCGTCTTCCTTTCCCATGCAACTTTTAGAAACAAAACCTTTGCAGTCAAAAAAACATTTGGTCAGTTCTCATGCTCATAAGCGCTAAATAGCAGCCTAGAAAAAAGAGAAACAAAAAAACGGAAGCATATCTTAATAATTAGCTCACAGCAGGCATTCAACACTGTTTCGGCCCTTACAGTACCAGAAATGCCTGGTTTACTACACTCCATTCCTATTTTTTGATGAAAGATTGAGCAGGTTAGGTTGGTTACATGTGATTTTATCGAATGGAAAAATAAACACTTTTTTAACTAAACATGTTTAACGAAAAAATACAGATTTTTGTTTAGGTGGTACCCCGAAAGCCTGCCATTTACCTTGCTTTATAATCCCACCCCAAGTCCCTCCTGACCTGTTTTAACCCCTTACCCCACCCCCGATATATATATTTTAAAACATTTGGTATTTTTGTATTTAAAAATGTTTAGGTAAATATGTTGTTTGTTATTTTCCATTCGGTAAAATCACTGCATACCGGTTAGTTACAAACTAACGAAGCTCCTGCATGACATGGTATCTATGCATAAATCTCAAGGACAGCTAACACATGCCTAAACTTCACCCTTTGACCTAATATAACGAAATAGGCCTGTGGCCACGTCATTAAAAGAACACATTTTATTATACAACTGTCATATTTGTATGAACAGATACAGGATAAGCAGAGATAATATAGCAAAGTATACAAATAACCATTCCAAAGGATTACTAGTTAGTATAGATTTGAAACAATTATAGACCTGAATCACAGAGCGTTTTTCAACGGGAATGCACCATTATAAAACACGTCTGTGAATCAGGCCCTATGTTGTGTCAAAGCACTGATGTGATCAGCAGATCTTATTAGTTGTGTTTCATCTTTGACCATTCACAACTCAGCAGCTAATGCAAACTTTGCTATCTCCTATGTTAAGGGATTTGGGCAAAAGCGCCCTGCAGGTGTCAAGTAGGGTAAGAAAGCAACAGGTTCAGGCTTCCATTTGGCTCATAAAGGACAACTAGAGTAGATGTTTGACTTTTGAGGATTATTTAGAACCGGGCAGAATTATGCAACCTAAAAGGCTAAGAAAATTATTATTGCCTGATGCTAGTTACACTGCAGCACTTAGAAGGGCATATCCTTAAACAAGCAAGCTTGACAGTAACATGGAATTGTATGGGAAATGTAGAGGTATACAGCATTTCTAAAGACTGAGAAAGAGAATGTTTCCTGATGAGTTATTTTTCTGAGCTAGCAATCATTAATTCATTCAGCCAGTGCATAGCACAAAGTTCACTGAGATAGTGTAGTGTGGCTTTATATAGCATTTAACATATATGCATAGATACATACATGCATGCATGCATGCATGCATATATATATTCAAGGAAAAAAAGTACTTCCAGGGACATAAAGGTGAGAACTTAACGCAACATAAGCTCTGAAATCCAGCTAAAGCAACCTTAACTTTGTGCCCCCTGTTGCGCACCTTATGATGACAATGATGACATCACAGATCACAACACTGATGACATCACTAATGAAATGTTGTATGAGAATACTGATGGCATTACAAATCCCATCTTTGGTGACAACACTAATTACATTGTATATACCTGATTATGTCATGAAAATGGAATTAGACATAACATCATTTATAAGTTAGCTCATGAAAACTTTAATTACCTTAATAGCAATTTAAGCTGTGGGCTTGGCCGTGACAAAGGCTGGGGTCACTGGCATGCACCCATAGCTAGTGGTCAGTTAGTGTTAAAAAATACCAACGTGCATTGTTAAAAGCCATGCCTAGTAGTCCATCACTGTTTTAAAATACAAAGTGGGCAATGTTGAAAGCTGTAGTCAGTGCTGATGGCTAAAGGCCATAGCTAGTGCCCATTAATATCTTAGAATATACAGTTGGCAGAGCCAAAGGCCGTGGCCACTGGCTAATATTGTCTTGAAGACCATGGCTAGTGGCTGTTTAGTGTACTTAATATACAGTGGGCACGGTCGAAGGCCATCGCTTGTTGCATTTCATTATTTTAAAATATACAATGGACATGGCCAAAAGATGTACAAATTGCTCAAGCTCAAAGGCCATGGCAGTGGCCCATTTATATGCTAGAATAAATAGTGGGCACAGCCAAAGATTGTGTCCACTGGCTAGTATTGTGCCAAAGTCCATGACTAGTGCCTGATCAGTGTATATAAAATACAGTGTACATGGTTGAAAGCTGTATCCACTGCTAAAGGACAAAATATATGGTTAGTAGCCTGTTAGTGTTTTAAAATATTCAGTGCACATCGGGGAAAGTTGTGACCACTGTCCGTAATTGATGTCCATGACTACTACCCATTCGTGTGTTAAAATATATATGGCCATGCACACTGACCATGGCTGAAGGCCATGCTTTGCCAGTTACTGTTGTAATGTAATTAGTGATGTCAACAGAGATGTGATTTCTGATGTTGTCATTGTGGTCATAGGATGTGCAAAAGGCGTGCAAAGGGAAGGTGGCTTTAGCTGAATTACAGAGGTTTTGCTGTGTTAAGTTGTCACATTAACGTCCCTGCAACAACGTTTTTTCCTTGAATTTCAAGATTTATTTACAATGTGTTCCTCACCTCAACCTCCCTACAACTAAAGATTTTCCTTGAATTTCAAGGGTTTTGTTATTCCATACATAATTGACATTAATAAAACAGACAATTGGGCTAATGAAAATGAAATGATGTATCATGTGTACAAAGTAAAATGAAAGTCAATTGTGCACCCATATTCCCACAAATAACCCTATTCTTAAAATTGTTTCTTTCCATATCAATTTTACTTTTAAAAGTGTTACGAACATAAACTTTTTAAAGTGTTACATTAACTGTGTACAAAGAGTACAACCAATATATCTTAAAACAAATTCTTACAACGTTATTGCCCACATACATATGTGCATATGTGTTTATTTTTCAAAAAAATGTTTTGTAGCCGTGTCTACAGAGGTGGTTTACCTGCGATATGGCAGAAGCCACATCAATAGAAGGCACAAGTGGTTTGAATGTTTTGTTGTTGTGGCTACACGACTTTGCACCTCGTTCTACCTGTCAATCATATTGCAAGCTACTATTTTACAAAACCACATCAACAAATGAGCTAATGGCACACCAATGTGCATTGACACGACTGCGCCCATGCCATCATGTGACATTCATATGTGCAAAATCACCGAGAAGCATTGATGTGACTATGTCCATGCCATTGCATGACATCCGTGCATGTAGAATTAACCAATAGCACGACGAATTACATCAACGCGGCCATGCATCCACGTCAGTCACCCTACAGCCAATCATATTACGCGCTGCGGCTTCGTGCCTACGCATCTTTGTTAGCCATGCCCAAAGACCGTCCAATCACATGCTCAGATGTATTGACGCAGCTACGCCCACGCTGTATCACGACATCCACACATACAATACCATCCAATCAGTGGGCGCACCAGTCTGTAGCTGTGAATAATCACCACACCCACAAAAAATAAGTTTTAATTTATCATTGCTTCCTCCAAACTTCAAACAAGTGTTCCTAATACACATATGCGCCCCCCTCCATCACCCATGGTCCTCCTCCACTCCCGTGGTCTCTCCCAATCCCCCAAAGCACTCAGTGCATTTATAATGCCATGCCACCCAAAATGTTGGATAGCCGCGCTACCACATGTACACAAACACGACGATGTGCCATTTGCCACAATATAGACGCGGCTGCACAGGGTACCTCACTTACCCGTGGGTATCAACGCCACTCATTCAGGGGCTGCTGGATAGCGGTGGATAATTACAAGAGTACCATCAACCAATTGCAAACTCATAAACACACACATCATACATACCTGCTCATACAAACTACTAGAAATTAAAACTAGGAATCAATTTCCTCGCAACAGAGAAATACTGCAGATATCATGGCTGGTTTGAAAACTGTGCAGCTGATCAGAGTCAGTTGGCTGTTTTGGTTACTGCCTTTTATAAATAAATATATGCATAATAGATCAGTCTTAGAATTATAATATAGATCAGTCTTAGAAAGGATTCTTTCGGGTACAAACCATGTACTTTTGTTGCACATTGAGGCCTATAGCCTCAGGCATGCTGCCACAAATTCATCTAAGTTAAAAAGAAAACAAAATGATATCCTTCTATCTGTAAAAAAAGACAACATAATCAGTTAGAAAACACACACACTTTAAGAAACACAATTTAATACACACATCTTGTATGCAGGTGCATCACATGCGCTATATAAGATACAACACAGTTGTTTTCTTTCCACATACTAAATATTGGGTAATTGAAAAATAAAAAATCAAACTTGGTTTACAAAATAAACCATTAAAAAGCTAGGTGTGAGCAGTGTTTGTACATAATCCAACTCCACACATTAAAGGCGCTGCCACCAACAATCAGAGACATCACAGAAATGCTAGACAGGTTCAAAAAGAAGGCTTTCATAAACTGTCAACATATGTGCTTCTCCCATCTCCAGCATTACCACTATGATTTGAATATAGGTTGACCTCCCACGGAAGTTAACTGTCCAACATCAGGTGCACATCCACTGGGATGAAAACGATACAGCTAAAACACAATACATGAATATAAAAATGACTAAAATGAACTTACAAAACACCATCAATTGTACTACCACACGCAAAACTCAAAACAGCTATAAGTACTGCATGGCTCAAACTGCATTAAAATTACAACAAATACAATAAAATAAACTTTTAACCTCTCTAATATGAATACAGAAACAAAATACCTACATATAAATACCAGAGCAATGTTAATAAAGCAGTAACCGCATTCATGATAGACCACAACCAATTATGGATTTCAAACAACAACATACAGTTCTACATGGTCAATTTCTATAGACATGACGGAGTGCACCTAACTAATGAAGGAAATGCAGTTTCCTTCAAAACATCAAAACAGTACTCCAGATATCTTCAAATGCTACACCCAGTGTACCCCAAAACAGTCCTTTTAAGGACTACTTATGACATATAAATACACAAATACAATAAAATAAGCAAAACATTTCTTTTTATTATACCCATGGTTACAGTTCATTGACTTTTATCATAATGCGGTTACATACATTGGTAAAAAGGGGTTCACTTCAGGTGCTATGCTACAATACAACTTAAACGATCAATACAAAATACAACACTACTCATGTACTTGTGTAAAGTAGTTAAAGATAAAGAAAGCAGAGAATAATACATAACAGTAAACTTGGTAGGCAAACATTGCACAGCCACACAATATAATACCATGAATGAGAATAAACAACCGAAAATACATTGTATGGGGCATCGAAAACTAGAGTATGAGTCCTCATTTTTATATTAATTTTGTCAAGCTATTTTCTTCTCTTTTTTCTCCAAAGTCTCACATATACAAAATTCTAAAAAAAACACACCCAAAATAAAAAAGACTCAATAATACCTACTAGGTCACTGGCCTTGATCTTCGGCTATGAGCAATGATTTTTCACCCCCAACAGGTTAACACGGAAATGGATGCCGAGGATGGGAGGTAGAAGGCAGAAAGCAACGGTGCTCAGAGTGCTACCAATTTAAAAAGCAAAAATGCAATTAACACAACGAGACCCAGGAGGGTCTGATACTGAGCTTCCCTCACCTGGAGTCAAACTTCTGGAAAGCTGGCCGTCTCCCAGCTTAATCTTCACTCTGAATCTGTTGGTTGGCTCCATGACCATGAGTCTGGCTTCAGAGCTGCCAGAAGCACGGAAACTGCTCTCCAACCTTGATACCAACACCCCATGTGTCCTCAACCTTCTTGATCTCTCGCTGCCTTTGACATGGTCAACCATACCATCCTGCTCAACCGTCTTGTGATAACCTCGGTATCACTGATCAGGCCCTGGCTTGGCTGACCTCCTTCCGCTCTGTCCGACCATCCGAGTTCCAACTTGGGTCCTATCCTCTCCTCTATCTCTATCTCTACCTGTGGTGTTCCATAAGGGTCTAACCTCTCTCCCTGGCTGTTCAACCAGTACCTGTCACTTCTTGCCCACTGCATTGCCGCTCTCTGCCCCAACTTTCAGTGCTATGCGGAAGCCACTCAACTCATTTCAGGCTCCCTTCTGCCACCTCTTCTCCCTCTCTCATCTCTGACTGTCTGTCCACCAACCAGGAATGGTGTGCTACTAATGATCTCTGCCTTATTGCGTCATCAGCACACCAGCTCCCTCCTTTCCTGCCACTCTCTGACCAGTCTATCTTGGCCCTCTTCCTGCTCCCACATGTGAGTCTGTGAGGCTAAAAACCTCAGGGTCATCTTCAACTCCACATTCTCCTTCTCTCCTCACATCTCTGATGCCTCTAAGAAGTCACACTACCAGCTGCACCTCCTCAGAGGTATTCTTCCTTTCCTCTCCTTCCCCCAGAAGCTCACTGTCTCCAGAGCTCTGGTTCTCTCTAGGCTGGACTACTGCAACAGAATCTTTCTAAATCTGCCTGCCTCTACTCTCTGCCCTCTGCAACTCACCCAAAACAGGTCTGCGAGACTTGTCCTTGGCCTCAAGCCCAGGGATCATATCTCTCCAGGACTAAAATCTCTGCACTGGCTCCGGTGATTAAGTTCAAAACCCTCTGCATTGTCCACAAAGCATTCTGGGGGCTGGGGCCTCAATACCTTCAACTCTATCTTCCTATGTATCTTCCTTCTCTGGCTCTTCGCTCATCTGCCTCCAACTCCCTCAAGGTTAGTTGCTTCCCCAAGCAGCAAGTTGGTGGTAGATCTCTGCTGGGGCCTCTCTCTGGAACAGCCTCACTGCCTCTCTGAAACTTGAGGAGAACCATCTCTGGGTCCGGAAGCACCTCAAGACCTTCCTCTTTGCTTCTGCTTTCTCTCCTCATCTCCCCTGCTGATCTCCTGGCTGATTCTGAAACTGCACTGGTTTACCTGGCTACCCTCTGATCTTGGGCCCAGGTCCCCTCCCCGCCAGCTACACACCTGCATTGCCCACCCCCTCTGGCATCGCTTGCACCTGGGGACTGTTTCTGTATCCCTACAGCCCCTACAAGCACTTGACACCTGATGTCTGCACTTATCCTTGCACTTACCACCAGCTGGCCGCACATTTATTTATTATTTATTATCTATTATCTTATTTATTTTACTGTTATCCTATGTAGTGCACTGCCCCTCCACTTACCCCTGCACTTTTCCCCTTCCCCCTCCCCTGCACTTGCGCGATCTCAATGTCACCTGGCCTAGTAGGGTCACTGTCTCTGTCTTCCCTCTGTTTCCCATCCCTTGCCTCGTTGCGCCTTGAAAACTTGTGTATAGGCACGTTATGAATGGCATATCATGTCATATCATAACGTCACTATAACTATGAAAATAACTTAAAAAAATAAATAGAACACTGACACCCCAAAATAAATAGCTGCGGGCACGGAACTACTCCTACCCATGGATATCTGTAGTCCTTAATAGCCTCAGGTGTAGCCGCGAATATTAGCAAAACAGTCATAATAAATGTGCTTTCCTACCCCCCCAAGGCCCTCACCAAGTGCTCCCCTTACCTCCACCAGTTCCCCCCACTCCCCAGGTGGCCTCTTCACCTTCCCTGCCTTCCCCCTTGGCCTCCACAACAGACACTGTTTCTGTGGTGCAGTTTGCTTTCAGATGTCGGCTATTTGCGGCTATAGCCGAGGCTACAGATAGCTTTGTGTTGCAAACTCGGTCCCTAAACTCCCTCTAACTCCCAAATGTCACTTTTGTTCCCTCTAACCACCCACCCCCCAACTCTAGCCTTATGGCATTTGCATATTTCTTGACCTGCAAATAGCTTTTTTTCTGTGTTTCATTTCCCATATCCTCAGCTATAGACAGGGTTATTGCTTGCATCGATAGAAAAACAAGATGGCAGTGGTTTTATTTCTAAAAAACACCAGGCTTCAGGGAAAATCCCCTAAATATCTCTATTTTTGGGAAGGGGCACCCCCTTCTCCGTCAAATATTTTAAAAACTACTGCATGGAATAACCCCAAACCACAAAAGGATTGCGAGTCAACGCTTCCTGCCCAAGTTGTTTTGGATCTGGTCCAAATCTGTCCAGCGGTTTGGCCTTTGTGCTTTGGCAAAAAATTGACCCTGTTTGTCTATGGGAATATTAATGGGAAGTAGGCTGCACTTTTGGAGAAATAAAAGTGTTTTGACGCTTAATAACATTCTCATTTTTTAACTAATCTTTATGAAACTTTGCAGTTTGGGGGGGCCACAGCGTTTGTATAGAATTTTGAGTGGTTCCTATGGGAGTCCGGCTCACCTTAACTATAGGGAGGTGACCGCTGCACTATAATACATATATATATATATATATATATACAAAAAGAAGAAACACTTCTGTCTCCACACCGCGGATGGCACAGACGGTCAAAACTCCAGAGAAATGCCTCACCTAAGGATGCCAAGCAATACAAGTCCTTCAGTTATTCCAGTTTTATTTCTGACACGCAGTCATTAAAAAGAAAGAAACACGGTACAACGCGTTTAGTAGCACACTTATGTAGCTATTTTAGTGTGTAGCAAGACAATCTTGTATTGACATAGAGAAATGGCTTAGTTGCAAACAGGCATGTTTGAATTATGCCACAGTAGTTTAGATGGCGCGAAGAAAGTCCTTCTCTTAAGGTACAGATAGATACCATCCTAGACACGAGACACCTTTTGTTTGGACGTCGCCTACCAGAAAGTTTACTTTGGGCCTGCTCAGAGCCGTTGTTGCTATCTTCTTCCACAAGATTGTTGACAATGAGCCTTAGAAAATGTTTTATTTTGGTTATGCTTGAGGCAGAAGAAGTCTGTGGATGGGGCAGTGAACAGATGAAGAGCCATTAGTTAAGATGGGGGTTTCCATAGTGGGGACCCTTGTGAATATACCTTATACATTTCCCCACCTAGCTGAGGCAAAAGGCTGACAGTGGAATCAGAGATGGATGGTCCCTGGGTCCCATAATTTCGTTTGCTTAGCTAAATGCTGCAAGACAATTGGATTGGTCTATACCCATACAAATGCCAATGCCTTTAAACTGTGTATCCATTCGAAGTGCTGTGTCCATCGTTCTTGCTATTGTCCATGTGTTTGCCTCATGCTAAGTGAGTATACTAGACGCTTTCTAAAATTGTCTTAGCCTTTCATAGGTGATTGACAGTATATGCTGATCAATGGTGCTTGGTACTACTGGTAAATATATTAGCCCTAATGTGGAATTGGTTTCAGTGGTGCATTCACCAAGTGAATTAGTTATTGAGTTGGGCTTGGCCCCAAGAGCAGTACGGTTGTGTAGCTGAAATCTGTCGAATGCAGAATGTGTAGTGAGATCCAATTAGGTTGTTGTTTTGAACATGAAATGCAATAAGTTTAGGAAATATTGTGGAATAAGGGCCAAGGTTGTTCTTTAAACCAAGTATCTTGTTTTCTATACACTGAGGCTGAATATGTCTACCCTAAGTGGGGTGGCGTGTTGCGTACAGTTTGTTTGTGTATATTTCTTACCTAAAACGCAATTGTGTCTTTCCGACGCATGTTATCTGTCTTCCCTATTCTGTACATTATGAAAGTATTGACCAGTAAATTGCTGCACCGTGAGTATAATAGAGGCTTATGGGTTGTTCAGAGTACTATGAAATACAATGTGTGGGAGAGTCCTGGTGATCTCTTATCAAATGTGTCGTGTGAACTAAAATTATCTCTGCGTAAGGATGACTGAGCGATCTGCGCTATGATATTTTAGCTCAGCAGATAAAGTAGTCTCTTATTACCGCGTCAGCCAATATGCTAGCCCCACTGAGGCTGGGTGTCTAGCGACGTGGAGCCTTCTGAAATATTTACCTGACTGGCAGGGTTACAAACTGAAACCAAAAAAGTGATGGATGGAAGGTTTGGAATTCATCTGAACCACTGGCGTTGCTCTCACTATGTGAGAGAGGGTATGCCCAGACGTGGGTCCCTTGCTCGCTGTGCCATAGGGAACCAAGCTGCACCTCACTGAGGAGGCCCAACAAGGCCGAAACATGTCTGGGTTGCTTGTTTTTCCGTGCAGAGGGGACCTGGACTAGCAGTTCGGGCTGGGCTGCTTTCATTGGTGGCAGTACCTGACTGATTTGCATATGGCTGGACCCTTTTTGCAATGGCGCAGACGGGCTAAAAAACGGTGGTGTGGAAGGTTGCCCAGAGCATTGCCAGTGGTACAGATTTGTTCAAAACCTTCCACCCATCACTTTTGTAGTCACTGGCAGGGTTACAAGCCACCCTGTGACACTTATGCTGCTGTCATGAATCTTGGGCAAACCTTCCTACTGCTTGTAATCTGGGGGGCATACACTCAATCACTTTGAACAATTGCACATAACGTTTTGTGTGATCCCATGTGATTAACATATCCAAATGTGTTTTTCTGCATCAAAAGGTTAGTAACATTGTCTACACAAAATAAATGCAAGATACTGATTATTTCATATCTATTGCTCATGCGTGAAAGGTAAGCTATAGGGCATGCTTGGGACTGACTCATTTGAAAAATGTCCGTATTGTTAATGTGATATTGCATCCACGTAAACTGCCCAATAGTGGGGTGTACACAGGAATCTGACAACCTCCTGTCTGTGACAGACCTACCCTTGCCCCCACACCTCACATGTTTGACTCTGTGTGGCAAAATTCCGACAAGCCATTCTCTACTAAAATGGGCCAACTTCTAAGTGTCATTTATTTTCATTGGCAGCATCACAAAATGACACTGCAGGTCTAAGGGGCAAAGTGTATGTGCAGTTTCACAACACACTCACACATGGTTTTCTGACAACTAAGGACCTGATTCATGGATTTTTTTGGGCGTGTAAAACAGGGATTTGCGTGACATTCTCCCCGCAAATCCCTTTTTGTGGAATGGCGATTTGGGGGCAGAATGGCGCGCAAATCCCTGTTTTACACGAACAAATTATATGAATCAAGGCTTAAATTTGAAGACCCTAACCAATGTGTTGCTGATGACCCCCCTACATTTAAAAGGACAACATCTGTTCATTAAAAATTGTGCGTCACAGCATACCTTTTGTATCACCAGCTGTGGTACTAATTCTCACCAGTGCTTCATACATTTTGCCATCACTAATTATCCCTAAGCCCTGTCGCTGCATCTTTTAGTGTTGTCCCCAACATGGGTCCACAGTGAGCCAACAGCTTTACCGACGCCCCTGCTTTAAATATCAGCGGAGATCAGTTGATATGAATTGTCTCTATATCGAATGCATTCATGGAGCCAACAGTTATTCTGACCCTTCTGCCATAATCAAACATAAACACTAAGCAATGCTAATTTGGGAATGGGCCAAGTCGTTCGAATAAGGACCCATTTCCCCCAGCTAAATCCGTGTTCAGAAAAAGTGGATACTACATTACATGTGTGCACCTCAATTGCTGTAACAAGTGGACTATCTAGTTTATGTACAGTCGACTTGATGTCTGGGATAAAATGCCCCCTGAAGTGCCAAGTCTTCCATGTATGATGTCTGACTTTCGGACTCAAACTATGGGTTTGATTTATGGAATATTTTGCACGGTGCAAAGTACTTTTCACTGGTGCAAAATGACTTTGCGCTTCCAACAAACACACTAATTCATGGAACAGTGCAAAGTGTCTTTTTGCCATGCAAAGTGACTTTGCACGGTAAAAAGACAGTTTGCAACGCCCCGTGCATCAGGGTGTTTGTTGGCAGTGCAAAGTCACTTTGCACCAGTGAAAATGACTTTGCACCGTGCAAACCATTCCATGAATCAGGCCATATGTATCTATCTTATACATCCTGCACCTTTAAACAGATGTATTGAGAACAATGTTTAATAGGACTTCACAGAAAAGATGTATAGTGACACCTATTAAAAGAACCACAGCTTCCTAGATAATGCCAATGCTCACATCAAATCCCGGGTTCGTCCCATTCACAAAAACCTCACATGAATCTCATAAACTCCCCTTAGTTATGATAGCAACAATATGTGTCCGGTACCACAACCTTAACACAACATGTCCTGTATTAATCTGTAGCAATGCTCTGTATGTTCCTTGCAACTAAGCCTCCACTTTCTGTAACATCGCCTCGATACCCCCGGGCTGCATATGCGCTTTATAAATGTAAAAAATAAATAAAAATAAAAATACATATGCAGCATTTTAGTGAGGCATCCTGGTTGATTTGACCCAGGGCGTGGTTCTTTGGTGGGGGGTTTGCAGATAAGCTGTATGGGGGTTGTTGCAATTAAGTTGTATGTTGCAGAAGCATTGTCCATCTACCCGTGTTGTCCCGTAAATGCACATGCCTCCCACTCCATTGCGCTGTGCAATATCAGTACTCCCCATACAGGAGAACTCATGGTGCGGGATAAAAAGTTGGGTGCTGGATTTTTTTTAAAAAGGAACATAAAAGTGAAACGCATGTTACAAAAACAAAATACACTTCTCCCCCCTATCACTAAACAAAGTGGGGTCTGACCAGTTTACATCACAACAAATCTGTTATCCTATCCAATGTGTCTTGAATTAATACCCCCCTCAGCCTTGCACAGGCACATTGTCCTATGTTCCCCTTCAGCTCACATTTAATCAAGTGTGATCATGCTTTCTTTCCTTTTCACGAGGTAGCATTCAATTCACTGCCTGCCTGCCTGCCTGCCTGAGAGAGCTTGTAAACCGTGTCTATAAATGAAGTCAAGATATACATCCCCGATCCAATTCCTTGCACAGCTGCTTCAGTGCTTGTGTTTGCGTTTTGTATGTTTTGCTTTCCCGTGCTTCAATGAAAGATGAGTCCTTCTATGCTGACTGCTTAATGGTGGTTCTTGCACACACTCTATAAGGATGGCCTAGGGGTGCATTTAATGAACTCAATAGCCATCAGTGCAAGCTGCCCATCTAGTGTCATTTAGTTGGGTACAGGCATGAAGTTCCCTGCTCCTAAGATCGAATGTTACGTCCCTTCTCACAACATGGCAGAGATATTATGGAGCATTCCTTCATCACATTCTCTTTTCTCGGGCAACAATTCTGATTTCCTCAAGCACTGTGATCCAGTGATACATCTCAACTTGGCCAGCTATCCAAATCCTCAGCACACCCTGGGGATGGGCACCCTTGTCTTGCTCTGACTGCCTCCTCTTGCTGTCTCGCTGTGTTTACCAGAGCAGATACACAGAAAGCAACATCCCTAGCTGCTTCTGTCTCATTAGACAGCTTCCCAAGTCAGATCTGGAAAACCGCTTTGTGTAAGTGTCCATCTGACGTCTCACTGGTAAACTGCATCAAATGTTATATGTCGTTTTTCCCCAAACCTTTATCGGACCAGTTTGCAGCTTTACACAAGCAGTCACGCTTATTGCATGTCATGAGTGACTCCGAGAATCAGCTCCAAAATCTGTTTCAAATGGAGGAGTGTGAGATCTCCTGCACCAATTAAACCTGTTATAGTCTCTAAGTGGACAGTGCAAAATCCAGCCGATCATTGAAAAGTACTGCAATGAAAAAGCACTAAGAATCCTAAAACATGTCCTGTGCTTAATTCCTGTGCAACACTTTTTATCTCACTATTGGTTAATCACCCAATCTCATTTAATCATAAAAAACAACAAAAACACTAAAAATTCCCCAACGCAAAACAAAATCAAACACATTAATAGTAAAATACAATTAAAGTCCCTCACAAAAATACTCATACGCTCATACTAAGATTCCTATTGTTTGAGGCTTGTTAGATATATGATCTGGAGAAGATACACCTAATCTTGTGGTATTTTTATATTGTGGTAAATGGTGGTATCTTATTGTGGTATATTATTATTGTGGTGATGTGTTGCTGGATTTCCTTTATAGTGGCAAAACTCTCCTCAGAATACAGTCTAACAATTGTCTTTAATATCCCAGGGTCTCTCACAAATACCAGACACTGGGTTTATTACACTTAATGTGGGGCGGTACCCGTACCTCTCAACACCTTATTTTTTACGATATTGATGTATGCTCATTATAAACAGGTAATTGTATACACACACCATACACTCCTTACCTCACTTAATAGGAAACCAAAAAAACGACTTCAGATTTTACCACCTGTGGTCAAATGAATTACCACGTATGGTAAAATAGCCCTAGTCACTGTGAAGTCTATTCTCCTAATAGCGCAGTCATGCAATGAAAACCCAACTCTATTGTTTTAAGTTTCTAATTTTATATACTAATGATATTCAACACTGTTCAGGTAAAATACACCAAATGACCTTGTTCACGATGAAATTGGCAGGCGATGCAGTTTGAGAGAGAGAAAGAAATCACAACAGCAATACAAATTTCTTCATGAACCTTTGCATTTGTATTTACTTTACACCTTGATAAAACAATCTGCTTTTCTATCTGGCTGCAGGTCATGAATTCATGCAGCAAATACTCACTTGTGACTCATATTACCTTGAAGCTGTGAATTTCTTTGTTTGATCGAACTGCAATACTCCTCTGTTTATCCGCCCACAGCACACAGATAAGAACAGCTGCAACCTCAAAAAGCCTGCCAACACTGGACTCTGACTGCACGGCTCAGCTTCAGCATTTGCAAAGGGTTCTGTCCATCTTCCAGGAGGTTCCTGAACATCTCACCAGCACACCCACTAACAGTCCCTTTTATGACCTCTCGCTGCCACTCAAAAGGAATCCGTCCCCTTGGCCAGACCCTACTATCTCATCCATCCTGCCCAGTATTTTTCCTTTTGAGAATGCCAATCCTGCTAACTTTCAAATCTAACATCTTCTTCCTCCTTCGGACACAATGATGTTGTTCTTTCGCAGCTCATATTTCAACTTCTGCAGCTTGCCACAAATTGATGTTATGCTGAATGAAGCCACAAAGCTCCGGTTTCCACACTTAACCTTTGTTTCATGGGAGCACTTTCCAAAATCGTTTTCAAGTTATTTCATCTGGTCCAATGGGCACTCATTTGTTAAGCACATGTTACAAGATACTGGGAAGGGTTTAGCATGTTAGTTTAAATTATTATTTAGATGCAGTGCAAGCCAGTCAAATGAAATATTATCCTGAAATACAACATTTTTGAACATGTGCTCTCTGTGAGAATGTGTGCATTTCCATCTGGTGCGCGCGCACCAGCTGCAATTGCCATTGCTTGCTGTGTTTCTATTGCCCTGTCTCTACATAAGCCCAGTAACACTACATATGCATGCTAAGCTAATAGACCCCTGTAACACAGCCCCCTAGCAATTCAGAGCCCCCAACTATTCAGAGCTCCCAACTATTCTTACATATTCCTAATAAATACATACATTTTCTGCATGAATTTTGCAGCTTTTCTATTCTGAAATTATTCCTTCTGCTCTCTCTCTTCAAACAGTGTCACTCTGCAACTTTATTTCACGCTACTAGCTCGCCTTTAAGAGCCAACAGTCCCCACAATTAAACATCTGTATACAATATATACAGGTCCCTATTTGCAATTTTTCACACACATACTGCAGCCATATTCTACTGTAATACAACACTCCTTACAAGCAGAATCCCAAATGAAGTGCATCAAACATGCTTTCTCTATTATGTTATTCGCTTTTTGACATAATACAATATGAAAATCAGCATAAGCTTTCTGTCTATCACAGCAGAACACAACCTATTCAGCCCATCCTTGTCCAATCACCACTTTCTGCTCCCACATTCTTGTTATGTGTGAAGTCATACACAGGCTATCACATGGGCATGACTTAAATTCAACACAGGCGCATGGACGGCAAAGGTGGCATCACAGACTGCCCCCAAAACAATACAATGCCAGAGATGTGGCCTTTGACCCAAACCTAATTGTATGCATCCCACATCCCCATCTAAACCCTCTGTTTATTCAGAACATATCACAATTGGAACCCCATTCCTGGTACTCACTGTTGCAATCTGATTAGTTTGACACTATCCTAGTGACACTATGCTGAAAAAATAATCACACAAGCATGAAAATAGTTATAATGAGTTAGAAGTATAAACATGCTAAGATAAATAGTACCTAACAAATGAGAATGGAATTGCACTTCCCAACAATGTCCAATCAGGCTCCAATGAACCCCTGTCACAGGAACAAACAACTCAGAGGCAGACAGCTCTACCGACCTTGTGAACCACAAAATCACTCTTGCTTTTGTTCGGTGGTGTAAAAGGTGTATGCCAAACAAGCTAGTATACGCTGCAGCAAATGCAGAGAAAAGTGTCCTCTGACTTTTCACAGAAATATGCCACAAGGTGGCGCTATGACCTGACATTCGCACCCGGGAGCAACAGATTATCCAATCAGAATCCGTCTTCCCTGGACAAGATTCTGTAATCCCTGCCTGAACCAACTAACTTCGTAACTACGATAAAAAAATGAAAAAAGATTTCCCTTTTTTCCCCTTTTTGTCATTACGTCAGGAGACTGCAGCCATCAAATAATGGCTGATATTTTTTCCACTTTAATTTGTTTGTCAGGATATGGGCTTGCGCACTCTGTGCTGAGCTCATCTCTGGACGAAAAAAAAAAAAGAATCTTGCTCGGGCCTACCTTAGCTCGAGCAGGTGGGTCGTTAGCGGCCATGTCCGTCCCTCATCAGGGTCTGAAAACCATATTCTTGCAACGGATGCAAACATCCCTCTGCCAGTACCATCCAGCCTGGGTCCCAAGACGTGCCTTCTTTTGTCATGCAATATTATCGAAACATGTTCTCACTTCTCATCCCAGTTAAAAAACGAAAACTGCTTTAAAAAAATAGCACACACATAGTCATCACCGTTTTAACCCTATAAGTACTATACATTCCAGGCTAACTACACCTGTTATGAATAGAGTGATGGGGAGAGCAACAAACTGTATGGATTTTGATCTGGAAAGTTCTCTACAAAACGTTCTGCCAACTTTTCTTGTACATTGTACTGCGTGCTCGCCTTATATTAGTTTATTTTATTTATTTATTTATTTATTTATTTATTTATTTATTTATCTATGTGTAATTCATGTTTAGCGCTACTCGCCCGTGGGCCTCAAAGCGCACAAAAAACAAAACAAGACATACAGAACAGATAGCCAGGCAGGATACGGTAAACCATAGTCTGAACTGATAAAAACAGTTGTCTGGACCTAATCTGAACCTTATGGAATCCTGCACGACTTGCTGGCAGCCACTAATGGTACCCAAATATGTCCAATGAGTTTGAGTGAATGGGCCCAGTACAATGGGCCAATCAAAGTCACTGCATCTCCCATAGAGGTACAATGTGCTCTTGAAGGTTTTTGAACCCTAGGTAAGGGCCAGACCGCTCCCACTTACTCTTTGTGGAGTTCATTGAGCTGTAAAGGTAGGTGTGCAAGTCACAATAACTTGCATTTTTGAGTGGTTTTCGTAGATTTTGGAGGGATTTGGTGATCTTTCTTGCTAATGCCAGGGCTTTCTGATCCGTTGTATCTGTTTATTTGTTTATTAGTCCCCGTTGGTATATGTAATTTATTATGCTTGCTATCCCTCTTGAAAGCCCCCCAAAAAGCTATGCCTGTTCTTGTCCCTGTTCCATTTCCCCTTTGTGCCTCCCAAAGGTTTAAAAAAGCAAAACAAGCTATTTCCTTTTATAGTCCTAATCTCATTTGGCTGTATATGTGTTTCCTTTACCTTGCCAATAAGTCTAACAAAAATACTAAGAAGAAAACTGTCACCGTGTGTACTACTGCTTTTTAAATAAAATCTAAAAGCAGCAGCGCCACTAGTAGGTACTAAATAACTGTGTTTATACATGTGTGTCAATTATAATTGATAATTATATATTATTGCTGGTAATTCATGGGATGGAATAGCTCCCTTTGGATGGTATGTGAGCAGAAAACCGGTCAAATAGAAACATGTAACAATGCACCGGAATAAAAATGCAACACAAGAAAACAATTCATTTCATAACTGTAATTTCGAGTATTTTGCAGATATACACTCTAGAAAGAAAAATGAATCTCGGTATTGCTGCAGTAATGATAGCCTTTCTCCAACATTGCATCCTTTGCCCCTGTAGTAACACAAATGCGATGGCATTTGCCATAAAAAGGCAAGTATTTGTCACCTTAAGGACACACCTTTGATGTCTTTGCCCCTAATAGCAGCATTTCTTCTGTCAAGGACACATTTATGATGGTTTTGCCAAAAATTGCAGTGGCTGTACAAGTAAGGGCATGCTAACGAGGGTCTTGCCCCAAAATACTAGTATTTGCCCCTGTAAGAAAATACCTGTGATGTCTTTGCCCCATAATGCCAAAATGTGCTCCTGTAAGGAGACATCTATGATGGCTTAGCCCCAAAATGCCAGCATGTGCTCCTTGAAGGACACACCCATGATCACTGTTCTTCAACATGCCAACAATTGTCCTGTAAGAACATACTTATGATGACTTTGCCCCATAATGCAAGCATTTGCCCTTTTACTAATATGCAATGTGTTTCATTAAGCATAGATATCGTATAAATGTGTCTGTTCACCTTAGGTCAACTGATGCCTTTTACTAAGCATATGTTTATCACAATAACCCTAACTGATGCACATTTTTCAGAGCTAAAATATATTTTATGTATATGTATATCACGTGATCAAGCGCTTAGTATAGCGCGAAACGCGTTGTTTGCAGGCTGCTGCCCCTAGGCGTCCTGTTGTTGTTCTGTCTTCTATGTGCTGCTATGTATCGTGTATTTGATTTTTTGCACGATGCGTTTGGTTTTTAACTTATCAAAACATTAAAGACATCAGTAATTCCTATACTGTGTCTGTTTGTTTTTTCCGAACCTTTTTGAACCTGGCAATTATGTTTGTGCCTGCGGGAGTGCGATTCGCTCTTTCCTCCTTTTTCTCCATATATATATATATATATATATATATTTAGGCAATTACACCTCAAGTTCCAGTGTGTTCTTGTATGCTGACATCACCATCTCAAATATCCCCATATATCGAGTAAATGTATTTGAAGGCAGAAAAACAAGTGTAAGGTAGCGTTTGCACACTATTATACAAAGGAGGCTTAGTAAAAAGATTTCCGGTTTGAAGAGAAGTCTTTTTGCTATACCTGTGCTTAATGTAATCGTGTGTAAGCTGTATTATTTTTTCTACCATCGCAACCGCCACCTGAAAGTGCCTGCAACAATGTGCCTATCCTTTGATTGCTGAAGCATGCATGAGGAATTAGCTTGCTGTAATACCTCTTTCATTCGGGTCCTCTGTGAATACGATTCCCAGACTTAGTGAAGGGCTGTGCACACTAATTTTACCACTCGCGGTATCAAATGTCCCAAACTTCACACCCTATGCATCACTAAACAGAACAGAGCACATACAGACAGGCCAATGCAGTACTCATTTATATGCAGTTTGAAAATTTCATCTCAGCGCACAATGTTCAGAAGGAAAATAATAAATGCAATGTAACACACTGGATCTGTCATTTGCAAACATATAAAATAAAACCACAGGTTGTAATCTCACATTTTACATTGGAGTGAACACATTCTCTATTTTTCAGACCAAGGTAGTGATGCAAACACCCCTCTCCCTGCAATAACGTTATTTTTTTCTCTTAGTAATGTTATATACGCTTCACTGTTAGGCTGGAAACACAGAGCTATTTATAACCTTGAAATGTATTAGAAATCTTGGCAGGCTTATGTCGCTCTCAGTTTGCACTTGGAATATATTCCTTTTTTACATAGAAGGGAATGACGCATTGAAAATATATGTGCTCTTGTCACCTCGGTTATTTTGAACCCAAAATCACGGCTCCCAAGCCAAGCTAGGGATTTTGCTAATCAAATTCTTTGTAGCATTATAATTGCTTTGAAAGGATATTCTCACCGACTTCAGTGCAGAAACTCAGTTTGCATGGGGAGTCTCCAATAACCCCGGCTGCCTCTCCCTCATTTAGGTCTGCGACAGCCACTGCCTGCTAGAGCACCACGTTCTTCCTTCTCTGTCCAGTCTCCCTTTCTGCTCATCAGCCTTCATCCGTCAGCTTTTTTTGTTTCCTCTCTCCCCTCTCCGTCTTTCTCTTACCAGCCCCTGACGCTCATCTTTCTCAGCCTTTTGAATCCACTTTTCTGCCATTCCCTTTGCTCATATATGCAATATGGATTATTTACCTTTTTTCTGCTAATTCCTGCATAAATGGTGATGTCATAAATAATGTTTCTACAAACTTGCCGCCCATCTTTAGCACACCCTAGTAATTTTCCTATCCTTCCTGATTCTCCACCATGACCTTTATACAGCATTGAGTTCAGTGGCCCCGGATGGATATTTGAAACACTTACATTCTAATATCATGCTCTAAAGACTCACACAATGGACTGGTCCAGGCAGAATGATTTTTCAAATTCATCGCGCAGCCTTCCGTCCACACACCGTGGATGGATTTGCAATGTGTCCATTTTATTTTCCAACCCAGCATTTCAGAGTCTGTGCCTGCATTCCGTATCCACAGCCCCAGTTTGCACCCAAAGTTTGCGCCATTCTAATCACGAATTATTTTAGTATGGTTAGGGATAGTTAATGGGTTAGAAATGAGTTAAGGTTATATGTGTTAGTCCCTGTGCTAAAACTACACTTTGCCTATGCCATTCCATGCAAATCTACATCCAAAGTCACCCCTTCTTTAGTCGACCCAGTGCCTCACATCAGTGCTAAGCCCCACGCAAACACTGGCTGCAACACCATCATCATCATCATCCGGCAGCTGAGGTGCCACTAAAATTCTTACCTGGCTAAAATGTTGCACTACTTGTTTTTCCTACAAAGCCCACTCGCACATGATTGTCAGAGTTACCCATATTTGCTGCAGATGTGGCCTTTATTTAAGCACTAATTGGCAAATTACATCGGGTTCTGTGGAGTGACATTACCATCTCAAAATGTAGTGCCATTTTCAAAAGAGTACTTAAATAATGACCATATACCAAGTACATTTTTTTACATGTATTTTGCATTGTTTATTCTCTGAACCTGGCCCGTAGGCAGAGAAGCACTTTACAGAATTCAGGAGACGCCAGAGGCTAGCGTTGAGATAAGTAACATATCGCTGTAGGGGATTTTTGGGGTTCCAGTCCGTGGCTGGGGAAGCGATGAAAGAGCCATGTCTTTACAATTTTGAAGAACTGCATGATGGAAGGGACAGCACATGCCTCCACAGGGAGTGAGTTCCAGAGTGGTTGGGAATAGCAGGAGAAGGACCGCTTTCTGGTCCTTTCCCTACGGGTAAGCATGGACTCTAACCTTTTGATGGTCGAGCTACGAGAGGTGCAGGAACCTCCTGAGATATAGAGTTTGGCTGCTAGGTAAGACGAAGTTCCGTTGGAGACTGCTTTGAATGTAATGCACATGCTTTTAAAGAGAATCCTTACGGGGAGGGAGAGCAAGTGCAGATCAAGTAGGATGAGGCTGATGTGGTCGAATCAGTGGGAACCCACAATAGGATGGGCTGCCCTGTGGTGGGCAGCTTTGAGGAGTGCCAGGTATGTGGCTGAGGTATGACATTGTTTCATCGATTAATTTTTTGTGTGTTTTTTTACCATTCATTTTTTGCTGAAAAAACCCATTGGATTTTTTTAGGGGGGGTTTAGAAAAATGTATAAATTGGGTGTGGGTATAAACAATTAAAGGGGATCGGGTACTGAGGGAACCCCCAAAAATAAAAATACATTTGATTAGTTTTTTTCCCAAAAAATCTGCAGTAAATAACCCAGCGAAAAAACATCCCATAATGAAATGACATGTAACCGTGGATGGGAGCCTAGCAAAGAGGGCATTACCCCTGTCAATGTGTGAGATGGCCGGTGCCTGGACTACTGTGCCAAAGTTAGCAGGGGGATAATGGGTTTGATTTTTATAAGTCTGGAGATTTGGAGCAAGGTGGTTTGGGCTTTCTTGGCCATGTTTTGGAGGGAGGGACTGCTATCGACAATGAAGCCTAGGGATTTGGCTGAGTTGGTCAGCTTGTGGGTAAATCCGGCCAGGTTCATGCTTTGAGCCAGTTTTGGACAATCTATTGTTTGGAGGGGGTGCCAATAAGGACAAATTCAGTGTTGGTGGGGTTGAGTCTGGATGGTCCCCAAGCAGAAGCGGAGACAAGATATGCCTTGAGGGCCAGTAACCATAAGGTACAGCTGTGTGTTATCAGCGTACTGGTGGATGGAGATGCTGGGGTCATTTAAGAGGCTTCGCAGGGGCTCCATCTAAACGTTGAAGATAATGGGTGAGAGAATGGATTCCTGTGGTACGCCACAAGATACTGGTAGGCGTTTGGCCCTGAACTGCCCCATTTAGATGGCTTGGAATCTGTTTTTTAGGTATGAGGAGAACCATTCAAGGACTTTTCCTGTGAGGCCGATTCTGGTGGCGAGGATCGAGATGATCATGGGATGGTTCGACTGCGTCAAACGCTGCTGAAAAGTCAAGGAGGATGAGGAGGCAGGAGGCACCTCTGTCCATAAAATGAAGTGCGTTATCTATCACCTGAATTGTGGCAGTTTCTGTGCTACATTTGTAGTAGAATTAAATAACTTTGAAGGTTTTTTTTTAAAATGCATGCTTAATTGCATTGGGCCTCATTACAACCCAGGCGTTAAGGGGGAGTTGTTATGCCAGAGGCATTGGATATTCATTGATTCATCTTTTATAACATACCTAGTACCAGAGACCAGTATCTAGGCATGGGACCGGCATTCAGACCTGTTGCTCTGCATTATCTTTCTTCCAAGACAAACATATTGCCTCTGTGCTACCCTCCTAGCCTTGGTGAGGACTGACAGACAATATTTGACTAAATGCAGCAGAAGTGTATTGTTGTTGAGGGTCCACTACAGTTGTAGCGGACAATGCGTTACCCGGTCTCTCAGATGGAGAGAATACAGTGGCAATGCAGCGAGACAGTACAGCAGACGGGTTGGGCTGCCCGGAGACATACATTGAGAAGGTGCAAGTGGTGTTGCAAGATAATACTGAAGAGCAATTGACAGAGTAAACAGAGATGATCCCCCAGCAGATATCTGCACTGCACCTGCAATTGGAGGCGGGACAAGGCGAAAACAGGCATCCCGTTAAATGTTTCACTTGGTACAGGGGAAATCCTGACCCCAGGTCTGGAAAGTTCCCACCTCTTCTAAATAAATGAAGGCATGAAGGAACTGTGATTTGAAACCTATGCAAGGCACCATTGAAGCATGGTACACAAAAGAAGGGTTACTCCTTGTGGACAATCACAATGCACAAGCACATATAAATGAACAATGGTATGACTAGTCCTAACGTGTGCATTTCAGCTTCCAGTGGCCATCATCCACAGCACCAACCAGCAGTGGGGACTACTATAAGGTAGTGTCCTCACAGGGTGTGTCACCTGTGCCTCATTGGTTCAGAACACACTGGCACAATGCTCCCTCATTCCCAAAGCACTTTTGGACAGGGCAACAACCTCTGCTGCAGCTGGGAGCTACATCCTCTAGACCAGCAAAGAAAGACTGTGATGGAACTGAACCGGCAACCAACACAAACCCTTGATTCTAGAGTAATTACCCACATAGAGTGGGAGAAATGTTGATCTATACTGTCCAAAGCAGGTAAATAAATCTACCCACAATGTTCCAGGTCAAACAGCTAAGTACACAATCATGATAAGGCAACACGAACGCTGTGTACTTGTGCAGACCCATGAAGAAAAGGTGAGTACAACGAATACCAATGGCCTTCATCATCCCAAGAAGAGATGAAGCCATAGCATAACACCAGGAAGCAACCAGGATCCCATAGTATAAGACCCTGCCCATGAATGCACTTCAACTCCCTGAGATTGTCCTCAGGGAGCTTCCTTGGATCCACTCTTCCAAGAATAGGGCCTGTACTTTTGGAGTCAGGAGAATAGATCTGTCTAGAGCAGATGATAAACCATATGTTGTTATTCATCATGACCGTTGGTGTTGATAATAGAAAGCTCCCTTCCTCTCCTGTATGAAGAAATCTCCAGGTCCGACAAGTGTTCTCCTGACCCATCTTGGTTATTCCATTTGTCTGGGAGTCCAGGAGTGTAGGCTGTGGCAGACTACCCTTTGGCATGGAGATTGTGGGGTGTAACGAATATTTGATTTTATAATGTACTCTCCTCTTTCTGTCTCATTATTCCCTAAGGTGTACAACCTCTTAGTGTGTTGTAAATAGAAAAGTGTGTCAGAAAGTGAACGGCCACTCTCTCAGTGTTCCAATTCCTCCCTCTTGTAACAGTGGACTTTGAAATGTGTTAGAGTATGTAATCATGGCTTGTATTGGATGGCCACAGTGCTTGTGGTGGTATGAATCACATCCTGAAATCTTGTTTAGAACAAATTATGGGCGTAATTCACATAAGTGTTTAATAATGGCAAAATGTTCTGTGAATAATAATGTATTCCATCTTCTAGATAGAGAATGCAAACTGCTGTCAGTGGGATCATTCTTTGGCTCTCATTGGAGTGACTGTGATGGATGGAGTCTCTGGAAACCCAATGCACAATTAGCGAGTTGCCACAGTCAAATCTGATGGATTGCAAAGAAGCCTCTCTCAGCTAAACCTAACAGCTCTATCTGCATATCTTTTCTGCAAAAACAGTGCAGCAAAGTGGCAATGCTGCAGCCCGTCCTCTGTAAACAGCTCTGAAAATACTTCATTGCATGTCCAGCAGCTTTTGCAGAATGTGCACGCATGGGTAGACTCCGCACTGTTTTAATGGCTAGGTGAGCCTGCACTTTGCAAGTTTGAGTCTCATGCAGGACGGACTTAGCGTTTCACCCTACCACTGTTGATAAATTGAGCATCATTATCTGGGGTAATTATTATACCTGTTATTACAATGCTTAGAAGCTGGAGGAAGAAGAACACGCAGTATCATTATATTTTGTATTATTATTAGTAACGTTGTTATACATAGTAAACAATATGTAAAACATTTCAAAACACATACATTCAATACAGAAATCTAATTATTAGTTCAATCAGAAAAACATCTTAAACCCCTTAAAGTCATATTTAACTAAAAACATGCATGAATATTATTAATAAATTAATAGGATTGTGACTATCCTAGAGTCAACTGAAAGATAATGCTGAATTGTGTAAGCTTTGCAATCCTAAGGCCGAGAATCCCCTCTACATGTGCAGTCATCTTTTTTTTTTTTATGTCAAAGCCGTCCGTTAACATTGGATAACGCAAAGAGTACTTGGATTTCAAGGTATCCTGGGTCCACCTCAGAAATGTCCCTAGCTCAAATCCCAGTGCCCTTCACCGGAGGTTTAGCCCTGATGAATCTTTTTCACTTCTCTTTCTACCATTGTTTATCTCTTTCACGCTTGTCTAACTCTGTTCATCAATGTATTTCCTTTTCTCGTACTCTCATGATTGTATTTCAAAATAAAGTGCATTTTGGATCTTTGGCAATTACATGAACATGCACTCTGTAGATGCAGCTGACTTTCAAAGTGAGCAGAGAATAGAGGAATGGTAGCCACAAGGGTGAGTTTGTTTACCTTGAATCATGCTGAAAAATAGGATTGGCTCATTAGCTTGAATGCAGTAGACATTGTAAACATTTAAATGTACGGTTATTGACAAATCCACCTCTGATTGTAAGACATACTATTATATTAATAAAAGGTATATTACAGTACTTGTCATTGAGATTTGCAATATTATCTGATGTGTGATACACCTTTTTGCCACAAACGTGATGAGATGTTTCATTGAGTGTTCTCTGGTCAATTTATTTCCTTTTTTTCCCCCAACAATGATAAAGAAACTAACAGCACCTATCCACTATCTCCACTGGGTGGCGCTAGACAGAAACACACATCCCATGTGCAAGGTGTTGCCGGAGCCTAGTGCCTGGTGGCAAATAGGGATGTGTTAATGTTCATTTACGCTTCTGCAGGTTTCACATGTACAGTGTTGGATTGTGAAGTGGTTAGGACACAGGCCTGTGAATAAGTAGGTGTGTGAGATGGATTCAAATGCCACCTTCAAAAATACCTTTTTGAATAGGCCTTGTCTTTTGTCATTTTTTTTTAATTTGCTGATTTTGTTAACCTGTTAACAATCAAAAAAATAATCAGCCTCATCACAAGTTGGGCGGTATCGCTTAAATCTGGCAGTCATTTTATTACTGCCACATTTAAGGGTCCGCCCAAACATGGGTCTGGCATGTTTACCCCCAGCTCAGCTGGGGATAAACAAGCCAGAAAAATTAACATTTTCGGGCACAATTAGCGCTGCACTAGTAGCGCATGCTAATTGCGCCGTAAATTCCCCATTGGGTCTAATGGACCCAGTCAGGATAATGCCCAACTCATGACGGGGCCCACTGTGGGCAATACATGACAATGAAGTTTCTCTAGGCTTAGGAAAGGACCCTTTATTACTTCCCTCTTCACCGACAATTTCAGAGGATTTCTTTGCAAGTGATGTATGAGGATGCATTAACACACACCTGTGCAGGAGCTTCACATTCCCCTACTATAAGGTAGGAACACATCTAGTGTTCCGTAGGAAGAAGTAGTTTATCTCTTCAACTTTGCTAATCTTACAGTTTTATTCTGGACTTTCAGCTATACACCAGTAGACTTAGTGCTGCAATATTGTTACATTAATTTATTCACTTCCAGAGGCAAATTAATACTACCACATACCTTCGCAATTATGCTCTTTATATAAGCTGCCCTCATCAGCTTAAATCAGTCAATTTTGTTATACTAGCTGTTCCCAGCGTAACATATGCCATACTAGCATATCTTGAAGGTCAATATCAGTCGGTAATTCATAGGATCACTACTGTCTCCATTCTTAAATATCGGAATTACCACTTTATTAATGGTTATTGAAAAGGCTAAACGTTTCAGAAGGAATGAGAGGTATGCATGGTATAAGGGCAGTACATAAGTTCCATCATTCACACAGGCTTCTATGATCTGTCTTTGTAGATGCGTAATGTTCAACCTTGTTCCATTCCAGAGTCCCCATGATGGCATAAGATTGTGTAGTAGTATAATTACAGAACCTACTTTCAGTTTTAGCTCGTGAGGAGGCATTCGTCCTACAGTGTTTCGCTCTGTTTGTTGAAATGGTTGCGGTTGTTGAAGTGGGTGCACTTTGACATTTGGATAGCAGAGGGCAACCTAAGAATGAAGAATTACATCTGTATGTTAAAATGATAGCTGTTGTTGAAGTGGGTGGACTTTGCCATTTGGACAGCAAAGGGCAACCTAACACTGATAAATTATACCTAAGCATTTTAAATGATGATCAAACACAACTTTATTCAGCAGTTGGAGCCATAAAAGCATAAAACAATACATTTCATACTACAAATTCACCAATCAAAATTCTGTTTTCCAAAATTCATCATAATCCATAATATTTAAACAATTTAAAAATCCCACAGTTATAAATACAATAGATACTCCAACGTGATATATCCATTAACAGAAGGATAAAATATCTATTCACAACATTTTTATTGGACAGCCCTAAATCTCGGGAACAGACATTAATCATGTATCCTAGCACATTCAGCCACAGTATTCCAACTACTTTGCTCTTAAAAGCAAGGCTCTGTGTATATATTTTTATACAGCAAACACAGCAACCGGGTCCCTGGTGGTTAAGCAGAGTTCCATGGTTTCTTGGGGCCACCACACATTTCTGTGTTTTCACAGCGGTACAAAGTACTGCCGTCTCAGATCACTAAATCTACTGCAAAACAGTCAAAAGTTCACAATCGATTTGTTAGCCGCCCCACAAGCCATGTATTCTGTGCTGTTCCTCTCATTCCATCCAGCAGTGTAGGACTCTACCTTCAAAATGTTGATACACAGCTGTATATACAGTGAGCGGGCGTACCCTGGGCTAACGTTGAGGTACTCCTCAAATCCATATGACCATTTATTTGTCAGGTACATTCGTCCTGTACTCAGGACCATGCACTACTTCTTCATCTGGTTTAACACCATTTCCTGGTAGGCTTGTTTCACTACCATCTTGGATTCTGCTGTTATGCTATGGGGTCTCTCCAAGAGCACAATAAAACCCAATTTGCAGAGCGCTAGATGGACAAACCTGAATCAGGGAAGGTAACAAGCCCCGCCCAGGGTTAGAAAGCTAGTTAGGGACTGATGGTAGGGTGCTAGATGTTCCTTTGACTAGATCCTGACCCAGTAAAACACAGGTTTTTTGGCTAGGACCCCTGCAATAGCAGGACAGTTGCACTCCATACAAAGGCTAGCTCGGATGGTCACCCTCAGTTGTATCAGGATCACCCTAAGAAAATAATTATCTCCGTGGTCGAGAGGGTGGAGCCCTTAGGTGACCCCACAGCTTTGCTCCATATAGGGCTGCTGGTAGAGCCTGTGCTCTGTAAAGTTCCATGACAAGTAATATTGCCCCTCTACCATGGGTGCTAAAGAATTTCTGCATTTATTACATGGCCTGACGTAGCAGGCGTGTAGTTATGGTTAAGTTGCTCAAATCATAGGAAGAGCACTTTTGGGCAGCTTATAACTTTGCTCCCCTTGGATGAATCCTTACCAAACTGTGCAAAAAAAGTATATGACCCCCTCTGAATTGTTTTGGTAAGTTTGGTGAGGTTTTGTCAAGGGGGGGGGCAAAGTTATAGGGGGGTTCTAAAAAAAATGTCTCCAGTGGAAATAAAAGGTTGCTCACGCCTACAGCCTAAACCGCAGTATGAATTTTCACAACATTTGCGCCAGGAGTACCGGCTTCGTCCCGAAAGCATGCTTTTGTAAATTTGGTGTAAATCCATCCAGTAGTTTTCTTTAAAACGGGCTAAAAGCAGGTAAAAATAAATTAATGATATCTGGGTTCAGTGTTTTTCACGCCCGAAGTCCGCAAACAGTCCGGATGTTCGGGTACAGTCCTGTGATGTTCGCGAAGACTTCAGATGTTCGGGGACATCTATGTCTATTTCTGCATTACTGGATTGGGGAAAAGCAGTTTTGGATGGCTTATAACTTTGGCTCCACTCAATGAAATTACACATTTTGGAATTCTATTCTAGACATATCTGGTTCTGAATGGTTTTGCAAAGTTTGATGGGATTCTGTCAAGAGGGGACAAAATTAGAGGGGGGTCCCAAAATATTGTAAAGGCTTATAAATGTGGTGCCATTTAACGAATCTAGAAAAAAGTTTCGAAACACATTTTAGATCTCAATATAGTACATGTGTTTTTGTAAAGTTTGATAGGATTTTGTGAGGAGGGGGCTAAATTAGAAGGGGGCCTTAATATTTTTAAATGGCTTAAAACTGTGTTGCCGTTTGACAAATGTGGACAAAAGTTTCCAGAAAGATTATAGACCCAACCTTGAATGTTTGTGTAAAGTCTGAATGGGTTTTGTCAAGTGGCGGTTAAGTTACATGACTATTGTATGTGCATACATTTGAGACTTTTGAAAAAATAAAACATGGGAAGATTTCTCATGTAATGAGCTTTGACAAGGACCTTAAAGCATATGGTTTTGCAAATATGTCAATATTTTACTTTATAACAAGTGTCTTCATGTAGGTACAAAAAATAGTGATATACTTTTGGTGACTGAGGTATAGCCTGTGGCCATGGGAAGTGGCCATATTGTCCGGGTTCATGGCATAAGGTCCTGACCCAGACAATCTAGCTACTGGCCATGCCCACGAGGGACGACAAATGGGGTTAAAGTGGCCATGTCCACCTGGGACCAGCTATGTGGTAAAGTTATTTGTAAGTGGGATAGGTTTGAACGGGAAAAAAAAGTGTGCTCATGCTTATATGGTCATAGGGCTCTCTCTTCACCTCTGCAGGCTGCCATGGAAAGGGATGAGAGGCTCTGTATGGAGCCCCACCTTCCATTTCCATGGTGGCCATCTTGGAAAAGGATTTTCCTTCCTACAGCGGGACACCACAGGCGTCCCGGTGAAGGAAGAAAAATCCTTTATTTTGTTTTAAGCACCCAGGGTTACCTCTTTGGGAACATGGGGTGTTAATGGTCTTCATCCCCCATTGCAAGGGCTGGAACGGGGGATAACGGTCTGGAGCCCTCATTATCTGCCATTGCTTTGCTTGGGCCGATAACTTAGGCTGCTAGTCCCTGCAACGGGGGATGAACGCCACATTATTCCCATTAGCATAACACAAAATGGTAAGGGAAATGTTGGAAAATCTTATTGAGCATATGTACTTTACTGAGAAATGTAATGGAGTCTATAAGATTTTTTTTAGTTCTATTTTTAACTGTGAAAAGTGGTTCCTAAAGGAACCTTCCTTTTGTTGTTGTTTGATGTACTTTTAGAACGTAAGGTGGGGAGGCAAATATGGGAAGTGGCACCAAGCACTAATCTGGAGGGGCAGGTGGACAGGGGAAGATGTTGCACGTGTGTTACTTCTATGGTAGGGGCAGTGTTGCTCATGCTCCTTGATTACAGCTTCCAAAGCACTTCGCAATTGCTTCCCCCGTAGAGTGGTGTGTTGCAGTATATACCGAGGATTGTTGTCTTCGAAGGATATGGATCAACAGCCTCTTTAATTGCTGCAATGAAGCTGCTGGGATTTGGGTCCCACAGAAGTAGGCTGTGTGGTTACAATATTGGTTGAGGAAGATGAGGTGGAGGAAGAAAACCTACTACTTGCTAAGAAAGGAACAACGGTGGTTGGATTTGGTGTGGCGGTGCACGGAGGTGGTCCTGCAGGAGTACTGTCCAGGTACTCCAGGACTGAGTACAAAGTTGCACTCAATGCACTCAGTGCATTTCACTTTGGTAGCTTAAGCCTTTGGCACATTCCCAACAATGGTAAAGAACTGCTTCACCCATGATTCTCTCTGGGTGCTAGAGGTAGGCACTTCCTCTACCTCATGTTCTTGGTCGTCTTCATTGTCTTGGGAAGTACTGTGTTTTTTCTGCTGTGCAGGTCCTCCAGCTGGTGGTGGTGGCTCTTGGGGAGGGGGAATGGCAATAGCTGATGCCATTGTTGAGATAATTAGCAGTTTTGCTAATATTCTTCCAAGTATGTGCGTTGTACTAGATTGTTAATGGATAATGAGTAAGTTTAGGTGTAGGAGCTGACAAGGGTACATTTTCCGAGATCGGTAGAAAATGCAGCTCTGAACTGTCCTCGAAGCATGGGCCCGATTGCGAAGTGAGGACGCGATTCGCGGACACGTCATCATGCTGCATGCGAGTGCATGATCATGTGCCACTCTCCGGAAGGTCCACGATGATGTCAGACATACACCGACGTCAACAGAAGGAAAAAGTTACAAAAAGTGTATAGAAGTGTTAAAAATGATGCTAGAAGATGGGAAATGGTAGAGTTTTAAGGTGAAACTGTAAATGGGACAAAAATCTTGCTATATTGGGGTAAGTATGATATTATAAAGTTGTAGGAAAAGAGCATGCACTGGTAAAAACCCATGAAATTCACACAGAAAACATTAAAGGGACGTTATGGTTAAGTTGCACTAATAAAAACCTATGAAAACATTTTGTTAAAGGGACTTTATGCTTAAAAGTAAAACCAAAAAACCTCAGAAATTCATCTGTTATGGTAAGCTAACCAACCATAACTTGCGCCACCACCGTGCACTGCTAAGACTAACACCCAGGACATCAACAATGACATCAAAAATGTCATTGATGACATCACTGATGACCTCACATGTGAAATTAATTTAGATGAAAAGTCCCTATAAGGGGTTGTGTTTATAATGTTTGTAACAAGATGTCAGGGATGTTCGGGAGACCTATCATGAACTACTTAATCTATTAAAGAATGTACTCATATAAACAACATTGTATTGAAGTGTTGTTGTTAATACAGGAACCTAATCATACATAAACATAGGCAATGGCTACAGCATGCACCTTAGAAGTACATTTTTAATCTTGTAATTTTGGATAGTACAATAATGAATGCTACTGTATCAGAGTTTTGATTAATGTTTAACATGTCATAACTAGATAACAATTCAAGAATTACTACACACTTGCGCTAGTTCAACCAATACATATGAAGACCCACAATGCATACAGATCAGAGGCACATGCAGGGAAACTAAAGCAAGGAAGAAAGAAACAGCATCATCAGAAAATGTTAATAACATTAAAATGTATCTTCATGTATACAAATGAATTGTGCGTGTGAGGCCTGCTTATTGCCCCATTTATTTGCACCATGACCTGAGACCAAACCCTAAGGAAAGTAATTTAAGACAATATGACAAGGTTAACGTCTAGATATATAGCACCTTTTGAATTTTAATACTCCGACTGTCAGTGAACCAAACCACCCAGCCCTAGATATGTCAGTGAACAAATACAAGTGGCCCAGATATGTGATGTCATCAGTGATGTCATCAATGACATTTGTGATGTCATCTTTGATGTCCTGGGCATTAGTCTTAGCAGTGCACTGTGGTGGTATGAGTTATAGTTGCTTAGCTTACCATAACTGGCAAATTTCTGAGGTTTATATATATGTAACTTGTTGTCTACAGACTCCAAAATACATGAAACAGCTATTTATAACTGCACGGGCAAATCAACATTTAGTATGGCATTCATAATGTGTGTGGTTTGTTAGATTTCTGCATTCATATCTTATTGCAACAATATATAAAAAACATTTGTTTTTCAAATTGCTGTGTCTCTCTCTTGCTCATTTATCATTGGGTGACTTGTTATATTTGAACCCTCTGCGATAAATGGAAAATCTTCCACTCAACATTTTGATCCAGATTATTAATTTACCTTTGGGTACCGTAAAGTTTAATAACATTCTGACACCTTGCACATTATTCTGCTGGAGGTATTTTATTTAATAATGTATATTTGTATACTCACTATCCAAATGGTTTTCCTGCCTCCCTGTAACTTGGATGGACCATCCTGCCCTTCTTCTTCCCCCTCACTCACAGCCAGCAACCTCCTTTTACACAACTTGATACTTGATAGGCCTCAGCTCGTCCTTCTCAGACCAATGCACCTGAGATGATCAACGAATCCTCCACTGCGGCAGCCGTACCCCTTCTTCCTCCGTTTCCTCTATTTCAAAACCCTCCATTCATCTACGCCCTTTGAACATTTTCTTTAAATTTCCCTCTCATCGTATCATGTGCTAACCCGTGTAATTTTCCAGTTCCTACCTCCAACCATGGCCACCTTTGAACAGGATTTTGTTTGGCACAATCTCATGCTGCTCCCGCAATACTGTTACTCTTACATCCCTTTACTTCCCTTCTGGTCTAACTTGCACGAACAATGATTGTTTTTTGCAAGGCCAATCTCACTTCTGCTACACCCTCGACACACTATACATCTTTTTCTTCATGAAGCATTGTAATTCAAGTTTGATTTTACTTGTGGTTTCGGAAACCCTGCTATATTTAAGCAACTGTAGCTATGCTGCTGCTTGTGTCACCTAAGCAAATACAATCCTACTCTACTGCCAATTCTAAATGTTAATGCACCTACTGCACAGAGCCTTTAGCTCAGAAATTCTCTAACAGTCCGCTAAATAATGAGTGGAAGCACATGTTTGAAGTCCCTTGGCTTCCAACGCAGTTTTTCAGTTTCCGGTCCAAAGCCACACATATGTACCTATGTTTGGTAATGTGTATCTTTTTCATATGGATACTGATCTGTGTGCGTTTTGTTTCATTCAGTTTTATTGTGTTGCTTTTGTTACAAAAGGCAAATGGTGTCAAAGCTTAATCTGCAAATTGAATAGAAACATACACAGTTGGAGCAGCAATGAGTCTTGCATAATAAAGTACAACATGGTTCTCCCTTTTTGTAGTGTGCCAAAGTTCTGTTTGTAGGAATACCTCTGCATATTTTACAAAATCATATTTTTTTTCGCTCTCAAGATATCTCTGGTTTATCTCCCTATTGCAACTGTGGGCAAGCCACTGATATAGCGAGTTTGACATTGAACAGAGTGCCTGTACCACCTTAGGCCACTTATTATCTTTGCACCTTTTTCCATGTACCATTTATTTCTACTTGAGATGAAAAATTAGGGTGCCAATTACCATACACATCATCTAAAGGTTACGGGAGGCAAGAACCTTTAGTTTAGAGAAAGCGGTACTTGAAATTAGGGGCACAGTCACCCATTGTGGCATGCCTAGCATGCTGTTGACGGGCTGAGAGATGTCTCAAAACTCACTCTGCCATGCTCAGTTTCTGTAATCAGTGGCCTGCTTGGTATTCTACTTGTCAGGGTAGGGCCACGAGTGAGAAGGCAGGTGTTTCTGGTCAGCTTGACATTTGTAGTGGCAGATTTAGATGTGAACGAATTTAATAAGCATTGGGCCTCATTACGACCCTGAGCTAAGTGTTTAACGGCGCCGTAAAAGGCTGCGGCGCCGTTAAACACTTAGCGCCTTACTACGAGGTCCCTTTGCGGGACCCGACCTGAACTACTAAAGTAGGGGCCCGCAAAGGGACCTTGGTGCTAAGTACAGTACTGCAATTTGCGGTACCGTACTTACCGCCTTCTCCATTCCCATAGAGCCCTATGGGGCGAAAATGGAAATGGGGAAGGACCATGGTTCAATGGGGAATTACTGCCCCGCCAACCTCGGAATGGGGTGGTAATTCCGCATTGAACCATGGCGGACCCGTTACAACACCGGCACCAACCATGGTGCTAATAGCGCCATGGTTTAGTGCCGGTGTTGTAATGAGGGCCATTGTGTGTAGTTTGATGTATTTTAGAATTTTAGAATCTTTTTAAAAAGAACGCAAAAGAAATTATCATAGGGATGGGAACTTAATGCTAATGTCTGGTAGAAACATCTATAAGGAAAGGTGACAGTTTATACTTTTCTATACCAGTGAATACTGAAAGACGAGAATGGACTACACTTCTCATAGTAAAGTACACGAGACGCTGCCCAAACGCATCACTCCATGGCGACACATGCTATAACTGACTTGCGTCAGCACAGAGCGCTGACACAAAGTCTGTTTAGGTCTGTTTGCGGCCTGGGAGTCAGGCAGGAGTCGGCAGCTGGCAGGATATTCTGGTATTTTTCCTCCCTGCTTGCCTGGGTTGGCGGACATTTAGGTAATAATTCTGTGGGGACGAATGATGGTTCGACAGAGTTATTTAGTTCTGTACTTGAAAGGGCTGAACAATGGGAGGGGTAGTTTTGGTCTGAGAACCCTTAATAAAATACATATGTTGGGAATTGCTGGCAAAAAGGTAAAGGGAGAGGCACTTATAGTGATCAAAGCAGGACTTGTAAATGCACGATCTGCGGTGGCACATGCAGTGGAGGTGGGGGAGCTGATACAGGAATTTGACCTGGAACTTCTTTTGCTGACTGAAACGTGGTTCACTGAGGGGGCTCAGACCTTGTTCCATGAACTGGTTCCCCAAGAATTATCTCATTCAGAGAATTGATCAGATGCATAGAAGAGGGAGTGGCCTTGCCATAATTTATAAATCAACCCTCGTCCTCTCACACATGAATGAGTTGGATTGAGGGGGGTGCAGATGGAAGAATTCACGATCACCCTTTCTCACTCAAGATAAATAAAGGTGATTTTCGGTTATAGACCACCAGTTCCAGTAGGAACATTTTTAGAATCACTAGATTTGTATTTGACGTTGGCCAGGAGTAAATATAAGGAGCATGGGTGACTGGAATTTCTGGTTGGAGAGGTCCACTAATTCAGACTCAGTTGCTCTAGCTGAGATATTGGATAATCATGACCTAAAAGTTTTGACTACCACAGCAACACATAACAAACAACATTGCTTAGACCTGTTAGCTTCCAGGGAGAGGCTGCCCGTTTCTCAGAAACACTTCCTATATTATGGTCGGACCCCTGTGTCCAATTATTTGGACTACTAGGGAAAGAGATGCAGAGTGGAGGACAAAGGGAAAGTGCACAAGTGTGGATGCGTAGAGCTGGAGACTTGGCTATAATCCCAGGAGCAGAAATGTAGGCGAGGCTAGCAAACATTGACGCCTCGCTCCAGTGCAAAGAATCTTTTACTAATGGGATGGACATTTTGGAGGATACTTGTTCAAATTATGCCGCATTAAAATTAAAGAGAATTAGGAAATCCAAACCCTGGTTTGGTCAAGCGTTAGCTTTGTTACGCAAACAATTTTGACAAACTAATAAAACCTGGAGAGTGATTAAATTGAGAAGTGATGCAGCTAGAGCAAAGGCGGTTTTGTAATCATATAAGGTGGCTTTGTTTGAAACGTAAAGGGAGTTTTTACACAAGGAGATTGAGCAGGCAGGCAACCAAGCAAAGGCAGTGTTTGAGGTGGTCTTCAGATTTTGAAGCCCAGCCTGCACTGGTACTACGTTGACTATCTTACAGGATTAAGCAAATAAATTCAACAGCTTCTTCAAGGAAAAGATTGCGACTATCCAAAAGAATATCGCTATGGGAATGTCCCAAGAGACAGGGGGAGAACCGATGGAAGAAGAAGAAATATGGGAGAAGAAGGTTGGGGAAGAGAGCTTCTGCTTTCATTGTGTGGACGTGGAACTGATTTACCCAACTGAAGCCTGCAAATGACCTTTCATGTGCATGTACAATGCCGACATTTACGTCTGGCGGTTAATATTACAGCATTTGTGAACAAGTCATTACAGGAGGGCCAGGTTCCAAAGGCTCTGAAAAGCGCTTCAGTGAGACCTCTGTTAAAATAATCTAAATTGGTTCCTGGAATCCTGAAGAATTATCACCCAGTAGCTAACTTCATCTGGCCAACAAAGATACCAGAGAAGGTAGTTTGTGCACAATTCCAGGTGTTTGTGGACAGGGAAAGTCTGCAGGATAAACTTCAATCTGGGTTTCAACCCAGATATGGGATGGAGACTGCACTTCTGGTGGTCTACGATGATCTGCGGGAGGCCGTGGACAATGAAGGGGTCCACAGTATTACTGATGTTGGACCTGGCCTTCAATATTGTTGACCACCGGATCATGCTGCAACACATTAGAAATGTAGAGAAGGCAGTGGATCAGGTAGTGCAGTGGTTGGATCATTCCTGAAGGATATGATGCAAAGCGTAGTGCTTGAAGGCTTTACTTCAGAGATGGTGTGCCTGGGTTGTGTACCACAGGATCATCTCTGTCCCAGCTGATCTTTAACTTATATTTCCGTCCAGTATTCAACATATTAAGGAGGCATGGTCTGAGGTTTCATTTCTATGCCGATGACACACAGATTTATATTGAGATAAAGAACATTGAGGATGTTTTTGAGAAAATGTATGTGTGTATGGATGAGTTCAATAACTGGATGGCATACAACCAGCTTCAGCTGAATGCAGCCAAGATGGAGCTGATATTGTTTGGACCTAAGGGAAAAATTACAATAGAAAGACAGAGGTTACCCCCTTTGATTTTGGGGGAACAACTCCAATATTTAAAATAAATCAAATATTTGGGCTGCATATGGCATGAGAATCCTTGCAATCTTAGCAGTGAAGCGCAGATGGGGGCCAAGGTTAAGGCAGTATTGTATGCACTGCGGCTGTTGAGGAATGTGCTCCCTTTCATCCCAGCGGAAAATCATGCAGTGATGGTGGGGGAAATGACCAGTCTCCACCTGGATTACTGTAATAGCTTGTTGGCAGGGATCCCAGCTAAGCAAGTCACCAGATTGCAGAAGGCCCAGAACACTGCAATCAGGTTGATCGGAAATTTTAGGAAGAGGGACCATGTATCCACTCTACAGAGAACCCTCCACTGGCTAATGGTAGAGGACAGGAAAAATGTCAAAGTGGCATGCCTGATTTATAAATGCATGAGTGGGCTTGTCCCAGATTATCGTGCTGACAAGATCATCTGGTATTGCCCTAGTAGAGATCTCTGCTCGGGAGACAAACATTTTCTTTGTGTACCAATTTCCAACTTGGTCTCCAGGAGAGACAGGAGGTTTGGAGTGTTCAGGCCCAAACTTTGGAATCAACTTCCTTTTGAGATCAGAGCTTTTAAAACCCTGGCACTGTTCAGAAAGAGGTTGAAAACATTTCTGTTCAGATAGATCGCCCACTCCACAGAATGCATAATTGACTCATACACTAACTGCTTTTTCTTCAATAGTTGTCATCTGTGCCCGAATATAGTTGAATCTGTCTGGTGCGCCCTAGAAATGTTCAAATTAAAATGTTCAAATGTGTTGCTAATCCAAAAATTCAAGTCTAAGTTGGTAACATTTCATCAGCAAGTCCAAGTTGGCACTGAGTTAGTGTGCTCTGCAAAATACCACAAAAACCTCCTGTGATCCAATAGTTTAGTGAACATCTGCCACATACCAAGTGTTGTGTGTTGAGGGCAAGTGTGAAAAAGGCAAATCTTTAGCCCACTCACGGTTCTGGTTATTTAGGCATTTATTGGTCCTCTGGAAGGCTGGGACCATGCAGGGTTGGTGAACCATTCCACTATATGATGCTGTCCGGCACCTCCTTCTCTGCTTCAAAACTCCCAACTGTGGGTCTTCTGAAAAGACCATTATTAGCATACTGTGAGGATGAGAGCGGCATAAAAGGATAGGGAGAGAGAGACAGAAAAACAGAGAAAGATAGAGAGACATAAACGGAGATATACAAAGGGGGAAGGGGGAGTGACATAGAGAAAGAAGGGGAAATAGAGACATGCATAGAGGTAAATGCAGAGAAAGAGAGACAGAGACATAGTGAGAGACATAAAGATAAATAAGATGAAATAGAGAGAAGCAGGGAAAGAGAGAAAAATGGATGAAGAGACGTAGATATGGAGGAGATAGAAATCAAAACATACAGAAAGAGAGGAGAGTCATATTATCAACTAGACAGCAAGGTACCTATCATGCCCATTCCCCGTAATCTCAATGGTGCTGTCAGCATTCTCCTTCCTCAGACGGACAACAGCTAATTCTTTGGGGTTTCTTTAAATAAAAATAAGCATAAGCAATGTGCTCTAAGTATAATAACACATCATCCCAACAGGACACAATGGAGTAGGTTACAGTACAGAAGAAAGGGAGAGAGTTTAATGAGGCTGAGAGAGAGAGAGAGAGAGAGAGAGAGAGAGAGAGAGAGAGAGAAGAGAAAGAGAGACACCCATAGATGAAAAAGCATGCACAGCAACTGCGAATAAAAAAAAGAGAAAGAGAGAGAGATAGGGAAAGAGGAAGAGAGTGACATAGAGAGCGCGAGAGGGAGACATAGATATCAGTGGCTATACAGCAAGGTAGGCACACCTTGTTCTCCCATGACACCTTTGAGGGCTTCGAGGTCCTCATTTTGGGATGAATAGCGATCTGGTCACCTTTTTGCTTTTGAGAGAGAGCGGCTGTCCAAGGTGTTGGTGTTTAAAGGTGAGTTTTCCTGGCAGGGTGCAGGTCTTGTAGAATCTCTTTGCTTCCATGGTCGTGCAATAGTGAGAGTCCCGCAATGGTGGCATTACATAGTGGAACATTGTCTGGTCTTTCCAGTGCTACATGGACCATTGTCCACATACACATTTTCATGCTAAATAAGGACATCGTCTAACATTGGGGTAAAGGTCAGGTGCGAGGAGATAGAGGGACCCAGTACATTGGACCGAAGCAAGGAATGTCTGTTTTTATTCTGATAACATGCGTCCCACATTTATGATACAGTACAGTCAACCATGCATGGGCCCCTCATACAGTGGCTCCAAGTGCATGTCATGTGCTAGAGCAGGGACTGAATGCAGTCAAGTAAGTTTACCATGACTCCCAATAATTGTCTTGTATCTAGACTATGGCCATGTATCTTTTTGTGGCCTGTAAACTCAAACAGAAATAAACAATACTGCATCGTCAGTTTGCCAGGAGGTTTTATTTTCAGTATTTACTGTATGCTGGGGCACTGAATAGAAGGGGCCAGTGCAGGCAGCAGCTGTCTGTTTTGCTGAAGAGATTTCTCAAAACAGCGCCAGCTGACAATTCATACCACTCAAATGGTGTTCATGATTTCTTTTTTATTTTTGTTTTTGTAGTGCCCTTAAGCAACACGTGTTTCGGCTAATTCTAGCCTTTCTCAAAGCTGGGAAAAAAACGAGTTCATGCCGTGCTCGTATTTAGTCGGGTTGAATCCGATGTTGCCGTAAGGTGTATGGAAGATGCGTTCTGATAGGCGTTGGCTCTATCTTCCCTGGGGCACGGAATAGAAGGGGCCAGTGCAGGCAGCAGCTGTCTGTTTTGGTCTGTTGAGAGGGAGGGGAGGATTTGCACTGTGGCCGTCTCATGCAATGAAGATCAAGCGCACTTGTGGTTATGCAAACTGTATCTTTGATGATAAGGACTTGCAGCTGGCATGGTGCTGCACCATGGCCTTCAGCAAATCACTGTTTTAGACACAAGGATGTCTCTTTTAGGATTCTATGCTTGAGTTGCAAAAAGCAAAGGTAATTGTTCTCTTTTGAAATCATTCATGTGCGGGTCCTGCATACGTGTAGGTCATAGGACATGTTTACTATATGTTTTCTACACCTGTAAAAGAGAGGTGTGCTGTTACGACCCTTTTCAATAATCTGTGTCGAAATGCTGTGTATATTACTATGTGCCTAATTACGAGTCTGGTGATGAATGGGCTGTAAATCCGCTGGTTTACCACCATACTGGTTTAGTGTTATTGCCACTCAGTGCTGTGACATTACCATGGGATTACGAGTGGGGGTAAGCCAGTGCAAATCCCCATTTTTGGAATCCATAGGACTAGGAGTGGGCGAAAGTCCCACTGGCGAAACGGAATTGTTGAAATTCATCAGCAATTTCTTTCTGCCGACGGGGCGATTTTTCACCTTTTTTTCCACACTGTTGGCATTTTCTTTTCTGGCTGAGATTTCATGTTTTGTCAAAAAAACTGCTTTTGTGTGTCCGGAAACACACACAAAAAATGAAATTTTGTTGAAAAAACGAAATTTAAAGCGACGAAACACACCTTTGCCACCCAAAATGACATTTTTTAAATACAAAGCTTTGCAAAAATTGAAATTTCGGCCAGGGAAACGCCCCGAGCAGCCAATTCTGCTCTGAGGGAGAAATTGGCAGATTAGGTGAAATTTTCTAGGAATCCTCCAATTAGTCCATAGAACGAAACTGGCCATTTTTGAATGGTAATACTGTGAAGCAAATCCACTGATATATTTAAGGTAAAGTGGAGGATTTTCCTCCAGCATTTTTCTGGAGGTGAATGCTCCTCTTTACCTCAAAACTCGCAATTCAGAAGTATGGTAAATGTAGCTGCAATTCCATTACTGAACAAAAGTAGCCATAACAGAATTGCTTCCACTACCTTACCACACCACCAACTTTGTAATGACGAGTGACGAGACAACAGCAAAAGAAAACTTAGTAATTAACATCTCAGACAGACCCTTAACAACAACAGAGGAAGAGACTGTGTCTACCTATGGTACATCCCTGTTTGATAGTAAGGTTGAACTATTTCGGTTCACTAGGAAATTAAAACTGAAAGTTTTCTTCGATTAACTAGATACCAGTGAAAGATGCTCCACAACAGAGGATGTACCTGAATTCAAGGAATTCAAAGCAAAGAGTCACTTTATGCCACCTATATCTATCCCATCGGTAGAGATTGTCTAAAGAAAGGTCACCAAGGATCTCGAAAACATCAGCTTCAAACGCCAGACGCACAATAATCTCAAACCTCAGGAAATTAACCTCATTAGAAAGCTGTACTGTACGAAAGAGATTGCAATCCATCCTGCGGATAAAGGAGGGGCTCTTGTTATCCTCAATAGTACAGATTTTGACACAGAGTGTCTGAGACAGCTAAGTGACACTGGCATTTATGCCCCCCTTGAGGGAGATCCCGCGGTCATGATCAAGCAGAACTTAGAAGAATGACTTGTTAAGATCTAAGCTGGATCAATCACCATACACACAAATATCTCCTGAATCCACATCCTAGGAATCCCAACTTTTATACCTTGCAAAAATTCACAAGATGCCCATAAACCTCCTGGCAGAGCCATTGTAGCGGGTATAAACAGCTTATTGCAACCTTGGGGAAAATATGTGGATATCTTCTTGCAACCTCTCATACAGCGAACATACGTACATAAGAGTCATCACTCACTTTTTAAAACTCTTAGGATCTACCAAATTTGACAGCAACTTTATTCTGTTCACAGTTGATCTAAAAAGTCTATGTACGTCCATACCTCATGATATCCGGCTAGAAGCAATTAAATGGATGCTCCTCAGAGAAACAGAGATTCAAGCACAAAAGGAATTCATTCTGGTGTTATTACAGTTTATTACAGAAAATTCATGCTTCCAATACAAAGACAAGTTTTATCTACACGTCTCTGAAACATCTATGGGGCCCACCATGGCACCCACGTATGCCAACAGTTTTATGTTCAAATTTGAAACAGACCACGTTTTGTCACACAACACTTGGAACAAAAACATACACCTATTGATCAGGTATGAAGACAACATTTGGTATCTGCTGCCGTACAGAAATAGACCTTAAGGAGTTTTTCATCTATCTCAATAAAATAGATCCTAGGATCCAATTTACCCATGAAATCAGTACCACCGAGATATACTTTCTAGATGTAAAAATCAGAATAGATGTTGATGGATATAACACCAACCTGTACAGGAAGGACACTGATAGGAATAATCTGCTTCACCATTTAAGATTCCATCAGCAAAGTTTGATCCAAAATGTGCCCTTCAGTCAACTACTCTGTGTGAAACGAATAGGGAGTGACCCAGAGGACTACATAAGAGAACACTCTGAAATGTGCAAGACATTTTTAGCACGAGGATATAAAGACACTGACATAGAAAAAGCTACATCCAGGTTCCATTTTATAGATCGTGAAACTCTGTTATCCCAAACAAAGGTAACCAAGAGCACTTCTCCACTTGTATATGTCTCCAAGTTTTCACTGCAAAGCCACTGCATCAAGAACATCTTCAACAAGAACTGGCAGACACTTACGTGTGATACGAGAGTACAACATCTACTTAAAGAACCACCCATATTCACCTATCAGAGGAGCAAAAACCTCAGGGACAAATTTGTCTCAACGAAGCCACCAATGAAGGAACCTATCACAAAACAAATGGGCACACATCTTTGTTTTCATTGTTCTAATTGTGGTTTTATTAACAAAGGTGATATGATCAGTCATCCGCGTAGAGGCGAGAAGATTAAACTCAAAGCTATCGAACATGTGATAGTATCAACAACATTTATGCAATTAAATGCCCCTGTGGCCTATATTACATAGGCAAATCAAAACGTATGGCCAAAACGAGATGGAATGAGGACAGATCGTGCATTAGGAATTCAGACATGAGCTCTGCAGTGACTAGACATTGGATTGAGAAGAGACACAATTTGACTCAAAAAAGGTTCCAAAAGGTGGAGGTTGTGAGCATGAACAATCCCCATGAGGATATAAATCTCAAACTGGACGGGAGAGAAACATTTTGGATAGACTGTTTGGGGTCCCTTACCCCCCATGGCATGAACAAAGAGATACATTTCCTTTGCTATGTCTGATCTACTGACCTGCCTGGTCTCTCCATCTAGATCAGTGGTCTATACATGTGTTCATTTTTTCATCCCCGTAGTTATTGTTTGAACTCTGTTGTTTTACCTGAGAGCAGAAGCATGTGACATTTTTACCTCATGAAGGCGGGATGGTAACATCACAACTTATCTGAATATTTCAGACCTTGAATTTAGACATTTCTCTTTGCTTGCAATTTGTTGTCTTCCCAATGTTGTTTCACCTATAAATATTGACATGGGCCTTTATATCCCATGAATGGGTGGGTACATATTCATAAACTTATCTGACTATGACAGACATTTGCTACTCCATTGTGAACACCTTGTGATTGGCGTGTACATTATTTTACTCTTATTGATGTATTGACTGTGATTATGTGCGGGACGACTTTAACTCTGCCTTTATTCATAACCGTTGTATTATGGAATTCTATATGGATGTTATGTTCCATCACTTGGATTACATGCAAACTAGTGAAACATTGTACCAGACAGACCTGCACACATATGCTTTATTTTCATTTACACACAGACATCTGTTCAGTAAGGTATCAGTACTGTGGGGTCATTTTGATTACAGACTTAACTGTGCTAATTACTACTCAGCTCTCAAGCATCTGTTACCGTGGCACCGGTTGGATGCGCTTGCATTTAGGTTTTACTGGGCGTTGTCTCCCACAAATGTTTGCCAAATTCTAGGCAGCCCAGTGGTCACTAGGCTCTAGCGTTTACATGTATGCACATAGTGGAAATGAATGTACAGGATTCTTCCTTCACTGTTTTTACTGTTATTTACCTAGAGGTGAACGTTTTGCTTCCTTTGGCGCTCTGCGCATCCCCGACCTTGTATAGAGGTGGGATGCGAGGCGCCTGAGGCCCGGACACTCCCAGCAGTGTGGCAAGCACAGGCATCTGAACAGGCGCCATGGCAACCGCCTCTTAAGCAGCTGTTAGTGCGCCCTCGCGCACGGTTTTTATTCTCGGATTGCGATCGCATTGACGAGAGGTAAGCAGGGATCCTATAGGGCACTGAGAGCTAGCCACAGTCTTTTTGTCCTTTAAAACTAGTGACCCACATCCATCATTTATTTTAGACTTCACAGTCGGTCTCTCTTTGGGGACATTTAGAACACAGTCTGAATTTGTGTACACAACTATTTGACACGAATCGCTCGCACAGATTATGCAGATAAGCCTTTGCTTTCACCATAATGGTTAATATCATTTTTACCGTTCCAAGTTGGAATTGAAATATATATATTTCATTCATTTATTATGTGCAGGAGTTTACAACATTTCTCACAAAACGATGCCACAAATGAACGGCGGGTCACAAGATTGAGGTACCTTTTTGACTCTAATTGGAAAGTCATCTAGTTCAAAATAGTAGACGCTGGCGCAGCATTACATGATTTTGTTGTTCTTGTTTCACACCTTACAACCGTTTGAATTCTGCTGCACATTGCAAGTGGGGTATGTACATATGTTTATTTTTGCTACACTTTCATTACCTATGGACTATTTGATTATGAATCAATTGTATCGATTTGATGTATGACTGTTTCATGATTTGTTGTTACTATATAGAAGGCTCAGCCCTAATGAAGGAGTATCACACTCCGAAATGCATTGGCAAAGGAGCTGCTGATATGTTGAGGCTACAGTTGGCCTTCTCTTTTGTTTAAGAATTAAACTACTCATTTGTTTGAGCACCGTGAAGAATTTGACTTTATTTTTGGAGAATAATACAGCCAGTAATATTGGAATTTACGTTTTAGTGCTTTGAACTTTTGCATGTTTTACAGTAACCCCAAACGGGGCACAGTATGCAAGCGACTGAATAGCTGAGTGTGTCTTCATTCAGTTTTCTTTGTGTGGCCATTACAAAGTGTAGCCATCCACCCTCAACATCTGAAGGTGACAAATGTATGGATGTTGGTGAATGTCATGTTGGAGCATTCACCTTTCAGGGACATTGATGTGATCTGTCTTCCCAAGTCTGAGTTGAAGTGTGATCATGCCATTTGTGTGTGCTTGGGGCTACAGCATACTTGTGTGTGCCTCTGCAATGTGTGCATGTATGTGCTGCATGCTTACAGGTCAGGCTGTCAGGAAGGCATGTTGGTTGATGTAATTTTGTGTACAGATGCCCAAACAGGAGTTTTCATGGCCATGCTGTGCATAGTGCAATCATGAGTGTCTACTGAGATCCAACATTCCACTGGATCTCTTGCCACCAATGTGTTCCCAGCAGTACCACGTTTTAAATGTGTTTGCATGCAATCTGTGCATGGTGGGCCAACGTACCAGTTGACTCCCTTCCCACCACTGTGTCCCTTTCCCATGGCTCCCCTGGCAATGCAGCAGGTTGCAGTTGGATCACCTTGGCATTGCCATTGTGCTATGTCATCATTCTTGGTATTTGTCTGTGGACCGCCGTCTATGTTCTCTGTTGACATGTGAATGTGTCATGACTGTGCTCATCATTGACCCTACAGTGGTGTATCAGTTTGCATAGGAATTACATGGGTGTGTATTGTGGGATGTAATTACCCATGCATCCTAGCCCTACCTCAAAACTGTGCAGTACTGACATGAAAACATCATAATGGCCAGAGCTTCCCAGAAAATGCACAGGGAAATGCAGGAAGAATAGGCTGCCACCCATTTTTGCCGATGTTATGGGCACAGAAGGACGCTGCCTAAAACCACCATTGGACTACCCGCACAGTAGTCTGAAACCATTGGGAATGGCAATGCTGATTGCCAAATGCAACCTAGAATTGTGGGGAATTCATTTCTTAAATCCCAAAAATGGGTGCAGTACCAGTACTCACCACTATCCAAAAGCCGGCGTTTTAAAACCACTCTGTTTCCCTGAAGGCAAGTCAAAATGCCTATTTTCAAACATTGCAATATGTGCAAAATATTTACTGAACACCAGCAGACATTTGGCAGAATGGAGTTTTGTGTGCCTACAAAATCTGGGAAATGAAGAGCCCAAAAACAATGCTTATAACAAAAATGCTATGGAGTCAGCAGCTTAAGCCTAACTGCAACTGGATTTAAAACCACCAAAATCGAAAATGTTAAATTAAATGAGTGACCTATGTTTGGTGTCACATGCCTTTGTAACTGTTGAAATGTCATAGTTTTGCACTTAGAATCAGCATTCTAGCTGCATGTGTAAAATTACAAGTTATTTTAAAAGCAACAAAAAGTTAGCTGAAGGTCTGGCTTAAGGAACTTAATTTTGCCTAGCAACGGATCCCATCAGGAGTGAAACTTGAGTCACAACTATGTTCCCAGGCCAACCTTCCTTTTGCTGCCCACAATAAGGATATGCCATCTATCTGATAATTGAATTTCCTGTGCTCTGCCAGAGAGTGAACAAAGCCCTCTCCACTCAGGCAAAGGTTTTTATTACAGACGTCGTAAAAAGTGGCTTCCTCCTGGAGAAGCTGGGAGGGGCACTGCCTGTGAGAAGCAAGCTGGCTTGGCAGAAACTGGAAAGACTGGTTTCTGTACCATGTGACCTGAAAAGACACACCCCTGCAGCAAGGATATGGTTTTATAAAAAGGGGGATAATTCATAGTGCGGACATGTGAAAATTTTATAAATGATACCATAATTCTTGTGATTTTTCTGCCCACAGTTTAAGACGTGGTAGGAACCGGTGGTATGTTCAGGGGGGTTTTAGCGGAAAAGTGGATATTACTCTAAATGTGTGCATGTTAAAAATCTGAAACTTCATCAGTTAATGTCCCTACCCCCTGCACACATGTATGTAAAGTTGGGTCCATGTCGGAAATTGAAAAAGCAGTTAAAAAGTCAATTATGTACACTCTTTGAATGCAAGCTCCGAGAATGAGCAGATTTGGACATAGACATGGCTAAATTCAGCCACACCATGTATATGTAATTTCAAACAACTGTGTAACTCTGAAGTATGGATTTTGATCATATATATATTTGGGTGCACAGATGATAAGGGAGGTTGTTTCAAGAGATCATAAAATGACATCAATCTGACTCACAGTTCAGTTTGCCAATCAAGCGGAGGAATGGAAGCCTGACCAATGACGAATGAGAGGGGCAAGTCTAGTGATGCAACACACACACCCATTCTCAAGAAACAGATAAAAGCAGAGAGTCAGGACACATAGGGACATTCAATTTCATCTGCCGCTGGAAGCCCTGCCGGAAAAATCCATACTTACCTCCATCAAACTCCAGAAAGCCAAACTAGAGACTTCAATCTATCCAGAGCAGAGACCAGACCAGAGAGAAAGCAGTGCTGTGCCTAGCAGAGACCAGACCAGAGAGAAAGCAGTGCTGTGCCTAGCAGAGACCAGACCAGAGAGAAAGCAGTGCTGTGCCTAGCCGAGACCAGACCAGGCGCTGTGAGCAGAATCCGGAAAGACCTGACCAGACTGAAGATCGTGACCAAGTCGCTTTCCTGTTCAAAATCTCTTGTGAGTACTTAGCAAAACTCAGAACACATCTCTTAGTTTAAATTCATCTAATTCAATCTATTTAACCTAAGTAGAACTGCCTCCTATCTGTCACCTGTCATTTCTAGTAAAATTTGTCATTTTGAAAAAGTGTGCGTTTAAAATTTACAAAACCAAAAACGACCTTTACTAAATTACTCATATCTCCGCAACCGTTTGGGCTAGAGACTTGCAATAACTTTCATTTGGAACCTGAGATCCTAGGCTTTCCTAGGACCCCAAAACGGTAGAGATAGTCCTTGCGGTTCCTCTGTAATAGCGCTCGGCGCATCCGCGAATTTTGCCGCGATTTGCAATTTCTTCACATGTAAAAAAACTGCTGCTGCCTGATTTCATTTGCCAGAAATTCGTTTAACCTGCTAACTATCCCTGCATCATTGCTAGTGTGAGCCTGGACTAATATTAACTAGATACCACTCATCCTGAACCTCTAAAAGGGAATTAAGAGCGTTTCCAGCATATTTCTCATTCATTGCTAGCACCTATCAAAGCATTTGCCTGTGTTTTCAAACTTCTGTTTAAGCTTGCTGGATTGAACTGAATTACAGTTGATTGCATTTCTGAGAACTGTGTGTTTTCCTTCCATTTCCTTGCCTTGCATCAAGGGGGGGAGGGGAGTAGCCAGAGAAAAGTGATTACATTGTTTGGTTGAAATCATATTGCGTATTTTCTGTACTGCATTCATTGAATATTGCATCCACCTGAGCCTATATAAAGCATCCTCTACCACATTATACTTTTGTTCCTATTTACCAGTGTGCTACCTTATCCATTTCATGTCAACTCATTAGTGATTAAAGAAGTGTGCTAGTGCCAGATTCTCCGTTGTTGATCTTTATCATATCAGATTAAGTGTGCTATTCAATTATTAATTTATTATAAAGTGTCATATATATATCTATTGTTTAAATTATCAAATAAACCCTTTTAACTTGCAAAACAGAACTACTTCTTGGCTCAGTGGGGTCAGGGGGATTCCAAGAGAGGGGTGTTATATAGGGGTAGTCATCCAGAACGCATGAACTGGACCTAAAGATATATCAATAAGGGTTTTCATTCAGTATTCTAGACTAGGCGTTAACTTAGCTGTAGTGCTGAATTGAATCCTCTTACAAAGTGGGGGCTCGAGCCGAGACGTTGGGTTAGATTTACCAGTTGTGCAGCTTAATACAGTGTGCTAACTGACGGGATACATACATCCGGTCGGATCACCACGCTGCATTACGCTGTGAAGCATTCCTCAAAAGGGACACTCCAAGAAAAGTTCTGTTCTGCAAAAATAAAATACAAACTTCTGTAAGTCAGGACAGAGACCAATCTCTAGAATGACGACCTTAGTAGACATGAAAATAGCCAGAGAGCACCTCTTGCATAAGCTATTTGTGAGAGGTGAATGGACCGAACAGGGCCAGGATGCGTGGTTGCAGGCCATCACACAACAGGTCACTGAAACAGGGTCAGATATATATAGAGATCAGGGTCCCTTACATGTGGCCCTGAGTGAACTATATATGGCTCCTAAAGCCAAAGATGAACACAATAAGATTGCCAGGGTAGCGGCGTATTTATATTTACATATGGGAGCCGTGCAGGACAAATGTGCTGAAGGCCAAGATCTGGCGAGTAGGCAACTGCTGGCATTACAGAAGGTCCAATCTGACCTGGTCTCTTCTGAGCAGAGGCTGCAGAGGAGCCAGGAGTCAGAAAATGACAGCAGACTGTACATCACTAAAATGAGGGAGGATATGGATGTGCTGCAAAAGGAAAAGTCAGAACAGGATACCAGATTTCTGGCCCTGCAGAAGGAGCACCAAGATAGTTTGGAATCCTTACTGCAGAGCCAGAAAAAGCTGGAGCAACAGATCAATTTCAACAGGGCATGCACAGAGCAGGTAGCCACCCTGCAAATCCAACTAGACAGAGAGAAAGAGGAGAGCAATAAACTGATCCTGAAAGACCTGGATACCCAGGCAGAGTTTGATCAGGAGCGCCAGAAAGCTGGTGCCTTCCAAAGGCAAAGGGACGACCTGGCGGCACAAATGCAGGCTCTTAGTCAGGAAAGAGACGCCTTAGGCCAGGAAGTCTGCCATTTAAAAAGGAAAATGGAAGAAAATCACCTGGCCCACCAGGGACTGGGTGACCTCCAAAAAGAAAACCAGAACTTGCTAGAGCACACCAGGAGGGTGGAGGATGCTCTAGCAAGAAAGGAGCAGGCCAATAGGGACACAGCTCAGGAGGTAACCCTCCTGCAGCAAAGACTGGCCCAGTTCTCCAGGACCAACCAGGAAGCACAGAGGGAAAATGAGGCCCTCTGTCAACACAATGATAGGCTCCAACAGCAGGTAGCGATGCAGGAGAGACTGATAGAGTCGAGTAAGGCCTTAACTGAGGAACTGAAGGCACAAATGCAGGCTCTTGCATTGCAACAGGGAGCAGGGGCGGATAGAGATGAGGTTCGCTGGGAAATGGAAACTCCGGAGCATAACCTCAGGAGCCCTAGTACCAGAGGCCCTCATACCTCTCAGTCCCTGGACTCTGCCACCCCCATGTCCCCTGGCGCACATGAGCACAGGGCCACAGGGATGGCAGATTACTATCCAGCCAGAAGCATGGGGCTCATAGGCCAGTACCATCCAGGAATGGAGGGGTGGGCATCCGGGTATGGGCACCCAAGTACAATACAGTTCAGTGGGGAACCCCAGGAGAGTAGGCCCATTAAGGGCATCCTGAAAACCTCTGCCCAGTTAGGTCAGTGGAGGGGGTACCCATCAAATCCTGACAGCAAGGAGGAATCTGAAGACTCCTCTGAACTGCGCAGGACACAGGAGACCAGGTCCCCACATTCTGCCAGCCATTCCCAGGCTCGCAGAATCCGGGAAAACCTGGAAGAACAGACGGGAACCTCTGGGAGCAGTGCCTCTGAGTCCGACGAAGAATGGACAAGGGTTACCCGAACCAAAAAGGCCAATAAGGCAAAAAGGGCCTTGCTCAAGGACCCCTTAAAGCAGATTAAGGCGATCAGGAGCGTCATCACGCCTTACCATAAGAACGCTAAGTATTCTGTTTGGGAGCACTTAGAGTTGTTTGAACAAATGATGGAGACTTTCCATTTGAAGGACAGCCAAAGCTGCATTCAATATGTAAAGTGGACCTTCTCCCCGGAATACTCCAGTTTCTTTGCGGGGCTGGAGGACCAAAATCATTTAAGATGGTCCACCTATAAGGCGGCCATCCTGAAACATTTTTCTGTTCACAGAAATCCTCAAGAGGCTCGCAAGGCAGCCTACAATTTGCAATGTGGGGAGGATCAGGCCCCACAAGAATTTGTGCAGGAGTTAAAGCGGGCTTTTGCACAGACCACAAGAAGGGTGCGCACGGATAGCCGTGAATTTATAAACACGTTTTTCCATGCCTTGCCCAAATATATCATGACCCAGCTCGTGAGGGATTTTCACGAGAAAAGATCTTTAGACTGGGTCATTGAACAGGCTACCCGCATCTATGAGGTGCAGAAGCCCATAGAAAATAAAAGCAATGCCCAGAAAAACCCCAAAGCCAACAGCACCCCTGCTGCTGCCAAGGTGGCAGAGGTAAAGGTCACCCCCGTTTTGGATTTGGAGATGGGGGGGCCTAAAAACCTACCTGCACCTAATAATGCTAGGCCCAGAAGGTCCTCTGGCCAGTCGCAGACAGGGAGCCAGGGAGGCAGCCCCACAAATGGGGTCCCTCGCTCTCCTGACTATGTAAGTCCTCGCTACAAAGGTAACAGACCCATCCTGGGTTATGTATGGACTCCTCCAGCCCAAGGGGGGGGATCCAGCCAAGCACCTAACCCAGGGAACTTCCCTCCAAACTTCCCACAGGAGGGCAGAAATTTACCAAACCCTGGGCAGAACTTTTTCCCCAGATATCCACCCGACTTCCAACCCCAAAATCATCCATCCTTCTTTCCTCAATTCCCTGAGCCCAGACCACTGAATCCGGGAGAGGGGAGGCCAAGGGTGGAGGGGTACCAAAATCTTCCCAACCAGGGGTACTACCAGAGGAGGGACAGCTACCCTTCCCGGGATCAGCCCAGGGGAGAAAACAGGGCCCCGTATCAGCCTGAGCGGGTTTCCCAGTTAGAGCGCCAGGTTCAAAACATGGCGCGGGATATGGGTCATATACTGAGGGCACAGCAGAACCCTCAGATCAGCATGCCGGCGCAGAACGCACCCAACTCTGGACCTGGTGCTCCAGAACAATGACGGGGGCAGCACCCCGATAAATCACCGGTTCCCAGGGAGGAGGCACAAAGGGAAGGGGGGTGTAAAGCCTTGGAGGAAGCTTCCTTCCTCACTTGTAAACAGCCCCTGGAAACCCGGGAACCGGAAACAAAATCTCTTGCCCCTGAAAGTCTGCCTCCTAAGGAGCAGAGGGGGGTAGGAGAAACAAAAGACCCAAACAGACTCAGTTTGAGGAGGAGGTACAGATCTTCCAATTTGAGGGAGAGGGATCCTCAGAGGATCCTGGGAAAAGGATCTTCTCCTTCAGAGAGGGGGGAACTCCTCCCAAAGAAAAATGGGTCCCTAGGGATGCAAATCCAGACTGGGGAGATGTGGAGACTGAGCTACCGCCGCCCACCATCTCATCCCAGAACCAACAGCAAGAAAATCCCCTGGTTCAAACCCATCCTGGCGACTGCCTCCAAAAAGGGGGGGGCGGCCCAGAAACGGAGCCAGGGGAACCCACAATGGCTCTGATCTCCAGTTGCAAATTTTTTCTTTCAGATTCCCAAGACTCTCCACAGAATTCTGCCCAAATCTCCTCGCTAGCGATGTCCAAAACCAGAAAATTAGCCCACCAGTTGTCCAAAAATGTACATTATCTGTGCCCCCTTGAGGAGAAGGAGGGAAGATATTATGCCCCGGTACAAGTACAGGGGCAGGGTACAATCTCAGCACTGGTGGACACTGGATCTCAAGCTACCCTTCTGTCCAGAAGGGCCTTTGACGAACTGAATGCAGGAAGGGGAGAGAATTACCAAATTCCTCTCACCTCTCTTCCTGGACAACTGCAGAACTTTGACGGGAAGGAAATTCCCGTCGAGGGGACGGCAGACTTGGACATTAAGATCGGGCGACATAAGTTGAAACACCCGGTCATAGTTGTGACCCCAGAGGGCACCCCTTGTTTACTAGGGAATGACCTCCTGAGAAGGTTGTCACCCCTAATAGATTGCGTAAACAAGGTCCTCTGGACTCAGACTAGCCGACCCATAAAATTAAAACAGAGTGTCAACCATGTTAGTTTAAACGGCACATGCCACATGGTTGAACAAAAATCTGACCAAGTAGAATTTCACTTCCAGAACAACCAAATTCCAGACGTGACGGTAATAGCAGTAGGACAACAGACTGGTGATGGGGGGTCCTCTCTATTTCTGAAAATCAACCTTCCTTCCAGTCTAAAGTGGTATTCCACGCTGGAAGGAAACACTCTGAAATTCTATACTAATCCACAATCAGAAACCCCCACTCCTATAGTCCAGAAAGATGTGAAATCAGCTCAAAGCCTGGCTGATATTCAGCAAATTGGAGAGCAGTTGTTCATCCCTGTTCAGTTAAATGATGGGAAGGACTCTGTTCTCGCTCGAGTGTGTGTGAACAACGGTAAGAGCTTCATCAGCGAAGCCATGTTCCGCCAACTCCCAAAAGATCCAGCCATTCCCACCTTCAAACTGATAGACAAATGGGAAATGGACCTGGAAGCACCTGACTCCAAACATCTCCTGCCAAGCAGGTGTATGCTCAAAATCTCCATTGGCAACAAGAGCATCGTCCATAATTGTTGGGTCGTGCGAGACGTCACTGCCGCCTTTTACTTAGGCAGTGACATTCTCAATCGCTTTGCCATTAGTTTGGACCTAATAAACTTCAAAGCTTGGTCCCGATTAGCGGATAATCCCATGGGCTTTGATGATCCAGAAAAAGCATTTAGGTCAGCTCAATTGCTACCTTATGCAGTTGAAATTCAGGTTAAAGAGGAAGTCACCATCCCAGAAAGGACCCGACAATTCTCCCTGGAAGTGAAAGTTAAAAGGGGACAAGAGTTGAAAAACCCTGATGCTTACATACATCTAAATGCTTCTTTCCAACAGCAAGGGTTGGGGGTAAACCCAACACCATTAGTCAACATAGAACATGACACCATTCCAATAGAGGTGGATAACAGCGACTTAAAGAGTATTACTCTAGCCGCAGGCACCATTATTGGAATGGCGGTTGATGACCGACATTTCTCCATTGAGCTTAGAAATGAACTGTTAGGACCAATCCCTAAGGACTGTTTTGACAGTGACAGTGAGGACAATACAACACCAGACAGGATTTTCACCCGGCATGGGGGGAACTTCCTGGTGTACACTTCCTGCCCCTATGGTAAGGAAGATGTGACGTGTGACTTCAGGAGGGATGAGGTGATTTTCCAGGTACATGAGGGCTGCCTTTCCCACCTGAAGCCTCCGGTCCAAATCAGCACTCTGACCAGGGACTTCTCCACCCAGTTGGAGGAGGCCGCTGAGATAGCCAAACCAGAAGTCTTTCCAGGCTTCAGGCAGATGGTGGAAGAGAGAGTCAACCTAGCTGATGCCTGTGTGACCCTGGAACAAAAGCAAAAGTTGAAACAAGTTTTCTTGGATTTCCAAGATCTCTTTGCGGTAGACTCATATGACTGTGGTCGCACTGACATCCACACAACAACAATCCCCATGGACCCTGGCATGACTCCTGTGTTTGTGAAGCAATATCGCTTGCCTCTCGCATCAATGGAGTCCCTTACTGAAATAATTAAGAACCTTGAGTCCCGGGGAATAATCCGTCCAGTCCACAGCACCTTCAATAATCCGGTGCTGGGAATATTGAAGCCAAACGGCCAGTGGAGACTCTGCGCTGACCTCAGGGAGCTCAACAAACGGGTCCACACTTCCCGATGGCCTCTTCCCTACATTGACCAAGGGCTGGCCCAGATTCAGGGGTCACAGGTATTCACTGCAATAGACCTGACCAATGGATACTGGACTGTGCCTGTCAGTAGGGAGGACCAATACAAGCTGGCTTTTACCTTTGGGGGCCAGCAGTACACCTGGACCCGGACTCCCTTCGGATACCTCAACTCCGGCAATGAATTCAACATTTTCCTACATAAGGCCATGCCCGACCTGGGTACGAGGGGTAACCTGGCTTATGTAGATGATGTCCTCATCAAAAGTTCATCTGTGGAGGAACACATAGCAGAGATCCGTTATGTTCTGACACAGTTGAGGGCCGCCGGAGCAAAACTTTCCTTTCAGAAAGCACAGTGGTGTAGAACCCGTGTTAATTTCTTGGGGCATGAGATTACTCCTCAGGGTCTCTGTCCCCAGGAAAAGAAAGTGGAAGCACTTCAGAAACTGAAAGACCCCACAACTCTGCGGGAACTAAGGAGCCTCCTTGGACTGACTAATTACAGCAGAAAGTTCATTGAGGGCTACGCAGAGATCACCAGACCCCTGATTCATCTCCTGAAGGGGGGGTCAAGTGGGAATGGGGTCCAGAACAAGCCGAGGCAGTAAAACAACTTAAAAGAAGCCTCTCACAAGCGCCTTGCCTAGCTTACCCTGTCAGAAACAAGGAGTTCTTCCTGGAGACGGGGTTCTCTAATACGTGCTTGACGGCAGTATTATACCAAAAGCATGACAAGGTCAATAAAGTAATCTCCTATGCGAGCAAAACTTTATCCTCTGTGGAGGAAAAATTCAACGATTGTGAGAAGGCACTCCTGGCAACGGTGTGGGCATTGAAGAATTACCGCCCGTTTATCCAGGGGGAACACATCATAGTGGAGACTCCACACCAGCCTCTGCAATATCTCCAAAGTGACAGAATCCGGGCCGGAAATGTGAGTAATTCCCGAATTACTTCCTGGATTCTGTCAATGCAAGGCTTTCCTGTGGAGGTCAGATATGGCCAAAACAAGAAGAGTCCCCTCGCGCAAGGTCTGGCTGACTTGCATGATTGTGCCAGAGAAAACTGTCTCGAGGACGAAAGTCTAAAAATAAAGGACAACATGGAGGCATACCTTAATTCCCCCCACAAAGTCTTTGAAGAGGACAAGTGTGAGGGAATGCCCACTGTCTATGTGGATGGATGCTCTTACCATGTTGACAACGACGGGGAGAAAGAACTGGTGGCTGGCGTAGGGAATGCATGGGTGAATGAGTCCCCAGAACCCTCCGCTGGATACAAAATTGGTCCCCGAAGTAGTCAGGTGGCAGAATTGATGGCTGTGCATCAGGCCATCCTCACTGCTATCCAGCATCAACTCCACGAACTGGTCATGATCACAGATTCGGATTATGTACGGAACGGGTTCGTGGAGCACCTGGTTAATTGGAAGACCAGAGGCATGGTATGTGCTAACAACAAACCCTTGAAACATGGGAAGTTGATCCAAAACATTGATGATCTGGTCACCTCGAATGGGATGACCATCTATTGGAAGAAGATCAAGGGTCATTCCAAAGTAGAGGGACCAGACAAAACTGGAAATTACTTAGCTGATCAGTTGGCCAAGACCGGGGCCATCCAAGGGGATCTAATTGAGATTGAGTCCCTGTTGGGGGAAATCCAGGTCACTGCTATCACTAGGTCCCAGACAAATGCTCACAACGACCTTTCAATTGCACAATGGAGTAAGGAGACCCCTGATGCTGATTTGATTACCGCTCAGAAGGGGGATCCAATTATTGGTAAATTTTACCAGCACCTTGAGGACCCTGAGAACTTTCCCCTGACGGATACCGATTACATTGGGAAAGAGGACCTAAGAGTGTTGATGAAATGTCCAAAAATGTTCCGGATCCAAGACGGTTTGCTGGTAAGGAAATCCAAAGCTGGCCACGATCAGTGGGTGGTTCCTACCTCATTCCGAAGCCTGATGTTAAGTCACGCCCATGATGCGGCCACCGCCGGTCATAGGGGGTTTCACACAACATTGGAAATCTTAAGAGAGGTTGCATACTGGCCACACATGGGCCAGGACCTCAACCAATATTTGAAGGGGTGTCTTGTGTGTGCACAATTTCAGCCGACATCCCTCACACACCGGGCGCCTTTACAAAAGAGGGGAATGACACTGCCATGGTCAGATTTACAAATCGACTTTGTAGGCCCTGTGATTCGCTCGGCTAGGGGGAATAAGTACATGTTGACCGTGACATGCTTGTTTACCAAGTGGGTGGAATGTCTCCCAGCCCCAAATTGCAAGGCAGAAACTGCAGCGGCCTTGATGATTAACCACATCTTTTCCCGTTTTGGTCTACCTCAAAGGATTGAGTCAGACAGAGGTAGCCACTTCACCAGTGAAGTAATGACAAAGATGTGGGAGATACTGGGGGTCAAGAGAAAGCTGCATATTGCTTATAGACCAGCTTCTTCTGGGGCAGTAGAGAGATATAACCGGACAATTGTGAGCATATTAAAGAAGTTTGTGGCAGATTCTGGGCCAAGTTGGGATATCCGATTACCTCTGGTCCTAATGGCCATCAGATCTACCCCTTCATCTGCAACCAAAATGTCACCATTTGAGTTGATGACTGGGCGCAAGATGGTGCTTCCGCAGCATTTGCTCTACAGGACCCAAGAGCAGACACTGATAAATGCCTCCACTACTCATGAGTATGTGGAGAATTTAAGGAAACACCTTCAACATGCTTTTGCTTATGCTCAGCGGAATCTAGAAAGATCGGCTGATAGCATGAAGACCCATTATGACCTGAAAACTTCCAGGAAGGAATATCAGGTGGGAGACCGGGTCTATCTATACAACTTCCAAAGGAACCAGGCCAAGCAGCGCAAATTTTTGCCTACATGGAAGGGACCATTTGAGATCATCGATAAGATCTCCCCTGTGGCCTACAAGATCCGCATCCCCAAAGGCGGTTCGGCAGAGGGGGAAGACAAGTGGGTCCACATAAACCAGTTGAAATGTTGCCATCCCAGGCACACTCTGCAACAACTGGAGGAATCCTCTGGAATCCTAGCGGGTACTGTCGCAGACTAATTCAGTTCCAATCATAAAACATACCACATCTAGTCTCTAAAATATTGTGATTTGCATGAAACTGTCTCTTAGTTATACTGTTTTTTATCAAAATAAGAATGTAATGTTTCGTGATGATGAAATGCATATGCTGCCCCACTATCTCAACGGTGGTGGAAAAAACGTCTATGAATAGGTATTGCCGCTCTTCCTTTATCATCCTAGGAGAGATGAAACCATGAAGGATGACCAAGAAGGACGATCCGGAGACCGGGAGCAAAGACACAACGGGCCCAGTGGACCGCCCAATATTCCCATCAGGACCGGCGAGGAGAACCGATCGATCAGTACCGGATGGAGGAAAAGATGCTGAACTGTGCCATCTATTGGAAGAAGATGAGGAAACATCCCAGGTCTTGCGAGTCCCATTCGTGAAACCGAATGGCCATCGCAAGAGGGGGGCTTGTGGGATGTAATTACCCATGCATCCTAGCCCTACCTCAAAACTGTGCAGTACTGACATGAAAACATCATAATGGCCAGAGCTTCCCAGAAAATGCACAGGGAAATGCAGGAAGAATAGGCTGCCACCCATTTTTGCCGATGTTATGGGCACAGAAGGACGCTGCCTAAAACCACCATTGGACTACCCGCACAGTAGTCTGAAACCATTGGGAATGGCAATGCTGATTGCCAAATGCAACCTAGAATTGTGGGGAATTCATTTCTTAAATCCCAAAAATGGGTGCAGTACCAGTACTCACCACTATCCAAAAGCCGGCGTTTTAAAACCACTCTGTTTCCCTGAAGGCAAGTCAAAATGCCTATTTTCAAACATTGCAATATGTGCAAAATATTTACTGAACACCAGCAGACATTTGGCAGAATGGAGTTTTGTGTGCCTACAAAATCTGGGAAATGAAGAGCCCAAAAACAATGCTTATAACAAAAATGCTATGGAGTCAGCAGCTTAAGCCTAACTGCAACTGGATTTAAAACCACCAAAATCGAAAATGTTAAATTAAATGAGTGACCTATGTTTGGTGTCACATGCCTTTGTAACTGTTGAAATGTCATAGTTTTGCACTTAGAATCAGCATTCTAGCTGCATGTGTAAAATTACAAGTTATTTTAAAAGCAACAAAAAGTTAGCTGAAGGTCTGGCTTAAGGAACTTGATTTTGCCTAGCAACGGATCCCATCAGGAGTGAAACTTGAGTCACAACTATGTTCCCAGGCCAACCTTCCTTTTGCTGCCCACAATAAGGATATGCCATCTATCTGATAATTGAATTTCCTGTGCTCTGCCAGAGAGTGAACAAAGCCCTCTCCACTCAGGCAAAGGTTTTTATTACAGACGTCGTAAAAAGTGGCTTCCTCCTGGAGAAGCTGGGAGGGGCACTGCCTGTGAGAAGCAAGCTGGCTTGGCAGAAACTGGAAAGACTGGTTTCTGTACCATGTGACCTGAAAAGACACACCCCTGCAGCAAGGATATGGTTTTATAAAAAGGGGGATAATTCATAGTGCGGACATGTGAAAATTTTATAAATGATACCATAATTCTTGTGATTTTTCTGCCCACAGTTTAAGACGTGGTAGGAACCGGTGGTATGTTCAGGGGGGTTTTAGCGGAAAAGTGGATATTACTCTAAATGTGTGCATGTTAAAAATCTGAAACTTCATCAGTTAATGTCCCTACCCCCTGCACACATGTATGTAAAGTTGGGTCCATGTCGGAAATTGAAAAAGCAGTTAAAAAGTCAATTATGTACACTCTTTGAATGCAAGCTCCGAGAATGAGCAGATTTGGACATAGACATGGCTAAATTCAGCCACACCATGTATATGTAATTTCAAACAACTGTGTAACTCTGAAGTATGGATTTTGATCATATATATATTTGGGTGCACAGATGATAAGGGAGGTTGTTTCAAGAGATCATAAAATGACATCAATCTGACTCACAGTTCAGTTTGCCAATCAAGCGGAGGAATGGAAGCCTGACCAATGACGAATGAGAGGGGCAAGTCTAGTGATGCAACACACACACCCATTCTCAAGAAACAGATAAAAGCAGAGAGTCAGGACACATAGGGACATTCAATTTCATCTGCCGCTGGAAGCCCTGCCGGAAAAATCCATACTTACCTCCATCAAACTCCAGAAAGCCAAACTAGAGACTTCAATCTATCCAGAGCAGAGACCAGACCAGAGAGAAAGCAGTGCTGTGCCTAGCAGAGACCAGACCAGAGAGAAAGCAGTGCTGTGCCTAGCAGAGACCAGACCAGAGAGAAAGCAGTGCTGTGCCTAGCCGAGACCAGACCAGGCGCTGTGAGCAGAATCCGGAAAGACCTGACCAGACTGAAGATCGTGACCAAGTCGCTTTCCTGTTCAAAATCTCTTGTGAGTACTTAGCAAAACTCAGAACACATCTCTTAGTTTAAATTCATCTAATTCAATCTATTTAACCTAAGTAGAACTGCCTCCTATCTGTCACCTGTCATTTCTAGTAAAATTTGTCATTTTGAAAAAGTGTGCGTTTAAAATTTACAAAACCAAAAACGACCTTTACTAAATTACTCATATCTCCGCAACCGTTTGGGCTAGAGACTTGCAATAACTTTCATTTGGAACCTGAGATCCTAGGCTTTCCTAGGACCCCAAAACGGTAGAGATAGTCCTTGCGGTTCCTCTGTAATAGCGCTCGGCGCATCCGCGAATTTTGCCGCGATTTGCAATTTCTTCACATGTAAAAAAACTGCTGCTGCCTGATTTCATTTGCCAGAAATTCGTTTAACCTGCTAACTATCCCTGCATCATTGCTAGTGTGAGCCTGGACTAATATTAACTAGATACCACTCATCCTGAACCTCTAAAAGGGAATTAAGAGCGTTTCCAGCATATTTCTCATTCATTGCTAGCACCTATCAAAGCATTTGCCTGTGTTTTCAAACTTCTGTTTAAGCTTGCTGGATTGAACTGAATTACAGTTGATTGCATTTCTGAGAACTGTGTGTTTTCCTTCCATTTCCTTGCCTTGCATCAAGGGGGGGAGGGGAGTAGCCAGAGAAAAGTGATTACATTGTTTGGTTGAAATCATATTGCGTATTTTCTGTACTGCATTCATTGAATATTGCATCCACCTGAGCCTATATAAAGCATCCTCTACCACATTATACTTTTGTTCCTATTTACCAGTGTGCTACCTTATCCATTTCATGTCAACTCATTAGTGATTAAAGAAGTGTGCTAGTGCCAGATTCTCCGTTGTTGATCTTTATCATATCAGATTAAGTGTGCTATTCAATTATTAATTTATTATAAAGTGTCATATATATATCTATTGTTTAAATTATCAAATAAACCCTTTTAACTTGCAAAACAGAACTACTTCTTGGCTCAGTGGGGTCAGGGGGATTCCAAGAGAGGGGTGTTATATAGGGGTAGTCATCCAGAACGCATGAACTGGACCTAAAGATATATCAATAAGGGTTTTCATTCAGTATTCTAGACTAGGCGTTAACTTAGCTGTAGTGCTGAATTGAATCCTCTTACAGTATGTGTGCGGCTGTTTCTGGTTGACCCATGCTGACTTCATGTTTCTGTAAATGTTGTGTATGCCACACATGCTTTCACACTGTTGACCGATGTCAATGTTCTATATCTGCTTTCCCACAGTTGCTGAAGCTGACAAAGAGGATGGAAGCAGTGATATTGAGTGTGGACGCAGGGACCAGGCCACAAGAGCAAGGCACTGACCCCAGCCACCCCCGTGACACCTCCTCTTAGGGGAGTGATGTGGCTGAAGGTGCACCTGGACCATCGTGCATGGCTGCTGGTGGTAAGTCCGAGGAGGTGTAGGAGCAGGGGACACCTCAGCAGTGGTGGGACAGGGTGGTTACACACATGGGCCTTCCACAGGGGAAGACACCCTGGAGTCATACAGGTTTATGAGGATGCAGTTGGAGGAGGTGGCTATTGTAGGCCAGCCCATGGGTTGAGATGGGGGTGTTGAGGAGGGCATGCATGCTGCAACCCTTTCCCGGGGGTATGAGCCAGGCCACCATGGAGGTACCTTCACAAAATCCTGACCCTGGGCCATCAGATGCAGCAGTGCCCATCTTTCGGGATGCCTCTACTCAGACCAGCATCCTCATACCAGCCGATGTGTCCATCCAAGATCATGTGCTGCTGGCTGCTTTCACGAGGCGCACCGCAGTCAAACATCATGTTGTACAGGATACTCCTAGCATGCTTTTACATCATCACAGTGGTCTGTGCCAGCTCATGGCCTAGCTGGCAACAGCAATGTTCTTGGGTGGGCTCTGTGGGATGTTCTCTGTAGTGACCCGATCCTCAGCTTCCTACTCTCTGCACCAGTCATCCTCATGGGTGCCTTCAGGACAACATTCCAGACCAGCCACCTGTGCACAAGTCCCCCAACTGCCACCCCATCGGGTTGAGCAAACATCCCTGTCGGAGGTGGGAGTCCCTTGAACATTGGATGAGGTGATCACTGTGCCTACCGAGATACCAACACAGATAGAGGCAGTGGAAGGTCAGCAGGCACCTCAGAACAGGACAAGTGCTGTATGCCCCAAACGACAGTCATCAAGTCGGAGGGTGTACCTACACTGCATACACTCTGCACAGTGGCAGCGGGTGGCAACCATGAGAAGGCAGACGTCACAGCAGATACCAACCCGAGGAGGCATGTGGCACCTTTGAGGCAGGAGGACCATAGGGGGTCCATGCAGGCTTTGTCATCTGTGTTCAGGCTCTACCAGAGGCAGCTGGTGGCAGAGAGGCAGTGGGCAAGGGAGGCTGCAGTGATGGTGGCCAGGGCATAGATGGTGCTGCGATGAACACTGAGGCGAGCTGCCATCCTGAAGGCAACTTGCAGGTCGGCAGAGGAGGCAAAGCACCAGATGGTGTCCACCCTGCAAGCCTTCCAGGCAACAATGGAGGTCCACCTAAGGGAGGAGGATGTTTCTTGTGGCTCAGCCCTGGTCAAAAAGTTGTCTGAGGTTGGAAAAGACTAGCCCTCTGCCTTTGTAAATAGTTATTCAGGATGAAGTTTCTTTTGTGACTTTTTTTTTCTTCCCCAGACTTTTATGACATTCCTTCCATTTTATGTATGTAGTTACATTTCAATGTAGGTTTTACATCACTTCATTCCACGCTTCATGCAGTCTATATGTCTGTCTACCCGTTTGATTTTTTTAATGTTCTTCCTGTGCATCTGTTCATTATCAGTCATGGGTAGTGTGGCCTGACTGTGTGTGTCATGTTGATGCTGTGATGTTTGCTGGTGGAGGGGTGTACATGTGCCTGACATGTGGGGGTATGACTATCAGATATCTTGAGGGTGCACTGGATGATTTTCATATTCCATTCTGTTTGCAGGGCACTGCATGTTCAATGTCAGAATGTCAGCATTGTTGGCGTGGAGGCTTCAGTTGTGTGTGTGATGGTGTACATATGGGTATGGGTGTGGTAATGTGGGGAGGCCTTATGATGGTTTTTGTTGTCTCTCATAGATGGATTGCCTCCTGTTCATGTGTATTTCCACGTAGTCCACATGTTTTCATTGAGTGTACTATCTATGTGTAATCTGTATTGCCTCTGCAATTTTGCTACTGGAGGTGTGTGAAAGAAGACCGGTAGGGGGTGTCTGTACTTCTGCTCTCTATATGGTAGAAGAGAGGCACAGAAGACCCCAGCCAAGATTCTCTATTACGGTAGCAATGGACGAGCAATCAAGGCCTAGCTTCTCAGGAGGTGATGCAGGCTGGTTCTTAAGTACAGTGTAGTCCACAAGCCCCCACAAAGGAATGTCCACACACTGTATTGGTTAGAACACAGTCTTTATATAATCAATATTCAAGGTTATGTACACTTATCATAATAACTCACTTTGTACTTAGGAAAATCAACAATGGCAAATATATACAATTCTAAAGTGGTACCACCCTTTGTATTAGATCTCATTAAAGTGCATCAACAATACTGTAACAATGTCACACAGATCAATAGAGTGAAACCAGCAATAGAGAGAGGAGAGAAAATAAGATGGTTGAGCAATAGGCAGAATACTGGCCCCTACCACTAGGCAAAGTTCTGTGTGGAGATCCCCCCACCTGGGCAACCTGTAAAATAAAGATATAGCACAAGCCCAGTCCATATATTGTTCTGCAAGTCTTATTCCCTCCTATAATGTTTTTACCCCCCCAATGTACCTGGTGGAGTCGAGTTCTTCGAAGAGGCGTCGACAGATCCTTCTTGAGCGACCCCCTTTCAAGCGGGAGTCACGGATCGTCGAGAGGCGTCGAGAAGCGTCGAGGAACTCGGTGTTCGGCGACGGGGAATCGACGGCCCTTCTTGAATGCCTTCCCTTTCAAGCGGGAGACACGGGGCGTCGAACGTCCATCGACAAACAGGGTAGAACGGCATCGATGAGGCGGCAGCTTCGTCCGAGCGGTGCTCGACGGCGTTGGAGCGTCGGCGTCCTGCAAGGCAGAGGCGTGCGGGGCACCTCGGTGACAATAGTTCTGGACCGCAAAGATTGTGGAGACGGAGGCCCAGCAAGGGCGTCGAGTCGTTCGAGTCTTTTTGGTCTTCGGGTGGCAGGGAACCCACCGGCAGGTTTCTCCTCGGCGCGTTGGTTGTCCTCGACTTTCTCCGCCAGGATAAAGCGGTCGACGGTGCGGACGAGGGAGTCCTTCGATTCGAATGTTCTTAGGCAAAGGAGCGGACGGCTCCGGTCGTCGGCGGCACCGCGTCAAGTGGTTCCCACGGCTGGGCAACACAACTTCGACGGGCCTCCAGCGGTTACACAAACCTGCGAACCCTGGTCGACGGCAATGGACTTCGACGGCGGCGATGTCCGGGTGCTTCACTTCGATCTCCTCGGCGGTCCCGTCTCGGGTCCGCAGCCTTTCGAGGGTCTGTCTTCCAGGGCGCTTCGGCGAAGATGGAGCGGTGCTCGATGGTCCCTCGGAGCACGGGAAGAGGGCGCCTTACCAGGTCCTCTCTTGGGTCAGTCTTCGACGATTTCGGCAGCTTTCGGATCGGTCGAAGCAAATGCAACAGCAAGTCTTCTTCTTCCAGCTGGACGTCGAGGATCAGCAGTTCCAGTTACTCTTAGAGTGGAGACTCAGCTCCAGAACGCTTCTGAACGCTTCTGAACGTTCCCTGAACCTTCTGAACGTTCCCTGAACCTTCTACCAGTGGTGAGAGGTCCCCAGATATACTATTCTGTCTCTCATCCACACTGCTGGCACACACTCAGCAGCCAATCATACAGAAGGGCATTCATGCAGTCAGTCAGCCAATCAGGCACACAGTGCATTCAGGCCACACTCCTCCCTTTCAGACACTCACAACAAGGAATGTGGATTGGGACAAGTACCCAGCCATTCAACACTACACAGTGCATTCAGGCCAGTTTCGGGCAGGGCTGTCTCAGTCTTTGTCTCTCATGCCAGAAACCAGACAACCACAACAAGGAGTGTATATTGGTCACACACTCCATTCACCCAGGTCCCACCCACAGGAGGTACCCACAACATACAGTCACTGGGAAGGCTCCAGTCAGTCTAGCTGGGCCTTCACAACAACACCATATATGGAACTTCCACCCAACAGCCAGTCAGGGGGAAGGGACAGAGTCAGGGCTTCCCAGGACTTTGGGAAACAAGGTAACAGGCAATAGAAAGCAAGAGGCCACAGGGGCCATCTTGTTTCCTATCAGGAATCAACTGATCCCAATGGCAGGGCCTGCGTATCCCAAAATGGAGGACACCCAGGGCACCTGTCAAATTCAGCATGGAGCTGCCACCAGCCCATACCCTGCTCTGTGGGCCACCCACAGGTGCCCAAAAACATACACTAGGGGCACAGGGTTGTACCCCTACCCATGGGTGCCATAAGGGTATCCCATGGGTCTGTTCACCAAACCAAAAGAGAGAACTGCACTGCCAAGGGTCCCACATGGACTCCTGGGCAGAAAACATGACAGAACACACGATAAAAAGCAGTAAAGGACAAGGATTCAGAGGCCCTGTCCCTCTGATGCATTTCCAGCATCACAAGGTGGTGTTTCTTTTGCATTGTTTTCATTTTAGGTCCGCTGTTGTTCTGGTGTCCCCTTTATGCATGTTTGGGATTGTGTTTGTGTCCACACTCGATTCAATGTAGTGTGTATTTGGCATTGTGGGTGCTGCAGTGCAAAGTGGGCTCAATGTTGATGGGTGGCCTGGACACATCACTTGTGCATTTGATATTTCATTGCTCTGTCGCTCCCATGTCATGGTCAACCACCCACGTACATCTGTAGTCACGCACTGCCTGCTCTCATGTCATGCACCACCTATGCCCCTGGAATGCCAATAAGTGCCACAATTGCTGTTTCAGTGTGTTGGCACACATTTCATGTCTCACTGAATCACAGACTCTCTGACTGGCTTCTTTTTTTTCATTTATTTTTATTGTATACGGTTTATACAAAAACCTGTACAAATATTAAATAAAATCAATGTGTCATTACCTACATACAGTTGGTTATAACAATTAAAACCCTAAAAACACACAAGTGGGTCGCATTTTCTTTCCTCCAATCAATTGTGCAAAATAGCAAGAGTGCAATTCAAGATAGTAACATATAAAATCAAAAACGTTTCAGCATAGCGACCAATGAGTATATACAAATTTAAAAATATGTAATTAAATCAAACTTTATGAAGCGCACATTCCTCCATTAATGTTATTTAGGGATCTGCAATTGTTTAAGGTCAATTGAGAGCCCAATTGATGACATAACTTCAATGCTAAAATGCATGACTAATACAAGGTAAAAATTGAGCCAAGCACTGGACATGATACTACACAATAACCAGTGTGAGCAATTCATCATTAATTATACTCAAGAGACATATGACTGATAAAACCAATGAAATGCTCTCACCCCACATGCATCGTTGCCAAAGAAAGTCCCTAGAAAAGCTGGTTTCCCCAATATTGAGTTTACCAAAGGCTAACATTCTAGCAGTTTCAAAATGCAAACAGAAAATAACAAGATGTTTTAAAGTTTCAAGTTGACTACTACACAAACAAAAACAACAAGTGCCAAAGGACTTGATAGCAGTTTTGGAATTCCAATATTGCATTCGATCATTGGTATGGAATTGATTAAGTTAAAATCTAATAAACATTGAATGAACTTTCTCACAGGGGAAACAAAGGAGATACGGGGATCACGGGTTTCACTTTTTAATAAATCAAGCATATTCCTTATATGAACTGTATCTGCTAAGAGCCTCAATAGTGTATGCCCAGTCGTATCCATAGAGTTTTATTTTTTTACGTGGGCTGGACATATGCTGAGGTCTTGAGTGTTTGCATGTATTTTATTCAGAAGAATTTTCATTTTCACATCAAACCGTGAAAGAGATGCAGGATATGCATCGCTAAGCATCTGGGATAAGTCTATGTACAACAAGTTGCGAGATGGCTTGATCATTTTCGAGTAGCTGTTCAACATTCTCCATTATTATTTTGAAGATAGAGAACTTAACCCAAGTTCAAGTGTAAGAATAGAATTGGTCAGTGAGTTAACTAATCCCAGAGTTTGTTTCGGATACGACCCTGAAGTTGATCCAGAATTTTATCTATATTCACCAGACACATGTCAAGGCCATATAACAGAATTGATTCTACCTTGAGGATGTAGAATTCTATAGCTGACATAACAGAAAATTCACAGTACTTTCTAAACATAATTTTCATTTGTAAGAGGAGCGGTCTGAGTTTTTGATTTAGAGAATTCCTCCTCATGGCTATTGAAGAGGTATCACAAAGATTATAAGCTAAGCACAGTAGTTCAAGTGAACATTCCATTGTGATGCCTTCTATTCACCAGTTGAAACAACAAACCTTTTTCCTATTAGTGAAGATGACAATCCTAGATTTTCTGGCATTCGAATGTAAATTTCATTTGTGTGCGTATTTCAAAAAAATGTGGAGTTTGTCTTGCAATCAAAAAGGCGTTTTTTCGGGGAAAAAAAATCAGGTCATCAGCAAATGCCATCCAGTGGAGACAGAGTTTGCCAAGTCAGACGGGAAAGATGTTAGCATGTTGCCAGATGTCGTTGTGATCGCACAGATAAAGATTGAAGAGGAGGCCAGGTTGCAGCCTTGTTTAACTCCTATACATTTGTTTTGATTTAAAAATATATCATACCTAACTTTTAGGATGGAAGCCCAAAGATGGGAATCAGATTTGAGTACACAAGATGGAATCCCACCAGGGCCTGCAGCTTTCGAATAGTTCAGTTAAGAAATTGCCCCCTGAACATCCTCCATGGACCATGGACAGTGCCCCATTATTGAAGTGTCATATTCTTATATGGGACATCGATATATGCAAGAGGAATTTAGTATATTTGCATCAGATGTTTTTTCCAAGACTCTGCTGAAATGGAGGAATTCATTGTAACAGCAAAAGGACTGGTAACATTTCTTATGGTTGCCCAAATAGATTTTGTGTTATGCTTACACAATTGTTGGATCATTTTTTGATTGTCAACAATGTGTAACTTACATTTTATTAATTTGATTTTGTTTTTATATGTCTGACAGATCTGTTTTTTAGAGCTTGTGTATTGTGCTTTTGTCAGCGCCAAAGCTCTAATATCCCACTGCTTTCTATTTTTCTGCCGTTTTAAGTTTGCAACATCCATATTGAATGTATGATTATAACCTCAGTTGTTTGTAATGGTTTTTTTTAACCAAGTCATTGAGTAGAGATTTTATGATGGAATTGTTCCATTCTGCTACCTGTGGGAAAGCCGTTCCATAATATATTGCATCTTCCTCAAACATGGTTTCTTTTCTGACCACATCAGTCAATTCTCAACATAATTTAGTGTTCCAATGAACAGAAACTGCTGGACGCTCGAGTTCTAAAAGTTCTAATGCAGGAACAATTTTGTGTACAATATATTCCAAGTTCACATAAGGTTTATGGTCATAAGATCACCTAAACCAGGGTTAGTTGTTGTAACAAGGTCACAAGCGCTAACTAACTTTGTGGAGACACAAAAATAATCTATGTAAGACTTGATGAAACCTCTTTGGCAAGTGAAGTTCTGTACTTTGTTTTCTAGCTCTGCAATTTGGATGTCCCAATCAGATAAATGGGTCACCCATCTTTTACCTCTAAGCATGGAAGTGGACTCACAGCTCTTAGTTGATTTACAGTGGCTTTGAAAGGGATAATACAAGTAGAGTTAAAGTCGCCACCTATAACTACCTCATATTTCAGATTACAAAGAAAAGTATCTTCTAGAATCGTGTCTAGGTGTCCGAGGATCATTGCTTGAGACATTGTTTGTGGATTCTAATGTATATTATCAAAAAGGAAATATTTTTGTCACCATGTGTGGTGAGTTCTATGGCCAGCAGATCTTCAGAGGCTAAAATCAACGTGGTGTGGGCTTTAATGTTATTATCTACAAGAATAGCTAAACCTCCAAATGGTCTGCATGTAGGACCAATTTATTGCAGTTTGGAATCAACTTGGACCAAGAGAGTAAGTTCTTGAAACCACATGAATTCCATGATGTAACTGTCATTACTTTATGGATAGGATTGCGTGTTAGCACTTTTGGTTGTCAAGAAGCTTTTCATTAGGGGTTCCACCCATGACCAGGCCTTAACGGCACTAGCTAGAGAAGAGAACTGGGACATCGACACATCATTCAGGATTTTTAAGTTGTCATTATTCGGTCTTACACTTTTTCCACACTCAATTGTATTCTCATGTGTTTCTATTAATAGGAGAGCTTGGCCCTCATTACAACCCCGGCGCTAAACCATGGTGCTATTAGCACCATGGTTGGTGCCGGTGTTGTAACGAGTCCGCCATGGTGGAATGGGGAAATACCGCCCCATTCCAAGGTTGGCGGGGCGGTAATTCCCCATGCCGCCATAGCCCTTCCCCATTCCAATGGGACAGGGGAAGGCGCTAATTACGGCACCATAAATTACGGTGACGTAATTAGCTCCTAGGTCCCTTTGCGGGTTGGTTAAAAAAGCAGGCGTTAAAGTGCAACCCGCAAAGGGACCTCGTAATTAGGAGTTAAGGGTTTAACGGCGCCAACACCTTTTACGGCACCGTTAACCCCTTAACGCCTGGGCTGTAATGAGGCCCCTTCTTCCTTAGATGTAAATAAGTTCGGATGGAGACCTAATTGTATCAGATCAGCTCGATGATCTTAGATCAGTTTCATAATGATGTAAGAGTGGAATTGACATATCATTTGATTGTTGTTTATAAGCGATAAAGTCACCCAATCAATGTTGACAGAGTTTAGGATTCTAAGAGAGTGAATCTGGTTAAAGGAGTTGAGACTGTCTGAGCGATGAATTCTGGTCCTTCCATTGATTTTCGAGTCACTCACTCATCCAATGATGTTTGAGGTCTCAGGAGTAAGGTCAGAAGGTCCTGTCTCATCTATTGCATCGTTGTTGGAACTAATCTGTTAATTGGTAGGAGTAGCTATTTTTAAGTCATTCGCAAGTAAGCTAGCACTTTCCTTTGTGGTTGGTACGGTTACTTTTGATGGCACTTCATTTGGCTTTGACAAAAGATATATCACAGGACTTGGTTTTATTTTGATTATTCCTGATGACTCATCCGACAATTGAGAACCCCAAACTTTTTGTTGCTTATAATTGAGAAGAAGCTAGAAAACTGCATTTGTTTAACACAATTGGTCTCAGTCAAGAGATGAAAAGGCTCACTGATTGAGTCAATTGATTTGAAGTTTGTTAGGTCCTCTGACACAACAGCTAGAGCAGCAATAGAGTTTTTCGTGCCAGCCTTCTTATTTTTTTGGTTTTAAGAGGAGGATCAGATTTAGACTTTGGCGGAGAATCATCCTCTTTGAGTTGTAGGAGAGATTTCTCTCCTCATTTAGCCGATTTCAGTCCAAAGTCTCGTCTTCATTAGATATATTGCAAAGATATTTATATATGAGTTGTGTCCATTCATTCTGGACAATGTTTTATTTTTTTATTTTTTAAGTAAGGTATATTTTTGATTCTTTCTATTGGCTCTTCTCTTCAGAGCTCTAAGATCTAAACATTTGACTCTGCAAGAAAAATAATGGTTAGATGCAAAAGGATCCACTGGAGCTTCAATTGCTCCAGATGTTTTGTGCGGGGTCGCACCTGAGATGTTGGCAGTTTGTTCTTTAAAATTTGTCAACGGAGTTGGACTGTTTGGGTCCTCACTTAATGGCTCTATCTCCATTGCATTCATCTGGGGAATCACACAACAAGTCCTATGTTTTGTGCAGTTGTTGGCCTAAAGGCTCTTATTTGAGTCTCGAGTTCAGTAATTCTTGTCATATTTGTGTTAACCTTTTGCCATATGTCTTTAGTGGCAACTTCACAAGTATTTTCAGGCACTTGGTAGGAATCACCTACTGCAGAAGCATAATATATGTTTTTGGAAGCTGGCAGGGTGTTATTGTCATTAGTTTGCGTGGACTTGGTACAGCCACCTACATCAACAGTTTGACATGTGCAAGAGATTAGAGGTACTTACTTGGAGTCATGATTCGTTGTAGATTTCAAGGAAAAAAAGGTTTTGTGAGTGAAGATGAAGCCTTCCAGCTTGTTCATCTTTGCCAAAATGTCCGATAGGGATGACTTGATGTCGCAAATCTAATAATGAATGGTCTTGTGACCCTTGTCTAATAAGTTCAAAATACCAGTCAAGACTCGAAATGAATACATGTCCGGTGTATTTAAGTCATTAGACATATTAATACTAGAAGGAGAAGCATTGTGACTTGGGACTTCTCTAGTATGTGATGGATACTTCTTACTCAAGGATTGGTGGTGGTCATCATGATTAAGGACCAGCACTTTCACGTCATGGATTAGTTGACGAAAAAGATGGAGAGCTAGCCGTAGGTAAGTGAGAGTCCTTTATAATGGAAGTAACAGTTGACAAAGCATGTTCTAGTGAGATAGAGTGTAGCTACGATTTATTATGAAGATGAACTTCGTCAATGGCGCCTGGTAGAAATAGTGAAGGTGTAGATGGGCCAAGCGAAAGTCGGACCCGTTTCCTAGTTCAGACATGACGGCCGGAGACAGCATAGAGACATCAGAGACAGAGTTATTAAAACATTCAACTGGGTTTGACATCAGAGAAGTGTTAGAAAGATTGACAAGATGATTTGAAAGTCCTTGATATGCTGGAATATCCATATCATAAAAATCATGTAGGGAATATGATGAAGACTCATGGTTGGCAGTGGAAGAGTGACGTACTTGAGCATGAGCATGAATAGGAAAAGAATCTTGACAAATCAGAAGGGAAGAGCAGCCGCCACTTAGTTTGTCTCACAGTTAAGTTTCATTATTAAGCAAAAGTAATGATTCATCTTGAGATTGTGCATTCTTCTCTAATACGTATATACAAAAATAATGAGCACGCTTTTACAGCATGAGTCCTCTTTTTAGGGGTTTGTTGGACAAGGACCAGATATATATCAAAACATAAGAGGGATTTCCAACAAACTACCATTACATATCCTCACCAGAGGTCAACATAACTGGATCTCACACCAGATACAAGTGATCACAGACCATCAATCTTTTAGCAAATATAAAGAGATGGTAGGCTCAATTCTAGCAAAACATATTTCGTCAATTTATTATATTTTTCTCATAAAAACAGACCATTAGGTCACAATTGTACAACTCATTATACATAAAACAACACAAATAAAAAAGAGACATATAATCAATAGTTCAAATCTTATGATGTGTTCACATAGTATTTGGCAGTCAGACAATAGTGATGTTAGTAGCACAATGGGTGACTTTACAATAGCTTGGTATTGTTTTTGCTAAGGCGTCCCCACTTTGTTTGTGTCGACGTGCACAAATACGTTTCCAGCCTTAATGTTTTTCAAACTACTTTTTCTTATTTCATAACACTTAGTTGTATAGATAAGGCTTTCTTCAGGACACAGTATTGACAAGTATAACTTGTCACACAATCAAATGTGCAATGTCTCAGTATATCTAAAAACAAAGAGAACGAAAATCAATTACTAAAAAGAGCCTAATATTATTTTTCACATGGATTGATGGCAGAGAACCTATGTTTATACCATTCTAGCAATTCAGGTGGGTAGGTCTATTTCAACAGAAACACATAGGAGCCATGTGATCACATTAGCACCTCAGTGTGTGTCACTCATATAATTTAGGAGACTATATTTCTTATTGGCTCACGTTGCTTAGCCTATCAATCCTTATTGTCAGTGCAGGAAGAGTGCATAAGTGCCACATATCTATGATCACTCACTTATTATCAACTAACAGCAAGCCTTCACTGGGCTATTAGAGAGAATATCATACATGAATATGACAAAGAGGAGAGGTAGTCAAAACAATCTTATTCTTACAAACCACCTTTTTACTCCTACAGACAAATTTGGTACTTTTTCCATATCAACAACTTTGTTATGCTAATATCATATAGTTGATATTTAATCCGAGAGACATATAAACATACTAGCAATCATCCGGAATATCAGTCCTCTATATTGTTATGGCCTTCATTCTTTCTATGGGCACTTGGTCCCACTAAGGGAATTCTGTTGTAATTTGGTCCTGTCTATCTACAGACAAGAAACACAGACAAGAAGAAAACACAGGGCGGTCAGTGTCGATGTGTTTGTTAACAACAGTATGTTGTGAGGTACTACGATTCCCAAAACTGTTTTTTAAACTTGAGCATGCTTCGAGATGTAGCACAAAAACACGTTCCGGCAGAGATTTTCTTTGCCGGGCTCTGCGCTGTCACAGAATCAATCTTCCAGGTACATACAGGGTACGAGCATTAATTACCGCTCGACTCCATGCGATTTCTAGTAAATGGAAAAACACGTATGTATGCGCGATTATTATACCGCAGGTGATGTCACATTACATTGTTTATAACAACCAATATATTTTAAGATGCTATGGTTCTCAGCACTGTTTTTAAAAAAAACTTGAGCATGTTTCGAGATGCTACACAAAGACAAAACACGTACCGGCAGAACTTTTCTTTGCCGGGCTCTGCGCTGTCACAGAATCAATCTTTCAGATACACACTGGGTACGAGCATTAGTTACCGCTCGACTCCACGCGGTTTCTAGTAAAAAGAAAAACACGTGTGTATGCGCGATTATTATACCGCAAGGTGGTTTCACATTACAGAGAAACTTTCTGTTTTATCTAGAATTAAAGTTACCTTTCAAGCCTACAGATATGGCTCGCGCTCTCTCATCTCAATGGTTTACACGCGCCTCCGGCAAAAAACAACAGAGAGTCTTTTCCCTATGTCGTCATCACGTTTTTGACGTTTTTGGGAAATCACGTGACCTCAAATACGTGAGAGAGTCTGTTTTTCAGGCAGACATGTTTAAGAGGATATCTACAGATCTAGCTGTGCTGTTAGCACAACTACATAGCATGTTATGACAAAAAGGGGAGCAACTAACTCAGCGTGGATTGTTTCTTTGATAGTCACAAATGTGCACACGCACTTAGGACATTTGATAGATAATTTTTGCACAAATAATCCCCATTCGATATATAAATTTAGACCATGTTTCACTGAGTCTAGATTATATATCCATTTTGTTCTAATTTGCGTAGTTTCCTGTCACGATCACCACCCAGTGGATGATAGTCCTTTTTTTGCAACACACACCAAAAGATATAATTATGTGTGTGTTTTAACTTTTTATAATGTTCAACCAGTGGTTTATCCGTCGTGTTATTTTTAATACACCCGCGGTGTTCTCCAATCCTTGTGCGCACCGGACGTTTGGTCTTACCGATATAGATAAGTCCGCATGGGCAGATAATACAATATACCACCCATTTAGTGGCACAATTACTCAAAGAATCAAATTTCCATGTTTTGCTCTTCAAATCTATGGTTTTGATGTTTTTTGTGAATTGGCACATGTTGCACTTCCCACATTTAAAGTGTCCTATTACGGGGCGAAGTTGCCACAATGTGGATTGATCATTAGGACTGGATTTAGACACTGGGTAAGTATGGATCAATTTATCTTTAATATTGGTAAGGCGTTTAAATGCAAAACGGGAGGAGGGATCCTGAAATCCTCTGTGTTGATCATTTTCCAGTTGGTTAGAATAGTTCTTCTTAGATCATTACTAATCGGTGTGAAGGAAGACACACAGGTGATCTTATCTAAGGTAGTCGTGGTCTGTTTTGATAAGCAATCTGTCCTTGTTATATTAGCGGCCTTTTTATAGGCCCTTCTAATAATGTGGGACGGGTATCCTCTATCTTTCAAGTTCTTTTTCAACACTTGGCTATGATTTATGAAATCATTTTTGTCAGAACCGTTTCTCCTAATACGGAGAAACTGGCCAAACGGTAGGTTTTCTCTTAATGATTGTGGATGGTAACTATTGAATTCTAGTAGGGTATTTTTTTTAGTTGGTTTTTCATATAAGCTGGTACCCACTTTTTTGTCTGCCATTCTCCTGATGGATAAATCTAGAAAAGGAATTTCATTTTCATTGGACTCACATGTGAATTGTATAGACGCCTCTCTCATATTTAACCAACTGGTAAACACTCCCAGATCTTCTTGGGTGCCTTGCCAAATCATAAAAATGTCATCTATGTAGCGGTACCAGGCCTTTATCTTATCAGGGTATGGATTATCCGTCACATAGATGTGATTTTGTATTAATTAAATTGACATATTTTGTTGAGTCAGAATGATCAGAGAATTGTCTCTAGTAGCCAAATGTATTAGTGCACGACCAAGTCTGGCGCTGCAGAACATGAACATCCAACTCACATATAAAGCAGCACACAGAGACCAAAGTCATTCAGAAATGCAATTTGTTGACACGTTGGGTGTGCACAAACGTGAAATGTTTGCTACAGCAAGACCGCAAGTTGTAGCATACAGTGCCCACAACATGCAGCAAACTAAAAGAATGCCACTAGGTGAATGCATGGATGAAGGGACGGCAAGAGGCTCAAGATCCAAGGCGTACAATTCTGCCTCAGAGGAGCATCTTATCCTCCCAAAACAATTTGTTGGTAACAACAGCTAGTAACATGGGGGTTATGAGGAAATATTGAACCATAACACATCTCTTAGATGACACATTTAATGTGCTTCGATGGTAGCAACAGCTAGGAACATTGGGTTTGTAAATGAGTAGCGGACGATAACAGGTCTCCTACATAACTCCCCAGGTCGGCACCACCAAGGGCACCAGTCGTGCCAGCAAGCTACCACAAGCCACAAGGATCAATACGTGTGCTTCTGAAAATTAGAATCCTTGCCACAATAAAAAGTGCAGTGTGTGAGCGTTCGACAGTGCTAGCAAACTTAGAACAGAAAGTGAAACGGCAGCTGTACCCGCACCCAGCCACCACAGCCGAACAGCCAAACAGGCACTTCCTGGCACTTCTCGGTGCATGTGCACTGGTGCACGTGGCCGTGCCTATTTGTGTGATGGTGTGGGGCCGGTGGGTGGAGCTAGCCCTAAAAAGTAAAAATAAAGAAATATAAATATATTAGCAACAGACGTATATCTGAATATACTATTGGAAGTGCAGTCCAGTTTAGATGTGCAGGACCAACAGTTGTAAAATCACAACTTTGAACAATCCAATCAAAGTAATGTAAGCTTCTCCATTGACGAGAGGTAAGCAGCATGCCAGGCCAAATAGGCACTTCCTGGCACTTCTCGGTGCGCGGGCGCTGGTTTGTGCTTGTGCGGTGGTGTGGGGCCGGTGGGCAGAGCTACCAGAGGTAAGCAGCATGCCAGGCCAAACAGGCACTTCCTGCCACTTCTCTGACTGGCTTCCCATCACCCATGCACAGGCCTGTCATGTTTTCGTCCCTGACAGGTTTGTTGCTACCGCTACAACCCAGGATACTTTTACACAGGCTGTAATGTACTCAATCATTCTTCGTGGGTATGCCCAATCTATGATTCTGCGTACTTCTGTCCTTCACCTGCTGTGCATTTAGGCCATTGCAATGACACATGGGCAATATGTACGTGCTACTTTGCATTGCATTCACATGTCGCATGTACATGGGGTGGCCACAGTGTAGGTGGTGCAACAGTGTGCTGTCCAGTTGAGGTGCTGCAGATTCAGGTCTACCAGCGGGTGACAGGAGATGATCCAGTCCTGGATTCAACAACAGTGCTACCAGTTGGTTGTGTTGGTGGTGGACATGAGGCAGGTCTGCTTCATGGTGGAAGCAGCCAAGAAACGTTGAGGTACGTTTCATCGCCACATTGGACTGGTAGGGTGGCAGACTGTCAGGGTGCTGCCTGGGGAAGTGGGAAGGGTGTGGGGGGCTAGTGGGTTGTGTCAAGGCTTGAGGGGGCTGCCTGGGGGTAGTTGCGGAGGTCAGGAGGGCGTGGCGAGGGGTGTTCTGTCAGGGTGCTGCTTGGGGTAGTGTCAGAGGTGAGGGGGGCTGGTTAGTGGTGTCAGGACTTGAGGGTGCTTCCTGGGGTAGTGGCAGAGGAGAGGGGGGCTGGTGGGTTGTGTAAGGACTTGTGGAGGTTTCCTGGGGATAGTGGCAGAGGTCAGAGGTGTGGGGAGGGGGGTGTACTCTCGGGGTACTGCCTGGGGTAGTGGCGAAGGTGAGGGAGGCTGGTGGGTGGCGTCAGGACTTGAAGGGTCTGCCTGGGGTTGTGGCGGAGGTGAGGGGGGCTGGTCCGTGGTGTCAGGACTTGAGGGGGATGCCTGGGGGTAGTGGTGGAGGTCATGGGGATATGGGGAGGGGGGTGTACTGTCAGGGGGCTGCATGGGGTTAGTAGCGGAGGTCAGGAGGTTTAGGGGTGGACTGTCAGGGGCTGCCTGAGGTAGTGGCAGAGGTGAGGGGGGCTGGTGAGTGGTTTCATGGGTTGAGGGGGCTGCCTGGGGTTGTGGTTGAAATGAGGGGGGCTGGTGGGTGGTGTCAGGACTTGAGGGGGCTGCCTGGGTTAGTGGTGGAGGTGAGTGGGGTGTGGGGAGGGGGGTGTACTGTCAGGGGGATGCCTGAGGTAGTAGCAGAGGTTAGGGGGTCTGGTGGGTGGTGTCAGGGCTTGAGGGGGCTTCCTGCGGGTGGTGGTGGAGGTTGGGGCGGTGTGGAGGGGGTGTACTGTCAGGGTGCTGCCTGGAGTAATGGCAGAGGTGAGGGGGCTGGTGGGTGGTCTCAGGACTTGAGGGGGCTGCTTGGGGGTAGTGAGGGAGGTCAGGGGAGTGTTGGGGGTTTACTGTCAGTGAGCTGTCTGGGGTAGTGGCTGAGGTCAGTGGGATGCAGGGGGTGTACTGGCAGGGGGCAGCATGGGGTACTGGCAGAGGTCAGAGGTTGTGGGGTGTAATGTCAGGGGCGTGTCTGGGGTAGTGTCAGTTGAGGGGGGCAGGTGGGTAGTGTCAGGACTTGAGGGAGCTTCCTGGGGTTGTGGCAGATATGAGGGGTCTGGTGGGTGGTGTCAGGACTTGAGATATCTTCCTGATGGGTAGTGGTGTAGGTCAGAGGTGTGTGGTTAGGGGGGGTTACTGCCAGGGGATGCATGGGGTATTGGATGAGGTGAGGGGGGCTGGTGGGTGGTGTCAGGACTTGAGAGGGCAACCTGGAGGCAGTGGCGGAGGTCAGGGGTGGGGAGCGGTGTACTGTCAGGGGGATGCCTGGGTAGGGGCAGAGATTAGGGGGGCTGGTGGGTGGTGTCAGGACTAGATGGGGCTGCCTGGGGTAGTGGCCAGGTGAGGGGGGCTGTTTGGTGGTGTCAGGGCTTGAGGGGGCTGCCTGGGTGTAGTGTAAGAGGTGAGGGGGGCTGGTGGGTGCTGTCAGGACTTGAGGGGGCTGTCTGGGGTAGTGGCAGAGGTGAGGGGGGCTTTTGGGTGGTGTCAGGACTTAAGGGGTCTGCCTGGGGGTAGTAGCAGAGGTTAGAGAGGATCAAAAGGGGGGTGTACTGTCAGGGGGATGCCTGGGGTAGTGGTGGAGATGAGTTGGGCTGGTGGGTGGTGTCAGGACTTGAAGGGGGCTGCCTGGGGTAGTAGCCGGGTGTAGGGGACTGGTGGGTGGGCTGTCTGGGGTAGTGGCCAGTTAGTGGGGCTGGTGGGTGGTGTCAGGGCTTGAGGGGCTGCCTGGGGGTAGTGTAAGAGGTGAGGGGGGCTGGTTGGAGCGGTCAGGAATTGAGGGGGCTACCTGGGGTATTGGTGAAGGTTAGGCGGACTGGTGGGTGGTGTCAGGACTTGAGGGGGATGCCTGAGGTTGTGGTGGAGGTGAGGGAGGCTGGTGGGTGGTGTCAGGACTTGAGGGGGCTGCCTGGGGATAGTAGTGGAGGTCAGGGGGGCTGTGAAGGGGGGTGTACTGTCAGGGACTTGCCTGAGGTAGTGGGGGAGTTGAGGGGTATGGTTGGTGGTATCAGGGCTTGAGGGGGCTGCCAGGTAGTGGTGTCAGATGTCAGAGGTGTGTGAGGATGGGGGTGTACTGTCAGGGGGCTGCCTGGGGTAGTGGCAGAGGTGTGGGGGCTGGTGGGTGGTGTCCAAACTTGATGGGGCTATTTGGGGGTAGTGGTGGATATAAGCAGGGCTGGTGGGTGGTGTCAGGAATGGAGAAGTCTGCCTGGGGTAGTGGCGTAGGTGAGGGTGGCTGGTGGCTGGTGCCAGGACTTGAGGGGGTTGACTGGGGTAGTGGCAGCGGTGAGGGGCTGGTGGGTTGTGCCAGGACTTTAGGGGACGGCCTGGGGTAGAAGTGGAAATGAGGGGGCTGTCGGGTGGTTCCAGACTTGAGGGGCCTGCCTGGGGGTAGTAGCGGAGGTCAGGGGTGGTGGGGAGGAGGTTGTACTGTTAGGGTGCTGCCTGGGATAGTGGGGGAGCTGAGGGGGTGGTGGGTGGTCTCAGGACTTGAGGGGGCTGCCTGGGGTAGTGGCAGTGGTGGGGGATGATGGGTTGTGTCAGGACTTGGGGGGGCTGCCTAGGGTAGTAGTGGATATGAGGGGTCTGGCGGGTGGAGTCAGGACTTGAGGGTGCTGCCTGGGGTAGTGGCAGATATGAAAGGGGCTGGTGGGTGGTGTCAAGATTTAAGGGGGCTGCTGTGATTTAGGGGTATATGCCAGCAGTTTGGGTGCCTTGGGAGTAGTGGGGATTGTCTGCAGTTTCACCAGGGTATAGCCATTACTTAGGGTTCCGTGTTTAGTTTCTCTGGGGTGCACCCTTTACTTACTGGGTACCGCACAGACTTTTGCCAGGGTGCAGCCCTATTTTATGGAGTTTCACATGTATTTTTGCAGTGGTGCAGCCATTGCTTATGGAGGACAGTGCACAGTTTTGCAGGGGTACAGCCGTTACTTACGGGGGACCATGTGCAGTTTCTTAGGGGTGCAGCCATTACATATGGGGTGATGCACATAGTTTTGCAGGTGTGCAGCCGTTGCTTACCGAGGACATCACACAGTTTTGCAGGGTGCAGCAATTACTTATGGGGGTCTGCATGCAGTTTTACAGTGGTGCAGCCTTGACTTACAGCAGACTGCATGCATGTTTTGCCAGGGTGCTGGATGGTGGGTCAAAGGTGGACGGAAAGGTAGGAGCAAACGTGCAATGGTTTTTGTTTGCTGTGTGGGGGAGTGTGGTGGGCATTCCTGGCACAGCTCGTTTTTGTTTCCACGTCGTGTTACATTGTGTTTTCAAATACAAAATACGTGGAACGCACAAAGTGACTTTTGCACGCATTTGCTTGGAAACTTTTTTTACGTGAACAGTACTTTGCGGGGTCTTTGCACTTTTTCTATAATCAGGCCCATAGTTTAATTTTATTTTTGCCATAATCTACTCTCGTACTAAACGACCACTAATTTAATTAAAACTCCTTCGTAATACCTGCCTTGAACATTAACCATATCCTTCTGTCTCTCCAATTGCACCGCCAAAAAGTTGATGAATCTCAAAATGGATTCCCTTCCCTCCCTGTACAGGTGTGAAAAAGACCCAGGGCTATGCTGAAGTCGGAACTGTTGGGACTGGGGACTAGCTAGTCTTTTGGCTGTAGCTCCTGAGATTCTATCCGGGGCTACAACCAAAAGATCAGGGGCTATAGCCCCCTTAGCCACCCCCTAGCAACGCCCCTGGGTGTGAGGTAGAAATCACGTATACCTCATTTAACTAAACCTCGTGAAAGGTTTGAAAAATACGATTTGGTGAAACGTAAGGAAATTCAACAGATTCAAGTTTTGCTTTAACTAAACAATCTCAAGTTTATTCAATTATACTAACGTAACAGAAATTAAATCTCCTGGGCAGTACACCACAGCTTAATCGTCACTATATTTAGGTCTTTTTGGATGTTTATACATATTCGCGTTCCCCTTCTGGAATAGACAGAGACTCAGCTGCTGGACGCCAGAGTCAATTAAGGACAGGATTTACCATACTGCAAGGCCTTCAAGCTGAATTTAATCTCACCCTTTTCTAACTCATACTCATTTGGGATGGAAAAAAAATAATTGTCAAAACAAATTCTCATTGGAAAGTAGAAGCTTAAACAAAGGCAGTCACAGAATGCAAATGTGTTCTCTACTTTAAGAAAATAATTATTCACAGAAAAAAGGCTGGTTTGATACTCTCTCCCGCTGTTTTTCCATATTAGATAGAAATGTGATGTTCAAATAAAGTCAAGCATATATATTATATGTGCATGTGTTCGCCTTTTAACATTTATTTCATTATTCCTGCCCTAAACATCTTTATAAAGGCATGTAATAAGCTTTAATCCAAAACATATCAGAATAGGATTGTTTACTCTATCGCTTACATATATAAACAATCAATTCAAATGTCTGTGCTGGCTGTTGCCCTGGAAGTGGCATTGACATACAATCGTAATATAACATCGATTACAATACAGCCATGTTCCGTTGCTCATCAGTCATCTCATTAGGTGTTTTTCTGAGAACAGGTGTTCAGATTCGATGCCATTGTTATCGTGATTCACATGCCCAACTATATCACGTCACAAGCTCTCAATGCAAATTAAAGTTTAGACAATTATAACGGTGGTTTTAGCGTTGCATATGGTGAATTGGAGTGCAGTTGCAAAGGTAATTTACTCTATGAAACGTGCTTCCTCTAGCTCTGTGATAAGACCATGATGATAATAATAATTTATTTATATAGCAAGTGTATCCAAGGCGTTTTACTTAGAACATGTTTACATGCATTATTACACATTCGGAATGGGTACTCACTTTATCAACCTCAGAAGGATAAAAGGCTGAGTCGACCGTGGTTTGAACCTGCGACCTGCAGCTCAAAGCAACGAACCTGCTGAACTATTCTATGAGCATGATCACGTTACCTTCTATCCTCGCCCATGCTGCACGCAAGCGCCTCGCTGAAGGTACTGCCCCTAAATGAGACCCACTCTGTAAAATGGCAGAGCATTGCATTAACGCCCCCTGCCTTCTGGCAAGAGCTGGACTTTGGCTCCAAGTGCTTAGCTAGGGAAAAGCATGACCCATTATTAAAGGAGTAAGACATATGATCTGTTCTTGTTTTATTATAACACTTAACATTTTCCACACGGGAAAATATTTGTGTTGTAGAACATCCTTCTGGTGCTGAATGCCATAGGATGTATTACAAATTAAGCAGTCAAGGGTACAACTGTGGAACTAGAACAATCACATGTCCTATGCATGTATATCCTCAAGCATGTCTTTGCATTTGAGACTGGGCATGCAAACAGCCTCCTGACCTAGAGATGAAGCACCTCTCTCAAAGGTTGCACAACTGCATCAGAGGAGTGTGTGACAGCCATTTCACCCTCACATCCAAATCTAGTATATATGGTGCATTGCTTCGAACACTCAAATATTAAGTGCGTGTTGTGAAAACTTAAATGAGCACACAGCCTATTGTGCTTTCTGTACTTAGATAGCCATGTACACAATGCATTATCACATACATATGAATCTAATATAAAGATCGCTGGTCCTTCTTACATTGCCAACATGCTATATAATTTCATGCAAAGCAGTCAGGAGGAACTGTAAGGGGGTCTATGTATCACCATCCCCACTCTCAAAGAGATATTTCAAAAGATGGTTCAAAATGGCTATTATAGATCTTGATAACGTTATTGACTCAGTAAGACAATAGGGATGCAATTTCACCAAAATGCCAGGTGTAGCGCAAGTGACATCACACAACACTTGACCTCTGATGACATCACAGGAAGTGATGTCATTTGACCACACCCCGAAGTGACATCACGTGAAGTGATGGAACACAACCTTTCACCCCTTGACAAAACAGGAAGGGGCATCACATAGCATTATTCCTAAGTACACTACGAAAAATATCACTTTGATATCAATGTAGTGTGATATACATTTCATGCAAGAATGTTTCACCATATGTATCATTAATATCAATGTGTATAGGCCCATATTACCAAATTACTGTGAATGCAAAAAGACACCCAGGGCCAAATGATAATGATGTATTATTATATAGCACTTACGTGTAAGCTCTTTATATAGAACAACATACATACTAAATCCCCCAACCTATGCTGGTACTCATTTATCAATCCCAGAAGGATGAAAGGCTGAGGTTGCTTTGCCGGGATTAGAACTTGCAACCTGCAGATCATACATACACACACATCTTAGCAGGGAGCGCTCAGCCCATTGAGCTATCTTACCGGCAATAGCTATCATACCAGCTATAGTAAAATGAACAATTACATGTCTGAAAGTTCTCAATTCGACAATTGTACGAGTAGTGGAAATAACAACTTTTGGGCGATAATATGTGCGAATATCGACACCTCTTCGAATGAATCTGTGACTTCAAATATCGAGACTTAATAGCTGCACTGGCCATGGATCTTCTCAAAGAATTCTGTGAAGACAAAGGAGCAGATTCCTTGCTATGTATCATTCAGGGCATACCAGATGTAAGTCAGTATACGCCAGCTGCCAGGATACTTAAAGGAGAAAAAGATAAGTGGCACGAGGAAAGTCGGTAGTTACCTTTATTGGACTGATCAATCAGGTGTGACACACAGTGCTGTGCCGCGCTCACTGCTCAGCAGCTATGCAGCACACTCCGAGCACGATCCGGGCACTTTCCGCGCACTTCCCAGGTACATGCGCGCAGGTGCGTGTGTGTGCCGACTTTATGGTCACGGGCTATGCAGAGGGCGGAGCCTTGGGATTTAAAGGGAAAAGTACTTTCAAATAGCCAGCCAGATCTGCAATATTAATACATGAAAGTATTACAATACTATCTGCATATCCTCGTTTTCACAAAAGTCCACTGTGGTTCAGCAGGTTGAAATTTACATACCACGTTACAGTGCCAAGTTAAAGTCCACACAAGCATCCAGTCACAGGTATCTGGGCAGCTAAGCAGCACACTCCGAGTATGATCCTGGCACTTTCTGTGCACTTCCCAGGTTAGGTATTGTCCCCCAACAACACCTCTAGGAACTTTGGCGCCCATATCAGCTTTGTATGAAACTTGCATCGCTGTAATAGCCATGGAAACCTCAATGAAACTAGGCCGAGCTCACATCTTAAGGCTTGGACAGGGACTCCTTTCTGAATGTCTAACAACGAGTGAAGTAACTTGCCTTCCAATCGATCAAGCCGAGATATAAGAGTGGATGGCAAAGTTTGAAGGCCATATAGAATACCTGGAAAAACACATATTTTTTAGATTTACGATAATCCCTCAAGATTGTATTTCCTTTTTCAAACTATAAAATTGTTTATAACAAGCCATCTTTTAAGCACTTTAAGTGATATCTGCGTACTCATTTTCAATGAGGTAGGTAGACTCATGAAAACCATACCTAAGTATGCGTTATAAACCACAACCTCCAAGATAATTCCCCCAGTCTCCAATAAAATGGCCTTTTCCTTGTTGAATGTTTTCCGATAATCAAAATTTGAGTCTTATTAAAATGTACTTTCGTGTTATTACTAGTAGCATATCTCTCTATGTAAACGAATACAAGGCATCAGCTCCTTCCCAATACGAGGTGGAAAATTATTCACTGTTCTAAGAGTAACCTCTATATCTGCTCTGTATAGGTTATATAACAATGGTGCGAGAACACACCCTTATATATGTCCAGTATTAGTAAGAATTATATCAGTTAAATGACCATTTTGATCAGTGCGTACTCACACCGAGGTATCCGTATACATTTGTTTGACAAAATATAACAATGTTGAATCTAAACCCTAAAGTGGCAATTTTGTACATAAATGCGGGCGTGAAACTCGATTAAATAGCAGAGATATAGGGTCTCATTACGACCCTGGCGGAACGGGTTAACGGGCTCTGCAAAAGGAGGCGGACCCGTTAAACCCGTTCCGCCACATCACGAGCTCCCCTCGCGGGACCCGGTAAGGACGCCTGGTAAAACCAGGCATTGTTACCGGGTCCCGCGAGGGGAAGAGGGAGCAAACAACGGGCGTAATCGGCCCGTTGTTTTCTCCCTCTCCAATTCCCATTCAGCCCTATGGGGGCTGAAATGGGAATGGGGAAGGTCCTGGCCCGGGTTCCTGGAGGGAGGAATTACCGGGCCCTCCAACCCGGAATGGCCCGTAATTCCCCATTCTGGGAACCCTGACCCGGATGTGATTTCGGCGGCAGAAATGCTGCCAATAGTGGCATGGCTACCACCGAGGTCTTAATGAGGCCCATAATGTTTTGTTGGGATGCCATATAACATCAGCCACCAGTTATAAACGGTTCCAGATATTATGGATGGTATTGGGACCACTACCAAAACCCGTTCAATATTTAGTTATTAAATTGGTTATTTCAACACAATGTTTGAGGTTACACAGTAATAAAGCTGCAAATATTTTGCTGCAGGAGTCAATTCATGGCAAATAATCTATCATTCGTCGCATCATGTCTGTCACTGTTTTATAAACGGGTACCATGATGGACTCCTTCCAACTCGATGGTATAGTTCAGTCTTCAAATCATGGACAAATTGTACTTCGAAGACATATATCCACAATTCGGTGTGGTCCTTTATGACACCATTAGCCAGGCCATCAGGCCCAGGGGCTCCAGAACCCTTAATTTCTTTGATGACTGTTAAAATATCCTCAGATTCGAAGCCACGTAATTGAGCATAAGAATTGTTCAGCCCACGTGTAGAATCATTGTCACACTTGGGATCATAGTAAAGTTTTGTAATGTGATTTGTCCAACATTCATTTGATATTGGGTTTAGTTCAATAGGAGCGTTATCAGCCAAATGTTTCCTATAAAGATTCCAACATTTTTTAGAGTCATTTGTGCTGAGCAAGGTGAATACAAATCTCCTATTTGAGTTATGAGGAATATGTTTATAGTTGTGTAACCAGTTCTTATACTTATTACGCAATAATAAAACACTGGTATGTTCATCCCTAGTAATATCTTTAGGATTCCAAATCAATGAAATTTCTTTATGTAATAACTTCTTCCTATTCAACATATTAATATCCGATAAACCCATTCGAACGTAACGGCTACCCATTATTTATGTATTTAATGTGTTTATTGTTTGCTTGTCAGGCGCAAGTAAAATACTGTTTCAAAGCAGCCACAGGGCAAGGGGAAGGAACAAGGGAGTGAAATATAATACAAAACACAATATTCTATAAAAACAGTGGGGGAAATGGATGAAAGGACAAACCTACTATGCCTGGTGAGTATTCAGAATGTGCAAGTGCAGCAAGGAAGTGGGTAGAGGGTGTAAGTGCTGGGAAGTCCGAGATAATTGGTGAGCCACAGATGGAGTGCTGGGGTTGTTGAGTGCTGCACGGCCAGGAGCCACGTTAGGAGAATGTGCAAACCTCCAGGGAGGAGGGAGTGCCAAGGCAGATGCTGAGGGTAGACCGGAGCTCGGCCGATTGGGTGTGGGAGGTCAGGGGCAACAAGGTTGCATGAGGGCCCCGGACACCAATCACAGCAACTGTGGGATTAGCAGAGGAGAGAAAAAGGGAAGGAGGAGGTAAAGAGGAAAGAATTGAGGAGCTTCCGGAATTTAATAAAGTCCTCCTCAAGGCGCAGGGTCGGGGGAAGGCAGTTCCATAAGAGGGAGCCAGTTGAGGAAAGCGATAAACCACCTACACTCTGTTTAGCAAAATGCTTTACACACAAAGAGTTGGTTCCAGAGGAACGTAGTGGTCTCGAGGGGGAGTATTTAGTAAGATAAAGTTGAAGATAGTGTGGTCCCTGGGCCCAGACAGCCTGTGGATGAAGCAGTGGGCTTTCAATTTAATCCGTGAAGCAACCGGGAGCCAGTGAAGATTTTGAGAGATGCAGCCCCTGGGACTAAGGCAAAGAATAAATCTTGCTGTCCTATTCTGGGTTAGCTGAAGGGGTTACAGAGTGGAAGAAGGTAGATGTAAGAGGAGGCTATTGTAATAGTCAAGCCTAGGGAGAACCAGGGCTCGGGTAACATTGAGCCTCTGGGGGAAAGTGAGAAAGCAGAGAATTACTTTGACAAGGAAGAGCTGAAAGTGGGACTTCTTGGCAATGTCCAGAGTGTGAGGGAGGAAGGAGAGGGAGGAGTCAATGATGACTGCAGGGTGTCTGCCTTCAGAAGAAAGAGCAGGGGGAGAGCCCAAGGAGGATGGCCAGAGTGAAGGGAAGAAGGAGGGAGCAGGTGTCCCGATGGGAAGGATCTCAGTTTTAAAGGCATTGAGGCACAGATTGTTAGAGGTGCACCAGGACTGTATGGCAGATTGCCAGTTATGGATGATGGAGGATGCAAGAGGATCAGCAGGAAGTTTGAAAAACAGCTGTGTGTCAACTGCGTAACACTGAAAGTTGGAGGAGAAGGAGGAGATGAGGAGTGCAAGTAGAGGTAGGTAGATGTTAAAAAGCCATGGGGAGAGGCTAGAGCCCTGGGGGACACCACAGGTAGAAAAGGAAGTAGGAGTGCCATAACTCCACCAGCGGGGATGGAATCTGATTGGTTGCACAGCAAGAGGAGTTGCTGGAAGGATGGCAGAAAAGGAAAGTACTAGATAAAATGTGGAGTGGTGCTAATACTGTACTTGCAACCTGCATTATATATAAAGGCACACATTTAGAGGGTCGAATTGACCAACTTGAGAAGGCCACTGGGCTCATATCTGGGGCAGAGCTGACAGGTAGTGTGGCACAGATTGGCAAGCTTCATGTAATATAGTCCTTCAGTCAGTTTACCAAAGGAGCCTTGCAGAAGTTAATGGATGGCATGCTGGTGCTGGCAGCAGGAAGAAACTTGCAATGGGATTTGGCGGGTGAGGAGATGCAAGACTATCTTAATACCCAACTGATTTCCATCAGAGAAGATATGCAACACAATAGCTGTCCACGGTTGTTGAATAATGGCTCTGGGATACCTGTACCCCTATGGCAATGGTGAAACCTCTTGAAGTACAGTGCATGGTACTGTGAAGATAACAAGTGTTCGCTTACAGCACATGGACCAATCAAAGGACTTTGGATGCTGTCCAGCAGAATACTGCCTGGACCGTGGGCAGGATGTAACTGGGAGTGAGTGAAGCACCATGAAGTTTGGGAAATCAAACTACCTAGCAATGCCTTATGATATCTGCTTTCTGCCCTGGGGATGATTCCTGATATGTGGTTTAGTCTTTGTTCTAATTGGGAGTTACCACCTTTACAGCCCCTTGCACTATTTGAGCAAATTAAGTTAGGGGCAGATAGTGATGGTTGGAAAGGGAAAGGAGCAGGATATAGTTTGATAAGGAGAAGATTGTTTCGAGGAAAGGATTGATGAGAGAGTGAGTAGCTCTGCCATATTATGATGTACACTTCACTATGCATACACGTTATAAGCAGTTTACTGTTTTCTAGCCAGCTACAGAGAGGAGGATGATAAAGGTGTGTGTGGAATTTCTGAAGGGGTGGCCGAAGTTAGTGGCACATATATTTCAGGATTTGCAGGAAGTGAAAGTGCAGTAAGTCAAGCAACAGATGTGACTAAATGTTTGCTGGTGCTACAGACAGTGTTTAACAAAGAGAAACAATAGTTTGAAGTGGCCCATCACACAGCCATGACATGTGTTAAAGGAGATATTTTGTGTGCAGTAAATGAGAAAGTGTCTGAACAGCCTTACATTACCACTACAGAGTGTCTCACAGTATTTTCCTTCTCTTATATTGACAGGAGTTATCTGGTGCTGTACAAGGTACTGTCGCAATTCAGGAGCTGTGGTAATACAAAACAGACATTCCAGCTTGCCTACTCTTCGGTCGGCCCCTGTCCTCATCCCCTCTGTTATCCTGCTAAAGATACAGCAGGAAACTGATATGCTACAGAAGGAGCTGCGGAAGATGATTGTACATACTGCAAAAAGTAATTGGTTGGCCTGCGCAAACTGAAAGCAGGAGTGGACCGTAGTTAAGGGAGGATTCAAATATAATTCCCTGTGCCAACGAAAAACAGGTGAATTGGGAATTGGTGCAGAGTTATCAGAAGTTTAGTTAGATTAGTTGCTCAGTAAGCACAAAGGGGGGGTCTGTTAATGCTGATGGTCCCTGTGGGAAGGGAGAAACAGGATAAATGTTTTGATGATGCCATAAATGCATGAGATGACAGTTGACACGTAGGTGCGTAAATGATGATATGGGAGGAGTCTAGGGATATATTTGAATAACCAAAGTGTTTTTCATTTACATATAATGCCTAAGTGTTTATTCTTTTTCCTTAACTCATAACGAACATTGAATAGGGAAATCACCACTTAATGGCTTAAGGCAATGCTTGCCGTGAGGGATCCTTAAGATGGGCAAGTGCTGTAGGACTGCTGAGTCAGTGCTTTCAGGAGCTCTTGGGGCACTGGGTGAAGTCCATCTATGCCTCCATCTGGGAAAATGCCGAACCAGACCGGGTAGAACAATGGGCTTGTCTGGAAGTACATCAGCCAGTGGTGGCACAACACCCCTCACCTAAGGAGGGTATCCCAAGATATCATCAGACTAGAGCATCTTACCCAGATGCAGAAGATCACATGATGGCGGGAGATGGGATGGAAACAGAACACTCACTATGGAAGTGAACAAGAAGCGTCATTGTTATGTTTTGAGGGCGAGAGAGTTCAAATGGATGTGATTCATATTGAGAGAGGACTGACCATGGGGAGATTTAAGGGGAAGGTGAATTGGAGGAAAGTTGGGTTAGACTTGCATTGTATTGTAAATGAAATGAACACAGATATGTAACGAGTTATCTCGCTAACATTTAACATGAAACTGTATGTAAATATTTTTCCCTCACACTTGCTTCATTTTTTTAACCTCGAGCAAAGAATCTTCGTGTAACTAAGACACTCTCTTGCAACAGCGCCTCGATGCATCCGGGCTGCTAGTGTGCTCTACAAATGAAATAAATAAAAAAATATGGTTGGTCGGCTAATAGGGTGTTGTTTGTTTATGTGGCCACCACCACCATTGCTTTTTTTATTTCAATATGACTCCTGAGTCCTTTTTGTTTTGATTCTACTTTGATCATCTATTTCAATTAAATATTTTATAACACATGATAATTTGCCACATGTTCTAGTGTTTTAAAAAAAGTTGATAAACAGAGAGCACTAGGGGGCACGTGCAGTTATGGCCGCATAGAGGATGAGCTCCCTCACCAGCTCGCATACAATGGCAGATTGTGGCTCTGCAGATGTCCTTAACAAGTGCTGATTATCGCGGTGCAGTAGCACTGGCACCATTATTCTAAAGCTGAGCCCCGGAGGTGCCCCTCCAAAGTGGAGCCCAGTGTCCCATGGGTCTTACCTCGCATAGTGCTTTTCCTGTGGATGCCATTTTAGAAGCGGGCAGTGGCCGGGCACCTGAAGTGTGGCATTGGCTGGGCGCTGAGCCCCAGGAGATCACTTGTCCATGGAGGGACAAGAGGACCCACTTTGCGCTGAGACTGATGCAGCAGAGGAGTGTCCAAGAGGAGGAGGTTTGCAGTGCGGCCCTACCAAACTCAGAGTGCTGTGAGGAGACTCTGACACCCTCGGAGCCCGGGAGGGGCACAGGCTGTTAAGTGCCACACTGCTGTGCCTGCTGGTACTGATCCTAAAAGGGGGCAGCTTTATTAAGGTAGAAGCAGAGGGGAGCATGCAGCTGGAGGTTCGGCTTCTTGACCTAGGGTGACAGCGGGAAGAACTGTTGCCTCCAGATCCTGGGAGGTGCAGAGGCTTCAATGGGCAAGGCAGTGATGCCCTCTGGACTAGTGTGCATAATGGTTCGCCGTAGGGGCTGAGGGGGGATCTCATCCAAAAGCGCACTAGCCCAGAGTGGACCTTTAAGTTCTAGGTTTGGCACGGAACCCCACGAGCCTAAACTGTGCAAAAAGGACATGAAGCTGCGGGACATGAACCCCGGTAGGTTTATCCAACTTGTCTGAGATATGAGGGGTGTATTCACACGCTGGTGACCTATCTCTCTGAGCGCCAAGGGCAAACGGCAGTCACGTAACTATTTCTGTGGTGAGTGGCTTTGCAACACGCTGCCTCAGCCCCTGGAAGGAAATTAAGGCCTGATCTCCAAGGCCTAATTCGTGGCCTGGCCTTAGAGAGGAAGGTGTAGGGGTGCTGTAGGAAGACCTCGGGAATACATAGCCCTTGTGTGTATCACATTCACCTGAAACGGTGTGAAGACGACGGAGATGGCAGAGCAATCTACTTCAGTAGGAGAATGGTTGGGTGACTCACAACACAGTGCACAGATGATCCTGTTGGAGGCAAAAGCCTTTAGGGTGGAGGTGCAGACTTCTCTGGGAGATATAAGAGATTGTATTGTGAGGTGGAGGACAGAGTGGTAACCAACTATCAGCAGATATTCTGGAGGCTCGACTGGAAGAAAGACTCAAGGAGCTGGAACACATGGAAAGAGATACCAGGAGTAATTTGGGCGATATGGAAAATATAGAATGAAGAAATAATCTACAAATATGGGGTATGCCTCACAACTTCGGTGAATCGAAGAAACATCTGGATCTGATCCTAATTTAAATGATGAAGAAATTGTTTGGTCCGGAAGACCGAAGGGAGATCCTCTTTGATAGGTTTCATAGAGGAGTTGACTCAGGGTAAGGTCTGAGGTCAGTAGTGGCGTATTTCCACTATTCCTGTGACAAAGAAGATGGATCTATGTGATTTTACCGAAAATAAATAACAAGGAATGAATTAAAAACAAAACTTTTAGTATGAAAACATATTGAATATTTTTATTTGGAGGGGTCCCCACCCCAAGCACCCCATTTTTCTATGCTTTTAAACCCACCCCAACATCCTCAGCACCCATTTTAGCCCCTTACCCCACCCCCTATATATATTTAAAAAAATGATATTTTTTCGTTATTGAAGTTTCGTTACTAAATTCATTCTCTGCTTTCTATTCAGCAAAATGACTGGATACCAAAAGAAGACATACTGAGAAAGGCCAGAGACGTGCTGGAGTGGGAAGGAGCTTCTGTCAAATATTCCAAGATCTGTATTCCTACACATTGGATCAAAGGCAGCGATGATTCGGTCAGAAGGTATACAATACCGTTGGAGATAACCCTTTGCCCTCTTTTTAATATACAAGTGAACAATATGATTTAAAGCAGGGGGATGAAGCTAAGCATATCCTACATGAGATTCAGTGGGGCAGGAGACCCCAGGGACAGGATGGCCAACACCATCTCGGAGAGCGGTTTAAGAGTGCATTTGCACAGCCTGGAGGTTGAATGAAAGTCAGTGGATCTAGAAAGTACAGACAGATGTCCTCCTCGCAGCTGAAGAACCCAATGTAAACTATCTGCCTGGCTCATATTGGAAAATGTGGACTGCAGAGTTGGTAGTCCAACTTGTTGGTTTATGCAAGGCGATTCTGCTGGGGGAAAGCAGGGTTTGTAACCCAAGTGGCCTGGGTTCACCTGGGTGTCTCAGTTGTGTTTTGTTCTTTACCCTTACATTTTTACATTTACAATTGGTTTCAAGATCGGGAGTTGGGATAGGGAAAAGGGGTGGAGAGATAAGGGAATAGGGGGGGTTCATTTCAAACACGTTTGCTGGGTCTATATGTCGGGTGTGTTGGAGAAGCATGCAATGGTATCACTTGGTATACCAAAGGGGAACATCTGGATGATATAAAGGTGGCCATGCTTAAAGTTAAGGGGCTAAACTCTCCTCATCTGTTGAGTGCTGTGTTGTACAAACTCTGTCTGGCTATTCTTTTTCTACAGCAGAACCATTTTAAACATGGGTAGGAGTCAAAGATGAACTGCAAAGGCATGGGACACACTTTTTGGGCCTACCATAAGCAACGGAAAAAGAAGGGGTTGGGTATCGTTTCCGCTAGAACGGACCCACTGAAAGATGTTAAGATCATCAGAGGTCTTGGTGGAAGTCTCTTCCTGGTTAAAGGTTGTGTTCAGGGTTTATTGATCACTCTTGCTACCCTCTATGTGCCGAACGTGGGTCAGATTTACTTTCAGAAATAAGCCCTTAATACATATACGGTTTATTCGTACATGAGAATAAATCTTATACTGGTCCCTCGGGAGCAACAGCAATGTATTGTTTCACCATTGCTGAAAACGGTACCGTGGTCATATTTAAGCCTGCAAAAGATACTATGCTCTGCTCTGCCTACAGACTGATATCACTGCTTAATGTGGATGCAAAACTGTTTGGGAGGGTTTTGGCATTTAGATTAGAGCTCAACGTTCTGAGGCTGGTCCACCCAAACGAGGCTGCCTTTGTACAGAATAGACAAGACTTTGACAACCTGACAAATACTCTAAACAGATTTACATCCTCCTTGTTGGTGTGGGTAGAGAGGCTCTGGTACTGTCCTTAGATGCCAAGAAGGCATTCAACCGCATTAACTGGACCTTTATGTCGATGGTTCTCAGGACAATGGTTGTGGGTTTGATGTGGATGGGATGATCAAGGCCTTTTATTCTGCCCCCATAGCTTCAGTATCTGTGAATGGGGAGGAATCAGAAGCTTTCTCCCTGAGCAGTGGGACAAGACAGGGCTGTCCCATATTCCCTCTTCTATAAGTATTGATTATGGAACCATGGGCGAAAGATGTCTGGGCAAATCAAAAGATAAAGGATGTTAAGCTGGGAAATGCGGGCTACCAATTGATTCTCTTTGAGGATGATGCGCTACTTTATGTGACATAACCTAGGGAGTTTATCCCACATTTGCTGCAGTGCCTATCTGTATATGGTAAAATGCATGGGTTCAAAATAAATGTAGAAAATCAGTGGTCCACCTGATGGATTGATTGGCAGATGCAGACCCGGAATATATCTGAGAGCCTCTATTCCAGGTCTGGGAACAGGGATTTAGGCTTCTAGGGATGTGAATCCCCCATGATTTGGGAGTGTGGTTCAATGATAATGTTCTTTTACTTTGGAAGCCAATACAAATTAACCTATGAAGATGAGAAAAGTTGCATCTCTCATGGATGGCGATATTGAAATGTATAACAATGATGATACTTACCAAATTCTTGTTTCTATAGTAAATGTTGCCTGTCGTGGTCCCTCTGTCTTTCCTGGCAGAGATTAAGGGAGCACTGTTGAGGTTTCTGTGTGCAGGTTCTAAGCGAAGAATAGCGAATAGAACTCTGGACCTTCCTAGAGGGGAAGGTGGGTGGGATACCCAGACCTTATGGTATTCTATAAGGCAATGCATCTAAGAGTGTAAGTAGATAACCTAAATCCATCCGAGGACGACAAAACAATGGATGGATTTGGAGAATGAGATCCTGGCCCCGGTAACAAAAGGAGAATGGCTGTGGGTGCCACAAAAATAAATACCCAGAATATGCATTCAGCAGGAGATCCTAGGGGTATTGGAGTCCATCTAGAAGGAGAGTAATGCCACTAGATGGATTACATCATGGTCCTTACCCCTGAGCTAATTTTGGGCTCCTCCATGTAGGACTTTTACTGCTGAACCACTCCAGTTCCTATCCTGGTACGAGGCGAGCTTGAGTAGGGCGGGTCAACTTTGGCTTGGTGGCAGGTTTGTTACCCCTGCACAGCTCAAAGGTTACCTACAAATGGGGACACTCCTTGTGTTGCCGGCAGGATAGCTCAGGGTCAACGCACTTGCCTTGGAAGCAAAACAACATGGAGCAACACAGGTTCAGTCCCCAGGCCTGCACTTAGAAACCTCTGGGTATTAAGCACATTATAAATAACCCATTTTATATAAATTATTCTGCTTCCTAAAACTGAAGGGTTCTCTTTATGATACACACTGGGGGGACAACCTCTGCAGAGGTTTGATGTCTTTTGAGAAAACACTGATACTAATTACAAACACCAAAGCCCTAATAGCAAGGCTCTTCAGGGAACTGTTGCAAGTGGAGCCTGAGAGCACTGGGTTAGATATCTTAGCATAGAGATCCCAGATGTCCTCTGCTCCACATTCTGCCAAAGAGCATCCCACTCTGTTAGACCAGAAAAGTAATTCATAGTCGAAAGATATGTATAATACGTTGGCCAGAAGCAAATTGCATCATGTGACAAAAATCGCAATCCAAGAATCGTCAATGTAACCAAAGGGCATCCATTTTGTGAAATGTCGGCCATTTGCTTTTTTTCTTTTCTGCCAAAACGCTTTGCAGATATATTTTATGCTCTAGACTCGCACAGAGTGCGAGACCAGGCTTGAACGCTGAAATACTAACACAGACAGGAATGTCAAACTGTGCAGAAATACATTCTTACACAGACAGAAATCTCAAACTGTGCATTCTTTTTCTCTCTCACTAAGTCCATGAAGTCGAGCAGAAGCCGCATCTAATCAGTAGTCTAGGTGCCGGTTTGTCTTGCAAGTGCTGTTGTAAAAGGCAGTTAAACATGAATTATATTCTCCTAGCGGTTCTCCTTCGCAGAGAGTGGTATTTTCTGCTTCAGAACTAGCTGACCCTTAGCTCATGAGCCAAAACACACAGATAACATAGTAAGGAATGTTTCCCTGATAGGAACATGATATCCTTGCCAAGCCAGAGCTCCATGTTCCCCATAATAGAAAGCTGTCTCTGCTGCCTTTGCTAGAATAACTAGGTTTAGACTGAATGAAGGCTTGTCATAACGTGTCATAATTGTCAGAATTGTCAATCACTGAACCCTACCCTGTATGACATGTATGTGGGCAGGTCGACTTGCCTTAACAAAGGATATGTCTAATGTATATATATATTGCTGCTTGAGCACTGTTCGCTCTCTCTCGCATCTAACGGTGTTTGGGAACACACGTCTTGAGGCGTTGAGACCCAGTCGGCCGACTGAGAAACCTTTGAAATAAACCAGACTTGTTTGGAAAATGAACCTCTCGTCTGACGTTTAATTGTAGTATATGGTTATTGTACCTTAGTTTCCATATGCGGTCTTTATGCCTTTATTGCCTCCCACTAATGCTCCATCGTATACGTTGAAGTTGAAGGAAGGCAAAAACGAGTCGAGGACAAAGCCATCGAACTGGGATTAGAAGGTGTTCGGGCCGCCCCTCTAGAAGTGATGAGAAATTCCTCCGCAGATCTGTACACAGCTGATCCCTGATCGACGAGCAGCGCCCAGAGAGCATCAAGGCGAGGGTTCTGGAATGAGGCAGATTGAGCCAGACACGCAGTCACAATGATTCTTGGTTGCATCTGTATATGGAGAATTGCACCCTGAGTGATGAATTGGTTGATCAGGTGAGTCGTGCCCCGATTCTTAAATGTCCTGATATTCGTAGAGAGTTGCACTTGCAAGTTCAAACGCCAAGGGTAAGAAAAGGGTAAGAATTAACCATGCCTGGGAAATTGTCTTCTTGTTTAGTGAATTTATTTCACTGTGGTAGACAATCTTTGGAAACTGGCCAGGTTGTGCCACCCGAAGGATCGCCGGCACATGAAATGAATATCAAGTATGGTATAGGGGCAATAGTGTTTAATGCGATTTGGCATAGGCAGACCAGACGTGTATCAGACCTTCAGTGGCCTAATAATGGGAGCTTTGAATTAACACGTATAGAACACCTAGAATCAGTATTGCTATGTAAAAAGGCCCGACCTGCAGCGTTTAACGTTGTAAGAGACTGGAGGAAGGAAGCTAATCTCCGTTTGAGAGGTAGGGAGAAACATGCGTGCAGACATAAAACAAATGTAGAGAAAGCGCAAGAGCATGATCAGCATCAGCAGACAGAAGCCATTAGGAACATCGACAGGGCTTTTTAATTAGATGTACAGCAAATATATCCATCGCAAGATTTGCATACATCAGATGAACTAATAATCAAAATATTAAATACGCGAAGAAATGAACATCAAAGTACTGACCCAGTGCCCCTCCTCCTTATGTTCCTCCCATTCCCGTTATTCCATCTGCATCTGCAGTAAGCAGTTCCTCTCCCCCTGTGCCTGTGACATCATTTTATCCACCGCCTCCAGAGCATGACTTAGCCGCTTTAGCAGACAGTTCTACAGAGATGCGGCCTGCGCAAGGAAGTATTAGACAGACTCGTAGTATGATTTGCAAAGGAAGGAAAGAAGAACTGAAAGAATGGGCCGAAACCTATATTGATCAGTGGCTGCGCAAAGTTCCATATCTGATCATAGAGGCCTCGGTGAACAGCAGGTATTGTTAGAATGCATGGGGAATTACTTGTGAAAATACGGAGTGATTTGACCGATACAGTGATAGCGCAAGAGTTGCGTGATTTGGTTGTTCTTTCGAATTTTCAAGATAATGCGGCGAAAGTATGCGAACACGTAGGCCGAATATTTGTGTTTAAGCGAGAACTTGATCGATTGCATAAAGAATTATTGAAAAAAAAGATAAACCGCATATGAAGATAAACCGCATATGTCGTATGGTCAGCAACGGTTTTTACCACTGTTGAAACCTGTTAGTGAAGAGATGCGAATTTGTACGTGAGATGCGCTTAGATGGATTACGGATGCCGCCATCTCCCCAATTGAAGTGCATGATACGTTTAGTCAGTATGCACCAGAAATGCAGAGAAAGGTATTACAGGTTATGGTAGAGTAACTACAGGATGAATGTATGAAGAATAAGATATGTTGTCCCGCTGATCTAATGACAATTTATAAAAGAGCATCTTCACCTGAAACTGGAACGACTGCTTTTTCACTTGATTTAGCTTTGTTGCTTAATAGACGAACAAATGTAGAATTGCCTAGTTTGCAATTACCCATGAGGGAGGTGCCTCCCACATTTGTCCCAAAAGTTGAGGTTGCTGCCGATGGAGCAGCTCCAGCGTGAACGCTAGAAACTCATTATATCGCACAGTTTGTACATGTCCATTTTTCTAAGCAAGAGGTAAATACTATAAAGCAGATGATCCCTGATATTAGGAAAAACCCAGCAGGATTCTATAAGGTAATTGAATTTATTTTGAATTCATCTGTTTTTACATTGAGTGACATTGATTTACTGTTTCCCGTGATTCTTCCTGTAGACATATGGAAACAGGTTAGAAATATAAATTATGCGCCGATGTTAGGCTATACATGGGAGAATTTGAGTAAGGTTGACATTGAGAGAAAGGCTGGAGAGAAGCCACCGCAAGTAATGTTGGCTTTACCATCGCAAATAGTAGAGAAATTGAAAACTTTAGTGCCCCAACAAAAAATAGTTTGGGATAAATTGACTGCTTGTTTACAGGGCAAAGAGGAAGGAGCGACGGATTATTTTAATCAGTTTGAAGAAGTATTTGCAGATTTTAGTGGTCAAGATCTAAGTACAGAACCGGGGAAGAGATTGTTTGTTGATAAGTTCGGGCGAGGGTTTTTACCGAAAATTCAAAGTTTAATAATGACATCTGAAAGTGTATGGCAAGCAAAAACACAAACTGGGTAATTCATGGAATAAATGTGCGCCAAAATGAGTGGTGCAAGCTGGCGCAAGCATGAAAAAGATAGCGCATGTGTGCAAATCGCACATGTGCGATTTATGGAAGGCCCTGCACGTGTTCTTCCTGGGATGTGCCCCAAATCCGCACTAACGTTACACGTCACTGTGACTTTCCAAATGCGTACGCGACAGGAACGGGGAAACACGGGGAATGGGGAACAACGCGGGAAAATGTAGGAGTAACGTGGGAAGTACCGCTGGGAAACACACGCAAGTGAACAACACCTATTCATCGAATCAAATAGAGAAAACCCGAGCAAGTCAAAACACACGCACATGCAAAAATACGTCCGCCACATGAAAGCAGGCAGAGCCGCCCCCGCGCCGCATAAAAGTGCGTGCACACAACAAACAAGCATATACAGCTACCTTCCTCGCAGCAGTGAGAAGGAGAATAGCCAGGCCCCGCATATGTTTGACCAGGACAAGCCTTTTTGGGATGCCTGATGACTAGGCCTATGGCAGGTATAGGTATCCACCTCATATCATCCTAGACCTGGTCACTGAGTGGGAGGATGAACTCACATCACCCACCCTGTGCTCCCAAGCATTGAGCCCCTTGTAGAAGGTGCTCAATGTACTGCATAACTAGGCCACTGGGTCATTTCAGCAGACAACTGCCATAGTGGGGGGCATCTCACAGCTCACGCAGTCACGTTGCCTATGCCACATATTGGCAATCATATCTACGTGCCCCTCAGTCCGCAGGCACAAATACATTCCCAGAACACCCGCAGAAAGGCAGGCCATGGTCTTGGACTTCTACAGGGTGGCACACTTCCCCAAAGTGCTTGGTTACATAGATTGCACCCATGTGGCCCTACGTCCACCTAGGGCCACTGAAAACATCCACCACAACCGCAAGCACTGGCATTCCATGAACGTGCAGGTTGTATGCGATGGCAAGGGAATAATCACCTCTGTCTATGCAAACTATCCAGGGTCCACCCCTGACAGTTTCATATACAGAATGTCCACCCTGATCCAGGCCCTGGAAGCTGGGAAGCTTGGCGACACATGGCTCACGTGTCAGAACAAATGCCTGTGCACATGCATGTATGTCACACACAGACAAATCACAAACCCAACTAATGACAACCATCATCACCTCCCCAGGGGACACTGCCTACCCTCTGAGAACCCACATTATGACAGCAATACGGAACCCCACCCCACCACCCCAGGTAAGATACACCGCTGCCCATATTTCAACCAGGGCCATAGTGGAGCGCACATTCAGAGTGCTCAAGTCACGCTTACGCTCCCTTGACCACTCTGGAGGCCAGCTACTATATACACCCCCATTAGTGTGCAGAATCATTGTGGCAGCATGTGCACTGCACAACATTGCAACACGGCGGGGCGTACCGGTGGACATGGTTGTGCCCCCACATCCCAAACCACATGCACAGGTGCTGCTCAAGGGAGGGGAAAGGGCACGTCTCAAAAATCTTGCACACATTCAAAGGGGGCCATTATCAGTATGGCAGTACGCCATAGACGGCGCTGGTACCTCACTGGCACCGTCCATAGCGTACCGCCATATCACGAGTAACCCTGGAGGGTGCTGGGCTGTGTCGTGGTCACCACAGCTGCACCTTGAGCTACCACTACTGGTGGGCCCGTGTCAGCACATGTTACTTACTGTCGGGTCGCAAGGGTGCCAGGGACGGATGCAACAGCAGCATCACTTGGAGCGGCAGGGGGTGGTGGCATGGCTGCACCAGCACATGGCTTGACATCCTGCCCATGTGGTGCACCGCTGCCTCTTCCTGCTCTATGGCCACCCTGGACTCCATGTACTCCCTGGTCACCCGGCCACGGGCCTGACCACTCCCAACACTGACAGGATGCCCAGCTGTGCCCCCCTTAACCTTTTGTGTTTGGTGGCCTCACAACCATGGCACGGATGTACTAATGCCAATGGGAGCTGCACTGAACAGTTGCCCTGGTCAATAGGGGTGAAGGGTGCAGGGTTTGTGATGGTAGAGGCACCCTGTGCTCCTGCAAAGCTGCATGTAGACCCTGGGGATAAATGACATTCACGCAACACTCAGGCACCCCAAAATACAGGAAAAATGTATATGCAACTCCTGTAGCCCACGTGCGTGTAAAAAAACCTCATGCAGTACACTGTGGCACCCAGGAACACAAAAAAGCGTACATGATTAACACGCAGGCTTCTATGACCTCAATAAATGGGGTACGCGACAAACAGGGGCACCCGCAGTGGGAAAAATAGCGTGCAACAGCGTGCGCGACTTACCGTCTGCGTGGAAAAGAAATACGCATAGGCACTGTAACCGCTGTGAAGTAATCGCGTGTGAACCCCAAAGTAGGAAAAAGACACACGTCGCTCTCCACTGAAAGCACGTACAGTGTGCTGCAGACCCACGCGGACCAAGTACACATGCAGAAGGAAATGCCTGCGCGTGTTACATCACTTACGCGCTTACGCGCTAAGGTCCTTTCCTCGAATTACACTCTAACGTGCTGTTTTTTCACGTGGCAATTCACTGTACATCAAACTGGCCACGAGATAACACACGGAAGATCACGCTCCTGCCCAGAAGGCCATTTTCCTGCCCCCTCAGAGCCCTGGGGAGCCTCCTACAAGCCATCTGATGCTGCCTGCCTGCCTGCTGCCAACAGTGCCCTGCCATTTGGTGTCTGCACATCAGCCATCTGCAGGGGTCCAGTTGCTGTGACCACCCCTGCTGGAACAGAAGACTCCCGACAGGTAATCCATCGCTCCATAACCCAGCCCCAGGACCCAGTTGCCCATCCACACCTGCCTCGGGGGTTGCCATGTCTGACGCAACACCATCTTGCACCAGTGGCAAGCCCCCAGCAGAGAGGCAGAGGGCTGCTAGCTACAGTGCAAATGAAGTTGGCATCCTGGTGGAGCAAGTCCTGGGTCATTATGATGCCCTCTTCACACCATTGCGCTCTGACAAGGAAGGACGGGAGAAGATCTGGAAAGACATAGTGGGTCCCATCAACGCGGAGGGGCCGGCACCCCGCAACATCAAACACGCCCAGAAGTGCTGGGAGGACTACAAATCCAGGACCCTCAAGAAGGCCCAGCACATCTTGGAGGCAGCGGATGCAGTGGGGCGCCGGGGCCAGCTTATGAGGGTCCTGGAACGCATTCGCCCAGTGCTTCAACACCAGATCCTCATAATGCAGGCTCGTCTGGAGTCGAATGGTTAGTGCCCATGCATTCCCGTTTAAAACAGTGCATGTTGCAGTGTGGTGGTAGTTACCTACTTGGCTGTACGTGTGACATGGGTCATGTATGGATGTGTGTGCGCAGGGACATGATGGTGCTGCATGTGAGTCCAGTCAGGCGTGACCCACATGGATGGTGTATGTGTTACTACGCATCATGTGGAGCAGCATGCGCAATGCACACATGTATGCATGCCTGTGTCTGTACTTGGACATGTTTGGGGTGTGAGAGATGGGTGCTGCTGTCATGGACATGCATGGTGTACATGTCTGTGTGTCTGAGTAGTGTGTGAGTGACTGGTAAACGCCATGGATGCATGAGACATGTCTGTAATGATGTGTTGATTCACTGATACAGCCTAGTAATCCTTGTATCCACTGTGTCTTGGGGTATACAGGGCCAGATGCATGACCCTCCGGTGATGTGTGTGCATGTGATCAGCATGTCCCGCGTTGCATGTGAGTTTTAACCCACCATTGGATGTTTCTATGGTGCCTTGGACATGGATGCAAATGTTTGTTGCATGTGCCATGCCTGTTCCTGCAACCAACTAACAATTCCATCCCTCTGCATACACCTCTCAAACTCTAACCAAACACAACCACAAGCCTAAAACGCAGAAATCCGCACAAACTTCACAACAATGCAACAACAAAACAAACCACACATAGACTTGCACAACAGCACACGGCGACTACGGACCGTAAAACACCCCAAGCCCAGCCAACGGAACCACCGGGCTGAGGCTGCCAACAGCATATCATTGCTCTCTTGCACTTTTCCAGCTTATTCCCACTAATCCACCCCCTCTCCTCCCCTTTTTCAGAGCCGCCAGAGCGCCAGGGGACCACTTCGGTTGTGATAGTGTGCGGTACAAATATCCTTTAACATTAACAATAACATGTGTGTTGCCTGCACTCACCCATGTGTTGTGGGGGGACATGATGGAAGTGTCGTTTGACAGTGCCACTCATGTTCTATTGCTTTGTCTCTAGGGGACTATTGTACAGTACCCTGATGCTTGTGTTCTATGTCTCCCTTTACACAGCGGCAAGTGAAGAAGAGGGCAGAGGCGGCACTGTGGAGGAAAACGGCAGGGATGCCTCCACCAGCCGGTGATGCAAGACCCAGTCAAACACCGAGGAAATTCCATCATCCGGGAGCAAGGGGACTGGTGCCACGTCTGACACTACGGCTGCAGTGGAAGGGGCGGGTGAGCCCCCATAGGGGCTTGTAACAGCAGAAGACGGTGCGGAGCAATCCAGGTTGGTGGTGTGTACGGAGGAGGAGGAGGCCGCATTCAAACTGCACATGGGGCCTGGTGGGGGTGGTACCACTGGTGCAAGTGATGCAGTCCAGGGGCAAGAGGCAGCACAGGTTGCCAAGGAGGGGCCTGTGCATGTCACTGTCCCTGACACTGTGACTGCATCAGCATGCACCAGCAGGGATGCCCCATCCACGTCATCTGGCACTCTACCTGCAGACGTGGGGACCCGTGATAAGATCAAGTCCATCCTCATTGGTGTCACGTTGCACACATGTGTAATTCATGATGACGTGCGTGCTTCCTGGGGGAAGCATGCACGTTATCACTAAGAGACATGTGCCAATGTGGCCCATCTTGGCTCATGGTTGCAGGTTTCCTCCATGTGTCGCTCTGTCTTGCAGCCCGCTCCTCCTCTGTGCACACTATACGTCAGTCGTTCTCCATGCCGTCTTCCGGCCCAGATGCCACCAGGGCCCCCTGTGCACCTGCCCCTACCAACGCATCCAGGTTGGTGGAGATCCCATCCCTGCTGCAGTCGAGAGTCGGAGCTCCAGCACAGGTGGTCACCCTAGCAACTGGACCCCTGGCAACGGACGATGTGCAGGCACATTCAAGCATGCCACCTGCACAATGGCCCCGGGTGTTGCCATCAACCTGGAGGCAGTCGTGGTGGCGGCGGCAGGCAGCAGAAGTCCAGCGGCAGGCTCGACGTAGGAGGCATGTAGCCTTGGGGCCATCAACATCATCAGGGCAGGCATCAGCTGAGGGGCAGGAGTACCCTAGACTGGGAGTGTCGTCCATGTGGCAGCGGTTGGGCCAGCAAATAGATGCAGAGAGGCGGTGGGCAGAGAGGGCAGTCCTCAGGATGGTCAGGGCGGAGAACTCCATGCACCGGCCTTTGAGGCGGGCAGAGGTCGTCAAGGAAACTTGCAGGGAGTTGAGGAATTCCATGGCTGCATCCCTATAAGACCTCGAGGCCAGGGAACAGGCCTGCCTCCGGAACATCGATATGGAGTTCGATGATGCCCTGGCCCGGAAAATCGCTAAATGAGCCAATGGACTGGCCTGTCGCCTTTGTAAATAGTTATGTAGGTGTAGGTTTCCTTTCTTTTTTATTTATCTTTGGGGCGCATGGACTATGCCTCGCCTTTTTGTAAATAGTTATTTATTAGGTAGGTTTTTGGTTAGGTTTCCTTTGGATTGTTGGGCTCATGGACCCTTGAATGTTCATTTGTATATAGTTATGGAGCTGGATTTACTATATTTTTTGACCCATGGAGGAATGCTTTGTTTTTTTGGAACTTTGGATTTTGTTTTATGGACTGACGCTTTGGAGCCATTTTACTTTGGATTTTATTGTTTGCAGCCTTCATTTTTGTTGCTTTATTTTGGACATCCAGACTTGGATTTATTTTTTGTTTTCTTGTGTGCTTTCGTTTTCTTCATTCACTTTGTTATTTAATACATTTTTATTATCTACTTTGTGTGCTCTTCTCTCATTGGTTTGGTGCATGTCACAATGTGGGTTTTCTCAATCATGTGTCGCCATTGTGTGGGTCTGACGGACATGTATTCATGGGCATGCTGTTTATTTGGTATCTATCATGACATGGGGAATTCAATGTGGAGTAGATGGAATGCTCGGTTGGGTGTTTGGACTGGGGTGGCATAGGGTGTTATTTGGGTGGCCATAAGGGCCATGGGTTGGGATTGTGATGACGTGTTGGGTGGGGGGACATGAGTCGGGGCCTGCTGGCAGGTGCCCATCACTGGGGTGGGTTGGGGTGGGGGACATGAGTCGGGGCCCGCTGGCAGGTGCCTGTCAATTGGGGATTGGGGGGGCATGAGTTGCGGCCTGCTGGGGGGTGTGTGGGATGGGGGGACATGAGTCGGGGCTCCCAAGTGCATGATGCCATGCGGCCTGCATGCGGGGCATGGTCAGAGTGGATGGGCTGCCTGCAGGGCATGGGGAGATTGGATGGGCTGCCTGCAGGACATGGTCAGAGTGGATGGGCTGCCTGCGAGGCGTGGGGAGAGTGGATGGGCTGTCTGCGGGGCATGGGCAGGGGTATAGGGTTGACCCTTGTGGTGTGGTCTGGCTGCAGGGGGTGCATGTGGCTTCTCACCACACTGATGCTAGAATCTGGGGGTACGGGAGTGAGAATTACACATGATTTTGCTGGCGCAAGCAGGGTACACATATTCCGAGGGGTGCGCGTGGAGTTTTACACAAGTTTTGCTGGCGGGAGTGGGGTACACGTATTCCAGGGAGTGCGTGGGGAGTTTTACACGCGATTTTGCTGGTGCAAGCGGGGTATGCATATTCCAGGGGCTGTGTGGGGAGTTTTACACGCGATTTCACTGGCGCGAGCGAGGTACATGTTTTCTGAGGGGTGCACATGGAGTTTTACACGTGATTTCACTGGCGCGAGCGTAGTACGCATACTCCAGAGGTGTGCAGGGAGTTTTACATGCGATTTCACTGGCACAAGTGGGGTACACGTATTCCAAGGGGTGTGCGGGAGTTTTATATGCAATTTCTCTGGAGCGAGCAGGGTATGCCTTTTCCAGCGGTGTGTGGGGAGTTTTACACATGATTTTGCTGGCGCGAGCAGGGTATGCATATTCCAGGGGTGAGTTGAGAGTTTTACACGCGATTTCGCTGGCGCGAGCGGGGTACATGTATTTTGAGGGGTGCGCGTGGAGTTTTACCCACGATTTTGCTGGCGTGAGCGGGGTATGCATATTCCAGGGGTGTGCGGGGATTTTTACATGCTATTTCGCTGGTGCGAGCAGGGTACACGTATTCCGAGGGGAGCACATGGAATTTTACATGCGATTTTGCTTGCGCGAGCGGGGTACACGTATTCCGTAGGGGTGCATGGGGAGTTGTACACGTGATTTCTCTGGCACGAGCGGGGTATGCATATTCCTGGGCTGTGCGGGGAGTTTTACACACGATTTTGCTGGCGGGAGCGGGGTACACGTATTCTGAGGGGTGTGCGTGGAGTGTTTTACACACGATTTCACTGGTGCGAGCAGGGTGCACATATTCTGAGGGGTGCGCATGAAGTTTTACACGTGATTTCGCTGGCACGAGTGGGGTACGCGTATTCCGGGGGGCACTGGGAGTTTTACAAGTGATTTCTCGGGCGCGTGAGGTCTATGTGGCGTTTTTAGTGATTTTTCGTGATTGTGGGGCTGTACGCTGGTCCACTGGCCTTTGCACCAAGTAGGGGATTTATGCGATGTTTTTTGTGCACGGGGTGGGGTTGGGGGCATAACTGTCACAGCTGCAGAGTCGCTGCACCACTCTGCACCACGGCTGGTTATGGAGGTAAGCATCCATTAATCTGCTGTGTGTGAAAATGGGTTTTGGCGCACACAGCTGGCGCACACTGGCTCACACTCCCTCTGTGCGCCAGCCTCATGTGCCACTTCTGCACTAAATTCTATGAATTACCCCCAAAGTGAAGTATTACATATGGCCCAATATTAGGAGAACAGAGTAAATTCAAAAAAGGATACAGAACTAAGGGACAAAGGGAATTTGAAAACAAGAGTATTGTTACAGCAAGTAGCGAACAATAATAGAGGAGGTGGGAACGCAACATCCAGAGTCCAATTTGCATTAACGTCCAATATGCAAGGGGGTCCAATAGGGATTAATAAATGTGCCTATTGTAGCCAAGAAGGCCATTGGCGAGCACAGTGCCCGCATATACAGAATAGAAATGGGAATTTTCTGAGAAGACAGAATAGAGGTCATCCGGGAATACTAGGACAGAATATAAACCAAAAGGCGCCACAATTTCAGGAAAATCAGGGTAATCAGAATCAACAACGAAACAATAGAAATGATGGGAATGTTTTTGACAATCAGTCCAATGCAAATTACGCTGGCGACTTTACATCTGATGATGTACTGTTCTACTAGGACAGCCCGAGACAGGGGTTGGAACCAGTACCTATTCCCGTAGACCAGAAAGGGCGCTACGTAGAAATGAAGGTTGGGAATAGGGAGCACATTTTTTTAGTGGACACAGGTGCACAAAAATGTTCAATAGACGATGAGCGGGTTCCAGAAATGCCACTGTCAGGGCATTAAAATGTCTCAGTAGGGTTCTCAGGTATGCCAGTAATTAGTCCAGTTTCCCAACCAGTACCTATAACACTAGGTCCATTTACAGAGTCTGGCCCATTTCTTTTGATGAAAAATTGCGGCAAAAATTTGTTGGGATGAAATTTGTTGAAAAAATTGAATGCAGTCATTTATTGTTCTCCTGATGGAGTGTATTTGACAATTTCGCCACAAAAGACTCCTGTATCACAATTTGTGTCTAAGCCACTACTGACTGAATTGAGTAAAGTACCAGCTTGTATATGGGCAGCGAACGACAATGATGTTGGTTGTTTGAAAGTAGAGCCAGTAAAAATTGGTCTGAAAGAAGGAATTACATTGCCGCGTATTCCACAAGAGAAAAAGCGTTGAAATGCATTGTATCAGATTTAATGAAAAGAAACGTGATTGAATACACTTTTGGCAGTATTTGCAATAGTCCGATTCTTCCGGTTTACAAGGAAGGAGGTAATGATATACCATACCGTTTTATAATCAATTTACGTAGAGTGAATAAAGTGGTTGATCTGCAATTTCCATTAGTCCCGGATGTGACCACAATTTTGACTATGATTCCAGCCTCTGCATCGTATTTTAGTGTAATTGATTTAAAAAACACATTTTTTAGTATCCCAGTGCATCCAGATAGTAGATATTTGTTTGCTTTTACACTAGGAGGACGTTCATTTACATTCACACGTATTCCACAGGGTTACACTGAGAGTCCAAGTATTTACAGTAGAGCATTAAAGGAACCATTAAGCAATCAAGATATGCTTGAACTACCAACAGGTTGTGTATTACTACAGTACATAGATGACTTGCTAATAGCAGCAGACACAGAAAAAATATGTAAAGAAAGCACAGTCGCATTATTGACACATTTAGCAGCACATGGACACAAAGCTTCGCTAAAAAAATTCCAGTATTCTTGAAAGGAAGTGGCCTATTTGGGCTACCTCCTTTCGAAGGAGGGAAGAAGATTGACACCAGAAAGAATAGAAGGCATCTCTGATATGCCTATTCCAAATACGCAGAAAGAAGTCAGGGCTTTAATTGGCATGGCTTCATATTGTAGGCATTGGATCGCTAACTTTTCAATGATTGTAAAACCAATAGTGGCATTGACAAGTAAGGATGTTACTTTACCTTTGCCATGGAGCATGGAATGTCAAGAAGCATTTGACCTGCTCAAAGCTGTATTGGGTTCAGCTCCAGATTTGGGCACGCCACATTACGACAAGAGTTTTAAGTTATTTGTGCATGAAAACAATGGATGTGCTTTGGCTGTTTTGACTCAGGAACGTGGCGGGATAAAATAGACCATGCGGCTACTTCTCTTCCAGGTTGGATCCTGTTGCATGTGCTTTGCGGTGTTGTTTGCGAGCTGTTGCTGCAGCCGCTGCGTCAGTAAAACAAACCAAGGGAATGGTTCTAGGTCACACTTTAACCGTAATGGTACCTCATTCAGTGGACGTTCTTTTAAATGACATCACATGGAACCAAAATCCAACATGGCATTTTGATAGTGAGACTGTTGTCAGCACTTCCGCTACCCAAGCGATTAGCGGTAATGAAATGTGAAGCACATAAAAAGTAACATGTAATGTAGGAAAGGGAAACGCATTTGCTGACAAAATTGTGAAACAAACTGCCACTGATTTATACACAGAAATGTAAGTCGAAAAGATAGAAAAAGTACCCTGCATGATAGAAAATGGAATTGCAACAGTTAAGGAAATCCAAGCAGAAGCTACTGCAGATGAAATAAAAAATTGGTCTGAGGGTCCAGCACAATTAGATTCTGAGGGTTGTTGGGTGGACAAACAAAATAACCAGTGGATGTTGCCAAATGCCTATGTGATGCACTATGGCTCACAGTCCGACACACATATGTGCTAGAAAAATGATTCAACACCTGGATTCTGTATGGCAGAAGCCATACATTAGAAAAATTGCTGAAAGATTGGTTCAGAATTGCATGAATTGTTTACCACATGACATTGTAAAGGGAACAGTGACACCAGTAGCAAGTTTTGGCCCACAGTCTATGCCATTTGAAGTCATCCATTATATTTTCATAGAAATGGAAAGGTGCCAAAACTATAGGTATGTCCTCGTGGTGGTCTGTGCATTCAGCAAATGGGTAGAGGCGTATCCCCTGAAAGATTGTACACCTATGTCCACAGCTAAAGCCATGCTAAAAGAATATTTTCCCCGATTGGGGCCACCCTGTGTCATATGATCAGACAATGGCCCGCATTTTATTGTGGCTGTGATATTGAAAATTTGCACAGGTCTCCAAATTGATAAACGATTCCATTCGGCCAGATATCCGATGAGTGCCGGTTTGGTAGTACGCCAAAACGGTAACTTGAAAAACAAACTGAGCACAATTTGCGCAGGGAGCAATTTGCAATGGCCCGATGCACTACGCCTACCTTTACTTTGCATACGAACAGCTGTACAGGAGAGGACTGGTCTCTCCCCATATGAAATTGTTATGTGGAGACCAGCAAATGTCTGGGACGTGCCCCGACCAAAACGGTTGAGGGATATTGAATACCCATTGCTTATTGATTACTGGCAACAGTTGACTCAGAACTTGTGTTTGATTCATCATCAGGTGTAGGAGGCTCTTCCTGTCAGATATAATGACCCAAGACTTTGTCTGCAGCCAGGCGACTGGACTTTGGTGAAACATTTTGAAAGAAAATCTATGCTTGCATCGCGCTGGACGGGACTCTTCCTGGTGCTACTGGCTACGCAGACTGCAATCCGAGTGAATGGCCGCAAGCACTGGATCCACGCAACACACACAAAAAGAGTTCTGTTTCCTTTGCCACATGAGAAAGAGATTGATGATCCTGACGTCGAAAGAAAGACAGCTGCACTTGATCACAAAGATATAATCGCCAGTTCCCTGTCAGAAGTACTTCCTAAACTCGAGAAAGGGCCTGGGGAGATTGCAATGAAGATCGAAAGGCCAAAGTTGCCTCAACTTTGTCCGACTGCTGCCTCATCATCACTCATTGCATCACAAGTTGGCACTGATCCTGCATCTGGAAATGAGAGTGCATTGTCCATCGATCATACTGCACCTGGAGCTGTAAGGTACAATCTACTTTCACAAAATCAGAAGTGATCAGCTTTTGTTTTGCCTTTGTTCCTAGCTCATGGATGAAGCTGGGAACGGAGGCCGAGGGAAAAGGAGCGTGTGAGCTGTATCAAGTTGAAGCTCTGACATGCGGTTTCCCAGTGCTACCATTGAAAGTGAAGGGCATTGCAACCTGGCACGGACAAGCAGGGGCAAATGGTACCGACACTATAAAATTGATACTTGCTCCTGCCTTTTGGAGCTCTGTGAAATCTAACATCTGCCTGCTGAATGTTTGTTGCTTACGTGTGTTGCTGTGGAGAACTTTCCTGACAGACACTGAAAAACGTTTCCTGAGATAAACATTGCATACAATGCCTATATTCGCTCCTGCTCGCTCCTGCACCAATGCTGTTGATGATATAGAGATGGAGATTAAGCCTACTCCAAGAAAGACGCTGTTCGTAAAGAATAATATGCTAATGATTATGATACAGCTTTGCATTTTGATTAGACTTGTCCCAATATTCTGGTATCTAGAAACTGTGCATTCCTTAAACTCTCTCTTGACTGCTACCAATGCTCCTACCATGAGCAGCCCAGTACATGTGCTCTCTTATACTCTTCCAGCACAAGAAGTGAAACATAGAAAAGGATATGATAATAATACATTACTGCTGATTATGAATATGACCCATGCTATCTTGAGTAGGTCCAATTGTTGGGTCTGTTGCCATTTATCCCAGCACGGGGAAAGAGGAATGGGTTGGTATGTACATCCTTTGCCACTTAATACCGCCTGTTATGCATCATTAAGAGCGCTATTTTTCAGAAAATGGAATGATAGTGTCACTGGTCAGTTTGATGGAACAAACATAAATGAATTTGAAAGATTGCTATTGGAACCGTTGAGTTGTTCCGTATTTACAAGCATAAGCAAAATAAACCCGGTAACAGCAAGTCCAGTAGATAGACTCTCTAGGTCTTACTAGTCCCTAATCACCTTTAAAATGGCTCCGGTAGGAACAAACGATCATGTGCCTCCCTCCCATACTATTAATGATAGTCCACGTCCTGTCCCATTTTGCTTACGAAAAAAGGTTCCTACCCAGTGGGAACATTTAGTAGATGCATGAATATTGCTCTACTTGAACAAGAAGAAAAAACATTATATATAGGAGGTTCTGTCTATTTTATATGTGGATATCAGGCCTATCCATCGTTACCTAGAATTGGGAAGGGGCCTGTCATTTAGGAATACTTTTACCTGGTTTATTTCTTTCCAAAACTTCTGAAATAGCAAAATTATCTAGATCTCAGCCACAAGGAGAAGATACCGGAGGACAGATTGCTGAGGATATAGCAAAATCATTTATACCATTTTGGGGACAAGCAATAAACTCATGGAATATAAGAAAACGATAAATGGGACAACTGATATACTCTATAATATGACATTGGAACAAAAAACAGATTAATTGCACTTGAAAATAGAATGGTGCTTGATATATTTTTAGCTAATTGTGGAGGAGTATGCAAATTGGTGGGGTCAGCGTGCTGTGTATTCGTAAGTGACTCCTCCCTCACAATATTTGAAGCAATTAAGAAATTGCATGTCTTAAGTTCTGAAATTCATGTTCGCATAGGTGGTTGTTATCTGAATATAAGTTTGTGGATTCGGGAACTGCTATGATCATGGGGATGGAAACTAATTGCAATCTTGGTTATGATGTATGGAATCCTCATATTCTGCTGTTGTTGCATACAATGCCTGCCAGTCCTCTGCTCCCAAATTACAAATGAGTGTGTACATGCAATTAGTACAAAACCTCCTCGTATGTTAAGTGAAGGTGCACAACACGAAAATGAAATAATTGAAGAATTTATGGCAATTAATATTTCCGATGACGATTATAGCGGCATGGGTAGGTCAGAATTGGAGACGTGGTCCCTTGAAGACGCAATATATGGATGATTCTATTGGTTTAAGGCCAAAAGGAGGGTTTGTTAGACCAGAAAATAATTCCATGGTCGAATGATATGTATAATATGTTGGCCAGAAGCACATCGCATCATGTGACAAACATCATAATCCAAGAAACGTCAATTTAACCAAAGGGCGTCCATTCTGTGAAATGTCGGCCATTTGCTTTTTTTCTTTTCTGTCAAAACGCTTTGCAAATATATTTTAAGCTTTAGACTCACACACAGTGTGAGGCATGGCTTGAACGGTGAAATACTATCACAGGCAGGAATGTCAAACTGTGCAGAAATACATTGTTTTTCTCTCTCACTAAGTCCTTGACGTCGAGCAGAAGCCGCATCTAATCAGTAATCCAGGAGCCGGTTTGTCTTGCAAGCGCTGTTGTAAAAGGCAGTTAAACATTAATTATATTCTCCTAGCGGTGCGCCTTCGCAGAGAGTGGTATTTTCTGCTTCAGAACTATCTGACCCTTAGCTCATGAGCCGAAACACACAGATAACGTAGTAAGGAATGTTTCCCTGCTAGGAACACAATATCCTTACCGAGCCAGAGCTCCATGTTCCCCATAACAGAAAGCTGTCTCTGCTGCCTTTGCTAGAATAACTATGTTTAGACTGAATGAAGACTTGTCATAACATGTCATAATTGTCAATCACTGAACCCTACCCTGTATGACATGTATGTGGGCGGGTCGAATTGCCTTAACAAAGGATATGTCTAATGTATATATATTGCAGCTTAAGCGCTGTTCGCTCTCTCTCGCACCTCACAGTGTTTGGGAAAACACGTCGTGAGGCGTTGAGACCCAGTCGGCTGACTGAGCAAACTTTAAAATAAACCAGACTTGTTTGGAAAACGAACCTCGCATCTCACGTGTCATTATAGTATGTGGTTATTGTGCCTTAGTTTCTATATGCAGTCTTTATGGCCAAGCAACTCATTGGTGTCTCTACAGTATGAAATACATGTTCTTAAATTGCTGCACAGCTAACAGTATCCCCCCTGCTAAATTGGCAAAAATGGTTAATAGTGGAGCATGTATTAAGTTAATTATTGGATGTGTACTTCTATGTGTTTCTAATGCTGATTAATGCGATGTTTGTATTTTAAGTTCAGAAAAATATATCAAACTTTGATTATTAAAATAAAAGTGATAGACAATTACAAACCGTAAAAACAGTGTAAATTATGAAATCTCAATCCATACAGCACGAAAATCAATAAAAGAAAATACAAGTTCCAAATATATAATATTTTAATAGTAATAACATGTAACTCCATATTTACATACTTCCTCAATTTCTTGCGCTCTTCGTATTGATACACATAGCAAATTGAACATGTACATACAAGTATTCTTTTTTTTAAATGTGTTCATTTGCTAAAAATATATTTACCCTTAACAAATACCAATATTCGAATTACACAATTACAAAAAATGGCATAGTTTAAAATATCATAGAATTGCAGAAAAATCATCACATTAAGATCAGTCTTAACCAATTCATCACAAAGACTTAAGAATTAACAACACGTAAAGCAGCAATTGCAAGTGATATTGGAAAACTACTCAGGCAAGATTTCCAGAAGGCAGTCTTATCAAAAAAAAGGAAACATTTTTCCTAAATTTAGCAAAGCAAAAGTCTCTCCTTTAGGACTATTGGGGACAATTCACAACCAAATGTTCCAAAGTTTCCAGGTTTTCTGTGTCCTGACAATAACGACACTGATGCCCCCCCTAGGAGTAGTCACTTTATATCTTTAGAGGATTTCTCCCATTTTCAGCAAGTTCCAGTGAAAATTAGTAAATTCTCATTGAGCTTTATGATGGGCGAAAAGACTCCAATGCTGGGTTAGTGTCCCTCTGTGCTTATGTTCATTTATCAAGTGACTAAGACTCTTCTGTTGATGGTATTTTTCTGTCAAAAGACACCAGTCAGATAAATTCAAAACTGTTTTCACTCTGGAATGGTTACTCATAAGGTCCTCCCCTGTCAAACCCAAACCATTAAAAACATCATCACATAACATAATAAGGTTATTTAAGGAATTGTGCTCCCTCTTTTGCATCACTTGCCCTAATACAAAGTAAAGAGTGTTCTCACACGGCACCAAAATTGTTCGATAAAAGACCATTTTTCCATCTAACACCAGAATATATCCCACTCATACCTAATTCAAATAAGATTGCAGTAGTAGGAACTGAGTTATGAATGGCCACAGTCCCTTATCTAGATCTTACTTTCCAGTCTAATTAAGAAATCCATCACCCACACTAGGTAACCTTGAATTCTGTATGTCAATTTTGGTAACACAACGCCAACATAGAATTGGACGAGCGGAATAAATTAATATCCATAGTACCTCTTTTTTAGGAACAACATCTGAGGGATAATGAGTTCAACCTTACGTCTAAAATATTTCCTGACTTTGTCCTTACTTGAAGAACTTTGAAAATAGAACCCTATATAATTAAAGCTAGGTACATTTTCAAGACGCTCTCCTTCCATAACCCATTTCCCTTTGGCTGTAGTGTTTCCAGAAGAAATATTCAATACTTTTGTTTTATTTAAATTGATTTTGCCCCACACCTTTTCAAAGGCATTCCATAATCTCTGCAAACTTACAACTGATGCATCATTCAGTAGAAAGTCATCTGCATATGCCAAACCAAAAGCTCTATGTTGAGTAATTTTTGGTGGAATACAGAAGGAGCGTAGCTCCAAAGATTCCCAGACATCAGAAACATAAAGGTTAAAAAGACAGGGGGCTAAAATGCACCTGTGTCTTAGCCAATTGATCACTGGGATTTCTTTGGTCAGGGTTCCCAACTTATTCAATTTGACCTGGAGCGCAGTGTTTTCATGTAGCCTAATGATAAATATTATAGGCCTTGCAATATCCCCCACTTATTTAATTTAGCCCAGAGCAGATTCTGACTAATTAGGTCGAAGGCCGGGCTGCGATCAATCGTGGCTACACTTATGGTCTTATATCGCCCTTCATGAACCAAGTCCTGGCAGATTTTAAGAATTAATCCATTGGGTGAGGCCCTGTGGAACCCCCCTGAAACCTGTCTGCCATTGACTCAGATGCCCAGTACAATTCACACAAACCTCCAGATGTCTAAAATATTGCTGTCCACATCAATAATTGAAATTTGGCGGTAGTTCCAAATGGCGGTAGTTCCTGGGGTCTGAGCGCAGGCCATGTTTATAGACTGGGATAATATATGATGAAAAGGACAAGATACTGGCCCACCACTGTGGGCTTTCTTTAAATAACTTGTTTGATAATTTGCTTGGACCCAGGGCTCTAGAATCACTGGATCCTTTAATAATATCCAAGATACATGTCGGATAAATGCCCAAGAAAAGTCCAGTTCATCATAAGAGCCATACTTTAGTTTTTCTGGCTCTAACACAAATCCCACTTTATCACTAGAATGTAATCCAGCCATTTTCAGGTATCTTGGTGTTGCAGTCGCGCTCTCTGAAGTTTAGACCAATTACAATATTAAAGGCAGATTCTTTTTATGGTAATTTGTTTTTCCAACTGGGAAGACTGGGATTGATTTACCATTCTGATAACAACCAGCGTATCACATTTGTTTTAGCTATCAGCTTATCATATTTGTCATTTGTAACCCTGTCTCTTTTAAGATAGGGATGTATTCCCCCCACAACTCCCAAAGATCCACCCAAAATGGCCAGAATCATTTAATCAATGCAATCCACAGTAAACAAACCCAATTTATACTGGAGATCCGTAGTATCCATCATTAACTCAATCTTTTCATTACATTTCCTAATCGAGCAATTGCGAAATAGATAGCTGTCCATGAAGATATAATCAATAGTGGATCTTGAATCGTCTCTAAACCAAGTATGTTTCCCCTGGTCGTCGCCCTTGATTGCCCCATTTAACTTAATAAGGCCATGCAAATACATACAATTAGACCACTTACTTCTATTCCAGGTTCTCTTTGTGGAGTGATCAAATGATTCCTGCCAGTTGTCTTTATCTGCAGTCGACCTGCAGGGGTTATTCATATCTCCAAGAATGATTAGGTGTCCCAATGGCCTACGCACTTTCCATTTGATAATTTCAAAACTGAACTTGACCAAGAAGTTGTCCAATGGCGTAACTTTTAAGTGGCAATAGATATTTATCAATAATATCGATGATATGTCACTAAATAAATGCATAAATATTTTCCAGTCCCCCCACCCCTCCTGCATCACCCGTGATGATGCCATTTCCCCCGGCATTCCCCCCACCCCTCCCGCATCTCCTGTGATGTTTGTCAGTCCCCCCCACGCCTCCCACGTCTCCCGTCATGTTGCCATTCCCCCACCTCTTCTGCATCTCCCGTGATGTTTGCCAGTCCGCCCACCCCTCCCGCGTCTCTTGTGACATTTTGCCAGTCCCCCCACACCTCCTGTGTCTCCTGTGATGTTTACAAGTCCCCCACCCCTCCTGCGTCCCCTGTGAAGTTTTGCCAGTCCCTCCCACCCCTCCTGCATCTCCCGTGATGTTTGCCAGTCCCCCCACCCCTTCCGCATCTCCTGTGATGTTTGTAAACCCCCCCTCCCACATCTCCTGTAATGTTTGCGAGTGCCCTCCACCCGCTGCATCTCCCGTGATATTTGCAAGTCCCCCTCCCCTCCCGTGTCTCCTGTGATGTTTGCCAGTCCCCTCCACCCCTCCCGCGTCTCCTTTGATGTTTGGCAGTATCCACCACCCCTCCCATGTCTCCTATGATGTTTGCCCATCTCCCCACCCATCCCGCATCTCCCTTGCTGTTTGTTAGTCTCCCCCGCCCCTCTCTCGTCTCCCTTGATGTTTGTAAGTCCCCCCCACCCCTCCCACGTCTCCCGTTTTTCATTCCTCATCACTGCTGCATTGTTGTCTGAGTCACCTCAGCTTCGCCTCACCAAACTGTTGCAATACTGGGATCTGTCTCTTGACACTTGTCTCTTGGGTCCCACCTTCCAACTCGTATGCAAGGCGACCTTGTTTATTTCCTTGACACTCTGACTCTTATGCATAGCCTTCTGAACTAGTACTCACGGTGGGCCAGTTTCATGTTGTTTTATTGACTTTTGCTACGGTTTTCTCTCTTCCTTCTCCTCTCCCCCCTCACTGTTTGTTTTTTTACTCTTTGCTCCCCCTCTATTATTCTATGCACTTATGTTATCTGATTTGTCCCTGGACCTAGTTTGATAACAACCACTGTCTGCCTCCTCCCTTTCCCTTACTGTTCCACTGTCCCCCACTCCAGCACTATCTTAAATGTCCTCAGCCCTAGTACGATAGTCGCTTGTTGTGTTCCTCTCCCCCTTCTCCCCCCCCCCCACTTGCTGTATTCTCCGGCTCTACCAGACATGTCGTCAGGCCCTGTACATTAGTGGCCTGTCTGTCTCCTTTTCCCCTCCCTATCTCATTCCCTCCTTATTTGTCTTAGCACTTGCACTATCTGAAATGTTGCCAGGCCGAGTATGATAGTAAATTTCACATTCTTGGTGTTCATGGCCATATTAGAATGTCATTGTATTTTTTGCCCTTGTTCCCTCCCTTGCTGTGCAGCCCTGTGAAACACAATGGGCCTCATTACGAGTAGCGCGATAAAACCGTGGTCATTACCGGCATGGTGGAACGAGCAGGCCCGTGCTCATATGACGCCGCTAATAGCGGGTGACTATGAGTGCGCAAGCAAGCGCGAAGCCCCATGCTGGTAATGGCCATACTGGCATGCCGCAAAAAGGTCCTCCAACTCCCAGATAGCAGCATCACGGGACCCGCCGATACTGCCACCGCCTAGGAGGAACCCCTAAATACCTACCCGGTAATACCAACATGCTAATACCGGGCTCGTAAAACCGGACCCGGAAATGACGTCATCACGTCGGAACAGGAAATTGGCCGCGGCCATCTTTAAAAACACAATCCATTGCAATCCTCCCAAACCACCAGTCGATTACCAATACTCTAAGGATGTCCAAGGCTATGTCCAAGGCTACCCGGAAGACCACCCCCCTGCAGGGGAAACAGCGTTTCTCCGACGCAGAGCTGAATATGTTGGCGACACTCTCGCTGCACATGAAGATATGAGGCCCAGCTGAAGAAAAAGGAAATCTGGCAGGAGGTAGCCCGCAAGGTGTCGGCTGTGGGGACCACCCCATTAACTGTCCGGGACTGCCGTAAGAGGTGGGATGACCTCCGCTTGAGGGTCAGAAACATCATGTCAAGCAACAGGAGGGCGGCCATGGCGACAGGTGGGGGTCCCCACTCACCTGCAAAGATGATGCCCTGGGAGGAGACTGCTAGCAGCTCCATTGATCCTGAGTCGATTGAGGGATTCGGGGAGATGGAGATGGGTGCGGCATCATCCCCAGAAGGAGGTGAGAGACCCTGCACATCCCTGTAGGGGAAACCATGACCTAGAACAAGTGATGTGAAAGAGAGACTAGGCAAGGCAATGCATGTCCATACACCCACATCAACATATCCAAGTCCAGATTGCGGCCCAAACCCTGCCACACAGAAATGCATGCTGAGTGCCAATCCCATAACCAACACGCGGCCAATACACCTGGACCGTGCCCATGTAACACATCACACAAACCCCAAATCAACGGCATGCCACCTGCCATGAAATGAATTCCAATGTGCCCCCTCAGAACACCATGTGTGACACACCTGTAAGACATGAATGCATGAATGAATGAATATTGAACAGCACAATTGTATGCCTTTGGCATGTGACACCATCACGGATGACCTGCATCTCTTCTACCCCCCCAGGCACTGATGAGGGAGATGCCAGTCAGGAGAACACCACAAGGGCATCCGTGTCACACCAAAAGAAAAGGGCCACCACCACCACCACCCCCATGGCAGACAAGCAGGCCACACCCATAGGCAGTGTGCCTGTCCGAGTGCAGACACATCCACCAAGACCTGCTGCCAGTGTGCCAGACACACATCAGACCCAGCACCACCGAGGATGTCTTGGATGGCAATGTGGATCTTGGGGGAGTCACAGTAGTGACTTATCCACCCATCCCAAGCCCCCTGCCCACCCCATATGGAGCCCTCAACCACCTACAGCAGTGATGATCCCTGCCTCCATGACTCTGACCTGAGGGATTCGGATCTGTGCCCCTTCGAGGAGGACAGCACCCAGGACGCAGGCCCCGTGAGTGCACCACCCACCACTCCAGCTCCCACCAATGCCCTGGAGTCACGCCTGTCGAGGGTGGAGGCCCGACAGGAGGCCATGTTGGATCTCCTGTGGCAGTATATTTCCGATGGTGAGGACACAAGGAGGGGTATTGCAACTGCCATTGCGGGGAAGACAGCTGTTGTCGCAGCAAACACAGCCGCCGTGAATGCATCAGCTGTGCTCATGAGGGACTGTCTGGGGGCAGTAACCCAAGTACTCACTTCCATCCTGCTCCATATGCAGCGTCCACTGCCTTGGACTCATCCACAGCCACCACACCTGCATCCTCAGTCCTGCAAGCCCTGTGCGCCAGACCCAGAGGAGTGCACGCCACTCTGAGATGCCACCCCCGGACAGCAAAATGTCCCGGAAGTAGTGTGGCCAGACAATGGAAGTGGGACGCATGGTTGTGGGTGAAGGCGAGCATTTCATGGAGTACATTTGGGGTCTTTTGGGGTTTGTTGGGTGGGTTTGGGAGTTCACTGGGGGTTTTTGGGGTTTGTTGGGTGGGTTTGGGAGTTCACTGGGAGGTTTTGGGGTTTGTTGGGTGGGTTTGGGACTTCACTGGGGGCTTTGGGGGGGGAGTGGTCACATTTTTCCCTGTTTGAACAAATACACCCGGTGTGTGCAAAACAATTCAATGGCTGGACATTGTTCATTTTGTGTATATGCATTTAATGTGTGACAGTGTTCAGTGGCCAACTCCCAACAATCTCAGTGTGCATGTCCACATGGACCCAGCATGTCACTGACATATGTCTATCATAGTCCCGGTGGTTCAGAAGTATTCGTGAATCAGTGCTTGGCGTACTGCATGGCCATCCCGTGCATCACGTACTGGCAGGGGGGCTACTTCACCTCTGTCTCCATGTTCATCATCCTTACCCGGTGCATGCATGTCAATGTCAGGTGGCAGTGGTACATTTCTCCGGACGCACATGTTGTGCAGCATGACACAGGCCATGGTGATCTTTGCCACCTTCTCAGGACTATATAGGAGTGCCCCATCAGACCTGCTTAGGCAGCGGAAACGCGCCTTCAACAGGCCAAAGGTCTGCTGAATCACAACACGGGTACGGGTGTGCACACGATTGTACTCCTCTTCATGGCTGTTCTGCGGGTTCCGCACAGGGGTAAGTAGCCACAGCCTCAAGGGATATCCTCCATCACCTGCAAGCAAATACAAATAGGTGCGTGTCACTCTGAGCTGCCACCTTCAGGAAGCACAGTCATGGCCGCAGCTATTTGGTGTGGACATGCACATGTCCCTGTACGTATGCAAGATTGTTACCTAGATGCATACTATACTTATAGGAGGTGTGGTAGACTGGATGGCGTTCAATAGATGATGCAGGGTGTAATAATGCATGCTGAGGCGGATGTACTGTGGTTGTACGACAATGTTTAGCCTCCCATTCATGCTGTGTATTCTACAATGTGCATGGTCACACTAGCCACATTGGCACTGTTGCAATCCTGTTCAGTCATGCATTGCTTGACATACCCATGGTGGCCTGGTCGTGCCTCTTACTTGTTGTCTCCGACATGCACAAATGGTAAAATGTGTGCCAGTGATGTGTCATGTTCTGTTTGGGAGGTTCACGTCAGGAGTGTTTAGCTCTGCATGCATTCTCCAATCACTGACAAGGTGGAGTAGGCATCCCCCCCCTTTCCCACCCAGGTGGAGTATGCATCCCCCCCTTTCCCACCCAGGTGGAGTATGCATCCCTACACATCAGTACCCCAAAGCTCTGCCATGGGCCAGTTGGGCAACTCACCAAGCAGCCAGGCACGTGGTCCAGCATGTCGCTCCATATGACGGGTAGCGTGGAGTTGCGCACCTCATGTGTTGATCCGGAAAATCAGGCACAGCAATGTGTGATGATCTTGCTGGAGTCACATACCATCTGCACATTGATGGAGTGGTATTGCTTTCGATTGCGGTACATCGCCTCTATGCCATGGGGGACTACCAATTCCACATGGGTGCAGTCCAGGGCACCAACACAATTGGGAATGCCTGCCAGTGCATGGAAGCCTACTTTGGTGTCGGCTATCTCCTGGGCAGTCCGTGGTAGGGATATGTGGGTGCTTGCGTGCTTCAGGAGGGCATCCAGCACTTGGTTCAACATGCGTGAAAATAGTGGTTGTGAAATGCCATGCAGCTGACCCACTGTCTGTGGATAGGTGAATGTGGCCAGGAAGTGGAGCACAAGCACCATCTTTAGTAGCGGGGGGATGGCAGTGCGTATTTCTATGAGGCTGGCAATGTCCTTGTGAATCATGTCCACCGGTACAGGGTGTGGATCTGCTCAGGGGTTAGGTTGAATGGCCTGGGTCTGATGCAAGGGATTGGTGGCTGCCTACGAGGCACTGCTGGCTGCGCTGGTGGTAATTGCTGGGCCTGTCTCACCCTTCTTCTCCTCCTGCGTCTCCTCTGTGCTGCCTGTTGTTGCTGTTGTAGTTGTTGTTGTAGTTGGTGTTGTTGCTGTAGTTGTAGCAGTTTAGGCATGTCCTCCAGCGCCATGATTGCAACAGCTAGTGGTAGCATTTTGGTGTAGGAAGGGGTGTGGTGTGTGGGTGTGCTCATTTAATACTGGCCCAGCCTCCATTGACTCAACCTGTGGTGATTGTGTGCACCTGTGGCAGTTGGCTTGATTGCTGACTGCTGTTTGCGGGTGGTCCGCGATGCCTGTATGGCCGGCATCGCGCAGCCCATGATTACCAGCTTCTGGATGCCGGTATTTGCATGTCTGGTGGGTTGTGATGTTCTCCTATTACCGGCATGCCGGTATTTGCTCCCCAAAGGGGCACGTGTACGCACCCATGCCGTTATTAGAGGCACCGTTTTTTAGGGTGCCACTAATAGGGGTTGCCGGGTCATAATACACCGGAGTGGTAAGCAATGTCGGTAATCCTTTACCTGCATCGTTTTTCCATTACCTCCAACCTCATAATGAGGCCTGTGGTCTCTATATGGTCACAGTCTCCTGAGAGCGTTATGAGGATCTGGGTGTCATCTGTGAAGTTGGTGTAGATGACACCCATGCGTCCAAGGCTGAAAAGAGAAGCTTTGTGTAAACATTGTATAAAGTGGGTGAGAGACAGGACCCTTGGGGTACCCCAATGGGAACTGGTATCAGATTGGCTGCCTCTTTGCCAATGCTTACTCTAGACATGTGTTCAGCTAGAAACAATTTCACCTAGAGGGTGGCATCTTTAGAGAAACAGAAGTCATTGGCTAGAGTAGCACATAGTTTGTCATGGTCCACTAAGTCAAATCTGTGGATAGATCTAAAAGCAGTAGAATGCAGAGTTTACCTGAGTCCCTAAAGGTGTCTATCTGGATTTTAAGATCCTGGAGAGCGGTTTCTGTGCTGTGGTTGGGCCTGAATCCGGATTGTCTAGCTCCAAGGAGCTGATTTTGTTCAAGATGGGCTTGAATTTGATTGTAAGCTATTTTATCGATAATCTTGAGCAAGAACGGTACCGTGGTTATTGGTCGGTAGTTGGTGGGAACTGTTGGATCAAGAGAGGGTATTTTAATAGTGGGGTCGCCCACGCTTCTTTTATACTTGCCGGGACTATGTTAGTGTTGAATGAGGCGTTAACAATGTTAGTGATAATAGGAGTGAGGAGGGGGGCGCAGAGTTTAACTAAGTGGGCTGGGAAGTTATCTCCTTTGCAATTTGAGGCTTTTAGTTTACAGATAGTGTCTGCCACTGTGTCTTGGGACACTGGGGTAAATTGGAATTGAGGGTTCACATTTTCCTTAGTGATATTGAGATTAGTATTTGACACTTTTTTATCAGCTAGGATTTCTGTTTTTGTGAGGATTCTTTTTGGAGTAGCTCAATTTTGGATACTAATGCATTTTGGATGGTAGTGCACCATTCATTACTGGAGTTGGCAGGAATAGTCACTGGTTTTGGGTTTTCCAACTCTTTAAGAATAGAAAAGAGCTCTTTAGAGTTAGATGAGGAATTATTAATACAAGTGTTATATAGCTTAACTTTGTGAGTTATGGTTGCAGCTTTGTAGATTTTGTTGGCGGCTCTAACAGCATTGGCAGAGCCTGTTGTAGGTTTTTTTTTGTTCCTGTGTTCAAGCGATCTTTTCGTTCATCTTAGTGAAACTAATTCCTCATTAAACCAGAAGCTTGTTTGCGTATCAGCACAACTTGTTTTTGTTGTTAGTAGTGCTACCATGTTAATGGTGGCAGTGAGGCACTTATGGTAGGTCTCTGCCAGCGGATCAGGGTTGTTATTTATGATTATGTTGGAAGTCCGCGCATCAGTTATAATAGGGGCTAGTTTATCAACTGTTAGTTTACGAGTATTTCTTGATTCGTAAGTATCTGTTGCCTTGGTCGTTACGGGGCTTATCTCCTTTCTAATAAAGGATACATTGATGCTGTAGTGGTCAGTCCAATAGTGAGGGACAATTAACTCAATAGTTAATTTGGAATTAAGCGTGAGTATCCAATCCAGAGTTTGACCTTTAATATGGGTGGGGGAATTCACCAACTGCGTGAAGTTCATGTCTATGAGTGCCGTATGTAGGGCTTCTGCTTTAGGGTTCTGTTTATCATTGAATCCTAGATTGATATTGCAGAGGATGATACATTTGGTATTAGATTTGATGTGGGGAGCTAGCAGCAAAGATATATCTAGATCCGGGTGGGTGTTGCTATTGGGTACTCTATAAATGACCAAGAAATTGAATGTGGTTTTCTGGTCAGTGGCGAATTTGGCTAAGAGGAGGTTGTAGCCTACTATTTCTTCGATGAGGCAGGATCTGATTTGCAGAGTGGATTTCGCTATTATGGCCACACCACCTCCTTGTGCATTAGATCTGTCGGTCCTGATAATGTTGTAATCAGGAGGGATGGCCAAAGCTAGTAGGGGTCCTGAGGCTTGGTCAAGCCAGGTTTCTGTCACCACTAGTAAGTCCAATTGTTGTTCGATAATGAGGTAATCGATTTCAATGGCATGGGCTCCTAGTGAGTGGGCGTTGATAAGGACACCTTTAATGTTGCTTGGTGATTCTGTTGGAGACTCTGAGGTGATGCATGGAATCTGATCATCAAGGGCACTAGCAAGGTGCTAGGCAATGACTCTGGAGGGTCTCTTATGTTGTTTATTGCTAGGGGTTAGTTTAATATGTGATCTTAGGCAAAGTAGTCTAGTGGTACCCTCAATCGGATAGATGGTCGAGTTTACCTTAATATTTGATACATAATCCTGGTCTATCACAGATGTGAGCTTAGTAGGCACTACATTCTTAGAATTTGTGGAAGTGCTTAGGATATTTGGGTGGTTCTGAATAGGGCCAAATGATGGTGTGGTAGGTATAAATGGTGTGGGGCAGGGTATGGGATGATGGCGGTGGCAGGCTATTCTGGAGAGGCCGTTTTCATGGGTGATGTAGGAGCTACCTGAACAGGGCAGCCCTTCTTGCACAAAGCAAAATGGAAACATGGTGGTAATTAGCAAACCAATCATAGCTATATTCCTGCAAGGATAGCTGGGGTAGTACTGGTGTGAGGGCAGCTAGAGTAGTAAAATAGTCTACACCTTAATATCAATCGCCTGGTTCAAAAGGAAGATACTCAGGAAGAGGTGGCGGTTAACTAGAACTACGCACCCAATTCGGAGGGAGGTAGGGTGGAATCACAACCAGTTATAGCATTATAATTCTGCAGGCAAAGCTAGTTAGACATTATTAGACATGGTGGCACGAGATAGTATGGATGTATAGAGTGGAGATAACGATATAACAGCATACAAGCATAACAATAAATCACAGCCAGTCGTGGTACTGGTAATAATGGAGACTAGAGGGACACAGCTGTTATAAGATTGCCTGGAATAACAGATATGGGCAGCACAACTACAAAGGTCTAACAGCGTAATAGGGCATATGTAACAAGGCAATATACATTCTCATAGAATTGCAAAGTTTACATTAAACTGTACCAGAACATTGGGTGGTAGCTAGACAACATAGGAGGGCATAACAGCTTCTAGGGTAGTATTCAGTAGGCAGTTGTTATATTCTAGTCAATGCAATCCAAACCTGAGAGGGTATATGGAATTTCAGAGGCAGTTCAGACAATGCTAGTACTGGCGAATCACTAATAATGAGTTAGGCTAGACAGTAGGACAAAACAAGTATTACAATGGTAGAAACAGCTATAACTTGTTGGGGCCACATGTGGAGAGGGAGTAGTAGTGGAGAGTGTGATTAACACGGTTCTTGTTTTGGCAGGAATCACTAGGTATAGAGATAGTACGTCGCACTGGACGGAGGAGTCAGGCAGTTCTAGCGGTGTGCAACAGGCTATTAACAACTGTTACTGCTCGAGAAAGTATGTGAACAGTAGCGATCAGGCATTGCACATGTTGTTGGTCGCATGAGGTCACCAGAGCTAGTACTGACGTGCAATGTCTTTGTGGCCGCTGCTCAAGTGCGCAGTAATGTTAGTGCAGGCTCATAGCACTGGATGAAGCAGTAGGTAGTAGGCTGATGAAAACAGATAAAACTCGTAGTTAGTGGCGCCCTGTGGCGAACAGGGACAAACAGGGCCTTTTCTTGCGGGCCTTCACTGCTGCAGGGCTGGCTCCCGCCTGCCGGCAGATGTAAGGCTTCAAATACTTATTTCATTGCCTAGCAACGTGAAAACTGCCTGGGGCAGGGCAGCCATTTTAGAGGCAGGCAGCCTCGACATGAAAGACTTAAAATTAAAGTGTGTATTCTTGCAGCATCCGTGATCGTGGGTGCCTGGAGCAGGCAGGCAGTGTATGCCCTGTGAAAGCTCACCTCACGGGATGATAAGGCATATCATGCAATGCAGTCAATCTGTGGCAAGCATGGATGGGAAGCAGATCAGCTGATCCTGCAGCTCACGGATCGTAGCCATTGGATGGAAGGTTTGCCTGGATGTTGGGAGAGGGCTCCTGCCCTTTACGTGCTCCAAGGGGAATGGATGGGGTTGTGGGCAACATGGCCTTTTCTCGCGGACCTTCATTGCTGCAGGGCCGGCTTCTGCCTGCCGGTGGATTTAAGGCCTCAAATACAAATTTCATTGCCTAGCAACGTGAAAGCATCCTGGGACAGGGCGGCCATTTTAGAGGCAGGCAGCCTCAACACAAAAGATTTAAAATAAAAGTGTGGATTCGTGCAGCATTCGTGATTGTGGGCATCTGAAGCAGGCAAGCAGTGTATGCCCTGTGAAAGCTCACCTCATGGGATGCTAAGGCATATCATGCAATGCAGGCAATCCTGCAGTGAGCGTAGATGGGAAGCAGATCAGCCTGGTGGATCGTAGCCGTTGGAGGGAAGGTTTGCCTGGATGTTGGGAGAGGGATCCTGACCTTTCCTGCCCTTTCATATTGTAACTTAGAGAACCATGAATTGGTATTTTTCAAAAAGCTATTATACATAAATAAAATCCTTATGGGGTGATATGGAAGTCTTCACAAACATTTAATTTACATTTTCATAAATTCATTTAATTTTATACTACATAAAAACCGCAATTACAACAGACTTCTATATATTCCATATTTTTTAATTTAATAAATTATGACACAATTTACAAAATATAATTACAAAATTACAAACAACAAAGGGAATTATTTGTAAAACATGCTTTTTTCAACAGAGCTAAGAATAAACCAACAAAGTCTTAAACTCTACAAACATTAGAAATAATAACATTAAGGTAACAACGTAAAATATATATAATCAATATATTTATTTAAAAAATGCTATCTAAATCAAATATCATGGTAATCTTAACTCACCCAAAAACCCAAAAACACCAAATATTATTATAAAATAAACAAAATGATATTCATACAAACAAATAATTGTTTTTAAATGTAAACATATTCAAAACTTAATTAGAGGTATATTGTTAATACATCATAAAACAATCTATAACATATTTATATAATGCACCAATACTCCTTAACTAAAGACATATTATACATATGATTAAAATACAACACTTCTATTTAAAAATATAATACTCAGCACATATACTTTACATACAAAAGTAACTTGAACTTCTAAATAAAAAGTACTATATACATACATATTTCATTTTTTTGCCAAATTCATCACTCACTGTACTACATATTCCAAGGTTCTCTTTAAGTAGTTCAGATTCATTAGTGAGTACCCGAGTGGCAAGCATATTCACTTGGATGCTCTCAAGCATGTTTTAAGAAAAATGTGTTTATAAATGTGGTAATTGGTTAATAGGGGACACCATATTTGATGCAATTGAGAGAAATGTGTGTCTTTGGATAAGGAGTTTGTTTAAAAGAATAACTGTAGATTCTGTTGGAAGACAATGGGCCTCATTGCAAGTACGGTGGTGCAGGGAAAAAGGGCAGTCTGCATTACCGCAATGCCATACTATAACTTTGGTGGTGAGGCAGGGTTAAAAACCTCCAGCAACATACGCGAGGTAATTCCACTGCCTTACTTACAAAAAATGTCAAAATCACCTGTGGTACTTCCTTCAAAATCCCCATGGAGACATATAAATGGGGACTAGCAGCACCATTCCACCACTTGTAATCCAGTGGTAAATCTGTCAGACCAATTGGCGGTAACAGAAATTCCGTTTGGCGGTATCACTGCAGATTTACCACTGAAACACTGCCAAACTGGTAATGAAGCCCAAAGACTGAAATATTAATAATTATAAGACGTGAGAACCCCAGAATGCACATTCACGGAAGGAAAACCAGAATGTTGGACTAGGTGTATTTTTGAGTTACATTTGCTGTCTGACGTGAAACCTTCTTGGAAAGCTTTCTGGTTCAAACATCCTCCAATTGCATGTTTCCGTCCCTGCATTCGACAATGCTAGAGGCTTAACAAGAGAAAACTCCCCACAAGACTGACCAGTCACAACAGGAACAAAGTGAAACGCTGCAGAATTGTGATTTTCCACCTCCGAGGCAGTGGCGTTGCAATCTGTGTGCTCGCCTCCTCTATCATTAGCATGACACGCTTAGTGTCTGCTTAAGCGACAGTGAAGTACAGGTCCACACTTCGACTGACAGACTAATGACAACTTACAGATGGTTTGTAGCTAGCTATTCCATTTGTAAAGCGTATCCCTTGTCCACCTCCTGTATTCCACACGTCTACCAATTGTTCACATAAAAAGGTGTCATGTTCCTTTTGATGTCATGTTAATTAATGTCCATGGCAAATGTTCTCCAGAATTAAGTGTAATGGCTCTTGATATTATCCTGGATATACTCGTTCTCTTATCTTTCCTCATGCAAAGTTCCACTGCAGACTTTTTTCCTTTACCTTCCACGGGCATTCTATGGTGCTATTCCTGTTTGCATAGTGCTGTTTGTTTACAGTGTATTGACATGCATTACTGGCTCAAGTCCTGCTTCTTAGCATTGGCACCAACTTGGCACAACTGCAGGCGCCAGTCGATAAGGTTACAATAGGGGTGTGTCAGCATCTTTTCTGCCCACGTTGTTGACAATTGTTCCCGCCCTTTGTTCCTATGCCTTTGGCGGGCTTCAGGACTGAAGACCGCCTCTGGTGCCTGAGGGTCTGGGGTGGGCAGGAAGTGAGGGAGGTGCCCGCCGAAACTCCCTGTGCTTAGTCTCGTAGGAGACCCAAATGCACTCTGGCGTGATTGGCTGGCTGACTGTCCAGCAAGGGCAGCCACCCTGCTGGTTGAGTGGCAGCTAGGCTGGAATGAATGGGGGGAAACTGTTTAAAAGGCGAGTCTCTTGGCTTGGAAGGCAGAGTGTCATGATGCCCGCTCCCGGGGAGCCGGTTCAAGCCCTGCGTCCCCAAAAGCGGACATCCAGTCCCCAAGGAAGGACCCAGCAACCCCATATAGGGGCCCTTTGGACACTGTCCTGGCGCCTATGGCGCCAGGCTCATAAAAGACATCAGTCCTGGTGCCATAGGCGCCAGGCTCATTATGGAAGTGCTTGGGTCCACTTACCTGATGCAGACCATGCTGCAGGATCCCGGCCTCCTTGAGGCCTGAAAGGAACTACTTTACCTGTGGGACTAATTTACCATCCGGGCGTGGTCAGGGAAGGATACATACCTGATTGGAGGAAGGATACATACCTGGAACTTCTTCCAAGGATATTTAAACCCCACCCGAACAGCCACACGTGCTTCGCGTTGTTCTGCATCTAGCAGCTGGACGCTCACCGTGTCTGCTCCTGCATCCTGACTTCTGCCACGCCTGCCAGCATCCTGGATCACCTGCAAAGGAAGAGAAGAAGAGAACAGAAGAAGGAAAAGTCCTTACCTGCTAAAACCGCATCCCGGAGACATCTCGCCGACAATCCTGAAAAGGAAGACTTTTATTTAAAAGCTCATCACGTCGATCGCTGCAGCGCCGCATTCCACTCACCTTTACAGGGAGCCTCCATGTTCAGCAGCGATCATCCGGATTCGGAGTCACGCCCCAGCGCCTAGGGAGAAAAAGACCAGAACAAAAGGTGAGAGAGAGAAGGGAATAAGGAAAGCTAAATCTCCATGTTAAGACTTACCTGTTGATGCATTCCCTCTCCATTTCGGGTCCGTGCTGCATCCTGGCATTTCCGGACCCCGGCCCCTACGGGGAAAAAGAGACATCAGCGTTAATGAGCGAATGAAAAGACATTACCAAAAAACGCTCATTAAAGACTTACCTGATTTCTACAAGGATTTCACCTCTCATCTCGGGTCGGTGCCTGTTCCCCCGGCATTCCGTACCCCGGCCCCTATGGGGAAAAAGACACTAGCATTAGTACATTAATGCATGGACACAAGGGGAACCTCTTATCAAAAAACTTACCTGGAAGCCAAGCAAGTTTGGTTCTCACCAATCCGAAAATCCAGTGAAGTAACTGGATACCAATGCGCCCCTGCATCAGAAGCAGGATGGAGAGCTCGTCCTTCCAGACCCTAAGGTGAGACGCTATGAGGAATCACAGAAGGGTTTCAAGGAGGCTGAGAGGGGAAAGTGGGAGGCTGATTGCATTACCCCCAGACAGTTAATCCCCTATTTTCGCCTACAGAAAGATACTTCTGCGAGCCAGACAAGCCAGATTTGGGGGCCCGGTCCAGTCCGTCTTCCAAACCCTGCGCATCACCTTAGAAGAGGTCACAGCAGCGCGAACCAGGCCAGCGCCTCCGTGGGAGTCAGATGAGCGTTACACAGAGTCGACCACTGGAACGAACGAACCGAAGACGAGCTGCAAGAGTACGGCTGATGCAACTCCTGGACCGTTGGTTTGCCTGGTGAAGCCCTGCTGCAGGTCCGAATTGCCAAGTTCATCTCGACAGAGAAGCCCTTCAAGGACGACTTCTTCCTTTGAGTTGGTGGTTCCAATTAAATCGTAAGACACCTGGACACCATTCTCGGAGCTGGTTGTATTTTCCTCAGTGTGCTACAGAAAACCGAATAAGTTTGCCAGCTTTGTGACCATTCCCTGTGCAGTGCAGGAGTCCCCCGATGTCCTCCCTCTTGTCCCAACGACTGAGGCTCAGGAACAGAAAGATCTGCAGGAACTGCCAGGGACAGAAGTCTTCAGCTGCATCTTTTTGTTCAATATAAGGAACTGTGAAAACTTGACCGAGAGAACTTACCTCTCACTGCGAAAGTGTGTGAAACATTGGCAACTTGCAGGCCCAATCAGCTTGTGACCTGACATATGAACCTTTCTTCCATGAACTACTTCTGAGAGCTGTGGCAAAGACTTTTGCATTTAAAATACCAAAACCGTTTTTTACCTATATAAGACACTAGTCCATTGACTTTGTCCTACCTATTGCACTGAAATAACGCCTCTGGTGAACTCAAACTATTTGCACTGTTTAAGAGTAACTGTAATATTTGTTTTATTAATGTATGCCTTTTTGCTTCTACTTCAAATGCTCTGAATGCCATTTTGCTCCTCCTTCCAGTAGTTTAAATAGCTCAGAATCTGATAGAGTGAAATACTGTAGTATATTTTTGTGTGATATTGATTGCCTCCTTTTAGTGAATGTTTTCTAACTGACTGTGTAATAAATTAGGAAGTGTTTTACCAAGAAACCTTGAATATAAGTGTCTATCTGAATACTTGTAATTATAGACTTCTGTGTAACACCCTTACAGCTCACCTTCCCTCTTGAGATAAGCCTGGCTGCTCAGCTCGCTACCAAAAACTGTGTGGTACAGACTTATGCCAAATGTTGGTTTTGCTTACACCTGTAGTCATAGTTGTGTGTAGTGGTCCCAGGGGGTACTGCATGCAAACTTTGCCTAATACTGGTGGCAGGCGGTGAGGATACAGGTTATAGTTTTTACATTGAAAGTTCTGCGTTCCTTTTGTTCAGATAGTAGCCTTTACAAGGTTAAGCACCACTAGAAAAGCTATTTTATCATGCCTGATGAGGATAACTACAAACAGGAGGCCCTGGTCATTGTAACAGTAGATCAACTGAAGGAAATGTGTAAGGTCAGGCACCTTCCTGTTAAAGGAAAGGAAAATTAATTGATAGAAAGATTGTTGGAATTTCAAAGTCTGAGAAGTAGGTCTGTTACACCTACCCCTTCAGCAAATGTGGGAAATGTTGATGAGGATGATAAGGATTCAGAGTCCAACTCTAATGTTATTGAGGAGCAAGAAGAGTTAGAGGAGTCTCAGGACGTGAGCCCCTCTGCACCCCAACAAGCTCTTAGGCCTGACCCTTTAGCAGGGGTGGACTGGTCTATAGGGAACTCTGGAGATTTCCCGGTGGGCCTCTGCACCCTGGGCCTTTTTTGTGTGGTAGTTCCAAATTGTCTCATTGGAAAAGCATTTGGATTGTTGAAAATGTGTCATATGGGGCCACTTTGAACAATATTTCCAGGGCCTCTTTTGGTCCCCAGTGATTATTTCCATGGCCTATTTTAGTTCCCAGTCCACCGCTGCCCTTTAGCCATGGGGACCCTACCAGGTCCAGTATTGAGTCCAGAATGTGTCTCTCTTGAACAAATGAGACTTGCGTTAGAGTTCAAAAGGCTCCAAAAGCAAACCGAAAGTAAACATTGTATTACTTATTCCAAGGTTCTCTTTAAGCAGTTCAGATTAATTAGTGAGTACCATAGTGGCAAGCATATTCACTTGGATGCTATCAAGCATGTGTTAAGAAAACTGTGTTTATAAATGTGGTAATTGGTTAATAGGGGACAACATATTTGATACAATTGAGAGAAATGTGTGTCTTTGGATAAGGAGTATGTTTAAAAGAATAAATGTGGATTCTGTTGGAAGACAATGGGCCTCATTGCAAGTACGGTGATGCGGGGAAAAAGGGCAGTCTGCATTACCGCACTGCCATACTATAACTTTGGTGGTGAGGCGGAGGTAAAAACCTCCAGCAACATACTCGAGGTAATTCCGCTGCCTTACTTACAATAAAAGTCCAAATCACCTGTGGTACTTCCTTCGAAATCCTCAATGGAGACATATAAATGGGGACTAGCAGCAGCATTCCACCACTTGTAATCCAGTGGTAAATCCGTCGGATCAATTGACGGTAACAGAAATTCCATTTGGCGGTATCACTGCAGATTTACCACCGGAATACTGCCAAACTCGTAATGAAGGCCAAAGACTGAAATATTAAGAATGATCAGATGTGAGAACTCCGGAATGCACATTCAAGGAAGGAAAACCAGAACGTGGGACCAGGTGTATTTTTGAGTTACATTTGCTGTCTGATGTGAAACCTTCTTGGAAAGCTTTCCGTTTCAAACATCCTGCAATTGCATGTTTCCGTCCCTGCATTCAACAATACTAGAGGCTTAACAAGAGAAAACTCCCCACAAGACTGACCAGTCACAACAGGAACAAAGCGAAACGCCGCAGACTTGTGATTTTCCTCCTCCGAGGCAGTGCCGTTGCAATCTGTGTGCTCGCCTCCTCTTTCATTAGCATGACACGCTTATTGTCTGCTTAAGCGAGAGTGAAGTACAGGTCCACACTTCGACTGACAGACTAATGACAACTTACAGATGGTTCATAGCCAGCTAGTCCATTTGTAAAGCGTCTCCCTTGTCCACCTACTGAATTCTACAAGTCTAGCAATTGTTCACATAAAAAGGCGTCATGCTCCATTTGATGTCATGTTAATTAATGTCCATGGCAAATGTTCTCCAGAATTAAGTGTAATGGCTCTTGATATTATCCTGGATATACTCGTTCTCTTATCTTTCCTCATGCAAAGTTCCACTGCAGACTTTTTTCCTTTACCTTCCACGGGCACTCTATGGTGCTATTCCTGTTTGCATAGTGCTGTTTGTTTACAGTGTATTGACATGCATTACTGGCTCAAGTCCTGCTTCTTAGCATTGGCACCAACTTGGCACAACTGCAGGCGCCAGTCGATAAGGTTACAATAGGGGTGTGTCAGCGCCTTTTCTGCCCACGTTGTTGACATTTGTTCTCTCCCTGCCAGAAGTCATTGTAATTAGAATGCCAACCTTATGCTAGACTGTCCAGCCAGTCTCCTTCACGCTATTTTACGCTTGCCCAGGGCTGTTTTAATGGCAAGCTTCATGTGATCATTTCTGTTCTGGAATCGTGTGTCTCCCTTCACGGTTATCTGTTATTAAGGTTCTAACACGTTTTCGTTTCAAGCAGCTGTTAATACATGTGTTTTTTAATTATAATTCAGAGTTCTCCAACAGGTGTAGTGGTGGCTCATATGCAAAGCTGCCCTTTTGTAATATTTTGGGTTGCTGTTTCAAAGCCCATTATTATGTTCCCTCTTTTCTCCCATTGACTCCATTGACGTCATCTCCAATTCCCTGTGGCATAACAACTCCACCAACATATCCCTGTGTTCATTCCTGTTGCAATATCGAGGCAGGTCATTGTTTAATCATCTCTCATCGTGGCTTAAGCATAATTCCCTTACCACTGAGAACTCTGTAAATCGCCTGGTGTAACCCAAAAAACAAGGCCACATACATTGTACTCAGTTGAGACTATTTTCCTTATTAACTCAGAGAACTGCAGAGGACTCCTTATGAAGCCACACACCTGTTATTTCCTGCCTGTAGATACATCAATTTAGATTGCTGTTGCTATCCTATTCACTCTCCTATAATCCATCAATACAGACATAAGGCTTTTCCATCGGTATGGAGACTCAGACTATCACCTTGAAAAGGCATCATGGCACTAAACAAGAGCACAGGGCACTCTATACATTAATATATCTGCTATTTAAATCAGTCTATGGATTTTCCCTACCCTCTCGACCACAGTCGAACCATAGATTTGTATACCAGGGGCCTGCAAACTGTGGCTCCCCAGATATTTTGGACTGCTACTCCCATCAGACCTAGCGAGCATAAACAATGCAGATGGACCATAAGAGTCATAGTCCAAAACATCTGGAGAGCCGCACGTTCCAGACCCCTTTATCTAAACCTTGGACACTGACTCTGATGCAGGTAAATTCCACACCTTCACTATCAATGCACGCCCAGATGGTGTGAGGGTACCACCTCCTCGAACAAATTCAAAATCACCCCACAATCCATCTCTTCCGAACCAAAGATTACTTAAAGCCATATTTTCCATTTTTGTGTTTTGACATTGATATCTTATACTATTTAATTTGCAGTTTTTTTCAACAATGTACTTGCAATTCTTAAAGTAGAATGTACTTTAATAGCCAAGATAATAGGGTCATTATCAGTTTTCCTGTATCCCACCGATAATTCCGCTGGTATACAGGCAAACTGACCTACCGTTACCAGTGCCTTATATCCCAGAATTACTGGGATATTAGAGGTGCCAGCAACAGCGGTCTTTTCCCATTCCATGGTGTCCCATACGACTCAATGTGGGGAATTGCAGTTATCACCGGCACTGGTAGTGGGGGTGGTTTTTTGCCAGTGGGGCACTGATTCACCTACAACTCTTGGATAGAGGTAATCAGTGACCTCCACAGGCAAACCTGTATTTTTTCTTTGCAGGTAAAGTGGCAGCAACGGAATTACCAGGCAAAGCAAAAACCATAAATTACCATACGGTATGCACTCTAAAGACTCTTCCAAACCCAAATGTAGTAAGGTGGTCTGTGAATGGGAGCACAGCAAAACAATTGTTGGTTTCCCTGGGACAGACTCTCAAACAATGGATTCATGTACAAGATTCAAAAAGACAGTCAAAAAGAAAGATTCAAATAAAGAACTGTATTCATAAAGGCAACAACAATTTTTATATGTCAGCATCTGAGTTCAAACATCGGTAAGTACATAAAGCTCCTGTACATACAGCCTAAATTACAGCAAATAGTATACATAAGTTAAATTCACTTTCATAATCAAATCTAAATTTCAGGAAGAGACATGCTAAGCATATTGTCACTGTTTTCAATTTCCACAGTGTTCATAAACCAAACCTCCCAATGGGTTTGTGATGCCCTTTGTGCAGGGGAAACTCAGCAGTGAATTCTTCTCTTCACAATTATCCAAATAAGCTCCTCAAATGATAATGTATAGCCAACGCGTTTCAGATTTAAAAATAATCCATCCTCAGGGCAAGGAAAGTCTATTTGTTGAGATTGGTGTAACAACTTCTAAGTTAACCTAGAAAGGCATACATAGTCCCATGTCAGAAAGCACAATGTCACATTCCAAAAGTAAATATAACAAAATTCCAAGATTATAGTACACTAACCTTCAAGTTTCAAACAAAGAATTCAAACGACAGGAGAGGCCCTATTCAAAGAAAAAGAACGCGTATCAACGTCAACTGGTAGTTCAGGCTCAACACATACTCAATGTTAGCCCATGGTTACAAACAACCAATCAATATATATCATAAACCTGGTCTAAAGCATACAATGCAGATCTATAGACTAAGGGAATTCAATGGCCACCTAGGGCAAACAAATCAAAAATATCAGAAAGCATAGCATGACCTGTGTCAGGTATCATCAACATACTCATCCCAAAAGGGGAGTCAGATCTCCACCACAATGCGGATTGAAGTAAGGTTGGGTGGTGCTCCACAGCTGTAAGAAAACACACCGGATACCGGAGTCCAGTAGAACCCTCTCACATAGATTGTAATTGGCATCAAAGTAGATACAGCGGATGAAAGAATCTAAAACGTATGAATGGTTTCAAAAACAAATCCATCCCATATACACTACGAATGTGCACATGATGTAAAGTCTTAAGGAGGAGCCATCCATTTAAAACAAATAGGAGCTTACCTCAAATTCCGAGAACAGAAATACGTATACGAGCCGACCTGCCGAAACAATGTAAACACGGCCATTCATCAAACTACTAAATTGGTAGTGGCGGCGACCCTGCACATGCGCATCGAGCCCCATGACCACCCGGGTGCCATCTTAGTCTGGGAAAGGCACACAAGATGCTGATTCCAGTGCCATCTTTGGTTGGTAAATCAGCGATGTCCACGCCAAACTCCTCAACCATATCAACGTCATCCTGGCGTTCGCAAAGAAAAAAGAGATAAACAACCAAGAGCATTACTAAAAAAAGGAAAAATTCAAGATCCAAACACCCGTGTACAAATGTTTGGAGGTCCCTCCAGGAGACAAGAGACCAAACTGGGGGAAGAGCAGAAAAAGTGCTGCTCCAACCCCCATGGTTGGCCCATGTAATGACGGGCATTATATCAAAGTGGGACAAACCCAAAAGCTAGCGTCGAATAAAATTTTCCCAGAGCATTTGACGATTTGAGGCTTGCAGGGGGGGAGTGCAGATAACAATCTTCTCTGGCCCCTTTGTCGGCCAAAGGTGAAAAACTGAATATGTTTTATCGATAATAATCGAACTGGTGTGTCATTCCCATCAGTTACGGTGTGCAGGATCGTATCAACAAAATACCAACACATTTCCCGTCTCAGAGTCCAAAGAACCTTGACCTCTATTACCACTAAAGGTTACCTCTCTCTTGTGTCATGTTCCAAACAATCTTGATCCCAAAGGGGATCCCAATCTAACGCGTCGCCAAGGAAGCTAATTGGTTAAACAGGGTGGACGAAGTGGATAAATCAATAATAGAGCGAAGCTCCACAATGGAATCAATAACCAGGCTCACTCGGGATCCTGCTCGCAATCTGAACAATTCAACCATGATTCTACAGACCCATAATTTTACTATGTGGAGCAATTATGTATAATACCATAAACCAAGAGAGTCAAGTGCATAATAATCCATCTCATCACAAACTCCAGTGAGAAAGGAACACTATGAGAAAGGAACACATTCTATAAATGCAGCATCACAGGGTCACAAGTTCCTTATCGATATCAAGTGACAATACCCATGTGTCCATACTGGATAGAGATCCATAACATTTCAAATTCATGGGTCAAACAATTCTGTCAGGCTACATCCCTGCTCACAATCTAGTAGCCATGCCTTTCGCTTTACATGGCGACATTGTAAACCCACTCAAGTGTTTAAATGAAGCACATCAAGTCAAATTCAACATTCATACCTCTTGGACTAAGTGAATCCAGTAAGTCAATCCACACTATTTCTCTCTGGAGGAACTTCCTATGTAGGTCCCCCCCCACGAGGGCCTAATGTGATTTTCTTGAAGATCACACACTTAAGCTGAGCCACAGTGTGTCTTGCCACATAGAAATGGCTGGCAACTGGAGACTGCTTATTATTAGTACGAATGTTCGATTTATGCTCAGACCACCGCACCGTTGCCTTCCTGGTGGTCATCCCTACATAATAAAGACTGCAGGTGCACTTTAATCCATAAATAACATTCATGGCATCACAGGTGCAAGAATGCTTCAACCAGATCAGTTTCCCAGAATGTGGATGTGTGCCGCTGTTTCCTCCGATAACATTGGCACAATGTGGACAATTCTGGCAGGGTATGGTCCCCTTATGCGTTGTTTTAATTGTTGATGTCTGCATTTCGGCTTTCACTAGGCTCGACCGAAGTGCTCTGCTGTTCCTATGAACAAATCTCGGTACTTGAGGAAACAGTTGTTGCAGACGAGGATCCATCTGTAACATCTGCCAGTTGTTTTGAATTATCCTCCTGATCCTTCTGCTCTGGGTGGAGTATGTGGTCAAATAAACCAAAGTGTCTCCTTCCTGGGCAGGCTTGGGGGTAAGAAGGGTCTCCCTCGCTATGGTGCTTGCTTTCACCGCAATCTCCTGGATTGATGTAGCATTGTATCCCCTAGCTTTGAATTCATCTGCAAGAGTTGCTGATTGTCGCTGGTACTCAGATGGTTCCAATATATTTCTTCTGTACCTTTAAAATTGACTCATCGGTACACTGTCGATGGTTCTCCGAGGGTGGAAACTGGTGTCTAAAAGCAGACTGTTCCTATCTATTTTGTTAGTGAACACTCTTGTTTCAAGTCCATGACCCGTAGTGTAAGTTTCAATGATAGACTGACTAGTCTCCACTGTAAAGCAAATCCTGGCATGCATTTGGTTCATCATATCGAAGAATGCCTTCAATTCCTCAGCAGGTCCAGTCCAAATTCCAAATATATCATCGGTATATCTTACATATAAGGACAGGTGCTGTTGCCACCTCAGCGATGATAACACGTGCTCATGCTCTAAATAATACATAAAGATGTTCGTATAGCATGGGGCCATAGCCCAACCCATGCTCGTCCCAGAGATCTGAAGGAAAAATCTCTCGCCAAATCTGAAAAAGTTGTTATTCAAAACCAGCTTGAGTAAAGTGAGTACCAAGAGATGGTCACCTAAGCAGTTCCCGGATTTTAGCAGGAGCCATTCAACGGCTTCTAAGCCTGCTTCATGGATTATATTTGTATAAAGGGAGGTGACATACATCGTAAAGAGGGTGTCACGTCCCACAACAAGTTGCACTTCTTTCAATTTCTGTAAAAATTGCATAGTATCTCTCAGATACGTAGCTGTGTTGTGTATGAGAGGCTGCAAGATCTTATCCAGATACTGTGCCAAAGGTTCCAGCAGACTACCTGATGCTGCAATAATCGGTCGCCCTGGTGGGTTTACAAGTCTCTTGCCCTGGTGGGTTAACAAGTCTCTTGTGTATTTTTGGTAGAATAACCCTCCATTGCTTCTGGATAATATTTTGAATTGTTAGGCTTAAATCTGTAAAAGTGTTATATGTTCTTTGAAAGGGTGGTCGGTATATATACATTTCTTTTCAAAGAATTCGGCATATAGGTTTGCAATACTGGGTGCCATGAGGAAGAAGCTACCAAACTCAGTAAAAAATTCAGAGCCAGAGGATACCCCAAAAAACGTATTAAGAGGGCGGCCAAAAGAGTGGGCAATAATAATTGGGATGCACTGTTAGAAGAAAGGGTAAAAAACCCAGCAGAAGATAGACTCGTATGCGTTAACACTTTTACAAATGTAAGCCTAACGATTTGAAATATTATCCAGAAGCAATGGAAGGTGTTTGAAAAATATGATACTAAAATAACTCTACCTCTTTTTTCCTTTAAAAAGTCAACCACCATAGGCAATTGTGTTAGCTTAAGCAGATTAACAGTCAAACCAGTTAAGACAACCAGTATTACCACAATGTGTGGTTTGGAATCAGTAATAGGCCACCACCCTTGCGGACATTGCATAATCTGCAAAATGACCTCCAAGTCAAAGGAGATCAATATTGGCACAAATAGAAAATGGCAGCAGAGGCATTTCTCAAATTGCAATTCTGAATATTGTGTCTACATGATCACCTGTTCTTGCTCCCTAATATATATAGGAAAGACGAACAGGAAGCTTAAAACAAGAATCATTGAGCACAAAATCTGCATAAAAAACTAAATCCTAGTGGCCCCAATGGTAAAGCATTTTGTAGATAACAACCATGGAAGTGAAGAGATGAAATGGACAATCCTGATGACCGTGCAAGGTACAAATCATAATGTGAAAAATAAAATTCTCTTGCACAAGAACTGATTTTTTTTTTCACACAGAGTGATAAAAAGGGTTAGAATGAAGCCCTTGAGTGACATAAGATAAGATAGGCTAACCTTTTGGCCAATCTGATTGCCGAGCAGGTTGAGGTACATTATATCCCTGGTAGTATTGATTAATACCCACTGAAAGTTAGACAAACGAGGTAAAATCAACACTAAGAGGTGGATGCCTTGTGGCCATGCATTTTTGCTTTTTTGGGCTACATTTGTGTTTTGCTTTATTCAACAGTCTGGGTCCAATCACTCTGGCCAACTGAGGACGAGACCGCGTAGAGAATAATAATCCTTTGTTAGTGTCTTTGACACGAGGACTAATGTGGATTGAAAAATGGCATATTTTTGGAACTAGCAGTCGTTTAATATTACGATTAGATTCACTCTGCTTTAGATTAGGAATATCAGTGTATTCCCACGTAATGAATTAGAAAATAGCATTATAATATGGTCTCTGTTCAGAGTCTGACTCAATGTGACGGATGAATGGAGATTAAAAGTGGCGACACTTTTAGTCCTTTATTAGTCCTTTTTTAGTGTCTCTGAATGGACATAAGATTGCAGGTAGAAATGGTAATAGGACTTAATCAGCTGGGTCGAGACGACGAGTGTGTTTTTCTAGCTTCCACCAGTATGGGGGACAGAGATCGAGGGAATACTCACGGTCATACCAACTGAGCAGAATTCAGACCAGAGGAAGCCTCTAGTTTTACGCAACAAGAGATCAATAGGTAAGCTATGCATGCAAGCAGTGTAGTAAGACCAAGGCATCTAGACTCACTCTGCTGGCCACACACTTGATGTCATGATCTCCTCTGGCCTCCCCCTATCTACTCCCCTCACCACTCCTCTTTCCTGGAGAGATAACTGCCTCCTGTCCTCTCATCTTCCCATCTCCTCCCCAAGCCAAGCCTGCCCCAAGCCTGCCACCCACCTTCTCCGACATCCAGCCCATGACACGTGTGTCAGCCGAGGCTTTCACTGGCACCATCTCACCCCCTCCTCCACTCCTGGCTGACACACACCCTGACACAGCCCTGTCGCTCCTCTACTCCTCTATTTCTGATATTCTTGATGCTCTTGCCCTTGTTATGAGGATTCGTATGAAGCCCAAAACCAAGTGTAATTCTTGCTTTGACTGTGACCTAGCTACACTCAAACGTAAGTGTAGGGCAGCCGAGAGGAAATGGAGGGCCTCTTGTTCATCCTCTGACAAACTGGCCTGCTGCCTACTCCAACAGCAATACCGTCTCTCTGTATGTAAGAAGAAGCGAGTCCATATTCAAGCCTGTATCTCTGCAGCATCTAACAACTCTGCCAAACTCTTTAAAATCTGCAAGGAGCTGGCCAACCCTGATGCAGTATCCACCCCTCCTCTCGCCTCTCAGGCTCTTTGCAATGACCTTGCCTCACACTTTATCTCTAAAACCCAGGACATCTTCTCCTCCAGCCCGCTCCTCTCCCTCTCTGCTTGTTGACCCATGCTCAGCTACCCCTCCTCCCTCATTCTCTGCCTTTCCTCTTTTCTCCCCTGACGAGGTCACTAGACAAGTCCGATCTATGAAAGCCTCCTCAAGACAGGTCATCCCTGCTCCTCCAAAACTATTAAGGACCACATCGATACCCTTGCTCCGGCCCTTGCCGACTTCTGAAACCTCTCCTTTGCCACTGGATATTTCCCCTTCCCTCTGAAGCACTCCCTTGTGCATCCTCTCCTCAAGAAACCCACAGCTGATCCCTCTTGTCCGGCTAACTATCGCCCAATTTCCATTACTCCCTTTTTGGGTAAACTCCTGGAAAAGCCTGCCATCTCTCAGCTTAACCTTCACTCTGACTCAGTTGGCTCTCTCCATGACCACCAATCTGGCTTCAGAGCTGCCAGAAGTATGGAAACTGCTCTCCTGAACATCCGTGAAGACCTGCTCTCCAACCTTGACTCTAACATTCCCTCTGTCCTCATCCTACTTGATCTCTCCTCTGCTTTTGACGCCGTCAACCATACCACCCTGATAAATCTTCTCTGAGACAACCTGGGTATCACTGATCAGGTTCTGGCCTGGCTGACCTCTTTTCTCTCTGATCGACCCTCCTAGGTACAACTTGGGTCCTTCCTATCCTCTATCTCCCTCTCTACCTGCGGTGTTTCCCAGGGGTCTATCCTCTCACCCTGGCTTTTCAATCAATACCTGGCAACTCTCGCCTACTGCATTTCCATGTTATGCTCAAATTTCCAGTGCTATGCTGACGACACCCAACTCATTTTCAGGTTTCCCTCAGCCACCTTCCCTCATCTCTGACTGCCTAATCACCATTCAAAATTGGTGTGCTGCAAATGATCTTTGTTTGAATGCCAACAAGACTGAGATCCTCCTCATTGGTACACCCCCTCCATCCTTTCCCCTCACTCTCTGGCCGGCCTCCCTTGGCCCTCCTCCTGCCCCTACCAGCGAAGCTAAGAACCTTGGGGTCATTTTTGACTCCACACTTTCCTTCTCTGCACACATCTTTGATGTCTCCAAAAAGTCTAACTTCTTACTGCACCTCATTAAAGGCACTCTTTCTTTCCTCTCCTTCCCTCAGAAGCTCCTTGTCTCCCAAGCTCTGATTCTCTCTAGGTTGGACTACTGTAACAGCCTCTTTCTAAATCTACCTGCCTCCAGTCTCCGCCCTTTACAATTAATCCAGAACAGGACTGTGAGGCTTGTCCTTGGCCATAAACCCTGGGATCGTATCTCTCCAGCTCTGAAATCCCTTTATTGGCTCCCTGTGGTTGCAAGAATTACATTTAAACCCTGTTGCATTGTCCACAAGGATTTCTGGGGCCTAGGTCCTAATTACCTTCAACTATCCCTCCGTAAATGCCTCCACTCTAGAGCCCTTCGCTCCTCTACCTCCAACTCCCTCAGGGTCAGTCGTTTTTCAAAGAAACAAGCTGGTGGTAGAGCTTTGTCTTCTGCGGGGGCCTCCCTCTGGAACTGCCTTGCTGCCACCTTGAAACTTGAGGAGAATCATCTACGGTTCCGGAAGCTCCTCAAAACCTTCCTCTTCACCTCTGCCTTTGCCCCTCTTCTCCCCTGCTAATCTGCTTTCTCTCTCAGCAATGCTGCACCTGGCCACCCTCTGCCCATCAGGCCCAGGTACCTGCTCACCCTGCCACCCTCCTGCACTGCCCCCTGGCAACCTCTTGCACTGGGGCCTGTATCAGTACCCATACAGCCCCCCCCCACTCTTTGTCTGCACTGATCAGATATTCCCTATTGGACTAACCTTGCACTTGGCCCACACACGCTGCACTACTACTGTTATGGTTCACCATATTTATTTATTTATTTACTTATTATTTATCTTGTCCTCTCTTATGCTCTGCACTTTCCAATTTCTACCTCCTCCCATGCACTTTCCCCCTTTTCCCTACCCCATGCACTTGCGTGTTCTAAATGTCACTGGGCCTAGTAAAATCGTTATGTTTGTTTCTCTCCCCTGTTCCCCACCCTTTGCCTGGTCGCGCTCTGAAAGACCTGTGTATGAGCGCGATATAAATAAAATATCATATGATATCATATCATATCATAGAGCCTGCATTTTGTGAGAACTAGAGAGTGAGTGCTGTTTATATGTTGTTCACCACAGCTGGAGCCTATTCCACTTGCTGGGCTACGAGTAAGCGAATGTCAGACATAATAGCACTCTATGAGGGAGAAGCAAGAAGCAGTTTGAATTCACTACCCCGGGTGTGGAGGTTTATTTGAAGCCAGCTGAGTGGTAAGTGGAGAGAACCCTAGGGCAATTTTTTTAAACCCAATATAGCTCGTATGATAAATAGCCGATTGTCAATCAAGACAGGGATGTTAAAGCAACTTTAAACTTTTTGTTGCTTTCTGCACAGGCATTTTCTGACGACGCCGAACCATCTGACGACGGAGTTTGCATATTGATGAGACTATAAGAGAAACCCTCGATAGGAAGTCATCCCCTAAGGTAATAATTGTGAGGGGAAGACAATGGACTGTGTTCGTTGATAGTGTGAGTCAGAACATTGAGTCCCAGAGTGTAATTGATATACTTATTGACAGGTTCATGAGAAATCCACATGAAAATGGGCCATCTCCTGATAAAGACGTTTTTGGCAACTTTAGAAGGACTCAACCCACAAGCTGGAAAAGGTAATTGGTTACCTTTTTCTGAGCATACCTAATTATGAAGGTATAGGAATTTTAGTATTAAGTACTTCTTCCTGATCTTATAATTTTCTTCTATCAGCAGTTACGGCAACTTGAATAAGATAACGACTTCAATTACGGAGATCTATCGAATCTTTTTTATGAGATTTTTTAAAAAAACAATGTGACGCTACTCCTAAATAAACTCCCCGAATAACAGTTGAGGACTTAAACATGTCGAGTTTGAGAGTCTAGTAATTACAGACTGTCTCAGATACGCACAATTATTCATATTGTACACTAGAATATCATTATATAGAAGATGTTCTTCATATAAATTGAATTTACTGTATATTTAGCCTTTGAGAAGTTGTTTTTTTTTGTTGTCATGCAGACTAGTACAAGTCTTTTTATGTATGTATTGTATCTTTTTACATTTATGTGTATTTTTTATAAAGTGTATAATACAATTGTGACTTTATATTCGAGATATACTTTTGTGGCCTAATTGCTGATAGGTTCTATCTACTTCTTCTAATAATGTATGTATCTATTTCCCACCAAAAGGTAGAGTGATTAGGGTGGGATTCCCTAGCTCAATAAGTGGCAAATGGAGGGTGGCACACTCTCTCCCCCTCTTTGATTGCTCACTGTCTCAGAACTCACAGCAGCATCTTCCTGTTCAATTATGTACTCCCACAATCCCCTCCAGAACTGCTCGGCATCTAGCCCCTCTCTCACACTCCAGTGGGCACCTTTGCTGTCTGCACCATCTAGGGAGCGGGGCATGTCACCAGTAGGCACGTGATTTGACTGTTGTTCACATGTTGTTTCGGGTTACCAGGTGTATCATATAACCAGGCTTCAAGTTGCAATTGCAAGCTGTATTGCACCGTGAACTATTGAGGATGTTGCTCCATAGAAATGATGGTAGGATAGCAAGTAAAAGGCAAGAGGGGTGTTAATCCACAACCAGTCCTCCATAGGAAAGACGTCCAATCTTATGATAGGTAACCCTAGGTCAGGACAATCATGGATGGCTTACTTCCCTGTACCCACTACCAGCACTCATCACTCTTTCTTGCAGGGATTTAGTGTGTCATCTCATCCCTGTTCATCAAAATATTTCGAGCAGCCTCTCTCATGACTTAGCAGCCCTTTACGGCTTCCGTGGCTTCCTTCCACATGCTGAAGTCTACTGATCCAGAGCAGCTGCGGCAGCTGTTCATACGTGGCTGTGCTGCTCAGCCCCTCTCTATCCTATGACTGCAAGCCGTACCACGTTGTGAGAATTCCCACATGCTCAGATGCAGACCAATCTTCATGGGCCAGTCCCCCATAGAATCAACATTGCCTGTGTTAAGCAAATGTGAAGTTGCTGGTGTGGCAAGTACGCCCCTACAAGGTTAACTCAACTAGTATGAAATGTAAAGCGGAATGAAAAGTAAAGTGAGATAAAACACACATGCAATGGATGAAACTAGGATGAAAAGTAAAGCGGAATGAAAAGTAAAGGGAGATAAGAAGCACATGCAATCGGTGAAACTAGGATAAGATGCAAAGACATGAAAAGTAAAGTGAGATAAAACACACAGGCAATCGATGAAACTAGGATGAAATGTAAAGCGGAATGAAAAGTAAAGGGAGATAAGAAGCACATGCAATCAGTGAAACTAGGATGAGATGCAAAGACATGAAAAGTAAAGTGAGATAAAATGCACAGGCAATTGGTGAAACTAGGAGGAAATGTAAAGCAACATGAAAAGTAGAGTGAGATAAGATGCACAGGCAATTGTTTTGACACTTTTTGTATTCATGGTTACCATTCATTGTATGAAACCTGAAATGTAGTGATCTATGTACATCCTAAATTGAACTTGTTTAATACATAAGGAATTACTGCGCTATGTTTTTGTTAAGATACTGTGTCACTTGCTGCATGCTAAGGTCTGATATTCCGTTCGCTCCCATTGAACTTTATTTCTGAGTGGGTGATGCCTCTGTCCCCAGCCACATGGGAGTTGGGCTGATCTTGAAAATGGGGTAGGGGATATGAGAGCAGGAGTTCACTGCCATCATTTTTATTGGAATTTGCCTCGTCCATGCTGACTGAGGTTATAGGGATGCTGCCATTTGTCTGTTGTCTCTTGGCTACAACTCACTGAAGCTGGGGCGTATTCCTTGAGAGACCCTCTCAAGAATAGGAGCCACCTGGGCCTATTACCCTGGTCCTTGCCTGATGTACTAAGGGACTCTGTGACAGATTGTCATCTGGCAACGGTATAGAAGCGTGGCATTATTAATTAATAAAATGATACAGGTAATTCCATCTCAGGCAGTTAAATCTGCAAATCAGATATTCCTTTCATAATGTTCATGCCAAAAGCATAGTGTATACCTGTGCCATGCAGAATCATTATCCTGATCTGCAGTGCCGGCTCTCCAGTGGCATAGAGCAGGTTCAGGGGTCACAGGTGCCCATCTGACAGATGCAGTGACAGCAAAGTCATTGCAGCACAGGAGCTGAATCTAAAATATGCATCTTGATCCCAAAATCATATAACTATGATAGTTACGATCATGCAGTTGAGAATGTTAAGTATAACCCATGCCTGAGTTTTAGATATGGTGCCTCATTACGAGGTTGGAGGTAGCCTTGCCCGTAAAAGCGGCAATGCTACCTCCATACCGGCATGAAAGTCTGGCACCCGCGAATGGGCAATTAGCAGGGTATTCTGACCCCGCCGGACCCGGTAATTGCCCTTTAAGCGGGTGCTGGTGCCTGTAGATCCCCATTCCCATTTCAGCCCCATAGGGCTCAATGGGAATGGGGATGCCTGTAGCACCAGCACCGTTCCAATCGGTGCCAGTGCTACAGGCATGCTGTGCTTGCGGGTGCCTTTCATTCCGCCAGGGCAGACCTGGCAGAATGAAAGGCACCCGCGGCACAACACAGAGTTTGCTGGTCCGGCAACAATGTTATCGGCAAGCATACTAATTATCCAAGTCACATCAAATTGATATCCAACATGTGTCAGCCCTGTGAGCCCAGGTCAGCTGTAGAAGGCCTATGTGTATTTCCCACAGCCAGGCAGTCTCTACTGCTCCCAGCAATACGGCAGCCCGGGGGGTTGTCTCTCGTTGATCTATAGTGAAGTAGAATAACACCACTCTCCAGTGAGCTAGCAACCCTGCATGAGCTGCCCTGGGAACAGGAATAAAATGGCACACACTCCCAAAAGGACTAGCCTCATACCCGTCTCCTGTATACCAAAAGAGGCTTTGATGCTCTTCACAAGGGATGGGCTAAAGTTATTGTAGAAGTGACTTCAGTATAGCTGGATGAAGATTATACAGTCTTGTTTCTGTCTAACTCTATCCTTCATCCTAGCCACTCCCCTTTTTGTAGCACAACGTGTGAGTAATTGCCATCTGGCAAGGGTACAAAGCTCGGACATTTTTATATTTTATTACCATATAGAATCATGAGGGTAATTCCGTCTCAAAAAGGATTAATCTGCCAACCAGATTGAGATTCTCAGTGAGAAGGGAAGGGCGGAATTATGATAGGCAGAAGGGCTCTGGTTATTTGAAGGCGACTTCCACCACGTTGATTCTCACTGTCTATCACTCTCTTTCTTTCCAGTCCCCTCAACTTCCTCTGGAGCAAAGCACTGTTTGTGATGTCAGCAGAGCAATGTTCACTCCATTCCACAGCATGGATTGGGCTGCTAAGGCAGGCTTGCTTTAGTCCAATCGCATGAGGACTTTTACCCCTAAAAGAAGGGGCCTTTCACCCCTTGCACTCTCCAAAGCCTTCAGCCTGAGGTGAAGAAGGAATCATCCAAGACCGACGAAGATCTGTCCCCGACCATTCCCAGGGCACATCCGGAGTAACCTCTGTTGTGGATCGGGACCTATCACTCTGCACGGAATGTCCTGAGCTGGCAGAGCAAACCGTGAACGGAACCATCCTATCCTGGGGTTCCCCTGAGGGCCTCACAGCAACTGGAGGACTAGACAAGCTGAAGCTCTCTGTTCTATTGCACCAAACCATTTGCTCCTTCTTCAACTCACCTGGAAGAAAAAAGGGGAAGTCGCCATCGCTGGTTGATGGACTGCTCTACCACATCGAACATTGCTTACAACTTTGACTAGCTCAACACTGTATTGTGCCCTAACTAAAGCTCATAACCTGGTAGGCCTGTAATGACTGCTCAATGCTTGGATGCAAACCGAATCACTGGAGAGTCACACATTGACTCTAACTGGAGATTACAATTATGGCCCAACCCAGGGAGCCCTTGACCTGCTGCCTATTTGATTGCATATCGATGCACCCAGGATAACCACTTCAACAACCGTCGTCCGCCAAGTCGCATTGCTGGAGTGTCAGTCATCAACCCCTCTCAGTGGCTAAAAGCCCGACTCGGCCTGGCCAACTGTGAAGCGTTCCTGGGACTGCCCCGACCTGCATCTTTGAGAGACGCCTTTCTTCCGCACCAAGCATCCACATTCACCCCTGATCCACATCTGCTTACTGTCAGGGTCGCCACGATACTACATTCCTAAACGGAGCCTGATCAGCTTTCATAAATGTTCAACACTGGGTCTGACTGCATCAGCCCACCAAGAAATGAATCCAGGTACTGTTGACTCGTTACTGCCCCCCTGTGCACTGGGACCCTAAAGACTGGTTAGATCATGATCGTTTTGTTATCACCCAAAATATTCTTTTTGTTGTTAACACGTTAACTACCACCCCTCAAACTATTCTCAGAGTGCTACTTTCTCCATGTCTGTTGCATCTTCTCTGTTCTGCATTTGGGGTGGGTTTTTCTACAAAATGTTGTATTCTTTCTGTGTGCAGATGGTGTGTTTGATTAAAGTGTGTATATTTTCATAGAATCTTGATTGGACATTCCCTTTGTTTTGGACTGTGATACTGTGTTGTTTGGGTCACTACAGGTGCACGTTCACACCCCTCTTCAGAGTATGGCCTTCCCTCAGCCCACATTAGCACAAAAGTTGAAGCAGGTATATCCCTTACCTGTCCCTGTTTTACCTTAATGATTGAGTTGTGTTTTGGTTTGTAGAAGTGTGAGGGCATAGTAAGCCATTTTACCCATATTCCTCCTTGTACTCCGGCAAAGCAGAATCCCATTCGTCACACCGGTAGCAGTGGTGGGATCTGAAACAGACTGTGCCTACAGCACAGGCAAACAAAATGAAAGTGTACAGTTAACGTTATTTTTTACTGGTAAGGTATTTTTACAACCATGGAACTCGACTCGCACTCGTGCAGACCTTGACAACAAGTGTCTTGTGCAACCTCTGTCAAGAAAGGGGTCTCTGTCATAGCAGTAAGGTTAAGAAAGCTGAACTGCTAAACAGCCTCTAAGCTTTCGAGGAAGCTAGAGGGATGTAGGGTTATCCAGCGACTAGTGGTGATCTGGATCCCCTAGCCGTATTGCCCATGCACCTAGGGGGGTGGAAACCCCTGAGGTGAGCGGCAGCCCTATCGCTTCTCAGCATTTCTCCCATCGGGAGGGCACTGTAATCTCTCAAACATCACAAGCCTCCACAAGTCACTCTCTTCCGTGGGTTCCCATGCTTCGGCCAGGCCTCAAGAGCATATGTGTGTGCTCAGCACTGACAGGCCCTACCTCTTGGAAGAAAGGAGATAAGCCCTGGTGGAACGCAAACAGCAGGCTGCTGAAGCCATGGCAGAAATGAAGGAAAGGGGCTACATGATCTTGTGCATAGTGGAGCTTTATGCTCAAAAGGAAACTAAATAAACCCCCAGTGTGAAGGAAGTGTCTCCAGTGGTGGCTCACCAGGAAAGCCTAAGCGCCACCTCCCCAATGACATAGTGCAGCTGTATGAGAAGGGGAAGGGCATTTTTGACTGGTTTAAAAAGCTGGAGTTAGTTTTCCCCCTCATGTAGGCAGAGGAGGTTTTTTGGGGTGCAGTACTTACGAGCTGTCTACCAACGGTTGGAACTGATGTGATTATTCAGTGGACTCAAAAGAGAGGACTATCTATTCCAAGATGAAGGCTGCCATCCTCACGAAGTTCTGATAGACCCCAGAACAATACCTAATTTTTTGGAGCTCACCAAAAAGGGGAGTAAACCCTTTGAGGTGTTTACACATCAATCCCTGAAATATCTGAGTAATTGGGTTAAAGGTAACGAAGTTGCCTCATTTGCGGGCATGTTTAATCCGATTACCATTGCACCAGCATCTAATTGACAAGACTATCACTGACCCTCAGGAGATTTCCAAGGAGGCCAATGGTATTGTGGCTACTCACGCCCAGAGGAAGGTTGTGACGGTTGCATCCAAACCAGAAGACAAGGGTGTTGAGAAAATTAAATTTAAAGAAGCTAAGGACACGGGTCCACACCCTCTTGCAAAGAAAGGGCCCCAAAAATCAGAGGGGCCATTCCAGTCACCTACATTATCAGCTCCATCAGAAAGGAGATGAGAGGGCACCCTTAGCACGGGAGCACCCACATTCACAGCCCCTCAAGGCTGCCTTGCCTGTGGAGATTGGAGGCATAGAAAGGCCCAAGGCGCCTGTAGTTTGCCCTTCACTAATGGAGAAGGAGGAGGAGGAGGAGGAAGAAGACATAGCCAATGTGGGCATCTTAGATGATGAATTCCCACTCAGCCCGGATTGGCTCAATGCACTGTAGTATCCCTGAGTAGGAAAGGTACTGGGTCTACCACCGAGGCTTCAGTTGCATGGGTTCATTAACAGGAGCAGAGCCCCAGAATTTTGTGATACTGCTGCAAGTATCACCGATGTCCGATGACAGTGGGTGCGAGAGGACCAGATCATCCATGTTCCTCCGAGACCTGTTAGGGGATTTGATAGTCTCACCTGATGCGCACTGGCTATGTTAGAGTTCAGTTGGAGGGGAGAAACCTCTCATCTCTGTGTTGCTGTAAAAATGCCATTACAGTAGATTGTCTGGTGGGAAACAATAAACCTGATGCCAAAATCATTGCTGCGGTCACAGGATCTCGAGCAATGGAGGCAGCCCAGGAATCGGACCTGGTGGCCTTGGGTCCAGGATCTTTTTCAGCGGATGATGGCAAAATACCGGCTCCACTGGTAATACCCAGTGCAAACCTGGAGCACACAGCGACACTTGCTCCTGCTGCAAAGGGTCCAGTGCCCACTGAAGTGCCTGCTGTGGTGGCACCCGACTCAGTGACTTTATGGTTGCCTACAGGTGTACAACCAGAATGCGGGGTGGAGGACACAGTATTTTCAGACCTCAATGATCTCCCAGCTAAGTGACATGTCCTTAGCTGGGGCCATGAGTCAGGCTGACTTTTGCCATGCACAAATCGACTGCCCAACTTGGGCAGATCTGTGTGAAAAAGCAGAGAAGCAGGCCAAGAGGGAAGTGTCTACTGGGAGAATGATCTCCTGTGCAGGGAGTCCAAGACATCTGAGGTGGGGGCCAGCCTGCACGTGGTGGGTCCCTAGTGCCACATAAGGTTCCTTTTCGAATGGTTCATGACATTCCATTGACAGGTCATGTAGAAATCACAAAGACGACCGGTAGGCTGTCTGCCCATTTGCATTGACCCTAGATGGAATCAAAGATAAAAGAATTGTTACGGTCCTGCCACACTTGCCAAGCATCCGGCAAGGGTGATGATGTCACCAAGGCCCCCATAATTACACTGGTCATGGTCAGGCAGCCTTTTGAGAGGATAGTGTGACAGGTCAGTAATGCGAGGCGGACAACTGCTTGTGTTTTTATCCAAATTAAACATTTTATTAAAAGTAAAAAGTGGATATTAAACCTCACTAAACTTACTCTATCAGGGAGTTTTCTACCTGTTCTAAGTTTTAAGGAATTAACTCCTAGCATCAACAAAACTGGCCCTCACACTAAATAACAAAACATTCAAGATAAAACATAAACAACATAAATAAAAGAATAATCAACCACCAATGATTTGAATGGGCATCACCTGTCCTGGGTAGATCCTATTCCCAGGATTGTTTAAAGTCACCTTCTCCCAAATCTTCAAAATGAAAGAACATTGTTGAACTAGTTCTTGTTATCAGTTTCAAAGGAAAATAAAGGTTCACCAAACAAAATCCTTATGGCACAGTTTGTCAGTCTTCCATTGAAAAGTTCCCCTTCGAGGATTATCCAAGAAAACAGCACCAATGGTAATCTTGGATATCCTTCTTCCAGGATAAGTTTGCCACAGTTGTTAAATAATGAAACAACTTCTGCTTCAGCAACTTCTTTGGTAGTCTTGACCTCTGCAGTGTCTTTAGTATACTTGGCAGCATGCTTCTTAGGGTGTTGCTTTCCTCTTGACAACCCCCTTCTACTATTGTTACTCAAGAGCAGGCTCCTTTGCCACACAGTATACTACCAACTTCAATCAGCTTTAGGGTACGATGCACTGACAATAATATACAAGCACAGTTCCATTAGGTGTACTCCAACTTGACACTTCTACAAATATAACATGTTTGAAGACAAGACTCTTGACCTCCACAGGTAGGCCAGGCACTCTTCTTTTCTGAGCTATGAGGAAAGGGCAGCCTCTTTGCCTCTACTCTCTGTCTTATTACCACCAATGTAATCTGCCTCTGCTTCCCTGTTAGCTCCAACAGTCTCAGACTCACGGAGTGTTGCTTTAGTCCTTTTATAAGCATCCAGCTCCCTTCCCCAGGTTCATTCACACCTTCATGGTTCCAGTAGTTACCCTTAAACTGTATTGCCACACTTCCAGCTTGGGATAACAATGTCACACTTGTATCAGAGGACACTGGACCTTTAACAACTTTAACAGAGAATGCGGGTGAATGGTTCTTAACAGGGCTGGTTTTATTATAGGAATGATTCACCCAATGGCACTTCTTGCTCTTTGCTTCAGGTTAATAACTTCCTTCTTCCTGGAATACGTGATCTAAATGTTGCAAGAATCTTTCTTCAATATAGAAACAGATTTAGGTACATGCAACCAGTTTGAATGAAGATTTTCAGCTTTAAAGTCTTGAAAGAAATTATATTTTCCTTTATTATCACAGAGTTACACTCTGACTCACGTTGGCAATCACAATTATTCGCAAGCAACCTTGCTTTGTTGGAATAAACCTTGCAACAAATTGCGAACGTCAAATTTAGGTTTTCGCTGTGATGCTGAAAAGCCTTCACATTCTTTTTTAAAATATTTTTTCATTGAATTTAGCTGAAATTAATCAACTTTTTTCAATCATGACATACATTCATCAGAAGTTATTCATTACATAAATTAAAAAAGGAATTCATCAAATCAAAACAAAAAGGAGTAACATGAAAGGATAATAGACATAGCAAACATGAAACAACATAAAAAAGAACTGCACATTATTACAATTACATTCTGTAAAAACAGCTTATTTAAAATCAACAAAGGAAATATCATACTGCCTAATGAAATAAACTTTTAAAAAAAAAAATTCCTAGAGCTCTAACTTAGCAGCATCCATCATAAAAATGTCTTAGATCACATTGAATTGCATATTTCCTTCAATGAAAAGAGAACATCTTAATATGTCAACTAAGTCTATTGTGCACACTATTACCAACTTGTACATTTCAGAAAGCAAAGATGTGTACTCCTTTTTGATCAAAATCAATTCAAAACTTCTCATCCAGTTTCAAGGCATTCAAAAAATGTATAGACACTATTCGAATACTCATGACCTTAGTAGCGACTATTGCAACCCATCTATTCTCTGGTTTCATGCATGCAAAGTAGTCCATATGTTTAACAAAATGTGTTTGTCTCAGCCCCATAAGCGCAGGACAGTCTACTATCACATGTTCTAGAGTTTCCTTATGATTATCACTGAATCAGCACCAATTATCTTCAGTCTAAATTAGTTTTCTGCATGCTTGAACATCACATGTAGACCATAAATTAAATCGAAGGCGTAAAATAGAGCTTCTCAAGAATGGGGACGGTGCTCTACAGAGATAAGACTCCATATCCCTATACTTTTTTGGGAACAACAAGTGATTGTTAAAATCTTTGTATGTCAGACATGAGGCTCTTGTGTTTATCCAGTCCATCATATACAATTATTTCTTGGCTCGGTCTGGATTTGAGACAAGAGTATCAATGGTGATGTCAGCATTTGCCAATGTAGAGAAAATATATTTAGACCACTGTTTCGGGAACACATGATGAGAAGACAGCATATATTGAGAGACAATCGCTAATGTGGAATCATTCACAGCTGAAAGTAAACATTTCCGGAAAAGGCCGCACAGATGGCAATTATACATAGCCATCAGCGATGTTAACCCCAGCTCATATCTCAGCCAGGTTCCCGGGATGCCCTGTGGTAAATGGAGGGCCGTTCGCCTAAATGTTGCTTCCAATTTATTCAAAAAGAAGGATGGAATAACTTTTTGTGTTTCTAGACCATACAGAAGTGTGGATGTTACATTTTGAATCCAAAACATAATGGCTGACTTAATGGAGAATTTGCCATATTTATATAGTATGAGTCTTGTCTCTGATATGGCTGAGGTTAGCTTTTGTTCCATTTTTTGCAATTGCGAGTGGGCCGATGGAAGGCCATCAAAGATGAGGCCCAAGTATATATAATTTGGAATAACCTCAATTGTAGTGTTCTCAATTTTCCACTCCAAGTTATTTCTTTGCAAAACCCTTGGTGCATAAAGTACAGTTTAAGTTTTTTTTTATGTTAACAGCCAGTTCATTAATGCGGAAATAATTGCAAAGTGCTGTCAGCAGATTCTGTAGTCCAATAGGTGTTTTGGAAGCCAGTACTAGATCATCCGCGTACCATAAAGCTTTTATTTCAACACCATTCATTTTGGGAGAGTCAGCCCTCACATTTTCAAAAATCACTTTGACAACATTAATAAAAAAATTAAAGAGGGTGGAAGCAAGGATACATCCCTGCTCCAGCCCTCTTGTTGTTGCAATGGCAGTTGATAGTAGCCCCATAGATGTTAGCCTTATCTGTACTGAGGTGCCCCTAGTGTAAGGCATAAATAATATCGCATAGCGATGCCGGACATTCCGCTGCAATACGTTTTGCCATAAGTTTGATTCTAGAAACTGAATCAAAAGCGGAATGCAGATCAACAAAAGCAAAATAAATGGGTTGTTTAGATACTTGGGCCTGAAGTTTAATGGCATTGAGAGTAATAGGATTTACAGCAGTTCCCATCCCCGAAACAAATCCCGTCTGGTTGGGATCCCGCTGATTTGCCTGGATGGTCCATATATTAAAATCCCTCAGCACCAACCATGAGAATGATTTACCAGGCCCATCAAGTAGCGCAATAGGACGGTAGCTTTTGGGGTCCTTATGATCGCCCTTTTTTAAATATAGGGACGATTAGCGAGGACCGCAAGGACATGGGAACATTTCTGGTAGATAAAATATGTTGTATTATTTAGAATCGTCGCCCACTGTCTGGGTCTTTGTTTAAACATATAATTAGACTTAATTGGAGACACGTGACCACTCCGATAAGAGTTTACAGTTCAACAATGGAGAACAAATGACTTCTTTTGTATGAAAAGACTTTAACTGGCATTTAAAGTTATCCGTGATACATTCTCTATGTTAGCCGACTGCTTCACAGTAATGAACAACTTTTACTCAATTTCACTCTTACGCAAGATATTTTTGAGCTGGTTACAGTGACCAGCAAGCTTTTAAAAGTGAACCTGCATACAGAGCTTCACTCACCGGCTCCAGGAACACAATGCTTGCGGATTGCATACACTCTCCAACCAATTCAGGCGCTGCTATTCCTTTAGGCACTCTTGGGACTCACAACCCTTGGCAGCACAGGTGTCTTTGGTCCAGCCTTAGCCACGAGGGCTGTCCTCTCCTCCTCTGTCCCTGGGTTTGCTTCAGTACATGAGCCTTGGGTTGCAGCAGGTTCTTGGCTCTGCATTCACAGTCCTTAAGCACAACTGGGAAGATTTTCAGCCTCGACACGATTCTCTCAGTGCAGCCACGTCAAAGCAGGGTTTGTGAACGCAGTACTCGGTCAAGACTTGCAGGTGAAATCTGCTTTTCACTAGTAATTGCCTGACCTTGGCAAAGGCTGCTAGGCCTGCTTACCTGTCCTTCACTTCTACATGCCTAATGAGCCCTCTTCTTCGTCTCAGTCTCTGGGGCATCATGGGGCATCATGGGACAGGTAGTTCACTTTAGTGAACTTATGTTTTTCTACTTTCTACCTTTATGGAATAAGGGTTAGAATTAATCCCCTTAGCATTTTTAGAAGAGTGATTGTAGGTTGTATCCTTACTATAGAAAGAAAATGTAGATAAGGCAACATTCCATTCATTCTAGAAGTGCACTTTTGGTATTGGGGAAGGCATTTGATTTTAGGGATAAAAGAAATGTGTTCTTTTGATGTAACAGGTTTAGATATTACAAGCTCAGCATTTACCATCTCAGTTTTGACAGGAAGTTTAGAGATGTTAAAATGTGAACAAGCCATAACCTCTTCTGGTATAATAGTAAGGGAATCACTTTCAGAAGCAAAATACTGTGTCTCATCCCACATATTGTCATCAGTACCCTTGGGCCTGTCTGCACCCAGGTGATACACTCATGCAGTACACCACCCTCAGGATTGGGATCAGGAAGTGCATGCCCTCTCCTGGCCACCTGGGAGGAGATTTTAGGCAGTGTTTTGGTGAGGGATCTGCAGGATTCTTCACAATAGGTACGGACATTGTGGTTCCTTTGGATCTGCAAACCTTACTGGTACCCCAAGGTTGTCTTCCCTGAGGAGCATCAATGCCCTTGTGATGTGAATGCTCTCTTTGGGATATTCTCTTATGTGGGATTCCCGAAAAAATGTAATTTCTGACATGGGATCCAATTTCATATTGGTGTATATGAAGGCAATATGGGAGTAACCTTCAAGTTGTCCACGGCCTTTCACCCACAAACCAATGGGCTTGTTGAGCAGTCCAACAAGGGCCTCAAGGGCAAGATAGGTGGCTTGGAAGAGCCCCTCAGGAGATAGTGGGATGTTCTCCTGCCATGCCCCCTGTTCTCCTAAAGGGAGGTGCCACAGAACCGTGTTGAATTCAGTCCTTTCAAGCTCCTGTTTGGCCATCCCGTTAGGGGTCCGCTAAGTCTGGTGTGGGAAGGATAGAAGGGAAATACCTGAACTCCTTCCCATGAGATAGTGAACTTTTCATTTGATCTTTCATCCAAGATGGCTAGGTATAGGGAACACAGCACCCAGGCACAGAAGGCAAGTCAAGAGCACATGAAGCACTGGAATGACCAGAAAACCATCAAGACGGAGTACACAACAGGTCCGATGGTCTGGATCAGTAGTGGCCATGTAGTTATGGTTAAGTTGCTAATCCCATAGGAAGAGCACTTTTTGGGTGGCTTATAACTTCTCTTTTCTTGCATGAATCCTCACCAGAATTTGCAAAAAAAAGTATATGACCCACTCAGAGGGGGCAAAGTTTTTTCTTAGAGTGAATGGGGAGAAAACTTTGCTCACGCCTACAGCTGGACAGATTTGCATCAAATATGCGGCGGGAGCAGCGGCTTGGTCCCGAAAGCGTGCTTTTGTAAAATTTGGTGGAAGTACGTCCAGTAGTTTTTTTTAAAATGACCAAAAAGTAGGTGTCAAAAAATTAGTGATATCTATGTCCGCTCCGCGGACACATTTCCATGTCCTCTCCACAGACAGGACAAAGATTGGCTAATCAGCCTGCATCGTGTCCGCGGACATACAACGTGTTCGCTGTTTGGCTGGAATGAAGCGTGAGGTGCGTCGCATTGTTTTGATGCACCCGCCATCTTGGACAGCGCGGTGACGAACAGGGAAAAATATACAACTTTGGGGAGTGTGTTGGTGTGTAAGAGTGCTTGGGGAGGGTGGGGGAGTAAGAGATGGGTCAAATTCTGTATTTGTTCAGGTGGCAGACTCCCCTGATGGGTGTGATATGCTGCTGTGGTTGTGGCCAGGGCCTAGAGTCTTGGGTGCATGGCCGAAGGCCCTGGCCACAACCACCGCAGCATAACACACCCATAGAATCAAACATCTATAAAATATCCGCAAATGTACACTTTGTGTACTGTTTGATTTGTATAGTTTATATGTGAAGTTTTGGCTACGTCATGTAATTAAGATAGTAGAGTTTGGTAACAAGCACTGCAGTATAACATATCCGTGGAAGTAAACATTTTGGATTGTGTTGTATGGTTAGATGTTTGCTTTAATGGTTGTGTTATGGAGCAGTATTGGTGATTTGAATTATAATAAACTTACTGTTTGATTTTTTGTGACTGGATATATTTTTTTCATGACTTGGGTAACTGGAGCAGATATTCTTTTTCAATTTATGTGATAAAAGAAAAGATCATGTTAGTGTAGGTAGTTTATAAAGAGTTATTGCATTGCATAATAGACATTTCTGCATTATTACGAACCTCATATTTAGTAGTTTACAAATCAGTGTACTGTGCAATTCGCTCAGTTTCTGTGTTTGTTTCTTAAATCATTGGGTCTGTGGGGAAAAAAATCATGTTGGATTAAAAAGTGTTTATTTGGCTAATGTTGGCTTGTTGCAGATTGTTAGATACCTGTTGGCGAATTCTAACTGGTTATAGTTTTATATTCGTATTTTCAAGTTGCTCATCTATCTGTTGGGTTGTTGCAAAAGGGTCGAATTTTTTTTTTTTATGGGGGATTCCCGTCCCAACCCCCCGTTTTCTTTATTAAAACATTTTTTTACCAACACAAACTAAAAAAATAAATAAACAAATAAATAAATAAAAATTCAACCCTTTTTTTTTTCAATCCTTTTGTATTCGAGCAAAAGGTCATTCGATCCTTTATTTTCGATCCTTTGACTGGACACCATATTGATTTATCTGTTTGGTTGTTGCAAAATCTTGGAGCAGTTAGATACCTGTTGGCATATTCTAACTGTTTATTTCTTCTTATAATTTAGTGGTATTGATTTATCTGTTAATGTTTATAATTTTCTAATTGAAGCTTTATTAATGGTTATGCACAGATTAGTTATTAAATTTTGGTTTTAAGAATATTAAATAAGTGTTTATAAGATTTGCAGGTAATCTCTGCTTTAGAGTAATGGTACTATCATTACATTTGAACAATCCACAATTCTTTTTTATATATGCAGTATAGTGACCTGCATTGGTTGTGGCTCCTGCGTGATAGATTATACCTATTGTTGTGAAGGTTTTCTTACCAAGTGATGCTTGACCATGTGTGAATCCAGTCAGCTTGCAGTTGTTTTTGGTACCATCTGCATTGTTACGTAAAAGCATTAGTATTACGTATTTACTATGTGTTTGTATTTATAAGGTGGAGCGATTATCTGAATTGCAGGTAGTACATAATCTACCATGATTTGCATTTTGTACAAGTTGCTGAAATGGAATGGATTCACAGTTAGGTATGGATACATACACAAAGCGTTCATTAGGGATTTGTTCCTGTGCCACATTGTTGCAGAGAGTGCATGTATGTTTCCACGTGTGCGACATCTGGAAGATTTCATTTATAGGTATGTTTTTGTTTTCCAGTACTTGTAGTAAGTACATTAGAAATTCTTGTGGATCTTCTTGTGAGTTTATAGTGAATTTCACCATTCCAGCACAGTAGTCCAATTCTTGTTTTATTCCATGAACACTGTATGTGTTGTCAGGATTGTTGCTTGCATTTCTATGAAGGACTAACATTTGCAAACACAATTGGTCTGTATTATGTAGGTTAATGTTGTCAACAATTGGTGGCAATTGGAATAGAATATTTATTGCTACATTTGCGTAGCAATTTACACCAGTTATATTTGAAAATTTGAATGGACCAGATAGTTCTGTGACCAAGTCATTTCTTCGGAGTGTGTGTTGCTTCTTTGAAGAAGTATCTGAGTTACTGTGAGTAGTAGATTCTTCTTTGGTTGTAGTAATTGATGAAGTATTAGCTTCTTTTACTCTCTTTGGAGGATTTGCAGTGCGATCTTGTTGCCTTTCTGTTTGAAGCAGTTTTTGTTACAAGGTTTTACTTTTTGTGGAACATGATAGGTTTTTAGATGGGGGTTTACATTGAATGTGGTCCATTGTATTTTAAAAGCAAGGAATATCAGCTTTTACTTTACTTGCATCAAAGTTGATTAGAAATAGACCATCAAGTGTACGTAAGCGTGGTAGTGCAACGTAGCTCATGCCTTCATTAAAAACTGTGTTTCCAATATCTAGCAATGCTTTATCTAGGGTAAAACCTTGTGATATGTGAATGGTGATGGTGTGCTAGAGCTTGAAAAAATTGCTCTCTGCGTACGTACATGTCTTTGAAAAAAAGCAATCGAGCTGTTGAACGTCCTCTCCTTTTTACTTCTGATAGTTTGTCAAAGAGGATATTGACAAACTGAATGTTGTTGTCATGTGGGTATGTTTGAAAGCCAACAACTGAACCAAGTGCTCCATTAACTAGTCCTTGCTCCACGTCAAGGTTACATTTAAGCTTTACTCTACAGTTTAAAGATAATTTTAATATGTTCTCAAAACCAGCTGTGTTGGAGATAGAGTTTTCTAAGGTATTTAGTCTTGCTGTGGCTTGTTAACACATGGATAGTGTCATCCATGTACGTCCAGTTTGTCTGTGGAGCAAATTTCAATTATTGGTTGCATTTCTTTTATCAACATTGTTTCATTGAATTTTTAACAGCTTGCAAGAGTTGGCATCAAGGACATACAATTGACATTTTTGTGTTCTAATTTTTCCATGACATCAGTAGCACATGAGTTATGGCGATACAGTGCATGGATGTGCCGGGTTTTTAATATTGATTGTGCTTCTTGAAGTAGTACACCAACTCTAATACTTTTTAAAATGTTGGCTTATGTGAGGTCTGCAGACTGGCGCATGTTTTCTGTTAATTCTCTGTATTGGAAATGTTGCCAAAGGTTGACATTTCCTATGCTGCCAACAGTATTATGGCTGAGTTTGTGTCCTAAGGTTTTAAAAATAGGTTCACCTTTCACTAGTGTCAATTGAAGAAGATCTCTGAAAACAATAATGTGTTTTCTTCTCCAAAGAGCTCTTCATAGTTTGTTTTGAGTACTTCTTGTAATCTGAGGTGAATTAAAGCCAATATTAGGTTGGAGACCATGCTCACTTCATCTACTAGTAGCATTTTCATTTTTTTGAATACTCTGCATAGTTTGATTGCAGCATCTGTAGAAAGTTTGTAATATTCTAATTTGTTTTGGTGTTCTACTGGAAGGACTAGTAATCAGTCTAAAGTGACACCACCTATGTTGTAGACCGCTAAAACTGTGGGGGCAGTTACAACAGCTGATGATTTTGATTAAGAATGTTTTGCCTGAACCAGCTTGACCACTGACATACAGTAGTATAGGTTTGTAATTTTGGCAGGTACATTCTTTATTTTCATGTTGTACACCATGTGCAATTTCTTTTGTTACTTTTTGAAAAATGCTATGCTGCTTATTGTTCAGTTTTGATTGCAGTACAGTTAAGTCTTCTGTATCTTCTTCATAGTGACACATGGTGTTTTCTACTTCTGTCATAGCTAATTCTGCCTCATTTGTTATTAGTGGCTGTTCCAGTGGTTCTTGGCTTCCTGTTATAGAAGGTTGAATACTGTCGGGAGTGTCCTTATCTGGATGGGCCTGGAGTTCTTCTTTGTGTTGCTATTCATTGTGCAACATTGTTTTGTATTGTGTAAAGTTTACATTGATTATAGTGCTTTCATTTGCTTTAAAAGCGTCTTCATAGGAGTCATAGATATCTAGTAACGCTTCTTCTTTTCTCCATGGTTTAAAATGTTGTAGCAGGGACATGTAATATAGTTCTTTATGTTGAGGAGTTGTTAATGACAATTTGATATGATTAATTAAGCTTCGTTTGGTAAGTTTCACTAAGCTGCCTTCACAATTTGTCACTCTGTATCTACCTCTGTTTTCATCTGGTTTTATATTATTTTTGTATGTGAAGTTTTAGGCTATGTAGTATTGACACATGGTTTCCAAAGTGGTACTCCTGTTCGGGTAGTATGTGTTTAGTAAATTGTTTTTCAAAATGTCTTGGCTGTTGGGATCATTTTTAGCTATTGTTTCTATGTCGTATGATTTGAGAACTCTTTTTCTAGATTTAGCAGGACCAAGACTTAGCAATGCTATATTTTCAGATTTTCCATACAAAGCAGTACCTGTTAAACGATCTGCAGCTTCATAGCAGCCATATTCTCTATAAGAGAGCATTTCTATGTCTAAGCTGTACAATTTCTGAGACAGTGTTTTGGCCAATGATAGGTCATCCCAGAGGTCTTGAAGCTCTGTTTTTTCTGCTTTGGTTAAGTAAGCTGTAAGACATTGTGCAACTGCAGTGGAATTGTCTGCAAATGACTGCACGTCTATGTTTGCATTCCATAAGAGGGCAATGATTGCATTGTAATCATTGATATAGTTTGCTTCTTCTGGTCTTTTTATGTAATATGTGTTCTTAGGTGATTTACCTTTAACACTATGGGCCTCATTACGAGTGACCCGGTATGGAATTAATGTTGGTGGTAAACCCGCCTCCACCGTTGTTTCCATACCAGGTGATCTCAAGTCCTGCAGGTGGAGGTGTCATTCCCGCCAAGTCTGACCTGGCGGGTTTAACACCACTTCCGCATTCCCATTGAGTCCTATAGGACTCAATGGGAATGTGGATTTACCGAATTCTGCCTCCGGAATTCCCAGGTCACCGGGGTCATAATGCCCTGGTAATTCCGGGAATCACGGAGGCAGAATGGTAATACGAGTCTGGCGGTAACCTGCTGGAATTTCAGGCACGGTTACCGCCGGACTCGTAATGAGGCCCTATGTCTAACTGAAGACATGAATTTGTTTACTTGACCTGTTGCTGTAACTGGTCTAGGGAAACCAAAGCAGCATTTTTTGTAGTATTTCCCTTTGTTTTTGTATTTGCGATGACAATATTTCCCACATTTGTGTCTTTCAAATTGTAAAATTTGTGCATGAAGATCACTATTTGTTGCTTCTGATGGAATTTCACAAGTGACATATTTTTCGATAAACTGTAAAACAGTGGCATCACTGTCTTGACCAAATTTGACCAAATGATCCTCTGGCTTGGTATTCTTTTCACCAAAAGAAGTGTTGCACTTCTCCGAGGGGAGAACAGTTTTATTGCAAATAAAGTGTAGCATAGCAAGGAAGCGATGATGGAAATATCTTGAAACATTAACAGCATCTAGAGAGAAAAGTTCTCCAGGTGTTAGTATATCTATGTTTGTTTTGTTTTTGTTTGCTATGTATAGGAAATCATGTAAATCTTCCCATGCATATTCTGCACAACTTAATGTAACAAACCAAGTGGGTGGGCCAAGGTTTCTAATCATACAACGTACATCTCTGTGACGTCGGAACCAATACGTTTTAGTACCACGCATGTTTGGTAACAGATTTGTAATGCTTGATTGTAAAACCTCATCTTTTTCTTGCACTTTTTGTAGTAATTGCGTAGCTGACAAATTTTGAAAATGGGTACCTGATTTCAATGTGTGTGCAACTCCGTACCGTAGAGTTGCTAGTTCACTTTCAAAGAGTAGGTGGAATATGTATTCCACATATTGTCTAAATATGGGATCTTCAGAAGACATTCATAACGAGCGGTATTCTGATGCTGTTATCTGAGTCGGTCTATCATCATACCATCCTCCTTTCCCGGTAGGAAAGAGTAGAGGAAAAGCATGTGCTTCTATACTTTTTTCCCATATGCTGATTGGTGATCCTTTGGTTTGTCACATTTACAGGCCGATTCATGTAATTCCTCACAAAAGTGTCGCACGCGGCTGGCGCACAGCGTGCCCGTGTGAATGTCTGAGCCAGCCGCGCGCGATAAAATCAATTTCCGCGCACAGTGTATTCATGAATTCTCGGCTCCAAAAGCAGACCTGGCACAGAGTGGCGCAGCGACCCTGCAGCAGCGCCAGTTACGCCCCCAAGAACACCTTCGCGCAAGGAAAAGCCATCAAGATCGCAAAACCATTGCAAAGGGCTGCGCCAACCCTGTACCAGTGTACCGGACTGGCAAACAGCAAACTCGAAGCGGGGAACGCGTATTATGGGTGTCGGGAACACGCGTGCGTGAGAAGTTTCACACGCGATCTGGCCTGGGGGAGCGTGTGCATGTATTTCAGGGGTGCGTGAGAAGTATTACACGCGAATGGCCTGGATGCGTGTATTTCAGGGGTGCGCGAGAAGTTCCACACGCGAATGGCCTGGGCGTGTGTATTTCAGGGGTGCGCGAGAAGTACTACACGCGATCGTGAAGTTCCACACGCGATCTGGCCTGGGGGAGTGGGTGCGTGTATTTCAGGGGTGCGCGAGAAGTCTCACACGCGATCGGGCCTGGGGGAGCGTGTGCGTGTATTTCAGGGGTGCGCCAGAAGTTCTACACGCGAATGGCCTGGGTGCGTGTATTTCAGGGGTGCGCGAGAAGTTCCACAGGCGATTGGCATGGGCGCGTGTATTTCAGGGGTGCGCGAGAAGTTCCACACGCGATTGGCCTGGGCGCATGTATTTCAGAGGTGCGCGAGAAGTTCCACACGCGATTGGCGTGGGCGCGTGTATTTCAGGGGTGCACGGGAAGTTTCACACGCGATTGGCCTGGGCGAGTGTATTTCAGGGGTGCACGAGAAGTTCCACACGCGATTGGCCTGGGCGCTTGTATTTCAGAAGTGCACGAGAAGTTCCACACACAATTGGGCTGGGCGCGTGTATTTCCGAGGTGCGCGAGAAGTTCCACACGCGATTGGCCTGGGTGAGCGTGTGCGTGTATTTCAGAGGTGCGCAAGAAGTTCCACACGCGATTGCCCTGGGCGCATGTATTTCAGGGGTGCGCGGGAAGTTTCAAACGCGATTGGCCTGGGCGCGTGTATTTCAGGGGTGCGCGAGAAGTTCCACACGCGTTTGGCCTGGGCGCGTGTATTTCAGAGGTGCGCGAGAAGTTCCACACGCGATTGCCCTGGGCGCGTGCATTTCAGGGGTGCGCGAGAAGTTCCACACGCGATTGGCCTGAGCGCGTGTATTTCAGGGGTGCGCGAGAAATTCCACACGCAATTGGCCTGGGCACGTGTATTTCAGGGGTGCGCGGGAAGTTTCACACGCGATTGGACTGTGTGCGGGTATTTCAGGGGTGCGCGGGAAGTTTCACACGCGATTGGGCTGCATGCGGGTATTTCAGGGGTGCGCGGGAAGTTTGACAGCGATTGGGCTGCGTGCGGGTATTTCAGGGGTGTGCGCGAAGTTTCACACGCAATTTCAGCAGGGTATGTGTATTTCAGGTTTGCCAGGGAGTCCTACATGTGATATGGCAGTGTGGGTCCTCCCAGGTGTTCCCTGTGCACCCTCCACGGCCCCTGCAGGCAGCCCACACTACAGGGGACTACCCTGCATCCCTGGTCATGTCCCGCAGGCAGCCCACCCAACATGGGCATGCCCCCCAGCAAAGGCACATGTCTCCTTGCACTAATGATCACCAACTCATGTCCCCTTGCACCCCCACCCCCAGCATTGCGGGGCACCTGCCAGCAGGCCCCCACTCATGTCCCACTCATGTCCCCACCACCCACACCCCCATCACTGTGGGCCACCTGCCAGCAGGCCCCCACTCATGTCTCCCACCACCCCCACCCCCCAGCAGTGCAGGGGCACCCTCCACCAGGCCCCCACCCATGTCTCCCACCACCCCCACCACCCAGCACTGTGGGGAACCTGCCAGCAGGCCCCCACCCATGTCCAACTCATGTCCCCACTACCCCCACCCCCCAGCACTGTGGGGCACCTGCCAGCAGGCCCCCACCCATGTCCAACTCATGTTCCCCACCACCCCCACCCCCCAGCACTGTGGGGCACCTGCCAGCAGGCCCCCACCCATGTCCAACTCATGTTCCCCACCACCCCCACACCCCAGCACTGTGGGGCACCTGCCAGCAGGCCCCAACCCATGTCCAACTCATGTTCCCCACCACCCCCACCCCCCCAGGACTGTGGGGCACCTGCCAGCAGGCCCCCACCCATGTCCAACTCATGTTCCCCACCACCCCCACACCCCAGCACTGTGGGGCACCCTCCACCAGGCCCCACCCATGTCTCCCACCACCCCCACCCCCCAGAAGTGCAGGGGCACCCTCCACCAGGCCCCCACCCATGTCTCCCACCACCCCGACCCCCCAGCACTGTGGGGCACCTGCCAGCAGGCCCCAACTCATGTTCCCCAGCCAACATGTCATCACAATCTAGATCCCTGGTCCCTATGGTCAGCCTCCAAATGCAAAACACCCACCCTAGTATTGCATCCACCCCGAAATGGCAATTACATGACAGAACACCAATTGCAAGTTTCGAAACAAACACATGTCCCTCCAATACACCCAATGGGTGTCAGTGAATCTCAAAACCCATATCATGATATGCATGAAACCAATGAGATGATACTACACATTGAAGTTCGATAAAAAAATATGTATTAAAGGAAACATAAATAGATTCAAAAATAAAGAAACAGAAATGGGAATGTACAAAATGAAAAGAAGCATGTCCGTGAAAAAAAGCAAAACCAAAAATCATAATCCAAAGTAATGGTGTCCAAAGTCACTGTCCACAAAAGCAAATCCAATGGGAAATAATAATTGAAAGCCATTGCTCCATGGGTAAATTGTGAAAGAAACATAAAATCCAACAGTGAACTATGTACAGACGAACAAGCCAGGGTCCATTATCCCAACAAAAGATATTAAACCTATCTAACAACACTAACTAATCAAATAACTTATATACAAAAATGTGGCCAATGTCCAAAAGGTCCAAAATAAATAAAAAAACAAAGGAAACCTAACACTACCTACATAACTATGTACAAGGGCAGCGGGCTAGTCTGACGGCTCACTTTTGGATGCCCCGGCCCAGGGCATCATCGAACTCTTGCTCAATGTCCCGGAGGCGGTCCTCCTCCATGGCCCCGAGGGTCCGCAGGGCCGTCGAAGTGTCCACCTCCAACCCCCTGCGGATTGCCTCGAAGCACTCGGCCCGCCTCAGGGCCCTCCGCATGGAGTTCTCCGCCCTGACCATTGTGAGCCGTGCCTCTTCCGCTGCTGCCGCTCCGCATCTATGGCGTGGCTCAACCGCTGCCACACGGAAGACACTCTCTGTCCTGGGTCCTCCTGCCCTCCGGCCGATGCCTGCCCCTCCGATGTTGAAGGCCCCGAGCCTTCATGGCTCCCACCACGTTGCTGCTGCTGCTGTGCCTCTGCCCGTGCACTGCCTCCTGCTGCCTGCACATCCTCCGCTGGCTGGGGTGCAGTCGTTGATGTGGCCACCCCTGCTGGACGTCCGACTCCCGACTGTGGCAGGGATGCCTCCACCAGCCTGGCCGCACCGTCAGAGGCAGCTCCACAGGGCACCCAGGTGACTGATGGGTGGGAAGATGGCACGGAGGACGACTGGCGCGTAGGGGGTTCAGTTGAGGAGGGGGTCGTAGCAAGCTCCATCAAACGGAGGAATCCGGCCTGGGTGACCTGTCCCAGCAGGCTGACGTGGTCAATGAGCCATTCGAGATGACGTGCAGTCTCCTCATGAAAAGACTGCAGGTCACCTCGCATGGCCCGTTGACGCAACGCCACACCAGTCAGGACAGGCTCAACCCGGACCCGGATAGCCACGTCCGCAGGCAGAGGAAGGCCAGTTGTCGTTTGCTCATCCCCTGCCTGAAAACGGGTCTGGACGTAGGCATCCCTGCTAGTGCAAGATGATGCAGGGACAGGATCGGGGACAGGATTGCACACAGGCACCTCCGCGGCGGCCTGTGCTGCCTCCTGTCCCTGGTCCGCACTGCACCACTAGCACCAGTGGGATCCCCACCTCCAGACCCCGTCTCTATTGCTTGCACGGCCTCCACCAAACTCCCCACCAACCTGGATGACTCCGTGTCATCTTCCCCCGTTGGGCCCTGTGGGGTCCCAGCTGCCCCTTCTGCTGCTGAAAAAGTCCAACTCCAACCTCTGCCTCTTGGACCTCCCCCTGGCAGCTGCGGCCTGGGACGCGGCACCGGACTCCTCACTCCCCGACGAGATGACAACATGGGAGGGGAGCCGGGCCTTGCGTCTCCGGCTGGCGGTGGGATCCCCGCCGCTGTGCTCCACAGCACCTTCTCCGCCCTCTTCATCAGTTGACGCTGCAGACAGGGAGAAATAAAACACAGGCATCAGGGCACTGTACAATGGACACATACACACATGACAGTTGTACATGAGTGGCATTGGCAAACCTCAGACATGCCATCACAATCCCCAACACACATGTCATTTCAACTCGCACACATGAGCCATACCACAGCCATATCGCAACTGCCAGCACCATCCATACCCATACAACAGCATGAGCAGGCAAAGCTGAGCCAGACATCACATGCAACACAGGAAGTGCACCACACATGTACACACACCACCACACTTGCATGCATGTGTACAACTCTGCCAAGTGTCGCAGTGTACAGATGGGCATCCATGTCACATCTGCCAATCAGGCTTCCACATCCCGCTGTCACATGCATCCATGTTGCATCACTGTTGCACCCTTGTCAAATACACACAAATGCACATGCACACAGTGCTGATACATGCAGCTGAAAACAACATACATGCGTGACATCACGGACATGTCTAGTTACATACACATTCATCCAAACATGTGTGCCCACACAACTGCATCTGGCATGCAAGCCTACACACACAAGCACCATCCATGTCTCACACAGCCCTCGCATGTGTTAGCCCCACGGCCCTGTACACCCCCACCCATACTCGACCCCATACAAACAGATGTGCGACCTGCACACTACTGAAACATCACCACATGCACAGCTCACAATCAGGATGCATGTACAATTACCGCTCGACTCCAGATGGGTCTGCCTCTCAAGGACCTGGACGTGGAGCGCTGGGGATATGCGTTCCAGGACCCTCATCTGATCTTCTGACAAGTGGCCCCGGCGCCCCTTGGCATCCGCTGCCTTCAAGAGGCGCTGGGCCTTGTTCAGGGTCCTGGACCTGAAGTCCTCCCAGCGCTTCTTGACATGTTGGAAGTCGCGGACTGCCACCCCCTCCGCGTTGATGGCAGTCACGATGTCAGTCCAGATCCGAGTCCGTCCTTCCTTGTCGGCGCGGGAACTTCCAAAGAGGGCATCATACTGCCCCAGGACTTGCTCCACCAGGACACCAACTTCGGTGGCACTGAAGCTGGTGCCCCTCTGCCTCTCTGGCCGGGGGTTGTCAGTGGTGCCAGATGTTGCAGTGCCCGACATGACAACCCCAGAGGCAGTAGTGGGTGGGCAACTGGGTCCTGGGGCTGGGCTGTGGAGCGATGGAATCCCAGTCGGGAGTCTTTGGTTCCAGCAGGGGTGGTCACAGCAACAGTACCCCTGGCTGATGTGCAGGCAGCACATGGCAGGGCACGTGGGCAGCAGGCAGTCAGGCAGCAGCAGATGGCAGGTGGGAGCGTGCTCGAGGCTCTGGGGGGCAGTATTTCGGCCTTCTGGGCAGGAGTGTGGTCTTCCGTGTGCTTACGCGTGTTTGGCACGTGAAAATTCTGCACGTCAGCGTGTAATTCGAGGAAAGGCCCTTAGCGCGTAAGCGCGTCAGCACGCATACGCGATTCCATTGGACCAAAGGCCCTTAGCGTGTATGCGCGTCTGTGACGTATCGCGCACGGGCGTTGCTTTTCATGGGGTGCGGTGCATGTGTTTTTCAGGCGTTGGGGTTCACACGCTATCACTTTACAGCGGGTGGGTGTTGGCTACGCGTTCTTCTATGCGCAAGGCAGACAGTGAGTGGTACCCTGCTCCCCCAGGCCCGATCGCGTGTGAAACCACCCGCGAGCCACAGAAATACACATACCCCGCTCCCCCAGGCCTGATTGCTTGTAAAACCACCCGCGAGCCCCTGAAATACACGCGCCCAGGCCAATCGCATGTGGAACTTCTCGCACACCTCTGAAATACACGTGCCCAGGCCAATCGCGTGTGGAACTTCTCGCGCACCGCTGAGATACACGTGCCCAGGCCAATCGCGTGTGGAACTTCTCGCGCACCTCTGAAATACACGCACACGCTCCCCCAGGCCCGATCGCGTGTGAAACTTCTTGTGCACCTCTGGAATACACGCACACGCTCCCCCAGGCCCGATCGCGTGTGGAACTTCTTGCGCACCTCTGAAATGCACACGCCCAGGCCAATCGCGTGTGAAACTTCTCGCGCACCCCTGAGATACACACGCCCAGGCCAATCGCGTGTGGAACTTTTCGCGCACCTCTGAAATACACGCACACGCTCCCCCAGGCCCAATCGCGTGTGGAACTTCTCGCGCACCCCTGAGATACACACGCCCAGGCCAATCGCGTGTGGAACTTTTCGCGCACCTCTGAAATACACGCACACGCTCCCCCAGGCCCGATCGCGTTTGAAACTTCTTGCGCACCTCTGGAATACATGCACACGCTCCCCCAGGCCCGATCGCATGCGGAACTTCTCGCGCACCTCTGAATATTCACGCACACGCTCCCCCAGGTTCAATCGCATGTGGAACTTCTCACGGACCTCTGAAATACACGCGCCCAGTGACACTTCTCGTGCACCTCTGCAATACACGCGCCCAGGCCAATCGCGTGTGAAACTTCTCGCGCACCCCTGAAATACACGCGCCCAGGCCAATCGCGTGTGGGAAACTTCTCGCGCACCTCTGGAATACATGCACATGCTCCCCCAGGCCCGATCGCGTGTGGAACTTCTCGCGCATCTCTGAAATACACGCACAGCTCCGCCAGGCCCGATCGTGTGTGAAACTTCTCGCGCACCTCTGGAATTCACGCACACGCTCCCCCAGGCCCGATCGTGTGTGGAACTTCTCGCGCACCCCTGAAATACACGCGCCCAGGCCAATCGCGTGTGGGACTTCTCGCGCACCTCTGAAATACACGCTCACACACCCGCAGGCCCGATCTCGTGTAAAACTTCTCGCACACCTCTGAAATACACGCACAAGCTCCCCCAGGCCCGATCGCGTGTGAAACTTCTCGCGCACCTCTGAGATACACGCACACACTCCGCCAGGCCCGATCGCGTATGGGCCTGCTCGCGCGTGTAGAACTTTGGCGCACATTTTTTTCCTGCGCAGGGACGCTACCACCTGCTTTCGTGTGGCGGACATGTATGAGCCTGTGCGCGTCTTTGGCCGTGCGCTGTTGTTGCCTATTCGATTCCATGAATACGTGTTGTAGGCGAGCGTGTGGGCGTTCTGCGCACTTGCCTCCTGTACTTCCCACGTGACGCCCACATTTTCACGAGTTGTTCCCCATTCTGCGTGTGACGCCCCGTGTTACGCCTACTTTTGTTATGTGCGCCGCTCTATGTGCGAATTCGCTGTGGCCTTATCGCACGGCGTACGATGACCTGTGCGCCAGCGTGCGCCAGCGTGTGCCGCGCACTTTTTCAGCGCACATCCCACATTTTGCACGTGCACGGACTTCCATGAATAGATGTGCGATTTTCGCTATTTCACTGCGAATCGCACATTTTCGCACGTGTGCACCGTTTTTTCGGCGCACATTAATTCCATGAATCGGCCTGTCGGTATGTTTCTAGTGCATCATCTATGCTGTCTTTAGAGTGTAATGGATGAATTGTATAATGGTCTAAAATATTGGATACTGTATAAGGAACTAGAATTTCAATTGAGCAGTTCCTGGTGACTCTTGAATTATTTCAGTTGTTTCCCCCAGGCTTTCTTCAATATTAATTTCTTTGTAGTATTCATTGTTGTCTTTTAGATATTGCAAGGCGTGTCTAACTTTATTTAAGTCTACGAGTTGTTGCCAATTTTTTTTGTCTTTTGTAGGTACACCATTTACTAAGACAATTCAAGATTGCTCTATTAGATGTTGCACTCCTAGAGTGTGTACATTTTCTTTCAGATCTAATGGTAAATGAACTACTTTGCCACGAATGCCTTTCACTAATTCTGAGGGAGGTAATTTTGCTGTTTTTGGTTAAAGGCGTATTATTGCTTGAAATGGATGCACTGTTTGAATTATGATGCTCTCATATAAATCGAGTTGTTGCAAGGGTTTTGTAGTGGGAATAATTGTGGGAGTTATTTGTGAAAGCATGTGAAGGAGTTCGGTTGTTGTCAAGTTTTGCAGCGCAGTAACTGCAAAGTATTAAGGTGTCATTTATTTCATATTTATTTTCTGCTATAAGGTAGAGAGCTAATTCAAACTATTTGGAATCTTCATTGTCTTCTATTTTGTATGTTATGTCTACAGATTTTGTGCTACTTTTATAAAACGTTCTGCGGCAAAACACACGCACACATGGTTTGGTACTTCAGTGGATGTACTTTTAAATTTTAGTATTTCTTTTTTGTATGTGTGTAGTAGAAGGTTGCCATTTGTAGAATTGTTCCTACTCTGTTGTAAAGCTATTGCAATTTGTAAATGGCTTTCATTTCCAAAATATTTTCTGTGGATATGCTCTATTTCTTCGAGTAGGGCTTTGGCTGTATCATGTAGAAGATTGTTATTTAAATTGTCTAATGCTAAAGCTGGACTTTTAGCATAGTACAGTTTATGGACTAGATTTCTTATAGTTAAATGATGTGTTGACATCATTTTGATATGATGGAAGGTGCTTTTGCAATTAGGTCCTACAATGCAGGCTAATGAATGTCCTTGTAGTCCTGTGTGTTTGCGCACTGGACAGGTATCCATATATATTTTGTAGAAGTTTCATTCTGATTTTGTCTTTGCCTTTTACATATTGATTGAGGAACTGGCGTAAATATGTGAAAGATTTTTTGTCAATGTTACACATTGACATTCATGGCCATTTGTACACTGGATATTTTGGTTCAGTCTGATGGCGAGGTGATACTGAGTTTTCTGGGGATATTTTTGTGAGCAGCGTTTCTTGTTCCATAATGGTATTATTAAGTTGTTCATACCCTCGTCCACTGCTATGTATGGCAATTGTGTTTGTTTGCTTTTGTTTGTATGCTTCTTCATTGAAATATGGTTTTGTGCTCCTGGTGTGACTCCATTCACCTCCACAGATATTTAAGAAGTTATTTTTGTTGATATTCCATTTATTGAGAAGTCTTTTTTGTAATTTAGTAGTTAGTTTTGTTAGTGGTTTCATTCTGTTTAACACTAAAATAAATAACTTACTTTTGAGAAGGATTGCACTGCCTATGAGAGCTTCTAAGATTAATTTTCTACTGTAGGATTTAAGGGTTGTGCATGATTTCTCTCCTGTTTTTATAAGATTTGGAAGGACTCTGTGGTGGAATTTCTTTTTGTAAAATCCTTTTTTTGGTATGGTTACTTGCCACTACATCAAGATTTATAGAAGCAGTGTTAGCACTAGTGGTAGCTGAATTCTTGTTAATCACTTTCTGTTTCGTTTTACATTTTCAAAGAGGAGGCAAAGTTTTTGTACTGGAAGCTTGTTTTGTTTCACTTAATGACTCTATTAGATCTTTTGTTTGAACTTTCTGTACAAATTCTGCTAGAGATGGATGCTTATTTTGGACACTTTTATTTTAATTTGCTCTACTTCTGCATTGCTTTCTATGGACTTGCTTTTTGGTAGGCATTCTTTGGGGTATGTTAAAAAAAAGAAGGTATGGGTTGGGCTGTTCTGCAATGTATGTGTGCTGTGTGCATGAGTGTCTGAGTATGATGGTAAGGATATATGTGGTGGTGTGTGATTGTGCATTGGGCGGCTACAAATAGTTGGGAAGGCTATTCTTGTATTTGTGTGTTACTATACTGGGTTTCAGATGACAGTAAAAAGTAAGCTAGTGGTGAGGAGAAGCACTAATACTAGATCTAATGACAGAATTAAAACCGTTCTTTGTTCTGCAATAATAACATTCTAGGGGCTGATTTATGGAATTTGTGCCCCGAAAAACGGGTATTTGTGCGCCAATCTGCCTGCAAATCCCTGTTTAATAAATGGGGATTTGTGGGCAGAATGGTGCACAAATCCTCGTTTTTTGGTGCACAAATTCCATGAATCAACCCCACAGTGTGTTTCAGAAACAGCAAGAATATTATGGTAGTATTGTACTTACTTTGTTTTGTTTGGAATGAGCAGGTTTCTACTGAGTTGTTGTTTGTACTTCAGATGCTGCTGCTTTTCAGGAGAGTGGTCTTCACTGCAATTGTAAAAGAAAGAAGTTAGTAATTTTGTATGTTTATAGCACTGATGTTAATTTAGACATTGATTTTTATGTTTTTGTAGTAGTATTGTTGTTTGATAACTGAACATAGTGTGTGCATGCAGTTTCCTTTGACTATATGCAGCCTTTACATTTTACTTGCAATGTGTCAGTTCAATATGCTTTGCAAATGAGTAGAATACTAAGTTTATGAAACTCACTTGGTTTCTTAAGGCTGTGTTATTGCATTTTAGGAGATAGAAGAAATAATGATATACTTATTTTGCAATTTTTATAAGGTAAATGACAGAAACTGTATAGCAAAGCATATAATGTATGCATTTGTGAAGGTGTGGGTAATAAAGCAGAAGGATCTGATGTACAGGCAGTGGTGTTATTTCAGCTGGGAGCTTTTCAATGATAGTGTCTATCTGTGTGAGGGTATAGAGATGCATGAACTTATCCTGGCTGTGTGTAATTTTATAATACAATACTAAGTGTTTTTCTACAATTATACTGTTATTTTTCCCATCTTTTAATATTATAATTTGTAAATAGTTGTGTGTGTAAAAAAAGTATTTAGATAGCAGACAGGTTTGAAAGTGACAGTTGATTTTAACAGATGGGAAAAATAATAGTAAGTTCATGTTATAGGTTATACAGGTTAAGTGGCAGTTACTTTGTTTGTATGTATTTATAAGAGTTGTACATGTACTCTGCATAAAATATGCATACCTGTAGTTTGTATTCATGCATGTGGACATGCATGCAGCTGCAAGTAGAAATCTTGGAGACTTGTACAGTAGTTTTAGTTTTTGTAGTAGGTGCTTTCCAATGATATGAGAATTGTACTCAGAGTGATCAACAGTGCATTTGAAGTGCTGAACTCTGATGATGGAGTTAGATGTAGAGGTCTTGGATGTGATTGGTGGATGGTTGTGTGACTGCTTAGCTGTATCCAATGAGGGAATGGCACAGAGAGTGATGCGGAAAGGGTAGAAGGGCTGTCTAAGTGTTACGCGCTCCATGGACACCGCGGCTGTCTGTGGACAGGGCGTGCCTAATCCAGGGTTTTCCAGCAAATCCAGCATGGAAAGAGGACTGTAGGGATTAGCCAATCAGGTGTTCAGGTTGTGGATTTGTGTTGAAAGAGGCTGTGTGTAGTGAAGATGTCAGAGGTGGAGAAAGTCAAGGTGTTGGTGGTTGGAGATATGTCTGTGCATGGTTTACAGTAGTATGCACAATGCAGGCATGTGGCAAACAATTTTGATGTTAAAGGAGTGGAGGTGTTGTGGAGCACTGTGCCGTATTGCAATGTACAGGGAATTGTACACATTTGTGAAGACATGGGCAGGATGAATAGTCCCCATGTGGTAGTTTTGCACTGTGGTGCTTTCCATTTGGGCTATGTCAGTGCCCCTACTTTGTTGGCAGATTTGGAACACTTCGTTCAAGCAGTAATGAACATCTTTACAAATGCCAAAGTTATTTTTTCTGGATTAGTACCTAGGGCAATTTGGGACAATAGTTCTGTTTTCTCTCCTCAGAAAAACATTGCTAGGTGTACAATCAGCTGAGGCATGTGTGCTATCATGCTTACAGCTGGTATGTTCTTCTGTAATAATGAGACTATTGATTCCAGTAATGCTGTTTATTTTAAAGAAGATGGTATTTCTTTATCTTTTAGGGGAAATGCAATGCTGTTTTGGAATGTAAGGGTTGCTTTGGAGAAGGTTATGTGAAGATTTTATGAGTAAAGTAAGAAAAAAAAAAAAAACAATAAAAATACAAAATAACAGGTGTGTGTCAAGTATCTGTCTTTCCAGAGCCAACCTCAAAGTGGAAATCGGGCACACTATTTAAATTTAAATTCACCACGCACAGATTTTCGATATGTCCGCAGACATGGGGGTAGTCCGAGGACACCGCGTATTACATACAGGGATTTTGGGGTGGAAAGGCATGCAAATGAGAAAGAGTAGAGCAATGGATTGGACAATAAAGTTTACTGGGAGTGTTGTGTAATGAGAGAGTTTTTCAGGAAGTCTTTTTCCTGAGAGAAGAACAGATAGCTATGGCTGTTTGTTTTAGAAAACAGATTATCTGGATTTTGGGAGACTCATGGATACATTGGTTGGAGGTGCATGCAGAACGTTGTGGAGTAGCTGCAGTTCTTGGATTCCCTCATGTGGAAGTGCACTGGCATGGAGTACGTGGAATGAAGTGGCTGGACTTGGTACCTCTCTGTGCTACTTTGGAGACACAGCATCATCCAGATATAATTATAATTCATTGTGGAGGGAACAGTTTAGGACATGTGTCTGGAATTTCTTTGCAATTTGCAATGAAAGAAGGATTTGGGAATGTCATGGACATGTGTCCAAATTCCCAAGTAATTTTTTCTCGTATTGCGCAGATACAAATGTGGCTGAGTTTTTCTTCATTTGGTCCACAAATGGAGAAAGTGAGGTGCAATGTCAATAAGGCTGTGTGTGCCTTTCTAAGAGATGTTGGCATGTACTGTTTTCACAATGAAAATATTATGTTTCATAGCACATACAAAATGCATTGGAACCTTTTTCAGAATTACAGCCATCCATTTTGCAGTAGGTGTTGACCATTTGAAGTTTTTCAAACATAAACAAACACCACCAAAAGGCTCTTTTCAGAGCCACCACTTCCTCCCAGAGAAAAGTGAAATGGTTATGATAGGGCAGCACCCCAAAATTATATATGTCTGCGAACTGTCCTCACTTCTATTTTTAAACTGTGAAAGGCGGCTCTGAAAAGAGCCTGTTTTGGGGGTTTTTTGTTGATTTATATATTTTTTGTTTTTTTTAAACACGACACTCAAGGAAAGGAGGGGAAAGGAGGGTAAGGAAGGGACACCAACCACAGGGATAAGAAAGGGCAGGTGGAGAGACGAAGATGTAGGGTGGGCCTTATTTAGATAGGTAGCAGACCTTCTCATGCTCCGTGACCGCAGTCTCAAAAGCACTCTGAAGAGTCTATCCCTTGCAGAGTACTGCATCGCAGTACATACACAATATTGTGACCCTTGAAAGGTAAGGGTCAACAGCATCATGGATGGCCTATGAGGCAGCGGGAGGGATGCGCTGTCCCACTGGAGTGTCTCTTCTTGTGACAGTAGCAGCAACAGAGGATGTGGAAGAGGAACTCAACCTACTACGTTTATCACAAGGTGCAACCTTGCGAATAACCCCACCGTGGAACAACCTTAGGTGTCGCTTCATGGATGTCATACCAAAGCTGTATGAACCAGGCCTCCCACGACTTAGAACCATTTTGCACTAGCTGCAGGTGACTTTATTCGCACATGCTTTTGGCACTCCACCATGAATGATAAACAACCGCCACACCCAAGACTCACAGCGAGTGCTGGTAGTAGGGACTTCCACTACATCATCCTCTTCATCCTCCTCCTCTACATCCTCATGCTGGTTCCCCTCTGCAGGCCCATGGGGAGGTGGTGGCGGTGGAGGTGGTGGGGGTGGTGCTGAGGCAGAAGTAGCACCAGCTGGAGCAGCAGCAGACTGTAGGCCCTGGCCACAACCACAGCAGCATATCACACCCATAGGTCACACCAATAGAATCAAAAATTTTAACTGGCTATATTTGCTACTGCATTTTTTTATGTCTGCGGACAGCCGAGGTGACCGCGTACATGACGAACACATCTCAGGGGCGCCTGCCACTTAAACAAATACAGCATTTGACCCACCTCTTACTCCGCCACCCTCTCCAAGCACTCTTACACACCAACACACTCCGCAAAGTTGTATTTCTCCCTCGTTCGTCGCCGCACTGTCCGCGGATCCAAGATGGCGGGCGCATCAAAACAATGTGGCGCACCTCACGCTTCATTCCATGCAATAAGCAAACACTTTGCATGTCCGCGGACATGACGCAAGCCGATCAGCCAATCAGTGTTTTGTCCGCAGAGGGAAGAGGGAAATGTGTCCGCGGAGCAGACATAGATATCACTAATTTTTTGTGACCTACATTTTGGTCCTTTTAAAATAAACTAGTTGATGGATTTTCACCAAATTTACAAAAGCACGCTTTCGGGACCAAGCCGCTGCGCCTGCCGTAATTTGGTGAAAATCCATCCAGCGTTTTGGGCTGTAGGCGTGAGCAAAGTTTTTCACTCTATGGGAAAAAAATAAATGTTGGGACCCCCCCCCTATAACTTTGACTCCCCTGGAGCAAACCTCACCAACATTTTCAAAAACATTCAGAGTGGGCCATATACTTTTTTTGCAAATATTGGTGATGGTTCGTCCAGAGGGAGGAAAATTATAAGCCACCCAAAAAGTGCTCTTCCTATGGGATTAGCGACTTAACTATAACTACACGGCCACTACCGCGGGCTGTGTAAAAAGAAGAAGTCCTGACTGACTGACTCATCAAAGCCCAGCTCAAAACGTTTAACCTAGGAACGTGAAATTTGGAAGGTACATTGTTATCATGACATAGGCACCCACTAAGGAAGGATTTGGGGAAATGCTGTCCAATGGGAATGCAAAGGGGGGGTGAATTTCTTTATGAGGATACCCATATCACAAAAACCGAATAGATTACAGACGTGAACATTGGTATTTAGATACTTCTTCAAAAACAGAGAAACACGTGTTTTACCATTTTCAATCTATTCATTTATGAGAGGCGGAAAATAGGGGTGAATTATTTTTGAAGGATACCCATATCTCACAAACCGAAGATGTTAGAAAAGTAAAGGTTCCCATTTTAAAACTTCATTATAAAGTATGTTTCCGAACTGCTTCTTAAATTTGGTAACAGAGAGTATCCCTTCCGTCCTAAGCACAGTCAAAAATTCCCTAGCAGAGCTCACATCCAAAATGTAACCTGACACAAATATGCTAATGGAGAAATCGACAGTATGGTTATGTGAGCGTGCCATTTTAATGCCAAAGATACTTATTCATTCTTTCTGAGGAGTATAAATGGAGTACAAATCTGTAAACCCAATGGTTGAAAGTGATGACATAGTCACACAACCCCGTTGAGTTCTTGAACCCTTTAAATCCTCTTTGTCTTCCGGAACATAAACTTCTTCTCAAAGTGGGAGAACCTGTGATATTATTGCAGAACCTCGACCCATCTAAGCTCTGTAATGGCACCAAATTGCGAGTGAAAGCTCTCCACAGAAAAGTGATTGAGGCTACGGTGCAAACCAGTTCTGACCAGGGGAGTCTGTGTTCATACCACGAATACCTCTTATACCTTCCGAATATCCATTTGAATGCAAAAGACTACAGTTCCACTCAAAGGTTTCATTTCGCCATGACCATAATCAAATCTCAGGGACAGACTTCAAAGGTAGCCGGGATTCACCTAAGGGAACATTGCTTCTCGCATGGGCAGTTTTACGTGGCCTGTTCCAGAGTGAGCGCACCTTACTCTCTGGTAATCCTAGCACTTGAATGGAGAATCAGTAATGTACTTTACAAAGAAGTACTCAAAATATTTCTTTTTTGCTTGTTGCACATGCCAAATAAGAAAGTTAAATATTTTTCTCTGTCTCATTGTCTGTTTGTAATTACAACAGGAAAACATTTCTGGAAGCACATCAATGAACCAACTATCTTTGTTTGTAGCCAATATGCCCAGACTAACATCAGCAATAAACATTGCTTCTTACGTTAAGACATCAACCTGTAATTTATATTTCATAGAGCTGAAAAAAAACTCATGTGCCTTTTAAAAACAATTGTACCAAATCCCAAAATCCATGTGAGTGTAGCCACGGGCAACAGCTAGTATAAATATAAACGCTGTTAAATGGACATTATGGTTAAGTTGCACTAATAAAAACCTATGAAAGTCAATGAAAATACATAGTTAAAGGGACGTTATGGTCACAAGTAAAACCGAAAAACCTCAGAAATTCACCAGTTATGGTAAGCTAAGCAATCATAACTCGTGCCACCACCGTGCACTGCTAAGACTAACACCCAGGACATCAAAGATCATTGATAACATCACTGATGGCATCAGATATCAGGGCCACTTGTTTGTGTTCACTGACATAGCTAGGCCAGGTGGTTTTGTTCACTGACAGTCGGAATATTAAAATTCAAAAGGTGCTATATATCTAGACATTAACCTTGTAATATTTTCTTAAAATGCTTTCCTTTCCTTACGGTTTGATCTCAGCTCATGGTGCACATACATGGGGCAATAAGCAGGCCTCAAACACACAATTCATTTGTATGCATGAAGAAAAACTTTAATGCTATTAACATTTTCTGATGATGTTGTTTCTTGTTCCTTGCTTTAATTTCCTTATATGTGCCTCTGATTTGTATGCATTGTGGGTCTTCATATTTATTGTTTGTACTAGCACACGTATGTAGTAAGTCTTGAATTGTCAGCTAGTTATTACATGTTTAACATGACTCAAAACTCTGATAAGGTAGCATTCATTATTTAACTATCCAAAAATACAAGATTATAAATGGTCCACTTCTATGGTGCATGCTGCAGCCGTTGCCTATGTTTATGTATGATTAGGTTCCTATATTAAAAACAACACTCCAATACGATGTTGTTTAAATGAGTATATTCTTTAATAGATGAATTAGTTCATGATGGCTTTCCCGATTACCCCTGACATCTTGTTACCAAGATTATAAACACAAACCCTTGTAGGGACTTTACATCAAAATTAATTTCACATGTGGCGGCGTGGCTAGCCAGTGAGCAATGCAGACGTGAAGTCAATATCCTAGTTAATAGCCTGATTTGTGGCATGTAACAAGAGAAGAACAACACCCACAAAGAGGGCAACGTGTAGGGATAGTCTGGTCGAGACAAGAGATGGGGAATCTGCCCACAGAAAAAGATCTTGGAGCGAGAAGGCACAGCCTGATGGCGCGATCACCCAGAAAAATGGCGACCGGAGCCGAAGAGTAACGCTGTCCAGGACGAACGGATGGCAATGTTAGCAGCAGCAGACTTGGGACCTGCCAAGTGAGGTGGTGAAAGCAGAACTGTTACTTACTGAGGGGGACAACTTTTGTAGGGCGGTCAGGTGGCTACATACGGCACACACAGACCCAACGACAAACATACCCTTCCTGCCCACTGGGCAGCGACACGTTCTGGAAAAGCTGTGGGCAAGACCGCATGAGAACAGAAACCAAAATGCAACAGAGTCCTGCTGTGGTCGAATATCCCTGTACAACCACAAAGGACACCAGCTCCACAGCAGGAAGACCACTCCAAGAGACCAGTAGCCGAACCCACGGGAGCCGGTATTGAAGGTGATCATGTAATTGAGCCCCAGTGCTGCCGCCTGAAATAACTGCCAAAACAGTCCCCTGGTGCTCCCCCCCCGGTCCTGGAACACTGCTGCCTCCTGAAACAACAGGGGCTCTGCCCTCCCCCGGCACCACATGAGCACAGCCTGGGGGCAAGAGAAGCATACAGTGTCAGCACACAGAACGCAGGGTTTACCGTCCTTTTGGCATTGCCAGGAAGAGCCCGAGCGGACGCTCGACCCTATGAACGTTCAGGGCGAGAAATGCCAGCTCAACAGTGTACTGCTCTTCCCAGGAGCGTGGAGTGAGTGAATTAAGCTCATAAAGCGCAGTTAGGGGCATACACGCGCTGCAGCAAAAAGGAATCATGGTAGACGCCACAAGGGACTCACCCCCCCTCTTATTAGACCACACCTGTTAATAAGTCACCTGAAGAGACAGAGAGATAAGCAGACCGACTCATTGCGCACCAAGGTGGCTTCCCTCCCCGCTTGTTCAGACCACGTGACAAGGGATAGCCAGCATAGCGGCATGCATAGCTGCTGAACAGTCACACCCTGACACAAGGATCACCATACTAGACAAACGCTTGTACCCGGACAGCCCTGCATCGTCGCCCGCTAAGGGGAACAAATACCCCTTTAACCCTGGGCTGCCTCTCCCTCGCTCTCCTGCAGTAGAGCACCATAATGGTGCACAGGGTCACTCTCCTTTGCAATTACAAGTGAGGCTGCGACAGGGTCTGTGTTCTATACACTGTGTTTTCAGGTGACTATGGATGGCACCAACACCATCTAAAGAAACCCACCCAGCCCAGACCCCAAACATTGGGATGTGACACTGACGCACATAATCTACATTTCAGCACAGAGGCAGGAAGTAGCGTCTTTGTTCACCCTCTACGAGTGGGAAGTGGTGCAGCACAAGTTAGAACACCTGATGATAACCAAGTATCACTACATTACCGTGACCCGATGGTTGTGGAGAGCTCCCCCACACAAGGAGAAACTGCAGGATACGAGTGGCTGATGGGAGGAATGGTGGGAAGCTAAACCTGGGTCACAGTAGCAAGGAAGCCCAAAAATGTACACCACATATTGACTTCACCAGACAGATTAAGAGGCCATAAGAACCCACTCATACGTGGCCCACCAAGAAATTCCAGCAGAGCGGAGCAAATGACCAATGGATCCTGTGGCTAGCCACTCAAACAACAACTCTCCTGAACGTCCCAACCCTGCACAACGCCAGGTAGCCTGGACACTGGGGCGGCAAAGGCCACGCAACATCTACACCCTGCAGGAACACGTTTGTGGCACCCCCACAACCCACATAGTGCCCAAAACTGGAATAAACCACCCCAACGACAGCCACTTACCCTGTTGTGACCAACAGGACTCCAAGTGGTGACTCACCCGAGACAGCACCTCACCATGGTTAAAGATAAGACTAAGAAGATGTCCAATCAAAGTAAGATGGATCAATACGCTATGCCTGCAGCAAGCACCCCAATTGGCCAAGAGCAATCAGATATCATGGCAGAAACAGAAGACACCATATCCCTGAAGGATGTCATGAATGCGATTTCTAAACTCTCGTGCCTCCATGGAACAAAAGATTGATGGTATCAGTATGGATGTCTCACTCCTTCGACACGACCTGCAGAAACTAACGTCCCACACAGGTAAGGCAGAACAGCACATACTTGGGGCAGAGAATTGGATACAAAATATGGAACAACAGATGTCCAGAGTCATTGTACGCCTGAAAACAATGGAGGAAAGGTTGGATGAGGGGCAGGAAAGATTGCAGCGCAACAACGCACATATCCTGGGCCTGCCGGAGAAGGCGGAAGGACCAAACAGGGAACTATTTCTGGGCATGTTTGAACCCAAAACATTCTCCAAATTCTTCTCGATTGAATGGGCCCACTGAATGCCAATGGGACGACCAACACCAGGCGCACCACACGTACAGTGATTGCAAAATTACTGAACTACGGGGACTGGGATGCGCTGCTCCAGATGGCCTGCGCTAAAGGAACAAAAACATACACTGGATCCCGGATCGCCTTCTTCCCCGATTACACAAGAGAGGTCCAAAGAGCCAGGCAATCCTTCGATCAGCTTAAAAAGCAACTTCAATACCTGAATGTGAAGTATGGCCTTTTGTTCCCAGTACAACTTAAGATATACCACAAAGGTACAACAGTGCACTTCACTGACCCCAAAGACACGTGGAGATTGGCAGAACAGCACATTGAGGAGGGCTGGAGATTGGGGAAACTTAGCAAGAACAAAATACTTCAGGTTCAACCCGATCAAAATCCTCCAGTTCAACCACCAATGGAACAGGAACCTAATCCACCACCACACATGGTAGACAATTAGAGCACCGACCTCTAGGCGAGAGGTTGAACTTACTAACCAGATACACACCCACGGAATATGAGACCTCGACATTGCGTACTGAGAAGCACCCATGTTGGTCATGCTTGAAATCTTGGGTGAGCGGCCCAGTGCCCCCCTACCCCCAGATACGCTATCCCTGCACTGCTGGGTTCAATTGTGTTTCGTGAGACCAGTGACACAGCTTGTTTGTATGGTAATTGTTTGATCGTTTGATAGCCGACTGTCTCGTCTATCAATAAGTTCATGCAACAGATGCTTCAGGTTGGGATGGAGTATAGGGGCGGAAGGGATGTTTGTGAAGTTTGTTCTTGTTCTCAAATCTGCCGGCTGGAATATGTATATTTCTTGTGCCCTCAACTTACTACCTCGACTTCCCAACACCGCCTGAGATACTGGCGCATAATGATCAATGAAAAAAGAGCAATGGCCGGAGATAGTGTTAAAAGCCTGAAATTCCTGACATGGAACATCAATGGCTTACGCAATGGGATCAAAAGACGTCTAGTTACACAACTCCTCAATAGACACACCCCTGATATTGTTCTCCTCACAAATACGCACTTGCCAGGTACAACATGTAATCTATTCCGGCGCACAAACTAACGCACATCACTACAAGCTGGCTTCTCCATGGGCTTGATGGGGGTACTGATACTGCTATATAAGAGATTCCCCTTCAACTTGTCTAAAGTGGTGCAGGACACCATAGGTAGATTTGTATTAGTACATGGCACGCTATGGAACAAAACCCTTGCAATTCTGACAGTGTGTGCCCCACCGTCGCTTATCTCGGAAATGATTAGAGACATAACACCTATAATCACGGCTCACACATGTGATATCCTGGTAATGGGGGACTTTAATGATGTTATGGACATAACACTGGATCGCACACATCTGCGAGGCAGGAACCTGAAGCAAATACTGATACACAGTGATGCCTCTTAGTGGCTAGGGAACACCTCTGCAATGTTGCTCTAGACAACGCTAATCAAGCACATTCAAAAATGCATACCAGACTGTTCGAAAATGGGGATAAGGCTGGTAAAATACTTGCTTGGCTTGAATGTAGGGATATGGGCACGTCAGGGAAATCAGAACAGCACAAGAGGAATTATTACAATCTGACCACAATATCACTGAAGGCTTTGCAGACTACTATGCAGACATATACAAACCCCTGAACAAGCCTATCAGTGCTACTGTGCTTGATGGGATCACTCTTCTCTATATAGACCCCACACAAAAAAGACTTCTGGATGCCGATATCACAGAAGACGAAATTGTGACAGCCATGTCACAACTGCAATCAGGGAAAACACCTGGACCAAATGGGTTCCTGATTGACAAATGGAAAAAACTGGGTGGGAACAAGATGGCCCTGCATCTACTTAAGATGTTTCTACATTATAAAGAACAAGAGATTCTATCCCCGGATCTCCGCAAAGCCACTATAATTGTCATCCCAAAACCAGATAAACCCCCGGAGCGCTGCAGCTCATACAGGCCGATCTTGTGAAGTAACAGCGAAACAAAAGTCTTGACCAAAGTACTTGCAAACAGGTTACAAAGTATAATAACCTCACTGGATTTATGCCACAAAGGTCCACACGCATGAATAGTCGCAGACTTTATTTGGTGCTAGAGAAAGCCTCTACCCTGCAGGAACCCCTGGCACTACTAGCTGTTGATTTTGAGAAGGCCTTTGATTCCGTCTTCTGGGAGGCCCTTTGGGAAATCATGCTACGAATGGGATTTGGGGAATCCTTTATGAATAGGGTCTGCCTTCTGTACGAATCTCCAGTGGCGGAGGTTAGAGTGAATGTGTGGCCCTCACGAGTCTTCCAACTGGGGAAAGGAACACGACAAGAGTGTCCCCTGTCTCCATTACTTTTTGTACTAATCATAGACCACCTAGCCACACTGTTACATTGCACATCCTCACGGAAGGGTTTCTGTTGGCCGGAAGGCATGGAGGAAAGGGTCTTGCTGTACACAGATGATATATTTAGGGGATCTGGTTCACTCTTGTCCGGAAGTCACAAAAATACTTGAGCAATATGGGTCCTTCAGCGGGCTGAGAGTGAACTGGAACAAACACACCCTCTTCACGGTTCAAGGGGTGACAAAAACAATCCCACCCCATTGCCCATAGCACATTGAACTAAACCAGTCCCTCTATCAGGGAATCCAAGTCACAGAAAATCTCTCAGAATATATAGTCAGAAACCTACACCCGATTACTGAGAGATTTGTCTCGGATGTCATACACTGGGTGCTGCTCCCGCTGACATTACTGGGGAGAGAGTCGCTCTTTAAAATGCTGGCTCTGCCACGCTTTCTATACATCCTTCAAAATGCCCCACTCCGCATACCAGATCTGGATTTCCACAAAATCGACAGCAGTCTTAGGACACTATTATGGGGAGGAGGACATGCACGAATCGCACTACAAACACTACAATGTTCCATCTCGGAGGGTGGTATTGGGGTGCCACACTTGCAATCCTATTACTGAGCTAGCCAAATGGCGGTGATCAATGATATCCTGCATGGAGTTAAGGAACTGCCCCACATTCGGGCAGAGATCACTGCTATGCAGGGCGTATCCCCGCTGTGCCTTTATCAGAAGTTACCAAGACGGCCTCCCAACACAATGACAGTGCATGTTGCTTCAATATGGAGAGATATTCACAAACATATCGGCTGGAATTAAAAGGTCACCTAAGTGCAAACATTATGGTGAAACAGCAATGTACCCGAACTAGATAGACTACAGGTGTTGCCAGGGTGGGTATCAGTGGGTATACTAAAAATCAGAGATGTAATCACAAATGTTAAACTGACATCCTTTGAGGGCTAAACAAACAATTTGGTCTCCCTGTTACAGAACGCTACCGTTACATTCAACTAGCGCATGCAATACATACACATCTCGTCCAGCATACCAGAGTGTACGCTGATAGAAAGAAATATAGTAATGGAACTTATAACCGACAAAATTACCTCTACCATGTATATTGTCATATCCTCCTTTGCCACGCCGGAACTGAGTAATCTGAAACTCAAATGGGAAGTGGATATTGGACTGATACAACCCGAGTAATGGTTGACGGCATTGATTTATTTGCGGGGGACCGCGATCTCTGCGAGACTCCAGCTAATACAGTTGAAAGTCTTACATAGGGTATACTACCCGAGAGTTGCATTGCACCGATGGAACCGGGCCAACAGCCCCCAATGCCTACGGTGTCTACAAGAAGAGGACAGCTTCATTCATATCTTGAGAGAATGTCCCCGGATTCAGGAATACTGGCAGCGCTTCTGCAATAACCTGACTGCACTCCTGGGCCGCACCATTCCTGGGGACCCTAAAACGATAACTGCCCGGCAGCCCAAGTTATTGGCCCATGGAAAGTGAGCGCAGATAATGCGGGCTCAGGAGCCTTATCCCGCGTTCCAGCCCACCAGGTTCCCAAACCGCTATAGGAAGGAAAATCATTTTCCAAGATGGCCATCATGGAAAGGGAAGGAAGGGCTCCATACAGAGCCCCTCTTCCCTTTCCATGGCAGCCTTCAGAAGGTGAAGAGAGAACCCTATGACCATATTACCACATGCACATTTTTTTTCCATTTCAAACCTATCCCACTTTCGAATAACTTTAACCCGATTTGTCATCCCTCGTGGTCATGGCCCGTAGCCAGATTGTCCGGGTCATGACCTTATGCCATGACCCAGACAATCTCGTCACTGCCCATACCCACAGGTTATACCTCAGTCACCAAAATTAAATCAGTATTTTTTGTACCTACATTATGACACTTGTCAAAAAATAAAACAGGGATGTCATCAATGACATTTGTGATGTCATCTTTGATGTCATGGATGTTAGTCTTAGCAGTGCACAGGGGTGGCGCCAGTTATGGTTGCTTAACTTTCGGAAAGAAAAACAGAGTGGGAACCACACTGTAAAACCTTGTGCTCCTCCTTGCTCCTTGTTAGGAGCTCAATTCGTTTCTCTATGTTTTATGGACTTGTACTCATATTCTTAGTTAAGCATTTCACTCAATATTATAAAGTTAGAAATTCTTCAAACACTTCTTCAAAAATTACAAAAATATTCTTGTGTTTTATTCACACAATGTTTAAGGCGAAATAAGCAATTCCTCAGCTTAAAGTGTAAGCTATTTTAGCCAATGCATTTCGGTGCAGTGCACCATCTTCAGGGCTATAGTTCAACAACATCAATACAATTCCATTGGGCCTCATTACACGGACGGCGGTAAGGGTTAACGGTCACCGTTAATGGCAACGGTGACCGTTAACCCTTACCGCCGTACTACGAGGTCCCTTTGCGGGTTGGAGGAATTAAAGCCTGCTTCTTGCAGGCGTTAAAAACCAACCCGCTAAGGGACCTCGGAGCTAATTACGACACCGCAAAATTGCGGTGCCGTAATTAGCGCCTTCCCCATTCCCATAGAGCCCTATGGGGCAGAAATGGGAATGGGGAATGGCAATGGCGGAAGGGGGATTTACCGCCCCTCCAACCTTGGAATGGGGCGGTAAATCCCCTTTCCGCCAAGGCGGTGCCGGTACTTTACCGGCATGGTCCAGGGTGCTAATAGCACCCTGGATTACCGCCTTCCGTGTAATGAGGCCCATTGTCATTGCAAAAATATTAATTTCAAATTTCAAATATACATACCACCCTGTGGGTAAATAATGAAGGATACATCCATTCAAATGAATCAGTGAACATGGGAAAAAGTGAAAGTGCATTCATTAGTATCCTCTACTACATGATAGGGAAAATATATCATTAAGAATTTCCATAAGTACACCAAAATCTGTGGTTTCGGTTTACCTTAGCTTAATTTCACAACAGGTGTCGCCTTACACTTGTGCACATATATCGGGAAAACTTCCCTGTTTGGAAAGACATACAATCAGTTCCTCTGTGACGCTCTAAGGATTAGCACTTCAAAAGTGTCTGTGATTGCTGTATAGGGTTCCTTACCTCATCGGTGCTAAAGTCTTTTCGTCTCGTAAAACGTGATGCGAAAGCGCGCCTGCGTCAGAAACTTAGCTTTAATCGTTGTCATGGTGATCCCGGCGACGTCCAATGTCCAGGATTGGACGTGGCAGACACGCCTCCAGCCCCACCCTCCCATGGGAATGGGTAGGGCAGGACTGTTGATCGCCAAAGCAACCTTTCCTGTGGTTCCTATACGAATTCGACATACTGCTCGCAAACAAGCCAACAGTGTCTGTCAATCTACCGAATGCCCTAATAAGTCAGTGTAGTGCTGACTATTAATATACACTCAATCTGCATGTGGATAGACACGATATTGCGCCTACAATAACACAAGATATTACATTTAAGTCGGCAGTGGGCCTGATTATGTTAGGGTTTTAAAGGCGCTGTGCACCTGCCAGTGCTATGTGAATATACTTGGAGGTCAGTAGAGTGCTGTCCATAGGTGTAAATTCAATCTGGATGTGGAAAAATGCAAAATTACGCATATAATGACGTAAGGTACTATATTATTTAAAATAACCCAGTCTGCAGTGGGGCTGTTTGACATTTGTATTTAAGGGCACAGTGCACCATTAAGTGCTTTGAGATTATGCACTAATGCTGTAATTGCATCATGTCAGTTATATGGAACTATGTTCTTACCTGTCTTTCATATCCATACTGCACTCGGGCTGCGTGTTAGATATGTGGAACTATCTAATAGTCTATCTTCGATATCTATAAGAATAGGGAACCCTTAAGTCATTTTGTCACATTCTCTCCTTACCTGTATATACCTATATCCACTCGACAAGTACATATACATAATTTAACTCCTTGTTTCTCATGCACATTGCACACAATTTTCAAAGAAAACAAGCAACATTAATCTCTTCATTCAGCCCTCTAGGTGTCAGTGTTCTGAGCTTGTCGATTCAAAAGGATTCCCTCTGACCTAGTCTCTGTTGTAGATTCATGTGTGGTTCCCTTTTCTGCACCACTTCAAGTATTTGGAATCTTATCTGCGATAGGTTGTTTTTTTTAAAGTCCCAGTATCTGGCCACCGCAGAGTTCTTGTTATGATTGCGTATGCATGAGCGGTGCTCATTCCATCTCACTTTGGCGGTGCGTGTCAATTGTCCCACGTAATATTATCCGCATGGACATTTTATAGAGTACACAATATTGTTGGAATTACATGTTCCAAAATGTCTGCAATTTGAACAATTAAGGCACAGAAATGTTCCAGTTTTAGTTGTATCCTTCTTCATTTTGAAACCCTTTGTTTTCCCCAATTTATCTTTTAGGCTATGGCTCCTCTTGTAAGCGAACTTGGGGAGTTCCTTGAACAGTGGCTCAACCCTATCATCGAGCGCTAGTGTGTTCCAATTCTTTTTGATTATCTCTTTATTCGTTTGCTCTGTTTTGAGTATTTGGATACAAACACCATAGGAGGTGCTTCATTTATCTTCTCTTGTGGTTTAAGGAGCTCTTCTCTCTTCTTGTTCTCCAATTGTGCTTCTGTTTCCTCAATTTCAGATTTAGTGTAGCCTCTATTGAGAAATGTTTCTCCCATTTTGATTATTGCTTCTGCGTAGTCCGTAGGGTTGCTGACGATCCTTTTCACTCTTAGCATTTGGCTATAAGGTAAGTTTTTTATAAGGCTCGGTTGGAGAAAACTCAATTTATGTAAGATATTGTTCCTGTCGGTGGGTTTTTGATATATGTTAGTCCTGTATCCAGTAGTGTCCTTGTTAACCTCTACATCCAAGAAGTGTATGGTTTCTGCGGAGAATTCTGATGTGAACTGGATTTGTTGATCCATGCCGTTCAGATATTCTACAAACCTAGTTAGTTCGTCTTCGGTGCCATGCCAGATCCCAAAAATGTCATCTATATAACAAATCCATAATCCAATCTTGCTTTTCCACCCTTTGTGTGTTAGCACATGATCCACTTCGAATTTATGCATGAATGTGTTGGCATAAGATGGTGCCATAGTTGCGTCCATGGACGTTCTGGCAACTCTAATGGTGCACAGTGCAATTTCAGAAGTAGGAACATTTATGCACATTGCTTCACATGTAACTGAAACATGTTTTTGTTTACAGTACATACTGCAAATGAACGGAATGGCCCGGTAGCACCAGCTGCTCTACAAGTGGATGTGCAGATACAGACCCAAACTGACAGTTTGGGAAATTAAATAATGAGCCCGGGGGCAAAAATAGACCAATTGAACAACAGCTTTGCCGACTTAAAAGTATTTGTCGAAAGGAATATTATGGGAAATATTAACTACCACTGCCCCACTTGTACTTGTAATCCTTCCCCCTATCCCAGCCAACCTTCCCCACAAATTCCCTGTAGTCAGAGGCGCCATGATGAGATATCCTTCCCTTCCTCCCCCGATAATTAGCTTCTGCAATACTCCAATACCCATGTGTATGTTTCCCATTCTGCGACCCCTTCCCTTTCCTAATTGAATGTTTTTGATCTGTCTTAATACATTTTTATGTGTTTACTGTTGCTGTGTGTGTAAAGCCATGTTGGCAGTCTGTGGAGCGCACGACTGTCCAGGCTGTCTGTAATCAAAATGGAGGTGTTGTGCAGACACCACGCCTGTTTGGGCTGTCCGTAATCAAAATGGAGGTGTCCGAAAGACAGCGTGCCTGTCAGGACATGTCTGCAAAATCATGACACACTTTTATATGATTTGGGGGCCCAGGCCCTGTCCTTCAGACACCTGGGCACATGAGCATGCGATCCCCTGTGCCCTCCGAACACAGCCCCTGTCCTCATATGTCCGTAGAAATGTGATATTGTTTAATTAGTTTGGGAATCCCGCTCCTGTCCTTGGGAAACCTGGGTTCATGCCCATCCAATCCCCTGTACCCTACAAACACTGTGCCTGTCTGCACAGTCCACACATTTATGGCGTACTTTTAATTAGTTTGGGGATCCCATCCCTGGCCTACAGCCACCTGGGTGCATGCGCATCTAATCCCCTGTGCCCTCCGAACCATGCACCTGTCTGGATCTGTCCACTGCATGTGGCACACTTTTCATTAGTTTGGGTTACCAGGACAGACCTACAGACACCTAGGCGCATATGCACACCACATCCTGCGCAATAGGTGTCCTACATACAGCCGTCCCATTCGTGAACATTCACTACGTCACCATGTGACCTCACCCATGCTGAGCATCGGTCCTTATAAGCAGACACTGTCCAGGCCCCCGAACAGAAAAAAACATGTTTTGGGCCAATCCAAGTTGTTTTGAGCTAAATCCTGACCATTGCAGAGGTCCTAGATCATGCCCTGGTCGATCTAAAGACGTTTTGCAGCTTTTTGAGCCCAACTTGGTGTTTGAAGTGTCAGCGGAGAGAGCAACTGTTTGCAGAGTGCTATATTGAACCCCTATAAAAAGCCATACCCCACTGCTGCTCCTCATTCTGTTTTGGCTGACCAGAACAGAGCACTGCTCCAGATTTGTTCTTGCTAATTGCTTTTGGCTCCCTGCTGAATTGCTTTTGGCTCCTTGTTGGAATTGTATTTGGCTCCTTGCAGGAATTGCTTTTGTGCTGTGCTATGTGTGCTGATCCAAATGGCAACCATGGCTGCTGCTGCTGGCTCCTCAGCACCACCCCCACCACCAACACCACCACCTTTTCGGAGGGCCTTGGGAGGGAAACAAGCGTGGTGATGTAGAGGGAGATCAAGAAGAGGATGAAGCAGTGGAAGTCCCTGCTACCAGCTGCCAATGTGAGTCTTGGGTATGGAGGCTCTTTACCACCGTTGGGGGGTACCCAAAGTGCGTACGGCCAAGGTTCATCACGACAAAGCCCGGGCTGTACAGCTATGGGACCACCTACATGCGGTGACACCTGAGGTCGAACCACAAGGCAGCAGTTTGGAGGGTTGTCCCCTTCGAACAAGGTAGCAGGTTGATTTTCCTCTATTGCATCCTTTGAGGGTCACTGTACTGTGTATGTACTGCAACGCGGTTCTCTACAGGGAGAAGAAACTTTGGAGTGCTTTCGAAGCTGCAGTACGGAAGCATGAGGGACACTACCATTTACCTCCATGAGGCCCACCCAACATCTTCCTCTCTCCATGTGCCCCTTTGTCCCTGTGGTTGTTGCCACTTCCCTACCATCACTTCCATTCTCTTCCTTGTGTGTTGTATTAAAAAACACCCCAAAAAATATAAAACAACAAAACAAACCAAAAAATTGCTGTATTCAGAGCCACCCTTCACAGTTCAAAAATAGAAATACCAAAAAAATGGTGCAGGCCCCTGTACAGTCCGCGAAGTCTATGGACAGCCTGGTAGTGCACAGACTTTAAAAAAATGTAGGTGGTAGCACCATAAACACCATTGCACTCTATCCCGGGAGAAAGTGGTGGCTCTGAAAATAGCCTTTTTGTGTTGTTTTTGTTTTTTAAAGGTTTGAAGTGGGCAACACCTACTGCAAAAATGCTTGCTAAAGTTGCAAAAAGGGCTGAAAATCATTTTGGATATTTTGCAAAAAAAGCTGATTGCCAGCATCAGTTAGATGGACTACAAAATGTTGGTGCTACGAAATATAATGTTTTCATTGTGGAAGAAGGACATGCCAACATCTCTCAAAAATGCTCAAACAGCCCTGTTGACATTGCGCCTCAATTTCTCCATTTGCGGACCAAATGAAGAAGAGCGCAGCCAAATCTGTCTCTGGGCAATGCGAGAAAAAATTACTCGGGAGTTTTGAAACATGTCCATGACTTTCCCAAGTGCTTCCTTCATTGCATCCTGACAAGCCCTGGATGTAGCATGTGCGATCTGTGAACTACCGCAGTGTCTGTGCATAAATCGGCCAATTCAAGGTAGTTGGAACAGAAGTTTAACTCAGGGTAGAAGATTTGCACTTCAGTGGTGGCTCGGAAAATAGCCTTTATTCTTTAGGTGCTAGTAAACAAACACTTTTTTGTGTGCCTTTTCTCTTCTCTTCCTTCCTTCTGTACAGTCTTACATGAACCTCTTCAAAGCATCCCTTAGATTGTAAAACAAAATGGCATTTCCAATGGTGGACAATCAACATCCTGAATTTCCGCAGCTCTGCCACCTTCACTGCACACAGGAATGAAAAACAGTATTACCCACTCTTCCTATTAAGGACAACCTGAACACCTGATTGGCTAATCCCCACAGTCCCATTTCCATGGCAGGCCTGAGTAGAAGCCCCAGATGTAGCATGCCCTGTCCATGGACTGCCGCGCTTTTCACAGACCCTGTAGCACAGGGTCAGCCCTTCTTCCCTTTCCACTTCACTCTTTGCAGCACTCCCTCATTGGGTACTGTTAAGCAGGCACACAACCATCTACCAATGACATCCAAGAACTCTGCATCTAACTCTGTCATCACAGTTAGACACTTTAGATGTACTGTACAACACTCAGAGTACAGGTCTCCTGTAATTGCAAAGAACCGCCAGCAAAACGTACTGTAAAACTCTCCAAGATTTCTGCTTCCAGATTAATCCACATCTGCATCAATCAACACAAACTACAGTTATGCATACATTTTGTAGGGTACATTTGCAACTCCTTTACAAATGCATTTGAACAGGTTGCTTGCCACTTGCCCTGCATAACCTACTCAATAAGGATACTGTCATTTGTCCCATCTCCTGACATCAAGTAGCAGTTACTTACAATGCTGTATGCTTTCACATTTCTCTTTTGAAGCCCACTTGCATAACAGTTGCCAACCATATATTTCACTTTTAGCAGCACGTTTTGTGATTCTTTTGTAAAAAAATAAAGAAAGAAAAGCACATTGGGAACATTTGCACAACAACTTCAAGTGCCGTATCCTTTGTGAAACTTCAGTACATTAACCCGACATGCATGCTTGCCCATTTCACCCATTCTAATGTGCAAACTGTTATTTTTTTCTTTCCTTCTGTTTCTTTTACAACTACTTCTCCCACTAACATGCCTGCAATAAAATGCCCAGAATGCACACAGAAAACAAAAACTGCATGTTTGTTACCATAGCATGGCAAGTACATAGATTGCCCAATTTTAAAAAATGCACTGCGCTTACAACTACTCATTTCAGCACCATTGGAAGGAAAGCAAACAAGTTGCTATCCACAAATTGCGATACATAAATGAAAGCAACACGAAAGGTTTTCTGCAACATACTGCAATGGCACTCATGTCGTAAGCATTTATGTGTGGGAAAGTTAATAAAACTCCTTACACCCACATTCTTCTTTCTACTCTGCACATATTTCTGGGCTTCCACCTTTTTCTCACCCTTCTAGGACTTGCACTACTCAATATCCAATGCAAGTAGTGCAACAATAACTCACACACTTGAAAAAGTGCAGCCCTGTAGGGCATACTTATCACTGCACCACTGGCCCCCATACCATCAATGCTGATGCTCCCAAGTCACAATACCTATGCAATGCTGTTCAATTACACACACATACTGATTAACATGTGCCAACACCTGACTCTCCAGGCCAACATGGCCTGTAATATCCTTGTGAAACTGGGATGCTTGCTGCCAAACAAGTGTTAGGAATGTATTGCCGACCTATCGGCACCAACAGCAGTGTTACAACCGTATTTGTAATCACGTGCAATGTTACTAACTATGCCTCCCAACAAATCCTCCTACAATGTGCAATAATATGTTCTCCTATAGCAATTATTGTGCCATTAACATACATACCCACTAACTTCCTTCTTTCACAATTGCAGTGAAGAACAGCCTCCTGAAACACAGAAATGTCTCTACTGGAAGATAAAACCCAGAGGAAACCTACTCTTGACATCCAACAAAGTAAGTGCAGTACTGTAGTAGTATTCTTCCTGTTACTCAGACACTGCAGTGTTGCTGTATTGTAGAATACCAAAGTCTATGCAACCCAACAGTGTTTGCTTCTCTCTTACTCATTGCACCTCAGCAGGTCCACTCTTTGTATTCTCATCTGAACACCCGTCTCGTAACACCCACTAGTTTTGTGAAAACATTGTAATGTCCTTACTTATTCATGCACAGTACACTGTCATATACACTGAGGCAAACCTTTCACACATCAACACACACAGATACCACTACAACCTTACCAACCAGAAGTAATAGCCCATTGCACAATCACACACCCCTCTACTTATGCCTACCCTTATATTCGTACTCTCATACACAGTGCAGGCAAATACAGTGCACAACTTTGAAACCCACACTTGTACATTTTTCTCCAACAGACAACAGAGAATGCCGAACAAAAAGCAACTCCGTAGAAAACAACGCAAAAATAGAGCAGATAAAACTAAAAGCATTCAAAATAGTCACCCGCCTCTAGCAGAGTTTGCTCAACATTTTCAAAATAAACAGCTAATACAGTCAGTGAGCAAAGCGGAACCAATTAGCAGGAAAAAAAGTGTGACCCCTCTTCTAAAATGTAAAACTACAAAGAATTGTATTCAGAAGAATACAACTACCAGTAGTGCTAGCACTGCATCTACCAATGTTAACGCAGCCACAGATAAGCATTCAAAAATAATTATTTTACAAAAAATGTTCCATCATAGAGTCCTTCAGAACGTTATAAAAATAGCAGAGAAATTATGCTCAACCCTTAAAATTTACAGCAGAAAACAGATCCTGGAAGCACTCCTAGACAGCGCAATGCAAAGGAAATTGCTTATGTACATTTTAAACAGAATGAAACCACTAACAAAATTAATAAGTAAACTACAGAAAGTACTTTGCAACATGCACAATATCAACATAGATACGTTTGCAAACTTCTGTGCAGGTGAGTGTATTGACACAACCAGCACAGAACCATATTTCAATGAAGAGACATACAAACAAGAGCAGAGAAACCCAAATGCCATACATAGCAGTCGCCAAGGGTATGAAATGGTAAACAACAATATTATGGGAGAAGAAACGCTCATTGAAAGAATATACCCAACAAACTTACAATCAACTCTCCATTCCACCAAACTAATCCGTCCCATCTACAAATGTACTGGCACCTCAATGTGTAACATACGAAAACAATCCTTCAAATCTTTACAGCAATTCCTCAATCACTATGTGAAAGCAAAAGAGAAAATGAAAATGAAAATATTGCAAACCATGGACTCCTGTCCAGTGCGCAAATATACAGGACTGCGAGGACATTCATTAGACTGAATTTCTGGGCCTGCTTGCAGAAGCACCTTCCACCACATCAAAATATTAGCAACACATCATTCCACTATGCTGAATCTCGTCCAGAGACTGTACTATGCAAAAAATCCTGCTTGAGAACTGGAGAATTTAAATCACATTCTCCTACATGGCACAGCCAAAGAACTCCTGGAAGAAATAGACCACATCCAAAGTGAATATTTTGGAAGTGAAGAGCACTTACAAAATTCAGTAACTTTAGAAAAGAGTAGCGACAACCTCACAGATGTCAACCTTCTAATACATACAAACAAAAAAGAAATAGCAAAGTTTAAAAGCACATTTGCTGAAGTACCAAACCAAGTATGGGTCTGTTGTTGCAGACATTTTTATAAAAAGAGCCCAAAAACTGTATATGTAGCGTAAAATTAGAAGTCAATGACAAATCCCAATGATTCGAATTAGCTCTATACCTTATAGTAGAATACAAATACGAAATTACTAACCTCTCAATACTTTGCATATACTGCACTGCAAAGCTTGATAATAACCAAATGCCTTCACAGGCTTTCACTAATAACTTGGAAATATTCCCACTTCCAAAACCACTCTAACAGCTTAATTTGTATGAGAGCATTATAATCCAAACTGTACACCCATTTCAAGTGATAATATGCCTTTGACCTAAAACAGCCAAGTTGCCTCCTTCTGAACTACTAAAAGGCATTTGTGGCAAAGTAGTTTATTTGCCTTTAGATCTTAAAGAAAATCTAGACATTCTGGGAGTGCAATGGCCAATAGATCAATCTTTGATTATCTTAGTGAATGATATATCTACAAAAGACAAAACTATTTGGCAGCGACTAGTAGAGAAATTTAGAGAAGCCCTACAATATCTTAAAGAGAACATTGAATACTACAAAGAAAGAAACATTAAAGAAAACCTGAGGGAAACCACCAAATAATTCAGAATTCCTCGTCAACTGGCCAATTTGAACAGCATGCAATATTTTAGACCAGTATACAATTCACACACTGCACTTTAAAGACAGCAGGATCTCCAATCAGCATATGGGAAAAAGTGTAGAAGCATGTGCCTTTCCTCTACTCTTTCCTACTGGAAAAGGTGGAAGGTATGATGAAAGATGCAGACAAATAATAGCATCAGAATACCGCTCTTTACTAATGTATTCTGAAGACCCCAGATTCAGACAAAACGTTGAATACATATTCCACCTGCTGTTTGAAAGTGAACTAGCAACTCTATGTTACGGAGTTGCACACACATTGAAAACAGGTTCCAATTTTTTAAACATGTCTTCTATGCAACTACTTCAAAAGGTGCAAGACAAAGATAACGTTTTGCAGTCAAATATCACAAATCTCTTGGCAAACATGCGTGGTACAAAAAAATACTGGTTTCAATGTCACGCAGATGTACGGTGTATGCTACGCACCCCTGGCCCATGCACATGGTTTGTCACTTCAAGTTGTGCAGAGTATGCATGGGAAGACTTGCACAATTCCCTACGCAAAGCAAACGAAAACAAAGCAGGGATAGACAAGAAAACACTAGGAGAACTCTGCTCTGGTGGCCAAGTAAATGTGTCAATGTACTTCCATCAACGCTTTATTGCCATGCTGCACTTCATCTGTAATACATTCCTCCCCTCAGAGAAGTGCAACACTTCTTTTGGAGAAATGAATATCAATCCAGAGGAGCACCACACATCCATGTGCTTTTGAGGATAAAAGATGCACCTAAATTTTGTCAGGGCAGTGATGCCACTGTTTTGCAGTTCATTCACAAATATGTCACTTGCCAAATTACTTCAGAAAGCACACATAGTGAGCTACATGCACAAATGTAGCACTTTCAAAGACATAAATGTGGCAAGTATTGTCGATGCCGATATAAAAACAAAGGCAAATACTACATCAAATGCTGCTTTGGTTTCCCTTGACCAGTTTCAGCAAAAGGACAAATGAACAGCTTCATGTCTTCTGTTAGACACAGTGTGAAAGGCAAATCGACAAGAACACATAGTTCATTAAGGCGTCAAAATACATCAAAGATTACAATGCAATCATTGCCCTCTTGTAGAATGCAAACACAGATGTGTAGTACATTGCAGTATGGCCTTCGGCCATGCACCCAAGAGTCTAGGGGCTGGCCACAACCACCACAGCATAATACGGCCATGAACCCAACAATCTGGCCAGTAGCCACAACCCACACACAACAAAACAAAATGAACCCCTACCTTCCCAATTTGAACACCATCTGCACATATTGAAGTAGCCCACCAACCCTGTTTTTCTCCAATGCCAATATGACCGTAGCATGCAGACTCCACTCCCCTATTGGTAGAATCCCTCATGAAATAACAAAATAAGCCCAAACAAGTTTCCTCTAAAGATCAAGGGATGTAAAGAAAATTGAAGAAGCAGAAATTTGAGCTTAACCAGATATTCTCTGAATAAGTGTAATATTGATTTTTTTACAATGTAGATCAATTATTTTGACAGTCTGCATAATCCACAAGGCCAACTTTCTCTTTGGAAGAATCTTCCTACTCGAGCTCTTCACTTCTCCACCTCCAACTCCTTAAGGGCCAGTTGCTTTTCCAACCAACGAGTTGGAGGCAGATCTCTCTCTTCAGCTGGCACCTCCCTCTGGAACATCCTCCCTGCCTCTCTGAAACTTGAGCAGAACAATCTCTGGTTTTGGAAGCATCTCAAGACTTTCCTCTTTGCTTCTGCCTTCTCTCTTCCTCTTCTCTGCTGATCTCTTGTCTGATACTGCACTGGTCACTTGGCTACCCTCTGAACCACGGGCCCATGTATCTGCCCTCCCAGCTGCACCCCTGTATTGCCTCCTGGCAACCCAGCACTTAGGTCAGTATCAGCATCCTTAGAGTCCCCCTATTTGCAAATATCAGACACTTGTTGTCTGCACCTTACCTTGCACTGCCACCTGCTGTCCACACTACTTGTTCTATGATGTTTGATCCTGTGTCTTGCACGTGTTCCTCCTCCCCTTCCCCTGGCACCTTTCCCCTTCCCTCTCCCCTGCACTTGCACGATCTCAATGTCACTAGGCCTAGTAAAATTTTTGTCTTGTCCTGCCTTTGTTTCCCAACCCTTGCCTCGTTGCGCCTTGAAACACTTGTGTATCATCTCATATCATAACAGGGGTAGCAGAGTAGTAGGTTGCTGGCACATGGGCTTACGTGCATGGAGGGTGATAGGACTACTTAGGGGATCAGAATTAATTATGGGTGGGTTACATGTTCCAGACAAGAAAAACCAAGAGTTACTACAGTCCAACTACAAACTGTATGAGTTGGGGAAAAGTACTGCAGTTGATTTAGGGCAGTTGATCTTGGAAGGCCTGGACCTGTCACATCTGACTGAGGAAAAAAGGACTATGCTGGATGAACCATATGTGGGTAAAAGGTGTGTGTTGTCCATAGCAACCTGAATAATGGGAACACTTTAAATCAACCATCAACTGAACTGCTACGTACTATTGTTAGATGGACCCCCATGCAGGCAGAGCTGTGCTAGGAGTCCGCAGACACCCAGCTCATGGAAGGCCCTTCCCTTGTCCCAAAGAAGTCAAGGTCCACACAAGTAACAAAGTCTCACTGCATTTTATTACAGGCAAAAAACACACAGGGGTCATATGCGTGGTGGAAAGTCAGGCACATCTCGGAGAACTCTATCTCGCAGAACAGTTTTCATACCTTGTGACATCACAACCTGCGTCACTCATTAGGCTCTACTCAGAAAAGCCATTGCCACTTGGCATAGGTCACCTTGTGGTATTACCAGGTGTATAGGAGCCTATAGAGAAGTGATATCAGTGGATGAAGCTGTGTCAGGTGGTGTGCTTGGATCATCCCCGAAAATTGCTTCTCTGAAAATGTTACAGTGAGCAAGCCCGGTGATTGGTCAGTAACCCCAGCTATCTGCCTCTAGACACAAGGGGTATGATTGGTCAGGCCGTGGGCCCCAAGCCTGGGACAAACTCTGTTCCCTGCCCGTGAAACATCTGTTTGCAATACATGTATATTATGTGTCAGCAAGGTGCAACTATGTGTCAGCGTTTACAATAGTGTGCAGAAGACGAATGCCACAAGAGCATTCCATTCCCATCGTACAAAAGTAGCTGGAGAGTAGCGACTTTGTTGCAGACCGTTGTCTGGTCGTGGGACCGCTGCTCCTTCTTAGCCTTCGAGTCCTGGCCCAGTATCAGCTCAGCCGGGTCACGTGTTTGGCGACCACTGTTGCGAGCTCAATTGCTTCAAATTTATTTGTATTCGCAGGGAATATCCTGTGCTGTAGCTGGTGTCACATTGGCTCTGCATGTGGAATTTTGTTTGCAACATTGTGGCCTTGGCAGTGCCTTTGCTCCTGCCCCGGTAGTTCTGCTTGCACAGCATCTTGTGAGGCTTGACTTTCTATGTAACGGTCATAGCCTGTTAGATTTCCTAAGGCCTAGTCTGGCTTCTAGCATGTGTGTTCCATAGTGTCCATAGGTTAGTGTATATCATAGCTTGTCAGGTCCCTTGAGTGCTCCGGTATTGCCATAGGGTTATTTGCATATACGCATCAGCAAACATGTACATGAGCTCTTCTTGCTTCTTGCTTTCAAGCATTGCTGCAATAAGCCTAAGTGGCAAAATAATAAATGTGCAGACAGTATGTAAATGTCACTGTCCTCTAATTTATGGTGATGCACTTGTGTGTTCTTTGTGTGGGTTGGGTGTGCGAGTGTCCCGGATGTGAGGATTGCATGTGTGCTTCCTGTCTAACATGGCTATGTCGTTGTGATGTCTCTAACGACTTGAGTCATTGTTTCGTGGTGCTTTAGTCGATTCTGTCCATGTAGCCATTTTCAGCTCTGTCTTGTGTATCTTCATCCACTCTGGGTAAGGGCCGTATTACTGCAGGGTTGTATGGTCTGTTGGCAGGGTACTTTTCATGGTAGTTGCCCATAATGGGAGCAGTGGGAATTGCTGTGAGCTCGTATGAACGACGGCTATGTTGTCGTTGGTGCTTCTTCCGGTTGGCGGGTCTTTCGGGATGGAAGGCATGTTCTGATTTTCCGTCTTCAGTCCCCCCTCTGGTCAACTTGTCGACCAAACCACCATCATTTCTTCCATCTACTAAACGCCATACTTTTGTAATTCCGGCCAAGTATCCATAGAAGTTGACATGATCTTCGAACGACCAGTACATGTAGACACATCCACCCTCGGGTCTGCAGTAAACTCACTTTCCTATATTCTTCATGTTGCGTGGGTTCTCTACCTTCGTTCCTGGTGGGAATATATGTCATATTCTGCTATCTTCTGTCCTAGCCTCTCTCGTTCCCTTAGTATTTTGTCCATTGATTCATTATTGTCCATGTCCATTAGCAGCTTCATTCCCACCACTTCTTCTGCTGTCGTCTTGCATTTTGCCATACATATCTTTACCCCACACAAGGATGCTTCTCCTATTATCAAACCTCCGAAAATCACCTTCAGACCGTCAGCTAGCCAGGAAGGCATCCATGACACGAGGTAAGAGAACTCCATTCTTTCTTCATACCCTTCGAATCTTCTTCCATTTTAGCGTGCACATGGGCCAATCGTTGTTAGCTCGTATGAATGTGCAGCAGGAACTTCCTATTTTTGCACAAACTTCCATGGCTGTGAGGAGATCTAGAACATATCTGTTCTGTAGTGCCACTAATCTTATTGCTCTGAGCTCTTCTTTTATTGCATTGAATCCATTCACCAACCAACTTATTGTCATCATCAACTCACAGCAAGTAATTAGGAGCCATTTTGCATTTGCATATATCTGTAATCCGGGATGTAGTAGTGATGTAAAGAACATTTGCGTCCTGCTGAATAGTCTGTGTGATGCACCTATTTCATCCAGCGCTACCTCTGATCATCCCCATAAGTAGTTCCCTTCTCTCTTCACTCTTTTCAGCCCCTCTTTCTTGTCAATGTTATTATGTTGCGCACGTGGTGTCTGTTGCAGTGACCTCTTCTTCCTTGTATTGTCTTCTTCCATTTTGCGGGAATCGTCTATCTTCACATCTTTTCTCGGTGTGACTAACGAGGGTAACTTGACGTGTGCCATGGAGCATATTCCTCCACAGTTTGGCAGGAGTTTGTCGTATGCCTTGGACTCACATGCCCAATAGTGGTGCATGAACACTGCAGTTACTGTTCCCATTTCAGGGGTCTTGGATTGGAAAGAAGTCAGAGTTGCTATATCACACATTGATCAGCCGTCTTCTTTACAAAGATACAGAACCAACCTCCTTTGAAAGCTACAGCTCTTTCAGCCACCCCAAATCTGCCACTGCCTCTGAGATTAAAAATTAACTGATCTCAAGGACCTTCGGGCTGGAAAGAGGGTTCAGACAGGGATGGCCCTTGTCCCCATTATTTTTGTGATTGCCAATGAGCCCCTGGTTGTCAAGATGAGATTGAATGACTCATTTGTAGAAATCTTCTACTGCCTGTGTTATAAAGAGGGTGACAGAGGGGCTGGGAAAAGAAGTTTCAGGTGATCGGGTCTAGGGTTGGGGATGGGCTGGAGTAAGGGTTTCCCTGGATCCACGGAACATGGTTACAAGGGGATTAGTAGCATTTTGCTGCTTCTTATAGTGATTAGTACTCTCTAACGGCCGCCGTAGCCTTCCTAACTTGCATATATTTTGCATGCATTGATTTTCTTTTTCGATCTAAAACCTCAAAATAATATATGCCTTGTTGTTTTTTTGAATACCGTTGGAATGCAAAAAAACAAGGAAATATAGAGAGGGAGTTGAAATATTTGCCTCATTGAGTGGATTGTGACGTAACATGTGAAATTATCTTCTGAAATATACATTTATCAAAAACATCCACCTCAGTAAGATCGACCTGAATGAAATGCGTACAGAACAAAGGTGAAAGGGTAAAAGGATTAAAACATTGTAATAGGTTGTGTTTTTGAGGTGGAAAGCATGGAGTAGGTAGAGGAGGGGCTGTCGGGGGAGGGGTTTTCACCCATAACGACAAAAGTGGAAACATAATCAATTCAAAACAAATGACCAAATCGAGAAGATGTAGCGTAACATGTTTTCCACAAGCTGTTTTCACATGGAACCTAAAAGGCACACCCATGAATAACAAATGAACAGCTGGCAAAACTCCTTGTCACAGTCGGTTACACTTCTGGTTGGCATCGGTAGTCCCCTTCAGTACATCTAAACCTAAACTGTACATTTGCTATCCATTGCCTTGCTTCTGATGAAAAATTTCTACAGACAAAGTATATGTAAGCAAAATGTAGCCTAACTAGTTAACAGAAATGATCGCATACATTGAAAATAATTATAGTTCTATTTAAGAAAACATCTTAAGACAAACATACAAATAAAAAAATACAAAAATCTCGATGACTTATTTTTATTGTAAAAAAAGTTGTCTTATTAGTGCGGTTGCAAATGCTTCAGCTGTGATCATGTAGAATGTCCTCACCCATTCAGACCCAGTGTTTAATAATAGATTGGATTGAAACAATTTAGCAGGCTGTAGTTAAGGGTATTACCATAACGTTCCACCTCCCTTAGACGAGGAGTCTCATCTCAGATCAGATCAACTATCAAATGCATTGATTTTATAGGCAGCCCTTCAAGTGTGCATAAATTGTTCCAGTCTGAATCTCAAGACACCTCTCTGTCAAAAGAACTCTCACATCAAGTTTTTCCTCCCTTTGAAAACCATCCACATCAAACTTTCATCAGAGGTTTTTCATGAGTTTCATAAAGGGCTGTGCCATGAAGCATATACAGTTTGAAAAAAAAATCTATTATGAAAAGTCAGCCTTGGCCGTAATAAAAATGGAAGTGTCTGACTACACTAGCTTTATTCCTTAAGATGCTGGATCTGTAATGATATCCTTTAAAAAAAATCCCATTTCTTTGGTGAAGTTTGATCGGAACGTTTCCTTATTAAAGTTAATGTGACATAGTTGGAGGCGAGCGCATGTTATAAATGTAGACAGGGCGAACACTTGTAATCCTCTCAGCGCCTATGGCACACGGTTTCAAGGCGTACACTGCAAGAACATCCCTTTCAGGGCACCGTGTTTGGTGCATGCCCGCAGGCTATCACATAATAGCGTCCTCGGCTACGGCTTTACTCAAACCGTGCTTATAATGCTGCCTCAGCAGGTTTCCCTCGACTCTAGAGAGAAACTGACATGAAACCTTAGAAAGAGGAGAGGAAAGTGAGAAATATGGGGTTGGACTTCTCAGCATTACTCTGGCCAGTTATTAGCTCAATATTATGTGAGGGCATGTGCTGTCATGGATGTCTTGGGGGGACTCGCCTCCTCTACGTTGCTGCTGGCAAAACCCATGGACTGCTTGCAACCCCTGTGACTCAGCACATCTATCAAAAGGAGCATTCATTGAACAATACAAGCGGCGAGGGTTAGTGGGTTGTCATAGTAACACCTGAACACTAAACCTGGTCAGATTGCAAGGGAAGAAGGGAGCAAAGGGGACACCGCCTAAAGAGGTGTACAGCCTTGCCCCAGCCCTGATTAAAAGTGTGCCTTTAGCTTTTGATTGTCTTGGTTGTGGGTCTTAGTGTCTATAGTCAAGCTTACCATAATGTAGCCTATGGCTCAGCAACCTGTGGCTCTCTAGATGTCGTGGACTACGACTTCCATTATCCCTCACCACTGACTATGCTAGCTGATTTGCGGGATTTGTAGTGAAAAACATCTGGAGGGCCAAAGGTTTTCAATAAAGCTTTTCGAAAAAAGGACATACTGCTTGCTCATGGTCAAGTTACTTCATTTCAAGGTTCACTTTTAACATGTACGAGATATGCAGTAAAGTTGGGAATCCTTCCACTTCTTTGCCACGATGCCTCCGGGCTGTTGCACGCTCTATAAATGTTAATAAATAAATAAATAAATAGATAAATAAATAAATAAATAAATAAATAGGGCTGCCCTCCTTAATTGAATCCCCTGTCATTTCGCATTTACTGTCAACAGAAAAGAGACATGTAGAGACACCTGGTCCAAGTACTTCTGCTGTCTGGAGGAAAGAAAATCAGCACTAGGTAGAACTACCCAAAATCAAGGCTTTCTTTAATAAAAAAGGAAGTCGGGGAAAGACGACCAATAGCGCTACAGGAGCAGATGTTAGCGTAGTCAACGAACCGTTGTTTTGAACAGGTGACCCCTAGTGCACTCCTTTTGGACTAATTCAAACAATAAATATCAAATGCAGATGTGAAAATATAATTCTTAATTCCAATCAAGTGCTTTGCTCAAGTTCAAAAATAAAAATGTTGTTTAATACAAGAAAAACAAATTCAGGTGAAAGAAACAACATAGGTTTATATATATCGAGCGTCACAGTGGATTCAAAAAAGGAAAGTAAGTAAAGTAAACAATTTTGGAAAAAATGTCTTTCAAACAGTTTCCAATGTACATACAGGAGCAAATTAAAAACATTCACTTTCATAGACAGAAAACAGAATGTTCAAATTTAAGAAGTATTTTCAAATCACCAAGCAGCTAAACAGAAGTGTTCAGTCCTAATGTAGTTAAATGTTGACACTTCTCATTTGCCAACGTGTTTCGGATCCAATGACCGTTTTCAAGGCTGTTTCTACAGCTGTTTCTAAATTCTTAAGACCTGAAATGCATGATAGCTCATTTATTTATTCTAATTCTTCATAAACAGCTGAATTTGTTTTTCTTGTATTAAACAACATTTGTTATTAGGGGTCACCTGTTGGGAACAACGGCTTTATAGTTTTCACTGTTTTTCTGAGATCCTGTATGGTCAGGGGACGTTAACCTACAGAATCCGCTGAGGTTTATTTAGTTCTATTGATTAACCTCTTCAATCCAGTTTTAACAATAACCCTCCAATCACCAACATCAGAAATTGTTCATAATACCAGAACATCGCCGTCTTTCTCATACACATCTCCCTTATTTTCCCCTCAATTAATCAATGGCTCTCAGCAACAGGCAACCTTTGGCTCTTCATCATTATCAGCCTCAAACTGATAATGATGAAGAGAAATGTGCTCAAATCCATTGTTAGACTCTAGGAAACTATCAATGAAAACCTCAAAGATCAAAAGGGTGTATTGAACACCTTAAACTCTAAAGTGTCATCCATTGAAGGATTTATCATCGCGCAAACTAAGGCCAGTACACTAAGAGTGAAAATTCTGAGGTTCCTGTCTTCAACAATGCATGTGCGTCCCCTATCATATTGGACCTTCCAACCCCTATGCAAGACACTAATGGTAATGAGAATTTACTAGACGATCTGGAAAAGAATAACTCTAACTTTTCTCTGATTGACGACTCAAACTATTCAATATTTTATCAAATAAATAAAAAACGAGCACCATGTAAATGAAAGGTGAAAAAGAAGTCCAAAAACATGATACTTGGGCCTATAAATAATAATTGTGGGTCAAGAAAATGTTTACTCAACTTAAAACTTGCTGGGGCAGAACCTACAGAAGTATCCCTCACAACAAATTCTAAAGAAAGAAGCCTAAAAAAATAATTCCAAAAGACCGTCTTCCATTTGCAACTCTTCTAGCAAATTACATAGCATACTATGTGCAACAACCCATGCAGCTCCTGAATGAGCCAGTTCTTTCTATTCCAACAGAGTGTCATTAGGTAATAGTCAATTGATACGGACCAGGGCCAGTTTGTAAAAAGATGAGGGGACCATTGAACAGCGTAGAAAAGAGAGTTAACATTCAAAAGTAATGAAGCCCTTTTTTAGTACTTCGGGTAAAAAAGATCTTTACTGATGAACACAAAATAATTCAGTTATGGCCAAACTATGCCCACTAAATCTTTTAATACATTCAACGATGTGCCAATTAATTCTGGAAAAAGTAGATCGAATGTGTAGCACTTATTGGATGATATTCCATGTCCCAGAGCACTAACGTCTAAAGACATTGACCAGGTTGAGTTTATATGGGACTTGATTGTTTTATCTTGCATGTGCGTTCATGTATTACAGTTGACATCCTTATTCTGGTGGCTTCCAGTCAACTAATGATGGATTATGATCTTTACATAAAAAATAAGTGTTGTAGGTTTGTTAATACATCAAAGGCTGTTAATATCAGCAAGTGTCATTCTCATGAGTGAGGCACCTCTACTTATTGAATGTGAAATTATTGTCTCATCCAATAGAAAGGTTAGGTAGATTGGTAACAAAACATCAGGTAAAGAAATTAAAGTGTATGACTCGTGGTGGTTGGTTAAGGTTTATCAGCCATGTACCTGTACGAGGGGTCATTCCACTCAGCATTTTTGAAAAATGGACATTGAAGGTAGCGTCTTTGAATACTGCCTATTTTTTCAATACAATTCTTTAGACATTTAAAATGTTGACATTTTTTATTCCAAGAGGTATGGTTGAGAGATTGCCACTTATTGGATGGTTTTACAGTACTCTTAAACTCAGCCGTAAAATTATCTTTGGGCCACCCCTATGGAGGACTAATGATTGGTGTTAAAAATGATAGATGTATTACAGTCACAAAACAACCAGATGTAAGCTCCTTTATACAAGCAGATGGAATTATTTGTGATTCTTCACAATATCGAGATATGTAAGCCCTCTTAATAATTAATGTGCATTGAAACCCACATATAATAATCCAAATGGCTTTCTTGAATTAGTGAATAAATTACTACTGAATTGGTGTGCTTTACATGGGAATAGCAGTGTATTAATTGCAGGTGACCTAAACTGCTATTGCTATGATCAGGATATAGAATACACACAACCACCCTTGTACATTTCTAAAGATGGAATTCAACAGAGTGTCCCCTGGTATGCTTCAATGACAGAATGGGGATTACATAAACTAAATGGTAACATTAAATGGTATATTCCCTCTGAATACACACGGTCAAGAGAATCGTGGAAAACAATGCTTGAATATATGTTCATTAATACTAATTTGTTTGGGAAATGCACCTTTGTCCTGGTTCTACACATGTATCAAAGGGACCACTCAGCTGTATGTGAGGAATGCAATATTAAGAAAATTGGGCTAATTACTAATAAAGTACTGGCTGTGAAAAAGCCATTCTGCATTCAATAAACTCTCAACTGTTGATGTGTTAAAATGTCCTTAAGAATAGAATGAAGAAACTACTCGACTAAGAAATTTGATAAGGCCTTGCTCCATGCAACTTTGCAGACTTTTTTAATAGATGTATATAATCATTTGTATAGACCTGCTAAATACCAACATATTCATAAGCAAGTATATGATATAAATATTCAGGAAAAATAAGAGCTAGATGCAAATTAAAATCCTTGGGTTTTTCGTTTTGTTAGTCACTTCACAAGCTAAACCAACCCGCATATAAGAATTGGATTAATAACTATAAAAGCGTTGTAGCTCAAAAAGGTTCAGAATGTTTCCTTTCCAGTCTGATGAAGAGCAATATGACGAGCTTTTGGAAATTAATCATTGGCGATGACAGTATACAAGTGTGTAATCAGATAAATTCGGTCCAGAAGTGGATTGGATTACACATTTTAATTATACTTACTCATTACCCACACCGAAAACACTGACATATGCCTCAACAATAAATGTTGGTTGGTCACTCAATGATACTAAGGATGATATCGAGGAACAAATTAAGAAATCAAAGATTTCATATACTCCAGGTTCTAATGGCCTGTCGTATCTTACATTAAAATGTGAATTACACCTATGGTCGCAAATCTTAAAAGCCGTATTTGACCAAATGATTTGATCCTGTTAAACTACACCTTCTTGGCAACTCTCCCCATTGCCCTGATTTGTAAAAAGAGGGACAGGTCATTGTCCAAGGACTATTGTCTCATCTGTACCTAAGTAAATCTTCTCCTTTCTTGTATTCGAACAACTGAATAAACAGGCATTTTATAATAAGAATTTTGATCCCCATCAATTGGGGTTCAGGAAAGGCCTTGGTACTGCTTTAAATCGTTTAATCCTGAAGCCATTACAACTAAGAAATGTCAATGAAAGATAACCAATTTACTTGACTTTTATTGACTTTACCATAGCTTTTGACAGGATCAATAGATCTTTATTCTGACATAAGCTGACAGAATGAGGATGTCCAGCAACGTTAGTATTCGTAGACACCTCCATAGGGATACCAAAGACCAGGTCAGACTGATTGTTGGTGGACTAACATAGCACCCATTCCTACATACAGAGGATTGTGTTTTGGCGCCTACATTGTTTAATTTGTGCATTTCAGATATCAGGGACGCCTTGAGGAGTAGTAGATCCTTTATACCCAAAGTGGGTTTCAAGTTGCTGGTTAAGTTGGCCTATGCAGGCGACGTGGCCTTTTTGGACTTTTCCCCAATAGGTTTACAAAGGAAATCGACTGCCTTTGGAAAGTATATGGATTCTAATGATCTTGAGGTTAATTCCACAAAAACAAAGATTTCAATGATGACTCCCTAAAGAAAAAATGACAAAATTACGTGGAACACAGACAACAAAAATGTGGAGGTAGTCAATTCTTTCAAGTATCCTGGTTTTACAATAACAAGAACATTTGTAAAAAAAATAAAACATTCATAATAGTATTGTGTTCTACCAGAGAGGGCTGCAGCACTTTTAAATTATACTCTCATGTTGCGAGAGTGGACAAGGCATGGAATGTGCTTCTATCATATCTTCTAGCCCAGTCTAAAAGTTCAAATGTGCGCTTTGGACGTTTTACTTTGTTACTCATTTTTAGGTTTTATAAGGGAAAAATAGTCCCAGTATTAACACGGGGAGGACATTGATTTGTGGCCAATAATTGAAGGTCTGTTTTGCAGAAGGATCTTAAATCGTCCTAATGGTATCCCTGCGGTTGTTATACAGTACGAGTTGGGTAAACTATCCTCACAGGTATTGATCAGTTGTAAAATTCTATGTCTGTATAGAAAAGTGTTGATACCTGTGAGTTCCCCTTTGTTTCAAGACCTTAATGAATATCTAAAGCGGGACTCCAATTGGGAACCTCTCATCTGAATACATTTTTGAGACTTACCTTTGTTACAAATTGGTACCACAATGGATTCCCTAAAGGATAATCCTCTAGACGTAGAAAAGAAACTCTGCATCATGATTGGTGTTCTACCAGTGAGGGCTGCAGCACATTTATATTTTACTCTTATGTTGAGAGAGTGGACAAGGCATGGAATGTGCTTCTATCATATCTTTTACAATCCCCAACTCTTATTGGAGTAACGCTTTAATAATAGTCAGATTCAATCTTTACCCTGCTAATGAAATCCTAGGTGCTTGTTCAAAAGCTGAGAGAAGCCAGAGAACGTGCAGATTTTGTAAAGCTGGAAACATAGTGGAGATGCGAGAATACCTGGTATTCTCTGGTAATACCTGTTCTGAACTGGAATCTTTTAGGCAGGAAAACTTCAACAAATTCATTTTTGAGCTTTCTACCCAAACTCCAACTGATATTTGGCATAGGATCTTATCAGGGTGTCAAATGTTGCTAGCTTTAGCTATGATTAGATTTTGAATCACACATACTTTCAACTAAATGTAGTCTTATTTGGTAATCAATGTATTTGTTTCTAGTGTTCTTATTAGTAGCTTCCCAAAGCCAAAAATCCAACCCAATCCCCCCAAAATCCCTCCTTCATTTCTCATACTGACTGTGTGTCAACCTTTCCCCCATGGTACACCCACATGCTCAATATTATTTACCTTACTCCAGTGCTCTTCAGCCCCTTGCTAAATGATGTCTATAAATGCAAACTGCAATGAACAAGAGCAAACCTCAAAACTGATTTTTCCATTGCTGGTCTCGTTTTGCAGTTGTTCAGCTGGTGCAAGTAAACGATGTTCGCTTAACCTCGGACCTGGGCAGCAAACATTTACTGCCTGTCTTTTGCCACTGTTTCCCTGTCCCACTCTTTTCTGTCTGCTCTTAACCTCCCTTCCAGGCTTTTTATTTTTCAGTTGGGCAGCTTGTGCAAGTAGATTAAGGGCATCTAACCTCTGCCTTCCTACAAGCTAAGTATTGCCTGCCTTTCCCCACACTTTTCCCCACCCCCACCTCTGCTCAACGAGCATCTCTTGTCTGGGAGTCTGAGGTAAAATGCAGATGATATAAAGAGCAATTCCTGTTTGGCCCTGTTAGAAAGGGCCAGGAATAATTACATCACGCACCTTAGGTAATCCCTACACCATTTGTCTCACCCCACTCACTCAATAACCCATATCCCTGATTGACTCACTCGCAAAAATATTTTTCTAAAGTCCTATTGTGGCGTTTGGAGGATTGAGCCGAAGGAGCTAATATTTTCTCCCATGTGCAGGCAGGCTTCAGGAAGGGAGTGTTTACTCTTTACCAGGCATTTAGATTGGACCTTATTTTGCAAAAATGTGCTACACTCAAATCCCAACCTATCTACTTGGCGTTTGTTGACGTCCAGATGTCATTTTACACTGTTCCAATAAATAAACTATGCGATGTCTCAGATGAAATGCAAGACCCTGTTCCTCTCAGTAATGCAATCAAGACTTTATACAGCTCCAACTGTGCGCGTTTTTGCATGAGAATTAACAACCTCTTTTTCCATCAATATAGGAGTCAGACAGGGTTGCATCTTGGCCCCTCTCTTATTCTTGCTACATATCAACAGTATAGCTTCAGAGATTAATGCAGCTAAATTAAATGCCACTAGGTTAGTCGCATTCAATGGAGTCTTCTGTTTTAAGCAGATGATCCAGTATTACTATCTAAAAGCCCTGTTGGCTTCCAACATCAGCTCTTGACTTTCCAAACGTTGTGCACGAATAAAGGCTTAACCATAAACATCGCCAAAACTAAGGTAATTATTTGTCACCCTACAGGCCATGTCTATCGCTCTCCCAAATTATTGCTAGCTTTGGTGGAGACATTTGAATACTTAGGAATATCATTTGTCAGCAACTTAAAGTGGGCCAAGCAAGTAGAAAAGAGCAACCAGCAGTCGCCAAACAATGTGGTGCAGTAGTTGGCTTCGTTATGGAGGGAGATCTATTTCATCAGCTTTGAAGGTCAACAAGGCTCAGGCTACCCTTGCACTGTTCATGGAGCTGAATTATGGGGGTATGGGATATGCACCTCCAGTCAGACAACAGAGATCGAATTTCTAAATCATTGCTTGGCTCTACCCTGCAGTGGCCTTCAGCCCCTGAAGCATTTGCACTTGGTTGTGTTGAAATTAAATATGAGATCATACTTAAACCCCTCTTACACTGGCTGAGGATTTGGTCTTTGGAGTATCATCTCCTCTATAGAGAGGGCCTTGCTGATCTATTAGCTAGGGAGGGTGCTAAAACATTGCCACGGCTCAAGCATGTCAAGCACATGCTTTTGATGCTTGATCTTGAGGCTCTGTGGACTGATCCATTTAGCATTGGTCCACAGTCTAAGGCAGTTGGCAAGAGGCAGTTTTATGATTGGGCCCTGGGAACCAGGCTTGACACTTGTTATGTGGGTCGTTTGTCAACCAATTATATAATGGTCAAATCTAGCTTGGTGACGGAGCCCTAGTCAGATTACCAAGCAAGAATGACGAAGAAGTGTCTTTATACGCAATTCTGCGTGGGCATCCTGCCTTTTGCAAAGATCACTAGACACTGAAGGAGGGGAAAGTCTGCATTGTGATCAGTGTGTGTGACCTTCGTGGAAGATGAACTGCACTTTATGTGTACCTGTCCTTTGTATGCTTCAGTGAGACGCAAGTAGCTCGAGCCAATTTGGAACTTGTGTGGTGTTGCGACCAGGAGTGAGGCTCTTACATGTATGGAATTGTGTTCCTCTGTCTCTGTTTTTAAAGCAGTTTCTATCTTTTTAATTGCTGCTTTGAAACACAAGGAAAACTTCCTCAGGAATAATGGCCGTTGGAGTCTTCCGTGTGGGCGGGTCTAAGGTCTTCAGGTGTTGCTCTCTATTGTTGTCTGTGCCTAAAGCGTTGCTTAAATCTGACGGTTTGCATTTCTATTATCATTTGAACCGCAAATTTAAATTTAGCAATTGACCAAGTGGCATTATCATTGTATTAACGGTGTAAAGCTGTTGACACTCCTAATTTGGGCCGAATCTGTGTGATTTTTGTGTCAGGTGTTCGCATTGAAATGTTAAACATTTTGCTTTTATGGCCTATGGCCGAAATAAAGCTGAATGAATCAATGAATAACCCATTTCTACCATCACTAGACAAAACAAACACCACACAACACCAATGGCAGCATGGGCACCACGCCACAGCAACATCATCCACATTCCCTAGAACCAAACCACACAGCCTCCTCTACAAGAACTTGTAAGATGATATGTATTGAACCTGCTGAGCAACCTCATTTGAAGTTGACATTGCAGACATCACTACCAACCACAATTTTTATACACTATTCCTCAGTGAAATCTGGCTAGCACACACCTGTCTCCACATCCTGTCTGTATTTACCACCAACAGCTACCACATTCAACAGAGAAACAGGCCTCCATCAAAAGACCAGTGGGGCTCTCACCATCATCTACAATAGCCCTGGCACTGTACCAGCCAGGTGGTTGCTCATATCAGTCACCTGCAATTCACCATCTCTCCAAATGATACCATCACCATAGACCTACTCTACTTAGTACCTATGCCCCAAGCATCCTTCATCAATGGTTTCACTAAACTGATCAGCATGTCTCGGGACGATAGCTTAGGGGCAACGTGCTCGCTTGGAAGCAAGACGACACGGATCAACCCAGATTCGATCCCCGAGTCCGCGCTTAGAAACCCCTGGGTATTAAACGGGTTATAAATAACCTATCATATCATATTATATCATATCATACAATGTACCTCAAACATGCTAATAGCATCGTACTTGGAGACTTCATTACGTCCAACAAGTCTATCCATGAACCAGGCACACAATACTCAGCTTACTAGGCAAATTGAATGTCACTCAGAACACAACCAACCCAACAGAAAAAAAGGCAACATCCAGGATATCAACATCATAGTCTTACCAACTCACTAATACAGCACATCCTTAGATTTAAACTGGTCAGATCAAGAGGGTCACAACGAAACAGCTTCTGAACAACAGTGAAAAGCACAAGCTCTTCCATGACACATGTTCAGACCAGGCAGAAGCATGGAGACCTGATCGCTAGGGAAAAAATCCTTCAAAATCTTGATAACAATTAACCAATGTCCCGTCCAAATATTCTGTTAGATCTATCAGCTGAATATGATAAAGTGGACCACAAAACCTTTCTGGAAAAACTAGAATCTTACATTGGCATTAGAGCGTTCATTTTCTTCAAAGCTTCCCTCTCTTGTCTTGACAGTTTATTTATTATTTATTATTTTATTTATACATTTATATTGCACCAAAGCCTGCAGGCATCAGGTTGCACACCTTTACACAAGGTAACAACACACAGGAGACAGGACGGCTAGATGCTTTATTACATAATTCTTGGGGAAGCTGTGGTGACTATTTAAACAGGGCTGTCTTCAGGGCCTTCCGGAAAACCAGATAGTTACCCTATACCCTCTAATCTGATGGTATTGGGTTGTCCATTCCATGCTTGGACTGTCATTATCAGGAAAGATCTCCCCAGCCCATTAGTGCATTTGAAAGCTGGGCAGACAACATGGCCCTAGATTCTGATCTCAGTGATCAACCTGCTATGTGCAGGAGGATTGGATCTTTCAAATAGGCTGGAGATTGCCCATGAATACTTTGGTGGACCAAGGTAATGGCTTTGAACGTGATCCGTTCATTGATTGTCAGCCAATGTAGGCATGTTTAATATCAAGGCACGCCACCTGACTTTTTTCCTGAACCAGTTTAGCATGGATTTTAATATGCATGCTGATGACATGGAGCTCCAATCCACCTGGACAGCCCCCAATCCCCACTGAATTAAACTAACCTGGGGGTTGCGAATCTGTGGTGCAAGCATAGATAAATGAAAACCCAGATGTGCCTCAAAGCAGGCAAAACAGAAATCCTTCTTTGTGAGGCCCAGGGCAAAGAAATCACAAAAGCCTGGAACAACGACCACAGCCCTGTCCCAGACCCCATTACAAAGAGTATGTGTGAGTCTTTCTTTCTCACACAACATGTCAGCCACAATGAGGAGCTTTCATTTCAGTCTCAACCTACTCCATATAATCCTCCCGAATGGAAGTGCTGCAAAAGGCTTTTAGTAGGTCTTCTCAAGAAAGAACTCACCACGCATAACTGGTGCTCGGCCATGGAAAACTAGGCCACGGCACTCCTCTTGAAATCCCTACACCGGCTCCCAGTTCAGTACGAAATCCTCTGCATCACCAGTAGAGCATGCTGTATGGCAGACCAAGCTACATTTTCAACTGCGTTGCTAAACATGTACCTTGGAGAAACCCTGTGATTCAACATGGCCATAACCTGTCCCAGGATCCTATCCAAGAAGGACGTTTGGAAAACGGAAATTGAAAGTAGCGATCCCGGATACGAGACACCTCTTACTCACTAAGCTGAAACTGGAAACCCAGCAAATTGAAAATAAGAACAGCTTTAACAACTTTTTTATTCAAGAAAACATGTAGCATGCAGAATCACTAAATTCACCTGATAGGCCACAAAAATCAACCTATACAAGACACTCTTCAATATGCATGCAAGTTTTAATGTAACCCAATAAGGCATCTGCATGGCCTGTTTAATCCTTGGACAAGTTTGTTGCCTCCTTATAAATCACCATTAAATAAATAAATGGCATAGCAACATACATGCCCCAGAAAACCATGTAATCATAAGGCCCAAATCACCTTCCTCCTTGCACTGCACATGTGTGCAGGCACGTTATAATGACTTATATCATATCACATGCAAGAACTCAGTAACAGTAAAACAGTATTTCATAAGCAAAAGAAAGTACGAATGGAATGTGCAGGGTAAATGGAGAAAATGTATCTAAGGCTTCCGCAGGCAGACCGAGGGGAGTTGTTGTTGCAAAGTGGAAAGTTTGAAAGTCAGCATGGAGTGCGGAATGGACAGAAAGCTACTGGGGAAGCACATGGCATGAGAAGAGATGATGTGGAACAGAAGGGATTGGAGTAAAGTGAAGAATATTGTGCATGTGGGTCTAGCAAGGGGAAATGGTTGAAATACAGTCAGTATGGGAAATGAGGGAGGGATTTTGGGAGGGTTAGGTTGAATTTTTGGCTTTGGGAGGCTTAGTTTTGATCTCTCAAATGGGCAGCTGCTGCAACAATTTTGGAGGCCAGTTTTGGTGATTGGATATTTTGTGTATCTTCCTGGAGCTAATAATAAAAAGAGGGTCTGGGGCATACCCTGGGGCGGATGGTTTGACCAGCCTATCAGTGAGAGCATGGAAGACATAAATCCAGTATTGGAGAAGAAGAAAATCTGTGTGATTACCTATGTGATGAATTGCCATCTGGCAAGGGTGTGAAAGCACTGGCTTTTTTATTTTTTATTAAATAGTGAAATGATGTGGGTAGATCCATGACTGAAAGGGTAATCTGTTGGTCAGATTCTCCTCTCACAAGCTCTGTGCCAAAAACGTACTATGTATCTGTGTCCTGCTGTATCAATATCCTAATTTACAGCACCTCCTCTACCAGTGGTACAGAGCAGGTTCAGAGGTCACAGCTGCCTATTTGACAGCTGCAGTGACACCCAAGTCTCTGTAGCACTGGAGATGCATTATGATATGCACCCCATACCAACAATATGATGATCATCATAAATAGCTCATGATGGTGGCAGAGTAAACTGTAAGAATAAAGCTATGTCTGGGTTAAGGCATGGTGCATGGCACTATTTATGATCATTACAGCCACATCCAATTTGATATCACACTTGTGTCAACTCCTGTGAGCCAAGCTCAGCTGTGAAAGGTGATGTGAATCCAGTCCAGACAAGGCCCCACTGCACACTGACAGGTCTGTAGCCTAAGGGGGATTGCTTCTCTTTGTTCCTTTGTAAGGGCAGGTTCCTTTCCTTAGGGACAGTTACTCCACTTGGAAACAGAAATCAAAGGACACAACCATTCAGAAATGGCTAGGCCTCACATCCAGGGCCATCTTAACAGTTTCTGGGGTCCGGGGTACAGACTGCCTTGTCCCCCCTGAAACCCATGTCACCCCCTTTTGAAATCCATGCAAAATTAAGGGATTACATATCTCAAGTGAAATTCAACATAAACTCTTCTATGCTTTAGATGGATTATCTAGTTGTTAATAAAATAATAAACATGACACATCTATGTGACCTGTTTCCCCAGCAGGGTGCTATTTTGAAGAAATGTTCACTTTGCTTTTTTCGAATAATATGTTAATTGTGAAATGAAATAAAGGAACATTAATTTTAAGCAAGTATTTTTTGATAAAATGATAACCTAACAGGCAGCAGAGAAAAGAAAAAAGCATGTGCCAAACATCAAAATTCACTTGGCGTTTCAGTTCATGCCCACACAGCAGACACATTCAAGTAATCATAGGAGGAATTAAATGAGAAGCACCCAGTGAGTATATGCTTTTGACTGCCCAAGGCTGATGTGCCTGTAACAATGCCAAGATTAAACTACATATTTCCATCTAGATTTGCATATTGCAAAATCCATAATTATGTCAGAAAATTCTATCTCTTGAACAATTCCAGACTCAATGCTTAACAGAGCCAAATAATTAAATCTAGCTTCAATCATAAAGGTAAAACAGCCACTGTTAAGAGATATTCCTCCTTCGGCTTGTGTGGTAATGTGGACCAAGGGAAGGCAATGCTCTAAAGAGGGGTGTGAAGATGAACGAGTAGTGACCCAAACACCACAGGATAACAGTCCATAATAAAGGGAATGCCCAATAAAGGTTCTATAAAAAATATATACTTTAATTAAACACAACACCTGTAATAGAACAAATAGAAAATAATGTACCAAAACTTACCCTAAACGAAGAAAAGAGAAGATGATAGAAGAAACTAGCACTTTGAATGTGGTTCCAGGAATGATATGAGAATTACTAGCCACAAAAAGGATATGTCGATGTTGAAAACAGGTGTGGTAGTGACCTTACCAGTTTCAAGGGCCCAAGTGGACTGAGGGGGCAGTTCAAGGCCAACAGTACCTGGGTTAAGTTCTTGGTGGGTGCCATGTAGAGGTGAATGCTCTGTGCAGCAGAATGGGTGCTTTCAATGAGCAGGTCAGAGCAGTCCCAGGATTGCTTCACTCGAGCCAGGCCGAGTCAGGCTGTAGCCACTCGTAGGGGTCGATGAGTCACGCTCCAGTGGTTCAAGTAGGTGGGCAACATTCAACAAAGTGGTGACTTTAGGGGCGTCAATGTACAGGCCGTTCAAGGGCTAGCTGGGCTGAGCCATGGTTGCAACCCCTGGACAGATCAGTGTAATTCACCAGTGATTCAGATGGGGCCCAGAGTTGAGCAGTTGATTCAGGCCTAGCAGGTGACAGGCTTAGATAGGGCAAAAGGCAGCGTCAAGATGGTTCAAAGTACAAGCAATTTTCCAACTTGGTGGAGGTGCGCAAATGCCAGCGCTGGCACCTTCCCTCTCATTCACAGTGCAATAAACACAGAGTGACTGGTTTGATAGAACAGAGAGCTTCTGCTGGTCTGGTCATCCAGCTGCTGTGAAGCCCGCTCAGGTTGACTTGCAGACAGAATGGATCCATCCAGGGTCTGCTCTCCCAGCTTCAGGAGATTCTGGTACAGAATGGTAGGTCCTAGTCCACTGCAAAGGTCACACCCGATGTGCCCCGGAAGTGGGTAGAGGGCAGACCATCCTTGCGCCTTGGACAGCTCCTTCTTCACCTCATTCTAAGGGCTTTAAAAAGCACAACTTTCCCAAATTAAGTCCATTGAGTTCTCAGGTGAATCTTCGTGTCTTGAGAGGATCTGAGAGGACCTGAAAGAATCAAACGAAGGGGTGGGAGACCCCAGGTGATTTTCCTAAGGCTAGCCCAACATAGTGGTCCAATCCCTGTTCTTGAACTGAGTGGACCTTTTGATGTCACACTAAAAAAGTACTTTGCTCCAGATGAAGTGGAGGGAACAGGACAGATAAAGAAACAGAGAGAAACAAGATAGTGGGAGTCTCCTTCCATTGAAAAGGTCATCCTGCCAAATCTAATCCCACCCCTTTCCCACTAAGAACAAAGGCCCTTAGAGATGCAGGACCCTGCTGTGAGGCTACTCCTTTTGAGGTATAAGGTAATAATGTCCCCGTACATAATGTCCCCATACACAATGTCACCAGGAAAAGACATTGGCGACTATATATATGGTTACATTATGTATGGGGAAGGGTTGCAGGGATGTCCCCTGCTCCACTTGTAAAAATTAAAATGTGTGTGAGTCCCGCATGTGCAATGTAATAATGACTCTGCAAAAAACGACTGCATTTTTGCAGGGGCATTATAACATGAAACCCCTTTTGAATGGGTGTGCTCATTTGATTCCCAGGCCAGGAGAGCTGCCTTTGGTGGAAGGTGTTACCTGCCCTCACAAAGAGATCAAAGAAGAGACCTGGTCCTCCAGGTTCCTGTCCTGCCATTTGGCAGTCTCCATCCGGCTGCCCCAAATAAACATCACAGCAGCTGGCACATGTGCGATATCAATTGGGATGTGGTGGCCATTATCATAAGTAGTACCATGCTGTATGCCTAAACTCAAGCATAGCTTTATTTAGAGTTTACCCTACCACCAGCATGGGTACTAAGGATCATCGTAGTTTTGGTACGGGATGGGTTATATCTTAAATGCCGCTCCTGCATGGCAGAAACATGTCTATTGCTGTGACTGTCGAGTGGGCATCTTCTGAACTTTGATCTGCTCTAAGCCACAAGCAGAACAGGTGCTGCGGATCGGGCTACTGATGCAACATGGCACAATTACACTTTGATTTTGGCATGGAGTTGATGAAAAGTGAAATCTGGTTAGCAGATTATCCTTTTGGCAATGGAATTACCCACATCATTTTCTGTATTAACAAAAATCACAAAAGCCAGGGATTTGCACCCTTCACACTGTGTACATTCTAAAATGTGACATACGTCATGCTCAGGAATTGTTTACAGAAGCAGGACATTGTTCAAAGGGGACCCATGATATTAAAGATATGTCTCAAAGAAAGCACACATTAAAGTAAAGTAAAAAAGAGATGAAGACCGTAAGTATAAGGGGGCTTTGAGAAACTCTAATATCACTTCCCATTGCACATTTTACATAAACCAGTAGATGGGTGACACTGAGAAATGTAGCAGCTATCATTTATCTTGAAATGTTGTTCTTGCTATAAAAAATATTGGTGTGAGGTAAGATACATACTAATACTAACAAGACCAGCACCATAATTACACTATTTTATTTTACATAACTAGTTCTTTTTATTGCAGGTGTGTTGCTTGGTAGCACAGTAAATGCTCCTATCAACAGCATGTAAATAAACAAATATGAAGCCTAGCACACAAGCACAGATCTCTGCAACAAGTGCTTAACTCACTGAGCTATCTTCTTCACCATGGTGGAACTCAAACTAATCAATGGTCATTTTAACTTTGATTATCACAATGTATTAATGTATTCCCCAAACATAGATGGAATCACCACAAAGGTTGTGCTGTAGTGAATGCACAAACTGGGCATTTAGAGGTTCTGTTGATCTGATATGAACTTGGTTGCAATACCTTCTCAGTGCACTATGCATTATCATGATGTATTTATGAAAAAAGTGTAACAACTTCTTTGCTGGGTAGCCGGGCGGAGGTCCCTCCCACAGTGCAACATCTCATTGTATGCAGACAAATAGATCACACTCCTTTTGTTGTGAACCATCACCTTAGCTAGGTGCTGATTGAGATTTACAAGGTGCTAACGGCTAGGGTGTAGATGCCAGCACTGCAAAACGCACACTCGCAGAGAAGTAAACATGTCAGTGTTCTTCTTATCAAAATGCCAACTTTGTGTGGCAATGACTAATGCGAGATTTCATCCTATGTCCGTTTATTAAATATTATCAATGAAATCCTTCACACACCAAAACATATTTATTGTGCATTGGGTCAACATAATTTCCATTACAATTACTTTCCTGTTATATCTGGGAATGTGGCCTATCTGTCACCTGGTTTTGTTTTCTCTTGCAAACACAGGCTCCAGGGAGGTTACCCCAGGCATAAAAGACTGTGGGCCTCATCACGAGTCTGGCGGTAACCCTTAAATGCGGCAGTAGCGCTATTACCGCTGCATTTAAGGGTCCACCAGATCATGGCCTTGGCGGATTTCCCACCAGCTTTCAGCTGGGGGAAATCTGTGGCAAAATTGCCGATTTTCAGTGCTATTACCGCCGGCGGGAAATCCGCAGGCGGTAATAGCGCAAATTTTACCCATTGGGCCCAATGGGGAATGAGAAATTCCCGAATGGGCCCAATGGGGAATGAGCAATAACCCTTCCACCAAACCTGTGATCCGGCACTAATAGCGCCGGGGGGTTTGGCAGTAGAGCTATTAGCGCCGGCGCTAATAGCGCTGGCGTTACCGCCCAACTCGTGATGAGGCTGTGTGTGTGGTACAAGGCTCTTTACAAAAAATTGGAAGTCAAAGACACAATTTAGCTGTTACCAGCATGCTGTGCGAAAGCTACACTCAGCTGCTTTCAGAATTGTTGCCATCTCGGGCTATGAATCCCTGCTTTCTGAAATCCAACACTTATTTATGGACCCCATAGGAGACGGAGCACCCTCACTTTGTGCCTTGCAGGATCAAGGGCTCAAGGGGGGACTGCCACACTAGAAATACATTTTTTTTCACTAATGTGAGGAACTGCCAATGCCCTCCTCCTCCAATTTGACAACCACATTTCTTCCTCAAACAAGCATTTTTTTAAATCTATGACTCATGTTATTTTTGTCACTTTGAACCAATCTGGCGCTTAAGTAATCAGGGGTTACACTGTTCAGCTAAACGGTACACATTTTATCTGCATCTGAAAGGATGAAAAGCTGAGTAGGCCCTGTTGGGGTTCAGATTCAGAAACGGTGTCCTGCAGGTTATAGAGTTCAAGGAACATTTCCTTTAACTTTGTGTATATTGTTTGTACTCAGAGCAGGTTATTACAAATCCAACGTAATACAAAAGGTGAACTGTTACTACCTGTCGCCCGTATCCTGTCAGATAAAAGCTGATATTTGAGATAGATGGTGCCAGAGCCCCCTCAAACATGCACTAGTGCACACATAACAATCTGGCCTTGGGGCTGTGTAAGCCAAATCTGAGAATCCTAGAAATGATGGGAAAATATTAGCACACAGAACCCCCGCTGGCAGCTACAGTTTCACATCTCATTCCACATAATTGTACTTTTAGACATGGATAGATGCAGAGATTGGTCCAGAACAACACTGTGCTGATCTGATACTGAAGATAGGATTTAAATCAAAGTGTCTGCATGTTAAACTCAGTAATGTGGGCACTAGGCCACACATCCCAATTTGTCGTCAGTGGGACTTGGGCACAGATGACACAAGTGCTGTGCTAATAAAAATCTACAACACAACACATGATGAACCCCCACCTAACGAGGCCACCCTGCACTGTGAAGTTCATGGCAGTTTCCAGCTCAGACTGGCCCTCCTCTTGTGATGACCCTGCATGGATGATGAATGTACCAACTTTCCCCAATTGACTGACCATTTGTCTCCATCACCTCAAGCCTTGAGGAGTAGTGACTCAAGTAAGCGCTCCTCAGGCTCCTAGCTGGCTGTTCTTCTGTGGCAGGTAGGTGGTAGGAAGCAAAGTGAAAGTGCTGATTATGTGGGGCAGACAAACAATAGCAGTAGTGGTGACCAGCTACACCATGTACTGAGGGAGGGAAGAGGCATAGCAGCCCCTTCAGTCAATCTGCTGCAGTGTGCCAGCTGCACAGGATGAGGGGAAGCATCTGATCTAAGCCAGACAGGAATCAGGATAGAACCAGGGCCTGCTGCTTCTCAAAGCGTGGGCCTGCCTGCTCACTTTTGCACACACGGCTGCACCCAGCTGTCAGGAAAGGCAGAGAGAACAGTGACAAATGATTGGCCCACTGCAGGGAGGGATGGAGCCATAAAAAACATGAGCACTTCCTTGTCAATCATCATTATTGTTTTTTAGTTTGGGCTATTAGGTGGCACTTTAGCACCTATAAGCTGAAACGATTGCATTACATAGAAATGGCATATAAGGAGGGACACAAAGCTTGTAGGTGTTGTTTGGTTATTTGTCCACCAATAGACTCCCAGGGTCATGCTTATCCCTAAGGCATTCCCACTGAGTTGCTGCTCTTCCTCGCGCAAACACCTAGTCATTAGAGCTCTTTTAGCTTGTTTTAACTAAGCTTAACATCAAACTTTGCACCAAGGCACCTGCCAGTTTTTTCGCAAAGCAGTCTTCTAAGATTGAATGGTTTAATTGGAGTAATAAACACGCTACTGGTGTGATGTGGTGTGATAAAAATTTCTTAACCAGGTCTGTCTTCAGCCACTTGATTTATAAGCACTATGCATGTCCTTCACTAAAGGTCTGTTGAAAACAAGCATTATTTTGTCTTGTGTATAAGTATTAGCATTTGAAAGCACTGCTACCAGATGCCCAGGTACTCACACCATTTTGCACATGCTACGATTAATAGCCAGTTAATACTACTGCGTCAGTGCCTGGAGAGTGCTTTTCCTATGCCTACACAAAAGCCCAAACTTTTGGAATTGCAAATTATTGTTTTCTAGTTCCTGGCTGTCATACCCGCTCTGGCGCCAGCAGCGAGAAGCATGTGTCCAATCAGAAAACTGATTGGTTAACATGTCGTGGAGGCTGCACAGTCCGGGGGAGCAATGAATCATCTCATTAGTTTGGGCTTTTAGGTAGCAGAGCCACCTGTAAGCCCAAACTATTGCATTATAGTTCACATAGGGAGAAATGGCATCTAAGGGGAGACAAAAAGCTTAAAGGTGTTATTTGGCTATTTGCCCACCCATTGACTGTCCATAGCTATGCTAATCTCTACGGCCCTCCCAGTTCCTGAACTCCCCACCCTCCTGAACACCTCCTCATGGTAACTCGTTCAGCTTGCTTTAATCAAGATTTATCATCAAACATCAAGCTCAAAGTGCCCGCCAGTGTTTTTTCAGAGCAGTCTTCTGAAAGTTAATTGGCCTCTTTAACTGTTTGGAGGTAATACCATTACTGGCACCTTGTCTGCTGGAATTACCAGCAGATTACAGGTGCCGGTAAGGACGGTAAATCCATGGGGGGATTTGCCGGTCTTACCGGCACCGGTAATTCTGCTGCTGGCAATAATAGCAGTTTTTGATGGAGGGGTGCCGGTATGACCTACAGCTCTGAGCTTACACTAATATTTACCAAAATCCCCAGGAAGGTAAATGATTTAACGTTGGCAACCTATTCTTTATTTAGGAACCATTTTCTCAAACCCGTTTCTTACCCTGTGCTGGTTCAAAGACAAGGATTTCAATTTTTGGTACATTTATCCTCAGCTGTAATGCCGCCAATTGTCGCTGAAGACCTATTGGTGTCTGGTCTGTAAGGACTAGGTACTCAGCCTACAGTAGGTGACCTATCAATCGCCCATTAAAGCTTGGAAAGAAAGATCTTGATTTCTCCAGGGTCTCTGCCAGATCTGCCCCAAACAAGTTTAAAAGTGCTGGTGTCAGTGGGCAGCTTCCTTTTAAACACCTACTTGTTGGAATTGATCTTGATAGACTACCCACATTGTCTAACCTAACTTTTAGCGAGGTTCCAGAATGTAAAGCCTTTATTGCAAGCATTAGTCCAACTGGATATCCACAGGAAGCCAGTGTAAACCACAAAAGTTCTCTGTCAACTGAGTCGAACGCCTGTTCTAAATCAACAAAGACTGAGAAAATTCTCCACCTCCCACTGAGACTGCACAACTTCAAGATGTTTAACCAAAAAACATTCACACGTGTGCCGACTTCTTTCGCAAAACCTGATTGGTAGTAGTCAAACATACCCATCGCCACTACCCAATCAGATAACATTGTCAACAACTGTGAAGCAAATAGTTTGCTAACATCGAGAAGGGTGATTGGGCAGTAGTTCTTGGGTTTTGCCCATATCCCCTTCTTGAATATTGGCACTATGATAGGAGAGGAAGTGGGAGGCAAATGGTTTTGGTGGCCAAGTCTGTCCATTGTTTCCATTGAAGAGGTGGAGCGTTTTACCTGCCTGCAACAACATTGTATAAATCCCCCAGTATAGCACCAAGTGCAGCACAGAGAGGAAGTGGGAGCTAAGTGGTTTTTGGTGGCCAAGTAGTGTTTCCATTGAAGAGGAGGAATGTTTTGCCTACCTGCAAGAACAATTTATGAATCCCCCAGAATAGCGCGAAGCGCAGCGCAGACAGGAAGTGGGAGGCAAATGGTTTTTGGTGGCCATGTCTTCCTACTCTTTCTATTAAAGAGGAGGAGCCTTTTGCCCGCCTGCAAGAACATTGTATAAAGCCCCCAGTATAGCATGGAGCGCGGCGTAGAGAGGAAGTGTTTTTGGTGGTTTGCAGTGTGTGCAGTGAGCCAAGCCACTTTGTAAGTCCACTGTCCACTCATTCTTAGACTGTGACTGTAGACTACTCGCTAATGGCAGTGTGTGCTCATTGATCCGCCCTTTGCAGCCAGGTGGTTTAAAGTCAACTGTCTTGTGCCTGGGGTTTTGTGGTCTCTATCAGTGCCTATTGCTGGTGGTCCAGGAAAATCTTGTTTCTTTTGGCTTCCCAAGTGAACCACCACAAGGATTTGTCAGGACACGTAGTTTGAGTGCCCTGATGGCTCCCTACTCTACCTTTACGGCGATTGTGTTTACTTTGCCGTTTTCATTAATTCATCTCTTTTTACCTTGTGGGCCGCAGGGAAGAGATTGACTAAGGTTGCCCCTTAAGCCATCGGGCATTCCCTGCCCGCCCGGGGCTACTGGTTTGGACCAGTATCTCCACTGACCCGGCTATTGCGTTTTGCTTCATTTTTGCTGTATTTTTCTTTTTTTGGAAATTGGAATTTGTCTGGAATTCTGTTTACTGGACTGATGACTATTTGGGACAATTGAGACTCACGTGTCTTAGATTTTTTATCTAAAGTGGTGCATGTCTGTATAGGTTTTTTTATACTACATTTCTATAGTTTTATAGCTTTAGAAGTTTTTTTTTTTAAAACTTGACAAATTGAGAATAATTGTGATCTGTGAATTGTTTTTAACACTGGTTTTAGTATGTTCAAAAGAAAGGCTTTGGACAAGGCTGGGCCTGGGAAGACGGCTACGAGTGCTAAAAAATCCAAGCAACTTAAGTCAGCCCAGGAACAAGTAAGAGCTAAGTCACATTTTACGCACATTTCCTTGGACTTTTATTTGAAAGATATGGCTCGGAAAATTGAAATCCGTATTTAGGTAACGGAAAAAAATCCATCTGGAATGCTTCTTCTGGTACGGAGGTTCACACCGAGGGTCAAACCAAAGGGCATATTGAAGTAGTAGCAGTGCTAATTTGAATATGAATATGGTTTGGGGGAAAAGAATAGCCAAATAAATGTAGACAAGGCTAAAGATGGTCTGGAAATAGTTTCATGTGACAGTCTGGAGGTCTACATGGGGGGACTCGGTAATACAGAAGGTGTAGCGGAAGTAGACACTGGAGGGGGAGGGGGGAACTGGAGGTACAGAGGGAGGGTGCCCACACATCTTCAGAGAGCTGCAAAGGCTTGGTAAGGGTGGTAACAAAGGAATCTGGTAGAGAGGAGGACAAGTCTTGGTTGGAAGCTATATTGGATGAAAGGCTTACAGCCCTATACCATCTGTTTGCTAATTGGAGTAAGGGCCCCCCTGGAGACGAATCTAGAACCAGCTTGTAAGATGAAGGGGGAAATGAATCTCCAGGCAATCTATGAGCAGCTCCAATCCTTCACCATTGGGGTAATGAACACTATTGCTCTCTTGGATGACTTCATTACGGAACTTAAAAGATAAGTTGAGGAAAGTAATTTAGAAAGGGCTAGGGTCAACGGTAGGGACTGTTATGGTGCAGAGCCAAGAAAGGGCCGAGGGGGAGGGAGGCCAGGATAGAGGATCTGAATGTTGAAGAGGAGGGCCCTTCAAGGTCGAATTCTTTGGTTACAAACTTGGGACAAGGTCGTAGCCCAGTGATCGAAGCGGGAGCGGTTAAGGGATCTCTTTTGGGGGATCTAGGGGTTGGAATATTACAAGGGAGTGTGGTGTTATGAAGGAAAATAGTATTCTAAACCTACCCCCTCGAGCAGCCACATTAGTGGGGGTAATAATGGGTGCAGCAGGGTTGCCAGAGGATGGGTTTGAATCCACAATCTCCCTGATGAATAACACAAGTCATTGGAACAATGAAAACCTGATGGGCCCATTCATCGATCCTAGTCTTGTCTTGATGGCTCGGAGGGTAGGGTGGATTGGTGCACATCGAAAATCGGTAGAGGGAGACTGCATTGCAGTCTCCTTTTTGAACCCATTAATTGTCAATTATCTGATCAATTCTAATCTGTCTAGAGGGCTCAAACCAAACAGCCACAGACTTTATAGAAGGTTATTCGCTTTAGATGTTTTCTATTCATCTTTGGCTTCTGAACAGGAGAATGGTCTGAGGGAGAAGGTATGGAAGAAGGGAGAGTGGTTGGGTGTCCCCCCTCAGGGATCTTCCGAATTAAACTTCTCCCCTATTCAGAATTCTGGGACCAGGATTAGCTCCAGCATAGCAAGGAAGATAGTGAAAGGCAAGGGGGTTGTTCCACAGGGTGTAGTGAACTCTAACCAGTTCGACCATCACTGGTCTATTGAAGAGATAGATTGATGGACAGATCGCGCCCCCCACTGTAATAGAGCTTGTGGAAAGTGGAGTAGGGGGGTGCCATGAGCACTGAGAATGAGAAAGGTTCAGGTGTACATGGGGATGCACTCCCGGTGGTGGGTTTGTTGTCCTGGAAAATAACTGGGGCTAGAGGAAAATTTGAGAAGGAAGATATTTTCAAAGCCCTATGAAATTATCCTTCTGTAAGAAACGTGGGCATTGGAAACCCCCCTCCTAGATGGATATGTATCCTATGGGGTCCATAGAAGAAAAATGGTAGAGGTAGATGCTAAGGGGAAATGGCCATATTCGTGAAGGCCTCATTGGCCTGTAAGGTTAAGGTAGTAGACATTAAGCTGGACTACCTACAGATGTTGTGAATCTCGCCACCTAAGGGGGATCCGGTAGCTCTTCTCAATTTTTACAATAGTCCCCATAAGCCTGATATGAACAGATTGGAAGACCGTCAGGCCTTTATTGATCAGCAATTGAGTAGGGGGAACAGACGTGTTAACTTTGTTTGGGGTGAAGATTTTAATGTTAGAATGGGCATTGACTATCGGGTGATTTGCTTGTTTTACAGGAGGATATATCGCTAAATATTCTGAAACCACTAATGAAGGATGACCAGGTGTATGTGAAGGGTTTGCAAATCTGTGTTTGGCTTATTGAATGGGGGATGTGGTCTGCAAATGGCCGTATAGCGCCTGATATTCCAGACAACCAGACTTCCAATAACCATTTGGGTTCCTCAACAATAGACTTTTGTCTCTCAGTGGAATTGTGGGATAGGATAGTGGCCTTTGGAGTGGTGGCGGACCCAATTAGCGATCATAACCCAATTGGTTTGAAACTCAGGGGAGTAGTAGGAGTGGTAGGTCCCCATGACAGCTCCACTTGTTTGGTAAATATGGAAGACGTGTCCAAGAGGAGAATCAATTGGGCAAGAATGTTGCATCTTGACATCTTGGCAGAGAAAATCCCTCATATCCAGGGCATCTTAGAATGCTTATCCAATCCTGAGTGGATAGTGGAACACTTCACTAATGTACTGGGGGCACTTACAAAAGGTTTTGCGGTGCAGTGCTCACGGATAGTGAACCCTTGTAAGAGGGGGTGGTTTAATAACTCTTGTATCCTCGCAAAAAATATACTGTTGATAGTACTGAAATCACCGGGCAGCTCTACGGGGGAGATCACCCAGGTTAGAGCTAATTATCGTTTGGTGCTGGAGAAGAGGAAACTAGAGCTTGAAGTAAAAGCATGGAAAGAATTTTTGGAGGCTTTGAAGTCGAGTAACTCAAAAGCATTCGGGGAATTTGTGAATGGGGGACCGGAATATAAACCCATGGCAAGATCAAGGGATACACATGTGGAACCGGCAGTGTGGGTGGAACATATTATCTTACCTATTTTTAAAAAACGGGATCCAGTGAATCCAATGTGATATAGACCGATTCCCCTACTGAATACCTTGTTCAAAATATTTGGGAGGGTGCTCTTGGGGTATATAGAGTCTAGGCTAACAGAGGGTGCAGTGCTTTCAGAAATACAGTTTGGTTTCTGTCCTGGGGTAGGAACCATGGAACAGAGTTTGATCTGCATCTCCTATTAACCAATTCCGTCTTGCATTCATGGACCTGAGAACGGCCTTCAACAAGGTGGATAGATCAATATTTTGGGACATGCTTGGGTCCATGTGCTGCCCGGAGAAAATTGTGAGTGTGTTATGAGAACTTCACCGGGAGAAACTTTCCGGTCCCGACTTACGTTGATGACACATTGCTAATAGCCAGGACCCCAAGGGCTCTTCAGATTTTGATAAATGCCTAAGTGACTTTTGTGAATAACTTGGGACTAAAAATCAACACTTCGTAATCAGCAGTAATGGTGTGCGGGGCATCAAGAGATTGGTGAAGATGTGTCCTATGGTTTGTAACGTGGATATTATACCTAGAGTTAAAAAATGTGACTATTTGGGGATCAAATTCTCAGAGTCGGTTACGGGCTGAGCGCACGTCAGCCAATAATCCTTGAAGATGACCAATATGTTGGAGGTATTTCCTGCTTCCTGTCCCGCTGCCAGGGACAACCCCAGGACCTGGTTTTTAAAGTTTGTGCTGCGCAGACCAAGGCTGCAACAAGATATGAAGCACCGTTGTGGGGCTATACCAAAGCACAAGAGTTACAAGTGAAGGTAAACAAGTTCTTTAGAAGGCTATTAGGACTGCCGGGATCTGCTGCTTGTGTCCTAGTTCCCAATGGAGTTCTGTGAGGACCAATGGTCACTAGCTCCGATTATTTGTTGGCTTCACCTGTGGGCTAATGACTGTTCCACTTTATGTCACTTCATTATCAGGACCGTCCTGGATAGGGCAAATTGGCCTGGCTAGCACTTATTGTTGAGTCCCTGCCCAAAAGTAATATTCGGGTTCTCTCTCCTCCAGCCAGTCTGCTGACCTCTGGGCCATTGTGCTCTTATAAGCACATTTTGAATCTGACAATGGAACTTGAACTTAATCGGGACAAAAATCATGCCATAATAAGTAGAATGAACGAGATTCAGTCATACCTTCTCCTGAGCTCTAAAAGGGGAGAGCGTTGGCTGATCACGTGAACCAGATATCACTGTCTACAGCTCAGGGGAAATACCGTAAGATGGCCAGGGTATCCCAATACATCAAGTTGTCCAGCCTGTGGGGTGGATAGAGAGGATATGAAGCACCTTATATTGTTTTGACCAACGTATAGTGACATTAGAAGGTCTACTATTTTCCCGGTCCTCAGGTCAACGAATATTTGTTCCCATTGGCCAGCTTTATTATTTCTTTTGGCCACAGATTCTGTATTGACAGCTTGGGCATTTTTGTCCTTTTTGAAACGACCCATGTACCAGAGAAAGTGGATTTTGGCACAACTGTGATGATTCTTTTTATGCTACTGGACATGAACTGCAGTTATTTTCTTTTTGAACAACTTTGTATTTATAATGTATTGACTATGGAGTGAACTTGAAGCGTGGATATTGTGGTTTTCTAATCGTGATGAACGTTTTTTTTTTAAATTGCATGTGTTACTGTTTTTCTGTGTTTGATGGATGAATTTATCTGAATAAACACATTGACTGACGGACTGAAAATTGGCACTATGATAGATGTTTTCCATGAGGACAGTATATTCCTCTGTCTGATGATCTCTTTGAACAATGCCATTAGAAATTCAGACCAAGCATTTAGTTAGTAAGCCCATCCGGCCCCAGGGCCCATGAGTTACTTGCCCTTTCTATCAGGGTAAACAGGTTCTCCTTTTCAAATAAAAGGTTCCAGTCTAGCACCCTTGAATCACAGTAGGGTTCTTCAGTCTCGTTGGGCAAGTCAAACAGTCTCACGAAGTGCTCTACCCATACTGGTTACAACACTGCATTTGAATGAGGGGCCTGTTGTGGTTTGCTCACTGAGTTGATATATTGCCAAATTTTATTTATTTTCTTCTTCCTTATTTTTGACAGTATGTTCTCTGCATCATTCTTTTCTATCCTCCACTTATTTACTTTCTCCCAATTTCTATATTTTTGGTTCTGCTTTTCCAAGAGTGCTAGTTTATTTCGTCCTTTCACTCAGTTTTATTCGCTTTAGGTCAGCTCTAAGGGCCCTTTTTTCATGTACCACAGAGTTGTTGTAAGTGCGTTTACTAGCAAAATCCATCCTCCTGTTTACACCAACCAAAGATGTAAATTGCATTAAGAATCACAGATTCTGCATGATTTTGCCTTCTACTTTATCTCCTAGTAGGCTTTTGTGTAAATCTGCTATGTTTTGTGCATTCATGTTCAGCATGTTGTGGCCTTGCACCACTTGTTACAATTAACTCCTGTGAAAGATTAACTTGTTTTCAAAATGCTGCAATCTAAGGATAGTCAAAAAATGACAAGAAAAGAGAAAAGATAATTAGGGTAAAAAGGGGTAAAAAGCAGGAACAATTAGAGGGTTAAAGCGCCAAAGGTTCTTGTAGTTACTTTTCACTAACAAGCACTCGTAGCAATGTGGCAATAAGACCCACTGACTACAATGTTTTGTTTGGAGGTGAACATGTACTTGTTTTTGGAAACTTGTTACAATGAACTCCAGTGAAATGTTGACCAGTTTTCAAGATGCTGCAATCTAAGGATAGTTAAAACAAAATTTAGGGAATATTGTAAGGTTAACCTTTGGAATTGTTATGAATTCCAGGAACTTACCATTAATAGGAGGCAATCTGCAGACTTGGAGTATGCAGACATGCTTAATATGATTCGTACAGGTGTTCCTGAGGGGAATGTGAAAGCAGTTTAAAGGGAAGACTGTTTTCTAACATGTGTCATGCAGATTGCACTGCATCTGATGTTATGTTGACTCTTAAGGAAAGAAACATTTCATGTGTTGCTTTGATGTGTACAGAGTGTAACAAGTTCAATTCTACAGTTCTGCTGTCTGAGAAGCAAAATATTCTTGAGAAATAAATTGTGTGATGTTTTATATCAGTGTGTTGTGCCGTTAACGTGGGAAACAAGTGCAAAAGCTTGACGAGTTCAACTATAGAATTCAATTTCTAAAACAGCAGTTCTAGAAGCAGTTTTAAAACTGTGCACCAATGCACGAGTAATGTTAAAGAGGAACAGAAGTAAATTGGCTTGTCTGTAATGACTCTATTTATGTATTTTATTTATTTATTGTTCACCTGCTAAGCGCTTATGCTATTTAGTAATGTTCTGTTTCAAAGAGTCACACACCAAGCTAGATAGCAAAAAGGGTTTAAAGAATGCTTACTTAATGTTTACCTCACTAGATCTTTGAACAACCTTTATTTGCTTAACCCAGGACATTTGGAGGATATTATGGTCACTTGCTTTAGTAGACACAACTTCAAAATCTTGTAATTAATGGTAAGAAATTCCCACTTACAAAGATGTAATCTGTTATAGCCTTCTTACAACCACTTTCCTAGGTTGCTCCACCTGGAATGTCCCCATCTACCAAACCATTAAGCATATGCAGATTCCTGCATGTAGCTTCTTCCACGCACAAACATTTCCTTTTGTCAGTGTTGTTTGGTTTCACCTCTTTCCCATCTTTAATCTTAGTTACCAATCCCAAATCCAATATTTTGAAATCTCCATGATGATAATATTATGGTCCTGAGTACATTAAGAACAATCATTTATAGTAACTACCAAACTTTCAATAAACTCTTCATCCTCAATACCTTTTGGGTGGTTATATGTTTTTATATATCGAAACTTGCATATTGAAAGTAATATTTACAGAAAAATGTATACCAAAAACATGTTTATCGAACTGCTATTAACAAAATGAAAACAGTTAATATACCAAATCATATTTAATGAAAAACACCAATATCGAAAGTACATGGAGACAGTTGAGAAAAGGGCCCTCATAAAGAAGAATCTTTGAATACACAAGAAACGGTAAATGCGAACGTTCAGAGTGAATTCACTAGAGTGACTTGGCTAATGAGAGTGCCAGAGAAGATTCATTTCCCAAAACAGAATTCCTCTAAACAAATATACAGGTAAGTTTAAAACAGTAAGACTGCAGTAAAAAATAGAGATTTAAAACATTACAGTGCGCATTAGATAATTTATCATGATTCTAAAATACAATTTTGCTAAGTAAAACGTACTTTCATTTCATTTTATAGTGAGACATGATGAGTGAGATTCTAGAATATATAGCATCAAAAAAAGGGAAAAAACAACTTGTTTTAAAAGGATTCATAATGAACAAGGAGAGACAAAACAATGACAGAATATACTGGAAATGAACCACAACAAAAAATGCAAGGGAAGAACAGTAACATATAGGGAGAAAATACTACATGAAGTTACAAACAACTACCTACCGAACAGCACAAAAGTACTAATTAAAAAGAAAGTTACAGGAATAAAGATGCTTGTTGAGTGTAATGAAGACGAGCCAAGTGGCGCAATAGTCAAACGGGTATGCAAAGATCTCCCATTTCACATGGCAGGCCAAATGGCAAATATGGAACTTTTACAATGACAATTGTGTAAATACAACCAAAAAAAAAGAAATTTCCACCTGCTCCTGAACGATTTCAAGATGTGAAGATACCCCCAAAAATGTTGTTCACAGCAAAAAATGAAAACCTTTTGCTATTGGATACAGAAAACAAAGAGCAATGATTGCTAATATTCTGAACATCCAAAAATATAGAGTATTTGAAAACAGCAAGGCATGTTGATGCAACACTTAAAGTATGCCCAAAACCTGTCGCTCAATTTTACACAGTGCACGGAATGCTAGAAGACACTTATGCCATCAAAATCAGAGGAAAATCATAATCACATTTATCGATGTATATGTCAAACAATCACTCCCAATACACTGAAAATAGTAGTATTAGATTTTGAATTACAGCATATCAAGGCACTAAATGACATTATTCCAAAAAGTAGAATTCAGTGTTGTTTTTTTTTCTTCATTTTACTCAATCAGTGTGGTGCAAAGTTCAACAAAATGGAATGCAAACTCAGTATATGGATGATTTAGAATGTAAACACAACATTTAACTTTTTGCATTAGCATTTGTACCTGTGAATCATGTCCAGGAATACTAAGAACATTTAAAAAAACATTGTTTTAAACAAAATGAGCAATAGTTTGAACCACTTTTAGATTATTTTGATTCGACCTGGATTGGACAATTAACTTGTAGCAGAACACGACAAAGGGCACGATTTGACAAGAAAATATGGAATTGTTATTCATCTGTACTACAGGAACATGCACAAACAAACAATACAGTAGAAAGTTGGCACAATTGCGTAAAGCAATCTTTCAAAACCTGCAATCCAAACTTATGGTGCTTTAAAAAACATCTAAAAAAGAAACAACATCATCAAGAAATGCAAATTGCACAAATAATATCATGAGAAAAAACCCAAATACAGAGGAAAAAATATCATGACAACCAACAAGGAATGTGTGAAGTCATTCCAAAAACATGAAACAATTGCTTACTTAAACAGTTGCTTTTAAAATAAACTGTTAGAAAACTGAAAATACACTTACCATTGCTAACTCGAAAACTCGGGAGACCCAAGATTCCACAAGCAAATCTGTGCAATCCATCCATAAGAACAAAAAAACAAAAATCCAAAACCAGAAAAAAAGCCAGACAGTACAGAAAAAGTTTTTTAAAAAAACATAACAGATCCAGGACACACTCCGGAAGAACCATCGAAAAAAACAAAAAATAATCCAAGGCAAAATCCATGAATTCTGCACAAAAAAATGACATCCATCCAAAAAAGGTGGAAAACATCTAAGCAAAGTAACAAAATAAAAAGCCAAAACTCCAGAGAAAGGCTCTGTTTTCATTGACGGTAGAAATCAAAAATGGCCGAAATGGATCCTATGCAACCTAATGGAAAAAAAGGACGAAACAGCAACACCAAGTGGACAAAATAGATATTGCAACAAAAGAAACATGTATGTATTAAATAAGTTAAAATGTTAGTATATTAATAGGTTTTCAAGATACAATATTTCAATATATAAAACATTTGATACATAGGTAATTCAATAAAAGATTTTCAATGAAAGTGGTTTTGAAATAAATTCATTCGATATAAACAGTGTATACCTTTTTGGGTTCCAGTAGATGTTACATGATACATAGTAAGTACATAAGGTTGGTCTTAAACAATGTTCTCGTAACACCAGTGCTGGCATGTATGGGTTTGAATGTTTAACCACACAACTTCCAAATTAGCCCCAATCTTAAGAGCAGTCAAGAGGCCCGAAGCAGGTCTACCTCTTGAGCACTTAAAAGCAGGGTTCAAAAAGATTGCTTAGTCGTCAAGTACCGGTGCCTCACAGAGCCAGGTTTCCTGTAAGTCCACAATAGTGAATGATTCAAGGGGCAAGTTCCCCTCAGCAAAAAGATGACTGAACCCTCTTGTATTCCACGGTGCTAACCTACCCTCACTTGGCTCAACAGAGCCCTGCTGTTAATGTCCCCTTTTGTTCACTACCAAGGCTTCCAACAACCAAGCCCAAGAGTCCCCTCCCTCTAGTATTCATCTTTCTGGCTCCTCATAGTCCACTTTCCTCTGTGCACCATGTGTACTGCCCACACTTATCGCAAACAGAATTCTTTTGTTCTTTACCAAATCTTGTTTTCTTTTTTTCCAACCACTAGTGCCGTCTGGGTGTGAGGTTAACCGAAGTTCTTTATTACCAGTCTTCCCCGAACCTCTCTTAATCCAACTTCCTCATTCGATCATTGATCATTGATTTCCCCGTTTTTCCTCAGGGATAGAGGATACTTCGTACAGATCAAAACCCAGTGGGATTAAGCCCTCCACTTCTTCTAACAGCATCCCTTTCTCTAAACTGGAAGATAGATATAACAAAAGCTTATCCAGCAGATTGTCTTTTAGAAATTCGATCAATGTTATCCCTCTAGCGTCAATGGTCCTCAGTTTCGGGATAAAGCGAAATAACCTCAGCACATTATATCTCTTTAATATTAGGCTGTCACCCTTAGAAAACAATCTTTCAAGGCTTACGCAGTGGCAATTTGCATCAGACATCTTCAAAAACGTCACTGATTGTGCCTCTCTTGATAAATCTACTTTATTTACACTTTGCTCTGTTTTGCTATGTGCTGAGCCTTTCCACCCTGTCATCTTGTGCTTATTTTCCATTGTTTCGAAAGTTGAGTCTTTAACCAACTCAACCACTTTCACTTCTTCATCGTAGGGTGTAGATTTCCTTGGAATTGTTCCACTTTGTGGTAAGTCAGACCTGGTCAACTTCTGCGACCTGTGTTCTAGTATTAACAATGCTGGAGACCTATGATATTCTATGGCCTCGCTCTCCTCACCCACCTGCAGCCTTCTCATTTCACTTGACGTTTGCACCATTCTGTAAAACTTGAACACATCAAGGGTTTTCTCTTTATAAGATTGATTATCCATAGCACTTACTACTATCTATTTCTTATGGCCGTCTGATTTTCCTCATTTGTGTGGATTTATAAATCTATCAGAAGCTTTATAGCAGCCATAGGAGTTTCTTCTGCTGTGCCGATCATAACAACACTATCATCTGCAAAATCGCCATCCCCCAGCCAGGGCTCAACTGCCTTACTGTGTTTGACGTCTAAACATTTCTTCCCTTTAGATTGCTGTTTTTCCGGTGTTGGTGGGATAAACTATTGCGATTGATTTGTTGGGTGCTGAAGCCTCCCTACATAAATCTTCCACATCCTAATTAGGCTTAGCACTTAATGCTCCTTTCTCGATCATAACGTTGGTTTCATCTTTTTTTCACTTCTTTTTCAATGGATGAAAAATCACAGACGAGAAAAACCATCGCAACCTCGATTTGTAAATCTTCGGGCCGGCTAGTTGTTTCTTCTGGTCCTTACAACCAAATTACTTCAGGTCTCAAGACCTCCTACTTTCTCTGTACTTATTTGGGAGATTCTCTTCTCATCATCCTGGAGCTTATATTGATCAATTTGTAGCTTTTTCTTCTTTATTAGGCTAACATATGAAGGGCTTCATATAAAAATCAGCTTGGAAAGCAATATTGCTGACATAGTAGAGTGGTCCTTTAGGTTTTCGTTTAAGGCTTCATATAATTTTAGGAATGGTGCCAGAGTAATGTTTAGAGAAGACATTGGGGGTCATTCTGCCCCTGACGGTAGGGGGTTAACGGCACCGTTAACCCCCTACCGCCCTATTACGAGGTCCCTTCGCGGGTCCCACCAGGACCGGCTGGCTTTACCAGCCGGCCTTAGCGGGACCCGTTAAGGGACCATGGAGCTAATAACGGGCCCGCAATTTGCTAATAGCACCATGGCTTCCTCCAAACTGGGAATGACCCCCATTGTGCCGTTGTCAATACCACGACCACCAACTCCCTGACAGTGGCACTGGCACTGATAGCTTTTGTTTCCATTTCAGTACCTCACATTGGTTTTCTTCTTTTATTTTCACTGTTGAGCCGGGCCTATAAGTGGTATCAAAACTCTCAGAGGACCTAGTCTCTCTTAGTACTGGTTTCAGTAGTGGCTCTTTGTCAACACAATGCTCCATTGTACTGTGCTGTAGTCTCAATGAATCAGTTCTCTCATCAATCATAGTCTGAGTAACTGCACCAGGACCTTTCTCGTGACTTATGTTATCATTTTGAGGGGGTATCTGCTCATGTGTTTCACCAATCTGGAACTTGGAACCACCACTTCTTATTCGGGACTGGTTATCCTGAATGTCAGTGACTACATCCCTGTTAGTTGCAGAGAAATTGGCCAGGGGTCTTTAAGAGTTCTGCTACATAACCATTGCTTTGGTGATCTTTGCGATCTCCTTCCTAAGAGGGGTCACCAAATCATAGCTACATTTTTTCCAATGATAAATTTGATGGCCCTGCAATCTGGCCTTCCTCAACTATAATTGTTTTTTGCAGCATAAGGTCAGTAGACAGCGAGAGTGGCATAAGTAGAAAACATTCAATTTGTTTTTCTTTCTGTCCTGTTGCAACAATTACAATTTTAGATTGTAGTTGACTGAAGCAGCTCCAAGTCTGCAATCTCTTCAGTTGGTTTTCCAATACTTGGGACTTTGGAGAAAAAACTTTTTTTTGTTGGAAGGAATTCAACAAGCCATGAAATATTGTTCAGTGGTGCAGCTCTTTCTGGAACAGGTCTTTTTTTATAACAGACGAGGATGGCACTTCAATCTTTGACTCTGCTGTGCAGTTCACTTGCTCAGATTCAAACTTCTCCTCGTCTGTGTTGTCACCATGCATTGGAGGGTTTGGAGCCACTTTGTCCATTTCATCGCTGTTAGCGACTCTCCCAAATAATGAGCTAGTCGTTGCCATATGAAGCAAGGGAGAGCACAACCCCTCCAAATTGGGGTCATTGTGCAGCCCTCCACCCTCACTGCATCCAAGCTTTAACAATTGCTGCTCAGGTGTTTTATTTTTTCTGTAGCCTGCAGTCATTTTCATACACCTTTCCACCCCCAGCACCCTCGATATGTCAACAAGTCCAATATTAGGCACTCTATATTGTATGTTGCTATGTTTGATTAAATATCGGTGTTAATACGGGACCACTTGCTCCAAGCTTCAATGAATGACATGCATTACGTACCAGGGTTTTCTCTTCCAGAGTTCCTGGTTTGCGCTTTGAGCATTTCACTGGCTGCCCCGCCTAGGCCATTTTTCACGTTTTCACTGCATCCGAACCAACTGGAACAAACCCACCCCCGTGTATTGAGTCCTGACATAGTTTGGCGCTCCAACATTTTTCACTTGGGTTAGCATATAATCACTGGTAACAGGTCACTACCGCAAATCACACTCCTTTGCAACTCTGTGCATGCTCTGCGCTGTAGGGGTGATTTTGAAGCAGCTGGTAAGTAGAGCTGGAAGAAGAACTTTCCAAATGTTGATTGTCCAGCACAAACAGCAGGTAACAGGTCACCACGACAGACCACACGTGTCTGCACACTCCAAATGCGTATTTCTTAGGCAATTGTTAACTAGTAATTATCAAATTTTGTAGCAATAACATTTCTAAGTTTGTTAAGCCGTATCTCTCTGTGGTGTAATTGATTAGAATCAATATTGAATGCCATCCCACTTCTTAGTCTGTTACCACTCTTGTTCATTCAAGAATCTCCTTCCACCACCTTCTTACTATAGAATACTCCATAAAGAGGTGTTTGTGGGTTCCAGGCAATGCTTTACATTTCAACCAAAGTTCCTGGGTTCCAGGCAATGCTTTACATTTCAACCAAAGTTCCTATTTGCAATGTTTAGCTTTTTCATGTTTTCTAGGGTTCAGTATAATCTACAAAAATGTCGACAGTTGCATTGAATGCCCATCTATGTCTATCCTTAATTTGGCTATTAATTGCAGTCACAAAGACCATTTCTCAGTTCTTGTACCTTGCCCTAACTCCTTCCTCCAATAGGCCAGCTTCAGATAACAGCGTGTGATGGCAGTGTGGGCAGGAACATCTAATTGCGAAAGTACTCTGTAAAGATGTTTTTTCACATATTTAATGTTTGAGGCAAAGGTAGATAAAGCCACATGCTCGATTTCTGTGGTCAAGTGTGAAAGTTGAAATTAAAACCCAACCTTGCAGATTAAACAATCAGACATTTTAACACAGGAGTGAATCTTACTAGACTGCATTCAACAGTTGTAGGGTGACTGCTCACAGTTGGTCTGCACTGAAATTAGGATAGTGGTTTGTGCTTCACAAGTTGACTACCTAATTGAACCTGAACAGAATTGCTCTGTGGTTCCTACACAAAATTGTGCTACATGGATAGTCACTTCAGATCGCCATGAATGTGGGTGGGACGGGAAAAGAAAGTGAGGAGGTAGGAGGGAGGATTTATTGAAAAATCAATAAAAAAGCAAGGTGGAATTCTTTTGAGGCAAACCTTTAGGTTTCTTTTTCGATTGCCAGTCCCCTTCTTTTCTTCTCCTCCTTCATTGGTCTTCTCTCCCCAGCCCTATTCCCCCATTCTTATTGCTTCAAAATATGCATTTAGCATATACAACCTCCACATAAATAATTTTAAAAAACATAAGCAAAATAAGTGGCTTTCATGAAACAAGACAACGAGGCTTAAATGGTCCTTTAACGGTGAACAAAAGGAATATCTTAAATTAGTACCTGCCGCGTATAGGAATGAAGAAAACAAATGCACCGATTGGTGCTTTTGCAAGCCTTACCTCATGGTAAGGCTGCTCACACTCTGCCGTCCCACGAGTGCCACTCCACACCGTTTCCTAACGTCCCTGGCATCCCGGAGTGGCAGCCATGAAAAGGGAGAAGGGACTATATGTAATCCCTTCTCCCTTTCCATGGTGGCCATTTCTTTTGTGTACTTTTTTTTCAGTTACTGCAATGGCCGCCATGGAAGGAGAGAAGGGACGTAGTCTCTTCTCCCCTTTCATGGTGGCCATTTTCTTTGTTTACTATGGCTGCCACAGAAAGAGAAAACAGACTACATTTTCTGTCTGTGGCGGTCTATTTGTTTTACTTTTTTTACTTTTTTGTTTCTGGCTGTGTAACACAAGGCGCCTCACAGCCGGGAAAACAAAACATTAGTACCCCAGCCTAATGGGCTGGGGTACTAATGGCAATATGCCCCTCGACTGCGGGCCATTACTTGCTATGCTCGGGCCTGTAACTATGGGCCTTAGGGGCATTACCTTATACGGAAATGGCCCGCAGTCTCACAGCATATTGCCTAAATAAGCGCAATCTTTAAAATACATCGCATTTTCTTGGGGCCTTCTAAGTGTGAAGATACACTAATGAAGCTTGAAGTATAAAAACAGTCTAATTCATATCCTATTTGGAGTGCAGTTAAAAATAAACTATCCCTATAATCGGCCAAAAGTAGCCCACTTTGGTCAAGTATGCCTTCATCTAACAATTCTATGAAAAATTAATGTACTAAATGATCTGCTGCCTAGTAGATGCAGAGGAAAGGAATGAAAATTGCATGTCTTGAAAACTATGAAGCTACGAGGTTGAAAAAAGATTCAAACTGGTTAGGACATAGTGGAACCCACTGTCTCACTGTCAACCAGTCAGCTTCGTGGAACACAAGTCAATAACACTATGTTTGTTAGACTCTTGTGGAGAAGAGATTTCTGGTAAACGTACCTGTCCCTATGTTCCCTTGTTGTCACCGCTCACAACTTCTTACTCCATCTAAAGGATTTTCATTTACAATTTATCATTAGAGTATTGTTTCTTCTTGTTTTCCCCTACATAAAAAGTCTTCATACTTTTTCTTTTAACAAAACTACATTTGTTTTAATTTACCTATGTCTATTTGTTATTTTCTTTTGTACTTTCATTCCATAAAACACTTCTCCTTTTTAACACATTTTATTTTAAATTTTTTATAGGCTGTTCGATTTTATTTTTAATGTTTACTTCTTCTTTCATTAATTAATATACTTTACAGAAACATTCCTGTAGATTTTACAACACATTTCAAGGTATAAACGTTTAGCTGCTTGCATCATTGACATCATTCTCGATATCGTTTTAAGTAAAGTTTTTCTGTTTTGTGAGGCCTCACTCCGCTTAGTACTGATAATTTAATATTATTGAACAACATTAGAGTAAATACCTCTAAATTACTCCAAAACATGAGATTATAGCATCACAAGCATCATTTTCGGCAGCGCTCTTGTGACGATATTGGGAACTAAATCCCTAGTCGTTTAGCCCAAGTTCAAACAATTTGCTAAACTCACCCTGAAGATCAATTGTTCTGTTTTAGAACTAGTTTGTTGTTATGACTACCTGGGTGTTAGATTAAATGATCAGGGTCAATGGACATTGCAATTGTTTAAATCATGTTCTGCACTTGGAAAATATGCCCTTCGGGGGCAATTTGGAAATGTTTCCTTAATCATGGGCAAGGAGCCATTCCTCCCGCACTTAATATGTATGTTGCACAGGCAACATCTGCAGCTCTATATGGAGCAGAAACCTGGAAACATGTTGTTAATAGTAATATGGGATTAGTTGAAAGAGCTTTTTTCAAATGCCTGTGGGGCATGCCTTCTGCATGCCCGAGTCCACCCACAGCTAGAGTTGGGTCTGGGACCGTTAGATGATGATGCAAGCCTTCGGCCAGTTGGGTATTGGCTCAGAATATGGACAGTTCTTGAACTCACGAGTTAGCATGAGGCAGTTGTACATATTTTGAGTAATGAGGTTGGTAAGTCTCTACCTTGGCTTGATTGACCTACATCTAAGTGATTTATGGTACAACCCTCTGGGTATCACAAAAGGTGGTATAGAATTAGTAAAGATGGTGTATTGTGAGGCAGCTGAATTTAAACTTGTTAATGATTGTAGTGTTTTAGTAATGGGACTTAATTTTTAAATTTGGTAAATCCGCCTTTAGCGTAGTGTTTGTATATGAAATTCAGGCTAAACGTATTGAATTTGGCATGTCGCTCAAGCAAATGGTCTTTAACTGGATGCGACCTATGTTTAGTGTGTGGCTCAGCAAAGTAGTCAATAAGCCACTTCCTGTTCTTTTGCCAAGGTTACCAAGTAGCACAACGAAGGTACCTGAAAATGGTCTGCAAAGCGCACAGTGTACGATGTGTAAACCAAGCACTTTCATTGTTTTAGCGATCCAGTGACTTGGACATCATTTACTATGTAGCTAGTTGCATTCATCAGGCATGGCATATAGGATTTAGACGTGTATCTGAAAGGCACAGGGAACCCGACTCTCTAGATTAGGGTATTAGCATAACAGTTCATCTCAGAAAGAAAATCCAGAGGGTACAATCTGGAAATGCAGTAGCAAGGGTTTTATTATACCTGATACATTTATTACTGGGTGAGTTCAATCACAATTTAATCTGCACTCGGGCAATTATTTAACATAGCAGGACAACATTTAAAATCACAATAATTCCATAACAATCATACTATTAAATCATTCAGGCATTCATCCACATCCGTGCAACATACATCAATCCACTTATACAAAATGCATAACCACAATGTTTTTTCTTTAGGTGGTCAAGAATTGGGATAGACCAAAAAGGGATCTTCACAAGCGGCCTTATCCCGGGTTTCCCTACCGGTTTCGACGTGTTTTCATTGTTTGTGTTACGTCTTCATCAGGAGATTACAAATAGTTTTCTAAAGGAAAAAACAAGCATAAAACCATAAATTCCCTATATAAATAAGGTGGGTAACTTTGTAACAATTAAAAAAGAAAGAACGGGAAGGGGAGTGCAAATGCATAACTAAACAAAGCTCTGATTCAATCTACTAATATCCTGCTCATGCCCCCAAATATATATATCTGGGGTAGACCCTGGGCGTCATGCAGGGAGTGCTACCATGAAAAATCAGTGTCCCGGGGCAAAGTGGGGATGGAACATGGCTTAACCATTTGTGATTGAAGATTGGGCAGTGGACATGTGTGGAGTAGGAGCCTCAGTTGAAATACTAAGAGAGCTCTTGAAAAACTACAGACAAACCTTAGCACAACCAACAAGAGTTAATCCGTTGTTTATTTTATGTAGAACTGGAGACAATGCCATGCAAATTGGCAATGTCCAGATGAGAGTTCTTGCGCAACAAATGGCTGCGCTTGGGGCTCCAATCTATAAAAAATGTAATTAAAACAATGGGCCTCATTACGGCCCTGGCGGTACGGGCTAAACGACGCCGTAAAAGGTGCCAGCGCCGTTTACCCCATACAGCCTCATTACGAGGTCCCCTCGCGGAACCCAGGAAGCAACGCCTGGTCAAACCAGGCGTGCTTACCGGGTCCCGCGAGGGAAAGAGGGAGCAAACAATGGGCCAACTCGTAATGGCCCGCTGTTTGCTCCCTCTCCCATTCCCATTCAGCCCTATGGGGGCTGAAATCGGAATGGGGAAGGACCGGGTCCGGATCCTTGGAGGGAGGAATTACCAGCCCTTCCGATCTCAGAATGGCCTGGTAATTCCTCATTCTGAGGACCCGGATGCGATTTCAGCGGCAGCCATGCCGCCAAAAGCGGCATGGCTACCGCTGAGGTCGTAATGAGGCCCAATGTCAGGAACCTAGTCCCATGGAGCCAAAGCATGCTAACAGGTAAAACTGCATCATCACAAATTTGAAGGAGGAAATGAAACAGTTTACAAGTAAGAGGCCAACTTTTTTTTCTTCCCAAGCAATCCGGGTAATGGCGAGGTGCAGTTTGGAATGGTCGCACATCTCTGGAGATGTCTTTGGCAGTGCCCGTAATTCAGAGAAGATGGAACCTGAATGTAACACGTCTGAGAAGCAAAAAGAGAGGGGGGAAACTAATAAGCCGATGTACCACGTCCCATATCAAAAAAGAAGAGAGCAGTATCCATTATGTATACGGGGTGTTGCATGGACCTAACTCTACTATATGAAATCAGAAACCCTCTATTATCAATTGACGCAACTAATAATCAGGGCACTTTCATCGGTTTTATTGGCAAAGTAGGCATCTTAATGCTAAGAAAAACAACCCAAAAATATTGGTAATTTTATTGTCTAAAAATAAGTGAATGGCCACCAAGGCTCCCAAAGACTGTAGCCGCCTCATCTAAGTACTAAAAGCCTTAACTCCAAATAGCTTTATGGAAAGCTGCTTACCTGGAGCTGATGGCCGCTAGAAAGATTGCAAAAAGGTCCGCGGGTGAAACTTGACAGCGCATCTAAACAACGTAATTGTTGGTGCGCATAAATAACACGTTCAACCCACTCACATGATCGTGCTGCGGGCCCACGTGTCCTCGTGGATGACGTTTGAAAAGCGTCAATGAGACGTGCTGCCATGGTAACAGCACTAACCCAGTATAATACTCTGACTTGCTCGGGGGACCGTTGTTGCGCATCTACACAACAGAATTGTTAGTGCGCGTAAGTAACAGCTTCAACTTACTCACATGATGGTGCTGCGGGCCCACGTGTCTTCATGGATGGCATTTGTAAAGCATAAGTGAGACATGCTGCCATGGAAACAGCACTTACTAAACATACACCTCTGAAAATTAGGCGCATTCAAAGCGTCACGTGCAAAGATGCACCAGACATGCTGTCATGGCGTTGCATGCCCAATTCAACGCGGTGGACCATCCAAGGCACTGGGTGTAGTCTCCAATGGGACAGAATGTATCGTGCGGCCTAACTAAAAGTGTATACTTATTGGCAAGTAATGTGGACTAGTTCATATAAGCATCATATAAATTAGTAGTAAAACATATGGGTAAAAGGTGCATCCCAATGGTCTGAGAGGGATTTTCCAAATGAAAGTATTTGTGTACCTGGGTACCCAGGCTCTAAATTATTCAAGCCCTATGCCAATGTCTTTTAAGTTAAGACAATGTTCAATGCATCCCAGCCAGAAATATGCCTGGTGGCAAATGATGTGGCCCAATTCATATATGCATCATATAAATTGAAAATACAGCCTATGTGCAATATATGAATAAATGGTGCATCCCAATGGTCTAATAGCGGTTAGCCAATTGAGAATGTTTATGTACCTGAGTGAAAAGGCTCCAGAGTATTCAACCCCTGTGTCAGTGTCTTTAGGTTAAAGATCCATAATTCTTCTTTATAGGCTAAGTTTTTTAGTAGTTGTGTTTGATTATGACCAGAAACATTTTCTACACAGAACCATTACATTTGTTCCGCCTTATGCCCCATCTCTACATAATAGATCACCATGGGGGCATTTAAGTTACGGGTTTTTATCTTTGAGCGATGATCATTGATACGAATACTGACTTCCCTTGTAGTTTTACCAATATACATTTTTTGACAAGGGCACAGAATTGCGTAAATAACATTTTTACTCTTACAGGTCGTAAAGGTACAAAAGTCCCAGTTTTTATTTTGCATGAAGAAAGAAGTTGTTTTTTTGGAATATTTACAGGCCACACAGGTGATGCAAGGGTAATGCCCAATTACAGGGTTCTGATTGATGTCACGTACAGTAGGTAATTTGGAATAACTTCTACTGGCACGGGTAATTTTTTGTTTCAAATTCTTACTCTTTTGGAATGCAAAAAGAGATTTGAGCACGGTGCTTCCTGATGCATTAAGAATGCGCCAATTATTTAGTATAATTCCCTTGATGGCTTCACTGTGTTGACAAAAGGTTGACACACATACTAGTTCTTCTTTTTTCTCTATCTGGGGTTTGGGTAGCAATAGAGCCTCTCTATTTGCAAAACGAGCTCTTTTTCTAGACTGCTTTATAAGCTTTTTTGGATATCCACGTTCCAAGAGTCTTTTTCCCAAAATTATGACATGTTTTGTAAAGTTATTAATATCTGCACAGTTGCGGCGAAGCCGCAAAAACATGCCATATTGTAGATTGCGGAGGATGCTGGCTGGATGTTGGCTCTCATATTTATGTGTGGTATTTCTTTCAGTTGCTTTTCTGTGTAGTTCAGTGTGGAGGCAACCCTCTTCAGAGATAATCGATAGATCCAGAAAAGCAAGTCTGGAGGTGGAATACTCAAAAGTGAAATGAATGTCCACATCTACTTTGTTCAGCCAATCCACAAATAGCAAAAGTGTTTCCAAAGTTCCCTCCCAGATCATAAATATATTGTCGATATATCGACGATTTATCTTGATTTGTGCTCTGAACGGATTAGAGATGTGCAAGACTTTTTCTTCCTCGAGTAAGGCCATAAAGATTATTGCAAGATTTGGTGCAAAGATGCATCCCATGGCCGTACCCTTGCATTGTAGGAAAAAGTCTTCCTTAAATTTGAAGAAACTATTGGTCAGGACCAATTGGGCTGCTTTACACAGAAATTCTGTAGGGACAGTGTGCGGAGGCAGTCGCAAATCTAACATTGTTCGTAAGCTGAGAATTGCTCTGTCTTGAGGTATATTAGTGTATAAAGCCTCAATATCTAAAGAGACCAATATTTGTGTAGATGGTTCAAATGGTCTGAATTCGACAAGGTTAATTACATCGCGCGAGTCAAGTAAAAAAGTGGGGGTTGCCATGGCCAAAGGTTTTATAAAAAAGTCAATATACTTGGATATCGGCTCAAGTAGTGAACCACAGCCTGAAACTATGGGACGACCGGGGGGGTTCTCCATATTTTTATGTATTTTTGGCATAATGTAAAAAAAGGGCGTCCGCTCCTCTAAGGAATTGATATATTCAATTTCTTTTATCGAAAGGAACCCTGCGTGGCTACCTTCCTCTGTGAGTTCCAGGATCCCACCCTTTATCGATTATATATAGGATCTAGACTCCTGGAAGTACCCAATTTGCCAGTACCATTTGATCGATTCAAAAATGATCAAATGGGCTAATCACTACCAAACTTCGGTAGCAGTGGTTGTGGGGGTGTCCCCGGCTTCCTATGTTTGGTAGTGATGGCCTTTGAGGGTAGCGTACAGAGGTTTACAGGCGGGGACGGGGGAAAAAAAGAAGAAAAGTGGACCCTGCAGCATTGGATCTGACCCACGTAGGAGGGACAGAACTGATGCCACAGGGTCAGAGGAAACCAGCCATGAAAAGGTAACTAGGGGGTGGACTGGGGTATGTATTGGGGGCAATGGGGGTTAAAGCTTGGTCGGATTTGGCTTTGGCAAAATTGTCTTTGCGGCCAGATTGTATGCATCCAGACTCCTGAGGATCACGGATACAGGGAATTATCAAGCTAATTTTTTCTGATGCTGTATGTATTTACCTCTTTTAACATCTCCAATCTGTTCACCTGTGCAGACTGATTTTTGCTGAGGACTTTTGATCTAGCATGATTTGCACTTCCATTCTGATCTTATTTGTATTTCCACTAATTAAGGTTTTGCATACATTTTGTAGCCCACGCTGATTGTATATTGCATATTTGTATGCGATGAGGGTATTTATTGGGGCCTGCCTGAATTTGGGCACATCTGCAGGCTTAGATAGCAACTGCTTTTTATTTTTTTTATTTTTATTATTTTCATAGTTGGAGCTTCAACATCACACGTAATTACATAATAGTCACGAAGCGATGCATAACATTCGAGCTTGTCCAATCCCCCTCTCAAGTCCCCTCAGGAATTCAGTTTTCCACATCACCTGCCATTCTATCGCACTCCCTTGTCCCCATTCTGGTCCAAATAAAGTCTCACCAGATGTGGCTTAAAGGTGAGGGTTGAGGATTTTTGATTGAATTCAAGTAGAGGTGTCCAAACTGCCTGAAAATGAAGCAACTTTCCCTCCTTTGCAACCGATACACTCTCAGACACTAATATATCCCAAACCATAATCCACTATTGCCAGAAGTCCCGCCCCTCTACTATTTTCCAGCACCGGGCAGTAGTGATGCGTGCTGCCAGCAGCAAGTAAGTTATTAGCTTGCTTGGGCACCCGCCTTTGGATATATCCCCTCACAACTAGCACCCAATAATATAGTTTTCGGGCACAGCGGTAGGCGATTACCTGTGATGTTGTGAATCGGTTGCACAATGTTTTCCCAAAAGGTATGCATCAGGGGACACTCCCACCACTTATGAAAGTATGAGCCCTGGGCCTCACACTTTCGCCAACATTTAGGGGGAAAAGGGCCTGAAAGTAGTGAATCTGTACCAGCGGATAGTGCCACCGGATTAGCAATTTCAGTGCACACTCATTGATTGTCACGCATTTAGATGAGGTACAGGCTCTGGCCCATATCTCCAGCCAGGATACATCATCTACCTGCAAGCCTAAGTCCGCCTCCGAGCGGGACATATATTCTGGGTGACACGGAGACAGAAGGTCGTCTCGTAATGGTCTGTATAGTTTTGAGATCACTCGATTATGTATGTCTTCTCCCATGGTTCCTAGTCATTGCATCGAATACTAAAACATTGAATGCTTTACCACAGAAAAAAAGCATTGAAACAAAAGCATTAAATGCATTTTGTTTCCTTTTTTTTAATGGGGGAGTTCCCCCATACCCTCCTTTTTTTAACCTCAAAAACCCATTATAATTCAAATAAACCCTTTACCATTGAAAAAAAACGCATTCAATGCTTTTTTTTTAATGCATTTTTTCTATGGTAAGGCATTTGATGCTTTGGCATTCAATGCAAAGACTAGAAGCCTTCTCCCATATTAAGTTCATGTGGGCTAAGGGGTCATGTGGCTTTCTCTCTTATTTCAGGGTGTGTATTCCAGTGACGGATCTGGGCGTAGAAGAACCTATCCTTCTCTGTGAGTTTAAATTCTTTTTTACATTCCTCAAATGTGTGCGGCTGGCCCTCAGCGAATAACTGGACAAGCGTAAGAAGACCTCCTTCTTTCCTGCTCCTGAACACTCCCGGTGGGATGCCCGGAGTAAAACCGGAGAGAGTGGACCTATTCCCCTAACAATCTTCTTTCTCTGCAGGACTCCATCCCAATCCCATATCGACAAGAGCAGGCTAGGCCATTGCTTAAATAATGGGTATATGAGAAGAGTCACTCAAATGCGCCAACTCCTAAAAGTCATCAAATGAAGGATTTCCGTTGGGTGAGTCAAAACTGGTGATTCAAATCAACTTTATTGACATAGGGCCTCATTCCGAGTATGGCGGTAAGGGAGAGCGGCCACCGGTAACGAGACCGGTGGCGGTGATCCCTTACCGCCATACTCCGAGTTCCCTTTGCGCCCTCGCCCTTAACGCCTGCTTTGAGAAGGTGTTAAAGTCGAGGGCGCAAAGGGGCCTCCAAGCCAATAACGGTGACCGTAATGAACGGTCACCGTTATTTGCATCTTCCCCATTCCCATTGAGCCCTATGGGGGCTCTTTTGGGAATGGGGAAGAGCCTTGGTGAATGGGGAATTACCGCCCCGCCAACCTTGGAATGGGGCGGTAATTCCGCCATCCACCAAGGCGCTGCCGGTCCGGGTATGGCGTCAACCAAGGCGTTAATAGCGCCATTGGTTAGCGCCGTACTCGGAATGAGGCCCATAGTGTTGTCTTCACACTAATTCAACTTCAGCTTTTTATATCCTTCAATAGGCCATTGCTTTCGTGATGGATGCGGACTAAAGGGTAAGAAGCGGAGGGGCAGGGGACATTGCGCTTGCTCTATCTCCATCCACCTTGGTGCCGGAGACTCAGCCGACCATGTGGGCAAATTAGTTAGTTGGGCTGCTTTGGCATATCTCAGCGCATCAAGCACCTCCAAACCCCCTAGTCCGGAGACCCCCTTCATCACCCTCTTTGGGATCCTGGATTTTTTCCTGATCCTAATAAAGCCTAACAGTTTACATTGTAGCCTTTCCAATAAAGGCTTTGGGACCTCCACTGGGAGGGTTGAACAACAATATAACAAGCGGGGCAGGACGTACATCTTGACATCAGTGATTCGACCCATTATCGAGATTTCTTGATCCACTCAGCTTTCCAGATCCTGTTCTAGTATCTCAACCAGGGGAGGGAAGTTGGCCCCATAAAGGTCCTTCGGAGTGGCCGTTAAGTGAACGCCTAGATAGTCTATAGAAGTTGTGTCCCAGTGGATCGGGCAGATGACCTTTCTGGCCTGGATGGCCCTTAACTCCTGTGTAGTGAGGCCCACCCCCAGTGCCACTAATTTCCCAAATTTGATGTCAAACCTCACTACTCAACCAAACACTCAGAGTTCCTGTAATGCCGCCTGTAAGGAGGGGATGATGTTGGTGATAGATAAGAGAACATCATCAGCATAAAATGAGATCTTATGGGGAGAGTCCTGTACCATCGGGCCCCGAATTGTCTCATTTGCCCGTATGTGTTGTGCCATTGACTCTATAATGAGTGCGAATAAGAGGGGCAAGAACGGGCATCCCTGATGCTTCACGCATGTGAGAGGAATCGGGGGTGAGCGCTCCCAGTTAACCCGGAGTGAGGTATTTGGGGCACAATAGTTGGCTGTTATCGCTCTCCTGAACTGAGGGCCAAAAACGAATGCCTGCAGCATCATGTGCATAAAGGACCAGTCCACCTTGTGAAATGCTTTTGTAGCGTCCAGGGCAAGAAGAGACAGTTTCTCGTTATTCTGTGTGTCCAATTCTATCAAATATAACGCCCTCCTGGTGTTATCCCCAGTTTTCCTACCCACTATAAAGCCTGTTTGGTTGGGATTAATCAGTTGCGGGAGGAGAGGGGCTAAGCAATTCGCTATCACCTTAGAGTAGATGTTGGCATCAATGGTCATGAACGCTATTGGCCTATACAAGGCACAATCCTTCGGATCCTTCCCGGACTTTAGCGCTAAGATTGTGGTGGAGTTTTGCATTGAGGGATTAACACTTCCTGTCTCTTGAAACGTATTAAACAGGGACGTTAGGGGAGCGAGGAGCTGGGATATAAAGAGCTTATAAACTCTAGACGAGAGACCATCTGGACCCGGGGCACGGGTTTTCAGTGATCTGATTAAGGCCTCCACTATCCCTGTTGAATCGGGCCTTCCAATACTTCCTTAACTTCCTGAGCCAATTGAGGTAGGGAAGCCTCTGTGGTGTATTGTCTATGTGCCTCAATCGATCTATTCACACTGGTTATATTCTACAGAAAGTACATTTGTGCTAGCTGGATTTTCTTCTACTCTCCGTACTGGATGACTCCCTTGATATCTCGGAATCCAATGATGTAATTCCGCTTCTTGGTTTTCGCCAGTTTCCCCTGTGATTCGCCCTGTTATTTTAGCATAGTAAGTCTGTTTTACTGATAAAAGGTTTCATGCCGTCTCCTCTGTATACAGGGCATCAAGTTTGGTAGGGTAGTGTGGATGCTCGGGGACCATCCTTTTCTTATATTTATCCTCTATTGCCTGTATCTCTTGTTCCAAGTGGGCCCTCGTCTATTTCTTCCTCCTGTGATATACTGCCGTGTGAGCTATTAAGACCCCTCTGACAACCTCCTTCATGGCGTCCCATGTTGTGGCCGGGGAGGTTAATTCCGTGGGGTTTTCCTGAAAATAGTTCTTTATTACTTTCACCAACTCAACCCTTAATGCTGCATCATCCAAGATTGGATCTTGCAGGTGCCATTGTGGTCGGGAGACTGGAGAGTGGTTCCAGGATCTAATCTGTAACACAACTGGAGCATGGTCTATGAGCACTTTCGGGGCAATGTCCACCTTATTCGAGAAGGATAGGAGTTGGGCCAAAACCGGGAGCAGATAAATATGTGAGGATGTGCGGTGGACGCGTGAGAAGAAGGAATAGCCTCTTTCCCCTGGATGAAACACCCTCCGAGCGTCCACCACTCCCAGGGCTCTGAACATATGGAGAATTCCCAGTGCAATTTTATAGTCTTTGGGGGAAGGCGCGTGTGTTTTATCTTTGTCTGGGTCAGGGACCCTATTAAAATCACATCTGATGACAACCTGGCTTTCCAAGAATGGGAGGAGGATGGATTCTAGGTCAGACAGAAAGCGCTTTTGCCCTTCATTTGGAGCATAGATCAAGACCAGTGAGTGCAGCTGGCGCAGGAACCTCCCCTTCAACGCCATGAAGCATCTGCCTGGGTCTACAATGGAGTAAAGTTCCTCGAATGGGATGCCCCTGGCCACCAAGATTGCCGTCCCTTCCTTTTTGGAGCCGTCTGAGGCCAGGAACTGTTTTGGGAAATCCCTATTTCGAAGACGGGTGTAGTCTTCTGGAAGTAGGTGAGTCTCCTGAAGAAATATCACTGCTCCCTCTAGGTCTTTCAGCCGCTTCAATATGGATGTTATTTTCACCCGCAAATTCAGGCCCTTAACATTCAATGTGACAAAGTTCATATACTGGAAGGGAGATTCTAAGTTGACCTCTGGTGTTGTTGCGAGGGGTGTGGGAAGTCAAATGAATAGTAATTGCTATTTATCACATAAAAGTTCTTGTGTACATGCTCCAACTGTGTTTTCCTCCAACAGAATAAAAAACTTTGAACTGAGTTCGAACCGTTGACTCTCATCTACTCGCCTGCCCCAAACCATCGGCAGGACTCTCCAAGGGCCTTCAGGTGACATGAGCCTTGGAGTTGGGCACAGACCGTGTGAAGCCATTCTTACACTCATCTTGTTCCCTGTTTCCACAGATTTCCCTGAATCAGTCATGATCCGAAGCTTTGATTTGAGGGGCCAATCATCTTGTGTTGCGACCCTTCTGGACTCTTGACCAAGCCACCTGTCTCACTTTCAGGGGGGCGGACTTCTGTACCCGCGGTCGAGTCAGACGAGGAGCCATCACTCTTATCTGGCAAGGAGGGGTTCAGGATCATTTCTGCATCTTCTAGGTGTGCGATCACACGGGAGACCCCCTTGAAGGAGAATTGGACTGCCGTTGGAAACAGCCAGTGATATCGAATCTTTTGCTCCTGTAGAAATAGCATCAGTTGCCTGAGGGCCCTCCATTTCTGCATTGTCAATGCAGCTAGATCTTGGTAAATCTGCAGAGGGGATCCTTCAAATGACAGTTCATCTTGGGAGTGGCCTATCTCCATTATTGCCTCCTTCGTTGTAAAGAAGTGCACTTGGGTGATCACATCCGGGGGGAATTCTGTCTCCAGTCCTCTCCGGGGGGGTAGTCTGTGGGTGCGATGCAGCAGGAGTTGAGACTTTTTGAGATTTGGAAGGAGGGATTGAAATAGATCACCTACATATTCTGCCAGGCTGTGATCTGGAACTGTAGAGGGCACCCCCCTGATGCTCATATTATTTCTTCAGGCCGTGTTCTCCAAATCATCATGCTTGTACTCCAAGATCTAATTTCTATTTATCAGGGCCTGGATCTTTCTTTGAACTTCGAGAAGCGACCCTGAGTGCTCCCGAGTCAGGTCCTCTACTTCTCCCAACCTCTGCTCTGCCTCTGTCACCCTTTGGTCAGTGTGCTCGAGTTTAGAGGTGAGTTCTGACATACACGACCGGAATTCAGCTTTGATATCCATCATTAATGCTTGGATGTCCTCTCTGGGTGCCAGTTGTCCGGCTCCCCCTGGTGTAGCTTGTGGGGATGATTTCCCTGACTCTAGTTTTTTCCCTTTATCACCAGTGAGTGCCATGGCAGAAATATCACCACTCTTAGGGGTCTTGCGGTGTTTGAACATGATGGCGAGTTTCCGTTTTGCAGTGCGGGATCCCAATTATTTGGAAGACCACTAAAAGATGCTTCTCCAGCATTGGGGACATTCACTCCATTCGCTTCTGTCTGGATGAGTACCCCTCTTCAGGATTCAGGCCTCTTGGCGGCCTGCAGGACTGCACCTGCATCCTTGTGTTTCGCTTTATTTGTGGAGGGGGGGGTCAACTGACAGGCTGTCATGAGAATGATGATACTTGTGTCGCGCCAAAAGGGAGTGGAGGGGTGGGGGGGGAGCCTGCTGTTTTGTCGGCGTCATGGCCGCTTCAGGAAGGTCTCCCTAGAATGTTCTGGTTGGCTGGAGCTGCAGCGGGAGAGGGACAATCCCCCCATTGGTCTTAGGACAGATGTGAGGAGAGCCAGTCCTCGTAGCAGGGCCTGGAATCACAGTGCTTGCATAGGAGGGGGCGCTTTCCACTCCCATTGGTTGGTTCACAATGGTGTGCTGAGTTGCCTGGGAAGCGTTATTCAGCCGGCAATACACTGCTTTCTACCCTCTATCCTGCACACCAGCGCTCTGTGGATCACGGAGCATACAGGGGCCCTTCTCCCCCACCACATCCAGCTGGGTCTCCCTCGTGGAAGGGCAGACTCACTCCCGCTGCCGCTGGGCTTTCTTGGCCATTCGTAATATGGGGTTGTGGAGGGAAGGTCATGTCGTGGCTCACTGCCGTGAATATGATAAGGCGGCAGCTCTCTCAATGCCGGAGTGAAATGCGCTGGTCGCCGGGATCACCAACACGCAGGTTCTGCCCCCCCCCCGGGACTTACGGGGATGATGCAGGTGCCAACTGCTCCCTTCGCCCATGTGATGTGGGGGAACCCTGAGGAGTCGCACCACCACGGAAAACAAAAGAACATCCGCACAGGCCCACCAGGGATCTGCTGCCTGATGCAGAGTTGGGATCCCCGACCGGGATTGCTACTGTAATTCAGGTTATGCTATGCTCCTCGCTAGCAGGTCAGGTCCCTCGTAGCGGACAGGCTTGGAAGAGGAGCCGGGTGTCTACCGACTCACTCTGGTGCTGCTCTCACGTCTTCTCCATGGTCACCCCCTTGACTTCTCTCCGGGTCGTTCCGTGGAGTCGGACGGCTGGCCTTGTCCGTTGCCTGATCTAGGCAAGCCGTGGGGGCTTCTCAAATCCTCTGCTCCTCAATGAACCACCCCTCCCACCTTCCTCATTCCTGCGGTTGTTCGCCATCTTGGCGTGCTGGTTGCGGGGTCACGAGCTTACCCTCGGTTTTCAAGTGTGCCCCTTAATACCGCATGCTGGATCAATCTATGCTTGACATCTTCCGATCACTGCAAATGACTTCTCCGGCCTCAGGAAGTCGTGGGAACTGTGTTTTTCCTCCAAAGCAATGGGCTACACTTGGGGGCCATCGGCAGAGCTGCCACATCGGTGGCACTGCTAGCCACGCCCCCATCTGCTTTTTTTTTTTACACATTGCTTAGGTTTGAACATGCTTACAGGTTCTGACTGGCACACTAGTTTGAACAATTATCATATTTGTTTCACTTAGCATACATTTGCAGCCAGTTTGCCTTGTTTATTTGCCCAACTTTCATTTGATGAGGGATAATCATTGGGAGACTGCCTCAATATCTGTTTATATATTGCTATTTGTGGGCCTTGTATAGGATAAAGTTGAATTATTGAGATTTGACTAATCATTTTTTTGGCACTTTCTTGCAAAGATTCTGTATTTTTAATACTTTGTGTCGTCATCTAATTTTGAAGCTCTATTGGTAGTATTAAATATTTATTGTATATTATGTCACATTGCATATTGTTAGATGTTTTACAATGGGTATTATGTATTTTTGGCAACTGACAACAGTCGAATAAAAGCTTACTGATGATGATGAAGATATTTAAGCTTACTTTATTTTACTTGTGTTGTTTAAAACGCAAACCTAGCTCGAGAGCAGACGAGCACTTTACAATGGGAGGGTGCCAGATGTCTTCCTAAATACAAATAGAATTGAGGAATAACATTGTTAGCTTTAGCTTGCAATTTGTCTTTGTTTCTATGAAGACCTCGCTGCTGCTGCTGCTGACATCAATCATCCATTACCTATTGCAAAACCGGTTGCGAAACATGTACTATAAATATCCAGGCGTCCTGACTTTTTGCCTGGAGATTTCTGTAAAATAAAAATGTAAGCCAATGTTGCTTTGAAGTCAACGAATACACTGGAAAAATGTGTTAGCTGTTTATCACCAATACAATTAAATCGACTTAATGCTGTAAACCAGTATGGGAAATTGAACTCTAAGTAGTTAAGTATACATTTGAACGTCAACTAATACCCAAAGAAACATTTAAAACAATTAAAATAGTGCCCTAAATGGACCATCTTAAGCAGCACTTCCTTCCTCCAAAGGAAAGGTCATGCTTTTAAATGTGGCTTTTCATCGTCAATACGCAGCAATGATTTCGCATTTTTACACAAAAGAATGATGTTGCAATATACTACAGGACAGGTCAAGGACAACCCCTAACATTTTCCAAAATGGACATTACAGGCACTTTTGTGCGTTTTATTTCGGTGGTGCACCAATGGAAGATAAAATGAATGGGGTGAAGGGGTACTGCTGTTATTCTGATATCTGAAGACTTGTGTGCATTCAGGTGTCCACTTCTGCTTTGCTCCTGCACAGGCATGTTCACATGATACTCTGCTCTCCACAATGACTCTACGCCCTTGCCGAAAAATTACATCGATATCATTAATTCCCACTATACACCACCTGATTCCAGTGCATTTTGACCTTAAGCGTTGACAATGTCAACAGGACAAGGATACAGTAACACTAGTCGATGCTTTCTATTGTGATGTATTATTTTTCACTCCTTTCAAACAAGAAGCCGGAAGCTTATTTGCGTAAATCAGACTGTGTTTTCAGAGTGATAATAAATACTGCTATCATTTGCTCTCCTTTAAATTCCCCTTTTGTCTGCTTTGTTTTAAATGATGTATTGATGTTCCTGTCCCAAGCCACCTCATATGCCCGCTAACCTCATTGGCTGCAGACTCAAATACTCTTCTAGTCTGACAATGAGGTGGCCCTAATGAGATAGTTTGCACGTACTCCTACGTAATACTGCTTCAATACCCCGGGACCAACGCACTATTCAAACATTTTCAACATAACATTGTATATGCCTATCATCTAAAATCTGTAATTGTATAAATTATACATCAAATGAATACAGCTTTAATGAGCCCATGCTGGGGCCTACCGCCTACGAAACCGCCCTCCAGCCTTAGCCCAGGTAGGACCAACCAAAGCAAGGCCCTTGGCGAGAGTTCATGGCCACCACCGGCCCAGCCTGCCCTAGTTGTATGGGATATTTCCGAATATTGGAGGCCGCATGTAAAAAAGACATTTTTTTTGCTGATTGTGTGCAGCCTTCAATATTCACAAATATGACGATGTTGGGGGTGGTCCCCCGAGCCCCACTTAAAGCCAATCCCCACTCCCCCTCTCCTGGGCTGGCTAGGATTTAGGGAGAACCCTCCAACCTCCGTCCCTGCTCCCTTAATTTCCACACAAATACAGTCCTCTACTGCCTCCCATCACTTCCCCAAACACTCCTCCCTGCCCCCACACAGACACAAACACACTGACACCCATGTTCCACAACCGCACCCTCCCACACTATAAATATTTCTACTCAAAAGACACATAGGGCCTCATGAGGACCCTGCCGGTAGCCGTGCCCTTATTAAAGGCACGGCTGCCGCCGGTAATGATTTTTTTCCAGGGCCCAGAAAAGGGCAATACCCAGGTCATGCCGACCTTGGCGGACCCGGTAATTGCCCTTTTCTGGGCTCCGGAAAAAAAACAATCCCCATTCCCATTCCAGCCCCAGAGGGCTCAATGGGAATGAGGGGGATGCTAGCGGTACCCACTAAGGACGCCTGGTCTGACGAGGCTTTCCTTAGCGGGTCCCGCAGCAGTCCTCATAATAGAGCAGCCCTAATGAACGGTACAAGTCCCGTACCGGCACCGTACTTTACGTATTTGTATTTTTTTAAAATATTTTTAAGTGGCCGCCTGCCTCCTAATGAGGTCCACAGTCACAAAATCGCACAAAATCACAAACACTTAACTGTCACACCTGCATCTTCCGTCATCCGACCCGATCGTAAATCAGCCCCTTTGTGCACTCATGTGCATCCAGGGGTATTACAGATCATTTTAGAAAGATCAATCAGATTGGTCTCCGAGTGGTCTTTCTAAATCAATTATTTTTAATTTGTTCAAGTGAAAAACGTTTTTACTCTTAGAAGGCCTGCCCCAGCTCAGGCATATTATTGCTATTAGCACCCCGAGGCTTTCGTTCCAGGGTGATAATCGTATTTTTTTAAAGAAAATGTGAATGCTCATAGTGTGTATGCCCTAGTTTCTTTAAAAACACACACACGAAAACGACTTGCATAAATAATAGTAAAACAACACTTGTCCTGTTACTGTTTCTGAGGTCTGGCCATGCAGCCGGGAGCCAAGAGGGGAAATGGCAGGAGACAGGTTGTGTTTGTATATGTTTTGTGTTGTGTTGTGTCCCTTCGTGCTCTGAGGCCTTTGGGTGTGTGGCGCTTAACAATTAATTAAATAAATAAATAAATAACTAAATAAATACTTAAATAAGAGAGAGGTAACTGCAAGTCTGTGTTGGGGAGTGGGGGCGAGGAGTTGTGATGGGCAAGAGAGTGGAAAAGAAGAGTGGAGGTAAGCAGAGGCAAGCGAAGGCAGGGCCTGAGGCAATGGCTGAATCAAGATGGCTGCTCAGGGTGGTGGCACATCGCACAGGAGGCTAGGATTGACCAAGGGCTTATAGTTATTGATATAGCCCACATTCTTTGTCTCCTGATTAGCTGGCACCACTCCCCTAAGAGTTTATAATGAATGCAATGTGATTAAAGAATGTAATAATTAAGCAATGCAATGTAATTGCATGAATATTTAAAATATATAATTGAGATACTCATATATTTTCCCAGCATCCGCCTATATGTTGACGCTTCTGGGGAGGAAACAGCAGACATCTTAATCTAAAATCAGGATGGGTCAATAGATTTCACCCGTGGCATGTTTAATAGCATATGCAGAGAAACACTAGACTCACCTTCTATTATGGGATGGAGGGGGAAATAAACCCAGTTGTCTCACATGGAATATGATGGTGAGAAATGTGATATCTTTATTTCAAAGGGTAGAAAATAAACTGTATAACCCATCAGGGACCTTTGAATTGATGGCTTACAAGGACCTTGATATTGAGCCTCTTTTGGTGCTCTTCGTCTTTAGCTATACCTTTGGCTTAGTGCAGGTTCATTCTTCCTACCTCACCCAGTACTGAGAATCAATTCTTATTCTTGAAATCTGCAATATGGCCAATATGGCCTTGATTTATTTTATTATCCTTTTTATTTCTGTAGAGATTTATAAAATGTAGACGAAAAGGGCATCCAGGCACTTACTGTTGGAAGAAGGAACATGTTCTTACGGAGAAATAGCACATTGTATTTATCCATTGCAATAAAGTAAAAACATTGAAAAGGGAAGGCTGTCCATGTGAATATGTTCAGTAAAAAAAAGGTTCAAAGAGACTAAGTGACTGGAGTGTAAGTCAGGTCAAAGAAAGGTTCACTCCATGCTGTATGAATAAATAATATAAAGGAAATGTGGAAGAATGAAGGGCAATGCCAGACACGTAGGTGATTAGGGACAATTTGAGGATAAGAAGATAGGAGGAAAAGGAGAAGGGAGGTAGTTTTCAAGTGGTGTGACAAAGGTTTTTAGAATGCTGATTTCATTCAAAAGGAGATCATGATGGTGGCCATTAAGGGGTACACAAGCAGATAGGCAAGCAAGAGTCATATCAGGTTCAAAGAAAGAGGGGTACAAAGAAATGATTAGGATGTAGGTAATATATGAGGCATGGCACGTTTGCAGGAAAGCGGGGAGTAAGCGCTGTAGTGAGGCCAATGGAGGTGAAGGGCAGGTTGGGAAGTGCAAGCATGTTGCTAATATCAATAATTTCCAAATATATCCTTTATGGGCAATTAAGACAGGTGGCCTTGAAATTAATACACACCAATTTGAATATGCACCGATCCTTGACTAGGACCCATTCAGAGTGATCCGGTCCAAAGTTATGTGATTGTACTGTCATTTGCCTGAGAACAGATAACTTGTAGCATAATATACAGCTCTCATTGGTACTAGATGAATATTTTGGAGACCAGCTAGTAGGGCTTTTCTGTATTTCAGTCTAAAGAGAGCCAAAGACCCAGCCACTGATCATAGATCTGATTCAGGGAACACATTATTATGTTGCTCATATAACTTGAGACTGGGCATCTCAAACAACAGTTGTAATGTGGAGGTCCAGTTTTCTACTTAGGAAATATCAGAGTGGTTTGCTGCATAGGTAAGCAGTATGGGAGGGATGCAGAGCTCTGGAAGATCCAAGATCCAGTTTATGCCAATCAGATATTTGATTGGGTGAAGAAGCAGTCAGTGGTCAACAATGTTTGCAATACCTTTCATGATGAGTGATGCAAGCTCTCCTGCAAAGCTAGATATCACATTTTGGTACAGGCATGAGATATCATGAGTATTTCCCAAAGTGGCCAGTTGTAATGTTAGATGAGTTGGGGATTGCAAAGGTCCATGTTTTTGTGACTCTAGCCCATATTTGTATTTTACATTTTAGGTTGTTCAGCACATGTATCTTTTCAAATTAAGCATGCAAAGAGGATATAGAGATGATCTTCTCAGTAGACTGCAACACATTAATTGATAAAGAGCAAGCTTGGATTGTAATGAGACTGAGAAATTATAATTATCTTAGGGAGTTTCTTGCACTTTTGAATGAGGTCAATATTGTATATATTTACTCTTGAAGAGGAATGTATGGGTGTTTGAGCTGTCATCACAGCAGGGCTATAATTCCCAGAGGTGTATATTCTCTATGCTTTTTATAAGTGTATTACCATCCAGAGAGTGCATGTACCATTTATGCGTAGATGATTAGAAGTAAGTTTTCATCTCAGCCACTTTGAATGTGAAGGGGGAAAGGTACTGAGAGTTATTCTGTCTGAAGCTTAATTCAATTTGAAGATCAGGTCCATGAGAGAGTCAAATACAGAGAAGCAGAGTTTAGGTAGCCCTCAGCGTGGAAAAACAGATTTCATTTGTAGTCTCTGTTGGTGTTCATTAGCTTGATGTCATTGTCATATTATCATCTGCATTCGTGAAGTAAGCAGAGGAGAGACGAGGACTCTCTGTTATTGAAAGGAGTGCATTTGCGAAGTTGAGAGGCAGGTGCAAGCTTACTGAGCTGGGTAGGTCTAGTCCTAGTCATTTTCTGGGGGAATGTATGGGTTTAGTTAAATACTAGATATAACATGAGGAGTAGGAAGGATGAGTACTCTCAGACCCTGTTAACATCATTTACTTGCATTCAGGAAGTTTGATGAGCTGGATAGTCAATTTGGCTGTGTGACATGTTTGATTGAGTGGTCTAGATCCTCTCTGGAATTGCACTCAGGGTGTGTTCTAATTGGGAAATGGCAGGATGTCGGCAGTCTAGGAATGTTATTGGTTAGTAAGTCAATTTGACTCTAGAAGGGTTTGTATTGGAGCATTTACAGTAACAAAGTTGTTTTCTTTTCTATTTTGCAGTTGGCAAATTTATTAAATTTATGCGAATTTAAAATGTGGCATAGTCACTCTATCATCAAAGGGGTTTTAGGTATAGAAACATAAGTGTACAGTCCAGTGAGCAAAAAGCGATGGCTGTGCTCAAAGTGGGTAAAAACCACTGAACAGGTTTTCATGCCATGTTCTTTCTAGAGAGGGACGCCTGCTACCTTTTTTGTATTTTTGCAAGGCACTTGGGGTTGGTCACCCTAATTAACTGGGGGAACCCAGACGTGGACCACTTGCTCACAGTGCTCAGAGAGGCACAGCTTCACCTCACTGATGAGGCCCAACAAGGCTGAAACACATGTCTGGGGTTGCTCTTGGTACTCTTGTTCAAAGGATGTTTTCCTTGCTTTTCGGTGCTGGACTGCCCTTGTGGGCGGGACAAAGACTGATATGCAAATGGGTATTCCTCCTTTGTGTAGAGCACAGTGAGCAAAAAGGGTGGGCTGCGGACTCTCAAAGTGGGTAAAAACCACTGAGCAGGTTATCATGCCATGTTCTTTCTAGAGAGGGGCGCCTGCCACCTTTAATGTACAAAGTGTAGAATAGACAAGGTATATATTTGATCCATCCAGGTTAAAATTAGTCTCTTGCTTGCTTCAAACAGAACATCTTTAATAATAGTAAAATCTTTATTGCAGTTTGAAGATCATTTGTTATTGACATTTCGTGTCTTCAAGCAAGAATGCATGTTTTTTTATGAGTGGCTGCATGCATAGCAATATATGACCTACTGTCGATGATAATTAGGGTTAATTAGGTGTTGATCCTGGTGAGCAGTGATTTGGAGGCCCGTTTTGAAAGAGCAGGTTTTTAACGTTGCTAGCTAGAACTCTTTGTGCTTCAAGCTTTCCAGTCAGGAAAACGCAATTGTGAAACTTGGCACTGTGGAGTTTATTCTAATACTGGAATCTTTCCTGACAGATTAATTTATCATTGATGGCTTTGTGGTATGCCAGCATAAGGCATTGGTAAATTGGCTTGTTACACCATGAGGGGGATTGTTGGTGGCCGCAAAGGCAGAGTGCGTTGTTTCAATAGAACCTTTATTTTCCTATCCTCCATGCATTCAGGCTGAGTGTCTCTCCACACAATTTTATTTTGGTTCTCTGCTGATCATTAACTTATATGCTAACTATAGAGATTTGAAACAGGCCATGATTATTGAATGGTTGGAATTCATGTTGATTTATAACTAGAACGACATACGTTCCAGCCATTTGTTATTAGCAGGTGACATTAACATGGAATGTCTCGGAAACGTACCACACTTGGCTGACGCACTGTGTGGCGGGGATTTGAGGTGGGATTGCTGATGGTGCATCAACTGGATGAGGGGCCCTCGGGAAGTGGAGGTGGGACACCAAACGTTGAGACTCGGTATCTCCTTCCTTATGACACCTTTTCCCCATCCTATCCCTTAGGATTTGTGTCGCGCTACCCGTCCTTTTCAACATGAACACTTTATCACACTGTGAAAGACAATGGACTAACACCAGAACTGTTTACCTGTTGTGTCCCAACACAAGGGTCAGGCAGAGTCAGGCAATTGCCAATAATTACACACAGCTAACTGCCTTTCCCATCCTCACAGGGATAAAAGGCTGAGCACAAGAGCACACTTTGAGCAAGGCAACATGCACAAGGAAGCAGCTATTCCAGGATGGCAGTTCAAAAGGAAGAGAAAGATGGCAAGAACCAAAAGGACGACAAGGAGGGAAGTGGCCTTGCCCTTTTTGAGCCAGACCCGGAAAGCCTTCATGGAAGTAATCATAAGAACGGGAACTACAGCTGGCGTGTGGTGTAACAGATGTCAACGGTGCATGGGGCCCTCCTACACTGATAACCAAAGTGAGGAGAGGCTCTTGGTACCATGGTACCATCCTGACTCCAGAGACAAGAAATACCAAGTGGTTAAGCGTAGCCGGTGAGTTGGAGGGAGAACCGATCGTAAAGCGAACTGCCTTGAGTGAAGGTTGCAAATGGCAACTCGATATGAATTGAAAGAATTTTTGAATAAAGAAATTGTATGTTGCTGACCAGCTACAGAAGTGGCTCTCATTCAAAAGACTCTGGCTGGTCCCCCTTTCTTTTTGTTGAAACTACCAAAACCAGAAGGCCCTAGGAGAACCTGACGTAAGTGGTCAAAGTGGTCATACAAGGGTCAAGTGAAAAGCCCTTTTACAGTCGAAAATCTTTGACACATTGTGGATACCCAGTGAACTTTGTTTAAAGCAAACGTGAACCCGACTGAGGAATGCCTACAAATTAGGTTGGCCAATAACCCTCCAAGAACATTGTGTGAATAGAGGTATGTGAAGCCTGACTGGGGGCTGAGACTCAGTCTTAGATTAGAAAAGAATCCGAGGGGTCTAGTCAAACCGTGGCAAGAGCGAACCCGACAGAGGGATGCTGAAAGAAAGCTAGGGGAATGGAACCCCACTTTTCTGATGAGATGCTAGAATCATGAACTGTGTTAAAATGGCTATGTGAATCCGACGGAGGGATGCCAAGAGAAAAGCTCAGAGAAGTGAATCCTGCATGGTGTAAGGGAAGTGAATCCTGCATGGTGATAAAGCAAAGTGAACTGTGTATTTGGCAAATGTGAACCCGACTAAGGGATGCCTTCGAATCAGAGTGAACAGTGATACACCCAACCATTGTGTCAACAAACATGAGCTCGGCTGAGGGAGGTCAAAAGTGAATGGTTGTTTAAAAAGACATTGAGATTCTTGAATATTACAAGTAGCTGATTTAAGCAATAGGCCTCGAGCAGGGGGGCATTACCACTTCAGGTAATGCCCTGGGGCCCATAGTTACAGACCCAAGCGAAGACCGGGGTACTAATAGCATTTTGTTTCTGTTCCGAAATGCTCCGGTGTTTCAGAACAGAAAGATAAACTGAAAAAAATGGCCTACGGGGAAGGGAAAACAAAGTTTGTTTTCCCTTTCTATGGCAGCCATTGAAATTGAATGATAAAAAGTAAACAAACAAAATGGCCACCATGGAAGGGGAGAAGGCTCCCTTCTCCCTTTCCATGGCGGCCATTCAAAAAATAGGGAAAAATGTAAACAAAAATGATGGTCGCCATGCAAGGGAGAGAAGGAACTACATGTAGTCCCTTCTTCCTTTCCATGACGGGCTGTCGTGGATCGGGAGTGGACGTGCTGGGAACATAAGTGTTTCCAGCGCATCCATGCCCAAAATGGACAGAAAAGAAGGTAAGTGGGGTTGGGAGGGGGAGGAGGGAATTATTTGGATTGGCTGCCACACCCTTCAGCCGGAGAAGGTAGGAATGTTGTGGGGAGAGAGATTCCCGGTCGGGTAATGCCCCGGCGGGGGCCAATGAGATTGCATGTTATAATCCCATTGTCCCTCGCCAGGTACTAATTCGAATGAAAGGCCGTAGTGAACCTGACTGAGGGAGGCCAATGTTGCAAGAAGGATTGGAGCCTGGTCGAGAGGGATCCAGGGGTGCAGAGAAATCACATGTTGTGGAGATTACTGAAAGTACCTTTTGTTTAGTTATTTTAACACATCAGGCCCTTGGAGGCAAGAGACTTTGCTAGGAAAAGCGACTTGACAACCGAAGGTCCTGATATTGCGAAAAGGAACTGTAACATTGTCCTGGAGAAGCCCAGGAGTGTGCTGTGCTCAAGAGTCCTGCCTTGTCCTGTTCTAAAAACATGGGGAAGAGACACCCCGGCCATAACATCCTGACTTATCATTTGGGAATACTTCTTTCTTTTCTTATGAAAACTATCCCACATTATTTTGTAATTTAGCGGTAAGGATTGGCAATCTTTTTTGTTAGTATAGGCCTTTTTATTTTGACAAGATTCTAGTAGGGCTGCCTTATTATTATTTGATGGTCGTAGCTTGCTCCCATCTTAGATGTAGGTTTAGGTTAGGCGTTTCTCTCACCCATTCATACAGTTTAATAAACACTGTTAAACTGTGATCACGTGTGTCTGTCTTTACTGTTGCCATCATTAGTTCCTTACAGCCTCCACGAGCTTGGAAGAGGCAGCATCTAATAATATGTTAGCAAGGAAGATAGTCCGCCAATATGACTGGATTCACACCCATGAAAAATTCAAGACTTAAAAGAGCTATTCAGATTTAAGTAGGGTGAACTGTAAACTGGGTTGTTGTGCACCGCACTTCTTATTATATACATCTTGGGTATTTGTCAGAACTATGTTATTCTTCCACCTAAATGTGTTGCGGACCAAGGAAAACTAATTTTGATGGAAGTTTAAAGTTGTGGAAGACTCTACCTGCAGTCGTTGTTTATCCTCCATGGAGTCACTCAAACATTTGTGGCCTGATTCATGTAAGCATTTTATAATGGCGGAATGCCATAGGAAAATGCTCCATTAATCAAGCCCTTGGTGTTTGCATGCCCAGAATTGATGAATCTTAGGTATCACATTTTTGGGAACTTCATTGAGGGAATTAGACTGTATCCTTGGGATTTCCTTTGTGAGCGTTTTTCTTTGACCATTGTTCGAGGTCATTATTAATTGCTCTATAATTTTTTCATGAAAATTAAGTTTGTGAATGCATTTGTGTTTTCTTTCCATTCACATGCTATTTTATTTAAAATTTCTATTAATTTTGCATATGCAATGAATGGTGTTAAGGTCTATTCATGTTGGCCATAGGAAACATATAAATAAAAAAAAGAATGTTTAAAAAGAAATTATGTTTTTTTCTCCTTTAGGTACATACTTGGATTTTGGTTGACTGTGGATGCTTGCTGTGTTTGGATCAGTCGTAAATCAGATCAGAATTGATAGTTGAAACATGAATGGTGATATGTTAGAGAGTTCTGCAATTTGGAATGTTTTAGTTTACAGCTGTAGTTTTGGAAGGATTGGTGGTGACATCTCTGCAAGTCTAAATTAGGATACTGAAGTTATTATTCCAATGAGTTGTGTTCGCCAGTGGAGACTGTAATTAGCGATAGTCCTGCAGTTAGGGCTTCAGCAATACGGATGCCAACAATTACTGAAACGCCAGTGTGCAGAAGTAATGACCAGTTCAGTAAAGTTATCCTTTCTTAGTAAGGAGAGGTGATTCACTTTGCTCTATGTGCCTAGAGAATTGAATTGCTGTTCTTTGAAATTGATAGGCTTATTAGCGAAGTCTGTGTATTCTAAGTCATCACTGTCCAAGACTGTTTTTTACTACTTTTTTGGTTCAACTTCAATTTGTTGATTATTTTTTGCCATGGCTCTGACTTTCAGAAATAATTTATCTTCCTTTTCTAGATTGTATTTTTGAATTACTCTTTCAGAGATCAATAGATGCCCATTGGATTTGGGATGTTTCCTGTACAAGTAATTTTTCATGTTGTGTTGTTGACTCTGCATTCTTGATTTGGATTAAATAGTTCTTTATGCTTCAATGGGTTTTTGGACATTCTCAAACCAACCTTAGAAAAACCTCAATGCAAAAACTGTAGTTGGGAATTTTACCTCTGTATGACTTTATAGCGTCTTGGAAGACGTGCTCATCTGCTAAATATTCATTTTATCTACTAAATGAGGAGACTGTTATTCATGTGTTATCCTTCTGTCCACATTAAAAAGACTTTCAGGACAGTGAATAAAACTGCCACTGAGATCTCTTTGTGTGGATAATATTAGAGCTATTATTTTTTTATTATACTGTGTGAGTAGGTCTCAGCTAGTTTTTTTTTAGGAGATTGTATTGTTGGATGTTTTTTAACATCATGAAGAGGTATACATTTGTATTCAGTGAAATGTATACCGAGGTGGAGAATTTATTGTGCAAGTTTACATTTGAAAATTCTTCTTTTATGGTTTGTATGATTCTGATAAAGAGAAAGAAATAGAAGACGAATTGTGTAGCAGAGATTTTCATCTTTGTTACCTGTATATTCTAAGGCAAGCATCTCCAGAGTTTAATGTTTCAGCATTGAAGGAAGATTTAAGCTCATGTTTCAGAGAAATCGTTGGCTTATGCAGGTCTTGTGAGTATGTGGTATGCAAAATATTATGAGGGATTCCTGATGAGTTTTTCAGCTAAATGTGTTAAGTTGTGTGAGTTTGTGTGAACTTGTTTTCATGGTGGAGATATAGTATTGGAATTTACAGTCAAAGCTTTTCAGATTTTACTCTGTTCCATGAACCTGGACTTTTCTTTGTTGAAGTCGCACATTGAAAGACATTATTTTATACTAAGTGAGAATATAGTTTTCACTTGACCGAACACTAAAAAGATCAATTTCGAATGACCGCTCTGTGACTGCACAGAACGGTATTTCTAAAACAAACTGTCAGCCCCTGCATGCACGAGTGCATACAGGGGCTGACAGGCTGGCAGGTTAGTGTCTGTGTGTGTGTGTCTACATGAGTGTTTATCTATGTGAGTGTTTGTGTGTATGGATGTTTGTGGACTTGGTGTGCGTTGTGCCTGGAAGGGGTGGTGGGTGGGGAAAGGGGGGTTATAGGCTTAACCCTACTCTCCCATTTTACTTAACAAACGGTGGGAGAGGGTGGGGGCGGGGAAGGGATCACCTTGGGGGGCGGGAGCATGTCATATTGCTGCATTTTAAAGCCAACAGAAAAAAGGCCAAAAGAAATCGGTCTTTTTTGTGTTCAGCCTTTAAAATGCGGTAATCTCACATGGAACCACCGATTTGGCTAGGTGTATTCTTATTTGATAATAGAGAATGTGTGACTTTTTGTGAGAGCTGATATTTCACTGGTTGTATTGTAAAGTGTAAACAGAACGTGTCTGTTGAAGGTTTTGAGTTGTTGTGTAAAATAGCATGCCTGCTACACTTTTAGGGCCTGATTTACAGAATTCTTTGCATGCTGAAAAGTGACTTTGTGCACTTTTAAGCGTTCAAAACTCCTTTTTTTGATTCATGGAACAGACTTTGTGTGCATTTCTGGGACCCTGCAGGGACTTCGCCCAGATCCTTCACGTCTTTGTGTGCAGTCGGGCGCTCTGTGCACGACTCCGTGCAAAGTGTGGGATGGGCCTATGCAAGTAAATAAATTGGGTGGCGCAACTTGCATATTCCCCTTTCCATATGCAGAATGAGGAAGAACAAGGACCTGGGCGTTTTTGATGGACAGGCTAAGCAAAGGAATCGCTTGCCCAGCAATGCGCAAACACAAGCGTATTCATGGATCTGACAACGCAACGTCACATTGGGTGAGGAAGCATGCAAAGCTTGCGATCCTACCACCACATGAAAGAACCCTCAAAGTTCCAAACGCATAGGAAACAACGTGCAAACAGGTAAGGTACAATCAGGAATTGAGGGTTGCCGACATGCAGTTGAGGTGCCGATTGAAGTTAGGGGTGCACGTATGCAGATAAGAAGGGTGCAGCCATCATTTACGGGGGTTCGCATGCAGATTTACTGTGGGCTGACTTGAGTTACGTGACATGTAACACATTTTATTGGGGTGCAGTTAGGAGTTATGGGGGACCGTATGCAGTGTCACCGGGGTGCTGCCTTGATTGCGGGGGGAATCCCTGCAGTATTGATGGGGTGCATGATGGTGGGATGCAGGCTGCAAAAAGGTTGGTATATGTGGTGTGAGAAAACTGAAGGTATTCTCACTCCTAGTCCCCCTGGATCCTCCGTTCAGGTGGGCAGGGAAAGGCCATCACTCTAGGATCCTGACCCTGGGGGTGGAGAAGCAAGGGAGGATCACCTGGGTGGAGAGTCCTCTGGGTTTGGGAGTGGAGTGCCCACAAGCGAGACATGGTATCCATCTTTCCTCATTGACAACAAACTTAACCCTCCCCTGACCTTCATTCGCTACTGCAAAGCCTCCCTCCTAATTTTCAAATAATTTACCTATGACAGTACTGGGACGAGGAAGAGGTGACTAGGGGTAGTGAAGACTAATCACTCATTTCACCACTCTGGTACTCAGATGAGGAAGCTGCATGCAGAGTGATGTGAAGGTCAGGCATGTCCCTCTAAATACAGTCAGGCAAGTCTAATTAAGAACACACACCTGCAACCTAACAATGGGTTGCTGGTGTATCAGAGCAAAGTAAATTTGAATCAAAGTGGAAGGAGTCGTGGTGGGAATGGAAGATGTGGCCGTCTGTTAGCTGATGCAGGGGACTCCGAGACCATGACCCCTCTGCAGGTGGAGGTGGAGTCAGATCTCGCGATTGCTGCAGAGGTTGTGCAGTGGGAAGCGGAGCCAGGCCAGGCTGTTTCCAAGCAAGTAAAGACCCTTATAATTGCTCGTCGGCTCCAGGTGTTGCTCGAACATTGGAGTGTCATAGGGGTAGCGAGATCGCCTTTTGGAGCCGTTGCAGTCACAGAAGGCCGAGCACTTACCTATGCATATGAACAGAAAAGACTGTATTGGGAATGGATGCGAGCAGAAGAACCAGTGAGTTTCTATAAGCATGGAAACCCTGGGGCCGCTCCGTAGACGATCACAAGTTCAGAATAAATTTGTAGCAAGTGAATTTTTACGCAAACAAAGTCCTTCCATTGTTGAGAGAATTATTGAATGAAGCAAACAAATATGAAAAAGTATCTATCCTTTGTTGAACCAATTAACATGCTCGGCAAGCGAAAGACACGGTAAGAACTTTGTTTTCCCTACGGGAGAGTATGAGTTTCTTTGTATTGGAAGCTAAATGAAAGTCAACAGCCTGGAAGTGTGACTGAGGCTTCAAAAAAAACAAGTGCTGCCAAAGTAAAGAGGGAAAGCAAAAAATATTCATGGCAGCTGGTAGACCCATGTACTGTCTAATATATGAGAAAATGGTTTGAACATACATTGCCAAGGGCAGAAGAGCAGAAAGGATTGTGTTGGCTTAAACTGAATGAACAAACACTGGCAGGAGCCAAGAGAATATGTTGAAGTGCAACCACTGAATGGTGACAAATCTAAAAGAGAGCCACGGAAAGATTGGCATGAGTAAAACCATCACAAAGTGAATTATGAATTGATGTAGTGTGGCAAGGCCAAAGACGGGCAGGAGGTGTGTGACACGTTATGGCAAAGCCAAGAGTTCGACAAAGAAAAGCCAAGTGAGTATGACTTTGTACACAGTGGCAAGTTACAGAAGAACCTGTGTGGGCTGAAGAGCCTAGGGATCCTGGTTGGGCGACCTGTGATGGTTGGACCATGTGATCGGATAACTGCACCTATACCAGTGAGCCCTAAATTGAGAAAACCAAAAGACATTGTCAACCAAGCCAAGGAGAAGCACTCTAAGTGAGCTGGTGATGCAATCCCGAATGAGGGTCACGTTGACCTGAAGTTGTGTTGAACTTTTGAAAATACTAAAACAAGTACAAGTGCCTAAGTTGAAGTATTAGGGAAGGGAAGCCCGAGATTTGAGGAACTGCCAGGGTTGTCTTGATAACAAAGCCTGAAGAATTTTTTCTTTTGAACTAGGTTGCCTTGAACTTGGGGAAGGGATCCGCAAAGATTTGTGGTACTGCTTTGAACTTGAGAAAAGTAATTTGGAGACTTTTGTGGAACTTTCTTGAACTTGAGCAAGAGGAGCTGAGAATGAGGCTAGGATCTGGAAGAAGCACAGAACTTTGTGCTAATAACACTTTCATTGATTATTGACATCCCTACACATTGTTGAGCTTTAGTTGTAAGGGCAAGCATAGGTTTTGGACACAGACAGACTTTTAAGTTGAACGCTTTGACTCAGACGTTCCTTAGTTTTGTTCAGGTAGGGAAATCCCACCTTATTATAGGGCAAGTTAGATCCTCTACAATCCTGACATTGATTTGATAAACTGTTTTGAACTTTGAATCTGTTGTCTGTGTCTTGCTTCATGATGCCTTCACATTGGCTAGATCTTCTTTGCGTGGGGGTGTGTTGTGGGTGTTCTGGCACGTAGGATTACTTTGCGGTTCAAATTCCAATCAGTATGCGGAATGCGCATAATATGCTTTTGCATGCAATATACGCAAAGTGGTGTTAAGCGCAGAGTACTTTGCCGGGTATATGCAATTTTTCTATATATCGGGACCTACGTGTATTAAGAGGATGTAAATGCAAACATTCTGCGGTTTAATTTGAGGTTTGATGAGTAGATGATCTCCACAATGTACTTTGGTTTTCATCTAAAAGGGACAGACATTCCAGTGGGGTAAAGGCTGTTGTGACATGCTGAGTGATGGTGATGCAAGGCTAGTGTTAGTTGAGGCTCACGTGTGTTTGTTAACCACATAAGTGTTAAGGATATAAGCATTACATCCATACATTTCTCTATGAAATTTGAAGGATGTTACAGTTCGAGTAATTTGAACATTCATGTATTTATTGTGGCATCATTTTAGAGGATATTCCGGTAGCACTAAAGAGGTTAAAGTGTCTTTCTGTTTGTCAGTAATCCCACTGTCTCCGTAGCTTTTATGTCATCTGATAAGGCAATGATGTGTTCCACTTTAGTGATCGGATTTCTACTATGGAACACGGCATACGATAAATTGTGGTCAGCCTTATAGTAACAATGAATTCAAGTGTTGCTGTGCTGATGTTTGGCTAGTTCAAGAATGATTGGCTCATCAGTGCAGCAGCTTTTAGCCCTCTACTTCACATATGCAAAGATTGCTCTTATTCGAGTAATTATGGTCACTTATTTCCTGATTTTAGAAGCAGGTTTTTCCAGATATAGCTGTTAGTCTCCCCATCAAATTTGCGTAATGCTCACATGCCCAGTTATTCTAGGCAATGAAGATATTTTACATAAGAGTTCTGATTCAGAATGATGAATAGAATTGAGGGCTAGTGTGTAATAGATTATAGGAAATACTTTTATAGATTACATTTCCAAATTGGGAAGCAATGAATGACTGTGTGTTGTAGGTAATGGAACAACACTTAAATGATGTATCTCAAATTAAATTGTTAGTAGATGGGAACTAAAATTCTATATGCCATAGAGTGCCATGCTTAATTAAACTTTATACAGATAATTAACATCAATGTACTTACTATGGTAGCCACCCTTAGTACTGATTACTATAACCTAGAGTGTAATCATCATTTAATTGAAGTACTAGGTATTATGTATATAATTTATTAATAGAGCTCTGTAAGAACAATATTCTTCATAGAGTTCAACACAAGGGCCTGTATGTTATATTGTTTAAAAATCATGTTGGGTTGGGAGGTCAAGCACCACTGTGCAGTGCAGTTCAGTTAGGAATGTTTCTATGCTTTGTATTATATTACATCATTAAAACTGAGTCTATCTTTTTATTTTTTTTGCTAGTGATTCTTCTCTTCTTACTGTATTGTGTCTCAGAGTCTGAGTTATACATCTATCACCATCATTTTAAAAGCATGAATTATAGCTCTTTTGTAAATTTGAGCCTATTGTATGACTAGAGACTGGAATCTTTGGTCAGCTTCACTTCTGAGTCGTGATTTTTAAGTAAACCAATTGAGACTGCCAAGGCACAGAAATGCATCACATGTCTCTCTATTCCTTACTCAGCAAGTAGAGCAACCACAGAATGGCCAGATGATGTCCAAAGTTGTTTCAGCTTCTGTCGAGGATAGCACAATTTTTCTGTATTGCCTAAATCAAACATTGCTGCAGGCGTATTCCCTCTGGAGCCATAATAGATTAAGAACATCCAAACCCTACACATTGGGCCTCATCGCGAGTTGGGCAGTAGCCCTTAAATGCAGTGGGACACTAGCCATTGTTAACAGCCAAACATGTTAAACACTAGACATCCCCGGCCATGCGTTGCTGTGGCTCAGTCTGGTTAAATGGAAAAGAAAGAAAAGAGAAAGCGCACGTTTCTAATATGTTTAATTTGACAATGCGTGTGGGTAGTTTTTAATGGCTGTGGTGGTTCTCCAAGTTGAGGCAGTTTAATTTTCCCAGCAGCGCAACACATTCCTAAGGATACACCTCAGTCATGGTGCCTATGAGAACATGCTGGCTCAAACTATAATCATCAGCTGGGTTGTACCAGAATGCAAGGCGATTGTAATCGCGTGATTGCTGAGCACAGAGTCATGTTTGACGCTGATCTGCTGTTTCTCGTTGATGTCTTTCAGCCACTCTCAGTCTGTCACGTTCATTCTGTTGAGAACGAAGAAGATCTAAAGCTGCAGAACTCGATCGCTGTGCTCGCAACCGTGCATCCTAAGGTCTGGCTGCACGTCGCTCTGCTGCTTCTTTGGCACGTATTTGAAATGGAATCGTAAAATAGCGTGTGTTGCTTTTACGTCCAACAGATGGCACTGTTTTCCAGTAAAATGTTCAGTATAGTGTGTGTTGCTTTAACGTCCAACAGATGGCGCTGTTTTTCAGAAAAAGCATGTCTTTACCTGTCACAGGTGTGACATATATGTATAGTAGGTATATAAAAACGCACGTCTATTCGAATGCAATGTTGTGTCAAAATTACAAAGCAATCAGTGAAGAACTTTCAGAGATTTAAGATTTTGAACAAACGAACATTTACATTTTTATTTATATAGATATAGATAGATACAGATATAGCAAAAATTGTAAAAAGGTAACTGCTGCCGCTGAAAATTGAAAATGATTGAACACTATAGAGTATTACAACAGTGTGAACCCAAGAATGTATCTATAACAAGTGGTGAACAATAATTTAAATGTGAGAACTCTCATGTAATAAAAATAAAGTTTTGTTATGAATAACATTGCAAAATCATATCAGCATTAATTTATCTCATGATATTCCACATCCACAGTGAGATGTGCTGGTTTACCATTGATTCACAAGGACAGCACATGACATGCATTGGTGTGTTATATTTTCAGGGCTATATCCTACAAGTTTATGTTTATGTTAAGCAATTGGGAAGAGTTAGATAGATGACACTTATACCAGGACATATGAAACACCCTGAGAGTGGTCTTGTTTCAACAGAAGTGCATTGATACTTTCATGAGTCTCAAATACTATTCTAATACTGAACATGCTTGGGAAATCTCTGAAAACCATCTTTCCACAAATATTTACCTCTTAAAGTGGGTGTTGACCAGCAATATTGATGAACTGACCCCAAAGCACTGTTGGCAGGAGCATGGGGCATAGCAAAGGATGTTGTCTGTTAGAAACACTGTTCCTTTCTGTCATATTTATCATGGGTTCAGGAAGCTACATTCACACCCTAAACCCCTAAAACGTCCTTGAACTAGAAGCCATAGCTATTTGGCTAGGACAGAGTGAATGGAATGTAGAAATTGATGCATGGGCTCAGAAATATATTGAACAGGGGGGCGCTGTTGCGCATGAAGAAAATGGCTGCCTAGTCCCGGCGCTCCTGCACCATCATAACATTCTGTCCCAAAAGATCCGTTCTAAGGCCGTCTGCGATACTACAAACCTGCGGAGGTTGCTGCCTGTTGGCCCGCCCACGGACAGCGAAAGTCTGGACCTCTGACTCCATCGCGCCGCGGAGATCTGACCGTGCACGGATCTGCCGACCCGCGGCACCAGGAGGATTCACCCAGGAGCCGTGGATGCTGTGATCTGCGGGCCGCGGCTGGGCGGGGCCTGCACTAGCGGTCCGCGCCTTGCCCTGCTTTGCGGTCGGCGCTCCTTGTGAGGGGGTGTGTGGAGGTGCCGGTGCCTCCTTGGGTGCCTGACTCTGTCCGCGCCTTTGAGCGCTGAACTATTGATTGCTTGCCGGCCTTCTCACCCCAGGTGCGGTGCTGTGGGTCACCCGCCCGCTCATGTGCCCGAAGAAGACGTAGCCGACAACAAGTAAGCGGCCATTGAACATGGGGGCGGGAGGAGCGGTGTACTCGCTCTGCCACAGAGCTGTCTCCTCACGGCTCCCTGCCGCGCTCCACTATTTAAGACACTCCTACGCACTGGTCACCCAGCGAGCACACCATTTAAATGCAAATGGACTTCGGGCTGTAATCCATGCTGTATAATACGTGATCACTCCGGAGGGGTTTGGCTGGTTCACGTTCAACATCAGATTTGTTGCACACTGTGTTTCCCCGTATGTTGCGTACGTCTGCTACAACATCCGCAAATATTCCTACGAACATACTTAACGGCCCGGCGGATTGCGCCCCGTGTTAACTGTGGGGTGTTGTGTAGCCACCATACGGCCTTGCTCTAGATGCCCTATGTACTCAGAAGAACTCATTGCACTGTGAACTAGACCGGGAGCCTGGGACTGCTGTGGGGCTCGTCTGGCACTGTGCACGTGGGAGAGCACAGTGCATTTGTGTGTTGCGGACCTACACTGGTGACCTGTTACTTTGATATTACCGATTTACAGGGCCCCTAGCCATTGTTTGATGCCTGCGAACACTGCATATGATCAGGCAAGCCACTTCCAGTAGCATGATGAATTTCACTCTGTACTGACGGCGGGTGCCACCCGGCCACTATACGGGTGCCACGCAGCCTCCCTCTAGGCTCCCTATATGCCTGGTGACACTGCAAACTACACGGAATGCCCAGGATTGCTGTGGGACTCGTTTGACACTGTCCGTGGAGGAACGCGGTCCATTTGTGGATTGCGGACCCGCACTGGTGACTTGCTACTTTGGGGCTGCAGATTGCCTGGCCCCTACCCACCCTTTAAGGCTACGACCATACGGAACCTCTGGAACATACTCAATATACGCATGCGACTCGGTGACAGCATGGGGGAACCAAGCAAAGCAAGCAGGGCGTCCAAAACCCTAGTGGTAAAAAGAAGGTCCCTATGGACACGTTCACCATCACGGCAAATCATACTGTAAGTGTGGACACACATCCTGTGGCAAATGTGCCCGGTGAAATTGAAGAGGTGGATCGGGAAGATAAACTAGCCGCACTAGTCCAAAATGGGTTCCTGGCTGTAAACACCAAGCTGGACGAAATAGTGGCCACCAGCGGCTCCATGAGGGCCGGAATAGATAAAGAAACTGCACGTATCACAGAGACTGAGAGCAGGATAAGCATGAACGAAGATACTATCGCCCACCATAGAGGAGACATCTCCTGCATAAAAGACACAATGAACAAACTGCAGAGCAAGTGTGAGGATCTCGAATCCAGATCGAGAAGGAATAAGGTTCGCGTGGTCGGGGTGGCGGAGTCCTTTGGTAAGGGCCAAATGGAAAAACATGTGGAGGAACTGTTCAGATCCTTATTTGGTCCGGAATCGCTCTAGGAACATTTCCTGGTGGAAAGAGCGCACTGTACCCTAGCACCAGTACCCAAGCCAGGAGCCCCGTCAAGTACAATAATTGTTCGCCTCCTGAACTATAGGGACAGAGACACAATTCTTCGTTTGACAAGAGAGGCTAGTACCCTGCATCATGAGCGTAATCGAATACATATATATCCGGATTTTTCCACCTCTGTCCAAGCAAGTAGGCGCTCTTATGAACCGGTTAAGAAGCTCCTTAGAGCACGGCAGATCAAGTATGCTCTGATGTTCCCGGCCAAAATGAGGATTCAACATTCGGGGAGGGCACATTTTTTGGAAAATCCGGCTGAAGCCTTATCTTATATTGAGTCCTCTATACCCCTTCCTCCTAGAATAGGCTGACCGGCGCAAAACAACAGACCCCGTCCGGCGGACTAGGATGCATGTTCTCTGCAGAACTGTTTGAAATGATCGGGGGCCTTGTTTTGTGCTCTGTGGATGGCTCATACTGCAGACGGCCATTAATTGTGATTTGGTGGTGCCAGGAACTAGGTTTGGCGGTCATGTGAGGCAACATGACTTCCCCTGGAATACTCCACAAGTTAAAGGGCAGACATCGTTAAGTTGGGGGTGATGGTGAGGGAGGTGGGTTGGTTAATGGGTATGGAATGGGTTGTTGTGGTTATAACACTTTGTGGTTTGAAGTGGGTAATGATCCCCACCTTGTGGCACCTTGCCCTAAGGTAGTTGTGGGGGGAGCTGGTTATTGGTTACTGGTTAAACAAGTGGTCACAGAGATTCTGACACGATCTATGGTATATGAAAGATGCATCGAAAAGGTTGGTGATGATACTCGAACATTTCTATGTAAGACTTTGATCACGCATTAATGGTTAAGCTGCTGTCGTGGAATGTAAGGGGGTTGAACAATCGGTTGAAAACTAAGAAGGTGGGAAATTATATTATCAGGCATAGTGCTCAAATTGTTATGCTACAGGAAACACATGCTCTGGATGCTAGAAATGAATGCATATTGCCTAGCTGGGGCAAGTCACGGTTTTACACAAATTATTTGTCTCAGTCCAGGGGGGTCATTACGCTTATACACCCGAGTTTGGGATTCCGGCCCGAAGGCCACAAAACCGACCCCCTTGGTAGATATGTTCTGGTTTGGGGCTCCATTGCGGGACAACAGATCCTTCTGGTCAACACGTATGGCCCGAACATTGACGACCCAGCCTTCTATACAAATGTTTACCAACTAATTACTGCTATTGATATTCCTCATATAATGTGGGGTGCGGATTTCAACGTTGTTATAGATCCTAGACTGGATAGATCCAGTATGGTCACTAGGGCACCCTGCAGGGCTGTTCTTACCTTGAAGCACATCCTACATCAGCTTTCTCTCGAAGATGCCTGGCGGGTGTTGCACCCGACAGGAAAGGGTTACACATACTATTCCTCGGTTCACGATTCCTAATCCAGAATTAATTATTGGTTCGCATCCCCTGCCATGATTACTACAATGAAGTTGTGTGAAACACTGCCCTGCACACTGTCTGACCACTCCCCGCTAATACTTGGGGCTACTTTGCATAGTTGCCCCAGACCGCCCAGAAGATGGAGAATGCCTGGGGGGTTGCTGGCCGATTCTGGAGTGGTGGAAGGCTTACACGTTGAAATTGCGGAGTTCCTTGAAAATAACATGGGCTCAGTTGATAGATGTTCCACGGTCTGGGAATCCCTTAAGGTCTGGGCTAGAGGGTCTCTGCTATCCAAATCTGTTGGTCTTCTGAAAGGGGTCAGAGCTGAATTAACCCGAACTGAAGTTGAAATAGGGAAGCTGGAAGAGGCCTACACTCGCACCCAGGATAGGGCACAAGGCGGGTAGGACACTATCCAACTTACTGAAACAAGACAGGCATCCCAACTGCATCACTAGCATACAAACATCGAGTGGTGAGATTTTGCTGAGTGAACGTGAGATCAACGATGAGTTTACCAAATTCTACCAACAGCTATATAGTAACAGGGACACTAAATCAATCGCTGAAATTAAGGCGTACTTAGAGACGCTGACGATGCCGAAGCTCTCTGAGGAGAACCGCCTGGTAATGGACCAACCTGTCACTGCTGAGGAAATTGCTGAAGGTGATTAAGGATTTAGCATCCAATAAAACCCTGGTCAGACGGCTTAGGCGCAGAATTCTATAAGGTGTTCCACGAAGAACTCGTACCATTGTTGTTGCAGGTTTGGGAAGAAGCCCTCCTGTGTAAAATACTGCCCCCGTCAATGAGAGAGGCTTTGATAACTGTGCTCCCTAAACCGCGCCGCCCACCCCAGGACATGTCGTCCTACAGGCCGCTTTCTCTTATGAATATGGATACTAAGATATTTGCCAAAGTGCTGGCCAATAGACTTTTACCGGCAGTCCCTACACTGGTTCACCCTGACCAAAATGGGTTTATCCCAGGTAGGTCTACGGCCCTCAGTCTTCGCAGACTTTTCGGTATCATGACCCAAATAGACCCGGCTAGGAACGCAGTTGCCATATCGTTGGATGCTGAGAAGGCCTTCGAACCGTATCATGGGCTTACTTGCTAGCGGTACTGGAGGCATTCGGTGTCAGCCCTAATTTCATTGGGTTTGTGGAACTACTGTACACGGCACCTGGGGCTCGAGTATTGACCAATCAATCCATATCCGATCTGTTCCTGTTGGGGAGGGGTACCAGGCACGGCTGCCCTTTTTCGCCCATACTGTTTGCCTTAAAATTAGAACCAATGGCGATTGCAATCAGACTTAGACATTCAAACAGGGGTATAAATCTGAAGGGCGCTATCCAACTAATCTCCCTATATGCGGATGACACGCTCTTATATGTCCGTGAACCAGAAAACAACATAGCAGCTATCATGCCGGAGATTCAGGAATTCACTGCACACTCAGGATATTCCATAAATACAGCCAAATCTGAAATTTTCCGTCTCACATCTACAACCAGATGCCCCAGTTCTCTATGTGGCCTGAAGTGGTCGGAAAAGACAATTTGATATCTGGGGATACTTGTTTCACGAGAAAAACACACCCTTTATACAGATAATTACGATAACACACTACAAGCCTTGACTATTAAACTACAACTCTGGGACCGCCTGCCGATATCATTGCATGGCAGAATAGCGGTTCTTAAAATGATAGTACTGCCCAAACTATTATACCTATTTGTGAACATCCCGATATGGCCGGGACGAGCCTTCTTTAATAAACTTAGATCAATGGCGACAACCTTTCTTTGGAACAGGAAAACTCCAAGAATAGGATGGGGAAAAATGACTGAACCATACTCCTCAGGCGGCATAGCGGCACCGGATTTTGACCTATACTATTATACGGCCCAGGCCCAATTCTCGAAATCCTGGTACTGTAAAGATGAGGGCCCCCCCCCCATGTGGCGATAGAAGAACTTATCACCTCCTCCACGAATATACAGTCTGTAGTCTTTGACGCACATTACAGAGACACATGCAACTTTAACCCAGTGAGCTGCACGGTTGGTGCATGGAGAGCTATATTTATGAGATTGGGAGTGCTTTCCCCCTAAAACCCTGAAATTCCCCTTTGGAATTACCCCGGCATGCCACCTACGCACGATAACAGCTTGCGCAAGGCCTGGGACCCCAATGAAGAGATGAAATTGGGCAACATGTTTGTTGACGGGAAATTTGCGACCCTTCAGGTGATCACGGGAGCATTCGGTAGGGGTCCACTTAGGACACTACAATACTATCACATGAGATCTGCCTTCCAGAAACACTGGGCGACCTTCCCTGATGAACCCCCTACACACCCTTGTATACAGATGATAACGTCTGGAGACCGTCTGAGGATCTCTATTCTGTACGCGGCGGTACAAGCACATTCCCCCACGACTAACTTAGTCAAAAATAAATGGGAAAATGATCTTCAAATCCCCATAGATGACAAGACCTGGGACAGGTACTGCTCCCTCACCAAGAAGGTTTCTCTAAATGCTGGACTATGCCTGATTCAGTTTAAAATTCTAAACAGATTACACGACACCCCGGCCAAAATAGCCAAGTTTGTACCAAATAATTCCAGTGAATGTCCCAAATGCAGATCGGATCAGGCTGGTTCGTTCCACATGTAAAGGGGATGTCCGATGGTGGCTGGGTTCTGGAGGGAGGTGGAGGATATCCTGGAAGACATTGCACAAATCCCTCCTACATTAACCCCGCAGAAATATTTGTTTGGGGACATAGGCAAGTGCTCCGAAAAGACCAGGAGACTATTCAACGTCTCATGTGCAATTGCCAAAAAATGCATTTTGCAACAATGGAAGAGTACTGCGCCACCCACCGTGCAACATTTCCTTAGAGAATTGACATATGTAAATGAGGCTGAAGAACAGTTTGTCCTCACTCGCCCAGTGGCGAGCAGACTTAAAGATATTTGGGGACCTTTCAGAATGTACCTGTGTGACATGATTATTGATGATGATGAAAATGTTTAATCATACCACCTCGAGGAGATGGATATCATGTGAATTGTTTTCCTCCTTTCTTTTGTTCATTCCTGCTTGAAATGTGAAGATGTAACAGTGTTATGTGTCTTTGTGACCACTAATAAAAAAAAAGAAATATATTGAACATAAGAATTAATTTAAATCATGTGAGATTGTTGTTACCAAACTCACTGCCCACATTTAAAATAAATGGAAATAAACAGTGCACCACTCATGGGCCTGATTTAAAAAGTGTTTTCCAATGGGATTGCACCATTGTAAATCGCTTTGTGATGCAGGCCCAATGCCATTTGAAATCAAGCTATCAGGGATAAGATGCACTGAACTGAATTGTCTGTAGAAATCCTAACTGCTTTTTATTTAACACGATCTTTGATTAAGGAATTGGACTATAAATGAGTTAAAATTCCAGCTCAGACTCCTGACTTGCTTGTAGGTATATCCATTATTTATATATAATTGTATGCATAGCCACTAACCCAATCCTACCTCTGGAAGTAAATCAAAGTGACTTCTGACCTGGCATTGCCCTGCTAGCCTCCCTGACCTCCACCCTCCTCTATTTGGTCAGATCACCATCTCTAACTTCGATCACTGGCTTTCAGAAGCAGTCAACTCCCTCTTCCCCAGATCTTTCTCTGATAGACAAGGCCATTCACCCATATGTTTCACTCCGGCCCTCAAAAAACAGAACCTTGAGCTATATCCTGGAGCGTAGATGGAGTACAGACCCATCACCATTCAGTACAATGGCCTATGCCTCCCAGCTCAAGGTTTATTATGCAGAAATATGCAAAGCCAAAAAGTCCTACTATTGGAACAGAATCCCCAAAGCCTTGCACCCATCAAGGGAACTTTTCAACCTCCTCTCGGAATTAACCCCTGCCTGCACCACCAACACTCCGAGCCACATGCAATACGTCTGTGACTCCCTCTCAGGCCACTTCCATAACATAGCCCAAGAGAAACACAATTGCATCCTCTCTAAAAGATCACTGTGCTCCCCTTACCACCCACTTTTTCCCCCCTGGAATTCCTCAAGATACTATCACTTAGCCATGCCTCAGGATCACCCTGGGAACTACCTGCACCCACTCTCACTGCTAAAATAAATCTTAACAGACACTTGTGCTGGTGACCTCACAAGATCCATTGTCAACTCATCACTCACTTCCGATACCTTCCCAGCAAAATGAAGACCTCCTACATGAAGCCTCTCCTCAAAAAGATCTCCCTCGACCCTTTTGTCCCGACCAACTACACACCCATTTCAAACAATCGCTTTATAACTAAGTTAGCTGACTGAGCAGCATACTCACAGCTATGCCTCTTCTCAGAATCAAACAAGATCCTCGAGTCCGCCCAATCCGGCTCAGACATTTACAAGGAATTGAATCCTGCCTAGTCTCCATCTGAGACAATCCAAAAAAAGACAGAAGGTTGCGCCTCCCTAATTCTACTCAACATCTTTGGACACCATTGGCCACTCCATCCTCACTAAGTGACTACCCACCCTCATCATCAGGGATTGATCACCTCTGAGTTAGTTATCCTCCCTCCTCTCCAACAGATCTCAAATAGTACACATGCCTTCTTTCTCCTCGGCTCCTGGCCCAGTCATCCCCGGGAGGCCGCAGGACGCCTCTCTCTCACTGCTCCTCTTTAACCTCTACCTGAGCCCCTTAACCGCCCTCATTCGATCCCATGGTCTATCATGCTACAGTTATGCATATGATATCAAAATCATCTTCAAAATCTTGAACACCCCTGTGTCTACCTCCCAATATCGCAACCTGGCTCTCAGAGATCGAACACTAGATCACGGTCAACAACCTGCTACTTAATCCAGGCAAAAATGGGATCTTGCTTTGTGTGAAGACTGCCCTCTTCTCTCAACCTACACCCTGGCCGCTCTCCCTAGGCCCAAATCCCCACATCTCCAACACAGTAAAAAATTGTGGATGCATTATGGACTCGCACTTGACCCTAACACATCACATCAAGACTGTAGTAAAATGATATTACCTACACATAAGCATCCTCTGCTTCTTTTTTCCTAATATGATCTTCCCACACAGAGTCTCTGTGATCGTTGCTATCATCCTTTCCAGTTTAGACTACACTAACACCCTACACCTAGGGGGTCCCGCATCGCAGCTAAGAAAACTCCAACGAGAACAGAACACTGCCCAAGGCTCCTCCTATCCCTAGGTCCCAGAGAACACATTTCCCCTGTCCTCCATGACCTGCGCTGGCTTCCCATTAGATGGCAATCCTCCTTCAAGGCAATGTGTATCAATGGTAGAGCCTTTTACAACAAAGGACCTGAATACCCGCAGCATTAATTCACACTCTACAGATCAAGCTTGTCATTCCAGGGATGAAATCAATCCATATGGGGGGTCCCTCCTTCTCAGTCCAAGCACCCACCATCTGGAACTCCCTCTCATTATCCGGCCGCTGCATAGAGGACCACCTTGCCTTCAGGAAGGCACTCCAAATCGGTCTCTCCCCTCAGTACAGTCGCAAACGTTGTTCAGATCTCACACCCAACTTGGGTACTAACCGCCACCCATGCTTCCTCGTGGGGAATTTGGGCACACAAGACGAATCAATTAGGTGGATCATAGCACTCCTTCCCACGCCAATATAATGCGCACTGCATGACTAAAACTAATAAGCTTCAGTTCTTTTTCACAGAACCCTCATGCGCTGCATCCCACAGAATGCAGCTAAGTCCCATGAAAAATTCGGTCCAGCTGCTCACATAGACGCACATCTTTGAGATACACGCTATTTATCTATACCTGGCCCTAAACATGCATCACCTACAAGCGTTATACCCATAGACTGCAGCTGAGTCCCACAATAAGTGTGTCCAGTTGTTCACATAGTTTGACTCTTTAACAATTTGACACAGCACACGTTCCTCATGCCTTTGTAATATGGGCTTCTGTTAGAGACCTAGCCATTCTCTACCTTCCTTTTATCTGGTGATAAATGCACACACACATTTTACCACTCATTTCATTACTTTCAACACAGATTACAGTCTTCTGAAGAGCCTTCATCCGCACAGCACTTTCAGACCATACCAATGGCAGCAGACGCTATACAAATTCCACGTAACATAATATTTACCTGTATTTCAATTACCAAACATACAACCAAATTTCCATGCTGGAGAGCAGGTCACCATCCCTGGAACATCCCTGCACACTTAAGCAATATTGCGCATGTCGAGGAGGGTACTGGTGGGCCCCACTTTGCAAACCAGCTCTGCAACCCAGCTCCTACTTTGGATTGCAGCTGCAAGAGGAAAGAAATTGTTGAGATGCATGGTCCACTTTGGTAAGGCTTAGTGGCAAACACCTGCATAGCAAGGAGAAGACGGAAACTCAGTCATTGAGTCTAAGTTTGTGTATCACCTTACCTGCCTGCTGCACGCACCAGTTCCCTCCACTATCTAGTGGATTGTTTAAAAAGACATTAAGATGTGTGAATGCAAAAGGAGAAATCTTGTGAATAAAAGCTTCAGTGAACCCGACAGAGGGAGGCTTCTATTTGAGAGGGTTCTGAGCCCGGAAGAGAGGGATCAAGGGGATCCAGGGATGAAAAGTGATCACCAACCGTGCATACAGAAAATAACTTTTTGTTTTGTTGTTTTGAACCCATCATATCCTCACAGAAAAGTGACATAACCACCGAAAATCCTGATACCTGAGAAACGGAACTGTAGCCTTGTGCTGGGAAAGCTCGAGAGTGTGCTACACTCAGGAGTCCCACCTTGTCCTGTGCTCAAAACATGGGGAAGGGAGACCCCTGGCTATAACATCCTGGCTTATCATTTGTGAACACTTCTTTCTTTCTTGTGAACACTATCCCACACTCTTTTTGTATTTAGTTGTAAGGATTGGCAATATATATTGTTTTACTATAGGTCCTTTTATTTGACAAGACGCCACTAGGACTGCCTTATTATTATTTGATGGTCGTAGCGTGCCCTGATCTTAGATTTAGATTTAGATAAGACGTTTCTCCAGCCTACCTATACAGTTTAATAAACACCCTTGAACTGTGATTACTTGTGTCTGTCTTTACTGTTGCAACCATGAGCTCCTTATATTCAACAAAGAAGAACCTGGCAAATATGATAGGTGATGGACGTCTTATTTTTATTTTTTATTTTATTCTGGCTGTGCATATAATCTGTTCATCCCTTCTCTTAAAATGGTAATCACTGTGAATGCAATGCCTATTAACTAATTTATAGTAACATTAACATACAATTAATTGACCAGGAATACCCAACTTGCAGGTGTCTAAAACAGCCTACTTGATGGACTCATAACAACATATTAAACAAACAAAAGCTGATTTAGAATTATACCCAACCAGAGGTTAGAAGAATCCATTTTTAAATGCACAATTAAAAACACGTTATTGAATACAATACATGGCAAAGCATATGTTCAACACTAAATGACACAAAACGTTAAAACAAACAAACTTGTTGTACCATAGAATAATTAGATAACAGATGACCTACACCTTCAAATGACAATACACATGAACTATGTGTCTCTATGAAGGATGGAGGAGATGCAAAGTTGTAACATCAACCCAAATGGATGTGTATACATGCATTATACCAATAACCCACTATGTTTCTGTCACACATTGGTCCACTGACTAACATTCTTCAGGGGTAATAAAGTGTATTAATTCCTCCTCAAAATGAATCACTCATACCACCGTAACAAATATCTTAATCTAGTTCATGGACACTAACGCACAAGTCTCTCCATTCACCAAACTACACAGACAAAACCAAATGTAATCAATACACCCCTAGGTCACATGAACAATTTCACAAACACACCTTCAATGTGTATATCATTGTTTGCTGATATGTAGTAGCATTAAAGCACATTTTGGGTAATGTCATTTTTTTATAATTAGCCCCACATATTGATGAATTAAAAACAATATTGATGAGCTATTTTTAAAATCCAGATAAAGGCACTGTATTTCTAAAATCCAGATAAAAAAGACGGTATGCAACAACGATAGACAAAGTAAAAGTAAAAAAAACCTTTGTATTGCTTTTTATGGAATGCTTTTCACTTTGTCCATTGGCAATACTGTATGTGTGCAAACATTAATTGTGCAAATGTTCTGCCCTATAAAATTCATCACTGGGTATATAGGACCAATTTAGAAAATTATCTTGACTTTTCAGTACATTCCAATGCGAACTTCATAAAAAATCGTTAACCAAAATATGCACTAAAAAGTCACAATGTTTTCTTAAAAAAGCATTCCATACCCAAAAATTACTTTAAGGATGCAAAATCTACATACATAGAGACTTCACAAATACAGAATTAGCAATAGAAGTATATTTAGTATGTTTGATATGCCTGGTATTAGTTATGCTCTCCAACACGGATATCTACAGTTTCCTGAATGTCTTCATCTTTGACAGGTGACTTTTTTTTGGCAGGCTGGTGATGATGGAAATATGGACCCCTTCATCAGTCGCAAAACCTTACACTGACTAGCAATAAGTACACTTCATCCCTATCACTATGGTGTCTCTCTTGTGTATAGGTACATTACAAATGCCATATCATATCATATCATTTCTGCATTAGTCCTGCAGGGCTTATTTATTGCTTAATAATTCACTTCTGACAGGAGCAACATTCTACATTTGTTTGTTTTGTCAGTGTTATGTCACATGTTGCATATAATGCACCTATTCAACATGTGTAGCAAATTGTTTAGTCCCAATCCCTGAGCACAGGGAAATCAAACAAGAATGTGCTAAGCTGATAGGTCTGAATTTGTGAATAAAGTTTTTGCACATTTTTTGTAATGTGACTTAGAGAACAATTATTCCCTCAACATGTTTAAAGCCATAACTTAATAAAAAACTTAATAAAAAGGTGCTGTCCCATTTTCTCTGATAGACGGTGTTGGGGCTTTTGTGAGCGAGATTGTGATGACCCCTGCAGAGTCATCACTAAACACCTGCCTAAAGACTTCTCCTATGTGGCCAGAGGAAGGCAGACGCTACCTTATCCTAACCCTGGAAGTGGTATCAGAGGGAAGGATCACATGCGAGGACATTGCTATTCATAGGAAGTGGTGATTTCACTAGGAGAGACGCAGATTCATCTTCCGAAAATGAGGAGGAAATCATTCCCAGATATTTAATGCTATGCTATCAATGCTCTAATCCTTTTCACATCAAAGTTCCAGAATCTTCCAGAATCCTATTATAAAGAACCAGTCAAACAGAGTCAAGTTGGGACCTTAGAGGCTCAGGAGTTAGAGAGGAGATGGTTTAAATTTCGGGATTCTATCCTAAGGAGAACCTCTCCATCTAATGTGAAATTGCAGTCTCTTAATCATGAAACACCTTTATCTGGTAACTTTCAGTCTATGAAACAATCTAGTGTAATTGAGAATGGAGGAGAATAGCTTAATATCACTCATTCTCTTGGGAACTCCAATTCCCATAGTGCCAAAAGTACTGGGACAAAGAAAAGGAACTCAGAGGCCATGGAGACTCAGAAGTGTGAGTATAAAAAAAGGGCAGTCTAGTCATTGCCAATTACAGCACATGAGCGGGATATTTAAATGCCAGGATAATATCCAGCTGGAAAGGTTGTGGTCATGTTGTGATGAAGTTGAAGCAGAGGAAGAAGCAGTTTGGATTGCTGCAGGAGGCGCAATAAAGAAAGCTCAAGCCGTCCTCGGTGCAGGTTCAGCTATGGAGAAAAGACTGTCAGTAGAAGTCACCAAAAACGTGTAAAAATCCAATGAACTGCAGAGTACGTGCAGTGGATGACATCATACTAAATAGAAGCCCAGCTGAAAGGAAGACACATTACTGAAGCAATGTGAAGCAGACTGGAGAAGCAGTGGAAGATCAACAGAGCTTCTATTACTCCCAGGGACCGCTGTGCCATATACCTGAGGCTCACTGAGGTGGGACAAGGGAAAGAGTGATGTCCGCAGCACTGCTGCGAGACCTGACAACTGCGAAGAGCCGGTGAGTGTTCAAAGAGTGAGTACTGACTCTGGGCCATTCCGTCAAAGAAAGTTGTCACAACTTATTATTTTTGAATACCGAACACTTAATGAATACAACCAGAAAATATTGAATGAATAACAATTAATGAAAACAAACGAGGATAAGTGGCAAAGAAGAAAGTCTTTGGGGGAAAACCCCAGAGAGGAAAATCTAGAACCAGTATTGCCTATAGCTAAAATGCTGTTATAAGACTTTGTGGAAGCAACAAGAAGGGAAAGGTTGTGACCAGTATTGCCTACAGCCAAGAGGTTGCCAAGAGACTTTGGGCAAACTATCAGTGGGGGAAGCTTCTAACCGCAATTTCCTGTCACCAAGAAACTACAGGTCTAGTAGATCAAGACAAACCCTGGGAAACGTTCATATTCAGTATTGCCAAGAGTGTATGAGAGACTCTTAATAATACAACCAAAGCATAAGTTGCCTTCTAAGAGATTTAGTTCTGGAAAAACATGTTTCTCACATTGTCAGCAGTCAAGGAATTGTTACACCATGTCAGAAGACTGGTGTGGAAAGTACTGGAATCAAACCAACAAGTTGGAAAATAGTGGTAGGAGTTTTCTTCCTGACTGGTGAGTATACCAGGAAAGGGCCAATGGTAGTTAGTCCTGGCAGGGGAGTGGACCAGGAAAGATGTTGGTCATCTGATAACTTTGTGGCAGAAAGAGTTGCAGAAAGAAGCTTTGTTGAATGAAATAGCAGTGAGTACTGGTAGGTGAGTGGATCAGGAAAGAAGATGGTAATTTCATAACCTTTTGGCAGAAGGAAATGTGGAAAGAATCTTTGTTAAAGCAAAATAACATATTTGCTTTATTCAATGTTGACAAATTATAGTAGCAATGAAACAAGTTGTTGTTTGCCATCCTGACAAAAGAATGTCATTTTGACAAGAAGAAGTCTTCTATGATAACAGTACAATTGCATTTCGGTTTTGGAACTCGTTTGTTGGAAGAATGTCAAGCATCCTTGAAAAGGAATATTGTGGAAAACATTGGGCCTCATTACAATGGGGGCGGCCACGGAATGAACGGTGCCGGTAAGCGACCGGCACAGTTAATTCTGGGCCACCACATTACAAGGTCTGCAGACGTGCAGAGCGGGACCCGCTAGCAGACCAGGATGCTAACAACAGGCCCGTCATTAACGGGCCCGTTGTTAGTATCCTCCCCCTTCCCTTTGAGCCCTATAGGGGCTCAAATGGGAATGGGGATGGTCCGGGTCCGGGTCCAGGTCCCGCGAAAGGGAATTACCGGACTGCTTCACTACTGCTATTGGGGAAGACATGTATTGTTCCACTTTCACCACAGGGATGTATGTAATGTTGCATGAGAGAATCATCCTCCAGCATGCTGAGGTGCATCTGTATGTAAGATTTTCTCCTCCCTCAGTTAGTTTCACAAAGTTTAGCAAGACAACTTTACTTGCGCTCATGGTCATGCAACTGCCACAAGAGTCTGGACTAGAGCATTACGCTACTGGTTTCACTCTAAATGCCTTCCTCCAGCTGTGGCCCTTGCATATCTTGGGCCCAGGTTCTCAGCAGACCTGCCCTTTCAATCTGGCTTTCTGAAGCATTGTGCCAGCCACCTCCTGCTCACAATCCTTAAATCGGGTTTTCTGGCTTGGTCAACACCATTTCAACTCTCCTGATTCTCTTTGACCCTATTCCTGTGTTAATACATAGGATTCTTGGCTTACACAACACAGGTTTTAAACCCCAACTCAGTTTTAATCATAAAAATTGGACCCGCAGGTGGTCTACCTTGTTTATTTCTTTTGGCTGGGTTAATTAAAAGGGTGTACCTGTCTACTAGCGGAGGCACACTCAGCCATGTTTCCTGCAGGCAAAGGATATCCAGCCCCTTTAGTTATGCACATTCGTTGTTAAAGAGATAGTTGTGCCCACGGGAATTCCAGATTCCTATTTTCAGTATCTCTTGCTGTACCAATTCGTGAGGCTATTGAGATTCATTGGAGTTTAAACATTTAGAAAGCCATTCCCAATTTTCATCAGTCATACTTTGCGTGATCTCAGTAGCGGGCATGCACATCTCTCGCTTGCTAGTAGGAGTGTTGTTAAGCATTATTTTTATGGAGTTAATTACTTTTTTGTCTATGTTTTCCAGACTTATCGGCTCTCGCAATATTGGTTTAAATGTTTCATTAGATGTAAAATGGACAGTGTTCGTAGCTGTTGTTGAACAAGCTTTAATTGTTTCCCCACTTGTTGATCTTAATAGTCACAAGGTTGCCAATATTATTTTTGAATCGATACGCAAAAAAGCGCAATTGAATTGGCCAGCAATTGGAAATTCTACGGCTGTAATATTGTGTGATTCCAGGCTATGTTGCCGTGGAATAAGATCGAAGAATTTAAAAATGTTATTACGATTTAGTGTCAAGCCATCATTTAATGGTAGAAGTTGTTCTAAGTAGACACATGATTTCTTTATGATGTGTTTACAGTGTCCTCTATTTTCTTCAACATCTCTTCCTTGTTTTTTAATATTGTGACTCAAATTAGGTGGTGTAGACTCTTTTGCAGTCGTATTTCCTTGCCAGCTTTTACATGTCGTTGGTTTGAAGTGCAATTGGCTGGCCGTTGTGTTATATCAGGCAACAATGTGTTTGTGTGAATATCATCTGTATTTGTATTCCATTCCGCTTGGTCGCTTGTTGAATGAGTTGTATTTTCCTCCAATTTATACATTGCATTTTTTCAGCATTCTTCTAAGGTCTGAAAGATGTATGTATCACACATCTTTCCTGAGGTGTCTTTTTTTCTCGATCACGTGTTGATGTGACCCAACTGACTGCACCTCGCTCAAGGGAGTGATACTAACTGATTTTTTTGAAAATAGTCTGGTCATGTCCCCATTTTCTGAACCTTCTTCATACAATGATATTTCATCAATCTCTGTTATACGGTCGCTGAGCTCTTCCGGTTGTTCAGTGTTTTCAATTCTTGATCTTTGATGTTCTGCTGCTAGTGAGTTGTTAGTTTCTGCCCCTTTGGTTTTCTCCAGTTGTTTACCGGGCAATGCGGCTGGATCTGCTCTAGTGGAAGGAATTTTCAAGCTTCAAAAAAATCCTTTTGATGTTTAAATACCGGTGCTGTTTTTGACAGTATGTTTCCTTTTTTTCCGAGAGGGGAAAGCCTCATAAATAGCTTCACTGTCCTCTTGGTCATTATTGGACTTTTCAGCACTCGCATCAATGTTTATATTTATTGCGTTTGTTGATGGTTGTGATAACTTTGCTACATCAATTGAGCTGATTGATGCATTTTCATCTATTACAATAGATGTTAAGTCTATCATTGATTCAGTTTGCAAATCTGCTTCAGATTGATCGTTGTTAGGTATTTCCTAGTTTGTTTGGGGGGAATTATGAGATTCATTCCCAATTTCGGAGGCCAGCACCGGTGCTATTAGTTGGATTTCCTCTTGCTGAATCTTGATATTAAAAGTTGTGGGTTAAGGTTTCTGATTTAATAATTCTTGGTTTGTTTGTATTGTTGTTTCCATGTCAAGAACAGTTTTATTTGATTCTTTGCCCAATTTTAAAATGTCCTTAGCCACTTCAAGCTGTATCTTCTTATTTGCTCTAATTTCTCTCATATGGTCAGCCAAGTGTTTTTGAAGTAGGCTTTCTTATCAACCTCCTTGTCCAACCTTTGCTCCAGTGTATTTAAAAAAGCTTCTTTATGTATCATTTTTGTATGTGTCATAGCGAGCAAGGTCGCCTGGTCTTCGAAGCTATCATAGATGGATTCATATAATTTCAAAAAGGAGTTTAACGCAAAAGTAAGTGTTGGCATTCTGGTAGTTTGTATTTGCAAATTATCGAAGTTCCCAGACACTTTGTCAGTTCCTTTGTCTCTCACTTTCTGGTGGCAATGCTTCAATTGATGATTTCCTTGAGAATAGACTGGTCTATTGCAGGTTCTTTCTTCAAATCTATTTGAATCCATATTTGAATCTGCGGTGGAATCAGTTGAATCAGAGTAACTTGTAGTTTCTGTTTGCGCTTTTCCTGGTGCTCTGAAGGGGCTAGACCATACCTGAGCTTGGTAGAATTTATTGGAACAAACTGGCGGGGACAATCCGGGTTTTAGAATTGTATTCCTGGTTGTGGGGTTTTGTTGGATTAATGGGTGCTCAGAGTGTGTGGTGAATGAGTTCAAGGTGCACTGAGTATGTTGTTCTTCCTCTTTTGTTGCAAGACACTGTATTTGCAGCATAGTTGTGCAGCGCAGTTGTGCAGCACTTTTCCAGACTTGAGATTCTAATCCCAGATTAGTAACAGTCAGGATTTGATCACGCTGTGCATTTGATTTTGGTGTTTGTATTGGCGTTGTTTTGTGACAATGCTGTGTTTCATTTCTCCTGGTCATTTGTGACATCTCTGGCGAGTTCTCATTAGTTATTTTTGCCACTTTTCATTGTTCGAAATTACACACTTCATGCAGGTCGTTTTCTTGTACTTCTTCATACTCTTTGTCTTGGTCATTGTCCTTATTTTGACTTGCAACATACCATTTCATTTGTTTCAATTGCACCAGTGTAGACAGTTGTCTGATTGTTTATGTAAACATCTGACTCCTTTGGTTTGCGTGTTTCTCCTATTTCTGACACCCCTGCCCGTATGACAGAGGGTATTGCTGGGTTTTGTATTAATTCCCAATGTGGTTCAAGCAGGGCATGACCATACGTGAATTCTCTGGTATGGAGTGTGGCTCCACTAGAGGGCAGATGCTCCCCCCAGAGTTCAGCACAGCACGTCTTCGCATGCTACTCCCTTCCACTCTGGGTGTCTGCATCTGCTTTCGTGAACTCGGCGACTACCACCGGCTAGCCTTCACCGTTCCGTCACCCTCCGAGAGTGCCAGGTTCAACAAGGCCGCTGCAAAGCCGAAGGGGCTGCAGGGTCTCTCCAGTCCACAGCCTCCAAAACACCAACCGACCACTGCAGCAGTGCTCGCGTATCCCAACTCAGAGTGATCCGCTGTCAGAGATCGCAGACAGCTGAAGCTGTCCCTCTCCAACTCTGGGATGTCAATAAAAGGTGAGGGAGAGGAGAAGGTGGTACACTCCTGGTCCAATAGGGGGGTACCAGGATCAAATGCACTGTTTATTTCCTCATGGTATTCACTAGAAGTCATAATGGCATTGTTTGTGGTGGCAATGTTGATAACAATAGTGTTTTCGGAACATTATGGTAAGGTGAGCGATGGCACTCACTTTCAGTCACAGACATGATTCTACGTGTGGACTCACCATGTTTGTGTTTCCGTCCTACAGTACCTCCAGTAATGTGAGCCAATAAAATCTATGTGTTTTATAACTGTACTATCAATACTGAAAAAACACAGTGAAAGAAAATGCATCATGTGATCTATCACTTGAAGGTAGTCCTTTTTCCCCACAGCATGCAGCTGTGTGCACCCCTCGCCTTTCTAAAAGCCTACCATTCCCACACCCGGGATATGCCAAAGCCCCAGAGCCACCCTATTACCTACATGTAACTGTATTTAACTGTGCCTGCAGCTTAAGTGCAAACCAAACAAAGGGAAGTTAGAGCAGAGTTCTTCTGAGCAGGGAAGTTAGGATTCCAGTGCTGGGAACCGTAGACCACAGCAAGTGCAGTGTTGTGTGAATGCTCGGGAAGGGGCTTTTTGTCTCAAGAAGAAAATTGAAATGAAATGAACTGAAAGATCTGCCAGAAAGATAGGGTAGTGAGCTAAAAGAGAAGTGCATTATTTTCAGGGTCCAACTTTGATTCTGGGGCTGGCATTTACTTTCTTTTGTTAGTAAGTTTTTTCTAACAGTAAGCAGGCCTGGCCTGTCAGATAGACTGGACTTGGCTCCAACCAGAAGTCGAGCTGCAGCCAGGTAATTGGCCTGGGCTGTTTTGAGAGCCACCAGCTGCCCACCTCTAGTAGTCACCCCATACATACATGGTGGCAGTCATTATGTTGAATCCCTAGGGATTCCTCCTGATTGCTCGGGAGGATCGCTCAGGGGCAACGCGCTCGCCTAGGAAGCAAGACGACGCAGAGCAACACAGGTTCGATCCCCGGATCCGCGCTTAGAAACCTCTGGGTATTAAGCGCGTTATAAATAACTTATCATATCATATCATGGTGGTTCAAGCCTCTCCATGATACAGGTGGAGGCACTGTCAGTTTCCGTTTACTGAAAGGAATTTGGTGGTATGTAGGAGAGCTCATTTCCTGATTTTGTTCTAAAAGTTAAAGTTATGTAACAGAGTGTTATAGAAGAAAGAAAAGCACATACTTTCAAAAAAGTGGTACCCTGTGTCAGATGTTTATACAAAAACCATATTCATTGAAAATATAATTAGCATGCAATATTTGATGGTGATTTACTCTAGTGATATCCAATGGGCCTTTAGTGTGAGCTGCAGGGATTTAACCTAACTTTGCTTCCAGTATTTCCGTTTCAATTACATTTTCTGCTTTTTTCATGTTGATAAAACAATGAGAACTAGACATTAAATATGCATGGATCAGTTATGAAACTGTCAAGTGCGTATTCATATTCACAGAAAGCAGGTCACATTGTTCTGCTCCTCTTAAAACTGACGGTAACGAGATAAGAAGCCCATCAGAAACTGTCAGAGACAGATAGCATGTACTGTAGCTTTGCTTCGAAAAAAAAACAAGTTAAACTGATCCAAAATCTGCGTTTTTAAGATAGAGAAAAAATGTCTTCTGTTACTAGAGAATCCGGAGGATGGAATGGAATGTGAGAACTGTAGAAAATGTAACTGGTCAGTTGTCATACAACAGTAAAACATGTTGACACTCACAAGGAGTAGCAACTTGAACCTTTGAAACAAGTCTATTGCTCGAGATAGTTGGCACCTTACTATGATTGAAAGAGCATAGTAAAGCACAACTCTATAGAGCAATACAGCTACTAAATTGCAGTGCACGCTCGTGTTCAAGCCTCTGAGAATGCATTTGGGTAAACTCATCTGATTTCCCCCGATTTGGCCTCACACAACCTTTTGAACTTCCTTCGAGGTTCGGCAGGGTGGATACCATTGCAGGCTATATTAGGCATGAAAGGTTGCATTACGTGATCGGTCTTGTTTAGCAAGGGAGTGTTAGAAAATTGAATGAGGATTTAGTTCAGGAGAGTAAACAAAACTGAAAGAAAATGTAATAGAAATAGAGGTAGAATATTGAGGGTGAAGATTTGGAATGCCCATAGCCAGCATTTTCATTTTAAATATTTGCCAGATGCATGTGATCCCTCTCAAGACCATTGTAGAGTAGTAACTCGATGTAATACTTATTTTTTTTTGAGTATTTAATCAAAAATTGGATTTTTACAACATTGTTTCTTTTCTCTTTCTCGAATGTTTTGCGCTCCATCACCATGATTTTGGTTTTGTCGGTGTTGATTTCCAAATTGTTCTTGTTACAAAATAGTTGTAGATAGGTGAGTTGGCGCTGGAGGCCTATGGGCATTAAATCCAGCAAAATAAGGTCATCCGCGTAGAGCAGTCTACTAATGGGCGTTTGTGCTATTTTTGGTGGGAAGGATCTGATTGAGGTTTCGGAATGTTGATAATCTCCCATGTAAGCAATAAAGAGGGCCGGGGCCAAAGGGCAGCCCTGTTTGACTCCCCTATGCGTGTTGATCTGAGTGGATAAGTTGCCTTGCTGATTTAGTCGTACTTTAATGTTGGTATCGGTGTGGAGTGCCTTAATCGGATTTAGAATGTCGCTTGGGCAGCCTCAGAAAGATAGTTTCTGCCAGAGTCTGTTGCGATCGACTCTATCAAAGGCTTTGGAGAAGTCTATAAAGGCTGAGTACACTTTTGGGTGGCCGTCTTTTATTTGCTTTTCAAGATGGTTAGGAGGAAGATGTTGATCGTGGTTCCCAGTGTTTTTTTGAATCCGGCTTGGAAGTTGTCATTGCACGGAGCTTATGTGGCCCAAGATTGGAATTTTTTTAGGAGAAGGGACCCGAAAACTTTCCCTATAGGGTCTAGTAGCGCGATAGGGCGGTAGTTTGTAGGGTCTTGCTTGTCGCCTTTCTTATAAATCGGGACCACTATTGCGGACAGACATGTAGGAGGTATCGATTGTGCAGCCATGCATCGTGTAAACACGGATCTTAGAAATTTGGTCCATTCGATTAGATGTGATTTCAGGTCAAAGTTGATGATACCGTCAGGTCCGGAGCTCTGGATTTATTCAATTTTTTAATGATGTTACAAATGTCATCTAAATCGTCCAGCTTTGTCCAGGTGTTAGTTTGGTTTAGGCGATTCAGGTCAGTCGACAATGGTTTCGGACTCTCGTATTTGGATAGAGTGTTTGGCAGCTCGAAGAGTGATCTAAAGTGGGTGGCCCAAGTTGCTTCATCGATTGAATTGGTAATTTCTGGTCCGGTAAACAAAGATGTTTTATTGAGTAGAGACCAGAATTCTTTCGCGTTATTGGTGCAGATGGCTTTTAGCATGGTTTCGGCATCTTGTTGATGTAATGTCCATCTGTGTCTTCTCACCCAAGATTTATATTCTCTCGTTAGTTCTTTGATGGTTAGTTCTCTTTTGGACGGGGGAAGTGTTGCTGCTGATCTTTTTGCTTTCCTGTAGGCACGGCATCTGAGAACCAAGAGTTTGTCGTATGTATGGGTGGGTGTTTGAATGGTTTTACTTGGGTTGGTTCGCTGTGTCATTTATCAGATAAGCAGGGGAGCATAATCCATGGTTTCGTGTTCAGGTGTATCGTTAGTTTTTGAGTAACGATTTGTCAAGTCTCTTATGCTTTGAGCTGTGAGACGCAGTCTATTTTTTTTATTGTTTTGTTCAAGTCCATTCTCCATTTTATCTCGGGTGATGAGTGGTGGTTTCCATGTGGTTACCAGGATGTTGTGGTCACTGGATGACGTTAGCTGGACATCGAAAGAAGTTGCTAAGGATAGCATGGGTTCAGATACAAAAGTATAGTCAATGGTGGATGCCGAGTTGTTGTTTGTCCATGTTGGATGACGGGTGTTGTTTTTATACACTGTATCCAAATTGTGAAGGTGTCTAGAGTTCATCAGTTTGGTCCAAGCTTCGCCTCGTCGTTCACTCTGTGTGTTGGCTTTGGTGGAAGTTTGTTTGCATTTGGCGTTTAGGTCGCCACATATTATAATGTGGTATGTGTTGTAGGTGGTGCGTACCTCGTCCACAGTGGATTCAATTAAGGCCAGAAAGTTTTTTTCATCAATTGCCGCGGGATTCCAGTAAACGTTTAGTATTGCCACCGGGATCGTCTGATGGAGTGCTTCCGCGATAGGAGGGAGTTCCCATGTTAGCACTAGTGCCTGCAGTGAATAGTTTGAGACGATAATGTCTGTTATTGCCAGGCCACTGTTGATTCGGCATGCAGTTATGAGGCCAAGTGATCGTTTTGACGCTGGTGCCAAACGAAGGTCAAAGCCGTCGAGTGATGGAGTTTTGGTCAACCATGTTTCCTGGAGGCACCACAGATCTGCTGATCCTAGGTTGACGTCGCTAGGTGAGGTGAGGTGTTTGAATCCTCTGGTGTTCCATGATTGTAGTTTCAAGTCACGGGGAAGTCTTTCTTGAGTAGATGTTGATTCTTGTAGGCTGGTTTTGTCCATGAGTTGCTATTTCGATCGATGCGTTGCCAGTGCTTTTGGGAGCCAAGCCCAGAAGCTTGATGAAGTCGAATTTTGGTTTTTGGTGTAGAGGGCAAGTTTTGTGGTAAGTGGATCGTTTTGGTAAGATTCTTGTGTTGGTCGTGTTGTTCCTTTCGGAAGGCTATTTTCGCTTTTTGGTTGTCTTTAGTAGCAGCGTCTGATATGGATGGAGTTTGGGAAGTTTGAGGTGAAGGTTGAGACTGAGTTGATGGTAGCATATCTGAATTTTGTTGAGCGGTTGTAGTGGTGTTTTGGTATGAAGGTCTCCGTTCATGTGCACTACCATTTATGTTATGTTTTGGTCTTGGATCATAGGCGTTTTCGCTATTACGTGATTTCTTTGCTGAGGGTATTGTGTGTTTGGAGTTTGGGTTCTCCTAGTTGCTTTGTTGTTGAGAGAGATGATATCCCAAACTGCGGAAGTCCCTTTCTCGGTCTAGCAGTTTGTTTTTGATTCTTCTCGAGATGATGTGAAGGTAGCATGTAGCTCTTCCGTGATAGTGACTTGGTTCAACAATTCTTAGATCGTCTGACGTTATTTGGGACAATTTTGGAACAAGATGTATCAGCGTCAGGACTCCTCTTCTGTTTAGTGTGACTTCGTCTCTGTTGTCTTTCGTTTGTTCAACTTTCAGAATCCACTTCTCCGTCTGACGTTCGGAGTGGTTGGAATTATATTGTGTGTTTGTTTTGAAGTTTTGTTGTTGAGTCGAATAGACAGTATTTTGTTTTTGACTATTGCTTCATTCTCGATTTCTCCGCAATGATTTGGGCGAATGTTTTGGAGCAGACGGTCAGTCGGGTTCGTTTAGATTTTTTGGCTGGGTGTTGTTATCTTTTTCAGCTGGTGTTTTTTCTTTTTTTTGATCGACCTTCATGCTGACGAATCTTAGATGCGTATTCATTTTGTTTGAATCTGTTCTTTGTTTGATTTCTGCCGACCGTTCTATCTTTTGCCGACGTTCTTCTAGAGTAAGGAAGGTCAGTGGGCTTTCTTGTTCTTCATTATTGTTGCTGATCCTGGGAGTATTATTTTCCTTGTTCGGTTTGGAAGGGTTGATATTTTCTTCTTGTTGGTGAGGTGTATTGCTCATATCGAGTGTTGGATCTAGGTGTTCTGAAAGATTCATTAGGTCTGAGTTTTGTAGGAAGTTGTCCGTTGTTGTCGGTGAGCCCCTAGTAAGTTGAGTAGTAAGAGAGGGTTGAGAGATCATGTGAGTTGTTCGATTGTTGGGATGCGTTTTTTTGGGAAGACTGCTTCCTCCTGGGTGGTGTGCCGGGGTTGGATCTTTGATTTGTGATTTTTTTTGTTGGAAGAGGCATTTTGTTTGTAGCGTCTTAGGCTATAGGGTTATTTGAGTTTTTGGATCTGGTTGCGTCAAAGATTGAATAGGGTTGCTCCATTTGGTCTTTGGTCGCTTTGCTTCTGTTTTCTTCGTCGTCGATTACTAGGACGATGTTGGTGATAGATCTGTTTGTGGAAGTGGGGGGATGTTGTAGCGTTTTTTTGGAGATCGGATTTGTTTGTTTAGCTGCAATATTTTTGTGTAAGTTTTCAGCTGTGAGATCAATAGGTAAGGCGGGTGTTTTAAGTTGAATTGCTGTTGTATCTGGTGTTGATCATTTTTCTAGGAGATTCAGAGTCGATTCTATTGTCTGTAGGCGTGCGTTGATTTCTGCCAGGTTTGTCCAGGGAGTATTCTTTGTGTCTTTTTGAGCTGTGACGTGACCTTCGAGGAAGGTGAGTTTCATGTGGATCATGGCTTGAAGTACTGTATGGTCTTTTAGTGTTTCATTTAGCGATTCATAGAGTTTGGTGAAGGGAATAAGGGCAATTGATAATTCCGACATATATGATAGTAGGTATGGTTTCTTTGAGGGTGTTTCATTTGTCAAAGCAGACGATTTTCTACCTGGTCCATGTATGGGAGTGGATGGCGTATAGAAGCTTGTCCTGTCCGGGTGAGGGTCATACTCGCGATGTGATTTCCTTTTGTCTCTGGGTTCCTGAGGTGGTCGGTTTGTGTGGTCGTTTTTTTTTAGTTCGTTTTGGTCTTCTGGTTCTTGATGACTTGAGTCTTTTTGTTCAATTGGTAGCGAGGATAGGGGGGTGGTTATATCCTGTAAGACTGGGAAGAGTAGTGTTGACATTGGAGGAGATGGAGGGATAGTTGTTTGCTTCTTGTTTACGGCGGCAGCTGGGACGATCTCAGAGTCTGTATCCGCTTGAAGTTCATTTGGTATTGGGCTTGAAGGAATGATCACTGGAGAAGATGAAGGGGCTGAAGTTTGTGGTATGAGCGGGGTTTGACCAAAGGTGAAATCGTCAGGAATCACTATGGTGATTGTTTTGTCTGGCGTAGAATCACCTTCTGGATTGACAGGTTGAATATCTTTTTGTCCTGTGTGGAGTGACTTTGCTTTTGGAGGAATTGGTGTATCTTTTTCGCTTCCTTCAATTTTTCTGTGCTTGCTGAGAGGTTGTAGGTCGTGCACTGCATCCAGTAATTCAGCATCTGTGAGCTCATAACATGTGTCTGTGTGATTTCTCCCATTTTGTTTTTTATTTTGAAAGAACTTTGTCAATGTTGACAGTGGTGAAAGTTTTGATCTTGTGTTTAGGATTTTAGTTTTTACTTTCTCTGCTTTCGTTTTGATGATGTTTTTTTGTGTTGTTGTATTGTTTTCACGAGTACATATGGCTTTGTATTGCCGGTTTCCTTTTCTTTTCGTCGTCGTTCGCACTTGGCGCTGATGTTTTTTTAGGTGGATTGGGCTTGTTTTGTTTTTCTCAGTAGGCTGAGTCTCTAGGGGGTGTGGCTCAAGATCATCATAGGTCTCACAGAGCTCCTGCTTTGATGACGTGACTGTCAGGGCGTGCAGTCGGCGGCTTGCAGCCGCAGCGGGGCCAGGTCCAGCTGCCTCAGCGTCTTCATCACGCCGTTCTCGCGGCTCCCGCCTTCAGCATGGACGAGTGCAAGAATCGAATGCGGGGCCGCAGGAGCATCATCGGCCGCAGAGTCAGCGGCGGTCAGGGAAACATCAGAGCTCCCAATTGCTTTCCTTGCTGGATCCAACGGCGCCTCCGCGTCCTGGAAGGCAGGGGGGCCCTGCGAGGTCGGGTGGGTCTCCAGACTCTCCACCGCCACCCGCGCGGACCAGCACGCGGATCCGGACCCACCAGAGGACCTCCTCTCGACTGCAGGCACAGCACCCCCTCTGGGGCAAGCCGGTAAGCGAGCGAGGGGAGGCATGGTGGGAGGGATCGTGTTTGGTGAACTTGAAGCGATGTCAGAATTTGAATATTGACATTGGATAATAGATGTCTCAAGCTCCTCGAGCTCCTCTGGTGGTTTCAAGAGAGGCTCAATTGAAAGTTGGGGATCATTCGGCGTTGGCCACAGGCTTTTGGTTAGAGTCCTTGTGGCTAATTTGAATACTTTTTTTCCCACTTTGTTTCCTGCAATTTTGGAAAGTTTGGTGGTTGGTGCTGAAGTATTTGGTGAATTTTGCAGGTTTTCTAGTGGGAGTTTTTTGAAGGGTGGACGGGGTCGCAGAGTTTTTAAGCGCCCGTTATCTTCTTCTAGAGGAGTGTTTGGGGGGGCAGTCAGATCAGTCATGCCAGCCATGACTGCAGGACTGCCACTCTCCGCCACTCCGCGTCCGCTCCGCGTTAGGTCTGAGTCTTTATGGTGAGCAGGGCAGGTTTGACTCCTCCTTCAGGTAAGGGTGGCCAGGGAAAACAGACCAACAGAAAGTAGACTGCAGGACTGCCACTCTCCACCACTCCGTGAAATACTTATTTCTACACTCAAACTACAGCTCTCAACCCCATTGCGTGTTTGTGAGGGGCAGGGATCCAACAGAGAGAAATCTGGCCCGGAGTGTTAACTGTGTCCTCCATTTCCTTACGTGTTGGGGAATACTGTGGTTCTCAAGCTTTGTGTGGGGAGTGTGGAAGGTGGATATAAGTCACACTGCAACAGCAAAGGAAGATCAGTTTGATTATTTGCAGCATTTGCCTATTTAAGCTGGGGAGTTGGAAGAGAAGATTCCTATCCCTTGAAAGATTACAATAGCTGCTTGTTTGCTAGTGGCTAGATGACTTCAGCTATCTTGGCAAAAGTTTGAAGTAAGAACATGGCAAGCAAAAAGCATTGTAAAAGACATCAGGGCTCAAGCATCTCAGATGATGATTTCAAATCCAGCAAAGCAAGCCAAGTCCGGATCCCGCCCCTGCTGCCATGTATCTCCTGCTACATCCCATGGCTCAGAACATTTCCCCCCAAAAACAAACATGAATGAGACAAGATCAGACATGGCACAAATTCAGGATCACGGCGCATGGTCATTGGAAGGGGTTCCTCTTGCAAAAAGATAGAGGGCAAGCAGGTTAACACAGAAAGGCCTGATAAGTATCTAGATGAAAGTCATCATATAAGTCTACACCCAAAACTTGAAGGAAACGTAATAATGCTAAGTATAAGTGCAACGGGATTTACACCAAGCAGGCACTATTTTGGCATAACATAGTGAGGTGTAACTTGTACTGCCATGGTAATGAATCTAGGCATTTATTAGCTGTATTGACTTAACAGAGACACATGCCTTGTCATATTCCAGCCATCCACATGGCAAACAAAGTTTACCATGGACAAGAATAGAATAAATGGGGTATTTTGCTCCTTCTATGGTGCCCTATAATCTTCTGAAGTGATAAAGTTGGAATTTAACTCTGCAAAATATTTTTGTGATTTAATCATGCCGACCCTATAACCTGATGGTGTAAAAGACTACAATCTCAGAACAGAAGGTCAAAGATACAATAATGTCCCTGAAGAACAAAACAACTTCAAACGCTGGCAGCTTTCCAGTGGAGAATTTTAGACAGCATGTGGATAGTTTGGCCTCTATCTTATCAGAGTTTCAAATTCAGCCCTGGCCTCAGGAATCCTTCCTGATTCAATCAGACATGCTCACATTACACTATAATAAAAACAGGCTAAAACCCATCATGCTGGGAGAGCTATCATCCAATTTCTCTTTTAAATATGGACCTTTAAGTCCCTACTAAAATCGTAACGATTAGCGCGCTGTGTATACAACCGATTATGCACAGTGATCAGGTGGGTTTGATTAATGTTTGTATTTTCGCTGACCGCCTTCAGCACCTGATTCATGTGATGCATTACTAAGGGGGGCTAGTGGTACACCCTGCTCTAATTTCGATTGAAGCCAAAAAAGCCTTTAATAGGGTAGAGTGCTCCTCTTTTAAATGAACCTGACATGACTTTGACTTCCCTTCTAAGTTTATGTAATAGTTCAACAACCTGTACAGCTCCCCTACTGCTCAGACTATGATGGGAATCATCAAATAGTAACCTTTTATATGATCTAGGGGAGTAAGGCAGAGATGCACTCTGTCCGTTCTGCTCTTTGCGATATCCCGTGGGCCATTTGTGAGACATGGTAAGAACCAGGGTGACAGAGTAATTGAACAGATCAGGCTGGGGAGCTAGAAAATAATTTGCTGTTGTATGTAGATGCTATTTTATTTACTTTGTGAAGCCCAGCAGATAGTCTGTCAAAGATAATGGGTGGGACAATTTACAACTCCAAAAGCGGAACTGACTTTTTGGTAACACAAATTGACCACTACGCAGAGTTCACTATAACATTTTAGATTAGGCGCATTTCGAAAACCAAGCAACCTGTGTATGTTTATAAATATCTTTTACTTAATCTTTCTCCAAATCTATCATACTGCTCCCCAAGATGGTGGAACAACCAATTTCTTATCGGGTGGAAACATCTTGGGTGAAGAATTGGATTGATAAATGTCTCCTATTGCTAGTCCACTGCTTTAAAGATGGGGCATTTGTTTTATTTGAATCTCTCAAACAGCACTTTGGGATCTGAGGAAACATGGTATTTATTGGCCTTATGCTATAGTCCAACCCTTAGCTGACTTACAAATGGAATCACTGAAAAGCCATTTCGAATGAGACTTGGGGAGTGAGTGGACACAGAAGGTATGGCAGGTTGGTTTAGTTGAGTGGCACTGATATTCCAGAGACACCAATACTTCAGTGATTTCATACAATATACTTCAACAAACCCATTGGAACCATCTAGGATTCATGCCATGAACAAGTATTTTACCCCATGCTATTGAGGAGGTGCAGAGATGTCATAACATTCATACATATGTTGTGGTTTTGTCCCTACATCCTCAAATTCTGGTCAGATATATAGGAAACAATACAAAGAGTTTAACTCTATGCAGGTGGTGGAGAACCATTTTTTCAAAGAAAAGTGTGGGCCTCAGTTGTTTGGGTTACCATATAGAAGTAGGCTGTGAATTCAGTAGCGATACAATCTAAGCACAGTCTGTTCTTCATTGGCTTAGACTCTGGGGTAATGCCAAGGCTGCTCTGACTAAGGAGCTAATCAGATATCTGATTACCAAAGACCCTAATGGGAGAATTCCATGGTTGAGATATGTCATGGCAAAACTTGCAGAAGTTAATGTGGCTTATTTGTACCCACCATCTGATATTCTGAATGTTGGTGAAATTCGAGCTATGTCATCAAGGGGCCACTTGCATAGTGGGGAGAAGAAAGAGTCCTGTGAGATTCTGAAACCCAAGAATAGGAGGCCTGCAATTATCATGGCACCCGGCTTACAGAGCTACCTGCTATGGGCCAAGACTCCTTTCCAGCGAATACTCATAACCAGGGCATGTTTTGATTGTGTCTTCTTATGAGCCGTGGTGGCAACATGGTCCAGAGACACTGGCCCTCATTCCGAGTAGGGCGGTAAGGGATACCGGGCACCGGTAAGGAGACCGGTGCCGGTAATCCCTTACCGCCCTACTACGAGGTCCCTTAGCGGGTCCCTTCCTTAACGCCTGGTCTGACCAGGTGTTAAGGACGGGACCCGTTAAGAGACCTGAGCGCAAATAACGGGCTTGGTATACGCTGGCCCGTTATTTGCGCCCTCTCCATTCCGATTGAGGCCTATTGGGACTCAAATGGGAATGGGGAATGGTTTGGTAAATGGGGGTTTACCGGTCCCTCCAAGGTCGGAATGGACCGGTAAGTCCCTATTGACCCAAACCGGAGTCGGTACCGGTATGGGAGGCAGTCATGGCGCAAATAGCGCCATGACTACCACCATACTCGGAATGAGGGCCACTGTCAATGTATTGCGCCTTCTGTGCAACGCGCCCAAGAGGATTTTCCGCATCTTTGATTTTGTTGCCCGGCCTGAATGAGACTGAGAGGGCAGGTACTCAAACCATTGTTACGAGAGATGGGGTTTGTTCAGTATCGACTTGCATTGATCTGTTTGCTGTGGGCTGAGTCACGCTGTGTTGGGTAGGCACTTCTGTCTTTTTTGAGGTATGCATTGTCCACCAGAAAGCAGCTAATGACATTTGTATGAGCACAATCTGGATATTCTTAGCTGTATTCGATGGATCTTATTCTGTGTGTTAATATGTTGTGCTTTATATCTGACATTCTTATTTTTGTACTGTGTTTATGGAACCTGTGGTATGATTCCAGAATAAACTTGTGATGATGAGGCAAAGAGGGTTGACTCGAGGCTGGCACTTTGAGGCATTGACACATCAGAGGACAAACTACAGGGGAATGCAACTCACTGGCACACTGATTTAACTGCAGCCTGGTGCATTGTTTAAATTAATTTGGAAAAAATGGTGGTAAATACATTGTTAAAAAGTGGACAAACTAACGTTATTAATGACCGCTTATGAGGATATTTTAACGAAGGGGAGAGGATTCACAACCTCTCTGAGTATTGGTCTAGTTTCCAGGAAGTGTAACACTTGGGAGCCTTGTGGAGACTTTTTGGTACTTTTACTTATGATTAGGTTGGTATCAATTTGTTAAAATTCCTGTTATGAGGTAACTCTTTATGTGAGTTTATGAGGAAAGTGTTTTGGTGGGATTTCCCAGGAAAAAAGGGTATGGCGGTGTGTGTACATTTTGGCAATGCTCATGGTAAACTAATAGTGTTTCATGCCATAAAGTTTGTTTTGAGAAGGACACTAAAGAAATATTTGGTAAAAAAAGACATTTGAAATATGATTAAGTTGAGGTAGAATACTGAAATAGGAGAGGGTTTTTGACAAACGTGGATTTGATTGGCCATTACCATTGCGTGACTGTAGTTGATTTTTCAATCTGTGGCTAATACTTGGGAGTAGAGAATCCCAATGGCCAGCATGCATGACATATATGTACTTGAAACATCTTGACAGTGACTCTTTGACTAAGGAGGTGAAAATTAGAGGGATTAACATTCAGTAGCCATAATCGAGCGTGGCTTCTTTTATTGGCTAAAGAGAATACTAGGGAAGAGAGAACCCTGCAATACATTCAGTGAGTGTATCTGAGAGTGTAACACGTGTGCAATCTTCTTTATTCATACTAGGCAGGAGAGAATCCCAGTTTCAGGACACACAAGTAGGAAATACATCTAGTGACTAAGGATGTGAAAATTCAAGAGTACCATTTAGTGGCTGTAACCAAGTGCTCCATCTTTATCTTACTACATGTATTTACCATAAATGGCTGAGCAACACACATGCCATGTCGTTTTGTCTATGGAGGAGAGTGACGATCTAGAGGGCCATGTTGTCCATAGAGCCTAAATGTGAGACAGAGTCAAGCATTTAGAGGACGTTTTGCATCAGCCTCACCAGCTGCTGGGTCTATTGGGGAAGGCAGAATTGAGTGTAGTCAATTTAAGGAATTCATCTCACATTCAGCAGCAGTCTCTGCTGCTAATCTTTCTGGACGGCATGATGAATAAGTACATGCTAACCTAATGCAGCAAGAGGAGGTTCAGTCCACTGGTTCTGTGGCAGAACAGGAGAGGTGCAAATTGTAGCTACTGATCAGCCAGAAGAAACAACACAGAGAAGCAAGATATGGGATTTCTGGCCTCAGCACCGCTCATGTACTGATTCGTACAAGAATAATGATGATGCTGTACGTGATAGATATTATGACACATTCAAATCCTGGATGCAAGGCTTTGAAAACCAAAGACACAGAGGAGAAAACATTGCAGAGTTAAAGGACAGGAGGGAAAGACATAGCTACTTTTATATAGAGGCTTTCAAAACAGTCTAGAAGTCCTGAAAATGCAAGCGGTCAGCATGTGGCAAACGCACCACCATTGCCACCACCTCATTTGCGGCCAGAGAAGTATGGTAAAACATGTCTTAGCCTACCACAAAATCCAATGTGGGTAATTTTGACATACAGTAAATGAATGACAACATCTTTGCACCTGCACACTTTGCTAGAAAACAATCACCTAGGGGAATGTTTTGACACACTTTGGTATGGCAGGTATGTTGTGCCATATAATGCAGCACCATGCAGAAGCCTAGAAAGATTTCACAAGACCGCAACTGTAGCCCCCAATAGGAACCTTTCACTATATCACCACCTGAAGCCCCAAAAATCAGTGCTGCTCTTGTGGCATTGTATGGGATGCTAAGTTCCAGGCCCATATCTCCAGCAGTGCAGAGTTCACACAGGCTTATCAGCAATCCCTTTGCAATAAGACAATAAGATGGATGCATTTGAGTGTGGACAACATATCACAGGCCGCATGACAGATAGTTGTTGGACCTTTGTTGTTTTATGGAAAATGTTCATCACTCCGGGGCAAGTCCTAATCGCTATTATGTTATGTTATGTTATGTTATGTTATGTTATGTTATGTTAAAGGTTATTCATACCGTGCAATGTACCCTGGCGCTCTGGCGGATCTGTAAGGCAAGAGGGTGAGAGAAAGTTAGTGGGACTGAACGGGAGAAAAGAGCAAGAGAGCTGTGATGTGCTGTTGATAGCTTCAGTACGCTTTGCACCATTCGCTGAGCTTAGGGTTTTTCGTTTGGTAGCCGTCATATGCTATTCTGAGAGGCTATGTGTGGTTTGCTTTGTTGTTGCTTTGTAGTGAGGTGCATGTGGTCTGTTGTGCTGTAGAGGTATGGTTATGTTTGAGTCCGAGTTTGAGAGGTGTATGCAGAGGGGTGAGTTTTTGTTTAGTAGGGTTTGCAGGTGAGTTGGGGAGGCATGGTATCGCAAGTATCACACTGACACAATGGGTACAATTTGTAAAACCTTTATTGAAATGGTTGGGGTTGGAGAAACTCCTAGTCTGCCCTACAACTAAGATGGGAGTAGTCTCGACCATCAAATAATAAATAACGCAGTCCTAGTGGAGTGTGTCAAATCAAAATGGCCTATGCTAACAAAACCTAATGCCTGACCCATGTCTGGTACAAAAAAGTGAATAAAGAAGAAATGTATGAAAAAGGAAAGATCAGTGTTCAAATGAATAAATGTGGTTCTCCCAACGTTAGACCTCACGGAGTAAGGCTGTCCCTGTAGGCAGGATTACACACTCTGGCTTAGATTCCAACACAAATACAGTTCCGGAACATTGCTTGAGCCCCGACCTGATCGTCCACGTTTAAGTATCTTTTCTCGACTTCCAAAAAGAATGTTTCAAACAAAAGGTTCACAAATGACCTCTGGATCGGACTAAGACCTTTCACCACACAGTTCTCGTAGGTCCCCCTCTGCTGGGCTCAGACATCTCACGATAAAGTTCAACACAAACTTGCAAGGCGGAGGGGCTCCCTTGCCCAAGCTTACTTCACTTTGGATCTCCCTATGTCAGGCTCGGACCACTTTCGGATGTTGAAGGCTTTCGAATGTGTGTGGCTTACTTTTTAGACCATGAAGGATCACTTTGAATCAAAATCTATAGTTCAACTTTTACTTTCCCCTTTCTAGGAGTTTAACTTTTCCATATCACATTTGCTGTATATTCGCTTTCTTGCTTCCAACAATTTACCTTTCACAGAGACTCAGACTACTGGAACCTCCAATATCAACATGTCTGATTTTCAGAAGTTTCACTTACTTGTAAGAAACCACTCAACTGTGTCTAACAGCCCCATCAACTAGACAGAGCCTGACATACCTGGGACGTTATCAGGTAATATCATCCCCACCAATAACATCGCCATATATATGGTTGTGGGGTAAGGCCATAGGCAATATTATTAGTGGGGATAATTTATGGGGTTATTGGGACCGGGAGTTCCAGGGGTGTCCCCAGCTCCATTAAAAAAATGATGGTGGTTGCAGGGGTGTCCCCCGCAGGTTCCATGGCTTAATATCGGCGGAAAAATATGGCAATATTTTTGTATGGCGATATTTCTGCGGGGATATTAACACATGGAACCCCTGGGATACAGATGTGTTACCATTTTTGCATAAAGTAATATGGAGTTCAGAGAGGACTGTCATGTGAACCCACGGGAAGAGAGAGAATGTGTCCTTTTTGAGAATACACTGCCCCTTCCAATGAGCTACTGTGTGAAATATATCGAAACACATTCCATAAATCTTACATCGTGGATTATAAATCATGGGGTGGTTCGCGCTAATAAGAATGTTCTGTGTATAAGCTTCACTCCTGGCCAGGGAGCGAGTCTCTCGTGTTGCTGTAAACCAAAACAAAGACATAACATCAGCGTGTTTTTAATGCAGAGGCTGCATGTGATAAAAGGGAAGTATAAATAGAGGTCGCAAATGTGGAAAATTCATCTTAACTGAACGAATAGTCCTTGTTTTGGAATCAACCGCCCATCTTTGCCATTACACAAATGGCATCCATATGCAGGATGCCTGATGTATCTATTAAGCACACGCTGGGCGTGTTCAGCCTTATTTACGCATCACTAGACTGCCACTTACTAGTTAACGCCAGCTGCCAAATCCCAGCACCCTGATATGTGTATACCTTTGTCAGCATCTGCACTTCTTGTATAAACGTGCCCAATATACCTGTTTACCTGTTGTTTCCTTAATTTATGCCCGTCTGAGGAACACTTCACAATGTTAGAAATAATGCCTTTCTACAAAAAGGCTACCATACCGCTATTTATCAGAAAGCACAAAGAGTGTCAAAATGGGCTTGTAACCAAGTAGTAGTGTCCCTCTGAAATGTAAAAGGGACCACTGCGCTGAATACAATGACCAGTACATCCCAAGTGTAGCAATTGTTATCGACCTGTGGACTCGGGGCCGCTGTCAATGAAGCTAAATGGCAGGCGAAGTAATTGATATATTACAAAATATTAATTCCTCATTTAACCCAACAATATGTGCCTGCAATTTATATATCCATCATTGTTTATTGTGATTAAGAGTATTGGCAGTGTTTGTAGAGGTACCTACTATGTCTGACACCAACCATAGGATGTCATCCGGGATATGCTGAAATGCAACAAAATGTGAGAACATCTATTTTCTTACATCATATTCTCGATCTGTGCTGCAAGATCCTTTTATGTGCAGGCCTATGTGTCTGTCCAACATATCTTTTACCATGGGCGCTGAATGCACTAGATTATGTTAGGTGTTTTACAATTGGAGAATTGTTTTAACTCCCACGGCTTGCCTGCAATATCCATTGTTGTGTATTTCCTTGTGAATCGACAAGCAGTACAAGTTCCTCAGGTATGATGCCCGGTCGATGGGCGCAGATTTCAAAGTGTATTTTTGATGGGTCTTTTAAGGAACTGAGAGTGCACCAGATACTCTCTGAGATTGTTTAAACATATTTTTAAAGCCACACGTGGGATGGCTCATTTGGGAAAACCAGTCTAACTCGAGCCCACATGTTTTTGATCATTGATTTAAATTTAGATGTATTTGGCCAACATGTAGTTACACAGGTCATCTGCTGTTTTTTATTCTTTATTTGAGGACTGAGTAAGATCTCTCGGTGTGAACATGGCTCTTTTGCATGAATGGGTTACTAGTTTTGCCCGATGGTGATTATCAAGTTTTTCCACATTAATAAAAATCGTTCAAACTGGAACAATTTCGCCTAACCCAAAGCTATTGGCCGTAGGGTGAGTTTTGTTTAAGTGGTGAAGTGTGATAACTGTCAAAAAGAAAGCGAGTGTTTCTATCAGTAGTCTTTCTGAAAAGACTGCATCTAATCATGCCCTGCCTCTGTTTAATTAGAATCTCTAGACATCTCCTGTGTGCTTCCTGTCATCATAAATTGAATGTGCATATTCCGTCCATTGATCCATAGAAGGATTCCATCCAAACTGTCTTGTCACATCATCTATATATCTTCTGCATTTCCATACATTGTTAGAAAACAGTGAGTCTGAGGTGTATATATAGAGTTGTTCACACCATGCCATATAAATAATGGCCAGGCTCGGCGCAAAAGCTACGCCCATGCTGGTTCTGCACACTTGTTGGTAAAAAATGTTATCAAAAGTGAATTAGCTTTTGGTTAGTTCAATGGTTATCAGATCCATAATGAATTCCACAACAAACCTTTGTTGTAAATCATTCTGAATAAGGCTGTTCCTAACACATTCCACAACATACTGTTGTGGAATATTAGCATAAAGTGCCTTTATATCCATTGTGACCAGAATATCTTCACTGGGATTAAGTCCTACATCTTCAAAACATTGTATTGCCACTAAGGTGTCCTTAAGGTAGGATTCAGAAAGAGTGCTCACCGGCTTCAAGATGCAATCTGCAAACTTGCTTATCGGCTCTAGCCCTGATCCACAACCCGATACTATAGGTCTTCCGGGGGGTAGCTTTTGATCTTTGTGTATCTTGGGTAGTGCATACAAAGTGGATTTACTCCCTTGAGTCAAATTCCATCTGAGAGATCCATTCTCTCTGTAACCCACAAAGCGTAGTTTAAGGATCTTTTGTTTAATAGCAGATGGTGAGGCACAGTCTAATCTCTGGCAATGTTCGGACCTATCCAAAAGACCAAGCACCATCTTCTGATATGAGTCTTGGTGTAAAATCAATATTGCCCCACCTTCATCAGCTTGTTTCATGACCAGTTCCCTATTGGAGCTAAGGGATTTTAAAGCTGCTCTTTCTTGGTTTGTGAGGTTATGCCTAATATTCTGCTTATCCCTCTGGAGTTGGTGTATTTCCTGAAAAACTAATTTCTCAGATGTTATCAACTCATTAGGTGTCTGACTCTCAGTGAGAGTAAAGGTATGTTTGTATCTCAATAGTATCCTCTAGTTCCTCATCCTTTTGATTGTTTGCAAAGAAAGATTTCAGTCTAATAGTACGGCAAAAGAAAACATTTTGGACTGCGTTAATATTTCCAACTTGTGCATCTGGCAGTATTATTGCTAAAATGCCTTTCGTCTTGGTCTAGTTCTTTCAGAATGTTATCATCAGTACTGATTAACTTTCCATTCCTCTATCAGCCAAGGGGGTTTCAATACTGAATCAATCCATGGAAGCAGCAGACACATTCTGTGCACCGTCAGGCTCATTTGTGATTCCAAGAATTTCATGGCAAAGACCTGAGAGGTGTAGGGGGTAGTGGCAGAGTGGCACATACTCCACATCTAAAGTTGTGATGTGTTCATTAAGACATGCTCGAATATTCTAATTGCCCTAGAAATTGGCAAGACCAAGCATGTCCCTACCTTTGTGCATGCCCTTACCCTATGGTAATATATTTTCCCAGCAATTACCAGCCTTTGAAGAAAAATTATTGCTGTGGCCTCCTCTCCATCAAATAAGAAGCCAGATGCATTAAAAGAGCTTGAACAAATAATTAATTCCCCGTCCCCATGACACCCCTCAAACACTGCTTGAACAAATTGAAAATGGCCATTAGCAATGCCAACGTTGCTCACTACCTTTTTTGTTAGGAGTGGACTGGGAACCAAACGTAGCCCTAAAATGTGTTTCAAAGTGGCCTCATATTATATTGTGCATGCAAGCCCAACCTCTCCGCTGGTCCCCCATACCACAGAAACTTGCTTTCAAAGGTCTCTGTATTGTTTGGAAAGTCATCCACATCAAAACTCAATCCTACCTTTACAAAAAAGGAAACATCACCCACACAAACACCCAAAAAGAGAGCCAACATCTCCTAAGCATTCCACTCTACAAAAACAAGCATTAAAACCAGTGGGCATTCAGAACCTGCATCACCCTACCAATCCACTCTGTACCATACCCATCACCACTTTCTGAAAATAACTCAAGACATACCTCTTTATCCACATATAATCAAGCCATGCCTCCTCCACTGCCATTTCATGTGTGTCTATTTTAGTAACCTGTCCTTTCCTGAAAAATGTTGCAACTTCTCTTTCCTTTCCTACATTTTGAACTTTTGAAACTTGTAAAGCACTCTAAGACCCTCTGGTTAGAGTCAGCTCTGGACAAAACAATTCAAAGAATTCAATTAAATAAAATGGCCCAGAAAAGTAGTTCTATGTCAGGTGGGCATACAGCACAAGGCATGTGCTTCACACATTGCTGTTTGTTTGTCTGTTTGTTTGTTTGTTTGTTTATTTATTTATTTCTAATGCGCGCCAGATCCGTGGGTATCAGGGCGCAACAGCAAGACAATGAAAGGCTTAGAGGGTAAGGTCAGGGTAATACATTTATACATATATGTACAGAGTGTAAACAGGTAGGATACATAGACATAGTAAAACCGGTGGTGCCAGTTTTAGAAGAGCCAGTTATTTTGACGTCTGGTTGCAGAGATGTGTACTCTTTTGTTCACACCTAGAGTGGCTCTTAATGCATTATTTTGGAGGATGTGTATCCTCTGGATAATGTCTTTGTTGGCACCAATGTAGAGAGCATTACAGTAATCTAGCCTAAAGAGCATTAGAGCTCTGGCCAAGATCATGCAACTATCATTCGATAGGAAGGGTTTGCCAGTCCTGATGAGCTTGCACGTGCAAGCAGTGGCGGAGGCCATTGATTTCACTTGTTTATGAAGGGAAAGGGTGGAGTCAAGATAGAAACCAAGGGTTTTACTTCCTTGGCTACCTTAATGAGGTTCTCATCAATGGAAAATGATGAGTATTCCTGGCCTTATGTCTTAAGGTTGGGATGGGTGCCCAGGATGATGAGCTCCGTCTTGTCATCATTCAGGCATAGACCGCGAGTGGCCATCCATGCCTGGATGATGAGATAAACTCTATTCACCAGTGCCAAATCCTTGTTGTAATCCCCAGAAAGTGGGAGCAGAATCTGAGTATCATCTGTATAGTTAGTGTAGGTGATACCCAGAAGGTCCAGATTGTCGAACAGGGGCTTGGTGAATGTATTGTATAATGTAGGGGAGACACAAGAGCCCTGGGGGATGCCGCACGTGATAGGGGCAGGGTCAGCCGCTGCCGAGGGGAGAAAACTCTCATAGTTCTATCACTCAAGAATGATTCTATCCATCTGATAGCCTATGTAGAGAAGTGGGCTGCTGAGTCCAGGTGGCCACATAAAACCTTGTGATCCACCAGGTCAAAGGCAGCTGAGAGGTCTAGCAGAAGGAGGACGGCTGTTTTACCTTTGTCTCTTAACTCATTGACCTGAGTTTTTAGGTAGATGAGAGCGGTTTCCGTTCCATTTAAAGGGCGGAATCCAGATTGTCTTGCTCCCAAAAGCTTATGGAGTTCCAGATATTTTTGTATCTGGGTGTAGGCAACCTTGTCGAGTATTTTGAGCAGGAATGGTACCATGGTGATGGAATGGTAATTGGTGGGAATGAGGGGGTCTAGGGTTTGTTTCTTTAGCAGTGGGAGTACCCAGGATTGCTTCAGGTTGGTAGGAATGGTGCCAGATGAAAAGGAGGCATTAATCAATTTAGAGACAAAAGGGGCAAGATCTCTTGTGGCATCTTTTATAATCTATAATCTGAGCTGGGCACAGGTCGCCCTGGCAGTTGGAAGTCTAAAGTGAAATTATAACTTTTTCTACCTCGATTATGGATGTTTTAGTAAAATGGAACCTAGTGGGACAGTCAGGTGGTATTTCAATAATGGGGGGTTAAGGTTATTTGATTGAGGAGGCGTGTTGAGGGAAGCTTTTTTTAGGGCTATTTTGTTCTGGAGGGTTGCTACTTTATTGGATACTGTTTGTTGAATATCTGAGCACCATGTTTTATTTTTGGTGCAAATATCTGGTGTGGGGATAGGAGACTCTAGCTCTTTCAGTATGGTGAATAATTCCCTCATACTAGAGTTGGCGTTGGAGATACGTTTGTTGTGTGAGTTTCTTTTTGCCAGGCAGATTTCATTTTTATATTGTGAAGAGATTTTAGTTAACTTGGTTTTGTTATCGTCTGAAGGGAGTAGTCTCCAGGTGGTTTCACATTTCCGTATTAGGAGTCCTAGGTCCTTTAGCTGGGGAGGAGGGGTGAACCACTTGTTTAGATGAGATTTTGGTTTGGTAGGTCTGAGTTTGAGTGGGGTAATTTTGTCAAGAGCCGTAAGCATAATTTTATTATACTCGTGGACCAGTGTACCTGCATCTAGGTTGTCGGCCAGTGAATTGAGGGTGGGAAGAATAGCCGGGATCACTTAGTCCACTGTAATATTCTTTTTGTTCCTTGTTAAGCAAGGTGGGGCGGTGGGTGATACGATCAGGAGTGGTCTAGTAGTGGTTAGAGTGAAAGACACCAGAAAACGGTCTGTCCACAGTTGCGGAGAGATGGAGGTGATGGTGGAAGAGCAGTTATAATCAGCTACCCAGTCTAAGGTTCTTCCTTTATTGTGGGTAGGTTTGTTGATTTTTTGGGAGAGGCCTAATTCTAATAAAATGTTAGCTATTTTGCAGGCGCGCTTATCTGCTGGGACATTGAAGCCTAGATTGAAGTAGCCTAGTAATAATAGTTGAGAGGTAGTTTTAAGGTTATTGGATAATAGGGTATAAATGTCCTCCTCGAATGTCCAGAGTGGACCAGGTGGTCTGTATTTTAAATGGATGGTAAGGGTCTGGGAGTTGATTAGGGGAAGTTTAACGGTAAGGACTTTGCAGGATTGTAAAATTAATGGAGGGGCTGGTCTCAGAGAGAGGTTTAATCTGGATATGATAGCGATGCCACCACCTCGGGTTTCATCTCTGTCCTGTCTGAGCATCGTGTAACCGTCTGGGACGGCTAACGAGAGCAACGGTCCTGCAGCGTCATGTAGCCAAGATTCCGTTATGGCGAGGAAGTCCAAATTATCTGCAGGTATCAGATCGGAGATGTTTGTTGCATGGGCAACCTGGCAGCTAGGGTTTACAAGGGCTCCTTTAAGAGGTTGTGCCTCCAAAATAGCTGTAGCATGGATAGGAGTAGGTGGTATGTAGTCAGTTGACTTAGGTTTATGCACAGTCTGCTGCTTAGAGATGGCGTGCAAATGAGGCGAAGGAGTGACAGATTTGGTGGTTTTGGACTTCTTGCAAGTAGGGAAGTTAGTTTTCTTGTTTGTCGGAGGTAGTGATCTCGTGCGTGGTTGATACAGTTTGGTTAGTGTGGCTCGGAGTCTGAGGTTTCTGTCATTTAAGGTGCATGGATTGCTTGCGTAAGAATTTGAGGTGGAAAGATGGTAGGGTTGGCTAATGATAGGAGGGTTATTGTCTGCCATTTTTGTCAGAGTAGGTATGGCTTGTGCAGCACCAAGGGGTGGTAGCCAGTCGCAGTACACTAGAAGGCTAGTTATAAGGAGTATATTGGTAATGCATAGGCTGTAAGTAATGGTGTACATGTTTGGCAGAAGTTATGTTAGGTGTTGGGCACTTCAAGTGGCACAATAGGGAGTTCAAGTAGGCCCCAGTAAACAGTGGGACAGTTCAGTTAGGCATAGGAGCACAGTAGGTTAGTTCACATGGGCATAATACCAGCAGTAGGCTAATTCAAATGGGCATAACACCACGGGAGGCTAGTTCAAATGGGCATAATAAGACAGTAGGCTAGTTCAAATGGACATAATACCAGCAGTAGGCTAATTTAAATGGGCATACCACCACAGTAGGCTAGTTCAAATGGGCATAATAGCACAGTAGACTAGTTGAAATGGACACAGCTGAACAGTGGCTAATACAGATGGACATAGCACATTAGGCTAGTTCAAATGGGCAAACGCCACATTAGGATAGTTCAAATGGGCATACCAACACATTAAGGTAGTTCAAGTGGGCATAATAACACAGTAGGCTAGTTCAAATGGACATAATACCAGCAGTAGGCTAATTCAAATGGGCATACCACCACAGTAGGCTAGTTCAAATGGGCATAATAGCACAGTAGACTAGTTGAAATGGGCACAGCTGAACAGTGACCAGTACAGATGGACATAACACATTAGGCTAGTTCAAATGGGCAAACGCCACATTAGGATAGTTCAAATGGGCATACCAACACATTAGGCTAGTTCAAGTGGGCATAATAACTCAGTAGGCTAGTTCAAATGGACATAATACCAGCAGTAGGCTAATTCAAATGGGCATACCACCATGGTAGGCTAGTTCAAATAGGCATAATAACACAGTAGGCTAGTTCAAATGGGCATAGCTGCACAGTGGCTAGTTCAAATGGCCATAACACATTAGGCTACTTCAAATGGGCATAGCAACACAGTAGGCAGGTTCAAATGGGCAAAGCTACACAGTGGCTAGGTCAGGGCATAACAGCACAGTATTCTGGTTTGAGTGGGCATACAAAGAAAATTCAGGTGTGCATGACAGCACGGTAAGCTAAGCTAGCTCAACTGTGCATGGTGATACAGTAGGCAAGTTCAAAAGTTCATGAGAGTACTGTAGCCTAGTTTAAATGGGCATACCACCGTCACAGCACAAGATGAACAGTACAATTATCACCATGTGGAATTCCACTTTACAGGTGTTGGACCAGCTAAATGAGCAATTCAGTAGCATCACTGATTAGTGAAACAGTTTTAATCAATCAATTCATGGAGCACTATTTACTTCAAAACAGTGGAGGCTAATGTCTGATGCCTGTTATTTTCTACAAACTTTTGAGAAGGCGACCAAGTGGGTTGGTTAGGACACTGCATTGTTCAATCAGGTGCAGTCACTAGTGTGCCTGTTAGAATTGAACTTGTCCAACATTATAAGGTTTTGCTGACATTGAGGATGCAGACACAGTTAAAATGTGGGCATATGTAGTGATGTTGCAAATGAGAAACAAGTTGTGTGAAGAACAAAGTCAGGAAGATAATGCAACAGCATACCAGAAATGTCAGAACATTATTTTCTTAATGATCTTGAAGTCCATTTCTCTTTTCGTCTACAACACTTAAATTATGGTAAGTGGTCTGTGACCACTATTCAAGACTAGAGAGCCTGTGGGTCACACTTCTCACTATGTTGGTAATCCTAAATGCAGATGGATTTACAAGAACACACTGTTGACCTCCAGAAGCTCAAATGCTGCAGGATTATCAATTTGATGTATTGTACAGGATTAGGATGATGATCCACTACTTTAGCAAGTGGACCATCTAGATAGCGCAACATGTTAGAGTAGCCATATAATTCATCAACTGGCCACTCTATTATACATTTTGATTAAGTCTTTAGTGTTGCCAATGATATTCTATATGACCACATGAGCAGCCTTACTTGCCACATGTCGAATAATTGACATTAAGATAAATTGGCACTACATTATGGAATTCAGTGGCAGGAATGCCAACCGTAGTGGACACCAGCACTGACAATCACTACTTGGCTGCTTCCACACACATAAAAGTGGAGCAGTGATGTTAAGTGATTCTTGTGATTGTAAAGAGATAGCTCTGGAGACTGACTGCTGTTAATTGAAATATAATGATGTGCTATTGGCATTTGTACTACTACTCCTCTGTTATCCTTATTGAGTCTTGTTAATTTTATTTTAGATATACTACAATATTCCTCTCCATATTCTGTAGCTCCCATCTTATAATGAAATCTTCAATTACGTTACAGAAAAATCTTTTTTCATATTCCATCCAATTGTATTCGTAATCATAATAAAACATACAATGTCACTCTATAAATATCAAATGTCTCCACAATCTTTTTTTATTTACAGTGCATATATCACATTTCTAACTGCAAGCTATTGCTAGACTATCTTCTGGCCTTATATTGTATTGTATACCCTGAATACAGTACTAACCTTCTGTTGAAGCCTAAGCATCTTTCAACATGAACAACAGGTGTTTGTGATCAACATCAGTATGCCATGATTTGCATCAGACCCTGTATGCAATCAAAAAGCCCACCTGGGGCTATGGCAGGTTTCGTGGCTGAGCATGGTACGTGGATACAAGGCTCTGTTACGAGTTGGATCTCTGTGCTTAGTACAAGAGAAATCACAACACTTGATTGCCTAACAGGATTCCTTTTGGACAGCTATATTGTTGTGGTTTTCCTCTAGAACGTCTAGGAACCAGTTTGTATAACCCTTTTGTGTCAAAGCACATTTGCTGTGGAACACTCTGCCACCCCCCATCCGAAACGGACCATTATACCCAATCTTCAGAAAAATCATAAAAACCTGGTTAGTTGACAAATATGACTAATCCCTTTGATGACTACAGCCTCGTCTATGACAATGGTTGGCCATTATCTGTAACATGCAGCTTTCCCCTTACCTTCTCCCGCTACCAGCTATGTACAAAAGCTTTGATACCTCCAGGTTTGGGTGTTACACAAATGTAATAAATAAATACATACAATTAATAAATGATAAACATTAGATATGATCTATATCTTCCTTTCATAGTTTTATCACCAAACCAACAAGTGTCTACACTTGCAATATAGTGAATTTTAGAATCATAAATACAAACACCTTAAGAAGGCTCTTTTTGGTTTTGCTTAGTATTGCTTTATATGTATTCTCTTGTAGAGATAATATATAAACATTACACAAGTATCATCAAACAATATGCAGTTCCCAATATTAGCATCAATGTAGTTGAATGTAGCCCCAGGATCCTGCTCTTCTATAACATTTCTCAATGTGAGAGAGAGAGAGAGAGAGAGAGAGAGAGAGAGAGGGAGAGAGAGACAGAGAGAGAGAGAGACAGAGAGAGAGTGTGTGTGTGGCAAGCAGAGGGCAGGTTAGGTTATGCCGTAAAACTAACTAATGGCAAAGGGCTAAAACAAAGTCTAAAGTTCCATGGCTTATAAGACCATTTTACCTAAAACAACCTACAAATAATCCAACACTATGGATTAAAAGTTATAGTTGAAGCATTGCAAACTCTCCTGCACGGAACCTCTCTTTCACCCTCTGTGCTTTGGTGGAATCACTGATTCTGGTGAAAGAAATACGAGGAACAGCACAGGAAGAGTACAGATCTTAATGTGTTATGCCAGAACTCAAATGATAAAATGAGTGTTTCTACAACACAGGACAGTTGAAAAGCTACCTGACAAAAATATGTAACCATAGAAAAGGAAAGAAAGTTGTAGAATTAACGAAACTGGCTTATTTCATCACCAGGAATATTGAAACAGTAGAAAAATTGATTTGGGAACATTGTTTGAGCGTGACAAGAATTCCTCTGTCATTTTAAAGCATTTGAAAGCTGCTTGCCCCTTCTTGTCTAAGCAATCCAGCTGTGTGTTAGTGCTGCCTCCAAATGGTTGGAACAATCACAGCAATAAGAACTTGGAAAAATTGCTACATTTCAGATTTTAGGCATATAGAAAGATCTGTGCTTCCTTGGCCCATGCATTAAATTAGCTGCTTTACCCCAGCAATCCAACCATGTGAAAAAGCTAAGCCTACCTGATCTGCTCAATTTGGCTTCTCAGAGCATAGCCTCTGGCTGCCTCAGTGTTCTTCAGTTGCCTGTGTCCTTCTGTTCTTCTGTGCAGCTGTAAAGACTGGGCCACTAGGGCCATCTAAACCATCTAAACCATCCGTTTTTACTTGTCTAACAACCCTGACTTGTTGATATCAGTGTCTTATCTGCTACAGCCAATTCTGTCTAGTGGGCATTTTAGTCGTAAGTACTATTTTTTATCATGAAAAGTGCATGTTTGGGCCATTTGCCATTTAATTGCCATTGATTTATTTGAGAATTAAAAGTTCTTCTCTGGTCGAATCTAGTCCATTAGAGGTGCCGGCAGAACATTCTGGCTCCCATATTGGCACTCTATACAGACACTTTGATTCAGATAAAACTAAACTCTGAAGGCCTCTTGTCTAAGGACATAAAACACAGAAAAGGCCTCAAACAAGGGTGTCCATTGGCCTCATAGCTCTTTAAGCTATTTATATCGGACATGAAATTAACAGTACATGACCAAACATCCTTCGCACCGAAGATAAATAAATGGTCAAGCAATAGGGTGAATGCTATATGCAGATGATTTCATCCTCTTAGACCAGACTAAAATTGGTCTGCAGCGAAAGCAAAATGTACTACATGCTTATACACATCAAAATGGCCTGCAAATCAACGCGGCCAAGACAACAATTTTAGTTCTGGAAAGCCTAGAGGGAAGAAAATCGAAAGCCAAATTCATCTGGCACCTCGCAAAAGAACCTTTGTTACAATCACCAAAGGCAAAATACCTAGGCATTGAAATTAATTCAAGTAAGACCAACGTCCATCATGCAACTGCTTTGTAATCCAAAATGCTAGTCTGAACTACACAAACCCGACTAATATATCGCAGATACGGCCAATACTCTCTAGAGCCGCTTCTGTCTTTTTACAAGCAAAAAGTATGGCCCATACTAACATACAGGGTTGAAACCCAACTATGGTTGTCGTGGAAGATCTGGCCATCAGTAAAGGGCAGCTTTTGGAAAAGAATCCTCCATCTGCCACAATGTGCTCCACTGCAATTGATAAGGATTGAGTTAGGGCTACGATCGCTGTACTGTAAGAGGATTCAATTTATCACTACAGCTAAGTCAATGCCTAGTCTGGGATACTGAATGGAAACCCTTATTGATATATCTTTATGTCCAGTTCATGAGTTCTGGATGACTACCCGTATATAACACCCCTCTCTTAGAATTCCCCTGACCCCACTGAGCCAAGAAGTAGTTCTGTTTTGCAAGTTTAAAAGGTTTATTTGAGAATTTAAACAATATATATATATATCACACTTTATAATAAATTAATATCTGACAGTACACTTAGACATATGATGTTGATCAACAATGGGTAATCTGGCACTAGCACACTTCTTTACAATCAATGAGGAGTTAGTATAGGATGGATAAAGTAGCAAAAATACTTTTATGGTTTCAAGGGAAAAGCAATGAGGAATAAAATGCAGTACAGAAATACTTGATATTATTTTAGCAAAAGATAAGATAATCACTTTTTCTCTGGCAATTCACCCCCCCCTCCCCTATGCAATGTAAGAAATGGAAGGAGATGGACAGAGGACCACACAGTTCTCAGGAATGCAATCAAATACAATACGAAATTCAGTTCCCCCTCCAGCAAGCTTAAAGGAAACAGGTAGAAGTTTGAAACACAGGCCCAAAATGCTTTTTAAATGTGATGGCAATGGATGGGAAAATGTGCCAACTGATTTTAATTCCCTCTAGAGATTCAGGGTGAATGGGAGATGCATGTTGGTATTAGTTCAGGCTCACTTTAGCAATGCTCTATGAGTTATTACCAAGTTGCAAACGGATTTTAACAAAAGGAAGAATTGGAGCTGCTATTTTGACAAGTGGAGAAATTGAGCCAAAATCGCAAATCGCAGTAAATATCGCGAGTCGAATCTAGGTTCGTTAGTAAGCTGGAATTCTAAGCTTTCAGAGGAAAGTTCAACCAAGTTCCTAGCCCAAACGGTTCCAGAGATACGGATGATTAAATAAAGGTAGTTTTTCGGATTTAAAGTAAACTCAAAATGACAGGTGACACTTGTGCAGCTTTACAAATGACAGATGACACGATTTCTAGGAGGCTGTTCTACTTAGGTTAAAATAGTTTGGATTAGATTATTTTAACTAAGAGATTGGTTCTGCACAGTTCTGCTAGGTACTCACAATATAAATTTGAAATAGGCCTCGCCACGGATCTGGTCAGGTTTTGGACTGGACTCCGGTTCTGGTCTCGGCACTTCACAGTGATCTGGGTCAGCTCTGCTCTGCTGGTCTAGCCTCTCTGGATTCTGGATGTAACACTGCTTTCTGGGTACTGCTACAGGTTCTGGAGATTGATGGATTTGAAGTCTGGATCTCTGGATGTGAAGTCGTCGGTCAGCATGCTCCGCAGCAAATGGAATTGAATCCTCTACCTGTCCCAGCAGTCTCTTTTTATGTGTTTTGAAAATGGGTGTGTGCCTGGGCCTAGCTAAGCCTGCCCCTCTCTACTTGTCATTGGCCCAATTCTCCCCTCTCTCATGATTGGGGGAAGGGGGAAGGAAATGTGAGTCAGAGTGATGCTGTAGGTTTTATGGTCAGAGGAACCTCCCCTTGTCAGTTGCCCACAAATCTATATTTGATCCAAATACATCCTTCCCAGATATACAATTTGTTGAAATTACATGTGCACATTATATATTCCTTATGGTCCATGCTTGTCCGCCTCTGATCTTCCTGGGGGCTTGCATTCAAAAATGACAACATTTTGCGCTTTTTAACTGGTTTTGCAATATCGGACATTACCCAAATTTACACACATGTGCGCAAGGAGTATGGACATTAATTGATGAAGTGTCAGATTTTTAACATGCAGACATTTGGAGTGAGACCCTATTTTCCGCTAGCAACCCCCCAGAATACACCACAGGGTCCGAACGCATCTCAAAATGTTCACAGAAAAATCACAAAAATAATGATATTACTTATATAATTCTGACAAGTCCGCACTTTGAGTTATCTATCTTTTTAAAATTATGCCCTGGTCAAAAAGGGTGGTGGCTTCCCACATCACAGGGTGAAATAACTGGTTTATCCACTTCCCCCAAGCTCAGCTGCTAGCAGAGGCACTGCCCCTCCCAGTTTCCCCTAAGAGAAAGCCACTTTTACGACGCCCCCAATATAACATTTGCCTGAGTCCAGGACAGGCCTTTGTTCAACTCCCTGTAGTCCCCAGCTGCTCCACCCCTAATCTAATCAACAGGGCCATGTGACCTCAGGATGCAGCCAGGCCTGGCAGCCAGGCCTGGGAACACAGCTGTTGATCCAGCATCAACTCCTGTCGGGGGTAGTTGTCAGGCAGAATTCAGTTTCATTAAGCCAGGTTTCAGCTAAATGTCACTTTTTGTTCCCAGTTTTCTACATTCAAATCAAACTGACAATTTTTACCTATACATTAAATAATTACTCCCTTCAAGTCATTTCAGAATATAGTTTTACATTGTATCCACCTCTTAGAAAGTCTTTCCTTGGTCTGGTTTTGTTTCATTTGTTCAGTTTTACACAAAAGTCTGGTGGTTTTAAAACGCCGGCTTTCTGATAGTGGTGAGTACTGGTAATGCAACCATTTTTGCGATTAAGAAAATTAATTCCCCACAAGAAGGTTGTATCTTTGGAGTGGTCTCGTGCCAACTGCACAGTTCTCCTATTCTGGCGTGAATGTGGGCGGCGATAGCTCATCCCCACATCCACCCAGTCTATTGATTTAGTTTGTTCTGGGATAGAATAATGGGCGGCGACAGCTCATCCCCACATCTACCCAGTCTATTGATTCAACATGGGTCAAAACCCATGACAAATCCCCCCGCCCGACTGCGCTTTGATTCAAGTCGAGGGGAAGTCGGGTGCAAAGGAGGTTTTGAGCCCTTGCGCTGGTATGTCCCCATTATCTTCTTCCAATCCTGTAGTTGGCACAGTTCAGCATCTTTTCATCCCTCCAGTCGATCAATCAGTTCTCCTTGCTGGTCCTGATGGGAGGATTGGGCGGTACCCTGGGCCCCTTGGGTCTCTGCTCCCGGTCTCTGGATCATCCTCCTTGGACAGTCTCCAGGTTTTCTTTCTCCTAGGACGACAAAGGAAAAGCGGCAATACCTATTCATAGACATTTTTCCACCACTATTAATGGTGTGGCAGATATATACATTTAATACTTTAACATACCTAACATTTTACTTTTGAGATACAAGTTATCATTCAAAGACAGTGGCTTACAAGAGTATAATATTTTAGAGACTATATGTGGGATATTTTAGGGTTGGAACTGAATTAATCTGGAGCGGTCCCCTCTGGTATTGCAGAGGACTCCTCCAGTTGCTGCAGAGTGTCCCTGGGATGGCAACACTTTAGCTGATTTATATGTACCCACTTGTCTTCCCCCTCTGCCAAACCGCCTTTGGGGATGGGGATCTTGTAGGCCACAGGGGAGATCTTGTCTATAATTTCAAACGGTCCCTTCCATGTAGGCAAAAATGTTCTCTGTTTGGCCTGGTTTCTTTGGAAATTGTATAGATAGACCTGATCACCCACCTTATATTCCTTTTGGGTAGTTTTTAAATCATATTGGGTCTTCATGCTCTCGGCTGATCTTTCTAGATTCCGCTGAGCATAGGCAAAAGCATGTTGAAGGTGTTTCCTTAAATTTTCCACATATTCATGAGTTGTGGAGGCATTTATCAGTGTCTGCTCTTGGGTCCTGTAGAGCAAATGCTGGAGAAGCACCATCTTGCGCCCGGTCATCAACTCAAATGGTGACATTTTGGTTGCAGATGAAGGGGTATATCTGATGGCCATTAGGACCAGAGGTAATCGGATATTCCAACTTGGCCCAGAATCTGCCACAAACTTTTTTAAGATGCTCACAATGGTTCGGTTATATCTCTCCACTGCTCCAGAAGAAGCTGGCCTGTAAGCAATGTGTAGCTTCCTTTTAACCCCCAGTATCTCCCACATCTTTGTCATTACTTCACTGGTGAAGTGGCTACCCCTGTCTGACTCAATCCTTTGAGGTAGACCAAAACGGGAAAATATGTGGTTAATCATCAGAGCAGCTGCTGTTTCTGCCTTGCAGTTTGGGGCTGGGAGACATTCCACCCACTTGGTAAACAAGCATGTAACGGTCAACATGTACTTGTTTCCTCTAGACGAGCGGATTACAGGGCCTACAAAGTCAATTTGCAAATCTGACCATGGGAGTGTCATTCCCCTCTTTTGGAGAGGTGCCCGGTGTGTGAGGGATGTTGGCTGAAATTGTGCACACACAAGACAACCCTTCAAATATTGGTTGAGGTCCTGGCCCATGTGTGGCCAGTATGCAACCTCTCTTAAGATTTCCAGTGTTGTGTGAAACCCCCTATGACCGGCGGTGGACGCAACATCAGGCTTTGGAATGAGGTAGGAACCACCCACTGATCATGGCCAGCTTGGGATTTCCTTACCAACGAACCGTCTTGGATTCGGAACATTTTTGGACATTTCATCAACACTCTTAGGTCCTCTTTCCCAATGTAATCGGTATCCGTCATGGGAAAGTTCTCAGGGTCCTCAAGGTGTTGGTAAAACTTACCAATAATTGGATCCCCCTTCTGAGCTGTAATCAAATCAGCATCAGGGGTCTCCTTGCTCCATTGGGCAGTTGAAAGATCATTGTGAGCATTTGTCTGGGACCTAGTGATAGCAGTGACCTGGATTTCCCCCAACAGGGACTCTATTTTGATTAGATCCCCTTGGATGGCCCCGGTTTTGGCCAGCTGATCAGCTAAATCATTTCCAGTTTTGTCTGGTCCCTCTACTTTGGAATGACCCTTGATCTTTTTCCAGTAGATGGTCATCCCATTCGATGTGACCAGATCATCAATGTTTTGGATTAACTTCCCATGTTTCAAGGGTTTGTTATTAGCACATAACATGCCTCTGGTTTTCCAGTTCACCAGGTGCTCCACGAACCCGTTCCGTACATAATCCGAATCTGTGATTATGACTAGTTCGTGGAGTTGATGCTGGACAGCAGTGAGGATGGCCTGATGCACAGCCATCAATTCTGCCACCTGACTACTTCGGGGACCAATTTTGTATCCAGCAGAGGGTTCTGGGAACTCCTTCACCCATGCATTCCCTACGCCAGCCACCAGTTCTTTCTCCCCGTCGTTGTCAACATGGTAAGAGCATCCATCCACATAGACAGTGGGCATTCCCTCACACTTGTCTTCTTCAAAGACTTTGTGTGGGGAATTAAGGTATGCCTCCATGTTGTCCTTGATTTTTAGACTTTCGTCCTCGAGACAGTTTTCTCTGGCACAATCATGCAAGTCAGCCAGACCTTGCGCGAGGGGACTCTTCTTGTTTTGCCCATATCTGACCTCCACAGGAAAGGCTTGCATTGACATAATCCAGGAAGTAATTCGGGAATTACTCACATTTCCGGGCCGGATTCTGTCACTTTGGAGATATTGCAGAGGCTGGTGTGGAGTCTCCACTATGATGTGTTCCCCCTGGATAAACAGGCGGTAGTTCTTCAATGCCCACACCGTTGCCAGGAGTGCCTTCTCACAATCGTTGAATTTTTCCTCCACAGAGGATAAAGTTTTGCTCGCATAGGAGATTACTTTATTGACCTTGTCATGCTTTTGGTATAATACTGCCGTCAAGCACGTATTAGAGAACCCCGTCTCCAGGAAGAACTCCTTGTTTCTGACAGGGTAAGCTAGGCAAGGCGCTTGTGAGAGGCTTCTTTTGAGTTGTCTTACCGCCTCGAATTGTTCTGGACCCCATTCCCACTTGACCCCCCCCTTCAAGAGATGAATCAGGGGTCTAGTGATCTCTGCGTAGCCTTCAATGAACTTTCTGCTGTAATTAGTCAGTCCAAGGAGGCTCCTTAGTTCCCGCAGAGTTGTGGGGTCTTTCAGTTTCTGGAGTGCTTCCACTTTCTTTTCTTGGGGACAGAGACCCTGAGGAGTAATCTCATGCCCCAAGAAATTAACACGGGTTCTACAGCACTGTGCTTTCTGAAAGGAAAGTTTTGCTCCGGCGGCCCTCAACTGTGTCAGAACATAACGGATCTCCGCTATGTGTTCCTCCACAGATGAACTTTTGATGAGGACATCATCTACATAAGCCAGGTTACCCCTCGCACCCAGGTCGGGTATGGCCTTATGTAGGAAAATGTTCAATTCATTGCCGGAGTTGAGGTATCCGAAGGGAGTCCGGGTCCATGTGTACTGCTGGCCCCCAAAGGTAAAAGCCAGTTTTTATTGGTCCTCCCTACTGACAGGCACGGTCCAGTATCCATTGGTCAGGTCTATTGCTGTGAATACCTGTGACCCCTGAATCTGGGCCAGCCCTTGGTCAATGTAGGGCAGAGGCCATCGGGAAGTATGGACCCGTTTGTTGAGCTCCCTAAGGTCGGCGCAGTGTCTCCACTGGCCGTTTGGCTTCAATATTCCCAGCACCGGATTATTGAAAGTGCTGTGGACTGGACTGATTATTCCCCGGGACTCAAGGTTCTTAATTATTTCAGTAAGGGAATCCATGGATGCAAGAGGCAAGCGATATTGCTTCACAAACACTGGAGTCATTCCAGGGTCCGTGGGAATTGTTGTGGTGTGGATGTCGGTGCGACCACAGTCATATGAGTCTACCGCAAAGAGATCTTGGAAATCCAAGAAAACTTGTTTCAACTTTTGCTTCTGTTCCAGAGTCAGACAGGCATCAGCTAGGTTGACTCTCTCTTCCACCATCTGTCTTTTAGCCTGGAAAGACTTCTGGTTTGGCTATCTCAGCGGCCTCCTCCAGCTGGGTGGAGAAGTCCCTGGTCAGAGTGCTGATTTGGACTGGAGGCTTCAGGTGGGAAAGGCAGCCCTCATGGACCTGGAAAATCACCTCATCCCTCCTGAAGTCACAAGTCTCGTCTTCCTTACCATAAGGGCAAGAAGTGTACACCAGGAAGTTCCCCCCATGCCGGGTGAAAATCCTGTCTGGTGTTGTGTTGTCATCACTGTCACTGTCAAAACAGTCCTTGGGGATTGGTCCTAGCAGCTCATTTCCTAGATCAATGGAGAAATGTCGGTCATCAACTGCCATTCCAATAATGATGCCTGCGGCTAGAGTAATACTCTTTAAGTCGCTGTTATCCACCTCTATTGGAATGGTGTCATGTTCTATGTGGACTAATGGAGTTGGGTTTACCCCCAACCCTTGCTGTTGGAGAGAAGCATTTAGATGTATGTAAGCATCAGGGTTTTGCAATTTTTGTCCTCTTTTAACTTTCACTTCCAGGGAGAATTGTCGGGTCCTTTCTGGGATGGTGACTTCCTCTTTAATCTGAATTTCAACTGCATAAGGTAGCAATTGAGCTGACCTAAATGCTTTTTCTGGATCATCAAAGCCCATGGGATTATCCGCTAATCGGGACCAAGCTTTGAAGTTTATTAGGTCCAAACTAATGGCAAAGCGATTGAGAATGTCACTGCCTAAGTAAAAGGCGGCAGTGACGTCTCGCACGACCCAACAATTATGGACTATGCTCTTGTTGCCAATGGAGATTTTGAGCATACACCTACTTGGCAGGAGATGTTTGGAATTAGGTGCTTCCAGGTCCATTTCCCGTTTGTCTATCAGTTTGAATGTGGGAATGACTGGATCTTTGGGAGTTGGCGGAACATGGCTTCGCTGATGAAGCTCTTAACGTTGTTCACACACACTCGAGCGAGAACAGAGTCCTTCCCATCATTTAACTGAACAGGGATGAACAACTGCTCTCCAATTTGCTGAATATCAGCCAGGCTCTGAGCTGATTTCACATCTTTCTGGACTATAGGAGTGGGAGTTTCTGATTGTGGATTAGTAAAGAATTTCAGGGTGTTTCCTTCCAGTGTGGAATACCACCTTAAACTGGAAGGAAGGTTGATTTTCAGAAATAGAGAGGACCCCCCATCACCAGTCTGTTGTCCTACTGCTATTACTGTCACGTCTGGAGTTTGGTTGTTCTGGAAGTGAAATTCTACTTGGTCAGATTTTTGTTCAACCATGTGGCAGGTGCCGTTTAAACTAACATGGTTGACACTCTGTTTTAATTTTATTGGTCGGCTAGTCTGGGTCCAGAGGACCTTGTTTACACAATCTATTAGGGGTGACAACCTTCTCAGGAGGTCATTCCCTAGTAAACAAGGGGTGCCCTCTGGAGTCACCACTATGACCGGATGTTTCACCTTTTGTCGCCCAATTTTGATGTCCAAGTCTGCATTCCCCTCAACGGGAATTTCCTTCCCGTCAAAGTTCTGCAGTTGTCTAGGAAGAGAGGTGAGAGGAATTCGGTAATTATCCCCCCTTCCTGCATTTATTTCCTCAAAGGCCCTTTTGGACAGAAGGGTAGCTTGGGATCCAGTGTCCACCAGTGCCAAAATTGTACCCTGCCCCTGTACTTGTACCGGGGCATAGTATCTTCCCTCCTTCTCCTCAAGGGGGCACAGATAATGCACATTTTTGGACAACTGGTGGGCTAACTTTCTGGTTTTGGACATGGCGAGAGAAGAGATTTGGGCAGAATTCTGTGGGGAGTCTTGGGAATCTGAAAGAAAAAGTTGGTAACTGGAGATCAGAGCCTTTGTGAGTTCCCCTGGTTCCGGTTCTGGGCCACCCCCCACTTTTTGGAGGCAGTCACCAGGATGGGTTTGAACCAGGGGATTTCAGTATTGTGGGTTCTGGGATGAGATGATGGGTGGCGGTAGCTCAGTCTCCACATCTCCCCAGTCTGGATTGGAATCCCTAGGGACCCATTTTTCTTTGGGAGGAGTTCCCCCATCTCTGAAGGAGAAGATCCTTTTCCCAGAATCTTCTGAGGATCCCTCTCCCTCAAATTGGAAGACCTGTACTTTCTCCACAAAGTGGGTCTGTTTGGGTCCTTTGTTTCTCCTACCTCCTCTCTGCTCCTTGGGTGGCAGACTTTCAGGGGTAGGAGATTTTGTTTCCGGTTCCTGGTTTTCCAGGGGCTGTTTACAAGTTGGGAAGGAAGCTTCTTCCAAGGCTTTACACCCCCCTTCCCCTTGTGCCTCCTCCCTGGGAACCGGTGTGTTATCGGGGTGCTGCCCCGTCATTGTTCTGGAGCACCAGGTCCAGAGTTTGGGGCATTCTGCGGTGGCATGCTCATCTGAGGGTTCTGTTGAGCCCTCAGTATGTGACCCAGATCCCGTGCCATATTTTGGACCTGGCGCTCTAACTGGGAAACCCGCTCAGTCTGATACGGAGCTCTATTTTCTCCCCTGGGCTGATCCCGGGAAGGGTAGCTATCCCTTCTCTGGTAGTACCCCTGGTTGGGAAGATTTTGGTACCCCTCCACCCTTGGCCTCCCCTCTCCCGGATTAGGTTGTCTGGGCTCAGGGAATTGGGGAAAGAAGGATGGATGATTTTGGGACAGAAAATTGGGTGGATACCTGGGGAAAAAGTTCTGCCCAGGATTTGGAGAATTTCTGCCCTCCTGTGGGAAGTTGGGAGGAAAGTTCCCTGTGTTAGGTGCTTGGCTGGATCCCCCCCCCTAGGCTGGAGGAGTCCACACATAACCCAGGATTGGTCGGTTTCCCTTGTAGCGGGGACTTACATAGTCAAGGGAGCGGGGGACCCCATTTGTGGGACTACCTCCACGACTCCCTGTCTGTGACTGGCTCGAGGGCCTTCTGGGCTGTGAATTATTTGGTGCAGGCAGGTTTTTAGGCCCCCCCATCTCCAAATCTAAAACGGGGGCAACCTTTACCTCTGCCACCTTGGCAGCAGCAGGGGTGCTGTTGGTTTTGGGGTTTTTCGGCGCATTATTTTTATTTTCGATGGGCTTCTGCACCTCATAGATCCGGGTAGCCTGTTCAATGACCCAGTCTAAAGATCTTTTCTCATGAAAATCTCTCACGAGCTGGGTCATTATGTATTTGGGTAAGGCATGGAAAAACGTATTGATAAATTCTCTGCTATCCGTGCGCACCCTTCTGGTGGTCTGCGCAAAAGCACGTTTTAATTCTTGCACAAACTCTTGTGGGGCTTGATCCTCCCCACATTGCAAATTGTAGGCTGCCTTGCGAGCCTCTTGAGGATTTCTGTGAACAGAAAAATGTTTCAAGATGGCCGCCTTATAGGTGGACCATCTTAAATAATTTGGGTCCTCCAGCCCCGCAAAGAAACTGGAGTATTCTGGGGAGAATGTCCATTTGACGTACTGGATGCAGCTACTGCTGTCCTTCAAATGGAAAGTCTCCATCATTTGCTCATAGAGCTCCAGGTGTTCCCAAACGGAATACTTGGCTTTCTTATGATAAGGCGTTATGACACTCCTTGTTGCCTTTATTTGTTTCAATGGGTCCTTAAGCAAGGCTCTTTTTGCCTTATTGGCCTTTTTGGTTCGGGTTACCCTGGTCCATTCATCCTCCGACTCAGAAGCGATGCTCCCAGAGGTGCCCGTTTGACCTTCCAGGTTTTCCCGGATTCTGCGAGCCTGGAAATGGCTGGCAGAATGTGGGGACCTGGTCTCCTGTGTCCTGTAATGCTCAGAGGAGTCTTCAGACCCCTCCTTGCTGCCAGGATTTGATGGGTCCCCCCCCACTGACCTAACTGGGCCGAGGTTTTCAGGATGCCCTTAATGGGCCTACTCTCCTGGGGTTCCCCACTAAATTGCACTGTGCTTGGGTGCCCATACCTGTATACCCGCCCATCCATTCCTGGGAGGTACTGGCCTATGAGCCCCATACTTTTAGCTGGATAGTAATCTGCCATCCCTGTGGCCCTGTGCTCATGTGTGCCAGGGAACATGGGGGTGGCAGAGTCCAGGGACTGGTAGAGGTGAAGGCCTCTGGCATTAGGGCTCCTGAGGTTATGCTCAGGAGTTTCTCTTTCCCAGCGAACCTCATCTCTATCAGCCCCTGTTCCCTGTTGCAATGCAAGAGCCTGCGCTTTCAGTTCCTCAGTTAAGGCCTTACTAGACTCTATCAGTCTCTCCTGCATCGCTACCTGTTGCTGGAGCCTATCATTGTGCTGGCAGAGAGCCTCATTCTCTCTCTGGGCCTCCTGATTGGTCCTGGAGTACTGGGCCAGTCTCTGCTGCAGGAGGGTTACCTCCTGAGTCCCATCCCTACTGGCCTGCTCCTTTCTTGCCAGAGCCTCCTCCACCCTCCTGGTGTGCTCTAACAAGTTCTGGTGTTCTTTTTGGAGGTCACCCAGTCCCTGGAGGGCTAGGTGATTTTCTTCCATTTTCCTTTTTAAGTGGCAGACTTCCTGGCCTAAGGTATCCCTTTCCTGACTAAGAGCCTGCATCTGTGCCACCAGGTCGTCCCTTTGCCTTTGGAAGGCACCAACTTTCTGGCACTCCTGGTCAAACTCTGCCTGGGTATCCAGGTATTTCAAAATCAGTTTATTGCTCTCTGCCTTCTCCCTATCTAGGTGGCTTTGCAGGGTGACTACCTGCTCGGCACATGCCCTATTGAAATCTAATTGTTGCTCCAGCTTTTTCTGGCTCTGCAATAGGGAGTCCAAACCTTCTTAGTACTCCTTCTGCAAGGCCAGAAATCTGGTATCCTGGTCAGCCTTTTCCTGTTGCAGCACATCCATATCCTCCTTTATTTTAGTGATGTACTGTCTGCTATCATTTTCTGACTCCTGAGCAGCCTCTGCTCAGAAGAGTCCAGATCAGATTGGGCCTTCTCTAACGCCATCTGTTGCCTATTTGCCAGATCTTGGCCTTCAGCACATTTGTCCTGCATGGCTCCCATATATAGATACAAATATGCCGCTATCCTAGCAATCTTATTATGTTCATTTTTGTCTTGAGGGGCCATATATAGTTCGCTCAGGGCCACATGTAGGGGACCCTGATCTCTCCATGTATCTGACCCTGTTTCAGTGACCTGTTGCGCGATTGCCTGCAACCAGACCGTTTGGTCCTGATGAGTCCACTCACCTCTCACAAATAGCTTATGTAAGAAGTGCTCTCTGGCTATTTTGATGTCTACCAGTGTCGTCATTCTGGAATTTGAGTTCCTTCCTGACTTACAGAAGTTTGTATTTTATTTTTGCAAAACAGACCGTTTCCTTAGAGCGTTCCTTTGAGGAGTGCTTTACAGCGTAACACAGCGTGGTGATCCGACCGGATGTATGTATCTTGTCAGTTAGCACACTGTATTAATCTGCACAATTGATAGCTCTAATCCGGAATCCCCGGCTACGAGCCCCCAATTTGTAAGAGGATTCAATTCAACACTACAGCTAAGTCAATGCCTAGTCTGGGATACTGAATGGAAACCCTTATTGATATATCTTTATGTCCAGTTCATGAGTTCTGGATGACTACCCGTATATAACACCCCTCTCTTAGAATTCCCCTGACCCCACTGAGCCAAGAAGTAGTTCTGTTTTGCAAGTTTAAAAGGTTTATTTGAGAATTTAAACAATATATATATATATCACACTTTATAATAAATTAATATCTGACAGTACACTTAGACATATGATGTTGATCAACAATGGGTAATCTGGCACTAGCACATTTCTTTACAATCAATGAGGAGTTAGTATATGATGGATAAAGTAGCAAAAATACTTTTATGGTTTCAAGGGAAAAGCAATGAGGAATAAAATGCAGTACAGAAATACTTGATATGATTTTAGCAAAGGATAAGATAATCACTTTTTCTCTGGCGATTCACCCCCCCTCCCGTATGCAATGTAAGAAATGGAAGGAGATGGACAGAGGAGCACACAGTTCTCAGGAATGCAATCAAATACAATACGAAATTCAGTTCCCCCCCCAGCAAGCTTAAAGGAAACAGGTAGGAGTTTGAAACACATGCCCAAAATGCTTTTTAAATGTGATGGCAATGGATGGGAAAATGTGCCAACTGATTTTAATTCCCTCTAGAGATTCAGGGTGAGTGGGAGATGCGTGTTGGTATTAGTTCAGGCTCACTTTAGCAATGCTCTATGAGTTATTACCAAGTTGCAAACAGATTTTAACAAAAGGAAGAATGGAGCTGCTATTTTGACAAGTGGAGAAATTGAGCCAAAATCGCAAATCGCGGTAAATTTCGTGAGTGCGTGTCTCGCGATTGCGGCAAAAGTATAAGCAAGTCGAATCTAGGTTCGTTAGTAAGCTGAGATTCTAAGCCTTCAGAGGAAAGTTAAACCAAGTTCCTAGCCCAAACGGTTCCAGAGATACGGACGATTAAATAAAGGTAGTTTTTCGGATTTAAAGTAAACTCAAAATGACAGGTGACAGCTTGCAGCTTCAGAATTGACAGGTGACAGTTGTGCAGCTTTACAAATGACAGATGACACGATTTCTAGGAGGCTGTTCTACTTAGGTTAAAATAGTTTGGATTCGATTATTTTAACTAAGAGATTGGTTCTGCACAGTTCTGCTAGGTACTCACAATATAAATTTGAAATAGGCCTCGCCACGGATCTGGTCAGGTTTTGGACTGGACTCCGGTTCTGGTCTCGGCACTTCACAGTGATCTGGGTCAGCTCTGCTCTGCTGGTCTAGCCTCTCTGGATTCTGGATGTAACACTGCTTTCTGGGTACTGCTACAGGTTCTGGAGATTGATGGATTTGAACTCTGGATCTCTGGATGTGAAGTCGTCGGTCAGCATGCTCCGCAGCAAATGGAATTGAATCCTCTACCTGTCCCAGCAGTCTCTTTTTATGTGTTTTGAAAATGGGTGTGTGCCTGGGCCTAGCTAAGCCTGCCCCTCTCTACTTGTCATTGGCCCAATTCTCCCCTCTCCCATGATTGGGGGAAGGAAATGTGAGTCAGAGTGATGCTGTAGGTTTTATGGTCAGAGGAACCTCCCCTTGTCAGTTTGCCCACAAATCTATATTTGATTCAAATACATCCTTCCCAGATATACAATTTGTTGAAATTACATGTGCACATTATATATTCCTTATGGTCCATGCTTGTCCGCCTCTGATCTTCCTGGGGGCTTGCATTTAAAAATGACAACATTTTGCGCTTTTTAACTGGTTTTGCAATATCGGACATTTACCCAAATTTACACACATGTGCGCAAGGAGTATGGACATTGATTGATGAAGTGTCAGATTTTTAACATGCAGACATTTGGAGTGAGACCCTATTTTCCGCTAGCAACCCCCCAGAATACACCACAGGGTCCTAACGCATCTCAAAATGTTCACAGAAAAATCGCAAAAATAATGATATTACTTATATAATTCTGACAAGTCCGCACTTTGAGTTATCTATCTTTTTAAAATTATGCCCTGGTCAAAAAGGGGTGTGGCTTCCCAAATCACAGGGTGAAATAACTGGTTTATCCACTTCCCCCAAGCTCAGCTGCTAGCAGAGGCACTGCCCCTCCCAGTTTCCCCTAAGAGGAAGCCACTTTTACGACGCCCCCAATATAACATTTGCCTGAGTCCAGGACAGGCCTTTGTTCAACTCCCTGTAGTCCCCAGCTGCTCCACCCCTAATCTAATCAACAGGGCCATGTGACCTCAGGATGCAGCCAGGCCTGGCAGCCAGGCCTGGCAGCCAGGCCTGGGAACACAGCTGTTGATCCAGTATCAACTCCTGTGGGGGGTAGTTGTCAGGCAGAATTCAGTTTCATTAAGCCAGGTTTCAGCTAAATGTCACTTTTTGTTCCCAGTTTTCTACATTCAAATCAAACTGACAATTTTTACCTATACATCAAATAATTACTCCCTTCAAGTCATTTCAGAATATAGTTTTACATTGTATCCACCTCTTAGCAAGTCTTTCCTTGGTCTGGTTTTGTTTCATATGTTCAGTTTTACACAAAAGTCCGGTGGTTTTAAAACGCCGGCTTTCTGCTAGTGGTGAGTACTGGTAATGCAACCATTTTTGGGATTAAGAAAATGAATTCCCCACAAGAAGGTTGTATCTTTGGAGTGGTCTCGTGCCAACTGCGCAGTTCTCCTATTCTGGCGTGAATGTGGACGGCGATAGCTCATCCCCACATCCACCCAGTCTATTGATTTAGTTTGTTCTGGGATAGAACAATGGGCGGCGACAGCTCATCCCCACATCTACCCAGTCTATTGATTCAACATGGGTCAAAACCCATGACAATACGCAATCGTAGCGTGGAATACATTAGCACTCTATCGTAAGACCCTACTGCATGACATTGCAATTCAATTTAACATCTTGAAATGCAAACCCACTTACCCAAGAGTTTGTCTTTTAGATCAGTGGTTTAAGTGTTGCTCAGAACTGCTGCTGGATGCCGGAATAATGGAGCAACTCCTAATAAACAAACATGATGCCGCCAAAAAAAAACAAATCTGGATACGTGATTGGATCAAAACACAACATGAAAAAGCAAAGTATAAACTCTTTTCATTTGCAACTAATGAAATCAAAGCAGTAGAAGCATTACCACAGTATTTGAGCAAATGTACGATTCAACAGAGCCTGTTTATGAGATTCAGGTTCAACTTATTCAACACCAAAGAAATATTGGCATCTAGAAAACTAATACAGGAAGCCAAAATGGCATGCTGACTGTGCCATTGCCCAAACGAAACCCTTGCACATGTGATTCTGTCGTGACCCCCATCTCAGGGTCCTGAGAACAAGGTATTTGGTCACCTACATGAAAGACTTTCGCACAATGGACATTGATGTCTGGTGGCACAAACTTTGTGAGGGGCAAAATTGCTTTGACAAAAATGCTGCAAGAGATCTTTGTAGTGCATACATGGGAAGAAAATGACATACATCCAAGTCAAATGTGATAAATGGAGTAAATTAACATGAGAGGACAAGTGAAGAGACATTAGAAGTGTTTTATAATGGTGCAATCCCATTGAAAAATGCTCTGTGAATCAGGCCCATTGGATGACAAGTAGGCAAACCCTCCAGGTTGGGCTATAGTTTGAACTGAACTTTTTACCCAATTTCAACGCAATTTTGTGTTTTTCTTTTTTTCTTTACTTACAATCCCACACTGTAGGATACATGGTGACGTGTTTCCCGTTTTTACGGTTTCTACAAAACTTTCTTTGTTTTATATTTTTATCTTTCTTTTATTACTCCTTTTTTTATTTTTCCTTTTATTGTCTTAATTTGTAAATCATGTGGCAAAGGTTTAAAATAAATCATTAGCTAGAACAAAAAAAATAAACAAAATAAAAAGTGCTAAAATCAATCATGCCTGTAATCTGCATTTTCTGGCCAAAACTGTAAATTTCTGTCCTCCAAAAATTGGGCCAGCCTACCAACAAAAACTGTACAGTAGCGGGGAGGTTTTGTTTCTTCAGAGTTAGAACACTCATATCAATCAGAGACCAATCTAAATTTGTCCTTCCACACTTATTTATAACCAGCCCAAAAGGAAAAAAAATTGTAGTCATCAAATTCTTCAATGCAAGTTTAACATGAAGCTTCAAACATTAAATTCCTATTGGCATTCCGCATGTTGTTTTTTCAATGGATAACATTGGTCCTCATTACAAGTTTGCCAGTCCGGTAAGCTTTCCGGCACCGTGTTTCCGGACCAGCAAACTACGAGTCTGCTGGTGGGTGCCGTTCTGCCTGCCAGGTCTGACCCTGGCAGGTGGAACAGCACCCGCCCGCAGACTTTCACGAAAGCACCAGCACCGTTATTAATGGTGCCGGTGCTTCTGTGGTCCCCATTCCTGTGGAGTCCTATGGAACTCCAGGGGAATGGGGATCAACAATTTACTGGCGCCTGACTTACCGGACCGCCGGGGCAGTAATGCCTCACTTATTCCGGCAAGTCAGGCACTGGTAAATCTTAACGGGTCTGCCGGCAACCTGCCTTTTTTTACAGCACTGTTACCGCCGGACTCGTAATGAGGGACATTGTCTTTCTGAAAACAACAATTCCAACTACATAACATTATATGTACTCAGGCATAGTCCAAATGTTAATTCCAAAATGGCAGAATCTAATAATGGAGAATAATGGAGTCATTATCTGTACTTTAAACAAATAAAAACTATCCAACCCAACCCAACAGAATTCTTTCTACTTATACTACATTGGGACAGATTCTCAAAACATTAGTGCATCTCCTCACTTGCACCAAAGAAATGGGATATCCCAATTCATAAAGGGCATGTAAATGAGCTCATTCAGATCCCTTTCTCCCTTTGTGCACAGGATGCACTTTTAAATGCATAGAAATGGGATTTGTCCCCCTGTGCCTTGTGAACCAGGCAGACAGGAGGCGCAAATCATGACAGGGACACTTCGGATCACGTTGTGTTTTTTATTAAAGTTACAACCACACCTGTCACACTTGCATTGCCATCCCGCCAACAGGGGCTTTTATTTGAACTTTATACTGAGAGCAGATCTGTAAGGGACTGTCTCAGTGAAATGGTCTCCCAGCAACCACCTGGTGGTTGGTAGCCTGTCATACATTAGTGCCTGGAGTAGGCTCCCAATACTAATATATGCAACGGCCTGGACAGTGCATCTTTGTGCAACTGTCCAGTCCCTCATAAAATGCTCAGGTCACCTCTGAGAATGAGGTAACATGAGCATTTTGTAAAGTAGTGCAATGAAACGAGTGCATTCTCTACTTTTTGGGAATCTGCCACATGGTGTTTTATAAAGTAGACCATCACACTGTTGTTGATTCTTTAAGTAGCAACAAATTGTTAGGTAGAGATAATACAGCTTAGTGCACATTTTCTGTTGGCAGTTAGCATCTTGCTGCACATAATTAGAAAGTGACAGAGTGCTGTGCAAATGAACCTTCTAAAACATTGAGTGTGTTCAGCAAAGTTTATAAAAAAAATGGCCCTCATTACGAGTTCGGCGGTAACCATGCCGCTATGGGACCGGGTCCTCGGAATGAGGACTTACCGGGCCACTCCGAGTTCGGAAGGCCCGGTAATTCCTCCCTCCAAGGACCCGGACACGGTCCTTCCCCATTCCCATTTCAGCCCCCATAGGGCTGAATGGGAATGGGAGAGGGAGCAAACAACGGGCCATTACGAGATGGCCCGTTGTTTGCTCCCTATTCCCCTCGCGGGACCCGGTAAGCATGCCTGGTTTTCCCAGGCATGCTTACCGGGTCCCGCGAGGGGAACTCGTAATGTGGCTGTACAGAGTGAACGGCGCCGGCACCTTTTACGGCGCTGTTCACTCTGTACCGCCAGGGTCGTAATGAGGCCCAATGTATTTTAAACTCGACAGAGTTTACATGCTATGTTGAAGCTTCCTCGAGCCTTTTGCAGTTGACTTTTATTACAACTAGTGCCCAATGCAATTGAAAGGTTTCCGATTGGTTTTTTTGTGTTATGTGCTGCAAGTAAAACATGTCAAACACAATAGGTGGGATTTCATATAGGTGTGTCTGTTTCTCTATGCTGAAGTGTGTCAAATGCAATACTTAAGAATTCACACACGTTCCCTGATTAATAGATTGCCTTGGATTTCACACCGTTCTTATGTATAATGTGTGAGAAGTACATTATAGTGGCAGGTGACAATCGAGCAAAAGATCTTAAGTTTGGCGGATGTAGCATGTTGGCACATTTTGATTGCCTTTTCTGGCACTGTTCAGAGACACTGGATCTGACAGTTGTAAGTGATGCTGTGGAGAAACACATGATCAACCACTGCCCCATCTTATTGCAAGTCACTGATCACAGCGGGAAAAAGGAGGCAGTCAAAAATGAGTTACTGTTTCCTGTGAAGGGAAGTAGACTATACAAGGATGTGGCCCTGATCTGCGGGAGAGCAGAAAAACAATGTCGATTGTCTCTGCTTCTTTCTTAGCCGAGCCAAACAAATATGTGGGCTATGCTCTGAGGTAAAGCGATAAATATTTTCGGGAAACAATTTGTCCCTTTTCTTTTCCTCTTTTCCATTTATTTAGTGTAGTGAGAAGTGAGTAGTGAGTAGTGAGAAGGGGCCAGAAGGACGGGTAAGTGAAGAACTGACTGGTGGACACAAGATACACACCATCCATAAGAACATTTTGGGTGGTAAAGTGCGTCTCAAGAAATAGGAAGAAACTTCATAGAAACTTCATAGAAATGTTGACTACTAAAGCCATTGCAGACATATTAAGGTCTACATGTTTGTGATATATATTCATATACCAATTGCACACCCAGTAATTTTAAATCGTGGCATTTTTTAGGTTATGGTTTCTTTCTGAAATTGTTAAAATTTAAGTACATCTGTTGAATATCATCACAAACTAACAATTTGCCATGTTGAGGTCTAAATGTAGTAGACAACACATGTCTTCAACTGTGGCAAAACGAGCTGCTGTCTTGCAAGGGAGTCATTTGGGCCTTCAAAAAGCACCATCAAAGTTGTAGTGCACAAAGAGGTCCAACCTCCTGGTCGGGTCCAAATTCTACTTTACTCAGGGGAGATGTTCATGCCCATCCCCTAAAAATATTCACCCTCTGCCACTGACCTTGAATGAGTTCAAATGCAAATGCACCCTTAGGAGCTGCCCACTGCCGTGGCACCAAAAGCTGCCTCCGGCACTGGCATGTGCATAGTAATGTTACTTGTCAGGCACAGTGAAACATTTGGAAGCCACGCTCCGCCTCACTGCGCTTCTCTGCTAGGTGGAAGAGATAAGGCTGGATACAAAAATCAGATTTACACCTAGTGCTGGGCACGGCTCATCCCTGTGACAGTATGATCATCATGCACTTTTTGCGCACGTATGGTGACCCATGTGCACCTTCGAGAAGCATGGTACCCGTCATTTTGTGTTAGGCCTCAGACTCCTGTGATTGTATGGCCACTTTACCATAGATCAGCCTGTCGATGAAAATGTCCAATTACAATTGATTCATATATTTTGTTTATTTAGAGGTATCCTCAGGGACGTCATTTAGGGGTCACCAGAGGTCACAACTGCGACCTCTGAGATCTCCCTTGCAACCTCTGTGGTCTGCCTTGCGACCTCTAAATAAAAATAAAAAAAATGTTTTTTTTTTTACTTTTTTTGTAATGCAAGCTCCTGGGCTGTGGCTAGCACCCTGTGGCTCTTTACTTCTGGAGTGGCTGGCTTTCTTGTTCATGGCCCTTAAAAAAAGAGAAGAAAAATAAGAACAGGAGTTGCACAAGTCTAACACTTTCAGCACTGACCCTAAATAAGAAAGAATAGGAATACCAAATAATGTGTCTTTCTGGAATTCTATACAGTAATTGCTAGACTCGTTAAAGGTTTATTTCAGGCACACTTCAGGGGGTGAGTCACTGATTTAGTCTGTTCCTAACCACTTCAACTCAGCCTTTCATCCTTCTGAGGTCTATAAAATGATGTAAGACCTTAACCATAATAAGGCACTGGTTCAATGATGCAGGATAGTTTGCAGTCTATCATGTGGCAATAATATGTTTGTATTACTCAGCATATCCCTGGATTCACCCAAAGAACATGGAGGAGCTACTAAACTGATGTTTTGTCAACTATAAATTGGGGTTTGGTAGGAAATATTATTTAAGACATTGGTGGAAGCGACAGATGATGGGATTGGCATCAACCCTGCTGCATTTGACATAGTTTCTACATGAACACTCTTGGTGGGACTTTACATGCTGTGAACATTGCATGAAGAGGGTCTTATCCACTAACACTTGGTCATAAGCAGACCTATACTAACAACTGTGATTTCTTTAGGAAGGGGTATACTTAAGGCCTGTAGTTACAGATGGTGCACGGCTAACATGCCTTAGGTATTACCATTCTATGAAACAATTGTACATGCTGCTGGTCATGCCGCGGCACCTCCTAAAGATTCTGACTGGTTTCAGCAGCTCCAAAAACAAACCAGACCACCATGCGGATATGAGCATCTACGAACACGTGACAATTTAATTAATTTAATGCTGGCAGAGATGCAAGAAGATTTAATGCATTTAGTGGCTCAGGGAGGCGGACGCAGTATGTATGTTCCTTCCATCAGGTATTTACAGAAAATGCAAGAGAATAGAAAGCATGTAATTTACCGCTGGAGGCCATCTTCCGTGTGATGTCTAGTTAGACAGGGTGCTGGTTGCCGACTAAGAAAGTAAATTGTGATACCAAATCGGTTATGGCACAGATGTGGATTAGGACTTTTGGTTTTAAGCTTGTATCTGTAAGACATCTGAACTATCTATTAGAGTTGTTGCCCACTTAATTTAGGGAATTATCCGACAAACTGTCTGCCACATGTCAATATTGCAATACTGAAGTACCTTTGTTATAAAACAGGAAAGGAGGACTAAGATAATGTGCTTTGGATGGAGTAACAGTATAGATGTATTACTGGGAGGAGATGTGCTGGGCCACATAGAGTTCAATACTTACCTGAGAGTAAGCTTTAGTTGTAAATTATTCTGGAATACTCATTATTTGTCCAATGCATGTGAAAAGAGCAAGGTATTAATAGTGGCCTTTAGCATCCTTGACTCTATTCTGGGGAGTGCACCATGGAGATGATGCCAAAGTCCTACAAGAAGGAGCTGTCCACTGCTGTTTGATATGTGGTGCAGGTATCAAGGACACATGATCTTTGAATTCTGCAATTACTGAGGAGATGCCTGTGGAGACAACTGTAGGGGTTCCCCTGGAGTGTACTTGCCAAAAGGATTTATACAGAAGTTATGCCATTAGCATTAGTGTACCAGGTGTGATGAGGTCCTGTGAATAGCCCTGTGAATCTGCAGGTGGTGGACAATGGGGCTGGGTGCTACCTGTGCTAGTGGATATTGGGCCCTCAGCAGGTATAGGGGGATCCCTAGACCGTCCCGCACTAAGGCAGGAGCCAGTCACAGGAAGATAAACATCCCCACAACCCTACTGGTGGGCAAGGCTGTGAACTAGGGTGTCACAGAGGCATACACACTTCCTTCATCCCCTCGCACTCATCGGTGACCAAAATATAGAGAGAAAGCAGCCTATGACCTGTAATAAAACTCCTTTCCCTAAGGTGCATGCTTTCAAAGAGCCATTGAAGATCCCCACCTAGGCCCAGAACTCCAGTGTAGGAAGATAAGCTTCTCCTTTAAAAAACAATGTTACAACACTTTGTAATCCCAACTAGTGAGGACATACCATTTTTCCTACAACACCCGTGACAGGAAATCAGTGTCCATTGTTACCAATGCACATGTAGCCAACAGAAATTGTGCAGTTACAAATTCATGCCTTAAGAATGCAAAGCTGATTCATTAAAACAAATAAATAAACAAACATTATTATCTCCATGTCTCAAGAGTTACAAACATGCAAGTTCCCCACGATGAAAGGTGTTTTAATGTAGCAAGCAACCATCCCTGCTTACAAAGAGGTTCTCAGACTTCAGAAGAGAATGCTTGCAGAGGAGAGTGAACCAGACTTATGCAGGTAATAACACCAAGGTTCATACAGCAGGTGAGGGGGACTCCAGACCTGCCCAAGGCCCTTTTTCAAAACCAAAATGTGTCAGGGCCTCAAGTTAACACAGGCCAGCCCCCTTAGAAACCGCATCAGCCTCTACCCAGTGGCCAGTCACACTCAAGCCCTCAGTATGAAGGTTCCCCAGTACCATAAAGCCCTGCCACAGGGAGGTGAGACCCTACGCCTATGAATTGACCCTGTTTTAGCACATATTCCATGGCAATGCATTGTAAATGCCACCTGAAAAGCATGATTTGCGCCATCTTGAAGGGCCACTAAAAAAGAGGGATGTAGTTAGTAAAATGGTAAGGGCTCACTCGATAGTAGACATATGGAGATTAATACATTTGGGGCACTGAACATATTTTCATTCTTAGTGAATACCTGAATCTGAAAAATTCAAGACAACCCATTTGTGAATGATTTTTTACTTTCTTCTTCCGATCATTCTAATTTGCATTCAAACATTAAATTCTCAGCTCAACAGCTGGAACGGCAGTGTCGATCCTTAGGCCATGAACTTCTATTTCTTTAGTAAGGGAGCAATTGACACATGTTGAAGGCTAGAGGATGGGTCCTTGGATACTCTGGGTGCTAGGAACTGCCACCCAAGTCATGATGTAGGCCCCAGTGGGTGGTGCTCACTGGTTGCACCAGGGCCTGCACGCAATCCCTAACTTTGCCAGGCATGGCCCATCTCACCCCAAACAATATGACTGCACTCAAACAAAATGTGTATTATGCTTTTTGGAACTTGGGACATTTTAGGCTCATGAAGTTTGACTCTTGAGTACCTGTTTGCAGAACTTTGCGAGACACTTGTGGCAACCAGAAACAACACCTCCATGAGTGACTAATGCTTAAATGTAGTTTGAAGTATGAGATCACTAGTGTTCCTATGTGTGCTGTGCCAGGGGAAGCTTGTGGGCCATCCTGTGGAGAAAATGAGGCCATAAGTGGGAAGATTCAGCAGCAAGAGCGTTTGGCGGCACCATCCTGGATCAGGTGGCCTTGGCCATTAGGCTGACTAATTCCACTATAGCAGACAGACCTTTTGAAATGTCAGCATGTGGAGCCATGGCCCAACCCATAGTAAATTCCGGCTCATATGGCAAAATGGTAGTTCAATTATGAGAACATCAATATGAAAGCCCCCTCCAAATTGACAGGTTGATGCCACATGATCCACACACATGGGCCCAATTGCAAGCAGGAGAGGGATATAAAAAGGGGTACAAACAGAATGATGCTGTGGAAATGACCAGTCAGTTGTTCAGAAAAGAGGGAGGCGAGCATGGTATAAGAGTCAGGAGGGAGAGGACAGAGAGGTACAAAGCAGAGAAAGAGGAAAGACTGTGGAAGGGAGCAAAAGAAGGATGAAAGAAAGAGAGAAGAGGAGAAACGAAAGGAATGAAGAGTAGTGGATTAGAGATAACATCATATATAAAGCCATGAGGTAATATCACAGTAGAGAAGTAGGAGAGGAGAAGGAACAGAGAGGGGGAGAAAGAAGGCAGACGGTGGAGCAACTTCATAATAGTGAGAGGTAGAAAGGGGAAGCAAACATAAAAACAATGAAGGGTGCAAGAGAGATCTCAGGAGAGAAAAGGCTCCAGAGAAGGAGAGAAGAAGGTGGGATAAGTATCAGGATTCAGGAAGATGGTCGGAAAAAACTCAAGGAGACAAAAGAAGAGAGATGGCAAAGGTCTTTGAGCGGCCAGTGAGGGGAGAAAGACAGACAAAGAAAAAGAGGAAAGATGACCCCTGGAGGAGGAAGGCTACGACAGCTTGGTGTAGAAGAAGAAAGAGGGTACCACGAGAAAGAAAGAAAGAAGCCCCATAGAAGGGGTGGGTAGGAAGAGTAAAGCAGTGATGGTGTGCAAGGAATTAGACCAACGCTAGAAAGAATTACCTCTTACCACATAGCAGAGAGAACCACTAATAGGGCCATGAGGAGAAAGAGTGCCACCAAAGGCTGTGCAAGCAGGAGACTAAGAATGTACCATTAGGGTTCAACTTTTCCAGAATATTCTGATGCCTAACCCCCAGCAGTTTTCAGATTAGCTAAATGTTGTCCTTGTGCAAAAAAGAAAATCAAATGAATCTAGCAACAGTTTTGCTGGTGAGATGATATGGAATGGAGCAAAACAGGTTTTGCCCAAATCCATTACATACCGTTGATTTATCAGAGTCAATTACTCTGAGGTAATTCACTTCGACAAAACAACTCTGTTGGGAAGTAAAACTATATAGATGTATCGGGGTAGGGGCATTGGAGGGGTGGGCAGGAAGAGGGCAGGATGGGAGGGTGAAAGGTGGGTGTGGGGAAGGAACTCCCCCTTTAAAAAAAACACAAATCTCTAAGGTCGAAGTAAATTACCACAAAGTAATTAATTCGATAAAGCAACGTACAACCCACATCCATATTATCTACAAATGTTTTCATTAGGGCAAAAAAGAAGAAGACTGTTTTGCAATGCATGGTACATGATGTAAAAATAAATGTGATAAACCGATGTATTGTTATTTTACTTAGCAAGCATAATAAAAGAAACAACCTGATTTATTGTTATCCTGGTGCAAATGTTTTTTGGAACCACGGATTGAGACAAATCCTTTTTGCACTATTCTGTATTACCTCAGCAGCAACACAGGTAAAAGTTTTGCTCTATGGCAACTGTTTGATAATCTGGCACCAGATGACCTTGACGTGATATGTTTTTCACAGAAAACATGCTTATGACTCGGGTTCAGCTCTGCCTCCACTAAGTACTACCCTCTCATGGTCTCTCTTGACCATGACAACAGCATAGTAGATCCTATGATCAATTACGTGTCTTCTTGGGGTTCTCTGATTATTATAAATCATCTGTTTCAAAGTAATGACATCTGGCACTTTGAGATATGAATCATATCCTTGCTCTGTGCTTTATATGTTTTTTATAAATAAAATATGCTATATATACTTCTCATTCTTAAGTAAACCACTTACAACGGTCTTTCTGGAAACACCCACTTTAAGCTTAATTCCTGCTACTTGATACCACAATAGAGTTTTAGTTTCGAACAAACAAAGCTACTTGCTTATGAAAAAGTATGTGACATGGAAAGACCCATTGAAACAAGTCTTTCTGGAACTGGATGGAAAACGCCATTTGGCAGCTCCCTGTACATGCATTCAGGTTAAGCAGCTAGAAATGCACTATGAAAGCTTGCTCTACAGGTTCTAGTTAAATGTCAAAATAGACCCATACATCTGAAAAATAAAACCATTCCTTCGATTGACTTATTTAAACTAAATGGAGAATAGGACACTTCTTCTATTTAAATCTCAATCCTTTTTCTTGTTTATGCAGTTGATTATACTCATATAAGTTTTCATTGTCAGAATGTTACATTTTCCTTAAAGCAGTGTATAAATCACATCTTTTTGATATTCATTTAATTACCCTGGAGTCCGGATATGTTATTCTTGGCAGCTAAACATGTAGGTTTATTTATATACAGGTCTCCTCATCAGAGAGTGTACATGGATTTATCGACTTATAGCATCTCAGATCTTCTATGGATATATGGCACAGGGTAGCATGGTACATCCTCCATAACTCCTCCGAATCACCTTTCCCCCACCAGCCTAAACGTCTGCATCTCTTAGTATAGTATGTCCTTTTTCTCGCTGTCCTGTAGTCTTTTTTAATATGAACAAATGTCATCTTTTATATTCCCTTAGGACCAATCATTAAAAGTCAGTAGCTTATCTTAATAGGGTCAAAAACAACCCTTTCCCAGCTATGAGAGAAGAACTGTGATCTGCTTAAACTCTTTTGCATATGAAGAGAAAATGCTGAATCGCAGCTGGCTACTGGCATTTCATGCAGCTACATCAGTGGCCAGTCATGCCTTAAGGTGTGTAGACAGCATATGCAAATTAGCTGCAGGCCTAGCTTTATCTCTTTTGTCAATTGCACCAGTTGGCCATTTTATTGATTCTTGTTCATTTGCAATGTTGAGTGGAGATTCTAATCCAGCATGTGTTTGCTGGGATGGCTGTGCAAGACCTGTTTATTTATCGCATTGCTACTGTTGAACTCAGACAGACGTAATCTATGCAGCAAAGAAATACTGTATTAGGTTCTGCTGGTTGGCAGACCAAGGAAAACATCAAGATTAACTGTGTTGTCTCTTAAGATTGTTGTGCTGCAAATTCTTCACTTAAATATGTTCTTTGTCTTCAGCATTTATCTTCACACCGTAATGTATCATCAACACCAAAATAATCGTTAATGTACTTCTTCCATGTTCACATAGGTCACTAAAACAAAGCATTATATCCTGAATCCTAGACCCCTGGTCATATGTGGAGTGTTTACACTATATAGTGGCCGATTCATGGAGCAAGTGATAAAAATCCAGCGCACGCGTGCGAATCGCACGCAAGCGATTCATGGAAGTCTGTGTGTGTGTTTTTCCTGGGAGCAGCGCCGAAACCGTGCATGGTGCACACGTCACTGTGACATCCCGAACGCCGTGTGCGACGTGCACAGTGAAAGCACACAACATGTATCGCACACACGAAAAAGGGGGTGGAACATGCGGAATGGGGAACAACGTATTAAAATGAGGGCGTAACTGGGGAAGTACTGCTGGTAAATCCATGGAACGCCCGCATGCACGCGAACAACACTTATTCATGGGATGGAATAGGGGAAACCTGCGCACACCAAAAGACACGCACAGGCATAAACACATCCGCCACACGAAGCCAGGCAGAAGCGGCCCCGTGCAGTATAAAAGTGCGTGCAAACAACAAACACGCATATACAGCTACGATGAATGTCTCATTTCTCGCAGCAGTGATCGTGGGACACCGCAGGAGGAGGAGAATAGCCAGGCCCTGCATTTTTTTGCACAGGACCAGTCTTTTTGGGATGCCTGATGATGAGGTCTATGGCAGGTATAGGTTTCCACCTCATATCATCATAGACCTGGTCACTGAATGGGAGGATGACCTCACATCACCCACCTTGTGCTCCCAAGCACTGAGCCCCTTGGAAAAGGTGCTCAATGTCCTGCATTTTTTGGCCACTGGGTCAATTCAGCAGACAACTGCCATAGTTGGGGTGTCTCACAGCCCACGCAGTCACACTGCCTACACCAGGTGTTGGCAATCATGACTGCGCACCCCTCAGTCTGCAGGCACATATACATGCCGAGAACACCCGCAGAAAGGCAGGCCATGGTCCAGGACTTTTACAGGGTGGCACACTTCCCCAAAGTGCTGGGTGCCATAGATTGCACCCATGTGGCCCTTTCTCCACCTAGGGCCACTGAGAACATCTACCGCAACCACATACACTGGCATTCCATCAACATACAGGTTGCATGCGATGCCCGTGGAATCATCACCTCTGTCTATGCAAACTATCATGGGTCTACCCATGACAGTTTCATATACAGAATGTCCTCCCTGAGCCGGGACCTGGAAGCTGGGAAGCATGGCAACACATGGCTCATTGGTGAGTAGAAATGTCTGTGCACAATCATGCATGTCACACACAGACAAATACACAAACCCAACTAATGACAACCATCATCACCTCCCCAGGGGACAGTGCCTACCCTCTGAGCACCCACATGATGACGCCAATACGGAACCCCACCACACCACCCCAGGTAAGATACAATGCAGCCCATATTGCAACCAGGGCCATAGTGGAGCGCACATTCGGAGTGCTCAAGTCACGCTTCTGCTCCCTTGACCGCTCTGGCGGGCAGCTACTATATGCACCCCCAGTAGGTTGCAGGAACATTGTGGCAGCATGTGTCCTGCACAATGTTGCAATACTGTGGGGCGTACCGGTGGACATGGTGGTGCCCCCACATCGCCAACCACATGCACAGGCGCTGCTGATGTGAGGGGAAAGGGCACATGGTGAGGCAGCCCGGACCCAGCTTGTGGCCTTATTTTTCACCTAAACTCGCACCCCTGCGGAGTGCACACAGGTCTGGTACATACCAGGTGACAATCGATGATGACAAAGAGACTGTCAACTGTCACAACCTTACCACGCTGAGAATGTTTCCACAGAAGTGCTACATTGTGTGCATCCCTATCTACCCAAACATAACCAATCCGGTGTGACCAAAAGGAACACATGCAAGGTGCATATCCCACCACCCCCCTGCAAAACAGGCCATTAAAATCACTGGTATGACACCCAAACCCTCCCAACCCCCATTACCCTCGTCGGCCACACCATGACATGGCATGCAACAGCAAAAGAGCAAACCAAATGCACAACACATGACAAATTAGTTACTAAGTGCCACATGATAAATGGAAACAGGCCTGAGCCAATCATACCTGACATGTAATCAGATGAAATGACTGACCAACAACCTCCCACATATACAAAGTCATACACAAATGCATGCCACCAGCAGTACCATCAACAAAAGACAGAGGGGGTAATTCATAGAATTCAGCGCACAAGTGGCGCAAGCGGCTGGCGCACAGTATGCGCGTGCAAATCCCTGCGCCAGCCGCGTGCGCTAAAATACATTTCCGCGCACAGCGTATTCATGGATTCTGGCCACCAAAACCAGCCGTGGCGCACACTGGCGCAGCGACCCTGCAGCAGCGCCAGTTATGCCCCCAAGAATGCCCCTTGCGCAGGGAAAAGCCATCAAAATCCCCAATCCAGCGCAAAGGGCTGTGCTAACCCTGTAACAGCACGGCAAGCGGGGTACGTGTATCACTGGGGTGCGCGGGAAGTTTCTCACGTGATTTCAGCTGGGTACGTGTATTACTGGGGTGCGCAGGAAGTTTCACACGCAATTTCAGTTGGGTACGTGTATTACTGGGTGCGCAGGAAGTTTCACACGCGATTGGCCCTGTGCAAGCGGGGTACGTGTATTACTGGGGTGCGCGGGAAGTTTCACATGCGATTTCAGCTGGGTCCGTGTATTACTGGGGTGTGCGGGAAGTTTCACACACGATTGGCCCTGTGCGAGCGGGGTACTTGTATTACTGGGGTGCGCGGGAAGTTTCACACGCAATTTCAGCTGCATATGTGTATTACTGGGGTGCGCGGGAAGTTTCACACGCGATTGGCCCTGTGCGAGCGGGGTACGTGTATTACTAGGGTGCGCGGGAAGTTCCACACGCGATTGGCCCTGTGCGAGTGGGGTACGTGTATTACTGGGGTGCGCGGGAAGTTTCACACGCAATTTCAGCTGGGTACGTGTATTAATGGGGTGCGCGGGAAGTTTCACACACGATTGGCCCTGTGCGAGCGGGGTACGTGTATTACTGGGGTACGCGGGAAGTTTCACACGCGATTGGCCCTGTGCGAGCGGGGTACGTGTATTACTGGGGTGCGCGGGAAGTTCCACACGCGATTGGCCCTGTGCGAGCGGGGTACGTGTATTACTGGGGTGCGTGGGAAGTTTCACATACGATTTTAGCTGGGAACGTGTATTACTGGGGTGCGCGGGAAGTTTCACACACAATTGGCCCTGTGCGAGCAAGGTACGTGTATTACTGGGTTGCGCGGGAAGTTTCACACGCGATTTCAGCTGGGTACGTGTATAACTGGGGTGCACGGGAAGTTTCACACGCGATTGGCCCTGTGTGAGCGGGGTACTTGTGGTGCGCGGGAAGTTTCACACGCGATTTCAGCTGCGTACGTGTATTACTGGGGTGCGCGGGAAGTTTCACACGCGATTGGCCCTATGCGAGTGGGGTACGTGTATTACTGGGATGCACGGGAAGTTCCACACGCGATTGGCCCTGTGCGAGCGGGGTACGTGTATTACTGGGGTGCGGGGGAAGTTTCACACGCAATTTCAGCTGGGTACGTGTATTAATGGGGTGCGCGGGAAGTTCCACACGCGATTGGCCCTGTGCGAGCGGGGTACGTGTATTACTGGGGTGCGCGGGAAGTTTCACACGCGATTGGCCCTGTGCGAGCGGGGTACGTGTATTACTGGGGTGCGCGGGAAGTTCCACACGCGATTGGCCCTGTGCGAGCGGGGTATGTGTATTACTGGGGTGCGTGGGAAGTTTCACATGCGATTTCAGCTGGGTACGTGTATTACTGGGGTGCGCGGGAAGTTTCACACGCGATTGGCCCTGTGCGAGCAGTGTACGTGTATTACTGGGGTGCACGGGAAGTTTCACATGCGATTTCAGCTGGGTACGTGTATAACTGGGGTGCGCGGGAAGTTTCACACGCGATTGGCCCTGTGCGAGCGGGGTACGTGTATAACTGGGGTGCGCAGGAAGTTTCACACGCGATTGGCCCTGTGCGAGCGGGGTACGTGTATTACTGGGGTGCGTGGGAAGTTTCACAGGCGATTTCAGCTGGGTACGTGTATTACTGGGGTGCGCGGGAAGTTTCACACGCGATTTCAGCTGGGTACGTGTATTACTGGGGTGCGCGGGAAGTTTCACACGCGATTTCAGCTGGGTACGTGTATAACTGGGGTGCGCGGGAAGTTTCACATGCGATTGGCCCTGTGCGAGCGGGGTACGTGTATTACTGGGATGCGCGGGAAGTTTCACACGCGATTGGCCCTGTGCAAGCAGTGTACGTGTATTACTGGGGTGCGCGGGAAGTTTCACATGCGATTTCAGCTGGGTACGTGTATAACTGGGGTGCGTGGGAAGTTTCACACGCGAATGGCCCTGTGCGAGCGAGGTACGTGTATAACTGGGGTGCGCAGGAAGTTTCACACGCGATTGGCCATGTGCGAGCGGGGTACGTGTATTACTGGGGTGCGTGGGAAGTTTCACACGCGATTTCAGCTGGGTACGTGTATTACTGGGGTGCGCGGGAAGTTTCACACGCGATTTCAGCTGGGTACGTGTATTACTGGGGTGCGCGGGAAGTTTCACACGCAATTTCAGCTGGGTATGTGTATAACTGGGGTGCGCGGGAAGTTTCACACGCGATTGGCCCTGTGCGAGCAGGGTACGTGTATTACTGGGGTGCGCGGGAAGTTTCAGACGCGATTTCAGCTGGGTACGAAGTTTCACACGTGATTTCAGCTGGGTACGTGTATAACTGGGGTGCCGGGGAGTCCCACACGCGATTGGACCTGTGCAAGCGGGGTACGTGTATTACATGGGTACGCGGGAAGTTTCACTCGCGATTTCAGCTGGGTACGTGTATTACTGGGGTGCGCAGGAAGTTTCACACACAATTTCAGCTGGGTACGTGTATTACTGGGGTGCTGGGGAGTCCCACATGTGATTTGGCAGTGTGGGTCCTCCCAGGTGTTCCCTGTACACCCTCCACGGCCCCTGCAGGCAGCCCACACCACAGGGGACTACCCTGCATCCCTGGTCATGTCCCGCAGGCAGCCCACCCAACATGGCCATGCCCCCCAGCAAAGGCACATGTCTGCTTGCACTACTGAACACCAACTCATGTCTCCTTGCACTCCCACCGCCCAGCATTGCGAGGCACCTGCCAGCAGGCCCCCACTCATGTCCCACTCATGCCCCACTGCACCCCCACCCCCCAGCATTGCGAGGCACCTGCCAGCAGGCCCCCACTCATGTCCCACTCATGTCCCCCTGCACCCCACCCCCCAGCATTGCGAGGCACCTGCCAGCAGGCCCCCACTCATGTCCCACTCATGTCCCCCTGCACCCCCACCCCCCAGCATTGTGGGGCACCTGCCAGCAGGCCCCGACACATGTCCCCCAGCCAACACGTCACCACAATCTAGATCCCTGGCCCTTATGGGCAGGCTCCACATGCCAAACACCCACCCAAGTATTGCATCCACCCACTCAGAATTGCCAATTACATGATACAACCCCAATGGCAAGTATGTAAATGAACACATGTCCCTCACATACACACAATGGGTGTAAGTGAATGTCAAAACCCATATCATGACATGCATGAAACCAATGATATGATACTACAGATTGAAGTTTGATGAAAAAAATGTATTAAAAGCAACATAAATGGGATTAAAAATAAACAAACGACAATGGGAATTAAAAACAAAAAAGCAGCATGTCCGTAAAATAATGAAAAACCACAAATCATAATCCAAAGGAAAGGTGTCCAAAGTCACAGTTCAAAAAAGTACATCCAAGGGAAAAACAAAAACAAAAACCATTGCTCCATGGGTAAATAAAAAAAAAACATAATCCAACATTCAACTATATACAGATAAACAATCCAGGGTCCATGATCCCAACTGAAGAAATGAAATCTATCTAAAAATACTACGTAATAAAAAAACTATATAAAAAAATATTGGCCATTGTCCAAAAGGTCCAAAATCAAGAAAAAAGCAAAGCAAACCTAACATTAACTACATAACTATTTACAAGGGCAGCGGGCTAGTCCAACGGCTCACTGGATGTTGTCATGGGCCAGGGCATCATCGAACTCCTGTTCAATGGCTTGGAGGCGGGCATGTTCCCTGGCCTCGAGGTCTCTCAGGGATAAAGCAGTGTCCAGCTCCAACTCCCTGCGAAGACCCTCGAGGCACTCAGCCCACCTCAGCGCCCTCTGCATGGAGTTCTCTGCCCTGACCATTGTGAGCCGTTCCTCCTCTGCCCGCTGCCGCTCCGCACCTATCTGCTGGCCCAACCGCTCCCACACGGAAGCCACTCCCATTCCAGGGTTCTCCTGCCCTCCGGCCGATGCCTGCACCCCTGATGTTGATGGCCCCGAGCCATGATGCCTCCCACGTCGAGCCTGCCGCTGCCTCCGACGCAACTGCCTGTGCCAGCACGACGGCATCCAGGCTGATGGAATCCACCGATGGCGTCGTGCACGTGGCCTGCCCGATGATGCCGTCACATCCTCCATCTGCTGGGGTCCTATTGCTGGTGTGTCCACCCCTGCTGGACCTCCGACTCCCGACTGTGGCAGGGATGGGATCCCCACCGAGTTGGCTGCATTGGTCGGGGCAGGTCCACAGGGGGCCCTGATGGCATCTGGGCCGGAAGACGGCATGGAGAACGACTGGCGCATAGCCTCCACAGAGGAGGAGAGGGTCGCCAAAGTGCCCGACACATGTACGAGACCCCCGACCACAACCGCTCCCAACTGGGCCACGTTGGCACGGTGCTCTTCGTGATGACGTCCGTGCTCCCCCCGGGAAGCATGCACCTCATCACGAATGACACCCGTGCGCAACGCGACACCAATCAGGACCTTCTCCATACGGCCAGGGGTCCCCTCGCCCGCAGGTGGAGGGGAGTCAGATGACATAGACATCCCCCCTACCTGCGGACGGGCCTGGGATGGGGCATCCCTGCTGGTGCATGGTGGTGCAGTCACAGTGTCAGGGACAGTGACATGCACAGGCACCTCCACGGCGACCTGTGCTGCCTCCTGCCCCTGCCCCTGGACTGCACCACTTGCACCAGCAGGGATGCCCCCACCAGGCCCCATGTGCGGCTCAGTAGCGGCCTCCTCCTCCTCTCTGGAAACCACCAACCTGGATGGCTCCACACCGTCTTCCGCCGTTGCAAGCCCCTGTGGGCGCTCACCCACCCCTTCCGCTGCAGCCGTGGGGGCATCCCCGCCGCTTTGCTCCACAGCACCGTCTCTGACCTCTTCTTCGCTTTGCGCTGTGTAGAGGGAGACATAGAACACAAGCATCAGGGTACTGTACAATGGTCCCCGAGACAGGACGCAATAGCAGATGAGTGGCACTGTCAAAGATCACTTCCATCATGTCCTTCCACAACACATGGGTCAGTGCAGGCAAAACACATGCAGTAACAGGCATGGCGCATGCTATGGACATAAGCAAACATGTCCAAGGGACTCTTGAAACATACAATGTTGTTTTTGAACTCACATGCATCATGGGTCATGCCTATCACATTCACACACTTCACCGTACTTTCATCCATCTGGACTCGTACACCCCAGACACAGTGGATGCAAGGATAGCTAGGCTGCATCAGTGGATTTGAACATTGACACAGACATGTGTCATGCATCCATGGCATTCACAAGTCACAGACACGCAGGTCAGACAGACAGACATGGAAACCATACATGTACATGGCATCATCACCCATCCCTCACCCCCACCCATGTCCAGGAACAGAGACTGGCATGCTCTCATGTGTCCATTCTGCAAAGGGCTCCCCATGTAGCATTTAAACACATACACCAACCATGTGCTTCACACATTACTGGTCTCACATGCATGACCATGATGTCCCTGCACACACACACGCGTACATGGCCTATGTCACACATACAGGCAAGTATCAGACAACCAGCACACTGCAACATGCCCTGTCTTACACAGCAATGCCTGGTCACTTACCGCTCGACTCCAGACGGGTCTGCCTCTCAAGGACCTGGACGTGGAGCGCCGGGGATATGCGTTCCAGGACCCTCATCTGATCTTCCGACAAGTGGCCCGGCGCCCCTTAGAATCCGCTGCCTTCAAGAGGCACCGGACCTTGTTGAGGGTCCTGGAGCTGAAGTCCTCCCAGCGCTTCTTGACATGATGTAATAGTCGGACTGCCACCCCCTCCGCGTTGATGGCAGTCACGATGTCCGTCCAGGTCCTGTCCCGTCCATCCTTGTTGGCGCGTGATGATCCGAAGAGGGCATCATAATGCCCCAGGACATGCTCCACCAGGACACCAACTTCCTTCTGACTGAAGCTGGTGGCCCTCTGCCCCTCTGGCTGGGGGTCGCCAGTGGTCTCGGATGGTGTTTGCCCCGACATGGCGACCCCCGATGTAGGCGTGGGTGGGCAACTGGCTCCTGGGGCTGGGCTATGGAGCGATGGTATACCAGTCTTCTGTTCCAGCAGGGTGGACACAGCAACTGGACCCCTGCAGATGGCTGATGTGCAGGCACCAAATGGCACCAAATGGCAGGGCACGGTGGCAGCAGGCAGGCAGCAGCAGATGGCTCGTGGGAGGCTGCTCGGGGCTCTGGGGGGCAGTAATTCGGCCTTTTGGGCAGGAGCGTGGTCTTCCGTGTGCTTACGCTTGGCCAGCTTGATACGGATGATTTGGCACGTGAAAATTATGCACGTCAGCGTGTAATTCAAGGAAAGGCCCTTAGCGCGTACGTGCGTCTGCACGCATACGCAATTTCATTGGACAGAAGGCCCTTCAAGCGCAAGTGCCTCTGTGACGTGACGCGCGCCGGCGTGCATGGGTGTTTCAGCGCGTGTGAAAAACTGCATGTCCGCGTGGGAATGCGTGTAATCCGAGGAAAGGGCCCATGCGCGTAAGTGACGTGACGCGTGCGGGCGTTTCCCTCAGCACGGGTTAAAGGTGAGCGGGGGCAGCAGTTCGCTGTACGTGCCTTTCATGGAGACCGACGTGTGTTGCTGCTTCCTGTTGTTTCGCGCGCCATTACAACTTCACAGCTATCAAGAACGTATCTCTTCTTTTGGCGGGGGTATTGGCTACGCGCGTTTTTCTGCATCGCGCTAGTCAGACGGTGAGTCGCACATGCTATTTTTCCCACTGCGGGTGCCCCTGTGTATCAAAGCCAATTTTGAGGTCATAGTAGCCTGCGTGTCCCACGCGTACGCGTTATTCGTGTTACTGGGTGTCACCGCGTACTGCGAGAGGTTGATTCCACGCACGTAGGCTGCAGGGTTGCGTGCACGGTTTTACTGCAGTTTTGGGGTGCCTGAGCATTGCGTGACCCGTCACTACATCACCGGGGTCACATACAGCCTTGCAGGTGCAGGGGGACTGTTAACATCTTGCTTCTCAACCCCTTCAACCCAATTGCCCAGGTCAATTGTGGTGTACACCTCCCATTGGCACTACTCCATCTGTGCCGGCACTACTACATCTGTGCCATGGTTGGGAGGACACCAAAGGTGAGGGGCGCCTCAGCTGGGCATACTCCTCGTGGAGGGCATGGTCGGGGACGAGGCCATGGTGACCATGGAGTAGGGGGACTCCAGGGTGTCCAGGGCGGCCACAGAGGGGAAAGAGGCAGGGGTGCGCCACTTGAGCACAATGTTGTGCCATGTGTTGATGCAGTCATGCCACCACCCCCTGTGGTTCCGGGGGATGCAGCTTCTGCATCTGGCACTGGCACCCGTGTGACCCAGCAGTCCGTTCCATCGACTGCCACGGGCCCAAGGGTAGTGGTAGCTGCAGGTGCAGCTGTGGACACCGCCACCCAGGCTCAGGGTCTGCCAGCGCAGGCTGCGTTGGCACTTGAGGAGCCCTTGGTAGATTTCCAACAGGCCAGCAGGGAAACCATAGGGGCAGGCAGGGCTGCTCAGACCAGGACACGTGTCCCTGGGGCAGTTATGTCATCTGCTGCCCCGAACAGCCGGGTGTTGGCAAGTGCAGGGGCAGATGCATCCAACAACACCCCGGTTGTGAGTCTGCCAACCAGGACCGTTGCGGTCAATGACCCTGCCACAGCTGATGTTGCTGCGCAGGGTCCATTAGAGGGCACCCAGATGCCACTGACACAAGTCAGGCCTTTGGTTGTCCCTCCACCTGCCACTCCCTTGGCTCAATCCACCAAACCCACTGGCCATACTGGTCAGGGCGGCATTAGCCAGCCAGGGTGTGCGCCACAGTCCAAGAGGAGGAAGGTTGCACCTGCAGCACAAGCTGGGACCCCGGACACAGCCACGACCTCCTGCACGTCGAGGAAGAAGACTTTCTGCAAGCAGGAACTGGACTTCCTCGTGGGCTACGTGCGGGGCCACAGCCGTGACATGCTAGTGGGTGCTAATAGTCAGACTACGGCTGCCTAACGTGATACCCACTGGAAGCATGTTGCGGAACATGTCAGTTCATTCGGCCATGAGGTGCGCACGGCGCAAGAGTGCAAAAAGCGTTGGAATTACATCAAACGCAGCACTAAGGCTAAGCGTGCCTCTAATTACAACTTGACTCTGGTGACTGGCGGTGGGCCTGCACCAGAGGAGGAAGAGCTCACTCTGCATGAGGCACTCGTTGCGGAGTTCATACCACCTGAATTGGTCGAAGGAGTGGGAGAGATGCTGGACTTTGATGGCCAGTCCAGTGAGTGTTGATGCGTGTTTGTTGAGGGCGTGTGTGTTTCACTTGTGGGATGTGTTGTGCATGATTGCGTGTACATGGTTCTGATGTGTAAGTAATGCAATGCTTCCATGATGCATGTCTGCTCTGCTGGATGGTGGACATGTGGAGCAGACGGGGACTGTCCGCATCACCACTATTGCACCCTACTGACATGCTGGTTACAAGTATGCCCCTCCGGTCCATGTTCCAGCTCACTGGCCCTTCTGCATGTGGCGTGTGGTGACCTTCCTCTCAGCCCAGGCACAATGTCATTGCATGACTGACGTGCATGTCTCCTCTGCCTACATGCGGGGACTCCATGTAGGCATGCTCCCTTGCCCCTCCTCCGCCACTCTGCACCCCAGTTCCACCTTTGCACTGGTCTGCTTCAATCTTGCCAATGTGTACTTTCCTGTTCATGCGTCTTGTGTAGATGCTAACTTCCAGCGTACAATCTGCCAGACATATGCCGTGTGGTACAGCCTTAGTACTTGATGCAGGGTATCTCACTTGTACTGTGCATAGGTCAGATGTCCCGCAGGGACATGAGTGCCCATTCATGCTCCATGTGCATTGCACGCATGCCCCAATGTGTCCTTGACTGGATGATCACTGTAATACAAGTCCTGGGTGACATACATTGCATGGCATCTCATCAGCATTCCCATGTCAACTGTGGGTCATTACTGCGTTGCACACATGTTTAGGGTCTGACAATCTGTGTGGCTCACAGGCCTCAGCCTGTTTAATGGCCAATGACTCTGTCCAACTGTTGTAGTGTCTTCTTCACACGTGGGCGGCCTCTAGAGTTTTCATCATGTGTCCTGCTTACTGTCCCATCATCATTTGCAGTGTTGTCACTTGAATCACATTAAGCTGTATTTGATACCATGCTAGGCATCCCTGCTTTTGTACTTGGGTGGAGGGGTGCTTGGCTTCTAGATATGGTACACATTGAATGCACAATGCACATGATGCCTGAATTTGACCTTGCACTGCCTTCACATTTCCTGACACACACGATGGAGTCCTTGTACATGTAGGTATTGAGTGGCGTACACATTTTCTGCACTGCATAGACCCACTTCCCTGGAAACTGCCACCTTTCAACAGGTCTGATCACAGAAGCAATTCAAAGTTGACCCAGCATGCTTGCCAGGTTATATGTTGTGTGTCACATGTCTGCCTGATGTGTTTGTTGTCAGTGTGTGTGTGTGTTGTGTGCTTCTGACATGTGTATTGACCTTTTTTCTCTATATTTTTCAGGTGATGACGCAATGGAGGCGGAGGATGGTGTTGTCATGCCAGACACAGGGTTGTTACCACTACATCAACCCGGCACAAGTGGGGGTCGTGGGGTGCTAGGCCACGAAAACCCCCAAGTGCTACAGTCCATCTTGTCTCTGGCTGTCTATGAGTCCAGCCTTGATGACGACTCTGATGTCCATGTCGAGTTGGATGAGCATCAAGTCCATGTGTCAGGGGTGAGTGATTCTGATGTGGACACTCCTCTGTCCGCGACACCTGCACTGAGGGATCAGACAGTCTTGGTTCCTCCGCCCGTGGTGGATCGGGACGCAGGGTCACCCTCCACACCAGTCACTGATGTGCCTGGGACATCACGTCGACGGGGGCATGTAGTCGTGCAGCCGCGGGCGGTGCCAACACAGCGAGGACACCCGGTCCTTGGGTCCCGCAGGGGTCAAGCCCAGCAATGCGGTCGCTGCGCGCAACCGCAGTATACTGAGTGGGAGCAAGACATGACTGCCAATTCAGAACGGCAGGGGGCAGCAATGGAGAACATCGCTGAGAGCATGGAGCGTGTGGCCCGATCTGTGCTCCCCCCTGCTAGGCAGGTGCTTCTCCAGCAGCAGGCGGCACGGTCCACGGCCCGCTCGCTCAGGCTGGGCATGGCGGCCTCAGACAGGGAACGCCAGGCTGAAATGTCGTCTCTGCGTCAAGCAATTGCTGCTCATGCAGAGGCACACATGGATGCCCTGAGGGAGGAGTATGCTTCCCTCAAATCCACTCTGGGTGTCCTTATGATGTCCCAGAGGTAGCGGGCAGAGGAGAGGTTTGCACAGGCTTGCCGGGAGGTACAGCGGTTGTCCAGCCAGGCCTTGCAGGAGGAACTCCGTGTTACACGTGCTACCTTGCAAGAGGAAGCACGTGTATCACGTGAGGTTCTGCATGCAGACCTACGTCACATCGCCACACAGAACCATGCTCACTCGTCCGGCAGACTTGCTGCCGATGAGGGGCAAGCTGTGGCTAGGCGTGGCCAGGCTACTGTGCCACGTCCTCCTTTCCAGGATGAGCCAGACTCGGACGACCATCTATCTCCCACATAGGTCGGGCTGTGCAGGCGTTGAGCCCATGGAGGGTTTTTTTTTTGGCTCAGCATCATCGCATGTGGGTGTTGAGCAGCACCCTGTACCTCCCCCCTCCTGGGTGCCTCCCCTCCCCCCCAGGTCGTATGTGGCCATTTTTGATTTTTCTTTTAGTTTAGTTAGTTAAGTTTCTGTTTGATAGTTAGTTTAATTAGGTAATGTAGGTTTTTCATAGTTAGTGTAATTAGTTAATATAGTTTAAAATTGCTTGTCTATTGTGCTTTCATGTGACGGTGCGGTGCTTTGTGGCTTTTGAAGGCATCCACTGTCTGTTCCAGCTGGGCCCTTCAGGCTTGTCTTGTGTATGTGTTTGCTGCTTGGGGTCCTTGACTCAATTATGCCACTCCTGCCTCCCTTATCCATGGGCTCGCAAGGATGGTTCGGTGTGACAGCCTATTACACAAGGGCTTTGGACTTTCACATCTGTGGGATGTATTTGTATTTGTATTTATTTATTTGTATTTATTTATTTATAAAGCGCAGCCAGGCCTGGGGGCATACGGGCGCGTAAGTTAGATCTGGTTACAGTTACAATTAGGTGCAGTAAACGAGGGTTACGTTACAGTTACACATAGGTACATACTTAGTGTTGCAAATACATACATACATAGTCAGAGATAAATACATTAATTACAAGAGTGTGCCGTCAGCAGTCAATCGTGCTGGGATCAGGAGGTTAGGCTGTCATGGAGTCCGTGTTGTGAAGCCAACGCTTCGTGTTGTGTTTGAAAAGGTGAAATGAAGGTTCTGCCTTAAAAGCGCGGGGAGTGTGTTCCATAGTTTAGAAGCTTGTACAGGGAAGCTAGCTTCACCCGAGTTATGGAGTTTGAATCTCGGTATGGACATAGTGTTAGCTTGTGCTGCTCTAAGTGGTCTTGATGATGTGTGAGGTGTAAGTCGGTTGGTGAGGTAGGCTGGTGCAAGGTTGGCCCTGGCTTTGTGTGTGAGGGCCAAAGTTTTGAGGGATATTCTGTGCTCTACTGGGAGCCAATGTAACTTGCGTCTAATCTCAGAGATATGCGCCTTTTTAGGGATGTTGAGGGCAGCCCTGATGGCATTATTTTGAATTACTTGTAGTTTGTTGATATTTTTGTGGCTAGTGCCTAGGTAAAGGGCATTGCAGTAGTCTATTTTGGATAGGACTAATGCTCTAGCAATAGTAATGCAATTGGGTGAAGAGATGAACGGCCTACATGCAGTGATCAGCTTGCAGGTGTAAGCGGCTGATGATGCTACTGCATTAGTTTGTTTGGAAAAGGATAAGGTGGCATCAATGTAGATGCCAAGGGTTTTAGTATTATGTGAAACAGGGATGAGATTACCATCTATAGTGAAAGATTTGAATGCGGAATTCAGATTTTTAAGTTTGGCGTGAGTGCCAAGGATGATCAGCTCAGTTTTTTCGTCATTGAGACAAAGTCCATGATGTGCCATCCATGCTTGTATTACTGAGTATATTTCATTAAGGGTTTTGCTGTCTGCTTCATAGTTACCCGAGATAGGAATGAGTATCTGGGTGTCGTCCGCGTAATTAGTATACGTGACACCCAGATAGTCAAGGATATCAAAGAGGGGCTTTGTGAATACATTGTAAAGCGTCGGGGACACACACGAGCCTTGCAGGACTCCACAAGGTACTGGTGAGGGTTCAGCAGAATCAGTGGGAGAGAAGACCCTCATGGTTCTGTTCGCCAAGAAGGAACTGATCCAAGCCGTGGCTGCATCTGGTGCTGTGTAACTTGTGTTGACACCCCTAATGGGGATGATTGCAGTGTTATTGTCCACTGTTAAGCTTTTGCTAGATGGGGTGTTTCATGATTAATGTGTACATTCATTGCTATGCATTGTGTAGTATGTTTCTTATCTTTACTGTACACGTGCTTGTTGCAATTCATGCTGTATATAGTGTGTTCCACACTTTGGATGTGAAAGACGGACTGATGGTGTGATTTCTGATGTAAGTCTCTGACATGGTCCAGTAATGAGATGCCTGAAGAGACACACACAGATGACTTCAAAGCATTAATCATGTGTTTCATGCCCTTTCTGCAGGGGGATGAGCCTCCAGTCCACCTTTGCCAGCAGACATGGCCCATTGGACGTCTGAATTCTGGACACGTTTGTTGGTGCCCACATGCACATGTGTGCACAAGCAGAGGCAAAAGGATTGCAGACCTACATCCTAGAACTGCTGACGTGTTCCAAGGAACTCCAGGCAAGGTGAGCAGCAGAGGGGGGCCACAACACAGCAAAGCTTGCACCAGGCGAGTTGCACATGCAGGCTTAGTAACAGCACTGAGGGTGAGCTTGGATGAATATTGGTGTTGAAGCACACAATACAGCTCAGATGTGTTGGTGGACTGATGGCTGTTGATTGTAAGGTTGTCTGGGGCACCTGCAGGGGCAGTGGCACATGCCCTCCGGTACACCAAGGTCCATTGAGGCACTTGTATCAACCATGTAGCCTTCCGAGACATGGAAAGGGGCAGCTCACAGGGACATACAGCAAGGGACATACTCGGGTGCAGTGCATTTCATTTCCATGTACATTTTGAAACATGCACTGCCTACTTTGTTTTGGTCATGGTGGAACAAGACTTGTTCTGAAGTCATGCCTTGCTATATGGGTCTGTCTGCTTACCCAGGGAACATTGCATGTTGTGTGAATTGTGACACATTGGTGTTCCATTTGCCACGCACCCACGGGTGGCTGACTTACTGCATTGACTGTGTATGACCCATCACAGGGGTAATGGTACATATGGGTACGAAGCATCTACACCAGATTGTCTGTTTGTAGAGTAGTTTGTTGCTATGGGGCATATTTGGTGGTGTGTTTTTGTGTTATGGGCATGGACAGATTATTAACTGTGGCTCTCTTTGCAGCATTGAAGTGCTCCTGTAACCGGACCTGGGAGTGCGCAGGCAGGAGGCCAGCACTCAAAACCAGAGCTAAGTGTCTTGTTTTTCTTTCAAACTGCTCTGCATAGGCTTTCTGGGGGGTGCACTAATGCATGGATGAATGTGTAATTCAATTTGGTATGTTTGGTTTCCCCTAATCACCCGGAGTCATATCCAATTTTAAACCCTGCACCCTCTATCCGGTGTTCCTGCTTCCCCTACCTATCCAAGCAACGTTCCCTAACCCTCTTTCCCTGCTGGGGTTGCGGATGCCTGTGTAAGCCCCAAACTTGCAGGTGCCAAAACCCTAGAGGGGGTGGCTGGTTTGTGCCACTCCTAAGCCTGGACTACAGAAGGCCATGACAATGATGTCCAAGTTTGTTCGGATTGTGTATGTGTTCATGCAGGTAGTACATTTTCGTGCATTCCCTACTTTCATGTGTCATTCCTCCTCCCCTCTCCTGCCACTCATTCCAGTTATCCAGTGTGCCAACACCTGTCCCGACTGCATATCCCTGACCCTCCTTCCCCACCAGGGTCTCAGAGGCCTGTGTGAGTTTGACCTTGCAGGCACCCGGGCCACGGTGGGGGTGGTTGTTTCGTGCCACTCCTGCGCCTGTACACGGAACCTGTGACAGTACACATCCGTTCATGGTGCATCATTCTATGTTATGTACCACACATGGTTCACATCCTGTTGTGACATTGTTTTACTGTGCTACCTTGGTTGTTACATCATTGTGGTAATACTTGGCCTTTGTGAGGTACTGCTATGTCAAGTCATCTACTGGAGGGTGTTCTGGTTCGTTTTTCTAGCTTGGATTTTGTGATTTTGCAAATGAGGGTGGACACTGAGTGTGCAGGCACCTTTTTTACACACAAGGTGGGAGATGGTGACGAAGGGGAAGGGTGATCCTGTGGCCAGGTGAAATTGAGGGTTGAAGGCTCCATGACCCAGGTGCAGTTGTTCAGTGGGTCATGGTCATTTGTGAGGGAGGGGGGGGGGTGTTTTGTTGTTGATAGTTGCCTTGCCCTGCAGTGTGATGGGAACCCTGACATTGTAATTGTGGTATCCTATGTACATGTTGTGTTCTGCTGATCAATGCCTGTTCATGTGTTGTGTTTACCTTTCAGGTGTGAGGGGATAGTTGTGGTTTGACATGCTGGGGTGTACACATGGTGAATGTTCGCATGTGATGTGTAGAGGACACTGATGGTCACTTGATTGCACATGCATATGTTGAGTGCATGTCCTTACTGACCCACACACTTGCACTATGATGCACTACATGTACAACCACCCTTGGATATCCACGTGTACACTCTGTTTGCCTTCTGGTGCCCACTGTGTCCCTGCAGCACATGTTCTGTGACCAATTATGGATCCTGTACATGCCTAATTTGCTTTTTGATGTGGTTTGTCGCTTAGATGTGATGCTCAGGGTGTGCATCACACACAATAGCTGTTCACTGTGCTGTGCGCTGAGCAGTGTGTTGCAGGAGTTAGACACAGCACACAGAAGCTGCAGTGTTGATTTTGCAATGCACAATGTGCATGTAGACAGGCATTCATTGTTATGTTACGTCTACAACTTTTGTAATGCATTTGGGAATGACTTATTTTGGGTGGGAGGTTGTTGGTCAGTCATTTCATCTGATTCCATGTCAGGCATCATTGTCTGATGCCACTGTACATTTTTGACATGGCAATGTATACCTTACTGGTACTGTGTTGGTGTATGGCTATTGCTTGCCATGTCATGTTGTGGTTTGGGAGGGTTTGAGTGACATAACAGTGATGGTCATGGCCTGTTTTGCAGGTTTGTGTGATTCACACCTTGCATGTCAGGGTCATCCGCTTCTCAAAGCAACTAGCTGGGGGCAGATCTCTCTCCGCGGCAGGGGCCTCCCTCTGGAACAGCCTTCCTGGCTCACTGGAACTTGAGGAGAACCATCTCTGGTTCCGGAAGCACCTCAAGACCTTCCTCTTTGCTTCTGCTTTCTCTCTCCCTCTCCCTTGCTAAATTCTTCACTGGAACTGCACTGGATCTGCAACTGGGCCACTCTCACCGACCTCGGTCCCTGGCCCAGCCACTCTCCACTTGCACTGCCTCCCTGGCAACCCCTGCACTGCGGGACTGTCTCTCTATCCCTACAGCCCCCCCTTCCCAGCACTTGTCTGCACTTACCTTTGCAGTTGCCACCAGCTGGCCTATTTATTTGTTTTTTATTCTACTTACCCTGTACTGCACTCCCCCCTCCCCTTACACTTTTCCCTTCCCCCTACCCCTGCACTTGCGCAATCTAAATGACATCTGGCCTAGTAGTATCGTTGTCTGTCTTCCCTTGTTCCCCCCTCCCTGCCTCGTCGCACCTTGAAACACTTGTGTATAGGCACGTTACAAATGCCATATCATGTCATGTCTTATGTCATATGTGTGCCTTTTGGTCACACAGGATAGCTTGTGTTTAAGTAGCTAGGGAGGCAGACAATGTTGCACTTCCATGGCAACTATCTCAGGGTGGTAGGGTTGTGACAGTTGACTGTCTCTTTGTCATCATCGATTGTCACCTGGTATGTGCCAGGCCTGTGTGCACTCCGCAGGGGTGGGAGTTCAGGTGAAAAATGTGGCCACAAGCTTGGTCCGGGCTTCCTCGCCACATGCCCTGTCCCCTCCCATGGGCAGCGCCTGTGCCTGTGGTTGGGGATGTGGGGGCACCACCATGTCCACCGGTACGCCCTGCCGTGTTGCAACATTGTGAAGGATACATGCTGCCACAATGATCCTGCACACTACTGGGGTGCATAGAGTAGCTGCCCGCCAGAGCGGTCAAGGGAGCGGAAACGTAACTTGAGCACTCCGAATGTGCGCTTCACTATGGCCCTGTTTGCAATATGGACGGCGTTGTGTCTTACCTGGGGTGGTGTGGTGGGGTTCCGGATTGGCGTCATCATGTGGTTGCTCAGAGGGTAGGCACTGTCCCCTGGGGAGGTGTAAATGGTTGTGATTATTGGGGTTTGTGTATTTGTGTGTGTGTGTGTGTGTGACATGCATGCATGTGCAAGGGCATTTGTACTCACCTAGGAGCCAGGTGTCGCCATGCTGCCCAGCTTCCAGGGCCCAGCTCAGGGCGGACATTCTGTATATGAAACTGTCATGGGTGGAGGCAGGGTAGTTTGCATAGACAGAGGTGATGATTCGCTTTGCATCGCATACCACCTGTAAATTGATGGAATGCCAGTGCTTGCGGTTTCGGTAGATGTGCTCAGTGGCCCTAGGTGGACGTAGGGCCACATGGGTGCAATCTATGGCACCGAGCACTTTGGGGAAGTGTGCCACCCTGAAAAAATCCAAGACAACGGCCTGCCTTTCTGCGGGTGTTCTGGGCATGTATATGTGCCTGCGGACTGAGGGGCGCGCTGTCATGATTACCAGTACCTGGTGTAGGCATCGTGACTGCGTGGCCTGTGAGACCCCCCCACTATGGCAGTAGTCCACTGAAATGTCCCAGTGGCCAAGAAATGCAGGACATTGAGCACCTTCTCCAAGGGGCTCAATGCTTGGGAGCAAAGGGTGGGGGATGTAAGGTCATCTTCCCACTCCCTGACCAGGTCTAGGATGATATGGGGTGGAAACCTATACCTGCCATAGACCTGGTCGTCAGGCATCCCAAAAAGGCTTGTCCGTGGTGCGAAAATGGGTGCCCTGGCTATTCTCCTCCTCCTGCGGTGTCCCATGATCAGTGCTCCGACAAATGGGGCATTCATCGTAGCTGTATATACGTGTTTGGTGTTTGCGCGCACTTTTATACTGTGCGCGGGGACGCTTCCGCCTGCCTTCGTGTGGCGGACGCGTTAACGCCTGAGTGCGTCTTTTGCCGTGCGCGGGTTTCCCGTATTAGAATCCATGAATACGGGTTGTTCGCGTGCATGTGGGCGTTCCGTGTAGTTCCCTGCAGTACTTCCCCAATTACGCCTTCTTTTTCATGCGTTATTCCCCATTCCGCGTGTTCCGCCCACTGTTCCGCCCACTTTGGTTGTGTGCGGCGCGCGATGTGCGCTTTTGCTGTGTGCGTAGCGCACGCTGTGTGGGCCCGCGTGCGCCATGGCAGGATTTGGCGCACGGACAGCAGGAAACACGCGCAGCGTCTTCCTTGAATTGCACGCGTGCGCGTGCGCTGGGTTTCTCACGCTTGCGCCACCTTGCGCCTGCTTGCGCTGGGATTTTCGGCGCACGTTTACTCCATGAATCCACCCCAGAATGTCTGTTGGCATGCACATTGGGCAATCTAAATCCACAAATCCCAACTCTGTGTGCTGTGTGTGTCCCCTGCAACACACCGCTCAGCACACAGCACAGTGAGCGGCCATTGTTTTGGGGATACTCCTTGAGCATCATATAAAAAAGGACAAGCAACTAAAATTACCCAGTGATGCATGTACACAATCCGTAAATTGTAAGTGATCATGCACTGCAGGGACACAGCATGGCACAGAAGGCAATCTGTGTGCACTTGTGGGCATGGATGGGTGGTTGTATGTGTGGTAGTGCATTGTGTAAGTGTGTGTGTCAGTAGGGACATGCACTCAATACATGCATGTGAAATGAAGTGACCCTCAGTGTCCTGTACACATCAGATGTGAGCATTGCCCATGTGGACACCCCAGTGTGTCAAACCACACCAATCCCCTGACACCTGAAAAGTAAACCCAACACAGGACATCCATTGAACAGCAGAAGACATCATGTACATAGTACCCCACATTGACAGTGTCAGACAGTGACCAATCACTGTAGTCCAAGTGTACTGTCAGACAATGAAAACCCCTCCCGCATTTCCTCATCAACTTGAACTTCAGAAGGACTGTCTCTGGGGTCCGTAGGCTTCTTCCTTATAGTCTACCTGGCTTCAGGATCCCCCTTCCCCTTGGTTTTCTTGTTCTTCCTTTCGTGTAATAGGGTCTAGCTCCATCAGGGGCCACCTTGACTGGTAAAAATACCAAATCTCAGAGAACTCCAAGGAGCCAAACCCCCAAACCAGGGAAAAAGCCTCAAGGTGCCAAAAAACCTTGGAATAGTCTCCAGTAGATGACTTGAAGTTGTAGAATATGGCCAAGTACATGTCCAAGCTGAATGATAGAATAACTTCCAAGGTTGGACAGTTGTAGAATGGTTCAACAGGATGGGTAGGAACTTGAGTAGACAATAATCAATGAGGATGCCACAACCTGATGGATAGAGCTGAAACTTGAGTAGAAAATAACCAAGGAGGCTGGCACAACTGGATGGTTGAGCTCAAAGCCAATCAATCCTTGATAGTGTGAACGAAGAAAGGCAGAGACAGCACAAGTCTGGAAAGGCAGAGTGAATGCGAGATTGCCGTAAACAGCTGACAGCAAAATAAGAGCCAGAACAGTTGAATAGCTTTGGTAAACATAAAGGTATGGATGTAATAGATGAAAGATAGGAAGAGTGACAGAGAGAGCGCGAGAGAGACATGCTGTGGAACAGAAGTGTACCGAGGCTGAACTGAGGCAGCGTAGGAGTACACGGAAATAACTGCCCGAGAGACGGGCGGACAGATCAGCAACAAGGACAGTAGCAGGAAGAAAAACAGTGACCAAAGGCACCAGAGTGTGAAAAATGACTAAAAGAGCTGTGGTCCAGTAAGAAAACTGCACCGTTACGCAGCAGCAAAGTCCAAGAGGGAAGACAGATACAACGTGCCGTCCAAACGGAACGGAGCATAGAAGTAGTCTAGGCGGCCATCTCAGGTGAGGACTGTACCATGAGTTGTGGTTCTTGGGTCACATTCCTAATGCTTCCATCTTTACCACAATTCCCAGAGGGTGAACCTAAGAGGTACCAACTTGACATTGTCACCACCCGGCCCCTTTCCACCATAAGTGTGGCTTTGACATCTAAAGGGTGGAGGCTACTGTCTACAGCATGAAGTGCATCAAGCACGTATATCGGCAAGAAATGAAAAAAACATCACAATCATACTCACCAAAATTGATTGCAGACATGCTGTGGAGAAAAAATCCATAATCCCCACTAGGGATGTATATACAAGTAGGGTGTCCAGTCATTTGGTCGAAAAAAAACTGGTCGACTGCAATTTGGTCGACGCAATTTGGTCGAAAACCAAATGGTCGAATTTTTTTTTTTATTTATATATTTATTTTTCGGGTTTTCGTTTTGTAAAAAAAGGGGTTTTTAGAGAAAAAAAAGGGGTTGGGGGGGAACCCCCCCCAAAAAAATAAAAAAAAGGGTTAAAATAAAAAAAAAAAAATTCAACCATTTGGTTTTCGACCAAATTGGTTCGACCATTTGTCTGGTCGACCAATTTTTTTCGACCCAATGTCTGGTAACCTACAAGTAGTACAGCAGACATAACGAAAGTCCAATGCCCCTGTGTAATTTGCTGTCACACCGAACCATCCATGCAAGCCCATGGAAAGGGGAAGCAGGAGTGGCATATGTGTCAGGACCCCAAGCCACAAACACATACATGAGACAAACTTGTATGGGCCCAGCTGGAACACACAGTGTATGCTTTCAAAAGCCACAAAGCACCATACTGTCACATGAATGAACAATAGACAAACAATATTATAAAAAAAAAAAAATGGCCTCATACGACCCAGGGGGCAACCAGGAGGGGGGAGGTACAGGGTGCATCTCAACACCCACATGTGATGATGTTTTGATCAAAAACCTCCATGGGTTCAAAGCCTGCACGGCCCGACCTGTGTGGAAGATAAGTCGTCATCCTACTCACGCTCTGGGTGGAAATCAGAAAGTAGGCGTGGCACAGTTGCCTGACCACACCTATCCACAGCTTGCTCCTCCACGGCAGCAAGCATGCGGGTCTGATAAGCCTGGTCCTGTGTGGCAATGGCACATAGGTCAGCATGCAGCACCGCACGTGATACGCGTGCGTCCTCTTACAAGGTAGCAAGTGTAACACAGAGTTCTGCCTGCATGGCCTCACATGACATCTGGAGCACCTCCTGGCATGTACGTAGCTCAGCTGAGATGGTGTTCTCAAGCTGCTCCAACCTCACTTCTGACCGCTGCCTCTGGGACATGTTGAGCGCACCCAGAGTAGATCTGAGGGATTGGTGTTCATCCCTCAGGGCCGCCCTGTGTGCCTCTGCCGGAGCAGCAAGTGCTTCACGCAGAGACACCATTTCAGCCCGGCGTGCCCTGCTTGAGGCTGCCATGCCCAGCCTGAGTGAGCGGCATGTGGACTGCGCTGCCTGCTGCTGGAGAGCTCCACCTGCCTATCAGGGGGGAGCATGGATTGGGCCACACTTTCCATGCCTTGAGCAATCTTCTCAATAGCTGCCCCCTGTTGCTGTGAACTGGCATACATGGATTGCTGCCACTCAGTGTTCCTCGATGGGGCACGGCCACCGCGTTGCCAGACATTACACCTGCGGGACCCAAGGAGCCATGGTCCTTGCTGGCTTGGCACCACCCACGGCTGCAGGACTGCATCCCTCCATTGACATGATTCCCCAGGCACATCAGCAACTGTTTTGGAGTGTGACAGTGCGTCCAGGAGCACCACAGGCAGACGTTCCAACACTGCCTGGCCTCTCAGTACAGGTGTCGCAGACAGAAGATCATCCACATCAGGATCACTCAACGGCAATGAATCATCATGATGTGTCTCCAACTCAACATTGTGCTCAGAGTGTTCATCAGAGCTTGACTGATTGCCAGTCCTGGACACGACGGTCTGGAGCACAAATGGGTTCTCATGGGCTACCACCCCACGATCCCCACTTGTGCCAGGTTGCTGATGTAAAAGCAACCCAGTGTCTGGAATGACATCACCATCCTCTGGCTCCATTGCGTCATCACCTGTAACATGAAAAAAACAAACATGAGTAGAAATGTCAGCAGCACATAACCCACACAAACATAGACATCACTACATCGACAGCCAACACATGAAGCAGACATGTCATACACAACTCAAATTCCGGCATGCATCCAATCGCATTGATAGGCAATGGCATCCCGAAAGCAGAAATGGATGCGTGTAAATTGTGAAGCCTACACATGTACTGAATGTAGTATATCACCTAGCTATCAAGAAAAAAAGTGGAGCAGTAGATCGGGATGACACTAGCTAAATTCAATATATATCAAATTGTATTCAATAAACTCATCACAAGAAAAATCAATCTTTATATCATAAAATCCAGTAAAAAAACAATCAATTCATGCATTCAATCACAACCACATACAAAACTCATTCAAACATTCAAATATAAAACACCAGGGTGGTGACTACACCAAAAAGCATTGGAAATGTTGTTACACCAATTATTTTCAATTATCACATTAAACAATGGCCCAGTCCATAATATCAGGTGTCGTTGTATATCTGGTAACAAATTTGACCAGATGTTTCACACAAAAAAACAGGGTAGGCGTAGTATGGCAATTTGGGCCCACTAGCATATTGAGTTCATGTTCTGGCACTTAGCCCACAAGGAAGTCCAGTTCCTGCTTGTTGAAAGGCTTCTTCCTCAATGTGCCGGAGGCCGGAGCCGTGTCTGGGGTCCTAGCCTTTTGCGCAGGAGCAACCTTCCTCCACTTGGGGTGTGGTACGGACCCTGACTGGCAAATGCCACCCTGATCAGTAGGGGCAGTGGTGCTGGTGGACTGGACCAAGTGAGTGGCAGGTGGAACTGGGACGGAAGCCCTGACTTGCATCAGTGGCTGCTGGGTGCTCTTGACAGGACCCAGCGCAGCAACAGCCGCTGTGCCAAGGTCTGTGATGACACAGTCCTGGCTGGCAGACTCAAAGCCGGGGTGGTGTTAGCTGCATCTGCCCCTGCAGTTGCCAACACCTGGCTGCTTGGGGCAGCAGATAACAACACTGCCCCAGGGAATGTACCTCGGTCAGAGCATCCCGGTGCGCACATTGCTTGTGCCTCCTGACCACCTGGAATTCAGCCTGGGAGTCCTCAGGTGCCAACGTATCAAGCACTGGCTGACCCTGAGACTGGGTGGTGGACGCCACAGCTGCACCTGCAGCTACCACTACTGTTGGGCCCGGGACAGTAGATGAAACTGACTGCCGGGTCACATGGGTGTCAGTGTCAGATGCAAGAGCTGCTCCCAGGGGGTGGTGGCATGACTGCACCAACATGTGGCAGAACATCCTGCTGAAGTGGTGCACCCCTGCCTCTTCCCCCGCTGCAGCCACCCTAGACTCCTGCACTCCCTGGTCACCCTGGCCACATCCCTGACCATGCCCACCACATGGAGGATGCACAACTTAGGCGCCCCTCACCTTTTGTGGCCTCCCAACCATGGCACGGATGAACTAGTGCCGATGGGAGGTGTACACAGCAATTGTCCTAGGCAATGGGGTGAAGGGTGTGTGGGTACGTTATGCAAACAGCAGCCCTGTGCTCCTGCAAGGCTGTATGTGACCCCTGTGAGAAAATGACGGGTCACAAAATGCTCAGACACTCCAAATCTGCAATAAAACCGAGCACACAACCCCCGGTAGCCCACGTGTGTGGAATTAACCTCCCATAGTATGCGGTGGGACCCAGAAACACAAAAAATGCATACACGAAAACCTCGAAAACGGGTACACGATACACAGGGGGACCTGCAGTGGAAAAAATAGCGTGCGTGACTCTCTGTCTGACTAGCGTGGGAAAGAAAAACACACGTAGGCAAGACGAGTCCTGGGGAATTATGATGCCCTCTTCTCAAGTTCGCGCCTCGACAGGGATGGACGAGGAGGATCTGGAAGGACATCGTGGATGCCATCAACGCAGAGGGGGTGGCATCCCGCGACGGTGACTGTGTCCTGAAGTGCTGGGAGGCCTGGTGCCTCGTTGCTGCTGGTGGAGAAGTGGGGCGCCGGGACCAGCTGACCAACATCCAGATGAGGGTCCTAGAGAGCATTAACCCAGGATTTTACACCAGGTCCTCGAGATGCAGACCCGTCCGGAGTCGAGTGGTAAGTGTCCATGTGTTCATCTCCAGCATAGTGCATGTTGAAGTGTGTCAGGTGCGTGCACCTTGGACGTATGTCTGGCATACCCCATGTATGGATGTCTGTGTGCAGGGACATGACAATGAAGCATGTAAGTCCGGTCAAGCGTGTGCAACGACAATGGTGTGTGTGTTGCTATGCATGATGTGCACCTACATGTGACAACCCACACATGATTGCATGCCTGTGTCTGTACCTGGCTATGTCTTTTGTGTAAATCATGGATGCTGATGTCACCTTCATGGACATGCATGGTGTACATGTGCGTGTAAAGGAGCGGTGAGTGTGTGACTGGGAAACGCCATGGATGCATGACACATGCACATTACGATGAGTGTATTGACTGTTGTGGCCTAGCTGTTCATGATTGCACTGTGATGGGAGGTGGACACAGACGGATGCATGACTGTGTGGTGGTGTATGTGCATGTGTGTTGCTTGCAAGGACCCGTGTGTTGTGGAAGGTGATGATGGCTATGACTTACGACAGTGCCACTCATGTGCATTTGCTTTGTGTCTTGCAGACTTATGGTCAGTAACCCGATGCTTGTGTTCAATGACTCCCTTTCCACAGCAGCGAGTGAAGAAGAGGGCAGAGACGGCGCTGTGGAGCAGAGCGGCGGGGATGCCTCCACCGGCCAGAGACGCAAGGCCCAGTGACCCTCCCAGGTTATGGCATCTTCCGGGAGCGAGGGGACTGGTGCCGCGTCCGCCACTATGGCCGCAGCTGCCGAGTGGATGCCCAAGAGGCCTTGGTTGGGAGTGGGCTCCTCGGCAGCAGAAGGGGCAAACAACAACCCACAGGATCAGGACAATGCAGAAGACAGTGCGGAGGCATCCAGGTTGGTGGTGGGTGTGGAGGAGGAAGAGGCTGCATTAGATCCAAACATGGTGCCTGGTGAGGGTGATTCCACCGGTGCAAGTGTGAAGTCCAGGGACAGGAGCAGTAGGCAGCACAGGTCGCCAGGAGGTGCTTGTGCGTAATACTGTCCCTGATTCTGACACTGCATCTATCTGCACCAGCAGGGATGCCTCATTCCAGGCCCATCTGCAGGTAGAGGATGTGTCCACATTAACTGACCTTCCTCTACCTGCGGATGAGGTAATCCGTCACAGGGTTAAGCCCCTCCTAGTCGGTGTCTCGATGCGCACTCGCGTGATTCGTGATGATGTCCGTGATTCCAGGAAGGACAACGCACATCATCATGAACAGCTGTGTGCCATCTTGAACTGGCTAGGACGGCTCATTGTCGCAGGGTTCCTCCATGTGCTGGCCGCTCTTGCAACCCTCTCCTCCTCTGCACCCACTATGCGCCAGTCGTCCTCCATGCCGTCTTCCAGGAGTTTTACATGTGATTGGCCTGGCACAAGTGGGGTACGCATATTCCAAGGGTTGCGCAGGGAGTTTTACATGTGATTGGCCTGGCGCGAGCGGGGTACACGTATTCCGATGGGTGCATGGGGAGTTTTACACGCGATTGGCCTGGCACAAGCGGGGTACGTGTATTCCGAGGGGTGTAGGGGGAGTTTTAGATGCGATTGGGCTGGTGCGAGCGGGATACGCATATTCTGAGGGGTGTAGGGGGAGTTTTAGATGCGATTGGGCTGGTGCGAGCGGGATACGCATATTCTGAGGGGTGCGCAGGAAATTTTACATGTGATTGGCCTGGCACCAGTGGGGTACGCATATTCCGAGGGGTGTGGGGGGAGTTTTACATGTGATTGGCCTGGCACAAGTGGGGTATGTGTATTCTGAGGGGTGCGCAGGGAGTTTTACATGTGATTGGCCTGGCGCGAGCGGGGTACACGTATTCCGATGGGTGCGTGGGGAGTTTTACACGCGATTGGCCTGGCACAAGCGGGGTACGTGTATTCCGAGGGGTGCGCAGGGAGTTTTACATGCGATTGGGCTGTCGCGAGCGGGGTACACGTATTCCAAGGGGTGTGCAGGGAGTTTTACACGCGATTGCCCTGGCGCGAGTGGGGTACGCATATTCCAAGGGATGCACAGGGAGTTTTACATGCGATTGGCCTGGCGCAAGTGGGGTACGTGTATTCCGAGGGGTGCGTGGGGAGTTTTACATGAGGTTAGGCTGGCGCAAGTGGGGTACGCGTATTCCAAGGGGTGCATGGGGAGTTTTACATGTGATTGGGCTGGCGCAAGCGGGTTAGGCGTATTCTTAGGGGAGCGCCAGGAGTTTTACACGCGATTGGGTTGTCGCGTGAGGGCTGAATGGCGTTTTAGCACAATTTCGTTATTGGGGGGCTGTATGCTGGTCCACTGGCCTTTGCGCCATGTAGGGGATTTGTGCTGATGTTTTTGGTGCACAGGGCCGGGTTGGGGCCGTAACTGGTGCTGCTGCAAGGTCGCTGCGCCACGGCTGGCTATGGATGTTTAAATCCATGAATACGCGGTGCATCGAAATGGGTTCTGGTGCACGCGGCTGGCGCAAGCTGGTGCACGCTCCCTCTGGCGCGAGCGGGGTACGTGTATTCTGAGGGGTGTAGGGGGAGTTTTAGATGCGATTGGGCTGGTGCGAGCGGGGTACACGTTTTCCGAGGGGTGCGGGGGGAGTTTTAAATGCGATTGGGCTGGCGCGAGCGGGTACGCGTATTCCGAGGGGTGCGCAGGGTGTTTTACATGCGATTGGCCTGGCGCTAGCTCGGTACGCATATTCCGAGGGGTGTGGGGGGAGTTTTACATGTGATTGGCCTGGCACAAGTGGGGTACGCATATTCCAAGGGGTGCACAGGGAGTTGTACATGCGATTGGCCTGGCGCAAGCGAGGTATGTGTATTCTGAGGGGTGCGCAGGGAGTTTTACATGTGATTGGCCTGGCGCGAGCAGGGTACACGTATTCCGATGGGTGCGTGGGGAGTTTTACACGCGATTGGCCTGGCACAAGCGGGGTACGTGTATTCAGAGGGGTGCGCAGGGAGTTTTACATGCGATTGGGCTGTCGCGAGCGGGGTACACATATTCTAAGGGGTGTGCAGGGAGTTTTACACGCGATTGCCCTGGCGCGAGTGGGGTACGCGTATTCCAAGGGGTGCACAGGGAGTTTTACATGCGATTGGCCTGGCGCAAGTGGGGTACGTGTATTCCGAGGGGTGCGTGGGGAGTTTTACATGAGGTTAGGCTAGCGCAAGTGGGGTACGCGTATTCCAAGGGGTGCATGGGGAGTTTTACATGTGATTGGGCTGGCGCAAGCGGGTTAGGCGTATTCTTAGGGGTGCGCCAGGAGTTTTACATGCGATTGGGTAGTCGCGTGAGGGCTGAATGGTGTTTTAGCACAATTTCATTATTGGGGGGCTGTATGCTGGTCCACTGGCCTTTGCGCCATGTCGGGGATTTGTGCTGATGTTTTTGGTGCACAGGGCGGGGTTGGGGCCGTAACTGGCGCTGCTGCAAGGTCGCTGCGCCACGGCTGGTTATGGATGTTTAAATCCATGAATACGCGATGCATCAAGATAGGTTCTGGTGCACGCGGCTGGCGCAAGCTGGTGCACGCTCCCTCTGGCGCGAGCGGGGTACGTGTATTCTGAGGGGTGTAGGGGGAGTTTTAGATGCGATTGGGCTGGTGCGAGCGGGGTACACGTTTTCCGAGGGGTGCGGGGGGAGTTTTGAATGCGATTGGGCTGGCGTGAGCGGGTACGCGTATTCCGAGGGGTGCGCAGGGTGTTTTACATGCGATTGGCCTGGCGCTAGCTCGGTACGCATATTCCGAGGGGTGCGTGGGGAGTTTTACACACGATTGGGCTGGCACGAGCAGGGTACGCATATTCTAAGGGGTGCGCAGGGAGTTTTACATGTGATTGGCCTGGCGCCAGCAGGGTATGGATATTCTGAGGGGTGCGCAGGGAGTTTTACATGCGATTGGCTTGGCGCGAGTGGGGTATGCGTATTCCAAGGGATGCATGGAGAGTTTTACACATGATTGGCCTGGCACAAATGGGGTACGTGTATTCCGAGGGGTACGCAGGGAGTTTTACATGTGATTGGCCTGGCGCGAGCGGGGTATGTGTATTCCAAGGTGTGCGCAGGGAGTTTTACATGCAATTGGCCTGGCGCGAGTGGGGTACGTGTATTCCGAGGGGTGCATGGAGAGTTTTACATGCGATTGGGCTGGCGCGAGCAGGGTGCGCGTATTCTGAGGGGTACATGGGGAGTTTTACATGTGATTGGGCTGGCGCAAGCGGGGTAGGGCGTATTCGTAGGGGTGCACAAGGAGTTTTACACGCGATTGGGTTGTCGCGTGAGGGCTGAGTGGCGTTTTTAGCACAATTTCGTTATTGGGGGGCTGTATGATGGTCCAGTGGCCTTTGCGCCATGTAGGGAATTTGTGCTGATGTTTTGGCGCACAGGGCATGTGTGGGGCCATAACTGCGCTGCTGCAAGGTCGCTGCGCCACGGCTGGTTATAGATGTTTAAATCCATGAATATGCAGTTCATCAAAATGGATTCTGGTGCATGCGGCTTGCGCAAGCTGGTGCACGCTCCCTCTGGCGCGAGCGGGGTATGCATATTCCGAGAGGTTTGCAGGGAGTTTTACAAGTGATTGGCCTGGTGCCACCAGGGTATGCATATTCTGAGGGGTGCACAGGGAGTTTTACAAGCGATTGGCCTGGTGCGAGTGGGTTAAGCATATTCCGAGAGGTGCATGGGGAGTTTTACATGTGATTGGGCTGTCGCGAGCGGGGTACACGTATTCCGAGGGGTGTGTAGGAGTTTTACAAGTGAGTGGCCTGGTGTGAGCGGGGTACACGAATTCCAAGGGGTGCGCGGGGAGTTGTATATGTGATTGGCCTGGCGGGAGTGGTGTACGTGTATTCTGAGGGGTGCATGGGGAGTTTTACATGTGATTGGCCTGGGGCGAGCGGGGTACACGTATTCCGAGGGGTGCGTGGGGAGTTTTACATGCGATTGGCCTGGCGCGAGCGGGGTACGCGTATTCCGAGGGGTGCGTGGGGAGTTTTACATGCGATTGGCCTGGCACGAGCAGGATGCGCGTATTCCAAGGGGTGCGCGGAGAGTCTTACATGTGTTTGGGCTGTCGCGAGCGGAGTACATGTATTCCAAGGGTTGTGCAGGGAGTTTTACAAGCGATTGGCCTGGCGCGAGCGGGCTACGCATATTCCTAGGGGCGCACAGGGAGTTTTACATGCGATTGGCCTGGCGCGAGATGGGGTACGTGTATTCCGAGAGGTGCATGGGGAATTTTACATACGATTGGGCTGGCGCGAGTGGGGTATGCGCATTCCGAGGGGTGCACAGGGAGTTTTAAATGCGATTGGGCTGGCGTGAGCGGGGTAGGCTTATTCGTAGGGGTGCGCGAGGAGTTTTGCACGTGATTGGGTTGTCGCATGTGAGCTGAGTGGCGTTTTTAGCACAATTTCGTTGTTGGGGGCTGTATGCTGGTCCACTAGCCTTTGTGCCATGTAGGGGATTTGTGCTGATGTTTTTGGCACACATGGCAGGGTTGCGGGCATAACTGCCACTGCTGCAAGGTCGCTGCACGACGGCTGGTTGTGGATTTTTAAATCCATGAATACGCGGTGCATCAAAATGGATTTTGGCACACGCGGCTGGCGCAAGCTGGCGCATGCTCTCTCTGTTCGCCAGCCACGTGCGCCACTTCTGCACTTGATTCTATGATTTACCCCCATAATTTGTTGCAAGTATGAGTGCCTAAACCCCAAAAGCTACAATTCAGTGGATGTAGCACTGCAAAAAGCTCTGTAATTATTGTACTTAGAAGCCTTCATGCAAGAGATATACATTCAGTGAGTGTACAACTACATTTGATGTAATCCACATTTTAATCTGTTTTTACAGGGATTAGTGTCTAGTTATCCAATCACTCCTGCTTTGGTCTTAAAAATTCCAGCTGTGCTGGATTGTGGCACCTATATCAGTGTCCTCTCCTATTGAGTTAGCGACCATCCTTCGTAGTGCTAGCACATCTTGTGCTCCTATTGACCTTTTGCTCCCCAAATGGTCAAAGACTTAGGCCCTCATTACAAGTCAGGCGTTAAGGGTTTAACGGCGCCGTCGGCGCCGTTAACCCTTAACGCCTGATTCACACTTTAACTCCTGCTTTTTGCAGGAGTTAAAGTCCAAGGCGCTAAGCGACCTTGGTGCTAATTACGGCACCGTAATTTACGGTGTCGTAATTAGCGCCTTCCCTATCCCCATTATGCCCTATGGGGCAAAAATGGGAATGGAGACGGGCAAATGGTGAATGGGGAATTACCGCCCCACTCACCTTGGAATGGGGCGGTAATTCCGCCATCCACCATGGCGGAATCCGGCATGGACCATGGTGCTAATAGCACCATGGGCCACCGCCTGACTTGTAATGAGGGCCTTAGTGTCTATCACTTCCCCTTATCTCTCTGAGCTCTTTAACCTCTTCTCCTCACTAAACTTGTCCTTCAAATCTAAAACTGTCTTACTCACTATTCAAGAAACCCTCTGCTGACCCAAAGGTTCCAGAAAACTATCCGCATTAGTCAAAAGTCCTTCAGTGGGTGGTCTTCCACCAGATCACTAAGTACATTGAGGTAAATGGCCTTGCAGAGCCACTTCAAACAGACTTTCCTAGTAAACACTCCACTGAGGCCTGCACTCATACAGATCTCTAACTTTCACTCTAATGCTCACCGATGAAAACTCTCTTCTAGGCATATCCTTTTGGACCTTTCTGCTGCTTTCAACCCTATTGACCACTCCTCCTCCCTCTCCAGGGTTGGGTTTCGCAAATCTGCTCTTGCCTGGATCACCTCCTCTCTGGAATGTCAATCCATAAAAATTCTTGGGACTCACAGACTTCTGACCCCACTCCTGCCTTTGTCAGCATCCTCCCAAGAATCAGTCCTTAAACATCTCCTCTTCACCATCTATACCTCTGCCTTAGGAAGACATATCTCATCCTTCGGCCGACACTATCACCTTTTTGCTGATGACTCTTAAATATATTTCTCCTTTTCCACCTTTACCCCAGCCATCTGGAAACGGTTTATGAACTGTCTGACTGCAATTTGTCACTGGATGGCTCTCTGTTGTCTCATGCTGAACTCTTCAAAAACAGAAGTCATCTTTCTCCCAGCTTCCAATGTCATACATATCCTCCACTCTCCCATCACATTTTTGCTTGACCTTCTTGCTCCCTCTTCAAAGGCTAGCCATTGTGAGGTTCTCTTCGATAGTGACCTATGACTACAACAATGCATAACCACTGCCTCTGCTGCTTGTATGAACCACCACAACATTCAGAATATGTGTCTTTTTCTTTCTAACCACTCTGCAAAAACTCTTATCTTAACTCTCTTGCTCAGCCAACTTGACTACTGCTTCTACTCCTTCCTTGCTACTCCTTCCTTCCTCTAGACAAAGTCCTCAACTTTGCTACCCGCACTCTCTACAATATACCCAGATCCTCCCCCACTTCTACATATCAACATGCTAACATGCTAATTGGCTCTATATGAACAAACACTATCAATGGTCTTGCTCCTTGATACCTTTCTGATTCTATCTCAGTTTACTCACTGTCTTGTTCCATCCAATCCTCCTCTGCATTCAACCTCAACGTCCCATACCCTCCCTATGCCTCCTCTCTCTTCTGCTCTTTCGCCCTACCCATTTCGTTCCACTGGAACTCACTGACCCTAACAATCAAAGCCAGCCCAACTGTGGATCTCTTTAAAGCTTGGATTAAACCTCACTTGCTTGCTAGACAGGAAGCAGTCTCTGCGTTCTTGCCATCCTCCCTACCTGACCCCACCACTGCCTCAGTGACGATTATTAATGTAACTTTGAATATTTAAATAGTAAACCTCTTTATGTTGAAGTACTTGCCCCCTTACGTTTAATTCTACCTTTCTAAGTCACCTGTTTTCATGTATATACTAATTTACTGTTCGTTTTTTTTTGTCCCTGGCATATCTCCCACTTTTGTTACATCATTATTAACTGACTCACCACTTGCCATCTTTATACTATTGTACAGGTACTCTTCGTGGCAATGCCTCCGCCACTGGTTAAAGGTTCGAAATTGACATCCCTGTTCTTCAAATGAATACAAATATTGTATGTGCATCCTTGGAATATGCAAGCCTATCTTTTGAAACTTTTGGAGCACATTAATTTCGTAACACCACTACACATTTGGGGCCAGATTACAGAAACTTTGCACCAGTGCAAAGTTCCAACATATTAGCATGATGGCAAAGTTTTCCCTGGTGCAAAAAGAAATGTGGCCGTATTTGAAAACACTGTGAAGTTTCCCTAGTGCAAAAACATTTCCAAAATCTGGACCGTGATCTCCTGGGAACAATTGGATGATGAGCTGTGTGTTTCCCCTCTCAGCATTAACTGTTTAACTGCTGCCAAGTTCCAGATACCTTAAAAATTATCCTGGTGCTTAAAGAATTGCAGTTTCATAGTATACTAATCCCCATCACTGCTTCTTTTCCGCTGCACAGATTCTATGTTCTGCCTTGTGTGCTGTTGTGGCAGGTCACATTCTGGAGACGCGCATGGTGAAGCAGGCAGCATTCTCTTTGCATCAAATCTGTCTTAAGCAATGTTTTTATTATTTCTTTTTTCATTTGCTTTGACATATTCAAAACGCGTTTTTATCAGCACACTGCAAATAATTTCTTCTGCGCATTAGATCCTGATTTTGTTCATAGAGTCGTTGGCATTAGCAATTCAGTTGTAAACTTTCAGGAAATGCTGACTTGCTCTTTTTACTGTCACTCAACCTAATGCAAATCCACTTTCCCGTATGCAAATGCTACTTCAGGGCAAATGTCATATATATTAAGTATGTTTCAGTCTAAATGGAACATTTTCTGCTGTTTCTGGCATAAAATGTAATTAGCAGCCAAAAGCCACATGTCATCTCTTAGTACACCCGGACCATTTGCAAAGAAGCCAAGGGCTTAATTACGGTTTATGTGGTACAGGACATTTTTTTTAGGCAGTAATTCCACTACTACCCCTTTCTTAGTTCTCAGTTTTACCATACAGCATAATTCCAAGATAGCAATTGAGATGAAGGATTTACCTGCGGCATGTTGCTGAAGGCAAATCCTCCACATTAACAGGAAAATGTGCTGGAATTACTTACCACCCATGGTAAATTCACAAAATCTCCAATGGAGTTGTATGGAACTCCCGGAATGGGAACTAACCACATAATGCCGCCTCCACTCATAATCTGGAAGTCATTCTGCCAAACAAGGTGCTGATAATGGTGAACAAGTGTGGCAGTATTTCCACAGAATTCTTTCGGGAATGCCAGAAAACTTGTAGTGAGTCCCCAAGAAGTGGTCCTCAGTGTTTTGTGCGGTTTTTAATTGTGGGCGCATTGCCCCTTTAAGAAAGTGTGTTATTCAGCAAGAAAAGGGGCTCTGCTGGCACGTGAGCGGTACTGCAGCAGAGCCCCAGGAAGTGGCAACTCTGTCTTCGTGTGGTTCTTTGTCATTGTCTTGCCATGTGACCACGGCCTGCACCCCCAGCACCGAGGCTGCTGTTTGCTGGGTGCTCCCAGCTGCGGCACCCTCGTCGATGATCCATTCTTGGCAGGGTGCCCCCTGCAGTGCGTCCTCTGCATGCTCGCAGATTTATTGTCTGCCGGGTGACTCCGGCACTTGGGGTGGCCTGCCTGGAAGCCAAGGGGCGGGTCGCTACACTCTGTTTATTGCACATAACACGTTTGGTTGTAGTTTTGTGAGTATCCAGAAGTAGTGTGGGTTTAATCGTCAGTCTGACGAAAATCTTGGCTACTTCAGATATTAAATTAAATGCCAAACTGTAAATAAAATTGCCCTTTTATCAATTTTTATGTTTGTATGTCAATACCAGGTATTATTTTACAAGCATTATTTTTAATCCTTTTTTCAGTAAATCTTTTTATGTTGAAATGAGAAAAACAGATACTATCCAGTCTTCGTTGATTCGGAAGCATGTTCTGAATTCCTGTCACTCCGATTCTGCACCCTTGATCTTCTACCCTGGTGACCCTCTGTCTGGTTGAGGGCACTGGCGCCCCATCTGCAGAGAAGTATTAAGCAGGTCGGCCATCACATAATTTGAGCATATTGTCTGTGTCTCTTATGAGTCCATTAAATGCATGCCGCATGTTTCAGCATCTGGAAACACTTCTTTTGATTTGAGGTTTCAGGTTGTAATCTTTGAAAACTGTGAACACCTGCAGTTCTTAGATCTAAAGGAGCTGAATCCAGTTGGATCATAAAATTAGGAGATTTCTTTATACACTGCCATGCGTAAAATGCGGTTTATAATTGTATTATTTTCTCTATAGGAGTTCTAATCTAAAACATCCATAAATAACATGATGATCACTTTATTTTACGTGTATGGTTTCAACAGTTTTCATGGAGATGTGTTCTGTAGTGTATGTCAGACATAGATGCAGGCAATACCTATGTTCAAACACGTGCCTAATGTCCTCATTACAGTCTACGACATCACTACTCATTTCTAATATAAGGGATAGAGTAACCTCTACCATGTTATGGTATTGCAAGTCAGCAAAGAGTTCTGTGACAACATAGAGGATTGATGCAAAAGGTCATGGAACTCTGAGGTGACCTGCAATATCCTTTAACCTACGCTAGTGGATATTTCATTCCTCATGTGTGTGTGTGTATGTGCAGTTCCTTGCTGGTAGTATGTGTTTACTGTGTAGTGTGTGGTTTAGTGTATCTGTCTGTGTGTAGTGCACGCACGCACGCGCGCACATGTGTGTGTGTTCAGTGCAGTGCTAGGGGTGATGAGTGTGGGTGCTTACTGCCTTGATGTTAGTGTGTGTTCTAAGGCCTTCGTGTGAGAACACGTTATGACCTGTGAAACTGGCATGAGAATACCACATGGTTTGGACCTAGGTTTAGAAGTCTTGGAAGTGATTGCACTGCATAGGGAAATGTATTGGCAAACAATCTTACACTTTTAAGAACACATTTATCTATACATTCCAGCTATGTCACAAAAAGAGGAAGCCGCCCGGCGCAGCCTGCAGCCAGGGGTGTAGGAGACACATAAAATCTGGGGGGGACAGGGGACACCTTGGGGACTTTGCATGTTAAGATGACACAATCCATCAGGCTAGGCCAAGCCGGGCAGCAGGACAGTCCATGTTGTGCGCCCTGCTGTGTGCTGCCCTACTGCTATACGGGTTGTTACATGCGTCTCGATCCCATTACATAGCAAACAGGTTCAGGAAGTGGTCTCGGGTCTCCCTCTGCCTGTAGAAGCCGCGATTCCCTAGGGAAGGTTTTGGCGGGTGGTGCCCACTCCCTGGTGGCAGATGGAGCGGGTAAATTATGGCCCTGTGTGTTGCGTGTGTGTAAATGGGCATGTAACTAACGCCACATAATGGTTGCCATTGCTTCTTCCCAAGGGTGTCAAAGTACTATCCAAGTGGTTGTGTTGGCCAAAAAGAAACAAAAGTGGATTTAATGAGCCTGTATGTTCCACCTGTGCAGTGTTGCCATGGCAACTGGGAGCGCTGGGATTCTGCAACAAGAGGAGCCTGCATATGACAGCATGACCAGGGCAATCCAACAGCATTAGACCAGAGAGCATGGCACATTAAAGAGAAGGTTGAGCTGCCCACCACCCCCTTGAATGGTGCATGTAAAATGAGAGCCAGTGGAAGTGGGTCAAGGAAGAAGACTAGAGTCATTTAGGTTAAAAGAAGGCAGTGTGAAATGGTGTCAGTAACAGCGCTGAGATCATATAGCCCAAGAACTTGGTGATGCGAAAAAGAACAGTTCAGGCAGAGTATGAGGGAAGGGGGCAGGGGAGAGAATGAGAGCTGTATGCAACGATTGAAGAGGAGTTGGGAGCTAGGATTATGTAATTGGAGGGGACAAACAGAATAAACAGTCACAGTGGGAATGGAACTAATATTTGAGAAAGCCGTCCATGAGAGGATAATTCTGGGCAACAAACAGCTAATAATGCCCAGAATTCCACAACTCTGATTGGCTGGGCCACCATAAACATTCTGGAAAGGGTCCTAAAATATATTTTTACCTATGCTGATCCAACTCTATGTTCTAGCTCATATTTCTGTTTGTATTGTTCAACTGAGGCAGAAAGTTGTGGCATAATCAAGCATGACTAGCCAGTGTGTCCCAACCAGGAATGGCCCACCACCTGAATTAAGGCGCAAATGCACTGAGGGCTTTTGTCAGGTGCTGCACAGAGCTCTTTATTGCCAGTATGGCCTTCCGAAGCATGCTTTATCACCATTATCACCCAATTTGTTTGTGGTAAACAGATGCAAACTGGAAGTGCAAACTTGTTTTTCAAAAACAAATTCAACTACAAAAAGGTGGCTGTCTTGGAGAATCCAATGGAAGCTTTATAAATATGCCCCTTTCCATTTTAATGGCAGTCACAGTGCTTGAGTTAATATGGGTTGGGAGCAAGGGTGGAGTAAGCAAGCAGACATATGCATTTTGATTCATTTAGTTCCATTAATTCCAGATCTAGAAAGAAATGGAAAAACAGGGGAAAGCAGGGGAAATGGATAGTGAGCAAATGCTGTTAGCCAACTAAGAAAGTGGGCTGGTTACAATGGATAAAGCCCATGTCCAAGCACACTCTTTGGCTGCAGCATCCATCGATAGTGCTAATGAATGACAACACATGAGTCTGCAGGTGAATGAATGTATTCATTGGACGGGAATACATATTTCTCATGGATGTGTGTGAGAAACCAACCATTGTGAGGGCTTCCAAAACCAAGCAATGGGAGATTGGAGGGATGACCCCTAGCCCCCTTAGATTTAATTTTTTTAAATAAAAGTTTACAATTGTGCATTTTATGGCAGAGCTTTTTTGAAACAATGGGTAAATACCTATAAAACATACAATTGGTTGTGCGGGGTATCACATAAATACAATACAAAAATTGAATGCTAGGTTACCAACAGTACAAAAGAGTATTGTTCAGTGCATTTCCGGATCCTTCTGCACACAATATATGCCACTATTCTGCTAGTGTGAAAAGACATGTTCAATCTCCATGTTTCAATATACGCCAATATTCCAAAAATAAGACCACACTCATGTCAGTATTTCCCATAATGCCAGTAATGCCACTGTAAAATGAAAAGTTCACACTGGCCGGACTCATATATGGCAGTATTCCCACATATGTTAGTACTCCCATGCAAGAATACGTATGATGGATTGGCACATAATGTTGTTGACATATCTTAGTTGTGCTAATTAAGGGCAATATCCTTATCCAATAAAACCCAAATTGCCTTTTCACATAATACCTCAATACTGCATATGTAACTAGATAAAAAAAAGTGTCAATGTTGGCTGTGGCAATGGTGGTCAGTAAATCCATGCAAGAACCCTCATGATGCCTTTGCCAATAATGCCAGTAATAATACCATGCCATTATAAACATGTCCATGCAGATTATGCCACTCTAGGCCATTGTCCCTCCTAAGAACACTCACATTGTCTTCGCCAAAAATGCCAGTATTATTTACATGACACATGAAGAAAGTTTGCCCATGCTGCCACTGTAAACATGTCCATGCAAGTTGTGTAACATTTACCCATATAAGAACACTCATTGTGGCTTTGCCCATAATGCCAGTAACATTGAAATTACACGGCATAAAAACATGCCCATGCAGGCTGTGCCAACACAGATAACTCGCTACATGTAAGCAAACGCAAGTTGACTTGGCCCATAATGCCAGCCACATTGCCAGGCTATTGTATACAAATATGTTCTTGCAAGCTATGCCAACATAGGCGATAAGACCCTTAAGAACAGTCATTCTGCCATTTCCCATAATGCCAATAATATTGCCATTACACATTAAAAAAAAGATCAATGCTTGTCCACGTTTACCAATCACCATCCTCTCGCAAAGTGCCCATGCACCATCTCCTTCCATCACAGCCAGCAACCCCCTATCTGTTTTCATCACATCACAAACACAACATACCGCGCAGACTAAATCTCACTCGAGAATTCATAACCACACAAGCTCACACACAAATACTCTAACACAAACTCACACTTGAACACACACATATGCTCACATCCAGGTCCGGACTGGCCTATAGAGCAATAGGCCCATGGCTGAACCAAAAATACAAAATGCTGGTGTGGGCCAGTTGTTGGTCAAAATGGGCCTCTTTTTTGGCCAATTTGGTCCAGTAGATGAGTTTATTCACTCTGCAGCTAGTAGTTTTGACCAGTGTTGCTGAATAAATATTCTTTAAAATGCACAATTTGCATCACACGTTATCAAAAAACTCCTCCTTACTTAATAGTCAAACCATGTCACAAAAGAAATGAATGGCGATTTGCAACTGTGGGACACTTTTTCATTGGTGCCCAAGACAATTGTATGGCCCAATTCGACCCTGTTCACATCGCACATTCATACACCATTGTAGCACTTGCACATGAACAGTATCGCTTTTTCTCTCACAGAGAAAGGCACACACACACACACACATTTGCCTTTGTACTTACCTTCAGGCCGCAGTAGCAATTGCTTCATCAAAGGGCTTCGAGTATGCATATTGTGGGGGGATAAGTGCCATTATATCCCCCCACTTAAAATTGTGGGGGAGGTTTGTCCCCCCTGTCCACCCATGTCCTACGCCCATGCCTGCAGCCACAGTCCCCTTTGCTTGAAAGTGAGCAAAAGGAAATCGCGGTGAAGCCGAAAGTGACCCTTGCCGTGTCAGCGTGCTTGAGAGGGCTGCGCTCCAACATTTTTACCAATAATTACATGCATCTGGCAAATATTAGGTTGCTTACCAATCAGCCATCTCAGTTGGGCAGCTATGCAGCTCGGTTCACATCAGAACTGCAGGCAGCAGGCAACCCCAGCCGTGCAACACAATCACAATAAGATTTGGCAATTTTTGTGCAAAAGGCATGCCAAGCTTTTAATAGCTTTTACCTTTCAGCAAATAAGTGTGTAGCTTTCGGGGGTGCCACTGTTATATGACGAAAGATGCTAAGGGTTTCGACAAGCAGGTGTGATGTCCAGGAGATCTCTGTAGAATCTGTGGAGAATACAAGTTGTCATGAATGACAAGAAATCAATGAGACACGCTGAGCCAGGGCTGAGAAATAAACAAGAGAATTATTTTTAGGCACAAATGGCAGCTGAGATTTGGAGAGAGTGTCACATGAAGTTGTCAGACCCATCTCTGCACATTAGAAAGAAGAGGCAGCTTATATAGAGAGATCAATAATATGAAATAACATTGCCCCGAATTCAGGTGGGTGCTACCAGACCGTTTTCATAAAGGTGACAGTTAGTTTCAACATCTGACATAACAGTGAGGCCATGCGGTTCCTAAACCTTTCATAACATAGGGTTCGGCTAGCAGTAGCTTCTGTATCTATTCAATGAAAAACAACAGAACAGCAACTGTAAAACAAATAAGGTAATGATAGAGAAAAGAGAAGCAGAGCAGTGAAGTGTGACATCGGGTCGCTGGGCTGTGGCAGAATCTGCGAGGCCTGGAGTGTGTGCAACGTGTAAAGATGATTGTACATGGCTACACAGAACTGACCTAATCAAAGCCTATGATAACATGTAGATATTCTGCCATGACACTTAGTAGTATGAAATCTCCTCAAAAGAAGCCAATGAAAAGAACAATAAGAAATATGGCTCATGTAGACTAGATCATCACACCTTAACCTTGCAGGGTACCAAAATACAACTGAGAAGCAGTCGACATTCAATAATGATGATTTATTAAAGTTAGGTTGCACTGCAGTTTTTCCATCCACAAGCTCCTTCATATTTAATTGGAAGAACGGTATGGATCCTTGTCTGAGGGTGATAGAAACACAGGACTTAGATCAAGTTGAATTCCTAGTGAAAGACATATTGGAAAATATTATTCTACATTTTAAATCAATATTTGTCTATACTATGATGTTAGCAGAAGGTCTTTCGTGTCATTGGGATATGATTTGTTTCCTTTAAAGGGAACATTAAAAGGAAAATAATCAACATTGGCAGTATGTATCCACAAATGTAATTGAAGTTACAATCCATTTCATCCAACAAAATGATAATAAGGAGGTATTAATCAGAACAGAAGGAGACAGGTTAGATAAGGTCAATTCTGATTGGTTGTGGCTCCCCAGATCCCTACTACTGGGTAAAACAGAGGGTCTCAAAAGAAGATAAAGAGTTTAGCTACAATTTAACTGTCTTGTAGTAGTAGTAGTTTGTTATTTATAAAGTGCCTTTATCTGATTAGTATGGTCTCAATGCACTTGTGGAGGCAAACATCCTCGGCAGACTGAAATCCAAGGTATGGGAAAACTGTCAGAAGGGACAATAATGTGTGTGTGCATTTGGCAAAATAGAAAAATAGATGGGATGGCCGAGTTCCTGTGGATTCAGTGCTTCCGTTGTGCTCCGAGATTATACTTTACCTTGTGTTCGAGGATATAATGGGCAGGCATGAACAGGTTCATGGTCTAGGTGTCCTGAAAGTAAGCATGAAGTAGGAAAGGTTTGTCAGGTTGCTGTAGGGAAGAGCCAGGTTTTTAGGGCCTTCCTGAAGGAGAGCGGATCCTCTTTGAAGCAGATACAGAGTGGAAGGGAGTTCACAGGGTGGGAGCTTGGACGGAGGAGGATCCTACAACTCTTGTGGAATTGAAAGGAGGAGAGCAAAGCAAGATCTAAGGTTTATGATTGTGTGGTAGCCTGTAAGCTTGTGTTGGAGAAATTCAGGCACTGTATTGTGATGGGTGTGGTGTCTAATGCACACAGCCTTTAAAGTCGCTTGTCGGCTTATATGAAGCCAGTGGAGCACCCTGAAGGCAGGAGTGGTGTGTTCTCTGGGTGAAAGGGAAGTAGGAGCCTAGCTGCAGAGTTTTGGATCTGTGGGAGCTTTCTGAGCTGATAGGCAGGGGAGACCAGATATAGAGAATTGGAGTAGTCTAAGCAGGAGAGAATGATAGCCAGGTTTGCTGAGACTCTGTATGGGTAGGAGAGATAAGGGAAGATTTGTCTGAGGATGCAGAGGTGAAAATGAAATTATGATGATAAGGATTGTTATGGAATACCAGAGTCTATGTCCATTTATTCTCTTTGAATCCCTGTCTGAAAAACGTCAACATAAGTTATTTGCAGGAAGTCTGACTTCTAGAAACTCCATACCTTGATGGCTTCACTATTATTCTACAAAAATCCCAACAGGATGTGCTTTGTTATTTTGAGGGGTCTTCTTTATTGGTCAACTAGTGTTGTTTATGTCTCCCTTGTTAACATCTATTGGAATCTGAGTCAGTGGTAGGCTTCACTAATGATCTAATGAATATCATGTTACCAATCTTCTCTAATTGGTCAAATCCATCAGCGATTATAGCGGGGGATTTAAATTGTTTGCATAGACCCAGCTGAGGTCATTGGCTCGAGTTCAGTATCCCAGTCCTATCGAGGATGAGTATGTGTACATCTAATGGAGAATTGGAATATGAGGATGGCAAATGCTTATATAAGTGGTAATATTCCATCTCAACCCACTTTGCTCAGAAGCACCTCAGCTTCCACGATCGACTAGATGTATCTTTCAAAATATGTATTTAATAAAAGTTATTATTTTGAACTAATTGACAAATAACTCGATTTTAGTAATGCTCATTAAGTGAAGGGTTACTCAATTGTATTCTAAATCAAACTGTACAAATATCATGGTAAATGCTACAAAAATAGAGTTGAATGGAATCTGCCTACGATAAGAAGATTCAATGATCAACTTGTGAGGATGTCAATAAATGAAATTTCAGATGTATTTGACCAGGAAAAATTCCAAGTTCTATTTAATGTGAAGTAAATCCTGATTTCTAACTTGAGCTGATTTGATAACTTGAATGAGAGGTCTAGAATACATAAACATTTCTTTGATAAGGACATTCAGATGCAAAAACACATGTATTCCATTCTTAGTAAACAGCAATATATTTGCTATAGAAATTGACTTAATGCACACAAACCTACGATGGCCGAAAAGCAGAGCGAATGCATGCTAAGAGTAATCAGTACAAGGAATTCAGCCACATTTTGGAAATTGGTAAATTAAGAAAACACCTTGCAAGTTGCTCTACAATTTAATCTTATAGCCTCTATTACATGGGAAGAGTATTATGAATCTTTTCATGCACCAACAAAAAATATGCTTAGTTCTGTAAGACTTAAATAAGTGGGTTTATGCTATCTCTCTTGATGACATTATTGCACTTATAAAGAAAGCTAGTCCATCGTCTACAATGAGCTCAGATGATCTTTCAATATTAGTACTGAAAGAACAGCCAATTCCTTTGGCTAACTTATTGTTGGATGTGTTTGCAATATCTGAAAAAGAATTATCATCCTATTCTTTGATTGACTTTTCTAGCTAAATATTTGCTGCTCTGCTAATACGTGATATTAACATCTGGCCAGATAAATCAGGCATGGTGGAATTAACATCAACCAGGATCCCAAATAAATATGGGAACTGTGTTGAATGGGTTCCTGCTACATCAGGCCTAGTCTAGCAATTGTCTTTCAATACATGTGCCCTTACAGTCTTGACACATGTGTGTGTATTAAAGATACTGAAATGGGATTTAGCCCTGGGTTTATTGAAGATCTTGGTATTATTACACACGTTAACTATTTTCCATGTCAGGTTCAACCATGAAGGCTTACTGTCAAAGAGAATAGATATTTCATGGGGCCTTCACCAGGGCTGTGCGGTTGCCCCGACTTTAATCAACCTCTATATATCAGATTTAGGGGAGCATCTATCCATGTTGTGGTCTTTTCCATCTAAGATCAGTAATATGCATACAATGTGGTTAGCCTAAGCAGTTGACCTGATCATATTCGATACCACCTTGATTGGATTGCTAAGGTCATTCAGTATTTTACACACATTTTTAGCTAAACACGATCGGGTGGTGAATCCCGTAAAATCAGAGTAATATCCACCACAAAAGACAAATGCAGAAATGTTTGTGGTACGTAGAAGATGTTCAACTAAATATGCAAGAGGCACAATTTGACAGTAACAGAAGCACAACTAAAAAAGATGCACAATAAATATGTCATATTCTCATTTCTCGCTATGATAACATTTTAAAAACACAAAATTGTACCTGAGCATAATTGGGGGGATTATTCGCAGACAAGTCTTATATTTGTGACCCGGAGTTCCGATATCAACAATTTGTTATGAATTAGGTCTAGTCTCATTGATAGCACTTGTCAAATGTCAAGTTCTATTATTGTATGCAAAAATACTATGCCTAAAAAAGAAAATTATATGAAGATTTAAATTATATCTCACTGCATAAATATTCTAAGGTTGTATGAAATGTTTTCCGAAATTGCAAAGACATACTAGAAGAATTACAGGTGGATGATACATTTTCTTCAGGGAACTTGATAAAAATAAAATCTTTATTATTTGAATACAATTGTATTAATATGCATAATGAAATAATGAAATATAAATTGTATTAGTCAAATTCAAGGACCGAAAAAGTAGGAGTTCTTCCCAAAAACATGATAAGATTCCCAGGTGTAGATCCGCATATATGAGAATCAGATTTCATTTGTGCCCAACACTGTAAATTAGTGGGATTAGACATGGATGAAAAAGGGAGAAATGTTTATGGAGATAATGTAATAGAGTGAATAATGTAGAGATATTGGAACATCTACTGGTGACTTGTATGAGTCTCACTGACAGGATACTACATTATTTTTCACATTTTGTACACTCACAAGCAGCAGTCTCAGTTGATTCCCTGTGTGACAGGTCATTGGGCAGTCATCAAATTTCATTGGCGATAGCCGCCGAAGATTTGAGGATTAATTCTTTCCAGCAGAGAGTGTAAATCATTTGAACAAGGGATAAGCTATACATCATTTTAAATTGATGAATTTACAATCTACTATTGGCATTATATGAATTGTAATTTAATTGGTTTTATGGAAAACAATGAAATTGATTTGATTGTTATTGATTTGTATTCTATACATGATGAGTGTGCAAGGTTTAATTAGCAACCAAGACTGGTTAGAACCTCGGTCACACAGGCGCTGGCACAGTGGTTATATTATCAGAATTATCGTCCATTCTCAAAGAAGCTCAAAGGAGTCTAGAAGGTTGGTTATGTGGTGATTGTAATTACAAAGTTTTGCCAACATGTGTTTCAACCCTCCTGCCCCTTTTCCAAGGCTGTGTTATTGTAAGTGCAAAGAATACAACATGTTTTCACATTTTTGATACAGCCGAATAGTGAAGCCCAAGGAAAGTTATTGGATAAACCGAAAGTGACATGTGTCAAATCGGTTTAGAGCAAATCATTTGTACAGTTGGGACATCATAGTAACAACATGATTAAGTCATTCCAAGGTTACATTGAGATCCAGGATTTCACATGAGTGTGCGTGGTGACAATATTGTAAATATTGTGTGCATTGGTGTGCACTGATGAGTCGCACGAGGGGATGCATATGTACTTTTGTGACATCATGGTAAATGAGCATCGACTGACGAGTAGCACCAAGGGAGAAGGATGAAAAGAAAAGAGTTATTGTTAGTTCTCTCTGATATGCCAGAGTGCCATGATGGGCCATCAATGAGGTGTGTGTCAATTGTATGTGGTAGGTGATTAGATTCATTGATGTGGGCGATGAGCTCTAATTAGATAGTCTTGTGTTGGTTTGCAACCTGTTTAGATGATAGATGCAGATTGTGATTAAAGGGCATAAATTGGGCCTGGTATCACAATATTGTGGCAGCATGTGGGTCCATGCAATTAAAGGTCATCTGGGCTTAATGCTGGCCTGGGTAAGTTGTAAGTAAGCCATGGTTGATGGTACATGAGGGAGGGTCAGGATAGTTTGCAAGAGGCCTGATGCATGTAGTGTCAGTTGAGGTGTCTTGTCCCGTGAATGGATCTGAGCAAAGTATTGCAGGAAAGCAATGGCCCCGATTAGAGGCATTGGGTAATTAGATGAAGGCATGGTAAATTGCCTAATGCATGGTGGTGAAGGTGGTGAAGGTGGATAGTCTGACCGTGTGGGTGCACGGAGCAGATTGTAAGTCAGGGTCCTTGGGATATGATTTGTCCCAAGGAGTCCCTGTGTGATCATTTTGGTCATGGGTAGCCCGGTGGGTGGGTCCATGGGTCCATGGATCTGCTTGCAAGGCGGCTAATGGCAGGCACAGGTTAAGAAGGGCATCTAGTTGCTAGGGGTCTGTCCAGGCTAGAATTGCTTGTGCAACGTCATGTCTGTCAAAAGTGGTGGCCCGGGGTTGGCTTGGATGTCAGTTAGTGTGCATTGTTGCTGGTGCCTGGTGATGGGGGTGTGGAGAATGGCATCTAGCTCGTGTGGCGAATAGCCATCCCGTGCTGCCGGGTAATGGGTGGTTGTTTTGAATAGTGGGGCACACTGGTGAGAGTGGGCTGGAGTAAGCAGGCATCCCGTGCTGAGTGTGTTGGAACTGCAAGGAGAGGACTTACCTTACAGGCCCGGGGGACTTCTGAACTAAGACGAATGGTGTTGGCGATCTTTTGATGCCAGCTGCCATCTTTGGAAGGGCTAAATGTAGGCGTGTTTGTCTGATGTCAGGGCGTGATTAGGACGTGGTTTTGATGCAAGTCAGCTGATATTGAGGTGCGCTGTAATGAGGGGTGCTGCGATTGTCCTGTATGGCATGCAATTGTTAATTGGACGTGGTGGACCAGAAGTAAATGGGTGCAATAAAGAGACTTGATTGGGGATGTGGAACGGGCTGGCTTGTCTGGCTTCAGTGATGCAGTCTCCTAAAGTCTAGAAATGTAGAATTTTATTTGTATTTTTATGATTTTATGAACACATCAAAGCCGAAGCATAAGCAAATGTTAGCATTCGTTTTTGTTATGCGCTGCATGAGGAACATTTAAACAGCTATGTTATGTCACAGCATTTTAGTGATCTATGTTTAATGGGTTTGTAGGAAGGGCTTTAACTCTATGTTCCTCTAAAGTGTGCAGGTCCTTCATAGGAAACACTGAGCTTCTATAATAAATGGGCTAAACGAATGGTTCGGTTGGTCTCTTCTTTTGGACAGGCATGTGTTCATCACTCAAACGATGAGTTGTATGCATTCAGAGTATATTGTGTGGATTACTGCATTATAACTTTGTACTCCATGTATTTTTGTACTTTTTAAAGGGTCCCAATATTATAAATGTGTGCAATTCCTCAGTGTTATTTTCGTATTTTATCAGCCTCAAATTTGAAATGGTTATGTTTGCCTACAAACAGCTAAACTGAAGATACTCTGTATTGCTTATATGTAGACGGAGGCTTCCATCCATCGCCAGCAAATTGATATTGGCGTTCACAACAGGAGAACATCAGAGTACTGCTCTCCGCATCAGAACAGAGGCCAAGATGTATGTTCTACTTTCAGTGTGCACTAATTGCACAGTTATTGTCTGCCTGGGAGGTGGCAGTAATTAGCGCATTGGGGATGTCAAGAAGCAATGGTGTGATTCAGGGCAGAAGCACGACCCTCGCACAATCATGGAGGTGGTGGTGGCTGCCCACGTCATGGCCACCGCCGCTCTAGAAGGTAACAGGCATATGCATACTGCTGTGCCATCCATCAAGCAATACGCAGCACAGGATAAACTGGGTATCCTGCCCACTGACTCCCATGCCCCGCCTGCTAATAAACAATCATATGATCCATTTATATTAAATTGTTGCCTAACAAGAGTGACATCTTTAGCCAGTCCATCATGGTTTTTAAAGCTCCTTTTGCGCTGTGCTGCTCCTACTGTTGGGCTTCTCATGCGTGAGAAACGCGTGTAACTACCAGCCTGAAAGGCTATTCTGGCTGGGATGGGAAGCTGGTGCAGTTTGCTGACAATGGGACATATGAGTTGGATTTCTTGATTCCTGTTATGAGTCTTGCGGTGGCATGTTGGGAGGCTCTGATTGGGGCCTGGTGCATCACTAGAATGCTGATGAGGAGGGGATTTCCCCTATCAATGTGGGAGATTTCTAGGGCAATGGGATGGAGGAGTTTTATCTTCTAGGAAAGGGTTGGCTGGTAACAGTTGGTTTGGGCCGTTTTTTTCAAATGCTCTTGGAAGGAGAGAGTGCTTTCTGTAGTGAACCCGGGTGATTTGGCAGTCGCCGCCAAGTGAGATGTGAAGTCATCAAGGTGAATGTTGTTTTGCCAGCCTTCAATGGTATTCTGCTAATTTGTCATTTCCGGCTTCCAGCCTCTCACCCACCAAGAATAATATTAGCTCTTATAGACTATAACAGTCTTGGAATTCCCCCTTGCACCCTTTAGGAAGATGATAATTTGATGACTCAAACAGGGAATGAGGGACTGTGTCCCCTGTGGTGGACGGTCCTCATATCTCCTCCGGTCATTGCTACTCCTTGGTGATCCAGTGCATGATCTAAATCGTTGGTGGGCCCTTTTTCACCTACAACTCACTAAGCCATGCATCCTGATCAATCAAATGGCCATCTATCAGAATTCCGCCCACAGGTGCGGGTGAGCTTTATAGCTTCCTAGCGCTGATCCTCCTTCCTAGTCTCTAGTCGCAGCCTTCATTATGAGCTCCAGCATCTCCACCCCCACGTGCAGATGCTTGCATAACATACAGTGTCACAGAGAACTTTCTCCACTTGCCCACAGGCTGCTAGTCTTCCTATGGAGGGATGGGTGACATGGAGACTTTCTTCTGCACTGAAGCTATGGCAAAGATACCACAGGGGTCACAGAGGGGCCCAGAGGTGCTGCGTGAAGTGAACCACTGAAGAGCACTCTACATCCCTTCACTGCTCTCATTGCTGCACTATGCCAAGTGGGGTAACAAGCACCAGAAATGACAGGTGGTAAGTGAATGCGTAGTTCGGCAAAAGCTGTGACTGTGCCCTCCTGAACCTTCATTAGAAAGGAAAACAAAAAAGAGGAAGACACATTGGGCCTCATTCCGAGATTGGTGGTAGTCATGGCGCTCTTTACACCATGACTGCCACCAATAACGGGTCTGGCACCGGAATTGTGCAATGGGAACTTACTGGTGTAGTCGACCACACGTTCCTTACGGTACCTGTCAAGTGACCTTGGAATAGGGTGGTAAGGGATTACCGGCACTGGTCTCCTTACCTGTGCCCTGTATACCTTACCGCGCACCTTGTAATGACCCCCATTGTTAGTAAAATACTTACCAGTGGAGAGTACCTGTCTGATGACAGAAATAAAAACCAAATGAAATTAGGCTTTCATATCACACTTCATGCCGGAGTCCAGCCTCTTAGCCCAGGACCTGGAATCGAACACATGTTGCTTGGTGTGGCATGTATTGTCTTGCTTCCAAGACAAGCACATTGCCCCTCAGTTTGCTCGTGGCGCAGAAAATAGGACTTGATATATTGGGCAGCCACCAATATACCCCACCACATGGGGGTGGTGTTCTGTGGATCTGGCCTCATTACTTTTTCTTAATGGGTGTATGAATTGGGTGCCTGTCTTTGGGGAATACACCCCTTATTATGTAAGGATTGAGACAAGGAAGGAGAAACAAATGGGTACTGATAGATAAGTAGTCAGGCCTGTGTCAACATGTTACACTTGAAATCAGACAATATAAGATGTCTGGAAATCATTGTTCGAAAGAATAGCCACACCACATGTGGGATGGGTCCCCTGTCAATTTGCTCAATGTATTCTATGGCCACCTTAGAGTAAACAATTAATCTATCACATTGATAATAAAAGCAAACATTTTCCAAAGTAGCCCTTGCCATGAAACTTCGCAATTGTTATTGTGTAGGGAGCTGTGTCACTCTATATACACTGAGTGCATGTGTGGTTGACTTTATGACATTTCTCTGCATTCACAGTTTGCAAGAGTATCCCCTTGTATGTGTTATGTGCGGCACAGCAGTTATTTATTTGCAATTTTGAACATTTGGGATATTTTCTGTGTACTGTTTGTAGAAAGGAATGGGGATAGCTCAGTTAATTAAGTGCCTGTCGCTAGTAACGATGTCCATCTGACAGCCCATCATAATAAAATATACTTGTTTTACCCAACAGGTTTGAATAAATATTTCTTTTATCTATTCGGATTGATTTAGGATATTGCTTTGTGCTTTTCATAAACCCTTTATTAAATACAGACAACTCGTTTGCCTCATGAAAGAACACAATGCATACATCTTAATATGTTGGTGTTAAAGAAAAGAGGGGATGGCTTACATCACGGCTCGGGTTGCCAGCCAGTCCATGTTGATCTTTAGTTATATTGGGTGGAAACTCAAATGGTCACAGTAGATGCTGTGCCGAATTATGTATGGTAGAGATTGCTTTTTGTGAGCAATTGTTATCTTTTTTTCTATTCTCTTTATACATTTTACAAAAAATAAACAAAGCAATTGTTATCTTAACCGAATTCAGCCATTTTGTATCCCCAACTCTCTCAGAATGGGCCTTTGAGTGCATGGAGGACCTGATAGGGATTGGTCTACACTAGCGATCAGTTATCTTTATCTAAAAGGATATTGAGTTATCTCATTACCTCAGAGGCATCAGTAACAGTACTTTGGCTCTGATATTTATAATACTAAGAGAGCCTCCTGGTACCTTTCTTCTGCAGTGATGTCATGTTAACACAATAGGAATGTATCTGCTGCTGGGATAATATTAAAATTAAAGAGAATCTGTTTGAATGGCAAGTGCAAGCACTCGAGTGCATATGAGTAAAAGCTGACTGAACCCATATGGAACCATTACTCTGTTGTAGGCAAATTCTAGGGAAAATAATCTGTCAAATGCTGTTGCCCCCTTTATCCAGAACGAGCTGAAAACCACGCTGAATTACACTTTGTTCTGACTGCCATATAATAAGTAAGGGGTAAGGACGTAGTTCCACCTTCTAGAGCATGTGACTTTACACAATATAGGCCAGTATCTTTTGTCTTCTTTTAGACACACATATGGCAACTACGTGAGGTTTTCAGATGTATTTTACAATGTCAGCAATAGTAAGAGCAGAGAAAGCACAGGATATCTTAGAAACACATAACGATTGATTTGGGTGTAGGACATATGGAGCTGTGACAGCTGGTGGGAGTTTTTATTCTTTTTACAATTGGTTTGTATTGATTTCGTATGATTGTTAGCTTAGATAATTATGTGGTTTCATGTTTTTTTCAAAAACATTTTTTTTAATAAAGTAAACTATTCTGTATCTGAGATCCATGTAGTGGTTGCATGAAGCACTCTGCACTACACAAATCAAAGACACAGCAGCAGTTGCAGGACACAAAGACATCAACAGGCATTATTACTGTGAAATACAGGAGGGGGGAGCATCTCTATCCTGGGATAGAAATGCAAGTGTGATAGACGTGGTTCATACCACAGCTGAAGTAGTTGAAAAACATAAGCAAAAGGGTCAGAAATGACCCTCTACTGGATTGTGAACCCTCTGTGCCTGTTTAAAACATAGTTCTATATCGATGTCTGCTCTAGATCCTGAGCCTCAGCTAATCGCAGAGGGGTCTCAGTGTAGCTGGACTAGTGACCAGAAAGTTCCATTTAGAGAAAGGAAGCTTGCCCCAAGGAAGGTTCTCAGTAAGTGTCCTAAGTGGCATCAGTAAGGATGCCTAGGCAAGAAACACATTCCAAGAGAGGAACAAAATCAATAGGTGAATACGTTGGAGCGGGTGGTCCAGGGGAATGCATATGGGGTCACTGTAAAATAAGAGGGTAGAGCTGAGAACCCAGGTGCCCAGGCAAAACCTAAGTTCTGGTCGAATTCTGTGAGAAAGTCATGAATATTTGCAATTGGTGTCTCTGGCTAGAGTTACCATTCCAGTTCCAAGATGTAGATGAAGCAGAGTGGAGGACACAGTTATGAGTGGCTTACTGGCACATGGCGTACATGCCGTCATTAAATGTATCCCTGAGGATAGGAACATTTATGACAAAATGTAAGATCCCTAAGCAATACCTTAGTGTTTTGGGGTAAACAAACATATCCATTATTGTGCACGTGCCTTTTGGAGCACCTGAGTCGATGGGTAAGGGATAATGATGCAGTGCCATTTGCAGACATGTACAATCAGGCTACAATCACTGCGAAGCAGATGCACACCACCACTATGTGGGCAAGGGGATCACAGACCCAAAAGAGCTCTCAAAGGCTGCCAACAGCTGCTTGAGTACTCAAGTCCAAAAGGAAATTCAAGTGAGTGCACCAAAGCGAATTTGAGTGGCTAAGTGCGACTAATGAAGTGAGACCCTCTCTAATTTTCATATTGTCACATAACAGGAAATTGGATCACATGTAGAAACTCCATAGGACACTTACGCAGTGGCGGCTGCTATCATAGGGTGGCAAGGCGCATCCCCTCCCCCAGCGGGCCCAGAAAGCAGAAGCAGTCTGTATAAAGATTCAGAAGAAGATGTTCTTCTGAATATTCTATGCATTTGCCAACAGCACGGGGCGCAGTGGCAACAATACATTGTTGTCCATAAGCACTCATACAGGCTGGCTGCCACAGCGGGGCGTGTCCTGTTTTAATCTGCTTTTCAGTATATGTAAGCCCTTTAATTAGTAGGCTGGGAGGGCGCTTAAGGGGTGGCCCCGCCAGTATATTATGTGTTCAAACAGCGCACCAAAGATTCCCTCCCTGCATAGTTACAGTAATGTCATTGGCTGTTTGCTAGCCAATGACAACCCCCACACTCTAATGTCATTGGCTGGCAAACAGCCAATGACATTACTGTATCTATGTTAATGTTAATGTTAAAGGACATTTGTACCGCGACCGGAGTGGTCCCCTGGCACTCTGGTGTCTCTGAAAGAGGAGGGGAGGTTGAGTTAGTGGGAGGAAGTAGGAAAAGTGCAACAGAGCAGTGATGTGTTGTTGGCGGCCTCAGCCCGTGGGTCCGTTGGCTGGGTCTGGGGTGTTTGCGGCCGGTAGTCGTCGTGTACTGTTGTGCACGACTATGTGTGTTTTTGTTTGTTGTTGCAAGTGAAGTTTGTGTGGTTTGTTGTGCTGTAGGTTTTGGATGTGTTTGGTTTGGAGTTTGAGAGGTGTATGCAGAAAGGGAAATTGTTAGTAGGGTTGGTTAGTTTGCGTCTCTATCCTGAATTGAGGCGCTCGGCTTGCATAGTCTCCCCTTATGCGGTTCTTACCTGATCTGGGTCCGACTGGCAGACTGGGTTCCTTACTCCTCTGGCCCCCACCTCTAACATGCTCTCTCATAGCTCCCCTTAACCTCCCTTCCTACTCCTGTGGCCAGTGCACCTGCCTATGTCACCCTCTCAGGTAGTGTGGTGATAGCCAATATCCTGACAATTCCACGCTACTGTGGTACCTGGCGGTAACTAAGGGGGTGGGCAAAGGTGTTGGTGGGATTGTCTGGGATAGTTGACTCAGTCTCTGTGCGTGCCGCCTGAGTTTCGGTCTATCCGGTGTCACCCGTCCAGGTGCCGTGGGAGCTACCCTCTCGGGATTTGGATGCCGTGTCCTTTCTGGCCTAAATGTCCTTTTCCGATTTTGGTTTCCAGATTTAGTCTATGGTGTTGAAGAGCCAGGTTTGTAGTGATTTCCTGAATTTTAGGTGATCTTCAGTGTTTCTTATTTCTTTTGGGATGTTGTTCCAGGTTTTTGCGGCTAAGTGGTAGAAGGAGGTGCCTCCAAGATTTTTCTTAAGGTATGGTTTGAGTTCCAGGCGGATTTCGTTGCTTGATCGGAGGGGTCTCGTTGGTTTGTAGACGGTTATTTTCCTTTGTAGGAATTCTGCTCCTTGTCCGCTGATTGCCCTGTGCGTTATGCACATTGTTTTGAAGGTGATGCGTTTTTTTACTGGGAGCCAGTGTAGTGTTTTTAGGGCTGGAGTGATGTGGTCTCTTCTCGATAGTTTGAGGAGTAGTCTTGCTGCTGCATTTTGGATCCGTTGCAGTTTCTTTAGGAGGTATTCTGGTATTCCGAGGTAGAGGCTGTTTGCATAGTCGATTTTTGACATGATTAGGGCGACGATAGGAACCTATGCAGGTGATGACGCAGTGTGGGTGTGTGCGCCTGCGCCACCTTCACACTTCTTTCTCTGGATCATTCGATGATGGTCGACGAGACGAGCTCCTGCCCTGCCCAGCCCCGCCCAGCAGAGATGGACATTGCCAAAGCTTGCCGGTGGTAAGTACTTCCTGAGTGACTGTTTGGGTCGTGTAACACGGCTCCAACAGTCAGCACTGAAAGACGTGTAGGCACTGTTGGACCGTGTTGGCAACTTGGGGCCTTGTGGCACAAGGCCCGGGCCCGCTAAGATGCACTTGGGCCAAGAACCAAGTTAGCGGGGGCTTGCCTGGGCCTTTCTTTACCCATAGTCCATAGCCCAAGAAAGGCCCAGGCATGCACCATTTACTGAAGCAGTGTTCGCCTGGGCCTTTCTTTACGGCCCATGGCCCCATGGGTAAAGAAAGGCCCAGGCCAGGCCTCAGGGCAAGCGCTGCTGCCAGCTGAGGGTTTTAAGGCCCAGGCACGCTCCGCTTACTGAAGCAGTGCTCGCCTGGGCCTTTCTTTATGGTCCATGGCCCAAGGCTCTTGGGCCGCAGACCATGGGTAAAGAAAGGCCCAGGCCAGGTCGCAGGGCAGGCGCTGCTGCCAAGTGAGGGTTTTAAGGCCCAGGCACGCATCGCTTACTTCTTTGATAAGTTACTTTGAGTTTGAAGGAAGTAAGCAGTGCGCGCCTGGTCCTTGCTTGGCGGTCCGTGGCCCAAGACCCAAAAGTCATGGGATGATCCAAGTGACAGCTCCTGTGGTTGATTGTACAGAAAAAAAGGAGTGCACCTTTTTTATTCACCCAAAAAACGGCTATTCAGCTGCAGATGCAAACGCACACGGGAAATTGAATACATTCAGATCCAAGAAAAATGCACTTTAAAGGGGATTGTTTGTCTTCCTCTGCTCTGAGGTTTTAATCCAAACCGTGACCTGTAATGGTTCTGTGGGGGCTGGAGAAGCCTGCTCCACTTCTGAACATTTTGCACTAAGGAGGCTCGCTGTGACGTTGCCTTTGATATATCTTCTCTGTGTGATTGAAGTTTGCTGCTGTCTGGGGTTGTCCGGATTGGTCCTGTACTTGAGTTCAATATGCCTTGCTGCTGCATCAGCACCCATCAGAAACACTGTGTTGGCCTGCACAGGGCAATGCTTGTTCATTCTCCTCTCGCCAGTCATTCTATGATTTCTCTCCATTGCACTAGTCCTCGATTTCCCTCCAGTAGCTTTCTCTCCTCGCTGCCCTTCAGGGTAAATGGAGCACTCCCAGAATGCCCCAGATGTAGAGATTCACTGCCTGAACATCTGACGCATGAGGGCAGCCCAGGCCCGCTCACCCTTTCCCAACTGCCCGCCCCCAAAGACTGCAGTATGCCATCACTTGACCAGCTGCTAGACACCTATGCACTCGATGCAGGGATACGCTTTAGCCAAGAGAGCTCAATGGGTTAATGTACCTGGAGATCAAGCTTGCAAAAGTTAGGAATTGCCAGGAAGTAGGCCCACTTTGATCCTTGCGGTTAACACACCACAGGTGAAATGAGGAATGTTCCTGGAACACAGGGATGTTCGTGTGCTTAAGGGCATGTGACTGGGATTAGCGTTTGACCAGGGTAATGGTTTGCTCATGAGTGCAAATGCAGGTGGTCCCCCTCAATGCACTTTATGCAGACTTTGAGCATGAGCTCCACTGTATTTGCACTGATGCTAATGTGTTTATGCATGTAAAAATGCACTGTAACTGCACCCCTAAAATCAATTTAGATTATAAAAGAGATGTTCCTTAGTTTCGAGTACACAGGAAGAGGCATATAACATAGACAGTATATTATATCACACGGAGAGTATCAATAACAGGATTGTGGCCCCTGTATTGTAATCCAAAAATGCAGGTTACAATGGACTTTATGCAACACACATCATAAGAGAACCCTTGTAAGGATGATTGAACAATGTATAGTGGAATATATGTAAATTGAAAGTGGGATACCTGGAGCGGAGTGCGCTAATTGACCACTTATAAGGTAAGTATGATAAGTGGATTTAGAAAGCGTCTGTTGAGCTGCGATAGAGGTAGAAAGGTGGTTAACCCCCTACCCACCCTTAGCAAATGGAAGTTTCTGGTTTCTCTCCTCCAGCACGCTCAACGTTTAACTAATAAAGATGATACAAAAATACATCGCTGAGCATCGAATTGGCTGTGATCAGTGCTAAGTTTAATCAGGATAAGTGGTCAAAAACATATTGGGCCTCATTACGACCCTGGCGGTACGGAGTGAACGGCGCCGTAAAAGGTGCCGGCGCCGTTCACTCCGTACCACCGCATTACGAGTTCCCCTCGCGGGACACGGTACGCATGCCTGGTTTTCCCAGGCGTGCGTACCGTGTCCCGCGAGGGGAAGAGGGAGCAAACAACGGGCCATCTTGTTATGGCCCGTTGTTTGCTCCCTCTCCCATTCCCATTCAGCCCTATGGGGCTGAAATGGGAATGGGAAAGGACCGTGTCCGGGTCCTTGGACGGAGGAATTACCGGGCCTTCCAAACTCGGAATGGCCCGGTAAGTCCTCCTTCCGAGGACCCGGACCCCGACGCGATTTCGGCAGCAGCCAGGCCGCCAATAGCGGCATGGTTACCTCCGAACTCGTAATGAGGGCCATTGTCACTGTCTGTGTTACTCACAAAAAAGTACTGTCTCAATAAAGATACTCAAGAGGTTAAAAAAGGGGGTGACCTGTTTGGGTCATGTGTCAATCACAAAAAAACATATAAGAACGTATAAAAAACCATACCAATAAAGCATTTAAAACATAATACTTGACTTACATACAAAAGATAAACAAATTTGAAGCTTGTATTGACTTTGTAATGCTTATATGCGTTGGACTTTAAAATTTTGTGGCAAGTGCGAACTTCAAAACATTAGACCTATTTGAAAATACACAGTATTGAGTCAAACAAAAAGATAAGATATTTGCATCAAACTATAAATGCCTGAAAGCCTGAATCAAACAAAAATACAAGGTATTTGCATCAAACTCTAGATGCCTCAAAGCCGATGTGTTTTTTGATCCATTGGGGTTGTCCTCAGGGCTGGTTAGTCACACTTTCACTGAATACAATACAGTATGTGAACTGGGAGAGTGTGGGGTGTCTTCTTTGTTTGTTTGAAGCTTTGAAATATCTCTGTAGGGAGAGAGGAAGAGTGAAAATTGAGTTGTTTTATGTATTGTGTTAATTCCCATTACATTGATAAGGTAAAAAACATCTAGCCCACAGTGGTCTTGTATAATTAGGCTAGTAAATATAACCTCTCTTCTGTTTAAACAGACTGGTAATACGATTGTTAATAATCCAAATTGGTGCAAGTACCTCGTGGGGCCTGCCCTCTCTAATAATGTTCATTTAGAATGTTGCTGTGTTAAGACACCCATAGTCCAAAAGTCAGAAAGTTGCACTGTATTCCAAAGAACGTACATTACTCAGACCCTCCAGCTTATAGCGATTTTGCGATCCCGCAAAATGCCGCGAAAACGGCCGTTTTGCGCAAAATGCTGCAAAAACAGCCGTTTTGTGCAAAAACAGCATCTTTAAAAAAAATATATATATATTTTTTTTTTACATTTTATTTTAAGTAATCTGCAAAAATTACCGTTTAAAAAAAAATAATACTCAGCGTGCCAGGTTCTGAACTTTTTTTTACACAAGAAATGAAATGCGCTAACACATATCACTTGCGCCCCAAAAAAGTGCAGCCCAATCCACAAGGGACACATGAATGGGCACATTTTATATGCGCGCCCATTCAGATGGCCTTTTTCACCTCCTTCATCAAATAAAGTGGCGTTTCTGTCAATTTAAAAGTGCATCCCTCATTTCCAAGCAAGATGCACTTTTAAATGTGCAGAAATTGTAGGCAACTCTACGCGCATGGGATGTGGGGCTGCCATTGCATGACAGGAGCCCTCATTACAACACCGGCGCTAAACCATGGTGCTATTAGCTCCATGGTTGCTGCCGGTATTGTAACGAGTCCACCATGGTGAAATGGGGAAGTACCACCCCATTCCAAGGTTGGCGGGGCGGTACTTCCCCATTTCACCATGGCCCTTCCCCATTCCCATTTTTGCCCCATAGGGCATAATGGGAATGGGGAAGGCGGTAATTACGGTACCGCAAATTGCGGTACCGTAATTAGCACCAAGGTCCCTTTGCGGGTCCATTCCTTAACGGCTGGTAAAACCAGCCGTTAAGGTGGGAACCAGCAAAGGGACCTCGTAATCAGGCGCTAAGGGATTACCGGTACCGGTACCCTTAACGGTACCGGTAATCCCCTAGCGCCAGGGTCGTAATGAGGCCCAGGGTCTTTCCTGACCCTGTCATGCATTTCTTTTAAGGTATGAACCGCTGCTGTCGCTTGCATTTCTGTTCCTCAAACAGGATAAAAATGCATTTTTTGGGTCGCATTTTACAGCGCAGGCACCTGGAGGGCCTGCCCCTGTGAAAGGCGCTGGGAGCTTGCAGAACACTGCCGGGAGAGTGATTCTGTTCAAAGTACTGGCCATTTTGATGACAAAAATCTGTCGAATGTTACAATTTGACCTATTTCATCCAGTACTATTCGATCGATTTTGATAAATACTGAACATGTGTTGCAGGGGTGTCACCTGCTCCCCATGTTCAGTATTTTTGGTCTAGGGTGGTTGCAGAAGTGTTTTCCCCTTTTTCCTCAAAATTGGAGGTGGGGACAGAAAAAAAAGAAAATAACGAAAAAGGGACCCTGCAGAGTCGGATCCGACCCGCATTCGGGGGACGGATCTGGCACCGCAGGGTTGCAGGGAAAGCGGCAGCGACCAAGCAGTTAAGTAGGGGAGCGGGTGGGGTGGTGGTAAAAGGTACATTTTGGGTTGTTTGGCTGAAGTGCAAATCAATTTGCAGCGAAAGTGACTACGGTCAATTCCGCCGCAAATAATTACACTTCGGTCAAACAACCCAGAACACCATTCAAGGCAGCTGGCCAGCGCACAATTTGCGCACCAGCTCAAGCCTGTGGAAATGCGCTGGTCACCTTTGAGAATAAGGTGACCTGCTCATTTCCAAAAATGGGTTGTCTAAAAATAGCATATCCTCCGTTCTTTTTTTAAATGCCCCATTATTTGAGGAACTGGGTCAAAATCTACATTTAAAGAAAATAAAAAAATGGTTACACTATGAGAGAGAGGGAGAGTGATGGGTGAGATGTGAAGTGATGGGCAAGAAAGCAGAGGGAGAGCAGTGGGTCAGAGGAGGAAGCGCTGCACAAGAGAGCAGAGATAGCAGTGATGCGGTGGGAGAGAAATCTGAGAGTGAGCAGAGGTACAGAAAGTAGAGGGAGCGTGTGGTCAGTGAGCCAGAAAGCATAGAGGAAGCGGTTGGCCAGAAAGAGGCAGTGAGCTGCAGATTGGGAAAAAGGATGAGGGAAGAGTGAGATAGCATGGGAGAAAGGATGCAAGATGCAGAAGCAGCACAAAAGAATGAAGGACTGTATATTGCGGGAGGAATTGTAGTGTGTAAGGTGTGAGTTGGGAGTATGATTTGGAGTGTGGCAGGGGCTGGGCAGTGCAAATTGTGACTTGACAGTGTGACCTAGCACGTGAGTATTTGTATGACAGAGTGAGAGGTGAAGTATTGTAACTTGTAATAGAGAGTTGGTGAGATGTGTGTTGGTGAGAGAGGTGTGTGTGTGTTTGGGGGATTGGAGAACATAGAAGGGGAATATTTTCAGCATTACAATTGATAATGATCAATTTAGTTAATACTATTAAATAGGCATGAACATTAAACCAGAAATGTAGCCAAATCAAACAATGTTCTGCCGTGCCAGAGACATCTGGGACTCTTCCTATTAAATTAATACAAAAGATACATAATAATGATACCCTGGCTCTCTTGTAGCCTTGCACTCTGCCTATTTCCTGCAATGTGGCAATCTTACACCCTCCAGTTAATACAAAATGTCCCGCAACAATGCCGCAATAAATAAAGGTTTGTGCCGCAAAATTTGCCATTTCATGCCGCAAAATTTGCCATTTCATGCCGCAAACTCCTGGAAGGTCTGAATTACCTCTAAGCTAGTTACCCATGGCTAAAGCGCCGTCCGCCAATCACTTGGCAAATTTCATTTTAGTGCGTCCAAAATAGAGCTGGTGTTCAGATTCAACGTTAACACGCACTGGAAATGGCGTCCCCTGTGTAACAAGAAAGTGCCTGTTTAGGGGTTTGCTTGAATTGACTGCAAACTATTTCTCATATCGTTGCTTTATGGTGAGCTTGAGCATTTTTGACCATTTCATCCTATTAAGTTTAACTACACTGTTTATTCCATTCAGAGGTACAGGACATGCGATTAACACTTACCTGCTAAACATCTCTGCGCGCAAGTGCGGTTCCACTGTGCATATTAAAAAGGCTACAAACAAATGCATATGGCATATTAGTGCCTAATCATGTACCTGGACGGAATGAGTAAATTAAATCTGCAACTGAATGTATATATGCATCGAAATGAAGCGTGTGGGTGCTGAATTAGGCAGCATTTTAGTTTACCTTAGTTCTGCCGTTTCGGGAAAAGCAATAATCGCATCATTGTGCGCACATGGTCATTCACTGGCAAAGCGCCGGTCTGCGCTCGTGTTCTCCCTTTCAACCATTGGTGCTGTGGTCATGTGATAAGGCACATGACAAAGCACTGTGGTCACCATAGTAACCTTAAACAGCAGGTTGCTGTTTGATTCACGGAAAAGTTTACTCCCATATGAAACCTTCAAAGGTATATAATGTTAAATGATTAACAGATGGCCCCAGTGAAACAGCAAGGCCCTACAGGCATGTAATGCCTTTTTGACTATTTTAAAAGCATACACACTCGTATGATTGCACCTTGTGACATCATGGTTTCCCCTCACTAGGTACATGTATAGTTTGCTCCATTTATTGCATTTTGTTATAATTATTTATACCAAAGGGTGATACGTCTATTAAGACAGTGTCACACACGTATTACCTACTAATTATGCTCAATACATTGGTGGTTCCCTGCACACGATTTTTTGTTGCCAATTGTTATTATTCTTGGGCGGCTCCACCTGAGATTGTTAGTATTGGTGAAATTAATAGATCTGGGCATTGCAATGCTTAATAATCTACTATTAAATAACATGAGAGCTGTGCATCAAGACATAGCATGATTAATATTGCTACTGCCACTCCATTTATGTCCCATTGTATACTGCTAGCATTAAGAGGCTGGTTGGTGGGCATAGTTTTGCGTGTATTATTGAATATGTGCTTTTCCCATTAAGCGTAACCAATAGGATATACAAATAAATACATTACTGAAACTGGAGATTAGACTTGAAGTTCACAGAAACACATTTAGTTCATGTTCTTGATTGAGGCCAGGTTTTAGACAACATAGTTGGCAAATGGTTCGCGCTTCTAATTTGTGAACTTGTAGCTGTCGGTCTCCACCTCTGGCATGCAGCTTGGCCCGCTTGAGTTCCATGAAACAGATGTCTTTACTGTGGTCTTGTTGGTGTTTGGTTTGCCAGTGTACAGCAAAGGGGAGTTTGGGGTCTTGGTTATTAAGATTCACCAAATGTTCACGTATTCTTATTCGCAACTCCCTAATTGTACTCCCTATGTATATGTTTTTGCATACACAAACAATTCCATATACAAGAACTTCGTTTTGAAGTTAATAAAATCAAGTATTTGCACTTGTAAGCCACCGTGGCACGTGAAAGTCTTAGTAGAAGATAGAGCAAACTTACAGAAGTTACACATTCCACATTTGTAAAACCCTATACAAGGATTGCTCTGCCAGGAGGTCTGTTTCAAGGTGTCAAGCATTAGGAAAGAGGGACTCAATTTGTTCCGCAGAGTGGGTGATTTGGTAAATATAATTCTCAGTTTATTCTCGAAATATATTGGGCAATATCCTTGTCTAGTTTTAAGATATACCAGTGTTTCTTCAACATATTGGGCCTCATTACGACCCAGGCGCTGGACCATGGTGCTATTAGCACCATGGTCCATGCCGGTCTCCGGCATGGTGGATGCCGTAATTACCGCCCCATCACAAGTTTGGCGGGGCGGTAATTCCCCATTCACCATTTGCCCTTCCCCCATTCCCATTTTGCCCCATAGGGCCTAATGGGGATGGGGAAGGCGCTAATTACGGCACCGTAAATTACGGTTGCCGTAATTAGCTCCAAGGTCCCTTAGCGGGTTGGATTTTAACGCCTGCAAAAAGCAGGCGTTAAAGCCTCCAACCCGCTAAGGGACCTTGTAATCAGGCGCTAATGGTTTAACGGTGCAGACGCTCTTAACAGCGCCGTTAAACCATTAGCGCCAGGGTCGTAATGAGGCCCATTCTATATGGTGCTACTGTCACTAGAGTATTTGGTAATGAAATTAACATACTCTGGAAATTCTCTTCTGGTCAGCTTCTCCGTATCGAATAACTGGTTACAATCTACCTCATTGGTAGTACTCTGAGCTTGTACAATTATTTTTGTAGAGCAAACTCTTTCCTTAAATCTGGCCCCGATTAACTTACATTCTACTGCATAACTATCATTTGTACTGCAATTACGACGTGCTCGTAAGTACTCCCCTTTCGGTACTTTATTAATCGTGATTCTTTTGTGACTGCTTGATGCATGAAGAATGGCATTTGCTGCTGCTTCTTTCCTGTGTGTAAAAGTATGAATTGAATTTGACTCAATGTTTATGTAAAGATCCAAAAACACTATGGGGGTAATTCATAGAATTGAGTGCAAAAGCAGCGCACGCGGGCAGCGCACAGAGGGAGCATGCGCCAGCGTGCGCCAGCCATGTGCGCTAAACAGCATTCTGGCACACGTGTATTCATGGACTTCCCAAGCCATTTTGAGATGTGGCGCAGCGAACATCCCGCAGCGCCAGTTACGCCCCTAAGAACGCCCGTTGTGCAAGGAAAAGCCATCGAAATCCCCAATACGGCGCAAAGGACTGCGCTAACCCGGGACCAGTTTACAGGTCCGCTACACTGTAATCGCGTGAAAAACTACGCGTACCCCACTCACGGCAGCCAAAATGCATGAAAATGTACTCGTGTACCCCCTTCAATACGGGTACCCCGCTCGCGGCAGCCAAAACATGTGAAAATCTCTCCACACACCCCCTTCGATACACATACACTGCTCGTTACAGCCAAAACGTGTGGAAATCAACTTGCGCACCCTCTTGAATATGCGTACTCCGCCTGCGGCAGGCAAATTGCGTGAAAAATATCCCCACTGTGGTGTGGGCTGCCTGCGGGTCATGGCCAGGGGTGATGGGATGCCTGCAGGTCATGGTTAGGGTGAATGGGCTACCTGGGGGGCATGCCCAGGGGATATAGTGTGGTCCCATGTAGTGTGGGCTGCCTGCGGGTCATGGTCAGGGATGATGGGCTGTGTCATGCATCCATGGCGTTTACCAGTCACTCACACACTACTCAGACTCATGGACATGTACACCATGCATATCCATGACAGCAGCACCCATCTCTCATACCCCAAACATGTCCAAGTACAGACACAGGCATGCATACACGTGTAAATTTGGCATGCTGCTCTGCATGATGCATTGTGACACATACACCATCCATGTGGGTCACGCCTGACTGCACTCACATGCAGCACCATCATGTCCCTGCACACACACATCCACACATGGCCCATGTCACACATACAGCCAAATAGCTAACTAACACCACACTGCAACATGCACTGTTTCACACGGCAATGCATGGGCACTTACCGCTCGACTCCAGACAGGCCTGCATCCTGAGGATCTGGTGGTGAAGCACTGGTGAATGCACTCCAGGACCCTCATCTGCTGGGTGGTAAGCTGGCCCTGGCGCCCCACTGCATCCGCTGCGTCTAAGAGGCGCCGGGCCTTCTTGAGGGTCCTGGACTTGTAGTCCTCCCAGCATTTCTTTACGTGTTTTATGTTGTCCATCCAGATCCTCCTACGGCCTTCCTTGTCGGCGAGCAATGGTGAGCAGAGGGCATCATAATGCCCCAGGACTTGCTCCACCAGGGTGCCAACTTCATTGGCAGTGAAGCTGGCAGCCCTCTGCCTCTCTGCTTGGGGGTTGCCACTCGTACTGGATGGTGTTGGTTCGGACATGGCAACCCCCGAGGCAGGTGTGGGTGGGCAACTGGGTCCTGGTTCTGGGCTGTGGAGCGATGGTACACCAGTTGGGAGTCTTCTGTTCCAGCAGGGCTGGTCACAGCAACTGGACCCCTGCAGATGGCTGATGTGCAGGCACCAAATGGCAGGGCACTGTTGGCAGCAGGCAGCAGCAGATGGCTTGTAGGAGGCTCCCTGGGACTCTGGGGGGCAGGAAAATGGCCTTCTGGGCAGGAGCATGGTCTTCAGTGTGTTGTCACATTAACAGCTTGATGCGGAGTGATTTGGCACGTGAAAAAACAGCACGTCAGTGTGAAATTCGAAAAAAAGGCGCTTAGCGCGTATGCATGTAAGTGACATGACGCGCATGGGCGTTTCCCTCGGCACGGGTGCATAGTGAATCCACACGTGAAAAAACAGCACGACAGAGTGAAATTCGAAAAAAGGTCATTAGTGCGTTAGCGCGTAAGTGACGTGGCACGCATGGGCATTTCTCTGGGCAGGGGTTAAAGGTCCATGTAGGACGCCATTTCCTTGTATGTGCTTTTTGTGGATAGCGAGTGGGTGATTCTTGTACTTCTTTTCGGTTCACACGCGATTACTTCAAGGAAGTGGAGTTTCAATGATGTGGAACTAGACGCACTTGTGGGCTACGTTTCGGCACATGGCCACAACATGCTGGTGACTGCAGGGTGCAAGACTACGACTGGTCAAAGTAGGGCCCACTGGCAGTGCATCGAGGACCAGATTAGTTCCCTTTGATTTGTGATGCGCACAGCTGATGATTGCTCAAAGCGATGGAATGACCTCAAACGCCGAACAAAAAACAAGCTGGCTTCCAATTATGCCTCTACTTTGGTGACTGGCAGTGGGTCTCCACCAGAGGAGGATGAACTCACAGAACATGTGGCAATCGCTGGAGGGTTCATCGCAGAGGATCAGATCCAAGGCGTGAGAGACCTACCAGATTTTGAGGCAATTGGCCTCATTCCGAGATTGGTGGTAGTCATGGTGCTATTTGCTCCATGACTGCCTCCAATAATGGGTCCGGCACTGTTGTTGTTCAATGGGGACTTACCGGTGTAGTCCGACCCTGGCGGGACTGGTAAGTCCCCATTGAACAAAGCATTCCCCATTCCCATTTGAGCCCCCATAGGGCTCAATGGGAATGGGGAATGCGCTAATAACGGGCTTGCGACTTGCAAGCCCGTTATTAGCGCCCTGGTCGCTTAGCGGGACCCGTAAGGGACATGTGGTCGGATCACACGTTCCTTACGGTCCCCGCCAAGGATTGGAAAAGGGCGGTAAGGGATTACTGGCACCAGTCTCCTTACCGGTGCCCGGTATCTCATACCACCCACCTTGTAATGAGGCCCAATGTCCGGTGAGTGGCCATGGATGTGTGTCCAGACCATGTGTATGTTGCTTGGGTGATGTGTTCTGATTGAGTGCCAGGTCAGGCTGTGTAGTCATGACTGCTATATGTGACCCATGTGGTGCCTCCCAACCATCCCCCACCCTTAGGTTTGGGTTTCACAGTATCCCTACTGACCGCTGAAAACACTTTGCACATAATGACTGTACTTGCCCTTCAACTGGCATCATGCCACAAAATTCTTAATAGTGTTTTTCTTTTCATTCTGCCTGATTGATGGAATCATTTGCATGATAAACACACATTTTTGTGCCGTTCTGCCCCAAATTCAACATACTTCAGACATAGATTTCACCCCACAATTCCGCACATATGTTAAATTTTAATGGAATGATTTCATCAATCAGGCTGATTGACGTTTGTGCACCTACACATGCACTGCACCCGATCACTTCGGAGCCCTGTTTGAATGTTCAACATGTGCAACGATGATGATATGCACAGCATTGTAACCGAAGCTGTACTACAACTTTGCGCAGTAATGTAACCTAAGCTTAACAACCCTCTTGATGCCTTTGCGCCCTGATATCTTTGGGTCTGGTGTGCACAAACAAACAAACAAACAAGCAACATGACAATTGACTTGTGTCATGTCCACGTGACCTACCATTGATGTATCCATGTGCCTCCCATCACTGTATAGGTAAACACTGGCGTTGTTGCAGCGTGTAATACGCGTATTTTGTCACACTCCTTTGCATGTTCTATTTGATGATGTGCGTCTCACATGAATGGGGGACAGTACTGATTTACTACCATCTGGGTGTCTTTGTCAATTCTGCCATGGCTATGCTACGTGCCATCTGTGTGCTGGTATGTGTCATGTTTGTGGATTTTCCATGCCACTCACAGACTAATGTGTGATGCAGGTGCTATGCACCATGCAGCACATGTGTTGCTTTTCCATTTTTGGAGTCCTCAGTGTCTACTTTTAGGGTCCCCTTCCACTTTATTGCCAGTGCATGCCTGCCAGAGTTTGTGTCATGTGTGACATGTCTAATTAATGTATTTGATGTGTACATTGATGCCTGTGTGTGTCGGCTATGCTGCTCATGCCTGTCTTCATTACTTTTCATTTATTTTTGTGCAGGGGCAGGAGTGCTCAGAGAACCAACCAGGCACCAGTGGAGGACGTGGGGTGGTGGTGCAGGAAAATCCATTAGTCCTACAGACCATCCGGTCCATGGGTGCCTCTGGGTACACCTCCGATGACCTCTATGGCTCAGGTGCTGAATCAGACATTGAGACAAATGTCCCGTCGCAGGTGAGTGTTTCTAGCCGTGATGCTGTTCTGTCCAACGCACCTGCACTGGGGGTAGATCCCTCAATTTAAGACATTCAGTGTTGGAATGTCCGCCTGTGGCGGTTTATAGATGCAGGGTCACACTCCACTATATTTGCTCCTGTTCCTGGGCCAGCAGATCAAAGGAGGAATGCAGTCCTGCAGCCTCAGACAGTGCCAGCACAGCAACGTGCACATCACCATGGGCCTAACAGGTGTGGTGTCCGCCAACACGGTGGCCGTGTGCCACCAGGCAATACTGTGTGGGAGAACTCCATGTATACTATTGCAGCACAACAGGGGGCATTGTGTGAGATGATGGCTCAGGCCGTGGATAGGGTGGCCACTTCCATTCTCCCTGCAGAAAAGCAGGTGGAGCTCCAGCAGCAGGCAACAGAGTCCACGTGCCGCCCCCACAGGGAGGACATGTTGGCATCCAACAGGGACCGACGGGCTGAACTGGAGACTTTGCACACAGCCATATCTGCAGAGTCTCCACAGGGATGCCCCGAGGTTAGAACACAGGTCCCTCAGAGATACTCTGGGTGCACTAGAGGTGTCCCAGAGTACAAGGTACAGAGTACAAGGTCAGAACAGCAGCTGGAGCAGCTAACACGCACAATCTCAGCTGAGCTCCAGGCAACCCGTGAGGAGATCCGGGCATCACGTAAGGCCTTGCAGGCAGAATACTGTGCTACCCGTGAGGTGCTACATGGGGATCTCCAGACCATCATCCTGCAAAATCAAACCTTTCAGGCCCCCATGCTTGCTGCCATGGAGGAGCATGCCAGGGCTTTGCATGGTCTGCCTTCCATTCCATGTACACATTCTAATGTACCACCAGAGGATGACGACAGCGACGGCAGTTCTCCCACTATCAGGTAGCGGTGCAGGCCATGAGCCCATGGAGGGTATTTTTTTCTCAACATCCACGCATGTGGCTGATGGGGTGCACCCTGTACCTCCTCCTTCCTGGGTGTTCCCCCCCACTGGTCGACCCATGGCCATTTTTGATTTTGATTTTTGATTTTTCTTTTAATTTTTTTTAGATTTTTCATTTTTCTTTTTGATTTTTATTTTTATTTTTAATTTTTAAATGTTTTTCTTTTTCATTTTTGATTTTGATTTTTAATTTTAATTTTTATTTCGAATTTGTATTTTGGGATTTTCTTTTTTCTTTTCGATTTTTGAGTTTCTTTTTTCATTTTCATTTTCTTTTCATATTTTATTAGAAATGTTATTTTTGATTTTTCATTTGAATGTTTAAGTTTTCATTTTCATTTTCATTTTATTTTCATTTTTCATTTTCATTTTTTATTTTTGTTTTCCTTTTCTGTTAATAACTTTTTTTTCAGATTGTACATTCATGGTGCAGTGTGTTGCTTTGTGTTCACCCGTAGGCATCCACTGTATGTTCCAGCTGGGCCCATGCATGCTTGTCCTGTGTTTGTGTTTGAAATTTGGGGTCCTGACACATATGTCACTCCTGCTTCCCCTTTCCATGGGCTCGCAAGGGTGTCACCATGTGACAGTAACTTACACAGAGGCATTGGGCTTCCATAAGTTGAGTGGGTAGCCTGTAAGTCCAAACTGTGTATACACCCATAGTGGGGATTGCCGATGATTTCTCTACTGCATGGTTGATTTGTATATTGTATTATATACTGGCCATTATGCATATTTGCATGTAGCTTCTTCATGTCTTAACTTGCCTGTCTCCATTGCAGATACAGTTCATGTTGTATGCAGTACACTGCCACATTTACCTACCAGCAACACACTGGAGATGAAAGGGGTCGATGTGCTGTCTTTGTCAGGTTGTGTCACTTGCACTATTGTGATTGCTTACTGTCATACCTTGCCACTGTTGGGTCCTGTATTAATGTTTTGTCTTGCTGGTAAGTATTTGTTCATATGTGTTGTTTCTTTTTCATTGTTGAGAGGGAATTATCTCTGGCCTGTTTCAATTTGGGACGGAGCACTTTGTGACACTTGTGTCATGTGTTGTGCATTCATTTGGTTGCTTTGACATTGCATGCCATGCCATGTTGTCTTGGGCAGCTGAGATGGAGTTTGGGAGGGGTTGGGTGACATACCAGTATTTGGGTGTACTTTTTTGAAAGGGGGTAGTCCTTCATGCTGCATGAATGTGTGCCTTTTACTGAAACAGCATTGGGTCTGTTTAAGTAGCTAGGGATGCACACAATGTAGCACTTGGAGGAAAACAATCTTAGGGTTGTATGGTTGTGACAGTTGACTGTCCCTTTTGTCATCATCATCAATTGTCAGCTGGTATGTGCCAGGCCTGTGTGCACTCCGCAGGGGTGGGATTTTAGGTGAAAAAATGTGCCATAAACTGGGTTCGGGCTGCCTCACCACGTGCCCGTTCCCCTCCCATGCGCAGCAGCCGTGCATGTGGTTGGGGATGTGTGGGCACCACCATGTCCACCGGCACGCCCCACCGGGTTGCAACATTGTGCAGGACACATGCTGCCACTATGATCCTGCACACTACTGGGGCGCATATAGCAGCTGGCCACCAGAGCGGTCAAGGGAGCGAAAACGTGACTTCAGTACTCTGAATGTGCACTCCACTGTGCCCCGGGTTGCAATATAGGCTGTGTTGTATCTTACCTGGGGTGGTGTGTTGGGGTTCCGTATTGGCGTCATCACGCAGGTGCTCAGAGGGTAGGCACTGTCCCCTGGGGAGATGATAATGGTTGTCATTAGTTGGGTTTTGTCATTTGGCAGTGTCTGACATGCATGCATGTGCAGAGGCATTTCTACTAACCAATGAGCCATGTGTCGCCATGCCTCCCAGCTTCCAGGTCCCGGTTTAGGGGTGACATTCTGAATATGAAACTATCATGACTGGACCCCGGATAGTTGGCATATGCAGAGGTGATGATTCCCTTGGCATCACATACAACCTGCACGTTGATGGAGGCCAGTGCTTGTGGTTTCGATAGATGTGCTCAGTTGCCCTCGGAGGACGTAGAGCCACATGGGTGCAATCAATGGCACCTAGCACTTTGGGGAAGTGTGCCACCCCGTAAAAGTCCTGGACCACGGCCTGCCTTTCTGCGTGTGTTCTGGGCATGTATACGTGCCTGCGGACTGAGGGGCGTGCAGTCATGATCACCAACACCTGGTGTAGGCAGCATGACTGCGTGGCCTGTGAGACGCCCCCAACTATGGCACTTGTCCATTGAAATGACCCAGTAGCCAGGAAATGCAGTACATTGAGCACCTTTGTCAAGGGGCTCAGTGCTTGGGAGCACAGGGTGGGTGATGTGAGGTCATCCTCCCACTCAGCAACCAGTTCTAGGATAATTTGGGGTGGAAACCTCTACCTTCCATAGACCTAGTCATCAGGCATCCCAAAACGTCAGATCCGGGGAAAAAAAATGCAGGGCCTGGCTATCCTCCTCTTCCTGCAGTGTCCCATGACCACTGCTGCAAGAATATATTCATTGTAGCGTATGAGCTTGTTTGTTGTTTGCGTGCACTTTTTTGCTGCACGGGGCTGCTTACGCCTGCTTCCTGCTGGCTTACGTGTTTCCGGATTAGCATGTCTTTTGTGGCACGCTGGATTCCTCTGTTCGATTCCATGAATTTGTATTGTTAGCGTGCTTGTGGGCGTTGCTAGGATTTAGCAGCGGTACTTCCCCCGTAACACCCACATTTTCACGTGTTGTTCCCCATTCCGTGTGTTCCTCCGCCTTTTTAGGTGTGTGCGCTTCCCTGTGTGCGCCTTCACTGGGTGTCTCGCGCACAGCCTTCAGGATGCCGCAATGATGTGTGCAACACATGTGGATTCAGCGCAAATCTCAGGTAAGCCACGCCTGCACATCTCAGGTGAATCCACAAACGCCTGCATGCGCGGCTTTCGCACACGTGCGCTGCGATTTTCACGCTTACACTCCCCTTTTCAGCGCACATTAATTCCATGAATTACCTTGTATGTGTGTGTCATGTATCTGGCCTCTGAATTTTATAACTAAATCGTTTTGCTTAAGATATTGGGCCTCATTACACGGATGGCGCTAAGGAATTACCGGCACCGGTAAGGGCACCGGTGCCGGTAATCCCTTAGCGCCATACTACGAGGTCCCTCAGCGGGTCCCGTCCTTAACGTGTGGCCACACGTTAAGGAAGGGACCCGCTGAGGGACTTCAGGGCAAATAACGGTACGGCTATTAGCGGTACCGTTATTTGCTCCTTCCCCATTCCCATTGAGCCCTATAGGGGCTCAAATGGGAATGGGGAAGGGCCTTGGTGAATGGGGAATTACCGCCCCGCCAACCTTGGAATGGGGCGGTAATTCCCCCATTCACCAAGGCGGAATCGGTAAAATATGCCGTCCATGTAATGAGCCCCATTGTAAAAAAGAGTCAAATCTCTCTCGGGAACCTTGCCAGATAAGCAGCACATCATCGATGTACCTTTACCACGTGTGTATTTCTCTTGTGAATTACTTGGCCTGATAAATATGTGTATGTTCAAAGTAGGCCATAAACAGATTAGCTAACAAACGGGTGTATTTAGCGCCCATGGCGATTCCACTAGTTTGGCTGATAGTATTGTTTATTGAAGATGAATTGATTGTGACTAAGTGTGAATTGTAGAAAACTTTTAATCATTTGAACATGTCTAAAATATGAAGCTGAACAGGTTCTGAAAGAAAAATCTATGGTGTCAAATACTAACTGATGTTGGATGGAAGCATACAATGCTTTGACATCTAAGGTGGCTAGGTAAAATTGCGGCGGCCATGCTATTTGCTTCAGAATGTTGAGTGTGTGTGGCATCCTTGAGATAGACTAGGATAAGCAGCACTATTTCCTTAATGGCTGAATCTATATATTCAGCGAGACCTTCTGTTGCCCCCTCCCTGGCCGCTCATAATCGGTCACACTGAGGGTAAATGTTCAAAGGCTTTATGCACCTTTGACAAGAGATAAATATTTGGCATGAGAGGTTTAGCTCTGACAAGGAAAGATTTTTCTTGTTCTGTTAGTAATTCCTGAGAGTACCAGTACTGAACTAGTGACTGGAGTTCAGTTACTGTATTAGTTGTTGTATTAGCATTTAGTTTCCTATTGCCTCCTGGGGTTGAAAGATGTTCATTCGTCATTTGAATATAATCTTGTTTGTTGAGGACAACAATGTTGCCCCCCTTGTCAGCGTCTTTGATAGTGATGAATGTATCTTCTGCCAATTCTCGCTATTTTTTCTTGCTTGGTTAAGTTGTTTTTTTTGCTACAAAAACCTATAATTTTTCCATCGATGTGTTCATGTATGTCATTAGAGAATGCCTGATCAAATATATCTATTACATTTTCAGTAGTAGAAGATGGCATGAATTTTTAACGTAGCCTGTGTTCATGCATATCGATGTTTCTCTGATGTATACCCAACTCGCTTTGGATTTCCAGATTAGATTTAGATAAGTGTTCCTCTAAATTTATCAGCACATAAATATTCTCAATCTCTTGAATAGTAAATTTGATGGGGGTTTGCTGTCTGATCTCCAGTTCATACGTAACTGTTCTGTTGTGAAAAAAATGTTTTTATTTTATTTTCCTAGAGAACTTGTACAGGTCAATTTGGACTTCTGTCATATCCGATGGTGAGGTGAGGGCAAAGGAGAGTCCATAGTTCAAGAGTGTATCCTGTCCGATAAGTTTATCGCCATGTTTTGAGGACGGGTTTGATCGCTAAGTTCCTTGCTCTTGACCTGGGGGTGGTTGTAATATTTGGCCCTAAAGGGGCCCGAAAACGTACTTGTTTAATGGGCTAAACATAGGAAGACTGGTTGCCCTTTTTGTATCTTTTGATATCAGCCAGAAAACCTCTCCTATTGTGCTTGGATCTACTAATATCAGATGATGTGTCTTCTCCTTCTTGTGGGGTGTTTCCCTCTTCCACTTCAGAATCTGCATCTGAAGTTGGCGGTGTGCCAGTTGGTGTTTTAACAAGACTGCTATCACCATCATATTTAGACTGAAAAGTGTATACACGATCACTGTGAAAGTCTCTTTCATCTCTGTAGATTTTGCCGAAAGTTTCGCATTTTGATTTCGTCCTGATACTCATTTAGTATGGAATACATTTTGTCATAGTTTTTGTCTTTGGTGGCCACCGGGTTCTTCATAGCTTCAATTTCCTTTTTAACCAAATCAATTTCTTTAGTTACTCGTGCATGCTCCCGTTCCGCATGGATAATAAGTAACTTAATTCTACGTTCCGAACTGATGGTAATGTTCCCCTCCCATTCAGCAGCTAGGTCAGGGTCTTCAACATTGGTGAAGTCTGGGAATATTAAAATGCTCAAACCTTGTGGTATAATGTTCTGTTTCAGTTTTTGAGGGAAGCCTGTTCACAGAATTTGTTGATTTCCCATTTGCATAGGCGCTCTAGCTTAATGAATTTATGAACCAACCTCTGTGGTGACATACCTCTGCTTTTGAAGGCATTACTCTCTGTGCCTCATGGTGCAAAAAGGGCTGTACAGTCTTCCTCACAGTTGGGAAGGTAATTTGCCATAGTAAATGATAAATCAGGCGTGCTCTGGCTGCACACCCCTATGTAAGTAATCATATGAGTTAAAAGTGGGGTACCTGGAGCGGAGTGCGCTAATTGACTACTTATAAGGTAAGTGGATTTAGAAAATGTCTGTTGAGCTGCGATAGAGGTAGAAAGGTGGTTAACCCCTACCCACCCTTAGCAAATGGAAGTTTCTGGTTTTCCTCCTCTGGCGCGCTCAACATTTAACTAATAAAGATGTTACAAAAATACATCGCTGAGCATCGAATTGCCTGTGGTCAGTGCTAAGTTTAATCAGGATAAGTGGTCAAAAACATATTGTCACTGTCTCTGTTACTCACACAAAAGTACTGAGGACGACCTGTTTGGATCATGTCTCGATCACAAAAACATATAAAACATATAAGAACATATGAAAAACCATACCAATAAAGCTTTTAAAACATAACACTTGACTTACATACAAAAGATAAACAAATTTGAAGCTTGTATTGACTTGGTAATGCCTATATGCGTTGCACTTTAACATTTTGAGGCAAGTGCGAACCGCAAAACTATAGACCTATCTGAAAATACATATTATTGAGTCAAACAAAAATACAAGATATTTGCATCAAACTCTAGATGCCTGAAAGTCTGAATCAAACAAAAATAAAAGATATTTGCATCAAACTCTAGATGCCTGAAAGCTGACACGTGTTTCAACCCATTGGGGTCGTCAACAAGGCTGGTTAGTCACTGTTAGGGAGAATTCTCAGAAATGTGCTAATTCCCTTAAATTTTGCTGGATTTTGAGGACTTGATTTTTTTTTTTACCTGGCAAGAGTGTGAGCCTTTTGTCCCACTCTTTCATGTGTTTTGATGTGTGTTTTACATTTGTGTTCTCTGATTATGGAATTTTATAGGCATCATATTTTCATGTGTGTTACCCAGCACCCTCAGTGCAGTGAGACAGGGATGTCTTTTAGACTTCCCAAAGGTTTAGAAATCTGCTCTGGGATGAACTACTGTTTCCCAGAGAATGTAAAGTGAAATTGACTTTACTAGTCTTTTCCACATTCCTAGACCCAGCACACACCATCTTACAATGGAGTGCTGGAGGGGTCACCTAGTATCCCCTGTGTCTAAACACTCATGTAGCAGTCAAATGCTACCCGTTCCTATTGAAAAGGCTGGTGGCAGTGGTTTTACAATGAACTAGCATGATTTTTCCTACCCGCGAAGACCGGTATCTAAAAATCACGGGAGCCATGTTTTTCAAGATGGTGCCTTAAGCCCCTTTGTTTAAACAGGTCCCGGTCTTCTTTTTTTGCCATTTCTTTTTGGAAATATCCTTATAGTGTTTGTCTCTGCACACCAAACCAGGTTTGGTCCCTTTGTTCGTGTACCTTTGGCGGACTTCAGGACTGAAGTCTGCCCTTGGCGTCTGAGTGTCTGGAGTGGGCAGGAAGTGAGGGAGGTGCCCGAAACTCCCTGTGTTTAGTCTCCTAGGAGACCCAAATTCACTCTGGCATGATTGGTTGGCTGACTGTCCGGCAAGGACAGCCACCCTGCTGGGTGAGTGACAGCTAGGCTGCAATGAAAAGGAGAAAACTGTTTAAAAGGTGAATGTCCCGGACTAGAAGACAGAGTCGACCACTGGAATGAAAGAACCGAAGACGAGCTGGAAGAGGACAGCAGCTGCAACCAGTGGACCGTTGGTTTGCCCGGTGAAGCCCTGCTGCAGGTCCGAATTGCCAACTCCATTCGACAGAGAAGCTCCTTCAAGGACAGCTTCTTCCTTTGAGTTGGTGGGACCAATCAACTCATAAGACACCTGGATACCATTCTCAAGGCTGGTTAGGTTTAACCAGGGAGAGGTACACCAGTTTGTGTTCTTGAATCTACAGCTACTTGAGCTGAAGTGACTCCATTTTGTTTGCTTTCTTCAACGATCCCATGCAGTGCAGGAATCCCCCGACATCCTCCCTCTTGTCCCAATGTCTGAGGCTCAGGGACAGCGAGATCTGCAGGAACTGCCAGGAACCACGACTTCAGCAACATTTGTTTTATTCATACCAAGGTACTGTGTCGACCCGATTGGGAGAACGCCACTCCCGTGGTGAAAGTTCGTGAAACTTTCCCAACTTGCAGGCCTAATCAGCTTGTGACCACACAAATGATTCCTTTTCGCCTAAACTACTTCTGAGAACTTTTGCAAAGACTTTGCCATTTGATAACGCAACTGCTCTTTCCTATCCAGAACACTAGCCCATTGACTTTGGCCTGGCCTATTGACTTGAATTGAACTATTCTGGTGAACTGAAACTATTTGCACTGCCTAGAAAGTATATATAATCTATTCTACTTACTTGTGTCCTTTTTGCTCACTGCTAAGTAACTGAACTGCCATTTGGCTCCTTTTTCAAGAAGCTCAAACTGTCTCAAAAACTTATTTTCGTATTGAAGTGTATTGGTCTATAATATTAAGTTGCCTTCTTCTAGTGAAATGTTTTATAAATGATTGTGTAAATAAATGAATCAGTGTATTACCAAGAAACCTTGAGTATAAGGGCCTCATTACGACTTTGGCGGTAGCCATGCCGATATTGGTGGCATGGCTGCCGCCGAAATCGGGTCTGGATTCCCAGAATGGGGAATTACTGGGCCATTCCGAGTTTGGAGGGCCCGGTAATTCCTCCCTCCAGGAATCCGGGCCCGGACCTTCCCCATTCCCATCTGAGCCCTCATAGGGGAATGGGAGAGGGTGCAAACAACAGGCCGATTACAAGCGGCCCGTTGTTTGCTCCCTCTTCCCCTAGCGGACCCCGTAAGGATACCTGGTTTGACCAGGCGTTACTTACCTTAAATCTGGCCTGGATTAACTTACATTCTATTGCATAACCATCATTTGTACTGCAATTACGACATGCTCGTAAGAACTCCCCTTTTGGTCCATTATTAATCACACTTCTTTTGTGACTGCTTGATGCATGAGGAATGGCATTTGCTGCTGTTTCTTTCCTGTGTGTAAATGTCTGAATTGAATTTGACTCAATGTTGATGTGAAGAGCCAAAACACTATCAAGCCGATTCATGGAATAAATGTGCGCCGAAAATCCCGGCGCAGAGGGGCCAATGCGTGCGCTGCGCCGAAAATCAGCGCAAAGCGCAGGGAAACCAGCGCACGTCGATTCATGGAAGTCCCTGCGCAAGAAAAGCAGAGGACGTGCGCGGAAAAAACGCGCGGCGCAGGCCGGCGCACAGGTCAACCAACGTCGTGCGCCACGGCCACTGCGCCATCACTCCGAGCGCAGCGCACAGCTCTAAAGTAGGCGGGACACAGGGCGGGACACTCGGAATGGGGAATAAAATGGGGCACAACACTCGGAATGGGGAAGAATGTGGGCGGCACGGGGAAAGTTCAGGAGGCAAGTGCGCGGAACGCCCACACGCTCGCATACAACACGTATTCATGGAATAGAATAGGGCAAAAAAGCGCACGCTCAAAGCAGCGCACAGGCACAAACAGGCACAAACACGACCGCCACAAGAAAGCAGGCGGTAGCGTGTCTGCGCCTGCAAGAAATGTGCGCTAAAAGGCGCGCCAACAAATAGCACCTATATACAGACATGACCAATGTACAATACTGTTGCCCTCCAGGACAAATGACGTACAAAGGGGTACCCACAAACACAGACACGCGCAGAGAGAAAAAATAAACGTGTGCGTGCATACCGGGGTGCGCGGTAAGTTCCACACGCGATATGGGCGGGTACGTGGATTGCAGGGGTGCGCGGGAAGTTCCACACGCGATATGGCAGGGAACGTGGATTCGAGGGGTGCGCGGGAAGTTGCACACGCGAAATGGCAGGGAACGTGGATTCGAGGGGTGCGCGGGAAGTTCCACACGCGATATGGCAGGGAACGTGGAATCGAGGGGTGCGCGGGAAGTTGCACACGCGAAATGGCCGGGTACGTGGATTGCAGGGGTGCGCGGGAAGTTCCACACGCGATATGGCAGGGAACGTGGATTCGAGGGGTGCGCGGGAAGTTGCACACGCGAAATGGCCGGGTACGTGGATAGCAGGGGTGCGCGGGAAGTTCCACACGCGATATGGCAGGGAACGTGGAATCGAGGGGTGCGCGGGAAGTTGCACACGCGAAATGGCCGGGTACGTGGATTGCAGGGGTGCGCGGGAAGTTCCACACGCGATATGGCAGGGAACGTGGATTCGAGGGGTGCGCGGGAAGTTGCACACGCGAAATGGCCGGGTACGTGGATAGCAGGGGTGCGCGGGAAGTTCCACACGCGATATGGCAGGGAACGTGGATTCGAGGGGTGCGCGGGAAGTTGCACACGCGAAATGGCCGGGTACGTGGATTGCAGGAGTGCGCGGGAAGTTGCACACGCGAAATGGCCGGGTACGTGGATTGCAGGAGTGCGCGGGAAGTTGCACACGCGAAATGGCCGGGTACGTGGATTGCAGGGTTGCGCGGGAAGTTGCACACGCGAAATGGCCGGGTACGTGGATTTCAGGGGTGCGCGGGAAGTCCCACACGCGAAATGGCCGGGTACGTGGATTGCAGGAGTGCGCGGGAAGTTGCACACGCGAAATGGCCGGGTACGTGGATTTCAGGGGTGCGCGGGAAGTCCCACACGCGAAATGGCCGGGTACGTGGATTGCAGGAGTGCGCGGGAAGTTGCACACGCGAAATGGCCGGGTACGTGGATTGCAGGGGTGCGCGGGAAGTTCCACACGCGATATGGCAGGGAACGTGGATTCGAGGGGTGCGCGGGAAGTTGCACACGCGAAATGGCCGGGTACGTGGATAGCAGGGGTGCGCGGGAAGTTCCACACGCGATATGGCAGGGAACGTGGATTCGAGGGGTGCGCGGGAAGTTGCACACGCGAAATGGCCGGGTACGTGGATTGCAGGAGTGCGCGGGAAGTTGCACACGCGAAATGGCCGGGTACGTGGATTGCAGGAGTGCGCGGGAAGTTGCACACGCGAAATGGCCGGGTACGTGGATTGCAGGGGTGCGCGGGAAGTTGCACACGCGAAATGGCCGGGTACGTGGATTTCAGGGGTGCGCGGGAAGTCCCACACGCGAAATGGCCGGGTACGTGGATTGCAGGAGTGCGCGGGAAGTTGCACACGCGAAATGGCCGGGTACGTGGATTTCAGGGGTGCGCGGGAAGTCCCACACGCGAAATGGCCGGGTACGTGGATTGCAGGAGTGCGCGGGAAGTTGCACACGCGAAATGGCCGGGTACGTGGATTGCAGGAGTGCGCGGGAAGTTGCACACGCGAAATGGCCGGGTACGTGGATTGCAGGGGTGCGTGGGAAGTTGCACACGCGAAATGGCCGGGTACGTGGATTTCAGGGGTGCGCGGGAAGTCCCACACGCGAAATGGCCGGGTACGTGGATTGCAGGAGTGCGCGGGAAGTTGCACACGCGAAATGGGCGGGTACGTGGATTGCAGGGGTGCGCGGGAAGTTCCACACGCGATATGGCAGGGAACGTGGAATCGAGGGGTGCGCGGGAAGTCCCACACGCGAAATGGCCGGGTACGTGGATTTCAGGGGTGCGCGGGAAGTCCCACACGCGAAATGGCCGGGTACGTGGATTTCAGGGGTGCGCGGGAAGTCCCACACGCGATTTGGCTGTGTGCTCCCAGGCATTACCTGTACACCCTCCACGGCCCCTGCAGGCAGCACACACCACAGGGAACTACCCTGCACACCTGCTCATGTCTCCCACCACCCCCACCCCCAGCACTGTGGGGAACCTGCCAGCAGGCCCCCACCCATGGCCAACCCATGTCTCCCACCACCCCCACCCCCAGCACTGTGGGGAACCTGCCAGCAGGCCCCCACCCATGGCCAACCCATGTCTCCCACCACCCCCACCCCCAGCACTGTGGGGAACCTGCCAGCAGGCCCCCACCCATGGCCAACCCATGTCTCCCACCACCCCCACCCCCAGCACTGTGGGGAACCTGCCAGCAGGCCCCCACCCATGGCCAACCCATGTCTCCCACCACCCCCACCCCCAGCACTGTGGTGAACCTGCCAGCAGGCCCCCACCCATGGCCAACCCATGTCTCCCACCACCCCCAACCCCCCATCCACCTGGGGCACCCTCCACCAGGCCCCCACCCATGTCCCCCTGGCCCCTGGTCCTGACGATACACAATAATGGCAGTAATGACCAGCATACCCAGCACAAACACCCAGGCAAGGATTGCATGCACCCACATAGTGAATGCAATCACATGACACAACCCCAAAGGCAAGTATGCAAAAGAACACATGTCCGCCACACACACATACACAATGGGTGCAAGTCAATGTCAAAACCCATATCATGGCATGTAAGAAACCAAAGAAAAAATGACACAAGTGTAAGATAATATTCAAATGTATTAAAAAATAAAAATCAAGTAAACTCTGACAACTATCTGGTAAAGCAAATAAAAGGTCCATGTCCGGGAACAAAAATGAGAAACCAAAAAACAAAGGATAGAAAAATGAATAGATTTTGTCCAAAGTAAACACATGTAGAATGAAATGAAAGATAAACCATTACGACATGGTGTGACCAATATGAAAGTAAAAAAATTTACCTCACAAAAAATAACTATATTTACAGGATTGTTCAAGGGTCCATGAGCCCAACACCACAAATTAAACCTAATACTAACTATTTAAAAAAATATGTACAAAGAAGTGGCCATTGTCCAAGCGGTCCAAAATAATAAAAATAAATAAAGGAAACCTAGCACTAACTAACTAACAAACTATATACAAAGGCAGCGGGCTAGTCCTGCGGCTCACTTGGTGATGCTGGCCAGGGCATCCTCGAACTCCATGTCAATGTCCTGGAGGCGGGACTCAGTCCTGGCCCCGAGGTCTCGCAGGGACAACCCCATGTGCTCACCAAATTCCCTGCGAGCCTCCTCGAGGCACTCAGCCCGCCTCAATGCCTGATGCATGGAGATCTCCGCCCTGGCCATGGCGAGCCGCTCCTCTTCCGCCCGCTGCCGCTCCGCACCTATCCGCTGGCCAAACTCCTCCCACACGGAACACACCGCCATGCCAGGGTTGCCCTGCCCTCCGGCCGATGCCTGCCCCTCCGATCTTGATGGCCCTGAGCCATGATGCCTCCCACGTCGAGCCCGCTGCTGCCTGCGACGCCACTGCCTCTGCCAGCACGACGGCATCCAGGCTGATGGTAACCACCGACGCCGTCGTGCACGTGCCCTGCCCGATGATGCCGGCACATCTTCCATCTGCTGGGGTCCACTTGCTGTGTTGTCCACCCCTGCTGGACCTCCGACTCCCAACTGCGGCAGGGATGGGATCCCCACCGAGCTGGCTGCATTGGTCGGGGCAGGTCCACAGGGGGCCATGGTGGCATCTGGGCCGGAAGACGGCAAGGAGAACGACTGGTGGATAGCCTGCACAGAGGAGGAGAGGGCCGTCAGATTGGCCAACACATGCAGGAACCCCCCGAACATGGCCGATCCCAATTGGGCCACGTCGGCACGGTGCACTTCGTGATGACGTGCGTGCTCCTCCCGGGAAGCACGCACGGCATCACGAATCACAGCCGTGCGCATCGCGACCCCAATCAGGACCTGCTCCACGCGGCCAGGGGTTCCCACGGCCGCAGGTGGAGGGGAGTCAGTTGACATGGACATCCCCTCTACCTGCGGACGGGCCTGGGACGGGGCATCCCTGCTGGTGCATGGTGGTGCACTCACAGGGTCAGGGACAGCGACATGCACAGGCCCCTCCACGGTGACCTGTGCTGCCTCCTGCCCCTGGCCCTGGACTGCACCACTTGCACCAGCAGGGATGCTCCCACCAGGGCCCATGTGTGCACCAGTGTCGGCCTCCTCCTCCTCTGTGCAAACCACCAACCTGGATGGCTCCTCACCGTCTCCCGCCGTAGCAGGCCCCTGTGGGGGCTCACCCACCCCTTCCGCTGCAGCCGTGGGGGCATCCCCGCCGCCTTGCTCCACAGCGCCGTCTCCGCCCTCTTCTTCACTAGCCGCTGCGTAGAGGGAGACAAAGAACACAAGCATCAGGCTACTGTACAATGGTCCCCTAGACAGGAAGCAATAGCAGATGAGCACCCCTGTCAAAGTACACTTCCATCATGTCCCTCCACAACACATGGGTCAGTCCAGGCAAAACACACACAGTAACAGGCATGGTGCATGCCATGCACATTTCCATGCATGTCCAATTGACTCTTGAAACATTCAATGAAATGTAACTCACATGCATCATGGCTCATGCATATGACATGCACACACTACACCTCAGTCACATCCATCTGGCCACAATCACACCGAACACAGGCAAAACAAGGGTAAGGTGGGTGCGTCACTGAATCTGTGCATTGTCACACACATGAGTCATGCATCCATGGCATGCACAAGTCACAGACATGCAGGTCAGGCACACAGACATGGCTACCATATATGTACCTGGCATCAGCACCCATCCTCACCCCCATCCATGTCCAGGTACAGAGACTGGCATGCTCTCATGTCCCAAATCTGCATAGTGCTCCCCATGCCGCATTTCAACACATGCAACAACCATGTGGGTCACACATCACTGGTCGCACATGCATTACCATGATGTCCCAGCACACATACATGCATACATGGCACATGGCACACATACAGGCAAGTATCATAGAACCAGCACACCGCAACATGCCCTGTCTCACACAGTGATGCTTGGACACTTACCGCTCAACTCCAGACGGGTCTCCCTCTCAAGGATCTGGGCGTGGAGCGCTGGGCGTACGCGTTCCAGGACCCTCTTCTGGATGGTACTCATGTGGCCCCGGCCCCCCTCCACGAGGCGCCGGGCCTTCACAAGGGTCCTGGACCTCAAGTCCTCCCAGCGCTTCTTGATCTTCAAGACGTTGCGGGTTGCCACCCCCTCCGCGTTGATGGCAACCACACAGTCGGCCCAGATCCTCTCCCGTCCTTCCTTGCTGGCGCGGGACGATCCAAAGAGGGCATCATACTGCCCCAGGACATGCTCCACCAGGACACCAACTTCGGTGGCAGTGAAGCTGGTGCCCCTCTGCCCCTCTGGCCTGGGGTTGCCACTGGTGCCAGATGTAGAAGTGCCCGACATGGCAACCCCAGAGGCAGGTGTGGGTGGGCAACTGGGTCCTGGGGCTGGGCTGTGGAGCGATGTAATCCCAGTTGGGAGTCTTCAGTTCCAGCAGGGGTGGACACAGCAACTGGACCCCTGCAGATGGCTGATGTGCAGGCACCAAATGGCAGGGCACGGTGGCAGCAGGCAGGCAGGCAGGCAGGCAGCAGCAGATAGCACGTGGGAGGCTGCTCAGGGCACTGGGGGGGCAGTAACTCGGCCTTCGGGGCAGGAGCGTGGTGTTCCGTGTGTTTTCGGGTGGCCAGCTTGATACGGAGTGATTTGGCACGTGAAATTCCTGCACGTCAGCGTGAAATCCGAGGAAAGGCCCTTAGCGCGTAAGTGCGTCAGCACGCATACGCGATTCTATTGGACCAGAGTCCCTCATCGCGTAAGCGCGTCTGACGTGATCCGCACGGGCGTTCCCCACTCAGCACGTGAAGACGGAGCACACGTGGAAATCCTGCACGTCAGAGTGTCATCGCGTGTAATTGGCCAAAAGTGCGCGTACACGCCATTGGCCTATGTACGTGTATTTCAGGGGCGCGCGGCCACTTACACAGGCAAGTACGTCAGCGCACCTGTATGCCTGCAGCGTGGGAATTTCCACACGCGATTGGAGTGGGAACTCGATTCCAGGGGTGCGAGGCTCACACGCTGCCTACTACACGCGCAAGGCATTAATTTGCGCACTTTTCAATAAACAAGCCAGATGCCAGGATGAACATACCGTTCCTAGCAGCAGTGGCAGTGGGCTACCAAAGGAGGATGAGGAGGAGAGTCAGGGCCAGAATATTCACACCCAGAACCAGCCTATTCGGGATGCCTGATGACCAGGTGTATGGGAGGTACAGGTTTCCAGCACACATCATACTGGACCTGGTCAGTGAGTGGGAGGATGACCTCACATCACCCACCCTGTGCTCCCAAGCACTCAGCCCCCTGCAGAAGGTCCTGAATGTACTGCACTTCTTGGCCACTGGATCCTTTCAGCGGACAAGTGCCATAGTGGGTGGTGTGTCACAGGCCACGCAGTCACGCTGCCTACACCAGGTCTTGAACATCATCACTGCACGGCCTTCAGTCCGCAGGCACATATATCTCCCCAGGACTCATGCAGAAAGGCGGACGTGCATCCAGGAATTCTATGGTGTGGCTCAATTCCCCAAAGTGCTTGGTGCAATTGACTGCACACATGTGGCTCTACGTCCACCCAGGGCAACAGAGCACATCTATAGAAACCGCAAGCACTGGCATTCCATCAACGTCCAAGTTGTATGCAATGCCAAGGGAATCATCACATCAGTATATGCCAACTATCCAGGGTCCACCCACGACAGCTTCATCTACAGAATGTCTACCCTATGCCGGGACCTAGAGGCTGGCCAGCATGGAGATACATGGCTGCTTGGTGAGCATGAATGCCACTCCACATGCATGCATGTCAGATACTGGGTCATGACACAACACCACTAATGATACCCATCACCACCTCCGCAGGGGACAGTGCCTACCCTATCAGCCCCCACATGATGACCCCAATCCGGAACCCCACCACGCCACCCCAGGTAAGGTACAACACAGCCCACATTGCAACACGGGGCATAGTGGAGCGCACATTCGGAGTGCTCAAGTCACGCTTTCGCTCCCTTGACCGTTCTGGCGGGCAGCTGTTATATGCTCCCCGAATAGTGTGCAGGATCATAGTGGCAGCATGTGTCCTGCACAACGTTGCAACACGCCGGGGCCTGCCCGTGGACATGGTGGTGCCCCCACATCCACAACCACATGCACGCCCGCTGCGCATGGGAGGGGAAAGGGCACGGGGGGAGGCAGCCCGTACGCAACTGGTGGCCAACTTCTTCACCTAGGAATCACAGTGCTGGCTAGTGCACACTGCTCTGGCACATACCATCTGACAATCAATGATGACTCTACCTGACAATGTCTGAAAATTACTTGACAATGAACTGTCAGATACACATCAGCCTGAGATTGTTAACATGGAAGTGTCAATATGTGTGCACCCCTAGCTACACATACACCAGCTATGCATCACAACGCAAAGACACAACTCCATCAATCTAAAATGCATTGCCACAGGCGATTCACTACATGACAACATTGCCATGTCACCCACTCCCTTCACAGTCCCGCCACTGAGGACACCATGTCATGGTATGTGACAGCAAACAAACTGGCCATCACAACATGACACCAGTGTCACAAATAGCAGTGCCCCAAATGGAACATAGCCGCACTTGAGCAGCTAACCGCCCTGGAGCCACTACTACACACCTGTGTAAGAGTAATTTCTATCAAATTACACACCAACCCACCCTGAAGCCCACCCAAACAAGACACATTGCATGTAATCAATGGTAGTCTCATTACCTGATTCAGCTGGTATGTCCTCACCGTCCAGATGTACAGTGATGGCGCCATGCAAACGTGTCAGTGCACATCTACCGACATGTAGTCTGACTCCAGAGACTATGCCCTTGTGAAGATCTGTGTGAAATACCTGCAAAACATGAGCAACATATGTAAGTAGAGGCACATATCATACCATCATGCATAGTTAGGTGCAACAACAATGAACACTATGAATGTCTACACAGTATTGACTATGGACTGGCCAACAGCTCATGGGAGTCCAATGTCACCGTGTAATTTGCTGTCACTTGGGCACACCCTTTGCAAGCCCATGGAAACGGAAGCAGGAGGGGTGTGGATGTCTGCTACCCAAGCATCGAAACCAAACTCAGGACAAGCCTGCATGTGCCCAGCCACAATACAGTGTATGCCCAGGTACCCACACAAGGCAACACTCTTGCAAAATAAAAATGAAAAAGAGAAAAAATGGCCATGAAAGGGCCGGCGGGGGGGGGGGGGGGGCCACCTATGAGGTCCGAGGACAGGATGCACGCCACAATCCACCTGTGTGGATCATGGGAAAGGAAAACAGCCCATAGGCTCGTGGCCCACACGGCTACTCTGTTGTGGGAGATGAGTCGCTATGGCTCTGCCCAGACCCTGCAGCTGACTCTGGAGGTGGGGGAGCTGCCTCAGAAGATGGTGTGACAATGGGAGGCAGCCCACGCAAAGCACGAGTTTGCTCCTCCATGGCTGCAAGCAGGCGGGTCTGGTAGTTCTGGTTCTGGGTTATAATCATGCGGAGGTCCCCATGCAGTAACTCCCGGGATGACCTGACCTCCGCACGAGTTGCCTGCATCTCGGCCGAGAGCGTCCGTGTCAGACGCTCCAGCTGCTCCTCTGTCCTTCTATGGGATGAAGCCTCAAGCTCTAACAGGGTCGACCTGAGGTGACGGAGTTCTTCCCTCAGGGCTTCCCTGTGGCGCTGGGACTCCATGGAAAGTGATTCCCGCAGAGTCGCCAGTGCCGCCCGCCTGTCCATGTTGGACGCCAACATATCCTCCCTGTGTGCCTGGCAGATGGACTCTGTAGCCTGCTCCAGTCGCTCCATCAGCCTTTCTGGGGGGACAATGGAAGTGGCCACCCTATCCATGGCCTGTGCAATCATCTCGGATGATGCTGCCTGTTGGGTGGCCATACCGTAGATGGATTGCTCCCAAACGGTATTGCCAGGTGGCATACGGCCACCACGTTGACGGGCACCACACCTGCCTGGGGCAAGGCGGACTGCGCCTTGCTGTGCCGGCAAGGCCTCAGGCTGCAGGACTGCATTCCCTCTCTGATCTGCAGCCCCAGGAACAGGATCAGAGATTGGGTGGTGTGGCCCTGCATCCGTAACCACCGGAGGCTGATCTGCCGACACTGACATCCCCATTGAGGCCAATGGCCTGGCTGCAGGTGGGTCGGACAGAGGAGATTCTCTCCCAAGAACACTCACCTGCGACTGCACATAGGTGTCATCCTCCGAGTCTACACCTGAATACTGCTCGGGGGAGGAACCCCCAGAGACACCCCTCGACAGCATGGCCTGCAGCACTTGTGGGTTTTCACCCACAAACACACCACGTCCCTCACTTGTGGTAGGTCGGCCCGGGTTGCCCTCCTGGGACGGCTCCACCACCACATCCCCAGCATCAACAAGTGCTTCGTCCCCTGCAAAGACATGAAAGAGAAAAATGGAAACAGGCATTAGCACCATGGCATGCAACAAGGGCTGATGAACAACATAGGCAGTAGTCCTACGACACATGTCCAACATGACTGGGAGTCCTCCTATGCATTCACCATCACTGGGTCTGTAGGGGAGGCTCAGGGCATACTATGTACAGATTGGAGAGCAACGCCTGCTCACCTTGCTGCCTAGCACTGCCATCACACATTGGGCGGTGATTGCCATGTCAAAGGCACATGCCATCACACACATGGCATGTGACATAGCCACCAAGTGAAGAGGGAGAGGAGGGCTACTTTATTGGATTTCAACCACTCTGGTCCTGACATTGCATCGTCACATCAATAAGTATACATGTTGTACATGGATCTGCTAGTCCAAATTGGCAACGATGCACAGTGCCTTGTCTACATCAACATAATGCAGTAAACATTGTGATTCCACCTCCCCATCACCTGTAACGGATTCATTTTGCATTCGTGAAGCACCGGTCAAGTAATGTTTGAAGGTGCAGCGGAGCACTGAGGGGTGGTGGGGCAGAAGGGGATGCCAGTCAACAATCCTACTGGTGCTGGTGTCATTCATGTCACGCAAGTGCAGGGGTGGGTGGCACAATGAAGTGCAAGGGGGAGTGGCGGCTGGAAGTGCTGTACAAGGTAAGTAGGACTTGACGTCAAGGGCAGATGGTGTTAGGCGCAGACAAGTGCTGGGGGGGTGGCCTATAGGGGTACAGAGACAATCATGCTGTGCTGTGGGCTCGGAGGGGACAGGGGAGGTACACACTGCTTCTGGCTCGGCAAGGTCCTTTCAGATTTCTATGTGTCCTGCAGAGTTGTCACATGCCGCAGATATGTGCCCTTGGATTGGGGATCTCATCTTGGTGAGAAGGGTGAGGCGCTATTGCCTTTGGAGCATGTGGCAGGCCAGTTTGCCAGAGGATGGCCATGATGCAGGACATTCCCTCTCTGCCACCCGGCACCTGTGGTTTGGGTTCCCAAGATCCGAGTCATGCCAGGACTCTGCATTGGCATGGGGCTTCAGACAGGTGGTCATGACCGTGGCTAAGACATCCAGTGTACCTGACATGGAGTGGAGCATGGAGTGGGCCCTGTCAGGATGGGAGTGAGCCTAAGGGGGAGCTGGATGGGGGGGAGATTTTGGCAGCATGAGCCTCGACTGACACACACTTCATGGGTCGGAATACCAAGAAGGTGTGTGACAGTGGTGAGGGTGGCTTTGCCTGTGGGGTGTTGAGGGTGAGCTGGGAGGAGAGGAGAATGTGATCACTCCAGGAGAGAGGAGTGCAGAGATGGACGGAGAGGGGAAAGTCAGATGAGATCAGAGCATCAAGAGTGTGCCCTGCAGAATGAGTAGGGACAGACGGGAGTCTAGAGGGTGAGAGGGAGTTGCTGAGGTCACAGAAAGGTCACGTGGGGGCGTCAACAGGCATGCAGGTGGATGCGTACCGCACCAAGGATGAGGAATTCTGTGTCTGGGGACATGAGTGAGGAGGAGAGGTGAGGACACTCAGAAAGGAAGTAGTACATTTGACCAGTTTTCCCAGACACAGTACGCACTGTTTGAGAATGTCAAGGTGTGGTGGACAGAAACCTCACACAAGCCATTCCAGAGTGGAGTAGGTCTAAGTAGGTGTGACAGTGGCAGGAATACCCTCAGGGAAGCCAAGGGCACACCCCCCCTGCACAGTAGTGGCGGGCCAAGGAGAGGGTCAAGGATGCAGACAGAGCTGGCCGTCAGACATGTTTCCATGAGACCAAGGATGTCAAGGTGCATAACCTCATGTAAGTGACAGTTATCGGAGGAATGCCTGATGCAGCCGCAGTGAAAGGAGTGTAATTGTGGAGGAGGTTGACAGCCTTGTAGGACTTACGGGGAGTGCTAGAGATCAGAGGTGCCGCATGTGTAGGAGTTGGAGTGGGAGGCGGAGAAGGTTCATGGGAGGGTGCAGGGAGGCAGTGCAGGATTGATGAGGAGAGAGGAGGGGGGACAGCAGGAGAGGTAAGGAAGTTGATGAGATGTGGGTAGCATTTCTCAAGGAGATTGAGGTTGGCCTAAGGGCCTTGGACTGAGACGCTCCCATTACCATGCACATCAATAGTGGTCTCTGAGGATTGGAAGGAGGCCAGGAGTACACCCCAACGGGTCCCACCTATGATGGTGGAAGAGGAGCAAGGAGAGAGGACAGGGACCATGTGAAGGGTCTATGGGACAGGCAAAGGCATGTATGAGCAGATGTCAGTGAGAGTTAGCTTAGAGTAGGCTCAGATGCACTGGTCAGCAATAGGGTGGGTCGCATTGGAGGGCAGGCTGCCCTCATTTGACTTTTGGCAAGCAGGTGTCGTGCGTAGGGCACGATGGTCTGAACTGTAGAAGTCATGGAAGATAGACCATGAAGAGCAGCATGGAGTGTGAGGGAATGGGGCTCGAAACCAGACGGTACCAAAGGCCCCAGGAAGGAGGTGGATGTCAAGGCTACATCCACAGTATGACTGCATGTTGGTAGGCATTTATATACAGAGGACGCATTAGCATGTGGTATCATTGCATGTCAGGCATGTGAAGATGAAACTTGAATGGCTGGGGGAAAGGAGAGGAATGGTATGTAAGACATCAGATGAATAGACAGGGGAGTATGAGCAACAATGTAGTGACAAAATTACTAATCAAGGGCTACTTCCATGGTGTTGGCCCATATGTGCACTGTTGCCAGTAGGGATAGTGCTGTGGCCAGATGGTGTTGCACTGAACATACTGGATGAGGCACATGGGTGCCACTATCAACTCTGCCACACACCCCCTTGACAGGCACCCAACATGAATGCTTCACACACACACCATGCACATGGATAATACACACATGCATGTGCACTCACCGGATGATGCCTCGTAATCAGGGAGGTCTCCCACACCTTGGAGTTGTCCCTCGGTGACGTAGGATCCAGCTACGGACTCGTGTGGTGTGAGTTCTATTTCCTGTGCTGGGGACCCACCTCCAGTCACCAAGGTTGCGGCATGACTTGAGGCCAGCTTATCCTTTGCCCTGCGCTTAAGGTCATTCCAGCGCTTCTGGCAATCACTAGCTGTGCGCCTCACTACTCCAAGGGCACTTATTCTGTCAGCAATGGTCTGCCAGTGTGCCTGGCGTCTGGCATGTGTGGTCTTGGACCCTGCAACGATGACCATTTCCCTATCATGATCTGACACATACTGAACAAGTGCATTCAGTTCGGCGTCTGTGAAGCTTGGCTTCCTTGATGGGCCGGACTGTGCAGCCGTGTCTGGGGCATCAGCCTGTGCCGGACGTGCACTCTTCCTCTTGCGCTTGGAAGGGGGTGGGGATCCAGAGTGTCCTACGCCGCTGTGGACACTAGGGGCAGGAGCCGTGGTGGACTCAGTACTGGGTGTGTGTGATTGCCCACTCAGCATGGGAGTAGGTGCAGGCATTGGGGGTAGTGGGATGGGGTCAGGCCTGATCTGAGGTGCATGAACTAGGACCGACACAGTCTTGGCAGGGTGTATGAGAGGTGGGGTGGATTGAGCCACACCCTGGCTACGGGGGCCAGCAGATGACCTATCTGGCATAGATGCGCGTGCCCTGATGACACCAATGTGCACCGGTGCACGTGCAGTGGACCTGCTGACCTGGATGTCAGCGATGGAATCACCCTCGGACAGGTCTGGTGCCACAATGGCCTGGTCCGACATGGGCTGATCAGGGTTGGTATCAGCCACATGACTCTCAACTGGGGGGGGGGGGGGGGGCATGGGTGTCCCTGACTGTTCCTCCAGACTGGGGGGGACAGGGGCGCCCTGCAAGTCACAACCACGTCCCCTGTTGGATCCTCCACGGCCACCACGTGTGGCTCGGCCACCTTTGCCACCCTTACGGCTTGCACGCCTCCCAACCATGGCACTGATGGTATTGTGCGTATGGGAGTGGGTGTGCACAATTGTCCTGGGCAATTGGGTGTCAAAGGGGTTGGGTACCAGATGGTATTCGTACCCTAGTGCAGTGGCAAGGCTATATGACACCCCTGGGGAAAGATGACGGGTCACGCAACGCACAGGCACCCCAAAAAAGTTAAGGAACGTGCACAATACCCCTCCTAGACCACGTGTGCTGATGGAAAACCCTGCACTACGCTGTGGCATCCAGTAACACAATGAACGTATGCGTGTCACACGCGGCCTAGATTGACCTCTGAAGGGGTAGGCTACACACGGGGCAAGCACAGATGTTAGATACGTGCGTGACTCACCGTCTGCCAGGTAAGAGAGCGTGAAAAAATTGCACTTTTGGTTGGCAACACCCCCGCCAAAAGAAGAGGTGTACGCTGTCTGAGGAGACAGGACAACTGTAGAAGGGGACACTGTTTGAGGGAACAGGCCCAGGAAAACCAGTACAAGAGGAAAAAGAGAAAAGAGCTGTCAGAGGTAACAGGGAGTACGAACTGGAAACGCCGTGAAGTAAATCGCGTGTGAAACGACAAGAAGTACCGAATTCACCCACTCGCTCTCCACGAAAAGCACGTACAAGGAAATTGTGTTCAACACTACCTTTTATACAGGCCCACACGTACATCGTCACTTACGGCGTGTACGTGCTTGGCCCATTTTCACCAATCACACGCTTTGACACTCCTGCGTGTAGCTCTCTTTTCACCAATCACACGCTTTGTCACTCCTGCATGTGGATCCTTTTTCACCAATCACACGCTTCGACACTCCTGCGTGTAGCTCACTTTTCACCAATCACACGCTTTGTCACTCCTGCATGTGGATCCTTTTTCACCAATCACACGCTTTGACACCGCACGTGCAGGTAACTATTGACGCACATATGCTGGTGACGGGTTTTCGCGCGATGAGTGTGGGGTTTTCAGGTGCTAAATCACTCCCTATCAGGCTGTCCACGCGTTCTAACACGAAAGACCACGCTCCTGGCCAGGAGGCCAAATTTAAGTCCCCAAGAACCCTGAGCACGCTCCCACCTGCCATCGGCTGCTGCCTGACTGCCTGCTGGCCACGTGCCCCACAGTGCTGGTGGGTGGGGGTGGTGGGAGACATGGGTGGGGGCCTGGTGGAGGGTGCCCCTGGTGGATGGGGGTTGGGGGTGGTGGGAGACATGGATGGGGGCCTGATGGCAGGTGCCCCTGCACTGCTGGGGGGTGGGGGTGGTGGGAGACATGGGTGGGGGCCTGGTGGAGGGTGCCCCTGGTGGATGGGGGTGCAGGGGGACATGATCAGGTGTGCAGGGTAGTCCACTGTTTTGTGGGCTGCCTGCAGGGGCCGGGGAGGGTGTACAGGGTACACCTGTGAGGGCCCACCCAGCCTATTCGCATGTGATAATTCCCACGCACCCCTGTGATACACGTACCCTGGCCAATCGCGTGTTGAACTTCCCGCTACCCCTGTAATACACGCACCCTGGCTGTTCGCGTGTGATAATTCCCGCGTACCCCTGTGATACACGTTCCCTGCCCTATCGCGTGTTCTACTTCACGCGTCCCCCTGTAATACACGTTCCCTGGCCCATCGCGTGTTGAACTTCCCGCTACCCCTGTAATACACGCACCCTGGCTGTTCGCGTGTGATAATTCCCGCGTACCCCTGTGATGCACGTTCCCTGGCCTATCGCGTGTTCTACTTCACGCGTCCCCCTGTAATACACGTTCCCTGGCCCATCGCGTGTTGAACTTCCCGCTACCCCTGTAATACACGCACCCTGGCTGTTCGCGTGTGATGATTCCCGCGTACCCCTGTAATACACGTTCCCTGGCCTATCGCGTGTTCTACTTCACGCGTCCCCCTGTAATTCACGTTCCCTGGCCAATCGCGTGTTGAACTTCCCGCTACCCCTGTAATACACGCACCCTGGCTGTTCGCGTGTGATTCCCGCGTACCCCTGTGATTCACGTTCCCTGCCTAGTCGCGTGTAGTACTTCCCGCGTACTCCTGATTTGGAGATTGCCCGCTTTGCTTTCCTTGTTTGCCTGCCCTGTGAAGTGGTCCAGGGTTAGCGCAGCCCTTAGCGATGATTTAGCGATTTTGATGGCTTTTCCGTGCGCGAGGGCGTTCTTGGGGGCGTTACTGGCGCTGCTGCAGGCTCGCTGCGATTCTCTGCGCCACGGCTGTTTTGGGAGCTTGAAATCCATGAATACGCTGTGCGCGGAAATCTGTTTTAGCGCACGTGCCTGGCGCAGACTATCGCAGGCGCACGCTGTGCGCCAGCCGCGTGCGCTACTTGTGCGCTGGATTCTATGAATTACCCTGTATATGTGTGTCATGTACCTGGCCTGTGATTTGTTTACCAATGTAACGCTCACCTGGTATCCACAGGGACGTCACTCAGCCTGTTCTGACCTCTTACGACCTCGAACCCTTCCCTGGAGGCTATTCGACTGGAGACTGGGCCTGACACATGGATTGGTAGAGTTTAACTCCCTATTGTCTCTGTGTGCTTCAACCCCTTCTTCCCCGGGGTCCAACCCTTCCCTTTGATCCACAGCTCACCTTGTTTTCTTGGATAGTGTGCTCTCCGCCCTGCTTTCAGCTAGGGGCGCGTTGATTGATACAGGCTCCTTGCTGCTTAGTTACTTCACTAGCAAGAGTCCGACAGGTCAGTATAATGAGTCTTTTGAACAGTTCTCTAACTTCGTTCCTTTCCTTCCTTAGATGATGGCCGGCGTCCGGAGATGGCGGTGTGCTGCTGAGATGAGTAGCGCTGAAGGTGAGTGAGAGCGCGATGCGCAATGCACCCCTTTCGTATTTGCATTGAACTGAGTTCTTTTTCTGTGTCTTTTAGGTGCTGCAACGTTTTCAGCGTGGATGCCGGTTATGAAGAACAAATGCGGTGGGTAAGCACGGTATGCGGTGCCTCTAGATGTTTCCACGCTAACCTGGAGTGTCTTTTCCCTCTTGCAGATGGATGAGAAGTTCCGGAGACAGAGTTCCCCCAGAGCGGCTGATATTCAGGTAAGCGTTTGAAGCTCGTACAGTATTTAAAAATAAGCAAAGATTGCAGAATGCTTACTAATGCCTTTTTTCTGTTCTTTTCCCTTTTCCTTAGGAAGCAGCGTGCCGGGATGGGAATGACACGGTCGAAGATGCCCGCAGAACAGAACGAATTATGAATGATGGGCAGAAGCACCGCAAAGTAAGGCTGTTCCTAACGGTGTTCTTGTTCTTGTAGGAGCTGAGAGCAGATTAAAGATGCAGACCTACTGGAGACCGATCCAAACACAGTCAGTGTCATGCTGCAGGTGCAGAAAACACAAAGCATGTTTCTCAAAGTGGGTGTGGCTTAAATAGTCTCTGTGTATCCCAGGTGTCTCTGGGCTGAACCACACCCAAAAGACTAGACCGCACATGCAGTTCTGAGAACCGAAATATGTGGGGGCATCCATCTTGTCCCCATCAATGCACTACAAGTCCAATCCCCAATGTTATCCCATGGGAGTGAGTGTGTCTGGTGCCACAAGTGCCACGTCTGACTCCAAATGGGTCTTTGGAGGAATGGAGAGGTTTTTGAGGGCCATGTAGGTGATCGTGGCCTGACTCCAGCCTGACATCTTGGAGCGCTGCGGACATGATGGGCAGGAATCATGACAACCAAAATCGTTTTCATTAAGATATTGTAAAACATTGTCAAATCTCTCTCAGGAACCTTGCCAGATAAGCACCACATCATCGATGTACCTTTTCCACGTGTGTATTTCTCTTGTGAATTCCTTGGCCTGATATATGTGTGTATGTTGAAAGTAGGCCATAAACAGATTAGCTAACAATGTTATGTTATGTTTTGTTACTATACTTATACTGCGCCAAAGCCCATGGGCATCCAGGCACCGAGAGACAGGTAGTGACAGAGAGCTGCTTACAGGTATTTTTACTAATTGAAAAGATACGTTTTCAGCTGCTTACGAAAAGCAAGACGGTTTTCTGTTTTACGCAGCAGTAGGGGTAGAGCATTCCATGCCTTGGCTGTCAAGATCTGAGTCCACCTCCCCTTTCTCCTCACCTGACTCCTCCGAGGTAAATTCGCAAGGGTCCGTCTCAATATTGCCGGGCTTCTCCTTAGCCCTTGGCCCCTTGCCCTTCCGTGTTCTGGTGTTCTTTTCGTGAAGGTAAGGTCTGGCCCCTCCGTAGGCCACCTTGACAGAGGAGTGGACCTGTCACCGGGGAACCCCAGGGGGCCAGCCTCAGCTCTAGGGAAAAAGCCCGAAGGCAGAAAAATCCCTAGTCCGTAGATGGGTTCAGAAGACAGGTCCCTTAGATGGTACCGATCTTTAGGTTGCAGTTCCAAGATACCAGGTATGATGACGTACATGTGTAGCTGAAGGCAGGAATCCAAGAAGCAAATGCCAAGATGCGGAGTGGAAGGGTATCAGACCATGGGAGAAAGGTAGGTAAGGGAAGGTATAGTAAAGAAAAGATACAGAGGAGTTAGATGCAACAGGAAGGGACTACTGCGCCAAGTCAGGGAGAGGGAAGCAGGAATGCCCCAAGTAGTCAGAAGCAGCGCTGAACCACCACGGCTGAGCGGAAAGGAACAACCCCGCCGGAAGGCAGTTCGCCGATAAGGCAGGAAAGTAGGATAAGCAAAAAAGGCTCAAGGAAACGCAGAAGCGGCAAAGCGCAGCGCCTCCACGCCCGTTAAAGAAAGAAAACAACAGACAGAAGGGCTGAGAGAACTGCCGATAGCGAGACCAGCTGGGAAGCTCCTGTTCACGGACGCAGAGCACAGTGCGAATAAGCACCCTCGCGGCCGGAGTTAGGATGTAGACCAGGCAGCAGTGGCGTTAAGAAAAAAGGTAGATTGAAAGTTAGAGCGAGGGAAGAACAGGGAAGCGGAGAGGCACTGTACCAGAATTAGCGGCGGCAACCTCGAACAAAAAGTAGAGCGTTAGCGAGCACGAAGACAACAGTAAAGGTAGAGGAAAAGAGATACAGGGAAGTAACAAGGTGAATAAAGACTAGAAGAGTATTACACGGGATGGCGATAATCCAAAAGTCGGAGCGTTGAGAGAGTGAAACAACAGATTCAACGCGCCGAGAAGTGGGCGGAGCCAGATTATATAAGCTCCGGCGCCATGTTGGGTGAGGACTCGACCGGTCACCGCCGGAACCGCCAGTGATTTCAATGTTTCCAATCTTGGATCCTGACATTGGCTCCTTGAATGTGAAAAGCCCGACCAAAACCACAGGATCGTTATACCCAGTGTGATACCATAAAGGAGCCTTCTGCTGATCTCAGATTTCTTTTCGGCTGATAGGTATTAACGCTGTCTTTCAAATAAGCTGACGCATTACCAAAAATGGACTTATGGCATATGGTTAATAATTTAAACTGGATTCTAATTCCTACTGGGAGCCAATGTAGCTTTTTCCTTGCTGCAGTAGTTGGCTCCAAGCGTTTCATCTGAAAGATGATGTGCATGGCTGCATTCTGGATTTTCTGTAGATGTTGAACATCGGTCTTATTTGCACCTCCTAGAATTGCATTACAATAATCCATACCTTGGTGGATCACCGCTCTCACAAATTTAGTGCGATTTAGATTGAGACCAATGATGCTACTTGCCTGAGTACTTGAAGATGGTAATTAGTACTGGTGGTAATGGCTGCTACATGGACTTCACAGTCTAGGCTATTATCCATATATGTGGCTAGGGTCTTTACCTTCTGTATCACATTTATTTAGCTGCCGTGTATAATAAAACTAGCTTGGATTGAGCCTGCCGAGGGCTAAATAGTATGAGTTCAGTCTTGGTTGCATTTAGACAGAGCCAATTTGTAGACATACAGCATTTTATGATATGATTCACCGTGTCCACCATACGTTTGTCTTTCTCATGATCACCAGTAATATCAAGGACCAACTGGAAGTCATCAGCATAGTTATAAAATAAATCTGTACTAACTCTAGGTCACTGCAGAGGGGGAAAATGTAAATATGAAACATCAAATGGGAAAAACACGCTCCTGGGGCACTCCACACATTATAGATTGTGACTTAGAAGCACTGTCACCCCAATGCACTAGTGACTTGTGGCCCTCCAGAAAGGATTTCAACCAAGTGATAGCATCCATAGATAGGCCCCCAACAGTTTGCATCAGATCAAGTAGTATTTTCTGATCTAACAAGTCAAAGGTTGCTTATATATCTAACAGCATCAGCAGCACGACTTGCTATGCTCCAGCTTTGAGAGCATGTATGTCTGTAGGTCCAGAAGTACACGCTGTGTGCCATGATGACTTCTGAATCCCGACTGTTGGTACTTGCACCAATTTGGATTATTAACAATCGTATCGCCAGTCTGTTTAAACAGAAGAGAGGTTATATTTACTAGCCTAATTATACAAGACCACTGTGGGATAGATGTTTTTTACCTTATCAATGTTATGGGAATTAACACAATACATAAAATAACTCAATTTTCACTCTTCCTCTCCCCCTACAGAGATATTTCAATGCTTCAAACATACAAAGAAGACACCTCACAGTCTCCTGGTTCACATACAGAATTGTATTCAGTGAAAGTGTGACTGACCAGCCTTGATGACAACCCCAATGGTTCGAAACACGTGTTGGCTTTCAGGCATCTAGAGTTTGATGCAAATATCTTGTATTTTTGTTTGACCTAATACTGTGTGTTTTCAGATAGGTCTAATTCTTTGGAGTTCACAATTGCCTCAACATTTTAAAGTGCAATGCATATAGGCAATACCAAGTCAATACAAGTTTTAAATTTGTTTATCTTTTGTATGTAAGTGTCACAACCGCTGGTTCCTGGCGGTTATGGAAGAGGTGGAAACATGGCGGTCGTCAGACCGTGCCGCCACGTTGTGCTCACTAGCGCGGTTTACGTTCTAGTCCTTTCCAACATGGCCGTCGCTGAGTGTACTTCTCTGTTCACGCTCGGCGGTTCGGCGCGTTGCAACTTCTGAATTCTTCTTCGTTGCGAGCGCTCCACTGTACTCTCGCTTAGCGGAGTTCCGCTCCTGTCCTATTTTCCTCCTGTTGTCCTCTCTCTCTTACCGGTGCTCCTTCTTGTACGCGGGCACAGTTTGCTCTCCTCCCTTCTTTCCTCCTGCCTTACTTGTTTTAGTTTCATTCTCTGCCCCCCCCCCGTTCTCATTCAGGGCCTGCTCTACTCTTATTGCTACACCCTACCGTCAGTTTTGCCGGTCTCCCGTATTCCAGCTGGCTTTGGATCTTCCTCTCGTTCCGCATCATCAGATACCTACACTCCAAAGGGGTTTTTGTGCTGTAAGGCTTTTCCCCTTGCCGCACTTGTCTGTCACGGGGGGGAGTCCCCGCGAATTCATTCCCAAAGGGTCGCGGTGGCTTCCTCCCGAGGCAGACCTTATCTACACAAGGAGAGGAGGACTTTTACTCGTCGACCTCGTGGAAGGAAGTTGGACTTCTCGACTTCATCAGGTGAGGAGGAATGGGAATTGAAAGACTCTCAGGGTTTGAGTGGGGTGGACCACATCACGGACAACCCTGCTGATACGCCCACAGCTTCAGACATTGTTGATAGCTTGCAACGCCCAGATACAGACATGGCAACTCCCCAGCAACTTAAAGAATTGGTCGCGGCGGTACAAAACTTAAACCTGGAAGTTCAAGCACTTCAAACGGCAAATACTGCTCTCCAACAGAGAGTCACCGCCAGAGAACAGCAAGTCACAGATTTACCGCCTTCGCCTCTGGTGTCGGGTAAATTTGACGGATCTGAGAAAAAAGTCAAAGAATTCTTGGAGGCTTGTAATATCCATTTCACGTTCAGACAGAACACCTTTTCCTCTGATCATGCCAAAGTGGGGTTTATGATCACTCACATGACTGGGAATGCCCTAGCCTGGGCTACCCCTCTGGTGTCCCGGTCCGACCCAGTATTACAGGACTATGTAGCATTCAAGGATCTTCTCAAGCAGGCATTTCTTCGCACTGAAAGCGCCCACCAGGCTAGTGAAGACCTGTTGGATGTACGTCAGGGTGGTTCTGACCTACTCACTTACATATCCTCCTTCAAAAGACTAGCTGCTGAAGCCGGCTGGCAAGAAGAGGCTCAATATACCATCTTCAGGAGAGGTTTGCGCGAAGAGCTAAAGGACGAGCTCGCTAGAATCCCTCGCCCTGATTCTTTCTCAGACCTCATAAAAGCAGTGGTACGAATAGATTTCCGGTTGTCTGAAAGGAGAAATGAAAAGAGAAAGACCCGTAACGTCAGTTCCTACCCCGAGACTCACCCATCGACCTCCTCACCTGCCGCTCGTCCATCCACCCGGGAAGAACCTATGCAGATAGGAACAACCAGATCGCCCTTGACAGCTGAAGAGAAGAAGAGGAGAAGAGAAGGCAGCCTGTGTCTATACTGTGGCTCCTCCACTCACCTCTTGAGAGACTGCCCAGATGTACCTCCCAGACGTTCGGGAAACGAACGCCTTCGGTAGTTGGTAGGACGGACTACCGAGGGGCTTTTCTCAGTTCCTATGTAACACTTTCAGTTACTTCTGCTCAACCCTCGGAGGACCAACGTCTTATGGTGATATCCGTCCAGCTTCAGTTCAGAGGAAAGGAAATAGAGACTCTGGCCCTGCTGGATTGTGGAGCAGCCGGAAACTTCCTGGACACCCTATGGGCCGACAAGATAGGCCTTCGTAGGATAGCCAAGAAGGAAGACCAGAAGGTAGAGGGTGTAGATGGTACCCCTCTGTGCTCCGGCCTCATTACCCATACCACAGAGGAGGTACGAGTATCCATTCAACAACACACTGAAGTACTGAACTTCGACATAATCCGAGCAGCTCATTTCCCAGTCATTTTGGGGATTGGATGGCTCCGACAACACAACCCTACCATCGATTGGTCGGCAAATCTCCTAAGTTTTCATTCGGCCTTCTGCCAGGAGAAGTGTCTTCCAGGACCCTTGTTCGAAAACGTCAAGATGGGGTGTGCCCCACAGAGGAGCACGATCCACTGTATCCCAAACAGTTTCCAGGAGTGCGCCACAGTGTTCCAAGACCAACAACCTATGGAACTTCCTCCTCACCGACCGGAGGACTGTAGGATAGACTTAGTCCCTCAGGCTCTGGTTCCGTTTTGTAGGATGTATCCCCTTTCATTGTCGGAAAAAGAAGTCCTTAGACGTTACTTAGATGACAACTTAGCCAATGGACTTATCCGACCGTCCAGATCACCAGCAGGGGCATCTTTATTCTTCATTCCAAAGAGGGACTCCAAAGACCTAAGACCTTGTATCGATTCCCGAGGGCTCAACCAACTTACCATCAAGGACTGGTACCCTATGCCCATCATCGCTGAGATCCTGGAGGCCATCCAAGGTTCGGTAGTGTTTTCCAAACTCGACCTACGGAATGCCTATCATTTGTTCCGCATCAGAACTGGTGACGAATGGAAGACGGCTTTCCGCACTCCCTATGGATTGTTCGAATATCAAGTAATGCCGTTCGGATTGGTCAACGCTCCCTCAATCTTTCAAAGGTTTATGGACCGTATATTTTCAGATCTCTTGGGTCAAAATACCGTTGTCTATTTAGACGACATTCTGGTTTACTCCCGTCAACCCGAAGAACATACCCGTCATGTGAAGGAAGTATTACGCAGGCTGCGGCATCATCATTTACTGATCAAGCCGGAAAAGTGTGCTTTCGCTAAGTCCTCTGTCTCCTATTTGGGCTTCATTTTATCCAGCGAGGGAATCGCCATGGATCCAAAGAAGGTCGAAGCTATACTAGGCTGGCCCTCCCCTTCATCGGTTAAAGAGATCCAAAGATTTTTGGGACTGGCCAACTTTTACCGGAAGTTTATTCCCGAATTCTCCAGACTCACCCTGCCCATCACCTCCTTACTGAAGAAAGCCTCCAGGCCATTTCAATGGTCCAGGGAAGCCGAAGAGAGTTTCATCTGCCTGAAAAGAAGGTTCTGTTCAGCCCCTATACTGAGACAGCCGGACCAACTGCTCCCCTTTATTCTTGAGACCGACGCCTCTGCGGGTGCGGTTGGCGCCGTTCTCCTACAAACTAATCAGGGTCAAGAACATCCCATCGCCTATTTCTCAAAGACCCTCAACCCTAGCCAACAGAACTACTCCGTTATAGAAAAGGAACTTTTAGCCATGAAACTGGCTTGTCTTGAATGGAGACATCTTCTCCAAGGAAGCTTACACCGGTTCCTGATACGGACTGATCACAAGAACCTACAGATTCTACGTCAACAAGAGTGCTATAACACCAGACAAGCCCGATGGGCACATTTCTTTGCACAGTTCCATTTTCTCATAACATACATACCCGGAACCCAAAACCAGGTTGCTGACGCCTTATCCCGCAGAGATGAGACCTCTCTGGGATACGAGAAAGAACTCATGTTTCCCCATATCAAGATCATTTCCGCCGTATCGTCTTTCCTGGAAAAAGTGAGAGAAAAATCTCTTTCCCCCGAAGAAACACTCATGCAAGTGGGGAGGACTCCGGTGGATCTGAGGGACGGTCTGTACTTCTCTCGAGGAAGGCTCATCCTTCCTTCACAGGACCTCAGAATGCAAGCTCTCCAGTGGTGCCACGACTCAAGGGTAGCCGGGCATAGAGGATTACGAGGGACCCTCGAATTACTGCAGAGATCCTTTTACTGGCCCGGTATGCGAGCCGATACTCAGGCATACATCCAGACCTGTCTTATCTGTATGCAAAATAAGCATTCCACTCGAAGTCCCCTTGGCCTGCTTCAACAAGACCCGATTCCATCAGGCCCCTGGAAGCACATATCTACAGATTTCATCGTAGACCTACCAAATTCCCAGGGCTGTACCTGTATCATGGTAACTGTGGACTCCTTCTCGAAGTTGGCTCATTTTTCCCCCTTACCAAGAATACCTTCGGCCTCCCTTATGGCGGAAGTCTTCATGAAAGATATCTTCAGATTACATGGTCTCCCCAAAAAGATCGTGTCTGACCGTTGGAGCCAATACACCTCTAAGTTCTGGACAGCCTTGTGCAGACTGCTGGGTATCGAAAGGGCTCTATCTTCTGGGTTTCACCCACAGACCAACGGGCAGACAGAAAGGCTAAACGGTACCCTTGAGCAGTATTTGAGGTGTTTCATCAACCAACAACAGGACAACTGGGTGTCCCTCTTACCAACAGCTGAGTTTGCTTATAACAATTCAGTACACAGCGCACTGGGAATCAGCCCTTTCTTTTGTACGTATGGGTACCATCCTAAATCCATAGTACCTACCTTCTGGACTGAGACTCACATACCATCCTTGGAAAGCTCTCTGTCTAGATTAAAGGAAGCCCATAACACCGCCAACCAAAGTCTTCTAAAGGCCAATACCCGAAACAAACTACAAGCGGATAAACACCGGAGACCTGTACCGGAGTGGAATAGAGGATCTAAGGTCATGCTATCCACTAAGTTTTTACCCCGCTGGGTACGCCCTTCTAAACTATCCCCCCGATTTATTGGTCCCTTCGATGTTCTATCCAGGATCAATCCGGTGGCTTATCGCCTCAAACTGCCTAACAATCTTAGTCGCATACATCCGACCTTTCATGCCTCTCAATTACGTCCCTTCAAATCAGGGAACAGGAAACAGAATACCCCCAGTCTCCCTACTTTGTCTGCTCCCATCTCTGAAGAATACGAGGTCTCCCATATCCGGGATTCACGTTATCGCAGAGGTCGCCTCGAATATCTTATTCATTGGAAGGGGTATCCTTCATCGGAAGATACCTGGGAACCTAGGGTCCATGTACATGCTCCCCACTTGTTACGTCAGTTTCACAGATTACACCCCGGCAAGCCGGGGGGAACCCGACTTCGAGGGGGGCATACTGTCACAACCGCTGGTTCCTGGCGGTTATGGAAGAGGTGGAAACATGGCGGTCGTCAGACCGTGCCGCCACGTTGTGCTCACTAGCGCGGTTTACGTTCTAGTCCTTTCCAACATGGCCGCCGCTGAGTGTACTTCTCTGTTCACGCTCGACGGTTCGGCGCGTTGCAACTTCTGAATTCTTCTTCGTTGCGAGTGCTCCACTGTACTCTCGCTTAGCGGAGTTCCGCTCCTGTCCTATTTTCCTCCTGTTGTCCTCTCTCTCTCTTACCGGTGCTCCTTCTTGTACGCGGGCACGGTTTGCTCTCCTCCCTTCTTTCCTCCTGCCTTACTTGTTTTAGTTTCATTCTCTGCCCCCCCCCCCCCGTTCTCATTCAGGGCCTGCTCTACTCTTATTGCTACACCCTACCGTCAGTTTTGCCGGTCTCCCGTATTCCAGCTGGCTTTGGATCTTCCTCTCGTTCCGCATCATCAGATACCTACACTCCAAAGGGGTTTTTGTGCCGTAAGGCTTTTCCCCTTGCCGCACTTGTCTGTCGCGGGGGGGGAGTCCCCGCAAATTCATTCCCAAAGGGTCGCGGTGGCTTCCTCCCGAGGCAGACCTTATCTACACAAGGAGAGGAGGACTTTTACTCGTCGACCTCGTGGAAGGAAGTTGGACTTCTCGTCTTCATCAGGTGAGGAGGAAGGGGAATTGAAAGACTCTCAGGGTTTGAGTGGGGTGGACCACATCACGGACAACCCTGCTGATACGCCCACAGCTTCAGACATTGTTGATAGTAAGTCAAGTGTTATGTTTTAAAAGCTTTATTGGTATGGTTTTTCATATGTTCTTATATGTTTTGTTGTGATTGACACATGACCCAAACAGTTCGCCCCCTTTTTTGAACCTCTTTGAGTATCTGTATTGAGACAGTACTTTTTTCTGAGCAACACAGACAGTGACAATATGTTTTTGACCACTTATCCTGATTAAACTTAGCACTGATGAAAGGCAATTCGATGCTCAGCAATGTATTTTTGTATCATCTTTATTAGTGAAATGTTGAGTACGCTGGAGGAGAAAAACCAGAAACTATAGTGGAATATACTGCCCTATTTGGAAAATGTTGTTTATCTTTCTGAAGCCATACATGCCAGCAGTTCAAGCGATTTCTTAGAATTATTTTCTATTTGGTATGATTATTATGGCCTTCATGCTTATCTGAAATGACCTGCAGGAGTGTTGTGTGTGACCAGCCTTCTAACGTTAGTTTAAGTTCAAGCAAGAACTTAAGGCCCCTTGCATTGCATGCTCTTCATATACAGTATTTATCAAGGCATTTCAATAATCCAGTGAAGCGTAAGTGTAAGTGATAATACGATATTCCAGTGAGCGATGAACATGCATACAAAACTGATGCACATCCGCTGCTATGAGAAACAAGCATTGGCAATGCCAACAGTTTGGACCTTTGTGTAAGCATGGGAAAGGCTCTTGCCAGGCACAGTTGTAGCAGAATTAACTACCCGTTGTGGTAGAAGCGGAAACATGGTGTGAGTATCTGGGCATCTAATAGCAGTACCTGGCAAAAGCTTAAAAGTTTGCACAAGATAAAAATGTTGGCTTTGTCAATGCTTGTGTTTAAACAGGACTTCAATGGCTATGACAATGCTGTCTTTAACAGGACTTTAGCGAAGGACACGCAGAGTGCTTATAAATCGGATGCCTGAAGGGCTGCAGCAAATGAATTTTGTAATGTGAGCTCCGCAAAGTGCACATTTAAAGCCCCAGAATGAAAACATTATAGAAATTAATATATTGCAGTGTTATACAACTGATTACTGGCACATGGTGGTAGTTGCTGGTACTTTCTTTACACATTGTAATGAGAGTATTCTGGTGCAGCTTCAATGTTACAAGCAGTTAACTCTCTCCTTCATGTTTGAGAACCATTTTAATACTGCTCTGAGCCTATTTTGCCCTTTCTTAGATCAGTCTCTCGCTTTCTCTTTACAGACTATCGACAACACCTTACGTGAACAAATCCAACCAGTCCAGGGTAATTGTGAAACTAAAAACATCGGACTTCACCCTCCACAGTGCACCTTCCAGGGTTTGGATTTTCCATAGCTTGCGAAGGAGTTAATTGCAGTGACCATTCTCCAGAACGACAAGACAGGTGAGCTAGCATGAGTATTTTGTAGGGTTGGGTGCTCTGTTTGGGTTCATCTTTAGTAAAGAAGGCACACAGCTATCTTGTTTAAAATAAATTTGAAAAGAAGACCATGTTTGTGGGGATCAATGAGGTGGGGAAAATCTGATGAACAGTACAGACTACAGAATGCTATCTATGGCTAGCTGAGAGGGTGGCATGTGAAAATGGAAAGTTGTGAGACATATAATGCTAAAAAGCCTGCTTATGGTTCAACGGAAGCAAACTTGTCCATTTGGAAACAGTTTTTCGAAGGATAGGATTGGGTGGTGGTTCCCACTTACCTCATGATGTCCTGGTATCTTCCAGTTGAATGATATACAGTGATTTCAGTTTTACCACTGAAAAATCACACAGTCTTTGAAACATCAGAATGCCTTCTTTCTAACCTTCACCATTGCTCCCACAATGCTTGGGAGGGGTAGGGGTTGTGTGATTCAGTAAAAATAAATCTCCCCACATTGTAAACAATGTTTTTTTAGAACAGTATTAACAAAAAAAATGTGCCTTTTTTCTTCTGAAAGCACTCACTTGCCAAACAAGCTGCAATACGTACTGGGTGGCTGGTGTCACATTTGCTAATGGGCATGTATTATAACTCATGCATAGATAACATTGGCAATTATACTCCACTGGTCGTTGATAAGTACAGCTGAGTTGTGTATAATTTCAGATGTTATCTGTGTCTAGTACCGACAAATTATACTTGTGTGTTATTAAAGAGCATACCAAACAATTACTACCTGGTCCCATATACATATGTATATAATAATTTTGCTTATTAACAGGTGTCACTCTTGCCAAAAATGAATTCAGTGGATCAATTGCTCTCAAAACCATTTTCAGGACTCGCACACAGTGAGAAATTAGAGGTGAAAAGACTAGGGCCTGATCGGCCAGATTTAAAAATTGAACAGTCAGCACTGTTCACATGCACATTTTCCATGGTTTGGTATGAAAAGAAGACATGGCTCACTGGTAGCATTGCTAAGCAGTCTTTGTTCTGCTTCCCCTGCCTGCTGTTTGGAGGTGAAACGGCCTGGATGAAAATAGGGGTCACTGACTTAAAGCATTTGTCAGTAAAATGCAAGAGACATGAATCGTGCAAATCTCATACTGAGAATATATTACAGCTGCACATGTTGGGAAGTGTAAACATTGCAACACAGTTGGACGATGTATCTCGCTGGTTTGTGATGAAGCATAATGAGGACGTGGATAAAAACCGATACATCAGTCAAAGTTAATCAACTATGTGTGTTTTTGCGGTGCATTTGAATTGGCTTCACGTTCTTTGAATCCTGGTGTATTTAGAGGCCTGGTGGATTTTGTATCCAGCATAGACAGTGCAATCGAACTGCATTTAAAGAATGCAACAGTATTCAAGGGCACTTCAAACACAATTCAGAATGACCTGCTGTGCTGCATGCTCACGGTCACCGGAGAGATAATTGTAGAGCAGTAAAAATGCACAGATTATGTGGCTATTCAGGCAGACCATACAACCGATGTTTCCACTAAGACTCAGTCTGTGCTAGTCTGTCACTACCTTGATGAACGATATAGAATTGTTGAAAGTTTTTATGGATTTACTCATCTGAAAGACTCTAGTGCGCAGACCATTGCTACTGCCATAATGGAAAAATTGTACAAAGTATTCCCTGAAGATTGCCACAAAAAATGTAATTGCGCAAACATATGATGGTGCAAGTGTAATGAGGGGGGTGTCTGGTGGAGTCCAAAAGAAAGTAGCTGAAGTGTATCCAAATGCCCATTCTGTACATTGCTATGCACACCAGCTTAACCTCATCATGGAACAAGCTGTTTCCAAATTCTCAGAGGCTCCAATTTTCTTTACTGATATCTCTGGCTTCTGTACATTTTTTCTCATTCTCTAAAAAGAACCAAAGTTGTAGATGAGGTATCAGATAAAAGACTTCCAAGACCATCTCGCACTCGCTGGAGCTGCCATATTCAGGTAGTAGAAGCCATATGTCAGCATAAGGAAGCACTCCATAGATGCTTTTAGATCATTGAAAAACAGGATGATTTTGAGGGGGTTACTGTGCATGAGGCCCAGGTATTCATTCAAACTCTGAAAGAGAAGGAGTACCTTTTCTTCCTTTTTTTGTTCAATGACATAATGCCCCATGTTGACATTCTATATAACCATCTTCAGAAGGGAGACATTGGCTCTGTGTTTCAGCAGAAAGCTACGCAACTTTTATCAAGTGCATTGACAGAGTATGTCAAAGCACTCATAGTTTGGAAGCTAAACTTCCATCAGAGGCAACTTTTGCAAGTCGCAATATAAATATGACCACTTTGAATCATTTGGCAAAAGAAGTATGTAATATCATAGTTACACAAGCCCAAGAACGCTTTGCATTTATTAAACACTTGGAGGGGGACAAATTGTTGCAGAGTGACCTATTTCCAACACACGGACAGTCTTTTCCCAATGATGCACGGACTCAACTGTCCAAGTGTATCTTATGTTAAACATGGAAAGACTGCGCAATGATCTTTCAATTGTTTATGAGAGACCAGAATTCTGTAGTGCAAGTGGGGACATTTCTTTATTAAAATTGTTCTTTGAAAACAATCTCAAAGAAGCATTTTGTGAGACAATGCAGTTATTAAAAATTCAGATTACTACACCCATGACACCAGCTGAGTCTGAGCGCTGTTTCTCCATCCTGAAGCGAGTTAACAAATTCTTGAGAAACACAATGACTGGGGATCGTCTGAATGCTTTGGCCATGCTGTCTATGGAAAAAGAACTTATTCAAGAGATCCCTGACTTCAATTCATAGATTATTGATAAATTTGCCTCTCTGAAAAATACACATGCACAATTTGTGTACAAACTTTCAAAATGGTTGACTGGTGAATGTTCTGTTAAAACCTATTTGCAGTTATTTCGTGTGTTAGCTTGAATTCTTTGTTTCAATGGCCTTACATGTTAGGATTTTGTCTAAGGTTGCAGAGGTCTATTTGACAGAACAGTGAGAAATGTGAAGTTTGCTTAGTTGTTGATCAGATTATGATGTTATGGTTGTTGGTTGATAATAAAGCACTGAAAATAATAAACTTAGTAAACTATTTCTGTTGCATTTTTATCCATGCAATATGTATGTGCGATTTCTGTGCACTGTGCATTCCATATGTTTCAACTTTGAGCAACTGAAGCAATGGTTACTCAGCGAGGCAGACAGCCATTAGAGGTTGGAAAAATGTTGCATAAAGTGGTTAAAAACTAAAGTAATATTTTAGCTTAGTTTCTTCCCTTTCAGAAAATGCCTAAAATCCCACCTTAGTAAGAGGATGAACTCACATGAATGCCAGTAAAAGCATGGCAAACATATTTGTTTGCATCATTACTGACTATATAATTAATTTCTTTATGCATACACATTGTACCAGCTATTCTCAATACAAGCTGCTGTAAAATACACCATCACGCTTGCACCCGTAAGAATAATATACCACCATTAGTATGTAAAACGTAATGCTTTTTGTCATATTTCGGTGGTTTTTTTGGACAGTAAATTGCACATTTTGGAGGCCATTATTCCAAAGATTCCACAGGGGGAGAACCCTGCCGCAGCACCCTTGGGTGGTGTAGGCTCGCACGCTGTGGAAATGTACAACCCACCTGCTTTCAAACTCACCCGCCGCCACTGCTTACCTGTAAAACACAGCTCTTCAGAACATCGTTTGAATATTGCCACCTGTCAAGCTAAGAACTCCCAGAAGTTTAGAATAAATATGAGCAGACAAAATACCAAGGTTAAACTTGTTTTATTTGTAAGTAGATATTTGGTCATCATGAAAATTGACATTTCAAGAATTGACCAATAGTCTAATAATTTAATTGTGTGCAATATATGAATTGTTCAATATATCGACATATGAAGAAACTCAATAGTCTAGTAAACCACAAATGTGGGTGTTTTAATAGCAAAATATGCACATCCTTAATTAAGTTTTAAGCCCTTGACCACATATCTTCCCCAATTTAGTTTGGGATGATGAGCTTTAATAATGCTTTGTTTTACAGCTTGCATTGAGAAGTACATAAATTATAGCTAAACTAACCCGACAAGTGGAGCAAATAGAGTATGGGTTTCCCGTTCTGAATGAAAAACTGCAGTGTCATCATGCAAAGAATTGTGAGCCTAATTAAATACTTGGTTTGTACCTGTAGTCATTATTTAATGAAGCATGCTGCATTGTGCACGTCTACCATTTTGTATACCTAATATCACCTACTCCTTCTCAATGGCCTATACTCACTGCTGTGTCTAGGCCCCCAATGTATTAACCCCTCATAGTTCCCATTGTAATAAAAGCCAGCTGTTAAGAAGGTTTTTAGCAGATTGCAGGAGGAATTATATTAACGTGTTAACTCAGAGCTCAGGAAATGCTCTAAACCTGCAGATGGGCAAGCAATTTGGGGACATTTTCCAGTCGAGTATGACAGGGTGTGCGTGGGACTTGGGACACTGACCATAACATTGCAATGGTTCGGTTTGCTACCCTATAGAGCAATGTTTTAAATGGGCAGGTACCTGCTGGACCCGAGTACATGCACTTCTCTTATTTGAAAGGCATAGTACCGGCACTTCTGAACAGGAAGCAAATGCTTTTAATGGAGGAGTGTCTGCACTTAACTATAAGTGTCACTCTGGGATAGTGAGTACCTGCATTTTTAGATGTCCTCTTAAAGCACTGTTATGGAGTTTCAAGAAATTGTCGAAAATGAAATATCACTGTGCAGCTGTATGTGTTTCTGCCTGCCTTATCATTTCAAACTTGGGGAACCAGCAGCACATTTAGACCTCACCTTGTCGTGCATTAAACAAATTCTTTTGCAAAAAAAGGCAGTACATCGAAATTCTTTCACGGGCCTGCATGTTTTTGAAAACTGCACTGCGGTATGTGCACTGCTTGACTAGCTATCCCGAGGTCAGGTTCTGCAGCTCAGTTTATGAAGAAGCCGCAATCAGTTGAGGCTTCGCTTAGAGAGAATGCATGGGAATTTGTGTGACATAAACAAAATAGGCCTCGTGATACAACATTCTACTGTTTAACAATGACCCAAACTGAAAGTGTGAATAAGCATGTTGTCGACTGCGATGGATAGGATAGAGTTGTCCAACTCCAGGGCTCGAGGGGGCAAAAATGTCCGGTTTTCAGGATACCCCTCATCAATATTCATGAGGTAAGTTTGCATACAGTGATACTGTATGCAAATTGTTTCTTATTAATATTAATGAGGGATATCCTGGAAACCTGTCAGGATTGCGGCCCTCGAGGACTGGAGTTGGACAACCCTGGAGGTGCTATCATAACACTCTCTAGCCAGTCTCTTTGTTTGCAGCTATACCCAAGTGATATTGAACCAAAGAGGAGATTTTCCTGTAATGTTGCTATAAAAGTATAAAAGGTACACAGACCCCATGGTGGATTAAAAAGCTGTGTACCTTTTATACTCAACAACATGGAAATATGAGCACCCTCGTGAAATATCCCTGCAAAGCAAAATGCCAAGACAAGATATTTCATTGGTGGATTCATTATATTTCCATGTGGTTGAGTGGGTAAAAGCATGCCCTTGCAACATGACAACCTGTGTTTAAGTCCTCATTTAGGCATGCAGCAGCAGAACACGAACACATTTTTTTATTTTTACCCACTGTCGCCCTTAAAAGATGTGCTTCCTGCCTTCAGTCCAAGTAAATCTGCACATTACTTTTTATTTTTTTATGGTGTTATAATAAAAAAAATTCGATTTTTCACAAAATAAAGATAATCTTGAAAAAGGAAAAGAAGGAATCTAAAAAGAAGAAAGGAAAACGACAAAAAGAAAAAACAAAAGAAACGTACAATTATTAACAGATCCAATCATAAAATTATTTTTTAAATTAAAAAAACTAGGGACAATAAATCTGTATCAATATTAACAATATTTTGATGAAATAAATTATATTCAAGAACTCTGATAACATTTATCGTCAGTCTAGTCTCTTGCCCAGTGATCAATCTATTCCAGAATATCTGTGATGAAAGACCTATTTCCGGAGCTGAATTAGAGACACATTTTCCCACGTGTTTTGTTCTGGCATTTAAAGTGCCTTGACAATGTCAAAATCTGCATATTACTTCAATGTCATCCAAATGTCCTCCTCCATCTTGCATATAGAAAAATCTGATTGCAAACTCAATTTTCCAAGACAGTCTTTAAACAAATGTCAGTGACTTCAGTCCATTCCGTTCTTGACAGAAAGTGGGCCCTGGTACTAAGAGGCCCATTGCCCAGCCAGCCAGTCTTCAGCCAGCCACTGTCAGGTCCCAGGTGTCCTGCTGACCTGGGTAGGTCAATTAAATATCTAGATTCAGACTAATTCATGCGCAAGCCTTTCAGAAAACAGTACACATGCAGTCAGTATGCAGCAACCTCTCTTTCAAGTCTGACCTGCTGCCTGCAATGCTGCACGTTGACAGTGCATACGTGATATTCTGGATGTATACTAACTGACCTTTTCACAATTGACCTTGAGAAAAATTACCTCGGGAGAATTGACCTAATTTAAAAGGTCAATTAGGACATATATGCGGGGGCGAACCCCCCGCAATCCCCCATCCAATCGAAAAAACCTGCAACCCCCCCACCCAATCCCCTTATATTATTTATAATACAAAACCAACCCAATACATATATAAAATAACTAAAATTATATAAAGGTCAATTGTGCAGGAGGTCAGTTAGGACCAATATAATTAGATCAATTAGGACAAAAGGTCAATTGTAAAAGGTCAATTTGGGTAATACCGATATTCTTATGCATACGAGTTGGAGCCCTGAGTGCGAGTAAAACTGTTGCAAATATGTTACACCACCAAATATCATCCCCACCCAAGCCCTGCTGGCCTCCTTGCTTGTTGACTGGGCCTGATCAGTGCAAATCTGTGAGCTGTGATTATAAAAGACTAGGGAGGCGAGAAGGGGTAGCCTGACAGCGCTGGGCCCAATTACTGTGGGCCAAGTGCAGTTACAAATGGTGCACATGTCCAGCGCTGGCCCTGTACCAAAGCCAGAAAGACAGACTTCTGAGAAATGCAAAGTAAAAGACAAATGACTGCACTCTAACTTAAAAAAGGGCCCCAAAAATCTGTCAGGCAAACCCAGACACACAGGACCTAGGCCTCCATAGAGAAAAAGGAGACAGTACTGAAGAGATGTGTATCTAGTGTCCGCAAGAGGGGGGCCCACGTACCAGCTATGTAAGTGACGGAGTGAAATAAGAGTCACGTGTAGGGTGATGTCACGGCACACGTACATTACACCTAGTTGACCACACATCAGGGAGTAGGGCACTGCACAGAAAAATATGTGTGCAAGGACATAGAAGTTAAATGTAGTAGGTATAAAGCTATATCTATATGTATTCCTCCTGTTTATTTTGTAACAATATACTGAGAGAGCACTTTTAACATGGGGAGTACCCCCCAATTAAGGTGTCACCCTATCTATGATTCATATAGATCTATGCAGATCCCTTTGCCTGTGCCAACAATGAGTCAAGAACCAGGCCGGGGTACAGAAAGAATATATATATTCTTAAATTATAGGTTCAAATAATATTTGCACCAAATGATTAGACACACCACCTTCTCTGTAGCACAAAACAAAGCTTCAATATAAACATTTCCCTTGAGGATGTTAATTTTAAATTTCACTTGTGTCCCTGGAACACAGGCTTAATAACAGTTCCACCATCTTTTTCCACGAACCCCTTTCATGTCAAAATCAAATAATACCATGAGCTTGAGCGTTCCTTGATAAGCCTTAGATTTAAATCAAATGCACATTTTCGGTTTTCAAAACAATTTCACATGCAGCACTTTGGATGTTCAATTTACCTAACAGCTTTTGAAATCAAACAGACTGTTTGCGAATCTGTTGGATTGATAGAGCCCTCCTTCCTACTTCAGCCCAAAGCAATACAAAATCTTTCTGAGATCAGGGTCACTTTCTCACTCTCAAGAAAGAGCATGCATTTTTCAATGCAGATTTACGCTTAGTTTCACTTGGCAAAGCAATCCATGACCAAAAATCCAGGCTTCAGTTATATTCAGCACCCCTCAAGGCCCGGGGCTGGGGAGCGGTGATAGTTAGATATTGCTAGGGTTGACAGGAAAAATAGATGTACCCAATTACTTTAAATTACTATAACTTTTATTACAGATGTGAAAGAGGGCAGATGTTTTGAACTCCCTGAGCTCCCCTGCGTCAATCTATGTGGGAGTTAATTAAATTATTATTCAGCAAAATATGCTACGGGTCTACTCAGTTTGCCTCTCAGACACTAGTAGGAGTAAAATATTAAGGCAAGCAGATCCCCCACACACTTGGTTTCGTTTGGACATGCTACTTACATTGCAAATCTCTGTTTTTTGTGCTCAGGAAAGTCAGCATGGCTCCTCTTTTGGAGGCAGTCAAAGATAGGGTCTTGGAGTTCTGAAACTTTATTCCTGGGAAGAATGAATACACCTCCCAGAGTTAACATTTACACTTTTCAGATAGTTCACCTACAAAGTCACTACAACTTGAGGAGAACCATCTTCGGTTCTGGGAGCATCTTCAAACCTTCCTCTTTGCTTCTGCCTTTTCTCTTCCTCTTCCCTTCTGATCTCTTCTGTTTTTGCACTAGGCACCTGGCTAACCTCTGAATTCGGACCCAGATCCCTGCCCACCCAGCTGCATACCCGCACTGCCTCCTGCCAACCCCCTGCGCTTGGGTCTGTATCTGCAACCCTTGAGTCCACTTACATGCACTTATTTGACACCCGTTGTCTGCTTTTCAATTCTTGCACTTGCCTCTTGCTGTCCGCACTTCCTGTCATTGTTTTTGATCTTGTGTTTAACACTTCCCACTCCTCCCCTTCCCCTAGACTTGCACATTCTCAATGTCACTAAACCTAGTAAGATAGTTGTTTTGTTATGTTATGTTATATTATGTTGTTTTGTTCTCCCTTGTATCCCTCCCTTGCCTCATCGTGCCCTGAAACACTTGTGTATGGGTGCAATATAAATAAAACATTGTATCATATCATATCATACATGACAAAACTTTTCCTTTTACAAATTAACAACACAACATATACATTTTTGTGTTGTTCTACTCGAGCCAGTCTTTTTAGAATGACTCCTGTGTCAGCAGGATGTTGCATGTGCAAACAGCAAAATTTCACAAATTATGAAACATTTATAATAGTTATGAATGTGAAATTTTCTACACAGATATCTAATTTAATAGGCCACCAGCTCCCTAACTTTTGGCTTCATCACATTTTTGGGGAAGCTAGAAATACATTTGGTTCGATTGTTCAATGGTTTCCAAAAATCAAATTGAGATACAAATGGCATCACCATATCGGGCTCATAATAAACTTTAAAATAAATGACACCACAATGGCTTTGGTGCAACTTATCGTTGCTGTGAAATTAACAACTATGATAGTCCATTTAAGCTAATGTAAATGTTCAAACATATATGCAAATCCTAACTTCCACAATATAGTTTTAAGTTCTCTTGAAATACTCCCCCCGGCTCTGTGGCCTCATTGTTGGTTTAAGCCTTGAGTAAACCCATACGCCTTTGTTCTCTCAAGGCTACTGGTCATCCTGCTGTTTATTTCAGGGAACAGACTCCCAATACAATTCCTTGATCATTGCTTGAGTGTTTGGCATAGCAACTAACTCCTCAGGAAATCAAAACGTATATTCCTGCCTCTAGCAACAGCTGCTTATATTGATGGAGGTATCATTTTCCTTGGGTCCATAAGGCCTTTTAAATGTTGCATCTGAAAGAAGACTTTTCAATCTGTTTGCATTTATTTTTTAATATATTGTATCATGCCATCACTATTTAGGGCACTTCTCATGATATGTTCATTTTGGCAAGGGAGCATGTTTCCCCATGTCTTTATTTACAGATGTGAAATGCACACTCTTTTAGACATTGCAGTTTCAGTGTATGCAAAGTCCTGCTTTCTATGTAGAATCATCCTTGTATATTTTTCAACCACATGCAATGCAAATATACATGCAATATGAAGCCCCCTATGACCACCAGGGACCACGTCATGGGCATGGTTCAACAGCAGGCTCCGGAATGAGGTAGACACACTGGTCATATCCCGATAGGGATCTCCGTACCAACAAACCGTCTTGGATCCGTAACATTTTGGAAAACTTCATCAACACCCAGAGATCCTCTTTACCGGTATAATCTGATTCTGTTAGAAGAAAACTCACAGGGTCTTCAATGTAATGATAGAATTTTCCAATAATCGGGTCCTCTTTCTGTGCAGCGAGAAAATCTGCATCCGAGGTGTCTTTACTCCACTTTGCAGTCAAGAGTTCACTGTTGGCACTAGTTTGTGACCTGGTGATAGGGGTGACTTGGATTTCACCCAGCAAGGATTCCGGATCTATGAAATCCCCCTACAGAACTCCAGTTTCAGCCAGCTGGTCAGCCAGGTAATTCTCAGTCTTATCTGACCCTGCTTTTTTGGAATGACCTCTTATCTTCTTCCACTAGATGATCATCTCATTAGAGGTCACCAGATCATCAATCAACTGGATCAGTTTTGCATGCTTTAAGAATGTATTGTTAGTTCAAAGCATGCCTTGATTTTTCCAGTTAATCAGGAGCGCCTGCCTTGTCACCAATTTTTAAACATTGTTCCCGGATTCCCGGGCTCAAAAGGCAGCAGCAGCAGGGCTATCATGCCTTACAATGGAGAGCCACAACCATGGTTTTCCCCCTCCCCCCATCAAGGGGAGGATTTGTGCTATGGAGGGAGTTGTTTCCAGCCACCTGCAGAAAAAATTAAGTGCGAAAAATACAAGTACCAGAATCCTTAGAGTCAATTAACTTGCCACACCTGAAAAGGAAATGAAAACACGCCTGAAAAAGCAAAGATACACAGCCTCCCTGAAGATTGATGGAGTCATGAAAACGTGCGTTTGGAGGAGAAGCGAATGCAGGAAAACTTGACTGGCAACAGAGCGCCTGCCTTATCACCAATTTTTAAACATTGTTCTACAAATCCATTCCTGACATAATCAAAGTCAGTGAATATGACCAGTTCTTGGAGCTGGTGGTGTACTGCAGTGAGGATGGCTTGTAATATGGTCATCAACTCTTCCACCTGACTACTACAGGGTCCTATTTTGTAACCAGCAGAGGGCTCTGGGGAATCATTCACCCAGGCATTCCCAATGCCCCGTCACTAGTTCTTTTTCCCTGTTATTTCCAACATGGTAGGAGCGAGCACCCATCCACATATACTGTGGGTATTACCTGGCACATGTCTTCTTCATAGACCTTATGCAGGGAAGTTAGGTACACCTCCATATTGTTTTGGTCTTTAGATTTTCATCCTCAAGACAGTTTGCTTGAACACAATCATGCAAGTCAGTCCATACTTACGCTAGAGGACTCATCGTTTTGGCCATATCTGACCTCCACAGGAAAGCCTTGAATGGGCAGAATTCAGGAAGTAATTCTGGAATTGCTTACATTCCCCGTCTGGATTCTGTTACTTGGTAAGTATTGCAAGGGTTTGTGAGGAGTCTCTACAATGATGTGTTCCCCTGGATGAATGGGGGGTAGTTTTTCAATGCCCACATCATTATCAGGAGTGCCTTTTCTCAGTTATTGATTTTTTCTTTCCACAGAGGAAACAGTTTTGCTTGAGAATGAGATAACCTTCCTAACCTTGTTGTGCTTTTGGCACAATACTGCTGTTAGACAGGAATCTGAGAACCCTGTCTCCAAGAAGAACTCCTTATTCTTTTTGGAGTAAGCCAAACAAGTAGCGCGGAAAATGCTGCTTTCCAGTTGTCTATGTTTTGGGCCTCACTCCTACTTGACTCTGGCATTTGATAAATGGACCAAGGGTCGAGTGGCATAGTCGCCAATAAACGTTTGACTATAGTTTGTGAGTCCAAGAAGGCTTCTTAATTCTCATAGAGTAGTAGGGTATTTTAATTTCAATATGGCTTCTACCTTCTTCACCCGGGGGTTGAGACCCTCAGGGGTTATTTCATGCCCTAAGAAGTTCACTCAGGTCTTACAGTACTCTACCTTCTGAAATGACAGTTTTTTGCTCTGGCTTTCTACATCTGGTCAGAGCATAGCGGATTTCCGCTATATGTTCCTCAAAGTTGAGCTCTTGATCAGAGCATCATCTACATAGGTCAGGTTTCCCCTTTGACCCAAATCAATCATGGCCTTATGCAGAAAGATGTTGAACTCATTGCCAGAGTTTATGTATCCAAAGGAGGGGTTTGGGTCAACATATATTGCTGCCCCCCAAAGGTAAAGGCGAGCTTGTATTGGTGTTCCCTGCTCACGGGTACTGTCAGAGTAACCATTGGTCAAGTCAATGGCTGTGTACACCTGTGACTCTTGGATCTGTGCCAGCCTTTGATCAATGTAGGGACATGGCCATCTTGACATGTGGACCAGTTTCTTTAACTCCCTCAGGTCTGCACATAATCACTATTGGCCATTTGGTTTTCGTATCCCCAATACTCGGTTGTTAAAGGTACTGTGGATCTGACAAATTAATTCTTAATAATCTTTGTGAGTGACTCCATGGACGCAAGAGGCAACCGTTATTGTTTCACAAATACTGGAGTCATCTCTGGGTCCGTGTGCATGGTGGTTGAATGGAAAGATGTGCATCCAAAGTCGTATGAGTCTACTGAAAATATATTGTGGAAGTCCAGGTCTGCCTGTTTCAGTTTCTGTGTCTGCTCCTCAGTCTCACAAGCTCAGCAAGATTAACTTGTTTTCGACCATCTTCTTGAAACCTGGAAAGACCTTGGGCTTGGCAATTTCAGCAGTATACTCCAATTCGGTGGAGAGATCTCTTTTTATGTTATTAACCTGGACAGGAGGTTCCATGGATTCGGGGTAGTTGATATTGCGTCTGAATACTACCTAATTCATACTGATGTCAGAGGTCACCTCATAAAGGCATGAACAGTACATCAAGAAATTCCCCTGTGACAGGCAGCCAACTTTTTGGGAGGAAATAGTGTCTACTTAACTAAAAGGCAGAAGGTACATCTGTCACGACCCAACAATTATGTGCTATGCTTTTGTTTCCAATGGAAATTATTTGCATACACTTGCTAGGGAGTACTTTTTGGAATTTAGGGTGTCCGGACCCACATCCCATTTATCAATATATTTAAATGTGAGAATGGTCTGTTTTTTTGGGATATCATTTATTAGATAGCACAGATGTGCTGGTTACAAAAATGGTGTCAAGCACTCTTTCTAAACCAAATTCCCTCTTTATGAACGTCAAGGTGATCTATAAAACAGGCCTCAGCTATTCAGGGAGACGCAGACTATAATCAGAACATTCTTTACTGCTTTGAGGACAGCATTATTTGTTCTTTTAGGTGTGTTTTAAGAACATGCTAGATTCAGTATTGTTTTGTACTAATTCAAATAGACTAGCAACAATTCAAGTGACCCTGGTATTGTCTTATTCTTTTCAGGGCCACTGATCCACTCACGGGCTTCACAGGAGTACACTCAAGGAGGGTTCAAGCAACTGCAATCCCTCTACCACATTCCAGATACATCCGGAATGACACGAAGACTGTCGTGACAAAAGTGGGTAAATCCATTTAAACACAACTGAAACCTGTAGACCTAGAACTCAAAGGAATCACTTGTTCTCGCTTCCACACTCAGTGGTTACCTCCTCAAGGCACCCCCTACCCGGTGTGCAAGCCCTCTTTTTTGTCTTCCACCGTTTCAAGATTGGAACACTATATATGAACAACCCGCAGGTTAATGTTTACATGTAGGATTATCATATAACCCTGTTTTACTAAACTGGTAATTTCCATTAGCTTTTATTAACATCTATAGCCCTTAGATCAGCACCACAGGTCATTAAAGTTGTATTTTTAACAGAAGTAGACTGATCTAATGTGTGATTACGCTACCCTTGTTTGTCATTTACTGCTAGTCATCCTACACCCTGCATGTTCCACGCAGTGGGTATGACTCTATTCTGCTCACAGGAGATAATTTTATTCCCTAATCACATTTGCTGGCAGGTGCACACTAAAAATTGGTAAATGTCCTTTCCGTATTCTTTCAACTTTTAGATAAGCGGCACACCAGCGCTTTCTAGCATTAGAGGGTACATAGGTAGTGGTAGATAGAACTTCTTCCTGTCCTACTGTCTGCTTTGTATGCACACTGAATATTAGGGCATCTCCTGTTGTTCTTTCGCAGTGATTCTCTTCACGAGAGCCCCTACGGATTATGTGACCAATGTTGCTATTGTTCAATCAATCCGGGGTACTGCTCCAATTTATTGTGTTATAATCTTGTCGCAGGGATGACCCCTACAGAATTTTTAGTCATCCTTTAGTGTGTTTTTTTCACATTTGTCATGGCCCAACAATTATGTCCTATGCTTTTGTTGCCAATGGAAATTATTGGCATACACCTGCTAGGCAGTACTTTTGGGAATTTAGGGTTTCCGGACACACTTCCCGTTTATCAATCTGTTCCAATGTGAAAATGGTCTGTTCTTTTAGGAGCTTCCTGAATAATCCTTTGCTGATTACGCTTTTTCCATTATTCAGGCATACTGTGGTGAGAACAATCTCCTCCCCTGCATTTATCTGAATGGGGAAATACAACTATTCTCTCTTAATCTGAATGTCGGTCAGACTTTGAGCCGGTTCTTCATCATTTTTTTTCCTGGGACTCAGAGTTTCTTCTGACTTTGGACTAGTTTAAAGTTTCAGGGTGTTCACTTCCAGTGTGGAATGCCACTTAAAACTGGGAGGAAGGTTGATTATCAAGAATGGTCAAGGGTTCCCACCACCACTGTGTTCTTCTACATAGAAGACAGTGATGTCTGGGACCTGATTATTCTGGAAATAAAATTCCACTTTCTCAGACAGTTGTTCAATTAAATGGCAGGTACAGAGGACCTTGTTCACATAGTCGATCATAGATGATAACCTCCGAAGGAGATTGTTCCCCTGCAAACTCTGTAAACAGGGTGTACCCCCTGGAGTTACAACTATCACTGGATGTTTTAACCAATGTTACCCAATTTTTATTTCAAGATCCGCAAACCCTTTGACGAAAATGTCATTCCCATCAAAATGTTGTAGTTTTTTGGTAAAACGTATGAGGGGAATCTGGTGACCCTCCCCCTTCCTGAGTTTAATTGGTGAAATGTCTTTTTGGACAGAAGAGTGGCTTTGCATCTAGTATCCACTACAGCTGATAATTCACACTGACCCTGCACCTTTACCAGGGCATAACATCTGCCCTCTTTCTCATGTTATGTGATGTTATGTTATGTTATGTTATTTTATTTTATGTTACTTGGCCTTTATATAGCACCTTATATATCATTGGTAGGACCTCAAAGCGCTGGTAGGTTGAACGCCCTCGGGAACCGTATTTCAGGTCAGTAGAGAGAAATAGTGTTGTATGGTGCGTGGGTGCACCGGATATGTGTGCAGCTGGTGTAGTAGTCAGATGATAGCTGCTTCCTGGCGATAGGTGTGGTGCTGAGGATATCAGTTGGATGTGTGCAGGCTGGTGGGTGGACACCCAGTCTGGGTTCTGACTGCGTTAGGCCTGAGGAACGCCTATGTGATCAGCTAGGCTGGAATGGGCTCAGCTAGCTGCATTTTATTAGGGTGATGAGGTGTTCATGGGGTCGTATTCATATGTGAACAGCTACGCCACATTATCAGGGGCATAGCTGTTTTCTAGTTGAAAGATGATGTATGGTAGAGAGTATGCGTAGTGGTGTGATATGGTGGTTATCTGTAAAGCTCCTGAGACCAGGCACGTGAACAGGATGGTGGGGACGTACATAGCGAAATACGGATATATAGCAACAGGGTTCGATACAGGTATAAATGGGGATACAGATACACAGATATATAGCATATAAGGGGGGATACAGATATATGGCAGCAACACGGGGAACAGATGCACAGTGATACAGACTTTTAGTGCAAATTCATAGTCGCTTTGCCATACTATCTAGGGGTGATAGAGTTTTTGGATGCGGAATGCAACACAGTGAAACTTTAGGGCACACTCAATAGCGCTTGAATCTTAATATCTAGATGCAGAATGCAGCACAGTGAAACATTCGGAGGATGCTCAATATTGTTTGGCCATAATATCTAGATGCGGAATAGAACAGAGTGAAACTTTGGAGGATGCTCGATGTTGTGTGGCCACACTGTCTAGAGGCGGAGATCTACACAGTACACTTTTAGGGCACACTCAATAGCGCTTGACCATAATATCGAGACGCAGAATTCAAAACAGTGAAGTTTTTAAGGCATATTCAATATCGCTTGACCATACGATCCAGATGCAGAATTCAGCACAGTGAAACTTTTAGGGCACACTAAATAACCAAGAAATGTCCAAGTAAGAGATAGCAGTGTTCAAGTGAGATAGGGGTATGGCCAAGTGAGAGTTGGGAATGTCCAGGTGAGAGATAGGAATGTCCAATTGAGAGATGGGAATGTCCAACTGAGGGATGGGAATGTCCAAGTGAGAGATGGGAATGTCCAAGTGAGATAAGAGTATGGCCAAGTGTGAGAGATGGGAATGTCCAAGTGAGACATGCATGACTGGTCAAGTGAGAGATGGGAATCTCCAAGTGAGGGATGGGAATGTCCAAGTGAGAGATGGCAATGCCCAAGTAAGAGATGGCATTGTCCAAGTGAGATATGGCAATGTCCAAGTGAGGGATTGGAATGTCCAAGTGAGAGATGGCAATGTCCAAGTGAGATAAGGGTATGGCCAAGTGAGAGATGGGAATGTCCAAGTGAGACATGCATGACTGGCCAAGTGAGAGATGGGAATGTCCAAGTGAGATATGGGTCTGGCCAAGTGAGGGATGGGAATGTCCAAGTGAGAGATGGCAATGTCCAAGTGAGATATGGGTATGGCCAAGTGAGAGATGGCAATGTCCAAGTGAGATATGGGTATGGCCAAGTGAGAGATGGGAAAGTCGAAGTGAGACACAGCATGCCTGGGTCTGGCATAGGCTAATGTTCACAGTTCTATTCAAGTGTGGCACTGCTAACATCCACAATCCCTTCTGGATCTGGCATAGGCTAACACTCACAGCCCCAACCAAGTGTGGTATTGCTAACATTCACAATCCCATCTAGATGCGACGCAGGTTAATGTTCACAGTTCTAACCAAGTGTGGCATTGCTAACATTCACAATCCTGTCCCGATCCGGCACAGGTCAATAGTCACAGTTCCAACCAAGCGTGGCATTGCTAACATTCACAATCCTATATAGATGTGACGCAGGCCAATGTTCACAGTTCTAACCAAGTGCAGCATTGCTAACATTCAAAATACTGTCTGCATCTGGCATAGGCTAATATTCACAGTTTCAACCAAGTACGGCATTGCTAGCATATCACAATCCTGTCTGGGTCTGGTATATGCTAATATTCACAATTCTAATCAAGTGTGGCATTGCTAACGTTCACAATACTGTCTGGGTCTAGCATAGGCTAATGTTCACAATTCTAACAAGGTGCGTTGTTGCAACCATTTCACAATCCTGTCTGGGTCTGGCATAGGCTAATGTTCACAATTCTAATCAAGTGTGGCATTGCTAACGTTCACAATACTGTCTGGGTCTAGCATAGGCTAATGTTCACAATTCTAACCAAGTGCGTTTTTGCTAGCATTTCACAATCCTGTCTGGGTCTGGCATAGGCTAATGTTCACAATTCTAATCAAGTGTGGCATTGCTAATATTCACAATCCTGTCTGGGTCTGGCATAGGGTAATGTTCACAATTCTAATCAAGTGTGGCATTGCTAATATTCACAATCCTGTCTTGGTCTGGCATAGGCTAATGTTCACAATTCTAATCAAGTGTGGTATTGCTAGCATTTACAATCCTGACTGGGTCTGGCATAGGCTAATGTTCACATTTCTAATCTAGTGTGGCATTGCTAATATTCACAATCCTAACTAGAAGCTAGGCAGGCCAGAGGACACGCTGCCGTTTAAGTGGGTTATATGCTACTATTCACCATGTTATCATTGTAGTGCACCAGTCACAATTCTACCTAATTAGCATTCAAGTTAATATTCACAGTTCTAACTAAGTGCGGCATTGGTGACATTTACAGTTCTGCGGCAAGGTAGAGTTGAGCGGCAGGGTTTTCCGAAGTAGAGTATTTGCCACACTTACTTTTTGGATGCTGATGGTTGACCGCTGGTTGCTGGCTTCACTGGATTCCCCTGCGGACACCTGCAGACACGATCTGGAGCCACCACTGTTGGAGCCGCCCTTTGCCTTGGGCCCTTAGCAGGCAGGGGCTGCCGGGCTGGGGCTGCCCTGGGGAGGTCATTTAACGGCCAATCAGAGCGCTGGAGCGGGCTGGGAGGTGGGAGGGTTGCTGGAAACAGGAAGAGGGAGCGGGTTGGAGGAGCAGGCGACACGGGGCACAAAGGGGCTGGGGGTACAATGATTTTAGCACCAGGGCTACTTACATGTACTCACCAGTTTCAGGATGGGAAAGAAACGAGCATAGGTAACGTGGGTCGGTAGACCCAGAACACAACAAGGCAGCTAGCCTATTGGAGCACAGAGACTGGCTGGGAGGTGGGAGGGCTGCTGGAAACAGGAAAAGGGAGCAGGGTGGGGGAGCATGCGATACGGGGCACAAAGGGGCTAGGGGCACGATGATTTTAGAAAAATGCACAAAATTAGCATACAAAGAAAGTGTGATTAATTTGCCAGGCCAGCAGTCATTCTCTTGATATTGAATTCTGACACTGGGTGATCTTGGGCGATTTTCCATGTTAGAGATCAGTAATCCATAAGAAAATGTTTATATTCAGAAATGTGCATATTTGGTGGATACTCTTTCTCCCCAGATTCTTTGCTGCTCCCCCTTTACCTGAAGACAGTTCACATAAAATGTCTGTGGGGAGGATACCCCTTCAGTTTCTGCATTATTTGGCTTGCATGTTTGAGCTCTAAGATTTCTTGATTTGGGTTCATCTCTATACTTTCCCTATCAAACTCAGGGTCTTTTGGGGCCCATTTTTCTTTGGGAGGGATCCCCATTCCTGAATCCTCCAGGGTCTGTTCTCTTACAAAAGGGATTATCTCATGTTCCTCCACACAGTGGTACTTCTTTGACTTCTTCTACTTACCCTTTGCTCTTTGGGTTCTAACTTCCCGGGGGTTGAAGATTCACTTTCAGGCTGAGAGGCATCCAGGGGTTCTGTCCTGGTGAGAAAGGAATCTTCCTTGGCATCTCCCTTTCACCCGGGCCCCATCCTCAGGAACCTGCTTCTTTTCAAAACTGTCTTTCAGTCATTTCCCCCCGGGGCATCAGACCTGGTTGTCTGGGGATTCTGGGATGCAGGTTTAGGTTGCGGGTTTGACTGAGCCCTCAGCATGTTCCCCAGGTCATCGGTTAGTTGCTGGACCTGTCGTTCCAGCTGTGAAACTTTTTCTGGGTGGTAAGGACTTCCCTGTTCATACCTCTGCTGCTCCTCAACAGGGTAACTGGCCTTGCTCGCAGAGTAGCTTGGGTATTGAACATTTCCCCCAACATATTCCGTCCTGACTCTCCTTTCTCCCTGGCTCAGGGATCTATTGTCCTGGAACCGGGGACAAAGAGGAGGATTATTTTGGAAGTTCTGAATCTGAGGGTACGTGCGGAAAATGTTCATGTTGGGAGGTGCAGTTGTACTTCTCTCCTGCATGATGTTTGGAGGGAAGTGCATACCTGGTTTTCCCTCCCTTTGTGGCAGGGGAGTGAACACATACCCTAGGATTGATTTTTGTTCCCTTATATCTAGGGTTTATATAGATTAAAGGGTCAGAGGGATCATTGTTCTGAAATCCTACCTGACTACTGTTCAATTGCCCCAGGGTGTGGGGGTCCCCTCTGCCTTTCATTCTGCTTGTTGGCAGGAGGAGTATTTTTAGGCCAACTGTCTCCAGGTCCAAAGGAGGGATAGTTGTAACCCCTGCCACCTTTAAAGTAGCAGGTGTGTTGAATGGTTTTGTGTTTTTTAGGGTATTTTTATTTTCAGTGGGCTTCTGGTCCTCATATATCCTGATGGCTTGCTCTATTACCCAATACAGGGTCCTGCGCTCATGAAATCACTCAGTCACTAAGTAATTATGTATTTAGGGAGCATATGGAAATATGTGGTCACAAACTCCCTACTATTTGTTTTCACCCGCCTGGAAGTCTGCGCAAATGCATGTTTTAATTCCTGCACAAACTCCCTAGGTGACTGACATTCCCCACATTACACGTAATATGAAGCCTTATAGGGCTTTTGTGGGTTCCTATGCATGAACACATGTTTCAAAATGACTGCCTTATAGGTGGACCATTTATAATTATCCTGGTCCTGCAGTCCTGCGAAGAAACTGGAATAATCAGGGGAGAATGTCCATTTGGCATATTTGTTCTGAAATTATGACATAATTTGCTCATAAGGTTCCAAGTGCCCCCAAACCAAGTACTTAGCATTCTTATGGTATGTGGTCAGGAAGCTCTTCTGGCCTTGATTTGTCTGATCAGGTTTTTAACAAAACCAATTTCTCTGTTTTGCTGATTTTCCTCTTCTCTGTATCTGAGTCTGTTCACCTTCTGACTCAGAGCTGCTATTTTGACTTTGTTCACTGTTCTCTAGGCATTTCCTATCTCTGTAAGATTGGGAATAGCTCCCAGACTCAGAGGATCTGGACTGCTCTTATCTGGGCCTCCATGAACTCTCATGGTCACTTTCTCTGCTGTCACTTTTAGGCACAGGATGAAACACAATCTCTTCAATCCTCCTTCCAGGTAGTCTTGGGAAATTCCCCCATTTACCTGAATATTTTGAGGTTTTTAATATGCCCTTCCTAGGCTGAAGTTCTGGCTTTTCTCTTCCAGTGAAGCGGGCCAGGTGGTCTCTTTGTAATCTCTTTTTCTGTAAGGCTAACTCCCTGATTTTCTCATCATAGGAGTTTTCAATGTCAGAAGTAGTCCCAATCTGTTTCGTAGAGATGAATAATCATCAAAAAACCAGATAAGAGCTGACATTATGGATCAGTTTGGCTAGGCCTGGGTAAGTCCACCTGCCTCATATTTCCCTGTTCTTTATAAGTGGTATGCATGAATTACGTTCCGGTCTGTACATGGTGTGAGAAACCTGAGGGCGTTCTCACTTCTTTCTCCCCTTCTTCCTCCTCTCAGGTGTCCAGGCAAGGGCCATTGCTTTTAGATCCCGAGCCTGGGGCTGGATATGCTAGGGAGGATCACCTGGGTGGAGTGAGGTGGGGGAGTGTGGAGAGGACGTCTGCAGATGAGACACAGTATTCCCCTTTCCTTTTACCTGCCTGGAGAGAATGTGGCTGGCGGGTAGCGAGGAACAGACGTGAACCAGACTAGCACAGAGGATGCCATGTGCGAACTGAGAGTGCTGTGAGAGGACCTAAGCCCCAGCACTGGCCAGTATTATGTGTTCCGAGATGGAGCTGGGCAACACAGAGAACTCCGGATTGCTGCGGGACACAGACCGAAGTTTCTGAGAGAATGAGCGCTGCTTGCTGTGACTCCAGACGACTACACAGGAAGAGAGAGAGGAATGAAGACAAGCACAAAGATGCCTGACAGATCAGAGCAGCTCAGTGAGTATAAGAGAGAAGGTGAGTACCAGGGTGCTCTGGGGCAAATGCAGGACAGTTAATGTTACCACATAAGCAAGCAGTGCATACCAAGAGTGTTTGGTACCCAGGGGAAGCCAAAAGAGTTATGCATACATTACCCAATAATTGTGAAGAAAACAGTAAGGCATGGAAAAGAGGCCCAGTATTGGTAAAAAATGCTATGGACAATATTGAATACTGAAATAAAAGAACAATATGGAAATTGAATAACCTGCTGTGTTGAAAGAAGGAAAACTAGTTGCAAGCATTGAGAAACAAAGTGAAAGTTGGCATGCGCAATTATGAACTAACTGAAAGCAAATGTGAGAAACAAGTTGCTGAACTCAGGAGAGCAAGCTGAATGCAAATTGCGGCAAAGACTGCAGAAATAAACCACAGCAAATGTTAAATGTTGACACTGGTGATAAGTGGAAAACCAGTGTTACTGAAGAGGGATCGAGAGCATCACAAAGTGTCAAGTGTTTTCGGTTGCATGACCTGTAATGGGTGGACCATGTGGTCTGACAACTGCCCCTAGAATGAGTAGCTCAATCTGGGAAAGAGCCAAGAAAGTGCTTCTCAAGAGACTTGAGCCTTTTTTGAAATGTGTTGATCCTGGGGAAGGTCACCTCAAGATATTTTGGAACTATTTGATCTTGGGGAAGAGACCACTGAGATCTTTCTAGATTGTGTTAGGCTTGGGGAAGGGAACACCAAGTTTTTCTTTGTGGATCTATTTGAACTTGGAGGATTGCCAGTGGGAATTGTGCAATGCTGGTGTATCTGAGCAGACTTGACAATTTTTTGGAACTGTGTTGATCATGGGGAAGGGAACCTCAGGATATTTTGGAACTGTGTTGATCTTGGCGAAGGGAGCCTTATATATACTGGAACTTTAACAAACGTAGGGAAGAGACACCTGAGATATTTCTAGATTGTGTCATGCTTTGGGAAGGGAAGCCTGCATTTTTTCTTTGTGGAACTATTTGAACTTGGCTAAGGGGAAGCTGAACCAAGCCTGAGCTGGAAGAAGCTCAGAACTTTTATTTTGAACACTGATTCTTTTTGGGCTGATATCCGCACACATTGTATATCTTTAATTGTGAGGGCAAGCATAGGTTTTGGACACAGATAGACTTTTAAATTGAACTTGCTGACACAGATTATCCTTAGTTTTTTAGGTAAGGAAATCCAACCTTAGCGTAGTGCAAGTTAGGCCTTAATCCATTCTGACATTTGAAATAAAAATCCTTTTTATTAAGAAAGTAAATCAGTTCTCTGTGTCTTACTTCAGTATGCCCACACAATGGGAGGTTGTGGATAACTGGCATAAAAACCCTGAGGGGAGGGGCTTCTCCCCTTGATCAGAGGGCCTTATCCCATACCCTTATTGGCCCCGGTGCCTCAATGCCTGTTTATATTTATCTATCTCAGTAGTTAAACTCTCATACTTGTTTCTCTCTATTCTGATTTCCTGTTTGTATTCAGAGAGCTGAATTCTTAACTCTGACATCAAGGCATGACTGGCTTCCAGGACCTTGCTCTGAGCCACTAACCAATCATTTATTTCCTGTACTTCATCCTGAAGTGCTTCATGTTCGCTCTGAGAGTCCTTTGTTATGTGCCTGTACTCAAGGTGCTTTTCTTTCAAGAGACCGAGTTCTTTCTCTTGAGCGTCTTTACAATCCACTGCCTGTGATAGGCCAGTTTCTGTTTGCTTCAAACACTCCACAAGCGCTATATTCTTTTCCCTAATTCTGGTCAGTTCCTGAGAACCTGACTGACCCATTTCTGCATCCAATTTCAACTTGAATGCATCTTGGTCTTTGATCAGCTGTAATTTATGTTGCTTTAGAATATTTAAACCCTGACACATTTGATCAAACTCCTGTTGTGAGTCCATCTCTTTTATGATCAACTGACTGTTTTCCCATTCCAATTAATGTATAGTCTGTTTAAAGGCCACAATTCCACCCAAATGCCCTCTATTGTGAATAGTCTGATCCTTCAATTGGGATTGAAGGTGGCACACAGTTTCTGCACTCTCTTTGCATGTATCCTGCATTGCAGAGAACTGCATTTCTCACTCCACACTCTCTTGCTGCTGTGTTTTCAGCTCATTTTGAAGTTGTTCAATGAGCCTTTTTTTTGTAATTAAAACATGTTGCTTGGCTGTACTTTATGTGTGAGTGCTTTCTGGGCCTGTTTCAGGACCTCAGTCTGATTCAGCATGCAAGCCTCGTTATTCTGCAATTGCTCTTCAACTAATTGCAAATGGAAATATAGATTATCTGTGAGTTGGGCCATTTGAATCTGCTCTTCCTGAATATTTTGTGTCATGTAGAATACCACTATACCATTATTCTGCCAAATATCAGTTCCTACTTATTTTATTTCTTGTACCATTTTAGTCTGCCAGCTCCCAGGTTCTTTTTCTGTCCATTCACCACAAATAAATAAGTTAGCTAGGATATGCTTCCAGGCATCACTCATTTCTACGGCAGTCATTTTAAGAGTGTTTTTTGCACCCTACTACACTTTCTCTGCACAGAGACAGGTATGTACCCTATTCCAGCTTGATTTCCACAATGAATATCAAATCAAATGTCAACTAAAATCAGATTATTTTTGCATTGGTACTCTGCAAAATCGTATTTCTCTATCACAGTGGTACCTTAACAAAGCATCAACAACCTTATATCCACCTCAATGCAGTTAAAGCAGAATGAATAGCCTGTCACCAATGCACTTGTGATGAGTCAAAAATAGCTAGATCCCGACAAACGAGCCCCCAATTTGTAACAATATATTGAGAGGCCACCCTTTACATGGGGAGTTCCTTCCCCCCAATTAAGGTGCCACACAACAAATAATGTATCTAGTTCAAGCTATCCCTATCTATGGTTCTTAGAGATCAACGTAGATCCTCCCCCTGTGTCAACAATGAGCCAAGAATCAGGCCGGGGTACAGAAAGAATATATATATACATGTATTTAAATTACAGGTTCAAGGAATATTTGTACCAAATGATTACACACACCACCTTCTCCTGTGGCACAAAACAAAGCTTCAATATACACACTACTTTGGGGATTTTACTTTTAAATGTCACTCTTGTCCAGCAAACACAGGCTAAATAACAGTTCCACCCTCTTGTCCCTGAACCCTTTTTATGTCAAAATTAAATAATACCATGGGACATTATTAGATCATGAACGTTCCTTAATAAGGTTTAGATTTAAATCAAATGCATATTTTCGGTTTTCAAAAGAATTGCACATGCAGCACTTTGTATGTTTAATTTCCCTGCACACTTGAAAATGCTAGCAGTTTCTGAAATCACGCTGACTTTTCAGAATACCTTGTATTGATAGCACCCTCCTTACTACTTCCCCCCAAAGTGATACAAAATCTTTCTGCAATCAGGGTCACTTTTTCACTCTCAGGAAAGAGTGTACATTTTTCAATGCAAAATTACACTTGGTTTCACCTGGCAAAGCACTTCTCTCCCCAGCACCAAACACCCAAGCTTCAGTTATATTCAGTACCTCCATGTTTGAAGGCCGTGTCTGGGGAGTGGTGACAGTTAAGAATTTTGTTTTTGGACAAGGGCAACCCCTTTCATTAGGCAAGTCTGGAGTTGACAGGAAAAATAGATGTACCCAATTACTTTTAATGACTATAACTTGAATCACTGCTAGGAAAGAGGGTGGAGGTTTTGAACTCCATGAGCGAGTATGCGAGTTAATGAAAGTATCATTCAGTAAAGTATGCTAAGGGTCTACTTAGTTTGCCCCACACCCACTATTAAGGGGAAATATTAAGCCAAGCAGATCCCCCACACACTTGGTTTCATTTGGGAAAGATGCTTACATTGGAAATCTATGTTTTTGGTGCTCAGGAAAGTCGGCAGGGCTCCCTTTTTGGGGAAGCACAGGGACCTGGTCAGGCACTCCAGTCAAACATAGCCACCCACATACATCCCTCTGTTTGGCTCTCCTTAGTCATATGGCCCAGTCAGCTTCAATATTTCCTAATTGCTATTTCCCATGCAAAATTAATCCTACCGCAATTTGTTATCATTTAACGTGGATGGTATCAGGCAATTCTATCCCAGATGATTCAGACAGCTGTCCCATTTCCATGGTGCAAAATCTTCTTTCTCTCTAAACCATACCCCTGAAATATTGATATCAGTAGGCGCTAACTTATTAGCACTGAATTTCTATTGGAGATGTATCCCCTTCTCCTCCCCCAAGGCTCAGACCATCTATGCTGATAGGCTCTTGGATTTCTGAAACTGAAATCCTGGGAAGAATGTATACACCTACCAGAATTAACATTTACACTTTCACCTAAAAAGTCACTACATGACAAACCTTTTTGTTTTATAAATAAGCATCACAACATATATATTTGGGCTTTCTTCAACTCATTCCAGTCTTTTTAGGATGGCTCCTGTGTTGGCCGAATGTTGCAGTTTAAACAAAAAGGATAATAGTTATGAATGTGACATTTTCTCCCTAGATAACTAATTTAATAGGTCACCAGTTCCCCAACATTCAGCTTCATCACATTTTTGGGAAAGCTAGAAACACATTTTCAATAGTTACCAAGTTCCCAAAAATTGAATTTAGATACAAATGACATCACCCTAACGGGCTCATAATAAGCTTTCAAATGACACCGGTATGGGCCTGGTGCAATTGTTCATTGCTGAGAAAATGAACAACTATGATAGTCCATTTAAACTAATGAAAATGTTTAAACATATATGCAAAAACGAACTTTAATTCCACAATATAGGTTTCAGTTCTCTTGAAATACTCCCCCAGGCTCTGCAGCCTCATTGTTGGTTTAAGCCTTGAGTAAACCCATCAGCCTTCATTCTCTCAAGGCAAATAGTCATCCCGCTGTTTATCTCAGAGTATAGACCCCCAATAAAATTCCCTCATTGCTGCTTGACTGTTCTGCAAAGAAACACACTCCTTTTCTAGCAATAGCCACGTATATTGGTGAAGGTTACATTTTCCTTGGGCCCATGAGGCCTTTTATATGTTGCATCTGAAAGAAAATATTGCCTTTTCAAACTATTGCATTTATTTTCTTAAGAAGCCTTTTATTTATTTTTAATAAATTGCATCTCGCCATCAACCTGCTAGGCCCTTCTCATCATATGTTCATTTTCGCAAGTGAACATTTTTTGCAATGTCTTTATTTCCAGCTGTGAAATGCACACTTTTAGACATTGCAGTTTAAGTGTTTGCAAAGCCCTGCTTTCAATGTAGAGCCATCCTTTCATTTTTCTTGCCCTTATAAACCATATAAAAGGCCCTTTCGAAATCAGTGTCTTTCCCTTGATTTGCACACAGCATTTATAATGTGGCAGCTACAAAGGAAAGCCAGCCATGTTGTCTGTCAGCTCACAATGGGTATTTTCCATGACAAGAAGATATGTCTGCTTGTTTTGGGCCTACATGGCCTTTCAGTTCATGTCATCCTGGGGCTGTCATTAAACCTCTCAGATTCTACCTCTAAAGTGCACATATGCACACTGATGGTGTGAGTGCAAAAAGTGGCTTTCCTATCTCCTTTCCCTCCAATTAGTATTTATTGGTGGAACATAATTGTTACTTTGAGGTATCAGACTGTCTTTTAAAACACATGTGGTTGAACACATTTATATTATTTTGTATAGATAGGTAGAGGTGGTAGGAGCAAAAGGAGTCCACAGTTCGGCCATGTACTTGTAGGATACAGTTTGGGAACAGTATTCTCATAGCCAGCCCATATTAAAAGACTGCAGGCTTCATGTCTCCTGTGTTTTATTTTTTGCAAACTGAGCAGTGAAAGTCAGGATAACATGTGATACCAAATTAATGTTGTAAGGGGAGGATTTTCTTAGGAAGAATACAATCCAGATGGAGCCTTCTAATGCAATACTTCAAAGGTCGGCACCTGGAAGCTCCAGTAAGATTAGGAGGCCAAATTGAATCAAATGCAGTAAATTTACTTTCTAGCACATAGCCATCAGGTTTTATCAGAGCAAAGTTGGCACAATGCAAGAGAAAAGATGGGGAGGACTGGCAGGTGCTGTGGGGTGAGGGACAGGGAGCCAATCAGGAGGACAAGACTGCAATACCCATGGCCTTGCTCACCTTGCGTTATCTCCAAACAGCAGGATCATTTTAAAACCTATAGCTGTGTAGCTATGTTGTATGTGAACTGTGCCAGCCAATCATAGTTGAGAGTTTTTTCTGCAGGTCATCTAAGTGATGTGCTTCAGGAGTGGATTTTTTCAGTATCATGGTTGTTAATGTTTTTTGTATCCAGAAATTATGTTTTCCAATAGAATTACTGCAACGTGTGGGTGCTATGGAGATTTGCAGGACTGTCTTAACTTGCTCTTTACCAGCTTTGGGAGGTTGGGGGTTGATAATAAAGCTCTGTTTTCCGTGCACAGTGTCTATTCTTCTATGCAGTATTTGTGTACCCTTTTTGGGAATACTTATTTCAATTAGTACCTATTTACATATGTCTAAGCCAGCCAGGAAGCTCAGTCTTATTGGACTGCAGCTTACAGCAAGCTGGGGGCTTCTCTACCACACACACTGGAGGCACAGAACAGGCCGAATGGGACCAGATTGTGCACCAAAGGTAAAGGTTTAGCAACTGCCTGATTTATTGAAGAGCTGTCTGGTCTCGTAGCCCGTCCATTAACCTGAGTTGGATGGATGCCTGCTGACAGGGGAGAGTGAGCTTTATAAATTATGTAAGATTGCAACGTGCAGAAAGAACACGACAATGTAGATAATTTATGTTTTGGTTGTGAAGCTGTAATTTTGGGGGAGGGAATTATTGTTGTTTTAAATTTAAATAAGAGATTAAAAGAGATGGAATACTCTCAACAATTTTTGAGGAAGATCACGTGATAAAGAGAGGAAACCCCGCATATACTGGAACATTTTTTTATTTTTATTTATGATAATGTTGTTGGCTCCGTTGTTTTGTTGTGGTATAAGTATAGGACATTAGAGGTGTTTTTTGGTGTGTTTATAGGATAGCCATGGGAATTGTTTGTAGGTGAGAAAAGCATTGTTAGTGGAATTTGAAGAGAGAAAAAGCAAGAGCATTAATGTGCTATTGGTAGCTTTAGTTTGAAAAATTGGCAATTGTGTGGTTGGCTATGTTTTTGTTTGGGGTTGTGTATGAAGTGATAGGGTAGGATGCATTTATAGAAAATGTTTTTGGTTGATTTGTATTGATTTTTGTAAAGGAGATTTGTACAAGTGATGTGATTATAATTGGAATTGTTGTTCTAAATTTGTGGGCCAAATTGAACAAGGGAGGGGGAAGGAACCACACGCTCTGCTAGAACAGTTTTGGTGAACAAGAAAGGGAGGGATGGGGTTGACTGAAATAGAGAAATAATGTGTGTATTCAATTGTTATAATAGATGGTGTTTGTCACATGTAATGTCTAAATTAATTAAACAAAAAAACTAAGTACTTAACAATTGTGTTGTGTTGTGCATTTTGTAATGTTATAGAGTGATTTAAATTTTTGTTTTTGGATAAAAAGGGTGTTGAACTATGTATGGACTGCACCGTATTCTTAAGCAGAAAGGGGGGCTGCATGGCAAGCTGTTTTTTGACAGGCAGCTGGCTCTGTTCAAAGAAACTGCACCCAAAAGGGGGAGGGTGGGAATTGGTTTCTTGGCATACAGGGAGAGTTCACAAGTTCACAGAATTTGTATTCCTGAGAAAAGGGAGGGGTAACATTTAGTGAGAAATTGACAGGCAGCCCTATATTCTTAAGGGAGGGTGTCTGCCATGGTCGATACAGCTCAGAGGGTAGACCTGTTTGTGGCTGAGATGCACAAAGGTTTGAAGCAAAATCTATCTGAGGTAGAAAAACATTAAAACGGGGGACAGGTTTACTGAGTTTTTTGGCCCTTTTAAAAAAAAGTGTGAAATAATGAGAGTATGTTCATTGTATTTTTATCGTGTTAGCAAAAGGTTAAATATAATGTTGGTTCTGAAGAAATCAATAAGTAAATACATTAATTAGACTACCAAAGTGAATTATTTTGCATATTTGTGACCTTTTGTGGAATGTGTCCACCTCCTCAGGCAGATTGATCTTGGCGGGCCTGGGCGTGTTATCGTGCTGTTTCCTTCTTGTTTTTTCCAGCATCCTCCAGTATTCCAGCAGACAATGGTATGACGTTGGGGTCGACCGCCAGAGCCTCCGCTGTACTGGGCTATCAGGTGGAGTCCCTGAGGGCCGAATCCCCCGCCACAAAAGAGCTGTTCCCAGATTTGTGTGGCAAAAGGACAACACAGAGAGCTGACAGGGAAAGCTGGCAGATGATGAAGCAGCCCCCACAAGCAGGCAGAAGGAAAATAACAGAAGAGACGAAGGAGGAAGCACACAGGAACACGACAGACCAAGGGTGGCAGGGAACAGGCGAAGAAGCAACAAGGGGAAGAGCCAAACGGCAGGAAGAGGTAAAGGCAAGATCCAGCAAATGACAGAGCTAAACTGATGCTCAGCAAATCACCGGAGAGGCGAATATATGGAGCATATTAAGACGTGTCCGTTCTACGGCAAAGCAGGTTAATGAAAGTAATTCCACCTGAACAACGTCTCCTAAGGCGGACGTGGCTGTCAATGCAATGCAGAATGCTAGATACTGTGCGGTGGCGCAAGGGATAGTGTTCCAAGCCTGGGCATGCGCCGTGGATCCAGGAACTGAGGTGCTGATGCCCTGAAGCTGCCGATGACTATCAATCGGAGAGCCATTGCTGGGAAAGCGCCCTCCGACTTTTCCGGGCCTCAGACACCACCGTGAGTAGAGATGCCAGATAAAAGGGAGCCTGCCGCGGCAGGACCGTGAAGTAACATGTCACGGCCATGAAATTAAGCATGTGAAACACAACAGAGTATTATCTGTGCTTGCCTGTATTTGATTTGTAGTTTTGCTCAAGAGGGACGTATTGGATTTTCAACCCCCACATATTGTGATCCTTAGGGTTTAAATGGTATTTTGTGTTAAGAGGGGGAAAGATCAGTGAAACTGGAGAGTGAGGAAAACGCAACAGCACACCCTGTAAGAGGGCTCTCAAGAGGTCAGGAGGGGTTGGTTAGGTGTCAGTAATTGTATGTGCAGTACTGTTGAAGTTTGGTGGGCTGGTGTAGTGTCAGTTGATTGTTGACAGCTTCGGAAAGAATAATGGGAAGTGTTTGTATTTTTATGGGTGGAGAAAGTTCAACTTTACTAGTAGGGATAGTGACTTATGGAACCACAATGTTTGTTTTTGGTCTGTTGTGAGTATTTTGAAAAACACATGAGAGAAAGCTGGCATGTTCACAAACCCATTACCCTAATGACCAGCAGGGGTATTTGAGAAGACACACACACAATTACATGTTGACACACAGAAAGAGGTTTTTCTATATAGCATATATATATTTAGAAATGCTGAAATGTAACCTGGTGTTTCAAAGGGCGCTGTTGACGCCATCATTGTTTCTTCTTGTTCCATCCTGCTGCTGTTGTGCTGAGTACAAGCTGCCTTGGGCTTTAAACTCAACCTCAAATACCGGGTGTCTCCAAGGGTGGTGTTGATGCTGTCAGTGTTTCTTCTCCTTCCATCCCTCTGCTGTTGCCTGAGGACACGTCCCCTTGAACTTTAAACTCAACCTCCAAAACGCAGAGTGGCAAAGCCTGGAGTGTTAACGGGCAGTGTTGACGCTGTTAGTGTTTCTTTTCCTTCCATCCTACTGCTGTTGCGCTGAGGACATGCCCTGTGGGCTTTAAACTCGACCTCCAATACCTAGAGTGGCAAAGCCTGGCATGTTAAAGGGCGGTGTTGACACATCAGTGTTTCTTCGCCTTCCATCCGCTGATGTTGAGCTGAGGACATGCCACCCTGGGCTTTAACTCTAATAGTGGTGAATCCTGGTGTGTTAAAGGGTGGTGTTAATGCAGTATGTGTTTCTTCTTCCATCCCACTTCTGTTGTGCTGAGGACATGCCCCTCTGGGCTTTAAACCCGACCTCCGATACCCGGAGTGACGAAGCCCGGCATGTCAAAGGGCAGTGCTGATGCTGTCAGTGTTTCTTCTCCTTCCATCCCGCTGCTGCTGCTCTGAGGAAACACCCTCCTGGGCTTTAAACTCAACTTCCAATACCCAGAGTGGTGAAGCCTGGTGTGTCAAAGGGTGCTGTTGATGCTGTCGATATTTCCTCTCCTTCCATCCCACTGCTGTTGCCCTGAGGACACGCCCCCACTGGGCTTTAATCTTAACCTCCAATACCCAGAGTGGGGAAGCCCGCTGTGTCAAAGGGCAGTGCTCACGCCATCAGTGTTTCTTCTCCTTCCATCCCGCTGTTGTTGCACTGAGGACATGCCCCCCTGGTCTTTAAATTCGACCTCCAATACCCAGAGTGGTGAATCCCGGGGTGTGTCAAAGGACAGTGTTGACGCCATCGGTGTTCACGCAGGCGGGGGTCATTTTACGCACTTTACACAATGCCCTGGTTCACCCCTCTGCTCTAGCCTATGAGACTTTGATCGGACCACAGAGCCAAGGAGTTAAGGATCCTTGGGCATCCCACGCGTTGTGAAAGAATCTGGGGCTGTGAACGCTGGTTTTTATTACCGCTTAGTGACGAGTGAGTACCAAGGGGTGGCTTGAACTATTTCCATGTTTTGTTTAAATCTCAACTTATTTGAATCATGACGCAAATGCCCAAAGAAATATCTGAATGAAACTGAAGAGAGGCCCACCCACCCTGTGGCGCTGTTGCACTTTGCACTTAGAACTTTGAACTTTTGAAAAGACGGGTCTAAAGGGAAGGCCAGCTGCTTCATCTCACCAGCGGAGGTCCCAAAGAAGCCATACAAACTTTTTCAGCCCATCCCTGAAGTTAATATTCTAATCACAGGGATCAAAGATCTCTTATTTGAAATGGTTGTAGCCCATGTGCCAGATAAGCGGAGCACTGGCATTTTGTCCAATTGCGCTGAAAGTTCTCCTGGTTTGGATGTCATAGAGCCGGACCTGGATTGTCCCGACCCGGGTTGTCTAAATGGTAACAAAACAAATACAAACAAACCTTCTACTATTCCCAGACCATTTTCCAAATGTACCCTTGACACATGGCACAATACAAAGTGGTTAAAGGATGGAGTAAACAGAGCTGAAGGACCATGCGTGTTACTAACTGAAACTGATAGACCAGTTGTCATCAATAGCTTGGTAACCCCAGTACTGGCCAAAATGTGCGATCTTACGACCCTGCTGGTCACTAACTCGTTGAAAGAAAAGCTGGGGCTCAAATCAGGTGAGATGGATATGGTAAGCATGACAAATAATCACAGCGACCCACAAGGGATAATATCACCTGATATTGAACTTTCCAACAGATACCTACCTACCTTTGGCCATTAACAACTATGAGGAAGTGACCACAAGACCAATCACCAATCTATTGCAGGGCCATTCCCGCAAATGTAATAGCTCAAACAGTACTGGTCTTTCAGAAAGTCTGTAAAATCTGGTGATCCTGAACCTTGAACCTTACGATAAACATCCTGATGACAAAGCTTGATGCTCTCATTTCTAGTGTCTAACAACCATCATCCAATCTACAAAAAAGACAAAACACAGGTAATGTCAATGCAAATGATCAAAGCCATGGCTGAGCCCATGGTGAATGTCACCCCTGAGGGCTCAATTAGGTTAATGCCTTAGTAGCGCCTGACTCTTCCAGTGATCAGACCAGGCTAACGACCACTGGCCAAACCATAATTGGTGGGGAAATACCAACTGCTAAAACAAACACGCTCCCCAACAGTGCTAAGAAGTCAGCACCAGTGACACGTGGTTTCGGAAAATGATGTTGCCATCAGGCTAGAGATTGGCCATTTTGCTTGTGCCAACCTCTCTTGGATGGGTGTGGCCAATAGGCTTCCAACTGGAAGCTGCAGGATCCCAATGATACAAGGTCAACCTAATGGGCACATAGCAAATAGCAGCAGGAGCACAAATAGCTCCAAAGAGGAGAGTGTCTATATCTCTGATGTACAGAGACTCCTTCCTAGCCAACTTAAAAGTGGGGACTCACTTTGAAACAAAGCCATACCCTGAATAAGACTCCTCATTCACTGCACTAGGGTCGAGATGCCTATGAGGAATGTGGACTTTATTCATCTGATTCTGTGAGGCAAATTCCTGGCCAATTGACTTATTTCCATTGAATGCAACACAAATCCCCCAAGAGGTTCTACGGTAAGCTTAGGATCTCGGCCTCCAAGCAATGAACCTCGAGATAGAGCCAGAGAGGTGCCAGCCTTGGTGAATGAACTAACCCAGCTCGAATTAGGGTTGGATGGTGTCGACTGTCTACTGATCCGCCTGACCACATGCAATATTGTACATTCCAGGGATGTTAAGATCCTCTTGTGGAACATTGCCGGCATTGAAAAGCACTGGGTAGACTCAGACAGGAGAAGATTTACTGAAGGGTTTGCCTTAGTATGTTTACAAGAAACTGGGGCAGTTGGTAACTGTGATATACAGGGGTATGCTTCTTGCGTGATTCCAGCCGCCAAGAACCAAAGGGGTAGACCCAGGTGAGGGCTGTTAACGTGGTTGAGCTCCCAACTCAATTGGGTAGTAACTCAACAGGATACAAAATCCCCAAACCTACAATTTTAAAATAATGCTACTAGTAGGGGGTTTAAGATAAAGTTGTTTAATATATTTAACATGGTTTCTGTTCTGGCTCTATCCCCTTGGAGAGCCTCATTTTAATGAGTGATCTTTTGAAAACTCATGAAACCCACATTTCCCCCAGATGATCTTATAATGGCAGTGGGCAATTTCAACATACAGTTCGAACCTCTCGAGATGACCAAGTTACCACTTAAGTGATACATAAGTGAATGAGTGAATACTCTAAAAAAGAACCACCGCTTGGCCATGGAACAGCACAAATTCAGTACAACAACAATCTAAGGGAATGCAACGGATGATGTAAGAACGATCAACCTGCAAGAAGTACTTTCCATGGGCCCAATGGCATCAGCAGAATAGACTATATAATGGTTAATGCTATGTCATGGAATCAGGTGGGCAGAGGTGTATGCCACCCATCCCCTTTCTTTTTATACATTCCCACCAGAGGAGATTGTGGTGGATATTAGCAATTTATTGCACATTGAACATTAAGAGGTTTTTGTGTATGTATGTATATATACTGTGAGGTTTTTGAGAAAAAAAATGTGGTGTGTGTATGATGTGTTTTCAATTAAAGCACTAGGCAGCTACGGCGGCTCTTAAAAAAGTGAGAAAAATGTTTGAATAAATACTAATTTTGTATTCGAATGACATCCTCCTATTTTTGCACATCATTGAATTAAGTGGTTTCATTCGAGTGAGGGACCACCAACAGAGCGACCTCAAACCATTAGCCTGCCAAACGATGAGGCACCAGATGAAAGAATGCCCCAGAGAGCAGTTAATATCGAAACCTATGGACAATCCAGGTGGGTGCTAAGGTGTTCCATGATTGCAGAGCTGAATAAGACTCCTGAGCTCTACCAGGCCATTGGAGGGCACGTCACCCAAGGCTGAGTCTATTATGGAAGAGTTCTTGGCCTTAACATAAAGTCTGTACCCCCCTGATTACCAAACCAAATAAAGTGACCAAACACAACCAGATGACCAGGCAGAGCTGGTTTGTTGAAGATCGAAGAAAATGCATGGAAGCCCTTCTTTCCTGTCTCAGGGTGAACTCTGCAGTAGATAAAACCCAACTGCAAACCATTAGAGCAATCTACAAATCCACCACCAGAGAGAAGAAAAAGAGAAGAAAAAAGCCTACTATGTGTCGAGGTTGGAAACCCTCACACAAGGCTGCAGGCTTAACGTTTCTAAAACGTTCTGGAAATTGGTGGCAGGAGTTGCTCCTTACTCGCCACAAGAACCTTACTGTAGCATTGCACCCGCCATCCAGTGTGACCATTTCTCTAAACTGTATAGGAACCAAGAGATCAATAATGTTATGCATCAAGAGACTGGGTGTGTTGAACAAGGCGATACAGGGTTTAGAGTAACCACAACCGAACAATCGTTGCAAAGAAAAGTGGGAAAGACCCAGGACCAGACTATATAAGCATCAATCTATACAAAGAAGAGTCAGTTCTCTGGAGACCAGTACTGACCAGAGTTTTTAATGCAACCATCAAACTGGGCATTATACCAGCAACCTGGTGGGAGGCTGTTATAATCCCCATTAGCAAAAAGGGAGGCAGGGAGCACCCAGGTAATTACCAACCCATCTTCTTCCTAGATGGGCAGTGTAAAATCTATGCAAAAGTCATCCTCGAAGACATGGCCAGCAACATGGCCAGCAACTAAGGGAATCCGGAGTAATCTACAAGTGGGATTGCAGGATGGCATGGGCACACTAGTGCAATGTCTGTGGCTGAATCTATTAGTGAAAAAGTATACACCTTTTAACAACAGCAAACTGCATGCAATCTTTGTGGACCTTTGCATTGCTTTTTATTCAGTCCCTTTGGCAAGTATTGGCTACTTACAACATCCCGCCACCTTTTCTTACCATAATCCAGGCTCTATATTCAGAAAGCAAGGGTGTTGTGTGCTGGACCGTGGGAGGCAAATGTACTGAGCCCTTTGCAGTGCAGTGAGGCATGAGACATGGGTGTGTTCTGGCTGCTCTCCTCTTTTGTCTTTACATCAACTTTTTTTTGCAGACAATGCCATGCTGGGAGCATCTAGCCCCATGCGAACCAAGCATGTCATGTCATTATTTGAAAGAAAATGTGGTGAACTGCGTCTGGATACAAACCTAGTGAATACCAAATTGATGTTCTTTAGGCATAGAGTGGCCATGAAATCAACTTTTGCCAAAGAAGTGAGCAGGGATAAACTGGTGCAGCTATGAACCTATGACTATCTGGGCCTCCATTTTGTTGAGAACGATATCTGGACGGAGCATGTGTCCAAAGAAAATGTGAAGTTGGAAAAGTATACAGGGAGAATACGAACGTTCTTACTATCACACAGGGGGTGCAATATCCCCAATCCTGCAAATATATAGGCTGCAGGCAGTTCCAGCAGCCCTGTATGGATAAGAGATCTGGGGCTACACTTAAACAACCACACTGAAGGCCTCTGAAAACAACTTTCTCAAATCTGTGCTAATCCAACCAAAAGGATCACTAAATGTAATCATGCATCTAGAGTGCTGTCTCCGGCCAATTGAAGATCTGCTATCACTCAAACCACTCTTGCTTTGGACTCGTCTGTGGAACTCTCGAGCCCCAGTTAATTACAGAGCCATGCTGACAGACTTTATGGGACTCATTACAAGTATGCTGGTAAGTTTTCCTAGTTACCGTCATGCCGGTGCCACCGTTTCCGGCAACCCATGATTCTGGAATAACCAGATGATTATGGGTTGTCGGGCACGCACATTCAGACATGCTGGAAGTGGCGGTAACAGCATCACATTCAAACTCCCAAACGCTGACAACACCATCATCCTCAGTGCCAGTGTCCCTGAATCTGGCATCAAAATGCCAGACCCAGTGGCTTTGGAAAATGCGGTACCACAATTACTGTGACCACAAACAAAGTGATTGCCAGAACAGGAAACTGCCCAGGCAGCCATTACAAAAACAAAAACCATTTCACTCCTCAAACCACAGGCGACATCCACCCCTCCTGACCAGACAAACTACACAAGTAGCATGTCATCTAGAGTGGATGAGACCCACAAGCGGAAGTCACTCTTCTCTAAGGCTGAGCTCAACATGCTTAGGGACACCCTTGTCCACCATGCACCAGAGTTCTTCAGCAATGAACAGCGCAGGCAAACTCAACTGCGCAAGAAGAGCATTTGAGAGGAGGTGGCCCAGAAGGTGTCAGCAGTCAGCACAACATCACACACAGTGCGAGACAGCCACAAGTGATGGGACGACCTGTGCCTGAGGGTAAGGAACCTCTCCTCAGCCCAGTGGAGACAGGGCATGGTGAGAGGTGGTGGGAGCGCATCACCAATACTCCTGATTCCCTAGGAGGCGATGTGGAGCAGTGTGCTGCACCTACAGTCAATTGAAGGGGTCAGTGCTGCGCAGGCCGAAGAGGCTGGTGAGTACATGTAACCCCAATGTAATAATCAACATCCCTGGCCACCCTGCTCCCACCACTGCACCAACATATCACAGAAATGGGAATTGCATCATCCACAACCCCAAAGACAGCCTGCATGCACGCCCACTCCACCAAGAAAACAGCATCCTTGGTGCATACATGGACATAGCATATAACCTGGCCACCAAACTATGACCCATACCAGATATACAAGTTGAACTCACCACCGTTACCCTGTACTGCCAACTGAACATGTATCTGCTCCCATACAGACACAAATCACCCTGCCACAGCGTACTGCATCTGTGCCCGCCATGCTTCCACTGCCACCAAATCACAGCAGTGCTGAGCTCCCCCTCCACCCACACATGACCACTGTTGCACACAAAGTCCACTTGTGTCCCCCTCGTCCCAGCCAGCATGACACCTGAGCACAAATGCACAACTGTCCCTGTAACTGGTACAGGCAACAAGCCCATGCTTGCCACATCCATACAATACCCCTCCCCACCCCAATATCCCACAGTGTGAACGCCCCCTAACACTGTACCCAGCAAGTGGCAGTACACCACGACAGTATCCCCAGTGCAGTACTCTAACATGTACAAACATTACACGTCCTGCAGCTCAGTACACATAACACAAGCATATGTGCACCATGCCATGTACCATGTCCCGGACACAACACAGCCACGACCAACATAATGCATGTATCTTTGCTTCATTAAACCACACTGCTCACTGACAACATGCCTTTCTGACTCCCTCAGGCACATCATCTGATAGTGAAGTGGCAGTGCAAGCACTTCAAGGGGTACAAGCTGCCGCCGCTGCTGCCAAACACCACAGGCCACCACCACCAACAACACCCAGGACACCGCAGCCTCCACTGGCACAACTGCCACAGTGACCACAGCTGTGGTCATCCCGTCAGCCTCAACCACCAAAGTGACCACAGCTGTGGCCATTGCACCAGCCACAACCACCACAGTGACCACAGCTGCGGCCATCCTGCCAGCCCCAACCATCACAATGATCACAGCTGCAGACATCCCACCAGACCTAACCATCACAGTGACCACAGCGGCGGCAATCCCGCCAGCCCCAACCGCCACAGTGACCACAGCTGCGGCCATCCTGCCAGCCCCAACTGCTGTAGTACCACCACCACAGCAGCCACATGCACGTGGACAGCAATCAAGTGCCGAAGACATAGCGGACAATTCTGCAGATGACACAGGGGAGACCAGTGACAATGGCAGCTATGAACCTACAGTATTCAGCCCGATGAACCCAAAGAGCCCACAATGCCTGCCCTTACCCAGTGACAGGGAAATGGACAGCCGACTCCCCTGCATTGAGGAATGGCAGGATGCCTTAACTGCCCTAGTGCAAAGGCACCTCCATGGGGCACAGTTGATGTGGGAGAGTGTACAGGGCAGTGGCAGGCGCAATGCACGTGCCCTTGGATGTGTCACAGCTGCGATCGTCCTAATGGCCAGGAGGGTACGCAAGGGCAATAGTATCATGTCCTCCTTTGCTGAGACCATGGCTGTGTGCCTTGAGGCGTTCCTTGAGAGGCGGCCCACTGAGCAGGTACACACACCATCCAATAGCTCCACGCCCGCAAGTTCTGTGCCCAGCAGCACAAGGCACTGTCTGATGCGCCTGTCATCTTCTGCTCACAGTCACACGCCAGATGGCAAGCTGGGACGCAAATAGGCCCACAACAGTAATGTGCCCTGTATGTGTCTTCTGCAAGGACCACATGGACAACATGACACAAGTTGTTGAGAGATAGTTGGGGAGTGGGAGTGGGGAGGAATAGTTGGGAAGAGGGAGCGGTGAGGGATAGCTGGGGAAGAAGAGTGGGGAGGGAGAGTTGGAGAGGGGCAGTGTGGAGGGATAGGTTGGGTGGTGGGTGTAGTTCCATATTCGTTTAGCATTTAATTATTTACAGGTCTTACGTCTAGTGGGTCTCAGGCTATGGGTCAGGGTCATTATTTTCGGAGTCCCCAGATCGATTGGACGGAAGGGCTATAGCAGGTTCCGGTTACACAGCAGGCACTCTGGTTGCTAGAAATCGTTTCAGCTGCAAATTCTTCATCTTCCTCTTTGGTTTTGGTTTCAGTGGTCGGCTACCTCTTCAGCTTCCAGGTTCTGACTTTTAAGTAGGAGCACAGCCAATCAAACAGCCTTGCAACATTCAAACTTGGGGGGTTCGCAATCCTTTGCGGACAGCCAGCCTCCCAGTTATATCTGGAATCTCACACTAAGTCTGTAAGACAAAGGGCTGCAAAGTTCTGGACTCCTCCCTCACTTCCTACCTTCACAGACACTCTGAAGCCTGTGCTAGGACTCCACAGGACTCCAATTAAAGATAAAAATTACACAAAGGAATTGCACACATTGGATGTCAGGGAAGGAATAAGAAACGACAAGGAACACTAAAAAGGTGAAAAAACAAGACTGATTTTGGTAAAATGAGCACTCATGGGTGCCTTTACCGGGGCTGTGGAAACAGCCTGTGGTAAAAGGCACACCGAATTAATAAAAAAGTTCACTGCAACCAGCCAATAAAGGTAAGTTTGTCCTTATAACATAAATGTTACATTTAAAATGAGAAACCGGACACTCAGTGGCTCCCCAGCACTCCACATAAGGTGGGGGGTGCTGGTCTCACCTAATAAAATGAAAAAGAGATCCAAAGATCCTCTCTACCCTTGGGAACTGTAGTTCTCACAAAGTTAGCCAGAGATAGTTAAAAGGGGAGCCGCTAGGGCAACCCAGCAACAATAGGCACTTAATACCAAAAAGTTGTCAAAGAGGATAACTTTTAAAAGACACTATGGAGAGTCTTGAAAATTATACCCATAAAAAGAGTAAAAGATTCTATGAGTGTGGAAAAAGGCTCCCACTCCCAAAGGTATAAGGACAAATAATCCACCACTAAAAGCAAAAACTTCTGGGGTTGACACAGGTTAGGAAGATTTAAAATTGCTATGAAAATCTTACCTAACTGCATGCATTAAGCGTGCCTTGTGATCCAAGTTCTGATGCTCTTATGGGATATTCCTTCATGCATCCAAGTCTCTGATATGCAACTGGTTTTAGCACTATGCTCCCTCACCTTATCTTTCTTTTCCTTGCAGGCGTCGTGCCTGGAACTGATCCGAGCGACGAGGGAAACAGGTTCCTCAGTTGCAGCGTGATTCCAGTCTACAGGACGGATTGGCGACTGCTACCGGCTTTCAGGCAAGACCAACGAACGACCGGCACATGACCTAGTGGGCAGGGCAATTCAAAAGCTCATCTTAAGTGTTCTCGTAGGACGTCCGTAATCTTGCTTGGAACTCACAGGTTCCTTTTAGGTAGCTAGGGATTCTGGGTAATGTAGTTTAGAGTGATAAAGATGCAGTATCTGTTCCCATTGCCCCCTTACTGCAGGAATTCCGGGCTCAGATGGATTGATTAAGGAGGTTGCACAGCTCCCTGGCAGGGTCCTGATAATATGCCCTTTAAGAGACTGCAGTTTTACCCTAAAGGTACCACATGATATAGCTCTTTATGGCTTGCAGGTTTAAAACCTTGCAACATTCATACTCCTATTTAATAAATTGAATGACGCGTTTAATATTTCTCTAACATAGTAGCATACAATCCTTACTTACTGTTTAGAGAGTTGGTCTTACTTGACAGACATTCTGAAGCTAATTTTGAGCCCAGCGTAACAGGAATCTACTGCATAACGACCTTCCATAAGGCTTTTTTTTGCAGTAGAATACTGTCATAGCCCATTTTCATGGATTTGTATGGCGGAGAATAGGGGCAGATCGCAACTTACGTTTCTGCCACTCCCTTCCTCTCCACAATACAAATACTCCATCATTTGTGCTGTCATGGATTTTCATGCCGGCGCAAATGCTGGGGATTCATATCTAGTCCCCTTGCTTTTTGTACCAGCAAAAAGCAGGCAGTCTCCATACGAATCCATTGCAAACGCTGCCTTCCATGCATGCATGGCAGGCATCCTTTACTCAATGTGCACGGCGGAGTGCAAAATGGCAGCGTACAAGCCTGTAGGCAGCCTTTTTGCCCTCCCCTTTTGCACTCCCCCATGCTAATGATGATAGTTTGGCGAGCGGGACCTGTCTATGCTTAAGTGTAAATGTAACAGTTCCCAGGGAACTCGGAAATCAGCCCCTATATGTTTAGCACGCGTTCAGTTTGTCAAATATGTAAGATAGAAAGACGTGAAACATGCTGGCAAATAAGATGTGCTTCTAGTCTGCATTAAGGGCAAGTATGATTGCATTCTAGACCGTAGTGACTGCCCAGGCGCTAATGGGATCCTTTGGCCTAAAGACAGGCGGAGTTTGGGACTTGGCCGCTGTGTCTTCCTTTCCTATCTATCAAGCTAGACACACGCTGTTATTTCTTTTCAAAAATAAAATAAATGTCATCTGGGATTATACAGCCCAGCTGCATCTGTTCCCTCATTGTCCGGATATTGCATTCATTGTATTTCACAGCATGAACACTGAATCAAGATACGGAATCCGGTTGCTTGCTGATAAATGTCACTGATGAAGAAATGGTCTGGTTCCAGTGTCATTATCGCAGCTCTTGCTCGTCTCCCAGAATGATAGCTGTTATTACTCACCATTTTACTTGGACAAAGACACGAGAGCAAATGCTGTCCTATGTTTAGAAACTCTCCATTCAACGTATTTGCATTCAGCTCTCTCCCCTGAGCCTCCGTGCCTTGCGCTCATTGCTCTTATCCATTAGATCAGAGTAAACAATGTCTTTTTGACGGCTCTAAATAAGCTCAAGTGTCTTCATCGCCTGATTGTTCAGAGGAATTCACAATATAAGCGAATAAGGTGATCTTAGCTGCAGTTATTGCTTTCCTCTAAGTACAGAGGTGTTTTGTAATGTAAGTGCTCTTGCATAGATACATATAACCCCATTTAAGGAAGCGTATTACTGCTAGTGTACATTTAGTGTGAAACGAAACAAGCAAAACCAAATGTGTGGAATTCATTACTCCCAAAACAAAAGAGGGGATGCCTGGACGGTTTAAATGCCCGAAACATGACTGGGGATGCTTGTGGTCTGGTGCAGAAGGGATGCGATTTAGCAGTCTAGGCTGCGCTGCCCCTTTTGCGTTGGGACCTCTTTCCCCTTCTGTTAAGGGTTGGCAGGATAGAAAACGATGGTCTGGAGTGTTGCCCAGAGCTGTGCCCACGGTTATGATTGATTCAAAAGCTTCCAGCATTCACTTTTTTGGTTTAGTTCATTTCTGCCAACATATATTAGTGCAAAACAAAAATTGCATACCACATTTGCAGAAGTTTTTTTTTTCATGATAAACCTCATGGATTAGTCCTCCACCACCGCCACCATCCATCCCTCCAAAACAGGTTTTCAAAAGTTTGAAAAGTTCACTAAAAGCTACCTAGTTATTTATAGTAGATGTATTTATTAAGAACGTTTGTGTTAATGAAAAAAATCAAGGATCACACACCCGAGACCAATCAACACTCCCAGGACAGCAAGGGCAGAAAAACGGTAAGTGGGAGCAGGACTCAGGTCGAGGGTACACGCGGGGGACGGAGTCCCCCCACTTTATTCAGAGGGTGGACTCAGTCCCCCCCAGCTAAAAGAGAAGAAACATTGGATGTCCTCTTTGAATTTATGAATTAAAGAAGACCTCGGGGATCAAACCGCAGTTGTCAGGTTTGCAGGCCAGACACTTCAACACTGCACTATATACCCTGATCAAAACTAACAAAGGTGAAATATCCCATTTCGGTACTGCAAGTCCCAGGGAAAACATTTGTATTGTTTCTTGGAGTTTAAAACATGCACACATTTTAACGTTTTGAAAAACACTATTTAAGCAATAGAACCCGAGCAGCGGGGGCATTACCAGAGTCGGTAATGCCCTTGTCACTCGGGTTATATTGCTATTAGTATCCCGGCCCGCAAAATTTGCGTGACCAGGGTATTAAAAGCAATTTTTTTCTCTCCCGAAACGCTGCAGCGTTTCAACGCTGCGGCGTTTTGGGACAGAAAAAAAAACGACCAAGAAAATGGCCGCCGCCATGCAAAGGGAAAACGGAGTCCGTTCTCCCTGTCCATGGCGGCCATCGGGAGCGGACGCGCTGGGAACACGAGTGTTCCCAGCGCGTCCGCTCCCGAAAAAGGATAAAAAAAAAGGTACGTGGGGTTGGGAGGGAGGGAGTGGGATGGGGGAAAAAGAAAAATAAAAAGTACCTGCGTCCCCGGCGGGGGACGAGGGAAGCCCACAGCCGTGTGGAGGTGCAGAGCGGGGATAGTCTCGCTCCGAGTCTAAGGTAAATTGGGGTGGTTAAGGGAAAAATAAAAAATAAAAAAAAGACTTACCCGAGTCCCCGGTGGGGGGCAAAGGCAGCCTCTCAGCCACGGGGAGGCTCAGAGCGGGGATGGCCCCGCTTTGAGCCTCCTCATTGGCTGAGGGGCTGCCACGCCCCACGCCGGGGACAAAGGCTGTGGAATCCCGACGGAGGGATTCCCGGCTGGGTAGGGACCTGGCGAGAGCCAATCAGAATGCTTGTTGCATTCTGATTGTCTCTCACCGGGGTACTAATAGAAGAAAATATCCTGTGTTGGTTTTGTGTGTGTTTTATGAAAGGCAAATGCCATTCGTCCTGTTCAATTCGGGTTGTTATGCAAAGCCAATTTAATGAAATACACATATTTCATCTTGCTTGATATGCTAATTTCTGGTGACGTCACATCCGATTGCATTTGTTGATGAGACCCCCACGTTAATTTTTAAGGCTTGACTCCTCAGTGGGAGTGCTACACGGTCTTGCCTCTGTCCACAGTGCAGGCATGGGTTTCCCTGTCATGCTTTTGTTTTAGAAGTAATTGATAGGCAAGAAACATTTCAGGAATATTTCTCCACACTGAGTTACCTGGTTTAAACGGTATATAATAATGGAATTGTAACGTAACTGCGGTTTGTGGAGAAGAAAAAAACTGTTCTTCCAGAGCACCATAATAATTATAATATAGCGTATGAGTCCTTAAATAACCACTAAATCCAATGTGCAGGCATTTAACGGTGCTTTAAAAAAATGTTGCAACTCTCGGAAGTTTTTAAAGTTTTGCAGTAAAGTTCACTAAGTGTGCAAAGGCAAAGGCCTGCAACATTGAACAGGCCTAGCTCACAGCGAAGTAAAAGGGGAGCGTATAAATCCATCTGGGAGAACACATAGTGCTGCTAGAATGTCTGGTGGGCACCGCCGAACACCACCATGCCACTAGCCATGGCCTAAGGTCATGGCCGCTGGGCACTGCCACTCTGTATTTTAAAACACTTGCAACCCACCACACAAAGACGTTCATAAATCACAAACTGATTTTGACCTGTTTTGACAATGGTATTGTTATGTATAAAAATGTGCAGGTTTTGAGAACTCACAATGTTTTAGGCAATGCCCAGTGAGTTTTAATGATTTGCCGTGCACCACACACTTTGTTTAAGCAGCGTGCTACAAGCCCCTTGTTTTATGGTCGGCCGGTCTCTCTGTGACTGTTGTGATCCATCGCACAACCCTAACTAACTGCATTTAAGCAGCACAGAAAAAGGGAAAAGATTACCTGCTGCAAGAATAACACCTGCGCAGGTACTTTTGCCCCATGGCGAAAATCAAAAGCTGGCATTCATTAATATACGCACAGCAAGTGAACATATATCTTAAAGTGAAAAATACAAATGTAGTTTATTTGACCTTGCTATTAGAAGAAAGTGTGCAAGACAAAATAGCACTGGACATTAAAAAAAAGGAATGAACACCAGAAAAATAACCTGAGAGAGGAAATGTTCCAATAAATATGCTGGAAAAGTATAAAAGGTGCTCAACTTTTATATCCAGCAATATGTCATGAAATATTCCATGGTAAACCAAATCCAATACAAAACAAGAGCTGGTGGTCTTGTGGGTAAGCGTCTGCACTGGAATCATGACAACCTGAGTAAAATTCTGGCAGCCAAATACTTGAGGAAGCTTGCCAACCTAAAAAAAAAAACAGGGGGTTGTGTCCACCCTCTGAAAAAAAGTTACACTCTTCAGCCACGTATGCCCTTTAGTTGTGCCCTGCAAAGCAGCCACAATCAGGGGAGAATAACTGCACCAGTGTCCAGAATTAGGAACTCTCTGTCCACATCATGGGCAAATACTCATGACTTACTTGCCCTTGCATCATTTCCCTTCCCCACCCCCATTTCTGGCTTTCAACAATACTCTGCTTTATAAAGATGACTTTAAAAGTGCACATTCCATAGTGTCACTCAAATATATAAATTCTTATTGAAATATGCTAGAGAAAAACAGTACAATTGTAGCATTGTTCCTCCATCTTGACTGTGAGACTACAAATACCAGATTGCAATTCAGCAAAAGGCAAAGCAATTGTCTCTGAGTGCAATGCTTTCAAGGACGTACAGTAGCACAGTTTACCAAAAAAAAAACAATGTGGATGCTGTGTGTTTTTTCAGTGTATTATGTGTTTAAAATGAAGAAAACACACGGCACTGGACTGTGGACTGTCTCCCATCCTTGCAATAACTGAGACTAACCCTGATTAACTTAAAAGCGAACAAGGTGCCTGCCCCCTCAGGCTGCATTGTTATAAGTGGTCTTTTAACTTGTGCTTATATTTTAGACAACATGGCCTGAGGGTGCCAGCCTCTACCTTGCTTGGATGCTAAGCAGGGTCAGTCCCAGTTACTGCCTGGATGGGAGTCCCAGATGCCTCGTGTGTCACTGGCCACGGACTTGGTACGACTCCGATCTGGCTCCTCTTATATTCAAGTTTAGGGCAGCTGAGCGGAAATGGAACTCGTCGGGTGGACCATCTGAAAAACTGGCCTACCGCCTCCTTCAAAGGCAATATCGACTATGCATCCACTCCAAGAAAAGAGTCTTTATTCAAGCCTGCATCTCTGCAGCATCAAACAACACAGACACACTCTTCAAAGCCTGAAAGGAACTGGCCAACCCTGCAGCAGCCTTTTCTTCTGTTACACCCTCCCGGGACCTCTGCTCTGCCCTGGCAGCACACTTCACCACCAAAACCAAAGACATCCTTTCCTCCCTTCCCTTCACATCACAGTACACACCAACACAGGTGCCTCCCTTGGCCCCACCTCCTCTTCACCTCTCCTCTCTCTCACCCATCACACCCGAAGAGGTCACCAGACAAGTCTGGTCTATGAAGACCTCATCTAAACAAGTGGACCCTTGCCCCTCCAAAACCATTAAGGACAACAATGACTCCCTTGCCCCAGCCTTGGCTGACCTTTGCAATCTCTCCTTTTCCACTGGAGTTTTCCCAACTGCTCTCAAACACCTCCTTGTGCACACTCTGCTCAGGAAACCCACAGCTGACCCCTCCAATCCGGCAAACTGTCGTCCGATCTCTATCACTCCTTCCCTGGGCAAACCTCTCGAGAAGTTGAACCTCCACACTGAATCAATTGCCTGCTTCCATGACCATCAGTCTTGCTTTAGAGCACCCAGGGGCAAATAAACTGCTCTCAAATCTTGATACTAATACTGCCTCTGTCCTCATTCTCCTTGGTCTCTCCTCTTCCTTTGACACAGTTAACCACAACATCCTGATTGTACGTCTTCTTGACACCCTGCAAATCACAGGTCAGGCTCTGGATTGGTTAACCACTTTTCTCTTTAACTGGCTGTCCGAGGTGGAACTTGGAGCCTTTCTCTCGATTATCACTCTCTTAAACTGCAGCATTCCCCAGAGATCAAATCTATCCACCTGGTTCTTCAACATCTATATGGCTACCATGGCATGTCTGATCGTCACTTTCTCCTCTAATTTCCAGTTTTATGCGGATGACACGCAACTATCTTTCAGGCTACCCTCAGCCGTTTCCTCATCCACACTCATATATGACTGTCTGTCCGCTATCCAGTCATGGTGTGCTGCAAATGGCCGCTGCCTCAACCCCAGTAACACTGATATCATTCGCATTGGGACCCCTGCTCCCGCTTTCCCTCTTTCATTCTAGCTGGCTTCTATTGGTCAAATGCCCACCCCCACCTGCGAGGCCAAAAACCTTGGGTCATCTTCGACTCCACTATCGCCTTCTCCACTGACATTTCTGACATCTGAAAAAAATCAAACTATCAACTAAACCTCCTCAAAGGCACTCTACCTTTTCTCACTTTCCCCCAGCATCTCACTGTCTCCAGAGCCCTTGTTCTCTCTAGGCTGGAATACTGCAACAGCCTCTTCCTCAACCTCCCTGCATCTGCCCTGCGCCCTCTACAACTTATCCAAAACAGAACCGCAAGAGTTATCCTTGGCCTCAAGCCCAGGGACTGCATCTCTCCGGCATTGAAAATCCCTTCACTGGCTCCCCGTGGCTACAACAATCAAATTCAGACTGTCTACATTGTCCACAAGGTTTTCTGGAGCCTAGGACCTACTTACCGGCAGCATTTCCTACCTAAATACTGTCCCTCTCAACGCCGCCACTCATCTACATCCAACCTTCTGCGAGTGAGCCAGTTCTCCAAGCAGGGATTTGGAGGGAGATCCTTATCTCATCTGGCGCCTTCCTCTGGAATAGCCTCCCTGCCACCTTCCGTCTTGAGCCTAATCTTCTTAAATTCCAGAAACTCCTCAAGACTTTCCTCTTGTCCTCCTTCTCTCTCCCCCTACCCTGCTAACCTAGCTCTCTGCTCTCTCCATCTCTCCCTCCTCTTCCATACAGCTTTGCTGGCTGGCTGCCTGATGTACCTCAGAGTCTCACAGGTCCCTGGCACCCCCGCCAGTCCTTTTTTCACTTGCCTCAGGACCCTGCACCCCATGCCCCTTACTGCACTTCTGAATAAATCCAAGAGAGTGTCTCTCTCCACACTTATCCCAGCCTCTACTGACTGGGTGACCTTGGACACCCCCTCCCTTGGCCGTCTTGCACTTGCACCATCTGAATGCCTCTCTGCCTAAAGATTGTCTTGTTCTTTCCTGTATTCACCCCTTAATGTGCACTTGATAAAACTACAGAATCGTCATCAGGCCTATTTGCTGTATCTGAACTGTTAAATGTATATTTTTCACTTACTGTCTGTGCAGACCTTTATCATCTCAGAATTTCAAGGGCTTTGAGCGACTGTTGTTTTTTCCCCATGTTCCTACCCTCTTTGAGTGCTTTGAAACACTGCCTGTGTATAGGCGCTTTATAATAAAATAAACAATACCTACCATACCAAGGACTTGCAGTAGCATGGTTTACCAAAAAACAACAATGTGGATGCCGTGTGTTTTCTTGTGTTATAAGATATTTAAATTGAAGAAAACACACAGCAATGACTGTGGACTGTCTCCCATCCATGCAGTAACCAGGACCCACCCTGATTAGCTTCAAAGCAAGGAAGGTGCCTTCCCCCTCAGGCCGCGTTGCTCTAAGTGGTCTTTTAACTTGTGCTCATATTTTAGATAACATAGCCTGAGGGTGCCAGCCTCTACCTTGCTTTGATGCTAAGCAGGATCAGTCCCAGTTACTGCCTGGATGGGAGCCCTGGATGTCTATTGTGTCGCTGGCCAAGGCCAGTGATTTTTCACCCCTGGCGTCACTGTACCTGTCAAAATATCTTTTTTTTATCTTTTTTCTATATCTGCGGGTACAGAATTACAGATACCCTTGGCTATCTGTACTCATTTTATATATGAACTACAGATAGTCAAGGTTATCTGTAGGTTATTTTAGCCGCGAATATCAGAAAAATTGGTAAACAACATTTTTTCTTTCCCTCCCAACCCATACCCAAATGCCCCCATCATCTGTGCCAGCTCCCCCACTCTCCAGATGGCCTCCTCACCTCCCCTTCCCGCTCCCCCCACAACACATGCTGTTTCTGTGATGCTGTTTGCTTTGAGATTTCGGCTCTTCGCGGATATAGCCAAGGTTACAGAAAAGCTTTGTGTTGCAAACTCAGTCCCTAGACCCCCTCCAACTCCTAGATTTCACTTGGTGCCCTCTAGCTACCCCTCACCTCCCAACCTGGAGAAGGGAGCACTCCCTGCACAGTATTTAAAGAACTACTGCACAGAAAAATCCCAAACCACAAAATGGCCTCTTTTAAACACTCCATCCCAAGTTGTTTCAGACCTGGTCCAAAATTATCCAGCGGGTTGGTTTGTGTGGTCTGGCAAATGTTGACCTTGTTGGTCTACGGGAAAATGAATTGGAAGTAGGCCGCTATCTATCCATGTTTGCGCACGTTTTCATTACTGTAGCCCTTTTATGGGGTGGGATGGATTTGGAACACACACTACTAATTCATGATCACTGCTGTCATTTGGCTTAAGCATATAACCCCCCGCCCCATTGTATCCTTTCCTCTGAATTGTACTCTTACACTATGTACCGTTGTGCATTTTACTGTCATTCTATATATCCAACCCATCATTTCTCTGTTTCTGAACCTCAGCCACCCTGTCCTATTTTTAGATCCCACAACCACTGTATTTTCAGCCTGTGTATTCTCACCCACCCTACTGATTCATGTGTAACTGTACCCATTAAATGTATCGGCTCCCAGCCTGCTCCCACCGTTTTACCATATTGATTGTGTTTTTTGTTCCCAATGACCCAATGATTACTATGGACGAGGATCACAACAGTGTAGTATGCACAAATGCTTTATCAAATAATGTGCGTATGATGCACTACATAAGAAAATAACAAAAAAACGGTATTTCATTGAATCTTATAAAGTGTCTTCTCTAACAAATTACGAATTCTTTTTTTACAGTACAGATAGAAGGGTACTACTGTATCTCACTTTCTCTACATCTACCCAACCTACCCCTATCCTCTCCATCCTATCCAATAACTATACTGCTCCCTCTTTATCCTCACCCACCTTACATAACCCTATCAGGAGCCACTTACCCTACCCAACACCTTTTTTACTACCATTGTATCGTTACTGTCTCTTCCCTCATTCAAACCCCCTACCCAAAATTTCTTTTTAAGAACATGGAGTGCTATAGGATGATTGTGGGAGAGCAAGGCAATAGAGGAAGATATTACGGGAGTGGGAGGACCTCGTAAATATTTTAGAGATACTTCTTTCTTTAAATTTAAGTTGTTTTGGTCAAATAAATAAAATTTCGACCTTTCAACATACATTTTTCAAAATGTAATACAAAAAGTAACAATTTACACAATTTCTTTTTTTTCCCTTTCATTACATATATTTAAAAAACAAAATAAAATGTTAGCCTTTCATCATAAAATTTCACAATATAATACAAGTATCAAAGTGTTTTCTTAATCTTTTTTATCTTCTTTTTTTCCCTTACTTCTTTTCCTTAATTCCAATATAGTAAGGTATCTTACAATAGCATATCTTTTGGATTTCTAATTGGTATGAAATCATTCTAACCATAATCGATCTGCGGTTACATTTATGTGATCTTCAAAATAACATTTGCATTCTTTATACCTCGCTGCAGCCAATTTTACACAGTCTACTAATACATGTTGTAACGTTTCAACCTTTTCATTACAAAAACGACATCTCAAATCATCCTGTGAAATAAGTTTCCATTTAGAAAGTATGACCTTGGTCAGCCAAATATTTAACCGAAAGCACAAGAAGTCTGCACGATGGCCGGCATTTGGAGATTGTATTAAATAGGGCTCTGCGAGACCGTATTGAATTAGCACAAATGGATGCTCAGTACATTTTTGATAGAGCATACAAGATGTTCTAGTTTTGATCCAGTCTTATTCCCATAGATTCTGTTTAGCTTTATTTGGATTTTCTATCAATAGCTTTTCCGACATTCTGGCTCCGTGCAACACTTTTTGTGCCTTGTTTCGCCAGGTTTTAACAAACTCATCATTTGATGTAAGCAGGTGAGCTGATATTAATTTCAACAATCCGTTATCTACTTCATTGTTGACACATTTTCTATACACGGAACATAGCTTCCATTTATACATGGCATATAACGAGATAAGGCCCAGTTCATGTATTATAATCAAAAGTAGTTCCGACATTAGTAGATTTAATTCTTTTTCCAATATCTACTTTCTATCTTTGACCAATACATATATGGGTGCCATTTTTTAGATTCAGTGCCATAGAGTATTACCAGAACTAATTTCTGTTTATAGTACACAATCAATGGTTGTATAGAAAATGTACAGTACTTTGCTCTTATTATTGAGCTTTGAGAGGGATCTGTATATTGTTTAATGTCAAAACTCTCAATGTAAGGGGTGTCCAATGGATGATTATTGATACAGACTCCTAGATATATGTACAATGTTACTGTTTGTAAAATTGATTCCTGTAATTGCCATAGATGTTGACTCTTTCTTTGTTTTACAGTTCCAAATTGCATCACTTGGGTTTTGGTTGCATTAATACTTATGCAATTTCTTTGGGCATATCTGTCTAGTGTATTTAGCATGATCTTCAAACCCATTGGGGTCTGCAGATGAGTATCATATCATCATCATAAAGTAACCACCTTATGGGTATACCTTGCAGTTTAGGTGCGTCGGTTATCAAACCTTCAACACTAGCCTTTATATCTGTTATGAAATGATTAAACAAGGCCGAGGCTAATAGAGAACCTTACTTTAACCCACATTGTGTTGTAATGGACTTTGAGACCAAGCCATCATTCCTTAACCGTATCTGAATGGACGTGGCTGTATGAAATTCTATTATCCTCTTTAAAATGTACCATGGACAACCTTGGTCCATCAGTTTTTTAAACAGCAATTCTCTAGGCACTAGCTCAAAAGCTGACCGAAAATCAATATAGGCAACATAGATGGCTTGTTTAGGTTCTTTTTCATGGTTCACAATGGCATTCAGAGTGATCAGTTTGATTGCTGTGCCCAAACCTGGTACAAAACCTGTTTGAAATTGATCTCTTAGGTTGCTCAGGTCTAACCACTTTTTGAATTTATCCAATACCAATCGGGCACAGATCTTGCCTAGACAATCAAGAAGTGCAATGGGGCGATATGCGGCCGGATCTATACGATTGCCCTTTTTAAAGATTGGCAAAATTATTAACTGCTTCCATGTGAGTGGTATTTTTCCTGTTTTCATGATGTTCAAAAATATGTAATATAGTATTTGAGACCATTCATTCACATAGCGTTTTAACATGCAGTTATGAAGGCCATCAGGGTCAGCTGCACGCGAACGGCTTAATTTAGCTACACAATACTTTATATCATCCACATCAAACAGCAGTCTGTGGTCAGATGTCATGACACTGGAGTCGATTTCCATATCTGGGAAGGGAGTCATATAAGCACTAAGGTAGTGGGCTCTCCATGCAGATTCTGTGATGGGATTAATTTGAGCTGCACATTTTTTTTTATGCAGGACCCCATTCAGCAGATTTCATATTCCACCTGAAGATTTTATAACAATTTGTTGCATCATGGATTCACCATCGTTTTGATAATGAAGAGCCCTTCGACCCCTCATCCAGTTCTTGTAAGTTGTTTTCAACATTTTTATTAGGGATTGTCTCAGATGGGGCGTATCACATTTTAAATTCCGAATTTCTTGTCATAGTTGGGTCTTTTTAATCTTTACCTCATAATCATATGCATGTAGATGTCTACTACCGTTGTGCTGATAATTTGACATTCCTTGTTTGAATATTTGCATGGCTTGTACATAGGAATCGCCTTCTTGGTCACCACTGCCAAGGTGTACTTCTTTTATTATTTGTTCATATTGAACTAACTTTGTTTTATTCCACCTAGTATGATTACCTGCATTATTAACTACTATATTAGCCATATAAGGATTGGAGATGTTAGAGAGACTATTGACAGGCCATTCCCATGCTAAGCACAGCTGATTATGATCACTCAATAAAGTACTCTTTATATTGAAGGTTAATGCGCCATTGAAGAACCATGAATCTACGTAAATATAATCAAGTATTGCTTGTTGGGTCTCTCTATGCCATGTCATGCTGTGTGGTGTATCACTTGGTAAATTACCATTTAGCATTACATAAAATCATTCAGCCATCAAAACATTCCCTCTTTGTTCATCTGTGGTGAGCTTTTGACTACCCTGAGATAGCAGGTGAAGATTTAAGTCACCCGTTATAGGAGTATGATTTATTAGAGAATCTAATAACAGTGTGTCCAAAATTGCATTTATTTGATCAAGAAACATTTCAGAGGATAGATGCTTTTTCCCCCAATAAATGTTTACTATTGCAAGAGCTAGGCAGCCTCTTCGTATCTTGACTACTTGCATATATGATGAGTTAGACTCGTGGGATTGAATTTCAAAATGTTTGTCCTTCTTGAAGGCCATGAATAGGCCAGCCATTGGTCTCCCTTGAGCCTGAGAGATAGCAGGGATAGTTATTATATTGTATAGATCCCATATGGGAGTTGCAAGCAGCCAGGTTTCCTGGAACACGATAATATCATAACTGTGCAGATCATTTGATCTTGTGTTTATGAAGTGCGTATGACCTTGCATGTTCCAGGAGAGTAATGTAATTCTATTATCTTGCAAGGTTTGTTATGATTTTTGTACATGATCTTGGTCAAACCACTTTTGCTCCGTCTCAAATCTCTGGCCTAGTTTTGACTGTGAATTGGAGGGATGTCTATAGGTTCTCGACCTACTTTTGTCTTGTAATGTTACAGATTCTTTATTTAGCAGTATATCTTGATTCAAAGAAAAACCTAAATTCCCGAAGGCTGTCTTTGCTTGCCAGAGTGTATTTAAAACCACTCTTGATTTTAGGTATAATCTGGCCTCTCCTAGATCCTCATGATCTGTGAATTCGATCAAGTCAATGTCTGCAGAAGTCAAGTCATCTAAAGATGGAATTTCTGAGCATATATTTAAAATGCTTGATCAATTTAAATCATACTCAGGATAGGGGTCATTTCTGCATTTTAGGGTAAGTCGATAGTGATTTTTATATTGATCCCAATTTATTTCTATATCACCCGATGGAATTTTATATGGTTTTTTTGGAGATGTTGATTGAACATTTCCTGGCAATCCGTTAGAATTTTTGGTGTCATCCAACTTGTTGGAGGTTCCATCTGAACCTCGCAACAAGGTATTAGGACCTTGCAGCAAATGATTAAGGGGCCGATTCATGGAACAAACGTGCGCCGAAAATCTTTGCACAAGCAGGCGCAAGCAGGCGCAAGCGCAAAAAAACAGGCGCACGCGCACGCGTGCGATTCATGGAAGTCCCTGCGCGTGTTTACCTCGGGATGTGCGCCAAACCCGTGCATGGCGCACAAGTCACTGCAACATCCCGAAAGGCGTGCGCGACGCGCACCGTGAAAGCGCACAACCTCGGTGCATACACCAGAAAGTGGGCGGGACATGGGGCGTAACGCGCGGAATGGGGAACAACGCGCGAAAATAAGGGCGTAACTGGGGATGTACTGCAGGGAAGCAGACGGAACGCCCACACGCACTTGAACCACACGTATTCATGGAAACGAATAGGGCAAAGCCACGCACAGCCAAAGACACGCACAAGCTGAAACACGTCCGCCACACGAAGGCAGGCGGTAGAGTCCCAGCGCATCACAAAAGTGGCAACATACAACAATTGGGCCTGTGCGAGCGGGGCACGTGTATTGCGGGGGTGCGCGGGAAGTTACACACGCGATTGAGCGGGGTACGTGTACACCGGGGGTACGCGGTAAGTTACACACGTGATTGAGCGGGGTACGTGTATTTCGGGGGCACGCGGGAAGTTACACACGCGATTGAGCGGGGTACGTGTATTTCGGGGGTGCGCGGGAAGTCACACACGCGATTGAGCGGGGTACATGTATTTCGGGGGTGCACGGGAAGTTACACACGCGATTGAGCGGGGTACGTGTACACCGGGGGTACGCGGTAAGTTACACACGCGATTGAGCGGGCTACGTGTATTTCGGGGGCACGCGGGAAGTTACACACGCGATTGAGCGGGGTACGTGTATTTCGGGGGTGCGCGGGAAGTCACACACGCGATTGAGCGGGGTACATGTATTTCGGGGGTGCACGGGAAGTTACACACGCAATTGAGCGGGGTACGTGTATTTCGGGGGTGTGCGGGAAGTTACACACGCGCTTGAGCGGGGTACGTGTATTTCGGGGGTGCGCGGGAAGTTACACACGCGATTGAGCGGGGTACGTGTATTTCGGGGGTGCGTGGGAAGTTACACACGCGATCACATCAGGGTACGTGTATTTCGGGGGTGCGCAGGAAGTTACACACGCAATCTCATCAGGGTACGTGTATTTCGGGGGTTTGCGGGAAGTTACACACGCGATCTCATCAGGGTACGTGTATTTCGGGGTGCGGGGGAAGTATCACACGCAACATCAGCAGGGTACGTGTATTCCAGGGGTGCGCGGGAAGTTCCACACGCAATTCCATCAGGGTACGTGTATTACAGGGGTGCGCGGGAAGTTCGACTAGCGATCTCATCAGGGTACGTGTATTACAGGGGTGCGTGGGGAGTACCACACGTGAATTGCATGTGTGGGTCCTCCCAGGTGTTCCCTCTACACCCTCCACGGCCCCTGTAGGTGGCTCACACCACAGGGGCCTACCCTGCACATGTCCTGCAGGCACCCCATCCACCATGGCCATGCCCCCCAGCCAACCCACATGTCAACTTGCACAACTGCCCACCAACGCATGTCCACCTGCACCCCCAGCCACCAGGGGCACCCTCCACCAGGCCCCCACCCATTTCCCCCACCCCCCCAGCAGTGCAGGGGCACCCTCCACCAGGCCCCCACCCATGTCTCCCACCACCCCCACCCCCCAGCAGTGCAGGGGCACCCTCCACCAGGCCCCCACCCATGTCTCCCACCACCCCCACCCCCCAGCACTGTGGGGCACCTGCCAGCAGGCCCCCACCCATGTGCAACTCATGTCTCCCACCACCCCCACCCCCCAGCCACCAGGGGCAGCCTCCACCAGGCCCCCACCCATGTCTCCCAGCACCCCCACCCCCCAGCACTGTGGGGCACCTGCCAGCAGGCCCACACCCATGTCCAACTCATGTTCCCCACCACCCCCATCCCCCAGCACTGTGGGGCACCTGCCAGCAGGCCCCCAACCATGTCTCCCACCACCCCCACCCCCCAGCAGTGCAGGGGCAGCCTCCACCAGGCCCCCACCCATGTCTCCCACCCCCCCACCCCCCCGCAGTGCAGGGGCACCCACCACCAGGCCCCCACCCATGTCTCCCAGCACCCCCACCCCCCAGCCATCAGGGGCAGCCTCCACCAGGCCCCCACCCATGTCTCCCAGCACCCCCACCCCCCAGCCACCAGGGGCAGCCTCCACCAGGCCCCCACCCATGTCTCCCAGCGCCCCCACCCCCCAGCCACCAGGGGCAGCCTCCACCAGGCCCCCACCCATGTCTCCCACCACCCCCACCCCCCAGCAGTGCAGGGGCAGCCTCCACCAGGCCCCCACCCATGTCTCCCAGCACCCCCACCCCCCAGCCACCAGGGGCCGCCTCCACCAGGCCCCCACCCATGTCTCCCACCACCCCCACCCCCCAGCAACCAGGGGCAGCCTCCACCAGGCCCCCACCCATGTCTCCCACCACCCCCACCGCCCAGCAGTGCAGGGGCAGCCTCCACCAGGCCCCCACCCATGTCTCCCACCACCCCCACCCCCCAGCAGTGCAGGGGCAACCTCCACCAGGCCCCCACCCATGTCTCCCACCACCCCCACCCCCCAGCCACCAGGGACAGCCTCCACAAGGCCCCCACCCATGTCTCCCACCACCCCCACCCCCCAGCAGTGCAGGGGCACCCTCCACCAGGCCCCCACCCATGTCTCCTACCCCCCCACCCCCCAGCAGTGCAGGGGCACCCTCCACCAGGCCCCCATGTCTCCCACCACCCCCACCCCCCAGCACTGTGGGGCACCTGCCAGCAGGCCCCCACCCATGTCCAACTCATGTTCCCCACCACCCCACCCCCCAGCACTGTGGGACACCTGCCAGCAGGCCCCCACCCATGTCCAACTCATGTTCCCCACCACCCCCACCCCCCAGCACTGTGGGGCACCTGCCAGCAGGCCCCCAACCATGTCATCCACCCCCCCACCCCCCAATAGTGCAGGGGCACCCTCCACCAGGCCCCCACACATGTCTCCCACCCCCCCACCCCCCAGCAGTGCAGGGGCACCCTCCACAAGGCCCCCACCCATGTCTCCCACCAACCAACCCCCCAGCACTGTGGGGCACCTGCCAGCAGGCCCCCGCCCATGTCCAACTCATGTCTCCCACCACCCCCACCCCCCAGCAGTGCAGGGGCACCCACCACCAGGCCCCCACCCATGTCTCCCACCACCCCCACCCCCCAGCAGTGCAGGGGCACCCACCACCAGGCCCCCACCCATGTCTCCCAGCACCCCCACCCCCAGCCACCAGGGGCAGCCTCCACCAGGCCCCCACCCATGTCTCCCACCACCCCCACCCCCCAGCAGTGCAGGGGCACCCACCACCAGGCCCCCACCCATGTCTCCCAGCACCCCCACCCCCAGCCACCAGGGGCAGCCTCCACCAGGCCCCCACCCATGTCTCCCAGCACCCCCACCCCCCAGCCACCAGGGGCAGCCTCCACAAGGCCCCCACCCATGTCTCCCACCCCACCTACCCCCCAGCAGTGCAGGGGCACCCACCACCAGGCCCCCACCCATGTCTCCCAGCACCCCCACCCCCCAGCCACCAGGGGCACCCACCACCAGGCCCCCACCCATGTCTCCCAGCACCCCCACCCCCCAGCCACCAGGGGCAGCCTCCACCAGGCCCCCACCCACGTCTCCCACCACCCCCACCCCCCAGCAGTGCAGGGGCACCCACCACCAGGCCCCCACCCATGTCTCCCAGCACCCCCACCCCCCAGCCACCAGGAGCAGCCTCCACCAGGCCCCCACCCATGTCTCCCAGCACCCCCACCCCCCAGCCACCAGGGGCAGCCTCCACCAGGCCACCACCCATGTCTCCCAGCACCCCACCCCCCAGCCACCAGGGGCAGCCTCCACCAGGCCCCCCACCCATGTCTCCCACCACCCCCACCCCCCAGCACTGCAGGTGCAGCCTCCACCAGGCCCCCACCCATGTCTCCCAGCACCCACACCGCCCAGCCACCAGGGGCAGCCTCCACCAGGCCCCCACCCATGTCTCCCACCACCCCCACCCCCCAGCCACCAGGGGCAGCCTCCACCAGGCCCCCACCCATGTCTCCCACCACCCCCACACCCCAGCACTGTGGGGCACCTGCCAGCAGGCCCCCACCCATGTGCAACTCATGTTCCCCAGCCAACATGTCATCACTATCTAGATCCCTGGTCCCTATGGTCAGCCTCCAAATGCAAAACACCCACCCGAGTATTGCATCCACCCACTCATAATTGGCAATTACATCAAAGAACACCAATTTCAGGTTCCGAAACAAACACATTTCCCTCACATACACCCAATGGGTGTCAGTGAATCTCAAAACCCATATCATGAAATGCATGAAACCAATGAGATACCACACATTGAAGTTCACTAAAAAAATATGTATTAAAGGAAACATAAATAGAATCAAAAATAAAGAAACAGAAATGTGAATGTACAAAAATGAAAAGAAGCATGTCCGTGAAAAAAAGCAAAACCAAAAATAAAATTCCAAAGTAATGGTGTCCAAAGTCACTGTACACAAAACAAAATCCAATGGGAAATAAAAAAGAAAGCCATTGCTCCATCGTTAAAATGTGAAAAAAAATACAATCCAACAGTGAACTATGTACATGGGAACAAGCCAGGGTCCATTATCCCAACAAAAGAAAGGAAACCTATCTAACTACACTAACTAATATAATAAACTATATACAAAAATGTGGCCAATGTCCGAAAGGTCCAAATAAAATCAAAACAAAAATGAAACCTAACACTACCTACATAACTATGTACAAGGGCAGCGGGCTAGTTTGACGGCTCACTTGTGTATGTCCCGGGCCAGGGCATCATCGAACTCCTGCTCCATGTCCCGGAGGCGGTTCTCCTCCATGGCCCCGAGGGTCCGCAGGGCCATCGCCGTGTCCACCTCCAAACCCCTGCGGATTGCCTCGAGGCACTCGCCCCGCCTCAGGGCCCTCCGCATGGAGTTCTCTGCCCTGACCATTGTGAGCCGTGCCTCTTCCGCCCGCTGCCTCTATGGCGTGGCCCAACCGCTGCCACACGGAAGACACTCTTTGTCCTGGGTCCTCCTGCCCTCCGGCCGATGCCTGCCCCTCCGATGTTGAAGGCCCCGAGCCTTCATGGCTCCCACCACGTTGCTGCTGCTGCTGTGCCTCTGCCCGTGCACTGCCTCCTGCTGCCTGCACATCCTCCGCCGGCTGGGGTGCAGTCGTTGATGTGGCCACCCCTGCTGGACGTCCGACTCCCGACTGTGGCAGGGATGCCTCCTCCACCAGCCTGGCCGCACCGTCAGAGGCAGCTCCACAGGGCACCCAGGTGACTGATGGGTGGGAAGATGGCACGGAGGACGACTGGCTCGTAGGGGGTCCAGTTGAGGAGGGGGTCGTAGCAAGCCCCATCATACGGAGGAATCCGGCCTGGGTGACCTGTCCCAGCAGGCTGACGTGGTCAACGAGCCATTCGAGATGACGTGCAGTCTCCTCATGAAAAGACTGCAGGTCACCTCGCATGGCCCGTTGACGCAACGCCACACCAGTCAGGACAGGCTCAACCCGGACCCGGATAGCCACGTCCGCAGGCAGAGGAAGGCCAGTTGACGTGAGCTCATCCCCTGCCTGAAAACGGGTCTGCACGTAGGCATCCCTGCTGGTGCAAGATGATGCAGGGACAGGATCAGGGACAGGATTGCACACAGGCACCTCCGCGGCGGCCTCTGCTGCCTCCTGTCCCTGGTCCTGCACTGCACCACTAGCACCAGTGGGATCCCCACCTCCCGACCCCGTCTCTGGTGCTTGCACGGCCTCCTCCTCCACCAAACCCCCCACCAACCTCGATGACTCTGTGCCATCTTCCCCAGTTGGGCCCTGTGGGGTCAAAGCTGCCCCTTCTGCTGCCGAGGAGTCCAACTCCAACCTCCGCCTCTTGGACCTCCCCCCGGCAGCTGTGGCCTGGGACGCGGCACCGGACTCCTCACTCCCCGACGAGATCACAACATGGGAGGGGAGCCGGGCCTTGCGTCTCCGGCTGGCGGTGGGATCCCCGCCGCTGTGCTCCACAGCACCTTCTCCGCCCTCTTCATCAGTTGACGCTGCAGAAAGGGAGAAACAAAACACAGGCATCAGGGCACTGTACAATGGACACATACACACATGACAATTGTACATGAGTGGCATTGGCAAACCTCAGACATGTCATCACAATCCCCAACACACATGTCATTTCAACTCGCACACATGAGCCATACCACAGCCATATTGCAACTGCCAGCACCATCCATACACATACAACAGCATGAGCAGGCAAAGGTGAGCCAGACATCACATGCAACACAGGAAGTGACCACACATGTACACACACCACCACACTTGCATGCATGTGTACACCTCTGCCAAGTGTCGCAGTGTTCAGACGGGCATCCATGTCACATCTGCCACATACCGCTGTCACATGCATCCATGTTGCATCACTGTTGCACCCTTGTCAAATCCACACACATGCACATGTACACAGTGCTGATACATGCAGCCAAAAACAACATACATGCGTGACATCACGGACATGTCTACTTACATACATATTCATCCAAACATGTGTGCCCACACAACTGCATTTGGCATGCAAGCCTACACACACAAGCACCATCCATGTCTCACACATTCCAGCCCTCGCATGTGTTAGCCCCACGGCCCTGTACACCCCCACCCATACTCGACCCCATACAAACAGATGTGCAACCTGCACACTACTGAAAAATCACCACACGCACTGCTCACAATCAGGATGCGTGTACACTTACCGCTCGACTCCAGACAGGTCTGCCTCTCAAGGACCTGGACGTGGAGCGCTGGGGATATGCGTTCCATGACCCTCATCTGTTCTTCCGACAAGTGGCACCGGCGCTCCTTGGCATCCGCTGCCTTCAAGAGGCGCCTGGCCTTGTTCAGGGTCCTGGACCTGAAGTCCTCCCAGCGCTTCTTGACATGTTGTAAGTCGCGGACTGCCACCCCCTCCGCGTTGATGGCAGTCACGATGTCAGTCCAGATCCGAGTCCGTCCTTCCTTGTCGGCGCGGGAACTTCTGAAGAGGGCATCATACTGCCCCAGGACTTGCTCCACCAGGACACCAACTTCGGTGGCACTGAAGCTGGTGCCCCTCTGCCTCTCTGGCCGGGGGTTGTCAGTGGTCTCAGATGGTGTTTGCCCCGACATGACAACCCCAGAGGCAGGAGTGGGTGGGCAACTGGGTCCTGGGGCTGGGCTGTGGAGTGATGGAATCCCAGTCGGGAGTCTTCGGTTCCAGCAGGGGTGGTCACAGCAACAGCACCCCTGGCTGATGTGCAGGCAGCAAATGGCAGGGCACGTGGGCAGCAGGCAGTCAGGCAGCAGCAGATGGCAGGTGGGAGCGTGCTCGGGGCTCTGGGGGGCAGTAGTTCGGCCTTCTGGGCAGGAGCGTGGTCTTCCGTGTGCTTACGTGTGGCCAGCTTGAAACGGAGTGATTTGGCACGTGAAAAATCTGCACGTCAGCGTGTAATTCGAGGAAAGGCCCTTAGCGCGTAAGCGTGTCTGCACGCGTACGCATTTTCATTGGACAGAAGGCCCCTCAAGCGCAAGCGCCCCTGTGACGTGACGCGTACAGACGTGGATGGGCATTTCAGCGTGAAAAACTGCACGTCCGCGTGTAATACGAGGAAAGGGCCCATGCGCGTAAGCGCGTGTGAAAAACTGCATGTCCACGTGCAATACGAGGAAAGGGCCCATGCGCATAAGCGCGCGTGGAAAACTGCACGTCCGCGTGTAATACGAGGAAAGGGCCCATGCGTGTAAGTGACGTGACGCGCGCGTGCGTTTCCCTCAGCACGGGTTAAAGGTGAGCGGGCCCAGCACTTCGCTGTACGTGCCTTTCGTGGAGACCAACGTGTGTTGCTGCTTCCTGTTGTTTCGCGCGCCATCACAACTTCACAGCTATCAAGGACGTATCTCTTCTTTTGGCGGGGGTATTGGCTACGCGTGTTTTTCTGCATCGCGCTAGTCAGACGGTGAGTCGCACACGCTCTTTTTCCCACTGCGGGTGCCCCTGTGTATCGCACCCATTTTCGATGTAATAGAAGCCTGCGTGTCCCACGCGTACGCGTTATTCGTGTTACTGGGTGCCACCGCGTACTGCGGGAGGTTGAATCCACGCACGTAGGCTGCAGGGTTGCGTGCACGGTTTTACTGCAGTATTGGGGTGCCTGAGCATTGCGTGACCCGTCACTACATCACCGGGGTCACATACAGCCTTGCAGGTGCAGGGGGGCTGTTAACATCTTGCTTCCCACACCCTTCACCCTAATTGCCCAGGTCAATTGTGGTGTACACCTCCCATTGGCACCACTCTATCTGTGACAGCACTACTACATCTGTGCCATGGTTGGGAGGGCACCAAAGGTGAGGGGCGCCTCAGCTGGGCGTCCTCCTCGTGGCGGGCGTGGTCGGGGGCGTGGCCATGGTGACCAGGGAGTAGGGGGACTCCAGGGTGTCCAGGGCAGCCACAGAGGGGGACGAGGCAGAGGTGCGCCACTTGAGCTTAATGTTGTGCCATGTGTCGGTGCAGCCAAGCCACCACCCCCTGTGGTTCCGGGGGATGCAGCTCCTGCATCTGGCACTGGCACCCGTACGACCCGGCAGTCCGTTCCATCGACTGCCACGGGCCCAAGGGTAGTGGTAGCTGCAGGTGCAGCTGTGGACACCACCACCCAGGCTCAGGGTCTGCCAGTGCAGGCTGCGTTGGCACTTGAAGAGCCCTTGGGGGAAACCATAGGGGCACGCCGGGCTGCTCAGACCAAGACACGTGTCCCTGGGGCAGTCATGTCATCTGCTTCCCCGAACAGCCGGATGTTGGCAAGTGCAGGGACAGATGCACCCAACAGCACCCCGGTTGTGAGTCTGCCAACCAGGACCGTTGCGGTCAATGACCCTGCCACAGCTGATGTTGCTGCGCAGGGTCCATTAGTGGGCACCCAGCTGCCACTGACACAAGTCAGGCCTTTGGTCATCCCTCCACCTGCCACTCTCTTGGCTAAATCCACCGAACCCACTGGCCATACTGGTCAGGGCGGCATTAGCCAGCCAGGGTCTGCGCCACAGTCCAAGAGGAGGAAGGTTGCACCTGCAGCACAGGCTGGGACCCCACACACAGCCACGACCTCCTGCACGTCGAGGAAGAAGCCTTTCTGTAAGCAGGAACTGGACTTCCTCTTGGACTACGTGCGGGGCCACAGCCGTGACATGCTAGTGGGTGCCATTAGTCAGACTACGGCTGCCCAACATGACACCCACTGGAAGCATGTTGCGGAACATGTCAGTTCATTCGGCCAGGAGGTGCGCACGGCGCAGGAGTGCAAAAAGCGTTGGAATGACATCAAGCGCAGCACTAAGGCTAAGCGTGCCTCTAATTACAACTTGACTCTGGTGACTGGCGGTGGGCCTGCACCAGAGGAGGAAGAACTCACTCTGCATGAGGCTCTCGTTGCGGAGTTCATACCACCTGAATTGGTCGAAGGAGTGGGAGAGATGCTGGACTTTGATGCCCAGTCCAGTGAGTGTTGATGCGTGTTTGTTGAGGACGTGTGTGTTTCACTTGTGGTATGTGTTGTGCATGATTGCTGCTACATGTGACGTGTACATGGTTCTGATGTGTAAGTAATGCAATGCTTCCGTCATGCATGTCTCCTCTGCCTGCATGCGGGACTCCATGTGGGCATGCTCCCTTGCCACTCCTCCGCCACTCTGCACCCCAGTTCCACCTTTGCACTGGTCTGCTTCAATCTTGCCAATGTGTAGTTTCTTGTTCATGTGTCCTGTGTAGATGCTAACTTCCAGCGTAGAAACTGCCAGACATATGCCGTGTGGTACAGCCTTAGTACTCGATGCAGGGTATCTCACTTGTACTGTGCATGGGTCAGATGTCCCGCAGGGACATGAGTGCCCATTCATGCTCCATGTGCATTGCACGCATGCCCCTATGTGTCCTTGACTGGATGATCACTGTAATATGAGTCCTTGGTTACATACATTGCCTGCCATCTCATCGGCCTCCCCATGTCAACTGTGGCTCAGTCCTGCGTTGCACACATGTTTAGGCTCTGACAATCTGTGTGGCTCACAGGCCTCCGCCTGTTCAATGGCCAATGACTCTGTCCAACTCTTGTTGTGTCTTCTTCACACGTGGGCGGCCTCCGGAGTTTTCATCATGTGTCCTGCCTACTGTCCCAGCATCATTTGCAGTGTTGTAATTTGAATCATATTAAGCAGTCAACACTGCCTGTCAATACACAGGTGTATGGTCAGCCTTTTGATACCATGCTAGGCATCCCTGCTTTGGTACTGGGGTAGAGGGGTGCTTGGCTTCTAGACATGGTACACATTGAATGCACAATGCACGTGATGTGTGAATTTGACATTGCACTGCCTTCACATTTCCTGGCACACACCATGGAGTGCTTGTACATGTAGGTAGTGAGTGGCGTACACATTTTCTGCACTGCATAGACCCCCTTCCATGGAAACTGCCACCTTTCAACAGGTCTGATCACAGAAGCTATTCAAAGTAGACCCAGCATGCATGCCAGGTCATATGTTGTGTGTCACATGTCTGCTGGATGCCTTTGCTGTTGGTGTGTGTGTGTGTCGTGTGCTTCTGACATGTGTAGTGACCTTTTTTCTCTCTATTTTTCAGGTGATGACGCAATGGAGGTGGAGGATGGTGTTGTCATGCCAGACACAGGGTTGGTAACACCACATCAACCCGGCACTAGTGGGGGTTGTGGGGTGGTAGGCCACGAAAACCCCCAAGTGCTGCAGTCCATCTTGTCTCTGGCTGCCTATGAGCCCAGCCTTGATGACGACTCTGACGTCCATGTTGAGTTGGATGAGCATCAAGTCCATGTGTCAGGGGTGAGTGATTCTGGTGTGGACACTCCTCTGTCTGCAACACCTGCACTGAGGGATCAGACAGTCTTGGCTCCTCCGCCCGTGGTGGATCGGGACGCAGGGTCACCCTCCACACCAGTCACTGATGTGCCTGGGACATCACGTCGACGGGGGCATGTAGTCGTGCAGCCGCAGGCGGTGCCAACACAGCAAGGACCCCCGGTCCTTGGGTCCCGCAGGGTTCAAGCCCGGCAACGCGGTCGCCGCGCGCAACCGCTGTATACTGAGTGGGAGCAAGACATGACTTCCAATTCCGAACGGCAGGGGGCAGCAATGGAGAACATCGCTGAGAGCATGGAGCGTGTGGCCCGATCTGTACTCCCCCCTGCTAGGCAGGTGCTTCTCCAGCAGCAGGTGGCACGGTCCACGGCCCGCTCGCTCAGGCTGGGCATGGCGGCCTCAGACAGGGAACGCCAGGCTGAAATGTCGTCTCTGCGTCAAGCAATAGCTGCTCACGCAGAGGCGCACATGGATGCTCTGAGGGAGGAGTATGCTTCCCTCAGATCCACTCTGGGTGTCCTTATGATGTCCCAGAGGCAGCAGGCAGAGGAGAGGTTTGCACAGCTTGAGCGTACCATCTCGGCTGAGCTACAGGCTTGCTGGGAGGTGCAGCGGCTGTCCAGCCAGGCCTTGCAGGAGGAACTCTGTGTTACACGTGCTACCTTGCAAGAGGAAGCACGTGTATCACGTGAGGTTCTGCATGCAGACCTATGTCACATCACCACACAGAACCAGGCTCACCCGTCCGGCAGACTTGCTGCCGACGAGGGGCAAGCTGCGGCTAGGTGTGGCCAGGCTACTGGGCCACGTCCTCCTTTACAGGATGAGCCAGACTGGGACGACCATCTATCTCCCACATAGGTCGGGCTGTGCAGGCGTTGAGCCCATGGAGGTTTTTTTTTTGGCTCAGCATCATCGCATGTGGATGTTGAGCAGCACCCTGTACCTCCCCCCTCCTGGGTGCCTCCCCTCCCCCCCCGGGTCGTATGTGGCCATTTTTGATTTTTCTTTTAGTTTAGTTAGTTAAGTTTCTGTTTGATAGTTAGTTTAAATAGGTAATGTAGGTTTTCCATTGTTGGTGCAATTAGTTAATAGTTGATTTAGTTTAAAATTGCTAGTCTATTGTGCTTTCATGTGACGGTGCAGTGCTTTGTGGCTTTTGAAGGCACCGCTGTCTGTTCCAGCTGGGCCCTTCATGGTTGTCTTGTGTATGTGTTTGCTGCTTGGGGTCCTTGACTCACATATGCCATTCCTGCCTCCCTTATCCATGGGCTCGCAAGGATGGTTCGGTGATACAGAATATTACACAAGGGCTTTGGACTGTCATATCTGTGGCATGTCTGGTGCTGTGTGACTTGTGTTGACACCCCTAGTGGGGATGATTTTGGTGTCATTGTCCACTGTTCGGCTTTTGCTAGATGGGGTGTGTCATGAATAATGTGTACATTGATTGCTATGCATTGTGTAGTATGTTTCATATCTTTCCTGTACACGTGCTTGTTGCAATTCATGCTCTAGATAGTGTACCACACTTTGGATGTGAAAGACGGACTGATGGTGTGATTTGTGATGTGAATCTCTGACATGGTCAAGTAATGAGATGCCTGATGAGACACACACAGATGACTTTGAAGCATTAATCATGTGTTTCATGCCCTTTCTGCAGGGGGATGAGCCTCCAGAGCACCTTTGCCAGCAGACATGGCCCATTGGACGACGGAAATCTGGACCCGTTTGTTGGTGCCCACATGCACATGTGTGCAGAAGCAGAGGCACAGTGATTGCAGACCCACATCCTAGAACTGCTGACATGTTCCAAGGAACTCCAGGCAAGGTGAGCATCACAGGGGGGCCAAGACACAGCAAAGCTTGCACCAGGCGAGTTGCACATGCAGACTTAGTCACAGCACTGAGGGTGAGCTTAGACGAATATTGGTGTTGAAGCACACAATGCAGCTCAGATGTGTTTGTGGACTGATGGCTGTTGATAGTAGGGTTGTCTGGGACACATGCAGGGGCAGTGGCACATACCCTCCGGTACACCAAGGTCCATTGAGGCACTTGTATCAACCATGTAGCCTTCCGAGACATGGAAAGGGGCAGCTCACAGGGACATACAGCAAGGGACATACTCGGGTGCAGTGCATTTCATTTCCATGTACTTTATGATAAATGCACTGCCAATTTTGTTTCGGTCATGGTGGTACGCAACTTGCACTGAAGTCATGGCTTGCTATATGGGTCTGTCTGCTTACCCAGGGAACATTGCATGTTGTGTGAATTGTGACACATTGGTGTTCCATTTGCCACGCACCCACCGGCGGCTGACTTACTGCATTGACTGTGTATGACCCGTCACAGGGGTACTGATATATATGGGTACGAAGCATCTACACCAGATTGTCTGTTTGTAGAGTAGTTTGTTGCTATGGGGCATGTTTGGTGGTGTGTTTTTGTGTAATTGGCACGTACAGGTTGTTGACTGTGGCTCTCTTTGCAGCATTGCAGTGCTCCTGTAACCGGACCTGAGAGTGCGCAGGCAGGAGGCCAGCACTCAAAACCAGAGCTAAGTGTCTTGTTGTTTTTCTTTCAAACTGCTCTGCATAGGCTTGCTGGGGGGGTGCACTAATGCATGGATGTATGTGTGATTCAATTTGGTATGTTTTTTTCCCCCTAATCACCCGGAATCCTATGCAATTTTGAACCCTGTACCCTCTACCCGGTGTTCCTGCTTCCCGTACCTATCCAAGCAACGTTCCCTAACCCTCTTTCCCTGCTGGGGTTGCGGATGCCTGTGTAAGCCCCGAACTTGCAGGCGCCAAAACCCTAGAGGGGGTGGTTGGTTCGTACCACTCCTAAGCCTGGACTACAGAAGGCCATAACAATGATGTCCAAGTTTGTTTGGATTGTGTATGTGTTCATGCAGGTAGTACATTTTCGTTCATTCCCTACTTTCATGTGTCATTCCTCCTCCCCTCTCCTGCCACTCATTCCAGTTATCCAGTGTGCCAACACCTGTCCCGACTGCATATCCCTGAACCTCCTTCCCCACCAGGGTCTCAGGGGCCTGTGTGAGTTTGACCTTGCAGGCACCCGGGACACGGTGGGGGTGGTTGTTTCGTGACACTCCCACGCCTGTACACGGGACCTGTGACAATACACATCTGTTCATGATGCATCATCCTATGTTATGTACCACACATGGTTCACATCCTGTTGTGACACTGTTTTACTGTGCTACCTTGGTTGTTGCATCATTGTGGTAGTACTTGGCCTTTGTGAGGTACTGCTACGTCAAGTCATCTACTGGAGGGTGTTCGGGTTCGTTTTTATGCCTTGGATTTTGTGATTTTGGAAATGAGTGTGGATTCTGAGGGTTCAGGCATCTTTTACACACAAGGTGGGAGATGGTGACAAAGGGAAAAGGTGATCCTGTGGCCAGGTGGAATTGAGGGTTGGAGGCTCCATGACCCAGGTGCAGTTGTTCAGTGGGTCATGGTCATTTGTGAGGGGGGGGGGGTTGTTGTTGATAGTTGCCTTGCCCTGCAGTGTGATGGGAACTCTGACATTGTAATGGTGGTATCCTATGCACATGTTGTGTTCTGCTGATCAATGCCTGTTCATGTGTTGTGTTTTCCTTTCAGGTGCGAGTGGATAGTTGTGGTTTGACATGCTGGGGTGTACACATGGTGAATGTTCACATGTGATGTGTAGGGAACACTGAGTGCAGAACCACACACTTGCACTCTGATGCACTACATGTACTCCCACCATTGCATATCCACGTGTACACTGTTTGCCTTCTGGTGCCCACTGTGTCCCTGCAGCACATGTTCTGTGACCGATAATGGATCCAGTACATGCCTAATTTGATGTTTGATGTGGTCTGTCACTTAGATGTGATGCTCAGGGTGTGCATCACACACAATGGCTGTTCACTGTGCTGTGCGCTGAGCAGTGTGTTGCAGGAGTAGGACACTGCACACATGAGCTGCAGTGTTGATTTTGCAATGCATAATGTGCATGTAGACAGGCATTCATTGTTATGTTATGTCTATGACTGTTGTAATGCATTTGGACATGACTTATTTTGGGTGGGAGATTTTGTTGGTCTGTCATTTCATCTGATTTCGGGTCAGGCATCATTGTCTGATGCCACTGTACATTTAGGACATGGCAATGTGTACCTTATCGTTACTGTGTTGGGTTATGGGTATTGCTTGCCATGTCATGTTGATGTTTGGGAGGGTTTGAGTGACATGACAGTGATGGCCATGGCCTGTTTTGTAGGTGTGTGTGATGCACACCTTGCATGTCAGGGTCATCCGCTTCTCAGAGCAACTAGCTGGGGGTAGATTTCTCTCCGCGGCAGGGCCCTCCCCCTGGAACAGACTTCCTGCCTGACTTGAACTTGAGGGGAACCATCTCCAGTTCTGGAAGCACCTCAAGACCTTCCTCTTTGCTTCTGCTTACTCTCTGCCTCTCCCTTGCAGAATTCTTCACTGGAACTGCACAGGAGCTGCAACTGGGCCACTCTCACCGACCTCGGTCCCTGGCCAAGCCACTCTCCACTTGCACTGCCTCCCTGGCAACCCCTGCACTGCAGTACTGTCTCTCTATCCCTACAGCCCTCCCTTCCCAGCACTTGTCTGCACTTACCTTTGCAGTTGCCACCAGCCGACCTATGTATTATTTTTTTGGGCTACTTCCCCTGTACTGATCTCCCCCCCATCCTTCCCCTTGCACTTTTCCCTTCCCCCTACCCCTGCACTTGCACGATCTCAATGACACCTGCCTAGTAGTACCGTTGTCTGTCTTCGCTTGTTCCCCCCTCCCTGCCTCATTGCGCCTTGAAATACTTGTGTATGGGCCATATCATGTCGTATGTCATATGTGTGCCTTTTGGTCACACAGGATAGCTTGTGTTTAAGTAGCTAGGGATGCAGACGATGTGGCACTTCCATGGCAACTATCTCAGGGTGGTAGGGTTGTGACAGTTGACTGTCTCTTTGTCATCATCGATTGTCACCTGGTATGTGCCAGGCCTGTGTGCACTCCGCAGGGGTGGGAGTTTAGGTGAAAAATGTGGCCACAAGCTGGGTCCGGGCTTCCTCGCCACGTGCCCTGTCCCCTCCCATGGGCAGCGCCTGTGCCTGTGGTTGGGGATGTGGGGGCACCACCATGTCCACCGGGACGCCCTGCCGTGTTGCAACATTGTGCAGGACACATGCTGCCACAATGATCCTGCACACTACTGGTGGTGCATAGAGTAGTTGCCCACCAGAGCGGTCAAGGGAGCGGAAACGTGACTTGAGCACTCCGAATGTGCGCTCCACTATGCCCCTGGTTGCAATATGGGCAGCGTTGTATCTTACCTGGGGTGGTGTGGTGGGGTTCCGGATTGGCGTCATCATGTGGTTGCTCAGAGGGTAGGCACTGTCCCCTGGGGAGGTGATAATAGTTGGGATTATTAGGGTTTGGATATTTGTCTGTGTGTGACTTGCATGCATGTGCAAGGGCATTTGTACTGACCTAGGAGCCATGTGTCACCATGCTGCCCAGCTTCCAGGGCCCGGCTCAGGGCGGACATTCTGTATATGAAACTGTCATGGGTGGAGCCAGGGTAGTTTGCATAGACAGAGGTGATGATTCCCTTTGCATCACATACCACCTGTACATTGATGGAATGCCAGTGCTTGCAGTTTCGGTAGATGTGCTCAGTGGCCCTAGGTGGACGTAGGGCCACATGGGTGCAATCTATGGCACCGAGCACTTTGGGGAAGTGTGCCACCCTGAAAAAATCCAGGACAACGGCCTGCCTTTCTGCGGGTGTTCTGGGCATGTATATGTGCCTGCGGACTGAGGGGCGCGCTGTCATGATTGCCAGTACCTGGTGTAGGCAGCGTGACTGCGTGGCCTGTGAGACCCCCCCACTATGGCAGTGGTCCGCTGAAATGACCCAGTGGCCAAAAAATGCAGGACATTGAGCAGCTTCTCCAAGGGGCTCAATGCTTGGGAGCAAAGGGTGGGGGATGTAAGGTCATCTTCCCACTCCCTGACCAGGTCTAGGATGATATGGGGTGGAAACCTATACCTGCCGTAGACCTGGTCGTCAGGCATCCCAAAAAGGCTTGTCCGTGGTGCGAAAATGCGTGCCCTGGCTATTCTCCTCCTGCGGTGTCCCACGATCAGTGCAGCGACAAATGGGGCATTCATCGTAGCTGTATATACGCGTTTGTTGTTTGCGCGCACTTTTATGCTGTGCGCGGGGACGCCTCCGCCTGCCTTCGTGTGGGCGGACGCGTTGACGCCTGTGCACGTCTTTTGCCGTGCGCGGGTTTCCCGTATTCGGATACGTGGTAAGACTGTACATCCGAGTGTCATCCCGTGTGATCGGAGGGGAGTGAGCGTACACGCGATTGGCCTGGGTACGTGTGTTTCGGGGTGCGCGGGAAGTTCCACACGCGATTAGCCTGGGTACGTGTGTTCCGGGGTGCGCGGGAACTTTCACACGCGATTGGTGGAAATCCACGTGTGTTCTGTCATCACGTGCAATGAGAGAAACACCCGCGCGCGTCACGTCACAGACGCGCTCACGTGCTAAGGGCCTTTGGTCCAATGAAATCGCATATGCGTGCTGCCGTGCATACGCGCTAAGGGCCTTTCCTCGAATTACACGCTGACGTGCAGATTTTTCACGTGCCAAATCACTCCGTATCAAGCTGGCCACGCGTAAGCACACGGAAGACCACGCTCCTGCCCAGAAGGCCGAACTACTGCCCCCCAGAGCCCCGAGCACGCTCCCACCTGCCATCTGCTGCTGCCTGACTGCCTGCTGCCCACGTGCCCTGCCATTTGCTGCCTGCACATCAGCCAGGGGTTCTGTTGCTGTGACCACCCCTGCTGGAACCGAAGACTCCCGACTGTGATTCCATCGCTCCACAGCCCAGCCCCAGGACCCAGTTGCCCACCCACTCCTGCCTCTGGGGTTGTCATGTCAGGGCAAACACCATCTGAGACCACTGACAACCCCCGGCCAGAGAGGCAGAGGGGCACCAGCTTCAGTGCCACCGAAGTTGGTGTCCTGGTGGAGCAAATCCTGGGGCAGTATGATGCCCTCTACGGAAGTTCCAGCGCCGACAAGGAAGGAGGGACTTGGATCTGGACTGACATCGTGACTGCCATCAACGCGGAGGGGGTGGCAGTCCGTGACTTACAACATGTCAAGAAGCGCTGGGAGGACTTCAGGTCCAGGACCCTGAACAAGGCCCGGCGCCTCTTGAAGGCAGCGGATGCCAAGGGGCGCCGGGGCCACTTGTCGGAAGAACAGATGAGGGTCCTGGAACGCATATCCCCAGTGCTCCACGTCCAGGTCCTTGAGAGGCAGACCCGTCTGGAGTCGAGCGGTAAGTGTACATGCATCCTGATTGTGAGCAGTGCGTGTGGTGATTTTTCAGTAGTGTGCAGGTTGCACATCTGTTTGTATGGGGTCGAGTATGGGTGGGGGTGTACAGGGCCGTGGGGCTAACACATGCGAGGGCTGGAATGTGTGAGACATGGATGGTGCTTGTGTGTGCAGGCTTGCATGCCAAATGCAGTTGTGTGGGCACACATGTTTGGATGAATGTGTATGTAAGTAGACATGTCCGTGATGTCACGCATGTATGTTGTTTTCGGCTGCATGTATCAGCACTGTGTACATGTGCATGTGTGTGGATTTGACAAGGGTGCAACAGTGATGCAACATGGATGCATGTGACAGCGGTATGTGGATGCCTGATTGGCAGATGTGACATGGATGCCCGTCTGAACACTGCGACACTTGGCAGAGGTGTACACATGCATGCAAGTGTGGTGGTGTGTGTACATGTGTGGTGCACTTCCTGTGTTGCATGTGATGTCTGGCTCACCTTTGCCTGCTCATGCTGTTGTATGTGTATGGATGGTGCTGGCAGTTGCGATATGGCTGTGGTATGGCTCATGTGTGCGAGTTGAAATGACATGTGTGTTGGGGATTGTGATGACATGTCTGAGGTTTGCCAATGCCACTCATGTACAACTGTCATGTGTGTATGTGTCCATTGTACAGTGCCCTGATGCCTGTGTTTTGTTTCTCCCTGTCTGCAGCGTCAACTGATGAAGAGGGCGGAGAAGGTGCTGTGGAGCACAGCGGCGGGGATCCCACCGCCAGCCGGAGACGCAAGGCCCGGCTCCCCTCCCATGTTGTGATCTCGTCGGGGAGTGAGGAGTCCGGTGCCGCGTCCCAGGCCGCAGCTGCCAGGGGGAGGTCCTAGAGGCGGAGGTTGGAGTTGGACTCCTCGGCAGCAGAAGGGGCAGCTGGGACCCCACAGGGCCCAACAGGGGAAGATGGCACGGAGTCATCCAGATTGGTGGGGGGTTTGGTGGAGGAGGAGGCCGTGCAAGCACCAGAGACGGGGTCTGGAGGTGGGGATCCCACTGGTGCTAGTGGTGCAGTGCAGGACCAGGGACAGGAGGCAGCACAGGCCTCCGCAGAGGTGCCTGTGTGCAATCCTGTCCCTGATCCTGTCCCTGCATCATCTTGCACCAGCAGGGATGCCTACGTCCAGACCTGTTTTCAGGCAGGGGATGAGCTCACGTCAACTGGCCTTCCTCTGCCTGCAGACGTGGCTATCCGGGTCCGGGTTGAGCCTGTCCTGACTGGTGTGGCGTTGCGTCAACGGGCCATGCGAGGTGACCTGCAGTCTTTTCATGAGGAGACTGCACGTCATCTCGAATGGCTCGTTGACCACGTCAGCCTGCTGGGACAGGTCACCCAGGCCGGATTCCTCCGTATGATGGGGCTTGCTACGACCCCCTCCTCAACTGGGCCCCCTACGCGCCAGTCGTCCTCCGTGCCATCTTCCCACCCATCAGTCACCTGGGTGCCCTGTGGAGCTGCCTCTGACGGTGCGGCCAGGCTGGTGGAGGAGGCATCCCTGCCACAGTCGGGAGTCGGACATACAGCAGGGGTGGCCACATCAACGACTGCACCCCAGCCGGCGGAGAATGTGCAGGCAGCAGGAGGCAGTGCACGGGCAGAGGCACAGCAGCAGCAGCAACGTGGTGGGAGCCATGAAGGCTCGGGGCCTTCAACATCGGAGGGGCAGGCATCGGCCGGAGGGCAGGAGGACCCAGGACAGAGAGTGTCTTCCGTGTGGCAGCGGTTGGGCCACGCCATAGATGCGGAGCGGCAGCGGGCGGAAGAGGCACGGCTCACAATGGTCAGGGCGGAGAACTCCATGCGGAGGGCCATGAGGCGGGCCGAGTGCCTCGAGGCAATCCGTAGGGGTTTGGAGGTGGACACGTCGACGGCCCTGTGGACCCTCTGGGCCATGGAGGAGGACCGCCTCCGGGACATTGAGCAGGAGTTCGATGATGCCCTGGCCCGGGACATCCACAAGTGAGCCGTCAAACTAGCCCGCTGCCCTTGTACATAGTTATGTAGGTAGTCTTAGGTTTCATTTTTGTTTTGATTTTATTTGGACCTTTCGGACATTGGACACATTTTTGTATATAGTTTATTTTATTAGTTAGTGTAGTTAGATAGGTTTCCTTACTTTTGTTGGGATAATGGACCCTGGCTTGTTCCCATGTACATAGTTCACTGTTGGATTATATTTTTTTTTCACATTTTAAACATGGAGCAATGGCTTTCTTTTTTATTTCCCATTGGATTTTGTTTTGTGGACAGTGACTTTGGACACCATTACTTTGGAATTTTATTTTTAGTTTTGTTTTTTTTCACGGACATGCTTCTTTTAATTTTTGTACATTCACATTTCTGTTTCTTTATTTTTGATTCTATTTATGTTTCCTTTAATACATATTTTTTTTGGTGAACTTCAATGTGTGGTATATCATTGGTTTCATGCATTTCATGCTATGGGTTTTGAGATTGACTGACACCCATTGGGTGTATGTGAGGGAAATGTGTTTGTTTCGGAACTTGCAATTGGTGTTCTGTGATGTAATTGCAAATTATGAGTGGGTGGATGCAATACTCGGGTGGGTGTTTTGCATTTGGAGGCTGACCATAGGGACCAGGGATCTAGATTGTGATGACATGTTGGCTGGGGAACATGAGTTGCACATGGGTGGGGGCCTGCTGACAGGTGCCCCACAGTGCTGGGGGGTGGGGGTGGTGGGACACATGGGTGGGGGCCTGGTGGAGGGTGCCCCTGCACTGCTGGGGGTTGGGGGGTGGGAGACATGGGTGGGGGCCTGGTGGAGGGTGCCCCTGCACTGCTGGGGGGTGGGGGGAGTGGTGGGAGACATGGGTGGGGGCCTGGTGGAGGCTGCCCCACAGTGCTGGGGGGTGGGGGTGGTGGGAGACATGAGTTGGACATGGGTGGGGGCCAGCTGGCAGGTGCCCCACAGTGCTGGGGGGTGCGGGGGTGGGAGACATGGGTTGGGGCCTGCTGGCAGGTGCCCCACAGTGCTGGGGGGTGGGGGTGGTGGGAGACATGAGTTGTACATGGGTGGGGGCCTGCTGGCAGGTTCCCCACAGTGCTGAGGGTTGGGGGGGTGGGAGACATGGGTGGGGCCTTGGTGGAGGGTGCCCCTGCACTGCTGGGGGGTGGGGGTGGTGGGAGACATGGGTGGGGGCCTGGTGGAGGGTGACCCGCACTGCTGGGGGTGGGGGTGGTGGGAGACATGAGTTGGACATGGGTGGGGGCCTGCTGGCAGGTGCCCCACAGTGCTGGGGGGTGAGGGTGGTGGGAGACATGGGTGGGGGCCTGGTGGAGGCTGCCCCTGGTGGCTGGGGGGTGGGGGTGCTGGGAGACATGGGTGGGGGCCTGGTGGAGGGTGCCCCTGCACTGCTGGGGGGTGGGGGGAGTGGTGGGAGACATGGGTGGGGGCCTGGTGGAGGCTGCCCCACAGTGCTGGGGGGTGGGGGTGGTGGGAGACATGAGTTGGACATGGGTGGGGGCCAGCTGGCAGGTGCCCCACAGTGCTGGGGGGTGCGGGGGTGGGAGACATGGGTTGGGGCCTGCTGGCAGGTGCCCCACAGTGCTGGGGGGTGGGGGTGGTGGGAGACATGAGTTGTACATGGGTGGGGGCCTGCTGGCAGGTTCCCCACAGTGCTGAGGGTTGGGGGGGTGGGAGACATGGGTGGGGCCCTGGTGGAGGGTGCCCCTGCACTGCTGGGGGATGGGGGTGGTGGGAGACATGGGTGGGGGCCTGGTGGATTGTGACCCGCACTGCTGGGGGTGGGGGTGGTGGGAGACATGAGTTGGACATGGGTGGGGGCCTGCTGGCAGGTGCCCCACAGTGCTGGGGGGTGAGGGTGGTGGGAGGCATGGGTGGGGGCCTGGTGGAGGCTGCCCCTGGTGGCTGGGGGGTGGGGGTGCTGGGAGACATGGGTGGGGGCCTGGTGGTGGGTGGCCCTGCACTGCTGGGGGATGGGGTGGTGGGAGTCATGGGTGGAGGGCCTGCTGGCAGGTGCCCCACAGTGCTGGGGGGTGGGGGTGCTGGAAGACATGGGTGGGGGCCTGCTGGAGGGTGCCCCTGCACTGCTGGGGGGTGGGGGTGGTGGGAGACATGGGTGGGGGTGTGGGATGTTTTTATCCACGCATCCAAGCCCTACCTCAAAACTGTGCAGTACTGACATGGAAAACCTCATGATGGCCAGAGCTTCCCAGAAAATGCACAGGGAAATGCATGAAGAATAGGCTGCCACTCATTTTTGCCGATGTTATGGGCACAGAAGGACACTGCCTAACACCACCATTGGACTACCCACACAGTAGTCTGAAACCATTGGGAATGGCAATGCTGATTTCCAAAAGCAAACCCATAACTGTTGGGAATTAATTTTCTTAAATCCCAAAAAGGGGTGCAGTACCAGTACTCACCACTATCAAAAAGCCGGCGTTTTAAAACAACACCAGATTTTACTTTTTGTAGAAAACTGAATAAATGAACCCAAAGCAAGCCAAAGAAAGACTTACTGAGAGGTGGATCCAATGTAAAGTTATATTCTGAAGTGACTTGAAGGTTTATAACAAGACTGGCTGAGCTGTGGATTTCAGCAGTTTAAGTAAATTTGGACTGAAAGACACTAAAAATCTAAATGTTTAAATTGACTGAGTGACCTACTTTTGAGTGTCACATAGGTTTCAATTGTTTAAATGTCATAGTTTTAAACTTAGAATCAGCATTCTAGCTGCATATGTAAACAATGTCTTGACTTAAACTGGGGAACAGAAATGACATGTAGCTAAAAACTGGCTTAAAGAGATTCCAATTTTGCCTGGCAACTACCCCCCATCAGGAGTGAAACTTGAGTCACAGCTGTGTTCCCAGGCCTATCTGCCTTTTGCTGGCCACACTAAGGATATGCCATCTCTCTGATAATTGAATTAAGGGGAGCCCCCACAGAATACAGGAGCTCTGAACAAAGCCCTGTCCTGACTCACGCAAATGTTTTATTGGCGGGAGTCGTAAATGGAGCTTCCTCCTGGAAGGACAGGGGAGGGGCACTGCCTGTGAGAGCAAGCTGGCTTGGCAGAACTGGAAAAACCAGAAATTGAACCTTGTGCTGGGTGGAAACCACACCCCTTTGGGGGCCAGAACATAACTCTAAAAAGATGGATCATTCATAGAGCGGACTTGTGAAAATTATTTAAATGATACCATAATTCTTGTGATTTTTCTGCCCACATTTTAAGACGTGTTAGGACCCGGTGGTATGTTCAGGGGGGTTTTAGCGGAAAAGAGGATATTACTCAAAATGTGTGCATGTGAAAAATCTGACACTTCATCAACTAATGTCCATACTCCTTGCGCACATGTGTGTAAATTTGGGTTAATGTCCGACATTGCAAAATCAGTTAAAAAGTGAAATATGTGCCATTTTTGAACCCAAGCCCCCAGGAAGAGCAGATTTGGACAGGGTACACCTCCTGTGATATGTGAGGGGTGCATATGATTTTAAAACAATATGTACCTCTGCAAATATGTATTTGGTTCAAATCTAGATTTGTGTGCAAGTTGACAGGAGGAGTGGGCTTTCTGCAGGCCATAAAACAGCATCACTCTGACACAACTTAGCTCCCCCAATCAGGGGAGAAATGAAAGCTTGGCCAATGATAAGTGGAGAGGGGTAGGGTCTAGTGATGCTGCACACACACCCATTTTAAAAACAGATAAAAGCAGACAGACAGGACAGATAGGGACATTCAAATCCATTTGCAGCTGGAAGCTCTGCCGGGAAAATCCATACTTTACCTACCTCAACCTTCAGAGAGCAGACATAGAGACTTCAAATCTATCAAATTTCCAGAACCAGAGAGAGAGCAGAGCTGACCCAGATCACTGTTAGCAGAACCAGAGACCCAGACCAGACCAGCAGAGTAGAGCTGACCCAGACGCTGTGCGCAGAGACCGTCCGGGGCGAGTGAAGAAAACCTGACCAGATCCGTGGCGAGGCCCATTCTATTTCTAAATATATTGTGAGTACATAGCAGAACTGTGCATAACCAATCTCTTAGTTAAAATAATATAATTCAATCTATTTTAATCTAAGTAGAACTGTCTCCTAACTGTCACCTGTCATTTTCTAGTTGCAAGCTGCACTTGTCTTTTTGAACTTTAAAATTTCAAATCTGAAAAACGACCTTTATTTAATCGCTCATATCTCCGCGACCGTTTGTCGTAGAGACTTGCAGTAACTTTCATCTGGAAGCTGAGATCCTAGGCTGTCCTAGGACCCCAAAACGATAGTGATAGTCCTTGTAGTTCCTCTGTAATCGCGCCCGGCGCAACCACGAATTTTACCGCGATTTGCAAATTTCTCCACGTGTAAAAATCTGCTGCTGCTTGCCTTCCGTTGCAAAAATTCGTTTGCAACCTGACAACCATTATAGAGCATTGCTAAAGTGATCCTGAACTTATTCAAAGCATATACCACTCACCCTAAACCTCTAGAGGGAATTGAAAGCATTTTAGCATATTTTTTCACTTCATTGCCAGCACATGTAAAAGCATTTTGGGCCTGTGTTTCCAACTTCTGTAGTCTAAGCTTGCTGGGGTGAACTGAATTACATTTGATTGCATTTCTGAGAACTGTGTGCTTTCCTTCCATTTCCTTGCATTGCATAAAGGGGGGAGGGGATTGCCAGAGAAAAGTGATTACATTGTTTTGTTGAAATCATATTGAGTATTTTCTGTATTGCATTTTTCATTCAACATTACATCCATCTGAACTTATATAAAGTATTCTCTACCACCTTATTCTTCTGTTCCTATTTACAAGTGTGCTAGTGCCAGACTATCCATTATTGATTACTGATCAGATTAAGGGTGATATTCAATTATTAAATTATTATAAAGGGTGATATATATATCTATTGTTTAAATTATCAAATAAACCTTTTTAACTTGCAAAACAGAACTACTTTTTGGCTCAGTGGGGTCAGGAGGATTCCAAGAGAGGGGTGTTATATAGGGGTAGTCATCCAGAACGCATGAACTGGACATAAAGATATATTAATAAGGGTTTCCATTCAGTATCCCAGACTAGGCATTGACTTAGCTGTAGTGTTGAATTGAATCCTCTTACAAATTGGGGGCTCGTCCGGGATGTTTGGGTTAGATCTACCATTTGTGCAGATTAATACAGCGTGCCAGCTGACCAGATACACATATCCGGTCGGAGCACACGCTGTGTTACGCTGTAAAGCACTCCTCAAAGGAACGCTCTAAGAAAAAGGTCTGTTTTGCAAAAATAAAATACTAATTTCTGTAAGTCAGGACAGAGACCAATCTCTAGAATGACGACCTTGGTAGATATGAAAATAGCCAGAGAGCACTTCTTACATAAGTTATTTGTGAAAGGTGAGTGGACTCACCAGGACCGCATGGTCTGGTTGCAGGCCATCACGCAACAGGTCACTGAAACAGGGTCAGATATATGGGGAGATCAGGGTCCCCTACATGTGGCCCTGAGTGAACTATACATGGCTCCTAAAGCTAAGGATGAACAAGACAAGATGGTTAGGATAGCGGCATACCTGTACCTATATATGGGAGACATGCAGGATAAATGTACTGAAAGCCAAGATCTGGCGAATAAGCGACAGATGGCGTTAGAGAAGGTCCAATCTGACCTGGTCTCTTCTGAGCAGAAGCTGCAGAGGAGCCAGGAGTCAGAAGATGAGAGTAGACAGCACATCATTAAAATAAAGAGGGATATGGACATCCTGCAACAGGAAAAGGCTGACCAGGATACCATATTTCTGGCCTTGCAGAAGGAGTACCAAGAAGGTTTGGACTCCCTGCTGCAGAGCCAGAAAAAGCTGGAGCAACAATTAGACTTTAACAGGGCATGCACGGAGCAGGTAGCCACCCTGCAAAGTCATCTAGATAGAGTGAAGGCAGAGAGCAACAAGCTGATTTTGAAAGACCTGGATACCCAGGCAGAGTTTGATGAAGAACGCCAGAAAGCTGGTGCCTTTCAAAGGCAGAGGGACGACCTGGCGGCACAAATGCAGGCTCTTAGCCAGGAAAGAGACGCCTTAGGCCAGGAAGTCTGCCATTTAAAAAGAAAAACAGAAGAAAATCACCTGGCCCACCAGGGACTGGGTGACCTCCAAAAAGAACACCAGGACTTGCTAGAGCACACCAGGAGGGTGGAGGAGGCTCTGGCAAGGCAGGAGCAGGCCAATAGGGACACAGCTCAGGAGGTAACCCTCCTGCAGCAAAGACTGGCCCAGTGCTCCAGGACCAATCAGGAAACACAGAGAGAGAATGAGGCTCTCTGCCAGCACAATGATAGGCTCCAACAACAGGTAGCGATGCAGGAGAGACTGATAGAGTCTAGTAAGGCCTTAACTGAGGAACTGAAGGCGCAGGCTCTTGCATTGCAACAGGGAGCAGGGGCGGATAGAGACCAAGTTCGCTGGGAAAGGGAAACTCCTGAGCATAACCTCAGGAGCCCTAGTACCAGAGGCCTTTATCTCTCTCAGTCCCTGGACTCTGCCACCCCCATGTCCCCTGGCGCACATGAGCACAGGGACACAGGGATGGCAGATTACTATCCAGCCAGAAGCATGGGGCTCATAGGCCAGTACCACCCAGGAATAGAGGGGCGGGCATCCGGGTATGGGCACCCAAGCACAGTGCAATTTAGTGGGGAACCCCAGGAGAGTAGGCCCATTAAGGGCATCCTGAAAACCTCTGCCCAGTTAGGTCAGTGGGGGGGTACCCATCAAAACCTGGCAGCAAGGAGGGATCTGAAGACTCCTCTGAGCGGTACAGGACACAAGAGACCAGGTCCCCACATTCTGCCAGCCATTCCCAGGCTCGCAGAATCCGGGAAAACCTGGAAGAACAGACGGGAACCTCTGGGAGCAGTGCCTCTGAGTCAGAAGATGAATGGACCAGGGTTACCCGAACCAAAAAGACCAATAAGACAAAAAGGGCCTTTCTTAAGGACCCCTTAAAGCAGATTAAGGCAATCAGGAGCGTCATCACGCCTTATCATAAGAATGCCAAGTATTCTGTTTGGGAGCACTTAGAGTTGTTTGAGCAAATGATGGAGACTTTCCATTTGAAGGACAGCCAAAGCTGTATTCAATATGTAAAGTGGACCTTCTCCCCGGAACACTCCAGTTTCTTTGCGGGGCTGGAGGACCAAAATCATTTAAGATGGTCCGCCTATAAGGCGGCCATCTTGAAACATTTTTCTACTCATAGAAATCCTCAAGAGGCTCGCAAGGCAGCCTACAATTTACAATGTGGGGAGGATCAGGCCCCACAAGAATTTGTGCAGGAGTTAAAGCGTGCTTTTGCACAGACCACAAGAAGGGTGCGCACGGATAGCAGAGAATTTATTAATACGTTTTTCCATGCTTTGCCCAAATACATAATGACCCAGCTCGTGAGGGATTTTCACGAGAAAAGATCTTTAGACTGGGTCATTGAACAGGCTACCCGGATCTATGAGGTGCAGAAGCCCATAGAAAATAAAAGCAATACCCAGAAAAATCCCAAAGCCAACAACACCCCTGCTGCTGCCAAGGTGGCAGAGGTAAAGGTCACCCCCGTTTTAGAGTTGGAGATGGGGGGGCCTAAAAACCTACCTGCACCTAATAATGCTAGGCCCAGAAGGTCCTCGGGCCAGTCACAGACAGGGAGCCAGGGAGGCAGCCCCACAAATGGGGTCCCTCGCTCTCCTGATTATGTAAGCCCCCGTTACAAGGGAAACAGACCCATCCTGGGTTATGTGTGGACTCCTCCAGCCCAAGGGGGGGGGGTCCAGCCATGCACCTAACCCAAAGAACTTCCCTCCCAACTTCTCACAGGAGGGCAGAAACTCACCAAATCCTGGGCAGAACTTTTTCCCCAGGTATCCACCCAATTTCCTGCCCCAAAATCATCCATCCTTCTTTCCCCAATTCCCTGAGCCCAGACAACCTAATCCGGGAGAGGGGAGGCCAAGGGTGGAGGGGTATCCAAATCTTCCCAACCAGGGGTACTACCAGAGAAGGGATAGCTACCCTTCCCGGGATCAGCCCAGGGGAGAAAACAGGGCCCCGTATCAGCCTGAGCGGGTTTCCCAGTTAGAGCGCCAGGTTCAAAATATGGCGCGGGATCTGGGTCACATACTGAGGGCTCAGCAGAACCCTCAGATCAGCATGACGGCGCAGCACGCACCCAACTCTGGACCTGGTGCCCCAGAACAATGACGGGGGCAGCACCCCGATAACTCACCGGTTCCCAGGGAGGAGGCACAAAGGGAAGGGGGGTGTAAAGCCTTGGAGGAAGCTTCCTTCCTCACTTGTAAACAGCCCCTGGAAACCCAGGAACCGGAAACAAAATCTCTTGCCCCTGAAAGTCTGCCTCCCAAGGAGCAGAGGGGGGGTAGGAGAAACAAAAGACCCAAACCGACTCAGTTTGAGGAGGAGGTACAGATCTTCCAATTTGAGGGAGAGGGATCCTCAGAGGATCCTGGGAAAAGGATCTTCTCCTTCAGAGAGGGGGGAACTCCTCCCAAAGAAAAATGGGTCCCTAGCGATGCAAATCCAGACTGGGGAGATGTGGAGACTGAGCTACCGCCGCCCACCATCTCATCCCAGAGCCAACAGCAAGAAAATCCCCTGGTTCAAGCCCATCCTGGTGACTGCCTCCAAAAAGGGGGGGCGGCCCAGAACCGGAGCCAGGGGAACCCACAATGGCTCTGATCTCCAGTTGCCAACTTTTTCTTTCAGATTCCCAAGGCTCTCCACAGAATTCTGCCCAAATCTCTTCGCTAGCGATGTCCAAAACCAGAAAGTTAGCCCACCAGTTGTCCAAAAATGTGCATTATCTGTGCCCCCTTGAGGAGAAGGAGGGAAGATACTATGCCCCGGTACAAGTACAGGGGCAGGGGACAATTTCAGCGCTGGTGGACACGGGATCTCAAGCTACCCTTCTGTCCAGAAGGGCCTTTGATGAACTGAATGCAGGAAGGGGAGAGAATTACCAAATTCCTCTCACCTCACTTCCTGGACAACTCCAGAACTTTGACGGAAAGGAAATTTCTGTTGAGGGGACTGCAGACTTGGACATTAAAATTGGGCGACACAAGTTGAAACACCCGGTCATAGTTGTGACTCCAGAGGGCACCCCTTGTTTACTAGGGAATGACCTCCTGAGAAGGTTGTCACCCCTAATGGATTGCGTAAACAAGGTCCTCTGGACCCAGACTAGCCGACCAATAAAATTAAAACAGAGTGTCAACCATGTTAGTTTAAACGGCACCTGCCACATGGTTGAACAAAAACCTGACCAAGTAGAATTTCACTTCCAGAATAGCCAAATTCCAGACGTGACAGTAATAGCAGTAGGACAACAGACTGGTGATGGGGGGTCCTCTCTATTTCTGAAAATCAACCTTCCTTCCAGTCTAAAGTGGTACTCCACGCTGGAAGGAAACACTTTGAGATTCTATACTAATCCACAATCAGAAACTCCCACTCCTATAGTCCAGAAAGATGTGAAATCAGCTCAGAGCCTGGCTGATATTCAGCAAATTGGAGAGCAGTTGTTCATCCCTGTCCAATTAAATGATGGGAAGGACTCTGTTCTCGCTCGAGTGTGTGTGAACAACGGTAAGAGCTTCATCAGCGAAGCCATGTTCCGCCAACTCCCAAAAGATCCAGCCATTCCCACATTCAAACTGATAGACAAATGGGAAATGGACCTGGAAGCACCTAATTCCAAACATCTCCTGCCAAGCAGGTGTATGCTCAAAATCTCCATTGGCAACAAGAGCATAGTCCATAATTGTTGGGTCGTGCGAGACGTCTCTTCCGCCTTTTACTTAGGCAGTGACATTCTCAATCGCTTTGCCATTAGTTTGGACCTAATAAACTTCAAAGCTTGGTCCCAATTAGCGGATAATCCCATGGGCTTTGATGATCCAGAAAAAGCATTTAGGTCAGCTCAATTGCTACCTTATGCAGTTGAAATTCAGATCAAAGAGGAAGTCACCATCCCAGAAAGGACCCGACAATTCTCCCTGGAAGTGAAAGTTAAAAGAGGACAATATTTGCAAAACCCTGATGCTTACATACATCTAAATGCTTCTCTCCAACAGCAAGGGTTAGGGGTAAACCCAACTCCATTGGTCAACATAGAATATGACACCATTCTAATAGAGGTGGATAACAGCGACTTAAAGAGTATTACTCTAGCCGCAGGCACCATTATTGGAATGGCGGTTGATGACCGACATTTTTCCATAGATTTAGGTAATGAACTGTTAGGGCCAATCCCCAAGGACTGCCTTGACAGTGACAGTGAGGACAATACAACACCAGACAGGATTTTTACCCGGCATGGGGGGAACTTCCTGGTGTACACTTCTTGCCCTTATGGTAAGGAAGATGTGACTTGTGACTTCTGGAGGGATGAGGTGATTTTCCAGGTCCAGGAGGGCTGCCTTTCCCACCTGAAGCCTCCGGTCCAAATCAGCACTCTGACCAGGGACTTCTCCACCCAGCTGGAGGAGGCCGCTGAAATAGCCAAACCAGAAGTCTTTCCAGGCTTCAGGCAGATGGTGGAAGAGAGAGTCAACCTAGCTGATGCCTGTGTGACTCTGGAACAAAAGCAAAAGTTGAAACAAGTTTTCTTGGATTTCCAAGATCTCTTTGCGGTAGACTCGTATGACTGTGGTCGCACCGACATCCACACAACAACAATCCCCACGGACCCTGGCATGACTCCAGTGTTTGTGAAGCAATATCGTTTGCCTCTCGCATCCATGGAGTCCCTTACTGAAATAATTAAGAACCTTGAGTCCCGGGGAATAATCCGTCCAGTTCACAGCACCTTCAATAATCCGGTGCTGGGAATATTAAAGCCAAAAGGCCAGTGGAGACTCTGCGCCGACCTCAGGGAGCTCAACAAACGGGTCCATACTTCCCGATGGCCTCTGCCCTACATTGACCAAGGGCTGGCCCAGATCCAGGGGTCACAGGTATTCACTTCAATAGACCTGACCAATGGATACTGGACCGTGCCGGTCAGTAGGGAGGACCAATACAAGCTGGCTTTTACCTTTGGGGGCCAGCAGTACACATGGACCCGGACTCCCTTCGGATACCTCAACTCCGGCAATGAATTCAACATTTTTCTACACAAGGCCATGCCCGACTTGGGTGCAAGGGGTAACCTGGTTTATGTAGATGATGTCCTCATCAAAAGTTCATCTGTGGAGGAACACATAGCGGAGATCCGTTATGTTCTGACCCAGTTGAGGGCCGCCGGAGCAAAACTTTCCTTTCAGAAAGCACAGTGGTGTAGAACCCGTGTTAATTTCTTGGGGCATGAGATTACTCCACAGGGTCTCTGTCCCCAGGAAAAGAAAGTGGAAGCCCTCCAAAAATTGAAAGACCCCACAACTCTGCGGGAACTAAGGAGCCTCCTTGGACTGACTAATTACAGCAGGAAGTTCATTGAGGGCTACGCAGAGATCACCAGACCCCTGATTTATCTCTTGAAGGGGGGGTCAAGTGGGAATGGGGTCCAGAACAATCCGAGGCAGTAAGACAACTCAAAAGAAGCCTCTCACAAGCGCCTTGCCTAGCTTACCCTGTCAGAAACAAGGAGTTCTTCCTGGAGACGGGGTTCTCTAATACGTGCTTGACGGCAGTTTTATACCAAAAGCATGACAAGGTCAATAAAGTAATCTCCTATGCGAGCAAAACGTTATCCTCTGTGGAGGAAAAATTCAACGATTGTGAGAAGGCACTCCTGGCAACGGTGTGGGCATTGAAGAATTACCGCCCGTTTATCCAGGGGGAACACATCATAGTGGAGACTCCACACCAGCCTCTGCAATATCTCCAAAGTGATAGAATCCGGGCCGGAAATGTGAATAATTCCCGAATTACTTCCTGGATTCTGTCAATGCAAGGCTTTCCTGTGGAGGTCAGATATGGCCAAAACAAGAAGAGTCCCCTCGCGCAAGGTCTGGCTGACTTGCATGATTGTGCCAGAGAAAACTGTCTCGAGGACGAAAGTCTAAAAATCAAGGACAACACGGAGGCATACCTTAATTCCCCACACAAAGTCTTTGAAGAAGACAAGTGTGAGGGAATGCCCACTGTCTATGTGGATGGATGCTCGTACCATGTTGACAACAACGGGGAGAAAGAACTGGTGGCCGGCGTAGGGAATGCATGGGTGAATGAGTCCCCAGAACCCTCCGCTGGGTACAAAATTGGTCCCCGAAGTAGTCAGGTGGCAGAATTGATGGCTGTGCATCAGGCCATCCTCACTGCTGTCCAGCATCAACTCCACGAACTGGTCATAATCACAGAGCACCTGGTTAATTGGAAAACCAGAGGCATGTTATGTGCTAACAACAAATCCTTGAAACATGGGAAGTTGATCCAAAACATTGATGATCTGGTCACCTCGAATGAGATGACCATCTATTGGAAAAAGATCAAGGGTCATTCCAAAGTAGAGGGACCAGACAAAACTGGAAATGACTTAGCTGATCAGCTGGCCAAAACCGGGGCCATCCAAGGGGATCTAATTGAGATTGAGTCCCTGTTGGGAGAAATCCAGGTCACTGCTATCACTAGGTCCCACACAAATGCTCACAACGACCTTTCAATTGCACAATGGAGCAAGGAGACCCCTGATGCTGATTTGATTACCGCTCAGAAGGGGGATCCAATTATTGGTAAATTTTACCAACACCTTGAGGACCCTGAGAACTTTCCCCTGACGGATACCGATTACATTGGGAAAGAGGACCTAAGAGTGTTGATGAAATGTCCAAAAATTTTCTGGATCCAAGACGGTTTGCTGGTAAGGAAATCCAAAGCTGGCCACGATCAGTGGGTGGTTCCTACCTCATTCCGAAGCCTGATGTTAAGTCACGCCCATGATGCGGCCACCGCCGGTCATAGGGGGTTTCACACAACATTGGAAATCTTAAGAGAGGTTGCATACTGGCCACACATGGGGCAGGACCTCGACCAATACTTGAAGGGGTGTCTTGTGTGTGCACAATTTCAGCCATCATCCCTCACGCACCGTGCGCCTCTCCAAAAGAGGGGGATGACCCTGCCATGGTCAGATTTACAAATCGACTTTGTAGGCCCCGTGATTCGCTCTGCTAGGGGGAATAAGTACATGTTGACTGTGACATGCTTGTTTACCAAGTGGGTGGAATGTCTCCCAGCCCCAAATTGCAAGGCAGAAACAGCAGCTGCCCTGATGATTAACCACATCTTTTCCCGTTTTGGTCTACCTCAAAGGATTGAGTCAGACAGGGGTAGCCACTTCACCAGTGAAGTAATGACAAAGATGTGGGAGATACTGGGGGGTCAAAAGGAAGTTGCATATTGCTTACCGGCCAGCTTCTTCTGGGGCAGTAGAGAGATATAACCGAACCATTGTGAGCATATTAAAGAAGTTTGTGGCAGATTCTGGGCCAAGTTGGGACATCCGATTACCTCTGGTCCTAATGGCCATCAGATCTACCCCTTCATCTGCAACCAAAATGTCACCATTTGAGTTGATGACTGGGCGCAAGATGGTGCTTCCTCAGCATTTGCTCTACAGGACCCAAGAGCAGACACTGATAAATGCCTCCACAACTCATGAGTATGTGGAGCATTTAAGGAAACACCTTCAACATGCTTTTGCTTACGCTCAGCGGAATCTAGAAAGATCGGCTGATAGCATGAAGACCCACTATGACCTGAAGACTTCCAGGAAGGAATATCAGGTGGGGGACCGGGTCTATCTATACAACTTCCAAAGAAACCAGGCAAAACAGTGGAAATTTTTGCCTACATGGAAGGGACCCTTTGAGATTATAGACAAAATCTCCCCTGTGGCCTACAAAATCCACATCCCCAAAGGTCCTTTGGCAGCGGGGGAAGACAATTGGGTCCACATAAACCAGTTGAAATGTTGCCATCCCAGGCACACTCTGCAACAACTGGAGGAATCCCCTGGAATCCTAGCGGGTACTGTCTCAGATTAATTCAGTTCCAACCATAAAACATACCACATCTAGTCTCTAAAATATTGTGATTTGCATGAAACTGTCTCTTAGTTATCCTTTCTTTTTTAAAAATAAGAATGTAATGTTAGGTTATTGTGAAATGTATATGCTGCCACACTATCTCAACAGTTGTGGAAAAACGTCTATGAGTAGGTATTGCCGCTTTTGCTTTATCATCCTAGGAGAGATGAAACCATGGAGAATGACCAAGGAGGACGATCCGGAGACCGGGAGCAGAGACGCAAGGGGCCCAGAGTACCGCCCAATATTCCCATCTGGACCGGCGAGGAGAACCGATCGATCAGTACCGGATGGAGGAAAAGATGCTGAACTGTGCCATCTATTGGAAGAAGATGAGGAAACATCCCAGGTCTTGCGAGTCCCATTAGTGAAATAGAATGGCCATCGCAAGAGGGGGGCTTGTGGGATGTTTTTATCCACGCATCCAAGCCCTACCTCAAAACTGTGCAGTACTGACATGGAAAACCTCATGATGGCCAGAGCTTCCCAGAAAATGCACAGGGAAATGCATGAAGAATAGGCTGCCACTCATTTTTGCCGATGTTATGGGCACAGAAGGACACTGCCTAACACCACCATTGGACTACCCACACAGTAGTCTGAAACCATTGGGAATGGCAATGCTGATTGCCAAAAGCAAACCCATAACTGTTGGGAATTCATTTTCTTAAATCCCAAAAAGGGGTGCAGTACCAGTACTCACCACTATCAAAAAGCCGGCGTTTTAAAACAACACCAGATTTTACTTTTTGTAGAAAACTGAATAAATGAACCCAAAGCAAGCCAAAGAAAGACTTACTGAGAGGTGGATCCAATGTAAAGTTATATTCTGAAGTGACTTGAAGGTTTATAACAAGACTGGCTGAGCTGTGGATTTCAGCAGTTTAAGTACATTTGGACTGAAAGACACTAAAAATCTAAATGTTTAAATTGACTGAGTGTCACATAGGTTTCAATTGTTTAAATGTCATAGATTTAAACTTAGAATCAGCATTCTAGCTGCATATGTAAACAATGTCTTGACTTAAACTGGGGAACAGAAATGACATGTAGCTAAAAACTGGCTTAAAGAGATTCCAATTTTGCCTGGCAACTACCCCCCATCAGGAGTGAAACTTGAGTCACAGCTGTGTTCCCAGGCCTATCTGCCTTTTGCTGGCCACACTAAGGATATGCCATCTCTCTGATAATTGAATTAAGGGGAGCCCCCACAGAATACAGGAGCTCTGAACAAAGCCCTGTCCTGACTCAGGCAAATGTTTTATTGGCGGGAGTCGTAAATGGAGCTTCCTCCTGGAAGGACAGGGGAGGGGCACTGCCTGTGAGAGCAAGCTGGCTTGGCAGAACTGGAAAAACCAGAAATTCAACCTTGTGCTGGGTGGAAACCACACCCCTTTGGGGGCCAGAACATAACTCTAAAAAGATGGATCATTCATAGAGCGGACTTGTGAAAATGATTTAAATGATACCATAATTCTTGTGATTTTTCTGCCCACATTTTAAGACGTGTTAGGACCCGGTGGTATGTTCAGGGGGGTTTTAGCGGAAAAGAGGATATTACTCAAAATGTGTGCATGTGAAAAATCTGACACTTCATCAACTAATGTCCATACTCCTTGCGCACATGTGTGTAAATTTGGGTTAATGTCCGACATTGCAAAATCAGTTAAAAAGTGAAATATGTGCCATTTTTGAACCCAAGCCCCCAGGAAGAGCAGATTTGGACAGGGTACACCTCCTGTGATATGTGAGGGGTGCATATGATTTTAAAACAATATGTACCTCTGCAAATATGTATTTGGTTCAAATCTAGATTTGTGTGCAAGTTGACAGGAGGAGTGGGCTTTCTGCAGGCCATAAAACAGCATCACTCTGACACAACTTAGCTCCCCCAATCAAGGGAGAAATGAAAGCTTGGCCAATGATAAGTGGAGAGGGGTAGGGTCTAGTGATGCTGCACACACACCCATTTTAAAAACAGATAAAAGCAGACAGACAGGACAGATAGGGACATTCAAATCCATTTGCAGCTGGAAGCTCTGCCGGGAAAATCCATACTTTACCTACCTCAACCTTCAGAGAGCAGACATAGAGACTTCAAATCTATCAAATTTCCAGAACCAGAGAGAGAGCAGAGCTGACCCAGATCACTGTTAGCAGAACCAGAGACCCAGACCAGACCAGCAGAGTAGAGCTGACCCAGACGCTGTGCGCAGAGACCGTCCGGGGCGAGTGAAGAAAACCTGACCAGATCCGTGGCGAGGCCCATTCTATTTCTAAATATATTGTGAGTACATAGCAGAACTGTGCAGAACCAATCTCTTAGTTAAAATAATATAATTCAATCTATTTTAATCTAAGTAGAACTGTCTCCTAACTGTCACCTGTCATTTTCTAGTTGCAAGCTGCACTTGTCTTTTTGAACTTTAAAATTTCAAATCTGAAAAACGACCTTTATTTAATCGCTCATATCTCCGCGACCGTTTGTCGTAGAGACTTGCAGTAACTTTCATCTGGAAGCTGAGATCCTAGGCTGTCCTAGGACCCCGAAACGATAGTGATAGTCCTTGTAGTTCCTCTGTAATCGCGCCCGGCGCACCCACGAATTTTACCGCGATTTGCAAATTTCTCCACGTGTAAAAATCTGCTGCTGCTTGCCTTCCGTTGCAAAAATTCGTTTGCAACCTGACAACCATTATAGAGCATTGCTAAAGTGATCCTGAACTTATTCAAAGCATATACCACTCACCCTAAACCTCTAGAGGGAATTGAAAGCATTTTAGCATATTTTTTCACTTCATTGCCAGCACATGTAAAAGCATTTTGGGCCTGTGTTTCCAACTTCTGTAGTCTAAGCTTGCTGGGGTGAACTGAATTACATTTGATTGCATTTCTGAGAACTGTGTGCTTTCCTTCCATTTCCTTGCATTGCATAAAGGGGGGAGGGGATTGCCAGAGAAAAGTGATTACATTGTTTTGTTGAAATCATATTGAGTATTTTCTGTATTGCATTTTTCATTCAACATTACATCCATCTGAACTTATATAAAGTATTCTCTACCACCTTATTCTTCTGTTCCTATTTACAAGTGTGCTAGTGCCAGACTATCCATTATTGATTACTGATCAGATTAAGGGTGATATTCAATTATTAAATTATTATAAAGGGTGATATATATATCTATTGTTTAAATTATCAAATAAACCTTTTTAACTTGCAAAACAGAACTACTTCTTGGCTCAGTGGGGTCAGGAGGATTCCAAGAGAGGGGTGTTATATAGGGGTAGTCATCCAGAACGCATGAACTGGACATAAAGATATATTAATAAGGGTTTCCATTCAGTATCCCAGACTAGGCATTGACTTAGCTGTAGTGTTGAATTGAATCCTCTTACAGGGGCCTGGTGGAGGCTGCCCCTGGTGGCTGGGGGGTGGGGGTGGTGGGAGACATGGGTGGGGGCTTGGTGGAGGCTGCCCCTGGTAGCTGGGGGGTGGGGGTGGTGGGGAACATGAGTTGGACATGGGTGGGGGCCTGCTGGCAGGTGCCCCACAGTGCTGGGGGGTGGGGGTGGTGGGAGACATGGGTGGGGGCCTGGTGGAGGGTGCCCCTGCACTGCTGATGGGTGGCGGGTGGGAGACATGGGTGGGGGCCTGCTGGCAGGTGCCCCACAGTGCTGGGGGGTGGGGGTGGTGGGGAACATGAGTTGGTCATGGGTGGGGGCCTGCTGGCAGGTGCCCCACAGTTCTGGGGGGTGGGGGTGGTGGGACACATGAGTTGGACATGGGTGGGGGCCTGCTGGCAGGTGCCCCACAGTGCTGGGGGGTGGGGGGGCTGGGAGACATGGGTGGGGGCCTGGTGGAGGGTGCCCCTGCACTGCTGGGGGGTGGGGGTGGTGGGAGACATGGGTGGGGGCCTGGTGGAGGGTGACCCGCTCTGCTGGGGGGTGGGGGTGGTGGGAGACATGAGTTGGACATGGGTGGGGGCCTGCTGGCAGGTGCCCCACAGTGCTGGGGGGTGGGGGTGGTGGGAGACATGGGTGGGGGCCTGGTGGAGGGTGCCCCTGCACTGCTGGGGGTGGTGGGAGACATGGGTGGGGGCCTGGTGGAGGCTGCCCCTGGTGGCTGGGGGGTGGGGGTGCGAGACATGGGTGGGGGCCTGATGGAGGCTGCCCCTGGTGGCTGGGGGGTGGGAGTGGTGGGAGACATGGGTGGGGGCCTGGTGGTGGGTGCCCCTGCACTGCTGGGGGGGTGGGGGTGGTGGGAGTCATGGGTGGGGGCCTGCTGGCAGGTGCCCCACAGTGCTGGGGGTGGGGGTGGTGGGGAACATGAGTTGGACATGGGTTGGGCCTGGTGGATGGTGCCTCTGCACTGCTGGGGGTGGTGGGAGACATGGGTGAGGGCCTGGTGGAGGCTGCCCCTGGTGGCTGGGGGGTGGGGGTGCTGGGAGACATGGGTGGGGGCCTGGTGGAGGCTGCCCCTGGTGGCTGGGGGGTGGGGGTGCTGGGAGACATGGGTGGGGGCCTGGTGGTGGGTGCCCCTGCACTGCTGGGGGTGGGGGTGGTGGGAGTCATGGGTGGGGGCCTGCTGGCAGGTGCCACACAGTGCTGGGGGGTGGGGGGGTGGTGAACATGAGTTGGACATGGGTGGGGGCCTGCTGGCAGGTGCCCCACAGTGCTTGGCGGTGGGGGTGGTGGGGAACATGAGTTGGACATGGGTGGGGGCCTGCTGGCAGGTGCCCCACAGTGCTGGGGGGTGGGGGTGGTGGGAGACATGGGTGGGGGCCTGGTGGAGGGTGCCCCTGCACTGCTGGGGGGTGAGGGTGGTGGGGAACATGAGTTGGACATGGGTGTGGGCCTGCTGGCAGGTGCCCCACAGTGCTGGGGGGTGGTGGTGGTGGGAGACATTGGTGGGGGCCTGGTGGAGGCTGCCCCTGGTGGCTGGGGTGTGGGGGTCGTGGGAGACATGGGTGGGGGCCTGGTGGAGGCTGCCCCTGGTGGCTGGGGGGTGGGGGTGCGAGACATGGGTGGGGGCCTGGTGGAGGCTGCCCCTGGTGGCTGGGGGGTGGGGGTGGTGGGAGACATGGGTGGGGGCCTGGTGGTGGGTGCCCCTGCACTGCTGGGGGTTGGGGGTGGTGGGAGTCATGGGTGGGGGCCTGCTGGCAGGTGCCCCACAGTGCTGGGGGTGGGGGTGGTGGGGAACATGAGTTGGACATGGGTGGGGCCTGGTGGAGGGTGCCCCTGCACTGCTGGGGGTGGTGGGAGACATGGGTGAGGGCCTGGTGGAGGCTGCCATTGGTGGCTGGGGGGTGGGGGTGCTGGGAGACATGGGTGGGGGCCTGGTGGAGGCTGCCCCTGGTGGCTGGGGGGTGGGGGTGCTGGGAGACATGGGTGGGGGCCTGGTGGTGGGTGCCCCTGCACTGCTGGGGGTGGGGGTGGTGGGAGTCATGGGTGGGGGCCTGCTGGCAGGTGCCACACAGTGCTGGGGGGTGGGGGGGTGGGGAACATGAGTTTGACATGGGTGGGGGCCTGCTGGCAGGTGCCCCACAGTGCTTGGGGGTGGGGGTGGTGGGGAACATGAGTTGGACATGGGTGGGGGCCTGCTGGCAGGTGCCCCACAGTGCTGGGGGGTGAGGGTGGTGGGAGACATGGGTGGGGGCCTGGTGGAGGGTGCCCCTGCACTGCTGGGGGGTGAGGGTGGTGGGGAACATGAGTTGGACATGGGTGTGGGCCTGCTGGCAGGTGCCCCACAGTGCTGGGGGGTGGGGGTGGTGGGAGACATGGGTGGGGGCCTGGTGGAGGCTGCCCCTGGTGGCTGGGGTGTGGGGGTCGTGGGAGACATGGGTGGGGGCCTGGTGGAGGCTGCCCCTGGTGGCTGGGGGTGGGGGTGCTGGGAGACATGGGTGGGGGCCTGGTGGTGGGTGCCCCTGCACTGCTGGGGGGTGGGGGTGGTGGGAGTCATAGGTGGGGGCCTGCTGGGAGGTGCTCCACAGTGCTGGGGGGTGGGGGTGGTGGAAGACATGGGCGGGGGCCTGGTGGAGGGTGCCCCTGCACTGCTGGGGGGTGGGGGTGGTGGGAGACATGGGTGGGGGCCTGGTGGAGGCTGCCCCTGGTGGCTGGGGGGTGGTGGGAGACATGGGTGGGGGCCTGGTGGAGGCTGCCCCTGGTGGCTGGGGGGTGGGGGTGGTGGGGAACATGAGTTGGACATGGGTGGGGGCCTGCTGGCAGGTGCCCCACAGTGCTGGGGGGTGGGGGTGGTGGGAGACATTGGTGGGGGCCTGGTGGAGGATGCCCTTGCACTGCTGGGGGGTGGCAGACATGGGTGGGGGCCTGCTGGCAGGTGCCACAAAGTGCTGGGGGGTGGGGGTGGTGGGGAACATGAGTTGGACATGGGTGGGGGCCTGCTGGCAGGTGCCCCACAGTGCTGGTGGGTGGGGGTGGTGGGGAACATGAGTTGGACATGGGTGGGGGCCTGGTGGAGGGTGCCCCTGCACTGCTGGGCGGTGGGGCTGGTGGGAGACATGGGTGGGGGCCTGGTGGAGGCTGCCCCTGGTGGCTGGGGGATGGGGGTGGTGGGAGACATGGGTGGGGGCCTGGTGGAGGCTTCCCCTGGTGGCTGGGGCGTGGGGGTGCTGGGAGACATGGGTGGGGGCCTGGTGGTGGGTGCCCCTGCACTACTGGGGGGTGGGGGTGGTGGGAGTCATGGGTGGGGGCCTGCTGGCAGGTGCCCCACAGTGCTGGGGGGTGGGTGTGCTGGGAGACATGGGTGGGGGCCTGGTGGAGGCGGCCCCTGGTGGCTGGGGGGTGGGGGTGCTGGGAGACATGGGTGGGGGCCTGGTGGTGGGTGCCCCTGCACTGCTGGGGGGTGGGGGTGGTGGGAGTCATGGGTGGGGGCCTGCTGGCAGGTGCCCCACAGTGCTGGGGGGTGGGGGTGCTGGAAGACATGGGTGGGGGCCTGGTGGAGGCTGCCCCTGGTGGCTGGGGGGTGGACGTGGTGGGAGACATGAGTTGGACATGGGTGGGGGCCTGCTGGCAGGTGCCCCACAGTGCTGGGGGGTGGGGGTGGTGGGAGACATGGGTGGGGGCCTGGTGGAGGGTGACCCGCACTGCTGGAGGGTGGGGGTGGTGGGAGACATGAGTTGGACATGGGTGGGGGCCTGCTGGCAGGTGCCCCACAGTACTGGGGGGTGGGGGTGGTGGGAGACATGAGTTGGACATGGGTGGGGGCCTGCTGGCAGGTGCCCCACAGTGCTGGGGGTTGGGGGGGTGGGAGACATGGGTAGGGGCCTAGTGGAGGATGCCCCTGCACTGCTGGGGGGTGTGGGTGGTGGGAGACATGGGTGGAGGCCTGGTGGAGGGTGACCCGCACTGCTGGGGGGTGGGGGTGGTGGGAGACATGAGTTGGACATGGGTGGGGGCCTGCTGGCAGGTGCCCCACAGTGCTGGGGGGTGGGGGTGGTGGGAGACATGAGTTGGACATGGGTAGGGGCCTGCTGGCAGGTGCCCCACAGTGCTGGGGGGTGGGTGGGGTGGGAGACATGGGTAGGGGCCTGGTGGAGGGTGATCCGCACTGCTGGGGGGTGGGGGTGGTGGGAGACATGAGTTGGACATGGGTGGGTGCCTGCTGGCAGGTGCCCCACAGTGCTGGGGGGTGGGGGTGGTGGGAGACATGAGTTGGACATGGCTGGGGGCCTGCTGGCAGGTGCCCACAGTGCTGGGGGGCGGAGGGGGTGGGAGACATGGGTGGGGGCCTGGTGGAGGGTGCCCCTGCACTGCTGGGGGGTGGGGGTGGTGGGAGACATGGGTGGGGGCCTGGTGGCAGGTGCCCCACAGTGCTGGGGGGTGAGGGTGGTGGGAGACATGTGCGGGGGCCTGGTGGAGGGTGCCCCACAGTGCTGGGGGGTGGGGGTGGTGGGAGACATGAGTTGGACATGGGTGGGGGCCTGCTGGCAGGTGCCCCACAGTGCTGGGGGGTGGGGGTGGTGGGAGACATGAGTTGGACATGGGTGGGGGCCTGCTGGCAGGTGCCCCACAGTGCTGGGTGGTGGAGGGGGGTGGCAGACATGGGTGGGGGCCTGGTGGAGGGTGCCCCTGCACTGCTGCGGGGTGGGGGTGGTGGGAGACAAGGGTGGGGGCCTGCTGGCAAGTGCCCCACAGTGCTGGAGGGTGGGGGTGGTGGGAGACATGGGTGGGGGCCTGGTGGAGGGTGCCCCACAGTGCTGGGGGGTGGGGGTGGTGGGAGACATGAGTTGGACATGGGTGGGGGCCTGCTGGCAGGTGCCCCACAGTGCTGGGGGGTGGGGGTGGTGGGAGACATGAGTTGGACATGGGTGCGGGCCTGCTGGCAGGTGCCCCACAGTGCTGGGGGGTGGGGGTGGTGGGAGACATGAGTTGGACATGGGTGGGGGCCTGCTGGCAGGTGCCCCACAGTGCTGGGGGGTGGGGGTGGTGGGAGACATGGGTGGGGGCCTGGTGGAGGGTGCCCCTGCACTGCTGGGGGGTGGGGGTGGTGGGAGACATGGGTGGGGGCCTGGTGGAGGCTGCCCCTGGTGGCTGGGGGGTGGGGGGTGGTGGGAGACATGGGTGGGGACCTGGTGGAGGCTGCCCCTGCACTGCTGGGGGGGGTGGGGGACATGGGTGGGGGCCTGGTGGAGGGTGCCCCTTGTGGCTGGGGGTGCAGGGGGACATGCGTTGGTGGGCAGTAGTGCAAGTTGACATGTGGGTTGGCTGGGGGCCATGGCCATGGTGGATGGGGTGCCTGCAGGACATGTGCAGGGTAGGCCCCTGTGGTGTGAGCCACCTGCAGGGGCCGTGGAGGGTGTAGAGGGAACACCTGGGAGGACCCACACGTGCAATTCACGTGTGGTGCTACCTGCGCACCCCGGTAATACATGTACCCTGATGGAATCGCGTGTGGAACTTCCCGCGCACCCCTGAAATGCGTGTACCCTGCTCGCACGGGCCCAATCGCGTGTGGAACTTCCCCCGCACCCCTGAAATGCACGGACCCTGATGGAATCGCGTGTGGAACTTCCCGCGCACCCCTGGAATACACGTACCCTGCTGATGTCGCGTGTGAAACTTCCCCCGCACCACGAAATACACGTACCCTGATGAATTTGCGTGTGGAACTTCCCGCGCACCCCTGAAACACACATGCCCTGCTGATGTCGCGTGTGAAACTTCCCACGCACCCCGAAATACATGTACCATGATGAAATTGCGTGTGGAAATTCCCACGCACCCCTGAAATACACGTACCCTGCTGCAATCGCATGTGGCACTTCCCGCGCACCCCTGAGATACGCGTACCGTGCTCGCACGGGCCCAATCGCGTGTGGAAATTCCCGCGCACCCCTGAAATACACGTACCATGGTGAAATCGCGTGTGGCACTTCCCGCGCACCCCTGAGATACACGTACCCTGCGGAAATCGCGTGTGGATCTTCCCGCGCACCCCTGAAATATGCGTACCCTGCTCGCACGGGGCCAATCGCGTGAGGTACTTCCCGCGCACCCCAGTGATACACGTAGCCCGCTTGCCGTGCTGGTACAGGGTTAGCGCAGCCCTTTGCGCTGGATTGGGTATATTGATGGCTTTTACCCGGCGCGAGAGGCGTTCTTGGGGGCGTAACTGGCGCTGCTGCAGGGTCGCTGCGCCACTGTGCGCCACAGCTGGTTTTGGTGGCTGGAATCCATGAATACGCTGTGCGCGAAAATGGATTTTAGGGCACGCGGCTGGCGCAGGGATTCGCACGCGCACACTGTGCGCCAGCCGCGTGCGCCACTTGTGTGCTGAATTCTATGAATTACCCCCTAAGTCTTGAACGCGGTAACTGATCACCCATTTTAATCAACACGTTTTGTGAAGACTCCTGATTTTGGTTCATGTAGAACACTATGGATGATCTTATTTCCTCTCTTAATTCGTGTATAGTGGTATTCAATGTGGATGATTTTCCACACTGAGTGCTTTCTTTTATTTGAGGCAACTCAGTAGGCTTTGTAAAATTATTGACAGAGGGTAGTTGCAAAGGAGCTTTCACTACTAGCGCTGCCAAATCATCCAAAGGTTTATAATGAGACGGTTTGGACTTTGATAGCACAATGGATAATGATTTTTTTTTTTATTGGCATCTTTGTTCATTGCTGCAGAAACTATTTTCACAAACTTCCTTGTTTTGGAAGAATTTTTCAACTGAGTCTTTTTCATTTGTGTAACAGATTTCTTTGATTGTGTTATTGGCCTGGGATCCTTGGGCCCCAACTTGTTTGTACTGTTTGCAAACAAGTTGAAGGAAACACCAGGTTTCGTTGTTATGGTGACTGGCACCGAAGGACTTTTGCTAGAAGGCAAAACTTGTGTTGTTACATCTGTTGAAATTCCCATAACGGGCTCACTCAATTTTCATCAATGTTTTTTTTTTAAACCATTGGATTTTGGATTATCTGGGAGTCTAAATCCCAAGATTCACTCATTGATAACACCAAAGTTTGGTGAGTGTTATCCGGGCCCATATTCCCGATTTTGTCTTGTTCTTGGAGATGACTTTGTTGCGCTATCGATGAAATTGCACCTAAGTCTAGCAGACTTTCTTCAAGATTTCACGTAGTATGTATGTTGCAAGGATTTTTTCTCTTATTCATTAACTGCATAATTGTAGATGTTTGCTGATGTAAGTTCTCCTGTAGTGACTCATGCAGTTTAACTGGCTGTTTTATGTCAGTGAGTACTGGCATCAACAAAGCTGTTTGATTGTTCATCTTCTCATCTAATGATAGTCTGGCTACCGTGAGAAGGGCAGTGTTCATGGCTGATAATGTGTTATTCAGAGCCGGCGCCTCAGGGAACGAAAAGCGCTGTTGTTGTTGATTGTGCAGTTGATCACGAATAAAATAGGGTTGCTCTTCAACCATTTCATTTAACTTGTACCTCTGTGGTGTAGGTGCCACGAAGGACAGTGATTTACTACTAAATAAAGAAGGTGATTTATCAAACATTATTGGAGACTTGGATAAATGAAATGTTTTCGACGGATGCGTTCCAATCTCATTTGTTATAACTGTATCTCTTTGTATCACTGTATTCTCAACATGCCTCTCACCGTGCAGTTGAATTAGATCACCTGTGTTAGAACATATGTACATCATTTCTTGAGATTCACTATTTGAATTATGACTTGAATTCAAGAAGTCAAGAGCCTCCTCATCCACTTCTCCCGCAATTGTCAGTTTTTCATATGCTTCTCACAATTTATGTTGTGCCTGCACTGTAAAAGGCGCTGGAGATGTCGGTGAGGAGCTACGTGTTCTGGTGTAGCCAAGGGGGGCAACCACACTGATTTGAGAGGGACACAGTTCGCCTGTATTACAGGCAGAATCAAGTGTGATATCCGTAACCTCATAGGCAGGCTGGACATTTTGTTTACCCTGCTGGGTGCCTATTGAGCTCACTTCTATGTCTTTCTCAAGTAAGACAAAGGGCAACGGATCGGTAGCGATATTAACATCCTGTAACATTTTTGCGGTTAGTTTGGGATTTAGAACAGGCGCCAGGCGCCTCTACGAGTTTGCCTTCATTGGCTTGATAGGATTCACCATTGCAAGACTTATCCTTCAACATTTTGGATTTGAGTAACAAGTGAACATTTGTAACTTGCTTTGAATCAGTGATATAAAATTCACGAATATCTGTTGACAAAGAAATCGAACGCTGTTTATTTTGTTTCCTTTGTTCATTATATGCTGGCAGTAGGGACAATTTTTTTACCTGTAAGTCTGTTATTTTGGCATTGTCCACAAGGGATATGGGTATGCATGATTTCAGAGTATATCTTTTGGCAGACATGTTAAATGAGTAAATTTACACAGAATTATGTCCACTGAATTTTAAAAACAAAACCCTCTTACCACTTGAGGTTATCTGCTGCCCTCCGCTCCTTCGCTCATCCGCTAGACAGCAAGACAGCAAACACACTTGCCAAAGGCACTTTGCAAATGCGCGCGCGCAGATGCGCGTGCACTATGCCTTTGTTGGATTCTGGGAAGGGAGGCGGGGCTTTCACTGTGGTAGAGGGGGAAAACAGGAGGAGGAGTTTAACAGGGAACTTTGTGGAGGCAGTCGAACGCTGATCTCACAATAGTAGATAGATTGTGTCAGTTCGTACCAGTCTGCTACAAAGTCACATGACGAACGTTGCAGAAGATGCAGGATTTCAAAATCCAAATACTCGATATCTTCGGGCAGCAGCAAGTCAGCAGGACCGGGACCCAGCGAGACAGCAAACACACTTGGCAAAGGCACTTTGCAAATGCACACCTTCTTCAACTTCAATGTACACGATGGAGCATTAGTGGGAGGGTCCCTACTCGGGCGCCATTATTTAGGGATACTTCAGTAAAGTTTCGGAAAGAAGAAACACATTTTTTCCACTTTTTTTCTAAATAGTTGCAGCTAGAAACAAAGGGCCTTCATGGGTTGTTGCTATACCTGCGTCTATACGACGAACACCTGTAAGCGTGTTAATCATTAATGGCTTTCAGTATCTTGTTGGTTGTTGTTCTGGACACAGCTATACTTATAGACATGTTTATTGAACCATACATTTTCTGTGCAATAATCATATTGGTATGTGGATGATACAGCAAACAATTTCATTTGTTTTTGTTATTGTATGTGCTTAGGTATTCCCTTGTCTTATTTGAACTTTTAAAGGTTACCACAGTTTGATTTTGAGTTAGCAAAACATTTACATGTAACCTATGGTAGGTAATAAAAAAAAGTTTTCTGTGTAATTCATTGGGCCTCATTACAAGGTTGGAGGTAGCCATGGAGCTATTAGCTCCATGGCTGCCTCCAAAACCCTACCAACTCCGCCCTGGTGAATGGAGCAATTATGGGTCCATTCCAAGGTTGGTGGGACCGGTAATTCCCCATTCACCAGGGCCCTTCCCCATTCCAATTTGAGCCCCCATAGGGATCAATGGGAATGGGGAAGGCGCTAATAACGGTACCGCAAATTGCGGTACCGTTATTAGCTCCAGAGTCCCGTTGCGGGTCCCGTCCTTAACGCCTGGAAAAACCAGGCGTTAAGGGAGGACCCGCAAAGGGAACTCGTAGTAGGGCGGTAAGGGATTACCGGCACTGGTGGAGATGGATTTGTCACCCAAACCACATTGTCTTCACTGTTATTTGCATTTGGCATTTTGCTAAAAGTCTGACAGAGGACAAAAATAGAAAACAAGAAAAATGACTAGAGTAAAAAGACAATGCTGCAAACAATGAAAACCCTTTGTGCCATTATGTTCTGATTGCTCATGGGAAGTGTATTTACCTGTGTGACTGTTTTGGAACCCATGTTCTCCAAGTTTACTGATTCTACCCCATCCTCTCTTGTTCTCCATGTTTACTTCAACTACCCCATCCTCTCTACTGCAACCTCCCAGTACAATCTCCCCTGTTTATCCTCACCCAGTGTATATATCCTCGTTCATTCATTATAGTGACAGTTAGTGTACCTTGTTTTTACCCTATTGTGTGTTTTATTATAGTTATAGTATATCCACACCCTGTATAACCCTATCTAGTCTATCCATATCTGCACAAGTTTTCATTCCTCTTTGACTCTTCTGTGGTGGGAATGAACATGGAATCAAACTGCATCATCCAGAAACCATTTCTGTGGAACATGAAACATTGGTGATGGTATGGCAACAGGTGGATTTGAGCTACCACTTAGAGAAGTGTTTATTGTTGGATACATTTCATTGTTTTTTTCCAATCCACCATGGTTTTCTACCCCTTTTTCGAATGGTTCTAATAAGACATTCAAATCATCCCAGTGGCTGGACTGTTTTAGGGTACACAAGGTGCAGTATTGTAGCACATTTGGAATCCAGTTTTGATGTTATGAAGGAATACCGAATGTACTCTGCCATGCGTACACAAATTATTCATCTAGAACTGCATGTTGTTGTTTGATTTCCATAATTGTTTGTGGTCTCTCATGAAACCTTAAACTACCTTATTAACATTTCTCTGTGATTTGTTAATGTTAGCATTACATCTGGTGGGCCATCTCCATTTTTGCCAGATTCGAAAAGATAAGGATGGTGTGAGGATATAAGTTTCATTCGTTTTTCAAGGTCTTGTTTCATCATTTAAGGGACACACCTCATACTTTACCCAAATCATTGCCTCCACAATGAATCACTATGACTTCTGGCTGCCCTGTACTTCTCAAACTGAACCACAAAGGACATTCTTCGAACCAAAGCATTTGCCGCAATCCAAACCATTTAATTTTAAAATCTCTCAAACTTAGGTCCAGGTTAATATTTAGTTTCTCACAAAGAGCCTGGAAGCCTCTTCTGCTGTGGATATGACTTTGGAAGTCAAACTACATGATACTCAAACCAATTTTTTTGTTGGACATGGCAGCAGGTGGATTTGAGGTACCACTTGGAGAAGGTTTTTTTTTTTCAATCCAGCATGTTTTTCCCCCAGTAATTGAATGGTTCTCATAAAATGTCTTCATCATTCCAGTGGACATATACTGGATGGTTGATAAGTATGCATGTGCGAAAGCTTTGTGATGGTACATTTCATGGGCCTTGTTTCAGGTTCTTGTGACAGAAGGTTCATTGGACAACCTCAATTTCTTTTTTGAACATGTTCCTTTATTTCAATGTATCTGCAGCTGTCTGTTGTCATTATTCCTGTAGTCCTTGCACGTGGTGGGGATGGATTTGGAACCCATGCTGCTTTGTCATCTTGTCATTGCTGCTGTCATTTGGATGAAACATGCCACACCCCACTGTATTCCGACCCATGCATTGTACCCTTACCCTCTGTACTGCTGTACACTACAATATCACTTTTTATATGCAACCCATGCTTTCCCTCTTTTTGAATGTCAGCCACCCTACTCTAGTTTTGGATACCTTAGGCACTGTACATTCAGCCTCTACCCATTAAATGTATTCCCACTCACTATACTCCCATCCATTTAGCTAATTGATTTACTAGTGTATATTGTTTTTAATCCAAATGTTGTTTCCAATGTAGTGTATATGATGCACTACATGGAAGGATTCAAAAAAACGGTATTTAATTGTATTTCAAATAGTGTGTTTTTTAACTAATTGTGTTTTCTTTGTTTTTGCAGTTAGAAGCATACTAATGTATCTCATCTTCTTTAAATCCAATCAACCTACTGTGACAGTCTCTACCCCAACCACTAACCATACTCTCCCATCTTTATTCTAGTCATGTTTTTGAATCTTTACCCCCATTTCCTACACTGTGTATGTCTAAAAACATAATATACAAGTGCCATAGAATACTCACACACATATATACAAACATTTGTATTTTAAAACAAATATAAATCTATAGCCGCGGCTATCATATCAGCCAATGAGGTGCGGGTATTTGAAAACGTGTATAATGCCAGCAATTACTGGAAGTCATATTCGCAGCTACAGAGTAGCTGTATAGTCAGGCTACAAGGGAACATTAAAAAAATGAATTTTAGTCACTCAAACTGCACAAAATAGATTACAAACGATATTGTAATGTATTTTTGCAGGCTGTGATTATTTTCATCTATTTTATTAACTTAGAGGGTGGCCCTTAAAAAGGCCATTTTGTAGGATGGAAATAGGGGGGTGGAACGGGGAAGATACATACATAGGACTGAATCATGTAACAAAGGGAATAAAAATAAAAAGGAACATGAATATTATAGTTTGGTTATTTGTTTTTTTTCTAAAAAGGGGGGAATTGCAATTTAAAAAATCAAAACGAACGATGGCAATTAACTTGGTGTTCGGAGATACTCTTGTTCCAATCCTCTGTTTTGGCACCTCCTGAGGCAACTCATTTGTTGCATATACAATACATTACCTTCATAACAGATACATTGGGTGCCGGTAGTATAGCAACTGGTGGAATTGAAACAGCAGCCACAGAAGTCAACGGTTGACACTTTGTTAGTGGTGTCCCACTGGTGAATGGAGGTGCTGTAGGTGGTGCTGATTGTTTGGCACACAATGCATGAGGCCCATGCATTTTTATATTGTGGTGCTCATGTGATTTACGGTAGTCATCATCTCAATGGACATGCACTAGATGGTTCATTAGCACCGATGTCCCCATGCTTTTAAAGGCAACAGTTGAAGGGCCACGTCTCAGCATCTTTTTGCAGATGGTGCATTGGACGTCCTGCACTTAATTTTTTGAACAGTGTTCTTTAACTTTAAAGTATTGCCAAGTGTGTGTGCTGGTTCTCATGTTGGTTGCTCTCTTCCGGGTTGAGGATGTGTTGGGTACCCAAAACAGATCATCATCACTACTGCTACAATTGTCAGACATGTTTAAATGTCTAACAGGGGAGGAAAATATAAAACAACAAAAATGACAAGATGAAAAAGACAATGTGACAAAAAATGAACACAGATTTTTTTAAAAAGAAGAAGAAAAAACGAATCCAAAAATACATAAGATGAATAAATAAAAAGACAAGGGAAAATAGGGGTAGGTCAAAAATGGGCAAAAAGGATGGAGAATTCAGATATAAGTAGCCAGAAGGTTTTGTAGTTACTAAGAAATCCGTTCACGAACAAACAATGATTAATATAACATTATTTTGTTGTGGGTGTGTTGATTATTCACAGCTACATAAGCTTGCGTGCTCTGATTGGTCACTTTCACATGTGTCATACAGCATAGGCAAAACAGCGTAAACTAACTGTACTGTGTCACTGGCCCATTTGTTGATGCAGTTACAGGCCATCTGTAGGCGTGTAAGCGCAGCGTGTGATCTGATTGGCTGGTGCACGAGGCACGAAGACACGTAACTGCATCAGTAAAACTCAGTGCCCTATTGGTCCATTTCACATGCGCAGACACGTAACTGCCTCAATGAAACTCAGCGTCCTATTGGTCGAACTGCATATGCGTGTATTTCATCATAAGTCATGGGCATAACCACATTAAAACACTGCAACGTGTGATTGAGCCATTTGTTGATTTGGTTATGGGTCATGTGTAGACGTGTAGCCACAGCCCATGAGATGCAAAGATGCATAACCACGTCAATGAAACTCGGCACCCTTTTGGTCCATTTTGCACACAGATTTCGTCATACAGTGTGGGCATAGCCGTGTTAAAACACTGCAGCATATGCCTTTCGTTGAATCAGTTATGGTAAAGTTGAGTCACGTCACCTCAGTGGGCAATGTGATTGGTCTATTATTTAGCCGCAAACATGTCATTGCACCTGAATGTACCCATGCCTATAGAAGACACAATCCAGTTGATTTGAGTTTCAGTAGTTATTTCACATACCCAAACAGACTTCTCATTTTTCTTTCATTGCTTTTTGTCTCTTGGTGGGTTAACTTGAATGTGAGCCTCTACAAACTTTTAAAGAGCAGTATATTTATCCATTTCTTGTTTACCTTTCTTGTTCCTATACCTTCGTCTTGTGCTTTGTAGTTTTATTTCAGCTTGTTATTTAATTTTTTTATGTTTATTTGATTTTATGTGGCAGAGTCCTTTTTGTGTTGTGCTTTTTACATTTTTGATTTGTTCTCCATGGTCTTGCATTTCAATATGTCTGGGACAAGCAGTGATGAAGAGGTGGTGTGGGTGGCTTCGGATTTATCTCCATGTAAGAAGCAGTGTGCACAGAAGACTGTTTCAGGTAGTTGGCAGTATTTTTGTGTGAAGGAGCAGCACAGTAAGAAGGAGATTGTGGAAGTGATGTGTGTTTCTTGTGGAAACGTGTCGCGGATTGGACCTTCCAATAAGCCATTGCAAAGTTTGGGAACTATGACATTAATCCAGCACCTTGTCTGAGTCAAATGAAATGAAGTGGACAATCCTATAGGAAGGCTCAAGTGCAACATAAAGTGAAAGTGCATGGTGCACAATCAGCACGTCAGTATCTGTCATTCGTGCCATGGTCTTCCATTTCTATTGATTCTTATTTTCTACCAACCAACACCGAACCTCACCCCATCCTGCATGCACCCGATTTACAGGACCGTATGGTAATGTGTAAAAGATGCCACACCTGGATTGAGGTGGGAGTTGCCACCCTAGTTGGTTTGGGAAAGGCTGTTTCAGAACACCATGTCTATTAACAATGCTATCAGTATATCTTTTTAGTGGCAATTTTGTTTTAACCCCTTTAAAAAAAAGAAAAACTGAACAAAATATACAAAATATAAAATGCAAAGAAAAATAAATGTTCTTTTTTTACCCTTTGTTATATGTGTGAATTTTAATGTTTTTCGCTTCCCAGTCCCTTCCTCTTTTTCACATCTCCCCCAAAACGGTCCTTTTCAGGGCCAACTTTTTAGTTATAAAAATAGAGAATAAAAACACAGACTGTATAAATGGATCAATAATGTTTAATTGAACCATTCAATACAGTGTGTGTTAAAAAAGGATATGTGTTGATGTATTTTACCATAGCCGTGGGTACCCTCCATGTGAGTCACAGGTATACCCCCACCATTCGTTGCTGTAATTAACTGTGCCTCCATTTTGACCAATTGTTTCATTTTGTGGTAGCCACTTGTACAATGGCAGTAATGACAGTTGCCGCAGGTTTAGTTTCCAGCCATGCCAGAGGGGTAGTTGCAGCAATAAGAATGTTATTTAAAAAAATATACATGTAGACATATGTGTGGGCAGTAGTCTACTAAAGTTGTATTATAAGATATAAAAGGCAACAATCTATGAGGAACCCTTCCCTGTGGATACTAAGATACATGCCTAAAAGAATACCTATTAATCAAGGCACAAGGATTGGCCCTGATTTGAAAAACACATGTTATCACAAAGGGCAACTGTTGAAAAATACACAAATACTACCTATCACCACACACAATTGTGTGGACTAAATTGTTCTTTCTATGGCGCATTAATTGAATGAGCAGTAACATAAACAAGTGCAACTTTGTATTATAAGATATATTGAGTGTAGTCTATGTACACAGTTACTGTAATACTTTAATAACTTTCTATTTGTCAATAATGCATATAAGTATAAATACTTTAAAATGTTAAATAAGTATGCAAAGTTTTTTAAAACACATCTATTTAGGGGTATATGGTTGTGGGATTTCTTTTTCTTTTGCTTTGCACACTTGCTATGTCTTCTTCAGTAACCCAATTATCTCCATTATTGCTGTCCATGATTTGTCGATAGTTGTTGTATTTCTTTGAGGTTGTCCATGATTGGTTTTGAGGGTAATTTTTGAGGTGCCTGTTGTTTGATTCTTCTTGATACTTCTTGATACTTGAATCACTTCTTTATCTGTTTGAACATATTTGAAAGATTTTTAAACAATTAAAACATAATAGACTTTAAAATGCTTTTGTTGGTTGCACAGATATTTACAGGCCGATTCCTGGAATTCCTCACAAAAGTGTCGCACGCGGCCCGTGCGAATGTCTGCGCCAGCAGCGTGCGATAAAATCAATTTCCGCGCACAGCGTATTCATGGATTCTCGCCTCCAAAAGCAGACGTGGCGCAGAGTGGCGCAGCGACCCTGCAGCAGCGCCAGTTACGCCCCCAAGAACGCCCTCGCGCAAGGAAAAGCCATCAAGATCGCAAAACCATCGCAAAGGGCTGCGCCAACCCTGTACCAGTTTACAGGACTGACAAACAGCAAACGCAAAGCGGGGAACGTGTATTACGGGTTTCGGGAACACGCGTGCGTGAGAAGTCTCACACGCGATCTGGCCTGGGGGAGCGTGTGTGTGTATTTCAGAGGTGCGTGAGAAGTTTCATACGCGAACGGGCTGGGTGTGTGTATTTCAGGGGTGCGCGAGAAGTTCCACACGCGATTGGCCTGGGCGCGTGTATTCCAGAGGTGCGCGAGAAGTTCCATACGCGATCGGGCCTGGGGGAGCGTGTGCGTGTATTTCAGGGGTGCGCGAGAAGTTTCACACGCAATTTCAGCAGGGTACGTGTATTTCAGGGGTGCGCGAGAATTTTCACATGCGATTTCAGCAGGGTACGTGTATTTCAGGGGTGCCTGGGAGTCCTACATGTGATTTGGCAGTGTGGGTCCTCCCAGGTGTCCCCTGTACACCCTCCACGGCCCCTGCAGGCAGCCCACACCACAGGGGACTATCCTGCATCCCTGGTCATGTCCCGCAGGCAGCCCACCCAACATGGGCATGCCCCCCAGCAAAGGCACATGTCTCCTTGCACTACTGATCACCAACTCATGTCCCCTTGCACCCCCACCCCCAGCATTGCGGGGCACCTGCCAGCAGGCCCCCACTCATGTCCCACTCATGTCCCACTCATGTCCCCCTGCACCCCCACCCCCCAGCATTGCGGGGCACCTGCCAGCAGGCCCCCACTCATGCCCCACTCATGTCCTCCTGCACCCTCACCCCCCAGCATTGCGGGGCACCTGCCAGCAGGCCCCCACACATGTCCCCCAGCCAACATGTCATCACAATCTAGATCCCTGGCCCTTATGGTCAGCCTCCAAATGCAAAACACCCACTCGAGTATTGCATCCACCGACTTAGAAATGGAAATGACATGATAGAACCCCAATAGCAAGTTTGGAAATGAACATATGGCCCTCACATACACCCAATGGGCGTCAGTGAATCTCAAAACCCATATCATGATATGCGTGATACCAATGAGATGATACTACACATTGAAGTTTGATGAAAAAAATGTATTAAAAACAGCATAAATGGAATTAAAAATAAACAAATGACAATGGGAATCAAAAACCAAAAGCAGCATGTCCGTAAAACAATGAAAAACAACAAATCATAATCCAAAGGAAAGGTGTCCAAAGTCACAGTTCAAGAAAGTAAATCCAAGGTAAAAAGAAAACCGAAAAAATCCAACAGCCAACTATATACAGATAAACAAACCAGGGTCCATGATCCCAACTGAAGAAATGAAACCTACATAAAAATACTACCTAATAAAATAAAACTATATACACAAATGTGGCCCATGGTCCAAAATAAATAAAAAAGCAAAGGAAACCTAACACTAACTACATAACTATTTACAAGGGCAGCGGGCTAGTCCGACGGCTCACTGGTTGTTGTCATGGGCCAGGGCATCATTGAACTCCTGTTCAATGGCTTGGAGGCGGGCATTTTCCCTGGCCCCGAGGTCCCGCAGGGATAATGCAGTGTCCAGCTCCAACTCCCTGCGAAGACCCTCGAGGTACTCAGCCCGCCTCAGCGCCCTCTGCATGGAGTTCTCCACCCTGACCATTGTGAGCCGTTCCTCCTCTGCCCGCTGCCGCTCCGCACCTATCTGCTGGCCCAACCGCTCCCACACGGAAGCCACTCCCATTCCAGGGTTCTCCTGCCCTCCGGCCGATGCCTGCACCCCTGATGTTGATGGCCCCGAGCCATGATGCCTCCCACGTCGAGCCTGCCGCTGCCTCCCACGCAACTGCGTGTGCCAGCACGACGGCATCCAGGCTGATGGAAACCACCGACGCCGTCGTGCACGTGCCCTGCCCGATGATGCCGTCACATCCTCCATCTGCTGGGGTCCAGTTGCTGGTGTGTCCACCCCTGTTGGACCTCCGACTCCCGACTGTGGCAGTGATGGGATCCCCACCGAGGTGGCTGCATTGGTCGGGACAGGTCCACAGGGGGCCCTGGTGGCATCTGGGCCGAAAGAAGGCAAGGAGTACGACTGGCGCATAGCCTGCACAGAGGAGGAGAGGGTCGCCAGAGTGCCCGACACATGTACGAGACCCCCGACCATGACCGCTCCCAACTGGGCCATGTTGGCACGGTGCTCTTCGTGATGACGTGCGTGCTCCCCCCGGGAAGCACGCACCTCATCACAAATGACAGCCGTGCGCAACGCGACACCAATCAGGACCTTCTCCATACGGCCAGGGGTCCCCTCGTCCGCAGGTGGAGGGGAGTCAGATGACATGGACATCCCCCCTACCTGCGGACGGGCCTGGGATGGGGCATCCCTGCTGGTGCATGGTGGTGCAGTCACAGTGTCAGGGACAGTGACATGCACAGGCACCTCCACGGCGACCTGTGCTGCCTCCTGCCCCTGCCCCTCGACTGCACCACTTGCACCAGCAGGGATGCCCCCACCAGGCCCCATGTGCGGCTCAGTAGCGGCCTCCTCCTCCTCTGTGGAAACCACCAACCTGGATGGCTCCACACCGTCTTCCGCCATTGCAAGCCCCTGTGGGGGCTCACCCACCCCTTCTGCTGCAGCCGTGGGGGCATCCCCGCCACTTAGCTCCACAGCGCCGTCTCCGCCCTCTTCTTCACTTTGCGCTGTGTAGAGGGAGACATAGAACACAAGCATCAGGGTACTGTACAATGGTCCCCTAGACAGGAAGCAATAGCAGATGAGTGGCACTGTCAAAGATCAATTCCATCATGTCCCTCCACAACACATGTGTCAGTGCAGGCAAAACACATGCAGTAACAGGCATGGCGCATGCTATGGACATAAGCAAACATGTCCAAGGGACTCTTGAAGCATACAATGTTGTTTTTGGACTCACATGCATCATGGGTCATGCCTATCACATGCACACACTTCAACGTACTTTCATCCATCTGGACTCGTACACCCCAGACACAGTGGATGCAAGGATAACTAGGCTGCATCAGTGAATCTGAACATTGTCACAGACATGTGTCTTGCATCCATGGCATCCACAAGTCACAGACACGCAGGTCAGAAACACAGACATGGACACCATACATGTACATGGCATCATCACCCATCCCTCACCCACACCCATGTCCAGGAACAGAGACTGGCATGCTCTCATGTGTCCATTCCGCATAGGGCTCCCCATGTTACATTTAAACACATACACCAAACGTGTGCTTCACACATTACTGGTCTCACATGCATGACCATGATGTCCCTGCACACACACACGCGTACATGGCCCATGTCACACATACAGGCAAGTATCAGACAACCAGCACGCTGCAACATGCCCTGTCTCACACAGCAATGCTTGGCCACTTACCGCTCGACTCCAGACGGGTCTGCCTCTCAAGGATCTGGGCATGGAGCGCTGGGCGTACGCGTTCCAGGACCTGAAGTCCTCCCAGCGCTTCTTGACTTGCTTGATGTTGCGGGTTGCCACCCCCTCCGCGTTGATGGCAACCACAAAGTCGTCCCAGATCCTGTCCAGTCCTTCCTTGTCGGCGCGTGGTGATCCGAAGAGGGCATCATAATGCCCCAGGACAAGCTCCACCAGGACACCAACTTCCTTCTGACTGAAGCTGGTGGCCCTCTGCCCCTCTGGCTGGGGGTCGCCAGTGGTCTCGGATGGTGTTTGCCCCGACATGGCGACCCCCGAGGCATGCATGGGTGGGCAACTGGGTCCTGGGGCTGGCTGTGGAGCGATGGTATTCCAGTCGGGAGTGTTCTGTTCCAGCAGGGGTGGACACAGCAACTGGACCCCTGCAGATGGCTGATGTGCAGGCACCAAATGGCAGGGCACGGTGGCAGCAGGCAGGCAGCAGCAGATGGCTTGTGGGAGGCTGCTCGGGGCTCTGGGGGGCAGTAATTCGGCCTTTTGGGCAGGAGCGTGGTCTTCCGTGTGCTTACGTGTGGCCAGCTTGATACGGAGTGATTTGGCACGTGAAAATTCTGCACGTCAGCGTGTGAATCGAGGAAAGGCCCTTAGCGCGTAAGCGCGTCAGCACGCATACGCGATTCCATTGGACCAAAGGCCCTTAGCGAGTATGCGTGTCTGTGACGTATCGCGCACGGGCGTTGCTTTTCGTGGGGTGCGGTGCGTGTGTTTTGCAGGCGTTGGGGTTCACACGCTATTACTTCACAGAGGGTGGGTGTTGGCTACGCGTTCTTCTACACGCAAGGCAGACGGTGAGTGGTACCCTGCTCGCCCAGGCCCGATCGCATGTAAAACCACCCGCGAGCCCCTGAAATACACATACCCCGCTCCCCCAGGCCCGATCACGTGTAAAAACACCCGCGAGCCCCTGAAATACACGTACCCCGCTCCCCCAGGCCCGATCACGTGTGAAAACACCTGCGAGCACCTGAAATACACGTACCCCGCTCCCCCAGGCCCGATCGCGTGTAAAAACACCTGCGAGCCCCTGAAATACATGTACCCCGCTCCCCCAGGCCCGATCGCGTGTGAAAACACCCGCGAGCCCCTGAAATACACGCGCCCAGGCCAATCGCGTGTGTAACTTCTCACGCACCTCTGAAATACACGTGCCCAGGCCAATCGCGTGTGAAACTTCTCGCACACACCTGAAATACACGCGCCCAGGCCAATCGCGTGTGAAACTTCTCGCGCACCTCTGAAATACACGTGCCCAGGCCAATCGCGTGTGAAACTTCTCGCGCACCCCTGAAATACACGCGCCCAGGCCAATCGTGTGTGGAACTTCTTGCACACCTCTGAAAGACACGCGCCCAGGCCAATCGCGTGTGGAACTTCTCGCGCACCTCTGAAATACACGCGCCTAGGCCAATCGCGTGTGGTACTTCTCGCGCACCCCTGAAATACACACGCCAGGCCAATCGCGTGTGAAACTTCTCGCGCACCTCGGAAATACACGCGCCCAGGCCAATCGCGTGTGAAACTTCTCGTGCACCCCTGAAATACACGCGCTCAGGCCAATCGCGTGTGAAACTTCTCGCGCACCTCTGAAATACACGCGCCCAGGCCAATCGCGTATGGAACTTCTCGCGCACCTCTGAAATACACGCGCCCAGGCCAATCACGTGTGGAACTTCTCGCGCACCCCTGAAATACACGCACCCAGGCCAATCGCGTGTGGAACTTCTCGCGCACCCCTGAAATACACGCGCCCAGGCCAATCGCGTGTGAGAAACTTCTCGCGCACCTCTGGAATACACGCACACGCTCCCCCAGGCCCGATCGCGTGTGAAACTTCTCGCGCACCTCTGAAATACACGCACACGCTCCCCCAGGCCCGATCGCGTGTGAAACTTCTCGCGCACCTCTGAGATACACGCACACGCTCCCCCAGGCCCGATCGCGTGTGGGCCTTCTCTGGCGCACATTTTTTTCCTGTGCAGGGACGCTACGGCCTGCTTTCGCGTGGCGGACATGTATGGGCCTGTGCGCGTCTTTGGCCGTGCGCTGTTTTTCCCTATTTGATTCCATGAATATGTGTTGCAGGCGAGCGTGTGGGCGTTCTGCGCACTTGCCTCCTGTACTTCCCCCGTGACGCCCACATTTTCACAAGTTGTTCACCATTCTGCGTGTGACGCCCCATGTTACGCCTACTTTTGTTATGTGCGCCGCGCTATGTGCGAATTCGCTGTGGCCTTATCGCACGGCGTTCGATGACCTGTGCGCCAGCGTGCGCCAGGGTGCGCCGCGCACTTTTTCAAAACAAACATCCCACATTTTGCGCGTGCACGGACTTCAATGAATTGATGTGCAATGTTTTCTGTGCGATAATCGCACTTGCACTGCGATTTTCGCTATTTCACTGCGAATCGCACGTTTTCGCACGTGTGCGCCATTTTTTCGGCGCACATTGATTCCATGAATCGGCCTGTTAATATTAATAAGGCAAAGTATATATATGTGCTGAATAATGTTAGTTACTTACAATATTATTCTTAGTCACATTTTGATAAATATAAAGAATACACTTACAAAATCCTGAATGTTGTGCAGTTTCTTCTGGCTGCTTTTCTTCAACATCTTCTTTTTTTTTTATTTCTTCATCTGTAGGTTAGTTTTCCTCGAGGCACTCCATGTAATTCTCCATTTTATTCTGATACTTAAACAATGTTTGTCAGTTCAGATGTTAGAATCAATAATGGAAGAAGATTACATGAGGCTAGAAGGTGCAGCTACCAATAGGACGTCAAGTACCTCAGAAGCTTATCATTTATTGAACCTATAAGAGAATGTACTTTTTTGAGTGATGTTTATATTTGCCAATTAAAGTGTAGATTGTATTGCATCATGATGTTAAGAGTTTTCCTGTATAGTAAGTTTGTATTCATGAGGCAGGTGTGTTTTTAGGATATTGGAGAATTAATGGAGCTATATATATTGTTCGGTTGGATATTTGAAAAATTGAGGCAATTTCAGAAGGAGAGGAATCTAATTGCTCAGAAGATTGTGGAGGAATAGAGAATTCTGAAAAGGGGACTAATAGTGGTGTTGAGGACATAGGTGATGTGTTTTCAAAGCTTTGGCTTAGAACGTTTTTAAGGCTCTATAATATTACTTTATATGGAGTATTTGAAGTGTGAGATATTTGTTAAAGTTGTGGGCATATATGTTTTTCTGGAAGTACACATACATTTATTTTTGGGGAAATTAAATGAGTCAGTCATCCAAGGAAAGAGCATAGAGACATTTTACACAGTTTGGAATTATAACAGAGGAGATGGGTGTTTGCCTGAATGAAAATATTTTTTTGGTCCATATATTGCTACACAAATAAAAAGGTATTTTAAGAACCACCCAGAGAAGTTTTTAAGTATTATGGAAAAGGAATTTTTTTGATGCCTTTTCTTTTGTACAGCTGTGGCTACTGAACAGCCATTGAAATGTTGTGCCCTGTCAGGAGTTATATAGCCCTGGTTAACAACAATGGGACGTGGTGCATTTTGGCAGGTGTGCAGCCACATTTATCGCTGCCACTCTAGCCGCTGATATAGCGTAATACATTTCTGTGCAGTAATCATATTATTTCATGGATTTTATGGTAGCTGTGTTTCTGATTCCATGTCCTCATCTGTACCTTTGTGTCATTTGAACTTTTAAACCTTGTTAATATGTGTTTTAGACCATGTAAAACAAGGTTACTTGTACCCGTGGCTAAAAGGCCCGCTCGTACCCTCGGCTAGCAGCAGTTCAATCAGAGGTTGTACCTTTTGACTGGCTGCTGTAGCCGTGGATATGAATGCTACCCGTTACCCGCGGCTATACCTGTATACATTTCTGTGCAATGAGCAAATGATTTTATGGAAGTTAGACCACAGATTTGTACATGTCTTTCTGATTGGATGTCCTCACCTCAAGGCATATGTTATTCAAGACTGAAACTTTTTCAATATATGTTTTCAATGTATTTTCAGGTATGCATGTCTACAGATAAAATTTACCACAGGCAGGGTTACGTAGCTCTGGGTATGAAAAATGATTTATATAAAAAAACATTTAAAATCTGGTTGTCTACTTTCATTTCTGCCTCTGAGTCAAATTGGTTAATGTTGATTTTCCAAGTGGCTGTGATAGTTTGTGGTAAAAATGTGTCACCCATTTTAGTTGTTTTCTTTCTACAGTCCTGGTTTTGTGCTATTCATTTCAGAAAATTATAACAGTCACCATTTTCTACACCTTTGTATTCTGATTGTAGAACCAACACTGTGCAGATGTTGACTTTTTGGCAATTGTGAAGATCTGTTCCTTCTTTGGAACAGCTGTAGATGATGGATTGTGTATTTTCCTATATTTAATGATGTAGTAAATGCAGTGGCGGCTGGTGAGTTTGAAAGCTGGTGGGGCGTAAATTTTGTAGCGAGTGCGCGCTGCGTGCGAGCCCACACGCCCCAAAGGGGCTGCGGGGGGGGGTTCTCCCCCCGTGAAACTTTTGGAAAAATGGCCTACAAAATTTGCAATTTACTGTCCAAAAAACCCACCGAAATATGAAAAAAAGCATTAGGTTTTACATATTAATGGTGGTACACTATGCTTACGTGTGCAAGATGTTTTTGATGGTCTGTAAATATAAAGCGAGAGACTGATCTGAGAAAGGGAAACATAGGCTAGGCTCAGAGCAGACGTTAAGGAGAGAGTTAACTGCTTGTAACATTGAAGCTGCACCAGAATAATAGTCTCATTACAATGTGTAAAGAAGTTAGATGCCCCCACACAAGTGAGTTTGCCCTTTCCCCAAAGTCTCTGAAGTTACCCTCCCTACATTTGAACGGTTAGGCGGCCCTCCACCCCACCAAAATGTGTTGCCTTATTTATAAAAAAACAACAAAACAAACTTAAATGTTATGGTTATTGACCCACCCATTGACTACCCATGGCCAAGCTAATCCCAATGGCAATTCCCACCCACTTCCTACCCTTCCCCATGCAAAATACATCCTCCTGGGATCTCTTTAAGCTAGCTTTTATCAAGCATAACCAACAAACATAACCAACAAACTGTGTGCTCGAAAGGCTTGACAGTGTTTTTTCAAAGCAATCTTCTCAGAATGATTGACTCAATTGTAGCAAAGTGGTGCATATTGCTCAGCCTGAATACAAAATCCTCCATTTGAGCAACAGTAAATGTGATGCTGCAGCCTGGTGGTCACTCACTGGCAGTGGGTGACCACCACAGACCTCAGCAATTCATTCTCAGGACGTTGTTGGTTATGTTTTCAGGGGCTACGAGCTACAAATGCAGCCTTGAGGGACAGCATCAAACTGGCAAACACAACTCTCATACAGTTGAGTGTTTAAAAATCAATTGCACCTCACCAGAGCCAGGCAGCAGCCATCGCATCGACGCTCGGCTGGGCTCTCGTGCGGTGCTAGACAGGCTAGCACTTAGGTGAGAGTAAGCCACAGCCGAGCGCCGATGCAGCTGCAGGCAGGGCCTACCCTACCCGGCCTTAGCCTGTCCACGGTCCACCACGGGACACGACAGTCCCGACATTAGCGTAGCCTTGGACCATGTCCAGACCTAGCAACACCCACTGGACTGTGGACTGCATTTCCGAAATGCACGCAGAATCCAAGGAAAGGGGAGAGGACCTTAAATATCAGCAGAGCAGAGTACTGGAGGGCCGCTTTAAGATCAAGTCCAAACCTGTCCCACAACGTGCAAGCATATTTCACGCAGTGCAATTCTTAGCAAAATGAATGATTCCCTGATATTAATAAAACAGGACTACATTTGCATAAAGTGTCACACCTCCTAGATGTTGAGGCACTCTATTTAACATATGCTGCTATTTCTCAACCCCAAGGCACTGGTCTTGTTGGCCTGAGTAGGAAAAAGGTCAAACTGTTCTGCCGGGTTTCGAGCCCATGGCCTGCAGGTGACAATTGCCTCTCTGTACCAAGCACATGATCCTAGCACAGCTTTCCAAGCAAGCACTGCATGGAAGCACACTTACCAGGATCTCCTACGAGCTATCAATTGATCCAGGGCCCCCTGCAGCTTATAGGACACAATGCCACTAAGAAAAAAGTGATTGGCCCGTTTCTGAGCTGATTAGTCTTAATCAATGAAGGCCAATGTGATACATTTACAAGCAAGCCATTGACACTGACTGCTTGCCTATTTACTGCATGCAACACTGTCTGCTAATGTTACTTCGGGTTTTGATCAGAATATACTACAGTTCTGCAACCTGTGGCTCGCCGGATGTGTTGGACTGCTATCCCCATGATCCCATATCATTAACTTTGCTGGCTAGGGCTGATGGCAGATGTAGTCCAACACATCTGGACAGCCAGCCACACGCTGTAGGTGTCTCACTAAGCATTTACAAGGTGCAAGTGTGATTTAAAATTGTGGAAAGTCATAATTTCCACTTGCTTAAATTTCACAAAAGTGACGAATCCCATGGTCATAAAGTGTAAATTACAAGTGATTAATGCACATAAGAATGCACATATTGCTGACACATAAATTACATTCATACCTAAACACCATCAGTGGTTGTGCCCAGCGGAGTGTCACAGAAGGGACACGGGATGGCATTGTTGGTGAACACCCACACACAGGTATTCACAAACGTGTCCAATACCATCCAGCACATGCACACATCGAGCACAGAACTGAATTATCTGAGCATTATGAGTGCACTGCAGTGTAAGTCTTAAAGGACTCCTGTTGGGGTAATATCGGCAGCATGGGTGACGTAAGCAGCAGCGCTATTGGGCTACAGATGTATAGCCACATGAGCACACTCAAACGTGAACACTTTCAATGTAATGTCCTGCAGTCCTATGCATGCGTATTGCACGCATTGCATAGCGTATGCACAGTTGGGGGTCACACATTCAGGCGAAAAGGCAAGAAGCAGAAACACACGTAATGTCTGTTGTGTGAGTTATGCAGATGCTGCACAGGGTTCTAGAACAATCGGAATTTGCAACCCCACCTAGGCACAACTTACACGTAACTTAGGTTCGCAAGCTAGTCATTACCTTTACGAATCGGCCATGTGCTGCCTTCAGACTAGTTGATTGCTAGCATAGTACTGTACATGCGGTTCTGGGAATGGTATAACGCAGGGTTGTCCAACTCCACGTCTCGGTAGGCCCTACATTCCCCAGGCAGTGCTAGGACTCGGAGTCGGACGGTCCTCCTCCGACTTGTCCTGGGGAATTATAAGGCCTGCTGCCGCAGTGCACTCGCACACTGTTCAATTCATCATGAAATAGATGATTTTCTTTTCAGTTAAATTACTTAATTTAAAGGCTGCATGCAGCCTTTAAATTAAGTAACTTAACTGAATAAAAATCATCTATTTCAATCTCAGCAACCGTCACGCCACGATCTGTGGTGGTCACACTCACTGGCAGTGGGTGACCACCACAGACCGCAGCAATCCCTAATCTGGAGCACCGCGAGTCAAGAAGGTCCGACTCCGACCGTGACCGGAACCAGGCAGCCCAGGCCATCGACGCTCGGTTGGCTCCTCTCATGCTTGGCAAGCACTAAAGAGAAAGCCACAGCCGAACGCTGATGCGGATGCAGCAGGGCCTAGTAGCCATGGCGCACGGTCCAGAGGACCTGGAGGCTGGAGCACTCCTGGGGGAATGTTAAGGCCAGATTGCCGTGTATGACACGGCCAACACTTTACTTACTGGCAGGCCCGGCGGAGGATTGTTGCGAACTTCTTCGGCCTGTTTTAGTGGGTACTGGGCAGATGATCTGCTACACGAGTCACGAGTCTCTGGAGTCGAGCAAAGTTGAACACGAGTGTGACGATGATCCAAAGATGGCGCACGCACCCTGCGCCATCACCCCACCCCGACTCAAATGTCATTGGCTGGCAAACAGCCAATGACATTTCTGTATCTATGGCCAAGACTGAGACAGAGCAGATCATGGAATTGCGCTGTTTGCGTATATATTATTATTGGCGGGGCCAGCATTCAAGCGCCCCGCCAGCCTCCTAGGTTAAATGGCTTTTACGTAACGTGCGTGGAGCTACGAGCTCCAACACTTTACTATAAGAAAATCAGCGTAAAATGGGACGCGCCCCGCTGTGGCTGCCGGCCCTGATAAGGCAGTCACAGGCTAGCTGAGCTCACTCACGGTAAGGTATTTTATTTATTTATTGCGCTTTTGACACGCGGACTGCTGCAGCGCTGCGCTGCTGATGGCAAATGCAATAAGTTATAACACACAGTCCACACACACACACACAAAGAACTTCTAGAACAGAAGTTCAACTTAAAATACCTTAAAATACTTATACCTCGGTAGGGGGCACAGCGGGGGGGGCGGCGCCCCCCCCGCCCTATGAAAGCGGCCGCCACTGAGTAAATGTACAACTATGATTTTGAAAGTAGGTTCTTTCATATTTTACTTCAGTGTTTTCAAGAGAGTGATAAAGCACTAGTGCATGTTGTGCTATGGTTATATGTGACAAAAATATTGTTTGCAATTAAAGGTTCTTTATCACTGTTTTATTGAAGGATGTATTTGATAATCTTCTGATAATGTGACTTTGGGTAGTGTTTTTATCTTTCTGTATTTGTTAAAGAATAATGTGCTGCTTCTCTGTATCTAAGAAATATGTGGTCACAACTCTTTGAAGTTCTTTGTTAGGGAAGAAAATGGATTTTAGTTTGAAGAAGTAGGGTGTGTTTTTCTGAGTTTGGTGGAAAGCAGAGTGAGATACTCTCGTAATGACTGAATAGGGAAAAGTGAGTAGCACTATTTTAAGTTACATTAATCCTACAACTTGATAAAGTATGTGTCACAGTAATGTAAGCATTACACATGTAGAACTACGCTTCCCAGTTTTCCATACACAAAGACATAAGAGGTTAAATGAGCTTCTTTAATAGTGTAGTTTACAATAGGTTTCATTAGAGCAATATTTACCCAAATATATTAGCTACTGAATTGGATTCAATACAGTATATGTGTATAAAAAGTGTAAAAGAAGATTGGAACTGAAATAAATGTTTACATCAGTAATATGTCATTATGGAGTGTAGTATTGTAAGGTGCCCTTTGAAGGAAGAAGTCACTATTATTAACATATGATTTCAAGTGGAAAAGAGCACTATAGTCTATATTAGTACAATGTAACCATCCCTTTGTTCACTTTGTTGAAATACAAGCCATAGAAGTAGTTTCATTATGTACCTCAGCTATGCACAGTTTCCTCACACAGAAGGTATGCAAAATTAAGTCTATCAGTTAAACCTGTACACATGGACACCATTACAATGCTCTCATAGTGACATTTGTGATTACGTGAAAGAGTTCCATAATAGTTTGGCACTGTAAATTGTCCAAGAAAAACAGGCATAGTATGGGCTTCAGCTGTGAAATGTGTGCTCCCTTAACAATTGCAGTATGGGCTGATTTTGCGTGGTCATGTCATGTAGGATGTGCACTGTGCTTTAATAGAGTAGGTTACCATAGGTTTAATTAGAGGAACATGTACCCACATATTTTATGTTTTTAAATGGACTCAGCAGAGCAAATTTCTATGAATAGTGCATAATAACATGTGTAATAGAAATTAATGTTTAAATCACTAATATAACATTAAGGAGTATTGTATTGTAAGGTCCACTATTAATAAAATGCATTGTCGCCCTTCATATTAAATTATTCTGTGAACTGGAAAAGAGCCTTGTTGCCTGTCTTTGTGTAATGTAAATGTCCATCTATTCCGTTTGTAGAAGCATGAGTCACAGTAGTGGATGCATTCAGTATTTACAATGGTTGCTGTAAGCATCTCAGCCATGCACATTCCCCTCACGTATAATGGAGGTACGGATTGGCCTAGCAGTTAAATCTCCACAGAAAACATCATTAGAATGTGTGAATTTGCCCAAAGACATTGGTACTCTCTGGGTGTCAGCACTGCAATATAGACCAGTTTTAACAGTGATGTATGGCTTGATTTTGCATGGTGAAGTCAAGTAGGATACGCAGTGTGTTTTAAGATGTTCCTTGAAATTGAAAAGAGCTTTGTGAGGTGCAGTGGTGAAGGAAACCTTCTCATAATATAGACATTTTTTTAGAAGATTCGCTTCTTTAATAGCATAGATTACCAAAGGTTTTATTCGAGCAATATGTACCCTGAATTGGACTCACCAGAGCAAGTTTCTATAAATAGCACATATTGGCCTCATTAGGACCCTGGCGGTAAGTGAAAATCGATGGCGGTAAATGGTTACCCCCATCGTTTTCCGCCAGGTCCGATCATGACTCCTGACCGTAAACTACGATGCCAATAGCGGCATCGTAGTTAACGCTGCCGCTAACTGCGCTAAGGGTGCGCGCACGCGACCGGCCACACCGTACTTAGCGCCATGGCGGAAAGGTACGCAAATGCCGACCCAAGCGGACATGCACCTAACGCCATCACCGAGGCCGCTAAGTACCTTACCGCCATGGTGCAAATAACGCCATCGCGAACCAACCGTAAAGGGCCAATTCAAGTGAATGCAGCTGCCACAGGTGCACAGAAACAGCACAGGTGAAGGCAATACAGACTCAGGGGAGTACAAAAAGAGCACACCCCACCCCTACCCACACCCAGTCACACTCCACAATGATGGCAATACGACTAGCAATGTTGGGGCTGGAGGACCTGATAGCAATGCATGTGCTACTACAACAGCAACAACAACAACAACAGGCAGCACAGAGGAGACGCAGGAGGAGAAGGAGGGCAAGGCAGGCCCAGCAAGCCCCACCAGCACAGCCAGTGCCACCACGCAGGCAGCCCCCAATCCCACGCATCAGAGCCAATCCAAACAACCTCACTGCTGAGCAGATCCACACCCTGTACCGTTTGGACCGGGACACCATCACCGCCATCGTAGACATGACACACGACGACATCGTCAGCATGATAGAAAGTCCAACCGCCATCCCCCCCCTACTGAAGGTAGTGGCTGTACTCCACTTCCTTGCCACAGGCACCTACCAGCACACAGTGGGGCACCTGCATGGCATTTCACAACCATTATTCTCACGAACACTCATCCAAGTGCTCGATGCCCTCCTCAAGCACACAGACGACCACATCTCATTACCACGGACTGCCCAGGAGATTGCAAACACCAAAGTGGGTTTCCATGCACTAGCCAGCATACCCGGTTGCATTGGTGCCATCGACTGCACCCATGTGGAATTGGTGGTTCCACGTGCCATGGAGGTACCGTACCGCAACCGGAAACAGTTCCACTCCATCAACGTGCAAATGGTCTGTGACTCCAACAAGATCATCACACATTGTTGTGCCCGATTCCCCGGATCAACCCATGATTCAATGGTCCTGAGGAACTCCACAATACCACGCTACATGGAGCGACATGCAGGCCCAAGATCCTGGCTACTCGGTGAGTGCAATGTCATGGAAGTGGGCATGGGAATGACGTACCAGTGCATACTCCACCTGGCAGAAAGGGGGGGGGGGGAGATGCATACTCCACCTGGCAGAAAGGGGGGGGGGAAGATGCATACTCCACCTGGCAGAAAGGGGGGGGGGAAGATGCATACTCCACCTGGCTGTGAGTAACACAGAGAACGGATACAGAGGAAGGGCACCCACAATGCACAAAACCCCTCTGCATACATAGGGTGATGGCATGCAAAACAGGCCATGGCAGCAATGAGCATATACTGGTTGCATAGTGTGAATCAATTAGTGCATGTAGAAGTGAGCCAAGGTAACAGTTCCATGCCAGCCATGGTGGAACATCATGTTCCTGATCAGACAACATGACTGACACATACATTCTCGCCTACATACAGGTGATGCAGCCTATCCCCTGAAGAGGTGGCTCCTCACGCCAGTCCGGAACCCGCAGAACCAGCACGAGGAGGACTTCAACCGTGCACATACACGTACTCGTGTGGTCATAGAGCAGACATTTGGCCTCCTGAAGGCACGGTTCCGAAGCCTCAGCAGGTCTGGTGGGGCACTCCTGTATGGCCATGAGAAGGTGGCAAAGATCGTCATGGCATGTGTCATGCTGCACAATATGTGCGTCAGACGGAATGTGCCCCTGCCCCCTGACGCAGAACTGCAACCACCTGACGATGAGGATGAGGAGGGTGCAGATGGGGCGCCACCACATGGAGGAGGCGATGCACAGGAGGGGCGTGCCATGCGCCAAAGTATCATCGACCACTGCTTCTAGCACACACGGCTGGTGTTAATGGCATGGAGACTGCACTTGGGGCACTGTGTGTCTCTGGGACATGCACGCTGTGGACTGTACACCAATAAAGCACACATACGCAATGAAAATGTCCACACATTTCTTTTTTTGAGACAAAAAAGTGTATTGGAACTATGAACTGTCGTGTCACACCCCCTCCCACCTCCCCCCTGCACACCCCAACACACCCCCTCCCACCTCCCACCTCCCCCCTGCACACCCCAACACACCCCCTCCCACCTCCCACCACCCCCCTGCACACCCCAACACACCCCCTCCCACCTCCCACACCCCATGTAGCTGTCAACAGATGCCTGTGGCCGTGTCCACAGGCCGTCACAAGCCCCCTCTCCCGGCACCCGGGGCACCCCTGGCTGTGGAGCGCAGGTTGCGTCCAGAACGGCGCACGGGGCTGCTCTGCGCAGAACTGGCAGTGGAGGATGTCCCTGGCTGCCCATGTGCATGCAGCTCCTGTCGTGTGTGGGTGAGGTCAGTGACCGCACGACGCAAGCCCGCAAGTTCGGCACAGATGTCCCTGGACATGGCCTGCATGGCATCCCTCAGGGTGGCAGTGCTCCGCGCCACTTCCGCCCTTAGTGTCTCCGTGGCCTGTTCAATGCTGAACCTAGCCCCCACACATTCCGCGGCATGCTCATCCAGCATTGCGGACAGTTGATGCTGCCGCTGAGTGATGTCCTCGAGGGACGGCTGGCCGTGCTGGCCCATGGCCAGTGCAGGTGGAGTGATGGAGGGGCTGGTCCCCTCCTGTGGAGTGTGGACAGGGCATGGGGTGGAAGGCCACTCCTCTGCCTCAGTGTGCCCCTGTGTGTCGCCCTCATGGGGGCTGGCGTCTGAGAAACAGGGGGAATGTAGTTGGTCAGTGGGGCTTCTGACCTCCTGCTCCATGTCCGAGTCAGAACATGCAGCTGTTGCAGCTGTCTCCCCGATGTTGCTGCTGGCCGCTGACCCCCTGCCTTCTGTGGCAGGCAATGTCGGTGGAGGTGGAGCAGCTGCTGCTGGCCTGCTGACAACAGGGGTGCTTGCCGGTGGGACCTCCGGTATGCCTGCAGTGGGACCTGATTGTCGTGGGGTCTGCCTCACTGCAGCTGAGGTTGAGGGTGCAGGGAGGTTGTCATTGGACTTCGCTCTCTTCGGCGCAGGGGTGTCCTGGTCCTCTGGGTGTGATTCTGTGCCTGTGGTGGAGCAAAGGTGGGAGGGCGTTATTGATGGGTCTACGGACTTCTGAATGACAATGGTTGACATTATTTTGGCCAGTGGATGAGGCAGATTTCAGGCAGTGCCATGCAGGTTGTCTCCTTTTGGTGTGGTATGTGGATGCAGGTATGCGGGTGCCAGCAGTGTATGCAGGGTGGTGCTCGCATGTGGCTATGGGCAGTATTGATTTGTGTTGCATTTACACTCTAGGGCAACCTTGTGCTACACATGATTGGACTGCTGTGACTATGGCATGTCTTGTATGAGGCACCTACCTTCATCACCTGATGTCGGGGCTCCCCTTTCCATCCCTCCAACGCCTTCGATGGATTCCATGCCGATGGTGGTAGCACAGATCTCCTCCCACGGTTGGAGTTTCAGGGGGGATTCCGACCCTCCACCGGTTGCCTGGGCAAGGTTGCGGTTTGCCGAGATGACGGCTCTGACCCGTATGCGCAGGTCATCCCAGCGCTTCCGGCACTGCTGTGGGGTGCGAGGTACGGTCCCCACCGCGCTGACGCGCTCAGCCACCAGGGCCCAGATGGCCTTCTTCTTCCCGATTGCTGTCCTGGTCATTTCAGGGGAGAATACAACACCTGCGTTGTCCTGCAGGGTCTCCGCTAGCATGCAGAGTTCCTCCCGGCTGAATCGCTCCTGGCGCTGGCGGTCACATGCCTTTTTCACAGATTTTGGCATTTTCGGGTACTTGGATGGGTGGGTGTTTGGTTGGGACAGGTGTCAGGGTTGGGTCTGGTGTTGTTTGGTAGGATGGCGATGGATTGTGTTTTTAAAGATGGCCGACGGGCTGCTTCCCGTTCCGGCGCGATGACGCTATTTCCGGTTTGGCCTTTTACGGCCGCCGCTAATTACGGTGGCCGTAAATTACGGTGGTCGTAAATTACGGTGGTCGTAAATTACGGTGGCCGCTACTTACGCTGGCGGAAGGGCACCTTGCTCGCTTAGCGATGGCGGTAGGGGCCTTTTCCGCCATGGCGTTAATTGCATTACCGCCATGGCGTAATGCTCGTGCGCGATGGGTCGTGATGTGGCGCTCTTTACGCCATCGTCCCACGGCGTAAACGCTCATTACGCCATGGCGGTAATGACGGGCGATTACCGCCAGGGTCGTAATGAGGCCCTATTGTAAGGTTCACTTTCATTGAAAAAGTACTGTTGCCCTTAATATTAAAATATTCTGTCGAGTGCCAAAGAGCCTTGTTGCCTCTATTTGCCTCTATTTGTTTAAGGGAACTGTTTGTCTGTTCATTTTGTAGAAGCATGAGCGACAAACGTGGAAGCATTCATCATTTACCATGGTTGCTGTATAGTTGCCTCATATATAATATATGCTGCAATGGGCCTTGCAGTTAAATCTACACACAAAAACACCTTTTGAATGCTCTCAGTAGTGAAATCTCTAATTGTGTACAGGAGTCAATGGCTCAGTTTTCTTTGTGAATCGTTCTAAAAAAACAGGTACACTATGGCTCTCAGCAGTGCAATGTAGTCAACATTTAACAGTTGAAGTATGGGCTGATTTTGTCTGGCTGATTTTGTCTGGTCAAGTTATGTAGAATAGGTACTGTGCTATGAGATATTCCTTGACATTTAAAAGAGTTGTGTGAGGTCGAATGGTGAAAGAAATGTTCTGAAGTGGAAACATTCATCATTTAGTATGGTTTCTGTAAGCAGCTCAGCTGTGCACACTTTCCTCACACATAAGGTGTATTGCAATGGGCCTAACAGTCACATCCACACACATTAATACCATTAGAATCCTCTCCGTAGTGAAATCTCTGATTATGTAAAAGGGCAGCCAAATCAATTTTCTGTGAGTATTTTCTCTACAAAAAAAGTACACTGTGTGTCTCAGCAGGGCATTGTAGCACATATTTAACATATGCAATAATGGCTGATTTTGCCTGGTTAAGTTATATAAAAAATAGGTGTTGTTCTTTAAGATATTCCTTGACAGTTAAAAGAGCTTTGTGAGGTACAGTCATAAAAAAACCTTCTGAAAATATACACTTTTTTTTAGAAGATTACCTTCTTTAATACTGAAAGTTATCATGGATTTTATTAGAGCAATATTTACTCAGCTATATTAGGTACAGAATTTAGGTTGACTTTGTGTGGATTTCTTATGTAGAGGAGGTACTGTGATTTAAGATATTCCTTAAAATAGAACAGGTTTTTCAGTTAGAGTGATGAAAGAAAACCTTTTATTTAAAAAGGTTTTTTTCTGTTTATGTTTTAGTAATGGAAGCATTTATCATATAGAGTTAGTCTTAGTTTTATGTTATATTTACAAGATTATTTGTGTAAAGAGGACCCCAAGGTTGAGAGCTTCAGGAGACAAGAAGGTCAGGTGGGAAGGAGATAGGCAGTTCATCAGAGGCAATCCCAAACTAGATTTCATATTATTTCTGCATGTGAGATGCTGCAACATGTAAGAGAAAAAAATGAAATTTTAGAAGGAAAACTGAACAATATTCTTGCCACAATTAAAGGAACTAAGGAATATTGATATAGAAGACACTCGGAGGTTAGATGCATGATCAGAAACTTAGGCCCTTCAACTTGGTTTGCGACTTTAAGTTGCGCTGAGTAAGGTTGGGATGATATTGCAGACTGGATTCGTGAAAATAATTTGCAGAAATAAGACATAGAACACATGACACCAGGAGAATTGTGTTCCGTAGATCCTGTAAGTGGATTATGATTTTTTCATCACTGATTTTTAGCCACGTTATACTTTGTATGTAATAAAGAAAATGGTCCACTAGCATTGTGGAACATTTCCTTTTTAGGAAAGACCAGGCATGTGGGGCTCCACATTTACATATGCTGTTGTGAATTAAAGATGCTCCTCACTTTGGTAAAGAAAGTGATGGCTGTTTGATGGAGTTTATAGAAAAATGTGTTACTTGTTTCATTCCTAATAGCATGTGAATGCTGATCTGTGGAACAAGGTGGACATATTGCACTCGTGTGGTAAGTCATGTCAGAGAAAATATAAAAGTAAAGACAAGTACTACACTCAGCGCAGATTTGGCTTCCAAGGCCTGTGATATCAGAGCGTTGAGTGAATAGTTTGATATCATCTGGTCCATATCATGTTACTGGTAGATCACTGACGAATACCTATCATTTAAAAAGAGTTAAGTAATGACAATTCATTAATGAATGATTACAATTCTGTCATTGCTCAGCTTTGGAGTGCAAATAATGATTGGCATTGGTGATGATACTATAGCTATTGCTCTTTTTTTTTGTTACAGCATACATAACAAAAGCTGAAAAGAGCAATGCAGCTGATGAAGTATGGTAAGACTTATCAGCAGATGAAAGTCTTAGAAACTTCTAAGCTTTGGTCTGAAGATGTTCTCACATAGAAAGTGTGGAAGCTACGAAGCTGCAGATCGGCTAAATAGTTTGCCTCTCTATGGATTTAGCATTAATATACTTTGGTTGAGTCTTGGCCCAGCTACTACTAGAAATATGGTACTGAAGCCTTACAGTGAAATTAAGCAGTTAGCTGAAGGAGTACCTGACAATGCACAGATTCTAAAAAAAACTTGATTGATACATATCATCCAAATCAGTATGTAGAGTTGTAGGATCTTTGTTTATATGAAGTAGCAGAGCACTAGCCATATTGTAATATTGAAGCAAACAGTGACAGAGGATACTTTAAAGTACATTGATGTACTGGTTGTGTAGGGACACATGAAAAACCAAGTCTTATCAAACACATGAAACTGTCTAGCCAAACTACAGGGAATAAGGAATTATTTCATTTTAGCCGTTTGCAGTTGTTCTTCACATGGCATGCAGAGAGTGATTTGCTTGGGAGTTTTCAAACTTTTGAACAATTGTTTTTTGCAACAAAAAACAAGTGTAATTAGATATCCAAAATGTGAGCAGTACTTGGAGCTACTGGAAAAAGATCTACGTCAAGAAGAACTTTTGGCAGCTCAATTGGCAAAAGCTACTCCTGAGGACAGTCAGGATTCTGCACCAGGAACTTAAAATGTGCTAGGTGAGTGAGCTAATTATTCAAACTGATGTTGATCTCGCTATGGAAGAAGTAGAAAGTACAATGCAACAAACTAAAGTTGCAGATGCAAATTAGGATACAATAGTCAGTAAACCTAATATAGAGCAGGAAGAAGTTTATCATAAAATCAAAGATAGGTTCTTACATGGTTTACAACATGACAAGCATGAATGTTCTTGTGTCAAATACAAACCTCTACTGATGTATGTTAGTGGACAAGCAGGAACTGGGAAATCTTTTTTTAGTTCATGCATTAAGAGCTATGATGCAAAATGTAACTGATTGCTCTATGTCATGTATTGTAACTGCTCCGACAGGTTTTGCAGCATTCCATTTTACATCGATTGTTGATGCTACCAGTGGAGCATGACAATAAACTAGGGTATTGAAAACATATATTAAGTGCACCACAAGAAGTAGGACAACTCATATGAAAATTAAATACCTTGATTTTCAATGAAGTAGGGATGGTGTCTAACTTGATGATCGCTTCCATTCACTTGCAAATGCAAAAGGTTTTGAAGACTGACTACGATGTTTTGTCTGGAGGTAAACATGTACCTGTTTTTGTAGACTTGTTATAATGTACTCCTGTGAAAGGTCAACCTGTTTTCAAGATGCTACAATCTGAGGATGGTAAAAAAAACAATAGTGAGTATCACTAATTATAACCCTTGGGATTGCTTTGAATTTCAGGAACGTACCATTAATATGAGGCAATCTGCAGACCTTCGGTATGCAGAAATGCTTAATAAGATTTGTATAGGTATTCTCGAGGAGAATGCGAAAGCAGTTTTAAAAGGAAAATTGATTTCTAACATGTTTCATGCATAATGCACTGTGTCTGATGTCATGTTGACTCGTCAGTAAAAGAAGTCTTGTTTTGCTTTGATGTGTACACTTGCAGAGTACAACAAGTTTAACACTACAACTCTGCTGTCTTAGAAGCAAAACATTGTGCAGATAAAATGCTGTGATGTTTTAGATCGACATGTTATGCCATTACAGTTAGATAAAAGAGCAAAAGCTTGATTAGTTCAACTAGAGAATTACATTTCTAAAACAGCAGGTCTAAAAGTAGGTTTTTTAAAACTATGCATCAATGCACACGTAATGTGAAAGAACTTGAATGTAGAAATTGGTCTAATCAATGGAGCAATGGGAAGAGTAAAATCATTTTACGCTTTTCCTCACAGTCCAAATATTGAACATTTTGAAGTAAAGTTTGATCATGTAGAAGAAACTCATTTAATTTCTCTGACCTCGGCACGTTTCATGCTTTTTGAGGATACCTTTGTGAAAAGAGCATGATTTCCAAATGCATATTCAATTACTAGTCATAAATCACAATGGTTGACTTTAGAGGCAGCACCTATTGACATTGGTCATACAGTGTTCAAAGAAGAAATGTCATATGTATATTTGCTGCATGTGAAAAATATTGAAGATTTATTTTTAATAAACTTTGATGACATCTGACATTTCTTGCATTGAAGAATATAATAGGTTACATGTACTGTATGCTCGTCACCATGACCCTATACCTGTACCAGCTAACCACTTAGCAAGGAAGCATAAGGAACCAGTGGAACTAAATTCGAATACAGTCATTCCTCTTAAAACTTAAAAACAAGAAAAACTACTGGAATTGGAAAGTAATTCAAATATGACATACTCCCATTGTAGATTTTGTAATGAAACAGGAGTTGAATGCTATTCTAATGCAGCTTTCTTTATGTTGTTTCAAATGTCACCACAAATGCAACAAATAGCTTCAACAGCAGACAGGCAGCTATGTGCAGAACTTTCATTTCTTAAAGTATCTGTAGATGAAATACCGCACAATACACATTCAGCAATGTCAATCCGAAATAGTAGCTGTTGCAAGTGGACTCAACAATTTACCCACAATACACAGGAATATAGTGAAGAATGGTATTACTGCAGGAAACTGTTAGTATAGATAGATATGTAGGAATTAGTTAAAAGGGGAATCATTAGTGTCCACGATGTAAGAAAGATCACACTACTCAATATATTTCTGAAAGGTTTTTATACATTTCTATCCTTGATCAGAAAATTGAGAATTGTTCTGATCTTCTAACTAAAGATTACATGAGATGCAATGCAGTAACTGGGTTTGTAATTTACAGTCTACATTGCAAAATCATGTTTTAGTAAGCGTCTATTATTTATGTTTAAAAGATACAGGGCCTCATTACGACCCTGCCGCTAAGTGTTTAACAGCGCCGTAAAAGGCTGCGGCGCCGTTAAACACTTAGTGCCTGATTACGAGGTCCCTTTGCGGGACCCGACCTTAACGGCTGGTTTTACCAGCCGTTAAAGTAGGGACCCGCAAAGGGACCTTGGTGCTAAGTACCGTACCGCAATTTGCGGTACCGTACTTAGCGCCTTCCCCATTCCCATTGAGCCCTATGGGGCAAAAATGGGACTGGGGAAGGGCCATGGAGGAAGGGGGAATTACCTCCCGCCAACCTTGTAATGGGGTGGTAATTTCCCCTTTCTCCATGGCGGAGTCGGTAAGTTACCGGCATGGACCATGGTGCTATTGGCACCATGGTCCTCCGCCTGGGTCGTAATGAGGCCCACAGTGTAGATGTTAGGAAAATTAACATGTCACTATTGATTTTTGTTGATCGTCAAGTTTCTATTAGTAAGAAAACATTGAAGACGCGTGCAATTATTTTTCATGAAGGAGCATCCATTCACTGTGGATATTTCACAGCATGGGTCCGTACAGAAGTAGATTGGCTTGTTTTCAATTACTCTATAGTCACAGACCAATCTAGATTGACAAATGGTCTAAAGAATGCTTACTTATTGCTGTTAGAACCAACGTTTTAAAATATGTTTTTATATTCGTTGTGAATATAAGCATGCAAAGTGAATGATTGAAATGGAAGAATAGGCTAGCAAGGGATTTACACAAAGTAGAGGATAGTTAGTAGGGTGCAATATAAAATCACTATGAAATAAATGTATAGATAAGATTCTCAAGATTAAATAAATGAGAAAAAAATGCATTCTACAATCTTCTACTTCTGTTTTATTGTGCAAAAGTGTAAAACAAGTGCTAGGTTGCATAAGTGGTTCTATGTACATTATTTTTAGTGTTAGGGAGTGTAGAAGTTCATAACTCGTTATATCTGAAACACGTAAACAGTGAGATATAGATGCAAACATAAATAAAGTACAGTGTTTCTTAAATAAATGACAGTCAGCTACTAATAAGAATTGCCTTACTTCTTGTGTGTAGGTGGGCAAAATAAGGACCCACACAAAGTTTTCAAGAAGTATTCCAATTCAATAAAAAGAAAAATAGCCAAGTTTAAGTGTTAGTTTGTTCAACCTGTAAAGTTCTTCCATTTCAAGTGTGGAAGTTTTCACTAAATTCCTGTAATGTGTTGTGTCATTACACTGTGGACTTTTTTTTACAATAGGTTACAGAAAATTGTCATTAGATTCTTATGTGTGGTGGTGGGTAAGAAAAGGACGCACACAAATTTGAAAAGAAGTATTTTAATGACGTGCTTAAGATAATTACTATATTTTAAAATTAACTTTGATCTCATAGAAAAAAGGGGATTACACCCTGCACACAACTTTATGTGCAAATAGAGGTTTTAAATAACAATTCCCATTTTGTTAAGATTTCAAATATGATGGGCCACATTACAAGTTTGCCGGTCCGGAAACAAATGTACCGGTAAGCTTGCCGGTACCGTTGTTTCCAGACCGGCAAACTACGAGTTCTGCAAGCGGGTGCCTTTCAGCCCTCCAGGTCTGACCCCGCTCGCAGACCATGGCCCTCATTCCGAGGTTGGTGCTAGTCATGGTGCTGTTAGCACCATGACTAGCACCAATACTGGTACCGCCACCGACTTGGTGGTATGGGGACTTACCGGTCTATTCCGACCATTGCGGGACCGGTAAGTCTCCATTTGAAAAGCCATTCCCCATTCCCATTCGAGCCCCCATAGGGCTCAATGGGAAGGGAGAAGGCGGCAATAACGGTACCCTAAATTACGGTACCGTTATTGACTCCGGTATCCCTTTGCGGGTCCCGTCCTTAACGCCTGCTAAAACCAGGCTGTAAGGAAGGCCCCGCAAAGGGACCTTGGAATAGGGCACAAAGGGATTACCGGCACCGGTGTCATTACCAGTGCCCAGTATCCGTTTGCACCCAGATTGTAATGAGGGCCCATGTCGGATGCACCGGCACCAGTCATGAATGGTGCCGGTGCATCCGACCTGCCCATTCCCATTAAGTCCTTTCTTGTGATATGTATTAAAAGTCCATGGGCCTCATTATGACCCAGCCGCTAAGTGTTTAACGGCGCCGTAAAAGGCTGCAGCGCTGTTAAACACCTAGCGCCTAATTACGAGGTCCCTTTGCGGGTCCCTACTTTAACAGCTGGTAAAAACAATTTGCGGTACCGTAATTAGCGCCTTCCCCATTCCCATTGAGCCCTATGGGGCAAAAATGGGAATGGGGAAGGGCCATGGCGGCATGGAGAATTACCACCCCACCAACCTCGGAATGGGGTGGTAATTCCCCATTCCGCCATGGCGGACTCCGGCATAGCACCATGGTTTAGTGCCGGAGTCCTAATGAGGCCCCATATCTAATATGAAATGTACTTACTTTGCCTAAGTCTGACTACTCCTATTAAGTCAGTGTTTTTACAGTGTATGTACATTATATACAAGGTCTAATGTGCGTTGTTGAACCCTTCTTATCCTATTGCCATAGAATATATTGATGGTAGTGCATCATGGTCCCATCATCTGTTGCAATGTACATATTTTAAAATGTAAGTTACAAGGAGTACTCGATACGTACATATATACATGTTAATGCCAGTTACTGTTGTTATGTAATTAGTGGTGTCATCAGTGATGTGATCTGTGATGTCATCATTGTGTTCATAGGCTGCACAACAGGGGGCAAAAAAGTTAAGGTGCTTTAGCTGATTTTTCAGAGGTTTTATTGCGCTAAGTTCTCAAATTAACATCCCTGCAAGTAACGTTTTTCCTTGAAAAGAAAAAAAAAAAAAAAAAAAAAAATATATATATATATATATATATATATATATATATATATATATATATATATATATATATATATATATATATATATATATATATAAATAAATGTGTTTGTTTGTGGTAGGATTTGTGGCAAAGAGTTGTTCCTTATACAATTTCACACTGTTTCACCAATCTGCACAAAATTGTTCACAGATTCCTGGTAGGACACTCCGGACATTACTGGCTACATGCCATTTGGACACCAATCCCTTTCCCTGGATTTCATAGAAGGACCTTTCCCGATACGAGGAACAAAACTTGAGGTCCAATGCCTAGGATGCACGGTTTACAAGATATTTGCACTGCAATGCACCACAATGAACTGCACCACACCAGAGGGAGGTGACAGGTTGGGAGAGAGCACAGAATGTGTCAGTATGCAGAAGCACACCAACTCTCACCTCTCCCCAATGTCTGCTCAGAGTATGCTAGCCAGCCACACATGCCCATTCTCAGTGCAGTTTACTTCAGGGTGCAAAGCACATCAAGCGATACACGAATCGGAACAGTGACCTACAGGATCAGTGTAATCATGTATATCCACAGAACCTCTTCGGAGAACAGGTATTTCTGCTGGTAATTAATGATGCATTGTAGATTGTTTTTAATGTAAGATTACAATGCCATAAACATTGGGCATTTTGCTATGGTTGTTTGTACTCCATACAAATATTTACTCATTTGCATCATGTCTCCTACTCCAAGAACTCCGTGTGCACACATGTCATGGTGACCCAAAGGTCTTAGAGCCTCAAAGTAGCTGGTGTTCCATTAATAGCTTATATCACACACGGTTCATCGGCTGGAGGATGTTACTTGAGCAGGAACCAACTTTTAACAACATTGAACTGGTTCCACCTGGTTTCAGCTACATTGGCACCATATTTTCCTGCAGTACCATCTTTCTGATCTATGGAGCCTTGGGTAACTTCTCAATTGCCCAACTGAACACAGGCTTTTAGGGGTCCTTTCACTAACCAAAGCCAGTAGTGAAGACATGTTATCCACTAACTTTCTGACCTGATGACTTCTGCAGGCATGAAAGTTGGAATCAAGGAAAATAAGAGGGACCAAAGGCAACGTTGTACGTCAGTTTTATTTAGTTTATTTTATTTGTTGGCATTTATAAAGCGCGCAGAGCTGCCCTGAGGCATTGTGGCGCTGTTACAGCAGGCTTAAGCTTAGACATACATAGTTATGGAGTAACAGTCGGTTACAATAAATAGGTGGTATGATGGTCAGAGAGTTATGCTTTGCTATGGTTACATGCAAGCATAGCTGTACATGCGGTTTAACAATTAGCGGAATAGAAAAGTTTTTAGGTTTTTGCGAAAGGTGGTGTATGATTTTTCATTCCTTAATGAAGTTGGTAGGGAGTTCTAGTTTTTGGGTGCGAGGTGTTGGAAGCTAGATCCTCCAGCTCTTGTTCTTTTGAACGTGGGGACATGGATCTGGTTGGCACGGTGGGCTCTGATGGATCTGTTAGAGGCGTTGAGGGTGATTCTTTCTGCAAGATAGGGTGGGGCATCTAGTGTGAGGCATCTGTGTGTGATGGCTATGGCTTTAAAGAGTATGCATTCCTTTACCGGTAGCCAGTGGGCATCTTTTCTAGCTTGAGAGATGTGTTCCCTTTTTGATATGGTCAGTGCTGCTCGGAGTGCGTTGTTTTGTGTGATTTTTAGTTCTTTTATGTTGTTGACAGAGGTACCTAGAAAGAGGGCATTGCAATAGTCCAGTTTGGTCCCAATTGTGGCTCTGGCAATGGATAGGCAGTTTTTGGTGGAGAGAAAAGTTTTGACTACGTTGATCACCTTGGTGGTGAGTGCTGAGGACGAGGCTATGGCGGGACATGGATAGTGAGGCATCTAGGTGAACACCTAGGGTTTTGACAGTCTTGGAGACTGTAATGGTGGAATTGTTGATGTTGAAGGATTTGTATTGTGGGGGGAGTTTGTTGAGAGTTTCGCTGGTCCCTACTATGAGGATCTCAGTTTTGTTCCCGTTTAAGCAGAGGTCGTTAGCAGCCATCCAGGTTTGGATGGCTGTGTAGATTTTGGTTAGGGCTGTTGCGTCTTCTTCATAGGTCCCATTTCGTTGGAGTAGTACCTGCGTATCGTCCACGTAGTTGGTGTATGCTATGTTGCGACAGTCGAGATCATTGAAGAGTGGGAGGGTAAATGTATTGTAGAGAGTGGGGGCGGTACAGGAGCCCTTGGGGACGCCGCAGTGGATGATGGTAGGGGTGGCCGAGGCAGTGTCTGAGATGACCTTCATAAGTCTGCCATTTAGAAACAAGGCCACCCATGCGACGGCTTCTGGGGAGAAGTGTGCTTCATTTTTTAGGTGCATGCCTAGGATATCATGGTTGACAAGGTCAAAGGCGGCGGACAGATCCAGTAGTAGAAGGAGTGCCGGTTGCCTCTGTCCATGATGTCCCCAAGTTGTATTTTTAGGTCGAGTAGGGCTGACTCTCTCCCGTGACCTGGTCGGAAACCTGACTGTCTTTTCCCTAGGATATGGTTGGTTTCAAGATATTCCTGGATTTGCGTGTAGGCAATTTTATCCAAGATTTTGAGAAGGAAGGGCACGGTGGTAATGGGCCTATAGTTATTAGCCACTTCTGGGTCAAGAGTAGGTTTTTTCAGAAAAGGGCATAGTCAAGCTTCTTTTTGGCTGTCCGGAACTGTGTTGGTGTTGAAGGAGGCATTAATGAATGCTTTGAGGAAGGGGGCGAGTGTTTCAGTGCAGTCTTTGATCAGACTGGCTGGACATAGGTCTCCTTTACAGTTGGATGGTTTAATCTTGTTCATTATCTCAATAACTTCCTGTTCTGTTACTTCCCTGAATTTGAAAGGGGTTGTGGGGGCTTTTGTGGTTTGGGGCCCTGGGCTGGGCAGGTGGTTGTTGATGGAGGTAAGTTTGAGGTGCTGTGATAGGTTTTTGTGGTGCTCCTTAAGTTTTGCTTGTAGGAGTTAGAATTTCTGCAGCAGGGCAGATTGCATGGAGTTACACCAGGTTTGGTCTTTAACAATATCTTGTGATTTGGTGGCTGGTGTGGTGAGTTCGTTGAAAATGGCAAAGAGTTCTTTGGATTCGGAGCTAGCATTCGCAATTCTTTCATTGTAGGAGGCTGACTTGGCTGTGATTATAGGTTTTTTATATTGGGAGGTGATTTTTTTGTAGGAGAGTAGGGTGGCTGGGGAGGGGGATTTCTGCCAGATGTTCAGTGCTTTTCTTTTCTGAGAGCGGTGTTCTTTAAGTTCAGAGGAGAACCATGTGTTTGAGTGTTTCACTGTTTTGGCTTTTTTATTCTGTAGAGGGGCGATGACGTTGATGGCAGAGCTGATGGTACTCTTGTAGATATCTGCTAGCTCTGATGGGTCAGAGGACTTGAGATCTTTTGTGAGGGTACTTGGGTGTGGTATGAAGACCTGTCCTTGCAACAGGTTACAATTGTAACCATAGATGCGGTGCATTTGAGAAGGAACAGAATAGCCAACACGTGTTTCGACCTAAGGATCTTTATCAAGGCAGGGTGGTTTCAATATGTGGTAAACTACTTAGTGTTGGTCTCATGGTTCTGTGGTCCATGGTTTTGTTTGCAAATTGTGTGGATGCATGAACTTCAGTTGAAGAACTGGTAGTTAAATGGTTTAGATAGTTGCAGGAATCTGCGCTTTATTTTAGTGGCTCGCTGCAGATGCTTTCAAACCAAATGTCGGGTTCTTCAATGGTTCTACTCCTGGTGTTTCTTTAATCAGCTAGTAATCTTTGCTCCCCTAGTGAGGGGGCTTCATTCTATGAGGGAACTGGTTCACTGTGTTTGTCCTTTCGGATAAGGTAGTCTGCAAGTTTCTGGCTATAATGATTTTCCAAGCCATACCGGCTCAGATAACGCAAAAGCTGGCCAATTGGAGAGAGCCAAATAAAAAAAAATCTTCTGTAGTTCGGGTTCATTTTAATCTTAAAACGATAGTAGTGTCTAAGAAAAACGTGTTGCCCCTGACCTATTGTCCCGGGCCAAACATGTTTCATTTAAAGTGAGGGTGATCCTAACTAAGATATATACACATATTATGTTGTATTAGCAATAATGTCACCAAAAGATCCCACCAATTAAACTTTATTTATATCAGTTTATCTCCAATAGCAAATGCTGTATTTCAATGGGAGAGAGCCACATAAAAAAAAACATTTGTGGTTTGGGTTCATTTTAATCTTAAAATTATATAATATAGCTTTTCAACAGAAAAACGTATAACCATATATCCCATACGAAATATACATTTTGAATACATTAAATGAATACTCTTAGCAATTTTAAAGAAATATCTCATTAGTAGCATGCACATTAATCACAACATCTGCAAAATTAATATATGGGAATTACTGCACCTGAAAAGTTAAATCATGAAATGAAAGAAAAATACAGTCCATTGTGCAATATGTTTTGACAAGCGGATCTCAAGTAGAGTTGTCTAATACATGGTTGTTTCTACTAAACACATTCCAAGTGAATCCTTGACTCACTGGGGTGTCACGTGTCTTTCTAAAAAATACTTAAATAATAAGAATCTACAGAGTAAACACCCTATCACCTATATGAACAAAACTTTGTACATTATACTAACCTTTATGGTGATCTCTGGACCAGTATTATTTAATCTAGTAAATAATTAATATATAACACGCTTGAAACCAGAGAACAGTCTCTGAGCTAAGGACCAGGATTCAAACCTGTGTTACTTTGTGTTGTCTGGTGTCCAAGACAATCGTGTTACCCCCGAGCTATTGTCCAGGGCCAAACGCGTTAATTTAAAGTGAGGATAATCCTAACTAAGATATATACAAATATTATGTTGTATTAACAATAATGTCACCAAAAGATCCTACCAAAATAAACTTTAATTAGATCAGTTTATCTCCAATTTCACATGTTGTATTTCAAGGTCTTTTAAGGATGTATACCTGCATTCATTATCCAGGGACATAATCTGATGGTCAATCAGTAGCTTTCTGTTTTCTTGTAGGGACATAGGATATATGTGGGTTACCCATTTATCAAAGGGCTGTCTGCTAACTAGAACCCCCTTTCATGAACCTCAGTAAACCTGTGCTCTGCTGCATCAGTCTCCAGATCTGCAGCACATGCCCTTCTGTGGCAGAGAGCATTTTCAGATGGCACATGTGCCCTGTTAAACAGCTGGTGTGACAACAAGTCACTGCAGAAAGACGTTGCATTTAACTATTGCACATCTGATCCAAAATAATGATAATTGTGGGCATGTCCATCTGGTTGTACGGTATTCTCTAAGAATAGTTCAGACCTAGTTTTGGTATGGTGACTGTTATTAAATCCACATCAAATTGGTGTCATGCTCTTGACAGACCTCAGGTCAGTTATGGAAAAGCTTTGTGATATCGTGGCCAGCCTGCCTCTCTTAGCTTCAACAAGAAACACAAAAGGAAGGAAGGCTGCCTGTTTTGATCCTCATGGGAGGTTGTATAAAATGTCTCATCCAGCCCAGCAAACTCTCAGCGGGAAACCATACTTCAATGAGGCACACCCACAACAAAGGCCAGCCTCACCCCCGGGAGTTTCAGGCCATAGGTCCTTTGAAGATGCAGACATATGAAGGAGCAGGGTTACAGTAGATGGAAAGATCAGAAGGAAACAGAGGGAAGGTTTTTCCATGTTGCCTTTCTCACACTCCTTCCCTTCCCCTCCATTTCCCGCAAGACAAAGCACTCTGGCTATGATGCAAAAAGGCTAAGGTCACTTGTCACAGTGGCAAGAATTGGTCCCCTTACAGTAGGCTTGCTGTTGTTCAATCCCCTGTGTCATTTTGCCTTAATAGGAAAAGGGCCTCCCACTGCTTCTTTGATTCATTTTGGACTTACATCAAGAAAAGAAGACTTATTTGGATCTATATTGGGAGTGCCGTCCATTCCAGAGTCCTCCGTTGTGAGGTGAAGATAGAGTGGCTCTGAGTCAGATGCAAGCTCTGTCCCCTAGCTGTTTATATTATGCACATGGCCATCATTGCTATGTTAGGCACTTGCACTTTATTATATGTTGTAGACATATGCTTTTAGCAAAATGATGACGATTGCTTTTTCTCTTTTGCACTATGCACTGGTACTTTAAATGACGGCTCAAATGATGTGGGTGATTTAACAGTATTGTTTCTTAATATTCTTAACATTAATTAGAATCCATTACAGATATAAACATGAACAATTTGGGAATGTTCCCATAACTGTTGGGGGAGCCTTATACATCGCTGTATAATATATATATTGAATACATATATTTATGAATGTGAAAGCTGAATTCATTACCTTTCTGCAGTGAATAGAATGCACACACTTGCTGTAAGTAAGTGTTACGAGCCCTTTCTAAAATGGCCGACCGCAATCGTGGTAGCCAGCAAGTCACCTCTTCACTGTTTGTTAATTAATTTTGTGTGTTAAAAGTGGGCTCCCACTACAAGGAGGAGTTACTGTGAACAAGCCACAGGAGTTTGGCGAAACACGTCAGTCAGCCTCTTTGACTTTGGGAAGCCATTTTTAAAACTGCAACGATTTAATAAAGCTCTTTTTCTACTTTTATACAACTTTGTTGGGCAGTTTTTGGTGTTTCTGGAGCCTTTGATGTTTTTGGCAATTGGAGCCGCAGTTTGGTGGAATCCGAATCTGATGGGAGTGCAGCTCCATACAACGAGGGCTTGACCGCCTTACTTTTGGAACATATATACACGCTGAGGACATTGCACCGTGGAGCATCACCGGCAAACATCTTTTCAAACACGCTCAGAAGCGTTTCTGATGTTTGATACGCCGTGCGGCCTTAAACGCTTCCTGGAAGCAGTGAAGAACGCACACATTAAGGACTTCCTTTTGCCTCACCCACAACACACAGGGAGCTGGAGGCAGCCTGATGCCCGATTTGGTGGAGACTGACAGCGTCGGAGGACGCAGCCAGAAAACACAGTGGGGGTGAGTGCTTCTACCCGCTCACTGTATTGTTGAAAAGAATATGGCTTGGGTGTTATTGTGTGCTTCTCTTTACCTCGCTTCATCGCACTGATATTTACACGTGCAATTAAGAGACCTCCGCACGCACGCGCGTGTGTTTTTTGGATTCACCATTGTATTCAGCTCTTTGTGTGCTTCAGGAACTTGACACCATATAAAACTACAAACAACTCATGGCTTCCCAAGCCTGTATAGAGGCTGCAAGAAAAGAAGAGGGAGCCAGCCTATTCAATGAAACCTTATCATCTGTTAAGGAGAAAGAGATAGCAGGAACAGAAAAGACAAGGGAAAATAGTGAAATTTCAATGTTGAAAGAACTGGAAAAATTACAGAAAAAAGAAACTAGCAAATGGTGTGAAGAACATTCCTTACAGAACTATTTGGATATGGGGAGGATTCCACAGGGATTTAGAATCCTAACGATATCACCTTTTGAGGAGCAAGATCCCATCATGTTGAGAGAATAGGGGGACGCTTCTGACCAATGTTCCAACACTTTCCTACGTATTCTGGTTAAGTATAATGGAAGTGATCGTACCAAAATCCTCGCACAAATAGGGGAGCTTGAAGAAAAGTTAAAGAGTATCAAGGAGAGTGAAGAAGGGAAAAAACTTCAAACAAACATCAATAATGCTCTAAAAATATATGAAAAAGACATTAAATTGAGAAAACAGCAAATGGTTTTACGAGACAAAGGCGATTATGAACAGGGCCGAGTGTACACTTTTGCACACCACTTTGATCACATGAGACAAAAGGTAAAGGAGACAGTGGTTCCATCAGGGTCAGAGAATGAAGCTAACCAAGAGTCAACAGGCTCCGCTTCCGATATTACAGAAAATGAAGATAACGGACCAACAGTGCGCCTCAATTTTTTAGAGGAAATGAGGCTGTTATCCCAAGATGGTCGCTCAAACAACAAAAAGACCTGAGGATCTGCAGCTGCAACAAGAGAACCAGGAAGAGGGGGGAGAAAACAACGAGGAGGGGGCAGAGGGGCAACAAGTTTAAACTGCAACCCTGCGCCAAGATCATTGCGCTCTGGCAAATGAATGAAAACATTAAGCAAAGTCTAAAGAAGCAACAAATTGTCAATTTATCCAATCATGTCTTAACCCTGGAAGGGACTAAGGTTTTCAAGCTGGGTTTAAACTTTTGTCCACTGGCAGGTTACGCCTATGTGCAGATGAGACTGAATTTGGACAGTTTTGTATGCAAATTGCATCTAAAAAGGTTTTTTGGAACTAATGCATACACAAAGAAACCTAAAGCAAAGCTGGAAGGTCAGACAGATATCATCATAGCTGATATGGACACTCTTACCACTCTAGTCACCTTACAACATGAAAGTCACCAGATTTTGGATGACGCATTCACGATTTCAGAGACTCCAGGTTTAGAAACACTTGGTTTTTGCACCGATTGGCCATCCAAAAGTAAACTTAAATGTAAATCTAGGTTTAATCCATTGAGTGCCCAGAATGCCCACATTGAAGTTTTCTAATGTGGTGATTGATGACCTCAAACAAGAAAGAAGAAAAAACAAAAAACATACAAAAGTAATCTCTCTTGGAAACAACAAAGGGCTCTATCTGACATATGCAAAATGGACAAATATATAGTAAAAACAGCGGATAAAGGTTGCAATATTGTCCTAATGAATAAGCAGGCCTATGTAAAAGAAGCTTACAGGCATCTTAATGACATTAAATGCAATGAAGGCTTACAAAAAATTCTATTCAACAAATGGAAAATACGTTTGGGACTTCTTAATAAAATGGCAAAACGCAGGTATCTTGGAAGAAGAAATTGTGAAATTCCCTTTCACAAAACATTCAGTCATTCCCACTATATACTTCCTTCAAAGGTCCATAAGAACCCCACTAGACCGCCAGGGAGACCTATAGTGACACTATGAGGCTTACTCCTTGAAAATATGTCCAAATTTGTGGATGGAGTTCTCTGCACCTTTGTCTCTATGCTACTCCCATATATTAGAGACACCACAGACTTTCTATGTAAAATCGATGAATTACCTTGGGAACCAACATATTTATTGGCTACTAAGGATGTGGTGTCACTGTATACATCAATACAACATGAGGAAGGCATAAGGGCTTTTGAAACCTTTCTGAAAACCTGATCTCTCAATTATTTTGACCATTCTACCATGATCCTTGAAATGGTGAGACTCTGCCTAGAAAACTATTTCTTTCTCTTCAACAATGAGTTATTTCGTCAAATCCAGGGTGCCGCGTTTCCGCCATTGTATGCAAACCTTATGATGGGCAACTGGGAAAAATCAGTGGTGTGGGTGGAAGCGAATGAAATCTTCAATGAAAAAGTAATATTATGGCTACCCTATATCGATGACTTATTTATCATTTGGAATGGTACAGCACAATTGTGGCAAGAATTTGTTAAATTCCTTAATATTAACAACTTGAATTTACAATTCATTGAACAGCACAGTGCACACGACATCCCATTCCTTGATGTAAAAGTCAAACAAAACTAGGGTGTGAACTTCATAGAAAAATCACAGGTGCCAATGTTCCTTTACATGCAAACAGTTCACACCCCAAACGTCTTCTGTGGTACATTCCATATGGCGAATTTATTCGCATAAGATGAAATTGCAGGAATGTTAAAGACTTTGATACAGTAAACCAAATCGCAGCCCAAATCTTTTTACAACAAAGATACCCAAAAAAAAGTCATCGAAAGATCAAGTCTGGGATATGAATAGACAGGACCTGTTGATGACATCCAAAATAGATCTCAAGGACATAACAGAAGAGAGTACTACTAGACTCATTCTAACTTTTGGAAGTCTTTCACCGATCATACGGAATATCATTAATAAATACTGGAAAGTTTTGACGGTGGATAAAGATCTAGGCAACTTACTACACAAACGCCCTGATATAACCTTCCGGAAAAGTATGTCCATTAAAGATCTAGTAGTACAAAGCTACATGGTCTCAGACAACATTCAAAAGGGCAGTAACTGGCTCTTAGGGGGGACGAGGTGGCTTTTTTTAAGTGCAGTAAATGCAAAGTTTGTAAATATGCTTTTAATTGTAGCAGCTATACTCATCCAATCCTCAAGACACCTATGAAAATTAAGGGTAAAATCACTTGTGAGTCTGAGATAGTTGTATATGTCCTGAGATGCCTATGCCTTAAGTGGTATGTAGGCAGCACTAAATGTAAACTAAAAGTGTGCATGTTACAACACATTAGAGCTATCATCAACAAGGACCATACTTATCCCTGGCTAAACATTTCTCAGAGTTTCACGATGGTGACCCAAAGACGTTTACATTCTTTGGTATCCATAAAATTGTAACTGGCCCAAGAGGAGGCAACAGTGAAAAACTACTGAGCGAAGAAAAAACGAAATACAATATTGACTTGGAAAGTAAATACCTGACAGGGCACAATATAGATGAGCAATTGTGTACCTTTCTAGGAGTTTAGGCAATCTGTACTTTCCCAAATTTTGTTGCCTTTCACTATTCTTGATTTCATGACACCTTTAGCTTGTTTCTTCCAGAAATTGTACATGAATCTGTCTCTGGATCAGTTAATTGATATTTTTCTAATCCTTTTTCTAATTTTGTTTACCCCTGCTTTTTATCTCTTTCTCTTCATCTCCTTCTGAGGGTTTCTTAGTCATTTACACATTTTTTTCCTTTTTCAATTTGGTGACATATATTAATACAATTATTTTAGATATGGGGCTTAACGTATCGTATATTACCATGGTGATCATAATACTAAGAGATGAAGATAGAATTGTTACTAGTTTGTGTCCATTAAGTCACAGTTTGGCAGATTTAGCTGCATCCAATAGTCTAAGCCCATTATTGTTGTATTATTGTTGTATTATGCACATGCACTTTATTCCTCGATGGGTATATAAGTATCAATTCTTATGAGAATGGTGATGAGCATCTCCATGGTGTTGGTTTCTTGCACAAACAGTATCAATATCTGACCATGGGCTATGGGTATTTTATACAAGACTATTTTCAGTCCGTAGGGTACTAGCGCTACATCTCCGAATGGATATACATGTATTTCAGCTATACGACCATGTTGCTCCACATTGCATTATGCGTTGTTATTTTATCAACAGATTGTGACATTCAATCCACATGCAATCAATATTGTTGTCATTGTTATTGATTCATCGGAGAGGCTATGCCAGCATTTTATCATTGATTGTTTATATTATGCACATGGCCATCATTGCTATGTTAGGCACTTGCACTTTATTATATGTTGTAGACATATGCTTTTAGCAAAATGATGACGATTGCTTTTTCTCTTTTGCACTATGCACTGGTACTTTAAATGACGGCTCAAATGATGTGGATGATTAAAAGTAGTGTTCCTTAATATTCTTAACATTAATTAGAATCCATTATGGATATAAACATGAACAATTTGTGAATTTTCCTATAACTGTTAGGGGAGCCTTATACATCGTTGTATAGAATATATATTGAATAAATATATTTCTGAATGTGAAAGCTGAATTCATTACCTTTCTGCAGTGAATCGAATGCACACACATGCTGTAAGTAAGTGTTACGAACCCTTTGTAAAATGGCTGACTGCAATCGTGGTAGCCAGCAAGTCACCTCTTCACTGTTCGTTAATTAATTTTGTGTGTTAAAAGTGGGCTCCCACTACAGGGAGGAGTTACTGTGAACAAGCCACAGGACTGTGGCGAAACGCGACAGTCAGCCTCTTTGACTTTGGGAAGCCCTTTTTTAAAACTGCAATGATTTAATAAAGCTCTTTTTCTACTTGTATACAACTTTGTTGGGCATTTTTTGTTGTTTCTGAAGCCTCTGATGTTTTTGGCAATTGGAGCCGCAGTTTGGTGGAATCCGAAACTGATGGGAGTGCAGCTCCATACAACGAGGACTTGACCGCCTTACTTTTGGAACACATACAAATATATTTACATCTTTTTTACAGTACACAGTATTAGATTCTCCCATTGTAAGAAATCAGTAGCGACTATCCACACGAAACAGCTAAAAAGCGGATGGGTGTATGGCTATTCAACTTTTTCTTTGCAAAGCATTTGTAGATCACTGATATGGAATTGTTAATTTATATCAATGGATCATGGCTACGGGCAGGATTCCAGCTAGGTTGAGGGCGTACATCCTTGTTCCTGTATTTAAAAAGGGGGCCATGGTGGACCCTTCCAGTTATAGACTACTGCCCATGTTGGATTCGAGTTCCAAAATATTTGCCTCACTGATTCTGAAAAAAACTCAATGGGTGGGCAGAGGAGACAGAGCTCCTGAAGAAATTCCAAACAGGCTTTAGAAGGGCTCACATCACCTCTCACAGTATATGTGCCCTTAATTACATCATGACAGAAGGATATTGATGCCCGAACAGAAGACTTTATTTCTGCTTCATTGACTAAACTAAGAGTTTGACTCTGTCTCACGCCCATTGCTATGGAGTACTTGGAAAAGCTGGGGCTTGGACCCATTCCTCCTATATTACATAAAAGGATTGTATAGTGATACCTCTGTTGTTATTTGGCCAAATCAGGACAGGGCCATTACTCGACCCATGGTTACTAACTAGGGACTCAAACAAGGGTGCATACTCGCAAACCTATTATTCAATCTATATGTCTCTGACATGGACGATGTAATGAAAACTGTACCAAATGCCCCCCCCCCACACTCCCATATAGGAGGAGAACTCACTTCATGGCTGATATATGCTGAAGATACTGTTCTGTTAGACTGCACCCCAGTAGAACTCCAACATTCTATTGATGCTCTCTCCCTCTTTGCAACCACAAACCATATGGAAATAAATACTTCCTAATCTAAGATATTGGTCACTGGAAACAGATCCACACAAAAAAGCTCACTTTATTTGGAAATTGGCCCACACCACCCTAGAATTGTTCAGTAGCTACATATACTTGGGTTCTCCAATTAAATCCTATCTTGTACTCACCTTTTATGGTGACTAGATTATATCTAAAGCCCTGAAAAAGTGGCTGGTCATCAAAAGGTGTGTAGCCAGGCAGGGTGAATATAATGTGGAGGTTCTGCTTGCCATTTATTGTACCAATATCATTATTGGGATACTCTATGGTTTGGAGGCATTATCCAATCGACATTTGGCATGGCTGTAAAGAATGAGGGGAAACTACTTCATGCTATGCTGGGTGTCCATGGCACATTAGCAGTCGAGGCATTAAGGTGTGACTAGGGACTCCCTTCAACAAGGTCGTTGTGACTTTTACAACGCTGCATTTCTTTCTGAAAATGTTGTTTCTGCACACTGACACTAGTACCCTTGTGGGTCTTATTGCCCAAATTACGCAGGAAGAGAGCCCTAACGCATTCCTGCTGAACTTGCAAAAGTCTGCATTATTAAATCTAGATTACGTAGCCCTGTCTGTGGAACGTAAGGTGGACTTGCCCAATGTTCTGATCCTATTAAAAAACTAAACCAGACCCTGATACAGCTGACAGTATATCAAAAGTGCAGGGGAGAAAAAGATTCTGTGAGTATTGTTTGCAGGATTTCCATTTAGACTCTTCATGTACCTATTTGTCCAAACGGTGTGCTGATAACCTGAGAAGATGTATTGTTTACGTGCGTTTCAATATGCTCCCTACACAGGTAGCTCCACTAAATTTCCATATATGATGCAAGGCTTTGTCTCCTGTGTCACGGACCCAGTGGAAAGCAATCGTCATGTTCTAACCTCCTGTCCAATCCTAAAGTCACAATATTTTGAGGGATACCAGGGGCTGGTTGACCATGCGGAATTTATTGTGACTGATCCATTTTGGAGTGAAAATTATCGGGCAGAATCATTGGTCTTAACCTCAGAAGCCTCTTTTCATCTGGAAGGGGGCATTGACCCTATTTGCAGTTGCACTGTAACGCTGATGTCTTTTCTTTTATGCATATTAGCACTGGTGTAATTGGTTTGCCTTTTAAACTTTGGGAAAGCAATAAAAGCACTTTTCTCTATCTGTACATCATGGGCCTGATTCACAGAAGCGTTTTATAATGGTGCAATTCCATTGGAAAATGCTCTGTGAATCAGGCCCATGTCTTTAAATTTAGAAGTTGGTCTTATTTATTGCTTTTTGTGCACCTCCCTTTAGGGACATCTATGTTTATTAGTCGGATTAGTTATAAAGATGTAATGAGTTTTAGTGATGAAATGCTATGTATTTAATTTTATTTACCGGTAATTTGGTATTGTGCATTTGAATATTCTGTTTTTTTTAAAAACAAAATGCACAATAAAAAAAAGAAAAAAGGAATTGTTCATGTTTTAGGGCACACTGGTTCCACTACAGAAAATCAGTAGTTGCCCCTGAAGAAAGTTCAGAATCATCATGAACAGAAACATTTCGGGGCTCTAGGTGATCCAGAAATTACCAGAAGGACACCTTTTCAAATATGTATTGTAGCATGTGGAATCAACACATACATTGGAGTTTGTGGTCTTGTATTTTATTGTATTGTGGGCACAAACAAATGAAAAGTAATCCACAAAAGGAGTGTACACCAGGCAAAAAGTAAAGCAGGTTTATTGGACCCAAACTGCTGTGAGACACGGCTCAGACAGTGCCGTGGAACTGAATTGAATGAAGTAAGCTCTCGACGCTGCCCACAGTGGCTGTACTTTTTATACACATATTACGAAAGGACCATGCAACATTTGTATTACATTTTTTGGGCATGCCATAGGAGCTGATTGGTGGAAATTCGTCAGACCCCTATAGTGTTCCTTACATTAGGTGACTCCCATTGGATAAAAATTTCTTTGAACAAAATCACGTCAACACCCCTTGTGACATCTCATACCTTCCTACACCGCCCCACAATTCGGTTATTGTGCTGATCAGCCAAAAACAAATAATTGTCATTGGTTCGCACTGACCAATATACAAATTGATAACCTGCTGTGTACTGATTGGATATGGCATCCTGAGATGGCACGTAGCAAGACTTTATCACAGATTCTGACCAATGATGTGCCCTGCGGACATCAGCGAGGACACTTTACAATTTTGCATCCTAAGAACACCAAAATCTTCCTCTGCTGATGGGTTCCCTGTCGCACATACCACAACCCCTACCCTATCGCTCCCCAGTTCTCTTCTCATGGTCTTCTGCCAGATGTATTCTGAAAACACTGTACAACACGGTGGCTGGATTTTAATTAACTGTGTTTAATTCCTTTTCCCCTGCAAATTTTGACACTCCGGTGCCTAGCCACTGTGATGACTCCTGAGGAGTCATCACAGATTCTCCGGCGGTGACCACCTCCCATGTGGCCAGAGGACAGCAGCCGCTACCTTGTCCTGACCTTGAAGGCGGTACTATGAGGGATGACAGCATGGGAGGAGAAAGCTACCGGGGAGATATCCTGAGTTCATTGGAGGAGTCACAGAGCTGCCCCTTTCCCTCAGATACAGAGGTTCTGAATGGCCTATTGCCATTGTAGTCAGATTGTACAAAGATTCCTGGCAAGGCAGTATACCAGGTAATCTGTCAAGATAAAAGAACTTTTACAGAAAGATTGTTGCAGAACCTGTTGCTTAAACAGTACTTTTTAGTTAAACAAGAACTTTGTGAGTCCATTAAAGACACCAAGGAACTGTTGGCTAAAGAGACATTTGTTTTATCCTGCTTAAGAATCCATCGGAAGGGGGCCATTTCCTGGATACTAAGGTCTTTCCCTTCAAGAACATTTTTGTTGGAGTCATTCTCATACTTTTGGTTTTGAACACTTTTTCATACATCAAGTTAAAGACATTTCCTTGCACCCTTTTGTTGTTTTTTTATAAGCGTGAGGGTTCACGATAGATTGTTTTGGACACAAACATGGCTTTTCAGTGACACGGACAGATCCTTAGTTTTAGTTTCTAGGTAGAGAAGTTCCTCTTTAGAATAGGGCTAGAGAGGCGTTTTTACAAGCCACTGTTATTTAATAAAAAATCATTTTCTTGAGAATACGATAACCATGTGTCCATCTCTAGTTTCTGACCCCTCACACTGAATGCCCTCAAAGTGTCTTTCTATGAGGCCCTGTCAAACTGCTGTGGCCTGAGAAACATTTCTCTTGTAAAATGTCCCCAAACCCCTCTAAGACCGGTTCTGGGATTCTGGCCTTGCTGTCCAACCGTTTCTTCTCAGCTTTCAAGAATAAACCTTATTATCAACAATAGCTTGCAGCTCTTCATTCTCGGCTGCATACAAAATGCTTTCTTAACATGAGCCTATAAAACATAGCCATTCTACTGTTTATATATAGCTCAAAATGCCCTCAACACTTATACCCCATAAGACACCCTGCACCCCTATATCTATGCCCGCGCTACACCAGCTACCCCATTACTAAACAAGTTATACACCCTCCTCTCCATTTCCCTGTGTGATCTTTTGTGCTCCACCAGCTCCTATATCTAACACACTATGGCCCTCATTACAACTCAGGCGTTAAGGCTTAACGCCACCGTTAACCCTTAACGCCTGATTCCCACCTTAACGCCTGCTTTTTGCAGGCGTTAAGTTCCATGGTGCTAAGGCACCTTGGTGCTAATTACGGCACCGTAATTTACGGTGCCGTAATTAGCGCCTTCCCCACTCCCATTATGCCCTATGGGGCAAAAATGGGAATGGGGAAGGGAAAATGGGAAATGGGGATTTACCGCCCCACTCACCTTGTAATGGGGCGGTAAATCCGCCATCCACCATGGTGTAAACATAGTTTACACCATGGTGGTAAAGTTGGTGCACTTAGCACCTCAGTTGTAATGAGGGCCTATATCTATTCTACCTGCGCCACTCCCGACATCACCATGTTACCTGCTTAACTAGTACATGCGCTTCCCTTGACAGCACTGGATCTGGACCCTTACTACACACCAATGGTAAATCTATTGGACAAATGTATATTTTGTGCGTGTTGGGGTGTGATATACAATCAAGCTTCTAAATCCAACAGTATCAGTTTTTCTTTAAAAATGTCTTACTCATCAATAATTGAATACATAGTATATGGGTGCATTTCTGGAAGGGGGTTGTGTGTTGCATTATATGTTATGTGTCTGATTTAATCCCTTGCATTTAAAGTTGGGCCTCTCATAGTTTTTGAGATATTACGTTAAATCCATGTAGGGAAACATGTTTGTGGCACTCGCATCAGAAAGATGGATTACATGTACATCTTGGCCAATTTGCTCCTTTAGACGCTGATATGATTGAATGGTGGGCTAGGATTTCATCTGGTAACAATGCAAAACTTGTTTGTGCACTGGTAAATTATTTAGATGATTTACTAAAATATCTTATCTGAGTAGTGTACAATTCGTATTGATAATGCCCTATTTTGACTCTTTTTTGCTTCATTTATTTTACTTTGTATGTTGGCTGAAATGTTACTTTTCCTTCATGATATGCTATTGATGTGTTCTCTTTTATTTTTTCCTTTTTTTGATTATTTTGTCTGGTTTGGAGGGTTTGAGATGTGACTTGAGGCTAAGGCTGTTGATGTGAATTTGAAACAAACGTGTTTTCGTTATGTTAAAACTGTAGACCTTTTCAATTAAAAAAATGGATTATCCAAGTGTAGTCTATACCAGCATCTGAGCCCTTAATCATATTTAAAATATGTGCTGTGAACTTAGCTTTCTCTTTTGCCAAAGGTTCTCTTTGAGTTCCATATAACAATGAAATGTACATCTTACCTTATTTCCCAATCCGTTGTCAGGAGAATCAAAAGAGAATTTAAAAAAATAAAAAAATAAAAAATAAAAAAGAGTATTACATGCTAAAAAAGGCCCTCTCTTCCTCTACCTCCTCCTCAACTCCTGGCCAGCCTGTGGCTGTCTCTGTCCACTGTCTATGTACACTCTTACTGCGTGCATCGGAGATGGTTGTTAGTGATTGATCAAGACCACAGTGCAAAATGGGAGGTCTGTAGTTCACTTTCTTTGCTCGACAAGTGGACCCCTACACTTGCCCGGCTGGGGAGTTTTCCGATTCCTTGATGGTATCTTCCTTGTCCGTGGCCCCTACTGTCCTCCTCGGTGGCTTCACAGGGCACGCTTTAAGGAAATGACCTGACCTTCCACAGTACAGACATACCTGCTGCTGTCTCCTTTTCTCCCTTCCCGCTTTATTCAAGGGGGGATCTCACCCCCCCCGATTTGCATTGGTTCTCCTAAACCTTCCGTTGTTCGGGCAGTATTGTCCTTTGAATGCACATACATAGAGGGTCCGGTCTGGTTCGATCTGCTCTTCGGTCCTGCAACCTATGATCCTGTTGAACAACAAGGTCAATGAATTCTGAGCAGTCTTTCGGGGGGTTCACTACTTGTGCGAGAACATCCTTGAGCTCCCCCCGCAACCCTGATGAAATAACGTGGTTCTCTTCTCCACTGGCCATTCTGCTTCAACTACGAGTCTATTGAACGTGGCTATGTATGTTAATAGGTCTTGATTCCCTTGGCATTGGGACAGAAGTTCGTTGTCTAATGCCTGCCCATGAGTACGACGGGCGAACAGCTTTTCTATCTCCTGCTGAAAGCCCCTGAAGTCATGCAGCAAAGGATTGTCTTGGACCACAAAGGGTACAGACCAGTCTGCGGCGCTACCACTCACGTAGGATAGCACAAATGCAACCCGTGATTAGTCATTCGGAAAGGCCCTTGGCCTACAAAGGAAGTGCAGGCGGCACTGTTTCATGAACGTTACAAACCTCTTGGGATCCCTGTAAATCGTTCGGGCGGGACCAAGGGAACTGCCCCAGGAAGGGTTATCTGAACGGGATTGGCTGATGGCGCTGCCATCGAGGGCACTCTTCCCGGAAATGGTGCATGCCCTGCTTGTGACTGGAGATGTTGCTGGCTTAAATTATCAGTGCGCTCTTTGGCTACTATCAGCTCCCTCCTCAGGGTGTTGGTCTCCTGCCTTGCCGCATGTACTTCGGAACGTAGCTGCCCCAACATGTGGGCTAACTGGTCAGTTTCTGATGTTTCCATGATGCCCAGGTGGATTTTGATGTGAGGCTTTGTGTTCTGTAACGCTCACCTGGTATCCACGGGGACGTCACTCAGCCTGTTCTGACCTCTTACAACCTCATACCCATCCCTGGAGGCATTTCGACTGGAGACTGGGCCTGAAACACAGGATTGGTAGAGTTTAAATCCCTATTGTCTCTGTGTGCTTGAACCCCTTCTTCCCCGGGGTCCCACCCTTCCCTTTGATCCACAGCTCACCTTGTTTTCTTGGATAGTGTGCTCTCTGTCCTACTTTCAGCGCAGGGGCACTTTGATTGATGCAGGCTCGTTGCTGCCTAGTTACTTCACTGGCAAGAGTCCGAAAGTATAGTATAATGAGTCTTTTGAACAGTTCTCTAACTTCGTTCCTTTCCTTCCTTAGATGATGCCCGGCGTCCGTGGATGGCAGCGTGCTGCTGAGATGAGTAGCGCTGAAGGTGAGTGAGAGCACGATGCACGATGCACCCCTTTCGTATTTGTATTGAACTGATTTCTTTTCCTGTGTCTTTTAGGTGCTGCAACGTTTTCAGCGTGGATGCCGGTTATGAATGCCTTTTTTCTGTTCTTTTCCCTTTTCCTTAGGAAGCGGCGTGCCGGGATGGGAATGACACCGCCGAAGATGCCAGCAGAACAGAAGGAGCGATGAATGATGGACAGAAGCGCCGCAAGGTAAGGCTGTTCCTAATGGTGTTCTTGTTCTTGCAGGAGCTGAGCGCAGAAGAAAGCTGCAGGCCTACTGGAGACTGATCCGAACACGATGAGTGTCATGCTGCAGGTGTAGAAAACACAAAGCATGTTTCTCAGCCTGGGCGTGGCTTAAATAGTCTGTGGGTATCCCAGGTGTCTCTGGGCTGAACCACACCCAAAAGCCTAGACCGCACATGCTGTTCTGGGAACCGAAATATCTGGGGGCATCCATCTTGTCCCCATCAATGCACTATAAGTCCAATCCCCAATGTTGTCCTATGGGAGTGAGTGAGTCTGGTGCCACAAGCGCCAAGACTGACTCCAAGTGGGTCTTTGGAGGGATGGAGAGGCCCTTAAGAGCCATGTAGGTGATCGTGGCATGGCTCCAGCCTGACATCTTGGAGGGCTGGGGACATGAGGGGCAGGAATCATGACACCATCCTTGTCGCAAAATGTTATACAATTCTGCAATTGCCTCGGAACAAGAATGACACTTATCCTCAATCCGTGTTTGTAGAACATTGCCCAGCACTCGGAATTGACCTGCCTCTTTATTACCCATATCTGACATCGCATCTGCCACTAGTGAACAACATGCAGTGGTAGGTCATAACATCCCCTTTATATTTTTAGACATCTAGTAATTCGAAACTCCGAAGAAGGGGCATCCATTAAAACAATAATTGATTCTGAGCATCCGAATACTCTGAAAAAAAAACATGTAGTAGGTAATATTGGTAAAATACTGTCCTCCATGCCATACATACAATCTCGCCTTTCTGTCATCATTTTACAAGGACTTGTCAGCATTCTATGTGATACCACGCAGGCTCCTATTACGTAAGTTTCTAAGGTCCCAAAAAACTCATGAATGAAGCACAAATAACACGTTTTCAATAGATGTAGAAAAGAAAGGTGCAATGGAACTGTCAGCCACTTCACAAATATCTTCTAGTTTAGTCCCATACCAAAAGGCCTTATGAACCACAGCACCCTAAAAAGAAAGATCCCTATGTTTCTTAGTTTCTCGATCCTCTACCTTCTACTCTCAACCTCATCAACCTCTTGTCATATGCTCGTTTCTAGAGGCTAGCCTGCAGTGCTTAATGGCCCGGGCAAGTTCAATGCTAGAACAAGATCGGCCCACCACCAGCCCATCACATTGCTGCTTATCCATGTCACATGTTTGGCGCTGCAGCAACTGTTGGCACAGGCTAGTAGTGGGATGGATGGGGAAGGGCACACATGGGTTGAGGAAATATAATGCTTTAAAGTTAGAAAACAATTGTAATGGTAGGTGTAGTGGTTCCGGAATTCTGGCACCCCCAGAGGAAAAAGAGTGCATTTGAACACACTTCTAAGTTCTAGCCACACTTGTTAGAAGTCTGGACCATACTTGCTGCCCTTGAGGTGATAATGCATTTGATAAAATGGTTGCAAACCTATGGCTGCTATCTTATTTGTCAATGTAGTAAAATGCCCCCCAACCCCTCCCACCGCCCAGTTTCCCAAATGGCTCTGAGTGGAGCTGGGGTCTCCTGTGAGAGTATCTTTCTGTTTTGACGTACACTAGGAAAAATAATAGACTGTCTGTAGTTAAAACATTATGTTTGATTGAATGAAAGTTAACAGATGTTGCAGTAATTACAAATCTGAGACATCCTCAAAAACATTTATTTAACCTCACACTGATTGAAGAATAAATAAACACACTAAGAATAAATAAACGCATTGAATATAGAACAGACCCAAATAAGTACTTGGTGCCATGTTTGGCTTTCATTTTAAACTTAGAAAAGGAGGCAGAGTAGGAATTGAATCTATGGGCCTCATTACACGGTAGGCGGTAAACCATGGCGCTATTAGTGCCATGGTTCATGCCGGTAAAATACCGGCACCGCCTTGGTGGAAAGGGGAATTACCACCCTATTCCAAGGTTGGCGGGGCGGTAATTCCCCCTTCCACCATTGTCCTTCCCCATTCCCATTTTTGCCCCATAGGGCTCTATGGGAATGGGGAAGGCGCTAATTACGGTACCGCAAATTGCGGTACCGTAATTAGCTCCACTGGTCCCTTTGCGGGTTGGTTTTTAACGCCTGCAAAAAGCAGGCGTTAAATTCCCCAACCCGCAAAGGGACCTCGTAGTAAGGCGTTAAGGATTTACCGGTACCAGTAAAATACCAGTACCGGTAAACCCTTACCGCCTACCGTGTAATGAAGCCCTATATCAAATAAATAGACTGTCAGATGGTATATAAATGTTGTGTTTGTTTGAAGAAATTCAAATTCTGCCAGCCACAGCATTTAGCATAAAATGACAAAATATTCTGTATAACATTTCACAAAATGCCATGGTACCTCCAGTTAAAGATTCTATCACAACTTTGCCAACAGCTGGTTGGGGTTACCATGGCTAAACTGTCATAGTCAAGTGCAAATGGCTATATATGAACAAAACAAACAAATGCAAATAACAGTTACTAAATAAAGTACACATAAATAATATATTTAATAATTACAAGTGCACTAGTGTGTAGTAATGAGCAACCCACTTTGAGGTACGTTTTCAAATCACTTGATCCTTTTACCCTTCCTACAGACCACACATTTGCATGATACCCATCGCGCCCATATCCCACACGATGTATTATTTTCCCTACATAACCTACTTCCTTCCACGCATGCAATCCTCTTTCCCCAGCCCATTTAGCAAAATACCCTTTTTCGCTTACGTGAACATTATGGCCATTTGCCAATCTAACGGTGGGTGAAATCAAGAGCAGTGTCGGCAAACTTCGAGACATGAGCTGTAAAACATTGATACATTTAAACATCAATCAATGTTTTCAACCAGCCTGCGCATCTCTCCTCTTCACCCATACTTTTGTGCCATAGCAACAGGATCTGCATACACACACAGTCCCTATCAGATGCCCAATGTGGAGAGTCTACACTTTGTGGCATTGTCTCACAGTGCTCCCGCCGCTCCCCTCGCCTCATGCCCCTGTGCCCACTTTATTCCACTAACTGCACACTGTCCCAGCCGGGTCACTGAGTCACTGGGTCGAGTCACAGACCGTGTGCCCAGGATGTGCCATCTGCCAGGCAGTTCGTGAGGCAATCACACCCTGCATTGTCCCTGCAGTCGCAACTTAAGCCACATATTAACACACATGCACAAAGACTCTTAACCCTAACCCCCGGATAGATTAATGGGGACAGATGATGGCTTTTTTGGCGTTTGGCAGGTATACTGAAAAACCGGAAGCTCCTTTCTGTCTGTAGCAGATAAGGGATGTTTGAAATGCCATTGACCCATAATATTACAAATGCCAAGTTTCTGAAAAATAAACACCTGATCTACACTGGCAAAACTGTCGACCAGTCGCACATTTGAGGATTACATCATCAGCTCTGATTCAGAAGAAGAGGATTCTAACACAGATACTGGGACATGCATCTTAGGGCACTAACGCGGACAAAGTCTACGGTATTAAAGGCAGGCACCTATCCTGACATGGACACTGCCCGTGGCACCTGACACCAGCACTGGGTCAATCACAAACCACTCCACCCTCACCCCCACATCCGTCGCATCCATCTGCAAGACTGAACAAACCTATGACCGTAATTCGCACCAAGAGGTCAGGTAAATGGCATATGTTCTGTTTTTGAAAATACCACCCAAAGGTTCTCCTTCTGGGATATCCAATTGTTCTGTAGTGTCTTTGGTTATCTTTTCATGTCTATTTGCAAACCTTTTGGAATGCATGATCCTTTTAAGCGTGTAGTCCATTCACATGCAGATGGCTCAAAGATGCTAATGTGTTCAGCAAGGAAGGAAGCCTGTGAGTATAAAGACCTTGTCTGGGGTTGGAAATGAGTCATTCTGTTTTATAGTAATGGTACCAAAAATGGTACCAAAAATGTTTGGTTACATTTGTAAACTTGGCCCAAAGAAATGGCTTACTGTATTTGTGGTGGGCATGCAGAAGTTAGATGCCCCAAATAAATGTGTGCATTCCATATGTGATGCAGCAGCCCTGGCCAACCGGCTCTTGTTGATCAGCAACCCTCCCCCTCTGATATTAGAGACAAGGGCCCTCATTACTAGTCAGCCGGTCCGGAAATAACGGTGGAGGTAAACCCGCCGCCACCGTTGTTTCCGGACCGGTTGATCTCGAGTTCTGCAGACGGGAGGTGTCACTCCCACCAGGTTTGAACTGGCAGATTTAACACCACCTGCCTGCAAGCGGATGTGGAAACACCAGCATGGTGCCAGTGTTTCCACCTCCCCATTCCCATGGAGTCCTATGGGACTCCAATGAAATGGGGATTTACCGAATTCCGCCTCCGGAATTCCCTGGAATTCAACCGGCAAAACAAAAGCAGATTGGAAAAAGTAACAACGCCATTAGGATCCCGGATATAAAAACCCCGGAATACTAATGGCAATAAACCCCTCACCAGCAGGCCATTACTGCCTAATGGTAATGCCCCTGGGGCCTCCACGAAGGCCATCGCTAACTGTATGCCCCGGGGGCATTACCTTATGCACTAATGGCCTGCCGGCTCGGGGCTCATTGCCACAGTAAAGGTACTGCTGACTGACATTGAGTGTGTTACAGTCCTCTGGGAATCATGACAAAGGATGGTAATGTGTTATTATGTATAACCAGACCTCACTTTTTGAAGAAGGCATCATTTGCCAAGGCTAGAGTATCTGGTTTCCTCATGAAGAAATGTAGAAGCTGCATGTTAAGTTGGGAGAAAAATAACTCTATAATGAACAGATCACATATCTTTTAAATTCTCAGGACCAGCTGTTTGTAATGAAGCCAATCTGATGGGTCCTTCCAATGATGAGAACAGCAACCTGCTTCTTGATTGTGGATTCCACGTACAAATTCTGCCTGAATGTTCAAGTGTCGGGCAAGCAAAATTCCCAGCGGGCTATTGCTGATTTTGTCAGATTCTTGGATTTCCTACTTCTTTCATATAGCTGAATGCTGGCATTTTGGCCATTCTCCTAACCTACAAGAATCTTCAAACGGTTGATGTACAAAAATAAATTCCTGTAGAGGCCATTTTCCCCCAGTGTCGTCTTGCACCTGATCTTAATGTAGTGGCATCTGATTCTTAGAGAAGGCGTGGGAATTAACTGAAAAGGCCCTGTCATTCCATGAAACTAGTTTTAGTACATGATGAACTGTTTACCCTTGCAGGGGTATATAATGCAATAGGCCTGCGAATATTTCCTGGATGGATGTCGAAAGAAGGTGTATCACTAAGGCTAAGTGTCTCAATGTCACTCTTTAGGACCTTAGTGTCTGAATAATTTCTTTCTTTATCATAATCTTGGCTCTGAGGATATCACAAAGCCTAGAAATTCGATTTTTGTGCATGCTGTGAAACGTTGATTTCTCCCAGTTTATTAGAAAACCCAAGTCTAGCAATGGGTTAATCACTTTCTGTGCAAGACCCTGAAGTCTGAAATGGCCTTGCACCATTTTTTAAATGTATCAGTCATCTAATATCATGTTCTCGTAATAACCCAATTGCAGTACAAAATAGTTTTTGAAAGCACCCATGGGCCAAAGACAGCCCGAAAAGCAATTGAACAATATTGCATTGCTAAAGTAACCCTATAAAGTGTCTGTAATCTCAATGTATGCAGCTGTTTTGATTGAACAAATGAAAATACAAAGATTGTCAGTAAGGTGTAGAGGTATTGTGGCGGCTCTGCAAAGTTGAAGCAAAAGAAAGGGAATTGCAAAGTCAAGCATAAAGTAACAAACAAAGTGAAGAGACAGTGTAATATAAAATAAAGAGACTGGAAACATGAACAAACATGTCATCAGTCAATGCAGGAGGAGACATACATTTGTCACAAGGTACATCTCAGGTTACCTCTGAAACATCCATGTCAACGAATCTTTTAAACTACCCGCACCGTCCAAATCCTTTCAATTTATAGCCACAGGAAAACCAAGGTCAAAGGTGGCAAGAATGGATTGAGGAATTTGAGGAATTATTAAGAGCAGTGGGAGACCAAAATGCCACAAATAAATTAGGCATTTTTATAAACCTAGTGGGGAAAGAAATGAAGAGCATCATCAAAACAATAGCATCTGAGGAGAGAATAATATATCAGTTATTGGTGACAGCAATTAGTGCCCGGTTAATAATCCCACCCAACAGGGATTATGAAAGATATTTATTCAATCAATGTACACGTAGCCCATATGAGACTATAGCTCAATTTGTGCTGCGACAGCAGAAAAAAGCGACATTCTGCGAGTTTACAAATTTTCGTGATGATGAGGCAATAAGGTTAAGGGTCGTTGAAGGGTGCTTGTCATCTCAATTCAGAAAGCATCTGCTAAAAAAACCCTGTCGTTAAAAGAAGTATTGGAGCTTGCAAGAATCTATGAAAGGGTGGACACACCCGTGGCAAATATTGAAAACCCAAAGAGAATGGGCACCATTGCTACTGTAAATCAAAACACACAATGACAAAGAAGATATGCTGGTCTGACACCGGGATCAGTCCGCAAAGGTGTGGGGGAGAGACAATGGGGGTCATTATGACCCTGGGGGTAGGGGGTTAACAGCACCGGTAAGGGTGCCGGTGCCGTTAACCTCCTACCACCCTATTACGAGGTCACTTAGCGGGTCCCACCAGGACCGGCTGGTTTTACCAGCATGTTTTAGCGGGACCCGTTAAGGGACCATGGAGCTAATAACGGGCCCGCAAATTGCTATTAGCTCCTTCCCCATTCCCATTGAGCCCTATGGGGGCTCGAACGGGAATGGGGAATGGTTTTCTGAATGGGGACTTACCGGGTCCTCCAGGGTTGGAATGACCCGGTAAGTGCTCATTCAGTGAACCCGGACATGGGTTTGGAGGCAGCCATGGTGCTATTTGCACCATAGCTACCTCCAAACTCGTAATGACCCCCAATGGTACAGATGTGTATTTGAATTTCCACACAGGGGTCCATGCCCTGCCTTAGTTCAATTGTGCCTACGATGTGGACAGGAGAATCATTTTCAGATGATGTGTTGAAAAAGAATGACGCTGCCAACAAACCGTTAGAATACACAGATGATATCAAGTATATTTGTATTTGTTTATTTGTAGGAGATATGATGGTCAGATAAATTTTGGGGGACGAACATACCCAGAAAGAGATGTGATAAGACCCAATGTGCTGTCAAAGACAAATCAACAAGGGACTCAACCGGGATTTGTCAGAGCTATAGACAATTTACAGATAGAAGCAACAGAACAGGGTGGTCAAGAACACAGTCAAACCATGGGATCATGTCATATTCAGGGCCAAGAAGAAATACAGTATGGAGACCCTTATGAAAATCCACCCATCCCTGTTAGGAAGAAGAATTGACAAGAGATCATTTTCAAGAATATGATAGGTATAGCAAAGAATACGTGAGGTTAATATATGACACAGCAGATGGTAAAGCAGCCATAAAAGTAACAGTGAGTTTGTGTGGACAAGACATACGATTTTTAGTAGATACTGGTGCAACAGTAAGGGCCTCATTACACGGAAGGCGGTGAACCATGGCACTAATAGCGCCATGGTTCATGCCGGTAAAATACCAGCACCGCCTTGGTGGAAAGGGGAATTACCACCCCATTCCAAGGATGGTGGGGCGGTAATTCCCCCTTCCACCATTGCCCTTCCCCATTCCCATTTTTGCCCCATAGGGCTCTATGGGAATGGGGAAGGCGCTAATTACGGTACCGCAAATTGCGGTACCGTAATTAGCTCCACTGGTCCCTTTGCGGGTTGGTTTTTAACGCCTGCAAAAAGCAGGCGTTAAATTCCCCAACCCGCAAAGGGACCTCGTAGTAAGGCGGTAAGGATTTACCGGTAAAATACCGGTACCGGTAAACCCTTACCGCCTACCGTGTAATGAGGCCCTAAATGTCATGAGTGAGGAGGAGTATGAAAGGATTGCTGATCAATATCCCCTACAGTCATCAATAGCCCACATTTTTTAACGGGGAGCAAAACAGCCACTGTTGTCTAAAGAGCAATTTCAGTGTGATCTGATTAATGAAGGACACTGTGTACCAATTAATATGCACGTCATAAAGACGTCTTTGTGGGTATATGCTTCTACGTTCACCTGGCCTCTGTGGAGACGTTGGGGCACGGTTGGACCCCTCCCTCGACTTGGCTCCCTTGGATAGACTCTCTCCCTCCGCTGCTGCTGAGCCTGCTGTTCTGGACGCTGGTATTGCCCCTGAGAGAAGATGAGAGGCAATGAGAATGGTGTGGTGGTGTCGTGAATTCCCTCAACCCTCTTGTGCCAAAATGAAGTGCACAAGCGTTTTCCCATGCAAGCTCACCTGTGGTTTTGTAACGCTGAGCTCTCCGAGTTGACCTAGTTTCTTCACTAGTCCATGGAAGTGGTGATCCAGACTAGCTGCAACCAATCCACTAAGAAGGTAAGTCTTTTGGTTATGGTTAATGTTTGTTTTCTTATAATGTCTTTTGCCTTGACTATTAATAGTAATTCTTGCAATGTCTTATCTCTTCCACAATAGGTGTGAAGATGGCCAATCAGAGTCGTGGAGCGAGTCTAGCAATTCCCTTGAGGATGATGGAGCTCCCTAATTAGCTGGTAAATTGGCCTTTATAATGGAACTCTAGACTCAGGTATGGCGCGGCCAAGCATTCGTTATTTATATGGTTTCTAACCTTTTGTGCTCTTTTTCCCTTGCAGGAGAAGACTGGAGGTGTAGAGCGGAGTTTGAAGGCTTGGGAGCAGCTCTGCAGCTGCAGGATGAAGGTACCGCAAAGATGAAGAAAGGAAGTGGAGCTCCGCTTTGCTGGACGCCCGGATCAGGTGAGGAAAGGCTCCAACTCCGATAGCGATGGGATGCAGGTAAGATGTGCGCCCAGCGATGGAGCGGCTGGAATCAGATAAGGAGCACCTTCAGCGATGGAGTAGCTGGATTCAGGTAAGAGGTGCCATCAGTGATGGAGTAGCTGGAATCAGATGAGATACGCCTTCAGTGATGGAGTAGCTGGATTCAGGTTAGAGGTGCCTTCAGCGATTGAGTAGCTGGAATCACTGAAGATACGCCTTCAGCGATTGAGTAGCTGGAATCAGGTAAGGTGTGCCTTCAGCGATGGAGTTGCAGGAATCTGGTAAGATGCATCTTCCGCAATGAAGTAGCAGGATCCAGGTAAAATGGTCTTCAGTGATGGAGCAGCTGGAATCAATTGATGCACGACAAGATGAAGAACAGGTAAGGACAGCGGGAAGCATTACGCTGCTGAAAGCAGAAAATGCAAAGCAGAGGCATGTGGGTGGGTTGGCTTTAAATAGGCTGGCCCTGGCCCCTCCCTTCGGCCCCGCCTTGTGGCTCCACCTTGCCCCTCCCAGGGACTCTTGCACATGCCTTCTCATGATAGTCTATGGCCACGCCCGGCCCTGATGCACGTGCCCTAGGCACAGAGTGTGCAAAGCAAACTTTTCCATGAGCCTGGTGCCAGAGGCGTCAGGACTGGGTCGATTTGGACCCTGGGGGTGAGGAAGGCCTGGACCCTTGTCCAATGGCCATGACAGCACTCCCCCGCAAGGCCCCTCTCATGGGCGTTCCTCTCCCCAGTCCAGGTTTGGTGGGGTTGTTATGGTGAAACCTCCTGATTAGTCGAGGTGCATGAACAAATTCCACAGGTTCCCAAGTGCGATCTTGAGGTCCATAACCCTCCCAATCGATTAAATAGTACAGTTTTGATGGTGCTATTTTAGAATCCAGGATGTCTTTAACCTCGTACTCCAGTTCTCCTTCGATAACTTCAGGCTCAGGTGGTTTTTTGATCCTAGTCTCAGGCTTCAAGAGGGAAATGTGAAATGCTGGATGAATTTGCATATTGGCAGGTAAATCTAGTTTTACTGCCGCCGGGTTGATGATGGCCTTGATGGGATAAGGTCTGAGATATCTGGGACGAAAGACCTGAGGTCCTTTTAATGGTTTATTTCTGGCAGCCAACCATGCTTTGTCCCCAATTTGAAAATGTGGCGCGTCGCTTCCCATCTATGCCTGTCAGAAAACTCTTTTGTTGTTCCTCGGCTTTAGTTAAATTCTTGGTTGCTTGCTTAATAGTTTGAGTAATAGTCTTATGTAGAGAGGTGATTGCCGGCATTTTTAGCTCGTCAAGTGGGTCAAAGGAGGACGTCCGTGGATGCTGACCATTCATGATATAGAATGGGGTTTGTCCAGTACTGGTGTGGATATTATTGTATGCAAATTCAGTTAACCAAAGAACATCCTTCCAGGATACTTCCATCTGCGGCAGCATGCATCTCAGGTATTGCTCTAACTTCTGATTAGTCCTCTCAGTTTGACCATCGGTTTGGGGATGGTGACTGGTGGACAGGCGAAGATCGATCTGCGCTATCTTGCAACAACTCCTCCAGAAGGCTGAGACAAATTGCGTTCCTCAATCAAAAATCAGTACCGAAGGGAAACCATGTAATTTGGTTACTTGTTCTAGGAATACAGTAGCCAGAGTTCCAGCAGTAGGAAGTCCTTTTAGTGGAATAAAGTGTGCCATCTTGTAGAATAAATCTACCACCACTAAAATTGTGTTGAAGCCATTGCAGGGAGGTAATTCTGTGATGAAGTCCCTGGATAACGTATGCCAAGGAACTGGTGGTATAGCCAGAGGATGCAATAATCCTGTGGGACTTGACTTTTGGGATTTCTGTTGTGCACAAACTCCTCAGGTTGCAATGAATTGGGCCACGTCCTTTCTGTAGGTTGGCCACCAATAATTCTTCCTGATTTTTACTTGTGTCTTCGTAATCCTGGGATGTCTCTCCACTAATGACTCGTGGTAATTTGCTATAATCCTATTTTGAGTTTCTTTGTCTCTAATATATAGTCTCCCCTGGAAATAGGGTAAATTATCCGTGATGGAGTACTGGTCTCCCTTGTCTAACCATTCTTGTTGGGCGGTTTGGTCCATTTGAGACTGGACGTCGACCTTCAAATCTTCCCAGCAGGCGGTTACTGCGATCTTATTTTGGATTCGCTCTTCCGGAATGATGGGTACTGGTTCTGATGGTATAAAAGTGTCTTTGTCTTCTCCCATTTGCGACAGAGCATCTGCTTTTCCGTTACGCACTCATGCTCGGTATGTGATCACAAAATCGTACTCCGCAAAGAAAAGAGCCCAGCGAAGCTGATGAGAAGATTGGGCCTTGGCAGTTTTTAAATATTGCAAATTTCGGTGATCTGTGATAACGGTGACAGTATGTCTAGCCCCCAGGAGGTAGTGTCTCCAGGTTTTAAGGGCTCTTTTGATCGCCAATAATTCTTTGTCTGTTATGGCATAGTTCATTTCTGGTGCTGTAAACGTATGGGACCAAAATGCTATGGGATGTAACTGCCCCGTGTCCGGGTCCCTTTGTGATAATACCGCCTCCATGGCCACACTGGAGGCATCGGTCTCAACTACATAGGGCATATCGGGACGAGGATGCCCAAGAATGGGTGCTGAAGTGAAAGCCAATTTCAATTCCTGGAAGGGCTTTTCGGCGTCGGGAGTCAAAGAAAACATTTTATTCTTTCTTAATAAAGAAGTGATAGGATGAAGGATTTGAGAAAATCCCGGGATGAATCGGCGGTAGAAATTGGCAAACTCGAGTACGCTCTGTTGGGGATGGCCACTGAAGAATAGCTTCCATCTTACGAGTGTGCATGTGCACCCCTCATGGGGTAAGCATGAAGCCCAAGAACTCGACTTTCGTGACATGGAAAAAACATTTTTCCAATTTGGCAAACAGCCGATGCTTACGGGAGTTTTTCCAGAATGGCCCTTACGTGGCCCAGGTGATCTTCCTTGGATGCTGATAGATGAGGATGTCGTCGATGTAGACAAGGACACAGACGTCCAGCAGGTTGTGTAGTACATTGTTCATAAATAACTGGAATGCTGCTGGTGCGTTCCATAACCCAAAGGGCATGACCTGGTACTCGAAAAGTCTGTATTTGGTTTGGAATGCCATCTTCCATTCGTCGCCTTTCTTTACCCTTACCAAATGGTAAGCTCCTCGTAGGTCCAATTTTGTATAGGTTTGAGCATTCTTTACTTGGTCAAGTAGTTCGGGAATGAGTGGCAGAGGGTATCTATTCTTCACGGTAATCTGGTTTAACGCCCTATAATCTATACAAGTTCTGAGGTCCCTTTCCTTCTTTGGCACGAAGAAGAGAGCTGAGGAGGCTGGGGACTTGGACGGGCGGATGAACCCATTAGCTAGGTACTGATCTAGATATGTCCTTAGGTGCTGATTTTCATGCTCAGTCAGAGCATAGATTCTACTGCAGGGAATTTGTGCCCCTGGGACCAGATCGATTTGGCAGTCGTAAGTTCTGTGTGGAGGCAGGGTGTTAGCTTGTTCCTTTTGGAAAATCACCCGAAAATCTTGATATTCGGAAGGTAATGAACCATAAATTCCTAGGATGGGTTGCCACTTGAGTTGTAGATTCCTCACGTCCCCATGGTAGCAGCTCTTTGCACATTCTTGAGGGAAGGTCAGCTTTCTTGTGTGCCAGTCAATCCTTGGGTTATGGGTTTCAAGCCACGGCATTCCTAGGATCATTTGGAACTGGGGGGCCCTTATAAGATCAAACGAGATGCTTTCCTGGTGACCATCCTGACATGTTAGCATTACCTTATCGGTGTGTTGAGTTACTGGCCCTGAAGACAGCTGGGAGCCATCCACGACAGTAACGTTTTCGAAGTGTGATTTTTGCTGAAGTGGAAGGCCTATCCGTGCGGCCAAATCCTGATAGATGTAATTTCTGCACCACTATCGATGTAGGCTTCTAGAGCATGTACACTTGACGGTTGTTGGTGATGGGTTATTAATACCGGGATGACCAGGTGTGAGGTCTGTACAACTTTCTTAATTCCGCTCAACAAGTGGGCCCCTACGCTTGCCGGGCATTTGAGTTTTCCGACTTCTGTTCTTTTTCTTCGTTGCCATTGTCCGTGGCACCTACCATCTTCATGGGAGGTTTAATAGGGCAATCTCACAAGAAATGTTCAGCCTTCCCGCATTATAAACAAAGTTGTCGTTGTCTCCTTTTTCCCTCTCAGCCTTGGAAATGGGAGTTCGTAATCCTCCAATTTGCATATGTTCGGTGGTTTCATGAGGCCTGGTTTGATTGTCCCAGGGGTCGCATATAAACTGATCTCCCTTCCACCTTCGTGCGGTCCATCTTTCGGTCTTGCAACCAGTAGTTCAATTGCACAGTTAGATTGATATATTCCGCACAACACTCGGGTGGATTGACCACTTGAGCTAGTACGTCTTTTCACTCACCAAGTATCCCCCGGTAAAAAAGTGTGGTCCGTTTCTCCTCAGGCCAATTAGTCTGTGCAATGAGACAGTGGAAGGTGGCAATGTAAGCCAATAAATCATGGTTTCCTTCTCTAAGAGATAGTATTTCGTTGTCTAATGCTTGTCCTTGGGTGTGCCTGGCAAACAATTTTTCCAATTCCCGTTGTTCCAAAGTTACGAAGTATTGGATCATCCTGGGTTACTAATGGCAAGGACCAGTCAGCTGCACAGCCTCCCAAATAGGAAAGTACAAAAGTCACCCATGCGCTGTCATTAGGGAAGGCTCCTGGTCAGCACAAAAAGTGGAGACGGCACTGGTTCATGAACAGAGCATATTTGTTTGGGTCGCCGAAGAAGTGTTCTGGTGGAGCCAGTGGGACTGCCCCTGGAAGTACCACTCGCACTGGTGGTGATGGTTGAGGCAAAGGAGTTGGTGCAATCCCGGGTAACGGAACTTGTCCTGCGTGTGCCTGGAGCATTTGCCTTGCCAAATCATCTGTCCATTCTTGGGCTACAATAAGGTCTCTCCTCAAGGAATTAGTCTCTTGTCTTGAGGCATTCCATAATGCTCAGGCAGAGATTCAGAGAGGTTTCGCATTCTGTTAGGCTCACCTGGTCTCTACGGGGACGTTGGGGCACTGTTGGAGCCTTCCCTCGACTTGGCTGCCTTGGATAGACTTTCTCCCCCAGCTGCTGCTGAGCCTGCTGTTCTGGATGCTGGTATTGCCCCTGAGAGAAGATGAGAGGTAATGAGAACGGTGTGGCGGTGTCGTGAATTCCCTCGACCCTCTCGTGCCAAAATGAAGTGCGCAAGTATTTCCCATGCAAGCTCACCTGTGGTTTTGTAACGCTGAGCTCTCCGTCCTGCTTCTTGTAGCAGGGGCGCGTATAGTGGACCTAGTTGCTTCATTAGTCCGTGGAAGTGGTGATCCAGACCGGCTGTGACCAATCCACTTAGAAGGTAAGTCTTTTGGTTATGATTAATGTTTGTTTTCTTATAATGTATTTTGCCTTGATTATTAATAGTCATTCTTGCAATGTCTTATCTCTTCCCCAATAGGTGTGAAGATGGCCAATCGGAGTCGTGTAGCGAGTCCAGCGATTCCCTTGAGGATGATGGAGCTCCCGAATTAGCTGGTAAGTTGGCCTTTATAATGGAACTCTAGACTCAGGTATGGCGTGGCCAAGCGTTCGTTATTTATATGGTTTCTAACCTGTTGTGTTCTTTTTCCCTTGCAGGAGAAAACTGGTGGCGTAGAGCGGAGTTTGCAGTCTCAGGAGCAGCTCTGCGGCTGCAGGAGGAAGGTACTGCGAAGATGAAGAAAGAAAGTGGAGCTCCGCGTTGCTGGACACCCGGATCAGGTGAGGAAAGGCTCTGACTCCGATAGCGATGGGATGCAGGTAAGATGCGTGCCCAGCGATGGAGTAGCTGGATGCAGGTAAGAGGCGCCATCAGCGATGGAGTAGCTGGATTCAGGTAAGAGGCGCCTTCAGCGATGGAGTAGCTGGAATCAGGTGAGATATGCCTTCAGCGATGGAGTAGCTGGATTCAGGTAAGAGGCGCCTTCAGCGAAGGAGTAGCTGGAATCAGGTAAGATACGCCTTCAGCAATGGAGTAGCGGGAATCGGGTAAGGTGTGCCTTCAGTGATGGAGTTGCCAGAATCTGGTCAAATGCGTCTTCCGCGATGAAGTAGCGGGATCCAGGTTAGATGGTCTTCAGCGATGGAGCAGCTGGAATCAAGTGGATGCACGACGAGATGAAGAACATGTAAGGGCAGCGGTAAGCGTTACGCTGCTGAAAGCAGAATAACGCGAAGCGGAGGCATGTGGGTGGGTTGGCCTTAAATAGGCTCTCCCTGGCCCCACCCTTTGGCCCCACCTTGTGGCTCCACCTTGCCCCTCCCAGGGACTCTTGCATGTGCCTTCCCATGATAGTCTATGGCCACGCCCGGCCAGAGGCAGTAGGACTGGGTCCATTTGGACCCTGGGGGTGGACCCTGGGGGTGAGGAAGGCCTGGACCCTTGTCCAATGGCCATGACAGATGCCTGCCACAGAACTGAGACTCATTGATGTGAGGTTTAAGCAGTCAGAAACAATACAGGGTATTCTGTCTCAGCATCATGATCTGAGAGTTTTGTCAGAAGAGGTGTTGAATGTGGAAAAGTTGAAGGAAACATTTCAAAAAATTATTTCAAGGAGTTGGGAAATTGAAGAAGCATGCAATACATCTACATATTGACACATCGATTGAACCTGTTCCTCAACATCTGAGGCGCATAGGATTTCATTTGCAGACGAGAGTGTCACAAGAGTTGAAGCAACTAAGTGACAACAACATCATTGAAAGAGTTGAGAGTGGTCCGACGCCTTGTCTATCTCCACTGGTAGTAGTACCCAAAGCAGGTGGACGTCTCTGTCTGTGCATGGACATGAGAGTTCCTAATACAGCGATACAGAGGGAAAGGCACCCGGGGCCCAATATTGAGGACATGATTATACATCTGAACCTAGCCACTAGATTCACCAAACTAGACCTGAATCAAGGATACCATCAGGTGATGATTGATCCAGAGTCCTGACCCATAACTACTTTCAGCATGCATGAGGGGTTGTTCAGATATAAGCGGCTCAGCTTTGGTATCTCATCTTCTGAAGAGATATTCCAGGAAACAATAAGAAGATCAAATCACCAGTAAAGAATGCATTTAATTATAGCGATGATATATTGATATATGGCATCAACCAACGTCAGCATGATGAGGCTTTGGAACAAGTATGTAGGATTTTACAGGAAAATGGGTTGACCCTCGATGGACTGAAGTGTGAAGTAAACAAGCAAAGCTTACAGTTCTTTGGACATATATTTTCAGAGAATGGAATGAGAGCGGATCCGGATAAGGTGAAAAGTATTCTAGATCTTGATGCTCCGAAAGATGTGGCTGAGTTAAGGTCCTTCTTGGGAATGGCTGGACATTGAGCACAGTATTTACCGAACTATGCAACCCTGACTGATGCACTGAGGCAGCTATTGAAGAAGGAGGTGGCATTTGTGTGGAATGAGGATTGTGTGAAAAGCTTTAAGAAAATGTATGAGGAGCTGGTCAGAGATAGGCGATTGGCATATTTCAATCCGAAATTGGAGACTGAAATCATAGTGGATGCTAGTCCTGTGGGTTTAGGGGCCATCCTGCCCCAAATAGATCTCAGAGGGACATGAATATGAAAGGCATGTTGTGGCATACGCTAGTAGGGCTCTGAGTGACATTGAACAGGAGTATTCTCATGCTGAAAAGGAAAGTTTGACTGCTGTGTGGGCCTGTGAAAAGTTTAATCATTTTGTGATTGGAAAGCCTTTTATTCTTGTTAGGGATCATCAGGCTCTTTTATCTCTGTTTGGAAATTCCAGGATCAAGATGCCTCCCTGAATTGAAAGGTGGGGCATACGTTTGCAGGAGTATGATTATAAGATTATTCATAAACCTGGAAAAGAGGCCAATCCTGTGGATTATTTGTCAAGGCACACAGAAGGATTAGCGGAGACCAAAATGCAAAGAGATGCAGAGGAGTATATATCTTATTTATCTCTTAATGCCTTGCCACCGGCAGTCACAAAGGAGAAATTTATGGAGAGAAGCAAGGCTGATCCGATGATTCAAGTAGCAGTTTGGCTCACCGAAACAGGGAAGTGGAAGTGTCTTGACATGGAACAAGGAGTGGAAGAAGGGGACATGAAAGATCTTCGACGATTGGCAAAGATGAGCAGTGAACTGTCAGCAACGGAGGAAGGAGTGCTTCTTAGAGGGAACATACTAGTGGGTCCGAAAAGTTTGAGAAAGGTTCTTGTGATGCTGGCGCATGAAGGGCACCGTGGGGTTGTGAACACAAAAAATATATATTGAGAAATCAGGTGTGGTTTCCTTGTATGGAGGTAATTGTTGAAGATACCCTGCAAAACTGTTTTGCATGCAAAGTGGTTACATCGAGTACCAATTTAACACCCCTTCAGATAGTGCCACATCCTGACGACCCATGGAATCGTGTGGCTGTTGATTTCTTTGGACCTTTGGATGAAGGAGGGTACTTGTTGGTGGCTCTAGATGAGTACTCGCGGTTTCCTTTAGTGAAGCATGTGTCGTCTACTGCATTCCATCATGTAGCAGTGGTGCTGGATGCATTATTCAGTGAGTGGGGAGTCCTTAACGTGGTCAAAACGAATAATGGGCCACTGTTTCGACGTCATGAATTTGGCAAATTTGCATCACATATGGTTTTTAAGCATCAGAAAATAACACCCTTGTGACCTCAAGCCAACAGTATGGTTGAGAAATGTATGAGTACCTTAAAGAGAATTCATCAGAAGGCAATTGTGGATAACATATCAATGCCAAAGGCTGGTTCTCAGATGTTACAAAGTTATCGTAACACTCCTCATGAGAACAGGATACTCTCCTTCAGAGTTGATGATAAAGTATAAGCCTCGTACGAGACTTCCATGTTTGGTTGATTATTCATCTGCAGAGGACAATGACATCAGAGAGAGAGATAAAGTGAAGAGGATAAAGATTAAGGAGTGGACAGATCGCAAAAAGGGAAGGCTGGAGAGAGTCACCTGCATGTGTGAGATTCTGTGCTAGTTCAACAGAGACAGCGTAAGAAATGAGATTCAAAATATTGGCCAATACTTTTGAAGATCAAAGAAGTTAAAGGATCCATGGTCACTGCTGAAGGAAATGATTGTGAGATAACAAGGAATACATAATTCTTCAGGAAAACGCCTGGAGAGCAAAATTACACTGACTTACCTTTTTTGGATGAAGATGATTTTGGAGTATACAGTAATGTTCCTGTAAATATTTGAACTTCAAGTCATGGGAATTTAGGTGATGATCCTGTGAATCTGGAGCCTGGTGGGTCAGAAGGTGGTAGGTTTTAAATAGGTATGTATTACAATACCCCTACCTAACACAACATCTACCACCACCAGAAGGGGAATTTTATGTAATTCTATAAAGGAGATAGATCCAAACTATGCACCAATTCTCTCAACCACACATCCGAGGTCCCTGATTACCCGGCACACTACGTCCGTAAAAAATAGACTGTATGTTTTGATGTATCAAAAAAAATAATATGAATTTATTCAAAACAATATATATTCATATAAAAACATAAATTGACCCAAAACACAGAACACAGTGAATCCAAAAACTAATACCTAGAACATTCATCTAAAACATCCTAACATGATTTGGCAGACAGAAAAGACACTACACTAATACATTGAACATTCTAAATGTGTTGTAAAAATGATACCCAACATGGTTCTGTTCTTCCAAATTCTCAAATGGTGAACATTCTTCAGGGGAAACTTCTGTAAAAATTGTAGACTGCTTCAACACCGTCTAAAGGGGGTAATTTGTCACATCACATAAATGGATTTCAATGCACCTAAAATACAGAAAGGGGGACCTTCAGAGAGGGGTCAAGAATTTGAAATACTAAATATACCATCTCACACTGCAGTTATAACTTCTGGAGTGTGCGGACTAGAGGCATGGCCCACATCTAAGGCACCCTACCAACAGTTCTGTAAATTAACTCAAAATTAGCTTCACTGGGAATTCTCATCAACGGCGTGCTATTGATAAACGCTCCACCACATGCATCAATTACCAGATGCATCTACTTCCACCATGGGCGCACACTGTCACCTCAATATTCAATTAGAGACACTGCAGAGAAAAAAGAAGGTGGTGGAAGTTCTAATTTGCAAGATGCGTCCTTAGAATGTCGGCCGCATAGATTGGTCCGTAAGCCGACTCGTTTAATTGAGCAAATGTAACTGCTACTGATTTGTAAGTATGAATTTAGATGATAAGTAAAGGGGGGTTGTTGTGTAGTAAGTATATGTAAGATTATTAGAATCACAAGGATAGGTGGAATATGGAATGTAGTGGGAGGAATCTAGAATGTGGAAAGGGTTGACAAGAAGTAGGGGTTTATTAATAAAAGGATGAACAAGTATACTCAAAACCCCTAATTTTGTTTCTCGCTGCCAGAATTGTTACAATTTCACAATTTGGTATCAATTTTGGTTAAAAGAAAGGCAACAGAATTGTGAAATTCGAATTTCCATGATATTAAATAACAGAATTTTACCCAACCCTTTCTTTCCTTAGAAACATCCTTCCATATTTTAAGAAACATATGGCCAAGTTAGTGTCACATATGGAAATAGTATGTTGTGTTCCTCTCATGGAAACCTAGGGCATTCCACCTTCATCTTTTTCCTATATATGTTATTTTGTTTTTGTCCTTAAAAATATTTCTGAAAAACCTGAAACTTGTTCTCAGAACTCAAATTGACGAATGGTGTCCCTCTGGAAACAAAGACTGCATTATCATAGGTTGCAATAGAAGTAGCCTGCCTAGGTTTATCAGCATTTGTGAGAGGTTGGCCAAAGGGTCAGTCAATTTGAACCTACACATTGTGGTGGATGACCTCTAGCTGGCTAACTCAGCTAAGGGAGGGTTCCATTTTATCAGCTGCATTACTTAATTGGAATTTCATGGCTGATTCCAGGGGGGCATATAGTCTTTGTAGAGTTAAAGAATTAGCTAGTTTGGCTATTATGTTAATGTTATGCTGTTCAGTATATACTTGTGTCTCCTTTTAATTAGCTGGCCGTAGTTATAATGATATGAGATGTACAGCTTATTTGCTGTTAGTTTTGTGGTATCTTTTGGTGCTCCATTTGTTTGCTTTCTTGTTTAATTTGATTATTATAAATGTTCTTCTTTTTTTCTTGTTTTTGCTTTATGTTTTATGTTATGGTGTCTTGTTTGTCCGAGCGCCTGTTCACCTAAGGGCCTATGGTGCTTTATAAATGGACAAATAAATAGAATCATCACCTGGGTCAACTTGGATACAAACTAATGGGGCTGGATATGTGGATGTTGCATAAAACTTGCACCAGAAATCCCTTGGGGAGAGTTTAGGGCATGGTCATATATTTCCTTCTTGACATGATATCTGCTATCCAGGTGTGGTATGCTGCCAACAACCTCTGCCTTAATGCCAGTAAGACTGAGGTTCTCCTCATCGGCACACCTGCTCCCTCCTTTCCTGTCACTCTCTGGCCCGCCTCTCTTGGCCCTCTTCCTTCTCCCAGCTGTGAGGCTAGAAACCTCGGGGTCTTCTTCGACTCCACTCTCTCCTTCTCTCCTCACACCTCTGACGTCTCTAAGAAGTCACATTACCAGCTGAACCTCCTCAGAGGCATTCTTCCTTTCCTCTCCTTCCCCCAGAAGCTCACTGTCTCTAGAGATCTGGTCCTCTCTAGTCTGGACAACTGCAACAGCCTCTTTCTAAAACTGCCTGCTTATACTCTCCGCCCTGTGCAAATCATCTGGAACAGGACTGCGAGACTTGTTCTTGGCCTCAAGCCCAGGGATCATATCTCTCCAGGACTGAAATCTGCACTGGCTCCCAGTGGCTGCAAAGATTAAGTTCAAAACCCTCTGCATTGTCCACAAGGCCTTCTGAGGCCTGGGGCCTCAATACCTTCAACTCTCTTTTCCTAAATATCTTCCTTCTCTAGCTCTTCGCTCATCCGCCTCCAACTCCCTCAGGCTCAGTCGCTTCTCCAAGCAACAAATTGGTGGTAGATCTCTTACTTCGGCTGGAGTCTCCCTCTCAAACAGCCTCCCTGCCTCCCTGAAAATTGAGGAGAACCATCTCCGGTTCTGGAAGCACCTCAAGACCTTCCTCTTTGCTTCTGCTTTCTCTCTTCCTCTTCCCTGCTTAACTCCTGACTGCAACTGCAATGGTCACCTGGCTACCCTCTGATCTTGGGCCCAGGTCCCCTTCCCTGCCAGCTGCACACCTGCGCTGCCTCCCGGCCAACGCCTGCACTTGGGAGCTGTTTCTGTATTCCTACAGTCCCTACCACCTTTTGACACTTGATGTCTGCACTTACTCCTGCACTTGACACTAGCTGGCTGCACTTTTACCTATTGTTTTATTTATTTTATGTATTTTTTACTGTTGATCACATGTATTGCACTCCCTCTCCCCCCGCACTTACCCTCCCCTCCTGCACTTGCGCGATTTCAGTGTCACCTGGCCTAATAAGATCGCTATCTTTGTCTTCCCTCAGTTCCCCCTACCTTGCCTTGTCGCGCCTTGAAACACTTGTGTATAGGCACGTTATGAATGCCATATCATGATATTGCACTTCTTCATCGGGGTAGGAAGGATCAAAGCTGACCCCATGCCACCTGCCATATATGCTCCTTGTAGCACCCCGGTCCTGAGATGACTGTAATGTTCATCCCGTGACTTGCCTTGCTGGCTGTCATCCAAATAACTACTCTTCTAAGAAGGTTTAATATATTGGGGCTCATTTAGAGTTTGGCGGATGCTCAAATCCACTGGCTTTCGGCTGGCAGAATGAAGGCTATTTAAGGATAACACTCCACCAGCTGGTCAGTGCACTCAGAGAATGCACTCAGAGAGACATTAATCACCCATGTTATCGTAGGTCGCACTACAGAAGTAACCATCTAAGATACATTTTTTACAATGCAATGAGTAATGTCATGCTGCTAAAAACTGTCCTACTCAATTTAATTTGAATCCAAAATTACATGATCTGTGTCTAACTATTTTCCTCCAAAGGGTCCATTGTTAGTGATGCCGTGCTTGCCGTCAATGTTGCTTGGTAAAAAAAGTATCTTTCTTCATGAGCTCTACCATCAAGTGTTAGGGGCTATGCTTTAAGGAGCTACACATGGCGGCAGAAACCCAGAAAAGATTAAAGACAGGGCCAAACTCATTGAGAAGTGTACCGGTATTCGAGCATGGCAAAAATCCTGCTTCAGAACCCTTCTGAGACTTATACCAGCACTCACTACTTGAACACAGATTTATAAATCTGTAAATAACAAACCCATTTTATGAACCTAGCTCAGTTCCAGCTACAATTATCTTTTAATGTTGGCCACAACCACCATAGATGCAGCTCCTATCTCACTAGTGAGGAAACCTTTCACATTGATGTTTTTGAAAAATAAGGAATTTTCTACATGTTTTTGAGGAATTACCAACTGGCAAGGGTGTGAAACCCCTGACTTTTTACATTTTTGTTAAATAATGAAAATATACAGGTAAATCCATCTCTGAATCAGATTCCCCATTCAAAGGGAGTATCCTCACACAAGGGTTCTGCATTTCCAAAGCCCTTTGATCAGAAGTCAGAAAGGAAGAAAGTCTGGTTAGTGTAGACAGAGGAGCTTTGTACAGTGGTGGAAGACTTCCACAATCTTGTTTCTCTCTTCCTTGCACTCTCTCCTTCGTGCCCCCTCCACTTCATCTAATTGAAGGCTTCCCCCACGCTACACAGTTCCCCTCTCTACACTAACCCAGCCCTCTTCCCTTCTCACTTGGATCAAAGGCGTTTAGAGATTTCAGCACCCTTGTGTGAGGCTACTCGCTTTGAATTGGTGTGCTCCTTTGATGCCTGGGCCAGGAAAGCTTCCTGTATAGTGGCTGTCTCTGGCGGAGGGAGTTATCCTCACAAAGAGATCAAAGAAGAGGCCCGGCCATTCAGGTTCCTGTCCTGTCATTTGGCAGGGCCAGCCTTTCTGACCAGAATACACATCACCTTCCAGAGCCGAGCTCACAGGAGCCGACACATGTGTGATATCAAATTGGATGTGGCTACAATGACCATGAGTAATGCCATGCACCATGCCTTAAATCAGGCATAGCTTATATTTAGTTTACCCTGCCACCATCTTGGGCTACTGCTTTATCATCATAGTTTTGGTGCAGGGGTGTATATTTTACATGCAGCCCCTGCAATGCAGATACATGGCTGTCACTGCAGCTGTCAGGTGGGCAACTGTGCTCTTTGAACCTGCTCTGTGCCACTGGTACCGCTGGTAGAGCAGGTGCTACAGACCAGGAGACTTATGCAGCAGGGCACAGATACACACTATGCTTATGGCATGGAACTTTTAAACAGGAATCTGATTAGCAGATTACTTTTTCAGAGATGGAATTGCCTGTATCATTTTATTAATTAATTAAAATTAAAAAGCCTGAGCTTTCACACACTTGCCAGATGGCAATTCTTTGCAATCATGTACAGATACAGCGCAATATATATGCCAAACATGTTGTATTAATAAAAACATGAACCTTGTAACATAGTTTTATTTTTATTTTTAAAGCCAAAATACTTTTCTTTTTCTTTTTTTGCAGGATGGGAGCAGCAAGAAACAAGGGTGATGATATTCCATGACTGTGGACAGAATGGTGGAATATCATAAAGGCAGAGATCCAGCACAGGGGCTTCTGGGAGATGTTGTTTTTTCTTGCTGCCAAATACTTATTTGTAGGACAGGAGCAGCAAGAAACGAGGGTTTGCTCTCCACACTGGGATATGATATACCATGACTGCAGACAGATTGGTGGAATAACATAAAGGCAGAGGGCTAGCACAGGGGTTTCTGGGAGATGTTGTTTTTTCTTGCTGCTGGAAATAACCAAGAAACCGAAAAATGTATAATAGTAGCCTTCACGCCATGAAATAAAATGCTTACCAACTATGCACACACATGCAGTCTGTTTGATTCCTTCCATATAATAGATTTCAATCTCCCAACACAATGTTCAATCATAACACATCGGCGGTATAAGCTGTCTGAACACGTTCAGTATGAACTTAAATCATAACTCAGAAACTAAAGCTACACAGTAGTATGCGTTTTATTTTGTGATATGGTCAATACCTACGTATTTGCTAAAAAAAAAAAAAAAAAGATTACACTTTAAGCTTTTTGCTAGACAGCTAGATGAACTAAATTACCAAACCAAAATCTCTCAATGCAATTTTGATGTTTTTCTTTTCTTAAAGAGACACTGGCACTTTCTAAAAATATAATTCTAGTGTATCAATTGTAACGAATTTACCCATGACAAAATAGATTCCATATAATAGGGGTAGAAATAATTAAAACTGCTAGGATCTTTTCTGTATTAAAAATACAAATATATATTTAATCGCTCCAGTCTAAAAATAAATTAAGCGATTGCATCCTAGTTCAAGTGTTAAAGTTCTGCAAAGAATGTGATCTGAGCCCAACCGAATTCCCCACCCACACCGCTTCCTTTGTACTGTATGGCTGGTTTTGGGCCCCCTGCCACCCACTAACACTCCATTAGAGTGCCCTGAAACATTCGCCTCAGAGGAGTTGCGCTTTGCAAAAACTATGCCTGAATTAATAAATAAATAAATTACATAAAGAGACTGTATGACTACACGCTGCACTATGCTTCGAGAATGCAGTCCGTTACGTGTTTCTCCCACTTGCAAATTGAAAAGTTTCTGCCATTAGCTTTAGTATATTGTGAATTAGGTGAATGTCTGTTATTCCAAAGGTTATCTTGACTGGGGTTTTTTTGTAGGTGCAATGAGTCAGAACAGCAGATGTAATGGGTTATTGTGTGAAACTGCGTTTTGACATTTGTAGGGAAAATATTTGTCAATTAGAGAGAAAATACTGAATTAGATAATGTGATGGTAGCAATTACAAAAAAAAAGAATAGTACTTAAAGGATAATTGAAATGTATATGTCGTTGTTCTGGGTGCTGCTCTGCCAGGGATGATTGCCTCTCATAAAAAGCAGTATTGCTTCCTTTTTGAGCCTCTAATTAAGGGGCATTTTCAATTACTGGTATTATTCATGTATTATGCATTGAGAATATTGTTCTTATTTAGAGTCGTTGGCAAGTGCTTCCCGAAATGTGAGCTGACTGCAAAAAAAGAATGAATTCCTTAATGTGAACAGCAAAAACAGCTGAGAAAATTGAATGTGATCCTGCTCACAGAAGCACCGATTCAAAATGAGTGAGCCTGGGAAATAGGCAGAGACAAGCAAACTCTAAGTCATGTTGCAAGCCTTTACGAACATTGGAAAATAATACATATTTTAAGGATTCTAATTCAATTAACGAGGAAGATTATGAATAAATAATCAGAAACGAGGACATGTAGTGGACAACCTTGAACACTGGGTTTCCTAGCTGTGATGAAAAACATAGGGGGTCTCATGGAAGGTGATGGGGTAAGAATAACGCGTTTTCACCGCTCCACATGATCATGTACTGTGTGGCCCCTGGACTAAAGCAGAGCCTGCTTTTTAGTGAAAGTGTGGGGCCTCATTATTAATATGTAATAACGGTGGGGCTGTTTCTGTATCCCAACAGTGCCCTACCAGCACTGGCATTTGTTTTCGGCACTTACCCTTGCATTTCTTATTTATTGTTTCTATTTATTTTTCTCTTGATCCCATGTACTACACTGCCCCCTCCCCCTTTCCCCTCACACTTCTCCTCACCCTCCCCTTCACTTGCGCAATCTCAATGTCACCTGGCCTAGTAAGATCGTTGCAGTCGTAACTTAAATGTTAAAGGTTAAAGTTCTTTTTTTAACCCTGTAAAAAGAAAAAACAAAAAAACTATGACACGAATCATAAAAACATCATGTAAACATATTTACATTCGCACAAATATCACAGCTTTAGAAATTGTAAAATAATCAGTTTAAATAATACTTCCCTCAAACAAGAGCTATGTTGCAGAAAAAAGTGAGAAATGTGACATATTGAAATGGAACATCATGCAAAGAGAAATTGCTCATTCATGTTCTATCAGTCATTAGAAGCAGATGCTAACAGGCTTCATTTATAATTAGGGATTGTATATTGTCCTAACATGAAGTTGCTCATGTTAACCTATTAGGGACTTCGATGTTAATTAATGAAAAATTGAACTGACCGGTGGAAACGATTTTTGAGATGAGCTGAAGCACCAGGAAATGTGTTTTAAATGGGCAGCAGAGCAGCCCCTAGTTTCCCTTTATCAAGGACAGTTGATAAGATATGGAAAGGGGTGGCACAGGTTTGGGGTTTCGAAATTGTAAGAGTATCATACCTAGGTTTATGGGCTGAGTGCAGACAAAGTAAAACTGGCTTCAACTCAATTCACCTGCTTCTTAAGATTGGATTTACTATCAAGGAGACAGGGGTGGTCAAATGAACTGAAGGGAAAGTCCAATCCTTTACAAACCAGCTGCACAAAAAAGCAAGGGGCCTACTTTTCAGAAGCAGCAAGAGGCCAGTTCACTCCACATCTTTATGGGGACAGAGCTTGAAGGATCCGATCAACCCACAAGAGGTCACTGCCTGGGTAAGAGAGCAAGTAGCTAATGTAATGGTTATGCTATTACTGCTCTAATCTCCTGGCCCAAAATTGGCACTTTGTCAGTTTTTTCAAATTTTGATTTGTAATACATGCTTCAATAATTTGGAGGGAAAACTAAATGAAAGAGATTAACTGTTTTGTAAACAACAAGTACACTTCTTTCAGATGCCTTCTGCCTGAGACAGTAAATTGCACATGGAGCTGAAACCTGGCACTTTGTAGTTTTTTACAAATTCAGATTTTGGACTGTGTTATTGTTTTGCGGGATTAAATAAGCCATTGTAACCCATGTTTTTTAACATATACTTTTCTTTTCGATGGTTGCATCACTAAGTGACACCATGATGTACTTTCGTTAGCTAAGCCTTCCAAAATTCCCTGTGCTTGTTACACGCGGAGATTAGTGTGATAGTGAGAATCGGCACAGCTCATAAAGACATCCTGGGCTGCCCCTTGCACTTCTTTGGCCAAGATAACTTGATCTATAAAAGCACAGAGGAAGTGTGAGAGGATTCCTTGCAGAGGAATTTAAAATGCTTTACCTGTAATGTTTTATCCATGGCTCTAGATCACTTTTAGGTTGTTCCTAGTGGACTTTCCATAGAATGGACCTTTGACAGAGATTTTAACTCTTTCCACCCAATAGGTTAGTCAGGGGTTGGTTTTCATAAACTTACATGTCCCCAGGCTCAGCAATTCACACAGCATCACAATTGTGATTTTAGAGTTTCCTTTCCCACAGTGGCTACACACACATTGTTAATTTAATGTAGGTACCTTTCATCTTTTAGAAGTGAATAGAAGAGTAGGATGCTGGGTATCTGCTCAACTACTTTATTGCTAATATAGGGAACTGTATATTGTTTGATTACATTCTTTTTAATACTCATATATTACCTCTGCAAGGTAATAAATATATGCAAATGAAAAACCAGGGAGTGAGAGCATTATTAATGTGCTTGTGTTTATGAATATTAAGAACACCACATTGCAAGTGCAAAAACATGTTTGTTTAGTGATATTGATAACATCGAATTATTGGCATACCCACAATAAAAATGAGCATTTATTCCTAGATACTCCAGAGGTACACCAATGACACTATTGCTGCACAATTGTAAGCATGTCAGGTGTTCAGGGCGAGTGGTTTCTCTTGCAGTAACTACAGAAATCCAACTGTCTGCAGGGCCTTGCATCAAGTACACTATGTTCTGCCACATCCCCTATTGGGCATTTGGAACTCTTTTGGGGAGGAGGTTAGGCTCTGGCATTCAGGTTATGATGGACATCATGACAATTGGTAGCCAATCAATCAAATAACGGTTTTGGATCCTGTGAATCCATGACAGTTGGCACTCTTTACCTTAATAGTACATCTAGGTTGCTGTGACAGCTGTCTCCCAATAAGGTTTAAGGACCTAGGTTATCATGCAGTTGGCATACTTTAAAGTTTAATGCAATTATGGATAGTCATGACATTTGGCTCCCAGTACCTAAGAAAAATCTCAAGAGTTTAAAATCTAAAACCTCTAATAAATAGCAAATGTTTCCATTAACATAAAATCAATGTTTGGTGGGGTTGTAAACTCTCCCTACTCGGTCACTGAAAAAGGGCTACTATGGTTTTCAAGCTTGACAATAAAAGAGAGAAATATATCTATAAGAGGGATACTAGAATGGCCAACCCACTACAAAATATTAACGTTCTAATACCTACTAAATGCCGTCAAGCAGTAAATAATTGGCAGTCATACAGAGGTGTTATAAATCCTAAAACAAATCGTACTATGGCAGTGGTACAAACAGGAGGTCTACATAAGAAGAGACCTTTCACATTCATGAAAACACCTGCTGCAAAACTCAGGGGTTTATTTGAAAGGTTTCCCATAAGGAAAGATGTAGACCTCATAGCCTATGGTATTCTGAAATAGCTTTAGAAAACATAGACCACTAAATCTGGTTTAGGAGTGAATTACGATATGCTGAAAATGCTTCTAGATATGAGCCCTTAACATCAGAGGGTTTCGCACTAGTCAATAGCAATCTAGTCAGATTTCACCCAAACAAAAGGCATACTGATCCCTATACTAGAAAAAAGTAGACCATTTTAAGGAGACATTTTGACACAATGAGAGTATGTGCTATAGAGATAGCAGCTAAAGGAGCTGCACCAGCACCCTGTCATGCTTGAGCTAGTGAAGAAGGGTGACTTTCATTCTCTACCCTCAATGTGCTGCTGGGTTCATGCCTTGCAAAGCAAGATGAGCTTCCCAGATGGTACTCCACTAAAATGAATCAATTTGAGGCATCATTTCCTTGGGCAACTCCACAACAAAGCCATAGATCACTAGTCATTATCTGTATTTATAGCTAAGAGGCACTCAATCAATCACAGCATTATCCAATATCCAAGGATAAATAATAAACACCCCTGTGGCCACCGCAGTGGCCGGCACAGGATTAGCCATTTCTGGGGGCAACTGTCAAGGTAGAAGGGACAATACTGTCACCTATTAAAGGGTGACCTGCTAAACTAGATTCTTTAAGGAGACTGGCTTTACTTGCTAATGAACAAGAATTTAAGCACAAATTTGCAGACATAGTACAAGCCACATATAAGTCTCTAGATAAAGACCACCTCGGCAGATGCCCAGGAGAAGGATATAGAAACAAATCAAAATACAAAAAGCAGGAGAAATAGTATCCTTTAGTACATTTGACAATGTTAGAACTACCTTCTCAAACCAAGGGAAAGGGGCAAGGCAGTGTGATACAAGCCTAGCCAATATCTAATAATATTATATAGGTGAAGTCTTTAATCTTGTAGTGTGCTCTTTTTGGAGTGTCTGAATAGGTGTCAGGGACTGGCCCAAACTACAGAGGGATTCATAGACTTTCAGAACGATACAAAAAATTCTTCACTAGGAGAGGTATCATCAATCTACAGGCATCAATCATTAAAGGAATGGGTGACACAGGAAGAGAGACCGGACACCTATGGAAATAGAACCAGAATTAGGAAATAGTTTGATATATAACTAGGCAAATGCAAATTACAAAAAAGATAAACTGGCCATATATATATAATGTTATCTGTCTCAAAGCATCAAAGATAGTAATCCTCTTTTTTGGTTTAGCTACACCCACTTCATTCAGTTCATTTACCCAGCTGTCATGGTGCCAGCCCCATGCCCTCAGATCAAGCTAACAATCTATGAATAATCATTGACAATAAACGTTCACTGCAAACTCACATATACTCGCTGGCACAAACTTCCCATCCCACTTTCTGCACCAAATTCTAAGGATGATTCTATCCTATCTCAGCATAAATTGTAAAATTGAACTTAGCAGATCATGCATCCTTTAATACCCCAATTAACATAATAGCCTCTACCTGGAGCTAAAATAAAAATCTATTTAAAAATGTATTCTAAACAAACCAAAAGGCCTGTTCTGAGAATAAGGGGCTTGGAATCATAGTTTACTAAACCTGAAAGCCCACATTGGCTCCTAGTGGAGAAACAAATTCTACAAAAAACCTATGCCTTATTTTTCACTTGTTGGGGAATTGTAGACCAACATATCTAAACTCTTACTTAAACTAATTTGGCCCTAGGAGAGTCCTGAGGCCCACACAGACAAATTATCTAAAACTGCCAAAGTTTAAGAATACGAGGCATGGAAGGGGATACCTTGCAGTGTCAGTGCCCGAATTTTTGAACAACTTCCCCCTACCTAAAAATAGAAATCAAGCCCTAGAGATTAAACAAAACATCTAAAACAATGGCTCACCAACCTCAAATCCTAAATGGAAAGCTCTCCTCCACAACAGTATGGTTTCCCCTTGCTATCCAAGACCCACAGGATGCTCAGCACTTGCCTCAAAATTAATAGCATGTTTACCGTCTCCGTATGGCTCTAGTCTTTTCTATTAACGTCAAATAATCACACTTTGGGCCTGAGAAAGGTTATCTTAAGTGAATATACGTTGTCTCCCCTTGTTTAGTAATAAAAGCAATATTAAAATCATGCCATTTGTGTATCAAGAAATTAGCAAAATGACAATTTTTGCCTCGGTGTAACCCCAATTTATCAGAATAACTAAAACCATGGGCCTATTACTTGCCTTGCCTCATTTCTTTTTATACATTCTCAGTGATTTTGTGTTTTCAATATCCCCTCCACATCTTGTCTTGTGCAGTATAATGTCTGAAATGAATGGAACATTGAACCAAGTTCATCCCTTGCACAACACTATGATAACATAAATAAAATAAAATTATAGGCTTGCAGGGGAACACACCTTTAGGAACCAAATGGTTACAAGTCATATAGGCAGAGACTACTGGGCAAGCATATAAAAGATAATCAGTGGAACTTACAGAATGAGGGGCAATTGGAGATGTACCAGGATGCAACTGTAGTGAAGTAGGTTCTCTATGCTCCAGAGGTAAGTTCGTTGCAGATTTCATTATTTAGAAAATCTACTTTAGTTACATCAATAGTCAGGATACAAGAGCTGGACCCACCAGTGCCCACCAGCCATACTATACTCTTAGGGTCAGCACAAATACTTACATTCCACTCATGATATCACACACCCTGACATCACTCATACATCTCTCAAGTATAAGATTACACATACAACAGCAAGCACAAGTAAAAGGAAACTGCACAGTATATGGATAATAAAGATGAGGCAGGAGGACATATTCATCAGCAGGAGGATGAATCAAAAAATTGAGCAATAATTTGGAGGTTGTCTTTTGCTGCCTGTTTCTCTGCAAAGGGTGACCCACTGCACAGGGTGTTTCCTCTTTCACCTCTCTCCCTGTGTTCATTAGATCCTCGCCTATAAGGCTGATGTGGTAACTGCTCAATGTTTGAGGACACAGAGTAATGTTCTTTCCTCTAATCCTAGGATGTCATCAGTTTATCCATGACTATCGTGAGTTCCTTACATCTGGCACTCCCTTCGCAGGTATTTCACTCCACTCAATGATGAACTCCACACCTCACACCACATATGACACCTGTTTCAAAGAGCCCTCATTACACTTGGGCTTCCATCTTTCAGGAATAATGTTTGTTTTCCTTTCCTTTTCCACGGAATTGCATGAACACCTGGATGTTTTCAGCACCCAGAACTGCTCCTTTATCACCTAACCTCTTGTATGGGGAAATCTTCTTGAGCTACTTTCCCAAAGTCCCCACTCTACACTTGGCAATTTCCACTTCTATGCTTTTCATGTGGCCAATCAGCTTCTGCAATTCCTCCCTGGGTATCTACATCATCACTCCACAGCGCTGCCTGGTTGGTTTCCATTGTCTATCAGGCCCCACCCCTTCCAAGGCAGGGGCTTCTAACTTGGTTGGCACTGCACTGCTAGTGTCTCTTCATCCCCCTGAGTAGTGAGTCTTCTCTGGGGGGGGTGGCCCAAGGCTGGCTCCTTCCCCTATGGCAGCTCACTGAAATTAATTTCCTTTCCTTTAGCACACCTGAATCAAATTTTGACCCTCTAAAAGACCAACTTGTCACTAGTGTAGTAAAGTAAGTTCTCCAGGCTTCAAAGGAAAGTTTTTTACAAGCTGCTTTATTTAGATTCCTTGCTTTACTTGAAACCTACTGTATGATGAAACCTAGGCCATATCTCCATATCCGACTTTTACATCTGCCTTCTCCGCACTGGACAAGGATCGCTGCAGCAGAACAACATTGAATCATATGGTACGTATACATTACACCACGTCTGTGGACAAAGGACGCAGGCACAGCCAAACATCCATGCACCATGGAATGCAGCTATGGCTATGCTCTTGCGGTCTAGCAGCGCATATAGCCATCAAACTTAAACACCTGACGTACCTCAACACCTCTGCCACTAGCATACAGCGACTGACAACTAAAAGAAATTAGGTATAGCTGGCCACACATCGACTTGTTTTCAACAATAGCACTCTATCGCCAACCTCCAACAGCGCCGGCCCATGTGCCTGACCTCTTTGGGCTGCTTAGTTGAGCCTAGCCAGCCACCTAAGTCTTAGACCGGTGAAAAATGCACACACGCAACACCTATTCTAAACTTCTTAGAACCGCACATTGACTATGGTCACCAAGGGTGTTCCAACCACAAAACGCATTGAGGCCATACAAATGGGGAAAGAGCACTATATGAATAACCAAATACAACACAATACACCAATAGTCAGGATAAACAAGCTTGACCCACCGCTGCCCATCACCCACGCTACCTTCTTCCAACTGACCTGGGTGGAACCTTAGGGTCAGCACAAATTCTAACATTCCACATGTATTCATCCATTGCACTCATGGCATCATACACCCTGACAGACAGGATAAACAAGCTTGACCCGCCGCTACCCATCACCCACGCTACCTTCTTCCAACTGACCTGGGTGGAAACATAGGGTCAGCACAAATTCTACCATTCCACATGCATTCATCCATTCCACTCATGGCATCATACATCCTGACAGCACTCATACCTCCCTCATACCAAACATAAGATTACACATACAACTGCAAGCAGAAGTAAAAGGAAACTGCACAGTATATGCATAATACAGATGAAGCAGTAGGACATATTCATCAGCAGGAGGACGAAGCAGAGCATTGAGCAATCATTTGGAATCAAAAGGCAATGGAGGAGAAGCAGGAGGAAACCTGCAGAAAATACACAAGAGGAATTTAAGGATAACTACAATGGAGAGGGCACGAAAGGAATGAAGGGGCGTGCAAAGAAAGAGCTTGAGCATGAACTCAAGAGGTCTGATTGTCATGCAAAGACTCAGCGACTTTGCCACACCTAGTTAGTAATTGTATCTCCCTATGTGGAAGAATAGATCCGGCGTCTCGAAATAGTAAGTGCAAAGGGCTTCAGTATAAGTTTGACAGTGTGGTAACAAGTGTCATTATTCTGAGTTTGGATGTTAAGTGGAGGATTCTACCTTACCTCCAAAAATATGCAGGATGACTGCAGCAGAATTACCTATGGACTCCAACAATGGGGATTTGCACTGTCTTGCCACCACTCGGAATCCCTTGGTAAGCCCACACAACTAATTCAATGGATTTAGTGCCGAATTACTGCCTAACTCATAAGGAGGCCCAATGGCTTTCACTTTCTATGTGCAATCTTGCAATTGTCTGTGTCGAGTACTTCCTGAGATTCTGAAGACACCCAAACAGCAACTAAAATGTGCGTGATCCATGAGCACAACATATGACTGCTGAAAAGATAGTGAGAACAAGGTATGGTGTTTTACTGTTGTAATGTCCTCTCTGGCTTGCTGAAGGTGAAATCTATCTCTTCAACAATATTCTAGCATCTGCAATTGGTCTGTTGGGAGTTCTTTATTTTTGTCTTGTGTACCTGTTTTATCCTCTATTTTGGAATGGTGCATGGATTGCTGCATCATTCTAGTGCTTCATGCACATATCTCTGACATCTTGGGAATCAAAGGTGTGGTAGTGGCCTGTATCACATATATTTACTAGCTGAACTACTCGGCTTCACTCGGGATTTCAATTCTCAGATTTTTAAATCTCTGATTGGTAAATCTCACTTCAGTTTCTTTAGCAGTTTCATTGCTCCTTGTTTTAGCAGCACAAATTCTCAGATCAGTAAGTCTTGCTTGAGTTTCTTCAGAAGTTTCATACCTTCGTTGTTCAGCAGCACTAATTCTCTTAACAGCAAGTTGTGTTTCAGTTTCTTCAGCAGTTTTGTTGCTTTTTTTAGCAGCTCAAATTCTCTGATTAGTAAGTCTTGCTGCAGGTTCTTCAGCACTTTCATTGTTCTGTCTGAAAGCATGTTGAATTCTATCATCTATATGGTCTTGAGATCTTCCTTCTTCAGAATGTTGATCATGTTTCAGCTTTCAATGCTTTGTTATGATTTGGGTGGGAATAAATACTGCTCTGTTTTTTCGTGGCATTTCTGTAAAAATATATTTTTAGGATTAAAGCATTAATGAAAAGAGATAATACAGAAGAAAGGAGTATTTTTGTTTAGCATGGAATCTGATTCAAACCAACTGATTCAACTATGCATCTTCAAATTATAGCAGAATTCCATTTGGTGCCATAAGGTTGAAGTACTTGTCCTTTACAAAATTTTGTGATAGAAATTAATCAGGTGTTGAACATGTTTCAGCTTCGATGCACGATGATGAGGACTTTCTACAAATGGCCTGTAGATGGCGGTATAACACCACAAAATGTAATGCTGAAAAACAAAGCCGAAAAAACAAAAAGATTAATTATCTCAGGAATGGGATTCCCAATCGAGCCAAAATTAAAGAATATTCCATTTAAAATTCTTGACACCAGACCTCACCGTTAATGAGGATTTACATCCGCAAGAACGCCACATACAAACCCACAAACCCACAAACAAACATTACTTTGTTTTACATATGTAGATCAGTATAGGTCCTCCCATCACTTCAGAGTTTCAGTTGGATGGGCATTGTTGGAAAATTGCTTGTTTACTCTCTTCCAATGATACCACAGACTCTGGATCCTCCTCCCGGTCAACACAAGATTTGTTTCTTTGATTCTTGAGGAAGGAGTTCAAGACACTTCTCTTCAAGGGATTGCTCCTCCCTAATACCTCCACACACACTCCCCAACTAACTTGAGAGTGGGCGATCTTCTCCCCTCTGTCTCTTCCTCTGGTTACTTGAAGATACCTTGCTGCCAATTTTCCCACCCTCCCCATCCCTGTTATTAGCTTCCCTCTCCCTTATATCGCTATTTCCCTCACTGTGTACTTCCCCCTATGACTTATAAAGCACTTTGTTGCTTGCTGAAGCTATTCCCGTGCTCAAAACATACCCTAGCAGTAATACAAAATAAAACAATTTAACAATAAATTAACAATAATTATGATAATAAGTTCATACATTTTCCTTGTTGACATAGTTCCTTTTTGGCATGTGGGTTTATAGTTTTACAGTATGGATTTCCCTGTAGAGGTTTTACGGTGACTTTGATTGATTGTTGTTCTATCAGTCTTTTTACCTGCCTATATTGGCTGTGGGAATGGGTGTTTCCAAATAGATAATGGTTCTTGCAGGCTGAAGAATAAGTATGAAAAGTGTATGCTCTGAATACTACTGGTACACTTCATTAAACTACTTATCTCCTTCACGTGTGCCAAAAACAACTGCACGCTATTGAGAAATGGCAAAGCAGACAGGGTGTCTGCGCATTTTAAAGCACATCGCAAATTCACAAATGGATGTGATTTAAAATGTACATAAATCAATCCCAATCCCCAGTGCCTATTTGAAGAGAAGATGGGGGTGTGCAATGCATGACAGGGTCATGTCTGACATTTTCATGCATTTATTTTTAAGTGAACAGCAGCGAAATGAACCGCTGATGTCCCGCTCATATTTATATCCCTTAAGCAGGGATAGAAATATTTTTTTTCATTTTTGGTGATGTTTGTACATGATGAGTCAGAAGAGACTGTCAAAGTGAAATGTGCTTTCAGCACCCACACAGGTGTTGGAAGCCTGTTATACATTAGTGCTGCGTTAATGCTTGTTACTCTAATGCATGAAAGAGGCTGACAAATGCATCATTTGCATTGGCCCACAGCCAACAGAAAAAAAACAAGGAGACCTGTCCATTTCTTAAAGTGACACATGTATGAAATCGATTAATCTGCATTCTTTTACTTGCAAACTGCACAAAAAATAGTTTGTCATTTGTCCACCTGTTGGAGGCCGCTCCTTTAAAAGATTGCCTTTTTATGGCTGCTTCAGAGCAGCCTCCAATGAGGGAGTTGCGTAGGTGTCCCCCACTCTCCTTGTTCGGAATTATGGGCTTTGTGAGTTGCAAGGGTGTCCCCCGCTTCCATGACATTGGAAGCACGGGACAATAAAGTGAAAAAAAGAAAAAGAAAAAGACAGATGAAAGGACCCTGCGCCACCAGCTCTGACCCACGTTAGTGGGAGGGAACTGAAACTGCAGGGAAAGAGGGGAGTCGGCCCACACACTGAAGTGTGCCGCCAAAAAGGTTAATAGGGGGAAAGTGGTAGGGGGATGCAGGATGCCAGGGAAAGTGATTTATGTGATCATTACGCAACCCGATTTTGGAGTTTGATATTTTCAGATTTGCAATTTCGTGCTGCGAAGTAATCAAGTAGATCTGTGCTGTCAGGGATCCCTAGGGTCCCTTTAGCAATCTTATTTTGGGATCACTGCTTTGTCTCTGGACTTACCAGCACAGGAGTGGTCATCTCACTTTTATAACTTAGAAGTCATCTTACATGGAGTGCTGTGGTGACACTTTGTGTCCACTTCTCTTTGTTCTAAGTAGCCTTTTTGCTACTTTCCAGACATCCTCTGAACAGGTTGTTGGCAGTTGTTTTTTTTTTCCAGATGCATTATCTCAGGCTGTCTTTTTACCTGTGATAATGCACATGAGGGGACCATATACTGACTATGGCCTCGCTACATGTTTTAAGTCTTGTTCAACGTGGCCTGTTCTTTGTTGGCCATCCTTTTATCTTGCATGCAGGGGAGGATCCCCTTTCTTCGTGAACATAGGCTTCATGAAAGTATATAAATATGTTCAAGTTATCTGTGCCCATACATGTCTATGGAGACTGTGTCATTATATGCCATTATTACCATGTAAGAATATACTACTGTTGCCTTTATCAGTACCAAATGCCATGACACAGTAAGAAAATCTGTCCAGATTGGACCCACCAATGTCAGCCAGTACCATGTAGGAAGACTCATCATGCTGCTGTCACCCTTGATGCCCAGTAAAAAATGCCATCCCACAGCAAAGAAATATGTCCAGACTGATTACACCAATGTGGGCCAGTATCACGTATGAACACTCCTTATGCTGCCTTCACCCTTGATGACTAGTAGAACATGCCATGCCATAGTAAAGCAACATGCCCATAGTGGCCCCACCTGTGTGGGCCAGTACCAGTAGGAGCTCTAATTATGCTGCCTCACCCCTTGTTGCTCAGTAAAGGAAATGCCATGCCACTGTAAATATTTGTCCAACCTGGACTCACCAATTTGAGCACACCAGTTTGGACAAATATTCACCTCACCATTATATACTGGCGCCTTCCTACCATCCTCCTCTTCCTCACCTGAAGCTGGCAGAGATGCATCCACAGCATCAATGATCATTCATACAACGTTCATTCTTCAACATTTAGGATCATTCATACAAGATTAATTCTTCATTCACTCTCACATTCACACACACACACACACATCAGCATTTATATGGCTTTATTCATTCTTCATTCACTCTCCATTCACACACAGCCATGAGCATTCTTAAGCATTCATTCTTTATTCCCTCTGACATTTACAGACACTTGTCAGTATTCAGCCAGAATCATTCATTCTTCATTCACTCTCACATTCATACAGATGCATCAGCATCATTTATTCTTCATTCACTTTCATATTAAAACACATCTCAGCATCGACAGTGCATCACTCATTCTCCATTCACTCTCCATTCACACACATTCATCAGCATTCATACAGCATTCATTCTTCATTCACTCTCAGATTCACACACCCATCAGCATTCATACAGCATCATTCATTGTTTATTGACTCTCAAATTACACCCACATCCCTTTTCCTTGTCCCAGTACTTTCTTGTGAGATAACCTTACCTCACAGGTAAGTACTGGAATGAGGAAGACTAGTACTAGCAGTTAATAGTGAAGTATGTTTACCTCACATGCATGTACTCGGACAAGGAAGTGTAGAACAAGGAGTACATAAGATTTCTGGTAAGTAATTCCAGCATTCTCACACACACACACACACACACACACACACACACACACACACACACGGTATAATGTGTTCTTCATTCACACACACACATCAGCATTCAAACGTTACCATTCATTCTTCATTTATTCTCACATTTACGTACAAGCATCAGCATTCAGACAGCATGATTCATTCCTCATTCACTCACAGTTCACACACACGTATCAGCACTCATACAGCATCATTCATCCTTCATTCACTCTCACATTCACACACACGTTCTGCATTCATATGGCACCACTCATTCTTCATTCATTCTCAGCTTCACACACAAATGCATCATTCATTGTTCATACAGCATCATTCATTCTTCGTTCACTCTCCATTCACACACATGCAACCATATGGCATTCATTCTACATTCGCTATCACTTTCACACGCGCATTGGAATTCATACAGCATCATTCATTCTTCATTTACTCTCATAGTACCACCACGTCCCTCTTACTCGTCCCATTACTTACTTGTAAGATAACTTTATCTCACAGACTGGGAACAGGAAGAGTATGACTTGGGCAATACATATTACTGGTAAGTAATCCCAGTATTAACTCCACATCTATCTTCCTCCTCCCTGTACTTACTTGTAAGGTAATTTCCCCTCACAAGTAAGTACTGGGACGAGAAAGAGTAGCACTATTATTAACAAAGATGACTGGTAAGTGTACCCAGCATTCACACACACACACACACACATCAGCAGTCGTACAACATCATCATCATGCATTTTCCATTAACTCTCACATGCACACACACATACATCAGCATTCATACGGCATCATTCATTCTTCATTCATTCACACATTCATACACACGCATTAGCATTAATATGGCACCCTTAATTCTCAGATATACACGCAGACACACATCAGCATTCATGCAGTATCATTCATTCTTCCTTCACATTCCATTCACACACTCGCAACAGCATCATTAATTTGTCTTTTCACTCGCATTCACACACACGCACCAGCAATGATATGTAAACATTCAGTCTTCATTCACTCTCAGAATCACAAACACATCAGCATTCACTCTTCATTCACTAACTTTCATCCTTACACTGATACCACATTCATATGCAGTCACATAAACACACATACCCAAACAACATGCACTCTCATTCATGTACCCACTAACAAGTACAGAAATAAAAAATATGTATTTTCTACCCAGCTGCACCGCTCCGGATTCTGGTCCTCTCGGCCTTGCAATGAAGTTGTTCAGCTTCGGTACATTATACACCAGGAGCCAGGAAGCAGAGAATGCTTCCCTGCTCCTGCTGCATATGCATGGTGGAGCTGGAGCACTCATGAGTCCCCACATGTCCTTTTTTTTAGGATGCACAAGAGCGTCCCCTTGCACATTCAGGCCTGCAGTACGCCAGCCTGCATCCCAAATGAGCACTGCAAGGCTGAAGAGGAAATCCCCCCTGGCATTTCATGACTCATTGAACATGCGCTGGGGCCCTACTGAACTGCTTGCTGCAGATGGGGGAGTGCACAGTGTTTTCACTGGGCTGGCTTGGCTCATCCATAATGGGGGCTGGTCGATGCCCTCTCATCCAGTATGGACGAGCAGCCACTGCTTACATGCTCATCAGACGTATTCACTTCATCAAAACTAAGTTAATTACACTTTCTGAATCCATCGGTTGATCATTAGTGAGGTTTCAGAGAATTTTTTGGGGGGAAATTGTGTTTTGCTGAAATACCTTTCTTATACTTGCTAATTCATGGAACTTTTAGCGCGTTGTAAAGTGACTTTGTACTGGTGCAGTGTGACTTTGCATTGCCAACAAACAACCTGATACACAGAGCATTCAGGCAGTTAATGGGTGAAGTGTAGTCAAGTAGGTCAGCAAGATATATGTATGAAATGATTCTCAGTTACTAATATAAAAGCTACATGAAAAGTCCCCGTATATCTAAAGCATATTCAAAGCATATTATAATCATAATTAAGGCTTCCAGTTTTCCATTTTTACTTCTTTTTACACATAAAACATAAATACAGATGGAAATCAATCTGCTTTCTGTCTGTATTTAGTACAAATGGAAACAAATGAAAACAACAGGTCTTTCTGTCTGGTTCTTCGTGATGTCACTCAAACATTGCAGGCCAATCACATTTCAGATTGGCAGCATGGAGAGTCTTGACACATACACTGTGTGAATGTAATTGAATATGCGATAAAGTAGTATTTGGAAGTTGCTATAGATGTAAAAAAGGGAGATGAGGGAATGTTGTCAACAAACTTCATTTTATTGGGCATAGGCCTTACTGGTGTGTATAGTTCGAGATAAAACGACTAGTGTATATACATTGACTCACAATGTGTCTGATTAGGTTCAGTCACTATTATTATACCTTTACTCATAGGAACTGTTATATGTTAGTTTTGTCTTCTTGGTTTGTTTTGCATTTTTGTGCTGTTTTCTGTTTTTGGGTGTATTTGTTTTGTTTATACTGCACCACTCTTAAAATATATAATAGAGAATGTTCCGTATTATGCTTTAAATACTTTGTTAGAGAAAATTGAAGAGTGAATTGTTATTAGGGCATGAAACCATTGACTTTCGTTTCATGGAATGTAAAGAGGTTAAATTGTGTACACAAAAGAAGAAAAGTACTAGCAAGGATTTGGAGAAGTAAAGCAGACATTTAGCTTATTCAGGAAACCCACCCAATTAAGCAATGCGAGACGTTTTTAACTAACTCTAGGTATACACGTGCACAATCCAATTGCTATGATTCAAAATCGAGGGGAGTAAGCATATTGCTTAGAAGAAGACTGTCTATTCAGATAGAGACGACAGTGAAGGATGTTGAGGGATCTATTTTGTTAACTGATGTATTATATGATGGAAAGAAAATGATTGTGGGAGTGGTCTATGCTCCGTGCCCACCGAGTATCTCCTTCTTTGATGGGTTGAGTAAACTCCTGAATGGAATGCATGGTGATAATATTATTTTAGGCAGAGATTGCAAGTGTGTACTTGAGATTAATACGGATAGAACCACACAAATTATGCAGTTTCACAGGCAAAGGAATAAACAGAGGATTTTGTAACTTTCTTCAAAAATACAACCCAGTTGATAGATGGCGAGAGACGCACCCAATGGGAAGGGAATATACATTCTACTCACTCATAAACAATTCACACTCAAGAATAGATTATTTTTTAATCAGTGAAAGGATGGTTAACCAAGTTATATGCACAACGATAAGGGAAAGAGAAATCTCTGGCCACGCAATGGCAGAATTGCAGCTGATAATTACAGGTTTAGTGGCTAAAACAATAAGGTGGAGACTATGTGCAGGTAAAAGTAATGATTCAACAGTATCTACAGGACTGGAGACCTTTATTAATGACCTTTAATGAAAATATGGAGATTGCAGATATAGCTGTAGTTTGGGAATGTTTTAAAACAGTAATGAGGGGAGAATGAATTAATAGATCTGCACATGCTAGGAAGAAACATTTACAGAATTTGAAAAAGTGAGGACATAAAGTAAGAGAGCCACAACAAAAATGTGCTAGAACGAGTACTGAAAAAAAAACTTGTGTTAAAAAAAGTGAAAGAAGCTTTGATGAGCTTTGATGAGTCAGATAGACATAATGACGGAGAAGAGGATTCTTTATACAAAGCAATCATTCTGGGAGACCGGAGACAAACGCGGCAAATCATTGGCTAACAAACTCAAGGATATATTAGAAACTCAAGATCGGAAAACTTTACAGAAAAATTCTGAGAATTGTGACTATTTTCGAAATTTGTATTAAAAACTATATACAGAAGATATATTTCCGAGCAATATAGATCTTGAAAACTTACTTTAAAAAGTTGAACTCCCAACTCTGTCATTAGAAGGAAAGACTAATATCAAAGCAAATATTGAGGTCAGTGAGGTACTTGATGCAATCAAACAACTCAATACTGGGAAATCTCCTAGGCTTGATGGATTAATATCCGAATTTTATAAACTTTTTGCAACTCAACTATAACCAATCTCATGAGAACTGTTCAACCATTTCTTATTGACTGGGATGTTGTGCGAAACAATTAAAGAAGCCTTGATTATTCTAATCCAAAAGTCATACAAAGATCATAGTCAATGCAACTACAGAACGATATCACTTTAAATGTTGATTTAAAGATATTTTCTAAAATATGAGCTAATAGGCTGAATGGATAGATGGGAAATGTGATTGATGAGTCTCAAGTAGGTTTTACATCAGGTAGGTTTGGTTATGATAATATTAGAACGATTTTGGATGTGCTGGGAATCCAAAATAATAAAGTGTCAGATTCAGTGCTAACCTTTTTTGATGCACAGAAAGCTTTTGATAGCGTGAACTGGACATTTCTGGACTACACACTACAGAAAATGAAGTTCGGCATGGTTTATATAAAGGCAGTAAATTGTTTACACTGGGAAATATCAAAAGTACAAGCTAATGGTCTGATATCAAACTAATTTCAATTATCAAGGGGTACAAGGCAAGGGTGTCCATTATCGCCATTTCAATTTAACTTAGTTCTAGAACCGCTGGCAGCTTACATTAGACAGTGTGGAAGAGTACATGGAATCCGAATAGGTGATAATGAATTGAAAATATTGGAATATGCAGATGATATGACGATACTTCTTTCAAACCCATTAGAGTGTGGCCCGATTCTGAAATCGATGTTTGAAGAAGTTGGGAAACTGTCAGGGCATAAAATTAATTGGAATAAAACAGAAATGTTCCCTCTCTCATCTGAATGTGACAAGGGCGTATTGGCATCATGGAATTGTAGATGGTCTCCAACTGGAGTGAAGTACTTAGGTATGCATATAATTAGAGATCTTAAAAAAGATTGTTCAATTTAATATAGATAGAATAATAGAGAAGCTTTTAAATGATATAAGAAAATGGGAGGGATTAACTTTGAATGTATGGGCAAAGATAAATGCAATAAAAATGGTTCTGTTGCCAAAAGTACTGTATGTAATACAATCTCTCCCTCTGCCAATCCCAAAGAAAGTTTTGCAGAAAATTGATAAAGTCTTTCAGAATTATTTGTGGGGGTCTGGTAACTGTCCACGAATCCCCAGATATATTATATTACGTTAAGTCCAGGAGCGGTTTTAGATAGCCAGACCTTTTCAAATATTATAGAGGTTTCCTGCTGAAAAAAGCATCACATTATTTTCATAATGAAGATACAATGAGTCCAATATGGTTAAAACTGGAAAGGGATGTGTGTAAACCCTATGCTTTGAAGAATCTATATACAATGGAAAAGTTATCAGGGGGAAATATAAGACTACAAACGATAGAAGCAACTAAGAAAGCCTTGGGTACATGGTTTAAAGAGAATTAACAATCGGTGCGGCTGAATTATGATGCTTCAATCTCGCTCTTCAAACATAAAATAGAAGTCTACATTGGCATAGTTGGATAATAAGTTGTATCTTGATAGTGAGCGATATTCTAAAGTAAGGTAGAGTACTGGATTTTGAAGAATTGCAAAGCAGATTTAGTCTGGAGAGAGTTGAGCGTTATATAGAGCTACGGTCTCTGTTAAACCAGAGAATTGGTATGCCTGATAAAGCGTTAGAACCTAGGCCACAAATGTGTAAACTATTCGATGGGTTGGAACACATTGTGTCTACCTATATACATTTTATGCCTATGTAGCCTGATCATGTAGAATCCTGGACAAAATGGAGAGAGGCATGGTCAGATGACATAAACTTGGAAAATAACTGATTAAGAACGGGAAGAATTACTCAGAATTGGCCCAAGAGCAAAGATGGACACATGTTTGAGATTAATAAGACAAAAGATTGTTGGGGGACTTTATTGGATCCCGACACAAATGTATAAACTAAAATTGATAGCCAATGATGTATGTTGGGGCTGTGGAAATAGTGCAGGAACATTGATAGATTTACTCTGGAGTTGTTCACGTGTGTATACTTTTTGGAAGGGGGTTTTGGATAGAATAGACATGGTTTATTACTCTCCCTAGGTGAACTGCGCATATGGTCCTATTGATACATAGTGGGAGATGCTCAATTGCAAAGGAATATGGTGGATGGATTGATAAGGCTTTGGTGGTTTTTCTTAAGTTAATTCTGAGAGTTTGGAAAACTATGAAAAAACCTACTACAGAAGACTGGATAGTAGAGATGCAGATATTATCAAAATATGTGAAAGTACTACTATTAAATAACTATTAAATAAAGATTGTGAAGACTTATATCTCTCATTATGGAGAGCTTTCATTAATTTATATGAGTGGTTTTTTTCCTTGTTTTTATTTTTTGTGTCTTAATGGATTTGTCTTGTTTGTACACAGTAGTGTGTGTCAATTGTTGACATTTGCAATAGATATAACATGTAACTGCCACTAATATAATAGGACCATGTTTGCTTAAGGTTGTTATGATGATTTTATGGTAGTTTATATTACTTAATATATTAACAATGTATATTTCAATATTTTAATCCTTGAAGTTATGTGATGTTATTGATATTCATATATATTGGAAGCATATGTTTTAATAAAGAAAAATCATTTTAAAAAGTTGCATTAAAATAGCATTAATGTTCTTCAAATTGCTGACAGCATATTTCCTAGGGCAGCAGCACTCACAGGAGAAACTATGTGTTGTTATGGACATTTTAAGCTAGCATTTCTTTCCTAAATGGCTGCAAGTGTAATTTAATAAATTATTTTTTATTAGAATAAATGCAGAAATATACTGGTTGTGAAATACCTTTTTATATGACAAAAAATAAATGTGGATAAAATACAGAAAAAAGGCCCAAATATAAATATGGATAAATACAGGGGGAAATGGCAGAAAAATAAATGCCATGAAACTGGAGGACTTAATTGTAGGGTGGCGATAGCTGCCCTATAGTTAAGGTAAGGTGAGTTGGAGACACATATTAACCCCTCTATTGTTAATACCTTTGATTCAAGTAACGGATTTGACCGGAATTTCAAAAGTGATTAAAAGTCTTCAGGCCCCCCTATGTGAACAGTTTCGTAAAGATTTGTTTAAAAATAGTTATTAAGTGTCAAAGATATTTTTTTTTCCAAAATCGCGCCCTACTTACCATTCATTTTCCCATAGACAAAAAAGGTCAAATTCTGCCAAAGTGCATAGCCGAAACCACTGCATGGATTTGGACTAGGTCCGAAACAACTTGGGCATAAAGTGTTGACTCACACACCATGCATCTTTTGGGGTTATTCTGTGCAGTAGCTATTCAAATATTTGACGGAGAAGAGGTTGCCCCCCACACAAAATAGAGATATCTCCCATGATGCATTGTGGGATCATGGTTTTCAGAAATGAAACAACTGCCATCTTGTTTTTCTATCGATGCGAGAGATATTCTTGGCTGTAACCGAGGTTATGGGAAAATGAAACGCAATAAAAAGGTATAGGCATGTCAAAAAACATCCAATTGCCATCAGGGTAGAGGTAGTGGGATGGCTGAGCACTGAGTGAGATTTCAGAGTTGGAGGGGGTCCAGGGACCGGGTTTGCAACACAAAGCTTTCTGTAGCCTCGTTATAGCCATGAATAGCCAACATCTGAAAGCAAACTGCGTCACAGAAGCAGCGAGTGTTTTATTGTGAAAGGGAGAAGACAGGGGAAGTGAGGAACCATCTGGGGGTGGGGTGAGCTGGCACAGATGAGGGGGGCACTTAGTGATGGCCTGGTGGGGCAAGGAAGCATTATTACTTTCTGTTGTTTTGCCGATATTCGTGGCTATATCCCAGGTTATGAAGGACTAGAGATACCTGCGGGTAAGAGTAGTTCTGTTTTCGTGGCTATATTTATGGGGGTGCCTGTGTTTCATTTATTTTCTAAAGTTATTTGAATAGGTATAGTGATGTTGGGGGTGAAAAACCACTGGCCACGGCCAGACACCATGGTCAGTAAACTGGTAGGTATTATAGAGACTTTTTTTATTTTGGATGTGTGTTTTCAGACTTTTGAGCATGTGAGACTTTGGAGAAAAATAGAAGAAAATAGTTTAACAAAATTAATATTTAAGAAGTGGCGAGGACAAGTGGTCCTTTTTGGTCTGAGCAGCAGTATTTTTTCAGTGACTATTAACCAGAGGCGGAGCCGGCATCCGGAAACAAGCTGCAAAGGCTATATGAATTCATTTTGTGTGCGGAGCACGCGCAGAGAAGTAACAAGGAGAAGTAGTCCTTTGTGGTCTGAGCGGCAGTATTTTTTCACTGACTATTAACCAGAGGCAGAGCCAGCATAGGGAACAAGCTGCAAAGGCTATTTGAATTCATTTTGTGCGTGGATCGTGTGCAGAGAAGTGGCGAGGACAAGTGGTCCTTTGTGGTCTGAGAGTCAGTATTTTTTCAGTGACTATTAACCAGGCGGAGCCGGCAACCGGAACAAGCTACAAAGGCTATTTAAATTCATTTTGTGCGAGGAGCGTGTGCGGAGAAGTGGTGAGGACAAGTGGTCCTTTGTGGTCACTTGTGGGCAGGAGTGGCCTAGAGCATGCAACCTACAGCATTGGCGTTGGCAGCGACGGCAGCAGAAATAAGGACTGGCTTGGCTCGGCATTTCAGGACTGTGCGGTAAGATAACTTTGATTGGCAGTTTCTTTACGGGAGACTGCAGAAGTGTTTTCTTCTTTGATCCCGTATGTTTAACTGATTGCAACCCATCCACTGGATCTATTTAATGTGCTAATTCCGTCTTGACTATACCTGGAACAAATACAGAGTATTTCCATCTCTCAGAAGCTGCCAGCCAAGTAACATAACAGCCATAGCGATTTGAACAACATGGCAAAATCAAAGGCAACAATATCATGATATAATTTAAGGAAGTGGAACATTGAGAAAGACATCATATAGAACCCCAAAACGACTATAACCACAGCTGCAAAGGTGGGGGGGGGGGCGAGGAGGCCAGAAAAGGGGACAATTCCAGCTCTGTTCTCACTCAAAGGCAACTCCCAAAGCTAAAGATAAAGGTGTGAGAGGAGCCATTCCGGTGCCCAATTCAAATGTGACTGAAGCTCTGGATGTCTCTAAATAGGACAACATTCACAATAACCCTTTGCTGGATCTTTGCCTTTCTATTAAAAGATCCATGGCGACAACAGCGAGGGAGATTACCCCAATGGATAAGGGCACCATCACAGTAGAGGCGCAGGTTTTGAACGTTGCAAATATTGAATCACGAAGTGTCAGGGAGACACGTGGATCAAAAGCAGCTAGAAACTCTACATCAAATATGTCTGAAGATCAATCCATTCCCGCTGCGACCATCTCGCCCGTAATCGCTGTAATGGGGTGCCTTTCGCCATCTCCCAACCTATCTATAGACATTGAGGACTCGGAACCCGTAAATGATCTAAGAACTGGGGAAGCTTACTGTCTTAATACCACAGCCATAACTGAACTACAGGCCTCCATAGCTTTGATGCATTTTGCTCTGAAAATCCTTGTGAAGCTATGTGGAGGAATACATGTTAACACGATTCTCCATCTTGGGCTGCCTGATCCAAGGACGGGGCATTTGCCTGAGGCACCAGAGATTGTTCACCATTTAGAGGAGTTGGAGTCTTCCATTCTCCCCATAAACGGAGACTCCAAAGCACCGCACAATGAAAACTCAGCCACTTTCTTCTCTAAGAAACAACAACGTATGGCCTAATGAGTGGCATTAAAATAACCTGTAGTGGAGATTGCCTACCCACTTCCAGTAACCACTATTCCTCCAGATAAATCAAAGAAAGCAAGGAAAAGAGGACGAAAAGCCAAGAAAGGTGCGGGGTCCTTGACAAACTGGATACACCCGGAAAAAACGAATGAGACCACGCTTATGAGCAGAAACGATCAAGATACAGACTCTTTGGTTTGTACAATTAATGAAGTGATTAAATACTCAACTCCCTGCAGGAAGGCAAAACCGAGCGCCCAGGATTACTTCAATCTGGCAGAATCCGTGGGGGAGGTTGATAACACGTATAACAAAATGTGCATAATCAAAAACTTGAACCAAAAGAAAAGGGATAAATGGCTGACGATGATGGAGGTGATAGCTAAATTGCACCTCATTCCCTAACTACGAGTTATACTATCAGATGACTTATCTTTTATTGAACCACTTAAGGTGTGTAATCCCAATGTCACGGCATTGAACTGAAATGTTTTAGCCTCTGCGCAATTGATTCGCACTCACAAGAAAAGCCTAATGCAAATTAGGATGGAGGTAGATGCAGACAAGGAAGAAGAAGATCCATCCTTACCAAGTAGACCTAACAACCAGAATAATAACAAACCTGGTAAACCTGTCCTGCCTACAGGAAAGAAGTTGCAGATGAGTGACATCCAGAATACCCTGAAGTGGTTGGCAGATTCACTTCTAATGGTACTACAGAAACCCCGAGATTGCTCTTTGCTTACCTGGAATACGTGTGGCCATCAACACTTGCTAACTACTAATGGCTCACTATCCCTCATTGATAACCCAACATTTTTTCTTCTACAAGAGACGTGGTTGCTTACACCAATTGTTATGGATGGATATACTTTGTTCCACATACCAGCCATGAAGGGGGCCCGTGGGCGACCATATGGGGGCCTACATATTGGGGTCTCTAATGCAATAGCAAGTAGAAAGATAACAACAGGCTATGACAATTATATTAGTGATGTTGAAGTGATTATAACGATAAAGCAAAATTGGGAAAAAATGCTGTTGATTAATGTATACAACCCACCAGGGGCCAAACACAGAGAACTGATACAGGAGGCATTGCATGAATTACTAGGCAGGTGGAGGTATGATACTGAAAACTATTTAGTTGTCCTGGCTGGCGATTTGAATTGCCATATTAAAGGTGGGGTGGGCACCACTAATAATGTTCTCTTTAACAGTGTCAGCCTCCTGGAACACAAAATCCAGGATACAGAGGGTGACTGTTGGTCGAGATTCTTCGGGTGTTGGGTGCTCGAAATAATTAATGGCCGCACCAAGAGTGACAGACCTGGTAAGAACACTTGGCAGAACGGTGTGTGTCGAAGTACCTTGGATTACATATTGACTAGTGCTGAGGTAGCCTCAATTGTAAAGGACATGAGAGTGCTTGACAGTGCGTGGAGTGATCACGACCCACTTCTTATGAATATAGGGGCTATTGCTCACTCTCCTGACACCATAAAGATAGGGAATCTTACAACAAATCATGCTGCCAATCGCATAATTTGGTCGGAAAAGAATATTCAGAAGGCCGTTAATGCAACGGGTAAGTGGGATCTGAATCACGCATGCAGTTTCAAGTGCATGTCACTTGAGGAAATTGAGACGTGGATATGCACTTTTTCAGGTAACCATGCAACAAGCAAATTCCCTATGGTGTTTAAGAAATCTGCAAATTATATCTCCTATGATAGGGAAATCAGAGACACCAAACGGAAGCTCACAGGAGATATCCGCAAGCTTAAAGCCAGGCTCATCCTCGGATGGTAATTTAAAATAGTATTAGGAAATTAAAAAATAAATATCCCTCCTGGTTAAAAACCCGTAACAAATTTAGGAAACTGGAGCGGTGGCAATACCCTGTTAAAACACTGTGCCAGAAACACACAAAATATATGGTCGCTATTGGGGGAAGCTAAGGGGAGTAGAACTACCCCCATGATAAACCCCATAGGTGCATATGAATGGGCCACATTTCTGTAAAACCATAATGGTACAGATAACATTAACAGCACTGTACGGAGCAGTATCAAAACAATCACCCCTCCATTCATAGTTACTACAGAAGAGCTTCGGAATAGAATTAGTAAGTTAAATTCATCCAGAGCCCCGGGGTCAAATGGTTTATTCAGCGTGGTAATGAGGAACAACCCTCAATTCTGGGCAGGTTTGATGAAAATCCTGTTCGAGAAAGTTATAGCGGATGGCCGAATCCCTGAATCATGGCAAGCAGCCATACTTATACCGGTATTTAAAAAAGGCAATAAAACCGAGCCTGGTAACTATCAGTTACTATCTATGCTTGACTGCATGGGCAAAATGTTTGCTTCTTTGTTACTAAAGGAACTACAACAATGGGTGGATAAAGTAGGAGTATTCGACCGCTTCCAGAGCGGCTTAAGGGCGGGCTACTCCACATCACATAATCTGCTTATATGAACTCCTTCAGGCATTGGAACAAGCTAGCCCTCCGCTATTTGCCCTCTATGTCGACTTCATGGCGGCATTTGACTCTGTCAACAGAGGGAAATTGTGGCATAAATTAAGAGCATTATGCTGCCCTGAGGCTCTGCTGTACTACTTAGAGCTTCTCCATACCAACATCACTGTCCAGCTTAGACTGGATAACGGTGGATCCATGATAAGCACTATCCTACAGTTAAGAGGGGTAAAGCAGGGGTGCGTAATTGCCCCCCCGCTCCACAACCTATTTGTGTCAGACGTTCCTGAGCATCTACAGGGAGCCCGCAATTGTCCGTCCAAAATTGGTTCAAAGCACTGCATGATCTTAGCATATGCAGACGATCTTGTGATATTTGACCACACATTTAGTGGGATCCGCAGATCGGCCGAGCGACTCAGGCAATATGCAGAGGCCAATGAACTGGTCATTAATCACAGTAAAACAGAACTAATCTTGTATACGTCTGGTTAGGTTTCACAGCCCTGTATGCATGGAATAGTGGAAATAAAGTACACCCACTCCTATAAATATCTGGGAGTGGACTTTGATAGCAAAGGTAATTATACCACATGCCTGCAGGCCCGTAAAATAAAGGTGGGACAATTAACAGCAATGATATACAAATTCACACGGGACCAGAGTGGGTTTTCCATCTGGGCAGCGTGCCAACTGTACATACAATGCCTTGTACCAATGGTAACCTATGGTCTGGACTCATTGAAAAACATGAACCTAAGTTGGCTTCAGCTAATGGAGGGTAAATTCTGGAGCAGGCTCTTAGATCTCCCACAGTGCATACCTATGGCTTTTTTAAGATTAGAGCTTGGGATAATTTCCCTTAAGGAAGTTGTATTGCGGAAGAGAGCCGAATTGTATATTAAAATCAAGAACAATCCCACTAACCCCCTATTAAAGGTTGTGAAGGAATATCTGTGTGCCGGAAAACAAACAACCTAAGCTAGAAGCCCAAATGGAAACATTATTCGAAACAATCTGTTGGACTCCTGAAGGGGGACAGGACAATGAACATATTTTTTTCCATCTGCATAAGGGCTTAAACTTGTGGAATTGGCAGAGCAATTATGCACATCTGGAGAACTTAAAAAGCTACAAGTTTATAACGTATGTTCTATTCACTTTCAAAAAGGCCAAACTATATTTAAACGTATGCCCTTCAGAAACGCTGAGGCAATTTATCTTGCTGTTGCGCATTAACCATCTGCCAACTCTTGAGTCCATTGGCCCAGAATTGGGTTTATCTAAAACAGAAAGTCATTGTAGAATATGTGAGCTGCGCACTGAGCCAGAAACAGCTAGACATATATTAACTCAATGTCGATCGATGAGCATCAGCCATGAGAAAAACCTTGGGAACTTTGTCAACAGACTTGAACACATTAGGGATGTGGAATTTTGGCATGAATGTATTAACACACTTAATCCCAGGTTACATTTAGCTCTGTTTCATGTATGGTCGGAAGCAGGAAAATCTATTAATCACTGTGCAAGGGCAGATATGTTGACTTTGCATTTTCTCCGAAAGAACCATAATGAAGAATTGGAGAATTAGGATTTAAAACTCAGACATTTACTGCTACCCCTGATTGGTGCTCTGGGGAAGCCAGGAAGGGTTAATGCGAGCACTATAGTGACTATGATGATGATTGATTGGCACTAAGGTCTGCTTATTTTTTACAGGAAGTGGTGGAAACTGATGGGAGGATGGTTATATTGAGAGGGCTGGTGGAGAATAAGGAGGTATGCATCGTAAATACGTATGCCCCCAACCAAAACACGGCGGCACACTTCAGAACTCTGTGCACCAACCTTAGTATGTGTGTGGGAAGCACGGTTATTTGGGGCGGGGATTTCAATTGTGTAATGAACCCCAAGGTAGAAAGATCCGAAAGCAGGATTGATAGGCCCACCCTAGCGGCTAAAGCATTGCAGGTGTTACTAGATGACTTTGGCTTGGTGGATGTGAGAATTAAACATCCTAATGGAAGGCAATATTCGCACTACTCAGCCCCGCAGCAGCTACACACGAGATTGGATTATGTCTTTGCCATGCCGGATGTAATGACAGAGAGTACTCAAATAGAATATAAGGCGAGGGTCCTCTCAGATCACTCGCCCTGGTCCTCGGGTGGCAATACTGCCCCCCGAGGGCGCGGATCCCGATATGGCGCCTCCGAGCAGAGGCACTCAAAGATCCGGTCTTTAGAGAGGACATAAGAGATGAGATCACTAACTATTTTGAGGTGAATACTGGTAGTGTTGACTCGGCGGGTACACTATGGGAAGCTTTTAAGGTGGTGATGCGGGGGTTGCCATAGCTAAGTCAAAGGGCCTGCAGGGCGGGGTTCTGGCTGACCTACAAAGAGCAGAAGATGAACTAGAAAGAATATCAGAAACTGGCAGTGTGGATACAGAGCTAGTACTTAAACTACAGCAGAAATGTGCGGAACACTGGGAAAGGCTCTGCAACCTCAATTACAAAAAATATGTAGAAAGACAGCATGCGGGAGGGGAAAAAACGGGTAGGCTCTTAGCGTGGCTGTACAAGAGCGAAACCCCTAGGCCCCGATTAGGACAATAACTAAAGAAGACGGTGATGTAGTAGACACCCAAGAAGGAGTCAACAAGGAATTTGCTGATTATTACAGGGTGCTATACGGGGACAATGAAGGGTGCAGTCAAGAGGAGATATCCTAAACATTAGAAGATATGGGACTGCCCAAGATAAGTGATGAGGAAAGAGGATAGCTTGATGCACCAATTACTTTGGGGGAGTTGGAGGAGGTCGTGAGGCAGTTGCCCACTAGTAAGACCCCAGGAGCAGATGGGTTCCCTAGCAAATTTTATAAGGTATATAGAGAAGAAGTGCTCCCCCCAATGCTAGAAATGCTTAACGAAGCGTTTGAGATGGGAAGGTTGCCGGAGTCACTCAGAGAAGCGACCATAATACCGCTCCCTAAACCCAACAAAGCATGGCATAGCTGTAGCTCCCACCGGCCTTTGTCGATGCTGAACCAGGACAGCAAGATATTGACGGCTGTCCTGGCAAACAGATTGCAAAGAATAATTGGCAAATTAATCCACCCAGACCAAACGGGCTATGTCCTGAATAGGAATATAACTCACAACCATAGGCGACTCCACCTGGTGATCGAATGGGCGGGTAGGAATGAAGGCGAAATGGCGATTATATCCTTAGACGCAGTAAAAGCTTTCGACTCGGTTAAGTGGCCATGGCTGCTGGCGGCCCTGGGAGGATACGGAGTAGGGCCGGGTTATATCAGGTGGGCGAAAATGCTATACAGTGAGCCGCTAGCCAGAGTTCGAACGGGATCAGTGATATCCGAGAGATGGCAACTTAGTAGAGGCACCAGGCAGGGGTGCCCCTGGTCCCCGATGCTTTACATTCTAGCCCTGGAGCCCCTAGCAATATACCTCAGGCAACAATATGATACGATAGGTATTGAGGTTGGGGGGGAACGGCACTTAATATCCTTATATGCGGATGATTTGTTATTATACTTGCAATACCCGGAGGAAAATCTTCAATATATTCTGGAAGTGATGGAGAGGGAATGCAGGGTTTTCCGGCATAGCGGTGAATTCTCAAAAATCTAGTATATTCCCGCTAGGTAGCTATAAGGGGACCCCTGTGAAAAGGTTACCGGTGTTACAGATACCATGGGTGATTAGTTCTTTCTGTTACCTTGGAATAGATGTGTATCACACAGCAGAAGAGGAACATAAGCACAACACCGAGATAGCTATTGAGAAAATCTGGAACTGCATGAAGTTTTGGGAGAAGTTGCCCCTAGCAATGATGGGACGGGGGGCAATGCTTAAGATGGTGGCCCTGCCTAGGCTTCTACATTATTTTAGTAATATCCCACATATGATACCCAAGAAGTTTTTTGCTAAACTGAATAGTATGCGTAGGGACTTCCTATGGCATGGTACCCGGAATAGAGTGGCGCTATGGAAGTTGCAGAACTTCTATGAAAAGGGGGGTATTAAACTGCCTAATTTTGAGGTTTACTATGTAGCAAGGCAACTACAATATGTGGCCAAGTGGCTCTCCGACGAAGCGACCCCTGAACTTAGGTTGTTTGGGCAGGACTGTACCCCATTTTACTTAAGGGAAATGATATGGTGGTCTGAGTCAGAAATGTAGGAGCGCCCTGGGATGATGATGCTTGGGTGGAAAAGGTGGCATCGAGCATGTCGGATGAAGGAGGACCCACTCTCATGCTCCCCGCAGGTACCGCTGGTGGCTTTAGCAGGAGGAGATAAGCAGTTGAGGGTGATTATCAGAACCTACTGGGAATCGGTGGGGCTGGTAACGTTAGGGGACATCTGGCAAGAGGGGTCCATTAGGGACTTTGAAGAACTTGGGGAGGAGGTGGGATTACATACGGGCTAATATGTTACATACCATAGGATGGTTCAGAAAATTCGGAAAACGTGGCCTGAAACAGTATTAACAGAGGAACCAGACGCTATTATGGGGGCAATATATGATATATCGGAGGGAGGGCATGAGATTTCTAGATTGTATGAGATGGTGATGACTAAGGTTGGGAAGGAATTGACACATTTGAGACTGGATTGGGAAGCGGAGGCGGGGGCCCCAATGGAAGATGGGATGTGGGAACGAGCCCTGGGATATCACAAGAAGGTGTCAAGAAATGCCAGACTAAAACAAATACAGCTGTATATAAGGCATAGAGCATATATGACCCCTCTGAGGATATCCAAGTTTGGAAACGCTGCGACATGGAAAACGCTGACATGACACACATGTTTTGGTCATGCCCAGTAATTGAGTGTTTCTGGGGTGAAGTGGCAAAAAATTAGCAGAGAAGGGGGTCACGCTCGTCATAGACACAGTCTGGGCTTGCTTGCTGGGAGGGTTCCCCAGACCACGGAAACTTAAACATGTTGGGAAATTGAAAGATTTGGCATACGTGCTAGCAAAACGGAGGATTGCCATGGGATGGAAGAAGTGCCACAAGCCACGGGTGGAGGTATGGTGGAAGGAGTGCAGAAATGAGCAGAGGCTGAAACGATAGTATGGCAGGAGGGGAGCAGCATGAGTGGGGAGGAAGAAGTGGGTACCCTGATGGCATGGAAATTATTAATAGCGGAGCTGTTTGGATCTATATCGGACCCGACGGAATCCGACGGTAGCGAGACCCTGTCACATGTAGCAGATGCTGAATGCGAAGTACAAATAGGCTCATAATGGAGGGTGGGATTAGGGGAGCAGTGGCAAAAATGAAAAAACAAAATGGTGTTTAATGGAACTGTTGTGAATTGCACTGCGTGTTGGGTTTGTTTGTATTGTTGTTTGGTTTGAATAAAATTAATAAAAGATTACAAAAAAAAAAGTCTGCTTATTTAATCCAACTTTTGTATACTCCTAATTTATCTATTTTATTCTATTCTTATTTTTTTATTTCCTTACCTATATTTCTATTTATCATTTTACTTATTTTATCTACCTCAATTTGCACTGATAATCGATGTGATGTATTAACTAATGTAATGTCTATATGTATTAAGAACTTCCTTACATTTTGTGTGTTTGTTTAGTTAAATTTATGTGTAAAGTTTTATTTGTATATAAACCTATGTCACATTAAATAAATTAAAAAAATTATTAATTAAAGAAACAATTATAGTCTAGTTTTAGATGCCTCATATAATGTATTTTAGGTTTTGTATTCTCATTTATGGTATATTGTGTGGCTGTGAAATGTATGCCTGTCTAGTTTATTGTAATGTATTATTCTATGCTTCCTTATTTTTTAGTTACTTTACATAAGTATATCAGTAGTGCTGTACCTTATTGAGCATTTACGTTGGATTGTAGTATAAAACTTGAAGTCAGTCCCCCTTTTAACTGACTTTTTGTAACCGCGGTTATGGTAAAAGTCAATGAACTGTAGCCGCTGGTACTATAAAACAAATGTTTTTGGTATTATTTATTGACCACATCAGACAGTATCGAGAGAGCGAGGAAAACACCGTTCACATGACCAAACCGGATGGAATTAATAATATTACCTACATCAAAGGAACCATCATATACATGAACAAGATTTGATATTTAGTTATCTTTCCATTTGCCTATCTACCTACAAATTCCTCCTGAAGAACCGCCATAAACCATGTGGCGGAGAAACACGTGTTGAGGATAATATTACCTAGTGAATGAGGATAATATTACCTAGTGAATTAAACTAGGGCTTCGCAATTTTCGAGCAACAACGTGAAGACAACATTGACTAAACTTTGAACCAATTCAAATTGAGGCCAATACTGCCTAGTGAATTAAACTAGGGCTTCGTAATTTTCTAGTGACAACGTGGGATACAGCAACTTAGTGAATTCAACTAAAAACTTAGAACCAATCTAAATTTTGAATTCTTTTGTCTCTCCATCAACCCAAATGTCGAGTGAATTATACTAAGGCTTCGCAACTTTCAAGTGACAACGTGGGACACAGCAACTTAGTGAACTCAACGAAAAACTTTAAACCAATTTAAATTTTGCATTCTTTTGTCTTCCCATCAACTTATATGTTATGTTCAAGATGTAAAAAGGAATCCCTATTTGTTTACAGCACAATAGAATTCTGAATAAAAATGACAAATGGAACCTAAAAACGAGAAAGTCTCTATATTATAACATTTAATTTTGGAGAAGCGCTAGAGGAGGGCTTCTCTTCGTTTTAGTTTTGTCCAAGCCCAGGTCAACCTCTGTGGCATCCCTCCATTTGCAGCATCTCTACTTTTTTTTCATATTCAATTTAGCTACACTTCTCCATCAGAGCGCTAACACTGTTTCTAAGGTTGAAAAAGTCTTTCTCAGTATTATTTATTGTATTTCTGTATTTATGTATGATGAGTGGTCCTTAAAATTACTGTTTTGGGGTACACTGAGTGTAGAACATTAGCGAATCAGGAGTGCTGTTTTAATATTATGAAGGAACACTACATTTCCTTTATCGGTTAGGTCTACTCCGTCATGTCTATAGAAATTGGCATTTTGAACTGTATGTTGTTGTTCGAAATACATAATTGGTTGTGGTCTATCATGAATGCTGAAACTGCTTTAATAACATTTCTCTGGGATTTCTCAATTTTACTATTAAATCTGGTGGTCCATCTCCATTTGTGCATTTGAGTGGGATTGGACATAATTAAGAGGGTGTGAGGAAATAGTTCCAATATTTTTCCCAGGTCTTGTTTTATCATTTAAGTAAGGGACACCCTTCATACATTCCCCAAATCTTTGCATCCACAATGAATTAGTATGGCATCTGGGTGCCCTCTACTTCTCAGACTTAACAATTTTGGTAAGACTTGGAACCAACGCATTCCCTGCAATCCAAGCCATTTAATTGTAAAATCTCTCAAACGTAAGTCGATGTTAATATTTAGTTTCTCACAAAAAGCCAGCAACCGAAACAGCCAACTGTCTCCAATCAGCCACTCAATTTTCAAACCAGCCATGATATCTGTAGTATTTCTCTGTTTCCAGGAAAATTATTCCTAGTTTGAATTTCTAGTAGTTTGTATGAGCAGGGTATGTATGATGTGGGTGTGTGTTGTAGTTTCAAATTGGTTGATGGTGCTGTTGATAATATTTGCAGCTAAACAACAGCCCCCCAGCATGCAGCATTGCTATTCGTGGGTAGATACCCACCTCTCCCCACAACCCCCTCTGCAGCCATGGCTAGATTCAGGCAAATGACATGTTGCGTGTTTGTGGACATGTGGTAGACGCGGCTATCTGATATTTTGGATGGGGTGCATCTTATATGAATTGAGTGGGGGGATTGTAATATACTAGGGGAGCGGAGTAGGACAACGAGGAGTGAAGGGGGGCTGGTAGGCATGTTGGGGACAGTTATCAGCAAACGTCCTGGAGGGTCTTTTTGTATAAGTCTATGAGAAGCACGTGCATAGGTGCATCAATATTATTCTGCTTTTTATTTGTTGTGCCTGGAACAGTGGGTATATTAAAGTTATTTGGGAGTGTTATTTTATGTAATTGGTTGTTCACTTATTTGATTTGAAGGTTGAAGGCCACTTTAGTTTGATTTGGGGCTTGCAGAAAAATGTGCATGTAGCAATTACTGCCATTTGTTATATCTGGCATCTTCCTTGACTACCCATTTGCAGCATTTTTTCACATGACTTTCATCATGGATAGAACGGGTGTCGGTCAGAGAGGAATTCGTGTAGTGGATACCACTGCTGATATATAGGTCTCATTTCCAATTGGAGTTGCTGATGCACTGGTGGATGGAGGTCGTGCGGGTGGTGCTGATCGCCTTCTATCCAAGGAATGGGCCCGATGCATTTTCCTTTTATGGTGTTCGTGTGCTTTTCGATATTCGTCATCCACCTCATCCCAATGGACTGCCACTAGATGGTTAATCACTATTGATGTTCCTAGGCTTTGAGATAGGCTTTGAGAAGGCCCACAGCGTTGAGTCTTATTACAAAAGGTGCAGAGTACCTCCTCCACCTCTTTTCTGGAGCAGTGTTCCTTCACTTTGAAGAAGCATCAACTGTGAGAATTTTTTTTCCTTCCGGTGCTAATTCCTTGATGGTGTTTGATTGTCGAATCAAATGATGATTTTGTCACTACTCCTGCTCTCATGTTCAGACATGTTGGAATGTTTTAGTAGGAAGGAAAAAGTAAAACTTTCAAAAAGACAAGACAAAAAAAGACAATGGGCCTCATTCTGAGATTGGAGGTAGTCATGGCGCTATTTGCGCCATGACTGCCTCCATTAATGGTACCAGCACCGGTCTCGTTCAATGGGGACTTACCGGTGTAGTCCGACCTTTGCGGGACCAGTAAGTCCCCATTGAAAAAAACATTCCCCATTCCCATTTGAGCCCCCATAGGGTTCAATGGGAATGGGGAAGTAGCTAATAACGGGACTGCAATTTGCGGTACCATTATTGGCTCTGATTTCCCTTAACGGGTCCCGTCCATAACGCCTGGTTAGACCAGGCATTAAAGGAGGGACCTGCTAAGGGAACTCGTAGTAGGGCGGTAAGGGATTAATGGCACTGGCTCCTTACCCGTGTCCGGTATCCCTTACCGCCCTACTCGTAATGAGGCCCAATGTTGCAAAAAATAAAAGGTTTTTAAAAAAAGAAAAAAAAGTAATACAATAAATACACAAACTGAACAAACCACAGTACAAAGGGAAATAGGATAAGGGGAAAGGTGGGTAAAAACGATCAGGAATTTAAGGGGTAAAGTGCCAAAAGTGTTTGCAGTTACTGAGAAACCCTTTCACTAGCAGGTACAGAAAGCAATGATAAATGTGAACTTCTTTTTTGTGGGTGTGATGATTATTCACAGCTACAGATTGCGGTGACATTAATTGGACAGTCTCGTACATGTGGATGGCCTCAAATGGCGTGGGCATAGACGTGTCAATATATCGCAACGTTTGATTGGCTCGTTCGTTGACATGCATAAAAATCACATGTAGGCATGGAGCCACAGCGTGTGATTTCATTTTTTGGTGGATCATGCACGAAGATTGGTAGACGCGTTAAAGCAGTTCAATGTCCTATTGGCTCATTTCGTACAGGCGTGTAACCCGCCAGTAGTGGCTGCATGTAGCCACGCATGCATTCTTGGTAGATGCAGCTATAAAACCTTTTTAAATAGGAATATATGGGCAGTAGTCTTGTGCCTATTTATTTTAAAATATATTGAATGTAGTCTTTCTACACAGTTACTGTAACAGTTTAATAACTATTCATGAACAGTAAATATACATGTAAATATTTTAAAAATGTATGTACATATGCAAACAGATTTTTTGTAACAACAGGTTTATTTGGGGGAATGTGGTTGCACAATAGCTTTTTATTTTACTTTATAGACATAATACATTGTTTTGTTTAGCCGAATTGTCTGTATTATTAATGTTAATTATGCAAGGAAAACACTTTAGTTGCAAGGACGTTAAGAAGAGAACTTAATGCAACAAAGACCTGGAAATTCAGCTTCAGCCACCTTAACTTCACGCCCCCTTGTTGCGCAGACTATGACCCAAATTATGACATCACAGATCACAGATTTGGCATTAGGGACGCACTACAGATATGATAACACAGGGGCTATGCCTAAGTCTGGGAATGATTCAAAGTATTTTGATTCACCGAAACTTGCTTTTGTGGAGATTAAATCCATCACTTTCAGAGCCTTCTTAACTTTCATTGGGTTTTCAACCAGGGCAACTTCCGACTACTCGCACGTTTCTAATATGTCCATAACATCATGCTTTAAATCAGACAAGATCACACAATTCCCACGCTTGTGGTGAACTCCTAGATCCACATATAGTGAGTAACTCACTGGCTTCAAGATCAATCCATACAGTTAGATCCTTCTCCAGTCATAGTAAGCTTGCAGAGATTGTAATCCCAGCTCCTAACCAGGGACGTCATTGCACCAAAATGCCAGGGGTAGCGGACGGGCATCACATGACCATTGACCTCTGATGACATAACAGGAAGTGATGTTATTTGACCCTACCCAGAATTGACATCACAGGAAGCGATGGAACATGACCTTTTACCCCTTCACGAAACAGGAAGTGGCATCACATAACATTGTTTCTAAGTACACTTTGGAAAAAATGGTTACGAAATCATTGTAAAGTGATATACATTTATACAAGAATGGATCACCATATGTATCATTAATATCAGCGTGTATAGGTGCATATTACCAAATTACTGTCAATGCAACCAGACGTCCAGGGCAAAACGATAAGGATGTGTTATCATGTACCACTTACGCTTAAGCGTTTCATATAGAACAAATATACATACAATATCACCCAACCTGTGTTGGCACTAATTTATCAATCTCAGTAGGATGAAAGGCTGAGTTCACGTTGCTGGGAGTCGAACCTGCAACCTGCAGATCACACACACATTGCAACAGCGAGCGATCAACCCACTGAACTATCTTACCAGTTAAAGTTATCAGAAACACAGCCACTCCAGAAACAAAGAGCCACATGCTGCTGGCCACAGCCAGGAACCTAATTTTTCAAAAGAAAAGATAATAAAAGTAACTTTTGGTTTATGTTTTTTTAGGGGTAGCATTGGAGAGCACAGGGGTAGCAACAGAGACCTTGCGGGTCACAGGTGCAACCCCTGGTGACACCTAAATGATGTCCCTGCTCATAATGTAAGCGATCTACCGTGAGCGACATTGGGAGGCTCAATACTTTCTTCCAAGTACTGCCCTCTATAGTAGTCCAAGCACGTGGATCTATCTCCATGCCATAGAGAAGTATTGGGACCATCTTCCCTTAATAGAACTTTATCAAGGGAAGGAGTGAAAATCTGTATTAGGCAAATAATATCTTTTTCCTTTGGCACTGAAGTTGTGATACTTTATTTTCATATCTTTTTCTATGGCTTTTTTGGATGGACATGCCCTCAATCTGAAACCCAAATGCAGGATTTCCTGGGCAACTGGTATTATCTCCTCACCCATCTAAACCTGGAGTTTTTCTTTTGAGGGATTGCCAAAAATCACAGAATTAGATTTAGCCGAATTGATTTTTAAGTCGTTCAGCACTCCATAGTTCTGAAAAGCTTTCATCATACTCTGGATGCCTGTGGGTGTGTGATCTAACAAAACTATATCATCCGCATAGACCAACCAGTTAATTAAACAATCACCTATTCTCGAACTAGCTAGGGTTTTAGGAGATAGACTGTCTGCCAAATCTGCTAGATAAAGGCTAAAGATGCAGGGAGCCAGAATGCAACCCAGCCTCACTCCCTTCTCTGTAGGTATTTTAGATGATAGATGGCCTTGCATGTCGAGCCTGACTTGAACAGATGATAGATCAATCCAGGCTCCAAATGCTGCCTAGGCACTCTTTTTCCAAGTTCTATCATTGACAATGTTCAATATGAGCCCATTTAATGCAGTTGATAGACCCCTATGTAACCCCATTTTTTGCCTTGAAAAGATGTCATTTTTCAGCCCTATCCTTCAACTCCTTTAGGACAATACCCAAGAGAATCTTAATCTCTGCATCTAGAAGGGCGATAGGACGGTAAATAACTGGGTCCGCCCTACCGCCCTTCTTATAGATGGGAACTATTATGGCTCACTGCCAGGAGTCAGGGCATATTCCTAACACCACAATTCCCACAAACAGTTGCAACAGAATGTGTGTCCATGTTGGTACTTCATTCTTCAGTACCCTGTTAGATAGACCATAAAGCCCAGCAGCCCTGGATTTAGAAGAGAGGACTATTAGATTTTCAATGGTCTCTGACTACCCAGTGAACCTCATTCAAAAGCATTCCGCAAACCACATTCAATTCCCCAAACTCATGGTCAAAATAGCTCACCCAATCACTCTCAGAAACTGTATTGCTCTGCATATAACCTTGTAAGGGTAAGGGTCGTTGGAGATTAATAATGGCCCAAAAATTCCTTGAGTTACCAGCGCACACTGCCTTCAACATGGATTGGCTGTCACAAAGATTGCGCCTAAATCTTTGGGAAATCAACCAATTCCTATATTCATTTCTCAATTCTTTCTTTTTCTGATCAAATATCGGAAAAGAAAGTTTCTGGTATTTAAGCAATTGAAATGCCATTCTCAAATCTCTTTTGCGATTCAAGGTCTCCTTAACGAAACTATGTTTATGTATATTGAGAAAGGGCCTATTTATAGTTTGTGGTGGGTCCAAGTCCCAAAGACATTCAATATAACCCTCTTGCCTATATAGCTCTTCCAATTCAGCATCAGATGAAAATGTTAATGCTTCCATTCATTTTTCTTCAAGTCTAGTCCTTCCGTAACAAATCTTGATATTCGATTCTTGACAGAATTTACAAGTATGTCTGTACCATCTTTCTGTTTTGTTCTAAAACACACTTTTCACTTTAGTGTTTTGTTTTCATCTCTTACTATAACAAGGTAGGACTTAATATGAGTGATTTTTAGAATGTTTTTATTTTACTTGAAACTTGTACGTGATTTTTTCACTTCCTTATATAGAACTTCCAGTGGCCATTTAACTCAGTTACTAAACCTGATATTTGAAAAAAAATATTAATGCGAGATTGGGGTGCTGTCCTAGGAAATATCAGCCTGCTGCCCAAGTTAATAGTACTGAGGACAATTATTCGAACCTTGGATGATGCCCACGGTGCTAAGGACATACTTTTGTAAAAAAAACTGTTCACTGTCAAACACGAGCCAGATAGAAAATATGTTTCCCAGCAGCTCTTTATTGAGGTTTTTACAACATCAAACCAAATCAATCTTCTTAGGGCAGGAATGTGCATAAAAACAACTAAAGTGTGACCAGGATGGTCATTTACCAACATTTGTTTGAGTACCAAGGTTAACGCAGAGGTCAGTGTCTCTTGTGAATATTCAAAGGAGCCCAAAACAAAATTAATCTCAGTCCTCATTAAAGGTAAGTTCTGGTCCTTGTGGCCGACTTAACACAACAAAGTAAATGTGGTAGGATGTGAAGGTTGCTTTATGCAAAACAAATAATTCCAGGTAACATGTCTCTCACCATTCCATTTGTGTCTTCTTGCGGTCCCTTCCCATATGTATCAGCCTTCCATCAGAATTCTTAAGCGCTAGAGTTTGCAGCTTACTTGACAATGTTCTTGTGCAGCAAGGGGTCGATGGTGAGGTCCCATGCTCCTGGACTCAGCATTCACTGGAGACTAATGTTTATTCTATAGTGGGAGTCAAGCTAGATCTGATCATAGTCTCAGTCCCAAAAGGATAGGAAGACTGGAGACTACCCTTGACTGTGAGTTTGATTCCTTTTCAAGGTCTTGGGTCTCTGGCTCTCCAACCACAACTTTTTCTCCTGCTTGCTGACTCATTTTGAGCTTTCATGTAGTAGACACTCCTCCAGTGTATTTTCCTCTTTCATGAGCTTTTCTGTCTCCTGTCAAACCACCTTGTGGTTACTCCATCTGCATCCCCCTCCACTTCTTCACCCCTTCTTATTCGCAACCCATCCTGCTCACATCTTGTCCAACTATCTCCCTCTTAGGTATCCAGGGACTGCTACTTTGCTACCTCCTCTTTGACTTGCCTCACCACCACCTCCTCAACTTTTCCTAACATCTCCTCCCATCACCTTCCACCGGACTCCAATTGTCCCCACCAATTCAGTCTCCCTTGTGTTAGGATGCACGTCCAGAACACCTCCCCTCCCAGACGATTTAGATTTCGAAAAAATATATTAAAATATGGAAATAAGTATGGGACGGCGAAAGGGGGTAGGGAGTGCGTTATAGGTGGGGACAATTGGCGTGAGTGGAAAATCATAAAGGGGGAAGTTAACCAGGACTGTTGCATTTTAATTATGTAGGATATAGTATGCATGTACACATGACAGTTACAACATGAAATAACATTGCATTCACATGTAGGCCTGAATCGTTGCAGGCCGTGTTTTCACAGCAAGCAAAAACTATTCAGCTCACTTTTGTATCCCAATTTCCAGGCTCAGCAAAAACACACATATGCCCCCACATCTGATAGGCCTGTGAACTAATTAGGTAAGAATGTGTGTAGCCAATGAAGTGCCTTGCCTGCAGCCTAGTACCAAGGTTGTATTCCAGGTAGCAAAGGCAGAGGCCTTAGGATGCCAAAACACAAAGACACTAGCACCCCAGTCTGACAGTCACTGTATTTGAACTACCAGATGTGCAAATAAAGGGGCTGTAATTCCTTCTTGAACTGGATTTATTAGTAGGATGTAAGGTTCACCCTTGGGGAGAAAGGGAAAAGTGGATAACAATATGATCTATGTTTTGTTCCAGGAGAGCTAAGAATTATGGGCATATAGTGGGGAGGACATGGTGAGAGCGCCAACGTGTCTGAGATGAGAAAAGGACTGCTTTGTTTGCAAGGATCAGACTGACCTCGAAATTGCCCACTGAGTTCACAGTGATGACCAGGTGCATGTCACGTGGTTAAGATCAACGGTAGGGTGGTGCTAGTTGATGTTAACCAATTGCTTTGCAACATTCCATGATGCGCAAGGACGCTGCCCATCTGTGGTGAAGATGAGCACAAAGACAGCAGAACCAATTGGAAGATGGGCTATATGTAATCATAAGCATGTATATAGGCGGTAGCCAATGAGGGTGGGGGATTAACACTGTATATCGAGTGTGTCATGAGTGACGATTTGTGTGCTTATAGTATAGCTCAGTGGCAACGCGTTCGTCTTGGAAGTAAGACGATGCAGGGCAACACAGGTTTGGATCCCAGGACTGCGCTTAGAAACCTCTTTGGTATTAAGCGCATTATAAAAAAAACAATTACAATTATAACTTGAATCTTGTGTGAAAGACATCAGAGAGCTCCTCGGCAGTGGATTTGTAATACCCTGTCCCCTTTATCTTCTGTATACAAAATAAAAGCTCTTGTCTTTTTTGAAAAAGGGTGCACCAGGCCTTTTTTCCTAGCAGGTTGTATTTTCTTGGTGTGATCGCTGGGAGTTACCCCACATTTTTGGTGACCGTGACATGATCGCAGTGACTCCTGCGTAGACAGAGGATTCCTTGCAGCGCCTCCAGAGTGGCAGCACCCACCTGCAGCAAACAGTACCCATTGTGCACAACTTTCGAGAGGCTTACAGGAGACAAGTTATCAGAATTCCTGTCTTTTATTTGGAGCGGGGCACTGTCCTTGGATTCCACATGGCATTGATGGGACCCCATGACGGTGGACTTCGGGTGAACACACAGATGTAAGTGTGCCCTTTTTTGGAGAAAAATAAGGGAAGTATGAGGGGAGCATATGAGTGTTGGAAGGTGTGAAGGAAAGTGGGTAGATATATGTGGTGAGGAGAGTGTGGATTGATGAAGTGGGAAACCACATGGTGTTGTATATATTTTTATTGAGGTTTTATGTTATGGTTTGTGGAGTAACAGGATCTTTTCCTTAGGTAATACGAGAGAAGACAGTGCTGTATAATGGAAGAAAATAGGATATTTATAGAGGCCACGTATATTCAGTGAGTCTTGGATCTCTCCGGTATATAGGGGGGCATGAGAATGAAAAGGTAGTTGTGGTAAAGGCCATTAGTGGCCTAGGATCTCCTCACCTGATATAGTGGGGGTGTTGGAATGAACAAGTTGAATGTATTGTGACTCTATTGCTGGTGATTTTCTGAGTGAGGTGTGATGTAGGAACAGTTTAAGGCACATGTGTATGTGAGTGTGCGTGGGCGAAGAGGGGTTAGTGTGGGGTGTAACACTGTTGGATCATATGTGTAAGGCCCTTTGGTTGTATCAAGATATGATTCTTAACTATCATAAGGAATGGTGTGCAGAAAGAAAGGGAGGAATGTTTAAACCCTGGCCAGAGCAGGGCGCAAATAATAGAGAAATACTAAGCCACATGTATACATTTTTAACAGCTAAATATAAGGGAAGACAATTAAAAAACAGAAATGAAGTATTGGAACTGTGGAAAATGGTGGAGGATTTTGATGATAGTTCCACCGATTTTTCAAAGGCAGTATGTGAGGTGGTCACCCTGTGTAGTACCATCACCACTACGATTACTGTCCTGAGTGCCCTGTGGCCCTTTGGAAACAAATAAGTGTCATCCATTAGGATGTCGCATCAGGATACACAAACCCCATGTATGCCCCATTGCCCACAACGGTGCTCCCACCCCCCCCCATATCAGCACATTATCAGAATCTTCCCAACCCCACAGCATCCGTAGCTGGAAGGGGTAAAGGTCTGGAGGGAGATGATGCAAAACCAAAATAAGAGCTGGTGGATGTATTAAGGAAGGTGGCGGGTGAGTTGGCATGATTAAATTTAGACTGATGGGATGGACAACGAACCCTGGTAGGGGTGGATGAATGGAGGGTGGTTGACATCTTGTTTCATATAGATAGCACAGCTATTAGAGGTGTTCATATAGAAAAGGAATGTGAGGATAGAAGGATGCAATAGGGGGATGTGGATTATGCAGTGACTAGGTCAGAGGAGAAATACAATAGACATGAAGGAGAAGAGGAGTGGGATACAGTAGATGAACTGTAAGGAGCAGAACAGCCACCTCTAATATCCCCATGAGTAGAACATTTGTGGGCGCCTAGGTTACATAATAGGTATGGACGAATGGCAGTGGCTAAGAGATCGGTGTTGGGAAAGAAGAAAGATGGGAAGACAGTAAGAGCACAATTCCCGTTGTTACGTAAGGGCCTAGGCAGATCACAGGATATTCCTTGAGCACACACGGATAAAAACAACCTCATAAAGATACTCCTGTCCCTCACAGCTGGGGTGGGTAAGTGGATATACGCTTTTGAAAAGTGCACAACTGGGATTACCTTGGCCGTATGGGATTTGAAAAGCTTGTTTGTATCAATACTGGGAGATCAAGTTGATGACAAATGGGTTAAAGCACGGTATCTGGGTTTGAAGCTGGGTAATTATAGCCATGATGGAGCGCATTTTAATGACATTAGGCCACAAGTATGGGGGGCATTATGGTGGATGTACCCAGACATGCCTGATCTCCAGTTGATTGTGCAACGAATAATGCACGATGATGAGGACCCTGCTCAATACATATTACATATACAAGAGATGTGGAGGGTGGAACAGGGGATTCATAACATCGAGCAATTCCATTTTTCTATTTTGTGGTTAAAAGAGGCTCCTCAAAGAGGTGCAGAAGACAATCAACAAGATAGTGGGGATCAAAGCAAAAGGTTGGGCGGAAATACAGTCTTTTATTGTTCATCATTGTAAATGGTTGAAAGAAAAGGAGAAGGAAATGGTGCAGCGAGTGCAAGCCGAGGAAGCAAAACTGGTTCAAAAGAAGCTAGCAAAGGACACAGTGGAGGGTGCTGCGGCAGCAGTGCAGATGAAAGGTTCAGCAGAACTTAGGGAGAATCAGGCAAATGTGCATTCAGCACTTGTGTGGGGAGAAGAGAACAGGTGGACAAGTGGGTACCAACCTCAGTATCATGGAAGGTTCCCAGCAGGGGTTTCAACATGGGAGAGGGGGATTTCTGGTTGACGGGGGAGGGCAAGGGGCTTTTGGAGGAATGGGATTGTGAGGAGGTGGCAGAGGAACAAGCCATTGTTGGATGTGCGGATGTATGGGTAATTTCTCCAGAGAATGCAGGAGAAGACTTGCGTATGGATATCCTCAACAGCAGATGTACCCTTGTTTTCAGGGAGGTCCAGCTCCATACCTTCAGTCATACGGACAGATGCCCCCAGTAGACCCTTATGGTGCACTGATGCCCATGGGTCTGCCTGGTCCCCCACCAACCTTTCCACTGTTTCCCACCCCAGGATCTAGTAATGCACCATCATATGCCATACATCAGGGGCAGAAACAGGGCCCAACATCCTGAGTAATACCACTGTTCCGAATGGTACAGTGACTCAGTACCAGGGAGCAACTGTGGTTGGACCATACCCTTTTGTTTTTCTGGGGAATACGCATGTACCCAGATTAGGACAGCTCACAGAGAGCCTTAGTGTGTCCAGTTCTATCGGTCACTTCCCACCCAGAAGAGGAACCCTTGTTAGCCATGGAGATAGCAAACAAGCCATTCGTCATTATGGTAGATACAGGCGCGCCTAAATCAAGCATTAGCGAGGGAGGATTCCCTTTATCAGGTGAGGTTATGGAAGAGCAGGATTTTTCTGGCGCAGTTTAATCAGTTCCTTTCACAAATAAATGACTCATTAGAATAGGGGGCAGAGAGGTGTGGGCCCCCTTGTTATATTCTACTGCAACTCCAATCAATTTGTTGGGAAGGGATATATTGAGCAAGCTCAACCTGACCATTTTGTTCACCGATAGAGGTGTGGTGTGTTCTATGCCCGATATGTATGCTGTGAGGGCAATGTTGGCCTTGCATACGTTAGGCGTTGAGTCTGTGGCAAGAGGAATTCCAGTGGCCCCCGATTTGTTTCTGTTTGCCATCATCATATTAGTCAGAGCAGTGCCACAGGTGGCAAACAAGTACTGGTGAGTACCCTCTGAGTTTCTGTTCAGGCCTGCCCAGTCTCAGGAGATCATCGCAGGCTCTATCATTGAGCTGTATATAGAAGGAGTTTTAGTGGCAGAACACCATATTGTTTTGATAGCAGTTGATTCAAACTAAGGGGAATGGTGCACGGTTTTGTGCATTGATCCCACAACACCATTTATAAATGTTTCAGGTGAGGAGTTTGAGAATTGAGAAAATGAGGGAAAAATAATATTGGAAGTGTGTGTCGCTTGTGAAATCATGTTACAATACAGGCATGTAGTTTTTCCCAAGCTGTTAGTAGGGACTGTTCCTTCATTTATCTCTACAGAATTTGTTTAAAATACTGACAAGTTGTGGACGAGCAATCCACATGACGTGGGACTTTGGAAAAGTGTCACGCTGGTATATATCACTCTAAAGCCGGCACTGTGCTGACGCAAATAAAACAGGTTCCTCTATCAAAAGCAGCAGAGGAGCAGATTTATTATACATTTTTTTCCCTTTTACATCAGGGCATCATAGTGCCCTCAAACTCACTGTGTAACATGGCTGTTTATCTGGTGAAAAAATCAAAAGGTGCTAGTTGGAGGATGATTCAAGATTTACGCCCACTTAATGACATTGTTACAGGCCGAGTTCCCAGTGGTTCCGAACCGCACTACAATATTGTGCAATATACCTGTTGAGGCCACCCATTTTACTGTAGCGGGTTAGAAAAAAGATTTTTTCTCAGTAACCTTGCATCCTGACTTGCAATATCTTACTGCATTTACGTTTGCCGGGAACTGATTCCTACACCCAAGGCTTATTTTGAATAGGGTGCTGCATGAGGATTTAGGTAACACTGCTGCCCCAGTACCATAATTCAATATGTGGATGACTTGTTGGTATGTAGTAAATGTAACACCAATGAAGATTTTGTAGTGTTGTTGTAATTGTTGGGTGACAAAGGGTACAAGGTGAACCGACCAAAATTACAATATTATCAACAGGAGGTGTAGTATTGGGACAGATGATTTCAGTGAATGGCAAAAGGGTAACTCCAGAATGAGTGGCAGCATTGCGTGCTACACCCTAGCCAGTGACAGTGAAGGATATGCAACAGTTCCTTGGGTTATTTAATTACCGTAGAGCATGGATTTTTGATTAAATGTTATATACCAAACCACTGCTCCAGGCCCTCAAGGAAGCTCAGTGAATGAAAAATATTATTATTTGGATCGATGAAATGATTATTCAATTTCAAGAGCTTAAATATGTTATTTCTACAGCCACAGTATTGGCTACTCCTGGCTATAAACAAGAGTTGTATCTTTTTTCACATTATGATGAGCAGATGATCACTGCTGTGCTAACACAATGCAGCATGATGGAGCACACACCTCTGGCTTATTACAGTTGCATGTTAGATTCTGCCATGCAAGGGCAGTTCCCATGCAAACATGTGTTGGCTGCTGCTGCCGTCACTATTGAGAAGTCTGTGACTATTTTCATGGGATGTCCCTTAACATTGTACGTGAAGCATGCAGTATTTGCAATACTAGAGATATCTAAATCCACCCTGACCACACAAAAGGTGTCTGCACATGAAGTGATACATTCAAGTCTTTCTATTAAGCAAGACAGAGAAGACAGTGAACCCAGATACCTTTGTTGGATAGGAGAATACCCCCAGGTAGGGTAGGGCTACTGGGAGTCCATGGATCCAGAACTCATGGGAGGCCCAACACATCCCCTTTTGCCAAAAAAGAATGCAGAAGTCCAAGCAAACAGCAGGTTCAAACTGTGGTTTATTTTGGCCAAAAATACACAGGGATCTGTACCCGGAAGAAAGCACCAGGCATACTCACTGAGATCCTGGCTGCAGGCTCTTTTCTAAGACACAGTGTTCATCTGACATCACAGCTTTGGCCAGTTCCCAGAAACAATCTCACCCTGTGTATGGGTGCTGAGCGATTGGCCACATATAGCTCCTGTATAGACATTATTCATTGATCCTACTGTGTCAGAGGCTGGCCTGGCTGTTCCCCAGTTATCTACTGTCTACAATGTTGCAGTGTGAGTGTCTTCTCATCGATCTAGTGTAAGCTCCCCACCCCTGGGGTATAGAATGGTGACTGTCTCTTCTGTGTCATAATTATGTATGAAGCACCACTGCATATGAATGCACTCACTTTGTGTTGCACTGTGTTTCAAATCATGTCTGGGTTTTGCATAATTGTCGTTCGTTCCCAAGACAGGTCTTTGGCTTGCTGTCAGCTTTGCTGAACCACGTGTGATGACACCATGCTCTTGGCTTTCTCTGCTCTGAATTACTCGTATTTTATTGAAGAATTATTAATGGTTATCTATCAGAGTGTACTGTTGTTCAACATGGGGAATGTAATCTGAGCAGAAGACCTTGGCTGAGAGGCTGGATTTGCAAGCTGCATTCCTATTGTCTGCGTAGTCCCAGCGCCACTTAACTGAGACAAGTGTACTTGGCTGTTGTAATTTCCTGAAGCCAGGCATGACTTCCACTGTGCCATTTTGTAATGCATGAATCAATTAGTTATAGCGCTGTTAGGTGGTCCAAATACTTTTGCTTTTCCATAGGGTTAATTACATGTCAGCATCTGCAAGCATTTAAACAGGAACTCTTGCATTTTGTAGATTCTGCATGGCGGTATTGCTGCATTTAGACTCGTCACAAATAATAACGTGAATGACAGTATGTACGTGTTTCTGCTCTCTAACTACAGAACTGCACATGTGTGTTCTTCATGTAATCACGTGTATGAATTGTTCAGTGTGCGGATCACGTGTTTTTCATGTCTAACATGGCTATGTCATGAGGGCCCAAATGGCACTGAGCATGCCTTCTTAGCGCTTTAGTCAAGACTGACAATTGAAGTGTCTCTGACAGCACCCAGAAGCTCTTCATCCACTCTGGGCAAGGTTTATGTTGCTTTTAGGTTGCAGGGTTGATGAAGTGGGTATCTTTCAGCCTAATTTTCACCCATGGGTGCACTGGGGACTGGTGCAAAATGGTGAGTGCGCTCATTATTCTTTCTGCTCTTTTTTCATGTTCATGTGTCTGGGGCAAGGGGGAGCAGAAGTAGATTTCGGCCTCCCTCTTCAGTCCTCCCTCTGGTCGACTTGTCGACCACATCACCATACAACCAAGTGTCTTCTTTTGGTCGCCATCTCTTTGTCACTAGTCCATCCATAATAGTTCCCCTGATCATCAAAGGAACAATACATGTAAGCGCATGCTCCTTCAGGACTGCACCAAACCCACTTCCCTTCTTACTTCCTAAGATCACGGGGATTGTCCACTTTCATTCCTTCTGGAACCAGGTCACACCGCTGTCATCTCCCTTAGTTTGTCTCTTTTACAATGTCATGCATCGTGCCTCCTATGCTCACATCCATCAGGTTTTGCATTCCGATCACTTTTTCTGCTGTTTTCTTGCATCTTGCAATGCAGAGAAAATATGTGTCCTGCTAAACAGTCTGTGGTGTGCTTGTACTTCGTCCAAGGCTGCTTCTGATTTGTTTGAGAAGTAGTTCCCCACTCTTCTCATTGCTGTCTGTTTCTCTTCTTCCTTTGTTTAGGCTGTTGGTGCTGTATTCAGTGATCTCTTCTTCCTTATGTTGTTTTAAATCTTGGGGAAGTTGTCAAGCTTCACATCTTTATTGTGTACCACAAACAAGGGCATGTTGATTTGCAACAATGAACATACTCCTCCCCTATTCTGTGGCAGTTTCTCATATGCTTTAGATCCACATGCCCAATAGTGGTCCATGAGCACTGCTGTTCCTGCTCCCATCGTCAGAATGATCTCAACCATCTTGCATCCTACATTTTCACTGGCTCCTTCATCACTGTTATGCTGGTAACACAGGCCTGTGTCTTCAGGTGAATTATTGGCATAGGTCCAGCTTCATTTTCCACCCAAGTAACTAACTTCGCACTCCTGTCCCACTCCTTTAGGCATTTGTCATTTTATTCTTGCACCTTGCTCACTGGTGCATTGGCTAGGGTCAGTGCTTTGCTTACTAGCACTCCATCTTCCCAGCCATAATTAGTGTGTACACATCCATAGATCAATATCTGTGATCTTTCCCAGCAACCAAATTCTCCTTCTATCTCCTTTACTCTTGTCCATGGGCATGGCAATTCCTTCAGTGTGATAGTCTCTGGCCCCTCTGTTACATACTGTAGTCCTTCATTGAGCTGCCAGTAGTTATTCATCATGGGTAACATCTTGATGTAATTGTCTTTCATAGGGGAATGTCCCTTTTGACATCCCTCTCAATGTTGTTGTCTTCCCTTGGAATCTTCCTCGTGTTTGGAACATTGCGAGATATAGCTGCATTGTGCTTTTGCTGCAGATATTCAGTTGCAATGAATGTTCTCGAGGCACTCAGGGCATAGGGGATTAAAGAGCAGACATGACAGCTTCACTGGTGGTGTCCCTACCAACCTTTTACATGTGTTTATACCACATGTTGTTGGTTACCCGTGCTGTGCCTGTGAGGTACATGTTGACTCCATTTATGTTTGCATCAACACTGCGCTTACCTCTCCTTACCTTGGTAGCAGTGTCTCCCTTTCCCTCTCACACGGTAGGCCTTCCTGCTTGGGTCGGGGAAATGTTAGTAGGGAGTACAGCTGTAATGCCCCTCATTACAAATAATTGCCACAGGACCACCGCCCAATATTCCACTTATAATTATTAGGCCCACTACGATCAGTACAGTCTCTGTTAACTTTCCCATAACCACTTACGCTGCTAGATCCTTGCAGCTGATGAGATGTTAAAGTTGCCTGCCTGAAAATCGCAAGAAAAGCTTTATTGTTTTACCTTCAAGCTCTACGAACTAAATATTCACTAAGGGTAAAACATAAAAACCTCCTCCCAGACCTTTCTTACTGAGGGGTCTCTCAAGGGGCAGGACGGGGAATGCACTGTCAAGTTGGGGAAAGTTTGTGCTAGGTATTCAATGAAGTCAAGGAAATATACTTCAGGGAATAGGGATCTGAACTGTCTGGGCCTTCTCGTGGAATGAACAAATTGATCAGAGAAGGCTTCTGGGTGGTCAATGGGAGGTAACATTAGAATAACTCCCTAGACAGTTCTAACAACAGTCACATCAACCTAAATGTGTGAGAAAAACAGAAAGGTTAAGTCGTGTTACAGGTGTCAATGTGCACAAACATCCAGGTCGCACTTTCATAGTGGGCAGAGTACGAGGGTTAGGGAGATGTACAGACTCTGGAGGGGGGAAGAGGGGCAAAGTTTCCTTCAGCAGCCAATTTACACCAGTGTTGCTACTGGTACTTTAACTGTTTGGGAGCATCTGACCACAGGGTGGCCAGTAGTCTCTAGTTCATAGGCATTTGTACTGTCTTGTAGATTGTCGGTAGTCACAGGGTTGGCCCTGTTGATCGCTGCTCCCTCATTGCCAGGTGGCCACTGCTTTGTATGGCTTGACGCCTTAGGCACCTAGCAAAAGTCTTTTAGGAGAACCATTCTCCCACTTGCACTACATTTTTTGGTACAGTCTCCAGTTCTTAGTCCTTAGAAGTCATTTGTTCATTGTCTTCAGGTCTTCACTGGGTCCTTTGTATCTGGCAAGAGTTGAAAAGAAGCGCTTGAGACCTGAGAATTGATATAATTGTGCATTTTTTCTCCAAGTATCTCTGCACTACTCTTACAATCTTTCAGTGCCCTAGTGGGAGGAGCCGGGGTAGATGCATGTGTCATCCTGTCACCACCGTCTGGGGCGTTAAATGGTGGTCAGACCCTACTTTGTTGTGCAATTTCAAATTCACCTGGAAAATGGATAGATAACTACTATCATGTAGCAATATTCTTGACACACTTGGATCATATCCATGTAATTTAGGTGAAGGTGAAGAAATTGGCCTTCGGTTCTTGGTATGGCTCCTCTCAGAACTCTCAGGGTGTCCGCCGAAGTGAACCGCTGGCACTTTAGGCTGGTTCTAATGAAATTTGCAACAATTGTGTTCACTGTGCACTCCTATTCATGTTAACAAACCCGCAGAGGGAAAAAGAAAGCAAAGACAGAAGAACAAATAACGGAGTATATTGTTTTTGAACATCTCATCTGAGATACTTACCAAAAGTCAGATGGATACATTGAATTTAGGGATCTCTTTCATCCCCACAAACAACACCAGTATCTTTGAAGAAGAGGTGAACCTTTTTAAACTGATCAGAAAGATGCAATTGAAAGTACTCTTTGATGGACTTCCAGATACAGAAGAACAACAACCTAAATCAGATTACTTAGAAATGAAAAACAAAAGCATGTTTCATCCCCAGATCAACCATCCGGTCACAAATCTGTTTAACCTGAAAACCAAAAAAGACCTTAAACATTTGAAATACAGCAATTCTAACAAAATGAACATCAGGAGTCATCAACTCAAACTAATCAAGGAATTGTCACAGGACAGCTCAGTTACACTTAAACCAGCAGACAAGGGTGGAGTTAATGGACACTCATTTCTACAATGAAGGTTGCCTCAGACTCCTAGACGACCAACAGACATACCTAGTCTGAGACAACAATCCCATCACATCCATAAAGAATGTGGTTAAAGAAACAGTTGACAAAGCCCACGATTTGGACTGGATATCTGAACAGACAAGTGAGTTCCTCATAAAAAAAATCCCTATAACACTGGTGTTTTATGAACTCCCAAAAGTCCCAAAAAATCTCAAAAACCCTCCATTTTGACCTATAGTTCCAGGTACAGAAAGTATCTTTCATCCACTAGCTATCTATTTGGATAAGGCTCTACAACCTCTTGTACAAAAAACCACTACCGACTTAAAGGATAAAGCACATTTTCTACGACTACTTAGTGAAATTCGGACAGATGAAACCACCCTGATACTGTTTACATTAGACGTCACTAGTCTATACACATCGATACCCCACCAAGAAGGAATAGAGGCCCTTGAATGGTTCCTACTCAGGCACAATGAAACTCTTATACATAAGGATCTTTGCAATAGAATTGATCAGGATCATCCTATACAATAATTATTATATATATAACGGCACATTCTACCTTCAAATATCGGGCACTTTCATGGGCTCTTCTGTAGCACCATCTTATGCAAACATTTTTATGTTTCATTTTTAACACAATTTTGTACTAGAAAAGGATACCCTGGAAAAGTAAGATCAAATTTTGGAAACGTTTCATCAATGATATTTTTGGCATCTGGAAAGGAACAACTGAAGAATTACAATAATTTCTGGTATACCTTAACAACTGCCAGGAAGGTATCACATTTACATTGGAGATTGGGAAACCCAGCATACATTTTGTGGATGTACAAGTGGAAAGAAGAAATACAGAATTTATCACAAACATATACAGAAAACCTACTGATGTGAACAGTATCCTACATTTTGGAAGCTTTCATCCTCTTCACCTTAAGGACAATTTACCACTTAGTCATTTTCTACGTTTGAAAAAAATTACATCAGATCACATTATTACAAACAGAACAGATAAGCATGAAAGAAAGATTCAAGAAAAGAGGATTCCTGGAAGAAGTTGTAGATAAAGCAATTCAACGCACAGGTTCCATAACCAGGGAGAACTTACTCACAGACCAACCAAAGAAGGATACAACAAGGCTTATACATACCCTCAAATACTCGAGCCAAAGCTAGCAAGTAAAAAGAGTCATCAATAAAAATTGGGATCTTATAAGATCAGACCCGAATCTTAATCGATTATTTCCTGAACAACCAATGCTGGTATATAAAAGAGGCAAGAATTTCAGAGATTGCCTGATCAGGTCTGAGAGAACAAAAAAAACATCACAGACCACTCTATGGAAACAAAAGAAGGGGACGTATGCTTGTCTGAACTGTCAACACTGCTCAAACTTGATAAAAGGTGACTACATAAGACATCCTAACAGTGGAAAGAACATAATGTTGAGAGATTTTGCTACTTGCGAGAGCAAGTTTGTAATCTATGCATTAAGATGCCCATGTGGCAAGTACTACGTGGGTAAGACTGCCCACAAAGCAAGAGAACGATGGACTGAACATAAGTCCAATATAAGAACGGGGAACATCAAATCTAGACACTTCAAAGACAATGGACATAACATCTCACAAATACGGTGTGTGATACTTGAAGTAATCTGTGCATCTCCAAGAGGAGGAGACATGGCCAAAAGGTATGCACAAAGAGAACTGTATTGGATACACCAATTGGATGCAATGACCCCATTGAGTCTAAATGAAGATTTCTACTTGGGACCGTTCCTTTAGGGAATTAATCTGATCACTGAAATACAGTAAAAGCCAACAAGTGAATTAGGTCTCTAACACTGTTGAATACATACACCCAGGACGAGAGCACTACACAACTTCAAAAACACAGCAGGGTATTATTCCAGATTGTGAGACTCCTTCGGAGAGACAGAATAAAAATGAAAATCATCTTTATATGTCACCATAAATAAAACCTAAAATTATAATCCTTGGATGACAGTATATAAGCATGGTGCTTGTTGGATATAGTAGAAGATAAGTGTGGTGGATCTTTTAACCTTTGAGAACTATGTGATCTGTATTGCGAAATGTGGATGAAGGTTATGTGAAATGTATACAAATGCAATAATTGTATACATGTAGAGAGTACTATGTGATCTGTATTGAGAACTGTGGATTAATGTTATGTGAAGTTTATACAATTTTATTAATTGTATACTTGTATAGAGTACTTTTTCGTAACAGAAATATACACTCCCTTATGTCCAAATATCAGGATCTGTGTATTATAGACAGAACAGATCTCACTAGATTAGATTCCTTATCTCTCTTCAACAAACGGATCAGTTAACCTTTCATGTTATTCAGAATATTGGAATTAATAGAGAATTATATATAAATTCAGATCAGGTAACATTTATGTCTTTCGGAATATTGGAATAAATAGAGGACAACATCTTCATTCCACGTCCCCCTTTAATTAATTCTTTAAACTTATGTATCAACTCCTCATTAGCCTTTGGAATTCACACGGTTCGTTTTCAGCATTAAGATCACTAGTCTAACTGGTGGACACTGGTTAGATAAAATATCAGAATATATAATATGAAATACCAGTATTGTCCTGCAATATACTGCCTTGCACTCGAGCAGGACTTGAAAACGCATGAACATTTGTTTAATATTGTGATGTCATAGCACGTTACAATGTGATGACGTCACTATCAAGTGCCGCTATTTAAGTCGGCCATTTTGTAATCACATCAAACGCAGCAACCGCGAGGAGAAGAACACATCCTTCTCTAGGAAGCCTAGGTAAGTGTGTGCTAGATTAAGCAATAAGCAAAGCTGTATTAGGAATCGACAATCTAGCTCTAAAATACAGATTAGTTAAAAACGTCTTGCATTTTAGAAACTTGCAGCTGTGATACCTCAAGGAGCATGAAGACCTTCAATCCCCAATGGTTTTTCTGCTTCAGAAAAGGGTAAATTACCCTTCTCAAACTTAGATTACTCCATTTATTTGGATATCAACAATACTTAGACACATCATGTTGCATCTTTTTACAGGAATGTAACAGGATTTTCCATTGAAGTCTCTTGAATTTTTTTTTGAGGCACAGTAGACACACCACTATTGATGGCCATTTACCAGTATTGAACTGGGTAAGACATTACCTAACTATTATTGATTGTTCCAGATTGTTTGAAATGGGTTGATTTGTTGCCCCTTTAATCAAATTTCTGAATGAGCAACGGTCTGAATTTTATAGACCGATCTTGCTTTCTAGTCATTAAAATCAATTACAAAGGTCAAAAGTACACAGCAATGTAGATCATGATAACTACAGAGCAGTCTAAATGAGGTCTAACATTAGCCCAGTCTTATACAATTTGACAATTATTCATTTATTTGTGAGAATTACCCATGAGTGAATGGTTGTGAACTTTTTCCATGTAATTGAACAGAAGCCTAAGTTTAAGAAACATTTCTGAATGTGGATTTAATCAAAAAAAATGTGAAGTATGATTTATTCTTCAAAATTAGTAATTAGTAATGAGTAATTATCTGTTTTTGAAATCTTTCTTTAGATATTATTGAAATATCGAATTTGCCCCTGAAGAAGAGATGTTTCTCGAAATGCTTTGGGCCCTTTGAAAAATTAAACCATATATGAAAATTCAAATAGACAATGATCTTGTGCTATCATTGAAGATATCCTGTAAAACTGTGTTTTTGTGAATTGATACAAATTGAATAATTATATATGATACATACATTGTCTTAACAACACTAATCAAGATTGTTTGGCTCTATTTTTGAGCTTGTGAAAGTGTGCAGGGGACGAAAGTCCCTCCATTAGGAACTTATTCTGTCTTCTAATGAAATTTGCTACATTTTTGTTCGCATTTTGGACAGAATCATTATTCTCCATTTCGTGCAGGAATGACCTCTTTTCCTGTGTGTGTTGGATAATGCATTTGTGCCATTGCTGTGTTAAAAAGTGCTAGTGGCATGACTGCTTTCCTTGTGTTATTCTGTCGCCAAAAGGCATCTGTATGGGACATGGAACATCCTCTCTTTACCCAGAGTTCTCTCTCCTCATGTGGTGCAGCTCCCTGCAATTCCATTATTTGATTCTCTAACAGATGGTCGTACTTCACCTTCACTCATCACCATGATCCTCACTCCTAACGGGGCATTGTGTCTCTCCTTCAGTTGTCTATGCTGTGTTCTAGTGACAGTATGAGAGCCTTTAGTTCTGCTGCTTGTGCTGAATAATGAGATGGCAATCGTGCACCCACAACCACCTCACTTGTCCCGTCTTCCCTCAATCTCACTACAGCAGTTCTGTACGCCTCCCCCCTCAAGTGCACCTTCATCCACCTTTGCGTGTCTCACTGAATTGCTCTATGCTCTTTGCGCAGTTATGAGTCCAGTCCTCTGGTTGTTAGACATCTTCCAAAAATGTATCTGTGTTTACTGTCTTGCAACACACTATCTTCAGGTACCCCCCTCTGCACTGTGCTCCCACAATATGCCTGAGCAATCTGTCTTACATTCAACATGTACATGCCTGGTGTTGAGCAAATTATGCCTTTGTCTGTGAATGAAATGGACATGTTCAGTTTGCTCATGATGTCACACATGTCTCTTCCCAGATGCATGACCAAGTCACCCCAGTGTCAACCATAAAGGAAAAGGTTGTGTCACCTATCACCACCCCTATGCAAGGTTCCTCCACAGGAATGGGTTTCATTGACAGGATGGGACACATCAAGTTCATCTGTGGGTTGTCCTTTTAAGGGTATAATGACAATCCATTTCCAGGAAAAGGGTTGTTCCCCACCATGGTAACCCCTCCCAGTCATCTAATCGGTACCGTTGCTATGGTATCCATGGTTCCGTTGTGTCAGTGTTCTGTGTTTTTGCTAACTGCTATGCAGTCCCTCTGGGTTGTGATGCTTGTAAGTACTGGGGTAGTGGTGCTGTCATTTGTGGTGTCTGTGTCTGTACCTGTAGTGGTGACGGTGCCTGTGTTGGTGCTTGTGGTGTCTGCTGAAATGAGCCCTGCATCTGCCCTTGTTGCTGCTGGCCCTGGGCATAATAATCTCCCTGTGCCCCTGCCTGTTTTTTTTTTATTTTACATTTATAAAGCACTCACACAGCCCGCAGGCATCGAGGCGCTGCTGTTGTTGTCCCTGATATTTTGCTGTGCTCCCCCAATATGACAGGTCCTTGAAACATATCCTAACTGCCCGTAGGTCCAGCACTGTGGTGGCTCCATCCCCTGTCCTGGAAACCCAGTGGAAAGTCTCCTGCATTCTGTGGTCCCTTCTGTCCATATCCCCGAAATCCTCCCTGATTGTGGTGCATCTGTGGTCCAAAGATGTGCCTCCTTTGGAATCCTCCCCTTTCTTTGAACCCCTGCTGGAACCCACCATGCCCAATGTATCATCCTCACATGGGCAGTGCGAATTGTGGTGTTGTTGATACTGCTGCTGTGGTGCTGGTGCTTCTGAGTTACGGCTGGTTATCACCGCCACTTCTATTGCATACTTTAAAAATGTCTTTTATACCAACCTGGCCTCATCTATCTTTCTCTCCTCTGCCTTTTGTTTAACCTTCTCCTGCCAAAATCTACAATACACAATGTCAATGTCTACCGGACTATAGTTGCTGCCTCCCTTCCATAACCCCATTCGTGCTGCACCACTCCCTACTGAGCCTCTTTCATGTCTGTCTGTGCTGTCTTATTCTGTCCTGCTCTACTCCTCCCGTCTCTTCCTTTCCCAATCCAGTGCAACCCACTCGCTGACCGCATTTATGGTCCGCTCCTCCTCCTGCTTTTGTGCCCATTCCCTTGCTAGTCTTTCTAGTTGCAACTTTCTCTGTTCCCTTTATGCTAACTTGTGTTTTTCTTACTCTGCTATCTCTCTCCTCCTCTCTTCCTCCTCTACTTCCCTTTCCCTCTTCTCTCCCCACTCCCTCTCCACCCTCTTCCTTTCCTTCAGTTCCCTTTCTATCCTTTCTTCATGCTCCTTTTGTATTTGTTCCCTCTTCCTTCCTCCTCCATTCCCTGTCCTTCCGTTCCAGTTCCTCCGCTCTCCTCCTGTCCCTCTCCTTGATCTGCACTTTCATTTCCCGGTCCCTCTCCCTTCTCTCTTCTTCCTCCATTTGTTCTGCCCAGTCAAGCTTTTTGTGCTTCTTCTCCCAACTCTCTATTGCTGTGGTCACTCCTACCGCCTCCCCTGTTGTCTTCCCCTTAAGTTTCACAAGTATTTGTGCTGCTATCCAGTCCTCTGTACCTATGTCTTCAAATCCTGCTTTCGCTCTCTGCAGCCCTTCCTTGCTTGCTCATATGCTGCTATTGGGGTTGTTCTGCACTTTTTTGTTTGTCCTCTTTAGTGTATGGTGGTGGCCTGTATGTGGGATTTGAATACCCTTCTGCTGCCCTCAGTTCTCTTATGGGGTACATCCCCTGCTCATCATCTTTGTCATCAGATATTACACTCGGGGGAGGGGGGCAGGACCTATTACTGACGATGATGAGGTGCATTACTGTGTTACATACGGAGGTCAAGAGGATGATTTTCCTAAAGCAAGTGACTATGCTCTAGATGAGGGAGAAGTATATTTTGATGACGGGTCTTCAACTATTGACCAGGAGACAGATCAGAGACATACTGGGGCAGCAGTGGTGCATCTGGTCGATGGAGAATATGAGGCTGTTTTGCAGTGGAGGCTGCCAGGACATTACTCAGCACAGGCAGCAGAAATGATCGCCCCCATTCAAGCGCTTGAGGCAGCACAGGGATGCCTAGTAACAATATATTCAGACTCGGCATACGTCACAACAAATGTTCATTCAGGACTGTTGAGATGGATCAGAAGAGGGTTTTATAGAGCAGATGGATCCCGTGTACAGCATGCAGAATTGTTAGACAGATTGATTGTTGCACACTCGCCGCATAGTAACGTGCGCTACCCACACAAGTGGTGTGGACTTTGTCTCCCTTGGTAACAAAGTGGCAGACACCACAGTGAAACAGGCCGCTTATTTGCCAGTACCAGATATACCTGAACATCCAGTGTTTGTGAATATGCAGTTACAGTTCCAGGTTCCATACGCTGCCCTACCTGTTACAGAAATGATTGGGATACAAGGACAGGCCCTGCAAAATAAAAAGGTAGTGAGGCACAAGAGAGGGTGTGCGCTGTCCCCAACTGATTTGGTGTGGCGACAGAGTACTGGGAGGCTCATGATGCCTCAAGAGTTGACGTTGATGGTGTTTGACCATCTCCATTACCCTACCCATATATCTAAACAACACATTGCAACAGATATTCAGTAAGATTGGTATGTGCCTAATATTCAGGAATTGTTATCTCTGTTCACATCCAACTGTGTAGTGTGCCAGAGAAAGGTACATCGCCATGCCCAATTGGTCCACTTTGTGATTTAAATATAGACTTTGCTGACATGGGAGAGAGGTATAACTCTTTGCATTACTTGATAGTGGTTGTTTGTCATTTTTCCCGTTGGATTGAGGCTGGTCCATGTGCACATCCTGATGCCAAATCGGCCGCCAAGTTTTTGGTGAGAGAAGTGTTTCCCCGATGGGGAGTGTGTGATACCCTTAGGAGTGACAATGGCACCCACATCTTTAATGAGTTGTTAAAAAGAAATGGCAGCTCTTTTAGGAATAAAGCACAAGCTGTGCTCAATTTATCACCCTCAGGCCAACATGATTGTAGAAAGGATGAACGGTAAACTCAAAACAAAATGATCTAATTTATGTGCAACACTGAAAAGGAACTGGGTGCATTTTCTCCCCTTGGCCTTTTTCATTTTGAGGACCCAGCCAAGTAAGGACCATCACCTCTCCCCTCATGAGATTGTAATGGGGAGACATATGTACATGCCACTAACTCCTGTCCGGAGTAATTCAGATGCTCACAGAGCTGTGTCAATCCTGGTGGATGAATTCCATTCGTATTTAACACAGTTAACAAAGTGTATTAAATACCTTCCTCAGCAGATTGCTCCACGGCGGTCAGAACATTTCGACAACAGCTCTGCACCGGAATCTTTAAACTCACCACCATTGCAATTGTTTCATAATGACAATGTTTATATAAAGAATTTTGTGTGTAGATGGAGTGAACCTCGTTATCTTGGTCCCTACACTGAAGTGTATGCTACTCCCTTTGCTGTTAATGTCAAAGAACTGCATTATTGGGTACATGTGTCTGATGTTGGGAAAACAGCACAAAGTGTTTTTAAATAGCAGTTATTGGTTGATAATTCCTATTTTTGGCAGTGTCAGTTGTATTATATGTCTTTATTTTATCTTTTTGATTTTGAAGAATAGTTTTTTGTTTTTTTAAATAGTTTTGTGAGCATTGTTAGTGTGTCATGTTTATTCAAATAACTAGGTTATGCAACAATATTATAAAATGTCTGTGTTGTACATCATTGCAATGCCATGTTGTATCCACTTATGTGTGGGTTTGCCTTTGGATAGTTTATACATATATGTAGTGCTGTTATATGGGTAGGCCATATAAAGGGCGTGGGAATGCAGTAGTAGTTTCAGTATCTCAAAGAAATGTATTTATGTTTGTGTTTTGACAATTGTTTTGAAACTACAACACCAAATGATGAATATGTACCACAGTGGTCAATTGTAAGCAACTTAATTATGGGATTTAAAAATGTTACTGAAGAGGGGTTTGGATGAGGAAAAATAATATGACCAGTACAAAGGAGTAGTGTTTGATACAATGTCGAATGTGCACCACCCAGAGTTTAACAATATGTGGTATAGCTATATGAACTCAGTGGGGAACCAGAGGTACAACAGGAATTGTTATGTCTGCTCCCTCATCCCCCACACATCGGCATCACCTAAAATGTTGGTACCTCAGGAGATATCACCCTTGGTGTCTCAGTGTTTGGTGCACTCAGTGATGTGTCGGGTTCAAAGTATGTTCCATGGTTACAAAGTAGAAGTTGTACTAATGGACAAAGATGAAGAGAGGTGTGCAAAGGACAACAGTGCCCCACAATATGAGCCCCGGCCTATGTTGCAATTGGATGGAGTATTCTTTATATCAAACAGATCGGAGAAGGCGGTGGTGAGCTCTGCAGCAGGGGCGTTGATAGGGTTCGGAGAAGAAATTATACGGAACATTAATAGGAACTGTTTTGATATATGATCTGAACACATATCCAAACTAACAAGGATTGAAGCATGTGAAACACCGGTAAAAGTGCAATCAAGGGATGAATGGCAGTTTTGTTTACAAGGGCATGGAACTGTTTCAGTATGCACTATCACTAAGTGCAATAACACATTGTTCATTTCAGATCTTGCAAAAGCAACAGCGGCATTGATGGACATGTACTGGGTATGCGGACAACTAGCATACCTGCATCTTCCACCCTTTTGGCAAGGCACCTGTGCATTGACAACCCTGCACTCAGCTATCCTAGTGGTTCCATATGTACACTTGACAATAGCATCTGAACGTAAGGTGTTGCAATCTGTTTCACCATCCATTCAACCCCTGCCAAGGGAAAAAGAGCAAGCGATTTTGGAAGTTGAGAAGGAAGAGTTTGAACTATTTGTCAGAAGAATCATCCAAGCTGCTCAAAGAAATTCCAGATAAATATCGATTGTACACCAAAACAGAAGTATTCTTTGTGTCCCTTATCACCCCAGGAGTTCAAGCAGCTGTGATTGCAAAGTGGTTGCCGATTGTTCGTTGGGAGGTGATCCAGTTGGCGAACATCACTGAACAAGGTCTCAATAGATTCAAACGTAATCTGAGAGCAATCCGGTTGATAACACTGCAAAAACAGATATGTTTTGCACCTCCTATCGGTCATGAAGGGTGTGTGTGCAAGAAGATTGGGTTGTCATTTTACATGTACATACCCCCAAATGATATAGAGAATGGGTCCCTGATGCATATTATAATGGCCTTGCATAAGTTGAAGACCGGGATGGAAAAGTGAAGCACGTGTGCAATGTGAAGATTTGTTCGACACGTTGTTCTCATGTGTGCCGTCCTGGCTTGGATCACTGGTGAAGATATTTGTTCTGATCATGGTGTTCCTGTTGGTGGTGTTTTGCAGGTGCCAAATGATACTCTGATGCTGTTTCAAGAATATCCCAAGCAGCGCATACATTATGGTAACTATTAGGGCAAGCGTAGCAAAGCCAGGCACAAAAGAAGGCTGGTTCAAACTGAGAATTTGTATAAGCCACATATGGTCAGTATTGAACAACCCACCCCCACCATATCCTGAGAATTAGACTGAGCACTGGGTAGATTTAGCAGGTGATGGGGATTGCATATATCTCACATGTAACCTGGAAAAGTATGCCCAAGACGGAGGTAGTTTGTGACATGTGTGTAGGGCATGAGTTTCTAAGGATGAAGCAGATTGGCAAAGAGAAAAAGATAAGTTAGTTAATGAAGGATTAACTAAGGGGGAATGTTGGGATACACGTCCAGACCAATGCCTCTCACACACGATTTAGATTGCAAAAAATATATTAAAATATGGAAATTAGTATGGGACGGTGTAGGGGTAGAGGGGTGCATTATGGGTGGGGAGAATTGGCGGGAGTAGGAAATCATAAAGCTGGAAGTTATCCAGTAGTGTTGCCATTTAATTATGTAGGATATAGTATGCATATGCACACAACAGTTATAAAATGAGCTAACATCACCTTCACAAGTAGGCCTGAATCCTTGCAGGCCGTGTTTTCACAGCAAAAACAACAAGGCTTTATGTTTTTCCTCACTATTTTATCCCGATTCCCATGCTCAGCAAAGAACACACATATGCCCCCACATCAGATAGGCCTTTGAACTAATTAGGTAAGAATGTGTACAGCTAAGGAAGTGAAGGGCTGTGGCCCAGTACCAAGGTCGTATCCCTGGGAGCAAAGGCAGAGGTCTTAGAATGCCAAAACCTGAACCAAGATTTAAGACACAAGCGCCCTCCCGAATGACGGTCACTCTATTTGAACTACTAGATGTGCAAAGAAATGGGCTCTAAATCATTTTAAACTAGAATGATTAGTAGGTCGTTAGGTTCACCCTTGGCGAGGGGAACTGATAAGGGGAAAAGCAGAGAATGACATGATCTGTGTTTTGTGCCAAGGAGATCTAAAAATGATGCCCATTTAGTGGGGAGGGCATGGTGGGGGCCCCAATTTGTCTGGGGTGACAAAAGGGCTGCTTTGTTAGCAAGGACCAGACTGAACTCAAAATTGGCCACTGAGTTCACAATGATAACCAGGTGCATGTCACCTGGTTGAGATAGAAAGTAGGGTGGTGCTAGTTGATGTTAACCAATTGCTTTGCAGCATTCTATGATGGACGAGGGCATCACCCACGTGTGGTCAAGATGATCCCGAAGACAGCTGAACCATTCAGAGGATGGGCCATATGTAATCATTAGCCTGTATATGGGCAGTAGCCATTGAGGGTGGGGTATTAACACTGCATATTGAGTGTGTCACAAATTATGATTTTGTGTGCTTATAACTTGTATCTTGTATGCAATATGGCAGAGAGCTCTTCAGCAGTGGATTTGTGATACCCTGTCGCCTTTTTCTTTTATTACAAAATAAAAGCTCTTGTCTTTCTTGAAAAAGGGTGCACCTATTTCCCTAGCTTGGTTGTATTTTCTTGGTCTGATCACTGGGAGTTTCCCACACACTTGTCATGTTCCTTTATGCCTTCCACCTTTCACCACCGTGTTTACTCCTCTCAACACCTCACCACCTCCTAACAATTATTTTACCACCTCCTTCTGTGGCACTTCTATACTCATTGCCACTTTCACTCCCCACACTTTTGAGTCCCTCTATATTCAGCTTCCTGGGTTTCTTTATTCCCAACTGTATGGGTCTTTCTCCCCCTGGCCTGGGTCTTCCTCTACCAAGACCCTTTTGTCTTCCTCAACCAAGCCTCCTGGGTCTACCTTCCACCAGCCTCCTGGGTCTGCCTTCCCCCAGCTCATTGGTTCTACCTTCCCCAGCCTCTTGAGTATACCTTCACTCAGACCACTGATTGTTTCTCTACTCAGCCTCCTACAATTTTTCTCCAGACTGCAACCTTCTCCTTTCCCCACCCTCCTGGGTCCCTCCTTTGGCTTCCTGCCTCTTGGTCTAGCTCCTTCTGCTCACTTCATCAACCACATCCAAATGAGTACCGTCTCCTGACTCATGCTACCTGCTGCCACATGGCTTTGCTTTCATATGACCCCACCTTTTAACCTCTCTTTCGCCTTATAGAACTCAAGTGTGTGTCCTTCTTTAGCTGGGTTGGGGATTGCCTGATAGGTCCAACCTCTAGGAATGGTTTGCAGCTCGAATCTGGGACTTGGGGTTAACTAGTCCCTCTAGTTCCTCTCTATAGACTGTCCTCTCTCTGCTTGCCACACCCTTACCGTGCCGTCGGGCTGCACCCCCTTACCTTAACCAGTCTTAGGTGCATGGGTATGGAAACCTTGTGAGATGACCAGTTATTTCCTTCAAAAATATAGGTGCTTCTACCGTGGCAATGTGACAAGCACCTGCCTGTCAGGCATTGCAAGATGGGAATAGCCAGGAGATCCTCCCCATGCTGCCGCAAGCCTAATATCATGTGGTGGTGGAACCTGACCACATTGGCATCCTCACCATCCACCGGCAATGTCAGGCAGGGGATTTCATCCAACCTTGCAGAGAATGGGACCTGCCTTTTTTCTTGAAAAAGGATAACTACAACAAATATGGCCACTATAGAAATGGCAGACTAGCACTACATGAGTGCCTGTGATTAATTTCTACAGTGGTCATAGAGCCAGGAGAAGAGATATGTTTTGTAAATGTATTTATTTGTGTCAATGGTTAATACAAACCTTTGCACAGATTAAATTACAAATACATAACATTAAAACTAGTTAACACATATAACATCTTAGCTATTGATTCAAAACAGAGAGATTTATAATTATAAGCAATCGTAAAAACAATAATTAATCATTCATGCCATCAGGAATCTCAATTAATAAGATCAAGATAATAAAACATTATAATCCAGCGATAGTTCAGTTAATGGGAAATTATTCGAGAGGTGGCCTTCTTCCGTACATAGAAGGCAGCACCTGACATAACAATAGATTCCAAATAAATAATTGCAGCCCAAAACTGATTCTCTTGTATGTGTATTATATTAGTAACTAAATTAGTATAGCTTAATGAATACTCCCTCGATAGTTGATTACACTGGGTAAGAATATGTCTTGACATTTCAATACTAATACCACATAGTCGACATAACCTTTCCGTTCACGGGATACATGTCCAATATCCTATATGCTCAAAGTTTGGTAAGATGTTATAACGGAGATAAATAATACATCTTCTAATTTCTTTAGAGCTAATTCGAAATAGCATGTACATTTTTTGCCTGCAGTTCATCTATTTGCTGTAATTTATTTTCAGGGATTGTTGAAAGCCTGTAGACAATGCTAGGAGCAATGCTACTAGTATAAACCTTTAAGAGTCCCTCAATGTTGTTCCCACCTTTCTTATGCAATAATATAAGTGTCCACCACCTCCAATTAGGCACCATTTATGTACAAGGCAAAATTGCCTATTTTAGCTCTACTACCAAATATTAATATTTTTGTTTTAGATTAATTAATGTGGAGATGATATATTTGAGCATATTCCCCTAAAGCATTGAGAGATCTGATCTTTATAATCCTAATTGGGGGGGTGATGCATGATTAAAGTGTCACCAGTGAATATCCTGAAGCCGCAAATAAAACGATATGTTATTCTCCAGAATAAATGTGTTCAATCTCTCCGAGTTTTTATTGTTCCAGGTAACCATGTTCCCACTGTGATTAATATGAATAGGTTCATTATAATATATCATCACATACTCATTGGGTATCTCAAGCGACCACGTTAAAGCTGCATGGTCACTTAGGGCACTGAAAGTAATCGTCATAGGGCATGACCTATTCCATACCACCTGGTCTATAAAAACATGGTATCACCTTTGGGATTCAGACATGAAATGTCCCAAGTATAAAAAAGTTGGGCCCATTTCATACAATAATCACCCCTTTTTAATTTGGGTAGAAGTGATCTGATAGTGTAATATCGTTCAATATGGATGATTGTATGTTCTCCCAAATTAGGGGCATTTAAATCACCCGCAATTAAGATGTTATCTCTCAGATTATCCATAAGCCAAATTTTAATGATTTTATCAACATTGTATGCTATTTCATTCACCTTATCGTTACCAGGAGTCGGGTATACATTAATAATCAAAGTATCATTTTGGAGAGGGGAAGAATGTAGCACAGCATGTAATACATATTGTGAATTTACTTCCAGGCAATATGGACGAAGAGATAAAAATGACTGTGCTCCATAGCAAGTCCACTAATTGGTCTACGACGCAAACCTTTGGTTGCATGTCGGTAGATAATCGTGTAACCATCAACGATAAAATCATGCATTGCCCATGTTTCCTGTATTAGAAAGAGGTGACTGGACTCAATGAGAAACTGACCTTTTATCAGATTGAGAAATGACTTATACCCTCTTGTATTCCAACCCAACTATTTGATTGAGTTAATGCTACTAGTGGTCAGTTAGTGGGAGAGGTGGGTAGTCTCTGTTTAGCTTGTTCTTTGTATTGATTGTGACAACAACCTTTTTGCATTATTCTGGGCAAATTGATTCCATTAGGGAGCACCTTATGTCCTATTTCAGTATGATTAGTCAGAAGGTGAAAAAGTCCCCATAGTGTATCTGAGGCTGAATGTAGGAGTGCTGTGACTGCCTGTGAAGAAAATTCCATTAGTACCCATTGGGAGCTCCAGACTCAGAATATCACCATTATTAAGTATAGAGAGACTCAGAATAGAATTCCATAACGCTAGCAATTGGGTTCTATTTAGGAAGGTTTTGTCCTGAGAAGGGTTAACTTCCACAAGTTTAACAAACATACTCAATCCATTCCAAGGTTTATTGCTCCAAAATGGAATCAATTGAAAGTAGATTGATCAAAACGTCATTCCCTTCATGGATAGTTTTAACAACTGAAATTCCAATAGTGTTGGAGGTGGACTTGGAATCCAATTTCGTTTGTAGCTGCGGCCTGATGTTATCCACAGTCGCTAATACAGGTTGTGCAGATCTACCATACAAAGAATGATGTATCCATTGGCCCTCTAAAGTCGACCTGCCTTGTTTCCCCATCATCATAAGATCCAGTAATGATTGTATTGGTAGATGTTAATAGCATTGTGGGATCAATTATATTGCTGCCCTTCTCTACCCCAGGACTTTTCATACTATTTTTCATTCTATGCGGGGTATGTTTATGCAACAAAGGTGGATTTGTTGTTTGCCCCTTAGAAATCCTAGGTTTAAAAGATATATTTTTTTTCCGTCATAGACATTTCCTAATATTGGATGTCTATGGCATCTTGTTCATTGGCTGCATAGACAATGACCTGATCATCAATCATCCCAGTCATGCCGGTGGGGGATGCTGGATTTGTGTTGTCAAGGGACACCATTTTTGTAACTAGTTGAAACAATGCATCAATCCATTTTTGCAGCCATCAATAATATAATTGATTTTAAATCCACCAATTTATCCTTTTCGTTCATTGCTGGGCCTTGCAGTCTTTGATTGTCTCATCCTCTTCAGTTTCATAGTCGCTTTCTTCTCATTCGGAAATTAAGCCAGTCAAGTTTGGGATTGCAGACAGATTTGTTGATTTAATAAAATCCACATTCATATCGGGTGGTCCGAGGGAATTCCTTTTTAGTTTATGACACAGTTTAAAAGTGAACCAATGCTATCAATTGTGAAGCAATGTAATGTATGACTCATGGTAACTTTACTAAGAGTATTAACTTGTAGGTTAATGCCATGCTGATCGGACATAGTTGTACACAACACAGGCTTAAGGCTAAAGAAACCTGTAATCGGGCGAGTCAAAATATCCATTCCCTCTTAAAGCCCAAAATGTCCTGTTTGCCCTTTTTAATTTTCGGGGCATGTTTCAAAGTGTCCTGTGGTTTTAGGGGGCTACGCATTCTTGGCCAGGTCTAGAGGTTTCACTCCTCAGAGCCAGACGTTTTGTCTTTTTGCAGCATCATCATTGAAAATTTCAAATAGATTAGTCAGTAGTAACTGCAGAAAATGCTTAAGCAAACCATTTCTTCAAATAATAATTAATAAAAAGGAGCACACCAGTCACTGCTATAAATAAAATCCAAATGGCAATAAAATCTATAAATATAAAGAATATATATGAAGCCCAAATAACGTTGAGCCCGCAGTCGCTCCTAAGGAGAGGTTCTAAGATGTCATGCCAAAAGAAACTAAATATTCCAAAAAGATTATCAAGTTGTAGGAACAATGCCGAAATAAATATGTTTTAAATATATATTTGTTGTGGCTGTGTCCAGGACGTTCGAGGCAAAGCATGCAAGTGCACTGAAAAGTCAGCACTGAAAAGAACATCCGGAATAATATGTAAACAGGCTGTGTTGGTTAGTTTCAGTGACCGCAGTATGGTGTCGTCATTTGACTCACGTCACGTGGGGAAGGACACGGGGCAGTGGGAAGAGGAGGGGCAAACAATGGAAAGTAAAGTTAGTTCCAGTTTGACTTGGTACGAATAAAGATGTGTTGTACCCCACCTACCACCTCCGCCTCTTTGTGTATGAAAGAGAATCGTGGAAGATCCCTGGGGGGTTTAGGTAGTCCATGAGAATACCACACTGGCGACGAGGCGTGCTATATGAACCGACACACTCTGCTAATTTCCAGGTTGGTGCAGCTGCGCTCGTGACCATGGCGCAGGTGCCAGCAAAGATGCGCACAAACGGAAGGCGCAAGCTGTGTGTCCTGCCGGAGGAGCAAAGGACACTACGAATGGTGAAAGCACGATTCCCGCTCACGGCACCAACCCAGCAGCAACGGGAGGAAGCACGCGACCGCTCCCCGTTTTTCCTCACCAACATCTGGGCGTTCGGAGAGTGTTCTCCCACCTACGGCAACGCCCACAACATCAGCAGGTGTGAGCGCGAAGGTTCCCCGCTGCAGCAGCATTGCCGGCCGGCAGACAAGCACTCTGCCTGCCAACAGCGTCAAGTGTCATCAGCGGGTGGGAGCGCGAAAGCTCCCGGCTGCAATGAACATCCAGTCAACGTCAGAAATACTCTCTCTGTCTCACAGCGAGCCCCACACAGTGTGATCAGACCTGGGGGGGAGTGAAGGGCTGACACTGCCAGCACCAGACAATGGCGGAGAGACAGGTCCTGCCCTCCAGCAATCACTACAGAGCAACACAATAACAGGAGGAGTCAGGGCCCATCCTGGCTTCATGCAGGAGAAAGAAAGCAGCAAAATACAGGCAACACGAACGCCACTTGAAAGCTAAAAATCTCAGGCACCCAGAAGCTGAACCTACCCCTCATCACCACGCACAAGTCAGCCCAAAGGAGAGAGGAAAAACAGTCAACACGCAAAATTAGCCTGACAAAATGTCGGATAACGAATCACTAACTGAAGAAATAACACCTGCGTGCGCACTTCCATCAAGAATGTCTGACAGCCTATTGATGCAACTACCCACATATTTTGACCTCAGTGACACCAGTACTTTAGGACCACAGTGGAAAAGTTGGCTGAGAGACTTTGAGGTATGCCTAAAAGCAGTTGGCCCAATTGATGATGAAAAGAAACACAGTCTGAAACCATGCAATAGGCTCCAACGTAAGAGACATTGTGGATGAGCTCCCTGAAGGTGACACCGACACATACGTCAACCTGAAGACAATGCTCACAGACTATTTCACACCCCACACAAACGTGGATTATGAGAGACACATCTTCCACAACACCAAGCAGACCAAGGGCGAGACCATGGATGCATTTGTAATGAGGCTGGGACTAAAAATGAAGCACTGTGACTTCCACAAGTACTAGAATGAAGAAGCACTACGCTCACAAATCATAGTCGGGGGCGAGAGTGCAGTCTTTAGAAAACAACTACTACAAAAACCATTAAGTATAGAAGAAATCTTACACCTAGTCCGCTGAGATGCATCTTTAGCATCACAAGTAGAAGGTCTCGACGACAACAAAATCACTCATGGGAAACAGAAGCATCTAAACAAGCTTGAAGGAACCTCAAAAAGCAATGCTGACTCTTTCTGATACAGGTGTGGTCATGAATACCCATATGAAGGACAGTGCCCTGCCATGGGCCAACAGTGTTCCGCTTGCGGGGGGAGAAAATCACTACAAGATGGTCTGTCTCATATTCTGCAGCAAGATGCGTGGCGCTGGGAGAAGTGGACGACCAACACTGGACAGAGATGAAAGGCAACAAAGTCCACCCCGCACGACAAGCTACTCACACTACACTGCCCACTGCAAATACCGAGATGACCAGCCAGACAGAAGAAAGGAGAGAACCTGGAATGACTGGAGAGACAGCAAACCTGCAAAATCCAGACCCAGGAGGAGACCCCGTAGATACCTCAGGTATCTAGTCGAACAATCACAGTCAGACAGCGCTTCAGATGCATCCTTGGAGGACAATGCCAGAAAAAGTGAAAGACCCAAGGAAGAACCACGGAATAAGGGTTACCTGAATTTTTGGTGGACACTAGTGCCACTGTTAATATAATCAGTGAAGGGGAATACAACAATATACCCCATGCCCTTCGCATGCAACTGGCAAAAGCACTCATATATCCCCACGCCTCAAAGACACGCCTAGCCTGCAAGGGTTTCTTCACAGCATCATGCAGCTACAAAGGGCAAGGCAAAGACATACCCATGTACGTCCTGGAGGCTGCCACTGACAGCGGATGCATCTTGAGCTATAAGGCGGCCATTGAGATGGGCCTCATCCACGTCCTCTATAGACTCCTGGTACACAAATACCTAGATCCCACAGCAAACATCGAACAAGTGTTTCCAGCACTGTTCAAGGGCCTAGGCAAACTGAAGGGCCGGCAAATCGAACTACACATTGCACCACTGGAAAGTCTCTCTCAGAAGTGATGTTCAGAAGAAACATAAGAACCCGACTCTCGGGGGCGCTGTTGTGCGCCGAGCAAGATGGCCGCCTGATTCGTGAGCTCCGTGGCGAGCGGACCTCATAACCCTGTTTTATGGTGCTTTCTCTGACTGCTGCCGTGTACGGGGCACACGACTTTACTGCCACTGCTTCAGGGATCCTGTGGACCCGGTCCTGCTGCAAATCGGAGCCGGGAAGGGCTTTCCCCGACTCCGTAGTGCCCCTCCCCCCGCCTGCGGCGCTCCTGAGCGCCTAAAACCCAGCCCGAGCGGGGAGTGGACGTACCCGCCCGAGGCCCTGCCGCGCTGCTTCCCACATCTGCCGGGCATCGGTGGGGGCCGGCGTGCCTCATCCTTCCCGGCGGCGGGGTCGACTGAGACCTGGGACCGAGACCTGCCGGCCGAGCTGTTGCTTCTTCTGGGACGGTGCGGCCTGGGGTGCGCTGCCCCCGTGTCCCTGGAGGGACGTCGGGCCTGTGGCGCGGCCGCCCCGCTCTCTCTTCCCTGCTGCAGACTTCACCTCGGGGCCTCCTTGCCCTCTCCGGAGGGTCTCCGCGGCCTGTGGGGAGGTCGCTGGAGCCTCTCCCCCCCGACAGCACACGCCACACTGCTGGAGCGGCGCGGCTTCCAGGTACGTGCTGCGGGGGTTCTCGCTGCCCCCGGGGGCGACCTTGCGACCGCCGCCTCGGGGCTCCTGCGGCCCCGGCCCGGTCCTTGACCGGGGGCCTGGGGTGATCTTGTGAGCCGCGGCCAGCCCCAGCGGAGGGTGGACGGATCCGCCTGGGGCCTCGCTGAACTCCTTCCTACATCTGCGATCTGCTGGAGGGGGCCTGGGACGCGCTGCCCCCGCCATTCCTGGCGAGTCGCCTGGACTGCTCCTTCTTCCCACCTTGGGAGTCGCCGTGGGATCTCCTTCCCTTCTTCCTGGAGGCCGGCGGGGGGGTCGTGGGGACCTTTCCTCCCGGCCTGCACGCGCTGCGCTGCTGGAGCGGCGCGGCCTCCGGGTGCGAGCTGTGGAGGTTCCATTGACTCTTTGCACCTGAACTACCGCCTCCCTGCCTCCCTGCCTCGGGTCTCTGGGGTCGCCCCTCTTTGGCGGGCCTTCCCCTCTGCGGCGAGGGGTGCCGGAGGCCCACGGGCGGCGACTGCCGGCTCCGCCTGGTGAGCCCTGACCTTCCTGGCTCTCTTGCTGTGAAGCCCAGCTCTTGCCCTCCCCCCCCTTGGGGGGCTACTCGGCCTTCACCAACTTCACATTGCTTCTACCTTGGCTGGAATCCCTTGCTCTGTGTGGCCCTATCGTTCACTGGGGGCTGGCCTCTCCCCGCTTCATTGCTTTGGAGGCTACTGCCACTCCACCCGGAGTGATACTCTGCAGAGGGGTGCCGTCAATACCGCTGGTCCCCGCTCTCCCATCGCTGGGATTTCCCACCTTCGAGGCCCCCCACTGTTGTCTTCCACACCTTCCCGATCGGGCTGGAGCCCTGCGGTCTACACTTCTCCGGCATAGTCGCGTGGCCACGACATTCCCTGCTTCTCTCTCTTGTCACGTACCCTGCCTGGATTATTGGCTTGCATGGCCTGGGATCTCCCCGTCTCCCTCTCGGGGCTGCTAGTGGTACCCCTTTACCCCACTCAACCATCACCCTTGTCAAAATGACCAAGGGGGGCGCGAGGAAACAGAGCTCCATCAACATGTTTGAGAAGACAGCTGTGAAATCCCCGGAGGACTCCATCGAGCGGGCCCCGGTTGCGTCGTCGTCCGTAGTGGCACCTGAATCCCAAAACATGATGGACTTTATCAGGGAGGGTTTCACTGCCCTACACTCAAAACTGGATGATATGAACGGCACAATATCCTCGATCAAGGCCCACATCGAGGGGACCGATAGTCGCGTGTCTGAGGTCGAGACACGGGTCGGCTCTGCCGAGGATGCACTGGGTGCACTGCGTTCCGAGGTTGTCGCTCTCTCGGGCCGAGTCCTCGAGGTGGAGAAGAAGAACGAGGACTTGGAATCCCGCTCAAGGCGCAATAACCTTCGTATTGTTGGGGTCCCTGAGAGCGAGGTACACGAGCCAATGGAGGACTTCGTTGAGCACACATTAATGTCACTTCTGGACTCGCCCAAGCTCTCCCCTCACTTTGCTATTGAGCAGGCGCACCGTGCCCTTTCCGCTAAACCCAAACCTGGGGCTCCGCCTCGTCCCATCATCGCCCGGGTCCTGAACTACAGGGATCGTGATACTCTACTCAGAGCCGCAAGGATCAAGGGCGAGCTGTTATTGGGGGGGGCGAGGATTCATCTTTACCCAGACTTCTCGACTGCCGTTCAACGTGAACGCAAGACTTTCCAAGCTGTGAAGCGGAGGCTGCGAGATCACTCCGTTAAATATGCCATGCTCTACCCCGCCAAACTGCGCATAGAACATGCTAATCAGATGTTCTTCTTCACGATCCCGGAGGAGGCCTCCAAGTTTATGGACGAACACTTCCCAGGTTGACTTCCTTCTACTGTCCACAGTTCTGCAGCTTCCCCCTTGGGCCCTGCGGGGGGCGGCCGGGTCCGGCCCTTCCCCGTCACCGGTGCCGCATTGATCCTCTCTCCCGGATTCGGCTTGTTCAAGTTTCTCCTTTCATTTCAATGATGTGCCATACTGCTAAGTGCAAGACACCCTGTCTAAGTTACATACAATGTTTGTAGTTGCACCTTAAGCTCTACTGGTCCTGCTGCGACCCGGAGCGCTGCGGCCAGCCCGGCCTACAGGCCCCCAGGCGCTGATGCCTCTAGTTTGGTTTTGGTTGAAGGGGTTTGGGATTGTCATTCCTCTGTTTGGGAGGGGGATGTGGGTGGGGGTGGGACATGCTTGGGGTTTTGTTATCAGAAAATTGGCGCTGGCAGCGAAGGCGGACCGTGGTGCAGCACTCATCCACTGGTCTTGGACACCTTTTTTGACTCTACCACTATCACATCTATGGCTGAGGGGGACTTAACCATTATGAGTTGGAACGTTCGGGGGTTGGGGAACTATAGAAAGATGAGGCAGCTCCAGCTGCAGGCTGAGAGCCACGGGTCCAAGATTCTCTTTTTGCAGGAGACACATGCTCGCATGGAGCAATGCGTGCGTTTCGCCAAAACCTGGGGCCCTCATAGATTCTTTACCGACTTCTCTACTCAAAGTCGTGGGGTCATGACCCTTATTCACAAGAGTCTCCGGTTCACCCTCATCTCTTCACATATTGACCCCCTGGGCAGGTATGTTCTGTTACACGCCACGCTTCAAGGGAAAGAAGTGGTTTTGTTGAACATTTATGGCCCCAACTTCGATGACCCTGAGTTCTACAGACAGGTCACGTCCCTTTTAGATGGCTTCCCCCTTGTCCCAATTCTCTGGGGGGGTGACTTTAATACTATCTTCGATGTAGCCCTTGATAGATCTGGGTCCAAGCCCCGTCACCTCTCCAGGGCAGCCTATGCTGCATTATCATCCCTACCCCGTTTGGCCATGGTGGCGCATGGAGGTTCTTTTACCCCGACTCCCGCATTTATTAATTCTACTCTTCAGTCCACGACTCATACTTCCGAATTGACCGCTGGGTGATCTCCAATGTCTTGGTTAAAGACGTGAAACAGTTAATGATTTTACCCAGAACCTTGTCCGACCACTCTCCAGTGACCATTACCGTGAGCTGGGCCCCTGATCCTGGCCGGTCCCGCTGTTGGAGACTGAAACCCCTCGCCCTACTCGATCCAGAGTTTCATTCCGACCTCGAGGAGTCTATTGAAGAGTTCTTTGAGTTAAACGCAGGCTCGGTACCATCACTAGCCACACTATGGGAGTCTTTCAAGGCCTATATTAGAGGGATCGCACTTTCCAAGGAAAACGGAGTCCTCAAATCGATTCGGAGAGATCTAGCCGAGAGTGAATCCAGGTTGTCGACCCTGGAGGCTGCGTGTTCACTTCACTCTTCTTCGGGTAACCTAGCGGCCATTGGGGCGGAATTGGATACGTTTCGCTCCCTGGCTGATCGTGAACAGAGGTTTCTGGACAACCCAGGCATCGCGCGGAAATACGGGGAGGGCGAGCGCCCTGGTCGCCTCCTTGCGAGGTTGATCCGACATGAGACAGGTTCCCCACACATTCTCGGGATTGAGAGACTGGACGGCTCCTTGGCTGTCTCCTCCCGGGACGTCAACACGGAATTCTTTAATTTTTACAAGTCCCTATACTCCAATTCGGACGAAGTATCAGTGGAAGAAATCGACTCCTTTCTCAATTCCCTTCCCTTGTCAACTTTATCCCCTGAGGCCGCGGGCTCTCTTGACTCCCCACTTACACTGGAGGAGCTCTCCGACGCTGTTGATTCCCTATCCTCGGGGAAAGCCCCCGGCTCGGATGGTATCCCAGTCGAATTTTACAAGTCCTATAAGTCACTTCTCCTTCCCCACTTGTTGGCTGTGTGGGAGGAGTCGGTCGAGACAGGTGTGTTCCCCCCTTCGCTACGTGAAGCCACGATTACAGTATTGCTAAAGGCTGGCAAACCCCCCTCGCATTGTGGATCGTATCGTCCGCTCTCCCTTATAAATTGCGACGCCAAAATATACGCAAAGGCCCTGGCTCTCAGGTTGGCCCCCATCCTACCATCCATCATTCATCCCGATCAAGCGGGCTTCGTCCCGGGGCGGTCCACCTCCCTGAACTTAAGGCGCATATTTAATATAATTGACAGGATTAGCCCAGAGACTCAGGCTGTAGCGGCCACGCTAGACATGCAAAAGGCCTTTGATTCGGTATCATGGCAATTCCTTTGGCGGGTTCTCGAGAGCTGTAAATTTGGTTCCTCCTTTCTCTCTTGGGTCAAGCTACTTTATTCGTCCCCCGTGGCTAGGGTCCGTACGGGTGACCACTGCTCTCCTTCCTTTGAGATCGCCAGGGGGACGAGGCAGGGGTGCCCATTCTCTCCCTTGGTTTTTGCAATTGCCATAGAGCCCTTCGCGGACATGCTTCGTCACCGCCATGCCCACAGAGGCCTCCGTACTGCCGGGAGGGCGGACATAGTTTCCCTATATGCGGATGACGCGTTGTTGTTCATTCGCTCTCCATCTCTCAACTTGCCTCCAGTGCTGGAGGATATCATTTATTTTGGCCGGGTCTCGGGCCTTAGGGTGAATTGCTCGAAATCCACCCTTTTTCCACTTACGGAATGCACTCTCCCCCCCCCTGACAGTCTGGGATTCACATGGGCTCAATCCACATTCACTTACCTGGGAATAGCAGTAACGCGCCAACAGGCACTAACCTTCGAAGAGAACTTTCGGAAGTACCTTACACATCTGTCCGTTAAGGTTTTAGCCTGGGACAAGCTCCCGATTTCTCTTGCGGGCAGAATGGGCCTATTGAAAATGGTGGTGTTACCTCAGCTGCTTTACAAGTTTGCCAATGTACCCTTGTGGCCAGGCACGGACTTTTTTCGCGACTTGACTCGTACAATCAACTCCTTCCTTTGGCACTCAGGAGCGGTCCGGCTTAAGTATGAGACCTTGTCCACCCCCATGGCCAGGGGGGGCTTTGGTGCCCCTGATTTTCTTAAATATTGGCTAGTATCCCAGATCCAATATATCTCCCATTGGTTCAACACAACTGACTCCCCCCCTCATGTCCGGCTCGAGAAACTTGCGGTCTGTGACCGCGAAATCCGCTCTTTGGTTATACAACCCGCCCCTCTGGTACTGGATTCACAGAGTCCGGTCGCCTGCACGTCCCTTGCATTAGCCAAAACATGGAAGCTGCTTGGAGTACCCCGCGCCTTCCACGGCAACCTTCCCCTCTGGAACTTCCTCCCGGGGGTCCCCCAGGTCGCACCACTTACTGCTCGTCGCTGGGCCGAAGCAGGCTATGAGCTGTTGCGGGACGTGTTTGACCAGGGCATATTTATTGAGTGGACTGATCTCCCCCTGCCCTTGAGGAGTGACCGGAGTGTCTGGCTTCAATACGCGTCTCTCCGTAAGACCCTTAAGCGTCATTATCCAACATTCCCTGCGTTACCACCAGACGACCCGGCCATTGGGGAACTCACTTCCCCCTCACCCATGAAAGGTAAAATCTCCAGGTTATACTCCATGCTGCAGTCCAGATCCTTCCCAGAATTCTCTAAACTCAGGGGGTCTTGGGAGAGGGACCTGGGGGTGGAAATGTCGGACGACCGCTGGGCACATTTATGCGACCGCACTCACCGGGTGTCCTTCAATTCCCGATTTAAACTCATTCAGTTAAAAGTGCTGCATAGGTTCCACTATACTCCGGTCAGATTGCATTGCATGTCCAGTGAGCATCCGTCTAGCTGCCCTCGATGCGGGCATGAGGATGCGGACTACATCCACATGATCTGGTCCTGCCCCCGCCTCTCACTGTTCTGGGGAGCGGTTTGCTCGACGGTATCTGCTATGCTTGATCACCCCATTGATCCTTCCCCAGCATTGTGTCTCTTCCACGACCTCCCTGGCCTCCCTCGAAACTCCAAAAAACTGGCTGGCCTCTGCATGCTCTTAGCGGTTCAGTCCATCCTGCTCTGTTGGCTTCGCCCCTTTCCCCCCACACATGCCCAATGGTTAAAGGCGGTTACTTGGGCCTCTGACTCCGAGGAAACTTGGTCTCACATGCAACCTACCCACTCCAGGCCTAGGGACATCTGGCTTAGGTTCCGCTCCTACTTGTCCGACCTGGACATGACTCCGGCTGCTTCCCCTTCACCTGCTCTTTCTCACTAGTGTGAGATCTCCTTCCTTATTATTTTGCTCAGCCACCCCTCCTCGCATGTCGTTTGTAATTCTGTCTCTGAATCATTATGTGTGCAATCTCCGTATGACTGTACCATGAACTGTATTGTCAGTATGTTCCTGCTGGGCGCTGTTCGCCTGTTGTTTTGCTGCCACGCTGCCTAATAAAAAAAGAATTAAAAAAAAAAAAAAGAACCCGACTCTCGCACGTCACATCAGAAGAGGACAGATACAGAGGTGATCACGAAATGCGAGAGCAAGATGAATGAAGAAAAGCTGACATTAAGAGGGAAGCGGACGGAGAAAGGTGAGCCAAAGAAAACAAACTGAGCCAGGGGATCTGGTCATTGCAAGACAACCCCAAGGTCGCAAAAACATGGCCGCATTCAATGGAGAACCCCTCACTGTGGTCCAAGTGAAGAGATCCACCATCACGGCTGAGGGTGACAGAAAGACCATGACAAGAAACTCCTTCCATTTCAGGCGCATCCACGGGACCATGCCCGTCACCGACCCATCTCACCAGGCCGTCTCCACGAGTGGAACGCACCCTATGAAGAGGAAAGAGAAGACTCCAGCACTGAGGTGCCGTCCTGGCCATCACAAGGGCGGTTCGAGCAGACAGACCAGCAACCCCAAAGAACTCGGAAAAAGCCTCACCGGCTCATTGAAGAAATTAACTGAAGCAGGACTTCATGTTTAGTATCGGGGGGGGGGGTGGTGGTTTTATCTTCATTTGACTCATGTCACGTGGGGAAGGACACGGGGCAGTGGGAAGAGGAGGGGCGAACAATGGAAAGTAAAGTTAGTTCCAGTTTGAGTTGGTACGAATAAAGACATGTTGTACCCTAACTCCCGCCTCTGCCTCTTTGTGTATGAAAGAGAATTGTGGCAGATCCCTGGGGGGTTTAGGTGGTCCACGAGAATACAACACGCAGGCAGGCAATCGTCAAGTGGGTGCTACCTGGACGACATTTCCACGTAGTCCGCACAGTCAACATGAAATGGGAGACAAATTCTGCTACAGCTCCGCAGCGACTAACAGTGGTCACAAAATGTGACAAAAGTGATGGAGAGCCCCCAGAGGGTCCTAAAAAGGAAACTCCTCCAGATGTCAGGACCCACTCACTCAAACAAGAGAACACTTCCAGCACTTTGTCCGCTTCGCTTCCGGGGCCATATAAGAATAGGCCGCCTTAAAGGAGCAGCGCTCCAATTATTCAAGCACAGGAGTTTTGCACGGCATACGGCAACAGAGTGAATTCTGGCAGATTGAAAACACCAGAACACTTCCTACACTTCGCCCACTTCTCTTCCAGGGTGTAAATGAATAGGCAGACTTAAAGGAGCAGCGCTCAAATTATTCAAGCACAAGAGTTGTGCGCGCCATACGCCAAAGGAGTGAATTCTGGCAGAGTGAGAACACCAGAACACTTCCTGCACTTCTCTTGCTTCGCTTCCGGGGGCCGTATATGAATAGGCAGCCTTAAAGAAGCAGCGCTCCAATTATTCAAGCACCAGAGTTGTGCACGCCATACGCCAACAGAGTGAATTCTGGCAGAGTGAGAACACCACAACACTTTCTGCACTTCCAGCACAAGAGATATTGGCAGCCTGGGCGCACATAGGTTGAAATGTTTACAACATAGGGAGGGCAGGCTGGCGGGGTGCAGAAAATGTAGTGACAGCCCAGTGTGAAGCGAGGGGGCAGAGAGGGGAGAGCCAGAGTTGCCAAACATGCCTCTAAGGGCAGCGGGTGGCACTGTCTCCAGACAGGTGGCCCAAAATTGAGAGCCTGTGCCTGAGCAGTCAATCAGGCCCTCTGAGAACATGGGCATGTACCAGGAGGTGTCTTAATGAGTTGTTACTTATCTGCTATCATTTCTATGTCACATTTCACTTATAATGTCACACTAAAGCACTACACCACTTGTGATGGAATACAAACAGCTAAGGAGGTTTATTGAATAGAGGTGTGTGTCCCCTTTCCGGAGCCCACCATCGTGACTAAATACACTTCTTTAATACTCAAGGCAAGACATGTGTACAACCTTCTCCCTAAATTCAAATCCATTTCTGAAGGGATAATCCTCAAGTAATTGGATGAAGCCGAAAATGGCTATAAAGGTGGAAGAAACCAAAAACATGGACTCAGATTAGATAATTGAGACATTTAAATTGAATAGGGATAGTGATTTTGATTGCACCAGGAAATGAGTTTTCTGAACTGAAGGAAGCAACATCTAAGGCTGTCTAGAATATGATCTCATGTTAAAAACGAGAACATTCATTTGCCATTTCACGTATTACAACGATCACTTGCAAGTGCAAATAATATGAATTATTCAAGTTGTTTAAAAAGACTTGAGTTCATATGACGTTGAAAAGGGTGATGGAAGTACAGTTGTGATGCCATAATTGCTTAATGAGCAAGAATATATTGAGACAGGCTCATTTGAACACCCACATAATTAAAGGGGATCAGTAGCACGGTTAACGTTAATATGCAACGTATGTGGCTGCAAGCCATAATCTTAAGGAGTTAAGGCAGACTAGATCATTATTACCAGTCAACTACAGCTGGCACACAAGTGCACACTGAACATTGCTCTCATGCACTCAAGGCGTGAGCGTATGAACTGGCCTAAAATGCTCTTATGACTCCACGAAAATGTACTATTTGCAGACAAAGTTAGACTGGTAAAAGCTGATTTAATGATTTGCTATTTTTTGTAATGGTACTTTACTATTTCACAGTTGCCTACAAATAAACAAGTACCTAGAAATCCATTAACCAAGAACCCGTTATTGTAATGTTATGACGTGTACTGTTGGTAATGCACAACATCTGCAATATGTATTTATTTATTTATTTATTGATCATTTGTAAGGCACTTTAGACAACAGGATTGTGTTTCAAAGAGCCACAAGGCTAAATGGGAAGAGGACAGGGGAAATAACAACAGTGGCAAAAAAAAAGTTATAACACATATACAGTCTTGGTCTTACTGGGCCTTCAGGCATTCGGCTGTGCAAGTGCGTTGATGAGAAGTGCAGAGGAGGGGGATGGAAAGGGGAGCAGATTAGTGGACAAGTGCTGGAGGAGGACCCAAGAGGGAAGTGCTAACGGGAGCCAGGAGGAGCACCTCAGGTTAAGTGCTAGTACAGGCAGCTCTGAAGCGTGGTATGTGGAGCCACCAGGCAGGGGCCAGCAGGGCAATGAATGCAGTATGCTGGTAACGACTGGGAGGAAGGGCCTGAGAGCCTGTGGGGTTCATGAGGGTCAGGCCACCAGTCACAGCAGCAGTGGGGTGATTAGCAAGGAAGGGGGAAGAGGGAAAGAGGTAGAGAAGTTTTGAGCAGTTTCCGGAACATAAGGAGGTCTGGCTCAAATCTGAGAGGGGCGGGAGGCTCTTCCAAAGGGAGGCACCAGCTGCAGAGAGATATCTGCCCCCCCCACACTCTCTGCTTAGAGAAACATTTGACAGTCAAAAAGTTAGAATTCTAGCAGGGGAGTATGTAGGGAGGGAAAGTTGAAGATAGCGTGGACCCAGGCCACAGAAAGCCTTGTGGATGAAGCAGAGGGTCTGAAATTTGATCCTTGCAGCCACTGGGAGCCAGCGGAGAGATTTTAGGGCTGGAGAGATACGGTCCCTAGGCTTGAGGCTAAGGATAAGTCTTGTAGCCTTATTCTGGAATACCTGGATTCGCTGGAGGGGACAAAGAAAGGAGAGAGGGTGATTGAGAAAGAGGCTTTTGCAGTAGTCCAGCCTGGAAAGGACCAGAGCTCTGGAGACATCTTCTGGGGAAGATGAAAAAAGAAAAAATGCCTCTGAGGAGATGGACCTGGAAGTGGGACGTGTTGGTAAGGTCCATGATGTGAGGGGTGAAGGAGATAGCAGTGTCAAAGATGACTCTGAGTTTTTTTAGCCTCACAGGATAGTGGTTATATAGATTGGGTACTCCCTACTTTTTATTATCGGGGGGTCGAATCTGCACTATTGGGAGACTGTATATAAGCACACTTAGAAAAAACAGACTGACAACCCCTCTCCTTTGTCCCTTAGTGAATACATATCAGTAAATCGTATTTATCTGTTTGTTCACTCAACAGATGGATCAGCACATTGCAAAGATCCACAATTTCTCAATATCAAAATCATACATATTTATTTCATTTTCCTTCTTTCTTTAAAAAAACTGCTAAAACACATGTGATCACTTATAACATACACATCCCACTGGAAACTCTGTTACATAATAATAGGTTATCACATCATCACAAACATATTTTCTTATTTCTTTATAAACCTATGTTTTGATATAGAACAATAATTTTAGAGCAATTCTTTTGAAGAACCTGTTGACAGATTTGTAAAATGTTGGGGATACGGACCAATTGATCATACAGTCTCACACTTATTTGTCAATACATAAAGTGAAGGGGGAGTTTGAGGTAGTGTTTGATGTTTTTTCTCCTCCCTAAGCTTTCTGATCTAATCACTGATTATGGTCAACAATACAATTCATTAGTCACAACCAGTGTCTTAATGTTGCAAATGGAAACACAACCAGATGAGTATTTCCTTTCAAGTCGACATATGTTTCGGCCACTTGAACACATACTGCACAATCTCAAGTGCTGTCAGTCTGCTTATTGTTTGGGCCATCGTCAGGACAAAATTATTTTTTCAAGAATTCAGTTCCTCCCCAAATTGGTGCATCTTCGAAATCAATCTGGAATTCTCAATGCTCAATTAGGGCCATTGAGAGAATTCAAATCTCGACCATGGAGCAATAACATGGCCTGCTGAACACCCTCAAATCGCAGATCAAAAAAATGAATTGATGGTTTGACAACTCCATCTAGACCCCTTCCAAAAAATTGTAAACAAGAGTCCCCTTGTTAAAAAATCTGGACTGTCCTCACATTCCTGTGACACACACTGAGTGTGACCTCCTCAATCCAAGTCATTACCTTTCCATCAAGAAGTATCATTACTTACTACAACAATCTCACATGAGGACATTGTTCATACCCACTCTCCCAATACTCTCCACCAAGTAGAAAACGAGATCTTGAATTTGTCCACCGATTCTATTTCATCTCTCCCCAAATTAGATCCAATTCATGAGAGTCTTCACTTCCCACAACCTACAAATACCTCTAATCGTAAAGTAACATCTAGTAATATGGAAGAGATTTTTCCAAACTTTTTAACGCTTGAACAAAGAGATCTCAATTATCCAAGAGTAATGAGCTGATCTTGCATTCATTGCCTCATCACCATAAGCACTATTGCAGTCGTTTACATTCTCCTAAATTATTTTCTGCCCTTGAAAGTCATTATGAGCCCTCTATGATACAAAACACGAACTACAAGATGGACTACCTTATAGTCTCAGATAGACTCTTATTAACCATGCTAGAAAGGCATAGGGCTGATCGGTTTCCAAATCAGACCACGATAATCACTGTTTTTCAAGCAATTCCCAAGTTGAAATACAATCACTCACACAATATAAAAGCAATTGGCTTTACATATAGTCCTAAGTATGATACTGTGGAACTCCATATCCTTTTCAAATTGTGAAAGACGTGTTGTGGCAGATGAGAAATCATCTGATAAATGTTGGATTCCAGCTACAAAAACAAAATGACACAAGGTCTAAAATATACCCTAGCACAATTGTTAAGAAATCTACCAACAATTTGTATAATCATAAAGATAGGAATTCTTCTTCTAGTCATCAGAAAAATAACCGACTGGGACTAGCCGATGAGGGCCAACATAAATATGATCCTCTCTCCATCAATTGTTTAAGTACACATGGTCATCCAGGTCGAGAAGTCCATTTTCAAGACAGTCCTATCCACCCTGTTCAGTAAAAATGGTCAATGCTAACTAAAGCCATTAATCAAACAACCCGCTCCTCAGAGCATTGACACCAGACAACCTCCCCCACCATGTCTTTTACAATAGCCATATGGAATACAAGAAGTTTCTCACATTTACTCACCTCAAACAAAAAAAAGGTTAGATACGTATGATATCATATCGCTACAAGGCACTTGGCTAACCTCTCAACCGATATGGCCAGACTTCAAAATAGCGTGGATCCCGGCCATCCAGCAAGATAAGGGATGACCTGTGGCAGCATTGCTCAGAGCTGTGAAATTGAAGACTAATATTCATCTTGAACCTTGGGCTTCCCCCCACCCGGGAATCCAACTAGTCAAAATAATAACATTTAATATCCATCTTCCGTTAAGCCCACCAGCTACTTTATTTAACATTTACTGGAATCCGGTTGCTATAGATGATAATACATTTTCAACCACATTGAACAAATGTTGGAATAATTGTGCTTGATGGTCGATCCATTGTAACTCTAATTGTTGAGGATCTTAATATGAGCTGTGTAAAAAAACTTCTCACTTTGCGAGCAACAAGATGGATGTCATTAATGAATACACGAGACTGCACCCCTTTGAATGGCACAGTCACTGGAGATGTTCCTCCGGCCCCCACTTAGTCAAGAGAAGCCCCTAAAGCCATCTTGGACTATGCCTTCATTTCCTCGCATGCAATCAATCAAGTTAAATTGTTCTCCTTCATTTCCCCCAATGCAAGTGATCACAATATCTTAGAGATAAAATGGGCTGCACTTCCTAAGAACTCTTGGACATTTTTTAATGGCTGAATCACACTCAATGCAGGTAGGAATAAGATAATTGGTCAGCCTCCAAGTTAGAATGCTTGAAGGCCCAACTTACCGATCTTATTAATCGTACTCCTACTCACAGGAATTTGAGTATACAGACACTCTCATGTTGATTGCTGAAACCCTCAGCTATCACAATCGCCCAATTTTCAAACACCACCATTTTTATGACCCAGACATTCAGCTGCTAAAAGTGAAATTCTGTAAAAACGTAAGGAAGCATTTCACCGCTAATCAAAAGGAGGCAAGATCAAAAATGTGTATGAAAAATATTAATGGAATACGACAAATAATATTTAACCAAAAACAGAAAGAATGCTAATCGCCATACTCAGCAAATCAACAGCCCAAATCTGGAGCCTTCTAAAGGAGGATCCCACTTGTGCATCATCGACTTTGTTATTGATCACAGTAAATGAGCAAGCATAGCTCACTCATTTTTTGAAGTTGTTTTCCAGAGAGCCCATTCAAGCTCCACCAGTAGTTGTACATAATTTAGATTCCATGCCCCTTGCTTTTGATCATTTAGATATCATGTTCCTTATTAACAAACTCAGAACATCTAGAGCCCCAAGTCCTGATGGCCCATCAAATGCAATTCTTAAAACACACCCACATGAATAAGCCACAATCTTAGAAATCATCTTTAAAAATGTCCTTAAAACGGGTGTCATTCCAAGATCCCAGAAAGAATCTATTATAATTACAATTTTTAAGAAAGGCAACCACAATGAAGCAGCTAATTATAGACCCAAAGCACTCCAGGATATTCCAGGTAAGATCCTTACTAGAGGAATATTAAAACATCTAATGTAATGTATGAAGACGGCTGACTTATTCGACCCCCATCAATCAGAGTTTGTCAAAAGAATAGAAACATCCTTAAATTTATTCCTTTTATCAGTAATTAAAAATTACCTCTAAACGAACTATTGTTTTCTGTCTTTTTTAGATTTTAAACAAGCCTTCGATTCAGTATCCCGTGAGCTGCTATGGTCCAAATTGATGATCGCAGGTTGTCCTCCCAAAATTCTGAATCTTATATACCAATTTTATTCTGACACGTCCATAAAAGTGAGACTGACCAAGGGGGGATTGTTAACAGCAGCAATTCCAACTCACTCTGGCCTTAAACAAGGGTGTATTTTAGCTTACATTCTTTTAAATTTTTATATTAAAGATATTAACATTGTTTTAAATCATACGCGTTCCATACCCCCGCCCCAGAATTGGTGCCAGGGAGGTATCTTGGCTTTTATACGCTGATGATGTGGTTTAATTGATCAAACCCCTATAGGACTCAAACGAAAATTGAATGCCTTGGCCAATTATGCCTGAATCAATGGCTTAACCATCAATGTCCAGAAATCAAACACCTAGATACTGCACCCTACCATTCATAAATCTAAATTTAAATTATGTTGATTATGTTGGTACTTGCCAACACTCCTCTTTGTGTTGTGATGAGTATAGGTACTTGGGACTACATATTAGTAATAGCTTCACTGACCTTCTTTACATAGGTGAGCTAAAAGCAAAAATGTGCACATTGACAATACAAGGCTAAGTAATCAACAAAAAAAGAATTGGTAGATTCTCGCATCTTCCAGTTATTCATTTCTATAAGCAGGAAGTTGTAACAGTTATTGCATACAGAGCCCAAGGCAAGCAACCCGATGACCATCCAAACTGGGTCCTTTAAGAAAGTATGTACTGGAAAGAAATCTTGTCTTTATCCCAGAGCATACCAATTGTTATCCTGCGTTATGTGCTGGGCATAGTGTCCTTATCCACAATGGTTGCTTGGCAAGCCTTAGCTCTATTTAGGAAATGTCTCAGTAGTCCTACTAATGCTATAACCTAACCCCGTTATTAACTACTGCCCTAAATGGCCATCCGAGCACTCCACTACATGCATGGGAAACCTATTGCAGAGATGTGTTAACGAAAACTAATATTTCCTTGCAATTATGACTAGATCATCTGGATAAAGCACAATCTAAATTATGGTGCTGGGACTGGTGTGTGACGTGGGAAAAGTGCAACTCTCATTCAATTTTCCGTACAGGAGATTTTCATCTAAAACCTTTACATAAGATTCCACCTTACCTGATGAAATTCCCTGATTCTAGGTACGCTGTGGTTCTATTGAGACTACATCTGAACCTGTGGCCCACAAAAATTCAAATTGCCTTGCACTCCAAAGCTCTGAACGCTTATCTAAATTGCAGGTTCTGCAAAGTTATTGATCAGCGAGAAACATTACAAAACGTATTTGTGGATTGCCCTTGTTTGGCAAAACAAAGGAAAGAATCCTTCTTTAAACATGTTAGTCAATTCTTAATGTTAACTATGTTAACTAAGGACACAATGTGGTCGGAAATGTTTAATGTTTAATGCAAACCACATTTCGCTAAACATTGCAACAGTGAAGTTTTTACTTGCTCTAAAGCTTCATGATGAGTCATTCTTACACAAGTGAACGGAGTTCAAGTGCAATTACTCAATTTTAAATGTATCTTATCCACTGATCTTGTCTTGTGTTTTCGTAGTTGAAGGTTTTATATCCACTAATTGTATGCTGTATTTTAGCACCTTTGAAGCAATGTCTTATTGTAAATGTTGAAAAAGAAATTTGTATATGTTGCTATTTGAAAATGTTGTAATTAACAAATAATGGATTTAAAATAAATAAATAAGTCAGTTTTCCATGCAGGTGGAACAAGAGCTTATATCATGCCGGGCCACAAGGTAAGATATATTTTTTCTTTTATTTAATCGAAACTCACCCTTAGCATCTGAGTGTGAGGTACCTGGGTGCCAAGGGGCGAGGGGGGTGTGGGAAAGGGGAGTAGGGAAGGGGGCACAGGCCAGTAGCTCTCAAGCTGCTCTCAAGCAGGATTTTACCAGCAAATACAGCCCACGTTCTGAGCTTCCTGATTGGCTAGCACTCCTTTACAGAATGCGAATGGTTATATCAGACTATTTAGTGCACCATATTAAGAAAATCAAAGTGGATAATGTATAGATAAGGGGCCACATTGGCACAAGGAACATTGGATAGCAATCTAATAATTCCCCAAATAATGTTCATTTTGTAGTTCTGTTATTTAAACATAGTTAATCCCTCATTAAACTCCCTTCCTTCTCTCAAGTGACTGTTACATTAGCCAACACAATTAAGTCTGCGCATGAACAGTCAACATGTAAATTGTTTTTCTTTTCTTTAGTTACAAATTTCAACATCAGAATATACTTTCACTATAGCGTTATAGACTGAGGGAGGGGGTCATTATCACGGGAATAAGTTGGCAGTTGGCAGATTTTTTATCTGGAGGAGTGTAAGCGACTGAGTGCATCGAGGGAGCCCAAACCAAAAAAGGGTGATTCGGGGGATTCTCCCCCCGAGAATTTATTTTAAATAATGGATTAAAATGGTGCATTTTACAGCACTTTCTGTGAAAAACTAGATAAAAAGCAACATAAATTGCAATAAATTTTATATGGTAGGACATGAAAATAAAAACAATAGATACAAGTTGCCAACAGTGCATAGGGCAATTTCCCAAAGCATTTTCATTATGCCCTTATCTATAACATATGCTAGTATATAAAACATGTTCATACAGTCTGCTAGTATACCTGCTAGTTGTGGAGTTAAACAGGGACTTATACCTGGCAGACATAGTCCAGGCTTTTGCGAATCTTGGTCATTATCCTGTAAAGTTAGGCTCATCTTCAGTTGGATGGTTAGCCTATGTGGATGACCTTATCTTGCTTGATTATACACCAGTTGGCCTCCAGCACATGCTGAATGCATTGGTGGCATACTCTAATGTCAATGGTCTCAAAATAAATGTTGACAAAAGAAAGATATAGCTGTTTCCAGTAAAGGCCACTGTCAACAAAACATATGTGGACAATGAATAACATTCCCCTAGAACAAGTATCCAATTATAAGTATTTGTGAATTGAACTTGATACTAAATTATCCTGGGAAAAAAATTGGCTAGCAATACTAAATAAGTGCCTTATATCAGCCAATATGATTAGTGCTTTCATAGGCAGGAACGTGGGCTACTCTTCTCAAGCTGTATTACTTACGGCAAAAATATGATCCATGCTCTTATATTCCATTGAGATATGGGGCCATAAATACATCTCCCGCTTAGTTAAATTTGAAGCGTTTTTACTTTGGAAACTTAGGCGTCTCCCCATGACCATATACGTGGAATATTTGTACCTGGAATTTGGTATTAAGTGTATTCAAGCGGAATACATGAGTACATCAATTATGAGATTTGAGAATTTAACTAAACTAACGAATGATACCATCATAGTATCCCACATGCAGACCTTTATAACCATAGATAGAAACTCAGAAATGGGCAAACGCAGCATCTTAAAATGCATGCCTCAGAAATGGCTGAATGATGACTTACAGTCACCGGGGGCAATATCCTTCACACACTGGAAACGCTGGCTGAAGGGGCAACTGGCAACATACTATAGAGAGTGTCATATTGTCGAACCAGCCACACGTGTGTACAGTGGCCATTGTTGCCTGTATTATTTGCATCGTAAATCTGTTCCTAAATACATAAAGGCATACCCAAGCTTTTTGATTTTTCGTCATTACCTTCTAATGAAGTTCAATAACACAGAGGATCTTGAAACGAAAGGGGCTCACCTAGGTTTAAGACACAACAACAGGAATTGCCGCTTGTGTGAATGTGAAGTTATAGAGTCTCTCTACCATATAGTATTGGTTTGCGAAAGCCTCCAGGGGCTAGTTATAAAGTTTCTCAAATCTTATAACAATCAGGTTGATGGTTGTAATACAACGATGCTATGGGAAAAGTTAATGGAAGGTGAAGATTGGAGTTTTATTCATTTCATGGTATCTCATTATTTGTGAGTTGTTGACCTTTTTAATGGTTTGAATTCAACATTTTAAAATTTGTACTGTATTAATAATTGGAGAATTACCTGTCACTATCCAGTGTTTTGATGTAATGATTCATTATATAAAGATGTGTATTTGTCATGTTTGTGTAATTGTTGTATATACAAAGCCGGAAAGGCTATTTGGTATATTAAAATAAATAAATACGGGTTAATGCATATTGCACCAGTATATGCCAGTATTACCATATAAAGCAAATATATCCAGACTGGCTATTCCAAGATAGGCCATTGTACCAAGTAATAACACATATCAAGTGATAATTGTTATGAGCATCAAGGGTAAAGCAAAGACAAGTGTCATTATGTGGCTAGACTGGCATACACCCAATGCAAATAAGACAGTCTAGCCGATGATAACACTTACCATGTCTACTTTACATTGATGCACAGTAGCAGCTTGTGTATCAAGTGTAAAGCAAAGGCAAGTGTTGTTAAATGGATAGACTGGTCTACATTCACTGTAGGTCAGTGTGGCGAAATCATGTTTGCTGTACATCATGGGTAAATAAAATATAAGTGTTATTATATGGATAGGCTTGCCTACATTTGATGTAAGCCACCCTTTCCACGAAACAAGACTTCACTTACCATTTAGCTTTAACCTTGCAAAAAAGCAAAAAAGAACACCATGGTCAAAGCAGCCCCCACCCTTAATGTACGGGCCACATTTAGGGGTGGGGCATGACACACACGCAGCACATACAAACACATTCACAAGCACATTCACACACCATTCACACACAACAAACACCAACATACATATATACATGCATACAATTCATACATGCAAGCATACATGCACATTAAATCAAAAGAAAGGACACTTTCTTCAACTGCATAAATCCACACATGCACCTGGGCAGCCACTGGGAGGATCGGGTGGCCCTCACTGGGAGAACATGATGGCCCTCCCCTCCTCTTGAGATGAAGACATGCTACCTGACAGTAGAAGAGGCCTCTCCTGTCAGTCAGCATGTTTGCATTGCGGATCCCCCATTATTCACGGCAACGTTTGCTTCCCTTTGGTGCCACAAACAAAAGCATAATGGGGAACACCCCCCCGCTGAGAAGCAGGTAGTATATCCCCCCCCCTGTAAATAATGTACAAAGGGGCTGTTCTGCTGGTCACTCAGGTGAGGTAGCGGCCTATAGCTCAGGCAGTGGGTCGGCACCCCCCCGATCCATAGTGGCGTGCCGCCACTGATAATTAACCCCCCCAATGTCTTTAAGGATGTTAGCACAAGGAGTTGGTAGTAGCATTACATATTATGGAGTTTTTTTGGGGGGGGGGAATAAACAAACGTCTTTAATAGTGAGTAAAGAAAATAGACAAATTGAGTTAGTAAATTAAATGTATTTTGTTGTATTTATTTAACATGGTTATCTTCATAAGTCAAGCATTTTAATTGAAACTTGTTTGAACTGGAACAAGTATAACATGTGCACTAATTAGGTGTCATGTAAAAGTAAACAGTTTCTCTATAAGAAAGTGAAAGCATTTCTTCTAAAGACAAATCGTTCAGAATGCAGTCAACACCAGTAGTTATTGACTGCACTCTAAACATTCTGATTGGCTCAGAGCAGGCCAATAACGATCCCCATGTGCTTAATTAGAGTTAATCTTTGTTGTCTAGACATAGGCATCGCAGCTGAAGTATCCTGCTCATCATTGAGGGATTAAGAAGTTATTGGCAGTAACCCTAAATTACTCTGTACATACGCCTGAAGAGAGACTATTTAATTAGCAAGGAAGTTACTAGTAATAACTGTCACTTATTCCTGAAAAGTAAGTCAGGAGTAAGCTATGGTTACTTCGGGTTAATCAAATCATCGCTCTCACCAAGAATAAATCAGACTTACTCCTGGTAATGTCTCTGTGAAACGTCCCTGAATGTTTTTTTTTTTTTTTAATTGGACAGCAGAATAATAGATGCAGTAGCATTTTCTTCTTCAATGGGGTGCAAAGGACAATATTCCTATTGGTCCTTCGTTGAGCACACTTATCTGTCACTAAATGAAGATAATTGCATTTGTATGCCCAAGTACCACTCACTGCATGAATTCCTGATTGTGAACAGCGAAAGGAATTTACACCCATGGGCTCCAAGATTGACTTGACGTTCAATTAGCTCTCTCAAGTTTGCCAATAGTTATGGTGAATTCCTTGAGTAGGGATCTGCAGTAAAGAAATGTGTTAAAGTGTGACATTATTGTGATATTTCCAGTGAATACCGTGGGTTCTCATGTGCTGATGGGGTGATGCGAGGTGCAGTTGGGAGTTTTATAAGAAGTGTGGTCATACTGTCATGTAGGAAAAAATTTACAGAATGCGGTCTGTCAAGGGATACAACACAATGTTATTTCCCAATGGCGTTCCCTTATAATTTGGCAGTCATTATATCTGAGTAAGAAAGCATTCTGCCATAGTTGCATACCTTTGGAAATCTAAGGCCCTTGGTTTAAATGGTGTTGGTCCTCTAAAATAACATATAAGGTTTGGAGTATTTGTCAATAGTGGGGCTCACCTGTGATTCGGTGTCTGATTCGCAGGAAGATATTTCAGCCTCAGCAGATGGCGTAGTCCGGTCCGGAGTCTTTTTTTTAGAGAAGAGATACGGTCTGTTCCGGGAACTCGCCACAGTGGTTGTGTAAGAAGGCAGACAGCAACCAAGGCGGAGGATTCCCTGCACAGCCTGTTGAGGGGAAAAAGCCAGTGGCAGAAAAAACCCCTGAATTATTTGAATGTGCACAGGGCTGGATGGACGTCCAAAGATCTTTCAGTTCCGGGAAGAAAACAGTCACTGAGGTGCGCTAGAGTAAGCGCCACGAGGAAATAAGGACAAGAGGGTCCGCAGCAGGGGATCCGGTAAGTCCCAGGTAACAGATCCAGTATCCGACAGAAGAAGGCCGGGAAATCAAGTTCTTTCATCCATCCAATAAAGGATCGGCTGCAGGTAGGGTGTAATGGAAAACTGGAGAAAGACCAAAGAAACTAAAAAACAGAAGCTGTGAAACTAGACGTGATGCAGCAAAGACAAGAATGAATAGCACCAGAGAAGAGGACCATAAGTATAGAAAAAAGGAAAGGCAGAATCCAGATGAACTCACCCAAATGTTTACGAGGAGAGAAAGTAAGTAGAATCAAAAAGAAACTCGGAGAGGAATGCAAGTGGAAAAGTCAGAGGCTCGAAGGAGCTGTAAAAATGGCAGGGTGAAAATAACGAAGCCCCGGAGGAAAAGCAGTCCGAAAATGCAGAAAAAAAGGAGGCGGAGTCACCTGAAAGTGAAAAGCCGAGCGGAGGCAGAGAAACGGAGGAAATAAACAGAAAGAAAGAAAAGATGCCGAGAGTAGTACCGCTAAAGGCGCAAAAATAAGGCTCAGGAACAAGACGCTATGGAAGAGAGAATTCCAGTCGGAAGGTAAATACACAGAGGGCACGGCAACCAAACGCACCAGTGTAGCGAAGAACAGAAAACAGTTGCAACGCAAGGAGGGGGAGTGGCTAACCTCAATATGAAGAGCACAGAACGTAACAGCTAGAACGCTGCACAGGGCGCCGTGAAGGGTGTATTAATGGCGCTTCCACCATGTCCAACACTTCCATCGTCCTGTCCTCATGACAGTATTTTAATATGTGCTCACTGTCATGACAAATAAAATGAATAATTGATTGAAGAGTAATTAATGTCAGTGCATAGTGTCGATTAAGACTTTAATTACAGTGTATTTCTTAAATATGTCTGAATTTATCTGACAAAACCCCACCAACCTAGAATATCATTTTTAATCGGATGTCTATTAGAGTTCTGTGGACCAGATTTGTGTCACAAAGACCATGCGGATTACGTCCATAAATATTTATTTGCACAACATTTTAATTCTGAGGTGAAGAAAGGCCTCCCGGATTGAGAACAATTACAATATGCAATCAAAGAAGATGCATGGATGTCAAAAGGAAATCTGCCACTTTAGCAGCAACACACTTGTGCATAAAAATGTATGTTTTATCCATTTATTGTGCCTGTTACAAGCGACATGACACTGGTGGCCTGCGAGCATAAGTGAGGAACAGGAGAAAAAGTGTGGAGAGGAGAAAGTAACAAGGGGAAAAAAAAGGTCTGGAGATCCTTTCTGAATATGAAGAGGCTGGGTTGCAGTCCGAGAGATTTGGGAAGAGAATACTATAGGTATGTCTTGCGATAGCAGAAGACTACTGGGTTACTTCTTGAATTTTGGACATGAAGGATCAAAGACACCTGCAAGGGGTGTCTGAATGGGGATTTTGCAGACAAGTCTAAACTGATCCCAAAGAGAGCCCGGTGGTATGCAAGCGATCTTGATTTACCTTTTTCTCATGACAGGGAACCAATGGGCGGATGTTCATGCCAGCGAGATGTTGTCTTTCCAAGAAGCACAAGCCTGGCTGAAGCATTTTGCACACTCTGGTGGTGTGTGAGCTGATTAGATTGGAAGTATAGGTAAAAATTAGTATCATAATCCGGGTGGATGGAGATTAAGGTGTTGACAGAAGCAACTCTGTTAGAAAGAGAGAGGAGAGGAGGAGTTTTAGGTAGAAGAAGCAAAACTTAATAGCAGAGCTCATTTGGGTTTAGGAAGCAGAGGTTTTGCTCAATAATGAAGCCAAGGTCTGTAACTTGGTTGGCAGGACAAGGGCAGTTTCCAAGAACGAAGAACCTGAGACATTCACTCCAGAGGAGGGGGCTGTCACCTAGGAACAATTGTTTCAGCCTGTTTAATCCCGTCTGGGTGTTTACTAATTGGGGACAAGGAGTGAGAGGTAGATCCGAGTAACAGTATGTTTTATCCAGATTAAAAGGATCTGTGTGTTGTTTGTGTACATGTATACGTTTATTCCATAAAATGGATGTTATTAGTGAGGGACTGAAGAGGAAGGGGGAAAGAAGAGCCCTGAAGAATGTCACGTGATATATGGGTGGAGATTCAGAGAAGTTGGGGAGAATGAAACATGCTGAGATCGAACTTTCATCAAAAGTTAAAGCAAGAGCATGACAGAATCATGAATGTCAGCAATGAATTGAGCAGAGTCTAGGAGGATCTAATGGTGAATTATATCGAATGCTGCCAAAAGTTCCAGGAGGATCAGGGCACTGATAACATTAATGACAGCTGCCATACGTGGTCGCCGAACAGAGAAACCTGAGCTGATGTCTATGACAGGCGGCGGAAGCATGCTTGTTCTGAATCAAGGAGGGAGCTGTTCTCTATGTGACTGAAACTGTGTGCATGCTACACAATCAAAGTAATTTGGAAGGGGGTTGGAAACTGGGAAGGTAATCTATATTTTCCAGATCAGTGGTCCAGGTTTGTTTTTCTCAGCCAGGAGACAACAGCTGCTTCCTTCAGAGGGGTTGTGACCAAACAGAAAGTGAGGGAAATGTTCACCAGGTTCAGAAATTGTATTCACTGGGCAGGGATCAAATGGAATCCATTTTCATGATGATGTTTTGAGCCAGGACAAACAGCTTTGAAGAAGAGTGCGTCATTAACAACAGAAGTCAGCCTGCACCGGGCAACCCCGATCGTAGATTCATTGGAAAACTAGATTGTTTTTTCAAGATTATCTATGAGGAACTGGGAGATTAGATTTTTACACTGGTAGAGCTTGAGTGGATGGGGTGTAGGTGCTAGTTTAAGGGTGATGAGGCGTACAAGGATGGTGAGGGGGATGCAAGAATGGTCGGACCAAGCATTCAGTGTGGTATTATCAAACATGATCTTATCACCGTGCAAGAATATAAGATTGGTGGTGTGCCTAGGTGAGGACAGATGCAAGCTGTGGAAGCCCTAAGGGATCTGTGTTATGCTTCAGCTTGTGAGTGGCAAGTGATTAGGTTGATCCCACCAGACCATCATGTAACCCTGCACAAGATTGTTGGAAGAGAACATGTCAGGTTCAGCATGGGCATCAGTCTGATCATTAGCAAAGGCAGGATTTGGCCCAGGAGGCCTGTGGATGAGAAGGGGGTTGCTTTGGTCAATGGTATTAGAACAATGCATGGCACAAATCTATTGGAAGGATGGGTAGTCAGTGGTGTAACACAAACTTTGGGGGCCCCCCTGCAAGCCATGCTGAGCCCCCCCCCAACTCAGCAACAAATCATGGGTCACGCCACTCTCTGGGCTAGCCTATATTACCATGCTTATGCAATACGCAAGAACGTGCTGCTAAAGGGGTACGTTGCACACTGCACTAGGAGAATGATATAAATACGTGTTTTAATGCATTATGCAGCACACTTTCTGAGACAAATTGGCTAAAAGGCCAGAGCGTTTGCAATTGTTTTGTAGGGTATCACCAATCCAAAAGTCCAATACATGCAAGTCACCAACAGTGCACAGGAACATTAATGTTTTAATTAATATAATGCTTTACTATTAAAAATGCCATGCCACAATGAAAACATGTCCAACTGGCTGCACAATGTAGACCAGTCTAGACAGGTGATAAAAGATTATATTAAAGCATGCCAGGTCACATTTAGACATACCGAGACTGGTTGCACCAAAATGCCAGTCGAAGCAATAACACGTATCATGGTTATTTTATCACAGATACCCACAAATATATACAATGCTGCAATAAGAAACAGCTAGACTGTTAGTCTAGCCAGGTAATTACACTTAGGAGGACTGCTTTATCAGAAATGCCCATTTAATAAAAAGTCAAGCCAAACTACGAAATGACTAGACTGTCTGCACCAAAAATGCCTCTCTAGCCGCTAATACCACATATCATGCCTGCTTAGACTGGACGTGGATGACCATTACAATTTATCACACAATACCTGTCCCACCCCCCCACACATCCTCTCTCCTTCCCACCCCCTACCACAACCTCCAAAATTAGCTTCTTGGGCCAGAATTACCTCCATGTCCGTTTTCCTTGTCACAGTGCTTAAGTATGAGGCTCCTTGCCTCATAGTTAAGTACAGGGATGAGGAGGAGTGGGACTAGGAGTAATGACGATTACAGGTAACTATACCAGGCATTGCCTTCATGTCTCTTTGCCTCATCCCAGTGCTTGTGAATGAGGCAAAGTGCCTCATAAACAAGTACTGGGACAGGGAAAAATAGGGGTGTGAATAATGAAGATTATCAATAAATGACCTAACCAAGGGATCAAACACAAGTAGTGGTGCAACACCATTCAGCTGACTGGGTTGCAGCACCCCCCCCCCCTCCCCACTGAAATTGTGGGCTATGTTGACTCGGCCTGGCTGACCTACAGAGCCATTGCCGGACAGAACAGGACACAGATGTTAAAGGACACCTGGGTTTCGCTGTTAACAAAGGCCCGGCAATTACTAACGTAAAGCATTTCAATGTTAGTAGCAGCATTCAAATGCATAATTATTTAGGCAATTGAAATCTTGATGTGGGTTTAGTACTTGCATGCCAGGGGAGTGATTGGAAGGGTAGAGAGGGAACAGGAGACCGCTTATTCTCACAGCAGACCATAAGTGGGAGCTTTCAGACTTACAGGAGAGAGTTAACTGCTTGTAACTTTGAAGCTGCACTAGAATAGTCTCATTAGAATGCATAAAGAAGTTAGATGCCCCCACACAAATAGGTTTGCCCCTCCCCCACCGCCCGTGAAGTTAGCACCTCTCCCAACATTTGAAGTGTTAGCACCCCCCCACATTTTGTTTTTTCTGCGCCCCTGAACACAAGCACACACACCATTCTCCGTACACACACACACACGCACACCCAGCTACTCAGGCATTTAAGTGTGTACCCTTTCACCATACAGGCACACCCAGTCAGCCACCCATACATTTAAGTGTGCACCCTTTCACCATGCAGGCACACCCAGGCAGCAACCCATACATTTAAGTGTGCACCCTTTCACCATACAGGCACACCCAGGCAGCCATCCATACATTTAAGTGTGCACCCTTTGATCATTCAGGCACACCCAGGTAGCCACTGATACATTCAAGTGTGCACCACCCTTTCACCATACACTCAACACGCACACCCACCCACCCATACATTTAATTGTGAACCCTTTCACCCAACACTCACACAGGCAGCCACCTATACATTGAAGTGTTAACCCTTTCATCATACACTCACACAAGCAGCCACCTACACAGGACCATGTCATGGGGCTGGGGGAGCCCCCAGACTTCAAAAAGAAATAGTTTCTTTTTGTAGTCACTCTGCGTTCATAAAGAAATTATAGAAATAATTTAGTTATGAAGGCTGGGTGACTACCAAAAAGGGGGCCGTCCTCACAGGAAATGTGTGGGGCAGGCCCCCCGCACTGCAGGGTTTGTAGGGGCCCCTGTTACACCAGTGGGGGTAGTAATTGAAGTCCATGTTTTCCCTGGCCAATGAAGAATAACATATACATTCAAACCCTCGGCCACAAGGAAACATCTTTTATGCTTATAAAATGCTATACCTAATGGAACCAGGTTCGTGCTGCAGATAGTGATGAGACTGGATTCAGTATAGCAGAGACTGTAAAGGTAAGTTAATTTATGTATTTTACAGCAGATGTAGTATTCAGTAGGATGCAGATCAGAGAAGAGGTTGGCAGCATCTTCAAAACAGAGTCATGAAAACTGCAATGAGTGGCAGGCATCCGTGCCATAATAGTTATGATAGGGCGAAACAGTTTGTGGAGGGCAATGAGGTTTCTGTCAGTCCGGTAGCGATGGTGCAATGGGGAATGGAGAAGAGCTGATATTCAGTGTCAAGTTCTGAGTTGCCTGTGAATTTCCAGAGGGTACTTACCGCTGGGTCGAGCCATAGAGAATTTTCAGACACCCGTGAGGAGTGTGAAGCTGATAGACAGAGAGTTTAAGAAGACAGTAGTCTCTGTCTTCTTAAAGTAAGATTCTAGGCAGAGGAAATGCAGAAAAGTAATTCCTTGCAGTCCACCATCCTTCACCATATTTTGCCTTCCTGAATGCTGTATTTTCCTGCTGGGACATCATGACAGAGTATTATGGACTTCATAAACAACTTTCATGACATTACATCGGGGTATAGGACCTTGTCTCTAGCAAAGATTTTATGTCTTCATTTGTGTGTTGCTCTGGGGTGACGTTAGAGGTTAGAAGAAACTGATATTTATTTTGTATGTTTTAGATACTTTTCTCAAGTCTCCCCTCGGTAGTCCCTGCAGTGCTGGTCCATTGGAACAGTGCAGGGTTGGAGGATGCCCACAGAGGGCCCATGGAGAACATACAGTGATAGATGTGTAGCTTTCCACTAGGGTATGCATTCCAGGTCGGAATTTCAAGTGGTATCCAAAATACACAAGCTTTCTCCATCAGATGCCCCTCAGAACCTTTCGTATTTGATAGATATCCATTCATAATTCTATATGCTGTTAATGATTTAATTCATGAAAGCATAGAAACAAATCTAGTAAAAAATTAAAATAGTATGTTATTAAATGAAGATGGGCAAACTTACTTGCATACAGATGGATCCTCATAGGGCCATATAATACCACACATACATCTAATTTCCATATAAGTAAAGACTAGCCAGATGTTTAAGACCAGCCTTGGTAACCAATCAAGGTACATTTATTCCAACATATATGGAATTGGTTAAGCACATTCATGCACAACAATTTAAATCCCAATCGACAAAATATATATTAAGAAAATAGCTGTCCTAGAAAACACTAATCAAAATTGGATTGTTTGCAATTCATACAGATCATCACCAGTCAACATCTCTACTGTGCGCCATTCTGCCCCTAAATCCCTGTTTAACAAATGGGGATTTGCGGACAGATTGGCGGGCAAATCCCCGTTCTTCGGATCACAAATTCCATGAATCAGCCCCCGTGTCTTCTCACTGCAAGACTTTATCATCCTATAGGCGATATTCAGTATGGATTAAAGGAGAGGTTTAAGAATCAACACTCCTGACTCTTTATAAAACTCGATTGATTACTATGTAGGTGTGATGTGTTTTGCCTTCCCCATTCACTGTGGGCCTCATTACGAGTCACCCGGTATGGAAATAACGGTGGCGGTAAACCCGCCGCCACCGTTGTTTCCATACCAGGTGATCTCAAGTCCTACAGGCGGAGGTGTCATTCCGCCAGGTCTGACCAGGCGGGTTTAACACCACACGCCTGCAGGCGGACGTGGAAACACCGGCACCATCACGAGATGGTGCCGGTGTTTCCACTTCCCCATTCCCATTGAGTCCCATCGGACTCAATGGGAATGGGGATTTACCGAATTCCACCTCCGGAATTCCTGGATCACTGGGGTCGTAATCCCCCGCTATTTTCGGGAATCACGGAGGTGGAATGGTAATACGAGTCCGGCGGTAACCTGCCGGAATTTCAGGCACGGTTACCGCCGGACTCGTAATGAGGCCCTGTGTCTCCTGTGACACAATTTGTAGCAGTTGCCAGTGAGATGGAGAGCTCCACAGAACAATAATAATTTGATACGACAATTATCTAAGAATGTTTGTACATTAGTGATTTGGCATTTGCACATCCCATTCAAGCAAACATCCTTACACTGACACCTAGATTCCGCTCCCAGCCACTATCCATCTATAATTCTGCAAAGGACAACCCGCTAGCACCAGTGGATTGACATATGTTAGAGCCATGTTATCCTTACACTCAAATCGTGAGGCTGTTGAAATTAATATAATTTAAGCATCTTCTAGTATTAGGCTGAGTGTTATGAAAAATGAAATGAGAACAAAGCACAATGTGCATTATGTAATTAGAGATTCAACAAAACATCCCTTTTATCACAGACATATTGGTCGAATATAAAGAATTGTGGTCATTCTTATGTTACCAAAAACGTGTTTGTTGTTTGCAAAACACCAAGAACCCTCATGATGTGATTCGCCCCCTTAGCCTTTCTCATAGGGGTGTTTTGAAGGTTCTATGTTCATTGATCAACAGTATTTTTTTCAATGTTTATTTCCAAATGTGTTTTCTTCGGAGATTCACTCTCCCCTATTAGTGTTACACTCTTACCCCCCCCCCAGCACTTATATACCCTGGCCCATACCCCCATGTATTTTTGGATTCTTTTTTTTCGAGAGAAATTTGGAAACAACCCATTGAAAAAATGACTGTCGATGAACGTTATAACGTTTTGAAAGAGTACAATAGAAAAGAAGTTATATGTGTAGTATAATAGGTTTTGATAATGTGCTCTGAACAGTAAATCAAGTGTAACATTCTTATTTCGACTACCATATATAATAGAAGGGATCATTAGGATCGAACATTGCACAGTTGTTTAAAAAAGAGGACGTTTATTAGGTTAGTACAAATAAAAAATGTCTAAAAGCTTCTTTTGAAGAGAATACAGATCACTTTGTCCCTCAAAATGTCTTTCCCTCTTAGAAAGGGCTCTGCTCAGATTAAAAGCAATCACCTGTTTCTTGCGCAAGCACCAAGGCAATGTTACATTAAGTGTGCTGGCCACCAATTGATTGGTTGCACTGCTGAATTCACACATTTGTAACTCCATGCACAAACATTAATAATTAACAAAAAAATAGACAATAAAAACACAATTGTAGACCATGCATCCTGGACATCTGGTCCCACAGAAAGTCTTTCAAAACCCCATCACCCCACTCCTCTCCGCTCATATAGATAATGCACTCTCAGTATGATGGCAACAGTACTGCAGGACACATGTGATGACAATGTATGTACCTACATATCAGACACGTCTACACATTGTAGATGCTTCTGCAACTGATGCTCTCATTCTTCCTTCAATCATGACAAAAAAAGCACAGCACAGCACACTCTTGTTATTTGTGTTTGTTCTCTTGTTGTGCGGCTTTCATTAAGGGCAAATGTTGAGCAAGCAATGTGTTAAGAAAGGGGAGAATGGAGAGGATGGTGTACAGGAGGTCTGCAGTAACCACCCTGCCCCCACGTGGAGCCCAGATAAGAGCTACTACTTTGAGTTACTACTCTGAGTGTGACAGAGTAATTGAATTGTGTCTTGGAACAATATACATTCAATTCAATGAAACACTGCTTTAATGGCCATAACTTGTTCATGCTCAAATCATTTTTTTTTAAGTTAGAGGACCTCAGTTGTTACCCACTGTCAAAGATATGTCATTCCAAACAAGAGAAAATCATATATCCACCGCGCCCCAGTTACTGAAATGTAGTCTTACTTTTTATGGCAACCACTGTGAAATTGAATTGCTTAGCTCATGTTGGTGGTTTTTGATTTTGAAAATCTTATCACCCTGTGTATGCCCCTTGGTTATATGTGATGTGCTCCCTTGCATCCCACTTTTGGAGGAGTACAACATAACAAAATAAAAATCTGTTTAATCCGTTTGTAATATGTCAGTATACCTTTCCATGTATTGCATTATTGAGTATACATTTGTTTTGAAACTATTTATTTATGAATTTATTTATTTTTTCCATTTATAAAGTGCCTACATCTTAGGGCATCAAGGTGCTGTTACCGATCCAGTTAAACGCAATAAGAGACATATAAAACACAGTTCATGGACTTGCGGGTTTGCGGAGGTCCAAGCAACTGTGTTACATGAACAGCCAGGTTTTCCGGGCTTTTTGAAGGCCCAGTACGATTCCTCGGCTCTCAGAGCGGGTGGGAGAGAGTTCTTTCGGTCGACTGCCACTGCAGGGAAACTTCAGCCTCTTCCTTTACCCCTTTTGAATTTTGGTGGGGCAAGCCGGTGTGTGTAGAGTGATCTTAGTGGCCTGGTGGATTTAGCCTTCGAGATTTTTTGTGACAAATCACGAACCACTGAGATTAAGAGGTATCTGTATGTAATGGATAAGGTCTTGTTTCGGGATTCTGAGGGCTGCACGCAGTGCATTGTTCTGGATCACATGCACCTTTTGGATGTTTGGCGATGAGGTGGCAGCAAATAGAGTATTGCAATAATTGCGTCTTGAGCCAACGACGGCTCAGGCAATTGGGGATAAGAACTGTCTGGAGGCATTAATCAGCTTTGTCGTATATGCGGCAGAGAAGGCAATGGAGTTCACTTGGCATGTGAGTGAGAGGGTGGCATCCAGGTGGACACCCAGGGTTTTCACTGAGGAAGAGACTGGGATCTGAAGGCTGTCAATGTTAAAGGAGGTATATTGGTCTTTGAGCTTTTTAAACATTGCTGGGGGTCCTACAAGCAAGATCGCTATCTTTTCATCATTCAGGCAGAGACGGTGTGTAGCCATCCATGCCTGAATTGTCATGTAGATCGTGTTACGGGTGAGGGCATCTTTGATGTAGTTGCCAGATAGGAGGAGAAGGATGTGGGTGTCATCGGCATAGTTAGTGTATGCTATGCCGATGGAGTATAGTTAGTATCTATGCCATCCATATAGTGCTCTTAGGAAATGGCATGCGCTGACATAGGGCATGTTCTGCAGCATGCCGACCAACCAGGATTGGTCACCATCCATTCTCTGTGCTATTGCACCTGGGTGTGTCTGGTCCTGGGAGCACTACCTCTGTACACACTGCCTGCAAGGCATTGTCAAAGGTTTGGCCATGCTGGGTTGTCCTCAGGTTTGACATCTTGACATACTACATGTGCGCTGCCCAGGAATATTTTACATGCAGAGCAATGGCTCCTTATTAGCAACCCTAGCACTCACCCTCCTGTCATCAGGTTCCTCATTCCGGTATCCAGTCCCTTGTTCCACCACACCAATTTACTCAGGCCTGAATTTCATCACTTTTTTGCATCAGATTAGTGTTGTGTGTATTCACAATCTTACCTCTGCTGGCGACATTCATTTATCTTCCCTTCACACTAGTGGTCACTGGCATCTACATGCAAATAAACATGAATAGTAATCAATTTGAATATGTTTTAGGGACGACTAAAGAGTTTATTAAAGGTAGTTGTGTGAGTGGAGCGTTAATTGGGGTAATTGGTGGTAAAGAGGAGTTTGTCCCCTTTTTTATTGTTTCAAGTGTATATTTTGGCTGCAGCATTTTTTATGTTTAACTATTAGTGTCAAAATGTAGGGGTCAACTTTTTGATAAAATTGGTGTAAGTATGGGTATTTAGGTAGAAGATCATTTGCAGAAGACTTTTAGGACAGGTGGCAGGTGATGCAGTTCAGGGTGCTTACCAGGATTTCAGAGTTGAGCCAGTTTGAGGCGTGTAGTACCTACTGTGTAGGGTCGATGTGAGACGTTCCAGCATTTAAAATCAGGGTTCGGTGACAGCTCAAATCAGTGATCCTGATGTTCCAATGTTTGACTCCATGAGCCAGAGGTTTTAGGTTGAGCCTGGTCAAGTCATTCTGTAACTGCTAGCTCCATTCGATGATTGACACTCCAGGGGTTTGTTAGATATCTTTTTGGGCTATATTTAATATCTCATGGTATTTTGTGGTATTTTGGTATGGTGGTATTTTTCTTATATCTTGGCAATATATTGTGGTAAACCTTTTGGGGTATTTTTATAGTGGCGAGACTAATTTCAGAACACTGTCCAATAATTATTTCACCTGGGTAACTAACGGTAAACAAGTAATGGTCTTAGTACACTCTGAATAATTAGCTCATTCTCTCCCGTGATATTTCATCTACAATATCACTCTCATGCCCTTTTGGCTTTGTTTCAAAATACATTGATAATTTCACAACACCAAAGAGTTGTACTCACACACGCATAGCACTTCTGAAAACTCAACTCCCAAGAAAAAAACGTTTATTTTATGTTTATAGACTTAGCACCTGTTGGACCTCAGTCTATGTGTTAACAATAATTCAGACACATAATAAAAATGCTAGCCCAAAGTGTTTTTCTCTTATATGGCTTTATAAAATGTTTAAATTCAGAAAATGACCAAACAGTTGCATTATGCTGTACTCCTTTAGTGTGACGTAAACATGGATAAAATGCATTTCATTAGCGAGCTTGCACGCATTAAATAGCTTTTCTAATAATAAGCTTCAGTTCACATGTGTTGCTGTCTGGCTAGCCACAGTCTGATAAGGAAACATTGGGCCTCATTACGAGGTAGGAGGTGAGGGATTACCAGCACCGGTAAGGGTGCCGGTGCCGGTAATCCCTTACCTCCATATTCCAAGGTCCCTTAGCGGGTCCCTTCCTTAACGCCTGGTCTGACCAGGTGTTAAGGACAGGACCCGCTAAGGGACTTCAGAGCTAATAACGGTACCGCAAATTGTAGTACCGTTATTAGCTACTTCCCTATAGCTACTGCCCTATTCCCATTGAGACCCATTGGGGCTCAAATGGGAATGGGGAATGGTTCTCAGAATGGGGACTTACCGGCTCCTCCAAGGTTGGAATGACCCGGTAAGTCCCCATTCAGGGAACCCGGACCCGGTATGCGGCAAGGGGGTAGCCATGGTGCTACTAGCACCATGGCTACCTCCTACCTCGTAATGAGGCCCATTGAATATTTATTTTACAAACCTGGGAAGTTAGGAGCCTGCTATTTTAACAAAAGCTCACTTGATAAAGGGGAATCCACATAAAATATAGATTGTGAATTACTTTAAAAAACAAACATATTTCGATCAAACAACCTGCAAGCATGTCTCACATATACTACACGCTCCTCAATTACTGTTATAATTAATACAATCTGTTGGCGATATTCCCTGCTTGCCTCGCACAGGGTCAACACAGATTCTCGAGACTGCAGCTCTTGTAAGGTCTGCCAGCAAGAACACAGGAGACTCAGCCTTTCAGGAATCAGCCCTCTCTGCCAGCCATTCTACTTCCTTCATCAGTGAGTGAGTGACTAACCCAGCCCTCACTTCCTCAAACCTTTTTCTAAAACCTATATGTCACTCAAAAAGCACCTCCCCTTGCAAATCCGCCCACTAAAATAGCATGTGATTTCCTCTGTGCCTTTACCCGAGATACAAACTGCATCGCTGAAGAGAAAGTGGTACATCTCTCCCGTGCTTCCTACCCGAGACAATTCAATGGGCCTCATTACGACCATGCAGGTCTGGTAACAACGGTGCTGGTAAGCCTACCTGCACCTTTGTTACCAGACCGGCACACTCCGAGTCTCCGTGCGGCTGCTGTCCCACCTACCAGTTCTGACCGGAATGGCAGCCACTCGCAGTGTTATTTACAGTGCCGGTGCCCCTGTGTTCCCCATTCCTATTGAGTCCTATGAGAATGGGGAATACACATTCTCTGGCGCCTGACATCCCAGACCGACGCGGTTAAAATTCCAGGCTGTTAACAGCAAGCCAGGAGCTGAATAAATTCATGAGACCAGCAGCAGCCTGCCGGTTTTACCGGTGTGGCTACCGCCGGCCTTGAAATGAGGCCCAATGTCTTTGGCATAACAGACCTCACATGCCACACTTTAAGACACAGCACAGCTTTAAGCATGCATGGTTACATTATTTTCCTTTTGCATTTCCAGACCACCATGCATTGCGATCAATCTGCACCCAGTTTATATCATGCTCTGGTTTGAACTACATATTATTATGGGAGTTATATATTACATAGGCAATGTAAATTAGTATGTTAGTTTCATGTTAGTTTTATTTTTGTAGTTCAACTAAGCTCATGAAAATAGCATCGTGGAGCAAAGTGATTATTTTCTAGCATGTGTTCTAGGCATTGGCATCCATTTAGATTCAGCCTGAATCTCATACCATTGAGTCACATATATGAGTCTCACACCCTTGGCCCTAGTTAAAATTCAAACCTTTATTCAAATGTGGATGATGAAATGCAGAGCCTACATTCCTACAGGTTCATATTGAGTCCAGCAATGAGCTATTGATTCGAGCTGAGAGGTGAAGTTGCAAGCACAGTGCTTCAACAGTTTGGTTAAGAGCCAAAAGCAGCACTGGCAGGTCCCTCTGGTTTGATAGCTGCAAACATGTTTTGAATGCAGTTTGACTGGTTTGATGCAGCAGAACAAGGAGCCTTAGCTGATTTGGTCCTCCGGATGCTGTGAGAGGCACTTCCGGGGCCTCTAGAACAGCATGAGCCCATTTAGCGTTTGCTCTCCCAGCCTAGGGAGGTTTGGTTGCAGAGTGGCAAGTCCTGGTACACAGCAGAGTCACCAACATGTGCCACCCTATGAGTAGGTAGGAATGCCTTGCACTGCTCCTTCTTCACCTCAGTGGTTGAGGGCTTTGGAAAGATAAACTTTCCCAAAAGAGGTCCAAGTCAATTCGTCCTCAGGTTTGTCGAAGAGTGAATCAAATAACCAGTGGGAGACCCCATGTTTAAAGACAGAAGTCCAGAGGTGATTGGACTAAAGCAAGTCTGCTTAAGGGATCCAATCCTTAGCCTTAAGAAACATGATCTTTGCCTTCTGACAACACACTGAAAGTGTTTAGTGCTAAAGGAAGTGGCTAGGACAGGAAGGAAGAGAGGATATAGACAGAAACAAGATGGTGGAATATTTCTCCAACTGTACCGAACTGCTTGTGTCTACACTAATTCTGCTCCGTCCCTTTTCAATATCATCAGATGCTCTTTTGGTATTTAGCACCCTAGTGTGAGGCTCGTGCTTTTGGGATAGGTTTGCACTTTGATTCCTGTTGACAATAGCAGCACCTGCTGGAAGGCTGGTTCACTAGAGAAATGTGTTACCTTGCCACGCAATGGATAAGAGAGGCAACACCCAGGGCTACAGTCTTGCTGGGAGCAGCAGAGACAACCTGGCCATGTTGAATACATATAACCAACCCTTCCACGGCTGGGCTAAGGGTTGACACAGGTGTGGTTTCTGATGTGGCTGCAATAACTATGGGTGGGAAATGCTAGCCACCATACTTTAAACTCAGGTATGGCTTATATTTGAAGTTTACCACTACCATCTGAATAGCAACTATAAGAGTTCTGTGGATTTTGGAGAAGGGGTGCATGTCTTAAATGCAGCCCTCCACTAAAGTAACATGGCTGATGGACACCTCTGACCACTGAACCTGCTTTGTTCCACTTGAGAGCAGACACTGCATATCAGGATACTGATTCAGCAGAGCACAGTTTTGCACTATGCTTTTGCTATGGAGTTTATGAAAGGGGAGATCTGCTTTGCAGATCGCCCTTTCTTAGATAGATTTAGCAGTATCCATTGATTTTAACTAATACAAAATAATGAAAAGCAATTACAGAGAAACAATTTGCTCCAAAAAAAAACAGAAAAGTATTTAAATATATATATGGGGGTGGGGTAAGAGGTTAACACGGTGGTGAGGGGATTGTGGAGGGGTTATTAATATTAGCAAACAGGGGGTTTGGGTGGATCCCCCACCCCAAAAAATCAGTATTTTTTTGACCAAATTGCTTCACTGTAAATGTTTACGTTATTTTCATTTCGTTAAAATCACATAGATCCAGATATATCAGCATCATTTTATAAAAAGGCCTTCTGCAACCTTGCCAGATAGCAATCCCTCACAGGCAGCAGCTGCACACTGTAGTTTAGAGAATGAACCTAACATGCGGAAAACGTCTGAGCCCCAAATCAGTGCCATACAGTGTGCTTTACACTGTAAGGCACAGTGAAGTGGCTAAATAAAATCATGTTAATTGTGAACAAAAGCATACCTCTGAATTTGGCTTAATAGGCTCTTTGAAGCTAATCCCTTCACTTGGGTGCCAGATGAGCTGGGAAGTGGAATACAATTTGAAGGATGTACATGTCTGCTTTCTAGCTCCTGTATGATTTTGAAAGTGTGGAATAAGGAGCTTGCTATTCTTAAAACGATACCCTTAAGTAAAGTATGTTGTACAAGTGAATCATCACATATGAATCACATTATCATCTATTCTGTTCTTATTTCAAGTACTGACAGAACCTTAGCTACCCGATGGCGCAATTGGTGTCAGAAACATCTGTTCTTAGTTTGCGTATGGGAAACAGTGCTGCTTGGCGCTTGATGTTTGTCGGTCCTTCCCTCTAACTTTGCTGGAGGAATACACAGATAATTAGAACGCAGCATGATCATAGCTGCCTGGAGCTGCCCGGGTTACTAGTACGGTCTGTGACTGGTGGTCCTTTGTGTGGCCTTCCTGCTCTGCCAGGCACACTGTGGCTTATGCTGATGAGCGGGACCAGCCTGGGAGCTTGGGAGTATTGTTTGGTATGCAATGGTGGGAGACTAGTGTTCGGACTCCATCGGCCTAGCAGTTTCACAGAGGCTGGTGATTTTTCTTGCTCTAGTATTTTATCTTCCAACCTGCTTTTCCCTCAGCTTCTCTGAGTGGAGGGGCTTAGAGCCCCCTGTTAATACTCGTGAGTAAGTGTGTGTCCATGGACGTAGTTGTCTTCCCTGCTGGCCTACAACTAGCTCTCTCCTCCACATCCAGCCCTATTGTTGCTGTTTGATCCAGAAAGAGTCCGAGTGGAGTATGACTGAGTGTTCATTTGTGGATGGCAGAGACAAGCTGCTAGAGCTGCATCGGCTGCATAATTTGGATACGTATCTCTAGAAGAATGTTGAGGATGGCACTTCGGCAGCGTATTTACTGGCGGAGAGTGCGTAAGTACAGTTATTTGTAGAGATTGGGCTTCATTATAAGTTTGCAGGTCTGGGAACTACGGTTCCATAAGCTTGCCATAGTTCCCAGACCTTCAAACTACGAGTTGTGATCGCGGGTGCCTTTCTGCCCGCCAAGTCAGACCTGGCAGGCAGAAAGGCACCCGCAAGCACAGCATGTCGGATGCACCGGCACCGTTTATAACGGTGCCGGTGCATCCAACCCACCCATTCGCATTGAGCCCTAAGGGGCTCAAATGGGAATGCAGAGTAATGGATTCATGGCCCCTGGCAATGGGGACATATATGGTCCGCCAAGGTCGGAATGGCCCTGTGCGTCTCCATTGCCAGGGGCCGGAAAAGATGCAACTCTGGCGGCAGCCGTGGCTGTTTTACAGGCACGGCTACTGCCAGGGTTGTAATGACCCCCATTGTCTTTTTTGATTGCCGTTAGTAAGCTGTAAAATATGAATAGCTGTTTACCTGGGGACTGCTAACAGGGTAACACCCTGCAACATGAAACCAACTCGAGTGCTCTTTAAAAGGCACTTTCTGGCACGGAGAGTCCCCGAGTTCAGTTAGCCGCAATTAAATGCCAGGTAAGGATAAGCGTCCTGTGGTACATTTTTATAACTTACAGAGTAAATCGTACTCGGGGATACCGAGCTAATGCTCTTTCCTCTTCTAGCCACAATGTAATCGTTAATTGTAGTACAAATGGTGATCCCACCGTGAACACTAGTGTTAAATGGCTGAATTTCTGTGATAAAGCTCTGTGTCTGCAAGACCGACAATTAAACAACATGTTGCAATGTAAAGAATCAAGGCCTGTGCTATGCTCTACTAAAACTTCTGGGAATACAATTACAAAAAGTGTTCCCATAAAAGGTTCAAGTACTGAAATAAAACGTACGGTGGTTAATAGTTGGGAAATAAATGAACATGATTGCATGAATTACTTGAGCATGCTGGGAATTGGAGATGTCGATGGTGCTATAATACTGTTGTCCATTCAAAACACAGTGGAAGTAGCGTCTTTAAATTCAAGGCCGGCCCATATTGAACGTAATGAGCTTTCCATGAACACACCGCATTCAGGCACTCCCTTTATTTATTTATTTATGTATTCATATTTGTCGAGCGCGCAGCAGCCCAGGGGCATAGTGGCGCTTGTTACAGAGTGTGATCGTCACTTAGTTACACATCAGAAACATACAGGCATAGTTGATGTACAATTTGCATGGAACAGTTTATAAATCAAGTAGAAAGGGTGAAGGGGTGAGGAGTGGGAAGGTAGTGATAGGTTAGTTAAAGAGAGCAGTTTTAAGGTTTTTTCGAATGGCAGGGAGAGAGGATTCTGCTCTGAGGGCAGTGGGGAGCGCATTCCAAAGCTTCGGGACTAAGTATGGGAAGCCTATCCCCCCTGCTTTGCCCAGTTAATGCGCGGTACCCTGAGTAGGTTGGTGTAGCTTGTTCTGGTAGGCCTGCTTGAGATGGATCTGGATAGAGTGTCTGAGAGATAGGGCAGTGCTGTGAAGTTGATGCATTTATGTGTGGTTGTGAGAATTTTGAATGTGATGCGGTCTTTGACTGGGAGCCAGTGAACAGACTTTCTTGCTTGTGAGATGTGGTCTCTTTTAGGAATTCTTAAGGCAGCTCTAAGTGAGTTATTTTGGATGATTTGAAGTCTGTTTAGGTTTTTTATGGAAGTGCCGGGTAGGAGCGCGTTGCAATAATCAAGCTTAGCCCTTGGCCCTGACTGATATATTAACAAAGGTTTCAATCAGCACTGACCTTTCGGACCTTAGCTCATACATTCCTCATCTGCATCATACTCTTAGAGATGTTGATGAACAAATTTGGTTAACATTGCCTAGTATCTCGGCTCTCAACGTAGTACTTAGTTCTTCTGTCAGCTTATATGACAATATTAGGAACGAAGTCAAGGCTCATAAAATCATTTTAAGTGACAATAAAGTGATGATAAAAAATCTCGAACCATCTGTTTTAATGACAACTAAGCCAACGGACCCTCGTGGGAGAATTCAGCAGGAAGTGGCTTCGAGGACAGTAGAAAGAGTCCGACATCTGCAGAAATGGATTGTGGTGCTGAGCAAGGGGCTGCATTAAATAATTCCATGGTGGTTGAAATCACAGAGCTAGACCCTAAAAATACAGAAAACTGCCCGGTAAGAACTGAGAAGGAGCAACCACAGAGTAGAATGAAACAGCAAAAGTAAACTTAAAAAAATCAAACCAAAATAATAAAAAAATATACAAGATATCAAGTCGGAAAAACTCAAGGAAGTTCTTAAGAACTCTGCATCTTACGGAAGATGCTGCAGTCAAGACAAATGGACATGAAGAAGGCCCTATTACCTCTGCGGGTGGACCCAAATGCAATAAAGTCTGCATACAAAATCACGAGCACACCAACTCCTCTGAGACTGGCCCTCACAAATAATTCAGTTGAAAATAAAAAAGTATATAAATCTACTGGCACCAGCTGTGATGATTTAAATAACCTGAGATTAATAAATGGCTTAGCTATAGAAGATGGAGCGGTTCAACTTCTCGATAAGGGGAGACGCACTCAAACTACCTCATTATGTAATACTGCTTTTCAAAGTACCAACAGTTCTACGACTATTTCCACTATTATACATGGCAATTGTTTGGCAGGCCCGGAAACTCAGTCATTGCCCATTGGGTCAAATGCTTTGATTATGAATAAGCCACAGCATACTTACTCTCACTTGATTTTGGAATTCCATGCCTGAGACTGATTACAACCTAAGATATCAAATTGTTGCACTTTTTCGATTCGATTCAAACTGACATTGTAGCTATTAAGATACCATCCAGAGTAGTGTTCTCCATGTTAGTTACTGAAAAAGAAGCCTTCAGACAGATGGGATACAATCTGGTGGCATGTAACAATCCTAAAGAACACCTGTGCAGGGATATGGAACTAAATAAACCAGCTCATTACAATAATAAATATGGATTGGATTGGAAAATCTCCTGCATTGGAAAGGAAATATTAGACTGCAGAGTCCAAATTGTAGAGTCAGCACAAACCAAATCTCCGGGTGACAGTGACTAGCCTTGGTTACTATGAGAAACCAGAAGCTGTCTACCCACTAGACCCTGGGGATCTGTCATCCAAGTGGCAAGGACACAGCCATCACTTTTGGATCCAGTTCTTGGGGGTGGACCAGTGCAGGAGTATCACATGGGTGAGGGGTCTTCAGAGAGTGGGAGTGGGACACCAGATGGTGAGAGGAAGTATTCCCTTCCCTATAACACCTTTACCCCATCCTACCAGGTAGGATATTTAGGAACTCTACCCCCTCCCCTTTTACAACACAAACACTTTCACATGGACAGCCCGCTATGAGAGAAAACAGACTACCACCAGAGCAGTATACCTGACGTGTCCTACTACAATGGTCAGGCGAGGAGAGCCAATTACTGACCATAACACACACCTGACTTCCATTAAGCTTCCCCATACGGATAAAAGGCAGAGCACGAGTGCACACTCTGAGCGAGGCAAAGCACACGAGCAGACAGCAGTTTTGAGACAGCAGTTTAACTTAATGAGAGAAGAAAAACTGCAAAACAGAAGGGGATCGAAAGGCGGGAACTTCCCTTGACGTTTTCTACAAGGAACCGCTACTTTGCAGAGAAAAGAAAGCGTAAGACCAGGAAACCAGGCTGAAGAATCCTGCATTGTGCGTCGGAGATACCTGGGGTCGGCCGGCATCAAAAATCAAGGCGGGAGAAGCAGCAGTCTCTGTGGTACCATCCTTGGCTCCAAGAACAAAGCAGCATAACTGAAATTAACACAGCCAGTGAGTTGGGGAGACTGATACAAGACCGGTCTGTGTTGAAGCCAAGGTTGCATGCAGGAACATTGTATGGCGAGCGCTGGAACACACATTGTTAAAATGCGTGTGATAAGAGACACAAGTAAAGTTGAACTACTGATGAGTGATTGAACTTATAAAGCAAGATATAATACCTTTGAAATAGTGGTCTCGTACCACGTGGGTACTCAATCGAAGGTCTCTGTAAGGTATCCAGCTGGAAAGTGGCAAAAGTGAAAGTGAGAAAAGGGATATATCAAAAGAAGAACGAGTATTTGTTAATCAAAGTGGTCCTCTGAAATAAGAGACTTTGAATTGCAAAGATATTTTTGCACCGAAGGCCCTGATGTTGAGGTTTTGAACGGCATCCTCGTGCTAGAGAAGCCAGCGAGTGTGCTAAGCTTGAGTGTCCCGCCTTGTCCTGTGCTGAAAATGTGGGGAAGGGAAGCCAACTGCTTGAATATCCTGACTTATAATTTCTTAAACACTTTTCTTTTGCATAACATTGTTTCCCACACTATTTGTAGTTAGAAGTAAGTATTGGCAACAGGTTTATTAGTATAGTCCCTTTTATTTTGACAGACTCAACTAGGACTGAGTTATTATTATTTGATGGTTGTACCTTGCTCCCATATTTAGATTTAGGATTAGATAGGCATTTTTCAAACTCAATTGAAGTTGAATAAACACCCTTGAACTGTGAACACTTGTGTCTGTCTTACTTGATACTATGCCTTCCTTAAATTATCAAGGCTACTATCAAAGGAAAATGAATTATGAATTCAAGATAAGCATTATGCCTCATTCTACGTTTGCCGGTCCGGAAACAAGGGTGCCGCTAAACTCACCAGCACCCTTGTTTCCAGACCGGCAAACTACGTGTTTGCCTGCTGTGACCACTGTGCCTGACAGGTCTGACCGTGACGGGCGATGCGAACACGGTAGGCAAACACTTCACAGAAGCGCTAGCACCGTTAGGAACCGTGCCGGCGCTTCCGTGTCCCCACTCCCATAGAGTCCAATTGGACTCTATGGGAATGGGGAATTACAATTTACCAGCGCCCGACTTCCCGGGCTTCCAAACTCATAATGAGCCGGTGGCACTACAAAGTCAGGCGCCAGTAAATTATTACAATTCCAGCGGCAACCCGCCAGTAGCACCGGCAGGGTTACCGGCCGGACTCGTAATGAAGCATATTGTCTTTATTTCCAACCACTCAGCTTTCTAACTTGGAATGTAAGGTGCTTTTTGAAATTGACCAAACATTTGCAGTTATGTGCCGATCTTGGTAGCTTCTCAATTATATTTCACCAGGACGTATGTTCTACCACTGCAGTCTTTTGGGAAGTCTTTAAGCTGATTCAACAAAGAACTTCTGGTGGCCTTATAATTGCTCTAAAAATAGTCTAGTTTATAAAGTCGTGAAAACTATAGATAACATTGGAGATATTTTACCGTGCATGTAATTGTTTAGAAAGGCACCTCTAAGAGTAATATGCTCTTAGTCAATTTATACTGGAACCACTCTCATTCCACGATTGAAGCTGTGACCAAATAGTTGGACTCTCTTTTAGAAAGCCATATTGGTGATTTGCTAAATGGTGAGATTATAATTGTGGTAGGTTTTAATTTGTTGTGCTTGGAAATATCTTCAGAAACAGTGAGGTCTTCTTATGGAAATCATTCGCATAGGAATCTTAAATGGTTATATGGTGTCAAATGGAATATGTGTATGAAAAAGTGGGGGTTGGTTATGTTAAATAGGAAATGATAGGGTGATGTGCACAGAAAACATACTTGGTGTAGAGACTTTCACTCCTCCAGAATTTATCAGATTTCTGTGACAGAATCTATATTCAAAAGGTGTGAAAACCTCTGCAATGCAGAAGCTCAATTAAGTGATCACAGCCTGCTGATCGTTAAAGTAAAGTGGGATTGGCATACAAGTGAACATACAGCTGCGATTGGATTGACATTACGTGCAAATAGAAACGTAATTCTCTGGAAACCAAATAATATTGCTATTTTTAATAATCAAATGTCATATTTCTTTTTAAATGTGTCACCTGAAGAGAAAATTGAGGAATTCAAAACAGAGAGTATTCCACTTTTTGTACAAGAAAGAATTAAGGGTCTGCTGTGGGATAAGTCCTTTGAATCCATTCAGCCGCATGTTTTTGATCATCATATTCAATTAAAGAAAAAAGAGCTGCATAGGAAGATATGATTGCTAAATAAGTCTTCTTTACCTGTTTCTGAAAGTTTAGAAAAAATACATAAGCTGCGCTAGTATTCGAAAAATTGGCTAAAAAGCCATTGCAATCTCAAAATGAAAAGAGACGGCGAGCAAATGCTGACTGCTGCTTTTGAAAAAAACATGGTTAACATTTGGTGGTTGATTTGGGGAAACTGTTCTTAACCAGAGAGAAGTCCAACTGAATCCTATAAGTGAGGAAATAAGGGCAGATTATTTTACCATAATTTGTAATTCTCAATCAGAGGTGGCACAGTGTATAGCGTAAGATCGCTCTTTGGAAATGGATCGAAGTTTGATGTGATCTTAGAATAATTCTTAAATCTTCAAAATCTAGAGTGCCTGGCCCTAATGGTCTTAGTAATATTGTATTAAAAAGTGATTCAGAATTTTGGGCTTCAATACTTTTTCTCTTGTTTGATAACATCATTATTTTGAAGACTATCCCAGTTATGTCGAAAACTTCAAATATAATTACAATCCATAAAAAAGTTGACAGAAACAATCCAATAAATCATCGGCCCACTGCATTGATGTATGCAGAAAGTAAAATCTTGATGTCTCTAATTCTTAGAGATTTAGAGAATTGGGATGCTTCAGTAGCCTGATTTTCCAAGTTTCAAATAGGTTTTAGGAGAGGCCTGGGAGCCCCCTACCGAGAACAAGCACAGCCAAATAATGTGTTCTATAAGAAGGTGCCCACTTGGTAGGGTATACAAGCACTCGCTCACTGTACCTTTCACAGAAGATAAATGTCCAATTGCATATCAGTCTAGTCCTACCCACTTAGGCAGTCCAGCACCAAAATGCCAGGCAAGTCTCCTCTGAACAAGACTACCAACAGTAACCCCAGACATGTGTTTCGGGGTAGTCAGGCCTCATCAGTGAGGTGAAGCCATGCATCTCTAAGCACAGCGAGCAAGGGGTCCATATCTGGATTACCCTGGGTAACTTAGGGTAAAACCCCTGAGTTCCTAAAAATTCAAAACAATGCCTGGGAGCCCCTTTACCGAGAACACCGTCAGCCAAATAACCTGTTCTATGAGAAGGTGCCCACTCGGGAGGGTCTACAACCACGTTTTAGCTCACTGTACCTTTCACGGAGGAGAAATATCCAAATGCATATCAGTCTGGTCCCCCCCACTTAGGCAGCCCAGTACCAAAATGCTAGGCAAGTCTCTTCCAGTGGTCAAAGTGTACGAAAAGATGTAGTGGAACTATATTCCTTCCTGGCCTGTCCCCACTCCCCACAAACCCCAACACCACACCCGCTCCCACGTGCCATATAAACCCCTAAACAAATGCACCTGCTGTTTATGGAAACGTTCAGTGCAGTGCACTGAAGTGCAACTTTAAACTTCTTCCTACACTTTTATTTTAAAACGAAAACATTTCCGAATAGTTTATTTTTAAAATAAAAGTATAGGAACAGTAAAACGTATTTCAAAAAGTAGAGGAGGACCTCTCCCGCCCACTTCAACCACTGAACTCTCCTCTGAACAATAGTACCAAGAGCAACCCCAGATACGTGTTTCGGCCTAGTCGGGCATCATCTGTAAGGTGAAGCTGTGCCTCTCTAAGCACAGTGAGCAAGTGTTCCACGTCTGGATTACCCTGGTTAACTCAGGATGAAACCCCATGTTCCTAAAAATTCCAAAATAGGTCTGGGAGCCCCACTATCGAGAACAAACACGGCCAAATAACCTGAAGGTGCCCACTCAGGAGGGTCTATAACCATGTTTGAGCTCACTGTACCTTTTACAGAGGAGAAATGTACAGTTGCATATCAGTCTGGTCCCACCTACTTAGTCAGTCCAGCACCGAAATGCTAGGCAAGTCTCCTCTGATCAAGAGTACCAATTATGGAAAATGGCATACTATTTCGCAATGATAACTTAGTCCCACCACAAAAATAAAATAATAATAGGAAGAGGTAATTCAAGCTACTTATGGAACAAAATGTCCAAAAGGAGAGTCAGTCGGAGAATCGTATTGGTGGCCCAGAATCAACACAAAACAGCAAGTGACCGTTGTGAACTACCATGAATGTGCTAACAGTGATAAAGGATTTGTAATAATTAAACGATTTGTAGCAGTAAGACAAGCTCTTTTGCTACGTACAGAGATATCAGCAGGTGCATGGCATAATAATAGATTGGACTTCATAGATCCACTGGTTGTCATGCAACCAAAACATAAATATGGAATAGTCATGGTAGATTACCTATCAAAGTAGAAGGATTCAGTGTTTGTGCCGGAGATCACAACAAAATCAGTGACTTAAATGTTAAATACAGTATTCAGGAGGAAGGACTGCATAAGGAAATTATACCGGACAATAGTGCCCAACTAATGTCTGTGGAAATAAACATGTTCTTGAAACATCATAACATCAAGCAGGTGACAGCTTCACTAAGTAGGCACTGTAAAGGCCCAAGTTTAAGGCCCTGGACTCTAGCCTGGGAGTCTTTCTATTATCCGCTGCACGAAGCTGCACACTTGTTATGCTTACCGTAATGCTGGACTTACATCTCCAGCAGAAATGCTTTGCCGGATCCCCATGGGATGGATGGTCCCTCGAAGTTGCCAGCATTTTTGTCCAGAGCAGGGGCTCCTCTTAAAGATGGCAGTCGCTGATTCCATTTTTGTGGGGGCAGGGTCCTGCATGAACCAGCACCCGCCTTTTCTTCCTCATTGGCCTGCACCCACTCAGGTAGAGCCTTACGAGGGAAGCCTGCAGGTGAAGCCGGCTCCCTGTAAAGGCCCATATTTTAGACCCTTAGATTTCTGTCTGGGCCTATCAGGGCCAGGAAAGCCTCCCAAATCATCTGGCTGTAAGGTATGCATTCATCTGCCTTTGCAACTGTGTGTCTAACACTACCATATCATACCTCTGATGACTCATTGGTCCAATATGCTACACTATCTGTATTTTTGCCAGTATGATCTACATTACTGATCACGTTTTGTTACTTTCTCCAACTGTATATTCCTTTTCTAGCACTGCAACATTGCCCCCAGCCACACTGGGCAAGGCCTTCCGGCGTACGATCCATGGCACTATTCTTTACTGATCCCCATTGCCTGTCTACTGTCCCTGCTCGCCTGACCAGATGACTGGGCATATGTTTCACCATAAATGTTTTTGCGCAATTGCTTTACTGAATGTTGATACTCACTGTAACTGATTTGAACTTTGCACCCCACAACTGCCAGACTTCTGGGCAGCCAACCTTCACTGCAATGTAGCACCTCTTGACCTCCTTGTGTCTTACTGCCTTTTAGCCGATAAACCAGTGGTTTATGCATTACTGGTGTGTATACTATGGCATTTAGGCTTACCTGTACACCTGTTGCCGGCATGCTGTGCTGTCGTGATCTCTGTCTAGTATCTCTCATGGCTGGCGCTTTCTGCTGTGGCAGTCCCTAGCTTCCCTGTTTCGGTTCTCCCTTAAAATGTCACCTTACCTCAATTGCTAACCAGCTATTTGTGCCTGCCATAATATACTAGGCCTGCTTGCAATCCCCATTCTGCAGCCCATAACATGCAACAAAATGTTATTTCTACATCTTTCTATACAATGCCTGCTCACAATCTATAATGCTTCCTCTGTTAATTATCAAGCAATGTAACTGGACGAGTCAACGATTTGCCAGATTGTATATCCACTCCAATTGTGGCATTATGCTTAGCTGTACACCTGAAGTAGCCATTGTACCATTAGTCGTGGCTTTGCCAGATTTTGCAAACTTGCCAACTTTGTCTTTTTACTTATCTGTACACCTGAATTAGCACCTGTAACACGAGGCACGGCTTTGCGAGATTGTGCAACCTTACCAATTATGTCTTTATGCTTGTCTGTACACCTGATTTAGCCCCCATACCATGAAGTGCGCTTTGCCAGATTGTGCATCCTTCCCAATTATGTCTTTATGCTTATCTGTACACCTGAAGTAGCCCCCCGCACCATGAGGTGTGGCTCTGCCAGATTGTGCTTCCTTACCAATTTTGTCTTTATGTTTATCTGTACACCTGAAGTATCTGCCTGTACCATGTGGCGTGCATCTGCCAGAGTATGTTTTCAAGGTCCACCTGTATGTTGTAACCCCTATGCGTGGTCTTGCACTTTTTACCCTGTCATTTCTCACTTACTGTAACTAGCGCCTAAATGCCTCATGGTTTTGTGCACTGCTATTAATGCAAAAATAAATAAATAAATATCACCCCCAGGCCAATGGATTGGTCGAGAGGGACAGCAGATGTATTACGGGATTATTCATCTTGCCAATGCCTCGGGCATAGAGCCCCGAGAGACAGCAATTGAAGCCATTGCAGCGCATAGGCTAACCCTCGAGGCAGTATCGGGTGTGTCTCCCTTCCGCATGATGAGAGGGAGAAATCAGGATCAACCATAGTGCCCCCCCTTGCTGCCCAAGATAAGGGCGGACACGGAAATAGACATGGAAGAAGTGGTATGGATAGTGAAAAGGGACAAAGATCAGATGAGGACATGGTAAAATCAGCTCTCAGCAGTATGAACAACACCGGTGGGGACAGGATCTGGTGAAAATAAAGATTGCACATAAGGGCAGAGTCAATGGGTCCAATTTCAGTCAACCAGTGGGGGTTGTGGAGAAAAGAACCAATTGCGTGTGCACATAGATTGAAAAAAGATTGAACATGGAGAGAGTAGCTCTGTATGCAAAAAAATGCAGCAAGAACACAGAAAGACATCAAACTTTTACAAAAGAGACCAAGGCAATACACGTGAGAGACATTGAGGAGACAATGGATGGAAAAAGTGTGGAGGAACATACCAACCAGAGCCTGCAGCGTGACAGTGTAGCATTGCAATATAAAGAAGACTGACAAGAGAAGGTGAAAATAAGACCAAGGATATAGGGACATGTGTGAACAGTGGCTACCCTTCAGACAGCAGGGCGAAGAAGCTGTCTGCTATATACATATATATTTTTATCATGGAGTAATACCAGTAAAACCAGTATGAATCTCATGAAAAGGAAGCATGTGGAGTTCATGTTTCGAGAGATGCGAGTGAGTCTCGTGAGAGGAAATTACGAGCGGAGCCTGGGTGCAGAACAGACCACTCGCACACCACTCCGATTGAATATAACAGATTAGCGATGATTGCTGTAAATATTACTAGACCTACAGTATACTTACCGGATACCAAGCTTTATTGTGTGGACAGCCCACAACACTCATGAATGACAATGTTTGAGAAGCAAAGCCACATGCTTGTGCTCCATATCTGAAACAAGCAGCGGGAGCATGAGCCGGCATGATGCAAAGTCCCCATCCACTCATGCACAATGCAAAGTATTACCCTCCTTCTAGACCTCTATGCATTGAAAGAATAAGATTGCCCTAATTGTGGTCTGGAAAAAAATGGGAAGGAGAATGTTGGGGGCACATAGCAATGTAATATAGGAAGCAAAGAAGGACTTTTGTCAAGGAGTGAGGAGGAGGGGTTGGACCACTTGGAAAAGTGAATACTGGGAGTTGTAGTTCGGTTCACATTTTTCATGGTGCTAAGCAAGAAAGGTAAAGATAATGCAAAACAAGGAGCCTAGGTACGTTGCCATAGACTTAGTTATCTTGAGATAGTTCGCAAACCGAGTTGTGTATGCTCCTTATTTTAACTTTCTGACAACCATAATGTATGTATTTATGTATCGTGTGTGCTTTTGGGCAGAGCTACAATGTTTGCACAATAGAAAATGCAAATACTTTCCCGAACCAGTGAAATGCTGCAATTGAGCCCTTCAGTGTTCCACTGCCCTTATGCACTTTTCCCAGAGTAACCTCCATAACAGGGTAATGTGCAATCCCTGGCCTGAACTCAGCATCAGGCTAAGAAAGGCTCTTTCTTCGTTTCTACATAATCAAGTGATGGGGCTGCAAACAATCTCATGTTTTTACCAAAATAAGCGTGTATAAAGTCATAACCAAAAAACAATTTGGTGTGGCCAGAGTCTGATCCAGCAGGACACAAGAAAAGAAAGTTAGTGTCGGAATCTATATTTAGAAAAGTGAAAATGTATTGGTTTGTGGCTGGGTTTTTGGCTTGGCGAAGCGTTGTTCCTTATACAATTCCACACCGTTTCACCAATCTGCACCTAATTTTGCATAGTTACCTGTAAGGACCCTCCAGACATTACTGGCTACATGACATTTGGACGCCACACAACTTTCCCTGCATTTAAGCAAAAATCTAAATTTGTTTTTGGGTTTGTGGCTTGGCAAAGCATTGTTCCTTATACAATTCCACACAGTTTCCAATCTGCATCAAATTACCTATTAGGACCCTCTGGACATTACTGCCTACATAGCATTTGGACATGCCAGCCCATTCCCCCGGATTTCAGAACCTTCACACATGAGACAGTTGTCCGAAATCGACGAAACATAAATGTGGTTGTAGAAGGACGGGTCGTCAACCCTAGAATGCGTGGTCCTAAGGGACAAGTGCACCGCAGCTAACAGCACCACACCATGTTGAGGCAACAGGTGGGAAGAGAGCACATTTGGTCCCTGTATGCAGCAGCACACCAACTCTCCCCTCCCCCCAACGTCTGCTCCGGGGTATGTCAGCCAGCCACACACTCACATTCTCAGTGCAGTTTACTCCAGGGTGAAAAGCACATCATGCTATAACCGAATCGGAACAGCGACCCACAGGATCATTGAATTTCAGCAATTGATGAGAGTGTTGTCAGGTCTGTCCACAGAACCCGTTCGGTGAACGGGTAATTTTTGCTAGTATTTAATAAAATTGGAATGGGAAGGAATACATTTGCATACATTAAACGTTATTTCATTTCATTTTGCCTGCAGTGATTCGGGATGCGACTCTGGGATGGCATTTCGCTTCACAATCTCTGCTCTTGGGTCCTTGTTATAGTACTATTCCTTTGTGTTTAAATCCCCGGTCATAGTGATATGGTCTCATTAGGCACGTCTGGGACACATCTTAATAAAGCATTAGAACCGTATTCCAAAGTAGCTTAAGGGATGAATGTTATAGTAGGACAAATACATGCAACCGATAATATCATCGCTCACACCCACGCAGAAACCTGGCTTCGTGGGGGCGAGGGGGGGGGGGGGGAATTTAATGGGCTGCAAAACAGTGACCCATCCTTTGCTCATGTGCAGGAAAAGCTGTCACTGATGCCCCATCAGAAACCCAGAATCCCTGCCCCTGCACAAGCTAAGAATCCTCGCAGGAGACTGTAATGGCAACGTTTAAGATGGGTGTCCTTTTAAAGGACAGTGAATCTCTTTGGCACCGTTCATTTTCATTTTTAAATGCAGGTACATCCGGTATTTCCCTTTCATAGCTGGCAAAGTGAGGTCCATCTGGAACCCAGCAAATATACAATGTAGTAGGACGTTGATCATTGGCATCTGTTCAGATCCACTAGCTCCTAAGAGGCCGATTCACCAGGATCTACTGGCAGCATCTCTGAGTTACTCCTGGAGAAAGGCTATTCGATACACAAGATAGTTGCCGCGTGTAACTTAGACTTACTCCTGGCGTAGGGCCTCACTTGGAGTTTGGTGGAGTTCCAATGAAATGACAGACAAACTCATAGGGGTCGTTTTGAAGTAAGTGCAAATTGCATGCAGAGGACCCCGCCAGCGTTAGCACTTATGTGCTATTGGGTCCTTTGCATGCAATGTTCAACATGTACACAGTGGTGTGTAGTTGCGAAGAGTAAAACAAGGTGAAATTGCTTTTACTCATCCCTTTTATGCCTTGTTTTGTAAAAAATAAATTTTAAAAATGGCTGCTTGCAACTTACGCTGTGCAGGTGGCATTTTACAATGGATTTTTATGGAATCCGCCTGCTTAGCAGATGAAAATGCAAAGCAGATTCCTTGCGAATCCATTGATTTTTCACTTGCATGAAACTGTCACACAGGTTAAAGCCTGGTTCCGTTCCAAGACAGAGGAGGAAAGCAAAGAGGCGATGCCAAGGAAGGCCATGCAACATTAAGGTGGAAATGGCCAACGCCTTGCTTTTATGCCTTGCTTTCGCAATCCAATGACCCCCATACACTTTACCACATGTGGTGAGAAAGCAGCAATGAGAAGGAGCCACCTGACTAAGAGCTATTATTCCCCACTTCTGAGTCCCATTATGGATTGCGTATTACTGCAGGTGGTATTTACCACATGTGGTAAAATCACATGCAGTAATGGTTTTGTGTGGCTGAAATTTCCTCCACACAAAACCAGGCAGTTTTTAACGTTGTATTTTTGAAGCTCTGAACTTGGTATAAGTAGTGGTAATTCATTACCTCCACTTTGTTTACCATGTTATGAAACTCTAAATGAAGCCCTTAATTTTCTTTTTCCTACCGTGTCAATTGGACAGTTTCCGTCTGACGGCAAATTAGAGTTACTTCCAGTTACCGCTTTTTAATTCAGCCCCTAAACGTTTATTTCTGGAAAAATATGGATGTCTCCTCGCACCCTAAGCTACACAATCTATTAGAATTGTCAGTGATTAGAAAATACAGTGGCATTTTTCAAAAGAAGGTTTATGGGAGATGCATTGATGATAAAAGTGTATGTAGTGCTGCCTGCCAGATTCCTCCTGCTTCTAAGCACTGTGCCAAAAAGCTTTGTTATAATCTCCGAATTTACCGGTGCTCCATTCATTGTGCTAAGTCAGCTATGGGGGACCACATTTTGCTAAGTACAAGCTGGCCTTCTGAGTTGAGCACATAACTCACTGTGCTATCCTCCCACATGGTTTGCGAGAGTCAAAGCAAGAGAAATTGGTATGGGGAAGGCACATTTAACAATGCTCCGTGATGTCGAGTCCTGAATAAAAAACGGTCCCACGCCTCAAGCGAGGGAGTTCAACTTGGTGGCTTCAAGGCTGCTCGGCGAAGAAGTTCCTAGCAGCTACACCTTAGTAATGCTGAGATATAAAGCACATCTCATCTCGCGGCCCTGCCCCAGTTAATGTCCCAAAGGGTTAGTGGCAGGAGGGAAATGACTGGAATGAATCACCATCTTTAATAAATCGCTGTCCTCAGAGAGTCTAACTTGACTATGTGGCCAATGGACCGTATAATCACTCAGATCCCAGATCTGGTTGCCTTCGAGAAAGATTGCCTCTGGAGAAGGCTCTTGACATTTTCGTAAATTGTTGCGGGCAAAGCATCGATTCAAAACGCGTGTTTCCGAGTATAAAAAAAGATGATGAGAATTGTAGTGTTCTTTTTGTTTTTTTTTACCTTCACAAATGGCAAGACTTACAAATAAATTACTTGAATCTTTGAAACGCAAGGCCGTCAAAACGCCTCAGTTTACTGCGACAACCAGGGTGGGTGTGCTGGCCACCTGGGTGAGACCCTTTCTAATTTAACACTGTTTTTGTAAGCATTTTCATTTAAAAGACTCATGCGGATTCCTCTCATTGTCATCGTAAAAGGCATCAGATGCAGGCTTATCACAATTCATAATCTAATATAATAGCAATTAGATACAGCTGCACCTCCTCTCTGATCAGAGTAGTAAAACAGGAGAACACAACAAAGACATCATTTCACCAAAATGCCAGGCGTAGCGGAAGTGACATGACCCTTGACCTCTGATGACATCACAGGAAGTTATGTCATTTGACCCCACCCTGAAGTGATATTGCAGGAAGCGATGGAATGCAACCTTTCACCCCCAGATAAAGCCGGAAGTTGCATCTCATAGCATTGTCCCTAAGTACACTACGAAAAATATGATTATGATATCACTATAATGTGATATCCATTTCATACAAGAAAGGATCGCCATATGTATCATTAAGATCAGTGTGTATCGGCCCATATTACCAAATTACTGTGAATGCAAGCAGACGTCCATGGCACGCTTAAGCGCTTTATATAGAATAAATTTACCCACCCTGTGTTGCTACTCATTTATTGACCTCAGAAGGATGAAAGGCTGTGTTGAGGTGTTTAAGAACAGACTAATAAGAACAGACGAATTCAGTGACTCACCCCCTAATTCAGTGACTCACCCCCTGTTGTGTGCCTGAAATAAACCTTTAAGGAGTCTAGCAATGATTGTATAGAATTCCTGAAAGTCACATTATTTGTATTCCTATTATTTCTTATTTAGGGTCGCTGCTGAAAGTGTTAGACATCTGGAACCCCTGTTCATTTTATTTTAAGAGGCTTGAACAAGGAAGCCAGCCACTCCAGAAGCAAAGAGCCACATGGTGCTGGCCACAACCCAGGAACTTGCATTAAAACAAAAAAACATTCTTTTTTACTTTTTTTTAGGGGTAGCAAGGGAGACCACAGGGGTAGCGAGGGAGACATCAGGGATCACAGTTACAACCCCTGGCGACCCCTAAATGACGTCCCTGGAAAACACATGCACGGGTTGCATAGTTTGAATTAAGCTTAGTCACAAACTAACTCGGGTGCTGGTGCTTAGACAGACATTGATTCAGTGTCAGTGCTTGCAAAAACATGTTGTAGCTTATTTTCAGCACAATCTCTATCATTTCATGCAATTGCCATCACTTACCTTATTTGTAATCAATGCAGCAACAGATTATTGTTCCCAAGAGCTTCTTGATATCATCGTTCAACACAACGGAGCATAATTCCTGCGGCTTCCTTTGCCTCCTCCTCCTCCGTACTGCCCGATACTGTTCCATTACCACCACAGCAAATGTAACCACACCTGACCATACCGCAGCCTGGATCAACAAGGGTTAACAGCACTTCCATTTCAAGACCACTAAAAAAAGTACACATGAACTATCAAGACTCCAGAAGGCCACCAAACCTTAGCTTTGGGTATTATGCCTAACATGGATTGGGATTCTATACGGAAGAGACGTTCTTCCGCCACTGCTCCAAACAAGATATTATCATAGGGGCTTCCCCTGAGTTGAACATCATGCCAGCCTGGCAACATTCCAATAGGCTTCCTCGATGACACCCAAACCTGCATTCAGCAAGGACGCTGGACTTGTTATGTATTGCAGCAACTCAAGCTCAAAGAAGCAGTGACCCAAACGTGTCATCCAAAGTCATGCTGACACTCCTTCGAGGCCCGATTCTCCTTTATATGGTTGCGCACTACTCCCCTGCAGCTTCCAAACAAGGGATTGAAAGCAAAGGCCAATTCTATGGGGGCATTTCAAGTGCTGTCATTGGGGTCCCAGCATGAAGAAATATCTTAAAAATATAATTTCGACCACTCAAAGGGCACGACAGTGGCAAACACATAAGGACTAGCACCATACCATTCTCATAGTACACATTCACCTGGTAAACTTCCAATGTAGCTTGCAGTGAGAATGCCAAGTAGTTGCGGTTATACACAAGGTCCCAGGCCGCCGTACCCCTTGTGTAGAGAGCCATCCTACCACCCACCCGGAGAGGGGAGAGGAGCAGAATCACTGCAGACAACGCTGTTTGTTTTGAACAGAGAAGGCGCACACAGTGGTGCCCTTATTCTAGCCCTGAGGAATGTGGCCTACCAACATAGCACCACAGAAACCAGTCGGCTGTAGAACGACCTGACCTAGTGCTAATTCCTATCCGCACAGGTTCAGTTTGTTGATAGAAAGGATCCCCACGGTAACAAAGCAGGGGTCCCATATCAGAAGAAAACCTCTTGAGAGGAACCTATCGAAGAAAGCTGTCTTCCTTGTTTTTGATAAAACCTGCACCTGCCAATACAGAGAAAATCTATTAAAGGAAACAATGTCTTTCATCTGCAAGGCAGCAGACACATGCGTAGACTGAGGTGGTGTAGCATGTGCCTTTTAGCACATCACAGTGCACCACAGACGCGTTTGAAAATTCAGCCAGAGACGCTGGCCCTTCGTAACCTATTCCCACTCGACAAGCTGTGTGTTTTTTCGGTGTGACTACGATATTGGGCAACCCACAGTTGGCAATCCCAAAAACAGTTGCTTGTGTTTTGTATAGGCAGTAGAGTATCCCAAGGGTACTTCAAGTCACCCTTCTTAAGCATCGTGATTATCTGGAGGAGATGGCATTGTGTTGATTTTGACTTGGACATTCATCTCAATACAAAAGACTTGGTCTCACTCCAGGGTACTGAATAGCTAAAGGCCTTTGATCCTAGCGAGAAGGGAAGGAGAAGGCTTAGTGTAGACAGGGAAAGCTCTGTACAGTTGAAAGAGGTTTCCACCATCTTGTTCCTGTCTTCCTCTGCCTCTCCTTCCTGTCCCCTTCACTTCCTCTAACACAAAACACTTTGGTTGTGATGTCAGAAGGGCAAAGTCCACTTTCAAGTTCCCAGTTCTTTCAAGAACTGGGATTGGGCCCCTAAAGCAGGCTAGCTTTAGTCCAATCACCTCGGCACATTTACCTTCAGAAGAAGCTGTCTCACACCACTTATTTGATTCACTCTGAAACAACACCAGAGAAGGATTCATTGGACCTCTTGTGAGAGAGTTGCACTTTCCAAAGCCCTCAACCACTGATGTGAAGAAGAAGTAGCCCAAGGCAGAGGAAAGCTCTCCACCTACCCACTCCCAGGACACATTGGGTGTGACTCCAGCTGTAGACCAGAACCTGCCACTCTGCACCAGAATCTCCTGAAGCTGGGAGAGCAGACCCTGAACTGACTCATCCTATCCTCGAGCCCCTGAAGTTGGTCTTACAGCATGTGGAGGACCATATCAGCTAAGGTGTCTGGTACTGCCACATTGAAGCCGAGTTCGACGCCGTCGGCACTAATTGATCCCACTGGTGCTACTTTCTGCCACTTCTCTGAAACTTCAAACAACAGTGTCTGCAGCTCAAGTCCATTCAACACTGCATTGTGCCCTTTGTGAGTCCATCACCTGCTAGGCTCGGCTCAACTGCTCAACACTGGAACCTGACTCATACAGCTGGAGAATCAGTTGCTGACTTGAACCAGGGGTTGCGCCACGACTCAACTTGCCTTGAACTGCTGCTTTGCCGAATCGCACAAACCATAGCAACCCGCTGAGTCAAACCACTTGACCATCACTCACTGACCTTTCCTAGGGATAACCACGGTTTGCTGTAAACAGATCCTAGCGAGTGCCCCAACCTGCTTCTCAGAGAGCCGCCTTTGAACAGCCCAGCACTACTTCATCGCAACCTGCTTGATGCCCGTTTGCCACTTGGGCCAACAAAATCCAGCATACCCAAACTGAGCTTGATTTGCTTGCATCACTGCTCGGAGCCAGGTTTGATGCTGTCAACCTGCCAAAGACCCAAAGCAAGGTACTATCGACCAATAACTGCCCCCATGGGCCATTTTTGGCCATAGAGACTGGTTAGGTCAATTTTGCACCTTTTTTATCCAAAGACAATCCTTTTTGTGGTTCATAATCTGCCTATCACCCCAGTCTTCTCAGAGGGCTAGATTCTTCTATCTGTTGCATTTTCACAGTAATTTCCACAGCGGTGGGTTTTGTACAGTGTTTTCTATTAGTTCTCTTGCAAATGATGTATTTAATTAAAGTGTATGTATTTTTATATAACCTTGATTGGACGTTCCATTTAATTTGAACTATAACACTGTGTTGTTCGGGTCACTAATGGATGACATTCACACCCCTCTTAAGAGCATTGCCTTCCCTCAGCCCACATTAACACAAAAGGCAAAGGAGGTATTTCTCTTAACTGTGCCTGTTTTACCTTTATGATTGTGTTAGCTATTGGTTTGTAGAAGAGTGATGGCTGAGTGGGCATTTTAGCCGCTACTAATCCCTGCAGGGCAGAATCCAATTTGTCACAATGTGTGCTTTGCAATTTGTTGCAATTAAATGTTTGTGGAATGGGAAAAGCACATTTTGCTCACAGTCCTATGTACACAACTTATGCAGCAATTTGTGTGCTGTACCAGGCTGCAAGAATTTGCTCAATAGCGTAGTGCTTTGCATTAAAATCAAATCTAAGCATGCACTTCAAAAAGTGGATTGAATAAAATGTTTTTCAAGCATATTTGTAAAGCGTTGCTGGGCTCCTCTAGCAGTCACCCCAGATAAAAGCAGAGTAAACTTGGGCCCATAAAAAACTCCCAGCAACAAGAACGCAGGTCTCAGCCATAGGAGAAAGTTATTGTCATTTATTACAAAACAAACAGGCATTACATTAGAACAACAAAGGTTTATTCAGAGCTATCAGCTTCTAAGCATGTGTGAGCCTCTTTTGCTGCAAGATGACCTCAAAACAAGAGTACCAACAGCAACCCCGTACACAGGTTTCAGCCTTGTTCGGCCTCCGTGCAGTGGAGCTGTGCCTCGCTGAGCACAGTGAGCAAGGGTTCCACGTCTGGATGACCCTAGGAAACTTAGAGTCCCTTAAACAATCAAAAACAAGTCCATAGGCGCCCCTCTTTGAGAACGAACATGGCTAAATTACCTGTTCTTTGGGAAGGTACCCACTCAAGAGTCCGCAGCCACACTTTAGCTCACTGTACCTTTCACATAAGGGAAATATCCATGTGTATATCTGGCCCACACACATGGGCAGTCCAGCACTGAAATGCTATGGCAATTCTCTTCTGAACAACAGTACGAACAGGAACCCCATACACGTGTTTCAGCCTTATTGGGCCTCATCAGTGAGGTGGAGCTGTGCCTCACTGAGAACAGTGAGCAAGGGTTCCACATCTGGATGACTCTAGGAAACTTAGGGTGACTAAACCTAAGTCCCTTAAACAATAAAAAAGAAATCCACAGGTGCCCCTATTTGAGAACAAACACAGCTAAATTACATGTTCTTTGGGAAGGTTCCCACTCAAGAAACCGCAGCCACACTTTAGCTCACTGTACCTTACACAGAAGGGAAATAACCATTTGCATATCGGTCTTTGTCCCGCCTACATGGGCAGTCCAGCACCGAAATGCTATGGCGATTCTCCTCTGGACAAGAGTACCAACAGCAAACCCATAGACGTGTTTCAGCCTTGTTTGGCCTCATCAGTGAGGTGGAGCTGTGCCTATCTGAGCACAGTGAGCAAGGGGTCCACGTCTGAATGACCCTAGGCAACTTAGGGTGACTAAACCTAAGTCCCTTAAACAATCAAAAAAAGTCCATCGGCCACCCTCTTTGAGAACAAAGACAGCTAAATTACCTATTTTTTGGGAGGGTACCCACTCAAGAGTCTGCAGCCACACTTTAGCTCACTGTACCTTTCACAGAAGGGAAATATCCATTTGTATATCTGTCCGCACACATGCGCATTCCAGCACTGAAATGCTATGGCAATTCTCTTCTGAACAAGAGTACCAACAGCATCCCCATGCATGTGTTTCAGCCTTGTTGGGCCTCATCAGTGAGGTGGAGCTGTGCCTCACTGAGCACAGTGAACAAGGGGTCCACGTCTGGATGACCTTAGGAAAAACCTAGGTGACTAAACCTCAGTCCCTTAAACAATACAAAAAAAGTCCATAGTTGCCCCTCTTTGAGAACAAACACGGCCATTGACCTGTTTTTTGAGAAGGTACCCACTCGAGAGTCCACAGTGACACTTTAGCTCACTGTACCTTTCACAGATGGGAAATATCCATTTGCACATCAGTCTTTGTCCCGCCCACATGGGCAGTCCAGCACCGAAATGCTATGGCAATTCTCTTCTGAACAAGAGTACCAACAGCAACCCCATACACGTGTTTCAGCCTTGTTGGGCCTCATCGGTGAGGTGGAGCTGTGCCTCTCTGAGCACAGTGAGCAAGGTGTCCACATGTGGATGACCATAGGCAACTTAGGGTGACTAAACCTAAGTTCCTTAAACAATCAGAAAAAGTCCATAGGCCACCCTCTTTGAGAACCAAGACAGCTAAATGACCTATTATTTGGGAAGGTACCCACTCAAGAGTCTGCAGCCACACTTTAGCTCACTGTACCTTTCACAGAAGGGAAATATCCATTTGTATATCTGTCTGCACACATGGGCATTCCAGCACTGAAACGATATGGCAATTCTCTTCTGAACAAGAGTACCAACAGCATCCCCAAAAACGTGTTTCAGCCTTGTTGGGCCTCATCAGTGAAGTGGAGCTGTGCCTCACTGAGCACAGTGAGCAAGGGGTCCACATCTGGATGACCCTAGGAAACTTAAGGTGACTAAACCTAAGTCCCTTAAACCATCAAAAAAAGTCCATAGGTGACCCTTTTTGAGAACAAACACGGCTAAATGACTTGTCATTTGGGAAGGTACCTACTCAAGCGTTTGCTACCACACTTAATCTCACTGTACCTTTCGCAGACGGGAATTAACCATTTGCATATCAGTCTTTGTCGCGCCCATATGGGCAGTCCAGCACCGAAATACTATGGCAATTCTCTTCTGAACAAGAGTACCAACAGCAACCCCATACACGTGTTTCAGCCTTGTTGGGCCTCATCAGTGAGGTGGAGCTGTGCCTCGCTGATCACAGTGAACAAGGGTTCCACGTCTGGATGACCCTAGGAAATTTAGGGTGACTAAACCTAAGTCCCTTAAACAATCAAAAAAGTCCATAAACGCCCCTCTTTTAGAACAAACACGGCTAAATGACCTGTTCTTTGTGAAGGTACACACTCACGACTTCGCAGCCACACTTAAGCTAACTCTACCTTTCACAGAAGGGAAATAGCCATTTGCATATCAGTCTTTGTCCCGCCCACATGGGCAATTCAGCACCGAAATGCTATGGCTATTCTCTTCTGAACAAGCGTACCAACTGCAACCCCATACACGTGTGTGTGCCTTGTTGGGCCTCATCAGTGAAGTGGAGATGTGCCTCCCTGAGCACAGCGAACAATTGGTCCAGGCCTGAATGACCCTATGAAACGTAGGGTGACTAAACCTAAGTCCCTTAAATAATCAAAGAAAGTTTAGGTATTGGTTGGCCATGTCCTTTGACTTCACCTAGGACCACCTTTAATAGTATCCATCTACAATGTTGCAGGGTCGCAGAAAGACCATTGGCCTTTGCAACAAATAGTATCCCCATGCTGAAGGTGAATTTGGATTGGACAGAACGTGTCCCCCCAACACTGGGGAGCACTTTTTCAAGGTGGTGGGAAGGAACATGAAGGTGTGAAGTGTTCTCTAATGTTGCCATTCTCTGATCACCTAAGCCTGTGAGAGTGCAGTCAATTAACGAAACGTAGGCAACACTTGTATCTTCTTTCCTCTGGATTCTCTGGGAACAGTCTTCTCTGTCTAGGGCATGTGTGTTGAGACCACAAAATTAAGCCTTCTAGTTTGTAATTATGAGGATTTTAGGCAACATTTCTGCAGGTGGCTCACTATCTTGGTAGCTGGAATGTTCCTGCTCCCCCTTCGCCCTTGGCTGTGTATCCTGTTGCTGCTCACCTCGAACTGCAGCGATCATATCAGCTTGCCTGTGTTGCTCGAACTTGTCTGCTTTCTTGCTCAGTCTGTTGGCCTGTAACTCCTATATCGTCCCTTAGTGCTTCTCCTTGTTAGTAGCAATGTACGCTGGTGCAAGCTATATATATGCATATGAAATCTGCTGCATCTTGCGGTTTCAGCTTTGGCAAAAGATATTAATATAGAAGCGTGTGTGTGTCAGTCCTCAGTGGGTCATAAGCATGCACTTCCTGCCTAAATGCAATAAACGTGTGTAGGTTCAGGTAGCTTCATGAATGGATGGATGTGTACTTCATGTTTAAGCGGTTATGTTGTGATGTCAGTGATGATGTCATTGGCTTCTGGTTCTCCAGTCAGTAGACCTGATTGATCGAAGTCAATTCCATATCGTCCAAATCATCAATTGGGTATGTTCTGAATGGTTGTTGAATGGAATACCGTTTTTCACCCCTGCAATAGATTGATGACTGGGGTGATGGGCCTAAAAGAGAGGTGCATCTGTCGTGTCTCTGTCTTCCTGTTGAGACTTGTGCGGGGGGCAGGACGGTCAGACTCAACCCCTCATCTACACATTTGCTCAGGTTCTAAACTTGACCTTGTTTTGTTGAAGCAGGGGATATTTATTACAATGGAAAACATGAGCAAATATGTGTCTTTTTTGCCACATAGGTGTTGGGATTTGATCTCAAAGTAGCGTGTCCCTCCTTTCCCTTTTCCCCTCTACTGAGAAATATCATGTCCAAATAATGTATTTAATAGGACAGTGCCCATTTAGTAGGGTCTACAATTAAGAGGCAGCACACAGTGCCTTACCAGAGGAGAAAAATCCAGTTACAAATGAATAAGCCCCCATTCACATGGACAGACCTTCATCAGGATGATAGGCAATTCTCTGTACAAACGTTCCAAGAGCAACTGCACACATCTTTCTGCCTTGTTTGGCATCTTCAGTGAGGCTTGGTTGGGTACAGCGGCTCTCTAAGTATAGATAGAGATCAAGGTATCCACTTCTTGGTTACCCTCACTAACTCAGGTGAAACGCAAACACTCCAACATTTACCGAGAACAAACATGGCCACACAACCTGTTCAATGCCGACTCAAACATGCCTAAAATCATGGATTAGCTGACTCTGCCTTGCCAGAAAACAAGTATCTATTTGCATGTCAGTGTGATCCCGCCTCAAATATATTCACTCCTTCCACCACTCACATTTTACAGATCTCGTAAGAATGCAGATGGGATGTTGGCAATGAGTCAATAAGTACCAATCGAAACTAACCAATACGACTACTATTATAGTAGGTCATTTGCTTTTGAAAAGAGAATTGCATGCATGGGAACACGTCGGCTTGCACCTTTGTTCTAAAAAGTCCCCTGCAATTTTCTACATTTCCAGTAAGGAGTTCCAAAGTTAAAAGGAAAACACTGGCAACGTCTCCTTTACTCTTCACTTTTCCACTACATTTCTGTAAAAGTGTAAACACCTCCCACGATTCACAACTGCAGGTGGCATTTGTCATGCATTTCAAATGGATTCCTATGGAATCTGACAGCTTTTTCCAGGTGGTACGTTCGGGAGGATGCCAGCGGAATCCATTGCATTACCACCAGCAAGGAAAACACATGCTGGCAGTAATGCAGTCACGTTTGTCTGGTGGAGGAGGAAAAGCAACTCTTCCTTACATATGGAAGAAAATCCCACGATTGTCAAAAATGACGGTAAAAGTATACTGCCACTTTTATCATCATATCTGCCAATGCACAGGAATTGTGACATGGCGAGGTATGTGTTTACTTTTGTTGACATCATATAATCCCACGAACATATGAACAACGAAAGGCTCTACATATTTACCAATCTGTAACCTCACTCATATGTACGCAGCATTTGGTACATGTTTGCGAAGTTTAAGACAAGTGTGTTCGTGTCAAATGGTTTTGTGTTGCACACAGTTGAGAGACTATGAAGAGAGATTATTGGTGCTTTGGAATATAACTGAAAAAAAAATGTAAAGGATATTCAAAAGGGCTTTATTACCTATTATGTGTGACTTTTCAGTATCACTTAAATATTCCTAGTATTGTTAATTTTTAAAGCTGTTTTTCGGCCAGCTCACTGACCTCTAAGTAATTGCACACCTGTTTCGTCACTGCGGAAAATGTGCAAGTTACTATACTTGAGTATTTCATTTACGTATGCGTGCTGCATATTATGGTGCAGGAAAACATTAAAAAATACAACAAGTAAGCCAATAAACACAAGTTTATAAGAATGTGTGAAATGAAACATCTTGAGAGATTGGAACAGATCAAAATAAAATCAGAGGAAATGCGTACTGAACACCTAGCATAGTTGTCAAGTTCAGGAAAAACAGAAAAAGCGTTTTTGAATTAGAAAACAATATACAAAAGTTTGATAACACACGGTTCAATTTCTCAAGCCATATGGTTTCAGAAAATATATGTGGAGATGTCAAGTAAACAACTTGGAATTTGCAACCTCGGTCTCTGTTTTGCAAGCTGTCCCTGTCTATCTTCCTCGCGTACCCGCTGTCCTTCAGGTTAGAAGCAAGGAGTTCAATCTGCTTAAATTGGGCATGTAATTGGTCTAAGAAAATGAAATATCTGAAATATCCCATACATATAATTCTCCCTGGGACTCATTTTAAAAGCCCTGACTATGAAAAACCAATCATTAAAACCGAGGCGAAAATGGTGTACACCTTAATTCTATGCTCGTGTCATACGCCTCAGTGCGGCCTTAACAGCTGCACTTAACGCCTTGATAACCAAGTAGTTTAACACTTTGCTTATACACCTTAAAAAAACACTTATGAAAAACAACTCATCCCATAATGGAAATCCATTTCACTTCAGTGGTCGCCCACTTCCACGCCTTAAAATAGCACCTGCTACATAAGAGCTATTATTTCAAATGTGCCCAAGTGTCAATTCACAGAGTTGGCCCAAACCACTTCAATGAAGCTTCTCAACAGCCACAACAAGCCACACGTGCAAAACATTATCAAGTAGAAAAGAGTGAGCAGCATATACAAAATTCACAACTCAACCTTACTTTTTCATCACCTTGGAATTAGCAGGATATTTTTTGCTACACCTCAGCAGCTGCAGAGATTCTTGTTAGAGGCACAGTAGGGTTGGCAGCAGCAACTACAGGGCTCACATCAGCCTGTGCCCCAACCCCACTTCATCCCAATTCAGGTAGTCCATCAGCCTGCAGACTCCACCCTCCCCCACCCGCAGAAGTGCAAAGGCATGAGGAGTGTTAGGGGAGTTTGAAAGCTATACCCACCAACTGTGTCCAGGTCTCGGCTGTCCCACCGCAACTTAAGAGACTAGCAGGTCCCTGCCACCTACCACCTGGACCTGCCCACCATCTACATCCTTCTGGTAGAAATTGAGTGCTACATTGATCCCTACGGGCACGTTCCAACATCCTTTCCCCTCTCTTCCCTTTTGAAGTTACTTACATTGCTCCATTTCTGTCGCATGGGCACTTTTCAGTGTGAAGTTGATCTGTGCCACTGTCCTTCACACTCATGTGTGCCACATTTGCTGCATCAGCTATTACTCACTGATCTCAGCCCTGAGGAACCTGTCACGCATCATGGAGGGATTACAGCAATGCATGGGTGCCTGGCACTCACAAATGCATGCCAACACATGTCTACTCCATTTGTGTAAGCAAAATGGGCTATAGAAGTGCGATATGAGTTGTCACTGTGAAGGATGGGTGCTAATTGAACAGTAAAGGAGGGGAGAAGAGGTCGAGTGTGTAAGAGATAGAGGGGAGAGATGGTGAACAGAAGGATAGTTGGGAAGGGAGAGAGATGAGTGCTTTGAGAGTGTCATGAATTTTAGGGATTTTAGAGGAGAAGTACTGAACAAAGTCATTAGCAGAAAGGGAGAAGGCAATGGATATTGGCTTGAGAGGCGTGCGCAAAGATTGGAGGGTATGTGAAAGTTTGCAGGGGTAATTGCTAAGGGAGGAGATTAGGTTTGTGAAATGGGAGGATTTGGCAGGGTGCAATGCAGAGGATAGGGCATCAAGGTAACTTTTGTAGGCTAGGAGCAAGGAAGGTGTCTGTTACTTGTGCCAGCATCACATGTCAAGGCGCATGTTTGTTGTGAGGGTCTGAATTTCAGAGGTGATCCTAGGCTGAGGACGGAAATGTGTGAATGTACAAGTGGATAGTGTTGGTCAAATTGAGTGATACGTGCATAGTGAAAGTCAGAGAAAGCATGAATAGGGGAACTCGGACAGACAACAACAGACACACAGGGCCCAAAAGGAGCCACTGTATATACAGGACCAAGAATACAAAACAGAACCCCATAGGGGGCACCGGACCGATCAGATATAGCCTTGAGAAAGACCTTTCGCGTCGAAACACATGTCGGCTGACCAAATCGGACATCAAGAATCCCACCCTCACCATGTTTGGGTATAACCCAAGTAAATTAACAAACCTGCTGCAAAGCAGCACTTTCCAACAAAACACAAACCTGTGTGGAAAATACATTTTTTCATATATTCACTAAGGCAAGGTATCCAGGTTACCAAACAAAGGAGGTGTGGGCTACACCTCATCCACAACCTGTGACCCTGCCGCAACAACAGCAACTAAGGAATGTCACTATCAGAACTCAGCAAGGTTGGTTCCATTCTAGAGCCCACTCAACCCCCCCCCCCCGTTGTACAAGTGGATAGTGTTGGTCAAATTGAGTAATACGGTCATACTGAAAGTCAGAGAAAGCATGAATAGGGGAAAGAGACAGTAGAAAGGTCCTCACATCATCAAGGTAAGGGGCAAGACAGTCCTGCCTGAATATCCTCTTAGTCATTGAAGAGCAGTGGCTATGAATAGAAAGTGGAGGGACTGAGATGTTAAAGTGAACAATTAAACTATCAGAGGGAGAGGGGTCAATTAAGAGGTCAGAGCATGAGAGTGAATTAGATAGACAGACAAGGTCAAGTGAGGTCCCACCAGAGTGGGTAGGATGGTCATGGAGAGAGTAGATGGATTGGTCAGATAGGAGGGATTTCAGTTCAAGGCAGGTGGCTGCAGAGGACTGGGGAATATTAAAGTCCCTCAGCATGACAATCGAGATGTTGGTAGGAAGTTACTCAAGGAGAAGGATCAGATCAGGAGAAAGGAGTTAAAAGGGTCAGGATGTCGATAGAGTGCCAGAACAGTGAGAGGAGTAGGAGGGAGGAGTTGAATACTGGTATTTTTCAAAGAGGAAGAGTTGATGTTAAAGCAGGGTAGAGGGTCAGTGCTGGGGCTTTATTCATAGGGAATCCCCATCCCAACAGGGAGAGTGGAGGAAGGGAGAGAGGCAGTGTGGAGAGCTTCTAATGTAGCAGAGTCATGAGGGGACATCCAGGTTTGTGTGCTAGCAAGATGTGAAAGTTGAGGGTGATATGAGTCAGAATGGCCAGTGATGTAGAAAATCGTGTTGCAGAGGGGTTGTGCATTCCAAAGGCTAAGTGTAAGAGAGATAGGAGGTGAGGGAGAGTAGCAGGTGTTGCGCAGCAAGCCCGGGAGTAAAGAAGATTGGCAATCCTGGGAACACTTGAGCATCTTATGTGAGGGGTGCAGGGGAAAGGAAGAAGATGTGGAGGCCTGAGACTGATGCAGAAGTTACACCCAGTTGAGACTGAATAGTATGAGAGAAGGCAGCGAATAGAGTGAGTAAAAGGAGCAATGGAGTGAAATCAAGATACATGATGGGAGGTAGAAGAAATAGGCAAGTGAAGACAATGAAGAAATGGTGCGGCCTGAGGCAGTGGGAGGGTATGTGGATGAATAGAAAGGGAAGCGATGAATGTTTGACTGAGAAGAAGCAGGTATAAGTTCTGAGCTGGGCTGTAGTGGGTCTAAAGGCAACCAAAAGACCCAAAGCAGCAATGATCCTTGGTCCTGTGAGGTAACAGAAGCTCTGCAGTGAATGGTCAGTCAATTGGTGGAAAGAGTCCCATGCGTGGAAGTAGAAGTCAATCAAAGGTGACCTTGGTGAAGTCCTGGCTTGAACATGGGTTCTGGCGCTAGGCCTTTTCCAGTCCCAATAGGCCCAAGCCAGATGGCTTCCACACTTGCAGACAGAGTCTTGCATGTTATAGGCACATGGAGCTTAATTTTGCAGGCAGGACTCTCAGCTGGTGCACAGGACCCTCTGGCAAAGAAGGTTGTGGCCAAGTGGCCAAGAAGAAAAAAGAAACACTTTATGTATGAATGTAGCCTAAAGAAAAACATGTGGAGCCAATGTAGTTGGTGGCATGGTGGCCTGTGTAGGTGCCATGGGTGGAAGAGTATTCATGCTCAACCAAAGCCTCATTCTGTTAGATGTGATATATTTTGGAAAGGTAAAATTCATCGATGAGTGCTATAGGGCCATAGGCAAAGACAAGGTCTACATAAAAGTATACGAGAGGCCTGGTTGACAACATATCTGGACAATGCGTGGGATGATGGCTGGTAATATTTGTGACTCAGGGATCTGAAATTTAAGTGGTAGAAAGCCACAGACTCCAGTGACAGCTTGTCCATAATGGGAGACAGGGCACCAACACATCACCAACTAAGCATTTGCGTTCTACTGTGTATGGAGATGCGGTTTTCCTTTGACAGTACAGTTCCCCAACTGCATGCCCATGGGCCATGCAAGAGTTGGGGGCGTTATGCTTCCCTAGACTTCCATGGCCCATTGAAGATGCAGGAAGTGGTACTGCAGAGTCAAATGCATGTATGGGGCACACAAGCACACCTTTGTGCATTTTGTTTGTCCTAGGGCACAGATTTGGTGACTTTCCACCTTCACTCTGCATGTCAGGAAACTCTTCCTGCTTTCTGTTTCCTGTGTGTATTGTGCACAGGTGCTAAAGGGCTACCCCAGAAGAATGTATGGCATCATCTGGGGTTCAGAGCTGGAGCAGGTGAGAAAAGAACATTATTTTTTATGTGTATGTATCTATATACTGTTAGGGGTCAGAAATGTGAGGCAGACAACTCAAAAGATATCATGGTCTATATAAATAAAAATGTAAATGTTTCTTTGTTCAAAATCTTAAATCTCTGAAAGTTCTTGACTGATTGCTTTGAAATGTTGACACACTGTTGCATTCAAATAGGCGCGCGTTTTTATATACTTACTATACATAGCTGTCACACCTGTGACAGGTAAAAACATGCCTTTTCTGGAAAACAGCGCCATCTGTTGGACGTAAAAGCAACACACACTATACTGAACATTTTACTGCAAAACAGCGCCATTTGTTGGACGTAAAAGCAACACACATTATTTTACTATTCCATTTCAACGCTCAAATATGTGCTGAGGAAGCAGCAGAGCGACTTGCAGCCAGGCTTTAGGATGGACGGTTGCAAGCACGGCGATCGCATTCTGCAGCTTCAGATCTTCTTCGTTCTCAACAGAATGAACGCAACAGGCTGAGAGTGGCTGAAAGACGTCAACGAGAAACAGCAGATCAGCGTCAAACATGACTCCATGCTCTGCAAACACGACTCGGTGCTCAGCAACCACGAGATTACAATCGCCTTGCATTCCGGTACAACCCAGCTGATGATTATAGTTTGAGCCGGCCTGTTCACATCGGCACCATGACTGAAGTGTGTCCTTATTGCAAGGCTCTGAAATTTAATGCAGAAACGAAAGGAACATTAAACTGCCTCAACTTCCAGAGCCATTTAAAACTACCCACAAGCATTGTCAAATTAAACATATCAGAAAAGTGTGCTTTCTCTTTTCTTACTTTTCCATTTAACCAGAATGAGCCACAGCAACACATGGTCGGGGACATCTAGTATTAAATAAAAAGGTTAGACAAACGACTCACTATCCCTACCCTAACAAGGATTTCCCTGCCTAAAATAAACTAAAGGAAAACACTCTAACAAAGTATATCTGTCCCTCACTCTTATAGATACAGTAATTGAGTAAGGTAAAGCATGACAACTCAAATGCAACAAAAATAGAACAATTGAATCTGAATTTTGACAACATTCTCTCCTTTTAATCTGGGTGAATTCCCCTTCCCCAGATTCATGCAGGATTCTGTTCCACGGTTCCAAAAGAAACAAGAAAATCCTAGTTAGTAACAAAGGTCCAACACAGTTGTTTATAACTCCAAGTTGATAACAGAAAGTTCCAATGCTCCAGTGATTCAACAAAGAAAATAGAACGTTCTCTCTCTTCCCTGAGCAAGAGTAAGATGCTGAATTATCCTCTTTGCATGAAGAATATTTTCTCAGTTCATTATTAGCAACACTACTTGTCTTTGTCAGGATGTTTAGCCATAACTGAATATCTCTGAAGAAATATAACGCCTCCACAGCAGTATTATATTGTTCTTTCTTCAGCAACATAAGCAACATCAATTGTCTTTGTCAGCACCATTTTATAGCACTTCATACACTTTTACCTGGTTTACTCACATGCCAGGCCGACAAACTTATCACACCTGCTTTATTCCCTTGCTAGGCCTACTAATTCAAAGGTTCGCTACTCGGGTATACATCCTTGCATGAACAGCGATTCACAAATAGCAAGTGCTTCTGTGGTGAGGATCACCTTATACCAGCTTGACAACAACTTCACAATGTTCATTATTTTGTAAAATCAAAGCTTTTAGCAACTCTAGAGGGACAACAAGATTCACATTGGTGCTCTTTAATAATCCTCTGCTAATTATGTTACTCTCTTTCTGAATAACCTCTTCCAGAAGGGTAGCCTTCTTGCCACTGTAGTTTCCCTACTGCATAAGTAACCGAATACTGACAAGGATAGGATCGTATTCTACCTCCTCCTTGGCTTTGAAAATGTGGGTTTATACCAGCTGTTGTTACTCGTTTCTTAAAACATGGGCAAAAAGCTTCATAACTTTTGGACATGTCATTAGTCCCCTTCTTCCTTTGGCAATATCAGTTGGAATTGAATTGTCTAGGTTTTGGTTTCCCTTGCCTTGGGCAATGGTTGTATATAGTCTTTTTTAACAATTTTGCCCCATTCTGTTGCTGGCATCTCAATAAATTCACACGGTTACATTGACAGTTATTTGGTGTTACTAAGTTTCATTTTTGCTGCTTTCTGATAATTTGTTATTCAAAGTCACTTGTGAAATCACTTCTACTCATAGTCAAGTGTTCATCACTAGACAAACTCCTGCCTTGAGCATGCAAGCTGGTGCAGAGCGCTCTGGGGAATCTACCAGTGTGTGAACTGACGGGATAATGCATGCACGTCTGATCCCCTCGTTGCCCGTAGGTGTTCTGCTTCTGTGGATCCTTGCAACCTGGCAGACTACTTCTCCTGTTCTGCTGTCACCCACGCAATTTGGAAAAGGAGCTTCCCTTGCTCCGGAGGCTCTCTGGTGCACGCCAGCAGCCTCTTGGGGAGGAAAGCTTCCCTCGCTTTTGCAACCCGCTGTGTAGCCTCTGCAAAATAGTTCCCCAGAGAGCGACCTTCCCTCTTGCATGCTTCCCACTGCACAACCTCTGCACTTCAGGAGTGTGGAGGCACAGACCCTCTCAGGACCGTCTACTGTTTTCTGCCTAACAGTGGTCCCGGCGTCTTATCCCTCCTCCAGATTCTGCATTGGTTGCATCCACCACTCGCACTGCTCTTCCTGCACATTTGGCTCGTCAATGGCCTGCACCCGATGGGGTCTTTTAAGCCTCCCAGTTCCCTCACGCGTGGTCATTTGAATAAAAATTCTGATCACTGCTGCAACATGTTGCCTCCTTATCCCTCTTCTTTGTCCCAGTACTTAGGATATTATGGGACTTGAAGTCCGTAATGGTAAAGGTAGTTTTTCTGACTTGTTTTTCATTCTTAAACGATGTTCTGTTCCCCATAGTATTCTTTAAGGAAATATTATAAGAATCAGTCACCAGATCTTATTGTAAAGAGGAATAACGTTCTTTGGAATTTAACTCATTATTATTTGCAGATTTCCTTTCACTGTAACTTTGGGAGTTAGGGGACTTTTTGCTCTATAAGTCTTCAGGGTTTTGGAAGGGGTTATATTTCTTTGAATGCCTATGGATTTGTGATACCTTTTACCCACATATAGATGTTTAGTTTGTGGGGGAAAAAGATTGTTACAACAGCAAGCCATTACAGATTTTGGAATGTAGGAAATGTCTTCCTTAAAGGAAGATAACTAATGTGTCTCATCCAACGGAATCCTCTTATTACTCTAGGCCCATTCTCATCCCAGGTGATCCTCCCACACAACACCACCCCCAAGTTCACAATACATTTGTAAGTATATTTGCATAAATGCATGCAATCCAAAGTTTGTGTCTGTGTAAGTGTGCAACTGGATATGTGGTAAGGTAAATGAGAGTGCTGCCAGTGTGTATGTTGTGTGCATGAGTGAGCGTGTGATGGCGGTAGAAGTAGGTATGTTTTATGGGTGCATGTGTGAATGTGATCATGTGTATTTTGTATGGGTACATGTCTGAATGTGTACAAATATGTTTGCATGCATGCATGTAGCTAGTGCAACCATCTTCTTGTGGGGGTACTACATTTGTGCAGCCAGAATAGACATGTTTTTTTAAAGTGACATCGTTTTTTACCTTTATTGGTTTTGGGAAGGAGACGATCCTTGCTGCCCTTACGTCACTCTAGAAACATAACATATGTAATACCCAAGGTGGAGGTTTAGCCACCGACCGCGGCATTCTGTTACACCACACCCCATAGAAAATAACACATACACTATAGCTTCTAGCCCCACATTAGGAATCCATTTTGAACTAGGCCCAACACCATCTTTCTACCAGGCCCACAAATCCATCTCTCTGTAGAAAATCACCTCTCCCAACCCCAGCACCTCGCAAAACCAGCACACACCACCGCCTCCCCCTTGCCAGCTCTGCGCAAGCCCTGTTCTCACGGAAGCCAGCTATGCCTTGTTACAAATCCCATAATATAATTTGCGAAAGAATGTTCTCTGCGGACAGCGTCATACAGACACAAGTCATACATTCAAGTACCCATTCCTCTCCACTAAACTGCCTGTGCCCTCTCAGCCCCCACTCCGCCAGGCCAGAGCCCACCAGCTCAGACCCCCCCAGTTCCTTTCATACTGAATCCCATTCGACCCTCCTGTGCCCCAATCACTCCAAGACCCGCATCACAGCCCTAATTAAGTGTAGTAATATATTCTCCCAAAATGCAACACACATCAAACTATATCATGAGGACCCAAACCGGGCAGATGGCAGATCAAACATTTAGGTTGGGCACCTGGGTGCAGAAATTGCAATATCAAACAGATTCCAAAGGATAGAGGTTCGAATGCTAATATATTAGCTCATGGGACCATTCGTGTAATATTTTATGTGTGCCATTATTTCTGCATTACCAGTTCCTGTTGTTTAGTTTAGTTAGATAGATGCATTTCTCCCTTAACCTGACCTTCACACCACGGAGATGAGCTCAACTGACCCATGTGTGCCAAGAGAAATGGCAGGCAATTATCATCCTGTTTCCCTTATAGTATCAACTGTCCTATAGGCCCCTCACCAATCTGATGTTAGAATGTGTACACCATTCTTGTCGTCGTCGGTGATGCTGTTTGCTCTTTTACTGTGCTGCCCTTGTAATGTTTCAGCAGAGCGCTCTCGGGCAGCAGAGGTCTATGCTGGCAATTTTTATGATTATATAAACTTTGTTATCTTTGCAACTCATCTCCTGGTCTCATTCCCCTGACGGGGGTTTACTTTATTTCTGTATATTTTTGGAACACGTGCAAACTGGGTGCCTTCATTGGCATTCTGGTCAATGCCAATATGATGTGTTCTTGCATGGGACAGAGGGGCCTACATTGGTGAAGGCAGCATAGATATTTTTTCTTATAGTGGGCATAGCATTTTACTGCCATTATGGGCAAATTTAATATGATGAGCATTCTTACATGGGCCTACCATCTTACAATGCTCTAGACTCTATGACATGTTTTTTTACAGTGGCATGGCATTGTTTTACTGGCATTATGGGAAAAGCTTATATTATGAGTGTTCTTATATGAGCAAACTACCCTATATTGGTACTGTCAGTATAGATTTGTTTTATTACAGTGTCATTGCATTTTGTACTGTCATTCTAGCCAAAGCCACGATAGTGGGTGTTCTTAAGTGGGCATACTGGCCTACATTCTTGTAACCAGTACATACACGTTTTCTTACAATGACATGGCATTTTTACCAGCATCAAGGGGAAAGCCAACATGGTGAGCGTTCTTACATGGGCATCCTGACCTACATTGCTGTAGCCTCTGTGGACATGTTTTCCTACAGTTGAATGGCATTTGTTACTAGTATCTTGGATAAAGTCATCATGCTGAGTGTTCTTTCTTGGGCATACATGCCTACATTGATGCAGAGAGTATGGACATGTTTTCTTACATCTGCATGGCATTTTTACTGGCATTATGGGGAAAGGTAAAATGATATGTGTTCGTATGTGGACATACTGGCCTACATTTGTGCAGCTAGTAAGTGCATCCTTTCTTACAGTGGTGTGTCATATGTGTGCTTGTGTTATTGGCAAAGCCAGCATGATGAGTGATTTTAAAAGGGCATGCTGGCCTATATTGGTGTAGATAGCATGAATATACTGGCATACAGTGGCATGGCATTTTTACTGTAATTATGGGAAAAGCATGCATCATGAGTGTCCTTATGTGAGCAAACTGGCCTATGTTGGTGCCACCAGTACAGCCATGTTTTCAGTGGCCTGGCATGGCATTATTACGGGCATTATGGCAAAGCCAACATTATGAGTCTTCTTACTCGGGCATACTTTCCTGCAGTGGTGCACCCAGTATGGTCATGTCTTCTTTGAGTGACATGGAATGTTTACTGTCATTGAGCAAAGCTAACATAATGAGTGGTTTTATGTCTGTGTTCATAATTATATTGGAGCTGCCATAAGAGATATGATTTCTTACATGGCATGACGTTTTTTACTGGCATTGTTGGCAAAGCCAACATGATGGGTGTTTGTATGTGGCATACTAGCCTACATTTGTGAAGCCTATAGGGAATTCCCTTCTTACAGTCACATTTTTTTTTTACTGTTATTGTGGGCAAAGCCAAAAGGATATGTTCTTATGTGGGGTTAATGGCATACACTGGCCTAGTGGTTGGTAGATGAGCACATTCTAGGTTTTTATTCATTTATAATATTCCTGAATTATAAAAGGATATCTGGTTTTACATTCAGAAGCACAGAGAACAAACAGGCCCCAATCTGTCTTCTGATCACAAGTATGTAAAATATAACCATCCAATGAAGATAGGGGTGCACAGTCAAAAGGAGTTTGGAAGAACTTTGCCAATCAAATAGTGTGACATAATTATGACATAAGGTGGGAACACAGAGGTAAAGATTTTGACACTGGGAAGAGTTTGCAAGAAAGAAGGTACAGGGTGTGTATTCAATATGACTATCTATAAGATAGGCCAATGGGGTTCTATGTTCATTCATTGCCAATCCTTTTTTCAATGGGTTCTTTACAGAAATTACTCAACATGTTTATTTTTTATGTTTGGGGGTCCCCCCTCAACCTGCCTTCCCCTATTTATGTTACACTATTTACTATCCACCAACCACTTATATAACCTTACCCACCGCACCCCCATATATTTTTTGGTGAGTTTTTTCAAGAAAAATAATTGGTTAAAAACCCATTGAAAAAAGGGCTGGCGATGAATGAACATGATACAGACCAATGGAAGGTCACAGTGTGACATAATAATGATATAAGGTGGGCATTTTTTTACATTTTAAAATTTAGAGGGAGCACAGAGGATGTGATATGATATGGCATTCATAACGCTTCCATTCACAAGTGTTTCACGGAGAGGAGTTTGACACTGTGAAGAGTTGCAGAAAAGAAGGTAGGGTGTGTGCATTCAATAGAAGTAGCTAACTATGAAATAGGCCAATGGATGAACTATGCAAATCACATAGTGTGACGTAATTATGACATAATATGGGGTTTTATTGACATTTTTAAATATAGAGGGAGCACAGAGGAGAGGATGTTGAAAATTGGAAGAGCTGTAGGAAGGAAAATCACCTGTGCCTTTTGGGTGGATTAAAGAGATAGCTCAATTTAAGGGGTGCGGAAGGGCAGGTTCCTGTTCCAGGGTATGACTTATGTACGGGGGGTCTGCATACGAGATGCTGATGATGATTGATGCTCTGTTGGGAAAACATGAGGGTTATTCGCCCTTCATGCCTCTAAACACTAACCAAAAGTGAGGATGGGATTTCCCTAAAAGAGGTGATATATGCTACCTATATCTTTTTTCCCGATAAGTTCAGAAAAGGGGGTGGTTTGGGAAGGTGCTTTCAAAATATAGTGGTTTTAATTGGAATTAAACAGTTCAATCTCAGTGCATGTAAAATTAAGAGATGTACACAGTCTAACTTAAAATACCTAGTTGTGTGCCCAGTGATATAAATAGCACTTCTATGCATCTGACGCACCAGTACAATCACAGATCTAGCTAGCGTTAGACCATGGTTTGAGGGCCCCATATTATGGCATAATAAGGATATGTGTCATACAGTATGAGAGAGAAAGTCATAGCTATTTAATAAGGAATGGGAGATTAGAGCAAGTTTACAGGTTTCATTTCTATTCCTGTTAAAGTAGTGTGAAATTAAATCCCACGCAACCCCTGATTCTGAAATAGCACAGTGAAATTCATATTTCATATGTTATTTGAAAGGGGATGGGTACTGATACATGTTCAATGCAATCTGAAACCATTTTCACAGGTCAGGTGGGTGAGTCCAAAGAGTCTGTGCATTCCACATTACCAAAGGGAGGACTGCCAGCTTAGACAAGTGGTTGTAAACCGGCACAACTCATCAATTAATTAATGAATTCACCTTTAATTATGCACTATATTATCAGTGACCAGTTTCTAAGCGTGGGGCCAGGATTCAAACCTATGTGCTTTGCATTGTCTTGCTTCCAGAACAAATGCATTGCCCTTGAGCTATCATCCCTGCCCAATAATTCAGCCATAAATAACCACAGGTATTTAAGTCTGTTAGTGTTCATTTCAGCTTCTGTATAGAAAACAATAGATACCATAACTTAATGAAAAGGCAGACAATCCATATATATTATAAACATAGAGACATATGTGTTAGTACACAAGAAAAATCACCTTTTCGCAAAAATAGCAATATATTAATTTGAGAAAAAACATAAAAGTGTTACAAATTATTCCAAATCCATAAAGAAAATATTATCCAAATATACAAAAAACATTTACTCCAAAAAACTCATACAGATCATGCAATGACACTCACATTTACTACCCAACAGATCCACATGTCATTAGAGTTTGTACAATGCAGACTCATTCTTCCCTAGACTCTTCTTTATGTTTGAATAATTGTAAACATTATTTCTGTAACCAAGAACCTGTAGAGTTCTAATACAAGCTACTGTCAATCTATTTTAAAGTGCACAGACATGTTAGCAACACTATATCTACATAGAAAAGGGGAGACATGCAACAGATCTCTGATTCTATACATTTTTCATGTTATTGGGAAAAGTAAAGTGAAGTCTGAAGTTTTGACTTCAATGAAGGACTACACTTTATTTAAGGTCAATTGCACTAGTACACTTTATGTGATCAAGCACCCAGTGTATAGTGCAGCACACATTATCATGGTGTGCTTTTAAGCCTTTTAATATAATTAAATATGTCTTATCATTCCTTGGAGTCCTGGAGTGCTAACCCAATGGCACGTGTTTGCCGCTTTCTTGTGCATGTCTACCAACATTAGGTGAACGAGGGATTAGCACCCACATCAATTTAAGTAGAGCGTGCGGATATTACTTTTCTTTAACTTCCTTTCTACTATATATACATATATATAAAATTGGCCATGGAAATGGATGCATGTGTGTGTGTGAAACAGTAAGATTCATGCAGGCAGGTTAATTTTGTTTTCAGTCGACAAGCTAGCTGTTATTGTGTCATATTGTAGTGACTTTCCCTGAATATAGCTGGGGGACACCTTTTCATTGATTTTACCCTTAATTCCTTTATTTGAAATTAATTTAAGTTTTGGAACTTTGCCTGTTTCTTGGCCAATACTATAGGGAGATGACTGTATTTGAGAGGGATTAGGGCTGTGGTGTCCACCTAAAGGGCAACTCAAATATTTAAATATGAATCAAAATATATCTTACACCAGCATGGACATGTTTTCTTCAGTATCAATGCTGGCCTTATGGGCATGGTAATATTAGCATATATTGGTGCAGCCAATGTGGGCTGACAGCATGAACATGATTTAGTGTGGCAAAATGCTGGCATACATTGTGGGCAAATGAATCAAGAAAATGTGTTTCAAAATACACCTGTGCGCTGTTGGTGAAATGGCATCTATTGTATTGTTTCATGTGTTATCCTATAAAACTGCTCTAAACTGCATGGCTCTTTACCCCATTATTCACAGAGAATGTGCTATAAAATGCACAATTTTATCACATTATTTAAAGAAATGTGTCTGGGGAGATTGCCCCTCTGCCCGAACCCTCTTGGTTTGTTTGTGCTCACTAGATTCATTTACTCAGACATTTCTAACGGAAATAACTATGCCCTCTCCAATTAAATAATTCACCACCTGCCATTGATGTGTCTGTGGGGAACAGATGACTGGGCCTTGTTGATCTTCATCTTCACCCGACCTCACCTTTCTGAGGAGTGGGAGAAGTGAAAAAGGCAACATGTGTGATGTGTATGGCGGCAAGTGTAGTTAGGTCAAGAGGAGCACTGAAACAACATTGCTGGCCATGACTGTAATTTTCAGAATCCTCCTGATCATGAAGGAAGGAGTTGTCATTATAAATATAGTATGTCAGAGTAGAGGGGGCAGAGTAGGTCATATTGGACACAAAATGCAGGTTGGATAAAAAGCCGGATCACAACAGGAAGAGGAGAAAGTGGAGTAAGAGAAGAAAGGAATAGGTAAGGGGAAGCTCTCCATAAAGAGTCAGAGCATGGTAAGATGAGGGCATGTAATACCACTACGGTATAGAAGGATGCATTTTAGAACTAGTTTAGCTGTGTGGAAATTTGAGATAACACAAAGGTTGCCAGTGGGCCAGACAGAGGATGGGAATTTAGAGGCAATGAAAGAATGCAGTCAGGGAGGTGGCCTTAAGGTATCAACGTTTGAAAAAATCAATATACCCAAAGAAGACCTAGGTGGAGAACAGACAATGTCATGTGAAAGGGTCAATTATACAATGGGCATGCATGAAAGGTACAACTGTACTATGCAGTCGGGTGACTATGTTCTGAATGGAGGTGGGCAATCCAGAAAAGAGAGCCCCAAGGACAGATGAGCTTCTCACAGGGACAAACTCACCTTGTGCTTAGCCTATATTGGTTTGCTCTGTTGCCAGGTGTGTCTGTACCTGGGGAACTGATGTGTGAAGATGACACATGTACAGGATGGCCTAACATGGGCCAGATTCCATGCTGTGGCTACCAGATATCACTAGGATAATCAAGTGATCAGGCCTGTCAGAAGAGAGGCAGGGTGCCTCTTGGTGAGTTCAAGTCCATCTTCAATACAAGAGTGGTCCAGGAACTAGTGATCAACCCTCCCTTGTGTTTCCCATGCAATGTATGGGTAGGCCATCCAGTGAAGGTGTCAAATTCTGTATTCTGTGACCTGTAGTACCTCCTAACCATCACAACAACAGTATTACACTGATTGCAAGGAAAAATTAGGACTTCACTTCCCTTTCAGGAATGTCATAGAAGAGCTCAAGAACAGGGTGATGGGTTGGGCCACACCATATCCCTAACCACGGACTCTGACAACAGAATCTTTTGGACTGCACGTTACCAGTGACAGCTGTGAGAGCTGCGAGAGTTGTGAGGAGTTTCCAGTCCTCTTTTGCTGCACACTAAAAATATCCCAGCATACTGAAGAGCGGGCCGCGGAGTCTGGCAGCAGAGTCTTTTGGAGTGCACGTTAATAGTGAGAGCTGTAAGAGCTGAGAGAGTTGTGGGGAGTTTCCAGTCCTCTTTTGCTGCACACTACAATACCGCGGAGTGGGCTGTGGAGTCTGGCAGCAGAGTCTTATGGACTGCAAGCTACCAGTGAGAGCTATGAGAGCTGAGAGAGTTGTGAGGAGTTTCCAGTCCTCTTTTGCTGCACACTACAAATATCCCAGCATACCGCTGAGCGCTCTGAGGGCTCTGCAAGCTCTGCAGCCCCTTTGAAACTCTGTGGTGCCTGTGAAGACCTCTAGTGACCCACCCATCCCGCCCAGTGAAGAGCGTGAACGAGGAAACAGCAAGACTTTCCTCTGGACTACAGGAGCACTGCACAAGTGGGTAAGTAGCCACTTCATTTTAGACAAACATTGATTAGGACTAAGGCACGAGCGAGAGACTGCAGGGGCTCTCCCTTTGATCCCTCTCATAGCCTGGAATCAGCGAGTGTACGGAGCTCAGAGTAATTGTTTTTCACACCTGTTTTTTCACAATTGACTACAAGTACCTCCATATAATTGAGACAGTACACTGGCGCCATTTGCACCCATTATTGGGTGTGAATCTCCTTCTAGAAATATAGATACCACACTTTCCGTCCTTAATTCTAAGTTAAATGGAAAGCACACTTGGCATTAGCCAAATCTCATCTCCAGACATTGACAATAACACTTCACTTAACACTACACTGAATGAAAGAAGTGTAGACCCAGTCACGGAAATGAAAATGTACTCGCAAAAGGACCTTACCAGTGGTATGGGAGTCTCTACTTCAAGCTCCAATTCAAGCTCAAGGAACCCGCCGCTGAAGCAGCTGGATCCAATAGCAAGTAATAATTTTACCAAGACATCACACCAATATCCAGATTCACACCACCAATCTTCTTTTAATGTTGAGGTCGACATCACTGCTCGAACGGCCTCCAACAAAAAAATCATGCAATTAATGGAAGCAATGGAAACACCACCGCCAAGCTCACCTCCAATGTCTGACACTGGAAAACCGGAGCAAAGCAATGTGATCGGAAAACCACATCGAGTCACGATGCGAGTACAGCCAGTCGGGCTTCAGCCCTCTTTCCCCCGAGAGAGCGGCTTGCGATGGTGCCGTGGAGATCGGATCCGGGATCGAGGCAGAACTCAAAAAAGATGCAGAGGGAGTGGGTGTCGACAAGACGATGTCGGCAGGGGAAGATTGGGTCAGTCCTCAAGACTGCGCTAGTGAGCACGAGACGAAGGGTCGAGGAACAACTGCTGCAAAAGTCGATGAGAAACTTGATGCACAAAAAAATAACCCGCATGAGCCTGGTTATGTTGAGGACAAACATCTACAACCAATAACTCAACATAAAAAATTCTTGTTTAACATGTCCTCAACTGCTTATGCAAAACCGCCTAAAGTTACTGAAATCGAGGGAAATCATGTAACAACAAAAGAGTTAAAATGCAAATTAGACATAACGCTCCATGAACAGCGTGCTGCTAACTTTTTTGCCAAAAGAGCAAATATAAGACAAGAATGGCACCCGATGTCCTTAAAAACAAACAACAAGCCTGACACTCAAGGCTTCCACTATTTAAGTAGATGCCATCCCTGGATGAAAGTTAAGAAAACTGAACCCTCTGAATCAACAAATAATCAAAACAATGATACATCTGAGATACCAGATCAAATAATGCTTGACACGTCTCTCCTGATAGAAGGAGCGTAAGTATTAGATAATTGTCTAATTAATGATAAAATAGAACAGACCAACAAAAGCAATAAACCTAGTTGCACTACTTGGCAATGGCCATCTGCGAAAAACATTTGTCAAACAAAAATCAATATAAACTCATAGGTGAAGAAAATCCATCTTGATTCACCAAAAGAACTACCAGAGAGACAACTAGAACAAGTCAAGGAACAAGGAAGCAATATGATCCATGTAACCACACAAACTACAGCTGATCTCACAAACGCAAGAAAAAATGATAGTTTGAATGATAGCACTGACCGAGAGTTCACCTTGGTTACCACACTGACAGCTATAATGTCGCCTTTCATGAAATTATATGACCAGATTGCTGAACACCAAAAAGATCAAACGACAATGTTGACCATGCTGCACTCAAAAATGATTTATGTTGAGGGCTTCATAAGCAGAGTCCAACAAAACATCGATGAAAGTGAGGCAAAATTCACTACTTTCTTGCACACAATTTTGGACCTGATTATTAAGGAAAAACAAACACGCCGTCAATCACGTTCATATGAAGCGCAGGAATTATCATCATCTATGATTTGGTTAAAAAAAGTAGTATCAACTGCTGTATAAACTGTTCCTGGAAATCAAAGGACAACTGCTTCACAAACAGAGCACCTAAATATTAAAAGTACTTTATTCTCAAAGAAGACTGAACAAAAAAGTACACAAATATTGGATTTAGTAACTGACAATCCTCACAAGTTGACTTGTAGTACTAACATCCAAGTGTCTCAAGGTGCACAAATCTCGGCTGAGAGAGTTTGATTAGGTAAGAACCTAACAACTGAGCCCAAAATGATTTGTCTGAACTTTGGCAAGTCAACAAATTTCAAGGATAAGCAAGAAATCTGAACAATAATTACAACTACTTCTAACAACAAATTTAACTCAAACAAATTAAAAAAAGGAGTCAAAAATAAAGCATAAAAAACAAAAAAGCAATCAAGACACAACAATCCGAAATCCAATCAGAGCAAAACATTCATAAAAAATATAACCTTGCCAAACTCTGAAAATCAAACGAAAATGTCAGTGATCAAGTCACATCTACCGAGTTTTAACCAATAAGTAAAACAAACCAAACAGGACTCTGACAATGGCTACAACTGAATCGATTGACCTTCTAGATTTATCCACATACTCTATAACATCTCCAAATGGAGATGACTCAGAAGCAATCAGCAACGATGTGAACCTTTGTCATCTGATTCTGAGGATGGAGTTGAGCATATGCAGAAACCTTGCTGGACCCAATGACCACGAAGCCCGTTTGTTGCCCAACTAGTCTTGCAAAATGGATCTACAGATAAAAATATGAAAATAGTAGAAAATACAAAATAAGACAATCATAACCATGGAAAAAAACACATTGAGTCATCAATGCTTCAAACTATACCAAAATTATGAACTACCACACAAGAAGAAGCTAAATCAGTTTTAGCAGTCACGCATTCAGATAATGAAAATAAAAAATTGTTCAATAAAGCCATAAGAAATTTGCAAATTTAACATCAAGGGAATCCAAGCTTAAAACGCAAGACAACTATGCAATATCTCCCTTGAGAATAACTAAAAGGAGAGAACCGACAAAAGTTATAAAGGAAGACCTAAAAAAACAATGCTACACACAACCTGCGTCAAAACAAAGCAACCTTATGGCACGCATATTAGTAGAACGTATAACATCAGAGGATGACGGACTAATCTAAAACAGAGTGAATGTCATCCGGCTATTTCACCACCTGCCTGTCTTAAGATCATTAACGTCCCAAGACTTGACGACAATTGAATTTGCTGATAAAATAAGACAAGATAAAATCATAATTCATTTAAATAGCATCATGATTAAACATATTCTTCTACAAGAGGCTCCAAATCCTAGCCCTATGGGATTTGATCTAACAGAAATAGACGCGCTGGAATTAGAGTCAATTACAACAGCAAAATCATACAAAGAACCAGAGGCAGTCAATTTCAAAGACTCTAAACAGTATAATGATCCATCTAATCAATCCAACACACAAAGGACTAAAGCGAATCCCAAGCGACTAGCAGAGAAACTGAAAGAAATGTATCAACAAGCGACCTCCGATTTCAGAACAGCTGAGAACTGGAGATGGCTCGCCAGTTTACTAGCGAGTAAAATAAACAATGCATAGTTCTCAAATCAGAATAGAGTTTCTGAATTAACGCTAGCAAGTTGTAACACACAAGGATTTAGTCACTTGACGGACATGAATTCAACAACCAGACTAACACAAGATATTGTGTGTCTACAAGAAATTTTCCTAACGACTACTACAATAATCAACGGCTACTCTGTGTTTTTAAATCCAGCTATTAAAGGCCCTCGTGGTAGACCATCATCGAGACTCCCGAGTGCAATAAAAAACACATTCATGTTTGACTCAATCCAATCAAACAATGTGAATCCATACATCCAATATGTGGTGGGCATGTTGCCGGAAAGAGAGCAATCCTATTCCATCACTCTAGTTATATGTAACATATACTGGAATCCAGTCGCCCATTAACTCAAAAATGTACCAGACATAATTTCATCAAAGATCGACAAACTCAGAGAACAATGGTTAAACCCTCACTTTGTAATCTGCGGCAATCCTACTCACAGTGCTGGAATAAAGAGTGCTATGAAACCGATGACGATCCAGTGCATGGCATCTTAGCAAGGCAGAGAGGAATAGCCTGGAGAAGATCAATGACGGAAAGAAACATAACAATTTTGAGCGACAACTCAAACATGGATAAACCAGCGACTGCAACATGGAGAGGAACAAAAAGCACTAAAATCCTCAACCATATTTGTGTATCAAAAAATATCCTACAACATCAAACAATCATTCAGGTAATTGAGAAACCAAGGAGTAATCGCCCAACTGAACAAATGTTGACTGATAACATCAATATATTGGATGTGGATGTGATGCCTGGCCGTAATAGATTGCGCATTTCTAAATCTAAATTAAAAAAATGTTAACTTCAGAGAGTTTGCTGCACAGATCACTTGAACCATCTGCATTTACAATGCTAATGCACATTTTTAAAACTAAAAAAGGAATTTCCAATAAACCTAAATATCAGCATAAACACTGTTATGACCATACAATAGCAAATTACAAAAGGAAGATAAACAAAGAAATGTAAGCCTTAAAAAAGGGAAGCTCATTACCGCAGAAAAATTCGATAAAATCTTTAAAAAAAAATCAAACAAAAATTCCATAATTGAAGGAAAAGACATCTGAGAATACTTAATTTAAATGATGCAAAACAAATGCTCCACCTAGTCAAGAACAAAAACTCCTCCCAATTATGGACGCTAATTAACAATCTTGACACTCCTCAAGATGCTCTACAATTAAATCCAATTTCTTCATCTGCATGGATTACACATTTTTCAAAATTCAGTGATCACACTATACAACAAGAGGTTGACATCCAAGAGACATGTTGCGATTGGAAAATATTGGACATTGATTATTCATCTGTTCAGCAAGCGATTTTAAAACTGAATAAATCAAGAGCAGCAGGCCCTTATGGGCTGACAAACGCGATATTGAAAGCAAACGTCACAGAGTGGACCACAATTCTGACATCACTCTTTCAAATGATATTAAAAAAACAAGAAATCCCCCAGTCCTGGAAAAAGGCAATAATTGTCCCAATCTTTAAAAAGGGATCAAGACCGGAACCATCCAACTATCGCTCCATCACACTGTTAGATGTGGTGGGGAAGATATTTGTCTCTTTTGTCCGTAAAGCACTGAATTTGTGGAGCATCGCATGAAACCATAAAGACGCCTGGCAAAGCGGCTTTGTGAAAGGCATAGGAACAGGCCTTAATGTTTTCATTTTAAACATCTTGAAAGCACAGACTCAACGAAGTAAACGGAAAAAGATTCACGTTGCATTTATTGATCTAACAGAGGGGTTCGACCTAGTGGATAGGCACAAACTTTGGCACAAACTGAAAATGTGGAACTGTCCACCACCAATTGGCCAAATAATTGAGGAATTGTATTTGAATACCTTGATACAGATACGGTTGACACAGCAAGGTGCCCTGACCAGACCGATAGCCACAAACAAGGGACTAAAGCAAGGCTGTCCCCTTGCAGCCAAACTGTTCAAGTTGTTTATAGCAGACCTCGACCAGGCCTTCTCTAATAGCAGAATCTTTCCACCTAAAATTGGCTCCTCAAAAATTAGCTGCTCTGGATGCTGATGACATTGCACTCATAGATCAAACGCTGATAGGCTTGCAACGTCAAATAAATGCTCTACACCAATACATTCAAATTAACAGATTAAAAATCAATGCAACAAAATCAAGGATTTTTGGAGAAAAATATATCTGCACAAGGAAAAAGACTGACACTTGGTCAATAAATGGTGAAAAAATTCCACAATCTCCAAGAATTCACTACAAAGCAGTTGTGGTTTTCCTGCCCTCATTTCTCTCTCTACTCTCAATTTGCACATGTGCAGGATATTCATTACTTTCCTTAAGTTGTTTCACTGTTCATGCGGAGGGGTCATAAACCACCCAACTATACCTGTGATTCGGACATCTCTTGATACAAGGCAAGCCATATATATGCCTCAAACTTGCCTTTGGCTCGGTCAGGATTTGGTAAAGCACATAGAGAGATACATATTTACATGTGTACATTCAGAGCTATTGGCTTTGACAACCTTTCTTTTCAAGCACAAGTTATAATATGCATAACATTATTAAACTATTTCGATTGCATGATAAAGGAAACACATGTTCAGTACAAGTAACATGAGAGGGCGCTGACTTAAAATCAAAGAAATTGATGGACATTTGAAATACATATTTTACATGGGAAAACCATAATAGATAGAGAAACTATGAAAATGTTTCATTACTATCTTGTATTTGCATATTTGCATACAATTCATTTTTTCAAAGCATTGCTTTGTGACGTGCCAAGATGAGGGTAAATAGCGACATATCTGTTATTTCTCTTACTTTATCGTGAAAAAGGAACAAAATCATGAAGATCCAAAAACGGAGTTGGCTATTTATTAAACATGACTTGTTATTTTGAAAAGGTTAGTTACAGAACTGTGAGAAAAATATATTTGCATTCTCAAAAATAGCATGGCATTGTAAATTGTAAAATGGTAAATTTTCTTTTAACAGTTCTATGTTATAGAACATTTGAGATATGTGCCTTATTGAAAGGTGACACCATACAAAGAAAAAATACTATCTTATGCACTGTCAGCCAGTCAGATAGCACAGCAAGTAGAGAGCTCGCTTTCACAAACGCAGGTAGAAATACTGGCAGGGCGAAACTAAGTCTTTCATCCTTCCGTGGTCAATAAATGAGCACCACACACATGCGTAATATTAAGCAGAGCTCAGATGCCTGAGGGTTTGGAGTGCTATATAAATAATTATTATTATAATTATTATTAAAAGAAGCAGATGTTAATTGGCTACAGGCATAATTAAAGGTTGTATTTGTCCTAATCTGATGTTCCTTATGTAAACATTTTGCATAGTACATTGTAGTCAATTGAAATAGAATCGAACTGCACAAAAAGTTTTTGAGGTAAGCTGAAAGCAGCTAGGCATGTGCAGCACTGTGGTTTGGGTTCAAAATGGGTGCCCAGTTTTCTGGGATAAGCATATCATCACTGGAAGGGACATTCCTTCCTTGATTTGGTCCACGCCCATAACTCCCATAACCCTCATCTCCTCACAACTGACTCGGATATTGCCCACATGTGTTGTGTCAAAAGACTTCCCAATGTCAGTATAAAGATGGTATTAGCATACACATGTTTCTGCTGGCAAAACAGTGGCCCGTGTATTTATTAAAAGCCTATGCAATTTTCTGCTGTACCTCATTTGCTGGATTATCACTATTCATGGACCATGTAGGCAGGGATTTTCAACAAGACCTGCTGAGGAAACTCACCTACAGCTTTCACAGCTTGTTCCCCTGGACCAGTGGCTGGTCCACTGGCAGCTGTCAACCTTTCCCCCTGCCAACTCTGAAGGTTCCTTCTACTCCCCATCCTCCAGATACACTGTACAGTATGCAACTCATTACCAAACTATTGGACAGCAGCATCAATGTGTACAGTAGTGTGAACCATGCACTGCATATACATTACCATACTGTGATGCATGTGCTGAATGTGTGTGCCGGCTCCTGCAAGAAAGGTTTTTTGGGGGGTATGTATTGCTGTATTAATTAAAGTACAATAAAACTGCATCTTTCATCTACCTATATAAATAAAAAAATAAGTCCTGGCTGACTCATCAACGCCCAGCTCAAACCGTTTAACTTAGGTACACGAAATTTGGAAAGCACATTGTTTTCATGACATTGGTACCCACTAAGGAAGGATTTTGAGAAATTCCGTCTCAAAGGGGGTGAAAAGCAGGTAGGCCATTTTTTAGTAGGATACCCATATCTATAACACCGAAGATGTTACAGAGGTGAACATTGGTATTCAGATTTCTCTTTAAAAATAGAGAAACACATGCTTCACCATTTTCCAAAAATCCAGTTAAGGAGGTGGAAAAGAGTGGGGCGCATTTTTTTTAAGGATAACCATACAAACCGAAGATGTTAGAAAAGTAATAATTCCCATTTTAAATGTTCATTATGAAGTAAGTTTCCAGACTACTTCTTAAAATTTGTAACAGAGAATATCATATATTTGAGAGAAAAATTGTCATCCCTTCCGACCTAAGCACAGTCAACAATTCCCTAGCCGACCTCATATCCAAAATGTACCCTGAAATAAAAAATCGAATGGAGAAATCTACAGAATGGTTATGTGAGCATGACATTTTAATGCCAAAGAACAGCATGGCTGCCATAATCAATAAGATACTTGTTAATTATTTCGGAGGAGTCTAAATGGAGTACAAATCTGTAAACTCAAGTGGTTTAATTTGATGATGCAGTCCACTACCCCATTGAGATCTTGAACACTTTAAATCCTCCCTGTCTTCCCGAACATCAAACTTCCTCTCAAAGTGGGAGCACCTGCGATATTATTGCGGAACCTCAACCCACCTAAGCTCTATAATGACATCACATTGTGAGTGAAAGATCTCCACAGAAATGTGATTGAAGCTACAGTGCTAACTGGTTCTGGCCAGGGGGAGTCTGTGTTCATACCACAAATACCTCTTATACCTTAAGAATATCCATTTGAATTCAAAAGACTTCAGTTCCCCTTAAAGGTTTCTTTCACCATGGCGATCAACAATCTCAGGGGCAGACTTTAAACGTAGCAGGGATTGACCTAAGGCAGGGATCCCCAACGTGTAGCTCGGGAGCAACATGTTGCTCACGGCACCCTAAATTGTTGCTCGCCTGTTGCTCTGGCCCATGGTGTGGAGGCCTAGAATAAGGTGCTGAAGGGATGAGACAGCAGTAGCATTATAACCAGGACAGGGTTCTGGACTGTGCCAGAATGTGGGCCAATAAGCCTGCTGTGGTTCCAGTTAGCTTATTTTTGTAGATGCAAGATTTGACTTTGTTTCCACCATGCACATTATTTTCAGTATATGTCCTTACTTATTAAAGTAGTGTCAGTGTTAAAACCCTGTCATCTTCAGATACTTTGCATAGCTGACAAATGTATTAATAAGCAAACTAACTGAACCATGTTTGTGTCCTGGGGGAAATGGTCCTATTCTGTTCCTTTGCATAGCTAGCAGGAGCATAATGGACAAATAAGTGGCACGCAAACTGTCCTTTATTAACAATTTGCAAGCACTGCTTTTTGTAAAAGTCAGATTTGTGTTTGATGCCACCATGCATTACATTTATCAGAAATATACATTTTAATGTCACCTATATTTATTACATAGTGTCCTAGTTGAAAAATTGTCATAGTTTGAAAATCTCTCAATCGTGGACTTGGAGAATGGGCAATAAAGGAAATTCATGGCGCATTTTCCATTATTAATTTGCCCTATGTTCAAATCCAATTAAGTATTTTTTAAAGCAATTTTATTGGTTTTTACAACAGACAAACATAACCATCATACCCAACATTTTTGGTTACAAGTTTCTTAGTGTACAGTTGCGTGTTATTTGTTTCTGTCTTTCACCCTCCCCCGCTAAAACTCGAGCTTCCACCTTAGTTCATCGGACTTCCCTTCTCCTGGGGTCAATCCCCATTGCCATTCTCAGGCGTGTCACTTCCAATGGAATTGGCATGGGAGAATCCTGACAATGTGGCTACCGTTTGTCTCCATGCTATCAGAAGTCCCACTTCAGCATCCTCCCCTTTGCTGGCTGCCACATACCGTGCTACTGTCTCAGCATCTGCCTTTTTCAGGAGATTGTTCCACCATACCTCTAATCTGGGCCTATGGGCTGCCTTCCAGCTCATTGCTATTCTCCTTTTGGCCAGGATGTAGGCTAGGTCCTTGAGTTTGCATATGTGCTTCAGGTTGCGTGGTCTGGTGAATCCCCCCATCATATACGCCCATGCGGATTCCACATCTAGCTTAATTCCCTTCCCAGAGAGTCATAGCTTGATTTCGTCCCAGAATGTTCCCAACTCCGGGCACGCCCAGAACATATGGATCATCCCGGTGTCCACCTCCCCGCACTTGGGGCATTTTTGTCCTTCTGTTCCCCCAAAGCTGGCAAATTTCCGAGGAGTCATGTACGCCCTATGGGTGACATATAACTGAATCTGCTGTAGCCTCACGTTCCTGGACACCTTTTTGTGATATCTCTGAGCTCTTTCCCACTGCCCATCTTGCATAAGTTCTCCCGCTTCCTCCTCCCAGTCCCGTCTCAATTGGAGCAGCTCCTTACCCACTCTGGACATCACCAGTTCATAAATACAGGATATTTCATGCCCTCCCTCTGAGATATCATACATTATTTCTATGGCAGTATCCGGCGGTTCTGCTAATGCCATTTCGGACGACCTTTCCTTCACCTTAACTATTCTAGTATATGTGATATTTTGCCCCGAATGTACCCCGGTTTCATCCACTATCGTTTGGAAGTCCAGTGCCTTCCCCTCTTGCCATATGTCTCCCAAGGTCACTAGGCCTACCGGCTTCCAGTGTTTGCAGATCCCTCTCCTCAGTTGCTCATCCACTGCACGCAGTGCCACCAGTGGCGCCTGCAGGGAGCACGGGGTCGGGTTTCCCATAACTTGGCACGATTGGTGCCATGTCTTCCAGCCCAGTTCCAGCAATCTCGATCGCCCGTGCATCTCTGATTTGAGTACCCATACCAGTTCTTTTAGGAAGGGTCACACATTCATCCCTTAGCAATCTAGATTCTGCTGTCTCGTCTTCCGACAGCCACCTAGCGACATATTGTATCTGCCCTGCCAAGTGATATATCTCAAAATTGGGCAGGTTTATACCCCCTTTTTCATACGTGTTCTGCAATTTCCATAGGGCCACTCTGTTTCTGGAGTTATGCCACAGAAAGCCTCTGCATAAGCTCTGGAGTTTAATAAAAAAGCGTTTGAGTAACCTGTGTGGGATATTTGCAAAAAAGTGTAGTAGCCTCGGCAAGACCACCATCTTAAGCAAGGCCGCCCTCCCAACCATGGCTAGGGGGAGCTTCGCCCAGAACCCCATGCTATTCTTGATGCCTTCTACTGCCCTTTCCGTGTTATATTTATGCTCATCTTCGGTCGTGTGATATATGTTAATCACCAGGTATCTAAATGTTCTGGTCTGCCAGGCTATCTGCAGGATAGGTAGGTTCTCCTGTGGGACTCCTCTGTACCTCCCCAGGGGGAACATGCACGATGTTTTGGGGTTCACTGCTATGCCCGATAGAGTCGCATAGCGCTCCATCACCTCCAGTATGTATTGCAAGTTTTCCTCTGGGTATCGCAGGTATAACAGCATATCATCCATGTACAGTGATATCAAGTGCAGTCCCCTCTTAGTGTAAACCCCTATTTCTTCGTACTGCTGTCTCAGACAGATCGCTAATGGTTCTAGGGCAAGGATGTACAGCATCTGGGACCATGGGCAGCCCTGTCTCGTGCCTCTGCTGAGTTGCCATTTATCTAAGATTATTACTCCCGTTTTGACCATAGCTATTTGGGGAGCTATACACCATTTTCACCCACCCAGGTACCCTGGACCCATCCCGCATTCTTTCAAGGCCGCTATCATCCAAGGCCACCTCACAGAATCAAAAGCTTTCACTGCATCTAGCGAAATAACTGCTATTTCACTTGGGTCACCCACTGCCTGTTCTATAATGTGATGGAGTCTCCTGTGGTTATCTGATATGCTTCTGCCTGGGACGTATCCAGTTTGATCGGGGTGTACAAGTTTATTTATTACTCGTTTAAGTCTATTCGTCAGCACAGATGTGAGAATTTTACTGTCCTGGTTTAGCATGGATAGTGGTCTGTACGACCCACAGTCTGTGCTTGGCTTGTCGGGTTTGAGGAGTGGAATAATGACCACCTCCCTCAGAGATTCTGGCAGTCTCCCTTTCTCGAAGGCCTCGTTTAGCATTGCCAGAAGTGGGGGGAGCACTTCTTGTCTATAAAATTCACTGGGGAGCCCGTATGTCCCAGGGGCTTTGCTCGTGGGCAAGTGTATTACCACTGCCTCTAATTCCTCTAATGTAATTGGGGCATCCAGGTTCTCCCTGTCTTCCTCACTCAATTTAGGTGGTCCTATATCTTCTAACGTCTCCTGAGTCTCCTGCTCTGCCGTTTCTCCTGCATCTTCGTAGAGGCGTTTGTAAAATCTAAGGAATACCTCATTCACGCTCTCTTGGGTATTCCAAACTTGGCCTGCTTCTCCCTTTATCTCTCTAATTGCTAATCTAGGTGTCTCGTTTTTGTATAGCCATGTGAGTAGGCTCCCCGGTTTGTCTCCCCCTGCATGTTGTCTTTCAATGTATTTTTTATAGTTGCATAATCTCTCCCAGAGCCCAGCGCACTCCTGTTGTAATTGGCTCACTCGTTTGGCATCCTCCTGTGAGGTGCCACTTCTTTTCATAATTGCCTCCAATTTCTTTTCAGCCACTTGTAACTCTCGCACCACACCCCCCTGGGCCCTCTGGATTCGGATACGGCCGCACCCTTTACGACCACCTTAAAGGCCTCCCATAGGGTAACCTCTGACTCCACGCTTCCAGTGTTATTTTCGCAGTACCCAATTATCTCCTCCCTTGGGTCCTCTCGGAATGCAGTGTCTTTCAGGGCCTCGGCTCTAAGTTTCCATGTTGGGATCTTGGTTCTGGGGGGCTGGTGTCGCCACTCCAGGACCAGGGGGGAGTGGTCTGACAGTATTCTCGCCTTATATTCCAAGCTCTTCATTTCCCCAGCGAGTTCCGGAGTGGCGAACATGTAATCCAGTCTCGTGTACAGCTTGTGTGGGGCAGCATAGTGTGAGTAGTGCCTATCTTCTGGGTGTTGCTGCCTCCATATATCTTCCAGCCCAAAGTCTCTCAGCAAGGCTTGTAACGTTTTCAGTGTGGGGGTGGGCTTATCTAGTTTCGTGTCGGATCTGTCCATTTTGGGGTTCAGTGTACAATTAAAGTCCCCTCCCCATATGACCGTGCCTCCTATGTGGGGACTAATCTTGCTGTACAGTGTCTTGAAGTAGGCCACTGTATCTTGATTCGGGGCATATGTATTTCTGATGCACAGTTCTCTATTCTCAAGCAGCCCCCGAATCACTACCATTCACCCATCCGGTTCCACCGTAGCCTGTAGCATCTGGAAGGGCACCTGAGGTGCCACCCAGATGAGTACTCACCTGGCGTATGCCGAGTACGTAGCTCCCATGGTAATCCCTTTCCACTTTTTCTTTACCACCTCTTGTTTCTCTTTAGTGAGGTGGGTTTCTTGCAATAGGGCTATGTCCACTTTTTGCCTCCTCAGGTACATCATTACCTTATTTCTCTTCAGGTAGCTGTTGAGTCCTCTGACGTTCCAAGTTATCCTAAGGTCTCCCATTATAATCCGTGTCTCCTCCCTCCTCTCTCCTCTCTCCTTCCGTGTCCTTCCCTTCCGGTGTTACCAGCTCGTTCCCTTGCTACTGCCGCTACAAACTCCCCAACTCCCCTCCCGCCCTCCCCCATCTCAACGCGTCTCCCATTTCGTCTCCACTACAAATGCCCCAACACTCCCCCCTCCCTTCCGGTCCCCAACTGTAGCCCAGCTCCATCCCTGGATCTCAGGCCTTCCCGCATATAGTCCTGCCCTGATTTGCTCAGTGCTAGGTACCCCACAGGGGGTTGCCGTACTACTGGCAACCCAGCTAGTCTATCTAGTGGGGTGCAAGTTGGGATCTCTGTGTCTCCCGCCTCAAGTTTGCTGTGTTTTCCGCCCGCCTCGTGTATATCCTATCTTCTATCTGACCTCTACAAATCTATATTCAAGTCCCAATGTCCTTAAGTATACAGCACCTCATGTTGGAGACCAATACTTCACTTGCCGTCTCTGCCCTCTCGTCGTTCCTCTGGGGTTTCAAAGAACAAAGCCTTGTTTTTGTGGAAAATGTTCAGCTTCGCTGGGTACATCAGCATGTATTTGAGATTCGCCTCCTGCAGTCTCCTCTTTACTGCTCCACAGTTTAGCCGGCGTCTTTGTACCTGAAGTATGTAGTCTGGGTATGCTGTTATTGCTGCAGATGATCTTATTATTGTGCCCCCTTTGCGGAAATATTCTAGGATTCTCTCCCTGTACCGATAGTTTATTATTTTGGCGATGATAGGCCGTGGCGGGGCACCTGGCCCCGGTCTGCATGTCAGTGCCCGGTGGGCTCTCTCCACCGTGAATCTCTGGGTGAGTGCCCCTCCTTCAATTTCTTGCAGCAGCATAGTTTCTATGTATTCGGTGGGGTTTGTAACTTCTTCACCTTCTGGAAGTCCAATAATGCATATGTTATTTCTCCGGGCTCGTCCTTCGGCCTCCTCTGCCCTGTTTTCCAGGTTGCTTACTTGTTGGCACAGTGTATGAATCTCGGCTGTGTTGCCTTGCAGGTGGTAGTGTTTGATTGAACGTCTTTCTCCAGCATGCTAGTGCGTTCTGCAATTGCTCTAACGTCTTGCCGCAAGAGGGTGACATCCACTTGTACAGCATCAATCTTGAATTCAATTGACATCTTGAGGTTTGCCATGGCTGCTTCTAGTTTGGTCTCCCACATGGCCTTTAGATCTGCTATCGTCTCCAGGATGTGTCTTTCACTGCTCGCTGGCTCCGTGTCTGTCTGTGGGTTTCTTTCCTTATTTCTGGTGCCCTCTGGTTGTGGCGTTCTGGTGTATTCCTCTATGGTGGGCTGCTTCCCCTTTGATTTGGGGAGTTTTGACGCCATCCCTGCATCCACTGGGGTATTATCCTCAGGCACCTGGGGCCCTGGTCTCTGCAGTGCTAACTGTTCTGGTTCAGTTCCACAATGGTTTCTGGGCTCCTCCGTTCAGCGTCCCAGGGGTTGTGTTTTCTGCTGTTGTTGTGTTTTGGCCGTGGATTGCCTTTTGTGTTGTCTTGTTGATCTGGGGTACGATGCCCACCAACTGGCGTAGTCGCCTTGCTGCAGTGGCACCTGCTCTGTGGGGCCTTTGCGCTGGCCTCCTGGCCGATGCTACTTGCGGCCTCGGGGTGGGGTAGCGTCTGTTGTTAGAGTACCTCCTTTTTCCAGTGTGTCTTTTTCAGTATCTCCTCTCCGGTTAGGTCATGGGTCCCCCACTTTGCCCATGTTACTTCAGTAACCCTGCGTGGGTAGCACAGTGCCGGGGGGTATTTTGCCTCTTAGTCTCGTGCCTTGAGGTGGGACAAGGGGCCGTTCCTGCCTCCGGCAGGCTCCCTTTATAGTGCAGGCTCCACAGTGGGCTCTTTAATTACATTTTGAGTGTTATGGGTGCCCTCCCAGTGTAGTTTAGTGTACTTGCCCTTGTTATTCAGGGGCCATTCTTCTGCCATTCTTCTGCTCCCAGCCCCGCGTCAGCTCAGGGGTGCCCCATTTAGTTTCTGGGGCACGAGCGCAGGCTGAGCTGTAGTGTTGGGTGGTGGTGCTTTTATAGGGTGCGCTGCCTGTATGTACTACCCAGGTCCGGGTTTTGGCACCTCTCCTGGGGGGGTGTAGCATTTAGCAGGCGCCAGCAGTTTCATTCATCTGTATCAGCATCTGCACTTGGGGGCCTCTCCGTTGTGTGCCCCTTAGGCTTCCTGTTCTCTGTGGCACGGATCTGACGTGCCTTGAATGTTCTGTTCACTTCGGCCCTGCAGTCTGCAGTGGTAATGTCCGCTCTCCGGCAGGTTCCCACTGCCTATACTCTCAGCGGGAGGTTCCGTGCTGTCTGCTGCGGTGCTGATTTGACCTGCCTGCTAGAGGAGCACTCTCCTCCCCAGCTGATGGTGTATGCTGCGTTGCCTTGTGGTATTGCGGTGTTCCGGGGGTGGGGGGATCGGATCTGTGGAGGGGCCTTATCCAAGTTGTAGGCTGCCATGATATTTCACGGCCTCACGAGTGTGCGCTATTTCTCCCCTCCCCGCAGTTGCCACGGGTCGGTCCCTGCTGGGGCTCTGTGGGTCCCCGTACGCTCACGCGGGGCCGTGCCGCTCATTCAAATCCAATTAAGTTACTGTTAATATGTTTAAATTAACATGCCAATTTATTAATCCAAATGCCTAGTTAACACCACTACACCCCTCTATGAAGTGGTTGTCATTTTACCAATGATTGCCACTACTTTTTGTGTAAAATCCCTTTTGGGCAGAGGCAACAGGCTCCAAATCCTTCTGAAAATGATCATGTTTATTTCTATCCTCTTTTTCACCAAAGTAACAGGCCCCAGGGTTTTAAAATGTACTATTTGCCATTACACGCACAAAAATAATTCTTAGGTGGAACCTCCAAAGCACAAGTGAAGTGATCTTTAAAGGATACATGTAATGACCAGTATTACTCAATCAGTATTTATTTAATTTGATTTCTTCATTAAGTTAGCAACAAAATAAAAAAACAGCTTTAACATATTCAACCAAGCTATATATAAAAACTTGATCAACGACAAATTAGCAGAAAATGAACTGAATCTTCATCAGCTCCCATTTTGCAGGCACACTGTGTTTCCTCCTGCACTCCATCATTTATTGAGGGGTGGGTACATTTAAACATACCAATAGCATCAGCCTCCTGCATTCTGGGGATCTTACTTCACATAGTTCTCCTTTCTGTTCTATATGTGTATGTAAGTCTGCATGTAAAGCTGAACAGGGCAGCTTTTGCATATTTTGGACCTCTGCCTCTCTCCCCATTGGACAAGCTCTTGCTTTCAGAAATATTTTGCGACAACATGTCCCATATGTAGTTATATCCCACTACACTATCCAAATGAACAGTGCCTTACAACCCCCTCTAACCCTCAGCACCAGGGTATTTTTCTTTTTTTCTTTACCAGAGGAAGCATCATTTATGTGATTTTAATAAATAAGTAAAATATCTTAAGGCCTGACACCTTTATACTAACACCTCAGAATCACCTCATAAGATGCTACCAGGTGTACCTTGAGGTCGTCCTGGTATTTGGCACAGGAATTTATTTTGCAACTCCTCCAGGACATTACAGCTTGAACCACCCCAGATTTTGCTGCCATAAAATATTGTGGCGCAGACCTGTGCCTTATATACCCCCAGGCACGTGCCCAATCTGAATGCCCCAAACTTGAAATGAAAATGTAAATAGCCCTTTAATCCTTAATGATGCCCTTTCAGCTGCCTCCTTAAAATTATTGACCTAAGCACCGCTCTTTGAGAAGAAAAGACTCAAATAAAAATGAGAATACCTCTTCATCTCTACATTCATTTAAAAACCAGCTACAAGGTTTCACCCATTCCAGAACACCATCATTTTTGTTTTTATTATATTTAGTTTCATACTATAGTTCCCAACATAGTTATTTGTTCATAGCAGGCCCTGTTGGAGACCTGCCAAGTCCAAAATAGTGTCATCAGCACAAAGAAGCATGCTATAAAATGTCCCCTTCAGAGAGGGTGGGTTAACTTTCCTAAAATAAGTACTAAAGTCAAAGGGCCTCATTACAACTCAGGCGGTAAGGGGTTAACGGCAGCGTTAACAGCGCCGCCCCTTACCGCCTGATTACGAGGTCCCCTAGCGCCATGGTGCTTTTAACACCTGCTTTTAGCAGGTGTTAAAATCCATGGCGCTAAGGGACCATGGAGTTAATTACGCCACCGTAATTTACGGTGGCGTAATTAACGCCTTCCCCACTCCCATTATGCCCTATGGGGCAAAAATGGGAATGGGGAAGGGTAAATGGGGATTGGGGACTTACCGCCCCGCCTAGGTCGGAATGGGGCGGTAAGTCCGCCAACCACCATGGCGTAAACATAGTTTACGCCATGGTGGTAAAGTCACGGCCCAGGCGGTAACTTACCGCCTGGGTCGTAATGAGGCCCAAAGTCTTTAAGGAATAAATTGGGACCAACTGACACCCCTGCTTTTCACCTTTATTGGTGGGGGGAAAACAATGTTTAATCCCCCTAGTTTGCATATTGGACAGACGCAGAGATGTCTGCACAGATGTATCACATTTGGATAAGATTTAATAAACCATTAAGCACCCCAATAAAATGTAAATTCCGCCACAATATGATTCTATCAATCAAATCAAACGTGTTATCCACATCTGAAGAAAAAAACACATCCTCCCTTAACCTAACCATATTTCTCCATGATGGTGCTCAGAGTGAAGCAGTGGTCCACGTACTTCAGCCCTCCCCTGAAGCCCACTTGGGAGGGCTTCAAGATATTGTTACTTTGAGCCAACATCTCCAGTCTGAGCAACAAACATTTGGAGAATATCTTACTGACAATTTTAGTGAGGAAATTGGCCTATAAGCATGGGGTTGGGGTGGCTGGTGGCCCAAGGACAACTTGTCCAAGGAGATGGCACAATGTCTGCCTTGACAATTGCATTAAACATAAATCAGTTGGATGTCCTTTGAAAAAAATCTTCCATTATTTCTCACTAAATTAATTGTGTTTCTTTTGAAACTATAAATCTGACCTGCCGTGTACACACCACTCATTAAATCATGGTTCAATTTTCTTTTTGAGATTCTACATTCTGCATCAAACCATGGGGCATTCCTTTCTATAACTTGGACGTCCTGAACTGGGAGACACTGTTTGCCAATATTTCTGTCCCGGATAGTTTTAACCATAGACTCAAACTGACACTTCTGTTTGTGGCCTCTGATCTGTTTAACAGTTTTGAGAGAATATCTTCATTTCTTGTGAATTAGTAATGCTTTCCAATGCCTTCTTGTTGAGCATAGGCATCACCAACCAGCCCCTCTGGCTGTCAGACATCATCTTTGTGGTGCCTACACTCCTCACCATTGGTAAATGAACTCAAGAGGATAGTGATCACTCTTTCAATCAGAAATGCAAACTTTCACAACATTCCTGAAGTCCATAATACAGGAATCAATGACTGAGGAACAATAATACTGGTCTTGTAGTAATGCCCATTTGCCACTAAATATTCCAGAAAATCCTTGGGCAGAATTCCAAAGTGCACCTGAAAATCGGTGCTCCATTTTTGACCAATTGTACTGTCCAATGCAAGTAAACATTTGCACTAAATTGCTTTAAAATATTTTGCTTGAGAACCTGAAGCCGCTGGTAATGTTTATTTAGTCCTACTATACTTTAGAATAACTTTACTGATTTATTCTGTCTAAAAACGTCTTACTGGCCACGCAATGGTCTCAACATTTCCTGTAAATCACCACTTAATGTCAAAATAAGTTAAAGGCCCTGTACATTTATTTTACTAAAATTGAACGTGCGCTAGATAACTGTTAAGTAATGCAAATAACATTTTTCTATTAGTTTAGCAGTCTTTAGTCTTTAGTTTATTACATTTCTAATTTGTGTTGCAATAGTTTTTCCGGCAACTGAGCACCGATATATTGTAAAATTGATGTTGCTCACCATTTAATTTGATATACAAATTTTGCTCATTGCGCTCAAAAGGTTGGGGACCCCTGCCCTAGACTAACACTCAAAGGATTTTTTGGTTACTCTAAATGTGCTTAAAAGATGGGCTGGTGGCAGCAGTGACTTTTCCCCACTTTTTGGGGAATTTTCAATTTAGCTTTAGCGTGTTTACTGTGTTTGGCTACAGACTGTGGTTACTGGTCAAACATGGCCGTGCCATGAGATTTTAACCCATTCTTTTTGAATCTTGTTGTTCAGCCTTCTTCCTGGCCTCAGAGTCCAGGAAGATCCTTATAAGGACTTCCAGTGCCTGAGAAAGCAGCAGCTTTTGGTGGGCTACTGGAGGGCCTTGTGTGTTTGACAGGCAGGATGTGGGCTAGGTCGTCTGACCCTAAGACACATACTGGTTTTTGTGTGTCTGAGTGGTATGCATGAGTGTTCCCACCAGTGGTCCTGATTGGACCACTGTGGGGTGTGTGTGTGGGCTAGTTCTGCTGTTGGCTAGTGGGAGTTTCAAATCCTACCTGGCTTTTAGGATAAGAAGAGGACCCCTGCATGCATTCTTCAGAGATCCTGGAAGAACCTGAAGGAACCAAGTATCCTGTCCAGCTGAGAAGACCTACAAAGAAACCTGAAACCTGACTGAAGAAGGCCCGGCAACTGACTTCTGCTACAGCTCTGGTAGAGCCCTGTCTATCTCGTGATCTTTAGTAGGCCTGCGAAGGTGCTACGACCCCAGGAGTTGAGGGACCATCCATTCCCGACGTCTTCTCAGTGTCCAGCACAAAAGCGCCTTCGGAAGTGCCCGGAAATTATCCTGTGGCTGACCAGCTTTGTTTTTGGGCTACCGGGTTAACTATCTGAGTTTCACCGTTCTGAGTTTCCACCTGAATCTTGGTACACCCTCAGCTGCTACTACAACGTCCTAGCACCAAGGGGACAGAGAAAGACCGGAAAGTTTGACCGCGGCTACTGAGTCCTGCTAGATCGCTGTGCGCAGCGTGCACTGTCCAAAACCTGCTTTTCCTACACGAGTCCAGTCCCAAGAGGGGTGTTGTATTGTTGTTTTTTGCATTTCTTCATCAAGAATCCTTGCACCAGCAAAAAATCCCAACCGGAGAATCACTCGAACAACCCCAGAAAATCGAGGACCGCAGATTTTGGGAGGAAAAGCAAGCCAAGACACCCTTCCTTTGCTCCACAAAGACTTGGGAAGATTTGGAGTAAGGGGGGCAAGTTACAGAGCTTTTAACCAACCCCTATACTCCTATTATAGGTCAATGCGCTTATTATAATCCTATTACTTACACTATTGGCCTTGCCATTACTTGTCTTGGCAAGACTTCTGACTGTTGGGGGTAATTTTGGGCACTTGTGTACATTGGACCCTGACTCTAAGAATCCATCACTGGACCCCAGAGACCCGACCTACATTTCTTCCTGCATCCTAATTTCTGTGGAACTGTCTCCTGAACAATAGGGCACAATGATATGATATTATAGGTTATTTATAATGCGCTTAATACCGAGAGGTTTCTAAGCGCGGACCCGGGGATCGAACCTGTGTTACTCCGTGTCTTCTTGTTTCCACGGCGAGCACGTTGCCATTGAGCTATCCTCCCGAGACATACAAGGCCGCAGGCAAATTAGGGTTGGACAATATTAGCTAGAGATCATCTCTGTGGACCTTTTTGTGTATGATACTTACCTATTCATTCCTTTGCAGGCGTATTTTGATTTGTATTGTGCATTTGAACCTGTGACTGTAGATATGTATTTTAGTTTGATGGTATTGGTTGATGAGTCTACCTGCTTGTATTGATTTTCTTATAGTGTGTTTTGGCCATAATTAAATAACTGTATTTGTATACATCCTGTCTAAGTGCAATTTGTGACTCACATGGTGTGACCTCATTGTGGACGCTTTACAAGCTCACCTCTCTGAAGAACTTAGCCTAGACCGCCTGTCACTGCTACCTAAACTGGTTTGGCTACAGCTTCCTAGAGTTGTCCCTGTCACAATATAGGTTGGCCTTATATACATCTGTCCACCAGGCCAGAGTATAGAAAATCAGTGCTAACATCCACCAATCGTGAATCACACCATGTAAAAATATAACCATATGCAAATAAGTGGGAACTGTATATCATGGCCTACTGTATGAAATGTAAGAACACATTGTACAGGCCGTAATTGTGTACTGTTATCATTGCCTCCACTGCTACGTAAATAGTATGCATGGCCCTTGCCATGGTCACGGTGAACATTGGCTAAAGGCTAAAAGCCAAAAGAGGTCTAAAAAAATAAAAAATGTACAATGGTGCACTTACACATGGAGCTGTTTAACCACAATCAAAAGCATTTCACATTTATTGGAATGTGATTCAATTGACAAAACAAGTATATCAATATGTTTCTTCCTTTTCCACAAATCTTTTCAAACAGTTAATAAACAGGAAGTCGGGAATGTAACTCTTAAGTGGAGGAACTATATTCCCTGCTCACCTGCTCCGGCACCGACAAACCCTTTCAGCAGGACCCCTACAACACGAAATCCAAACCCCCAGACAAACACAACTATTGTGTAAGGGAATGTTCAGTGCGGTGTTCTGAAGGGCAAGCTTCAATTTCTTCCAACACTTTTATTTTAAAACAAAACCATTCCGGAACAGTAAAACCTACCAAAAATAGAAGAGCACTGCTCCCACCCACTTCGACCACCATATGTGGTCATCGCTTTGACCACTGTCTTAGACACTAGCTGCAGAATCATCACGGCTTATCTACAGTCCTGCTGGCAATCTCAAACATATGCATCCCTGCACCCTGCCCACTCCCATCATGCCACAAAGAAAGAGGCAGACAATTTTATATTTGGTGGGAAAAGAACGGATGCCATTTATTCAATATTTGCAACAGGAGGAGCACAATGCAATCAGCAGAGCCTTGGACTCACTCTTTGGAAGACACTTGAGTATCAAGCAACATTTCATTCAACCATACCATCATATTTTTTTTAGGCCTCTTTGTTGAACAAGATTTTCAACCCCAGATGTGAGCTGTAAATAGCGTTGTCTGATTTGCGAACTATAAATCTTGGAAGCTGTGAGGCTGTAACCTGTGAGAGGAGGATAAGGAGAAGCAGGTGTGTAGTCTGAGATGTTGATGGGGGCAGGCTGAGACTACCCGATTCCTGTTTCTAGGCTGTTTATGGTGATGAAACATGCACATAACCCAAGAACAATTAGCTATCAACACTGGTATTCTGGGCCAACCATTGGTCAGAAGACTATGGTGTGTGTCTGATAAGGTGTATGCCTGATAAGGTGTTGAGGTCTTGCATAGTCATGCAGAGCGAGCTCTCTGTGCCTCCAATGTGGTTAGTGTGGTGTTGGGGGTGGAGAGATGCTAGCGAGCATCTGCAGTGTGCATGGGAATTTATGTATGGATTGTAAGGGGGAAGAGAATAAGGTGTGTGGGTTTGTTTGGGAGGGTCAGGGGATAAGAGGGTGCCTTTAACTGAACATGTTGTATATTTAATAGGACCGAGAGAAATGGTGAATGTGGGAGTCAGCAGCAGCCTGCTGCCTTAACGTGAATGCCACATTTGACATCTGATGAATCACTGGTCCATTTTGGATGAGCATATTTAATATGTTATTTGATTATATTTATTATAGAATAAATGTGTTACAAAAACGAATCTAAGAAAACAGTGCAAGGTACGCATGCATGTCCAGGCGTTGCTTTCTAGCCACTTAAGGCCTTTGGCTCACAACTTAGCTAGAGGAAAACTGTAGGGAGGAGAGCTCCACCATATGGACTGGTAGACTGAAAACAGGTTTCCATTCCTTCAGAACAAATCCAGATACTTCTCCCTACGCGGAAGGGCTGTATCCGTCGACTGCACAGGGCCCGTACAGTTATTTGGGACTGTTTTGGGTAAGTCATCATGCAATGCAACCAGGTATCTTAATGTATCCAACACACTGAACACATATTATAATGAAGGTTAGGACATCAAGTATCATGCCAATGAGAAACATGCATGATACACACGGTGAGTAATTGCCACTGAAGTGTATCCTGCTACATAATACGACCTGAAACCTACAGAGGAGGTTTCTTACTACTAGTTCGTGCTCGATGTGATCCATGGCGTGGCAGTACTGGACATGGCATGAAGCCAAAAGGCACGGAGAAAATGTATTTACTGTTATCTTTATCTCTTTTGTACTATCATATAAAAGGAGTCACAGGAGGATAGCTCAGGGGCAAAGTCACGGAGCACCACAGGTTCGATCCCGGGGTCCGCGCTTAGGAACCTCTGGGTATTAAGCGCATTATAGATAACCAATCATATCATAGTGGGCATTCTGATATTCTTTTATTTAAAAAGGAAAAAGTCCTATCTCACCCTATAGCTCTAGGTGGATTCCCTATCTAACTGAATTACGCTATGGGTGCTTGTCTGCCGTAAAGAAGTCTAAACTCAAAATGTCCTCAGTCCAAGTCATAGTCCAAACCTAAATCTACCTCACCCTACTGTATGGCATGTCCCTTCTGATGCCAATAAAATAATCCAAAAGAGCTTAAAAATGAGATGCACCAACTGCAGGAACAAAACATGTGTTGCAATAGATGGCAGGCAGGGAAGTATCCAACAGACATTCAAATGCTAATGGAGTGAGTATTTACTTATATTACGTTTTCAGAAAGAAAAGCTTGATAAAAGTAAAATTAAATAATCAAGGAGATCAGTCTAGTGCCATTCCCATCACCAAAGGAGTGCACTAGGGGGGTGTTTTAGACCCCACACTGTTTAATCTTTACTTGGCGGATCTGTGGGAGGAAAGCAAGCTGTGGAAGACCTACTCACTGAAATGGAGGAGACATCTGAGGGTACATTTTCTTAATTATTATTTTTTTATTATGGATTGGTTTATTAGAAACCTTTCATAAAACCTAAAAAAATAAAACCTATATCCATCCAATCCATTAAAGAAAATAGATAAGTGGTTACAAAGTTATCTGCATCATTAGAACAATTGCCATACATTTCAAAGCTGCAAACATCATTGACAGGGTTTCCCCAATTTAAAACAGGTTCCACCATTCTTCCGTTGTTAACCTGAGCAAGATGCCAGTCACCAGGGTCACAACCATACATTATTTGGGCTTTTCTATTTCATCAAAGGGTCAAGTTATTAATCAGAATGAAAAAATGGTGGAGAAAGTGCTCCGTGTTTTTCACTTATGAAGGACTTGAAACGCAAGATTTGTGCATACGCTTTTGCACTGTTAATAGAGCTTTACAAGCTAAAAGTAACCACTTTGATATGTGTGTACGAGCTGATCTCTTTTAAAAATAGGAAATTACTAGTCTCTCTAGAAAGAAAAATGTGGAAGGCAGTTCTGGGACTCTCTAAGTCAATCCCAATCAGTGTGATCTGACTGGAACTGGGTATTACATCATGGTGGACTAAGGATGTAAAACTAAGACGTCTTCAGCTTTATAAAATAATGTTGGCTAAAGAACCTAGTTTGGGACCTTATCTGTATGATTATCTGTATGATTGCTTAATAAATAGCCCCAAACCTTGGAGGGGGGCCCACAAGGCTGCCTTGTCTGAAGAAGTAAGATTCCATTGGTCACCAGTCTTAAATAGCACACGTCAGGATATTTTATAGGGTGCTGCTGAGGCTATAAACCCATTACCTTTCTGTTTTGACAAGTACTTCTGCCATGATCGATTCTTCATATATTGCTTTCTGTGTTCACTTTGGTATACAAAGTTTGTGTGTTCCTTACGGCACAACTCTGTAGCATTCTTTCCTTCCTGTGGGAATTATGTTGATCATGTGCAATGGGCAAAACTGGCACTCATATTGATAAACTGAGTGCCACAATGGTTTAGAAGTTAGCTCAGTGTGTGAAGCACCCATTGCAGATATATGTGTTCATATGAAAATTAGAATATCACATTCCAGCAAGGCTGGCTGAGCCTTTCCTGTCAGAAGTTTATAAACCTGCCTGCATATGTACTCCGTTTTGCAGAACAACATCTGCTATTATCAGCAATCTACTTGAACCAGCTAGGGGATGCTATAAAAACTAACATATCATCCGTATTGTGAAGGTCTAGAAATTTGTTTGTTCACATGTGGTGGTGTATAAACTGGGCATACACCTCCAACGATGGCATAAACTGTTAGTCCAAGAGTTGACTAAGTATTCAAATTCAAGACTATAGAACGAAAGCATTCATGCTTGTATCCTGGAATTGCCAGCAGATGATACCGTGATCCTGGTCAAATCATCTAATATATCTTACATTACTGTGCTGTCTTCTGTGAGGTTTGCCTTCTTGCATGCTGCTGTTATCGTTTAGCCCATTACTTGAGCTTTCTTCTTATGTAGGGCATTTTAGTGGAAGGGTTGGTAAGGCGTCAGGCAAGCATATTTCAAGGTCTGCTTGTTTGACACAAAAAAAGGTTTTTTTACACGTTTATAAATTAAAATGTCACAAGCCACTGTTTTTGAAGTATTTAAAGCTTTAAAATACAAAAGACAAACCCAGATTAAATGTGTTAAATCGCATCGATTGGTATTCTGGTACTTCTCTGATGATGGAGAGAATGAAGCTTGAACCATTCCCATTTTGCATATCACCCTTCTATAATATTTTGTTTGAAAATTGCCATGTTTGGTAATGTAATTTGTGTACTTTCCAAGTCAGTTTTCATAAAATGAGATTGTTTTAGTTCATGATAAGAACAGGAAAAGAAAGTGTTCAAATGCAGAAATTGCAGGGTTGGCACAAATCCCAGCTTCACTCCTTCACCAATGTGCGATCCTGGGCATCTCATTTAATCTAACCTCTCAATATTGCCAGTCCCTAAACCTTTCAAAATTGTCAGCCCTTGAGAGTGATTTCCTTCTCATTGTGTGATCTTCATAAAGGCCTTATTCGTGGTTTCACTGCCAATAGGTTTGCTTCCACTTTAATAGTGAGCATATTTATATTGCACACCATAGGCATTTGTTCCTTTGATATCTAATGGCAACACTATTTGAAAACCATATCCCACTTCTAATCTCAGTCTGTCAGGATAAAGACACCTTCTTGGTAGCTTCTAATCTGCCTCCACTATTCATGCTATGGTATGTGTAGTGTTCTCCTTCCTTCCAGTTGGTCTCCTCATCCATGCATGAGCACTTTTGAATTCTTTGAGGCAGCTAATGTGAGTTCTCTGTCTATTAAGGCTTACAGGTACCTTTTACATACGCTCCTGCATTAATACTAGAGGCTGCATACCTTCTTGGGTGTTATTGATACAAATTATCCTTTAGGTACTAGAACAGTAACCTCTTCATAGACTGCTAATGTTGGTCTTTAAATGCTACTTGTTTATCATTCTGATTAGAGCAAGAATGAAGAGGGTTAGGGGACTTAAAGGGAGTAAACATGCTTATTATGCTGTGAGATAGCATATCAACCTAAGGGATGTGAGCGCGACGGGTGGGGGGGTGAGACCAGTATTCTTGATCCCTTAATTCCTTTGGTGGAGGGAGCCCCAAAGATGTCGGTGCCCAGGGCCTCAAAAGTGCTTAAAATAGCCCTGGATATACTTATGCTGACCTAAAATCAGGCTTTGGTATTAGCTTTGACTAAATTACCAGGAATAATGTTCGCCGAGCTGGAAAAGATCTTAAAACAGGGGGAGCTAGACTGGTGAGACATGTGGGATTGTAACTGAAACAAAGGCGGAGTCAGGGCAGAGTCTGAGGAGCTGTGGAGAGTGGAGCGGAAAGTCTGTTTGCTCTGTCTATCGTTCGCTGAGGGTGTGTCTACCTACAAAGACTCATTCCCCCCGCGGAGCGGGCGCGGAGTCAGGGCAGAGTCTGAGGAGCTGTGGAGAGTGGAGCGGAAAGTCTGTTTGCTCTGTCTATCGTTCGCTGAGGGTGTGTCTACCTACAAAGACTCATTCCCCCCGCGGAGCGGGCGCGGAGTCAGGGCAGAGTCTGAGGAGCTGTGGAGAGTGGAGCGGAAAGTCTGTTTGCTCTGTCTATCGTTCGCTGAGGGTGTGTCTACCTACAAAGACTCATTCCCCCCGCGGAGCGGGCGCGGAGTCAGGACAGAGTCTGAGGAGTCAGAGGATTGGAGGAGTGGAGGGGTGTATCCCTCTTGGTCTGACACCCATTTTGCGGTCACAGCCTCAGCGAGAGAATGCGCGAAACTCGCGCTCAACGAAAATTGATTTCTCCAAGAGCGACAGCAAAGACTGCTTCTGGTGATAGCCCTTGGGTCCTTGCCGGGCACGCAACGTCTTATGACGCTCGAGGTGCGGCTAGTGCGGCAGCAGCCACATCACCATCACCATCAAGACTATGCTCATCTGCACGGGCTGCATCGAGGCCAGAGGTGAGTGCTTCCCAGCATAAACAATGTGCTACACACAACAACTGTAACTGTATCGGTAAAAGCATTGAGATACTTCAAACCCCTGTCACCTGTATACATCCATTGCTGCCCGCTACCTTGCTGAGGGTCGAGGAAACCGGCTGGGCTTGTGGGTCCGATGTGCGTATTGACGCTACTGACTGCGGCGCCGTTGACAACGTGGATGGCGAAGCCTCCGTTGCTGCTTTGGAGGTCCCTGCCCTCGCCGGACGTCTGGAGCTGCCCGGGGTCGGAATGGTCGCCCCGCGTGAAGCAGACCTCGCTGGGTGGGCGGAGGGATCGTCCCTGCCTGTTACAAAGAGCACTGTCTTGCGGCAGCCCTGCTTGAGCAGAGAGCTATGTGCATCTGGCGGGGTCTGCGTTTCAGACGCCGTGGCCGTTTCGAGTGACTCGCAGTTGGGTTCCAGGATTCTTCGCAACCCTCCCGGATCTATTAGTCCAACTGACAATGGACAGATAAACATAACTCATGAGTCACCTCGATCTGGGTTTTATAGCGCCTTGGCCTTACCTGGAAACCCCGACATCTCCGCAGCACACATCAGCAAAGAGGCCTTTTCATTTGGAGAACCAGAAGTACTTATTAGTGAAGTCATGTGTGAAACAAAGGCGCCCGTGTGTCCTGCAGCACGACAAGTTGAAGAGAGGGGTACTGATCTAGGGCGGAATAATGTCCTGAGTGGCGCCTCGCCTCTTTTTACACCGAGCCCTGCCACTGCTAAACCCACAATAGGAGCTGAAAGAAGAAACTCACTGGAGGTAGCTAACAAACTGCTACTGGACCTTACTCGTCTAAATAAAGAAAGAGCGGTTAAAAACAATACAAATGGTGACAGTACAAACAGTAACCTGGCGGCAAAGGACCCTGCAAGAAATGATTCTGGCTCGGGGGCGTGCTCCTCTACCACGCAACCCATACTGCTCACTCTGAGGTCAAGCTCACTGCATAAACGAAGGAGGCTTGGGGGGAGCAGATCCCCCAGTCTGAGTTGCTCTCAAAATAAGAAACTCAAAAGAAGTGTGACAGAGCCTAGCAACGCAATGGGATCACCAGCTACAGTCTTAACGCCAAGGCATGTTAATGAAGACACCGCTTGTACAATGGATTCCTTATCCGATCAAAGCTCAATGGATTCATCCATAATGGAACAACCATACCCCAAGATTCGACGATCGGCACACCGCGGTAGGCGAATGCCACCACTTGACTCCAGAATTACAGTAAGTCCCAGAACTGTTCAGTACACTAAGGACCTACAAGCAACTATAATCTCCTCTATGGCCATCTCCATTGCACCTTTCATCAAAATGTACGAGAATCTCAACGACAACATAAAAGAGCTCTCCACGGTGGTTACTGACATGAATCACAAATTGGGGAGCATGGAAAACAAAAACCTCCACTGTAAGGAAGTGCTACAAGAGCTACACAAAAAAACAGATTGGGCGCTCAAAACATTATCAGATCACGCTAAAAACGCAAATTTAGACAAAAAACTTCTAGCTGAAGTAGCTAAAGAAGCGCTGAGCATCTTTCAACAGCAAAAAAAAGAACACGGCTACCAGGGGGCAGGCTCCCCCAATGCTGCAATACAGGCGAATAAGTCACAAGTCATGTCAAGATCCTCATGTTGCAACAAAAGATGTACACTAACTAACCCACCTGAGAGGATCGAAGATAGAAGCGACAACACTACTGCTGCCAACATATTATGCGGGCCTGCTAACGAACAAAAAGAGCCTACTTTAAGCAATAAGGAAACCCCAGAGTATACTGTGCCTCGTATTGCCACCACAAATTCAATAGATCTTACCCTGTCACCTGAGACAACGGAGAAACTTAGAAGACCGCCTACAAATCTGCAGGTTGCCATCACCGCGGTTGAAGAATGCCAGCCTAGAACTCCATTTGCAACTGCTCTAAAAGAGAGCCAAGCAGTTACGAATCTGGCATTACAAAATCCCCAAGAAGCATCAACCTCTAAACTGACCTCTAATCAAGATTTGACTTGCGCACAACCGCAACCGATGGTTTCACCTCTAAGGGCAAATAATGTGACTGCAATATACGACATTTTTAAGAAACCAAGTGCTGCACAAAACCCTCCCGCACCCAACAAACAAACTACAGTTAATTCACTCAAAAAATCCAAAAACCAACCTGTAAGGAAGGCGAGAAGAGGAATCGACGCTCGAAGATTCTTACGCAACATCAAAACAGTCAACGTAACCGTCAATGGAGCCACCACTAAAGACACTACTAGTAGAAATAAGATGGTCGTAAGCTCAACAAAATCTATGCCATTAGACCTCAAAGAGACATCAATCTGTGCTAGTGATGGTTCCGACGATTTACTGAATGTATCTGTGTATGATGAGGAAGAAATTACCGTCAGAGATAGGCCTGTGGTATCGTCGCTAGATGGAGTCAAATTAGGTTCGGCTGCACCTACCCACATTGATTCAGAAGTGACTGATACTACATCCCAGGAAGAAGTCAAGAGCCCTTGTACCTCATTTGTGAAGCTTAGTCAACATGAAGAAGTCAAGAGCCCTTGTACCTCATTTTTGAAGCCTAGTCAACATAGGCCCACTAACGAGAAAGCGTTTGAAGGAATGTCGAGACGATGCAAATTGATTAAATCAATCCCGGTGCAAAACACAGATGAGGTTCTGCAGAGCACCCGCTTTGTGACTCTGGATGAAAAAAGACAGATGCTTGATGCCAAATTCCGTACAAAGGGCCTATCTCTAGGCCCGCAGGTCGGGATTGAACCATCTACCGTGGCCAAAGCGTTGCAAACTTCTACACGCCCGACACAGGTGGCACCTATCAAGGATAGTGAGCAATACTGGGTTCAAAATACCTATGATTACAGATAAAAATAAAAATCAAGCAGAGCGGGGGAACCGATCTACTAAACAACCCCAAAAACCAATGATAAAAGAGAAAACATACCAAACAGAGACGCGACAAGCATTGCACCGCCTAATACTGGAACGCATAGATACTTCTGATGACCTGATACTAAACCGATTTAACGTGTTGCGGCTGTGTCAGCTGATTCCCAGTCTTCGTGCGATAACTTCTGAAGACCTAAAAATTGTAGAATTTCCGAATGAAAAGAAAACTGACGCTGTGATTTTAAATTTGAATTCTAAGATCATAGCAGATACACTATTGTACGCCGGCCCTGTACTGATTTTCCTAGGATTCGACATAACCAACGCAGAAAATGGTGTGCTGCTTGTTAACTCCCAAGAAAAGTCCAGCAGTAGACCAATGAATAACGCGAACAAAAGATCTATTCAAGATCTGGAGAACAGCACCGAGAATCAACCAAAGGAAAGCCAAGTGTTTAGTCCGCCGAGAACATGGGACGCAGCAGCTTATCCACATGGGTGTGATCAGATAAGAATTACAGTTAATGGAATGATAAATTCATCAACCACACGAGACATCGAAAGGAATCCTGCCATTACAGCAAACAAATACGATGATTGGTCCTGGTTGGCCAAAACCTTAAACACTGATCCAATGGCATAACGCCAGGAACTGTGAAGTACCAATATATGTAATATAGGTTTTTGGAACACCAGAGGCTTTATGCATCTGTTTGGAACAACATGGGCCTCAGAATTGGATATCCTGTGTCTACAAGAAACATGGCTCTCTCAAAGTCCGTTGTTGGAAGGATTCGAAATAGCTATCAATCCCGCTATAAAACAAACACAGGGAAGGCCGATGGCTGGACTCCTCTTGGCTGTGAGGAAAGGTGTTGGATTTCGGATCCTCAACTCAAACAACCCATCACCATTTATTCAGATCTCTGCCATTGGTGTTTACCAGAAAGAAACAAACAAGGAAGCTTGCTTGCACATTATCAACTTATACTGGAACCACAAACACAATGAAGGGCGTAATTTTATCGATACTGTAACAACGTTGATCGATGATTTACTTACAAAGGAGCAACCGATAGATCTAATTGTATGTGGAGATCTAAATTGTGTCTGTATTCCAGATATTGCACAAACAGAGGAAAAGAGGAGAGGCAATTGCAAACGAGAACACGCTGCAGCTCAATGGTGTATGGAACTAGACCTTAGAGGTTTGCACATGCTTAATGGTCAAACGGTTGGCGATATTCCGGCATGCCCTACGTGGAGAAGAAACAATCAAAAATCGGTCATTGACTATATATTTGTGACTGAAAATATCCACAAGAGAGCAACGAAACTGGAAGTCATTAAAATGCAACACAGTGACCACGACAAGGTAAAATTATCAATTCACCACCCTTGTGTGAGCGAGCAGCTCTGCTGGCCGTTTGAGGTGTGCACCGGGACTAGTAGAATACGCCTAAATCTCTTGGATTTAGAAGTAGCGGCTATCTCTAATGCCTTTCAACACACTGTCAAATCCCTGGAATATCAAAACCTTCTGTCAAATTTTGAGGGAAAAAAACGCAAGCAAAAACACGCCGAGTTTCGCCCAAAACATAAATTTGACATTTCTATTCTGCAACGCAAAAGAGAAATGAGACAAGAACTAAGAAAACTTAAAGGTCCTTATACCGACAACATGAAAGAGAGTAAAAGAGTGATCAAGGCCAAATACCGAAACTGGCTTAAATCACATGCAGCAATTATGCATCAAAACGACGCAGAAGAGATGCTGCAAAGAATGAATGGCAAAAACTCAGCAGCATACTGGAAACTGATAAATAACTCTATGGCTCCACAGCAAGCTCTTCAAGCCATAGCAGTAACTGAAGCTGAGTGGTCGACCTTCTTTAAAGAACTATATGGCAGTGATAAACCCGTACCATCTTGGGTACCTACGACGACAAACAAGTGGGACCTTGCGTTTGAGAGAAGTGACATTCTGGATATAATCAAAAATGTGCACGACTCTAGAGCGCCCGGCCCTGATGGCCTAACAAATTATACACTGAAAAAAACTCCAGCGCTATGGACAGACTTTTGTGTTACTCTGTTTGACCGAGTCATCGCGAGTCGATCAACTCCAAGGTCTTGGAAAAGCGCTGTAATGGTCCCAATCTTTAAAAAGGGAGACCGTCTAAATCCAAAAAACTATCGGCCCATAGCACTGCTTGACGTGTTGGGAAAGATTTATGCTACCCTCTTGCAACAGAAATTGTTAAAATGGGCTAAAGATAATAACCATGTAGACCCCAGACAAGCAGGGTTCGTAAAGGGAGTTGGATGCGGCTTGAACCTGCTGATATTGAACCTCATAAAGATGGAAGCAATCAGAACTAACACAAAGATCTATTTGGCTCTGATAGATTTGTCCCATGCGTTTGACAGCATAGATAGAGAGCTGTTATGGGAGAAACTCACTAGATGGAACTGCCCTTTAAGCCTAGTGGAAGCGATTCGCGAACTACACACGGATACCACTATCCAGATCCGATTGGACACCAAAGGCACGTTATCTGCCCCCATCAGTACACAGAAGGGAGTGAAACAAGGCTGCCCCTTGGCAGCGAGTATTTTCAACCTCTTTATATCTGATATAAATGAGGCATTCACTGGTGTAACAACATTTCTTCCGAAACTACATGGCTCGCCGATCAACTACTTGGTCTACGCTGACGATCTTATTCTAGTCGATCTGACGCCCATAGGTCTGCAGAGGAAACTAAATTGTCTCGACAGTTATACCACAGATAACGGCCTTAGAATCAACACACAAAAATGTGAAATTCTAATTTTGGAGAAACTGCAAGGCCGCAGCATTCGACAAATAAAGAACAGATGGTGGCTTGGCAACGAACAGCTTCAGACTGTAAAAAACTCGACATACTTGGGTATGAAGATCAGTGCCAGTAGAAACGATGCACCTTGGGCAGAATTGGCAAAGAGCAAATGTCGACAGATGGCTTGTCAAGCGATCCTAATTAACACAAAATTTGGAAAGTTCTCCCTAAAACCAGTAATAGAATTTTACCAGCAAAAAGTGGTACCCGCCTTAATCTATGGCGGTGAAAATGCATTTGGCTGTTCAAGTGACCTGTGGAACTCACTTGAAAATATATTCTGGACGCGAGTTCTACAGCTTCCCAAAGGTACCTCGACGGTTTGTCTCCGATATGAATTGGGCCTCATTTCGATAAATGCAAGAGTCAGCTGGAATCTATTGAATCTCTTTAGGAAAACAATGCCAAAAAACCCAGCGAGCCAATTTCAAATATTACACAGGCCGGACACTGCTAAAGAACATACGATTTTATTTCAATGGAATCTCCTTTGTGTAACACTTTTAAAGGAGTTTGACATTCCTATCACAACGTTAACTGAGAATCCTGAGTTGGCAAAAACTAAAATCTGGAGAGCTGACTGGATTAAAACCTGCGACCTAAGAGTCAATTCAACTCTAATGCAAGAGGTCCCAGGAGAAGCCAAAGCATATCATCAGAGGCACACCTATCTAACCCTGTTTCCAGATCACCATGCAAGACCTTTATATATGCAGTTTAGGCTAAACATGCTAAAAACAAAGGAGCGTATGAACAGCTGGGTGAAGGGCGCGATCATCGACCTAAGATGCAGCTTCTGTAACAAGGATAAGGAGACCTTAAAACATCTAATATTGTTCTGCCAATTTTTTCAACATCAAAGGCAAATCCACTTTGGAAAGCTGATTAATGTGCATCTACACATGACGGCTGATGACTGGTGGGCAGCGTTATTTGAGGGATCCAACAGAGCAGTTTTATTCGCACTAACAAATTTTCTTTGCGTAGTAAAAGGACGCCTGGACGACCAATATGCAAATTTGGTGCAAGTAAAGTCTTGAACTCTTTGGTAGCTGTCACAATACTATCCCTCAATATGACACGATGGAAGTGTCAAAAGAGTTGTTAAGATGAAATGGTGGAGGGAGGAAGAGAGGGAGAGAAGCAAAACAAAAGAATTCACATGTGATGTCTTTTTTGTTTTTTTTTTAAAGGTTGAGCAAACCAATAAAAATAAACAAAATTAAAAAAAAAAAAAGAAACAAAGGTGTGCTAATTGACACTGATTTTTGAGTAATTGTAATATGTATTTTATGGTCTGTTAAATGTAGTGTGAAAAGTTTCATTGTAAACTGGTAAACACGTAATTGAATAAAAAGAAAAATTTAAAAAGAAAGCAAAAAGCAACAGATTTGTAACTACTCTCTTCATGGTGATTAGCTGGTAAGCATTGCACTATAAATTATTGAATTTCATTGGTCTGTTCTAAACATGTGACAGGCTAGTTAGTTCATTGTGCAGTGAGATCACATAGCTTCTCACACACTTCCATTGGACAGAAGCATTAAACACATGCATCAGTCAAAACTTCCTTTCCATTGGCTGTTCCAGGGTGAGTGGAAGTGGACTGAACATGTAGACCAAACAGCTTGGTTACATATGACACAATAAATATAACAGTAGATTTCCGTCCAGAAGGAACTTTAAGCAATTGGCACCAGCATTCTGTTCTCATCATTATGAACTGTATCTATCAGTTTATTTTGTAACTGCTTTCGTGTAGTGCATTTAGCTAAGCTACTGTAATGGTCAATACTTATTAATTAATATAAGCATTCTGCCTATATATTTTCTTTGGAAGTGGGGGAGGGTTTTTTCTAAGAAAGAGAGGCCGAGGCTGACTAAATCTGTAATTCTCATGTAATGCGTTTAGCTAATTTGGTCATTTGTCTTTAAGCTTTCTCAAAGGGTTTTCTTGTTATACACCAATCTTCAATATGCATGTATCGCTCTTTTTGAAAATCAGTTCCTTATGGTAATTTCTTCTGATACTTTTCTCAGGGTTTATTCAGGAGCTTGTAGAGAAGGAGCCAAGTACCACACCTCAAGCATCTTGCCCATATTGCCTATATGTTAGGAACCAGAGTGTGAAGTACATGCAGTACCAGTGAAAATACCAATACCAAGGAGAATACTGGAAGCAAGGTTCCCATTGAGAAAGTCATACCTGCATACAAGACAGTATGATGGCCATTTGAATAAAATCCCAGAAGAAGTGTCAGAAATGAGCAAAAGAGCATATTGGTGACATCACATTAAGTGAGACTGACGCACCGAGAAGAGATGCAGAGACATGAAAATGAAGATAGTCTATAAACATCGAAGAGAAGACACATTTCAGGATCGAAATGAAGAGGCTTATGCTACAGAAATGATAAAGATATCAAGATATTTTACACGTGTACAGATGCAAAGAACCACAAGCAGATAAAGTATTATTTTGGCTAGCTATGTAGTCAATAGATTGTGGCAACCGCCAACGTATATATATATATATATATATATGAGTGAGTGAATTATGGATGATTCCACTACGTATTATAACAGAGGTGGACCAGAGAAGGAAGGCCTTTTCCAATGTGTCGCACTTAAGAAAGCAATTGAATTACAGGAGTGAATCTCAGAAGGGCGAGGCTGGACCAGCCCCAAGAAGCCAAGACCGTGTCAGGCTAGGATGAGCAGACATTAGTTACAATCATGTAAAAGAACAAAACTCCTGTTCAGAAGACATAAACGAAAACAAGGAAGACATAAGAGATTCATTAAATAATAGTATTTTAAATGCAACGGAGCTCAAATTTGGGATCTTTAGTCACATGGAGGAGTAAAAATGTACAATAGTGATGAACCACACCTGCGCAAGGAGACTGGGGTGCCTCAACTCCCTCGTATTCTCCAGAGCAAAGAACATTTCCAAGGCCAAGTTCGAAGGCTCAATTGACATGCACACCACTGAGGTGGTGAGAGATGATATGGTAATTGGGGGGAAGCTATGGTCAAGACCAATCCACCAGCACCTGGAGACCAGCCTACGTGCTGCTAGCGTAGGTGAAAAAAAACTGACGGATTTAAGAGTGCCAACCAATTATAGGGGGCAGCGTAGTCAAGAGCCCTACAGCTTGTGTAATCAATGGGACGTTGTGTATTTAGTGATGTTTATAGTGACCTATTTTAAGGGAGGGCTTAGTTGCCCCACCTGACGTTAAAGAGTCTATCACTTTCTTAGATTAGTATGGAACGTATACTTAGATGTTCTTTTAGACCCAATCACATTTGCCACAAGGTTTTTGTAGTTTGACACGTAGGATAACGTTAGCAAATACATAGGTTGATGTCAGAAATGACGAGATTTTTCTATAAAAGTAATGTTTTTTATTAACTTAGTTGAGATCATTCTGTGAGACGTCTGTTGATGTCCATTGTACTCCCTGTTTTAGATCATTGACATTAAAACAGTCAAACTTTGCCTACTTTCTGAGTTAGTCTGATTATTGATGTTTGAGTATCTTCTGCATCCCCATTCATCTCAAAGTATTGCTACCTCATCTTAAAGGGCTGTGTTGGATGTCCCGGTTTAATCTCATGTATCTCTTCCCAACTTTTCAAAGATCTTGTCTTCCTGACAATATGATACTTATCATTGTTCTCTTTGATACATTCTCTTAGACACCTTCCTTTTATTTTATGTCACTACCTTATTTTACTAGGGTTGGGAGTTTCCCATTCTGGGGTGTCTTTGAAATCCAATCTTTCTCTCCTTGCTTTGTTCACTCTGCACTCTCAAAACACACGTATTGTTGTTCTCTTTGAGATACTCTCTTACACACTTTCCTTTTATTTTTATGTCATTCCCTTGTTTTAAAAGGGTTGAGAACTCCTCACTCTTGGTGTATTTTAAATCCACTCGTTCTCTCCTTGCTTGGTGCACTCCGCTCTATCAGCTCATAGCATTTTCAAAAGTTTCTTGTTAAGTGGTCTCCCCACTCTTCAACAATAATGTCTGATGGAATTATCTCTTGTGGCTTTCTCTTTCTTGCCGAGGATATTTATTTGCACTTTCTTACTGATGCACAATCATACTTATTCTTCCGTTTTTCAAATTGTTTTTAAGATATCAAGTTATAGTGGTACAATGTTCTGTATTTGCATTTATCACAATCATTATGTCTTTCCCCGGCAGCCTCCCGCTTCTGCAGTTGATCCCTGTTCCTTTGTTTTCCATGGGTGAACTTGCAGGGCTCAGCACTCGCAGGGCTTATTGCTCGCTCGGGTAGGTTGGTTTGCTTTATTGCTTCTTACCTATGGGCTGCATGCTGGTATAGGTCTCAGCATCTCTGAAGCGGGCCATGCTCAGCAAAAAAATGCAGATGGGAGCTATCAACACTACCTGACTTCCATGTTTCTGCATTGGTAGAAGGGCACCTGGCCCACCATGGTTCTTTTGTGGTCACACCACCATGTTGGGTGGTTCCTCGAACTCCGTCCTGAAAATGGCTTCACTGTTGCCTGCTTCACCGGGCCTCCAGTGACTGTTCATGGCATTCTTGGCTTCCCTCAGTTCTGCGGGTCCCCTAGTTCAACTCTGCTTTGCCTCTCTCCAGTGTTCTAACATCAGAGTTTCGCCTGGGCACTGTTCTCTCTCCTGCCATTTGGTCTACTTGTCCCACTTACGTATGTATTTCTTCTTAAAGGGGTATTTATTTTTATTTATTCATTTATTTTTGCGTTTATAGCAGTGCACACAGCCCTCAGGCATCCAGGCACTAGTTACAGTAAGTGCAAAATGTGATTCCACAAACTGCAAGACCACACATAAGGGTTACAACAGGTGGGTCTTGAAAAAGCATAATTAGGCAAAGCCGCTCCTCATGGTGCGGGGGCTTTTGCAGGTGTACTGGTAGACATGGAATACACAATTAGAATAGGTGCACAATCTGACAAAGCCATGCCTCATGGTACGGGGGCTACTTCAGGTGTGCAGATATGCATAAGGGACAAAGTAGGGGGAGGTGCAGAATCTGGCAAAGAAGTTGCAATGTTAATACAAGTTACGTTAACAGGTTGCAATGATCTGGGACCGTAACAGGTAGGTAATTCAAACGCATTATAAAGACACAAGATATGATTATGACTGTAGACATGTTTAGTGTCATACCCCACCTGCAGGGTCATTTTAGTCCAGCCAGAAGGGGTGCAGTACAGCAGAGGTTTGCCGAGTGCAAACCGGAAAAGCCTCACCCCGTGAGACAGAGGGCTACATCGGCTGCACTAGGCAATAGTAGTAAGATTCAGAAGGGTATAGTTCTCCAAGAGTGATGACGATAGCACAATTGCGGTACCATGCCAATGTGTGAAGCTGATGCTATCCCCAAGGCAAACACTGGTGTCGTATGGTCTGGAGAGACATCATGGGGGATACATTTAACATTAGTACAGAGTCCGTAGGTTTAAATGTTCAACCGTAGGCAATGATGAGGTGTGCATATTACAGATTGGGCTCAGATGGCCCCTGATAGGCGATTAGGCGGTCAACCATAATAGAGGTAGGTGCACCGGACCCATTTCCCAGCCACAAGGGCTGTGCAATCAATCAGCAATATCCGGTGTGCCGCAGCAAATAGCAGGGAGAAGGATAAGTAGCAAAGGGAAGTAGGAGAAAAGGTTGGGATTAATACAGATACATAGAAGGCAATGGATGTAGCAAAGAAGATGGTTGAAACAGAGATGAGTTTAAACAATTAATGTGCAAGGCGAGGGAGTCAGAGGTATTAGCCTCCTTACATTCAATTACCATTGTTAGCACAGAGATGAACACCACATTCGGTAGGATTGCCTGGATGTAGACGGAGTGTTGAAGTAGAGGTACAGTCCTAGATAAAAGTTATGACCAGATGGGACTATTACTCTGGAGCACCCTACGTGTCCGGACAGACCCTGACAGGAGTGCAGGTCTTTATCAGTTGGCCTTTAGAGGCGGACTCTGTTGGCTTTGCGTACCAGCTAAGAACTGCCTCGAGCAATGAGGAGGCCTTAAGCCAAAAGCAAAGCTCGATGGAGACAGGTCATAGGTCTTCCAGAACACAGTGGGACGTAGCAGCGGCCATTTCAGTGTGGGTTTCCTGCTCACACACACTGAAGGATGCTGTGGCTGGCAGTGAGATGAAAGCACAGGCCTGCACTGCTTGTCCAGCTCAGATGGCCTTTTTCTTTAGACGTTGTGCTGGATTCATCATTGCCTATAGCAGTAGGTACTATTAATCTGGCCTCAGTTTTTTGATAATACAGGCAAAAAACAAAAGGGAAATAACATATTAAGTGTATAACATATTATCTCTCTTTAACATGAGATTGTGCAGTTTCAATTTGATACATTGTGTACATTGTTATTCAATTCGTGGGCCCCACATAAGGTCATATATTGTTATTATTGTCATATTATTATGTTGTGTATGTATGTTTATGGTGTGATACATGACGTTATATCATGCACTTTTCCAGACAAAAATGTGTCTTCCTGTTTTAATAATCATTTCGGTCTTGTGTAACCGAAAAAACTGGATTGGTCAAATTTTGTAATGACGTCAAAGAATAAAATATAAGTAAAGTATACCTTACATGCACGAAGAATCAAATTATAACTAGACATCTGAGAATAACACACAGGGACTCATTTTCTAAAAAATGCTACTTGCATACAGGGGGACCGCCAAAGATAGCACTGGGTCACATGCATGCATGCAATTTTCTACTTTTGCAAAACAGACTGCAAAATTAAATAGTAAAACAGGCACAATCTCCATTACAGTTTAAAATGTGGGTAAAGCACTAACCTGCTGCCGGTGACAGGGTTCTTACAAGACAGTGCTCTTCATTTTTGGTGAGGGATAGAGTGAATTTGGTTTGAAGAACCGGTATCATCCGAGTGTTGGTTCATTGAAGTAATGACTCTTTGTATGATTGTATACAGATTTTACCAAGAAGTGGAGCAGGCTTGTCGCTTTATATTTGTTGGTGATTTATTAATGCACTAAGCTGACACGTGTTTCGACCCAACATGGGTCTTTTTCAAGACATGAATGGTAATCACAAAGCATATATTTTATTTGATCAGCTCTGTCAATAGGCTCTTGTTGTGGGTCAGTGGGCCACTGTCAAGATTTGCAGTTTTCGAAAGATTGCCATGACCACCCTTTTTGCAGCAATCTCGTAGTCTGGCGGTCCAGGAAAGGATTCCGGATGTACCGGCACCATTATTTGCGGACAGCGAATCTTGGAATAAGGCCCACTGACAAGATCACCAGACAACAAAAGCCAACTGCACATGCATCAGCTCTCGTGTCCACGGTAACTGGCTTCATAACTTTTCAATGGTGCATATCTCCAGCTGACCTGTTGCCAATTTCTAAGGCACATCCTCACTCTCCTGCTGATTTACCGGACTTGCGTGTTTGAGTGCATGTGGCTTAATTCCCAACTGAAATGGGGCCATGGAACTACAGCATCCAGAGTGGAGCACGTATAGCAGTATCAAAGCAAATACTACTGGTATCACCTGAAGTATCAGTTTAGTCATCTCTCTTGAGGTATTGCCAACACAGCCATCAGCTGTTTGTGCTAGTTTAGTCTTTGTGCTTTCTCTTTAGTGGTATTGAAATGTTACATCAACGTCCAGCAAGGTTCAGGGGGGGATCAGTACATTCTGTATTTCCTGTTTTTGTGTTTTTATCTGTATCCACAACAAAGACACCGACAGTGGACAGCACAAGGGGCACACACAACCACAGGCTCGGACCTTTATGAAGACAGAATCCATAGCCTTTGACAGTTTTCACTTCTAAATCCATGTCAATGGTATCTGCTCCAAGAGCTTTGGTGAATTTGGTGGATACACGGCAGCAATTCATTACTACTGCTCTGCTTAGGACCCACTCTGAAGTGTAGGAGATGATAGCGCACAGCTGTTCATTTGTGCATTTAAACGCTTGGCATTTGTATTTGCAGTTTTATGCTTCACCTTGAGTACTCTTGCTGAACTTGAGGCATGAGTATGGCTCTGTACATCCACCATGCGGGCTACTGTATCTCGAGACGCTTAATAATCCAAAAATGCTCTTATCGCTGTCTGTCCAGGAAATGCATGTTTAAGCACCTGCTTCAAGGGGTGTTTCATGTCCTCATGCCTCATGTGTGGATTTATCTTCTCTTATTCCACCATATCCCACCTTGCAGTAAATATATCATTTTTTTTCATTTTAGCTTTACTTCAGGATTTTACATCAAATACAAAGCAGAACAGTAAAACATCAAATGCACTCTAATAGATCCATTCTTATGATAACCCTGTTTCATTTTTTTAAAATTCACATTAACATTACATAGTAAAATGAAAAAACAATATTATTACATAACATAAGGCTTCCTCAAGACTTCAAAATTGTTAAGGTGCCTGCCAATAGAGACACAGTTGAGAAGAAGGTGTGAACAGTTAATGCCAATTTTCAAAGCCTGTATCTCGGCGCTAACTCCAGTGCACAGCAAGTGGGATCAACTAGTAAAATAAAACGCTAAAAAAAGCTGGCTTGCATTACCAACAATTCTATCTTCCAGAGAAAGAGAACAATAGTTTAAGCCCTAATATGTTTATATAGTGGGCACAAAATAATAAATACATAGTTGTCTCTAGCTATACATGATATAAACCAAAGGTACTCTCCTATATCTGTTACCCTTCCCATTCCCCAGTAGCTGAACTCAAAGGGAGAAAGCCAACCCTACATCCGTTTAGAACCATCCTTCCAAATGCAGAATGGGACAAACCCAAGTTTGAAAAATGGCCTGTCCCCTTGGCGACGTGTTAATAGGCTTTCAAGATTTTGCATATGTCTGCACCGTCCTGTGTATTACATAGAACACCTATCAATTGAGTGTTTACTACATATGTTGCTGACAACTATGCTACTTGATTGATATTTAAATGCAACATCCACACATAGTAAAGCCAGGCGTGCGTTTCCCAGTGTCTCAGGCTTTATGATCCTTCAGGATGTCCTCAGTAAGCCCAGTCTGTTTGCCATTCCAGATTGAGCCTCAAAGCTCAAGCGGTTTAGAGGCAATGGCCCTCATTCCGAGTTTGGGGGTAACCACGCCGCTATTTGAGGCATGGCTGCCTCCAAAATCGTTCCAACTCCGGCCTGGTGAATGGAGTAATTACCGGTCCATTCTGATGTCGGCGGGACCGGTAATTCCCCATTAACCAGGGCCATTCCCCATTCCCATTTGAGCCCCCATAGGGCTCAATGGGAAGGGGGAAGGCGGCAATAATGGTAACGCAAATTGTGGTACCGTTATTGACCCCGGTGTCCCTTTGCGGGTCCCGTCCTTAACGCCTGCTAAAAGCAGGTGTTAAGGAAGGACCCGCAAAGGGAACACATAGTAGGGCGCAAAGGGATTACCGGCACCGGTGTCATTACAGCTGCCCGGTATCCCTTTGCGCCCTACTTGTAATGAGGCCCAATGAGATCACTGAGAAATGCAATGCCCAGTTCCCGATTAATAATAATGTGGTAAAAAGGCATTACCAGTCTTCTGAAGGTCATAGTTTGAGTATGCTCAAACTGTCTTCCCATACGTGGCCATAGAAACTGATTTCGCCTGTCTTCAACAATATGGGAGGTCCCTGATAGGAAGGGAAAGTCTCAACATGGACCTGTTGATCTTGGAAACTTTAAAGGCCTTTCTAGAAATGTGACCTATCCAGGAAAAGGAGCCCTAGAATTGAATGCCCAGATATTCCAATGATTTTCATTTTGAATCAACCCCCAAACAGAACATTCAATATTTTTGGATTAACTCCTCAACCGTTTAGCGAGCTGCCTTACTAGGTGGTTGATAGAGGATTTGGTTTCATAGATAATTTGCCTGTCCTCTCTGAAAGCCAGGGTGTTCCGATAAAACAGAGCGACAAGGCTGCCAGTGAGACCAAACCAAGGAAAAAACCTCCAAGGGAGTAAAAACCTTGTGCAGAATGTAGGACCGACAAGACTCCGGAGCGGTACTGCAGGGACTGGCTGGAATCAGGACACAGTGGAGCTGAGAATCCGGAAGTGAAGAGAAAAGACAGCAGTGGCAGTAGAGTAATGAAGCAGGAAAAAAGGGGAAAGGAACCAGTAGAGGGAACCAGGAGAACAGAAAACCAAGAAGGGTGAGCAGAAAGAGCGAGGCATACACCAGGAAACTAGCATCAACCACTACAAAGTTGTGACGCGCTGCTCACTCATTTCCAAGGCTCTTTGTTGTGAATGGGAGTAGACTCCGCCCCTGAAGATGTAGCATCTGATGTGGTATGTAGCTGCCATCTTGTGGCCTGTCACTGGAGCCATAGCTCGACGTGTGGCTTGATGAAGGTATCCCAATTTGTGCCAAAGAGACCAGGAAAGAGTTCAGGATCTAGGACAACCCCTGTCTGCCATATACTTCATAAAAGCTGTCATAAGCCTTCAGAGGGATATTGCATTTCATTATCACCACGACATCAGCTACGAAAGTATCAGTAAACTTTGAGACCCACACCAGCTGAGGTACCTCTGTGGTGACTCCTTTCAAGGTCTCTATAAGTCAATTAGTAAATAATATCCATCAGTATGCAGAATTCCTCTTAATTGTTTTTTTACGATTATCTAATTGCTTTTGCGGACTGTCCAATCCACGAGTGAGATTGCCCATTGAAGAAACTGCTGCAATAATGTATTTTTCAAGGGCACCCACTGTTTGCTGTAAATGTAGTTTAATTGTTTCACGCGCAGTACGAAAATCTTCGATTCCTTCATGCAATTTTAAACAAGACAGATTGTGCCTTTTATTCATGATCATCCTCGATTTGGAACATAGCACCAATGTAAGATCTAATAAGCCTCAACAAACACTAAAGTACATTATAACAGCAAAATAGAAAAATAAAAACGTGCAGTATGCCACCTTAAATAAAGTAAACCTCCACAAACACATCCAAACACATCCAGTGCAGCCAGAAGGACCGCCATTAGCTCACTTTACATGCTTTATGACACATTGCAAACCGCCACGTCCGGGAAAGTGCATCTTGAAAATGGGGAAGAGGAGAGTATGTGCATCCAAGTCTCGCACAGTGATTGGTTTGGCACTAGTCACCAACGCCTGTGGCTCTTGGTCACCCTGGCTGAAAGTGTCAAGTCCAAAAATAGTTTGCTAAATGTCCACCATGCACCCTCCCTACACTGCAAGATATGGCTTGTAATTCTGTGGCTCACACCCCCTCATTCCTACCACCAACATTTCTGGGTCAAAGGGCTTTTCACCTGATAGAGAGGAGGAGAGACTGGGGATGTCACCGACTTGCAAACTGATTGGATGCTCACCGGGCTCCAAGCTCTGAGACCCTTGGTCATTCCAGCTCCATAATATTCTTCAACCGGGGTAGAGATATTCATTAATTTATTCATTTTGACATTTGTTATAGCGCCTTTCACCATAATGATCGTCCCAACGTGCTGTTGGTTGAATGCCCTCGGACGGGCCGCAGTCCAGAAATGTGAGTAAAAGTTTGGGGATTGCTATTATGAATGTGTGCATTTCAGCTATTATAGTTATGGCCAAGACCCTGGTAGTCACCCCTGTCTGAAAGGAGTGTGTATGGGTGCAGCAGAGGAAATACTATGGACTAAGGGGGGATTGTATTTAAGGTGATAGAGGCTTATGTGGGAAGCTACAGTTCGAATTTTTGTCATTAAAAGTAGCTTCATTCTTATGACAGAGGTGATGTGGAAGAGTGGTTTTTTTGTATGTGTGTGCATGGTGTGTGGAGTGAAGCTGTGCCTTCCACTAAGATGTGAAGGTGCAGTGTGCGAGGGGAGAAATGGGTTAATGGTACAAAGAACAATGACTAATTCCTGGGTTGCATCTATGTACAAGGAGCATTGCTGCGTCCCATACGCGATTTAAGTGCTTAATGAATGGATAATACTTGACCTCTGAGAGGTTCTTAGAGAGAGAGAGATTGCCATCCCTAGTTCCTTCTAGCGTGAGAACAAGGACACTGTTTCATGATTACGTGCGGCGGCTGGGCCTACCATCCTGTGCTCTAGAGTTATTTGCCAAGCCAACCCTGAGCAATGGGCCTGAGGTGCCTGTTTAACCTCCTTTGGGACGATCAGCTTGATATTCTCAATGTCCATTTTAAGTGCGATGCATTGCCACACTCCCAGCCCATATAGGTGCAATACCTGGCCCACTGGCACGGTTTGTTCTAGGTGCAAGTTGCTGGAGTGACAACCTATGTCCTCCAGTTGATTATGTTTCACATGGAAGGTCAGATGACAGAACCAGGCTGTTTGAGGAAGAAGAGGCAAGTGGCCGAGATGGGCAAGGGATTGGGAGAGCAAGCAAGGGGGGTAAAGGGCAGGGGGGTACTGCTGGTTGAAGCAGGTGTGTGGTGGGCGGGGTGATGCAGGGGGATCATGAGGCCTGGGGAACAGCCAGGTTTTGAGGACTTTTATGGAGGCCAGGTGTTCCTCAATGAGGCAGAGTGTGAGGAGGAGGGAGTTCCAGAAAGTGGATGCGAGGACAGAGAAACAGGCGCCTCCTAATCAGGGGAACTTGAAAGGAGGGACTACCAAGAGGTGTGCAGACCCTGATCTGAGGTTTCTGGTGAGGTGGTAGTGGGAAAGCCTGTTTTGGAGAAATTCCGGTCCTTTCTTCTGGATTGTGTGGTGGGTAATGCACATGGCCTTGAATGAGGCCCATCTATTGATCGGCAGCCAGTGGAGTGCCCTGAGAACGGGGAGATGTGTTCTCTGGGGGAGAGTGCAAGGAGTAGCCTTGCTGCAGAGTTTTGAACCTGCTGGAGCTTTCTCACTTGGTATGTGGGCACGCTTAGGTAGAGGGTGTTAAGAGTAATCTAGGCGCAAGAGGATGATGGCCATGATTGCGGATAGTCTTTGGGGGTAGAAGAGATAGGGAAAAATCCACTTGAGGATGCGGAGGTGGAAGGTGCATGATCTGGAGACTGTAGTGATGTGGTGGGAGAGGGTCAGGTCTCAGATAAAAGTGCGTCCTAGGTTTTTAACAGTGAGGATGCCATTGGGTCGGGACCTAATGAATGCGCCCATGGGGTAGGTTGGGGAAGGGGAGCTGCTTTGCTGCAGATTAGGTTTTCAGTTTTTCTGGGGTTGAGGAGCAGATGATTGTGCATCATCCAGAGGTCAATGTCTAAGAGACAGGATGCAAGGTCTGTGTGGAGTGAGGAGGTGGAGTTGGCAATCTTGAGGATGATCTGAGTGTTGTCTGCATAGTTGTAACAGGTGAGATTGTGGGAACGGATAAGCTTGAGAAGGTGCAAAAGGTAGAGGTTTAAAAGGAGGGGGATGAGGCAGGCTCCCTGGAGGACTCCATGTGGGACTGGGCAGGGGGCAGAGGAGAAAGGATTGAGAGAGATGATTTGGGAGAGGTCGGAGAGGAAATCCATCTGCGGGCAGAGTCACCTATGCCGAGGCTAAAGATTCTGTTTGTGAGGATGGAGTGGTTAATCATGTCGAAGGCTGCTGAGAGGTCAAGGAGGATGAGAGCAGCACAGCCCTCAGCATCTGCTGTCCATTTCAGGTTGTCCCAGATAGGGACGAGGCAGGATTCAGTTCCATGGAGAGGTCTGAAACCAGACTGGGCAGGGTCAAGAAGGTTGTACCATTTTTGCAAGTTCAGGGCCATCACATCCGCGTAGTCATCAGAAGCCCTAACAAAGAGATCAGCCAAGAGTGCCACAGCCACAGTGAAAATAGTGGTTGCTAGACTTGTTTATGTGGCTACAGACATCAATGGTGATATCAAAGGAAGGAAATCACCCTATAGTACAAAACAGCATTAGCAGACATAACCTCTCTCCAATTCCTCTTCAGCAACATTTCTGACACCAAACACATGACCACTGTCACTTGCCACAGCAGCACCTATCTATCCAGTACATAGCCTGGGGCATCACATGAGTGCAATTCTCCTTGAGTGTTGTTGCAAATCCTGTAGATTGTCACTATTATCTTTATTTGATTTATTGTGTTGTATTTTGCTATTCATTTCTTGTTTCTTTCCTTTCATTTTATAAACTGTGTTGCTTTAAAGGGATGGTTTGGGTTCTGTTTGTTAAATGGCTTTATTGGAACAAAGGCAATGGGCCTCATTATGAGTTTGCCGGTACATAAACAACGGTACCGGTTAGCTTGCCGGTGCCGTTGTTACCGGACCGGCAAACTAAGAGGTCTGCTTGCGGGTGCCTTTTCGCCCGCCAGGTCTGACCTGGCGGGCAAACCGGCACCCGCAAGCAGACCATGTCGGATGCACCGGCACCATTCATGAATCCAATAGGACTCAAATGAGAATGGGGAGTCATTTTTTCTGGCACCCAGGAATGGGCAATTACCGGGTCCGGCGGGGCCAAAATGCCCCGGTAATTTCACATTCCCGGGCGCCGGAAAAAAAATGGTTTAACCGGCACGGCTACCGACGGTCTCATAATGAGGCCCAATGTACAGCAGAGTTGTATTATCCAGTTGCTTAATAGTTGCGTAATAACTAAAGCTATTAAATGTTTCAGAAATATATTGGTCCTGCTATTATCCTGAGCACAAACAACTGGAGGAAACATCTGGGTGAATAGGCCACATAATGAGCAGGCAATATAATGTATCTACTGCTCCAAGTGAACAAAGTTGATGCACCAAGGGGTGAATGACTAGTGGTGCGAGTACAGGACCATCATGCAGTATCCTTGTTCATAACTTCTGCAAGTACTGCCAAACAGTAATAACGTAATTAGTAGGGAAAATACTATCCAATTATCAATACTCAAAATGGAAAAAAAAACAGGGGGAACCACCTCCTCCTGTGTTGGTGGGGTGGGCACGGAGATGAGGGGCTGGCCGAGGGGTGGTGCCCCAGGCCGAGTCACACAACACTGTATCTCTTCAGAGAACCAAAGCATGTCTGGTCTTAGGGCAGGGTGGGCACCAGCTCGGGGAAGACTTTCAAGGGCTACTCCGAGCTAGTGTGATGGCAGAAGTCTCCTTTTAAAATTAAATGGGCTTGCGGGAGCGGGTGTGTTTAACAACAATAGGATGCTGGCACCATATTGAGATAATTACCTCCCCGCTGCGACGTGGAACGGGGGGTTTTCATTAGAATAGACCACTGATGCTTTCATCAGCACCCCATTCCAGTGATTAACTCCCTGCTCAGGCATGGTAGTGGGGAAATAATCATCTTAATAGGGTACCACAGCACCCTATCGTTGTTAAATGCGTCCGCTCCAGTGAGCACATTTAATTTGAAAAGGACGCCTTCTCCCACCACCAAAAAGTAACATTTGGCACCTCCAACCCCCCCCTCCAAATTGGCCAGGGGCGTGGGTAGGGAAGATGACAAATTGTTCTTTTTCTGCCCTGGGCGCTGCTGCCACTAAGGCCGACACTGATCCCAAGCCTGTTCATTTGCAGATGCAGTGCCCATTTCCTAGGCTGCCAATTATGGTGTTATCCAATACTGCCAAATGGCAATGCATTGATTTTAAGGGTCTGCATAATTCCAAGTCATGCAGACCCATGCGTTATTCCCCATTTTAGAGTCCCGTAGGACTCCTTTGGATTTTTTATTACCGCACATATTGAAATTACCTCACACCAAGTGCTTTTGTGTAGACGTAATTACCTACGCTCAAAAACAGGCGTTAAAGAAGTGTTTCGGTAACAAAGCTCGTAGTATGGCGGTGTGGTAAAACACCCGGGCCTCATTCATGGAATTTTTAGCACAGTGCAAATTGACTTTGCACCGGTGCAAAGTCACTTTGCACTGCAAAAATACACTTTGTACCACGCTAACAATTCCATGATCCCGGCCCCAAGTATTCTAAATTACTGGACGCTTTTCCACTAACACCAAACTAATAATCAGGTCCTTTGTGTCAGTCTGTATTAGTTTTGTGTGCAGGGCTGAATAATTTAGGGCACATTTGTGTTTTGTAGCTGGGTATTGACGAACCCAGTCTAAAATGGAAAGCACTTTGTTATGAAAGCTCCTTGCGTAAGCACTAACTCCAAACCGTTATTAACTTTCCAGCATGTTTTTTCTGGAGGGTGAAAATGTGAGAGCTACGTGCGTTTTACATCACTTATGCCTGGCTGCCAGAAAACTCCCGAAATAGAAAATGAGTCCCATTGAGAGAACAATTTCTTCTGACTCACCTCACTTCTAAAACGTAGAGTTTGGAGCCAATCAATGGAAGGGGGATTGTTGTGGAAGGCAAAGGCAATTTCAGATGGTTTTCTGCAGTGATCTCTTTGTAATGACATTCACTCACAGGAAGCTTTAAAGGAAAAGGTGCTGTAGCCTTCCAACACGCATCCGTCTTGCGTACTATTTTGTATGTCCCCCCCCAGGAGTATAGCAGTACACATATACTGCCCTACATTATTATTGCTGTAGAATATTAGTGTGATGAATACATATCATATATACATCACTAAACAATTATTAATAGTAATAAACGAACAACCAATCTAATGCATTTGTTAAAAGAGAACGGTGGAAATCTGCATTGTGCAAAATGCAAACTTCAAATGTCCCCCATAAACGTCTGCTGTTCACTCATCGTAAACTTGCGCTGCGGGCTGGAGGTGCATCAAGCACAAGTGATACTTTGCCACACTTTCATGAATGTGAAATCAGCATGCATGCATGCCTGTGAAATTACATGCACATTGGCTTCAGGCTCCGCCGCAGGTGTCTTGGTGGGGTCCTGCTGTCGTAAGCTTGCTCCACGCTTTCACAGACACAGCACAAATTAGCACGCATACCTCACAGAGCTTGTCAACTGTTATGCTTTTCAAAATGTCTACCCTTCACAAAGGCATACAAACTGAACAAAGTGCATCAATGCTTATAATGCGCATGAGTGGGGAGTAGTGGGGGCACTTTCAACACATGCAGGGCCAATTCATGGAAATGTGCGCAGAAATCCCACAAAGGCCATGTGGCGAGAAGGACACTGGGCGCAGAAAAAACAGATGAGGAACTCCCACATGCAGAGCCATATCAGCCATGGAAACAGACCTTTGCACTCCTCGTGCGTGATACAATACACTCCCGAAAACCCACCTGCTTAGCCCCACAAGCAGGCCAGCACCCCTTGTCTATTCCCAGCACCCCCTCAACATAAGTACCACATATCGTAAAAGTTGACATTAGCTGGTAAATCTGCATGCGAACCGTCGCAAACCACTCCTGTACGCCGATACAATGCATACGCTCACCCCTTAAGTCTGATCGGAACCCCTACTGTATGCAAGCACCCCATAATCCGACTTGCGATCTTATGTTATGTTACTTTGCATTTATATAGCGCCTTATGTACCATTGGTATGGTCTGAAGGCGCTGGTAGGTTGAAGGCCCTTGGGAACCGAAGTTCATGTCAGTAGAGAGAGTAGAGAGAGTCAAAGGTGAGTGTGAGCACCGGATATGTGTGCAGCTGGTGTGGCATTCGTGTAATAGCTGCTTCTTAGCGATAGGTGTGGTGGTTGAGAGAGCAAGAGTATGTGTTTGTTCTGGCAGGATTTATCCAGACCAATTGTGGTTGCGTTAGGCCTGAGGAGAACGCCTGGATGGGGGCGGGGGGGTGTAACCAGCAGTGTTTAGTTAGATTGATGGGGAGTATGAGGCAGATGTTGGCATGAGAACAGCTATACCATATGGTGTCATGGTATCTCTGTGTTCTAGTTAAATGGTGGTGTAAAGAAGAGAGTAAGCGCAGTGATGTGATATGGTGGGTTACATGCTCTTTCAAACGTTCTATGCATTCCAAACCATTCCATGTAAGTCGCGCAATTCTATGCGCTCCAATCCGTTCCATGCACTCCAGTCCACTCCATGCACACCAGTCCACTCCATGCACTCCAGTCCACTCCACGCACTCCAGTCTGTTCCACGCACTTGAATCCGTTCCATGTAATCTGATCCTTTCCGTGTATTTCTAAGTTGTTTTATGCATTCAATCCACGTATTTCACCCATCTACATACTTCCCCGTATATTTCACATATTACACCAGTACCTTCCACATACTTCATCCGACTTACCCTCATGCAGCGATTCCACATGCAAGTGCAAGTGTCTGTACGCCTGCCTTCGGTGGCCAATTCCCTGCCGAAAGGCCGCGTGCCCGAATCCATGAATATGTCTCGGGCTGAGCAATTGTGGGTGTGTGATGGACTGACTGCGGGCCGTCCCTAGTAATGCCCACTTGTTCGCATGTTCTTCCCCATTTTCAGTGTTCCTCCCTGTAAGTAATCCCCATTTTCCATGTTCCGCCCTGTAAGGAAACAAAGTGGCAACAGCAAAGACGGACATACGTGATCACAGTTCAAGGGTGTTCAAGGGTGTTTATTAAACTGTATGAGTGGGTGATAAAAATGCCTAATCTAAACCTAATCTATGACCATCAAATAATAATAAGGCAGTCCTAGTGGTGTCTTGTCAAATAAAAAGGGCCTATGCAAAAAAACCTATTGCCAATCCTTACTGCTAAATTACAGAATACTGTTGGATAATGTTCACCAGAAAAGAAAGAAGTGTTTACCAAATAATAAGTCAGGATGGTCTGGCTGGGGTCTCCCTTCCCCACGTTTTTAGCACAGCACACTCCTGGGCCTTGCCAGCACAGGGTTACAGTTCCTTTCAGTGATATCAGGACCTTCAGTGCTCAAGTCTCTTTTCTATAAAGTCTCTTGTTTTAGGAGGCCTGATGGACCATAAACAACAAACAAAGTATCTTCAATAAATCTTCACTTTGGGTGATTACTCTTCACCTGTGGATCCCCCTCAGCCATGCTCCAATCGTTCTCTCAACAGTCTGGTTCACTACGGCCTTTCACTTCTAATGTAACATTCAAAAGTCTCAATGGGCCTCATTACGAGTTTGGAGGTAGCCATGCTGTTTTTAGCGGCATGGCAACCCCCAAACTAGTGTCTGGGTCCCGCAAAATGGGAATTACTGGCCCATTCTGACCTTTGCGTGCCCAGTAATTCCCATTTGCGGGACCCAGACCCAATACATCCCCATTCCCATTTAAGCCCCCATAGCGTTCAATGGGAATGGGGAGGATGCTAACAACGGACCCGTTAATGACAAGTCCGTTGTTAGCATCCTGTTCTGCTAGCGGGTGCCGCTCTGCATGTCTGGTCTGGCCAGGCATACAGAGCGGGACCCGCTGCAGAACTTGTAATGTGGCGGCCCGGTATGAACGGTGCCGGTCCCTCACCGGCACCGTTCATACCTTGGCCGCCACAGTCGTAATGAGGCCCAATGTCTTTTTAAACACTTATTCACTGGGAACATCCCTCAGCCGTGTTCACACTTATTGCCACAATGTTCACGGGTAAACATCTGTTTACCCCCAATTTGCAGGCATCCCTCAGTCGGATCACATTTGCCAATTTTACAGTTCACTCTGTTTTTCTCAACATGTCAAAGACTTTCGAGTGTACGAGGGGTTTTTCTCGACCCTCATATTACCACTTTGTCACCTTCTGTCAGCCTCTCCTAAGGCCTCTTGGTTCTCATAGTTTCAACAAAACAAAGCAAAAAGGTTTCAGTCAGAGTTCTTTGAATGAGGGCCCCTGCAGCTCAGGACTACTCTGCCACTGGACATTTACTGGGGTTTCTTTTAAAGTTCAATCAGACAAGTTCTTTGTTAGACAATGTTGCCGTCTGCAATCTTGGGCCCAGACCAGTCCGGTTTCCTATCAGGCCACCCCGACTGACAGGCTATTATGAACTGTTGGAGTTTCTTGTCTCTGGAGTCAAGGACAGCAGCACAGTGGCAAGCGCTACTCCCCACTTTGGCTATCAGCACGGGAAGGCCCCTTTGCCATTCACACCTGACACACCACATGCCAGCTGGACTTCCCGTTCTTATGATTTCCCTTTCGAAGGCTTTGTGGGTCAGATTTTAAAAGGGCACGGGTAGTTCTCTGCTCATTGTGCCTTTCACTGTGTAACAAAGTTTTTGTGTCAGGAAAGTGGGGAGCAGAGCATCTGAATGGCCTACGTCGTAGGATGCGGAAAAGGTGTTACAAGAAAGGGGGTACCGTGTCTCACCCATCAGTGTCCGACTTCTACTCCCCGAGGATCCCCATCCAGGTGATCCTCCTGCACTAGTCCACCCCTAGGAACTAGATCCAATAGTGATGGCTGGGTCCTGGCCACCTGGCTGACAGATCCCCGGGGACTAGCAGGTGAGACACCTTCAGGTTTCTCACAGCCCCCTACTGTGCCATCTGTGCAGGCCTTGCCCACACTCTGTGTGGTGTCACGTGCAATCTGCTTGACGCCTCACAGAGACATGCCAAGCCTGCGCAAACTCCATGCAAGTCCTGGAAAAGTAATGTGCATTCGATTCCATGAATCGACAAATGCGAATTTGCGGGAACCCTATTTCTGGCTCAAATAATTCTATGAATCAGGCCCACAGTGTTGGTAATTAGCCTTGGTATTTCTTTGACATACACTGCGTCTGATCACAGAAGGTACAGCTGAGACAGGCTAATGATTTGTAATTTTATTTTTGATAAATGTATAAAATGAATGTGCAACAGTAAAATAAAACATAGGACACACAGCACTCAACAGATCCTTGCCCTTGACAGCAGTCCATGCCAGGGCCATCATTAACAAATCCTGATTCCCCAAAAAAGGGAACCTTTGAAAAGTGATCCATGAACATTCATGGATGACTATGAGCTCCTAAATCCACAAGAACATACTCAGTCGGACCTGCAAACCCATCACCCACTATAAATGTATTTCTAATTAGGTCCTCGCTCTAGAGATTATTTTATTTTGAAATTTCACTTTCAATAACGAAATATATTCTATTACTAGCAAGAGGGTGACCGGTGCTAGGAAAAGAAAAAGATATGCACCAGTTGTAGGTCGGAGTTGTGCAGACCCTGGCACAGCAGTGACTGTTCAGGTCAATTCGGGTGATGACAACTTTCTGTGTCATGCCTGGGCTCCTGCAGAAACCTGTTCACACACATCACAGTGAACGTTTGAAGAGATAGCACACTTGGCACTACCTTAATTTGTTATGATTCACAGTTTGTACGAATATTTTCATGCAGGAATACCTGCAAAATATTATGTCATCAATGTATGTATCAATCTCTGTCCATGTATTTGTCATGAGGTGCAAACACTGACAGAATAGAGAACCTTAAATATAAGGATTGGTTTTCACAATCTGCTCTGTCATCACAATTACATCTAAATTGGATTCTGTTCCCAATTTTCCCACGGGGTTCACCATGACCTGCACAGCTTTGACTAATGATGCAGGGGACATATGCAGTTCTCGATACAGGGACATATGCAGTTCTCGATACATGGACATATGCAGTTCTCGATAGAACCTGGAAAGGGCCTGTGTAGTCGCCGGCGGAGTAGATAATAGTCAAGTTTATGAAAAGGGGATATTATTTGGCCTAGACAAAAAAGGAGAATTATTGCTTTGGTGTAATTTTAGCATGGCACCGATTCCTAGGGAGAATAGAGGGGTTAGAACAGCATGAGAAGTTTGTGATAAACAGATACATATTGAAAAGATATCCACCATATTTAGGGGCCCATGGGACATCTATCCTTATGGGAGTGAGGGTGTAGGAGTAGAAATGATGTCTGATAGAAACAGAGCCCATTCACCCTCTGTTTTGGACAACAATGGTTACTCTGAGGTGTAAATATCAGTATATAGTGCACAAATATCAATGACTGCATATGATCGCGATAACATACATGGAAATACTGATGTGGGAGTTGGATCATATGGATCAGACGGTAAATATTACATCACAGTCTACCACCTAGCAGTGCTGAAAGCCGTCCAAACTCTCGGTTCTAGACTGGTAGGGACACTGCTATGGGGTGTGACACCTGGAGCAGGGGTAGAAATAATACACTTTCACAAAGAAGGAATAGAACATTGATTGTGATTATTGATTGTACAGGTGCTCCAATGCCTTCATTAAGACCCCAACGTTGTTCCTAGCTTCAACAATATTGAATTAAGAGAATTTCTATAGATTGCTCAGTCGCTGCAAGGGAAATGAATAAGGTTTCATTGTTTGGGTGCACATTAGATGAAGTAGCAATTGAATAACCTCATCTTTGAATCATCAGTCCTAGTATGAGCATAGGTGGAAAGGAGCTTAGAATCGTTTTGGGTCTCTGCTGAAGATGTTTGTAGAATTAATATATTTCAGTTTCTTTTGATCAGCAGTTTTCCACTACAGACAAATGATGCATTATAATAAAATAATGAGATTTTACATATCAAATAAAGAGTCACACCCAGGACTATCAAAAATTCAGTATGTTCAGTAGTGATTGTTTTCTGTAGTCACAACAATCCCTTCTTGGTCCCCTTTATTAGCTTCTCACTAAAACCCCTCGGATTTGCATGGATGACTGAGACCAAGGTTATGTGACTAATATGCCTCCTATCTTTTAAACAATCATACCAATTATTTCCTCACTTAGCATCCACATTCTGTAGCATTAGTGAGTGTATGTCAGGATTACCCGAGTGCTGAGTACCCTTCTACTCCTATGGGTCCGGCAGAGACCTTTAAGAGTATGTTATCCGAAGGACAGAGCGCCAAGATCTGATAGACTAGAATAATTTGGGTCTGGTTAGCTTCTGATGTAAGGGAGTGTGATAGGGCTAAAGAGGAGAACTTAGTCATAGCTCATTTAATGTTCATGTGGTGACAGTTGGGCCTGCGTTGGCTGTGTCAGTCTCTCTCTATCTCTCTCCCTCTATTCCTTTTTCTCTCTCTCTCTCTCTCTCTCTCTCTCTCTCTCGCTCTCTCTCTATCTTGCTCTCTCTTTGTCTCTTTCTCCATCTCTCATCTCTCTCTGGTTTTCTCTCCCTCTCATCATCATAATTTGTTTACTTTTTCAGTGAAATACATGCAATATAATCTATTACAAAAATGACCATAAAATATTAAGAAAAGAGATACTTAAACTACTGAGTGTCTCCAGAGCCCTGGTCCCCCAGAAGTTCACTTTCTCTAAAGCCCTTGTTCTCTCCATGCTGGACTATTGCAACAGCCTCTTCCTCAACCTCCCTTCTTCTGCCCTGCGCCCCTGCAACTCATCCAGAACAGAATCACAAGACTTATTCTTGGCCTCAAGTCCAGGAACTGCACCTAACCAGCGCTGAAATCCCTCTACTGGCTCCCCGTGGCAGCAAGGATCAAATTCAAGACCCTTTGCATTATCCACAAGGCTTTCTGGCACCTGGGACCCACCTACCTTCAATGCTGGCTACCTAAATACTGTCCCTCATGAGCCCTCCACTCATCTGCCTCCAACCTTCTGCTAGTGAGTCGGTTCTCCAAGCAGATATTTGGAGGGAGATCCTTTTTCTCAGCAGGTGCCTCCCTCTGGAATAGCCTCACTGCCTCCTTAGGTCTTGTGTCAGATCTCCTGAAATTCCAGAAACTCCTCAAGAGCTTCCCCTCCTCCTTTTCCTTCTCTCTCCCTCTACCCTGCTAACCTAGTTCTCTGGCCTTTCCCTCTCTCCCTCCTATTCCTTACAGGATGCTGACTGGCCGCCTGGTGTACCTCAGAATCTCACACTTGCCACAGGGCCCTACTCCCCACTCACTGAGATGTTAACCCAAGAGAGTGGCTCTCTCTGCACGTACCTCAGTCTCAACCAACTGGGTGCACCTGACCCTCCCCTCCCTCTGACCCTCTGTGCACTTGCTCGATCCGTTTGCACCACGCCAGAAGATCATCTGTCTGTTTCTCCCATGTCTTCACCCCTAATTGTTATGTTAAAATTGCAGAATCGCTGTCAGGCCTATTTGCTATACCCCGTATTTAATGCACTTACTCTGCCTGTGCAGACTACTATCGTCACAGATCGTCAAGGGCTCTGAGTGACTTGTTGTATTTTCCCAGTGTTCCCACCCTCCTTAAGCGCTTTGACACACTTGCGTGTGTGTAGGCGCTATATAAATAAACAATACTATACCAAAGGGCTAATCTGTACTCCCAGACATCAGGAATCATTGTAGCAAAATCCACCATGAATATATCAATATAATACTCCCATGGATTCACCAAGGTTGATTTATGTTGATTAATGTTTTCCTATTACAATTTCGACCAGCCACTACCTGACATGGTTGGCCAATGAAGTCAATGACTACCCTGTCTTTCACATTTAAATAGACTAGCAGAATCTTACTTTTAATGGTCATTTTGAAAACACTGCCAGCCTAAGTAACTGCCCAAGTAACTGCTCCTACCCAAGTAGACTGAGAAGAAACCTTTCAGCTTTGAATGGTTCGAACAACTATCTTACTAATAGTTTCTAGGATCCATTTCCTTCCAAGTATCTTGAACAATGGATAAAAAGAAAAAATATTATACGGATTTCTCAATATTCTCCAGACAGGTAGTAGTTTTAATTTGCATCTACCACATCAAACCACATCAAACCATTTTACAAGGTTTGTCCTTAGGGGCAGTTGGTCAAAACATAGGGCTTCATTACGAGTCAGGCGGAATGGGTTAACGGGGTCCGCTAATGGATGCGGACCCATTATTCCCATTCCGCCTGATTACGAGGTCCCCTCGTGGGACCCGGCAAGGATGCCTGGTAAAACCAGGCGTCATTACCGGGTCCCGCAAGGGGACCAGGGAGCTAACAACGGGCCGGTCGTTGTTAACTCCCTGCACTCATTCCCATTGAGCCCTATGGGGGCTCGGATGGGAATGGGGAAGGCCCGGGCCCGGGTTCCCTGAGGGAGGAATTACCGGGCCCTCCTAACTCGGAATGGCCCGGTAATTCCCCATTCAGGGAACCCGGACCCGGTTTTGGAGGCAGCCATGCCGCCAATAGCGGCATGGCTACTGCCAAAGCCGTAATGAGGCCCATAGTCTCTCAAAGCTTCTATGATGGCAAAATAAATACGGCCCAAGTAAGTCCTCAGTGAATGAAATTCAATGAAATGAAGACACTTGTAAAATGTAGATGTATCCACTTTACTGTATCAATGTTAATCGACTCTCATTGTCAGTTCAGCTTTATTTCGATATAGAATAACATAAAAGCAATAACATCAACAATACATCTTCAATATGCTAAAACATGATTAAATACAAGCACCTATGCCCTACAAATACTATGATAACAATGAATCTAAAAATAGTATTATTAAAACTGTCCACCTTAATCAACACTGTTGCAGTTTGTGCATCAGTCACAATTTATGCAAACTGGACCATTACAAATGAGATGCAATACATTAAAAATCCCATTTCAAAACACTTTGCATATAAAAAGAAGGTTACAGATTAAAGTGCAATGTTGCTCCTGGCTAATGTCACAGATTAAAGAACAATTGTGCTCCTGACTAATGTCACATGTCCACAAAATCTTCAATACGAACACATACGATAATTTCTATATTTTTAACCTCAAAACGCAATCCTGTATTGTAAATCAATGTACGTCTGTGACCAGTTTGCGCTGGCTCCTATGCCACGCACCATATTAAATATTTAGTGGTACAGTAGACCGCAAACACGTCAGTGGAACAACAACATAACAACAAAGCTTCGGGAGAGGTTCTGACCTGAGCTTTCCGCAAAAAGGGTATGAAGAATCTTTTCCTGAGATCCAAGTAGGCTGGGCAAATTAAGAAAAAATGCACAATATGATATGACATGATATGGCAGTCATAACGCGCCTATACACAAGTGTTTCAAGGCGTGACGAGGCAAGGGAGGGGGAAGAGAGGGGAGACAGAGACAACAATCCTACTAGGCCAGGTGTCACTCAGACCGCGCAAGTGCATGGGTAGAGGGGGAGGGGAAAGTGCAGTACATGGGAAAAAGAATAAATAACAATAAGTAGAAAACGGCCTGTTGGTGGCAAGTGCAAGGATAAGTGCAGGCATCAGGTGGAGGTGGGACTGTTAGGGATGCAGAAAACATTCCCACGTGTGGGGGTTGCCAGGAAGGCACTGCAGAGGTGCGACTTGCGGGGGACGAGTACCTGGGCCCGAGATCAGAGGGGGGCCAGGTAACCAGTGCACAATCAGTTTCAGCCAGGAAATCCGCAGGGGAGAGGAGGAGAAAAACCAGAAGCAAAGAGAAAGGTTTTGAGGTGCTTCCGGAACTAGAGATGATTCTCCTCAAGTTTCAGGGAGGCTGTTCCAGAGGGAGGCCCCAGCCGAAGAAAGAGATCTACCACCAACTCATTGCTTGGAGAAGCGACTAACCCTGAGGGAGTTGGAGACAGATGAGCGAAGAGCTCGAGAAGGAAGATATTTAGGCAGAGAGAGTTGCAATAGTCCAGCCTAGAGAGAACCTCAGCTCTGGAGACAGTGAGCTTCTGGGGGAAGGAGAGGAAAGGTAGAATACCTCTGAGGAGGTGCAGATGGTAGTGTGACTTCTTACTCCCTGCCCCTGGAGTAGAGTGATTCACCTCACTACCGAGTGTCCGTGGGGGGCTTATAACTTGCTCAATGTCCACGTTCGGCTCAGCCAGTGGAAGAAATCTGTTCATTGTCACAATCACCAGTGGGTACGAGATGCTTTCTTGGGGCACATCCTGAATGGTTTGGGTGGATCCTGCTCCCCCTTGTTCATCCACCCCATCTGTGAGCGCATTTACCCTGGAGTCACTAATTTGGGGGCACTTAATTCCTCAGGAATGTTTAGGATTTACCACCTTGTTGCACAGCTGAATTGGGTACTTCATACCTCAGAAGGATTTCCCCAACTTCAGCTAGTACTGGGAGTGGGACTTTTGACCTGCTTAGGTTTGCCAGTGCCAGTTTCAGCATGTCTTCGATGCAGGCCTTGGCGTGGGAGGCAATTTTTCCAGGTTTGTTGTGTTGTGCTACTGCCTCAATTTCAGACGGGGCGGTACTTATTCCCTCACTGTCACTCTCTGTTACACAATTCAATAGTGTAAGCCTCTTCCCCTCGCTTTTTCCCATTGGGAACATCAGGGGTTTGTACCTTCTGGGGCTCAATATCATGGAGTAGGCTTGCAATATCGCTAACCATTGCATTCGCCTCATCTATCTGATTAGTAAAGGTAGCTAGCTGCCTGTGTTAAGTTTTTTGCTGGCTTTGCCATTGGGAGCAAATTTTAACACTTTTCCTTTTCGACATGATTTCACAATATTGATAAATAGTGTTGCAGTGTTAATGCAGATAACTCACAAACTGCAGTGCATTCAAATAAGCGTGAATATGAGATATAAAATACAAATATAGGAAATATCCAATGAATCGGTGCAGTCAAATACAGCATTACGATCAAAAAAACTAAAAACGTGGCTGGTGCAGTTCAAAAGCTGAACTGCTCTTATAAAACTAAGACCAAACTCTCCAGGGTGCCTGGATTGATCTGCATTAACAACACCCAAGCTGCTTAAAAGAGGATCTAAAGCCTGTGCGAGTGGGCAGGATGAGTCAATCAATCAGTCAATTCTCTGACCGGGTAGAAATGGAGCATGCTGGCAAGCGAAAAGAAGACACTGGGGCAGCTAAAACAAGTTGCAGCACAGATTGGGTCACAAAGACATCAGAGTCAAGTCCAGACACACGCACAGGGAATTGTACAGAAGTGCTGGATTCCTCATAGCAGCAGGATCCAAGATCCAAGTTGCAGTCCCCTGAGCTTGATTGACACTCCAGTAGGGACAGCAGGACCCAGCACTAGTCATGCAAGCCGACAGAACAATAAACACGCCTCCTCACGTTCACCCGTCAGACGATGATGAACCTCCTCGCCAAAAGCTGATCAATTAACTGCAGACAAATGAAAAGCGAGCGATGTTAGGTGTTGAATTGTAGCCCGGGATACAGAAATAAATTGCGGAAAGGATGCCTGGTTTTACCAGGCATCCTTACAGGGTCCCGCAAAGGGAACCTCATAATCGGCACTCCCGTAATGAAGGGTGCCGGTCCCGTACCGGCACCCTTCATTACGGGAGCACCACCCTTGTAATGAGGCCCATAATCATAATTACAGTAACCATAATATCCTGTACTTTTGGGCATCGGGTCCTGAGGTTAACCCCTCTGGCCCATGCCACCTTACTTGTCCCACAATAGAGTTTGATCACCATGACCTGTTTTCTTTTCTCTTTCTTCCTGCCCTTTTTCTAGGGTGGGAGGGTTCTGGGAAAAAGAAGAGACTCTGCGTTTGCAGAGAACTCTGTTGTTTGGGCACCCGTGCAGGGACCCAAACTGGATCGCTTGGGTCCTCGTGCAGGGACCACAAGCTAATTCTGGGTTTTTGCTGCAAAAGCAGCTCCTTATATTAGACCCAGGGCTGCCCCTGGGTCTTTGTTGTGCCTGTGTGGGGGGCTGGGTGCCGTCCCCTGGCCGGCTGATACCGACGGCATAGTGCACCTTGTGGTGCCTGATCCTACTCTGTCTCCTGCCCCTTCTTCCTGACAAATGTGCTTAGCACCCCTTGGGGAGGAAGGGTGAGGTGTTGTGTCGGGGGAAATTCTGCCGGAGTCGGCTGGGCCGTCTGCGGACCTCCGGGCAGGGATGCCCCAACTCCTCCCGCGTATCACAAAAATGAGTATGAGACGCACACAAGAAGCAAGGTGGTTCTGCTGTTTATTATACAAACGGCAGGGATGGGTCAAGGAGCGTACGCGTCCGTCCTGACACACACATAATCGTGGGCTCGAAGGCCCTTTTTACCTTGGTATGACGCGCTACTTGCGTCACCTTGAAAAGTTATCAAAAAACCTATCTCCACTCTGGATTGGTTACTTGAGTGGTAGGGTTAGTATAGCATACATATAGAGAAGGGTGTTAGTGGCTGAGGGTCAGTCAGGTGGTATACCTGGGTTGTCCCTGCAATTAGATACATGAGAATTGTTACATGAAGACCCCTGAGGATTGGTCAATGTTAATGGCGTCAGTGATAAGAGCCCCATGTTCTGATTGGTGCATTCACGAGCCTCCAAGCCGGGGACCATTGCCGTTCCCAGCTCGCGGTGTACCTGTCATTTGCAACAATGTTTCACTATGGGTACGTGCAGACAATGCAAGGACTTATTCATGGACTGTAAGGCCGACTACTCCCACTGTCGCAGATGTCCATTGAGTCTTTTATTTGTATCTGCTTGTGTCTCGTAACGAGAGATCCAGGCGCCTCCATTCTCCTAGCCTTGGCATCCGTTCAGGTGTGGCTTGGTCACGTGAGGCGGGACCGTGTTTGAGGCCGAATTCTGCACAATTAACATTGTTTTTCCCACTGTGTGCCTTGTTTAATTTGCAGGTGCGACCTTGACATTGGTGTGCGGCGTGTGAGATTGCAACATTGTGGCTTGGCTGTCTGCCTTTCGCCGAGCTCATTCTGCAGGATCAGCAACCGACTCTTGTTCATTTTAATGTTCATGGAAGCTCTTGCTTGCGGCCTACTTGAATCAAGTGCATAAATGGAGTCGTTGAGTGCACAGGCGCTTTAGGTTATAGGGTTTATGTGGAGCGTAAGCAAGCCATTTAGATAAGTTCATCGTGCGTCTTGCGTTTCTGCATCTTAAAAGCCTATGTGAAAAATAATAAAGATGCACGTCCGTGGATGTGTCCGTCACCTACGTCATAGCGCTGAGTATATTCTTCGTGTAGGTTGGTGTAGGAGTGTCCAGTGTGCATGGTCGTACAGGTGTGACCGTTGGCTAGGTCGTCATGGCATCTCTAACGGTGTGTTGGTTTAGTCGAGTTGATCCATGTTGCAGGTGCCGGCCTGGGTAGGGCGAGCTGCTGGGCAGGTAGGGCAGGTGGGTGGGCACATCCGTAGGTTCCTGTACCAAGGTATTTGGTCGTCTGGTAGATGGGCAAACTCATCTCGTGGCGGGTGTCTAGGCCGTGATCCTCTAGGCCAAGGGCGAGAGGGGATTGGCGGGAGCCTGTTGTTCCATTCTCCCACTTCAGTCCCCCCTCTGGTCGACTTGTCGACCACAAACATATCCTTTTCTTTATCTCCTCTCACTCTCCATATTTTAGTTATTCCTCCCAAATGTCCATAGTGGTTGACATGGTCTTCAAATGACCAATACATGTATGCACAGGTCCCTCCAGGAGTGCAGTATACACATTTCCCTATGTAGCTCCTTGGGTTTCTTGGGTTTTCGAGCTTCACAGATGGTGGGTCCAGGTGGTTGGTGGTGATCTGGTTGCGCAACTTCTCTCTCTCTTGTATTATCATGCCTGTGTGTTGGCCTTCATCTGCTGGCATCAAGGGGTGCATACCGGCCATTTCAATCATTTCATCTGTGGTGCGTGCCTTCCGGGCTTTCCAAAATCTTATTATGATCAGTGTAGCTCCAGCCAAAATAGTACATCCAACTATAATCTTCAGTCCATCTGACAGCCATGATGGCATCCATGACCATAATATTGAAAACCAGCTTCCATCCTTTGTTACACCTTTACTTTCATCCATCATTTTAGAATGCATCTGGGCCAATTGTGAAACTGCTTCTGTCAGTGTACCGTTGTCAGCATCATTGGCAGGGATGAATGTGCAGCATGATTGTCCTATCTTTGCGCAAACCCCTCCTTCCATTGCTGTGAGGAGGTCCAGTACATATCTGTTCTGAAGTGCCACCATTCTTACTGCGCGCAGTTCCTCTTTTATGGCGTTAAATCCATTCACTGTAGAGTTGATGGTCATCATTAGTTCCCATCTAGTTATCTGGAGCCATTTTGCATTTGCGTAAGCCTGTAATCCCGGATGTATTATCGAGGAGAAGAACATTGCTGCTCTGCTAAACAGTCTATGTTCTGGCGGAATTGAGGTGAGTGCTGTTTCTGATCTACCCCATAGGTAATTTCCCATCAGAGGTTCTCCTTGTCTTTTCTTTCTATTCAGGACAGTATTATTGCTGTTGGTTTTGTTCTCTGGCTCCTTCTGAGGTTGCACAGGCCTCTTCTTCCTCTCGTTCCCTTCATCCATTTTGGGGAAATTGGCCATATTCACGTGTTTCTGGGGTACCACTAGTGACGGTACATTAACGTGCAATATTGTACATATACCATTCCACAAGGGGGGCAGTGTGTGGTATGCTTTGTCTCCGCAGGCCCAGTAGTGGTCCATTATCACTGCTGTTCCTGCTCCCCCCTCAGGTAACTCCATCACGCTTGCACAGTTGATGTTATATCCTACGTCCACCTCTCCTTTATGTTGGTAGCATACCTTAGGCGTAGTTAGTGGCAGTATTATTATTGGGTCTTCATCCTTCTCTATCCACGTGAGCATGGGTACGTACTTGATCCAAGTCGTCCAACATCTGTGGTTGTGTCCATCGATAGTTGAAATAGTTTCTTTTGTTATCATGTTGCTGCCAACCACTCCTATCTCCCATTTGTTGTCCAAGTACACCTTCCCTGTTATCGTCACCAGTGGCCTCTCCCAACATCCTGTTTTACCAGCAACTTCAGTGGCATACCAATCACATGGTAGGTACTGTAGTGTTACCTTTTTTGTTTCTCCTTTTTCAGGACCACTCGTCATGTATCTGAAGGCTTCGGTATGTAAACTTTTCTTGTGGTAACTTAAATAAGTCTTGAGGAAGTTGTTTTCATATGGGTATGTGTCTCGTGTTTTCCACACCAGTTGCACCACTGTCCCTTGAAATCTTCCCTTCGTTTGGAACAGTGCCAGGTATATTATGCATCGTGCTGTTTTTTCATCTATTTCCGTGGCAACAAAAGTTGGAGAAGCGCTCATGGCATATGGAATTAATGAGCAAACGTAGCAGCTGTCTTCTGTTGTCTGCTTACCTATGTGGGTCATGTGTTGATACCACATGTTGTTTGAGATGTGTGCTGAATCTTGTATGTAGTTGTCAATACCTTTATTATCTGAGTATGTGCTGCGTTTAACTCTAATATCTTTGCGTGGGATTATACTAATACCACCTGACGTAACACCTGTTGCAGCTGGGGGTGGAGGTATGTTAGGTTTGGGTACAGCAACAATATTCATAGCATAGCTGTACTGCCATACAGAGGCAGCCAAGAACCCGGTGATCATCAAAATCCCTATCAATTTTATTACAAATGCTAATTTCACCGGCATTTTGCTCTTACCTTGCTGCAGTCCGGCAGCTTATTCTTGCGACGTTAAAGTTGCCCGCCTGAAAATTCTCAATATGCTTGTTATCAGTGTTAGTGGTTGTTTATTTTTAAGCCCTCCCTATCAGATAGTCATTCAGTGCCCAGGCGAAGAGCTGTTCCCATGCCACTCTAAGTGATCTATCTCTTAGGGCAGGCAAGTATGGGTGGAGGTGGGGCATTGAATATTCTATGGCCAAGAGGAATGCTGTGTAGTAGATACGTACCCTTCTTTTGTTCAGGTACGTTGGCCTTCTTACTTCATATACAAATTGGTGTGACAATTCTTCTGGGTAGTTATCGTCTGAGGGTACCATCTACTCCTGGGCAGTGAATTTGTTAGTTAACTTACTTTCTTAACAATACAATAATACGCAGTACCTGCATGTGCGAGAGAAAAGAAAAAGAGAACATTCAAGTGTTTACATGTGTATATGTGCAAAACAATGTCCTTCAGTTCGGTTGTTACTACAGTGGGTAGGGGGTTAATGGGCAGAGGGGCAGAGGGTTTGGGTCTTAGCTGGCAGAAGTCTCTTTACTCTTTGATCGTGTGACCATGGGGTGGGTGGGTCCAATAATTGTCTCTGGGGGATCTCGGGGTTGACAGGGTATGGGGACACTTAAGCTGTCAGAAATGGCAGAAGTCTCTTCCTCCGTTGGTGACGCTGTTGTTGTTCTTCCGATGGCCCTGTCGGTGGCGCTGGGGCGGGTCAGGAGTTTGTAGATCTTTACGTCATGTAGGTGATTCCAGGCACGTTTGTCCTGTAGCTTTACTGCTCTCGTTGATGTCTCCTCTACCAGATGGGGGCCAGTGAAACGTGGGCTGTTCCACTTCCTGTTGAAATTGCGGAGCAGCAGGTGGTCACCTTTAGCAATTTTACACAGTCTTTCCTTTTCCAGTTCTTTATCCGCGTCTTCTTGTTGATCGCTGTTAGACCCGCCCCGTGTGCGCTCGAGCTGTTGAGACACAAACACTACACTAGTAATCAAAGAAGACACATATTGGTACATTTCATCACCAAAAACCGTGGCAGTACTATCTTGGTCGGTGAATGCTCTTGATGTTGGGGTCAGAGGAAGGCGCATCTGGCGTCCGGTAACCACCTCGTGCGGGGTGAGGTGGTGGTCGGAGCCCGGTCTATTTCTTATTTCGAATAGGGCTAACGGAAGGCAATATAACCAACTCCTTTTTGTTGTTTGCTGTATTTTTGCAATTGCCTCCTTTAGTAGGCCATTCAGGCGTTCGCATACACCGTTGGCCTGGGGGTGGTATGCACATGCAAATTTATGCTTGATGCTCAATAAGAACGTGATGTGCTGGAACATTTCGTTTGCGAAATGCGAGCCATTGTCTGACCGCAGTACCTCGCACACCCCCCACCTGGGGAAGACCTCCCTCACTAGGAATTTAGCTGCTCTGAATGCATCTGGGTGGGAGCATGGCCCTGCTTCAATCCACCTCGAAAATGGGCATACTACTACAATCATATACCTGTTTCCTTGACATACGTTGATCATATCAACATAGTCAATATGGAGATGTCGGAAGGGTCCCTCTGGCTGGGGTATAGTACCTTTTATCACCTTCAGAGTGTGACCGGCCGTAAACTGTTGACATGTGAGACAGCTACTTATGAAATTTGACACATGGGAATTTAACTCGGGGCAAAACCAGTCTTCCCTAATTCATGCTGCAATTACTTCCTTGCCTGTATGGGCTGGGTGGTGTAGTTGGCTCAGGGAGGTATTCAATAGTGCCAGTGGTATTACAATTTTTCCAGTGTTACCCTGGCGCCATAGTGCGTCAGTTGGTGACATTGTGCATCCTCTTTTTACCCATATTTCTTTTTCTGCCATTGGTGCAGCCGCTTGTAGCTCCATTATCTGTGTGGCGGGGAGATGGGTGTACCCTTCTCTTATCAACATCTCCTTAGCCGTTCCCCTCCCTCTCCCTCTCTCTGACTCTGGGGGGTTCCATATCTCACCAAAGTACGCAGCATACTTCGCATGTGCGTCTGCCGCTGCATTCCCTCTTGAGACATGATCTTCTCCATTGGTATGTGCGGTACATTTGACCAAGGCTAATTCCTGGGGGTTGTTTATTACTTCAATTAGTTCAGCCAGTAAGAGAGCATGTTGCACTGGAGTGCCGTCAGCTCTTCTTAACCCTCTTCTTCTCCATTTTGACAGCCCTGAGTGGACAGCGGACGTAACATATGCGCTGTCATAATACATGGTCACTCGTTTATTAAAGCTTTCCTTCAACGCCAAGATCAGAGCAATTAGCTCTGCCGCTTGAGCAGAGTAATGCTGGGGTAATTGCACACATTTCATTGCCACACACACCGGTACCTCCATCATTTTCACCACCGCTGCCCCAGTCCTCTTTATCCCATCCTTTTGGTCAATTGTTGATGACCCATCAATGAACAGGAGCTCACCTCCCTCTAGTGCGTTTTCTTCAACTTTTCTAGCACATGAGTACATTTCAGTGGTTTGCGTACAATCGTGTGCATAATCTCCTTCCTCAATTACTTCTGCTAAAAACCTTGCAGGGTTGACCGTGCTACATCTAACAATTGATAGTTCAGCTCTGGATAATATTATCTCATAACCTGATGCCCTCTGCGTGGTTAGGGTGGACTTGGGTTTATTCAATATTGCAAATAGTGCATGTTCCACAAATAGTGTGGTTGGGCACCCCATGGTGATTGTTGACGCTTTTTCTACCGCAAAAGCAGCTGCGGCGAGACCTTGTTCGCAAGGGAAATGACCCAACATTACAGGATCTAAGTGGCCGCTGTAAAACGCTACTGGTTTGTAGCCCAGGCTTGTTTTTTGAGCCAACACTGCTTTCATTACTGCTGAGTCGCAATGTGAAAATATGAAAAATTGTCGCTCATAATCTGGGGTGGCCAATACTGGAGCAGTTGATATCGCATCTTTCAGTTCATCAAAAGCCTCTTTCATTTCCATTGTCCACCCCACCTGTTTCTCCCCTTTGTTAGCTTCTTTTAACCCCTCAAGCAGGGGTCCTATGAATGAGCTGTAATCAAATACCCATGCTCTACAGTAGTTGCACAGACCTAGAAACTGCTGTAGTTCCCTCACTGTTTGTGGCAATGGCGTTTTTGAAATGGCCTGTGCTCTTTGTGAGGCAATCTTTCTTCCATGTTGGGATATGAGCTGACCAATGTACAATACCTGTTCCTGACAGTACTGTAACTTTTCCATGTCTACCTTGTAACCTTTTTCAGCCAATATTGTCAGCATCTTTAATGAGTCCTCTCTGCATCTATTTTCGATTGTGCTGCAAATTATTATGTCGTCTACATACTGCAACACTGTGCTTCCTACTTCAATGTTACCCAAATCCATCTGTATTACTCTGTTGAATATTGAGGGTGACTCGCAGTATCCTTGTGGCAATCTAGTGTGTTTCCACTTTGTGTTTCTGTATGTGAAGCTTGTCAAATCTTGTGAGTCTGGCTGCAATGGTATTGAGAAAAAAGCATTTTTAAGGTCGATCACTGTAAATCGTGATGCCTCTGCTGGAATGCCACACAATATTGTGGCCGGATTTGCTGCTATGGGGTACTCTGCTTCCACTATGTTGTTCAAGGGCCTGAGGTCCTGTATGAAGCGCCAAGACCCCCCTTTAGCCTTGCGCACTGGGTATACAGCTGTGTTACATGGTGATTCTGATGGGACAGTATGCCATTATTTATGAGGGCCGTTATGGTTTCATATATGCCCTCATCTGCCTCTTTTGATAGTGGGTACTGTTTTACTCTGGGGAGTATTGCACCTTTTTTCAATTTTATCCTTACACCCCCTATACTTTTTATACATCCTACGTCATAGGGGCTAGTAGTCCATAGCGATGTGGGTACCTTTGTCATATCCTCCTCAAAGAAGGGAACTGGGGTGGATGCGGGTGCCTCAAGTGCCATTGCAATTTTTTGTGCCACTTGTTTATACGCCACTCTTAGCCATATCTCCACACTCATCATAAACACCATTTCACCTTCCTCCTTTTCTTCTGAGAAGAGCTCCTCGTCTGACACCTGGGTGAGTCTACATCCCTCTGCTAGTGCTATTACTGCTCTCCATGCTCTTCCTTCACTGTCTTGGGCATGCACTGCAATGTAATCAGATGTTGCTATGATGCTCTCTATGTTCACTGAAATCACCTTTCCTTCTGGTTCATTGGCTGGAGTTTCTGGTCTGAACAAATAGGCTGCTGGCCTCCTCCATATCTTTCCTTCTATCCCTGGCATCCAGGCAAATGCCATGTCTGTCCCGTACTGAAAGAGTTCACCATCAACTGGCTCAGCCCTAATCGGTGTCTGTCCGCAGTATGCTTGCATGATTTGTCGTGCTGTGAGCATGTTGATCCCTGGGGTAGAGCAAATTATGCCGCTTTCCGTAAAGGAAATCGTCATATTCAACCTGTTCATGATGTCTCTCCCCAGTATATTTACTGGTGAGGCCCTAGAATATAAAAGTGGGACTGACATGTCGCAATCCCCTATTGATAAGGGGACGTTATCAGTAAAGGGAACCAACCCCTAGCCCCAGAGAATCCTTGGGTGTTCATGGCTTCGCCTGACATCTTAAACTTACCTTCCCTTATGCAAGACCGGGTCACCCCGGTATCAACAAGGAATGATTACTTTTTGTCACCTTTCGTTACCTCTATGCATGGTTCCTCCGCACTATTAGGGGTTACTGACAGGATGGGACACACGAAGGCCGTTTGTGGGCTGTCCTATTGAGGGTACAACGATTGGCCGTTTCCTGTGTAAGGGTTGTGTCCTAGTACTGTCACCCTACCCAGTTGTGTTTGTTGTGCTTGGGGTTGTTGTGTTGTCGCTACCTGTTGTTGTGGCAGTGAAAATGCCTGTAGCTGTTGTTGTGTTGCTAGTTGTTGCTGGTCATTTCCCTGTTGCAACGTCTGCTGTTGCTGTATCCCCTGCTGTTCCTGTGTGGGCCTTAGTTGTCCCTGCTCGTTCCATAATGGTGTCCCTGGTCTTACTCTACACGTGCGTGACATGTGCCCTACCAAGCCACAAATCCAACACACTGGTGGTTCCCTACTCTGCCATGGAAAGCTACCTGTGTTGTCCTGGTATACTGGTTGACCGGTGGGGTAGTAATTTCTAAGTCCTCCCACCTGTTGTTGTGTGTTATATCCGTATCCCCTCCCTCTCATTATTCCTCCTCTTCCCCTGTTATAGTTATAATACCCAGCTCCTTGCGTTGAGTATCCTCCTCCCAAGTTGGTCGTGTATGGTTGGAGTGGCGGCATCTGTTGTGTTATAGTCTGGGAGGGTTGTATTTGGGAGGGGTCTTGTGCAGCCACTACTTGTGTGGGGCTTTGGGTCATTGTTGCAGGTGTAGTTATTAGTGCCCCTTCCATTGTGTATTTAGTAAGTTTTTTCTGTACAAGTTTAGCCTCTTCCGCTTTCCTGTCCTCTTCCTTTTGTTTCATTTTACCTTGCCATGTCCTACAATGATGTACTATTGTCAGTTGTATTTCTGGCCATGCTTTTGCTTCCATTCCCACCACTTTCTTCAGTTGTTTCTGAACTCCTTCTGGGAGCCCTTGTACCAGTATATGATAGAATATTGCTGGTGTTTTGTCCCATTGTTCTCTAGTTTCCATGCGCCACTTCTCTTGAATTTCCTGGATATAATCAACAGGATCTTCGTTCTCACGCATCTTGCGTGAGGTAATTGCTCCTATGTCTGATGTGTCTGGGTACTGTACCCTTAGTGCCTGCCATAATGCATGTCTGCAGTTTGCGAATGGTGCCCCATCGTGTGATGTGTTGGTTATTGTTACCCCAGTGAATCCCGCTCTTTTCCAAATGTCATCCGCTGCATCCCCTAATATGGATATTAGAAGGCCCTTTACATCCCCCACTGCCAGTTTCTGTCCTGCGGTGTGTTTTTCCATTTCAGATATCCATTTACCTGCACCTCCACTTAATGATGGGAGCCTGCACTTTATATTTTCTTTGTCTACATGCTTCCAAGGGACATATTGTGGTCTCACCCCTCCCCTCTCCAGAAGTGGCATTAAGTTGTGTCTCGTTATATCCCTTGGGTTCCATAAAATTGAGTCCCCACACCCCTCCTCTTCTTCCCTCTCTCTTATATCTTCTATTCTGTCCGTAATTCCCCTGCTCGTAGCTCTTTCTTCTCTTTCTTTTCCCCTTCTTTCATCATCTCCTGTAGCTAATGTGGGCGTGTGTATTTGTCCTTCCTGCCTACGTCTAGGGAGGTCTCTAAGCCTACCTACATAAGGTGTCATGTTGTTTGTGAAAGGCGCGGGTTTAGTTGTACGTAGTGAGCGTGGGGTGGTTGTCTGAGGGTAGGATGGTGAGGGTGTGGCGTCATGTATCTGTCTGTTCGCTATTCCTCGCTCTTCCTCCTCACTTTTCTCCAGTTCATCCTTTCTCATACATATCCATGGTGAGTCTATATTGGTCCGAGTGGTGTACAGTTTATCTAGGCTTTCCCTGTCACTGTTTCTTCCTTCCTTCTCCATTCCTTCTTCTTCCTCACTACAAAAGTCATCTGTATGTGGCTGCCCCCACTCTGTCTTTCTCCCCTTGATAGTTACTGTTTTTAAGTCTATTAGGTCTGTCTCTCCCCTTTCTCCTTTACTACCCGCTCCCCCTTGTGCTGATGTTGTTGCTACTTCTTTATCTCTATATACATACCTCCTTTCTTCAATCTCTCCTCTCCTATCTTCTCTTTCCCCTCCATTTCTCTCCTCCATCTCTCTACCAATTTCCTCCCTTTTCCTTTTTAATTCCTCCATTACTTCACTACTCATCTTTACCAATACCCTTTCATCCTCTTCCTTCCTTTCCCGTCTCACCCTCTCCCTTTCTAATATACCTTCTATCACCCTCCCTTCTTCGTATTTCCTTGTCGTTTCTGATAGTAATCTCTTCTTCCACATTGCCATTTCTTTTTCTTTCTCTTCTTCTTCCCTTTTCCTCTCTCGTAGTACTGCTCTTGATACCCTTTCTGCTGCTGCTTTTACCCTTTCTTCTTCTCTCCTTTGCTCCTCATTTCGTTCCCTTATTCTTTCCAACTCGTTCTTACCCTCTTTCCTTTCCCTCGCTCTATCTCTTTCCTCCCTCTCAAGCTGTTTTATTAGTTCATTCTGTTCGTCCCTTAGCTCTGCTAGCCGTTCCTCCAAAACCTCTTCCTTTCGTCTTACCAGTTCTTCTCCCCTTATTTCGCTCTCCCTGGTATTATCCTCGTCCATTTTCCTCACTACCTTCCTCTCTTCTCCTGTTAATGTACCTCGTAATTTTAATAGTATCTGTGCAGCTACCCACTCGTCATGTCCTATTTCCTCAATTTGCTCTTCTCCAGTCCTCCCCTCCCCCTCTGGTATCTTCCTATAGGCTGATCCCGTAGTACTAGTCCGCTCCCCTCCCTTGTTGACACCTGTCACTGCATATGGTGGCGGGCAGTATGTCGGGTTCGAGTACCCCTCAGCCGCCCTTAGTTGTTCTCTTCCTATTTCTCCTAGTTCTCTTAAAGGGTACAACCCCCCTCCCTCTGTTTTCACTACCTTTACTAGGGTTATATCGTCGCTCTGTTCCTTTTTTAGTTCATTTTCTTTTGGGTTGTTATTCTTTTCTCCTCCCTCCTGTCCGTTCCCCGTGTTCTTTGGGCCTTCACTCTCCTTCTCCCCACTCTCTCCTTCTTCCTTAATCTCTTTTTCTTCCGGTGTTTCCCCCCATAGTGAACATTCCATTTGGTCCTGGTCGGGACCCCTGGAACATCCGCCATAAGTTAAACATCTCCACATGGTTTGTCAATTTCTTCCCCTTGTATGTATTATGCAGATGGTTTAATAGTGAATGTTGGGTATATTGATCGAAGCTACCATTAGGCGGCCATGGTGTTGTCATTTTGTTGTCCGTCCCCTGTGTCCATTCAATGCTATACTTGATCAATTTCTCTCGATGGGGTGACAGTGTTTTGCATATGTGCTGTAGTGGGGTAGTGAGGGTGTTCCCCCACCCTCCCGATCCTGCTCCGTGTGACATATCAGCGCTCCACTTGCTATCCTTCCCCTGTTTGGTAACTGTTATTTTACTAACACCTACAATACACAACCTTTTACCTTTACCTGGCCCCGTGAGTTTGGGGACTTGCGATAGTCCGCTAAGGAAAATTATTAAAATATAGTATTTACATTTGCATATTCTTTTCTTCCTTGTCTTCCTTTACAGAACACCCGTACGGCCCAATGCGGCTGAGGCGCACGTAGCCCCCTACAGCTGCGTACCCCTTGTGATGTTCTTATACAGTCGTCCTATTTCCATTTGCTCCTCCTCCCTCTTGTACCCTGGCCGTGGCCTGCGCTCTCCGTGCGTAGCCATGTCCCCCCTTTCGCCTTTTCCCCGATCAACTCGTTACCGTTTATCTCCGTTTCCACTCCCTTACCACAACTCTCTTCCCCACCACCCTCCGAAAGAGAGATGCCTTGTGCTCGGGATATCCTATGAAAGCCCTACTGGTGACGTCACCGATCTCTTCAAACTAGTAGTCAGTTCTTAATACACTTACACTCTACCCCCGCTAACCCCACAGCTGTCTTCCTGTCACGCCTGGAACAAGGTAATCAACAATATATAATCGGACTGCGCACGCTGCGTCGCCTCGCGTGTGATACGCCCCTCGACAGGAGGGCTTAACCAGCCAATTATCTTCTGTTTTGGGCAACCAACTAGCTACCGCCTACAGGGAAACGTCATCTACCTATCGAGTTTCTTGCTTGACCAATAGGGATCCTCATCTACTCATTGATCTATAATCACCAAATCGTAGGAAACCGCACACACACACACCCGTACACGTAGTCGCGACCTAGGCCAATCAGTGTCTAAGAGCGGCCGCACGTGGTGTTTTCGTGCTCCGCCCCCCTCTTTCGCGTAGCGTAGCCGACTGCTCTCGCACTCTTTCGGCTACCATTCATTTCATAGCCAACACTAAATTGTCAAACCTTCGCCGCGCACCTGTGCAACACCTCCCACCTCCCTTATTTAATTCCTCCCCCCTCCCTCACAATTTCACATTGCTTGTTGGGTGTGGCATACTCACCAAGTTCTCTTGATGCGCGGTCGCTCGACTGCGTGCACCCCTCCAAGCAGCTCGCCACCTCCCCTCGTCTGGACCACGTCTGGACACTCGGCAACCGCGCGCGGGATACTTCTCAACCGGCTCCCGAAGGCCAATATCCGGATTGCGCCGTCCGGTCTTCTCGCAGTTCCGCGATGGTCCTGTAGTCCTCAGAAGGGGGCAGCGGCAGAGGGGGCCGCGCCGCCGGGCCTCCTCGCAGCGGGAGCACTCGGAAAAATAAAATAAAAGCAGACCTTAAACAGATCTCAGCAGTGCCTCCAACTTGTCGGGGGAAATTCTGCCGGGGTCGGCTGGGCCGTCCGCGGACCTCCGGGCAGGGAGGCCCCAACTCCTCTCGCGTATCACAAAAATGAGTATGAGACGCACACAAGAAGCAAGGTAGTTCGGCTGTTTATTATACAAACGGCAGGGATGGGTCAAGGAGCGTACGCGTCCGTCCTGACACACACATAATCGTGGGCTCGCAGGCCCTTTTTACCTTGGTATGACGCGCTACTTGCGTCACCTTGAAAAGTTATCAAAAAACCTATCTCCACTCTGGATTGGTTACTTGAGTGGTAGGGTTAGTATAGCATACATATAGAGAAGGGTGTTAGTGGCTGAGGGTCAGTCAGGTGGTATACCTGGGTTGTCCCTGCAATTAGATACATGAGAATTGTTACATGAAGACCCCTGAGGATTGGTCAATGTTAATGGCGTCAGTGATAAGAGCCCCATGTTCTGATTGGTGCATTTGCGAGCCTCCCAGCCTGGGACCATCGCCGTTCCCAGCTCGCGGTGTACCTGTCATTTGCAACAATGTTTCACTATGGGTACGTGCAGACAATGCGAGGACTTATTCATGGACTGGAAGGCCGACTACTCCCACTGTCGCAGATGTCCATTGAGTCTTTTATTTGTATCTGCTTGTGTCTCGTAACGAGAGATCCAGGCGCCTCCATTCTCCTAGCCTTGGCATCCGTTCAGGTGTGGCTTGGTCACGTGAGGCGGGACCGTGTTTGAGACCGAATTCTGCACAATTAATATTGTTTTTCCTACTGTGTGCCTTGTTTAATTTGCAGGTGCGACCTTGACGTTGGTGTGCGGCGTGCGAGATTGCAACATTGTGGCTTGGCTGTCTGCCTTTCGCCGAGCTCATTCTGCAGGATCAGCAACCGGACTCTTGTTCATTTTAATGTTCATGGAAGCTCTTGCTTGCGGCCTACTTGAATCAGGTGCATAAATGGAGTCGTTGAGTGCACAGGCGCTTTAGGTTATAGGGTTTATGTGGAGCGTAAGCAAGCCATTTAGATAAGTTCATCGTGCGTCTTGCGTTTCTGCATCTTAAAAGCCTATGTGAAAAATAATAAAGATGCACGTCCGTGGATGTGTCCGTCACCTACGTCATAGCGCTGAGTATATTCTTCGTGTAGGTTGGTGTAGGAGTGTCCAGTGTGCATGGTCGTACAGGTGTGACCGTTGGCTAGGTCGTCATGGCATCTCTAACGATGTGTTGGTTTAGTCGAGTTGATCCATGTTGCAGGTGCCGGCCTGGGTAGGGCGAGCTGCTGGGCAGGTAGGGCAGGTGGGTGGGCACATCCGTGGGTTCCTGTACCAAGGTATTTGGTCATCTGGTAGATGGGCAAACTCATCTCGTGGCGGGTGTCTAGGCCGTGATCATCTAGGCCAAGGGCGAGAGGGGATTGGCGGGAGCCTGTTGTTCCATTCTCCCACTTCAGTTCTTTAACACCTCGCCCTTCCTTCTTTTCTTCCCGGGCCGGAGGCGACTGTGTGTGTCGCTTTGTAGTGTGCTGGGGGAGAGGGAGGAGCACCGCCCACCCTGTTGTTGGGCTGTTGCTCGTCCCTCTCCCCTGCCTGGCTGCGATGGGGCACAGGTTACCTGGTCTCGCCTGGTGCCTGCTGCGTTGCCCAACACCATTTCCTTTGCGGCTCGCAGGCTTCGCCGCTTCGGGTCTCAGCTGCTCATTATAACAGCAGGGGGCATGGCCAATCCAAAGCAGCCGAGACAAAGTTTAAACGGCTGCTGTCCAGTGCTCACTGTGGTACCAACACTGCACCCGTTGCGATTCACGGGATTACCAGCTCCGGGCCCAGCTGCCCATTATAACGGCAGAGGCTGTGGCCAATCCAGCGAAGCGGATATAAAGTTTAAAGGGCTCCTACTCCGTGCTCACTGTGGTGCCAACACTACACCCTTTGTGGCTCGCGGGCTTCACTGCTCTGGGCCTCAGCTTCCCATTATAACAGCAGGGGGCTTGGCCAATCCAAAGCAGCAGAAACAAAGTTTTAAGGGCTTCTGCCCAGTGCTCATTGTGGCACCAACACTGCGCCCTTCGCGGCTCGCAGGCTTTGCTTCTCCAAGCCCAGCTGCCCGTTATAACGGCAGAGGGTGGAGTCAATCCAAAACAGCGGGGATCAAGTTTAAAATGCCCTTGCCCGGTGCTTACTGTAGGGCCATGCCATTTGCAGCTCGCAGGCTTTGCCGCTCTGGGCCTCAGCTGTCTGTTATAACAGCATGGGGCGTGGCCAATCCAAAGCTGCAGAGATAAAGTTTAAAGGGCTCCTGCCCATTGCTCACTGTGGTGCCAATACCACTCTCATTGGTAGGAGAGAAATCTTTAAAAATGTATAGGACTGAGCTTAGGGGGAGCAAGGGTTCATGAACCAACGTTCTCTTTGGATGGATGTCAACACCGGAAGCGTGCCCACAATCCAGAAAAATAACCTTGACCTGGTTGTGATTTCGTAATTCTCCTACCAAATCATAAATCAAGGATGGGGATGTCTGCTTGCCAAAGGAGCATCCAGTAAATAACCTTACCATAAGCACATCTTCTATTCAATCCATAGTAAGTTTATGATTGATCACTACATTGGCAACACTAGCATTGACCTGAGAAAGATCGTTCCTACTTCTCGATCTATCACAAAAAGATACAGGGTACCCCATGTGCAACAAGGATCTAGGAATTGGCAGATATGGGGAGGGAGTAGTTTGGCACCATCACTCGTTATCATAAGCATAGTTCCCAGGGTTAGGGCAAGCACTGGATTGTGGCTCAGAGAACGGGCTGATTGAGCTATGAGAACCCGAGGCATTTATTCCACATTCTTTAGTATATTGGTTGGCAGTCTAAGAAACATATCAGACCCAACTCTAACTTGCATAAGAGTCATTTGCCCATTGTGGCAATGAAGAGTTTTTGTCAGGCGTTCATCAAATGGTCAGAGAACAGGCAAGAAACCCTGGTTGATTCTTTTAGAAGTTTACCTCAGTGCCTTCAACAAGCCTCAAACCTCTCTGACATAGTGCATACAGCTGCAGACCAAAATGAACTCCCCCTCCTCACATAGGGTTGAAGCATCTACAGGACTTCAGTTTCTGATTTATGTTGAAAGACTTCATGGGGTTCTTCAAGGGGACACTGATGAGATGGGCAGCAGGAGAGATATAAGGTAGTGTGTTCCTTGAAATGCCCCACGTGAAGGTAGGTGCACCATTCCTTTCTTAGAAAGTGGGTGCCAAGGCTGCAGGAAGTGGTAATCTGACAGTGAAAGAAACAGGGTTGGTGGTAAGATGGGATAAGGCAGTCAAACAACCGTGAAATGTTCAATTCACTGTTCTTTTCTCCAGCCCCTTACTAGGGACTGCTCCCTGCCATTGTTTGTTGGAGTCAACTGAGCAGGATCTAAAGAATTAAACCCTGTCACAATCATGAATGATATGATATGAGAGTTTATTTATATTGCGCCCATACAGAAGTGTTTCTATCTATCTGTGTTGTTGTATGGCGCCACTAACCCAAAGGCCTCAGGGCGCGCACAGGGAAAGAAAAAAGACAGACAACAAAACATATAGGGCCTCATTACGAGTTTGGAGATAGCCATGCTGCTACTAGCACCATGTTTGCCTCCAAACCGGGCTCCATTACTGGGTTCCTGCAATGAGGATTTACCGGGTAATTCCGACATAGGAGGACCCGGTAATTCCTCCTTGCAGGAACCATTCCCCATTCTCATTTTCTAAGCCCGCATAGGGCTCAATGTGAATGGGGAGGGAGGTAATAACGGGCACATTACAACTGGCCCGTTATTACCTCCCTCTTCCCCTGCCGGGACCCGGAAAGGACGCCTGGTTTTACCAGGTGTCCTTACAGGGTCCCACAAAGGGAACCTCGTAATCGGCGCTCCCATAATGAAGGGTGCCCGTCCCGTACCGGCACCCTTCATTACGGGAGCGCCACCCTTGTAATGAGGCACAAAGATTCATAAAAAGGAAACACAGGGAAGGGCAGAAAAATCATCCTATAGGCCAGCAAAGAGATGGACCAACTAAAGATTGCATTCAAGTGGAATATAGGATGAAAAACAGCATCACAGGAAAAGGAAGGGTTATCCTTGACCTATGTCAAACAAGAAGGTTTTTAGTTGTTTCTTAACAATCCCTAGTGACCTACTGTCGGCCAGATATTTTGGCATGGAGTTCCATAGGGCAGGGGCCCACGAGTTGAAACTAACTTCCCCAAATCTTTTCAGAGTGGACAGGGGTCAAATCAGAGTGGTATCATAACTGGATCGTAATAAACGACTAGCAGGTTTCTTTTTTATCCTAGTCACGAGATAAGCTGGTGCCTTGCCATGCAAGCACTTGTACACACTAGACAGCCCCTTATGATGCAGCCATTGTTGAACAGGCAGCCAATGCAGGCTGCGTCTAGCTTCAGAGACATGCATATTGTGCTTAAGTCCCATCACGGCTCGTATTGCACTATTTTGGATCACCTGCAATGTCTTGAGATTGGCCTGGGATGTGCCAATCAGAAGGCTATTGCAGTAATCCAGTTTACAATTTACAATTGCAGCTGCGATCAATACGAGATTATCTCTAGACAAATATGGCCGTATCTGCCATAGGAGCTGAATATAATAATGACAAGACGCATTAAGATAGTTGCTCTGTCAAGTAAAAGACAGTTGGGGATCAAGAAAGACCCCAAGAGTTTTTACAGTTTTTGATACTTGAATTACATGCTGACCAATCAGAAAGGTGTCTTATTTTGTGTCCAGTTTCTTGAGTCGCTGCTGAGTGCCCAAAACCAACAATTCGGTTTTGGCATTATTAAGGGCCAGGGAATTAAGTGCCATCCAGTTCTGCAAAGATTAAATTAATACGCTCTAGATCTTTTTGATAGTCGTCAGTAAGTTTAATAACAATCTGCGTACCATCGCATAATTGGCAAAATATATACCCATAGCCGATAGAAGAGCACAGAGAAGACGTGAATAGATATTAAAAATCAAGGGCGAAAGACATGAACCCTGAGGGACACCACATAGTAGTATAGAGGCAATGGAAAAAACATTGTCCTTAGTTACCCTCATATTACGTGGGCCCAGGAATGATTTAAACCATGTTGTCGCTTCTTTGGAACATTTTCCAACTAGAGTTAACCTGTCCGCCAGAACTCACATGTATGCAGTACGTATCTCATGTTAGGGACTGTCCTACTAGAGATAAGGAGAGGAGCCAGGTGTGAGCTGTCCCCAGAGCCCGTGTCCTTAGTCAGTAAGGTACCACCTCTCCCATCAACAGCTATTTTTGGTTGCCCATCTGAAGTAGAGTGGGGTTGACTGATTTTCTTTCCTCAAATATTTTGCATGTTTAAAGAATTTGGTATGCTTTCTAAGATGACTGTACAATTTTGTTTCCAATAGCTTTGAAATTGGGCAAGTGGGCTCCATTGTATTGTCTCGTCATTTTCTGTCTTCTTGTTTCATGAAGACCCTTCAAGCTCCCCAGCTTTGCCTTTGGCATCCTATTGCTGAATCAACCCATCCGTATATTTCCTGCCTTCAGGAATGGGAGTGTTTACTGACTGAGTTGCAATGGTACACCTCTGCCCTGACCTGCTGGATACACACCTAGACAACTACGAAGACACCTATAGTGCTTCAGCAGTCACCTCTATTCTGACCCACACCATTCAGTCCTCTCCAACTGCCAAGACTCCCTCGCCGCTCCATTCGATCACCCCGATCTTGACATGCATCACAAACTCCGAACCGACTACCAAAAAACCCACAGAGCTCTAGAAATTCACCTTTGGCCAGAAATGCAGTAGGCACTCCCATTCCAGAACTCCATCAACTCACCTCGATCCTAACCTGCCTTAGGCGTTCCCATTCCATTACAGCGACATCAATAGAGCAATTCACCTCTGTCCTCACCTGCAGCAGTATGTTCTCCCATCCTATTACCTTCAGAATGCTCTCGAATCGCATTACCAAGAAATCTACAGAGTTGCTGCTCACCTCCTATACCCTGAAGTGTAGTGTGCATTCCCATCGCACTAACCTGTTTGATGTCTGTTGAAATTGACAGGCCACGTTCTCTCTTCCGCCATTAACTTTTAACTAGATGTTAACAGTACAAGCAAAAGATATAACTAACACATACTAAGAAAAAATATTGCATTACAATTTTATATTAATTTGTAATTATTTGGGCAATGGGGCTGGCACTTAAACCAAAATGATTTACTTGCATAAGACAATCAAGCGCAGGCTGTGCAGTTCCTTGCTGCGCTGACATAGTAACAATGATTAAGTGTACATTGCTATGCTGTATAAATATATATATATATATATATATATATATATATATATATATATATTATGGTTGAGTTGCTGTTTCCATAGGAAGAGCACTTTTTGGGTGGCTTATATATAGGAATTCACACCAAACTTTGCAAAAAAAGTACATGGGCCACTCTGAATATTTTTGCAAAGTTTGGTGATGTTTGGTCCAGGGGGGGAAAGTTATAGGGGGTCCCAAAACGTCTTTTTTCCCACAGACTGAATGGGGGAAAAACTTTGCGCACGCCTACAGGCGAAACCGCTGGACCGATTGTCATCAAATATGCGGCAGGGGCTTGGGCCCAAAAGCGTGCTTTTGTAAATTTGGTGAGAATCTGACCAGTAGTTTTCGTTAAAACGACTAAAGAGTAGGTCTAAAAAAATGAGTGATATCTATGTCCACTCCGCGGTCACACTTCCCTGTAGGCTCCGCGGACAAGATACCGATTGGCTAAGGGGCTGGTGTCATGACCGCGGACACGCAACGTCTCCGCCGATTGGCTGCAGTGAGCCGTGATGTGCGTCAGATTATTCGGATGTGCCCGACATCTTGGATCCGCCGACAGGGCGGCGGCGACCCGACCGAAATGCTGTTTCGGAAACTGTTTTGGTGTGTCAGAGTGCTTGGGGAGGTTCAGAGAGTAAGAGATGGGTGAAATACTGTATTTGTTTAGGCGACAGGTGTTAATGATGTATTCCATATGCCCGCCTTGTCTGCGATGTTTGTAAGTACTGAAAATGAGGAGTATTTTACGGATAGTGCTTCATTCCGTGGTGTGTGCAGGCAACTTGAAACTGCTCTAAGGACACTCTTGGTGTTAGCGAATATTAAAATTGAGTACAAGCCGTAATTACATTTTTTGTTTCTATGGGTGTGCTATTGATTTATACAGCCCCATGGGTGTGATATGCTGCTGTGGTTGTGGCCAGGGCCTAGAGTCTTGGGTGCATGGCCGTAGGCCGTAGGTCGTAGGCCATACTCCCAAGACCCTAGGCCCTGACCACAACCACCGCAGCATATGAAAGCTATAGATACACCAGTAGTATCGCATATTGATCAGGTGGTAGTGGGGAGGGCCTACACCCAAGACCAATGTTGTAAGCACTGCAGTTATAAGGCACCATGGTTTTTATATTTTATATAGTGCGGTGGTTGTGGCCAGGACGTACAGTTTTGGGTGCATGGCTGCAGGCCATAGGCCATACACCCAAGAGTGTAGACCCTGCCCAAAACCACTGCAGCATATCACATTCATACATCACACCCATACAATCGATTATGTATCTGGTAGGTGTGGGCAGGGCCTAGATTCCTGGGTGCAAATTGAGTACAATGTAAAAACAGAAGACATCCACAGTTCTGTGGATCACTCCCATCCCCTGCACACCCTATCATTGTAATTACAATCAAATACTCATGTTTTCTTGTACAGTAAAAAGTACATATGTTTTATGTATAATGATGGCCTAAGCATCAACCAAATTTATAACCAAAGGTAATTCAAAACACATAGTTTCACATATTTAAACATGATTTTTCAACAATATTTGTAGCATTATTGTGAACAAGAACTATGGCTATTACTTCATAGTCTAGTTACCAAAACTATTTTCCATTGATTTCTTGTATCACTAGTAAACTTTTGCATAATCTAGGTTCATATATAACCGTAATTGTCCATATTGTGTGATTATATTCGCCAACAGATTGATCTTGAATGCAAAAACTCTTTACACGTTTCGGGGAAATTATGTCCCCTTCTGCAGAAGATGTCTACCAGTGTTTTCATCGTACAATGTATCTATAAAATACAATAAATAAAGAGGTATTTTAGGTCTTTTGACAAATAGTCATGTTACTCTGTCATAACTGGATGACTTAAACTTAATAATCACCTGAATGTGTCATTCACTATTCTCAGCGTTATGGCTTTGTACTTCACTGTTTCTTAATTTCAAATAGCGTCCCTCCTAAAATTATAAAGAGAATACCAATCATTCCTGATCCATTCGTGAAGATTAGCAAATATACATCATGGGTAAAAAAAGGTACCCATGGTTACCTGTATAGGGTGCCTTCTACTAGCTGTATTGAGGTGATTTATTCACAACTCCTAATGTGAAGGTGGGTATTAGGTATTGTCACCCTACTTCATCTCCCTGCCTGTGCTAGTTCCCTGTGGATAAAAAAGGGTCTAATGAAACCTTTTCTATGCCCATCTGGATTTCAGTATACTTATGTTTATCTATATACTGTCAGTCATTCTTACCATTTTCTCATGGTGTGATGCTCTGTTCTTGTCCAAATCCAACGTGATCTATTCTATATGAGTTTCATCATTTACTTCCTAGAAAAATGAAGATTAATCCCATATTAGGAGAAGTTATTCGTCTGCCTGGTAAATCCAATCCAGTCTTATAAATTAGAGCGGGAGATATATGTCACATGTTAGAATCCATTAGCTATTCATAATTGCTAGCTTACCTGTGGGGAGACAATTTTGAATTGGTTCTTAATTCCACCAAAAGTGGCCATTCTGTGTATCAAATAGGCTGCTCTCAGTCTTCAATGCCTCTTGTGCCTGTCTTGTTACCTGTAACATTATTGAGTTCATGCTACAGTTAAAATGTTTCATTCTATGGGTGTGCTAATGATGTATAAGCCACCATGGGTGTAATATGCTGCGGTGGTTGTGGCCAGGGCCCAGAGTCTTGGGTGCATGGCCGTAGGCCATACTCCCAAGACGATAGGCCCTGGCCACAACCACCGCAGCATATGACAGCTATAGATACACCCGTAGTATCGCATATTGATCAGGTCGTTGTGGGGAGGGCTTAGAGTCTTGGTTGCATGGCCAGTGGCCATGCACCCAAGATCAAATTTATACGTAGAGAAATTATAAGCCACTATGGGTGTAATATGCTGTGGTAGTTGTGACCAGTACGTCGAGTCACCCAAGACCAAAGTTGTAAACACTGCAGTTATAAGTCACCATGGATTTTATATAGTGCAGTGGTTGTGGGCGGTACGTAGAGTTTTGGGTGCATGGCTGCAGGCCGTAGGACATACACCCAAGAGTGTAGACCCTGCCCACAACCACTGCAGCATATCACATTCATACATCACACCCATACAATTGATTATGTATCTGGTAGGTGTGGGCAGGGCCTAGAGTCCTGGGTGCAAATTGAGGACATGCTACAGTTAAAATGTTTCATTTTATGGGTGTGCTAATGATTTATAAGCCACCATGGTGTAATATGCTGCGGTGGTTGTGGCCAGGGCCTACAGTCATTCCAAGGTTGGCGGGGCGGTATTCCCCCTTTCTCCATGGCCCATCCCCATTCCCATTTTTGCCTCATAGGGCTCAATGGGAATGGGGAAGGAGCTAATTACGGTACCGCAAATTGCGGTACCGTAATTAGCGACAAGGTCCCTTTGCGGGTCCCAACTTTAACGGCTGGTCTACACCAGCCGTTAAGGTCGGGTCCCGCAAAGGGACCTCGTAGTAAGGCGGTAAGGGTTTACCGGTACCAGTGTCCTTACTGGTACCGGTAAACCCTTACCGCCTACCGTGTAATGAGGCCCTGTGTTTCCTATGGCCCTCATTACAACACCAGCACTAAACCATGGCGCTATTAGCACCATGGTTGGTGCCGGTGTTGTAACGGGTCTGCCATGGTTCAATGGGGAATTACCACCCCATTCCAAGGTTGGCGGGGCGGTAATTCCCCATTGAACCATGGCCCTTCCCCATTCCCATTTTCGCCCCATAGGGCTCAATGGGAATGGGGAAGGAGCTAATTACGGTACCATACTTAGCACCAAGGTCCCTTTGCGGGTCCCTACTTTAACGGCTGGTGTAGACCAGCCGTTAAGGTGGGGTCCCGCAAAGGAACCTCGTAGTAAGGCGCTAATGGGTTAACGGCGCCGCAGCCTTTTACGGTGCCGTTAACCCATTAGCGCCAGGGTTGTAATGAGGCCCTATATCTATCAATGCTTTGCCTAGGGTAAGACCTTGGGATTTATGAATGGTGACTGCATATGCAAGAGTTAGAGAAAATTGTTCTCTACGTACATACATTTCTTTGAAGAGAAGAAATCGAGCAGTTGAGCGCCCTATCCTTTTCACTTCTGAAAGTTTGTCAAAGCGAATATTGACAAACTGAATGTTGTTGTCACGTGGGTATGTTTGAAAGCCAACAACTGTACCCAGTGCCCCATTAACTAGCCCTTGCTCCACGTCAAGGTTACGTTTAAGCCTTACTCTACAATTTAAGGATAATTTTAATATTTTTTCCAACCCAGCTGGGTTGGAGATTGAATTTTCTAAGGTATTTAGTCTTGTTGTGGCTTGCTCACACATGGGTAGTGTCATACCATGTACGTCTACTTTGTCTGTGGAGCAAATTTCCATTATTGGTTGCATTTCCTTTTTTAACATTGTTTCATTGAATTTGAAACAGCTTGCAAGAGGTGGCATTAAGGCCATACAATTGATATTTTTGTGTGCTAATTGTTCCATAACATCAGTAGCACATGCGTTATCGCCATAAAGTGCATGAATGTGCCGGTTTTTCAATATTGCTTGTGCTTCTTGAGATAGTACACCAACTCTAATACTTTTTAAAATGTTGGCGTAAGTGAGATCTGCAGATTGACACATGTTTTGTGTTAATTCTCTGTATTGGAAATGTTGCGAAAGGTTTGCATTTCCTATGCTGCCAACAGTTATACGGCAGAGTTTGTGTCCCAAGGTTTTAAAAATAGGTTCACCTTTCACTGGTGTCAATTGTAGACGATCTCCAAAAACGATAATGTGTTTCCCTGCAAAGAGTTCTTCGTAATTTGTTTTAAGTACTTCTTGCAATCTGAGGTGAATCAAAGCCAATATTAGGTTGGAGACCATGCTCACTTCATCTGTTAGTAGCATTTTCATTTGTTTTAATAATCTGCGTAGTTCCATTGCAGCTTCTGCAGAAAGTTTGTAATAGTCTAATTTGTTTTGGTGTTCTACTGGAAGGAGTAGTAATCGGTGTAAAGTGACACCGCCTATGTTGTAAGCAGCTAAACCTGTGGGGGCAGTTACAACAGCTGACAGTTTGTTGTTTGTCAATTGTTGAAGGAACTTGCTAATGATTTTGATTAAGAATGATTTTCCTGACCCAGCTTCACCACTGACATACAGCAATATAGGTTTGTAATTTTGGCATGTACATTCTTTATTTTTGTGTTGTACACCATGTGCAATTTCTTTTGTTACTTCCTCAAAAATGGTGCGCTGATCTTTGTTAAGTTTTGCTTGCAGTACAGTTAAGTCTTCTGTAGCTTCTTCATACTGACACATGGTGTTTTCCATTTCTATCATAGCTAATTCTGCCTCATTTGCTATTAGTGGCTGTCCTAGTGCTTCTTGACTTCCTGTTACAGAAGGTTGACTACTGTCGGAAGTGTCCTTATCTAGTTGGGCCTGAAGTTCTTCTTCGTGTTGCTGTTCATTGTGCAACATTGTTTTGTACTGTGTAAAGTTCACATCGGTGATAGTGCTTTCATTTGCTTTGAAAGCATCTACATAGCAGTCATAGTTATCTAGTATCTCTTCCTCTTTTCTCCATGGTTTAAAACGTTGTAGCAAGGACATGTAATATAGTTTTTCTGTTGAGGAGTTTTTAATGACAATTGGACATGATTAATTAAGCTTCGTTTGGTAAGTTTCACTAAGCTGCCTTCACAATCTGTCACTCTATACCTACCTTTGCTTTCATCGGGTTTTATATTATTGTTATATACAAAGTTTTGAGCAATGTGGTATAGACACATGGTTTCCAAAGTGGTACTCATATTCGGATAGTATGTGTCCAGTAAATTGTTTTTTAAAATGTCTTGGCTGTTGGGATCATTTCTGGCAATTGTTTCTATGTCCTCATATGATTTCAGAACTCTTTTTTCTAGATTTTGCAGGGCCAACACTTAGCAATACTATGTTTTCTGATTTTCCATACAAAGCAGTACCGGTTAAACGATCTGCCACTTCATAGGCACCACATTCTCTATGAGAGAGTATTTCTATGCCTAGGCTGTACAATTTCTGAGATAGTGTTTTTTTCTGATGATAGGTCATTCCAGAGGTCTTGAAGCTCTGTTTTTTCTGATTTTGTTAAGTAGTCTGTAACATATTGTGCAACTGCATTGTCTGCAATGTACTGCATATCTATGTTTGCATTCCATTTGAGGGCAATGATTGCATTGTAATCATTAATATATTTTGATTCTTCTGTTCTTTTTATGTAATAAGTGTTCTTAGGTGATTTACCTTTAACACTATGTCGAACTGAAGACATGAAGTTGTTCACTTCATCTGTTTCTGTAACTAGTCTAGGGAAACCAAAGCGGCATTTGGTGTAGTATTTCAATTTTGCTTTTGTATTTGCGACAACAATATTTGCCACATTTGTGTCTTTGAAATTGTAAAATCTGTCTATGAAGGTCACTATGTGTCCGTTGTGAAGGGATTTCACAAGTGACATATTTTTAGATGAACTACAAAACAGTGGCATCACTGTCCTGACCAAATTTAGGTGCACCTTTGATCCATAAAAGCATGTGAATATGTGGTGCTCCTCTGGCTTGGTATTCTTTTCTCCAAAAGAAGTGTTGCACTTCTCCAAGGGGAGGAACAGTTTTATTACAAATAAAGTGTAGCATAGCAATGAAACGATGATGGAAATATCTTGACACATTAACAGGATCTAGACAGCAAAGTTCTCCAGGTGTTAGTATATCTATGTTGGTTTTGTTGTTGTTTGATATGCGTAGGAACTCATGTAAATCTTCCATGCATACTCTGCACAACTTAATGTAACAAACCAAGTGGGTGGTCCAAGGTTTCTGATCATACAACATACATCTCCGTGCCGTCGGAACCAGTATTCTTTCATACCACGCATGTTTGCAAACAGATTTGTTATACTTGATTGTAAAACCTCATCTTTTTCTTGCACTTTTTGTATTAATTGTGTAGCTGACATATTTTGAAAGTGGGTTCCAGATTTCAATATGTGTGCAACTCAGTAACATAGGGTTGCTAGTTCACTTTCAAAGAGTAGGTGGAATATGTATTCCACAATTTGTCTAAATCTGGGATCTTCCGAATACATTCGTAATGAGCGGTATTCTGATGCTGTAATCTGAGTGGGTCTATCATCGTATCTTCTGCCTTTGCCAGTAGGAAATAGCAGTGGAAAAGCACGTGCTTCTATACTTTTTTCCCATATGATCATTGGTGATCCTTTGGTTTGTCACATTTGGTAAATTTCTAGTGCATCATCTATGCTCTCATTAGAATGCAATGGATGAATTGTGTAATGGTCCAAAAGAGTGGATACTGCAGCAGGATCCAGAAGTTCAAATTGACCAGTTTCTGATGTCTCTTGAATTATTTCCGTTGTTTCCCTTAGGCTTTCTTCAATATTTATTTCTTTGTAGTATTTGTTATTGTCTTTCAGATATTGCAAGGCTTGTCTAACTTTATGTAGGTCCACCAGTTGTTGCCAATTTTTTTTGTCTTTTGTTGGTACACCATTTACTAAGACAATTAAAGAATGCTCTTTTGGACACTGCACTCCTAGATTGTGCATATTTTCTGTCAGATCTAATGGCAAATACACTTCTTTGCCACAAATGCCTTTCACCAATTCAGAGGGAGGTAATTTTGCTGTTTTTGGTTTAAGGCGTATTATTGCTTGAAATGGGTGAACTGTTTGAATTATGATGCTCTCATACAAATTGAGTTGTTGCAGGGGTTTTGGTAGTGGGAATAATTCCAAATTATTTGTGATAGCACGTGAAGGAGTTTGGTTGTTGTCCAGTTTTATAGTGCAGTAACTGCAACATATTAGGGGTTCACTTATTTGGTATTTGTTTTCTTCTAAAAGGTAGAGAGCTAATTCAAACCATTTGGAATCTTCATTGTCTTCTATGTTGTATGTTACGTCTATAGTTTTTGTGTTACTTTTGTAAAGCTTTCTGCAGCAACACACACACACATGGTTTGGTACTTCAGCCGATGTACTTTTAAATTTTAGTATTTTTTTGTATGTGTGTAATAGAAGGTAGCTATGTGCAGAATTGTTTCTAGTCTGTTCTGAAACTATTGCTTTTTGTAGTGGTTTTCACTTCCAAAATATTTTCTCTGGATAGAAGAGTGTTATTTAAATTGACGATTTCTAAAGCTGGACTTTTAGCATAGTAAAGTTTATACACTAGATTTCTTACACTTGAATGATGTATTGATATTCTTTTGATATCATGGAAGGTTCTTTTGAAAATAGGTCCTGAAATGCAGGCTAATGAATGTCCTTGTAGTCCTGTGTATTTGCGCACTGGACAGATACCCATATTTTGCAGCACTTTCATTTTGATTTTGTCTTTAACTTTCACATACTGATTAAGGAACTGATGTAAAGATTTGAAAGATTTGTTAGGAATGTTACACATTGATGTGCACGGCCATTTGTATACTGGACGGTCTGGTTCAGTCGAATGGAGAGGTAATTCTGAGTTTTCAGGGGATATTTTTGTAAGCAGTGTTTCTTGTTCCATGATGGTATTATTGATTTTTTCATACCCTTGTCCACTGCTATGGATGGCAATTGTGCTTGTTTGATTTTGTTTGTATGCTTCTTCATTAAAATATGGTTCTGTGGTTGTTGTGTGACTCCATTCACCTCCACAAATATTTAAGAAGTTATTTTTGTTGACATTCCGTTTATTGAGAAGTTTCTTTTGTAGTTTAGTACTTAGTTTTGTTAGTGGTTTCATCCTATTTAACACTAAAGTAAATAACTTCCTTTTGAGAAGTATTCCACTGTCCACGAGAGCTTGTAGGATCAATTTTCTACGGTAGGTTTTAAGGGTTGAGGATGATTTCGCTCCTCTTCTTATTAGATTCTGAAGGACTCTGTGATGAAACATTTTTGCTAAAATACTCTTTTTACTATGGGTTCTTGTTACTATAGCAGGATTCATAGGAGCATTGTTAGCAGTACTGGTAGCCGATATTTTGTAAAGCATTTTCTGTTTCGTGCCACATTTTGATAGAGGAGCCAAAGTTTCGGTAGTTGAACCTTCCTTTGTTTCGCTAAATGACTGTATTAGCTGTTTTGTTGCAACATTATCTACAAACTCTGCTAGAGATCGATGCTTACTTTGGACACTTTTACTTTCATTTGCTCTATTTCTGCGTTCCTTTCTATGGACTTGCTTTTTGGTAAGCATTCTTTGGGGTCTGTTGCAAAAAAAGGAAGACATGGTTTGGTCTGTTGTACAATGTATGTTTGCTGCGTGCATGCGTGCACGAGTTTGATAGGGAAGCTCTTTGTGGTGGTGTGTGAATGTGCATTGGGCAATTACAATGACTTGGGAAGGCTATTTTTCTGTTTGTATATGACTACACTGTGCTTTAGATGAGAGTAGAGAGTGAGCTAGTGGTGAGGAGAAGCATTAATAGTAAATGTAATGGTATAAAATTGAAACAACTACTTGTTTTGTAGTACTGACATTCTAAGGCTTCTGTATGTTATTTGTGTTCCAAAAACACAGGGATTTGTGTGCCATTCTGCCTGTAATTTTTTGTTTAATAAATGGGGATTTGTGGGTAGAATGGTTCAGAAATCAAAGTTTTTTTTGGTGCGCAAATTACATTAATAACCCCCACAGTCTCTTTGAGGAATACTAAGAATATAAAGGTAGTACAGTACTTACTTTTTTTGTGGAATGACCAGGTTTCTTCGGATATGTTGTTTGCAGTGTAGATGCTGTTGATTTTCAGGAGAGTAGTCTTCACTGCAATTGTAAAAGGAAGAAGTTAGTAACTTTGTGTGTTTAAAGCACTAATGTTAATGTACACATTCATTTTGCATCTTTCGTTGGAGTATTCACTTTTGATATCTCAACACAGTGCATGTGTGCATTTCATTTCACTATGTGCAGCCTTTATATGTTATTTGCACTATGTTAGTTGAACCTGTTTCGCAAATGAGTACAATTATCAGTTCATGAAAATCGCTTGTTTTTTTTAAGCTGTGTTGTCCATAGCAGAGAGGTTTGTAAGTGATAGGTCATTATAGTAGATGGGAAAAATTTGACTACTTTCATATTATAAGTACGAATGCGGAAAATCAGGAGAACCTCAGAGGGAGATGTCACCACAGCAATTGGGAACATTTATTTTTCTCATACAATCGCATTGGAAGTAGCATTGATTTAGGCGTTATACAGTAAAAAATGGTGACATTTTCTAATGGAAAATCGAGTTTCGCGCCTCAATCGGGAGGGTTGTTACGTATGTATAGGTTATGCGGTCAACAGTAAGAAGTAGTGCGGTTTGTCAATGAAAAATCGGAAGTCTTGCATTTAAAGGGGGAGCGTTGGTATGTATTGGCTATGTAGATTTAGTGGCATTAATTTGTTTAAATGAAATCATAAGGGTTGCACATGTTCTGTGAATAAAATATGCATACCTGTATTTTGTACTCATGCATGTGCGTATGCAGGGAGCTGTAAGTAGAAATCTGTGACACTTGCACAGTAATTTTTGAAGTAGGTACTTTGCAATGATATGAAACTTGCATTCAGAGTGATCAATAGTACATTTGAAGTGCGGAACTCTGATGACAGAGTTAGATGTAGAGATCTTGGATGTGATTGTGGGTGGTTGTGTGACTGCTTATTTGTGTCCAGTGAGGGAATGGATTCGTGAGTGATGTGGAAAGGGTAGAAGGACTGGCTAAGAGTTACGTGCTGCATGTAGACCACGCTTGTCCCCGGGTGGGGCGTGGCATATACGGGGTTCTACAGCAAATCTAGCATGGAAAGGGGACTGTAGGCATCAGTCAATCAGATGTTCACATTGTTCAAAGACGGTGCGTGTAGTGAAGATGGCAGAGGTGGAGACAGTCAGGGTGTTGGTGCTCGGAGATATAGTTGTTCATGGTTTACAGCACTATTGCAGAAAGTAGGCATGTGGCACACAATTTCGATGTCAGTGGAGGTGGTTTGGAGCGCTGTGACTGATTGCAATGTTGCGGCAATTCTCGAAGTTTGCAGAGATATGCGTAGGTTTTGCACTACGGTGCTTGCCATTCATCTACTTTGTTGGAAGATTTAGAACAGTTGGTGCAAGCAGTCATTAATATCTTTCCAACTGCGAAAGTAATTTCTTCTGGCTTACTCCCTAGAGGAAAATGGGACACCGGTTCTGTTTTTTTGTCCTCATCAAAGTATTGGGAGGTGTACCATCAATCTCGGCATGCGTGCTTTCATGTTACGCGCTGGTATGTTTTTCTGCAGCCACGAGAACATTGTTTCCAGTAATGCGGCTTATTTTGAAGCAGATGGTGTTTCGTTATCTGTTTTGGGAAATGCCACATTCTTTTGGAATGTAGGAGTAAAGTAAGAAGAAAAAAAATCAAAAAAGTACAAAATAACAGGTGTCTGTCAGGCATCTGCCCAAAAAACAATGGCTCTTTTCAGAGCCCATCTTAAAGGGAAAAAGGGGAATAATATTTAAATGTACAGTCGTCACGATCAGATCATGTACATGTCCGCGGACATGGCGGTAGTCTGCAGGCAGCGCGTATTACCGACAGGGTTTTCTGTGGTGGAGACGCATGCAAATGAGAATGTGCGTAGCTAGGGATTGGTCAGTAAAGTTCAGTGGGTGTGTTCTGAACGGAGAGATTTATTGAGAACGTCTTTTTCCTAACACGAGAGCAGACAGCTATGGCTCTGTGTGCTCGAAAACAGAATATCTGTATTTTGGGAGACTCATGGAAAGTTGCGGTATATCTGCAGATCTTGTATTTTCTCATGTGGAAGTACACTGGCATGGAGTGCGTGGAATGAAGTGGCTGGACTTGCTACCTTTCTGTGCTACTTTACAGACAGAGCGTCATCCTGATATAATTATCATTAATTGTGGAGGAAACAGTTTAGGGCATGTCTCTGGAATTTCTTTGCAATTTGCAATGAAGGAAGGACTTGCGAAGGTCATGGACATGTTTCCAAATTGACAAGTAGTTTTTTCCCGTATTACACAAAGACAAATGTGGCTATGTTCTTCTGCATTTGGTCCACAAATGGAGAAGGCGAGGCGCAATGTCAATAAGGCTGTTTGTTTCTAAGAGATGTTGGCATGTCCTCATTACACAATGAAAACATTTTGTTTCGCAGCACTTTCATTTTTTGCAAAGATGGAGTCCATCTCACATATGCTGGCAATCCAATTTTTCTTCAAAATGTTCAAAATACATTGCGACCGTTTTTGGATTCATAGTCACCTATTTGGCAATGTGTTTTTTCGAATGCATAGTTTTTGAAACACACAAAACACCACCAAAAGGCACTTTTCAGAGCCACCACTTACTCCCAGTGAAAAGTGCATTGGTTTTGCTCTGCACCCTCCATTTTTGTGCGTCCTATGACTGTTCAAATACTTTTTGAAAAATGCGCGGGGGCCTACACCGTCACTTGATAGTTCCATTGTTAAAATGAGAAAGACGGCTCTGAAAAGAGCCTTTTTTGTAATTTTTGTTGTTTTCCATTTTTTTATTTTTTACACACGACACACTAGGAGACGAGGGTGAAGGAAGGGACACCAACCACGGGGATAAGAAAGGGCAGGTGGAGAGAGAAAGATGTAGGGTGGGCCTTACTTAGGTAGGTAGCAGTTCTTCTGGTGCTCCGTGACCGTAGTCTCAAAAGCACTTCGAAGACTCTCCCCCCTGCAGAGTACTGCGTCACAGTACATACACAATATTGTGACCCTCGTAAGGTAAGGGTCAACAGCATCGCGAATGGGCTGTGAGGCAGCTGGAGGGATGCGCTCTCCCACAGGAGTGTCTCTTGTGGTGAGAGGATCGGACACAGAGGATGCTGCGGAGGAACTCAACCTACTACGTTCTTCACATGGTACCACCTTGCGAATGTCCGCACTCTGGAACGAGGTTAGGTGTCGCTTCATGCTTGTCATACCAAAGCTGTCTGCACCAGGTCTCCCGCGACTCAGCACCAACTTGCACTGGTTACACCTGACCTGGTTCACATGTGCTTTTGGTACGTTTCCACAAACGGTAAACAACCGCCACACCCACGACTCCCGGCGAGTGCTTTTAGTGCGGAGTTCCTTTCGGTGGAGGGTTTGGGGGTGGTGCTGAGGCTAATGAAGCAGCAGCAGCCATGGATGCCAGTAGGATTGGTCGGCTAAACTTCGCTACAGCAGTAAAGGCAGCACAACTCAATCTGCTATAGCCAGAAGTACAATGAAGTTGAACTCAGGGGTGTGGCCTTTTATAGGGGTGGAGGGGTGCGCCTCGTGAGCATATCGAACACTCAAAAGCATTGCAAAAATTCTAAACAATATGTTGAAAGGTAGGGCTATTGTATGGGACATGTGAAATGGTGATTTTATACTGTAAAATAATTTCCCATGTCTGTATAAGTTCTTTTGAAATGTTGCGGAAGCACACAAACTGCTCAGCGTGGGTGAGGTCACATGATGACATCGTGAACTCATCCACATAGGGAATGGGTGCCAGCTGGACACTAAATAAATGCAGAGTAACGGACGTGCGCATGCGCGCAGGTGTTCTACGGACAGTGTTCGGGTCCTGAAACTAATTAAAAGTGCGACACAAGTGAGACGGACAGTTACGGACAGGCGCGATGTTCGCAGTACTTATGGGTGTGGTGTGCATGTGCGTAGATGTTCTGCTGACTGTACAGCTAAGTACAATGTCCTTAGGACACCTCCATTTTGTTTGACTACAGACATGCCGACCCACTGCGCCTGTTCTACGGACAGTTCCATTTTGGCTGCGGACGGTACGGACAGGTATAGTGTCCTTAGGACAATCACATTTTGTTCATTTACAGACATCCCGGATACCTGGTATGTTCTAAGAACATGTTTAATCTTGGTTGTGACCAGTACGGAGAGGTATAATGTCCTTAGGACGCCCCCATTTTGTTCATTTACGGACAACTTGGACACCTGGTGCGTTGTAAGATTAGTTCCATGTTGGTTGCGAATGGTACGGGTAGGTGTATTGCCCTTATAATATCCATATTATATTGATTATGGCCAGCCAGAACAGGCGCGCTGTCCGCAGACATTTTAACTCTTTTTAAAAAAAAAATTGTTTTGATCCAAATAATTTCACTACAACTAACATAAAAAAATGTTCAATACACACACATACATCAATCAAAAGAAATACTGGGGGAAGCAGATACTGAAACGAATATAGGGGAATTAGGGTTTAACACGGGCTGGTTGTGAGGGGATGAAGGGATGGATGTTTTGTCAAAACGTGTGTGTTCCTCTTGAGAGTTTGGGGATGGTTCACTAGGAAATGGAGAAGGGGGACAGGTACAGGTGGGGCAGTGATATCTTATTTTTCCTCCCACGTACTCCTCCACAAATTGCCTTAACATGTTCAAATTCTCATTTAGTATGTCCATTTTCTCTTCTATCCGTTTCAGGCTGTCTTGCTCTGTGTCCTTTGGTGGACTTTCTTCTTTTTTTTTACCTGGTCTGTTAAAAATAAATATATATATGTTAAATGCCCATAAAATATTGACTATCAATTTGCTTATGCAGAGTAGGTGTACCGTTATTATAGTTATCCTCCGACATTTCCTCATGTGGAAAATTGTCCTCCAGCCACTCCAAAGTTCTGCACATTTCTGTGTCAAAACAACAGAAATACATTATTTTTTCTGCACCTCATACAAAAAAGTACATACACATACAAGAAAAATGAAACACACTATTTTCTTGTAATTAATCTTCGTTGTACTGTGTGCGTCCACTGTCGCTCCTGTCTGCACAGTTTCTGTGAGGTAATTACGTTGGAGGCATATCTTTTTTTGTTATGGTATAATCCATTTCATTCTACATGGTAATTAAATGCATGGTTAATGTTTGTGACGTGTAGGTTCAATTGGCTACTTATTAGTACTCATAATGTGTTTATGTGTTCTTTTTTAAACTGTGCATTTCTCATATGGTACAATAGTACAATTTCAGATACCCCCTGACTGTTTGGGTAGTGTTGACCTCATCCGCGCCTGTCCGCAGACAGGCGCTCAGTCCGTGCGTTTCAAATATCATTAGCGTGGGGGTTCAGTATGTTCTATGTTACATGTATATAAAGTAAGGAAATTATAGTACATATCTCCAAAAATCACATGATGAAAGTGTATATTCAGTAAAAAAACTTTGTTAACGGGCTGTTATGGTTAAGTTGCCCTACTAAAAACCCGTAAAATTCACTAAAAAAAACTTTGTTAAGGGGACGTTATGGTTAAGTTGCGCTACTAAAACCTGTGAACTTCACCAAAAACAACTTTCTAAACGTGACATTATGGTTCAAAGTAAAACCGAAAAACCCTTGAAATTTGCCAGTTAGGGTAGGCTAAGCAGCCATAACTGCCCGCACCACTGTGCACTGCTAACACTAATACCCAGGACATCAAAGATGACATCACAAATGTCATTGATGACATCACTGATAACCATAACGTCACTTTAACAAACCTTTTTCACAGAATTTGATAGGTTTTTACCAGCACACACTTAATTTTCTACAAGTTCTTTATAGTATACTTGCTGGCAATATAGCAGCTCCAGAGTCCTCGGACAGTACAAAAGTCTGCAGACATCAGGCAGCATTCACAAGGCCCAGAAGCATAGGGGAGAACAACAAATGTTCTACCTTTTAACCAACAAACACATATACATAAAACAACATTACTTATATTTTGTACATCGAATTATACCTTTTCAAACAAAATCATCATTTGAAAATGTGCAAATTATTTTTTTCATTTAGCACACAATATAATGAAAAGCACCAAGCACAAACTGTGCAACTCATATTATCACTTCAGTACAACTCTTCATACAGACTCACATACACCAGGCGCTCATTTAGAAACAACCTCTTACGAAATAGTAAGTACATTGTATTTGTTTCTGTATTATTACCATTCATTATATAAACATTTCTTATAAGCAAAAAGCACTATTTTTTAATTTTCACAGAAATAGCAACCACATTTGAGTGGTTGGAAGAAAACTTCCCAAAAGAAGAAATGAGTGATAACAACGACTCTAATGGTAAACAATGCATCTTTCAATATAAACAAATAATGCAATTTATACAGTACTCAGTCAAATAATAATTTCTTCTCTTCTTATAGCACATGAAGAAACAACACCTAATTTAATTATGAGAATCCCAAGAATCACAACCGTACATAATGAAATCATGATCTTGTATGCAAGGTTGACGGCCTCTAGCCCATCTTCCTCGACTGCTCCTGCTACCACACAGGCTACTCCTGTGGGGCAGAGGATTCTGGCAGCCAACTCTCAGTCCATACAGAACAATGTTGACCCTTACCTTTCGAGGCTCACAATACTATGTTTGTACTGCGCTGAACCGATCTGCAGGGGGGTTGCCATTTGAAATGCTTTCGAGGCCACAGTCAAACAGCATGAGAAACACTGTGGACTACCTTACATTTAAGGCCCACCCAACATCTTTCCCTGTCCACCTGCCTCTCCGTCTCTGTAGTTGGTGCCCCTTCCCTCCCCCACCTTACCTTGCCTCTCCTGTAAAAACAAAAAAGGCACAAAAAAACAAAATACTAAAAAAACTGTTCCTTTAGGAGCCATCCTTCACTGTTGAAAAATAGAACTTAAAAAAAAATCACAGGACCCTTTGCAGCCTGCTTAGTCTGCGGATAGTACGATAGTCCACAGACAAAAACTTCCAGGCGTGGGGTGGTGGAATGAAAATCATTTTATTTGTTTTTTGTGCAAAAATGGTGGCTCTTAAAATAACCTTTTTTTCATCTTCATGGCTTTTCTTTATATTTTTTTAATTATTTGGTTCTATGTACTAAACTAATAAAATGTTCTACTAAACTTAAAGATTGTTTATACCTTTCAAAAAAGTACTTCTATTGTTTTTCTGTTTTTCCTTTTTAGTTTATTTCAAATACTAAAGAATACTTGAATCAATATTTATGTGTTTACAGAAACTGCTCCAATGCATTTTGAATGTTTTCAAAACAATCTGATTGCCTACACCAGTCAGATGCACTCCATATCTTTTAAAAATGTTGACAATATAACATTTGATATTTTCATTATAAAAAGATGTGATGCCAACATCCATCAAAAAAACACATACAACTTTGTTCACGTTGAGCCTTGCTTTCTCAATTTGTGGACAAAATAAATACAAACGCAACCACATTTGTCTCTGAGCTATCCGAGAAAAAAATATTTTTGAATGTGGAAACCGTTCCATAAACTTTCCAAATGTATCCTTCATTGCAAACTGTAATGCAATTCTGGAAGGATAGCCAAAACTGTTGCCTCCACAGTGAACTACAATGATGTCCTAATGCTTCAAGTTAACCATATTCTCACAAAACGGGAGGAATTCTGCCCACTTCATTTCTCAAACTCCATACCATGAAACTTGAAATTCATCTAATCCAAGATTCTCAGACAATCCACACTTCTCAGAATACATCTTTAGCCAATGGACTCAAGAATCGCTGATCATCCAGACACTCTGCTTCCTCAAAGCCATAGCCATCTTCACTGCACACAACAAAGATAACTCTTGCTCTACGGTATTCCTGTACACCACACCCATGAAACCTGATTGGCTGATCCTCTGATGTCCACGGTGTCCACAGTCCCCTTTCCATTGCTGGCATGCTTAAAGGACCCGGATGGCATTTGCTGTGTCTGCAAACTACCATGGAGACCAGAGACACCGTAGCACAGGTCAGCCCTTTTACCCTTTTTACATTTCAAAGACATGTACGCACACAGAGAACAATTGTCTCTATCTTTTGCATATGCTGTCACTATTCACAAATTGCAAAGTCTAACCCTAGATCACGCATTGATGGACATTGGCAGCACAGTGTTGAAGAAGGTATGAGTTACATAGCCCCTCTACATCTGTGTAGACTCAATGGTCTATTCCTAGTTAAAATGGATGCAAACAAAGTCAACGCTGACATTTCTTGCATCCTAGAATACAACAGGCTACATGCAATTTACACCCCACATCTATGCATGTATCCTGTAGCTCAAAAAAGAAAACCTTTAAAAAGAAATCTGATATAAAAAGAACCTATAACATATCTCCCAACAATACCGCTAAAGAAACAAAGACCAACTCCTGCTCCATCAAATAATACAACCACAAAACTGCCTCATAAAACAACTGCAGGCCCATCAATGGATGCAGAGGCACAACTCTCTGGTCCATTCAGCAACACAACTGAAGCGAATTGGTATGCAAATGTAGCAATCAATCTTCTCTTCTAATTGCCACCAATTGTTCACAACAGTTACTTAAACGGCTCGGACCAGTTGTGTTTGCAAAAGCTATTCCTTCATAGAAATGCCACAAATAATCCTGACAGCACTTACATTGTCTCGGGTATAAATCAAGAATTGGACGACTGTACAGGAATGGTGAAATTCACCATAAACACACAGAAAGATCCACAATAATTCCTAATGCACTTACTACAAGTACTGGAAACCAAAACATCCCTATAAATCAAATCTTCACCATTTCATATACGTGGAAACATACATGCACTCTCTGCAACCATGTTTCACAAGGTCACATCCCTAATGAACTATTTACGTATGTATCCATATCAAATTCTGAATCCATTCAATTTCACCAGCTTCTGCAGAATGCAAATCATAGCATAATATGCCCATTTTTGTAATTAAGACAATCGTTCCAACATACAAATAAACTCACAAGCCAATATGTGATACAATGCAGTTGGTATCAAAAAAACCATGTATCTCTTGGAAAGAAAACCTTCACAACAGTGGCCATAATCTAGCACACTGGTACTAGAACCACCTCAGGCCACTATACTGCATATGTCAAAAAAGAAGTGGTTGTGGAGAATGTAACAACACCTGCATTACTCCAAAGCATAGGTTACCACGCACACCATGGTCTCAGCTTAGTATGTAGCTCCTAACTGAGATGCTTTTCTACTTATTTATGTGGATTCAATTTTGGGTTGATACAACACTCATATCACACCCCCTTTTCAAATACCCAGGTCACAATGGACCATGAACCAGGCTGGTTGGTCAAATGGAATATTTATGTATTTTTTTTAAAATCCAAAAGAAATCACACACTTTTTAATATGGGGCAGCAATCACCAATGGGGTGATGAATTACAATGAGAATGTGAGCAATGCACTGGGTGTGACTTTTTAGTGGAGCATACACAGCACAGCAGAATAAGAGCACTTTTTGATTTAGGACAGATAGCGCCCAAGTTAGAATTTCCCCCTGAAATGTTCCCTTAACCCACCAATAATCGATTCTGAGTGGATACAAAGAAGCAGCAGGTACTCAGGAATAAGAAACTGAAAACGGAATCTAAATCTGACCTTCCCACCCCAAATAAGAGAGAAAACGGATTTTAAACCTCTTGCAATGTGGTGAAATGACACTCGGAAATTGATAAATCAATAATGGATGAGTGTTAAAAACCTTGAAGCAAATACAATTCCTTACTAAAGCAACAGTGAAAAGATACTAACAATCACAAAGGATGGATTACCTACAGCATACAATTCAGAAATTAGTGGAAAGTTTAAAACAGATTGCAGTGAAATAACACATTTAATATTTACACTTTTGCAATTCCCGCCTAAATTTACCCAAATGGTTTTTAATAAAAATGGGTGAAATACACTGATTTGGAGTGTGGTAATTTGGGGGATAGATATATATCACAGGTACAACATGGAATTGAAAGTAAGTCTCTACCGGGTAAATTGAAAGAGTTATGCAAGATAGAAAAAGGTGCGCTTTGAGTAAAATGATTGGTGAAATTGGAAAGGAAACCAGTTTGTGAGAAGAACAGTTTTACTTTGAACTAGAATCAATGACTAAGAAAAGAGGAACGCCACCCGTGAATTCTCTAAGTTACGCTGCAGTTGTAACCCTTCACACAGTGTACCCCTTTTCTTTAAGGAAAATTACTTTATTTAATCCAAATATCGCTAAGGACGCATGGTTTATGTAAAACAGAAATTAAAAGAAAAGTAGCGCTTCTGCTTAGAGATTAATGACCAAATGCACAGAGAATTCGGACATTGGGGCAAGTTATCAGGTTATGGATAGGATGACTTATAGAGTGGGATATGGACAAGGCAAGACAAGGTATACTATGGATTTCTATGGGGTAATGAAATACTCACAATCCACGTTTACGTTTTGGGCTTTTTGGACAGTCAACCGGGTCTGGTCACTACACGGCAGGGCACCTGGCAAGCAGCTGTGCGGTTCTGGTCACCGGCTGACAAGGACTGGATGAGAAATTCTGGTCACTGGATACTAAAGGTCGCAGGGTAGCAGGATTGCAGCAGCATGCAGTGAATGGCAGCAAGCCAGGGTGGGTCAGGATGCAAAAGATACCACAGCTTTCCCCTTGTTAATGGGAGATTTAGTGGGTTTTTTAGATTTGAGGTCTTGCTGGGAATGGGATCAGCACTGCTTGGGTTTTGCAGTGGGCCCTGTAGTAGGATCAGCAATACCTGGCCTTGTAGTTGGAGTCTGGATCTGGAAGATGACGGGCGCAGGAACGCAGCACAGGAAATCAGGAAGGGGGTCTGTGTTGAGAATTGTCAGGGACCCTTATTTATACTGCCTAATAACATCATCAAAGTATAGGCTGGGCAGGGTTAACTAAGCATGCCTCTAAACTACTCGGATTGAAAAGGGGTGCTAGTCTCCACCTCGATCTCAACTGGTTGGATTTCCAAGGGAATTATTTTAGATTTATGATGGGAGTTTTACAATGTCCAAAAACCCCCACAATTACTTTACTTAAAATCCGATTTTGCTAAAAACATACATTTATACAATTGCAATCTCTTAGCAAATAATATACACAGGTTACATATTTTGTGCAGCACATATCAGTTCAATCCTCCAGTCTGTGGGACCTTGTTTCGCCCTTCTGATACATTTTGGTAATTTTGAGCAAGAAAGATTCGGCCTAAATTTCCATAACTTTATGCACAGATGCAAATTATCCCCAGGGATGTATGTACAAAAATGTCTGTTTGCAACATTGATACTTTTCTATTTATCCTCAATACTTTGCCCTTTCTGTCCCCGAGGTGTCAATGAATTTTACCATGTCTCTAAAAAAAGCACAATAAAATAATTTTTAATTTGCGAAATATTTACAATTTTTCAAAGTCTTGCTGCACAGATAGAAGTCTTTAAAGTTGATTCCTGAAATAGTCCTTGGGAACAAATGGCACTCCTCTTTGTCCTTTTCCTTCAACTGCTGCCAAATGTCATTTCCTTCAGAGCACTTCAGACTTCCTTCCCTGGGAGCTTCATTGTCAGGGGCCCAGTAGAGACGAATGTCTGCTCAACACCGTAATTATCAGGGGGCTGTTAGAATCTGCTGAGAGAGAGCCCTCCTTTTGGTGCCACCCTCCAAGCAGAAAACCTGTTTTTCAACTTGCAACTCCAGCCACCATAGTTTTAAACTTTATTCTCAGATCTTAGATCCAGAATTAAAACAAGCCTGTTGCATAAAATAACCCATGTTATATAGTCTCACCAGCAACAAACCTCTTCATATTGCTAAAGAATGGCAGGCTTTCATTCACCAGTGTACTGTTGCAACACACAGGCATTTGTTTTTCTTTAGTTTGCAAAGGCCCATTTTTTTACACATGGTGCAGTTGGCCTTCCTTCTTATTTTATTTATTTGCATTTGTTAAGCGCACTTGCAGCCCAAAAGGCATCGAGGCTTCTTAAATTCATCTTTTCATCTGTTATGTTATGTTATGTTATTTTGCATTTATATAGCGCCTTATATACCATTGGTATGGTCTGAAGGCGCTGGTAGGTTGAACGCCCTTGGGAACCGAAGTTCATATCAGTAGAGAGAGTAGAGAGAGTCAAAAGGTGTGTGTGAGCACCGGGTATGTGTACAGCTCGTGCGGTATCAGTGTAATAGCTGCTTTCTAGCAGTAGGTGTGGTGGTTGAGAGGTCAGGAGTATGTGTTCGTTCTGGCAGAATTTATCCAGATCGGATATGGCTGCGTTAGGCCTGAGGAGAACGCCTCACTGGGGGGTGTGTAACCAGCAGTGATTATTTAGAATGATGTGGAGTGAGCGGCGAATGTTGATATGAGAACAGTTATACCGAATGGTGTCATAGTATCTCTGTGTTCTAGTTGAGTGGTGATGTAAGGAGAGAGTAAGCGTGTTGGTGAGATATGATGGGTTACATGCCCTTTCAGAGACTTCTAATTCACGGAGAGGCTATTGGGCACACTTCTAAATTCAACTTTTCACAGAGAGGCTATTGGGCACACTTCTAAATTCAACTTTTCACAGAGAGGCTATTGGGCACACTTCTAAATTCAACTTTTCACAGAGAAGCTATTGGGTACACTTCTAAATGCAACTTTCTAAATGTACTTCTAAATTCAAGTTTCATAGAGAGGCTAATGGGCACATTTCTAAATTCAACTTTCACAGAGAGGCTATTGGGCACATTTCTAAATTCAACTTTTCACAGAGAGGCTATTGAGCACACTTCTAAATGTACTTTTCACAGAGAGGCTATTGGGTACACTTCTGAATTCAACTTTCTAAATGTACTTCTAAATTCAACTTTTCAAACAGAGGCTATTGGGCACACTTCTAAATTCAACTTTCTAAATGTACTACTACATTCAACTTTTCACACAGAGGCTATTGGGCACACATCAAAATTCAACTTTTCTCAGAGAAGCTATTGGCTACACTTCTAAATGCAACTTTCTAAATGTACTTCTAAATTCTACTTTTCACAGAGAGGCTATTGGGCACACTTCTAAATTCAACTTTTCACAGAGAGGCTATTGGGCACACTTCTAAATTCAACTTTTCACAGAGAAGCTATTGGGTACACTTCTAAATGCAACTTTCTAAATGTACTTCTAAATTCAAGTTTCATAGAGAGGCTATTGGGCACATTTCTAAATTCAACTTTCACAGAGAGGCTACTGGGCACATTTCTAAATTCAACTTTTCACAGAGAGGCTATTGGGCACATTTCTAAATTCAACTTTTCACAGAGAGGCTATTGAGCACACTTCTAAATGTACTTTTCACAGAGAGGCTATTGGGTACACTTCTGAATTCAACTTTCTAAATGTACTTCTAAATTCAACTTTTCAAACAGAGGCTATTGGGCACACTTCTAAATTCAACTTTCTAAATGTACTTCTAAATTCAACTTTTCACACAGAGGCTATTGGGCACACTTCAAAATTCAACTTTTCTCAGAGAAGCTATTGGCTACACTTCTAAATGCAACTTTCTAAATGTACTTCTAAATTCTACTTTTCACAGAGAGGCTATTGGGCACGCTTCTAAATTCTACTTTTCACAGAGAGGCTATTGGGCACACTTCTAAATTCTACTTTTCACAGAGAGGCTTTTGGGCACACTTCTAAATTCAACTTTTCACAGAGAGGCTATTGGGCACACTTCTAAATTCAACTTTTCACAGAGAGGCTATTGGGTACACTTCTGAATTCAACTTTTCACAGAGAGGCTATTGGGCACACTTCTAAATTCAACCTTTCACAGAGAGGCTATGGGGAACACTTCAAAATGCAACTTTTCACAGAGAGGCTATTGGGTACACTTCTAAATGCAACTTTCTAAATGTACTTCTAAATTCAACTTTTCACAGAGAGGCTATTGGGCACACTTCTAAATGCAACTTTTCACAGAGAGGCTATTGGGTACACTTCTGAATTCAACTTTTCACAGAGAGCCTATTGGGTACACTTCTGAATTCAACTTTTCACAGAGAGGCTATTGGGTACACTTCTGAATTCAACTTTTCACAGAGAGACTATTGGGCACACTTCTAAATTCAACCTTTCACAGAGAGGCTATTGGGCACACTTCTAAATGCAACTTTTCACAGAGAGGCTATTGGGTACACTTCTAAATGCAACTTTCTAAATGTACTTCTAAATTCAGCTTTTCACAGAGAGGCTATTGGGCACACTTCTAAATGCAACTTTTCACAGAGAGGCTATTGGGTACACTTCTAAATGCAACTTTCTAAATGTACTTCTAAATTCTACTTTTCACAGAGAGGCTGTTGGCCACACTTCTAAATGCAACTTTTCACAGAGAGGCTATTGGGTACACTTCTAAATGCAACTTTCTAAATGTACTTCTAAATTCTACTTTTCACAGAGAGGCTATTGGGCACGCTTCTAAATTCTACTTTTCACAGAGAGGCTATTGGGCACACTTCTAAATTCTACTTTTCACAGAGAGGCTTTTGGGCACACTTCTAAATTCAACTTTTCACAGAGAGGCTATTGGGCACACTTCTAAATTCAACTTTTCACAGAGAGGCTATTGGGTACACTTCTGAATTCAACTTTTCACAGAGAGGCTATTGGGCACACTTCTAGATTCAACCTTTCACAGAGAGGCTATTGGGTACACTTCTAAATGCAACTTTCTAAATGTACTTCTAAAATCTACATTTCACAGAGAGGCTATTGGGACACTTCTAAATGCAACTTTTCACAGAGAGGCTATTGGGTACACTTCTAAATGCAACTTTCTAAATGTACTTCTAAAATCTACTTTTCACAGAGAGGCTATTGGGCACACTTCTAAATGCAACTTCTAAATGCACTTCTAAATTCAACTTTCCACAGAGAGGCTATTAGAGATTCCATCTAAGTGTGGCATATGCTAACAATCACATTTCTGCCTAGATGTGGCGCAGGCCAATCTGTGTGGTTCTCTCGGGCTACGGTGCTGGTTAACATTAGACTGCAGGCCATTGAAAGGTAAGTGAGAGTGGCAGGAGCTTTCTGGAGTAGAGTAATTGCTCTACCCCCCACCCAAGCCAGCACTTACAGTTTTGTCAGTGTCTGGTGGCTTCCTTGGCTTCCCCTGCGGACACCTGCTGACACTTCCTGGAGCCGCCCTTGGCCTTGGGGCCCTTAGCCGCTGGGGCTGCCGGGCAGAGGGCTGCCCTGGGAGGACCAGTGATGAAGGGCTCACGGCCCAATCAGAGCGGGGATGGGCGGGTTGGGAGGCGGGAGGGGAGCGGGAATCAGGAAGAGGGTGCGGGGTGGGAGAGGGACGCTCGGAGGGCCTGGGGGCCTAGTTGGCTCCCAAAAAAATATGCGGCGTGCCCGGATGGGCTTCCTCACCTCGCGTCGGCTGCCTGCAGTGAATGCAGGGGCCGGTGCGAGGAGGGTCGCTAGACCCTTTCAACCTGGGCTCACGGCCCAATCAGAGCAGGGATGGGCGGGTTGGGAGGCGGGAGGGGAGCGGGAATCAGGAAGAGGGTGCGGGGTGGGAGAGGGACGCTCGGAGGGCCTGGGGGCCTAGTTGGCTCCCAAACAAATATGCGGCGTGCCCGGATGGGCTTCCTCACCTCGCGTCGGCTGCCTGCAGTGAATGCAGGGGTCGGTGCGAGGAGGGCCGCTAGACCCTTTCAACCTAGGCTCACGGCCCAATCAGAGCGGGGATGGGCGGGTTGGGAGGCGGGAGGGGAGCGGGAATCAGGAAGAGGGTGCGGGGTGGGAGAGGGACGCTCGGAGGGCCTGGGGGCCTCGTTGGCTCCCAAAAAAATATGCGGCGTGCCCGGATGGGCTTCCTCACCTCGCGTCGGCTGCCTGCAGTGAATGCAGGGGCCGGTGCGAGGAGGGTCGCTAGACCCTTTCAACCTAGGCTCACGGCCCAATCAGAGTGGGGATGGGCGGGTTGGGAGGCGGGAGGGGAGCGGGAATCAGGAAGAGGGTGCGGGGTGGGAGAGGGACGCTCGGAGGGCCTGGGGGCCTAGTTGGCTCCCAAAAAAATATGCGGCGTGCCCGGATGGGCTTCCTCACCTCACATCGGCTGCCTGCAGTGAATGCAGGGGCCGGTGCGAGGAGGGTCGCTAGACCCTTTCAACCTGGGCTCACGGCCCAATCAGAGCAGGGATGGGCGGGTTGGGAGGCGGGAGGGGAGCGGGAATCAGGAAGAGGGTGCGGGGTGGGAGAGGGACACTCGGAGGGCCTGGGGGCCTAGTTGGCTCCCAAACAAATATGCGGCGTGCCCGGATGGGCTTCCTCACCTCGCGTCGGCTGCCTGCAGTGAATGCAGGGGTCGGTGCAAGGGGGGCCGCTAGACCCTTTCAACCTGGGCTCACGGCCCAATCAGAGCGGGGATGGGCGGGTTGGGAGGCGGGAGGGGAGCGGGAATCAGGAAGGGGGTGCGGGGTGGGAGAGGGACGCTCGGAGGGCCTGGGGGCCTCGTTGGCTCCCAAAAAAATATGCGGCGTGCCCGGATGGGCTTCCTCACCTCGCGTCGGCTGCCTGCAGATTCGCACCCTGTCTTGCAGCTATAGTTATTCTTTTGAAATGCTGGAGTTGGCCTGAAGCATGGATACATTGAAACAGGCATGGCTCAGCTATTTAGAGTCTCTCTCTGAACATCTGAGTTTTGGATACTTTTGCAAAGCAAATGAACGCTTTTCGTGTGTAAGTAAAAGCAAAGTTCCTGGTTGATTTTTTTTTAGAGTTGGTTTGAAAGGGCTTGTCAATTCAGAATCATGCCTGGTTTTGCTGAGGCACAGTGAGACACACAGGGCTTGGTAGGGCGTATTAATCACAGTGGCTTTAAGGAACAGAGGGAATTGGCGTCAAAGCCGCATTCTTTAAAGGTGAAAAAAAGGTTTCTTTTCAATGGAGATTCTGACTTTTGCAGCACAGCAACGCTGCTTTTTCCACTTTCTTCCTTTTGTTTATGTAGGAACACACTGGCAATCTCCTTCAATGTGCCCCCTTTGTTCCATCCTGCCCGATGTGTGCTTGACTGGACGGTGCAGCCATTTTTGTTGTTGTTGCAAAATGCAGTTTTGAGCCATGGCGCTCATAGGAGCCAGCGCAGCCATTTGGCTGTTTCTGCGCAAATGCAGTTTAGGGATGTGGGGAAATATTGTTGAGTGGGTCAATACATCTCACACTGTAGCACAATAAACAGTTAGAATATGCCAACAGGTATCTAACTACAGCCATAATACTACAGTAGAATTTTTAGAAGCCAAGATAGAATACGCCAACAGGTATCTAACTACTTAATTATTTTTCAAACTACTGGACGGATTTACACCAAATGTACAAAAGTACGCTTTCAGGACCATGCCACCACTAATGCCGTAAATTTGGCAAAAATCCATCCAGCGGTTTGGGCTGTAGGCTCAAGCACATTTTTGTTTCCATTGTGTCTTTGAGGATTTCCACAAAGGTTGGGACAACCCCTATAACTTTGTCCCCCTGGACAAAAGAGCAATACACTTCACAACATCATTCTCAGGAGGCCATATACTTTTTTTACAAAGCTTGGTGAGGATTTGTCTGGTGCGGAGCAAAGTTATAAGCTGCCCAAAAGATGCTCTTTCTATGAAGAAAACAACTTAACCATAACTGCATGGCCACTACTGCAATTGTTTCAATACCTGATATGAAATGATTGACATGCTATAATCTAGCATTCACATTTCACAAAAGCCATTAAATCATAGGTGTCCACACAATAGTCCATTAAATAATGAATCCATTATGCAATAATGCAAGCTATGTTAGTCCACTAAATAGTGATGTACTGTACATACCAGGACAATGTTTCCCTTCTTGCATCCTCATCAGCAAAAGCCTTGTTGGTGGGATGTCAGAGTTTGACAACAAAAAGGTGGCCTAATCTAGTATGCCACATACATTAGCATTGTGGGAAAATTAGCTTTGTAAAGAAAATAAGTTCAACTTAAATATGATCCATTCTATTGTATGACACTGTTTCTTCACTAATATAACAAAACCACTCTAACTCAGTTGGTCTGTGTGACTTGAGGGGTGCGTGAGTGGGGCAGGGAGATGATACACTGGGCTAGGTTTGCAGCTAAAAAAGAAATGGGACAACCCAGATAAAGACGGTTATGGTTGGATTTCTCCTGTGTTTCCGACCAACTCATTGGCCAGATGTTTTAGCCCGAAGTGAATATTGCAATCAGCCAGCATTTGGTGAGCGGCAGAGCCAGTAATGAGCCACCAGCCTGAGCTGAAAGTATGCCCGAGTGCCTTGTGGAGGGCTTTAGGCTGTCACCGGCCCTGTCCACCACTAAACGTGGAGGTGATAGCTATTCACATCACTAGGTACTGTCCGGGAGGGAATGCCATTAAAGTATTTTTAAGTGTTTTCCGTGTGCCCTATTTCCCTAAACTGATTATACGGATGACTGTCATGGAAAATAGCATTGGGAGTACTTCTGTTTACTATGGGCCTCATTACGAGTTTGGAGGCAGCCATGGTGCTGTTAGCACCATGGCTGCCTCCAAACCGGGCTCCATTACCGGGTTCCTGCATTGGGGACATAACTGGTCATTCCGACATAGGAGCACCCCGTAATTCCTCCTTGCAGGAACCATTCACCATTCCCATTTGAGCCCCCATAGGGCTCAATGAGAATGGGGAGGGAGATAATAACGGGCACATCACAAGTGGCCCATTATTACCATGCTCTTCCCCTCGCGGGACCCGGAAAAGACGTCTGGTTTTACCAGATGTCTGGTCCGGGTCCCGCAAAGGGAACCTCGTAATCGATGCTCCCGCAATGAAGGGTGCCGGTCCCATACCGGCCCCCTTCATTCCGTCAGCGCCAGGGTCGTAATGAGGCCCCCTATGTCTTTTGCGGCCATAAATCGATGAAGAAGGGTGGCGATGGAGGAGGTCTTGGAGTCACAGCCAGAGTTAGGTAAGTGGGGGGAGTTGAGTGATGGAGTGGTCCGAGGGACATGGGTAATGCAGGAATCAGTGGTCGAAGTGGGTGGGAGAAGTTGGGAGCGGTGCTCCTCTACTTTTCTTAATTAAGTTTTACTGTCCTTATACTTTTATTTTAAAAAGAAAACATTCCGGAATGGTTTCCTTTCAAAGAAAAGTGTAGGAAAAAGTTAAAACTTGCACTTCAGTGCACTGCATGTTCCCTTAAACAGCAGGTGCATTTGTTTAGGGTCTGTATTGCATGTAGCAGGGAGTGTGGTGGTGGGGTTTGTGTGTAGCAGGGACAGACCAGCAGGGAACACGGCTCCACTATTTCTTTTCGTACACTTCGACCACTGGCATAAGAAATTGCACGTGAGGCTGGAGCGGCAACCGGAAAAAAAGGGTGTGGTGCACAACCAGAGGAGGCGTTCAGGTGGCTGTGAGAATACAGTCAGCAACTGCTGTCTAACAACCAATGTTTCTGGTCATCTGATTTGACAGGTGCTATTCTCAGGGTTCGAATGAGCAGAATAGAAGACTTTTATATGTTTTGGACTCAATATGACAGACTGGTTATTATCACAGATAAACAATCACCTCTATCGCCTGCTAATTAATTGCCAATAAATGTGTATTCAAGCACCCGCTCAAATGCACAGATAAACAAGCACTGGCAATGCCAACAGTTTGGGCTTTTGTGTAGCTATGAGAAAGGTATTTGCCAAGCATTGTTGTAATGATACTAGCTGGTCAGTAATGGGAGCAGCACAAAAATGGTGCACGTACCTGGGCATATGATAGCAGTGCCTTGCAATTGCCTATCTAATACCTATACACAAGCTGAAACTTTTGGCTTTGCTAATGCTTTGCTAATGCTTGCTTTTAACAGGACTTCATTGAAGAACATGCATAAAGCTTAAAAATCATTTGGCTAAAGGCAGACCTGGTTAAGACATTTTTTACTACACCAGTAGTGTGTTCACAACACCAAGTAAACCATTATCTCGCAGAAGCCTGCTTAAATAAAACTGGCAGGTAAAGTTTGATTGTAAGGCTTGATACAGTTAACTCAAAGTGATCCCAGGAGGCTGTGTTTTGGGCAAGGCAGGACAGGAAGTGGGTGAAAATGGCCTTAGGGATTGGTATGCCTATAGTGGGTGGGTGGGTGGGTAAATAACCAAACAGCACCTACAAGCAGTGTGCCCCTCCTCATATTCCTAGAAAGGTATAGTATGACTTCTGCAAGGATGTGCTGGCCCTAGCAAGCGGTGATGGGCCGCCTATCTAGTTGAAAGATAGAGGAGAGAGCTCTCCCTGTTTAGATTGCCTGGTTTACAAACCGAAAACTTGTATACAATAAAAAATAATGGTGTTAGAGACCAGTCTGGATTTACTTTATTAGTGACTGTCTAACCATCATGCTGAAAAAGATCTGACAACTATCTCAAAATTTCATAGATGATGCTAAAGCGCCACCTAAAAGCCAATACTAATAAGAAGGGTAGTCAATGTTTTTGTGCTTACTGATCTCTGGGTCTAAATGTTCACTCAGGGTAAGCTGAAATTCTCCACGGCTCTTTCAGGTATTCAGAACAATCTACTGAAATGATAAAAGAATGTATCCATCCCTTTCTTGCAATCAATGACAATATTGAGAGTTATGTCACCTACATAATTTTCTAATGGGTAAATGATACAATGACTTACCAAGTCAACTAGAGAAACTTTGTTACTTGTGAGATATGTGCCAAGTCCTCCTTAGAAGGATTTAGGGTAAGACTTGGAGACATAAAAGGGGGCATACTCAAACAAAATTACATAAATCACATATACGTATGGTACAATCAGACATTGCACCAGAATTTGCATGAACTACTTGTGCCAGGTGTAACACAAACCAATCTAGAACTCTATCACATGCTCTCTCTAGATCACTCTGTACATTCTCTTTCTCTCTGCCTGTCTGAGCCTCATCACGAGTTGGACGATGTTGTTAAAATGTGGTAGTAATACCATTACTGCTGCATTACTGCACCGTCCAACTACGAGTTTGGAGGGAAGTTGGAGGATTCACCCCCAAATCTGAGCTGGAGGTAAATCCATAGACTTTCCGCCCATTTTTGTTGCAATTACCGTGGCGCAATTACTGCTGCAGTAATTCAGCCAAAAATGTCAAGTTGAGCCCTATGGACTCCAAAAATATGGGGACTTAAACTGCCACCGTCACTTGTAATCCAAGGGTAACACCGCCGGACCAAGTGGCGGTAATCATAATTGCATTGGGTGGTATTCTGGCGGATTTAACACCGGAATACTGCCCAACTTGTGATGAGGACCATCTGTCTCTCTCACTCTATATCGCTTTGCCTCACTCCATGAGTCTCATTATGTGTTGGCTGGTGTGGTAATAATGTGGCAGTATTAACATATGCTGGCACATTACCACATCAGCCAACAACAAGTTTGCCGGTAAGGTGGCGATTGACCTCCAGCTAAGAGTTGGGTGTCATTCTACCACCTTACCGCAAAAATCCCCTAAATGGAGAATTACACCATCTACCACCACTCGTAATTCGATGAAAATTCCACTGAACCAAGTGACCAATTCCGGCAAACTCGTAATGAACCCCTAAGTCTCTATTTGCCTCCCTCTGCGGATGAGAGTCACACTGTGAACGTGTGTGTTTGCTAGACCTACCCCAGGCCTTTCGTATAGCTGTGAAAACTACAGGAACAAATAGATATTTGGGGGGCTCTGTTTATTTGCAAATGCAGCTATTAAAAACAAGTTTTGGCAATGGCAGAAGTTTTGACTTTTGTGTGGGCAGGGACATGCATTTTCCACTTGCTGCCGTAATGGAATTAACTGGCAATTAATGGTAGGAGATGTAAAATGGTGCAAGTACCTGGGTGTATAATAGCAGTGCCTGCCAAATACCTATCTATACCTATACACAAGCCAAAACTGTTGATTTTTCCAATGCTTGTTTTTAGCAGGACTTCAGTGAAGAAAACACATATTGCTTATAAATCTAGTGGCTGAAGGAACACTTGGTGAATACATTATTATAGCACCAGTAGCACGTCTATAGCTCCAATTGAGCCATTATTTCTGAGAAGACACTTTGAGCACAAACTTTGATGTGTTTGTTTGATAAAGCTATCTCGAAGAGATCCCAGGGGGATGTGTTTTGGGTGGGAATGGACAGGAAATAGGTGTGAATGGCCACAGCTATTAGCATTGACATGGGCAGCCAATGAGTGGGTGAATAACCAAACAACATCTACAAGTGTTGTGTCCCTCCTCAGTTCCCATCGTTCTACTAGCTGTTCCCCAATGCAATAGTTTCAGCTGTAGCCAAAAAATAAAAAGGAAATCATTTAATTGAGCTTGCATTATAAAGCATCTCCAAATAGGATTTTTCATTTCTAATGATCACTTCCAGTATGTATTTTAAGTCATAATAACATGGTTACACTTGACTTACAGAGAAAATCACATAATTGAGACCTGGAATAACCATATCAATTATTTTCTGATAGAGGTTTATCATTCCAAGATGGACAGTCTGGCACACTCCTACTGCACTATTTCGAAATACTCATATGATAAAAGGGAAATGGACAAATAACACCAGTGAGGGTTCCAGCCTGCTTTGCATAACATCAAAGAGCATTTTGGTTACAATATAATAACCACAGATCTGTATTTTCACAAATAGCTCTGTGAAAAAAATGCATTTATGCTTGAATCACTAAGTACATAATGCACATTCAGGTTGGTGCTCATTTCATTTTTCACAACATTCATCCTAACATTAAAATATTTGTAAGAACGAACCATATACTCTGATTCAAACAGTCTCAGGATACAGATGTAAAGATAGAATGCCTGGACCATCAGTCACTCCATTTGGGATCCAATGACCATTACTTTTCTGCACAGAATTGTATCTGTGTCTTAAGGCAAGGATGGCTGAGCACAAGCTTAGCTCACAATGCACAGATAACCTAACATAATTATATAAATAAAATACATACTTTTATTTTTATATTGGGTTTAGAAGAGTAGAGATTTGTGGGGAAGGGCATGGGGGTAGGTTTGTGGATACAGAATGAGAGTAGAGACACATGGGCCCTCATTCCGAGGTTGGTGGTAGTCATGGCACTATTTGCGCCATGACTACCACCAATAACGGTACCGTGTCCGGATTGGTGAAATGGGGACTTACCGGTCCAGTCTGACCTTGGCAGGACCGGTAAGTCCCCATTCACCAAACCATTCCCCATTCCCATTTGAGCCCCCATAGGGCTCAATGGGAATAGGGAGGGCGCAAATAACGGGCCGGCGTATTCCAAGCCCGTTATTTGCGCCCAGGTCCCTTAGCGGGTCCCGTCCTTAACACCTGGTCAGACCAGCTAAGGGACCTTGTAGTAGGGCGGTAAGGGATTACCGGCACCGGTCTCCTTACCGGTGCCCGGTATCCCTTACCGCCCTACTCGGAATGAGGGCCATGGATTCAGCTAGACAGGGGACAAGATGGGAATGAGAAGGTGGACGGGTACTGAGCCATAACAGGAATAAGAGAATCACAGACACACCTTTAATTCTGTAAAGATGAAACACTAACATCGAGAAATGGACAGCTAAATGTCAGCTTTAAAATAATCAGTGTAATGCTAGTATAGAAGTTCAGGTGCTGAACTGAACCACATTAACTGCACTGTGTCCATGTGTGTATGCATGCTGAAAGTTAATGCAAGTCCAGTTTTTGTACTATTGTAGCAGGGTTATGGTTGCAACACACATACTGGGAGACAGGTGCAAGCGGGCACAACAATACTCTTTGTACCGGTTTTTGTAAGACCTTAAAACTTAATCTCTTACCTGTCTCCAGCAACCCCCACTTACCTGGGTTCTGAATCATCTTGTTTGACATCTGGGGGAAGTGGACGGAAGTTGGAAAGGGAACGTTTAGGGGCGGATTCCCTCAAAATCATAGGGAAGAAACACTGGGTTATGATAAGTCACCCAAAAGAAAAGAGACAACACAATGCTGGAATACGGTTACTTTATTTGATCTTCAGCTTTTTTTTTTTTTCCATTCTCCCAGAACACCAGCACGTTTTAACATTTTTATATAAAAAGAGGAATCTTTCTAGTGGCCAGCATTATCGCTTATATCTCCACCTAGACAAAGTGCAGCAGCCATCTATGTAGGTATGGGATTTATAAAGTGTAAACCTACCCAGGAAGTAATGGAGCGCTGTACAAAGAGGAAGCACCCATGGGTTGCAAATAGGATGCAGGGTTAGCAGAGGATCTGGGAAGAGTAGGGGAAGCATGGTAGGGGGAACTCCAGAGCAAGATGTTATTTGAAGAGTAGGGCCTTCAAGTCCTTGCTGGAATGTAGCTAAAGAAAGATAGTCAACAATATTTCTCCATTCCCCTTAAGGAAATCATTTTAAAAGCAGTGCAACCAGCACACTAAAACAGTTATAATAAATGAATGCCAGAAAAAAGGACAGTAATCAACTGCAGTAAGTAATTAAGGTCCTGGTAATATGTGCAGGTCTTACTGGCATCCATCTGCTGTAAATCGCCAGGACAAAAGAAACCCAGAACCAGAGTCAGAGATGTCTTTGGCCCATTTGCAGCATGTGTTGTTGGGTATGGTGGGTGTGGTTGTGGGAAAGGGTCACACAGGCAAAAAGCTCCTACACAAGGTTTTATGTCATGTTTCATAATGGAGCATAGCTGTTCAAAATACTGTTCGCCCAAGATCACAGGGCTGCACTGCAATAATACATTCACTATCCGGTGCTAACTGATTCATTCCTCCCTTGGTTACAACACAGCTCTGAACATACTGTTTGCACAGGATCAACCGTTCTCATTGCAATTAATCCCTCTAACCTCTATACTAATTGCTGTGCTGATTGCTTTGTTACCCATGGTTGAAACACAAGAGCTCAGAATTTAGTGTTCAGGAAAGATCACAAAGATGCACTTAATTTCATCGATTGTGCTGATACTTTTTCTTGACTCCCCATGGGCAAATAAATCCTTGAAACCTTGTAAGCTCTTTGTAACTCTACTGTACACTCGTGTAAAATCTAGCTAGGCCAAGTCATGAGTTTGTTGTCTATTGCCGAGAACGAGGATGAGTATGACCTTTTATTTTCTCATCATCCCCCTCCAGGTGGATTTTCATTTATATAATTTAACAGATGATCTAATTTGAGGGAATAGTATTAGAGTGGGCATTTGGGGAAGAGACAACTAAAATTGAAAGTAAATGTTTAAATTATTTTCATAAATGAAAGGAGGAAATGTAAATGAAAGGAGGAAATGTAAGATTTTAAACTCAGGTTATTGCTTTTCGAATGGGAGTATGTGTTTTTATGAAAACTAAATTGAAGACATTTCGCTCATTGCATTTTATTTTAACAGGTTTCAAGCGAAAACTTTCAACCGAGAAAAAGTAGGTATTAATTCAAATAGAATAAACTAAAACAATTTGCAGTGCAATGAAAAGATCCCTAAAGATGTACATTCTTATACATACGTTTAAAAAAAAGATTTCATAGATTTTTTCAGTGTGCCCCCAACAGACACACCCAATATGGTCAAGGTATAACACCAATAAGCTATAAAATAATGACAGACATAGGGCCGGCTGTTCCCAGCTGTTGGTAGTCTGAGATTTGCCTGAGTTCACAAGTGCCAGCGTATGGGGGAAAGAAAAAAGTTTTTCTTAAAAGTGCCCCAGCGGAGTGCAGTGGAATGGAGAAAGCAGTTCCCTGCTGTTGGTAGTCTGAGCTTTGCCTGAGCTTACAGGTGTCATCATTTTGGAGGAAAAAAGCATTAAAAAATTTGCACAGCATAGCGAGGCTAACACCTACTGCATCCCCCTAAATATTGGAATACATCACAATACACATTACTTCCTCAAATAATTTTGACAAGCACCATTTTCTGATTGGAAAACACATAGCCACTTTATTGGAGTCATCCTAATGGGCAGCCCTACCCCGGCTTAGGCCATAAGTATGCCTGGCCTACAAATACTTTTCCGGGTGGCTATGCCATTCCTGTGTTAGATAGTTCATTTTAAAAACCGGTGAGCTCTTCTCACTTCGGTTTCCTCTCTTTCGAGAATGGCCGCCATTGTATCTGACTGCCAGTTCAGTCGCTCCCATGTAATTTCAATGGAGTGAACAAGGTCACTGCATTCAGTTGTTGAGGAGTCCCAAATGTCCCTAGTGGTGTCAGTGCCTGTCTCACCTCATCCTGGCTCATGAAGCCAACGGGTATAGCTCACGAAAAGCTTGCAGCATGCCTCCTTCTCTAGGACCGCCCTCGTAACTTCACCACACTTTGGGGGTGGCCCTCCCGTGACCCACAATGCTGTGCTGCAAAGAGGGGACTACCTCTCTCAGACCAGGCCATTTATGTGCCTCCTCAGGGCAGGCTGTTTCCTGCCAGTCCCTGGGGACATGCCCCTTCCATATCCCCCTCGGGTGAGGGGAGGCGAGCCTGATACAGGGGGAGCCAGAGGGGTGGCCCTCTATGCCAGCTGCTCCTCTAACGCCCCCTGCATGGGCTGGGGCAACTTCTGATTGGACGCGGGGTGGGCTGTTCCCTGCTGTTGGTTGTCTGAGCTTTGCCTGAGCTCGCAGGTGCCCGCATTTGGGATAAAAAGCATTTAAAACATGCCGCAGTTGAGCGGACATCGGGTGGGCTGTTCCCTGCTGTTGATATTCTGAACTTTGCCTGAGCTCACTGGTGCGATGTTTGGGGGGAAAAAGCATGCAAAACGTGACCCAGCAGAGCAGACGTATGGCGGGCTGTTTCCTGCTGTTGATAAGCTGAGCTTTGCCTGAACTTGCAGGAGCTGGCGTTTGAGGAAAAAAACGTAATTGTGGTGTTAATTGTGTCACCTGTGCTGGATACTGCTCTCCTTGGCGGTCAATCTCCAGCCCGTGGAAGGTCGATGAGGGGCTCCTATTATTACCCCATTGTGAACACTTGGGACCGGCCTGAATAAATCTCGGCTTGGGTCAACGCCAAGTGCTTTGTCTGCAGTTTGCCAGTTGGGCAGGCGAGCAGTCGTTTGTCCACATACTTTTTCAAGCTTATTTAGCTTAACTTGTGTATTTGGCTCCTGGCCTGCATCTTGCCTACATCTCGTAGACGGGTTTGTTATACTGGGCTATGAGCCAGCACCTGCTCTTGTGCGCCCGTGCTCTGGCCTATAGTAAAAGGGAACCGGTGAGTGCTTGAGGTCTGTGCAGCTGAAAGTGGATTTGACCACTAGAGCTAGGCCAGGATAACGTGTGAGGAATCTGTGACCAGGTAAGAGGGGGTGGGACAGACTTGTGCAGCAGCCCCTTCAGCCAATTGGGGGTGCCCCCTTACCGGCAGAGTCTCATTTCTTCGGCTTCAGCTATATCGACCTGCCCACGGTCCTAGGGTACTGTGCGATGTAACTCCCGTTTTACCTGTGCTGAGCGGTCTTTCTGTGCAAACTGTGAAAAGGGACAACACCTGAATGATAAATGTTAGCTTTGCTATTGTTACTGACAGTGTTGTTCTTGGAGTTTTTGTCTGTTTATTAATGAACTAATACTGAGACACCTGGACTTGCTGGTGCTTTTACTCTCTCTCATTCCTAGCGGCTTTTCTATACCCCATTACGACTCAACTTGTTACAGCTTTTAACCACGTTATTTATATTGTTAGTATTATTAGCGCACATGCAACTGTTTTAACCTTCTAATCTGCATTACCTTTGTGATGAACTGATTACTATTTGAATGTAACCTGCATCAACGCACTTTAAGCATTTTTAAACATTTTAGGGTGGCATGCTTATTTGTACCATCTAATAGCAAACACCCTGGCCCTCATTACGACCCTGGCGGAGAGGGGTTTACGCCAGCGTAATGCATGGCGTACCTCTCCGCCTTACTACGACTTCCCGTAGCGCCATGGTGATTTTTACGCCCGGATTTTCCGGGCGGAAAAATCCATGGCGCTACGGGACCTCTTGTTAATTACGCCACCGTAATTTACGGTGGCGTAATTAACGCCTTCCCCACTCCCATTATACCCTATGGGGCAAAAATGGGAATGGGGAAGGGTAAATGGGGATTGGGGACTAACCGCCCCGCCAACCTCGGAATGGGGCGGTAAGTCCGCCAACCCCCATTGCGGAGTTGGCAGCTCTGCGCCATGGTCCATGGTGCAAATTGCACCATGGATCTCCGCCAGGGTCATAATGAGGGCCCCTGAGTATTAAGCATAAGCACAGTTTATTAGCATGTCTTCCCTTTTGCTCTCATTAAAATGTCTAAAAGGAAAGCCCTAACATCGATTTCACCCAAAGATATGTAAAAAAAATCTATAAAATGTTAGAGCCTATGTTAGAGCCTATAAATGACGTCAATATGCTAATTTCTGAGATCAAGGGCCCTATGCAAGATATTGATGGTTTAAATGACAATGGGACTGTCTGGATGATCACGTGATGGCTCAAATTGTGTGGCAATAGGAGGGTACCAAGGTCAGTGAGATCCCAGGTTGATTAGAGCTCCGCTGTGAATTGCAACATCCCCGGACAACGCCCATAATGCAAGACAACCTAAGGACCCTCTGTTATAATCTGAAGTTGAGAAAAGGCTGGGGCAAGAAGGGGGTAGGAACTTTATCCTGCCAACCACTTCAGCTGGAGCTACCAAAACCGCCACAAACAAAATCAATGACATCTACCCTCAACTGAAGGGGGATAGTTCCCCCAATTAAAATGTATTACCTGATATGGTGGGACCTCTGTCATCACCTAAGAGGAAACCAAATGAAAAACCATCTGTAGAGCAGGATGTGGTAGACCCCTCTGTACCATCATCTAATCGGTTTTCCCCCTACGTAATTTAAATAAACCTAGTCAGGGACTAAACAAGAAAAAGGGTTCTGCTGTAAAACAAATAAAAAATAAACAAGGAAGTTGCCCTTAAATCTAAAAGTACACAGTTGATTACTCCTAATGGGGATGGAGAAACACAAAATCCCAATATTTGTAAATGCCAGTGTAAGGCATTATACCAAGACTTGCTGGACGAATTTAGGCTATGGACGCAAAAGGTCAACTGAGTAACTTCTACCAAGATCTGATAAGTGAGATTAGATCCACCCAGAATGGGCTTTGCATCGGGATCTTTTGAAAGAACTAAGATCATTCAAAGATGCACAATCCGGTAGCTCCAACAAGTAAATAATAGACAAGAGACGATATCCTGCAAAGGAAGTTAGTGTGCCCTTGGGTGAGGGGGGTGCGAAGGGACAGCGAGGTAGTAATAGCCCCTTAGAAATCCGCCCATTGGGGAATATGGCCCCCATTGCTAGGTCTGAGGGGGACAAAAAAGATGAGAATCCTCAGTCGTGGCTAAATCCAATCCTTGCAACTATTAAACAGCATGTGGCTAATTACCGCCTAGCGTTTTGAACAGAAAGCCCCAATCTATGGGCCGGTGCCTGATGGAAAGCAGAATGTTTGGGGGGGCCTAGTAGTACTGGGAGAGGGCCCCAAAAGGTAGAATAATTGTTGACAATGTATAATGCGCAGACGATGCCACCACGTGTATACCAAACTCATGACTCCCTAAATAATAAATGCATCCACTGGATAAGATCGGTCAAGGGACATGTTTCATTTATCAGGGAGCACATTATTAGATGTGTGCAAAATAGTATGCCTAATATCTCTGAGGGCTGTATCGAAATCTTCTTCAGTAGCAAGTATGTAGCAGAGGGTCTTCTGTCTATTGACTATCATACATACCCACCTCAAGGGTCGGTAATTACTTTAAGAGCACTACCACCAAATCAGGAGCATATAGTAGTCTCCTGTGGACAGGGATTGAGAAGGGGGCCTAAAATATCTGGGTCAGCTTGCCCACCCACTGCATTCCCTCTACCCTCACCTCAGAAAAAAGTAGGGCAGATTTGATCCTCTGACAACATCAATGGGTTAGAGGGTGCTGATTGACCATTGAAGGAGGCTAGAGTGTATACCTCTCTAGATTGTAAATTATTGTCATGGAGTATAGCTGGTATTTAGAAAAATCAAGAAGAACCTATTTGGTGTGATTTTATGAGGGTTATCAGCAGGGCCATCTTAAGGTTTTTTGGGGGCCCTGGGCATGGACATCTTCGGGGCCCCCCTCAATCAAACCAAAGGAATGAAGTGATCAAGTATATCTGGTGGCACCCTCCCACCCCCCACCGTGAGCAAAACCCATAGGTAGGCATGCCGCCTCCTAGCATTCAAAATAAGCATGTGTACTCCCTTTAAATCCCCTTACCCTCTTCATTCTTGCTCTGATCAGATTGATAAACAAGTAGCATTTGAAGGCCAACATTAGCAATCTACGAAGAGGTTACTTCTCTTCTAGTAAAGAAACAGGATACTTTTATCAATATCATCCGGGAAGGTATGCAGTCTGTAGTATCAATGAAGTACTGTATGTAAAAGGTACATGCAACCCAGAATAGGCAGAGAGCACACATTAGCTGACTCAGAGAATGCAAAAGTGCTCAAGCATGGATAGAGTAGACCAATTGTAAGGAAGGGGAAAGCTACACGTACCATATCATGGATAGTGGAGGCAGATTAGAAGCTACCAGGATGGTGCCTCTATCCAGACAGACTGAGATTAGAAGTGGGACATGGTTTTCAAATAGTGTTGCCATTAGAGCTTAGGGGTACAAGTGCCTGTGGTGTGCAGTGTATCAATGTTCACTGTTATAGTGGAGGCAACCCTATAGCCAGTGAAACCATGAGTGAGGCATACCCTGAGAAGGAAATCACACTGAGGGGCTGACAATTTTGAAAGGTTTAGGGACTGGCAACACTGAGAGGTTAGGCAATACAAGATTAAATGAGATGCCCAGGATCACATATTGCTTTACGGGGTGAAGCTGGGATTTGTGCCAACTCTGCAATTTCTGCATATGAACACTTTCTTTTCCAGCTCTTACCATGTACTAAAACTATCTCATTTTATAAAACTGACTTGCAAAGTACATAAATCACATTTCTAAACCTGACAATTTCTAAAACCAAAATATTACGGAAGGGTTTTACGCAAAAATGGGAATGATTCTAGCTACATTCTCTCCATTATCCAATCGATGTGATATAACAGATTTAATCTAGGTATGTCTTTTGTACTTTTAAGCTTTAAATTCTTCCAAAACAATGGCTTGTGAAATTATCATCCATAAACGTGCAGAAAAACCATTGACCTTTATACAAAAAGCAAAAAGTTGTTTGTGTCAAATGAACAGACCTTAAAATATGCTTGCCCAATGCCTACAACATCTGGTCCGCTCTCTCTCTCTCGTGTCTACCATCCCTTCCACTCAAATGGCCTACATAAGAAGAAAGATCAAGTAATGAGCTAAACGATGCCACCAGCATGCAAGAAGGCAAACCTCACAGAAGACAGCACAGTAATGAAAGAGATATATGATTTGACCAGGATCATTATCGTCTGCTGGCAAAGCCTGGATACAAGCATGAACACTTTGGTCCCACAGTCTTTTATTCACCCTTTGGACTAATAGTTTATGCTTATCTTTGGAGGGGATTGCCTAGGTTTTAGAATGCCCCATCTGAACAAACCAATTTCTAGACCATCACCATACAAATGACATGTTAGTTGTTATAGCAACCCCTATCTGGTGCAGGAGCATTGCTGATAATAGCACCTCTTATGTTGCAAAACCAAGTACATATGCAAGTAGGTTCATAAAATTCAGACATATGAAAGGTTCAGCCAGCCTTGCTGGAATGTGCTCTTCTAATCTTTCATATGAACACACATCTCTGCAATGTGTGCTTAGCACACTGAGCTAACGTCTGAACCATTGTGGCACTCAATTTATCAATATGGATTTCAACTTTGGCTATTGCACATGAACGACATAATTACCACAAGAAGGAAAGAATGCTACAGAAGTTGTGCCTTATGAAACACACAAATTTTGTATTCCGGCAGTGAACATAGAAAGCATTACATGATTAATTGATCAAGGCAGAATGTACTTGTCAAAACAGACAGACAATAGGTAAGCGCCTCAGCAGCATGCCAAAAAATATCCTGGCGTGTGCTATTTAAGTCTGGTGAACAATGGAATCTTACTTTAGATCAGGCAGCCTTGTGGAGGGCCCCTCCAAGGTGGGGGCCCTGGGCAAGTGCCCCTTTTGCCCTCCCATAAAGACGTCTCTGGTTATCAGTTAATCTTATTCCAAGAAACATGGGCCATAGAGAAGGTTAAAATCCAAGGGTTTCAGTCCTACCAGATTATGGCCCAGAAGGGATTGAGAGGCATACCTAGTGGTGGCCTTTTAACAGTGATGGGCCCCACTTTGAATTGGAGTATAGTGAACAGACCAACAGAAATACCAGAGTTACATTATTCAGTGGTGTTTATGCTGGAAGGGCATCACATCTTATTGTTCAACGTCTATAATAGGCCAAGCTCTGCTTCACCCATGTGCATTATAAATAAGATCAATGACTTTTACTTCTTTCCTGGGCAAAGATGAATGTAAACAACACCCACCTCATCATTTCTGGGGATTTTAATCTCCAACTAGAACCATTGAGAGAGCTACAAGGGATATGGGAGGACCAGGATGAGGCCTTTGAAGTGCATTTGTTGGTTGCACATTTTCCAAAAAGGACAGACAGATATGTTCTAGATACGTCTCGTGTACTTTAAACTTTGGAACTGAGGGCCTGTAATGGACGGTATGCCAAAGATCAACCTGATGGCAAGACGTTTTGGGGGCTAGATAGTTCTTGCCACATCAATTATATCTTGGTGCCAGTTAGAGACTGGAAAATGGTTATTAATTTTGAGGTCATTGAGTGGTGTGAAAGCCACCACAAGCCATTGACCATCTCCTTTAATTGCTGGTGCATCTCAAATTCCTTAGGGGCTGGTAGTAGTAATACACAGACTACATCTGTGGTGGGCCACCGACGTAGATCTGTAAAATGGCTAAGATCTTAGAAAGGGATCAAAAACCTAGGGTCTATGGAGCCATTTTGCCTTGCATCGACAACATTTGTATAAAAGGGACTTCTGATATGCAGATTTTGAATGTATTTGGTGGCATGGTTAAAGGTAGTTTTCCTCACGTTACGGATTCATGGTCGGCTGTAAAAAAAAAAGCAAGCTCTTGTTAAAACTAAATGGTTTGATCATGATATATGGGGTTATGGAACTAGTATCAAACACTGAGAAAACAAAGACCATGGTTTTTAGACCCAAATGTACCAAACATCATGATCTTGATATCAGAATAACGGGCGGCAGGTTAGGGCAAGTTGTGTTTTGCGATTATTTAAGGATCAAATTCTATGAGAAGCGTTTCTGGTCTGAGCAGCTCGATACAGCTTGTGTTACCCTTCAGAGTTATAGTGGACAGTGGGGGGGTTTCTTTAACCGACATCGTTGGCTATTTCACCAGCCCTGCAAATGTATAAAAACCAAGCTAGTACCTGTTCAATGTTCGGGACTGAAATTTGGGGTAATGCTGATGCTACAAACATATCAAAAGTATAGAATACATTTTTTTAAGTCTGCTTTTGCTACCCCAGGGATCACCAAATGCCCCCGTTCATATGGAAACAGATGTGTCTCCTATAGGGGAGGCTGTGGCTTTCAGACCGGTATTGACGGGTTGAGGCTCTGCTATACCCCGGGCTTAGAGAACTATTGAAAATCATTGTCGCGTGTATTATCACTGAATGGAAGAATGAGCATTCCCTGGTGAAACATGTGAAAAATACACTAAGCATCTTGAATGAGCTTGCATTATTGTCGTCCCCCATGAACATTGACAAAATGATCGCCAATCGGGCTAAGAGGGCTATTTTTATTTACTCTAGGACTAAAAAAGGAATGAGAAAGTAATAAACTGTTATTGGGCCCAGGCTACTTACAAATAAAATATACCTCGGGTTTGAAAGGTTTCTTGATATTGTCAATCCTCCCTATGCACCAGCATTATACCTGGGGTTCAGGATGGGCATGTTAAGGCTTGCAACACTTGCCAAATCATGGACCAATGCAGAGACAGGTACCTGCCCTTTGTGGCAGGTACCTGTCCCTGCATTGGTCCATGATTTGGCGAGTGCTAATGGCTTGGCAGGCTGAAAAACGATGGTCTGGAGGGTTGCCCAGAGCTTTGCCAGTGGTTATGATTTATTCAAAACCTTCCAGCCATCACCTTTCTGTTTTGCGCAAGCCTTAAAAGGCCCATGAGGAGACTATTGTTCATTTCATGTTTCTTTGTGCTAGGCTAAGTTCATTGAGAAACTATTATTTGAAACCAATCCTGAGAGTAGAAGGCTCCCAGGCTGTACAGGCTGTGGGGTTATTTAAGAATGTCAATGCCTTCTCACTTGTCTGTACTATAACGAAATACATTCATCGGGCCTGGATGCTAAGAATGAAACTGCTAAATACCGAGATATGTGACAAATGAGTAGTCTTGAAGTAGCCTGTTTGCCCGCCATTTTTATTATCCTCTATCTGCTCTCAGTTATGTAAATTGAAGTTTATTCCCCAGTGACTATGGTCTCTTTTCTATGTTCATGTATTAGTGACATGGCAACTGTATGTTCAAGAGGTGGCGAGCATTCTCTTCCCTGAACACTCATTTTCCTTTTATCTAACTTTCAGTTTTTAGATTTGAGAATATGAGTATATTGATGTGGTTTTGTATTTTATTAAAAGTACATTTTGTATTGCATTGATGTTCTTGTCTTTTATGGTACTTCGCCGAATAAAAGTAATTGATTGATTGAAAAAAAACAAAAAATGACTTTGCATTTTCCAACCATTCATAGATTTGTTTCTTAAAGTTAATTATTTTTTTAAACAGGTGAGTTAAAATAATAATTAAAATGGTTTCCTATACGGCAGCAGTCTGCATGACCACACAGCCGAGATGCAGCGCATGCAGTGATACTGTGAAAGTTTGTCTAAAAAGAAGAACGTTTAAAATGTATTTATGGGAGGTGGGTATGGAAGGGGAAGCAATGCAAGTTTGTTTGAAGTAGGTGCATTTTTGTTTTAGTTGTGTGTAGCACAGAACATCCTTGTTTTAAAGGCAAACAAAGGTTATTGTAGGAAAAGTGAAATGCATGAATGATAGAAGATGGGGTAAGTAGAGTTACGCAAGATCAGTGGGAATGAAGGGGCAGAGATTTATGGAATTTCGCACAGAAATCAAACAAGGGCCACGCGCCATGAAGGACACTGTGCGAGCCTGGGCGCAGAAAATAAAATGCATGCCACACATATTCATGGAATTGACAGCGCAAAATAAACGCATTCGCAAGTCACGCCCAGAACTCCACCATCACGCCCACACGCAAAGCATTAACAGCTACCTTTGCACGCTTCCCGAGCGTGAATAACCGCACCCTTCAAACAGTGTTTGGGGTCCCTCTTCAGCAGGCCTGTGACTCAGGACCGTGCACGGGGTGCCCCGTAACAATATCTGCCACCCCGACAAACATGCGTATAAAAAATCGCAACTCAGCAATAACTTGGGAAATCTGCATGTGAACCCACGTAAAACATACCTGCACCCAGCGACACTGCTTACACACACCCATACGTTACATCGGAACCCCGATTGAGTACATGCATCCCCCAGAATCTGACATGCGAGCCCACCTGCATGCTGGAAATCCTACGCGCAATGACTGGTGGATCGTATGAAGGACTTGCGTGGCCATTTTCCAGCTGAAATGTTGCTCGATCGAATCCATGAATATGTCTTGTACCACGCACACACAATAGTGGGCGTGCGAGGAACGCCCACCTTTTTTTCCCCGTTTTTTATATTCCGCCCCCTTCCCAGCTGTCTACGCAAGTCACACCTACACTCTGCTTGGAGTCTCACGCAAGGCCTTTGACGGCTCGCACAGACGTGCCAAGCCAGCGCGGACTCCACCAAAGTCCAGGGAAAGTACTGTGCATTCGATTTCCATGAATCGACAAAGAGGGATTTGCATGCAGTTGCACGCCTATGTACCCTATTTTCTGCGCCGATAATTCCATGAATCTGCCCCGAAATGTCTCCTTCCAATTCCCTTTCCTGAGAAAAAGACAAACGTTTATTCAAAAAAATGTATTTTTTATTTTTATCATTTCGTTTTTTTCTTCACTGTTTCATTTCGGCAGGTTTACTCCACCAATGCAAATGGATTTTTTACTCATATACTTTTATCCCACGGTTTGGCCCTAGTTTTTTTCTGCCTTTTGGTGAGTACTAAAACACCCTGCTACCACCCACCCCAGCTTCTCTGGGCGATGTTGGGCTGTTAGGGAGAATTCTCATAAATGTGCTAATTCCCTCTACCTTAGAGCCCTCCAGCTCTTTTGCTAAACATTGGGGCTTTGAACTTTTTTATTCTGTTTGTTTTCTATGTTTATGTCTTTTGGTTATGGAGTTTTAGATAACTCCATAGGCATCATCTTTTCATGTATGTTACACAGTACCTTCAGTGCTGTGACACAGGAATGTCTTTGAGACTTCCCAAAGGTTTAAATACCTTCTCTGGGATAAACTACTGTTTTCCCAGAGGATGTAAAGTGAAATTGACTTTACTAGTCTTTCCAAATTCATAGACCCAGCACACACCATCTTACTTTGGAGTGCTGTAGGGGTTACATAGTATCCCCTGTGTCTAAATAATCATTTAGCAGTCAAATGCTACCCTTTCCTATTGAAAAGGCTGGTGGCAGTGGTTTTACAACAGACTATCATGATTTTTCCCGACCGCGAACACCGGTAGCTAAAAATCCCAATCAACTCGTAAGACACCTGGATACCATTCTCAAGGCTGGTTAGGATTAACCAGCGAGAGGGACACCAGCTGGTGTTCTTGAATCTACAGCTACTAGAACTGAAGTGACTGCATCTTGTTTGCTTTCTTCCATTATCCCGTGCAGTGCAGGAGTCCCCCGACGTCCTCCCTCTTGTCCCGAAGACTGAGGCTCAGGAACAGTGAGATCTGCAGGAACTGCCAGGAACCAACAACTTCAGTAGCATTTGTTTCTTCAAATTAAGGTACTGTGCCAACCCGATTGAGAGAGCGCCACTCTTGCGGTGAAAGTTTGTGAAACTGTCCCAACTTGCGGGCCTAATCAGCATGTGACCATAAATATGATTCTTTTTTCGTCTAAACTACTTCTGCGAACTTTTGCAAAGACTTTACCGTTTGATACCAGAACTGCTCTTTCCTATCCAGAACACCTGCCGATTGACTTTGGCCTAGGCCTATTGACTTGGATTGAACTCTTCTAGTGAACCGAAACAATTTGGACTGTCTAACATGTACATGGGATCTATTCTACTTACCTTGTCCCTTTGCTCACTTCTAAGTAATCGAACTGCTATTTTGCTCCTACTTCGGGGGAGCTCAAACTGTCTCAAATCTTAGAGTCTTTTATTGAAGTGTATTGGTGTATGATATTAAGTTGCCTGCTTCTAGTGTAATGTTTTATAAATGATTGTGTAATAAATTAATAAGTGTTTTACCAAGAACCCTTGAGTATAAGTGTCTACTTGAACCACTGTGATTGAAAGACCTCTGTGTAACCTCTTGTACTGCTCACATGCACTCTTGAGATAAGCCTGAATGCTCAGCTCACTCCCAAAAACTGTGTGGTACAGACTTATACCAAAGGTTGGTTTGACTTGCACCTGTAATCCTAATTGTATGTGTTGGTCCTAGAGGGTACTGCATGCAATTCTGCCTATCACTGGTGTACAGCGGTGAGGATACAGTATAGTTGTTACATTGAGAGTGCTGCTCTTACTTTTGTTCAAATAACCTTCACAAGGCCAAGCACCACTAGAAAAGCAATTGTTTTATAATGCCAAATATGGATAATTTCAAGCAGGAAGCCCTGATCATTCTTACAGTAGGTAAACTGAAAGATATGTGCAAAGTCAGGTCTCTCCCTGCTAAAGGCAAGAAACATGAATTGATTGAGAAATTGTTGAATCATCAAAGACTGGGAGGTAGAGCTATAACCCCTACCCCCTCAGCAAATACGGATAGAGTTGATGAGGATGATAATGATTCAGAGTCCAACTCTAATGTTATTGGTGAGCTAGAAAAGTTAGAGGAGTCTCAAGATGTGCACCCCACTGCCCCTCTACCTGCTTTAGGCCCTCAACCTGCAGCCACAGGGACCCTACCAGGTCCAGTACTGAGTACAGAATGTGTCTCTCTTGAAAAAAATAGACTTGAGTTAGAGTTCAAAAGGGTCCACATGCAAACTGAAAGTAAACATCAAGAAATCAAACTCAGAGGAAAGGAAATGCACAATGCTCTTGAAATGAAGAAATTGTCTCTTGAAAATGGTTCTATCCCAGAGTCTTCTAGGTCTTCCAGTCCTATGTATGAGGTGAGACTTGATATTTTGGATTGGTTGGCTGCTTTTTCAGGGTTTCACAGGGAATAAGTTGATTCCTTGGCTTTTGTCTAGGCTCCCCCAGGTTGCAACTGATGCTGTAATGGAGGTGGGGGAACTTGAAAGATTGGAGTATGAACATTTCAAGCTAGCTTTGATAGATTTGGGAAAACTCCTTCCCAGTACCTTAAGAGGTTTAGGATCCTCAAAAAGACTGAGTGTACCCCTTGGGCTACCTGGGTGTGTGAATGTTTGAAGATCTTAGATGGTTGGGTTAAGGTTTACAGAGTAAACACTTTTGAAGGAATGAGAAATTTGTTTTTATTGGACACTATTTTTGGATGCCTGCTGTCCTGAGCTGAGACAGCACTTGGCTGACTCAAAAGAGATGGATCCCAAGAAGTTAGCAAGAGCAGCCAACAGGGCCACTCGTAAGGGTTCTGGGGCTACTCACAAAAAGGATGAGGGGAAGCAGCACAAAGATGAGAATAAAGATAATTCTAATTCCAACCAACCAGAAGAGGCCCCCAAACCACATAAGGGTAGATCCCATGGGAAACCTGGTAGATCTAATGAATCCTCTGGTGTCCAACAAGAGGGAGGTCAGCAGAAACCCCCATTCCAGAGAGCATTTGGTAAATGCTATGTATGTGGGTCTGTAGACCACTTGAAAGGAGATCCCAGATGCCAGGGTAAACCTGCATGGGCCAGCACTGCCTCCTTAGCCTTCTCCCCAGAGGAAGAAATACAAATGGCTAGTGCCCACTTTCACTTATTGGCTGAAGAACCCCTGGGTTTTCAGGCCACTGTATCCTTAGAGTCCATGGGTCTGTGTAAGAAACAGAATATGGATTTGTACAACTACATTCCAGAGCACTCTAGAAGGTATTATCTGGACAGTGTTCTTGTAAATGGCCAGGACACCCTTGCCATGAGAGACACTGGGGCCAACAGAACAGTTGTGGTTGAAAGCTTGTTCAGGCCTGAGGATGTTGCTAAGGCACCCAAGGCTCCCACTAGATTTGCTGGAGGCCATGTACAACTGGTTCCAATTCTACCATCTCTCATTCAGTGTACAAATATGACAGTGAGTGAAAGAGCAAAGAAATATCGAGGCTGAGTACCATAAAGGAAATACACCAATCACGGGCTAAAAAGATTTACAGATCTTTTATTACTGTACAGTTTACAAAACAAAACAGATATCTATCTAGCTCCCAACACCTTGCAGTGTGTACCAGCCGACAAAGAGAGGTGAGAGAGTGCTGAACATCTAAACACGCGCGTATTTATATATTTCATGCAATATTGTCCAGCCTCTCTTCATGTTAATAATTCGTGGTCTAGAGTTCGTGGCTAGTTCAAATACAGATTTTAAAATATCATGTTAAAGATTATATGAGTTTGTATTTCCATAAAGACACAATGGTGATGTATGTTCTCGGATCCCGCGGTAAGCCTTATTCCAAGTTTCTTCATAATGTAGTTCAGCTAAAGCAAGGTTGTCCAACATACAGCCCGCGGGCCACAATGCGGCCCTCCGAGCCATTTCATGTGGCCCGCGAGGCTCAACAGACAAGTTTAAGACAGTTACAGTACAGGCCCTGTGATTTTCTTTTTATGAATGTCAGGTCCGTAGACCCGAATTCTGGGCCGTGGCGGGGAACTGTTACTGCCTGGTTTAATTATTTATTTGTGTGATGTTTGGTCGGGTCCGTGGGCCCGATTAATTTATTTATTTATGCAATGTTGAGTCCGACCAACATTGAGGAAATAAATAAATTAATCGGGTCCACAGACAGATCCGACAAACATTCAACAAATAAATAAATATACCGGGCCGTGAATGGCAGAGCTGTGTATTTACAGGCCCAGTGCATTCTTTTTTTTTTTATGAATGTCAGGTCCGTAGACCCGAATTCTGGACCGTGGTGGCGGACTGTTACTGCCTCTGGTGCCCCCCTGGTTTATTTATTTATTTGTTTGATGTTTGTCGGGTCTGTGGACCTGATTAATTTATTTATTTATGCAATGTTGGGCTCAACCAACATTGCGGAAATAAATAAATTAATCGGGTCCACAGACCCGACAAACATCAAACAAATAAATAAATAAACCAGGCCGTTTCAGAGTTACTGCCTCTTTGGTGCCTGGAAGGGGGCACCAAAGGCAGTTACAGGCCCGGTGCATTTTTAGACTTTGCCAACTTTGCACCAGACCTGCAGATTAACTGAACTGGTCTGCTGTTAAATCTCAGTTACCAGTTTAATGATATCCACTACACTACAGAATAATTTCTCATTTTACTATAGCCAATATGATAGCTCAGTGGGTTGAGCGCTCACTGCTGCGATGTGTGTGTGATCTGCATTTTCGAATCCCTGCAAGGCCATCTCAGCCTTTCATCCTTCTTAGGTTGATAAATGAGTACCAACAAAGGTTGGGTGATATTGTATGCAAATTTGTTCTATAAAAAAGAGCTTTAGTGTAAGTGCCATACAATAACATATTATCATTTGGCCTTGGACGTCTGTTTGCATTCACGGTAATTTGACAATATTGATCTATACACACAGATATTAATGATTCATATGGTGTTCCATTATTTTATTAAATGTGTTCAATGTTTGTCGGGTCCGTGGACTCGAGTAATTTTATTTCTGGGCATTGGAGGAGGACTGTTGCTGCCTCTGGTGCCCCCTGGACCAATCACTTATGGTAGCAGACATGCAGGCTGCAATGTATCTAGTTGCAGCTCACTCATTGTGCTCCCTGCTCCTCATGAACCACCTAGTTGGTCAATCTAGTGGTGTCATCAGGAATCAAATTTAGGAGGGTCATAGACGGGGCCAAAGGCAAAAGAAGGGGACATGGTCAACATAGATACAGAATATTTACTTGGCAACACTGGTCAAAACTATTATCTGTATAGTGAAGTACCTAATCACCAGTGCCATGGTATGCTCAGGCAGCATCAATCATGCTTTGTACAGGACAATGCTGGTCTAAATTTGGAACAACCAGCATAGACATGTTGCTACAGAGGCATATTTTGGGCACAACCAGCATGCCAATGTGTTACATCAGTGACAGTACTGTTTTACAACACTGTGGACACATTGATCATTAAAACGTGTTGTGTTCTACAATGTTCTTGCCTGCTGTTGGTGACATGGAATGTACGTATAGCTCCCTCGCTATGCTTGGTCGCCCCCACTGTTTCAGAAAAATATAAACACATACACACTGGTGGAAGAAATCACAAGAAACTAACCTTTGATCACTGTCCCTGACACCAAAAGCTATCTTTGGGACTGCAGGGCTATCACTGCCTGTGATGCTATTGTGTCAAAGGTCACACACCATCGATTTTGAATATACTGCCTTGGGTAAGGGTGTTGACTTTTGGCTCACGGGCCCACCGGGTAACAAAAAGTTAATGCATTGGCCCCACATTCAAAAAGGTTGAACAAGCCTGAGCTAAAGCATACGCTCAAGGTTTGTTCTTCATCGTCCCAATGTTTATACAAAGATGAGGCTTGTGAGCGCAGACAACACTTGAATGACAGTTCATATGAAGCACAAGGACTCTTTGCTCAGTCTAAACAGTCGGCTCTCGGACAACCTAAACATTAACAGAACTCAAAGTCGGAAGGCTTGGCTGCAAGTCGAAAACATAGTCCACCATTTTAGAACGTAGAACACACGAGTGAAAATCAAAATGGCAAATGAATCTTAAAATGACAGCGAAGTTAACCCAAAAATCGGAACTTTGCAACGCGGTTTTCCGTGTAGCGCGAATAGGCTTAGGCCAATATAAATACTAAGGAGGTACTATATAATAACTGTTTAACAAACCCTTCTTTTGGCCTAAGCCAAGAGCCTTACTAAAAATATTCACTTTACTTGTAACTCCACGTTTCAGTGTCTGTACATCCTGAATCACATTCATCAGATATATCGATTGCTATCAAATCTTTGACAGTAATATCCTCCATTACAAAAACATTAGTCATTTTCTTGGGTGCGTGTATTTTCGGTCCTAATGTTCCTACAGTTTGCATACAACATCCTCCTAAACATCAAACATATGGCAGGAAGAAATTGTATGAAACAGCAACAGAACAACAGAATACCAAGGATTACCATTAAGACTGAAAAGAGTTTCCATCCCCAAGAACCAAGTACCAAGATCCCAGTTTCCGTCGGGAACATGTACTTCTGTACTTAGGACGTGCAGATTTTGTATTGCCTTGAATATGGTAGGGGAGGAGTCAGGTACGAAAACGCATCAAGCAGATCCCACCAATTTACATACTCCAGCACGCTCAGCCAGGATGACGTCTAACACCATCCGGTTCTGTAGAGCCACTAATCTAATTGCTTTTTTTTATAACGTCATGTTGTAGAATATATTGGTGGTTCGGTTGATGGTTCTCTCCAATACTCTTGCCAGTCTCCTAATATCCTCGGAATTCATGATCTGCCCCTAAAATGGCACAAAGGATTTCACTACATCACCCATGACTTGTGAAGGAGTATCACCATTCTCGTCCCGCCTTGGACGAGCCCTAGAGACCTCAGGGGTGCTAGCTACATATACCCCTGGTAGCAAGATACCCAAATAACAAGTACCCTGCCAATCCCTAGGTAGCCAAGGACAAGCTTCATTGCCACAAATGAAATAAACAGGATCACCTACATACAAGTGTCTGCCCTCACTAGTCAAATTCGCAATATTGGTACAACCCTCAAAAGTACCCATTGACTGAGAACCATTCCTTTGTATGCAGAAGGAAACAAAGTTGGAGCTGTGATTGATAGTGTAGGAAGGAGGCGTAGCATCCCGGTTGCCTACGGGAACAATCTTGAAAGAAATTAGCGATTGGAAAGGTCTAGAAAGTCTATCGGAAGGCCTAATAGAATAATAGAAGCAACATTAAGCTTGCTCCTATTTGCGAAAAGGGAGCATCCCAGAGTCGTCAGGACTCACCTTTCAAATTCATTTAAATTAGTCCCGTCAAAGTTCCCTGAGATGCTATAATTCCAACGATCAAAGAATAATGCCCTTAGAGAGGCATAGCATGCAGTAGTTAGAGGCAAAGGACGAATATACCAGCCCAACCCTTTTTCCCCGTGTTGTGGCAGATGCGAACATATCCACCAATTATTTCTGTTTAAGATTGCATGGGTCGCATTAATAATTAACAAAAGCGTATTGTTGTGATAACTCTGTCTGTGTTGGGAATCCCTAGGAGATAGAGTGTGCAGATGCATGAAATGAGAAGACATAGTGGGAACACTCTCAGTGGGCATAAAGTTTCAAGTGTACGCACCCCCTCAATGTACCAAAGCCCAAGAGCAATTACTACTGTCAGACCAGTTAACATAATTCCACGAAAACAGTACATCCTCAAGGACCATGTATTTTTCTGTCCAATGTCTTTGTTAGCCACACAATCGATCGGTTGCTCTGTACGAGTGGAGATAGCGAAAGGCATTTTTCCTCAATGCTCTTTCCCGGAAAGTCTCTGTGATAGACTCCGTAAATTCGGTTGTTGGTGATCTCCTGACCACGTGATTTATCTTGATTGAGGATAGCTTTTGCCGGTCCCAGCCACTCACTTATGTCTCAGCAAAAGAGTGGCAAAGGATGAGCTCAACAGTCGTTTCCTGTGCGAACAGCCATGCTGTGCTGTAAGTCTAGTGCCGTGGACGCAGATCGTACCTTAAGACTCCAGGCACTGCGTGATCTGCAAACAGTGTGTCGTTGCTTCCTGATGGAAGTGGTGAAACAGAGGCAAGGTCGCTCAAGCGTACAGAAAGATGTGAATAAGAATTCAGAGACAAAGCAGAAGTCTCCCCAGGCCCCACGGGCTCAGGAAGAGTCTCTGAAATACCCTTGATGTTAGTTTCCTTCTTTTCATCTCCGTCATGTGGCAAAGGGAAAGGTATCCTCTTCATGTGTGTAGCATGTATCCAGTGTCGTCGGCCAGCTACTCGTACAACAGTCTGTGCGGCTAACAGGACCTGAAACGGTCCTCTCCAGCATGGTGCAAGGCTGGATGCTCTCTCAAATGACTCTGTGAGCACCCAGTCACTGGGTCGAATTTTGTGACCTGGCCCCTCTTATTTAACTGGGAGGGCTTCTCGCACCTGTTGATAAATCAATTACAAGTTTTGAGTTAACTGGTCACAGTATTCAGCAAGAATCAAATGCTCCACATCTTTCAGTTTCTTAGGTTTTGGCAGGTTCCAAATGTTACCTGGCCTCCCCATTATAATTTTGTATGGGGAGAGTCCAGTTCTACTCGGTGGGGTTGTCCGCATGGACAGTAGCACTATAGGTAAGGCGTCTGGCCATTTCAGATTACTACTAGCACAGACCTTTGCAAGTTTATTCTTCAGGATAACATTATGGCGCCCTACAAGTCCAGCATTCCGAGCGCGTCTAGCCAAATGGAACCGTTTATCGACCTGTACTCCCGCGCATACTTGCAGAATAACAGCAGCGATAAAATATGGACCATTATCCGACCAGATGACCCTCGGCAAACCAAACATAGGAAAATATTCCTTAAGCATGGCTTTTGCTGTTGTCATTGCTGTAGCATCTTTCAGAGGGAAGGCTTCAACCCACTTGCTAAAGGCACAAATGACTACCAAGACATATGTGTAGTTATAACAGCGCTCCATCTCGATGAAGTCAAAATGAATCATCTCAAAAGGCACAAAGGGGGGACCAAAACTACCCCTCAGTGCCGTCATACTCTTCCGCGCATTATGCTGTAAGCAAACCATACAATTCTGGACAAAACGCTCAGCAGTTTTTGAGATGTTGACATTTACCCAGACGGATTCTAGTACTTTACAGAGTTTCCTAGAACATATGTGAGTGGGACCATGAGCCATTGTGACCATGGCGATGACATATGCATCGGGTAGCATCCATCTTCTTTTTCAACTGTCTACTCAACACCCTTCCTCATTCAAACTTGCTAAACCCTCAGCCCAGTGTTTAAGTTCGTCTGGAGTGGCATCAGCTTGAATATTCTTTATCGAGTCAATCCCTTGATCTACTGTACAAGTTTTTGTGGCTTCCTTCGTAACATACATTTCTGAATATAAATCAGTAGCAATCTGTTTAGCTATCCTGTCAGCCAAAGGGTTCCCTCTCCCTACATCATCTACTACCTTCTGATGTGCTGCGCACTTCATGATTGCTAGTAAAGTAGGAAGCGCAAGTGCTGAGAGTAGCTGAACTATCAAGGTGCCATGTTGGATTTTCGTTCCGTGTGAGGTCAAGAAACCTCATTCTGCCCATAATCTACCGAAGTTGTGGACCACCACAAAGGCATAATGGCAGTCGTTACATATATTCACTCTAAGCCCTTCGTAAAGTTCACAAGCTCAAATCAGTGCGATAATCTCTACGGCCTGCGTGGAGTTAGGCGAAATTCTCTTGGTTTCCACAATCGTGCTTAGTGTAGTGATGGCATAAGCAGCAGTGGATGTACCATCCGGAAGTTTGAAGCAGGAGCCATCACAAAACAGCTCCCCTTGTGGATCATTCAGAGGTGTATCATTTAAATCAATCCTGCCTTTAGTTTCTTGCTCTGTGATATGAAGGCATTCATGTGACATTTCGTCATTGCAAGCAATTTCTTGCGGAAGAGGTAACAATTCAGCCGGATTCAATATGCAACACCTCTTAATTTGGATATGCAGTGCAAATAGGATCAGTTCATATCTTGTTAATCGTGCGGAAGTAAGGTGTTGTGGTTGCGTTCTATTTAATAGAACGTCTACAGAGTGAGGTACCATCACGGTTAAAGTATGTCCTCGTACCATGCCCTCACTTTGTTTTACAGACGCAGCAGCAGCGTCAGCTCTCAAACATCTCGGCAAAGCGCATGCAACTGGATCAAGTGTGGAGGAAAAATAACTGCACGGTCTATTTTTCCCCCCATGTTCCTGCGTTAACACAGCCAAAGCACATCCATCCTGTTCATGCACATACAACTCGAAGGCCTTATCATAATTTGGTGTGCCCAAAACCGGTGCTGAACACAGTGCAGTCTTGAGCAAATCAAAAGCTTTCTGGTGTTCCAAGTTCCACGGTAGTGGCAAAGAAATGCCCTTCTTTGTCAATGCCAACATGGGTTTTATCACTAGTGAAACGTTTGGGATCCACTATCTACAGTAAGAAGCCATTCCTATGAAGGCTCTGACTTCCTTCTGTGTATTTGGGAGACATGGTAGAAATGCTTTTAATTCATTCAGGTGTCAATCTTCTTCCCTCCTTTGACAGGAGATAGCCTAAATAGGCGACCTCCTGTCGACAGTAATGAAACTTTTTCAATGAAGCTTTCTGCCCATGCTTTGCTAGATAAATAAGCAATAACACAGTGCCTTCCTTGCAAGTACTTTCTGAGTCTGCAGCTAAGAGAAGGTTGTTGACATATTGTAGCAATGTACAAGTAGAAGGCAAGTCAAGTGTATTGAGCTGCTCCTTCAAAGCCCTACTAGAAATGCTCAGACTCTCCGTGTACCCTTGTGATGCACGTGTGAATGTAAACGAGCGCCCCTCCTTGGGTGAACGCGAACAAATATTTACTATCCACGTGTATAGGAATGCTAAAGAAGGCATTCTTAAGATCCACCACACTGAAATGAGTAGCAGAAGCTGGAATCATTGTTAGTATTGTCGTTACATCAGGCACTATTGGAAATTGTGGAGCAACAATCTTATTGATAGCGCGCAAATCGATAATGAAACGGAAAGGAATCGCATTATCCCCTTTTTTATACACTGGTAAAATCGGGCTATTGCACAAACTGCCTGCAACTTCGTTGATTACTCCACGATGGACAAAATCTGAAACTATACACTTCAAAGCTTGCTCACCATCAACTAAAATCTTATATTGTGGAATTCATGGCAACTTAACTCCTGGTTTCAAAACAATTTTAACAGGCTCAATTTGCAAAATACCAACATCATTATCGTCAACTGCCCATAAAAACGCTGGAACTTCACTAAATTCTGGCAGCAAAGGTCTATTCAAAAACTGTGAGGCAAAAAATTGCTGAGGTGAAATCGCCAAACGTACTCCATCCAAAGAATAATGAATTAACGCATTTAATTCCTTCAACAGATTCAACCCCAACAAATTCTCTCCACAGTTTGTTGTCAGAAGAAACGGACAGTGATCGGTAAATGGCCCCAGTGAAATCGGTACCGCCAGAGAAACCGGACTAACCACTGGCATGCCAGAAAACCCTACAGAAACATTATTCTGCCCTGACAGTGGAATGTCTGGAACTCGTGAATGATCAATGGAACACTTCTGTGCTCCTGTGTCTATCAAAAATAGATGCTTCCTATTCCCCACCATCATCTCAACGTAGTGACCTTTCTGATTAACGGGAATAGGTGTCGGTTCTAGACCCTGCTTCAGGCTGTCCTAACGAAACAATATATCATCAAAGACAAGATCTTCAGAAAGATAGGCAGTTGAAGGATTATCAAAAATATTTCTGCTATCTACACTAGGTTGCTGATTATCTTGTGAGAATGACTGACAATTTTGAGCAAACTGACTTCTACCAGGACCCCCTACCCCAGGGCAGCCTCTGGATCATCTACCCATGACACCATATGTGTAATTTGCTGAAGGATCGGGCATTGTGCTCGCCAATGATCCTCTTGTCTGCAATAAGCACATTGTTTCACATGTACAGGACCCAACAGCGCATTACTTTGTGGAAGGAAATGACCTTGAAACTGTGTACTGCCACCTCTAGGCCCTCTGACCATCTGTTGCAATAATACCTTGGTATTTAGATCTCCCCTTTTCTTTTCGATCCTTTCTTTTTCATTATTGACTCTATTCGCGTAATACTGAACCGTATGCAATTCTTTGGACTGTGATTTAGCTTGCAAGCGCTCTCGGAAGTCATAATTTGTGACTGGATATCAGGCAACAATCCACGCACAAACCTATCCACAAAGAATCTTTTCCCTGACGCGGTAAATCCTGTCTGCTAAAATCTGAGAATACTTGTTCGAACCGATTAAAGAATTTGGTAGCATCTTCAGATTTTCCTTGGGTACAAGCAGTGAGTTTGTCCAAGACAATCCTCTCTAGAATCAAGTCTTCAATTTTGTTACTATTCTATCGGGCAAAGTCAGTATCACTTGCGGTGGTCTTTCACCAGCTTTCCTTTCTCCATCTAAGCTAACTAAGTTAACCCACGTGTCACCTAACCCTGCTGTATCATCTACAGTCCTAATCTGTTTCCGTAAATCAGCAGGTGGGATCACAGGAAGCAACAAATCTATATCACCCAAAGTGAACACTGACGAATGCAGGATAGATTCTATTTCTTTGTAAAACCCTGTTGTATTTTTCCTTAGGTCTGGAATCGACTGTCTAATAGTATTCACTTCCTGTCTTGAGAACGGGACGTGAACAAACTGCGTTACATAATGAGCTTCAATATCAATGGCTGCTGCACCCGTTGCAACATTAGCCAGAATCTCAACTGTAGGAACGAATGTCAGAGGAGCCTCTCTCATAGGTAGCTGAGAAGCAGGCAACTCCGAACGTTTACTAAGCAAGAGAGCCAAATCGAGCGCTAAAGTGGTGGAAGCAGTATCAGACGCAAAAGCTCTCTTATAAATATTCAATAATTCTGTGGGACAACAAACCTCTTTCTTTATACATTCATCCTCCAGGTATTCTACCATTACCTGTAATAATTTCCTCTGCATTTCTGGAGTATACTGACTATACGTATCATATACTTCTATGGGAGAAATCGACATATCTGAAATCCATCTAAGCACATCCCTCGTGCAAATTCGCGTTTCTTCACTCATTGACTTACAAGGAGGAAGGAACCGTTTCTGCACGTAAATAGAGTCCAAACTATCACCATTTATTTCATCATTCTGTAACCGTTCTAAATCCCTTCTAAACTCAAAAACCCTCTCGACATGTTCATGTACTTTCTCTGCAGTATCCCTTGAATAAGCTAAAATCTTTCAAATCCCTCAACCCTTGTGGGACATCTGTGTCTGTCAATCTATTCCACATTACAGCCAAATGTATCCTCATCCCCTCAATAAAGACATTCTGATCGGGAATACTTTCTAGATTAAGGAGTGTAGCTAACACAGTAGATTTATCACCTTTCTCTATACATTGCGTAGCCCATGCATTCATATCTCTCCTCGTGTCTTTGGAAACTGTGTTCCGCGTTAGAACTTTTGATTCAGCACTCGCCCCTTTATCAGCTACACATGGAGCAGAACCACTTGGGAAAGAGAGAGTAGACAAATCCTGTACAACAGGTAGTGGAGACACTACCACTAGCAACAAAGACGGATTTACTGAAACAGTAACAGTCAGTAAAGGTGAAGGTACAGGCGGAGGAACAACAACAGGAAGCAGAGCAATAACTGGCAGCGGAGGAGCAACAGGAAGAACTGGAATTGCTACGGGAGGAGGAACGACAGCAGGAAGAGGTAAGACAGCAGGAATAGGTACATACGGAGGTGGCACCAGATGTACGTTCATTTAAGAGTTTATCAATTAGCTCATCTGAGGCATGAAAATCTTTAGATGGATATATTTTCTGTATACCAAGTTGAAATTCCCAATCCATGTTTCTAACAGACTCTAACTGTTTTTGTTGATCGTACAATAATGCCTTTTCAGAATTTGATGTATGACAGTGTGCATGCTTCTCTTTACACTTAAGTTTCTGCATATCTTTCTTTTTCAAATTCTGTGTTACATCAAATGCTGCAGGTCTTGCTTTTTTATTTAAGAATATGGATTCTAAATACTCTATTCGGGCAATCTCAAAACTACCGGCCACTGAAGTTCGGAAGCATGTCTAGTTTGTCTGTGCCAAATATCGTTGAATACTATACTACCAATGTCGTACTTACAGTGCATAGTACATGCCGGCGACCCCTCCTGTGGTGCCGGTCGGCCAAATTCCAAAGATTGTCTGTCTCTGCCGAATAACGCCCTGAAACAGGCACACAATTTCCCAGGTATGTCAGATTACTGGTGTTACCTGGCAATGTTTGTGCTTGTGAGTACAAATCTACAACCAAATATCAGGATACTTAGGAATCGGGGCACGACTCACCTGATTCAAAGGACAAAAGGAGGTCCGATCGGATTACAAAGGACAAAGGACCCTCGTGGTTGGTGATTTTGGCAAAACTGCCCGCCTCGATATATATGGACCCTCGTCAAGATGCCGTCTCGGACCACATGCTCACCGTCCAGGGATCGGAGTGTGCAGTACTGTTGAGGTGTTGCGTCTCATCAAAAAGGGGTCCCCTTTTTCTCAATGTCCGATCCCGGTCCGATAGCCGCGTCTGCTATTCAACGAGGTGGCATCAATATTGAGAGTCCCTATTCGGGCGCCATCTGAAAGAACAAAGAAATATCGAGGCTGAGTACCACAAAGGAAATATACCAATCACGTGCTAAAAAGATTCACAGATCTTTTATTACTGTACAGTTTACAAAGCAAAACAGATAGCTATCTGGTTCCCAACACCTCGCAGTGTGTAGCAGCCGACAAAGAGAGGTGAGAGAGTGCTGAACATCTAAACACTTGCGTATTTATACATTTCATGCAATATTGTCCAGCCTCTCTTCATGTTAATAATTCGTGGTCTAGAGTTTGTGTCAAGTTCACATACAGATTTTACAATATCATGCAAAGGATTACATGAGTTTGTATTTCCATGCAGACACAATGGTGATGTATGTTCTCGGATCCCGCGGTAAGCATTATTCCAAGTTAATTCACAATGTAGTTCAGCTAATGCATACGCTCGAGGTTTGTTCTTCATTGTCCCAATGTTTATACAAGGATGAGGCTTGTGAGCGCAGACAACACTTGAATGACATTTCATATGAAGCACAAGGTCTCTTTGCTCAGTCTAAACAGTCGGCTCTCGGACAACCTAAACATTAACAGAACACAAAGGTCGAAAGGCTTGGCTACAAGTCGAAAACATAGTCCACCATTTTAGAACGTAGAACACACGAATGAAAATCAAAATGGTGAATGAATCTTAAAATGGTGGTGAAGTTAACCCAAAAATCGGAACTTTGCAACGCGGTTTTCCGTGTAGCGCGAATAGGCTCAGGCCAATATAAATAATAAGGAGGTGCTATATAATTACCGTTTAACATGAGGATGCCTGTCAGTATTCAGATTGAGGTGCCTGGGAGAGTCCTGTTGGGGAATTACTTAAAAGCTCTATGAGTAGTGTCCTGTTCCCCCAGGCCTCCCAGTAAGAGGAAACAGAACCAAACCAAATTGGCTAGAGGGGCAACCTTAAGAGACCACTCTGAGCCTGTGGGAACCTCTACAGACACCCCCACTGTAAGCCCTTGTTTTAGTAAGTTGACCTCTAACTAAGGCAAATCTAAGGCTAGAATAATAAGGAAATGGGAGTCTGACCAAGCTCCATCATTGCCCATCCAGTTGTAAAGTCTCTGACCCCCCCCCCCCGCTTCTGATGAAGAGGTGGATAGACAAATTGGAACCCTCTCTAGGCCTGTGATAACTGGTAATTCTCAAAGCTGGTGGAAAACAAGGAAAAATAGGTCTAAGGCTAAACACCTTAAGACTGTTGGATCTTCTACTGAAGACTCCAGTATAAACCCTAGTATTAGGAGGGAAACTTCTAAGCCAGGTAAAACCAGATCGCAGAGGAAGTGGAAGCATGTACCTTGCTTGACCACAGCCCCTCCAACCAAGATGCCTGAGATCCAACCTGCTCTTGTGAGAGAGGTGGTGAGGAACCATGGAGGCCCCTGTAGGTCTAAGGGATTCCTTTCTAAGGCCCCATGAAAATGCCTATTGTAGGTTCAGAGGTTGTAACAACTTCTGAGGGACTGTTAGATCAGATCCCATATACCTTAAATAAGAAAGATGTACCAAACAATGTTTGTAGGTCATATAGTTTGCAAATGAAAACACCTGATAGAAAGTGTCATAGCAAGGGTTACAAAAGGTTGCTGGTGAACTCAGCAGGCCATTTAACCGATTGCAACTTTTGAATTCTGTTTGTTTTCTGTGTTTATTTCTTTTCGGTATGGAGTTTTAGATAAGTCAATAGGCATCATCGTTTCATGTGTGTTACACAGCACCTTCAGTGCAGTGACACAGGGATGTCTTTGAGACTTCCCAAAGGTATAAATACCTTCTCTGGGATAAACTACTGTTTCCCAGAGGATTGAAAGTGAAATTGTCTTTACTAGTCTTTCCAAATGCATAGTCCTAGCACACACCATCTTACAATGAAGTGCTGGAGGGGTTACATAGTATCCGCTGTGTCTAAATACTCATGTAGCAGTCAAATGCTACGCTTTCCTATTGAAAAGGCAACAAACTACCATGATTTTTCCAGACGGCGAACACTGGTAGCTAAAAATCACAGGAGCCATGTTTTTCAAGTTGGCGCCTTAAGCCCCTTTCTTTAAACAGGCCCTGTCTTCTTTTTTCCCTGTTTCTTTTTGGAAAGGTCCTTCTAGTGTTTGTCTCTGTGCGCCAAACGAGGTTTGGTACCTTTATTCATGTGCCTTTGGCAGGCTTCAGGAGTGAAGACCGCCTCTGGCGTCTGAGTGTCTGGGGTGGGCAGGAAGTGAGGGAGGTTGCCGAAACTCCCTGTGCTTAGTCTCCTAGGAGACCCAAATGCACTCTGACGTGATTGGCCGGCTGACTGGCCGGCAAGGATAGCCACTGTGCTGTGTGAGTGACAACTAGGCTGTAATGAAAGGGCGAGAACTGTTTAAACGGTGAGTCGCTTGGACTGGAAAGCAGAGTCGACCACTGGAATGTAAGAATCAAAGAAGAGCTGGAAGAGGACGGCTGCTGCAACTCCTGGACCGTTGGTTTGCCCGGTGAAGCCCTGCTTCAGGACTGAATTGCCAAACTGCATTCGACAGAGAAGTTCCTTCATGGACGGCTTCTACCTTTGAGTAGGTGGGACCAATCAACTCATGAGACACCTGGATACCATTCTCAAGGCTGGTTAGAATTAACCAGTGAGAGGGACACCATCTTGTGTTCTTGAATCTACAGCTACTGAAACTGAAGTGACTCCATCTTGTTTGCTTTCTTCAATGCTCCCATGCAGTGCAGGAGTCCCCCGACGTCCTCCCTCGTGTCCCCACAACTGAGGCTCAGGAACAGTGAGATCTGCGGGAACTGCCAGGAACAAACAACTTCAGCAGCATTTGTTTCTTCAAATTAAGGTACTGTTCCAACCCGATTGAGAGAACGCCACTGTTGCAGTGAAAGTTTGTGAAATGTTCTCAACTTGCAGGCCTAATCAGCTTGTGGCCCTACATATGATTCTTTTTCGTCTAAACTACTTCTGAGAACTTTTGCAAAGACTTTACCGTTTGATACCAGAACTGCTCTTTCCTATCCAGAAGACTCGCCCATTGACTTTGGCCTAGGCCTATTGACTTGAATTTAACTCTTCTGGTGAACTGAAACTATTTGCACTGTTTAACAAGTATATGGGATCTATTCTACTTACCTTGTCCCTTTTGGTCACTTCTAAGTAATTGAACTGCTATTTTGCTCCTACTTCAGGGGAGCTCAAGCTGTCTCAAATCTTAGATTCTTATATTGAAGTGTATTAGTGTATGATATTAAGTTGCCTCCTTCTAGTGCAGTGTTTTATAAATGATTGTGTAATAAATTAATAAGTGTTTTACCAAGAAACCTTGAGTATAAGTGTCTACTTGGACCACTGTGATTGAAAGACCTCTGTGTAACCTCTTGTACTGCTCACATTCACTCTTCAGATAAGCCTGGCTGCTCAGCTCGCTACCAAAATCTGTGTGGTACAGACTTATACCAAAGGTTGGTTTGACTTGCACCTGTAGTCCTAATTGCATGTGGTGGTCCCAGAGGGTACTGCATGCAATTCTGCCTATCACTGGGTTTAATAGCAAACCCTGTAAAAATGTATGCATAATCTATAGCTTTTAAACTAATGTGAGGTGGGGCACACTGATCGTGAGAGTTGTTTGTCTATTAACCCACCCGGTGACTGCCCATCGCTGTGATCATTCCTATGGCCATTCCCACCCACTACCTGCCCTACCCCACCGAAACCACATCCACTGGGATCACTTGGTGCTACTCTACGAAGCAGTAACATCAATCCTTGGCTGGCCAGTGTTATTTTTAAGAAGTGAGTGGAGACTTAATAGTTTAGTTGCAGCTGTTCCTGTAATAACAATATTTTAACCAAGTGGGTCATCCCCTACTTCATTTATATCTTTTCTTTGCACTGAAGTACTCTTAAAAAAAACCATTGACAGAGCAAGTAGTTTTGGCGTGTTTATAGCTATTAGATGCACATGTTCAAGGTATGTCTATAATTGCCCCAGTAATCACACCATTCCCCACTTGTTGTCATCTTGTGGCCAGGCAGTTCAATAAGGGCAAATGCCTACCCAGTGCCTTCGCAAAAGCCTAAGCTGTTGGCTTTGCCAATACTTGTTTTTAAACAGATTCCTATCTAGAAAGTGGAAGAGAGTGGGGAATCGACTGCACACATTCCTCACTCTATGCAAAGAAGCCACCAGAATGTCCACACGCATCTGATCGTGATGGGGCAGACAGACTTGAACTCCTATGGGTTGCCACTTGTAAAACAGTCGTAATCCATAGGAATCCAAGATGGCTGCTATGTTTGCACATGTCAGTGGCCATTAGTGATCAATGCTGTGCGAGAATGCGTGCATAGGAGATGTAGGAACATGCTCCACCTTGTAAAGAGGTAAGGCACAGGAAACCAAAATCCTCCCTCGCCAAAGATGTACGTGCAGTTACCACCTGAAGGGGTGCATGCAGTCTTGAGCAATACATGGTCTGCTCCACCGTATTTAATGGCTAATATAAAGTATAGGTGTAAAGCTACTCTGTCAATTAAAAATCTACTCCGAAATGTTTGATTTAATCAATCAGTAGTTTTCATTTTTCTCTATTTTCTTATTTTAATAAACAAGCAATTGATCTCTTTTTAATGGTTTTCATCACAATAAAAAGAATGTATTATCTTAAAAAGTGAGCACCGCATTAAGATAATTGTGTGCTCTACTTCTGAAGGGACAATGGCCCTCATTACGACCCTGGCGGAGATCGCGGTGCAATATGCACCATGGAGCACGGCGGAAAGCTGCCGATACCGCCATGGGGGTTGGCGGATTTTCCACCCCATTCCGACCTTGGCGGGGCGGTAAATCCCCAATCCCCATTTTACCCTTCCCCATTCCCATTTTTGCCCCATAGGGTATAATGGGAGTGGGGAAGGCGTTAATTACGCCACCGCAAAGTACGGTGGCGTAATTAACAACAAGGTCCCGTAGCGCCATGGATTTCTCCGCCCGGAAAAACCAGGCGGGAAAGGCTCCATGGCGCTGCGGGAACTCGTAGTAGGGCGGACGGGTCCGCCACGAATACCGCTGGCGTAAACCCACTCCGCCAGGGTCGTAATGAGGGCCAATATGTTGATTGAATATGGTTGATGGTGTAGCTTAATTTTTAGCGACATGCGTTGTCTCTGCGGTATTTTCATGCATTATGTCCCCGAGAGAAATCACCACGATTTTCTGTATTGCTAACTTGTCTGTCAATTAAGAGAGCAAATATATCTGTAATTTAAAACAACAATGTGCAACTCGATGCATGTGAATTTGAAGACAATCAAATATGTGTTGTTGCAATTTCAAAAGGAGGCAGTATCATGCACCCCCTTTCAACCGTCTCGGGAAGATAACTCAGGGGCAATGTGCTCGCCTTGCAAGCAAGACCAGACGGAGCAACCAGGTTCGATCCCCAGGTCCGTAGTTTAGAAACATCTGGGTATTAAGCACCTTATAGATAACCTATCATATCATAACTCGACCCCACCCCACGATATTCTGATATTGATTTCCACATTTTGCGGCACAAAAAGGAAAGACTGCAGCAGACATATGTACATTCTCTGGCATTTCTTCTTAATGAAAACAGTGATAGGTTGGTACTAAAAACGTAAACAAATCTATTTTTAAAGTCCTTATTGTGCCAGAGGATTACAATCAATCTATCACAAATGAATTTGCTTCATATAAGTGATGTGCAGGGCTTGTAGCCACTTTTGTTGTGGGCACTGGAGACTCGAAATTGACATGGATTTGCCGATCAGACTGATTATAATAAGTGGCAGATGGGTAAAAGACTATGGGCACAATTCATGGAAAAGTGCGAATTTCTCCCACAATTACTGCGCGCCAAGAACAACACTGCGTGCAGAGAAAAAAATGTGCAACCCCTGCATATTCATGGAATTTAAATGCGCAAAGTAACCGCATTCACAAGTCGCTCCCGGAACGCCCCGACACGCCACCATGCAAAGCATAAACAGCCAGAACAGCTACCTTTGTGTGCTCCCCCAGGCAAGAATACACGGACCCTTCAAAAAGTGTGTCGGGTCTCCCACAAGCAGGCGTGCATTGGGATGACCCTGCGCAGGGCCCCCGTAACTGCAGCCAGCACCCGGACAGTATGCGTATGATACTTCATAACTTGTGTTAAACTCAGAAAATCTGTGTACGAAACCCCGTAAACTGTTCCCACAGCCCTCTACCCTGCATAGGTGCACAGCTAATTTAGATCGGAACCCCGGTTGCATACACGCACCCCTATATTCGACATGCAAACCCACTTCTGTGCTTTGATTCCTATGTGACATAGTGATCGAGGGATTTGGGTGGCCATTTCTATGCCGAGATGCTGCGTGGGTGGTTCCATGAATACGTGTCGTTTGGCGCAATTGTGGGCGTGGGAGGGACTGACTGCCGGCCGTCCCTCGGAACACCATCTTTTTCACATTTTCTTCCCCATTTTCTGTGTTCCACCCCCTTCCCAGCCCTCTGTGCAAGCCACACCCATGCTCTGAGTGGTGTATCGCGCAAGGCGCTCGACAGCTCGCAGAGACTTGCCAAGATTGCACAAACTCCATGCAAGTCCTGGAAAAGTCCCGCATATTCGATTCCATGAATCAGCTAAAGGGATTTTGCACGCAGTGTGGTGCGCATGTTCCCTATTTCCCACGCAAATAATTCCATGAATGAGGCCCTGTATATTGCGACTTTTTAGTGGCATTACAATGGCATTTCAAAAAGGTTGCAGCACATTTAAAAAAGACTGTTTGTATTTTGTGCGGGTGCAAAATTATTAGAAACTGTATGGTTCATTATAGCCTACCTTTAAGGTTGGTGAGAATGATGTTAAAAAGAGTTAACAGAAGCAGTTTTGTGGGCTTCATTCTGAATTTGGTAGTACTTCCTCTGAAATAATACAGCATACGGGAAGCATGTAGAAGTGGGAAAGGTTGCCATGATTCAAAGTAATGTGGACCATTCACTTTTTCTCCATTTTGGAGTATTGCTAGATATGGAAATATTACATGTGGTAATGCTTTTGAGTCTAGGAAATTTCATATACACAAAAGCAGGTGGTTTTTGCGAATTTCATGTATAAAACTCGTATTTTGATGTTGTGGTAAAACATGTGCTATTCGGAAATACTACATATTTTACCACTATTGACAACTTTAATGAGGATCTGTGATTTGAATTGCATTATTATTAGTATTATTAGTAGTATTAGTATTATTATCATTACTGCTACTACGGTTACTATTACTAGTGTTGTAGAAGTAATTCATGATAGTAGTTGTAGCAACAGAATTAATAGTAGCAGCAGTAAAAGTATATTGTGAAACCATACAACCATTTATTATGTGAAGTGCACGACAATAATACAGGAATCTGAGTAGAGAGCTATTCTGAAGTCTCTATAATGCAAAACGCACACAGTTGCATGAAACAGACGTCTTTTCTTTACCTTGATCTTTTTAATGAAATTTAAATCGGTCGAAATGCTCTATTAGGAATTTGGTAAAACAGTGGAATGTAAATGGTGAACCTTGGAGTAGGAGCATTCATCTGAGCTCTTACTCATTTTAATTACTAATAACTATGGAGATTGTTTTTGCTGTGCCATTCATCATCCATTTTGAATGGTTCCTCGTTGCCTCGTACAATATGTCACAGTGGATAATGAGTAATGGCTGACAATTTCACAAGTGCAACTCATTTAACTTTTATAATTTAAATGTCACGGCCAGATGGAAGATGTCTCTGTCATGCTGGTATGGGTGCTAGTCCATGTTGAAAGCATTTCATTCTGATGAAATATATACGAATAAATATTATCTCTCTGTGGATATGAATATGATTTAGGTGTTAAATATGGGTATATTATGCACCGAAAGCTTTTTAGGAAAGTTACAGGGACTTGAATGTGCAAAACGAAAATGTATTCTTGACTTTACTGGGTTCTTCAATTAACGGGTAACCCCAAGGTTCATAATTCCATGCACCCCACATTTTAAACCAATCACGAAAAGCATTGAAGTTTTTTAAGGTTTTGAATGAACACAAAATGGGCAATTTTTGTTTCTCCTTGTACGTTTATCACAGAGGACGGGGATTCTATGAATGGCAGGGAAGTGAGTGCTGTGCAAGATAACACATTTCTTTTAATGCAGCCAGAAGAAATTACATCACATAGAAGATAAAACGATCATTGCCATAATCCATGTAGTCCCCCCCATGAGCCTTATTGCCTGTAAACAGTCTATCTACTATCCACACTTCCTCTTTTCACGAGTGACTGCCCCTATCCGCAGCCACCAGTTAGGGAAGAAAACAGGAATTAAAAACACATTCCACAGCTGTCTCGTCCTTGGTGACCAAAGACTTCCCCTCATTTTCATCCAGAACAGAACTGCGAGACTTGTCCTTGGCCTCAAGCCCAGGGACCGTATCTCTCCAGGACTGAAATCTCTACACTGGCTCCCAGTGGCTGCGAGGATAAAGTTCAAAACCCTCTGCATTGTCCACAAGGCCTTCTGGGGCCTTGGTCCTAAATACCTTCAACTCTCTCTTCCCAAATATCTTCCTTCCCGAGCCCTTCGCTCATCCGCCTCCAACTCCCTCAGGGTCAGCCGCTTCTCGAAGCAACGAGCTGGGGGTAGATCTCTCTCCGCGGCAGGGGCCTCCCTCTGGAACAGCCTTCCTGCCTCCCTGAAACTTGAGGAGAACCATCTCCGGTTCCGGAAGCACCTCAAAACCTTCCTCTTTGCTTCTGCTTTCTCTCTCCCTCTCCCCTGCTGAACAGCTAATATTCTTCACTGAAACTGCACTGATTCTGCAACTGGACCACTCTTAACGGCCTCGGTCCTGGGCCCAGCCACTCTCCACTTGCACTGATGCCCTAGAATCCCCTCTGCACTGCGGGACTGTCTCTGTATCCCTACAGCCCCCCCCCTTTTCCAGCACTTGTTCTGCACTTACCTTGCACTTGCCACCAGCTGGCCCTATTTATTTATTACCTTACGCCACTTACCTTGTACTGCACTTCCCCCCTCCCCTTCCCCCTGCACTTTTCCCCCTCCCCCACCCCTGCACTTGCGCGATCTGAATGACACCTGGCCTAGTAGGATCGTTGTCTGTCTCCCCTTGTTTCCTCCCCTCCCTGCCTCGTCGCGCCTTGAAACACCTGTGTATAGGCGCGTTACAAATGCCATATCATATCATATCATATCATACTGCTTAGAAGAACTGTTGGCCTCCACAAGTCAATGGTGATGAAAAAAGGTGACAGAACACAAGTGTCAGGATTGGATGGGTGGGGTAATACTCAGATGCCTGCTATTAAAAGATCCTCCATTCTCTGTCATAGAATTACTAGGACCACTTACATTCTACTTCATGGCACATAGGCTTCCCATTCTGCAATTTTAAAGCATGAAAACCACCCATGTGGCATGTACAACAGAACTGCAATCACATTTCTAGAAGACATGTTCGTGAGACCTGCTGGCTGCCCTAAGGGTATCATCAAGTCTGGTAGACAACCAAAAGGTTTTAGATACCATGGCTCCTAAAGCAGAATGATCCCCAAATTTGCAAAACATTGACAACGGGATATTCAAACAAAATTAACAGTTGGTTCCTCTTTGAGGAACTGTGTGGGTCTCAGTACCAGAACGTTGTGTTGTGTTGCCCATTATTTGAAGGTATATGACACAAAGGATTCCCATTCAATCCACCCAGACCCCTCTCTTAGTCCTACAACAAATACAGAACTGACCCCCATCTGGACGAAAGGTTCTTGCGACTAAATCTGAAGCTCTTAGTTTAGAAATCCAAATAAAGACACTAAACACTTTACTCTGATATGTTTTGCTGACAATTCCTGCAAAGAAAGTTGTGCATTATATGGCCATGATCAAAAAACATATGAAGGCCGGGTCATGGTAGTGATATTGGCAAAGGTTGGTGGTTATAATGTGCAGATTCTATATGATAAATAGATTCTGGGCTGAGTGCTGAGAAAACTAAATATGGAACTGCAAGCTGGGAGGCTGGACCTTTTTTTTGTCTTTTTACTCTTTCTCTTGGCTTTTGGACCTGTTGCCCATGAGAGGCAGGTCCTGACTTTCTTGCGGTCTTTGGCCTGTTTGCTGTGTACATGGGAGGGCCTTTTTGGCATTGCTGATTTCACACTGAACCAGGAATCAGGCTAGTTTTCAAAGGTAAATATTTTTTTTATGTATTTAAAATGTTATCACAATATATTTTAATAGGTAAACAACAATCACCAATGGGTTGACAGACACTGAGTAATATCATTAATACAATAGGAATCAAGGAATGAGCATAAAACAAATGCAGCACAGAAAATAATACTTTTCTGTTGGTTTGGTATAGATGGCACTATGGTTAGGGTTTCCCCCTGCAACACCGCTCAACCCACCAATAGGCAATGTAAAGAGATGGAAGGGGAGAGCATGTATTCAGGAATAGCACCAATCAAATATAATATCACTCCCACCTTCCCCCTTCAAATACAAAAGAAAACGGAATTGACTTTTCAATTGTCAGGATGGCTTTGAAATTGTCTTTGGAATTGGCTGAGCAAAAACACCAAATGTGGTCAAAAATACTTAAATTACTATATATTCCTATGGGAGCCACTTTGAACAGTTGCACACAATCACAAACAATGATTTAGTCAAAAGAAAACATTTGAAATCTCAAATTCCAAGTAGGAAACAATTTAAAGCTATTTCACACGTGTAAAACCTTTCAGAAGTTCAAATCGTGGCAAACTTTTCCGTGCGTTATTTTTGCTATAACGGGTGACTCGCACTGTTTTGCACTGCGGTTTTGGGATCTATGGATAGCTAAGGATGTTAGGTACAAGTAGGAGTTTCTATCATAAACGCTGAGGGAGTTAAAGAGGTTTTAGTGAGAGGTGTTCTTGCAAAATAGGCGGGAGAATGGAAAACAGAAATGCACTTTGAAAATGACAGATGGGTTTGATTACACTATATTATGACTATAAGAAAGAGGATGCCACACATGAATCTCCACAGTTACGTGGCCAGTGTAACCCTTCATGTGGTGGATACTCAATTTCTTTCTTGGATTTCCTTTAGTTATTCAAAATCACTAATAACCTATGATTTTATAAAACAAATGAGAGAAAATCAGTGCAAGAAAGGTTCCGACAATACTATGTTTCTGAATTTAAAGATAGGATGGGTTGAGATTGGGATAAGACAATGCAAATATACTATGGGTCACTGTTCTTCCTATTAATACTTACAGTACCTTGAGATTAAATTGGACCATCAAGTTCTGGTCATGGATTGGATCTGTCACATCAGGCGCGAGACTGGATCAGCTAGGCCGCTCACCGGATTTGCACAGGATCTGCCCTTCTTGTTTGTGGGTAGTTCAATCAGCTGGATGGCGAGTTCCTCAGGTAAGACTTGCGGTAGCAAGCCAGAGAGTTTCAGGATACTAGTTCAAAAGGCCTTCTCACCCCACAGCGCTTCACTGGGTGTTGAGAACAAGTTTGAGGATTTGGCCCTTGCTGAAAATCAATAGTTCTCTATTGCTGGCAAGAGTCTTGGCATCCGGATCTGGAAGGATGTTAAAGGTTGGATGTAGAATGCTGGATCAGAGTGCTTCGCCGGAATCAGGAAAGTGAGTGAATCAGTGAGTCCCTTTGTGTTGTCAGCTGTCTCTATTTATCCTTTCAAATGACATCACACAATGAATATATGGGCCTGCTTAACTAAGCTTGCCCCTGTGAGCTGAGATTGGATCAAAACCTCATCTCCGCCTTGCAACTGAGTGATTGGATCAAGGCCGGATGATGTCACATTTTATGGTTTGCTTTACAGTTCTTAGAAACCTACCGTTAGCTACTGGTCTCAAAATCGGATTTCGTCCTAAATACATATTTCTACATTGGTCACTTTTACACAAATCACACACAAAGATGACATATTTTATGTAGTAGCTGTTCCTCACAATCCCGCAGCTGTGGGATCTTGTTTCACCTTTTTACAGAATGTTGTCCTTTTCACCATGAACACATTTCACAAATTTTCACAATTCTAATATTAATACATTTCACATAAAACCACATATATTGCCATTCCTGTCCAGAACATGTTACACGGTTCTGCCGCCTTTTGAAACGTGCAGCCAAACATTAGACTAACAGATATGTCCTTGGTATATTTTTCACCACTTTGAATCACAAGTTATGAGTCTTTCAAAATTGTTCATTGTTCATGCTTAACAGCAAATGGTACGCCCTTTTATCTCTCCCTGGAGTCCAGGAGCATCCCCCTCCTCGGGGAAGTTCCTTCCAGGAGCCATTCACGACCCTCTCACACCTCAGTTTCCTGAGCTGAAGGGTCTGCTATTGTTAATTCTCTTTCTGTAGACAAAAGTCTGGGCTAACCCACAATTAGATTCCCCAGTGAGTTTCTGCTGAGAGGATTTTCCCTCCCCCTGGAAGAAACCTGTTGTTCCACTTCCAAAAGGTTGCAGCTCAGCCATGCTAATTTAGTCTTAATTAAAAATCCAGAAAAAAACAAACGTGTTGCATCAAACATAAATACATTACTTTCTTAGCTTCAAGTCTGTGGGATCACAAACACAACTGAAATCTGTATTCATTTTAGCCACAATCCTTTTATGTTTGCTGATCCGACAGATTTTTTGTTTAGATCACTTTGAAGTTTCATCAGGCGAGCTCATCTGACAGCTTTCATTCACAGGTGGCCCAAGGTACTGCACCCAGATTCTGACAGGGGCTGTCAGTTTATAGACAATCCAGTTTGTCTGAGGAATGTTTTGCTCTTCACATTAGGACTTTATATATTCACCATGCTTCATTGGATTACATGACTTTTAGTGCCAAGCAAGATTTTGAATGTTGTGAAGTGTTGTGTTATAGGCATTTTGGAGTTTTTAGCAACAAAGCAAATGTCATTTAGAGGCACATTTTGGAATTTCATTTGCAAAGCACTGCTTCTCTCCCTGCACTCTGTTAGCTGGTCATAGAGCCCACTGGCACATTTTCTGCAGTGTGCTCTATTCCACCACACATGGACCATGGGTGGCAGGTTGTGCATCCATTCTTTTGTGTGTTGCAGGATGCGGTTTTTGTAGGTTTTTGGTGCGTACAAGAGTTTTGCCGCCATTGTTGCTGCTTCTTGCACCATAACTATCAGAGTGATGCCGCATAGCACAGCAAAGTGGGTCAATACTTCCCAAAGGGGACAGACAGGAGGTCTGTGTGCCTGGGTTCGCAACGCAACATTCCTTTAAGCTGCAGTGTTTTCCGAGGCCAAGAAGTGGGGGCTGCTGCTAGCCAATGCTGAGATGGGCACCAGGCCGGGCAACAGGGGAGGGCTCCAAAACTCTGCTGTTCTTTTTCTTTTGCTGTGCCTGCCAGCAACCAGTTCCAACTGGGAGGCTCGCTGTCCTTACAGCCACTACCCACAGTTTGAATGGGCATGGGTGCTGGTTGACTGGGTTCCTGCATAAGAGGCAATAATCCTGAGGCTGAAGACAAGTTGACCCCTGTAACAGAACAGTTCATGAGGAGGAAGAGGAGAGATGTCCGCAGCCACTTCTAGGTGACCGAAGATGCCTTCTGAGTAATCGCTGCTGTCCGACCCCTTGTTTCAAGCATTGGGAGAGCCCCGAAAAGGACAACTCTCTCCCTTAGACTCATGGATTTAATCAGCTTGGGGACAACCTGTATTTTGAGCCATCTGACGATGAGGTGTGATCTTCACAGGCTGCTAACACCCTGGGACCTGTGGCCACTGTGCAGTGCATCACCTTCCGAAGCTTGAATTCTCCCAAAACTTTGGTGCACTCCTTACAGACCTTCATAGGCAAGATTCCACTACTTGAAGTCCCCTCAACAGAGTTCTGGACCGAGAAAATGGGAGTAAAGAACTGGGCGGTATTTGTTCTTCACCAGTGTCTTGAAAATCACAGAAACATGAAGAATCCTTTGTCTGAAACATCATCACTTGACTGCTGCTATGAGATCTATTCCAGTGCCCCTTCTTTTGCCTGCCTGACCAAGAATCCAATTACCGGGTCTGCTGCTGCCACATCATACTGCATCCCCTTTTTCACTTTTTAGGTACTGTGAGACTCTTGGTAGAACTTACCTAGAGTTGCTTTGCTGCTGAGGAGTTGCTGGAGTGCTGATTAAAGTGTTTTGGAGTTTGCCCCTAGATGTTCACCCAGAGCTAATGCCTGTGTGCCTTCGGGGATCCTTCTCCGAAGTCCCTGAACCTTTTCCCCAACAAAAAGTGTTACTTACATGCTACTGAAGACTTCCTCTGGGTCCTTTGAACTTTCTACAGCTTATGCGTTGCCTGTTTTGCTCTCCAATCTGACTCTGAGACCCTCCTAAATAGAAAGGAATGGAATCCTAAAGCCTAAGGCCTCTATGAAATGTATTAATTTATTTCATTTATAAAGCACACAGCAACCCAAAGGCATCGAGGCGCTGTTACGGTAACCAGTTACTTGCAGAAAGATCTGAAATTACAGGGGAGCGTAAAACATTTCAAGCAATCAAAACAGTAAAGGCATGAAGTAACAATAGGTGGGATTTTTGGATTAGTCAAACAGCCAGGTTTTGAGGGATCTCCGGAATACCCAGTATGAGGGATCAGCTCCCAGGGTAAGCAGCAGAGAGTTCCCCTGTGACAAGTATTTACCTGCTTTATGTTGGTTTTGTTTCATCCATTTGCACCTGAAACAGATATTCTGAAAGTTATTTCAAATATGTTACTTACCTTTGAATTGCATATTTTAATTATTTGCATTTATTCATTACAAAACGTTTGCAAAATTACCAAGTCCTCCAAACAGTATAGAAAGACACTAAATCCTGACAGTCAGTAAACACCAATTTGGTTAAGATGACTGCTACTTTGATTCTTATTTAATATATAAGCAGCAAGTATTAAACACACAATCGATAAACATGGGATACTCAACAATTAGCTCTGCATACATCAGCAAATAATTTAGTTTGACACAGTGTGTTGGTATTTTACCTTCTGCAGGCGGTTGGCAGTGGAGTGTGGTGGTTTCCAACAATCCATGCATTTGTGTCGACAGACCTCAGTTTGTGACAGCTTGGACTGTATTAAATTACTAAATGGCAGAAAGTGTCTCGCTTTATTTTTCAAGATGACATGATCGTCTTCACTAGGTGATGGCCTAATTGTTTTCCTGATCAGAGCAGCACTAAAGTTAGCTAGTTCAAGATTTAACACCATTTCAAGGATTTCTGCAGTGAAATTGTGAGGTTCTCAGTGGATGTGCTTGCAAACCAGAGACTGGTATGGCATGCACCAAAATCACATCTTCAGCATTGAGTAATTATCAAGACTTAGCGAGATACTTGGGCATGAGAATTCTCCATCAAAGCATAAGCTCTTTGAGAAGTGCAACTGCATGCAAAATCATTCACAGTCTGGATTCGGGTGGGGGTAGTGTGCAGTTAGAAGAGCAGTGACAAGCTTGTAGTCAGTGTCTGACCAAGTTTGGCAGCAATAAGACATTTTGTTTGTACATCAGCCCGAACCAAAATCAGTATCTTGGATTGCTTTATCACTTGCTCATCTTCACGTGTGGCTCAAAACATTTCTATACTTGGCATAGCAACCAAGACAGCCAGATGCCTTTTGACAAGGCACTCACGCCAGCACAAAAGGGAGCAGGTTGCACCTGAGGAACACTCTTAACCTTGACATTCATCATGAAAGAATTGGCTGCTGCAAGGGCAGAGGCAGTGATTTCTAGGAGGCTCAGGAGACCTTATTTGAACTCAGCCAGAAGAGATCAGTTCACATGAAGTTGGGGGAAATGTTTGGGGGGTAGCATAATGGGCTCCTCTATGCTCATAGTCTTGCTTGGCAATTACACTGTATTTTGAATGTAGGCTTAATTGTCTTCCAGATTCTGCTCCACTCCACCAGCTCTGTGCAACCATAGGTGACAGGTGAAAAACTGACAGTATGGCTTTGCTTAGGTGTGAAGTTAACACTTGTTTTTTTAGTATCTGGGATTTTTAAGAAAATAAAAACAAGTAGATTGAAAAAGGGGGACTCGAGGAATAAAAAAGGTGTTATGCATGACAACCATTGTTTTGAAAAAACAAATGTTAGATCATACATAAAAACATCTCGGTCGAATGACCACCAGCAGTCTAGGCACTGATAAAAATACATGGACCCGTCACCATGTCTTTTGACTTTTATAATACTGCACAAGCTCATCTCTTTTCCTAACATTCCCTATTCTCCTGAACTAAATTGGAATTGCCCCGAACAGACAGCGACCCAACGTGCAACACCCATCACACGTGACCTGCGCTCTGCTGATCTCTTTTTACTGTTCCCCCACCTCCTTGTGCCTCTTCTCGTTTCTGCTACTTTCAGCTCCTTGCCCCCCACATTGGAATTCCCTTCCTTTCACTATCTGCTCCATGTCCACCTATACCTCCTTACCTTCCTCCTTAAATTCACTCCTTCACCCCCCTCCCTGACTCCTCTCCCCTTCCACCTCTTCTTTCTCCTCCCAACACCATCTTCCTGTTTCTTTATCTTTCCCTGTCTCCCCTATGATCTCCACCCTCCCTACTGCTCTCTTTACTCCCTTTCCCCTTTCCCTTTTCTCCTTCCCATATCTCTCTCTTTCTCTTCCTTCTCAAATGCAAATTGTTCCACATGCTGTTTTTCTGGTTTGATTTGTGTATATTATTATTGCTTCTATGTTCCATGTTTGATGTTTTCTTGTTGTTAAACTGTAAAGCGCTTTGGAGGAAAGCGCTATATAAGCAATAAAATACAAATACAAATATGTGACCAAAGACCTCTCACCCCCCACTTGAACTATTTTCTAGGACCCTATCCTCCAACTGCAATATGTTGCTGTGATACCCGTATAACTCATCTGTACATGATACTCCTGTTCTGGGTACAACTCATACTACTGTCTTAACTTTCATGTGCAACTGGACTTTACAGCTTAGTGAGCCATGGAAGATCATGGTATATGAAAGCAGATAAATAGATACGATTTCTCCCTGACCATTGCATCACTTGCCTTTTGTGTTATATTTTGTAATCAGACTGATGAGTAGTCTCTCCTATCATTTGTGATGTTTGTGAATACCTTGCTTGATGCTAGCATTTTACCTACAATTCTGGATTCAATGTTTGAGGACTGGTTTCTGTCCTCCATTGAACCATTCTCCGTAAAGTTGCATTACTAGAACTGTATGTTAGATATATTATAGGACATATTTGTGTTTTCAACATGACCCGGTTTGTGGTCTGTTTCCTTTTTGTTCCTGTCCTTATAGAATATGCAGAAATCATAGTCCACACTGACCCATATAATCAATACTTTAAAGAAAACTAGTCACAGCTGCCCTCAAATGAGGCATCGGCAGACCATGTGGCAATTCACGAAAGAAGTCCATGACCCAATTATCCAGAACAACTCGCCAGCCTCCATACGGATTTCTAGCTCAACAAGGAAATAGTTGTTGGCAATGTCCACCTTGACATTCATTGCTTTCCAATCCTTTAGAACGAAGCTTGTACTCAAGGCATTTAAACAACCTTCCACAAAATATAGGACCCGTCTTTGAAGCAGTAATTATAAACAAGATATGTCAGTTTTTCTACATCCCAAAACCCTGTCCTGTGACTTCTCAGGAATAATGGGAATCGTGGTAACCTGATCTCGCCCTCCTGTCAAAATCATAGGGGTGCTTTATTAACTCTACCACTCCTATGCAGGTGACACAAAATTCTGGTGGCTGGTGAGTTGTTTTTTCGGAGGGTGTCAATATTTGCCACAAGTATGCGATTGTGACCGAGCGTAGGGAGGGAGCTCGAACTAAAGAAAATGAGTTTGGGGGGTCAGGAGTGATTCCTCTCCCTCCTCTGAGAAACTTTTTGAATAATGGGTTCAAATGGTACCATACACAGCACACTTTCTGTGAAAATGTTGGTAATGGCCAACAATTTGGGTAAAAGGCCAACAATCGGTTTTGTAGAGGGTAGGGTAAATCATGAAAAAAGTACAATAGATGCAAGTCACCAAAAGTGCACAAGGCATTTCCGATGCATTATCCTGCCAGTCCATGCAATATATGCCAGTAAAAAATATTTTCATGCTGGCTGTGCCCATATATTTCCATGCTGTCTCCACCAACATATGCAAGTATTACTATATAAGACCATACTCATGTTTCCTTTAAGATGTTTTTTATAGTATCATTACTGGCACTAGGCACAAAACTGCCTATGCCAATATATGCCAGTACTCCTATGTAAGAACATAATCCGGTTGGTTTAGCCATTAAAAGTGACATGCCACAATATGAAAACCTGTGCCAATGTAAGCCAGTCTGGACCCATAAGAACACTTATCATGCTTGGTTCATCATAGATGCTCAGTTAATAAAAAGTCATGCTACAGGAAACAAATATACTGGCTGCTACACCAAAACATCAGTCTAGCAAGATAACACTACTTATCATGCTTGCTTTTTTAAAGATGCTGAGTAATAAATGTCATGCCACAGTAAGCAATGGCTAGACTGACTGCACCAAAATGAAAGTCTAGCCAGGTAATTACACACAAGACCTTGGCTCTGCCCAAAAATACCTGTAAAACATGCAAAGTGAATAAAGGATGTGACAAAAATGTTCCAGTGATCCCCAGTCTCCCGGGGCCTTACACACATGCTTTCACCCACCGGTCACTCACCCGTACATCCCCTCTCACATTCATTCACACTGCATTCACCACACAGGCACACACCCAACACATTCAAACACACACTACAACATGAATACTCATTCAACCACTAGTCACTCACTCACACCCACTCATTGCATTCTCATCATCATCATCATCATTATAACTTTATTTCGATCTGACAGCTCATAAAAGTCACATACATAATCATCAAAACATTAGTAACAGTTTGTGACAAATTATAGAAATCAGCAGATCCTTCAAAACTATTTTTGATTGAATTAAATTGGTCATAAAACAGATGATACAGCCGGCAAAGTTAAGACGTCCTTCCTCGAACTAGTATAAAAATGTGCTGTAAGAGGATTCAATTCAACACTACAGCTAAGTCAACGCCTAGTCTATAATACTGAATGAAAACCCTTATTGATATATCTTTAGTCCAGTTCATGCGTTCTGGATGACTACCCCTATATAACACCCCTCTCTTGGAATCCCCCTGACCCCACTGAGCCAAGAAGTAGTTCTGTTTTGCAAGTTTAAAAGGTTTATTTGATAATTTAAAATATATATATATATCACACTTTATAATAAATTAATAATTGAATATCACACTTAATCTGATATGATAAAGATTAACAACGGAGAATCTGGCACTAACACGCTTCTCTATAATCAATAAGGAGTTGACATGAAATGGATAAGGTAGCACAGTGGTAAATAGGTACAGAAGTATAATGTGGTAGAGAATGCTTTATAGAGTTCAAATGGATGGAATGTTGAATGAATGAAATGCAGTATAGAAAATACTCAATATGATTTCAACAAAACAATGTAATCACTTTTCTCTGGCAATCCCCTCCCCCCCTTGATGCAATGCAAGGAAATGGAAGGAAGCACACAGTTCTCAGAAATGCAATCAACTGTAATTCAGTTCACCCCAGCAAGCTTACACTACAGAAAACAGATAGGAGTTTTGAAAACACAGGCAAATGCTTTGATATGTGCTAGCAATGGATGAGAAATATGCTGGAAATGCTTTTAATTCCCTTTCAGAGGTTCAGGGTGAGTGGTATCTAGTTAATATTAGTCCAGGCTCACACTAGCAATGAGGCAGGGATAGTTAGCAGGTTAAACGAATTTCTGGCAAATGGAAGGCAAGCAGCAGCTGATTTTACATGTGGAGAAATTTGCAAATCGCGGTAAAATTTGCGAATGCGTGTTCCGCGATTGCGGTAAATCTATAAGGGGTAGGAATGCGGTTCTAGGTTCGTAGGAAAGCCACGATTCTAAGCTTTCAGATAAAAGTTATTGCAAGTCTCTAGCACAAACGGTTGCGGAGATATGAGCGATTTTGTGAAGGTCGTTTTTCAGATTTGAAATTTTAAAGTTCAAAAAGACAAGTGCAGCTTGCAACTAGGAAATGACAAGTGACAGCTTTACAAATGACAGGTGACAGTTTCGGAGGCAGTTCTACTTAGATTAAAATAGCTTGAATTATATTATTTTAACTAAGAGATTGGTTCTGCACAGTTTTGCTATGTACTCACACTATATTCTTGAGCGAAATAGGCCTCATCACGGATCTGGTCAGGGTTTTAGACTCGCCTCTGGTCTCTGCACTTCACAGTGATCTGGGTCAGCTCTCTCTGGTTCTGCTAACAGGTCAGCTCTGCTCTGCTTCTGGTCTGGCCTGATGGATTTGAAGTCTCTATGTTGCTCTCTGAAGGTTGATGGAGGTAAGTATGGATTTTTCCGGCAGAGCGTCCCGCTGCAGATGGAATTGAAGGTCCCTATCTGTCCTGTCTGTCTGCTTTTATGTGTTTAGAATGTGGGTGTGTTCTAGCATCACTGACCCTACCTCTCTCTCAGCTTCTAATTGGTCAAACTTCCATTTATCATTTGATTGGGGAATGAACTGTGAGTCAGAGGGATGTCATTTTATGGCTTGCAGATAGGACACTCCTCTGTCAGATTGCACACATTCTATATTTGATAATAAAAGACATATTTCACAGTTACACAGTTGCTTGAAATTACATATACATGGTGTGGCTGAATTTAGCCATGTCTCTGTCCAAATCTGCTGTTTCTAAGAGCTTGCATTCAGAAATGGCACATAATTGACTTTTTAACTGATTTTTCAATTTCTGACATTGACCCAACTTTACATACATGTGCGCAGGGAGTATGGACATTAACTGATGAAGTTTCAGATTTTTAACATGCATACATTTAGAGTAATATCCACTTTTCCGCTAAAACCCCCCTGAACATGCCACCGGGTCGAAAAACCTCTTAAAACGTGGGCAGAAAAATCACAAGAATTATGGTGTCATTTATAAAATTTTCACATGTCCGTACTATGAGTGATCCATCTTTTTAAAGTTATGTTCTGGCTCCAAAGGGGTGTGGTTTCCTCTCAGCACAAGGTAGAAATACTGGTTTATCCAGTTCTGCCAAGCCAGCTTGCTCTCACAGGCAGTGCTCCTCCCAGCTTCTGCCAAGAGGAAGCTACATTTTACGACTGCTGTAATAAAACCTTTGCCTGAGTCAGGAGAGGCTCATTGTTCAAGAGGAAGCCATTTATGATCCTCTCAATAAACCCTCTGCCTGGGTGAAGGGAGTTGCATTGTTCACTCTCCTGCAGAGCACAGGTAATTCAATTATCAGATAGATGGCATATCCTTAGTGTGAGCAGCAAAAGGGCAGCTAGGCCTGGGAACACAGCTGTGACTCAAGTTTCACTCCTGATGGGGGTAGTTGCCAGGCAAATTGGAATCTCTTTAAGCTGTCATTTCTGTTCCCCAGTTTCTGCATTCAAATAAAACTAAACATTTTCACATATGCAGCTAGAAGGCTGATTCTAAGTTTAAAACTATGACATTTAAACAATTGCAACCTATGTGACACTCAAAAGTAGGTCACTCAGTCAATTTAAACATTTAGATTTTTTTTTAGTGTCTTCCAGTCCAAATTTACTTAAACTGCTGAAATCCACAGGTCAGCCAGTCTTGTTATAAACCTTCAAGTCACTTCAGAATATAACTTTACATTGGATCCACCTCTCAGTAAGTCTTTCTTTGGCATGTTTTGGGTTCATTTATTCAGTTTTGCAAAAAGTAAAATCTGGTGTTGTTTTAAAATGCCGGCTTTTGGATAGTGGTGAGTACTGGTACTGCACCCATTTTTGGGATTTAAGAAAATGAATTCCCAACAGTTATGGGTTTGCTTTTGGCAATCAGCATTGCCATTCCCAATGGTTTCAGACTACTGTGTGGGTAGTCCAATGGTGGTTTTAGGCAGTGTCCTTCTGTGCCCATAACATCGGCAAAAATGAGTGGCAGCCTATTCTTCATGCATTTCCCTGTGCATTTTCTGGGAAGCTCTGGCCATCATGATGTTTTCCATGTCAGTACTGCACAGTTTTGAGGTATGGCTCGGATGCATGGGTAAATACATCCCACAAGCCCCCCTCTTGCGATGGCCATTCTATTTCACGAATGGGACTCGCAAGACCTGGGATGTTTCCTCATCTTCTTCCAATAGATGGCACAGTTCAGCATCTTCTTCTCCATCCGGTACTGATCGATCGGTTCTCCTCGCCGGTCCTGATGGGAATATTGGGCGGTCCACTGGGCCCATTGGATCTTCGTTCCTGGTCTCCGGATCGCCCTCCTTGGCCCGTCTCCAGGTTTTCTTTCTCCTAGGACGACAAAGGAAGAGCGGCAATACCTACTCATAGACGTTTTTCCACCACTGTTGAGATAGTGGGGCAGCATATGCATTTCATCATAACGAAACATTACATTCTTATTTTGAAAAAAAAACAGTATAACTAAGAGACAGTTTCATGCAAATCACAATATTTTAGAGACTAGATGTGGTATGTTTTATGATTGGAACAGAATTAGTCTGAGACAGTACCCGCTAGGATTCCAGAGGATTCCTCCAGTTGTTGCAGAGCGTGCCTGGGATGGCAACATTTCAACTGGTTTATGTGGACCCACTTGTCTTCCCCCTCTGCCAAAGGACCTTTGGGGATGTGGATTTTGTAGGCCACAGGGGAGATCTTGTCTATGATCTCGAATGGTCCCTTCCATGTAGGCAAAAATTTGCGCTGCTTGGCCTGGTTCCTTTGGAAGTTGTATAGATAGACCCGGTCCCCCACCTGATATTCCTTCCTGGAAGTTTTCAGGTCATAATGGGTCTTCATGCTATCAGCTGATCTTTCTAGATTCCGCTGAGCATACGCAAAAGCATGTTGGAGGTGTTTCCTTAAATTCTCTACATACTCATGAGTTGTGGAGGCATTTATCAGTGTCTGCTCTTGGGTCCTATAGAGCAAATGCTGAGGAAGCACCATCTTGCGCCCAGTCATCAACTCAAATGGTGACATTTTGGTTGCAGAAGAAGGGGTAGATCTGATAGCCATTAGGACCAGAGGTAATCGGATATCCCAACTTGGCCCAGAATCTGCCACAAACTTCTTTAATATGCTCACAATTGTCCGGTTATATCTCTCTACTGCCCCAGAAGAAGCTGGTCTATAAGCAATATGCAGCTTTCTCTTGACCCCCAATATCTCCCACATCTTTGTCATTACTTCACTGGTGAAGTGGCTACCTCTGTCTGACTCAATCCTTTGAGGTAGACCAAAACGGGAAAAGATGTGGTTGATCATCAAGGCAGCTGCAGTTTCCGCCTTGCAATTTGGGGCTGGGAGACATTCCACCCACTTGGTAAACAAGCATGTCACAGTCAACATGTACTTATTCCCCCTAGCCGAGCGAATCACAGGGCCTACAAAGTCGATTTGTAAATCTGACCATGGCAGGGTCATCCCCCTCTTTTGTAAAGGCGCCCGGTGTGTGAGGGATGTCGGCTGAAATTGTGCACACACAAGACAACCCTTCAAATATTGGTTGAGGTCCTGGCCCATGTGTGGCCAGTATGCAACCTCTCTTAAGATTTCCAATGTTGTGTGAAACCCCCTATGACCGGCGGTGGCCGCATCATGGGCGTGACTTAACATCAGGCTTCGGAATGAGGTAGGAACCACCCACTGATCGTGGCCAGCTTTGGATTTCCTTACCAGCAAACCGTCTTGGATTCGGAACATTTTTGGACATTTCATCAACACTCTTAGGTCCTCTTTCCCAATGTAATCGGTATCCGTCAGGGGAAAGTTCTCAGGGTCCTCAAGGTGCTGGTAAAATTTACCAATTATTGGATCCCCCTTCTGAGCTGTAATCAAATCAGCATCAGGGGTCTCCTTACTCCATTGTGCAATTGAAAGGTCGTTGTGAGCATTTGTCTGGGACCTAGTGATAGCAGTGACCTGGATTTCCCCCAACAGGGACTCAATCTCAATTAGATCCCCTTGGATGGCCCCGGTTTTGGCCAGCTGATCAGCTAAGTCATTTCCAGTTTTGTCTGGTCCCTCTACTTTGGAATGACCCTTGATCTTTTTCCAATAGATGGTCATCTCATTCGATGTGACCAGATCATCAATGTTTTGGATCAACTTCCCATGTTTCAAGGGTTTGTTGTTAGCACATAACATGCCTCTGGTTTTCCAATTAACCAGGTGCTCCACGAACCCGTTCAGTACATAATCCGAATCTGTGATTATGACCAGTTCGTGGAGTTGATGCTGGATAGCCGTGAGGATGGCCTGATGCACAGCCATCAATTCTGCCACCTGACTACTTCGGGGACCAATTTTGTATCCAGCGGAGGGTTCTGGGGACTCATTCACCCATGCATTCCCTACGCCGGCCACCAGTTCTTTCTCCCCGTTGTTGTCAACATGGTAAGAGCATCCATCCACATAGACAGTGGGCATTCCCTCACACTTGTCCTCTTCAAAGACTTTGTGGGGGGAATTAAGGTATGCCTCCATGTTGTCCTTTATTTTTAGACTTTCGTCCTCGAGACAGTTTTCTCTGGCACAATCATGCAAGTCAGCCAGACCTTGCGCGAGGGGACTCTTCTTGTTTTGGCCATATCTGACCTCCACAGGAAAGCCTTGCATTGACAGAATCCAGGAAGTAATTCGGGAATTACTCACATTTCCGGCCCGGATTCTGTCACTTTGGAGATATTGCAGAGGCTGGTGTGGAGTCTCCGCTATAATGTGTTCCCCCTGGATAAACGGGCGGTAATTCTTCAATGCCCACACCGTTGCCAGGAGTGCCTTCTCACAATCGTTGAATTTTTCCTCCACAGAGGATAAAGTTTTGCTCGCATAGGAGATTACTTTATTGACCTTGTCATGCTTTTGGTATAATACTGCCGTCAAGCACGTATTAGAGAACCCTGTCTCCAGGAAGAACTCCTTGTTTCTGACAGGGTAAGCTAGGCAAGGCGCTTGTGAGAGGCTTCTTTTGGGTTGTTTTACTGCCTCGGTTTGTTCTGGACCCCATTCCCACTTGACCCCCCCCCCTTCAGGAGATGAATCAGGGGTCTGGTGATCTCTGCGTAGCCCTCAATGAACTTTCTGCTGTAATTAGTCAGTCCAAGGAGGCTCCTTAGTTCCCGCAGAGTTGTGGGGTCTTTCAGTTTCTGAAGTGCTTCCACTTTCTTTTCCTGGGGACAGAGACCCTGAGGAGTAATCTCATGCCCCAAGAAATTAACACGGGTTCTACACCACTGTGCTTTCTGAAAGGAAAGTTTTGCTCCGGCGGCTCTCAACTGGGTCAGAACATAACGGATCTCCGCTATGTGTTCCTCCACAGATGAACTTTTGATGAGGACATCATCTACATAAGCCAGGTTACCCCTTGCACCCAGGTCGGGCATGGCCTTATGTAGGAAAATGTTGAATTCATTGCCGGAGTTGAGGTATCCGAAGGGAGTCCGGGTCCATGTGTACTGCTGGCCCCCAAAGGTAAAAGCCAGTTTGTATTGGTCCTCCCTACTGACAGGCACGGTCCAGTATCCATTGGTCAGGTCTATTGCAGTGAATACCTGTGACCCCTGGATCTGGGCCAGCCCTTGGTCAATGTAGGGGAGAGGCCATCGGGAAGTATGGACCCGTTTGTTGAGCTCCCTAAGGTCGGCGCAGAGTCTCCACTGGCCGTTTGGCTTCAATATTCCCAGCACCGGATTATTGAAGGTGCTGTGGACTGGACGGATTATTCCCCAGGACTCAAGGTTCTTAATTATTTCAGTAAGGGACTCCATTGATGCGAGAGGCAAGCGATATTGCTTCACAAACACAGGAGTCATGCCAGGGTCCGTGGGGATTGTTGTTGTGTGGATGTCAGTGCGACCACAGTCATATGAGTCTACCGCAAAGAGATCTTGGAAATCCAAGAAAACTTGTTTCAACTTTTGCTTTTGTTCCAGAGTCACACAGGCATCAGCTAGGTTGACTCTCTCTTCCACCATCTGCCTGAAGCCTGGAAAGACTTCTGGTTTGGCTATCTCCGCGGCCTCCTCCAGCTGGGTGGAGAAGTCCCTGGTCAGAGTGCTGATTTGGACCGGAGGCTTCAGGTGGGAAAGGCAGCCCTCATGTACCTGGAAAATCACCTCATCCCTCCTGAAGTCACACGTCACATCTTCCTTACCATAGGGGCAGGAAGTGTACACCAGGAAGTTCCCCCCATGCCGGGTAAAAATCCTGTCTGGTGTTGTATTGTCATCACTGTCACTGTCAAAACAGTCCTTGGGGATTGGTCCTAACAGTTCATTTAATAAGTCGATGGAAAAATGTCGGTCATCAACCGCCATTCCAATAATGGTGCCTGCGGCTAGAGTAATACTCTTTAAGTCGCTGTTATCCACCTCTATTAGAATGGTGTCATGTTCTATGTTGACTAATGGAGTTGGGTTTACCCCCAACCCTTGCTGTTGGAGAGAAGCATTTAGATGTATGTAAGCATCAGGGTTTTTCAACTCTTGTCCCCTTTTAACTTTCACTTCCAGGGAGAATTGTCGGGTCCTTTCTGGGATGGTGACTTCCTCTTTAACCTGAATTTCGACTGCATAAGGTAGCAATTGAGCTGACCTAAATGCTTTTTCTGGATCAACAAAGCCCATGGGATTATCCGCTAATCGGGACCAAGCTTTGAAGTTTATTAGGTCCAAACTAATGGCAAAGCGATTGAGAATGTCACTGCCTAAGTAAAAGGCGGCAGGGACGTCTCGCACGACCCAACAATTGTGGACTATGCTCTTGTTGCCAATGGAGATTTTGAGCATACACCTGCTTGGCAGGAGATGTTTGGAATTAGGTGCTTCCAGGTCCATTTCCCATTTGTCTATCAGTTTGAAGGTGGGAATGGCTGGATCTTTTGGGAGTTGGTGAAACATGGCTTCGCTGATGAAGCTCTTACCGTTGTTCACACACACTCGAGCGAGAACAGAGTCCTTCCCATCATTTAACTGAACAGGGATGAACAACTGCTCTCCAATTTGCTGAATATCAGCCAGGCTCTGAGCTGATTTCACATCTTTCTGGACTATAGGAGTGGGAGTTTCTGATTGTGGATTAGTATAGAATCTCAGAGTGTTTCCTTCCAGCGTGGAGTACCACTTTAGACTGGAAGGAAGGTTGATTTTCAGAAATAGAGAGGACCCCCCATCACCAGTCTGTTGTCCTACTGCTATTACTGTCACGTCTGGAATTTGGCTATTCTGGAAGTGAAATTCTACTTGGTCAGATTTTTGTTCAACCATGTGGCAGGTGCCGTTTAAACTAACATGGTTGACACTCTGTTTTAATTTTATTGGTCGGCTAGTCTGGGTCCAGAGGACCTTGTTTACACAATCTATTAGGGGTGACAACCTTCTCAGGAGGTCATTCCCTAGTAAACAAGGGGTGCCCTCTGGGGTCACAACTATGACCGGGTGTTTCAACTTGTGTCGCCCGATCTTAATGTCCAAGTCTGCAGTCCCCTCAACGGGAATTTCCTTCCCGTCAAAGTTCTGCAGTTGTCCAGGAAGAGAGGTGAGAGGAATTTGGTAATCCTCTCCCCTTCCTGCATTCAGTTCATCAAAGGCCCTTCTGGACAGAAGGGTAGCTTGAGATCCAGTGTCCACCAGTGCCGAGATTGTACCCTGCCCCTGTACTTGTACCGGGGCATAATATCTTCCCTCCTTCTCCTCAAGGGGGCACAGGTAATGTACATTTTTGGACAACTGGTGGGCTAACTTTCTGGTTTTGGACATTGCTAGCGAAGAGATTTGGGCAGAATTCTGTGGAGAGTCCTGGGAATCTGAAAGAAAAATTTGGCAACTGGAGATCAGAGCCATTGTGGGTTCCCCTGGTTCCAGTTCTGGGCCGCCCCCCCCTTTTTGGAGGCAGTCCCCAGTATGGGTTTGAACCCGGGGATTTTCTTGCTGTTGGTTCTGGGATGAGATAGTGGGTGGCGGTAGCATCCCTAGGGACCCATTTTTCTTTGGGAGGAGTTCCCCCCTCTCTGAAGGAGAAGATCCTTTTCCCAGGATCTTCTGAGGATCCCTCTCCCTCAAATTGGAAGATCTGTACCTCCTCCTCAAACTGAGTCTGTTTGGGTCTTTTGTTTCTCCTACCCCCCCTCTGCTCCTTAGGAGGCAGACTTTCAGGGGCAAGAGATTTTGTTTCCGGTTCCTGGGTTTCCAGGGGCTGTTTACAAGTGAGGAAGGAAGCTTCCTCCAAGGCTTTACACCCCCCTTCCCCTTGTGCCTCCTCCCTGGGAACCGGTGAGTTATCGGGGTGCTGCCCCCGTCATTGTTCTGGAGCACCAGGTCCAGAGTTGGGTGCGTTCTGCGCCGGCACGCCCATCTGAGGGTTCTGCTGAGCCCTCAGTATGTGACCCAGATCCCGCGCCATGTTTTGAACCTGGCGCTCTAACTGGGAAACCCGCTCAGGCTGATACGGGGCCCTGTTTTCTCCCCTGGGCTGATCCCGGGAAGGGTAGCTGTCCCTCCTCTGGTAATACCCCGGGTTGGGAAGATTTGGGTACCCCTCCACCCTTGGCCTCCCCTCTCCCGGATTCAGTGGTCTGGGCTCAGGGAATTGGGGAAAGAAGGATGGATGGTTTTGGGGCTGAAAGTCGGGTGGATATCTGGGGAAAAAGTTCTGCCCAGGGTTTGGTAAATTTCTGCCCTCCTGTGGGAAGTTTGGAGGGAAGTTCCCTGGGTTAGGTGCTTGGCTGGATCCCCCCCCTTGGGCTGGAGGAGTCCACACATAACCCAGGATGGGTCGATTTCCCTTGTAACGGGGACTTACATAATCAGGAGAGCGAGGGACCCCATTTGTGGGGCTGCCTCCTTGGCTCCCTGTCTGTGACTGACCCGAGGACCTCCTGGGCCTAGCATTATTAGGTGCAGGTAGGTTTTTAGGCCCCCCCATCTCCAAATCCAAAACGGGGGTGACCTTTACCTCTGCCACCTTGGCAGCAGCAGGGGTGCTGTTGGCTTTGGGGTTTTTCTGGGCATTACTTTTGCTATCTATCGGTTTCTGCACCTCATAGATCCGGGTAGCCTGTTCAATGACCCAGTCTAAAGATCTTTTCTCGTGAAAATCCCTCACGAGCTGGGTCATGATATATTTGGGCAAGGCATGGAAAAACGTATTAATAAATTCCCTGCTATCCGTGCGCACCCTTCTTGTGGTCTGTGCAAAAGCACGCTTTAACTCCTGCACAAATTCTTGTGGGGCCTGATCCTCCCCACATTGCAAATTGTAGGCTGCCTTGCGAGCCTCTTGAGGATTTCTGTGAACAGAAAAATGTTTCAAGATGGCCGCCTTATAGGTGGACCATCTTAAATGATTTTGGTCCTTCAGCCCCGCAAAGAAACTGGAGTATTCCGGGGAGAAGGTCCACTTTACATATTGAATACAGCTTTGGCTGTCCTTCAAATGGAAAGTCTCCATCATTTGTTCAAACAACTCTAAGTGCTCCCAAACAGAATACTTAGCGTTCTTATGGTAAGGCGTGATGACGCTCCTGATCGCCTTAATCTGCTTTAAGGGGTCCTTAAGCAAGGCCCTTTTTGCCTTATTGGCCTTTTTGGTTCGGGTAACCCTTGTCCATTCATCCTCGGACTCAGAGGCACTGCTCCCAGAGGTTCCCGTCTGTTCTTCCAGGTTTTCCCGGATTCTGCGAGCCTGGGAATGGCTGGCAGAATGTGGGGACCTGGTCTCCTGTGTCCTGCGCAGTTCAGAGGAGTCTTCAGATTCCTCCTTGCTGCCAGGATTTGATGGGTACCCCCTCCACTGACCTAATTGGGCAGAGGTTTTCAGGATGCCCTTAATGGGCCTACTCTCCTGGGGTTCCCCACTGAACTGTACTGTACTTGGGTGCCCATACCCGGATGCCCACCCCTCCATTCCTGGGTGGTACTGGCCTATGAGCCCCATGCTTCTGGCTGGATAGTAATCTGCTATCCCTGTGGTCCTGTGCTCACGTGCGCCAGGGGACATGGGGGTGGCAGAGTCCAGGGACTGAGAGGTATGAGGGCCTCTGGTACTAGGGCTCCTGAGGTTATGCTCCGGAGTTTCCATTTCCCAGCGAACCTCATCTCTATCCGCCCCTGCTCCCTGTTGCAATGCAAGAGCCTGCATTTGTGCTTTCAGTTCCTCTGTTAAGGCCTTACTCGACTCTATCAGTCTCTCCTGCATCGCTACCTGTTGTTGGAGCCTATCATTGTGTTGGCAGAGAGCCTCATTCTCTCTCTGTGCTTCCTGATTGGTCCTGGAGTACTGGGCCAGTCTTTGCTGCAGGAGGGTTACCTCCTGGGCAATGTCCCTATTGGCCTGCTCCTTTCTTGCCAGAGCCTCTTCCACCCTCCTGGTGTGCTCTAACAAGTTCTGGTTTTCTTTTTGGAGGTCACCCAGCCCCTGGAGGGACAGGTGATTTTCTTCCATTTTCCTTTTTAAATGGCAGACTTCCTGGCCTATGGCGTCTCTTTCCTGACTAAGAGCCTGCATTTGTGCCGCCAGGTCGTCCCTCTGCCTTTGGAAGGTACCAGCTTTCTGGCGCTCCTGGTCAAACTCTGTCTGGGTATCCAGGTCTTTCAGAATTAGTTTATTGCTCTCTGCCTTCTCTCTATCTAGGTGGCTTTGCAGGGTGACTACCTGCTCAGCACATGCCCTATTGAAGTCTAGCTGTTGCTCCAGCTTTTTCTGGCTTTGCAGTAGGGAGTCCAAACCTTCTTGGTGTTCCTTCTGCAAGGCCAGAAATCTGGTATCCTGTTCTGACTTTTCCTTTTGCAGCACATCCATATCCTCCTTTATTTTAGTGATGTACAGTCTGCTGTCATTTTCTGACTCCTGGCTCCTCTGCAGCCTCTGCTCAGAAGAGACCAGGTCAGATTGGACCTTCTCTAACACCATCTGTTGCCTATTTGCCAGATTTTGGCTTTCAGCACATCTATCCTGCATGTCTCCCATATATAGGTACAGGTATGCTGCTATCCTGGCAATCTTATTGTGTTCCTCTTTGGCTTTAGGAGCCATATATAGTTCACTCAGGGCCACATGTAATGGACCCTGATCTCTCCATAGTCTGACCCTGTTTCAGTGACCTGTCGCGTGATGGCCTGCAACCAGGCATCCTGGCCCTGCTCAGCCCATTCACCTCTCACAAATAGTTTATGTAAGAAGTGCTCTCTGGCTATTTTCATATCTACCAAGGTCGTCATTCTAGAGATTGGTCTCTGTCCTGACTTACAGAAGTTAGTATTTTATTTTTGCAGAACAGAACTTTTCTTGGAGTGTCCCTTTTGAGGAATGCTTCACAGCGTAATGCAGCGTGGTGATCCGACCGGATGTATGTATCCCGTCAGTTAGCACACTGTATTAAGCTGCACAAGTGGTAAATCTAACCCAACATCCCGGACGAGCCCCCAATTTGTAAGAGGATTCAATTCAACACTACAGCTAAGTCAACGCCTAGTCTATAATACTGAATGAAAACCCTTATTGATATATCTTTAGTCCAGTTCATGCGTTCTGGATGACTACCCCTATATAACACCCCTCTCTTGGAATCCCCCTGACCCCACTGAGCCAAGAAGTAGTTCTGTTTTGCAAGTTTAAAAGGTTTATTTGATAATTTAAAATATATATATATATCACACTTTATAATAAATTAATAATTGAATATCACACTTAATCTGATATGATAAAGATTAACAACGGAGAATCTGGCACTAACACGCTTCTCTATAATCAATAAGGAGTTGACATGAAATGGATAAGGTAGCACAGTGGTAAATAGGGACAGAAGTATAATGTGGTAGAGAATGCTTTATAGAGTTCAAATGGATGGAATGTTGAATGAATGAAATGCAGTATAGAAAATACTCAATATGATTTCAACAAAACAATGTAATCACTTTTCTCTGGCAATCCCCTCCCCCCCTTGATGCAATGCAAGGAAATGGAAGGAAGCACACAGTTCTCAGAAATGCAATCAACTGTAATTCAGTTCACCCCAGCAAGCTTACACTACAGAAAACAGATAGGAGTTTTGAAAACACAGGCAAATGCTTTGATATGTGCTAGCAATGGATGAGAAATATGCTGGAAATGCTTTTAATTCCCTTTCAGAGGTTCAGGGTGAGTGGTATCTAGTTAATATTAGTCCAGGCTCACACTAGCAATGAGGCAGGGATAGTTAGCAGGTTAAACGAATTTCTGGCAAATGGAAGGCAAGCAGCAGCTGATTTTACATGTGGAGAAATTTGCAAATCGCGGTAAAATTTGCGAATGCGTGTTCCGCGATTGCGGTAAAACTATAAGGGGTAGGAATGCGGTTCTAGGTTCGTAGGAAAGCCACGATTCTAAGCTTTCAGATAAAAGTTATTGCAAGTCTCTAGCACAAACGGTTGCGGAGATATGAGCGATTTTGTGAAGGTCGTTTTTCAGATTTGAAATTTTAAAGTTCAAAAAGACAAGTGCAGCTTGCAACTAGGAAATGACAAGTGACAGCTTTACAAATGACAGGTGACAGTTTCGGAGGCAGTTCTACTTAGATTAAAATAGCTTGAATTATATTATTTTAACTAAGAGATTGGTTCTGCACAGTTTTGCTATGTACTCACACTATATTCTTGAGCGAAATAGGCCTCATCACGGATCTGGTCAGGGTTTTAGACTCGCCTCTGGTCTCTGCACTTCACAGTGATCTGGGTCAGCTCTCTCTGGTTCTGCTAACAGGTCAGCTCTACTCTGCTTCTGGTCTGGCCTGATGGATTTGAAGTCTCTATGTTGCTCTCTGAAGGTTGATGGAGGTAAGTATGGATTTTTCCGGCAGAGCGTCCCGCTGCAGATGGAATTGAAGGTCCCTATCTGTCCTGTCTGTCTGCTTTTATGTGTTTAGAATGTGGGTGTGTTCTAGCATCACTGACCCTACCTCTCTCTCAGCTTCTAATTGGTCAAACTTCCATTTATCATTTGATTGGGGAATGAACTGTGAGTCAGAGGGATGTCATTTTATGGCTTGCAGATAGGACACTCCTCTGTCAGATTGCACACATTCTATATTTGATAATAAAAGACATATTTCACAGTTACACAGTTGCTTGAAATTACATATACATGGTGTGGCTGAATTTAGCCATGTCTCTGTCCAAATCTGCTGTTTCTAAGAGCTTGCATTCAGAAATGGCACATAATTGACTTTTTAACTGATTTTTCAATTTCTGACATTGACCCAACTTTACATACATGTGCGCAGGGAGTATGGACATTAACTGATGAAGTTTCAGATTTTTAACATGCATACATTTAGAGTAATATCCACTTTTCCGCTAAAACCCCCCTGAACATGCCACCGGGTCGAAAAACCTCTTAAAACGTGGGCAGAAAAATCACAAGAATTATGGTGTCATTTATAAAATTTTCACATGTCCGTACTATGAGTGATCCATCTTTTTAAAGTTATGTTCTGGCTCCAAAGGGGTGTGGTTTCCTCTCAGCACAAGGTAGAAATACTGGTTTATCCAGTTCTGCCAAGCCAGCTTGCTCTCACAGGCAGTGCTCCTCCCAGCTTCTGCCAAGAGGAAGCTACATTTTACGACTGCTGTAATAAAACCTTTGCCTGAGTCAGGAGAGGCTCATTGTTCAAGAGGAAGCCATTTATGATCCTCTCAATAAACCCTCTGCCTGGGTGAAGGGAGTTGCATTGTTCACTCTCCTGCAGAGCACAGGTAATTCAATTATCAGATAGATGGCATATCCTTAGTGTGAGCAGCAAAAGGGCAGCTAGGCCTGGGAACACAGCTGTGACTCAAGTTTCACTCCTGATGGGGGTAGTTGCCAGGCAAATTGGAATCTCTTTAAGCTGTCATTTCTGTTCCCCAGTTTCTGCATTCAAATAAAACTAAACATTTTCACATATGCAGCTAGAAGGCTGATTCTAAGTTTAAAACTATGACATTTAAACAATTGCAACCTATTTGACACTCAAAAGTAGGTCACTCAGTCAATTTAAACATTTAGATTTTTTTTTAGTGTCTTCCAGTCCAAATTTACTTAAACTGCTGAAATCCACAGGTCAGCCAGTCTTGTTATAAACCTTCAAGTCACTTCAGAATATAACTTTACATTGGATCCACCTCTCAGTAAGTCTTTCTTTGTCATGTTTTGGGTTCATTTATTCAGTTTTGCAAAAAGTAAAATCTGGTGTTGTTTTAAAATGCCGGCTTTTGGATAGTGGTGAGTACTGGTACTGCACCCATTTTTGGGATTTAAGAAAATGAATTCCCAACAGTTATGGGTTTGCTTTTGGCAATCAGCATTGCCATTCCCAATGGTTTCAGACTACTGTGTGGGTAGTCCAATGGTGGTTTTAGGCAGTGTCCTTCTGTGCCCATAACATCGGCAAAAATGAGTGGCAGCCTATTCTTCATGCATTTCCCTGTGCATTTTCTGGGAAGCTCTGGCCATCATGATGTTTTCCATGTCAGTACTGCACAGTTTTGAGGTATGGCTCGGATGCATGGGTAAATACATCCCACAGTGCTCTCTTCCTCCATGATCGGTAAAGAAAATTCCCCATACAGTGAGTAACCAATTCACATTGCCCTTTCAAACATAAATGTAAAGCCTCATTCAGCCCTTGCACACAGAATTTTTTAGAAAGGGGAAACAAATATTTCTTTCTGATGAGGCTATATTCTGGACAGAAAAGATAAATGGCCAGATTCATGTAATATGGCACAGAAATGGCGCAAGGGCCGCACGCATAGAAAGATACTGCGCGAGCCGTGGCACAGAAAAAATATTGCGCACCACGTGTATTAATGGATTTCAAGGCGCATTACAAACCGTTGAACAAGTAACAACAACCTTTGTGAGGAACACCCACAACACACCCCCACGCACACTAAAAAGCAAGCTAAAGGACTAACACTGCACAAGCCTCCACGCCACTCATGGCCCAGCATCCAGGACCCCAGCGAAATCAAGCGCCTCACCTTGCAAGCCCAGTCCGTACCTCAGCAAAATCGCCCGCCTCACCTCGCAATCCCAGGCTGCACCCCAGAGAAAACACGTGCCCTCCCTCACAAGCCCAGGCCGCACCCCAGCGAAATTCTGTGCCTCACCTCAGAATCCTAGGCCGCACCCAATGGGGAAACCCTGTGCCCTACCTCGTAAGACCAGGCCGCACCCCAGCGAAATCGCGTGCCTCACCTCACAATCCCAGGTCGCACCCCAGAGAAAACACGTGCCCTCCCTCGCAAGCCCAGCTGCACCCCTGCAAAATTGCGTACCCTCCCACGCAAACCCAGGCTGCATCCTTGCGAAATCGTTTATGTTCCGCAACGTGAAACTTTTTTCCAACATCAAATGTAACCTCATGACTTGATCGGTAGTGCATTCTCTGGTACAACGTTTATTCATCGCCTGTTTTTTTCACAGCATTTTTGCATTTTTGGCCGAAAATGTTTGCCCGTAAAAAAACGATTGAAAAATATTGGGGCAGGGGTAAGAGCATATAAGGGGTAAGGCCGGTGGGAAATAGGGAATAAATAATAGGGAATAAATAATAGTGGAGTTGTCTTGGGAGGACCCCCCAAATAAAATAAAAAATTTACATTTTGATTTTTTCGGGCAAACAATTTTGTTTGAAAATGCTGTGGAAAATTAGCTGAGATAAATTAACATAGAACTGCATTCTCTACACAGGTACATACTTCCACCCCCCAGAACATTCAAAAACACACCATCACATTCATATTCATTCACCCACCAGTCAATCACGCCTTCTCTTATATCCACTCATTGCATGCTCTACACAGGCACACACCCACCCACAAATTTCAAAAACACACCATCACATTCACACTTATTTCATACGCCAGTCATTCACTCACACCTTCTCTTATATCCACTCATTGCATTCTCTACACAGGCACACAACCACCCACCCAGCCAGAACATTCAAAAACACACATCACATCACATTACATTACTTCTAACTCACCCACCAGTCACATACATACATCTGAAACGCACTTCACGCATGCAAAATACACATCATATTTAAAATAATACCTTCTTACATTTTTCTTGCAGCTCCGGTCCTTCCTTCCAGGACACCCCTGGCACCTCCATGCTGCTCACAAACTGGAACCAGGAAGCCGAGGGAGAAGGGGTTGGAGCTGAACATGGCATGTGAGCTCCAACACTAACCCCTACTGAGCACCACCCCAGCCCAGCCTTCACCCTAATGGGTGAGGACTTGGCCGGGGACGCAACATACCTGGTGTGGTGGGGGCCCCTGCACCACAGGGGCTGCCGCTACACCAGGAGCTTGTTTTTATTTCTTTTTTAAATGTGGGGTAGCAAGGGAGTCCCCAGGGGTTCCAAATGCCGCCCCCAGGTGTCACAGCTGCGACCCCCAAATGACATCCCTCACTGAGGAGTTCATATTCAAACGTCTCATAATGCACGCAGAGGGGACCTGTTATATTTACACTTTGGCGTACACAAATTCCTTCTGCATAATTTTCATCTTTTGAATGGATGTGTGCACAAAGGGTGTGTAAGATGCAGGCATACTCACTTTTGCATTACATTTTGGCACTCCGTCATGCAAAATTAGTAAATGCGGTCTGCCATTTATGCATAGCAGACAGCCTTTAAAATGAATTCCTCTGGAATCCACCAACTTTTTTGCTTGTGTAAAAAGTAGTTGGATTCTACGGGAATCCACAGCATTTAATATAGCATGAAAATGTCATGCTGGCATAAATTCTGGAGTATTTGTATGGTGGAGAGGAAGGGGACAGGGGCACAGTAATTTACAATATGTGACTCATTTCCAACAAACAAATGAATAAAAATTAGGTCTAATGTCAATTTAATAGATACAAATCTTATGCATTACTTTTATGCATTGAATTAGCATTTTTTTTGTTTTCTTTTTTATTGTGTAATAATGGTTTCTTCCAAACCTTTCACACTCCTTTAGGCGCTGCACAGGGATAATCGCGCGTGTGTGCCTTACAGTGAGAAGGGCCAATGCACACAGTATTTTGATGTTAAAAAGGGAGTGCATGAAGGCTGTGTTTTAGCCCCAGTTTGGTTCACTCTCTATATTAATGGATTAGAAAAAGCCCTTCTAGATTCTAATACGGATTAACCAGAGACTACGAGACAGGGCCTTCCCTATCCTGGCCTATGCGGATGATACCGTCTTAATAGCTTGCACTTCAAAAGCTGATAACTACCTACACCCAGTTCATGAATGATCTGGACCTAAAAGCCTCAATATATATTATGCTTAACTGGACATAAGCTCATGAAAGCAGAGTAAAAACTGAAATCTTTATCGTAGCACACCACCATTTGCCCATAAGAAAGTATTGCCCCCCACAATAGACTAATAATGTTTCTTTGCACAGAGGTAGTGGATTTGCGATTGTTGATTTTCTCTTACCAGAGCCTCTGATAACCAATGTAGGAAGTATAAATCACCAGATGCTTGGCTTCAAAGGGTCCCACTTTGCTGCCTGAGCTCTTATCTGGGTTTCTGGGAACACCTGGAAAAAGACCTGAGATATCACTGGGGCCTCACATGAAAGAAGGCTCTGGTTGGTGCTGAGCATAACTGTAAATCTGCATAGCCACAGATTATTGGCTCCCTGGAGTATTGATGCTCTGAGTTTTCAGTTTGCCCAACATGGTCTATTGTCATTTCTAGATCATTTATCTGATTAAGCGGCCGGCCAGCCGGACTGGGCTACCTAGGATACTGATATCGTATCTCTGTCCACAGTCCAACCATATTTCGATTCCCCCCTGCAGTTGTTTAAAGCATTGTACTGCACATTTTGGTCAAAAGACTTCCCTCATATCTTTGAACATGATCTGTTCAAACTCTGGACCCCTCAAGGTTTGGTACTCGTAACTCTGTAACTGTGCCATTTGGAAATGTCGCTCTAGTCCTCAAATACTGAGACCAATTTACTTCAAGGCCTGTGCTAAGTGTATACGTCTATAATAGGTAATTGGCTTTCTGCCTACATGCAGTCCCTGCCAGATATCCTGGACTTATGTCAATGGCAATGATATGCAGATGACCTGCAACTTCACATCCAGCTAAATACTAACCCAGACATACTAGATTCAATCACTCATTATATCAACTAGATTTGTGACTGGATGAGAGAGAATTGTCTCTGACTGAATGGGCAAAACAGAAGTCGCCATCTTCTTCTCAAATGTCAATAGGGACCTATCATTCCCATTGCCCACTGTACTGGTCCCCTCAGCCCTCAGCGCTAACCACACAAACAAAAATCCTGCAAATCATCTTTGACTGCTCTGTGTCCTTCAAAGCCCATGTCAATGCTATCAGCAGAAGAAAAAAAACGTTTACCTCCACATGCTTAAAAACATCACCTCACTCCTGGAGTTTGCCCAGAGGAATAATTCAACCCCACCTAGAATACTCCAACAGTCTTCTCTTAGGCACTCATCAATATCTTATCAATAAACTGCAGCTGGTCCGAAATAAAATGGAAATTATAAGAACCTGGCCCAGAGTATCTGAATAAGCTGATCCGATAGGACAAAGAAGGAAAGAGAGAAAGAAAGAGAGAAGTAGGGGTGGCCAGGTCTATCCGGAGCAGAAAGTGAGACACTGAGAGAATTAACAGGAGCCGAATGTAAGTGAACACACAGGTGTAGTGGGAGAGATATGACACTGGGGTTAGATAAATAAAGAGAGCGAGAGAGCGAGAGAGATCTCACATGTGTATCTTGAGATATCTGATGTGGTGGAGAGAAATATTACAGGTTAAAAGAAAACAGGACATTTGACAAGCAGCAATATTGGCTTGATAACGGGAGAAAGATCTGAAAGGAGCAGAGAGACATCTGCCGGATGCAGAGAGAGAAATCTGATTGAAAAACAGTGAGATGCATCTTCAGGGAAATAGCAAAGAGACACATCACAAGCACCCACTCTCCTTTCACCCATAAGAGAGACCATTTTCAAACTAATAACACTTTGTGTCTCTGCCAAGAAGAAAGCTTCAGAATGTGTCAATGATGTTAAGGTTTAGTGACATTGTATTGTGAAATGATACCTGACCCCGCCTCCCCCGCATCACATGAGAATTATTCTCAAATAGTGAACGGAGGAATGCCAGCTCCAAAGCCAACACAGCGATTCTGCCTCTTATTGCCATCAAATAGGAGCAAGTCTTCCTGTCATCTTGTTTTAGCTAATGTTAAGCCACTATTCTTTGGTAGAGAGGCAGGGATTGTGATGTGCCCCTTCCCTAAACCATCTTGCTTTTACATCGAAACAGGAAGTGTGGAACTTAAAGTGGATGGACCAGAGTGGACTCCACAAGTTTTAAGGAATACTTAAGCTGTCTAAACATCCGGAGGAATATTACACTGTTGCAACATACCCTGAGCCTATTTTATTTCTTCACCTCTTGGTCTACCAGTCTCACAACTCAACAGCCCACAACCCAGACATCCAAATGAGATTCCCCCGCTACCACTCTCCCGGAATCTTCCTCTGATCCTCAGCATCTGACCGCACCTCAGACATTCTGTGTAAGCTGCAGTCTCTGCTCCATAGTGTGAGCAGGGAGGCATTACTACTTTGACCTTACCTCAGAGTCTGCTTTTGCAGCATGCCACTTGATGGTTTGAGTGCATTCCTGAGTGCATAGCTGATTCACAGAGGGATGTGCCCAGGAAGGAACTTCCAGCCACTCCAGACATTCTCTGTGCACGATCTAATCTGCTCAAAAAGCTGGGAGTCTTTTCAGACCTCTAGTTGCCCTGCCTTACCCATACAAAACCTGGTTAAGCAGACAATGACAAGCGCTAAAGGACAACACAGACCAAAAGAAACACACCAAGGAACGCGGTCAAAGATGATAACGGTGAAACCAAGGAGGACCAGAATACCCCACTGCCCACCTTTCCTGCCTCCCCAGTCATGCTCCACAGCTAGCGATAAATGCAAATCCAGAGACAGATCCAGGGAAAGACAATGCATGCACAATTCACACACTCAGGAAAGCCCAGACAGGTAATGCATTAATTGAAGCATCACCCTAATATTTACTCAACACATAACTAGCATCACCCGGTAGATCACCATATAATACCAGCTGTGCACCAATTTTAGCTGTTAGATGAACAACAGGCCAATACACAACTACCCACACTAATCCCAGCCGAAGAACTAGGAACACACTGGGTATAACCAAACCATGTCCTCAACCCATAGGGGAAGTCAGCCCGATGTTTGGAGAGGAGGCGGGGCAGACCAACGGACCCTGACCAAGAACGTGGGAAGGTACCATCAAGCGGCAACCAAATACACACTTTAGAGGCACTGTCAAACTAACTGATGTACTAACCAATCCCCCCTTCCTGCTCCTCCAACATAACCAACACCACTATACATGACTAGGAGCTAGCCACACTACACATAGATACACTGAGAACTAATCCAATCCTCAAACTCAACAAACAGCTCTGAGATTCTGGAAGTAACCTTAGAGGAACACAACCATGCACATAGCCCATAAATCCACCGACACTGCACGTAGGAACACCAACATAATACAATAAAACACTGAACAGTCATCTGTGAATGTGGACCCCCTTATGGATGCAACTAACCAGTGCGTTAGAGTACAACCCCGCTCCAAAACCCAACACAAACACTAGCACACATCCGAGGCACTGAGCCCTACCCTTACAACAGGCAGGGCCTCTCGAATCAAACCAACTGCCACACGCAAAGCAACACACACAGACGTCAGTTCCTCCTGGCTCTGAACCTATTCTATCATCATATCCTCACTTACATACCCAGCCCTCTTCTCTTGCAGAGCTACGCGAGCGTCTGGAGAATGCCCTCAGGTGATAGCGGTGCACAGTATAAATCAACATAACATAACATAGGATAGTAAAATAACAGTGATGCACAGGATGAGCATTTCTGTTTTGTTTTACATTTACACCCCTGGAATAGGGAAAGGCATTTAGAACCAGTCTTTTATGGTGCCTGAAACATTAAGCCTCATCACCCGAAATACGCACCCAATACCCACCAGGGTGAAGGGCTGCTGACCTGATGATGTCATAATGCCACCAGTGCCCAACAAGTATGCGTGCTCTGAGGCATGGAAGGCAGGTCTGCGCGGCACTATTCCTGCAGTCCAGTCCTCCCAGTATATGGAGGAATCCTGAATGCACCATAGGACCTGCATTTAGGTATACGAGGTGCAAGGTAAAATTATCAATGTGATCATCGCCTCCTGCGTACAGTAGGAATTGTACATTGGCTGTGGTATGTGCGTACCACCACAATAAACAAGCTAATGTTAGTGATGCTTTAATGGCACTTAAAATATTTCTTTCTCAAAATCACTAGACAGGCTCCTGTGGAGACTGTAGTATATCATTGACTTAAGACCAACAACAGGCCTTCAACAAAAACCATCCTCTCGGCAGAAAGCGATATTTATTTCTCATGACAATGCACACACACACACACACACTTGATTAATCTAGCCAGACTGTTGCACAGGCTCCCTTTTGCTGACCATAAAGATCGTTTTATTGGTTATGTAGCGAGCTGATGAGAAATTATGTGCAGTAAATATTTCCACCAATTGAGTTGGCATGTCCCCGAAATAAATCTCCTTTAAAAATACATTGTTCCGAGTTCACTTGCTGCTATGTTGTGGGACTTGTCTATTAGAGAAAGATATTGCCTCGCAAACAAATGGGAGTGAATGAACTAAACGCTAAAACGCCACCGAGTCCGCGGTGGGCGACGTCATTGCGTAAATCACGGCTAATGATTTAAAAGGAAAGAGTTCTGCTGCGTCTCACGGCCCATCTTCATTATACATGTTTTAAGTTAGGGCTCGCGTGTGCGTCCTGATTTGTCGGAGTCGCCTAGCGCGTTCCTTTCTTAAAACACCCACGTATCTCGTCTGCATGTATTGTACACTGCGGTTTTTATCCTGTCAGATGTTGACGAGTCCTGATATGCGTTCTTCCTGTTTCCCACATGAATGACACATCATATGTAATTGAAAATTAGCAACGTGCTAACACCAGACCGGAGGTAACTAACTGCAGTGCTTATCATGAATGTGTAAATTGGAAAACAAATTAGTATTTAATGGAGTGCTAATTCGCTGCTTTAATAAGAGTAGAAAGAAAAAAAAACGTATGAAGCTCTTCTGAGGAGAACCTGGAGAGGTCAAAAGTCTAAGCATGTCTTCTGTCAACAAACAGAATTTGTTGAAGAGCCCTTGCCTGTTCCCAGGAACGCCACAATTGGACTATCTTAGGGGACTCACTGGGTTATCCAAAGGGCTCTTATCTTCTAACATTCGAATTTTCCCCACCTGAGGCGTTCACCCATCCTGGAATTAAATGAATCTGTACCTCAAAAAAGAAAATAACTGTGCATGGGCGAATAAAGTGAGTTATGGCTGTTGCCACGGACGTGGAACTGTCACTCCTCATTTAAGTCCAAAGCTTCAAGAGGTACAAATAGTACTGACTGGTCCTCTGTTTTTATATGGACTGAAGCCCACCCTTAACCTGTGGGTATTAACAACCAACAAAGCGCTATGCGCCCCTCCCAGCCCCCAAAGCGAATAGTGGCATAGTCATTATGGATTACATTGGTCACATGTAATAAAATAGGTCGTCATGGTGCTTTGCACTTCACGCCCTGACCTGGATTTCCATACTGGGGCTGTGAGGGAAGTCCTTGCAAGAGATCCGGCTGGCTGGCTCCTCCTTGATGAATTTAGCACTCAGCGTACAGGCAGGGCATCCCCCGCATGTTGACGTGGCATGATTGTACTGTTTTTGACAAGATGCACTTCACCAAGTTGCACCTGGAAACAAGTGAAGGTGGCGCACAGAAAAGGAGTGGCCGTTCACAGCTTGATGTATCGCAGGGACCCTGCATGCTATGTGCCAGGGGCCTAGATCCTTTGGGTTTGCAGATTGTATGGACTGCAACTTCAATGAGCTCTAGACCGCTTCGTGACAGGTTAGGGATCTTGGGAGTCGTAGCTGGAAACATTTGGAGAGCTGCAGGCTGCAGACCCCTGCCATGTGCTTTCCCTCTGACCTTCTGCTATGAGCTCTGCTCCGGCAGTGTTAAATCATAGGTGGTGTTATTGAAATTCTGTATGGGGTATAGGATTTCTCAGCAAAACAGATGTTGGATGATTTGGAGTCTATGCTTTTGGTCTGGTGCATTCTGTTGAATGTGTAACCCATGGTTAATCTTTTCTATGACTAACTCAGAGATTTTGGTGTATTAATTTATGGTTGATATATCCTCATATACTGTATTTCTGGTTTGGTTCTGCAGTTTTCTGGTCATTTTGAGCAAGATCATTTTAAGGGAAGAAATACAGATCCACTGGCAGATGAGAAGCCACTATCAGCTTATTTATATTCTGAAACTGTGGTTGAGGAATGTCAGAGTGGAACCTCTTTCTTTCTTGTGTTTTGTGAATGAAAGTTAAAACCAGATAATTGTCTCCACATTCTAAATCGGAGATCTGCAAGTGATTTGGGCTGCAGCTTGCAGGAGCCCTCACCATTAACTATAATGTACGATATGATATGTCATTCATAACGATCTTACTAGGCCTTGTGTCATTCAGATCGTGCAAGTGGCAAAGCAAAGTGCAGGGGGGAGGGAGAGTGGAAGTGCCAGGTAGAGGGAAGGGGGAAGTGCAATCAGGGCAGCAATGATCTAAGTGCAGCCAGGGCAGCACAGCTCTGGATAAGTGCTGGGAGCCAGCAGACTGTAGGGGTTACAGTTACATCCCCTAAATGCACTATAGGCCAGGAGGCAGTGCAGGGGGGACTGATCATGGAGGAGCCTTGTACCCAGTGTGACTCTAAGGGTAGCCAAGCAATCAGTCGGCACAGCAGACAGGTAGGTCAGCAGGGAAGGGAGAGAGAGAAAGCAGAGGAGAAGAGGAATGTCTTGAGCAGCTTCCTGAACTTCAGGTGGTCAGGCTCAAACTTGAGAGTTGCAGGGAGGCAGTCCTTGAGGGAGGCACCTGCAGAGAAGCGAGATCTACCCCTGGAGAAGCGTCTGGCCCTCAGAGAGTTGGAGGTGGCTGAGCTAAGCACTCGAGAAGAAGGTATTTCAGAAGAGAGAGTTGGATGTAGTGCGTGCCCCGACCCCAGAAAGCCCTGTGGACGATGCAGAGGGTCTTGAACTTGATCCTTGCAGTCAGAAGAGATATGGACCCTGGGCTTGAGGCCAAGGATAAGTCTTGCAGTCCTAATCTGGATTAGTTGCAGAGGGCGGAAAGTAGTGGAAGGCATATTGAAAAAGAGGCTGTTGCTGTAGTCCAGTTTAGAGAGAACCAAGGCTACGGAGACAGTGAGCTTCTGGTGGAAAGTGAGAAAAGGAAGAATACCTCGGAGGAAGGGCAGCTGGTAGTGGGCCTTCTTGGCAAGGTCTGCAATAAACAGAACTGATAGGGGTTGTGGTCTAACATCCAGAGAGTCAAAGGTTGTCAGACCTCCATTCTAAATGATAGCTGAGTTGGAAATATTTATGGCAGGAGCAATGCTTTATCGGATGAAAATGTAGCTGAGTATGCATTGGGCTCTAGAGTAGGACCCTCTCTGGGGAGTTCGGAGGCCCCTGGTAAATTCTAGAAGAAAATATTTCACAGGGGTGTTTCAATAATTGTCTTTTGCTGGATAATCATGTTAGAGAACCAGGGCACACCAAGCCTACCTTGGTTTCTTCTATATTCATCTCCATCGTTTCCTCATTATCCTAGTATTCCACAGTAGTCCCCACCTGATAGGACAGGATTCAGATTCCCATTTACCACCTTGTACAAAATATCCTGTCAGAGATGGACTTTTGGGTGAAACAACTGTGTGGATATTAGAGAAGCCCAGTCATTGCTGAAAGGATGTTCATGTTAGAAGTGAGTATTTGCCCAAAAACACATTTCAATGAAAATCAATTGCAAAATAAGGACATCTGGGAAATGCACATAAAGTACAATGTAAAACGTATCAAAATTTAATAAATGTATATTACCAAAGTGTCTTAAAATCAAAACTAAATTGTAAATATGTCAATAATATACAGTGCAGGGGATAAGGGAAAAACCCAAACAATAAAGACCAGCGAAGTAAAGGGGAGGAAGAGGTCAGTATGGCCAAAATGTAGGTTACCCTAAACTGCAACATAGAAGGTTAAAATAGAACAAAAAAAGAGTATTATCCCTGCCTCTCCTTTACTTACTCTGCTTTTTTTCCTCATCCTGTTTTCTGAATTTTGTCTTCCATTTTTCTGTCCCTCTTATTATGAGAAAATATAACAAGGTAATTTAGCTGCATTGCTGTATATCAATACGAGTTGACCTCTATTTGTCAAAATGTGCCCCCCTCCTCATTTGCATGCATTCCTGATGCATTTAGAGACATTTCATAACAACGCTTGGAAACATTTGTTTTTAAAAAACGAACATTTAAAGAGGAAACATACTCAGAAGAAATGAGCTGGCTTGAGGTAAAATGGCCAAAATCAGCACTTCATTGACGACTGCATTGAGGAATGAAGCTTAGGATAAGATGGCTCTCAAGGACCTGTCAGATATCTCAGCATGTGTCTATTAGGACCACTTAGATGGGTACTTACTCCCCCAAAATGGATTCTTGCACAATTCTATCTGTAACTTATCAGAAGGCTTCCAGTGTGTTGCCCTTAATTAAATTTGGGTTGGCTTATCCGTTCACATTACTACAAGCTTTCCATGAAATGATAGCCCACATCTCCTGAAGAATACTTTCTGAACGTGCAGGTCAACACATCATATTTGCTGTTAAAAGAAAGACGTTGGTTGGTGGATGAGAGTGGGGCTGCTGGGATTCCTCATCTTGGTTACAGGATCAGCCAGGCATGTGGCTGAACCATGGCTGAGGCTGCAGTTATGAGATATCGACACCTGATAAGCTGCCGCTTCCCAACAGCTCACACTTATACATCCAGAAAGACCATGACATGTACCAATTTAGCATGATCGTCAACAAATGGCTGACTACACTAAGAAGGCTTTAGTGAATGGGGGAGAGGAGAAGCAACCATCACAAGTCCTGGTGCAATGCAAATTCATTGCATTATCCCCAAATAAGGAGCAAAGCAAACGTGCCACCTTTGTTGCTTATGCTTATGGCACTTGCAGTAAGTAATCTGATCAGGTTTCAGCGGTGATATCATCTCTGCCAGGTCCCTGGCGAGGGTACAATTGTTCGGTTGCACCAGCTGGCACCTGAAATGCAAACTGATTCCCTTGTGCTTTTAGATGCATTGTAACAAACCCTTTCTGTAACTTCATACATTTTCTCTCATAATTGTGGATTTTTCTGGTGAGAATAGAGATTTCTTTTCTCAGCGTGCAAGTCTGTGGTTAAGCACTGTCGGCATAGACTGGCCACGTCCCCCAAAGGGGTAACATGATATGCCAAATACGTATCTGCTTTCATTATTGTTTTCAGCTTGAAATTGTCATGTGTGGTTTATTTGTAATTTGGGGTGATGTGTAAAAACCACAGGCAACATTATCTCAGAAGCAAGAAAAGGTAAAGTCTTGACAAACATGCAATACTAAACATGCCATAACATCTTGCGTTATCACTGTAGTTTGTGGTACATTTTATCTGCATTCGTAGATTGGTAAATTACACTAATTGTGCTATTGTGTTTCTTTCTTCATAATGCCACTATAAAACAGAGTGATTGTTTTTTTTCTTCAGAAGCATGTTCTGGCAAATGCAGGGTAGAAGCTGCTACAGCCAGTACAGATCCCGACTGCTCGCTATGGATCCATTTCTGTGGTACAGGATTATGGGGCTCCAGAAGTGGTCTGCTTAGTTGTTTATCAGGACTTCAGGTCAATGCACAACATCCGCTGCAGAGAGAAACACCTATGTTGGAGAATGAGGTGAAAGCTGCCTGGATGTGTGAGCTTGGTTGCAATATTAGCCAACTACTTGGATAAATGAGGACTGGCGGTTGGACATCTTGAAGTAGTCACACCCGAGCAGCTGTTCCCTTCTGAGCACCTTGCACTAAGGCAGGTTCCAGGCAATTACACTCCTCGCCACTTTAATTGGTAGGCCTAAGCAAGCAAAATCATTATTTGATTTTGACTTGCAGTTATTGAATTCACAAAAATTACAAACTGTGCTGAGAGACAACCTCTCAAGAATACAAGGGGAAGTTATGTACAATAATTAAGCAGAAACAATGTCAACCCTGACATTGAAAGAGGAAAATAAAGTTTGTTTTGGGGCAACAGCTAGAAGAAAATCGAAGCATTTACACATGCTAAATAAAAAGTAAACAAAACTAGGACCAATAAAAGTTGGTTCAGAACTGAATGTATTATATTGCTTTTTTCATGAAACCTTCCTCTAATGTTAAGGAGGGCGCAAACTGGCAATAGCATAAAAAACAATTCTCAGTAATGCAGTGCTCGAAGTGCATGGAAAAACCCAGCTTTTTTCAAACCACAGATTCTCGGCCGGGATAGTTTACAAGAAGCTCTCAGTTATTACAATGAGTGTGAGCAGTTTTTAAATAACGCGTCATCAATGATGTCCTACTACAATATTGATTACGAAACGTATGAGTATTTTGGATTGGTTAGTATCCCAACCTACATACAGAGTATATAGGTGTTAGTTCCTTCATTGGCTAAAACATTTCTGATGGCCCCTACTGAGTCCAGCCCATTACAGATAGTACTTTCATGACAGCATTACAACTGCACTTGATTTGTTGGCTCTGTTCATTTTAGACGATGTGGCAAGAGGGATTTGCATTGGTTGGCCATTCATTCACCAACCTTGGACACTTGACGAACATCAAGCTATGCGGGAGACATATGGTGGGGGGAGAGAAGTCATGGTCTGCAATAATACAAATTAAAAGTACTTCCCTTTGTTCCCAGGCCATGTGCTCTATCTGCTTCCTTTGTGTTTGCCCTTGTGTCATTTTGTGTCTGTGTGTGTGCTAGGGAGTTCTGCAGGTGTCTTATCTGTACTTATCTCATAATGAATAACCAGTGTTCTTCATGTCTTGATCACGTGTTAGGGCACCGTGTTGGAGATTGATTTTCTTCCTATTTACTGAGTTTTTAGCTAGTTCTAACATGCATGCTGTATTCATTGTGACCACTTGGGACACCCTTTGTGTATTCTCTATGAAATCCTTTGGTATACTATTCTCATGCACCTGGACATAAATGGCTGTCTGTGCTCCTATTCATTCAATCAACTTGGAACGCTTCTGTTTTACATCCTGGGAAATGTTATCTCGTCCCTGTGTTCTGCACACTCACTACTCCCTTCCATGAATCTGTTCTTGGTGTGTGCCACAAACTGCTGTCTGGGCAGCTTCAGGCTTCTAGAATAAATGTGTTTTATGTATTTAGCATCTCTTCTGAGGCATTGCTAACTTCTATGCCTGCTGTTGCCTCTGTGCTGAGAAAATGGCTCTACTCCTGTACATCTCGCCTCCATTTTGGCAACCTTTATTCATGTCTTGGTCATGTTGCATTAACTTGGTGTATCTGCCATACATTGGTTTCCCTGCCCGTGTATGCTGCATCTAACCTGCTTGTGATTGCTTCTGCCCTATCAGTGTAGTGAGTCCCTCTCTTGGTATTACAGAATCCTCCTCCCTTCTATGCTATATACAGCACACTACTTGTGCTTTCTGCTATTTAACTGTGATCCCTACTAGTGTTGCGCAACTTAACAAATTCTTTATGGCAGAAGCATATACATTGATTGTTTAAAACATTGTTTCTTGGAATCTTTCTTAGTTTGTCTTTCGCCCCTAGACTCATGGAGGGTAGAGCTGCCTCAGCTGGTATTTTCTTTCACCTGTACAGTACTGGTGAGTGTAGGGGCAAGAGTTTCTACTTGCCTATTTATCAGAGATGGGGCAGTAGGTGATACCTGCATATTCATCGGCCCAATTACACTAACATTTGGCTGGGAAAATGCACTACATAAAAAAAAAACCTGCGCATGGTAAACTTAGTGTGTGGGACTACTGCATACAAACTAACGATGCAAAGTTACACTAGCAGCTCTCCAGGTGCAACATCTTCAACATGTGTGGCACCTTTTATCTTAGAGCCCTTTCTTTTTAGTCAGCAACACCATTGTGGAAATGTATTGTAAAGATATGTGTCTTGGGGTGGTCTACGTTCCATTGTGCTATCGTTAATAGGGAATGTTCATGCACTACATTGGTCCATCACACTTCCGTGCAACCTAAGACAGTGACATTCTTGAGCAACTATTTTTGCAACTATTTACTATCACAGAACAGCGACATCTAACGTATGTCCTCAGTTAATCACGCATAAGCCGGGTGCTACATATGATCAGATGTTTTCTGCAGCCCGCCACATGCAAATAGAGAACATAAGGGTGCAATAGGATTGTGTCCTGCACTATTTACAGAACTGCCCCTAAAGAATATTCATAATGATGGTGAATAGAATCATGTTGAGTACAAGTGACTGAGTGCAATAGGATATCCGCAGCACCCCACAGGGTATCAAAATCTGAAAATAACTGGATATTTGCGGGTTTCCGTAAGAGTTTTAAATGTTGGTTGCATCACTTATGTCAATGAGTGTAGTGATGGATTTGGAAAAATTATGAATTTTAAAATGTATTGGTGTTATTGAACTTATTTGTGGTGGGTGTTAAATAAATTAATATAACACACGTTTTAGGTGTGTTTGTTTTAATATATTTATCTAGTTTTGATTAATATTAGCTTTGCATTTTTCAATTTATGTATGAATAAATGCTTTATTTAAAGTGGTGTGTATTGATTGATACCTTCATATTTGGAAGGGATTTGTTGTGTTTTCTAGTAAAAAGAGTGTTCATCTTTTCAAATACACCCTTAATACTGAAGTTACCCATCTATGTGTTTTCTTTTTCATTATGATGTTTCCACAAAAGGATGGTGCATATCACACACAAGCTCTGGCCATATGTGGCTAGCCACAGAGGAATCACTGATAACCATGGTTTATTAACTAACATAGAAATCTACCAGACAGAGTCTCCTGTGTTTAGGTAAAAAATGCTTTAATGATATAAGTCCCACCTTACAATATTCAAAGTAGGACTGCTTGAAAGTGACATGCATGATATGAGGCGACTTGACAGCTCTGCACCTCTTTTAATGTATATATATCTTCATAAGGAACCTCGGAAATATGAAAATAATGTCCCAAGGAATGCAGTCATAAGGGTAAGGGACTGGGCTTTACAAATGTTAAGTGCGATCTCCATGTTATAGAAGAATTGGCAGTTCTCCAGCTGTAGCAAATGCATCATGTGCAATCACTCATCCATACACTCACTATCCATCTCATTCTTCCTTCTCTGTTACTAGCACTCAGCAATATGAACACGTTTAACAGTGGCATACATTGGTCAGGCAAGCATTATGGTGATCTCTGGCCCCAAGCAGCATAACAATGATTTGCAATGGCTTATATTGTTGAGACAAACCCCATATGGTCTTGAGCACAAGCTGCATGAAAATGCTTTATAGTGGCAGTGCTGGTATATATTATTTGGATGGGATTCCAAACATTCTTTGAGCACTCCTAACTGAAAAGGAGGCCTGCGCTGGCATATAGCCTCAGGTTTGTCTATGCAACTTGTACATGTTTTATAGAGGCCATGCCTGCATGTATAATTTGGACAGGACCTAGAATTTTCTGTGGGTACACCTAACTTAAAAGGGGGTACTGCTGGCTTATATTGGTAGGGAAAGTCCCACACTTGACAGCGTTCTAGAGCATCGGGGCTACTAAAGGAAACAGGTTGTTCTAACTACCAGAAGTAAACATACTGTAAGTAAAGAGATTTAGAAACTGCTTCGTATGTCCATTCTCTTACATTATTGACTACATCTGTTTCGGGAACATTATAAAATATAAGCATTTAAAAATGGTGTCTTTTGCTCCACCCCAAAGGGTTAGAGGCCCGGGCCCCAATTCCATGACTCCACCCCCTTGGTGTTACACCTTTCCAAATTGTCGAGAGCGGCCAGTGCAAAGTTATACACTACACACTCAAGATGCTGCTGCGAGTCGAGGCTATTAACTTTAAAAGTGCAACCACCGATTAGTGAAGGGAATTGGGGGCAGGGAGAGACATGACCGACCCTCACAAGGTCCTCACTAGTGCGAATCTATATGTGGTACAATGCGGTTTAAGAAAGAAGGAGCTACTTAGAGCCAACAGACTTTATTAACTGAAAATATACAAGTGTCCGTCCGGTCAAGGAAGGCACAGCAGGACCCTCATCCCTGGAATACATTGGATGTTAACTTGTGATTAATCCCCAGTCTTCCAACCAGACTTCTAGGGAGCAGGAGCCCCTAACACTGCCGGAGCAGTGCAACGCCGCTGCACGATGAGAAGCAGGAGCTTCTCCCACCTGAGGAGGTAAGCCCGTGGGCTCACCAGCAATATTTTCGACATCGCCACCTCGCCACCTGAAAGCGCTACTTTATCGTGTTTTGCGCTGCATTCAACAAGCGTGTCACTTTTCCATCCACAACGCTTCATATCAAGTGATGTTTCGTGATTTTTGATTGAGTCCCATGTCTCATCTGATCGCCGCTGCCATTCCAAGATGGCCACTCGATACCATCAGCTATTCACCTCTCCTTAACAGGAGTACCCCACGCTGTTGCCGCGTCTGATTGGCTCTCTTGCCCCCTAAATCAGCCAATCAACAAGCCGGGAGGCGTAGCCGGCCTTGCACTAAGGCACTCTCCCCTGTCCCAGCCTGTCCTTGCCTTTCCGGCCGTCGGCCAGAAACTCTGCAGCCTGGAGCCTTTGCAGTTACCGCAACAGGTACCACTCTACTGGCTAACGGCAAGGGAACGCTCATCAAGCACTACATTACGCCTGCTCCATCCCGCGTGCTGCCTTTAACGTGGACTATTAACGTGAACTAATCTTACTAGCTGTACGACAGAATAAACTATATCCGCCTGCTACCGCCGCACCTGCCCACTTGTATAATCAGACCGCATATTATAAATGTGCTCCTACAATTTGGCTCTCCATGAGTTTCCATACGTTACATACTACTGTCCTGCCATCATCTGCTTCGCCCTACCGCATTGCATGTTAGCATACATAGTTAACTGTGTAGCCTCAATCTGCTGCCTATGTATCGATTGCAACACCATGGTCTGTTTATCGTTCCTTTAAATATCTCGTGGCCTTTTTAACAAAACACTGTATCTTAAGGTCTCTTAGCAGAATAGTACCTAGTTAAACCCTTAGCAAACACTGTATTCCAGGTTTCTGAATACATCAAGTCATACATGCCTACTTTCGACCCTAACAGACTCTGAGATAGGCACTCTACGCAAGACATGCTTGACCCTAATACCGTTACATGTAAACCCATGTGATTTTAGCTCTTCGTGTGATTTTCGTATTTAGGTGAATCTCTGCCCCACCTTAGTCAACGCAATCTAGTGTGATTCTAACTGCTTATGTGATTTTCAAACTTAGGTGAAACGTTTATGTGATTTCTAAACTGAAGTGAAACTCTGCCCCACCTTAGTCAATGCAATCTGATTCTAGCTGTTTATGATACTTTCAAACTTAAGTGAAACTCTTCCCCACCATAGTCAATGCAATCTGAGTTTAGCTGTTTATGTAACTTTCAAACTTAGGTGAAACGCTGCCCCACCTTAGTCAATGCAACCTGATTTTAGCTGTTTATGTGACTTTCAAACTTAGGTGAAACGTTTATGTGATTTTCAAACTTAGGTGAAATGCTACCCCACTTTAGTCAATGCAATCTGATTTTAGCTGTTTATGTGATTCTCAAACTGTAGTGCAACTCTGCCCCACCTTAGTCAATGTAATCTAGTGTGATCTTAGCTGTTTAGGTGATTCTGAAGCTTACTGCCCAAACCTCATGTAGGCCCTTCTAGGAACCAGCAGATAGTAGACACATGTCCATTGCTCCTCACCTCTGCCCAACAAAATGTACCTACCAGGTATCTACTCAGTATTGCTGAGAGTCATTCTCTACCTTATCCACATATCTAGTCATCTCAGCCCCCTCCCCTGCCCGACGCACATGGTTACCACCTCCACACTTACCATGTACCTTTCTACTCCATGCAGCCTCTCTGCCAGAAACTCCAAACTACGCACCAGACTACCCAAAATATATGAGCCCAGAGCAAGGGATACTAACCAGACCAAACTGACCAACTGGTCCCAGTCACCAGTTGTGGCTAACCCTACCAACAACCGCACAGACTTACCAAAGCCTAGCCGAACTAATACTACAACCAAGCACAAAGCTCGCAGATTAACCACTACACCTACTGTTAGTAAAACTACCACTATGCCCATAAGAGGCGCTCTAATCAATGTGAGATCTGTAGTAGCTCATGCTACAGACATTGCAGACCTCATCCTGACTGAAGAACTAGACTTCACAGCCTTCACCGAGTCCTGGCTTCATGCAGCCGCTGGCCCAGCTCTCGCGCTAGCCATCCCTGAAAATGTCTCCATCCTCCGAGCGGACACAATAAAATCCAGAGGCGGAGGCCTCGCCATAATCGCCAAAACCCACCTCAACCTCAAACTTGACACCACCAACCGCTACCCATCATGTGAATTTCTTACAGCTAAACTCCCCACCGCTAACTCCCAAACCATCACCATCCACCTACTATACAGACCCCCGGGACTCGTAGGCTCTTTCGAGGAAGACCTCAACTCCATCCTCTCTAACAACTTAAAAAATACTTCCCAAAGCCTTCTCCTAGGAGATTTTAACCTTGGCTATAATGACCGCAAAGACCCCCTAGCAACAGACATTAACAACACATTGTCAGAATTAGGCTACACCCAAAGAGTGTCTACCCCCACTCATAACAAAGGGACAACCCTTGATTGGATAGCAGATCATAACTGTGTGATTTCCATCACTGCCATTACCCCGCAACCTTGGTCTGACCACCACCTCCTCTCTTTTACACTTGAAGCTTCAAGCCCCATTTCCAGGAACTCACTAGCCACAGCTATCCAGACGAGAAGTAAGAAAAACATAACCGTGGAAAAACTCATCCCCCTCATTCTGCCAGCCCTGAACCAACTCTCAGCCAACTCCAACCCCCACCACCTTGTTGAAAGCTACAACAATAGCATGTGCTCAGCCTTAGACGCTATCGCACCACTAAAACTGAGAAAATGCAAGCCGATAAAACACCTGAACACCTGGTTCACGGCCCACCTAAAAGCCCTTAGATTAGAGAAACGTAAAAAGGAACACATTTGGAGACAATCTCCCACAGACAGTAATAAACTGATCCTCAACAAAATAGTTTCCACTTACAAAAAAGAAATCCTCCTTGCCAAACAAGAATCGTACAACCAGAGAATACTCCATGCCAAATCCAGTACTAAAGAACTGTTTACCATCTTAAAAGAGCTAGAAACTCTTATCCCAGCCCCAGACACCTGCATGAAAGATAAACAATGGTGCACCAGCATCCAAAATGCCCTTTCCAATAAAGTTGCAGGCCTTCAAATCAAAATTAATAATAAGAAAGAGGCATTAACCAACTCTTTCAAATCTAACAACACCACCCCGCGCACCCCTCCTCAGTACCCTACCCCAGCCCTCACCCGCTTTAGTTTTTCCAAAGTTTCCACGTTAGAAGTGGAAAAAAACATACTTAGCCTCAAACCATCTAACTGCCAAGGTGACCTCTGCCTACCTCAAATCATCAAAGACACAGCAAGAGACCTCTCACCATTCATTACCAAACTCATCAACGCCTCTTTTTCATCAGGTACTATCCCTAACAACCTTAAAGAATCCTGGGTCTTCCCCTTACTAAAAAAACCCTCACTAGACCCAGCCGTACACACGAACTACAGACCCATCACCACCATCCCCTTCTTGCTTAAAATCCTAGACAAGACAGCCTATCAACAAATACAAACATTTCTTGAACAAAATCATCTACTAGGCGTCCATCTAATCAGGCTTTAGACCCCAACACAGCACAAAAACTGCTCTCATTGACCTTAAGGCCCAAATTGACACTCTGAGAGATAATGGGAAAACTGCCTTATTGCTTCTCCTAGACCTTTCGGCAGCATTTGATCTTGTTGATCACAAAATCTTATGCAACCACTTAGACTCGGCTGCCCACTTCTCCCAAGTAGCCATTCGCTGGATTAAATCATTCTTGAGTAATAGATCCATGCGCGTCTTTTCCACCTCGGCTTCCGCTGACCCCATCCCCATCACATGTGGGGTCCATCAGGGGTCATGTGTCTCCCCTACACTGTACAACATGTTCACTAATTCCCTGTTTGATGATCTCGACGGTCTGGGTATCACCTACACTAACTATGCCGATGATACTCAGATCCTCATACCGCTGACGGGAGACTACAACACGGATTTGGCCTTGGTGAACAAGGTGTACCTCGTCATCCAGGCATGGATGGCCTCCCATAGTCTATGCCTGAATGATGACAAGACTGAACTTATCATCCTGGGTTCCGCCACGAACCTAAACAAATTGGACCACAACTACAGCAGTTTCACCATAGACGGCAACTCTATAAAGGTAGCCAAGGAAGTGAAAACCCTCGGTATTTACCTCGATTCTACCCTCTCCTTCCACAAACAGGTCAGCTCCATGGCCTCCACCAAAGCTTACACATGCAAGCTTATGTGATCAGCCAAACCCTTCCTCTCTACCCAAAGCTGCATTATTCTAGCCAGAGCCCTCATTTTATCTAAACTGGACTATTGTAACTCTCTCTATGTAGGTGCTAATAAACATGTTATCATCAAAATCCAGATCCTACAAAACAATGCTCTTAGAGCAGCGCTTAGCTTCCCTAAAAGAGAACACATCTCTAATACTAGGAGAACCCACAATTGGCTCACCACCTCTGACAAAATCCTGCTTAAGGTTGCCTCCCTTACTCACAAATGCCTTAACAACGCAGCTCCCCGTTACCTAGCCCACAGAATAACTATATACACGGCCAATAGACACACTAGAAATAGCAATGCAAACCTGCTCTCGGTTCCTAGATTCAAGCTTATGAAAATGGGAGGCAATAGCTTCCAGCTGAAAGCAGCCCAACACTGGAACACCTTACCACCCTCCGTAAGAGCACCACAAACTTACCACCAATTTAGATGCAACTACATCCAGTGGCTAAAGAACAAAGGCCAATAACTGACATCTCTGTTGTAAATATTGTAAAAATGCATAATTTGTAACTGTACCTCATTGTCCCCTTGGAAACTGCATTAACCCATGTACACAATGTAAACTATTGTACAGCACTGTAACCGTAACTAAGCTGAGAATATACGTGTAATGTTTGCGCCCTCATACCTTCTGGTCCGGTGCGCCATATAAATGAATAAATAAACAAACAAACAAACAAACCATCAAAAAGAAAATGTAAACATGATTGTTCAAAAGACCATACCACAAATGTGCTCTGCCCTCCCCAAAACACTATTGTGATCCATCTGTTGCAACATACACCCATTTATCAACCATAACTCTTTAAGATAGCTTTTACACGATCCACATCCGCAACACTATGTATGTGTGATGCTACTTGTTGGCACTGTGCATATCACCTAAATAAATAAACCATTTAAATTGCTACCACTTCATGCTAAAAGGTTTGCTGTTGCCCAGACAACCGTACACGTTATACTAATTTTAAGTAAAGAACATAGAAAAGCATAATGGACCACAGCAGGCTGCTTATGAGTCACAGAATGGAAACGACACATTCTTCATGGCACTTACCATAGAAGGGAACACACGAATTGGAGGCTTGCCAAGGCATCCTTAAACATTTAAAGAGGTTGAATAGTTCAAGATATTTACAAGAATATGCGTGCTCTCTAAAGGAAAGTCGTCTGAGTTCTCTCTGAAGCGAGGGCAAAGAGCGTCTCTGTTTCAAAAAGAAAAATGAGACCCCACAGGGCACCTGGTAGCAATTCTAACAATCCCAATACGTGTCAATTCGCTTTCAAAGGGAAGTAAGCGAGGAGCTTGGTGCTGAAAAAAAGGTCATAGGGTCAGGGACATCCACTCGCTGATAGCATTAAGGATCTACAAATCACTGCACTGCTCTCAAGATCCAGCAATCCCTTTTAACAGCTCAGAAGTGCATTCAGACAGGCTGCTTCTTCCCACAGCCTTTTTATGTCTAAATAGATTATCTGCTGCATTACCTTTTAAAAGAAGGAAGGAGGGCTAATCTTCGTGGATATGTCTCACCGAATCCCCAAAGCTTTTCCAGTGCACTGGAATTAAGAGCTAAGAAAGTGACAGAAAAGCAATGTTGCTTTCCTTTTATTCAGAGTAGCCTTAAATTGCACTTCATGTTAAAAAGAAGTCCTCGAAAAATATCCTCTCCCACTTGCCTGTCAGGACCATTGAAGTGGGAGGACCGCTCTCAACCTTTGCTCTTTCCTTGGATGCTATCAGACACCACATAAATAAGACCAGCAGAGGAGCGGGCATTTCAAATGCTATAATACCTTCCTAGCAGCAAAAGTAGCTGCTGATGCCAAGGGAGGGACCCACTGAGCTAACTGGTCGGCGGATACATTGCTGAGGCACAATCTTTGTAGCTGATGAGTTCTATTTTTATTTATTTTTGATTTTAGAAGGGGGGGCAGGGGTTGGGAACTCAGGGGGGGCATGCAGTATCATAAGAAAACAACAAGAGCAAAGAAACTGTTATATTGGCCTTGTGACAATCCACCATGCAAGTGCATGACGAGATGATAAGTGCAAGGAGGAACAGGGAGAAGTGCAAGAGTGGGGAAAAACATTTTTGTTACAAGTCAAATCCCGGGCAAATCTGCACCCTTTTCTTCCCACATGGAGGTTGTCATAATGCCACCAAGGATTCCTAGTTTGATTTTGGGGGGTGGGAGACAATAACAAAAAAATGACCAAATAGTGTGTTTTTCAGAAAATGGCAATACAATGAAGTACAAAGAAGCCTAAGCTAAGCTGTAAGATCTAGGAACAAATGGTTTGCTGTTCTGAATTCACCACTTTCAAAGCTTTCAAGAACAGGTTCACTGGAAACGATAGAAACCTATGTTTTATAAGGTTACCATCAGTTTTGTGAGAGGTAGGCGATTTTTCCCATTTTATTCAGTAGCACATGCTTGGACGGAATGGAAGAGGAAGGTAGGAAAGCTGAATGAGAAGACAGAAAGGCATATATTTCTGAAACTAAATGGTTAAACAATTGAAAATGGTAGCAGGGATAACCAGTATGAGGAAATTAAATATGTTTGAACATTCTGAGAGTTAATAAATAGAATGTAGATGCTCACTTGTATATGCTGCTAAGCGGACAAACCTACACGTTTATATTAATTTGACTCGCAAACTACGATGCGTTGCTATGGTTACTTGCCGATAGACGGAAAACAAAATGGTGGGGGTTGCCATGACAACCCGATGCTAATATGTGTTGCAACAGCTCGTATTTAGTCATTAGGAAAACAACAGTAGTATTAATTGATAGATTTCTAATAGGGACTGGTGCCGGTTTTTATCAATAGCAGTACAAGAGTCAGGCAAGGGACTCGAGGACCTGGGACGCCTCTTTGTCATGGAGACCGTATAACAAAGGCTCCCAAGATGGCGCTGGCGTTCCAGGAAATGAGAAGACAGCCAACGCGGATGACATAGCGGATCGAGGTAAGCTGTGTCAATTTAACAATATGCTATTCCCTGGCAAAGGGGACTCTAATATTGGTAATCTGAGTTAATGAATGCAGTTAATAGAGTTAGAAACAAGGCTATTCGTTATGGAGCTACGGAACTTTCATTAAACAGTTTCTTTTAGTACGATCAGTCCGCAACACCGCAGCAAGCTACAAATATACAGGTTATTACTAACCGGGAAGTGCAGCGGACTATTTGACTAATTCAAACAAATATGTCTATTTAGACTTAACTTAGAATTCGGATTCACGTATTGCTAAAAAATATTTACTGATGTGAAAAATTTCTGTGATTTATCCCGTGACATAGTCGAGCAATTTTAATTATTATGTCTAAGCAGACTGAATTGGAAAAATTCAGATTCATATATTGCGAATACATTATTGACAGGATGAATTCTGGCATATATCCCGAGATTAAGGAGCACCATAATTAATAAAGAGGACAAATTCAATGAACAAATTGGGTAAGTCACACACATTAATCTCTCTTAGTTGAAAAAGGAGCTAAGTAATATGACTAGTACTCTTAGAAAGTATTGGTCTATTTATTAGTGGGAAGGTAGTTAACTAATTATACTTTATCTTTATTGTTTTCTGTTTTCTCCTCCTTTTCTACTCTTTACATATATGATTTATATCTCCTTGCAAATACCTGTATTCTAACTCTACACAATCCTCCCCATTTCCAAACCTGAATATCTGTCTTGTTAATTGTACAATGTATGTACTGTAATGTGAATATGGGGATGGTTCAATGGATTGTGGGGTATTAACTGTAGAAAATATTAATATGATGAGATATTTGTGTTTGTAATAATCAGCCCAGATTTGAGGAAGGCTTGGAAGTGCCGAAACACGTGTAATCAAGGGCTTTACCATTAAGGGTGTCAACCTTAAATAAAGAGAACAGGTTTTTGAACATGTGGCGCAGAGTCAAGGAGTCTTCTCTCATTCTGTTTCCTAATTGACCAGTGGGTTAGGCTTTATACCGCTGTCTCCATTTGGAAATCATTAATAATTCGACATTTTGGTTAACCAATCACAAGGTGATAAAGGGAGTCGCCTAATAGGCTAACTTTAACAAAAAAGAAAGATTCTTATGTTTAAATGTAGGTCACATTTGGGAAATGAGAGGGTTGTGTAAAAAAGTGCAGTAGAAAATGTATGAAAACGTTATCATAACCAAGAGAAGACAACAGATATCCTACCTTCCCATATTCCCAGGGGTGCCCCAATAAAAATGTTACCTCACATGTGTCGGTGCACTGACCTGGGCACAAAGGGAAAAGGCTAAACAACTGGCACATCAAATGCCCTGGGGAATACAGGATTTGGACGTCTGGACAACCCAAGGTTTTGGCACCGGGGTGTTGCAGAAACAAAGGGAAACAGAGAACCCCATGCATTTTTTAAAAGACAACATCCGTGGGAATTCAAAGAGGTCTGACACTCGCGCACGCACTACAATGTATTTCCCACAAGGCCCGGGAAAGTCAAACATGTAGGGAACAAACAAAATGTTAAGATATTTGCCACCAGGAAGCTACCGAAACACGCCAGCAACAACACATGTCCTACTTTCCTAAGTTCCCACAGGTGTCCCGACATAAATGATACATCACATGTGTGGGTGCACTTGCCTGGGCGCAAAGGGAAGAGGCTAAACCATTGGTTTACCAAAGGGCCTTGGAAGACAACATTTGTATGGTATTTGGTCTTGTGGACAACCCACAAATGTGGCCCTGGATAAGAAAGAACCCCATGCATTTTTTAAAAGAAGACATCCATGGGAATCTGTTCAGGAGAGGGCAGGAGCCCCCACAGCCCCTACATTCGACCAGATTTCCAAGCAAAGCCTGATGACCTCGACCCGAGCACGGCTGAACACGTGCGACTGCAGAAAAGATCGCCAGTGAAATCCATTGAAATCTGCCCCCGGCCCTGCCTGGGACTTTACCTGTGCCACCTTTGAGGAGCCTACCCTCTTGCCAGGCCAGAATTTGCTACAGGTCCGCACGTGCCGACATTTGAAAAATCCAAAATGTCGGGCGCGATGTGGCCTGAAAACGAGGCTAGGCTTCTGCCTCGTTGCTAAGCAACATGTGTGTATCCCTATTTAAATACACACTTCCGCCGGCAGGCGGAACAGCCGGCAGCCTCCTCCAAGGCCTTTATAAGGCCTGCTCCCCTTTTTGCCCAGCTCAGCACATCACCTCCATTGTGGAGAGGACAGGAGCCCCCACAGCCCCTACAGCCGACCAGATTTCCAAGCGAAGCCTGATGACCTTGACCCGAGCACGGCTGAAAACGTGCGACTGCAGCAACGATCACCAGTGAAATCCATTGAAATCTGCCCCCGGCCCTGCCTGGGCCTTTCCCTGTGCCACCTTTGAGGAGCCTATCCTCTTGCCAGGCCAGAATTTGCTACACGTCCGCACGCGCGACATTTGAAAATTCCAAAATGTCAAGCGCGATGCGGCCTGAAAGCGAGGCTAGGCTTCTGCCTCGTTGCTAAGCAATGTGTGTGTATCCCTATTTAAATACACACTTCCGCCGGGAGGCGGAACAGCCGGCAGCCTCCTCCAAGGCCCCTATAAGGCCTGCTGCCCTGTTTGCCCCAGTTCATACCAGGAGAACTTTCATCAGCCCCCCTGAAACTTATCATGAACGCTACGTTGGACATACCCTATGCTAGAGGAACATTACTACGCAATAGACGTGGACGATTGACCTAAAAACTGGACCGCAAAACCATGTGAGTACAGTCACTGGCTGCTATAATGTTGCACCGCTGATATCGAGCTGATCACCACGAACATGTTTACTATTCCACACCAGTTTAAGATAATTCCAAGGTACCTCTCGTTTGTCGCTCATTAGTATTGAATTGTCAAGCAGGCAACTAGTACTTATTGATGGTGGCTTATGCTCTGAAGTACGTTGCAAGTACCACATACTGATTTATCACACTTTCCAGCTTGGCTTGTACTACTATGCAGGCAGGTCACCAATTGTCTGAGCCTTGAGCCCATATGTCCATATGTGGTGCGCCCACCCTTTTGGTCATAAGTTGCTTGCTATTTTTGAATATAAATATGCCGATAAACCTAGCCCATTTCTAACACCCTATGTAACTGACATTGTGTTACAGTGCACCTACCTAGACAAAACGCAACTATCTTTTCCTTACCCCTTCTATTAGTGGTGACTAGGTGTAGAATTTGGATAAAGCCGATCCTTTTCAACTGTTTTATTGACTACTATGTGCCTCATTTAGCCTAAAGTGAACTAGCCCATCCTTTCAACTGTATTGATGGTTATTGTGCCTTATTTAGGAAAAGTGAAATTGGCCTATACCTATTAAATGTATTAGTGGTTACTATGTGCTTCATTTAACCTAAAGTGAACTAGCCCATCCTCTCAATTGTATTGATGGTTATTGTGCCTTATTTAGGAAAAGTGGAAATAGCCTATCCCTATTAAATGTAATAGTGATTACTATAGGATTCATCTAATCATAGTGGCATTAGCATCTGCTCTAAGAACTACTTTTGTGGTGCCCTTATTTAGTGCAAGGTATAACCTAAGCCATATCATAGCATGCGCACCATAGTATACTGCTTTGGCACCCCTATAACTTTACTGCTAATTACCCTCCTATCGCTTCTCACCAGCATTATAACAGCCAAAGAGCGTTCCACAATAAATTCTTCCAACAGACCTCGCGACAATCGTCCACTATGGAGCACCCTGCACTGGGTTTACCGAGCCTACCTCAAAGCACTCCTTGCAGCCTGACCTCCAGAAATTCTAGACTTCGATCGAGATTAACTAGACTGTTTGAACCTCTTACTAGATCACTATCTACAGCCAACAAAAGAACTATTCTCCAAAAGGTTATGCCCATCAATCACAATAGTGCTAAATTACTACCCCTAAATACCAAAACGAAACCCATGCATACCCTGACCACATCAGTGGAGCCCCACCTCAAAGGAGAACCATGAGAATTACACCTTCACCAACCACCGACTCTTGTGAAGCACTCACAGTTAAACTTCCGCCACTCAACTCCCAGACCATTACTATCCAGATCATCTACAGACCCACGGGACCCTTTGGCAAATTTGAAGAGGATATCAACACCTTACTCTCCAATAACCTTAAATTACATCTCAATTACTTCTCTTAGGGGATTTCAACCTGTGTTTTAATGATCCTTTAGATAAACATGCCACCTCCATTGCCAGTACCCTTGACGAACTCGGCATAACCCCAAAAATTACTAAGCCCACACACACCAAAGGGAGAATCCTGGATTGGGTAGCAGACTATAATTGCACTGCCAACATCACCAATATCTCCCCGCAACTTTGGACTGACCACTTCCTTCTAGCCTTTGTACTGGTCACTACCAGACCTCTCCCCCTAGCCCCTATTATTGCCCCACCATGTTTAGCTAGGAATAAAAAGAGTATCACTGTGGACAAAGTGATCCCGGCTATCCTACCCACCCTTAACCAGCTTGCCGACCACCTAGACCCAGAAGCGCTTGTCAAGGAGTCATTATGCTATCCACACTCGACAACATTCCCCCTATGAAACTTAGAGCAAGTAAACCCAAATCACCCAAATCACACCTAAATTAGTGGTTCACCCCACAATTAAAGGACCTTCGACTCCTGAAAAGAACTTGTGAAACCTCATGGAGATTACACCCTTCAGATGACAGCAGAACTAAATTAAGGGAAATATCATCCCAGTATAAAAGGAAATTTACCTGGCCAAGCGCAACTCCTACAACAAACGCATTTCCAATGCCAATTCCAGTATGAGGGAATTGTTCGCCATCCCCAAGGAATTAGAATCTCCCATCCCCATTCCGGACACATGTACAAAAGATAAAGAATGGTGCTCAGATATTCAACAGGCACTGCACAATAAAATTTCCACCTTGCAAAATAAAATTGCCCAAAAAAAAAGCTACACTTAAAGTACCCTATTCTAACAACAATACCTGGACTATCCCTTGAATGAAAACAACTCCACAGCACGCCTCAAGTTTACTAAAACCACCAATCTTGAAGTAGAGAAAGTCATCCGTTCACTCAAGCCATTTAACTGCCACAGTGACCTCTGCCCAACCCAGCTCTTAAAAGATGCGGCTAGAGATCTCTCTCCATTTGTTTCTAAACTTATCAATGCCTCATTTGTATCAGGTTCTGTTCCCACAAATCTTAAACAATCTTGGGTGTTGCCCCTCTTAAAAAAGCAAACTTTAGACCCACTGATACCCACAAACTATCGGCCAATTACGACAGTGCCATTCTTGCTAAAAATTCTGGACAAAATCACCTATAATCAGATAAAAGCATTCCTGGAACTCCATAAGCTTCTAGGAGCGCGACAATCAGGATTCCAGCCGCAACGCAGTACCGAGACCGCCCTTATTGATCTGAAGGGACAAATAGATGAGCTACGAGACAAAGGGAAAACAGCCCTCCTCTTATTGCTTGATCTCTCAGCTGCATTCGACCTTGTTAACCACAAGGTATTATGCAGCCACCTAGATTCTGCAGCCCACTTCTCCAAAGAGGCCATAACATGGATTGAGTCCTTCTTAAGTGATAGGACTGTGAGGGTGTTCTCCACATCAGCCGCAGCAGACCCAATCCCCATTACCTCCGGTGTCCCACAGGGCTCCTGTGTCTCCCCCACCCTATACAATATATTTACTAAGCCCCTCTTTGACGATCTGAACCTTCTGGGTATCACCTACACTAACTATGCGGATGATACTCAGTTTCTCCTCCCACTTTCTGGGGATTACAACGAGGATTTGGCCTTGGTAAATAGAGTGTATCTCATCATCCAGGCATGGATGGCAACACACGGTCTATGTCTGAATGATGATAAAATGGAGTTTATCATCCTAGGCACCCACCCCAATCTGAAGAAACTAGGCCAAGATTATTCTTCATGTGTAATAGATGGCAATCTCATTCAGGTGGCTAAGGAGGTAAAGACACTTGGCTTCAACCTTGATGACACCCTTTCCTTCTCCAAACAGGTGAAGCCTATGGCCTCAGCTACAGCCTATACCTGTAAGCTCATCAGATCCGGCAAACACTTACTCTCGGAAGATAACTGCACCATTCTGGCTAGAGCCCTTATTCTTTCTAGGCTTGATTACTGTAATGCCCTATACATTGGTGCCAACAAATCTACTATCCAGAGGATTCAAATCCTCCAGAATAATGCCCTGAGAGCGGCTCTCTGTATGCCAAAAAGATCACACATATCCTTAATATTGCGCCAAAACAATTGGCTATATACTCAAAACAAAATTCATAAAAAAATTGCATCCCTTACTCACAAAGCGCTGAATAATGCAGCCCCTAGTAATCTGACAGACATATTCTAAAGCAGAATCTCCTCTAGACCTTTAAGATCAACAAACAACAACAGCCTCATTGTACCGAGATTTAGGTTGTCTAAGTCAGGGGGTGCCAGCTTCCCAGTCAGAGCGGCACAACACTGGAACGCCTTACCACACATTCTAAGAGAAGACCAGCCCTACCTCAAATTTAGAGTTAATTATATTAGCTGGTTGAAATCTGAGGATATTTAGCCCTACCTAAGTGTAACTAACTCTCCCTGAGTTACCTTATGTGTGCCACCTGTCTCCTGATTAACATGCATGCTCTTCTATATGCAGTACTTCCCTGTCTCATCGCTGTTATGCCCTATATTGCTATGTAACATGTAACCCTAAGCCTTGCATACTCTGTACTGTTTGCGCCCTGATACCCTTGGGTCTGGTGCACATCATAAATAAATAAATAAACAAACAAACAAACAATCCAGGAAGGTCTGACTTTTGTGCATTGCCCTAGAATGTTGAACCTGTAGGCCCTTTTAATGAGGTAATGCTTAATTGGATGGATGGGGATGCTGAATTTGCTCTTACACCAATAATAAGACAGACTTAGGACGTTGACAAAACATAACTGTTTTATTGTCACTTGTCTAAAACAGGGAGTACAACGGACATCAACTGACGTCTCACAGCATATCTCTCCAAGTTTTACATAAACAAATACACTTTTATAGCAAAAACTCGTCACACTGCGTGGCAAACTAAGAAAAACTGTCTGGGATTGTGGTTGGTCTATGGGGTACATCTAGGTATACTTTCTATGGGGGATAGGATTATGATTGGGTCTCTATAGTCAGGTGTATAACTATGCCCACCCCCAGCACAGGTCATCTTCATTGTCATCAAATACACAATATTTCATTAGCTCTCAAACTATAGGGCTCTTCGCTACGTGGTCCTCTATAATTGGTTGGCACGCTTGTACCCTTCTGGAATATTCCACTCTCAAGCAGCACCCAAGCTGGTACCCCATGTGCTTGTGGGTGGACTTGACTGTGCCTCCCCACCCAATTAGCCCACCATCCATCAGCACTCCAGCTGTCTGCCATTCGAATTTTCTTTGAACTCGGCCTTGCAAAGTATCACTGCACCTAAAAATAGAAGGGAGTGTGAGTATGTTCTTATCTTCAATTTCGATGTAGCTTGCCCAAAGTCTTTTTCCATTTACCCCATGTGACAGGAGACCATGTTTTAGCTCTTTCTTTGCATTTAATACTATTAAATGAATAACATTTGCCACTCATAGTGTTTTTCCATTGCAACTCAACTGGAGTTCTCCTCGCTAATCGCATTCATTGTATCTTCTTGAATAGAACCAGTTTCTTGGCTGCCTCAACCCTTGACACTGGGCCAGACTAGCCTTCTCGATTCTTCCTCCATCTTCAGCTGCTTTCTCTGTTGCGCCACACTTTCAGCCCTTTTGCTACTGAGGTCCTGGTTTGCTAAAATGCAACGTGGAACATCCAGATTCCATACATATATATATTTTAGTGGCACAGCCTACAATCTATTCACTACGTATATCCAGTCTTCATGATTACTTAGTCTACTTGCGTTGCAGCATCTGTACAGTTATAAAGCGACTTATATTTTCTTCAGTGTTCTGCTCACGTGCAATCGTCATTCCGCACATGAAATGTTACTCGACTCTTTATTTCGTCATCAGATTCTATAAAGTCCATTCGCCTTCTCTCTTGGCATCGCTTCTTGGTGCGTCGTCTTTGCTTCATGTAACGTCACCAATCTCCTCTTTCATTCATCTTTACACTTCCGTAAAGCTCTCTGAGGATACATGAAGAACAGTTTTCTCAATGGATACCTTGTCTCAAAGGCTTTTCATGTTGTAGGCATCATTACTGGTGTTTTGCATGTCAGAATTTCCGGTTCCCAACATATAGGCAAGAAAGGGGCGGGTTTTCCGGTAAGGGCATTTTGTTCCTCCTCTACAATGTATTACCCACAAGGCCTGTCAAAGTCCAAAATGTATGAAAAAACTAAATTTTCTGACATTTGCAGCAGGAAACCTCTGAAACACGCCAGCAACAACACATGTCCTACCTTCCTACGTTCCAACAGGTGTCCTGACAAAAACAATACCTCAGATGTGTGGGTGCACTTACCTGGGCGCAAAGGGAAAATGCTAAATCACTGGCTGGGAAGACGAAAGAGTCCCTATCCCTACCTGGAGGGAAAAGCTATAATGCAATGCATCCAGAGCTCTAGGATGGTCTGGGTGATGTCACCGGCCATGGGCACCTGTCTCTGATGTGGGATGACCATCCCCAAGTCCAACAGCGGCCCCAGGGAGCCCTGGCAGGGTCCCTGTCCTTTCCCAGAGGGAAAAGCTGTAACACAGCGCCGCCAGAGCTCCACGGCGGTCGTGAGTTATGTCCTTGTCCATGGGCGCCTATCTCCCATGTGGGTCGATTGTCCCGAAGTTCAGCTTCGGTCCCATGGAGCCCAGGCAGGGTCCCCATCCCTCACTGGAGAGACAAGCTGTAACACAGCCCAGCCAGAGGTCCAGGATGGCTGGGGGTGCTGCCCCTACCATTGGCATCTGCCTTGCAAGTGTGTTGTCTGCCCCCCAGCCCAACGGTGGACATGCAGTGATTCAGCAGGGTTCTGGTCCCTCCCAGGAGGGAAAGGCTGTAACTTAACCCGGCCAGAGCCCCAGGACAGCTGAGGCTGCTGTCCCCGGACTTGAGCTCCTGCCTCCCATGTGGGTTGACCGCTCCCAAGTCTAGCTGTGGTCCCTTGGGAGCCCCGGCAGGGTCCTCATTAAAGCTTTAATGCGGCTTGGCCAGATCTCCAGGACAGTCAAGGGTGCTGCACCCTCCTTGGGTGCCTGTCTCCCTTGTGGGTCAACCATCCACAAGTCCAGCCACAATCCCAGGGAGCCCTGACAGGTGCCCATCACTACCCGGATGGAAAAGCTGTAATACAGCCAAGTCAGATCTCCAGGATGGCCGAGGGTGCTGACTTCGGCCTTGGGCGCCTGTCTCCCATGTGAGTCGACTGTCTCAAAGTCCAGCGGCAGTCATGGGGCAACCCGGCGGTGTCCCCCTCCCTCCTTGGAGTGAAAAGCTGTAACGAGGCATGGCCAGAGCTCCAGGATAGCAGGGGTGCTGCTCCCAACCTTTGGTGCCTGTCTCCCATGTGGGACAACTTCCACAAGCCTATCGTAGGTCCCTGAAAACCCCAACAGGGTCCCCATCCCTCACTGGAGGGAAAAGCTGTAATGCAGCCCAGCCACAGTTCCTGGACAGCCGGGGGTACTGCACCTGGCCTTGGAAGCCTGTCTCTGATGTGGGATGACCATCCCCAAGTCCAACAGCGGTCCCAGGGAGCCCTGGCAGGGTCCCTGTCCTTTCCCAGAGGGAAAAGCTGTAACACAGCGCCGCCAGAGCTCCACGGCGGTCGTGAGTTATGTCCTTGTCCATGGGCGCCTATCTCCCATGTGGGTCGATTGTCCCGAAGTTCAGCTTCGGTCCCAGGGAGCCCAGGCAGGGTCCCCATCCCTCACTGGAGAGAACAGCTGTAACGTAGCACAGCCAGAGTTCCGGGATTGCTGGGGTGCTGCCCCTGGACTTGGGTGACTGTCATCCATGTGGGTTGACCATCCCCAGGCCCAGCGGCAGTCCCAGAAAGCCTCAACAGGGTCCCCATCCCTCACTGGAGCGAAAAGCTGTAACACAGCCCAGCCAGAGGTCCAGGATGGCTGGGGGTGCTGCCCCTGGACTTGGGTGGCTGTCACCCATGTGGGTCAATCGTACCCAAGTCCAGTGGCAGTCCTAAGGAGCCCTGGCAGTGTCCCATCCCTACCGGAAGGGGAAAGCTCTAATGCAGTGCAGCCAGAGCTCCAGGATGGTCAGGGGTGATGTCCCCTACCATTGGCATCTGCCTTGCAAGTGTGTCGTCTGCCCCCCAGCCCAAAGGTGGACATGCAGTGACTCAGCAGGGTTCTGGTCCCTCCCAGGGAAAAGCTGTAACTCAACCCGGCCAGAGCCCCAGGACAGCTGAGGCTGCTGTCCCCGGACTTGAGCTCCTGCCTCCCATGTGGGTTGACCACTCCCAAGTCTAGCAGTGGTCCCTTGGGAGCCCCGGCAGGGTCCTCATCAAAGCTTTAATGCGGCTTGGCCAGATCTCCAGGACAGTCAAGGGTGCTGCACCCTCCTTGGGTGCCTGTCTCCCTTGTGGGTCAACCATCCACAAATCCAGCCACAATCCCAGGGAGCCCCGACAGGTGCCCATCACTCCCGGATGGAAAAGCTGTAATACAGCCAAGTCAGATCTCCAGGATGGCCGAGGGTGCTGACTTCGGCCTTGGGCGCCTGTCTCCCATGTGGGTCGACTGTCTCAAAGTCCAGCGGCAGTCATGGGGCAACCCGGCGGTGTCCCCCTCCCTCCTTGGAGTGAAAAGCTGTAATGAGGCATGGCCAGAGCTCCAGGACAGCGGGGGTGCTGCTCCCAACCGTTGGCGCCTGTCTCCCATGTGGGACAACGTCCACAAGCCCATCGTAGGTCCCTGAAAACCCCAACAGGGTCCCCATCCCTCACTGGAGGGAAAAGCTGTAATGCAGCCCAGCCACAGTTCCAGGACAGCCGGGGGTACTGCACCTGGCCTTGGAAGCCTGTCTCCCAAGTGGGTTGACCATCCCCAAGTCCAGCAGCAGTCCCATGGACCCCTGGCAGGGTCGCCATCCCTCCCCGCAGAGAAAATCTGTAAAAGGCACAGCATGAGCCCCAGGTTGGCAAGGGGTGATGTTCCCGGCCATGGGCGCCTGTCTTCCATGTGGGTCAATCGTCCTCAAATCCAGCAGCAATCCCAGTGAGCACCGGCAGGGTCCCCATCAGAGAAAAGCTCTAATGCAGCGCAGCCAGAGTTCCAGGATGATTGAGGGTGATGTCCTTGGCCCTGGGCACCTGCCTCGTATGTGTGTTGACTGCCCCCAGCCCAGCAGTGGTCATGGGGTAACTCAGCTGGGTTACTGTCCCTCTCAGGAGAGAAAAGCTGTAATACGACCTGGCCAGATCTCCAGGACGGCCAGGGATGCTGCCTCCAAAATTAGGCTCCTGCCACCCATGTGGGTTGACGTCACCAAGCCCAGCATCAGTCCCTTGGGAGCCCTGGTGTAGTCCCCATCCTTCTCTGGAGGGAAAAGCTTTAACACAGCCTGCCCAAATCTCCAGGACAGCCAGCGGCACGTCCCCCAGCTTTGGGCATCTGTCTCCCATGTGGGTCGACCGTCCACAAGTCCAGCCACGATCCCAGGGAGCCCCAACAGGGTCCCCATCACTCCCCAGAGAGAAACGCTGTAATGCAGCCCAGCCAGGGAACCAGGACGGCCGAGAGTGCTGCCTCCGGCCTTGGGCGCCTGTCTCCCATGAGGGTCGACCATCCCAAAGTCCAGCAGCATTCATGGGGTCACGCGGCAGGGTCCCTGTCCATCCCCGGAGTCAAAAGCTTTAATGCGGCATGGACAAAGCTCCAGGACGGCCGGGAGTGCTGCACCTAGCCTTGGACGCCCATCTCCCATGTGCGTTGACCATCCCCAAGCCCACTGGTGATCCCAGGGAGCCCCGTCAAGGTCCACATCCCTCACCGTACAGAAAAGCTGTAACACAGCCCAGCCAGAGCTCCAGGACAGCCGAGGGTGCTGCCCCCAGCCTTGGGCGCCTGTCTCTAATGTGGGTCAACTGACCACAAGTACAGCGGCAGTCACATGGAGCCCTGGCAGGGTCCCCATCCCTCCCTGGAGGCTAAACCTGTAATGCAGCCAGGCCAGAACACCATGATGGTCGGGGTGATGTCCCTGGCCTTGGGTGCCTGTCTCCATTTGTGTTGACCGTCCCCAAGTCCAGCGCAGTCCCAGTGATCCCCGGCATTATCCACATCCCTCACCGTGGAAAAAGGTGTAACATAGCCCAGCCAGAGCTCCAGGATGCCTGGGGGTGCTTCCCCCTGCCTTGGGCACCTGTCTTGAATGTGGGTCAGTAGTCCACAAGTCCAGCGGCAGTACTAGGGATCCCTGTCAGGGTCCCCATCCATTCCTGGAGGGAAGACATGTAACATCGCCAGGCCAGAGCTCCAGGATGTCCGGGGATGATGTCCCCGTCCTTGGATGCCTGTCTCCCATGTAGGTCGACCGTCCCCAGGTCCAGATGAAATCTCAGGGAGCCCCAGCAGAGTCACCATTCCTCCCTGGAGGGAAAAGCTGTAATGCAGCACAGCCACAGCTCCAGGACAGTTGGGGATGGTGCCCCCGGCCTTGGGCGCCTATCTCTAGGGTGGGTCGACAAATCCACAAGTCCAGCGACAGTCCCTGGGAACCCCGGCAGATTCCCCATCCGTCCCCAGATTGAAAATCTGTAATGCAGCCCAGCCAGAGCTATAGGACAGCTAGGGTGCTGGCTTTGGCCGTCGTCTGCCTTGCATTTGGGTAGAACGCCCCCCAAGCCCAGCGGCAGTCAATGATAACCTGTCGGCATCCCTGTCTCTTCCTGAAGGGAAAAGCTGTAACATGGCAAGGCCAGAGCTCCAGGACAGCTGAGGGTACTGCCCTTGGACACCTGTCTCCCATGAGGGTCGCACGTCCACAGGCCCAGTTGTGGTCCCAGGGAGGCCCGGAAGGAAAAGCTGTAATGCAGCATGACCAGAGTTCCAGGACAGTGAACGGTACAGCTCCCAGCCTTGGGCTCCTGTCTCCTATGTGAGTCATCATTCCCCAGGTCCAGCGGCATTCCCAGAGAGCCCTGGCATGGTCCCCATTCCTCCCTGCAGGGAAAAGCTGTAACGCAGCCCAGCCAAAGCTCTAGGATGACCGGCAGTTGTGCCTCCAGACTTGGGTGTCTGCCTCACATGTGGATCAACTGCCCCCCAGCCCACTGGCAGTCATGGGACATCCCGGCAGGGTTCCCATCCCTCCCTGGAGGGAAAAGCTGTAACACGGCATGGCCTGAGTTTCGGGAGTGTCAGGCTGCTTCCGCCGGGCTTGGGCGCCTGTCTCCCATGTGGATCAACCTTCCCAATGCCCAGCAGTGGTCCCAGGGATCCCCAGCAGGATCCCCATCTTTCCACAGAGGGAAAAGCTGTAACTCAGCACAGCAAGAGCTCTAGGACGGCCATGGTAGCTTCACCTGGCTGTGGCCTCAAGCCTTGCAGATGGATCGACCGCCCCCAGCCCAGTGAGAGTTCCAGGGAGCCCCTGCAGGGTCCTCATCCCTCCCAGAGGGAAAAGCTCTATCATGTTCCGGCCAGAGACCAGGACTGCTGGGGTTACTGGGATGGGCAATGGGCGAAACAGCCCCCAACCTCAGAATCTTTTCCCTGGTGGCTTAGTGCTCCATACTGCTTCCCAGGGTTGGCAAAATTGGACCAGACCCTCAATTCCCCCCCCCACAGGGAAGCAGAAAAGATAGGCCCCTCCATGAGGGAATTCCTGAGGGAGGTGTCGCTACAGGCATAGGGCCAGCCACCTGATGCCCCAAAATGTGCCTCTGGCAAAATTGCCCTGTGTTGTTTTGCCTTCTTTGGGGGCAAATTGGTGCTAAATCAGCATTAATTTGCCCTAAATAAGGCAAAACAACATTATGCAATCTTGTTGGCATATTTTGGGTATGGGGTGGTGGCAGATTGGCCTGGGCCCCCCCACCCAAGATCATATTCCTGGTGGCCTAGTGGCCTAGACCCTCAATTCTGCCCCCCCTGGGAAGTAGCAAGAAAATGCCCCTACCTGGGTGGATTTCTGAGGGTTGTTCGCCCACAGGCACAGGGCCAGCCCCCTAATGCCCCCAAGTGTGCATTTTTGGTGGCAGATTTTTTTTTGCCTTCCTTTGTGGCAAATGGGTGTGACGCATAGTGCCCCATTTTTTTTTTTTTGGGTGGGGGGGTCTGTTTGGCTTGGGTGGCCCAACCCCAAAATCAATTCCCTGGTGGTCCGGTGGTGATTGGTGGTCGAGTATTGAATGATCCTCCACCAGCAATCTACTTAAGTGAGGGCCTGTTGTAAAGGGGAGAGTCTCTTCTTTTCAATGAGCCCCCGCCCAAGTAAATCAGGATAGAAATGCCCGAGCAGCATGCAAAAGCGTAGCTGCCATATTTACATGCTGTAGCCTTTCAGCTTCAGGGTAATTCTCACTTGTACATTTTGGTGATGTTATTTTTTGCATGTACAAAACAGATGGTGTCAGCTATGGTGGATTCGGGTGCAACTGGAAACTTTATTGATATCAGTTTTGTCAAACGATTGGGGTTACCGTTGAGAGAGAAGACACAGGTGGAAGGGGTGCAGTCGGTGGATGGTTCCCCATTAATTTCCGGGCCCATTTGTCAGCAAACTCAACCCATAACAATGAGGTGTTAGTCAGGGCATGTGGAAGCGATAGTACTGGATTTGATAGCTGCACCTCAGTTTGGGCTCATTTTAGGAATCCCTTGGTTAACACAACATAATCCAAGAATTGATTGATGACTAGAGAAGTTTTTTTTGAGGGTCAGGAATGTATGGGTCACATGGAGGAGGAGTTGGGCCCCGCTTGTTTTTTGGCAGATCAGACATCGTCATCGCAAATAGTGGGGGCGGCGGGACTGAAAGTTCCTGATCAGTATCAAGATTTTGTGAGCATGTTTGATAAAGGGGGAGCAGAAAGATTGCCGCCCCACAGACCATATGACTGTGTAATTGAACTTGAACCAGGGGCCAAGTTGCCCTGTAGCAGGATATATGCTTTGACAGAGACAGAATATCAGCACCTTCGAGAATATCTAGATGATATGCTGAAAAGGGGGTTTATTAGACATTCCACCTCACCAGTCTCATCTCCATTGTTTTATGTTCCAAAAAAAGAAGGAACACTTAGGATATGTATCGATTATCGTGCTTTGAACAAGGTGACGATAAATAATAGGTATCCATTGCCTCTAATTTCAGGACTGTTAGATCAAGTCAAGACAGCAGTGGTATATACCAAACTTGACTTACGAGGAGCATAGCATTTCATTCGTGTAAAAGAAGGAGATGAGTGAAAACTGCCTCCCAGACAAAATTTGAGTTATTTGAGTATTTGGTTATGCCTTTTGGTTTATGTAATGCTCCTGCGGCCTTTAGGTATTTTATGCAGGAGGTTTTGAGTGAATGTTTGGACATTTTTGTTATTGTATATGTTGATGACATATTGATTTACTCCACTTCAAAAGATCAGTATGAAGGCCATGTGAGAGCTGTGTTGAAAATAATTGCACGAGTATCAGTTATATGTAAAATTAGAAAAATGTGCCTTTCACGTCACACAGGTGGAGTTTTTGGGGTTTATTCTGACTCCGGAAGGAAAAATTATGGACAAAAGTAAGGTACAGGCAGTGCTTGATTGGCCCACCCCCCAATGTGTTAAAGATATTCAGAGCCTCATTCCGAGTAGGGCTGTAAGGGTTAACGGTCACCGGTAACGAGACCGGTGCTGTTAAACCCTTACCGCCCTACTACGAGTTCCCTTTGCGGGCGTTAAGGATGGGATCCGCAAAGGGACTCTGGGGTCAATAACGGTACCGTAATTTACGGTACCGTTATTGCCGCCTCCCCCTTCCCATTGAGCCCTATGGGGGCCAAATGGGAATGGAGAATGGCCCTGGTGAATGGGGAATTACCGGTCCCTCCGACCTCAGAATGGACCGGTAATTACTCCATTCACCAGGCCTGAGTTTGGACGTGTTCGGAGGCAGCCATGCCGCAAATCGCGGCGTGGTTACCTTCGAACCTGGAATGAGGCCCTCAGTCTTTTTTGGGTTTTGCTAACTTGTATAGGATGTTTATTGCTAATTTTTCACAGATTGTTACACCTATAACAAGGTTGTTAAGAAAAGCAATGAGTTTTTGTTGGAATCAGGAAGCTGAAGAGGCTTTCCAAGAGTTAAAGCAGGCATTTACGTCAGCACCAGTATTAAGACATCCTGATCCAGAGAAAATGTTCCAAGTAGAGACTGATGCATCAAATGTGGCGGTGGGGGCTGTGTTGTCCCAAAAAGATCAAGAAGGGGTTTGGCATCCAGTGGCTTACTATTCACAGAAACTCACTAACTGTGAGCAAAATTATTCAATCACTGATAAAGAGCTGCTAGCTATTCGGGCGGCGTTTCTGGAGTGGAGGCATTACTTATTGGGAGCTAAGCACCAAGTATTGGTTGTTACTGATCATAAAAACTTACAGTACTTTAAAACCGCTCATACGTTGAGTCCCCGGCAATTGCGTTGGTCACAATATTTCAATGAGTTTGATTTCTTGGTGACATTCAGGACAGGAAAGAGAAATGGGAAAGCGGATGCTTTATCCCGTCAGCAGAATTTAGAGAATATGGTGACTGAAGTTCGGCCCATAATTCAAGCTGAGAACGTGGTAGGAGCGGTGATGACAAAATTATTGAAGCAAGTGAGACAAGAAATGAAAAACAAAGAAATCTGGACTGGGGAGTGAAGGATCATTTGGAAACCTTTAGAAACAAGCTTCCTTATTATGATGGATGATTATATTTGCCCACACTTGAGTTACAAAAGAAAGCAATGCATTGGTGTCATAATTCGCCTTTGGCAGGTCATGCGGGCAGTAAAAAGACACAGAATTTGTTAGAAAGCTATTCTTGGTGGTCAAGTTTGAGTCAGGATGTCATAAAGTATGTGAAAAGATGTGAAACCTGTGTAAGAAGTAAAACTGATCATACTAAGAAAGCAGCGCTACTCAAACCTCTGCCCACGCCGGAGAAAGTGTGAACTCATATATCTATGGATTTTATCACAGATTTGCCTCCGGATGATCAGTATGATACTATATGGGTTGTGGTGGACTACTTGTCTAAACAAGCTCATTTTGTGCCTTGTAGAGGAATTCCAGGAGCAGGAAAGTTGGCAGAACTATTTTTGCAACATGTGGTCAGGTTACACGGATTACCTCGCAGTATTGTATCAGATAGGGGTCCGCAATTTACATCTAGATTCTGGCGTGCCTTCTGTCAGATGTTAGGAATCAATTGTGCCTTGTCCACCAGTTATCATCCTCAGACGGATGGACAGACTGAAAGAGTCAACAAATGCCTGAACAGTACTTGCACTGTTATTTACATGAAGGCATGGAGTCATGGGTTCAAGCATTATGGTTAGCTGAGTTCACGTACAATAATACGGAGCATGCATCATTGGGTATGGCTCCTAATGAATGTTTGTATGGGCAGGTACAAGAGATGTTGCCTGAGCAGTTACCTGAGGTGACAAACCTTCCAGTGCTACAAGACAGAAAACAATTGCTTCTGACCATCAGACAGAAGTCTTGAGACAATTTAGAACAGGCTAAGGAACAATATAAGATATATGCAGATAAAAGGAGAAGGAAGATCCCTAACTACAGGTTGGGGGATAAAGTATGGTTGTCCACATGAAATTTGTCCTTAATTGGATCTCGCAAATTTGCCCCCAAATTTATTGGACCCTACGAAATTATGAAATGTGTGTCGGAAGTTGCCGTGAAATTACGTTTGCCTCAAACTTTAAAGATACATCCAGTATTCCATGTGTGTTTGCTTAAACCCGCAGTGCCTGGAACACGGGTGCAGAGACCTCCAGCTATCCACAAGAAGGGTCAGACAGAGTATTAAGTGAAGAAAATGTTGGATTCGAGGAGAAGATGGCAAGGTTTGTGGTATCTGTTCCAATGCAGATTTGGTAAGCTTCAAACATTCATTTGAGCCAATTCTCATTTTATTCAATTCTTATATCAATTGATTTTTAGTGATGATTCATCTCAATCCTTGCTGCATCAGGCTCCACCCTGAAGTTGGGCTTTGCGTCTAGAAATTCTGCCTTTGATGAATTCCTCCCACATTCACTTTGGGTAAGGTTCCCCTCTTAGGTAGTTCACAATCAGTAGTCTGATTAAATTTACAATTGTTTGGCCTGTACGGTTAGGGCCCTAACACTTAATAAACCCATGTCATGTGTTTGAGAGACACATAGCAAGTCACAGTGTCATTTCTGTATATTATTCTATGTACATATTCATTATGTGATGGATTGTTTTGTCTGCTTCCCGGAGGGAATATCATCAATTACTCAGCCCCGAGGAAGGCGGTTCTTTAAAAAGGCCTTACAGGTGGCCCGCCGAAACGTAACAGTGGTCTCATCTTGTAGAAATTCATTTCCTTGTCTGATTTCTTAAAGACATAATTTGTGTTTGAGACCCTGAATCCTGCACTAGAACAAAGTGTAATGTTTACGTAGGCAGACCTGTATTATGTATTTACATTATTTCTGCACAATTGGCAGACCTGCACTACCAGGAAGTTGTACCTGGTTGTTTTTATGCACTCGTTCCAGGCATACTTAAGTTTTTGTTCTAAGCACAATATTTGGCAGACCTGTATTATGTATTTACATTATTTCTTCACAATTGGCAGACCTGCACTACCAGGAATTTGCACCTGGTTGTTTTTATGCACTCGTTCCAGGCATACTTAAGTATTTGTTCTAAGCACAATATTTTCTGCATATTTCTGCATGGTAAACTTTTGTTCTAATCATAACATTTCCTGCATATTTTACATGGTAAACTAGGATATTTACCATAAAAGCTGATCCCTCTTTTCTTTCTGCATCTGTTGCAAATACTTCTATCACATTCTTGTCAAAAGTATAGGAATTTGTGTATTTGTTATATGTATTTACTTTTGTCAAATAGAAAATGGTAACATATATATTTTTCCCAATAAGTTGTGTGTGATGTGATTTTGCATTGCTTTGTGTCTCTCTTGGACAGTCTGGGTAGTTTTAAGTTAGGATATCCATTTGTTGGCTACCAAGCTAACTAAAATCAGTAGCTTTCTTCAAATGTATTCTCTACAGCTTTTTTGTTGCGAACGGAGTATCTGATCCAATGGGCAGGCTATGGAATGAAAGACTGCTCCTGGGAACCTGCTAGTTCGGTGAATGCTCCGCACCTGGTAAGACTGTTTCATTTATGCCATCCTGAAAAAGCAGGGCCTGGGAAGAGCCCTGGGAGAGGAGGTACTGTCAGGAGCCTGGGTTGGGGCAGAAAGAGGTGATTTGTGTGCCCGTGAGTATGGGAACTACATTTCCCAGTAGGCAAAGGGAATTGGGCGTAGTTCCCTATGCACGCCACTAAGCAGCTGCAGTTAATTGCAAGATGTGTTTATAACGGCAGTCCGCCCGTGCTCCGGTGCTGATGATTATTATTGGTGAGCATGGGTGGCGGTGGCGACGGCAGCAGCGGCGGCGGTGACAGCAGCGGTGCGGTCCTCATACGGGAGAGACGGTGAGGCGGGCAGGCGGGCACATATAACGAACTACGGCGGGAATGCTGAAGTAGCATTCCCAGTTGCTTGATTGGAGTCGTGCATGAAAGGACCCGGCTTGCGGCGGTGAAAGGAGCCTGCAACGCTGCCATTCCGCATCATGTCTTCAGGTCCGGGTGCTTTACGAGACGCCCAGACATCCAGTGAAGTGGTTTTCTGTATCTGATTCCTTTGTTGCCATGCCTGGTGCGAGTAAAACTCTACTTCACTACTTCGGACTCGGACGGCCTTAGACGGCATCCAAGCATGCATTACGTGCCTCCTGGTTATCATTTGTCTTTACAGATTCTCTATGCATAAGGGGCTTTTAGTGTACTACTGAAAGACATTCTAGATGTAAACAAACATTGAACAGAATTGATTTTGTTCAGGGAGGTGTTGGAGGTGTTTGGACAAACATGGAAAATTGCCAATAGTGCTTTCACCCAAACAATGGTTACGTTCATGTCATGTACAGCTCTATGTTTCTTGTTTCTTGCTTCTGCTTGCCCATTTAGGGCCATGTGTCTCTGTCACAGTCATTACAGGGAACTCCCTGTGTTTGTGCCATCCTGGTTATGCAATATAACGGTCCGTGTATGAGAAGTTGGTTATTGGTGTTATATGTGTTTTAAGTCAAGATCACTAACCTCTATGTTTCATGTGCTTTTGTAAGTCTATTATGAGTACCAAATATTCAAGTGGAGAGTAGGATTGAGGAGGTAATAAGTCAGGAGTATGTTTTTGGCAGGCAGGTCCTAGGAGTAGTTTGGTTTTCTATTTATGTATGCTTGTTTTTCTTCCCTACCTTACCTTTGTTATTCCATCCCCTTTCCCTAACTCTGTCTTCCCCCCATTGGCTGCCACGTGGTTCCCTATATTATTTATATTCAGGCGCCCATGCCAACCACGGTGGGAGGATCGATCTATTCGGCTTCTGTGGTTTGGGAGAGGGGATTGATTTCCCACTCCTTATGCATTATTGACCTAGAGGGCTTGTTGGAGCGACAGGTTTGGCCGGGAGCCCCTAGTCCAGTTGCACTGACCGCTGAGTCTCCTACACTTGTGAGAGTGGGGCCAGTAGCCACTTAGGACCCTACTTTGGTAGCAGGGTACTCAGTGAGTTCAGAGTTGCCTGGTGCAATGCAGGAATTTGAGGTGCAGGACCAGGTGAGCTTAGATCTCAAGAGCCTGCCCAAGCTGGATGAGTTTGCATCAGCTGGGGGCCCAGATCAGACTGACGTATTTAAAGCTCAGAAAGAGTGTCCCACTCTGGCGAGCCTGCAGAAGCAGACAGAGGAGCATGCTAACCGTGAGTCCCTTGGACTGTTCAAAGTGTACTGGGAGGATGGAATCCTGTACAGTTAGGCAAAAGACTCTGAGGGTGAGGGTGCCAGAAGGTTGGTGATTCCCCAATGCCACATGAAGTTCCTTTTGGATTTGGCTTGGCAAATTCCTTAAGCGGGTCACTTGGGAATGCCTAAGATATCAGACTGTTTGTGCACTTTTACTGGCTGCAGTTCGGTGTAAAGGTTAAAGAATATGTCCGGTCCTGCCCGACTTGTCAAGCTTCTGCCAAGTCAGGTGGTGCCACAAAGGCCCCCTAATTTCCACTACACGTGGTTGGGTGGCCTTTCGAGAGAATAGGCATGGACAATGTGCATCCTTTGGATCCTCAAACCAGCTCAGGAAACAGATACATCTTGGTGGTGGTAGACCACGCCACAAGGTGCACAGAAGCTGTCCCTCAGAGGAGCTTCAAAGGCCCTGTAGTTACAAAGGCTCTGATTTGGATATTCACCTGTATTGAATTCCCCAACAAAGTCATTTCTGACAGGGGATCAAACTTTACATCAGCATATGTGAAGGCTATGTGGAAAGAGTGTGGAGCCACCTACCAGTTCCCTACATACTTCCATTCCCAAAGTAACAAGCTTGTTGAGCAGTTCAACAAGACCCTGAAAGGTCTGATAGGTGGCTTGGAAGAGCACCTGAGGAGAAAATTGGATATTATCCTGCCATGCCTACTGTTTGCCTAGAGAGAGGTGCCACAGAACGTAGTAGGGTTTAGCCCCATTGAGCTTCTGTTTGGACACCCTGTAAGAGGTCCCCTCAGTCTAGTGAAAGAGGGATAGATGGGCAACCCCTCCTCCCCTACACGAGATGTAGTGGACTATGTACTTCGCCTTTGGTCTAGAATGGCAATATACATGGAACAGTCAATGTAAAATCTAAAGGCCAGTCAGGAGATGATGAAGCACTGGCACGACCAGAAAGCCACGGTGACAATGCATGACCAGAAAGCCACAGTGACAGTTTATTCTCCAAGCCAGAGGGTGTGGATTATGGAGTCTGTCAATCCCAGTGCCTTTCAGGACAAGTGGATTGGGCCTTAGTATGTGCCGGAAAAGGTCAGTCAGGTGAATTATCTCATTGACATGAAAGGACCTAAACAGATGTGCAGAGTCTATCACTTCAATTGGCTAAAACCCCATTGTAGCCAGAATGTCTTGGTTATGGCATTAGTGAGTGATGAAGAGACTGAGGAGGAGACTGATCCCCTCCTAGACCTCCTGCACACTGAAGCGACAGATGGGTCAACTGAAGGCGTCAACCTTGCAATAGACCTGTCAGAACAGCAACTGACAGACTGTCGCCATTTATTGGGATAGTTTGCGGGCCTGTATTCACTAACTCCAGGTCGCACAGATTGGGGCACCCATGATATGGACACTGCAGACAGTAAGCCGGTGAAGAGTAGGATTCACTAGGATGTCCGATAAGGTCAAGGATACCATCAAGGTGGATGTTTCTAAGATGTTGTCCATAGGAGTGATAGAGCCATTCCACAGCCCTTGGGCTAGCCCAGTGGTACTGGTCCCTAAAAAGACCAGTGTTGCGAAGAATGAAGTTCGCTTTTGTGTGGAGTGGAGAGAGGATAATTCTGTCATGAAGACAAATGCTCACCCCATTCCTCAGGCAGATGATCTCATTGACAAGCTTGTTGCTGCCAAGTACATCAGTACTTGGTAAAATGAAAATGCAGACAAAAGTCAACCTAATTGGTGAATCTGTTTGTTGTTAATTTGTAATCCACTGTCGTGAAAGAATGTCCCAATATTGCGGCTGCCCAATTTTCACAAAGGAAAATGTTTACAAGGGGGTAATTCAAATTGCACCCGCTTATGTGATTCAAATGATCACTATAGATTCAGAAGGGTGAACTACATAGTCTTTAATTGAATTCATTGATTATGATGAAATAATACATATTTTACACCATTGTCTAAATTGTCAGTACACATGAGTAAAGTTGCTCCAACTGTTTTTATCCAGTGTACACAAAATCAATCACTTTTCAAAAAACAGATACTCAATCACTATTCAAAAAATATAAATTTGTTTCTTCACTGATTTATAGTCTCAGCTTCTTATTTATTTTAATCATAGGAAAAATGAAGAGTTTCATGAAAATAAATGTATTTTTCACTAATTGGTAACCTCTTTCAATCATTTACAACCTCAACACATGTGTCTCCACTTTATCTCCAGTGGGTCATCAGGAGGTTATTGTGCTCAGAGTTCTTAATGTATCAAGAAAATGTATATTCTCAGAAATGACAGTCCTGATTTGACAGGGTCTAAAGGAAAAAACAAAAGACAGAAAAGAGAAGAGAAAAAAGATGTTTATTTTATGGTAGCTATTCACATATTATATGTTTAAAATATCAAATAGTACATAAGCACTCACCCCTGTTGTGCTTATTTGTGGTTCAAAGCAAGAAAGTTGTCTCATCAACTGTCTTCTTAATAAGATTTGATAGTCTGAAAATGTTTAAAATAATGCTTTTAGTGATGTCTTGTTGGCTTGTCCCAAAGAATAAATATGCTGCACCCTGGGATGCACATACTAAATAGTGCCAAATTCAGCTAATTTACCTGTTATCAGATGAATGATCACTAGGATCCGATTGTCCTCAGGAAATGCTGATCCGCATAAGGCATCAGCATTTCAAAATGGCCGCTATTTGTTTAGGTGCATGCAGACATCATCACGCTCGTGTGTGTGATGACGTTATCACGCAATTGTATCCTGTGGTCACCTAGAAGTAAAACAAATTGTGTTTTCACATAGATCTAATGCAGTGACAAAAATACAAGTAAATAAAATGAGTGTTACCAAACATGATCTAAACAGCCTATACATTCCTCTCACAAGTCCAGTAAACCATGTTCTATTAATAAACAATAAATCTGTGTAAAAGATACTTAACTGAGTTCTCTCCAGATATTCAGGGAGATATACAACTGTTAAACCCTTATGTACACATAGTGAGTCTGCTCATATCCCAAATGGGAATTTTATCTATGATGAGTTACAGCTAATTCAACCATGTTTCAAATCACAATCGGTGCATGAGTACCTTTGACCTCACGGCAGGGTACTGGCAGGTAGCCTTGACAGATGGAGCGAGAGGGAGTTCAGAAATCTGAACCACAGAAGGACATTATCAGTTCACTTTCAAGCCCTTCAGATTGAAGAATGCCCCTGCCACTTTTCAGAGGATGGTTAACCAGGTTTTGGCTGGACTGTAAAACCTCATTGTCGCCTATTTAGACGACATTGCTGTGTTCAGCCAAACCTGGGAACATCCCTTATTCCACCTAAAATAAGTGCTTGAAACCCTGCAGAGTGCAGGTCTCACTATCAAGGCCACAAAGTACCAGATCATGCAGGGCACAATGACTTAGCTAGGCCGCCTGGTCGGTGGAGGTAAGAAACAACCTTTTGAAGCGAAGGTACAGGCTGGGAAGGATTGGGAAATCCCCACTACACAGACACAGGTGAGAGCCTTTCTAGGTCTCATTTGGTTTCCAATGGTTATTCCACTGGTCATTTCACTGGTTATTCAGGGGTATGGGACCATTGCCCCTGAATGATGTAACTTCCAAGAAAATGCCAAAGAAGTTAACTTAGAACCCTGCCTGTGAAAACTCCTTTCAGGATTTAAAGGATGGATTGTGCAGGGCCTCAATTCTGAAAGTGCCAGACTATGGCCAGGAATTCATTATCCAGGCAGAAGCCTGTGATTTTGGGGTTGGAGCAGTGTAAACGCAGCTGAACTCTCAAGGGGTAGAGCAGCCTGTTGCCTACATTAGCAGGTGATAGACAAAAACTGCAAAGGAACTGGGCCGTCATTGAAAAAGAGGCTTACGCAGTCATGTGGGCAGTAAAGAAGCTGAAACCCTACATCTTTGGGTCACACTTCACTATCCAATGGTTAATGGTCATGCAATGGGAGAACCCTAAGCTTTTGCATTGGGCCATATCCCTACAGGGATTAGATATGGATATCCAGCACAAGCATGACTTCCAGCATGAAAATGCAGATGGCCTCAGCTGGTAATGTCACTTTGATGATGAACCAGACCCTCAGTAGGGTGGTGGGTTCACATGTTGAGGCTGGGGGCACGCAAGGAATTCAACCATCCGCACAATGGGTGTGGGCTTGTCTGGGCTTTTTTGAAATTGTAAATTAAATTGAAAGATGGTAGATCATCATCTGGAAAAAAATGTGTGGGGCTAATCCTAACCCCTTTTTTCTATGCCTACCACGTGACATACGCATACACCTGTGTACTCTGGGTGGACACAGCCTACAGATGCAGTCCCCCCTTCATATTTAGTTGGGATATGGCAGGAGGAGTACACGATGCATCTTCAGAAGGGGGAGGGCCAAACCTTCCCATTGCCATGGCCAGCCTAATTAACAAAAAAAGGCTCTGTGGGTGGATCTGCCCTGCTCTTTTGTTCAGCCCTGCAGCTTGTGGCAGCAATTAACATACAAATAGAATGTACTTCAAACAGGCCCAAATGGGGCCTGGCTGCGGGGGTTAAAAAAGGAGACCGGAAACCCCAACTACATTTCATATGCAACTGTGTCAACCTGAAGCCAGCTTCTATCCTCAGTATCAATTGACAGTGAGCTGTCGTGTCTGGGACTGCCTATTTACAGCAGTCAACCCTGCAGGGGGACCCCATTCATAAGGTCTGAGTATGTGGTTTAGCAGAGCCAGAGAGTCTATTCTCACTGCAGGTTCAAGGGAGACCTGCTGCTTTAATCAGGAACCACATAGAGCCCCATTAACTAGAGAGACCCTTTGATCCACAACAGACAGGAAGATAGGTGGGACTTGGTATTACATGTTTTCACCCCTTTATCTTTTCTGTTGCAAAGCACTTTGGTTATGACCTCACGCATGCAGGAGATTGTTGGTGGGGGCCCAGGATTGGTTCATTAAGATACTACACCAATCCCTGTGGGCCATTTCGCTTTAAAATAGGCCTGAGCCCCTCTTTTGGCAGATCATCTGAAGACTTCACTAAAAGCAGAAGGAAGAATTCATCATTGGACCCTGTCTGAAGGTACAGTCTGCCTTACATCTTCCGCTAGTGTAGAAAGTCCAGGACCTTCAAGAAAGAGGAAAGCAAGATCCCTCCCCTATACATCTCCCAGGGAACAGACGAGGTACCGAATCCAGGGTGCCCTCCAGCAGCTCCAAAACCGGTACACAGCCAGCGCACAGCATGCCCTGCTAGCCTCTGCAGAAAGCTTCCTAAGTGAGAAGTGTCATAGAGTCTTTGAACCCGAAACCAAGGACAAGGCAGCTGCCTGCAACACACTCCTCAACTTTGGGCCGTCCACCTTAAAGAATGACACAAGCCCAGTGAAGAAGCTAAGAGAAATGCCTCAACGAGCATCTACCAACATCTGCCTAAAGAACACTTTTGAGTCAGTTGAGTTCCTCGAGCTGCAACCGACTGCAACACTGATCGTTGTTGCACTGTAGTTGCTTAAATACATCGGAGACATCTCCACCAGTGCTTATGAAATGGTGACCAGTACTGAGACAATTCCTGACCTGAGCCGTCTTGTAGGCCAGCCTGCAGATGATATGATAGGTTATTTATAACACACTTAATACCCAGAGGTTTCTAAGCACGGACCCGGGGATCGAACCTGTGTTGCTCCGTGTCGTCTTGCTTCCAAGGCGAGCACACTGCCGCTGAGCTATCCTCCTGAGTTCATTCAGCTTCACTCATTGAACTGTCTTGTCACCTGATACCTGCAGCTGTCTCGCATCTTGAACTCTGGCGCAAAAGCCTGCAAAGTGCCCTGAAGCCAACTCAACCCTGTTGAGCACCAAGAACACCTACAGCACAAGATACCCTGTGGTTATGTCCCTCTGGTCCTTCCGGGAAAGCCCCTGGAAACATCTTAAGACCCATTGCTCCCTTTGTGCTAAAGCCAAGTAACCATTGAACTGTTGCGATTATTTAACATAGTGACTACCCTCCTGTCATTATCCAGAGTGCATCGATTTTCCTTCTTTGAAACTGTCTGACCTCTGCATTTCTTTACAGGGTGGGTCATATTGTGCATTGTTGCTAGAACTGTCTATTGTGATAATAAAGATCATCCTGCTTTCTGCGCAGGGAGTATTAATTCTATTAAAGACTAGGAGGCGAGCATTATGCTTCATCTTCATTTATTCTACTCTTCAGCAGTTTCAACAAAACACATATAAAAAACCATGAAAAGTGTATAACAAAACTTTTCTCCTTTCAAAACTACAAAATCCATAAGTCTCTGTAGTCCATGCTCTTTCCACTAGTCACAACCCACTTCCTGTGCTTGGACTCCTCCTCTGCTTTTACTCGCTCTGACAGTCTCTCATGATCTTTAACTGATCCTCACCAACGGTGTGAAGGCTCTCCTGAACTTTACAACTCAACTCAACTGCCGGTGTGCTCCTGATCTCCCGACACTCTCAGCCATGGTACTGGCTTCAGCTATTCTTCTGATCTTCCCCTACGAAAAACAACAATAGAAGAATTTAGGGTGGTGCGTACGTATTGTACTTACTCATATAATGCATTGACATTTTAAACATATACAATACTCGGGTGGGAATTTAATGCTCGCCTCCTAGTCTTTAATAGAATTAATACTCCCTACGCAGAAAGCAGGGGTAATCTTTATTCTATGACAAGACTGGAGGCAAGCATTATGCTTGTTCAAAGCTTCCCTAACACCGTACTAGCTAAACTCTCTGCTGGCTTAAAGTAAAATTCTTTAAATGTGTGATCGCTTGACCAGTCTGCTGCCAGCATAATGTCACTCAAGGGAACTCCCGCTCTCGCGGCTGACGAGGTCATTGCCCCTCTCACAGAATGGGCTCCATACGTTCACATTCACACCTGCTGCTTGCATGACCTCCTTGACCCATCTTGCGATAGTAGCTGATGCCACTGCGTGATAAGGCTTCCTGCGCGTCAATATCAACTATCAATAGCTGAGTAGTATTTGCTGCTCTATTCTCTGCTGTTCTATTCTCGTACTCCTTAATGCATCGTGCTACGCACCATTTCGCATTGTTCGAGAAATATGGATAATGCACCGTAGAGGTCCCTGTCTTGGTCCTTCTGACAATGGAAAATGTGACGCCCACCGGTCCGAAAGACCGTCTGTTAATCTCCAGAGCTCTGACGTCTGATACCCTTTTGCAGGAAATTAAGCATAGTAGCATAGCTAGCTTGCCTGATAATTGTTTAAGCGAAAGGTACTTATCTGACTGCCAACTTGCTAATAAGCGCAGTACTGCCGCCACGTCCCACATTGTGCTATATCTGGGCTCTGGGGGGACTTTAAATCTTGCCCCTCTGATGAGCCTCACTACTGCAGAATGTTCTCCTGCTGGGACTCCCTCTATTGGCATGTGACCAGCTGAAATTGCTGATCTATAGACTCCTATCGTATGGAAGGCTCCCCCGTTCTGCAACAGACTCGCTAGAAAGTTCAGAATTTCTACTACAGATGCTGAAACGGGATGAACACTTCTGTTCTTACACCAGCTTGTCCATTTTGCCCAAGCTGCGTCATAGCTCCTCCTAGTGGAAGGAGCCCAGGATTCAGCCATGGAGCAGCCTGCTCCGAAATTCCTGGCAGCGCCCAACGCTTCCTGATATCCTGCACGCGACTAGCGGGAGTGTCCCTCTCACTCTCACAGGATGACACGAACCAGCTGGGTCCGTGAGGAGTCGCTCTCCTTCGGGGAGAACTCTGGGTACGTCCGACACCAGCTCCATTAAAGTGGGAAACCACACCTGAGATCTCCATAAAGGCGCTATTAATACCAACTCCGCTTTCTCCCTCCGGCATTTCGCCAGCACTCTGCTCAACATCACGAAGGGGGGGAAAGCGTAGTGTGGACCTCCTGTCCTCTCTTGTAAGAACGCATCCATTCCTTGCGCTCCCGGATCCAGCCTCCAGCTGTAGTAAAGGCTCCTCTCCGCGTTGAGCCGGGAAGCGAAAAGGTCCATCTGCTGTCACTGATGTCCCTGAGCGTAGGCAGAAATGCCACAGATTTTCCGCTAGCTCTGCCAGCATCTTGGACCTCGTACCACCTAAGTGGTTGATGTATCGCAATGCTGAAATGTTGTCCATCTTCAGCAGGACACAAGACCTTACTCTTTCTTTTGTGAAGGCCTTGATTGCGAACGACCCTGCAAGCAGCTCCAAACAGTTTATGTGCAGACGAAGCTCTTCTTCGCTTCACTTGCCTCCGGTCTGAAGAGACCCACATCTGGCTCCCCAGCCATTCCGGCTGGCGTCTGATTCTATTATCAGATCTAGCTTGTCTCCAAATATAGCTCGCCCATTCCAGGCATCCATATTCTTTAACCACCATTGTAGCTCTGTAATGGAGTCTTGATCTAGAGGTACCATTTGATGGTACTTCAGACCTTGCTGCAGATGCTTTATTTTCAATCGCTGCAGCGCTCGGTAGTGCAGTGGGCCAGGAAATATGGCCTGGATTGAAGCTGCTAGTAGCCCTACTATTCTTGCTAATGTTCTGAGAGACACTTGCTGCTTTTCTAAGCATACCCTGATCTCTCTCTTGATGTCTCTCATCTTCCGAGCTGGAAGTTCCAAAGTCGCCTTCCTGGTACCTAGGACAAATCCTAGGAAGTCTAACCTTTGCGCTGGTGTGGCATCTGACTTTTCTGTGTTCACTAGGAATCCTAGTTAAGACAGAAGATCCTGCACCCATCTTGTCTTGTACACCAGCACCTCCCGATCTTCTGCCATGAGTAAAGATCGTCTAGGTATATGATCAGTCTGACGCCCTTCTCTCTGATTGCAGCTGCTACTGGCTTCATCAGCTTCATGAATGCCCAGGGTGCCGAGGCAAGCCCGAATGGCATTGTCTTGAATTGCCAGAATTTCTTTTTCCAGCGAAAAGCTAGGAATGGTCTGTACTCCTCGAGCACAGGTATTGTAAGGTAAGCGTCTTTCAAATCTAGACGCGTCAGCCAGTCTCCTTCTCTTAGGGGGTCTCTGAGCTGATGGACTCCCACCATCTTGAAATGCTGATTTATAATCCAGCTGTTTAGCCCCATGAGATTTATAACCGGGCGAACCTTCTCCTTCCTGTGCACCAGGAACATATTGCTCACAAACTTCGGGATATCATGCATTTCTCTATTGCTTGCTTGCTGACTAGCTGCGCTATTTCGTTGTCTAGACATGCCTGTTCTGCTTGCGCTAATTTCTGCCCCTGCGGGCTGCTCCGCTGTACCGGGGCCTCTATGAAATCTATCTGTAGACCTCTGACGGTCTGCAATATCCAAGAATCGCTTGAAATCTCGCACCAATTCTCTAAAAATATGCACGTCCTCCCCACTACTGGAGGATACTGAATCGCTCTCACCTGGTGTAAATCCTTGACCTCGTCCTGATCCTCTGGACCCACGGCCCCTCGGGAATCTTCCTCTGGACGGGAAGAAGGTATCTTGGCTTTTGTTCTCCCAGTATTGCGCTCTGGGGTTCTGGGGTCTTCTGCCTCCTTGATTACGAACGGCTGCACGACCCCTGAAGCGGCTGGTCCCTCCAAAAACTCTGCTGGGGAAAATTTTGCAGATCGACGCTTGTGCTTTTTCTAGTGAAGCGTATGTTCCGACAAACCGGCCCATCTCCTTCCCAAAGGTCTCTCCGAACAGGAGGCCCTGGGCTCCTTCCCCCACTTCGTACGATGATAAATCGCTGAGCTTCGAATCTATCTTGAGTAATAAACCCTTTCTTCTTTCCGACGCGATGGCACAATTTGCGTTCCCGAGAAGACAGACTGCTCCCTGAGCCCACCCTGCGAGGGCCTCAGGGTCAACTTCTTCTCCTGTGTCCTTTGCCCTCTCTGCGAGGTCCATAATTTTGGCAAGAGGCCCTGCCAAGTCTAATACCTTTTCCTGGCAGCTTTTCCAGGATCTATCAATACCCTTGCGGGAGTCCTTGCTCGTCTTTGACACGAAGGTCAACATTTTTGGGTCGAGCTTGGGGGCTTTCGCCACTTTCCCTGGCAAGTCTGGTCGCGGGCACTCCGCTCGTAGACATTGCCTCACCTCTTTGTCTAGCGGTTTGCATAGTCTTGCTGCCATATACTGTGCCACCCGGGGGCGGTGAACCTCGGGTTGCGGATGCTGTCCGGGTCGAACATATCGCCCTGCTCTTCTAGGAGGTGCTTTTCCTTCTGTGCTCTCTTTCTGCCACTGGGTCTCGCCCAGTCCTCATCCTCGGCCTCCTCTTCCTCTTGTGAGGATTGGTCCTCTGCCGGCTCCTCTTCCGAGCCAGGGTCCTCTCCGATGTTGTCATCCCCTGGAGTGGGGGTCATGAATTCTGGCACAGCCTGCCTTTGCAGATAAGCTTCTTTGAGCTTCGCGAAAGCGTCAGGCACCTCTGAGGCCTTTTCTACCGCCTCTTCCAAAGAGCCCCGTGGGTTGTCAGAGGCTTTCCTCTTGAGGGCTAGCTTACTCCCCTTATGTCCCTCTTTCAAGGGTTCCGTGGGCGTGCGCTTACAGACTTTGGTGCTTTTATCTGGCTGCGAAAGCATGGCTTCCAGTGTCTCCAGCCTCTCCTGAAGGGGTCTCACCCCTTCTGCCACTGCATCAATAAGAGAGCTACCCAGCACTTGCTTAAAGCTGGCAGCGAGGTCTTGGGACTGCTCCTCCTCACTCCACTCGAATTCTGACATTTTCTGGTGTGCTGTGTGCCCAATATACCTGAAACAGGTGTCTTAGCACGCCCGCTGCTCTCTCTTGATGTTACTGTCTTTTATTATATATATTTTTTTTTTCTTTTTAGTGGCTGCACCTCTGTATATATATGCCTTCTGGCTCCTGAGAGGGTCCTCGCTCTCGCTGTGCCAATCTACTGCAATCCACAGTGTCGGGGGAAACCACAGTCCCTTGCTCCACAATGCTCTTGAGCTCGAAGGATTCTTGAGATTTATGTGGGTGTTTTAAATAAACACGGCGCGTGCGATCTGAATGACCGCTGAAATCTGATGCCGAAGTTCGTATAAATCAGGGATTGTAATTGTATTGAAATGCTCTAACGAGCGATTCGAAGCAGTGCGTGAGTAAATGTGGCTGGCACTGCTACGAAGCACTACGTGACTCCTCACGCTTAACTCCTCCCAACCGCAGGTGGGGGCTAGGTGCTAGGAGCGAAGAGCTCCATGGTCCGCTCAGGCTAGCTCCGCCCACCTGCGGGTGGGGGCTGCCGGCACACGTCCGTGCCGAAATACCTTGTTACGCTGCGAGGCTCGGGGGCGCCGGCTCCTCTTTCCCAAGGGAGGGGGCCAGGCCCTGCGAGTACAGCCTCGACCGTTGCCTGCGGGCTGACTGGGAACCCCAGGGGTGCTGGAAATACAGCACGCGGCCATCAGCCTCGCGGCCCAAGAATCTTCCAAAGGAAAAACAAATCTACCTAAGGGATTCCGAGACTATCCCTCTCAGCGGGGTCGAATGAAAAAGCCTGAACCAGCGCGAATGTGCGTCCATAACCACAATTAGTTTCCACAACTCTATCAATGTATAAACATATTCTCTCACATTCACAACTCATGCGAACATTATGCTGCCATTCTAAAAGGGTTAATGCTCTCTTATAATGGTACTTTCCACTCCCACACAGTCATTTTGCTACTGCCATACGGAGAGGGAAAGAAATGGCACTTATCTGCATGAAGAGCAGTAAAAGAAGAGGAGGAGTCCAAGCACAGGAAGTGGATTGTGACTAGTGGAAAGAGCATGGACTACAGAGACTCATGGATTTTGTAGTTTTGAAAGGAGAAAAGTTTTGTTATACACTTTTCATGGTTTTTTATATGTGTTTTGTTGAAACTGCTGAAGAGTAGAATAAATGAAGATGAAGCATAATGCTCGCCTCCAGTCTTGTCATAGAATAATAAAGTAGATATTTTAATACAACCATGACTGGACAGTCCCTTTTATCATTGGGTAATAATTGTATTTTCACTGTGTTGAAACTAAACAACTATCCACAACCTTTCGGAGATAAGTCTGCTGTTCCGTCCACATTGCCAAACGTTGACAAGGAGGTTTATAATTTCCTTGTGTTCCCAATCTGTTTGGATCCTTTCTGGTGTACTAGAGGTGTAGGGCTGAATGATGGTTTAGAAAACCATATTCATTCCCGGACCACTGGTGACCCGGAAGTTGATTGTCACAGCTCCACATCCCCTATCCTCACTTCAGATTACAGACCATATCACATCAGTAAACAAAGGAATTTTATTGTGCAGGGAAAGATGGGAATATCACTGCTATCCCATTCAGGCGGGTTTACGTTTCCCAGCAAAATGATGTTTTCCATAAGTGTTGGGGGCTTTGGTCACCATGACATTGTACGCAGTGCTGGAATTCTCTGGGATATTCTTAGATCTGAGATAAGGAAAAATGTGTCTGGGGAGTTCTCTGATCCAACCGTGGTCCTGCACTGATGCAGTTTGTTGAAGGTTCAGAAACAGGTTCTGTGTTCTTGATCTGCTCTGTGATGCGGCATGGCATTATGAACACAGTGGTGTGCTACAATACTAGGCTGCTCGCAAACCCAATGCCTTCCATGGGCTCATCTTGATTTAAACTTTAAGCTGTGACACCACAGCACAGCGCATTGGAGCCAGCATCCCACCATTTTGTACATGTGTGAGTCAGTCAGTGGCATGGTGAGAATATCCATTGGGAATGGAGGCGTGTCTGTCTGAGAAACTCAGTTAGAACTCTGAAAATGATAAGGGATCTTTCGACTCTCCTTCCACACACCTCGGATCACTGAGCACTGGAGTCATGGTCTGAGCAGTGATGAGGCTGACAAGCAGGAAGCCTGATTCAGGCGCAATCGTTATTTGCAGCAGCGTTGAAACCAGCAATCGGTAGCTAAATGCTGGCCCTCCAAACCCGCAGACTGGGCAGAACCAGTGTTGATGGCATCCAACCCACTGAAGGGACACGTCATCTAAGGTACATGATGTTTCTTTTAGCCATGGTGGTCTTGTGGTGGTCTTGGGGTGACAAGTAAATGCTATTTTCTAATTGTCCAGCTGTTTTTTGCTAAACTTAACCAAATCTGTTGGATTTTATACAGCTTATTGCACACAGCACTAAAGTGCAGGATATAGCTCGTACCTCCGATTTACCTTGGGTATATAAGCACTGTCCTTTTGGCCTCCATTCACCCAGCTGTCCAGAGCAAAGGGAAAACAGAGCTAAAGGTTGCTACTTAATCCTTCTCTATTTCATTCTGTGTTCCCTGCTATCCCGTTTGCCACATGTTTTGTTCCTCCCCTCCCTTTCTACACCCCTCTCCCTCACCTTTTGTTAATCTCTCGGTCTACCAGAAATGTCGTCAGGCCTAGTACGGTAGTCGCCTGTCTCTTTCCATTTTCTTCCCACTCATCCCCTCCCTCCCTTATCTATTTCTTAGCTCCTGCTCTATCTTAAATGTCGCCAGCCCGAGTACGATAGTTAATTTCACATTCTTATTGTTCATGGCCATGTAAGAATGTCACTGTATTTTCCCTTGTTGCCTCCCTTGCCTTGAAGTGCTTTGAAACACATTTTGTATAAGCTCTATATAAATAAACTATCATATCATATGATATCATCGTGCCACAAAAAATGCTTTGCACACAGCACACAAACACTCCACTAAAACAACTATTGGCATACACATGCACCTAGGAGTGCCCCTTGCTTCCTAATTACTGTACTGTCTCGCCACACTGCTACTGACCTATAATGCATTCACTGCTGCTTCTCCTGCTGCTCCTCCTACTCACCTCCCTATGCTTTCTCCAACCATGCTACAACATGTGCCTTGGTGTAAAGCGCTCTATAAATAAATAAATAAATAAATCAATCAATTTCCACATTTCCTATCCCTATTATAAGACTCACAACTCGAAACTTCCACTATTGCATCTCTCTTCCACATTCTTCCAACAAACAAAGCCGTCAAGCTAACCACACCTCCTCTAGCACCTATCCACCTCACCTCTGAGCATTGCACTCTGGAATGCTCAGTCTGTATGCAACAAAACTTGCTTTATCACCGACTAATTTCACTCCAACTCTCCTCCCCTAGACCTTCTTGCTATCACTGAAACATGGATTTCTCCATCTGACACTGCCACTTTGGCGGCCCTACATGACTCCAAACTATCCTTCATTCACTCTCCTCGATTGACTGGAATAGGTGGAGACATCAGAACACCTACTCTCTTCCTGCGTCAAAGCCTCTCAAATCTCCAATGCCACGTCCTCTACCTCTTGAATTCACCATCTCTACTATTACTCTGCCCTACTAGATTCACATCATCTCCATCCATCACACCCGATGACTCTTCCACCAACACTGTCTTCCCAGCTTCCAATTCCTACTATTTGACTAATTCTCCTCTCACTTCCCACTGCTCACTTTCAACCCCTAAGTATCAGCATCCTCAGCAATGGGTCACCCCACTCAAACACTCTATCTGGATAAACATGCATCTTCTGCTGCACACATTTATTTATTTATGAAGCGCCAAAAAGCCTACAGGCAACAGGGTTCTACAAAAACACACAACAACAAGAAAAAGACGGGACACCCAGAGAGAGAAAAAAGAAAAAAGTAGAAATCATGGGAGCTCAGAACAAGAAATGTATTCAAACAGGAAGATCTTCAGTTGTTTCCTAAACTTTGGGTAGTTTGCTTCCAGATGTAGATTTACTGGATGTGAGTTCCAGTGCAAGGTTGTCAGAACGATAAAACAACGCCCAAGGCCTCTTGCTCTTTTGGCGCTGGGCATTGCAGTAAGCCTCCTGATCCTGAGCGGGGCTGACGCTCTGAGAAGTACTTTTTAAATTCTGCTTCAAATATACTGGAGCATTACCGAACACACATTTATGGGCTACTGACAGTGCTTTATAGCGGATTCTGGCTGCTACGCTCAGCAAGTGTAGTCCCTGTCTGGCCTGTGTAAAATGGTCTCTTCTGGGAATGTCACAAATGACACACACAGCATCGTTCTGTAGTATTTGGAGTTTCCTTAGGCTATTGCTATTTGCACCAACTAGGAGAGCATCACAGATCAGACCTGCCGGGCGCAACGGCCCCTGCAGGCAGACTTGTAGTGTGGTCCGGAAAGGGAATCAGTACATTGCTACTAGAACCCTTATTTCCGGACCGCCACACTTGTAATGAGGCCCAATGTCTATAAGAGCAATGCAAACCAAATGGTTCTGATAACTGAATTGTCAGTGATGCATGAAGCAAATTATATAGGTGAGTAAGCTAAGTGCTTGAAGTCTGAATCCCTACTGGGATGACTCAGTCCTTTATCCTCCCAAGGCTGAAGTATCACTAATCTGTCATAAAGCGCTATAGAAAAACGTTATATTTCAAAATCAATGTGCAATGATGGTTCAAGCTGGGACTTTTCCCCACAGTATTACCTTCAAATAGGCCGCTAATTCATGATTGCATGCATCTGTTGTATATCAAAATGGAACATTTTCTTCTTGTTTATAAATCTCCTGTATAGTTGTCCTTTTGATATTAATCTTCTGTGTTCACCTTTGATGTTCAAATTATTTAAAGCACTAGCTCACGCTCCTGACTGTCACCTCCCTCAACACACACACACACACTTCCTGGATTATTGTTTGACGCAGAGCATTTCAAAAGAGTAGTTGATACACGTCTGAACATTGGGCGCAGCATGTCTGCCTCCATTAAGAAGCAGGTGTGATCCACAGATGAATGTAGTAACTTCCACCGACTGGCCATACTGCGAACCCTTTATCCCCCCAGTGCTGATTGCTTTCATCCCCAGCAAACCCAAATCCCAAAATATATATCCGTGCAGGGAGCACAAGAGTTCATTCTCTGCTGTTTACCCAGAATGATGCGGCTGCTACATAAGGGATCCATTTGCACTGCTGTTTGCTTCCCTCCCTGGGGAAGACAGGGGCTTGCAATATATCTTCCTGTGAAACAGAAGATACCAGACTTTATGGCTAGTCCAATATCACAAAGCTACACTGCAGTGAACTTATCGGCCTGCCAGTATGTATTGCTCTCCTGACCTCAAAACACAAAGCCTTAAAATATAACGTTTCTCCAAAATGTACAAGGATGTACTGTATCCCTAAACCCCGCCATTTCTGATTGCTTTTCCTATGATGTGCTCTGGATAATTTACATTGAGGTGTATAGATCTAATGAAATAGTATATCTATATTTTCAATGTTGTCTTACTACAGGGATATTTGTATTTAGTGAATGTTTCTGTTATGTTGAAGGATGATGTTTCTGAGATTAAATCAAAGACATATTTCAAAGTTGATATTAATTACTATTCCGCTGGGTAATGTTTCAAATCTATGGAATTTTGTGTGCTTCATCCGCATTTTTCTGCAGGTGTATGTGCGTTAAACTTTGCTGACCACAAACCCTCATATATGTTCTAGAATGCAGGAGGTAAATACGCAAATGTTTATCAGCAATGTTTGCTGTTGTATAGGAACTCTTACGAATGTTTCACTTCAAATTGCATCTTTACAGTACTTGTCATGGACATGGTGATGACATCTGACAAACCACTGTAAATATGACTGTAGATGACTTCATCTATGTTCCTCACCCAGATTCTATTTATCCTGTACTGTATATATGTTTTACTGCTTCCCCTGTATCATGCGTTTTCATGTACTTTGTAATATCTGTCTCTGTAACCCAAGATATGCACCTAGATACCTTTGAGTTAGGCGCGCTATACAAATAAAGAAATACGAAATACACCGTTCCCTTTGCCTGATACAAGACACATTGGGCCTCATTACCTTACAAGGTTGGCGGTAACCCGCTGGTGCGACCGGAGCATTGCCGCCGGCCTTGTAACACAGTTTCCGGCACCTAGCTTCTCGGTGCCACCGGGACATTACAAGTCCCGGAGGCCCGGGAAGTCAGGCGCTGGAAAATGTAAATCCCATTCCCATGGCGTCCTAGAGGGCTGCATGGGAATGGGGACTAGGAAGCACCAGTACTGTTGCTGACAGTGCCAGTGCTTCCATGGCAACTCTGCCTGCCAGGGCTGCTAAACCCGGCAAGGTCAGACCTGTCGGGCATAGCGGCCCCTGCAGGCAGACTCATAGTGTGGCAGTCAGTAAACAAGGTTGTCAGTAAGCTTATCGGCACCATTGTTTCCGGACCGCCACACTTGTAACGAGGCCCTAAGTGTAATATTTGACCAACATCTAGACATGTAAGCTCATGTGAAAAGTCTGGTTTCATCCGCTATCTACTTTATTAAATTGCTCGCCCACTTGCGCCCTTTCATCACTCAAGCTAATGCTGAGACTCTGGCTAGAGCTATTATGGGATCAAAGATGGATTACTGTGGCAGCCTTCTCATTGGATGTAGAAAAAATATCACGTATAGACTTCAAGTGGTGCAGAATGGGGATGTATACGAATAGTAGTTGGATTGACCCGCTGCAATCACGTTTCTCAAGCAAGAAGGTCTCTGCATTGGCTCCCCATGGCATCCCGAATCCAGTTTCGGCTACTAACAATAACCATGAATCGCAAGCTTGGTTTAAGCCGAATTACCTTCAAGTTCTAATTTCGAAGAAATTGAACAGCCGCTCACTTAGATCTAGCTTCCTGAACCTAATGAATATTCCTAGAAGCAAATCTGGAAAGATGGAAAAGGGAGCTTTCTTTACTGCAGCCCCAGCAGCCTGGAATGCGCTTCCATCAGATCTGCGGGGTCACACATTGCTTACTAGCTTCAAGAAGAAATTGAAGACTTGGCTCTTTGCATAGATCCCGCTTTGACGTTTGTTCCTTGGCCCTACACTATGATCCCTCTCTCTGTGTTTTTTGTTGATGTTCCTGTCTAAGTTTTCACTCTAACGCCTATGGGTTCAAGGTTGCGCGGTATAAATGATGTAAATTTAAAAAAAAGGATAAAGACAGTGTGGACATACCTGACGAGGGTGGGGATGCTGAGCCCCTCCCTCAGTCTCCTGTCAGCACACAGGCGACCAGTGGAAATCCCGCCCCCGAGGCGAGCAGGAGGTAGCCCCTGAGGACAGGGCGAGGGAAACTGTTCGCCTCACTGACTATATGTTGGAGCAATGACTGTGTCCGACCCATGCAGGATCTGCCAGGCGTGGGGGGGTGGAGGTCCTGGGGGTGGCTGTGAATAAAGTGGTTTGGTGGGGTACAGTTGTGTGATTTAATATGGTTAAGGTTTTGAGTTCATTGTGATTATGTTAGTTTATGTGTGTAGTTGTTTGTCCTCATGAAAAAGGAGAAGTGTGGTGCTGCCCCTTTAAGGGTTTCGGCACGCGGCGGAGTGATGTTGCACTCCGCCGCGTGCCTTTAAATAAAGGGGGCGTGCCCGAGTCGTGCAGTGTGACCGGGGAGTCCGAGCCTGCAAGACATCTCCGTGTGAGTCTTTGTCAGAGGGGGATCTGGGGGCTCACGGACCATCAGTTGGGGGGTATGAGACACCCCCACAACAGCTGGTAACCTGACAGGTGCACAGGGTGACGATCGAGGAGCTGAGCCCAGCGGAGCGGGAGACTGAAGTAAAAGAAAATGGTCACTTACAGAAGAGTGGGATGTCAGGGAGCCAAACGATGGATGCCCAGCAGCTGGCATGGGCAAAGCGGCTCTGGAAACATTTGGGGCTGACTGAGTGAAGAAACGGCTAGGCCAATGTAGCAACCCAGCAGGACATGCGGCCTCACAGAGCTCGTTTGAAGGCAGTGAAGAGCAGGGCTCAGAGGAGTCTGAGGTCGACAAAGCACTGCAGTCTAAGAAAACAAAGTGCAGCGAACCGCCCGGGGGAGCAGTGTGGAGCATCACAAATGAAGACTGCAGGCAAGGCAAGTACTTCCTCAGAATAACTTTAAAATACATTTGAGGAATTCCTGTGCCCCACTTTCACCGGGCAGGGATCAACAGGTTAACACAAGTAAAAGCACGACTACGGCGGCAGGCAGATCGGCAGAGGACAGAAAAGAGATTGCAGACACTCACTAACACCTGGGAAAAGTCCCTGCGCTCCTCTGACACGGAATAAATAATGGATGGGGAAATGGACTGGGAAAGGAATTTTTTAACTGCGCTCCTGTTATGTGAAGCGGGGAAAAGCGGCAGAATAAGACAAATTCCAAGAAAGTGAACAAGGGAGATTATGTTTATTCCAAAATAATTGAGATTCAGCGGGGGAGCTGCTAGTAGTAGTGCCAAGGTTTATGTCAGCGCGACTGCGAATAACATTTTATTCTCGTTCCGGTAAAATCAGGCCAATGTCAAATGTCACACAGGTATCAATTTATAACAAGGAAGAGTGCCGCAGATGAGCAGTCTGCGATAAGGGAGCACGGGACCATCACTGAGCAGTCGGTCACTGTTTTCAACATTTGCAGGCGAAAGGGGCATTTTGCCGAAGGGCGACACCCAGCATCTGCCTCCATATTGTCTGTCAACAGTTGAATATTCCTGTTTTATGGCTTACATTCTGGGGCATGAAAAGTGCTCCTGCAGCACCCGCCTTACAAGCCAGTTGCGCCTGGCCGTATCTTCCATTATGGTAAAGGCAAGTGGTGTCACCTAGTTGCCCATCAACACTGGCGGCTCATCCTACCCCCACCCACCCTACCTCCACTCTCTAACCCCACCCATCCTATACACACTCTTTACCAACCGCCACTGTCTCTACCCTCACCCCATCCTACCCCACGTTCTCTACCCCCCACCCTCCCTACCCCACACTCTCTAACCCCACAGATACACTCCACCTTCACTCCCTAACCCCACCCAACGAGCCTATCTACACTCTCGCTAATCCACACAGTCACCCAACCTTCACTCTCTCTATCCCCACCCACCCTAACCCCAGTCTCTATACCCTTACTCACCCTAACCCCACTCTCTATACCCCCACCGCCACTCTCTACTTACACCCACCCTACCCCCACTCTCTCTAGTCTCACCCACCATACCCCCGCTCTCTCTGCCCCCACCCACCCGATCACACCTCTCTACCCCAACCTACGTCCACTCTCTCTACCCCCACCCTGGCACCCTACCACCCCTCTCTCTAACCACCCCCACACACTCTACCACCACTCTCTCTACTCCCACATATCCACCCTACCTCCACTCTCTACCCCACATACCATACCCCACCAACCCTACTCCCAGTCTCTTTCCCCAACCAACAACCCTACCTCCATGCTCTTTCCCCACCCACCCAACCCCCGCTCTCTCTACCCTTACCCAACCTCTGCTCTCTCTACCCACAATCAACCTCCCCACTCTCTCTACCTCGACCCCTACTCTCTCTACCCCATTCTCTACCCCAACCCGCCCACCTCTCTCTGCCTCCACCCACCCCACTCTCTCTACCTACACCCACCCTATGATATATTTTATTTGTATTGCGCTCATGTACACCACACCCTACCCACACTCTCAACCCTCACTCACCCACCATACCGCCCACTCTCTCAAACCTACCCAATCTACCTGCACTCTCTCTACACACACCTTACCTCCACTCTCTGTATCCCCACCCACCCGAACCCCACTCTCTATCCCCCACCCACCCCATCTCCACTCTCTGCCTACACCCACCCACCCTACCCCCACTCTCTCTACCCTCACCCAACATACCCCCCACTCTCTTTACCCCCACCCACCTTACCTTGCCTCTCTACCCTGCCCTAACTGTGCTCTCTCTACCTCCACCCATGCACCCTACCACCACTCTCTCTAACCTCACCCACACACCCTACCACCACTCTCTACCCCCACCCTACCATCACTCTAACCTCACCCACACACCCTACCGCCACTCTCTACCCAACCCTACCATCACTCCCTCTTACGTCACCCACCTACCATACCACCACTCTCTCTAGCACCACCCACCCAGCTCCCACTCCCTCTACTCCCACACATCCACCCAACTTCCACTCTCCCCACCTACCATACTCCACTCTCTAACCCCACCAGCCCTACTCCCAGTCTCTTTCCCCAACTAACAACCCTACCTCCATGCTCTCTTCCCCCACCCACCCTACCCATGCTCGCTCTACCCCGACCCAACATCTGCTCTCTCTACCAACACCAAACCTCCCCCATTCTCTCTACCTCTACCCCTACTCTCTCTACCCCAACGCTATACCCCACCCACCCACCTCTCTCTGCCCTCAACCACCCCACTCTCTCTACCTACACCCACCCTGCCCACACTCCCTACCCTCACTCACCCACCATACCCCCCAACTCTCTGTAGCCCATCCACTCTACCTACATTCTTTCTACCCCCACCCACCCTATCTGCACTCTCTCTACCTACAGTCACACACAATACCAACACTTTCTCTACCCCATCCACCCTACCTTCACTTTCTCTATCCCCATCTACCCTGCCTCCACTCTCTTCACCCGAGCCACTCTACCTCCACTCTCTCTTCTCCCACCCATCCACACTACCTTCACTCTCTAACCCCACCCACCGTACCCCCAATCTCTACCCTCCACCTTACACCCACTATATACCCACCCACCCTACCCTGAGTCCCTCTTTTCAGAACCAATTAACCTACCTCCATGATATCGCCCCCACCCACCCTACTGCTATTCTGACTATCCCTACCATACCCTACCCACACACTCTCTACCCCAACCACCCTACCCCCACTATCTACCTCTGCCTACCTTACCCCCGCTCTCTCCCCCAACCAACCTCCACTCTCTCTACCCCCACTCTACCTACCCTCACCCTCTCTACCCCCATTCACCCAGTTCTCTACGCCAACCCAATTCTCTCTACAACCCAACCCACCCCCACTCTCTATCCCCGCTCATCCTTCCTCTCTTACTCTCCAACTTTATCTCTTCCCCTCTTCTTACTATCAACCTTTCTCACTCATATTTCCTCTTCCTCATCTTCGATGGCACCCACTCTCAATCACTTCCTCCCTTGCTCTATTCCCCTTTCTCATGCTCTTGCACACCTTATCACATCCTTCGTTGAAACTTTGCACTCTCCTGCGTGCACTCTGAACAGTAGTAAACGCAAAAACTATTGGCTTTGCCAATGCTGGTAGGAATTGGCCTTGTATTTTGTATTTTATTTTATTTACTATAGAACTGCAAAATTAAAATAAACGGATGCTCGTATGTACTTCACAATATAACAATGGTGTGGTGGGCAATGCAGCATGATGTCGAAGCAGAGTGAGCAGATGTATCCTTAACACTTGCTTAGCACATTGCATTATTTTGCTGCAGGTAATCTCATGGCGTTAATGGCCCTGCTATATGGCAAATTTAAAAACTAGCTGCTTACCAGCGCATGCCTTTTTTATTTTATGTGTTTTATTTTGCTGTTTTTGTAATAAAAGGCAATATGGACCCAAAGCTAAATCCACAAACAGAATAACAGAAACAGACGTGCTTGAAGCGGCGAAGATCCTTACAAAGAGTAGTAGGATGCAATGTGAATGTAATTTAGCGTGACAACCAACGCATCTTTCTCTGCTTTCTTGCACTTTATTGCACTGCACTTCCTGATAATTCACTCCTAGACACTTTAATAGTGTTGGTACTTTTAGGGAAATATCATTTCAATTTCTTTCATGCTTTGACTCTCTTTTTTAGTTTTTCATCCTCCTATTTCAAATTTGGGTTTGGGCTGCAGTGGGCAGGAGCTCCCCTCTGCTCTGTAGATAACTTCCCAGTACCACCTTGGATCTCTTGCAAGGTGTTCACACTTCTTCACATGGACAATTCCATACCAGACGGACTATTTTTTTTTTTAAAGCCCTGCATTAAGGCACCAGGCCTTGATGGCTGTACTTAAGACGGTGCTCGAAGAAACAATACAACTGCAGACCTTGACCCACCTTATGGTTATTCATTATACACTGCGAATTGTGAGTATTTGCATCTGCTGTGCCTGTAGCTACTGTTCTCACAATGCCTAACTGCACCAGCCAAGAGATGAGCGGCTAGGAAGGGGTGCTTTTTGACACTGGGTATTCCAATATGGCAATGCATCAATGGCTCTTTCCCCCCAGGATTTCCTTAATTCAATTTGCAATTTATGATCACACCTGTGAGAAAGCACACCTAGTGTACAAGATGACTAGGCACCAGAATGGGTAATTGTTCTTTGTCAACTTGATTGTGCACAGCAAACTGGGAATATTTTATATATCATGATTTGCATCTGGTAACAGCTGGGATTGTGATAATTGAAAGTACACTGACACTGGCACTATATCTCTGTGGATTGCCGAACCAGAGTTATACAACAGAGGCCTGGAACAAAATGGTATGTTGTGGTTACAATTACCTTTATTTGGTCACTGAATTTTTGTATTTTCGGTGTGTGGGTTTAGGGTTGTTAGAAGGTGGGGAGTGGAGAGGTGGGGAGCAAGGAGGTGCAGGTACAAGGGTGGGGGATCAAAAATCACCCTTGTAATGCTCCTCATCAAATTCAATTTATTTCAAAGGTGGGAGCAAGCACCCTTTTGCTCTCCACAAGCATGTCTAAATTATCACTCATTCAATCAAGTTACTCAGTCAATTCACTTTATTTTGGGATCCAACCAAATCTCAGCAATGTTAGGCACAAGTTCATAAATCCACAAAGTGTACGGAAGTGTGACTGCAAGTGCAATAGCTGCAGTTGGGGCAAAGGTGCACCAGTGTGGACTCTGTTTTTGGAGAGGTAAGACTGTGCAGTAAGAAAGCGTACAGGCTCTTTCAGTGTTATCCTCTATCTTGCCCTGCTACAACCTTCACACTGGACCAGTCAAAGGGATCCCTACTAAAGCCCAGGCCGAGGGGCTATTGGAGTCAGACAATGTCAATACCAATCAAGCAAGGAGAACCTTAATGGAAGTCCTGTGGCAGGAAAAATGAAAAATTAGTATTTCTTAATGCCCCTATTAAACAACATACAAATGCTATACTAGAGCCCACCGTGGTGATTTTACTTCACTTTTCGTCACCAGGCTCTCACCTCACACGTTTACCATCTGGCTCCAAGTTGCAAGGAAGAAGAGGACTCTTATCTCCAATGACGTAAGTGCATTGAAAAGGAGTTGGCACATCATTTAGGAGATTTTTTTTATTTTTTATTGTTTAATCAAAAATAAGATTTTTACAATATAAATGTCTCTTCGTGTGTCTCAAGACTTGTCCCAATGGTTAGCTGACTTAAGTTTGTGTCGATTGGGCTTGTTGACTGTGGTAGTTATGCGACAGCGTGTCCATCGAGTCATTACTTGTCTTTTAGTAGATCGGTCGCAATGTATTCTAGTATTTTTGCTGTGGCTATTTGCCAACTGGTTCTGTCATCTCCTATGAGCCTACACCACCACGTTTGTTCTTCCATCAGTGGATCATCTCTTGATGCATGAGGGATGTACCGTTGTCTTATTGTGCGCGTCGGGAGACAGATCATCAGGAGATGTCGAATTGTTTCTTGTGGTGGAGGCACAGGGCTTGACAGAAACGACAATTGGCTGTTGAGGACAGACTTCTTATGAACAGTATTTAATATGTTGGTAAAATATTTAGGCGTGCGCTTAGTATCAGATTGCGTGCACGTTTGTTTGGAAATTTCTTTATGAAATTTTGCAACTCGTTCAATTTTTTTGTTTTGGCAGGGAGATGAGAGGTGAGCTTTTGGTTCGCAGCTGCTTCGGTCCTCTTTGCCCAGTCTGCTTCCTTCAGTTTGCAGAGGATTTGGCATAGATTGTGGATGAGCTCTTCTTCATTTGAGGCGATGGCATCCAGGAGCATGATGTTTTCCTTTTGCCAGGTTGTTAACATCGCAGATTTACCTGCATCCATCTCGCGCTTGATTATTTTGTAGATTTCGTTGCCATCAACCATTCTGCACTTCCTGTAGAGCATTTGTGTGTTGCAGCTTCTCGTGCACTCCAAGGACTGGAGGCTCAGCTCACGTCTTATTGCCACTTCCGAAGTAGAATTCGGGAGCTTAAGCACTTATTTCCAGAATGAGGCTTCCAATTTGGGCCAGATGTTCTTTGGGATGGTCGGCATGGCCTCAGCGCTGTATGTTACAGCAGGTACCACTTTCATTTTGTAAAAGTTGATTGTTGGTTGTAGTGAGAATTTCCCAAATTTACGATCAATTGTCTTGGCCTGAACAGCTTGTTTTTTGATCTTTTTGAACAGTTCTGTTTGCATGGTAATTTCACTTTTCGTGCTAACAAGTTGTACCCCCAGGTACTTGAATTTCTGAACGGTTTCGATTTTTGAATCTCCAAGAAACCATTTTAGGTTTTCGATTTTTCTGGAGGATCAAGGCCTTGGTTTTATCTCTATTGATTTCCAAAAAGTTTTCACTTACGTACTCTTGGAGACCGTTAAGTTGCCGTTGCAGGCCAACTGGAGTCTGGTCAAATAATGTGAGGTCGTGAGCGTTAAGTAGTCGTTCTATCATGGTGTTTCCAATTTTAGGCGGGAAGGCACGCGTGGTAGTTGTGCTTTCTTGCAGGTCGCCTATGTAGGCTAAGAATAGAGCTGAAGCTAGTGGGCAACCCTGCTTAACTCCCTGTGTGATCAGGATTTCGTCAGATAGATCTCCTTCGCGACTTAGACGCACCCTCATTGAGGTGTTGTGATGCAAGGCTTGTATGGGAGCCAATATATCTTCCGGACAGTTCCAGTGTCTCAATTTCGTCCAAAGGCGGTGTCTCTCAATGCGGTCGAAGGCTTGCGTGAAATCGACGAACACGAAGAATAGACGTTGACCAAGTTGTAGGGCTTTACTTTTCAGTATACTGAATATTAGTATGTTGCCTGCTGTCCCAGCGTTTTTTTAAAGCCTGATTGCAGAGGGTCATTGTAATTAGCTGACGTGGCCCAAATTTGAAATTTCCTTAAGAGTAAGGACCCATAGACTTTGCCTATACAGTCGAGTAGCGCTATCGGACGAAAGTTCAGAGGGTCCTTTATGTCTCCCTTTTTGTAAATGGGAATTATCGTTGCTGTGGTCCATGATTTGGGCACTGAACTCGACTCTGCACAGTGTCAAAAGATTTCACTGATCAGGGCAGCCCATTCTTTTGGGTGCACTTTTAGTTCAAAGTTGGTGATCCCGTCAGGTCCGGGTGCTCATGAGTTTTTTATTTTTTTGATGACTTCTAGGATGTCTTCTTTGTCTTCAAGATTGATCAATTTTGCATTATTGTGCTGGCGCTCCACTGTATTTTCAAGTGTGACGGATTTGAATACTTCAGCGAAATGTGTTTTCCAGGTGAGCTGAGAGATATTGTTTGTTATCAGGTTTTCCACTGGGGATTCTATTGCTCTCAGTAAGGACCAAAAATCTCTGGTGGAGTTCGTTATTAGCGCTTTGGTGATGTTTTCTGCATCCAACTGATATAGTTTGCTTCGATGGATTCGTACCCAGGCTTTGTACTCTGATTTCAGGACTTTGAGTCTGGCGTTGCCGTCCGCAGTTGGATGGCGTTTTTTTAAGGTCCTTGTGACTCTTCTGTACTCACGTCTTCTCATGACCAGATCTTTGTTGTAATTGTGTTTTTGACACTTGTGGTCTTCAAGGTTGCTTTTGGACGTGTGTATGTCACTAGCAGTGGTAATCAACTGCTTTGGTTTCTGCCTTCTGGGCGTCTCCTTTGTATCTGTGCGTTAGATCTTTGATCGCTGAAGCATTTAGTTTAAGCTGTGTTCCCTGGACATTGTTCTCGATATCCATGCCTGCTCGAAGATTCTGTGTACTTGGAATTAACCAGCAGGTCTCCAAGAGATTATGGTCACTGGCAGTTGTGCGTTGCACGTTGAAAGAGATGGTGGCGCTTAGCAGTGGTTTGGAGACAAATATGTAATCAATTGTCTCCCCCTAATCTGCTCGTTCCCAAGTGGATATTCTGTTTAATTGTGGAAAGGCAGCATCGAGATTATGCAGTTCACGAGATTGAGTTAGATCGAGCCATGCTCTGCCCCGCTGTTCAGCCGCTGAGGGCTGTTTTTTTTCTCGAGTTCTCATGTGGGGTTTGCAGACCACATTTAAATCGCCGCATATCATTAGGGAGGTCACCAACAACTTGCCCATTGTATCGTCAATTACATGTTCGCACATTGTGATGAATCTTTCTTCACTAATTGCGGCTGGGTTCCAGTATACATTGGCAATGACTATCATATTTTCTGTGTCTTTGGTGTTGTTTTTTTGTTTCCAAGTGACACTGACTGCCAGGATGGACAGGTTTGCGATCAGAGTAGGTCCAATGGAGAGTCCACATTCAGTGCGGCAGGCGATCATGAGCCCTGACATCGGGCGTCCCAGATGGCCCTTAGCTGCTGGGGCTAGTGCAATTTGGTATCCCTCTATGTTGGGGGGCTTGTTAGCCAAGTCTCCTGGAGACATATGATGTCATATTATCCAAGGTTGACATCTCCTGGTACAGTTAAATGCGAATGTCCTCTTGTGTTCCACGAGCAGACTTTAACTTTACGGTGAAGGTCTTCGTCTTGTGGCGTTGCTGTTGTGTTATTCTCTCTGTGGATGGATTGCTATTTTTTCCGGTGCATTGTGAGGGCTTTTGGTAGCCAGTCCCAGATTCATTGTTTATTACCTACCTGACGGGTCGAATCCAGTTGTGTGGAACTGTTTTGCACTATTTGTGAGACCGTCCTCGTTGCTACACTAGATTTGCTTTGTGATCTCTGTTCACTATCTCCTCTGTGGTTATGGGAGTGGCTCGTGTTTTTCGAGTTTTCCCCCTTCGTGGCTTCAACTTTTCTCTTTTGTCGTTCCTGTCTTGTGTTAGTGGATTCTGCGACCTTGTGGTGCTTTTTCTCTGCATACTGGTTTTCCTGCCCTTGTACAGAATTGCGCCGATTGTTGCTGTCATGGTCGTTTGTGCGTGATGTGTGGTTGTCATTGTTTGCGTGCATCCTATTATTCTCTCTTTTTGTGTGATTCTCTTGATGCGTTATCACTTCTAGTTTGAAGCCAAGACTATAGATTTTGTGTTTACTTTTGGAAATCTGCTTGTATATTGTGGAAGATCCAATGTACAGAAGTGTTGCCATTTTATACTTGTCATGCCAAGGTTCAACAATGAGTAGATCTTCTGTCTTTATGTCTTTTAGTTTAGCGATCTGGTGGAAGATCGACATGACTGCTCTTCTGTTTAGAGTAAGGTCGTCTTTGTTACTGGATCGTTGTTCCATTTTTAATGTCCACTTTGTCTCTGTGCACTTGTCGTTGGGTCTCTCATGAGCATCTGTTCTTGATCTGTACTAAACTTTCTTGATGACCCTGTCAGGTTCTTCTCTGGACCTTAGTTGAGCCTTTTCGGTCACTTCTTTGAACGTCGCCGAATTTCGTGTTTCTTTCCGGAGATGTTTGTCTTGCGTTTTGAGAAACAAGACATTTTACATCTATTTCACGAGGTTGTTTAGGGGTGTGGACTTGAGCCCTCTTATTTTTGGCTTGGAATATTTCGTTGGATAAACGATTACATCTTTCCTCTAGGGTTTCAAAATCTCGCTCGTGATGTGCCATGCTTTTTTTTTCTTTTGGTTTTGATGGTGTTTCACTATCAAATGAAGGTCTATGCGTCTTGTCTTTTAGGCTTGCTGTGGGTGTTAAGACTTGCGATGCATCATCATCTGAATAGACGCTGACATTCATTAGAATGTCGTCTTTTAGAAAGTCTGCTGCGGACTTAGGTGAGTCAGGTTCCAACTGCTCTCTGGAGCCTCAATGACAGTCTTGGAGTTTGTGTTTTTTTTGTCTACGACTAATACCACCGTAGGTGTATTGGATTTGACAGCTGTATTAGCTGTTGATTCGCTTTCAATTTCTGGACTTGTGGGATTCTGTCCAGGAATAGGTTTCATTTTATTGTCTATGGTTAGATCAATGAATGATGCCGTTTGCAATCCTGAGTCTTTGGTTGCTACTGTAGTGATCAGCTTGCTGTCATGTGTAGCTTGTTTTGCCATTTTTGTTGTGATTTTGTCTATTAGATGAGTCGCCAAGATGTCCAGTTTATTGTCGTTGGCGTTATGCTCTTCTTTTGCTGCAATATAGCCCTCCAGGTAAGTTAATTTGGTCAGGATAATTGCTAACATAGTTTGTTGATCCTTTGTGGTGTCGTTAAGCATCTCGTAAAGTCTACAGAACGGGGCAAGGGCTATTGTGATTGCAGACATTATGCTCAGCAGGTCTGATTTTTTATTTGGCTCGCTAGATCTTCGTCTAGGCGTTTGGGACTAGTTAGTGGAACTGTGTGGTTTGTGGACTGAACTATGACCGGGTAACTCTAAAGAGTTTCTCCTTTTGTCGAAGGTCCTTGCCAGTTCTTTTTCTTCACCCCATCGTGGTCTTCCAACGAGTGATTTTGTGATGGTAGAGGCTTTCTCTACAAGTGGCTCTTCTTCGAGCAGTGGTGTTATGATTGTCAGCCCACTTTGGATATCTTCATCAGGGCAAGCTCCTGCATTTTGTTGCTTCTCATATGGCTGCAAGGATCTGCCGCGGAGTGGGAAGGCTGAGTCTTCGTTTTCAGTCACTGGCCAAGGCTTCTCCATGGCTACTTTCAAACCTGGTGTGGCTTCCGTTGGTTCAAGCCACGTCTCATTTATGCTTTCCTTGTTACAAGCGGTATTGCTGTCAGTTTTGCCATCTGACACTATTTTTGCAGGGATCTGTTATGGAGTAACTGGGCGGATTTCTTGATCAGTTTCACTGTTGTGCCTAAGAGACAAGTTTATCCCTGGCCGCACTTCTGTCGAGGCCGCACATAATGCGATCAATCAGGGGGTTTGCGGTGTCACCAGAGGATCTTCGATTGCAATTTTTCCATCATCAATTTTGCGATGCTTGGGCCAAGGGAAGTTTTCCTTTACCGGAGCAAGCATTTCAGCGTCGGACAGTTCTCTGTAATCTTTATTTTTTGTTGACATTTGAGCTTTAAAAAAGTCAGTTAATATCCGCATTGTGGTTGGTTTTGCACTGGCTCCGTCACTGATGGTGGCAATTGCTCTGCCTTTTTTATTCTGCAGTTGCAGATTTTTTCTCTGGGTCTCTTTTTGGAGTTGTGAGTTGGAGTTGTCTCTGTCACAGGCAGCTCTATGAGTGACAGATCTAGTGTAATGACATTATTCGGTTCTGTCGAGCTGTCTGCTGGGGCGTGTATTTGTGCAGATGTTGTTAGCACAGAGCTATGCTCCGCCCGCTCCCTTTCTGTAGCAGGCACAGTGCAGACCTCGGCCGCAGCCGCACGCTCGTGGGCATGCTCAACCCCCACCTCGAGTCTCTTGTCCACACTGTGCTCGGAGCCCGAGGGTGATGGCAGGGGCAATGAGGTGCCCACCACTGGGCTTCTGCCCAGGCCCTGTGGCGAGACCCCTGCGGTCCACTCGCCGACCAGCTCGGCATCCGCTGCAATGGCGCACTCCGCCGTCCCTCCAGAAGGCGTGAGCGAAGCGGTCGCAGAGACATTTGGCCGCGGCAGTATGGTCTCTGCACTAGAATCTCGGCTATATGGTCACACGGGCGTACCGCTCACGTCCAGCCTCTCCCGGTCCCCAAGACTTCTAGGTAGGTGGGGAGGACATGTGTGAGGGCATGTGTTTGCAGTTGTAGTGAGAGTTGAGTCTAAAGTCTTTTGCGTGCCACTCAGCTGGTTATGTTGTTGTGCAGATTTGGTGATAACTTGGAGCCTCTGCGAACTTTGAATAAATGCTCCCTTTTCACTTGGATGATTGGTGTGGGGTTTACCTCCGTCAAGTCTTGGGCGTGAGCATCTAAGGTAAGGCCCGTCCTCTTCCTCGGGCCCCAAGGTGGCTGACACAGTTCTTGTATGTTTAGTCGACATTGACTTTGGGACGTGCTAATTTACCGGTACTGGTGGGTGCGCAGTTGTTGTAATTGGAAATGTAGTGTGTTTGCAGATGTGTGTGTTGTCAGAGACACACACATTCAGGTTCCACTCACACCACTTACCGTGGTTGCTAGTATATCGTCTGTGGAAGGTTTGCGCATTGTACTGCAGATGTTATTTGATGGTCGCCTCCGTCCTCCGACAGACCATGACAGACCACTTGTCACCCACTTTCTGCGCACGCTCCGCGCTGTAAATGCTCAGATATAGTCTCTGAAGAACTCTGTGAGTCAGAGTCTCTGCCTCCTCAGCAATGGAAGTGGTAAGCAGACTGTCCCACGACTCCACAACAGACCACTTGTCGCCCACTTTCCGCTTTTTATCCAATCCTCCAGCATTGACTTAAATCTCCCACTGGATCAAGCAACATTTGGTTCACATTTGATAGTTGCTTCAACTCTTTTCCAACAATCCTTGGTGAGATTGCATGACATTAGTTTGGTGACAAAAGTGCCTTCATCTTTAATTAAAATAAATCTGTGCATGTTTGTGTCATGTGGACACCACTAGAAATAAAAGTCAAAGCAATTTAAACAACTCAAAATCTCACTGAAACGTACTAATGAATGATGATGTGAGACTGGTGGAATTGTGTATGCATCCTATGCAACTCGATGTAATTGATGAGAGGTCATACAGAGGTCATACAACAAAGAGATGGATGCAAATTAAAAATCTTTTTGTCTTTCATTTAATGGGGGAGCAATCTGCAACTTCTCCTCATTCCTAGAATAGAACACGCTCTGCAACAAGCAGAAACACAAAATCAAAAAGCATATTTAAATAAAGAGAAAAAGCAACATCAAATAAGTCTTCTCACATCGAGTTGTTAAAAAATAGACATTGACAAGGGCTTTTAAGACCGTTGACCAAAACATCCAATTTTAGAATGGTTATATACCAGGTAAGGAGAGTCCTGACACCTCTACAAAACATGAACTCCTAAAGACACAAGAAGAAGTCAGCAAGAACAAAAAAAAGAAACAGACATTGGTAGATTGTAAAAACATTGCTAATATGGAATATGTAAAGGATTGGAGAGATCTGACGATATTGCCATTCTTGACAGAAGCTCATACATATAAAAAAAAAGACTAAGGGCCTCATTATAAGTTGGGCGGTATCCCGGTGGTAAATACACCGGGATACCACCCAATGTTACAGGGGGTGGTAAATTCCCATTTCCATTGGGACATTTTGGGCACTATTACCAATTGCACAGGTTATTAGCATGGGCGGATGCGCCAGATTTACCTCCGGATCCTCCCAATTTATGATGAGGCCCTACATTTTTCTCTTCACATGAACCTGGCATTGTGGACATTTTGTATCTGTCCTGTGTGGATACGTGTATTATAAGTCCAAGATCTTAGACAGATAGAGTTTGTTGAAAATGATTGTCTTGTTTTTGTGACAATGCACTTGAATTCTAGGCTTATTTATAATTTAATTTTGAATGAGACTAAAGCATTTCTGTCACTAGGATTTGATAGGTTTCCTTATTGTGAAAGATCTGTGTCATGTTTATGTTGAAACACATTTTTGAAACTAGCCAAAATGTGCAATGCAGCACATAAACCTGATGAAGAGGGTATTAGGACACCCACCCATCAAAGGAGACCAGGGGGATCCGCACGTCGGGTCTGGTCCTGGAGGCTCTACCGCCATTATTGTTGGTGGGGTCCACGCTCCTTGGCATCTTCCTTTGCTGGGGGCAATGGTTGTTGGATCGCGCATGCGCGCTTTGCCGCGTTCGCTCCTCCGCGCATGCGCCTTGGGCGGCGGAGCTTCAGCTTGTGTGTCAAGTCTGGTTTTCGCGCTGGCTTGCCAGCACAGATTGGTGGAGGCGTGTTGCGTTCCATGCCTCGGTTTCCCGATGGCTTCCTTAATTAGCGGTCGTATCAGGAATTAGTCGCGTCTCAGCACGGCTTGGTTCCTGACCCTCCATTTCGCTCCTGGCATTGTTTGCTGCCTGCTGTTCTTGGTTCCTCTTTCCTTGCTCCTTGGTCCTTGGGCCCCCTGGGGTCTTGGGTCCCTGGTTCCTTGGAACCCCCTTCTTGGTTTTCTTTCTTCCCTGCTCTGGGTTCCCATCTCTCATTCCCCTGGCTCTCGGTTCCCTTGTTCTTTGGTGCCTTCCCACGCAGGCTAGGTCTCTCCCTCCTTTTCTCCTGGTTTCCAGGCTCTTCTCCCTGCCCTGGTTTATGTCATTGTCCCAGATAGGAGACCCTCTGCCTGAGCTTGCCTGCTTCCTGCCTCCAGCTTGGGTACTTGCTCTTCGTTGATTCCTACATTTTTTCCATGCCTCAGCACAAAGCTACATTCATCAACCAGCTCTGCACAGCAGTTGGAGACAGCCTTCCCTGTCAGTGCTTGCACTGTTCTAGCGCCACGTTAAAACACAGGGAAGTGCCCATTTGTGGCGTCAGAAGCTGGTTCCCCTTCAACCCTGTGCAATAACGGCGGAAGTGGGGCTGATTCTCTGTGCTACCCCTCATCGTGCCATCATCGTGCCATCAACCTACTGGACAGACTGGCTTTGCCGCAACGCGCTTCCCTGGGAAGTTCAGGTACACAGCATCCCCGGGACGCACATCTTAACAGAGGATAGCAAAGGACAAATTGTGATGTACAATATACTTAAAGGGTTTGAGTCGAGGTCTATTATGAAATAATGCTCTTGTATTGTTCATTCAAAAGATGGAGTTGATTGGTCCTGGCTACCAGACTAATTATCAACTAAGGAAGGGGTATTTCAATTACTCACAATCTTTAACAAAAATGGTATAAGAATTATTGAATGGTACTCTAGAGTTACTCTAGCTTCACAAATTCATACCCAGAATGTCCTACTCGTCGAAACTTTAATTGTTTTATATTATAAGAAGTATGGTTAAGAGATATGCTCTATTTAGATGGGTATACTATCTTCCTAAAAAAAGCAGTTAAAGGCCCCAAAAGCCAACCTTCTGTTGGCTTACTAATTGGAATAGACAATTCATTAAGTTTGTCCTTACTAGAATGGCGCTTTGTCTCTGACTCTGCCAGGGATGTGAGTATTAGATGGGGAAACTGTCCCATTTTGCTGATCAACATGTATTGTAACCTGAGAAGAACCAATAAAGATCTAGTATTTACTTCCTTGGAAGATTTATTTTCAGAATGATATTATGTAACAGTATCTGATTTGATTATTGTGGCGGGTGACTTAAATTGTTGGTTTCCCAACATGCCTTCATTGGATAAAAGGGTAACTTGATTTATAAAGGCCAAAATTTGGACCAGAGGGGCCTTCACTGTGGTGAGTTAATGTATTACGTGCAGTTCCAAAATGTAAATGGTAATGTTCAAGGTGACTTACCTAATCACCTTAAATGGTGAAGTCAATGGAGTACTTTGATGATTGATTACAAATGTATCTCCCCTACAATCATGTCAAAAGCGGCTTCTGTACATATGAAATAGACTACACTAAGTGATCACACATGCTTGTTGTTACATTTAGAACTACCTGCAGACATGCGATGAGCATCTCTGGAAGTAAATAACCCAGGCAATCAAATTGAGTGGTCTGACCCTGCTGTGAAAAAAAATGCAACAAAGCCTTGCACCAACCTTTATATGATGACGCTGGTTTTGCAGAATTTTTCAAGTTCCCTATATCTGAATTAAGGAAGGTGATCAATCAAATAATGAAGATGTGAATCAAATGATTGAAAGCCTAATGAAATGGGATTTATTAGATTGCATTCCATTGACTTGAAAGTATTACTAAAGATGAGTGAATGTTGTAGGAGTGTTAGGAATCTAAGGATTTATTGGAATACATTGGGGAATTTTATATGTTAAGGGTAGTAGCAATTAAGACAAAATTGCACAAATTTGCTAAAGTCTCACAAATGAGTACTACATCTAAGTGATCGTGAATACATGATGGGAAACTGATATGCTAAAAAGTCACAACATTTTTGGAAGTGCCTCAAGAATGTAGGGAGAAATCAAACATTTTTCAAACTAAACTGATTTCAGAACCTTCTTCGGTGGTCTACTTCTCTGGTAAGTTTGGTTGTGTATTTGACACTAAAGACAATTTTGATTTCAAAGGTCTACATGTATGGTAGCAGTCATTTACTAAAGAGGACATAGAAAGGAAAATGTTGAAATCTAAATGCTGTAGAGCATAGGAGCCAGATGGTCTATCCAACTTTGTATTAAAATTGGAAGCTTCTCCGTGGATGGAAAATGTATTCTGCTTGTTTGCTGAAATTGTTTCTAGGTGCATTCTTCTGGTCATGTAGCATAAAAGTTAATCGCTCTATATACAAAAAATGGGCTCATACTAACCCTGATAATTACAGCTCAATCGCTCTTTTGGACAATACAAGCAAGATATTTCTATCTCTATTATTGCCTGAGATTCAACAATGGGCAATAGACTCTGGACGCTTGTCCGTGTTTTAAACTGGATTCAGGATAATTGACAAATCTTTGGATGGTTTAATGGTCAACTTCCTACAGGCTCGGGATTGGAAAAAGTTTCATGCTTCGCTTTATGTGGTCTGTGTAGAATTAACATCAGCTTTTGATTGTGTCGATAGGCAAAGGCTCTGGAACAACCTTCTTTGGAAATGGAAATCAAAGAAGGGCTTCTCAAAATGATAATAGAGCTGCATATATCTACAACCATAAATATGTGAATTCATGCTTGGGGATATATTCCATAGAGATTAATACATTCATAGGTTCATGGCATGGATGTGTCCTGGAATATTGCCTCTTCAATTTGTATATTTTAGAACTATTTGAGGAAGTTGGGAAAAGAAGAGCTTTTCATCCGAAAAACAGGGTTTTCACTTTTGTTGATGATTGCATGCTTTTCTCAAACCCTCAGATATGAGTCCGACATTCCTTATCTGGTCTGGGGTTACACTTCAACAAAAGGAAATGACAGAATCAGTGATTATGGCATTTTAGAATAACAGGAAAGCCCCAATGCATACTTGTAACTTGTATGGTAATTGTTTAGCTATAACAACTCACCAAATGTATATTAGATTTCTACTTTATGATATTTTAAGGAACAAATATATATTCCTTAGATTGAAAATGAAGCATGCCCCGTTGATGGCTCAAATGAAAAAATCTAAACAAAACATTGTAATGTTTCGATTTTCCCTTTGATTATGTTTATTCCAGCAATAATATATGGTTTGGAAGTTCTACATAACCCTGCCTAGAATAAACTGGATGTTAATAAGGGTAGTCTTAGGAAGAACTTTCTAAGCTTAGCTGCATCTTTGCCTATGGAATTTGTTTGGCTTAGACTGGGTCTACAGTCAATAACTACATTAATCCTTTGTAAAACAATTGATGCTTAATCTTCATATATTAACCCCACAAAGTTCTTGTTATATGAAGATCTCCATACAATTTTTGTCAAGGGTACAGCTCTGTCTAAATCTGATGGTTTACTTGATAAAATAGGTTGAGATTATTCAATCTTACCAGAATAAACAGATAAAGTGAAGGCAAAGTTAAGATATTTTGATTGCTGTCATCGGGCAAATCAGATTGCAAAATATGCCTTTTGTAGTGAATATGTAAATATCAATAGAATATAATATCACCAAGATAAACGCACTTTTAAAAAACATGTTGTGTCTGAAAAATGTTTGTGACAGTTGAGTCACTGGGGCTCATTACAATTATTGCAGAATGGGTTTAACGGAGCCGGTAATGATGCCGGGGCCGTTAAACCCACTCCGCACCATTACGAGGTTCCCATTGCGCAACCCGTATCGGACGCCTGGTAAAACCAGGCATGCTTTCTGGGTCCCACGAGGGGAAGAAGGAGGTAACAATGGGCCAGTCGTAATCTGCCCGTTGTTACCTCCATCCCCATTCCCATTAAGCCCTATGACGGCTCAAATGGGAATGGGTAATGGTACCTAAAAGGAGGAATTACCGGGTCCTCCAATGTTGGAATGACCCGGTTATTCCTCATTGCAGTAAATGGGCCCGGTTTGGTGGAAGCCATGGAGCTAATAGCTAATAGCTCCATGGCTGCCACCAAACTCGTAATGAGGCCCACTGTGTTTAAACTGCTTATAACGGCAACAGGGGAAAGGCTTTCATGAAAGTGATGCTTTGTAGGCAGTAGTTACACAGAGAGTGTGAGTTCGGTTTTCAGCTGGGCATGCTTACAGCTGAGAAGATCTGTCAAAGACAGTAGTCCAGCCTCGAAGACAAGTGGCTGTGGTGACAGGTAGCACTGTCAAAGATTTCAAGTGTGTTAGGCCCAGTGATCTGTGTTTAGCGTTGACCCTAAGTAGAATACAGGTAATGGAGGGGAATCTTGTCACATCATATAGGGCATTACCATAAGCCATGCTGTCCCACCATTTTACCACGATAGTAAAATACCACCAAACTAGGTATAGCCCTCTGACAAAATCCCTAACATATTTAGGTGCTTTGGCCTGTGGGAAGGAATTTTAAAGCAGTTACTGGGCGTGGCAAGTGTGTTTAGCACAGCCATTTGGTGCACTTAAAAAGGGAACTAATTCTGTGAGGTGGTAGTGTGGCGCTGCACGCAGTGTCTTTATATCACAAATTGAAGCACATTTTTCTCAGCTTTTGAATTATCTGGAGGCAAATCTATTTGCCCATGGGGTTTGGTCATCAGAAAATGCTGTGTTGTGGTGAGATCGCATATGTGGGGAGGTGCAAAAAGAGTCATTGCATGACATTTTTGAAGAGGGCAGCATCGTACAGGTCTGCCTGTTAAGACTTTTCAGGTTTCAGACAAAAATGCAGAAAAAGATTGCATAATAAGATTGTGTGCGAAGCTTTGATTTCTCTTAAATCGTTCTTTAAGACTGCAGGAGAATGATTCCTAAGTAATTAGTAAATTACAGACTGGTTTGGAGGAGGCAAGTGAGCAAGTAAAGTGTTTAAAATTTGAATTAGAGTAATCTAACACAGGCATGCAATCTAAATGCAGTGAGTTGAACAAACAACTGTCTCAGAAAAAAACTCAGTTTGAGGAGAGAGAACAGGAACTGATGCAATTAAAAGGGTTCATAGACGCAATCAGTCAAGACAAGAATGACACCATTTTGCAAAAGAATAACATGAAAAGAGAAAACAAATGTCATGCTATAGAGCAGGACATGGGTAAAATGTTAGAAGAGAATGAAAAGAAGGACAGAGAGTTTAATCAGTGCCAAATGCAAATAAATGAAGTGCAAGCCGTGATTAATAAGATTAGCAATGAGAATTCTAACCTTTGTCAGGAAGCAGACTGACTTCATAAAAGGTGCAAAGATTTGGAACAGCAAATATTCTGTTTCAAATCTCAAGAAAAACCACAAGGCACTATGTTTAATGGAGTTGAGATTAGCCTTGCCCAAGGAAGCAATCTACCAATAGCTCTACCTGTGGCTAGATCTGTGTGTAGCCCGTTGGGGGGATTTGATTCACCCACCGGTAGTTATCATCAGTCCTACCCACCAGAGAAAAGAAATGAGAGGCCGAATAATGTACCCCAGAATGTGCCAAGTATTCCCATCAAAATAATGAAGTCCATCAAAACTTTGATTAAACCATTCAAAAACGGAGGCGATTGTTGTATAGAAGACCACTTAGAAACAGTGCATGATATATTTAAAGCTCTTCAGATACCTAGGGAACAGTATAGACAATACTTTCACCTAACATTTGATTCTGCAACTGCTAGTGTCATTAGAGGCCTTAACGAACAAGAAAACCCGTCATGGGTAGACTTTGAAAAAGAGGTTAGACATCATTTCTCACCTTACCAGTCAATACAAGACGCTAAGAAAGCAGTGTATACAATGACAGCAAAGCCAGATATGTCCCCTCGCAAGTTCTGCCAAGAATTAAAAAGAGCATTTTCCCATTTTGATGTGTCTTTTAGCCCTAATTCTGCAGAATCTAAGACTGCATACTTTTATGGTCTCCAAAAATACATTATATCACAGTTAATTCGCCAATTTGACTGAGAAAAAGCCTGAAAGTGGATTGTTGAACAGGGGACTAAACTGTACGAGGTAATCTATTGTCAAAGAGAGGAGTGATATAAAATGAGGGAAGTAAAATCGAAATCTAAAGATTTCAGACCAACAGTAGTGGAGATAAAATCTGCAAAAATGCCACTTGAATCAGCCCAAATTCAGGCAGGAAACAATATGACACATAATCAAAGGGGAACGTCACCGCAGAGGACACCACACCAAAACCCTGTATTTCAATCACATGACCTGCGCAAAAGTTAGTCCTAGATATTTGGTTGACTGACCTTGAGTAGGATACCAGTCCGATATGTCAGGCATAAATAACAATCAAAGTAAAAATCAAAGGAACAATGGCCCATACCAGCTCTGGGGGCGCAGAGCAGATTTGACCCTAAAACCATGGTATATGGCCAGTAAAACAGACCACGGTATGTGGATAGATTCATTGAAAATGGAAATCAGCATAGGGGCAGTTCCACCAAATGAAAGACACAACATGAATTATGTCCTGCAACATTATAATCAGTTACCACCACCAGTCGACCAGAGCCAAAGAATGGTCACAAAACGTTCTCCACTTCCTACGGCACATGGATTCAGAAATGACCCAAATAGAAATCAATCTCCTGACAGATACCAAAATAGTCCCAATCACTGTGAATCTAACCAATATCGGCCTAAGCCGCAAAGAGAGGAATCAAGCGACATGGACAGATTTCAATGCCTTGAGGCCCGAGTTAAAATGTTGTCTGAGCAAATAGGAAAACTGTGCAGTCCAAAGACAGCAGCCAAGTGAAGGTGTGGAATGTCATAGGAGTGATCTTGTGCGTTCTGACAACAAGTGACTATGTAATAGCACCTGCAATGATAAAAACACAGAATCCCATGAACCAGTTTTGTGTAACAGTCCGGAATTGCTTGCTGATCAAATAATGAAAATACCCACCAGTGAAAGTGAAACAAGTGGTGCTCAATTTAGAGTTGAACCAGACTATTGAAGTGTGTTCGGATAAAGAACAAAAAGAGGAAAATAAATAAGAAAAATCTAAAGAACAAACAGATTTAAAAAGAACGTTTTGTGTGAAGATAAAACATCTGATGAAGAGGTAGAGGTAGCTGTTAAAATATTCTTCCTTGATAGTCAGAACACTAATGAAGCACAGACAGGAAAAGTGGGTGCTCAAAGGGAGGGTACAGCCCAAGTCACGTGAGGACTATTTTAAGCCACACATATTCCAAGAGACCGAAAAGACAGATGCCATACCAGATGCAAATAGGTGTTTTGAGCCAGAAAATGACAGGCTACCAGGTGACCTTTCTGAAAATGTTCAGTCAAAAAACTGCAGTGTAAACACTGATGGTCTCAGAGGGGTGGACAATGTCTACACTCCAAATGAGTTCTGAGCATGGGAAAACAGACAAAGGTGCCCAAAATGAAATGGACAAAAAGGAGGGAAAAATGTAATTTCACTTGGCCACGTGTTTGGCAAAAAATGAAAAGGGACAGAGAAAGGTGAGTCCTGAAATCAGCAAAAATTCACACTTGTGTGTGCAAGAAGAAGTTGAGGACAAGTATTATGCTTCTATCTCTGTGTAAGAGAAATGCAATGCATTTGCAATGATTGACAGAGGGGCACAGGCCACGATCATGTCCAAAGAGTTGGTAAACAGTATCAATGAAGGAAGATCCCCACACAATCATATCAAAGGGAGACAAAATGAAGGCCATGTGCACAATTTTAATGATGAGGAGATACCAATTGAAGGTGTGTAAGAGGATTCAATTCAGCACTACAGCTAAGTCAATGCCTAGTCTGGGATACTGAATGGAAACCCTTATTGATATATCTTTATGTCCAGTTCGTGAGTTCTGGATGACTACCCCTATATAACACCCCTCTCTTAGAATCCCCCTGACCCCACTGAGCCAAGAAGTAGTTCTGTTTTGCAAGTTTAAAAGGTTTATTTGAGAATTTAATTAAACAGTATATATATATCACACTTTCATAATGAATTAATAATTGAATATCACACTTAATCTGAGCAGTAATCAATAATGGATAGTCTGCCACTAGCACACTTCTTTATAATCAATGATGAGTGGGAATAGGATGGATAAGATAGCAACAATACTTTTTTGGTTTCAAATAGATGCAATGTGGAATGAAAATGCAGTACAGAAAATATCTTGATAGGATTTCAGCAAAAGACAATGTAATCACTTTCTTGGACAATTCACCCCCCCCTTTATGCAATGTAAGGAGATGAAGATGAAAAGAGGAGCACACAGTTCTTAGGAATGCAATCAAATAGAATTCAGTTCAATTCCCCCCCAGCAGCTTATACAACAGATAGGAGTTTTGAAACACAGGCAAAATGCTTTGAATATGGTGACAATGCAGTGAGAAATATGCTGAAAATGCTTTTAATTCCCTTCAGGAGGTTCAGGGGGAGTGGTATCTAGTTAATATTAGTTCAGGCTCACTCTAGCAATGATTCAGGGATGGTTCTTAAGAGGCAAACGAAATTTAGCAGTTCAGGCAAAAGCAGCTATCTTTTTACAAGTAAAGAAATCGGGCCCAATCGCAAATCGTGGCAAAATCTGTGAATGCGTGAATCGTGATTGCGGAAAAAGTATAAGGAAGTCGGTTCTAGGCTTGTTGGAAAGGTAAGATTCTAAGATTTCAGAGGAAAGTTGAACCAAGTTCCTAGCCCAAACGGTTACGGAGTTATGAACGATTTTGTGAAGGTTGTTTTTCGGATTTGAAATTTTAAAAGTTCAAAGCGACAGGTTACAGCTTGCAGCTAGAAAATGACAGGTGACAGCTTTGCAGCTGCAGAATTGACAAATGACAGTGGTGCAGCTTTACAAAATAACAAGTGACAACTTCTAGGAGGCAGTTCTGGTTAGATTAAAATAGTTTGGATTAGATTATTTTAACTAAGAGATTAGTTCTGCACAGTTCTGCTAGGTACTCACAATATATTTTTGAAATAGGCCTCGCCACGGATCTGGTCAGGTTTTGGACTGGACTCCGGTTCTGGTCTCGGCACTTCACAGTGATCTGGGTCAGCTCTGCTCTGCTGGTCTAGCCTCTCTGGATTCTGGATACTGCTCTGCTTTCTGGGTACTGCTACAGGTTCTGGTGATTGATGGATTTGAAGTCTGGATCTCTGGATGTGAAGTCGTCGGTCAGCATGCTCCGCAGCAAATGGAATTGAATGTCTCTACCTGTCCCAGCAGTCTCTTTTTATGTGTTTTGAAAGTGGGTGGAGAGTTCTGATAGGTTGGAGAATTCTTTGCGTTCTCACTGGAGAGCAGGATTGTGTGTCAGAATGATGTCATTTAATGGCTTGCAGAAAGGACACTCCCCTGTCAAATTACACACAAATCTATATTTGACCTAAAGACATATTTCATAGATACACAGTGGTTTGAAATTACATGCACCCATCACGTATCACATGAGGTATACTCTGTTCAAACTCTGATGTTTCTAAGAGCTCGCATTCAGAACTGGCAACATTTTGCGTTTTTTAACTGGTTTTGCAATATTGGGTTTTCATTAAAAATTATACACAGTGTTTCTGTAAAATATATATTTGCTTTCAATTCAGTTCTCAGAGTGTTGGCGTCTGCCTCCAAGACTTGGGTGGGTCAGTGATCACATGTGTCTCCTGGCCGGCAGGTCTTTGTTGACAGGAAACAGTCAAAATCAACATATTCTATTCAAGTGCAAGAGTCTATTGTGTGGTCTCCAGGAGGCTCCCAGCTAGTCTGCCTTCTATCAATCAAGAGGTCACGTGAGATTCTAACTCCAGGTGTGAATCTCTGGAGGTGAGAGGTTTCCCAGCCTTTGGCCTGTTAATTAAATCAGATTGTCTTCTGGGAACAGCATGTGGTTAAGATTTTAATTAACTCCCAGCCTTTGATGTAAAGGCCTCTCCTGCAACTCCTGACATGCAGTTTCCCTGTCAGAGTTTAGACCGCTAGCGCCGCCCTCAGTCAAAAGCGGGTACTGCATGCAATTTTTTTGGATCAGTCTTGAATTCAAGCATTTCAAACAAGAGATATTACATGGAAGTATATTGTCCAGGTTCAACAAATGGCATTGGTATAGTTCTGCAGTAAAATAATTTTGTGCCCATAAATTAACCATGTTTGACCTGAAGAAAACGAATTCCCACCAGTTATGGGTTGCTTTTGGCAATCAGCATTGCCCCTTTTACAATGGTTTTAGGCTCTGTGCCCTTCTTTGCTCACAACATAGGCAAAAATGGATGGCACCTTGGGTGACCACCTTGGTGTGCGCAACTGCGTGGTTCTCCTAGATCCTGGCGTGGATGTGGGTGGCGACAGCTCAACCCCACATCTACCCTGTCTATTGATTTATTTTTATTCCGGGATAGGATAATGGGCAGCGACGGCTTAATCCCCATGTCTATCCAGTCTATTGATTCAGCATGGGTCAAAACCCTGCACAGGTGTCGCTGAGGTTGACATGAAGATAGGGAAACACAGGATGAGACAGGAAGTATTGATCACATCTCTCAGTGAAATACCTTTCCTCATGGGGACAAATTGCCAGAAAAGGTTGTCGCCCCTCATTGATGGGTTAAATCGGGTCTTATGGTCCCTAGCCAAAAATCCTTTGAGGCCTAGGAAAGTGGAGTCACAAAACAACAGTGTAAAAGAATGCCATACAGTGGCTAAGTTAGATGATGCAGTGGAAGTGTATCTTCAGAATAGCTGTGTGCCTAGTGTCATTGTCATTATAATATGTCAGGGTGAAATGCCAGGTGGAGAAGAGAAGCAGTCTCCAGAGATTTATTCGGACCCCAAGAAAAAATGGCAAACAGAAATAGATCAGAACACATTACATTTTTATTTAAAATAAGAAAATGAAAGCCACCTGTCACTCCAGAGATGAACACAGAAAAACACATTTCAACCCTTTCTGAAATATGCATGGGAGATGGGCAGCCATGGATTCCTATCTATGTAAATTGTCATTCTGAAATGATAGAAGCCACTTTAGCACTGGCGCAGGAAAGAAGTTTCATTAATGTGAAAATACCTTGGCAGATAATTCACAGGGAGTAGATCCCAAAATTCAGAATAAAAAACCAATGCATTTTTAGGTTGGATGATCCGGACTCAGGGAATAGAATCTTAGGAAGATGCATGTTAAAAAACATCATTGGTCCTAAAACTATCTGTCACAACGTGTGGGAAGTGAGTGGAGCACAGTACAACTCTTATTTGGGAAATGACATTATGCACAGAATGTGTATGGTGCTAGTCTTCCTTAATCACAAAGTCTGGTCCAGATTGGGGGTCCTGCACCTGAATTTTAAGACAAAAGACAAGCGTGTCATTGTGCACAGATGGTACCTTATGCGATTGAATTACAGGTGAAAAAGGATGTTACCATTCCTGCATTTACCAGGCAAGGTACAATAATGAAAAAACACAGAAAGGGACAACAGATGAAGGATTCCGATGCATTTCTGTCCCTTAATGAATCCATGAGGCAGCAAGAGCTAGAATGTGAATATACACCACTGGTAGAGATTGGGGATGGACCCATTAAGATACTGGTGGACAACAAGGGGTGCAAGCATTACAAAAATCTCACTATAATGCACTATACTGCAGATTTCCATAATGCAGTGATTGGGAATATCCCTAATAGATAGATATGTGAATGTGCAGGGTGAGTTGCCAGAGTCTTTGGATTCTCAACCTAAAAGAATATTTAAAATTCAGTCTGTGTATCCTTATTATTCAAGTAAGACAGTGTGCTGTCACCAAGATAATTGCATTCTATTTGATGTAAAGGAAAATAAAACAGAAAAGCAGCATATTGAAATGGAAGTCAATATTCCAAAATGTTTAAATATGTCGACTCTCCAAAGAGATACAGCCACACGGTCAGAGCAGAGTACAGAGGTTCCTCCATTAGAGTATTTCCCAGAATTTTCAAAAATGGTAGAAGAGCAGGTTCAGGCTGTAGATGCATACACCAACGAAGAAGAAAAAGATCAGTTGAGACAAATATTTATGGAGTTTACAGAGTTTTTTGCCAAAGACGCTTATGATTACGGCCTAACCGATCAGCATGTTGCCACATTGGACATGGTAGGGAACCAGTATTTGTGCATCAATATCGGTTGCCAGTAGCATGTTTAGAATCATTGGCTGAGATAATTTAAAATTTAGAATCCAGAGAAATCATTAGGCCCATTCATAGCACATCAAATACTCCCATTTTGGGTGTGTTAAAACCTAATGGCAAATGGCGTTTGTCTGCAGATCTACGAGAGTTAAACAAGAGAGTACATGTTTCCAGGATCAAGGTATCATACAGGTCCATGGGTCAAAGGTGTTTACCACATTAGATCTTACAGCTGGTTATTGGTGTGTGCCACTGGCTGCAGACGTTCAAAACTTGTTTGCATTTTCGTTTGACAAATCCAATATGCATGGTCCGGAAAACCTTTTGGTTATGTCAATAGTGGGAGTGAATTCGGAATATTTTTGAGGAAGGCGCTCCCAGTTGCAGCAGAGAGGGGGACAACAGTTTATGTAGATGATGTGCTAATTGAAAATGATATCTGAAAAGTCATTTTGATGAGATTAGACATGTGCTTGGCCAGTTCCAGAAGGCGGTAGCAAAAGTATCTTTGCAGAAAGCACAATGGTGTAAAAAGAAAGTGTACTTCTTAGGTCATGAGGTGACTGAGAATGGGTTGAATCCACAAAAGAAAAAGGTGGAGGCGAAACAGAAGTTGAAAGATCCCACTAATTTGAAAGGATTAAAATCTTACATGGGATGACAAGCTATAACAGGAAATGTATTTAGAATTACGCAGAGATTACCAAACCTTTAACCAGATTATTAAAGCAGGGTGTACACTGGAAGTGGGAAAAGGAGCAGTGTAAAGCGGTGGCTAGGCTGAAAGAATGCCTTATGAAGGCGCAATGTTTGGCATATCCTATAAAGAACCAGGATTTCTTTGTAGAAATAGGGGTCACTGATCAGTGTATGTCAGCAGTGTTATCTGAAATTCATGATTTAAATAACAAAACTATTACTTATGCGAGCAAGGCGCTATCTCAGGTTGAAACTAAATTCAGTGGATGTGAAAAAGCACTCCTAACCATTGTTTGGGCATTGCAACATTTCCGTCCCATCTTTCAAGGGGAAAGAGTAATTATTGAAACAAATTGCCAACCCCTATAGTTTCTGCAAAGTAAAAGAATTAGGTCAGGTAATTTGGCACAGTCCAGAATTACTTCTTGGACATTGGCATTCCAGGGGTTGCTGTGGAAGTAAAATATGGACAAAATAAGAAGAGCCCAGTCACTCAAGGGCTGGCGGATCTGCATGATTGCGTGGCTGAATGTACACCCGATGGAACAGAAATAGAATTAAATTTGAATGAATTTGAACAATCTCCCCACAAAGAATCCAATGAGGATCTTTATAGGGAGTTTTCAAAGTGTATGTAGATGGTTGCGCATATCATGTTGAAAATAATGTAGAAAAAGAGCAGGAATAGGAAATATCTGGTTTAAATGTGACAACATCCCAAGAGTGAGCATGAGGATTGGACCTAGGAGTAGTCAAATAGCAGAGTTAGCTGCTATTTACAAGGAAATTGCTACTGCAGTTGAAAATAAACTAAAAGAGATAGTTTTAGTGACTGATTCTGATTATGCATGAAATAGTTTTGGGGAATATTTACCTGGCTGGAAGGTAAAAGGTATGCTCACATATAACAATAAACCTCTTAATCATAGGAAGATGATTCAAGCCATAGACAAACATGTGTCAGAAAATGATCTAATAATATATTGGAGACAAATCTGAGGCCATTAAAGACGCCAGGTGAGGACAAGGAGGGGAATGACAAAGCAGATCAGTTAGCCAAAATTGGAGCTGTAATGGGAGAGTTTTTCCCAGTGAACACCTACTTGGTGAAATACAGGTAGATGCGATCACACGCTCCAAATCTCCAAAAGAAGTCAAACAGCCTACAGTGCAATGGAGTTATGATACCCCAGATCAGGACCTGATTGATGCGCAAAAAGAAGACCCAATTTTAGGCATATTTTATAATCACCTGGTAGATACAGAACAAAATCCTCTGATGGAAAATGATTGTAAAGGGAAAGAAGAATTGAGAGTACTGCTGAAGAACAAAAAGAGAATTAGGCTACAAGATGGATTGATTATTAGAAAATCTGTAACAGGTCAAATCCAATGGGTGGTGCCCATGTCATTTCGGGGACTGCTGTTATATCATGCACATGGTGTAATAACTGCAGGACACAGGGGTTCACAAAAAACTTTGGAAATTTTAAAAGATTATGCCTATTGCCCACATATGTTCCAGGATGTTGAACTATACACCAGAGGGTGTCTTGTATGTGCACAATTTCAGCCTGCTTCACCTATGCATAGAACACCATTAATGAAAATAGGTTTGACCCTTCCCTGGTCTGATTTGCAAATCGACTAGGTTTGGCCTGTAAGAAGGTTAGCCAGGGGAAATAAATATTTATTAACGGTGGTTTGTTTAATTTCCAAGTGGGTGGAATGCATTCCGGCACCAGATTGCACTGCACAAACAGCAGCCATGCTATTGGTAAATCATATTTTTTCAAGATTTGGGTTACCCCAAAGGATAGAGTCAGACCGCGGAAGACATTTCACTAGTGCATTGATGACCAAAGTTTGGCAAATATTGGGTGTAAAAGGAAACTGCACATTTCATATTGGCCTTCTTCTTCAGGTGGGGTGGAAAGAAACAATAGATCCATTGTTGACATATTAAATACATTTGTAGCTGAGGCCAGTTCTAGTTGGGATCTTCGGCTGCCCTTAGTATTGATGGCCATTAGACCGACCCCTGCTAAATCAACAAATCTCAGTCCTCATGAAAAATTGACAGGGAGAAAAACGGTGTTGCCACAACATTTATTGTACAGGACGCATGAGCAAACACTGATAGATGCCTCCACAATCCATGAATATGTGGAAGAGTTGAGGAAGTACTTAAAACATGCATTTGCATTTGTGCAGCGGAATTTAAAGAGGGCTGCTGATAGTGTGAAAACATATTATGATAGGAAGACTTCTATAAGGGAATACAAGGTCGGAGATCAAGTCTACAGATTCAATTTTGGGAAAAGTAAGCATAACAACTCTAAGCTTCTTGCAGCATGGCACCGGTTTAGAATAATAGACAAGGTGTCCCATGTGGTATACAGGATAGTTAAAAAGGTGGGTGAAATGACAGTTGAACAGTATGCCCATGTAAATCAAATCAAGCATTTCCACCCGAAGCATGAGGTGAGAAAGCTTGAACAAGTTGAGGCTAGTTGGGGAAAATAATGTATGAAGTGAGAATTGGACTAACCGGAGAGTGTAAATGGGAAATGATAAGGGTTCTGATAGAAAGAAATATGATCTGTTATTATACATTTCTGAAATTGTTTTAGTTGTATGATGTGGGATGTATGTTTTGAATTATGTAATAATACATTTATTTTCAGGTGTTCCAGGGAGGCAAATCAGTATCCATGGAGCCACCATATTACTAATGACAGCAGAAGAGGGATATAAAATGTGCTGTGCTAGGTACTTTATTTGTTTTGTTTCTTTTTACTTTTACTCTGGCAGAGCCGGATCCTTGGAACGTTGGACCCCTGGAGGATGTCACAGGATTGGAGGCCCCGGGAAAGCCACCGGACCGAGAGAAGGGGGTGAAGATAAGGAACCTTAGATGCCATAAAGATGACGCTTGTGGAGGAGATTCCATGGAGTGCCGGACTAGAGGACTTCTAATGATGACAGCGTTGTGGCTCGGACATTCCACAGATGTAATCCAGTATATTTGGGGTACCAAGAATTGAAAAGACATAGGGACTCATAACGACTTTGGAGGTAGCCATGGAGGTATTAGTGCATGGCTGCCTCCAAAATCATGTCCGGGTCCGTTCTGGTGGAGAGGGGACTTACCGGGACATTCCGCCCTAGGAGGACCCGGTAAGTCCCCATTCCAAATGCCATTCCCCATTCCCATTTGAGCCCCCATAGGGCTCAATGGGAAGGCGCTAATAACGGGCCAGTTAATCGCGGGCCAGTTATTAGCTCCAAGGTCCCTTAACAGGTCCCGTAATGGACATGTAGTCACACCACACGTCCTTTACCGTTCCTGCTAAGGGACCTCGGAATTGGGCGGTAAGGGATTACCGGCACTGGTCTCCTTACCAGTGCCCGGTATCCCTTACCGCCCACTTCAGAATGAGGCCCATAATCTTCACTATTATTTTTATTTTTCATTTATTGCATATGGAGCATATTGCTCTGCTGTTCTCCACCAAAATGGTGATCGGACCACTGATAAAATATCATGAGATCTGAAAATAAAACATTAAAAAAAATATATGCTATTTGTTGATGTATTGAAACATCATTGATGTATCTGTGGTAGGAAATGTTTTACGATCTATGAAGCTGAAGTATGTACATAATTAATGACGCCTGTGGTTTAATGTATATGGTGGGTGTTTGTTTGAAATATGGACATTTCAGTTGTGAGTACACACATTTTATTTATTCTTTTGAAAGTTGCTTTTTTCTCCTGCAGTGATGACCCAGGAGATCCCAGCAATAGAACAGCAGGGGTATATAAGATTAATGTATATGGAGGCAGTAAGTCAGACATTTAGATGAGGCAGTGAACAGTGGTAAGGGAATTCATGTGTGAAAGGTGCACATTACAGATGGAAATGCACATTCTTGTGGTAAGCACGTTTTAAAATGATCCACTTCAGGGTGAGCAGGTCATTTGTCCAGTTTGCACTATGTACATATTTACCAAAACTAACCAACTATCACTTTCCCATTAATTGATCATTTACCTTTAACAAAGCAGTGCAAAATGCTTCAGATGACATGTCAAAAGTAAGGTGCTTTTTGCAGTGGAGTTAAAATGTGCAGGCACAAGTTTGCTGGCTGTGATTTCATTGCACAAACGGTGAAGAAAAATATGCACTCTGGAGAAAGTCCTATTGTACCAGAGGAAATAATTATTACCAATCCATTCATAAAGCTATACTTCCAGAGAAACCAGATTGGGTGATGTCAGAGGCAGGTTTTTAGTGAGATTGACAGGGATAGCATATAAATTCAGGAGACAGAAGGGGTGTGGGCAGATGTTGTTCAGAGAAGAATGGGAGACATCCAGGCAGACGGGCAGTGGAGAGGAGCAAAGGTTCTTTCCAGGCAATAGCGGTTATTCTGTCATAGAGTTCGCATCTTTCCTGGGGGCTGGAGTTCAACTGTGTTTGCTGCCAAGCTGACACAGAGGGAGAATCTTCTGTGTACTAGGTGAGCATGCCAGTAAAACATGAGGGAATGAATGAATGCATTTTTCCTTAATCAGCCAGAAGTTTCAATGTGCATTTGCCGAATGTTAGATGCAAATATATTAATAGAAGGCACCAGAGTTGGGTTAGTGTGGCTTATCCCAAGTCTCACGGGCCAAGGTCGAGGGAAAATGGTTACAATTCATTATTATTGAATGGTATTTATTTCTGAAACTGTTTTTTTTCCTGTAACTGCTTTTTCACATTTGCACTACCGAATATTATCATGTAATGATTGCTGTGTACCAGTGGTAAGTTATCCACCAAGATAAACACATTTTGAAAAAACATTTTGTCTGAAACATTTATGTGAACAAGTATGGGGGTAAGACAACAACGGTGACGGTAACGCTAACGGCACCTTTGCTACCGTACCGCCATACTATGAGTTGTGCTCGTGGGTCTCGCTCTGCTCACCAGGTCCGACCTGCCGGGCAGTGCGGCACCCACGAGCTCCATGTGTGGATGCAGCGGCACCATTATGAACGGTGCTGGTGCATCCGAGCTCCCCAATCCCATTCAGCCCTATGGGGCCGAATGGGGATGGAGAGTCGCTTATTGCCGGCACCCGCGAATGGGCAATTACCGGGTTCGCCAACCTCAGCATGACCCGGTAATTGCCCATTCGCGGGTGCCGGTAAAATCACGGGTCCGGCGGCAGCCGTGCCTTTGTTACAGGCACGGCTACCGTCAGACCCGTATTAAGGCCCAATGTGTTTAAACTGCTTATAACGGCAACAGGGGAAAGGCTTTCATGAAAGTGATACTTTGTAGGCAGTCGTTAGACAGAGAGTGTGAGTGCAGTTTTCGGCTGAGCGTGCTTACAGCTCAGCAGATCTGTCAAAGACAGTAGTCCAGCCTTGGAGATAAGAGACTGTGGTGAAAGGTAGCACTGTCAAAGATTTCAAGTGTGTTAGGCCCAGTAATGTGTGTTTAGAGTTCACCCTAAATAGAATACAGGTAATGGAGGGGAATCTTCTCACATCATATAAGCATTTCCATAACCACGCTGTGCCACCATTTTACCAAAATAATAAAATACCACCAAACTAGATATAGCCCTCTGACAAAATCCCTAACACGACTGACTGTGATGTGCTAAAAAAGATGCAGTACGTTTGAATCATTTAATTACTACCATGTACTAACTGTCCTTGTTCCATCCAGAGTGTGATTAGAGCTTGTAACATATTCAAGACTTTGGGCCGCATTCAGTGTGTGGTGGTGAAGTAAAAAAGTGGCAGTAACTGGATTGCCATCACTTTTACCACACCGTCAAATTAAGTATGTCTGCCAGTAATGATCACTTTAAATCACGTGTAACTCTTTAAAAACTGCCTGGTATTCCATGACAGAAATTTCCTCCATGCAAAACCATTACCAGATGTAGTAATAACCAATCCACAAAGAGCCACAGGGGACTGCATAATGGGGAGTAACTGAAGGGTCTGCTCAGGGCGTGCAATAACAGTGATCCCGTGTGGTGGTATTATCAAAGGTAGTACTGCCAAACTTTGAATAATGCTCCTTTCACCTTGACCCCTCCACTTTGCTGATTGATATACTCAAAAGAACTATACCTACACGCATTACATTGTTAAAATGTATGGCTGTTTTATTTTCCCCTATTTGCCATTTCCTCTTATTAATCTTCAATGTCACAATGACTGGAACGACAGCCAAGGGGTCTTTCAGTAACTCTAAATACATTTAAAAAAGTGCTGGATTGACATGTCTGAAGCCCCTTACTTTTAAAATGGGGCTCAGAAACTTCTAGCTAGACACAACCAAGATCAAATTGCTGGAAGAAGCTATGCAGCCTTCTTTCAGCATGGGTGTAAATGTTGTGATGAGACTCAAAGCCAACTAGCCTGACTATCACATCAAAGATAAAAACGGGTTTGGAATGTGATTCATGTTTCAGAGACAGCTGGTGAATGTGTGTCTTTATGTGCACAGCTGACGCCAACACTGCCTTGAGAGGACACGTGGTGCAGGGCAGTTATGTGTCCTTAAATGTTAAGGCCTGGGAACGGGAAAAAATATCGGATTACTTTTAACCCACCTCAGATTAGGTGACCCTATGACAGAAGCAATAATGTTTAGTATTTTCTTTCTCAGCAATGAGGATAATTGTATTAATTTATTTATATTTATTTGTAAGTAGTTATTAAACGTTTACAAAATATCAAAATACAATTGTTTTAAAAACACATATACTAAGTAACTCCTTACCAATTTCATATTAATACAGTTAAAACAGTTACACAATCCATTCCAAAATAATCACAAAAAGTGTTACAATCTGTCCATGTTAAACGTTATTAAGATTAAAGTACCAAGCCAATTTGCAATACAGAGTCCAAATCCTGGTACTGAACATAGATCGTAACCCATATACCATTCGTACAGAAATCCTGAATCAGTGCACCATAAGCACTTCGGTCTCCTCCAGCATGAATTAAAATGTCCATATAATTTAAAATTTTAAAAATGAATAGTGAATATAATATTATAAATAGTAAAAATGCGTATCCACCAGTCCAGAATATTAAGAATATTAAGAGAAAAACCAAATTCTATGTCAAGACCGGAGGCTCCCATTATGCTTTTCTTTCTTTATTTTAAAATCATAGAGAAAGCTCAGCAGCAAGATGTTTGTACCAGAGTTTAGTTATATTACGAAAATAACTTGAAAAAAGGTGCAGAAATCCCATGAGACAAAACCATTAACATATTAATAACTGTAGTCCATGAAACAAAGTCACTGGCTGGGAAGAAAAACTCAGTTCATAACTGGTCACAGAACATGTGACTGAAGTAACCAATATGGTGTAGGTAGTCCCTCCAAATAGGAGTTAGCACTGAACCATTTCCTCTTTCTTTGCTGCTCACAGCAAGAGATAAGTGGCAATTTGCTTACACTTTATAACGTTGTTTAGTGTAATTTATATTAAACGCTTTATAAATGTGTATTTATTGCTTACAGTCACTCGACTGCACTATTGTGGCTTAGTTATTTCGTAACAGCCTTTATTTCAACGCTGCAATAACAACGCTGGTTTTTTTTCTGCCTTTCCCTCCAACACCAGCTGATCTCCTCAGCGGGTGTCGGAGGACTCGGATTGTATCACAGAGGCTTGCCTTTTTACTTGTGGGGTCTCTGGTGATTGCTTTCACGTTTTGGCGTGTTTACCTGCCTTTCATTTTCTCGCGCTCCTCCTCCCACACCTTCTTACCTTAAGGTGCGGTAGGAGGTTGCGCATATTGTCTGCATTCAGCAGGTCCTTTCTGGCATTCACAACCCACCAGCAGAGAAGCCTGCACACGTTCTGGTCCTTTCCTCTTTTCTCCGGCGCCCGGTGACGCATTTTCTTTGAATTCAAAGGATTTAACATGCAGCGAGTGCCGGATACACGGATTACAGAGCATTTGCCTCATTATTTGACAGGAATTAAATATTACATTTAAAAAAATGTGGGGAGGAAAGAGAAGGCTTAATTATTTTACCCACAGACTTAAAAAAAAAAGAAAAAGAGTGGAATATTATTACCTTAGCATATATGGCAGCTCATTACTCTCCCCAAGGTGATCAGGAATGGTCAGAGGAGGAGGAGTTATATGATGAAGATGATGTGGCTATGGAAGACATCTTTAAAAGAGTGCTGGGCTCCTCGGCGGAGACCACTATCAAGAAAGCTCTGTCAGACATGCTGATGCCTATCCAACAACACTTGGATAACATGGAGGCCCCCATGAAGGCAGCACCCCCGCAGGGGAAAAAGAGAACTCAGAAGAGGAAAAACTATTCTGAAGGGGGAAGTAAACCTGCTCCCAAGAGTAAAGAGGACTCTTTGACCCCCCGAGCCAGCCAGAACCTGCAACGACCACAATTACGGATGCCCTCTCCAGGCTCAAGAAAGCCTTTTGACCAGGAAGGACACCCTTCCGATCCTAGACCCTCTCACCTGGAGGAGGATAATGCAGGTGCTAGACCCTCAAGCCCAGAGGAATACCATCAGGGCACAGATGACGAATATGAGAATAAAGGGGAGGATCACAATGGTGATCAGGCTCCCCAATCCTCAGAAGAAGAGGACGAACAGGGTCAAGGTTTAGCACATCTGGGAACGGGGCATCCCCCATTCCCAAACAACCTACCGGCCAACAATCTGCTCTTCAGGGAATGTTTATTCCAGAGGATCTGATTCACCCCAGGTCATCTGACTGGGCACAGTAATCCAGGGCTATGGAATACAATAAAACAAGGCTCCATCGGCCCCTGGAAAAGGAAGTCAGGGCCAAGCTTAAAGCTGAATGTCCCCGCCCAGAGATTCCAGGAAAAGTAGCCCTAGCACTCAAACTGGATGCTAAGATGATTACATTTCTGGGGAAGAACAGCAAGAACCCCAAGAAGGGCATACAGGGCCTGGAGGTCCTGCTAGGACAAGGTCCTAGATATCACTGGGCCTCTAGTAATGGATTTGGCCGTAAAGTCCATAGACACAGGGAAACCAATAGACCACCCATCCTATCAGGATGGTCCCAGAGAGCACTCTGCTTGCTGGCAACTCCAACTGCGCCATTTCAACAGAGCGCAGGAAGGGTATCCTTTTGACGATTGACCCTAAACTTGGGGAACTTGCCAATACCGAATCAGGCACAGCTGTACAGGGACTGCTGTTCGGGGACCTTTTTATGAAGGAGATGTCCAAATTTGTGGGCACGTTTACCACCTTAGATAAGGTGCAAGCATCGATTAAAAGGGTTTTTGCCACTAAGGCTTTTTCTCGGGCCGGACGGAAGACCCAGCAATCAAGAGACCAGCATTCCTTCTGGCAATATCGAACAGACACCTTATTCCCTTCCAGAGGAAGAGGGAGGGGCCGTGGCTGGAGAAGATCGGCAAGATACCCAGCTCAACAAGCTACAGGTCAGTGCAAGCATGGCAGCGCCAGTGCCAGAAACACTCATAGTAGGGAGGATAACTCTCTTCGCGCAAGCGTGGGACTCTTTATCAGGAAATGCCTGGTTCAGAGACACCGCAAGGGGGTTTCGACTAGAATTCTTTGCCCAACCCTTTCAAGCGTGTCATCCTGCACAGATAGTAATGTCACATGCAGATGCCTTAGCACTAGACAGCGAGGTACGCAGTCTACAGCTAAAACACGCTATATGCCCTTGCTCAACTCAGGGCGGATTCTTCAGCCCGATAATTCTGGTCCGCAGGAGGTAAAAGGTTCGACCAGTAATAAACCTCAGAGCCTTGAGCGACTTCATCATTTACCGCCATTTCAAAATGGAGGTAATTCACATGCTCAGGGACATTCTAAGACCAGGTGACTAGCTCATTCCCCTAGACCTGAAAGACGCATATCTAGTGGTGCCCATCCACCAAGCACATGTGAGTTACTTGAGGTTCACATGGAAGAATCAGTATTGGGAGTGCACAAGCTTGCCCTTCATCACCCTGGGCATTTACCAAACTCCTAAGGCCGGTTGTAGCACACCTCAGGGAGAAAGGTGTCAGGCTTATCATATACCTGGACGACATCATTCTCATGGCTCAGCCCGAGGACCTGGAAAAGCAGCAAGCCCGGTTCGCCATAGACCTATTTCACAACCTAGGCTTCCTCATCATTTGGGACAAGTCAATTCTCTCACCCTCCAGGAGCCTGGAATTTCTGGGTTTCATAGTAGACACTCAAAACTCGCAGCTTCGCCTACTGATCTGACCAGCCGTTCATTGCGGGAACCGTTAAGGGACCTTGGAGCTAATAACGGGCCCACAATTTGTGGGCCTGTTACTAGCACCCATTCCAATTTGAGCCCCCATACGGCTCAAATGGGGATGGGGAATGGTTTACTGAATGGGGACTTACCGGGTCTTCCAAGGTTGGAATGACCCGGTAAGTCCCCATTCAGTGAGACCGGACCCGGACCCGGGTTTGGAGGCAGCCATGGCGCTAATAGCGCCATGGCTACCGCCAAACTCGTAATGACCCCCTTCGTCTTCCCAGGGGCTAGAGATGCACATAAACTGCCTGGAACTTCTAGCAGGTTAATTCGCAGTGCAATCTTTCGCGAGAGGCAGAGTGAGTTGTTGTACCTTACTCAAGATAGACAAGGTCTCTGCCGTAAGATACATCAATCATTTTGGTGGCACACGGTCAAAGCCTCTAGCTAGCCAAGGACTTTTGGCATTTCTGTCTAGAACACCAGATATCCGTTACAGCGGAATACCTCCCAGGACTCAGAAATTAGGTAGTGGACTGGTACTCTCGCCACTCCACCGACTACAGCGACTGGAGACTCACCAGCGAGATCTTCATCCACCTCCAGAAAATAAGAGGCCCCTTTTCCAGGGATCTGTTTCCTTCTCGCCTCAACACCGAGCTTCTGGAATTCTACAGCTAGAGGCCGGACCCAGCGACCTCAGCGACAGACGCCATTCTACAACGGTGGACCGGGCGTATCGCTTACGCCTTTGCCCCGTTCTCCATGATAGCGAGGACCCTGGTGAAGGGCCATCAGGAACAAACAGGCCTAGTTCTCATAGCCCTGGTTTGGACCTCTCTGACTTGATATCCAGTTGTTCTGGAACTTTCATCATATTTTCCAATTCTACTAGCCCAATCTCCAGAACTGCTGTCAGGTCTGACAGGTCAACGCCACCCCCTTCTACTCAGTGGGTTGCTGACCTTAGTAGCCTGGAGGACTTCAGGGCAAGATGGAGGGTCACGGGCATTTCAGTCATGGCAGTAAGCCTTATCGAGGAGAGCTGGGCCCCTGTTACCTCTAAGAGGGACTCTAACTGCTGGAGTGCCTGGGCGCGCTGGTGCCTGGAGCGGGAACTCCCTCCAGTTTCAGCATTGGCAGAGGATATTCTAAACTTCCTAGCTTCATTGGTAGATCATAGTCTAGCTTATAGGACAGGGAATGCCTACTGTTCTGCTATTTTAGCCGGGCACGATCTGATTGAGGGCTGCCCACCAGGACACACCACCTCGTATGCAGGCTACTTAAAGGTATTCACCTAACAGTTCCACCTCCGTCCCTCTACAACAAACTTTGGGACGTAAACAGAGTACTTAACATTTTCCTTTCCTGGCCTCATAATGAGGAACTATCTCGTACAGCCCTTTCCGGCAAACTCACTACTTTACTATGCTTAGTCTCCTGCAGAAGAGTCTCGGAAGTCAGAGCTTTCAATCTAGCAGGTAAGACTTTTTCTCCAGATAGAATAGTATTCCCGATATCCAGAAGAACCAAGTGCAACTCAAGAGTGATATCATATCCAGCCTTCACCGAGCAACCTAAACTATGGGGGTCATTACGAGTTTGGAGGTAGCCATGGCGCTATTGGCGCCATGTCTGCCTCCAAACCCGGGTCCGGTCTCACTGAATGGGGACTTACTGGGTCATTCCAACCTTGGAGGACCCGGTAAGTCCCTATTCAGTAAACCATTCCCCATTCCCATTTGAGCCCCTATAGGGCTCAATGGGAATGGGGAAGGCACTAATAACGGGCCCAAACATTGCGGGCCCGTATTAGCTCCAAGGTCCCTTAACGGGTCCCGTAAAGAACGGCTCATCAGGCCAGCCGTTCCTGCTGGGACCCGCTAAGGGACCTTGGAATAGGGCGGTAAGGGTTTACCGGCACCGGCATCCTTACCGGTGCCAGTAAACCCTTACCGCCCAACTCAGAATGACCCCCTATGTCTAGTAAAGTGCCTAAAAGTCTATGAAGAGGTGACTACATCTCTCAGGACCAATATCATCAGGCAGCTATTGATAGCTTTCCGCAAACCACATAAAGCAGTTTCTGCCCCTACGCTAGCACGCTGAGTATGCTTGACTCTTGCTCAGGCGGTAATTGATACTAATCACTTTGGCGCGCACTCTGTAAGAGGAGCCATGGCTTTCAAAGTTTTCCAGGTAGGAGTCCGGTTAGAGGACATTATGAGAATGGTCGACTAGGCAGGTGAGTTGGTTTTCAAACAATACTTCCTAAAACCGGTCGAACAACCCGCGACTATAGTGGTAAGTAAGCTTTAAACTAGCATAATGGGAGCCTCCGGTCTTCACATAGAATAAAGATTTTCCAGAATAACTTTTAAGAAAGTCTTGATTTTATTAAAGACACAGAGGCGACCATTATCCCGCCTGATTAAAAAAATTAACAGCACAATTACGAGAGGGCGCACAGTTATTGAATATGTTATTTGAAAGCTTATGTTTTTGCTTATCGTATACTATGTGAACTTATTAAGTAACTTGACTAATTTCTTTTCCTCTCATGCACATTTAATAGGGTTATTATACTCATCAAGTAACCCGTTGATGTTTCTCTCTCCTACCGATAGGGACTTCGGACAAGCCCTCTTGACCTGATTAGGGTTCTGCAGAATGTCCACAGCCTCACAACTTTGCCAATATCTGTTTTTCCTTTACCATGATTCGCAGCATCGAAAGGGGAAGTGGTTCAGTGCATGTTCCTATTTGGAGGGACTACCTACACCTTATTGGATACGTCAGTCACATGTTCGTGACCAGTTATGGACTTTGGCTAAGCCCTCTGCGAAACTGAGTTTTTCTTCCCAGCCAGTGACTTTGTTTCATGGACTAGAGATATTAATACCTTAATGGTTTTGTTTCATGGGATTGCTGCACCTTTTTTCACGTTATTTATGTAATATTACTAAACTCTGGGGCACAAATCTTGCTGCTGAGCTTTCTCTATGATTTTAAATTAAAGCAAGAGAAGCATAATGACCGCCACTGTGCCTTCAATAGAATCAAGACTTTCTTAAAAGTTACTCTGGAAAATCTTTATTAACTGGGGAACCAATAGTCATTCTACCTAACTTCATTAAAGTGTATCTATTCATTATCATCATCCAGGTCTATAGTACCATGAGATAATTCATAGAATAAATGTGCGCCGAAATTAGTGGCGCTAGCTGGCGCAAGCGTGAAAAAGCCGCCACACGCGTGTGATTCGCAAGTGTGCGATTCATGCAAGGCCCTGCGCGTGTATTTCCCGGGATGTGCGCCAAATCTGCGTGTGGCACACACGGCGCACACGTCACTGCAACATCCCAAACGCCATGCACGATGTGAACAGTGAAAGTGCACAACATTAGCGCACACACCAAAAAGGGGGCAGAACACGTGGAATGGGGAACAACGCATGAAAATAAGGGCGTAACTGGGGAAGTACTGCTGGGAAATACACGGAACGCCCACACGCACGCGAACTACACGTATTCATGGAATGGAATAGGGGAAACACGCATGCCAAAACTCCACACAGGCCTAAACATGTCCCCCACACGAAGGCAGGCGGAAGCATCCCCGCGCAGTATAAAAGGGCGCACAAACAACTAACACGTACATACAGCTATGATGAATGTCCCATTCTGTGGCCCCTTAGGAGAAATGACGTGTCACGCAACACTCAGGCAACCCAAAAAAGCAAGCAGAAGAGATACGCGACCCCTGTAGCCCACGTGCCTTTAAAAAAACACACGCAGTACGCTGTGGCAGCCAGGAACACATAAAATGCATACATGATCAACACGTAGGCTAGTATGCCCCAAAAAAAAGGGGTACTCGTCTAACAGGGACACCCACAGTAGGAAAAATAGTGTGTGACACTCACCGTCTGCCTTGCGTGTAGAAGAAGAACGTGTAGCCAACACCCACCCCAAAAGAAGAAGTACTCACTGTAGCCGCTGTGAACTAATCGCGTGTAAACCCCAACGTCTGGAAAACACACTCACCGATTTCCACGAAAAGCATGTACAGAGCGATGGAAACCCATGTGGGACCTTCAACCCATGCTGAGGGAAACGCCCGTGCGCACATTACATCACCTACACGGTTACGCGCTAAGGGCCTTTACTCGGAATTCACGCAAATGTGCTGTTTTTCACGTGCCAAATCACTCTGTATCAAGCTGGCCACGCGACAACACACGGAAGACCACGCTCCTGCCCAGAAGGCCAAATTACTGCCCCCCAGACCCCCGAGCAGCCTCCCACGAGCCATCTGTTGCTGCCTGCCTGCCTGCTGCCACCGTGCCCTGCCATTTGGTGCCTGCACATCTGCCATCTGTAGGGGTTCAGTTTCTGTGACCACCCCTGCTGGAACAGAAGACTCCTGACTGGTGTTCCATCACTCCACATCCACAAACCAGCCCCAGGACCCAGTTGCCCACCCACACCTGCCTCAGGGATTGCCATGTCTGAAACAACACCTTTCCGGCACCAGTGGCAACCCCCAGCAGAGAGACAGTTGGCTACCAGCTTCAGTAAAAAGGAAGTAGGTATCCTGGTGGCGCAAGTTCTGGGGCATTATGATGACCTCTTCACACCAACGTGTGCCGACAAGGAAGGACGGAAGAGGATCTGGAAGGACATAGTGGGTGCCATCAACGTGGAGGAGGTGGCACCCCGTGACATCAAACACGTCCAGCGCTGGGAGGACTACAAGTCCAGGACCCTCAAGAAGGCCTGGCACCTCTTGGAAGCAGTGGGGCGCCGGGCCCAGCTTACCACCCAGCAGATGAGGGTCCTGGAGCGCATTCGCCCAGTGCTTCACCACCAGATCCTCAAGATGCAGGCCCGTCTAGAGTTGAGTGGTACGTGGCCATGCATTCACGTTTAAAAAAGGGCATGTTGCAGTGTGCTGGTAGTTAGCTACTTGGCTGCATGTGTGACATAGTTCATGTTTGGATGTGTGTGTGCAGGGACATGATGGTGCCGCATGAAAGTCCAGTCAGGCGTGACCCACATGGATGGTGTATGTGTTACAATGTATTATGCGGATCAGCATGCGGAACACACACATGTATGCATGCCTGTGTCTGTACTTTGACATGTTTGGGGTGTGAGAGATGTGTGCTGCTGTCATGGTCATGCATGATGTACATGTCCGTGTGTCCGTGTAGAGTGTGCACCATCGATGCATTACACATGTCTGTGACGATGTGTTGAATCACTGATACAGCCTAGTCATCCTTGTATCCACTGTATCTGGCGGTATTTTGGGGCAGATGCATGACTCTCCGGTGATGTGTGTGCATGTGACCAGCATGTCCCAAGATGCATGTGAGTATCATCCCACCATTGGATGAATCTATGGTGCCTTGGACATGGATGCCAATGTTTGTTGCATGTGCCATGCCTGTTCCTGCATGTGTGTTGCCTGCACTGACCCATGTGTTGTGCAGGGACATGATGGAATTGACATTTGACAGTGCCACTCATTTGCTATTGCTTTGTGTCTAGGGGACTATTGTTCAGTAAACTGATGCTTGTGTTCAATGTCTCCCTTCACACAGTGGCGAGTGAAGAAGAGGGCGGAAACGGCGCTGTGGAGGAAAGCATCAGGGATGCCTCCACCAGCCCCACAGGGGCTTGCAATGGTGGAAGACGGAGCGGAGCCACCCAGGTTGGTGGTGAATATAGAGGAGGAGGAAGCCGCTACAGAGCCGCACATGGGGCCAGGTGGGGATGGAACCACTGGTGCAAGTGGTGCAGTCCAGGGGCAGGAGGCAGCACAGGTTGCCGCGGAGATGCCTGTGCATGTCTGTCCCTGACACTGTGACTGCATCGCCATGCACCAGCAGGGATGCCCCGTCCCAGGCCCATCCGCAGGTAGGGGTGAGGTCCAAGTCATCTGGCACTCCTCTACCTGCGTATGTGGGGACCCATGACCAGATTGAGTCCGTCCTGATTGGTGTCACGGTGCGCACACATGACATTCATGATGACGTGCATGCTTCCTGGGGGGACCACGCACGTCATCACAAAGAGCTGTGTGGCAACGTGACCCAGTTGGGAGGGACCGTGGTCGGGGGTTTCCTCCATGTGTCAGCCAGTCTTGCGGCCCTCTCCTCCTCTGTGCGCACTATACGCCAGTCATTCTCTGTGTCGTCTTCCGGGCCAGATGCCACCAGGGCCCCCTGTGGATCTGCCCCAACCAACGCAGCCAGCCTGGTGGAGATCCCATCCCTGCCACAGTCGGGAGTCAGAGGTCCAGCAGGGGTGGCCACCCCACCAACTGGACCCCAGCAGATGGAGGATGTGCCGGCATCATTGGGCTGGACATGTGGACGACGGCACCGGTAGATTCCATCAGCCCGGAGGCCATTGTGGTGGCAGAGGCAGTTGCGTCGGAGGCAGCAGCAGGCTCAGCGTGGGAGGCATCATGGCTCGGGCCATCAACACCCCGGGGGCAGGCATCGGCCAAGAAGCAGGAGGACCCCGCACTGGGAGTGTCTTCCGTGTGGCAGCAGTTGGGCCAGCAAATAGATGCGGAGAGGGCACGGCTCACTATGGTCAAGGCAGAGAAGTCCATGGGCAGGGCAGGGAGGCGGGCTGAGTGCCTCAAGGCAACTCGCAGGGAGTTGGAGGAGGCCATGGATGCATCCCTGTGAGACCTTGAGGCCAGGGAAGAGGCCTGCCTCCGGAACATTGACGTGGAGTTCGATGATGCCCTGGCCTGGAACATCAACAAGTGAGCCGTTGGACTTGCCCGCCGCCTTTGTACATAATTATTTAGGGTTAGGTTTCCTTTGTTTTTTCTTATTATTTGGAGTTAATGAACATTGCTCCACCTTATATATATTTTTTTTTATTCATAGGACATTTTGTAGGTTTCCTTTTGTTTTGGGATCATGGACCCTTTGGACTTGGATTGTATATAGTTGAAGACTTGTACATACTTTCTTTTTTAACATTTCCCATGGATTAATGGTTTTCTTTTTTTTGGTTATTCAAATCATATTGACATTGGCGATGGACCACTTTTCTTTTTTCATGGCGGGATTTTTGTTCATCATTGGATTTTCTATTTGTTTTAGTAATAGCTTTCATTATTTATTAATTTGCAAGTTTGATTTTTTTTAATGTTATTTCATTATGTTTTTAATACATTTATTCTAACTTCATGATTGGTGTTGTGTACTATCATTGTTTTTGTGCATGTCTCAATGAACATTGCCTCAGCCATGTGTTGCCACTGTGTGGCTCTGTTGTGCATTTATGCATGGGCATGGTGGTTCTTTTAAGACTGCCATGGCATGGGTAATTTGGGAGTGGGTGCAGTGGATGGTTACATGCTTGTACTGGAGGCCAAGGGGGATTTGGGTTGGCATTAGGGCCATGGGTCTGTTTTGTTAGGACATTTTGTTTGGTGGGCCATGAGTCGGGGCCTGCTGGCCGGTGCCCATCAATGGGGGTGGGGGAAGTGGGGGGACATGAGTCGGGGCCTGCTGGCAAGTGCCCGTCAATGGGGGTGGGGGGTACATAAGACGGTGCTCCTGAGTGCATGGTGGCATGTGGCCTGCCTGTGGGGCATGGTATGGGGTGATGGGCTGCCTGTGGGGCATGGTATGCGGTGATGGGCTGCCTGCGGGGCATGGAGAGGCGGGGCACACCCAGGTGGGCACACATTGCCAAATCGCGGGTGAAAGTCCACACGCACCCGCGGAATAGACATACCCTGCTCGCACTAGCGAAAATACGTGTGAAAGTCCACGCACACCCCCAGAATACGCATACCCCGCTCACTCTAGTGAAAACACATGTGAAAGTCCACGTGCACCCCCAGAATACGTGCTGGCAGCCCATCCACCCACCCCATGGCCCGCAGGCAGGCCATCATCCCTGGGCATGGCCAACAGGCAGCCCATCACCCCAGTCCATGGCCCGCAGGAAGGCTACACCACAATGTGGACTTTTTTCACAAATTTTACCTGACGCAGCGGCTACGTGTATTCCGGGGGTGCGCATGGACTTTTACAAACGTTTTCGCTAGCGCAAGCGGGGTACATGTATTCCAGGGTTGAGTGTGGACTTGTACACATGTTTTCGCTAGCACAAGCGGGATACGTGTATTCTGGGGGTGCATGTGGACTTTTCCACATGTTTTTTGCTAGCGCGAGCGGGGTACACATATTCCGAGGGGTGAGTGGGGAGTTTTCCACACGTTTTCATGCTTGGGGGGCTGTATGCTGCTCCACTGGCCTTTGCGCCATGTAGGGGATTTGTGCAATGTTTTTGGCGCATGGGGTGGGTTTGGGGGCATAGGGCATAACTGGCACTGCTGCAGGGTCGCTGCGCCACTCTGCACCACGGCTGGTTATGGATGTTAGTATCCATGAATACCCTGGGCACCAAAACGGGTTTCGGCGCACGCGGCTGGCGCAGACTGTCACATGCGCACTCTATGCACGAGCCGCGTGCACCACTGGTGCGCTAAATTCTATGAATTACCACCCTAGGGTTCAAATTCTTTTCAGATACAACATACCCTGTCTTATTCTCACCTGGCTTTTTAACGACACCAGGCCGAGCACCAACCTAATATACTCAATGGGCATTGACTGCGACAGACCAAGGATCCTTCTCCAAAATTGTCCCTCAATGATAACCAGCCAATGCAGGTTCACCATGGCCAGAGCATCCAAGCCATATAGTACCATTGTGCATAAACATTGAGTATATAGTGTCAGATCTCCTTACAGGGAATATCCCGCTGTCTGATTCACAAACCTATTTATCACATGTGTTAATCTTTTGGATTTAATACCCTTGGTTTCTTTTATATAGCAGTACGATCTTGAGGGGCTCATTTCCAGACCCAAGTATGGGTATTTTTCCACTCTTTCTATGGCACCATGACTGGTATAAAAAACAGGAAATGTTATAGATTTGGGTGCAACAACCATTAACTTGGTCTTGTCCATGTTTATCACCAAGTCCTTTATCTTAGTATACCCAATCAATTTCTCAAACATGGCCTTGACTCCACTGAATGTGAAGTTAAATCAATCAAAGTCATCTGCATACAGCATGCATGACACGGTATGATCCCCCACTTTCCGGCAGCAACCAATTGTCGGGTTGAAAATTAGTGGGAGATCCACTGTATATAAGCTATATAGTAATGATGTGAGTGTGCATCCCAGCTTAACCCCAACATTGGTCTGGACGGGGGCTGACAATCTACCATGATCATCTATTCTTATCTGCACCACTGTGTCATAGTGAAGGCCTCTAAGGATACACAACAGCCATCCAGGACATCCCCATAGCTCCAATTTTGACCAATGCTTCTCCTGGCAAACCCCATCAAAATCAGCCCTCAGGATAATTGTTCTTGGTAACTCTTAGTTTATATGCCCTCTTCATAAAGTGTGAACACATGTTTCTGATCTACATTAAATGAACAACCAAGCAAAGACGACCACTATTTAATAAAAGTTTAGCCCTTCCCCCCACCGCACTCCCCTGTGTTGGTAGCAGTAATTGATTGGACTTCTTGTTTAGTGATAAGTCAATACATGCATGCACAGAAATGAGGAGGACATTCCTCGATCGTGCTAAAATTCCTTGTCTGCTCACCCAGGCAGGTTTGGATACCAGTGGTAAAAGTGTAAGAAAAGAAGTAGTGGAACTATGTTCCCTGCATACTCATCCCCCACAAACCACATCACCACGCCTCCTCCAACGCGCAATAGAAACCCTGTTCCTGGGTTCTGGCTTTCCTCCATTTCACCCCACCACTGTATGCATTTTAAACAACCTTCATTACCTTTATTCATTGTCACCCACAGCATGCAGCTTTATGTACTCTCCCCTTTCTAATCACCCATCATTCGGTAAAAATGTATGCCACCCCCTCCCATCTACCTCCGATGCAGTTCACTGAAGTGCAAGAATCAGCTTCTTCTTACACTTTTATTTTAAAACGAAATCTAATTAAAATAAGGTGAGGAACACCGCTCCCAACCGCCCCGCCCACTTCGACCACTGATGGGCACTAAGCAGATGTCTAACATCTAGACTATTTCTACTGACATCAAGGATAGTATTTGAAAAACAGACCCACATTGGTCTTCCCTCCCCTGCACAACTCTAAATATAACTTTAAAACCCCTTATCAACATTTTTTAAGAACTGTCCCCGTCCCCGTTGACAGAAATAGAAAAATACTGTTTCTCTTGGTCCTGGTAAAATTGTTAAAATGATATGAACGAACTTGTGGAGAGGGTAGGCCTCACAGGACAGTAGGACTTGTCGTCTTCTTATTTTATTGTATTGATTAAAGTGCGGTCCTAGCTCGAGAGCAGCAGAGCGCAGTACAGAGTGTGAGTAGCCACCGTTTGGGCTGGCATCTTTTAACGAGTTGAAGCCTGTGTGTTGTTATGTGTGTCCCTTGGAACTAGACCTTGGACAGGTATTGTTGAAAAAGCCATGTTTTGAGAGTTTCTTTATGTGATGGACCTTCCTGATCTCAATAAGATACAGTAAACACTCTATTCCAAACAGGGCCCAGGAGGGTTTAAAAAAACAAAACATCCCGGCATAGGTATACCATATTCCTCAGGTCCAAAATCCCATACCTGTAATTCTCTTAGTACGTCTATTCACTATTACCTCACTTCTAGTAAGGACGTGCAATTTTCAGTGATACTCCACTGACTACACATTTCTCTTTTGATATAACCAAATAGGCACAATTTGCAATTGGAGCCTTAGGGTCTGATTCATGGAAAAGTGTGCATAGATCCCACAAAGTCTGCGCACCGAGAACGAACCTGTGCAGCCCATTGTGCATAAGAAAATATCTGCCCCACAAGTCTTCATGGAATTGTCCATGCAAAGTAACCCTATGTGCAAGACGCGGCCGGAACACCCACGACACGCTCACAAGCAAAGCCATTCTAGCCATGGAAACAGATCTTTGCGCACTCCTTGCATGTGTAGCAATGCACCCCAGAAAAACAGCCTGCATACCCCCCCACAACAAGGCCAGCACCCCGGAGGGGGTGCATGGTGTAACTATTCCAAGCACACCATCAAAATGCATATCACGTATCGTAAAAATCATCATTTTCCAGGACGAATGCATGCGGACCCCCGTAAACGGTTCCTGCACCCCGCTACACTGCTTACGAGCACCCTCAAGTGCGATCTGAACCCCAACTGCAGCCTTGCACCCCTGAATCTGATGCCCGATCTTACCTCCGTGCTGAGATTCCTATAAACAAGTGTGTGTACGCCTGGCTTTGTTGGAGTGCCTTGCGTGGCCATTTCCCTGCCGAGAGTCCATGAATACGTATCTGCGAAGTGTCTTGTGCAAGGCGCTCGTGCCGAGCCCATGTGAAATCCCCGCCCAGTATGAAAAAGTCCAGCAAAGACGATTTCTATGAATTGATAAAGTGAATAGGTTACGCAGTTTGACGAGTAATGCCCCGATTTACCGCGCAAATAATTCCATGAATCAGGGCCTAAATGTGCAAGTGTGCTGCATTTGCAAATTTCATTTTCATATGATCCCAGTTTTCATACTATATAAAATATCTAAGGCTCCCATGTAGTATAGTCACATAATCCGAGCCTGTCAACCTGACAACGTTGAGATAGGTGTTCCCTGATATTGAAAATCTCAACCAACTCTCAGGCCGATTCATGGAATAATTTGCGCGGCGCAAGTGGGCAAAAACGTGCGATTCGCAGTGGAATAGCGAAAATCGCAGTGCAAGTGCGAAAATCGCACGAAAAGCAGCGGACATCGATTCATGGAAGTCCGTGCGCGAGAAAACCAGCGGATGTGCGATAAAAAAGTGCGCGGCGCATGTTGGTGCACAGGCCATCAAACAGCGTGCACCAGGTCACAGCGAAAATCGCACAGGCCCGAGCGAAAATCGCACATAGCGCGGCGCACGCAACAAAAGTAGGCGGAACACGGGGCGTACCACTCGGAATGGGGAACAACTTGCCAAAATGTGGGCGTCACGGGGGAAGCACAGGGTACAAGTGCGCGGAACGCCCACACGCTCGCCTACAACACGTATTCATGGAATAGAATAGGGCAAAAAAGCGCACGCTCAAAGCAGCGCACAGGCACAAACACGACCGCCACAAGAAAGCAGGCGGTAGCGTCTCTGCGCGTGTAAGAAATGTGCGCCAAAAGGTGCGCCAACAAATAGCACCTATATACAGCCATGATGAATGCCCAATACTGTGGCCCTCCAGGACAAATGACGTGCAAAGGGGTACCCACAAACACAGACACGCGCTGACAGAAAAAAAACGTGTGCATGTATACCGGGGTGCGTGGGAAGTCTCACACGCGAATTGGCTGGGTACGTGGATTACAGGGGTGCGTGGGAAGTACCACACGCGATTTGTCAGGGTACGTGGATTTCAGGGGTGCGCGGGAAGTTCCACACGCGATTAGGCAGGGTACGTGGATTTCAGGGGTGCGCGGGAAGTTCCACACGCGATTTGGCCGGGTACGTGGATTTAAGGGGTGCGCGGGAAGTTCCACACGCGATTTGGCCGGGTACGTGGATTTCAGGGGTGCGCGGGAAGTTCCACACACGATTAGGCAGGGTACGTGGATTTCAGGGGTGCGCGGGAAGTTCCACACGCGATTAGTCAGGGTACGTGGATTGCAGGGGTGTGCGGGAAGTTCCACACGCGATTTGGCCATGTACGTGGATTTCAGGGGTGCGCGGGAAGTTCCACACGCAATTTGGCTGTGTGCTCCCAGGTATTACCTGTACACCCTCCACGGCCCCTGCAGGCAGCACACACCACAGGGGACTACCCTGCACACCTGCTCATGTCACCCACCACCCCCACCCCCCAGCCACCAGGGGCACCCTCCACCAGGCACCCACCCATGTCTCCCACCACCCCCACCCCCCAGCCACCAGGGGCACCCTCCACCAGGCCCCCACCCATGTCTCCCACCACCCCCACCCCCCAGCACTGTGGGGCACCTGCCAGCAGGCCCCCACCCATGTCACCCACCACCCCCACCCCCCAGCAGTGCAGGGGCATCCTCCACCAGGCCCCCACCCATGTCTCCCACCACCCCCATCCCCCAGCACTGTGGGGCACCTGCCAGCAGGCCCCCACCCATGTCCAACCCATGTCTCCCACCACCCCCACCCCCCAGCCACCAGGGGCACCCTCCACCAGGCCCCCACCCATGTCTCCCACCACCCCCACCCCCCAGCACTGTGGGGCACCTGCCAGCAGGCCCCCACCCATGTCTCCCACCACCCCCACCCCCCAGCAGTGCAGGGGCATCCTCCACCAGGCCCCCACCCATGTCTCCCACCACCCCCACCCCCAGCACTGTGGGGCACCTGCCAGCAGGCCCCCACCCATGTCCAACTCATGTCTCCCACCACCCCCACCCCCCAGCTACCAGGGGCATCCTCCACCAGGCCCCCACCCATGTCTCCCACCACCCCCACCCCCCAGCCACCAGGGGCACCCTCCACCAGGCCCCCACCCATGTCACCCACCACCCCCACCCCCCAGCCACCAGGGGCACCCTCCACCAGGCCCCCACCCATGTCTCCCACCACCCCCACCCCCCAGCACTGTGGGGCACCCTCCACCAGGCCCCCACCCATGTCACCCACCACCCCCACGCCCCAGCCACCAGGGGCACCCTCCACCAGGCCCCCACCCATGTCTCCCACCACCCCCACCCCCCAGCAGTGCAGGGGCATCCTCCACCAGGCCCCCACCCATGTCTCCCAACACCCCCACCCCCCAGCACTGTGGGGCACCCTCCACCAGGCCCCACCCATGTCTCCCACCACCCCCACCCCGCAGCAGTGCAGGGGCATCCTCCACCAGGCCCCCACCCATGTCTCCCACCACCCCCACCCCCCAGCAGTGCAGGGGCAGCCTCCACCAGGCCCCCACTCATGTCTCCCACAACCCCCACCACCCAGCAGTGCAGGGGCAGCCTCCACCAGGCCCCCACCCATGTCCCCTATCACCCCCACTCCCCCGCCACCAGGGGCAGCCTCCACCAGGCCCCCACCCATGTCTCCCACCACCCCAACCCCCCAGCAGTGCAGGGGCAGCCTCCACCAGGCCCCCACCCATGTCCCCTATCACCCCCACCCCCCAGCAGTGCAGGGGCAGCCTCCACCAGGCCCCCACCCATGTCCCCCATCACCCCCACCCCCCAGCAGTGCAGGGGCAGCCTCCACCAGGCCCCCACTCATGTCCCCTATCACCCCCACTCCCCCGCCACCAGGGGCAGCCTCCACCAGGCCCCCACCCATGTCTCCCACCACCCCCACCCCCCAGCAGTGCAGGGGCAGCCTCCACCAGGCCCCCACCCATGTCCCCTATCACCCCCACCCCCCAGCAGTGCAGGGGCAGCTTCCACCAGGCCCCCACCCATGTCCCCTATCACCCCCACTCCCCCGCCACCAGGGGCAGCCTCCACCAGGCCCCCACCCATGTCTAATACCACCACCCCCACCCCCCAGCAGTGCAGGGGCAGCCTCCACCAGGCCCCCACCCATGTCCCCTATCACCCTCACCCCCCAGCAGTGCAGGGGCAGCCTCCACCAGGCCCCCACTCATGTCCACTATCACCCCCACTCCCCAGCACTGTGGGGCACCCTCCACCAGGCCCCCACCCATGTCACCCACCACCCCCACCCCCCAGACACCAGGGGCACCCTCCACCAGGCCCCCACCCATGTCTCCCACCACCCCCACCCCCCAGCACTGTGGGGCACCCGCCACCAGGCCCCCACCCATGTCTCCCACCACCCCCACCCCCCAGCAGTGCAGGGGCATCCTCCACCAGGCACCCACACATGTCCCCCTGCCCCCAGGTCCTGACGATACTCAATCATGGCAGTAATGGGCAGCATACCCAGCACAAACACCCAGGCAAGGATTGCATCCACCCACATAGTGAATGCAATTACATGATACAACCCCAATGGCAAGTATGTAAATGAACACATGTCCGTCACACACACATACACAATGGGTGCAAGTGAATGTCAAAACCCATATCATGACATGTATGAAACCAATGTGAAAATACCACAAGTGAAAGTTAAAAAAACATGTATTAAAGATGAAAAATAAGTAAACAAATCAAACATACAACAATGGGGATAACAAAATAAATGGTCCATGTCCGAGAACAAATGTTAAAATAAAAAAAACAAAGTAATCCAAAAACAAATGTTGTCCAAAGCAATATCATGTGGAAGGAAAATAATGAAAAACCATTTCCTCATGGTGAACACAATAATTAATAAAAAAAAAATTTCTTCAAAAAGCAAACTATATACACGAATATTCCAGGGTCCATGAACCCAACACCATAAATGAAACCTACTACTACCTAATGAAAAAAATATATACAAAAAAGTGGCCATTGTCCGAGCGGTCCAAAAAAATAAAAATTAATAAAGTAAACCTAACACTAACTAACTAAATAACTATATACAAAGGCAGCGGGCAAGTCCTGCGGCTCACTCGGTGATGTTGCTTGCCAGGGCATCATCGAACTCCATGTCGATGTCCTGGAGGCGGGACTCTGTCCAGGCCCCGAGGTCTCGCAGGGATAACCCCATGTCCAGCTCAAACTCCCTGCGAGCTTCCTCGAGGCACTCAGCCCGCCTCAACGCCCGACGCATGGAGAACTCCGCCCTGACCATGGTGAGCCGCTCCTCTTCCGCCTGCTGCCGCTCCGCACCTATCCGCTGGACCAACTGCTCCCACACGGAAGACACCACCATCCCAGGGTTGCCCTGCCCTCCGGCCGATGCCTGCCCCTCTGATCTTGATGGCCCCGAGCCATGATGCCTCCCACGTCGAGCCCGCTGCTGCCTCCGGCGCCACTGCCTCTGCCAGCACGACGGCATCCAGGCTGATGGAAACCACCGACGCCGTCGTGCACGTGCCCTGCCCGATGATGCTGTCACATCTCCCATCTGCTGGGGTCCAGTTGCTGTGTTGTCCACCCCTGCTGGACCTCCGACTCCCAACTGTGGCAGGGATGGGATCCCCACCGAGCTGGCTGCATTGGTCGGGGCAGGTCCACAGGGGGCCCTGGTGGCATCTGGGCCGGAAGACGGCAAGGAGAACAACTGGTGTATAGCCTGCACAGAGGAGGAGAGGGCCGCCAGATTGGCCAACACATGCAGGAAACCCCCGAACATGGCCGATCCCAATTGGGCCACGTCGGCACGGTGCACTTCGTGATGACGTGCGTGCTCCTCCCGGGAAGCACGCATGGCATCACGAATCACAGCCGTGCGCATCGCGACCCCAATCAGGACCTTCTCCACACGGCCAGGGGTTCCCACGTCCGCAGGTGGAGGGGAGTCAGGTGACATGGACATCCCCTCTACCTGCGGACGGGCCTGGGACGGGGCATCCCTGCTGGTGCATGGTGGTGCACTCACAGGGTCAGGGACAGCGACATGCACTGGCCCCTCCACGGTGACCTGTGCTGCCTCCTGCCCCTGGCCCTGGACTGCACCACTTGCACCAGCAGGGATGCCCCCACCAGGCCCCATGTGTGCCCCAGTGGCGGCCTCCTCCTCCTCTGTGCAAACCACCAACCTGGATGGCTCCTCACCGTCTCCCACCGAAGCAGGCCCCTGTGGGGGCTCACCCACCCCTTCCGCTGCAGCCGTGGGGGCATCCCCGCCGCCTTGCTCCACAGCGCCGTCTCCGCCCTCTTCTTCACTAGCCGCTGCGTAGAGGGAGACAAAGAACACAAGCATCAGGGCACTGTACAATGGTCCCCTAGACAGGAAGCAATAGCAGATGAGCACCACTGTCAAAGTACACTTCCATCATGTCCCTCCACAACACATGGGTCAGTCCAGGCAAAACACACACAGAAACAGGCATGGTGCATGCCATGGACATTTCCATGCATGTCCAATGGACTCTTGAAACATTCAATGATATGTAACTCACATGCATCATGGCTCATGCCTATCACATGCACACACTTCACCTCAGTCACATCCATCTGGCCCCAAACACACCAAACACAGCGGATACAAGGGTAATTTGGCTGCTTCACTGAATCTGTGCATTGTCACACACATGTGTCATGCATCCATGGCATGCACAAGTCACAGACACGCAGGTCAGGCACACAGACATGGCTACCATATATGTACCTGGCATCAGCACCCATCCCTCCCCCCCACCCATGTCCAGGTACAGAGACTGGCATGCTCTCATGTTCAAAATTTGCATAGGGCTCCCCATGCGGCATTTGAACACATGCAACAACCATGTGGGTCACACATCACTGGTCGCACATGCATTACCATGATTTCCCTGCACACATACATGCATACATGGCCTATGGCACACATACAGGCAAGTATCATAGAACCAGCACACCGCAACATGCCCTGTCTCACACAGTAATGCTTGGACACTTACCGCTCAACTCCAGACGGGCCTCCCTCTCAAGGATCTGGGCGTGGAGCGCTGGTCGTACGCGTTCCAGGACCCTCACCTGGATGGAACTCATGCGGCCCCGGCCCCCCTCCACGAGGCGCCGGGCCTTCACAAGGGTCCTGGACCTCAAGTCCTCCCAGCGCTTCTTGATCTTCTGGATGTTGCGGGTTGCCACCCCCTCCGCGTTGATGGCAACCACACAGTCGGCCTAGATCCTCTCCCGTCCTTCCTTGCTGGCGCGGGACGATCCAAAGAGGGCATCATACTGCCCCAGGACATGCTCCACCAGGACACCAACTTCGGTGGCAGTGAAGCTGGTGCCCCTCTGCCCCTCTGGCCTGGGGTTGCCACTGGTGCCAGATGTGGAAGTGCCCGACATGGCAACCCCAGAGGCAGGTGTGGGTGGGCAACTGGGTCCTGGGGCTGGGCTGTGGAGCGATGTAATCCCAGTCGGGAGTCTTCAGTTCCAGCAGGGGTGGACACAGCAACTGGACCCCTGCAGTTGGCTGATGTGCAGGCACCAAATGGCAGGGCAGGTGGCAGCAGGCAGGCAGCAGCAGATGGCACGTGGGAGGCTGCTTGGGGCACTGGGGGGCAGTAACTCGGCCTTCTGGGCAGGAGCGTGGTCTTCCGTGTGTTTTCACGTGGCCAGCTCGATACGGAGTGATTTGGCACGTGAAAATCCGGCACGTCAGCGTGAAATCCGAGGAAAGGCCCTTAGCGCGTAAGCGCGTCAGCACGCATACGCGATTCTATTGGTCCAGAGTCCCTCAGCGCGTAAGCGCGTATGTGACGTGACCCGCACGGGTGTTCCCCACTCAGCACGTGATGACGGAGCACACGTGTAAATACTGCACGTCAGAGTGTCATCGCGTGTAATTGGACAAAAGTGCGCATACACGCGATTGGCCTATGCACGTGTATTTCAGGGGTGCGCGGGCACTTACACACGCAAGTACGTCAGCGCACCTGTATCCCGTGGTGCGTGGGAATTTCACACGCTATTGGACTGGGAACTGGATTCCAGGGGTGCGCAGCTCACACGCTCGCCTAGAACACACGCAAAGCATGAATTTGCGCACTTTAACAATAACAAGCTCAGACGCCAGGATGAACATACCGTTCCTAGCAGCAGTGGCAGTGGGCTACCAAAGGAGGAGGAGGAGGATAGTCAGGGCCAGAATATTCACACCCAGAACCAGCCTTTTCGGGATGCCTGATGACCAGGTGTATGGAAGGTACAGGTTTCCACCACACATAATACTGGACCTGGTGAGTGAGTGGGAGGATGACCTCACATCACCCACCCTGTGCTCCCAAGCACTCAGCCCCCTGGAGAAGGTCCTCAATGTACTGCACTTCTTAGCCACTGGATCATTTCAGCGGACAAGTGCCATAGTGGGTGGGGTGTCACAGGCCACCCAGTCACGCTGCCTACACCAGGTCTTGAACATCATCACTGCACGCCCATCAGTCGGCAGGCACATATACCTGCCCAGAACACCTGCAGAAAGGCATGCTGCCGCCCTGGATTTTTACGGTGTGGCACGATTCCCCAAAGTGCTAGGTGCCATCGACTGCACCCATGTGGCTCTACGTCCCCCCAGGGCATCTGAGCACACCTATAGGAACCGCAAGCACTGGCATTCCATCAACGTGCAGGTAGTATGTAATGCCAAGGGAATCATCACCTCAGTATATGCCAACTATCCCGGGTCCACCCACAACAGCTTCATTTACCGAATGTCCACCCTATGCCGGGACCTAGAAGCTGGGCGGCATGGCGATACATGGCTGCTTGGTGAGTATGTATGCCACTGCACATGCATGCATGTTGGATACTGAGCAAGGTCACAACCCCACCAATGATACCAATCACCACCTCCACAGGGGACAGTGCCTACCCTCTCAGCCCCCACATGATGACGCCAATTCGGAACCCCACCACGCCACCCGAGGTAAGATATAACACAGCCCACATTACAACCCGGGGCATAGTGGAGCGCACATTCGGAGTGCTAAAGTCACGCTTTCGCTCCCTTGACCGTTCTGGCGGGCAGCTGTTATACGCTCCCCCAGTAGTGTGCAGGATCATAGTGGCAGCATGTGTCCTGCACAACGTTGCAACACGCCGGGGCCTGGCCGTGGACATGGTGGTGGCCCCACATCCCCAACCACATGCACAGCCGCTGCGCATGGGAGGGGAAAGGGCACGGGGGGAGGCAGCCCGTACACAGCTAGTGGCTAATTACTCCACATAGTAATCACACCCCTGTGGACTGCACACTGGCCTGGCACATTCCATCTGACAATCAATGATGACTCAACCTGACACTGATCCTGAATGTCTGGAGATTCAACCGTGAAAAGCATATCAGCCTGAGATTGTTCACCTGGAAGTGTTACAATGTGTGCATCCCTACCCACACACACCACCAATGCAGTTTTGTGAAGAAACACATTCAAGCAGCTAAAATGAATACCCACTTGCTAAATGCAACAAGAGGACAGTGCCATGTCACCCAACCCATCCCCAGCACCGCCACACAACACACCGTGCCATGTCATGCTATGTGCAGGTAAACAAAGTAATCCCCACAACATGACAAGTGTCGCGATGTACAGTGTCCCCAATTGAAACTTGCTACACCTGAAATGCTCACTGTAATGCAGGACCAACAACAAACTTGAGCAGGTACTACCATTGACATGACTTCACTAATGTAATAAATCAGTAGTCTCACCACCTGGAAATGCCTGCACTCCCACCACTTCCAACTGTACAGTGTTGGCGCCATGTAGAGTTGTAGGTGCACTGCTGCCAACAAGGACCCCATCTCCAGACTAGAGGGCCTTGTGTAGACATGAGGAAGGGACCTGCAAATTGGGAGGCAGACACAGATGATGAGTTACACATCAATGCAACATGCAGTGTACAACACAACAGCAATATGCACTAGGAATGTATACACAGTATTGACTAGACTACCCACACATGTAGTGGGAGTCCAATGTCACCATGTACTTCAATGTCACTTGGGCACACCCTTTGCAAGCCCATGGAAACGGGAAGCAGGAGGGGTGTGTGTGACTCAAACCCAGGCATCTGAACCTAATACATGACAAGCCTGCATGTGCCCAGCCACAATGCAGCGTATGCCCACAGGAACCACGGAAGCCAACATATTGTCCCAAAAAAATTGGGAAAAATATAAAAATAAAAATAAAAATAAAAATAAAAAAAAATAAAAAATGGCCATTAATGGGCCCAGGGGGTTGGGGAGGCCACCCAGGAGGTCCGAGGACAAGGTGCACACCAAAACCCACCTGTGTGGATCCTGGGAAAAAAAACACCTCCATGGGCTCATGGCCCACACGGCTACCCTATTGTGGGAGTATCACTGCTCTCGCTATTATCACCCTGTGCAGCTGCATCCGGAGGTGGTTGCACTATGGGAGGCAGCCCACGCAAGGCCCTACTCTGTTCCTCCATGGCTGCAAGCATGCGGTTGTGGTAGGTCTCGTTCTGGAGGATGAGGGTGCGGAGGTCCCCATGCAACAACTCACGGGATGCCCGGACCTCCGCCCTCGTTGCTTGCATCTCAGCTGAGAGCGTACGGGTGAGACGCTCCAGCTGCTGTTCTGTCCTTTGGTGTGTTGAAGCCTCAAGCTCAACAAGAGTCGTCCTGAGTTGATGTAGCTCCTGCCTCAGGGCTTCCCTGTGGCCCTGGGACTCTATGGAGATGGCCTCCTGCAGAGTCGCCAGTGCCGCCGGCCTGTCCCTGTTGGACGCCAACATGTCCTCCCTGTGTGACTGGCAGATGGAGTCGGTTGCCTGCTCTAGTCGCTCCATCAGCCTTTCAGGGGGGACAATGGAAGTGGCCACCCTATCCATGGCCTGAGCCATCATCTCGGATGATGCTGCCTGTTGGGTAGCCATACCGTAAATGGATTGCTCCCATGCGGTATTGCCAGGTGGCGTATGGCCACCACGTCGGCGGGCACCACACCTGTCTGGGGCACGGCGGACTGCGCCTTGCTGTGCCGGCACTGCCTGAGGCTGCAGGACTGCATTCCCCCTCTGATCTGCTGGCCCAGGAACAGGATCAGATGTCGCGGAGTGTGACCCTGCATCCGTAACCACCAAAGGCCTAGCTGCCAACACTGACATCCCCATTGAGGGTACTGACCCTGGTGCAGGTGGGTGGGACAGAACAGAATCCCTCCCTGGAACACTCACCTGCGACGGCACGTAGGTCTCATCATCCGAATCAACAGCTGAGTACAGCTCGGGGGAGGTGCAGCCAGAGACACCCCTTGAGAGCACGACCTGCAGCACTTGTGGGTTCTCACCCACCAGCACACCACGTCCCTCACTGGTGGATGGTCGGCCCTCGGACCCCTCCTGGCTCTGCACCATCTCCACAACCCCAGCAGTATCATGATATGATATGATATGATATATGATATGATATGATATGATATGATATGGTATTTGTAACGCGCCTATACACAAGTGTTTCAAGGCGCGACGAGGCAGGGAGGGAGGGAGACAAGGGGAAGACAGACAAATGATCCTACTAGGCCAGGTGTCATTCAGATCGGGCAAGTGCAGAGGTAAGGGGAAAAGGAGAAAGTGCAGGGGGAGGAGGTGGGGGGGAAAGTGCAGTACACGGTAAGTAGCGTAATAAAATAATAAATAATAAATAAAAGGGCCAGCTGGTGGCAAGTGCGAGGTAAGTGCAGAGCAAGTGCTAGGAAAGGGGCTGTAGGGATACAGTGACAGTCCCCTGCAAAGACATAATAACAAAGAAATGGAAACAGCCATTAGCACCATGGCACACAATGAGGGCTGAGAAGCAAGAGAACCAGTACTTGATTGACACATGTCCCACATGACTAAGACCCTCCCATGCATGCACCCTCACTGCGTATGAAGGGCAGGCAAATGGCACACACTGATGACACAAAGATGGAAGAAGAACACATTTTCTGCATGCTGCCTGGCAGTGGCATCACACATTGGCCTCTGATTGCCAGGTGACACACACATGCCATCACACAGATGGCATGTACCATTGCTATTGAGTGAAGATGGAGAGGAGGGCAGCACTTATTCATTCAGTCCAGTTCCCGCATGCAATAGCTTTTCTAATTCAAACAGGTCTGATTTTTCACCTGGAGCTGCCAGTCCAATATGGTCCAATTGCACAGGGACATGTGTGAACATATGATATCCAGGTAACAAAGTCACTCCACTTTACCATAGCCATGCCAGACATGTGACTAGAGGACTGAGGAATGCCTAGTATAAGTGGTGGAATGCAAACAATCTGTCTGAATGAACATAGAAAAATAAGCAACAATTTTGTGGCAAGGTGACACTTCAAGGGCAACTGGGGTGCTGTTGGGCTAGATGTCTACTGTTGGCAGAAGGGATACTGCAATGGCCATATGCAGCTGCGCAGGATGTATTGCATGAAGCACATGGCTGACCCATACGACTCAGGCGCACACACTCTCACCTGGCACACAAACAGATGCCCTCACACACACACCATGCACATGGATGACACACACATGCATGTGCACTCACCGGACAATGCCTCGTAATCAGGCAGATCTCCCACGCCTTGGATCTGTTCCTCCGTGACGTAGGTCCCAGCGACTGACTCATGTGGAGTGAGTTCCATGTCTAATACTGGAGACCCACCTCCAGTCACTAGAGTTGCGGCATGACTTGAGGCCAGCTTCTTCTTTGCCCTGCGCTTTAGGTCATTCCAGCGCTTATAGCAATCATTGGCTGTGCGCCTCACGATTCCAAGGGCACTTACGATGTCCGCAACGGTCTGCCAGTGTGCCTGGCGTTGTGCAGGTGTGGTCTTGGATCCTGCAACAATGACCATCTCGTTATCATGTCCGGACACATACTCGACAAGTGCATTCAGTTCGTCATCCGTGAAGCTGGGCTTCCTCGACGGGCCGGACTGTGTAGCCTCAATCTGGGGCATCTGGGGCATCAGCCTGTGCCGGACGAGCACTCTTCCTCTTCCGCTTGGAAGGTGGTGGTGATCCTGAGTGTCCTGCGCCGCTCTGGACACTAGGGGCAGGAGCCCTGGTGGGCTCTGTATCAGGTGTGTGGGATTGCACACTCAGCATGGGAGTTGGTGCAGGCATTGGCTCAAGTGTAATGGTGTCAGGGGGAATGTCAGCAGGATGGACTAGGACCGACACTGTCCTGGCTGGGTGTGTGAGAGCTGGGGTGGATGGAGCCGCAGCTGCCCCTGCAGCCTCTCCGCCCTGCCTACTTGGGGCAGCAGATGACCTTTCTGCCCCAGATCCACGTGGCATGATGGCATCAACGTGCACCAGCGCACGTGTCGTAGCCCTGCTGACCTGGAAGTCAGCCATGGAGTCAGCCAGGTCTGGTGGCACAATGGGCTGGTCCAACAAGGGCTGAGCATGGATGGTGTCAGCCACATCAGCCTCAACGGGAGGGGGGGGTGGGATTATGGGTGCCCTTGACTGGTCCTCCACACATGGGGGGCAGGCTCACCCTGCAAGTTACGACCACGTCCCCTACCGGATCCACCATGGCCACCACTTGTGGCTCTTCCACCTTTGCCACCCTTACGGAATCCTCGCCTCCCAGCCATGGCACTGATATTAATGTGCGTATGGGAGTGGCTGTAGACTATTGTCCTGGGCAATTGTGGGTCAAAGGGGTTGGGTACCAGATGGTAATTGTACACTAGTGCTCTAGCAAGGCTGAATGTAACCCCTGGGGAAAGATGACGGGTCACGCAACGCACAGGAGGCCCAAAAAAGGGAGATGACGTGCACGCAACCCCTCCTAGACCACGTGTGCAGAAAGAAAAACCTGCACTACGCTGTGGCACCCAGTAACACAAGAATGAACGTATGCGTGTCACACGCAGCCTAGAATGACCTCTGAAGGGGTAGGCTACACACGGGGCAAGCACAGATGTTAGATACGTGCGTGCTCACCGTCTGCCAGGTAAAAGAGCGTGAAAAATGAGCGCGTTTGGTTGGCAACACCCTCGCCAAAAGAAGATATGTACGCTGTCTGAGGAGACAGGACAACAGTAGAAGGGAACACTATTTGAGGGAACAGGCCCAGATAAACCAGTACAAGAGAAAAAAGAGTAAAAGCTGTCAGAGGTAACAGGGAGTACGAACTGGAAACGCCGTGAAGTAAATCGCGTGTGAAACGACAAGAAGTACAGAATTCACCCACTCGGTCTCCAAGAAAAGCACGTACAAGGAATTGGTGTTCTACACATACCTTATATGCAGGCCCACACGTACAGCGTCACTTACGCGGCGTGTACGTGCTAGGCCCATTCCCACCAATTACACGCTTTGACACTTCTGTGTGTAGGTCCATTTTCACCAATTACACGCTTTGACACTTCTGCGTGTAGGTCCATTTTCACCAATTACACGCTTTGACACTTCTGCGTGTAGGTCCATTTTCACCAATTACACGCTTTGACACTTCTGCGTGTAGGTCCATTTTCACCAATTACACGCTTTGTAACTTCTGCGTGTAGGGCTATTTCCACCAATAACACGCTTTGAGACTCGGACGTGTCACGCAACTTATTCCTACGCGTGCACGTGACTTCATAGACGCGCATACGCTGGTGACGCGTTTACGCGCTAAGGGCCTTTCATCGATTTACACGCAGACGTGTGGGATTTTCACGTGCAAAATCACTCTGTATGAAGCTCTCCACGCGTACACACACGAAAGACCACGCTCCTGCCCAGGAGGCCAAATTACTGCCCCCCAGAGCCCTGAGCACACTCCCACCTGCCATCTGCTGCTGCCTGACTGCCTGCTGCCCACGTGCCCTGCCTTTTGCTGCCTGCATATCAGCCAGGGGTGCTGTTGCTGTGACCACCCCTGCTGGAACCAAAGGCTCCCGACTGCTTTTCCGTCGCCCCACAGCCCAGCCCCAGGACCCAGTTGCCCACCCACTCCTGCCTCTGGGGTTGCCATGTCGGGCACTACAACATCTGGCACCAGTGGCAACCCCCGGCCAAGGAGGCAGAGGGGCACCAGCTTCAGTGCCAGGGAAGTTGGTGTCCTGGTGGAGCATGTCCTGGGGCAGTATGATGCCCTCTTCGGAAGGTTGCGCGCCGACAAGGAAGGACGGACTCGGATCTGGATGGACATCGTGACTGCCATCAACGCGGAGGAGGTGGCAGTCCGCGACTACGAACGTGTCAGGAAGCGCTGGGAGGACTTCAGGTCCAGGACCCTCAACAAGGCCCGGCGCCTCATGATGGCAGCAGATGCTAAGGGGCGGGCGGGGCCACTTGTCGGAAGATCAGATGAGTGTCCTGGAACGCATATCCCCAGCGCTCCACATCCAGGTCCTTGAGAAGCAGACTCCTCTGGAGTCGAGCGGTAAGTGTACATGCATTCTGATTGTAAGCTGTGCGTGTGGTGGTGTGCCAGGAGTGTGCAGGTTGAACATGTATTTTTATGTGGCCAAGTAGGGGGTGTGTACAGGGCTGTGAGGGTGACACATGCGAGGGGTCTCATGTGTGACACATGGATGGTGCTTGTGTGTGTGGCCTTGCAAGGTATGATTGTCAGGTGTGACATGGATGTCAATCGAGACACTGCGACAGTTGGCGGAGGTGTACATATGCATGCAGGTTTGGTGTTGTGTGTGCATGTATAGTGTACTCCCTATGTTGCATGTGATGTGTGGATGACCTTTGGCTGCCCATGCTGTTGTATGTGAATGGATGGTGCTTGCTGTTGCATTATGGCTGTGGTATGGCTCATGTGTGCAAGTTGAAATGACATGTGTGTTGGGGATTGTGATGCCATGTGTGAGGTTTACCAATGCCACTCATGTATACCTGTCATGTGTGTATGAGTCCATTTTACAGTGCCCTGATGCCTGTGTTTTCTTTCTCCCTGTCTGCAGCGTCAACTGATGAAGAGGGCGGAGAAGGTGCTGTGGAGCACAGCGGCAGGGGTCGCACCACCAGCCGGAGACGCAAGGCCCGGATCCCCTCCCAAGTTGTGATCTCGTCGGGGAGTGAGGAGTCTGGTGCCACCTCCCAGGCCGCAGCTGGCGAGGGGAGGTCCAAGAGGCGGAGGTCGGAGTTGGACTCCTCGGCAGCAGAAGGGGCAGCTGGGACCCCACAGGGCCCAATGGGGGAAGATGGCACGGAGTCATCCAGGTTGGTGGGGGCCTGGTGGAGGGTGCCCCTGGTGGCGGGGGAGTGGGAGTGGTGGGAGACATGAGTGGGGGCCTGGTGGAGGCTGCCCCTGGTGGCTGGGGGGTGGGGGTGGTGGGAGACATGGGTGGGGGCCTGGTGGAGGCTGCCCCTGGTGGCGGGGGTTGGGGGTGGTGGGAGACATGGGTGGGGGCCTGGTGGAGGCTGCCCCTGCACTGCTGGGGGGTGGGGGTGATAGGGGACATGGGTGGGGGCCTGGTGGAGGCTGCCCCTGGTGGCGGGGGAGTGGGGGTGATAGGGGACATTAGTGGGGGCCTGGTGGAGGCTGCCCCTGGTGGCTGGGGGTGGTGGGAGACATGAGTGGGGGCCTGGTGGGGGCTGCCCCTGCACTGGTGGGGGGTGGAGTGATAGGGGACATGGGTGGGGGCCTGGTGGAGGCTGCCCCTGCACTGCTGGGGGGTGGGGGTGATAGGGGACATGGGTGGGGGCCTGGTGGAGGCTGCCCCTGCACTGCTGAGGGGTGGGGGTGGTGGGAGACATGAGTGGGGGCCTGGTGGAGGCTGCCCCTGCACTGCTGGGGGGTGGGGGTGATAGGGGACATGGGTGGGGGCCTGGTGGAGGCTGCCCCTGCACTGCTGGGGGGTGGGGGTGGTGGGAGACATGGGTGGGGGCCTGGTGGAGGCTGCCCCTGGTGGCGGGGGGGTGGGGGTGGTGGGAGACATGGGTGGGGGCCTGGTGGAGGCTGCCCCTGGTGGCGGGGGAGTGGGGGTGATAGGGGACATGAGTGGGGGCCTGGTGGAGGCTGCCCCTGCACTGCTGGGGGGTGGGGGTGGTGGGAGACATGAGTGGGGGCCTGGTGGAGGCTGCCCCTGCACTGCTGGGGGGTGGGGGTGTTAGGGGACATGGGTGGGGGCCTGGTGGAGGCTGCCCCTGCACTGCTGGGGGGTGGGGGTGATAGGGGACATGGGTGGGGGCCTGGTGGAGGCTGCCCCTGGTGGCGGGGGAGTGGGGGTGATAGGGGACATTAGTGGGGGCCTGGTGGAGGCTGCCCCTGGTGGCTGGGGGGTGGGGGTGGTGGGAGACATGAGTGGGGGCCTGGTGGAGGCTGCCCCTGCACTGCTGGGGGTGGGGGTGGTGGGAGACATGAGTGGGGGCCTGGTGGAGGCTGCCCCTGCACTGCTGGGGGGTGGGGGTGATAGGGGACATGGGTGGGGGCCTAGTGGAGGCTGCCCCTGGTGGCGGGGGAGTGGGGGTGATAGGGGACATGAGTGGGGGCCTGGTGGAGGCTGCCCCTGCACTGCTGGGGGGTGGGGGTGGTGGGAGACATGAGTGGGGGCCTGGTGGAGGCTGCCCCTGCACTGCTGGGGGGTGGGGGTGATAGGGGACATGGGTGGGGGCCTGGTGGAGGCTGCCCCTGGTGGCGGGGGAGTGGGGGTGATAGGGGACATTAGTGGGGGCCTGGTGGAGGCTGCCCCTGGTGGCTGGGGGGTGGGGGTGGTGGGAGACATGAGTGGGGGCCTGGTGGAGGCTGCCCCTGCACTGCTGGGGGGTGGGGGTGATAGGGGACATGGGTGGGGGCCTGGTGGAGGCTGCCCCTGCACTGCTGGGGGGTGGGGGTGATAGGGGACATGGGTGGGGGCCTGGTGGAGGCTGCCCCTGCACTGCTGGGGGGTGGGGGTGGTGGGAGACATGAGTGGGGGCCCGGTGGAGGCTGCCCCTGCACTGCTGGGGGGTGGGGGTGATAGGGGACATGGGTGGGGGCCTGGTGGAGGCTGCCCCTGCACTGCTGGGGGGTGGGGGTGGTGGGAGACATGGGTGGGGGCCTGGTGGAGGCTGCCCCTGGTGGCGGGGGGGTGGGGGTGGTGGGAGACATGGGTGGGGGCCTGGTGGAGGCTGCCCCTGGTGGCGGGGGAGTGGGGGTGATAGGGGACATGAGTGGGGGCCTGGTGGAGGCTGCCCCTGCACTGCTGGGGGGTGGGGGTGGTGGGAGACATGAGTGGGGGCCTGGTGGAGGCTGCCCCTGCACTGCTGGGGGGTGGGGGTGATAGGGGACATGGGAGGGGGCCTGGTGGAGGCTGCCCCTGCACTGCTGGGGGGTGGGGGTGATAGGGGACATGGGGGGGGCCTGGTGGAGGCTGCCCCTGGTGGCGGGGGAGTGGGGGTGATAGGGGACATTAGTGGGGGCCTGGTGGAGGCTGCCCCTGGTGGCTGGGGGGTGGGGGTGGTGGGAGACATGAGTGGGGGCCTGGTGGAGGCTGCCCCTGCACTGCTGGGGGATGGGGGTGGTGGGAGACATGGGTGGGGGCCTGGTGGAGGATGCCCCTGCACTGCTGGGGGGTGGGGGTGATAGGGGACATGGGTGGGGGCCTGGTGGAGGCTGCCCCTGGTGGCGGGGGAGTGGGGGTGATAGGGGACATGAGTGGGGGCTTGGTGGAGGCTGCCCCTGTACTGCTGGGGGGTGGGGGTGGTGGGAGACATAGGTGGGGGCCTGGTGGAGGCTGCCCCTGGTGGCGGGGGGGTGGGGTGGTGGGAGACATGGGTGGGGGCCTGGTGGAGGCTGCCCCTGGTGGCGGGGGAGTGGGGGTGATAGGGGACATGAGTGGGTGCCTGGTGGAGGCTGCCCCTGCACTGCTGGGGGGTGGGGGTGGTGGGAGACATGAGTGGGGGCCTGGTGGAGGTTGCCCCTGCACTGCTGGGGGGTGGGGGTGATAGGGGACATGGGTGGGGGCCTGGTGGAGGCTGCCCCTGCACTGCTGGGGGGTGGGGGTGGTGGGAGACATGGGTGGGGGCCTGGTGGAGGCTGCCCCTGGTGGCGGGGGGGTGGGGGTGGTGGGAGACATGGGTGGGGGCCTGGTGGAGGCTGCCCCTGGTGGCGGGGGAGTGGGGGTGATAGGGGACATGAGTGGGGGCCTGGTGGAGGCTGCCCCTGCACTGCTGGGGGGTGGGGGTGGTGGGAGACATGAGTGGCGGCCTGGTGGAGGCTGCCCCTGCACTGCTGGGGGGTGGGGGTGATAGGGGACATGGGTGGGGGCCTGGTGGAGGCTGCCCCTGCACTGCTGGGGGGTGGGGGTGATAGGGGACATGGGTGGGGGCCTGGTGGAGGCTGCCCCTGGTGGCGGGGGAGTGGGGGTGATAGGGGACATTAGTGGGGGCCTGGTGGAGGCTGCCCCTGGTGGCTGGGGGGTGGGGGTGGTGGGAGACATGAGTGGGGGCCTGGTGGAGGCTACCCCTGCACTGCTGGGGGGTGGGGGTGGTGGGAGACATGAGTGGGGGCCTTTTGGAGGCTGCCCCTGCACTGCTGGGGGGTGGGGGTGATAGGGGACATGGGTGGGGGCCTGGTGGAGGCTGCCCCTGGTGTCGGGGGGTTGGGGGTGATAGGGGACATGAGTGGGGGCCTGGTGGAGGCTGCCCCTGCACTGCTGGGGGGTGGGGGTGGTGGGAGACATGATTGGGGGCCTGGTGGAGGCTGCCCCTGCACTGCTGGGGGGTGGGGGGGGTGGGAGACATGAGTGGGGGCCTGGTGGAGGCTGCCCCTGCACTGCTGGGGGGTGGGGGTGATAGGGGACATGGGTGGGGGCCTGGTGGAGGCTGCCCCTGGTGGCGGGGGAGTGGGGGTGATAGGGGACATGAGTGGGGGCCTGGTGGAGGCTGCCCCTGCACTGCTGGGGGGTGGGGGTGATAGGGGACATGGGTGGGGGCCTGGTGGAGGCTGCCCCTGCACTACTGGGGGGTGGGGGTGATAGGGGACATGGGTGGGGGCCTGGTGGAGGCTGCCCCTGCACTGCTGGGGGGTGGGGGTGGTGGGAGACATGGGTGGGGGCCTGGTGGAGGCTGCCCCTGGTGGCGGGGGGGTGGGGGTGGTGGGAGACATGGGTGGGGGCCTGGTGGAGGCTGCCCCTGGTGGCGGGGGAGTGGGGGTGGTGGGAGACATGGGTGGGGGCCTGGTGGAGGCTGCCCCTGGTGGCGGGGGAGTGGGGGTGATAGGGGACATGAGTGGGGGCCTGGTGGAGGTTGCCCCTGCACTGCTGGGGGGTGGGGGTGGTGGGAGACATGGGTGGGGGCCTGGTGGAGGCTGCCCCTGGTGGCGGGGGGGTGGGGGTGGTGGGAGACATGGGTGGGGGCCTGGTGGAGGCTGCCCCTGGTGGCGGGGGAGTGGGGGTGATAGGGGACATGAGTGGGGGCCTGGTGGAGGCTGCCCCTGCACTGCTGGGGGGTGGGGGTGGTGGGAGACATGAGTGGGGGCCTGGTGGAGGCTGCCCCTGCACTGCTGGGGGGTGGGGGTGATAGGGGACATGGGTGGGGGCCTGGTGGAGGCTGCCCCTGCACTGCTGGGGGGGGTGGGGGTGGTGGGAGACATGGTTGGGGGCCTGGTGGAGGCTGCCCCTGGTGGCGGGGGAGTGGGGGTGATAGGGGACATGAGTGGGGGCCTGGTGGAGGCTGCCCCTGCACTGCTGGGGGGTGGGGGTGGTGGGAGACATGTGTGGGGGCCTGGTGGAGGCTGCCCCTGCACTGCTGGGGGGTGGGGCTGATAGGGGACATGGGTGGGGGCCTGGTGGAGGCTGCCCCTGCACTGCTGGGGGGTGGGGGTGATAGGGGACATTAGTGGGGGCCTGGTGGAGGCTGCCCCTGGTGGCTGGGGGGTGGGGGTGGTGGGAGACATGAGTGGGGGCCTGGTGGAGGCTGCCCCTGCACTGCTGGGGGGTGGGGGTGATAGGGGACATGGGTGGGGGCCTGGTGGAGGCTGCCCCTGCACTGCTGGGGGGTGGGGGTGATAGGGGACATTAGTGGGGGACTGGTGGAGGCTGCCCCTGGTGGCTGGGGGGTGGGGGTGGTGGGAGACATGAGTGGGGGCCTGGTGGAGGCTGCCCCTGCACTTGTGGGGGGTGGGGGTGGTGGGAGACATGAGTGGGGGCCTGGTGGAGGCTGCCCCTGGTGGCTGGGGGGGGGGTGGTGGGAGACATGAGTGGGGCCCTGGTGGAGGCTGCCCCTGGTGGCTGGGGGGTGGGGGTGGTGGGAGACATGAGTGCGGGCCTGGTGGAGGCTGCCCCTGGTGGCTGGGGGGTGGGGGTGGTGGGAGACATGGGTGGGGGCCTGGTGGAGGCTGCCCCTGGTGGCGGGGGGGTGGGGGTGGTGGGAGACATGGGTGGGACCCTGGTGGAGGCTGCCCCTGGTGGCGGGGGGTGGGGGTGGTGGGAGACATGGGTGGGGGCCTGGTGGAGGCTGCCCCTGGTGGCAGGGGAGTGGGGGTGATAGGGGACATGAGTGGGGGCCTGGTGGAGGCTGCCCCTGCACTGCTGGGGGGTGGGGGTGGTGGGAGACATGGGTGGGGGCCTGGTGGAGGCTGCCCCTGGTGGCGGGGGGGTGGGGGTGGTGGGAGACATGGGTGGGGACCTGGTGGAGGGTGCCCCTGGTGGCGGGGGGGTGGGGGTGGTGGGAGACATGGGTGGGGGCCTGGTGGAGGCTGCCCCTGCACTGATGGGGGGTGGGGGTGCAGGGGGACATGAGCAGGTGTGCAGGGTAGTCCCCTGTTTTGTGGGCTGCCTGCAGGGGCCGTGGAGGGTGTACAGGGAACACCTGTGAGGAGCCACCCAGCCTAATCGCGTGTGTGACTTCCCACGCACCCCTGTAATACACGTACCCAGCCAAATCGCGTGTGATAATTCCCGCGCACCCCTGTAATACACGTACCTGGCCAAATTGCCTGTGAGAATTCCCGCGCACCCCTGTAATACACGTACCCAGCCGAATCGCGTGTGAAACTTCCTGTTTACCCCTGTAATACACGTACCCAGCCAAATCGCGTGTGATAATTCCTGCGTACCCCTGTGATACACGTGCCCTGCCTAATCGCGTGTAGAACCTCACGCGTACCCCTGTAATACACGTACCCTGGCCAATCGCGTGTTAAACTTCCCGCGTACCCCTGTAATACACGTACCCTGGCTAATCGCGTGTATAACTTCACGCCTACCCCTGATATGCACGTTACCCGCTTTGCGTTCCTTGTTTGCCAGCCCTGTAAACTGGTCCAGGGTTAGCGCAGCCCTTTGCGATGATTTAGCGATTTTGATGGCTTTTCCTTGCGCGAGGGCGTTCTTGGGGGCGTTACTGGCGCTGCTGCAGGGTCGCTGCGATACTCTGCGCCACGGCTGGTTTGGGAGCCTAAAATCCATGAATACGCTGTGCGCGGAAATCGGTTTTAGCGCACGTGCCTGGCGCAGACAATCGCACACGGACACTGCGCCAGCCGCTTGCGACACTTTTCTGCGAAATTCTATGAATTACCCTGTCTATCTTTGCATTAAATTGCATTAGTCTGGGTGAAACCTTTGCAGGATGTCAGCAGGAAAATTATCATTATTTTTAGCAAAGATTAATGAGACTAAAGTGAGGTTTATGCAATTCTTTGAGAGCTCTGAACTCTTATAGTCTGATATTTTTACCCTATCATTGCTGGACCTTCCACTCTTTGGAATGCTCCTTCATGCCCGACTTCGCACATGGGCCTGATTTACCAAAAGTCTATTCAGGGGATTGCACCATTTTAAAATGTTTTTGTAAATCATTTCCATTTGCTTCCATTTGTGCACTTTGCATTTGTGCATTCCAGGCCATAAAGCCTTCAAATGTCTAATATATTTCAGTACCCTTGCTAATATTTGTGTCCCATCTAGCACACATTTCAAGATTTCATATGCCTCCAGGAGCCAGATAACACTACCTTTGCACTGGTTCAATGCAACTTTGCAAGGTTTTACCACTTTGCCCTGAACAAAAATCTATTCTTTCAATGCACTTTTGCACCAGGGCAATTTTTACTCTAGTGCTTATACCATTTCCTATTAGCACTAGGGCAACATTTTCCCTGATGCAAAAATGCATTAAAAGAATTGATTTTTGCCCATGGGCAACCTTTTCACTAGTGCTAATACCGGGCAAAGTTGCACTTGCGCCGTTGAAAGTTTTCTGTAAACTGGCCCCATAAGTACCCTGTAAATGCTTAAAGATTGCATAGTGCACTTAAATGGCATGGTTTGCATTAAACCACATATCATATGGCCATGGTCATGACTCAGCTAGACATCTCATTTCTACTGATTATTTGGAGGGTGTTACAGTGTCCTATTCCTTTAACCTATTTCACACTTGCAAAAAGTCAAATGCCACTGACAGTCTTCAACTGGAAAACTATGCTACCATGCCTTCACCAGCCTGCAGTACAAAATCTGATTTCAATTGACTGCAAAAAACATACATCACCAAGTTTGGAGCAAGAACAACTTTAGATGCCTGATGCAGCCTACTAGCACCCACACTTTCATAAATATTCTACTGTCCCGTGGTGGTTGATAGGCTGGTAACTAGGCTTCGTGATGACATTGTTAAGGATTTCAATCGGGCGGCACACATCTTGGTCTCAGCCTAGGATGTAGCACTCAATTGATATGCCTTTCTCCTTATTTTATGCAGATTCAATTTGAGATGGTACACAACTCGTATCACAACCTCTTATTCAAATACCCCAGGTCACAAAGGACCATGAACCAGGCTGGTTGGTGACATGCAATATTTATTTATTTATTTTAAAATTCAAAAGAAATCATACCATTTTTAATATGGGGCAGCAATCACCAATGGGGTGATAGTTACAATGAAAATGAAAGCAATGCACTTGGTTAACCTTCCGCCAAGACAATATATACAGCACAATTGAATAGGAGCACTTTTACATTTAGGAAGGATAGCACCCAAGTTACGATGTCCCCCTGCAATGTTCCCTCAACCCACAGAGTGGATAGAAAGTAGCAGCAGGTAATCAGGAATAAGAGGCAGAAGACAGAACAAAAATCTGACCTTCTCTCACAGAATAAGAGGCAAAAACGGTCTTTAAACTCAGCAAAGGCGTAAAATAACACTCGAATTTTACAAATAATTAATTAATGTGTGGTTAAATTATAATATACATATGTTTTAACACAATATCATGTATGTTATATCACTGGCAATCACAAGGCAATGGATCAGCAAAAGGTAGACAATTCGAAAAATGAGTGGAACGTTTAGAGCATGCTGCAACCAAATGACAGTGGGAAAACGTGCAATTTTCTCAATTCCCGCTTTAAATTACCCCAAGGGTTTTTAATAAAAACAGGTGAAATACTGATTTGGAGTGCGGTTTCGGGGCTGGGGAATAGATATATATCAAAGGTACAATATAGAGGTGAGAAAAGGTCTCTAGCTATGAAACTGGATGAGATATGCAAGATATAGAAGGGTCAGTTTGAGTAAAATTAAGCCGGAAATAGGAGAGGAAATCAGTTGTGACAAGAACGGTTTTACTTTAAACTAGAGCATTCAGACTAGACCACCAAAGATGGACACAGTAAGATCCAAGGTTGATTCGCAAGTTCAACCCTGTCACTCCAGCGCCCAACCCTGGCAGAAACCAGTCTGATCACTCGAAATATGACTTATGGTTTAGGATTACACAAAACAAAATTGAAAAGCGATGGCGCTAGCACTTAAAAATTAAGGACAGGATATAGGGATAATTTTAACAGTTTCACCAAGTTATCCGGGTAAGATAGGATTGCTTAGCCTCTTGATAGGCTCCTACGCCTCACCGGAGGTGTTAGCCGAGCCCACGACACCGAAGGCACTTGAACATAAGGCCCTCCTGTCTGGACCTGAATCTGCACTCCTCTCTGCTTTTAGGCAGGAGCCAATGCCGCCTTCGACGCTGCAGGAGCAGCTCGCCCACCAGCTGACCTCGCTGTACTTCAATCGCTGCAGGAGCAGCTGTTTCCTCCATTGAGCACCCGCGATCACTACTCAACCAGCACGCATCCAGCAAGGGTCTCCCCCACATGCTTGAGGTGAGCCAAATCACCCCCACCTGCCGCCATTACCCGCGTGGCATCGCCCTCTTCACCTGTGGTGCACTAGAAACAATGGCTTCCCCAAGTTCCACCCACTTGTTGTGAGTGGGTTGATAAGCAACCACATCCTAGCCTCTTGATAGGCTCCTAGGCCTCACCGGGAGGCGTTAGCTGGGCCCACGACACCGAAGGCCCTAGAACATAAGGCCCTCCTGTTTGGACCTGTTTGGACAGCTACAGCCGCAGGCCACAGCACGCTTTCCATTCATTTTACACTACAGACTCCTTCATTGCCACAGAAAACTATTAAGGACACACCCCCGACCTGCTTCACTTGTTCTTTGTGCATGGAGGTCACTTATTGCCCAGACCACCCCTCTGACGCTCCCTACGGACCGTGAACTCTATCCTGCTAACAAGGCCCTAGTGTTCGAAACCCTGTATGGCATGTATCACCTCCATCCGGGAATCGTATGTATTTAATCCAGCCTTGTATACGCCCTATACTCAGAACCGTTCACCAGCCACTAGCTGCCTAACCAACATGAAATGCTTGCCAACAGCTTATGATATCATGATGTTCTAATTGTTAAGTGAGGTCGTGCCCTAGGCCCCCGAAACTTACCCATGCCCTGTGCCTACTTATCATTGTATGCCCCACGTGGTGCCGCTGTAATAACGCATGACTCTCCAAAAAGTACTGCAATCTAATTCCTTGTTCGTCATATAGCATTTTTATGCTTGCTAACCAATTATTGCCACAACTTCACCCTCCACCAACCTGATCTATATCGTATCCTCTGTAGGCTACGATGTCTACAGTTGCCGCCATGGTAATCGTAATTCACGCACTGACCACATCAGGGTCTAAAGCATTAGATCTGATTCAACTGTAGGAACATATCTAGCCAGCATGTCGGCTGAAATTGAAACATGTATCTGCAATTTAATGTTTACTACCATGCCATGTTATGGACCAGCCTATTCCATTTATATTAATTAACACACATGAATGTCTCACTCTCTTAACGATTGTAATCAGCCAAAACAAATATACGATACTGATCACTATAATTGTATGCATTTCTAGGGCCTACCCATGCTTCAAAACAGCCAATTTTTTCGAAGAAGATCACTGCATCAAATTGCCTCATTACCTCCTAATTGACTAAATCTGCCTGTTTCCCGAAACTATCACTGCATTTGAATGCTCATTGTACATTATTTAGTCATACATTGAAATAGTTTAGCTCTACAACAGTATGCCTCACTAATGTAGAACACGGTGACTAGCCCACCATTAATTACGAACCCAGTGTCTAGCCTGTAATTGATTCTATGCACCCTGCCACTAGCACACTGTTGACTGCTTGAACCTTGTGTCTAGCTTGTAATTGATTCTATGCACCCTGCCACTAGCCCACTGTTGACTGCTTGAACCTTGTGTCCAGCCTGCAATTAATTCTATGCGCCCTGTGACTAGCCCACTGTTGACTGCTTGAACCTTGTGTCTAGCCTGCAGTGAATTCTATGCACCCTGCCACTAGCCCACTTTTAATTCCACTATTAATTGGCCCTGTGACTAGCAACTACCCTGTGACTAGCCCACTACTGTCTTGTTAATTCCGGTACTACATGCTCAGTGCCTGACTGACCCCACACTTCTAGAAACTCCCTCCTTGAAACATGGCATCTACACTTCCATGCCCCTACAAGGTACCACCCACACCCTTCCTACCAGTGCTCAGACCTAACTTAAATCCTAACCCAGTAAGCCATAGCATGCTGCCTAACCGCATCATCTTCCGGCCTAGAACACGCCACAACACACAAAATCACATGCACCCTATGCCTCTCTACCAGAGAAATCTAAGGCTAGGCTGCCACTCTAACTGCTTCATAGCCCCACCAGGACACCCCCAACCACAACTGAAAAGCAGTCCACCCACCGTTTCCAACCACCAAGCCAGAAATGTCCAGTAATACTGACATTCCCAAGAGCACCCCTGCAACAACTAAATCAGGGGACGTCCTGAAAACACAGCTCCAATGTGCTCTTATCAACGCCCACTCCATGCCAGCACATGCCGCTGAGATTCATGATCTCATCACAGATTTAGATTTAGACATACTAGCCATCACGGAGACCTGGCTACAGGAATCCTCCGGTCCAGCCATATGCCAATCTCTACCACTAGGATACATCATCCTTCGTCAAGACAGAACATCTAGCAAGGGAGGAGGTGTTGCCTTAATTATTAAGGAAACCCTCAATGCTAGGCAATTGAAGACCACAGAGGCTGACAACTTTGACATACTATCAGCTAAAATATCTCCTTCACCTAACAACACCGTAACAATACACATCTACTGGCCACCAGGCCCAACTCTCGACTTCCAATCTAACATCACTCACATCCTAGGGGACAACCTCAAAACGGAATCAAGAGTCATTCTCCTAGGAGACCTCAACTTGGCTTTCAAGGATCCAAAAGATAAGAACAGCAAAGCCCTCGCCAAAGCTCTCCTAGACTTAGGATTCACCCAACTGGTGAACGACCTGACCCATACAAAAGGTTGCATATTAGATTGGATTGCGGACCACAACTGTGGTGCTGACATCAGCTCCAACACCCATCGCCCATGGACTGACCACCATCTATTGCACTTCTTCATACCCCTAAAAACAGGAGGAAACCACAACCCTCCCGCGCCACCCACGATGGCAAGATTAAAAAAACTGTCCCTCCTTGAAACCTGCATACTAACACAGCCCACATCTAAAGATCCTACGATACTAGTTGAGATCTACAATGCTACCCTTAAGAAGGTACTAGATGAGGTAGCTCCACTAGAAAAAGAAAAAAGTCAAACTTATACTCTATGCGAAATCTTGGTTCACCCAAGAACTCCAAGATGCCCGAACCACAAAACGAGCAGCATTAACATCTTGGCAAACCAAGCCCTCCACCACCACAAGAGAGACCTACCTTATAGTCACTAAACAATATAACAAGGCCATCACAAAAGCTAAAGCACCACATACAACTCTAGAATTGAGAAATCCAACTCACAATCCAAAGAGCTATTCACCATCTACAATGAGCTCTCACCTCCACACAACATACTGATAAAAACAAAACATGGTGTAACAACATCCAAGATGCAAGGATAGACAAAATGAAAACACTCCAAAATTTGCCTAAAACCAACCCACCTAAACCCCCACTCAACCAGCCAGCTGGAGGCACCCCTCACAGCAAAAAAACACCTAAACCATTGGCATTTAGGGATGTAACAATTCCTGAAGTCCTCCTTATCATGAGGCATACCAAGCCATCTTTATGCAAAGGAGACATCTGCCCAGCCAACATAGTCAAAGACTGTGCAAAGTTATATATACAATATTGAATATTGATATATCTAAGATGCACATTAAATAATGTGATATAGGTCTGGAAATATTAAGAAGTATGTGGCAACATCATAAACACTATTCGTGATGAAGCTGTTTTTAATACACTTTCCTGTATGTTTGTCTAGATACACTGGCTAAAATAATGCATTCCTTGTGAAAAACATGACATCCTACTTCAGTTGTCTTCTTTGTGTCCTGATGAAAGCCTTATTTGGACCACTAGCTGTCCAGGGTACAACAGTCGACATCTATCATCTTGCAGTCGTACATACCTAAGGCTGGAAACAGAGTCATCCCTGTTGACACATTCCCCATAGGGGCTTCCTTGATAAACCAGAGATAAATGCCTATGATTGGAAGTCACCTTGTTTTACTAACACCACTTTAAAGTAATAATGGTTTTGAGTGAATTTTGACAATTGCCAACAGATTTATTTGAATGCCTTGAAATACAGTGTTTCATTCATTGTTGTTATATGTTGTTATACATTGTCTTTATAAGTATTGGATCCGTTGTTGGCCCTGCTTTTTTAGCATATATCAGATAAATAAAATTGAATATATATATTTTTTCTAAATACCAGCCTTCGCTTATATCTTGTGACATATGTTTTCACACAAGATTTTGACTTACAGTTGCCTCATGTTAGTTTGAATTTCCAGCCCAGATGTGTGACATCAATAGGTAGCTTGCTCTGGGATCCCCCCCTTTTGTTCTTGCATTATTGACCACATCCCACAAGCCCCTAACAAAAAAGTGGTCTCCCTTGGCTCATGTAGCATTACCCTTGTCCTGAAAGTTCCATTGAAAGAGGGCTCAGCCCAGACCAGATTCTGTTCAACCTAGTAATTATCACTGAGGTGTTAGTATCTACTGAGAGTTTTGGTGGTTCCCTTTCTTGGGGGAAGCCTTAGCTCTGCCAACTGGAATAACCTGTTTTTGGAAGCTTGCAAAATCTGGCCAAGGCAGTTTAAAACCTTTATTTTATTTTCTTTGTCCTGAATCAAAAAAAAAAAAAACCTGTTGAATAAACAGCCCATGTGTGTTTACCAGCAGCCAAGCCCTTCACATTGCTAGGCACAGACAAGCTTTCATTCAATATTTTACTTCTCAAAAGGGGCATTTTTTTTCTTTAGTTTGCACAAGCCCATTTTGACACATGGGGTGAAAGCTGGCATTTCTTTTTAAATTCGGTTTTTGCATCTGTCTTTGAAATAAGATTCTGTAGATGTAGCCAGCTTGTTTTACACAACAGTCTGTACAAGGCAAAGGTCTCCATGAAATTGACATGTGCACAGAAAGCTATGATTTCTTTTCAAACAGTGATTTTGACCATGGTAGCAAAAGTTAAGCGCTTTTCCCTGTTGCTGAAATAAAGCTTTTGTGAATTTTTCTCATATTTGGTTTGTCATTCAGAAGTCATGCTTGTCTGCTGGAGTGCAATGTGAATGTGGATAAGTATAGCAGGTACTTATTAATAACATGTTGTGATAAGGAATCAGAGGAAAAGTGCATTAGAGCGGCATCATTTTTAAATGTGAATAATTCCCTTTTTCCATGGAACTTTGGGATGGCAGCAAAACAGCACTGCTTTTTCACTCTATTTCCTTTATATATGTTAGAACACACTGGCACACTCCCTCAGTGTGCCTCCCTTGTTCCACCCTGCCCAACGTGTGCTTGCTAAGATGGCGCAGCCATCTTTTTGTCACTGCAAAACGCAGTTTTTAGGCCATGGTGCGCACAGGAGCCAGCGCAGCCATTTTGCTGTTTCTGCTGAAATGCAGCTTTGTTATGGATGGGAGGAATTCTGTTCAGTGGGTCAATGGAGCTCACAACATTGAGACCCCGTCTGCCTGGCAGTGAAGACAGTAGGCTAGCAGCGGTCATTCTCAATTCCATGGCATCCCATAGGACTCCATGGGTGAATTGCCGGGATTTTGTCTGAGGGGGCCTGATTTACCTCCAGGTCTTGTCCGGAGGTAAGTCTGATAACCCCCACCTGTAAACCTGCAGTTTTGCAGTGAAGGAAGCGTGGCAGTCATAGAATTACTGCCACTTTTCCTGCCACGTTTCCCACACCAAAAACCTTATAAGGAAGGCCATTATCTCTATAATAAATGAGGAAGATGGGCCCCTCTACCCAAAGGGAATTACAAACAACACAGCAATGTTATCCTTACCTCTAAATCCTGATGCTTCCTGAATCAATTCATATGGCTCATGGTTACACGCATACACCTAAAAGTAAATGCATTGCATTCACAATAAAAATGTAACTGATCTGTAGTCATTTTAATGTTACCAAAATCCTCCTTAATTGTATGTAATGCAGTCAGGAACTCTTGTTGTTGCAATTAGTCCCCTTCTCCTTTCTCATAAAGGCATTCCATAGGAAATTACATACATGGTTATTCTAGGTTTCAGTGATGTCGCTTTCTCAGTAAACAAGTGTGTCTTTTTTATTATGACCTAAGTTCATACTGGAAATGATCATGGGTCATTGGCATTGTAACATTTTAAACAAAAAAGCCTGTTTACAAAGGTGGCACAATTGCATTTCTTTGTTTTTAAGCAATTGCTTCCTTCGCCGAGAATCTACAATATATTGGCTCTCAAAATGTCCTTTGTTCGTGGAAAAAGTCACGCTCAGATTAAAACTAATTACCTGTTTCTTTTGTGAGCACCAAGACAGCAATACATGTGTGCTAGCTGCTGATTCGTTTGTAGTGTTGATGAACCTTCACATGTGTTACAGTATGCACAAACACTAATAAATAACACATAGAAAATAAAGAATGCAGTTGAAGACCATGCTGCCTGGTCCGCTCGTCCCTTACAAAGTCTCTCAGCATCCTCTGCAGAACCTATTGACATGCCCATAAGCTCTGCCGTACGGACAACGCTCCGTTAGTGTGATGGTGAGAATCATGCCGGGCACACACAATGACAATGTATGTCTCCAAATACAAAGCTTCTCCCCACCTGGCGGAGGACTCTGTCACTTCTACTTTTAGCCATAAAAAACACTGACACATTCAAGATATCTGTGTTTTTTCTGCTCCCATTGCTGTCAGCAATGGCTTGTGAGACTCTAGTAAACCGAGACCAAGCAATGTGTGAGGGAGGAAGGGGGTTGAAGTAGTCACTGTACAGATTGTCGATTTTCATTCCAAAAAACACTTGTGTACAGGTGCGTTATAAATATTATATCATTCGATCACTACCAAAATCATGGCATTACAAACTAGATAAGATTGTATGTCCCACCCCACGCTACTGAACTTTAGACCCACTTTTGTGTTGGCAGCCACTGTCAAGACATAGTCCATCTTTTGGGCCTGATCACGACTTTGGCGGTAACGCCAGCAGTATTAGCCCTACCACCGAACTCCCCGGCGCTAATAGCGCCGGGTCATGAGTTCGGGGTAATGTAATTCCCCATTCCCCATTGAGCCCATTTGGGAATGCCCCATTCCCCATTGGGCTCAATGGGGAAAATTTGCGCTCTTACCGCCGGCGGATTTCCCGCCGGCGGTAATAACGCGCATTTTCGGCGGATTTCCCCCCAGCCAAGAGCTGGGGCGAAATCCACCAAAGTCCTGATTTGGCGGACCCTTAAATCCAGCGGTAATAGCGCAACCGCCGGATTTAAGGGTTACCGCCAAAGTCGTGATGAGTCCTTTTATGTTGACGGCCTGTCCCAGTTTTTGATTTTGAAAATCTAGTCATGCCATTTATACAGCCAAATTCCGCCTCTCAGACCCTGCTCTCCAAAAGTTATACATCTTACCTCACCACCCACTGCACAAATGAATACCAAAACAGAGCATGTCTCTCCATATAGTTATAGCTGCGTCCCTCTGCTCAGCCACCCCTTACCTCACATCCCAGGATACCTTCAGCGAGTGGGAGAGGAAGGAAGCTCAGCAAAGCTCTCTCACTGATATATAGAGTGAGAGATAAAGGTTGAGATAAGTGAGAGACAGAGCTTAAGAGAAAGTGAGAGATAGATAGAGCGCTAAATAGGCGTACAATACACTGTTACAGCTGGTAATTGATAACATAAAAGTCGCAACAATTTATAATTTCAAATATATGTTGTGTACATGATGTTTTTATTCGTGTGTGCTGCACCAATTCCTGAAAAGCAAAGTTTGAAATCATACCCTCAAATGGCGAAAGTTATTTCAAGGTCAATATGAGCTAATACGAGAACAAAATGATCTTTGCAAACCGAGACCTTTTGTTTGTTTCAACTATTAGGTAGTCTGGCCCTGGAGCTTCTAAATTGATGTTGTGCTGAAAGTGCTAGCCTCTGCCGATTGTTTTCTGATGCTCAGGACAGGCTACGCCGTGAGGTTGTTCCTTAGGGTCATATCAGAGCACGGAGATGTTAGGATAATGCCCCACTCACACTGTTATAGACCAGCAGGACGCATGCATTGCTCACAGGAGAGACCTACAAGTGATTGCAGTGTGTGGCTTAGATCGAATTTCCAAGCCCTAAGGTAGGTTCTGCAGAAATGGAAAAACTGATAAAAAGTATTGTGATCACTGTACAGTCCTAAAATGAGTTATTTCTCAAATGACCAACAGTTTCTGTTTTTCCATAAGAGATAGCCATGTTAGTTCCAGTTGTTGTGTTTACAAACGGCGGTTGAGAATGGCAACGTTAATCAAGTAATGGGATAGTAGTAACAAAGTAAACAGTCATTTTCACAAATGAATTCAAATATTCCGTGACTTCTGAAAACAGACTTGCAGCTATTTCCTCGTTTTCTGCATCCAAAAATGGAAATAGGGCACTTGCACTCACACTAATATTTCACCCCCCTTCATGTCAATTACATTCCAATTATACCACGTTTAGCGCTTTTTCCATCTTTTTATATAACTATATTGCACGTACTGTTAGCTTTATTTTTCCTACATGTTCCTTAAAGGTATTTTTTGTAATATGAACACTAAACATATGTTGCAGCCGCTTGCCCTGTTTCACTTTATGCACTTTTTGTAATGACGCCCAGAGGCAGGCAATGCATCCACCCCATCAGTTTTAGCAAACCCGTTGCCTCAAGGGTTAGTGTGATGAGGGAGATATTCTGTATTCCTGCTTTGCCTCTTGCATTTCCTCTTTTACATGGTGCATCAGCCACATTTTGCCTGCGGTTTGAGGACCTTACGTAAAGGCAGCAGGATGTGTTTCCTGATAGCATATCTGGAACCCTCCCTTCAAATTTTACCACTTATAATCATTACTTGGTGCTTATTCATTTATTTATTTATTTTATTTATTTATTTATTTATTTATTTATTTATTTGTTTATTTATTTATTTGAATTTGTAAAGCTCACTAGCAGCCCATAGGCATTGAGGCGCTGTTGCATGTGGGTGTCTTAGTTACAGGAAGATTACTTAGATCAAGGTTACAGTGAGCGTGTAGCCTAACAGTGAGAATTTAGTAGGTGATTACAGGTTTGGAATATCATACAGTCACAATGAAGGTTACATCACAGAGCTTAAAAACGTGCAGCCTAAATGGGAGCAAGGGTTTAGCGAAGGCATCTTTAGTACTTGTTTATACAAACAGCATCGTTTATATAGCTTTCCGGAAGGCTATATGCAACTATATGCGACTTATGAAGATCTTTCAAGCAAAGCACTTTAAATGCCATGCTGAATGCAGTAGTCACTTATCCCAAATACAAATTGATATCCAATGTACTGACTACTCGTGGATGAAAGAGTTCAGTCTGTGACCCTAAAGTTGGCACCCTATCAATCTTATTGAATTAATATCTTCCATACTATTACCACTTTGGTTCCCAATATCCCCAATGGCCCAAAAGTTGCATACAATCAGTTTTCGAATGTATGTGTGTTTCAAGTACCTGTACACTTTATAGGGGAGAGCAGAGAAATGCAAGTTGCCAACTAAGAGATGCTTTTTGGAAGCCGTTCATCGTGCACTAGTAGAGCATTGGATCATCGAGAAGTCCCTGTGGAGAAGGTGAGCCCATCACTTATTTATTAGAGAACCCAAGTTTATACTCTAAACGTTGTTCAGGTAAAGTAGACCACTTGAGACATTAGTGAGACATAAGGACCTGGTGAGACTCATAGCTGCACGACAGCCATGAGTACAGGCTGGCTAGAGAAGGCTGTGGGGCAGAGCTCAGTTACAACCTGTATGGAGACTGGACGTATTGTTCCAGAGCAACAGACTATCTGGCAGCAATAATCCAGACACTGGTGGGAGAGCAAGGCCAAGAGTCAAGTACAGAAAGCTTGCTAGAAAGAAAGCTAAGACCAAGATCCACACTCTCCACTCCCCAACTAACCTGAGACCGGGTGATCTACACCCCCCCTCTGCTTCCTTCCTTCCCTGGTTGTTTGCAGATTCCTTACTGCCAAACTGCCTGACATCCTCCTCCCCCATTGTTAGCCCACTGCTCCCTTATATCTCTTCTTTCCTCACCGTATCCCTCCACCTATGACTTGTAAATTGCTTTGTTGCTTCCTGCAGCTAGATCCACACTCAATAAATACTATAATAATAATAATAATAATAATAGAAGGGAAAACATTTCTACAAGACTCAGGTGGAGGCTGAAACCTACTTGCTGTGTGCTTTCACCCTATGGGAAAAGCAGTGTAAGGACTTGTCTGGTTGCTGCAAGAAGCCTCTGCCTTGTCCAAGAGGCACAAAGGCAGCATCTGCTGCAAGAGGCTGTTGTCTTATCCCCGTGGGACAAAGTCATTCGGCCTCACTATGATAGTGGCTTTCGGAACGCCACATTCTGAGTCTGCCTGCCGGAGCCGCTGCACCTGACTGGTCTGACCTTGTCGGGCACAGCAGCCACGGTAGGTAGAGCCGTCACAGAAGCACTGGCACCGTTAGCAGCAGTGCTGGTGCTTCTGTGAATCCAATCCCATGGAATCCTGTGGAACTCCACGGGAGTAGGGAACAACATTTACCGGCACTTAGCTTGCTGGTTCGACGGTGCCTGTAATGTCCCAGTGGCACTGGCAAGTTAGGTGCCAGTAAAATGTTACAAGTCCAGCGGCAACCCACCGGTAGTACCGGTGGGGTTCCGGACAGACTCATAAAGAGGCCCCTTGTTATCACTGGATGCCAAAGCCAGGATGAGCCAGGACCATGACTACAGTTTGGATGTCTGCCCAGACATGAAAAGTCATCAACCATCATTAAAAAAGTGTGCAGAGGCCATACCCTGCTAGAGACTGTAAATCAAATCGAATATTGTTCTAGTGGATGCTTGGAATCCTCAGAAATTGGGATAAGACCAGGTAAGCACTTAGGCCCAGCAGACCGTTAGACTAATAACTACTGCAGCACAGACTTTGTGTTACTCCAGGCTCTTTCTCCATTTTTCTAAGCCATTTCTCCTCCTCGGGTACACATATCCTTCCAAACTATCCTTGAGAAACCCAATAGGGTGAAGAGAGGGATCTTGTGCACCCTGAGAAACTGGAAGGGTTGTTGTGCATTAATATACTATGTAAGGTAACACCCAACTGTGGGGAATGTCTCAACGCCAGAAGACCTCCTTAATGTTATGTTATCTTTTCTTTGCCACTGCCTATCTGGCATCTGAAGACCCATTGTCGAAATCCCATTCTCTGTTGTTTCTCCGTTTGTATTGCTTGTTATTGCTTGTTATACTGACCCATAAAAAAAAACCTTTTGGTAACCGTGATGAACCTAAATTTGTGTCTTATTTTGCTCTCTACTTGTGACTGCAGGTATAGCCCGTCAGGCTTACTGGATTGAATACCGGCATGATCTGCCCTGTGGGCATAGCCTCTGGTGAGGTAGGTGGGCTGGGAGATGGCTTATAAGTTGGTATCTTGGAAGAAAGTGTTTTCCTTGGATATCACATATCTCATGGGCATCATGATTCTGCAGTGATTTCCGTGAAAAAGAGGTGATCCAGGATGCAATTTAGGAATCTGTGATATTCCACAGACAAATAGCTGGCATACTGTAGTGTTAGAGGTGACATCCAAAGTCAGGTGGCCTTAGCAATATTGTCAAATCTAATTATTTACCATCTCAGATTAACTTTTAAGTGGATGGGAAAGCCAGAGGAGATGGCCTGCTGCATGCTGGTACCCTCCCCTAGTGTTAGAATATGCCTAAAATAGAAATTGAGGTGTTAACACTGAATATATGGTATGTTTAATGAGCATGTATTGGCTCCAGAGGCGAAACCTGATTTCCAAGTGTGGAAGACAAACCACATAAAGGTATGATTGAACGAACATGGCCAAAGGCTTCTTGAGGTGAAGCAGATGGGCTCCAATCTAGAGGACACCCAGAACAACAATAATACAACCATCAAAAATCTGAAGGTGTCCTTGAGAGCGGTAACTGTCCAGAAGGATGACCTTCAGGGGAGATTCTGCCACCCTTACATTTGCTTAGTGGGCCTGTCGGAGACAATGGAGAACTGAAACATTAAGATGGAAATCGCTACTTTTGCACATGCCTTTCGTTCATTGGGTACATGGTTTTGGTATGAGGTGGAAGGCAGGGGGAATGTACTCACAGGCAAGGGTGGTTGATCTGTGTTGGAGGAGTTAGGGTGGTTGTGAGCCTTCAATTTCTGTCTGTTTTTACATTCATCTGCAGATGGGGACTTTTATGGAGTACCTGGTCTGGCATTGGTTACCATGATCTACAAACATCATGCTTTCAATACAAGTGCTTGTAGGAAAAAGTGGTGCAAAATTTATCCGGGCCAAGAATTGTAGCAGCAACCCAGACCCCTGTACAAAGTGTATGATGGTGTTGAAGCTTGCAGCCGGTGTCTGTGGCTTAGCACTGATGTGAGACAGTGATGAGAATTCATACACACCAAAGAAAGGTAAGAGCATAGGGTAGCTTGAATTGATTGAATAGAATACCATAGCATAGTGTAGCATAGCATGGAATTGCAGTGTAGTGTAAAAGGAGCATAGGGACTAACAAACATAACACTACTGACATACTAATAATTAAACCTAGCATACTAAAATGATTATTGTTTAGAATGGTGCAAACCGTGGGTGCAAACTGGGGGTGTAGATACTGAATGCAGGCACAGACTATGCTGGTTTGGAAATAAAATGCACAAATTAAAACTATTTTATGATGGGGCCGTGAGGCTTAGAGTACGAGGAATTTGAAGAATCACTCTGCCTAAAGCAACCTTTGTTTAGAGCTTCCAGCGCAGGAAATTAGAACGAAAGTGTTTCAAATATCCATCCAGGGCCACTGAGCTAAACCCTGTACAAAGGTAACTGTGAAGGAGCATGTGTTAGCTATCTGGACAATTACAGGGAGCTAACATGACAGGCACAAGTTTGATTAATGCATGATGTCATGAAAGGAGATGTGAAATTGCTGGTGAAAACATGTTTTCTTTAGGCAGATATAAGGGGAGGGAAGCAGAAGTGGACTTAAAAAGCTGAGAAGGAGGAGTGTGAGAGGCTGGCAAAGCGATATTGTATGAAAGAAGATAGAAGAGTCGAGAAGAAAAATAAAATTTGAAGGGATGCTAATATCTGTGTGCTGAACTGAGTGCTTGGAGACTGCAGCCGATGTCAGTGGAGGAAGGAGGGGCTGCTCCAATGGGTAGTGGCTGTTACCAGAGGCTATGATAGGGGGGGGGCAGAGGGGGCTATAGCCCCAGGTCTTTTGGTTGCAGCTCCGGGTAGAAGCTTAGGGACTACAACCAAAAGGCTATAGCTGGCCCCGAATCCCGCCAGTCCCGACATAAGCTTAGCCCCTGATCTTTTCCAGACCTAGCAACACCCCTGGCTGTCGCAGACCTGAATGAAGGAGAGGCAGCCGGGTTATCGAAGACTTCCAATGCAAGCTGAGTTTCCTCACTGAATTAGGTGAGAATGCCCTGTCAAAGTGATTATAATGAATGAAGCAATTGATTAGCAGTATCTTTATCTTGGCTTGGGAGGTGTGAGTTTGGGTAAAATTAAAAAAGCGACATACGCACATATATTTTCAATGTGTCTTTCCCTTCTATGTGAAAGGCACAGATATTCCACTGCATGAAAATCATGGTATACAAATTTGGTAAACTGCATGCAACATATGCAAACTATAAGTTCACTAAGGTTTACGAGTATTTGAAACCATTTTTGTAAACCTTTGGTTTACATTGGGTTTACACGTAAGTAAACCGTGGAGTTATGCAAGTCCATTTGGACTTAATATTCCAGAGATTTGTAAACCCCAAGTTTGCCATGGTTTACAAATCATAAATACTTTGTAAACCTAATGTACACTAAAGTTTCATGCACAATTGAACATTTCACTTACAAAGAAAACTTATTTGTAAACCTTTGCAAACCTAGTGTACACCTCAAATTTGTGAAGATGTGTAAACATTTGGTTTACACCATTTACTATTGTTTGTAAACCTAGTGTGCACCTCAAAACTGCCATTAGTAAACAAATGGTTTACAGAATTTACAATGTGTGTAAACCTTTGCAAATGGTGTTCAGGTCAGTCTTTTGAGTGCTCTTTCACTTTAATAGTAATGTTGTGTACCCCTTAAAACACAATGTTTTAAAGGTTTTGTTTTAGGAGTTTACTAACAAAACCTTGTATAACAGACCTGGAATCTACTGCCGTAGCTGTCCTCCCCTCTCTGCAGTGACTTAAACAAGGCACATATGATTTGAAGAAAACAACTTGATGTGATGCACACCTAAATAAAAGGTTATACAAATATATATTTAAAGCCTCTCAACCATGTGACTGCAAGCCAACATTACACTGCAGACATCGCATAAGCTGTAGATCCATACAAACCATGAAAAACAATAGCAGGGATCGAAATTGCCAGGTCCTAAGAGTTATTTATCTCCTGGTTATAGCCAAGGAGATCCTGGTTACCTCGAAACCAAGAGCTATCAGGAGCTTCTTCTGACACCCCAAGCAAGTGACGCTATACCAATATGGTATTGTAATATTAACTGGGTAGGTTTGGGTATGTGTATAAAAGAATCATGGACAAACAAGAGACATTTAAAGCATATTGGATAATATATAAATGGACAATAAGCTAGAGTGTGTGTCTCACGCAAAGTTTACATTTGCTGTGCTCTATGCACCAGCTCCTGGTTCCCCTGGTGTAGCTCCTGCCTAGTTGGTGATGCCTGATACACAGGAGCTGAATTTTGCTACTGGTCAAGAAATCCTAATTTTGACCCCTGCAATTGTAACCACCAATGTTCTCTAGGACGCTAGATTCTTGCTACACCACACCTAAATGTGTTATGAATTGTTGGTTAATTGTCCATTTATGGCTCTTTACTCGTCTTTTTTAATCTAAATTCACCAGTTGCTCAGATTTCATAAATGTCCTCAGTGTGCCCAAAGTACGAAAACTTTCACAGGGTAAATTAATGTAAGCAACAGCTACACATCATGTTTACAGCCATGTGAACCAATAGGATAGTGGGTTTAAAAGTTAAAGAAACAGCTGTAAAGCTGACCATTAGGCATATAGTGGCCACTGACAAATGTAATAGAAAAAACAATGATGAAGCCAGATGAGGTCCTACAGCACATAGAAGAGATCTATAGGTGAAGCCAATGTATGCTATATTGGAAACCCACAATAAAAACAATTTGAAAAACAAGGTCCTCTATTTAGACAAGTCCAGCATATGCTTCTCCTAGCCTGTAAAGTACTGGTGTGCACCTCAACCCTGCTTCGATGCAGAGCATCAGCTCTGACCTCCCAGAGGTTTCATCAAAATCACAATTCTAATCCCAGTCAGTATCCAACATGATTTCATATCTTTTGATTGGATTAGGGAAATCTGACTAAAACGCAAGCAATTTACAAGGCACACGCGTTCAAAACAGAATAATAGCAATTACATTGTGTGTGACTGGTCAGGTAGTTGTACAAATAAAGCCTTCCAGGTAGTGGGGAATGTTCAATGCGGTCATTAGAAATATAGAAACAAACCAATTGGGCAGTTAGGCACATCTGTTCTGCCAATTCACTGATGAGGCAACAATTTAATCATTTTAGCTTCCACTATATCAGCCACTGATTACTTGGCAGAGTTCACAAAATAGCAATATTAACCACTTACAAAACAAAAATAGCTAAACATTCCAACTTGGGTCTTAAAGTGTAGAGCATTTAATAATTTTTCTGAAGAATATTTCCTGTTGGAAAGCAACATCATTTGTCCCATCAAAGGTATTAGACATAGCGATTGGGCCAGGATCAGAGTTTTGTCAAGTGGGGACTTAAAAATAAAGTCTGCAGATTTTCCAGTTTATTGAGGCTGTCACTTACTCCTCCAGAACCAAGTGTCCACAACAATGTGTTCCAAATACACACTTTGTAAAGTTTGGACTCGCCATTGTGAAGGTGTTAATTCTCCGTGCCCTCATCATGGAACTATGGTTGTGAAGCACTGTATCCCCCCTAAGAATGTGGGTATGAAATTAGCATGTTGTGAATGACAACATACACATGCATAGCTCAAATTCTAAAAGAGCAAAACGAGGACCATTAGCTAATTGTGACTTATTGAGAAAGAAAGAAAGAAAGAAAGAAAGAAAGAAAGAAAGAAAGAAAGAAAGAAAGAAAGAAAGAAAGAAAGAAAGAAAGAAAGAAAGAAAGAAAGAAAGAAAGAAAGAAAGAGAAAGAGAAAAAGGGAGAAAGAAAGAAAGAAAAAGAAAGAGAAAAAGGGAGAAAGAAAAAGGCAGAGAGAGAAAGACAACCATTTGCCAAGAGTGGCAGACCGCTTATAGCGAGCGCCTCCTCCATGGCAGATTGTAAGGAAGTAGGCTAACCATTAGCAATGAGTGGCAGACCGCTTGGAGCGAGCGCCTCCACAGTGCCTCTGATTCAAAGAAAGGAAGAAGATGACCATTAGAATAGTGTGAGACTCCTTAGAGACAGATATTTATTTTGATCCAAGGAGTGGAGGGAGGGCAGAGAATCCCAAGCTGGAGGTGAGAGAGAATTGCAGAAGGAGGGCACAAATAAGACCAAGCTTTAAATGCTGAACTGAAATGTTCACAATTTGGGACAGTGGTGCAGTTCACATCATTAAGCCTAAATGCATGTGCATTGTCAGACATTGAGCAGCCTTGTATTACAATAGCCGTTTATTACTTTGCATGCGTGTGAAGTCTAAAAACATCTAACCCTTCAAGCAAATTCGCCTTACCCCTTCATTTCAAGTTAAATATTCTTCAGTGAATGACGTGTTTATTGTGCTTTTAATCAACTATCAATAAACGCCTACCCAAATTCGAACAGCCTTCCCAAAATAAATAGGATTTATTACCAATCCTGGTTAGCATTAAAATCCATCACCAACATAAGTCTGTGTAGTGCTGCTCTTCCCTCGTACCTAATCAGAATTCCAGGAAACCAATTCATGCTTGTAAAACACAGAAGGTGAAAACCCTGGCGTGCAACTATATTTCATCTATTTACAGGTACCCATCTTTACACTAGCAGTTGTCTTGCTCTCTTACCGGGAAGCTGGAATGGCATAGAAGTAACTCTTGGAACACAGACTGGGTAAAGGCAATCTGGCTTGCAACTCATGTCATCTGACTGACTATCTACTACCTGTTATTACCAGCAATGAAGTTATGAGATTGTTACTGGGAACATGTTCCTACTAATCAAAATGAAGATTTGATGGCCAGGAGCAGCTCTGGTATCTTGCATCACCTAGTATACAGGAAACATATCTGGAGAACCAGCAGTTAGTACATGGCATGCTACAAAAGTAACTTTCATTTGAGATCCAAACTATTGCCAGTATATATGCCTGATTGTAATTGTGTTTGATGATGCTTTTCTTTTTGTTATGGTGTGATTGGTTTGTGGTTTATTTTAAGCTATACACTAGGTTTTAATATTAATATGCTGCATTTTACTTTTAAATGTCTTATATGTGTCATAATGATCCTCTAAACACATTCCCAAAACTAGTTATTTTCACATAGGTATATTTAAAATCGAAACGGTTCGACTAGGGAGTCAACTGTAGCTCCTGGTATTGCTTGGTTTGAAGCTAACTGGGCTCTATGAATTTACAAGCATGAGATAAATAGCTCCCAGCAATTTCACTTGCTGTATTCCATTTGATGAACAAAATGGTCAGTCTTGCAAATTTGCATGCAAATACACTTATTTATGTATTGCTTATTTATATAGCACCTATACATCAAATGTTGTTTGAAGGCGCCACAAGACAAAAACAGTGTGTGGATGAGGGGGGAGACAGGGAAGAAAACAACAATAATGGTCCTACTAGGCCTTGTGTCATTCGGCTCGTGCAAGTGCAGTAACAAGGAGTGCAGGGGGGAGGAGAGTGGGGAGGGGTGCAGGTAGAGGGGGGGGTAAATTCTGGGGTGGGAGGGAAGTATGGGGTAGAGCGGTGGCATACAACTTCAGGGGAGAGGAGAGGAATAGGAGGGCCCATTGGGCTAGGCAAGTGCCAGGGGATGCAGGAGAGAGATCCACATGCTAAGTGCAAGGACGGGGGTGGACCAGGCTAGGTAAGGATGCACACCCCATCAAGCTAGTGAGTGGAAGGGGGGCCGGAAGGGAAAGTGCAGGTTAGGGAGACCAGACTGCTGGGGAAGACTGGGTGAGGAAGGCCTGGTGCCCTGTAGGACTCAGAAGGGACCAGGCAGCCTGTCCATGAGACAGAGGGGGGAATTAGCAGGGGAGGGGGAGAGGAAAGGAAGAAGAGAAAAGGAGTGTCTTGAGAAGCTTCTGGAACTTAAGGAGATCTGGTTCAAGCATGAGAGGGGCAGGGAGGCCATTCCACAGGGAGGTATTTAGGGAGAGAGATTTGGATGTAGCATGGTCCCATACCAAAAAAAGCCATGTGGATGATGCAGAGGGTCTTGAACTTTATCCTCACATCCACAGGGAGCCAGTGGAGAGATTTTAGGGCTGGAGAGATGTGGTCCATGAGTTTGAGGCAAGGATAAGTCTCACAGTCCTATTCTAGATTAGTTGAAGGAGGTAAGGGAGGATAAATGTAGATTGAGGAAGAGGCTATTGCAGTAGTCCAGTTTAGAGAGGACCAAAGCTCTGGAGACATTGAGTTTCTGGGCATAGGTGAGTAAATGAAGAATGCCTCTCAAGAGGTGCAGCTGAAAGTGGGCCTTCTCAGCAAGGTCTGTGATATGACCAGAGAAAGCGAGAGAGGAGTTGGAGATGTCGCCAAGGTTTTTAGCCTCACAAGAGGGTGGGGGGAGGGGCCCCATGGAGGGTGGCTAGAAAGTAGGAGGGAAGGAGGAAGCAGGTGTCCCAATGAGAAGTATCTCAGTCTTACTGGCCTTAAGGCAGAGATTGTTTGCAGTGCACCATACCTAAATAGCAATCAGGCAGTAAACAATGAGAGAGGCAGAAGAAGAGGAAGTGGAGGGAAGCTTGAGGGAGAGCTGCATATCATCCAGAGGAAGAGTAGTTTGCCCGGGGGTGGGGAGGTAATGGAGATAGGGCAGTAATTAGCAGGGCAGCAAGGGTTGAAGAGGGCTTTTTAAGGAGGGTGCACAAGTGAGTGCTCGGGAGCCAGTGGTCAAGGATTGACTGCAGAAATCAGCTAAGGCTGGAGGAAGGGTGGCAATGTTGTCCTTGATAGTTGGGAGCAGGGGAGCACCTGTTTGGAAGAGACATTTATAGAGATGACTTGTTTAGAGACCTCACCCGGTGCTATGGGCGTGAAGGAGGAGAGAAGGAAGGAAAGGGGGGCCAAGCGAAGCCTGAGAGCATGTGAGGAAAAAGTGAGTACAAGAGAGTGAGCACAGTTTTAGTTTTGAAGTGGGAGGCTTGTGCAGTGCAGAGGGCCTGGGATTGTAGAGGAGAAGTGGAGACTGCAGTAGGATTGGCAGTTGTTGGTGGTCCCAGAGATGCAGGCTTGAATATGGGCCCTCTTCTTTGAGTGGATGGATAGAGAGTCTGTATTGTCTTTGGAGCAGGCGGCAAGCCAGTCTATCAGTGGATGTGCTTAAAGCCAGCAACTCTGCATTTGCGTTTGAGAGAGGCTAGGTCGCAATCATAACTGGTGCGGATCGGTTTGTCCGGCTGAGTGGGTCAGACCGGAGGGTAGAATGGTGAGGGAAAGAGTCAGAGGCTGTGGAAGAGTCCAGTGGCTGCATCAGTAGAGTCAAGGTGAATATTGAAGTCTCTGAGGGGAAGCTTGGAGGCAGAGACCAGGAGAGACCAGTGAGGTCAGACCACTCCGAAAGGAAGTAGGAAACCGTACCAGCGTCATATAGATGGCGGCGAGAGTCAGTGAGAGGACAGAAGAGACAGCAAGCCTGCAGAGGAGGCATTCAAAGGAAGAGTAGGACTGAGTGGGTATGATAGTAGACTCATTCAGGGAAGATCAGGGCCGCTCCGCCTCCAGCACATTTAGACCTGGACCTATAGAGGATCTTGAAGCCCTCAGGGAGGAGTGTGTCAAAAGCAGTGACAGAGCTGCCAGTGAACCAAGTCTCAGTGAGAGTGAGGACGTCAAGGTCAAAGTCTTCAAGGAGGTGACAGATAGAGGAATGTTCAACAGCAGAGCAAGAGTTGTGGGTGGCTAAGTGAAGCTCGTTGCCACCTTTTGAAGGTCTTCCGAGAAGAGGTATAGGAATGTGGTACACTCGTCGGTGTTGACATAAGTGTCAGAAGGGGTGGCAGAAGGAGTGGTAGGATAAAGGAGGATGTTGATGAGAGATGGAAGACACCTATCAAGAAGGAAGAGGTTGGGCTGAGAGACCTGGGCCATGGCAGTGCCATTCAGGTGGACATTCATGATGCACCTAGAGGATGGGAAGCGTGCCAAGAGTATTTCCCATCTGCGTCCACAATTAATGGGTGAAGAGTCCAAAGGTCTGGAGATGGAGCGACAAAGAGGTGGTCAGTGATGGTCTGCCTAGAAGAAGCACCAACATAGGCATCAGTGATGGGCATGCCTGCATTGGAGACCAGGAGATCAAGGTTGAGTTCTTTCAGGAGATGTCGGCAGATGTCAGAGGAGTGTTTGACGGCTGAATGAGAGTTGAGAGTGGCAATCTGGAGAAGGTTGCCAACCTTGAGAGACTTCCGGGGAGGGGCGCAATCAGGAGGTACGCCCTGCAGAGGTGAAGGAGCCTGAGAGAGGGCAAAAGAGTAAGGAGGAGAGGGCAAAGTGGCCAAGGAGGAGGCAGAGGGCGAGGCAAGAAAGCCAAAGAAGGGAGAGCAGGGACAGCAGAATTGATGAGGTACGGGAAGCGTCTATCAAAGAGGAGAAGAATGGCAGAAAATTAATTTGAATGTGGAAATAGAGACACACAAAGACTGCCTGATATCTAAAAATACAGATAACACACATGACCAAATAATGGCACAGAAATTAACAAATAACGTACACATCACACATTGCACATGCAGATACAAAAACAGCCCAATGGCACCAATCTACTTCTGTCACGGCATGGATCAATGTGTGGATGAGTGACATTGGTGCAAAGAACAGTGGTAGAATTACATGGGGTTCTATTGATGGAAGACAAGTTTAGTACCTAAATCCAAGTTAGGTGTTTGGGCAACCAGGCTTTTAATCTTTAATTGTTTGGAGGAATTTTTCACTATGTGGCCGAGTCAGGGTCTTGACCCCTCCCAACCAGTCATAGGCTTACCAAGGCGTATGCCAGAGCCGATCCTATCGCAGAGGACGGGTGAGGGAGTTGGGGGGGCTTAGGCCCTGACCCCCCTGGGCATGTACCACAATGTGTCTGGGTTTCTCCTATTTCTGGACCTATGGCTAAGACCCGGTACAGAACAGGAGGAGCAAACTGGTTGCCCTAATGGACATTAGCAATCCTTCCCCATTCAGGAACAGAATGGGAGATCCAGCACTCACTGCACAAAGCACAGAGCTGCTGAGGAACTGGAACTAGCAAGAGACTGAACAGGAATAGGGCAGACCAGGGAGCACTCCACAAATCGTGTTTGTAAAGTGAGGCACTAAGGATATAAGAGGAACAGAAAACAAACAATCAAGGTGACCTCATGGCTGGCAGTAGAACAATAGGGATAGAAAAGGGATGCAGAAAAAGGCCCTCATGAAGACTTCCAGGGGAAGTCCCAGCAAAGAAGGGAAGGGTATGGGAGGAAATGACAGTAGATCAGCTAGTGAATGACAGGGGAAAACAAGTGAGCCAAGTGTCCAATGGAAGCACAAGGAATTATCTAGACAGGAAAGGGAGGACTATACAAATGAAGTAGTGTCAGCTGGCAGTGAAAGATGCTTAGGCGAGGTTGGGAGGAATTGAAGTAAGACCAAAAGACCACAGGAGCATATGCAGTAGGTGGAGGATTTGTAAGAGGGTTTTGGTGTGTTTGGATGGAGGGAAAGTAGAGCTTTGGGAATGAGTAGCTGGTATCAGTTTGGTTGTTTGTATGTTCTTGAATGAGAGAGCAAGAAAGAGAATGAGAGGGGGAGACATAGGGAGAGGTTAGATCAGGATATTAAAGGCCAAGTAGAGATAGGAGGGATGAAAAGGTACACTAAGAGGACAGAATAAAGAAGGGATGCGTGGTGGATGAAAGGAAGCACACTAGACAATGTGCAGTGTACAATCTCCAAATAAATACATTTAACATGCGTGTTCTGAATGGCATTTATGTACCTTTTATAGCTTCTTGTCGATGACAATCCAATGTCAATATTACCTTTTCTGCCATTTTGTTACATACAATGTCCAGCAGGTAACGTGCCAAGTTGCTCATCTGTCTTTGTTTTGCCATCATCACTGTTTACCTTGGTTTCCCAGGGTTCACCACGAAGTCTGTAACAAGAAGAAATGTCCTCTGTGAATATAAGAAATTAAAAATGATTATAAATGTATAAAGATATGGAAATTATCCAAATATTTAATAAAGTCACATCCACAAGAATATTTTCTCTTTTTGGTGGTCTGTTCATCTTGTTTCCTTACTGCTTTTCTATTTTTCTGCCTAATTGGTTATTCATTAACATTGTATCGTGCTTTGGTGAAACAGTTTTGTAAGCACAATTACATAAAATTATAGCGTTGTAGGCTTATGCATATAGTCTATTGCTAATTTTACACGGGTATCGAGCACAAGATGTCTTAACAGGAATGCAGGGGAAGTGGGGAGAGATGAGGCAGGAGACTACTTAGATTTCACTTGCATATTGACAGAGAAAATAAAGCATTACTTTTAATAGGGGTGTCAACCAACTTTCTTTTTTACTCAAGGGGTGCTTACTTCTGATGCTGTTGCCGAACCAGGACCGGGATCAGATTGAAACACTCTGTGGTTTCCGGCCCCCCTCTTTTTCCACTGAAGAGCCAGTTCCAGGCAGTGTTCGATGACCAGCTTCTGATGCAAATCCTTTCCATCCTAGTACACTGCAATATTATATTACACATTCCATAGCAACAAATGGCATTTCTTACTGTAAAATAAATGAAACTCACTACCTATGGTGGCTTCTAGTTTGACAAAAATAGTTTTATTATATCTGGATATTCAAATGTGTTGAACACCATGCTTAAAAAAAGCTAGTATTCACCTGAGACATGGGGCCAACCCAGTGGGGACAATGAGTGCTGCAAGCACACACCGCCCCATGCACAGGCCTGCCAGTGTTTTTTAAAAGCATTCTTCAGAGAGCTAATGACTTAATTGAAGTTTTAAACCCACTATTGGTGTAATAAAAATGTCTTAACCAGGTCTGCTTTCAGACACTCAATTTAGAACTGGTGCAGCAAGCCTGCCGCTTCAGATAGTTTGCATTGAGACAGGTTGTGAGGTGTATAGTTAGTGCTGTGACCAGTGACCAAATTCCCTTCTACTCCAACTGCTTCTCCCGAGCCCACTTCTTCCCCCAACTACCTCCCCTTCTGCCCCTACCCTTCTTACACCCCCATACATACAATATCTCCCAACAAAGCACAGACAATATCTTCTACCCATACTCACACTCCCTTCCGGACAACCTCTCCTTCCCACCCATCTACTCGATGACTCTCACTATGCAGTTGCACACCCATACATACAATATCTCCCAGTAACGCGCACTATTTTCTACCTACACTCACACTACCAACCGCACAACTTCTTCTGCCCACCCAGCTACTCGATCACTCCCTCTATGCAGTTGCACACCCATACATACAATATCTCCCAGTAACGCGCACTATTTTCTACCTACACTCACAGTACCAACCACACAACTTCTTCTGCCCACCCAGCTACTCGATCACTCCCTCTATGCAGTTGCACACCCATACATACAATATCTCCCAGCAACGCACACTATCTTCTACCTACACTCACACTACCACCCGCACAACCTCTCCTGCCCACCCAGCTACTCGATCACTCCCTCTATGCAGTTGAAAGGGCCAAAAGGTACAATATAAAACACCCAAATGAAATAACCAAGTCACTCAATCTACCTGCCGCTCATACAGTCACACCATCACTTAGTTACATTCAGTCAGTAACTCAATATTAGTCACACAGTCAGTCGCTCCCACACAATCCCAGTCATTCAGTTACAAGTGCTTGGCATGACTCAGTCATGCTTACTCTGTAATCGTCACAATTTGTTACACTAAGTCACTGATTAAAAATACAGTCATGCTCACTCAGGTAAACAGTCGGTCATGCCCAGTCACTCAGTCAGGCCCACTCAGCCTGACATTTCCCAGAAAGCCCTCAAAAGTAACATTCAGTTGACACTCCCCGTGTTTAAATTCTATGTTTCACAATGTGAAACACCTTAATTGTAAAAAAAAAACAAATCATGTCTTAAAAACAGGTGGGATCTCTATGAAAAAACAATGACCAAATGGCATAAAAGAAATGCAAGACTGAAAAGAGCAGAAGTTTCAACAGATTGGATCTTTCAAACCAGGTGGCAGGGTGAGGGTTGCACCTCAAAATATATCTGCATCCGATGACTACATCTTGGTTTCCGGCACCCAGTGGTGGAAGTGGAAAAAAGGAAATAGTGCATCCAAAAAGGATGGAGTTGGATGGTCGGACAGATTGCTGCTGGTATGGGTGTCGAGTGATGGGTGACCAGGCAGGATTGCAATCTTTGGTCCAGATTGTTACATTTCAAGGTCTACAGTTATGTCTTATAGAGTTTACTTACAAAAACACAAATTGCATAATAAAGCCACATGACAACATGTACATCCTTAGAGTAACATGTTAAACCAAATGAATATCATTGTGGCTTTAGTTTTCATATGCTGAATGTAAAACTATAAATCCCAGAATGCAAGATGTAAACCTGAAAAAACTCTTTAACTCCACTGTATTTTCAGTGATTTAAGACATGCAAGAAGTTGTGAAATAAACAAAGATAGATATGCAGCTTCTATGTCACAATAACGCTGTAAACGTACATTAAAACAAAGTCATTTGCTTCTTGAAAACCACGCAGCACCCAAGAAACGCCACGTGACGTAGTTTTTTTTTAAACATGAGGGGGTTGCTAGTCGTGCTGGGGCAAGTAGGTCAGATTGTGTATGCATGTAGTAGAAGAAAACTCATATGTATTAAATGTAATTGCGGAAGCCCCAACACTCTCTGCACATGCACAAACACTTAACATGTGACAAATTATACCTGCACCAGTGCAATCACACGTGCTGTTTTTGCGCTGGTGCAAAAAAGTGATGCTCAAATAAGGCGAACAGAACACCATCTCAGATTCTTCATTCTGTTGCCGTTTATTTAATATGGAGCAAAGCCAACAAATGTTGCTCCACCTTGCGCATCTGAGTGATGGCACCCTGCTTCAGGACCAATGTGTTTTCTATACATCCAAATGCAACAGGAAGCAAACTTAGTTTGTCTTCATGTTTTGCCCGCCCGCAAATACCTTTATGTAATGAGGACCAGAGCAAAAATGTATCCGATTTCTATTATACAACTGGTGCAGGCAGGTATATGTTCCATCAATACCTACAGTGCCAACTTTATTTGATCTGTTCTGTGTTACCAAACACGTAAGATGCACAAAAACAAGCATTTGGGATGGGGACTCCCCCACCCCCACACACCCCTTTCCCCCGCCCAATTTAATGGCAAAGGGCACACCTTGGTTGTTCTTTCTTTACTTGGCTGATTTATTTGGTCGGTAACAGCGGTTACACAAGAGCAGCAAGTTTGAAAAGTCAATTCTGTGTCACTAATGCCTGCCCAAACGTCCCTGCGTAATTAGGGAAATGTGGCCTGAAGGCATCGTTTGTTTTTCCTGCGAATGTTATAAATTCCTTGCTTTCTTTCTCTTGTAGGTTTTTTAAACATGCACACTGAGCATTTTGAATTAACACTTATTGTTAAGAGTGCTCCACAAATCATGTCAGACATTCATTATTTTGAGTACGTTTTCCAAACAAACCCCCAGTTTTTACACTAGAATCCGGTCTGCCTCTTAAATCAACCTAACGTTTGCATGCGCACTGAGAGACACGGATATCATGAACAAACGCGGTGAAAGCCTCACTCTGGAATTAACAAGCCTGAAAACGTGTGCCTCATCATCTCCTTAACTTATTCTGGTATTTGTTTTTCGGTTCCCCCGGCCCACGTTGGAATCTCCATCGGCCATTGCTACTGGTTCCCAGACTCCCAGTGCTTCCAGGCCGGAAGCAGTATTGCCAGGTCAGATGGAAAAAATACGCTGAATGTCCCTCTAAAACAAGCACAAAACACGCTGACTCCCAACCAGATACGCAGAAAAAACGGTTCTACGTGATTTCGCCAACCTATTTTTGGTCGTGGTACTTTTCATCGCCGGATTTTACATCGCCAGAAACCCTGTTTTTTTTTTTTTTTTTTTTATTCATGGGGGGTTCCCCCCAGACCCCACCCTTACTATTATAATAATACCCCAACAAAACACCCCCAAAATAAAACGGGGTTTCTGGCGATGTAAAATCCGGCGATGAAAAGTACCACGATCAAAAATAGGTCAGCGAAATGCGTGTATACCGAAAAAGCAAGTGCACTTATAAACCACTGTGGATAGGCCTCTAAATGAAAAAATACAGTAACGCAATCATACATAAAGATAAACCAGATATGCTAGAACTAAAGACATTTATTAAAATTGCATTTTATTTTCAGGAAAAAGTGTGCACTTTAATTTCTCATCTGAATGGGGCTTCTAAAAGCACATCTTTGACAATCACGCAATTTACTTTAGTAACCTGGAGTGCACATCATGTGGGGCAGTACTCTGGATGGCCCATGCAACTCGTGAATGGGTGCAATAGGCGTGAAAATGAATCTTGACCCTGCTAAGGTGAGTACTCTATACTTGTCCAAGAGCACACACCTAGAGAAAGGAAAATGTAAAGTCGTGCACCCTGCCATTATCAACGAGGTCACTGGAAGGGATGAAGGAAACACAACTTTACAGAAACCACCTACCCATGGTCAGAGGCGGTTGTTGGAAGTAGGTAACATGGCAAAAGTTGAATTGCCCACAATCTCTAATATGTGCCTTTCAAAATATTGAGTCTTCAAGAAAAATAAAAGCTGCACATTTGTAATGTGATTCCAGTAAAGTCAAATACGTCTGGACGAATAGCACCTCTGACCAATTCAAATAAAGGTTGGTAGAGGGATTTCTTTATTTGGTGTAAGGGTTGCGGCAAAAGCTTCACATCGTAGGTAGAATCACAGAAGGATGGGGAATGTCCACTAGGTTGTTCACCATCTTATTCCCCCAACATCATTATATTGTACCTTTTGTTTTTCATTTTCATTGCTACTGGCTTGTTTTGTAATATTCTGGGTCACCCGCCTTCCTTCCAAGATCTCCTATTCTTGACACTATCTGCTTGTCCTTTCTTTCTCTGGTTTCCTCTCTTGCACCTGCACTATCACACATTTTCCTCACCTGCCCTAGCTCCATTCTTCACCCTCACCTTTCATCCACCTATCCTTTTGTACTCTCTTCAGGGACATCATTTAGGGGTCGCCAGGGGTCTTATGCGACCTTTGAAGTCTCCCTTGCTACCCCTGTGGTTTCCCTAGTTAACCCTAAAAAAATGTGTTTTATTGTGGCTCCTGGGCTGTGGCCAGCAGCATGTGGCTCTTTGTTTCTGGAGTGGCTGGTTTTCTGGTAGCTATAACTGGTAAGATAGCTCAGTGGGTAGAGCGCTTGCTACTGCAATGTGTGTGTGTGATCTGCAGGTTGCATCAACTGGGCTTTATTTGCTAAATAAATAGTTAAGTGCATTTGAACTTTTATTTCGCCAATAAAATCCCAAATAAATAAAACTAATCAGCCCAACCCTATTACCACCCAATATCTCAACCACATAACCCCACCCAATATCTCAACCACATAACCCCACCACCTATGGTGGCTGGGTTAAAATCAACACTGGCCACAAACTTAAAAGTAGGACTACACTTCCAATATACACCATCCTTAAACCCCCTCACAACCCACATGTCAATGGGAAACCCCACATTAATAATGTCCATCTCCACCACTGGACCTGGATTCGAACAGTGCTGATTTGGATGTGACTGTGAGAATTGCTTGCTCATAATCTTCATTACTCCTAGGCCTGTTCTTCCTCATCGCAGTACTTACTCATTGATGCCCCGCCTTCATTAGCAGGACAAATCTTCCATCTTTTTTGTTGTTCCACCTCTATCAGTCATCATGTACATTATTGTGCCCGCCGATAAGCCTGTAGTTCCATACCTCATAATCATATGGACCCAGACATCTCCACTGGGCCTTACGCAGTGGGTTATAAGTACTGTGTCAAGCAGGAACAGGACTAGGAGTAATGAAGAGTATGGTGGTTGAGATGTGGGTGTGGTTTTGATGAGGATATAATGTTGTGATATTGATGTAATGTCTGATGTGAGTGTGATATGGAATGAGAAATCAAGGAAGTCCCCCTGAAATGTGCTCTCAGGGGACAATCGGCAGTTTAGGCAAAGGCAGTTGACCTAATTATTCTCTCACTTAATCGCCAAGGGCACATATTGCACACAGCCTGGGAGGCCATCCACACGCTTCCCTGAAAACGTGAGTGAGCACAAAGCAGGACCAGCTTAAAATGCATGGGGGTTTGTAGCAGGGCATTTCCAAATTATGTTTGGTGCTCAAAACCCATCTGAGGTGCCTGTCAGGTGCATACATTATAATGGAGATATGTTCCAACCATCAATCACTCCCTGTGGTTTTATTCGGAGGAAAAATCATAGATAAAACAAAAGATTGAGGGTTGAATAACTGCAGCTCATCATAGGAGACGTTTATTGGCCTCTGCATGGTAAAATAAAGATAGGCAGCCAACAAGCTAATAAACTCTCTTTGTTAGCAAGGTGCTAGTGTAGTTGAAACCGGATAGAAAGGCAACAAGGTGAAAGGAATGCTGCTGGATACTGCAAGGCCGGAGGGAGTGGACGGCCTGAGGGTGACATCCTCTGTAATAATCACAATCTGTTACACTAAGTCACTGATTAAAACATATGGTCAGTCATGCTCGCTCAGGCACACTGTCACTCAGTCACACAGTCAGTCATGCCCTGTCACTCAGTCGTGCCAACTCAGTCACACTCAGGCAACAGCCAGCGTAGCAACCCCACCAAGGAGACCACCACGACGAACCATCACTGCTGCCATTCTGACACTGCTTAGTTCCCGTCCCCTGCTCGACAACAACGACGAACCAGCAACATTTTTCGTCAAGAAGGAGTCTATCCTGGAAGGGTATCATCAAATAAAGGTGAGAGACTCCACCACTTGGCCCTCCAAGGCACCCAAGGTACTGTGACGAGGAAAAGAGACTTCCTGGAGGGGTAGCACAAGGGTCCTGGATTTGTCTGGGCGGGCCCTCCTGCTGCTTTCCACGTACTTTGTGATGGTGGGACCTGGAGAAGCAAGAACATACAATTATTCAACATATAAGGACTGGGCTCTAATACAAAAGCAAAGTATAACGAATCCTGGTGTGTTTTAATATCTCTGCACCCCACTCTCTCAGTAAGTACACACCCTCCAGATCTTTATGTTCCTCCGGCACCAATTCTCTGCATGTCAAGCGAGCGAGTCGCCAAACAGAGAGCTGGTGGACGATCTCTATCCTCGGCTGGCTCCCTCTTATGGAACAGCCTCACCCTTCCTCTTCGCCTTGAGCTGGATATCCTCAAATTCCAAAAGCTCCTCAAGACTTTCCTTTTCACCTCCTTCTTCCCCCCTCCCTCTTTTACTAAATCCCACAATCGCTGAGATTGGTGACTATGGCCCTTATGTGTCCACCTGGATCCTGGCTTCACCCCCACCCAATCGCTTTCAGGCTCCGTCCACTCCCAGCACTTGCTTTAGGCACCCACTGGCCTGTGCTATCACAGGCCTGCACTTATTTATTGGCATCCGACCACTCACCAAATGATCTCTGCCAGTCACTTAACAGCTTGCAACTTACTCCCTATCACTTCCCTCCTTTGTAATCCTAGCAGTTGCCCCCTCATCTCTCTCTCTCGGCCCCTGCATGCTCCGAGTGCTCACAAGGTCTAGTAGGACCTCTCTCTTTCATTGTTATATTTGCCTTTCATTTCCATGTTCCCTCCCTATTGCCCTGTGGGGTCTTTGAAGCACAATTTACTTGATTGTATAAGCACCTTACAAATGCACAATAAAAACAAACAATAAAAACATGACTTACCTTTTATTGCAGGTTGCCCAGGTTGGGGCGGGGTGGCGGGGGATCCACACAGTATTGCCTTTTTATTGTAAAAAAAAACATTCTGCCAGTGTTCTAAAGTAATTGCCTACATTTCTACATTTATGGTTTGAAGTTAAACAGTGCTTAATAATTTTAGTGCATTGTATGACATATGCCCATTTAGGCCTATTGATTAAGCTAAGAATAACTGTGGCACCACATAGTACTGTATATATTGTTTTAACTATTGCAGTAGAGTGTTCTGAATGCAAAGTGATTGTTATTTATTTGTATCTATTCACCTAAGCCTAATGTTGGCTAATAAAAGAACTTTGTTAGCACATAACAGTTTGTAGACATTCCTTTGTGGGGGCTTGGGGATTCACTGTACTTAAGAAACATCCTGCATCACTGCCCTTGAGTCTCAGCATTGGTTGCTCGTCCATTGATACCATTGGAGAACCCTGGCTCCGGTGCCTCTGCGTCTCTACCCAACCATATAGTGGATAGTATCACAGATACCCCCCCCAGTCTTTATGCCTAGATCATACTGCAGTCAATTCTACTAGTTTACCAGACAACTGTAAATAAAACGATAAGGGCATATGTACACTGGGGAATTTTTTTTGGAAAGAATTAAATGAAGAGCACTTCAAGCTACTGAAAAACATGTACGAAGTAAACAAAAATAGAGTAAAGTGATTCCTAAGAGCAAACATGTACAGAAAGGGTTTTTTATTTTTTCAAGTGCCCTATGTGTAGAGTGGGTTAAATTCCCAGCATCACTGTTTAACCAAGTGTGTGATACTGAGCTTCATGTTCTTCCTCTTTTGCTGCCAGTCACCAAAGTGTCTTGACCCATCCAAAGTACTACCCCAAAGGAGAATGAGTGAAACCATTTTCCAAACCCTGTTAGGCTATGTTTTGAGTCTTGTGTAATACACAGCAGCTATTTTATGTTCCCCAGTAAAGACTGGGTCCTGTAAGCAGAGACCGCCTGCAGGGGAATCACCCTAAACCACAATGATCCCTTCAAGGTTAGGCCTATCACACTCATGCATATATCCTGGAGGGACCTCCTCTCAATGCAAAGCTGCCCGGTGAGTTTCGTGAAGAATGTGAGAGAAACTCGGGAGCATACATTTGGATGAGAGTGGAGGGGAAGAAAGGTGTGAACAGTAAAATCAGCAGATAATTGAAAGGAACGAAAGTATAGAAAGTTGAATGCACAGCTGAAAGCAAGAGCAAAGCAGAAAGTGCAAAGTTGATAGAACGGAGCAGAATGTAAAGCAAAAAGCAAAAAGTGAGCAAAAGACTGATCAGAGCGGAAAATGAGTGAGAGTAAAGTGTGCACAAAGGTGCGTGTGACCCATAACAGAAAAGGGTGTGTAAGGTAACACGACAAGAGTAAAGGAAAAGTGCTAGGGGCACAACAAAAAGGAAGGCAACAGTGCAAGTGTGCACAGGGGTGCGAGTGACCCGTAACAGAAAAAGGGTTGCAAGGTAACACAAGAAGAGTAAAGGAAATGTGCCAGGGGTACAATGAAAAGGAAGGTGACAGTGCAAGTGTTCACAAGGGTGCGAGTGACCCGTAACAGAAAAAGGGGTGCAAGGTAACACGAGAAGAGTAAAGGAACAGTGCCAGGTGCAAAATAATAGGAAGGCAAAAGTGCAAGTGTGCTTGGAAAGGAAAGAAAAAGTAAAGGAGTGCAGGAGGCGCCTGAAGAAGACAAAAATAGAAGAAAAAAACATACAGAGGAGTCATAGGTCAGAGTGGTCGCGCTGAGTAGGAACCTATACCCTGGCGTTTTCAAAAGTATCTGGCTTCACCACATACGTGAATATTATGTGTAAGGGACTAATGGAAAAGGCAAGGTTCATCCTGACACCTGGAACTGAGCTATTGAACTTGTGTTTGAAACTGGAAAGGGGCCTGAGAAGGGGAAGGGAACCCTGAGAAGCCTATTGAAGAAAGCAAAGTACATCCCGATAAAACTGGCTTTGTGTTACAAGTTGGAAGGGGCCTGAGCTTGGGCAAGGGAACCCTGAGAAGCCTATCACAGAAAGCAAAGTGCATTTTGATAAAAAAAATTGAACTGTAATATATTTTGTTTTGTGTTGAAAGCTGGAAGAGGCCTGAGCTTAGGTTGAAAGGAGTGAAGCATGAGGAAGGGAACTCTGAGAAGCTTCAAAAGGAACTGTGGTACATTTCTTTTGTAGTGTTTGGAACTTGAATAAGTTGGAGCTTGGGGAAGGGAACCCAAAAGAACTCAGAGACACTGAAGGTATTTGAAATCACAGCAAGGGCCCTGTGGAGGTCTTAAGAACAGCCCTATTGATTGAACTCATTTTTGTGACATTGCCCAAACTGCACCTAGTGAGGGCAATCATAGGTTTAGACACAGGGCATCATTACAAGGTTGCCGGTCCGGTTACAACGGTACCGGTAAGCTTGCCGGTACCATTGTTCCCGGACCGGCAAACTAGGAGGTCTGCTCACGGCACCCATGAGCAGATCTAGATGGTAGCACCGGCACCATTATTAACGGTGCCAGTGTTACCGGCCTCCCCATTCCCGTTGAGCCCTATGGGGCTCAAATGGGAAATGGGGATTAATAATTACTGGCAGCCGGCAATGGGCAATTACTAGGTCCGGCAGGGCCGGAATGCCCAAGTAATTGCCCATTTTCCGGGTGCTGGTAATTTCATGACTCCGGCAGCAGCCATGCCGGTGTTTACCGGCACGGCTACCACCTCAGTCATAATGAGGCCTGCAAACTTTTATTTTGGACTATTAGAGAGCGACAGCCAATGGAAGCTCAGTTAAGGGAACCATCCCTTTAGAGTTAGGGCCAGACGGACATTACACCAACCCAGGAACCTTAGTTAATAAAGGTTTTGAAACAAACAACCTTGAGCCTGTGTCTCTCTGTATACCATGCCTGTCTCACAATACATCAAATTCAGAAAAGGAAGAGTGGACAAAGGGCAACCTTATGGGTTTAGGGGACAGAAGAAAGTACAGTAGGCATTGCGTAGAGATGTCAGGAGAGAGGCAGGATAGGTGAAGAGGTGTTAGAACTGTGGCTTCTGACAGTAGAAGGTCTTTAAGGTTAGATTTAAATAGTGGTAGAGAAGGAATTGAGCAAAGCGTGAGAGGAAGACCATTTCTGAGTAGGGGAGCGAGAAGAGAGAGGGATCAGAAATGAGAAGGAGCACAGGGGGCTCGAGAGGTGTCCAGAAGGTGGGCTAAGGATGATATTAAAGTGCGAGGGGGAGACAAAAGGGGGAGGTGGGCAGTTAGGTAAGGAGGGGCATTGACATATATCGTTTTGAAGATGATGAGAAGAAGTTTGTATTTAGCTCTAAGTTTCACCAACTAATTTAGTGGCGGGCCAAGGAGGTAGAGATTAATCAAGGAAGGTTCAAAAGTGTGTGGACAACAAAGTTTTGGACTTTGTCCAGTGGAGTGGAAGCATGGTTGGGAAGGATGTAAAAAAGACTAGCACAGTAATCAGTTTTAGAGAGGACTACAGAAGTTATTAGGTGTTTGGTAGTGTTGAAAGGAAGGAGATGCTGTATTTTGCAAATTTTCAAGAGGTTCAGTCTGGTCGGTCGTAGAAGATTTTAAGATAAAGAACAAAACATTCCGATGTGAGACAAATACAACACCAAGGTTGGAAGCAGAAAGAGAGTAAGGGCGGTAGTCAGAGGAGGAAAAAAAGAGAGGAGAGTGGGGGATCGTGTATTTGGTAGGGAAGTAGAGAACTTTGGTTTTCGTGGAACTGAGCATGAGTCAGTGAGATGCCATCCAATATTGTATGATGGTGAGACAGTGAGAGATGTTGGCTGTCAGTTTGTCATATAGGGAGAGAAAATCAAAGAATATGTGGGTGTCATCAGTGAAATGCTGATATGAGAAGCCGTAGGAGGAGATGAGGGCACTGATAGCAGAGGTATAGAGGGAGAAGGGAAGAGGACCTACGACTGACCTGTGGGAAACCTCAACAGCGATAGTGCTGGGTGTGGAGGAGAGGTTGTTCCAGGACACTTGAAAGTAGTGTCTGGGAGCACGATAGCAGGATATCCAATCAAGGTCTTTATCTTTTGTGCCAAGGATAGACAGTGGCCTCATTACGAGTATGGAGGCAGCCATGCCCTTAATAAGGGCTTGGCTGCCTCCATACCGGTTTCCAGTACTGAGTTCCTCCAATGAGGACTTACCGGGCTATTCCAACCATGGAGGACACGGTAAGTCCTCATTGGAAAACCCATCCCCATTCCCATCTGAGCCCCCATAGGGCTCAAATGGGAATGGGAAGGGAGCTAATAACGGGCCCGTTAATAACGGAAGCGCCATGGCCGTAATGAGGCCCAGTGTGTGTGAGGTCAGAATGTTCGACAGTAGCAAAGGCAGCAGAGAGGTCAAGAAGAATGATAGACGACAGGTTGTCATAGCGAGTGGAGGAAATGATGTTGTTTTCATTGAGAATGGATGGTTCAGTAGAGTGGAGGGGTCTGAAGCCAGATTGCAGTGGGTCCTGAAGGTTGTGTGTGTCCAGAAATTTGGAGAATCAGTTAAATACAATTCTTTCCACGATTTTGGAGTAATGAGGTAGAAGGGAGACAGGATGAAAATGGACAGGATTGTTAGGGTGAAGGCTGGGTTTTAGAATGGGGATGACACTGGCCGATTTGTTAGATGGGGGACAGTGGCCATGTCAAGGGAAGCATTGAAGAGGGACGTATGGTACAGGAAAAACGGGAGTGTTAGAAGTTTCACTAATTGAGGGCAGAGAGGGTGAGTTAGGGAACAAGAAGGTTTTGCTGCATGGGGAAGTGCATACATTTCTTCACTGTCAGTGGGGTTGAAGGTGAACATGGTGGCAAGAGTGGAGGATCGGGTGAGGTCATTTTCGAGGGTATCTCGTGTGGTAAATATTTTAGAAGCAAAGTATACAGCGAGATCATTAACAGAGGGAATGGAAGATATGGAGGAGGATTTCGATTTACGGGGAAAGAGAATAGAGTATACAGATTTTTTGAGGCATCTAGGTTGTTAAGATTGAGAGGAAATAAGAGAATAGTATAATTCACGTTTGGTAGTGTCAAGAGCCAAGGAGTAGATTGAAAGAGCTGAGAGGTAGACTTGGAGATCACTGGTGAGTCTAGATTTTTGCCTGGTCAAAGTTGATTTTTAGCATTGCTGTTTTCAGGCTGTGTGTTAGAGGTGTGATGGCAGGGAGGGTTTAGGGCTGAAAGGGTATAGAGGGAAATGAGCACAGCGAGGAGCCTGAATAACAGTGTTGAAGTTGGAGAAGGCTTCATCAGGGGTTGGAAAGGTGAGTTCAGAAAATAAGGAAAGCAAGTGTTGTAGGTCAGAGAGGTAAATGGAGAGTTCAGAGGAATGAAACTTGCTCTTAGTAACAGTCATAGAGGGTGGCAGGAGGAATGAGGAGGCGGAGGAGGGTGTCAAGATAGAGGCAAAGACTATTGAGTGGCCAGATGGAGAAGGGGCAGTATAGATTCTGCTGGCTGAGACTAGAGATGAGAATAAGATTATAGAAGTTCCCGTTAGTGTAGGAGGGGAAGGAGTGGATGGAAGAGAAAGAGTGATGATGGAGAAGGTAGGTAAAGTCGGTGGATGTGGCCGTCGAGCGAGAGTAAATGTTAAAGTCGTCTAAGACAATGAGATGCTGATCTGGAGAGTCGATTAGTGGGAGAGGTGGTCAAAGAATTGGCCTTCCAGAGGTAAAGTACAGACATAGTAGAGGTAGTGTATGAGGGAGAATTGGTAGGGGATTGGGGTGAAGCAGAGATGGGGACTTTCGAATATGAAAATAGAGCCACCACACCACCCCTACCCATGAGGCGGGAGAGTGGCAGAAGTTATATAGTGGGTAATTGTGGGTAGCACATGTAGCAGAATCAGAGTGAGACATACAGCATTCAGTGAGGGCAATCATTTCAAGAGACGGGGAACGAGAGTCCTTATCTCCACGAGGGGTGTCTCTCCCTGTGAGGTCCCACTTACCACCAATGCTAACAGAATATTGTACAGCGGGCTCACACTCCCCTCATCTGGTAAAACCTGAGAATGCTGCAGCCCCATAAACACATAACCTTTGTATTCACTACTCTTTTTCCCACATCATATATGTGAAATACAGGTATGAGTGGTCTGCCACCAGACACTTCAGCATATTGTTAGCATGTGCATGATGTCACTCTTTGACAGTTGATTTAAGTTAAAACAAAAAAAGGACATTGGGCCTCATTACAACGAATGCGGACCTATAATGGACGGTGCCGTTAAGGCGACCAGCATTGTTCATTACGGGCCGCACTATTACGAGGTCTGCTCGCGGGACCCGCTAGCAGACCAGGATGCTAACAACGGGCCTTTCATTAACAGGCCCATTGTTAGCATCCTCCCCATTCCCATTGAGCCCTATGGGGGTTCAAATGGGAATGGGGATGTACCGGGTCCGGGTTCCAGGAAAGGGAATTACCGGGCCCTCCAAGGTCAGAATGGCCCAGTAATTCCCCATTGCTGGATCCCAGTCCCGGTACCCTGTATGGGGGTAGCCATGCCGCTAAAAGCGACATAGCTACATCCATACTCGTAATGAGCCCATTGTGTTCCAATAAAAATTATAGTTTGCCAATGTTGTCAGATTTATAAAGCATTGAATACTTCAGTTTTGCAACTGTTTGCAAAGCTCCTTTAAACATTTCACAAACTTAGTATTTACTCATGTTTGCACACTATTTAAATCAGTGTGCCCCCTATTTGCCAATGTTTTACAAAAATGTAAACTGCATGTAATACATTACATTTACAATGTTTGCTCTTTTGTAAACCTAACCAAAATTATGGTTTGAAAGGTTTACACATTTTCGTGAGCCATTAAAACAAACGGTATGCAACATTGTTGTAAACTATGTAAATCTTCTGTTAATGATTTACAGAACATTTGTAAACCTTTCAAACCATAGGTTGGGTATGGTTTACAAACAAGCAAACCATTGTAAACTCAAGGTTTTGCACATAGTTTACATTGTTGTAAAATGTTTGCAAACATAGTGTTCACTCCTTCAAATGTTGTCTAAACTGCAGGTAGACATTATGTTTGCAAAATGTTTACAAAAGCTGTGTAAACTGTTGCAAAGTTCAGGTTACGCAATGGTTTACCAATCTTAGAACATTGGTAAACTATCGTTTTCATGCAGTGTAAAAGTGCAAAATGAGAACAATGTAAGCCTGCAAAGATTACTAATATATTTCAAGCTTACAGATAGCTATGTGCTTCCAGCCAAACAGTGAAGTCTAAAGAGAATTACTAAGAGAGAAAAGAGCTTTATTGTGGGCAGAGGGGTGGCTTTGAAGCATTTCTGCATCGCTCTCTTGTCTGAAAAATAGAGAATGTGTTCACTCCAATGTACAATGTGAGATTACAATTTGTGGTTTTTATTTTTACATATGTCACATACTTTCAAACTGCATATGAAGTATATGATAACGAATTAGCACAATGCTGGTCTATTTCGTGTGTGCTCTGTTTATTCGTGTTGATGCATAGATAGATACAAAGCTTAGGGGCTTTTGATACCGTCTGTGGTAAAATTAGTGTGCACCGACCTATGCTAGCTCTGGCAATTGAAGCCAGAGAGGCCCTGAATAAAAGAAAATCAGAGGATGCTAATTCCCCATGTTTAGATGCATGCTTTAGCAAACACGTGACAGGCATATTATTGCATACGCTTTCAGGTGGCGGTAGCAACTTAGTGAAGGTAAGCAGAGGTATAAAATCCTATAGGCTGCAGGTAGGAATTTGGCTGCTGGGAGGTGGTAGATTGCACTTACTTTAAAAAATGTGGAGTGTCTGGGAATCTTAATGATCCCATTAAGACTAAAAAGGCGAGCGCTTATTTGTCCAAGCTTAAGATCCATATTGTGTTTCTGTAGGAAGCACACCTCTCAGTGTTGTGACAGAATGACCAGACCCATGGGTGTGATGCCACCCATCATACTTTTCATATTTTTCTTTTTCTGGGGGTTGAATTGCCACCTTTATTCTCTGAATTCTAACGATAATAAGGAAATTGATAACCAGCAGGGAATTCCTGGTGGCGAACGATATCTGGAAGCACAAAATCACACTGGTTAATGTCCATTAATCCAATATTGACAACCCAAATTTCATTAGTCAGGTTGCTCCTAAACTGCATGCCTTTCTCGGGTCTGTTTTCAAGCATGGGGTGTCTTCTGCATGGCTCTCAGGCTTGATTTGGGTAGGTCCGGGTGTGCAAGTAAATCTCTGTTATTGGCTCCTCAGGAAGTCGAGCAGATATTGAACCATTGGACTTCTGGAGGTAGTTGTCCATGATACCTGATGAAGAACTCTGTCGAGAAAATGCGGTTTGAAAGGGGGAAGAAGAAGAAGAAAAGAAAAGTTGGGACTGTTTATCTTACCAAAGGCCCCGTGGCATTACCAGACTTGGTAATGCCCCTGCTGCGAGGGGCATATTGCTATTAGTACCCCGGCCTACGAGACCGGGGTACTACTAGCACTCTTTTCTGTTTCCGAAAAGAAAAAAAAAGTCTAAGGAAATGGCCGCCGGAAAAGGAAAAACAGAGTCCGTTTTCCCTTTCCATGGCGGCTATCGGGAGCGGATGCGCTGGGAACAGAAGTGTTCCCAGCACGTTCGCTCCCAAAAAAAAGGAGAAATTAGAAGGTAAATGAGGTTGGGAGGGTGGGGAGGAGGAGGAAAAGAAATACACTTACCTGAATCCCCGGCGGGGGATGAAGGCGGCCTGCAGCCGCGTGGGGGCTCGGAGCGGGGATGGCCCCGCTTCGAACCATCTCATTGGCGGAGGGGCCAGGGACGTCATTTAGGGGTTGCCAGAGGTCGCAACTGCAACCTCTGAGGTCTCCCTTGCGACCTCTGTGGTCTCACTTGCGACCTCTAAAAAAAAAGAATTTCAAGCTCCTGCGCTGTGGCCAGCACTATGTGGCTCTTTACTTCTGAAGTGGCTGGCTTTCTTGTTCAGGCCCCTTAAGAAAATAAGAAAAATAAGAACAGGAGTGCCACAAGTCTAACACTTTCAGCACTGACCCTAAATAAGAAAGAATAGGAATACCAAATAATGTGTCTTTCTGGAATTCTATACAATAATTGCTAGACTCATTAAAGGTTTATTTCAGGCACACTTCAGGGGGCGAGTCACTAATTTAGTCTTTTCTTAAACACCTCAACTCAGCCTTTCATCCTTCTGAGGTCGATAAATGAGTACCAACACTGGTTGGGTGAGATTGGGTGTTTATTTTTTATATATAAAGTGCTTAAGCGTAAGTGCTATATAATAACACATCATTATCATTTGGTCATGGACGTCTGCTTGCATTCACTGTCATTTGGTAATATGGGCCTATACACACTGATCTTAACGATACATATGGCGATCCATTCTTGTATTAAATGTACATCACATTGTAGTGATATCGTAACCATATTTTTCGTAGTGTACAATGCGATGTGATGCCACTTCCTGTTTTGTCAACGGGTGAAAGGTCGTGTTCCATCGCTTCCCGCGATATCACTTTGTGGTGGGGTCAAATGACATCACTTCCTGTGTTGTTATCAGGGGTCAAGGGTTGTGTGATATCACTTCAGCTACCCCTGGCATTTTGGTGAAATGACATCCCTGGGAGGGGCTGCCACGCCCCCCACCAGGGACAAAGCAGTGATATCCGAGGGATTCCTGGCAGGATAATGCCCCGGCGAGGGCCAATCAGTATGGTTCTTCCATTCTGATTCTCCCTTGCCAAGTACTAATAGTCCATCCTGTGACCAGTGGAATACTTCCCTTAAAGGGAACATCCACTAATAGCATAACCACACCACGTCGAAATACACATATTTAGCCGCCATTTTTTTTAGCAGAATTACAGTAGAGTCAGTTGGTTGCAGGAAAGATAATTCATCATTTCGAAAATGGAGAGAAATGCACCCAAGAACGTATACGTACACACACAGGCGCCAACAGACAAATACCATGCAGATCTAACCTAGACACATTATTAGGGAGCATACATTCGGCCCCGATTTTAATGTCGAATTCCAAATTGAACACGTGTAAATCAACAGCACATTAAATATGTGTTCAGTTAGTGCTCTACGTAGTTTTTCCTCGTGCATTTCATCAAAACCTGCATCATTTTCGCGGGGCAAAAGAGCTGCAAGACTGTTTAATGAAGGCGATTCCTTATAGTCCACTAAAGGGCGCGTGGACACGTTACTACGGTGTTGTTTTAGTGCGCGAGGAATCAATCAGCGAGCTGCAGCCAAGGCATTTCTAATGAATTTTTCTCTTGCTGCCTGTGTCTAGTTGCTGTTGATAAATAGCGCAATAATAGGGATTTTGGCTTAGAGCAAATTAAATGCTAATGTTGCATGTATGGGAAACAGACGGAGTTTTATTTTTGATAAGTTACCTACATGCTGATTGTTGTTAGCTGGGGAAACAGTAGTGTTCTGATGCTTGGCCTGAAAATTACATTTCAAATTCTGTAGGCTTGCATGGGGTGTTGTAAACGCTTTGCTGCACTGCCAAATAGCTGGGCCTAATTAATTGTTTTTTGTCTCTTTGGAAAAGTATTTTCTTTAGTGAATATGAGATTTAGTTTGCAACCCGCTAGCAGAGGTGTTTGGCTTCGATTGTAGTGATAATTTCAGTTTCCTATGGGCATCTAATTAGTTTCGATTTTAACATGCTCTTGAAATAGCATAAAACATATTGTTTTACTAAAAAAACTCTCAAGATCAACAGATATTGCGATCTCATTACGATATGGTGTGAAGTGGTAATATTGGCGGCAACTCCATTACTGCCAATTTTACCACTATGCCAAATTAGAAGGTCAGGCCTGGAGTGGAGGATTTACCTTCAGGAAAAACCTGGTGGTAAATTCTGCCACTCACTGCCGAAAAATCAGCAGAATTGGCTGAATTGCTGCCGTGGAAATTCCGCTGCAGCAATACCGCCAAAAAAACCATTGACTCCAATGGACTAAAAAATTATGGAGACTTACACCACCGCGGCCACTTGTAGCCTGCCGGTAATTCCGCCGGACCAAGTGGCAGTAACGGTAATTCAGTTGGGTGGTTTTCCAGTGGATTTACCACCAGGATACCGTGCAACTCATAATGAGGCTAATTTGTACAACTGTGCAAGTTGTACCTATTCATTGGGAACATTTACCATGTGAGCCTAGACCATGAACAAGTGGTGTGTACTCCGAAATGTGATATTATATGCAACAATGATGTTGAACATGAGCGTGACCTGTCAAATAATCTCTCCCTGGGATGCATGGTCACTGCGTTCCTCTAAAATTCCGCATTACTCATCTTTTATTCTGAGCGTCTATGTGAAGATTGTCATCAGGAAGGGTGTAGAAGCCCTGGAGTTTTTGATTTTTATTCATAATAAAATTAGGTGGATATTCCATCTCAGAAAGAGTGGCCAGCTAAACAGACCTCACTTTTAGAAAGCTCGTTGCCAAGAACACAATCCCACCTGTATCGTTCTGCATCAGTCTACTGATTTACAGCCCCTGCTCTTCAGTGGCACAGAGCAGCTTCATAGTTTGGAGGTGCCCTGTTTGACAGCCGCTATGACAGCAAATTCACTGTAGACCGAGGTTACGTTTAAATCTGCACCTTTGATGAAATACCATAATAATTATGAAAAAACAACCCATCTGATTGCAGGGTAATCTCTACTAATAAGCCATATCTGGGTTTTGGTATGGAGAATGGTAGTCCACACAATTAATAAAACCACATCCTATTTGTATCACACACATCAATACTGTAAGCCCAGGCCAGCAATGGACAGGGTAATGTGGATTTTAGGTAGATTGCGTGCATCTGTTCAGTCAGCAGGACAATGTAGCGGAAGGTTGTGTCTTCTTTAATTACTTTGGAGGCAGGGTAACGCCTCTCCAACCCAGGAAGCTGAAACAAGAGCACTCCGGCGAACCACGCTTCAAAATGGCCAACTTCACTCCAGGATGTTGCAAAGCATAGGGCCTTTGAAGCTGCAGACTTTGGAAGGGGGCAGAGGTAGGACAGTCAGATAGAGTTGAAGGGCTGGGGGAAGGGTCCCCACATCATGGTTTTCTGTGGGCTTCTCTTTCCTTCCTTTGTTCTAGACTTTCTGCAAAAGAAAGCACTTAAGGCATGATAGAAGAAAGCAAAAGTCACTTGTTACCTTACAGGGCTTGGACCCCTTAAATTAGGCTTGCTACATCCAATCCTGGATGACCTTTTTGCCTTTATAAGAAAGGAGTGTCCCACTCCTTTTTTTGATGATCTGAAGAATTTGTTTGGAGTGGCTGGGAAAGCAGTTCTTTCCAAATCCCACTGTCAGAAGTGAAGACAGGTGTTCCAAGGTATAAGCAAGTTCTACTTCCTACCCATCCCAAAACACATCAGTGGTGGCCTGTTTATGGACCAATGTTCTGCACTCTCTGCCAGCTGCACCGGTACCTAGGATCTTCACTTAAGTTGAAATATTCCTGCAGGTGCCAGCTAGCCTCCTGAGGTTGGCGTGAATAGGAATAGAACCACTCCTGTCCCTGAGCTACTGGATTAGAACTCACAGCACCAAAACAAGCCAAGCTGCTGGATTCCAGCATTCATTGACCCAAGCATGACCGTCAAACTAACCCATGTGTCCTCCATGATCCACATCACTAGAATGCTGCATTGAACCACACAGAGCTTCGTCTCAAACCCAACTTTACCCTGACTTCTTGTCTGAATCAGTGTGACTTGCTGCATCCAAACCCAGTTCAACCCACACACACATCAATGAGCAGCCTGGTTTGACACGGTTGAACTTCCTAAGAACTAATTCTGCTACCTTTGTGAGGTCTAGCCCACCCTCCACCCCCACGATCCACTTTTGGAGCCCTAGAGATTGGAAAGCCACCCATGTGCACCTTTAAGTGACATTTTTGCCAATTCTTACCATTCACCCCTGCTACATTACCCATAGTGCTTGATGCATTTGCAATGTGCATATTCTGTGTTCTTTCAACAATAGTGGTGGGTCTCCCTTCCAAGCTTCAGAAGGTGAAAAGATAGATCACTTTTATCGGCAAGACTTGTTTACCCCATCTCAGGATATTACCTTCAGATTACCAGCAGGAATATCATATCCCCTCTCCGGGTATTAACTTGATCTTATCAGCAAGAATGTCATCCTGTCTGGTCAGCGTATTACCTTATGCTACTAGAAATATTTCTTCCCTCTTGCCGAGTGTTGGTGTCATGCTGTGTAATGCAAACCCTGCATCTCATGGTTTCCCTCATGTGCCAAGGCCACTAGCATCAACATATTCTTTGCATTCCCAGGGCTTCTCTGGCTCATCCCAGCTGTGTCTCTGCCACTCTCCTCCTTTCCCTCGACCTGGCACCTAAAAGCAGTTTATTTATAAGTTGTAGCAGGCACCTTAAACTTCTCCTGTATCTTTTGGTTCTGGTCTCCACAACTGCCTGTGAAACTGACCCCAGCAGGATCCTTGAATCTCATATTCTCTTTAGTCATAGTCACAATCCCCAGTAAGTTCTTTCATTCTTTATTTGGCTTTTGGGTCTAATCATCACCCCTCGAGCATTTGTCCTAGGCTGATCTCTGTCAGGGTCTGGGGGAATGTTCCCAGCAGCGTCCTTGGCCTCCTCTTTCTCAGGCAGATCCCTGCTGGTGTCTTGGCCATAGCCTCCAACAGAATCTTAGGTTTTCTTTTCCTCTCTATTAATCTGGTATCTAACTGTGTGTGGGTCATAGCCCCATCAGTCCCTTGAGCTATCTTTTCTACTTGCTTAAACTGGCTCTACCAATATCTGGCATATATCCTCCAGCAGGCTTGTTAGCTTATTCTCCCCTTCTTTGGCTGGTCACTGGCATTGTTTGGGTTATGAGAGCTCATTTAGAGTCTGACAGAATGTGCGTTTCTGGAACATATCCATTGAAAAACGGTCGGAAGAGTGGCAGTTTTGAAATCGCTTTCTTTTCGCTGATTCCGGGCACATTGAAACAGGTGTAATGTATGGCGACGGAACTAACGTCAATCTGCTATTGGCACTGCCACAAGGCCAATGAAACAATGGTGGTCTTCAGTCGAAAAGTCTCTCCGTTAGCGTATATGCATCTGTCAATAAGGAGCAGTCATTAAGCCACAAAATTATCCTAAATACTGCCTGAAAATGTACGCCACAACTGATGTGGCAGGAATGGTATCAAAGCAATGGAGCAAGTCCTGACTATCCACCAGAGCAAGATGGAGATTGCAATTTCATACCTAGCTGTAGTGGCCATCCACCTGCAGACAGAGAGAGGACAGCAAGCAAGAGCGGGACGGGCATCTGAAGGCAGAGCTGGACCAGATGACAAAGCAGCACAAAATGTACAGTGAGCGCAGCAATGTAAATGCACATATATGTGGGGGACAATGTGCTAGGAAGGACATGGAAACAGGCATACTGCAAAGCAATTTAGCAGGGCAGGTTGAACATCATGTAAACAACAATACACCCATCCATGTGCTGCACCAAGGACTGACTGGCCAGCATTACATTCTACTCAGGGAAATGGATGAAATGGGGTGTGAATGAAAGATATGTAATGCACACAAGCATGCACACTGGTAAATAAAAATTGATATACAACATTGTGTTTCCTAGAAGGCACCTTGCAGATGGCGCTGAAGACCACGTATTGATCATCCAAGGACATGTCTCCAAGTGATGTCAGCAAAGTACACACTCAGAATATACAGACTCAACCAAAGGACCATAATGGACCTGCCAGATAGTATACCTGCTGTCCTAGAGGTGCAGATCAACATTATCACATCCATTCCTCCAGTACTGAAGGTGATGATTATATTGCATTTCTATGCCAGTGGATCTTTCCAGGCATTTGTGGGATGTGTAGCTGGCATCCCACAGCCGGTATTTAGTGGCATACTCACCCAGGTGCTGGACTCCATCATCGCACGTTTGGGGGATCACATCAAATTCCCAACAGATGCCCCCACCATCAACACCATGAAGATCAAATTTTTATAGAGGGGATGGCCTATCCAACATGGTAGGTGTAATTGATGGGACACATGTTGCCTTCAGACCCCCAGGGCACATGAACTCATCTATTGGAATAGAAAAGGTTTCCAAAGCATCAACCCAACGGCTGTGTGAGATGCAAACATGACAGTCACTCACATTTCTGCAAAGATCCCAGGATTCACCCATGACGCCATGGAAATACAGAACAGTAGTGTGCCGCAAATTATATGTAGCATGACCCACATGAGGACATGGCTAATAGGTAACGTTTAAAACACAAGCAGGCCATGGATGTACTGTACTGTCAATAAGCATGCCAGAAATCTAACATAACCATGCTAATGTGTCTCCCAATTAACCCACAGGTGATGCTGCCTATCTCTGCAGACCATGGCTACTGACACCTGTGCGCAATCCACAAACAGCAGCAGACCAACGCAAAAATCAAGCACACATGAGGACATGCAATGGCATTGAATGTGCCTTTGCAGTGCTGAAGGATCAATGGTGCTACCTGTAAAGTATCAGAGGCACGCTCATGTAGGCTCTTGAACAGGTGTGCTGCATCTTACACAAGATTGAAATGCGTAGGAGGGTGCCATTGCAAGCGAATCCCGACAGTGATGGCAGAGGCGACCCAGCAAATGAGTGTTCCCCGACACACCCGCATGAATACACAACCATGCAGTAGGCACTGATTCGTGATTATTTCTGGATGTGTTCATAGTGGCACAGAAATCAGCCCACATCTGAGACATTTCCATCCCACAAATCCTCCACATTCAGCAATATCTGTATGGGGCTATATGGCATAGCACACATGCATGCTGGGTTTCACTACCACAAATCATGTCTACCACTCAACATTGGCATCCCATCCCAAGACCCCCACCCAGTAGGTAGCGGTGTTCAGAAATGCATTTCATGTGCACATCTGTTGCCACATAGAAGGAAAACTTGAAGTACAGTGGACATGTGCACAATGTATCACAAATTACCTCTTGTAGTGACATGTTCCCCTCCAGGAGTGTCATCTAGGTACACCTTATATGGCACAGCAAGATCAATGGCAAGATCAATGGCACCCCAAAGACATAGAATTACGTGCCACATCCTGGCCTTGTAGGTATCTTGTGCAACCAGGGCTTTGGATCCAATCAGCATGCACATTGTCTCATGTGCCACATCCTGGCCTTGTGTGAATCTGGCCCCACTGGGTCTATGGGTCAAAGCAACAGACACATTCTGGCCTTGTGGGAAGATTTCCCAATTGGAGCTATGCATGCAAGCAGCACACATGTTCCCTCACATATGTGTGGAATGCCAATGTCTCTGTGAACGGTATAGTGCACTCTTCTGAATAATGCAGTGGGGCAATCTTCAGCCTGATCTGAGTATAGAGTATTCTTGCATGGGAACCTGGGCAGATGGCACCTCCTCCTTCTGCTCAGTTGCTCCCACCTGTGACAATGTGGGTTGGGTCGGCTGGGGTTGGCCGGGTGGTACCAGTACTGCTTCCGCGCTTCACTGAGGCTGTGGCTACTGGGTTGCACTGCTGTCACTAGCATGTGTGATGTCGCCGGAGGTGCTGGCTCATAGACACATGACATCACATGGCATCAGCTTGTGCTTAGGTGGTATGTTTGTATCTCTGTTTTTGTTGTGTTGTTGATGCATGCCTGGGTGTTGCAGGAAGGTGAGTGAATGTGCACCTGGCATAGGGAAAATGTTGGTTTACATTTGTACATGCTGCACCAGTATGTTCACATGTTTGTTGATGTGCATATATGTGTGTGCATGGCCTCTTTGTGTATGCCAAGATTTGTTGGTCTGCACTCACCTGTGCCATGTCCCTCCTCTAGGCCAGTCACACTTTTCACATGAATCAGTGGGAGCACCATCTGCTCCCATACAGTTAATAATATTGACTCAGGTCCCCTCCACCCCCCCCAACTGCTGTCCTTGGTGAAAAGTGGGGACCATGCACAAGCTATTTCTAATGTGTGGGAATGTGTCTGGATCGGCTATTTCAAGCTGTTCTCATCTTCTGCAGGGACTTCGCAGGAGACCTGTAGCAGTGGTTGTGTCATTATTGCTTCTGCCAGTGGTGTCAGACAAGTGCCAGAACGTTTCTGATGTCACTTCCACCGGTGGTATGACCACCACAGGAAAGAGTTTGAAGTCATGTGTGCCGGCGGTCTGACCTCTGCATCTTCCATCGGTGGCGGCAGCCTTACACCATTAATGTCGTTGGTGTCTGCCATCAGCCACAGCTCTTCCATCATTGTTGCTGGTGCAAAGGTCATGATACAGAGGTACGCTATCATTCCACATCGGTGGATGGCTATGTTGGCGGACTTTTGGTGGTTTTTTCCACCACATTCGAAATAACCTCCATAGTTTACAAGAGGTTTCGAACTCCTTTTCCTGTTCTTATGCTGGCCTCTGCCAATGTCTGGGATAAAACTACAGGGCGGCTATGAACCCACTCTTCCTACTGAATGGGATCCAGATTGATATTCATTCCACTTAACAGCCTGGGTACTTATATAGTAGTCCGAGTTACAGTGGTTTTCAAAAAAGCCTGAATTGATATTTCCCTGTTAGTGTTTTAATTTAACTTGTGTATTGACATGGCCCTATTTGACAGTGAGTATTACTAGGTAAAGCTGTTACACCTATTTCACTCATCAGATGAGGGATATCAGACCTCACAGGGTAATACATATATCCACCTGGTTAGTACCATGATTTACTGTTGGTTGTAGCAGAGAGTGCTTTACTCGGAAGCGCTTGATCCAACTTTTCTCTATGCTGTTGATGGTTGTGTGTTTTGCCCACTCGTCCCTTGCTGCCCCTGACTGACCTTAATTAGTTACCTTAGTAAGAATGACGTGGTTTGTCCCCAATCAAAAGATGTGGTTTTGCACAGGGTCCATAGGAGAAATCGCTAGAACAATGGGGCTCTCTGGTGCGCTGGCAAAAAGCCTTCCCAATCTGTGCTGGAAAGACTGTTAAGACCCAGGTGATCAGGATTCGAAAAGAGGGGATAAAAGGGATTCTGCAGCAAAGCACGTAAGGTAGGGCCAGCTAAAATATATCAGGGAGGATTATTTGATACTTATTGTTGCTTTTTTTTTACAAATCACTTGGGACCTAATCCTCTCCATTCACAAAGATACACTCAGTAAGAGTCTACTGTAAATGTGTCTCAAGCCTGATACAAGGTTCACACATGTCTCAGTCATAGATGTTGGACTTTTCAGATCTTTGTTTTTCAAATATTAATCAACAATAATGATTTACTGTATTTTTTTCTATTTATCTTTTTCTATTAACTTGTCAACACCTTTGGCAGATAACTGCAATAAGAAATAGAAAGAGACGTTAATAAACAAAAGTCAAAAACTTTATTAAAAAAAACTGTGCAACGGATGTCGGGTTTCTTGAACCGGAGTCAAAACATTATTCAAATCTATGGCCTTAGTGTAAACACAGTCTATGGGGGTCATTCCGACCCTGGGGGTAAGGGATTAAAGGTGCAGGTAAAGGTGCCAGAGCTGTCAACCTCTTACCGCCTCATTACGAGTACTGCTCGCGGGACCCGCTAAGGATGCCTGGTTTTACCAGGCGGCCTTAGTGGGTCCCGCGAGCAGCCCAGCATGCTAACAACAGGCCTGTTTTTAACGGGTCCATTGTTAGCATGCTCCCCATTCCCATTGAGCTCTATGGAGGCTCGAATGGGAATGGGGATGTTCAGGGTCTGGGTTCCTTGAATGGGGAATTGCCGGGCCCTCCAAGGTCGGAATGGCCCGGTAATTCCTCATTCAAGGAACCTGGACCCGGATGCATGCCACTAATAGCATCATGGTTACCTTCTACCTCGTAATGACTCCCTATATGTCTTCACAGAGAGTTTAGTTTAGTTTGTTTTATTTATTTGTATCGCGCACCAAACCCTAGGGTAACTGGGCACCTGAGCTTAACAGAATAACAGAATGTTACAGGCATAAAAAAGGGTAACAATAGACAGAAAGTGCTGGTCGACCAGTGGTTACAGGAAGGTCGAAGTTGATGCAGTATGGAAAAAATACAATTGAGCCACTAGACGAGCCACCGGAGGGTGACAGTTTGGACGACAGTGCCAGGCTGACATTGTTACATATAGAAATACAAAAGAAATTGAACAGGCACATGAGGTTTTGCAGAGCAGGTTGGCCGTCCGTTAGTGTTTCTTATCAAAGAGCCAACTCTTTACTTTGGCTCTGAAGGTCCAGAAAGATGGTGCCATTCTGATGGTAAGGGGAAGGGCATTCAAATATTTGGCAGCCAATACAGGGAAACTACCTCCACCTGCTCTTTTCAGTTTGAACCTCGGGATAGTGAGGCAGTGTGAGTACAGCTCTCTAGTGGGTCTGGCTGATTGGTGTTTAGTAAATTTGTCTGACAGGTACTTGGGGACAGAGTTTGTCAGACATTTTTGGGTAATGACTAGTGTACGGAGGGATATTCTGTCATGTACCGGTAGCCAATGGGCATCCTGTCTGAAGCTGGTGATATGGTTGGATCTCGGGATGTTCAATGCAGATCTCAGGGCGTTGTTTTGCAAGACCTGGAGTCTATTGAGGTTCCGTTCAGATGAGCCTAGAAAGAGGGTGTTGCAGTAATCGATCTTGGAGAGTACTAGGGCCCTGGCTAATGTAGTGCAGCTGTTAGGTGACTGAAATTATTTGCAAGCGTTAATCAGCTTGTTGGTGTAGGCGGTGGTGGAGGCTGTGGCACTCCCTTGCTTCTTGAGTGAAAGGGTGGAGTCTAGGTATACTCCCATGGTTTTAATTTCCTTGGCAACTTTAATCAAATTTCCATCAATGTCAAAAGGGCTGTTTCTGTGCCATGTCTTGGCCTAAAGCCCGATTGTCTGAGGCCAAGTAACTTGTTGTCCTCCAGTTGTTTATTGATTTGTAGGTAGGCAACTCTATCTAGTATCTTTAAGAGGTAGGAGACAGTGGTGATAGGCCTGTAGTTGGTGGGTATATTTGGGTCGAGATTTTTTTTTTAAAGCTTTAAAGCAGCATAACTCAGACCTCCTTAAAGTTGTTGGGGACTGTGCTAGTCTTGAATGAGGAGTTTATCAGGGTGGCAATGAAGGCGGCCTAGTCCTTGGTGGCCTTCCTGAATGCTTGTGGCAGGACAGATGATGATGTTTTCAACTTCATTGGGAGAGACCGGTGAGAAGGAGAAAGGAGACTGTGGGGGGGTGGTTAGGTAAAGGGGTAGTGTTAGAGCTCTTGACCAGGCTGTTCTTTTTTAGCTCAATTTTAGTTTGAAGCAGTGTGATTTTGGTGCACCAGTTTGCGTCTTTCACACAAGCTTCCGTGGGTGGGGCTGGAGACTCCAGTTCCTTTAGGATGCTGAAGAGCTCCTTGGTCTTGGATATGGCATTAAGGATTCTATTGTTATAGGTCTCTTTTTTTGTGTTGTGAATGGCAGATTTGGACCCAAAATGGGTTTTGACATCTATGTTTTTTTTCCCCGACACAGAATCTGTTAGCTGGTGCTGATACTTGTGCCCAGTCATTTTTGCTTGGGGAAATTGTGGAAATACGTTGTTGCGATTATGGTCGTCTAGAGGAGAAGAAGGAAGGTAAATGGTTTTCTCCTCCCTCTCAGATCCCATGTTGAAATCCGGACACCAGTAGAAACGCCATTGTTAAGGTCATGTCTTGGTACTCGAGAGGTAATCATTCATTTATGTATAATAATTATGTATTAGACTTGATGATGACAAATGAAATTCTCATTACAGGAGACATGGTTTACCATTTGCTTTGATCTGGATGCCTATGCTATGGTTTCCTTTTGTCTTCTTCCCCTAAGGCTAGCCACCCGGTGGGGGGCTTATGTGTGGGCGTAAAATTCAATATTCAGCTAAGGAGATCAGAATATGGGACCTTAAAGATTACTAGCTTTGCGTTGAAATAGCTGGGTTGCCCTTTGGGGTGGGCACTTGTTGATAGCTACTCTGTATGACCCTCCTGGTGATATGCAGACTAAATGGTTGAAAGAGGCACTTATTACCGTCCTTTGACGATGGAAACTGTGGCACCCAAAGAGGAGGGGACGTTCTAGTGGCAGGGGATTTCAAGGTGGACTGCTACGAGCATGGGCTGGCCAGACCCATCGGTCACGCTGCAAATAGAACAAAGCAAAGCGAATTTGATTTACAGGTCCAGCGTCCAAGTCTGAAAGATGTTTCATATAAATGGTCTAATGGCAGACAAATCAGCTTCGTGGATTTTATGTTTGTGAATGCTCCAATAAGTAAACAGTCTCCTTCTCTGGTAATCATGCTAGTCCCTATGAGTGACTAGGCCATCTTAAACTTAGCCATACAGGTCACTACGCCTGATGATGTCCAACAGTTAGTAAGTGAGCCTACGGTTAATGTCCAGGGAAATAGACTTCACTGGACGATGGGCCACAACAGAGATCTAAATGATAAGCTGAATAGGGTGGAGGCATGGGGCCCCTTGGTCTTGCAATCGTGTGGATGGCAGCTTAACAGTTTGGTTACCTGGTATGCCCTACAATTTGACAGACCCATTATTGCTAGTTATGGAACCAAAACATCAGGAACTCCCTATGATGCAATTATAGCCTGCAGGAAGAGAGAGCTTAGGTTGCATGCCACTAATAGCATCATGGTTACCTTCTACCTCGTAATGACTCCCTATATGTCTTCACAGAGAGTTTAGTTTAGTTTGTTTTATTTATTTGTATCGCGCACCAAACCCTAGGGTAACTGGGCACCTGAGCTTAACAGAATAACAGAATGTTACAGGCATAAAAAAGGGTAACAATAGACAGAAAGTGCTGGTCGACCAGTGGTTACAGGAAGGTCGAAGTTGAGGCAGTATGGAAAAAATACAATTGAGCCACTAGACGAGCCACCGGAGGGTGACAGTTTGGACGACAGTGCCAGGCTGACATTGTTACATATAGAAATACAAAAGAAATTGAACAGGCACATGAGGTTTTGCAGAGCAGGTTGGCCGTCCGTTAGTGTTTCTTATCAAAGAGCCAACTCTTTACTTTGGCTCTGAAGGTCCAGAAAGATGGTGCCATTCTGATGGTAAGGGGAAGGGCATTCAAATATTTGGCAGCCAATACAGGGAAACTACCTCCACCTGCTCTTTTCAGTTTGAACCTCGGGATAGTGAGGCAGTGTGAGTACAGCTCTCTAGTGGGTCTGGCTGATTGGTGTTTAGTAAATTTGTCTGACAGGTACTTGGGGACAGAGTTTGTCAGACATTTTTGGGTAATGACTAGTGTACGGAGGGATATTCTGTCATGTACCGGTAGCCAATGGGCATCCTGTCTGAAGCTGGTGATATGGTTGGATCTCGGGATGTTCAATGCAGATCTCAGGGCGTTGTTTTGTAAGACCTGGAGTCTATTGAGGTTCCGTTCAGATGAGCCTAAAAAGAGGGTGTTGCAGTAATCGATCTTGGAGAGTACTAGGGCCCTGGCTAATGTAGTGCAGCTGTTAGGTGACTGAAATTATTTGCAAGCGTTAATCAGCTTGTTGGTGTAGGCGGTGGTGGAGGCTGTGGCACTCCCTTGCTTCTTGAGTGAAAGGGTGGAGTCTAGGTATACTCCCATGGTTTTAATTTCCTTGGCAACTTTAATCAAATTTCCATCAATGTCAAAAGGGCTGTTTCTGTGCCATGTCTTGGCCTAAAGCCCGATTGTCTGAGGCCAAGTAACTTGTTGTCCTCCAGTTGTTTATTGATTTGTAGGTAGGCAACTCTATCTAGTATCTTTAAGAGGTAGGAGACAGTGGTGATAGGCCTGTAGTTGGTGGGTATATTTGGGTCGAGATTTTTTTTTTAAAGCTTTAAAGCAGCATAACTCAGGCCTCCTTAAAGTTGTTGGGGACTGTGCTAGTCTTGAATGAGGAGTTTATCAGGGTGGCAATGAAGGCGGCCTAGTCCTTGGTGGCCTTCCTGAATGCTTGTGGCAGGACAGATGATGATGTTTTCAACTTCATTGGGAGAGACCGGTGAGAAGGAGAAAGGAGACTGGGGGGGGTGGTTAGGTAAAGGGGTAGTGTTAGAGCTCTTGACCAGGCTGTTCTTTTTTAGCTCAATTTTAGTTTGAAGCAGTGTGATTTTGGTGCACCAGTTTGCGTCTTTCACACAAGCTTCCGTGGGTGGGGCTGGAGACTCCAGTTCCTTTAGGATGCTGAAGAGCTCCTTGGTCTTGGATATGGCATTAAGGATTCTATTGTTATAGGTCTCTTTTTTTGTGTTGTGAATGGCAGATTTGTAGGGGGAGGCAGCGGAAGTGAATAACGCCTTGTAGATAATGGTATGCGATTTTCTCCATGTAGATTCAGCTGCTCTTTAGCATTCCTGACGATCTTTACTTCTGGAGTGAACCATTTGTTGAGGTGGGCTATAGGTTTGGCTTTTTTTAGCTTGATAGGGACAATGATATTTATGGCAGAGCCAAGTGTGTCGTTGTAGAGGTTTTCTAGATCGTTTGAGTCTAGGTCTTTGTAGTTAGATGAGTCCAAGATATTATGGATCGAGTATTTATAATGTCTCTAAATTGAGATCCTTGTATAGAGACATTAAAACACAGATACATAACTTGTAACAATGGTTCGAACCTGGACAAACATGATTCTCTGCAACAACTTATGATGGCCTTTATTCGAACTGGACCCTTTTGAAAAGCTCCTATGGTAGCCCATCTTCATATTTGTGAGGTAGCCCTGTAAAGTGCTGTCATCATGTCCTTTTTAAAGCCTGCATGTAAAGGCATACAAGTAGGTGGTGTCTAGAACACAATTTTAACTTACTTAGGAATTTTAAGTCAATACACAGACAAAGCTAACCTGGCGCGGTGTGAGGCCAGTGTGTTTGGTGTTACTGGTGCCTCACGATGATCTCTGTTCTGCTTCATCATTCCTGGAAACCTGCAGTCTGCTATAAGCTTCGCTGCCTGGAGGAGGAGCCCAATCCAAACATAATCACTGAACCTGCGTGGAGCGTGGTGTGTGTGAGGCCAGTTTGTGTGGTGTTCGGTGTGCCGTGGACTTTTTCAGTATTGCCATGTCAGCTTGCAAGAAACATTGTTATGGGCTGCGCTATGCAGCTTTCTTGAGAGAGTCACATGCACGGGGAGCTCTTGTGGTGAAACAGAAACACTCTGCCCCTCGGAATGTACTAAAGGGAATAGGGGGAAAAAAGGCTACTGGCTCTGCAGCGCAGCCTGAGATTACTTGTTTTTTTGATAAATCTGGGAACACTGCCTCCAAGGAATTGCCTCTCCCTGTGTCTCATGAAACCCCTGTTGAAAATGGAAATCAAGACAGAGTGCCCTCGCTTCAAGGTGACTGTCTTGGACACTCTAATACCATCGACAACAATGGGTCCATTTTGAACTTATACCTATCACTAAAAAAGGAATTCACTGGGCCCTTCCTGTAACAGGTTTAGTGGGGACTTGCCTCCCAACCTCTCTGCTTCCCCGGAACTGGATAAATACATGTCCTCTTCTGACGATTCTAGTTCAGATAGTGAAGGTAGAGCGTGTATGCTGTCTACTGTTTTGGGGGGCATAAGTCCCTCCCTTCTTCCATTACTGGCTTTACACAGCACTTAGAGGCCAAGGTAGAATCCTTGCTACAGCTGTGCTCCAGCCTCTCAATGGGTCAGACTGACATCAAGAATAGTGTGTGCCAGCTGATAACTCAAGTGTCTGACATTACTACTCACAGTGACCAGTTGATCCAGGGCCCTATTGAGGACACAATTGATGATCCGAGTGCATTTGGTCATTAGAAGTTCGATCCTCCTCACAAGGTGTTTCCTTTAAATCAATATGACACTGTGCTCATTACTGCCTCTTACGGAGGATCAAGCCATGGACGAACTATGTGCGTAATAATCCATGTTGGCCAGCCCTTTGTCTCCAAGCGAAGAGCGTATTAAAGTTCCTAGTGTAAAACAGTCTTTACCCAGTATCCAGGTAATACTCAACGGCAAGCCGAAAGAAATCATATAAGGCCAATGGGAAAATCCACCTCCCTATACTTGGAGAGTGTGGTGGTTCCCCCCGCTCTGTCCCCACTGTGGGCCATTATACCATCAACAGAAAGGGGGGTGACGGCATGGTTCAGCAAGTTCTCTTGCACAGCCCCTTGGACAAATGGTTAGGGGATGGCTGCCAACGGATGAAAAAACAACTGCCTAATCTTGCCAAATTTGGCAAAGGACCTCCGTGTGATGTGCAGCCTTCTGCTCAGTGATGGTTTGCTAAAAACTGCCAAACAAAAGAGAGTAGCAAGAAAGGACTTACATCCTCCTAGTCTCGAAGAGAGCTATGAGGGATATCCCTATCTACAGCATTGACTGAACCCCGGAGCGCCTGGAACGAAAGCCAATGGGGGACTCCCGATTCCTGTGGCTATGCTGGCAGAGGGCTCAGGATGTCTGGAAAAAAAACAATACACAAGCATATAATCATGACAACTGGCTTTCCCATGCGAAGGCCACCAGGAATGTCAGATCTGCCTTTGTTACATCTTTGCCCGACCCCACATGCTATTCAGGACTAAAGCTCATAAAGATTGGGACTGAAATTACCAGTCTTTAGTATTGTGTTAAATTGGGTCTTAGCTGCCTTTGTCTCTCCCCTGGTGGTGGAATTCATATGTAACCATTCTGGGGCTTTTTCGCAAATGGGTTTTGACATCTATGTTTTTTTTCCCCGACACAGAATCTGTTAGCTGGTGCTGATACTTGTGCCCAGTCATTTTTGCTTGGGGAAATTGTGGAAATACGTTGTTGCGATTATGGTCGTCTAGAGGAGAAGAAGGAAGGTAAATGGTTTTCTCCTCCCTCTCAGATCCCATGTTGAAATCCGGACACCAGTAGAAACGCCATTGTTAAGGTCATGTCTTGGTACTCGAGAGGTAATCATTCATTTATGTATAATAATTATGTATTAGACTTGATGATGACAAATGAAATTCTCATTACAGGAGACATGGTTTACCATTTGCTTTGATCTGGATGCCTATGCTATGGTTTCCTTTTGTCTTCTTCCCCTAAGGCTAGCCACCCGGTGGGGGGCTTATGTGTGGGCGTAAAATTCAATATTCAGCTAAGGAGATCAGAATATGGGACCTTAAAGATTACTAGCTTTGCGTTGAAATAGCTGGGTTGCCCTTTGGGGTGGGCACTTGTTGATAGCTACTCTGTATGACCCTCCTGGTGATATGCAGACTAAATGGTTGAAAGAGGCACTTATTACCGTCCTTTGACGATGGAAACTGTGGCACCCAAAGAGGAGGGGACGTTCTAGTGGCAGGGGATTTCAAGGTGGACTGCTACGAGCATGGGCTGGCCAGACCCATCGGTCACGCTGCAATTAGAACAAAGCAAAGCGAATTTGATTTACAGGTCCAGCGTCCAAGTCGGAAAGATGTTTCATATAAATGGTCTAATGGCAGACAAATCAGCTTCGTGGATTTTATGTTTGTGAATGCTCCAATAAGTAAACAGTCTCCTTCTCTGGTAATCATGCTAGTCCCTATGAGTGACTAGGCCATCTTAAACGTAGCCATACAGGTCACTACGCCTGATGATGTCCAACAGTTAGTAAGTGAGCCTACGGTTAATGTCCAGGGAAATAGACTTCACTGGACGATGGGCCACAACAGAGATCTAAATGATAAGCTGAATAGGGTGGAGGCATGGGGCCCCTTGGTCTTGCAATCGTGTGGATGGCAGCTTAACAGTTTGGTTACCTGGTATGCCCTACAATTTGACAGACCCATTATTGCTAGTTATGGAACCAAAACATCAGGAACTCCCTATGATGCAATTATAGCCTGCAGGAAGAGAGAGCTTAGGTTTGCTATTTATTTGGTTAAAAGACACATTCATCTGACATCTCTGTTTTGAAATGTCAGTATAACAGTTGTCTCAGAAACCATTGCTATAGTAAGGGCAGTGCTGCTTGGATGATGGTGTATAAGCTCATCCAAGTAAGAGATACTAAGAAATGTGGGCACCTATTTCGCTGTAACCTTGCACAGGATAGGGCCCTTGAAGTTTGTGCTGTAGATCGGCACTGTTGGGAGATTTATATTCAGGATAACTACTGGGTCCCACAGGAACTTCCCCAGACCCTGACTTGTAGGTCTACGAAGGTGGGGCTGCTGGTCATGGATCTAGATTTACATCTGATAATTGGCCAATTGGTTGCCTCTTGGTCAACAGGTCCTGATGGACTATGTAACATCATATTCAAAAGTGCACCTGAGTAGTGGGCGCTGGTTCTGCGTCAATTATTTTTGCATGTATATGAGACAGGCACCATCCCTAGGACGTGGCAGCAGTCAGTCTTAATACCTGTCCATAAGAAGGGCCCTCAGCTTTTGCCTGAAAATTATAGACTCTTGGCTATGTTGGATAGCGCCTCAAAAATATTTGCCAAGCTGTTACATGAGGCATTCCTACAATGGGTAGAAAACTGTGCCCTGCTTGATATTATTCAGACTGGTTTTTGGAAGAACTGTTCTACGAGTCATCCTTTGTGGGTCCTTCATACTGTAATTTCTGATACCTTATTGGCCCTGGACCAGGCATTGTTTGCTTTGTAGATTACAGTACTGCTTTTGACAGCATATATCGGGAGTTTCTTTGGTCGAAGCTGGAGAGTTGCGGCATGGATGATTCCATCTTATATTCTTAAAATTGCTGCACACAGACACTGAGGTACAGTTTCGCTTGACGCAATCTGGTACTTTGGGGTCCCCTATTCCTACTAATAGAGCCCTAAAGCAGGGCTGTATGCTTGCCCTGACTTTGTACAATCTGTATGTTTCTGATTTTGTAGAACGCTTAAGATCCTTAAATAATCATTCCCCTTGATTTGGTGATGAGGCTATTCATTGTCTAACTTCCAATGGCAACACTGTCATTTTTGATCATACAGCCATGGGTCTGCAACGCTCTCTAGAGGCACTGGCTGTCTATGCGCGTGAAAATGGTCTCAAGGCGAACATTTCCAAGACAAAAATGATGACCATTGGGAAGCAAGCATAGAGCGCTCCTAATTTTGTCTGGAAAATAGATGGTCAGCCCTTGGAACAAGTTGATAAATATAAATATCTGGGTATCTTAATCAAGGCCTCCAAGGATCAGTCGCAATTGGCAGATACTGTTTGTAACAAGGCATGGACTAAATGGCTTGCCCTTAGGAGCATCATCAAAAGACAGGGCGGGGTGGTCAATCGAGGCAAAGCTCAAGGTTTACAAACAATCTATTATCCCTGGAATTATATATGCACTGGAGGTCCTCCCGGAGAGGTCCGTGTGCTGGCTAGATCGGCTTGAGGCGAAAATTCTCCGCTTATTGCTGGGCATGCCCTGTTCTGTACCTGTGCAGGCAGTTAGGCTTGAGCTTGGTCTACAGTCACTGACCTCTTTGTGGAAACTTGCTATCTGTAGGCTTTGGGCCATGATCATGCTAGAAATAAATTGTGAGTCAAATCTCCTGAATCACACGGCAGAACATGCATTGATGGTTTCCCAGAGCACCTGGTTTCGTGGGCTTCTAAAAAAGGTGATGTCCCATTGTTTGGCCATTGGTCTGAGCGTTGTCCCTACTTCTATGATTAAATATAATTTGGCAAAAACTGAGGATAATACGTCGGTCTATGATCGTGCTATGACCACTGACCAATTAGCACTACGTCCTAGAAACATACAGTACACTCATCAAGGTCTTCCTGGGAACAGCCCAAGTAGTTACCTGATTAAATATCATTCACCTCGATTGGTACAATTTGTACTATATCTAAGGTTTGATATTCTACCGGTGCTGTCCTAAACTGGGGCCTGGATGGAAATACCACACAAATTTAAAATCTGCAAGCTCTGTGGTTACACAATTGAGACTGCTCGACATGTCCTGACTCAGTGCCCGACACTCCAACCTATGTACGACAAGGAGTATGCGCCATATCTCAATATAGGCTCTGACCAATTCTGGAGTCTTCTGTATGGGGCGAATGCTCCTGTAGTTAATTCAGGGGCTTACTATATTTGGAAAAAGTTAAACTCAGATTAAGTGACTAGGCTTCCTCGTTTTTTTTTTTTGATTTTCTAAAATGAAAATGTTTTTCTATTTTAGGATCTGTGTAACTTTTTTATATATCATAACTGAATGTATGTAATTTTTTCCATGTTTTATAATTTTAAGTGTAGTGCAAAAGGTTAATTTACCATATGCGCTCGATACAAAAAAAAGCTAACCTAAAACTGATTTTGGGTAATGGAAAGAATAAAATGAATCCAATGTCCTTGAGTACCTCAATAGATACATAAACTGATCAAAAATCTTCCAAATGTGAACTCTTGTGTAATTCCGTCTCCAAATATCAACACAGATTCTTTAACCTTGTCAGCCACTGCTACCCCTGTTCAAATGTTTGCCACCAACCAAATAAGTACTAACAAGGTGGTTAATTTGTTTACTCTGACTACATTTTTTAACAATCCTTCAATTGGCACTAAAAGAAAATCAAGTACCAGTCATTCTGAAAATTGTAAGTATAACTCTTGTAATATAGAACTGGGTGGTGGTGTGAACACAAAACATAGGGCCTCAGTTTTTCATTGTCCCCACCAGGCTATGTCATGCCATGTCCATCTACTCCTTGATAATGAAAGTGTATTTCTGGCTGATGAATTCATCAATGAATATTCATTTTAACATTACTGACATTTTAATGGCTAGAAGGACATTATAGGTTCGGCCCTGGCACAAACAATTTCAGGCTGACTGTATTACAGCGGCTTTATCCACAGGTATCTACATCCAAACTTTAGGTTTGGATGTAGATACCTGTGGATAAAGCCGCTGTGGCTACTTTATGCCATTGACATCGACGTGGCTACTTTATTCCATTGACATCAACGTGCAGCTACCAAATATACAACTGTTTTTTTTTTTGCTTGGCCAGCAATGGATTTGACTCACATTCCTCTGTAGAAGAGGTTGATTGGCATAGTACTTTCATGTCTCCATATGAATATAGAATTCCACTCAAGACCTTACTATGAATTAAAGACGTCTGTAAAAAATAAATTATTAAGATGATCTGTTTCACTACAACCCTCTCAGTGGAGAATGTACAGAAGGGTTTAAAGACGATGGAAGTTTTTAAGAGTCTGAAAATCCTGTCATGGAATGTTACAGGTCTGTCCTCAAAAACAAATGATACTGGTGTTATAAGGTTTCTAAGACTCCATAAAATACTGTTTCTTTTAGGAGACCTGGTTAGTGAAAGCAACTGCTTTTGAGCTTCACTCTGTATATGCAATTCCACGTAAGAATGCAAAAAGAGATCATATTTTGGGTGGACCAGCTATTTTTTTTAATTTCTTTAGAAATTACAGTTTCTAGTGATGAAGAAAGATGACTCTGAGGTCCTACTTGGCATAAAGGTAATAGCTCTGGGGTCATCGTAATTTTCTTTTACATTTTTATAATTCCTTCTGAGCCTCAACCCTTAGTCGGGCTTGTAAGACTTTACATGAACCCTTGGAACATGTGAAACGGACTCACATTTTAATAAATCCCAACATAGGTTTATTTTAGTCAAAAATGTCTGAAATCTTAAGGCTGTGGAAAAAGAAATTAGGAGGAGCATATTTACTATCATTGGGTCTTCGCGTAGTTAATAGTAGAGTTAAATCTGACAATCCGGCACATTTTACTTTTATGGATGCAATTGTGTCAAGTACGTTTGATTATTTTCTGGTACCCATTCAAAATTGGTTCAGAATAATAGATACGGAAGTCGTATCTTGCAAGCATATTTAGCAGAACCCTTTGATATTGGTTAAAACATTGGGTAATAATGTAGCACCAACTACCTTCATATTGGGCAGGCTTTGAGGGTATCGGTCCACTAACCTGAGCCTGTCCCTCGGTCCTCGGTGAGGGTTCAGGGCCATTATTGACAAAGCCCACCAGAGAAGGAGAATTGTATTAGCACTCCAGGCCTTCGTTCATGGTATTAATAGTGCTTTCTTATTTTGGGACATTTGAACCCGTGTATCACTGGGACATGGAGTGAAGAAATGCCATAGGAGAGGTAAGTGTGATCCACTGCCGCAGGAAGTGTGAGCAGGGGCTGACAGGGGCCATAGAGAGTGTGAGATTAGGCTCAGCGGCTGTGACAGGGTGGAAAAAGGGGCATGGAATGGCATATAACGAAAACATGGCTGATCGGGGATGCAACAGAACAGGTAAGAATTATATTGACACATAAAGCCCAGACTCTAAGCCTCCTGATTGAATGTTGCAACTCCCCATGGTACTAACCCTACTTACATTGATTCAATGTTGGGAAGCACTTACTGAAATGGGCATATAAGTCTTTCTAGATGTCAGTGCTAAACAACATCATCTACACGATTCATGGTTCAAGGCACTGGTCTCATACTTGGATCTCAGAGGCCCTAATTTGAAGGTGCTCGATAACGAGGAAATGAGTATAGGTCACACCCCTGTCTTGGAACTACCACCAGCACTGTTGCAAGGCTTGTTACAGGCGGGATGAACCTGTGAAATTGTACCGCTTTGTCCAGACATGCTTGTGATACTGTATTCAGCTGCATGAATAATACTCCCCCTACTCATCTGTAACTGCTCAGACTGACTGATATGATATGATATGATATGATATGATATGATATTTATAACACACTTAATACCCAGATGTTTCTAAGAATGGACCCGGGGATCGAACCTGTGTTGCTCCATGTCGTCTTGCTTCCAAGGTGAGCACGTTGCCCCTAAGCTATCCTCCCGAGACCTTATTTAAATTTGCTGTCTCAGAATATCGCTGGGCTGAGAGCCAAATTGCTGAATGGGGAATGGCGTGCTTATATTGCACAATTTCGTATCATTTGTTTGCAAGAAACATGGACAACAGAGGATCTTCCACCTAAAGGTTATATAGGCTTTACAAACCTGGCAAAAAAAAAAAATGCCAAGGTGCACCCAAGCAGTGGCTTAATAATCTGGGATCATGTATCCTTACCTTTTAATATAGGCAGACTGCCAATTGATTTAGATGAAGTTATCGCAATTAAACTTGGTGGATCAGCTGGTTCTCAAACTTTTCGAATAGTCAATGTTTATTTATCTCCCACCAAAAGGTAGGGGCCCTGCCACATATGATCTGATGAATATGTTTGACCACCTGGTTAATGTGGACTCTGGGGAGAACAGTATAAGTATGAGTGGTGTTAATGCCAAATTGAGCTTAACTCTAAGAAGATGTGAAGAAAGGGAACTCCTGTGTGATCCGGAGAAATTAATTTCATAAATAAAAATCAGATGCCAGGGGATGTATGCTTCATAGCTTTATGAAAGCTCATGATTTAGTTGAACTTTATGGGAGGTGGCCAGGTGACAGGCCCGCATGATACACATTCCCTAGAGGAACCTCATCCTCAGTTATAGATTGTTGTATGATAGATTGCCACCTGTTCCCGCAAGAAGCTAAGTTCTCAATAATGAATCATGTGGATAGCAATCATTTTACCCTCACACTAAAACTGCAAAATCAATTTCAAATGAATTGAATGCAGGAATCAATCATTATCAGACATAACAATATGCCCTTGCATCGAATGGGCAGGGCAGAATTTGAAGAAATCACACAGTCTGCACAAATCACGAGAATTACAGACTATTTAACGTCCATAAAGGTAGATTGCACATCAGTGGTGAAGGGCTTTCACTTTAAACAAAGCACCTGCAGCCTTAACAACACCAATTTGAATTGCAGAGGGGATGCTCGTTTGGTTTGACCATGAGTGTTGATCTATGAAGTCATTAATTTATAGGTAGGATACAGATGATGTTGTCCATGCAGGACTGTTATTTAGCCTCAAGAAAAGATATAAAAAGGTATTAAAGAAAAACGGGATTTTGTAACTAAAGAAAGGAAGTGTTTAGAGAGGGCAGGCCAAACCAATGACTGATTATTCTGGAAATTGGTGGAAAGGGGTTTGATAGCCCAGGAGAAAAGAATGATCCCCAAATTTCTCCTGATCATAGTGGACACACTTTCAAGGGATCTTCTTTGATGAAGATCAGGTGGCTATTAATAAATGGATTGATTTAAGTGCAAGAGATGTTGGGCCTCATTACGAGTTTGCTAGTAAAAATAGTAAAATACTGGCATGCCAGTGCTACCGTTTCTGTGTAGCATTGCTGGCCGAATCAACGGTTGATTTTGACTCAGCGCGTGCATGCTCATCCTGGCATGCCGGAAACGGTAGCACCGCCATTCATAGCCATGAGAGTTATTTCGTAAAATGGATTCAGAGATGGTCTTAGCCCAAATGAAGGTCTAGCCAATGGGTTAGCAAAAGTGGTTTCAGAGTGTGTGGGACTGCTGTTAAAGGTAACATTTGAATTTTCGAATATTACAGGTGATTTATATAAGTTAGAATTTTTCAAACTCATAGATTACTTTGGCATCTCATGATCAGGTTGTTCCGGTAGAGAGGCCAAGTCTACAACATTAAGTTCCATGGATGATAGATTACAGTTCACATTCATGTTGTTTCCTTCCAATTCAAGATTGATTAAATTCAAGGACTTCCAATGTGGGTCAGAACTTTGACTGGTATTAAATTAGCAGCAGCATTATTAGTTACCAAATTCACCGCTTTTATAGGTTCCATGAAACTGTTTCTTATTATTGTAGAGTACAGTGGGATATTTTGAAAAGCTCTACTTGCGCGACAAGGATCAATTTTTCTCATTATGTATTGTAGATTTAAAGGCGGGAAGCTGATGTTTTATGAATTCTGTCGACCGCGTTGTTTCAATCTGTGAATTACCAGTCCATTTTTCTTTGGCCGTGATAGCACATTCGAAGTTATTAGGCGCCCCCACAGTTTGATTTAAGGCATCATTTGAATCTAGCTGTGTGACTGCCTCATTCGAGTTTTTTTTAGAAGCGAGTTCATTGCCATTTCTATTAAAGGACCAGAATTGTCTGATGTCAGTCGTTACGGAAGCAAAACGACCCATTTTCCAATGACTTTTGGTCTTTTTTCCAGCCTGGGGGCACAGGGGATGTCAAGAGGCGGAGTTTCCATTTCGATTCCATTTTCTCTAGTTTTCAAAGGCATGTTTATTTTTAGGGTGTAAAAATACTTCCAGATAAACTAAATTGCATTACTCTGGTTGAGCGGATAGAGTTTCACACGCAACAAGAGGGAGCCTGTCGAGCGCTGCCAGCTGTCCAGCTGAACAGCACCTGGCAGGCACTCTTGCAGAAGCGTGCCTTCTAATATGGGCTTATATGTGATTGAAATCTAGAGGTCATAGGTTCTTAGAGAGACAAGACGTGGAATTTAGGAAACATTCTGATATTCTCGCACGTACAAAACAGTGGAAATTGAATTTCAGATTAAATGATTTGCCTGACGAGATAATTCCTTTGTAATACAATATTCTGCTATACGCAGACAACATTTAATACCGCATTTTAGGAATTTTAACATTAGGTTTTATCGGGATGCAGTATTTTTTTATTGATAATATATTGACTCACGCCCAGTCCTAAACATTATTATTGCTTGCTCAAACCTATTAAGGAGACGTTTCCAACATGCTTTTATCTATGTGCGTTTTTAGTCTTAAAATGTGTAGGTTGCAGTGTTGTGTGTGACTGTTCTTTTGTGTGTTATTTATAATGTGTTAATGGAGTAATCCAACCCAATAAAGTTTACATACATTTATAAAAAAAACATACATTTACATACATTTATAAAAATACATGTTCACCTGTTGGTGTATCCTCAAATAAAAGAAGATTAAGATATGATGTGTAGTTCCAGATATTTTGCGACAAACTATCCTAAGCTATTGTTTAATTTGGATTCTCCATTGATGGTCTAGGTCTTTCAAAAACTATAATCAAAAGCTCTTCTCCCTTGTACTAATACCACCAAGTTCCAATAAGGGGTTCCCAAAATGCATTGGTTCGATAACAAATGCAGGCCAGTGAGGCAATCCTTCCATTTGGCCTCAAGAACCAATCTCTGAATTCTGATAATATCCTAACTGAGGGAAAGAGCCATGTTGAAACTGGACGGATCCACAAGTTGGCGCTACGTGACAAAATATGTTTTAACAGCTGCAGAGACCAAGGATATCCAAACCCTTGGAAACAAATCTCTTGAGGTCTCTGTTCTCAAGGACTCTTCCCTAAAGAGCTAACTGTGTAATCTTCAGCTAACTTTGAGAGCCCTTATTTGGAAGTTCTATTAATCTATTAACAGCCTTATGGCTTAAATGTGTATATAGTTTCATATTCTTATAACAAGTCATTGGATGATTGGAACACTTTTACTCAATAAATTCTAAATGACAATTTTGGGGGTTTCTAGGGGTAGAGCACCTGATCATGAGTATCCCCCTATTGGCATATCTATGTATGACACTTCTGTTTGGGTGCTAATTTTCTTTCGTTTTTTTCTCAACAGTAATTGGTGTAAAAAATGTCCTGATTGGCTGGAAAATAGGCATCCAATCTTTAAAAAAGGGCCTATGGCTGATCTTATATTATACAGGTCTATTGGATTCCTTAAACGAGAGGGAAACATTTTTGGAAGAGCCATATATGCCACACATAAATCCAGGACAGATGGTGATTACATCAGTATTAATGTTTATGAATGATATGGGTTCTGAAGACTAAGTATTAAATCTTACATTATTAAAGGATAAACAACTTGAATTTTCAAAAGTACATATATACCTTGATTGTATAGATGTAGGTATGGTTTTTGACCATGTTAACCACAAAAAAATGTCTGCGTACTCTCTAGGACTTTGGATTAACCTGAATCGAATCACAATTTTGACCAATACGCATACTGATTGAAAATCAGTTTTCGATATGCTGTAAGTGGTGAGGTAAACAACCCCTTCTACACTGAACTTAGTGTATGCATCACTGCTCTCTTCATTATAAATTAATGTGTTAGCAGATGAATTAAGGTAACTTAGTAATGGTACACCACGTACTGGGAACAGGTATATGCCAGTAATAGAATATGCTGTCCTCATTGCTTGTATTCTTGCTGCATTACAGAAACCGATTAATATCTCCAATTAATGTATGGGCAGGGCTGTGATTTGTTAGTGAACCATACTAAAAAGTTCCTCATATTTATGAGGAGTATTACGTTTAAACCGAAAATAAATATATCCATCTGAAATTAGCCTTTTAAATGGGTTGATCAATTTCAAGAATTCAGAGCTATCTTTGTTATATAGGCCCCATGACGCACATATTGAATCGCAAATCCTCAAATTATCCCATATTGATGGAGAAATACATTTTAGCTATGGAGAAGGTAGTCTTCAAATCATTTATCTGTTGGAGGCATATAGGTGACAATATATTTAGGTAGCAACATTCCCTGCTAAGGCTTAGGGTTTTCCACTGGTACTCTTCTCCAAACTAAGGAAAATGAGCACATGGAAATCGTTATTGATTTCCTACCGGCCTATCAGAATCTTTAGAGCGTAGTCAATAACTACTGGTATTGACTCCATACTGAACATTCTGTTTTCAGAAGCACACACAGAAACAACAATGCAATTTTGAGGCAGGATTTTGGTTCAACAAGACATTTCCTCTCTGGGAGGACTTTATTTTGCTTCAATATGCTAATTAAAATAAAAAAGCGAAGATAAAAACATTGGAAAATGCTGGAACTTTGTTATGGAGAAACCATTTACACTTCATGCATGCTCATGTTGAACGTGTTCCAGAATGCTTAACTGGAAGAGAATCATAGTATTTAAATGCTATAAAACCACATTTAATTTACTAGCTCAGTTTGTCTATTTACTGTTCTAAATCTTAAAGTGCCATTTTTTTACTTCAGCACGAAAACTCCAAAACATGTATTGCTACTACAACCACATGGTAATAGCCTTGTAGGTCTCCGCAAGGGTCATTATCGCTTTGGGTAATGTCCATTCCCCAATTTATGGCCCTCGGCTTCATCTCAGGCAATAACTTGGGGGTAGGTCATTATACCACGATAACTACCCCTACCTCAATCTATAAGACTATATTAATTCCTTAGATTGTCTATTTACCACAATCAGTGCCTGTATATATTATGCATCTGGAGCTGGACCTCGATAGTCGTGAGGATAAAATCAAACTTACTACACCTTTGATGCGGGTGAAAATTGGGTGAACTCCATCTTTAGTACTCAATAGAAGGGTATCTGAAAATTTACAAAGAGATGTCCACCTCCATAGCTCTACCTAGCTCAGTGATACAGATGAAGAATTACATAAAATTGTGCTGGTTTCATGGTTTACGTTTCGTGATAAAATGCCAGACTCAGTATTAATAAAACATGTATCTGCACCATTTACTCTGTTAGACAGCATGGGCAAGAGATTATAAACCCATCTGTTAGATGGTATGTGCAACTGAAATCTTCTGAAATGTGTGAAATGGATATAACAAGCCTAACTTGGATGAGGATACGATCATTTTTAAGAAGGATGAGATAAATCAGTTGGCCATTGCTTATAATACTGTGAGATGGAGGAAATTAGATAGTCATGTGCTCTCCTGTTAGTGTGATAGAACAACTCATGAAGCCTTAGCACAATTTCTTTTTTCTGTATTCACTGTGCAAAATAAAGAAAGCGTACTTTCATTCAAAGTTTGAGGAACTCGATTTTATGAATGTTCATCTTCGTATTACTTTCTTGTCTTCTGCTTTGAAAAACTAGGCTACAGTCGCACTTGCCTTTTATGTAATGAAAGTTTATTCTATAAGAAAAAGATTTTTAGACATTCTTTAAGGGAGAATATTTTGTTTGGTATATTATTTGTGTGTATTTTTCTTGCATTGATAAGGAAGAGCACTCTGTCAATATGTGTTTAGCTGATTCCAATTGCATCTCGCCGCATAAGCAGCAATATCTGACAGTTCTCAGAATTTGTAACCAGGCTCCTTAGATCTCGAAGGACTTCAAGGTGTTACATTTCAGTCGAAGATAATCCCAAACCAATGAATTACCCAAGAAGTGGGAGATGTATCACAGAGCTGATTCCTGGTCCTGAATGTATTCAATAAACGTACCAGCGTTGGATTTGCTTGCCAGATTAACGGTCAGTTGCTCTCTGCTGTGCTGAAATAAAAGGGTCTTCAGCACATTTCTAAAATGGTTGAGCAGCAATGCAAGGGCATTCTCCGGGGCTAATCTAAGCCACCTATCAGCAATCGACCTGATTTTCACAAGAGAGCTAGTAGGCATAAGGCTAGCTCTGGACTATGCCACCCCATATATCAGCCCATTCACATTTCTTTCTAGGGGGTTAACAAGTTTGCAGTACATAGTCAAACAGCACAAGTGAAATTTCACATAAGTCGGCACAATATCACATTCTAAAAAGATAATTTCCATTGCAGTATGACAAGGCAATCTCAGTAGTCTCTTTAAAATTACTGTCTCAGTTGTGGTCATCTTTGGCATGTTCCCAAAAGCCCAAATCTCAGCCCCATGCGTGAGGATTGGCAGGATTTTAGCTTGATATAGCTTAGTCAGAGCACCAAGAACATAACCCCCATCCTTGTGGGCAAAAGAGCTGATAAAACCAGCAATCTGTGAAGTCGTAATTTTGACTTGTTCTAGATGCCCCTGCAGTTTAGAGCCCAGGTGATCTCCCATATGTTTCCAGTCAGAGACTTCTTCAATTGCCTCCCGTTCCATGTGCCAGTTCAAACTTTTCACCATTTTATGGACAGAGTTCAGGATCATAATTTTCTTTTTAGTAATATTCACTTTCAAGGTGTTTAATGAAGAGTGTGTTTTCAAGGAACTCAACAGTGACTGTAGCCTGCAAGGGGTTAAATCAAGCAATACCAAGTCATCTGTGTATCCCAGCCATTGCAATGGAACATTACCCAGTTTAGGGGGTATAGAGGAAGGGTTCATGGTGGCCTCTCCTAAATCAGACAAGTAAAGACTAAACAGCTGGGGGGCAAGAATTCACCCTTGCCTTAGCCCTTTCTGGGTAGGTAGCCAGTCAGCCCACCATATTTGTCAAGGCAAACCCTTGCCCTAGTTTGCTCATGAAGAGAAATTATAATTTTCAGAGGACCTAAGGGAATGTTCCAACTGTGCAGCTTTCTCCACGGCCTCCCCCTATCCACTGTATCGGAAGCAGCGCTAAAATCAATAAAAGCTGCATACACAGGAATTGTGTGGTTCAGCCAAGCATGCTGAATGATGGTAATCAGAGGTAAACCATTAATAGTGGTGTTAACTCCCTTCCTGAACCCAGTTTGATTAAACAGGATATTATTTAACAATCAAAACACAGACCTACTCTGATACACCATTGAGGTCTCAAACCAGAGGTTTAGTGCATGAATGATGTTCCAGAACATAGTAGTATTATTAATGAAAGATGAATTAACCAACGCCCGCCATTGAGAATACTCTGCCTGGTGTGTATGCCATTTGAGCCATGTACGATAGCTATTCTTCATGTTCTTTACCCTAGCAGCATGTTTAACCGGGTAGAGCACCAGGTATGCCTACCCCAACACTGCCACCTACCTTCTCGGACATCCGGCCCATGAAGCGTGTGTCAGTTGAGACTTTTGCCGCCACTTTCTCTCCCCCCCCTCCACCTTTGGCTGTCTTTCATCCTGATACAGCCCTGTCTCTGCTCTACTCTTCAATTTCTGATACGCTTGATGTTCTTGCCCCTGTCACGAGGATCCGTTTGAAGTCCAAAGCCAAGTGCAATTCCTGGTATGACTCTGACCTAGCTACATTTAAACGTAAGTGTAGGGCAGCTGAGAGGAAATGGAGGACTTCCTGTTCATCCTCTGACAAACTGGCCTGTCGCCTGCTACAAAGGCAATACCGACTCTCTGTCTTCACCAAGAAGAGAGTCCACATTCAAGCTCGTGTCTCTGCGGCATCTAACAACTCGGCCGAATTCTTTAAAATCTCCAGGGAGCTGGCCAACCCTGCTGCAGTCTCTACCCCTCCTGTTGCCTACCAGGCTCTTTGCAATGCCCTTGCCTCTCACTTCATTTCAAAAACCCAGGACATCCTGTCCACCCTCTCCACCAACACTCCTCCTCTTCCCTCTCCATCTGTGCTTGCTAACCCTCCTTTAGCCACCCTCCCACCATCCTTCTCGTCCTTTTCTCTTTTCACCCCTGAAGAGGTTGCTAGACAAGTGGGATCTATGAAAGCCTCTTCAAAACAGGTTCATCCCTGTTCCTCTAAAACCATCAAGGACCACATTGACACCCTCGCTCAGGCCCTTGCTGATTTTTGCAACCACTCCTTTGCCTCTGGATCCTTCCCCTCCCCTCTGAAGCACTCCTTTGTGCATCCTCTTCTCAAGAAACCCACAGCTGATCCTTCTTGTCCAGCTAACTATCGCCCAATTTCCATTACTCCCTTTCTTGGCAAACTCCTGGAAAAGTTGGCCATCTCTCAGTTTAACCTTCATTCCAATTCTGTTGGCTGTCTCCATGACCATCAGTCTGGCTACAGAGCTGCCAGAAGCACGGAAACTGCTCTCCTAAACATCCGTGAAGATCTGCTCACCAAACTTGACTCTAACATTCCCACTGTCCTCATCCTCCTCGATCTCTCTTCTGCCTTCGACACGGTCAACCATACCATCCTGCTCAACCGTCTCTGTGAAAACCTGGGTATCACTGATCAGGCTCTGGCCTGGATGACCTCTTTCCTCTCAGATCGACCCTCCCAGGTCCAACTTGGGTCCTTCCTTTCATCTATCTTTTTTCTCTACCTGTGGTGTTCCCCAGGGGTCTAACCTCTCGCCCTGGCTTTTCAACCAATACCTGGCAACTCTCGCCCACTGCATTGCCATTTTCTGCTCAAATTTCCAGTGCTACGCTGGTGATACTCACATCATTTTCAGGCTGCCCTCTGCCACCTTCTCTCCCTCTCTCATCTCTGATTGCCTAACTGCCATTCAAGATTGGTTTGCCGCCAATGATCGTTGTCTGAATGCCAGCAAGACGGAGATCCTCCTCATCGGCACACCTTCACCATCCTTTCCCCTCACTTTCTGGCCGGCCTCCCTTGGCCCTCCTCCTACCCCCACCTGCGAGGCTAAGAACCTCGGGGTCATATTTGACTCCACCCTTTCCTTCTCCGCCCACATGTCTGAGGTCTCTAAAAAGTCAAATTTCCGACTGCACCTCCTCAGAGGTACTCTGCCTTTCCTCTCCTTCCCCCTCTCCTTCCCCCAGAAGCTCATGGTATCTCAAGCTCAGGTTCTCTCTAGCTTGGACTACTGTAACAGCCTCTTTCTAAATCTACCTGCCTCCGCCCTCTGCAACTAATCCAGAACAGTACTGCGAGACTTGTCCTTGGCCCCAAGCCCTGGGATCGTATCTCTCCAGCTCTGAAATCTCTTCACTGGCTCCCAGTGGATGCAAGGATTAAATTCAAAACCCTCTGCATTGTCCACAAGGCTTTCTGGGGCCTGGGTACAAAATACCTTCAGCTATCCCTCCGCAAATACCTCCCCTCTTGAGCTCTTTGCTCCTCTACCTCCAACTCACTCAGGGTCAGTCGTTTTTCAAACAAACGATCTGGGGGTAGATCACTGTCTTTCGGCTGGGCCTCCCTCTGGAACAGCCTCCCTGCCACTCTAAAACTTGAGGAGAACCATCTCCGGTTCTGGAAGCACCTCAAGACCTTCCTCTTTTCTTCTGCCTTCGCTCCCCCTCTCCCCTGCTGATCTGTTCTCTGTTGGCACCGTGCACCTGGCTTTCCTCTGTCTTTTGGGCCCAGGTACCTGCTCATCCTGTCACCCTCCCGCACTGCCTCCGGGCCACCCCTTGCACTGGGGTCTGTATCTGTACCCACACAGCCCCCCCTTTTTCTTCCTGCACTTATCCAACCTACCCTGTCTGCTAGCACTTGCAAATTGCTGGCTGCATTACCACTATTTGTTGCCTTTATTATTTATTTATTGTTATTTATCTGTTTCTCCTCTGCTTCGCACTTTCCACCTCTCCCCCCTTCCATGCACTTTTCCCCTTAAAGGGTTAAAAGAGTTAAAAGCTCAGACCTCAGGGTTCTGTAAGTTATGTAAGTACCTGTATCCTGGAGGGCTGATCTAGAGGCCACCGAACCCCAGGCTGGGGCCGAGACCCTGCCCCACTCAATCCCAAAACAGTTACACCCGGGACACTGCTCTGCATACACATGATGGGATCAGATCAGAGACATGAACTCTCCTCACCATCAGACGTGAAGAGGAAAGGGCGTGACAACAGCAGGCAGCGGCTCCTCAGCCTGCACAACGTGTCAGGCTGAACCTCTCTCTCGAAACTCCTGTCACAATGGGGCTGCTTCCGACAAGAAAAAATCTGCCCGTTTTTACCATACGCATCGCGCATGATGTAGCCACGTGGAAACCATGCACCCTCAGGGTTCCCCTTCATTTTACTGTTGCATGCAGCAAATCCATGCAATCTCTTCAACGCATTCTGGAATTCAGCAATAGCAGCTGCCATGACACACATGATAGGCACCATTGCCTGCAGCTTCTTAATGAGTCAGACAGTTTTTTCATTGCTGGGTACAAATGGCCATGGTCTGCAAAGTGAAGACTCTCAGTGGAGATCACAATACTGATCACACCAAGGACCATCTACAATATTCCCTGCTCAAAGAGGCAACAATGCAGGCTGGCTCTCTTTTGGGTTTACAACACCATTTGGGAAAAATGGTAACAATTGTACATCACAGTGCAAATTGCTGAATTACTTTCCCCACAGCCTTCTCCTTGTGCGAATGTCAGGAGGAAGCATTTTGTTGACAAATGGTGCATTTGCAAAATACCAATCTATTCGTGGCTACATACAGGCAAGTCCATGTAGTACTTTAGGTGGAGTTTGTTCCTTCAACAACAAACCTACATCTTATGTCACCACACCTTCAGCAGCATCAATGCCAGCTATTTCCATGAGGATCATGCTTTTTCCTCCCACCGTTGCATCTAGCATGGTGCTGATGGGAAGTCACTTCTTGTGGCTAGGCACTCAACCGATGGTTCGCGACCAGGCTCAGGTTCAGACTCTTCAGGTCTTGGCAAGAGTTCTTGTTTTTGTACTAACTGCTGGGAGCAGCAGCCAACACGCTGACATTGCTCTAGGTGGCATTCCACAGCTTGGCTCAGATGAGAGCCCTAAGAAGTGGAAATTATACTTTTACAACTCTTCCTCCAGGACTCAGAGCTTGTCTTCATTAAACTTGGCTCGGTGCTTCTTGGAAGGTATGCTCAAAGTTGATGCCCATTGGGGGTGGGTGGGAAGGTAGCACAAAAGTTCTTGATCATAAAGATGTGTGGGCCCCAGGTCTGTTCCACAGAAGTAAGTCATTCTGTTGACTGGTGGAGGCAATGCAAGACAGAGCGCAATTTAAGGACAGCAGGGGTAGGGGCAGGCAACAGATGTGAGCCTGCCCATCCTAGATGGTATGCAGCTAGGAGTATGCAGCGGGGATGGGAAAGAGTGGCACAGCGGTCTAATGTAGTCTCCAAAGGTGCGTTTTCGGGCCAAGTGTTGAACAGAATGGAAGACCTGTGTGCTGGTTTCTCTGCATGGATTATCCAGGCATGTTTCCATTTGAGGTGGTTTTGCATGCAGAGTATCCGTGTCTATCAGCACTCCACAGGAATATCCACCTTACATAGTAGCACCTTGCAATCCTCCGTAAATAGTGCACAGGCCTGAAATGGATACGGACACGGATGTGCTTTTCCCTACGGATGCTCCTCATTCATTAGAATGAGGCTGAAAATACGGTTTCTTTAAAAAAAAAAGGGTGCTTAATGTAAGTTAACAAAGTCATATCAAACATTACAAAAATTGTGTCTAACTTCTAAGTTGATATGGACTCTTGCAGGGGAAGGAGTAAAGCTACATATTAATGCCTTGAATGCTTTCACTTCGATCCTTTAGAAAACATATTCATCTATTCAACAAGTAATGACATTTTAAATCATGTGCAAAATAAAGTTAATATCAATTGATCAAAATCTATCATTACATTGCTGATGATTGACACATTTTGAGCAGGAATACCATGCCTGTTAAATGAAGCAGAAATTACACCTGGGCTGCCTTTTTCCATACCCTATGACGTCAATGCATATATATGTCTTCTACCTACTGTTGTGACATAGGCTACGAGTGACCGGGCACGTGCCTAGTCACATGTAATGGGTCATATGCATGAGCATGTGACCCACACCAATAAAGGTACCGAGCTGGCTTCAGCACGGCAGTTAGACACAGAGACCGTGGGCCTCATTACAAATTTGCCGGTCGGGTGACAATGGTGCCTGTTAGCTACTGGCACTGTTGTTACCGGACCGGCAACCTACGATGTCTACGAGCGGGTGCCTTTCCGCCCCACCACGTTGGACCTGCCGGGCAGAACAGCACCCGCTCGCAAACCTTGACGGATGCAACAGCACCATTCATGAATGGTGCAGGTACATCCGTCCTCCCCATTCCCATTGAGTCCAATAGGACTCAATGGGAATGGGGAGTCATTTTTTTATGGCGTACGGCAATAGGGAATTACAGAGACCGAAAGGGCTGTAATGTCCCGGTAGGTCCCCATTGCCAGGCGCTGGAAAAAAAGTTACTCCGGCGCCAGCCGTGCCGGTATTTAATGAGGCCCTGTGTCTGTGTAGTTATGGCTGCGCTGCACAGTGCTCTGACAGTGGGCCTAAGCGGCCCGCGACACCCTGTGGTATCAAGTCATTAAAGTCTCCCGCCTGAAGGAGAGATGGTGCGTGCGGCCCCTGCTGCATCACAAAACAACATAAGGGATTTGAACCTCCCGCCTGGGGGAGAGATTGCAGCACGGCCAGTGACGGCGCTGCTAATAGCAAGGTCTACAAGCCCACTATGAAACTCCCACTCCTGCCTGGGGATTGGAAGCAGCCGCCGCACGGGAAATGAAACATGGAGAAATGCTCCTGCCTGGAAGGAGGAGCAGTCGTGACGTCTGCAGCTGCAAAAAAAAAAAAGTGAATTCCCTGCCTGGGGTGGAGCGAGCAGCTTGGCCCTGCCCTGCCACAATAAACATAAATGTACATGTCAATCTCTCACCTGGGGGGGACGCCGTGTAGCAGCCATTGCCACAGTGACAGTCCACAAAGAATGAAAGTGCACAGCTGGTAAGGGCACGCGTGACAGAGAGGCAGTCTGCCCCTGAGCATGCTGCCAAGGCACTCTTGCCTGGGGGAGAGCAGGCGGCCCATCCACCACATTGACTTTCACACCTCCTGCCTGGGGAGAGCAGGAGGCCAATGCCGCAACATTGACTTTCAGCACTCCTGCCTGGGCGAGAGCAGGAGGCACATCCACCACATTCACTTTTAGTGCTCCTGCCTGGGGGAGAGCAGGCTGGCCTATGCAGCTACAGTGACTTTTAGTGCTCCTGTCTGGGGGAGAGTGAGTGGTGCGGCCACAGTCACCACAAGTGGTGAACAGTAGAACTCCCAACTGGGGGGGAGGAGAAGTGGCACACTGCCACTCAAGTCGCAAGTTGCCACTCAAATTGACAAAGCAGCACGGCAAGGAATGCTGACACTGTTTTGCAATGAAAAGAAAGACCCCTGCCAGGGGCCGAAGACAGAGGAGCACCCTGCCCCTATGGACACTCGATACAGGCACTCCTGTCTGGGGGACAGTTGCACTACATCAAGTAGAGGCACTCCTTTCTGGGGGAGAGGTGCACTGCCAAAAAAGAAGCTCCTGCCTGGGGGAGACGCGCGGACCATGCCGCTACAATTGCTAAACTCTCCTGCCTGGGGGAAAACAACGGCTCGGCAAGATCCGATGTCACAGCGTCTTTCACAGGAAGCCACCTCCATGACTCTGCCTATCCTTGTGGCCAAATGGCCAGGAGCAGGTCCCAACACTCAAGGGGAGAAGAGCAGCATGGCAAGAACTGCCGCCACAGTGGCTATACCCCAGAGCCCACGACAGTGACCTCCCACCTGGGGGAGCTCGCAGGTGGTGCAACCTTGACCGCAGCCACAAAGAACTCCCACCTGGAAGGGAGGCAACAAAGCAAGCAACAGCAATGGCCCGATCGTATCTCTCCCCCGAGAGAGTGCTTGTGCGGCCAGGCAAGAGGCGAGCCAGGAAAGGTGGACCGGCCCAAGTGCACTGCCGTTAACTCATGCCTGAGGGAGTCTGGCCATGGCACGGCCTTTGCCACCACTATGTCTAAGTGAATATGACCGCCAAGAAGAGAGATAAGACGTTGCAGGCACTAACTGCTGCTTATGATAGCTCGTGCTGCAGAGAACCTCAATGCGTTGGGGCTGCCGCCACCGCAGTAGCGAGAAAGAACTCCCACCTGGGGGAACCCGGTGCAGCCCTGCCCACTGCCATCAGCTGGTCCCCACCTGGACGGGGACTCAAAGGAGAGTGTATTCCCCTTACCCCTATCCACATGATGAAGAGGGGACCCAAAAGACTCCAGACTACGGTCTGCCGCAAGGAAGGACAACCAAGGCCAGCTGGAATCACCATCCTACAGCATCCAGAGCAGGGGCCTGCACGCTCAGCCCAGGCATGGGAGAGCTAGTGGAACACCTTCCATCGTGGGTGTGCAGATCTGCTGTTGTGGCCCCGGTATCCCTGGTGCAGCTTTTCTGGCCTGTGGGGCGATCCCCACTTTCTTGTGGACTAATAAAATTTACAGTGGTAGTGCTGCAAAAGTGTGTTATCCACCAATGTACATGTGTTTTTAAATGTGTACCATGTCAGTGAGGCGTGCTTAAGATGCAAGGCTACTTTTATAGCAGGCCCTGTATAACAACAGGTCATCTGTGGTGGCCTGGAACTGCAAATGGACAAGTGTGTACTATCATCACTCAATCACTCACACAAGGGCAAACTGTACTGTCCAACCTCTCTTAGTATTCCTTCGCAGCTAATGGGCGTAGTAGCGTGTCAAAATGATCCACGAGGTCAGTGTGAGTTTTGAGCGGTTAGTGTGACCCATGCCATCTTACATAGTTATTGTGTGAATTATTTGTTTTTACCCTTGGCATGAGATGTTGTGACGTAGGCTTGTGCCTAGTCGCATGTAATGGGTCACCTATGTGAACACGTGACCCACACTAATAAAGGTACAAAGCGGGCTTCCACTCGGCAGTTAGACAAAGAGACTGTGGCCCTCATTACGACCCTGGCGGAGTGGGATACCGCCAGCGGTAATCGCGGCGGACCCGTCCGCCCTACTACGAGTTCCCTTAGCGCCATGGAGGTTTTCTCCGCCTGGTTTTACCGGGCGGAGAAAACCATGGCGCTAAGGGACCTCGTTGTTAATTACGCCGCCGTACTTTACGGCGGCGTAATTAACTCCTTCCCCACTCCCATTATACCCTATGGGGCAAGAATGGAAATGGGGAAGGGTAAAATGGGGATTGGGGATTTACCGCTCCGCCAAGGTCGGCATGGGGTGGTAAATCCGCCAACCCCCATGGCGCTATCGGCGGCTTTCCGCCATGCTCCGCGGTGCATTTTGCACCGCGAATTCCGCCAGGGTCGTAATGAGGGCCTGTGTCTGTATAGTTATTGCTGCGCTGCACAGCCCTCTGACAATGGGCCTAGGCGCCCACCCCGCACAACGGGACATCCTCACAACATGTGGGCCGTAGACCCCGGCCCCTAACAACTACCTTCTCAACATTTGAAGCAATCATTTGAGTAACTGCTGGTGTCGATGCTCATTAGTCCATAGTTCCGTTGTTGCAGTCAAACAATCAAGCCTTGAAAATTGTGAAAAGCAAAAGATCTGTACATGTGGCTCTAGCACCACCCCACAATCTGCTACTATCATTATCATTATTACTATTATTATTATTATTATTATTATTACGGTATTTATTGAGCATGGACCTAGCTTCGAGAAGCAATGGAGCGCTTTACAGAGGTATGCAACAGAGCAGATATACATCGTGGGTAGGATAAAGAGGGACACAGAGGTGGAGTACAGCTGTACAGGGTAGCGGGGAGGGGCGGGGCAGGCGATGTGTTGGCCTATGTGTCGAGGAGGAAAGACTCTTTGAAGAGGTACTTTGCAACGTGATCTGGGGTACCCTATAACTTGACAAAGTGAGTAGTGGCATGCCTCTAGATCCACTATCATCATGTCTCTTTACACTCTGCGCCCATCTATGCGAGGATGACCTAGTGGGACTAAACAACTACTGTTTGAGGAGTCTGGCACCTGTTCAAGCTTTACCTTGTGGCACGCAGAAGACCACCTAAAAGCCTTGTGTCATTATACAGTTGAAAACGTCATGCATCAAGCAGTGGCTTTGGATCTCTTGGGCTGGCCTACGCTTGTGTTGAATATAAATGAACTGCTGTCATTCAAGCTTAATCTGTTGTATCTCCATAGATTACAAAAACACGACAGGTATAGAGAAGTGAACCTATGCTATTCACGTTGATATCACAGAGATCCTGGACAGGGTTTGAAGCACACATACTAGTGACCTTCAGGGCAAGCTGCTAATGTTCCTGGAAACATTCGCATTCTTTGCACCTGAAAGCATAGTAAAGGCAAACTCTCCTTCGGTCTGTGGCCTTCCGTTTCCCCATCCCACACATAGCCTCTGCATACATTTCAACTTATTATATAAAAATCGTCCATCAAGAATGACATTTTCACTCTTATTTTATTGTTTACAGCTTGGACCTAGCTCAGGAGCAGTGGAGCTCTCTAGAGAGTTTGGGTAGCCAGCATTTGGGTAGGCATCTTTCAATAGTAGCATAGTACTGTGAGTTGGGCTCTGTGCATCGGTGTGTGCATCCATTGGAATTAGCCCTTGGTCAGGTATTGGTGAAAAAGCCATGTTTTGAGAGATTTGTGAAATTGGAGAATTGTGGGGGCATTCCGAGTCAACGCCAGGGTCAAATTCCAGAGGGTGGGTGCATGACAAGAGAAGGATTGTTTGCTGGTCCTCTCTTTGCGGACAATTTGTGATTGAAACCGGTCGGTCGATTTGCTGTGAGCAACTTTCCATAAAATGGCATTTGACTGGGGTAATATTTTGGAGGGTCACAATGAAAAAATTCTATTTATTTTCTAACAAGAGTGGAAAGAAGCCTACGGCCCTATAAATGAGGCTCACTTGAGAGTGATGGTCTTGTCATATGGGGTGGTCCATGAGTATCATTTTGTGATGTTTTTGTGATCTTGTATGTTTTTGTGATCTAGCATATAATAGTGACAATGATAATTTAGCTTTATAGACTGAGGGAGGGGTTGTTATCGCGGGATATTGACCCGCCATCAAGTTATGGGCCGAGGCAAAGCCAGGGCCAATAATTTGGGGAAGGGTCATTATCCCAAGCGATAAAAAACCCTCCTGAGATCTATAAGGCTGTACACACATGGTGGAAGTGGATATATATGTTTTTTTTTGTTTTCTGGTGAAGTTAGAAATGGTGCTTTGAGAATAACTAAAGTATGTAGACAAACTGAGTTGGTAAATTGCATGTGGTTTTATTTTGTAGTATTTAAATAGCACAGTTCCCTTCATAAATTAAGCATTTTAAATGCAACTTGGTTGAAATGGAACAGATTTAATATGAGCATGCTTTTGGTGTCACGTAAAAATAAACAGTTTCTCTATAAGAAAGCGAAAGCATTTTCCAGTATTTCATTTTTCTCTTTCATCTGTTAAATAGCATGTTGAAGCAAAACAAAGGTCCTCCCAGAAACAGATTTCCGCCGAAATTCGTGCTATTACCGCCGGCGGGAAATCCACCGGCGGTAAGAGCGTGAAAATCCCCCATTGAGCCCAATGGGGAATGGGGCATTCCCGAATGGGCTCAGTGGGGAATGGGGAATTCCATTACCGCCAAACCCGTGATCTGGCGCTAATAGCACCGGGGGGTTTGGTGGTAGGGCTAATACCGCTGGCGGTAATACCGCCGGCGTTACCGCCCAACTCATGATGAGGCCCTAAGCTTAGCTGTAAAAGGGCCATGTTGTTGGGCTCAACAGCATCTAACAACGTCTTTTGATGCTTTGCCAGCCACAATGGCACAGTGTGCCAAACTGGGTACAGTTTTCCCTCCCACAGTTCAAGTTACCAAGAACAACATCACTCATCCACTTGAACATTGGATGGACAGAGACCCTTTTAGGATATCTGTCCTTAATTCTTTGACCTCCTGTCAGATTTTATTTTATTACTTTAATCTTGTGATTGACAGTGGGAAGACCTCTTGAAATGTTCTTATGACCATCCCTGTGGCTTAACCACTGCCACTGACTAATCATCCCTGTTTTTGGGGCCCTGCATTAGCGCATGGATGCCTCTCTTATTTTATGCCATCAGGGTCTTCCGTGAATATTGAAATGTCTATACCTCTGCTGACCCTTTAGAACGTGTGTGCTACTTGGATACCTGGGAACAGGTTTGAGCTTCTCGAGCCCTAGGCGCCGATGGTTGCCCTGGTGGGGGTCATTCTTGGGTAACATGAACAGTGGGTGCAAATGTGTGACTGAGTAGAACCAGTTCACCAGGCTAACCTTTTTTCCACCCAAGGTTAGTCTGCCCTGAGCATAGGACATAGGGTATATTCCAGCGTTCCCTGAGGTGGGTACACGCTTGTCAGTGGACTCCGCATCAACTAGTTGGGGGGGACATAACTTCCTATCCCACTCGACCCTTTAGGTGCACTTTCTAGCCTGATGCCTCTTTTGGTGACCGGGCACCCAGAGAAGCCTGCAAGTGGTGTCAGGACAGACTGATGCCCTGATTCTTAGCACAACCATTTGCACCACAGGAAGCCTTATGTATGTTCCATGGTCCCTCATCTGGGTGGTGGCGGCTTCGACTTAAGAATGTAGCCTGATGTCATGTATCCATACCCTCCCTGATGCTGAGCTTCTTATTATATCTTATTGTGTTTGGTTGCTGAGGAAGACAACTCTGTCTTCCGGATTTTGATTCTCTGTGGCCCCCACCCATGCCAAGTCGGGTGATCCACATTGAAAGACTCTCTGGCTACTGCTCTGTGGTGGTAGGCTCACCTGAGGGTTAGGTTTGTTAAATTGTTGCTAAGCATTCTTGATAACCAGAACTCCTAATTATGTAACAGGTTGCAAATGTGTTGTGCTGTGATGTTTAGGCAACTTATCATAGGTAGTGAATCCAGTTCACATATTCCTTCGAACACTTTTCTAGGCCTGTTGTGATGTCTATTTCCTAGCAAGATCCAATCAATCAAGGGTCTTGCATCACAATGCGTGGCATGACAGTGAAAGAGAGAAACAGACTTTGTCATCAAAATCAGACAGAGTGATAGCTACTTGCCACCTTTGCACTTGAGTAGCTACTGCAACTGCGGCTTACTTTGAAGACAGAAGTAATGAATGGTGGATAAAAGCTAACCTTAATGAGATATGGCTCTAGGGCTCTGGCAACCATGTTCCCCACAAAGACATGGTGGAGTAATGCGCAAAAAAGGAGGCAGGTTGTTAATAATCTCTGTAAATTGACCATGGGCTGGTCCAAAAAATAGAGACCTAGGTTGCAGAGTGGGTGGGTGTCAGCCAGAAGGTCACCCTTTAGGTGGTAACTGATCACATGCCTCATAGATAGATATCCAGAAGAGCCAACAATGCATTCCAGAATATGGTTATGACTGTAACGAGGGGCCAAGCACCTTATAATCCTCCCTTTCTGACATTTAGGCAGAAGAGTCCCAGATCCGGCCAGTACAATGGCTCCTGGTCCTCAGTGTGCCATCTGCATGACACCAGGGCTTTGCTACATCCCAAGTGATGGTTCAGAATAGCACTGTGTGGCCCACAATCACACACACTCTGGTGGTCCTTTGATGGTTGTGCCACATCTCTCAGGTCACAGGCAAGGCAGGCACGACATCAAAGGATTCTCTGCCAATTTTTAGTGTGTCATTTTCCCAGGCAGGGATTGACTTTGCTGCTCACCTGGATCCTCCAAGTGTGAATGGCAAGATAATTATCCTTGTCATTGCGAATTATGCTACAAGATACCGAAGCCAACGGCCCTACAATCCTTCAACATGAAGGCGTTGGCAGAAGACATCTAGCCTGATCACGACTTCGCCGGTAACCCTTAAATCTGGCGGTAGCGCTAATACCGCCGGATTTGAGGGTTCACCGAAAATTCACGCTATTACCGCCGGCAGGAAATCCGCCGGTGGTAAGAGTGCGAAAGTTCCCCATTGAGCCCAATGGGGAATGGGGCATTCCCGAATGGGCTCAATGGGGAATGGGGAATTACTTTACCGCCGAACTCGTGATCTGGCGCTATTAGCGCCGGGGAGTTTGGCGGTAGGGCTATTACCGCCGGCGGTAACACCGCCGGCGGTAACGGCCAAGTCGTGATCAGGCCCATCATGTAGATATTCTAACTGGTTTTAAATCCTGTAAGAGCTAATCTCAAACTTAAGTGCTCAGTTTATGAACATTTCTGTGACGCACCTGCTGCACAACACAGGTATAAACCACCACCCAGTGCAAACTATCATTTGGGAACTCAGGAAATCTGTGAGTGATTCAATAGAACCCTATAAATTATGTTGAGGGCACTTTCCAAAAAGCACAAATACCATAAAGATTGTCACCAAGAAGCATGGCTGACAGATGAGAAATGTATTCAATACCTGTACTTTTCCTAGTGCAAATCGCCTCAGGAGTGGATGGAATTCAAGCCCTTCAAGCTCCTGTAGGGGCGGTGGACCAATGCCTCCGCTCTACTGGTCTAGCATGGCGAGAAGGGTAAACATGGCTGCAAGGTCCAGGCAATAGTTATCTATGTGCTTTACCTGAGGTAACATCTCCAGGAGTAAATTTATCTTGCAACCATCAACCTGGTGGAGGCACATAACACAATGCATACAATCAAAGAGTCCATTCTTACTTTGGTATTAGTTTGTATCTTCCTTGTTCAGAAGCAAGGACATTGTATGTGTATATCTTATGTAGATTATTATTGTTCAATATTAATTTTCGTTTTATTAATTTCAAGGTGTTTTTGGTAACTTGATCAATTAAAATATGTCAATGCTGTTTCATGAAACTGTGATTTTTCTATCTGTTCTTATTGTGTTTGTTGTTAAAGGTTATTTTCAACCATATAACAAATAAAACAAGATAACATAATCAAAATGTTTAATTGGAATAAATTGTCATTGAATACTTCATCATCCTGTAAAGGAATAAAGTGGAACGCAAATGGGAGCATTGCTGAATGTTGTCAGTTGAACTTTGCTGAAAGCTCCATTCGGACCGCGCATTGAAATCACAAAGGTCCTGGAAATCTCACTCATTGCGCTGTAACCCCATTGAATTTCTAGTATTCGTGGGCACTTTCCATTACAAATAGAAACATTTGCAAGGCTTACAGCGTGGACTCCGTTCTTTTTCGTGCAAATGATGTGTGCATTCAGCTTCCAATCGCTTGGGCAATCATTGAGCGCGAGAAAGCAGCTACTTAAATGAGAAGAAAGCAGTGAATGGAGAGTGCAGTACAGCAGGGCAATGGACGCGGCTTTGACTGCGTGGGGAATTTGTAGTTGTGTGCTGAAAGGTTTTCACTAAGACACGAGAACACAGAAGCCCTCTTCCCAGGCAACACAAAGAGCCACAAGCCGGCCACGATAGCAGTGTCTGTCCAATTCTCAGCGAACATGCGCAGGCAACTCGCTGTCCTTTAATGAAGACAAGTACTTTTTATCGTTTGTGTTCTGCCATATCTATACATTCTCTAAAGTCCCAGCACTTTTCTCTGCTGGCTCTTTTGTAAGGTTTATAATATATGTTTCTCTCCAATAGCCTAACACATTGTGGGGTACCTTTCTTTAGACTTTTTCAAATGTGGGAATTATGCGGTTTGCAGTTGCGTAGGCAATGAAAGAACAATATTTAATGGTTTGCCAACTTTTCAGATGCACGATGCTAAAATACCTTCATTGCTAATGTGCTCCTTTGTGTGTGTTCCATGATTTATCTGGGCATTGCCATTCGCTCATTAAACATTTGTATTTTGGAACACATCGGATAAAATGGATGACCAGGATTCAAAATCTCCTTTTGTAATGCACTGGAAAACTCTTTCAGTGTGTGGGGTATTTTTGTAGCACCCCCATGTTTGTGTTGACAGTGTTTTTTTTTTTAATTTTTATTGCGTTACAGTTCCAAAAGAACTTTTCACAAATATACATATAGAAAATATAAAAATATTACTTTAGCAGCACTTACAGATTGACTGATAGATACATAAAGAAAAAATATGCAACCATAAAATAATATATACACTAAAAAGAGGTTAGATATATTGCACAGCAGATTCAGATACAAAAGACTAACCATCGATATTCTCCAAACTCATAAGCAGTTTGACAATATACAACATATTCTACGTAACAGGAAGTAAAACGTATTTCATTACTTCGAGCCATTACGTTTGGCATAAATGTGGATCATGGGCTTGAATGTAATTTAAAATATCCCTAATCCAGTTTACCTTCACATACGACATTGGCATGTCCAGTTAGAGAAATGATATCCTCTTTAGATCTAATACGTATTAACACCACGTCCCTCTTCCTTGTCCCAGTACTTACTTGTGAGGTCCCAACTCCCCATCAGGAATCCATTCCAACCTTTTCAATATGCCACACATGCCCGCCCTTCGTTACTAAGAGCATAACACTCCCAGCCACCTCGACGTGTTAGTTTTAATTTTCCTGACATCCTGGCATGATCTATCGGTGCGTGGCTGGACTGCCTGCGCTGCATTGATGCTCTCCCTGCTGAATTTGGAGGGGCACCTGTAGTAGGCGTCTCTCCCTGCACTCCGGGATGAGCAGTGGGTGCCTAGAAGTGGGGATGCTTGCCTCTTAACCCCCTTGCTGAACAAGGGGCCTGGTTGAGTGTTTCCTAGTTTCTGGAGGACCTGTGTGGTGACTCCTGCCAGGCTGGCCTGTCTCTCCTACTGCCTGGGATAGAGCCTGCAGGGGTGGGGTTGTCAATAGCTGGAGCATTGGTTTCACCTGCTTAGCCATGTGTGGTCTGTAATTGCAGGCAGGTGCTTGGGTCTAAAGTGTTGTGTGCTGCTGACTCTTGCCTCATGCTCTTGTCTGCTGCTGCTTTGTTCTGAAGCTTCTTTCTGGGGCTCTACTGGTATCCTGCCAGGGCCCTGCTGGTGCGCTTTTGTGGTCTTGCTAATGCTCTGCACCTGTCCTACTGGTGTACTGCTGGTGCTCTGGAAGGGTCCTTGCCTGCCATTGCTCCAAGTTAAAGGGTTGCCAACCAGAGCATGTGTCTTTGTCTTTGTGGGAGGACACATCAAGATCCCCCTTTTCATCCCCGGGAAGAGTATGACGGATATCTTGGAAACATGAAAAGGATCCTAAGGAATCTGATGAGAAGCTGGACCGCCTTTGTTGGGAGGCCTAGAGGAAAGAGGTGTGCCTGCTGGGGAAATCCCAGATGTCCTGGGCACAGATGTTATCTACTTCAGAGGGTGGGTCTTCCACTTCCTGTGATGCCATGCCCTCTGATGCCGAGGATCTCAAAGGGAGGTATCTGGACAAGGAGGCACTGTCTGCTGTGCTCGTTCCAGTGGCATACTACATGGATTTTAAGAAAGCTCCAGCTGTTTCTTCTGTGGTCTCAGGTGCCCAGCCTACTCCTCTGCAATAAAGCTGCCTTTGCCTCCAGAGATTAAGGTGGAGGTTCTGAAAGACTGACAGGGGCATGAGTGAACCACTTCATGTGGTGCCCCACTTCATGTTAATGTTAAAGTGCCCAAGGTATATCCCTTAGAGGGGGAGGAGATGGCTCTGCCTCCGTTGCTACAGGTGGTTCTGTCGACTTTGGTGGGTAGCTCTTCTGTGGCAGCAGAGGATGTGGCTATGCATGAACAGGTGGAGACAAAGCCTGATTCTGCTTTGGAAGGTTCCTATGCCCGGTGCATATGGCGTTTTGGGCAGCTACATACACCTCCTACACAGCAGAGTCTGTGCTGGGTGAATTTCAGTGATCTCAGGTGGAGCTGTTCTTGGGTTTGGTTTATGATGGTTCGGATGACGGCGGTGACCATAGGGGATTCTGTGTTCTGCCACCATCACTTGCACCTCCGGGATTGGCATTCGGATGGGAATTGAAAGGCAGGGGCACTGACTATTCCTTTTGAGGGGAATATGCTGTTTGGCGACTCCCAGTAGGATGGGGTGCATTATGTGTTTAAATCTGACAAGCACAGTGATAACCTCTGGAGAAACTCAGATGCTAAACCCCAAACGGGGGTTTCGGGGGGATGCAGGAAGTTTCAGAGATGGGCATTGCTGAAGGGAGGTTATTGGAAACCCTCTGGCAGCAGTCGTTGGAAGTTAGCTCATACGTCTGGTAAGCCCTTTGCCCTGGCGACATCACAAAAGTCCTGACCCCAGGTTTGTGGGGGCCAGACTGCACTGGTTTTGACCTTCATGGATGGCTGTGTCCTCCGACATCTGGGTGAACAGGATTGTTTGGTGTGGATACAAGATGGAGTTTGCTTCTTCTCCCCCATGCTCAGTAGCATTTGCGACCCCTGTGCCCAGGGAAAGAAAGAATGCTCTGGCTATGATCAAAGGGATTTGGGACTTGTGGACGAAGGGGGACATCTGTGAGGTTCTTTGGAGGGGGAGTTTAGGGGATTCCACTCTGACATCTTTGCTGTCCCGAAAACCAAATGGCAAGTTCAGACTGGTGATGGTCTTGAAGAGATTGAATGTGTTTGTGCAGATTCTGCACTTCAGGGAGAGTCTGCAGAGGATTGTTCCCTTGATCAAAGCGTTCCACTTTCTGGTGCCAATGAACCCTCAGGACGCTTACTTTCATGCCCATTCGCAGGTCACATTAGACATATCTTAGGTTTCTTTTCAACAGACAGCATTTCCAGTTCAGGGCTCCCCCATTCAGCGTCAAGACTGCTCCCAGCGTCTTTACGAAGATGATGGGTCCAATGGTGACACACCTTCATGCCAGGGGTGGCAGATGTTTCTTACATGGACGATTGGCTGCTTAAGGCCGCCTCCATGGAGTGTTTGTGGGAGCATGTAGGCCTTATGTACAAGGTGCTGCAAGGCAAGTGCTGGGTTTTACTAAAACTGGAGAAGTCTCACTTGAGTGCTCATGGGATCTTCATTGCATTGGGTACACTTTTGGTCAGGGCAGTGCTGCTGTTGGATTGGGCAGTCCACCCCCAGTGTTTCTTGGGGAACGTGCTATGCAGATATTGGGCTTCTGCCACGGAAGTGTTCAGGGATATCTGGTGGCCTGCGTGTTTGTGGCTCCATGTGCAGGCATTCACAAAAAGCTGTTGGTGTCTCACTTGCACCACTGCTGCAAGACGGTTTCTCTGGCTTACAAGACCAGGAATGCCATCACTCTGGAGCTGAGGGTCCAGGTTCAGTGGTGGTTGGACTCTAGCAATCTTCTCTGAGGGTTTCTTATGCTTAGAACTTTGTAGAAAATAATTGGTTCTGACAACGTAGTGGCCTCAGATGGGCAGCGATTTTGGGGGACCAAAGTGCCATGGGGCATTGGATGGTTGCTTAGGCCGCTCTTTCCTCCAACTAGAGAAAGCTGGCTGTGATTTCCCAGGTTCTTCAGTTGTTCACCCATAACATCCATCAGTCAGAACTTCTTGTGTGGACGAACAACACATGGATGTGAAAAGCCAAGGAGGGACTCGGTCTCATCAGTTGGAATCGCTGGTGTTCCATTTGGGATACTGGGCAGAGCTCAACTTGCTGTCTCCACAGATGATTCACGTCAGGGGGTGGATGACATCCAGACCAACAGCCCTGAGCAGGGCGTTTTCTTCATCCTATTGGATGTTACATCAGAAGGTGTTTCACCTGATTTACAGGATTTGCCATATGCTGGTGCTTGATCTGTTTGCCTCTCCCCGGGATGCTAAGATGCCCCCGTTCTGTTCCAGGATTCCCTGTCCAGGGCTTTGGGGAGTGTATACCATGACGAATTCCTGCCAGGAGATTCTGCTCTGTGCCTTTCCTACTCTACCTCTGCTTCCCAAAGTGCTGGCCAAGATGCAGGATTCTGTGTTAGACGTGACTCTGGTGGCTCCAGTGAGGCAGAGAAGCTCTTGGCACCCTCTTCTGCTCGACATGGCGGTGGTGCTGGATTGGTTCCTGTCCTCTTCCCCGTGCCCTCTCAGGAAAGTTCTGAGGACTCCTCCCTCATGCATCTAATGTTGGGGTTTTTTGAAATTGAGAGGCTGGCATTGCTTTGGCAGACGCTGACCCCACAATTGGCTATGGCTGTACAAAGTTCCAGGATGTCTTCTGTGCTGAAGGTGTATGAAAAGCATTGGACTAATTTTTCACTCTGGTATGCTAAGAGGTCGTAACAGGCTGTAGATTACTCTATACCAATGCTTTTGCAAGTCTTACAAGAAGGCTGGGATATGGGCCTGGCTGTGGCCTCCTCACAGGCTCAGTGGGCTGCTGTGGAACGCTGTGTTTCTGGTGTTCAATACCTTAGCCCGCAGGTAGAGATTGGGGCATTACTGTGTTCAGCCCTGTTCCTGAAGCGTACAGTCAGATTTGCTGATTCTCTGGTGTGAACCGAGTTTTTTTTCCCAAGGGTTCTTTTTAAATTTCACATGTCATAGGGTCTTGTTCTTCTGTCCTTTTCCCCCAATCCCCACTTCTTCGGAAGTGGAGTGGTGGCACAAGTTATTTGTCAAGAGTTCTGTCCTGACAAATCTGGACAGGACCGCTTCCTTCAGACAGTTTGTTTGTTATTTTGAGGGTCTAAACCCTGGCATGAGGGTAACAGTCCCTACTATTAGCCGATGGATTCAGCAACCGATTGCTTTGGACTATTTAGTTACGCAATGCTTGATAAATGTGAGATCAGTGAAACGCATAGATACTTAAAAAAGAATAATGTGAATGAGAGGGAGTTTAGTTTGTCACTTACACAACCTGTATATTCTATTGAGACTAAACAATAGGGACCGTCTAATTCCACTCACTAATGCAACTTCACACATATCTGTTTTATATGAGTTTGCTCTCCGGAACCCGGTGAGGGCGCCTGGTTTCACCTGGTGCCCTTAGTTGGTCCCGCGAGCAGACCAGGGTGCTAACAACGGGCCTGTTATTAACGGGCCTGTTGTTAGCACCCTCCCCGTTCCCATTGAGTCCTATGGGAGCTCGAATGGGAATGGGGAAGGGTGTCATGATGCCTACCCCCGGGCATCCGGATCAAGCCCATCAGCCCCGGGAGCAGGCATCCAGATATTTAATAAAACCCCAGCAGCCCCGGCTGGGGGCTGTCTGGGTTCAGTCCTGGCGCCTTAGGCGCCAGGCTCATATTAGAAATCAGTCCTGGCGCCATAGGCACCAGGCTCATAGACTTTACTTACCTCATGCAGACCATGCTGCAAATGAATCCAAGCCAACGTGAGGCCTGGATGGGACTATTTTACTACAGAGACTATTTTTTACTCGGGTGTGGTTCTAGGGACTTCTTACCTGGAACTACTTTGGAGGCTATTTAAACCACACCCGAACAGCAGCACATGCTTCGCGTTATTCTGCATCCAGCAGCGTAACGCTCACCGTGCCTGCAGTCAGCATCCAGTCTACAGCCACGCCCGTCTCGAATCCAGAGCTCCTAGCAATAGAAGAAAGAAGAAGGAAAGGTTAGAAAACAGATATTATTTCAATCCTTACCTGAATTCCGGATCCATCACGTCTTCGAACTTGAAAAGGACATTATTCTACACGCGTCGCATCACCAGCTGCAGCGCCGTGCCATACTCACCAGTCTTCACAGCATTTTTCGATCCGGCGCAGCCTCCATAATTTTCTCCGCCGAATTCCACCATCTAGGGGACAAAAGAAACATAAGGTGAGCCGAGAGAGCCAACAAATACAACGTCTCCACCCTAGACTTACCTGATTAACAACCGGAGGCATTATTCTGTAACAAACCGCAACTTCTTACGCTTTACCTGTAAGGAGAGAGAAACCAGCAATTTAAACACATGCATCTTTTGCCGGACAGTGTTGGGTAATACAGACTCTTACCTGCACACCATCAGCTGCCACAAGACAATCTTCCCTTGGACCCAGCTGCAACACAAGAAAGGAATGTACAAGAGTGAACATCGGACATATTGAACTCTTTTAACTTTATACTTATGGGTTCTCGCCTGGAACCTCAGAGTCAATATTCATCCGGAACTCTTCCAACGCCTTCAAACCAGTGAAGTAACTGGTATCTACGCGCCCCTGCATTCCACGCAGGATGGAGAGCTCATCATTTACAAACATAAGGTGAGCTTACAGAAAGTGAATATCGGTGGTGATTAGTGGGGAGAACAGTGGGGTGCCATTACTAAAATCCACTGGTGGCTGAATCCCTTTCTCCACTTGCAGGAGAATATTTCTACGGGTCAAGCAGACGAGATTAGGCGGTCCAGTCCAGTCTGTCATCTCTGCACTACGCTTCACATTGGAGGAGGTCGCAGCTGTCCGGGTCCGATCTACGCCCCTGTGGGAGCCAGGTGAGCGTAACAAAGGGTTCCTCGAATGAGGAATTACCGGGCCATCCAAGGTTGGAATGGCCCAGTAATTCCTCATTCGAGGAACCCGGACCCGGTACACGGTCAGGGGGTAGCCATGCCGCTAATAACGGCATGGCTACCTCCGAGCTTGTAATGACCCTCATAGAATTGGGGAGCGAATATTCATACTCATATTCTTAAGCACCGACCATACCTTGTCTCTGTCCACCTTGTCAAAAGCTGTTTTAAAATCAATAAAAACAAGATATAAAAACATCTTCTTCTGTACACAGTATTTTTGCAACAAGGCACATATGCATACAAGGAAACAGAACTTCTTCTTCTCGAAAACCAACCCCACAAGATATTTAAAAGGTCATATTCCAGAACCGAATTTTCTAGCCAAGTGAGCAAACCTTTGCAGTAGATTTTAGCCATACTGTTAATAAGGGAAATGGGTTGATCATTTTCGGGAAGTTTCCTATCACCCTTTTTAAAAATAGGTACGATTTCGGCAAAGAGTGAACTATTAGGAGCAGTACCTCTTGTGAGAAACTAGAAGGTGGCTCACCCACTAGTCCCCGGGGATCTGTCACCCAGGTGGTCAGGAAACGGCCATCGCTTTTGGATCCAGTTCCTGGGGGTGGATCAGTGCGGGAGGATCTCCTGGGTGAGGGGTTTTCGGGGAGTAGGAGTGGTACACCGGATGGTGAGACGTGGTATCCCCTTCCTTGTAACACCTTAATCCATGCTACCAGGATATTTAGGAACTCTACCCCCTTCTGCAACACAAAAACTTTCTCACTGACAGCCTGTCTAAGGGAAAACAGACTAACACCTGAGCTGTGTACCTGACATGTCCCATACTATGGTCAGTCAATTATCGACAATCACTCACACCTGACTTCCATTACACTTCCCCACACAGATAAAAGGCAGAGCACGAGAGCACACTCTGAGCGAGGCAAAGCACACAAGGAAACCACAGTTTCAAGTCGGCAGCTGAGCAAGAGAGGAAGGGTGGCAAAACCAAAGACGATCATAAGGAGGGAAATTTCCTTGACCTTTTCGACAAGAAACCGCTACTTTCCTGAAAACTCGAGAGAAAGCGTGAGACCAGGAACACAGGCTGGAGAATCCGGCACTGTGTGTCGGAGATACCCGGGACCCTCCCGCGCCAATCATCAAGGCATGGAGAATCACCAGCCACTGTGGTACTGTCCTTGGCTCCAAGAACAAAGCTGCTTCAGTGAAAGCAACACATCCGGTGAATTGGGGAGACTGATACAAGACCGGTCTGTGTTGAAGCCATGGTTACAAACAGCAACATTGTATGGAGAGCTCTGGAATGAACATTGTTAAAACACGAGTGGTAAGAGACGCGAGTGAAGTTAAACTGCTGAGGAGTGATTGAACTTTAAAGCAAGCTACAATACATTTGACAGAGTGGTCCGGCACCGCGTGAGTGCTCAATAGAAGGTCTCTGTAATGTATCCAGCTGGGGAGTAACAAAAGTAGATACATTTGATCCGATCCCGGCGAGGGAGATCATTTGAAAGTGAATTAATAAATGTGAATCGAAGTGGTCATGCGACGGGTCAAGGAAAATCCACCACACTGTTGAAAGTCTTCGATTTTGATGAAATAGACAATGTTTGGAAAAATACATGAATCTAGTCCTAGCCCAGCAGAGGGACACCAACTGAAGATTTTGTGTTAAAGTGGGTCTGAAAAGAGCAGAGGGGGACCCGGAGTGAACAGTGAATCTCCTGAGAAGGTTTTGTGTAAAGTGGGTCTGAGCCTGGCAGAGGGGGACCCGGGGTGAATCGAAAATCACCCAAGAAGTTGTACATGAGAATCCTGAGGAGAAAGGAACTTTTGAATGTTTGTTTGTCGTATCAGGCCCTCTAAAGTAAGAGACTTTGAATGTTAAAGAGACTTTGGTACAGAAGGCCCTGATACTGAGATTTGAACTGCATCCTCGTGCTAGAGAAGCCAGAGACTGTGCTAAGCTTGAGTGTGCCGCCTTGTCCGGTTCTGAAAAAATGGGGAAGGGAAGCCAACTGCTTGATTATCCTGACATATCATTTCTTGAACACTTTTCTTTTGCATAACATTGTTTCCCACACTACTTGTATTTAGAAGTAAGGCTTGGCAATAGCTTTATTAATATAGGCCCTTTTATTTTCACAAGACACCACTAGGACTGCGTTATTATTATTTGATCGTCCTAGCTTGCTCCCATCTTTAGATTTAGGATTAGATAGGTGTTTATCAAACCCAGTTGAAGGTCAATAAACACCCCTGAACTGTGATCACTTTTGTCTTGTGTCTGTTTTACTGTTTGATACCATGCCTTCCTTACACTCTTTAATTAATTTCGTTAAAAAAATAAGATAAAAGGGGACCCCTATGGCTGGCTCATGTTGACACGGATCAATAGGAATTGTATCAACCCCAGGAGATGTGCCTGCTATTTGTGAAAGCAATGCAATACTCACTTAAGATACAAAAGAAACAAAAGTGTCTGGGGCATTCAAAACAAAAGCATTACCATACTCCGCAAAAAGCGCTTCACAAACAGATGTTTAAACATTAAATAAAGTTTTAAATTGTTCAAGCAAATCCTTAGGTGATATATATCATTTGGGGTAGAATTCTTACCAATACTTGAAAGGTGACGATTGGATACCCTCTAGAAGCGAGGCTGCTCTTTACAAGCTGCTGCTTCCTTGAGGGTCTGGAAAAGGTTATTATTAAACATACTATTTGTTCTAGCTAATAACACCTTATAATCCTTTCTTAAGATAGGGACTTACCAGTCGTATTTATATCAAGTATGTTTCAGTTTTAATGTGGGCAGCTCACATTCTTCTTCATACTAGGTATTACATCGCTTTTTATATGAGGAAGTCCTTGCATAATTGCAAGATACAGTAGGCACTATTGCCGTTACTAGATTTATGTATGTTGAATTAATTTTCTTTTTTTGTATTTATTGCTTAAAGCGTGGAGCAGGCTTAAGAGCAGTGGAGCACTGTACAGAGTGCGGTCAGCCAGCATTTGGGCAGCTGTCTTTTAACAGTAGCACAGTACTGTGTGGTCTGTGCATCAGTATGTGTGTCAATTGAAATTGGTCCTTGGTCAGGTGTTATTGAAAGGGCCATGTTTTTCCAGAGGTATGCAAAATTGGAGAATTGTGGGAGAATTCCGAGCCGACAGTGGGATCGAGTTCCAGAGGGTGGGTGCAAGACAAGAGAAGGATTGTTTGCGGGTCCTCTCTTTGTGGACTATTTGTGATTCTAGTTGGTTGGTCGATTTGCTGCGCAAGGAGCGTGTAACACCAGATATGTGGAGCTTAGCCACCAGATATGCTGGTGTGCCACTCTGGACTGCTTTGCAGATGATAAAGGCAGCCTTGAACAGTATTCTGGATTGGAGTGGAAGCCAAAGGGTATTTGAGCCTTCTTGGCGTTTCTGTAAGGAAGCCTGTCAATGGTGAAGCCTAAGGATTTTGTGGAGTCTGAGAGTTGTGGATCAAATCCTTCTAGGCACATATCATTGAGCCATTGTTGGACAAGTTGTTTTTTAGTAGACAGACCGATGAGAATGGATTCAGTCTTGGAGGAGTTTAGTTTGAGGTCGACATCCAGGACTGGAGCATGGCTAGGTATTCGTGGAGATGAATAATGTCCTATGTGCTATTTACTCCGATGCATAACTGAGTAATGTCTGCGTATTGGTGGATGGCTATATTGGGCTCTTTGAGGAGAGTGCCCAAAGGCTCCATGTAAAGGTTAAAAAGGATTAGTGAGAGGATGGAGCCTTGGGGGACTCCGCAGGAGGCTTGGAGTCAGTTAGAATTCAACTAGTTAATTTGAACAGCCTGGTGGCTGCCTGAGAGGTAGGAGGTAAACCAATTGAGGACAGTGGCAGAGTATCCCATTCTGTCAGCAAGGAGGGAGTGAAGGTTGCAGTGGTCGACGATGTTGAATGCAGCTGCGAGTTCAAGGAGGACGAGGAGGCAAGCGTCTCGCCTATCTATGATTTGGAGGGCAACATCCACCATTTGGATGGTGGCTTTCTCAGTTTTACACTTGGGGCGGAACCCTGACTGATAGTTATTTAGGGGGTGTAGTTGTTCGGTTCTGGTGTGTAGTTGTGTAGCAAAAACTTTTTCCAGGATTTTGCCAATAAACAGAGGTTAGTAATGGACCAGTAGTTGGCTAGGTCATCTGGATCTAGAGTTGTTTTTTTCAAATGAGGTTGTATGAGCCAAGTTTTGAGGGTGTCCGAGATTGATCCTTCTGTGAGGGAGGCATTGATGATGCTGAGGAGTGCATTGAACGCCGGGACAGTCAATTGTTTAATGATGGAGGCTGGAATTATATCGTCAGAGTAAGAAGATGGTTAGAGGGAGCCAATCATTTTTAGGAGCTCTGGGGGTTGAATTAATGTTAACCGTATCCTGTAATAACTGATAACTAAAAACTTCAAAAACTGTTATCAGATTAGAATAGATGACTGCTATTTTCTTATTTAAATCTATATTACACCACTTAACCCTATATCTGATGCCAGATATATTATTAGCAACCTTGTTTATGCTGCAGTGCCTTTTTGGGCTAATGTTTACAGTTAGAATAACAGAGTAGTGATCACTTTCAAGTCGATTCATAACATTACGGGCTGAAAGTAGAGGCCATCATGCAATGCCCACCAGAATACAGTCAATATGTGAGTGAGATTCACCCCTACGGAAAGTAGCCTTTGCTGGGATATCCCCTTCGAGACACCCATTATATGCTCTCAGGCCCAACCTTTATAACATAGAAGCCAACAACACGATAGCCATTGCCTTGCATGGTTGTATCAACAGCATTTCTGGGATATTATTGAGCCAAAATAGTGAAGATATTTGTCAGTAAGTCTGCAGTTTCAGGCGAGATAAAATGTCTTTCTCAATTATAGTAGCAGAGTGACTAAGGAATATGAGGCAGGGTGAAGAGTAAGTGACTGAGGGTAACCAGTGTAATAAAGCAGAATGACCAGTGAATGACCCAGTACATTATGCAGAGTGATACAGGGTTTCTGGTTGATTGATGGGTGAAAAAGGCAGGATGGTGAGTGAACAAGGTATAATTACCCCCTAAGCAGATTAAATGGCAAGTGAGTGAAAGAGGGTGACCAATGTTATAAAGCAGCATGATCAGTGCATGAGATAGGCTGCCCAATAAATGCTGTAGCCTGATATGGGAATGAGGATGGGGTGATGAGTGAACAGGGGAAATGTCCCTGTGAAAGGGATAGTGAGTGAAAGAGGGTGAGCTAGGGTGGTCCGTGAGGCAAGTGAGGTGGCAAGCAAGTGAGGCAAAATAGCCATTGAAAGCCAATGAATGAGAAATTGTTTTCAGTGAATGGTGCAGGCCATGAGCTAGAGTGGATGAAGAAACCATATGTAAAAAAGGCAAGAGAGCAGTGAGTGTTGAAGTGAGATGCGAATGAGTAAAGCTTAGCAATACATTTGGAAGTGCGAAGGGACTGTAAGGTCTGGCTGTTTTAGTAGTAAATGGAGGTGAATGAGCAGTAAATTGTCCATGCTGGAAAATAGATGCGGTAGGCTGAGCAGTGAATGAATGTGTTGAGTATTTAAATGGGACTGGCTGAGCAATAACCTGGGCGGAGGGCAAAATATTATGTAGGGTAACCATTTTAGGATGCATACTGGCAAGTGATTACTAGTATTGTGCTCTTGATAGTGACCACCCTCAACCAATTTGTGCTAAACAATCTGAGTTTGGCCCCTTAATATAACATAGATGATAGAAAAAACGGGCCGTAACTTATTTAGCATAATGTTTTGCACCATGACTGCTTTTATTAGTGTTAGTTTTATTGTATGTTCACATTTTTCCTGATAACTTTCCTTTTTCTTTTTTTAAAATGTATTTTCTTTATGTTTTCATAAGATACAACATTTTGTGACCAGGTAACTTGAAACCCCCCAAACCCCTAGTCATCAGAGACGACCCTTCCCACACCGCATTCCGCAGAAAACTCAAGGCCTGGCTCATCACTTTCAATGTGTAGCCCTCCTTGCCCCAATGCTTACAGTATCATCCCTACACTATATGCTTCTGTAAATACATATGTTTTTCCTCATTTGTAAGTTTCTTAAGTGAACAAGATGGCACATGTAAATATGTCTGATTAGTTACCTATGGGAACAACGTATCTGTAAATATCCTATACATGTAAATATGTTTAATATGGTTTATGCCTAACCTATGTTATATATAAATGTTGCCTGTGGTAACTCCTGTAATGTTTATTACCTGCTCTCCAGCGCCCAGATACCTACAGGTTCGGCGCACTTTACAAATGTTAAATAAATAAATTAAAAAAGAAACCCCTTCACACAGCTCTGGTTCTCTCTAGGCTGGACTGCTGCAACAGCCTTTTTCTAAATCTGCCTGCTTCTAATCTCCGCCTACTACAACTCATCCAGAACAGGACTTCGAGACTTGCCCTTGGCCTCAAGCCCAGGGATCGTATCTCTCCAGCACTGAAATCTCTGCATTGGCTCCCAGTGGCTGCAAGAATTAAGTTCAAGACCCTCTGCGTTGTTCACAAGGCCTCCTGGGGCCTGGCTCCTCAATACCTCCATCTCTCTCTTCATAAATACCTTTCTACTGAAGCTCTTTGCTCCTCCAACTCCCTCAGTGTCAGTCGCTTCTCCATGCAACAAGTTGGTGGTAGATCTCTTTCTTCGGCTGGGGTTTCCTTTTGGAACAGCCTCCCTCCCTCTCTGAAACTTGAGGACAACCATTGCCGGTTCCAGAAGCACCTCAAGACCTTCCTCTTTGCTTCTGCCTTCTCTCTTCCTCTCTCCTGCTGATTTCCTGTCTGATACTGCACTGGTCACCTGGCTACCCCCTGATTCGGGCCCAGGTCCCTGCCTGCCTAGTTGCACACCAGCACTGCCTCCCGGAAACCCCTGCACTTGGGTCTGTATCTGTAACCCTACAGGCCCCCTACCTCCACTTTTGGACACCTGTTGCCTGCACTTATCCTTGCACCTGCCACCTGCTGGCCGCACTTCTTGTTATTGTTTTGATCCCATTTACAGCATTGCCCCCATCCCTTTTCCCATGGCACTTTTCCCCTCCTCCTCCCGTGCACTTGCACATCTCAATGTCACTTGGCCTAGTAAGATCGTTGTCCCTGTCCTCCCTCTGTTCCCCCTTCCTTGCCTCATCGCGCCTTGAAACGCTTGTGTATAGGTGCGTTACAAATGCCATATCATTTCACAGCCAATCCTCTCCTCCCTCCCTAAGCCCAAAACCATAACCCCCATCCCCTCCACTTCCCCTGTTGCCAAATGGTGTCCGACCATGCCCTCCTCCATACTCAATGTCACTATGTGCTCTCCTGGTGGCTGACCAGTTCCTCCTGACATCAAATTACATTCCACTCCCTTCTATGTCTCTCATAGTCAATTCACAGGGGTTTCAGGTCTTGGGTGGACACCAGATCGTTCAATAACTAACCCCAATCCATTGCCAACATGTTCTCCCCCTCAGGGTCTCTATATTTGCTCAAGTATTCCCCCTCTGCAAGGCCCCAGCTGTGCAAATCCTGAAGCCATTGCCTTAGCGACATACCATCTGTTCCTCTCCATGTAATGGCTAACCACTTTTTGGCTAGTACTAGTAGAAATCTAGTGATGTTATTCCTCACCCTATCTCTCTATTTCCCCGGTAGTAGGCCTCACAAGCATACCCCATGCACCCATACACACATTCATAGCTATTATTTTAACATTTCCGGTGGGGGAAATGTATGAAATGTTTGGACATTACTCTTTTTTTCATGTAATTTTAGTCGTAAAACAGAGGAATTGGTAGCCTAACTCCTACAATTAACGGCACCTTATACTGTCGGATGTCTGCCGACATCCTTCCTTCTCTTTCTTTCTTAATCTCTAGACCTCACCATGTCTATCACATGACTTACAACTGAGAAAGCAGAAAATGTATATTAAGTGTAGGCACATAAGTGAGGTCAAATACATGTGTAGTGTTTTTATATCTTTAGTGATGCTACACGATTAGAGAGTTAAAGGATGAGAGGCAGTGGAGGCGAGCCTAATTCTGAAGATGTCCTTTGAATGTCTCACTGCTATTAGCACCTAACCATGTCCATACCTTAGCCAGCTGACTCGCAGGACTTTCCAAGTCACAAGAGATGTGGGCAAATGGACACAGAACAGAAGGCCTTCTAAGAGCAGTCATTCCTCCCAAGGGTAGGGCATATAGCTTATGTTCCCAGTGCATCTCTCCCTTGTGGAATCCAAATCTGAGATACTGCCACACAGAGATACAAGACATCCCTGATGTTGCTCTGGCCTGCCAAAATCCCCAAACATACTGGCCAAGGCAATGACTGTTTCTCCTGCTGCCCTAGTGGTGCTGTCCCACATCTTCTGCCTCGTCAGGCCCGTTGTCTAACGCAGTTAGGCTGAGGTTGATGCTGGGGCGGGGGAAGCACAGTGAGGCCTGCACTTTGGCCCTGCCTGGTTCCCCAGGCCTGCTAACAATGCAATACATACTGAAGGCCAAATGAGAACACAGATTGGTATATAAATGAAATGTATTTCTGTAGGGGGGGAAACAGGGTATCTTTTCAGTAATAAGCCGTATTGTGTGCTTTCAATGGCACTTCCTGTGATGTTTATTCCATTGATGTCACTTCCTGCAACAACGCCTGGATCAATGGTTGTGCACTGAGGTTCCCCATTGGTCTGGAGAATCCAAATGTTGGCACTACTGTGCACTAGGTCTCTAGAACAATCATGTTAGCTAAGGAGTTACAAAACTGTCCCCAACTTTTCAATAATTAAATCATTCCCTGAAACCTACTACACATGTCTAGCTCTATTTTTCAGAAGACTCATCCTATTATTGTATTTGTCCTGGTCTGCTTCCTTTGTGAAGTCAATCAAGTAACAATGTTTTCCATGCCATCTCTTCAAAACCGTGCTTACGACTGGGAGCACCCACACGTCAATTCTTTTCAGTTGTGACCTTCTGTGGCTTGTTTGTTTCGTCTATTGTGTTGGCAGCTGTCCCAAGATTCCATATTTACATACATGCCTAGGCAAATGAAAAAGTACGCATCTGTTCTTTAGCTCTTCACATTGTGTATTTGCTCAGTGAAAGAAAAATACAAATGTTCTGCTCATTCTATGTACATATAAGGAATGTTACAAAATCTCATTTAGAAATTAGATGTAGTTTAACAAATTAAAAAGAAAAGATGTTTTTCTGTATTTGTTAGATATTGCATTTATTAGATATTGAAAACGGTGGGCAGTCATAATGTCGACAGTAAAAATGTCGACAGTCAAAATTTCGAAAAATAAATGTCGAAAAAAATAATGTCGACAAACAATAATGTCGACATTTTTTCGATATTTTTTCGAAATTTTCTATTTATTGTATAAATAGATAAATAAATAAATATATAACTAAAATGTGTTGAGTATGAGGGGTGAGAGGGTGGTGGGGGGTTTGGGGGTGGCAGGGGGTGTTGGGTGAGGGGGGTTGGGGGGGACACCCCCATAGTAAATGATACTATTTTTATTTTTTTAATTATTGAATAAATAAATAAATAAATATATAATTAGAATGTGTTGAGTAGATGGTGGTGGGGGGGGTGGCAGGGGGGTGTTGGGTTGGGGGGGACCCCCCCCATAGTAAATGATACTCTTTTTGTTTAATTATTTAGTGAAAAAATAAATAAATAAATAAATAAATATATAATTAGAATGTGTTGAGTTTGACGGTTGAGAGGGTGGTGGGGGGGTGTGGGGGGTGGCAGGGGGGTGTTGGGTGAGGTGTTGATAGTTCTAATTGACATTTTTTTGTCGACATTTTTTTTTCTAAAAAATGACTCTTTACATTATATGTATAGGATGTCGACATTATTGTTTTCGACATTTTTTTTCGACATTTTTGTTTGTCGACATTTTTGTTTCGACATTATGACTATAAACCATTAAAAACATCTGCTATTTAAGTTCGAGGCCATTTTGTGAAATGCTAGTTCAGTAGACACATGTAGCATATCACTTTTTGTCTACCACATTAGCCATATCGTCTGACTGGGACCCTCCTTTCTCGTTTGATGCCCCATCTCCCACACTCTGGCTCAGAGGAAGAAGAGTGTTGGCCCCCAGTTGCCTGATTATGGACTGGAAACCATTGCAGCAGAGGATGAGAATGTGATTATTAATAACCATAGAAACTGCCCAGGCAATATGGCATGCACACTCTTCAAAGATTAGTCACTTTGCTGCAGTATGAACAATTATGCAAATGAATTAATTTGATGGATCAGACATCAAGGCGGGCCTGTAATTCTGAGAACCACCATTTTCGCCTTTCAGCAAACAAAGTTTGAGGGTGACCACACCCAGCTTTGCAACACATTTGTGTGGATGCAAAGGCAGAAACTGTGGCCCACCTCTACCCTCCCTCTCCTGTCCCAAAATCCCCACTTTTCTGACCATAATTCTTCCCCGTGCCCCAACACAATTCCTGCTCTTGGCCTCCAACACAAGTGGCAGCCATCAACCTTACCCCACTGTACTGTTGAAGAAACCAAGCTCACACATGAATTTGGACTGATGACTAACAGAGCTAGCTTTATTTGTTGACTTGCAAGGCAAGGAAACCGCCTTCTATGTCTACCAGGAACTTGTTAAACGGTAATTGTATAGTGCCTCCTTTATATTTATATTGGCCTAAGCCTAGTCGCTCCACGAGGAAAACCATGTTGTAAATTTCCGATTTTGGGTTGACTTTGCTGCCATTTTAAGATTCATCCGCCATTTCGATTTCTACACTTGTGTTCTCTGTTCTAAAATGGTGGACTATGTTTTCAACTTGCAACCAAGCTTCCTGACCTTTGAGTCCTGTTAATGTTTAGACTATCCAGGAGCCGACTGTTTAAACTAGGTAACAAGGCCTTGCACTGCATATTAACTGTTCTTTAAGTGTTGTCTATGCTCACAAGACTCATCCTTAAATACACACTGGGGACAATGTAAAGCAAATCCCGAGCGTGGACACAGGCCGAACTCAATTGTAAGAGAATCATAAATGGTACTTGCTGTAGGATTTGAAAATATACACTGCCATTGTGCCACCACGGAAATACAAATTTATGTAATCCTTTGTATAATATTGTATGAACCATATGTGAACTTGGCACGAACTCTAGACCACAAATTATTAACATGAAGAGAGGCTGGACAATATTACTTGAAATTGTATAAAAGCCCGAATGTTTTAGACGTTCAGCACTATCTCACCTCTCTTTGTCGGGCAGGTACACATTGCGAGGTGTTGGGAGCCAGATAGCTATCTGTGTTACTTTGTAAACTGTACAGTATTAAAAGCAGGTACACATTGCGAGGTGTTGGGAGCCAGATAGCTATCTGTGTTACTTTGTAAACTGTACAGTATTAAAAGATCTGTGAATCTTTTCAGCCCGTGATTGGTGTATTTCCTTTGTGGTGCTCATCCTCGATATTTTCTCGTTCTTACAAACTGACTGCTTTAACCTAACCCATCCTCCTGGCCACAAACCTTTATATGTCACTGGTCACCTGACCGATTCGAAACCAAGAACATTCTAGAACTCATCACTAGGCCTTCTGCCCAATGCTTCTTGACTCCCACCAAGAAAAGGAATCCTTTCATTAGTCCTTTGCCCTTTCACGGCGTCCCTTCTGGTTACGGTGTTATATGATGACTTCCTGTGATTCCTGCCGAGGGGCGTTAGCATCCCTCCCACAATGACAACGTCTGCTCTTTTATGAGTAGTCCATTATTTGTACCAGTCCTTACCCTGCAGTAATCAAGTCGGCCAGAATGATCTAGGCTCTGATTCTTGCTGACAGCACTTTTCATACCCTCATCTGCACATGCGCAAACATGCTAGAAACAAATAGGGGACATGCCAAAACTTTCATTCAGTGCGTCAGTGTCAGGCAGAGTCCACTGAAGAGAAATATTACTAAGGCTTTGGTAACTTGATGATACTATGGGCGGAGGTGTCCTAAAGTCCGTGGTCATGTCGCCCATTCTTATTATATTTCATTTTATTTATGTAGTTTTATTCACTCTATTTCACACTTCTCCCTCAGTACCATCCCCACCTGGCATGCATTTGGTGTCCCAAGACTAGTGGCAGCCACCAACACTTCTCTGTTATTAATTCTGATTTCACCATTCTCTCCTACAGTAGAGGACCCTTTTCATTCGCCAAGCATTCTGTGCTGTGCTCTTGCTCACAATGAATATATATAGCAGCTGTAGTGCTGTACTGCAAGTCCTTTTTTATGGTACTGTAGTTACAGTGGCACTGGCACACTATAAAAGCCAAGTAGCTGATCAACATGACATAATGATACGAGCATTCGGAGGGCCCATAATATAGTGCATTTACATATCTGTTACTGCGCATTGCTACTGGTGTGGTAATCAATGCCAGACCCCGAGAGGGTCGAGCCATTGCTGGATTTTCATGATGGGACAGCTGGTGCTATAAAGCTCCTGAAGCTTTTAGGTCATCTCCGGGCCTCAGGCATCCCTTTGAAAGCAGATGTTCAGGTAGTGTAACAGGAACAGCTGATGACAAAAGTCATTGGCCTCATTATAAGCATGATGGTACGGGAACAACGGAGCCGGTAAGCTACCAGAACCGTTGCCACCGCACAGCCATACTACAAGTACTGGTACTGCTCGTGGGTGCCCATCTGCCCGCCAGGTCAGACCTAGCGGGCGGACCGACACCTGCGAGCAGAACATGATGGTAGCACCGGTACCGTTATTAACGGTACCGGTGCTACCACCCTCCCCATTCCATTGAGCCCTATGGGGCCGAATGGGAATGGGGAGTTCCCTATTTAACAGCACCCGTGAATGGACAATTACCGAGTCCGCCAAACTCAGCATGACCCGGTAATTGCCCATTTGTGGGTGTTGAAAAAAATGTAACTCAGGCGGCAGCCATGCCTGTTTTACAACAGTTGCTGCCATTATACCACTAGGGTTATAATGAGGCCCCATGAGTTGCAATGTCCAATGAATAACTGTAATGTTCTTTAAATAGAGTAGACTTTTCCAGCCCACACAGACAGAAACCACCCATGTCAAAAGATACAAACACCTTAAGAGTGACCGAAGCCAGTGACAGGAGGCGGCCCTCCGATATGGAGGCATGAACCTATTCAAAAGGTTAACATCTCTGAGGGACACCCTTACTACACTGCGATGGGAACGGCAACTCTAGAGACTCACTGTAGAAATGCAGAGCACATTTCAATGAAGAGGTCTTCTCATTTTAAACAGCAGGATATATCAGCCATGGTCCCACCCTGTAAGGGCTTAGAGCATGCCTGAAAAAGCCAATAGGACACCAAGTCCGTATAAGCAACAAAGTAAAACAAGACAGTAGCGTGACCTTTGGTGGCGGGTTGGGGCTTTTTTACACTCTTGCTTTCTAGAACCTCACGACACTCTATTGCATAAGAACTGTAGCACATGTCTGTTCCCGTTTCTGCTCTTTAAGGATTAAGCTGTGACTTTACAAAAGCAAACCCAATGAATAAGAGTGCAATAAAAATGATGTTGGCTGGCCAGAGTGTCTGAAACGTGGTGAATAATACTGAAAGGGAACTGTTGCCCACCCCCGGCGTTTTCGCTCCTTCAACGAAGCCGTGATATTGTTTGCACATTTTAATCATGAAGTAGGTTTATTGTTTGGATATTCTAATACAGTAGTCCAATACAAAAATAAAAAAAATACAGTGCCAATTCCAAAAACGGTGCTGGCAGTATTTGAACTCTGCTCTCACTGGCAAACAATCGGTGGGCCCAGTTGATTCCTATGGACGGATTCAGTGATGTGAGGATGGGGTCAGCAGAATGCTTGATAAAGCAAAGCATTGTTTGTGACATATTTGTGGGGATGGGTATATACTCTTCTACGCTGCACTGTTTGATGACAAAGCTTTGAAAACACATAATCATGGAAAAGAAAAAAAAGTAAAATACAAAAATGGGCAGCAAGAGGTTTTGTAATGTGGCAAACAACATAGAATTTAAACGTATTGCCCCAGCTCAACGTTTCCCCTGCGCCATCCTAGCCAGGAGTTTGGCTGTATACTGTATTTCCTATGACACCAGACTGCTTATTTTACATCGCCATTCGCTCAGTGGCGGTGCGGGCCACCCTGCCCCTCTCCCCCCCCCCACCATGTAGATCTCCCCTGGCGCCCTGTGCACCCCCCAGCCTCCCACCGGTGCCCTATTATCCGGCCCCAGTGCACCAAAAGCTGCCTCGGCTACTATATTCGCTCCTGCAAAAACGTGTGGGTGGGCTTTCTGACTATGGAATGTATACCTTGTTACCTATGACAGGATGGTAAGATTATATCTACAACTCTACTGTTTGCAGATTATGCTTTCACTTTACGATAGCAAATAAAATAAAAGAAGCAAAATAAAATGCTGCTTGATGGCAAGGTAGCTGAGAACGCTAACGAGGAGGTGCAATTGAGTTCCCTTCCTTGACTCCCGCCCCCCCTTCCCCGTCCCCACCCCCCTTCCCACCTTCCCCCCTCCCCCCTCCCCCCTCCCCCCTCCCCCCTCCCCCTTTCCCACCTTCCCCCCTCCCCCCTCCCTCCTCCCTTCCACCATAGCCACGAGATTAGCTGCGCTCAGTTTAGGCAAAAATGTGCGCATGGGAAGCTCGGGGCGCTTACTTGCTCTTTGGGCATAGCAGCTATGGGAAACAGGCATTGGCAAGGATGAGAGTGCAAAGTTTCAAAGGAGGATGCGATAAGGGGTGCAGAATGAAAAGGGGAACAGAGCAAGGGAGGAAACCATTGATAGAGGGTGCCATTGAACGTGAGCAGCATGTGTTCCATACTGGAGCAATGCTCTTTGCTAACATTGACTGCACAGCTCCCCGCAACAGCAGCAGGCCGGCAGCCTTGAGCGAGAGGGTCGAGGCCCAAATGGTGCTTTGACCATTTCATGGCAAGTTGCCATGCCGCTGCTCCCAAACTCACCTTTCTCCTTTTCTTTTCTTTAACAGTAGCAATGTTTTAGCAATTAGGTGGCTTACGGCACCAAATCACCAAAGCCAAAAAGAAATCAAGTAGAGATCACTTGATGAGAGAACGGGTTTCACTTTGTGGCAAACGACGCCCTGCGTGTCAAGCGATATGTCAGTTCACCAGGACGGGTACTCTATAAAAGTAGGGAGAAGGGAGAATTAACCACAGATATGTGAAAAGCCCAACTAGCGCTGATTCCAAAGAAATATGGGCTGCTGAGTGACTTTCTCATTGAACTACATCTTTGTTGCATACAGATACTAAACTCATGACATGGGTACTGGCCTATAGTATAGCCGGTAAAATAGCTCAGCGGGTTGATCGATCGCTGCTGCGATCTGAGCGTGATCTGCAGGTCGCAGGTTCCAATCCCAGCAAGGCCAACTCAGCCTTACATCTTTCCGAGGTCGATAAATGAGAACCAATTTCGGTTGGGTGATATTGTATGTAAATATGTGCTGTGCAGAGCACTTTGGATAAAGGCGCTATATAAATAGCACATCATTTTCATTAGTATAGTTTTAAGGGAGTTATGGCATAGTTAATGCAGGGTTATGCAGACATAACCTGAATAGGCTGCAGAGTATATTAGAATGGGAAGAAGCTAACCATGTTCTTCTAATCCATCACTGGCCATCACAATGATCTTTGGCCACTAGTTATCAGCTTCTGCTCTTCTGCTTCTTCGCACCCAGGTTACTCCGATGTTGACCAACTCAGCAAGAGAAGCACCCAACCAGCCGCCTGCCAAGACGTTCAGATTGCACAGAATGCCAACGTGTTGTCCCTAGAACCCCAAAAGAGTCTACGATTTCGCAAATATAATCGTCGGCTCGAGCAGAGTTTAACATTGGTGGGATCAGAGAGCGATGTAGCTCCTCCTTGTAGCATAGAAGGTTTGTGACACCTAAGCACAACTCCTTGTTCTCCAGAGGCAACTCCTGCTCACATTATGATGCCGGATACCCAGGAGCTGGTTTTAGCTCCTGATCACATCTGTATTTCACTCACTGCTCATTGCAATGTAAAATATAATTTTAAAAACTCATACATAAAAGTTGGAAAGGAAAGCTCCCACTTCAAGTCAAATGGTACTCAGCACAGTTATGCAAAGGTAGCGGGCGCCCCTCTCTCGAAAGAACAGACTTGATAACCTGTTCAGTGGTTATTAACCACTTGAGAGTTCGCAGCCACTGCTTTTACTCACTGTGCCTTTCACAGATGGGAAATATCCATTTGCATATCAGTCTTTGTCCTGCCCAGGGGCAGTCCAGCACCGAAATGCAATGGCAATTCCAACCTGAACGAGAGTACCACCAGCAACCCCATACACGTGTTTCACCCTTGTTGGGGATCATCAGTGAGGTGAAGCTGATGCCTCTCTAAGCACAGTGAGAGGGAGACCACGTCTGGTTGCCCCCAGGAGACCTAGGGTTACCAATCCCAGGTTCCTTGAAAAATAGTTATGCAAAGGTAGCGGGCGCCCCTCTCTCGAAAGAACAGACTTGATAACCTGTTCAGTGGTTATTAACCACTTGAGAGTTCGCAGCCACTGCTTTTACTCACTGTGCCTTTCACAGATGGGAAATATCCATTTGCATATCAGTCTTTGTCCTGCCCAGGGGCAGTCCAGCACCGAAATGCAATGGCAATTCCAACCTGAACGAGAGTACCACCAGCAACCCCATACACGTGTTTCACCCTTGTTGGGGATCATCAGTGAGGTGAAGCTGATGCCTCTCTAAGCACAGTGAGAGGGAGACCACGTCTGGTTGCCCCCAGGAGACCTAGGGTTACCAATCCCAGGTTCCTTGAAAAATAGTTATGCAAAGGTAGCGGGCGCCCCTCTCTCGAAAGAACAGACTTGATAACCTGTTCAGTGGTTATTAACCACTTGAGAGTTCGCAGCCACTGCTTTTACTCACTGTGCCTTTCACAGATGGGAAATATCCATTTGCATATCAGTCTTTGTCCTGCCCAGGGGCAGTCCAGCACCGAAATGCAACTTAGCACACTCTTACTAAGCAGGCATCTGGATCCTTCAAAGACTTTCCTTGAGAAGCACTTGCAGAAGATGTGACCGCCTCCCCGTCATGTCAGGACCCCACAACATGGACTGCAGCACCCTACAAGAAACACTGAATCATCAACATACAGAAAAAGAAAGAACCATCACACCCAAACCATGTGGTCTACATCAGCGAAAGACTGTCTCGGGAGGATAGCTCAGGTGCAACGTGCTCACCTTGGAAGCAAGACGACGCAGAGCAACACAGGTTCGATCCCTGGGTCCGCACTTAGAAACCTCTGGGTATTAAGCGCGTTGTAAATAACCCATTACAATGACTTGTTCAGAAACTAGAGAAAACCTAGTACAAGTCCAAAACCCCATCTGACCTCACCCTACTTAAGAAAATCCACAGTTTCACTAGACAAAAGATCTCCATAATAGCAGTCTTTCAAGGGCTAAACGTGCACATTCTACAATGAGTCTTACAAATCTTGCACTGTTTATAAAATGTGACTTGCAAAGAACTGAATGGTAAAGCAACCTGACAACACGTAGGAAATCAGAATGGAAGCAGACTTTCTCATTAAAGGAAAGGGGCAGAGCTAGTCCCGCAAACAGGTGCAGCGTGAGGCACATATCTGACGCTAGTGAGCTACTTATTCAGCATTGTGCCTCACTCTGCTCACCTCTCAACTTCATCTTTAAATGGGGAGTGATCCCAGATACTGGCCAATATCCCAATTTCCAGGCAGCAGTGTGAATGATGGGGGTGGCGAGAGGTGGGCAAGGGGCAAACAGTAGCTGCTGCTTGCATGAACAAAATCAAATGTATGCTAGAGGTGTTGTCGAAAGAGGAAGGGGATTCAGGGAGACCCAAACAAACTGGAGCATAGCCGTAGCATTTTGACCATCACAACATTTTCTATGAGAAGGTCTTTGCGTGGAAGCAAGATGCCTAGCCTGACAGGGTGCAGTCCCGGAAGAATCAGCGTTGCAGTTGTTGGGGGTGTCATGCCATGGTGGAGTAGCAGATCAAATCGGCAGCAACTGCTGAGCACATCACACCTTTGTAAGTCAGTCTCACACACCCCACTGTGACCTTCAAAGCGCCAAGATTTAGCACAGACACTTGCATGTACTTTACAAGCACCTGCTCCACCATTCACAAGGTGGGGCAGTGAAGGACTGCATCACGCGTGGCACCCCTGCGCGTTGCACCCAAAGTGGCTGCCAAATCCTCAATTGGTAGCATAGTTTGAAGAGTTATGTCAAGTAGTGTGACCAGGATCGGACTGGGGCATAAAATTGTCTCGGGCACAGAGGCGTTACTGGGCGGTGTAGGGGGGCTTAGGGGTCTATAGCCCTGGGTCCTTTGGTTGTAGCCCTGGATAGAATCTCAGGGTCTACATCCAAAAGGCCAGCTAGCCCCAAGTCCTGACAATCCCGACATTAGTGTAGCCCCGGATCTTTTCCAGACCTAGCAACACCCCTGCCTGAGTGAGTCGGAGACCAATGAAAAAGTGCCCCACAGTTGCAAACGGCAATTAATTCCTTTCCTGACACTGTTTGAATAGTACCCAAGGGGGAGTTTTTTGATAAAATGTGATGCAAATTGTGAATTTTAACGAATATTTATTCAGAAAAACTGGTAAAAACTACTAGCCGCAGAGTGAAGCAACTCATCAAACTGTCCCACTTCGACCAAAAAAACGGGTCCACGCTAGCATTTTGCGTTTTTGGTTCGGCCGTGGGACTATTGCCCTGTAGGCCAGTGCGAGCCTGTGTGTGATCCCCATCGCATAGCCTGCATACCTGATGTGTCCACTGGTTTACACAGAAAATGCATGCTGTGGAGTCCGGGCCAGCCCCACCTCACCCGCATTGATTAGCATCAGGAATCCACCTTTTCCCCAATCCCAGGACCCGATTCTATAGGTCGCAGAATGCCCACATAGGGAAAAAAACGCGCACGCACGAGAGATTTGCTCTGCGTGCATCATGTCGCCTTGGCACGGCAGCGCTTATTGGAATGCATGATTGTATCACTACCAGCCGTCAGAATGGGAACGGAGGCTTGTGACCTTCATTTTGTAGCATATTGCACCAAAACTAAATGCATTTTATGGTACACATTATACGGTACCTCAGTGGTATCACACGTGAAGTGTAAATGCTCCATAGCAGTATGTAGTGAGCATAAAAATACGTGCTATTGATTTTGAAGCAGGGCATTGTTTTTGCGAGCTTCCGGTCTCAGGTTTGTGAGCACTTTGATGGTATTAACTGGTGTTCCTAATGAAGAACTTGCTTTTTCTTCTGGGCTCTGCTGTTTCAACATTGCTCTTGGTTTTCTTGGTTTTTGTAGTGTCTGGGGGAGGCAAGAAGGACTCAATTATAACTGTCATTGGTTATTTATAACGCGCTTAATACCCAGAAGTTTCTAAGCGCAGACCTGGGGATCGAACCTGTGTTGCTCCGCCTTATCTTGCTTCCACGGGGAGCGCGTTGTCCCTGAGCTATCCTCCCAGCATTCAAGGACCACCAGGACTCACGAGTACAAAAGGAATGGGTTTTTTAATATGTTTCAGGTATCAGGCCAGTAGGAAAGAGGGAGAACAGTTGGAAGGCATCCTTCCAGCTCGTTTCCCATAACCTGGACGACCAACGGTCGCTGTTAGGGAGAATTTTCATAAATGTGCTAATTCCCTTCACCTTAGAGACCCCCAGTAACTTTGCAGGATTTTGAGGACTTGCTTTTTCACATGGAAAGTGTGTGAGTCTTTTTCCCCACTCTTTCATGTATTTTGATGTGTGTTTTACTCTTGTGTTCTTTGATCATGGAGTTTTAGTCAACTCCATAGGCATCATCTTTTCATGTGTGTTACACAGCACCTTCAGTGCAGTGACACAGTGATGTCTTTTAGACTTCCCAAAGGTTTAAATACCTTGTCTGGGATGAACTACTGTTTCCCAGAGAATGTAAAGTGAAATTGACTTTACTAGTCTTTTCCACATTCCTAGACCCAGCACACACCATCTTACAATGGAGTGCTGGAGGGGTTACATAGTATCCCCTGTGTCTAAATACTCATGTAGCAGTCAAATGCTACCCTTTCCTATTGAAAAGGCTGGTGGCAGTAGTTTTACAATGAACTACCGTGATTTTCCCAGCCCGCGAACACCGGTAGCTAAAAATCATGGGAGTCATGTTTTTCAAGATGGCGCCTTGAGCCCCTTTGTTTAAACAGGTCCCAGTCTTCTTTTTTCGCCATTTCTTTTTGGAAAGGTCCTTCTAGAGTTTGTCTCTGTGCGCCACACCTGGTGGTTTGGTCCCTTTGTTCGTGTGCCTATGGGGGGCTTCAGGACTGAAGACTGCCTCTGGCGTCTGAGTGTCTGGGGTGGGCAGGAAGTGAGGAAGGTGCCCCCTGTGCTTAATCTCCTAGGAGACCCAAATGCCCTCTGGCATGATTGGCTGGCTGACTGTCCGGCAAGGACAGCCACCCTGCTGGGTGATTGACAGCTGTGCTGGAATGAAAGGGAGAGGAGAGAACTGTTTCAAAGCCCATTCTTTTGGACTGGAAAGCAGAGTCAACCAATGGAACGAAAGAACTGAAGAAGAGCTGGAAGACGACAGCTGCTGCAACTCCTGGACCATTGGTTTGCCCGGTGAAGCAATGCTGCAGGTCCAAATTGCCAAGTTCATCTCGACAGAGAAGCCCCTTCAAGGACGACCTGTTCCTTTGAGTTGGTGGGACCAATCAACCCGTAAGCCACCTGGATACCATTCTCAAGGCTGGTTAGGATTAACCAGGGAGCGAGATAACAGCTTGTGTGCTTGAATTACATCTACTGGAACTGAATTGACTCCATTTTGTCAGCATTTTCCAAAGATCCCGTGCAGTGCAGGAGTCCCCCATAATCCTCCCTCTTGTCCCTACAACTGAGGCTCAGAAACAGTGAGATCTGCACGAACTGCAAGGAACCAACATCTTAAACTACATTTTGTTCTTCATATTAAGGTACTGTGCCAACCCGATTGAGAGAAGGCCACTCTCACGGTGAATTTCTTGAAACTTTCCCAACTTGCAGGTCTAATCAGCTTGTGACCCAACATATCATTTTTTTCCATCTAAACTACTTCTGAGAACTTTTGCAAAGACTTTACCGTTTACTGCAAGAGTTGCTCTTTCCTATCCAATGCACTAGTCCATTGACTTTGGCCTAGGCCTATTGAACTGAATTGAGTCCTCTTGTGAACTGAAACTTTTTGCACTGCCTAAGAAAGAATTTATAATCTATTCTACTTAACTTGTGCCTTTTACTACCATTGAAAGTAATTGAAGTGCCATTTTGCTCCTACTTCAAGGGAGCCTAACTTGTTCTGAAACTTATTGGTTCAGTATTGAAGTGTGTTTGTGTATAATATTAAGTTGGCTCCTTCTAGTGAATGTTTTCTAAATGATTGTGTAATAAATTAATAAGTGCTTTACCAAGAAACCTTGAGTATAAGTGTCTACTTGAACCACTGTGATTGAAAGACCTCTGTGTAACCTCTTGTACTGCTCACATTCACTCTTGAGATAAGCCTGGCTGCTCAGCTTGCTACCAAAAACTGTGTGGTACAGACTTATACCAAAGGTTGGTTTGGCTTACACCTGTAGTCCTAATTGTATGTGGTGGTCCCAGATGGTAGTGCATGCAATTCTGTCTAACTCTGGGTTCCATGGCATTCCACATTCCATCCCAGGTAGCTGATGCAAGCACCATGCTACAGTTGTGTCTTGGGCACAGTGGGATGGACCTCTTCCACAAATAACTGTCATATTCTCATTTTTCTTTGTCTTTTGTTGATTTATGTGCAATGCTCACATGTGTTCTGTAGTATGTTGCAAACCCTTTTGACATACTTAGTGGTGCATAAACTGACACCTTCCTACATATTATTTTTGCCCACCCTTTGAGGTGCAAGGTCCGGGATCCTTATTCACCAGATGTCGCGACTGCAAAAATTGGGCAACAGTAGGAGCTTTCACAGGCATGAAAAAGTGGAGCATGCCTTTAAGTAGCTCTACAAACACAATCAGCACCTAGATCAAGCCTATCTACTGATGTATATTGTTCGAATGTATATATGTATTGCATGTCTGGGGTGTTCCCGTTTGAGGTTCTCACCACATCTTGATGACACCTGGCTCAAGTATCATCAACACTTTCAATGGTACACTATTGTAAATCAGCCAGCAACAGGGATGCTCTAACCACTGTATCATGTTACCAGGTGCGTGCGTGTGAGATATACTATGGTCTCTTTCACGTAAATGAATACATCAAAGGTTTCTTCTCTTCTTATATTTTAATGAAACGCAGAAAGATATATGGCTTTGAATTCTCCCACAGATTTGGGGCTGCATTACGAGTTTTTCGATGAGGTACAAAAGTGGTGGTATCTCCGTTACCACTACTTCTTTTGGTGCCAATGGAATTACTGCCATTTTACCCCACTGTCAAATTCCGAAGTGGGAGGTAAAGTGGTAGTTTCACCTTCAGCAAAAAGCTGGGGGTGAGTCCTCTAGCTCACCTCCAAAATCCTGCAGATTTACCATGCAGTGTTTCCACTCGCGTAACTCCACCAAAATCCCCATGGAGTCTTATGAACTCCAAAAATTGGGATTTACACTGCCCTACCACCGCTCATCTTGTGGCACTGCCACAGGACCAAGTGGTAGTAACGCTAAATATGTTTGGCAGTAACTCAGTGGACTTACTGCCAGTTTACCACCAAACTCGTAATGGTGCCCAAAGACTTTAATAGTAAATGTCCCAAATTGGCTTCTGCTGTGTCCGTGTAGAAATGCCAACAATAGAATTGTATTAAGACTCTCAAAATAATATGTTACTCGTTTCTGCAACCGGAAAGGCTAACATCAGGAATAAATATCCAGAGTGTACCAAATAACACATTTGCTCACATTCGGCTGAATACCGTATATTTGGCCACGTTTTCGGCCACAGCGAAATTGACCCAAATAGTTACTTTTAACAAACCATGTTCCATAACATGATAAACACAACAATTGGTGCCAGCAATCCAGAACCCACTTCAGTATCCCCGGTAGCATCCATGCAATTACTCTAAGGAGCCCACCACCCCTCATTGCCTGCATAGTCACTCTTCCAATGTGCCCCCTAAGCACAATGTCCAGTTGCATTGAGAACGCAACATTTAATCAGAATTCGAACAGCGAGAACAAATTGGTGTAGAACTGGGGCAAGAGCAAGTAAGAAAACTAGCAATGCTGGTATATATAGTTTATTTTTTATATTGTATTTATTGTGGGCCTGGTTAACACAAACTTTTGACACATTAAACATTAAATATTACAATGAGATAGAAAAGATAAGATTCATCACAGTAATTACATAAATCATAAAACCATACTTCACAATACCATAAATTTAAAAGTCGAAAATCCAGAACATAAGAATAGATGATAAGATTGTATCATTACTTGCACTTTTTGTAAAAATTCAAGCAAAATATAAAATGCAGCGGAAGTAATGACTAAGGATTCACCCAAAAAAATGTAACTCCAGAAATGCTCAGTAGTCACAAACCCAAATCTATGTAAGATGTCACGATAACCATTAATTTAATCTGGTAACATATTATGACAATTTGTGAGGATGTATCTTATTGACTCAATATCCTTTGAACAGAGCCTACACATACGAAATTGTCGAGGTATGCCATGCCAAGGACCCAAGATTTCCTAATCCTCAAAATAAAATCTCTCAATTCTCATCCTCAAAATAAAATCTCTCAGAGCCATATTGTTGCATGTTATCAAATAGCTGAATGGATGAGGAAAATGAAATCCCTGAGTCGTAGAGCTCCTATATTTGTGTTTCTCCACCAAACTACTAATAAAGTTACTTTTATCCCAACAGGCCGCTTTACGTTTCAGTGTCTTCATAGCAGAAGAAAGGATGAAAGGAGCCTCAATACTAAAATCAATACAAAATAAAAGCTAGATTCTCATTCTCCCACAGTCAAAAAGCCTTTATTGTGGCTTTTGGTTAATTCAGCATATTAGAGAAACAACTCAACACTGAGCTCCTGTTACATTCGATAGTCAGCAACTTCAAATAGTAAACAGTGTGCTTAATTTCCCAAGCAGTTTGCAATGACATCAATCCATCCTCAAGGCAAATCATTTCAATAGGGACGCATTGTGGGAGTCCTAAAAAATATCACCATTTCTTCCCCCTCAAGACAGTGTAGCTAATATACTTCAGAATTAATATGGGTTCAGTACCATACTATATTGTAGACACAATAGAACTTTTATATAACTTAGCGAGTGCAACAACAGAACACCCGCCCCAATGGACAATACAGGATTTTATCACTCTAATTTTCTTTGAGTATTTTAGAAGTAATATACCTCGCTAATATCCTGATGTTCCATCTGGAATTAATAGGAATGCCTAGATGAAGATAGTCCTGAATGGTATCATTGGGAAAACTGTCCACCTTCCAAACAAATCCATATTTTTCCCTTGTATGGCCGCCAATGATCATCACTTTAGTCTTAGCTACATTGATGGTAAGTCTATTGTCACTCAGTCGGACACACCTTGGATGCTCCCATCTCAGCAGACATCCCCATATTCAAGCCTCTCGTTACACCTCTCTCCTGGGCTGACCATGCCTCTCTCCTGTCCTCTCATCTGCATCTCTTGGGTCCCCCGGCTAAGCCTCTGCCCCCATTGCCAGTCTCCTTCTCTGTCATTCGACCAATGAAGTGATTGTCAGTTGCCGCTGTTGCCGTCACTTTCATTCCCGCTCCCACTCCAGCCACTGACTCTCACACTGCCCTTGGTAACCTCCACCTCACCATCTCCAACACCCTGGACATTCTTGCCCCTGTCATGACGATCCACATGAAACCTGCCTCCAAATGTAACACCTGGAATGACACTGAGCTAGCCTCTCTGAAACTCAAGTGCAGAGTTGCTAAATGGAACTAGCCTGCTTCAAGCACATTCAGTAACAAACTGGCCTGCCACGTGCTCCAAAGCCAATACAGACTCTCCATCCACTAAAAGAAAATCCTACTGCCGTCTCCACTTCTCCTCTGCCATCCCAGGCCTACTGTAGTGCACTGGTCTCCCACTTCACAACCAAAACTCAGGACATTCTGTCCTCACTCTCCTCACTCTCACCTCAACTATTTCCTCGCCCGGACTAAGGCCTCCCTTGGCCCACCATTCCCCTTCCCTCCTACTCTACTCCTTCTCGCCTATAGCACCGGATGAGTTCTCTGAACAAGACCTTTCTATGAAAGTCTCCTCCAAACAGGTGCTCCCCATCTCCTCCAGAACTATCAAGGACAACATTGCCTCCCTTGCTCCAGCCTTGGATATTTTCTGCAATCACTCCTTTGCCACTGGCTCCTCCCCACTACCCCTCAAGCACTCCCTTGTGCACCCTCTCCGTAAAAAGCCTTCTACCGACCCTTCCTGCCTGGCTTACTACCACCCTATCTCCATCAACCCCTTTCTGGGCAAAGTCTTGGAGAAGTTGGTCATCTCCCAAAGTTCCACCACACTGAATCTGTTGGTTGTCTCCAAGACCACCAGCCTGGTTTCACAGCAGCCAGAGGCACAGGAACTGCTCTCCTGAACACTCATGATGACTTGCTCTCAAATCTCGATTCCAACTCTCCTTCCATTCTCATCCTTCTCACTGTTTCCTCTGCCATTGAATCATACCACCCTTATACATCACTACATGATTCCTTGGCATCACGGACCTGGCAATTAACTGGTTGACCTCCTTCCTATCTGACCGAACTTCCAAGGTTCAACTGGCCCCTTTCCTTTCCTCTCCTCCACCACATTCTCCACCTGCAGCATCCCTCAGGGCTCTATCCTCTCAATGCGGCTCTTCAACATCTACCTTTCCCCTCTGCCCACTTGATCTCCACCTTCTCTCCTCACTTCCAGTGTTATGCGGATGACATGGAGCTCTCCTTCAAGCTTCCCTCCACTTCCTCCTCTTCTTCTCTCATTTTTGACTGCCTGACTGCTTGCTATTCAGGCATGGGGCAGTACTAACAATCTCTGCTTTAGTGCCAGTAAGACTGAGATCCTTCTCATTGGGACCCCTGCTAGCTCCTTCCCTCCTACTCTCTGGCCACCCTCCATTTGTCCCCTCCCCTCACCCGATTGTGAGGCTAATAACCTTGGCATCACCTTCGAGATTGCTTGTAGAGAGAGTGAAGGAGGGGAACGGCATTCTTCTGCCAGTTTCTTTTAGCTTTCCTTTTGTTACAACCTAGGATGATGACCAAGTCATCAAACCAAATATTCTTGCTAGTTTTACCTTTCACCAGCTTGCATTTTTTAGAAGCAAAATCGTTAACAATGTTGCTGATGGTGTGGATAAGATGGTTGCCAAATCGTTGGTGTTAGTGAAGGAATCAGCTGGATTCAACATAGCTAACAGCTCGGGTGACAACATTTAAGGCGTAAGTTTCTTTAGATTTCTTGTGGAAATATATCTTTGGAAGAAGCGCTGGCATAGGTGTCTGCGATGGGAAGGCCAGGGTTTGCACTTAGGATGTCTTTCTTGTGTTTTTTTCTTCCGGAATTCGTGAGAGAGGGGGCAAAACAGTGGTACAATGCAGAGCAAAAAAGGTGCAGCGGTGTAAAGACACACACACCTAAATTCGATTTTCAAAAATAGTGGTACAATGCAGTGAGAGGAGAGGTAGGTTAGACGAGGGAAAGAAAGCAGAGAACATAGTCAAATAAAAAGGTTCAGACAGTTAGTTGAGGAGGCAGTGGGAGAGTTCAGCCATTGTAGATTCTAGGGCAGAGTAGAGGTCCATTAATCCAAGTACATGTGGTGGCAGTATCTATCTGGAGGCTGATTCATAGTTTGAGGAGGGGGGGGGCAGCAGGAGAAGGACTTCCAGGCCCTTCTTGGCCCAGACAACCACTGACAGGGCCTTAGATGTGGGCCTTGTGTGAATGGGCCGGCTCCCGCCTCCCAGTGACCCTGATTGGCTGTAAGGTAGTGAGGCAGCCAATCGCAGGGGCCCAGGCTCACATCAGGAGCATGCCTTCAGTGCCAAAGACAAGGGCGGCCATCTTGACGAATGGCCTTGAGCAGCAGGCCAAAGCAGGGTTCAGGTGGAGCACAACTTTTCATAAGCCTTCATAGTCAAACAATGTATTAAGTGACTAAAGGTGGTATGTTGAAGAATCGGTGTACAAGGGTAGGACTTAATTGTATATTTATTAATATACATATATTTAACTTATAAACTTATTAACTTTGTTTTATATGGTTCATTATGCTATATAACAAGGGACATGAACAAAGATGCTTCTTGTCTTCACTTCTCCATCTCTCCAACTGTCATTTTACTTCTCCTCGTGTTCTAATCTCTCTCTCCCTCTGTTACGTCATTTCTCTCTGCAGCTCGTGCCTTCATCCCGCGCCGAGTGCACGGGCTGTATGCACGGACTACATTATGCTCAACACTACACATCCCCCTTCTTTATAGAACAGAGACTAGAGTCTATTCCTATAATCTAGTGCACATAGTCATATAGATATTTCGGTGGTCTGTATTTCCTCCCTGTTCTGGATCGCATTATTTCTTCTCTGTCTTTTCCTTCTGGCTGGTTATCTGTGCACGTTGGCAAGGAAAACACACTCACAGAACTTCTATTTCTACCACTATTCCTTCTACTTTCCTCTTCCCATCTGTACTCATCATCTCTGTTTAAGACTTCACTTCTCTTCTTTCTTTCTCTCTCTCTCTCTCTGCTCATTTCTACCATATCACTATTTATATTCTTCACACTCTCATCTCTTAGTATCATTACTCTTTCGTTATTCCAGACTCTGCCATCCTGTGTTTTGACTGCATGAGAATACACATTCAAAACTCTAACTGGTCGGGACCATTGACATCCATTTTGTCTCAGATTTATTGGCAAATTTACTCTGACCCAACTTCCCACTCGAAACTCAGGCTTCTTCCGGAAACATTTCCTGTCATGCAATCTTTTATTATTCATCTGTCTCTGCATAATGTTCTCTTTTACCTTTTCTACATTTACTACTTCCTTCACAAGTTCACTCATCCATCCTGGGTACATTTTTGTGTGACCTTTCCTCCTCCTACTTAATTCAAAAGGAGTAACTCCAGTGGAGCTGTGAGGGGTAAATCTGTGGGCTATTAAAGTCTCCTTAACAACTTCCTTCCACTCTCTCCCATTTGCCCATGCTAACTTGATAGCATCCTTTATCACTCTGTTAAAGCGCTCTACAATCCCATTGGTCTGTGGATGGTAGATGGCACAAAATGTATGATCAATGGCTCTATCACTCAAATATTTCTCCATTTCCCTGGATTTAAATTGGGACCCATTATCTGTGAGAACCTCTTTTGGATAACCTTCTCTTTCACACAGTTCTTCTATGAATTCTATAACACTACGCGTAGTAACTTGTGGTAAGAAAGCAATCTCAACCCATCTGGTTAGCATATCAATGACTACTAAACAATAAGTTGAACACCCATCACTCCAAATTGGGCCAATCACATCCATAGCAATTTTGCTCCAGGGGCTTTCAGGGATCTCTCTCAAAACCATGGGATAACTAGCACCTCGGCATATTTTATCACTTTTTGAACAAAGGATACATTTCTTGACTTGATCTTCAATTTCGCGATCACATCCAGGCCACCAATATGTATTCCTAATCCTCCTCTTTGTTTTTACAATCCCTTGGTGTCCTTCATGGCCCATCTCTATAATCTTTTTTCTCAAGCTGGTAGGAGGAATTATTTTGTCACTTTTCATTAAATATCCACTTTGCAGGTATAATTCTTCTCTTACGTCCCAAAATGCCTTGACACTAGTGGATATCATCTCATTCTTTCTCCACCTTCCTTCTTTGACCTTTTCCACTATTTCCAGTAATGATTCATCTTTCTTCATTTCATCATTCCATTCTTTTTCAGTCACAGCTTGACTTTCTACTACACAAACTAAGTCTTGTTCTTCATCTACGTCTTCAACATCCTCCACATCATTTAAGTTAGTCAGTCTTGATAGGCAATCTGCTGTAACATTCTTTGTACCAGAAATATGTTCAATTTTGAAGTTGAATTCTTGTAATCTTGAAACCCATCTCCTGATTCTGCTAGATACTTTATCTAGGCCTTTAGTCTTGAAAATCTCTACTAGAGGCTTGTGGTCTGTGTAAATAGTAAATTGTGCTCCCCAGACAAATGTCCGAAACTTCTCAGTGGCCCATTTAATTGCTAAAGCCTCCTTCTCTATGGTGGCATAGTTCTTCTCTGCTCCTTTTAATAGCCTGGATGCGAATGCGATTACTACTTCTTGTCCATTGTGATGTTGTGATAAGGTTGCACCTAAACCTACTTCACTTGCATCCGTCGTTATTATAGTCTTCCTACCTCTAACATAACTTTGAAGTGCTGGAGCTCGGTTTAAGGCTTCTTTGATGAAGAAGAATTCCTCCTCACATTTCTTGTTCCACTCAAATTTCTTGTTCATCTTTAATAGATTCCTTAATTCAACTGTATAGTTTGAAAAGTTTTCTATAAATTTAGCATAATATTCCGCCATCCCAAGGAATGTTCTTAGCTGTTCCTTGCTTTCCGGTATCTTCATAGATTTAATGGAATCTGTCAGATCTTTCTTTGGTCTGATACCTTCTCCTGATATCACGTGTCCCAAATATTCTATCTCCTTCCTATTTATCTTAGATTTGGTTTTACTCAACACCATTCCAGCTCTGTACAACTCTTGTAGGACTCTATTTAGTCTCTTAGTGTGTTCTTCTTGATCCTTGGCATGTATCAAAACATCATCTTGAAAAAACACTACTCCTTCCATATCACCTAGAATTCTTTGCATAACTCTTTGAAAAACAGAAGCCGCTGAAATTAACCCAAACGGCATTCTCCGAAACTGATAGAGTCCCTCTGGCGTGATGAACGCCGTTAAACACTTGGAGTTTTCGTGTAACTTGATTTGGTGATATGCTGCTGTGAGATCTAACGTAGAAAACACTTTCGCTGGTCCTAAAGTGGATATCAGTTCCTGTATATTGGGCAACGGATGTCTATCTGGGATCACACATTTGTTTAATTCTCTCATGTCAACGCACAATCTTACTTTTCCAGTGGTTTTCCTTACTACCACCAATGGTGAAACCCATTCCGCAGCATCTACTTTCTCAATTATGCCTTGCATTTCCAATTTGTTCAGTTCTTCTTTGACTTCTGTCTTGAGTGCTAAAGGTACATTTCTGAGTTTCTGGGCAATAGGTCTTGACCCCTTCTTGAGTAATATGCGGTGTGAAAACCCTTTTAAACATCCAATTACATCATCCTTGAATATTTCATCGTTGACTTTCTTATTACCTTCAACATGTGTACCGTCAATTTGATAAACTGCTTCATCAGCATTAGGGTCTAGTCGCACTTTGAGCCATTTTTGATGAGTCCAGCTAAGTAATGCAATTCCTCCTCTTTTTGAGACATAAATTCGACCCTTCGCTTGTCTACCTTTAAATTCAAGATTAGCATTAAACCATCCAATTAAGTCTATTCTGGCTCCACCATACGCTTTAAGTCTTACATCTGCTTCATGCAGGTATTCTGGACCACATTTCTTCCACAGTTCTTCTGGTATGAGTGTGTATTTGGCTCCTGAGTCTGCCATCATAACAACCGGTAAACCATTCACAGAAATTTGTGCCATTGGACTTTCAACATGTTCATCTTCATCTGTGACCATGAATACACACTCCTCTTCTTCATCATCATTTCCGATCCAATTCGAATTTTGTTCTTCACTTGGTTTATTCCTGCAACACTTGGCTATGTGTCCTTTACCTCCGCATTTCCTACAAATCATTTTAAGAGCAGGACACTCTTTGTTGTCTGCCCAGTGACTTGGACTACCACATCTGTAACACCCTCTTTGTCTGGTTCTCCCCCTTCCGCTCTGTGTTAGCCGTTCATTGTTTTGGCGGTCTCGTCCTGGTGTGGGCATACTAGTTGTTTCGAATCTATTATTCTTTCTCACTTCACTTCTGTCAGGTCTCTTTACCATCGTACGATTCTTGTATCCTTCCTCACAACCGGAATTCCTGCGTTGCCAATTGTAATAATTGGATTGCATTTCACTGTGATATGGCATCATATTCTTTTTCTTACTGCCTCTTATCACTCCTAGCTCATCATCTTGATCTAGTTGTACTGAACTGATCGATGATTTGACAGACATATCTTTTATTCTGTTTTCTAAAGTGGACACACATGTCTCAGTGTGCTCCACCTCTTTGGCTAATCTCAACACTGTGTCAAGGGTAGGGTCATCTTCAGACCATAGTCTCTCCCTAACCTTGCTACTTCTGCATTCAAGCATAAATTGGTCCCTGATTCTTTCATCCAGTTGTTGATTAAACTTGCAGTTGCGGGCCATTTTTCTCAAAGCTGTGACATATTGTTCCACAGATTCATCTTTCTCTTGGATTCTCTTTCCAAATTTATATCTTTCCAGGATGGTACTCATCTTCTTATCATAGTGCTTGTTAAGTTTAGCAATGGCTATTTCGTATCCGTTCATGTCCCTTGTCTCATCATCTGTTAGATCAGGTAAATCTTCAAATTTTTCTTGTCCAGCTGGGCCTAAACAGTGTAGCAATAGAGATTTCTTTCTCTCTGTGCTATAATTTGCTCCACATACAACTTGTGCATAGTGCTCAAAAGCTTTAAGCCAACGTTTCCACGGAAGAGCAGGTTCTCCCACTTCTGGCAAAAACATGTGTGGTGGCTGGACTCCCTGCATTGCCATGTTGATCTATATAGTTGATGCTTTTTTTTTTTTTTTTTTAAATTATTGGTTATTGAAACTACTGTGAGAAGAAAGAGCAACTAGTTTGTGAAGATTGCCAAAGATAAAGTACTGTGAAGAAGAAGAGTAGATCAATGAGGATTACCTCTAACGCTTTAAACATTTGTAGTTTCCTCTTTTATTTTTATTATTTTTTTTTTTTTTTTTTTTTTTTTGTTTATGTATTTGATTTACAGTGTACGCGGCACTGTGTTAAGACTTCGGAGACTTCAATGACACGGCCAAGTTTCGTGTGTTTGTGCGCGTGTCAGTTTCACTTGTGTTTATCTTATAAACTCCTCCCCTTCAGTTCGCTTCCTCTCATCGGCACTGTATAAACTCCCAGCTGATGTACTTCCTTAGTGTTGCCTGGCGCCACCTTTCTTAACTGAATTGGCGATGAGCCTCCTTTTTACTTAGTCAGTATTAACACGATGAGGAGGGCGTGTACAGCCGGATGTGTGCGTTCGTTTGGTAGAGTGAAAAAGGAAAGCTACTCGACGGGAAGTGACTCATGGGTTTTGGTTTCCTCACAGGGTTGTGCCGTCGTGAATACTGTATAGTCCGTGACCGTTGCAGCTCTCGGAAAAGGATGAGAGCTGCTCCTACCTGATGCGCAGCCGGAGATCCTTCTCAACGGCCGCAAAAGGTTCGCCTCGTCGCCACTGAAGAATCGGTGTACAAGGGTAGGACTTAATTGTATATTTATTAATATACATATATTTAACTTATAAACTTATTAACTTTGTTTTATATGGTTCATTATGCTATATAACAAGGGACATGAACAAAGATGCTTCTTGTCTTCACTTCTCCATCTCTCCAACTGTCATTTTACTTCTCCTCGTGTTCTAATCTCTCTCTCCCTCTGTTACGTCATTTCTCTCTGCAGCTCGTGCCTTCATCCCGCGCCGAGTGCACGGGCTGTATGCACGGACTACATTATGCTCAAAATAATGCAGTAAGGATAGTAAACAGAAATCCAGGACAGAGCACATAAGTAGTGCTAGAAGGGAGTTACACTGGCTGACGGTAGTAGACAGAGTTCTTTTTAAATCTATGACACTTATTCATAGGTGCCTATACGGGAGACACTTGGCCTAGCCAAACAATGAGGACTGCCTAGCTAATTGAAGGGTAACTGTATTCATTTTAGCAGGTATGTTTTCAAGTTTTCTCTGAAAATGAGGTGTTTGGACTCTAGTCTCAGGTTCAATGGTAGGTTGTTCCAATTGGAAGCTGCACAGGTAGGAAAAGCTATGCCTAAACCATTAGCTCTCTTGTATGGCTTAACCACGATTACTCCCAGTGCTTCTGATCTCAGTGCACATGCAGGCATATATCGAACAATCTTCGATTTAAGATAGGCTGGTGCTTTCCCGTATAGGCACCTATGAATAAGTGTCATAGATTTAAAAAGAACTCTGTCTACTACCGTCAGCCAGTCTAACTCCCTTCTAGCACTACTTATGTGCTCTGTCCTGGATTTCTGTTTACTATCCTTACTGCATTATTTTGAATTAGCTGGTATTTGACCATGCATTGTTTGCTAGTGCCCAGCAAAAGTGCATTCCCATAACCCAGGCGAGATAAGATAGTTGCTCTTGCTATAGTTGCACAGTTTGCTTCATTTAGAAAAGGTTTGATTGCTCTAAGGAGCCTGAGGTAATATGAGCAGATTTTGCTCATATACAATTCCTGGGCCTCTGAACTCATAGAGGCTTCCAGAGTCATGCCTAAAGTCTTAACCTTACTCACCACTTGGATATGTGTGGCTATAATCATGAATGATTCATATTGGGATGTTCATTTAGCCCTGGCTTGATCCAAAAACAATCAGCTCGGTTTTATTACCGTTAAAAAACACATCCAGTTATGGTCCATCCATGATTCTATGATGTTGTGTAGGTCCTTTACTGTCTGGCTGTCCTTAACGTAATCACCAATCAACTCCACTACAAGCTGGGTATCGTCAGCGTAGTTAGTGAAGTAGGCATTGATATTGTCCAGAACTTCACAGAGAAACCTCAGGTACAAGTTAAACAATAGCGGTGATAGACTTGCTGCTTGCGGAACGCCGCAAAAGATATCAGATACATTGGAGAATTTATCTCCCCAATGTACCTTGGACTTTCTGTCAGTAAGAAACAAGGCCAGCCAGCTAATTGCCTCCTTGGAGCAGTTAGCTACTTTCTCAAGTACACGCTGGACTAGTTGGTGGTCCAGGAGGTCAAAGGCGACACTTAGTTCAAGAAGGATAAGGACTACTGTCTTGCCTTTGTCAATTATACCTAACATGAGTGTCTGCAAGTCGAGCATAGCCATCTCGGTGCTCTGTGCAGCACGGAAGCCAGATTGTTGATGGTGAAGAATCTTGTTTGCCTCTACAAATGACTGCAATTGTGCAGTGGCGATCTTATCCATTACTTTGAGAGTAAAGTTACAGTTGCTAATGGGCCTGAGATTCCCTGCATCTCGTTGGTCAAGGTTAGGCTTCTTCACTAATGGGGTGATGGTAACCTTTTTAATGCTATTTGGTACCACTTTATCACAGAAGGAGGCATTGACTATTTTCGTGAGTAATGGTGCAAAGAAGTCAGCATTGTCAAGGATTATTTTAGGAGGCAGTTTATTCTCTGCACACGACGAGGGCTTCATTGAGGCCAGTGTGGTTAACATATCTTCTGTTGTAATCTACTTAAAGCTAAAATGTATGTTGTTTGTATTTGTATTTTATTGTATTTTATTGATATTTATATAGCGCTGTTTACCAAACGCTTTCTCAGGGCTAATGGCTTCCTTATCCTTGGGATTCCCTCGCCATCTATTGAGGTCGCCCAACACCTAAAGTATATTCTGATGCTGGTTTCTATTTTGCCCCAGATAATTATGCCAGCCCCAACTTCACGACTAGTTGCACCAGTATGCACATTGTCATGATGAAAACTACTTGGCTCCAGAAGAGTATACTATATATTCAAACATGTCATGGCAGTGTTGCTCCTGTTAAGCACATTCCACATAGCCTCCATGAAATTGACTCTATGTGGTTTCACACTGACTCTTCCGAACCTAAACCCTCCACGGCATACCACTGCCTCTCCAGCTATTCCCCCACATCACACTGAACTGGACTGTCAGCACACGCACAGTTACAAACACACACTGACACACACACACACACACACTGCCTCATACCATACACAATGTGTTCTCCCTCTCTCTTTCTCCCCTCTCTCTCCCTCGCTCTCTCAATCGCTGCCCCTCTCACTCGCTCTCATTTTCTTTATCGCTGTATCACATTTACATATTGTCACATATACAGTCACACAAATGGACACAATCTCAGAATCGAGATCCATCACTTTGAATGGAAATACAGTGTGGTGATGCAGGTGTGAGTGTGCTGCTCGTTGTGTTGTTATGGCTGCTTTGTGATTTTTACAGAGCTTTTGCACAAATTTGTCCTTCTTTAACAGAACCTGCTAGTTCCTAAATCTTAACAGAACCTGCTAGTTGCTAAATCTTGTGACCTGTGAACAAGCAAAACCAGGATGGCAAGAGTGCAATTGTGTTATCTGCTTTGGAAGATAAATGCCAACCACTATGATCACAGCTCGCAAGTGGCATTCCCAACAGTGAGCTAAGGGACAAAATCAAGTACCATATGGTGCAACACGGCACCCGATTAAAGGTTAATTTCGGAAAAACTAATTGCATTTCCCCCCCCCGCCCCAATTTGCCCGCTTCCCTATATTGGAAACCCCACGCCTTATATTTCAATTATTTTTTGTAAAATAATTTAGCAGAAATTCTTTTTTTCGAAAAAAACTCCTGGGGATGAAACAACCCGATACCCATGAATGAGGTGTTTTGTAAACTGTGCATTTTTATCACAAATAAGGCACAGTGAGGTAAAAATGACTTGCCTGGGATCTCACAATTTGTGGGCAAGCCAGGATTTGGGCGCAGGTGTCTGAAGTCAATGGCTTGAACTTTAGCAGTAAAGTACATCTCATTATGTTTTACCCAGATATACAATGCTTTCAACTGAGTCTTTTCAAAGCTAAACTAGTGCTCTGTTAAATACAGATGGCTTACAAAGCCCCAAACAACTTGGTAAATAGTTTTAAAATATAAGATGGTAAATAGTTTTAAAATATAAGAAATCTTCATGAAATTGAAGTTAGGCAAAACAAGTATTAGTCCTCCAAAAGAAGAAATTAGCACAAGAGACATTGCATAAATGCAGGAGGCATTAAAAAAATGCAGATGACCCCTCCAATTGCCCTTGTATGTCTCCGAAGAAATTATTTAATTATGCCTTTACGGCACATATACAATACAGGCATCTTTATTGGGGCACATATGTATGCTCCGCAACCCACAGGGATGAAGGTTAAGATTTTTGTTTGTTTTTGGCTGTGGTAGTCTGGGCTCTCGGGTTGTTCAGCAATCAAAGGGTTGAAGGCATACACATTGTGCCCCATAATACAATGTAAAATAGAAACCGAACAAATAGTCACAAAGAGACCTGTACAAAACAAAAACCGCTTCAGAAGATGACGAACAAATCATTGCAGGATAAGAGGTGGTCGCAATAAGCACAGGACCACAATCAAGAACTTGAGACAATTTGCTCCCCCATTGCATGCTAAGTGGCATAGACTTGATTGAAGCTCAGCCGTCTTTCTTTCATGAATGGAATATCCGGGAATTGGGATGGGACAGCTCGGGTTATGGTTTCTGACAATGGAATGGAGATCAACCTAGAGAGACAGCCAAGATGATACCACTTTCCCATCAATAATGGAATTATGATTGGAAGATTTGCGACATGGTAACTCTTTGAAAGTCAAGGCTCATATCACAGGAAAAGCACTTGCAACTCTTCTCTTGTTCCTTTGGTGAGATGATTAACGTGATTAGGGCGATGCCTCTTTTTTCATCTTCGCTTGGCCACTGACTTACTCATGTTATTAAGGTGCTACCAGGTACTGGTGCACCAAAAATGCCGGAGGTCATAAATGTCCTCTATGTGGAGGGGTCGGGGCACAGTTCCCATCACTAGCTGGGGCTCGCCCCCTTACTTACAAACCCTATTTCACGTGAGAGTTTCTGATTCATTTTCACCCAGCGTCATAGGTATGTGCCATGAACAAAATTAGACAGAGCATTGTCTGCAGAGAACTACAGGTTTATATTGATATATTTGCCTGCTTGACTCAGGTCTAGGCTTGTTGGCCGCCTTCGACACCATTGACCATTACATTTTTACATTCTTGCTGGATGGCTGGATTAAGCAGGGTAAATCCTTGTCTAAACCCAGCACACTTCCTCTAACTCCTCCCTTCTCTAATGTCTAATGTGACCACTGCCTTAACTGCTCAGCGTGAAGAATTTGAACTTCCACTTGCTTGCTAAAGACAGCTGGTGGTCAAAGAGAAGAGTGGAAGGGGAGGTATGATTCATGACCACCTAGACAGCATGTAGACACAAATGGTCTAAACAAAGAAGCAGTAATATAACAATAACAGGTTCCATGTGATTTCCCCACAGGCCATTTTTGCCAAAGCTCCGGGTTGCCGGGTCTGGCTTTGGTGCTATGAGGAGTCTGTGTTCTTTAGCCCACTTCCCCGACCATTGACTTGTGATCTGGACAGCTCTGCAAGCCCTCATTGGCCTCGTACCCCCCACACCTCCACCCTTCTCTTTTGAGGGGGACATCCTGCAACCCCCGGAATACCACAAAGACCCAATCCTTGCTCCCTGCAACTCTACCCATTGCCCCAGGTTCCTTCCACATAGTAACTGAACCTTTCCCCATCCTTAACACCCAAACCACTACTTACCATGTCTGGTTGGCCTTTCCCAGCAACCACGATGCGGTCTCAAAAATGTGCAAATACGCTCATTCCCTAACCCTGACCGGCTGCCGTTCGGGAAAGGCAGCCTGTCACGAAATGTGTTTCCATCAAAGTATCTAGCATGTGTTAAAAGAGGAAATGGCAGAGGAGTCTGCAGTCCCAAGCCTCACGCTTTTCATTAATCAGATCATTAAACATCTGCTCCTATCAGAATAAAGGTGAAAAATCAAAAAGTATTTAGATTGGTCACCATGAGGCAATAACACATCAATTGGAGCAATCCATCAAGCCATGAAACCCCATCTTACTGAATCAACCCAGAAACATTTTGCCAATACTATCCCCTTGCTTTAAAACACATTGGGCCTCATTACACGGTAGGCGGTAACCATGGCGCTATTAGCACCATGGTTGCCGCCGGTACCGTACCGAGTCCGCCATGGTGAATTGCGGAATTACCGCCACATTACAAGGTGTGTGGGGGCGGTAATTCCCCATTCACCATCGCACTTCCCCATTCCCATTTGAGCCCCCATAGGGCTCAATAGGAATGGGGAAGGTGGCACCGTAATTGCCTCCAAGGTCCCTTTGTGGGCCTGTTCCTTAACGGCTGGTAAAACCAGCCGTTGAGGTCGGGTCCCGCAAAGGGACCTCGTAGTAAGGCGGTAAGGGTTTACCGGTACCGGTAAACCCTTACCGCATTCCGTGTAATGAGGCCCATTGATTGGTGTGATCATTGTCTGAAGGCTGGACAAAGCAAATTACACCTACATCATGTTTGATTGGGAGGATCCCTGGTGCTATCACCAGTTGGTGAGGTCCTCAGTCAAGGTGGTTTATAGCTATTAGCACTCCTGGCAAGTGTACCAGGTGCTACTGAGCTGTGCACACTAAATCCCTCTACTAAAACTGCAAACAAAGATGGACGCTCAAGACATAGAAAAGAAGTCCCTTTTCTATTATTAAAATAGTGTCTGGCAGAGAGAGAGAGAGAGAGAGAGAGAGGGAGAGAGAGAGGGGGCTAGTGAGGGAGTAGATGGGGCATACCACTGGTAACTGGGGGTCTGCAATGGTAGTGGGTGGGGGTGTTCAAGGAATGGAGCAGGCGGGGCAAGTAGAATATGTTGGGCCAAAACAAGTGGAGGCCTGTAGGAGAGGAGCTGGCGGCCTGCACCTATACACAAGTCTGCACTGTACAATAAAGCCTGCATTTCGGGCCACATGAATGGATGGCAATTCTCCTGTGGGTGTTATCAAGATTAAGAGGACAGATCATACCTTCCTAAAAGGGCAAAGAATGCCTTGACAATTGGTGGTGATGTGAAATGAGGGTGCTAAGCCACACCCATAACATGTTATTGAAAAAGTGCCCAAATGACCTTTGAAATTTTGTTTTCAGACAAGGGAAATATGAATCTCTGCACCTTCAATGCCTGTATTTCTTTCTTTCTTATTTCTTATCAGATTCCTGTTAGCATTTGTACATTATTTCATATTTTTTACTTGAATGGTATCATTCACCAGTGTACTTTTCTTTTTTTCCCCCTAGTTTAATGACCTGATGATACGAACGAATATGAATAAAAACGTATAACGAAACTAACCTACACGACAATTGTCATGTAAGAATGCATGTCTGCTTCCGGGTCCCATATTAAAAGATATTGAAGCCTGGAGGACACACACATTTTAGGGTGCATATCTTTGAACACCTTTGAAAACTGAGATTTTATGTCGGTCTACTGTGAAGGATCCCAGTCTGGACTCAACCGCCTCCTTTGTTCTTACATTCACGCCTCCAATCTTTTTAGTGTCTGCTTGCTGGACCAGGAAGCATAACACAGGCCAATCATGACTTCAGATGTAAAAAATCCATCAAATAAGATAGATGGTGTAATATTTTCTGTAAAGCTGAACTTTGTCATTTGATATATTCTCAATTGGGTAGTAACTATCCTTGGCTGCACTATAATGTCATGTTTTTTTAAAGTCAGCCCTATGATGCTTATTGTGCTTGTTCTTATAAATAATTGATAAACAACATTGAATGATCATGGATAACAAACAATTGTTCTCTTAGGACAAGAGGGATTGTTCAAGACGTTTCTTATGTTTGCTGCAGAATAATCTTCAGAGGGTGTTTGCAAGGAAAGACTCCAACATTTGTGAGACATCCTCAAGATTCCTTCACATTGGAAGCAGGGGGCAATGGAAAACTGCTATCAATTTGAGGGGTTCAAGGAAATCCACAACAAACGTTGGGACAGATGGCTTTAAGAATTTGCAAGGGATATGTCAATGGCCAATACAAGGCCTGCAGCCCCCCAACTCTTTGGGATGTTATCATACCTGCATGTTGAGCTAATAAGGTGAACATATGTTTCCTGTTTTGAAGCTTTCTGCTAAATATATGAGATGTGTTTATTATGATGGATGAGTCATGGCATACTGGTTCATAACAGTAATGGCAGGCAGACAGAAAGAAGTGTCACAATATTGGATGCAGCACTGGACATTGAGGGCAAGATTCTGGCCACCATTAAAGATTATTGCCTGGAATTCCACCTTTGGGATTGGCTTTCATTGGCTAACATTGAAAAATAGTGCCAAGTACCGAATAGTTCTATGTTGGAACCCTACCTTCCTTCCCTTCTCCATTGTTTTAAAGCTTCATCCAATAGGATTCCAAGTATCTATTTAAGCAATATGCCCCGAGGGAAGCGAGGGCCTTAACGAAGGCCCCCGGGCATTACCAGAGTCGGTAATGCCCCCGCCAGGAGGGGCATATAGCTATTAGTACCCCTTCCCAAATAAACTGCGTGACCAGGGCACTAAAAGCTTTATTTTTTTCCCGAAATGCTTCAGCGTTTCAGGAAAAAAGAAAAAGGCGGCAAGGAAAATGGTCGCCATGGAAAGGGAAAACGGAGTCTGTTTTCCCTTTCCATGGCGGCCATCGGGAGCGGATGTGCTGGAAACAGAAGCGTTTCCAGCCATCCGCTCCCGAAAAAAAAGAAAATAAATGGGGTTGGGAGGGCGGAAGGAAGGGGAAAGGGATAAAAAAAAATTAAAAAACGTACCTGGGTCCCCGGCAGTGGACGATGGAAGTCTCCAGCCTTGTGGAGGCTCGGAGCGGGGATGGCCCCACTCCAAGTCTTCACACTTGGCTCCTGTATTCCTTCGTTCGTGAGAACTCAGGAGATCGACATGGTAGTGGCATTTCCAGCCCCCTCTTATCCACGGTTCCCTTCGCGCCAAAACGGAGTGGACCCAATGGAAGATCCGCTGGAGGCTTTCATCGTCCCCCACCGGGGACCAAGGCATTCATACCACACTAGACTCTCTGGCACCCAGGATGTGTATTGGGAAAAGACATCCCCGCCCACTTCCTGGAGGCACACACAAGGCATGTAGAAGCCCGCGAAAGCATCTGTGTTTCGCGGGACAGTACATGCCCAAATAAGGAAGGCCCCGGGTCGGCTCGACCTGGGGAAGGTGAAGGGGGCAAGACGGTCAGCGGACAGGACAAAGGAGCCTCGTGGTCTGGCCATTTTGGGAGCCAGGCCACCATTTTGGGCTAAGCGCGAGAAACACACTTAAAACGCCAAAAGGAGCTCAAAAACACAATAAACGATCACTGCCACCATTCCCGTCCGTGATTCACTTGCACCGATCAGTTACAATCCAAAAAGAGTATCTAGGGCCCGTAGAAGGCTAGAGACCCAAGAGAGCAGTAACTTAGCTTACAGTGCCCTCTTGTGTCATGTTGCACAAAAGCTGCAACATGATAAAGAATCTTCGGAAAACAGCGTTTCCCGGTACTGACTGTCTTAAGGGCATGTCAGTTTCCCCGTAAGAATGGAGCGAAAGCCCAGGGGAGTGCGGCAGAAGGCTGCACTTCTCTGGCAAAGTCTAGATCATAGTGAAAACAACAGCAAAAAGTTTAGGGGTTGCCACATGGAAGGAAAATTACCCACAGTTAAGAAATCTTTCCTAACAATACTTAAGTGCCAGCATCTCAGACAGACCGGAAAGGTGCAATAGATCAATGGCAAGCCCAAGTTGGCCTATTGGCATATAATGCCAAACTTTCAGATCACTCAGGACCAGCAGCAATAACTTTTGCCTCCACCTTCCATTTGCTCCTAGTTGCAGTGGTCCAGTTTGGCAATGAGAGAGGAGGTGTTGAGGGCTGCCGCCTGGATTTGACAGTGACTGCTTCATACCGTTCCATCATTTCACTGGGCAGAGGATGCCAGAGCTGTGCAGATCTAGACAATTCCCACTATGCCATGCTACACAATACCAGTCTGAAATGAACGTAGGCATGTTGGTGTCTAAATAAGGGTGTCTTCCCTCTTGCCACAACTCTATACAGCAGGGAATTTAGCTAGAAACCAGTTTCTCAGAACGTGTCACTAACTGGAAGACCATGGAAGGCAATATGAAGTGAGTAGGCCATGGCTGAGTCATGGATGGCCATGGCACTGGCTACAGAGAAGCAAACCATCACAGTGTAGCAGTATACTCCCATATGGAAAATGTGCCCAGTGCAGTGCTTTCAATATATCTCATTTAGCAAATATCCCATCTGATCTCAGCTCATAATAATGTGGTATTTTGAAAACAAATGGTATTTAAAGACCACAAGTTTTACTCGTACTGCCATACTCACAATTAGGCTCTTAGTCTGATGCCCACCCCTCTTTCATGAAACAGGGTTAGTCGAGATGTCTCTGTTCAAACCCAGTCCAACTATGGAATTCTGTAACACTGAACATGTAAGTAATTCATTCTTATCTTTCTTTTTACCTCATATAATTTACTCCAGTCAGCTCCTTCTCATTCATATAAGCACCAAGGGATTCTCAGTTAAATAAGTCCTCAACAAAAGTGCATAAGTTTAACTAGCTTACCCTGCAGCACTCTCACCACAGAGGCTAGTCCAGGCCCCTAATGAGATATCACATTGAAGGCTAGTGAGTTAATGAGGAGCAAATCGAGTGTAGTAACCCCAAGGAGTGTTAAACTGTGAACCTAAAATCCCTAGCTAAAGTTAGGGCACCTGTGCCTACTGGGCAAGGATTTCACAGTGTCCATAGATGCTGCCGTGTGACACTCGCTCATTAAATGCAGAGGAAAATTTGATACGAGTCCAGTACCTAATAACAGTCCCATCCCCTGAATGCATGAACTCTATTGGTGAGGCAGGCATAGCTTTCTGCTAGTATGCTGCATACAGGTTGCAGTAATACTATACAGAACACACCCAAAGCAGTGTATGGCAAATCAACATAGAAGACACGCATAAACTCACCACCTCAAAGAACCCCTTCTCTTTCCACACCCTTACACAATCCACGTGGGTTATGAGCAACTAGAATTTCAGGCTGTGCTATACCAGATGCATTGAAGTTCTCAGAGGACAGACAACCAATAACCGTGGCTTGCTATAGGAGTGTAAGTAATGTAACATAGCATCAAATAGTAGTCGCAAGAAGCCTCGAGCACCAGGAGGGAGTGGTGCGTTTCCAACAGTGACACAGTGTAAAGGTTATGGTAGGAGAAGCGAAAGCACCATCGCATTCGCTGTATACATTTATAATTCTTATTAGAACCCTGGGCGAGTGAATATCCCTTTCCCATTGGCCAATTTGCGGGCTATAAGAACCGGTATAGCTCCCAATTTCATTATAGCCCGCAAATTGCCCATTGCTTTCTTCTTCTTCCCCTCTAGTGGCCAAAGTGAAAATTACATTTTCCTACGAATACCGTCTTTTTAGTTTAATAGTTTGTTAGTGAAAAGAATAGCTTACTATAATAAACCATGACTTATTTTTGTATCATGCTATTTTTCATGGGGTTTTTTAAAACAAATATACCAAAAGGAATATTTAAATCCTCAAAAAACAATATAATAATTTTACAAATTATATTTTTTAATCAACTTTTTTCTGTTTGGCCCTGGATTCTAATAGCTTTGTGTAAGGTTATGTTTTATGCTTTGTTGTAAACTTAAATATTCCATAGGAAATGTTCAAGGCCCCCAAGAAAACAATATATTAATAAAAAAAATCTATATTTTAAATGAACTTTGTTCTTTTTGCCCATGGGTTCTAATAGCTTTATAGACCTCGCCCTCGGGCCGTGTCGTTGTTATTTCATTTCAGAGATAACACACATCAACGTTGTGACCAAAAGAGCATTGCTCCTTCCCGAATATAAATATATAGATAAATGTATTAATAAATACATAATCTCGTTCATGATATGCGGAGCTCAAATGCACGTGACCCCCGGCAAGTGGAATTGATGACTTACACAGCAAATTGTTGTGGAGGGAGCCTTTCATGATAGGCCGCTGCCTCATCATGGTGCCCCCGGTTGTAAACAAATAAAAATAACTGCACTTCAAGCCATGAGCTTGAAACCCTACCTCATTTTACTCAAACTGGGGGACACACACTTTGTATCATGCAATCGATTGCCTCAGTTAGTGGGTTCAGTGGTGCTCAAATGGGGAACAGGATGAACTAGGAAGCAGATGTGTCCTGTGCATATGCAGATCAGGTGCAGGTGTGGATTCTGCTTTCCTTTTCCCCCTGGCCTCTACCTACCCCAGGCTCCCTTCCCCTTAAGACTCCTTCCCCTTCTCTCTCTCTCACTACCTGGGATCCCCATAGCTGCTTCCACTGCCTTTCTACTGCTCGCCTTCCCCTCTCCTTAGCCTCCTGATTGCCCATCTAGTAGTTTCCAGCCCCCTTTATTGCAGCTTCTTCCCCTGCCTCACCCCCACTCCCAACCTCAATTCCCTTTCTCCCCCTCATTTGCCCCTCAGAGATTCCATGCACATGCATTTAGATCACTTACTCCTCTCACACATTCTGCTCTCCAGCAAACAAAAGCTTGGCCTTATGCTGGATTATTTGCTTCCTCAGCGATAGAAGTCAACTCATCACTATCCCAACTTCATTGCCCTGCCCTTACGTGCACCCTTAGAGATAATGTTCTATTCAGACACTTACAACCGCCAACTCCTTGTAAGAGTGGCCAGAAAACCTGACCTCACTGCCAGCACCAAGAATCTTTGCATGCAGGCTCAGATTGGCCTATGTGGCAATAGGCCCATGGCCGAACCAAAAACACAAAATGCTGGTGTAGGCCAGTTGTTTTGGTCAAAGCGGGCCACTTTTTTGGCCAATTTGGTCCAGTTTGATGAGTTCATTCACTCTGCGGTTAGTAGTTTTGACCAGTGTTGCTGAAAAAATATTGTTTTAAATGCACAATTTGCATCACACTTTATCAAAAAGCTCCCCCTTGGTTACTATTCAAACAGTGTCACAAAAGGAATGAATTGCCATTTGGAACTGTGGGCCACTTTTTCATTGGTGGCCGAGGCCATTTAATGGCCCTGTCCGACCCTGTTTGCATTCCAATTGATGGACATCAGCTGCAGAACGGACTAAGTCAGCTCAGACAAAGTGGAGTTACTTTCAATCACCGAAATTGTCCTCCACGAATCAGGCTAACACTCTGCCCGTGTCATAAATCATTTGTAATACAAAATGTGGGCCTCCATGTTGGTGTAAATCTTTCATGTCTGCGGTGAACATTTTTCCATTGTTAAAGCTTCTTCTAGCTCCACCCCTTCACAAGTTCCGACGGACACACGTCGCCTCCCTACTGGACAATGGTAACAAAGCTTCAGTGAGCCGCATCGGTTTTCTCATCTGCGGGCTCTTGAGTGCCCAGAACACTGCAGCTCATCTCTTACTTCATCTCAAATGAAGGGGATTATAAATAATTTCTGTATTCTGTCTTTTTCGAATTTGGGTTTTTTAAATGTTTTTTTAAACTGTCTCTTTCCCTTTATGTGGGGGTTCTCTACAACTTTCCGCTTGGCCTTTAACCCCTATCCCTTGGGATTAGCTCTTACTCCTCCCTCAAGTATGTTTCGTAATCAAATCATTTTCGCTCTTTTACATCATTTTTTGTGATCATCGTCCCTGTTAGTCCTCTTGGGACTCAGCAACCAGGTACCACCACCCAGAACCCTAGGTTGTCAGTTGAAGGCTGGCATCGGACACGCATTGAGCAGATGGATCCCCGAAGACTACTTAATGCTTCCCCTACTCTTTCTCTTTGAAGTTGCCCCTCTCAATTTAGGGCGGAAATACAGAGCTCATCCTATAGGCTATGGTCCAGGTTTGCATTTGGCCATTGTCCTGGCCGTTTTCTCAACAGTCTCTGATTGAACTACAGGGCTCTTTTCATAGTCTCCCATTCCTGATTTGTCTTCTCAGCCTTACTCCACCATCTTAGAAGAACTCTTCTAGCCCAAGTCTTGAAGGATTCTCCGCCATCCTTTTTCACAGATCTTGCTTCCCTTGCTCCCTTCCACAGCATGGCTCCTCCCTTCTCCTGATGCCTTTCCTCCTCCTCCTCCTCCTCCTCCTCTTCCTCCTCCTCTTTTCCTTGTCTCTATGCCGCCAGTCCACCTTTTCCCTCTCTTCTCATACTGCTTTGATTTTGTTCTGCCTCCTTTCCTATTGTTGGTAGTCCTCCTCATCCTCTTTTCCCTAATAAGAGGCTTCCCCTTGGCATCCACTCCGACCTCTACCACTAGGGGGCTCTTCTTCCACTTTGATTTCTTCCTTCCTGTGTTTCTGTTCCACCTCCTCACCTTCTTCTATCTGTAAACATATCTTTTTACCCTCCTTTATCTACTCCCTTCCTCAGTGCCTCTCCCATTTTATGTCTTAAATGTTTCTCCTCTGCCTCCTTTCTTAGATGTCTCTCCTCCACTTCTTTCTACCACCCTTTCTTGGCTGTCTCTCCTCCACCAGCGTCCTTCTTTTATTTGTCTCCTTCATCTCCCTTCTTTGATGTTCATCCTCTACCTCCTCTGTTCTCTTTTTCTACATATTTCTACTTCCCCTCCCTGTGTCTCTCTCTCTTTCTCTCGCTCCACTCCAAACTCTCCCCACTCTCTCCTCACCTCTCTCTGTGTGCTTCACCAAATTCCTAACTTCCACATTCCCTTTCTGGTTGTCCTCCCTTTTATACCCGGTCTGTATTAGGGTTGTGAACGGGAAATTGGCAGCAGTTGTTTTAGACTAGGGTACAGGCTCCCTGATTGGTGTGAAGGGGGGCATACTACTTGTTTTCATGTGCATTTACTTTTTTGGTGGGTTGTGCTGTGACTTCACGCACTGAAGAGATAAGAAGGTGCTCCGCCATCTTGGACTCAGTCAAGTCTCTAATCCAGTCCACCTGACTCCATGGCCTTCCCGCCAAATCCTGCCTCTGTCTGTGTTTTTCTCTACTTCGCCAGAGCAACTGCGAGCCTGCCAATGTGCATGTGGGAGTGGCTTGCAATGTTCGACGGACCTCCCACTCATGAATGGGCATCCGGTTTGTTTAATGTATCTAGAAAATTTGCCATGTTGCCAGTTTAATGAGGGGCTCACAAGCAGCCTTTTCTGTGTTGCACTGTATTTCCTTTTGCATCTGCCTGGTACAATGTGGGGAATATTGGGAGGGTCATTGCGTGTGATGAGGGCCGTAATTCCTGAGGCTAGGGATGGGATGGAGGTCCTGGGAGATCATCTGTGCACACCGTACCACGCAGCATGACGGGCCTCATGGTGGTCTCTGGGCAAAGGGTCGCCCAGTCCCCATCCTCTAGCCAAATAATAGTGACTTTTTCACAGCAGCCTGATCACAAACATCTCTGACCACTAGACCTTCTGAAAATAAATACTGTGAGCCTGATTTTACAACACTTCTTACCAGCTGGATTGCCATTCCCACACTTCTTACCAGCTGGTTTGCCATTCCCACACTTCTTACCTCCTACACTTCTTACCAGCTGGTTTGCCATTCCCACACTTCTTACCAGCTGGTTTGCCATTGCCAAACATGTTACCAGCTGCTTTGCCATTCCCTTCTTGGCCTTAGCAGGGAGAGAGCACCAATGTGTGAACATTGCACTCTAAAAGTGATAATAATAGCAATAACATTCCATGGAGAAAGGACCGGCGATTTGTGCTTTGATGAGCATGAGTTGACCTTGTGGGGATTAGCCGGCTGATCATGAAAAGGAGCACAGGGAAGGGAGCCATGCATGGGTGCAGAGCAGTTTCAGGGAAATTCGGATGGACAAGGTACTCTGTTCCAATGAAACGTACAGTGCAGGCTCCTTTCATGCAAATAAATATTATATATTACCGTAAGTTATTGATGTTTCCCAGACCGCTCTCCAAAGATTAGAAGAGTGATTGCAGAGGAAATGTATTTTAGCAGTAGCATCTCGAACGCGAGGTGCTGTATGTAGAACAGTAAGGCCTGTGGGATTGGAAAACAGAAATCTCCACACTTTGCTTTTGTGTTTTTTCTTTCTATATAATAAAGTTGCACTTTGCTGCAGAGGTAGTAAGCGGGTCTCACTTTCGAAGTCCCCTGAGTGTTAAAATCTGATGTATAAGTCTTAACGCCTTTATTCACGCTCTGGGTATTTTCTTGTTTTTTACAGGCGGAATGGTGGCACAGAACAAACTAACCCCATATGCCAGTCTTTTACAATTCGCCTTCAAAAACCATGCATGCATCTAGGTGGCGTAGAAAATGAATGGATCTCTGTTAGACAGAATTGCATGCAGTACCCTCTGGGACCACCACATACAATTAGGATTACAGGTGTAAGCCAAACCAACCTTTGGTATAAGTCTGTACCACACAGTTTTTGGTAGCAAGCCGAGTAGCCAGGCTGTTTATAGTGATATATTTTTTTTCAAATGTCTATTTTTGTTTGTTTTTTGTTCGAAATGGGGGGGTTCCCCCCTAAACCCCCTTTTTTGTATTTTTTTACCCCTTTTTTTTACTTGCGGAACCCAAAATACATTTTTTATTTTAAATTAAAAAATAAAACATTTTTTTTTCGACATTATGATGTTCGACATAATGTTTTCGACTTTTTCACTGCACACCCAGCCAGGCTTACCTCAAGAGTGAATGTGAGCAGTACAAGTAGTTACACAGAGGACTTTCAATCACAGTGGTTCAAGTAGTAAACACTTCTACTCAAGGTTTCTTGGTAAAAAACATATTAATTTATAATACAATCATTTAGAAAACATTCACTAGAAGGAGGCAACTTAATATTATACACAAACACACTTCAGAACTGAACCAATAAGTTTCTGAAAAAGTTAGGCTCACCTGAAGTATGAGCAAAATGGCACTTCAGTTACTTTCAACGGTAGTAAAAGGCACAAGTTAAGTAGAATAGATCATAAATACTTTCTTAGGCAGTGCAAATAGTTTCAGTTCACAAGAGGACTCAATTCAGTTCAATAGGCCTAGGCCAAAGTCAATGGACTAGTGTCTTGGATAGGAAAGAGCAGTTCTTGTAGAAAACGGTAAATTCTTAGCAAAAGTACTCAGAAGTAGTTTAGTTGAAAAAGAATCATATGTTGGGTCACAAGCTAATTAGACCTGCAAGTTGGGAAAGTTTCACAAACCTTCACCGCAAGAGTGGCGTTCTCTCAATCAGGTTGGCACAGTATCTTAATATGAAGAACAAAATTCAGCTGAAGACGTTAGTTCCTAGCAGGTCCTGCAGATCTCACTGTTCCTGATTCTCAGTCATGGGGACAAGACGAAGGACATTGGGGGACTCCTGCACTGCACAGTATTGTCGGAAAACGCTGACAAGATGGAGTCACTTCAGTTCCAGTAGCTGTAATTCAAGCACACAAGCTGGTGTCCCTCTCCCTGGTTAATCCTAACCAGCCTTGAGAATGGTATCCAGATGGCTTATGAGTTGATTGGTCCCACCAACTCAAAGGAACAAATCGTCCTTGAAGGGGCTTCTCTGTCGAGATGAACTTGGCAATTCGGACCTGCAGCAGGGTTTCACCGGGCAAACTAACGGTTCAGGAGTTGCCGCAGCCGTCCTCTTCCAGCTCCTCTTTGGTTCTTTCGTTCCAGTGGTCGACTCTGCTTTCCAGTCCAAGAGACTCACCTTTTAAACAGTTCTCTCCCTTTCATTCCTGCCTAGCTGTCACTCACCCAGCAGGGTAGCTGTCCTTGCCAGACAGTCAGCCAGCCAATCACGTCAGAGTGCATTTGGTTCTTGTAGGAGACTAGGCACAGGGAGTTTCAGGCACCTCCCTCACTTCCTGCCCACCCCAGACACTCAGACGCCAGAGGCAGTCTTCAGTCCTGAAGCCCGGCAAAGGCACACAAACAAGGGGACCAATATTTGAGAATTCTCCCTAACAATTTCTTTTGAAACTACCTGTTTCTTTGCACATGCTAGAAACATGCAGATGCCATAGGAATCTATGTTAAATGCTGTCTGAAATGCATAAATAGTAAGCAGTATTCACACTTTTTACAAAAAGAATTGTAAAAATGGTATAAATGCGGTTTTGCCTGTTTTTACACTTTTCTTTTAAAATACATCTTGCAGATGGTGAATATTGCATGAAGGGGTCCCTTTTTTGCTCGGAATGCAAATATAGCTGGCCCCCTCCCCTACATCCAATTTGATATTTTTTTTTGAATTAGCCCCAAAGTGATTTGCAGAATCACAGTGCAGACGTTGGATTTAGCACCTGGCACAGGGGAAGCAACCAATGAGGTTGCTCGGAACGCATGCTGAAACAGCCAATCTAAGAACGAGTTCCGAGCTGCCTGATGGCTGCTTCCCCAGTCCACCATCTTCCTCTGAATGTCCTTTCCTTTATTTTTCAATTCCCCCTGAACCCCACTTACCTGATCCGCCGACCCCACTGCTGCTTCAGGTCCTGCTCTGTTGTGGCTGCAATGGCGCCGCTTGGGCCTTGACCTCGGGCCTGGGCCGATAACACCTAATCCGGCCCACTGGAAAGGGTGTTAAGGCTTAATTATACCCCCCCCCGAGTGAAGGTCAACCAGTTAGCTACTAGACCAGCTATATGTTATGTTACTGTTCTTAGAAAGCATGACTATCACCATTGAGGGGCCCCCTGGTCCTGAAGAGGAGATGATTAAATCTGAGAGGTCCAGGTTAGTGATTTAGTAAGAGGGGAGGAGTGGTTAACTTGCAAAGGCACATGCATTTGAAACTTTCATTTCCCATGATATGCCGGGCGTTACAATGAAAATGTGGACCATTCTCACACAGAGCCCAGTCGAACATGCAGAAGAACCAAAAACGTTCTCTGTCATTTACTGTTAGCCAGAAAGGAGATTATAGTGTGATAGAGCGACAAGCCTATTCAAAGTGTTAATTAGCAATGTTGCAGCATAAAAACATCAAACCTTTGCAACTCGAAAAGAACGATTCTGCAATTGAAATAGACAAGAATACGGTCTTGCAAACTTTTACAAAGGGGTGTAAAAGAGTCACTATTAGCGTATCTGTAAGATTTAATAAGTGTGAGAATGTCCATGTGGTTCTCATTAAATCATTAATCACCCGCAGTGATGCAAACTCTGCAAGAGTCGTGCTTATTCAAGCGGTGAGTTGGTGTCAAGTTAGTTCGAAGTAGAGATCCATGTGGTCAGAAGGTGACGTTTGAGAGATGAAATTCAGGGTGCCCACCAGGGTTGGTTCGTCACGCTTGGGTCGAGGCGAGGATGCTTGTGGTCTAATGTGTTGGTCGAGAGATGATGATTCGAAGTTGTTCGCAGGGCGAGCTGGTGGTACGAGCCAGGCAGGTGAGGGGCTTTTCTTGGTAGCATGCTGCGTCAAGCTGGTTCGATGAATGAAGCAACAGTTGTTCAAAGAAGTTAAAATAAATGCCAAAAGTAGCACCGCAGATTCTGGTGGTTCAAAGGCATTTGAAGACTGGCAAATCTAGTTCAACGACGTTTTGGCGCTGCAGAATTCAGAAATCCAACTGCTTTTCTTTTTCTGGTGCTCTGATGCCAGTCCAGAGACTCAGGGACAAGATCAGCCCTTGCTCTCTTCACTCCCACACCGGGGAGGCCAGATACCTCCTTCAGAAATCCTTTGTCTCTATTGAGGAACCTGGGTACCCGTGCACCTGACAGAGAGTATAGGTCTTTGTCCCACAGCAGCACCCCAACGTGCCCTTTGGATAGGTAGGGAGCGGAGCCTGTCTCTGCCTTGGAACACCTGCCTACACCTCATAACCAGAGGAATTTGGAAAGGACTGCTCACCCAACCGGGTGCAAATTAATTCTCCTATTATTCTTGTGGAGGAGAAAATTAATAATAGAAGGAGTGTGTGACCCATTACATAAGGAAAAAAGGCCACAGGGGATTGGGTAAAAACAATCATGCTTTAAGGGGTAAAATCCCTATTAAGGTAACAAGTGACTTTTGCCTTCTTGCATCATACCCAAAGTGCTTTGCTGTGCTGGAAGTTGAGGAGACTGAAGTAAAGAGAAACACAGAGCAAACCAATATGTGGAAACCCTTCCTCTCTTCCATTCTGCTCTGACTTTTGTGATGATTCCTACAGATCCCTCACTAAACCCCTGCCTAAAATCTCCTCCCAGGGGCCAGGGAAAGGCAGACACTTCCTGATCCTGACGTTGTGGTTGGTGTACTGTGGGAGGATCACTTGGGAGGAGACTAGGCCCAAGGTGGTGAGGAGATCTCGTGGGATGAGACACTGTATTTGTCCTTTAAAAGGGAGAACCTTTTTCAGTTTCCAAAGCAGGTAATGGTTTATTGGGATCTGCGTGATATTTCCGTTGTGGAAAAGTCAGCGACAGAAAAGTTTGCATGAGAAATGTGTGAACCACAAAAGGTTTGTACATTTCCCATGCAAACACGCATTTAAAACCCCTATAAACCCACACCCCCACCATCACCCACAACACACCTATGACACACCCCCCACCCACACCCTTAACACACCCCCACCCACACCATTAACAGACCCCCACCCACACCCCCAACATAACCAAACCCTACTTACCTTTCCTTCACGCTATGTTCCTGCAGCGCCAGTTCCCTTTCATTTCTGTGATCGGGAACCGGCGCTGCAGGGTCCTTTTCTTTTATCTATTTTATTTTTTCAGAAGCTGCAGGGGTTTCCTCCCCAACCCCCGCGCTCTCTATACTGTAAAGTATAGTGAGCGGGTTGTTGCGGGAACACCCCCGCAGCCCCCGGCTTTTTTTTTTCTTCATTTGGCAGGGGGCTGGGGGTTGTCCCCCTCAACACCCCGCTCACTGTAGTGAGCGGGGTGTTGTGAGGGACAACCCCCCATTCCCAAGTCTGACCCCACCGAAACACCTAAACACACACCACAAAAAGTTCAGACTTTTGGTAGTCCGAACATTTCGTGGTTTTTGTTTTAGGTGCTTTAGTGAGGTTGGACTTTTAAAATCGGTCAAATCGTACAATACCAGCTTATTGTCATTGTAATGTGTCTGTACCACATATAAGATTTGTGGCTCTGGTCGCAAATGCCATAAAACCTGAACAAGCCTTAACAACATAAAGACCATTCAAAGTACTCCTAACTCCCAAAAGTATAATGGAAAGGAATTCTTAAATATTACCTTAAATAAACTGGGGCGAGCAAGAGGGTTGAAGAGTCATGCTGTAGTAGTAGTCAACCAATTAAGCCTGATGACCCACACCTGAAGGAAGCTGAGAGGCTTAAAAAGGCCCCCTCAGTTGCAGGCAATTAGAAGGAGCTGGAACTGTGGCTGGAGTGTATGTAGCATCAGCAGAAGGAAGAAGGCACAGTGTTGGTGGTGTTTTTGGTCGTCAGTAGATTTGAGACTTCTCTAGCACAAATGCTTTTGTTGAACATTGTAGCTGAGTTTACCTTGAATCCTGGGTAAGGGGAGTTCAGTCAGGTTACTAAGAGACTATCAAGAAACTGTGAATATCATTGTTGATTTTATTTGAATTGCCACATATGTTTCTTTGTATATTTGATGTTTAAGTGTGAGGGCCAGACATCCTGTGTTAGAGTGTTTCCTTTGGGTTTTGATAGGCAATGAAATCCTCGTCAGAGTAGGGATAGTGAGGTGTTTAACAACATTTATACATTAATAAAATGGTACATTTTGAACAATCATCCAAAAGTTGTCCACCTCACATTGCTGACCCCTCACATTGTCTAATCCCACTACTTTCCCAAGGCTGCAACATAAAAGACCCTTTTATACTCAACACCCTGGTGTGAGACTGTTGATAGGAAGGGGACCAACCCATGTGGGTCTCCACATGTAAATATGCTGTATATCGTTCTTGTACATTGATTGTTATTGTGAGTCACCTCAGGGGGCTTGAGTGTTCTAAGAATGCTTGGTGCCTAACTACGGTCTCCAGGTACATTTGTTGTGATTCAGATGAGAGAATATTGGGGGAGATGGAGGTGAGTCAGTTGGTACCTGGCTTCCAGGCTGGGGGTTGTCTTATCCTGTTACTTGAAATAAATCCCCTTTAAGGTTCATCCTTGACGTGTTGCATTGATGGGCCATCTACAACACATTGGTGACGAGGATGGCCCAAACAGACAACATTGGCACTACGAGTTGGCATTGGCACTACGAGTAATGTTAGAGCGCCCATGGTATCGGAGCACCTCAGAGGAGGAAGCCCGGGCGGAGTGCGCAATCTTGATTGTGACAGCCGCCGCAACACCTTTGCAGCCGCTGCTGCAAGTGTCAGTCCCTTGAAAGGATCGGCCAGCCCTGCGCGTCACATACCTGAGCAACGGCATAAATGAGAGTGATGAAGCAGCATTTGTTGCTGGCCACACGGCAGGGACACTGATTTCAGCACACCCAATCGGAGACGAGACGTCCAAGGGTAAAGGTGCGTAACATGATTGGAGGGGGCGTGGCCTGCAGGAAGCGCTTGAGCAAGTCACGTGCCCAGGACGAACTAGGAAACGCCTGAACGACACGGAGAGAACAGGTTTTTGTGTACTCCAGGAGGAGCATTGGAAGGTCTGCTGGGCCGTCGGAACATGTTTGTTTTCAACGTTGAGTGGTACTTGCATCTGTACTGAATGAATCCTGTTTATGACTTATAACCTACTGAGCAACTGTATTTGGGCAGAGACATGCGCAGGAGCCAGCCTGGTGGTTACTGAACAGAGCACAATAGGGTGCTAATTAGATAACAGCAGGATGGAGCACACAAGAGTGCTTGCTGCCCAAGTGCCATTTTTCTGGATCCTTGCAGGTGGGTGACAATAGTTGCCAAGCTCATCCAGGTGGAAGTCAATACTGTTTTCAGTTCAACAGCTGTTTATCAGCATATTTTGAGGATCATGGCCAATATTCCCGCCCCAGTATTCTTTCTGACCAGTCCAGGGGAGCCTAGGCTCAAACGGCCTGACTGGAAAGAGGGTTTCACTAAGTATGCACTAGCAGCCTTTGGGGCAAACTACTCTAATGAGAGAAAGGAAGCTCTTCTCTTCCATTGTTTGGGTCCTGCCAGCCAAGACCTTCTAAGGAAACTGCCAGAACCTTCTGATATAGGTGATGTTGGCCCCTATGAAAAAACCCTCGCTAAACTGGACAAGCATTTCAGAATAGAGGAGAACATCATTTGGGACTGTTACAAATTTGCTACCAGAGAGCAGAAACAGGTTGAGAGTATTGAGGATTTTGTGACAGCACCCAGAGGCTTGGCAGTGAAGTGTAGATCCACTCACTGCCATGATGAACATTTGAGGGATCAACTTATGATTAAGTGTGTTAATGACAATATCAGAAAAGAACTGTGGAAAGAAAGGAATCCCACTCTTGAAAAGGCCATTGAAATTGCAAAGATGGTAGAACACACAGAGAAATGTATCAGTACTCTTCAATCTGACAAAGGTGGTGATCAAATGAGAGACAAATCCAAACTTGAGCAGGGTTCAGTAAACAAGATTTATAAGTCATCACCAAGACCTTCTTCCAATGACTTGCCCAAGAGAGTTGAGAGAGGCGGAGTGTGGCAGGAGTGTGTTACCTGTGAGGAGCTGCTGCTGAATACAGCGTTTATTGTGAAGGCGGAGCAAAGACATCAAAATATCCTGCCTGATGCGGAGAGTGTGGCAGGAGTGTGTTACCTGTGAAGAGCTGCTGCTGAATACAGTGTTTCTTTCAGCTCTATTGTGGAGGCGGAGCAAAGACATAAAAATATCCTGCCTGACGCGGAGCATCGCAGAGTGTGGCAGGTGTGTGTTACCTGTGTTCCCTGAGAGCCATGAACAGTGGGAGCATGTCCGTAAGAACGGGTATCCCGCTGACTCGAGCACAGGTTAGACGGGACACGAGTGTTGTGCGTATTCATCGAAGTGCCAGCAGGGAAAAAGTCCTGCGTGTGAAGAGCTCTGTAACATCCTCTCGGACGGACTCTTGGCGTGGTCTACTGGAATCACCAGACGTAAGTGAACAAAGAGGGAGCCGGAGAAGGGGTGGGGTTGGAGGGGAGGGCAGCATGTCCGAGTGTGAACTGCACATTGTAAATGTCCGTTAGAATAATCCCCCTCCATCCTCCCAGCCTTTAGAATCCAAGAATAACGACGTGACCTTTCTCTCCCGCACATGAACATGACATTACCCCCGCAAAGAAAAACACAAAACTTTGCAGCGAATGCTCCATCTGCATCTTTTCCAAAGGCTATAACAGCGTCCCTAGGCAAGACGCCAGCAAAGATGGACTCGATGGGAGGAGAGTCCGGAGAGGCTGGTGAGGTGGGAGGAGAAACTTCTATTAGCCTGCAAAAATCGTTAGTTGAAACGGTATATTAGTGCTGACTGAGCCCTCTAAAACTGACGTACTAGCAAAGGGAGTGCAGGGGGTAGATGAAGTAGAACGCCCAAAATTTCAACATAAGACAATTTTAAACGACCCATACTTCCAAGCATCACAGAGTACCTTGGACACATACTCCCTGAAAATATTAGCATGGAAGGCTGTGGAAAGGACCGGCAAAATTGCTGCAAGTAATGCTAAGTTGACAGCACAAAACAATAAACAAATTAAGGAGGCAAGACAAACCCCTAAAGAGTCTGTCAGAAGCCAGCTGAACGATGCAAATCACCAGCTGGGCGCTGAGATAAGCAAGAACAGTCCAACCCCTTGTCCCGGCTCCGAAAAAGATATGGGCATTCTTGAACAGAAGAATCTAAACAGACCAAAAGATATAACAATAAAACCATCCACAGTTCTGTGTACAGTGAAAAAAACATGTCAGTCCATCTGGTCGAACTTGCAAGGAGCATGTACACAGGAGGATGTCACCTTTGCTTGGGGTGGGGTGGCCGGAGGTGGCAACCGGAAATATCCTCACTCAGAATGTCCTGAAGGACAAAGGCGAAGACGTAGTTTGGGAGCCAGTGATAGCCGTCAATCTGCAGCCTGAGAACTCAGGGATTATCTCCAAACAAATTCGTCACAATTCGATCACGATAGCCGATCAAGTGATTAGAGACCTCGCACAACTGAATGCGAAGATTGCGCTGTCCACGTCGCTCAGTAATTCAATTCAAAATCACCCTCCCGTGGCTGACGAAGAAAAGACGCGAGATGTCAAACGGTGGGCCGCAAATGTAGGCCCTGCTATCAAGAGCTTGCTAATTATTGGGTCGAATGAGGGGGGAGATCGACCCTATTTAAAAAGGACAAGAACTGGAGCAAGCTCTGAGAGCGAGTTTTGCTATTCTCAGAAGTGCTTTAAAAGATCAGGACTGGAGGAAAAAACAGATCAAAAGGACATTAACAAAAACAAGGTTGGAGCCACAGGATCACTGCAACGTGCAACGGAATCCTCAGCATCATCCACAGAGTCGGAGTCCGAAAGCTCAAGTAGTTCTAAATGGAAAGACAAGATATCAAATCTCCCATCAAGGAATGAACGCAACGGAATGCTGCAATTTGCAGCAATAATTGAAAAAGTGGTAAATGAATTACGGCCAAATCTAATGTCGGCAACTACAATTGCAGTGGCACCCCTTACAAAACTGTTTGAACAGTTGAACCAATCCTACAGGGACCAAAACACTTTGATAGCCCTACTAAATTCAAAAATGATAAAACTTGAATGCGACTTGATAGAAATGACTTCTCAAAATAACATGATGCAAAGAGGGAATGATCTTTCGCTATTTGTGCTGAAAGAGGCTCTCAAAAACAATGCAGAAGACAAACGTCTACTAGCAGAAGTAACAAGACAGGCTCTAACAATCCTTAATAAGGAGCAAGAAGGAAGATCAGCCCTCAGCTGCAAACAAGGTGCTGGAGGGCAAGGACACTTAACTTAACAGCCAACACCGACTGACTTAACTAGTCGGTCACAGACCGACATCTTGTCTGAACGATTTCAAGGCCAGGACTCCCTAAACATATAAATGGGTGAAACAAGAGTTCAAAGTGTGATGGTCCCTGCTCCAGGTTTTGGGCAGGACAACACAAACACGCAAAATTTTAAGGAGGGACCACAGGGCTGCCCACAAAGTCCCATACTTGGATACAACGCTGTAGAGCCGGCATCGGAAGTGAGTGTCAATTCTATTCCATCGCGAAGCCATCTACCTCAGGAGGCATGGAGGCAATGATGACTCTTCAGAGAGAACCCAAAACCCCCACAACTCAAAGGCTGCCCAATAATCAATCGACGTCATCTGATGAGGAGGGAAAAAATGCAGGAAAAGTGCTCCCCAAGACTCCACCACAAAAGAATAATCATAAAGAAGCCGAATGGTATGATATAAAACCACAGACCTCAAGCAAAATGTTTAAAAAAAACAAGGAGAATGGAGCTGGCTCGAAACATGGAAAATGTAAAAGAAAACAAAAAACTTGCCTGCTCCGAAGAACAGAAACGCTAGAAATGCTTCCAACTTATTCAGAAACATTAAGTCTCTAAATGTTACAATCAATAACTCGGAAGGGAGTAAAGAACTGACCGCAAGAAATCAAGAAGATGGACAAATGAACAATATTTCACCAAGTAAGATCGAGCTCTTGGATAGGGTGGGAACAAAAATCGCTACCATTTAGATTAGTGATGATAAGTGCTGTAATGAAGATCTGATGAACATGTCGACATACACCACCACGGATGACGAATGTGAAGAACCTAAAAAAAGCGAGGATGTACTGAACCAACATGATTCGGAGAAAGAGCCATCAAAAGAGAGGAGGTGTACCCCAACAGGAAATCCTCTGGCCGCCATAACCAAATACAAGTGATAAGAATGATAGTATCACCAGAAAAATCCAGTGGGGACCAAACAAGAGAAACCTCAGACAATAAACAAGAAGCAAAATCCTTTTACACGATGGAAGAGAAACTAAAGCAAAGCCTTCAGAACAATCACTTGGAGACGCTTGAGAACTCCAAAAATACATCAGAGTGTACAAAACTGATGGTCTCCAAGAACAAAAATGGAGATGGCATTCGAGAACGAACGTCTGACCCTCTAGCACTATCCTCAAAAACTATAGTGCAACAACAGACAAGCTATGGCAGAAACCAGCAAGGTAATCAAGACGCAGACCTGCTGAGACCAAAGTGTGCGGGCCCAAACTATAGAGTCCTGGTGGAACGAATTGAGCCAAAAAATTGTCACCCCCCAATAAATAGAAATCTGGTGTTGCAGCTTTTCTACTTTATTACGTCCCTAAGGGCTTTGAAAAGTGCCGAGATTCAATGGGTAGAAATATTGGATGATTCCAGTCGAGCTAGAACCTTGCTGCACATTGACTCACTAAAATTAGCTCAGTTAGTGATGATGTGTGAAAGACAGCTTCTTGATGCTGGCGTCCAGATCTATGAAGTTGACAATGCCTTGACAAACATTGCTGTAACAATGATCACACCCCAGGCTACAAAACAAAAGGTAAAGTGCGTCATTTTGAATCAAAATAACACTCACATTACCAAGGTCGAGAGGAACAAGCCACAGATGGATGTGGCCAGCTTGCTTGAAGCCCAGAAAATGAAAAAAATAAAAATCACAGTCGCAAATCCAAAGGCGAATAATATTGAAAGCAGAGCGATAGCAACCCTGAAGCCAAGAAATGTGGAAGAGAAGAACTGGTCCTGGTTAGTGAAGTCTCTAAATGAATCATCCGAAAGCTAACGCCATGAAGAGATCAATCAATTTGTGTTGGCAACTTGGAACACAAGAGGATTTGCGCATTTAATAGATCGTCTGGCAGTTGAGCTAAGGACATGTGATATAATATGTCTCCAAGAGACTTGGTTGACCAAATGCCCACGTATAGAGGGATTTGAGGTAGTCCTCAATCCTGCAGTACAACAAAAGAAGGGAAGACCAATGTCAGGACAACTTATCTTAGTAAAAGCGGGTTCAGTATAAAAATAGAGCGGGACCTTTCACCCTACATCCAATATGCAAAATTAGAGGCAATCACCAGGGCGAAACATCACCAATATTTATTGGAACCACCAAGTCTCTGACCAAGAAAAGTTTATGGAAGAACTACTAGATCTCACCGACAGTGAGCTGGTTGAAAATTCTGATCCACATATTGTAGTGTGTGGGGATCTGAATATGAAACTAATAGAAATACAATCGCACAAAAGAAGAGAAAAGTCAAATGTTACACAGCAAGGGTCAAAACTGAAAAAAACTTGGTTAGAAGAAATGAACGTTCGAACCATGAATATGATGAATGGTAATATCAGTGGCGATATCCCCCCAGGGAAACCTTGGAGAGAGGTAACCAAAAGTCAATATTGGACTTTTTTATCTCTGAATCAATGGCACTTGAGATCACGACTTTAAAGGTCATTAAGACACCGCAAAGTGACCATAACCTGGTAACGATGGTATGGAAACAATCAAACCTTACACAAAAAGAACAATGGAAACAGGAGCTAGGTCTGGAATCGGAACGGATTACCGGAAACCAGAATGAGCAAATAAGGATGTTAAAGAATAAATACAAAAATTGGCTAAAAGCACACAGAGTCACTCTAGAACAAAATGATGCTGAAGCTATTCTTAGCGCCTTATCACAAAGAAACCCTAGAGGTTTCTGGTTGTTAATAAATGAAATTGAAAACCCCCAGAAGGCTCTGATGAGGAATATGGTCAACGAAAGCCAATGGATATCTCACTACAGCAAATTGTTCATTAAAAAAATGGTGACAGAGTGCCCGCAGTTAACAACAAAACAATTGTGGGAATTAACAATAGAATGCGCCGACATTAGGAAATGCATTCAAAAGATCAGCTCTTCCCGAGCCGCTGGGCCTGATGGCCTATCCAATCAAATGTTGAAAAACAACCCAGAAGAATGGTCTATGTTTTGCAATGTCCTATTCCAAAACATAATACAGGAAGCAAGAATACCCACTAGTTGGAAAGGAGGAATAATAGTACCAATCTTTAAAAAGGGATGTCGAACAACCTATCGGCCGATAGCCCTTTTAGACGTGGTGGGAAAATATTTTGCAAGCCTGTTATTAGCGCAACTAGCGCACTGGATAAGAACAAAAAAGTATTGGATGTGCAACAAACAGGCTTTGTTAAAGGAGTAGGATGTAGCCTGAACCTCCTTATACTAAACCTTTTAAAAATGGAGGCTATCCGTGCTGGCCGCAAAGTCTACCTGGCATTCATTGACCTAGACCCTGACTTTGATGGCGTGGACTGAGAAATTCTATGGTCTAAACTAATAAACCGAGGATGTCCACACAGTCTAATACTGGCCATAAAAGAACTGTATTCAGGCACATCCGTCAAGATCCGCCTTGATAATGAAGGGCATCTCTCCAAGGCAATATTAACAGTGCGTGGAGTAAAACAAGGGTGCCCATTGGGAGCAACGGTGTTTAACTTCTACATTTCAGAAGTCGGAGATGCCCTGGACAGAGTAAAATCTTTCCCACCAAAGCTGAATGGAACTCAAATTAGTTGGATCCTGTATGCGGATGATATAGTCATACTAGACTTGACCCCGATAGGATTACATTGAAAACTAAATGCATTGAAGACCTACATCGAAGATAATGGGCTAGTAATAAATACAGTAAAATCTGATATCTTGGTGCTAGAAAATTTAAAAGGAAGGACTGCCAAAAAGAAAAAACATTGATGGACACTAGGAGCTGATCGGCTGAAGCAAGTAGACTGTTGCCGGTACTTGGGAACATATATCAACTCAAGTATAAGTGACAAACCTATGGTAAAAAAAAAACGATAAGTAAATGTAATCAACTGATAGCCCAAGCCTCCACGATACAAAGAAGATACAGCAAATTCTCGTGCAGGCCTGTCATAAATGTTTATAAGAGTAAAGTGGTACCAGCATTAATCTTCGGTGCGGAAAGTATGTTCGGCTACTCAAATCGGATCTGGTCCAGGTGCGAAGGCATGTTTTGGAAGCAAATTTTACAGCTCACCAAGGATGTCCAACGGCATGCGTACTATACAAAGTTAGTTTGGCGACCTTCAACAATAGAATAATGTGGAACATGCTGACGCTATACAGTAAGACAATTGAAGTCTCATCCCCACAATTTGAAATAATGACTGAACAAAAAATCAAGACGAAGGAATCAATACTTCAAAAATGGAGACAAACATGTAAAGAGATCTTAAACCACTTAGTAACAGACAAAATGACTCTTATATCCAATCCGAATGTAGTAAAAAATGAAATATTTCAACTAGATTCAATTGAAACATCAGAGCAGAGACGGAATCATAAATGCATGGTAAACACGCCTTTTCAATAGCATACTGAAATATATGTAAATGTTTCTATGGAAGCGCCTAAAGAAAAATTACCTGAAATTTAGGCTGAATATCTATGAAACAAGAGATATGATATGATATGATATGGCATTTGTAACGCGCCTATGCACAAGTGTTTCAAGGCGCGACGAGGCAGGGAGGGGGGAAACAAGGGGAGGACAGACAACGATCCTACTAGGCCAGGTGTCATTCAGATCGCGCAAGTGCAGGGGTAGGGGAAAGGGAGAAGTGCAAGGGGAAGGGGAGGGGGGAAGTGCAGTACAAGAGAAGGGCCAGCTGGTGGCAAGTGCAGGGTAAGTGCAGACAAGTGCTGGGGGCTGTAGGGATACAGAGACAGTCCCGCAGTGCAGGGGTTGCCAGGGAGGCAGTGCAAGTGCAGAGTGGCTGGGCCCAGGACCGAGGTCGGTGAGAGTGGCCCAGTTGCAGATTCAGTGCAGTTTCAGTGAAGAATTAGCAGGGGAGAGGGAGAGAGAAAGCAGAAGCAAAGAGGAAGGTTTTGAGGTGCTTCCGGAACCAGAGATGGTTCTCCTCAAATTTCAGGGAGGCAGGAAGGCTGTTCCAGAGAGAGGCCCCTGCCGCGGAGAGAGATCTACCACCAGCTCGTTGCTGCGAGAAGCGGCTGACCCTGAGGGAGTTGGAGACGGATGAGCGAAGGGCTCGGGAAGGAAGATATTTAGGAAGAGAGAGTTGAAGGTATTTAGGCCCCAGGCCCCAGAAGGCCTTGTGGACAATGCAGAGGGTTTTGAACTTTATCCTCGCAGCCACTGGGAGCCAGTGTAGAGATTTCAGTCCTGGAGAGATACGGTCCCTGGGCTTGAGGCCAAGGACAAGTCTCGCAGTTCTGTTCTGGATGAGTTGCAGAGGGCGGAGAGTGGAGGCAGGCAGATTAAGATAGAGTCTGTTACAGTAGTCCAGCTTTGAGAGAACCAGGGCTTGGGAGACAGTGAGCTTCTGGGGGAAGGAGAGGAAGGGAAGAATACCTCTGAGGAGGTGCAGCTGGTAGTGTGACTTCTTAGAGACGTCAGATATATGAGGAGAGAAGGAGAGTATGGAGTCGAAGATGACCCCGAGGTTTTTTGCCTTGCAGGTAGGAGCAGGAAGAGGGCCAAGAGAGGCCGGCCAGAGAGCTGCAGGGAAGGAGGGAGTGGGTGTGCCGATGAGCAGAATCTCAGTCTTACTGGCATTAAGGCAGAGGTCATTGGCAGCACACCATTCCTGGATAGCAGACAGACAGTCAGAGATGAGGGAAGAAGAGGAGGAGGCCGAGGGTAGCCTGAAAATGAGCTGGGTATCATCCGCATAGCACTGAAAGTTGGGGCAGAGAGCGGCGATGCGGTGGGCAAGGAGTGCCAGATACTGGTTGAACAGCCAGGGAGAGAGATTGGATCCCTGGGGGACACCACAGGTGGAGAAAAAGATGTCAGAGAGGAAGGACCCCAGTTGGACCTGGGAGGGACGATTGGAGAGGAAAGATGTCAGCCACGCCAGAGCCTGACCAGTGATACCCAGGTTATCACGGAGACGGTTGAGCAGGATGGCATGGTTGACAGTGTCAAAGGCAGAAGAGAGATCGAGCAGAATGAGAACACACGGAGTGTTGGAGTCGAGGTTCAAGAGCAAGTCCTCACGGATGAAGAGAAATACAAAGACAAAGGCGGAATCCGCTAGCGGCAGATCTCAAATGTCGCTTCTGTCACAAAGAAGACTAAACATTAAAACATCTGGTATTGTTTTGTTCGGAATTAAGAACTAAATATTTGGGTCAGCAGCTGAGTACTGGTGCAGCGTAAAGTGCTGATGATTGGTGGACAAGAATGCACAGCAGCAACAGTAAAAATGTGACACTTGCTCTCACACTGTTTCTTGAACAGCTAGAATGTAAGTTGAAGGAAGCTGTCTGCCCAACTGATTGAAAGAATTAGTTAAAAGATATTAAGTAGTTTTAGATGAAAAAGAAAATGGACTAGAAAACAAAGGGAAACCTTTTTTTCTTTTTTTGTCTTTCTTCAGATCTTAATGTGAGATAAGCTTAAGTGTTTCTTATGTTTATTTGGTTTTATTTTTTCAAAAGTTTGTAATAAACTAAATGAAAATAAAAAATAAAAAAAAGAGTTGAGAGAAGAGGGGAAGAGCGAAGGTTTCCTGACAACAGGGGTGGGGAACGGTCATTGGGGTTGTCAAAAGACCCCATATTACCATCAAGAGGTGGTGGTGGCATGTTTAAAGATTACAGGAACATGTCCAGCAAAAGATGTTTTAAGTGTGGGAGTACCACACATTTTTAACATTTCTAAACCCTATGCCGAGGTGTTGGTCAAAGGCATACCAGTAAAGATGTTGATTGACAGTGGTGCCGTTTACATTTTGATCAGTTTGAAGGTGTCGAGGAATTAATTTAATTGTTGCACACTACGAGAAAATGATGTCAAGGCAAATGCCTATGGAGACATTCCCATTGAGATTGTAGGCTATTTAATTTTTGTCAATACATTTTTATTTTCACAATAACAAATAAGAACAAAAACAGTAGCAATCCGTTAAACCTGCACATATTCAATCAAAGTCAAAACATAGTAACCAATTCATCATAAACCAGTTCTAATTTATCATATATAATATAAAGAATAAAGGTGGATGAAGGGGAGAAAAGAGAAAGAAAAAGAAAAGGAAGAAAGGAAAAAGAGAGAAAATATATGAGCCAAAGACTGAAAAGTTCAATTGCAAGACACTATACCACAGACACAATAATATTACAAAAGCCATTACATAAACTATAGGTAATCTTACATAACAGCAATATTCAACAGTAGAGATATTTTATCCCAGATCAAAGTTCAAAGTCATCCATAGGCATCAAGAAAGCAGCTCCAAATGTCCCAAAATTTGACAATGTCACCAGTGAGTTTGTAAATGGCCCTTTCATATGTTGAAACAGTAAGAAGCTCTTCCACCCAATCATCAATATTAAAAGAATTACTTCAGGACCTCAATATGAGTTTTTTAGCAACCATGCATGCGCGCAGCAACCAAACTTTCTTTCTAAAGTCAATTTCATCCAGCAAAGAATCATCGCCCAAAATCAGTAATGAAGCATTCATGGGGATTGCGATGTTTAGGACCAAACTCAATCTCTCACAAACCTTTTCCCAGAACTGCATTGTTTTGGGACAGGACCAAATCAAGTGACTGAGAGATCCTCTTGAGCACTTACACTTCCAGCAAAGATTTTTGTCCAACAGTTGCCTCCTGAATAGCTTCTCCGGTATCCAATAGGCCCTAAACAGCAATTTCGTTTGAGAAGCTCTGAGGCCCCAATCCAAACTCACCGGACAAGTGTTCTCACAGCACCTCTGCCAACATCTGAAGTTCAAATCTTCCCCTAATTCTTCTGCCCAAATTGCTGGTAATCTCGGATCACCTTTCTGAGTAGCTTTTATGATGCATGCATGGTAGAAGCAGGGTGTGATGCACTCAAGCATATCGTCAGAGCTGCCCAGGCGGGACTCCAAAAAGTCAATTGCGACACCTCAACACAAGCCAAAATAATAAGCTTCAACTTCCTATATTCAGCAAACGAGCATTCTGCCATATCATATATATATATATCATATATTTGGCCAAGCTGAGTGTACGTTAACCAACTGTCTCCCTCAAACAAATCTCCAATGTATTTTATGCCAGCCACAAACCACTCTGTCCAAACCAGGGTCTTACCCTGATACTTCAAGGCTGGATTATTCCATATGGAGGCATCTGGGTGCAAATAGGGATTAGCACTCACACGGTTCGAGAGCTCACACCAGCAGTCTTGCAAGAACGAAATGAGCGCGCTGTTCCTTTTTGATTTACTCCTCTGAGTAGTTAGCAGCGCTTTCGGGTCCAACTGGGAAACCGCACTGCACTCTCAAGATAAGAGGTCAGAATGTTCAGACTGTACATCGTCAGAGTCAGCAATTCTGCACAAGTGTCGAGTGGAGAACGATAAATGGTAGTCTAAGAAATTAGGCAAGTTCATTCCCCCAATTTTAACGGGAGTTGAAGTTTCCAAATTGCGAGCCTCAGAGGATTCCCATTCCAAATAAAGTTCTGCATAAATCTATTGACCTCTTTAAAGATGCTTCCTGGCATCTTAATAGGGAGCATGCTTAAGACGTAATTTACCCGAGGTGCCAGGTTAATTTTTAAACAGTTGATTCTGCCCCAGGTCGACACATTGAAAAGACTCCACCTTACCAAATCTGATTTGAGATTCGGGAGGATCCAAGCAAAATTAATGGCTGGTCATTTCACTTTGTCTGCTCCAATCCATATGCCAAGATATTTCAACTTTTCAGCACAGCACCTGAATTGAAATTGAGCACATGCATGCCGCTGACACAAAACATTGACTGGTAGGATCTCGGATTTACTCCAACTAATCTTATAGCCTGATATCAAGGAGAAGGAATGAATATCTTGCATCAAATAAGAAATATCAACAGCAGGGTCTTGAAGGGCAACCAAAAAAACGTCTGCATAGAACCAAACCAAGTTATTCAGACCACTTCCAATTATTGGCTGAAGGTTTACATCTGCCCGCAAGCTTACTGCAAGTGGTTCCATAGCCAAAATAAACAGGAGAGGTGAAAGCGGGCAGCCCTGCCTTGTACCAAGATGAAGTTCAAAAGTATCAGAAATAAGTCCATTCGTCAGCACACTTGCAGAAGGGTTGTTGTACAACAGCTTAACCCAACGTTGGAATTCTTGCCCAAAGTTCATTTTCCCCAGGCATGCGAACAAAAAGTCCCACTCGATACGATCAAATGCCTTTTTCAGCATCTAGCGAGATGACCGCACTGGCAATAGTTGATTACGTCCCTTCTCAATGGTCAACAGCAGGTGTCTCATGTTGTCTGCCACCGCTCTGCCAGAGACAAAACCGACTTGGTTTTCATGTATGAGTCGGAATGACCCTACCGAGCCAAACAGCCAGAATTATGGCCAATATTTTGCAGTCGCAGTTTATCAGACTGATAGGATGATAATTTTCGCACCTGGTAGCAGATCTGTCCTTCTTTCTTAATACTGTAATCATATGCATGTATCATTGTATTAGGTAGCAAACCAGACTCAAAGGCATCATTACAAACGTCACACAAAAGCTGCAGTGCAGAATCGGGGAGTGCTTTATAAAATTCATCAGGTAGTCCATCAATGCCAGGCGACTTACCTACAGTCAGTCTCGAAATCACGTGTTGAATATCATCCACTTCCACCTTCCCCTCCAGGCTTGCTGCCTCATCCGTCGTCAGACGAGAGAGAACATGCGAGTCAAGAAAGTTTTCAATTTCCACCTTTTCACAGGATAACTCAGAGTTATAGAGTCTTTCATAGAAACCACGGAATAAATTGTTAATATTTTTTTGCTGCGTCTCCAATGTGTTCAGCCACTTTCAGCCTATGTGCAAATAATTTCCCTGCTTTCTCACCATTCTCAAAGTAATTAATCTTTTGCCTGAACATTGCATATTGAACCTGGCAAGAGATGAGCTTGTTCAGTTCATATTTAGCTTTTCTCAGTTCAGTTTTTGTGTTTTCATCTTTGCTTGCTGCAAATAGAACATCTAGGCGCTTTGCTTCAGAAGAGAGTCTTTTAATTTCCTTTGTTCTCAATGTTCTCTCTTTGCCAGTTTTTTAAATCAGTACTCCCCGAGCAAAGCATTTCAGCGCTTCCCAGACTGTAGATATTTGAACATCGGCAGTTTTATTCATTTGGATGAAGCTATCAATTTCCTCTGCCACCTCCTGCCTGACTTGGTCACATTTCAGTATATAAGAATTCATTCTCCACCTCGATGATTTAACCAGAGAGTGCTGTAAGAACAATCGCAATGAAACAGGTGCGTGATCTGACAGGGCAATGAGTCCAATAGCTGTATCATAGCAGCTCAAAGTCACCCGTCCAGATGTCAAGAAGAAATCAATCCGAGAATAGGTATCATGGCACTGAGAATGGAAGCTATAATCCCTGACGGGTGCTCCAGTCTCCAGATGTCAGCCAAGTTGAACTCCTTTATTAAACTTTCCAAGGATCGTTTACATTTATTTGAAGTTCTAGTACAATCCCTATTTGATCTGTCCAATGCTGAGTCCATCACCTGATTGAAATCTCCTCCAATTATAATTGAGTCCATGTTGAAACTTTGAAGCAACTGAGCCACCTCGTGAAAGAATAAAGGATCATCTAAATTTGGTGCATGTATATTACACAGGAGAATGTCCACACCTTGAATTCTCACCAAAACACAAATAACTCTTCCCTTTTTATCTCCTCTGCTTGCAATGACTGATAAAGGCAGATTTTTTTTCATAAGTATTGAAACACCTCTTTTGTTGGATGAATGATTAGAGAAGAAAGTACTCCCAACCCATCCCCTCTTCAATTTTTCAGCTTCAGGATCCTCCAAATGTGTCTCTTAGAGGAAAGCAATGTCACATGAGTTTGAACATAGATGAGACAATATTTGGTTTGTTTCACCACATTATTGAGTCCATTAACATTCCATGTGATGAAATCCAGATGGTTCACAATTTTAGTGCCCATGGTACAGTACTTATTTCGATTCAAAATATAATGCATGCAATCACAGTCAAAGAATAGGATAGGGAGAAAGAACAGAAGAAAGAAAAGATAGAAGGCAGAGCACATGCCCCAATTGGGCATTAGACCACCAGGATACACTAGAAATGGTTACAAGTAGATGGCTCACTGTACAGACACAGCGGGGCAAGGCAACAAGCAAGATAGTGTCACAACAAACACTAAACCTACACTAAACCTACAATAAGATACCAATCCCAAATCTCCCATCCCCACCCTAAATTCACTTTCAACGCATAACCTAAACATAGTCCCACAACGTCCACAAGTAATAAGGCCAACCCATTCACACTCACAAACCAAGAACCTGGATCACTAATTTTAGACACTAACTCCTCCTAAAATACTATTTTGGTCCCTCAAGCCAAATTCCCAGGAAGAAAAACTAATACTTTTGCCCAGAAACAAATTCTCAAGATCCTGGTCATATAAACTCAGTTGCACATATATATGTTATCCTAAATACGCATGTGAGAATATCACCTAGTATGTAATATCAAGGAGTACCTGCCATACTTCCCCTATCTAGCGCCCACTCACTGGAATGCCCTACCTCCCACTATCCGAGGGGAGGCCTCCCTCACCACTTTCCGCAAAACTCTGAAAACTACCCTCTTCACATAAGACCCGACACACCAGCACGAATACTTATCATATATGTTGTAATATACGTCCCAATGCAATATCTGTAACAAGAGTATGATATCTTGTATTTTATTCATAATGTGTTAACAATCGCTTTCATGCCTGTACCATGTAACTAAGTTATTGCAAGTAGCAGTGCCTCAATGCCCCTGGGCTTCTTGCGCGCTATATAAATATAAATAAATAAATAAATACTTCAACAAGCCCATTGTAGTTCCCAAAAATAAATAAATAAATAAATAACTCCCATGAAAATATAAATTTCCCAAAAAGGCCATCCATTTTCCACCAATAAACATACAGTGTATTGCAAAACTCCAATCTTCCATAATTCAGGAATCCAACAATTCCGTCCACACAGTTTCAGAAAAACCCCTAATAATCAGAAACATAACATAACATATACTTAGTCCATTCTTTATCGCCCACCATAAGCATCCAATTGCACCTACAAGGTACAACATACCCCACACCATACAATAAACCTGGACAGTGGGCCCTGTTGAGTCACCTACATCTCCTGATAAAATCGTAGAATTAGGCCTAAAGTTTCAACACAAAATAATACCCAGGACCAGTGAACAGTGACCAGTCCGTTGCCCATTGAAGACCAAGAGCACATTAATAGCAACAACAGCTCATGAGAATTAAACTACCCAGGCATCAGCAAGATACTCAAACGTGAGGAGGGGTGAGCTCGGAGTCAAATGTTGCTGCAATCAAAGCAAAAAAAAAAAGAAATAACATTTTAAGGCACTCTACATTACTCCACACACATCGGCAGAAGGCATTAAACCAAGGCAATTCCGGGAAACCAGCGCCATTGAATGTGCAAGGGGAAGAAGAAACACATCTGATATTATCACAGGAGACTATAAAAATACACTGCTTGGAGTGAGGGAAACATGAGGGCAAGAAAGAAAAAATGCGTATCAAACCAGGCTCAAGCATGGAGACCTATCAAGGGAAAAAAAGTTAAACATAGATCAAACCCAAAAAAAGAAATATTCATACTGAAGAACAGCTACCACACACATTTGCAACAAGCAGATATGGATTAACAGCACCATGTGCTCCTATGCTGGAAGGTGTCGTACCATGATTGTCATTCCAGTTATTCTCCTGCTGGGCATCAATCATTTGACAACAACCGGCAATCGTGAAAACGCACTAAGTATGCTCGAAGGGAGCTACAGAATGCGATAGTCAGCTGGGAGAAGTCATAGGCCCCAGGCCATTAGGCACAATAACAAGCCAGAGCAAAGAATAGCCCAAATCTCTTTTCGCTCTCTACCCCTGCTCATTGCACATTTTTAGACACCAGGCACACTCAGGCTGGGTTAGTCTTCGGCCAGGTTTAGTTATATACACTCAGTGATGCAGTGCATAGATTAGGGCACAATACGTACACCCCTACACCCCCGTGCACCTCAGCCATGGATAACCCCCACCTTGCTACACTCTGCATTCGGCTAGCCATGCCTGGAGTTGCCTATGTTGCCCCCAGTAAATGTCCAGTTTCTGCGCAGCCCCAGCCAGATACTGTGCACTCTCGGCCCCACTGAGCGGGTTATCAGGAATGGAAAGGAGCGGCGTAGAGGGGGAAAACCGCTTCTCTGAGCATACAAGAATAGAGAGGAAGTCACAGATAGAACCCGAACACCAGCAATACAAACCAGGCAGAAAGGGGTTACCGGGGATGGAGGTTCGCATCTAGAGGCCAGGGAGCTGCTTTAATATGGTGTACAATGACAAACGGACATGTATAGAACATACCTGAATGATCAACTGAGAATCACCATACGACACACAATGTTGTGACAAATTCGGATACTCCGAGTGCACGCCAACAATATGCGGCAGCATTCACTTCCTTCCCAACGTTGCGCAACGTAATGAAACAGCCTACGCGGGTCCCTTACTCTAACAAGGCTTTGTATACCGTGACAAAAGAAGACAACTCACACGCGGTAGTTGCTCTACTGCCATAAATCGAACTTTCAAGCAACAACAACAATAATCAAGAAATATCAATAAAGATTAACAAATGTTAATGAAAACAGTGAAATAATAATAATAATAATATCAATGATAATGTTAAAACAGACAATGAAAACACAATAGAGGTGAAATCATGTTTTTGTTGTTGTTTGCAAAGTCAGGCAAGGGTAATTTCTAAGCCAGGCACAGGCTTGTTCAGGAGCCTCAGTAAGTTTCACTCCATCGGGCATAAAAAGTTTCAAAACAGCAGGCTTCAGCAATGAAGTTTTAAGTCCCCGTTCTTTAGCCACGCGTTTAGCCTCCCAAAATGCTTTCCTTTTAAGGACCACTTCCTTTGGAAAATCAGGATAGATATTAAATGGGACTCCATCCCAAGTTAGAGAAACCTGTTCTTTGCAATACACAGGACGTTTTCCTTCATGCTGGTCTTCACAAATTTAACAATAATTTGCCTTGGCTTTCCAGTTTCTAGCTTCTCAGCTCTGAAGACCATATCCAAATCCTTCAGCTGCACATCACTTCCCAGTAAACACCTATTGAAGATACTGGTAACCAAAGTGAATAAAGCAGTCTCTGGTTACTCTTTAATGCCAATCAAGCACAAGTTGTTATTTCTAGCTTGAATTTTCAGGTTTATGTTTGTCAGTTGGAGCCTTGACATCCCTTCCTCTAATTCCTGGTAGGCTCTGTAACTACCTGAGGCTTCCCTTTCCAAACCAGCAGTTCTGCCTACAACATCTTTCATGCGTGTTTCCAGACCATTGACTGCCCCACATAAGTCATTTAAAGTTGTTTTCACTTCAACCATATCATTGGCCACCTGCTTAAGCAATGTCTTCTTCAATATCATCAGCAACCTGCTTGGGCTTCTTGGAAAGAGGATTGCCCACAGGCTCATTTTTCTTTTTTCCAGACATTTTCCAGCTAATATCAATAGGTTTCAGATGGTTGCCAGGGTGGGGAGCAGGAGCTGCTGCCTTAAGCTGCTACCCCCTCAGAGGCCATTCTAGAATCCCGATTGTAGGCTATTTTGAGGGGGAGATTTAGTTCAAGGGTAGGAGAGCTATGTCTTCTATATATGTTGCAACCAAGGATGGAGAGTTGTTGTCCTGGAGAGACCAGGCAGAACTCAAGATCAGGTTGGAAGCTAGTAACCCTGAGCAGGTGTTGTCCGTGGATGGTGCCAAGGAATGTAAGGATGTCAAAGTAGTTGTGAGTGAGCCGAAGGGAAGCAAGATTGAATGTTTGAGAGGATTTGTTCATAAAATCAGTTTAAAGAATGGAGCTATACCCAGGATTGCAAAGCTGTGCACTTTACCTCTGGCTCTACGTAAGGAAGTTGAGGAAGAGTTGTTGAGAATGGAGAAGGATGGAGTTATAGAGAGAGTGCCATCGTAGTGGTTAGGAAGTCTAGTGGGCAGATAAGACTCTGCATAGATCTCAGACATCTCAATAGTATGGTGGTTGCAAAGAGATTTTCCCTCACCAGAATTGATGATTTGTTAGTGGGGGTGTCAGGGGCAAATATATTTTCCATACTAGACTTGAAGTCAGCTTATCACCAAATAGAACTCCATGAGGATTCTAAAGATTTTACAGCATTTATAACGCATATAGGACTGTTTAGGTGTGTGTGTATACCATCTGGACTGGTATCTGCTGCCAGTGTGTTCCAGAAAATGATGTATAGGTTGTTAGGCGGAGAGTTGTGGGTAATGTGTTACCAAGATGATGTTCTAGTTTGTGGTGCGGATGAAGAGGAACATGATGCAAGATTGAAGAGGGTCATGAGAATTCTGGAGGATGCTGGTCTCACAATAGCTATGGAGGAATGTACTTTTGGTGCCCGGAAGGTCGTTTATCAGGGTCATTAGATCTCAGGAGTGGCGTTAGACCCAAAGAAGAAGCTGTGTAGCCGATTAAAAACGTGCTGCCTCCAAAATGTAAGGTAGATGTTTTGTCCTTTTTAAGTTTGATTGAATTCTACGGAAAGTTTATCAAAGGGTTGGCAGACAAAACAAGAAGCTTGCAGAGACTCACACGCAAGGGTGTAAATTTTCATTGGGATGATAAGTGTCAACTTTAGTTTGACGAGGTGAAATGCTCTATAGTTAATGCCCCTGTTTTGGAGAGTTTTGAGGAAAATTGGAGTACTTCGCTTTTTGAAGATGCCAGTGAATATGGACTTGGAGCGGTGCTGTTCAACAAGACTGTGGACGTTTACATACTATAGCTTTTGCTTCCAGGAGCTTGAAGGGAGCCGAGTGCAGGTACTCAGTGGTAGAGAAGGAGGCTCTAGCATGTGTGTCGGGAGTAGAGAAATTCAAGAGATTCTTGTGGGGTAGGGAGTTTGTTCTTTGCACTGACCACAAGCTGCTAGTCAGTATATTTTCCAAAGGTGGTTTGGAGGGTGTTTCTCACCACATTATGAAATGGGTGACCTCAATGCAAGGTTTGAAATTCTCCATGGTACACATTTGTGGCGAGAGTAATGTGGTGGCAGATGCTCTGTCAAGAGGGGTGGAGCAGAGCAAGGTGCATGAACTCCACGAAGAGGAAGTGGTGGAGATTTTTCAGGTTCATGACAGTATACAAAGGAATGAGTGGGACGCGGCATGTGCGGAGGATGGTTTATTCAGTAGGATATTGTCATTGGTGAAGATCAAGAGCATTAAGAAAGGTGATCTCATATTAGAAGGTTTGGGGAAGGTAAAGGATGAGTTATATGTTCAAGGAGAATACCTGTATCGTGGACACCAACTTGTGGTCCCTGTGGGGATGAGGAGTGCCGTAATTGATCTGGCTCATGTTGGTCATTTGGGCTTGTCTCGTACCAAAGGTTTAGTGAGAGCTAATTCCTGGTGGCCAAGGTTGGATAAAGATGTGGAAGGACAAGTTTCAGCTTGTTCAGAATGCATCGAGGGTAATAAAGGTTTGACAGTACAGAAGGTTCCCATGGTTGTACGTGAAAGTCCGACGTTGCCTTGGGATGAGGTGGCACTGGATTTGTTAGGACCCTTTAACATCAGTGGTTCCAGGGACATTTATTTGCTAGTTGTAATTGATTTGTTTTCTAAGTGGCCGGAGGTGTGTGTGCTTAAAGAGATATCGAGCCGCAAGATCATACAGTTTCTGGAACAGCTGTTTTGGAGAGGGGGTTTCCCAAAGAGGTGCATATCTGACAGTGGGACGCAAATGGTATCTAGAGAGTTCAGAGATTTTCTTAGGAAGTATGGGGTGGAACAGGTGAACACAGAGTTATATCACAAGGAAATGGCTGTGTCGAGAGATTCAATAGAACGCTCATGGAGGCTGTGAGAATTGCAATAGCCACAGGAGGGGACTAGCTTATGACAGTAATGGAGAGGACGTTTCAATATCGTTTGGCCTCTCATAGTGTCACCTGGGTGTCACCTTTTGAGTTGCTGCGTGGAAGGAAACCTAATTCTCATTTGTGTCCCACTTGGATGGGGAGGGCCAGAATGGTGAAAATCGATATCGAGGATGTAAGGGAGAGGATGCATGTGAGTGGGGTCAAGTCCAAGATTCGTTAAGATCGTGTAAATTGCTGCAGGGACTTGGTCAAGAAGGAAGGTGATTGGGTCAAGATAAAGTTACCGGTCAAGGTGCGGAACGGATCGGCTGTGTTTTCGGAACTCAAATTAGTGGTAAAAGATCTTTGTCTGTTTTAGTGGAAGGAGGAGCAGTGTGGAACAAGGAGAGAGTGGCAGCCATCAAAGGTGGTGTGAGGAAGGTCGAAGGGGATGGAGTGAGTTGAATATTTTATGGTATCCACTTTTCTTCCACAAGTATTCATGTTTCTTTCACAGGTTGCACATTCTTTTAGAAAGAAGGGAGGTGTCAGGAAGGGACCCAACCCATGTGGGTATTCACATGTAAATATGCTGTATATAGTTCTTGTAAATTGATTGTTATTGTGAGTCACCTCAGGGGCTTAAGTGTTCTTAGAATGCTTGGTGCCTAACTACGGTCTCCAGGTACACTTGTGATTCAGATGAGAATGCTGGGGGAGTTGGAGGTGGAAGCTGTGGATAGTCAGTTGGTTCCTGGTTTCCAGGCTAGGGGTTGTCTTATCCTGTTACTTGAAATAAATCCCCTTTAAAGTTTATCCTTGGCATGGCGTTCTTCATTGATGGGCCTTCCACAACAATTGTCCCTTTTGTTTAAGGTGTGCCTCAACGCTTCGTAACTAAGACACCCCTGCTGGAAGATTTCTGTGCTGGAGAATGGTTTTACTTGCATCATTTTGTTTTATTAATAAAATAAAGAAATCCAGGGCTTGTACAGACTTGCCAGATTACAATCCTTCACCGTAAGAGTTTCCATAAAGGGCTTGAAGCTGTAGAAAATGCTATCTGGCAGCGCATCCAGCACCAGATGAATGCAGTGTTTGACACAATGGCAAAATTGATGATGTTAGAAAGGGATACTATGATGTGTTCCTGCATGCCAAGGAACGACTTGTAGAATATCACTGTGCATTGCAAAGAACTGAAGGGGGGGCCTAACAAGAACCACATGCCTACACCCAATGAGGACCTTGTGGTGAGCATCCTGCAGTCAGAAGCAGTGGCAGAGCTGCATGCAGTCAACACATCCATGGATGAACAAATGAGAGTGTAACAAACACAACAAGGGTTGTGCAGGTAGAAAGATGTCAGCAGGGTGATGTCCATAACCTACTCACATTTATCTTTCAATAAGTGCCTTCTCCAAGAAGGGTAGGGTACTGTTCTGAGAGTTCATTCTGTTGAAGTCATGGGAAGGGAAGCCTCTGTTGGCAGGCCAACAAGAATAAAAGGCAGGCAACCTCAAGAAAAGGGTGAGGCGTCAAAATTGCACTAGATATCTAGCATCATGGGCTTATATGTGTACCGTCACACTGAAATCACTAGGAGTACCAGCATGCATTTGTCGACAAGCCATACATGCAAGAAAAGTGGCACAGAACTTACAAGTGGCATATCAGCAAAAGCATTTACTGGATATGTTCAAGGGAGGAAAGAGTATAGAGAGAGATGTCATTTGGGGTTAGGCAAGGCCCCAGACTGCAACCACAAACCATACAAACCAGTACACTAATCAACTACATTGTCTCTTCTCCCTAAACAGATGACATCCATCAAAATGCCACCATGGCACTGGATGAAAATGAATAGGCGATTATCCTCACAATAGAGGACATGACCCCTGAGAAAACCGAACCACGTCAGTTGATAGGGGTAACCACACTACTACCACCTCGATATGCAGACTGCCCGTGTATGACACAAAGACAGAGAACAATCAGGATTACCAGGACAGACCATGAGGGCCCCACTCCAGAAAATCTCTAGAAATTGGAAAGGTCCATATTGCATGTGCAGCAAAAACAAATGTGTCCCATTGTGAGGAATTGCCATGTGACATTTTTGATTTGTATTAAGACATAACATGTTGCGGGTAATTCCATCTTCAAAAGGGTAATCTGCTAACCATATCCCCTTTTCAACAACTTCATGCCAAAAGCATAGTGTACGTGTGCCCAGCTGCATCAGTAGCCTGATCCACAGTGCCTGCTCTACTCATGATGCAGGGCAGGTTCAAAGGTCACAAGATAACCACTCGACAGCCGCAGCGGCAGCCAAATCTCTGCAGCACTAGGGAACATTTAAGATACGCCCCGTACCAGAATTCTGATGATCATAGGCAATCCATGCTGGTGGCAGGGTAAACTCTGAATAAAGTTATGCTTGTGTTTAGGCATAGGGCATGGCACTACTTATGATCATGGCCGCCACATCCCAATTGATATCACAGATGTGCCAGCCCCTGTGAGTCAGCTCTGCTCTGGAAGGTGATGTGTATTCTGGGCAGGCAGGACAGGAACCTGGAGGACCGGGCCTCTTCTTTGATCTCCAAAAACAAAATTGTGCGTTTTCAACTGCCTTGGCAACACAAAAGGTTGAGAGCTATGCGTGTGCTGGAAGAGAGTGACTGCACTCTGCCCCCCCCAGCACAGGAGATAAATCCCATCATGCACTACTTGCCCACATACTTCCTCCCCACGCTGCTCAAAACGTGTAACTGTTACCCTCTATATGCTCTCCCTTCTCCTTCTCCTCCTTTGCCTATTACTGTTTTCGGCATGCAGCATCCATCTAGCTCTCACCATAACATAAAGACCCCACCATTCTGGGGGTGTTCTGAGGGCTTTCTACAAGTATGTTTATACCGTCACCTAATTTTCACCACATGTGGTTAGGGAGCAACTTTTGCGAGCAATCACACATAGCGAGTTCTTTTGGAATAGCATTTGTTATTCCTAATTTGCAAATCACTAACTTTGTACAATTCTTGCGAAAAAGAATGGGTGAGTGCTTTCATAAAAATTTTTTGGAGGGGGTGTTTTATGTAGCGCCAGTAATCTATGTTCAGAGCGCTTGGTATCTGATGTTACTTATTAATATCATTATTACCAAAAGTGTGGTACTCGGTTTATCACATTGGTGGGTTGAGTGAAGGGTCGAGTTGGCAGGGCCCGGGTATCAAGCCCATGACTCACGGCATCTTGGCGAAAATAAATACATGATGTGGGATGCCCACATTTCTTAAGGTGAACCAAAAGGCACACAAAAATAGTTTTTCGAAATGGATACATATTGCCATCAATTCATAGGCCCTCATTACGACCCTGGCGGAAAGGGGTTTACGCCGGCGTAAAGCATGGCGTACCTTTCCGCCTGACTACGAGTTCCCGTAGCGTCATGGTGATTTTTACGCCTGCTTTTTGCAGGCGGAAAAATCCATGGCGCTACGGGACTTGTTAATTACGCCACCGTAATTTACGGTGGCGTAATCAACGCCTTCCCCACTCCCATTATACCCTATGGGGCAAAAATGGGAATGGGGAAGGGTAAATGGGGATTGGGGACTTACCGCCCCGCCAAGGTCGGAATGGGGCGGTAAGTCCGCCAACCACCATGGCGGAGTTGGCAGCTTAGCGCCATGGACCATGGTGCAAATTGCACCATGGTTCTCCGCCAGGGTCGTAATGAGGGCCATAGTCATTTACTGCTAATCATTATTATTATTACTATAATTATTATGGTATGTGTTGAGAATGGACCTAACATTGGCTTGGCAGGTGAAGAACAACGGTTTGGAGGATTGGCTAGAGCAATGCCAGAGGTTAAGATTGATTCTAGACCTTCCATCACTTCCCGTCTTTTGTTGTGCTTTGTCACCCCGAGTGGGAAGGGTTGCCCAAATGTGGGTCCTGTGCCTGCTGGGCCTAGAGACCCAAGCTACTCCTCACTGATGAGACCCAATAAGGCCAAAACATGTCTGGGGATGCTTGTAGTCTCGTGCAGAAGTGATGTGACCAAGACGTTTGGGCTAGACTGCCCCTTTTGGGGTGGGGGTCAAGCCTGATTTGCATATGATCTTTCCCCTTTTGTAATGGCTCGGCAGGCAAAGAGCGATGGTTTGGAGGGTTGCCCAGAACCATGCCAGAGGATATGATTTATTCTAGAACTTTCAGCCATCACCTCTTCTGCTCTGTGAAGCCTCCCCTGGTGAGGCGGGTATGCCAAGACGCGGGTACCATGCCTGCTGGGCCTAGAGACCCAAGCTACTCTTCACTGATGATTCCCAACGAGGCTAAAACATGTCTGGGAATGCTTGTGGTCTTGTGCACAAGGGATGTGACCAAGCAGTTGGGGCTGGACTGGCTCTTTTGGGGTGGGATCAAGCTTGATTTGCACATGGTCTTTTCCCCTTTTGTAATGGCTTGGCAAGCAATGGTCTGAAGGATTTCCCAGAGTAAAGCCAGAGGATAAGATTAATTATAAACCTTTGAGTATTTTTGGTTTGCCTAGCTTTGGCAAGCAACCAAGCACGTTACTAGTCATATGGGGAACTACACAGCAACGGATGCAGATCTCAAGAGAACAATACAAAGGAAAGGGGAGCTAAGAACGGGGGAGCGGGAGACAGGCAATTTGGCAGCAAGGCCAATGAGAAAACAGGGGGGAGCAGATGGCCCAGTCTCATGTTAGGTGGAGGAGGTACTTGCAAAATTGAAAATTGAAAAATGCCTAAATGAAAGAACGCCATGAACACTATTAGGACATAGTCAGATATATTTGAGATCCATTCAAATTAACACTATTTTTGGGAGACATTACTTCAGTTGGGGCCTGATTCTGAGGCAGATGACAAAATAGAAAAGTGTTCTTCCCTGAATAAGAACACTTTACTTAAAAACGCCATATTCTGTCAAAGTCAACATGTGGCAACCTGACATCCATGGGCCCGATTCTAAGGTGCATGCAAAAATAGAAAAGTGTTCGTTCACAAGCAAAGAACACTTTTCTTAACAGCACCAAATTCTGTCAAAGTGAGAATGTGGCAGCCTGGAATCTGTGGGTCTGATTCTGAGGACGGGAAAAAACTAGTTTCCTTTCACCAATTTGGTGCACCACCATTCTGAGGTGGGCGCAGTGTGAAGCTGTTGTGCATCGTGTACATAGAAAAGAAGCAAAAATAGCAGTGCTGGGGTTCCTGGCATAGTAGTGCTATGGTATGACTTTCGTTCCATAGCTACATTTTTCTTCTTTACTGAAAGACTCGGCGAGCGTTGTCAGCCATGGCAACACTTTCGTAAAAAACAAAAATGTTGCTGGCATTCCACATCTCCTTTCCACTCTGATGAAAACTTTGAAAAATTGCAGCAACCTGATGTAAAATCGGGCAATTGCTGTGATTTGAATTAGGCAGTATATGCAACAGCACGCTCCATCGTGTACAAAGAGAGGCACCGCACCTTCAAAGGCTTGTTAATTATCACCCCCCCCAAACACCCGCCCTCACCCGAAGTGCTCTACTTCCAGTATGGAACAACACTTTTCTTACTTTCCATCAGTCTCAAAGGCTGAACTTTTCATGTGCCTGATGTGCAACCTGACAACAGCCCTAGCAACCATCAGTAATGCAAGGCAGGCCCTGGAGGGGATGCTCCTTCCAAAAGTCATGGTTTTGCATGCACAAAAAGGAGTTAAAATACGGCACCTTTAAGGTGTCCTTCACATCTACTGCACACTTTCTCCTTTATAATGAAGGCATTTCTCAGTCTGCAGCACCACTTTTCTTATTCACTGAAGGGTCAAGGACACTTTCATCAATAAGAAAAGTGGCAGACTTTTTGTTTAAATGTCACTGGTACACACGCCGGCCCCATAAAGAGCGTTTTTATCAGCGTTTACAGCTGGAGAGCACGACATCGCCTCAGAATGATGATGCTAAAAACTGGAGGGGAGAAAGTCGCATCACTTCACTCGTTTTATCCGAGCTCAGAATCGGGTGTACCTGTATTTAAATGTATCCACCGCTTACTGAAATAAATTGCGTTTTTGTATCGTAACACATGTCATGCCGTGTTGATGGCAGGCCCTTCTTTCAATTCCAAACGTTAACTTTCTGCCATATTTTTATTTTTCCTTCTGGCACCACTAGCAGCCGGCTGGCAACGACAGTGGTCGATTGGTTTCGGTGTCAACTTAAGGGAGCTGTGGGAAGCTGTTTTCTGCTTTCCTCCATCAGGAAATAAACACTTTATTTCGTGTTGTTGTTTACATAGCTCCATTAATGCCTCAGGGCACAGGGCGTTTGTTAAGGTGAGAGGGACTAGCAAAGTCCACTTGCCCAAGGAATTGAGGACATGGCTGATTTAGAACCCAGCCTATTAAGCAGAAAACATGACGAATGCATGAATTCTCTTGGGCCTCTTGGGCCGGGCCTATCTGGGGCCGAGCCCTGGCAGACTCAGAACATTCTGTCTGAGACAGGGCCCTGCCAGGGCACCCTTAAGGCCCCTGCTGACGTCAGCCCACCAGTCTGCTACACAGCAAGGATTTTTTCTAAAGCCTAAAGCTCTCGAGTGTGGGAGCTTCAGGATTTAGAAAAAAGAAAAAAAAAGCCTCACTTTTTGTTTGTCGTGTCGACTCCCATACCAGACACCCCCTTGCATCAGAGATGCAGGGGTGCTGAAACCAGCATCACTAATGAAAGGGGTGACTGACAAGGGGTTGGCGACTGTTAGGCAAAGTTGTATGCAGTACCCTTTGGGTGCACTACACACAACTCTGACTACAGGCGTAGGAAACCCAACCTTTGGTATAATCTTGTACTACACAGTTTTGGTAGCGTGTTGAGCAGCCAGGCTTATCTCAAGAGGGGTCAATGGGAGCTGCAGGGGAGTTACAAAGAGATTCACAGTGACAAGTATTCAAATAAACTCTTACACCCAAGGTTTCTTGACTAAACAATTATTAATGTATTTATCAGTCAGTTAGAATAAGCCTTCTTCAGAAGGGAGCCATATAAAAGTAACACACAAATACACTTCAATACTGTTCACTCTTAGTTTCTAAATCAGTAAAGACCTTTTTGAGATGGCCCACAGACACATCCTACACCCTCAGGTGACTTCAATAGCTAGGGTGCTAGGGATATTAATGTCTTACTGTTGGTATTTAGAACACTGTTAGAATTTGGTAAAAGGAAAAGATTATAAGAACAACAAGAGACCACCAATATTCTTAAGCAGGTAAATACTTTTGGATCCCCTAAGAAGAGTCATTCAGTACAACAGGCTAATCCAAAGTCAATGGACCAAAGTCTTATATAAAATGAAGCACTTCTGGTAGGTAAGTAGAAAAGTCTTTGCACAATGTTTTAGGAAACTTTGAAGAAAAGATGAATCAAATGTAGGACCGCATGCTGATTAGACTTGAGAGTAGTAGAAGATGCAAGCAACTGTACAGTAATAGGTAAGTTCTCTCAGACTTTACAGTACCTTTGTATTGAAGAAAAAGTGCAGCAGATGACTTCTGATCCTGTGCAGCTCTGCAGATCTCACTGTTCCTGGACCTCAGTCGTGGGGACAAGAGGGATGACTTCTTGGGACTCCTGCACTGCAATGGGACGGTCACCGTTCACAACCAGCAATCTTCAAATCAGTGGCTGTTCAGTATTTCAGTTCCTCGCGTCTACCACAAATAGCAACACCGCAGTTACTGGCTGTCGAGATGGACTTTCCTTGCTTCTGGGGTTCCGCACTCTGTTGAGGGGGCTTAGCCTCGGTCAGTCCTGCTTCCTGGGAGTCCAGAGAATCTTCCTGGAGCTCTAGGCCAGCTTAAAAGAAACGCACACAATCTGGTGTTCCTCTCCCTTGCTATACTTCCCAGCAGCAACTCTGTGGAAATTCAACCAGCTCTGAGATGGATGTCCAGGTGACTTACGTTGGAGTTGATTGGTCCCACCAACTCAAGGGCAGAAGTCGTCCTTGCAGGGGCTTCTCTGTCGATACGAATTTGGAGTTTCAGCACAGCAGCAGGGCTTCACCGGGCAAACGAACAGTTCAGGAGTTGCAGCAGGCGTCCTCTTCAAGTTCTTCTTCGGTTCCTTCATCCAGTGGTCGACTCTGTCTTCCAAGCCAAAAGCTTCAGTTCTCTCCCATTAATTCTAGGCTAGCTGCCAGTCACCCCGCAGGGTGGCTGTCCTTGCCGGACAGTCAGCCGGCCAATCACCAGAGTGTGCATTGGGGTCTCCTAGGAGACTAAGCAGAGAGAGTTTTGGGCACCTCCCTCACGTCCTGCCTACCCCAGACACCCTGGAGCCAGAGGCAGGCTTCACTCGTGAATCCCGCCAAAGGCAAAGTGAACAATGGGACCAAACCTGGTTTGGCGCACAAAGTGAATCTCAAGAGGACCTTTCCACAATGAAATGGCAAAAAAAGACGACTGGGGCCATTTTGACAAAAATTGCACCCTTGGGTGTTTTACTGCAGCTGCGAACACAGCCCGCGGTAAGTGCACACCAAGGTAGTTAAAATTAAACCACTGCCACCAGCCATTCAGTGAGGAAAGGGGAACATAAAAATGTTACATGAGAAGCTAGACAAAGGGGATACTAGGTAACCCCTCCAGCACCCTACTGTAAGATAGTGTGTGTTGGGTCTAGAAAGTTACAAATGTAAGTAAAGTCAATTTCACTTTACTGATCTGGGAAACAGTAGTTAACCCAGAGAAGGTATTTAAACCTTTGGGAAATCTGAAAGACTTCCCTGTGCCACTGCACTCAAGGTGGTGTGTGACACAATGTAAAAGATGATGTCTATGGAGTTTGTCAGATTCCACAACCAAAAGAAACACAGAGTTCAAAATCACATTAAAATACATGAGAGATTGGGGAAAAAGGGTCTCACTCTCTCCAGGTTAATAAAAATCAAGTCCTCAAAATCCAGCAAGGTTTCTGGGGGTCTCTAAGGTGGAGGGAATGAGCACATTTCTGAGAATTCTCCCTAACAGCGACTCAGTGAGAAGGTGAAGCCTTTTTTGCAACGCCTGAAACTCTTGTACAACAGTTTCAGCATTTAAAAAAAAGCCTTGCCTTTTGATTGTGTCGCCGCCAGCCTACCGGACACTCCTTTCATTAAAGATGCAGGAATCATCACCATGCACCCCATGTGACGGGTTGATGATCCCCCATCTCTAGTGAAAGGGGTGCCTAGCAGGGTGTCAGAGCCACAATTAAAAGCCAGGGCAACACTTACCTGACCTTAATGCTGCAGTTAGGCCACGGCCCTGACCCTTTTGCAAAATCGAGCCAGCGCTCTTATGGGGGTGTGGCCAAACAGGCAGCATTCAGGTGATGGGTGAGTTGCACCTTAATTGAGGACCCAACCCCAATGCCAGGCCAAGCCCGAGAGCCCCGGCTCGAGCCTGCAGGCCACTTAAGGCACTGGGCCACATTACTGTCTTTACTTGAATATGTAGTATTAACAGCGTTCATATTTCTATGTACTTAGCAGGTGCAGTCTTCCTTGTGGGATGGTGCTTGTCATCTGATGTCATGCAAAGATGATCTGCTTCTCGTTATTAACATGTGGTATTCTCATTTGGAGCTTCGCTGTCATGTGACACCTGTGTGTTGCCATTTCCGGTACTGGTGTTTCCTTCTCATGTGCATGTTATGTCCTGACCACCAATGTGAGTATCTTGAGAACTGATGACCCTTGTACCATGGAAGGGAGGATCATATCCTGAGATGGTTGGTTCTGGGTTCCCGCAGAGCTTGGGTGTCCTCAAAACTTTCCTCTAAAGCCGGCATGTTGCAGTTGCTTCTGCTTCCTCAGTGTTTCATGAAATGCAACTCTACATACATTCCAGACCTTTCCCTTTATGTTATGACTGAGTTTTGGAGATTAGTAACTTTTGTGGGTGCACTTAACTTGGGGGAATTGTATTTGTCTCTCTGAGGTAGCTTGATTTTGATCCAGTTACCTATTTCAATGCATTCATGAGTGGTGGAGTGTTTCTTATTGAAGGTATCAGCTTGCTTTGCGTGTATTTATTTTCAAAATCTTTGCTGCATTGCAGGCATGTTCTCAGGCAGTGTGGGCGTACTTGAGCCTGTCCACACTGGATTGAGTTTGGCGTTGTCCTTGCGGCCTCTCACCATTGCAAAGGGTGTGACACCTGTGGTGAAGCTAGCATTCACCCCCACGGGTGGTTGGGCCTCATCTGCCTGTTTTGTGGCAGGCAGCTCTCGCCGAGTGTTTTTCAACAGTTGGCCAGCCCTTTCCAGCTGGCTGCTGTGTGGAGTCCCATTCCTTTGGAAGAAAGAAAACATGTCACTTGGAGTAAATTGGACACCATTTGATGCCTCCCCATCCTTCTCTTCGGAAGACATTTCTGAGTGTTGTTGTGGGTGTTGCTGTGGAAATGGCATTGAGAAATTGAGATTCTAGCCACTTGGACACATAGTCGGTAAGAACAAGTGTGAAGCATTGGTCAGAAGACATGTAATCAAATGGGTTAATGAAATCAATGCTTACTATTTTCCATATGGCACCTGTCCTTTCTCCCGCTGTATTCAGTGGAGCGTCTGTGATAAAACAGTTGTTGCCTTCATGGCAAGCAAAGCATGCCAAGATGTATTGTTCCATACCTCCATACATGCCCTGCCACCAGTACTTCTCGAAAAACTGGATTTGGACAGTACAACCTTTGTGAGCCAACGGCAGCAGTGTTTTGACTAGCACTGTGGGTGGAATCAAGTTCAATAAGTCCTTCGTAGCAAGTGGCCTCCATCGTTAAAGGGATGGTCTAGTAAAAAAATGTATTTAAAAAATAGATAGGCCACATAAAAAAAAATACTAGCATCCTCCGTTTTAAAACTTCCTATGTAAAATTTTGTGCTATTCAAGCTCAAAATTCGAAAAAGCAAGCACAGGGGCGCAGCCATTTTGTGAAATGGAGGCCCTCCTGTGCTGGCTTTTGCTTTTGCGGCACTAATGAAGGAAAAACCAGCCAGCTGTAGTAAACAAAGTCTACCGCTGGGTGGCTTTCCCTTCATTAGTGCCGGGACTCGGAGGACGCGGACCGGAGACCAGAGCAGGAAAGCTGCAGCTGAATCTCGGTAAGTGCTATTTATTTTTTTTACAAAAAATAAGCACTAGCTGCGTTTTTTTTTTTAAGTTTTCCGGGCTGGAGGGGCCCGGAAAACCTAGAAATAAAACGGCAGCTTTAAAAACGTATTTATGTTTGCGGTCGCTTTTGAAGCGACTGGCTCCTCCAGCCCGGAAAACTTAGAAAAAAAAACCGCAGCTAGTGCTTATTTTTTGTAAAAAAAATAAATAGCACTTACCGAGATTCAGCTGCAGCTTTCCTGCTCTGGTCTTCGGTCCGCGTCCTCCGAGTCCCGGCACTAATGAAGGGAAAGCCACCCAGCGGTAGACTTTGTTTACTACAGCTGGCTGGCTTTTCCTTCATTAGTGCCGCAAAAGCAAAAGCCAGCACAGGAGGGCCTCCATTTCACAAATTGGCTGCGCCCCTGTGCTTGCTTTTTCGAATTTTGAGCTTGAATAGCTCAAAATTTTACATAGGAAGTTTTAAAACAGAGGATGCTAGTATTTTTTTTTTATGTGGCCTATCTATTTTTTAAATAACATTTTTTACTAGACCATCCCTTTAATCTTAGAAGACACTTTCCAGTAAAGCTGTAAACTTTGAGAACGTTTTCTTTTTCTGAAAGCCAGCCTAGTCTGGTACAGGACCTGATGAGTTTGAGCGTTGAATCAAAGTTTGTGTTTTAGTTAGAAGAGCGTTATGGTGATCAGATTTAATACAACAAAACCCCTGAAATTCTGCAATCTCATTTTGAGCAAGTGCACCTTGACTATGTGCTCTCTATTGTGCAGCATGTGGCCACACTGATGATATCACAGAACGCATCACTGTGACATCACTAATTGCATCATGTGGTATTAATATTTTTTTAGAATACCCATACTTAGAATTCTTATAATATATCACAAAACATAAGTGCAGTTACTTTGTTTTACATGTGTTTTTTAACACTTCTCATTCAGAAAGCAATACTTTTATATACTGCTAGCAGAAGTACCCATTCACCAAACGGGTTCTGATGACCGACATGGTAACACTGATCCTGTAGGTCGTTGTTCCAATTCGCTTATCGCTTGATGTGCTTTGCACCCTGAAGTAAACTGCACTGAGAATGGGCACATGTGGCTGGCTGACATCCCCCAGAGTACAGAGTTGTTTTGCTGCTGCATACTGGGACCTTCTGTGCTCTCTCTCCACCTGTAGCCTCATTGTGGCATGGTGCAGTTCATTGCAGTGCAAATATCTCATATACCGTGCAACCTAGGGCCTTCAAATGTGGTAGACCTTGAGTTTCGTTCCTCCTGTGGGGACCAGTTGAAAAACAACATTTTTTGTTTCCCTTCGCAGTGGACATGGTTTACAGCTTCGTTGGCAGGCACCATCTCACAGAAATCCTCTGGAAAATTAATTTCACTTGATGCAGCAAAAATGTAGAAATGTCTAGAATGCAACCTGCCTTCACCTTCACCTCTCAGGTCCATTCGCCTCTCATACATTTTTTGTTTCCCTTCCCTGTGAATATGGTTTACAGCTTCATCAGCAGGCCACAAACCCAAAAACAAATGTTAACTTTTGCTGAAATCCAGGGAACGGGGTGGGGTGTCCACATGTCATGTAGCCAGTAATGTCAGAAGGATCCTCACAGGTAACTATGCATAATTTGGTGTAGATTGGTGAAACGGTGTGGAATTTTTTTTCTTTCAAGTAGTCCATAACAAGAAACAATACATTTTATCTGACATAACTGTGACTTGGCAGACCCTTGCTGTGTACATTATTATAAAATGTAGGCTATAGTTCTCTTCATTCCAATCGATAATCCATACCATTCTAGCATAATGCTTAGATTAAAATGTAAACATTATAATGGATAACCACTAAGAAAACCAATGCATTATTTAGTACACCAAAAAGTAGCACATCCCCAGTAACTGCAAACATGTCCAGTATAAATATTGCTTCACCGGGAATGCAGGAATAGCCTTAGGCCTACAGAACTCTGTATATGTGCCTGCAAAGAGGAGGACCTTATTTGGCTGGGCACATTCCCTCAGATGACTTGGTTTGAAAATGCAGAGGCATTACACTCCTATGGGCAACTCGCTGTCTATTTAGCAAATGTCTGACAAATATCCAATATAAAATATGCACAACAAAAGTCAATAATTAACTTGTGCAATACTCTGCCATCTTAAAACGTAATACAGAAAAAAACAATTCCCACTAATTAATGTTCAATTTTCAAAAAGTTACAAAAAAGCCAAAGGAGCTATAATCAGTCAATGTGTGGGACTAAAGGGCTTCTTGTCATAGTAGATGGCCAGTTTTAGAAACTCTTAAGTTGAATGTAAAATATCCTTAAAAATCCTGAACACTATGCTTGATACCTAACATCCCCAAAAAGAAAAAAATGGTGAAAAAAGAAAACCCCTATGAGCTAGAAAAAGGAAGAAAATTGATTACTATCAAGGGAATAATGAATAAACATCAATTATAAGCACAGACAATAAAGTGGCAAATGCATATCAATACCATATTTTCAAAAGAAACAATCATGTACCAAAAATTGTATATCATTTCTCATCAATATTTTGTCCACTAGGAATGTTCATTTTATAATCCAGAATGCATTTGGTTTCAAGCTGTCTCATCTTTAGTTCCCCATTTGCCACTTGGGGTGGCTTACACACAAAATGTATAACAAAAAAACTATAACCCGCTTAGATCTCCCATGTGCGTCTCATGGAAATGTTTTGCTACGAGATAAGTATAATCAACATTTTTTATTACTTGAAAATGCTTTAGTAAAGGTATTTTCAGTTTGCAAGTGCTTGCAACCACCTGCTTCTTTGCTTGGCTTCTGCCAAGCAAAGAAGCATGTGGTTCACAAATGACATCTGCATCCTATGACAACATAAACATGAGCCTGAAACCACTTGAAGGAAAACTCCTACAGACAGCAACAAAGAACTCTTTGCCTCCAGGGCAAAAGAATACAAAAAGGGCCATACTACAGACTAAAAGATACACAAACAATGCGAGAATCTCAAATACCAACTCAAGCTCACAAGAGCTTTTCTCTATCCTGTGCAAGCTAGAATGCCCCACCGCCACCCCATCGACTGGCACAAAGGATGCCGCCTGGTGCTGCAGCATACAAGTGCCCCCATCAACAAAATTGAGACTCTCCAAAAAAAGATTGTAACAATAAAAACGCCACTCCTCTGCCTCACTTGCCAACACTCCACAAACAGAACGACCAAACTGGCTACGATTCCACTTTAGCCAAGTCAATGTAGCAGAAGTCGCTCCACTCATGAAAACCCTAAAACCTTTCTCGATGCCTAGGTGATGTCTGCCCAGCCATGGTCATCAAGGACTGCACTGAAGCTCTAGCACTTAACATCACGGCTATCATGACTGCCTCTTCCTCGTTTGTGTCAAGTGCCAACCAGCCTTAAGGAAGCCTGGTTGCTCCCCCTACTAATGAAACCTACTCTTAACCAAGAAGTACCCACCAATTACCACCCTATCACCACAATCCCGTTTTGATTGAAGATCCTCGATAGAGCAGCCTACATCCAAATACAACACTACCTAGAAGCTAATAACATCTTAGGCCTATGTCAATCTGGCTTCAGACCTGGGGACGAAACTGAATCAGCACTGCTGAACTTAAAAAAACAGTTAGACGAAATCAAGGATTCTGGCAAATCAGCAATTCTACTTGAATTATCTGCCACCTTTGATTTGGTGGACCACCAAATCCTGTTCCAGCACCTCGCCGTGCCAGCTAACCGTTCATAGGGAGCCATCTCCTGGATCTCCTCCTTCCTGGCCAACAGATCCATGAGAGTGTTCTCCAACACGGCAGCTGCTTCCCCTTCCCCTGTTACATGAGGAGTACCACAAGTATCTTGTGTTTCTCAAACCTTGTACAACATCTTCACAAAGCAGCTATTTGATCTGCTAGATGAGAGGGGCATATCTTATACCAACTATGCAGATGACACACAGGTCCTTGTGCCCCTCACAGGCAACTATGCCTCTGACTCCGATCTGCTGTGTTCAGTGTACCAAACGATACAGGCATCAATGGCCTCTTACCTGCTGTGCTTGAATGACAACAAGATGGATATCTGTCTTGTTGCCTCCCAAATCGTCCTCAATAAACTGGACAATTCCTACAGCCATTCTGCATCGAGGGGTTCCCGATACCAATATCAAGCTACATCAAGGCCTTGGGCGTTCACCTTGAACATTCACTTGAACCTTGGGCGTTCCCGAGCTCTCTGATATGAGATTCGCTTACCCTGGCCCTGATTGATTTATCTCCCCACTGACACCTTCCTTCTCTCTTTCACTCTCCTTCTTCTTATACATCTTCCCCCTTCTTCCCCTTTTACTCCCTCTTCATCACACCACTCTCTCCTCCCCTCTGTTATGCATACTGCCAGACTCCTCTCTCCCCATCCTCATTACCCTTCCCCTCCTCCTACCCCCTCTCCCCTGCCCCCTCCCTCTCCTACTCTCCATTCCCCTTTTCCTCATGTCCATTCCCTTCCTCAACTCCCTCCCCCACTCTTCCCACCCCATGCCAACCCTCCCTCTCTGTCCTAACCTTATCTACCCCCTATTGTTCAACCCTCCAGCTTCATCAACATTGCTCTCTAGAACGCCAGATCATTCTGCAATAAAACTGCAGCCGTCTTGGATATGTTCTTTCGTCTTCACCTTCATTTCCTATGTCTAACCGAAACCTGGATCCCCCTTCACAACTCTAGTGTCCCTGCTTCCCTCACCACCCCCTCGTCCTCCTTCTCTCATATCTCTTGCTCTTCTGGTCGTGGCGGTGGCATTGGCCTCCTCTTCCACCCCAAATACCTTTCTTCTACCTCCTCACCGCCTCTTCCTACCTTCCCTTCCTTCGAATACCTATAAAAGTCCTTTACTTCCCCTCACCCTATCTCCTTTCTAATCATCTGCCGGCCTCCTGGCTCCCTCTCCTCATTCTACAAAGACCTCGACCACCTCCTCTCTCTTATCTCTCACTTCCCCTCTCCTCTCACTGTACTTGCCGACTTTATTCTTCACCTCCCTACACCCCCTCAATCCTCCCCTCTTCTCTCAATAGTTGACTCCTATTTCCTTTCTCCTCTCCCTTCTTCTCCTACTCACTCTTCTGGCTCCACTCTTGACCTTATCTCTAACTCAACCTACCCCTCCTCTACTGTCGCTACACTACCCAACTATCTCTCTGACCATGCTTTACTCTCCTTCTCCCTTACTCCCCTTCCCCATTCATCTACTCCTATACCCTCCCTTACCTCCTTCTCTCAACGTGACCTTTGCGACTTTAGTTCTTCTCTCTTTTTTGACACTTGCTCTTCCTCTCTTCCCCCACTCCCTGATTCCTCTTCTCTCTCGGCCAATGATGCTCTATCCACTCTTTCCTCTTCGATCTCCTCCACTCTTGATCTACTTTACCCCCTCTCTTCCTTCGGTCCTACTCGCAAAACCTCTCAACCATGGCTTTCCCCTCAACTTCTCTCCATGCGTCGTCTCCTCTGCCGCCTCGAGCAACTCTGGCTCAAATTTCCCTCACTATCCAACCAAACCTCCTATTTCTCCTACTATTCTCTTTATGACTCTTGCCTCAGCTCTGCTAAACGTTCCTACTATTCTAATCTTGTCCACTTCCAAGCCTCTCACCCTCGCCGTATCTTTCAAACCATCTCCCATCTTCTCTTCCCGCCCACCCCTGACCCATAGGCCTCATCCACCCTCTCTCCTTCTGACTTTGTGAACTTCTTCTCCTCCAAGATTCTCTCTCTTTGTCAAAACATTAACTGCTCTCCTTCCTACTCCCCACCTTCCCCTCCCCCATTCCCCTTCAGCTTGCATGTCTGACTTCTCACCTGTCTCCCCTTCTGATGTATGATATGATATGGCATTTGTAACGCGCCTATACACAAGTGTTTCAAGGCACGACGAGGCAGGGAGGGGGGAACAGAGGGAAGACAGACAACGATCCTACTAAGCAAGGTGTCATTCAGATCGCGCAAGTGCATGAGAAGGGGGAAGAGGAAAAAGTGCATGGGGAAAAGGGAGGGGGGAAAAGTGCAGTACAGGGTAGAATCCCTCCTCCTGTCCAAAGCCCACCCTACATTGGCCCCTACAGACCCTCTCCCCACCCTCCTTATCCCAAAGATCTACCCTCTTCTCATTCCTTACTTAACCTCTTTCTTCAACATCTACCTCTCCTCAGCTACCTTCCACTCTGCATTCAAGCATGCCACTATTCTACCTATTCTGAAGAAACCACCTCTAACTTCCGTCCAATCTCTCTTCTCCCATTCCTTTCTAAACTACTTGAACGCCTAGCCTACTCCCAGCTCTCAGCCTTTGTCACTAACCTTTCCCTCCTCCCCTCCTCTCAATCTGGCTTCCGACCTAAACACTCCCCTGAAACTGCTCTCACTTATCTTCTCAAGTCCCTCCACTCCTCTCGATACTCTAAACAATCCTCTGTCCTCATCCTCCTTGACCTTTCTGCTGCCTTCGACATCGTTGATCACCCCTTACTTCTCAACACTCTTTCTTCCTTTGGTTTCAAAGTCTCTGTTCTCAACTGGTTCTCCTCTTACCTCTCCTTTCACTCATTTGCTGTCTCCTGGGGCGGTCGTACCTCACCCACCCTCCCCTTGGGTTATGGTGTACCCCAAGGTTCAGTTCTCTGCCCTTTCCTATTCTCTCTCTACACCTCTCTCCTTGCCCCATCATCTCTTTCTTAGGTATTTCTCACTATTTCTATGCTGATTACACCCAACTCTTCCTTTCATTCTCTTCCTTCTCTACTGACCTCCACCTTAAACTCTCTTCCTGTCTTACAACCATTAAAAACTGGATGTCAGCCCACTTTCTTTCCCTCAACACAGATAAGACTGAAGTCTTATTCTTTCCCTCCAACACTCATCCCCCTCCCTCTCCTACACCTTTTATTCACTTTCCCCCCACTAATCTTCCCATCTCTGCCCACGCTCGCGATCTAGGCATTCAGTTTGACTCCTCCCTCTCCTTTTCCCACCATATTTCTCTTACCTCTTGCGCCTGTCGCTACCACCTTTTCAACATTCGCAAAGTCTGCTCTTCTCTCACCTTCCATGCCACCTAACTTGTAATCTCCTCCCTTATCTTCTCTCGCCCCTTCTATTGCTCCTCTATACTCTTTGGACTCCCTGCATCTCATCTCGCCCCCCTCAAATCCCTCTACCACTCAGAGATCCATACCCTCTGTCTCCTTGCGCCTCACGACTCCATTTCCTCTTCACTCTCTTACCTTGGGTAGCTTCCCTTTGACTCCCAACTTAAATTTAATTTCCTCTGTCTAGTCTTTAAATCTCTCCATGATCTCGCTCCCTCTTATCTCTCCTCTCTTTCTACACCCCTTCCCGCTCCCTTCGATCTGATGATCTCTTCCTTCTCACCGTTCCCCCTTCCCCATGTGCCTCCTCCTGTTTCCGCTCGTTTCAGCTGCTAGCCCCCCTGCAATGGAACTCCCTACCTCTCTCTCTATCCGCTCCATCCCCACCTTTACTCCTTCCGTGCTTCCCTGAAATCTCTCCTTCTCCATTCCCACCCTGATACCTTTACCCCCTCTCATTTCTCTCTTCTTTCCTCACATCTTCCCCTACGCACCTCTCCCTACCCTCTCCTTTTCCCCTTACCTCTGCCTCCTTACATCTTCACCCTAATGCCCTTTCTGTTTCCCTCCTCCTTTCCCTTCCTCGCCCCCTCCTTCCCTCTTACCCTCTCAGATTAATTGCTCTACTTACTGTTTTATTGGTTTGATTCATGTTTTGTAAATTGCTTCTACTGTTATACATTTCTATGTATCTTGTTGTTATAATGTAAAGCACTTTGGATTAAAGTGCTATATAAACACAATACATACAAATACAAATACCTTGATGCCACTCTCTCACTGATGCGACAGGTCAGTGCCATCGCCTCCTCGGCTGCATACACCACAAAACCTTTCCTTTCTCTCCTGTGACAGCTGCTTGCATATAGCCCGGGCACTTATTAGCACGAGTATTGACTACTGTAACTCCGTCTTTCAGGCACATCTGCTCATAATATCAACAAGTTACAAGTAATACAAAACAATGCCATTGGAGCAGCACTTAACATCCCTAATTGTGAGCATATATCTGCTGCCAGAAAACAGGCCTATTGGCTTGCGGTTAGAGAGCGCATCTTCTTTAAAACCTTAGCCATTACTCACAAATGCATAAACAATGGGGCCCTGTCCTACCTGTCACACAAATGTAACAAATTGCAGTCCACCATACCCGCCCGCTCCATGAATACCCACAAACTGAACACACCAAGATACAATCTAAAAAGAGCAGGTGGCTCAAACTTCCCAATCATGGCCTGCACATTTTGAAATAATCTGCCCCCAACACTAAGAGCAGAACAATCTTATTGGACATTTAGGAAACACTTCAAACCTCTGTTCCTTGCTCAGGGCCAAGACTGAACGCTACCAACCATCCACAGATTATGGCCCTGTTTCACAGAGCATTTTCCAATGGGGTTTTGCCATTATGAAATGCTTCTTTGAATTAGGCCCTATGTATTTTTGTAACCAAGCTTTGTAACTTTTGTACCCAGTGCCTTGATGCCTAAGGGCTTAGCATGTTTTATAGACCTATAAATAAATAAATAAATAAATACTGCCCAGATACCACTATTTGGCCAGACATAACAGAACATATACCACACATGATATTTTAAATTCCATTTCTACAGAATTCCCTAGAAAGCGATGTATGTATGTGGTACAGTCGGTGGAATGTTGGCAAGCTTTACATTTAGTACATTTGTGAAACCCTTTGCCTTTGTGTCTAAGCCATTGAACCCTCTTCTGGGTACTGTTTCCTATTCTCAATCTGTGAAAAGCTTGATAAAAGACTATCTTTAAGGGAAGATCCCTTACGATATGTGATGCTAGGTGATCTCTCAAATATGGAATTCAAGTTTGTATCGGTCTTGAGTATGTGGCAATGTTTTGGGATAATTTGTCTTAATTTGGAAAATTTGGAAGTAAAAGTAAGAATTAAACGAGTCTCTTCCGTTTCATCTTTGATCTCTGATTTATTTGTGGTAGATGCTAATAGTCTTGGATGATGAGCAGACTGTGCCCCCTGATAGGCATTCTCTACTACTGTAGTGGGGTAGCCTCTATTCCCGAAGCCTTTAGCAGTTATCCTGCTCTCTTTGTCATAAGTCATGATTTCTGAACCATTTCTGCATAGAGGTTGGTGGGGTGACTGCTGAGTGCATGCAAAGGAGAATTAGAGCTTATGGGCGCTCTGCATTACTCAGTGTGTAGTTTGCAATGTTTTGGTTTTATCGGAACATCCATACATTCTACAGCCTCCTTAATGTGTGATTATGTGAATTGTAAATGTAGGGTTTTGATATTCAAAATACTCTATATATTTAGACATGTTTTCCAAGAGGGAAATACAAAGTGTGACTAAAGGTCTTCCTGGGGGCTTCTCAAGGATTTTAAGGATCTTAGGGAGGAAGTATATGGTGGGCATAGTAAGAGGTTCCAAAGACCAAAATGTACAAACGTCTTCACCCAAAAGACACATAATTGGCTGCTTGTTGAACAACATATTCAAGTGGGTTTGACCTCCACTGAGGGATCCTCTTTTAAATTACAATGACGGGTATGGTCCTTATGTTGCCTTTTGGGTACTGTAGATAATCCATTATATTCATGGCCAATATATTCAAGTATTTTTGTGATGGTTTAATGATTATGTATGGCAATGATCTTATTTCCTACAATGTCTGTATATATATCATGCCTTGACGCCAGGGCAATGAATAGTTAAGGTTAAGAGGAAGTCGCTATGGAGTTTCAGAATATACTTTTCCTGAATAACTTTGAAACCCATATTCCAGAGTATTATTCCAAGGCAGCCACCTGTGCATGCACAAATTCAGAATTCTACAATAATGGTTTCATAGTTTAAATAATGTTTACTTTCATCACGTTTTGAACAGCTTTTAACCTGTGGTTTTCCCCATGGGAAAAGACAATCATTTTTACGCCCAAATATCTCTAAATTGTCTGCTTTGATTTTTGAGATTTTTGGCATGCGCCTAGATTTCATCAGAAATTGATGCGCTGAAATAAAATTGAAAATCGACTTGGACAAATTTGAGTGATTAACGTTTTAAATGTATGTATATATCACGCATGCACAGAATGAACTTGTATTTTTTTATATGGAGAAAATATCTTTTGGGAATAGCTTTTGAACCCTTTCATGAACAAAATCTAAAAATTATGTGTCAATAATATTTGGAGGCAGCCACCAGTGCGTGCACAATTTCAGAAATGTACAGTAGAGGGTTCATAGTTTAAATTGTTTTTACTTGTATCGCATTTTTAACAGCTTTTAACATGGGCATTTCCCACAGAAAAAATAAATAATTTCTCAGGCCACATATCTCAAAATGGGCTGCTTCGATTTTCGGAATTTTTGGCATTTCATTAGGAATTAAAGCACTGGAAAAATAAATTCTAAATCAAAGTGGCCACTTTTCAGTTATTAATGTTTTGCATCACTATCTATCATACATGCCCATAATGAACATGCATTTTGCATTCGAACTGTGCCAAAAACATATGAGTTTCACAGTCCATATATCACACCATTGCCTCTTCTGAAAAGACATGAAAGTCAGGGATGACTTTCATGTCAGTTTTCAAATGTAATTGCATGTTACTACAACATTTACTGTAGGTGTATCTTGTTCAGAGCTTTGGCATAAAGCGCTATATAAATTACAAATAAAATACAAAATAAATACAAACGTGCACCTACGGCATGGCTCCTATGACATTTCATTTTCATTTATTGAATTTATGTAGCGCTTTCACAAAGCTGTGAACAGATAAGTATTGTACAAAAAAGCAAATGATGAATTACAATAATAACACATTAAGATACCAGCAGTTGTGATTTTTGAGAGAAGAATAAAAAGTGTAGAGAGACGAAGAAGAACAAACAGATAGAGGAAAGGCATTCCAAAAATGTAGAGCCAGCAGAGCGAAAGAACGAAATCAAGAAGAAGCGCATGGGTGTTTTGGAGTAACCTGAAGAAAAACAGATTGAGAGCACAGAGAATGGGGAGAAGTATAGAATGAGACTAAAGAGGCCAGATAGGGAAGAGCTAAACGATGAGTACATTTAAAAAGAAACACACAAAGTGGTAATAGCCAAAGAAGAAATAAGGAGCTTAATAGCAGAACATTCAAGAGAGGGCACATTTTCTAGATGTGAAAAAGTTGGAAGCGACGAGATCTAGAAGTTGCGGAGATGTGGCTCTCAAAAGTTAGATTAGAGTCAAAAATAATTCCAAGATTGTGAGAGAGACTTTGGGAATAGCAGAACAGTTCAAGGATTCACCTCTGGGACGTCATGTCTGTTTCTAATTGGTTTCCTTTACTAGGAGCACTGCACTTCTGAAGTTTCCCCCATGCATTCCAGTCACAAAGATGTAAGCGGGGCACTGAAAGTGACATGCAAGCAGGCAAGGGAAAAGAAACACTCCTGTGCTTCTTTTAGAGAGGCATGAAAGAATAGGGTAATGTCACTCATAGCATGGGCAAGGGTGAAGGTGTTATGTTTTAGACATGGTCAATTGTCCATCTCCACTAAACCTGGTTTCCATCATGCCCACCTGCTGGGGATAGGAAACCCAGCCAGTCACTTGTTGGATATATGTATTTAGAAAATGATTCCGGCTGTTGGTCACCTTTTCAGTATTGTGCTCCTGGAAGGTCAGTGAGTCATGTCATGTTTTGACCATTTGGCTTGTGAAGACTGGTGTGACAAGTATACTGCCTTATTGGGTGGGGGGGTTGGGGCACAAGATCAGAAATGGTTTGCTTTGGAGCAGGAGCACTAACTTAACCAGCCTCTGAGACATGTAGGGGGCAGGGCTGGTTGGGCTTGGGCAGAAGTTAGTCCAGCAACATAACATTCCAACAGATGGAGCTGGGGATGTTTCAGTAAAGAACCATAGAAAATGTTCCAGGAAAAAATTGCTCTATCTTTTTTGGCCTCTGCTTCTCTATGGGAGCAATGAATGGGAATGTGTTATTCTGATAGTGACTCATAAAGCTGCAATGTCTATTTAAACCATTTTGAAGTGTATTGAAAATCTGCACGCATTTGTATTGATATATTTTTCATGCATTTTCTTTCCTAAAGTTAACTTTCAGCACTGTAATTTTAAAATCATCAAGGGGGGTATTTGGTTCCAAAAAGTGCAGACTGATGGCTGGGTTCTTTCTTGGACGCTTAAAGTTTTGTCTGTATAGATTAATCCGCATATGTAGATGTTGGCCAGTTTATGTAGTTGCTGGCCAGTTATTTTATTTAAAAATGAATTAAAATAATAAAATAATTATCAAACAACTGCATATTTCTTTTAACAAAACAGCCATCTTTACGATGGCCTTCGAATAAAAAAAATACATTTCACAACATGCTTAAACCCCCACTACATCTCTCCACACATACGACATCCATGTCCCAGCTGCAGGCTACTGACTGGTCTCTGGATATTCCTGGACCCAGATCTCATAGAGACCTCTGAATGGATGTCGGACATGCCAGGGCATACGTGCAGGCAAGGCATCTGTTTGGAGCAGCAAGGGCCACCCATTATCCTGTGGCCAATATACCACATCCTATCAGGGTTCAGCCGTAATATCATATGTCTCAGAGTGATAAAATGACCTTGACATAATCAATTAAAATTGTTAAAAGAAAGTTTTCAAAACTCTAATATTAAAATGTCCGAAAAATATAAAATGGTAATATTAAAAATGGCATATATAAAAGAAATTAAAAAGAAACGTTTAAAATGTATATAATATAAAGTTGATTACAAAAGAAATTAAAAAGTGGGGAGCACCCGTCAATTTCATGAAAAGGATCGCAACTATTGTCTTTAAATTTGGAAAGGGGATGAAATGAGAATAAAATGTGAATAATCCATTTGAGCCAGTCACAAATGTCACAGCGCCACCTAGTAACCATCACTGGAATATCACCTCCAGTTCAGAGCCACATCAGTGAGGCATTGTAGGTATGCACATTAGCCCAAATGCACGCCTTTTGCTCCGGAAAATGTTCTTTTTCTTACGGGTAGTGCTACTTAATTCATACATGGCTTTATCAAGCCATGACAGACATTTCTCAAGGTGGCTGAAACTACATACCTGGTTTTACCCTTATTAAGGATCAACAGTGCAATATAGTCTGCCAGCCTTGAGATTGGAGCATTGGAGCATGATTAGCAAACACCAGAAAGGTTATGGTGCATTTAAAAAGGCTTAAAAAACGATCAACAGGAATTTGAAAGTAGAATAATCAATTTGAGTCAAATCACACGTGCCACAGCGCCACCTAGTAACCATCACTGGAAGTTCACCTCAGTTAATTCAGGTAGGAATAAAATTTAGGAACAAAAGTTGATTTGCATTCAAAGCATAAAAACGCTGCCAGACAGAATTAGGTCTCATGTATAGAAGCAAATTGCAATGTGTCTTTAACATGATGAAGTTATATGTAAAATGCATCAACTCACTGCTGAATTCAATGTCAATATTATCTAGTTTGACTAAAGTAGAAGCCAAAAATGTATGTAACACTACAGTATGACTGCTTGAAAATCATAGTTGTTGATGGCCTGGAGTTGTTTTAGGTGTATTTTTAAAGAAACAGTTTTGTTTTTGTAATTTTGGAAAAGCACAAGCAAGCAATTATTGCTGTAGAATATGAAAATGTACCACAGCAAATCATAGCTTTTGGAACGTGTATGTTTCTGCCTGTCTTGTTTCTGTATGTGAGTGCCTGCAATGGCCAAAACATTTTAATTTTTGCAGCTCTTGTTTCACAGGGGGAACTGAAAGAATTGCCTAGGGTACTACTATATCCCCTGTTGGAAGATGGATCTCTGTGCATTCCTGTGGTTGTAAAATCACAGGTGCCAGTTACGAGAGCAGAACAGTAGTTCCACAAATGTGAAAGACGTCTAGCTAGTACCATCACTGTAGTCAGTCACTAGAGCTATGGCACAGCAGAAGCAACCTTTTTGGGAATAACAGTATGGACTTTTGGTGGTGTCGTATCTGGCTGCTGGTCTATAGAAGACATGTTCAGAGTTCATGCCAGTCCTGTTCTTTGAGTTAAACCATATGACACCAAAAAGACTGGCATACACAACTAGGTCCCAGACTTTCCCTGGCACGAAGTTTAATTGAACAGGTTGCACGTGGCAAGATTTTGTAGTATGAAGAACTTCCACACTTTGGACTGTTTTGTTAGAGCAAGCATATGTATTCTCTGCGCTTTTCTGCCTGCAAAGATGCTTATGGTAGAGGTGTGGTTAGTGCTGTTGCTGCCTCAAGTTGATGTTTTGTGCTTTAGGTCTGGCAGGTTGTCTCTGAAAGACCCCTCTAAGGGTGGCAGAGTAGCTTTGTGCGTCCCTCCAAGGTTAGGCTGTGGCATTATCCTCCACCTTCTCATCTATATCACTGGTTTCCAAAATCATGTTTTGTGGCCTGGACTCAGATAGGTCATCGCCTTTGTTTTGATCACAATCATCTTTATTCTCAGACTCATCATCAGTGAATGTGGGTGGCATTGTGGAGAGCAGGAGCGTCAAGCATCCTGTACATCTCAACTGGCTCATCATTAGATACACACTGCAACCTCTCTATTCTTTCTGCCCCAGAAATAGTGGGCCGAACCTCCTCCATATACCAGCACCCCTACTCTAACGTTCCCTAGAAAGTGTATGCACTTCACATTCAAAATGGTCACTTTGCTGTAGCCACAATATGATTGCAAGTTGTGGACTCTATTGCAGCCACTCAATGTGCTCTCTTGTCTAAAATAATTTTAAGATGTGGTATCTGTGATTTCGCCAGCAACAAATATTGGATCTAGTCACTACAAGTTGACAAACTGATTTACAGCCACTTAATGCAATCTCCTCCTGCATGTGAAGAATTATGCAGCGTTCTCTGCAACTAGTATTTTCTATGATCCAAAAATACAACACACTCAGTTATAGCCAATTAATATACTGTTGTGCCTAAAAAGAATTCTAAGGTGTGTTTACTCACACCTTTGCAAGCTTTATTTGCTCTGCCCACAAGTGTTTTTGGATTTACAGACACGTTAACTCCTGCCTCCTTCCAAATAATGTTAAGTTGTCCTTCCCTATGTTTAGGCCAAGGAAAGTGGTCACACAGATGTAGGAGACGGAGTAGTGATGGCAGATTTAAATACGTAGTCTATGGTGTGAGAGAGGGCCCCCTTTCGATATTCCAAAATGTCCAACTCTGTAATTCAGGTATGGAATAAACAGCACATGGATTCCTCGTGATGCAAATACATGAACATGGGAATAAAATTGTAATTCTTTTTTAAAATGTATTTATTTTTATGTGTATATAGTTTGAAAGACAAACTCACACAATTTTAATAAACAGCAGTGTACCCAGAAAATATACAAGACAAAACATAAAATATGCACAGTAATTCCATAACTATATTTTCAAGTTTAGACATTGTTAAATATATCAAATTCATTCATCATAAAGCGAACATTTTTCACAAAAAGCAGTCAATGTTGTAAAAATAATGAGCAATGGTGGTAATTACTTGTCTGCCCTTCATGTGCCAGGCTCAAACTTCATTAGCTTCTAAGTAATTTGCAATAGTAACAAAGCTACTAAACACTTTTTTTCTATTGTTTGATAGCAAGGGACATTCTACAAATAGGTGTTTTAAAGTTGCAACACAATTTGTGTTTTTCACAAGCAACAGCTATGGGCGAGGCCTATTAGTTTTTCTCTAGGGCCTCTCACCATCCACAAATGGCAGATTCTGAAAGATAAATACCACGACGACCCTAGGGAGCAGTCTACAAGGAAATTTTTCAATATAAGGTTGTGGAATTGCACATGAAGGAAAACACATTAATTAGCATCCGGGGTGGGTTTCGAAGCCAATCAGCACTGTCTGAGCTGACTACTGTTCATGCCTGCCCCACCATTTTCCCTCCATCTCCTGCCCACCCTGCTTCTCGATCCCCCGCCCCTCCCACTTGCCTGAAGAGGTTGCAGCACCACAGCACTGCAGTGCCGCTCCTCTCATGTGCGTCAGCCGCCATGGAAATGGAAAAGGGGCTCAGATCCGAGCCTCACTTCGATTGCCATGGTGGCCATGTTACATTACTATTTTTTGAAACAACAGGTTACACCTTTACTGAGACCAGTTGTTTCAAATAAATATATTTCTGTTAGTGTCCAGTCATGTAAAACCAGGGTTCCTTAAACTGTGCTGGGTGGGAACGTCCCAGGGCCCTGGTTAAAAGTGCTCACATCACTGGGGCCTATCAATCCATGCTGTGGGCTCTTACCACTCAAGAAGGCCTTAGGAACTTGTGATTATGGCTAAAGTAAATGCTGGTACAGACTCTTGTTACATTCCTGTTCTTCGTTGCTGGACCAGTCCCAATAACAAATCCTTTTCTTCAGTTCATTTATACAATTTGGTTCGAGATGTACCCTACTGTTGTTGAAGTGTTTCTCATTTTAAAACTTTTCACACCTGTCCTGAAAATATACCACAAACTTGTACAATTTAGGAAGGACAACTGCCAATATCAGCTAGCAATAGTATAGCACATTTTCAAACAACTCTAATGCATAACAAGAAATCCACCCCAGTTCGGTTCACATAACTTGGATCGGGATGCACTGAGGTAGGTCGCGAAAGTCTCTCTAAATCCAACAATAGTGTGTCGAACCATACTTTTGTATCCCTGGACGAAGTTCTATTGCATATAAAAGAACAGGCGCTAGTTTTTGCTTGAAATAAAAAATAAGAAATGTCCATGTAAAATCCCTGTGCTCCTCATGAAACATTCGAATTTGTATTGCAAGGAGGCATAATGTTAATTTCAATTTATGAAAGTATTACAATGATCCTGCTGTTCTGTTTGAAAGCACCAAGTGCATACGTGCCTTTTTGACAGCCACGGATTCGGATGTTAGTTTTGTAAAATTGCATAATAAAGGTTGTATTAGCGTTTGTAATTGAGAGTCTGACCTGTGACTGCATCTCTATAGCTCTTATACTCTGTTGAAGACCAATTGGCATTTGGTCAAAAATTACTAAATCGTCAGTGTAGGCCAGCCAAAAAAATGTTTGATTTCCCAATTTAGCAGGGAAATGTGCAACATAATTTAAAGTATTTCCCAAATCTCAGATATACAAACTATTTTGTCTTATTTGACTTATTCGACACTTTTAATAGTTGAAATAGGTGGTGTGAGACCTCCTTTGTTATTCAGTCTGACTCTACAAGTGGTGTTCGTACAGAGCAAAGTCAGCAATATTAGTAAAAGCGGTGGAACACTCTGTGCTGTCAACTATTCCCATAGTCCATTTCTATCAATAGACTCAAATGGACTGGACTAGTAAATGCACGATAAGTGCGCAGATCTGTTTAGGTCACTGTAGAACCATGATTTCATCAAGTTTACAATAAAACCATTTGTCAGGGTACATAGAACTTTCCTAAACCAGTTTGAAAATCTGACAATATGTTATTGTCTGTAGTGCAATCCTCTAACTTACCTAGCAACCGGGACGGAAACATTTTCCACATCATGTCAAATAATGCTATAAGATGATAATTGCCTTGATTGTCAAAGAAATAGGCACTTTATTTTAATAAACGATTTCATGAACGAGGCCGCACAAAGCAGAGGCCCAACATTCTGGCATCATTGAAAGAGCCATATTGGACAAACCATCCGGTCGAGGGGCCCTCTTATCTCTTTGCTTTTTTTTATCTTGTACAAAATATTTTCTTTTGTAAACCAGCATTAATTTAAATTTGTTACCGTTATCTGCAGATTTACATTAGCAGAGTTCTCGGAGTAAAGTTTGTTTTTCACAAACTTTAACTATTTATCACCACTGATTGGATTAGTCAGTGGCATTTGCCATCCCTGGTTCGTTCAACAAGGACCAGATATTCTGTGTTATTCCAAGCAGTTACCCAAGGCATTTGATGCCATTGTGCTGAAATTGTTTTTACGAGTTTTATGCCATTTTTGAAGTGTTGATTAATTAATTAATTTATTTTAAAGTAAGTGTCCAAACTCACTGTGTTTTTCAGTAGAGTTCCACCTTCAGATCTCATTTGTCTCTTACGTTGGCACATAATTTATCGGAAGGTTTGCTAACTTTAGTGTGGTATATCTTGTTATGTCTGAATATGATCTCAAAAAAGTAAGGCACCCAAGTCTAGCACTTCACAAACGAACGCCATAACCTTTTATAATTATATAATGTCTTGTTTGCTCATTTCCATATGTCCAACAGAGACTAAGAAGTTAGATTTGTTTGTATTATTAATAACAATTGTGTCTGTATAATCACGTATGACTTCTTTAAGCACTTAAAAAGTAATGGTCACTCACGGGGGACTCAATGGCGTCCAGCTGCTAAGAATCATCTAGAATATTAATGGGGGCAAAGATATAATCTAATTGAGATTTACTGGAGCCATTTGTCCAGGTACTTTTTGAAGATCGATCCCCTTCTAACCAGTCATTTATCATAATCAGACCCCAAACTCCTAATACAGATGCTCACATAATTCCTTGGACATTAAACTTATTACCAATTCTCGGTGCAGATTCATTTGACTAATCTTCCTTCTTCCACTTCTTGATTTAAATTGTCTAGACACACTAAGTTTAGAATGCCCATTACAAGTAAATCTGGGGCTCGGGGTCATTGTAATAGGTAGTCTAAATAAGTTATCAATGAATGCCTTATTGGTCTTATCCAGGACATAAAGAGTATATAAATTAATAATTAAACAAGGGATCATGTGTTAAGTAAAGTCCCACTCAGTCTTAATTATCAAAAGGTTGTTTGAGTAGCTACACATTTCTGTTACCTTACTAGGCAGTGAGGTGTTAACTAGGCTCAACAGATCCCAAAATGGGCAACCAAAAGTCAATTTTGAGTATTTTTAAAACAAGTTTTTTTTTACAAATCCTCAAACATCGGAAACAATTTCATCCACACTCCTTGTAAGAAAATTAAATTTTAAGAACCTAAGAAAGAAAATATATCTTAGTATATATCTTAGTGAGTTCAAATCTATTAAATCCACATGAGTTCCAGGATACGATGCAACGTTTCATATCTTCAAGTCAAGCAATCCTATTTGTGAAGGCATCCGGAAGTAGACACAGACAACTGAGTATAACCTGGGTTGCAAACTTTTATTAAAATGAAAAGAAGGTTGGAAAAAGGCCTAACTTGCCCTGTACTAAGGTGGTATTTGCCTATGTAACTGAAACTAATGATAGCCTGTGTCAGGAAGTCCAACGCAAATGTCTGTCAGTGTCCAAAACCTTACTTGTCCTCACATCTACTTGTATATAATGTGCAGAGATGTCAGCATCAAAATGAGAAGTGTTTGAATGAAAGTTCAGAGCTTCTTTACAGCTCTTGGTTGGAAAAGGGTGTATCCCTTCCCCAAGATTCAGGATAGTTCACTTTACCAAAAAGAGGGGTTCCCTTCCCCAAGCTTTCAAGTCTCTCAATGTTCCAAAAAACAACACAATTCCTTGGGAAACTTCCCAGCTTTCCTGGATAACTTGCCTTTCATCAATTTCAACAATATCACATTGTTCAGTTTGTTAACTTTAAATCACACAGGTTTTCCTTGATCTTCAATTACAACCTTTTAAGTGAGTTAAGTGGCTTTTCCTTTAGGTGGGTGCATTCAGTCTAGGCAGAGTTGTCGGACGACACGATCCATCCATTACAGGTTATGCAACAGACACACCTTGCTTGCTTCTTCTTCACTGCCACTGTTTCAGCTTTCACAGTGGTATTGGATGTATCCTCTTGCAGGTTTCTCAATACTTGTTTTGCCACCATGCACTTGTTATATTTCAAATATACTCAGAGCTTTTGTCACTGCTTATTCTTTCAAGTTACACAGTTCCTTGTATTCTGACGGCACTTGCCAATGCTTGTTCTCTTCAGTTTACACAGTTCACAATTTCTTTTTATCAGGCAATTTCATCAACTGCTTTCAATCCAATTGATATTCAATTACACTTGGTTTGTTTTGGATAAGTATTTAAAAAAAAAGCTTTCATGTCATTTTCAACTTGTTTGAAATTTGGTATTCACAAAACCCTTTAATCAGCTTCAGGTTATGATTTTGTAAACAGCATTTATTTCAAGCTGGACCGAAATTCACATTTCCGAAACTGTCCCTCGCTCACTAGCGAGCGATATGACCTGCAGCAACCACGTGGTTCACACCACAGTGTCCCAAAGTCATTCAGGCTTCTTTCACTCACTGTGTACGCTGTCTGCAGGTGTTGTTCTCCGCATTGGCAGGCTCTTTGTGGCTGTCTCCCTGACACAGGAGGTGGGTAGACCAGCTCTGCTACCCAAGACCTTTCGAATGCTCCCGCCACAATCTGCTTCCACTGCAACGACTCTGCACCTCTGAGGCACTTTGGGCAAGCGTCTCCTTAGCTTCACTTACAGCTTCTCCTGCAAGCGTTCTACAGTCAATCTTATTAGCCTCATCTGAGCGGGCCATTTATACTGCCTCCTGGGACCCAGGAGCAGATAACGTTCCTTTACTGCATAACGGTCTTGTTACTCAGCGTCCTACGTCCTTGTCCCAGTACAAGAGTGGTGTTTGTCTGAGTTAATAAAGAGAGGCTGTAGAACTCTGGGATGGCTGTTCCTCATCTAAGTACCAGAGTGGTGTGGATTGGGAGAGGGTTTTCTGGAAAAATAGGGAAAGGATTATCCAGGATACCCTACAAAGGCCTGGGGGATATTTGACCCCTTATAAAAGAGAAATGGGGGATACCATGTCTTACCCAAGGACACTCCCCACTCCCCAAGACTCCTTAACCCGGGTGATCCTCCCTTGCATATCCAACCCCAGGGGTCAGGACCCGAAAGCGACAGCCTTTCCCTGGACACCTTGGAGGAGGATACAGGGGGAAAAGAAGTGAGGATGCCCTCATACTCATTACATCTTGTATGGCCAAATTAATGCCAATGATAACGTAGGTAACTGTGTTGTCTTTCCTACTGTCAAAGGTAAATAACATGTAGCAGATTTCTGGGAAGATTCTATGATGTCACAATGAATTGTCATAGCTCTCAAATGTTCCCTTGAAAATGACTTTCTTTGTAGCTTACTTCCATATTGGTCACCGCTTACAAATGGTTTTGCGTTGTGTGGTTTATGAGTAATTAGTTACAAATCGTACCCCAGACTTGTAAGCCAATTTGACAATAGTCTTTAAATAAAAGTGCAGATTTGCCCTTTGTAGAGCATTTCAGTTCCACTTCATTCAAATCTTTTGAATGTAGTAATCTTATCTGTGGTATTTCTTTAACAATTTGCACAATATACTCTCTGGGTAATTCATAGAATTTCGCACAAAAGTGGCGCACAGTGTCCCCGTGCGATACACTGCGCCAGCCGCGTGCGATAAAATCCATTTAATCGCACAGCGTATTCATGGATTTTAGCCTCCAAAACCAGCCCTGGTGCAGAGTGGCGCAGCGACCCTGCAGCAGCGCCAGTTACTCCCCCAAGAACGCCCTCGCGCAAGGAAAATCCATCAAAATCCCCAATTCATCGCAAATGTCTGCGCTAACCCTGGACCAGTTTACAGGGCTGCCAAACAGCAAACGCCAAGCGGGGAACGTGTATTTCAGGGGTTCGCAGGAAGTTTCACACGCAATCCCAACAGGGTACGTGTATTTCAGGGGTGTGCGTGAAGTTTCACACGCGATTCCATCAGGGCACGTGTATTTCGGGGTACGCGGGAAGATCCACACACAATCGGCCTGGGTACGTGTATTTTGGGGTGCGCGTGAATTTTCACACGCGATTCCAGCAGGGTACGTGTATCTCAAGGTGCGCGGGAATTTCCATATGCGAATTCAGCAGGGTACGTGTATTTCAGGGGTGCGCGGGAAGTCCCACACGCGATTGCCCTGGGTACGTGTATTTCAGGGTGCGTGTGAAGTTTCACACGCAAATCCTGCAGAGTACGTGTATTTCGGGGTGCGCGGGAAGTTTCACACGCAAATTCAGCAGGGTACGTGTATTTCAGTGGTGCGCGGGAAGTCCCACACGCGATTGCCCTGGGTATGTGTATTTCGGTGTGCGTGGGAAGTTTCACATGCAAATTCAGCAGGGTACGTGTATTTCAGGGGTGCACGGGAAGTTCCACACGCGATTGGCCTGAGTATGTATATTTCAGGGGTGCGCGGGAAGTTCCACACACGATTGCCCTGGGTATGTGTATCTCGGGGTGCGCGGGAAGTCTCACATGCGATTTCAGCAGGGTACATGTATTTCAGGGGTTCCGGGGAGTACTACACGTGAATTGGCCGTGTGGGTCCTCCCAGGTGTTCCCTCTACACCCTCCACGGCCCCTGCAGGCAGCCCACACCACAGGGGACTACCCTGCACCCCTGCTCATGTCCCGCAGGCAGCCCATCCACCATGGGCATGCCCCCCAGCCAAGCCACATGTCACCTTGCACTACTGATCAACAACGCATGTCTCCCAGCACCCCCACCTCCCAGCACTGTGGGGCACCAGCCAGCAGGCCCCCACTCATGTCCAACGCATGTCTCCCAGGACCCCCACCCCCCAGCAGTCAGGGGCACCCTCCACCAGGCCCCCACTCATGTCTCCCAGCACGCCCACCCCCCAGCACTGTGGGGCACCTGCCAGCAGGCCCCCACTCATGTCCAACTCATGTCTCCCAGCACCACCACTCCCCAGCAGTCAGGGGGCCCTCCACCAGGCCCCCACTCATGTCTCCCAGCACCCCCACACCCCAGCAGTCAGGGGCACCCTCCACCAGGCCCCCACTCATGTCTCCCAGCACCCCCACCCCCCCAGCAGTGCAGGGCACCTGCCAGCAGGCCACCACTCATGTCCAACTCATGTCCCCCTGCACCACCACCCCCCAGCATCCAGGGGCACCCTCCACGAGGCCCCCACTCATGTCCCCCTGCCCCCCCACCCCCAGGAGTGCAGGGCACCGGCCAGCAGGCCCCCACTCATGTCCCCCTGCACCACCACCCCCAGCATCCAGGGGCACCCTCCACCAGGCCCCCACTCATGTCCCCCTGCACCCCCACCCCCCAGCAGTGCAGGGCACCTGCCAGCAGGCCCCCACTCATGTCCCCCTGCACCACCACCCCCCAGCATCCAGGGGCACCCTCCACCAGGCCCCCACTCATGTCCCCCTGCACCCCCACCCCCCAGCAGTGCAGGGCACCTGCCAGCAGGCCCCCACTCATGTCCCCCTGCACCACCACCCCCCAGCATCCAGGGGCACCCTCTACCAGGCCCCAACTCATGTCCCCCTGCATTCCCACCCCCCAGCAGTCAGGGGCACCCTCCACCAGGCCCCCACTCATGTCTCCCAGCACCCCCACCCCCCCCCAGCAGTGCAGGGCACCTGCCAGCAGGCCCCCACTCATGCCTCCCAGCACCCCCACCCCCCAGCAGTGCAGGGCTCCTGCCAGCAGGCCCCCATACATGTTCCCCCAACACCTCATGACGATCCATAATCATGGCCCCCATGCCCCCTCAATACACTGCCTACGCCACCCCAGTCCGAACACACCACCAGGTATGACATCCACCCCACAAAGAAATCACCAGCACATGATGTATCCCAAATGGCTAGTCTGCACATTAACATATATCTGTCAAACCCACACAATGACAGCATGTGAATGATAAAACACACATTGTGACATGCATGAAACCAAAGAGAGAATACCACACATTGAAGTACCAAATGATAATGTATTAAACAGAAAAGCAAGGCAATGAAATGGAACAGAAGAAAATGGAAATAATAAATGAAATCCGGCATGTCCAATAAATGAAAAAGATGCATGAAATCCAAATGAAAAGCAATCCAAAAGCAAGTCTCCAAAGTGTCAGTCTGAGAAAATAAATCCAAGGTGCAAAAATAATAAAAAACCATTGATCCATGGGGAAACAAATCAACAATCCAAATCCATTGTCAAACTATGTACAAAGTGAACATCCAGGGTCCATGTGCCCAATCCTTTAAATGAAACCTATAAAATAAAATTCTACCTAATGAAGAACTATATACAAGAAGTTGGGGCATTGTCCAAGCGCCCCAAAACAAAACAAAACCGAAAGGAAACTTAACACTAAAGAACTATTTACAAGGGCAGCGGGCTAGTCCGACGGCTCACTTCTGGATGTTCCGGGCCAGGGCATCATCGAACTCCTGCTCAATGTCCCCGAGGCGGTCCTCTTCCATGGCCCCGAGGGTCCGCAGGGATGACGACATGTTCTCCTCCAACTCCCTGCGGATTGCCTCAAGGCACTCGGCCCGCCTCAGGGCCCTCTGCATGGAGTTCTCCGCCCTGACCATCGTGAGCCGTGCCTCTTCCGCCCGGTGCCGCTCCGCATCTATGGTGTGGCCCAACCACTGCCACACGGAAGACACTTCCCATCCTGGGTCCTCCTGCCCTCCGGCCGATGCCTGCCCCTCTGATGTCGAAGGCCCCGAGCCATCATGGCTCCCACCTCGTTGCTGCTGCTGTGCCTGTGCCCGTGCCCTGGCTCCTGCTGCCTGCACATCCTCCACCGGCCGGGGTGCAGTCGTTGATATGGCCACCCCTGCTGGACGTCCAACTCCCGACTGTGGCAGGGATGTGTCCTCCACCAGCCTGGCCGCACCGTCAGAGGCAGCTCACAGGGCACCCAGGTGACAAATGGGTGGAAAGATGGCACGGAGGACGACTGGCGCATAGGGTGTTCAGTTGAGGAGGGGGTCGGAACAAGCTCCAGCAAACGGAGGAATCCGGCCTGGGTGACCTGTCCCAGTAGGCCGACGCGGTCAACGAGCCATTCGAGATGACGTGCAGTCTCCTCATGAAAAGACTGCAGGTCACCTCGCATGGCCTGTTGACGCAACGCCACACCACTCAGGACAGGCTCAACCTGTACCTGGATAGCCACGTCCGCATGTATAGGAAGGCCAGTTGTTGTAAGCTCATCCCCTTCCTGAAAACGGGTCTGGACTTAGGCATCCCTGCTGGTGCAAGATGATGCAGTGACAGGATCAGGGAAAGGATTGCACACAGGCACCTGCGTGGCGGCCTGTGCTGCCTCCTGTCCCTGCTCCTGCACTGCACCACTAGCACCAGTGGAATCCCCACCTCCAGACCCCGTCTCTGTCGCTTGCACGGCCTCCTCCTCCACCAAACACCCCACCAACCTGGATGACTCAGTGCCATCTTCCCCCATTGGGCCCTGTGGGGTCTCAGCTGCCCCTTCTGCTCCCGAGGAGTCCAACTCCGACCTCCGCCTCTTGGTCCTCCCCCCGGCAGCTGCGGCTTGGGACGTGGCACCGGACTCCTCACTCCCCGACGAGATGACAACCTGGGAGGGGAGCCGGGCCTTGCGTCTTCGGCTGGCGGTGCGATCCCTGCCGCTGTGCTCCACAGCACCTTCTCCGCCCTCTTCATCAGTTGACGCTGCAGACAGGGAGAAATAAAACACAGGCATCAGGGCACTGTACAATGGTCACATACACAAATGACAGTTGTACATGAGTGGCATTGGCAAACCTCAGACATGGCATCACAATCGCCAACACACATGTCATTTCAACTCGCACACATGAGCCATACCACAGCCATATCGCAACAGCCAGCACCATCCATACACATACAACAGCATGAGCAGGCAAAAGTGAGCCAGACATCACATGCAACACAGGGAGTGCACTACACATGCACACACACCACCACACTTGCATGCATGTGTACACCGCTGCCAACTGTCGCAGTGCTGAGATCGGCATCCATGTCACATCTGCCAATCAGTCTTCCACATCCGGTGTCACATGCATCCATGTTGCATCACTGTTGTACCCTTGTCAAATACACACACATGCACATGTACACAGTGCAGATACATGCAGCTGAAACCAACATCGATGTGTGACATCACAAACATGCCTACTTACATACACATTCATTCAAACATGTGTGCCCACAGATCTGCATTTGGCATGCAAGCCTACACACACAAGCACCATCCATGTCTCACACATGAGAGGCCTCGTATGTGTTAGCCTCACGGCCCTGTACACCCACCCATACTTGACCCCATAAAAACACATGTGCAACCTGCACACTACTGGCACACCACCACACGCACAGCTTACAATCAGAATGCATGTACACTTACCGCTCGACTCCAGACGGGTCTGCCTCTCAAGTACCTGGACGTGGAGCGCTGGGGATATGCATTCCAGGACCCTCATCTGATCTTCCGACAAGTGGCCCCGGCATCCCTTAGCATCCGCTGCCTTCAAGAGGCGCCGGGCCTTGTTCAGGGTCCTGGACCTGAAGTCCTCCCAGCGCTTCTTGACATGATGGAATAGTCGGACTGCCACCCCCTCCGCGTTGATGGCAGTCACGATGTCCGTCCAGATCCGAGTCCGTCCTTCCTTGTCGGCGCGCAAACTTCCGAAGAGGGCATCATACTGCCCCAGGACTTGCTCCACCAGGACACCAACTTCGGTGGCAGTGAAGCTGGTGCCCCTCTGCCTCTCTGGCCGGGGGTTGCCAGTGGTGCCAGATGTTGCAGTGCCCGACATGACAACCCCAGAGGCAGGAGTGGGTGGGCAACTGGGTCCTGGGGCTGGTCTGTGGAGCGATGGAATCCCAGTCGGGAGTCTTCGGTTCCAGCAGGGGTGGTCACAGCAACAGCACCCCTGGCTGATGTGCAGGCAGCAGATGGCAGGGCACATGGGCAGCAGGCAGTCAGGCAGCAGCAGATGGCAGGTGGGAGCATGCTCGGGGCTCTGGGGGGCAGTAATTCGGCCTTCTGGGCAGGAGCGTGGTCTTCCATGTGCTTACACGTGGCCAGCTTGATACAGAGTGATTTGGCACGTGAAAATCCAGCACGTCTGGGTGTAATTCGAGGAAAGGCCCTTAGCGCGTAAGCGCGTCAGCACACGTACGCGAATTCATTGGCCCAAAGGCCCCCAGCGTGTAGGCGCGTCTATGACGTTATGCGCACGTGCATTTTCCATGGCGCGTAGAAAAAATAAGCACGTCAGAGTGTCAAAGCGTGTAATTGGTGGAAAGGGCCTCAGCGCGTATGCGCGTCTGTGACGTGCGTGCGCGAGCATTTCCCTGTACACGGGTGCATGTTACACGTCCAATGACTGCACGTCAGAGTGTCAGCTTGTGTAATTGGAGGATAGGGCCTTAGCGAGTACACGCGGAAGTGACGCTGGATGTGTGGGCATGTTTAAAAGGTACGTGTAGAACGCCATTTCCTTGTACATGCTTTTCGGGGAGAGCGAGTGGGTGAAATCCGTACTTCTTGTCGGTTCACACGCGATTTACTACATGGCGTTCCAAGTTCGTACTCCCTGTTACCTCTGACAGCTTTTTCCCTTTTTGTCTTTTTCCTGGGCCTGTTTCCTCAAACAGCGTTCACTTCTTCTGTTGTCCTGTCTCCTCAGACAGTGTACAATTCTTCTTTTGGTGGGGGTGTTGCCAACGTGCACACGTGCCTCTTTTTCATGCTATTTTTCCAGGCGGACGGTGAGTCGCGCACGTATTTAACATCTGCGCTTGCCCCGTGTGTCGCGTACCCCTTCAGAGGTCATTCTAGGCTGCGTGTGACACGCATACGTTCATTTTTGTGTTTCTGGGTGCCACAGCGTAGTGCAGGTTTATTTTTCCACGCACGTGGTCTAGGAGGGGTTGCGTGCACATTATCTCCCTTTTTTGGGGTGCCTGTGCGTTGCGTGACCCGTCATCTTCCCCCAGGGGTCACATACAGCCTTGCTAGAGCACTAGGGTACGAATTCCATCTAGTACCCCTTTGACCCCCAATTGCCCAGGACAATAGTTTACTGCAACTCCCATACGCACAACAACATCAGTGCCATGGTTGGGAGGCGAGCACGCGGTAAGGGTGGGAAAGGTGGCCGAGCCTCAAGAGGTGGGCGTGGTGGATACGGTAGGGGACGTGGCCGGGACTTGCAGGGTGCCCCTAGCCCCCATGTGTGGATGACCAGTCAGGAACACCCATGCCCCCCCCGGTTGAGGTTAACATGGCTGACACCATCCCTGCTCAGCCCTTGTTGGAGCAGCCCATTGTGGCAGACCTGGCACAGGGTGACTCCATGGCTGACTTCCAGGTCAGCAGGTCTAGGCCACGTGTGGCGGTGCACGTTGGTGTCACCAGGCCACGTGGATCAGGGGCAGCTATGTCATCTGCTGCCCCGAGTAGGCAGGGTGGGGAGGCTGCAGGGGCAGCTGCGGCTCCATCCACCCCAGCTCTGAGTCTCCCAGCCAGGACAGTGTCGGTCCCAGTCCATCCTGCTGACGTTCCCCCTGACTACATCACACTTGAGCTAATGCCTGCACCAAGTCCCATGGTGCGTGTTCATTCCCACACTCCTAGTCAACAGTCCACCGGGGCTCCTGCCCCTAGTGTCCAGAGCGGCGTAGGACACTCAGGATCCCCACCACCTTCCAAGCGGAAGAGGAAGAGTGCTCGTCCAGTACAGGCTGATGCCCCAGACACGGCTACACAGTCCGGCCCGCCAAGGAAGCCCAGCTTCAATCAGGCCGAACTTGATGCACTTGTGGAGTATGTGTCCGCACATGACCACGAAATGGTGATTACTGCAGGATGCAAGACCACACATGCACAACGTCTGGCACACTGGCAGGCCATCGCGGACATCATAAGTGCCCTTGGATTTGTGAGGCGCACAGCTAATGATTGCTACAAGCGCTGGAATGACCTGAAGCGCAGGGCAAAGAAAAAGCTAGCCTCAAGTCATGCCGCTACTCTAGTGACTGGGGGTGGGTCTCCAGCAGAGGACATTGAACTCACTCCACATGAGTATGTTGCTGGGACCTACGTCACGGAGGGACAGATCCAAGACATGGGAGACCTGCCAGATTACGAGGCATTGTCCGGTGAGTGCACATGCATGTGTGTGTCATCCATGTGCATGGTGTGTGTGTGAGGGCTTCTGATTGAGTGCCAGGTGAGGGTGTGTGTGCCTGTGTGGTTTGGGTCACCCATGTGCTTCATCCAATACATTCTGCGCACCAGGATTTGGGTATTGCAGTATCCCTTCTGGCAATAGTAGACATTTAGCCCAACATCATGCCAGTTGCCCTTGAAGTGTCATCTTGCCACAACATTGTTGCGTATTATTCTGTGTTCATTAAGGCTGATTGTTTGCATTCCACCACTTTCACTAGGCATTTCTCAGTCCTATTGTCACATGTGTGACATGGCTATGGTACATGCCATCTGTGTGATGGCATGTGTCATGTATGTGTATTAGACATGCCAATCGCAGGCCAATGTGTGATGGCACTGCTACCCAGCATGCAGCAAATGTGTTGGTCTTCCATCTTGGTGTCATCGATGTGTGCCATTTGCCTCCCCTTCATACGCAGTGACGGTGCATGCATGGGAAGGTTATAGTCATGTGGGACATGTGTCAATGAAGTACTGGTTCTGTTGCTTCTCAGCCCTAATTGTGTGCCATGGTGCTAATGCCTGTTCCCATTTCTTTTCTTTCATGTCTTTGCAGGGGATGACACACTTGATACTGCTGGGGTTGTGGAGATGGTGCAGACCCAGGAGGGGTCTCAGGCCCAACCGGGCACCAGTGAGGGACGTGGTGTGGTGGTGGGTGAGAACCCACACTTGCTGCAGACCATTCTCTCAAGGGGTGTCTCTGGGTGCACCTCCCCCGAGCTCTATTCAGGTGTCGATTCGGATGATGAGACCTATGTACCGTCGCAGGTAAGTGTTTCTGGGAGGGATTCTGTACTGTCCAACCTACCTGCACCAGGGGTAGAACCCTCGATGGGGATGTCAATGTTGGTAGGTCCGCCTTTGGTGGTTACGGATGCAAGGTCACACTCCCCAACATCTGATCCTGTTCCTGGGCCAGCAGATCAGAGGGGGAATGCAGTCCTGCAGCCTCAGGCAGTGCCGGCACAGCAAGGCGCAGTTCGCCTTGCCCCAGACAGGTGTGGTCCCCGCTGACGCAGTGGCCGTATGCCACATGGCAATACCGCATGGGAGCAATCCATATACGGTATGGCAAACCAACAGGCAGCATCATCTGAGATGACGGCTCAGGCAATGGATAGGGTGGCCACTTCCATTGTCCCCCAAGAAAGGCTGATGGAACAACTACAGCAGGCAACAGACTAAATTTGCCAGTCACACAGGGAGGACATGCTGGCGTCCAACAGGGACAGACGGGCGGCACTGGAGACTCTGCGGGAAGCCATTTCTATTGAGTCCCAGGGCCACAGGGAAGCCCTGAGGGTGGAACTCTGTCAGCTCAGGGTGACTCTTGTTGAGCTTGAGGCTTCAACTGACACGAGGACAGAACAGCAGCTAGAGCGGCTCACACGTACGCTCTCAGCTGAGATGCAGGCAACTCGGGAGGAGGTCCGGGCATCCCGTGAGTTGTTGTATGGGGACCTCCGCACGATTATCCTCCAGAACCAGACCTTCCACACCTGCATGCTTGCTGCCATGGAGGACCAGACTAGGGCTTTGCGTGGGCTGCCTCCCATAGTTCCACCACCTCCTGATGCAGCTGCAGAGGGTGAGGAGAGCGACAGCAGCGATTCTCTCACAATAGGGTAGCCGTGCAGGCCATGAGCCCATGGAGGTTTTTTTTTCCCAAAATCCACACAGGTGGGTTTTGGTGTGCACCCTGTCCTCGGACCTCCTGGGTGGCCTCCCCCACCCCCACTGGGCCATACATGGCCATTTTTGATTTTTGATTTTTTTTACAGTGTGTTGCCTTGTGTGGCTCCCGTGGGCATACGCTGTATTGTGGCTGGGCACATGCAGGCTTGTCCTGAATTTGGGTTAGATGTTTGGGTTTGTGTGACAAACACCCCTCCTGCTTCCCGTTTCCATTGGCTTGCAAAGGTTGTGCCCAAGTGACATTGACTTACACAGTGACATTGGACTCCCATTTGATGTGTGGGCAGTCTGTAGTCAATACTGTGTATACATTCCTGGTGCATATTGTTGTTGTATTGTACACTGCATGGTGTATTGATATGTGCCTCTGCATCCATCTCATACTCCTAATTTGCAGGTCCATTCCTCATGTCTTCACAAGGCGGTCTACTTTGGAAATGGAGTCCATGTTGTAAGCAGTGCACCTACACCTTTGCGTGGCGCTAACACTGTACAGTTGGAAGTGGTCGAAGTGCTGGCATTATCAGGTAGTGAGACTACCAATTTTTTTAATCCGTACTGTCATGTTTATGGTAGGTTTGAGGTTGTGTAGGTGATTTGTATTATTGCTAAATATTTGGTAATGTGCGTTGTTGGTCCTGCATTACTGTGAGCATTTCATGTGTGGCCAGTTTCCATTAGGGACACCGTACTTTGTGACACTTGTGTCATGTTGTGGGGATTACTTTGTTTGCTCTCACATAGCATGACATGCCATGGTGTGTTGTGTGGCGGTGCCGGGGAGGGATTGGGTGACATGGCACTGTTCTCATGTTGTATTTTGCAAGTGGGTATTCATTTTTGCTGCATAGAAGTGTGTCTTTTGATGACACTGCATTGGTGGTGTTTGTGTAGAAAGGATGCACACATTGTGACACTTCCAGGTGAACAATCTCAGGCTGCTATGGTTCTGACAGTTGACTGTCCCTTCATTCATCATCATTGTCAAGTTGAGTCATCATTGATTGTCAGATGGTATGTGCCAGGGCTGTGTGCACTCCACAGGGGTGTGATTTCTATGTGAAGTCATTAGCCACCAGCTGCGTACGGGCTGCCTCACCCCGTGCCCTTTCCCCTCCCATGCGCAGCGGGCATGCATGTGGTTGGGGATGTGGGGGCATCACCATGTCCACAGCCAGGCCCCGGCATGTTGCAACATTGTGGAGGGCACATGCTGCCACTATGATCCTGCACACTACTGGGGGAGCGTATAACAGCTGCCCGCCAGAACGGTCAAGGGAGCGAAAGCATGACTTGAGCACTCCGAATGTGCGCTCCACTATGCCCCGGGTTGCAATGTGGGCTGTGTTGTATCTTACCTCGAGAAGCGTGATGGGGTTCCGAATTGGCGTCATCATGTGGGTGCTCAGAGGGTAGGCACTGTCCCCTGGGGAGGTGGTGATAGGTATCATTAGTGGGGTAGTGACATTACTCTGTATCTGACATGCATGCGTGTGCAGTGGCATTTATACTCACCAAGCAGCCATGCATCGCCAGGCCGCCCAGCTTCCATGTGCCGGTTTAGGGTTGACATTCTGTAAATGAAGCTGTCGTGGGTGGACCCTGGATAGTTGGCATATACTGAGGTGATGATTCTCTTGGCATCACATACTACCTGGACGTTGATGGAATGCCAGTGCTTGCGGTTTCTATAGATGTGCTCAGATGCCCTGGGGGGACGTAGAGCCACATGGGTGCAATCAATGGCACCTAGCACTTTGGGGAATTGTGCCACCCCGTAGAAATCCTGGATGACAGCCTGCCTTTCTGCAGGTGTTCTGGGCAGGTATATGTGCCTGCGGACTGATGGGCGTGCAGTGATAATGGGCAACACCTGGTGGAGGCACTGTGACTGCATGGCCTGTGACACCCCCCCCCCACTATGGCACCTGTCTGCTGAAATGATCCGGTAGCCAAGAAGTGCAGTACATTGCGGACGTTCTCCAGGGGGCTGAGTGCTTGGGAGCACAGGGTGGGTGATGTGAGGTCATCCTCCCACTCACTGACCAGGTCGAGTATTATGTGAGGTGGAAACCTGTACCTCCCATACACCTAGCCATCAGGCATACCAAAAAGGCTGGTTCTGGGTGTAAAGATTCTGGCCCTGACTATCCTCCTCCTCCTCCTGCGGTATCCCATGGCCACTGCTGCTAGGAACGGTATATTCATCCTGGAGTCTGAGCTTGTTTGTTGTTTGCGCACACGTTTATGCTGCGTGGGTCGACGTACACCTGATTCCTACGAGTCGACATGCGCCTACTTCATGCTGGCGTACGTTTTTCCGGATTGGACCGTCTTTTTTGGCGCATTGTAGGCGACCGTGTAAATCTTCCCACCCACCCCAGGAATACACGTAACACGCTCTCCCAGGCCCAGTCGCTTGTAAATCTTCCTGCCCACCCCAGGAATACACGTACCCCACTCTCCCAGGCCCAGTCGCGTGTGGAAGTTCACGCGAACCCCGTAATACACATACCCTGCTGATATCGCGTGTGGAAGTTCACGCGAACCCATAATACACGTACCCTGCTGAAATCACGTGTGGAAGTTCACGCGCACCCCTGAAATACACGTACCCAGGCCAATCGCACTGCTGGGGGGTGGGGGTGCTGGGGGACATGAGTGGGGGCCTGGTGGAGGGTGCCCCTGGATGCTGGGGGGTGGTGGTGCAGGGGGACATGAGTGGGGGCCTGGTGGAGGGTGCCCCTGACTGTTGGGGGGTGGGGGTGCTGGGAGACATGAGTGGTGGCCTGGTGGAGGGTACCACTGACTGCTGGGGGTGGGGGTGCTGGGAGAGATCAGTTGGACATGAGTGGGGGCCTGCTGGCAGGTGCCCCACAGTGCTGGGGGGTGGGGGTGCAGGGGGACATGAGTTGGACATGAGTGGGGGCCTGCTGGCAGTGGCCCCTGGATGCTGGGGGGTGGGGGTGCAGGGAGACATGAGGGGGAGCCTGGTGGAGGGTGCCCCTGACTGCTGGGGGGTGGGGGTGCTGGGAGACATGAGTGGGGGCCTGGTGGAGGGTGCCCCTGACTGCTGGGGGGTGGGGGTGCTGGGAGACATGAGTTGGACATGAGTGGGGGCCTGCTGGCAGGTGCCCCACAGTGCTGGAGGGTGGGCGTGCAGGGGGACATTAGTTGGACATGAGTGGGGGCCTGCTGGCAGGTGCCCCTGGATGCTGGGGGGTGGGGGTGCAGGGGGACATGAGTGGGGGCCTGGTGGAGGGTGCCCCTGTATGCTGGGGGGTGGGGGTGCTGGGAGACATGAGTTGGACATGAGTGGGGGCCTGCTGGCAGGTGCCCCACAGTGCTGGGGGGTGAGGGTGCAGGGGGACATGAGTTGGACATGAGTGGGGGCCTGCTGGCAGGTGCCCTGCACTGCTGGGGGATGGGGGTGCTGGGAGACATGAGTGGGGGCCTGGTGGAGGGTGCCCCTGACTGCTGGGGGGTGGGGGTGCAGGGGGACATGAGTTGGACATGATTGGGGGCCTGCTGGCAGGTGCCCTTGGATGCTGGGGAGTGGGGGTGCAGGAGGACATGAGTGGGGGCCTGGTGGAGGGTGCCCCTGGATGCTGGGGGGTGGGGGTGCTGGGAGACATGAGTTGGACATGAGTGGGGGACTGCTGGCAGGTGCCCCACAGTGCTGGGGGTGGGGGTGCAGGGGGACATGAGTTGGACATAAGTGGGGGCCTTCTGGCAGGTGCCCCTGGATTCTGGGGGGTGGGGGTGCAGGGAGACATGAGGGGGAGCCTGGTGGAGGGTGCCCCTGACTGCTGGGGGGTGGGGTGCTGGGAGACATGAATGGGGGCCTGGTGGAGGGTGCCCCTGACTGCTGGGGGTTGGGGGTGCTGGGAGACATGAGTTGGACGTGAGTGGGGGCCTGGTGGAGGGTGCCCCTGACTGCTGGGGGTGCAGGGGGACATGTGTTGGACACGAGTGGGGGCCTGCTGGCAGGTGCCCTTGGATGCTGGGGGGTGGGGGTGCAGGGGGACATGAGTGGGGGCCTGGTGGAGGGTGCCCCTGGATGCTGGGGGTTGGGGGTGCTGGGAGACATGAGTTGGACATGAGTGGGGGACTGCTGGCAGGTGCCCCACAGTGCTGGGGGTGGGGGTGCAGGGGGACATGAGTTGGACATAAGTGGGGGCCTGCTGGCAGGTGCCCTTGGATGCTGGGGGGTGGGGGTGCAGGGGCACATGAGTGGGGTCCTGGTGGAGGGTGCCCCTGGATGCTGGGGGGTGGGGGTGCTGGAAGACATGAGTTGGACATGAGTGGGGGCCTGCTGGCAGGCGCCCCACAGTGCTGGGGGGTGGGGATGCAGGGGGACATGAGTTGGACATGAGTGGGGGCCTGCTGGCAGGTGCCCTGCACTGCTGGGGGGTGGGGGTGCTGGGAGACATGAGTGGGGGCCTGGTGGAGGGTGCCGCTGACTGCTGGGGGGTGGGGATGCAGGGAGACATGAGTTGGACATGAGTGGGGGCCTGCTGGCAGGTGCCCCACAGTGCTGGGGATGGGGGTGCAGGGGGACATGAGTTGGACATGAGTGGGGGCCTGCTGGCAGGTGCCCTGCACTGCTGGGGGGTGGGGGTGCTGGGAGACATGAGTGGGGGCCTGGTGGAGGGTGCCCCTGACTGCTGGGCGGTGGGGGTGCTGGGAGACATGAGTGGGGGCCTGGTGGAGGGTGCCCCTGACTGCTGGGAGGTGGGGGTGCAGGGAGACATGAGTTGGACATGAGTGGGGGCCTGGTGGAGGGTACCCTGGATGCTGGGGGTTGGGGGTGCTGGGAGACATGCGTTGGTGGGCAGTAGTGCAAGGTGACATGTGGGTTGGATGGGGGGCATGGCCATGGTGGATGGGCTGCCTGCGGGACATGTGCAGGGGTGCAGGGTAGTCCCCTGTGGTGTGGGCTGCCTGCAGGGGCCGTGGAGGGTGTTGAGGGGACACCTGGGAGGACCCACACGGTCAATTCACGTGTAGTACTCCCCGGCACCCCCGAAATACACGTAGGCTGCTGGATTCGCGTGTGGAACTTCCCGCACACCCGAAGTACATGTACCCTGCTGAAATTGCGTGTGGAACTTCACGCGCACCCGAAGTACACGTACCCTGCTGAAATCGCGTGTGAAACTTCAGGCGCACCTTGGAATACACGTACCCTGTTGAAATCGCGTGTGAAACTTCACGCACACCCCGAAATACACGTACCAAGGACAATCGCGTGTGGAACTTCCCGCGCACCCCGAAATACACGTACCCAGGCCAATCGCGTGTGGAACTTCCCGGGCACCCTGAAATACACGCACACGCTATTTTTCACACAGCGGGTGTCCGTGTTTGTCGCGTACCCCTTTGCACCTCATTTGTCCTAGAGGGCCACAGTATGGATCATTCATCATAGCTGTATATAGGTTCTTTTTGTTAGCGCACATTTTGGCGCACATTTATTTCAGGCGCAGGGACGCTACCGCCTGCTTTCTTGTGGCAGACCTGTTTGGCCCTGTTAGCGTCTTTGCCCGTGCGCTGGTTTGCCCCATTCGATTCCATGAATATGAGTTGTAGGCGAGCGTGTGGGCGTTCCGCGCACTTGCCTCCTGTACTTCCCCTGTGATGCCCATATTTTCACGCGTTGTTCCCCATTCCGAGTGTTACGTCCCGTGTTCCGCCTACTTTTGTTATGTGCGCCGCGCTATGTGCGATTTTGCTGTGGCCGTGGCGCACGCCGTTGGATGACCTGTGCGCCGGCGTGCGCCGCGCACTTTTTCAGCGCACATCCAATATTTTTCTCGCGCACGGACTTCCATGAATCGATGTGCGCTGGTTTCCCAACGATTTTCGCACTTGCACTGCGATTCGCACGTTTTGGCACCTCTGCGCTGGAATTTTCGGCGCACATTAATTCCATGAATCGGCCTGTCTATGTTTAAAGGTGTGTGTCTGATGTGGTCTTGCAGATTCCTTCCAGACACAGGAGTGCCGAAATAGTAGTTAATCTTTCCCTGTCTTCTGCAACCGCCCATTTACTTTGTCTCATAAATTCGGAAGAAGAAAAACACCTTGATGCTCAGCGGTTAGCAACTCTTGTAGACTAATCAGGGACAATAGGCTTGCAGAGCAGATCCCCCACTCTGTATCATTTTAAGACCCTCCTTTACTGTAACCACACCTGCTCAATTTCTTTTTTTCCACCAAGTTCCTAGAGTCCAAAACTGACCCTGTTGATTCTTTCTGTAACCTCTAAATTTCCATCACAGCCTCTATCAAGGAAGCAATTACCACACTTTTCAGCAAGTATTTTCTAATATCCTGTTTGTAATTAAGTAAAGGTTTGTGCCTCCTTGCTCACTTTAGTTTTCTACTAGCACTATTATTTGGTTTAATATCAACATACTGCAATTCATAGAATGTCTCTGTTATTTACTATGCTATAGTTGTCAGCCTCACAAATAATAGTTTCTCTATTTTGAGCAGGACCTTTGCTAGATCCTCTCACACCTATTTTCTTGTCGCCTTTCCTCCCCTTCTTTTTCCATGCTGTTTGTTTACCTGTTTGTTGTGTTTTGGAGCTCTGTTTCTTAGTCACTTCGTTTTTCTCTGTGGAACCTAAAGAGGCTACAATTTCTTCGTCCAAAGAGACGTTACAAGCCGCATTCCCATGTAATACCAAAGATAATGAAGTGGCCAGCCCTTCTGAACATTTTACCCTCAATGCCTGGCCTAATGGTGGTCCTAGGCACTTCATGCTTCCACAAGGAAGCATGTGCATGTTTCCAAAATCTACATTTGTGGAGTGGATTTTGATGAGGTAGGTGTTGTGCTTTTGCCCCCTGCGCCCCTCCTCCATTTTGTAGTCTTTCCCCCGCTTTCTTGCCCTTTCTTGCCTCCATTCCTCTGCTTTCCTGCTCAGTTTTTCCTTCATTCCTCTGCTTTCCTGCTTGTTTCTTCCTCCAATCCTCTGCTTTCATGCTCATTTCTTCTTCCACTCCTCTGCTTTCCTGCTCATTTCTTCCCCCCTCCTCTGCTTCCCTGATTGTTTTTCCTCCATTCCTCTACTTTCCTGCCTCTTTTTTTTCACAGCCTTTTTTCCATGTTTCTAGCTGTCTCTGTGTGACCTCTCCCCTGCCTCCCACTCCCGCCCAGTGCCCGTGATTGTCTGTTTCCCCTAAGGAAGCCAAAGCCTCCTCTGGAGACCAGGACACTCTTTCCATCCCGCGTCCTGGCCTTGATGAGGTAGGTGTTGTGCTTTTTCCCCCCCTCAGCCCGCTCCTCCATTTTGTAATCTTTCCCCTGCTTTCTTGCCCTTTCTTGCCGCCATTCCTCTGCTTTTCTGTTTCTGTCTTCCTCCATCCCTCTGCTTTCCTTGCTGTTTCTTCCTCCATTCGTCTGCTTTCCTGCTTGTTTCTTCCTCCATTCCTCTGCTTTCCTGCTAATTTTTTCCTCCTCCATTCCTCTGCTTTCCTGCTCATTTCTTGCTCCACTCCTCTGCTTTCTTGCTCGTTTCTTCCTCCACTTTGCTGCATCCCTGCTTGTTTTTTCTTCCCTTCCTCTGCTTCCGTGCCTGTTTTTTAGTCTTTTTTCAATTTTTTGAGCAGTCTATTCCACACCTGTGTGACCTCTCCCTTGCCCCCTCCGTCCCCCCACCCAGTGCCCATGATTGGTTGTTTCCCCTAGGAAAGCCAAAGGCTGCTGTGGAGACCAGGACGCTCTTACCATCCAGCGTCCTGGCCTCGATGAGGTAGGTGTTGTGCTTTTGCCCCCTGCACACGCTCCTCCATTTTGTAATCTTTTCCCTGTTTTCTTGCCCTTTCTTGCCTCCATTCCTCTGCTTTCCTGCTTGTATCTTCCTCCATTCATCTCGGTTCCTGCTTGCATTTTTCCTCTATTCCTCTACTTTCCTGCTTATTTCTTCATCCACTCCTCTGCTTTCCTGCTTGTTTTTTCCTCCACTCCTATGCTTTCCTGCCTGTTTTTCAGTCTTTTTTCAATTTTTCTAGCTGTCTCTGCCACACCTGTGTGACCACTCCCCTGTCCCCTCCATCCCCCTGCCTTGTGCCTGTGATTGGCTGTCACCCTCCAGGAGGTAGGCTCTTAACAACACTCCGTAGGGCAGGCCACTGCCCATGGCAGCCCATCGGCTAAGGCCCCCAAGGCAAAGGGCAGCTCCTGAAGAAGCCGCTCCAGACCATGTTTGCCCATGTTAACCTGAGAAGGCAGTAGCCAGCCGTCAACCAGCAGCCGCTGACAAGATAAGTGCGGTCTGTGTGGGGGGTACAGCAACCAATGGACTCCAAAAATCCCTGCCTCTCTTCTTACCTACATAACATAGCATACCTAACTTAGCCATCTAGTAAAGACTATCCCTATCATTGCTGTGTACCAACCGTTTGGTGGTTTTATTTACTGTTGTTTGCCATACTTAGGCATTCTCCCTCTATCCAGATACATCAAAGAAGAATTATGGAGATTAGTCATTTGTCACAACAGATAGGGCTGTGTAGATTAGCCACAAGTAATTAGTGACTAGCCAAAGCATTAACCACCTGCTTCTACCTCCTCAAAAACACCAGCTATGCATGATACATGACCACTGGGATAGCGAACCTATATCCTAACACACACCCAACACATGCAACACACACTGTAAGGATGAGGCAGAAAGGCAGGAATAAAGAAATAAAAATCCTTTATTCAGGTGAAGAGAAAGGGAAAAAAAACTCTTAAGAAAACTTAATTCAGTATTCTGTTCCTTCTTAGGTATGGATGCACCTTCAGATTCCTCCTGTTAGTCTTCATTGGCCTAGAGCATCTCTGGTGTGGCTCTCTCTCCCTCAGGTCAAATGTTCTGAAAGAGAGTGGAAAAAACACACAGTCCATTGTCAGTTTTACCCTTAAATAGGGGCCAGAGACTTGTGAACCAATCAGAAGCGACTTTGTTGCCACCTCTATAATTATCCCCATAAGCCCCGACCCTTTCCTCTCTGTTCATGATGTACCATGATGTATTCTCCCCGTTCCGTCTGCCTGCCCAGGATTGTTGCCGGAATGGATTTCAGGTGAGATTGTCAATTTCAAGCAAGAGCGGGGAGCGGGTATCGTGACTGAATCTTGCTCGGCGTCCGTTCCTAAGTATTCTGCATTGTTGATGAACGGACGCCAGATATTCTGTTTCTCGCGTATCTTCTGCACGTTTGTTTTATTGGTTGTGACTTTTTGGTTGGGCTCGACTATGCTTGCCCTGCTGTTCGGCCAGAACCAAGTCCCTGCGTCCGTACTGCTTTTGTTGGTCTCCACGTCGGTTGCATGCGACTCACTGCCCATGTCCGCATCGTGGTTGTGTGCATACGAATTGCGGCCGTCCCTTGATTCCGACTCCCGGTCGGGTGCATCCGACTCACGGCCGCCCCTTGATGTTCGAGGCCATTCTGTACCTTCGTGTTCACACACACAACAAACAAACCCGAACACTGGACCTTACCTGTATGGACACAAGAAGCCAGAGTGCACAACCTTAAACACCTGCCGATCTACACATAAAACACACATACATACCCCAACATAACAAACAGTCAAATAGAAACAGCCCAGGCATTGGACCTTCCCCGTATGGATACAACAAGCCAGTGCACAAAAATCTAAATACCAGCAATCTACACATAAACACAGTCACCCCAACACAACAAACTGCCAAACAGAAAATGCCCCAGGCATTTGTCCTTACCCATATGGATAAAACAAGCCAGTGCAGTCAACCTACCATCTGCCAGCCAACACACACAGGTGCCAGTTTCTCCTCGTTCTGGACTTATCCTATCATTATTCCCTCACTAACCAACTCCGTCCTCTGTATCGCAGCGCCACATGAGCACCTGGTTTAAATCAACATAACATAACATTTGGCAAGGGTGTAGAAGCCCTGGCTGTCTTAATTTTTGATTTTAGTAATTGAATAAAACAATACAGGTTATCCCATCATGGCCTCAGCTGGAAGCAGAAGATCTTCATTAGAGCTTCATATTTCAAACCGCCAACACCTTCATTGCTAATCTTCATTTACATAAAACAAGGACCTGCAGGACTCCTTCGAACAATGATCTACAAATGCCGCCTCAAACTGTTCACACCTATCTGCGCATCCCATCACTAGCATCCTCACCATGACCTTGAGGGACAACCCAACAATGGTGGCTTTCAGGATCCACCCCTCTTCAAGCAACATTTCACACCACAACATACTTCTGCCTCGACCTAGCTGGAACATGCAGCTGCTTTCCTAAAACTCTTCGACCCGACGTGCTTCCACTGATTGAACCACCTCAATGCCACCACCTACCTTGCTGAGCCTGTCACCTGCACAGCACAAATCAACTGCTCCTTGCCAGCTGTCGACTCGAACCACCTGGTCGCCACTTGCCGACTTCCTCCCAGCTTTTACTGAATGATTCAATCCTTCTGGATCTCGAACTGCAGCATTGCCGGACCATATACTGGAATATCAAGGTCACCTCTTCAAACCCATACTGGAACTCAACGCAAACTGCTGGAGCGTCCGTCATCAATCCTAACCAACAGATACACCGACCATCTTGAACTGGTTTGACTTCGAACAGACCGTGGTACAAATTCCACTTTGCATCGCTTGCGTGCCACCTTTGAAATCCTGAGATCCCATATTCGACCCAGCTCAACGGCAGCTCTACGCTTGGGTGAACTATGATGCACAGTCCGCGAACCTGGTTCGACCCACTTGCCCGTCTGCTGAACGCTTTCAGTCACCTTAAATTCTGGGGTATTCCCTGAAGCTGTACACGTTGATTTGTTTATTTTTAAGCCACAGTCCAAGACATTGCGAACTACCGATTTATGGAAAGTGCTAAGAACGATCTCAATTTATAGAACAACTTCGATACAGGAGGGTTTAGTTGCAGAGCAATGTCAGTGCTCGCATTCCATTGAATATGTACTTTCCACCTATAGTATGGCGACTATTATTGGCACCTGAGAAGACTTATAAGTTGCACCAATACTTGGCAAATCACACCCCACAAATGCGGTAGTGGAAAAAGTGCTTTCAGAAGAATCATGGCTGCTCACAAAAAATGCTATTTCTTTGTCCCTAATGTTCTCCCCACACAGACTGATATAATCAGGAAACCCACATTATCAGGAAAGGCTGTCCGTCTCCTCACAAAGTCTCCGGAGGGTCATCGCCATTTTTGATGAAAATCGTAAAGAATTTTGTCCCAATGAATGTAGCTTTCTTCCTATCCCATGCAAGTGTTATGTTAATAAAGTTTGCCATTGGGTCTAAGGCGCTATACAAATGCATAAATGCATTAAAAAAAATAAAGGGATGTTCCATGAAACAAAATGCATTAGTTAAATCACATTTTTTCATATTGTTTCCCGCAATGACTTTTTCTGAAGGTTTTTTTTTCTTCCCCTGTGGTCATTAGAATTACCCTATTCTTAATGCTATTGTTTGTACCATTTCAATTGTGTGCAGTGCTTTGGTTAAAGGTGTTATTAAATGCTGTTTAAATAAATATATAAATAGCAATAGTTTTAATTAAACAACGATGAGAATGTGAGTACTGCATGCTGGTGTCTCTTTTTGCAGCAAGGCACGATCCATGCAACAGAATGTACTAGTGATAATTAAGGACAAGGTCAATGTGAGCATTGCTTGCAGGCGTCCCTTTTCGCAGCATGGTGTTGCAAACTAATGCGCTGGCTGCCATCTTCTTCCGGGCTAGTTAAGTCCTTCTTCTATTTCCAGTGTGTCTAAACCACTTTGGGCACTTAGGGTGCCCGATTTCTGTGTCTTTCCTCTTCCTTTGTGTGATCTCGGCACGGATAAATGAACCCGGGATATTAAAATGCAATTTGTTCAGATCTCTGCCTCCAGGGTGAGCGCTAAGATGCTGCCATCAGCCAGAAAATGTGTGATCTAATTTAAAAGCAGCGAGGCATGCTGTCTTTCCGCCGCGGGCTTCGGCAACAGAGCCGGCCGCCCGCTTTTATACGGCGTACTAAAGCTCCAGTTTTAAACAATAAACAAGGCTCTTCTTTGCACTGCCCGCATGCCGCCGTCGTGCTCGCGCCTTGCTTGCCCACATGTCCCATCGTGATCCGCCATTAACGCGTTAGTTTCACGCCACAGTGGCATATCTTTGCATAGCCATGTTTATTTAACATCGTTTTTTTAAAAAAAAAAAAAAAAAAACACTGATGAGATGCTGTGTTGCCTTGTTCTTGGGCTCACAGAACGAAGGATAGTAATTTACAGTATGCCAGCTGGTTTTGTGCGTTGAATGCCCGGATCAACCAGGCCTGTTTTGAATATAAGTGTCTCTTCCAACCTAATGTACTTGCTGTGGGGAAGCTCTCCAATAAGAAGTGTTCCAGTCCCCTCCCCGCCGCGCGCTATTCTGGTGCTGCTCCGTGGGGGCAGGGCATTAGAAGGCGGCTCTGAAACACCATTTTCGAACGCTTCCGAATTAAAAAGCAGCCCTAACACCAAGCACTGCGGTATCAGCAATTCACCCTCATAAAAGGGACACAACTAATGTATATTAGTCGTGATACTGCCTCGGGGTACCACTTTTCTTTCTTAAATCACACATAGCAAACGTGGCAGGGTGCCCGGGGTTCCCAGCCTGCACTGCGAGATAAGTTCATTGCTTCCGAAAGTCCAGCAGCAGATTCTGCTTCCTGCATGCTAATTTCCTGAGAGGTTCCTGGCCGCTCCATAAATGGATTGTCAGGCTCTTTGAAATTCTGCGCTGCATTCCAGCGGTAACGCTGGCAGGAAGGCGAAAGTGATTCCACAGCGAATGCACGGTGATAATGCATTAAGAGGTGGGAAATAAGTGTTAGCTGATTGTGTGACTGATGATGTCGGCACCTTCGACCTGCCTTGGGAATGACAACACGGATACATCAGCTGGCTCTTTACCATTCTCCTCACCTAATGCCGGAGGCGTTCTCTTAGCAAAGGTCCACACTGCACGGTGACAGCGAGGAAGCCGTGGGTGGCGCTTGCCCTGGTTAGCATTGATATTACTTTCAACAGTTGAAACAAAAGGCAGAGTGATTGAATAAGGGTGCTGGGAGTTGTGTTGACCAAGGACACAAATTAGATCATGTTGCTCCAGATCGTAATTTAACAGCAGGACCCTGGTACATTTGCCCTCAGACATAGACACCTCCCGCTGCCAAATGTTCGACATTTGCACGGTAGAGTGCAAATGTGCGTGGAAAACAGCAGTGTGCACACCTGTGCGCATGGGAGGTTCAGGTGTACAATGGATCCTTAGGGAGACTGCATTCTTCATGCTCGTGCATAAAGCCGGCGGGCTCCATTGGGATCGCAAACATTTGTGCCAGCATGGAAATGCGTGACGGCTTAAGTGCTGTGGCATTTGTATGGCATAGAGGTAGGAAGACAGCGGACAATGAGCCCTTATGTGAGTTCGATAACACACCCATCAGGGCTCATGTTTGTCAGTGGCGTAACATGAAAGAAATGTGTAAAAGCCTTGCATAAGGTTTTTACGCCTTTCTTTCACGCCATGCCCCATTTTCATTGCTTTATATGGTGAAGAGGAGTGGCAGAACGCAATCTGCATTTCTGCCGATTCCCTTCCTCTCTGCCATACAAATGCTCCAGCATTTGCGACAGCATGCATTTTCATGCTGCCGCAAATGCAGGGGATCCCTTTGGGGTCTGCCGGCTTTATGTGCCAACACAAATCATGCAGACCCCATAAGGTTCCATTGCAAATGCCACCTGGCGCGCATGCGTTCATGGCAGGTGGCGTTTACTTCATTTGCACGTCAGAGTGCAAAAGTGCAGGGCAAAAGGCTGCATACCTGCTTGTACACACTGCAGCCAAATCCATCGCGAGCCATGCAGATATTAATGACTCTGCAAGAACGAAATGTAAAAAATGCAATAAGCAATGGGAGTTTGTGCAAAAGCCACCAGTGCTGACCAAACTCTCAAAAAATAACAAATAAAAAATAGGCAAAGGATGCACTTTATTTACGCTCTTGGGAGAAAGGCATGGTTCATATTATTCACAAAGTGGCCTGTGCACTTCTAGGAAGGTAGACTGAAGTTCAGCTGAAGCGCAAACCAGCACCCTTCCAAACATTAGAGTCAGGAAAAGTATGACAGGCTCCTGGCGCCCACTAGGGTGCTGGGGGCACATTTCAGAATGGCAGTCCTTTGGAGGGCCTGTTATTGTGAAAAGTGTAAAAACAGAAGAAAGCATTTGCATCCCTGTATGAGGGATAGAAAAGCAAGTGGGAGAGCAGTGGTCCACGCAGCTACTGTCCCACTCAAACACAAATGCACAACTCGGGTAAATATTACCCTTGCATGCATTGTGCAACACCGCTCACTGGTTCAAACAGGCCCACGGCAATAGTTTTGCTTTCTCCACATTTTGAAACCCATCCCCTATGTGAATTGAGCATCCACTTTAAAAAGCCCAGATACTTCCCTTATTTGTACAGTTTCTGGAAGTGGGTGCAAAAGGGCCATTCAATATTGTACACCTCTGTGATGCGCCCAGTCAGGTGCCATTTGTGAATGTGGTGCAACTTTCTTTGGTGCAAGAGATGAGAAGCACTTGCCAGAGCATCTCGTCTGTTGGACCAAAAAGTATTTGATATGTTGGCCTGCTGTCTCTATATCTGTGTTTTGATTTTTGTCCTATTCCCCTCTCCCCAGGTTGCTGTTTCAGGTTACTTTAGATACGGACATCCTGCACTAGGCAGATGGTAAGACAGCTCAGTGAGTTCAGTGCTCGCTGCTGAGAAACGTATGTGTTTTGCAGGTAGCACGTGTACATTCTGGCATGCCAGCTCATCCTTTTACCCTTCTGAGATTTGGTAAATGAGTGCCGATTTTGGGTTGCTACTAATATTTGTATGTGACGTCATACTACGTGGTAAACTAAGAAAACCTATGTGAGATTGTGGTTGGTTCAAGGGGAACATCTAAGTATACTTTCTATAAGGGAATGGATTGTGATTGGGTCTCTATAATCAGGTGAATAACTTATGTCCACCTCTAGTGCAAGTCGTCTTCATCAGTTATTAAGTACACAGCATATCATTGGCTCTCAAACTATAAGGGCCTTCGTTATATGGCCCTCTACAATTGGTTGGCACGCTTGTACCCTTCTGGAATATTCAACTCGGTAACAGCACGTAAGCTGGTACCCCAGGTGCCGGTGGGTGGACTTGACTGTGCCTCCCCACCCAATTAGCTCGACATTCATCATCACTCATGCCGTCTGCCATTCAGATTGTCTTTAAAATTGGCCTTGTAGTAGCTTCTCTTCTCTGGCAATATAAGGGAGTGTGAGCGTATGCTTATCAAAGTTCTGGTCGACATGCCTCCTTCTATTTCCATCCTGGACTCACGTGACAGGAGACCGTGAATTAGCCCATATTATAGCATTTATTTGCCTTGAATAAAGAAACTTGGCACTCATGGCGTTCTCTTTTTGCAACTTAATAAGGAATGTCTGAGCCTCTCACGTTCACTGTTCTTCAAGGACTGATAACCAGTTTTGGCTGCTTCACCATTTGACACCAAGCCAGAGAGGCTGTCTTGGTCTACCTTCGAGCTTCAGCCCATTTCTTTGCTGCGACACATGCATAGCTATCAATCCTCCTTTTTCCACGGGCTTGAGCTTACTAAAATTGTGACTGGAATATCCAGATTCTATATATAATGCCGGCTCTGCCTGCAGTCTACTCCCAATGTATAGCCAGCCTTCATGTTTACTTAGTCTACTTGCGTTACAGCATCTGTACAGTTATAAAACAGCTTGCATTTTCTGCAGTGCTCTTCACACATGCAATCTTCATTCCGCATATGAGTCTTCTCGATTCTTTACTTCATCATCAGTTTCTATACAGACTATGCATTCTGTTCTTCAGCCACTCTTCTCAGTCACGCTTGCTTCTTGTGATGTCACCAATCTCCTCTTTCACTCATCTTCATATAACTTCGGGGATTTCTTCTAAGAGATTGTCAGCTCTACCGGGATACATCTGATAGGGTTTTCTTTGTGGCATAGGTATAATTACTGGTATTGTGCATGTTGCAATTTCCGGTTTGCAACATATAGGCAAAATGGTAGTGGGATTTCCTGCAGAGGTATTCAGCTGCTCCTCTACAGTCTAAGTGACTAGTAACTAAGGCTACTACTACAACTTTACACTTGCACAGGGCCATGAATGGACAAATCCTCTGTATAGAATGGTGAATATGGTCTTAGAGGAATGGTAAACAGAGTTTTTTTTAAAGTAGTTGAACACCGCTCCCGACTGTTCCCGCACACTTCGATCACTGCCTGCAAAAAGTGTCAAACAGAATTTTGGAAACTTGTTTTACATAATTTGAGAACAGCACACTTATGGAACAAATTTGAGTCTTTAAGTCCATCCCCATCTGATTGGGTAAAGCATTACAGTGAGTTATATAATTGCAATATCTTTGCGGCTTCTTACTGGGGGTATTGGGGGAAGTAGGAAAGAATAACGGTTGTTCTGATAAGATTATGGATAGGGCGGTATACACTGCCCCAACCAAGCGGGCTAATGGGAAATCGCCCAAGGCAGGCCCATTTCAACATGATGGGTGGGGGCCACATACATTACAATGGCGACAAAGATACGGTTAATAGCCACTGGTTATCACGAGAACGCCAGCCAGAAGGGAGCTTAAACACTAAATGCCCACTGAAGAGCTATAAACTGTTCTTTGTCAGCAAGTTGATGATGTGAAGTAACCAGTCTTTGACAGCATTGAGGTGATAACACTTCTGTATATCTCGTGGGAAGTGGCGTCCAGAAGGGCTCCAGGAAACGCAGCATGTAATGAGAGCATTCATTTTAAGCCCATGAGGGGAAAATGGAGAAAGCAATATATTGCTCTGTTACAAGAATAGTGACTGGTGACCGGCAGCAGTACTGCCCCTCCCCTCCGCCAACCCACCCAATCCTTGAGGGCTAGATGCCTCTTTCCTTTGAAAATATTGAAAGGCCCTGCCCTTTGCCCCCCCTTGCCGATGTCGTTATATCCCCCCATCCCTCCCTCCCCTGCTGGGTAGGATTTCCCCCATTAAAAAATCCCGCCAAAGGCAAAATGAACAAAGGGACCAAACATGGTTTGGCGCGCAGAGTAAATCTCAAGAAGGACCTTTCCACAAAGAAATAGCGAAAAAAGAAGACTGGTGCCATTTTGACAAAAATGGCACCCTTGGGTGCTTTACTGGAGCTGCGAACGCAGCCCGTGGTAAATGCACACCATGGTAGTTAAAACGAAACCACTGCCAACAGCCATTCAGTGAGGAAAGGGTAACATAAAAATGTTACATGAGAAGCTAGACAAAGGGGATACTAGGTAACCCCTCCAGCACCCTATTGTAAAATAGTGTGTGCTGGGTCTAGAAAGTTACAAATGTAAGTAAAGTCAATTTCACTTCACTGCTCTTGGAAACAGTAGTTTAACCAAGAGAAGGTATTTAAACCTTGGGAAGTCTGAAAGACTTCCCTGTGTCACTGCACTGAAGGTGCTGTGTGACACAATATAAAAGATGATGCCTATGGAGTTTGTCAGACCCCACAACCAAAACAAACAGTGTACAAAAATCACATTAAAATATATGAGAGAGTGGGAAAAAGGGTCTCCAGGTTAAAATAAATCAAGTCCTCACAATCCAGCAAAGTTGCTGGGGGTCTCTAAGGTGGAGGGAATGAGCATATTTCTGAGAATTGTCCCTAACACAGTTGCTAACAGTGCTGGTGCTTCAGTGATCCCATTCCTGTTGGGTCCCATGGGACTCCACGGAAATGGAAACTTACCGCTCCCTGCCTGCGTGGAATATTCTGGTATTACTGGAAAATCAGGCGGTGGAAACAGTAAGGAGAGTTTGCCGGTAGGCCACTGGTAGCATGGCGGCCTACCGGCAACCTCATAATGAGGGCCTAAATCTGTTCCAAGTGAAACTTACGGTGCCGAGATCTCAGGGTAAGTGAATGCCCTGGTCCTACAAAAAAAGAGAAAATCCCTTTTTGCGTAGTGTATTTTGGGTTTCAAAAAGTGCCCCTACCTTTCTACTACATTGGGAAGCCAACCTGGGATATATTGCTGACATTATGAACTTAAGTCGCATTAAAATGTGGGTACGTTTATGGAAGAATAATTTAACCCACATTACCCACATGATAATAAGGGACTTAATGGCTTCTGATGTGGGTTGCTGCAGCCCTTGGCTGCAATATATTTAAAAAATAATTGACTTCCATGGGTTATGAACAGATATTTAACAATCTGTCTATAAATGGGACATTTGATTTATAAGCCTTGGCTGGGATATTGAACGGACATTTGTAAGTAGATTAGATGCAGAAAAAACAAAAATAAATTACAAAGCAGTACCTTACAATGGAGTTATATTCTGCACCTGGGAGATATACTAATTGGTTCAAAAGTCTCTGACTAATGGATATGCTGTTTAACCGGATTTCCTATGGCTCCCTCAGGGAGAAACGGATTTCCTATGGCTCCCTCAGGGAGAAAGTGGAGCTACACGTGTAGCCATGCGAGGCAATATCACTGTCCATGTGGCCAAACAGTGGTGGAGGACCAAGCACACCTGTTACTTTTCTGTCCCATCTATGCTGTCCCACACAGAAAGTGTTAACTCCCTAACCTTATGCCTAAGAATGTTAATCAAAGGGGCGAGGCAGCAGGATTTCTCTGCTATATGCTGAACAAATCCATTGCTCTGGTATTATGTCTGTGGACATATTAAACACTTTTATATGTAAGGAAATATGTTAACCGCACCCGCCTCCCAATCTTAAAGTAGTTATTTTTACCTATTGTCTAATTTTTAAATTTTTTACATTTCTTTTGAACTCGTATCAATCTGTATTTTTTGGGGTGTGAATGCCCTAATTTGCAATGATATTGACTGTCTGTTAGCATGTTTATACATACATCTGGCTAAATGGTTCCTGTATTGGATGTTTTTAATGGTATTTGTACTGGATTTATGGGAGCTGTTCTGGAATAAACCATTTACTACTACTGTATGGTTAATGAGTATTGTCTGTGTCCCCATAGTCTATTTCAATATGTTAGGCTACGGTATCACACTGCATGCCATCGGACTTCGCTTCAGTGCCAGTGTTGCAAAACTATACAAAAGAGTAAAATAGATGAGAAGTTATAGAGAAAAACCCGCAGTCCAGGCAGAGCTCTGAGAGTTTGGACTGTTATTTATTTATTTATGCATTTATAAAGCGCACTTAACCCGCAGACATCAAGTGCTCGTTACAGATTAGTCAAACCAGGTGTGGGAAAAACATACAACAGGTTGGTCGAACAGTGGGGGGCGTGGCTAACTGGCCATGTAGCAGGACGTGCCTGATGGGAGCTGCTCCGAAGATCCAACATTGATCCGTGCCTACACATGCCGTAAACGACCATCCTACCTCAATAATTGAAGCACAGGCGTGTGAACAGAGTCAATGCCACCGCTGGAAATATGGAGCGGATCGTGTGAGCAACAACATAGTAACAGGAGTTGGAACGTTCGGCGACCCTGACATATTGTTTATAAAATGGCGGACAACAATGGGCGAGCAGACGCGATCCAGAAGAACGAAGAGCATGCGGCGTGAATTAGGACACATTGTTGCCTAGAGTCGGACTGCCGACTGAACGGGAGGCTGCGACTGGGCGTGCGGTCGCGCCGCCTGAAAGAAGCAGAAGTGCGTGTGTGCCAACACTGTGGCCGTGGAAGCCGTGCGTATAGTAGTTGGGGGCCGGTAACTGGAGTCTTCGTGGCCCCCCCAACAGCGTGAGAAAACGGGTGAGCGGCACCCTGCTGCCTGCAAACATGGATACAGTGCATGCGCCGGGTATGAAAGGCGGAGGCGCGGCTGAAAGCCGGGGCAGCGGACAGCTGCCGTGTGTTCATTCGCTGAGAGAGCAATGGCTTGAGGAACGGGTGTCGGGTGCCTGGGAAGCATATACTAACACCTGCTACAGTGCCAGGACTCATCGAGTCCAGTGGAGCTGGGCACCGGCCCGCGCACAATAGGGGAGCTGCGCGGCCTCTTGGAACACATTTCCTTTGTTTTTCTGGTGCGACGTATGGGGGAGGGGCCACCATCGTCGCTGGAGGCACCAGCATTGCACATAAGAGTGCCTGCGGAATGAAGAATAGCAGCCTGCTGCCTCGAATAATAAAAAGGTACTTAAAGGAAACGAAAAGCGGATCGGTGTCACTGGTACGTTCTTTCCTCCTCACAGCAAGCCAGCTGGAGGGGAGGCACCCGTAACGAAGCACTGTGGGAACAAAGTGCAGCTGCCCTTGGTGTTGCCATAGAAGAGAGCTGAAGCCTGGGGTCAGGCAGCAATTATAACAGCCATTGGGCATGAGAGGTGCCCACTGAAGCGCCTAATGTAGGTGGATTGCAGGGCTGTGTTTGCGAGACAAGGGAAAAGAGGGGGCTTCCTGCATCAATCGAGGTGCGACTGCAGGCTTGCTGCGCCACATGAGCCCTGCAGCGTCGGGGGAAGGTGGATAACCTGCACAACATAGAGGTTGTACCCCAAAAGCGCAATCTGATAGGCGCAAGGTGTGGAATTACGTGGGAGGGCGCAAACCACTTGAGTGCATCGCTCAGTGCGCAGGTATCCAAGAGAGCACCCCGAACTAACAACCAAAGCCGGTAGTGCCCTGCAAAAGTCACAGTGGAATAGAGCGGTGGGCTTGCTGTGCTACGGATACAGCAGTGAGGAATACTAGCCCTGAATCACAAGATGACTGGACGAGCGATCAAAGGCAAGAGCAAGCAACCTACGATGGAGGCGTTTGCCAAGGCGCAGCAGTCTCCAGACGCATTGGCGACAGAGGGCGCAGGTGGATCCATGGGAAGCCCACTCGGGACTGAAAATCAACAGATACTGGCCGCCATAACAGAACTAAAGGACTCCTGAGGGATAGCAATGGCAGACTTAAGGACCTCCCTAGAGGCTAAGATCGATGCGGTGGGGATAGATGTCAACTTGCTACGACAGGATGTCAGGGCGCTGGTGGACAGAACAAGTACCCTGGAAAGTGCGGTCAAAACTAACACTATCACTAGCACTGACAATGCAAAAGAAGTCCATATATTAAAGCAGCAAGTGGCTAACCTGGAGAACCGTGCGGAGGAGGCGGAAGGGAGAGCAAGAAGGAACAACATCCGATTGGTTGGTCTGCCGGAAGGTGAGGAAGGGCAGGATCCTACAGACTATGTGGAGAACATGATCCTGCAGGAAATAGGCGCTGACAAACTCTCACAAGGATTCACGGTGGAACGTGCACATAGAGCCCTCACGAAGAAACCAAAGCCCGGAGCGCCTCCCCGAGCAATAATCACCAAGATTTTGAACTATAAAGACCATGAGAAGATCTTGGAGTATTTCAGGAAAGGGGGAACGATAGATAGGGCTTCGGCTACCATCACTGCGTATCCGGATTACACAATGCTAGTCCAGAGGCAGAGATATAGCTATGTAGCGTTGAAGAGACGGTTGCGCGCCACTGGCATCAAATATATGCTTCTGTACCCCGCAAGATTGAAAATACTACACAAGAGTAGAATGTTTTTCTTTGATACCCCAGAGGAAGCTACCGCATGGCTGGACCAGCAGGGCTGCCCAGAACAGGATGCTGCACAGACTCAAGGAGAACAAGATAAGTGACTGGAACAATTCATGCATACTAATATATCACACTAGGAGATATCCAAGCAGAGGCTCGATAGAAACATTACAAGATGGGTAGAGATGAGTAGTGTGGACACCAGGTTTGGATGTCCTTGATCCTATCGAATGGCATTGGACTGGAATATAGAGCCTTGATTGTATGGGTAAATTAGATACTAGTGTGTGTCTGGATTGTGGCAAATGGGAGCGGCAGAACACAGGCGCCTAAACCCCCAATAGAAGTAGAAGTAGAAGGATAGTCATTAGGGCTACCTCACCCTGCTGAGCTTCGAGTACAGGCTATTGCCAGAAAGGGCTATATGCGGAGGTGCCTGAGATCCAGGGATGGAGCTGGGCAACTGTTTGGGGGGTGAAGTTGGGGAAGGGAAGGGAAGGGTGGTGGGAGGGAGAGGGGAAGGGGTGTTTGGGGTGTTTGTAGTTAAGGGTAGTTTGAATTGGGGTACGAGCCTATATAGACAGATACAAGGAGGAGTGTTGGTCTGCACTGGTGGGAGGAGAACAGGAACTCTAACAGGCCATGGGGGACCTTAAAATAATTACATGGAATGTCAGGGGCCTCAATAATTACTTAAAGAGAAACAAAGTTATGCTGTATCTACGCTTGCAAAAGATAGATATTGCATTGCTACAAGAGACCCACCTGACATGGGAAAAGCTGGAAACAGTTGTGAAGAAATGGAAAGGGGTTGTGGCGGGCTCAATTTATTCAACCTATGCTAGGGGAGTGCTCACCTGGGTGGCTCCGAATGTCCTATTTCACATGTTGCAAGTAACCGCGGAGCCAGATGGGAGGATGGTCATACTGAGGGGGTTGGTGGAAAACAGGGAGATAAGCATTGTGAATAGATACGCCCCCAACCAGAACACGACAACATACTATAGAACCCTGAGTACCAACCTTACCATGTGTATGGGGAGTGCAGTGATCTGGAGTGGGGATTTTAACTGTGTACTAAACCCTAAAGTAGACAGATCGGATCGGAAGTTCGATAGACCTGTCCCGGCAGCAAAGGGCGCTGCAGACATTGCTAGACGACTTTGGTCTGGCGGATGTGTGGAGAATGAAACACCCACAAGTAAGACAGTACTCACACTATTCTGCCCCACAACAATTACACACGAGGCTGGACTACGTCTTTGCCACGTCAGAAATAATGATGGAGACAGTGCAGGCAGAATTTAAAGCGAGAGTCCTCTCAGACCATTTGCCTTTGGTCATAAGCTGGCAATACTGCCCCCCAAGGGCAAGGATTCCGACTTGGCGCCTCCGAGCAGAGGCGCTTAAAGATCCCCTTTTTAGGGAAGATATAAGGGAGGAGATCATACACTATTTTGAGGAGAATACGGGTAGCGTAGACTCAGCGGGCACACTGTGGGAAGCTTTCAAAGTGGTGATTCGGGGCGTAGCCATAGCAAAATCTAAAAGCTTGCAAGGGGGAGTCCTGGCTGATCTGCATGAAGCAGAAAGGAAATTGGAAAAGGCACTGAGGGGGAGAGATGATACTGAAAGAGACATGGAGCTGATACTTAAATTACAGCAGACATATGCGGAGCAATGGGATAGACTGTGTAACCTTAATTACAGGCGATATATCGAGAGACAACATGCGGGAGGAGATAAAACGGGAAGGCTCTTGGCATGGTTATATAAAAGCGAGATACCCAGGCCCACCATTAGGACAATTACAAGAGAAGATGGCAGTGTAGCAGACACCCACGAGGGAGTTAATCAGGAGTTTGTAAATTATTACAGGGAACTATACGGGGATGAGGAGAGAAGCAGTTATGAGGAAAAAGTAGAAACACTAGAGGACATAGGTCTGCCCACAATAAGTGCGGAAGAAAGAGAGGAACTAGATGCACCGATCACCTTGGAGGAGTTAAAAGAAGTGGTGAGACAGCTCCCTACTAATAACACCCCGGGGGTGGACGGGTTTCCAAGTAAATTTTATAAAGTTTATAAAGCAGAAGTACTCCCCCCGATGTTAGATATGTTAAACAAAGCGTTTGAAATGGGACGGCTGCCAGAGTCACTTAGAGAGGCAATCATAATACCGCTTCCCAAACCTAACAAGCCCGAGCATAGCTGTGGCTCCTATAGACCATTGTCAATGCTGAACCAGGATAGCAAGATATTGACGGCTGTCTTGGCAGGCAGACTAAGGAGAATTATTAGTAAACTAATACACCCTGATCAGACGGGCTATGTCCCGAATAGGAACATAACTCATAATCACAGACGACCCCATCGGATTGTTGAATGGGGGAGCAGGAATGAGAGTGAAATGGCAATAGTGTCCCTAGACGCTGTGAAGGCCTTCGACTCTGTTAAATGGCCATGGCTGCTGGCGGCCTTGGCGAGTTATGGTATGGGGCCGGCATACGTGAGATGGGCAAAGATGTTATATAGAGAACCGATGGCCAGGGTCAAGACAGGAGCAGTGATTTCCGAGAAATAGCAATTAGGCAGAGGTACCAGACAGGGGTGCCCATGGTCCCTTATGCTGTACAAATTAGCCTTAGAGCCTTTGGCGATATACCTCAGACAACAGTATGACACTACAGGCATAGAGGTGGGAGGGGTGCGACACTTGATATCCTTGTATGCGGATGATTTGCTACTGTACCTAAGGCACTCGGAGGAGAATCTTCAGTATATCCTAGAAGTGATGGATAAATATGCGGGGTTGTCAGGCATAGCGGTGAACCTTCAGGAATCTATTATTTTCCTGCTGGGTGGTTACAGGGGGATCCCTGTTAGGCGGCTGCCGGTGTTGCAAACTCCTTGGGCGGTTGATACTTTTCGGTACCTTGGGATAGATATATACCACACGGTGGAGGAAGAACATAGGCACAATACCGAGGTAGCCATAGTGAAAATTGAGAAGAGTATGAAATTTTGGACGAGGAGCAATGCTTAAAATGGTGGTCCTGCCCAGGCTCTATTCTCAAAACGGTTCTGAGTACCACGTAGGGATAAAACAGACCTCTTGCTCTGTGAGCATACACTTTTATATACAAAAAGACATTCCGTAATTTACATAGGTGTCACTTAAACACTCTTCCCACAAAAAAAGTGGTATCAATTATCACAATATTTTATTAAGATTCTAAATTTCATAAAACAATCATAAAAATGATCATAGTACATAAAACATATACATTATGCTTAAAACCACACAAGTAGAAACACCATAAGTGAATAATGTTTGCAGTTGTTCATTAAAGATCTTACAATGTGTGTACAAGTCACACTCTGATTCCTATGCCACACTACTAATGGCCTATTTCCTATTGGGGTAATACAAACAACCCGACTTATACAAGTTTCTGTCCTTAAGATACAGTGATGTAGGACATTCTTCAGGGGAAATTGTCTTGTGCCGGAATTTAAGAATTCTTCTTTTCTAGGGGAGAACTCTGTCAGTCAAAAAAATGGACACCCTACTAGTATCTAGTAACCAAGTATCAATCTCTATTTACATAAAACATATGTACCCTCATCCCTCAAAGGGTAAAGGATATGTCTTGAGTTACATACCTCTCTTCCCAATAATGAATCTTGGGCTTTTTCAGTTGAATGTTGCAGATTCCCGATTTCGAAGGGTTTAGATAGAGGCGCACACCTATAGTAAGTAAGATTAGTAAAGAGATTCGAGGATTATGTTGTATAAACTTTTAGGTGCGGGGGGGAAAACTGAGGTCATGGCACAAGACCCCGACAATAAACAGTAAACAGAAAGAGGATTCAACTTGGGAACCCTCCCGTCCCCTGCACACTTTCAAATGTTTGGATTAATCCAATACAGTTGTTTAAACTGCGTTATATGCATTGTACATACATTTGTTTCTAACACATATGGTCAGACACAGGAGTGTGAGATAAAAAAATATATATCTTTATAGTCAGGCTGTATTATTTTCAGCAAGAATTATAGTTCAGACAAAGATTATTTACAGTGCATAGAAACAGTATCAATAGATAAAGCTCAAATTGAAGAAAAATGGAGTCCAAATTGATTAGCGACGCGTTTCGAGGAAGTTCTCCTCTTCTTCATAAGGCCACACTTGGACTCTTAATGTAAAAGGAAAGCATAAATACAGTAAAGAAAATTTTGTAAGCACAATGCATAGACTGTTCATGTCATATTAAATGTATACAGTTAAAAAATAAATGGCATTAATTGTATTTAGAACATTAATCTGTCCCTAAAAAATAGGGAATTGAAACAATGTAACATGTTCTAATATGCATTGTAATTCATGCAACATTATAAGATTAACTAGGTTGCCCCTGCTCGAGAGAGGGGCTGAAGGTCTACTGAAGCATCTTTTCCTGCAAAATTAACTGTATAACGTCCATCATGCTGTAATTTAGTAGAGTACTACCTCTAATGGGATCTATCACGTGGATGGTGAAACATAAGCTAAAGAAAATTAAATGTGTAGGTAAAACAACACACAGATAATTCTTAGGTTATATCAATCTAATATGGAAGAAATACAAAAATCGTTACCTCTGTGAGTAGAAAATGCCGGAAACAGAGAACCGGACGGAGCGGTGAAAATAGATAGACAGTCTTCGTACATCAGTTAGTTCCTTAAAACATGGCTAATTCCCAAAAAGATACCAGAAATCTAAAGAAAACAAAGCCTGATCAATGCCAAGCTCAATGTTCAAACGTAACAGTCATAGGTGTGAGATAAAAAAAATTGAGTAACATACCTAACCAAAATATGGAGGGCGGAAAATAATCAATACAGCGGCCCACATAAGGATGTAGAACTTAAGTTTCCCGCCGTCACTACAGAGGTGCCTCAGTATGTGGGAATTCTGTCATACGAATAGCCAAACTGAACAGGAATGAAGTCCTGATTAGTATAATATACCTAGCAATCTGATATGAAGTAATGGAAACATAATATGATGTTTAATCAAGGCAAAAAATGTAAAGAATTACCGTGGTAAGAATGTGCAAATGGCACAATTCTCAAAGCTGATGTGCAACTGATGTCAAGATTGTGTGGCCGGTCAACAGCTGAAGAATCCGGCAGTAATAGGTCAGTTAGAGTATCAACTAAAGAAAGTGTAAGGAAAACAGAAAAAAAAGAATCATGAGACTAAGGAACTATTTCCCTGGTCCCTAGATAGATAAATGCACATGCATTCACGCTTACCTGGAGCATAGGGGGGCAATCCTGAACAGAGTCTGTTCAGCCGAGTGGCTTGTTGTTCACAAACCATGGAGACTACATGTGACCATGGAGATAAATAGAGGACTGAAGTAATAGGTAAAGAAAAAGGACTAAGAAGTAAATGGGCCTCAAGGTCGGCCATCTTGGAACGAGGTTATATTGTAATGAAGGTGTAGATCTCTAGGCATTCAATGACAAGAAGTAACTTAAATCGGGAAGCGTAAAGGTGCGTAACTAAATAAATTAAAAGGAAAAAATTCATACAGTACAGAAACCTATTGTTCGATTCAAGACCCTTTGTCATTGCTAATTTCGACTCTATTTCACATGGTACACTATTTTTCTCAACTTTCCTCTCCCCGTTCTACGATGTGCGGACTAGTATTTGTTATGTCCGATTTACATCGCACAATAGGTTTCTGTACTGTATGAATTTTTTCCTTTTAATTTATTTAGTTACGCACCTTTACGCTTCCCGATTTAAGTTACTTCTTGTCATTGAATGCCTAGAGATCTACACCTTCATTACAATATAACCTCGTTCCAAGATGGCCGACCTTGAGGCCCATTTACTTCTTAGTCCTTTTTCTTTACCTATTACTTCAGTCCTCTATTTATCTCCATGGTCACATGTAGTCTCCATGGTTTGTGAACAACAAGCCACTCGGCTGAACAGACTCTGTTCAGGATTGCCCCCCTATGCTCCAGGTAAGCGTGAATGCATGTGCATTTATCTATCTAGGGACCAGGGAAATAGTTCCTTAGTCTCATGATTCTTTTTTTTCTGTTTTCCTTACACTTTCTTTAGTTGATACTCTAACTGACCTATTACTGCCGGATTCTTCAGCTGTTGACCGGCCACACAATCTTGACATCAGTTGCACATCAGCTTTGAGAATTGTGCCATTTGCACATTCTTACCACGGTAATTCTTTACATTTTTTGCCTTGATTAAACATCATATTATGTTTCCATTACTTCATATCAGATTGCTAGGTATATTATACTAATCAGGACTTCATTCCTGTTCAGTTTGGCTATTCGTATGACAGAATTCCCACATACTGAGGCACCTCTGTAGTGACGGCGGGAAACTTAAGTTCTACATCCTTATGTGGGCCGCTGTATTGATTATTTTCCGCCCTCCATATTTTGGTTAGGTATGTTACTCAATTTTTTTTATCTCACACCTATGACTGCTACGTTTGAACATTGAGCTTGGCATTGATCAGGCTTTGTTTTCTTTAGATTTCTGGTATCTTTTTGGGAATTAGCCATGTTTTAAGGAACTAACTGATGTACGAAGACTGTCTATCTATTTTCACCGCTCCGTCCGGTTCTCTGTTTCCGGCATTTTCTACTCACAGAGGTAACGATTTTTGTATTTCTTCCATATTAGATTGATATAACCTAAGAATTATCTGTGTGTTGTTTTACCTACACATTTAATTTTCTTTAGCTTATGTTTCACCATCCACGTGATAGATCCCATTAGAGGTAGTACTCTACTAAATTACAGCATGATGGACGTTATACAGTTAATTTTGCAGGAAAAGATGCTTCAGTAGACCTTCAGCCCCTCTCTCGAGCAGGGGCAACCTAGTTAATCTTATAATGTTGCATGAATTACAATGCATATTAGAACATGTTACATTGTTTCAATTCCCTATTTTTTAGGGACAGATTAATGTTCTAAATACAATTAATGCCATTTATTTTTTAACTGTATACATTTAATATGACATGAACAGTCTATGCATTGTGCTTACAAAATTTTCTTTACTGTATTTATGCTTTCCTTTTACATTAAGAGTCCAAGTGTGGCCTTATGAAGAAGAGGAGAACTTCCTCGAAACGCGTCGCTAATCAATTTGGACTCCATTTTTCTTCAATTTGAGCTTTATCTATTGATACTGTTTCTATGCACTGTAAATAATCTTTGTCTGAACTATAATTCTTGCTGAAAATAATACAGCCTGACTATAAAGATATATATTTTTTTATCTCACACTCCTGTGTCTGACCATATGTGTTAGAAACAAATGTATGTACAATGCATATAACGCAGTTTAAACAACTGTATTGGATTAATCCAAACATTTGAAAGTGTGCAGGGGACGGGAGGGTTCCCAAGTTGAATCCTCTTTCTGTTTACAGATTCCCGATTTCTTCAGGAATTCTTGTGTTTCCTTATCGCTCCCTTCTCTATAATAGTGTGCAATTGGGGCAAAAATAATAGGGGATTTAACAAAGCCTCCCATATTTATTAACTTCCCAGGCTAAAAAATAGGTAAAAAATCTTACCTATATCAATGCAGGGTTACACTACAGGCCCAAATCTACATTTACTGTTTTTCTTGTTTGGGTACACATAGAACAATTACCACAGGGAAAATGTCCGACCACAGAGGGTAAGCCCCATAGATTTGTTTGTTGCAAGGACCTCTTTTTGATACTCACATCATTTCTCATTATCAAATTTCGTACGTTGGTACTTTTTTTAAAGGCTACAATGGGTTTCCCCACTTCCTTGGTCATGATCTTATTCCAATTTCTTGTCACAATGCCCTTAATTTTGTATGACAATTTACTGAACGTATTTACAAATACTAGAGGTGTCTCCTTTGTCTTTCTTTCTCTTTGAATTTGCTGGTCAAGGAGGGATTCACGATTATTATTAAAGGCCCTCTTAGCAGCTTTTTTTTACCAAAGGGGCAGGGTAGCCCCGATGTACCAGCTTGGTAATCAAATTGTTGGCTCCATTCTCATACGATTCATTAGTGCTGCTGTTCTTCTTTTACCGCAAAAATTGACCAAACGGGAGATTATTCTTCACATGTTGGGCATGATGACTCTTAAAATGTAACAAGGCATTCTTATCATTTGTTTTAGTATATGGTCGAACTAAAAGTGATCCATTCTGATGGTATATACTGATATCTAAGTAATTAACTTCCTTGTTGCTTACATTGCTAGTGAATTTTAGGTATCTATATTGTAGATTGAGCCACTGTAAAAAATGGTCTGCTTCCTCTTCATTCCCTTTCCAAATGGCAAAAACATCGTCTATATAACGTAGCCAACAGATGATATTATTCTGAAAAGGATTACGTTCATTATAGACTACCGTTTCTTCAAACATGTTAACATACAGATTGGCGACATTGGGGGCCATGGCTGAGCCCATTGCTGTCCCTTCAATCTATTTGTAAAACTGTCCCATAAATTGAAAGACATTTTTTGTGAGGGCCATCTCTGTGCACCATTTTATGAAAGAATTGCATACCAGGTTCTCATCGCCTCTTTTCAATAAAGTTTCCTCCACTACCTCCAAAGTTGCCAACTGAGGTATGTTGGTGTATAGTGCTTGAATATCTAAGCAAATGAGTAAATTCACCACAGGGTCAAAAGTGTTACCCTCTATTCTATTAATAGCATCCGTGGTGTCCTTAATATAACTTTTCATGGTGGGAATAAAAGGTCTCAAGTAGAAATCTACAAATTTAGAAAGTGGTTCCAAAAGGGAACTCACTCCTGAAACAATAGGTCTCCCCGGCGGGTTCTCTAAACTCTTGTGAATCTTAGGTAATGTGTAGAAAATGGGCACCCGTCCGTTCTCTCTTGTCAAATATTCTCCCTCTTGTTTACTGATCATCTGTTCATCCACTGCCTTATGTACCTTGTCTCGAATGGTATTTAAGAGGTCATTACTAGGATCTTTATCTATTTTTAGGTAATGATTTTCATCAGATAACAATCTTTCACATTCCTGAATATAATCCTTCCTATTCATTATGACAATGGCACCTCCTTTGTCGGCTTGGCGAATAGTAATCTTATCATTCGCACCCAAGTTCTTCAAAATCTTCTGCTCTGCTACACTTAAGTTAGAATGGTGAGGAATGCCCTTAGTTTCCAACTTGGTTACCTCTTCCAAAAACCTTCTTTTCAAAAACCTTAGATTCTACTGAATGTGCATTGATAGGTGCACAAAAAACAGAGGGATTTCTCAAACCACTGCAATTATCACCTTTATCGAAGGCGTTATCCATAAAGAATTCTTTCAGGTGGACTTTCTGCATGAACTGGTTGAATTCAATCCTAAACTCAAAAGGATTATGAAACTTAGTGAGTACAAAATTCAAACCCTTACTGAGTACTTCTTCTTCTTTTTAGTGATCTGGGTATCTGAAAGGTTCACTACCAACCCCTGTAACTCCTCGTTTGCATCCGTTCTGGTTCCAACTGTCTCTGATCTCCTCCTCTTCCTAAAAAAGACTGCCTTTGGTTATTACCTCTCTGGCTATTGTTTCTTGTGCCTCTTCCTCTACCTCTAAAGGGACGGCCTCCATCCCTGTTATTGGGAATATCTGCATCGCCGGATTCATCATAGTCCGAGGAGCCACCTCCACTCGAACTATACGATGTACTCACCGATTCTGTTTTGTATTGGGTCTGGGCTCTCCAAATTTATAGTCTTTATTAGTGTAACGAAAAGCTTTCTCGTGAGAGAAATTAAGGATGTCCTTCTTCATTCTTTTAATTCTTTCAGAGACAGTTTCGTTCTTGAATTCTTGCATCTCTTTAAGATGTTTATCTAAGCCTTTTTTAAAGGCTTCCACATCAAATTTGCTCTTGATTTTTCCCAGGCTCCTGCATTATTTCGGGAACATTCCGTACCTGACACCCAAGAGGTTTTTCACCAAACTAAATGGCATATGCAGGGAGGGACTTCCTGTGGCATGGCACCAGAAATAGAGTGGCACTATGGAAGCTGCAGAACTTTTATGAGAGACAAGGAATAAAACTGCCTAATTATGAGGTCTATTACGTGGCGAGCCAACTGCAGTATGTGGCCAAATGGCTCTCAGATAAAGTGACCCCTGAATCCAGGTTGTTTGGGGCAGACTGTTCCCCATTTTACTTAAAGGAGGTGATTTGGCTGCCCAAGACAGAAATGAAAGCGCGCCCTAAGATGATTATGCTTGGGTGGAGGATGTGGCACCGAGCGTGCCAGATGATGGGAAACCCAGTCCCATGCTCCCTGCAGATACCGTTGGTTGCGTTGGCTGGGGGAGATGTGCAGCTGTGGATAACAATCAGGAACCACTGGGAACTGGTGGGGTTGGTAACGATGGGAGATGTATGGAGGGAGGGTATCATCATACATTTTGAAGAACTAGTAGAGGAGATGGGGTTACATGTGGGTCAATACATTACTTATCATAGAATGGTGCAGAAGATTAAGAAAACTTGGCCTGGAACAGTACTGGAAGAAGAGCCAGATGTTACCATTGACACGATATACGACATAGCGGAGGGTGGGCATGAGATCTCCAGATTGTATGAGAAGATGATGTCCAAGGCTGGAAAGGAACCAACGCAGCTGAGGCTAGACTGGGAAGCGGAAGTAGGTGCCCCGATGGAGGACGGGATGTGGGAGCGTGCCCTGCGTTATCATAAAAAAGTGTCAAGAAACACTACATTAAAACAGATACAACTATATATTACGGATAGGGCATACATGACACCCCTGAAGATATCGAGGTTTGAAGGTGCCGGGAGACAGACATGTCCTAAATGTGATGAAGAACAGGCTGATATGGTGCATATGTTCTGGTCCTGCCCGGTGATTGAGCGCTTCTGGAGAGACATAGCGAGGAAACTAGCAGATAAGGGGGTCAATATTGTTATAGACTCAGGCTGGGCTTGCTTGCTGGGGGGGTTCCCCAGACCGCAGAAACTTAGACATGTCAATAAACTGAACGATTTAGCATATGTGCTGGCAAAGAGAAGGATTGCCATGGGATGGAAGGCTTGTCATAGGCCACGGGTAGAGATATGGTGGAAGGAGTTGCAAAAGTGGGCGGAAGCGGAGACTATGGTATGGCAGGAGGCAAGCAACATAGGGGGAGAGGAAGATGTGGGAGCCCTGATGGCATGGAAATTGTTGATAGCGGAACTGTTCGGAACGTTACAAGATCTGACAGAATCCACTGAAAATGAGACTCCACCACACGGGGTAGATATGGAGAAATTATACTAGTGACATTTGCACTGTGTGTTTAGTTTGTATTGGTTTTGTTTGTTTGAATATGCAATTAAAAAAAAAACAGGTTGGTCGAACAGTCAGTCAGTCGAAGGGCCTTGGGCGAATAGCAGTGTCTTCAGGTGTTTCCGAAAGGTGTTTAGAAATGTTACCAGATAGCCTGTTTAAATAAAGTGTTTTTCTGAATCCCTAACATGCTCTTGGTCTTCAAAGGGCATTGCTAGGAGCACTACTAAGTGGCTCTTGCAATCAGGGTAGTTCCTGCAAAGAAAATGTTACACAGATTTTCTCTGCATTGGCACATTTCAATGCCACACAGCATTAGGTGTGTCTGGTGCAGTGTCCCTGCACCGGTGCATATATATATTCCACGACGTGGGTACTCTGATCCATATGGATTCAGGTGATTTTGATGAATTGTGGCTGATTTTCCTGCACTTGCAAAAACCAGGCTCAAAACCAATGGGGAATTTGCACCCACCATTGTTGATATCTGCTGCACACATGTGGAGATAAGCCCACAATTATTTAGTGAAGGCAACCAAAACCTGGGAAGAGCCCGGTTTTCTGTGCCCCTAACCGCTTACATGTGGTAAATAATTATTGATGTGTCTCCGCCATTTGCAGAGATAGATTACCATGGACTGGTTGGCAAATGTCCGTATGATGCAGCAGAGATACTTCAAGAGAAATGTTACATCCCCTCAGAATGAGCCTGTAAGAAAATTGTGCTCTGAGGTGTTGGAAATTGATGTGCTACACAAAGGTTAAAACCAGAAAATGAAAAACGATGCAGGCGAAGAACGATGGTCTGGAGGGTTGCCAAGAGGAATGCCAGAGGTTAGGATTCATTCCAAACCGTCCAGCCATCACCTCGATTGTTTTGCGTAAGTCACGCCGAGTGGGACGGGTATGCCCAGACGTGGGCCCCGTGCTTGCTGGGCCTAGAGGCCCAGCTACTCCTCACTGATGAGGCCCAACAAGGGCGAAACATGTTTGGGGATGCTTGTTGTCTCGTGCAGAAGGAATGTGGCCTAGCTTTTCGGGCTGGACTGGAAATTATTAACGAATTGGAATACAGATAACGAAAGTAACCCGATCATATTATGTGGTGATCTAAATGCGAGATGTGTAGACTTAGAAGGTTGTGGTAATTATACCAATGTAACTGACTATTGCCGTATGCCGCAAATAACCTCTAATACTAAAGGCAAGGCATGGTTAGATTATTTAAATGAAGTGAGGTGCACAATCTTCGATGGCCGCACAACTGGTGATAACCCTGGTCAAATAACATGGGTAATGGGATCCAAGAGGGCGGTTCTGGATTATATGGTGGTCTCTGAATGCATTTTGGGTAATGTCATTGGCATACACGTTGCTCCTAATATTTATAGTGATCATGCCTCAGTTACCTTGACCCTGAGTGGGGCAGGGGGAAAGGGATCTGGGAATGTATGCAGTAATGTGGTTACAAATAATCCAGGTAATCAGATAAGGTGGACCCAGTTCAATATTGAAAGAATGAGGACCTTGATCTTCCCGGAGGGATGTTGTATGAAGAGTGTATTAAGGGTGAAATCCCCTGAGGAGATAGAGGTATGGATACAATCTCTCACTCAGTTTCTCTTCAAGCGTCCTCAGGTTCCCAAAATTAAATGGAAAGCAGTTGAAAGGGGCAAGTTTGACATTAAGATCCGGGACCGCAAACAGTTAATGCGGCGAGAAATTCGAGCCTGTAGACTGACCTTTACTAATAATATGAACCAGCAGGAGAGGTTGACTGAGATTAAGTATATCAAGCGGCAGTATCATTCATGGCTTTACCATCATCGTAAGTCTCAACAATGCGAAAAATGGGAAAATTGTATACAGATCCTCATGAGTAGAAATACTCGAAGAATCTGGCAAACATTAGGAGAGGTAGGAGAGGAAAAGAGATCAAGAATAGTGAATCCCATTGGTGAGGAGCAGTGGGTAGAACACATTAAGAACAAGTTCTTTGATGTAAATATATACGCTCCCTCCATTGTACTAAAAACAAATATATGGCCTCTACCTCTAAGTCATAATATGATAAAGCGGGTTATTGTAGCACTCAAACCCACTAATGCTCCAGCCCCAAACGAGTTAGCAAATACTGTATTAAAAAGGGACCCGGACAATTGGGCACATGTACTTCTGACACTCTTTTCGCATGTCTGCAGGTCTGCTGTGATTCCGTCCTCATGGAGAAGGTCGGTATTTATACCAGTGCAATAAAAGGGAGATCGATGTAATGCTGGTAATTACTGACTTCTCTCCATGCTTGACGTAACCAGCAAAATATTCATGACACTCGTCCTTTGTGAACTTGAAAATTGGGTTGGAACAAATAAAATCTTGAACTATGCCCAGATGGTGTTTAGACCTGGTTCCGGGACAGCACATAACATTAGCGTCCTGGACCTATTGATTAACATCACATTGAGCAATAAAAACGCCACTCTGTATATAATCTTTGTTGATTTTTGTAGTGCCTTTGATCAAGTTAAAAGGGAGACCCTGTGGGATAAGTTAAGTGATCTCAAGTGCCCTGGCTGGATACTACATGTATTGTTGATTTTACATAGTAACAACAGTGCCAGGGTCAGACTTAACAACGAGGGAGAGGCCACTGATTCTATTCCTATCAACATGGGAGATAAACAGGGCTGTGTGGGGGCACCCAGGTGCTATAATCTATATATAGCTGACCTGTTACCTCGGATGGCTATTAAGCAAATTGCCCTCCAAAGTTAGGGGATACGCCCATTTTAGGCATGCTCTATGCTGACAACTTAATATTATTTGATTGCACGTTGTGGGGAGCAAAGAGCATGTTTGAGGAGTTGTCCCTTTACTCAGCGAAACTGGGTTTTACCATTAACATGAGGAAAACAAAGATTTTGGCAATTGCTAAAAGTGTCCCTTGTCACTCAGGGGTCGAGACAAGTTTGGGTAGAATAAGTATCGACCAATCTTACCCATATTTGGGGTTAGATTTCGAACACCCAACCTAATTATAATTTGATCATTTCCCAAAAAAAGAGGTGGGCAAAACTACTCTCATTGCAGGCTTGTAAATTCCCTAAAGGAACAGCAGGGTATAGTATAGCAGGGATTATTAAACTCTACCAACAGTGCTTTGTCCCGGCCATCTTGTATGGCTTGGAGGCATTAGCCATACAGGATCTGAATTGGCTCAGTATATTAGAGGGACAGTACTTGCATGCAGTACTGGGTATAGGCCCAGCTTGTTCTGTTCAGTATCTAAGGTTGGAACTGGGTTTAACTTCACTGATGGGCATGGCCTTGCGAGCACGAGGTGTGTTCTATTTGAAAGCTATTTACACTTTATCATATAAATTGCTTAGCTTGGCTGGTAACAACTTTGATAACGAAAAGTCACCTCAAGGTAATAGCTACAAACAGTTAAATGAGTCCCGTTTTGCCGATATAGACTGGTCTTATGACAAGAAGCGAACAATGCCATTTATACACTTAAAAAAAAATCATTCATACAAAAAATTAACAGATGGGATTGGAAACAGAATTATATCCATTTGTCCACCCTGAAGGGGTATGAAGCTGTAACGCATGTAATCCATAGATACAGAAAGCCCCAACAATACTTGATACTATGCCCAGATCCAGAGGTATGTCAATTTATGCTAAGGCTGCGGACGAATCAGCTTCAGGTACTAGCGGTCGTCAGACCTCGGCTTGGCATTTTACCCAAGGATAGGTGCTGTTGTATCTGCGAGACGGTAGAACATCCGGAAACTACTAGGCACATTTTAACATTGTGCCCCCGATTGGGCCGACTGTACATGTGTACATTGATAAGCAATTATGATACTATTAGGGAGAGTCCTTTTGTGATTATTGTCTAAATTCGGACTCAATTGGGACTCAGTGTGCATTATACAGGGTTTGGGTTAGAGTTAAAAGTTTATTACCAAACCAGCCGGCTGTAGCTGAACTTAGAGTGGCTCCGTAGGAACTGGCCCTAGTGCTTGGTGCTTAGGGTTTAGTATTTAGTGCCTAGTGCTACGTGTCAGGTACTTTGTGTTTTGGTTGTATATGATGTATATGATGTGTGACAAACATTATTTATTTATGTATTGCATTTGGATTTACATGGTTAAATTTTATACTATTTAATGTGTAGATTGTATGTATGTATGTATTAAATTATTGGATGTATTGGTATTTGTATTGTTTGCGTAAAGTTCAAATTTGAACTAATTCACAATAAATTTATTATTATAAAATGTGCCGATTGAAAATATTGTACTTCTATGGTGCATGCTGCAGCCATTGCCTATGTGCATGTATGATTAGGTTCCTGTATTAACAACAACACTTCAATATAATGTTTATTTTAGATGAGTACATTCTTTAATACATTAAAGAGTTCATGATAGGTCTCCTGGTCACACCTGACATCTTGTTACCAACATTATAAACACAACCTCGTGTAGCGATTTTTCATCAAAATCAATTTCATATGTGATGTCCTCAATGACATGTGATATCATCTTTGATGTCCTGGGTGTTAGTCTTAGCAGTGCACGCTGGTGGTGCGAGTTATGGTTGCTTAGCTTACCATAACTTGTGAATTTCGGGGGGTTTTCCGTTTTACTTGTAACTATACAACTTTAACAACATTTTTTCACTGAATCTCATAGGTGTTTATTAGTGCACCTAAAACATAACGTCCTTTTAACAACTTTTTTCTGTGAATTTCATAGGTTTTTAATAATATAAGCCTTAAAAAACTTAAAAACAGAGTCAATAAAAGAGACCTTGCGTGTCGGAGAAATGCACGAAACTATAAAATCAATGTGTCTGCACATAGTACTCTTAGAAAAGAAAATATCCGCCCTAGAAGCAAAATTCACTTTACTCCTATAAGTAGGATTAACTGTGGTCCAGCGACAGAAGCCCTCATATACTGTGACCTGGACGACACCCCATTGTCAGAATCGGTACCTGAGGAGTTTATGAGGCTTGGCCAAAAAAGAAATGATCTTGGCACTGAATCTACAAATCAGATTGATCATACTATGTTGCCAACCAACAGCACTGAATAAACGTGTCTCCCACAAACAACATCTACATTCAAACAGGAACAGGCGTTACCTCTAAAAAAAAAAAGAAGAAGAAAAAAACAAGGAATTCCGCGATAACATGATCCCTCTTCTGAAGGAATCATCTGAAACTTCAGTTATTTCGATAATGCAAAACTCCCAAGAAAAAAGAAAAACACGAGAGCGAATAATATGTGCTTCTTCAGAAAATTATTGCTACCTCAAAAAAAGGTTTCTGATACTGGCACACAGAAATCTGCTACAAGACAAGTCCACAAGAAAGTGAGTACCATAGAACATCAACTACGAAAGACATTTGATCAAGCTGTGCAAACAGACCATCATGTAATAATGTTTGCAAACGACAATCAGTTAACAAGCAAGTCCCAGGAGCAGATTGCTGGCACAGGCAATAATGTCAAAGTTGGAGATTTGTCCATGGTAAAACTGGCACTTATTTTCCTAAAAAAAGAAAAATCGTTCAAATGTAAACCGCCTCACAGAGGCAATAACATTCAAACTCTACCACAACAGCCTCCGGCAGAAATTGAGGAAAATTCTGCAGTGCATGGCCACAAGACAACAGGACTCTGGACTGAAGCTAAAGTGAAAGAAACTGTTCACTTAGAGCAAGCGAATGACCATTGGATGCACATTAAACAACCTGAAGATAAGAAACATGACATAGATCTTTGGGCATCCATTCTAGAAAGATTGTTTGGAGAAAATTGTAGATGCAAAAGCATCCCAGACTCATGGAAACAAGCAGACGTCATACCCATCTATAAGAAGTGAGAACGGTCAGATCCTAAGAACTATCGTCCGATCGCCCATCTTGACGTCGATAGTAAGATCTTCTCAAGTCTCATACTAAAAGACTTGGAGGCGTGGATCAACAGCAAGGAAATCCTATCTAAACATCAACTAGGTTTCCGCAAGGGAATAGGGACTTCCATAAATGTGCTGCTCATGAGCATGGCTTGTGAAAAATCTTGGATTAAGGAGGTCCTACCTTCTATGGCATCCGGGTTGATTCATCTCAGGCGTTTGAGACTATAAAACGACAGCTCTTGTGGAACAACTTTAAAGCATGGGGAATTCTCATGAGCCTTGTAGCGATAATAGTATCTCTTCATGATACATCAAAACTCCAAGTGAGATTGAATTTAGAAGGGCATTTAACCCATGAAATAACCACAGAAAGGGGAGTCTGTCAGGGTTGTATTTAGCAGATCTGGGAGAGGCTATCGGTCTGCTTGCATTAAACAGTCACAGAATTGGGGGTGAAAGGCTGAACTGGATTGAATACGCGGACGACATTGTACTTTTAAAGTACGTTCCCATTGGTCTTCAAAGAATGTCAAAATGTATAGAGACTTATACAAAATTGAATGATTTGGCCATCAACACGGCTAAATCACAGATAGTCAAATTGAAAAGGCCCAGTAATCATACCCCGAATTTCACATGGAAATTGAACACGCAGATAGTACCGATTGCCAATGAGATCACATACCTGAGCTTCAAAGTGAGGGCCTTTCCCTCTCTAGCTTCATTTGATCTTACCGACCATCTAATATGCCAAATGAAGAAACTGCAGTCTTTTGTTTGTTGTTTTTCCCTGCTTCCGCTGGTAAAGTTTTATAAATCCAAGGTAATTCCTTCCCAACTTTATGGTTTTTAAGTAAATCCAATAACCAAACATGTAAACTGGGCCCCAACTAGGAAGGCAGCATTTTGAAAAAAAACACTTGGCTTACCTTTGAGCCTCCCAGGTTACTGCTTAAGACATGACTTATGTCTTTCTTCTGTGCAAATCCAGGTAGACTGGAAGATTCTCTCTTTTTTCAGATCCATACGACTGGCTTGTCCAGACTCTCTTACTGAAAACATCAACATAGGCTAAACTATAACTCCAACAATTTCCTAAATGAGCTAGCTGGTGTCGCTCGTATGCTAATACACATTCACTGCACAGAGGATGAACTTATATATCATAACTAAAAAATCAGAACCTTTATGCTCATGAATGATTGGATAACCGCTATAACATAAGTTCAAAATTCCAAAGTTTCCAAACCTCTGTCTGAGCTAAATAAGCACCTCGCTAAATACTTTCCGAACTCCATAGGCAGATCACATTTTCTGAGGTTCCGTTTGAACCTTCTGCCCACTGGAGAGGTAAGGGGGCTTAGAAAACAAAGACCTCTAGATAACATCTTTTGTCCCCTCTGTAAAGAACCCCTGTTACACATTCTAAAACATGCCATGATGTGGTGCATCGGCACCCAAGAGCTTAGAATTAAATTTCTGAAATGTTTTGTACATATGCAGGAATGCCAATATACAAATGAATTCTGGGAGAGGTTAATTGCTGGGCATGAAACTCTACTAACCAATTAATTTCTGTAGCTACTGCACAAGGTAGATATTTTGACCTTTTAATTGTTATATCCTGTGTAATTGGATTGTGTTGTATTGTTTTATTCTATTTTTTTTCTTCTCACTTTTCTTTTTCTGTAGGAAGTACGTAATCAATGTATTGTTTTATGAAAAGTTGATTTGTTTCGGCTGTAACATAATAAAAAAAAGGTTTTTATGACTGAAAATGTTTCATGATGTTACATCTCTGTATCTAAGTTATTAATAATTGCTCTTTTAACATATATGAAAGAACTGTACACATCCTTTAACGAAGATATGTTTTGCAACGCATACTGACGTGTGTCGTTATGAGCAGTGCATGCAAGTCAAGGTTGAATTGCCTAGAGCATGAGGCTCAACCATGACCCCAGCCACACCAAACCACCCCCATTATCCACTGCCTCTACCCTGCATCCTAGTTCAGTGTCCACTATACCCTCATAATGTGACCAATGACCAGTCTCCACAATCCATGGGGCATGGGTTTCAGCCATGTCACATTCCCCAATAGGCAAATCAGAGTAGACATTTGTCCTTGCCGAGGACCAGGACCACTGCCCAGGCAGAAAAGTTATACCACAATTTTTTGTACTTACTTTTTGACCCTTTCAAAAAGGTAAAACAGAGGACAGATTTGCAAAAGTATGCTAGGTCCTTGCTGATGCTCCTCATGCAGGTTTGCTGCAATCCTGTCTAGCACTTCAGGCTGTAGTCACAAGCAGAATATTTTGCAAACCTTTACCACATAGCCGGTCCCTGGTGACCATGCCCACTTTAACCCCATTACTGGTCCCTTCGTGGTCATGGCCAGTAGCCAGATTGTCTAGGTCATGGCCAAATGACTCGCACATTTGCAAAAACATGTTTTTAGGTCCTTGCCAATGCTTCTTTCACGAGTTTGCTGAAAATGAGTCCATGTTTTATTGATAGAAAAGTGTCACAATGTACAAACAAGAAATAGTCATATAACTTAGCCCCCTCTTGACAAAATCCATTCAGACTTTGCACAAACATTCAAGGTGGGGCCTATAATCTTTCTGAAAACATTTGTGCAGATTCTTCAAACAGCAACAAAGTTAAAAGCCATCTAAAAATGTTGAGACCCCCCTCTATTTTTGCCCCCTCTTGACAAAATCCCACCAAACTGTGCAAAAACATTCAAATCTGTCTCTTAAATATGTTTGCAAACGTTTGTGCAGATTAGTCCAACATCACCAAACATAAGCCTTTCAAATATATTGGGACCCCCCCTCTAATTTTGCCCCCTCTTGGTGAAATAGCACCAAACTTTGCAGAACCATTCAGGATCAGGTCTAAAATGATTAGCAAAATTCCATGCAGTTTCATTGAGTGGCGCTAAAGTTATAAGCCATCCAGGCGTATACACCTCTTAATGGGATGGGGTCCACCTTACTGATCTTCAACTTCCACTTCTCTGATTTTCTCCCACTGTAGCACTGGGTAGTATGGCTGCAAATGGACATATCCATTCCCAGAGGATTTTGAGGTAAAATCGGGGAGATTCGAGGCAACCATTAAGGTGGTCAGTTAGATCAATATAGCAATTGCAGTGGAGAAAAGGAGCAGGAGGGAATGAAATGGAGATTGGAATGGCATTTCAGGGAGATTTGAGAAACATAGGATCATCATCCCAATTTGAAGAGGACTTTATTGAGATTTGCAACATATAATGTCAGCGGTCTTCTGTACTGAAGCAGTGCTTATTTGGGAAAATGTAGTACTACGTGGGGCCCTCCATACTGTTATGCAGCATGCTTACTGGGACGTGAAGTCCTGTTGGGCGGGTTTGTTCTTTTGTACTGAGGCAGAGGGGACTTGTGTGATATGTAGTTTTGCTAGTGCATCTGTCTTAAATTAGGAAGAAGATATTCTAATATGCGCAGGCTCTCCAATGAGTGGGACAAAAGGACAAATTTGCTAGTCCGGTAACTACGGTACCAGTAAGCTTGCCGGTACCATAGTTACTGGACCGGCAAACTACGAGTTCTGCACACAGGTGCCTTTGCGCCTACCGGCACACATGAGCAGAGCATGTCGGATGCACCGGCATAATTCACGAATGGTACCGGTGCATCCGGCTTTCCCATTCCCATTCAGCCCTATCGGGCTCAAATGGGAATGGGGAAGAATATTTTTTGGCACCCGGGAATGGACATGGGTGTTTGCCCCCAACTTCGTTGGCTCAACATTTTGTCCCCCTCATTTGGCAGGGTCCCCTTTCCTTTAGATGGCATGCCCCCCCCCCCCCAAAATGTTCAGCAAAGTTACTCCACTGGCTGCATTGCAAGCATAATGACATTGTAGTCTTGTGTGAAGGGAACACTTGAACTGTGCGAGGCAGAGCACCTCTTGTGACATGTCCTGTTGAAGCATCCGTATTGCAGGCAGCCGGCAGATATACAGAACAGTTAGGAGCTAATTGTTGACTTGGGTGTAAATTACACAGAGGGGACTTGTTACATTTACACTTTTGCTTAAGCAGGTCTCCATGTAATTTTTTAACTTTGGCAAAGCTGAGTGCAAAAGTGGAGTATAAAAAGATGGCATATTTGCTTTTACGCCACCCTTTTGTACTGTGCCATGCAAAAATAGTTAATGCTGCCTATCATTTACACCAGACAAGCAGGCGGATTCCATAAGAATGCGCAGCATTTGTGCCAGCATGATAATGTGTGCTGGTACAAATGCTAGTGTATTTGTATGGTGGAGTGGAAGGGCAAGGCGGAACCATAACGTATGGTCCATTTCTCCTCTCTCTGCCATACAAATAAATTAAAATATAACATGCAGTAAAATCAATACATAAAATGTTTACACATTGATCTGACTCCATGCAATGTGGAACATGAGCTCCATAGTCTTGAAGAGGCTTTTTTAGTAAGTGAGTTAGGGCGCATTCTGGGACAAACAGACGAATGTGTTTATATGTACTATATGCAGCAAAGCGCATTCCGGGTGCTAGAGCTCTGTGGAGACAGCTATACTGAGGTACAGTGCATTCTGGAACATATAGTACACGTATGTGAGCTTTTATACTCCGCAAGCTAATGCTTTCTGGTATAAGCAGGCCTGTATTGACAATTGCACATCAACAATCAAATATAATATGTGACATAGCCATGTGCAGAAATGTATACTGATTGAAGCAGTGTGGCTGCCTTTGATGACATTAGTAATACATGGAACATAATGCACTCTGGGACTCTGTAAAACAACAAGCAATCTGGCATGTGTTTGGCATACTTAGGCACATGACAGAAAACGAAATCCTGGCCCTTTGTATAGATGTGATGGATTGCCATTAGGTGGGGGTATAGAGGCCCTGGCCTAATTTCTATTAAACTAATAAATGAATACAGGTAATTCTAGCTCAGGAAGGAAAATCTGCTAATCAGATTGCCCCATCATATGCTCCATGCCAGAAGCATAGTATACACCTACACCCCACTGGATCAGCGCCCTCATCTGCAGTCTCTGCTCCCCAGTGGCACAGAGAGGGTTTGGGGTCACAGGTGCCACTTTGACAACTGCTGTGATAGTCAATATACAGCAGTACACAAGCTGTGTTTAAGCTATATACCACTGCTCCAAAAACTCCATAACTATGAGAATGCTATCCTGATGGCACATTAAATGTTAAATATAAGCCATACCATAGTTAGAGGTATAGTGGCTCTCACCTTACATAAATATCCAGGCCAAAACAATTTTACATGTGCCAGCCCTGTGAGCCCAGCTCAGCTGTGGAAGGGTTATGTGCATTCACTCCAACCAGGCTATCTTTGCTGCTCCCAGCAAGACTGTAGCCCTGGAGGTTGCCTCTCTTTGTTCTTTTGTGGGAGCAAGTAACACCCTCCCCAGAGAGACAGTCACTCCACAGGAAGCTGTCCTGGGAATTGGAATCAATGGACACACCCATGCACAAAAGGAATAGCCTCACATCAGGTTACTAGATATGAAAAGGGCCTTTGATTCTATTGAGAAGGGTAGTGGATGGGGTTAGTCTAGATAGAGGGTTCTCAGACCAGCTGGAGGCAGGTTCCACCATCTTGCTTCTCTCTGCCCTTGTCTTTCCTTCCTGTCCCCTCCACTTCCTGAAGCACAAAGCACTTGGGTGTGATTTCAAAAAGCAAGGTCCACTTGCTCCAAGGTCAGTTATGGGACCCTTACAGCATGCTTGTTTTTGTTCAATCACCTGAAGACTTTTGCCTTTAAATGAAGGGTCTCCCACTCTTTCAAAGATTTCTTTGGACCTTGTTGGGAGAGCAAACCTTTGCAAAGTCCTACAGTTGTGAGGTGAAAGCAAGTGTTTCAAGACAGAGGCACGCTCTGTCCCTTAACCATCCATTGTTACCATTGGTGTGAATTGCTGCTGAAACAAGACCTGCATCTCTGCCAACCACATTTTGCCTGAGACCCTGCAGTGGGGCACACAGCTCCTGAGAGTCAATACAGTCACAATTGCTGCTCTTTCGTTTTTGAACGACTTGTAGCGACAAGTCATGATTCTAGCTCACTGCACACTTTTTCAAACCAAAAGGACCCTCTGGAGCTGCCTTTGCCACTCGCCACCTTTTGAACCACAGTTACGCCCATTCAAACCAGTTTGCTGCCCCACAGTGTCAGCTACAGTGCGTCATTTCCTCGGTTTGAACAAAAAAGCATTGCTGCACTTGTATCACTCAAATCTTTTTTCAAACCCACCCCATGACTTCATTGCTGCTCCAGTTGGCGATCAAGCAACCCTGGCGTTCTCTCCAAACTGCATTCTTTGTGTGTCTGCATCAAATCGACTCACCTGTGCATCCTGCCACTGGCTCCACTACTGAATCGAACCTGGTGACATCTACAATCTTCATTAATCGAGTAACGCTTTCAACCACAGCACCCTTCCATTTGACCTCATCTCAACATTTGCTTGCCACTGGACTACCAGTACTGCCGCCTTTCAAACCAAATCGAACCACCGAATAGCACAAAGATGCCTGTTTCACTGTGTAAAACAGCCAATTCACTGCAAAGGTATTATTGACCGATAACTGCCCGCCTGGTTCATTTTGGTTCCAATATAGACTGGCTAGGTCACATTACTCCCTTTTTGCAACTCAAGAACATATCCTTTTTGAACATTGTGGTTTTTATTGCCTTTGCTCCACCTGTCTCATTATCCAGAGAGTTGGATCTTGCTATATTGCATATTCTGTGTTCTTTCTACAAGAGTGTTTTTTTGTAGCGTTTTCTATTTAGTTTTAATACAAGACTGTATTTCCATATGAGCTAGCATATGGGATGCCTCTGGGTATATGACTGCTAAGCTTGGCACGCAAAGCTACAACTGGTCATAGACTGACTTCCAATGGGTTCATTAGGGTGCCACAGGTGTAATTTGGCAGGATTACAAAAAGAAGTATCTATCTCGTATTCCGGCTGACAGTGCAGATTCAGGCGAACCTGCTTTAACTGTACCGATATTGCCACGTTCTCCGCAGAGGGTTCCTTTTTTAGAAAAAAGACCCGACGTGGGAACAAGGTCCAAAAAGAAAACCAAGTGAGAGAATCCATAGTAGTGAATATTTCAAGTAAAACTCTCACCGTTAATCAGTTGGATATTTTGAATAAGGGACTGTCATTTGTTCCAGCAAGTAATTCTAGTCTGTTTGAAGAAAAGATTAATTTACATCTGTTGTTGCGGAAAATCAAACTGAAATTGTTTTTCTCTATGCAAACTTTTGACAGAACAGTTGAATGGAGGATGTTTTGGAAATTAAACCTAAGAGTACGTTTGACCCTCCTATAGAAAATCCAGTGATCAATATGTTTAAATTCAAGGTGGAAAATGATTTGAAGAAAATTAAATTCAATTCAAAAACTCCAGTTAATCTTAAAGAGTCTCAACTTAAAGATATTGAGGCCTTGGCTAAAGATTTAGATCTAATGATAAAACCAGCAGATAAGGGTGGGGCAGTAGTAGTCATGGACTCTGCTTTCTATCACACCCAATGTCGAATGATGCTTAATGACAATTCCACGTATCTGCGATTGGATCGTGATCCTACTATACAGATTAAATCAGTGATTGAAGCCTGTGTGAACAGAGCTTGGAATAATGAGTGGATCTCGATTAAAACAAGGTCTTTTCTCCTCAATAAACATCCAATCATACCAGTACTATATGGTCTTCCAAAGATACACAGAAACACAACGCATCCTCCCTTGAGACCCATAGTAGCAGGAACAGACAGTATTTTAGATCCACTGTCTAAATATGTTGATAAGATCTTACAACCCTTGGTGAAGTTGATACCTACCTACTTAAGGGATACAACTGATTTGTTATTGAACATAATTGAAATTGTTTGTCTATCCTCAGAATGTATTTTGTTTTCTATGGATGTGTGTAGCCTGTACACCTCGATTCCCCACCAGGAAGGAATTGAGGCAGTAGAGTGGTTACTACTACAGTCTGTGAATGTAGAATGTGATCCACAGTTGGTGATTGAGTTTATTACGATTATTTTACACAACAGTTACTTTAGGTACCAAGACTCATATTTTGCACAAATTTCTGGAACATCAATGGGGTCAGCGATGGCCCCTGCATATGCTAATATCTACATGTACTGGTTTGAAAAACAATTTGTACTAGACAATGTTGAATGGTCCAGTAAGATAATTGTCTGGAAAAGGTACATCAACGACATTTTTGGTGTGTGGTGTGGGTCCAAAGGTGAACTCGAAGTGTTTTTTGAGTATTTAAATACTGTTCATTCACGGATAAAATTTACTTTGGAAATTGGTGACCCCAAGTTACACTTTTTGGACGTTCAGTTAGAAATTGTTAATAATCAGGTTAAAACATCACTTTTTCATAAACCAACTGATGTTAATAATTTATTGCATTTTGCGAGTTTTCATCCAAAGCCAATGATGGCTAGTCTGCCATATAGTCAGATATTACGAATTAAGAGAATTGTTATGGATACTGATGAATTTAAAGTTGAATGTGAGTCGCTCTCTAAAAAATTCTCTGAAAGAGGGTATCCAGTACAACTTTTGAATGAGGCCCAGAACAGAGCGCTCCCGATTACAAGGGAGCAATTGCTTATACCTAAGGTGAAGAAGGAGTCTGATGCAATTTTGCATATTTCCAAATTCTCTCGACAAAGTTGGCATGTTATAAGAATCATACATAAACACTGGTCGATTCTCCATCATGATCCTACACTTCTAGGATTGTTTCCTTCTCCACCAATGATGGTGTATAGAAGAGGTAGGAACCTGAGAGATAGGGTTGTGAGAGCCGAAAGAGGCCCGAAGGAAATTCAGATGACATTGGTGACTAAAAAAAAGAGAACATTTCCTTGTCTGTCGTGTAGTCATTGTAACAATGTGGCTAAAGGAGAATACATTCTTCACCCGCAGACGGGCAAAAAAATCACTTTTAGAGATTTCACCACATGCAGATCCACAGGGGTGATTTACAGCATTAAGTGCCCGTGTGGATTAATGTATATTGGACAGACAGCCAGATCCGCACGTGAAAGATGGACTGAACATAAATCTCAAATATGGTGTAAAAAAGAGAAATCTTCAGTTGCTAGGCATTTTAATATGTCTAGACATACTATTGCACAATTGAGGTTTAATGTTTTGGAAGTGGTGAAGAAACCACCCAGAGGGGGTGACGTTTTGAGAATATTAGCCCAGAGAGAGATGTTTTGGATTGACCTCTTGGGGACTTTATCTCCAAGAGGGCTCAATGAAGAGTTCTCTTTGAATTGTTTTGTGTAGGTGTCGAGGTATGGTTGGTGAATGGTTTAAGTCGTTCATAATGCATAAATTTATATGTGTTTGAGGTCACATGGAGTGATTTGTGTTTTCCGGGTGTTACATACTGGTTGTTCCATTAGAGGTGTATGGAAGAGTAGTTATTGGGTTTGTGTAATGAGTACATAACTAGTTTACTTGGTTATTTTTGAATTTGCCGCGTAGTTCATAATGCATAAATTGATATGAGTTTGAGGTCACATGGAGGGATTTGTGTTTTCCGGGGGTTACATTCTGGTTGTTCCAGTAGAGGTGTATGGAATAGTAGTTATTGGGTTTGGGTAATTAGTACATAACTAGTTTACTTGGATATTTCTGAATTTGCCGCGTAGTTAGGTATGGTCGATGGACAGCAATTGTTTTAAGGCACTTATTCATTATTTTTTCAATTTTTTCAAAAATGTAGTCTTTCTTCTATGTCTATCTTCTTTTTAAATACACACACATTTATCTTTAGTACATAACTAGTTTACTTGGTTATTTCTGAATTTGCCGCGTAGTTAAGTATGGTTGATGGACAGCAATAGTTTTAAGGCAGTTATTTATTATTTTTTTAATTTTTTCAAAAATGCAGTCTTTCTTCTATGTCTATCTCCTTTTTAAATACACACACATTCATCTTTGGTGTCTTTTTTATTTTGTTTGATTTACTCACTCAGTACCTGTGTGCTTAGTTAGCATTACCTGTGTATTTGGCAGGTTGCAGGGAGCTTTGTGCATTCTTTTAGTATTCAGTGCCGGCGGGTCACGTGACTTTATCATGTGACTACCAGGAAACAGTATAAAATGAGCCAGGAAGTGTGTTGTGGGTTGGGATCTGTTACGTGTGAATTGGAGAGGAGCCATTGAATCTGAGGTGAAGAGATGCGCTTCTGGAAGTAAGTTTAAGCTGTGTGGATGTGTTTATATTTATTTATGTTTGTATTGGAAAGGTGGTGTTAGTTTGTAAATGGTATATTTTGTGTTTGTTTTTTAGTTGCATTATACATTTCTATAAGCAGCAGGATGCTTTACATTGGATGCGGGGTACTGGAAGTCCTGAATTTGGATTGGATTGGCTATTGATTTGCCTTAGGTAAATAATATATGTTGGAAGAGTTGCACAATTTAAATTTTGGGTTTTCTTTGAGGATTTGGGCTTTTTAACTTTCTGTGTTAAGTTGATGTGTTGGCACAAAGATGAGGTGGTGGCACAAGGTTGTGGATTTTGGTGATCGTTGAGCTGCACAGATTAGTTGCCAATGAGTAATAGGTGTTTTTTGAACTAGTTGTTTAGTCATTAAGGTTTGGTGATTTAACTACATGTAATTGGAGCTGATAGATATGCTTTGGTATTCCAGAGTTCGGCAATCACATTTCACTTGTTGAGGACGGCAGGAGTATTCGCAGGGATACTGGTTCTGTGTACGTCGTGCACAGACGGATGCACAGACAGAGACTCTATTTTCTTTGACAACATTCCCACTGTGAGGTACATACGAATAAGTGTTTTAGGTTTTAATGCATTTTGAGATTTGCATTTGGAGCCATACCAGTTGTACCACTGTGAATACACAACCACTTGTGTATGTTATGTAGAATTGTGGTTGGATTTATGTGTACATAATTATTTAATGTATTCTCTTTATTTAATGTGTTTAGTTTGTCCAAACTTTTAATGATATGTGAGATGTCCTCTAATTGTATATATATCTATATTTGCAGATATTTTTGCTCCTGAAGAAGGGGATAGTCCCCGAAACGCGTAGAGCTTGAAGCTGCAGTTCAAAATTGGGAGGTTATTTCTTTGTCTGGTTTGATTTGTTTTTCATGCTGGCCATATTGGAAGTCAGTTGATACCTTTTTTCTGTACTTTTATGAAGATATTTTGTTACCTATGTTCTAAATTGACAATTCTTTCTATATATAAAAGTGCAAATGTTATGAAATTTGACTGATTTATTTCAGCTTGTAAGGTGTGCAGGGGACGGGAGTGTCTTTAAGTTTAGACACTTTTTGTTTTATGTAATTTGGCAGGACCCATCATACGATTGCTGCACGTGGCATTTGCTGGCAGTATTTGTGCATGTTGGGTGGATCATGGTCCTATGATGGCGAGTGGCATTAAATAAAGCCAGACATATTGGCTTTGCAAATGTTTGTTTACTATGGTTTTGGTATTCCTACTACATTGCCCTTGCCGTTGATGCGATCTGACACACTATAAATGGCCAGTCTGAAGCCTATTCTGCAGTCTTATCCTTAATGCATTCCACTAGTTATGTGTATATATATATATATATAACACCCAGTGATGCTCCCTTTCTTTTGTTCCGAAACTCTTTTCTTCAACTTCTATGGCTGTTTATTTTGATGCACATCTTTACCAGTTCGTCTGAATCAATGGAATCATACTTTCTCATGTATAATATTTGGCTGCATGTATGAGTGTTTTAGGGTGTAATCTAAATTCCTGGCAAAATATGTCCCAGGTAACATTCAAAACCATGCAGTCTTACTCATGGTTGTGTTTCCACATTTTGTGGCGTCTCTCACTATCTTTGTATTTCGGATGTCTCGAGTATGGATAGCACTCTTTTAAGCATCTCAAAAACCATGCCAATGTTTTTCCAATGAACTTTTGCAGTCAGACCAAGCATTGCTGTACGCTAAATTCACAAGTGTGGCCCAGAGGCTGAACAGCGGACACAGGCTTTATTTTCAACAGTCGCTTTTCTGCTTTATGTCATTCTAACTGTCTTTCTTCCTTTCTTTCCTCCTATCCTTCTAACACTGACATTTTTTTTCCAACTGTTAGTCAAGATTTTTTCCAGGAATCCACCGCGTTTCTACAAATTCAATATTGTTACTTTTCTTATGAAATGTGATATTTCCGTGTGTGCACATGTATCGGAGTAATTAAATTGCCTGTCATTTCTAACAATCCCCAAAGCGCAAGCAACCATGTTCCTGAAGAAGGTGGACTGGCTTCATGCATAAATGGCCACACTGTCTGTAACTCCAGTATGTAGTCAGTGTCCCAAGCTAAGGTAACCATGGAAACATTGCTAAATTTATTTATTTATATTTATATGGCGCGCAAGAAGCCCAGGGGCATAGAGGCGCTGTTACTTGCAATAACTTAGTTACATGGTACAGGCATGAAAGCGATTGATAACACATTATGAATAAAATACAAGATATCATACTGTTGTTACAGATATTGCATTGGGACGTATATTACAACATATATGATAAGTATTCGTGCTGGTGTGTCGGGTCTTATGTGAAGAGGGTGGTTTTCAGAGTTTTGCGGAAGGTGGTGAGGGAGGCCTCCCCTCGGATAGTGGGAGGTAGGGCATTCCAGTGAGTGGGCGCTAGATAGGGGAAGCTGGATCCGCCCGCTTTTACTCTTTTTACTAGTGGCACCGAGAGCATTTTGGTGTATGGTGATCTGGTTGGCCTGGTAGTGGAGACTGGGTGGATCCTTTGAGAGAGGTATGCTGGAGCAGTGAGGTGAATGCACTTGTGGGTCAGTGTCAGGGCTTTGAATACGATCCTTTCCTTTATTGGGAGCCAGTGGGCTAGTTTTCTGGCTTCAGAGATGTGTTCTCTTTTAGCAATGCCTTGGGCTGCCCGGAGAGCATTGTTCTGTATTACTTGTAGTCTCTCTAAGTTTTTGTTGGAGGTTCCTAGAAAGAGTACGTTGCAGTAGTCTAGCCTAGAGCCGGTGATGGCTCTGGCTATGTTGGTGCAGTTCTCTTTGGAGAGAAAGGGTCTGACTGCGTTGATAAGTTTGGCATGATATGCAGCTGCTGAGGCTATTGCGCTGACTTGTCTATCCATGGATAGGCTGGAGTCCAGGTAGACTCCCAGAGTTTTGACAGAGTCGGAGACCGGAATTTTAATGGAGTCAATGGTGAAGTGGCTGAATTGGGCATCTAGATTTTTTAGTGTGTCGGGGGAACCTACAAGGAGGAGTTCTGTCTTGTCAGAGTTGAGGCATAGACCGTTGTCTGCCATCCAGGCTTGGATGGTGTTGTAGAGGTTGTTGAGGGTCAGGGAGTCAGTGTCATAGTTCCCTGTGAGAGTGAGGAGGATCTGCGTGTCGTCGGCGTAGTTGGTGTAGGATATGCCCATAGCGTCGAGGATGAGGAAGAGGGGTCGTGTGAAGATGTTGTATAGGGTGGGGGAGAGACAGGAGCCTTGGGGTACACCACAAAGTATAATGGTTGGTGATGCAGCGGCTAGGTCAGAGAATACTTGCATGGTTCTGTCTTGTAAGAAAGAGGTGATCCAGGCTGTGGCCTCTGGGGAGAATTTGGCAGTGGAGGAAAGGTGGTGGCATAAGACACTATGATCCACGAGGTCGAAGGACGCGGATAGGTCAATGAGTAGGAGAAGTGCTGGTTTACCCAAGTCTCTAGCATCGTCCATCTGGTTTTTCAGGTCAAGTAGGGCGGTTTCGGTCCCGTGTCTGGGGCAAAAGTAAGTCTTGCAGGACTCGGGCCAGGAGGATAGCTCAGGGGCAACGCGTTTGTGGAAGCAACACAACCAGGTGTCAAGTCCTAAAACAAAAAGTGGGGGGACTCATTAACATATCGATTGAATGTGGTGTCACCAGAAATAAGCATATCAACATGCACTCTGAAAATGTGGGGGGACTTCTGAAAGACTTGGGGGGGACTCTGTCCACCAATGTATACCCTCGAATGGAGCCCTGAAGACAACACATAGCAACAGAGGTTTGAATCCCACTTGCGCTTTGAAACTGGTCCCCAGTATTAAGCACATTATAAAAGAACAATTATAACAATGCCAAGCTTGAGGTGGACACACAAAGGTTACAAACAATTATCCAAGCTGCTCTGTGCATTCAATGCTTGACATAAGTCAACAGATTTGAGTATAGCACAAAAAGGACAACAATGGTCATTTCGGGTGCCTCTTGTAAATGACATCCTAGATGTATTGGACATATAGTGCAGGTGCCCTTGACCCTGGCCAGCGTTTCTAAAATGTCATGAAGTTCGACCTTCTCCTCAAGATGAAATTCCAAGAGGGCTGGCCAATCGCACAGTGGGGTCTTGGAACCGAGGACCTCTGTTGTAGAATGTTCATAGGACAAACTTCTCTAATAGCTGCCAGTCTGGCTGTTTTCTCATATGGCCAGGTGCAGGCTTCCCAAGATATAAGCCACAAAAGAGAGGAAAATGGAATGCAGCATTGAAGCCGCAAAAATCCTGAAGTTGCTTAGGCCAGCCTGACAAATGACCCTTCCTCATCTGGATCTCACTACAGCCACATGGAATAGGACATCACTAATTTAAAAAGGAGTCATAACCACCTCCTGCTGGATCATGCCATACTGAAGCGTGAAACTGATCAACGTTGGCCTTTTAGATAAGGAATACAAAGTGTCCTCTACATCTTTCATCTTCTTTTCTTTTGTGCTGCACAGAGATCAGGGATGTCCATTCACCAAAATTCCAGGGGTAGCAGAAATTAAATCACATGCCCAATAACACCACAGGAAGTGACATCACGCCATTGCTTATAGTGATGTCATGACACGTGTCCCTGGTGACATTACAGGAAAGGGCATCACAACAGTAAACAAATACCAAGATTATAATGAATGCAATCATGAGTACACTAAAGGTACACAAGTACGACCTCATATGGCCAGGTACTGCCGTTTTAGATCGTGTAAAGCCTCACAGGACAGGTGCAGTCATAATATGCTAAATACTGCCTCACATGCCAAGCAATTGTATAATATGCTAATTGCACCTTCATATACCATGTAAATGCCATCAAATCCAGGTAAAGCCTCATATGCCATGTATTCATCAAGTGCAAGCTGAAGCCTCACAAGCTCAAGTACTGTGACCATATGTGAGGTGCAGCCTCAATTATCCAAGTACCATCAACTCATGCCAGGTAGAGTCATTATTCCGCTTGTTTGTTTAACATAATGCAAATTAAACAGAATCACTTCTCTGTGATCTAAGGATTTTTTAACTTATTTATTTATTGGTCACTTATTAGGTGCTTATACAATTAGCAAAACTGTTTCAAAGTGCCCACAGGGCAAACAGGGTGGGGACAGGGGAAGACAATGAATTACAGCAAGGATAAATAATTGCAATAATAGTAACAAATAATGAGAATAAGGGAAAGGGAGACAAACCTACTATGCCTTATGAGGGTTCAGAAGGTGCAAGTGCAGAGAGGGGAAGGGTGAGTATTAAGGTGCTTTGATGCTCATGGAGAAGTGTTCTGGGTAAGTGCTAGGAGGAGAATGAGGTAAGTGCAACCACCGATGAGTGGGTGAGCCGATTAAGTGCAGTAGAAAGAAAGCAGCTGGGATGAGAGATGTGGGGGTCAAGGCCCCAAGGACACATAAGGGTCCTGCACATCAGTCACGCTGCAGTAAGATTAGCAGTGAAGAGAGGAGGAGAAGGAGGAGGTCAAGAGAAAGGTCTTGAGGCTTTTTCAGAATTTAAGGAGGATTTGCTCAAGATGCAGAGGGAGATGGAGGCTGTTCCACAGGAGGAAGCCAGCCAAGGAAGATGATCTCCCACCAGCTCTCTGTTTAGCAAAGCGCTTTACACTCAGGGAGTTGGTGCTGGAGGAACGGAGGAGTCTAGAAAGAGTATTTGCTCAGGAAGTGTTGAAGATGGAGTGGTCCACGGCCTCAGATAGCCTTTTGTATGATACAGAGGGATTTGAATTTAATTTGTGCTGATACCGGGAGCCAGTGAAGGCTTTGTAGGGCAGGAGAGATGCAGTCCCTGGGCTTGAGTCCAAGGATAAGTATTGCTACCCTATTCTTGGTTAGCTGGAGGGGTCACAGGGTGGAGGAAGGAAGATTAAGGAGGAGACTATTGCAGTGTTTAGCCTGGAGATAACCAGAGCACGGGTGACATTGAGTATCTGAGAGAAGGTGAGGAACGGAAGAGTCCCTTTGAGAAGGAAGAGCTGAAAGTGGGACTTCTTGACAATGTCCTGAATATGAGGGATGAAGGAAAGGGAGGAGTTGAAGATGACTCTGAGATTCCGAGCTGCTGTGGAGGGGTTGAGGGCCCATGGTGGACGGCCAGAGTGCAGGGAAGAAGTATGGTGCAGAGGACCCAATAGGGAGAATCTCGGTTTTGCTGGCATTGAGGCAGAGGTCATTGGCAGTGCACCAGGCCGTATGGCAGAGAGGCAGTCAGAGATGAAGGAGGTTGCAAGGGCGTCAGTGAGAGGTTTGAAGAAAAGTTATGTATCGTCAGCGTAGCATTGGAAGTTGGGGGAGAAGGAGGAAATGAGTCATGCCAGAAGAGAAAGATATATGTTAAAGAGCCAGGGCAAAAGAATGGAGCCCTGGGTGACGCCACAGGTAGCGGAGGAAGAAGGGGAGGAAAAAGGGCCCAGAATGGTTTTAGAGGAACGGCCAGTTAGGAAGGAGGTAAGCCAGTCCAATGTCCGCTCTGAGATGCCAAGGGTGCTGTGCAGCCTTCTTATGAGGATGGAATGATTCACAGTGTCAAATGCAGAAGAGAGATCAAGAAGGATGAGGACAGCAGATGAGTTGGAGTCAAGAGATGAAAGCAGTTCTTTAAAGGTGTTCAGGAGAGAGTTGGAGTCAAGAGATGAAAGCAGTTCTTCGAAGGTGTTCAGGAGAGCAGTTTCCATGCCTCTGGATGCTCAGAATCCAGACTGGTGGTCATGTAGACAACCCACAAATTCAGTGTGAGAGTTGAGTGTGGGAGGGCCAGCTTCTCAAGCAGTTTTCCCAGGAAGTGGGTGATGGAAATGGGATGGTAGTTGGCTGGGCAGGAAGGGTCTGCAGAGGGTTTTTAAGGAGGGTGCGCACAAGGGAGTGCTTGAGGGAAGATGGAAAAGAACCAGTTGCAAAGGAATGGAGATCAGTCAGAGAAGGGGCAAGATAGGCGATATGTTCCTTGATGGTTCTGGAGGAGCAAGGAGAAACCTGTTTGGAAGAGACCTTCATGGAGTTGACAACTCTGTTGACTTCTTCAGGGTAGACAGGAGTGTAGGAGGGGAAGGGGCATAGGAGGTTTGGGAATTTGCGTGACAAGGCTGTTGAGTATGTCCTGGGTTTTGGTAGTGAAGTGATAGGCGAGTGCATTCCAGAGGGCCTGCAAAGGCATAGGGGCAGAGGATGCTGAGGATGAATTGGCAAGTTCCCTGCAGATTTTGAAGAGGTCAGCCGTGTTGTTGGACACATTGGACACTCATGCCTGAATGTGGGCTCTCTTTTTGGCACAGATGGAGAGTATGTAGTGTCTCTGGATTCAGCAGCAGGCCAATTTGTCAGAGGGTGAGCCTGAAGTGTGCCACTTCCATTCAGCAGCCCTGCCATTATATTTTTGGTCTGCAAGATCGGAATTGTACCAGGTATTATGCTTGGAGGCAGGTTTCATGCACACCCCCATGACTGGGGCAAGGATGTCAAGGGTGTTGGTGATGGACAGATAGAGGTTGCTGACGGCAGAGTCAGTGGAAGCATCTGTGTTGGGTAGGAATGAAGGTGGAAGAGAAGACAGCAGCTGACACTCGTTTCATCAGACGGATGTTCGTGAACGAGGTTGGCAGAGCTTTATGAAGAGTTGTCCCAGGGCCAAAGGTGCCCAAGTGGGAGGTGAGGAGGGAGTGATCAGACCAGGGGAGAACGGTGACCAGGGGAGAAGAGAGAGTGAGTTTGGAGTTGATTATGGCATCTAGTGTGTGTCCAGCAGAATGGGTAGGGCCAGATGGAAGAAGGGAGAGAGATAGGGAGGAGCAGAGACCAGTGAAGAGGGTGGTTGCTGTGCAAAGGGAGTCTAGATGGATGTTGAAGTCACCTAGTAGTAGCAGGCTGGAGGTAGTAGAGAGTAGGGAGGAACAGAAGTCAGCCCACTCAGATGGGAAAAGAGAAGAAGTGCCAGGGGGCAATAGATGATAGCAATGGTCAAGGTGGAAGAAGGAGAGATGACCAATTTACACACTAGGCTCTCAAAGGACGAAAACTGCTAAGTTGGTAGGATGGTAGAAGGAATCCACTCTGGGAAGAATAAGGCAACCCCCATCTCCAGCACGGTGGGGTCAAGGTTAAGAGGTGATCTTATAGCCATCCGTGAGGAGTGAGTCAAAGGGAGTAACTGAGCAGGCGTTGAACCAAGTTTTCTTGAGTGCGAGTATGTCCAGTTCGGTGTCTTCAAGGAGAAGGCAGATATCAGCAGAATGTTTGATGTATGAGCATGAGTTGAGGATTGCCAGATGGAGACCATTGCTGCCTTTGAAGGTTTTTTGAGGCGGAGTGTCCGGACGTGGGGTATCCGTCTGGAGAGGTGGAGTGGAGGGGGTAGACTGGGGAGGGGCAGGGGAAGGAAGGAAGTTGATGAGAGAAGGTAAGAGCCGGTCAAAAAGGAGGAGGTTGGCCTAGGGCCTTGAACCAGGACTGTACCTGTGATGTAAACATTGACACAGCAGCGAGAAGAGAAGAAACGCATAAGGAGGACTAGCACCCTTGGTGCCGCTATTAATGGGAGTTGAAGAATAAGGTGGGAGAGTGGCAGTGAGGTGACCGGTCCATAGGTCGGGAAATGGGATGGAAAAGAGGATGTCAGTGAAGATTTCTTTGAGGATGTACTGACATAAAGGTGTCGGCAATTGGGAAGCCTGGGTTAGCAGCAAGGATGTTTTTTATGCCTTTTCCATCCAGATTTACTGAGAGAAGGAGGATAGGTGATGGTTTAGCAGTTGGAGAAGATAGGGGAGATGGAGAGTGCCATCTCGGAGAGAGGGAGGAAGAGAGAGGGAGAGGGAAAGTGAGAGGTGAGGTGGGGAGAGTATACTGCAAAGCACAGTTCTGAACCTGATCCACTTGGCACAATAGGGCAGACAGGTATTAGGTGTAAGATCAAACAAAGAAGGAGGCACAGCGACAAACGATTTTTACACAAACACACACTATGGATGCAGGAAGGAGCCACAGCTAAATACGGTTTTTACCCAAACAGGCACTATTGATAAGCATGTCTACTTAGTTAGCTGTTCTCGAATCCGCAATGTGATCTTACTCTATTGCTCAAGCCGTATGTTCTATTTATATGTCTCTATGTAATGTAAACTGTTGTGTTATATGTAATGTATATCAAATTATTGTGAATTACTATCTACACAGGCTGCGCTTGGTAACCAACGTAAAACCACTGATGTGCAAAATTTAAACAAGAATGATGGGGAATTAATCACAGAGATATTCTACTGGTTTATTAGTAACAAAGAGCAAAGTTGTTCATTCACAGGTAAAGTGTAACACATTAATTGTGTTGAATGAGTCTGAACTTGGATGAATTACACAGAGCAATTTATATGCAATCAATAAAACACCCACAATTTATATGCAATTGCGCAGCATATTTGTTGAGTACTTCAAAAACCAAAACTTGAATGAATTACATTGTTTGAGATAGGCTTATTCGCCAAAACACACACAATTTATATGCAATTGCGCAGCGTATTTCACATTAAAGAAAAGCCAAGAATTTGCCAAAACATGCCGCCAACACGTGTTTCAACCAAAGAGGTCGTCCTCAGGGCATACAAATGTAGTTTACCATTTGCATTAATCTAAAATTATTGAACCTTGGCTTGAAATCGAAACAACCAACGTCAGAGGTAGTGGGTCAAAAAACAAGAAAAAACAGGAGAGAAAGGAGAAATAGAAAGAAATAAAAACATACCGTTAGAGATAATATATGCAATTGATTGTTCTATTTCCTAAAATAGGGATAAATGAATCTATCCATACCTTAAATATGATTGAAGTTTCCTAATACTTGATTCAACTTTCAGTAGTTGAGAGATTTAGTGATTTCTACATGCTTGACTGGACAGGGTCTGTAAGTTATAAAGACTTGGTATAATATGACACATATTTTAGTTCAAAAGTCTGCATTGCTAGTAAGTTTAACATCTAATTTGTGAAAAGTATGGAAACTATAATTACCAGTCTTGCAATCAAGAGGTAGTTGTCGTTCGACTGATATGCCGCTGTTGCAGTATAATTGAAATGTAACGCACGTTTTTAGCGTGCCTTGCCTTTAAATTCGGCCGTAATCTGTAACATGGATATGACAACGTATTTAAACACTTGTTATAAGGAACGTGCTGCATAAGCTTTTCGTTTGGTATCGTTAGGGCGTAGAACTGGCTTACCGGCATGCGCTCCAAAAGTTGATGTGCTCAATGGCCGGTTGTTTCTCAATACTGAAGGCATCGGCACAATCCGGGGGTTACTATAGTAACCTTCCCGGGTTAGGTCAGGTGATATAGTCATCTGACCCTGTTGCTTGGATACTCCTTACAAGCCGGAATTGCATAAAACAGACATTTGAGGAAAGCTTCCTATGCGGAAGCTCATTCATTTACGGCAATATTTTTGCAGCGACTTAATTACATATAGATATTTTGATGTTAATACTGTGTACAGCTTTGACATCAACAAAAAGAAAACTGAAATAATCCGTACTAATTCTAATCCTATGTTAGGTGCGGATATTGGATAGTTGGTGCTAAATATCAACCTCAATTAAGAAATCAAAATAAATGTGGTGCGCTAAGTTGATGTGCTCAATGGCCGGTTGTTTCTCAATACTGAAGGCATCGGCACAATCCGGGGGTTACTATAGTAACCTTCCCGGGTTAGGTCAGGTGATATAGTCATCTGACCCTGTTGCTTGGATACTCCTTACAAGCCGGAAATGCATAAAACAGACATTTGAGGAAAGCTTCCTATGCGGAAGCTCATTCATTTACGGCAATATTTTTGCAGCGACTTAATTACATATAGATATTTTGATGTTAATACTGTGTACAGCTTTGACATCAACAAAAAGAAAACTGAAATAATCCGTACTAATTCTAATCCTATGTTAGGTGCGGATATTGGATAGTTGGTGCTAAATATCAACCTCAATTAAGAAATCAAAATAAATGTGGTGCGCTCGAATCAGCGTGCAGACATGCAAATAACTGCCGGTTGGGCTGTTGGGACAAATATAAACAGTGACTTCTCACAGAGTGGGGTCACTAGGCTGAATATAAATGCCTCGGGCATAGTCGATAAGCTGTATCGGTTTGCATGGGTTTGATTGTCTGTTTTTTAGCATTAAATTCGTACAAATTATAGAAACACATTCAATTCATGGTCTTGGTTCAAACCAAGTGACAGGCAACGTAATTTACAAATCATTCTTGCTTCCTGTTGTCGTAGGGTCAATTCTCTGTTACCACCTCTCGGATGTTGTTGGATGTGTTTGAGTCCAATGAATTTGATGTCTTTAATATTATCCAGTTGATGATGCTTCTGCCAATGGGAAGCTAAAGGAAGTCTAATATCCTGGCTACTAAGATTGTTGAGGTGTTCTCGAATCCTGAAACGGACTTCTCTGATCGTGCTGCCAATATACATTTTCTGACATACACATAAGATACCATAGATAACAAATTTTGTACGACAATTAATAAAGTCAAATATTTTGGTTTGAAGTCCATTATGGCAGCTAAAGATTTTTGTAGGTGCTAAAGCATGATGGCAAAAATTGCATGTCCCGCACTTGTAAAAGCCTGCTGGCTTTGTGCTTGTAGTAAGCCAATTTGCCTGTCCAATTGGGTCAGGTTTAAGGAAAGAGGGACTGAGGATCTTCCTCAAAGTCTTTGCCTTGGTAAAGATAATACTGGGTCGATCAGTAATATACGATATCAAATCAGAATCTAGGTGTAAAATATGCCAATGTTTTTTCAGTATATACTGTATGAATTTGTGGTCACTTGAATATTTTGTGATGAAGTTGACATGCTTGGGATATTGTTCGCTGGACACTTTTGTCTTATTTATCAGCAATTGTGGTCTCGGTATTTTCTTGACCGCATCAGTAGTTTTCCTGATTAGTTGAATTGGATACCCTCTTTCCCGAAATCTGTGTCCAATTGACTTACATTCTATTTGAAACATTTCATCCTGGCTGCAATTTCTTTTCGCTCTTAACATTTCACCTCTGGGAATATTTTGGATAACACTTTGTCTATGGCTACTAGTTGCATGCAGTATAGAGTTTACTGCAGTTTCTTTCCTAAAGGTGCAGGTTTCGATGTTGTTTGACACAATGTTAATCTTAAGATCTAAAAAAGTAATTTCTGCTGCATCCATATGTCCTGTAAACTTAATATCAAAGGTGTTATCATTAAGGTAAAGCATAAATGCTGCAAAATCTTCTTTACTGCCTTCCCAAATCGCCAGGACATCATCAATATACCTTTTCCACCTGATAATGTTGTGCTTGAACGGATTGTTCTGAAAAATATATTTTTCCTCAAAGTAGGCCATGAATAGGTTGGCCAAAGAGGGCGCATATTTCGCCCCCATCGCAATCCCTTTAATTTGCGAGTAATAGTCACCATTGAAAAGGAACTGATTGTGTGTAAGTGTAAATTCCAAAAAACTTTTAATCATCTGTACATGTGTATAGTGTGAAGCAGAGTAGGTTCTGAAGCTAAAATCAATCGTATCCAGGGCCAGTTGGTGTTGAATTGAAGTATAGAGGGCTTCCACATCTAGAGTCACTAAATAGTATGTGGGTTTCCAGATAGTCCCTTGTAATATTTGCAACGTATGTGTTGTGTCTTTGATATATGCTGGGATTTCCGGTACCAAATGTTTAATACTACTGTCTATATAGTCAGCGAGTGCTTCGGTAGCTCCTCCCTGGCCACTCATGATTGGTCGAACTGTTGGGAGAGTGAGAAACGGCTTGTGGACCTTGGGTAAAAAATAAATTGTTGGCATAAGTGGTTTGGAAATCGATAAAAACGCTTTTTCATCATCTGAAAGTAGTCCTTGGTGATACCAAAACTGAAGTAAAGTTTGTAATTCTTGTGAAGTTAGTAATGTGGGGTTAGTAATAAGTTTCTCATAACATCCAGGCGTGGTTAAATGTTCCATTGACATTTTAATGTAATCTGATTTATTCAGAATGACAATGTTGCCTCCTTTGTCAGCCTCTTTAATAATGATTGAGCTGTCTTCACATAAATCTTGTAGTGCCTGTCTTTCCAACTTGGTAAGATTCTGTTTCCTGCTGCAACAATTTTGTTGAAATCCATCTAGGTGTTTATGAATTTCCTTGGTGATTGCCTTGTAAAAGATATCAATGACATTGTCTCCAGCAATAGGTGGCATGAATTTCGATCTATTCTTATGTTCCTTAATATCCATATTTCGTTGATGAATGCCGAGTTCTACTTGAATATCACTGACAGTTTTAGATCCCTCTTCCATGAGGTTGGAAAGTAAGTGTATATTTTCTATTTCTTGAATACTTTTAGAACTGGTGGCTGGGAGTTGCTCTAAAGGTCTATACATTTCGACTTTATTATGAAAGAATTTTTTAAGTTTGAGTTTTCTTGAAAATTTGTAAAGGTCAATTTGAAGTTCAGTCATATCAGATGTAGCATACGGTGCAAATGAAAGCCCATGATTAAGTACAGATTGTTGTAGTGATGAGAGGTGTTTATCAGACAAATTGATGACTAGACTTTTAGTATAGATTTCGGTTTGGTTTTCTTGAGACTGGATCTGGTGAGTCTTTTGTTTGTATCTTTCTCGTCCTCTCCTCCTTGCTCCTCTTCCTCTTCCTCCTCTGAGGTTGTTGGAGTAGGTAGATTTTTGCGTCCTAAAGGGACATTTTTAAAGAATCGGACTTGTTTATTTTGAGAGTTATAGGTAGATTGGTTACCTTTCTTATATCTTTTAATTTCTGCCAGAAAGCCTCGTCTGAAATGACGAGACCCTTCTGCATTAATCTGTTCTCCCTCAATGTTAGGGTTAGTAGTGGTTTCAATTTCTGAGTCTGTGTCAGATGTGACGGGTGACGCTGTAGGCGTGACTATTTGTGATTGGTCCCCATCATATTTAGGTTGATAGGTGTATACTCTATCATTTAGATAGTCCTTTTCATCTCTATAAAATTTCCTGAATTTACGTAACTTGATTTCATCTTGATATTCGACTAAAATCTCATTCATTTTGGCATAGTTTTTAACCTTTGAACTTTCTGGGTTACTCATTTCTGTGATTTCAATTTTTAGTTTGTCAATTTCTTTAAGTACTCGAGTATGCTCGCGTTCAGCATGTATGACCAAAATTTTCATCATATTCTCCGAGCTGGCTGTGATATTACTTTCCCAGTCAGCTGCCAGATCCTGATCATCTTTATGTACGAAGTCGGGGAAAATTAGAATTCTTAATCCTCTCGGTATAATGTCTTGCTGTATATAGTTTTTGAGTGATACTTGTTCCCAATACTTGTTGATTTCTTTCTTGCATAATCTTTCTAATTTAATAAATTTCTGAATAAGCGTTTCTGATACATTAGGTCTAGACTTAAAGGGATTAGTATCTGAGCCCCTAGGTGCAAAGAGGGCAGCTAGGGGCTCAGATACTAATCCCTTTAAGTCTAGACCTAATGTATCAGAAACGCTTATTCAGAAATTTATTAAATTAGAAAGATTATGCAAGAAAGAAATCAACAAGTATTGGGAACAAGTATCACTCAAAAACTATATACAGCAAGACATTATACCGAGAGGATTAAGAATTCTAATTTTCCCCGACTTCGTACATAAAGATGATCAGGATCTGGCAGCTGACTGGGAAAGTAATATCACAGCCAGCTCGGAGAATATGATGAAAATTTTGGTCATACATGCTGAACGCGAGCATACTCGAGTACTTAAAGAAATTGACAAACTAAAAATTGAAATCACAGAAATGAGTAACCCAGAAAGTTCAAAGGTTAAAAACTATGCCAAAATGAATGAGATTTTAGTCGAATATCAAGATGAAATCAAGTTACGTAAATTCAGGAAATTTTATAGAGATGAAAAGGACTATCTAAATGATAGAGTATACACCTATCAACCTAAATATGATGGGGACCAATCACAAATAGTCACGCCTACAGCGTCACCCGTCACATCTGACACAGACTCAGAAATTGAAACCACTACTAACCCTAACATTGAGGGAGAACAGATTAATGCAGAAGGGTCTCGTCATTTCAGACGAGGCTTTCTGGCAGAAATTAAAAGATATAAGAAAGGTAACCAATCTACCTATAACTCTCAAAATAAACAAGTCCGATTCTTTAAAAATGTCCCTTTAGGACGCAAAAATCTACCTACTCCAACAACCTCAGAGGAGGAAGAGGAAGAGGAGCAAGGAGGAGAGGACGAGAAAGATACAAACAAAAGACTCACCAGATCCAGTCTCAAGAAAACCAAACCGAAATCTATACTAAAAGTCTAGTCATCAATTTGTCTGATAAACACCTCTCATCACTACAACAATCTGTACTTAATCATGGGCTTTCATTTGCACCGTATGCTACATCTGATATGACTGAACTTCAAATTGACCTTTACAAATTTTCAAGAAAACTCAAACTTAAAAAATTCTTTCATAATAAAGTCGAAATGTATAGACCTTTAGAGCAACTCCCAGCCACCAGTTCTAAAAGTATTCAAGAAATAGAAAATATACACTTACTTTCCAACCTCATGGAAGAGGGATCTAAAACTGTCAGTGATATTCAAGTAGAACTCGGCATTCATCAACGAAATATGGATATTAAGGAACATAAGAATAGATCGAAATTCATGCCACCTATTGCTGGAGACAATGTCATTGATATCTTTTACAAGGCAATCACCAAGGAAATTCATAAACACCTAGATGGATTTCAACAAAATTGTTGCAGCAGGAAACAGAATCTTACCAAGTTGGAAAGACAGGCACTACAAGATTTATGTGAAGACAGCTCAATCATTATTAAAGAGGCTGACAAAGGAGGCAACATTGTCATTCTGAATAAATCAGATTACATTAAAATGTCAATGGAACATTTAACCACGCCTGGATGTTATGAGAAACTTATTACTAACCCCACATTACTAACTTCACAAGAATTACAAACTTTACTTCAGTTTTGGTATCACCAAGGACTACTTTCAGATGATGAAAAAGCGTTTTTATCGATTTCCAAACCACTTATGCCAACAATTTATTTTTTACCCAAGGTCCACAAGCCGTTTCTCACTCTCCCAACAGTTCGACCAATCATGAGTGGCCAGGGAGGAGCTACCGAAGCACTCGCTGACTATATAGACAGTAGTATTAAACATTTGGTACCGGAAATCCCAGCATATATCAAAGACACAACACATACGTTGCAAATATTACAAGGGACTATCTGGAAACCCACATACTATTTAGTGACTCTAGATGTGGAAGCCCTCTATACTTCAATTCAACACCAACTGGCCCTGGATACGATTGATTTTAGCTTCAGAACCTACTCTGCTTCACACTATACACATGTACAGATGATTAAAAGTTTTTTGGAATTTACACTTACACACAATCAGTTCCTTTTCAATGGTGACTATTACTCGCAAATTAAAGGGATTGCGATGGGGGCGAAATATGCGCCCTCTTTGGCCAACCTATTCATGGCCTACTTTGAGGAAAAATATATTTTTCAGAACAATCCGTTCAAGCACAACATTATCAGGTGGAAAAGGTATATTGATGATGTCCTGGCGATTTGGGAAGGCAGTAAAGAAGATTTTGCAGCATTTATGCTTTACCTTAATGATAACACCTTTGATATTAAGTTTACAGGACATATGGATGCAGCAGAAATTACTTTTTTAGATCTTAAGATTAACATTGTGTCAAACAACATCGAAACCTGCACCTTTAGGAAAGAAACTGCAGTAAACTCTATACTGCATGCAACTAGTAGCCATAGACAAAGTGTTATCCAAAATATTCCCAGAGGTGAAATGTTAAGAGCGAAAAGAAATTGCAGCCAGGATGAAATGTTTCAAATAGAATGTAAGTCAATTGGACACAGATTTCGGGAAAGAGGGTATCCAATTCAACTAATCAGGAAAACTACTGATGCGGTCAAGAAAATACCGAGACCACAATTGCTGATAAATAAGACAAAAGTGTCCAGCGAACAATATCCCAAGCATGTCAACTTCATCACAAAATATTCAAGTGACCACAAATTCATACAGTATATACTGAAAAAACATTGGCATATTTTACACCTAGATTCTGATTTGATATCGTATATTACTGATCGACCCAGTATTATCTTTACCAAGGCAAAGACTTTGAGGAAGATCCTCAGTCCCTCTTTCCTTAAACCTGACCCAATTGGACAGGCAAATTGGCTTACTACAAGCACAAAGCCAGCAGGCTTTTACAAGTGCGGGACATGCAATTTTTGCCATCATGCTTTAGCACCTACAAAAATCTTTAGCTGCCATAATGGACTTCAAACCAAAATATTTGACTTTATTAATTGTCGTACAAAATTTGTTATCTATGGTATCTTATGTGTATGTCAGAAAATGTATATTGGCAGCACGATCAGAGAAGTCCGTTTCAGGATTCGAGAACACCTCAACAATCTTAGTAGCCAGGATATTAGACTTCCTTTAGCTTCCCATTGGCAGAAGCATCATCAACTGGATAATATTAAAGACATCAAATTCATTGGACTCAAACACATCCAACAACATCCGAGAGGTGGTAACAGAGAATTGACCCTACGACAACAGGAAGCAAGAATGATTTGTAAATTACGTTGCCTGTCACTTGGTTTGAACCAAGACCATGAATTGAATGTGTTTCTATAATTTGTACGAATTTAATGCTAAAAAACAGACAATCAAACCCATGCAAACCGATACAGCTTATCGACTATGCCCGAGGCATTTATATTCAGCCTAGTGACCCCACTCTGTGAGAAGTCACTGTTTATATTTGTCCCAACAGCCCAACCGGCAGTTATTTGCATGTCTGCACGCTGATTCGAGCGCACCACATTTATTTTGATTTCTTAATTGAGGTTGATATTTAGCACCAACTATCCAATATCCGCACCTAACATAGGATTAGAATTAGTACGGATTATTTCAGTTTTCTTTTTGTTGATGTCAAAGCTGTACACAGTATTAACATCAAAATATCTATATGTAATTAAGTCGCTGCAAAAATATTGCCGTAAATGAATGAGCTTCCGCATAGGAAGCTTTCCTCAAATGTCTGTTTTATGCATTTCCGGCTTGTAAGGAGTATCCAAGCAACAGGGTCAGATGACTATATCACCTGACCTAACCCGGGAAGGTTACTATAGTAACCCCCGGATTGTGCCGATGCCTTCAGTATTGAGAAACAACCGGCCATTGAGCACATCAACTTAGCGCACCACATTTATTTTGATTTCTTAATTGAGGTTGATATTTAGCACCAACTATCCAATATCCGCACCTAACATAGGATTAGAATTAGTACGGATTATTTCAGTTTTCTTTTTGTTGATGTCAAAGCTGTACACAGTATTAACATCAAAATATCTATATGTAATTAAGTCGCTGCAAAAATATTGCCGTAAATGAATGAGCTTCCGCATAGGAAGCTTTCCTCAAATGTCTGTTTTATGCAATTCCGGCTTGTAAGGAGTATCCAAGCAACAGGGTCAGATGACTATATCACCTGACCTAACCCGGGAAGGTTACTATAGTAACCCCCGGATTGTGCCGATGCCTTCAGTATTGAGAAACAACCGGCCATTGAGCACATCAACTTTTGGAGCGCATGCCGGTAAGCCAGTTCTACGCCCTAACGATACCAAACGAAAAGCTTATGCAGCACGTTCCTTATAACAAGTGTTTAAATACGTTGTCATATCCATGTTACAGATTACGGCCGAATTTAAAGGCAAGGCACGCTAAAAACGTGCGTTACATTTCAATTATACTGCAACAGCGGCATATCAGTCGAACGACAACTACCTCTTGATTGCAAGACTGGTAATTATAGTTTCCATACTTTTCACAAATTAGATGTTAAACTTACTAGCAATGCAGACTTTTGAACTAAAATATGTGTCATATTATACCAAGTCTTTATAACTTACAGACCCTGTCCAGTCAAGCATGTAGAAATCACTAAATCTCTCAACTACTGAAAGTTGAATCAAGTATTAGGAAACTTCAATCATATTTAAGGTATGGATAGATTCATTTATCCCTATTTTAGGAAATAGAACAATCAATTGCATATATTATCTCTAACGGTATGTTTTTATTTCTTTCTATTTCTCCTTTCTCTCCTGTTTTTTCTTGTTTTTTGACCCACTACCTCTGACGTTGGTTGTTTCGATTTCAAGCCAAGGTTCAATAATTTTAGATTAATGCAAATGGTAAACTACATTTGTATGCCCTGAGGACGACCTCTTTGGTTGAAACACGTGTTGGCGGCATGTTTTGGCAAATTCTTGGCTTTTCTTTAATGTGAAATACGCTGCGCAATTGCATATAAATTGTGTGTGTTTTGGCGAATAAGCCTATCTCAAACAATGTAATTCATTCAAGTTTTGGTTTTTGAAGTACTCAACAAATATGCTGCGCAATTGCATATAAATTGTGGGTGTTTTATTGATTGCATATAAATTGCTCTGTGTAATTCATCCAAGTTCAGACTCATTCAACACAATTAATGTGTTACACTTTACCTGTGAATGAACAACTTTGCTCTTTGTTACTAATAAACCAGTAGAATATCTCTGTGATTAATTCCCCATCATTCTTGTTTAAATTTTGCACATCAGTGGTTTTACGTTGGTTACCAAGCGCAGCCTGTGTAAATAGTAATTCACAATAATTTGATATACTTCAAGGTGATAGTGGCAGATCATCTCACTACCTACACGACAGCAGCTCAACCACAATTTTACTTTACTTCCTTTCATGAAAATCCAGCTGTGCGCATTCCTGACTAGGGCTTCACTTCCACATACCGTATTTTCAGTTATATGTAATGTAAACTGTTGTGTTATGTAACCACTGCCTCAAGATATGCGCCCGGTAGCCTACGGGCCTGGTTTGCACTATACAAATAAAATAAATACAAATACAAATACTATGAATGCAGGAAGCAGGCACAACTATATACGGTTTTCACACAAAGAAGCACTTTCAATGCAGGAAGGAGGCACGGCTAAAACAATGTTTACACAAACAGGCACCATGAATGCATTAAGGAGGCACAGCTAAAAACGATTTTTACACTATGAATGGAGGAACGAGGCACAGCTAAAAGCGATGTTTACACAAACAGGCACTGTGTAGGAAGGAGGCACAGCTGAATATGATTTTCACACTAACAGGCACTATGATTGCATGAAGGAGGCACAGCTAAATATAATTTTCACAACCACAGGCACTTTCAAAGCAGGAAGGAGGCACAGCTAAATACGATTTTCACACAAACAGGCACTTTCAAAGCAGGAAGGAGGCCCAGTCAAATACGATTTTCACACAAACAGGCAGTTTGGTTAAAACCAAAGACTAGTTATTAAAGGTGACGTGAGTTTATTTTTATAACAGGGGCTAGGGTATGGAAGGTTCCTTTGATTTCAGAGTAAGGAGTGGGATTCAAGTAAGCCTCAGAAGAGGAGCAGGAGATACACTATTTATTCGTCCCAGAGACATAGAACCTAAAGCTATGGGTGAGGTAACGTGCATGTTACCTACTGACCCCATTCTTGACTGAGAAGGTCATGGCTCATCCATGGAAGAGGTTAAACTGCGATGTCTGGTGGGAGCATTTCTGTGTACCATTCAGAACCTCACCTACAAACCCTGCACCGTGGCATCAGGCAAGATATTCCTACATCAAACAGAGGGCATTGGACTCATTGTTTGTATTTGATATGATATGATATGATATGATAAGGCATTTGTAACGCGCCTATAAACAATTTTTTCAAGGCGCGACGAGGCAGGGGGGGGAACAAGGGGAGACAGACAACGATCTTACTAGGCCAGGTGTCATTCAGATCGCGCAAGTGCAAGGGTAGAGGGGAAGGGAAAAGTGCAGTACAGGGTTATTAGCATACAGCATACAGGATAAATAACAAGGGCCAGCTGGTGGCAAGTGCGAGGTAAGTGCAGACAAGTGCTGGGAAGGGGGGCTGTATGGATACCGACACAGTCCCGTAGTGCAGGGGAGAGTGGCTGGGCCGAGAACGGTGAATGGCCAAGTTGCAGATTCAGTGCAGTTTCAGTAGTATTAGCAGGGGAGAGGGGGAGAGAAAGCGGAGGCAAAGAGGAAGGTTTTGAGGTGCTTCCGGAACCGGAGGTGGTTGTCCTCAAGTTTCAGGAAGGCAGGACGGCTGTTCCAGAGGGAGGCCCCTGCAGTGGAAAGATTTAATTTGAAATGAAGTGATATCATACAGGAATAATCTGTTTTCCCTTTCCGTCTTACTCATAGCTCATGTTTCACAGCTGCAGACACAAGTGTAATTTGCAACTAGGCCCTACAGAACCAAAGCCTGTACTTTGAATAGCACAATGCTATTGGCTGGGTATGTTCTCCTGCCCTCTCAGACAGCCTTGAAAATCGTCCAAATATAGTAGCATCTTGCCCAATCACAGTCTGACTGTGTATTACCTCCAACAAATCGACAGGTAACTGACAGAGACTTGCTGATCAACCAATGACGTAAAATAATCTAAGTGATGGAATGATATGTAAATGGCGTTTAATTTTCTATTTGCGGCTGTGTTTGCCATATTTTCCCATTGCCAGCAAGTCAATGACCATGTGTGTATGGAGGGAATGTATAAAGTGCAAAGATAGCTTGTAAGCTACAGAAAGCTGTACAAAAGGTGCGCACACCAGGGGATCGAGAAACTATGTGCTTGAATCCAATCGATTCTCCATGATTCCTCAATCCCTTACTAAAGATTTGCACCCAGAAGTCCCCCAATGCAGCTTACATCTGGCACTGAAAACAATAATGATGGTCTTCCCCATTTAGTTCCACTATTTGCCCCAGTGTAAATTCTAATTCTTTAAGTAGAAGTATTACACGTTTTTAATCGAGCCTGCTAGTGAGGGTTATAGGTCAAAGGATCGACAACTAAAGGATCGAATGGTCAAAGGGTCGACACCAAAGGACCGAAAACAAAAGGATCGAAAACATTTTATTTTTTTAACATTTCTTTTTTTTGGGGGGGTCCCCCCCAACCCCTGTTTTTTGTGGTAAAAAACACTTTTTTTCCCTAAACGAAAACCCCCCCAAAAAATGTCATTTAAAAAAGAAATTCGAGCCTTTTGTTTTCGGTCCTTTGGTGTCGATCCTTTGACCATTCAACTCGACTCTTTGTAGTCGACCCTTTGACCGGACACCGCTAGTGAGATATTGGTCCTCATTATGATCTTTCCGGTCTGAAATGAGTGGCAGAAAGAATTCTGGTAATTCTGGCAATCAGCATTTTTTTTATGATTGGCAAAACATAAGTTTGCCTGTGGGAGCCATTAATCTCCTGGCAGACCTGACCGGCTGGTAGATCAAGCCCCTACCGGCAAAGAAATGCCTAAACCACCGGCAATACCGGTGCCAGTGATTCAGGCACTTCCATCCCATGGAGTCCATGGAATGTCCACCATATTCCGAGTGCCAGTCACAGTGGTAAATCCCCATTCTATGGAGGGCTCCATGGGGGGTTTGCCAGTATTACTAGCACCAGTATCACAGATGCCAATAAAACCAGCTATTTCCTGCCAGTAAGGTGTCAGAATGTCCCCCTCACTGGCAAACTTGTCCTTTCCCAGTGCAGAAACGTGCTGGTATATGGTAAAACCAGCACGTTAATTCCACACCGGCAAAGTTGTAATGACCCCCAATGTCTCTTGAAAACGTATACATTTGGTACTGATAGAAGGCCATGTTCACACAGGAGCGGATCACCATGGAAAACACATCCGAGATCGATTTCCAAAACCTCATAGATTGCGAGGATGGGCCTGCTATTGTTGCACTCAAATGCAAATATGTCCAAAGTGCAAAGTGAAGGAGTAAAGCACAGCTGGAATCGGCTTTGGTCCATTGTTTGCACTTCATAGTGCAAATTGAGTAAATTCTGCATGTCAGACAGCATTTACAAGGGATTTCTATGTAATCTGCCTGTTTTTAGCAGGTGTACAAAGCAGACAGATTCCATAGTTATCCAATGCATTATCACCAGCATCAAAATCAGATGCTGGATGAAATACTTCGTTTGGAAGTGCATAGTGGATGGTGTTAGGGGGAATTATCATAAATGTGCTATTTTCCCTTACCTTTTGAGACCCCCAGCAACTTTGCTGGATTTCTAGGATTAAATTCTTACCTGGAAGGAGTGTGAGCCTTTTTTATCCCACTCTTTCATGTATTCTGATGTGTTTTACTTTTGTGTTCTTTGGATATGGAGTTTTAGACAACTCCATAGGCACCATCTTTTTCTTGTGTGTCACACAGCACCCTCAGTGCAGTGGCACAGGGATGTCTTTCAGACTTCCCAAGGTTTAAATACCTTCTCTGGGACTAACTACTGTCTCCCAGTGAATGTAAAGTTAAATTGACTTTGCTAGTCTTTTTAAATTGCTAGACCCAGCACACACTACCTTACAGCAGAGTGCTGGACGGAATACCTAGCATTCCCTATGCCTAGAAAACTCATGTAGCCCACACAAGCTACCCTTTCGTCTCAGAATGGCTGGTGGCAGTGGTATTACCATGATTTTCCCAACCGCAACCCGTTTAAACGCTCCGATAGCTAAAATCCACCAGAGCCATGTTTTTCAAGATGACGTCTGAGCCCCCTCTGTAAAAACAGGTTCTGAACGACTTTTTTCGCCATTTCTTTTTGGAAAGCTTCTTCTAGTGTTTGTCTTTGTGTGCCAAACGAGGTTTAGTCCCTTTATTCGTTTGCCTTTGGCGTGCTTCAGTATTGAAGCCCCCTCTGGCGCCTGAGTGCCTGGGGTGGACAGGATGTGACGGAGGTGCCCAAAACTCCCTGTGCTTAGTTTCCTAGGAGACCTGAATGCACTCTGGTGTAATTGGCTGGCTGACTGTACGGCAAGAACAACCACCCTGCTGGGTGAGTAGCAGCCAGGCTGGAATGAATCGGAGCAAGCTGTTTAAAAGCAGGTCTCTGGGACTTGGAAGGCAGAGTCGACCACTGGAACGAAAGAACCGAAGACGAGATGAAGGAAGACGACTGCTGCAACTCCTGGACCGTTCGTTTGCCCGGTGAAACCCTGCTGCAGGTCCGAATAGCCTGAAACTCCCTCGACAGAGAAGCCCCTTCAAGGACGACTTCTTCCCTTGAGCTGGTGGGAACAACCAACTCGCAAGCCACCTGTAAGCCATCTCCATACTGGTCGAATTTTCTTCAGAGTGCTGTTGAAAACCGGATAGCCAGTGAGAGGATACCAGTTTGTGGACTTTAAGGCACTCGCACCTTAAACCAATGTTTGCCAAGCTTGTGGATCCTTCGCGTGCAGTGCAGGAAACTCCCGACGTCCTCCCTCTTGTCCCCACGACTGAGGCCCGGGAACCGTGAGATCTGCAGAAGCTGCCAGGAACAATTGCCTCAGCTACAGCTTTTCTTCATTACAAAGGTACTGTGCAAACGCGGTTGAGATATCCTCTCTGCCGCAGTGAAAGTTTGTGAAACTTTCCCAACTTTGGAGTTTTGTTCTCTCCTAATCCAACATATAACTCTTTTTTGTGCAAACTAGTTCTAATAACATGGCAAAGACTTACCCGTTTGATACCAGCACTGTGCTATCCTATCCAAGACAATGATTCATTGACTTTGGCCCAGGCCTATTGAATTGAATTGCCTCTTGTAGTTAACCGAAACTATTTGCCCAGTCTGAGAAAGTATTTGTGTTTAATTCTTATAACCTTTGTCTTTTTACCCCTTTTTAAAGTTACCGAAGTACCATTTTGCTCCCACTTTAGGGGAGCCTAACTTGTACAGAAACGTATTGGTTTGGTACTGGAGTGCCTTTTAGTGTGATATTGAGCTGCTTATTGCTAGTAGAATGTTTTCTAAATGACTGTGCAAATAAATGAATAGTGTTTTACCAATAAACCTTGAGTAAGTGTTTGTTTGAACCACTGTGATTGCAAGTCCTTTGTGTAACCCCTTGTACTGCTCACATCCCTCTTGCGATAAACCTGGCTGCTCAGCCCTGCTACCACAAAACTGTGTAATACAGACTTATACCAAAGGTGAGATTGTGCTCACACCTGTAGCCTTAATTGTGTGTAGTGTTCCCAAAGGGTACTGCATTTAATTCTGCTTAACATATGGGGCAGCGGAAGAGATAGGTCCTCTCTGGGCCCTCATTCCTCCATACAAATCAAAGAAAATCAGGCAAAATGTACAAAGAATGCATACACCTTTTATGCATGCCTTTTCTGTATGTTCTTTACACTTCACCATAAGGCAAATGACCTTCATGGAACCTCAGTGTAGGGTACAAAGGAAACCTTGCTCCTTTGCATCACTGTCACATAATGTGATTTGCTTCTCCTGAACAAATCAGAATTTAATCTTCACACCTTATGTATAGTTGGCCTTGCATTAAAGGAGCTTTCTTCATTCTGACCAATCACAAGACTCTTCATGCTTTTTAACAAAACTTATGTTAGACTCTGTAGTCCATAAATAAAACATGATCATGGTACACCAGTGGTGCAACCAGGCTTTTTTGCTTTGCTGGGCTAGCACATAAGAGACACCACCCAGGACAGGGGACCTCACAACTAAAGGAGATTATTCCTTTCAACTGCTTTTAAGTGGAGGGGCATACGTATTTGCCCCCAATATGTCTTAGTGGCCAATCGCAATGAGGAGCCCAAACCCTGGCCAGAGGGCTTGGGGGGTTTCTCCCTGGGAATTACTTTTAAATAATTGGGTAAAATTGAGCATTTTACAGCACACTTTTTTGAAGGTTTTTGTAAAAAGGCAAATAGTTTGCAATTGGTTTTGTGGGGTAACTCATGAAAAAAATCCAATAAATGCAAATCACCAATATGCACAGGATTTTCAAGATGCCCTTGCCCACAATATGTTATGTTATGTTAACGGTACTTATATAGCGCACCGTCACCAACGGCATTGGTCCCCAGGTGCTCTGGAGGATCTGTAAATGAGAAAGGTGGGATGGGTTAGTAAGGTGAAGAGGGCGTAGAATAGTGGGAGGAGTCGTGTACTGTTGGCAGCTTCAACTCGGTAGTCACCGGGTGCTGAGCTTTGGTGTGAGTATTGGATCGGTGTCAGTCCGCGTGTGCTGTTGGTGCGGCTTATGTGTTGTTGCAGTGTGGTGAAGTACGTGCAGCTGGCTGTGCGAGAGATGATTGTCTGAGTTTTTTTTTAAGTATGCAGAGAGTTAGAGTTTATATTGGTTAGTGGGTTATGTGACATTTAACATGCAAGCATTCACAGTTCTATCTAAGTGTGGCACTTGCTGCCCTACACAATTCAGTCTGAGTGTGGCACTCACCAACCCTAAGAATACCATCCAGATACCACGCAGGCCAATGTTCATAATTCTATCAAAGTGCGGGACATGCTAACATTCTCAATTCCTTTTAAGTGTAGTGCTTGGCAATCTTCATAATAACGTCTAGGTGTGGAATATGTGCAAATATAAAAACATTTTCATGCTGGCTATCCCCATAGATTTCCATACTGGATGCACCAATATATGCCAGTATTCCCATATAAGAACATGCTCATATTTGCTTTGCACATCATGCTAATAATGATACTATAAAACAATATGTCCAGGTTGGTTCTGCCAATTTATGCCAGTGTCCCCCCAAAATACTCCCATTGGCTTAATCAAAATGCATGCCGCAGTGCAAAAATATATCCAAACCTGCAGCACCAAAATGCCAGTCTATCTGATTTTCCCCAATCTTGTTTGTTGAACCAATCAACATTAAACCAATATTGGATCTACAAAAAAACGAATGCTTCCAATGTAGTATGGCATATTTAATTAAGAAAATATGCACAATCAAAACACTAGAAAACAATTTAGCGCAGGTCAAACTGTAGCACGTAAATTGACTTCGGACACCTACCGACAGTCTCTTTCATTTTAAGAAGTACAAAGGCACCGATATGACTTGGTGAATGCATTTTTCCATGCTCTTCCACCCAAGCATCACCATTAGAGGCACAAACAATTTTGAAGGGAACATTCTTTATATAAGGAAGGAATATATTAAGCATAGTTGTCTCTAGTATCCATGTTGTTCACATTTACGGGACAGAACAGGACACAGACGATAAACGGCACAGACAATTACCAACATAAGCATTTAATTGTTAGCACCCGCATTCATACGCATACATTTCTAGGCACTTGAAAGAGGGAAGTTAGTACTTTCATGTGAAGGGAGTGAGTGGAAGGGTACAGAGAGGACAGGAGACAGCTCATTCTCACAGCAGTCCCAAAGTGGGTGCTTTTCGACTTTATGGAGAGAGTAAACTGCTTGGAACCTCGAAGCGGCTTTAGAATAGTCTCATTAGAATGCGTAAAGAAGTTAGATGCCCCCATACAAATAAGTTTCCACCTCCCCCACTGTCTCTGAAGTAAGCACCTCTCCCAACATTTGAAGGGTTACCACCATGCCCAGAACTATAGGTTTTGATGCGCCCTTTCCCAGAAGAATGCAGGTGTTGCACATTGGACCCATATGTGTTGTTAGCGCTGGATAAGTGTGGGATCAAGGCTCTGATTTGCTTAGAAACTTCCACCCAGTGCCAAGAGGAAGCAGAATATTAAACTCACTGAAGCCAGAGTTGTGGAAAAGTAAAAATGCAGGCACTGAAGTGCTTTTATTTGCATCCGCTATGAATCTAATGTGCTTTTTGTTCTTCATCAACACAAGAAGATACGTACATCACCCATAAAACACAGTGCAATCCCCCCACCCCTCCCCCCAAGGTACCTTTGGTAAGCCAGGAGCCTACAGTCTGGAGAGTGTCAGCTCATGGAAGTCCTTTTGTGCACCCTTAGACATGCTAACCTCTATTAGGTCCTTTCCCTATCCTGCCTTGAGAAGGTATTAGTGATACAGTTGTGGGCATCTGATATCATAATGTGACTATGTTTGAAACCTTTTGATTTGTGTTGCTTTTTTTATCAAACAAAGCTGCAGGATATTTGTATGCCTGATGATTTTGCCATTGGTAGCTAGTTTATTGGTTTGGGCTAGCTTTCCACAACACTTCAATGCATAACCGAACTGCATTGTGTTTGTATAATACATCCATTACCCACCACTTCTGCAGCAAAGTCTTGCGCTTGGTGCATGTTTCTTAAAGGTCAGCCAAGGGCATTTCAACATTTGGGTCCCTGGTCTCGACGGAATGGGGCTCGGTTAAGACAACTCTTGATGCAGCGGAGCTGTCTTGTTCCAGCCCAGTTGGTCCACTGTCATCCTCTCGACACTGTTTTTCTTCATGTGCCCTTTCGATCCTGGGCTTCTGTCATTTCTCCTTTCTCCTTTTTTGGTTTGCCTCCATTTCTGTCTGCTCCAATGCCCTTTAGGAAATCTTTTGTATTTGCTCAAATTCTCTTTTCCTTTGCCCCGGTTGGTTTAATTTTCTGCCTTCCCTCCCTCCTTGTCTTTGTATAGCTCCGCTGCATGTCTCTTCCTTGCCTCATACCTGTCTTCCCTCTGGCACTCAGTGTCACTCATATACCTCAGTCCCCTCGCTACCTCACTCTCCCCATGTTTAGTTCACTCCCCTCTCTGGCAAGCTCCTTCCCCACCTGCCCCTAGTCTGTCCCCAGCTAACACTTTCCTGCTACCATGTTTTCTCTGTGCCCCTTCTCCCTCCCATTCTCTTTGTAAGGAGTCTTCAGTCACCCTCAGTCTCCGTAGGGGGCACACTTCAGCAAGACCTTTTCTGCATTTCCCTGTTTTAGTGCAGTGGTGTATTGAAAAGGCTTTTAATACATCCGCCCATCGCATACCTTTTAACTCAAACGCTTTAGGTGGGTGTCACCTGACATGAGGTCACTTCACAGAAACACTGCAAGCCCAAAACCTGTGTATACATTTCAATGGGCTCTCATCCACCAAACACCCATGTTTCTGTTTTTGCGTGTCACCTGTGACCGAGCCTGCGCTTTCACAACTACAGTAAATAACATCTATATAAATAGGTTCCTTACTGGCAGGGGAGGTTTCACTGGGGTTGAAAGGGCATTGCCACAGCAGTATGTGCTTTCAGACTTAAACGAGAGCGTTAACTTAACTCAGTTTATTTTAATTTGATTTATTTATTGTGCATTTTTAAGGTGCTTATACATCAAGAAATTCTGTTTCAAAGTGCCTACAGGGTGAGGGAACAGAGGAGCAAAAGGCAAATAAAATAACAGTGATGAACAAAGACATAGGCGGAACGTGCAAGTGCAGAGAGAGGGAAGGGACAAGGGAACAGGGGGAAAGAGCTAGATGTTCCATAGAGGGAGAAGTGCCAGAGAGTCAGTTGCAAGGCAGCAGTTAAGTGGCTGGCAGAGACCACTTGGTAAAGTGTGATCACCTGCCAATACAATAAGTGCAGGTCTGTAGGACGGCACAGGCCAGTGGGAACCCAAAGGCAAGTGCATGGGGAGGGGGGAGGCTGAAGACGATTGGACGGAAGGCCAGGACCCAGAAGGACACATAAGGGCCCAGGTCACCAATCTCAGCGACTCTGGGGTTAGCACGAGTGGGGAAGGGGGAAGGAGATGGAGAAGAGTAAAGTCTTGAGGAGCTTGCACAATTTGAGGAGATCAAGCTCAAGCCAGAGAGGAAGATAGAGGCTGTTCCAGAGGAGGAAGCCAACTGAGGAAAGAGATTGGTCGTCCGCACGTTGCTCAGAGAAGGCGCTTGACATGCAGAGAGTTGGAGACCGAAAGATGGGAACTATCTGGAGGGAGAGTATTTGGTGAGAGGAAGTTGTAGATAATGTGGTACCTGGCCCCAGACTGGCTTATGGTTGATGCAGAGGGATTTGACTTTGATCTTTGCAGCAACCGGGAGCCAGTGGAGAGATTTTAGGGCTTAGAGATAAGGTCCCTGCCCTTGAGGCCAAGGATCAATCTTGCAGCCTATTGTGGATTAGATGGAGGGGGCAGAGAGAGGAAGAGGGTAGATTAAGGAAGAGGCTGTTGCAGTAGTCCAAATTAGGATATTTCTGAGAAGGTGCAGTTGGAAATGGGCCTTCTTGGCAAGGTCCAGGATGTGAAGAAGGAAAGAGAGAGAGGAGTTGAAGATGACTCCAAGGTTTCTAGCTTCAGTTGAAGGAGGGGGCCCATAGAAGGTGGCCAGAGTGAAGGGAGGCGAGAAGGACCAGGAGTCCCAATAGGAAGGATCTCAGTCTTGCTGTCATTGAGACGGAGATCATTAGAGCCACACCAGGACTGGATAGCAGATAGGCAGTCAGGAATGGTAGAGGAAGTAAGAAGAGGTTCAGAGAGAAGTTTGAAGAAGAGTTGGGTGTCGTCTGCATAACACTTAAAGTGCAGGGAGAAAGTGGAGATAAGGTGGGCAAGTCGGGTGGGATAGATGTTAAAGAGCCAGGGTGAAAGGTTAGAGCCCTGGGGAAGGCCACAAGTGGAGACAGAAGTGGGAGAGGAGAAAGAATCCAGGATAACCTAGTTAACATTCTCTTTTAAGTCTGAAAGCACCTACTCCTTTAGCTCTGAATTAATTGCTTGTAACATCGAAGTTTTACTATAATAGTCTCAATAGAATGTGTAAAGACGTTAAATGCCCCCCACACAATTGCCCCTCCCCCACTGCACTGTCTCTGCAGTTAGCACCTCTCCCAGCATTTGAAGGGTTAGCCACCCCCCAAAAATGTAGGTTTTGTTGCGCCCTTGCTTTCCAGTGCTCAGAAGTTTGTGTCAAAGTTTGAACACTAGACAGCAGCACAGCTCTCAGGAACCCGTTAGCACCCTGGGAGAGCAGCTCTGCTTTCCAGTGTTCAAACTTTACTGGAAAGGCCATTACCTCATCCTGCAGACCCCCTCTACAGCCCGGAGCAAAAGCAGGACTTTTGCAGTTCCGGTGATGGGGTCTGCAGAACTCTTAGTACCCGGCGTTGGCACAGGAAAACTAATTAAAAAAAGGCATTTCAATTTTACATTTTTTTTATTTCTGACGTAGCTAATTATTCATTATTAGTCGGTCGTGAGCCGGTAACAAAAAAATTAAATTGGAAATGCCTTTTTTTAAATTAGTTTGCAGGCACTACCTCGCAGGTTAATTCACAAAAGCACACCTGACAAAATAATTTTAAAAAGCATTACTAAAAAAATGTATTCACTTACCGTAACGTCGTTCTTCCGGACAGGTCACTGGAGTAACTTTCGTTTTCTAGCTTCCTGCCAGAGGAAATCCTTCCTCTGGCAGCAAATGCAAGATTCACAAGCCGAGGGCGGAGGGTCAAGACTGGGACTGAAGGCCTGGCTCCTCCCTCAGTTCGTGACATCATTGTATGTCATCAAGTAACCCACCCCCTCTCCAGTCTCTTGCGCAGACTGGGGTGGGGTCTGCAAATTCGGACCCCACCCCAGCCTGTATGAGGGACAGGACAGGGGGCAGGGTCAAGGGCAACGTAAGCCATGGGGAGTTACTATTTTTTTTTAACGCCCCCAGGCTACGTTTGAGCCAGGCTTCTTGGCTTTCTATGCCTTGCCTGAGCCCAAGCAGCACTACGCATGTGCAATGGGGATGGCTCATTGGACCGCCCCACTGCACATTCAAACTGCAACCAGTGCAGCCACCATGTACATGATTAACAAAATTGTAATGTCACTCATGGGCATGAGTGAAACTTTAGGAGAACCATCTCTGGTTCTGGAAGCACCTCAAGACCTTCCTCTCCCCTGCTGATTTCCTGTCTGATACTGCACTGGTCACCTGGCTACCCTCTGATTTCGGGATCTCAATGTGACTTGGCCTTGTAAGATTGTTGTCTCTGTCCTCCCTCTGTTCCCCCTTCCTTGCCTCATCGCACCTTGAAACACTTGTGTATAGGGGCGTTATAAATGCCATATCATATCATCATATCATATCATGATGGGCAGTGGTGGGCTCCTAGAAAGTCAGTGGGGCTCTGCCCCTAGCACACCTATTGGCCAGCCGTCACCGCTAATCAAGGCCATTTTATACTTTTAACTAGTTAAAAGACACAGTTCAACCAAATCTCTACTTCTATTGTCCTAGAACATAAAATAATGTGAGACAAAAAAAAGTATCTCCTGAGTTTTATGACAGTACTTTCAAGACTCACAACAAAAGAAACGGTGTAATAACACAAATCTCTTTTCTCACCTGCCATCATTCCATCATGCACACTCTTGTGTCTTATAAATGGACCAAAGCTGATCCTTGCATGTGTATTGCATGCCATGTTGCATAACTATACTTATAATAAATGCAGAACTATGGGCCTCATTACGAGTTGTGCGGAATGCTTTTAACGGCGCCGGTAATGGTGCCGGCGCCGTTAAACGCATTCCGCACTATTACGAGGTTCCCTCGCGGGATGCTTTATCCAGAAGTCCATAGCGGGTACCCCCATGGAACCGGGGAGCTAACAACGGGCCCTCTTGTAATGGGCCCGTTGTTAGCTCCCTCCCCATTCCCATTGAGCCCTATGGGGGCTCGAATGGGAATGGGGAAGCTCCGGGTCCGGGTTCCCTGAATGGGGAAATACCGGGCCCTCCATACTCGGAATGGCCTGGTATTTCCCCATTCAGGGAACCCGGACACGGTTTTGGAGGCAGCCATGGCGCCAATAGGGCCATGGCTACCTCCAAAGTCGTAATGAGGCCTTATGTCTACATGAATACATTATGCAGCGAAGTGTAAAGCCAGACCTGACCTAGCACAACTTGAGAACTCTGCAAACTACCCTACATATACTTGTACTTCTTTCAAACTTACTTACACCTCAGATGAATCTGCATGATAGTCACCTGCTTGTAGTCTGTATGGAACATGCAAGTAACATGGCACTATGAATAATATGCAAAGCATTTGTAAATCTGAAATGTAAAGGTGTTAAATCCCTTTCATTTGCCATTCAAAGTCTCCTTTTTGGGTCAGAAGTGGGAATATCATAGATATTACTTGGCCTTATTTGTGTTTGCTTTAGAAAAAGTGTCTTTCTACAGAGGATCCCAGGGGTTTTCTTTATGTTAGAAGAGGCAATGGGGGAAAGAACTCTAAATATGGGTGTACAGCACCTGCGTGCACTTCTACAATGGAGCATGGACATCCAAAATCAAGCAGCCAGAGAAGGGAAATACCTCCCTTCAAGATGATTTTACACCGGTGTCAAGTCTCCATTTGCATCTACAGAAGGCACCGAAATTGGTGAAATTATGTGACATTATCTAATGGAGTAAGCCGAACCGCAGACAGAGCTCTGGTGCTAATGAGATGTTGGTGGTTTATTTGTCTCCTGTGATGTCTTCTGTTCCTTTTGAGATTGTGTCTGACACTTTTAAGTAAGGACAACCTTATATTTTGGGGCCTGGAGCACAGACAACTTTGGGGACTCCCAAAAGAAAACAAAATGAGGGGACCCAATACACTCGTGTTGTGCGCAGCCCCAGCCCTTATTTTCGATAACAACCCATAGCTTGATATGTCGCCCTTAAAATAAACACACAGACTCCCTCAAGGTCCTCTTACCTCCTTTGTCCATGTTGAAATGGGAATTATAAACAAGTGGCAATTTCATAGCGCAGCATTAGCTGTCGACAATGAGGGTGCCTTTGTCCTAGCATACGTACAGGACACATTTGAATAATTGCAGCCACAAAGAAAGCACACAGACTGTAGTATAGATGCAGGGCACAGATCGCTAGCCGTATGACAAAGGTACACCTGCACAAACATAGGTAGAGAAATGAAATTAGCAGCTTCACAGAAGGTAGAACTGCTGAACCGTGGGCAAAGGAGATCGTTTCGAACCGAAAAGCAATGTACTCATACCACAGAATTGATACACAGATAATATTTGGCCAGGAAGGTGCAAATAACTGACCAAAGACTGAAGCAACACTAAACACAATGAAACCATGAGGGTGGGGGTTTTGAAACACACACTCTCAGAACTAAATTCCTTTTTGTGGCAGACAATTTTGAAATGTTTGGGACTGTGAATTTTGGCAGGTTAGGCACTGTGAGATTAAATGAGTTGCCCAGGAACATACAATTTAGGCCTCATCTGCAGTTGTGGCACTTTGCCACGTTGTTTCTCAATTCTTGTTATATTGCAAGGTGCGATTATTTGTGACTGTTTGACTTTCATGAACTACAATTATATGGAAAGTACACACATCACATATAAAGCAAAATGACAATATTGAAATGGGCTTTAGCGTGGGTCCTGGCACCATTGCCTGACAGGTAATGCCCCTCTCAGCAAGGGGTTTATAGGTATTAGCACCCTGTCAAAATTTCGGAGATATTAATAAAAAATGTTAATGTTGAGGAACAGCGCAGTTGCTGTTTCTCAACTTAAAATAAACTATGAACGCAGAGAGAAGGGAACTGTGGGTAGTCCCTTCTCTCTTTCCATGATTCCTTCATCGGGGAACAGTGGGACTGGAGGAGAGAGATAACAGGCGATGCAGACACAAGTACAGGTAAGTGAGGGGTGGTGTAGGGTTCAGGCGAGGAGGTTGAAGGGGTTGTGAGCAATTGGAGGCCTTTTCCCTGAGAGGCAATACCCACCCACTGAAAGGTGTATTGCTATTAGCACGCCAGCATGACTTCCAGGGTGCTAATAGTGTTTTTAATGTGGAGAAACAGCCCATTTGGCGTTCAAAATGGCCACCATGGGCACAGGGAGAAGGGAACTACATGTAGTCCTTTCTTCCTTGACTTGGCAGACATTGCCGTGGTGGGGAAAGCCAGGAACAGAGGATGCTATGAGACCAGCGAGGGACAAGGCTGTTGCAGGTAAGTCGGGCTGAGATTGAGGTAGGGAGGGCAGAAGATAGTGGGGTGAAATTGGGAGAGGGCGGGGGAAAGCGGCATAAGTCAGCAGTACACAAAGGGCGTACCTGACCCGCAGGAAAGATGTTGGCCTCCTGCTTCTGTAGAGGCTTTGAACACTATAACCAAGAGGTGTAGCCCACTTTCCATGCTTCTTGATTGGCTGGGAGGCCCCCTGCACCCCCCTTATAGAGTGCTATGTTTTTTAGACATCAGTGTAGAAACATATTATGCAAAAGGAGAATGATAGTAGCTTTCTTTTCTCCATATTTCATGGAAGTCTACAAGTATGAGAATACTCATTGATTTAAACCTAAAAAATCTCAACTCGGTTGTCGACTCTGTTTCTAAGATTTAAATATACCCAGCAAAATAAAGTAGGTAATACGTTCACCTTTGCACTTGTCTGGGTAGAACACTCAAGCAAAATGTAAACCCATGCACAGTATTTGATCCACTTGCAAGCTCTTGTGGGACTCAGCAGCAGCCCAAGATTGCACTCAACTCGTGTCGGAGTTCGGCAGGCCAATCAGAACCTTTGATTCTCGATGTGGCCAATCAGAACCATTGATACCCTAAGGAGCTTTGGTGTCCATCTAAGTGGTCACTTTCAATTTACTTTTTGTAAGGGTTGTGTCTGTAAGAGTAGGAGTGTAAAGGACAGACCTATAACCTGTGGTTTAGAGAAGTTGGAATGTTATTTTCTTGCAAATATAGACATTTGTAGTGCTTGTTTGTCCTCATTTTCTGAAGCAATGGTTCGGATGTTTACAATTTTTAAAGCATACAGGAAAGCAGTTAATAAACTGGATCTCGAAAATGCACCAAAGTTAATTATTGCAATTGAAAAAGACTATTAATAAAACATCAAATAATGTGGCTCTGTGCTGTGGGATAGACATGTCAGGTGTGCAACAGAGTCACAATTCTAATCAGTTGAAGCATCTTTCACAGCCAATTGTTTTGTGGGAAAGAAACAATCAAAAAAGACATTGCACCGCAGTCTGCAGAGTTGAAAAAGAAGTTCAACTAGTTGAACACTCTAATTTAGGAGTTAAGCCATAGGACATTTAATTGATCCTATTGTTTGCCCATGATAGCACATATTTGTGACATTGGCATAATTTCTTCTAAGGGCAGATATCCAATGTATTACATTCCACCTGTGTCTACATATTTGTAGTTTACATCCACAGATGACAGGTTGTTGCCAGCTAGCAATGTTGCACTTGCATTATTCTTCTGTAAGGGATGAAGAAAGTACATGTATTCGAAATGGTGGACAGTTATAAACAATGCTTGAAGACACTAAATTAATTGTTCAAATTATCTGGACTGATTAAGAAGACGCTAACAAATATAGCACTATGAAAATGGTGATATTGCTGTGAATCTGCAATATTGTCATTGTTGGGAATGATGAAATGTTTTCTGATGCAATAGTTCAGATGCTTGGAGTTTTAGAAGTGGATACAAAATCATTTTAATGCAGTAGAATATGAAAGAGAACCACAGCAAATGATTACAGTTGAAAGATGCTGCAATGTAAAATTAGATAATGTTGCTTGAGAAAATATATGATTGGCTCATCTTATGTGATAAAATAGAAATATGCTGCACCTAAAAATCAAGCGAAGTGTTGGGCACCAAGTGTTTCGCAGAGTGACATTGGAGGCAGCGATTTTACTTTCGCCGTGGAGCAGTGCTGGTGACTGGGTATTCTACACAGATCACTGTGCCTTTTATAGAGAAGTATATCTAGCCCCACCTGCGCGAAGCGCAGCCATGAAGGTTTGGGCACCAAGTGTTTTAATGTTTTAGGTGGATCCGTGGGCGGTGGAGTGGATTCCCACCTTGTGCTCTGGCTCTAGCCTATTGAACACTATTTTCCCTATTGCACCAGTAAACCCTAAGTGTACTTGTATTGACTTGGTTCACTAAGAGTGCTTTGATTGCCTTCTTCGCTCTAACTATTGCTGCGGGTGTAGCAACTTTGAACTGGAGCACCGTCGCAAGCTCCATATTATTTTCAAACTGTGTTCTCCGACAATAAAGGTTGAACCTAGTTGTGGTGTTGTGCGGGGGCAAGCAGAACCATGCAGGCCCTGCACGTGTGGCTGTATGGCTCTGAGCAGTAACCCTTTGCGTGCTTTATGTCTCCCTTTTATTAACTCCCCAATGTGGTCTCCCACCGACACGTCCCCCGTGGTCACATGACCATCACATCCCTATCCAACTTGGATAACAAACATGGACATTTTAAGCATTCCAACAGTCGCCTCATGTTACATATCTTGAGGGCATTCTTTTAACTAGCTTTAACCTTTAGAGTGTTACGGTCTGTGGCTGTGCTTCTCCCTAGCTCATGTCCTCTGGTATATACCATTCAGAATGAATCCAAATAATCGCATGGATGGTTCCGGCCGTCGGCGGAGCGAATAATGTCCCCTGTCTTTAGTGCGACTGTCTCGGTGAGTGACTGTACAGAGTATTGATTCGAATGGGAGGATCATCTTCTTTGGAGTGGCTCGGTTCTTGACCAGCACCATATCTCCCACCTGTAGGTTGCTTGGTGTTGCTCTTCTTGTTCGATGTTCTCTTGTGTTATGTTCTTGTCTCCTCTGTTCTATTTGATCTAGATCTGCATGGGGGGGTCACGTCACTAGGAATGGAAAAGGGGAAGTCCTGTCTGGATGGGCACCCCAAACATGAGGGCTGTTGGGCTCACTTGTCTGGCCGAGGGAGGCGTTTGTCGGTACAACCGGAGGAACCAGTACAGTTCTGGTAGCCATGGTCACCCTTGGTCTTTGGCGATTCATACGCACTTGTTAATGGAGGCCATGAATCTCTCAGCGTCTCCATTGGCTTGAGGCCAATACAGTGTGACGTCGTGGTGTCGAACTCCTATGTTGTTGAGGAATCGCTGGAACTCCTTGCTTCTGAATGGTGGGCCATTGTTGTGCTTGAGCGATGAAGGAATGCCATGGACGGCAAACATTTTCCCCAGTGCTGTTGTTACAGAGACTGCATCGGTGGATTTGACTGGTTCTACCGTATGTATTCATCCACCAACACCAGAAGGTATGCCTTGTTAGCATTCTGCAGAAGTCCACACTCACTACATCACACCTGTGTTCGCTTCTTAGCGTGCAGGCCATGGGTTCTGGCGGTCCTGTCCGGTGGGTGGGTGGCTTGTCATTATGCGCACATTTCCACAAGGGATATAACCTTTTGTTGTATCTGTGGCATCTATACTCATGACTTGACGAGTGCCTGAGTCTTCACGATTTCCCGGTGCCATTTGTGCACGAGTTGGAGTGCCCGGTCTTGCAGGCTGGAAGGCACCACGATGCGGTATCCCATTGAGGATCAGCCCCTCTGGTGAGCTGGACAGCTTGTGTCTAATTCCAAATAGTCCTTGCATCAGCTCTTGTGCTTTTGGTGTCTTCGATGGGTTACTGCCATAAGGAAAGTCTTCCATTCCCTGTTACTATGGCCTCTTTGACAATTTGAAGTCAGGTGTCTTTATTTGGTTAGGATAGCATCTCGTCTAGCCTCATTGCTTTGGGCCTGACGCACGCGATAATGTGGTACACATTTTCATCTGTTTCCTTGGCTGCTCCGCATTCCATTGCAGTGGCTGGTCTTGAGTGTCGTCACAGGAAGTCTGCGGGATTGTCTGCTCCCAATCGGTACTGTACCTCCAGGTCGAACTGTTGCAGTTGGAGCATCTAGCGGTCTATCCTAGCGGGGGATGTGGTGCTGACCCTTTGAATATTGGGACTAAAGGTATGTGGTCCATTAGTACTTTCAGCGGGTGTCCCACAATCTATACATGAAGGTGTTGACATCCCCATATGATGGCAAGCGCTTCCTTTTCAATGTGATTGTAGTTTCTTTCTGCCAGGGTGAGTACTCGGCTTGCGAATGTGATAGGAAGGACTGTTTCATCTCGGTTGGTCTGTGTTACTACTGCTCCTAGGCTGACTGCACTGGCATCGACCAGCAGTTCTCTCTTTAGTGATGTGTGAAAAATCCCCATGGTGGCATCACTGGACAGGGAGTCCTTTATCTTCTGGAACGCAGGGTCTTGTGTCTCACCCCACGCCCATGTTGACTTGGTTCTGGTGAGGTCTCATAGTAGGGTGGCTACCATTGCCAGGCCAGGGCTGAATGGTCCACAGTATGTTGCCATCCCTAGGAAGCTGCAGACTTCTGTCGGGTTGGTGGGAGCACAGGTGTTTTTGATGTCACGACTTTGCCGTGATCCGGGGACACTCCTTTTTCATTAAATACATATCCGAAGAAGCTTAAATATGACTGCCCAAACTCACACTTCTCTTTATGGAGAATCTGTGCAGACTCTTCCAGTTGCTACTGGGCATCGGTTGTGCCCTTCCTCCATCTTGCTGTGTACTAGTATGTCGTTACTGACATTTGTGACTCACAGTAGGTCCTTTAGCACTTTTCTTATTTCATGCTGAAATACTTCAGCTGTGGAGGAAATGCCAAAGTTGAACCGATGGTATCTTCTCAGCTGTAGGTGTGACGAGAATGTTGTGATGTATCCCAACTCCTTTGCCAAGCGGATCTGGTGATGCCCAGATCTGAGTTCCACATTGCTGAACATGGTGGCTCGTGTCAGGTCTACTATCAGTTCATCCACTGTCGGGGTGATATTCCTTTCCCGTCCAATAGCAAGACTGGGTAAGCGCATATCAATCCAAATTTGTTCAGCTTGTGATTGTTTGGGTTTCGCTGTTACGACCATGGGAGACACCCACAGGATGGGTCGTGTGGTTTTTTCAATTATCTTGAGGTCTTCCAGCTTGTTCTGCTTCTACCGCTGCTCATATGTGGGACAGGACCCATTGGTAGCTTACGGCTTGTGGTTCCACGGCGGGATCTATGTGGAGTTTCACTGTCCTCCCTCACAGGTAACCACTACCTTGAAACAGCTTCTTGTGTTTGGACAGTGGGTGATCAATTTCCTTTGAGTGTATCGCAAATATGAACAGGATCAGCTGGAGTTGTTCAGCTGCGGGGAAACTGAGTAGTGTCTCGATGCCGGCATCCACTACATAGATTTGTGTTTTGCAGATCCTTTCATCATAGGTGAGGCATGTGATTTGGTGTTATGCGATTGGTGGCCTTGGCTGACTTGACTTCCGATGATATGTGTGCTTTCTCTTTTCCCAGCCTTCGATATTGGACTGTGTGGTTTGTGGAGGGCTCCCTGCTGGATTGGTCCTCATCATTGCTGCTGCTATCGGCGTCATCTCCTTTGACCGCACAGGCTCAGCCTCAGGGCCTGCTGTGGACTCTGGTGGGCTGCCTCTGGGATCGTTGGTCTGGTTGCTGAGGGCAGAATGGTTGTGTGTTCCTGGGCTTTGGATCGCTTTTCCATTCTCATGATCACTCCTGTGGTGGTCGTTCTCTCGTGTTCCTGGAGCTGTGGCGTAATGTAGTGGTTTATTTTAATGCATTTATAGCATGTGGAGCCATATGCTGGGCATGGTTATTCTTTGTGTTCTATGTCGGCTGCCACACCATAGGCAATCTTTGGGCCTTTTTGAGATTTGTTCTGTCGCACTGTGTTGATGGCTCCCTTGCTGTTGTTCAGAGTTTTGGTGTCTAGCGGTAGGCAGCTGATCATCTGCTCCACTTCTGCCATGTGTTCATATATCCTCTCACGTTGTTGTCCCATGGTAGTGATGGTCTCCAATGGTAGTGATGGTCTCCGATAGTATGGTCCTCCAAAGTTTTTCAGAGGAGAGGCTGTGTATGACTCATTGTCTGCAAACTCTTCATCAGGGAAATCACAACCAATGGCAATCTCCCGCAGTCGGCCATGGAAGTCATCAATGTCCTCTTGCGGGCGCTGCCGTGCTTGGCTCATCTTATCTCATCTAGGACTGTTTTCGCTGTATCGTAGTCATCCTCAGTGCTTCTGTTTGGGAGGGCATTGAAGATTCTTAGCGCCATGGTGCCAAGATTGAGCATGTGCAATGTTCTTTTTCTTCATCGATTGTGATTTTCCTGGACTTTAAGCTTAGTTCAAACTGTAGCACCCAAAGCTCTCAGTGGCCCCATATGGCTCAAATGGTTTCATAAACGTACCATGCGTTACGTCCAGCCACGTGCTGGAGTCAGGGGTTTGGGCTGGTGTCCTGGCCGGTGATGTAGTTGGGTCAGCCGCCATTTTGGAGGTCTAGTCAAGACTTGACAATGCTGAGTGGACAGCGGGGTTCCTGTGGTGGCACTAAATGTGGAATTTCAGTGGCTGGAGGGTTCTCGCTCATTAGGTGTACTTTCCTGGTGCACTGGAGGGTGTGCCCATAACAATCCTTGCCTTTAAGTGTGGTGCAATGGGTCCATTGACCTCTCATGGAACCTTATGGTTCTTGCAGGCTCCCCTGTGTGTCTTGATCCTCTGGGAACTCCATTGTGAGGGAGGTGTGTGCGCCATGAGTCTGGCGACCTCTTGTGGCTGCTTGCAGTGATCGCGGGCTGCAGAGCAAGATGTGGCTGCAGAGTGACTCGCTTACGAAAGAGGTGCCAGCGTTCAGAATGGTGGGCTGAGGTAGTTGTGGTATTACTCATGTTTATCGTGGTGGGCCGGGGTGGCGCTGGCAGCTTTGATGTGCACACAGTGCACGCAGCTGGAGCTCCTCATCTCAGCGATGGAGCACCGAGTAGGCAGGACTCTGCGGGTGAGTCTGCAGACCCGTTGTGTGCCTGGGGCATTGCCTGAAGAGGTAGCAGCATGGGCTGTGATGGGGCCATTTCCGCCTCGTTGCCAATGTGGTGTTGTGCAGGGGCAAGCTGAACCATGCAGGCTCAGAACTCAAGAGAATAACAGAGGCACACACGTATGGTTGTGTGTCTCAAAACAGTAACCCTTCACGGGCTGTCTCCCTTTTATTAACTCCCCCACGTGGTATTCCACAGACACGTCCCCTGTGGTCACATGACCATCACACTAATCTGAATGGTGCACTCGCAGTACACAGTTGTTAATAATTGCTGAGGCTGAAAGTGCCCGTTTAATAAAGAGCTCAAGACTAGGAGAGTGAGTGAGTGAGGCTCAAGCCTGTTGGAAAATGCCAGGTAAAGTTGTGAGTAAATCCCGTAATTACAACTTACGAAAAGGTAAACTTTACAGCAAAAGTAGAACTCACAACTCTGATCAGGGGAATAAATCACCACCAGAAGCGCAAGGGCTGGGGCCTGAAGGGACTGTGGTAACTAGCACAGGAACTCAAAGGGGGAAACAAATGCACAGTAAAATCACATCTTTTTATCACACCGAGGAAAACTGGCGTTGAAGGCCCCAGTACGAAATGTGGGGAGGAAAGCGCTAATCAAGACAAAGGGGGCCATTACGAGTGCGGCGGGAAGGGGTTAACGGCGCCAGTAAGGATGCCGATGATGTTAACTCCTTACCGCCGCATTACGAGGTCCCTTAGCGGGTCCAACTAAGGACGGCTTAGTAGGAGCCGCTAAGGGACCAGGGAACTAATAACGGGCCCGTTATTAACGGGCCCGTTATTAGCTCCCTCCCCATTCCCATTGAACCCTATGGGGGCTCGATTGGGAATGGGGATAGGTATTTTGAATGGGGACTTACCAGGTCCTCCAAGGTTGGAATGACCCGGTAAGTCCCCATTCAAGGAACCCAGAACCCGGACACGAGTTTGGAGGCAGCCAAGGCGCTAATAGCACCAAGACTACCACCAAACTCGTAATGAGGCCCAAAGTCAAAGGCTCAGTGTCCGACTGTGGCAATAAGATGAAAATGTGTTACTCGATCTCTGTTACTCACTGCAAGATGCTGTGGTGTCATGCTCCTCAAAGCCTCGGCATTACCTCCTCCCTCGGAAAGGACTTGGGTGGCAAGTCCTCTCCCAGCCACATTGACGGGACAGGCTTTTCTCAAAGAATGTCTGTCATTCCCAATTTATATCCTGATTCAGACTCTGCATCTAACTCTATACAAATGGGAGCCGTGGACGAAATAAATATCAGTAATGCCAGCATGCTCAGTGCTATTGTCAGTCTTAATGGCGATACATTACACATTGCAATTAAAATCCTTTTAAAATTGTGAAGTCATTCACAAAGATCTGAAACATCAAGGCTCTCAGATATTGATACTGACCAAATCACTTCAACATAATGAGGATAATGCTGTACCACACGTAACCACTATACAGCTAGATGTTGTTGCTCAAAATGGAGACCTGCATAAGGTGGCAGCACCTGACGACCAGGGCATGGTTCTGATTGGGGAAGATTCAATTACTTTCACTTCGAGGAAAGAAAGGCGTCCAGCTAAAATGAGAAACTTTGTATGTCCTATTTGAATTTATGCATTAAAGCCGACTGTGGGGATGGAACCACAGTCATCAGGTTTGTAGGCCGGACACTTCACCACTGCATTATATAACCTGATGAAAAATAACAAAACAGCTAAAGGTGAAATGTCCCATTTCGTTACTGCAAATCCCAGAGAAAACATTTGTATTGGTTCTTAGAGTTTAAAACATGCACACCTTTTAACGTTTTCAAAAACACTATTAGAAGAAAATATCCTTTTTATGTGTGATGATTTTATGAAAAGGCAAATGTCATTCTTCCTGTGCAATTTGGGTGGTTATGCAAAGATAATTTAATGAAATGTTCATATCTCACCTTGATATGCTATTTTCTGGCAACGTCACATCCCATTGCATTTGTTGATGAGTCCCCCCACTTTAATTTTTAGGGCTTGACCCCTGGCCACAATTTCCCATTCCCCATTGGGCCCAATGAGGAATGTTCGGCACTATTACAGCTGGTGCTATTACCACCGGAGGTAATAGCGCCAAAAATCAGCAAAATCTTAGCAGAATTGCCCCAGCTCATCAACAGGCCCCTCGGTAGACCCCATAGTGCCAGCTTGCGCCACAACCTTTGGCGATCAACACAGTCGAAGGCTGACGAGAGGTCCACAGACACCACAAAGATGTGGCCATTGTCCCTACATCAAGCAGTGTCCTGAATGCATTTGACCTCAATGCCGTTGATGTTGGTAGAATGGAATTTACGAAAGCCTGTCTGGAAGGGGCTAAGTGGATGACAGCTTTTTTCCTAATCTTTAAGGTGAGAGAGAAAAAGAGCAGAGAAGATTTTACAATCTGCGTCAATCAAGGCAATAGGCCGATAGTTCTTCGGGTCAGAACTACTGCACTTAAAGATTGGTATAACATGTGCTAGCGACCAGGAATCTGGGCAGACCCCAGATTGTAGAATGTCCTTAAATGCATAGTACAGTAGATTGGCCCATAGGTTTGGGTCTGACTTAAATCTATTGCCATAGAAGTCCAACCATGCTTGTTCCAGGATCGGGTTCAACTGGGAGGTAACCAAATTAGTATCTTGTCCATTCACAATTGCCCAGAAGGCCCCCACATTAGACCCGATAAGGATCTGTAGCATTAGTTCAGTGTCTTGTTGCAATAGACGATGCTTAAGAGTTTTGCATACGTTTTTATACAATTGTTCAATCTTATGAATGCCCCCAAATAATGTTGCACCATCCAGGTTCAATGACCCAAGTCTCCTAATCTCTTTTTGCATGTTGGTCTTAGCCATCGCCAAGTCATGATTGTAGCAATGAGAGTGCCGAGAACCAGCAGGCGCAGGTCTAACAGGACGTTGGCCTAACTCACATACTGCTACCTTCACGAGTGACATAATGCCCCATGTATTGAAGGTATCCATTTTCCACTCGAAAGTAGTTTGATTCAGAGTGGCCCTTAAGTTTTGGTTTAGGGTCTCAATGTTTTTTGGGGTCCATCTAACATCATATCCAGATGGGCTAGGTACAACCTGTGCCTGAGTCTGGAGTATCCCATTCTGGAGATTTTACTTAAAGACACCCGTTAGTACACCATGATCACTACAATCGTTCGTGTTAATTTTAAACAATATACATCTTTCACTCAGATAGTCATCCACAAAGAAATAGTCTAGCATGGAGGTAGAGTCTCCACGTCGCCAGGTATGCCAAGTAGTGTCTTCAAATTGGGCTTTAGGATACCCAACCAAGGGCTTTAACCCTACGTTACCCAGCCCAACATACCATGCAAAACCTGCTTGTTTTTTCCTTGAACAACCTAGAGCCTCCAAATTCATCACACAAGTTTCCCAGGCAGGCATTTCAAATTTGCATTCACAGTTTATGTCCCCCGCAAGCAGAACATGCCCAATATCATTAATAGAGGACCAGTTAGAAATGGCATGGCAGATAGCTGTAACAAAAACATTGACCGGTGACATGCCACTATGCCAATAAATATTTATAATTAGTATTCAAGTCACCATTCCTGGTTAAAAGACACACCCCCAAAGCCCCAAAGGGAAGGCCCAAAAGAGCAGTACCCCTGAGGCCTAAGCAATTATCCACAGCAATCAAAAGACCCCCTGCGGTCTGTCACCCACGTTCTGTCTGGCCAACTGATCATAAATTTGGTAGCCACCTAGATATGGGGTAGAGGTCATCCAGGTCTCTTGTAGACATATAATATTAGCGTCTCTCAAATACAGCAGGCAGTCCGGATTAGTGAATAAGTGGGAATTACCTCTAGAATTCTGCGACTTAAGACAGAAATCAGGACTTGCATGCGTGAGTTTATCTCCGGTATTTTACCCTTTTCAACCTCTGGTTATTACCGTTTGTCAGCCAGTTGATTTGATTTTCAGCGGGTTAATTGCAAATGGTAAGTAGAGCTTCCAGTGTGAGAATGAAAGAAACGTAAAGTCGGCCGTGGCACTCAATTGGCTGTTTTACATGATATTCAGTGGCTGAATTCCAGCAGCTGCAGTGTTCTGTTCACGGCAGTGTTGGAAAGAAAGTAAAGTAAAGCCTCCCACTGCATTCACAGTTTTGCTGGCTTCGCACAATGTTCAAGTTGCAAAGTTCCAGGAATGGCAGTATTCCGTTTGTGGTGTAGAAATGAAAGTACGATGAAGCCTCCCCCGGCACTCGCAGTAAGCAGTGTTCGCACAATATGCTAATTGAAAATAGGATACTGCTTCCTGTACTCCTGCTTGGACTGCAACAAGAACAGCAGTTCTCTCTGCTCCGTTCTGCTCAACGGACCCGGGAAAGAGAGCTCCGCCTCTGCCTCTCACACAACCTAAGACTAAGACTTTGAATCCTATCGAGGAAGCAGTTTGAGTAAATTACCTGAATAATAATGCAGAAATGGTCTTTGCACCAGGAATGGGGAGGTACGCCAGGAATTGGAGTGGTTGACCTTTTAGATGTAGAAATGGCAATTTTAAAAATTAAAAGTTCTAGAGCCCCCATGCCCAATGGTTTAGCGAATAGCGTTCTGAAAAAATATTCCCAAGGTTGGGCAACCATATTAAAAGTATTATTCGATAAAATCTGCCATGAGCTGGTCATAACGATTTCCTGGCGACAGGTGATTTTAATCCCAGTGTACAAAAAAGGCGATAGAGTTTTTCCAGAAAAGTATAGATCACTTTCGTTACTGGACATAACTGGGAAACTGTTTGCATCTTTTGTACTCTCCAAGACTGAGTGGATCAAGCTGGAATTTTGCACACCTTCCAGACAGTCTTTCGGCCCGGGTCCTCCACTACTCATGATATCAGACTGTTTGACAGATTTATGCATAAGGTCACCAGCACTGAGAGTCTGTCACTATAGGTGACTTTTGTTGACCTCCATGCAGCGTTTGACTCAGTGTGGTATCCTAATTTATGGTGCAACCTGCAGAATATGGGCTGCCCACAGTTGTTGGTGTAAGTTATTTAATTATTCCACACAGATATGATGGCCCTTGTTCACCTCGATGACGTAGGAACAATGTCAGAACGGGTGGACATAAATAGGGGAGTCAGACAAGGATGTGTGCTGCCTCCCCTATAGTTTAACCTGTATCTTTCAGACTTGCCTTTTAGACTGAATGGAACTCTGGGATGAAAAATGTGTTGCAAGTACTAAAAGAGTACGCTCAGGAAAACAGATTGACCATAATCCTTGATAAGATAAAGGTATTGCTGGTGTCAGGAAAGAAAATCAATCATATAATGACAACTTCATTGGGAGTCATTGACTATGTTCATATATATACTTACCTTGGGCTTGTGTTGAGTGATGCTATGGATTATCTTGAGCTAAGAGAGGCTAAAATAAGGAAAGCTCAAGCAATTAATTTTACCTGCCAAACTGCGGCCTTTACTATTTTGATCTTTTATAGACAGTGGTTCTGCCCTGCAATTTTGTATGGGCTTGAGGCACTGCTTGTGAAAGATCTTGAGTGGTTGGACTGTCTTAAGGGCTTCCTTTGGAGAAAAACTTTAAAGCTGCTTCCCACTCCCCCAATAGAATATAGAAGGTTAGAATTGGGACAGACCTCAGATTTTGATGAAGAGGTGAGCCGTACCTGAAATCGAGAGCAGAACCAAAATGCCCTATGTTGTCAAGAATTGGTGACAATTATAGTGCTGAGCCCCATAAAAAAAAGGAAAGCATTTTGTAGACTTAAATTAGGAATTTTTTGAAGCCATTGACTGGGCTGCTCCTAAAGAACTGGCGAGTGGCTATGAAAGTGCGAAAGGTACTTTTAAGAAAAAGGCTATCCAGTGCGATTGTATTAAAAATTATATGCATTTATACTCGTTAAAGAACTATAAATATGTAGTCAATGTGATTCATAGGTTCTTGAAACCGCAAATGTACCTTTTAAAAAGTCTTAGTGCCATGGTGCGTGATTTGATGCGACTTCGAAATCAACCAATTACTGGTTTTAGTGGTAAAGGTTCCTCAGGTCGTGTAGACCCACATTCCTGAAACTGTAAAGCATGTGTTTACAGAGGGCGTGGCTTTGGTTTCTGTATTGTAAGAGGATTCAATTCAACACTACAGCTAAGTCAATGCCTAGTCTGGGATACTGAATGGAAACCCTTATTGATATATCTTTATGTCCAGTTCATGAGTTCTGGATGACTACCCCTATATAACACCCCTCTCTTAGAATCCCCCTGACCCCACTGAGCCAAGAAGTAGTTCTGTTTTGCAAGTTTAAAAGGTTTATTTGAGAAATTAAAAAATATATATATATATCACACTTTATAATAAATTAATATCTGATAGTACACTTAGACATATGATGTTGATCAACAATGGGTAATCTGGCACTAGCACACTTCTTTACAATCAATGAGGAGTTAGTATAGGATGGATCAAGTAGAAAAAATACTTTTATGATTTCAAGGGAAAAGCAATGAGGAATAAAATGCAGTAGAGAAATACTTGAGATGATTTTAGCAAAAGATAATATAATCACTTTTTCTCTGGCAATTCACCCCCCTCCCCTATGCAATGTAAGACATGGAAGTAGATGGAAAGAGGAGCACACAGTTCTCAGGAATGCAATAAAATACAATACGAAATTCAGTTCCCACCCAGCAAGCTTAGAGAAAACCTGTATGAGTTTTAAAACACAGGCCCAAGTGCTTTGAATGTGGTGGCAATGAAGTGAGAAATATGATGAAATGCTTTTAATTCCCTTTAGGAGGTTCAGGGTGAGTGAGAGATACTTGGGATGAGTTCAGGCTCACTTAAGCAATGATTTAGAGATGGTGATTAAGAGGCAAACAAATTTTTAGCAAGGAAAGAAATCACTGCTGATGGTTACACGTGGCTGGATTTTTAACCAAATCGCAAATCGCGGTAAAATTTGTGAGTGCGTGAATCGTGATTACGGCAAAAGTATAAGTCGGTTCGAGGTTCGTTGGAAAGCTGAGATTCTAAGCTTTCAGAGGAAAGTTACATTTCGTTCCTATCCCAAACGGTTCCAGAGATACGGACGACTAAATAAAGGTAGTTTTTGGGATTTAAAGTAAACTCAAAATGACAGGTGACAGCTTGCAGCTTCAGAATTGACAGGTGACAGTTGTGCAGCTTTACAAATGACAGATGACACGATTTCTAGGAGGCTGTTCTACTTAGGTTAAAATAGTTTGGATTAGATTATTTTAACTAAGAGATTGGTTCTGCGCAGTTCTGCTAGGTACTCACAATATAAATTTGAAATAGGCCTCGCCACGGATCTGGTCAGGTTTTGGACTGGACTCCGGTTCTGGTCTCGGCACTTCACAGTGATCTGGGTCAGCTCTCTGGTTCTGCTCACAGCGGTCTGGGTCACTCTGGATCTCTGGTCTGGTCTGTCCGGGTACAGCGGTCTCTGCACGGCTCCTGGATCTCTGCACTGGTCCTGGCAAAAGTTCTTGGCAAGGGATTCAAGCAGCTCGCCCGGCTGTGAGTAGCTTGCAATGATTTGAGGCCTGCTGCAGAGAACTCAGCTTGTGGTTTTAGGCCTCTGATTTAGGTTCTAAAGTATAAGTTCTAGGTTCTGGAGTATGTAGCTGGAGTCAGTCTGGAACTGGTATCTTCTGGATGTTGTGTGGTCCGGCAACACGCTCCGCAGCAACTGGATTTGAATGTCTCTACCTGGCCCAGCAGTCTCTTTTTATGTGTTTTGAAAATGGGTGTGTGCCTGGGCCTCGCTAAGCCTGCCCCTCTCTACTTGTCATTGGCCCAATTCTCCCCTCTACCATGATTGGGGGAAGGAAATGTGAGTCAGAGTGATGCTGTAGGTTTTATGGGTCAGAGGATCCTCCCCTGGTCAGTTTGCCCACAAATCTATTTCTGATTCAAATACATCCTTCCCAGAAATACAATTTGTTGGAATTACATGTGCACATTATATATTCCTTATGGTCCATGCTTGTCCGCCTCTGATCTTCCTGGGGGCTTGCATTCAAAAATGACAACATTTTGCGCTTTTTAACTGGTTTTGCAATATCGGACATTTACCCAAATTTACACACATGTGCGCAAGGAGTATGCACATTAATTGATGAAGTGTCAGATTTTTAACATGCAGACATTTGGAGTGAGACCCTATTTTCCGCTAGCAACCCCCCAGAATACACCACAGGGTCCTAACGCATCTCAAGATGTTCACAGAAAAATCACAAAAATAATGATATTACTATCTTTCTATCTTTTTAAAATTATGCCCTGGTCAAAAAGGGGTGTGGCTTCCCACATCCCAGGGTGGAATAACTGGTTTATCCACTTCCCCCAAGCTCAGCTGCTAGCAGAGGCACTGCCCCTCCCAGTTTCCCCTAAGAGGAAGCCACTTTTACAACGCCCCCAATATAAGATTTGCCTGAGTCCAGGACAGGCCTTTGTTCACCTCCCTGTAGTCCCCAGCTGCTCCACCCCTAATCTAATCAACAGGGCCATGTGACCTCAGGATGCAGCCAGGCCTGGCAGCCAGGCCTGGGAACACAGCTGTTGATCCAGTATCAACTCCTGTCGGGGGTAGTTGTCAGGCAGAATTCAGTTTCATTAAGCCAGGTTTCAGCTAAATGTCACTTTTTGTTCCCAGTTTAAATCACTTACAATTTTTACATATTCATTAAATAATTACTTCCTTCAAGTCATTTCAGAATATAGTTTTACATTGTATCCACCTCTTAGCAAGTCTTTCCTTGGTCTGGTTTTGTTTCATTTGTTCAGTTTTACACAAAAGTCTGGTGGTTTTAAAACGCCGGCTTTCTGATAATGGTGAGTACTGGTAATGCAACCATTTTTGGGATTAAGAAAATGAATTCCCCACAAGAAGGTTGTATCTTTGGAGTGGTCTCGTGCCAACTGCGAAGTTCTCCTATTCTGGCGTGAATGTGGGTGGCGATAGCTCAGCCCCACATCCACCCAGTCTATTGATTTAGTTTGTTCTGGGATAGAATAATGGGCGGCGACAGCTCATCCCCACATCTACCCAGTCTATTGATTCAACATGGGTCAAAACCCATGACAAATCCCCCCGCCCGACTGCGCTTTGATTCAAGTCGAGGGGAAGTCGGGTGCAAATGAGGTTTTGAGCCCTTGCGCTGGTATGTCCCCATTATCTTCTTCCAATCCTGTAGGTGGCACAGTTCAGCATCTTTTCCTCCCTCCAGTCGATCAATCAGTTCTCCTTGCTGGTTCTGATGGGAGGATTGGGCGGTACCATGGGCCCCTTGGGTCTCTGCTCCCGGTCTCCGGATCGTCCTCCTTGGCCAGTCTCCAGGTTTTCTTTCTCCTAGGACGACAAACGAAAAGCAGCAATACCTATTCGTAGACATTTTTCCATCACTACTAATGGTGTGGCAGACATATACATTTTATACTTTAACATACCTAACATTTTACTTTTGAGATACAAGTTATCATTCAAAGACAGTGGCTTACAAGAGTATAATATTTTAGAGACTATATGTGGGATATTTTAGGGTTGGAACTGAATTAATCTGGAGCGGTACCCTCTGGTGTTGCAGAGGACTCCTCCAGTTGCTGCAAAGTGTGCCTGGGATGGCAACACTTTAGCTGGTTAATATGGACCCACTTGTCTTCCCCCTTCCACCAAACCGCCTTTGGGGATGCAGATCTTGTAGGCCAAAGGGGAGATTTTGTCTATAATTTCAAACGGTCCCTTCCATGTAGGCAAGAATTTTCGCTGTTTGGCCTGGTTCCTTTGGAAATTGTATAGATAGACCCGATCACCCACCTTATATTCCTTTCGGGTAGTTTTTAAATCATAGTGGGTCTTCATGCTCTCGGCTGATCTTTCTAGATTCCGCTGAGCATAGGCAAAAGCATGCTGAAGGTGGTTCCTTAGATTCTCCACATACTCATGAGTTGTGGAGGCATTTATCAACGTTTGCTCTTGGGTTCTGTAGAGCAAATGCTGGGGAAGCACCATCTTGCGTCCAGTCATCAACTCAAATGGTGACATTTTGGTTGCAGATGAAGGGGTAGATCTGATGGCCGTTAGGACCAGAGGTAATCAGATATCCCAACTTGGCCCAGAATCTGCCACAAACTTTTTTAAGATGCTCACAATGGTTCAGTTATATCTCTCCACTGCTCCAGAAGAAGCTGGCCGGTAAGCAATATGTAGCTTTCTTTTGACCCCCAGTATCTCCCACATCTTTGTCATTACTTCACTGGTGAAGTGGCAACCTCTGTCTGACTCAATCCTTTGAGGTAGACCAAAACGGGAAAAGATGTGGTTAATCATCAGGGCAGCTGCTGTTTCTGCCTTGCAGTTTGGGGCTGGGAGACATTCCACTCACTTGGTAAACAAGCATGTAACGGTCAACATGTACTTGTTTCCTCTAGACGAGCGAATCACAGGGCCTACAAAGTCGATTTGCAAATCTGACCATGGCAGTGTCATCCCCCTCTTTTGGAGAGGCGCACAGTGTGTGAGGGATGATGGCTGAAATTGTGCACACACAAGACACCCCTTCAAGTATTGGCCGAGGTCCTGCCCCATGTGTGGCCAGTATGCAACCTCTCTTAAGATTTCCAGTGTTGTGTGAAACCCCCTATGACCGGCAGTGCCCGCATCATGGGCATGACTTAACATCAGGCTTCGGAATGAGGTAGGAACCACCCACTGATCATGGCCAGCTTGGGATTTCCTTACCAACAAACCGTCTTGGATTCGGAACATTTTTGGACATTTCATCAACACTCTTAGGTCCTCTTTCCCAATGTAATCGGTATCCGTCAGGGGAAAGTTCTCAGGGTCCTCAAGGTGTTGGTAAAACTTACCAATAATTGGATCCCCCTTCTGAGCTGTAATTAAATCAGCATCAGGGGTCTCCTTACTCCATTGTGCAGTTGAAAGATCATTGTGAGCACTTGTCTGGGACCTAGTGATAGCGGTGACCTGGATTTCCCCCAACAGGGACTCTATTTCGATTAGATCCCCTTGGATGGCCCCGGCTTTGGCCAGCTGATCAGCTAAGTCATTTCCAGTTTTGTCTGGTCCCTCTACTTTGGAATGACCCTTGATCTTCTTCCAGTAGATGGTCATCCCATTCGAGGTGACCAGATCATCAATGTTTTGGATTAACTTCCCATGTTTCAGGGGTTTATTAGCGCATAACATGCCTCTGGTTTTCCAGTTGACCAGATGCTCCACGGACCCGTTCCGTACATAATCCGAATCTGTGATTATGACCAGTTCGTGGAGTTGATGCTGGACAGCAGTGAGGATGGCCTGATGCACAGCCATCAATTCTGCCACCTGACTACTTCGGGGACCAATTTTGTATCCAGCGGAGGGTTCTGGAAACACCTTCACCCATGCATTCCCTACGCTAGCCACCAGTTCTTTCTCCCCGTCGTTGTCAACATGGTAAGAGCATCCATCCACATAGACAGTGGGCATTCCCTCACACTTGTCTTCTTCAAAGACTTTGTGTGGGGAATTAAGGTATGCCTCCATGTTGTCCTTGATTTTTAGACTTTCGTCCTCGCGACAGTTTTCTCTGGCACAATCATGCAAGTCAGCCAGACCTTGCGCGAGGGGACTCTTCTTGTTTTGGCCATAACTGACCTCCACAGGAAAGCCTTGCATTGACAGAATCCAGGAAGTAATTCAGGAATTACTCACATTTCCAGCCCGGATTCTGTCACTTTGGAGATATTGCAGAGGCTGGTGTGGAGTCTCCACTATGATGTGTTCCCCCTGGATAAACGGGCGGTAATTCTTCAATGCCCACACCGTTGCCAGGAGTGCCTTCTCACAATCGTTGAATTTTTCCTCCACAGAGGATAAAGTTTTGCTCGCATAGGAGATTACTTTATTGACCTTGTCATGCTTTTGGTATAATACTCCCGTCAAGCACGTATTAGAGAACCCCGTCTCCAGGAAGAACTGCTTGTTTCTGACAGGGTAAGCTAGGCAAGGCGCTTGTGAGAGGCTTCTTTTGAGTTGTCTTACCGCCTCGGATTGTTCTGGACCCCATTCCCACTTGACCCCCCCTTCAAGAGATGAATCAGGGGTCTAGTGATCTCTGCGTAGCCTTCAATGAACTTTCTGCTGTAATTAGTCAGTCCAAGGAGGCTCCTTAGTTCCCGCAGAGTTGTGGGGTCTTTCAGTTTCTGGAGTGCTTCCACTTTCATTTCTTGGGGACAGAGACCCTGAGGAGTAATCTCATGCCCCAAGAAATTAACACGGGTTCTACACCACTGTGCTTTCTGAAAGGAAAGTTTTGCTCCGGCGGCCCTCAACTGTGTCAGAACATAACGGATCTCCGCTATGTGTTCCTCCACAGATGAACTTTTGATGAGGACACCATCTACATAAGCCAGGTTACCCCTCGCACCGAGGGCGGGCATGGCCTTATGTAGGAAAATGTTGAATTAATTGCCGGAGTTGAGGTATCCAAAGGGAGTCCGGGTCCATGTGTACTGCTGGCCCTCAAAGGTAAAAGCCAGTTTGTATTGGTCCTCTCTACTGACAGGCACGGTCCAGTATCCATTGGTCAGGTCTATTGCAGTGAATACTTGTGACCCTTGAATCTGGGCCAGCCCTTGGTCAATGTAGGGCAGAGGCCATCGGGAAGTATGGACCTGTTTGTTGAGCTCCCTGAGGTCAGCGCAGAGTCTCCACTGGCCGTTTGGCTTCAATATTCCCAGCACCGGGTTATTGAAGGTGCTGTGAACTGGACGGATTATTCCCCGGGACTCCAGGTTTTTAATTATTTCAGTAAGGGACTCCATTGATGCGAGAGGCAAGCGATATTGCTTCACAAACACTGGAGTCATGCCAGGGTCCGTGGGGATTGTTGTTGTGTGGATGTCGGTGCGGCCACAGTCATATGAGTCTACCGCAAAGAGATCTTGGAAATCCAAGAAAACTTGTTTCAACTTTTGCTTTTGTTTCAGAGTCACACAGGCATCAGCTAGGTTGACTCTCTTCCACCATCTGCCTGAAGCCTGGAAAGACTTCTGGTTTGGCTATCACAGCGGCCTCCTCCAGCTGGGTGGAGAAGTCCCTGGTCAGAGTGCTGATTTGGACTGGAGGCATCAGGTGGGAAAGGCAGCCCTCATGGACCTGGAAAATCACCTCATCCCTCCTGAAGTCACAAGTCACATCTTCCTTACCATAAGGGCAAGAAGTGTACACCAGGAAGTTCCCCCCATGCCGGGTGAAAATCCTGTCTGGTGTTGTGTTGTCATCACTGTCACCGTCAAAACAGTCCTTGGGGATTGGTCCTAACAGTTCATTTCGTAGATCAATGGAAAAATGTCGGTCATCAACCGCCATTCCAATAATGGTTCCTGCGGCTAGAGTAATACTCTTTAAGTCGCTGTTATCCACCTCTATTGGAATGGTGTCATGTTCTATGTTGACTAATGGTGTTGGGTTTACCCCTAACCCTTGCTATTGGAGAGAAGCATTTAGATGAATATAAGCATCAGGGTTTTGCAATTTTTGTCCTCTTTTAACTTTCACTTCCAGGGAGAATTGTTGGGTCCTTTCTGGGATGGTGACGTCCTCTTTGATCTGAATTTCAACTGCATAAGGTAGCAATTGAGCTGACCTAAATGCTTTTTCTGGATCATCAAAGCCCATGGGATTATCCGCTAATCAGGACCAAGCTTTGACGTTTATTAGGTCCAAACTAATGGCAAAGCGATTGAGAATGTCACTGCCTAAGTAAAAGGCGGCAGTGACGTCTCGCACGACCCAACAATTATGGACTGTGCTCTTGTTGCCAATGGAGATTTTGAGCATACACCTGCTTGGCAGGAGATGTTTGGAATTGGGTGCTTCCAGGTCCATTTCCCATTTGTCTATCAGTTTGAATGTGGGAATGGCTGGATCTTTTGGGAGTTGGCGGAACATGGCTTCGCTGATGAAGCTCTTACCGTTGTTCACACACACTCGAGCGAGAACAGAGTCCTTCCCATAATTTAACTGAACAGGGATGAACAACTGCTCTCCAATTTGCTGAATATCAGCCAGGCCCTGAGCTGATTTCACATCTTTCTGGACTATAGGAGTGGGAGTTTCTGATTGTGGATTAGTAAAGAATTTCAGGGTGTTTCCTTCCAGTGTGGAATACCACCTTAAACTGGAAGGAAGGTTGATTTTCAGAAATAGAGAGGACCCCCCATCACCAGTCTGTTGTCCTACTGCTATTACTGTCACGTCTGGAGTTTGGTTGTTCCGGAAGTAAAATTCTACTTGGTCAGATTTTTGTTCAACCATGTGGCAGGTGCCGTTTAAACTAACATGGTTGACACTCTGTTTTAATTTTATTGGTCGGCTAGTCTGGGTCCAGAGGACCTTGTTTACACAATCTATTAGGGGTGACAACCTTCTCAGGAGGTCATTCCCTAGTAAACAAGGGGTGCCCTCTGGAGTCACTACTATGACCGGGTGTTTCACCTTGTGTCGCCCAATTTTAATGTCCAAGTCTGCAGTCCCCTCAACGGGAATTTCCTTCCCGTCAAAGTTCTGCAGTTGTCCAGGAAGAGAGGTGAGAGGAATTCGGTAATTCTCCCCCCTTCCTGCATTTAGTTCCTCAAAGGCCCTTTTGGACAGAAGGGTAGCTTGGGATCCAGTGTCCACCAGTGCCAAAATTGTACCCTGCCCCTGTACTTGTATCGGGGCATAGTATCTTCCCTCCTTCTCCTCAAGGGGGCACAGATAATGCACATTTTTGGACAACTGGTGGGCTAACTTTCTGGTTTTGGACATGGCTAGAGAAGAGATTTGGGCAGAATTCTGTCGAGAGTCTTGGGAATCTGAAAGAAAAAGTTGGCAACTGGAGATCAGAGCCATTGTGGGTTCCCCTGGTTACGGTTCTGGGACGCCCCCCCCCCTTTTTGGAGGCAGTCACCAGGATGGGTTTGAACCAGGGGATTTTGGTATTGTCGGTTCTGGGATGAGATGATGGGCGGCGGTAGCTCAGTCTCCACATCTCCCCAGTCTGAAATGGCCTCCCTTGGGACCCATTTTTCCTTGGGAGGAGTTCCCCCATCTCTAAAGGAGAAGATCCTTTCCCCAGGATCCTCTGAGGATCCCTCTCCCTCAAATTGGAAGACCTGTACCTCCTCCACAAAGTGGGTCTGTTTGGGTCCTTTGTTTCTCCTACCCCCCCCCCCTCTGCTCCTTGGGAGGCAGGCTTTCAGGGGCAGGAGATTTTGTTTCCGGCTCCTGGTTTTCCAGGGGCTGTTTACAAGTTGGGAAGGAAGCTTCCTCCAAGGCTTTACACCCCACTTCCCCTTGTGCCTCCTCCCTGGGAACCGGTGGGTTATCGGGGTGCTGCCCCCATCATTGTTCTGGAGCACCAGGTCCTGAGTTTGGGGCATTCTGCGGTGGCATGCTCATCTGAGGGTTCTGTTGAGCCCTCAGTATGTGACCCAGATCTCGTGCCATATTTTGGACCTGGCGCTCAAGTTGTGAAACCCGCTCAGGCTGATACGGGGCTCTATTTTCTCCCCTGGGCTGATCCCAGGAGGGGTAGCTATCCCTTCTCTGGTAGTACCCCTGGTTGGGAAGATTTTGGTACCCCTCCACCCTTGGCCTCCCCTCTCCCGGATTGGGTTGTCTGGGCTCAGGGAATTGGGGAAAGAAGGATGGATGATTTTGGGGCTGGAAATTGGGTGGATACCTGGGGAAAAAGTTCTGCCCAGGATTTGGAGAATTTCTGCCCTCCTGGGGGAAGTTAGGAGGGAAGTTCCCCGGGTCAGGTGCTTGGCTGGATCCCCCCCTTGGGCTGGAGGAGTCCACACATAACCCAGGATTGGTCGGTTTCCCTTGTAGCGGGGACTTACGTAGTCAGGGGAGCGGGGGACCCCATTTGTGGGACTACCTCCTCGACTCCCTGTCTGTGACTGGCCCGAGGGCCTTCTGGGCTGTGAATTATTTGGTGCAGGCAGGTTTTTAGGCCTCCCCATCTCCAAATCTAAAACGGGGGCAACCTTTACCTCTGCCACCTTGGCAGCAGCAGGGGTGCTGTTGGTTTTGGGGTTTTTCGGCGCGTTATTTTTATTTTCGATAGGCTTCTGCACCTCATAGATCCGGGTAGCCTGTTCAATGACCCAGTCTAAAGATCTTTTCTCATGAAAATCTCTCACGAGCTGGGTCATTATGTATTTGGGTAAGGCATGGAAAAACGTATTGATAAATTCTCTGCTATCCGTGCGCACCCTTCAAAAGCACGTTTTAATTCTTGCACAAACTCTTGTTGGGCCCGATCCTCCCCCAATTGCAAATTGTAGGCTGCCTTGTGAGCCTCTTGAGGATTTCTGTGAACAGAAAAATGTTTCAAGATGGCCGCCTTATAGGTGGACCATCTTAAATGATTTTGGTCCTCCAGCCCTGCAAAGAAACTGGAGTATTCTGGGGAGAATGTCCATTTGACGTACTGGATGCAGCTACTGCTGTCCTTCAAATGGAAAGTCTCCATCATTTGCTCATAGAGCTCCAAGTGTTCCCATACGGAATACTTGGCGTTCTTATGATAAGGCGTGATAACACTCCTTATTGCCTTTATTTGCTTCAATGGGTCCTTAAGCAAGGCCCTTTTTGCCTTATTGGCCTTTTTGGTTCGGGTAACCCTGGTCCATTCATCCTCTGACTCAGAGGCACTGCTCCCAGAGGTTCCTGTCTGATCTTCCAGGTTTTCCCGGATTCTGCGAGCCTGGGAATGGCTGGCAGAATGTGGGGACCTGGTCTCCTGTGTCCTGCGCCGTTCAGAGGAGTCTTCAGATTCCTCCTTGCTGCCAGGATTTGATGGGTACCCCCCCACTGACCTAACTGGGCAGAATTTTCAGGATGCCCTTAATGGGCCTACTCTCCTGGGGTTCCCCTCTAAATTGCACTGTGCTTGGGTGCCCATACCCGGATGCCAGCCCCTCCATTCCTGGGTGGTACTGGCCTATGAGCCCCATACGTTTAGCTGGATAGTAATCTGCCATCCCTGTGGCCCCGTGCTCATGTGCGCCAGGCAGCATGGGGGTGTCAGAGTCCAGGGACTGGGAGAGATGAAGGCCTCTGGTACTAGGGCTCCTGAGGTTATGCTCAGGAGTTTCTCTTTCCCAGCAAACCTCATCTCTATCCGCCCCTGTTCCCTGTTGCAATGCAAGAGCCTGCGCTTTCAGTTCCTCAGTTAAGGCCTTACTAGACTATCAGTCGCTCCTGCATCGCTACCTGTTGCTGGAGCCTATCATTGTGCTGACAGAGAGCCTCATTCTCTCTCTGTGCCTCCTGATTGGTCCTGGAGCACTGGGCCAGTCTTTGCTGCAGGAGGCTTTCCTCCTGAGCTGTGTCCCTATTGGCCTGCTCCTTTCTTGCCAGAGCATCCTCCACCCTCCTGGTGTGCTCTAACAAGTTCTGGTGCTCTTTTTGGAGGTCACCCAGTCCCTGGAGGGCCATGTGATTTTCTTCCATTTTCCTTTTTAAGTGGCAGACTTCCTGGCCTAAGGTATCCCTTTCCTGACCAAGAGCCTGAATTTGTGACGCCAGGTCGTCCCTCTGGCTTTGAAAGGCACCAGCTTTCTGGTGTTCTTCATCAAACTCTGCCTGGGTATCCAGGTCTTTTAGAATCAATTTATTGCTCTCCTCTTTTTCTCTGTCTAGTTGGATTTGCAGGGTGGCTACCTGCTCTGTGCATGCCCTGTTGAAATTGATCTGTTGCTCCAGCTTTTTCTGGCACTGCAGTAAGGAGTCCAAACTGTCTTGGTGCTCCTTCTGCAAAGCCAGAATTCTGGTCAGCCTTTTCCTGTTGCAGGATATCCATATCCTTCTTTATTTTAATGATGTACTGTCTACTCTCATTTTCGGACTCCTGGCTTCTGTGCAGCCTCTGCTCAGAAGAGTCCAGATCAGATTGGGCCTTCTGTAATGCCAGCAGTTGCCTACTCGCCAGATCTTGGCCTTCAGCACATTTGTCCTGCATGGCTCCCATATGTAAATATAAATATGCCGCTACCCTGGCAATCTTGTTGTGCTCATCCTTGGCCTTAGAGGACATATATAGTTCACTCAGGGCCACATGTAGGGGACCCTGATCTCCCCATATATCTGACCCTGTTTCAGTGACCTGTTGCGCGATTGCCTGCAACCAGACCGTTTGGTCCTGATGAGTCCACTCACCTCTCACAAATAGCTTATGTAAGAAGTGCTCTCTGGCTATTTTGATGTCTACCAGTGTCGTCATTCTGGAATTTGAGTTCCTTCCTGACTTACAGAAGTTTGTATTTTATTTTTGCAAAACAGACCGTTTCCTTAGAGTGTTCCTTTGAGGAGTGCTTTACAGCGTAACACAGCGTGGTGATCCGACCGGATGTATGTATCTTGTCAGTTAGCACACTGTATTAATCTGCACAAGTGATAAATCTAACCCAGAATATCCCGGCTCGAGCCCCCACTTTGTAAGAGGATTCAATTCAACACTACAGCTAAGTCAATGCCTAGTCTGGGATACTGAATGGAAACCCTTATTGATATATCTTTATGTCCAGTTCATGACTTCTGGATGACTACCCCTATATAACACCCCTCTCTTAGAATCCCCCTGACCCCACTGAGCCAAGAAGTAGTTCTGTTTTGCAAGTTTAAAAGGTTTATTTGAGAAATTAAACAATATATATATATATATATATATATATATATATATATATATATATATATATATATCACACTTTATAATAAATTAATATCTGATAGTACACTTAGACATATGATGTTGATCAACAATGGGTAATCTGGCACTAGCACACTTCTTTACAATCAATGAGGAGTTAGTATAGGATGGATCAAGTAGCAAAAATACTTTTATGATTTCAAGGGAAAAGCAATGAGGAATAAAATGCAGTACAGAAATACTTGAGATGATTTTAGCAAAAGATAATATAATCACTTTTTCTCTGGCAATTCACCCCCCTCCCCTATGCAATGTAAGACATGGAAGTAGATGGAAAGAGGAGCACACAGTTCTCAGGAATGCAATAAAATACAATACGAAATTCAGTTCCCCCCCAGCAAGCTTAGAGAAAACCGGTATGAGTTTTAAAACACAGGCCCAAGTGCTTTGAATCTGGTGGCAATGAAGTGAGAAATATGCTGAAAATGCTTTTAATTCTCTTTAGGAGGTTCAGGGTGAGTGAGAGATACTTGGGATGAGTTCAGGCTTACTTTAGCAATGATTCAGAGATGGTGATTAAGAGGCAAACAAATTTTTAGCAAGGAAAGAAATCACTGCTGATGGTTACACGTGGCTGGATTTTTAACCAAATCGCAAATCGCGGTAAAATTTGCGAGTGCGTGAATCGTGATTACGGCAAAAGTATAAGTCGTCCTAGGTTCGTTGGAAAGCTGAGATTCTAAGCTTTCAGAGGAAAGTTAAATTTCGTTCCTATCCCAAACGGTTCCAGAGATACGGACGAGTAAATAAAGGTAGTTTTTCAGATTTAAAGTAAACTCAAAATGACAGGTGACAGCTTGCAGCTTCAGAATTGACAGGTGACAGTTGTGCAGCTTTACAAATGACAGATGACACGATTTCTAGGAGGCTGTTCTACTTAGGTTAAAATAGTTTGGATTAGATTATTTTAACTAAGAGATTGGTTCTGCACAGTTCTGCTAGGTACTCACAATATAAATTTGAAATAGGCCTCGCCACGGATCTGGTCAGGTTTTGGACTGGACTCCGGTTCTGGTCTCGGCACTTCACAGTGATCTGGGTCAGCTCTCTGGTTCTGCTCACAGCGGTCTGGGTCACTCTGGATTTCTGGTCTGGTCTGTCCGGATACAGCGGTCTCTGCACGGCTCCTGGATCTCTGCACTGGTCCTGGCAAAAGTTATTGGCAAGGGATTCAAGCAGCTCGCCCGGCTGTGAATAGCTTGCAATGATTTGAGGCCTGCTGCAGAGAACTCGGCTTGTGGTTTTAGGCTTCTGATTTAGGTTCTAAAGTATAAGTTCTAGGTTCTGGAGTATGTAGCTGAAGTCAGTCTGGAACTGGTATCTTCTGGATGTTGTGTGGTCCAGCAACACGCTCCGCAGCAACTGGATTTGAATGTCTCTACCTGTCCCAGCAGTCTCTTTTTATGTGTTTTGAAAATGGATGTGTGCCTGGGCCTAGCTAAGCCTGCCCCTCTCTACTTGTCATTGGCCCAATTCTCCCCTCTCCCATGATTGGGGGAAGGAAATGTGAGTCAGAGTGATGCTGTAGGTTTTATGGGTCAGAGGATCCTCCCCTGGTCAGTTTGCCCACAAATCTATTTCTGATTCAAATACATCCTTCCCAGATATACAATTTGTTGAAATTACATGTGCACATTATATATTCCTTATGGTCCATGCTTGTCCGCCTCTGATCTTCCTGGGGGCTTGCATTCAAAAATGACAACATTTTGCGCTTTTTAACTGGTTTTGCAATATCGGACATTTACCCAAATTTACACACATGTGCGCAAGGAGTATGGACATTAATTGATGGAGTGTCAGATTTTTAACATGCAGACATTTGGAGTGAGACCCTATTTTCCGCTAGCAACCCCCCAGAATACACCACAGGGTCCTAACGCATCTCAAAATGTTCACAGAAAAATCACAAAAATAATGATATTACTTATATAATTCTGACAAGTCCGCACTTTGAGTTATCTATCTTTTTAAAATTATGCCCTGGTCAAAAAGGGGTGTGGCTTCCCACATCACACAGTGGAATTACTGGTTTATCCACTTGCCCCAAGCTCAGCTGCTAGCAGAGGCACTGCCCCTCCCAGTTTCCCCTAAGAGGAAGCCACTTTTACGACGCCCCCAATATAACATTTGCTTGAGTCCAGGACAGGCCTTTGTTCACCTCCCTGTAGTCCCCAGCTGCTCCACCCCTAATCTAATCAACAGGGCCATGTGACCTCAGGATGCAGCCAGGCCTGGCAGCCAGGCCTGGGAACACAGCTGTTGATCCAGTATCAACTCCTGTCGGGGGTAGTTGTCAGGCAGAATTCAGTTTCATTAAGCCAGGTTTCAGCTAAATGTCACTTTTTGTTCCCAGTTTAAATCACTTACAATTTTTACATATACATTAAATAATTACTTCCTTCAAGTCATTTCAGAATATAGTTTTACATTGTATCCACCTCTTAGCAAGTCTTTCCTTGGTCTGGTTTTGTTTCATTTGTTCAGTTTTACACAAAAGTCTGGTGGTTTTAAAACGCTGGCTTTCTGATAGTGGTGAGTACTGGTAATGCAACCATTTTTGGGATTAAGAAAATGAATTCCCCACAAGAAGGTTGTATCTTTGGAGTGGTCCCGTGCCAACTGCGCAGTTCTCCTATTCTGGCGTGAATGTGGGCGGCGATAGCTCATCCCCACATCCACCCAGTCTATTGATTTAGTTTGTTCTGGGTTAGAATAATGGGCGGCGACAGCTCATCCCCACATCTACCCAGTCTATTGATTCAACATGGGTCAAAACCCATGACAGTATATATGTGTATTTTGAGGCCTTTTGTGTGTAAATATGATTCAATCAAATCCCTTTACTTCTGGTGCTATTGTTTAAATTAGGACTCTGAATCATTGCAACCTATGGGGACATATAGAGAAATTGCATAGGTAGTAGTGGACTTATCTATATGAAGTTTGTGACGTGATTGGGGATTGAAATTGGATAGATTGTGTATGGATTTTACTATAGTTAAGAATAACTTGGATGATTTTTTTTATATGCAATAAGGTATTGGAATGTCAATGTATTTTTTGTAAAAAGTTCAATTTGAACTGTAAACAAAGACAAACAAAGCATGCTTGCTTTAGTGTTGGGCGAACATCAGCGGGCTCTCAAACGTGCATGTTTCCAGTTGATAAGTAATTGGCAGTACCTTTCAAAATGCAAATCTATACAACTTTCATTTAACAGGAAAAACCCAAAACTGGTAATGTTTGCAGCTCTTATACAGTGAGGACATAAAAAGATGTTTGCATCTCACGTTTAACAAGGAGAATCCAAAACACTGTCATGTGTGTAGCTCTCGTTTTACCGGTAGTACCTCAAATATTGTGAGGGATACTTCTTTGCCTATTGGAAGGAGAATTTATGTGCATAAATCTGGCTGCAGAAGGTCAGGATCAGGACAGAATACCAGTAGCTAATTGCATCTTATACTATTACAGTCAATCTGGGTAACTATGCACAACAGCATGGTTTGCTAGGGTGGCAGTACAGGCTGGTATTGTGACTGGATGCTGGTGAGAGGGCTGCACTAGAGGTCTTTTGGGGGGTTCATCCCAGTCCTGTGCATGTTGCCACATCATATGGGAGTGCAAAGTTGTGGCGCTCAAGTTGGTTACAGGTTTTCTCCAGCAAACAGTTCTCCTTCACAGAGTGTGAGTGATGGGGTACTGCCATTAGTAGCCCCGTACAAAGACAGTCTACACTTTAAGGGCCTGATTCACAGAGCGTTTTCCAATGGGATTGCACCATTATAAAACGCTTCTGTGAATCAGGCCTTACATGTTATTGCTGGACCAACAAATATCCTACTGCACTATAGATGTGAAGGTGGTGGGGTGGAATTGGTGATGGGTCTGCAATATGCTGAAATTTTGCTCTTTCAGATCTGTCACGCGGAATTTTGAGGTTCCTGTACAAAAGTGGAAAAGGAATGTTGTCTTTCTAACTGCAGGATTGTCCTCCTCAGTATCACTGGTTTCCAGAATCATGTGTTGTGTCCTGCAGCCATAACCATGACATTTCTCTTACTCCTCATCATCATCATCATCATCATTATTATTATTACCAGACTCATCTGAAAAGACGGGTAGTGGCGGAGGTTAGGAACTTCCCATATCCAGCCCCATTACACTGTGTGTTATTTCACCCTCCTCATCAACGGTAGACCAGTAGATACAATCTGCAACTCCTCTCACAGTTCTGCTGCTGAGGCGGTGTGCTCAGCTGCCCCCTTCTGTCCCATCTGCAATACCTGAGGATGTACTACTTTATCCTGCACAACAGAGTGATGTGTAGCAGAAGCTGCAGCCACTGAATGTGAAATTGGTGCCTTCAATGTACCATGTACACTTCAGGCATCCCAGATACACACCACACCTGCCCTCCAGCCAAATGCCTTCCTCTCCCCCCTGGCACGTTGAGGTGCAAGGGTCGTGTTGGCAGACAAAATCATAATTTTTCCTTAATGTCCACAAGTAGATGGCATGCCAGTGGCACACTCAGTACAACCACTGAATTCAATGTCCTGTCCTAAAAAAATTCTTAGATTCGTTTCACAGATAGTATGTTATAGGTGATGTTTCTTTTCACTGAAATTTGATACATTCAGTTTCTGCCACCGAATGCAAGCTCATGCATTCAAATAATTCTAAAAAACGTTTCCTAAAAACTATTATTTTGACTTGTCACAAAAATATGGCACATTCAGTTTCAGACACATCATGTAATATCCTGCCACCAATACATTCTGCAAATTTGTCTCTGTAATTAGTATTTTCTATCATCACAAATATTTGCAACAAATATTTTTAGTTTCTTGTCACAAAGCCTTGGCACACTCAGTACAACCACTGAATATAAGCTCCTGCCTATGAACAAAAGCCAATGCATTTTGATTTAGAAACAAGTGTTTTGTCTGGTTACAAAATGATGGCACACCACTTTACAGTCAATAAATGTACATTTTAGCGTCACAATATGTCTATGATTATTTATGAACTGGCATTTTGCTTCAATGGAAATACTCTCAGCTATGTTCTCTAATACTTTCAAAAAGATGGCATACTCAGTCACAGCAACTGAATGATAGATGTCTCCTGTGCCCAAATAATACTAAGAATCTTTCTTTGCCTAGTATTTTGTCTCATCGCAAAAAGATGGCACACCCTGTTACAGCCACTGCATTTAATCGTCTGCATTAAACAATTCCATACATTTTTATTCAAATAAAATAAAATCAAAACTGTTATTTTGTCTCATCACAAAAAGATGGCATGCACAGTACAAACACTAAATGTAATCTTCTGTCTCCAAACTATTCTTCAAATTGTTCTTCTCTACTAGTGTTTTGACTCACCAAGCACAAAAACATTGCATATATTCAGTTGCAGCTATTAAATGTAAACTCCTTCCCTCCAACAGTTCTATGAGATTTTCTTGCCAACTCATATTTTATTTCATCACAAAAATATGGCACACTCAGTTACAACGACTGAGCATAATCTCTTGCCTCCAAATTATTCTGCACATTTTTATAAACTAATATTTTGTCTCACTACAAATCTCGTCAACTAATATTTTTATCACATCCATTACAAAATGTTGGCACACTAAGAGCAGTACTGAATATAATCTTCTGTCTTCAAATAATTCTATACATTTTTCTTTGCAACTAGTATTTTGCATTGTCACAAAAATACAGCACCTTCAGTAACTGCCACTCATTCTCTTCTCCTAAATTAAGCAATCCTGCACATTTTCTTCAAAACTCACAAACCTTATTTTGTCTCCTCATAAAAAGTTGGCACACTCAGTTCCACCTACTGAATTTAAGCTCTTACCAGCCTCTAAACAATTTCAGGATCCAATCACACCATAGTCACGGAGAGAAATGTCACATGCTTGTTTGTTATGTATGCAAAGTGCCAACTGGTTTTCTCTCCTCCCTTTGTAGTCCCAAAAAGAAGGGCTATCCAATTTCAGTTTAAATGCTTTTTGTCATTTAAATCCTTTTTAATTTGTTTCCGCTCCACAACTCAATCAAATGCTAATGTTCTACCTATCACTCAACAAATGCATATTTTCATTTTCTACTCCTCCCTTAAGAACATTATATTTATATTTTCTAAATATCTCAACTAAATCCAATTTTAATTTTGTGACCTTTCCTTCAACTAAAACTATTTTGATTTCGGAAATCCCCATCAACTAAACTCAGTCACAATGGTATACTTCTCCCGCAACGGCTCTCTCAACCTTCTTCCTCTGCCTGCAAGAGTGACATTAAATTTCATTGGCACGTGCCCTATTTGTCACAGTTTAGCCTGAGTTGACCCAAATCACTTTGTCTGAACAACCAAATGAATTTTATGACAATGTGATTACCGCCAAATCATCCAAAAATCGTCGGAATTTCGGGCAAAATACATTCTTCGTAGCTTACCTTTCTTGTTTAATGTTTGTCATTGTGTTCTATATGAACTTATCAATATGTGTATTCCGATGGTTTGAGGGAATAGCTGTAAAATATCATTACAACCTGCAGTATCCACGTCTCGTATTTCCACATTTTGCATGTATTTGCAAAATGCATTTGCTCTAATAAAAATTTTGAACACCTGTAAAATTAATAAACAAATACAAAAATACCCTATATCGGTGTTTCCAAAGCTATCTAAAGCAATGAAATGCAGCAGGCACAACTAATGCTACAGGAGACAGAAATTAATGCAAAGGTATCTAAAAAGATGCGTTTTAAAGGCGTAACTTAATGGTATAAGCAGTTCTATGATTCCAAGGTAGTCACGAAGCTCATTCTACCATACACTAGTCAGATAAAACAATATCGTTCGGACACCCTTTAGCTTCATATATGAGGTAGTCTTACCAAAAAGCACTTAAGTATGCAAACATGAGTACTTTGAACTTAATTCTCATTTACAGGCAGGCAGTACACCGTTGTGAGCAGAGGGATTATATTTCGTCCTCAGGATGGTTTCCATTGAATTTGGCTACATATCATTTAATTACATATAGCCTTGTAATGAGAAATGTGGACATGGAACCGTGCTGTGGCTTAATGAATAGCCAACACTGGTGTTTGATATTGTGGCAGAACGAGCCTCTCATCGGATAGATTAGTTCTGTCTGACTAGGCTGAGATCTTTGTTGGACGCTCTCATTATGTGATTGGTTTGTGAATATATTGATAGATGAAGATAAAACATGGACTGATCTTTGGGTTGGGAACTCTCTGTCAGTATCTTCAGTTTGGGATGATGCCGCTAGAGTACTATTGAGTTTTGCAATTCATTCAGCTCCTGAAGGCCAGTTACAGTAAACAAGTGTGGCCACATTTTCAATGTTTTTGGTTAAAAAAAAAAAAAAAGGATTAGTAAAAGGTATGTATAAAGGTGGTGTCCAGTCAACTCGTCCAAAAAAAACTGGTCGACTGCAATTTGGTCGACGCAATTTGGTCGAAAACCAAATGGTCGAATTTTTTTTTTTATTTATATATTTATTTTTCGGGTTTTCGTTGAGTTAAAAAAGGGGTTTTTAGAGAAAAAAAGGGGGTTGGGGGGGACCCCCCCAAAAAAAAAAAAAAAAAAGGGTTAAAATAAAAAAAAAGAAATTTCGACCATTTGGTTTTCGACCAAATTGGTTCGACCATTTGTCTGGTCGACCAATTTTTTTCGACGAAATGTCTGGCAACCTATAAAGGTGTTACTCACGCTCTTTATGAATCAGCACATTTTGGATAATTTCTATGGCGGGGCCAGGGCGCTGATCCCAATCAGCAACTCTCCATCCCCGTTGTCTCTGCCATAGAACTCAAGATGCATTTCCGCCAACATGTAATATTGATGCTGGCGGTAATGAAAATGGATTCACATGAAAGAAAACAGATTTCTGCACCTGCTAAAAACTGTTGTCGGGTTGCATGGGAATCCAGGTAAATGCCTCCCACCTTGAACATACACGACAGGTTTAGTTATGATGTCTTTACCCTGGGAAGAGCACATGTATATTTATATGCATTGTTTGCACTTGAGAGTCCAAAGAATGGAAATTGCATGGAGGGGACAGCAGGAAGGCTTGAGCGCACATGTGAGGTCAAGAGATGAAAATGAGGCCTGTGCAGGGTGTCATTAGCATACAACATACTTGCCAACATGACCCATTCCAATCTGTAGGTGCTTATCCAGTCCTGTTTTTTTCTTTACATTTTGGGACTTGTAGTCCAAGTTTTATAATGGGAAAAGTGGAACAAAAAATCCCAGAATGCTAAGAAAAATAACAGGACTGGATAAGCACCTACAGATTGGAATGGTTCATGTTGGCAAGTATGAAACACCACAGAATCAGACAGAAATTAATTCATGGGTCAAACATACATGTTAAACACAGGTGGCAATAAGCAATAACATGTATGGGGAGGACATTAGACTCATGGGCCCTCATTCCGAGGTTGGTGCTAGTCATGGCGCTATTAGCGCGGTACCGCCACCGACTTGCTGGTATGGAGACTTACCAGTCCAGTCCGACCTTGGCGGGACCGGTAAGTCCCCATTTGTAAAGCCATTCCCCATTCCCATTTGAGCCCCCATAGGGCTCAGTGGGAAGGGGGAAGGCGTCAATAAAGGTGCCGCAAATTGCAGTACCGTTATTGACCCCGGTATCTCTTTGCGGGTCCCGTCCTTAACGCCTGGTAAAACCTTAATGCCTTAACGCCTATCAAAACCAGGCGTTAAGGGAAGGACCCGCAAAGGGACCTCGGAATAGGGTGCAAAGGGATTACCAGCACCGGTGTCATTACCGGTGCCCCATATCCCTTTGCCCCCACCTTGTAATGAGGGCCATGCTCTTCAAAAATACCTTGGATGCCCGCTCTGACAAAAATGAGCCTAGGGCAGACTTTGCAGCCTCTGACTTCATGACTAATGCTAAGCCCTGTCCATAAAGATGGGAGGAGAGCTGCATGAACATTAGAATCCATGCTAAGCATTGTACATAATCCTGGACCTGAAGGAGGACTCGTCTGTCTCAGTGGCACTTCTTCAATGTCCTTAAGTTGATGTTTGGCCACCACATCTCTTGAATAACAATGGCAGGGTTGTCATTTCACCAAAATGCCTGGAAGTGACATCACACAACCCTTGACCTCCGATGTCATTGACCCCACCCCGAAGTGATATCGCAGGAAGCGATGGAACACAACCTTTCACCCCTTGAAAAAACAGGATGTGGCATCACATATCATTGGTCCTAAGTACACTATGAAAAATATGGTTACGATTTCACTATAATGTGATATACATTTCATACAAGAATGGATCTCCATATGTATCGTTAAGATCAGTGTGTATCGGCCCATATTACCAAATCACTGTGAATTAATGCAAGCAGATGTCCATGGCCAAATGATAATGATGTGTTATTATATAGCACTTACGTTATTATATACCAACCTGTGTTGGTACTAATTTATGCTGAGGTGCTTAAGAATAGACTAAATCAGTGCCTCACCCCATGAGGTGTGCCTGAAATAAACCTTTAATGAGTCTAGCAATTATTGTATAGAGTTCCAGAAAGACACATTATTTGGTATTCCTATTCTTTCTTATTTAGGGTCACTGCTGAAAGTGTTAGACTTGTGGAACCCCTGTTAATTTTTCTTTAAGAGGCCTGAACAAGAAGCCAGCCACTCCAGACGCCAAGAGCCACATGGCCTGGCCACAGCCTGGGAGCATGCACTAAAAGAATTTAATAAAAAAAGACTCTAAAAGAAAACATTTTTTTAGGGGTAGCAAGGGAGACCTCAGGGGTCGCAGTTGCGACTCTTGGTGACCACTACATGATGTCCATGAACAATGGTAGATTTGTAATAGGACCGTAACGTAAGCCTCCTCCTGGTTATGGAGAAGATGTTCTCGCAACAAATGGGCATCTGTTGGTGCTTCTGCTATTCTGGAGCCTAGTGCCACTGGGCGATTGCGTGAAACAGCAGGCAGGCGGTCAGAATTAGGACATGGTTGCGATGTGGCAAGGCAGAGAAAGAGAAGCTGGTTCACCTTTTTTTTTTTTTACTATACTGCAATATGATGGAGTGGAAAAAGAAGGAACTCCCCTCTTGTCTCTATGCACAGTAGGGATGCTTTCCAGGCGTGCATCAGTGAGCAGTTAAATAAACAGAGCCTTTATATCACTGCTTCATGCCGGAGAGCAAGGGACCAGGATTTGAACCCGTGCTACGCCGCGTTGCATTGCTTCCAGTGCACACGCGTTGCCTCAAAGCTATACATTTTGTTTGCCTTGCGAGAGTGGGAGCAGGCTCAGACTAGCAGTGGAAAGTGATCCGTGCCATCATGGCCGTTTTGCAGGAGATTAACTATCAAGTGAGGATGGAATTAAAATGCATTCAGTTGTGTGATCTTTTTGCAAATGGGCACCTTATTAGTGACACTCTGCAAGGAAGAGCCAGGGCAGCTGGACTGGGATGTGGCATGGAGATTTACAGGCTCACACACGGAGAATTCGGACGTTGATGAAGCTCCTTCGTATAAAACCATTAATCTCCGAGGCAAACTGCACAACTATTCCGTGTGCAGTTATATTATCAAGATTAGACTACTGCAATGCCCTCCTGATCGGTGCAAATAAAGGATGACTCCATAAACCTCAAGTCCTGCAAAATGATGCTGAAGGCATCATGAAAGGGATTTCTCTGAGAGATCACCTCTCCACTGGCAGGCAAGCCATGCACTGGCTCCCAGATAATGCCTGGATCCAGCTCAAGGCTGCTATACTGGTCCACAGATGCCTCTACTGCAAAGCTCCAACCTACTTGAAGACCCAACTGGTCATATATGAGCCCAAAAGAAGCTTACGTTCAGGTAACCTGGCCCTTGTTTGCAGCCCATGTTTAAGCGGACAAACGGCTTAGGCAGACCCTTTCCTATCATGGCGGCTCGTTCCTGGAACTCCCTACCTGTGGAACTACGACGGGAATTGCACCTGCCTTTCTTCCGTAAAATCACTAGAGACCTTGCTTTCTAGCGAAAGCGGCTGGACAAGATCCTTTCAGGTTTGTTTTTTTTTTTTTTTTTTCCTCCTCCTTCTCGTGTCCTGTCTTTGGTGTCTGTAGCGTTGTGTTCTTCTGCGCCCTGATGCCTATGGGTTTTCGGCGCTATATAAACAAATAAACAAATAAAATATTAGTGATACTCTGCAAGGAAGAGCCAGAGCAGCTGGACTGGGATGTGGCATGGAGATTTACAGGCTCACACTCTGAGAATTCGGGGGTTGGTGAAGCTCGTTCGTGTTCATGGAACTTATTGAAAGAGCATGTGTGCTGCAACATGAAACCAGGAGCAATGCAGAGAATGGTATTGTAATGGTGGCCATTGCTGGAAATGGACAACATTTACTGGGGGACTTCATTCCACTCACCCCATTCTGGTGCGTGCAGGGTGTATCAGATGGATGTGGTTTGTCAGTTGTGGGGGCGGGACTGAGGGGTGGAGCTAGGTGTCAAATTAAGTGGGTGCCTTGAATATAGGATGCTGGCTGTTTTGCATAAAAAACAAAGTGCATTTTGGGAACATAAGAATGACCACCAATTTATCAAACCTGCTTGTGATAGTAATTCAAATGGGCATTCCCTCTGAACATGCAATGCACACTTGGTATGATGCTCACTTCATCTCTCAGAATAGTCACCACGAAAGTAAAATGTGTGCAAAGCATGACACACAAACAGCTTTGCAATGATTCTGGGCTGTACAGATGCCGTTTGTGAAGTCGTCGCTGCTCACAATGAGATTCCAAACGCACCGGGTTCAGGAAACTCCGAGCGAGCAGCGACAGAGAGGCTGGGAGGAATCGCAAGAGTTTGCCAGCTTTTTTACTGCACGGTGCCTCCTGAAGGAGGGGAACATTAGTTGCTGCTCTAAATGTGGAAAGGAACGTGAAATCGTTGCTGATTGCCTTTCTTCCAAGCTGATAGATCATTGTTTAATCATATAAGCATCTTTTAATGTGTTGCACTACCCTACACGTTATCAGCGAGCTACCATTCAGAGTTTATGCCTCTTCACGTGCCCTTTAAATTCACCACGCCTGACAATCAGGAGACTTTCAAACACATGAGATAGCATGCAAATGAAGTCTATCAAACATATTTAGAAAGTCCGATTTTTTACAGTGCGCATTTCTAGACCATGTTGGCAAAAAATAACACCCACAAGCGAAAAAGAGCATGATCGTTTAAGAATAATTTTTTATCAAACCAAGAGGCAGATACAAAATGACAGCCATCTAGGTATGCTGCCATATTGTTTGTCTGCTCCCCCACCATAACAAACATATTGGTCCCAATTGCTTGGATGAGCGTGTGGTACACCCGGTGCCAGCCTCATGCTCATGATGGCAAACTGGCACAGGCTAGCTCTCGCTACAGCATTGAACATGTCAGAACTGCAATGGGAATTCACAGGTGTACAAAGCTTGATATTTGCTAGAATCTATAGGCCACAAAATTACAACTAGGAAAAACAAAAGAGGGAAAGTCAGGAACCTGTCAGGTGAGAGAGTGCGTGCAACAGAGGTGGTGGTGTACAAGCAAGGGCAGCACGCCCGTAATTGGCGGCAGGGTATCAACCCACCCATTTTGGATGAACTACCAAAACAGCTTAGTAAAAACACTGAGCTGAGGGAGCGCTCCTTGGCAAGCTTGAACTGTCAAAAGGATACTTTGTTTCCCTTTAACATTTCATACCCGAGTATGCATGTCCATTCAGCTATGAAAGGCCAAGGGCATTTTGCTTCCCCAGCCTTGCATGACCATTGGGGATGCAGGCTGGGAAACTGCAGCTCTGAATGTGCGAGGGTGCGCTCCTGCACCTCCCAGCATATTCAGAGCTGCCTGGGCATACTGAACGGGGTTTCCCAGCTCATGCATGTATGTACAGAAAGGCGGAAGTGATCCCTGCTTCCTATTATATGTTGCACGAAGCTGGTGAGGCGTTGCAGGGCCTGGCTGAGAAGATTCTAGACCAGCGCTGCATGTGAGAAAAAGAATATGTGAATGTGTTTGTGGCTGCATGTGTGATGAATGAGTATATGTCTGGATGTGTGCATGAATGAAAGAGTGTATGCTGAGTGGGTGCATGAGTAAATAAGAGAATGAATGTGTACAGCTACATGAGTGAATGTGTATGATTGAATGCGTGGAAAAAGGCATCCTCATCCTTCCAGGCCCACAAATTAGAGGCTTGCCCACCAGCACGATGAGCGGGCCTCTGATTTGGCTTGTTTGTGGGGAGGTGGCTTTCTATGTTTGCTCCTTGCCCTCCCATCTCCCCATTATTGGAATGCTCTGCCCGCTGAAACTTAGTACATTCCAACAGTGGCTGGCTTCAAGATTCCCCCAAGAAACACTTCTCCCAGGACGGAGCCCAAGTGCAATTACCCTCCATCAATGATTCCCAACCGGGGACAAGATGTATTTAATGTCTGCCGTGGCCTTTCCCCATTCACTGTTTCCAACTTCTTCCCACTGCCAGCTGGTTTAATGTATTAACTGCTGTGTGAAGGCGTTGTAATGTTTTGCAAATAACTCCGCCATGGGGCTGTTCTAGTCCTCCACACACCCATTGCAATAAATAACAGTAATTTTTATTTTGGGCTATTAGGTGTCACTTGCGACACTTAGAAGCCGGAACTATTGCATTGGAGTACAGATAGGGAGAAATGGCATAAGAGGAAAGACACACAGCTTGTAGGTGTTGCTTGGTTATTTGCCCACCGATTGACCGCCCATGGCCATGCTGATCCTTATGACCATTCCCAACCTCTTCCTGCCCTCCCCCGCCCAAAACACCTCCAAATGGAACTCTTTTAGATCGCTTTAGTAAAGCCTCGCCATCAACCTTTGCAATTGAAGTGCCTGCCGGTGTGTTCTTCAAAACAGTCTTCTGAGAGCTAATGACTTAATTGGAGTTATACACCTGCTACTGGTGTAATATAAATGTCTTCACCAGGTCGGCCTTCAACCTCTCGATTGAAGTCCTGTTAAAAACAAGTATTGGTAAAGCCAAAGGTTTTGGCTTGTGTATAAACGTTAGGCATTTGCCAGGCACTGATATGAGATGCCCAGGTACTCCTACCATTTTGTATCTCCTCCCATAAATGGCCAGTCGATACCACTACAGCTGTGCTTGGCACGTACCTTTCCCATGCCTACACAAAAGGCAAACTGTTGGAATTGCCAATGATTATTAAAAAATACATTACATTTGCAAGTGACTCCCTGCCTTGTCTCTCTCTCCAACTAAAGACAAAATCATTGACATAGTCAATAGTTTCAGTTTTTGCATATTTGTTTGCCAGTTATTGCAATCATATGTTCATATACTCCTGCCATTTCCCAGCTCTTGCAATCATATACCCAGGTACTGGCAACATTTACCAAGTATTGCAAGGATCATCTCAGCAACTCATATTGTACGGTATGACAGATATTTATTTGATGTTCCAATCATTGCAATCAAAGTTAGACGTAATACACGCATTGCAAGGTTTCCCACCAAAAGTCCATGTATTCGCACCACTGCCAGCTGTTGCCGTCATATTACCAGGTACTGATACCATGTCGAGTTATTAGCATCAAAAGAGCATACACCAGCTCTATTCCCAGATATTGCCATACATATTTTAACGCATCACCCCACTGGCAGGTCACGGCAACAAAAGCCCAGGTACTCGCACAACTAGCAGGTATTGCCATTGAAAGCAAATTACTGAGCAAGCCTGCACTGTCCAAAATGGGATACGTGGAAGTTACATCAATACTTCCTTAGGCAAGTTGCCCACTACAAGGCTGAGGGGGGCATGGCAGCAGGGGTACTGAAAGGGGTCCGAAGCACACCCCATATCACTACATGCGCCCCTGTTCCTCAAGCTGCTGGAGTCTGGAGTGCAGGTCAGGAGGGCAGAAAGGCATCAGGAACGGAGGCTCTATAGTTAGAGGTGCTGGTAATGTTGATGCAGTGGCCTCCAATGAGCTGGTGTACCGTCGCCCAGCACTCAACTTGGCTAGTCTCGGGATCCTGCCCACGCTCTGTTCCTCCTATGTTGTCCACCCGCAGCTTAGCCCGGCTGTGGCATGAGTTGCAAGGCACGCCCTCAATTCCCCTGGGACCAACCTTTGCATTAAATGCAGGGGAGGGGATAAGTGTGGGGTGGGAATCCTGTGCTGGTCTTGGGTTAACTGGAATGCTGATCGCTGTGCCGATACATGAACACACACTAAACCCGGGTAGCCCCCCACCTGGTTGCCTAATACAAAAAAAGTCAGAAGACACAATGCACTATTCAATAAGATATTGTGTAGGGCTCTGCTGAGGCACTGAGCTTGGTGTATTACTGTTAATAACTAAAGTCTGAATTGACCTATTGATTATTTAATAAATTCTGTGTTCACAGTAGCACATACAATTTGTGTGTTCACCATAGCTTAACACGTGTCACATGTTCACCTTTCTTTGAGGAACATATTGATCATGTGCAATAACCAACTTTGAAATGCACATTTTTGTGGTGTTGGCCACAATGCCTCTGAAGATAGTTCAGTGTTATAAGCAACTGTTGCAGAAATCTGTGTTGATCTCAGAGTTCCAAATCTGACAAGCAGGCTTGGGGCCTGATTTACAAAAATGTTTTCAATGGGACTTCCCCCATGTTAAAATATTTTTGTAAATCAGGCCCCTAGCCTTTTCCCTTTCAGGGTTTGATAACCCAGAGTATAAAACCTTTGATGATAGTAACACTTATACTGCAACTAGAATATCATACCAGTACCAAAAAGGCAAGTTATAATAATTACCCCCAGAGGGGCTCCTACTATTTGTGGATGATGTAGTTCTCATTCCTGAAACCACTTCAGCAAAAACCCCGGCCTTTGCGAATAGATGTAAGGAAAAGGGTTTATCTATCAACATCTCGAAAACAGAAATAATGGGTTGCCAGAAAAAGCATGCTCAGTATACACCTCCCCCAAAATGTATTCTGAATAAAATGATACTTGAAATTGTACCAGCATTTGTATACTTGGGAGTCAACATATCAAAAAAATTAAACTTGTTGCTACAAATCGAAAAGAGCAAATCTATCCTAGCAAAACGAGGTGGTGTGGTCGCAAAACCTTCTTCTAATTTTGGAACGTACAACTCTATCTCAGCCTACTGGAGTTTATATAGCCCAAGAAATCCTAGCTGCATCCTATGGGGCAGATATTTTAGGATGTACTCCCTGTACAAAACTACAGGTGAGAGAACAAAATATCATGGAACTAGGCATAACAGAAATCAAATATAACATCATGCTTAAATCACTCCCCTATTGGTTCATTTGGAACACTAATGAACTGTCTGGCTGTAGAGGCTCTATGTGATATGTTACAGATCCATGGAGGTAAATCGCTACCATTGCTCATATTTGTTAGGAAAATGTTCTGTGAAATTGGCCTATTCACCTTTTGGGAGGATTCCTACTTAATATGGCCTATCATCAAAAACTGTTCTAATAAAACATTATAGTGATTGGGTCCTTAAAGAAAAGCTGGATTCATTTTATTTATGCCAACTATCTGCGACTTGGTCTACCTCTTGCTACTTATACAAGCCATTGGGGACCGAACCACATAACCAAATGCCCTTCTTGCAAGACCATTGTGAAAGATGAATTGCACTTCTTGTTTTTATGTCCATTGTATGATGATTTTAGATATAGATGGCTTCAATCAATTTTAAAGGCTAATGGAATTAAAACCAGGAGGGAAGTTACTGGACAATTTAAGAATAATTCCTATCTGTATTTATTGCTGTCTCAACTTTTTTAATGAAAACTTATGCTCTTAGAAAAAAGCTATTTAATATGTAATAGCAATGTTGACTTAAAAAACATTGAGCTAATGAAATATCCCCAGCTTTAAACTTGTGTAATGATATGTTGATGGCTTAGCTGTTATAACCTATATTACATGTAATATGTATTTATATTTTCACTAGCTGCTCCCGGCGTAACATGCACTGCTCTAGCAGATCTTAAATCAATATCAGTTGGTAATTCATAGGGACATGTCTGTCCCCCTTCTTAAATATCGGAAATACCACCAATTGTTGCCAGGAAGTGGGTGCAGGTCCCTGTGACTTCATGGTTATTGAAAAGGCTAAATGTATAGGTAACTGTCTTCTTTTGAATTTGAAAGGCCCGTTTCTATCGGATGGAATGAGAGGTATGCGTGGTATAAGAACAGTATCTAAGTTCCACCGATTACATGGGCCTCCATGATGTGTCTTTGTAGGCATGCAATTGTCAACCTTGTTCCATTGCAGAATCCCTGTGATAACATAAGATTGCATAGTAGCATAAGTACAGCACCTACTTTCAGTTTATATTTTCACTAGCTGCTCCCGGCGTAACATGCACTGCTCTAGCAGATCTTAAATCAATATCAGTTGGTAATTCATAGGGACATGTCTGTCCCCCTTCTTAAATATCGGAAATACCACCATTTGTTGCCAGGAAGTGGGTGCAGGTCCCTGTGACTTCATGGGTATTGAAAAGGCTAAACGTATAGGTAACTGTCTTCTTTTGAATTTGAAAGGCCCGTTTCTATCAGATGGAATGAGAGGTATGCGCGGTATAAGAACAGTATCCAAGTTCCACCGATTACATGGGCCTCCATGATGTGTCTTTGTAGGCATGCAATTCCATTGCAGAGTCCCTGTGATAACATAAGATTGCATAGTAGCATAAGTACAGCACCTACTTTCAGTTTTAGCTCATGAGGAGGCATTTCTCCTTGCGCCTTGAAACACTTGTGTATAGGCGCGCAGTAAAATAAAATATCATAACATATCTACAGAGTTTCTCTCTTTAGAGACTGCAAACATTGAGCTGGTTATTAAATGTTCATTGACACTGGAACTGCTGTGCCCTGTGTGAAGAAAGGTGGGGGGTGGAAAGAAGTAACTTGAAATTATTCTGAATGTTTGCAATAGTGAAAGGTGACTGTGACCACGAAGAACTGTGCTTTTTCTGTTTGTTAAAATGATAGCTGTTGTTAAAGTGGAAGGGCACACAAAGGTACACTTTGTCATTTGGACACGAGAGGGCAACCTAACACTGATGAATTGCATCAGCTGAGTACAGAAACATACCTAAGTGTTTTATATATATATGATGTTGGATGGTATGAAATTCTTTATGTTATGCCTTTATGGTATATGCCGAAATAAAGATTGACTTGACTAATTAACACAGCATTAGTGTGGTGGAGGACTACAGCTTGGCACCTCTAAATGAGGTTTGTAAACAATGGATAGAATCCTCATAAAAGATCATAATGTGTTAACCAGAGTAGGTGATTAGAAAGCCAAATTAAAGACAGTGGGGTCAAAGTGTCAAGGCCCATATCCTGCCTTGCAACCAGACAAAAGTTGGATTCTGGATATGTCATCTAATCTCAGTTTATAGTATTGTGCTGTCTTCAGTGGAAGTGCTTGCCTTATCCCATTCTGATATCATTGTTTAGCCAATTTGCTGCTCTTTCTTTTCATGTAGGCCATTTGAGTGGAAAGACAGGAGAGAGTCAATCAAATGTTTCTAGAAAGTGCATTTAAATGTCTGCTTAATTGACACAAAAGCAGTTTGCTTTTTTCTACATTTCCAAAGGTTTTTCTTCATATATGAATGCAAATCTGCAAATCTGTGTCATACAATAATTACAAGCAGGTAAACCTATCCCAAATATGTTTTATCTGGGTGTTTTTACATCTTTGTAATAAAGGAGAATACCCAGTTGAGATATTTTAGGTTTCCATGACATATTATTCTGATATTCGTATGGTTTCCATTCATGATGGAGATAGTAAACCTACAGTCATCCTCCTTTTACATAGACTTTTTCAACACAGATTTTTGAAAAAAAAATGTAATGCTAGTTTATCATGTGATTTGTGCACTTTCCAAGTCTTGTCTACAAAACAGAGTATTATTTTAAGGTTATGAATGTAGGAGGCTACACCATATCATTGACTAAACTGAGGGAGAGTCGAGCGAGCTGGCTATCGTGTCGTTGGACGCGGTGAAAGCTTTTGACTCAGTGCGGTGGTCGTGGTTGAAAGCGACTCTGAAGGGATACGGGATGGGACCAGGATATATTAGATGGGTCCAGATGCTATATAGTACCCCGATGGCGAGAGTCAGAACCGGAACCACAATCTCAGATAAATGGCAACTTAGCAGGAGGACCAGACAGGGATGCCCCTGGTCACCCATGTTATACATCCTAGCATTAGAGCCGCTGGCAATATGCCTGCGGCAACAATACGGGGAGGTGGGGATCCGCACGACAGGGGGCACACATCTGATATCATTGTAAGCAGGTGATGTGCTTCTCTACTTGCGCTACCCGCAGGAGAACCTGCAATATGTGTTGGAGGTGATGGGTCATTACGCCACCCTCTCGGGCACATCGGTGAACCCCAGGAAGTCCCGTTTGTTCCCCCTGGGACGGTATAAGAGCACCCCATTGGAGAGCTGCCCATCTTGCAGATACCCTGGCAGACCGTGACATTCAGGTATCTGGACGTAAATGTTTACCACAAAATAGAGACAGAGCACAAACATAACACAGAGAAGGCGATGGAGGGAGTTAAAAATAGCATGGTGTTCTGGTCTAAATTAGCCCTAGCCATGATGGGGAGAGCAGCTTTACTCAAAATGGTGGTCTTGCCCAGACTCTTGCACTTTTTTGTGAATGTACCGTACTTAATCCCCAAACGCTTTTTTGTGAAACTTCATGGCATGTGCAGGGGCTCCATATGGGGCAACTCCAGGAATAGAGTGGCCCTGTGGAAACTACATAACACATGTGATGAGGGGGGCATAAACCTACCAAATTCTGAGCTGTATTACCTGGCAGGACAGTTGTTGTATGTGGCTATTGAGGGAGACAGTATGGCTGAACAAAACTAAAATAGCGAGGATGGGGAGATTATTGAAGCTGGGCTGGGAAGTATGGCGCATGACATGGAAAACGGTGGGTGACCCAGATCTGCTTTCCCAGCAGGCCCCGCTGGCGGTGCTATGCGGGGACGACTCCCAATTGTTTGAAGCGGTCCGTAGGTACTGGGAACCAGTGGGATTGGCCACCCTTGGAGACATATGGCAGGAAGGGGAGGCATTGGGATTCCAGAGGCTGCAGGATGAGACAGGGGTGCATAGAGGCCAATTTATTACTTATACCAAGCTCATGAAAAAGGTGAGAGAGAGGTGGCCGGAGACTGTGCTAGAGCAAGAACCCGATGCCTGCCTAGAAATGATGTATGATGTCTCGGAGGGTGGGCATGAAATATCTAGGATATATGAGCTCCTGAGGGCGAAGGCGGGGAAGGAGCTGCTCCAATTGAGGCATGACTGGGAGGAAGAGGTGGGGGAACCCATGACAGAGGGACAGTGGGATAGAGCCCAAAGGTACCATAAAAAGGTGTCCCGGAATGCGAGACTCCAGCAGATCCAGTTGTATGTCACTCATAGAGGTTACCTGACTCCCAGTAGAATAGCTAGGTTTGGAGGCTCGGCTGTACAAAAATGCCCCAGGTGCGGGGAGGAGGAGGCAGACTACTGACATGTTCTGGGCCTGCCCTGAGGTGCACAGATTCTGGGAGGAAATAAAGATGAAAATGGCTGGGGGAGGGGGTGGTACTGGACTTAGGATGGGCTTGGGCTTCCAAGCTTGGGAATTTTCCCAGGCCACGTCATTCAAAGCATATCAGTAAAATGAAGGACCTGGCCTATATTTTAGCTAAACGCAGAATCGAATGTTTTCGAAAGCGGCCCACAGACCCAGAGTGGAGATATGGTGGGCGGACCTCTTGAGATGGGCGGAAGCAGAAACTGTTGTATGGTTTGAAGCTGTCACCAAGGGGGGAGAGGAGGAAGCAGGCCCCCTGATAGCCTGGAGGCAGCTGGTGACCTCAATGGCAAGCCCCCATCAGGTCAATCATGATACAGAAGACTCAGATGAGTCAACAAACACAGAGATTCCCGTAAATGCTCATGTAGATGATGAGGCTGAGATGGCTCGAGTTTGTGGGGAGGGAGGGGGGAGGACGGAAAACGACACTGTATAATGTGATGTTTTGATATTGATGATGTATGTCCTAAAAAGTTACCATGGTTGACGTGTTTGTTATTAAATAATAAAAATTGATTAAAAAAAAAAAGTTTATGAATGTCAAACATTCATAAATAATTTCACCTTGCTGTTTGAAACAAGAGGGAATCAATGCGGTCAATATTGCAGACTGGGCCCAAAATGTATTATCCTGAGAAACCCATTCAAAATCAAAGTGGCAGACCTGTCAAAATTGCCAGTAATAGTTGAATTGTCCCTACAATTAGTTTAGTCTTCAGTATTTAAATGGCTATACTGTAGCACTGCTATATTGCATCCCACCATTTATTTCTTGACACACACCTAGCTTTAAACCAATGAGGGGACTTTGACTGCTCATTTGTCGGAGTGATTTACCACCTTTAATAGCACCTTTAATAGCAGATTCACAAATGCCATGCCTAAATTACGATTAGTAGCAAAATACTTTCATGTGTCGAATGTTGACTACCAACGGGTAACTATCACTCAAAATGTTTGAAAGTTTGAAAGAAGTACAGCATACATGGGGTAGTTTGTAGAAGCCACAGATTGGGCCAGGAAAGGTGTGAAATAATAAATAATTTCTGACTTTTAGGTTGACTTCAAATTGCATTTTGACACATGCAGCCCTGTATTTATTATGTGTACAAGAATACAAAATAGACAGTGATACAAATGCCAGGACTTCTAGAACATGATTTAGGAGCTCTGTTTTGGCTTTTTTTTAAAGAAACAACAGGGTTCATAAATGATGTTAGGTGAAAACAGAGGATTGTGCTTTTTCTGCATTTCTATCAATAGCAGGCTTATGAATTCTCATATTCAGCAGTTACTTTAAATGCATTTTACTGTTCTCTGCCAGAAGAAACATCATGCATATGCTACAAAGGGCCAACTCTTTGCTTTATCTTTACGTAGTCAATTACATATTAAATGAATACTGTTTGGCTGTGTAATACTAATATGCCATTCTACCATATCATGAAGCTGCTGGTACCCACTATGTTCCAGTAAACGTTACTCATTTGCTTGTGACAATTCTTTCTGGTGAGTGTCAGTGTTTAAACCATTCACACTGCAATAGGTGCAACTTGTTTCAAAGCCTCCTGAAGCCCAAATTATAGAAATGTAATATTCTAAAAATAAATATAATCACAGTAAATCCCCAGTCACATGTTTCATCACAGAATACACAAGCTGCATGCCCTTGTCAATGACTGCATGCAGGTACCCTTATTACAGTTTCCTTTGATGAATTGGATCTTAGCTAGTTAAAAGCATTCAATGACCTAGAATAGTTTTTGTTTGTTTGTAGTTCAAACCTTTCCATGGTCTGCGAGAGCACATAAAAGAAAACATCCTTATAAAATATAAATATATCTCCTCTAGTCGTGGGGCGCCTCTGCTTGGCTCGCATGTATGATGTGCAGGCCTGCCCTTGAAAAAAATCCTGGCTGCATCACTGTTGCCCACCTACATCAGCCACACACGTTCACGGGAAGCGTCAGCCAGGGTTGAGGCTCAGCAACAAAGTCTGGGAGAAAACCTGTTTCACAGCTTACACTGGGGCCACCAACATAGGCAAAGGACTCTTTCTTCTGAACTCGAGGGATGGAAAGAGGATAGCCCTATTGAACGGAAATATTAGTACTAGATACTTTGAAGGCAATTGCTATTTTGTGTGCAAAAACTGTTCTCATAATTGCAGACTTATATTAGTAGTGCATTTTAATAATAAGATAGTCATTTCACTCATAGGATAGTACCTGACTAATATATAACTGTAATATTCCCCTTTCAAGATGGCCACCATGTTTTCAGATTTTCCAACCCCTCACCACACCTATCCCTCACACCCCAGTGGTACATAGCTAGAGGACGCTTGAAGGAAATCTCCAATCTATCCTCATCTCAGGCCAATAGTTGTGTCCTTAAAATAATAAAATCAATTAAAAAACGGGTAACGATTATGTTCAAGCATGGGATTTCATCGTCAAGACATGTTGAATTGTGATGCTCTAATCCTATTTTTACTCTCTATGGTTATTAGTTCGAGGTACAGCCACATTGCAAGTTACATCATTCAACAAAAAGAACACACTGTCAGTGACACATACTTAATTCATATAACCTGTCATTACTATTGTTGTGAGTCAATCTTTTGAAAACCCAACATATGAAATATTATCAGGCAGTGTATATTGTTCTGTGATATAGCATCAAATCGCCATTCTGTGTACATAAAGAGTTGGTTGCTAGCCGAGTATTTTTGAATAGCTGCAGCAGAGGTACAAACATGTATTAGACATGACTGCCATCTAGTGCTTTTGTTTGTAAACTGCACACAAATGTGCCCTGGATCTACAAGCGTAATCTGCGAAAATGCAGAAATGTGCCATTTTGCTTTGTATTTCCCACTATCCATTTTACACGTTCGTGTTTATTTATCACTAGTCGAGGAGACGGGGTGTATTCCGGGTGTATTCCATTGTTAATTCTTGTTTCCTAAAGAAAGGTCATAGGTCACTTTTCCAACGCATGAAATGATGTGTACACAGAATATTTAACTTTGCTTCCGTTGAAATGCTATTTATCTTTAATTAAGAAGGCAGCCCAAAGATCAAGAAATTATTGCTTATATTAAAAAATATGTGCATTTTATTAGGCGGCAGAACAGCTGTGCCAATACGAACAAGCATTGGCAAATCCAATAGTTTAGGTGTTTGCAATTTTGTATTGCATTTTACATGTGTGGGTGAGAATGGAGGAATACTTGAGCCCTATATACCTACTAATTTCAAATATGCTCACATGTTGGAGTTTACAGAAACAACTTCACTGTGGTGACGGTGCACAGACATCTTTTTGCTATGCGTATCAATAATATTAGATGCCTGCAAACGCTAACTGGCAGATACAGCATGTTGATTTTAGGGATGAGGTTGGGTGGGCGGGAGTGAGTTGGGGAGGGTGGGTGTGAGGTAGGCCAGGTGACCTAAGGTGTAGGTGAGGGTGTACCACCTGCACCCACACCTGTGAGATAGTCTTGTGTTAGGGAGAATCATATGCAGTACCCTTTGGGAACACTACACACAATTAAGACTACAAGTGTCAGTACAATTTCACCTTTGCTACAAGCCTGTACTACACAGTAATGTGGTAGCAGTGGCAGAGCAGCCAGGCATATCTCAAGAGTAACGTGAGCAGTAGAACAGGTTACACAAAGGACCAGCAAATACAGTGGGCCTCATTACAAGGTTGCCCGGTAAGGCAAAAACGATGCCGGTATAATACCGGCATCGTTTACTGTCCCGTTGCATTCCGACCCGCAAAGCCGGTGTTAGCGGCACCCTAAATAACAGTGCCGCAAATAGCGGCATAGGCGCGTACACGCGCCCCTTCAAGGAGCAAATACTGGCATGCCGGTAATAGGGGGAAATCCCAACCTACGCAGACATGCAAATATCGGCATTGCGAAGCCGGTAATCACGGGCTGCATGATGCCGGCCATACAGGCATCGCGGACCACCCGCAAACAGCAATCAGGATACAAGGCAGCTGCCACAGCTGCACACAATCCCCACAGGTGGAGTCAATGGAGGCTGGCCCAGTATAAACTGAGCACACCCACACACCACACCCCTCCCCCCCACAGGTGGAGGCAATGCAGACTGGCCCAGTACAAAAGGAGCACACCTACACACCACACCCCTTCCTACACCAAAATGCTACCACTAGCTGTTGCAATTATGGTTACTGGAGGACATGCCTATACTGCTACAACTACAGCAACAACAGAAACAACAACAACAACTACAGCAGCAACAACAGGCAGCACAGAGGAGACGCAGGAGGAGAAGGAGGGTGAGACAGGCGCAGCAATTACCACCAGCGCAGCCACCATTGCCTCGTAGGCAGCCACCAATCCCTCGCACCAGACCCAGCCCATTTAACCTAACCCCTGAGCAGATCCACACCTTGTACCGGTTGGACCGTGACACCATCACCACCATAGTGGACATGATACAGAACGACATTGCCAGCCACATAGAAATACGCACTGCCATCCCCCCACTACTAAAGGTGGTGTCTGTGCTACACTTCCTGGCCACAGGCACCTACCAACGCACAGTGGGCCAGCTGCATGGCATTTCACAACCACTATTTTCACGCATGCTGAACCAAGTGCTGGATGCCCTCCTGAAGCACACAAGCACCCACATATCCCTACCACGGACTGCCCAGGAGATAGCCGAAACCAAAGTAGGCTTCCATGCACTGGCAGGCATGCCCAATTGTGTTGGTGCCATAGATTGCACCCATGTGGAATTGGTAGTCCCCCATGCCATAGAGGCGGTGTACCGCAATCGTAAGCAATACCACTCCATCAATGTGCAAATGTTATGTGACTCCAGCAAGATCATCACCCATTGCTGCGCCCGATTTCCTGGATCCACACATGATGCCATGGTACTGCGCAACTCCACGCTACCCCGTCACATGGAGCGACATGCTGGACCATGTGCCTGGCTGCTTGGTGAGTTGCACAACTGTCCCATGGCTGTGCTGTGGGGTAATGATGTGTGCGGATGCAGAAGTGGGGGGGCTACTACACCTGGGTGGGAAGGGGGGGAATAGTGCACCAGGGTGGGAAAGGGGGGGGGTAGTTCACCAGGGTGGGAAAGGGGGGGAATAGTGCACCTGGATGGCAATAGCCAGTGAGTGGAGAATGCATGCAGAGCTAAACACTCCTCACCTGAACCAGCCAAACGGAACATGACACATCACTGGGCCACATATCACAAATAATGCATATGGATGACAACAAGTAAGAGGCACAACCAGGCCACCATGGTGATGGCAAGCAATGCATGACTGAACAGGATGGCAACTGTGGCAATGTGGCTAGTGTGACCATGCATAGTGAAGAATATACAGCATGAATTGGAGGCTAAACATTGTCGCACTAACACAGCACATCTGCCTCAGCATGCATGATTACACCCTGCATCATCTATTTAACCCCATCCAGTGTACCACACCTCATTACAGTATACATTGCATCTAGGTGACTATTTTGTATACGTACAAGGACATGTGCATGCCCACACCAAATAGCTGCTGCCATGACTGTGCTCCCTGAAGGTGGCAGTTCAGAGTGACATACACCTATTTGTATCTGCTTGCAGGTGATGGAGGTTATCCCTTGAGGCCGTGGCTACTTACCCCTGTGCGGAACCCGCAGAACAGCCATGAAGAGGAGTACAATCGTGTGCACACTTGTACCCGTGTTGTGATTGAGCAGAACTTTGGCCTGTTGAAGGCGCGGTTCCGCTGCCTAAGCAGGTCTGGTGGGGCACTCCTATATAGACCTGAAAAGGAGGCAAAGATCACCATGGCCTGTGTCATGCTGCATAACATGTGCGTCCAGAGGTATGTACCACTGCCACCTGACATTTCACATGCATAGGCCAGGTGAGGATGAAGGGGATGGAGACGGAAGCGAAGGAGCCCCCCTGCCAGTATGTGATGCACGGGATGGCCATGCTGTACGCCAAGCACTAATCGACAAATACTTTTGAAATGCAGGGACCATGAAAGTAATGTGCCAGTGACACACTGGCTACATGTGGACATGCACACTTGTTTTGTAAGAAGTTCGCCACTGTACACCATCACACATTAAATGTACATGCACAAAATGAAGTATGTCCAGCCATTGATTTTCTTGCAAACAACGGGTGCATTTTTCAGACACGTGATAATGTAAACATATTCCCCTCACAACCCCCAGTGAACTCCCTCACCCACCCTACAAACCCCAAAAATACCCCAGTGAACTCCCTCACCCACCCTACAAACCCCAAAAAGGCCCCAGTGAACTCCCTCACCCACCCTACAAACCCCAAATGTACCCAAATGTACACCAAACACTGTTCCCTTGACCAACGTCCATTTGTCCAATGGCATTGTCTGCCCACTCTACTTCTTTGCTATTTTGGGATCCGGGGGTGCCATGTCCAAGCGCCGTCCACTCCTCCGCGTCATCCGCACGGGGCTTGATTGGGCTGAGGTCGAAGGGGTTGTGGCAGTGAAGGTGTCAGTGGCCGGTCCCATGCCTGCCCCAAGGTGTGGGCGCTGTATTTGATGCAGGTTTGACATCAGGGCTTGCGTAAGTGCCCCCAGACACTCCGTCATGGCAGTTGTGGATGCCTCAACAGCAGCAGTGTTAGCAGGGATGGCTGTAGCAATGGCCCTCATGGAGTCATTACCATCGGTAAATTTGTTGCCACATTAGTTCAAGCATCGACTCCTGTCGTGCCTCAACCCTTGACAGGCAAGCCTCGAAGGAGTCGTTGGCAGCAGGAATGCTGGTGGCCAGGTGGTGGTAGGCAGGGTGGTGGTAGGCAGGGTGGTGATAGGCAGGGTGGTGGTAGGCAGGGTGGTGGTAGCCAGGGTGGTGGATGGCACTTGTGTGGGGCCCACATCCAGGGCACAGTTCTCCTCAAAGAGGAATATGTCAGACTCTCCAAGGTCTGAGTCGTGGAGGCATGGATGGTGGTGGACATGACTGTGTCAACCTCGTTCTCCACATCAGCATCCGCAATGTCCGCGGTGGTTGGCAGAGCGGGAATGGAAACGCCTCCCACTGTTGTGGGTGGCTGCTGCTGGACTCTGGCTGCAGGTGTTTACTGCTAGGTTTCTGCCTCGTGTGGCACACTGCCTGTTGGTCTGGGCAGTTTGTGGGGCTGCGGGGTGGCAGTGGCCCTGGTCCCTTGCCATGAAGTAGATGCACTTGCACCCCTGTCCTGCCTGCCATTTTCCTCATCAGTGCCTGGGGGATAGAAGAGATGCAGGTCATCAGTGATGGTGTCACATGGCAGCGATAATCTATTGCGCTGTGATATGTTCATACATTCATGCATCCAATTCTTACAGGGGTGTGGCATTTGGTGTTCTGAAGGGGCATGTAGGCAATCAATGCATGGCAGGTGGCATGGCATTGGTATGGTGTCTGTGTGGTGAGTTACATGGGCACGGTCGAGTCATGTTGCACATGTGTTGGGATTGGGATTGGCACTCAGCATGCATTTGTGTGTGGCAGGGTGTGGCACACATTCTTGACTGGATATGTTGATGTGGGCCTGGGACATGCATTGCCTTGGCTAGTCTCACTTCCACGTCATGGTTTACCCTACAGGGATGTGATGGATCACTCACCTTCTTCTTGGGATGATGCGACGCCCACCTCCTGCTCTGCGATTCCCTCTATGGACTCAGGATCTATAAAGGTACTGGCTGTCTCCTCCCATGGAGTCAACTTCACTGGTGAGTGTGGCCCCCCGCCTGTCGCCATGGCGGCCCTCCTGTTGTCTGCCAGGATCTTCCTCACCCTGAGGCGGAGGTCGTCCCACCGCTTGCGACAGTCGCGCACACTCCTTGGGGTGGTTCCCACTGCCGACACCCACTGTGCGACCTCCTGCCAGACTTCCTCTTCTTTTTGGTCTGGGCCACATGCTTCATGTCGGTACTCCTGATGGTGTCCGCATGCTGGGCCAGGGTGTCAGCGAGCATACTAAGCTCAGCGTCTGAAAAATGCTGTTTGTGCTTCCTGGGGGTCATCTTCCTGGTTGCCTTGGACATCCTGGTTATTTACTGCCACAGCACAACACAAATGGACTGGTGGTTGGGGAGGATGGCAATGGATTGTGTTTTTAAAGATGGCCGCCGGCCCATTTCCCGTTCCTGCGCGATGACGTAATTTCCGGGTCCGTTTTTTGCGAACACGGTATTACCATGGTGGTATTACCGTGCCGGTATTTAGGGGTTGGTATGAGGCGGTACCGCTATGGGCGGGTCCCGCAATGCCGGTATAGGGGAGTTGGAGGCCCTTTAGCGGCATGGCGGTATTGCCATTACCGGCATGGGGGAACGTGCGTGTTTGCGCACTCGTAATCACCCACTATTAGTGGGTTCATACGAGCACGGACCCGCTCATTCCAGCATGCCAGTAATGAACCCGCTTTTACCGGGCTACTCGTAATGAGGCCCAGTGATTCAAACAAACACTTACTCAAGGTTTCTTGGTAAAAGAATATACATTTATTTACACAGTCATTTGGAAGACATTCCACTAGTTAGAACAGCTCAATATCACAATCTAATATACTACAATACACAACCAATCAGTTTCTGGACAAGTTCAGCTCCCCTGAAGTGGGAGCAAAATGGCACTTCAGTTACTTTAAAAAGCGGTAAAAAGACAAGGTTATAAGAATCAACTGCACAAATACTTTCATAGGCAGGGCAAAGGGTTTCACTTCACTACAAACAGAAATTCAATTCAATAGGCCCGGAACAAAGTCAATGGTTCAGAGTCTTTGTATAGGAAAACACAGTTCTGGTAGTAAATGGTTACGTCTTTGCCAGGGAACTTAGAAGAATTTGGTCAGAAGAAAAGTTAGATGTTGGTTTAAGCAAGGACAAGCCTTCGAAGTCGTGAAAGTTTCACAAACTTTTACCGTGGCCAAACGGAGTTCTGCACCGCACTTGCACAGTACCTTGTAAGTGAAGAAAAGCTGTAGCTGAGGCAGTTGTTCCTGGCAGGTCCTGCAGATCTCGCTGTTCCTGAGCTTCAGTCGTGCGGACAAGAAGGAGGACATCGGCAAGTTCCTGCACTGCCCAGGGAAGAGGCCACAAGCTTGGCAAAACGTCAGTTTAAGGTGTGAATGTCTTAAAGTCCACGAGCTGGTTTCCTTCCCCCTGGCTATCCAGTTTTCAACAGCACTCTGAAGAAAATTCGACCAGGTTGGGGACGGTGACCAGGTGGCTTACGAGTTGGTTGTTCCCACCAAACTCAAGGGAAGAAGTTAACCTTGAAGGGCTTCTCTGTCGTTGGAGGTTCAGGCAATTCGGACCTGCAGCAGGGCTTCACCGGTGGACCAGGAGTTTCAGCAGTCGTCTTCTTTCAGCTTGTCTTCAGTTCTTTCGTTTGCGGTCCACTCTGCTTTGCAAGTCCCAGAGACCTGCTTTTAAACAGTTTTCCCCCATTCATTCCAGCCTGGCTGTCACTCACACAGCAGGGTGGCTGTCCTTGCCGGACAGTCAGCCGGCTAATCACACCAGAGTGCATTTGGGTTTCCTAGGAGACTAATCACAGGGAGTTTCGGGCACCTCCCTCACATCCTGTCCACCCAGACACTCAGGCGCCAGAGGAGGGCTTCAGCACTGAAGCCCGCCAAAGGCCAACGAACAAAGAGACCAAACCTGGTTTGGCGCACAGAGACAAAGACAAGAAGGACATTTCCAAAAAGAAATGGTGAAAAAAGTTGACCAAAGTCTGTTTTTACAGATAAGTCTTGGGCGCCATATTGGAAAACATGACTGACCCGATTTTTAGCTACCGGTGTTCGCGGTCGAGAAAAATCATGGTAGTTTGTTTAAAACCACTGCCACCAGCCATTTCAAGTGGGAAAGGGTAACATGTGACTGTTGCATGAGTGTTTAGACTCAGGGGAAGCTTTGCAACCCCTCCAGCACTCTATAGGAAGATAGTGTGGGATGGGTCTGTACATTTAAAAAGACTAGTAAAGTCAATTTAACTTTACATGCTCTCGGAGACAGTCAGTCCCAGAGAAGGTATTTAAACCTTGGGGAGTCTGAGGGACACCCCTGTGTCACTGCACTGAGGGTGCTCTGTGACAAACAGGAAAAAGATGATGCTTATGGAGTTGTTTCAAAACTCTGTATCCAAAGAACACAAAAGTAAAACGCACATCAAAATACATCGGATAGTGGGAAAAGGCTCACACTCTTCCCAGGTAAAAAATCAAATCCTAGAAATCCAGCAAGGTTGATCGAGGTCTCAAAAGGTAAGGGAAATAAGCACATTCTTGAGAATTCTCCATAACATCTTGGTGTAGGTGCTACGGTAGATTTTGGGCAGAGGCAGGGTTGGTGTGGGCAAGAGGGGTGTATGGTGGGTGAGACAGGAGTGGGGTAGTAGGTGGGCATGCAACATGAGATATTAGGATGGGAGGGGGTTGGCAGGCATGGGGCAGAGTGGGTGGCAGTAGGCAGACAAAGGATAGGTGTGTTAGGGTGCAGGTAGGCAGATTTTGGGGTTACTGGGAGTAGGCAGGTCTGTGTAATGGCTTGTTATGCATGTGCGGGTTAAGGTGGGGTACATGTGGGATGTGGTGGAAATAGGCTGTTTTGGGTTCATTGGAGGTAGACAGGCCTGGTATATGGTAGTCTGCGGGTAGGCATGTTTGGGTTAGGGTAGGGGCACATACAGGGGTATAGGGGGAAATAGGCTGGCTAGTGATCAGTAGGGGTACACAGGCATGGTATATGGCAGGGCGCGGGTATGCTGGTGTATGGTGGGGCTAGGCATGGGTAAGAAAAGCAGGTATGGATAGAGCAGCAGTGGGATGGGGGTAGGCATGCATGGGGCAACTTGGGGTAGGGTGGTAGTAGGCATACACAGGATAGGTGTGTTAGGGTGCAGGTTGCAGGTGTGCGGTTAGTGGGAGAAGGCAGGTCTGTGGAATGGTTTGTTATGCATGTGCGGGTTAGGGTGGGGTACATGTGGGATGTGGTGGAAATAGGCTGTTTTGGGTTCATTGGAGGTAGATAGGCCCGGTACATGGTAGTCTGCGGGTAGGCATGTTTGGGTTAGGGTGGGGGCACATATGGGGTTAGGGGGGAAAATAGGCTGGCTAGTGATCAGTAGGGGTACACAGGCATGGGATATGGCAGTGTGCGTGTATGCTGGTGGTGGGGCTAGGCATGAGTAAGAAAAGCAGGTATAGATAAAGCAGCAGTGGGTTGGGGGTAGGCATGCATGGGGCAACTTGGGGTAGGGTGGTAGTAGGCATACACAGGATAGGTGTGTTAGGGTGCAGGTTGCAGGCGTGGGGTTACTGGGAGTAGGCAGGTCTGTGGAATGTTTGTTATGCATGTGCGGGTTAGGTTGGGGTACATGTGGGATGTGGTGGAAATAGGCTGTTTTGGGGTTCATTGGGGTAGACAGGGCTGGTATATGGTAGTCTGCGGGTATGGTGGGGCTAGGCATGGGTAAGAAAAGTAGGTATGGATCGAGCAGCAGTGGGGTGGGGATAGACAAGCATGGGGTAAAGTAGGTGTAGGTTAGTGTGGAGTAGGGTGCAGTAGAATGGATGTGGATATGAGTAAGGTGGGGTAGGGTGGGTGTAGGCAGGCTTGGGGGAATGTCGGGTAGGCAGGCATGGGGGTAGGATGAGGAAATTTTGGGGGAGGTGTGGGCATCAGCTCATTCAAACGAGACAGGATGTAAACTACAAGAAGCTAGAGGAAAGCCCAAAGGGAGGCGCTGAACAGGAACAGAGCCCGGGATGGGAGAACGATGATGAGGGAACTAGGAGGTAAGGGGGCGATTGAGCACAGTGACAGGAGAAATGCACAGTTATATAAGGGGGCATTTACACATCGGGATCAAGTCACACATTGAAGGGGGCATAAGCAGGGGGGATGGCTATGGACTGTATGGAGGGAGCATACAAAGGGAGGATAAAGTCATGAACATACAGGGAGCATACATTAAGGGAGCCATTGTTTACAGAGGGGTTAGTAAAAGCTCCACAGGCGGGAAGTATACAGAATGAGGCAAGCATAGTGGCGGGGTGCAGGGTAAGCAGACCACAGAAGTGCAAAAGGCCTATTGGAGTACTACTGTAGGGGGAGGGGAATATAGCAAGGTGGTTCAGAAGAAAGCAAACACACATAGGTACCAATGAGGGCTTGTGCCAGGGGGCCAGGGGGGAGAAGGTGTGGGTAGGGAGGACAGAGAATTTACAGCATACACCGTAGAACGCAGTAGATTGCAAGATGGGGCATACTGAAATGTGATCACGCTGTAAATACATGAACGATGAAAAATACAACATGGGGATACAGATATGATCCCACAAGGGGAGACAAGGATCAAGCATACATGAAGGAATCATTGTGAAGGTCCAGACACGTGAACATTGAAGCATATACAAGGAGGTCACACAGGTGACACGAGGAAAGGGGAGAGAGAGAGAGGTAGGGTCCAAGCAAGGATACAAAAAGGACAGATGCAATTGACGAAAACCATATTTGTGACCTTGAGAGACACCTACAATTACTAAACATTTTATTTCCCCTGCTATTTCTGTGACAGAATATGCCAACACAAGTGTTTATGTGTGTGTGTACACACATGTATGTATAACAGGGTGTGAGTTAACAGGGTATTTCACTCAGAAATGTTATTGGCCCAATCGATCCGGCATGTGGTTTTGAGCATACATCAATCGATCTTTAAAAATAATTCCAATGCATCTTACCTTCGTCTTTTTCACTTTTACACATGTGAAAATGGCTGGTTGAGTACCGCCATCTTGTGACAATCTTATCAGTTGTGCTTTACAAGTTCCCAATTAATGAATTTGTTCAAAAATGAAAATTGATAGTGTGGGCCACTTTTTTGGTCAAAGTGGGCCACTTTTTTTCCAATGTGGCCCACCTACATGAGTTACTTCACAATATAACTAGTAGTTTTTACCTTTGTCGCTGAATAAATATTCTTTAGATTTCACAATTTGTATTTCATTTTATCCAAAAAATCCCCCTCAGGTACTATTCAAACAGTCTGTTATGAAAGGAATGAATTGACATTTGAATATGTGGGCCACTTTTTAGTTTTGACCGCCACAATTGTATGCCCCAGTCCGACCCTGGGTGCAGAAGATGTACACCACACATTACTGTTTGCAAGTGTTCACAAATGAGGACTACTGCCCTGGGCGTGTATGTATTGTCTGATATGGACGCACAGAATGGAGGTGATAGCATTACTGTAAAAGGAGTTTTTACAAACAAGTCCAGTCTTTCTTCAATGTAAAGTCAAGCAGCAACATCACAATTGTATTGCACCTGTACATGTCCAAGCTATATCATCACTTCTCAAAAAACAAAATTCGAATAGACACAATGAAAACAGGCTTTTCCACCTTCACCCTAATAGGACGACTTCTGAAATCCTATCCATTGGTTAAATAATTTCACCATTGTGACTCCGCAACCCATTGCAACATTATTCAATGTACCTAGATCCCAACACCTGATAAGTATGTATTGCTGTTAGCTTACTAGCTATTCGCTACCCACCTTCAGAGTGGACTAAAAATGCACAAACTCATTTCAGAAATCATATTGGACACATAGAGATTGTCACAGCGTAAAATACAGGTGCATGGATATAGATGGATGGAAAGAGGTGGATTAATATATGGCACGGGGTAGCCAGGAAGGGGGGCAAAGGGGCGATTGCACACCAGGCTGGGTGGACTGTTGCTCCCACGGCCACAAGTGCAAAGAGTAAAACAAATAAAAAAAGATGAAATCACTAAAAGTCCAGCATGCCTAGAGTGAGCTGAGTTTTGAAAGGCTTACTGGCTTCTGTTTTGTTCTAGTCCATCAATCATCTTGATTTCTGCATTGTTGCAGGCGTGCCCGTGCGTCCTCCACAGTATGATAGAAATGTGCAAAGGTCACAGGCGCATGTTCATAGTACACATCGGCAAAGTATGCATGTAAATGACATTCTTTTGCCCGTTATTTTATTGCTGGCTAAAACTGTGGCCCATAAACCTTTCGTCTATTGCAATCTCCAGACACTTAAAACGATTCCTACTGGCCAACGAAGTTCCACTCTATATCGTAACAGACTTTTTCCTTGCTTTCATTCTATATGACTGCTGCTCCACTTTTCTGATGAGATTCTTGAACTCTTGTGAGTTCATTACAAAAAAGTTTGGTAACACCCCCAGTAATAAATATTACTAAAAGAATTGTCGTAGATTGTGGTACTCACTTTTGTGCACAGTTCAATAACACGACAGAAGAATGTAACAGTCTGATATTACATATTATTTTAATAGTACCATTACTGGTCATAGTTCATGGAAAGTCACTTTGTACCACACTGTATATTCCATGAATCAGGCCCCAAGTGTTTTGAAGGAAAGCTCCTCCACTTCATGCACAATACACATACATATTATTGGTTAGACGCACTCCCTCTCCATCACCATATCCATGCTAGACACCCCATGCAGTTAACCTCTGCTTCCATTAATTGAAATATGCATTAAACCTTACAAGAAAGTACAATATATCTGCAAAATGAATGTCAAGTCCACTCACTGTCTTTCACTGTGTTGTCCATGAGCAGTCCCCATAGCTACACTCACAATAAAGTGCCCGACCACAACTTCTCCCGTCTTACATAACATGATTGGCAAATAAATGTGATCTTACATGTACATGTGACCCAGGGCAATTGAAGGGGGATATTTACAAGCACTTACTCAATGGGCAATGTGGGCAAATGAAAGGGTTTGCGTGCCAGGTAAGGGAGGGGAACTCAGGGGATGGTGAAAAATGGTAACATAGGTATTTATTGTAAGTAATCATAGGATGAAGGGGCATCAAGGATATGTAGCAATGGAAGATCATCATATGGTTTGGTGTATGTAAAATAGAATAAATGATACAGAAGTTACATCATACAAGTTGGGTCATTAGATTGAGTGGCAGCTGCAAAATACTTGCAAGCCAATGCAACTCCGGGTGGAACTGGCTCTACTTCGTACTTGCTCTAACAAGGTGATGCATAATTGCATTCTGAACATATGATTGAATTACAACTACTGTTAATCACTCTTCTTAATGGTATGTGACAGGGAGGTAATGTTCATCAAAGTGTAAAATTAAATGAATCTTTGTTGCATGCTAGAATCCATTCATCGTCAGCCTATTTGATCAGCTTTGTGCATGGACAGACCTTAATCCAGTGTGCAAGCCCCCCCCAAAAAAGCATTGACTCATTAACATATCAATTGAATTTTGTTTCACCTGAAATTAGCATATGAAGTTGCACTCTGAAAAAAGTAGGTGGACTACTGGAAAAAGTGGGGTGTATCTGTACACACTCATGTCCCTTTGACTTCAGCCCAGTCATAATGCTTCTTTACTATCAATCACACAATTAAAAGTTATTGTTCTGTTAATCCATGTCCTGTGTGCAAGATATATTCTAACATTTGTAATAGTACATCTTGCATCTGTTGTATTTAAAATATTCAAGTATGTGTTAGGTCAAGACATTTTTCATATTGAGAATAAAAAAGGACATGTATCTAGAAATGTAATAAAAAAAGACTTGTCACTGATTTTGAAATAAAGGCACATACTTAAAATAATCACATTGACATGTATTGTTGTACTATAAATCAATGATATTGAGGGAAACAAATATAAACAAAGCCAAGACAAATAGAACTATTAATGCATATTTAGTCAAATTACATCACAAAAAATAATTAAATTACAATAAATTATTCAACCATTACATTGCAAGTTATATACTACTATATTTTTTGTACAATCAAAATAGTTTCCAAACATTGGGCAAAAGCTTGAAACTTACTTGGTAAAAAATTGTGAAGACATTGTCACATCATTTGAATCTTGAAATCAACCTTTCAACAAGTTCAGGTTTTGGAGGGCAAACATCTTTTGCAATATTCTGTGGCATAGACTTGGCCCTGGCAACAAAGGCTGGAGCCATTCTATGCATATTCATGACCAGCATAGTCAATGTCAGATATTTAACAAATTCAAAATCCATCTGCTAGAATATTGGTTTTGCCACCCACTGTTTGCTTCTTTTTGTAAACTCCACATTTCAACCCAGCATCCCAAACATTCTTGCAGTTTTTGCTTGTTCCCTACCAATGTCCACTTTGTGTATATCAGAGGTCGCCAAACAGTCGATTGCGGGCGACTAGTAGCTCGCCTGAGCCTTTTAAGTCGCCCGCACTGAAGATACCGAAAAATAAACATTTCTCCTAAGTTAAATGATTTAATGGTGCTTTTTGCACCCATGTTCCGTGTTCAGGATCCGAACCCTAGTCAGCCCAATTGCAGGCAGAGAGCTTGGGTACTGTGCCACTTGGAACTGCTTGTAAATCCACTGACAAATGTCAGTATCACGTTATGCTTCTGCAGGCCGCCTGTAGTACCACAGTTGGCCTTGTGCGCCACCACGACAGTCTTTCTTAAGCAAGCTGCTCTTGTTTGCCAGAGATGTTGGAGGTGCTGGGGCAGGATCAGGATCATTGTGACCATGCAATGAAAATATCACAGTAGCACTGCCGCTTGCCTGGAAATGTTCAAAATAATATTTAAAAAATTGTGCAATTTCTTTCAGGTGTTTTCTTTCAAAATTCCACACCGTACATTTCCACTTTAAATCACTTCCATGACACAAGTACACCCACTTTTAGTACATTAAGCAATCCATAGACACGCTGTACAGTAGAAGCCTACCAGGGTAATTCAGCAGGTTGAAAGACTGATGCTGAGATGTTATATATTCAAAACTAGAGGTTGTTAATCGTATGACTTTTTGTAATGCATTATAAAAAAGTGCTATGCAATGTTTTTGTCCAGGGTATGGGTTGGGCTGGTTGCTTGCTTATATTCAGGGCTGAGGTGGGTATATTTCTGCCCCTGTGAAAATCAAAAGTTGGCACCCATGAACCCACAGTTTAATTTCCTAAAAACTGCTGTCAGCATAACAGAAGCATTTATTTGTGATTAACCAGTTTGACACGCATATAACATCTTTATAAATATAACTTGTGCTAAAACACAGAGGGGCACACAAATAATGATGATGATGTGTTATTTATATAGCGCCTTAATCCAAAGCGCTTTACAGAGCACATATTTACATGCAATATCACCCAACTGAAATTGGCACTCATGTATCGACCTCAGAAGGATGAAAGGCTGAGTTGGCCTTGCTGGGGTTTTAACCTGCAACCTGCAGATCACGCTCAGATCGCAGCAGCGAGCTCTCAACCCGCTGAGCTATCTTACTGGCAAATAACAGAGTATGTGTGGTGTCTGACAAAAAAAAAACATTTCAAAGAAAACTTGTGAACGCAAGCAACATTTTTCAATTTGGAAATTACTTATTTTTTTTATGTAAGTGTGAAATGCACATTTGGAAAACAATAGTGTGCCTAGCATGTAGAAAGCCTGCATAAAACGCAAAGGAAGGGGCACAAAAATTACAGGATATTTGTGAGGTAGTCCAACAAATATCTGTCTTTTTGAGACAGCTACTAATAAATAAATAATGCAACAAAGAGGTTTTTGAAGTTCTTAATATATTCGTGAAGGCATATGTTATTCCATCTGTTTATAGAGGGGAAATAATCGAGCCAAAAAAATATTGGTAAAAATTCCAAGGTTTATAAATATCCCCACCCCGATATCGCCCGCTAGTAGCTCTCCACTGTTGGCCTCCACTACAAGTAGCTCTAGCTAACGTAAAGGTTGGAGACCCCTGGTGTATATGTATAGCCAGTCTTGTTCTGGCAACAATACCGTCTATCCGGAAATGCAACCTTTTAAGCCTTTACTTTAGGCACATATTATGCAACAACTCCAAATCTCTAGTGTGGCAGAATACAGTGAGTCCATTCATGTCTCTTGAAAGAGTTTTGTCGTACACAATCTTCTCGAGTGCTCTGTGAGGAGGGGAGGCTGTTACCAGCCACTTTATTTACGCTTCTGCTCCTTTCTCAAAGGTCAATGTACACATTTGTATTTACGCTTCTGCTCCTTTCTCAAAGGTCAATGTACACATTTGTGAAAATGTTTGTTTTCTTCCCAAGAGTGTATGTTTGAACAGTGGTGCAGCATTGAATGCCATTTTTCAAGCAGAATATCTACAGATCCATCACAAGTGTTTGTGCTCTACCAAAGAAGGTTTCTGATAGACTTTGACCAATTTAAAATGTTTTCTGTACCCTTTTTTACCATAAGCTGTAATCTTTTTAGAAACTGATTTTGCGACGTGCCATATATCAAATTGATGCTATGGGAACTGCTCTCACATTGCTATTCCAATGTGCCTGTTAGTGGCTATCAGGTAGGTCTATTGCATTCCTCTGTATTGCAGAAGTTCAATAGATTTAATGAAACCATACTTCTCGATGGCAACAAAAGATGTGCATTCAGACACTGGCATGAAGATTGAACTCACTATTTTTTTGCTTTTAATGTATTGGAAGTGGTAAGTGCAATATTTAGCAGAAAAAACAGGACTGTCACACTGTCCATCACCAGCAAGCCTGAGCCTTTTGCCATCAAGAGTCTTGTCCATTGATATCTGTTTGGGAATCCAGCCTAGCTAATAGACGAAACAAGAAATGCTTCTGAAATTTGTATTTGTCATGATGCCTACCTCCAAGGAGCCAGGTCCGACACAGTAACCCCAGAGGCAGGCATCATTTCCCCCAGGGGAGTGCCAGCGGGCCCAAGCTGGGGCCCTTTGGACTCAGTCCTGGCGCCAGGCTCATGTTGGACCTCTGTCCTGGCGCCTTAGGCGCCAGGCTCATAAAGCTAGACATGTGTTCAAGTGTTTTAATGTGCACTTACCTGATGCAGACCATGTTGCCACATCCAGGCCCTCTTGAGACCTGAATAGGAACTACTTTACCTGTGGGACTACTTTCCACCCGGGTGTGGTCGGGGAAGGATACATACCTGATCGGAGGAAGGATACACACTTGGAACTCCTTCCAAAGCTATTTAAACCACACCCGATCAGCAACTCACGCTTCGCGTTGTTCTGCTCCTCGCAGCTGGACGCTCACCGTGTCAGCTCCTGCATCTGGACTTCAGCCACGCCTGTCAGCATCCTGGGTCACCTGCAAATGGAGACAAGAGACCTACCAGCTAATCTGCCCCACGGAGACATCACAGACGATCCTGAAAGGGAAGACATCATTTTTAAAAGCATTTCGTTACGATCGCTGCAGCGCTGCATTTCACTCACCTTTCCTGGGTTCCTCCATCTTCAGCAGCGATCATCCGGATACACAGCCACTTCCCAGAGCCTACAGAAAAAGATAAGAATAAGAGGTGAGAGAAGGAAGGGAATAGGAAAAGCTCAGTTTCCTTCTAAGACTTACCTGTTGGGTCATTCCCATTTCATTTCGGGTCTTGCTGCTTCCAAGCAGGACCCCGGCCCCTATGGGGAAAAAAGACAAAGACATTAGATGAGCGAATGCAAAAACTTTACCTGAGCGCTCATCTAGGACTTACCAGATCTTTACTGGAACTGCACGTTTCACTTCGGGTCGGCGCCATATCTCCGGCATCCCGAACCCCGGCCCCTATGGGGAAAAGACATCAACATCAGCGCTTTGTTGCAAGAAGTCTCCAAAGGAATCTTCATTCATCACCTGAAAAAAGACAATGAACATTATTATTTAAAGCTTGAACTTTTGAACTTGCAACAGAACTTTTACAGCGCCTTACCAGTATAATCAAGCTTACCTGAACTCCCATCCAACCTCAATCCAGTGAAGTAACTGGGTTCAACACGCCCCTGCGTCAGAAGCAGGATGGAGAGCTCGTCCTTTCAGACCCTAAGGTGAGACTTCACGGGGAATCGCGGAAGGATATCATGGAGGGTTGGAAGAGAGTGGGAGGCTTGAGCATAACTCAGTCAGTTGGTAATACTCCCTTTTCACGCACAGGGGAATATTCCTGCGAGCCGGAGAAGCCAGAGTAGAGGGCCCTTCCTGTCCATCTTCAGAGTCCTGCGCTTCACCATTGAAGAAGCATCAGCACTTGAAGCCAGACCTGCGCCTCCGTGGGAATCAGGTGAGCGTTACAGTATTATTGGGTTTTATTGGGTTTTAGCAAGGAAATCAAATGTTACTAAACCTTGATGCGCTAAACAACAAAGCTGAATTTTAAAGGTAGGCGCTTTTCCATGCATTGTTTGAGCAGACCATGAACATGTTTCATGATTGTGGACAAACCTGGCCTTGACCTTCAGATTGGTGCCTTTGACTGCACGACTAAACTTCAACAATGGCTCCCCACAAATTCTCCTACATAATTTTAATCATTTTTAATAATCTCTATCAGGCAGCCCATCGAATACACTGTATTTTGGCTCCCTTAATAGCCAATCGTCCTGCAGTACAGTGGTTTGGATTCGATGGTGGTGGACAATTCCTCCACACTAGGAAGAGGGAAGTCCAGATCAAGAGCAGAATCGTATATCAATTGCAAAGATGCTTCAGTTATTTCAGTGTGTGATATTTCTGAATTCTCCACATGTATTGAGGATATAGGGAATATTGTCTCTTTCTTTGCTTGACATTTTTATAGGGTGTGGCTGGTGTGAGCGGGTCTGCAAGCAATTCTAAAGCATCTTCTGTGTCGTCTGTCTCTTTTGGGTGATAAAGCAAAAACAAAGAGGTGATGGCTGGAAGGTTTAGAATGAATCTTAACCTCTGGCATTGCTCTGGGCAACCCTTCAGAGAATCGTTCTTTGCCTACCAAGCCATTACAGAAGGGGAAAGACCATATGCAAATCAGGCCGGTTACTTTCCATGGGTCTCTGGTGACATTTCATTCATATTCTGGTCACTGGGCATCTGCATCATGACTCTGAATCTTGAGAGGACCATGCTGACGCTCAAAATATAGTTGCTCCAAAGTGACATTGGTTTGGCAACCGACATCATTAGTTTGTGTTGTCTATATGCTCTTCTTCATTCTAGGCCACTAATTGATGAAATAAAAAACATGCTTAATTTTTAGCACATATACAGAATATATGAATTACAACCGGAATATGTAATATCAATAAAATAACTTGTAAATAACTTAGTTTAAAAAAACCTGATTATTTACCCTTGTGTTCCTAATTTGCCTTAAAACAGTCCTTTTTGATTTGCTGACCACAAGACCAAGTTGCAAAACAACCTTTTTTAAATGTAAAAACCAAGCAATGTGCTCTTCCACTTCAAGAATCATATATAAATATCTGCAAATAGAACCTAATTTCCCTATCAAAACCATTAAAACATATTGAATATTACCTGAAAGGTAAAATGGATAACTGATATTTTACAATATCTTATGTATAACTCTGGTCCATGTGTCTCTTCAATTTCGACCACTTCAGCAGTACATTCCTCGTACATTACAAATCCAACAAAAATGATTCAATTGTTAAATAATTTAATGTTAAAATCTTTGATCTCATAAAGTACATCTTGAGAAAATTGATTTAATGATGGTCAATCTTACAATATCAGTTAAACGTAGAAAAAAGATATGTTTAAACGTCGGATTACAATTTTTACATTATTAACATGTACCATTTTAAAAAGACATATTTGAAATTGTACCTAATAACCTTCCTAGATGTCGCAGGGAGTTGGTGTGAGATCATCCTGCAAAACATAGTGATAAACTGTTGCCGCCTAAAGTATGATGCGTTGTAATTTATTTTTTAACTGATTCAAGTTTTTAATAGGCAGCTAAAGTTTATGAACAAAAACATAGACAATTCAAATAGTGAAATGTTCTGTGTTATTCAGTTACAAAGTAAGTTTTTGTGATGGTTTACTTTCATTCTTGCACGTGTTTGGTTGATAAATACAGTACAATGTTCATCCATCACCAGTTTTCTTTTTGCAGCACTTTTTGCAGAAAAATCTTTGCCGAAAGAAATCATCAAAAACGATGGAGGGGTTGAGGGGAAGGGCATGTAAGGGGTAGCGTGGAGTATAGGGGATAGATGATAGGGGAGAGGGTCATTTGGGGGGACAGCCCAAATAAAAAAAATTACAAGTGTGATGCATTGTTTCAGCAAAACATTTTTGGCAAAAAAAAGCCACGAAAAAAACTGGGGGATGAATGAACATAGAACCGTAAATACAACAAGGTTGTTGATCAAATACTTTTCAGTTTGCTGACAGCATTGTCAATTCTCTCAAAATGATCACTTATTTTAAATTTAAACAAGATATTGTTAATCAACAACTATTAATATAATTCAATACATTCTCAATCTCATACCTCATCCACCAGACCGGTTGCAGTAGAAGAATAGTATGTTTTTGAAGTTCCAGCATCCCCCTATATGAAAGTAATTGTAGTAATAAGGATGTAAAAGCAAAAGCAAAAAACACATTACATGCAAAAGATGGGCAATATTGACATAGAAGCCTACATGCCACTTTGTATCAATAGCTAATATAATACATTAAAATGATCAATATACTTTAAGTTGAACTTGACCATACAAATAAATTGTGTAGTCGCATCTGAAGGTTTAGTATACAAAAATTACTTCAAAGGTCAGTGAGATTGCTGCTGACTCCCATTATTCAATGTATGTATTCATACCGGTGTTCAATAGAAAATGTACATTAGTATTATAATTTAGACCACATCAGAATCTATAAAATAAGTTTACGTGCAAGTCACTTGGGCTCACCATGTGGGTGTTGGATGTGTCTGTGGTTTCCTTCATGGTAACGGTCTCTACTTCCATCAGTGTGGTCTACATAAAGACAGGAATGTTAATTAACACATTTAACAAAATAACCTATTTTTAAAGGACGCTATGTAAGTGTTTGAAAAGGCTCCCATTCCACTGAACTGTTAGTGTATCCCTAAAGTAGAAAGTAATCTAAAGTGAAAAATGTATAAACCACAGTACGTTGTGTCATGAAGGAAACTTCTGTAATGAAATATCGATGGAAATCTTCCCAAAAAACGAAAACCTGTTCATTATGTTAACTTTTCAAAGACTTTTTCAATATATTGAGTGATCATCATACAGACACATTTAGTACATAGTAACATACATAAAGGAATTCAGCATCCACTACCCACCTGGGTCAGCGTGTGCTGAAATTTAGTTGGAACTGCATCGGGAAGTAATTTGCAAAGAAGTCTCGGGCGACCCTTTTTAGTATACTTTGATGGTTCGTACCTATCTTCTGAGAAGTGCATGCTGCAGACGTGGAATCGATTGCTACTTGAAGGCATTGTTTAATTCCCCTTATGATCTGTTAAACAAATATAAATAAATATTACAATTAATAAAGTATCACAGTGAGTAAATCAACCATCACATTGCTTCAATATTTTTTGGGGCATTTTAAAAAATGCCACCTAATGCAAATGTGCATTGAAAACATGAACTACGAAACATTACATTTGGAAAGAATACTCTGTAATGTTATGTGCTAATTCCAGAGATAAAAATACAGAGGACTGATGATAATGGTAAAGTCTTTTGGATAAATTAAAATGGGAATAGGGTGTACATAGAGTATAAAGCAATGGAAAGTGGCCGAGCAGAGAATGTTGACAATACAGAAACCAATGTTAACAGTTGACTAACCCTTACATGGAAGAATAGATGAGCTGATTAAACAAGCAAGGTAAAAAGTGGATGGATGGCAATATCCATTGTAGATTCTAGCAATGTTTTATTGGTAACTTCCACAGTGTTTATAAAGGCTTACAGATGTGCGTGTGTATGTGAATGTCTGACGTTTTCGTTCACACCCACCAGGCCTCTACGACAATTTTTGACCTCCTCAATCCTGCCAGTGCAGCCCATTTTCAAGCGCACAGGTCTGGGGTGGCCATGCAGCCATTGGTCCCCATGCAAAAAAATCCTTTGAGGTGTACACATTATTTGGCACCATGAGCATTCCCATCCACTGAGACCCCTTGTGAGCGTACGGCCCCAGGTGCGAACTGCCATTGATACCGGAAGGGGGGTGGAGGCATATTAGAGAAGTGTAATAGGCCTGGTACTTAGTCAAAGGACACAGATATGTAGATTGCATGGATGGGGTCAACAAAGGGAGTCTAGAGACATTGAGCCTCAATACGAGTCCGGCGGTAACCGAGGTGGTAAAACCGCCTGGTTACTGCCGGACTCGTATTACCATTCCGCCTCCGTGATTCCCGGAATTACCAGGGCATTACAACCCCGGTTTTCCGGGAATCACGGAGGCGGAATGGTGTTATTCCCCCATTCCCATTGAGTCCTATGGGACTCAATGGGAATGGGGATCATGGAAACACCGGCAGCATCTCGTAATGCTGCCGGTGTTTCCTCGTCCGCCTGCAGGCGGGCGGTGTTAAACCTGCCAGGTCAGACCTGGCGGGAACATCACCTCCCGCCTGCAGGAGTTGTGATCGCCCGGCATGGAAACAACGGTGGCAGCGGGTTTGTTTCCATACCGGGCGATTTGTAATGAGGCCCATTGGGTCTGGGGTGGCCATGCAGCCATTGGTCCCCGTATGAAAGAACCCTTTGAGGTGAACATGGTATTCAGCACCTTGAGCGTTCCCATCCACCCAGCCCCGTTGCAAGCGCATGGCCTCACGTGCAAACTGCCATTGATATTGGAGGGTGGATGAGGTGAGCGCAACAGGCCAGTAAACTTGTTAAAGCACACTGATCTTTCATGATCCTCTTAGATGTTTGGGCATGTTGTGGACTTACAAAAAATGTCTGACAACTTTTCATATTAACTCTTTTTTTTATTTAGTTTGTTGAAGTGGATGGCAATGACAAACTACAAATATTATTGGTGCGGTCAAAGGTACTTTCTGCATAAATCCTCGGTATTGTCCATAGTCACTGGGGAATGTCTCACGAATGGCTCGAACCACAGAGGTTAGGTATTACTCATTGAACACGTAATACCAGTCTTCCATGAATCCACCATATAAACGCATGATAGGCCAGAAGCCTGTACTACCTATGTAAGAGATACAGAAATAGTTTACTTGAATTAACACAATAATTGCATGTATTTTGTTTGTACTACCTGCTAAAATGTAAGGCATTGTTATGCTTTAAAAAGTACCTTTTTGTGCAAAGTGCTCACAGTACTTGGGATTTCAAGTAGGGATCAATTAGAAAATGTAAATGCCCATTCCAGCAAAAACAGTTTGGGAGATAGGGAAATATAGATTTTAACTTCCAAGCCAAAGCATTATAAATGTTTGAATGTTATATCTAATGATGAAAACGTTGGTTTGAGACTTGAAAGAGAAATGTATTCAATTTACAGAAAACCACTTTTGTCAGTGATCCACCAAAGTTATTATGATGTAGATAAACAACGTAAAATGTTAGCCATCTCGGTTGTCAAACACACAACACATATAGAGTAAACTTATACATTACTTGGATTACGAGGGTGAACTGCAGCTCGAAGTTCATCTATAAGGACCATCATCATTCGCAACACTGATGTTGTATGGCAGGCTGTCCTGCAGTCATGCAGCTCAGCAACGCATAGCAGTGGTTTATCTTCTTCAGCAATATAGGCCGAGCAGCCAGAGTTTATTCTGCAACAGCAGTTCTCCAACAACAGTTGGCATGAACTCACAACACTAGCAGGTACACCAGGTGTAAACATCTTCCATGCGACTCAGTTCAGGCTCCAGTAATTGATCTTCATGACTTTCATCTGATTCCTCATCGTTTTGGCTTGTTTCTCTTTCAAGCATTTCCTCTTCTGAATGTTCGGGCTCGTACTGGTAGGGATGAATTGTTGCCAAAGTTCCTGAATATTGAAGTACAAAATCAACAGTGAGAAAAATAAAAAAGTTTTTATTCGTTTACAGTAATGAAATCAGGTTTTACATTAAAATTCAATGTTAAAGTAAGACAAGAGAAGAAACAGCCATGTTACAAAAATCCATCGGCTCAAACTTTGAATGTTCGCAAGGACGCATGTAAAGAACATGCTATGTTAAAGTAGAATTTAAATATGGTTTGGTAAACACATTTGTACATAATATAAGAAATCTTTAAATAAAATGTGACTACTGAGTTAATTCATTTTAGGCTGTGTAAGTATCTGTTCTCAGTGCATCGTACTTTGAAGATAGCTGAACAGAGACGAAACAAGTCAGGGTGGCTTGAAATGAAATACACTGATCCGAAGGAAAAAAACTACAATGTTGTGTCCCGACATGTCATTTTTTCATATGTAAAAGTGAGAAAAACTAAGGTCAGTTGCATTGGAATTTTTTTAAAGATCGTTCTATGAATGCTCAAAAATGCATGCCCAATTGATACGGCCAATACAATTTCTGACCGAACTACCCCTTTAATGCCTTTCTCCTTCACCTCACAGTTGGGTCACGCTCCCCCATCAGTACCTTCTCACCCTCAAACAGAGTACATTGGGAGAATCCTAATTTCAGTATTTCCTTGCTGAAAGTCTCTCTGCTTTTTTTGACTCCTCCCATTATGTTTTGGTAGGAGTAGTTGGGGATAGAGCTATGTGCACAGAGCACTCTGCCTTTCATCAAGTGATCCCCAACATGTAGCTTGGGGTAGCATGTTGCCTGTGGCACCCTAAAATGTTGATCAGGGCCACTGTGTGGAGGCGAAGGAGAAGATTCTGGAGTGATGCAACAATGGCAGTGTAGGCTGAGCCAGGAATGTTTGGGAAATTTAGCCAATCAGCTTGCCCTGGCAGATATAAAGGACATATTACTTGTTGTGCGAGGTGCCATTGCAATGGGCTGGAGAGCTGGTGTTGGGGGTGTGTGATGGACTAAAGGTAGTGGTCTCCAACCTTTTTGTGGGCAATGAACAGCATTTGCTTGTCAAATGAAATGGCGAGCAACATTCACACTGCAACATAACTCCTAAACTGCTTTGTACAGTAATCCCCGAACGATCTAATTTGTGACCGTTATCCCTGGTCTAAGGTGCTTAAAAATGCACCATTTACCACTAGATTTGTTGCCCATACATTCCTTGAGGAATAACCCCAATGCCCTAGTCAAGTGTTCTTTAATTCCTATATGTTTTGCTCAGCCTTTAACATTAACATTAATGGTCTTGTGTGCTTAGAAATGCCCCATTTGTTGCTTACATTCCTTGAAAACACCAAATTAATCTCAAATTAAGTTAAAATGCATTGGCAATCCGTCTGGACTAGATTTCTACCTTGACTAAGTTAATATTGATTACTACATGTTGACATGCTCTATTTGCAATACTCATTGGGGCCCATTAGATAAATCCACCGAGATAACACCAAACTCTATTACTGTTACAGTGTCTCTGTACATACCCATTTTAGTCCATGGTACTCAATGGGGCATTTTTGCCAGAATTATCGCGCCAGTAATTCCACTGCAGTAATTCCGGCAACATTTGGCTGAACGCTGTCTGATTTCCCTCCAGCTCATAGCTGGAGGTGAATCCTCCAACTTTCCACCACAATAATAGTTGGGCGGTGCAGTAATTTGGTGGTATATGGCAATACCACTGCATTTTACTCACACTGGCCAACTTGTAATGAATTATTGAATTATTATTGAATTATTGTTATAGTTTGGGTTGCACTAATTTTGCCACCACCTAAAAAGCAATATGTACTGCCAAGGACCGGGTATTGCTCAAAATGTCCTTTATCTATGCTGAGCAGTATTCTTTCACTCTGCGCCTCTTCTACAACTGCAAGTACCACAGGCTATCCTACGACTCCAGGCGCACACCAGGATTTTGACTTGTCCTCAGGGCACTTGGGCATTCTTGGCACCCTAGTTCCTAGGTCCACGATGGCGCTTGCAGACTTCTGCTCCTTCAGCCTCACCTCCTCCTCAGAACCCTGATCTCTTAAGACTCCTTTTCCGAGTGATGGCCCCTGCTCACCTCCAGGTCTGCACTTTTCTCTTCCACCTGATCTGTGATCGGGGCCTAGCTGACCTATGAAATTGATAACAGAGTGCTTTGGTGTGAGGGTATCAACACCTCATTACACTCATCAAAGCTGTTCATATAGGCCTATTACAGCTGTATGGAAACTGGGAAGGAAGCGGTTGATTATTTTGTGGCCAGGATTTCACAAACTATGTTTTAGCAAGAAAATTAAAAAACAAAAGGGTAGGGGTTCATGTGGATGCCCCGTGAAAGGGTACCCCATCCAGATTAAAGGGGTAAACCATTGGGGCTAGGCAATGTCACCCATGAAAGGGCACCCCCTGTGGCCATCATAAACACAGAATGTGTTCCAAACGGCACTAGGATCAGAAAAGAAAAAAAAGAATAAAAAAGGAACAGGGGGACCAGGTACAAGCGAGGGGCGGTGAGTGCCCTGTGAAAATTATCAGGAGGTCGAGAGAGAGGTAATGGGAGTAGGTGGGAGCAGAAACAGCATGTGTGGGGTCTTGCTCCATGTAAAGTGTACTGCTGCAACATGACCCTGGTCCGATAGGGATGTGGGTGTATTTGGACTTTATTGAAATTCATATTCTGACCACATTGGGACTATCTGAAAACTGGTCATGGGTCTTGCTGGAGCATTTTGCAAATTGGTAGAGAAGTAGATCAAGGAGACTGGTTATAGTAAACTTGGTCCAACACAATTTGCAAAGAGCAAATGCGTCACCATGAGAAGCCTTCAAGAAGGATCCCTTTTATGTGTGCTGATGCCCCAATCCCGCCGAACCCTCGATAAATCTAAGCAGGTTTAAGGCTCAACAATTGCTGTCTCTACCAGGGAGCCCTAACAGATTTTCAGGAATTGTGTAACAGAAAATTCATTATGTCATTGATAGAAATAAAACAGAAACTGAATTCGCCCTGATATAAGAACAAATGGTTGGTTCAGAGAACTTGAGGCCTGGTGTCGGGACATAGATCCAGTACAACTCACACATGTTAGTAATTTCAGGGAAATTCTATTATATCTGTATGGTCAGCGAGTCAGACAATGAGAGGTAGGTTTCTCTTGGAACAAGCAAAAATTGAAAGCTTATCAGGAGAATGGGAAAATCCTACAAGGCTCATATCATTGACCTATTGTTGAACAAGTTGTTGTTTAGCAGGCGGACCAATGAGGACAAATTCAGTCTTGGATGGCTTTAGTTTGACAGAGGCAGTTGACATCCAGGACTGGATGATGGCTAGATAATCATGGAGACGAATGATGTCCTGCGTGCTTTTTACTCTTATGCACAATTGAGTATTGTCTGTGTATAGGTCGATGGCTATGTTGGTATCTTTGAGGAGACTACCCAGAGACTCAATTTAAAGGTTAAAAAAGATTGGTGAGAGGATAGGGCTTTGGGGGACTCTGCAGGAGACCTGGAGTTTGATTGAAGGTTTTCTAATTGCAGTGGCTTGCGGTGCTTCCCAGTTCCCCTGTGCCAGAAAGTATAGCTAGCCTTCTAACATTTTCAGTAATGGCTCTTAATGTAACATTCTGCTTCCACAATCCCCATTTTTGTGTTTTATGCTCAACCCTCCATCAAAACACATTGGGCCTGATATGTTTTGCGATGCACGAAAAGTGGTGGTAAAAGTGGTGGTAATTCAGAGACTGCCCCTTTCCCCAGACCACAAAACTACAAGTTTGCCGGTGGGAGTTACCCGATTTGCCTCCAGCCAAAAGCTGGAAGTAAATCAGGCCACCACTGGCAAAAAAATGCTGTTATTCCCATTGCGGGAAATACCAGGACTCCTCTCCATGGATTCCTATGGGACTCCATGGAATGGGGCTTTACTGCCGTTGCCGGCACCTGGAATATCCTGGTAATACCGGGATATCAGATGTCAGTAACGATAGGTCTGTTTCCCAGTATCCCACCGGAATTACCAGAGGATACCTAGAAACTTGTAATGAGGGCCATTATGTCAATTTGGGACAATTTGTTTGTCATGCTAACTGAGTCATCAAACAGACTGGCCCTGCTAATTAATTACATATTCCACGCTTGGAGAGCTCTCTTTATTACCATAAAACCTTTTTGGGCCTTTTTCTTTTGTGCTTGTCTTTACAATGCTCCCACTTCATCACAAATGCTTCCTTCATTGCGGCTCTTGAACCACCCCAGTTCCTGCATTACAAAGGGGGTTCCCTTTGATTTAATGCTACTGGCATTCTCTCCTCAAAAAGAGGGTCCCTACCCCCTATTTCGTTCTCTATGCCCACTCGCCTCTCCGCTCAATCCTCACATCCCACCCCCTTCTCTGTACCTGCCCCTTCACACCCCCTTCCTGCCCAGACCTGCTCCACAAACCCACTTCCACTACAGTACTGTGATGACCCATGCTGCAAAGATGGCGCGGTAAAGACACACCCTGAAAAACGAGCACTGGTAAGACTGGCCACTGTTCTGGCTGCATAATAGATGTACTGTATTCTGTCAATGGCACCAATTATGGCAATAACAATAGAAAACAAAAAAATTATAATGATATTATTAACAATATGGTCCACAGGAAATGTTGAGGCCGACTCACTGAATTGGTTGCAAAACACTGAATATCGCTCCGGGTGCATAGAAGGTAATTTCTATATGTTGCCTGGAAAGCATGTTTCTCAGTGTCATATGTAATCTGTAGCATGTGGTTTTCTTTCACCAGACCTGAATCCTCGCTATTCTGTGGTAAGAGTAGATTTTGGAAATGCTGGGGTACTAGAGTGGTCCATTTAAGTGGAATATCATAACTTACACATACATGGCTGCTCTTCTCTCCTAGCCAATAACACAGGTTTTCTTTCAATCAGGTGTTTATTGTAAAGTGTAAGTTGTGTGCAATGCTACCATTTACCCATATTCAGCAATCCTTCACACAAAATAATTTATTTTCATCTAAAGAAAAACCTTTAGCACCCAGCACGGGGCAGCCAGCCAATCAGATGGCTAGAAATGTGGGGATAACCTCAAATCTCAGCCTGCATTCCAAGCCGCCTCACGGCTGGTTCCCCCGCCTGCCATCTTCCCCCCACCCTCCATCGCCTTATTTAGTATTATTTATCCCCTCCACTTCCCACCCCGAACCCAACGCCAATTACCTGTATGTTGTGGCGACAGGTGCGCCGCCTCAGCTTCCCAGCTTCTCCGGCCGGCAGTATTTTCAGTCATTGAACGGGACGTGCAAGGCGTCCTTTTCAATGACTGAAAATACTTTTTCATTTTAGCACCCCTGCTTACCGCTTTGGAATGGGGGTAAAAGCCCGGCAGCCCAAGTTAACGGCACGAGCTTGGGTTCCAGCAGGAGTCATTGATGCACATGGGATCATTGTTCCAGGATGTTTGATCCCAGTGACTTTCTTGAAAATCTTCCTAGCTGGGCAGGGAGAGAGAGAGGGTATAGAAGGGTATGATGGTTGTGTCACGGTGTAATATAAATGTCTTGGTTTTGGGACCACCCTTGTTTTGTTGTGTGTGCAGACACAGCCTCTTGTGTTTGTTTTGCATTTGCAAAACAAAAGTGGCGTGGCACAAAAAACAGGAGCTTCATCGGTTATTTAGAGTATGTGTTCATGGCTATGCAGACTGCGATGTACAGACCATAGGTGACTGTCAGAGTAGTCCTATGAATACATTGGTTTCCCATGTAATGAAGTGAGTGGGTTATTGTCTGTTGTTCAACAAAGGCAATCAATCATACAGAATGTTAGCATATGTTTTTCTTAAAATCGTTTCTAGTGTTCTACCTTCATTTGGAAATCCCTGGACTTATTAATTACCAGTGGTGTGCACTGTAAATGATGACTACATTTTTATTTTTAATGAGATAGGTAGAATATAATGCGTCAGTCTAATTCTCTTTGAAAATTTGAAAAAATGCTTTTGATATTGGCTAGGTATTTGGATATAATTAATTGAGCATTTTTAGAAGTACAATGTATGGTTGCAGTAGGGATATTTATGGCCTCAACATCTACGTGGCCAGCGTATTTCTCAGTTGTATTTTTGAGACATGTTTGTTTTTAATTTGATTTGGTAATGTGTTGCAAATGTAGGAATGATAGATTTTTGGAATACAAAAATGATTCTAGAGATGACAGTATATCACAGTTGTGTTCTTATGCCAAATTAAATCAAATCAGATTTTCAAAGCAATATTAATATACAGGTAGTTGTTTAAAGAGATTTTGTGATATCATTGTCTATTGATTTTATTCTGTGTACTAGATTAATTTACGATTGCTGTTGTGTCAACTAAGTAGGTGAGGATTGCAATGTCTTTGTCTATGATGTGCATATATTTTTTTTAAATTTTTATTGAAAGTTCAGTATAGCTGTCTCAACCGAACAGTTAATAAAGCTAAACTTTTGTTACATACAAGTCAACAGACAAGAACAAAATCAAACAGCTCCAAATCCCAAATTTCAAAGAGACATCAGTGTTAACCATGAACATAAATAAACCAAAAACAAGAGAATCACAAAAGGAAAACCACTGAGCATGCTGGCCCTGTCGTGGACTATTTTCTGGCCACTTTCGTCAATATCGATTCCATATAGTTAACCACCGCACAGGTTAGTTTTATATCATGGCCTGCAATCACACGCCCCCACCAGTTTTCCGTATTATTGCCTAGGGGTGCAAAGGACCCAAGGTGACAGATACGTTGGATACTCGTTTCAGGACAAACTATGACAAGATGTTTTAATGACTCAATGTCACTCAGACAATATCGACATATATTTTCCGTTATGTCTTTGTTCTTTCGTTGCCACATCATTTCTTTAGTGTTCAAAGCATTTAAGCGAAGTCTCAGAAATTGCTCGCGATAGTAGCGTGATGGACACTTTATCAAATTTCTGCATTGTTTATTTAGTTTATGGGCTCCTGTTTCAGCCTTCAGCGATGATTGCATTTTGTCGCGTTCTTCTCGATTGCTGATCCAGGACCAAGATTCAAATTTCTTTTTAACCCACTGGGGGTACTTAATCAGGTCTGATTGTTTTAAGTTGGCCTTTAACAGATGACTTACCAAAGTATTCTTCCACTCGACTAACAAATTAGTACTGCTTTCTTCAGAATTTGTCGCAAACATTTTATATGCTGGTGTTAAAGGAGTTACACAAATTTTTTCGCAGAGCACTTAATGATTTCCAAATTACACATGCGTATAAAGAATTCAACAATAGTTCATAACGCAAGGCTGTCATTTCGACATAAAATGGCAAACTCAGCACACGCCGCCAAAATTGTGCTTCGAGTCTGTGCCTGAATTGATAGTCCAGGTTCCAGCCAGCTTCAGCACCAAAAGTTATGGCAAGAACTACCTTTTGCGAGTAGAATATAATCACCGGTGATAAGCTGAATTTCCCATACTCTTTATTAATCTTAGCACCTTGAATTGCAAACTGAGTTATACGTTCTACTAATTCCTGCCTCGAGTGATGTTCATTTAGTTAAGTATTAAACATAACTCCGAGATAACGAATACAGTTCACTGGGCTCAGGATATCCTTGTCAATGTTCCACTTAAAAGCTTTATCTTTCCGCATCCCTAACGACCTGATAGTCATTATTTTTGTTTTTTTGGTGTTTAATCCAAGGTCGTTGCAATTCAAGTACTCATGTAGTTTACTCAGTAGCCGTTGTAATCCAATATGCGTCTGATCGATTAGAACAAGGTCATCTGCATATGTTATGCATTTGATGGGAGTGTTATTGAGTTTGGGAGCAAAACAATGGACCTGGTCCAGATACTCAGGCAAGTCTGAGATGAAAAGCTTAAATGTTTCAGCCACCAAGGGGCACCCTTGTTTGACGCCTCTGTTTGTTGGAATTTTATTTCATAGATCTCCTTGGTTATTTAGTCATACTCGAATCGATGTGCCGGTATGGAGAGCTTTCACCGGTTCTAAGATGGCTGCAGGACAGTTCCAATTCATCAATTTCTGCCAAGCAGTCCACTAGTTATTTTATCAAAAGCTTGGCACATGTCTATGAATGCCAAGTACAGTTTCTTCTTCGCCTTTAAGGTTTCAAGCTTTAATATGTTCAAAATGAGCAGATTTACTTCAACTCCTACTCCTGGTGTAAAATCGGTTTGGCGAATATCGGGAATCTTGGCATAACATGCCCAATGTGCCAGTTTCTGATGCAGAAATGATCCAAAGATCTTTCCGATGGTATCAAGTAAGGCAATCAGGCGATAGTTGGTAGGCTCAGCCCGATTGCCTTTCTTGTATATTGGAACTACTATTGCCTCATGCCACGATTCGGGTATCTGTTTTGTCATACAGAGCGTCATAAACAAGGCTTCGATGAAATCTGCCCATTGCAAACCATGTTTTTTCAACATCACGTTAGTGATCATGTCAGGGCCGGCAGCATGGGAGTTCTTCAACTTCCTAATTGTGCTGTCGATGTCAAACGATGCAATTTGGACGTCCCAGATCACGTCCTATTCACAAGCATACCACATGGTTCTTTTGGGGGGTTTCCGATATATTTGAGCAAAGTGCTGTTCCCATTTCGCACCGTCAATTTCGTTTGGATGTGCATATATAAAATACTCTAGATTCATTTCGTTTGTAGGAAAGGTGAATGTTACAGGAATAATACATGTTTAGGTCTTGCATCGTACTGAGAATTTGTCGAGTGTGATTAGTATAAGCACATGCATGGCACTGAAAGTCAGAATTCAGTTTGGTCTAAACAGCCATATAAACCAACTCATCATGTTGAAAATGGAGACTCAAATTTTTTTCTGTTAAAAATATTGATATTTTATGACAATATTTGAACTTACACCTGCTTAAAATTTATTTTACTACAATGGAAACCAATGATAAAAAGAATCTCCTCTTCCTGGTGCAAAAGTAGGAGTTAGAATAAAAGGGCTTTCAAATGAAAATAAACGTAGAGTTGAACTAACAGTACTCACTTGAATTTTGTGGTCCTGATTTGCAGAACAATGCTATCTTCTCAATGCTAGCAACTTCATCTGCCCCAACACGGATGCTCTTACTCACACCCATTAGCTAATCCCCTACTAAGACTTCACTGACATTTATCCTGGCGGCATGCTTCTCACTGCCAGAGAACTCCCCACGTCCGTTGCTCCACCTTAACACAGTCATGGTGATTGTGACATGGAAAGAGAAAGATCTAGGAATAATTTCCTTGTATTTTTAAGTGTTGCCAGTTTTCACCATATGTTGAGGTTCCATTATATATAATCGTTTCAGTCGGGCAGTTGTACCACCTGGTATGTGTTTTGGATCCCATGTTAAAACCCTGAGTTTTTTGAAAGTACTGAACAGTTAGCTAGTATTAAATCACTTCACGTTGAAGGTTATTGCTTAATTTAGTTATGTTCTCTTCCCTTTAGAGTATTATAAAGAGTATTTACATCCAACTTTGCACCCCACATTACTCCTTCAAATAGCACCCTCTCCCGGCAAGGTACAAATCGAAGGGGTAAGTGGTTGGGTCTGGTTCTTTTGCCCAATGCTAGATTTGGGATATAATGTTTAAGATTTAATCATCATCAGTTGCTCCCTGTTGGGGTCAATGTGAAAACAAAAATGCGTAAATTGCATGAGGAAAACATGAGCTGAGCTATTTATATTTTCCGTTTTTTAAGTATAAATTGTTTTAGTTGTCTGTTTGTTTCCTTGTAGCAAAGGTTTAAGTTGTAAACCATATGCTAGATTTTTTTTTAAAAAAAATAGGCTGACAAAGGAAATACTGATATGTCCTCTTTTCTAACGATTATTGTGTACTAATTAAATTAAAACTACTGTAACATGAGATTTTTACTTTATCTCTTGTTAATTATTCTTTTACCTTTTTTTCCTCTTAATGTATTATAATGTATTTGTATTTTAAATGTATTTGTTACAGGTTAATGTTTTAACCAAGAACAATAAAATAAAAAATAAAAACAGTTCAGTGTGTGAATAGGCTTGTCCTACTTGACATGCTTTCTTTGTGCTGTTCCTGACAACATGCCTATTCAATAGACTACTGTTATTTGTCTTACCTCCTCTGTATTTGAGCCCTCCCATAGTCACAGAAAGTACTTTTGGAAGGTGTGCACTTTTGCTCGGATCTGCGTTGCAGGTGTCTCCGTCCATCGCCCCTTGCTCTGGCTCTCAGAGAGGGGAGGGAGCAAAGTCATAACGATCGGATTATAATAAACACATTGTTAAATGCATGTTAAGGCCGTTTATTTAATAGCACTCCACCGTGGATTCTCTTGAGAGACACATTAAAAACAGAGCAGCTCAGATTCGTTAGACTAGTTCCTTCCTCATTTTGGACAGGATATACTTTGCAGTTCTCCTACAAAGGACGGTGTATTACACCTATCTTCAAATCTGTTTTATACATATTTGTGAGCATACGTGCATCTGTTGCACAGGTAGTATAGCTCTGCCAGTGGCAACTCGCTCGTCTTGGAAGCTCAGAGCAACACAGGTTCGAATCCCGGGGTTGGCACTGCTTTGGTACTAAGCACATTATAAAAAAAATACACGACTTTGCATGAAAATATTAACTGGGCTAGACCAACACAATCCAGGCCTTACCTCCCATTCTCTGTAGTGTTTCAATATTAACATCTTGTGTCTGGATTGCGGTGAGCTTGACTTGGATCTATAATGGCTGCCGATGTACAATACTAAATGCACATTTCAAGTGCATATTATTGCTGTTAATTAACAATAACAACAGATTGCCTTTACTTTCTTCTAAGAGAACATGTAGAGCTAATCAGGTGAGATTTGGAGAGCCTTTGGAAATTGCACAGTAAATATTGGACCTACATGCAGTTTCAGATTGTTCCCTGCAAAGGGTAAACATCCAAGCTTTAACATCTTCTAATAATGAAGCATGGTGGCTTGCACCTGCATGACTTGAAGCTTTTGCAAAGGTGCAACGTCCTACTCCACACGTGCCTGCGTGGAATAAGCCTGACTAATGACACATGTAATCGCATTCTCAGAGAATCGTTATCTTAAGGGCTCCTTCAATGAAGGAGGTGAATCCCTTTGTTTATGGAAAGTGAATTCAATAAAACTGACAAACTTTTATATAGCGCATACCAACAATGAGTGGCTTTCTAGGAACTAGGTTCCAAGAGATATATAATTGTCATGTTTGCTTGCATGGGTTTTTGCTGTCTGTCCGCATATACAATATCCAATGCGGGTGCTGGATAGATATTGATTTGGTCTTGCTTGTGAGAGACCGTTATGGATCTTTCTGAGGTATTGATTGGAAAATTGCCAAATAAAAAAAGCCAATTCCAAAAATTGTTTTCAGAATCTACTTTGTGGTGGCAATGTGTCTGTACATGTGACAGCATCTTGTTCACTTGAATGAAGAAATGCTCTAGTCGTGTGTCCCTACACACGTAAAGGAACATTTCCAAAGTTGCAACACGAGGTCAAATAATAAAGGGACTAGGATTCAGTCAAGCTTTGCTCGCTTAATGGCCTCTATACAGATGCCCGCAACCCAGAGAGGCCTGGCCGTCAACGGTACAATCGCATCGAAATTAGGAACACAATCAAATCTGCCTCTCATCATCAAATCGGAGATTGGCCACTTATTGAACCGCAAATCCTATATTCCCTTACTAAAGAGCCACATGTCCAAGCACCTGCACGCACGCAATTCACTTCCTTCACTATTACCAGGGAGTAACTAGGAATTACAAATGATAGTACCTTGTTAGCACCACATTCCCCTTGGAGCTTTCAAAAGCTATGTTCTCCACATAGCATAACACAACACCCTTTATTTTCTTCTATTTATTGAGCGCAGACTCGGCTTCAAGAGGCAATAGAGTGCTTCTCAGAGGGCTACAACAATACAGATGGATATTGGAGTGCTTTTCAGAGGTAACAGAAAAGATATGCAGTGTGGTGGGTGGGATACAGAGGAGGGGTACAGGTGTACCAGGTGGTGGGGAGGAGAGGGGTGGGTGGCACCTAGTGAGTCAGGTGGCACAAGGGGTGACGTGTGGGCCTAGGTGTTGAGGCAGAGAGATTCCTTGAAGAGGTGGGTCTTGAGTTCTTTTCAGAATTGTAGGACGTGGTGGCGAGTCCGATGCCGATGGGGAGCGGCTCCTATGTTCTTGGGGCATAGGCAGAGAAGGCTCTTCTTCTGGTCCATTCCTTTTTGCAGCAGCAGATTTCAAGTCTTCACATTTCCTGCCTTCCATTGGTGCGCTGTCCGCCCGAGATGCAGAGTTTGTCAGAAACAAGCTGTGTGACTTGAGATCATCTGCCTTCAAGGTGATTTGTGTGTGCAGTGGGATCCAGCAATGGGCGATGAGGGCGGGAGTGATATGGTTGTATCTGCATAGACCGTTGGTGAGGCGTCCAGCCACATGTAGGACATTTATCAGGGGCACAAGGGAGGCCTCCTAGGAGTGCATTGCCCCCATGAAGGTGTGGATAGGACCAGTGCTTGAATGGTGGATCTAAAGCTGTCCGGAGGGAAGAAGGGCTTGACTTTTCGCAGGAGGGAGAGTTTGATACCAAGCAGTCTGAATTTTCTAAGCTATGTCTGTCTTGAAGGAGAGGTATTTGTCGATGTGAAAAACAAGGTACTTGGTGCAGGATGTGAGCTCATGTGTGAATCCCTCAGAGTTCATGGTTAATAGCCAGGTATATATGTCTGTTATGTCACATTATGCTATATTAGCATAATATGCTGTGTAATGGCAATGGCTAGGTTTTAATTGCAGGAGGTAACATGCAAGCACCTTACTTGGGTGGCGTTGATTCTGTATTCGAAAGCATTTAAAAAGGTGTTTGCTTAGGTACTGCTTTGCTTAGGCACCTTGCCATTTTAAATGTGCTCTGTGCAGTACTGGACAGTGTTGGGCAGTGTGAGCCCCTTCTCGAAGGTCCATGTACCAGACTCAATGCAGGATCGATCTAGAACACTTCGGGCCATGGTGTATGGTTTCAGGATTAACTCAGTGTTTTACAGCCTTACATTATATTAGGATTCACATTTCCTCATTCACTTCTCATGCCTTGATATTATGTTCTTGTAGCATTAACCATGTGCGTGTTTCTCAGCCGTATGCGCTTGAACACTGCATCGATGAGGTATCTGTCTCTCCGTCTTGGCCAGCACTGAAAGGCGGGGTGGCGCTGCCGTCTCACGCGGGAGTGCAGCTGTGTTTAAAGAATGCCCTACTCTTATAACGCTGCCCCCTCTTTTCTGTAGATCCATGCCTGGAGAATGCTGTGTCTGGGTCAGGTTGCTATGACCTTGGCCGTCAGTGGAAGCCTCTCTCGGATGTTATCTGTCTCGGCTCCAAAGACACGTTCACGCTAACCATGCCTGAACCTGTGTTTGTACTTTTACTGAATATCGCTCCTCGTATTAAAGTTGAACAATGAAACCCCGCTCATTATGCACTGTAACTCTGTTTACAAGCGCACATTCTCTCTGTTTCAAAAGGTGGTCTTTACATACTTGCTTGTGTGGCGAATGTCTGCCTTAGCATTTATATAGCACTATGCCCCTTAACCAGAGGCGTAGACACGGTAGGGTCTGAGCGGGCAAGGCCCAACCTAAATCTCTAAATGCCCAATCAGCAATCAACAGATATTAATGTCCCTGCGGTGTGCCCAACTACATTAGCTTCAGGCCCCGCTTGTTAGACAATCATGGCTACGCCTCTGCCCTTAACACAGTTAAATGGCTTTCCGCAAAGCATTTATTCGGCTTGGAATGTACATCTCATGGGTTGTTGCAATCGACTTAGCTTGATAGCAGTCATGCATTTTTAAAGTGCTGTTGTTCTCCGGCAAGCGAGCAATTCTGCCGTTTTCGCTGGGTTTTTTTCAGTATTAAACACGCCTGTGTTGCCAGCACTTACCTGCACGTGTGTGAAGTGGCGAGCGCCTGCATCATTTGCAATCTATATTCTACCAAGGCCTAACTGTCTAAGCCTGGAATGGTACTGCTACATGTATCCCCTTCTGTTGCTCTGAAGGCACTAGTGATACTTCACCATCCCAAAAAGGGGTACTCAGTTTATCAACCACAAATGTGGAAAGGCTGAGTTGCCTTGACAATTTCAAAACTGCTACTACAGTTTGCTTACAGTTGTGGAGCGCAGCTCAACGCATTATCTTTGATCGGCAAAGTTGCCATATCTTTGGTTAAAGACTTTTATTAACGTAAACAGGTTGGGAAAATGCTCTCTGACCCTGTCATTTCCCCACTTATAACCAAAAACTAAGGCTCGTTCTGTGTCAGTATGTCAGAAATCAAAACTGGCCTTGTGTCCAAACGTTCTATCCTGATCCTCATACTACAAACCAAATAATAAAGTAAGAAGGGAAAGGTCTTTAACCTGGTGCTTGCAAAAAGTGTTCATAAATGAAAAGAGAATAGCCTCAACATAAATGTTATCTAAGGCAACAGAAACTTCGGTTCCAGGGGGGTGGTTCCCTTCCCCTGGATTCTTCAATAGCATGGCAATGTTTCTTGGTCTAACATTTATTTGTGTCTTTTCTTGGCAACAATACTGTTGGGTACAAAGCTTCTTAGGCTTGTAATGTCTTCTTTTTTCAACATAAACTTTCCTCTCTTGGGACTTTTTGTAGATTTACAATTGCTTGGTATACTCTCCTGCCAGACTTCTTATGTACTTGCAACTGCCTGGTATATTCTCCTGACAGGACTCCTCCTCATCTTGCAGCTGCCTGGTTTACTCCGCTGCCAGACTTCTTTCTTCCAAACATATATAATAGTTTCTCTTTACAAAACTGCACACATCTTCATTGGTTCGGTATATCGGAATTGTTTCAATGTTCGCTTTAAGTTTTCTCTGTATCTGCATTCCATGCACTCATGTTGTTGAGGATCGTGTTTGAACTCTGCCCTTTTGACTCGCAATCTTCTTATTGTTTCTGTGTCTGCAGATTTACAATGTTTAAACTGTGTTTAGCCCAGTTGCCAAAATGCCTGTGGACCCCACTTTGCTTGGGTTGACTCACCGGCTCTGTGTTGCGTGTTTAGTGCCATTCTCGCTTATGCTGCATAGTTTTGCTGCCTGCTTCCACTCTGAACTGCTCTGGCATCTCTACGGCTTCTCTTGCAGCTCCGCTCCTGCACGCCTCCTTTCCTTCAGGTCCCAGTGAGGGCAACGCTGTTTCCTCCAGCTGCCGAACACCCAGGAATCTTCCCGTGGTTCCTGGTATCTCATGCAACGTTACGTTTCCTTTCTGTTTGCGAGCCCCTTTGCTCTGCCACACCGGCTCATCCTCCAGATTCCACATACTTCAGAGGGAGATGGGATGTCTTCTCCTGAACTACTGCCCCCAATAGTTTGGTTTACATCTTTAAATGCCCTGCGCACCGGGGCTTTCTGAAAACAACTTGAACGTGCATTGAGCTTGAGGCTGTTTCTGATCTGCATAATTTCCTTCATTATACTCAGCCCAGCAGTTATGTGGTTGTGGGAATTAAGGTCCATTGATGTCAGCTGATGCATAGGACTTGGACAATCTCTCTCAATTATTCCATATGAAAAAAACAGTTCTATATGTAAGGGAATTAGAACTGAAATAGGTATTATTGGAGCTTTTACTTTTTAGACCAGGCATGGGAGTTTGGACAAGTGTGTTGGGAAAAGATTTCTCTCTTTTCCTTAAAAGGGGGTGTGAAACGGTAAATGTATAGTGCCTCTTTTTGATTTGTATTGGCCTAAGCCTAGTCGCTTTATGAGGAAAACCGCTTTGCAAAGTTCCGCTTTTGGATCGACTTCGCCGCCATTTTAAGATTCATCCGCCATTTTGATTTCTATTCATATGTCTCTTCGTTCTAAAATGGTTGACTATGTTTTCAGCTTGCAACCAAGCCTCCTGACCTTTGAGTTCTGTTAATGTTTAGGCTGTCCGAGAGCCGACTGTTTAGACTAGATAAAGACACCTTGCGCCTCATATGAACTGTCATCTAAGCATTGTCTGCGCACATAAGACTCATCCTTGTATAAACATTGGGACAATGAAGAACAAACCTCGAGTGTATACTCAGGCTGAACTGCATTGTGCAGAAATATAGAACAAGGCTTACCGCGGGATCCGTTAACATACACCACCATTGTGCCTTCATGGAAACGCAAACCTATGTAATCCTTTGCATATTATTGTATAAGCTGTATGTGAACTAGGCACAAACTCTAGACCACAAATTATTAACATGTAGAGAGGCTGGACAATATTACTCAAAATTGTATAAAAGCACAAATGTTTAGACGTCTAGCACTCTTTTACCTTTCTCTGTTGGGCTGGTACACATTGTGGGGGTTGTTGAGAGCCAGATAGCCATCTGTTTCTTTGTAATCTGTACAGTAATAAAAAGTTCTTTGAATCTTTTTAGCCCGTGTTTGGTGTATTTCCTTTGTGGTACTCAGCTTCAATATTTCTTTGTTCGTACAGATGGCGCCCAAATAGGGACCCTCAAGATTGATACCACCTCGTGGAAGAGTTGCCATGGCTATCAGACCGGGATCGGATAATGAGAAAGGGGGCTCCTTTTTGGATGAGATGCAATACCTCAACAGTACTGCACAATCCGATCCCTGGACGGTGAGCACGCAATCCGAGACGGCATCTTGATGAGGGTCCATATATCGAGGCGGGCAGTTTTGCCAAAATCACCAACCACGAGGGAACTTTTTTGTCCTTAGTAATCCGATCGGACCTCCCTTAGTCCTATTAATCAGGTGAGTCATGCCCCAATTCCTAAGTATCCTGATATTTGATTTGCAGTATTGTCCTCGCGAGCACAATTATTGCGAAGGTAACACCAGTAATCTGACATGCCTGAGAAACTGTCTGCCTGTTCCAGGGCAATATTCCGCAGAGACAGACAATCTTTGATATTTGGCCAATCGGCACCACAGGAAGGGTCGCCGGCATGTCTATGAATTATAAGAATGGCATTTGGTAGTAGAGTATTTGATAATATTTGGCACAGACAAACTAGACATGTTTCCGAATTTCAGTGATCAGTCAATGGTAGTTTTGAGATTGCCCGAATAGAGTATTCAGAAACTATATTTTTAAAGAGAGGAAAAAATGCTAGACCTGCAGTGTTTTGATGTAATACAGAATTAGAAAAGAGAAGCTATGTAGCAATAAGAGTAAATAGAAGTATGCATGTTGTTATATGTTAAAATTCTGAAGAAAACCATCAATTTATGATCAACAAAAACAGCCAGAGTCTGTTAGGAACATAGATAGGGTGCTTTAAACTTGGTGTATAGAAAATATAGCTGTTTAAAGATTTTTGTGTCTTAGATGAACTAATTGATAAACTCCTAACTGAACGAAGGCCTGGTGCCACTGCACCACCTCCTTATGTACCTATTCCTGCTGTCTTACCTCTTTTTGCTGTTGCACCTTCTCCGGTAGCAATTCCTGTTCTTCCTGTTGCTCCTCCATCACTAGTTATTGCTTTGTTTTCTAGTGTTGTTTCTCTACCTGCACCTCCACCTTTTCCGACTGTTACTGTTCCAGTAAATTTATCTTTTGTTGTCAGTGGTAGTGTCTTCACTATTTATTGTACAGGATTTGTCTACTCTCTTTCTTTCCCAAGCGGTTTTTGCTCCGCTTGTAGCTGATAAAGGAGCGAGTACTGAATCAAAAGTTGTAACGTAGGACATAGTTTCCAAAGAGAAGAGGAAAAGATTTGAATGCATGGGCTAAGCAATGTATAGAGAAAAGTGAAAAATGTACTGTCTTAGCTAAAACTCCTTATTCTAGAAGGTATTCCCGATCAGGATGTCTTTATTGAGGGGATGGGGATGCATTTAGTTGAAATGTGGAATAGATTGACAGATGTGGATGTCCCACAATGGTTGAGGGATTTGAATGTTTTAGACTATTCGAGGGATTCTGCAGAGAAAGTACATGAGCATGTTGAGAGGGTTTTGAGTTAAGAAGGGAGTTTGAATGGTTACAGAATGATGAAATGGATGGTGATAGTTTGGACACTTTTTATGCGCAGAAACGGTTCCTTCCTCCTTGTAAGTCAAAGAGTGAAGAAACGCAAATTTGCACAAGGGATGCGCTTAGATAGATTTTTGAATGTGTTGATGTCTCCCACAGAAGTATATGCTACGTATAGTCAGTATACTCCAGAAATGCAGAGTTAAGTGTTACAGGTAATGGTAGAATACCTGAAGAATGAGTGTATAAAAAAGAGATTTGCTGTCCCGCAGAATTGATGATTGTCTATAAGGGAGCTCTTTTGCACCCAATACTATTCCTACCACTTTTAGCGCTTGATCTGGTTTTTTCTTTCTAAAACAAATGATGGGAGTTGCCTACTTCTCAGTTGCCTATGAGGGAGGGCCCTCCGACATTTGTTCTTAGAGTTGAGATTCAGATAGTTAGAGGGATTGGAGGTGGGAATACATAGTTTCGAGGTCAGTCTATTCCACAGAATAATGAGCAGTTGAATCCTGTACACATGGACCAATGTGCATATTACAGACAAGAGGGTCAATAGAGAGCACAATGTCCAATCCTTTAGTAGAGGTCGAATAACACCTATGGTGTCATGGGTAAATGACCCAGAGGCGGCCCTGGAGTAAGGGGTTCTGGGGGGAGCCAGGTTGCTCAAAAACTCTCAGTTCTTTTCGCAAAATAATCAGCAATATAATGTAGATAGTGGAAGTATTATCAAAGATATTTCCACTGTCTATCTTTCTGAAGATCCTGTCTTCGACGACATATTGTTCCGTTAGGATAGCCCGAAGCAGGCTTGTACATTTTTGTAGTATATTGATGACTTTCTCTTAGCTGCAGACTTGGAAAGTGTTTGCAAAGAGAGTACTGTGTTATTACGTATTCATCCAGTAGAACATGAACATAAAGCTTCATTTGAAAACGTTTTAGTACTATTGACAGTAGGTCACCTATTTAGGCTATCTCCTGTTAAAAGAGGGAAGAAGATTGATGACGCCTGAATGAATTAAATATAAAAGCATAAAAAGCATTTCTAGCATGTCTGTCCCAAATACACAGAAAGAAGTTAAAGCCTTGATAGGAATGGCTTCTTACTGTAGATAGTGGATCCCAAAACCAATGTTGGCATTGACAAAGAAAGGCATTTCTTTGTCACTACCGTAGAACTTGGAACACCAGAAAGCTTTTGATCTGCTCAAGACTGCACTGTGTTCAGTACCAGTTTTGGTCACACCAAAGTATGATAAGGCCTTTGTGTTGTATGTGCATTAATGTGATGAATGTGCTTTGGCTGTGTTAATGCAGGAGTATGGAGGGGGGAGAGAATAGACTGTGCAGTTATTTTTTCCTCCATACTTGATCCTATTGGATGCGCTTTGCTGTGATATCTGAGAGCTGGCGCTGCTGTGTTAATGAAGCAGAGTGAGGGAATGGTTCTAGGCCATATTTTACCTGGCATGACTGTAGATGTTCTATGAAGTAGAACGCAAAACGCAACACCTTACTTCCACATGATCAACAAAATATGAACTGATCTTCTTTGTACCGCATATCCATATTAAAAGGTGTTGCGTATTGAATTTGGCCGAATTGATTTCTCTTCCGCAAGATATTGCTTGCGGTGACAAAATGTCACATGACTGCCTTTCATACCGCAGAGTTAGAAATTAAAGGAGGGATTGATTTAAATGATACACAGTTGAACGATCTACAAGGGGAGCTTTTTTTCGATGGCTTCCGTTTTAAAACTTTCAGATTGTACCTCCTTTGCTGCTTATGACATCACTACACTAAACAGGATTGTTGAAACCAGGAGAACTTTTGCATAACTCCGCGCAGGCCGCAGAGATTATTGCACCGACTTAAGCTTGTGAACTTTTAGAAAGATTTAGAGTGAATATATTTACAGATAACTGGTATACCTTTGGAGTGGTTCATAACTTGGGTTGACAAAGGGTAGAACGAGGTTTCTTGACCTCGCACGAAAAACCAAAAAATCCAACATGCCACCCCGATAGTTCAGCTACTCTCAGCACTTGTGCTTCCTACTCAACTAGCAATCATGAAGTGCATAACACATCAAAATGTAGTAGATGATGTAGGGAGAGGAAACGCTTTTGCTGACAGCATAGCTAAACAGACTTCTATTGATTTATACTTAGAAACATATGTCAGGAAAGAAACCACAAATATATGTATAATAGATGAAGGGATTGATTTAGCAAGGAATATTCAAGCTGATGCCACTTCAAGAGAATTTAGACTCTGGGTTGCTGGTTTTAGCGAGTTTGGATGAGGAAAGGTGTTGGTTAGGCATTTCAAAGGGAAGTAGGACACTACCCGATACAAGTATCACCTCCATGATCACAATGACTCGTGGTCCCATTTACATACATGTTAGGAACATCCGTAAAATATTAGAACCGGTCTTGGTAAACGCAAGACATCTCAGCAATTTGAAATAATTGGGCATTAATTTATAGCTCTATTGTCCATATGGACGACCCCACTGATTAGAACGGGAATCCCCCCCCGGATGAAACCACGCAGGGGAGGCCAGCTAATATTTGAAGTGTACCAAAAACCTAGAGTGTTAAAAATATGTGGAGTATTTGCTTCTTACTAAATGCTGTAACCAGTTAAATCAAAACGTGTATTTGATTTATTAACAGGTGCAAGAAGCCTTTCCAGTTAAGTACTAGGGGCCAGGTCACAGAATTCAACCGGTAGATGGGTGCTCCCAAAGTCATTTGAGAGAGCATCCAGTCTCGCACAACGCAAAAGTGGACCGCTCCAGGTCCCGTTGGCCGCACAGACTGCTGTACGAGTAGATGGGAAAAGACACCGATCGACACACATCAAGAAAATACCTTGTTCTTTTGTCATCTGACGGAGAAGAAAAGAACAAAAACTACTTGCCCTGCTTCTGAGGATCAATTAATCTTGAATGGCATCATGGGTACATTGGGGAAACTAACTGAGCCCATGGGGACTGGGGAGACAGCTGCTTTGTCTTTGAAATGTTCTTTGGATCTTTCTGCACTCTTGAGCAATCTTTCCCCTGTTTCATCACTTCCATCTGGAAGCAACGACACTTTGTTCACAGATCACGTAGTACCTGGAGTCTTAGGGTACAATCTGCGCCCACGGCACTAGACTTACTGCACAGCATGGCTGTGCACACAGGAAATGATTGTCGAGTGTGTCCTTTGCCACTTTTGTGCTGAAGTATAAGCAAGTGGTTGGGGACTGGGAAAGACTATCTTCAATCATGAATCTTGTGATCAGAAGATCACCAGCAAATGGACTAGAGTGTTTTTCGCAGGATTTTTTCAGGGAAGAGCTTTGAGGAACAATGCCTGTCGTTATCGCTACTCATACGGAGCAATTGATTGACTGTGTGGCTAATAAGGACATTGGACGATCAAATAGATAGTCTGTGAGGACGTATTGTTTTCTCGTAATTGTGTTAACCAGTCTTACAGTATTGATTACTTTTAGGTTTTTGTATATAGAAGGGGAGTGCGTCTGCTCGAATCTTTGATATCTGTTGATAAATGTTTTTAGTATGTCTTTTTCTTTCATGCATCTGCACACTATATCCTCTAGGGAGTCCTAACATAGATGGGGCTGTTACAATAATACCCTTTTGTTCATTATGAATGTGAGCCACGTAATTTTGATGCGAAATAATTAATGGATATGTTTGGATTTGTTACAATAGGGGGAAAAGGGTGGGGCTGGTATACTGATCCTTTTTCCTTTAAAGTACTGTATGTTACGCCTCTCTAAGGGCACTATTCTCTGGTCACTTGAATGACAGCATCTCAGGGAGTTTTGACACTAACCTGAATGAGCTTAAAGGCGAGTTCTGACGTCACTGGGCTGTCCTCTTTTTGAAAATAGGAGCAAGCTTAACATTGCTTTATTCAGGCCCCTTTTGGTAGATTTCTAAACCTTTCTAATCATTAGTTTCTTTTCAAAATGGCACCCGTAGTAGGGGTGTCACGGTATTAGTTTTATGACTATACGATAACCTTCTTGCCAAATGACGGTATATCATGGTTATCGCGGTATAGAAGGTGGAGTTAACTAACCTTAACAAATATTTTCTAAAAAGGTCATTAATTGTCAGTTTTATTATCACAAACAAAACCAGGCACCCAGGGCCTGAATTGGGCTTTTCAACATGCTTTCCACTGAAATGCCACCCCTTGCTTCCACCAAACACAAACACACGTGTGGAGAATAGCTTTTCTTAAGTGGCATTTAGACTTTTAACCCCCCCACTGGGTACTGGTGAAGATTAACTTGTTGCCCTCTTGATAGCCTGCATGCCACAGATCAATGGAGGCAGATTCTAGTATACGCCTGTGAGCATACACACACACATGCACACTCTTTATGTTACAGCCTTTCTAAATCAGATTGAAAAGCACACTTAACGGTATAAACGGTATACCGGTATTAACAATGTGACGGTTATTATTGTTCAATTAAGTGGTTCACGGTATATTTAACGGTATACCGTTATACCATTACATCCCTAACCCGTAGGCAACCGGGATGCCACGTCTCCTTCTTACACTATCAATCACAGCCCCTACTCTGTTTCCCTCTGCATACAAAGGGAGGGTTCTTAGTCAATGGATACTTTTAAGGGTTGTATCATTATTGTGAATTTGATTAGTGAGGACAGACCTCTGTATGTAGATGATTCCGTTCACTTCATTTTTGGCAATTAAGACATCATTATAAAAGACCTAATGGCGATTTATATGTCTGATGAATGTGATTCAGGATGTATGGACATTGAAGCATGAAGTTACGAGTAAAGCTCTTGGCTTAGGCCAAAAGCAGGGTTTGTGAAATGGCAAATGTATAGTGCCTCCTTTTGATTTATATTGGCCTAAGCCTAGTCGCTTTATGAGGCAAATCGCATTGCAAAGTTCCGCTTTTTGGATCGACTTTGCCGCCATTTTAAGATTCGTCCACCATTTTGATTTCTATTCGTATGTCTCTTGGTTCTAAAATGGTGGACTATCTTTTCAGCTTGCAACCAAGCCTCCTGACCTTTGAGTTCTGTTAATGGTTAGGCTGTCCGAGAGCCGACTGTTTAGACTAGGTAAAGAGACCTTGCACTCCATATGAACTGTCATCTGAGTATTGTCTGCGCACATAAGACTCATCCTTGTATAAACATTGGGACAATGAAGAACAAACCTCGAGTGTATGCTCAGGCCGAACTGCATTGTGTAGAAATGTAGAACAAGGCTTACTGCGGGATCCGAGAACATACACCACCATTGTGCCTTCAAGGAAACGCAAACCTATGTAATCCTTTGCATATTATTGTATAAGCTGTATGTGAACTAGGCACGAACTCTAGACCACAAATTATTAACATGTAGAGAGGCTGGACAACATTACTCAAAATTGTATGAAAGCACGAATGTTTAGACGTCCCGCACTCTCTCACCTTTCTCTGTCGGGCTGGTACACATTGTGGGGTGTTGAGAGCCAGAGAGCTATCTGTTTCTTTGTAAACTGTACAGTAATACAAATATCCGTGAATCTTTTTAGGCCGCGTTTGGTGTGTTTCCTTTGTGGTACTCAGCCTCGATATGTCTTTGTTCTTACAGGGGAACAGATGCATGGCAATAGGCCATTAGGGTATTGGGCATCAGGGGGTATCTTCCATGGGCAGATGGGCAATACCACGTCTCATCCAATGAAGCCATAACATCTCCCCGGTGGTTGTCTCCTCCCATGTGATCCTCCCTTATATAACTACCCCCACGGTCAGGATCAGGTAGAGGCTGCTGTCCTTTGGCCAAATGCGAGGAGGTCAACATTGAATCTGTGATGACTCCATTGGATTCATCACAAGATATAGGGGAGTGCTATAATTAGGTTCTGTTGCTTGCATTAAGGAGAGTACCTTTAATTCTCTATGATGTACACATGTTATATGTGTCAAGTATATAGGAGATTTATATGTGGTTGCCACTAATTGCTTGGGACCTTAAGCCAACAACGCACACTATTGCTCGGCATTTATTTGCATTTGTTTTGCTAAACTATGCACATGGTATTGCATGTTGAATGTTGTAAACCCTAGCTGAAGGATTAGTTATGTTCTAAGCTAACATATCACTTCCTACAATGAAAGGTTCTTTCACTGGAGCTCAAGTTTGATTCGAGGAAGCATGTTGCTGCTTTAACCGGTTCCCTGTGCCTTTGACGGAGGAGAGCATTGCCTGTATCTGCTTTCCAGCCTTGTCTCACACCTGCTGTGTGGAAGGAAGACGGTCTAATCAGTAGTGAAGCTAGTTTAGATTCTGCACACAATTTAAATCGTGTGTGGACCACTTAGGAGGCACTCGGTCCCCTTCAGATGATGTCTGTAGGCCTAAATCATCCTGTAAGTAAAGACGTTTGCATCTTTGGTTGTTGTACCCTGTAAACAGTATTCGCGCACAGCAGAGGAATGTACTTGTCATCCGGAAGAGACAGACGAGTTTCTTCAACCATTACTTCACGTATTCCTTCTGGCGCACCTCCAGAGAAATGATTACCTGCATCTGCACTTTTTTGCGAAGCACTCATCATGTACAGTTGAAGACAAGTGTTGGTTCCTGCCTACCGGATAAGGGCACCAGGAGCAGTGGCGTCGCCAGGAATCAAATTTAGGAGGGGCACAGAGGGGGCCAAAGACAAAAAGTAGAGGGGCACAGACAAAAGTAGGGGGGAGAAAATGGTCACTGCTCGTTTTAGGTAGGGGGGCACAAGGTCTCGGGGGGGGGGGCAGCCCCTCCAGTGGCCCCCTACCGACGCCACTGGCCAGGAGTGAGGAATCACAGTGCACGCACATGTTAATACACAGTTCTCGGTCTCTGCACTGGAGAATCTTAAACCCTGCTTTCCCTGGCGGAGATCAGACTGCACTCCCTTGGGATCTATCTCTAACTTTTATTAGAATATGAAAGGCCTTTCTACAGATGACTGCTCTTCACTTAAACCATCGAAAAGGCTCAATTAATGTAGCCTCACTGTGCGCTCCTCACTTAACGCAGTGGCAGGTTATCTGTAGTGACTTAATGAGACGTCATGGGAAGCCCTGGGTCGCCAAAACCTGACGCGTGTGCCGGTTTGGGACCACTTCATTCAGCATTCGCTCTGAATTTAAAGGGAATTTCCCCATCTCCCAGTTCGACTGAGTGTAACCTTAGCACGCTGGAACAACACGGTGAAGCTAACAGACACTAGAAGGCAAGGGAATGTCTTCCCTCAGCTTGGCTCAGTACTGAACATGATCTCCCGACGATTTCAATTTATTTATATGGGTTCAGAGACGTATTTATTTATAAAGCGCAGCCAGGCCCAGGGGCATACGGGCGCATAAGTTAGATCTGGTTACAGTTACAATTGAAAGCAGTCAATAAGGGTTACGTTACATTGCAGTTACAGGTGGGTACAAACTTAGTCATGCAAATGCATATATACATAGTCTAGTATAAGTACATTAATTACAAAAGTGTGCCAGTGACAGTCAATCATGCTGGGATCAGGCGGTTAGGCTGTCATAGAGTCCATGTTGTGAAACCAACACTTCGTGTTATGTTTAAATAGGTTAAATGAAGGTTCTGCTCGCAAAAGCGCAGGTATTGTGTTTCATAATTTAGAGGCTTGTACAGGGAAGCTAGCACCACCCGAGTTATGAAGTTTAAATCTCGGTATGGACAAAGTGTTAGCTTGTGCTGCTCTAAGTGGTCTTGAAGAAGTGTGAGATGTAAGTTGGTTGGTGAGGTAGGCTGGTGCAAGGTTGGCCCTGGCTTTATGTGTAAGGGCCAGAGTTTTAAGGGATATTCTGTGCTTGACTGGAAGCCAACGTAGTTTGCGTCTGGTCTCCGAGATGTGCATCTTTTGGGGGATGTTGAGGGCAGCTCTGATGGCATTATTTTGAATTACTTGCAGTTTGTTGATATTTTTGTAGCTAGTGCCTAAGTAAAGGGCATTACAATAGTCTATCTTGGATAGGACTAATGCTCTAGCAAGAGTAATGCAATTGGGTGAGGAGATGAACGGCCTACATGCAGTGATCAGCTTACAGGTGTAAGCGGCTGATGATGCTACTGCATTAGTTTGTTTGGAGAAGGATAAGGTGGCATCGATGTAAACCCCAAGGGTTTTGGTGTTATTTGACACGGGGATGAGATTGCCATCTATGGTGAAGGATTTAAATGCGGGATTGAGATTTTTGAGTTTGGCGTGAGTGCCAAGGATGATCAACTCGGTTTTTTCGTCATTGAGACAGAGTCCATGATGTGCCATCCATGCTTGAATTACTGAGTAGATTTCATTAAGGGTTTTGCTGTCTGTTTCATAGTTCCCCGAGATAGGAATGAGTATCTGGGTGTCGTCCGCGTAATTGGTATACGTAACACCCAGATAGTCACGTAACACCCAGATAGTCAAGGATATCAAAGAGGGGCTTTGTGAATATATTATAGAGTGTCGGGGACACGCAAGAGCCTTGCGGGACTCCGCAGGGTACTGGTGAAGGTTCAGCAGAATCAGTGGGAGAGAAGACCCTCATGGTTCTGTTCGCCAAGAAGGAACTGATCCAGGCCGTGGCTGCGTCTGAGAAGTGTGCTGCAGTTTTCAAGTGGTGACAGAGTGTTTGATGGTTGACCAGGTCAAAAGCTGCTGACAGGTCAAGCAATAAGAGGAGTGCAAGTTTACCATTGTCTTTCAGGATTTGGATCTGGGTAGTGAGATCTATTAATGCAGTTTCCGTACCGTGTCTCGGTCGGAAATCTGACTGCCTAAGTCCTAGGAGATTGTTTGATTCTAAGTAGGCCTGTATTTGTAAATAGGCTGCTCTATCCATTATTTTTAATAAGAAAGGTACAGTTGTTATCGGTCTATAGTTAGACGGGTTGGCTGGATCAAGAGTAGGTTTTTTAAGGAGTGGGATGACCCACGCATCTTTTAGGTTATCAGGTACTACTCCAGTTTTGAAGGAGGCATTGATGAGGTTGGTTATGAATGGTGCCAGGTCGTGCACAGCAGCTTTGATGATCGGGGCAGGGCAGGCATCACCTTGGCAATTTGAAGGTTTAAGTTTCCTGATGATGTTTTCTACTTCCCAGATTGAGAGGGGTGAGAAGCTGAAAGGTTTACAAGTTGACTTAAAGGTAGGTGATTTGTTAGGTAATTGTAGTCCGGGTCAGCAAGTAGCAGGGATTTTTTTGCGTTGATTTTAGATTGTAGGCGAGCTATTTTATCTAATAAAGCCTTCTGAATATTACTACACCATAGTGCATCTGTAACACATTTGTCTATGGGGGCAACGGGGATTCTAGTTCTTTCAAAATCTTAAAGAGTTCCTTTGTGTTGCATTCCGCTTGTGTAATCCTTTTGTTATATGTGTCTTTTTTAGCAAGAAAGATGGCTTCTTTGTAACTAGAGGAGGCTAGGGTTAGCTCAGTCTTATTGGATGCTGTGGGATGTTTTTTCCAATGTGACTCTGCGGTTCTCTTAGCTTTGCGTAATTCTCTTAGCTGCGGCGTGAACCAAGTGTTAAGGTGACGCTGTGGTTTGGGTTTCCGCAATTTTAGGGGGGCAATGGTGTTCAGTGCTTTAAGTATAGCCTTGTTGTAGATATCCACTAAGACTGTGGGGTCAGCCTCTGAGTCGATATTGTTCAGGATTGGGAGTAGTATGGGTAAGAGTTTGTCAGGTGTAATATCTTTCTTATTTCTCGTGCTGGTGGCTGGGGCGATGATAGGCGCCAGGTGAGGTGTATTGGCTTTGATAGAGAAGGTTATTTTGTGATGATCCGACCAAATGCATGGGTCATTGGATAGAAGGTCAATAGAGCAATTGAGGTGAGTGATCCAGTCCAATGTTCTGCCTTTGATATGAGTGGGCTCGTGAATAATGTGCGTGTGACCCAAGTCCGATAAGGTGTTAGCTAGGTCATGGGCGTTAGTGTTCTTAGGGTCGTTAAAACCAAGATTAAAGTCCCCAAGTAAGATCGTTTGAGAGTTGGGTTTGGTATCTGTGGTTATGAGTGATGCAATGTCCTCTATAAAGGAGGAGATGGGACCTGGTGGTCGGTAAATAAGGTGCATAGTTGCCGTGTGGTTAGGTGATAGAGGTAGCTTAATAGACAAGGATTCAGCAGAGGGGATTTGAGCGTCCTGGATGACTTTGATGTCGAATGTATTTCTGAATATGATGGTGAGTCCACCTCCCTTCGTTTGAGTGGTGTTTCTGTCGCATCTAATAATAGCATAATCATTAGGTATAGCAAGGGCCAGAGATGGACCGGAGGCAGCATTAAGCCAAGTTTCCGTGACTGCGAGGAGATCGAGCTTTTCGTGAGATATAAAGTCAGCGATGTCGAGAGCATGGGCAGGAAGAGACCTAGCATTCACCAAAGCTGCTTTAATGAGTTTGTCTTTTTGGGAAGATTTTTCAGGTGGTATAGGTAGGTCGTGCAAATGGGTATGGGCTAACTTGACTGAGTCAGTGGTCGAATTGGCAGGGTTGTGGTCAGTATGCGAATGTTTCATGCTGCGGGCTCTTAATCTAAAGTTTCTGGTTAAGATGCTAGGGTGGAAAGAGCATGGAACGGTAGGTAGGCTAGTTTTAGAATTCAATCTAATGTTTCTATTAGAAATGCTAGGGTGGTGGGAGCATGGAAAGGTAGGTGGGCTAGTTCTAGAATTCAATCTAGTGTTTCTAATAGCCGTAGTACAAGGTTGGTTAGGTGTTGGTCTGGTAGCAAAGTGGCGTATCCAGAGTGCTACATCATCCAAATACGGGTTAGCAGGTGTCATGGTACTAGGCCACAAGGTGAGGGTGGTGGTTAACATGCGTGTGCAGGTGTAAGTGTCTTGACTAGGAAATGGATTAGGTTGACTAGTCCAACGTCTAGTGTAGATATACAGTAGGTGGATGAGAGTAGATAGGCACCAATACATGATGTGGGCAGTGTTGCTAGTAAGCAGGGGTTGCAAGTGTGGTCTATTAGCGACCATAGGCACAACACAAATCAATCAAATGTGATCTGTAGGCGACCATAAGGCACAACACAAATCAATCAAATGTGGTCTGTAGGCGAACAAAGGGCACAACACTAATCAATCAAATGTAGTCTGTAGGCGACCATAAGGCCCAACACAAATCAATCAAATGTGGTCTGTAGGCGAACAAAGGGCACAACACTAATAAATCAAATGTATTCTGTAGGCGACCATAAGGCACAACACAAATCAATCAAATGTGGTCTGTAGGCGACCAAATGCACAACACTAATCAATCAAATGTAGTCTGTAGGCGACCATAAGGCACAACACAAATCAATCAAATGTGGTCTGTAGGCAACCATAAGGCACAACACAAATCAATCAAATGTGCTCTGTATGCGACCATAAGGCACAACACAAATCAATCAAATGTGGTCTGTAGGCGACCATAAGGCACAACACAAATCAATCAAATGTGGTCTGTAGGTGACCATAAGGCCTGATACAATCAAATGTGGTCTGTAGGCGACCATAAGGCACAACACAAATCAATCAAATGTGGTCTGTAGGCGACCATAAGGCACAACACAAATCAATCAAATGTGGTCTGTAGGCGAACAAAGGGCACAACACTAATCAATCAAATGTAGTCTGTAGGCGACCATAAGGCACAACACAAATCAATCAAATGTGGTCTGTAGGCGACCAAATGCACAACACTAATCAATCAAATGTAGTCTGTGGGCGACCATAAGGCACAACACAAATCAATCAAATGTGGTCTGTAGGCGACCATAAGGCACAACACAAGTCAATCAAATGTGGTCTGTAGGTGACCATAAGGCCTGATACAATCAAATGTGGTCTGTAGGCGACCATACGGCACAACACAAGTCAATCAAATGTGGTCTGTAGGTGACCATAAGGCCTGATACAATCAAATGTGGTCTGTAGGCGACCATAAGGCACAACACAAATCAAACAAATGTGGTCTGTAGGTGACCATAAGGCATGATACAATCAAATGTGGTCTGTAGGCGACCATAAGGCACAACACAAATCAATCAAATGTGGTCTGTAGGTGACCATAAGGCACCACACAAATCAATCAAATGTGGTCTTGTAGGCGACCAAAAGGCACAACACCAAACAAACACGTGGAGTCTATGGTTGACCATAGGGCATGACATTGCCAGGTGTGGTCTATTACTGACCATAAAGTCACAGAATAATGACTTAATAGGGAATAATCATGTGTAGTCTGTTTAAAGACCATAAGGTGCTGTGGTCAGACTTCGTGGGTCAGGCACATTGGGAGTCTTGGCGTGTAGGTCTCAGGCTAAACGCAGATTCAGGTAAAGAACATTGTTCAAATCACTGTGGGTGGAACGCCAGTAATGCTGGGTAGCTCCAGGAGTATAAGGGAGTCTCAGGACAGTATATAGGGTTATTGAGCAAGCAGGCTCAGTTCGGCAATGGTATGCATGTGTACTATGAGGGCAGCGTCAATTGGGCTTCAGATGGGGCCAATGTACTTACAGTTGGTAAGCACTGCTGGACGTTCCTTGCTGGTGTTGGGAGAACAGGATGGCCGGTGCCGACGCACATCGACAAACAGGGGCAAACAGGGCCTTAGATGGCCTTCGGTGGGCCGGCTTTTCCGCCTGCTGGCGGATATGGGCAAAATTTCAAACAAAGGGTTGCTTAGCAACCAGAGGGAAGCCAGCCTCGTTGTGGCGCCGCATCGCGCCCGACATTTTGTTTCGAAAATGAATGTCGGCGCGGATGCAGGCGCAGGACCCGGGCTGCCAAAGGTGAAAATGGGCAGGTATGGGTAAAATCTCACCATATATGTGGATTAAGCAACCACGGCATCTGGATCAGAAGGAGAGGGGCATCTGGAGTGCAGGATGACTCTGATGATGATATTGCATGGAGTGGCATGGGCACTGGATGGCATTCGGCGTTGTTTGCAATGGCGGATGCGCTGATCCTCTGGTGTTGCTGTGGGTGGGGGCTCCTGCCCTCGCCACCTGGGAAGTATCCCCTCTCAACCTCAGTCTCTTGTTACAGCACTGTTCTGATAACACACCTTTTCATGTGTTACACTGTTCTGCTAAGGCTAACAACCTCCCTACCAACCTAGCTGCTTACTTATGAACAGGTGGGCTCTTCACACCCAGTTATTTATTTATGTATTTAGGCGCTAGTGACAGAGAACCTGCTTGAGAAATACATCTATGACGCTGCACCTAAGGCACACAACAGACGGACAGACACAAAAGGAGAGAAGCACAATCTGCATCACACACCACTTGGTGGTTAGTTAGCATGCCATCTTATCAACACGCCAAAGTCAAAAAAGATCACTTTGTAAAAAAAGGAGTTTTATTTGCACATAAAATCAACCACTATCATATCCATGTACTTGAATCCATCTACAATCTCCAAAACATGGGTCTTCACAACATATGACCTTTTCAGCACATAGTCCAGTCCAGCCCAGCATGGCCTTGATCAGATTTCTATTAACAGTGCCACCAAAAGCCCTGTCCAAGCTCAAAGACTCTGCTCAATTTGAATCACAATTCAAAGTAATACTATAAAAAGCATTTCAAAACCCTACTCTGCGGTTTCCAAACTAAAACCAAAGTTTAGATCAATACAATAATCAACACAAGTCAATTTACCTTCATCACATATAATGCAAGCACATTGTTCAAGCCAGCAAAACCCATTGCAAATAAGGTGTAACCCAAAGGCGAACAGCCCCTGTGATTAGGCCTCAGGGCTATAGAACGTCAGGACCAAGCAAGGCCCCCAAACCAGCCAAGTCCCAATATGTGGGCTTCATGGTGTTCATATAGGGTAAATGTGGAAAGTCCTCAATTTTAAAAACTACTTGTCACTCGGTGGGTGGATGAGCAACTTCTAATGCAAATCCACTTCTAATTGAAATCTAGGTAACATTGATGTTAGTTCCCTCCTCTGTATGACGTAGGTAAACATTCCCTTTTGATAAATGTCTGTTGTCAGTTCCAACCTCAGCAAGGCGCTCTGAGAAATTGTCTCAACATCCTATTATCAATTTTCAGCAAAAGTGTCCAAATCTTCTGGTTGGTCACATTGCACAATGCTTCAAGGACAAGAGGCACTGGGTGGAATCATTGCTATATTCAATCAAATTGTAGCTTGGTGCTATGAACGTCTAGCATAGGTCACATCAAGTTACCACTGCAAAGCAAGAAAAGCATTGTGCTAGTGGGTAAAATGCCAAGGCCTTGTTCCCTGCCCCGACTTCATCAGCAAATTGCTGTTTCTTAGCCTTTGTTCATGCAGGGAATAAAAATGAATGAGCATGCATGTCTTGCTGTTTCATTGTGTAAGTAATAGGATTCTTAAATATGTATGCATGCATGTATGAATGTTCCTGCTTTTTACTACTGCTAAGTGCTTTGGTATAGTGAGTGTGTCATGTTGCGCTGCTCTTTAAGAATTTCCTGCTTACTTGCTTCAAGGCACTTCTTTCTACCAGGCCTTGTCAGGGCAATGCTAATTCCCTTATATGAGGGGAATGCTGACTGGCATCTCATGCACTATTTTACACCTGCATGGCAGAATGGGTCCTACCACATGACAATAGGTTTATGTATAGTCTTGATTCTGCAGGGGGCCAAAGCCCGCCCATCGTTGGATATCTCATGTGTGCTCCCCATCACAGGAGGGAAGCATCGTGACCACAGTTATTGCCGTCCGAGGTGGCCAAAAAGGTTCCCCGATTATCACATTCTCCTTCTAGGCCCAACACATGAGGTCCTCTACTACCTTGCTCGGGACACAAAGATGGTCCGTCATGCTGCCTGAGAACTGTGACCATCGGGATCAGTCAGATGGCTCACAGGAGGGACCCTATCCTCAGACAGGCCTACGGCACCAGGATAATGCAGGAATGCATGAAGCCCTGCAACCCCAGAAAGTAAAATGCCAGTATACATTGGGCGTTATGAAATCTCATTACCATCGGAAATTATGAGCCCTCAACTCGGGAGGTCCAGCACTGCCCCAATAAATTGAAGCTTTTGAGAAGGTCTCACTTGGGACTTCTTGAAGTTGAGGGAGAAGTCCAGTTTATAGAGGGAGTGGCAGGTGCTGTTGAGATGTTCCAGAGCCTGTTAAGGAGAACAAGCTCTTAACCCGTCGTCTAGGTAGGGAAAGATGTGAATCCCTCTCCTACTTAGATTTGCTACCACCACCGCCATCAATAGTTGGAGTTTCAACCCTGGTTCCGTTCCGCTGCAGGTACCTTATCCACGGCACCTTTCCCCAACACGGAAAGAATATCCTGTAGGAGGAGCAGATCTTGACTCTGAAGAGAATGTTTGGAGGCTTCTTTAGGAATGGGAGATAGTACCCATTGTGACGGTTTATTAATAAGCCACCCTCAACACAGGGAGAGTGTTCCCTCCCCAATCAAGTGGTTATTCAACAAACTGTTTAACAGATTCTTGTTTAGCCCCATCTCAGACACATTATCATGACCCTTGGATCACTCGCCCCTGAGCTAACAATGAGCCAATAACCAGGCTGGTGTATGGGAAATATATTGGTATTTATTTAAATAAAAAGTAATAGAAATTAGCATGCAAATGTAAAAAAATTTAAAAAATGTATCCGTGGCAAAACACAATCAACTTCTGTCAGCATAAATAAATCACAAAAGTGAGCTACAAAGAACACACACAATTCTTACTTTCTGCAAATTTTACTTCACTAAATAATTACACTGATCAATAATATAATTTCGTCCAAACTTTTCATTTAAACAAACAAAGGGTGATTTATCGCTTTGTTTTTCAGACCACCCCCCTCCCATCCTTGCTTTGATCTATGTTGGGAAGTCAGACTGAAAAATGTGAATGCTTTGGGGAATTTTGGATTTCAGACCCCCCTTACTGAAAGGCCTGTGTTGGGGAAGCGGGATAAAAAGGTTGGACTGATTTAAGAACAAAGAAACCCCTCTTCCTTAAGATGTTGGGGTCAGCTAGACAACAAGGATTACCCAATTACATTATAGGCTATAGTTTTCAGCGCACACTGAGCTTTGTTAATTTTTAATTTTAACAAAATTCACCCTGTAGTGTTCTGCCAGATGGGGAATTAATTAAATTCATATTTTTGGTTACATAGGCTGAGGATCTACAAAGTCCCCCCCCCACCCACTATAAAGGGAAAGGATTCAAGGCAAGCAGACTCCCCCTCCCCCACTATTTGGTTTTTCAGGGCTTAGTTGTACTAACATAGCAAGCCTCTGTTTAAGGTTCAGGAAAACCAGCTACATCTCAGGACACTTTGGAAAGTTAGGGCAGAGGACTGGTCACTCCACTCTCAAAGATGGCCTCCCGCTCTCCACCACAGGACCCAGTCAGCTTTGAGGCCTTCCTAGAAATAGACAGCCCCACCCAGATGCGCTCTCAGCAATCTCCTGTGGTGTCTCCTTACAGCTGTCAGATGGTAAGTTTCATCAGCCTTCCTGATGGTCTGTCTCTTCTCTATGTCCTCTTGTCTTTCTCCTTTTTCTGTTTCCCCAGTTTTTGTGTGTTCCCTGTCTTAGTGCAGTCCCCCTTATATAGCACAAATTACATCACTAATTCTACAATTTTGGAGAAGTACCCTGCAATAATCCCTGCCACTAGGATTGGACAGTCCCCCTTCTCTGTCCTCCCAACCCTGCCTCGAAGTCAGGATTGGTTTAGGGGTCTGGAGCAACATATAACCTTTCCCATTTGTCACCATCCTTTGTTCTCCTTTCAGCTTTTTGGCAAAAACGACTTAAGTATCACAACTTCTAACTTTACTAGCTACTGCCATACTAAACATATTTTCTGTTTTAGCTAATCATGGAGATTTAGATAAGCCGACCACCAAATCCATACGATGTAGCATGGCCCTGTGACACATTTCTGCAATTTCTATAGAAAACACAACAGTTATGAATATGTAAGTTATTAAGCATATCCCTAATTTCACTTTCCACCCACTCACAAACATTCACATTTGAAACATGTTCAGATCAGCCAGAAACCTAGTCAAACTGGCCATAACACTTCCCAGAGTGACAGGTAGATGCATTTTATATCCCCAAAATCGCCTAGACATTAGATTAAAAAATGGTCCAAAATGAAATCAATCCACCTTACGATGTCTGAGAAAAAGGCCTAAATGATAATAGTCCTTTCTAAATTAATTGTACATCGGTATGTTCAGCAAATGGGAGATCTGCTTCATCCAGCACAGCCATCTGTCTCCCTGGGCCAGCCTGTGACCAGAGGTTTTTTATGAGTCTCTCTGAAGTTGGTAGTTTTCTCTTTGAAGTTGCAGCCTACAGTCTTCACACCTTTTAGTCATGCTCCAGCCAAGGATGACTTTCCTTGAAGTCCCTGCTTTCAGAGTCAACAGGTGTGGAGAACACTGGGCTTTCAACACCTTCAGCAGCACATTTTTATTAGGGGGGTCATTAGATGGGAGATGTGACATCCGGGCTAGAAGTGGGAGATTTCCTTTGTTAAGTTTTGACCACAGCCAGGAACAGGGTCTGCATTGGGCTGACATTTTCCATGAAGACAAAGTGGTTCTTCAAATGTCACTGGAGTTTTGTAGGTGAAACATAATATACATTGCTTCTATCAACCCACACATCATGTTTTGTTTTCCTGACATTTTTCTGTGAGCAGTGATATCTTTTCCACTTTTGTTTTTTGAAGGCCATATTAGAGTGCTGCTTGTCCATTGGTAATGACAGGTAGGCCCCTTTCCACATGGCTCTTTAACTTTACTTGAAAAGTAAAAAAACAAAAGCCAGGCCATTTTTGTTTCAGTGTTTAACATCTTGCTATTCATGTGAAAGGGACTTCTGTTTGGGGGCCTTTAAATGCAACCATGGGCAACGTTTTGTAATGCCCATGCCTCTGAAGTAATGGTGTGCCATTCCTGCAGATACTGATATGATATGATAGTTTATGTATATAGCGCCTATACACAATGTCTTTCAAAGCGCTGCAATGCAAAGTGCTGGGTCAATCTCCTCTCCCACTGGGGTCTTGTGAGCAAAGTGCTCAGAGAGGCTTTGGGGCTGCAGCTGTGGTGGTTGCTGTCTGGACAGTCTTCCCTCCACAACCTCCTGGGGCACATGCAAATCTTATTTTCCCTTGTCTTTGCACTGACTAACCTCTTCCTCTTTGAAAGAAGAATAGTACCGAAAGGACCATCGTCGGACCATCCCATTGAAAGAACGTTACCAGGTAAGAGAGTAACTTGTTCTGCGAGGGGATTGGGTCCTCTGACGTATTCCATATCTATGACAGACTCCCAAAGCAGTACCAGTGCAAAGGAGGTGGGAAAAGAAATGAGAAAACTAAAATTTAGAAAGCCCAATCAAATTGCGGAGTAAAGGACCGCTTTGCTAAAGGCCAGATCCTGCCCACGGATGGAATCGAGGGAGTAGTGACATACAAAAGTATGTACCGAAGCCCAAGTGGCTGCATCACAGAAGTTACGAATAGGAACACCCCTCTGTAGGGCAGTAGAGGCAGCCATACGCCTGCTAGAATGGGCCCGCAAGCAGACCGGTGGGTCCTTACCCGCCAAGCGGTAACACTTAAAGATAGCCAAAATAATCCAGCGAGACAAAGTCTGCTTAGTCGCAGCTTGTCCCAAACGCTTTCCAGCGTAACCAATGAAGAGTTGATCGTCCACTCTGACCTGGGACATGCGTGAAATATAAAAGCTTAACGCTCTCCTAGGATCAAGCCTATGGAGACTCTCCTCTTCCTTACCAACAATCGTCTGGCCTAAATGAAATTCCGACACCACCTTCGGAAGAAAGAACTCTAAGGACAACCCTGTCCTTGTGAAACACAGTGAAGGGTGGCTTAACTGAAAGTGCCTGTAACTCACTCTGCGAGCGGAAGTGACCGCAACCAAAAATACAGTTTTAAGAGTTAACAGTCTCAAAGGACATGAATGCAAAGGCTCAAATGGAGCACCCATCAGAAACTTGAGAACAAGGTTCAAATCCCAACCAGGCACCTGGAAAGGTGACGGAGGGAACACATTAGTGAGCTCTTTCAGGAACTGAGAAATTAAAGGAATTTTAAAATAGGAACACTCTTCAAACGAGCGCTTAAATATGGACAGTGCCACCAGGTAACCTTTAACGGTACCCATTTGCAAGCTCCTGTGGGTCAAAGAAAGCAAAAAAGACAGAACCATGGGAACGTCACATGCAAAAGGATCCACATTCGTAACTCTGCACCAGTCGCAGAACTTACGCCAACGATACAGGGATTTTGTTGCGGGCCGTCTGGCCGAGAGCAACACCTCCATCACGTCTTCAGGGAGGTCCCAATCCTTATACCTCAACCTTTCAGAAACCAAGCATGAAGGTTGAGGGATCTGACCTCTGGATGGAGAACCTGACCCCCCCCTCCCGTGAGAGCAGATCGTCTCAGTAGGGAAGACGACGTGGAGGGCAGATGGACAAGTCGAGAAGGTCCGGGTACCACGTCCTTCGGGCCCACGCCGGAGCAATGAGGATCATCCGGGAACCGAACCTCCGTAACCTCTGCAGTACTTGCAGGATGACGGGGACTGGAGGAAACGCGTACAGCAGTGGCAATGACCACTCCACCACAAACGCATCTCCTAAGGCTCCTTTTGGAGGAAATTCCCGTGAGCAGAACCTCTGGAGGCAAAGAGATCCACTTGAGGGGTCCCCCAAAGGGTGAAGATCTCCAGGAGAATCTCCTGAGCCAACTCCCACTCGTGAGAGATCGCGCTCTGCCTGCTCAGAGCTTCCGCCGTCTCGTTGTCGTCTCTGGCCAGATGAAATGCCGAGATTGAAACTTCCTGCTGGATTGCCCAGAACCAGAGCTGCATCGCCTCCCTGCACAGAGGAAGTGACCCTGCTCCCCTCTTTTTGTTGAGGTAGTGCATGGCCACCGTGTTGTCCGTCAGGATCTGGACATTCTTCCCTCGCACAGTCGGCAGAAAAGCCTTCAGGGCTAGCCTGACGGCCCTCAGCTCCAACAGATTGATATGGAGTCTGGACTCGACAGAGACCAATGACCGCTGACTGTCAAATCGTTGGCATGAGCTCCCCATCCCACGAGGGATGCGTCCGTCACGATCGTCACCTCCGGCCAGGGTAGCCAAAATGGAGCCCCCTTCATCAGATTGTCTTCGACAGCCCACCACAGAAGGTCCTGGGCGACCGAGGAAGGCACCTGAACAGGGTCCGACAATCTGCCGGAGGACTGAGACCACTGGAGTTTGAGTGCCCATTGCAAAGATCTCATCCGCAACCTGGCCTCTGGCACCAGAAGATTGCAGGATGCCATGAAGCTGAGCAATCTCAAGAACTCGAATGCTGGGAGACTCTGGGCAAGCTGAAACTTGTGCACCATCTGCTGAATGTGATGAGCCCTCACCTGGGGAGGAAAACACTGCCCCAGGGACGTGTCGAGCACAACTCCGATGTACTGGAGCCTCTGAGTTGGTGTCAAATGGGACTTCTTGAAGTTGAGGGAGAAGCCCAGCTTGTGGAGGGAGTGGCAGGTGACTGACAGATGATCCAGGACTTGCTCGGGAGAGCGCGCCCTGATCAACCAATCGTCCAGGTAGGGGTAGACGTGAATCCCCCCCTTTCCTGAGGTGCGCTGCCACCACTACCATGAGCATGGTGAAGACCCTTGGGCGGAGGACAATCCGAACGTCAGGATCCACAACCAAAAGTGCGAGTCGCCAACCGCGAACCTCAGGTACTTCTTGTGCTTTGGATGTATCGGTACATGAAAATAAGCGTCCTTGAGGTCGAGAGACACCAACCAGTCCTGAAGTTGAAGGGCCTGGAGGACTTGAGAGAGAGTAACCATCTTGAACTTGTTCTTCCTGAGGAGTTTGTTCAAACCGCGCAAGTCCATGATGGGTCTCAAAGCCCAGTCTTTCTTGGAAATCAAAAAATAAGGGGAATACAATCCCTTGTTCCTCTCCACTACAGGCACCAGTTCTATGGCGCCTTTCTCCAGCAGGGATTGAATTTCCTGCGCAAGGAGCAGATCCGGACTCTTCAAAGAGAGATTCCCCGGTGGATTGTCTTGAGGCCTCTGCCGGAAAGGAAGACAGTAGCCGTGGGTTATGATCTCCAGAATCCACACATCTGAAGTAATGGCACGCCACTCTGCAAGATGCTGCGCCAGCCTTCCCCCAACCAGCGAACCATGGGACATGGCCTCATGACTGAGCTGAAGCGGCTGCGGCATTGCCTGAGGGCGAAGAGGCAACAGCCCGAGGAGCCTTGGCACCTCAAGTACCTTGTTTACCACCTCTGGCACTCCTACGGTGGCCCCTTTCACTGGCAGCTCCTCTCGTTTTACCTAAGGATGAGTAATAACGAAAAGAACCTCCCCTCCATTGCTGTCCCCTAGGACGAAAAGGCGGAGGTTGGCGAACTGCAGCGCCCAACGACTTTGCTGCAGCTTTGGAGGTCTGCAACCTCTCAAGGCTCTCATCAGCCTTGCTGCCAAAAAGATGTTCCCCGTCAAAGTGCATGTTGAGGAGCCGGGCCTGCACATCAGGAGCAAACCCCGACTTCCGCAACCACGCAAACCTGCGTATCACGGTGCTCGCCACCATGGACCGGCTGACTCAATCTGCCATGTCGAAACCCGACTGAACGGCCTCACACATGGCATCCTTGCCATCCTGAACCATAGCAACAAAACCATCCAGTTTGTCCCCTTCGGGAATATGTTCAGCCGCTAAGGAAACACAGTTCCACAGAGTGAGCCTGAAACGTGACAAGGCACATACGGAGTTAGCTGCCTGAAGCGCCATACCCCCTGAAGAAAACACCTTCCTCGCCCAGCCGTCAAAACGCTTGTCGTCCCTATCAGGAGGGATGGTAGGATACAACGCCTGTTTTGCCGGGGCCGTAGCCCCCTGCACCACTAAGCTCTCCAGAGTGGGGTGCTTGGTCAAGTAGCAGGGGTCGCTACTGGCTGGGCGGTATTTTCGCGGCAAAGACTTGCCCACTGCCGGGAGACACCCGGAGCAGTTCAAGCCGCTGCCACCCTCCTCTGTAGAGCCCTATGGCACGGCAGTACTGGGTCAGTTGGTGGACCTTGGTCGAGGATTTCCGTAAGGTCATCCTGAAGAAAATCCCCTGGGGGAGCAGACTATCCCAACTACTCGGTGCCCCTAGACATAAAGCACCGGTACGAGGAGTCGGCATGAGTGCGAGGCTCAGGCCTACAAAACTACACCTCTGGAGAGAGGTTTGTAATAAGTTTGCTGAGATGTCCAGCCCACTGGCATCATGCAGAGACTGCCGCAGGTCCTCAATCTGGCTATGGCCCAAGAGAATCTCGTCTGGCACCGTATCAGGAACCACGCCATCATCAGAGCCCTCATCCACCTCTGAAATAAACTCAAGATGGTGGTAAGAAGGCACAGAATGTGGAACAAAGCCATGCTTGACCTTGGCCAGAGCCTTTCTAGGGGGTTCCACCGAGCCCCGGGGTATACCCGTCGAAACAGCCTCGAAAGGCGTCGAGTGAATCGGCGTTGACACCGAACGCGGCGCCGACAGCATCGATGGCATTGACACAGGCCTCGAGGCCGGAGCCCCGAGCGTGTCCCTTGACAACCTGGGTGCCGATGGCATCGACGACTTCTTTGGAGGCGGGGCCTCGAAAGAGTCCGTCGACGACCTCGGCGCCACCGGCGTCAACGTCTTCCTCGAAGACACCACAGGTGCACACGGTCTCGAGCGCGTCGAGGACCGGGACCTGGATCGGGCATGACAAGAACGATTCCCCTTGTCTGAGCGGGACCTCTCCCGCGAATCATGCCGACCACCCGAGCCCGAAGGCATGCGAGCAGTGTCTCTCGAGCGATCACAACCGACCCCACTCGGAGGCGCGGACGGACCAGTGCCCTGCGATTCGAGAATCGCTAACATTTTCCTCCCGAAGGAAGCCTATTCCTCCGGCGTCGCATGCTTGGTGGGATAAGCGACCGGCCGACGGGCGGAGTCCTCGGATGAGGACGGGGAAGGCAATCGATGACGGCGCTTCCGGGAGTGTCTCGAAGAGACAGAGGAGTGGCGGGACCGACTCCGGGACCGAGACCCACTGGACTTCCGACGACGATGCAGAGAGTCGCCCCTCGAATTGTCCGTCGAAAGCCCCGCAGACCTCGACTTCCATGGCTTGGACACCTTACCTACCAACAACTTCTTCTTGTGCTCCCGCAAGGCTTTGGACATGAGCTACTGGCAGTCGACACAGACATCCGTGTCATGGGCCTCCCCGAGGCACCAGAGGCAGGCGTTGTGCGAGTCCGTCACCGACATCTTGGACCCACAGTCCCCGCACTTCTTAAAGCCCGGACGCGGGGTGGAAGACGAGGTAAGACATCTACACGAAGAATATACTTCACAATACGAACAGGTTCGAAGAACCGAGAAAGAACAAACTCCAAAGATTTGAGGCGCGCCGAGATCTCCGAAGCGAACACATTTGCGGAAAAAACGGAACTGAGGCTACGGGCGTCGTGCGTCCTACTTATAACATCTAGTGACGTCGGCCGTCGGAGGAGCTCGTCGAGGGCAGCGTATCGACATCATCGACGCAGGACGCAGATGCTGAAGATTTTACGAAGCAGCACAGCTGTGGTGATTACATGTCATAGATATGGAATACGTCGGAGGACCCAATCCCCTCGAAATAAGGTTTGTAATAAGTTTTCTGAGGTGGTACCTCAATATAGGTTTCCATATGGGGGGGGGGCACTGTAGTTCATTATCTGGAAGAGCACAATGTTGCTGCCAATCTTAAAAACAGTTTTGCATAGTAACGATTGAGGAGGTTCCAAAAAGAATTTTTATTAAAAAGTGAGACAGTCATAGTAAAAAGATGGGCTGATTTTAGTCTATTAACATTAGGAGTTGCATTATTACATGCAATAAGATCATAATTGTCCATAATCGCATCCACTTATAACAGGTATTGTCGAATGAATGAGGACGAGACATTAAATGTAGTTACAAGTTCATTAAAAGTAATTGGAGCACCTTGTGCAAAAATTTGATCAAGATGTTTAATGCCTAGAGAGAGCCATCATCCCCAAAAGAGGGAACATTTTTTAATTTTAATCAGCGGAATAAACCCAAGGTATGGTGAGATAAATTTAGTATGATTTGGGATATGAGGATATAAACATGTCCGTAGGTACCAGGATGTCAAAGTAGTACTCGTACATTTAATAAATGTGTTCTTTTTTTAATTAACTAACAATCTGTCAAAGAGATGGGGGAAGCCATGGTTCTTGGATCATTACAAGGTTGGCGGTAAGGGGTTAACGGCGCCGGTAAACCCCTTACCGCCGCATTACGAGGTCCTTTAGCCGGTCCCGCTAAGGGCGGCTGGTTTTACCAGGCGCCCTTAGAGGGAGTCGCTAAAGGACCAGCATGCTAACAATGGGCCCGTTATTAACGGGCCCATTGTTAGCATGGTCCCCATTCCCATTGAGCCCTATGGGGGCTCGAATGGGGATGGGTTCTCTGAATAGGGAAATACCGGGTCCTCCAAGGTTGGAATGGGCCGGTAATTCCCCATTCAGGGAACCCAGACACAGTATGCGGTAAGTGGGTAGCCATGGCGCTAGTAGCGCCATGGCTACCTCCAACCTCGTAATGATAGCCACTGAGGTAAATCAGTAGATTGGTCACACGTAAACCACATTTGACTTTGTTTCAGAACAAAGGCCATATGATATTTCCTAAAATCCGGAAAGCCGACACTACCAGATGTTCGTGGATGCTTGAGCTTACATATAGAAATTCTATGGTTCTTAGCACCCCAGAGTAATTTTGTCAGACAACAGTCTATGGAGTTGAAAAACGAGGATGCAAGGGATAGTGGTAACATATACAACAAATACATAATAATGGGAGATACCATCATTTTAATAGATTCCAGTCTAACCCACCATGATAGAAATAGGGGAGACCAAGAGTTTGTAAGTTCTTTAATTTTTGACAATATAGATGTGGAATTTAGTTTTACGATTTCCATGATGGAGTTAGAAATGTGGATTCCTAAATATTTTAGACCATTTGGGGACCATTTCATTCCTGAAGCAAGTGTATGATGCTTGGTGCAGTGTACATTTAAAGGTAACAATTCTGATTTGTCAACATTCAACTTATATCCTGATACTAGGGAGAATGCTGAAATGTTGTTCAGAAGATGAGGTATGGAGAGATCTGGGTCTTTTAATAATAATAAGATGCCATCAGCGTATGCTGCAATTTTAAAGTGTACATTGCCACATTTTATTCCCATTATATTTTCATTTTGTCTAATACTTTCTAGAAATGGTTCTAGGGCTAAAATGAAAAGAAGTGGGGAGAGTGGACAGCCCTGGCGTGTACCTCTGAAGAGAGGAAAGTAAAGAGATAATTATCCATTAATTAAAATGTTATTTCTAGGATTTCAATAGAGTATTCTTATAAGGGAAATAAAGCTAGGGTCAAAACCATGCCACTTTAGGGCTTCAAACATATAACCCCACTCCACTCGATCAAAAGCTTTTTCAGCATCAAGAGAGATTGCAGAAAATGGATCATTGGATCTATGTATGTGATCTAGTGTGTTTAGGAAGAGTCTAATATTTCAGAAGGAGAGGAGTCTCCCGAAAAGAACAGACTACACGATCCATGAGCAAATGATGCAAATGATGAGGGACCTGCCCCTCCCGACCTAGCCGATAGAAGTTCAAATCAACGCGCTCATTATTAACAGACTGCTAACGTACCAGAAGTTGAAACAATGAACAAAAAGACTAGCCCCTGTGGGGTGCGGGGGGGGCATTGACTAAGGACTCCCCTAATGGATCCAAGAGTGGGGCATCTTGCCTACTAAAAAGGCCCCTGTATTGCTTTGTCCAATAATTCAGTCGTGGACACAGACATGTTGAAGACAGTGGCTTTGGTGGAAAAGGGAAAGCAAAGGTACCCCTCATGCCAGGTCGAGAAAGGGTGGGCAAACCATAACAACTGAAGACAAATAGGGGCCTGGAGCAGATGCACATGCCACTCTGATTGCACTGTACCAAGTGATTTCGATCTTCGCCTCTTTATATGAGGATGTAAAATCAGAAGTTTGAATGCATGCCATCGCCCTAGAAGCCATACAAAAAAGCTGGATGAATAAACTAGAGTTAAAATACTCACAGAAGGAGCTGTCAGACCTGACAGAGGCAATTCTATTACATAAAAGTGCCGCAGCTCCTACCAGGCAAGGAAAACACAACAGGACTCTCTCGCGCAAGCAGTCCATTTGAATAGACAGATAATTAATACTAACATGGATTTTGATGTCATTAAAAAACAATACGGGGGAAACCAGATTGTACAAGATGACACGTCCTCAGGCCCAACACAGCCACCACTCCACAAAAAAGCACTTCAGAAGTGAGAAAACATTGAAGGTCAAGAAAAGAAGTCTCAGAACATGAGGAAAAGTAATAGTAAGCACTCGTCATGGAAATTTTTATGGAATTTGACCATACAGGAGTCATTAATTGACAACAGGAAGTCCACTGGGGAGGCCATGGGAACTTGAAGCTTCCGGTGGTCGTGATAGACAATTTCTCGGAGGTTGAAAGCCCACCACAATCTATGGAAAGACCTGATGGCTTACAGGTCTTGATAAATGCAAAATCAATGGTGACACAGTATAAACAGGCGACAAGTAAAAGGGACACTCAAGAGCCCTTAATGAACAGACTTGGTCGGTCCAATATGAAAATCATACGTGTCTAAGTCAACATGTACACGATATGAACAGATGGATGGGGAGAGCTTCTTGGATGGTGCCTGTCAGGCAGTCTTATTTTCAGAGGCAATGTTGTGCAGAAACAGATTAGTCCCTGAAGTCATTGTTGAAGACAAGGGTTGGGGATACACAAGGTTGATTCAGAGGTACAAACTAACCTGTGGGTGCAGTCACAAGGAACACAGGTGTTAAGAGGTTGAATCGCCTGTAAGGCCTCCATCTGTCCCCTGCCCGGACCTTTGGACTCCCCACATCGTCTCCACCCTTTCCCCTCTTCCTCCCTTTAATGGTGGCACTAGAAGGGAGGTACTCTTGGCACACTTTTCATATTTATTCATTCTCATATTCTCTCTCTCTCTCTCTTTTTTTTTAAAATATCACTACCCAGTGAAGGGATTCGGGTGGATGGAAGCAGTGTGCAGAGAATGTCTATTCCTGCCTGATGTTCCAGTGACCCCGATTAGCTGATGTTCCTTCTCTGGGTGTGAATAAAGATTGACGGCTGAGGAACAGAGTTCCTAAAGAAGACAATAACCATGTACCATCCAGCAAGACTACTCAGATCAAGCTACGACATTCGCCTAGAAACAAAACCATACAATAAAATAAAATTTAGAGGAGCATCTTTCTCACAACTGGCTCCTAAAACAGGGAGTTCCCTACCAAAAAACATGTGCACTACAAAGGATCATCTGGAATGCAGAAAATGACTAACAACGTGGCTCTTCTCCCCAGAATCAGAAGGGAATGAGTAGGAATCAAATTCTGGCAGAAACAGGAAGCCCAGGGAGGGACCTACAATCCATTGCCTAACCATCCCCAACTAGTGGGCGCAGGGAGGACATTTTGGACCTCTTATGCGCACACACTGGCAGGTTTACAGAGGAATACCACTGTAAGCAGGGACCCCCCCCACCCCCAATAGAAGTCAAGGGAGAGACCCATAACCTTCCTAACCATCTCTAACCCTAGGTATGGGGGGAACACACCTCCACGACCCATGTTCGCATACCACTTTCTACAGAAGATAATTACCGCACCGTACCTGCCGACTAGGATGCCAAACAATACCAAAGCACACAGGATGGTCATAGATGCTGACCACAGAAGCCAAAGCAAAGAGGTAAGGAAAAAAACCCTGCTAACCCAATTCTAAAACCTAATTTTTCCGCAAACTCTTCTCCTATAGAAACTCAGACAACCACATCTCTGCACAGCAAACCGCATGCACCTCACCACACTGCAACAACATAAAAAACACCACAACCATGCACAACAGCACATGGGAATCGCTCAGACTCTAAAAATCGCACCGTAGCTCAGCGAACGGTGCAAACCAAACTGACGCAGCCAACATATCATATCTCACTTTCCTATTCCCACTGCACCCTACTAACCGCACCCACAGCCTGCCTGTTTCACATCGTCCTTTTTCAGATCTGCCAGAGCACCAGGGGGCCACTCTGCGGGGATAGTGTGCAGTACAAGTAACCTTTAACATTAACATTGCGCATTCATTCATGCAAGACCATATAACACTACATTTTTCACCTGTGGGTTTCTGCCCTCTACAGGGGGAGCATAGATAACCATCCCTGATTATGTCATTCACAGCACATTGCCCTCGCCATGGTGCCTAGATGCAAAGCTGTGGCATTTTTAGATACTTTTTGCAAGTATGTCTAAGCTGCGAGTGCCCCACTTGGCTAAAATTGGCTTGAGAGTGCCTTTGTGTTGAGCTCCTTCTACATTTCCTGTTGGACTTGCAGACTGTAGGTGTCCGCTAGAAAACTGTCCACTCTGGGGACTTTCTGCACCTGTAGCCATATTTAAATGTTTGGAGATAATTTTAATATTAATAGTATCAAGGAGTGTGTGCCCCTTTTGTTAGATTACACAACACTGTGGTGTTTTCTGTCTTTATCAGAACACTCTTGATTCGCACCAGTGAGTGAAAGCTTTGTAATGCTTTTTACACTGCCAAAAGCAACAGGGCATCGATGCATAACTGTGCTTCCTGGGTAGTCCACCTGCTCTGGGTCGTTACAGAGTGTAGGTCTGCTCACCAACCTAGCTGGAAGGCAACTGTTCTGGTGGTACCCTCCACATGGAGACTTGAAACTGGTTATCCCTTTAAGATGTTGGTGGCTCTTCACCATGTAGACTTTCCCAATGCCCTGCTACTTCTGACCATTGCGAGCGGAGCCATTCTTGCAAACGTCTCATGTGACAACTTGCATGTGGTACTATGTAAATGCATGGCACCATGATGCCAATCATTTTCATGATATTTCTAAAAGTGTGACTGTGGCAAAGTTCATTTGGGTACATTGGTGAGGCCCAATTGGTGGAGCAGTGACATTGTTTGCTGTGCATTTTGGAAGCACTTCTTGGCACTGTTCATTCGCTGTTTTTAGCCAGTTGCCCAGAAACAGGTAAGGTGTATTCCATGACAGTGCAGATGCGCAGCAACCAAAGAGCACCTTTGCGAAGACGCATTGGTCCAATGTTATGCCAGGCCAGTGGGAAGTACTTTGAATTGACATTATTTGTTGCCAACCTTGAAGTTATATCTGGTGCATCTGAAAAAGACACATATTATAGCTTTATAGACCTGCAGCGAGGGCCGTATCGGGCCTTATGGGCCCTGAAGACCGAGTTAATGGCCTGAGTGAAGCAAGGGCCTTTAACGAGGTATGAGGGACCATAACGCCCGGTACGGCCCGAGCTGCAGGTCTCTAAAGCTATTAGAACACCCTCAGGGCACGATTCTGAACTTGGCGCAGTGAATGTGCTAAAAAGCAGTATTCACTGTGCCAAATCAGTACGGCCAGGCTCCACCAGTATTTTCAAGTGGGCCTGGGCGTCCTCGTAGTGCACAACAGTGCACCTTCAGGATTGCGCCTGTTTGTCATAACGGGCGCAATCCTGAAATCTCAGCAGCATTTTTGTAAAATAACGACATATTTGTTATTTTAGAAAAATGCTGCTGAGAACATGGGTGTATATGAACACATTCATATAAGTAAAGTAAGCAGCTTCAACGTTGCAGAATACAACCTTGAAGCAGCTTGCTTTGATGTATGTGAAAGTATTTATACACCCATTCGGTGTATATGAACACCTTCATATACACCAAAGCAAGCAGCTTCAACGTTGCAGAATACAATGTGGAAGCTGCTTGCTTTGCAAACACCCGATTTGCAGGCTGTAATCAATCTGCGGGCTATATCAGTGCGTATAGCCCGCAGATTGAACAATCAGCTTCCCAGAAACACCACTAGGGTGTTCTAATAAAGTGTGCATCTCATGTCCAGAGTTGTCATGTAGTCTCTCTTGGTGAGAATTTGGATGACCTGGTGTAGAGTCATAATTCAAAGTGGTTCAGGCCTGATGAACAGATTTGTTCAGCAAAGATTAAGGCCTGGGCTCATGTTTAAGTCCTTCTTGGCTATGAGGAAATAAGTGTAATAGATGCCTATATTCCTTTTGTGTGTGGAACTTACTCGATGGTCCCCTTTTGCAGAAGTGCTGGCACATGTTCTTCTAGGAGCATTACTCCACACAATAACCTAGTTTAATTTTGTCCCATATCCAATGATCCATGGTTATGCCCACCTACGTTGGGGAAATTGTTATGTTTCTCCCAGCAGGGAGGGAACCTTAGGGACCGAGTTATGGCCTTAGATGCTGTTCAGCCTAGAGGAGCACCTCTAGCACAATGCCTTCCTCTCCACTGTTTGGACTAGCTGGGTGGCTGTGTGAACATAACGCCCTGGTAAAAATAGGGCAGGTCAATCCTTTTTGAGACCTGTACCCTGTTCCTGGGAAATGATGGGCAAAAGCATGGAAATGTCCCGTGAGTAAATTGTGCTAAAAACTTGGATTATTAATCGAGTTTGCCTCATGCGTCAGGTTCATGATCTGCTGTTTCTGCCACAGCTACAATACTCTTGATGTTAATATTCGCTGCTACTTGGCTAGACCATATAAGCTGCTTGTGCCTTTGCACCAACCTCTTTTGGGAGGTGCGTGCCACCCCACTTGGCCCCCTAGCAGTCAATGCAGTTCCCTTAGCAATCCTGACACTATACATGCCCGGGTAGTTACCATTTTTCTGCCCATGGGATACATTCTCTTTGTTAGTAGGCGTATCTGGGGTGACAACTGGTAAACAATACTATCTCTTGGCTGCAATAACCACTGGAATGTCTGGCTGCATCTGTGCCCCAATAAAGAGTGAATCCAAAGGAGCACGATTATACTGCTTTTCAATTCCCGGGTTTACAACCAGTATTGTGGCTGGTGATTCCAATGTAAGGCACATTTGCATCTTTACAGATGCTGTGGGATGTATTTACCCATGCATCCGAGCCATACCTCAAAACTGTGCAGTACTGACATGGAAAACATCATGATGGCCAGAGCTTCCCAGAAAATGCACAGGGAAATGCATGAAGAATAGGCTGCCACTCATTTTTGCCGATGTTATGGGCACAGAAGGAAACTGCCTAAAACCACCATTGGACTACCCACACAGTAGTCTGAAACCATTGGGAATGGCAATGCTGATTGCCAAAAGCAAACCCATAACTGTTGGGAATTCATTTTCTTAAATCCCAAAAATGGGTGCAGTACCAGTACTCACCACTATCCAAAAGCCGGCAGTTTAAAACCACCCTGTGTTTCTCTGAAGGCAGGCTCAAACTGTCTATTTTAAACATTGCAACACATCTAAAAACTCACTGGACACCAGCAGACATTTGGTAGAATGGAGTGTTGTGTGCCTACAAAATCTGGGAAATGAAGAGCCCAAAACAATGCTTGTAACAAAACTGCTATGGAGTCAGCAGTTTAAGTTGCACTGGATTTAAAGACACTAAAATCGAAAATGTTTAGATTAAATGAGTGACCTATGTTTGGTGTCACATGCCCTTGTAACTGTTGAAATGTCATAGTTTTGCACTTAGAATCAGCATTCTAGCTGCATGTGTAAAATTGCAAGTTAATTTAAAAAGCAACAAAAAAAAAACATGACAGTTAGCTGAAAGTCTGGCTTAAGGAACTGAATTCTGCCTGGCAACTACCCCCATCAGGAGTGAAACTTGAGTCACAGCTGTGTTCCCAGGCCTAGCTGCCCTTTTGCTGCTCACACCAAAAGGGATATGACACTTCCCTGATTGAATTACCTGGGCTCTGCAGGAAATTGAACAAAGCCCTGTCCTGGCTCAGGCAAAGGTTTTATTGGCAGGAGTCGTAAATGGTCGTAAAAAGTGGCTTCCTCCTGAGGAAAGGGGAGGGGCACTGCCTGTGAGAGCAAGCTGGCTTGGCAGAACTGGAAAAACCAGAAATTCAACCTTGTGCTGAGGGTAAACCACACCCCTTTGGAGCCAGAACATAACTTTAAAAAGATGGATCATTCATAGAGCGGACATGTGAAAATTTTATAAATGATACCATAATTCTTGTGATTTTTCTGCCCACAGTTTAAGAGGTTTTTAGAACCGGTGGTATGTTCAGGGGGGTGTTAGCGGAAAAGTGGATATTACTCTAAATGTATGCATGTTAAAAATCTGAAATTTCATCAGTTAATGTCCATACTCCCTGTGCACATGTATGTAAAGTTGGGTCAATGTCAGAAATTGAAAAATCAGTTAAAAAGTCAATTATGTGCCATTTCTGAATGCAAGCTCTTAGAAACAGCAGATTTGGACAGAGACATGGCTAAATTCAGCCACACCATGTATATGTAATTTCAAGCAACTGTGTAACTGTGAAATATGTCTTTTGTTATCAAATATAGAATATGTGCAATCTGACAGGGGAGTGGCCTATCTGCAAGCCATAAAATGACATCACTCTGACTCACAGTTCCTTCCCCAATCAAGTGAGGAATGGAAATTTGACCAATGACAAGGGAGAGGGGCAAGTTTAGTTATGACCAACACACACACCCACTTGCAGAACATATAAATGGACCACTGAAACTTAGGTAGAGACCTTCAAATCCATTTGCAGCTGGAAGCTCTGCCGGAAAAATCCATACTCTACCTCCATCAAACTTCAAAGAGCCAACACTTAGACTCCAAGATAAACAGAGACTTCAGAACCTTAACCAAAAAGGCCACTGCCAGCAAGAGTATTTGTCAGCAGGCCTAAAAATCTTTTTGCAACTGAACTCTTCAGACAGCCGGCTGACGCCGTCTGAATTTTGCCAAGAACTTTTGCAAGAACCCGGTGACAGAAATATCCAAAGAGAAGGCAGGACCCGACCCAGAGAACCGGTGCCTAGCAGAGACCAGGCCATTGTATCCAGAGTGCTGACCCCGATGCTGTGAGCAGTTCCAGAGACCAGACGCTGTGCCCAGAGACCGTCCGAAGTCCAGACCTGTTGACCAGATCGTGACAAAGCCGCCTTCCTGTTTAACATCTCTTGTGAGTACCGTCAAACTGTACCAAACCAAAGCTCTTAGTTTAAATTCATCTAATTCAATCTATTTAACCTAAGTAGAACTGCCTGATAGCTCCAAATCTGTCACCTGTCATTCTAGCTGAAAAATCTGTCACTTGTCATTTTGAGCTTTTAAAATTTAAAATCTGAAAAACGACCTTCACAAAATCGCTCATATCTCCGCGACCGTTTGTCTTAGAGACTTGCAGTAACTTTCATTTGGAAGCTGAGATCCTAGGCTTTCCTAGGACTTCAAAACGATCGTGATAGTCCTTGCGGTTCCTCTGTAATAGCGCTCGGCGCATCCGCGAATTTTGCCGCGATTTGCAAATTTCTCCTCGTGTAAAAACAGCTGCTGCTTGCCTTCCCTTTGCCAGAAATTCGTTTAACCTGCTAATCATTCCTGAATCATTGCAAGAGTGAGCCTGAGCTAATATTAACTAGATACCACTCACCCTGAACCTCTAGAGGGAATCAAAAGCATTTTAGCATACTTTTCACTGAATTGCCAGCACATATAGAAGCAATTTGGGCCTGTGTTTTCAAACTTCTGTAGTCTAAGCTTGCTGGGGTGAACTGAATTACAGTTGATTGCATTTCTGAGAACTGTGTGCTTCCTTCCACTTCCTTGCATTGTATCAAGGGGGGGAGGGGATTGCCAGAGAAAAGTGATTACATTGTTTTGTTGAAATCATATTGAGTATTTTCTATACTGCATTTCATTCATTCAACCTTGCATTTCCTTGAACCCTATAAAGCATTCTCTACCACATTATACTTCTGTACCTATTTACCACTGTGCTACATTATCCATTTCATGTCAACTCCTTATTGATTATAGAGAAGCGTGTTAGTGCCAGATTCTCCGTTGTTAATCTTTATCATATCAGATTAAGTGTGATATTCAATTATTAATTTATTATAAGGTGTGACATATATATATCTATTGTTTAAATTATCAAATAAACCTTTTAACTTGCAAAACAGAACTACTTCTTGGCTCAGTGGGGTCAGGGGGATTCCAAGAGAGGGGTGTTATATAGGGGTAGTCATCCAGAACGCATGAACTGGACATAAAGATATATCAATAAGGGTTTTCATTCAGTATTATAGACTAGGCGTTGACTTAGCTGTAGTGTTGAATTGAATCCTCTTACAATGCCATGAAAGGAATGCGCTGTGCTTTAGGTCTAGGTTCTTGAAGAAGATCCTCAGTGAAATCACCTTCGTGCTGCTGCTCTTGCCTCAACACTAAAGCATGCAGTCACCCTTTTAACATCACAATACAAGTAAACTGTAGCCTCAGAATCACCCTCTAGGGTAGGATTTCCTCTTTAACTTCTGTGTCTCACCGACAGTCACAAATGTAATACTACATCCTAGCCACCTTGGGAGGTGTTCTGCCTATTTCCTCATGGGACTTTTTAGCCTTTCTTTTATGTCTTACCTCACGCTCTTGTATGAGCATGTGCAAATCAGATATGATGGCTGCACAGCCTGTGACTGCTATGTTGGTAATTTTGCAGTTGAATATTCTGTAACATTTTCATAGGACCTCTTAAGAACTTTGCACATCTATTAAGCCCGACTCCCCACCCCTTTATTTGTATTTGACAATCAGGGTTGTCATTTATAATCAGAAATTGCCTACAATAGCATTTACTGATGCCGGAGGCATTCCCAGGAAGAAGGCCTGTACACTACTACAAAAATGTGGACAAATCGGTATGAAAGTTGATGAAGGTGTGAACTAAGTGGTTTTTAGAGCAGGGAGGATGAAAACAAAAAACAATGGCGGTCATTACGAGTTTGGAGGTAGCCATGGCGCTATTAGCGCCATGGCTGCCTCCAAACCCGGGTCCGGTCTGGCTGAATGGGGACTTACTGGGACATTCCGACCTATGCGGACCAGGTAAGTCCCCATTCAGTTAACCAATTCCCATTCGAGCCCCCATAGGGCTCAATGGGAATGGGGAAGCCGCTAATAACGGGTATGCAAATTGCGGGCCCGTTATTAGCTCCAAGGTCCCTTAATGGGCCCCGCAAAGAACAGCTGATCAGACCAGCCGTTCCTGCTGGGACCTGCTAAGGGACCTAGGAATATCGCAGTAAGGGTTTACCCGCACCGGCATCATTACCGGTGACCGTTAACCCTTACCGCCGAACTCATAATGACCCCACATGTCTTACAAATGTATCAGGAAATGGATGGGGGATAGGGGTGAAGATTTGGTTTCAAACTAAAGTAGAGTATTGTACAAACATGCAAACTTACATTACTAAGCCGCACTGAAGAAAGTGCTGGGGTGGCGCAGGGTAGCAGTGGTGGGAGCTATCGCTTTGGCAAGTAAGTAAAGTTTAAGTCAAGCTTTCAAGAGACCCAAAGTTAGGTTGGCTTTGATTGCAATGGATTGTGGGTTTCAATGGAGCAGGGAGAAAGAGCGGAAAGCAAGTGTCAGCACAAGGGAGGCATGGGAAAGTGAGGTTCAGTGTAGAGGAGGTGCACACAGAACAAATTACTTAACTCTTTGTAATGTTCTTTCTGGTGAATGCTCCTCCCACGGATGCCTCATCTACGATTATGTATCTGCAGCACAGTTGTTCTTCGGAAACCTTTCTGCCACGGGAGGCATAGCACGGCTCCACATCAGCTGCACCTAAAACCTCTAGACACGCTACGCTGGGCAGGACATAGAGGCCAGTATATACTGAGGCACCTCAGTTCCGCCCTTTCTTCCTTACACTGATGCCGAGGTGCTGTGGAAACCATAGTACTAGCTATCTGCCAAAGAAGGACAGGTTGGGAGGGGTCAACGAGGAAGCCATAGGAGAAACATCCATCAAACAACATTACAGAGAGGCAAGTAAAGTATTCTTCCAATTGATTAGTTCCTACCACGATTCCTCATCTATGGTAGACTCCCATAGCAGTACCTGGATCTGGAGGGCAGAGAGCAAATAGAAACTACCTAGACCAGAAGACTGCACGATTGCCCTACTGAAACAAGCATCCTGCCCTGAAATGTAATCCAAGTAGTATTGCTTCACAAACGTGTCTCGTTGCATATGTCGCCACTTGGCAGATGTCCAAGGCATGAACTCTCTCCAGGCAGGGCAGAAGTACAAGCCACACCTCATGTAGATCGAACTCAGAGACCTGCAGGCACATCCTTTTCAGCCAGATCATAGCATTCCGAGATGCAGAGGATGATCCACCTCAACAGGCTCCATTTAGTCATAGCCCTGCCAGCACAGGCAGCTGCATAACTCACAAAAAGCTGGCCATCTTTCCTGACATCAATTGTTCAAAAGACGTAGTAGCTGAAAGCCCACACCAGACCCAGCCAACGGAACTGCCTTAAAAGGATGGGGTGAAGGGAAAAACCCCAGGAAGATGGATCTTGCAAGAGATGGCAATCTCAGTACTTTCAGAAGAAAAGATGGTCTCAATCTCAACGTAGCCTTCTCTTTGGAGAAAACCCAATAGAGTAGTTGAACAGAAAATCTGGAGCTCAATCACCCATCTAGCGAAGGTGGTGGTGCCAGGAAAACCACTTTAAGGGTAACCAGTCTAATAGAACAAGAATGAAGGGGCTCACACTGAGTACCATAAGAAACATTACCACCAAATTCAAATCTCACACTGGAATTGCAAACTCATGCATAGGGCAAACACTGTAAGAACTGCATAACTGGGGATTGTAAAGAGCCTTGTTTGGGGACTTCTTAAAAATCTAGCTATCGGCCAAGTAACCTTGCAATGTGCCGAGCAGCGGGCTTGAATGGGCCAAACACAGCAAAAAATCAAAGACTGGGTATAAAGGACAGTTTGAGGGGTCCAGATCCCTCTGCCGGCACCAAGTCGAGAGCTTAAGCCACCTGCACATATCATTGCACTTGGTGGAGAGTCTCTGAGCTGAGATGAGTGGGGTGTATTATATAAGATCACCAGCACCATCAGCCCAGCGACTGAAGCCGTTGGCACCTTTGCAAAGATGGCTAGCATCGTCAAGTGAATGCTCTCCCATTCCTCTTGGATGGTGGATTAGGTAGGAAATAAACAAATGACTTACCTCTTGGTAATAATCTTTCTGATGGATGTTCCTTCCAAGGATTACTCATCTTAAAGATCCGTCTCCCAGCACAACTGCTGTTGGGACAAACTCCCAGGTATGCCAGAGGGCCATTAGGAGTTTGCAGACTCTCAGAAGGTCCAACACCTCCCACAGGACAAACTGAGGACTCGGCAAGTTCAAACTGCGGTTTATTACAGCAAAACCAACAGGGATCAGTACAGGGACAGAAGAAATCCATGGACATCTCAAATTCTCCTGGCTCGCTGGCCAGCTTTGTACCCGAATGACGTCAGAGTGACGCTACGACCTGGGCCCTTCTCCAAAAAACCTATCAGACCACTGGATTGGGTACTGAGTAATAGACCACCTATAGTGGACACTATACATGTTAGCCTACTGGCCCTCTCATGTCAGGTGGCTGGCCTGGTCCATCCCCAAATCACTATCTATAACAATGGTGCAGTGTGAGGGTCTTGTCATTGGTTCTTGCCCGTTGCTACCCACACCTAGGATACTTAACTGTGATTGGCTAGAGCCGACATCCCCAGGACTGGTATCCGCAAAGGTTCTCAGCTCCTGGTGTACCTTTTCAAGGTAATAAGAACAACTATGTATCTGCATTGTACCTTGTTTGTACCACCTTAGTCTATGAGAGTGCGTGTTTGCTCAGTGCAACACTTGCCTCACATTGTAGTATTTTCTTTTTGCAAGCTTCTGCCAGGTAGCGCAAGATCGGCTCCCTTTCTCAGCGCTGGTTGCGGTCCATTGTCCGAGTTGACCGGGTCAGGTGTTCGGAGACCATGATTTGGAGCTGTGCAGCTCAGAATTATGAAGAATTATTCACATTTACTGCAGTTGGTGCTACTGTCATTCAGGGAATGGAATGTCATCTGCATCTATCTGGTGGCCTTTGCAGGGGGTCTTGTCTCACATGTTTGCTCTTGTCCAGCCTGAATTCAGCTCAGCTCTTGCTGAGAGGCCTGTGGCCTGCTGTATTCTACCTAGAGGTTTCTATAGTGTATATTCTATTCTATATTCTCCATAGGTTAATCACACTTGGTTCTGTCGGATCCCATAAGTGCTCCTGCAGTTCCATAAGTTTATTTGCATATAAGCATCTGCAAGCTTGCTCAGGATCTCTTCCGGTTTGTGCGTTGCTGCGTTTAGCTAATGGCAAATCAATAAAAGCAATGACAGTATGCATATGTATTTGTGTTGTAACTATAGAAGTGTATGCTCGTCTTCTTCGTATATGCGAGTGTGTGTTTTGTGTCCCAAGGTGCGAATGGCATGAGTGCTTCATGTCTAACACTGCTAAATCGTGGTGTCTCCATCGACGTCAGCAACATGGCTTCTTGGCGCTTTAATCAATGCTGTCAATTGAGGGGTCTTTAGTTGCAGCCTGTGGCTCCTCGGCCACTCTGTGCTAGATTTGTACCGCACCTGGCCTGTAGGGCTGGCTGAGGGAATACCGCTCGACATACTTGTCAATCATTGGAGCACTGCAAATTGGCCTGAAGTAGTATGGGTGATCGCAATATCTTCTGGCCTTCTTCCGCATCATGTATTTTAAAGGAGGAGGAACATTTCCCCATCCCTCTTCACTGTTCTTCAGAAACCTTTGTGCCGCCAGGGGGGCAAACCACTGCTCTGCCTGACAGCTCAATGCACCCCACGACCAACAGGACCTGGTCCAGCATATATAGAGGTTCCAGACCCTGTGACCTCAGTTCCACCCATTTTTCCCTAGCACTCAGATGCTGAGAGACTGTGGAACAAAGGTGTACTAGCTATCCTCTAAAAAGGGCATATAGGGAGGACAATGAGGAATCCATCAGACCGAAAGGCATGTAATTTGTTCTTCTAATGGATTTCTTTGCACACCAATTCCTCATCTTTGATAGACTCCCAAAGCAGTACGTAGGCCTAGACATGGGAAGATAACAAGGTAACTATCTAAACCAGAAAACTCTGGAGGACTGCCCTGTCAAATCAAGCACCCTGACCAGAGAGATAATCCAGGCAGTAATGTTTAGCAAACGTGTGCAAAGAAGTGAATGTAGCAGCCTGGCAAATGTCCAGAATAGGGATAACATGCTGCAGAGCAGAAGTGGCAGCTGGTCTGCTGCTGGAATGCCCCAAAACCTCCAGGCCCATCCTTACCAGCCAGATCATTGTCTATTTAGTCAGAGCCCTGCCAGCACAAGCACCAGCATAACCAACGAAAGACATAGTAGCTGAGGGCCCGGACAGGTTCCAGCAAATGGAATCGCTCCTCTGCCTTGGATGGGGGTGGAGGAGGAAACAAATACAGGAAGATGGATCTTTTGAGAGAGATGGAAATCAGAGACCACTTTTGGGGGAAGTATGGCCTCACTCTCTACGTCGCCTTCTCCTAGGCGGAAAGCAAGTTGGGAGGTTTAACTGACAATGCCTGGAGCTCACTCACCAGTCTAGCCGGTGAACAATCTTCTCTAACAAGAATAAGGAACAGTTACTTACCTGTAACTCCAGTTCTTCAGCATGGGTCTGGCAGGGATTCACATTCTAATGGATATTCTCCATTGTCAGGATGGGAATTGTCTGTAAAAAAAAGAAAGTCAGTTTCACTTTAGCCTGAAAACTGCATTTCCCCTATATAACCAATCACTGTCCTTTGGGTCATACGGCCCCTATCCAATAACAGTCACTCTAAGCTCCACCCACCAGTGCCATCTTCAGATTTGGTAGCGCAAATAAAGTGGCAGTATCAACTAAGAAGAGCAACATAGGGGAAGGGCGAGAGGGAGGGTTTACATGTGAATTCATGCCAGACCCATGGTAGAGAACAGGAGTTACAGTTAAGTAACTTTTCGTTCTCCAGCATGGGGTGTGGCATGGATTCACATGCTCATGAATACGATTATAAAGCAGTATAAATACACAAACACATGAGGTGGCAAGGCTCAAGAGGAGCAATACATTTACCTGGAATAGAATCACCTAAAAAAAAAAAAAAAACAGGTTGCGTAGGACCACTTGACCAAACACGCACTCCTCCCTGTAGACGCAGTAGAATTCTGGAAGGTGTGGGCGGACCTCCATGTAGCAGCCCTGCAGATGTCAAGTAGGGGAACACCATAGAGAAATGCTGTTGATGCTTCAATAGCTCTAGTGGAACAGGCTCTCGGCCGACCTGGAAGAGGTCTGTAAACCAGACAATGACAGTGCATGAGCAGCAGGAGAGCCACCTGGATATGGAATTCTTTGACAGGGCCTACCTGTGATTCACAGGTCCAAAATTCACAAAGAGTTGCAAGGTCTTCCCAAAGTCCTTCGTGCATGACACATAACCATTTCAAGGCACAAGCAACGTCTAGCAAGTGCAATGTCCTTTCTGCCAAGGTAGAAGGATTCAGGAAGAAGACTGGCAGAACCAAAGGCTCGTTGAGATGGAATTCTCAGGGAACCATTGGCATAAAGGTGGGTTGGGCACGCACCACCACACTTGTAGCGTGGAACGACAAGTACGGCTGCTGCAAGAGAGGTCCTGGATCTACTCGTGCTGCCTCGCTGAGGTGATGGCCACCAAGAAAGCCATCTTCCAGTAGAGAAACTTCCAAGGGGCCTGATGCATTGGCTCAAAAGGAGGCCCTAAAGGTTAGTCAAAAAGAGGTTGAGCTCCCAACCTGAAGCAGAGCCTTCACTGGTGGAAAAAGCCTTAAGAGGCCTTTGAGGAACTCCTCGATGAGCCTGTGTGAGCACTGCATTGCCTTACATACCTCCCTGGTCTAACGGGATATGGCAGTCAGATGCACATTGATTGAGGCATGCACCAGGCCTGTTTTGGCCAGGGAAAGCAAATATGGAAGGAGCTGCAAGGCTGTGACTCACAGCAGCATAACCTTCAGAGTCCTGCACAACACTGAGAAGCATTTCCACTTGTGGTTGTAGCACGACACGTAGAGGAAGCTTTGACCTTGGCCAGGATATTCTTGCATTTCAGCGGCAGGGAATAATGCCCAAACTCTAGGGCCACAAGAGTCAGGCCATTAGGCTCAGAGACAGTGGATCGTGGTGCAGTATGGTTCAGTTATCTCTGGAGAGAAGATTGGGGAGTGCAGTCAGCCAGATGGACGGGACGGGACCACCGATAGACAGACAGAGCAGATCCGGGTAACCAGATCTGCCTTGGCCACGCCGGAGCACTGCGCATCATCCTGCAATAACATTCTCAGAGTGTGTTGATCACACATAGCAGAAGCCGGATCGGAAGGAAGGCGTACAGGAATAGCCCCTCCCATGGGAACAAGAAGGCATCCCCCAGACCCCTTGACTGAGGGAACCTGCTGGTGAACCTCTGGCATTGGAGCTGGGCGTTGTCGCAAGGTGGTCGATTCCTGGTTGACTCCACTTGCTGAAGAGAAAGGATACTTGACCTGGACTAAGCTCCCACTCATGGCAGGACCGCAGCCCCCTGCTGAGAGTCTGCAAAAGTGTTCTTGATGCCTCCCACGTGAAAAGGGACGAGGAGCATCTCCCGAAGAATGGCCCAGTGCCACAGGGACGAGCTTCCAGGGAGAGCGCTGGGGAGCTCCCCCCCCTGCCCCTGCATTTGGATGTAGAACATGGTGGTGGTGCTGTCACTGAAGATCCTAACAACCTTCCCCCACAGAAGAGGCAGGAAGGATTTGAGGGCCCAAAGACTGCCCGGAGTTCCAGTACGTTGATGTGAAGGTCCTTTTAATCTGGGAGTCAGAGGTCTCTGGTGTGGGCCCCCCACCTTTCCAGAGAAGCATCCATGGTGACCGTGGCTTGGTACGGTGTGACCTGAAAGGGAGCTCCTTTCATCAGATGTGGGGCCACACCCCACCATTGTAGAGCTTGACAGAACTCCTGGATGAGGGCGATCTCTTCCATCCAAGGTCTTGAAGTGGTCTCATCTGTAGCCTGCAGACTGGACCGAGTTGGATGCAGGAGGACATCATGACCAACAGCGACTTAATGGCTCGCACTATCGCAGATTGTGCTGACAGCAGGTGATGTACCATCCCTTGCATGGCAGTTACCCTCTCCTCTGAGGTGGTCACCAGGCATGCAACCATTTTGCGATGAACACCCAGGGACAGAGCGTTCTGCTATATATCCACGCAGGACTTCGGATAGTTGATGGACAATCTAAGCTCAGTGAGAAGGGGAATGTCTCCATCATGTGCTAGATTTCCAGCGTGTGAGTGCAGGAGCGGAAGAGCCAGTCGTCCAGATAAGGGTAGACATGGATGCCCTTGGGACATAAATGTGCTGTCACCGGAGTCGAGCACTTTGTGAACACCCTTGCTGCTGATTTCAAACTGAGGGGCAGGATCTTGAACTGATCGTTCCATCCCTGGACTACAAATCACAGGAAACTTCAATGTTTTGGATGAATGTGAACGTAGGTGTCCTCCAGGTCCAAGTTCGCGAGGAAATCCCCTTCTTCCAGGTGGCCGAGCACATGCTGAAATGTGACTGTCCTGAACATCTGGGATTTCAAATACTTGTTGAGGAGCCTCAAATCTAGGATTGGCTGCCACCCTCCTGACTTTTTCCAAACCACAAATTATCTGGCGTACACTCCAGAGCCCCTGAGGCGCTAAGGGACAGGCTCTATCGCCCCCTTTCTTAACATTGCCTGAACCTCCTGCAGCAGATGGACAATGTGTAGGTCCTAGCACGCTACAGTGGGAATGCGAGGACACCTGTGCTGGAATTATAAGGCCTGGCCCAGATGAAGAACGTCTAGCACGCATTTGTCTGTGGTGATGGATATCCACTTGACAACAAAGTTTGCTAGCCGGCTGCCCACTGGAATGCGAAAGTGGGGGCACGGATCCACGGCCAGTTCAGGCCTGCTTGGATATCTGTGTCCTGGCCTGTGGGTGACAGTGGCGCTGTCCTCCACTGCTGAAGGCTTGCGATCGCCCCCTATAGGCTTCTTGGGTGGGTAGAACAGGAGGGTTGATGATAGGGTGCACAGTACCCCTTGGAGGTCCTGCCCGAATTCCCTCTTGAGGAATGAAAGGACGATTATCTCCTCTGTCTCAGTGTCCCAAGAGAACATGCCGTCTCTGTGTCGGTCTTAATCGATTGGAGCGTTTCGTCCACAGCATTTCTAAACAAACTGTCCTCATCGAAAGGCATGTCCACCACTTTGGACTGTACATCAGCCCTGAAGTCCGTAGCTTCAGCCAACCTTGGCGCTGAAAGGGCCACCCCTTTGTCCATCTGGCGGAAGTTGGGGTTCACAAAATCCAATGCCACCATGATGGCATGGTCTGAGGCCACCTCGCCCTCCTGGAACATCCGACAGGAAGTCCAGGATTGGTCGGAGCTTATACCAGAGCTCCCGGATATACCTAAACAAGATGGCCAGGGTGTTGGCAGACTTGACGATGGAGACTGCATTGTAAATAATGCCCTTCCCCCACTGCATCAAGCTTCTTCCCCTCCTGGTCTGGAGGCACCATGGACGAGAATGATGGGTTTGCCAAGTGCCTCCTGGCGGCTGCAGACACCACACAGTATGGAGGAGGCTGTGATCTCAGGCATCTGGGGGCCGGGTCCGGGACCCTGTATTTCTTCTCCAACATGTCTCTTTTGGGAGGGGCAATAATTGGCGTCTTCATCGGGGCCAAACCCTCCTCCCAGACGTTGTCAAGCAAAAGTACCGTGACATGACTGTCTTCCGTGAAGACTCAACATTGAAAAAGGAAACCTTCCTTCCTCTACTCCACCGGCACCAGAATTAAGAGATTGGATGCCCTCGAAAACATGGCATGAAAAGAACCAACCTCATCGGGTTCGATGCCCTGGCAGGCTCATCTGCACCAAGTGGTTCCCCGCCTGCTGGGAGAGTCATCATACTCATCCGAATGAGTAGTTGTAGTGTCCATGTTGGTATCTGTGTCGGTGCATGGTGGCTCCACCACCAGAGTTAAAGGACTTTGGGGCAGTGTCGGCTGCGGTGGCGCTGGCCAGCGCTTTGGCCCTGCAGGGCTAAGATGCTGCTTCAGTCTTGGGGGACTCCCCCTCAGAGGATTTTTAGCCAGTGGTTTAGGAGGGCTGTGGACTGGGCCAGGTAAAGGGGCTGCCGGCAACCTCTGCTGTATTTCCAACACCAAGGTGTGGCGGTAGTCAGAATGTCCAGCGATATGTCCCTGGACACCAGTTGAGGTACAAATGGAGCCGCTGACAATGGTTACAGGCTGTTGCGCCTTGGTGGGTCAACAGGTAAATCGGTCTCCCTCTGAGGAGACCCCTCCCAGCACATGAGACCAAGACCACCTTCATGATCCAAATTGTAACCTTCGGGCAAATGGTCGTCAGAGCTTGTATAGATGTGCCGGGACCCCATCGGCATTGCCGGGGACAACCTCACCGGCCTGGGGAGGAAATCAACAGGAGGCAGCAGCTCCTTGATCTTGCCTGAATCCTTCAGGAATGAGACGATGATCGGCACCTGCACCCTGACTGGCTCGTCTGCCGTGGTCGATGACGGAGCTGCCACAGCAGCAGGAGGCCATGGAGTCTAAGTACCTGTGGGGTAGCCGTCTTGAATGTAGACACCACCATAGTTTTAGGATTTCCTGTGACAAAGGGGAATTTTCATTAACATGTAAATCCATGCCTCAAAGAAAGTGCCTCAAACAGAGCTGCCATAAGAAACATGAACACTAAACTTAAATCCCATTCCAGAACAACAAACTGGGCTGAGAGAAACTGATTGCAAACCCCATAGAAATAGTATGAGTGTTGGTATTGTGAAAAACAGAGCCCTGCACCGGAATGCTCAAACAAAATGGCAGCAAGATACCTATTAACATTGCCAATTTGCAGGCCTGTCTGTGCCAATTAGCAGAAAATCTATAATAAAGGATGTAGGACAAAATAAGCGGATCCAGAAATTGTATGCCCTATGCAGGCATAAATTAATAGTTACTCACAGTAGTAACTAACATACTCCTAGTCCATAGTCCCCTTTCCTCCATACTGCATGGGCGTCCCGTCCTAGGGACAGGACACTGAACCTTTTTCACCATAAAAAACCTTCTTCCCCTTTAAATGTAGAGGTGCTGCCCTGACTCCGCCCACCGGCACCACACCTAAGTCCCCATTGACTCATCAACAATATTAAGACTGTCTAATGACACCAGTATTAATAAGGGGGGGAGATGGTGGGACGTATGGAGGAAAGGGGACTATGGACTAGGAGTACATTAGTCACTACGGTAAGTAACTGTTAATTACTCCTACATCCCGTCCCCTTTCCTCCATACTGCATGGGCGATTACAACTGAATGTAGCCCCAGGATGGAGAGGTGATACCTCCTTAAGAAAACAAGTTCCTTAGAACCGCCTGTCCCAAAGCCACGTCTGACAGTAGTGCTTTCAGAATGCCGAAGGGGTGGCCGAGGTAGCTGCCCTGCTGATGACCTGCCACGGAACCCGTCTCTGAAATGCGATGGCCGTGGCCTTGGCTCTGACAGCATGGGCATGCAGGTTAGCTAGAAATCAGCAAAAAATTTATGTTACACTACCTCTTCATTTAGATGGAAGGCAGCAACTACTTTAGATAGGAGCATGGGGTGCGTTCTCAGGACCACCTTATCCTTGTGAAAAGTAGTATAGGGTTCTGAACCCACCAATGCCTTGCTGACTCTACGAGCAGAGGCGAGACCCACCAACAGAGCTGTTTTAATGGTGACCAATCTGATTTCTGCGGACGCCATTGGTTTGAAAAGCTTGTGCCCCAGGGCACCAACACTATATTGAGATCCCACACAGGGTGTGGTTTCTTGATGGGTGGGTACAGCCTGGTGAGGCCCGCCAGATGTCGTCTAACCACTGGGTTGGAACAGGAGAGGACGTCCTCCTTCGAATTTCTGTCAGACCTTATGGCTGCCAAATAGATGCAGCATGTGTCCACTTGCAACCCGAGTGAGCGAGGTGTGCAGAGAAGGAGAGCACACCGTCCAATGTGCACGTAAGAGGGTCTATCTCTGTAGAGACCGCTCAGTGACAGAACCTAGTCCATTTATCTTGTACTGGCTTCTAGCAGCCTTCTCCTAGCGCCCTGAATGATATCTAGTTTAGCCCGTGACAGGCTCAGATGCTTCAGTGCAACCTTCTCAGGAACTATGCTGCGAGGGCTAATTTCTGTGGAGCAGGGTGGATGACCCTGCCCCCTTGCTGTGAAAGAAGATGAGCTGGGCCCAGCGGCAGGTGAATATGTGACCTGTCCGAGAGGCTGGGGAACTCGGAGAACAACGGTCTCGCCGGCCACCACAGAGCTACCAGAATGATGCTGAAGTGACATGATTCTCGGATCTTGCAGATCACCCTGTGAACCAGGGGTGTGGGAGGGAAGGCATACGACGCCATGCCGTTCCACTGTATCTGGAATGCATCGCCGCTGGCATTTCTTGTCGGCCCACGAGGCAAAAAGATCGACCTGCGGGAACCCCCATCTACTGAAGATCCAGAGCAGGAGCGGATCGTTAAATTGCCATTCGTAATTGTTTGCTCCCAGTCTGCGCAGCCGATCCCTTTCGAGGTTGGATTCCCCCGGGAAGGTGGATGGCTGTCAGGTAGATGTTGTTCTCCAGGTCCCATTCCCATATGCTGATTGCTAGGCTGCACAGCGGAGGGGACCTGGTACCACCCGGCTTGTTGACATAGTACATGCTGGTGGAGTTGTCCATCTGGATGAGGACGACCTTGCCCCCAACGAGTGGAAGGAAAGCTTTGAGAGCTATCCAGATGGCTTTCAGCTCCAGCCAGTTGATATGAGACTCCTGCTCCTGAAGGGTCCAGACTCCATGGACACTGGTTGTCCAGAGTGGCCGCCCCAGCTTTTCAGGTAGGAATCCGTGGTGATGGTGACCTGTGGGGCTGGCTGACGGAAGGGCTTGCCCATCTGCAGGTTGCAGTTCGTGGACCACCATGCGAGTTCCAGGTGGAGAGGAGGAATGCTGCCAAGCTCCGCTTGGGAGCCCCGTTCATGATTCCATGAGGCTGCAGTAATCTCCTCACCTTGAGTCTCATGTAGGGCCGCTGCCATGATACCTAATAAATGTTGGTACCACCAGACCGAGGTCACTTCTCAGGTGAGGAAGGGAGTAGTGGCCCTCTTGATAGCCATGATCTTGTCCTCAGAAGGGAAAATTCTCGGAGCGCATGTCCCATATGAGGCCCAGAAACGTCAGGCTCTGCGTAGGCTGCAGCTGAGACTTCTTGAGGTTGATCAAAAATACCAGTTCATGGAGTGTGATCATAAGGGCGGAGGAAGTGTGATGAACCGCCTCCAGATCTGGCCCCGTCAAGCCAGTCATCCAGGTATGGGTAGATGTGGTGGCCCTGAGGAGGCATGCCACTGCATTTATGAGCCTAGTAAATATCCTGGCGGCTGAATTGAGGCCGAAGGGTTGCACCTTGTATTGGAAATGGCAGCCCATGATCTTGAACTGCAGAAAGGAGCGATGCAGCTGCCAAATCAGGAAGTGTAGATAAGCGTCCTACAGATCCAGGGAGCATATCCAGCCTCTGCTGCACAATGTCTCTGCAATGAGTGCTGGCGTAACCATCTTGAATTTTTGAAGAGGGATGGAGAGGTTGAGGGTGGAGAGGTCCAACACAACTCTCAGGCCAGCCTGGTTCTTCTTTGTATGGCAAAAATCCTGGAGTATAAGCCCGATCCTCGCTGGGAGGCTGGGACTTCCACTGCCTGGCTCTTAATGAGCGACCGAATTTCTGCCAACAGAGTTGCTGTCCCAATCTGTGGGAGTGGGAGGGGAGGAAGGAGGAGATGGTGGGATCGGTAGGCGGTGCCCTTGGATACTACAGATGGGATCCAGGGGTCCACGAACTTCTGATGCCAAAATTGTGCGTGAAGGGCCAGCCTGCCCCCACTGGAACCACGTGGACATGAAGGGGCGAGTCATGCCTTCTTTCTCTCTGAGGCTGTTGTGGAGGAGGGGGGACTGAAAAATAGGCCTTGCTCCCCCCACTTTTTGTTGTTTGTGCCGGTGCTGACTCTGAGAATGGTCAGGCTGCCTGGACCTTCATTCTTGGAAGCCCCAGAACCCGCTGAACGCCCGCCCCTTATTGGAGCGTTGATGCGACTGGGTAAGGATAAAGACTTTGCAGTTTGTGAACTGTTTTTCTTTTTATCTAGCTCCTCATCAGTGGTGGAGTGAAAGAGGTCACCACCCTCGAATGGAAGGTCCAATAAGCATTCCGGGACATGTGGGTTGAATTTAGTAGCCCAAAGCCAGGCAGTCCTCATGTCCATGGCGATGCATATGGCCCGGCCAGAGGTGTCAATGTGGGCCACAGCGGACTCCATGGTGTCTTGCGCCACCAATTTAGCCTCTGCCAGTCCCGTCTTGAAACATACCTGGTTCTGCACTGGAAGTTCTGGAAGGAAGTCTGCTATTTCCCGCCAAAGCCTCTGGTTAATGGCTGCCAGCATGGCATCCACATTAGATTGACGAAGATGCAGAGAAGCGTTGGAATAAAGCTTCTTCCCGTACGCCTCCAAGATCTTCTCCTCCTTTCCTAGCAGCACCGAAAATGAGTTGGCCAAGGACGATGGAGGCTTTGAGTAGAGTGACATCGCAGCAATCAACGAAAAGTGCGGTTGAGAGTATGCCGACAGCAAGAGTGGATCCCCCTCCTTTTTCCTATACTTGGCATTGAGGTGCCAATTGACAGGCTGGGCCGAGTGGGGCTTGAGCCACCCCTTCTTGGCCAAAGCGACAACGTCCTTCTGCATCGGGATGCTGTTTTAGCTGCGGGCATAGAGTGAGGACCTCTGCAAGTAGCCCTGCATCCGGTTGTTCGACTTCGGTTGAGGAAGGCCCAAATACTCTGTCAGACCTGCGAGTTGTTTGTGGAAGGCCGTGGCTGACGATGGTGTGTCTGGGTCCTCTTCCTCATCTGCGTCCACCAGTGCATCCGGCTGGTCTGGAGTGGGTGCAGAAGTGCTAGGCGCCGAGGGCTGAGGTGTGGGGACCGAAGCTGGAGGCTGCAGCAGAGGCTGGTGTGAATCAAAGGAGCTGACATGGGCAGCTGGGGCTGCACCGGGGCCTGCAGCGCTGGAGCCATAGGAGGAATGGCCAGAGGCGCAGGGAGCATGTCCCTGATCACATCCTTAAGGATGGCCACCATCTGAGGTATGATTAGAGTGAGGAACTTTTCAAAGAACCTGGCCTCACAGGCCGGTGGGGTGGCAGGCGAGATTGACGGCGTAGCAGGTGGCTGCTGGGGCCGGAGCTTACTCTGTCTAGACGGTTGCAGGCTAAACCTGCCCTGCGATGCTGATGGATAAGCTGTAGGCCGCATACCAGGTTGACACTAGTCCCACCTTGTAACTCATTCCCCGAACCTGCTCCGTTCCTCAGGGCGGTATCGGAGTGGCCATCTTGTCGAGATGCTTGTCACGTGCCGAAGTCGTGGTGCTTGGCTCACTGGGCCTGGCCTCCTTCAGTACTCTTGGCGGTGAAGCATGAGACCTACCCTGCATCTCAGGATGAAGCCTGGTAGGCGTGTTGCCCTCAGTAGTTTCGCCGGTAGTGCTGTGTGCAGGCGCCCCCTCAGACATATTTCCGGTACTAGGGAACAGCCCCTCGGGTGTACACCTGGTAAAAGAACCTTGTGGTCCCTCTGCACCGTCTCCGGAAGGATCTACGGACCCCTCAGCCTTGTAGCCGGTAGATAAGCTAGCCTCAGTACCCGTGCTGGTGTGAGAACCTGAAAGGTTCCTCCCATCCGGGCGTTTTCTTGGGAATGAGTCGCCCTTGAGTGGTGAGATGGAAAAAAGCATCCCTCCCTTGGGCTTTCACTTATATCTGACGAAGTCCTTCAACTCCTCTAGAGGTGACTTCTCAAAGAGCTCCCTCCACCTAGCTAGCCTGTGCTTCAGAGCACGCAGTCCAAGCAAGTTGCATGCAGTACAACCCTCCAGCCATGGTCAGGCCATGGTAGCGGAGGCAAAGAGCGTGGGGATCGGATGCTGGGATGAGCCCCTCGCAGGGTGGACACCTGCTGAAGTCGGCATGCGCAGGGGAGGAGCGTGGCACCGGAGGACAAAGTACATGATTGATAAAAGAAGACAAAAAGACAGAAGAAAGTATCCGGGCAAGAGAGCGTGGTATTACATGGCCAAAGCCAAACGCAGGAGCGCTGGTGAAATCGGCCCGTTCCCGTCGACACGGAAAAGGGGACTGAGGTGTAGTGCTGGTGCGGGGAGTCAGGGGTGGGCATGCTCCAAGGGCTGCACCAAGGCACGCATTTAAATTTAATGGCAAGGGACGACCATGCAGTATGGTGGAAAGTGGACGGTACATAGACGTAATGGCCTTTGTGGCAGGTCACCTAGCCAAGAGGAGTATGTCCAGGACATAATTCGACAAATGCCTCTCCCAACAGCTCAGCCTCTCAGCAGCCAAGCATGAAGATTCAAGCTGTTGAGGTTCAGATGGAGCACCCTGCCCTCAGAATGGGAGCGCAGATCCACTCCCAGTGAAAGGTGCCAGGGATAGCAGATACATATGTCCAGTAACTCTGGATACCAGATTCTCCAGGCCCAGGCCGGAGTGATCAAACTCAGATCAACTCATCTGGAGTGAGCAACTCACATTTCCCGTTTACACTGGAAGCGAAGAGGTCCACCTGGAGGGATCCCCACTGGGAGAAAATCTCATCCAGAACTTCCTGACTTGATTATGGATGCTCAATGCATCCACAATGTTATTTGTAGTGGCAAGATATTCCCTGTCAGGGACAGGTCGTTCTCTAGTGCCCATAACTAGTCTCATTACTTCTCTGCACAGAGGCAAGGACCATACACCACCTTGCTAGTTGAGGTACTGAATGGCTACCATGTTGACCGTCAGGACCAGCATATTCTTGCTCTGCACTGAAGGAAGGAAAGAGACTAGGGCGAGCCCAATCGCTCTCAATTCCAGCAAGTATATGTGCTCTCGAGACTCCAATGGAGACCTAAGGCTGCTCACCATCAGGTATTGCAGATGAGCACCCCCAGCCTTTCAAAAAGTCACTGAAGCGACCTCATGCGTAGCCAGGCCATGAGACCCAGCAAAGCCCAGAAAGACAGAGGCCAGAACTATGTCATGTGATTTGAGGACATGAACCATCTTGGAGATGTTCGCCACTCGATCCTTGGGCAGGAATGCCCTGTGCAGGCACATGTCCAAGACGGCACCAATAAATCTGAGGGACCGGAACGGCAAAACCTGAGACTTTCTGAAGTTAAGGGAGAAGCCCAAGCTGTGCAATAGGCTGCCCATGCAGAAAAGTTGTGCCAACCCCTGGTCTGGGGAGCGAACTCTGACAAAACAGTCATCCAGGTTGGGAAAGACATGAATGCCTCCTCTCCGGATGCGACCCGCTACAACTGCCAGTGGCTAGGTGAACCCTAGGTTCTGAAGACAGACCGAGCAGGACCGTGAACTGGCATTTGCAATGGCCCATTAGGAATATCAGTAGCTTCCTGTGCTTTATATGAATCGGCACATGGAAGTAGCCATTCTGGTGATAGAACGATACCAGACAGCCATGCAGATGGAGGGCTTGAAAGATTTGGGCTGCGGTAACCATCTTGTCCTTGTCCACAAGTACAAGTTAAAAAGCCGCAGATCTAACAAGCCATTGGTGGGGAATTTTGCCTGGGAGCCATACAAAATAGAAAATGGGCCTTGCGCTGCACTGTTGGTTAATAACGGAAAGAAAATAATTGTTCAATATAGAGATGGTGGCAATAACCTAAATGGAAGTCTTCAATGATCAGTAGAAAATATGTCTGACATACAGTTTGTGAAAGCCTTTGACCCGCTGAATTTCACGTAGTTTTTGTGGAATTTGGATATGCCACAATTACCAGCTAGTCGAAGGCGGCCCAGCCACAATAATTGTATTGATGAGAAACCTGACAGAGGCAAAGAGAACTGAGAAAAGCTGTCAGATTATTAAAGAGTCAATTAGTGTAGAGGTCTTACTGTAAAGTGAGGATTCTGCAAGGTAAATAGAGAGATTGGTCTCGGTTGCATACATTCCTCCGCCATCAGGGATGGGGAACTGATGTTGGGAGCTCAGAGTGAAATACTTCACGAAACCTCTGGTCACTTATTAACAGTCAGAAAGCTACCCAAATCAGTATGCAAAGTAATGTTGTGGCGGAGTCTATCTGGTGCAACCATTTCAATTTTTTGTATAGAGAATCCTCTAGAGGGCAATGTAACATGAACCTGGATACAACTTGGAATCCACATTTCTTGCAAGAATGTATATCGGATTTAATCCTGGGCTCATCCTCCTCGAGGGCTGTGGGTCGAAATGGCCTGACTAACCAAATATTGAAGGGAAATCCAGACCTGTGGGCTAAAACTTTGCTAACATTATTCAGGAATGTTTTGGGGAGTGGGGTGTCCCTGCTTCCTGGAAACTGGCTATAATTATTCCTATCTTCAAAAATGGTGATCGGGCCAACCCAGCAAACTACCGCTTGATCTCCCTTTCAGATGTTGATAGTAAAATATTTGCAGTCGTCGTCGTAAGGGAGTTGGGATCATGGGTTATAGATACAAATATTCAGTCAAAACATCAGACCCGTTTCAGGAGGGGGATGTCAACATCCCTGAATGGATCGATGAGTCTGGTCAGTGAAAAATATTGGTCAAAGGGTGGCCCAGTACTACATGGGGCATGGATAGATTTATTAAAGGCTTTCGATTTGATCAACAGAGGGCAAAGTTGGCCGTGTGGGGGCTTCCCAAATCCTTGCTAGCGATAATAGTACATCTGCACAAGGATAACAGAGTGCATGTCCGATTGAATGCACAGGGCCATTTGTCTGCTCCTATCCCGGTGGAGAGGGGGGGTAAGACAAGGGTGTATAATTGCCGCCCCCCCTCCTCTTCAATTTATATTTGGCTTACTTGGAGGAAACATTGGTCCAGCATGCCTTGGAAAGCCCCATTATCGGCTCTAGGCCTAGGATGTGGCTTGCATACGCAGATGACATTGTCCTCTTGGACTAAACTGCAGTTGGACTACAACGCATCCCCAGAGCTATGGGAGATTATGCAAAACTAAACAAGCTACAAATCAATCCATTAAGTCTAAAATTGTGAGCTTTAGAAGGCCTAGGTAAGTCGGTAGTGAATTGTAAGTGGTTGTTGGGAGTGCAACTATTTCCAGCAGGAAGATGTCTATTTGAGATTTCAATTGTATTTGTTCTCGACACTGGATCGGCTTAATAAAGATCTAAATGATGAAGCACTCCAGTTGTCTTGCCAGATGAAAAAACTATTGGCAACATACTGTAAATTTTCACTCGTCAAATACTCTATACTGCAAAGGGGTTGCCTTCCTTGCTCTATGGAATGGATATAAGCATTGGTGGAAGTGTACAAAAAGAAGTAGTGGAACTATGTTCCCTGCTGGCCTGCCCCCGCTCCCCACAAACCCCATCACCACACCCCATCACCACACCCCCTCCCACACACATTACAGACACCCAAACCCACGCACCTGCTGTTTGAGGTAACGTTCAGTGCAGTGCACTGAAAGTGCAAGTTTCAACTGCTTCCTGCACTTTTATTTTTAAACGAAACCGTTCCGGAACGGTTGCTTTTGAAAATAAAAGTATAGGAACAGTCAAGCTTAATTTTAAAAAGTATAGGAGCACTGCTCCCAACCGCTCCCACCCACTTCAGCCACTGGATATAAGGCCCTTAGCAAAGCAATTTGATGAAGATAGAGGGATTTATTTGGAAGAGAGTGCTGAGGCTTCTGCAGAGTCGCCAAGTGGTTAGCCTGAGATATAAGCTGGGCATCCAGCCGATGCAGATGCATGTGGAACGGCGGCTCCTCTCACTTTGCAGGCTAATATTGGTTCCTCAAGAGAATTCGCTGTACAGGGATATAGGTTTAATGATGGAGAGGGAAAGTAGTTCATTCCGGCTTAATCTATGTGCTTAAAGTTCTGATCGACTGTGGTTGGTCGATCGGAGGTTGAGTTAATCATTAACCCGATGGGCGTCAAGAAGGCACTTTGCAGAATGGACTGGATTTGCACTATAGATGGCATGCACGGTTTAGTGCTTGCAAAATCCCTCTCCCCCTATGACAAACTAAGGGGTTTTCTACCTAGGTATCTGATGCCCTTTTCTAGTTTAAAATGCAGGCAGGAATTCTTGAGATTCTGTTTAAATTATCCATAAAGTGAGATTCAGTCCTGTCGGGACCAAGAACTTGGAGGATGCCATTATTTGCCCTCTCTCTAAGGAGGTAGGAAAGCAGGCATTCTAATGATTAGCTGCAGAGGCACATGGGAAGTGAGAGTCCGATTACTTGGACGATTTGTGAAAAGAAAGGACAGTCTATCCATTCAGCTGTTTTGGGATAGGTTAATACCACGTCATGAAACCCGTCCCACTTTGCAGGATTTAAAAGTGCTACAAGTTTTGGCTTTTATAAAAGCATAATGGTGAGAAAGTGGCATTTTATTATGTGGAAATGAGAGTTGTGTCATGTAATTTTATGTTTTAAATATCTTAAGATTTTTGTGTTTTATAAAGTCGATCATTCGGCTAAAACACAATAAAAAAATATATATATATTTTTTAAAAGCTACAGATCTAGAATGGGACGCAAGTCCCAATCTTTCTATGGCACCAGACAATAGACTGCGTACCAGCCCTTGCCTCGTTCGAGCAGGGGTTCAATTCTATAGCACCTTTAGCCAGAAGCTGGTCTGCCTCCTCCAACAGGAGGGCGCCCAGAGGCAAGCACAGGCTGGAAGGGTGATGGTCTGGAGGTGGTTAAGCAAAAGAGAGGCAATATCTCTGGTGAACTACCTGTAAGGCCCAGCCATCTAACGTGGTGAGACACCCTTTTGTATCGAATAATTACTAGTTACTCACTGTAGTGACTAACGTACTCTTAGTCTATAGTCCCCTTTCCACCATTCTGCATGGGCGTCCATCGTTAGGGACGGGAGACGGAACCTTTTTCACCAGAAAAAACTTCTACCCCCTTTAAATTTAGAGGGCAGCAGGGGCGTGGCCCTGGGAGCATGCGCTACCCTGACTCCACCCACTGGCGCCACTCCTCAGTCCCCATTGACGCGTCGACAATATTCAATATTGCCTAATGACACTAGTATGATTAGGGGGAGGATGGTGGGACGTATCGAGGAAAGGGGACTAAGAGTACGTTAGTCACTACGGTGACTGACTTATAATTACGTCCTGTCCCCTTTCCGCCATACTGCATGGGCAATTACAACTGAATGTAGATCCAGGGTAGAGAGGAGACCCTACCTAAGCAAATAGGTTCCTTAGAACCGCCTGTCCAAAGGCCGCATATGACTTAGAGCCAGCATCAAAAAGATTATAAATTACTCACCGTAGTGACTAACATACTCTTAGCCCATAATCTGCTTTCCTCCATACTGTATGGGCGTCCCATCCAGGGGACGGGAGACAGAACCTTTTTCACCAGAAAAAAACTTCCTCCGTCGCCACATATCAGTCCACATTGACACATCGACAATAGATTTAACACTGCCTAATGACACCAGTATTATTGGGTGGGGGGGTTTCATGGGATGTATGGAGGAAAGGGGACTATGGACTAAGAGTACATTAGTCACTACGTGGGCATACATGTTGGCCGGGAGCAGCTTGTGCTGGCCCTCATACGCTTCTTTGAAGGCAGAGACCATCCAGTGGGATATGGAAGCCTTAGAGACCTGATAGCCTGGTCTTGAGCCCCTGAAAGTGACAAACAGAGCGTCCAATTTGCGGAAGCCCTTGGTCCTGTCCAAGTAGAATTTCAGGGCACACCAGACATCTAGGCAGTGCAGCACTCTCTGTGCTTCGTCCTTGGGATCAGGGAAAATTGTAGGAAAGACTATTTCCTCATTCAAGTGGAAAGCAGATGGAACCTTGGGCAGAAATGCCGGGTGCGTCCGCAGGACTACCTTGTCCTTGTGAAAGGTGGTATATGACTCAGATGCGACCAGCGCCTGGATTTTGCTGACTCTATGAGCAGAGGTAAGGCAGACTAGTAAGGCCTTCTTGATGGTAACCAGTCTGATGTCCACAGACGCCACTGGTTCGAACGGTTTGTGCGCCAGGGCGCCCAAGACTATGTTAAGGTCCCCCACTGGGTGCGGTCTATTGATGGGCGGGTAGAGCCTTGCCAGTTCCGTCAGATGTTTCTTGACAATAGGGTTGGACGAGGAGAAAATGCCCTACTCCAAGTTCCTGTAAGCCCCACTGGCTGCGAGGTATGTGCGGCAGGTGTCCACCTGCACTCTCGAGTGAGAGGGGTGCGCCGAAAAGGAGAGCACGTCGTCCAAGGTGCACGCCAAGGGGTCGATTCCCTTGGAATCTGGTCCATTTGCTTTTGTACTGGGCCCCGATAGCTTTGCTCCTCCTCTGTATGATCTCCAGATTGGCCTGTGAGAGGCTAAGGTGGTAAAGCGTTACCTGCTCAGGCACCACGCTGTGAGGGTTAGTTTCCCTGGCGCAGGGTGGATGACTCTGCCCCCCCTGCTGAGCCAGAAGATGTGCTGAGCCTCGGGAGGTGAATCGGGGGCACTTCCAAGAGACTGTGCAGCTCCGAAAACCATGGCCTGGTCGGCCACCATGGCCCTATTAGAATGATGAGGAGTTGGCGAGACTCCTTGATTTTGCAAATGACCCTGTGAATCAGGGGAGTGGGTGGAAAGGCGTAGGCCTTCATGCCGGTTCACTGGAGGTGAAATGCGTCGCCCAGAGAACCAGGACCATGACTTTGCCAGGATGCGAACTGGGGACACTTTTTGTTGTGCTAAGTGGCAAAGAGATCCACCTGGGGGTGTCCCCACATGTTGAAAATCTCCTGAATAACGAGGTTGTTTAGCTGCCACTTGTAATTGTCAGCTCCCGGCCAGCTGAGCCTGTCTGCTTCCCGGTTGGATTCCCCCGGGAGGTGGACTGCACTGAGGTAAATATAATTTTCCAGGGCCCATTCCCACATGCTTATCGCCAGTCTGCACAGAGGGTGTTCTGGTGCCTCCCTGCTTGTAGTACATGCTGGTCGAGTTGTCCGTCTGGATGAGGACAACCTTGCCCCTGAGAAGTGGTAGGAATGCTCTGAGCGCTAGCCAGATGGCGTTCAGCTCTAACCAATTGATTTGGTATTCCTGCTCCTGTCGAGTCCAGGTCCTGTGGACCGAGAGATCGTCCAAGGTGGCTACCAAGCCCTCAAGCGAGGAATCTGTGGTGATGGTTGCATGCAGAGAGAGTGGCCAAAAGGGCTTCCCCGTCCGAAGGTTGCAGTCTCTGGACCACCAAATCAGGTCCAGGTGGATAGATGGAGGAACGTTGATCATCTTGGATTGAGAGCCCCGCTCCTGGTTCCATGAGGCCGCGAAGTGCAGCTGTATCCTCCTCATCCTCGGTCTTGTGTGCGGAATGGCTAATAAGACCGCTGCCAGAAGACCCAGGAGATGTTGGTACCACCATTCCGAGGTCCCTTCTCTGCTGAGGAAGTGGGCGGTGGCCCTCTTGATGGCAGAGATTTTGTCCTCCGATGGAAATACGTTCTCGGAGCACGTGTCCCAGATGAGGCCCAAGAATGTCAGCGTCTGCGTAGGCTGCAGCTGTGACTTCTTGAGATTGAGCGAGAAGCCCAGATCGTGCAGTGTGTTCATAAGGGCATGGGAAGAGTGGTGAACCGCTTCCGGAGATGTAGCCCTGACGAGCCAGTCTTCGGAATATGGGTAGATGCACCCCCTCAGACATATTGCTGGTAATAGGGCGTAGCCCCTCGGCCATGGTGCCGTTACAAGGGCAGAGCCCCTCGGGTGAAGACCTGGTAAAAGAACCTTCCGGTCCCGCAACACTTTCGCCGGGAGGATCCGAAGATCCCTTGGCCGGTAGCTGCAGCAGCCTCGAAGCGAGCGTTGGAAGAAGGACCTGAGCGGTCCCTCCACACGGGAGAGTCCCTGGGAAGGAGTCTCCCTTGCACAATGCGATGGAGAAAAATCGGCCCTACGTTGGGCCTGGTTAGATGCTTCATGAAGGTCTTGAGATCCTCTTGGGGCGACTTCTGGAAGAGCTCCCTCCACCTGGCTAGTCTGTTCCTCAGCGCTTTTGAGGACAGCGAGTCACACGCTGAACAAGATTGCCAACCGTGGTCAGGGCCAAGGCAGGGGACTTGGGGGTCTGAAGTTGGAAAGAGCCCATTACAGCATGGACACCTGCTGAACCCTGTAGAAGTCAACATGCGCCGGGGAGGAGCGTGACGCCTGAGGACCAGGTACCTGAATATAAAAAGACAAAAAAGAAGACAAAGAGAAGAAGTATCTACACATGGAATTACATGGCCGAAGCCAAACCCAGGAGCGCTGGTGAACTCGGCCCGTTCCTGTCGACGCGGAAAAGGGGACTGAGGTGTGGCGCCGGAGGGCAGCACATGCTCTCTGAGCCGCACCGCACGCACCTCTAAATTTAAAGGGGAAGAAGGTTTTTTCTGGTGAAAAAGGTTCTGTCTCCTGGAAGGGACGCCTATACAGTATGGAGGAAAGGGGACGGGACGTACGAGTATAATGCTTACAGAAAGCCGAAGGGGTGGCCAAGGTGGCTGCCCTGCTGATGGCCTGCCAAGGAACCTGCCATTGGAATGCAATGGTTGTGGCTTTGGCTCTTACAGTGTGCGCGTGCATGTTAGCTGGCAGCGGCTTGTGCTGCCCCTCGTATGCCTCCTTGATGGCCGCAACCATCTACCATGCAACAGAGGCCTTGGATGCTTGATACCAGAGCCTGGATCCCCCGAAGGTGACAAACAGTGCGCCCGACTTGTGGAAGCACTTGGTCCTGTCCAGAGTGCAGCTGACATCCAGACAGTGCAAGACTCTCCAAGCCTTGTCCTTGGGGTCAGCAAAAAACATAGGTAAGACTATTTCCTCATTTCAATGGAAAGTGGAGGGTGCCCTAGGTAGGAAAGCAGGATGAGTCTGCAGGACCACCATATCCCTGTGAAAAGTGGTACAGGGTTCTGAGGCCACCAGATCCTGGATCTCGCTGACTCTGCGAGCGGAGGTGAGGCCAACTAACAAAGCTGTTTTAATGGTGAACAGCCTGATGACTATGAACGCTATTGGCTCAAAGGGTTTGTGCGCCAAGGTGCCAAACACCACATTGAGGTCCCACAAGAGGTGTAGCTTCTTGGTGGGTGGGTAGAGCCTGGATAGGCCTGCCAAATGCTTTTCAACTATCGTGTTGGAAGAGAAGACCACCTCCTTCGAATTTCTGTAGGCCCCAATGGCAGCCAGATAGGTGCAAAATGTGTCCACCTGTACACCTGAGTGCGCAAGGTGTGCCGAGGAGAGCATATCATCCAGCGTGCACATAACGGGGTCTCCTTAGAGGCCACCCATGACAGAACCTAGTCCATTTACTCTTGTATTGGCTCCTGGTAGCCTTGCTCCCGTCGCCCTGAATGATCTCCAAGTTAGCCTATAATAGGCTCAGGTGCTTGAGGGTGACCTGCTCAGGAACTACGCTGTGAGGGCCAATTTCTGTGTGGTGGGGTGTATGACCCTGCCCCTCTGCTGGGACAGGAGATGGGCTGGCCCCCATCGGAAGGTGAATGGGTGGTCTGTCCGTGAGGCTGAGCAGTTTGGAGAACCACAGTCTCGCCAGCCACAATCGAGCTATATGAATGATGCTGAGGTGACAGGATTCCTTTATCGTACGGATTACCTTGTGGACCAGGGGTGTGGGAGGAATGGCATAGGCTGTCATGCCATCCCACTGTGTCTGTAATACGTCACCCAGGACGCAAACTGCCCCCATCTGCTGAAGACCTCCCCCGCAGCACCTGGTCGTTCAATTGCCATTCACAATTGTCCACTCCCAGTCTGCTGAGCCTGTCCGCTTCCAAGTTGGCCTCCCCCGGGAGGTGGACGGCTGTGAGGTAGTGCTCTCCAGGACCAATTCCCACATGCTGACCGCTAGGCTGCACAGTGGTGGGGACCTGGTACCCCCCCCTGCTTGTTGACATAATACATGCTGGTGGAGTTGTCGGTCTGGATAAGGACGGTCTGTCCCCCAATGAGCAGAAGTAAAGCTCTGAGAGCTAGCCAGATGGCCCTGAGTGCCAGCCAGTTGATATGAGACTTGCCCCCCCCACCCCTCAAGCCTTCCAGGGTGGAGTCCGTAGTGATGGTGACCTGTGGGCTGGATGCCAGAAGGGATTGCCCGACCACCATGTGAGGTCCAAGTGGAGAGAAGGAGCCCTTCTCCCGATTCCATGGCTGCGAAGTGCTGCTGTAACCTCCTCATCCGGAGTCTTGTGTGTGGCACGGCCAGTAGGACCGCTGCCATAATACCCAATAATTGTTGGTACCACCAGGCCGAGGTCACTGCTCTGATAAGGAAGTGAGAAGTGGCTCTCTTGATGGCCATAATTTTGGACTCCGAAGGAAAGACCCTCTCGGAGCTCGTATCCCAGATGAGGCCCAGGAAGGTAAGGCTCTGCGTAGGCTGCAGTTGAGATTTCACAAGGTTAATAGTAAACCCCAGGTCGTGGAGTGTGTTCATAAGTGTGGAGGAAGTGTGGATAAATCCTCCGGAGATCTCGCTCTGACGAGCCAGTCGTCACGGTACGGGTGTACATGGTAGCCCTGGGCCCTGAGGAGGGCTGCCACTGCATTCATGAGCCTGGTAAATAACCAGGGGGTTGAATTGAGGTCAAAGGGTAGCACCTTGTATTAGAAATCGCAGCCCATGATCCTGAAGCGCAGGAAAGAGCAATGTGGCTGCCAAATCGGGAAGTGTAGATAAGCGTCCTTCAGATCAAGGGAGCACATCCAGTCTCCCTTGTCTAGTGTCTCCGCAATTTGATTTCATTTAATTTATTTCTTATAAACGGCTGCACGCCCATAGGCCTCAGAGCGCTACACAAAAAACAAAAACTTACGAACAACATCAATAAATAAAAAAGTACAAAGGAACAATCCAGAAAAACAACAGAAAAATAATAGGTAAGAATAAACATTTGTAAATAATTAGGCATCATACCGAAATCATCAAAAATGTGAGGTCCCATTGGTAAGAGAACAATTCAGGTTTACATATAAATAAACTCAAGATTTGTAGAGCCCATAGGAAGGTATTTACACAGTTTCAGGTACACAGGCAGAGTGCTAAGTTCACATCCTACCACAATGCAGTCACTACTCCCATGGGAGCACCAATTGGCCAAGTTGATTCTGCGCAGGAATTTTAAAACGGAAGAGCGCACTACGCCTGACCCTGTTCGTGCACGTAGCCAGGCGAGGACTTTATTATGGAGTGCTTCTCTAGGTTCATTCTTCGTTGGTCCGTGGACATTGTTATTTCCAAAGTTCTGAGTGTCCAACACTAGGGCCTTAGTGTTTTCATCCTCCAGGGGTGGCATATTCATTTTCCTGAGGCGCACAGTCCTTAGGTCTGTCCTTCTAGGCTTCTGAGCCTCCCGATGACCAACCGAACATGCTGGCATAGGAACAGAAACAGGTTCTACCAAAGCCAAACTGGGTTTTTGTGGTGATTTATTCGCTAAAGGAGGAGTCTATGTCATTTGGGGGGGGGGGGGGGCAAAGGTCAGCCCTAGGGCCAATATGCGACACCATCGTCAAGTCAACAGAGGTTGCAGCTTCTTTATAAAGAAACTGAGTGTAGCAGAGTTATTTGCTTCTGGCCAATCAGTTTGAGAGGAGCGTGACACCTTATCAGGCGAAACCATATTTAATGGATCGTTGGTTATGTGCTCATGATACTTTTCAGCCGAAATGTCTAAAGTCACAAGCCATGCATCGAAATCCTCAGAGGTGTTGCAGTTATTCAACTCTGTGATGAGAGATTCTTTCCAAAGACTCTAGTATTCAAGAATACAATTCTCTTCAGTGAGAGAAAGGGAAAGAGTGGGGGCAAGGTGGGGGTGATGATGTCACTACTCCCCCGTGGTGAAGAGGGTGTCAGCATGATGAAGGATAGACAATCCCTATTTGTTTCAATAATTGGGACAGACATTTGTGAGATGTTATTAGGAGTATTTTCACTGCTGAGCGTTACTGATGTCATAGAAGTAGATAAACCAGAATTGTTAGCTGGCAAATTAGTACTGGCTGCCCTAGAGGCTAGGTAGTTTTTATTTGTTGTGCCCATAGTTACTGGACTCTGTGGGACATAGGTCAGACCAGCATCAAGAGTTGTGCAGGACTCGTCAGGAGAACCCAAGGAGTCAGGCAGTAGCTCGGGATGCCTAATACTGAGGCGCTGTCTCCTACGAGAACTATGAGCTAAAACTTCAGCCATTCAGTCTTTTTTTAGGGACCGACTGGCAAACCAGAGAATCCTAAATGCTGGCGTAACCATCTTGAATTTCAGAATATGGAGGGAGAGGTCGAGGGTGTATAAGTCCAGCACAACTCTCAGGCTAGCCTGGTTCTTCTTTTGTATGGCGAAAATCCTGGAATAGAAGCCCAATCCTCTCTGGGAGGCTGGGACTTCTTCCACTGCCTGGCTCTCAACTAGCGACTGAATCTCCGCCAACAGAGTTGCCGTCCCAATCTGTGGAAGGGGAGGAGGGAGGAATCATTAGGTGATAGCTCGAGGATTCTACCCAGGAGCCAGGTGTCCGAAAAGTTCTGGCGCCAAAATTGCATGTGAAAAGCAAGCCTGCCCCTCACCGGAGACACGTGGACGTATTTGCTTCTGGCCAATCAGTTTGAGAGGAGCGTGACACCTTATCAGGCGAAACCATATTTAATGGATCGTTGGTTATGTGCTCATGATACTTTTCAGCCGAAATGTCTAAAGTCACAAGCCATGCATCGAAATCCTCAGAGGTGTTGCAGTTATTCAACTCTGTGATGAGAGATTCTTTCCAAAGACTCTAGTATTCAAGAATACAATTCTCTTCGGTGAGAGAAAGGGAAAGAGTGGGGGCAAGGTGGGGGTGATGATGTCACTACTCCCCCGTGGTGAAGAGGGTGTCAGCATGATGAAGGATAGACAATCCCTATTTGTTTCAATAATTGGGACAGACATTTGTGAGATGTTATTAGGAGTATTTTCACTGCTGGGCGTTACTGATGTCATAGAAGTAGATAAACCAGAATTGTTAGCTGGCAAATTAGTACTGGCTGCCCTAGAGGCTAGGTAGTTTTTATTTGTTGTGCCCATAGTTACTGGACTCTGTGGGACATAGGTCAGACCAGCATCAAGAGTTGTGCAGGACTCGTCAGGAGAACCCAAGGAGTCAGGCAGTAGCTCGGGATGCCTAATACTGAGGCGCTGTCTCCTACGAGAACTATGAGCTAAAACTTCAGCCATTCAGTCTTTTTTAGGGACCGACTGGCAAACCAGAGAATCCTAAATGCTGGCGTAACCATCTTGAATTTCAGAAGAGGGAGGGAGAGGTCGAGGGTGTATAGGTCCAGCACAACTCTCAGGCTAGCCTGGTTCTTCTTTTGTATGGCGAAAATCCTGGAATAGAAGCCCAATCCTCTCTGGGAGGCTGGGACTTCTTCCACTGCCTGGCTCTCAACTAGCGACTGAATCTCCGCCAACAGAGTTGCCGTCCCAATCTGTGGAAGGGGAGGAGGGAGGAATCATTAGGTGATAGCTCGAGGATTCTACCCAGGAGCCAGGTGTCCAAAAAGTTCTGGCGCCAAAATTGCATGTGAAAAGCAAGCCTGCCCCTCACCGGAGACACGTGGACCCAAAGGAACGTGTCATGCTTTTTTTCGTTTTGAGGCTGCAGAGGAGGGGGACTAGAAAAAGCCCTTGCTTTTGTCCTTTTGTTGTTTGTGCCGGTGCTGACCTGGAGAGCGGTCAGGCTGCCTCTACCTCTGATCCTGGAAACCTCAGAACCCACCTAACGCCAGCCCCCCGTCGGAGCGTTGATGTGACTGGGTGAATGCCTTGGGCGTGGTCTTCGTTAGTATAAAGACTTTGCAGTTTAGCAAGCTGTTCTTTTAATCTAATTCCTCATCAGTGGTAGAGTGAAAGAGTTCACTACCCTCGAAGGGAAGGTCAATATGCGTTCCTGAACATCAGGGTTAAACTTAGTAGCCCGAAGCCAGGCAGTCCTCATGTCCGTGGCGATGCATATGGCACGGCCAGAGGTATCGATGTGGGCCACGGTGGACTCCATGATGTCCTGCACTACCAGCTTGACTTCTAGACCCACCTTGAAACGCGCTTGGCTCTGCACCAGAAGTTCTGGAAGTAAGTCTGCCATTTCCCGCCAAAGCCTCTGGTTAACGGCTGCCAGCATGGCATCCGCACTGGATTGACACAGGTGCAGCGAGGCGTTGAGTACAGCTTCTTCCCGTACGCCTCCAAGATCTTCTCCTCCTTGCATAGCAGCGCCGAAGACGAGGTGGCCAAGGATGACTGAGGCTTAGAGAAGAGAGACACTGCAGTGATCACCGAAGAGTGCAGTTGAGGGTGTGCCGACAACAAGAGTGGATCCCCTCCATCCGTCTATACTTGGCATTGAGGCGCCGATTGACAGGTTGGGCCGAGTGTCACTTGAGCCTTCCTTTCTTGGCCAAGGCAACAATGTCTTTCTGCATCGGGATACCTGTTTTGGTAGGGGGTAATAGGGTGAGGACTTCTGCCAAGACACCCCCTCCCCCCCTGGGCTGCTCAGCCTCAGGTTGAGGAAGGCCCAAATATTCTGCCAAACCTGCAAGCCGGTCATGGAAGGCCTTTACGGACAATGGCGTGTCAGGGTCCTCCTCCTCGTCTGTGTCCACCAGAGTGTTCGGCTGGTCCGGAGCGGGTGGAGGAATGCTGGGCGCCGTGGGCTGCAGTGTGGAAACCGGAGCCGTAGGCTGCTGTGGAAACGCCTGTACAGTGGGAGGCCGGGGAGCCTGAATGAAAGGGGCCGGCAGGGGCAGCAGGGTCTGTGCTGGGGCCTGTGGCGTCCAAGCCATAGCAGGAATGACTATGGGAGCCTGTGGAGTGACCGGAGGAAGCAAGTCCCTGACTGCATCCCGCAGAACAGCCCCCATTTGAGGGGTTCACTTGAGCACCAGGAACCTTTCGAAGAACCTGTCTTCGGAGGCTGAAGAGGTGGCAGGTGATATTGACGGAGTGGCTGGAGGCTGCTGGGGCCGGAGCGCACTGTCTAGTTTGCGGGGGGAACCTGCCATGCGCTGCTGATGGATAAACTTTAGGCCCTGTACCTGGTTGACACCAGTCCCACCTTGAAGCTCGTTCTTCCGCCTGCTCCGTTCCTAGGAGTGGCATCGGAGGAGCAGCCATGTTGTCTGGCATGGTGGCCATTTTGTCGAGCTGCGTGCCAAAGTCATGGTGCTTGGCTACATGGGCGCAGCCTCCTCCAAGACTCTTGGTGGTGGAGCATGAGACCTACCCTGCACCTCATGCTGGGGCCTGGAAGGTGTATTGCCACTGGTAGTGCTGTGTGCAGGTGCCCCCTCGGACATTAGGCCGGTACTAGGGTGTTGACCCTCAGGTGTACACTTGGTAAAAGAACATTGTAGTGCCTCAGCACTGCTTCCGGAAGGATCTGATGACCCCTCTGCCATGAGTCCGGTAGCTGGACTAGCCTCAGTACGTGTGCTGGTGTGAGAACCCGAGAGGTTCCTCCAGCTAGGGTGCTTCCTTAGAAAGGAGTCGCCCCTACAGGGTGCAATGGAAAACAGCGGCCCTCCCTTGGGCCTCGATCTCTGTCTGACAAAGTCCTTCAAGTCCTCTGGAGGCAAACTTTCAAAGAGCTCCCTCCACCTAGCTAGCCTGTTCTTCAGTGCGCGTGGAGTCGGTGTGTCGCACGCGGTACAACCTTCCCAGCCATGGTCGAGGCAAAGAGCGTGGGGGTCAGATGTAGGAAAGAGGCCCTCTCAGGCCGGACACCTGCTGAAGCCCACTGAAGTCAACATTCGCCGGGGAGGAGCATGACGCCGGAGGACCAAGTACCTGATTGACAAAAAGATAGAAGTATCCGGGGAAGACAAACCCAGGGGCGCTGGTGAAATCGGCTCGTTCCCGTCGATGTGGAAAAGGGGACTGAGTGGCACTGGTGGGCGGAGTGAGGGGAGCGCATGCTCCTAGGGCGGCACCACTGCCCACCTCTAAATTTAACGGGGAAGGTCTTTCTGGTGAAAAAGGTTCTGTCCCAGTCCCTAGCGAGGGACGCCCATGCAGTATGGAGGAAAGAGGGTGGGACATGAGTATGGAGATTCTACCGCCTTCCCCCAGTTTTTATATTGGGGAAGTCTCCTTCACAGGGACAGCTGAGACAGACAATCCTCCTCTCAGAGCACCTTAGCCCCTATACATCACTAGGCAGCATTGCAATTGTTTGCCCGGGGGAGCATGTCCCCTGATTCTGTGGGCATGGGATGCAAAGGGTTTTAACATTCTGCTGCCCGTGGGTATGGTGGGCTGTTGCTGCTGAACCATCAAGCTCAGGGATTTGGCAGTAGCCATCTGCAGGCATAAATTGACTTCATTCCGGGTCTATGAGCCGATAGGAATTCATCGAGGACATCATACCACAAGTTACATTCCCTATATCTCCGCCTCTCAGTAGCCAAGCATGAAGGTCCAGGCTACTGAGGTTCAGATGGAGGACCCACCCCAGCGATTGGAAGAAAGCATTTACTCTCCTCGGAAGGCGCAGATTGACATGTCCAGCAATTCTGGTTACCATGTTCTCCGGGTACAGTCCAGAGCAATCAGAATCACAGTGGTTTCGCACAGGCACAATCTCCTGACCAAGCAGCTCGGGCTGGACTTCCCCTTTTGAGGTCGTACCAAGCCAGATTTGCATATGCTCTTCCCCTTTTGTAATGGTTTGGCAGGCAAAGAATAATGGTCTGGAGGGTTGCACAGAGCAATGCCAGCGGTTAAGAAGAATTCTAAACCTTCCAGCCGTCATCTCTTGTTTTGCTACAATCATCTGAGAACCAGCGAAACGACCAGCATCAGCGGGAACGCATAAAGGTTGAATGCCCATTCAACTGTCAGTGCATCCCCCAGAGCTCCCAGACAAGGAGACTTCCTTGAGCAAAACAATTCACTTCCGGTTTACACTGGAAGCGATGTGATCTACTTTAAGAGTTCACCAGAAGGGGAAAATCTCCTCCAGAACTTTGTGGGTGCCCAAAGCTTATCTGATCAAGACGCCCACCGTGACATCTCTTCCAGCCGGATGGGCAGCCACACAATGCCATTCTCCCGAGCCCAGAACTAGAGTCTCATCGCTACTATGCATAGCAGTAAGGACCCCACTCCACCTCACTTGTTGAGGTAATTCATAGCAATTGTTGTCCCTCAAGATCAGCGCAGTCTTGCACTTCACAGAGGGGAGGATATCAACCAAGGCCACCCTAATCACTCAACTGCAGAAAGTAAATATACTCCTGAGATTATGAGTGAGACCACAGAACGCTCAGTATCAGTTCCAACACGCGAGCGCCTTAACCTGTCAGATGCATCAGTTAACACTGTGAATTGGGGCCAGAGTTGATGAAAACACGCCTCTCAGCCAGTTCTCTCCGTCTCTGCCCACCATGCAATGTCTTGAGCCAATTGGGTCAAACCTGCAGGAGGTCTGACATGCGGCCCTGAAATTGCAACCATTGGCAACGCAGAAGCCACAGAAGCAATCTCATGGCGGCGAGCATCCAGAAGCAGAAGGACACAGGCGGGGCGGCCTAGTAGGCACAGAAAGGCAGAGGCAGGGACTGGTCCCTGTGATTAGAGGACATTGACCATCAGACAGGCGTTCCTACTAAGTCCTCTGGCGGAAATGCCCTGCCCAGGCAAGTCTTTAAGACCGCTCCGATAAATCAGAAGGCTGGAATGGAGAAACCCAAGACCTTGAAGTTCAGGGAAAATCCAAGCTGTGCAACAGACTGCATGAATGGAGCAGGTGTTCTGACACTGGATCAGGGGAACAAGCTCTGATGTGCCAGTCAAGTTAGGGAAACAGGATTGCTCTCCCACCCGAAGTGAGCTGCCAACACTGCCAGCAGCTTCGCAAAATCACAGGGAACCTTAGAAAGACCGAATGGCAAGACTTTGAACTGGTAGTGATGCTGGCCTACCACAAACCTCAGGTACTTTGTGCTTTCGATGAATGGGCACATGGAAGTTGGTATACTGATGGTCCAGTGATACCAACCGGTCCTGCAGTTCCAGTGCTTGAAGTATCTAGGCTAGAGAAACCATCTTGAATTGTTCGGTGTGTTGGAACACATTAAATAGTCACAGATGCAGTATCAGACGTAAACCCCAACGTTTCTTCGGAACCAGAAAATAGGTGGAATGCCACTCCTTCCCTAGACCCGAGCACAGTACCCGGTCTACCCCACCCTTTGAGAGAAGCTGATGGATCTCCTCCAGAAAGATGGGATCAGGAGGCAAGGTGTTATGGTCCAGGGATGCTGCACAAAAGGGAGACAGTAGCCCTGTTGGATGGCCTGAAAGGCCAAAGTATCGGACATGGTCCTGGACCATTTCGAGCTGAACAGGGAAAGGTCCCCCACACCCAGGGAATCACAGAGGTGTTACCCCTTGCAGTGCTGAGGGAACAGTAGCCGCAGCCACTTCACCTCTGGGGGTACCACCAGTCCTCCCCCCTTGGGAAACACCTGCCTTGCAGTCTTCCCAGGGCTGCCTGACCTCGACCGTGTATGACGAAGACCTCAACACCTCACAGAAGGCATGGGGGGGCTGTAGTACCGCCAGTCCCAAGGACTTGGCTGTAACCCTTTGAGGACTGGAATTTCTTAAGAGCATAATCACCTTTAGCCCCAATCAGGTTTTCCCCATTAAAAGGCATGCTCAAACGCAAAACAGAAGACTGTAAAGTGGCTAAGCACACCAAATTTCGATAACAAAAGTCAAAATTAAAGTACAAGGGACTCAATTCCCAAAAGGGAAGGCTAAAACATGTTGGGAGAGATTTGTGGCTCTGGCATCAGAAGTCACTACATAAACTACACAACAACTAGGTGTCCCTAACTCATGGACACTCCCGTCCCATTCACACCTCTATATACTGAAAAAAATGTAAGTCAATATTTAGGACTAAGTAATGTGTATTAAGGAAATTAATGACCAAAAAATGTACACAAATGTACTATACGCAATCTCAATTCATGTGTTTCATCTGTAGTATGCTTAGCGTACAAACGAGTGACTGGTCAACTCAGTATACACAATAAATTCCTCAGTGTAATTCTTCAAAATAAAAAGCTCAACGCGTTTTGAGAGTTTAATCTCTTCTTCAGGAGCAAAAATGACTTTTCGTCTTTAATTTTAACTTTACAATAACATTTCCACACGAACAATTCCAAATATAGATGTCAGAAGTGATCCCTAGTGTCTCAGGTTAATAAGATCATGAAATATGAGATTTAGAGGCTTAAAACTTCACCTAGATTTACTTGTCACAGTGGATGGCCCTCGAACTCTGCATACGTTTCCTTATAGTTACAAAGGTTTTGGGATGCCAGAAGGCCTTTCGGTGCATAGACTGGCAAGACCCACAATCCTGGGTGTTGTAGTCTTCATCCAGGCAGTAAAGAAAAATGGAGTCGCTTACAGATCGTACCCTCTTCTGGTGTTTTTTCTTCTGATACTTCAGACACATGATTGTTCTTAGTCTGTCACTCCATTGCTCTGCTTCATGCTAAGAGACTTGGTGGGGGTCCTCATGTCATTTTTGTGTAAGTGAAAAACTTTACAGCATACTCCCTTAGGGCTTTTGGGTGCATAGACCAGGTCAACCTGCAATCCTGCTATCGTGTTCCTCTTCCAAGCAATACAGGCAAAACCTGTGGGGACCAATGCCGACATCTGCCTCCTGCAATCGGCACAGGGCTTGTAGCCAGAAACGTTCCCAGAGTTGTGCACAACAAATACAATCAGCTGATTTAAGTGGCATTCCAGAGTGCATGGACAAAAGTAAAAGGAGGTCAGGGGATGCGGTGGCTCCAAATATACTGGCCCTGCTGTCATGTCCGGCATGGGAGCACATTGACACAGAGGATCTGTGCATAATACCTAGTGGTGAAAACGTTTCCCAGGACAACTGGCACACACGCATCCCTAACAATTGTCGGCATCCACCCCTGCATTGAAAAGAATATTATGCAAAATTACTACATGCAGATCAAATAGATGATATATTTTGGTGTGCTACAGGGTCAGATGCTTCGGGTAAGGAAATGGAACATAAGTAGATGTGTCTGGGTAGGCAACATTGATTATCTCCTGCTGGCAGAGCTTCTGCACCACAGGTGATAAATATAACTTTACTGCATGGCTGTTGAGGGCGCTTGCTATATTTAAGACTGACACTGTGAGCTTGGCTGTTTAGGCTGAAACCAATGGCAGAGAATATATACTAGAGATTCAGAGGCTCGTCAAGGGATGCAAATTGCTGGGATAAGTGGTCTGAGCCAGCTTCCCCAGAAGGTGATCCAGGGTCCCTTTTTTGAGCCTCGATGTTTGAGTGGCTTGGCTACAGACAGTGGATATGAAGTGCCACTGTGTTTTGCCTTCCAACCCGATTCTGCTATCACACATTACAGGCCACTCCTCTCCATCAAACCTCCCACGCCCTTCTCATTCCTTTTTTTTTTGGCAGGGTGTGTTCTTTAAGGGGTTTTTGTTAAAACATTTCCACATGCATACTGTTTAATGTGTTGAGAGATTTTACTGTTGCTACCCTGAATGTTCAGACATTCACTTCAGGTTTTACAATCACTCATCACATTTCAGCACCGATTGCTCCTTGAGACCTTGTGCTGCATCTTCTGCTGTACTAAAAGCAGGTTTGAAATAAAGTGACCAAATATAAACAGGATATAATTTAGAACTTTAGCTTTAAAAAAGGAAAGACTCGCGGAGTCTGCTGCAGAGTCTTTTGGTTGCGCTTGCGAGAGGACTCTACAGCTTTTGCTCCTGAACCCTGTGAGGACCTGCTTCTTGTCCTTTTTTTGTTTCACCTGCTTTCACCTGGTGCCTTTAAAATACCCAGAAGACCGCGGAGCGGCCGCGGAGTCTGCTGCAGAGTCTTTTGGTCTTTAGGCTCTGCAGGCTCCGCGGCGCCCCCCCAGAAAAATCCGCCCACCGAGTCACTCGAAGACATTCAAAACCTTGCAAGTGACCTGCCTCTCGCCGCTGACAGCTGCGCTGTCCCCTCGTGTGTCCGTATCGGCTGGCCCGGAGCTGAACGACTCCTCTGAACGACTCCCCTCTGACTCTCCTCTGACACCGGAGCCTGCCTGTGCCTGGCGTACTCGTGCTCCATCCACCTAACACCGAACAGGGTCCTCTGCCGCGTGTGCCTTCGCAGCCCCGCCCCTGCCACTCAACGTGCTGACTCCCGACACCCGCAGCTGTACAGCAGCCCCCTCAACGCCCTATACCAGACCCGTCAGGACTCCGACTCCAACATCTGCTTACCTTCGCTGATCAGGAGACCGAAAGGGTTCGTCCCTTGGATCCCGAAAACTTAGCTCTAACCGCCCCACAGGAACAAAACGATCGCACAACCCCGTACCATTGACCGATCAGGAAACCGAAAGGGTCCCCCCATTGGATCCTGAAAGCGCAACTTGATCCTCTACAGAAAAGCGGAACGAAGATAAACCTGCGCAGCCTCACTGATCAGGAGACCGAAAGGGTTCGACCCTTGGATCCTGAAAGCGCAACTTGATCCTCTACAGAAAAGCGGAACGAAGACAAACCTGCGCAGCCCCGCTGATCAGGAGACCGAAAGGGTTCGACCCTTGGATCCTGACCTCACCAAATAGACAACAGTAGCAAGCCGCAACCAGGGGGCCAGTATTCTAAGAAACCAAATAGGAACCCCCCAAAACCTAAACTTTGCAATCTACAAACTGGAAACAATGACAATAATTCGCACCAACAAACAACACCCAACTCAACGTCCAAAAACAAGACAAACAGCCAAGACCCCGAGCGCTAACACAACGGACGAAAATTTACTGCAGCTAACACTGGAGCAATCCTTCAAGAAAGTGACATTGTATAAAGAAATTCCAAAGTCCCTGACACAGAATTCACACTCTAAACAGAACTCAGAAGACTTCAAAGAAAGAAACCTTGAATTTGCTAATCCCATTGTGATATCCCCTCGACTATTAGCGGAATCACACAGCACAGTTGAAAATCAGCAACTTACCTCAACCGAGATGAAGAGTCCGGACATTAAAACTCAAGCTCAGAATCCAATCACAACAACTGGACAAACCACCATGTCCGTATCATCATTACCGGCTCTTCAACTCGAACCTGAACAGCAACTGATCAATCCTCCAATTGCTCTGAACACAAACCACCAGTCCACAAAACAAGACCCTCCAAACAACAGGACACAAGACACCCTGACAAATCTTATAATCAGCAATAAAGAACCCATGGAACTTACAAACAAACAGTTGCAGACACCGACAAAACAGGATCTAACACCGGACAAACAAATCCGAAATCAACAATCCATGGAACTGAAGAAACCACACGAAATAGTCAGCAATCCTCAGGAAATTGCTAACAACCAAGAACCAAAACGCACAGCTCAACATATCGGCTTCAAGCCTACCTCAAACTGCCAACAAATTGAACGAACACAAGACCAAATTACAAAACCAGCAGTCCCAACACCAGAACACCAGAAGCAAAAAGAAAAAGCAAGATTAGCACGACTTGCGTGGCTTAAAACCCACAACTCCGTCAAATCCACCAGCCCAGTGGAACCAACAACATCAAAAACAAGAAACAGACCGGAAAAATTATCACTGGACATCACTGAAATTGAGTCAATCATGACTACTGCAGAAAAAGGAAAAGAAGTATTTGGAGACTTAACGGAAGCAAACCCAATGCAACTAACATCAACACCATGTATCCCCCAGGGCAACCAAAACAAGCTGATGAAAAAAGAACGTCAACCAGAATTGGATGAACGTAAAACTGCCCCATCCCGATTCAACTATGACACGGATGAATCTTACTATACCCCAGATCCAGTAATCAAGAATCAAAAATCAAAAGACCCCCAACAGAAAAACGACAACCACGAACAAGCTGAAGAAGACACACACTCAAGAATCCCAACAACAATGCTAGATTTGCAAAACATGCTCATCGCAACACTTTCCCAGTCGATGATCCCCCTTCTTGAAATTACATGAAGATATGAAAGATGCAATAAAAGATCAGGCGACCCTTCTAGCGCTAATTCATTCAAAACAGATACACATCGAACACTTTGTCTCGACAGTGGAATCAAGACTCACAATAGAAGCAGAAGAGACACACCGGTGGCAACAAAGACTAGCCGAGATTGCGAGAGGAGACCGACAAGAGAAAACAAAACTTACAGGAGAACTAGTACAGATGCTCAAAGAACACCATCACCAGCAAGCAACCAGACCAAACGATCAACGACTACAAACCCCGCCGTCTCTAAAATCGTCACAATGTCCAATTCAGACACAACAACTATCTGAAACCACCTCGGACCTCGCCCAACAAGTACCAAAAGAACCGAGTCAAAATATTATTAACAAAAAAACAAAAACCATCACCCCAAGTAACATAACAAAGAACCCAAATGAAAACTTTCAGATTTTCGAAAAAGAAAAAATAACAAATGAAACAAAACCCACCCAACAGAAAAATAACAAAAAATGACAAACGGGCTCTCGAGCATTTCTACGAAATATAAACCAGAACGCCCAAACTGTTCAACAATCAAAGAAGAAAATATCAGCTGCCAACACACAAAGCATTCAAGTTCATCTAGCCCAGACCAAACCCAAATTAGCGGGACCTATCCTGCCACAATCGCCGATCGATGAGGAACTGCTCAACATGACCACCCACGAAGAACAACCATCAGAAAACAATCAACAGGCTTCGCAATCAATAATCCAGACGAGTTACATAATAATCGATGAATATACCACAATCCTTGATCAACATGCGAAACAAAATCAAGACAATTCTACTGAACTCTCCCTAGAAGAAATTTCGATGCTATCAATGGAAAACATCTCAACATCCACAACCAGAGACGAAGCTTACGACCCCATCTCGTCGATCTCGATAACAACAACACCACAAGACTCCAGTCAACAAACCCAGATGCGACCAACATTTGTTAATCCACTACGACAAAATGAAATATATGAAATCCACATTGAAAATGCAAATAAAAACCTGGAACCGGTAATCCTAAATAGAACAAATCTACTACGCATCTTTGGCGTAATACCTTGCTTGAATAAACTCACAACAAAAGACCTTGATCTGATAACCTTTAAAGACGATCGAAACTTGGATAAAATCGTCATAGAGCTTTCGGACCCCAATAACCAAGAACTCATCATATCAACACGAAGACAATTGCACAATTTGGGCTTCTCATGCTGGGCCTCAACATCCACAAGAATACCAAGCAAACCAAAATATAAAACAACAGCAAGATACGAAAGAAAAAACAACGACCAAAGGAAACAAAAACAGGCAACTGACGACAGAAACTCAAATCGTGCCTCAGAAGAAGCATACCTAAACAGAAATAACAAATCTAACAGAACAAGCTTTGAAACTCCTTCATCAGACATTGAATCTATAGAAGACTCAATAAGAAGCCAACAACCAGACAAAGATGCCCATGCAATTAGAAGAATCTATGACTTCGAAACCACCTTCTCAGAAACAGAATCTACAGAATACTCAATGAACTCTAACTCATAACAATTAACGAACAATGGATTTACGTGGTCACTGTGCTCATGGAACACCAGAGGAAATCTCCATCTATTTACGGACTCAGCTGCTGAGCTAGAGCAATACCAATTCATATGCCTCCAAGAAACCTGGCTCAGCGACCCACCAGCATGTGATGGTTTTATCACACTCCTAAACCCAGCTATCGTACAAAAACAAGGAAGACCCGCTTCAGGCTTACTCACCCTAATCAAGATAAACCCTCACAGCACAGTAATACTCTCCGAAAACATAAACCCTTGGATTCAACTGACCACAATAATATATACAAAAAACCAGCAAAAACGAGAAGAGAAAGACAACTCAACAATCCTAATCCTAAATCTCTATTGGAACCCATTAGCAATATCAACAGATACGTTCCTAGATGGAGTTTTCATCTCAGTCGATGAGGCCACAACTAAACATCCGTCATCGGAAGTAAGAATATGTGGCGATCTGAACATCAAACTATACGATAAGAACGGTGGCCTCTTAAAGCACACAGACCTATCGGCAAACGCAAAGAGATGGATGAAAGAAACCACGATACGCAACCTACTCCTTCTAAGTCAAGGGAACACTTCGAAACCCTATACACCAACATGGAGCAGAGGTTCATCCCATGCGATCATCGATTATATATTCCTATCTGAAAAACTTCACCGATCAGTCACAAACGTGCAGACGATACTAACAGATAGGAGCGACCATAATCAACTTACCGCCCACTCTGAAGCGGCACTGGAAAAAATAGAGCCGGGGCTACCATCTCCTCTATTAGAACTAAACGGAACAACAACAAGACTGAGAATCCCACAAGCATCCTTAGCCTCATTACCGGAAAAATTCCTACAGACAAGTCTGACAAATGCTCTAAAAATTGACTACGAATGGATCCTAATTCCGTTCCGACAAACCAGTAAAAATCGCCCGCAGAAAGACCATCGACATTTCTACAACCAAGAAATTGCCGAAAGGAAAAAAGCCTTAAATCGAACAATAAGACAGATAAAGAAAACCCCAGCTCTCGATATCCCAAACCAGATCAAAACTCTGAAAAACAACCATCGAAACTGGACTAAATCACAAAAAAGCCTCATCCAGCAGGCAGATGCAGAGAACATATTGAAAATCCACAAATCCCACAATACAAAAGAACTCTGGAACTTACTCAATGACAATCAACAAAAACAGCAGAAGCTTACAGCTAATGTAACCCAAGAAAAATGGATAACGCACTTTACTACCATCTATGCATCACGAGAAACGGTTCAACAGAACACACAACCCACAACAGACCCAACATGGAAAGTACACGCAGAATTTGAAGATTACATCCTCCTGATTAACAAACACTTCCAGAGCCCCAGGCCCTGATGGACTATCCAATGCCATAATCAAAGAAGATCCTAACGCTTGGGCAACCCTCCTGTGCCACATCACAAAACTGATCAATAAACTGCACAGAATACCAAACTCCTGGAGAACAGCAGTAATCGTACCAATCCACAAACAAGGCCCTAGAGAAGACCCCCAAAACTTCCGACCGATCGCTTTGCTCGATCCGCTAGGAAAATTATTTGCAGCAGTACTTCTAAACCAACTCACCGCGTGGGCCATAAAAAACAATAAATTCTCGACCAGACAAACAGGATTCACGGCCAATGTTGGAACAAACCTCAACCTGATATTACTACAAGCAATCAAACATGAAGCCATCAACTCCAACTCGACAATCTACGCAGCATTTATTGACCTAAAAATGGCTTTTGACGCAATCTCACGCGAAAAACTATGGTCGAAACTTAGAACATGGAACTGTCCATCTGATATCCTAGAACCAATTATCCTGCTGTATTCAAAAACCACGATAAAAGTCAGATTGTCGAGACAAGGAGCTACAACATCTGCCATACCAACAGAAAACAGACTTAAACAAGGCTGTCCTCTTGCAGCGACACTCTACAACTTGTTCACTGCCGATATCGAAGAACATCTAAAATCACATAAAACCAATCCCCCCAAAATCAACTCGATCCCAGTCCCAATCATGGCATACGCTGATGACATTGTGCTACTAGACAAAACACCGACTGGGCTACAAACGACACTAGCAGATCTAAGCCATTACATGAAAAAAAACGAACTAACGATCAACACGGAAAAAACAAAGACAATGACCCTCACCAAACCATCAAAAAAAAGAACAAACCAATATATCTTTACGATCGACAACTCAGAAATAGAAAATGTTACATCGTTCAAATACCTAGGGATCACAATAAACCAGTCAAAATCAGAAGAGCAGTGGATAGACAAAATCGAACAAACATCTCAAACTCTATCAAGACAAGGCTGCCTCCTTCACAGAAAATACGGCAAGTTCTCCTTTAAGCCAATTATCTCCTACTACAGACACAAGTACATTCCGATTCTCACCTACGGTACCGAAGCAATGTTGAACGCTCAGAGAGTCAACTGGACAAAATATGAAGCGACTTTCTGGCGCAAAGTCCTTCGACTCCCGCAAACATTTCCAATGCCAAGAATACGCTACGAACTGGCAACTCAATCAATCGAATCAGTCGTACAATGGAAAAGACTAGACATTTTTCGGAAAATATTGACAGATGGGAAAACTCCAGCAATTCAAATACTTCGACACAAAGAAAACACCTTCAACACGACAATATTGGAAAAATGGAAAGATACAATGAGAAAAGAAATGGATAGTGAAAATATCACAGAAGAACTGCTCACACTTCGTCCACAACACGCAAAAACAAAACTGCTGCACAACGACTGGATAAAGACCATCCAACAAAAAAATACCTACAAACAGAACCTACAATGCACAAGATAATAGGAGAATCCACGAACCACCGGCGTACCTGCAAACCTTCCCAGACCAAACCATTCGAGCAACATTCCTAAAAATTTGCCTAAACATTCTTCCTACAAAAGCATACCTATTCACAAAAAGACAGATCAAGCCCGAAGACAACTACTGCAGGTTATGCAAAGACCAAAAAATCGAGGAAACCATATTCCACCTCGTAATGGAATGCAATGAACTTGCCACACAACGCAAAGAATTCGGTGCATTCTTTCAACTCTCATCGACACAAATGTGTACGCAAGAAAGATGGACCGCTCTCCTAAGCGGCCACAACAACAAGTACACTTACACAATTGCTCTCTTCCTATCTTCTATACTCGAACTAAACAAACAAAAGTTAAAAAGCGATTCTAAATCAAGTAAATGATGAAAGTTTTCAAATAAACTGCAGCATCAAAAAAAAAAAAAAAAAAAGGAAAGACTCAGTAAAGGGGTTGACACGGGCAAATAGGAGTATGAAAGGTCTCCCACTATGAACATATTAACTATATAATTTTAGAAGAACAAATTTACTTACCTCTGGTCTTTCTGGGATCCGTCATCTTAGATATATTCTACCTGCGGCAGCAGATCTTGGAAACACTGGACAGCAGGGGGCACAGTGTGGCTCTATTGTCAATGATAATCCGCGCTGTCACCGTCAAGTCTGGACGTGATGTTGGTACAAAAGCCTGCACAGCAAATCGTGACCAGTTATTGTTTTTTCCACCTTTGCTCATCTGCTTTTGGAATCACGAGATGTATGATGTGCCTTACAGATTTGAAGGAGATGCCAAAGGGAGGAAGCTCCCTGACTGAAGGGCAGGTTGACAGGGAGATGCGGAATCTGTAAGAGGAACATCCATCAGAAAGAACATTACCAGAATGCAAGTAATTTGTCATTCTAATTAATTGTGTGCTCCCACAGATTCCTCACCTTGGAGAGACCCCCCCCCCCATAACAGTATTAGAAGGCAAGAGGAAACAACTTTGTTGCAGTCAAGTAAGGCTATGCTGTAGGACAGCTCTGCAAAGCAGGCATCCTGACAGGACAAGGAAACCTGGCAGTAGTGTTTTACAAACGTATGTATGGAAGCCCACGTTGCAGCCTGACAAATGTCTTTTACTAGGGAATACTCTTTGGAGTGCCAAGTACCCTGGTTGAATACGCTCTTAAGCCTTATCGGATGTCTTTTTCCCACTCCACAATAGCATTCAGAGATGCATTACACGATTCATCTAGAATTGGTTTGTTTCGTTACTCCTTTCTTTGCCAGTCTTTGGGCCAGTGTAGCCCACAAAGAGCTGATATTCTAGTCTGACGGGGCTAGCTATAGCTTTGTAAAAAGACAGTGCCCTTTGCAGGTCTATTCTATGTAGCCTTTCCTCATCCTTGGTGGTATGAGTCAGCGGGTAAAACGATGGTAAGCAAATTGTGACAGGTGAAACTCAGACACCAGGGTGCACGCTGAGCGTCACTTTATATTCTTTGAGAAAGTCTTGAAGGGTAGCTTACAGGACAAGGCCTGAAGTTTGCGAGCATAGCTACGAGAAAGGTCGTCTCCAAATGTTTCAGTCTTCCGGGGAAAAGGTGTTCGTTAACCCTTTCAGAAACCCTAGAACAATGGGGATTATGAAAAGCTATCCAGTTGGGGCGTACGCTTGAAGATGGACAGTGCTGCCAGATAGTTCTCGACTGTCAATCTGTAGACCTTGACTGGCAAGGTGCAAGAAGACATGAGCTTTAAGGTTTTGCACAGACAAGTATCAATGTCACTGGCTCTGCACCAGCTGCAAACTGTCTTCCAACGGCAGTGATACAGAGCCTTTATGCCGGCCTTCTGGGTGAAAGCAACACCTACAATATGTCTTCCAGGAGGTCCCAGTCTCTTAAGATATACCTTTCAGAGGCCGGTCATGTAGGTTGAGTGTGCCCATGCTCAGGTGGAGAACCAGGGCTCTTCCCTTGGGAAAGGAGGTCTGCTGTCTGTGGAAGATGTAGCAGAGGACAGGTGGTCATGTCCAGGAGGTACAGGTACCATGCCCTCCTGGCCCAATCCGGGGAAATAAGGATCATGGTTGCTCTGTAACTCAACCTGATTACTTGGGCATGACAGGAATTGTTAAGAACGCATATAGGAGTACAAAGTTCCATTACACGATGAAGATGCCCCCCCGCCCACCCCCAGTGCTCCTCTTGTGGGAAGGTGCCTGGAGCAGCAATTTTTGCACTTCTTGTTTGGACTGGATGTGAACAGATCCACCTGAGGACAAATACCTTTAAAAGGACTTCCTGGCATAGTTCCCATTCGTGGGAGACTGAGCCCTACCTGCTCAGGGCATCTGCCATGGTGTTCTCCATCCGTGCCAGGTGAATTGCAAACAAGGAGATTTGGTTCTGTAACGCCCGCAGCCTCATTGACGCTCTGCACAGGAGAAGTGATCACACATCACCTCTTGTTGATTTAGTATATGGCCACCTGTTCGTCATGATCGGGGAAGTTTTCTATAGAGTGCAAGAAAGCCATCAGCACCAGCCTGATCCCCACCCTCAGCTCCAACAGGTTTATGTGGAGTTTTGTTTCCGCAAGGAACTCTGTCCCGCTCCCCGGCAACTCGTTCAAGGGAACACCCCAGCCCTTCAACGAGGCGTGCGTAATGGTGGCCCCTGGCCACCTTTGCCAAAAAAGTCCTGCCATCAAGTTCTCTCAGAGTCCACCACAGGACTGCACAACTCTGTCCAGGACTTGTAGCAGGTCTGCAATGCTGCCTGAGAACTGTGACCATTTAGATCAGAGGTCCCACTGGATTAACCTCATTCGCAATCTGGCCTCCAGCACGAAGAAAATGCAGGATAGCACGAGACCCTATAACTGTAAGACGTCTAGGGCTGGCAGACATTGAGTGTTTTAAGTGTTTCCTTGGAAGGGAAAAGCCTTGCCTGAGGGAGAGTCCAGAACCCCTCTGATGAACTAAAGCATTTGGGAGGGTGTCACTTCTTGAAGTTGTGGGAGAAGCCCAGTCTGTAAAGGAGGTGGCAGGGGCAAGCAAGGTGGTTCAGAGCTTGACTGAGACCAAGCTCCGATTAGTCAGTTGTCCAAGTAGAGTAAAACGTGAATTCTTCCCTTCCTCAGAGGCCGCAACCACTGCTAACAGCTTGGTGAAAGCCCTTGGGCAGAGGTGCGTCCGAACGGTAGAACCCCAAAATGATATTGTGAACTGCCGATGATCAAAAGTCAGGTAATTTCTGCACTTTGGGTGGATCGGCACATGAAAGTAAGCATCCTGGAGGCAGAGTGACAGTAAACAAACTTGGAGCTACAGGGCCTCGAGATCTGCGCAAGTGTTACAATCTTAACGTGTCCTTCCTGAGGAACTTGTTCGAGCAACTCAGGCCCAAGATCTGTTGTCCTTTATTTGGGCCCAGAAAATAAAGAGTACCGCCACCCTTTGTTCCTTTTCTGAGCGTGGCACTAGTTCTATGGCAGTTTTCCAGGCTGTCATCTGCTTTAGGCCCAAATAAGTGAGATCCATTAAAATGCACCCCTCAGTGAGTGAAACAGAGCTTGTGGCCATTGCCTCCCAACACAGTCTGTTGCATCTAGACCTTATTGGAGTGCTTGGCACATGGCCTCTTTACCATCCCCCCACAATATTCAGAAATCCACCCCCTCATTTCCCTCTCTGGGACATGTTCTGCCACCTCAGATATAATATAATTGACCATAAGGTGTGCATGTATTTGGTGAGCTCCCATATAGCTTTAATGGCTTTCAGAGCCATGCTGCCTGAGGGGGAAGATTTTCTTAGAGTGTTGTACCTCTTCTCATCCCCGTAAGGGGGCAAATAGGGTTAAAGAGATTGTTTTCGCACTCAGTTGCAGCTTGAACCACCAGGCTGTCTTGAGTGGGTTGTCTTGAAAGGAAGTCTGGGTGAGAAGATGCAGGTTTATATTTCTTTACCAAATCCTGTCAACAAGCAGGTTTTTTTTCCATAGCTCCAAAAGAGGATCTGTTATGGCAGCATGGAAAGGAAACACAAGTTCAACTGTGTCCCTTTGGCACGGATGTCTGTAAGATCATATTATGTCATCTCTTTGGCAGGGGGGTCCCCTGCCCAGAGCATCTGTGAGTTTTGCCATAATTTTTAAACAAGTCACATTAGGATGGGCATGAGGGTCAGGCTGCTCGAATTCCACTTGTAGAGAGGAGGTGTATAGTCCTTAAACATCATTAAAATGCTGTCCTAAATCTGATTGCCTGTCCCTCTTCATATTGGAACTCCTCCAGGGCTTCAGTCGGTCCCAAAGACTCAAATCCAAAAGGAATTGGGTCATCATCCTTGTTGAAAATGCTTCGGAACAAGCCCATGAAAGTCTTTCTGGATTTCAGAACAAACCTCAGTTGTTAATTCAACTTGCGTCAAAGTCGAGGGGCCTTACGAGGTCGGCACCGACACAACATTGAAGAGCAGCGTGGTTGACTGAGTTGCCAACAGTGTTGAGGGCTCTCGGGCATCATCAAGGTTTTAACCATCCCCAGGCTTCTGGACACAGAGGACTCAGAGACCTTGCCGGCTTTGTCAGGAGCTTGATGGTAGACTTGGTCCTCCATGATTATTTACCGGAAGCGGAAACGGGAGAGGGGACCTGCTTTCCAGAACAGCTCCAACATTTTAAGTCGGAATTCTTCACACTTTTCCGTTGGTGTGGTTTTCACAGGAAATCTTGCCAGTCTGTCAGGTAAGGAGTTAGATGGTTAGTAACATCTATCTCTTCTTCTCAGACGATTAAGACAAATGCTGGAATTCGCTCCTTGAATCTAACAGTTTGTTGTATCTTGTTGGCTTGCGCGTGTGGAATGCTGTTCCTTGTTCATGGATCAACAATCCACACGGGCCAGTTAGTTTTCCTTCAGTGCGGCTTGTTGCGGTTGCCTGCTCTGGGTCCAGAATAAAGTTGTTCTCAATCTACCGTGCCTCAGATTTCTTCACTGGCGATGGAGGAAATCTGGACCCTGTAACTATCCACGCGTGCGGGATCTGCTGTCACGTCCTGCTGTGCCTGCTGCAGAGGGCAGACCTGGCCCGGACAGCGGCAGCAGGAGCTGCCGGACGCATCAGTGCTGGGCCTCGCAGCAGCCTGCAACGTGAGCCGAGGAGTGAGCTACATTGCGGGCCAGGGCTGAGTTGGTGCTGCCTTTGATCGTGGAGGTGTGCGGAGGCTCTGCAGTAGGCTTTGGAGGCCGAGGTTTGCTGTGTCGGCAGCATCGGCTGAAGGAGGGGCTGTTGCCGTGGGCCCATTCCAGCTGCGGAGGAGGTGGAAGGAGGAGCTGTCGGCTACAGCTGGACAGCAGTAGGAGGGACCACTGTGTAGCAGTGCCTGACGCCCAGGGGAGTTCGGACGGCGTTGTAGGCACCCCACGCTCTCGCTGGCGGTCTGGGTGTGTCCGCCCTGGGAGGTGTGGCTAAAGCCAGCTGAGCGAAGAGTGGCGTAGACACGCTCTGCAGGCGTTTCTGTGCCTCGCTTGGTCCACGTCAGCTGTGGGGGCGGGGACACACACTGAGGAGCGTTCACAGCCCCGCCCATGTGCACATTGTACGGATCGAGTTTGGATTGGAGGAGGCATGGCAGTACCTGGCATCCATGGATTGCATATATGTATGGTGAATAAGCACATGGTGTCGTATTCATTTATGCATCCGTGGGGCATTCTCTGCGTGTCATCCCCGGCTTGGTTTTGATCTACGAGATTACCCGCTGTTAAGGTATAGTGACAATTGGCCCGCATCTATACAATTGCTCAGAGTTGGCCCGGGGGAGAGTCCATTGGTTCTGGCTAAGTGTTTTTTTGGTCTCTCACGAAGCCCAGGTGTGGCTAGGGTGTTCCGCCCACATCAACTGTTGTATCATGTTCCACACTTCTGCCAGACCCCCTCCTGCATTTTTGCCAGCTCCTGGTGAACTGACATCCCCATGGGACCAATGGATTGACTCTTTCAAAGTGTACTTGAGGGCAGCTGGGGGTGCGAAATTTAGCGTCAATGAAAAGGAAGCAGCGCTTTTAAACTCTATTGGCACTGAGGGTTTGCAAATTTTTCGCCATTTGCCAGTGGAGGAAGTGACAGTTCCTGGTAGTGGTGAAGGCGAATGAGTGGTGAGCGCATATGAGACTGCTTTGAAAAAGCTGGAAGGTCATTTTGGTAGGAGAATCAACGTAGTCCTGGAGCGCTACAAGTTCTTCTCCAGAGCGCAAGGGTCGGGCGAGTCTATTGATGCATATGTGACGGCCTTGCGGGCATTAATGGCCACTTGTAGATTTTCGGGGATTCTTGATGAATACATAAGACACCAAATTATGATGAAGACCAGCAGTCAGAAGATTAGGGAAAGACTTTGGATCGAAAGTGAAACACCATTGGATAAGGTTGTGGAGATCGCCAGGGCCATATAGGCATCCAGAGCGAGTGTGCAAATTGTCACTGAAAAGGAGAGTTCCAGGGACACCATTCAAGCCATTTTGCCTCAAAATAGAAGAGGAGGTTTGGATAATAAAAAGATTTGACAAGGGTGACAACCAGGGAGGAGGTTGTCCAGGGCTAAAGAACCTTGCAGGAAATGTGGCTGGTTTAGTCATCAAACTGGTTCAAAGGAATGTGCTGCTTCTAATATTGAATGCAGAAGATGCAAATGTAGAGGTCATTATGCACGCGTGTGCAAAGTTAATGGGGAAGTGCAAACCAGAGGGATGATTGGCATGGTGGCGTCTGATGGTTGTGGAGAGGACCAGGATAGTGGGGTCCATGTTAAAGCAGAGCAGGGTGTTATACTCCATGTAGAGGGGGCTTCACGGAAGGGTCCATGGGTTACAGTTTTGGTTGACAGTCACCCTTTGGAGATGTTAGTAGATTCTGGTTCGCCTTACACTATAGTATCCCCAGAGATTTACAAGGAGGAGTAGTTGGGGAAAGAGGTCTCAGCCTTGCATGCATCTGATATTAGTTCTAGTGCTTATGGGCAGAGTTCCATTAGTGTGCTGGGTTACGAGCAGTCCTGCATTGAATTCAAAGGTCGACAAACCATGTGCAAACTATATGTTGCGCTCAAGGGTACCAGTGTGTTGGGGTGGGATGAACAAGCTGACTTGAGTATTGAAATTCATCCAGGGAAAGATGTACCTGTGTTAAGCATTCAGGAGGAATTTGGGGGCGAGGTATGTCAAGTGACGTCTGAGTCACTAAAAGCTGAATACCCGGAAGTGTTCTCTGACAAATTGGGAAAGCTGAAGGGATTTTCCCACCGCATTATTCTAAAAAGGGGTGCAGTACCCAAAGTACATAAGGTGAGGGGGGGTTCCAGTGATGGCAAGGGAAGGTTTAAGGTCCGAGTTGGATAAGTTAAAGGATGCAGGGGTAATAGAGCAAAAAGTGTGTTTGGAGTGGTTGTTGCCGGTTGTACTTGTTAAGGGTGATGGCGGTCTCAGGATGTGTGTGGATCTTCGAGAGTTAAACTAGAGTATTTGGGTGGATCGCCATCCCTTGCCTAACATTAACAAGCTATTGCTTACCCTGGATAGAGCAACATGTTTTTCAACATTCGACCTTTCTGCTGCATACCACCAAATTGACTTACATGTTGATTCCAGGCCACTTACCTCTTTCGTGACTCTCTTTGGTGCCTATCGCTTTTGCCGCATTTCTTTTGGGCTGGCATTGGCATCTGTGGTGTTTCAACGTCTGATGCATGAATTGTTTGGTGGTATGGCTAGTGTGTGCTATTTCCAAGACGATATATTGGTGTGGGGCAGTTGTCATGAAGAACAGGTCGTCAGGGTACATGATGTTATGAAGGTGCGGAGGAAAAAGGGATTGATTGTGAAGTTGGCGAAATGTCAGATGGGGTGGATAAGGTGACATATTTGGGTCACAGTCTCAGTGCCGAGGGTGTCAGTCCTAAAGCAGATTTGGTACAGATGATGAAATCTACACCGGCACCTGCAAATAAAGACCCGTTGAAGTCATTTTTAGGTTTAGCCAAATACTATGTGAAATTTATACTATGCTGAGAAAACAATCCTCATGAGAGCTTTACTGAAAAAATGTGTCAGGTTTGAGTGGTCTGACAAATGTTTAGAGGAGTTCAATACTGTGAAGAATGATGTGGATAATGCTCTGTGTTTAAAGTCGTTTGACCCCAATGCCAAACAATTCCTACTGTGGATGCCAGTGAGGTGAGGCTGGGTGCGGTATTGGAGCAGCAGTGTGAGGGTGAATGTAGACCAGTGGCGTTCGCATCCAGAACTTTGAGAGATGCTGAAAGCAGGTATTCTGTGATTGAGCGCGAGGCTTTGGTGGTGACCTGGGCAGCAAAACACTTTAGAACATTCTTGTGGGGCATTCCATATGTGGTCAGGACAGAACATAGGCCTCTGCTGCATGTGCTCGCCACTCATGGTGCGGTAACTGTATCTCCAGGGATAGCAAGGTGGATTGTGGAGTTACAGGAGTATAATTTCACCATGGAGTATGTGACTGGGAAACAAAACGTGGTGGCTGACTGTTTGTCACGGTTACCTGCAATGAAGCCTGTGAATGCTCAAGATGAGGTTATTGGGGAAGAGGAGTTCCAGATTGCCTGTGTTATTCCCACGATTGACAAGTTTGATTGGATGACAGAAAGCGAAAAGGATGTTGAGCTGTGCTGGGTTAGAGAAGGTTTGCGCAAGGGTTGGGAGGCTGTCAAAGGTAGACCAGAAGGTAAATGTTACTCTCAGGTGTTGGATGAGTTGGCGGTTGGTCCCTAGGGTGTGTCGAGAGGTGAGAAATTGGTTCCAACTGTTAGTTTGAGGGGTAGGCTCCTGGTGTTAGCCCATGAGGGGCATTTAGGACTATCTTTAACCAAGAGGAGGTTACGCGAAGAGTATTGGTGGCCATCTATGGATCGCGAGGTTGAGATGGTTGTGAAGGATTGTTATGCGTGCACCACAAGTGACAAGAGCAAGGTGGTTCATCCCCAGCCGGTTCATGCTGTGGAGATTCCCAAGGAGGTGTGGTCAAAGGTGGCTCTGAACATTATGGGTCCATTTGAGTGTTTACAACCGGAGTGTAGATTTTTGTTGGTGTTAGTAGATTACATGTCCAGATGGGTGGAAGTGGCGGCGTTTGGCAGGGTGTGTCATAACCTTTCTAAAAAAAATATTTGATAGGGAAGGAATACCAGCCAGCGTGGTAACGGATAATGGTGTTCAATTTACCTCTAAACTCATGAGGGAGTTTTTGGGGCAGTGTGGTATAGAGCACCATTGCACCACTCTTTACAATCCCAGTGCAAATGGCCTGGTGGAAAGAGTAAATGGGGTGATTAAAAGTGCTATTCAACTGGCCCTTGCCAATGGGCTGGAGTGGCAGGATGGAACAAGTTACTTACCTGTAACTGTTGTTCTCCAGCATGGGTCTGGCATGGGTTCACATGCTCATGAATATTCCCCGTCGTCAGGCTGGGAATCCTCGGTAAAGAAAAATCCATTTCAGTTTCGTTTCTGAACTGTCTTTCTCCTAATAACCAATCACTGGTCTCTGGGTCATACTGCCCCCAGCCAATCATTGCCCTCTACCTAAGCCCCTCCTCTGGCAGCCATCTTCGGATTTGGTAGCACGTTAAGTGGCAGTAGGACCAAGTGAAGAGCTGCAGAGGGGTAGGAGGGAGGGTTTGCATGTGAATCCATGACAGACCCATGCTGGAGAACAACAGTTGCAGGTAAGTAACTTGTTCCTTTTCCAGCATGGGGTCTGGCATGGATTCACATGCTCATGAATATAAGAATACATAGCAGTACACACATGCACAACAACGGGAGGTGGCAAGGCTCAACATTAAGCATTTCATCAACTCAACATTAAGCATCTCTAACCTCCTCACCAGGCCCACCTTCAGGCGAACAGGTTACGCAGCACTGCCTGGCCGACTCTGGACTCCTCCCTGGAATCCCGGTCGACGCAGTAGAATCTCGTGAAGGTGTGCGTCGACCTCCACGTAGCAGCCCTGCAGATGTCCAGCAGGGGCACACCAGATAGGAATGCTGTGGTAGCAGCGATCGCTCTAGTCGAATGGGCTCTCGGACGGCCGGGCAACGGTCGGTTTGCATCCGATGACAGTGCATGATGTAGCCAGAGATCCATCTGGAAATAGAAGCCTTCGAGAGGGCCTTCCCTTGGTTCACAGGTCCAAAGTTCACAAACAGCTATGATGTCTTCCGAAAACTCTTTGTGCGGTCCACATAGAACTTCAGCGCTCTAGCTACATCCAGCGAGTGCAAAGTCCTCTCGGCCAGCGACAAAGGCGACAGGAAGAAAACAGGTAACACCAAGGGCTCGTTGAGATGGAAGTCCGACGGCACCTTGGGCATGAAGCAGGGGTGCGTCCTCAGCACCACCGTCGACTTGTGGAAAGTGAGGTATGAAGGCTTGCAGGAGAGGGCCTGGATCTCTCCCACTCGTCGTGTGGAGCTGATGGCCACAAGAAACACTGTTTTCCACGACAGGAACTTCAACGGTGCCGAATGCAGAGGCTCAAATGGCAGGCCCATGAGCCTGATCAGCACCACGTTGAGCTCCCACGCCGGGGCCAGAGCCTTCACCGGCAGAAAAGATCGGAACAGTCCCTTCATGAACTCCTTCACCAGGCGATGGGACCACAGGGATGAGCGTCCCTGGGCTCTGGTGTAGCGGGGAATAGCCTCCAGATGGATCTTGATGGAGGCATGGGCCAGCCCAGTCTTGGCCAGCGATAGCAAGTACGGCAGCACTTGAGGGGCCGTAATCCGCAGAGGGTTAATCTTCTGTGCTCAGCACCAGACAGAAAACCTCTTCCATGTGTGTCCATAGCACTTGAGAGTTTAGGACGCCCCGGCCTATGCAAGCACCTCCTTGCAGTCTGCCGGGATATCGTACCCTCTAAACTCTAGTGCTGCAGGAGCCAGGCCTGCAAGTTCAGGGACCCTGGGTCGTGGTGGAGGATTGCGCCTCCTTCTCTGGAGAGGAGATCCGCGTCCGTCTGCAGTTTGACTGGGGGGGCGGAGGGCGCTGACATTATCAGAGGGTCCGGGAACCAGATTTGTCTTGGCCACGCCGGTGCGATGAGGACCGTCTGAGTTGGTTGATGAGTCGCAGCGGCAACGGCGGGAATGCATAGAGGAACAGGCCATCCCAGGGGAATGAGAAGGCATCGCCCATGCTCCCTGGCTGGGGAAACGTGCTGGCGAACCTCCGGCACTTTGCGTTCGTCGCCAATAAGTCGATCTGGGGATTGCCCCATCGTTGGAATAGCAGATCCACTTGATCCTGTCGCAGCTCCCACTCATGGCATGAGCGCAGCTCCCTGCTGAGTGAGTCGGCGATGGTGTTCTTTATTCCTGCCAGGTGGAAGGGTACCAGAAACATCCCTTGAGCGACGGCCCCATGCCACAGATCCTGGGCCTCCTTGGATAGGGCTGGGGATCTGGTGCCTCCCTGCTTCCGGATGTAGAACATCGTGGTGGTGGTGTCGGTGAAGATCCTCACCACCTTGCCCTTGAGGGATGGGAGGAACGACCTGAGGGCCCAGAACACGGCTCGTCTGGGACGTTGCTGTGTAGTGACCTCTCCTCCGGGAGCCAAAGGCCTCTTGCGTGGAGATCTCCGGTATGCGCTCCCCATCCCTCCAGGGAGGCATCTGTCGTCACAGTCTCCTGATGTGCCAGGGTCTGGAAATCCATACCCGCCGCGAGATGCGCGCGGGTGCCCCACCACCGGATCGCTTGGCGGAAGTTTCGAAGCTGACCCCCGCTTGCATCCAACGTGCGTCGAGGAACTCTTGCAGTGGACGCATCCGCAGCCTGCACAGACGTATGAGGTAGATGCACGAGGACATCATGCTGAGAAGGGACTTGAAGGCCCTCACCCTGGCCACGTTCATGGTCGACAGCCGCTGCACCTTGCCCTGGATGGCCTTCATCCTTTCCTCTGACGGTGAGGCCATCCGTGCCATTGTGTCGAGCCTGGCTCACAGGAACAGTGCGACTTGCGACGGGACCAGGTGGGATTTCGCGAAATTGGAGGAGAATCCCAGATCCGTGAGCAGCTGGACGGTCTTCGCTGTGTGCTCGACGGCGAGTTCTCTTGTCCTTGCTCGGATGAGCCAATCGTCATGGCAGGGGTAGACGTGGATCCCCTACAGGCGCAGCTGCGCCGCTACTGGTGCTATGCACTGGTGAATACCCTGGGCCCCGACTTCAATCCGAAGTGGAGGGCCTTGAACTGCTAGTGCCGTCTTTGGACTACGAATCTGAGAAACTTTCGATGTCCTTTTAGAATAGTGATGTGGAAGTAGGCATCCCCCCCAAGTCCAGCGATGATAGGAAGTCACCCTCCACCAGCTGTCCCAGCACGTGCTGGAGAGTGACCATCCGTAACTTCTGGGACATGATGTACTTGTTTAAACAACGAAGGTCCAGGATGGGTCGCCAGCTGCCGGACTTCTTTGTTACGAGGAAGTAACGAGAGTAAACTCCGGAGCCCCGGAGCCTCTTTGGGACAAGCTCGATGGCCCCTTTCATCAGCATCGCCCTTACTTCCAGCAGCGGTTGAGGGAGGTGGTTTTCCTTCTTGGCCACGGGAGGAATGCGGGGGCACTTTTTAGAAACTAGTGTGCCCGCGGGCCAAGGTATCCAGCACCCATCAGTCGGTGGAGATGGACTCCCACCGGGGTGCTCAGGTGGGGGCCCAACACTACGGCTGGTTCCGTCCTGCTTGGCAGTGGCCTTGCCGCCTTGGCCGCCTTGGCCTCCTTGACGACGAGATCCTCCTGACTTGCCGCGTCCTCTGTAGGCCTCCTGCGACGAGGAGCGGGCCAGCTGGTGGTACATCAAGGAGCCGCCACCGAATCCTTTGGAGTCACCTTGCTTGCCTCCGGAGTTCCGAAAGGGCGGCTGTCGCTGCTGTAAAACTCCCAAGGCCCGCGCTGTTTCTGTGTCGGCCTTGATGGCCTGAAGTGACTCATCCACTGTTTTGCCAAATAGGTTGTTTCCGTCGAAAGGCATGTCCAAAACTCTGGTTTGCACGTCCTGGCGGAAATCGGTTGCCTTGAGCCACCCACGCCGGTGAAGGCAAACACTGTTGCCCATCTGGCAGAAACCGGTGTCAGCAATGTCCGTGGCTACCGTTATGGCGTGGTCCGACGCCACCTCGCCTTCCTGCAGTATCTCCAGGGCCTCAGCCCGCTTGTCGTCCGGGAGGAAATCCAGCAGAGGATCTTAAACCACAGCTCCCTGTTGTAGCGGGCCACAATCGCGAGGACGTTGGCCGCTTTAATCGTCGTCGCTGCCGACAAGCTGACCCGCCGTCCCATGGCATCCAATTTCAACCCTTCGCCGTCCGGCGGGGAGGTCGAAGTTGAAGCCATCGCCCCCGCCACTTTCTTCTTGGCCGCCGCTGAGATGACCGAATCCGGGTCGGCTGTGCCCTAAGGCACATGGGGGCGGAATCCGGGACCCGGTACTACTACTTGTACCAGTCTCTCTTGGCAGGGGTCATGGACGGGTTCTTCAGGAGCTCCAGCCCCTCTTCCTAGATGTCATCAAGTAACGGGACTGAGGGGACTGGCTTCCTCTTAGCCTCACGCCATCGATAGAGGAAACCTTCCTTCTTCTGTTCTACGGGGCAGAGCTGGAAGAGCTCGGATGCCAAGGAGACAATTTCGTCGGGCAGAGAGGCCCGAGGAGATGGTGATGGGAGGCCCATCCCGTTGACACCACCGTCTTCATCCGTCTCTGTCGTGGCCGTCTCTGTACCCGTGTCATCCCTCGGGACCGGGAAAGGAGAAGAAGGCTGTGAGGGCCGTGCCGGCTGGAAGGGCGGTGGGGGATGAGTTCTCCTCTGCTTGCTTGGAGGGCTTCCCGATGGTCCAGGCTCCGCTGGGTCTTCCGTTGGGGGTAAGGGCAACCTTGTCCTCATCTCCGTACACAAGGCCTGGATCGCCATCAGGATTGCTCCTGGGTTGTCCTGTGTGCCAGGTACCGGTTGCAACGGGTGCAATAGTTGGGGAGTGGAATCCTCCACCTCCATGGGAAACTCATTGGCGCCTCCGTTGCTTTCTTCGTCCGCCTCGTCGGGATCCCTCACGTGGGACCGGACTTCCTCGAACCTCTTGTCCAGGATCTTCACGACTGCAGCCAGCTCCTCTTCAGAGGCTGTATCCATTTTCGTGATGGCCACCAACCCCTCGCCCTCTTTTTCCAGCGGGGTTCTCACGAGGGTCTTATCGATGGGTTGAAAAGAGGATTCCCTCCGCGGTGGCAGGGAAACTCTGTTCCGCGAGGTAGTCTCCACTGGCGTAGCCTCCACAGGCTTCGCCAGGGCTGCCACAACTCCCTCGATAGAGGCCTTAGCCGGGTGAATCAAAGCCTTCACGACCTTAGATGCGCCTGAGGCCTTCACCTTGGGGGGAGGGTCGCTGACTCGCTCCCGCTCGGCTGTCTCCGTCGGGATCGACCAGGACTTATCCCTAAGTTTACCCGGGTTCTCCGACTTTCTTTTCCCCGAGCCAGAGCATTGGCTCGTGGTTGATGGAGTCGGTGAAAGTGCACCCTGCCTGGCAGCCGAGGAGCAAGTGCCCGCGGACTCGAGGTGTTTTGCCTTTTGTTGGGCCCCCATCACCACAGCTCCCTCAAAGGTCTTAGAAGACCACTCGGACCTCTTCTTCTCACCTGTTGCTGGGCTCTTACCCTCCAGCCAGTTGGTGAGGCGGATACGCCGATCCTTCATGGTCCACTCCGACATGTTCTGGCAAAAGGCACAGTCCTCCACGTGCGTTTTGTCTTCATGAAGGAAGTAGAGGCATCTGGAATGCTTGTCCTCCTTGAAGACATTCTGCAATCCAAATCCAGGGCAGCTCCTGAACAGCTTGGATCCGGGCGTCGTGCTCCCTTTGTCCTGGGCCATGTCCATGCGGGGTAGGCCTCAAAGATCTTCTGGAATCCTCCGAGAAGCGGAACTCGACGAGAACTTCGCCCTTGAGGGGCGTAGAAAATACCGAAACGGGTCCCCGTTGATTGGAAGTAGAAATGGTGGAGCTTGAGGCTCGATTGACTGAAAAAATGTGATTAAACTCTTTGAAAAATCGCAAAACGCAGTAAAAGCTCGAGAGCTATAGCACGAGGACTCCCAACACTTGAACGTGGGGTAAAAATCTGAAGATGGCTGCCAGAGGAGGGGCTTAGGTAGAGGGCAGTGATTGGCTGGGGGCAGTATGACCCAGAGACCAGTGATTGGTTATTAGGAGAAAGACAGTTCAGAAATGAAACTGAAACTGATTTTTTCTTTACCAAGGATTCCCAGCCAACGACGGGGAATATTGATGAGCATGTCAATCCATGCCAGACCCCATGCTGGAGAAGTGGTTTCTGAATATTTGTCGGCTTATCGCAGGACCCCGTCTGTAAGCACGAGTAGGACACCTTTTTGAATTGATGAGGGGAAGGAAGTCTGGATCTAGATTGAGGACCTTGGCATTGGGTGGTGGTGGACCATGTGAGTTGGATCCAAATGGTGTACAACGGAGAGGATTGGCACGCCAGGAGGCTGTGAGGATTCATCAAAAGGATAGAAAGGAGTTGCAGGTCGAGGCGGGGGATGTAGTCTGTGTAAAGAATCCCAGATTTGTTCCGAAAGGAGGTAGTGCATTTTTGCCTTCCATGAGGGTCGTGAAATGTGGAAAGGGATATGTACAGTTGGAGAATGGCACAAGGTGGAGCAAAAGGCGTATTGTGGTCCTAGATTGCGGTAAAACTGTTGTACGCAAGGGGGCCATGTTTGGTTGTGATGATGATGGCGATGTGTTAGATTTTGCACCCAAATGTCAGGAAGCTCGTGTTTTGGAGGAGAATGGTGTGCGGCTGAGAGATGTTGCTGCTGCTCATGACTTGGATGGGGAGGTTATGGCTGGAGATTTGTTTGTGGAAGGCGTGCAGGTGGGCAAGGGATGTGACCTGTCTGGGGAGAATGGTGGGGGCGTGGGGCATCCGGTCAGGAGTTGTGGGCCTCCTGTTAAACTCAGAGACTACGTGCATTAGCGAGTGTCAGGGTAAGTGATCGACGTCTTAGTTGTTGTCAGTGCATTGTATGGTTATTTGTTTTATTGTATTCCGTGCATTGTATTTGCTTCCACATTTGCTCTTGCTGGCTCACTTTAATGTAATATTTACAGTTTGTTTACATTGCTAATTCTTGTTTTCTTTTCTAATAATATCTTTCTTATTTACTGTTATATGTTTGAACTTATGATGTGTTTGGGGCGTAAGGGGAGAAGATATGTTGTATCTTGTTGGCTGGCGCTTGTGGAATGCTGTTCCTTGTTCATGGATCAACATTCCACACGGGCCAGTTAGTTTTCCTTCAGTGCGGCTTGTTGCGGTTGCCTGCACTGGGTCCAGAAAAAAGTTGTTCTCAATCTACCGTGCCTCAGATTTCTTCACAGTTTTCTCAGTTTCTTTGATTATTATTTTTATTTCTCCAGTGAATTTTGAGCCGTGGAACTCTTGCCCTCATTAGATATATTCGTTTTGAAGGGGATGTTCTGGACAACTTCAATGCTGAACGCCTGAGTGCCAATGTTGATACCCTCGCCTTGAAAGCCTTAGGCGTCATGTTCTGACATGACCCACAATCACCAACAGTGTGATCGATAGCAAGACACCACAGACAAACATTCGGCGAGTCGGTCAATTACATTTTTGTGTTGCTGTCGCAACACTTTTGAAGCCATAGGGTTGAGTCGACAATCCTCGAAAATTCAATTAATTTTCAAAGGTGAAGAAATGCTCTTGGAAAGTGCGCTGAGCATGCAGAAAAAAGGAACTGGCTTCACAGGGCGGGCTATTTGTACCGCCGTCACCAGGTCCGGACTAGATGGCGCAGAGGATTCTCTACAACAGAAGGGCACAGTGCCCCTCCTGTCAAATGTTTCAGAGATCTGCTGCTGCAGTGAGAATATATCTCAGACAAGGAATTCCTTGGGTACACAATCCATTAGAAAAAACATTTTGTGCAGAATGCACTATTAGAAATATTACTATCTTCAAGAAAACTAAAAGGTGGTCCGTTTCTTGACTGTATATGGAATAAATGTAATAGAAGAGTGATATCAATGTACTTTTATATTAGGTTGCTACTACTGTACTCTATTTTGGTATGAGATCATTTGATATGAAACTGTTGGATATTATGTAGATCATAGATATTACTGAGATGGAATAATTTCAAACAGGGAAGGATTTGAACAGGCAAGTCCAGGTAAAGCTCTTCTTTGCCATAGTGACTGATTTTAAACTCCAACCTACCCATTTCTTTTCAGGGGTCTAATAAATAAAACTCCTTTCTCTGCTTGTTCATTAACACATTTGAACACTTCTATTCCGAAAATAGTTGGCGCACACTTACAATTTCACAAATGAAACATATAAATACATATTAAAAACCTTTAAATACCATAGCCATTTTAACTTAAGTGGAGAGAGCCGAAGGAAGGACAAGTATTAGGCTTTGTTTTTGTTTTTACACAGAAACAAACCTTGGTGGGTGTGCACTACAAAATTAGAATAGCGATCAGATTGTTGCTTTTTGTAAAGTGCAGGCCACATTTCAGATACAGAAAAAACCCATAAGATATTCCACCTTTGTCTTAAACAAACATCAATGTTTTAGGTCTAGAAAGAAAGCACTCTGCTTAGCATTTCAGCCAATCCTGCTGTAGAAACCATTATATATTCCATATATACTACATATACAATCTTGAATAAATGCAGTACCTCTTATTTTACAACGAAATACAAAACAGGAATAAGCAATGGAAAAGTAATGAAATATGCTGTACAAATACCATGTAATAACCTGTCTCCCACCCCCCTCCCCCACAATTGACAATCCAATTAGAGGTAAACATTCTGTACAAAATATATATATATATAAAAAAATGAGCTTTATAAAATACATAACATAATATCAAAATATATTTTATTCTGGACCTCTTTAAGATCTGATTCAAATTACAGTTGTCAGAGCAATGCAATGCAAAGGGAAACTGTAAAAAGAAATGTGCCGAGGAGGGCTAAAATGGGCACTGAAGAGCGGGATAAAACCACTGATGTGTAACCAAAATACATCCAAGTGTAATTAACATGGTCCAGGACAATACAGAACATCTAGATCAGTCTTTAGACAATTATGAAAACAGAACAATAAGACCAATAAACGTCCTTTCAACGCGTACAAAAACTGGCATGGGCTGATTTACAATTGTACAGCATGTTATTAAACTGAAAAACTGAAGAGGGATGCAGACATTTTAATCCAGTGCTATAAAGGCTCACAGAATTAGACTCAAGCGATACAAAAAAAAAATCATGACTCTTTTTATGCGGCAGTCAGGCGCAGTTGGTGCAACATTTGTATTGTAGGAGTCCCTGATCTTTGTTAAGCCACCAACAAATTACTGTAAAGTGACAAACAATGGCATTTTGGAGTTTAGACTTAATTTCTAACTGTAACTCAATAAAAAGTGTTGGCGGTCACCCATAGAAAGCTCCAGCAGTCTCAGCATGACATTAAAATTACTTGATCTAGATAAACCATTGGAAATAATCAAATGACTAATAGCCAAGATATATTTTTAATGGTAAGTTACTGCTATTATGCATATGTGTGTTTCCCAAAACAAAACACATTTTTCCAATTGGACATTGAGTATTTCAAACAAACTTATTTTGATGTCTGAACTTATTATATTCAAAGTTCAGGTGCCAGGCTTATAGTAAACTGAAGCCAAACTGAAAAGCACCTTGCAGTCTTGCATTCACACTATTAAATAAGAGCTGGTGTGTATCTTAGAATGAAAGCTTGTAATAAATAAAAAAGTTCAGAGCACATCTGCAATAGCTCACATCTAAAAATAACAATTGCCATGCTGAACACAGCTCGTTTCTGATCAGATGTGGTGTTAAAAAAAGAAAACCAAATTGCATGGAATGAAACCATTTTTTTGTAACCTGCACACAATCATTGATGTAAAAATACAATTGAGCGTCACTTGCCAGCTACGACTTCAATTTAAACAGGGTGAAACTGAAAAATAAATAGCTACAGGAAACTGCAGCATAAACATATTCATTTGTGTCTATTCCTGGGAGCATATTTTCTTCTCATTTTTATTATTGCACAGACTTTTGAATGAACATTTTTTGCAAAGGACATGGTCCTCCAGCAATAAAAAAAAATCAATCATTCAATTGCTAGATAGTCAACAGAGTTTCCATACAACTCGCAGGAAATTTTTCTAAACATCAGTAAATATATATGTGTCTATATACATATATTTATAAAGATGAAAAAGATACCCAATAGACAGCACAGACCCATAAAAGGATGGCTTTCCTGTTGATATAAATTTGAAATCAACCCCCCTCCCCTTCCGGTCCAATCCCTGCCCCAACTAAAATCAACCAGGGATACAAGTTAACATTGAGTGGAAAATGAAAAGGTTCTCTAAACCGTTCATGAACGCTAACTCACCTTAACAAAAAACTCAGACTTGCTTCAAGTTGAAGTAACATTGTGAAACACACAGGTTCAATGCCACAAACACACAAGTATCAAAGTTAAGCTGTGCTGGTTGATGTCTTTCTAATAAAATGTGGGTAATAAAATAAAGGAGGCAGAAGTAATGTAATGCAAATCCACGTCTGTGAAAGAAGTACATATTGTAACATTGATAACACTGCAAAGAGATCATTACTGTTTGGTTTTAAATGGTCTTGGAAATAGAGATGAAATGTTAAACAATTACACTTCATAACCACATGCTACTATTTACAAAGGCAAATCACCAGGCATGTAATCACATGAGCCAACTGATTTGCTGTTCCTTCTTCAAGAGAAACATCAGATATGGCTAAATGAATAAACATCTATATAGTAGTGCTCAATAAAAAATAGCAGCTTAACCTGTTGCATACTTGAAGAAATGCAGTCATAAAATACAACAGTCTGCAAAAAGGGGCAGGAAAAGGAGGTGGTTGTGTGTGTTGCATACATTGAACCAATGCTTTAAAAATAAACTTGAAGCAAGCCTTGCAGGTTCTAAAGAAAAATTATTTCCATAGAAAGGTAAATAACACTAACACCTACCTTAGCCGTCAGTGTTACACATAGCATAAAGGAACGGTTCTCAATTAATATTTCTGGGACAAGATACTTTTAACACTGGAATTTGGTTAATTATATAAATGATCTATAAGAATGAGTTATTCTTTGAGAAGAGCCAATGTGAACCCTTGCCCAGAACAATTTTAATCTCTTATGAAAAAGAAATAACAAAAAACAACAATAAGAACCTACATTTTGCTTCTTTTCACAATAGTGCACAATTTTACCATAATTTTGCTATGGTCTCAAAGCAATAGAAGAGAAATAGTTCATCTTCCGCATGATCTTTATTTTTGTGCCCTTCTATTCGGTTTGGCAAAATTATGTCCCAAATATGATATTACTGCATTTCAGCCACATCACCATAAAACCATAGCATTAAATCTATTATGGATATTTGTGTTATATAAACATGACATTAAACTGCATGTTTTATAAACATTGTATTCAGCTGCCCATCCGTTGAAACAAGTGTCACAAAATGTACCAATTAACTTTGCTTTGCCTCATAAGAGCGCATTAATTATTTAAAAAAATAAACTTTTATGGTTAGGTAGAAAGGTATGAATAAGTAACGGATCCACTTCCTTTCTTCATGCATCCATAAACTTCCACAAAAAAGGCATGTTTAAAAACGAGGAATTAACAATTGCGGAAGGTTTCTGTATATGCCCATTTTCTCTGTACAAGCAAGCTGCCCAACTACGAAGAGATAAATGATTGTAACCATTTTTTCAACCATGGATTTCATTCAGAGAAAGATAAAGAGGGTGGGCATTGAGTCTTCCAATTTTGGTACAGATATGGTCTGAGTTATGCTCTTTTCTCCTCTTCCGTTTTCATGTTCAAGAAACATCCATATGTTGCGTGTAGGGCCATGGCAGATTCCAGCACTTTGAAAACCGAACTCAAGCTGTGAGAAAATGTAGTCATCCTCTTCTGGGTGTAATGTCTTATCATTATAAAGAAGTATATATTTCTTTGAGTTTGGCTGCAGTGGACTGGCCATGGTTCATCTGGGTCTATAGCAGTACAGGGGGGTCAGGAACAGTCATTTTGGCTATGTACACATTCATTGTCGGTCCATGACTTCCACTAGCAGTGCTATTTCCGAAGGTCTAATACACAAACCTGCAATTAATTAATACAAAGTTAGATAATCATTTCAATTATGTATTCTTCTAAATGATAAATAGCCCCAACATTTAAAAGAAAATAAAGGCAGAGACGTTGAATTGCGTTTTCAAAGTGCTTAAAAGAAACAATAGTTCCAAGTTTCACTATTTTCGTTAACATATACCTTCTGAGTTTTAGGCACAAGCAGGGGGTGGGCACACAACCGGAATAAGTGACAACACGAATTACAACCCCCTCTGCAGGGCTGCCATACCATTTTATTCCGGCCTAATCACAAAAACAGGTTTAAAAGAAAACTTTTGGAGAAGGTGCCGAAACCTTGAAGTGAGCAAAGTTCTGGTGGAATGTTTGATGCTTAACGAGCGACAGACATGATGCGGGATGTGAGAAAGCAATAGTGCATATAGCCCTCTACAGACATATTGTTCACAATGGCCCACTAACATTCCAATATTAAACATGCTTGTATATGAAAGCACACATGGCAAAAAGCTACTCAATTATATTTCAACATTCAAACTAGATTTCTTTAGTACATTCTTTGTGGTCAGTAAACAACGTTTTATGTTTTTTTTTAAATCGAAGATTTCCAGATCAGATAAAATAGCAAATAACCCCTGTGATGCACCCTTGAGAGGCCCCTGGTTTGAGCACATCAACACAGCACTGCTGCTAGCAACACATGGCAGAACCCAACCCATGTCTTAATCAAATGTTTATTTTTTAGATGGGAGTTTTTTCCCAATTTTAGGGAGAAGACAGACAGGTGGGTTGCCGCAAGGCTGGTTCCATCTTTCCCTAGTAAGTTGGCCTTGGAAAACGAACAAGTGTTGAGAAAAATTAAACATTGTGATGGTCTGATGGGAGGATAAGAGCTGGTTCAACATTCCACAAACCCAGAAACCTTCAATTTTGTATTCAGTAATTCTTTAGTGGGGGGTAATGGCACAAACTGGACGGAGCCAACTCTAGGTGCTGGTTACTTCACTATTAGAGAAACACATGAGAGACGCACCAATACAGAGATTCAATGCTTCCAGGCAACAGAAAATGTCTTAGGATGGATCTGAAGCTTCATTCTATGGCTCGATTCCTAAGCATCCACTGGCAAAGCCAAATTTTTTTTTGCCTTTTGTGTATGATTGGGACAGGCATTTTCAATGCATTGCCATGATGGAACTACCTGGCCATAAGATGGCAGCAGATGGAACATGGTGCGATTACCCGGGCATATGATGGCTGTGCCTGGCAAATGCCCATCTAAGGAACAAGTTACTTACCTGTAACTTGTTCTGCAGCATGGGTCTAGCATGAATTCACATGTTCATGCATATGCCCTGTCGTCAGGCCGGGAATCCTTGGTAAAAAGAAAGCAATCTCGCTTTAAGCTTGAGAAACGGTATTACCCAAATTGGTTGTTTCGGATTGACCGAAATGGTAAAATTGGGCGAATTCAAATTGGGTACTCAGTACCAAACATGGGGAGCTGGGGTGTCCCCCACTCTCCATGTTTCGTAGTGATTGCCTTTGTGGGTAGCAAGGGTGTCCCCAATTTCCAGAGGTATTGTAGGCAGGGGACAAAAAAAAATAAAGCGGACTCTGCAGCGTCGTATCCGACCCGCACTGGAGGGACGGATCTGACACTGCCTGCAGTCTGCAAACGCCCAGACAGTGAAAAGGCAAGTAGGGGGTGGGTTGGGTGGTGTGTGGGGGATTTTAAACGGGGCCGTTTTGGCCATGGCAAAATTGGCTTTGCGGCCGAATTGACCACTGTCAATTCGGCCGCGACCAATTGTGCCACAGTCAAAACGTATACATCCTGAGAAACTGCCTCTCTCACATTAACCAATCACTGTTCTCTGGGTAATACTCCACCCAAGTAGAGCCACAGCAGGGAAGGCGGGAGGGTTTGCATGTGAATGCATGCCAGACCCATGCTGGAGAACAATAATTGCAGGTAAGTAACTTGTTCTTTCTCCAGCATGGAGTCGGGCATGGAGTCGCATGCTCATGAATACGAATACACAGCAGTACACATATACACAACCACGGGAGGTGGCAAGGCTCTACAGAAGTAGGAACATGTTACTTACATGTAACTGTTGTTCTCAAGCATGGGTCTGGCATGGATTTACATGCTCAAGAATATTCCCCGTCAGGCTGGGAATCCTCGGTAAAAGAAAAGAACAAGTTACTTACCAACTGGTAAAAGTCTTTTGACTGGATGTTCCTCCAACGTATTCTTCATCTATGACATGTAGTGTCCACAGCTGTGCTGCTTCGGAAAACTTTTTGTCAGAGGGCACCATGCGTCAACAGCGTCAGATCGATGTCCCTCGAAGGCCTCCGTCGAGGGCGATGTTATAAGTAGCACGCACGGCGTCCATAGCCTCCGTTCATGTCCCACCCCTCACAACGTGTGGCAAACATGCCCATTATACAGCATCGACTGCACTTAGCCTTGTGGGAACGAAAGCTGCAATTGGCTTTTGGGAAATTCTTGAGAGGGGTAGGCTATGAGGAATACATTGGAGGAATATCCAGTCGAAAGAACGTTACCAGTTGGTAAGTAACTTGTTCTTCGAATGGATTGTGCCTCCAACATATTCCTCATCTATGACATACTCCCAAAGCAGTATACAAATGGCAGAGTAAAGCACTGCCTTACCAAAGGCAACATCCTGAGCATGGGAAGTATCTAGGGAATAATGCATAACAAACGTGTGTATGGAAGAGCATGTTGCAGCATCACAGATGTTTTTTAACGGTACACCCTTCTGCAGGGCTGTCTATGTAGCCATGCCCCTGGTGGAATGAGCCCGCTAGCCCTCAGGAGGGTCCTTGCCCGCCAATCTGTAGCATTCTTAAATAGATGATCCACCTAGACAAGATCTGCTTAGAAACAGCCTGGCCCAATCGGTGTCCAGTATACCCCACCAAGAGCTGGTCGTCCACTCTGACCCTGGACATTCTAGAAAGATAAAAGCTCAATACCCTACTAGGATCAAACCTATGGAGTCTCTCCTCGTCCTTACCAGGATGCGGAGGAGGATAGAAGGCGGGGAGCACCACCTTCTGACTTAAATGGAATTCCTAACCTACGCCAACGGCAGCGGTACAGGGACTTTGTTGCTGGCCGCCTGGCAGAAAGCAACACCTCCATCACGTCATCCGCGAGGTCCCAATCCTTGTATCTCAACCGTTCAGACACCATGAGTGAAGGTTGAGAGTCTTGACCTCTGGATGGGGAACCCGTCCTTCCTCTCGCAAGAGAAGATCCTCTCTTTGGGGAAGACTTATTGGAGGACAGATGGACATGTCGAGAAGGTCCGTCTACCACCCTCTCCTGGCCCAATCTGGAGCAATGAGGATCATGCGGGTCCCGAACCATCGTAACTGCCTGAGAACTTGAGTAATGACGGGGATCGGAGGAAATGCGCACAGAAGAGGGAATAACCAATGCACGACAAACGCGTCTCCTAGAGCTCCTCTTGGAGGAAATATCCTTGAGCAGTACCTTTCGCACTTCCGGTTGGCACTGGTCGCAAACAGGTCCACCTGCGGGTTCCCCAAAGGGCGAAGATCTCTTGAAGGACTTCCTGAGCTAGTTCCCACTCGTGGGAGACTGCCCTGCCTGCTCAGAACGTTCGCCGCCATGTTCTCCTCTCCGGCCAGATGAATCGCCGCCAGGGAGATTCCTTCCTGAATTGCCCAGAACCAGAGCTGCATGGCCTCCCTGCACAGAGGAAGTGACCCCTACACCACCTCTCTTGTTGAGGTAATGAATTGCCATTGTGTTGTCTGTCATTATCAGGACATTCCTCTCCCGCACAGACGGAAGGAAAGCCTTCAGTGCTAGCCTGACTGCTCTCAGCTCCAAAAGATTGATGTGTAGTTTGGACTCTGATGGAGACCAACGGCTGCTGAGGGTCAGATAAGTTGGCATGAGCTCCCCACCCTGTGAGGGAAGCGTCCGTCACTACCGTTACCTCCGGCCATGGATGCCAAGGGGATCCCCTTTCATGAGATTGTCCTTGCTGGCCCACCACAGAAGATCCTGTGAGACCTTGACCGAACATGAAGGAGATCCGACATCCGGCCCGAGAACTGGGACCATTGAGTCTGGAGAGCCCACTGAAGGGATTGAATTCGCAGTCGGGCCTCTAGCATCACAAAAATGCAGGAAGCCATGAGGCCAAGCAACCTTAAGAATTCGAAAGCCGTAAGACTCTGGGCTTGTTGAAATTTGGTGCCCATCTGGAGAATGTGTTGAGCGCTCACCTTGGGTGGCGACCACATCCCCAAGGACGTGTCTCAAACAGCCTTGATGTACTGGAGCTGTTGGGAAGGCGTTCGATGCAACGTCTTGAAATTGAAGGAGAAGCCCAGCTTGTGAAGGTAGTGGCAGGTGACGCTGAGATGATCCAAGGCTTGTTCGGGAGAACACGCCCTGATCAGCCAATCGTCCAGATAGGGGTAAACGTGAATCCCTCCCTCTTCCAAGATGCGCTGCCACCACCATGAGCTTGGTGAAGACCCTCGGGGCGAAGGTCAGCCCGAATGGCAGGACACGAAACAAAGTGCGAGCGGCCAATCGCAAACTTCAGGAATTTTCTGTGCTTCAGATGGATCAGCACAGGAAAATAAGCATCCTGCAGGTCCAATGACACCAACCAATCCTGAAGTTGGAGGGCCTGAAGGATCTGAGAAAGAGTGACCATCCTGAACTTGTCCTTACTGAGTAACTTGTTCAAGTACCATAAATCCAAGATGGGTCTCAGTCCTCCATCCATCTTTGGAATCAAATAATACGGTGAATACCAACCCTTGTTCCTCTCCGCCACAGGCACTGGTTCTATAGCGTCTTTCTCTAGCAGGGTCAAAAAATCCCTGCACAAGGAGCGGATCCAGAACCCTCAAAGAGTGCTTCCCCTGTGGATTGTCGTGAGGCCGTCGTAGAAAAGGAAGGCAGTAACCGCAGGCAATCGTTTCCAGAGCCCATGCATCTTAAGTAATGGCTCGCCATTCTTCTAGATGCTGAGACAGCCTGCCCCCTACCAGTGAACAAAGAGACAAAGAGGCTGCTGCTTGAGCGGCTTTGACACATCTACCTGGTCCACCACAAGGAAACTTACATTGGCCCCTTTGACTGGCCATCCTTCTAGCCTTTCCAAATGAGGAGTAGTAGCGAAAGGAACCACCCCTCCATTGCTGTTCCCTAGGACGAAAAGGCTGACATTGTTGAATAGTTGTGCCCAAAGATTTGGCAGCTGCTTTGGAGGTCTGTAACTTCTCAAGGCTCTCATCAGCCTTGCTGCCAAACAGATGAGACCCCGTCAAAGGGCTTGTTGAGAAGACGGGCCTGCACATCAGGTGCAAACCCGGACTTCCACAACCACGCAAACCTGCGCATCACGGTGCTCGTAGCCATGGACCTGCTGACACTATCCGCAGTGTCCAACCCAGACTGAAGGGATTCACACATGGCATCCTTGTCATCCTTCACAATAGCTAGAAAGCCACCCCTTTCTTCCGCTTGGGGAATATGCTCAGCCGCTAAAGAGATGCAATTCCACAGAGTGTGCAAAAACGTTGCTAAGGCACAGGTGAAGTTGGCCGTTTTCAATGCCATGCTCCCAGCAGAAAATACCTTGCGTGCCCATCCATCCATGGGCTTATCGTCTATAACAGGAGGGATGGTAGGGTACGCTGCCTGCTTCAAGGTGGACATAGCTGCCTGAACCACCAAACTCTCCGGAGTGGGGTATGTGGACAGGTAGCCGGGGTCGCTACTGGATGGGCGGTATTTCTTTGTTAGCGATTTGTTCACCACCGTAATAGTCTCCAGGGTGTTCCAAGTAGCAGCCACCCTCTTTTGCAATACCACATGAAATGGCAACACCAGGTCAGGGGACGGACCCTGGTCCAAAATATCTGTAAGATCATCTTGATCAAACTGCACCGGAGGCCTGGCCCAGCACAGGTACTCCACAACTCTCGACATTAGTCTCCGATAAGAGGAGTCGGCATGATACCACGGATCCGGCTTTCCGAACTCCATCTCAGGGGAAGGGTCAAGGCCACTGGCATCATGCAAAGATTGACACAGATCCTCCATCCGACTCTCTTCAGAGATGAGACACTCCGGAACACCAGTAGTATCATACGGAAGACCAAAAGCACCAACATCTTCCTCAGACCTTTCTTCACCCTCATAAATGTCCTGGAGGGACTTAAAGAAGTCCCTCCTTGGGAGAGGAGTACTACCTCTTCTCAGTCACTGTCTTCACAGACTTAGAAGTAGCCTTCATCGAATAGTCCACAGTCACAGGGACCTTCACCGGTAAATTGGGCCCCGAGGGCATCGATAGCTCCGATGGCGTCTTCGATGGCCTGACCGGGGGCAAAGACCCGACAGGCGCACCTGATGGCATGGCGCTGACACACACCTTCAAGGGCTTCGAGGATTTTGCTGAAGACAAAGACAGCGACCTGGACTTGGCATGTCTCTGGTGAACACCCGATGCTTTGTCCGAAGGGGGCCTCAAAGGTTCCCGATGTGTATCACGCCGTCTACTTGGGCCCAAAGGCGCACATGTCTCCGGCCGAGACCATTCCCTTCCGGCTTCGTTGGAAGGCGCAGATGGAACTGTGCCTTCGGACTGGAATAGCTGCAACATCTGCACCTGGAAAGCATCCCATTCCTCCGGGGTCAGGGATTTGGTAGGGCAGGTCACCTTTTTCGAGGAGGCGTCGTCCGAAGAGAACGAGGAAGGCGAATGGTGACGTTGCTTCCTGGACCGCCGCAACGAAGAGGATGAGTGGCGTGAACCAGTGCGGGACTGGGAGCACTTGGACTTCTTCCATCGAGGAGAGTCCCCTTTCGACTTGTCATTCGAAAGACCAGTCGACTTGGATTTACGGGGCTTGGACACCCTTCCTACCTTCAATTTCCCCTTACATTCCCGCAAGGCCTTGGCAGTCAACGACTGACACTTTGAACGGTCATCCATACTGTGGTCCTCGCCCAGGCACCACAGACAAATTCTATGCGGATCCGTAATAGACATCTTGGAGCCGCAGTCCGGACATTACTTGAACCGAGACCGCTGGGTCGTCGGGGTAGAAGAAGAAAACATAATACGGTAACGTAACAGTAACCAAAAGGCGCGCCGAGTTTTACGAAGTAAACACGTTTGCAGAAACATTAGATGATGTCACCCTCGATCGAGGCCTTCGAGGGACATCGACCAACACCATCTACTCATGGCACCCTCTGCCAAAAAAAATTCTGAAGCAGCACAGCTGTGGAAATTACATGTCATAGATGAGGAATACGTTGGAGGACAGAATCCATTCGAAGATCAGTTTCAGTTTCATTTCTCCTAACAACCAATCACTGAGCTCTGGATCAAACTGCCGCCAGCCAATGACGGCCCTCCACCTAAACCCCTCCCTCTGGCAGCCATCTGCAGATTTGGTAGCACGTAAAGTGGCAGTAGGACCAGGAGAAGAACCGCAGAGGGGGAGGCGGGAGGGTTCGCATGGGACTCCATGCCAGACCCATGCTGGAGAACAACAGTTACAGGTAAGTAACTTGTTCCTTCTCCAGCATGGGGTCTGGCATGGATTCACATGCTCATGAATTAAGAATACATAGCAGTACACACATGCACAACCACTGGAGGTGGCAAGGCTCAATATACGCATCTCTCATCTCCTCACCAGGCTCACCTTCAAGCAAACAGGTTGCGCAGCACTGCTTGGCCGTCTCTGGACTCCTACCTGGAATCCCCGTTGACATAGAACGTTGGTGAGCAACTATTAATTACTCTTACGTCCCGTCCACTTTCCTCCATACTGCACGGGCGATTACAACTGAATGTAGCCCCAGGGTGGAGAGGATACCCTCCTTAAGCAAACAAGTTACTTAGAACTGCCTGTCCGAAAGCTGCGTCGGATTTAGAGCTGGCGTACAAACATTAGTGCTTACAGAAAGCCGAATGGGTGGCACAGGTGGCCGCCCTGCTGATGACCTGCCGCTGGAAGGCGGCGGCCGTGGGCTTGGCACCGACAGTGTGGGCGTGCAGATTAGCTGGAAGTGGTTTGTGCTGCCCCTCATAGGCCTCGTTGGCCGAAACCATCCGCCTTGCTATAGAGGCCTTGGATGCCTGATAACCGGGCCATGACCACCCCCCAACCCCTGAAAGTGACAAACTGAGCATCCGACTTGCGGAAGCCCTTAGTCCTGTCCAGATAGAATTTCAGTGCCCGCCTGACTGACAGTGCAAGACCCTCTGAGAATCCTCCTTAGGGTCGGCAAAAAACGTAAGTAGAACTATCTCCTTGTTCAGATGGAAAGCAGAGGCTACCTTGGGTAGGAACGCAGGGTGTGTTCTCAGGACCACATTATCCTTGTGAAAAACATTATAGGGTTCTGAAGCCACCAATGCCTGGATCTCGCTGACTCTGCAAGCAGAGGTGAGACCCACCAACAGAGCCGTTTGAATAGTGGCCAACCTTATGTCCGCAGACACCATTGGCTCAAATGGTTTGTGCGCCAAGGCGCTCAAGACTACATTGAGGTCCCACATGGGGTGCGGTTTTTTGATCAGAGGGAAAAGCCTGGCGAGGCCTGCCAGATGCCGCTTGACCACCGGGTTGGAAGAGGAGAAAACTCCCTCCTCTGAATTTCTGTAGGCCCCTATGGCCACCAGATAGGTGCAGCATGTATCCACATGCATGCCTCAGAGGGCAAGGTGTGCAGAGAAGGAGGTTTGTTATATAAGGTGCACGTGGGTGGGGGGGGTCGATCTCCTTAGAGTCGACACAGTGACAGTACCTAGACCATTTACTCTTGTACTGGCTCCTAGTGGCCTTGCTCCTAGCACCCTGAATGATTTCTAGGTTAGCTTGTGATAGGCCCAGAGGTTTCACCATGACCTGCTCAGGAACCACTCAGGAAGGGCTAATATCTGTGTGGTGGGATGGTGACCCTGCCCCCCCTGTTGCACCAGGAGATGAGCTGGGCCCAGCGGCAGGTGAATTGGAGGCCTGTCAGAGAGGCTGAGAAGCTCCGAGAACCACGATCTCGCAGCCCACCACAGAGCTATCAGAATGATGCTGAGGTGACACGATTCCTTTATCTTGCAGAGCACCCTGTGGATCAGGGGTGTATGAGGGAAGGCAAACGCTGTCTTGCCACTCCACTGAATCTGAAAGGAGTCACCCAGAGAGCTAGGGCCATGCCCCTTCCGGGACGCAAACTGCTGGCACTTCCTGTTGTCCCAGCAGGCAAAGAGATCCACCTGAGTATGCCCCCCATCTACTGAAGATGTCTAGCAGCACCTGATCGTTCAATTGCCACTTGTAATGGTCTTCTCCCAGTCTGCTGAGCCTGTCTGCTTCCAAGTTAGACTCCCCCGGAAGGTGGATGGCCCTCAGGTAGATGTTGTTCTCCACGGCCCAGTCCCAATTGCTGACCGCTAGGTAGCACAGTGGAGGGGACCTGGTACCACCCTGCTTGTTGATATAGTACATGCTGGTGGAGTTGTCCATCTGGATGAGGACGACCTTGCCACCAATGAGTGGAAGGAAAGCTTTGAGAGCTAGTCGGATGGCTTTCAGCTCCAGCCAGTTGATAGGAGACTCTGCAGGGTGCAGACTCTGTGGACACTGTAGTTGTTCAAAGTGGCCCCACCAGCCTTCCAGGAAGGAATCCGTAGTAATGGTGACCTGCGGGGGCCGGCAGCCGAAAGGGCCTGCCCGTGCGCAGGTTGCAGTACCTGGACCACCATGTGAGGTCCGGGCATAGAGATGGAGGACTGCTGACCAACTCTGCTTGGGAGCCCGGATCCCGATTCCATGAGGCTGCGAAGTGCAGATGCACTCTCCTCATCTTGAGTCTTGTATAGAGTACAGCTAGTAGGACCGCTGCCATGATGCCTAATAAGTGTTGGTACCACCAGGCTAAGATCACTTCTAGGGTGAGGAAATGAGTAGTGGCCCTCTTTATGGCTGTGACCTTGTCCTCCGAGGGGAAAACTCTCTTGGAGCTTGTGTCCCACCTGAGGCACAGGAAGGTCAGGTTCTGCATAGGCTGTAGCTGAGACATCTTGAGGTGTCTCGTGGAGTGTGCTGATAAGGGTGGAGGAAATGTGATGAACCGCCTCTGGAGATCTCGCCCTTACGAGCCAGTCGTCCAGGTACGGGTAAACGTGGTGGCCCTGGGCCCCGAGGAGGGCTTCCACTGCATTCATGCGCCTGGTAAATAGCCTGGGGGATGAATTGAGGCCGAAGGGTAGCACCTTTTATTGGAAATGGCAGCCCATGATCCTGAATCATAGAAAGGAGCGATGCGGTTGCCAAACGGGAAGTATAGATCAGCGTGCTTCAGATCCAGGGAGCACATCTAGTCTCCCCTGCACAATGTCTCAGCGATCAGTGCAGCCGTAACCATCTTGAATTTTTGAAGAGGGAGGGAGAGAGAGATTGAGGGTGGAAACGTCCAGCCTGGTTTTTCTTTTGTATGGCTAAAATCCTGGAGTAGAAGCCCAATCTCGCTGGGAGGCTGGGATTTCTTCCACGGCCTGGCTCTCAACTTCCACCAACAGAGCTGTTGTACCAATCTGTGGGAGTGGAGGAGAGGAGGGAGAAGGGAGGAGAGGAAGGGACTGGTAGGCGGTACCATGTGGATTCTTCAGCGAGGATCCAGGGGTCTGAGACTGGACGCCAAAACTGTGCATGAAGGGCAAGCCTGCCCCCCCCCACTGGAGACACGTGGAAACAAAGGGACGCATCATGCCTTTTTTCCACTATGAGGCTGCTGTAGAGGAGGAGGACTGAAAAAAGCCCTTGCTCCCCACTCATGTTTGCGCCGGTGTTGACTTGGCGGTTAGGCTATCTGGACCTCCGTTCTTGGAATCTGCGGAACTCTCGGAACGCCCGCCCCTTGTCTGAGCATTGATGTGACTGGGTGTACGCCTTGGGCGCGTGCTTCGTAAGGATAAAGACTTTGCAGTTTGCAAACTGTTTCTTTTCATCTAACTCCTCATCAGTGGTGGAGTGAAAGAGGTCTACCACCTGGAATGGAAGGTCCAATATGCGTTCCTGGACGTCTGGGTTAAACTTAGTAGACCGAAGCCAAGCAGTCCTTCTCATGTCCGTGGTGGTGCATACGGCCCAGCCAGAGGTGTCAATGTGGTCCACGCTGGACTCCATGATGTCTTGCGCCAACATTTCTGTCTGCACCAGAAGTTCTGGAACGAAGTTGGTTATTTCCTGCCAAAGCCTCTGGTTAAAAGCTGCCAGACGAAGATGTAGCGAAGTGTTGGAATAAAGCTTCTTACCGTACGCCTCCAGGATGTTCTCCTCCTTGCCTAGCAGCGCCGAGGACGAGGTGGCCAATGACGACTTAGGCTTTGAGTAGAGTAATGCTGCAGCGATCACTGAGGAGTGCCGTTGAGGGTGTGCCGACAGCAAGAGTGGATCACCCTCCATTTGCCATACTTGGCGTCCAGGTGCCGATTGACAGGCTCGGCCGAATGGGGCTTGAGCCACCTCTTTTGGGCCAAGGCGACGATGTCCTTCTGCATCGGGATCCGTTCTAGCTGTTATGCAGAAACCTGTTCAGTTCCTTTGTAGACCACTGCAAAAGATTTAGGACTACAGGTGTTAGCAGTAAACCCACTTGGTAGCAGTCTGTACCACCCAGATTTACCTGGTAGTTGTGGCTGAGCAGTCAGACTTCCCTCAAGAAGAGTTAGGCAGTATGTCAAGTATACACAAAATGCACTCACACACAATAGCACAAGCAAACACTGACCAGAGCTTTGGTATCAAGGTATACAATTACTTATTTAAAAACACACTTATTGAAACACTCCAGCACTATTATTGTAAATCACTCTAAACACAGTTACGTTTATTATATATACATCCCTTATTCCTTATCAGACAAGTCTTAGTTAACATCACTTATTTCCAGACAGAGGTGAGCGTTTAACTATAGATGGCACTCCAATAAGTTAACGAAAAAGGGAGGGAAAAAGGCAGAATGTAGGAAAATACACCACACTTATACTTAGGAACTCTTAAGCAAGGCAGGAAAGTCAAAAGTTACTTGTGAGCCAAAGTCCATAGGCCGGGCCCATTCTTGGAGAGAGCAGGGCACAAACGGACCCAAGATCACACAATGACAACAGGCTTAAAATGTCTTGCAGGGAGTTCAGAAAGGTTGTAGTTAGGCTCAGAAAAAGTTTAGCCAGGGGGTCCCAGGCTAACCCAGGTTCGAAAGCTGGGGGCTAAATCTACCCCGTACAGTCGGTTGCAAGGGAAGCCAGGCGGAACACGGTACCTTATGTGGGGAGGATCCTCCAACGGGGGCAGTTGTTCCTGGCAGCGGGTGCAAGTCACGTCGTCGTCCAGAGGAAGAGAAGATCTTCATCTTTCCTCCACGTCGAGGTCGTTGCACTGCCAGAGAAGAAACCAGCCGCAGATTTTTCCGGTTAATGGTACTACCCTTTGATTCACGGTAGTGGTAAAACGTGGTATCCCGGTTGCCGGGGTGCTTGGCACAGGCAAGGCGGCCACGAGATGCTCCAGGAAGCGAAAAAGGAAGCAGACTGGTTATCCCCACCAGTCGAAGGAGGAAGACTCTCCGGGCTGGAGATCTCCTCTATCGTTGGGAAAAGTGGTGAGACGGTTCAGCAGGGCTCCACCGGTGGTGTCATCGTAGCAGGTCGGCTCAGCTTCTCCCTCGTCGGATTCTTAGGTCCTGTGGCGACTTCTGAAGTTCCAGTCCCCAAAGCCCTGCTTTTATGCAGAAAACGCCCATTCACTCAGCCTAGCTGTCACTCAAACATGCTAAGCGGTGAGCCGGCCGGCTCACCACTTGGGCCAATCAGGACGGAGGGCGACTTGAGTTGCCTAGGCAACTCAGTCCAGGGTGCATAAATCCCCCTCCACCCATCCTAAGTACCCCCGACAGAGTGGCACCACTTTGGAGGGCTTCTGTGGAGAAGCCCGCCAAAAAGTGGAACAAAGGGCTCAACTTGGGTTGGAGTCACAGAAGTGAACACAAACGCCATTTTAGAACCGAGTTCTGGCAAAAAATACCAACCGGAGAATTAATATTAAATAAATAAACCAGCGGTATGTTCGAGGCTATAGGAATGAAATAATTAAAGTTGGTAGCCTCGAACAATGGGAAATCCCAGAGAGATATATTCGCGGTCGAATATAAAAAGTAGTATCCACTGCCACCAGTCAAAACTCGATCAGGGGGGACGGAGACGTGCCCCCTCGACTAACAGACCCCAGGGCAATCGAATTGCCCCGGCCAGTACGTCCACAATATGATGGTTTGTACTGGTTCTGTTCAGAATTTTAGACTAGTAAAGTCAATGGTGACTTTACATGCCCTGGGAGAGAGTAGTCAGTCCCAAGGTATGGAGTCTATATTGGGGGGGGGGTCGCTATGACACCCCTGTGTTACTGCACTGAGGGTGCTGTGTAACACACATCACAAAAACACATGAAGTTCCCTTGGAAAGGAGTCGCCCTTGCGGAGTGTGCTGGAAAAGAGCGGCCCTCCCTTGGGCCTTGATTTATGTCGGACGAAGTCCTTCAAGTCCTCCGGAAGAGACTTCGCAAAGAGCTCCCTCCACCTAGCTAGTCTGTTCTTCAAAGCACGCAAGGAATATGCGTCGCATGCAGTGCAACCCTCCCATCCGTGGTCGGGGTCAAGGCAGCGGAGGCAAAGAGCGTAGGGATCTGATGTAGGGAAGAGCCCCTCGCAGGCTGGACACCTGCTGAATCCTGTTCAAGTCGACATGCGCCGGGGAGGATCGTGGTGCCAGAGGACCGAGTATCTGAATGAAAAAAGAAGACAAAAAAGAAAGTATCCGGGGAAAAGCGTGTGGTATTACATGGCCGAAGCCAAACCTAGGAGCGCTGGTGAAATCAGCCTGTTCCTGTCGACACGGAAAAGGGGACTAAGGAGTGGCGCCGTTGGGAGGAGTCAGGGGAGCACATTCTCCCAGGGACACGCACCCCTAAATTTAAAGCGCAACAAGATTTTTTTTCTGGTGAAAAAGGTTCCATCTCCCGTCCCCAGTGAGGGACGCCCATGCAGTATGGAGGAAAGGGGATGGGACGTAAGAGTACAAGGGGAAAAGTTGTTCCATCCAGAGCTTCTATGTCAAAATGAAAAAGAAGTTTCAGCACAGCAGCAGGGCTTCACCGGGCAATGCAAAGGTCCAGGAGGGTGCAGCAAGTTTCTCCGTCAGGTGTTTCTCCCAGTGGTTGACTCTGCCTCTAGTCTCAAAACCCTCGCCTTTTAAGCATGTTTCTCCCATTCATGCACAGCCTAGGCTGTCAATCACACATCAGGGTGGTTGACCTGAAAGGACAGCCAGCCAGCCAATCAGGACTAGTTGCATTCAGGCATTCCTGGAGACAAAAGACAGGGGAGTTTCGGGACCCTCCCTCAAATCCTGTCCTTCCAGTCACACTGGAGCCAGAGGCTGGCTTCAGGGCTGAAGCCCCCCAAAGGAAAGACAAACAAAGCTCAACTCTGTCTCAACGCACAGAGTAAAACCCAAAAAAGACCTTGCAAACATAAAATGGCGAAAAAAGAATACCAGGGCCATTTTGACAACATGGTCACTCAAGTTTACTGTCGTCCTGCTGTGCACAGGTCATTAGAACTGAAAGGGACATCCAATGTACATTATCAGAGCAGCACACGCTCCCCTGGCTTCAGTTTTTTGCAATGCACACAGTATATTACCAAACTGGCGTACAGATGTTTTGCCATGCTTTTCAACAGGTTCCCGTCGCCACCCCCAGAGAACTTTAGGGCCAGACGTCTGTCTGATGAGAATCATTGCTGGTTCCAGATGATGGTACACTACTGTGCTTCTTGGAAGTCTATGCATCTGAAAGCTGTTAGAAAGGTGTCAAATGTTTTTACTCCACAAGCTGAACAAGAGTACCGTCTTGACCTACTCTTCAATCCCTTGTCCGGTCCCTGCGTTACCACAGCCGATGGAACCAATGCATCTTACTGATGAGAAGACAAAGAAGAGAAGTTCCGCTTTTGCAAAGACATTTCTTCATCCAAGCATAGATGCTGTCTTGCACCAGAAAGAAGCGCCATCTGATACAGACTCTGGAGTATGTCCTGACAGACAAAGCAGGGACAGTGCTATAGGTAAGGAGGAATACCATTTCACAACACGTCTATCCACCCCAGTAGAATGGGAAGCTTTTGAAGCCGGCCAGCTCCCCAACTACACTGAAAAAAACTCTGCTCTTCAGAGGAAGTTTGCTTGCACCCCATGTCTCCAGGCTCAATCCGGCCAGACATCGGCACCCCTCCCGACACCTACGCCATGGCACTGAGTCTTCAGTACTACTCATAACACTTCCCATTCCGTTTCCAAAATATTGGCTTCAAAGGTTTGGCCCAGGGAACTACCCGAGGGATCCAGTCTAGAACCTTCTCGGACCCTGAACTGGAAGAACAGCAATCTTGTAGAAATGTCAGCAGATTTGACACTTCATCCAACTACAAGTTTAGGGCTGTTTACCCTGCTCTGGGTGGCACGTTTTTCTCTTTCGGCAGTGTGGTGCTTTGGGAACACATGCTGCCGATGTTATCCCAAAAGGCAAAACTTTGAACTGTAAATGAAAACTGCCCACCCTGAACAGGCGATACTTCCATATTGCTGTGTTCCCAAAACACAAACACAAAGTATGCATCTTTAATGTCTAAAGGGTTTCCAGTGATCGTCACCTGGGAAAAGGTCACCAGAGGGTGACATTTTTCCCATATTTGCAATCCTATGAAATTCAAGCACTTTACCCACATATTCTAGGACTGGAGTTAGAATAGTAATTAATACCCATCCTAGAATATGTGGGGGACACTTAGGGGTGCAGGGAAAAAAAAACGATAAAAAAGAAATGGCCTACCTGGCGGCTTTTTCCCCAGTGACCTTTGTCACATAGAACCGTCTACAGTTGCCATATAACGTCCTGCTGAGTGACAGGATTGCCTATAACAATGTAATAATCTGGATCTTCTGCAACTTGAGAAACAGGTTTGTAAGTTGCAGGTCACGGTCTGGCCACATCTCAAGGTTATTTTTGGAGATGAGAAAATATGTAGACTAAATTTCTGTATTACTCTGTAATGGAGGCGCATTTTCTATGCCTCGCCCTTTCAAAGCAGATCCCTTACTCTGGATTACAAAAGAAGTTGGGTGCCCTGGCTTCATGCAAGTATTTCTTGTTGGTATGTTATACAGGTGTGTTGAATTCCAAGCAGAAGAACAAGTTACTTACCAACTTGTAACGTTCTTTCGATTGGATGTTCCTCCAACGTATTCCACATCTTTGAAATGTAATGTCCACAGCTGTGTACTTCGGAAACTTTTTCGGCAGAGGGCGTCCTGCATCAATGGCGTTGGATCGATGTCCCTCAAAGGCCTCCGTCCCGTAGCCTCAGTTTATGTTTTTTCCTCCATAATGTGTGGCACCTATCCAATGCCTGCTTGACTGCACATAGCCTTGCGGAAACATAAGCTGCAATCGCATAGGAAATTCTCCAGAGGGGCAGGCTGGGAGGGCGATATGGAATACATTGGAGGAACATCCAATCGAAAGATTGTTACCAGTTGGTAAGTAACTTGTTCTTCAAAGGGATTGTGTCCTCCAACGTATTCTACATCTTTGACAGACTCCCAAAGCAGTACCAGAAAACGGAGGAGGGAAAAGAAAGAGTACCCAATCAGATGGCGGAATAAAGAACCGCCTTACCAAAGACCAGATCTTGACCATGAATCGTATCGAGGGAATAATGTTTAACAAAGGTGTAGATAGAAGCCCATGTGGCTGCATCACAAATATTCCTAGTAGGAACTCCCCGTTGTAGAGCTGTGGAAGTAGCCATGCCCCTAGTGGAATGAGCTTGCAACCCTTCAGGAGGGTCCTTACTCGCCAATCGTTAACATCAAGTAATGGTGAGGATAATCCACCTGGACAAGGTCTGTTTGGCAACAGCCTGGCACAATTGGTGTCCAGTGTATCCCACAAAGAGTTGATCGTCCACTCTGACCCTGGACATCCTAGAAATATAAAAGCTCAGAGCTCTCCTAGGATCCAACCTATGGAGTCGCTCCTCTTATCAGGATGAGGAGGATAGACAGATGGAAGAACCACTTTCTGGCTTAAAAGAAATTCAGACACTACCTTAGGTAGAAAAGAAGACCGTACCCTCAGTACAACCCTATCCTTGTGAAACACAGTAAAGCGTGGCTTAAATGAAAGTGCCTGCAATTCACTCACTCTGCGAAGGAAGTAACCGCAACCAAGAACACCGTCTTGAAAGACAATCTCAAAGGGCAAGAGTGCAAATGTTCAAACGGAGCACCCATCAGGAATTTCAAAACCAAATTCAGATCCCAAACCGGCACCTGGAAAGGGGACTGTGGGAACACATTTGTGAGCCCTTTAAGAAATTGCGAAATCAAAGGAATCAAAGTAAGAACATTGATCAGATGAGCGCTTCAAGATAGACAGCGCCACCAGGTAACCTTTAATGGTACCCACTTGAAGGCCCCTGTGGGACTAAGAAAGCAAGAAAGACAAAACCACAGGAATGGAACACGGAAAAGGATCAACATTTTGTCCTCTGCACCAGTCGCAAAACTTACGACAACGGTACAGGGATTTTGTTGCTGGCCTCCTGGCCGAAAGCTACACCTCTATAACATCATTCGGGAGGTCACAATCCTTATACCGCAACCTTTCAGATACCAAGCATGAAGGTTGACAGTCTTGACCTCTGGATGGACACTCTTCCCCCGCATGGACGGCAGAAAAGCCTTCAGAGCCAGCCTGATGGCCCTCAGCACGAACAGGTTGATGTGGAGTTTGGACTCCAACGGAGACCAACGACCACTGGCGGTCAAGTCTGCGGCATGAGCTCCCCATCCTGTGAGGGAAGCACCCGTCACTACAGTCACCTCTGGAAAAGGTTGCCAAAACGGCTCCCCCTTCATCAGGTTCCCCTCTTTGGCCCACCACAAAATATCCTGGGAGAACCAGAGTGGAATCTGAACGGGATCCGATATCTTTCCTGAGAACCGCAACCACTGCATCTTGAGATCACATTGCAGGGATCTCATCCTCAGCCTGGCCTCTGGCACCAGAAAAATGCAGGATGCCATGAGGCAGAGTAACCTTAAGAATTTGAAAGCAGGGAGACTGGGCATGTTGAAACTTGTCCACCATCTGCACAATGTGATGAGCCCTCACCTTGGGAGGCGAGCACTTCCCCAAGGACGTGTCCAACACAGCCCTGATGTACTGGAGCTGTTGGGAAGGTGTCAGATGCAACGTCTTGAAATTGAGGGAGAAGCCCAGCCTGTGGAGTGATCGGCAGGTGAGACCGAGGTGATCCAATGCTTGCTCGGGAGAACACGCACGGATCAGCCATGCGTCCAGGTAGGGGTAGACGTGAATCCCCCCCCCTCGCCTGAGATACGCTGCCACCACCACCATTAGCTTGGTGAAGATCCTCGGGCGGAGGTCAATCTGAATGGCAGGACCCGAAACTGAAACATTCTGTGCTTGGGATGAATCGGCACATGAAAGTAAGCATCCTGTAGCTCCAGAGACACCAACCAATCCTGAAGTTGAAGGGCTTGGAGGACTTGAGAAAGAGTGACCATCTTGAACTTGTCCTTCCATATAACTTTGTTCAACCGACGCAAGTCCAGGATGGGTCTCAATCCCCCACCTTTCATTGGCATAAAAGAAATAAGGGGAACACCCTCCCTTGTTCCACTCCGCTACAGGCACCAGTTCTATAGCGCCTTTCTCTAGTAGGGTCAAGATTTACTGCACAAGGAGCGGATCCGGAAGCTTCGAAGAGAGATGGACCGTCCAACACTGTCGGCCGTGTCCAAACCCGACTGAAGGGATTCACACATGGCATCCTTGTCATCTTGCACGAGAGCAAGGAACCCATCCCTTTCTTCCCCATCTGGAATATGCTCAGCCGCAAGAGAAACACAGTTCCACAGAGTGTGTGAAAATCTTGCCAAGGCACAAGTGGAGTTTGCTGATTTGAGCACCATACGCCCTGCAGAAAACACCTTGCGTGCCCAACCGTTGAAGCGGTTGCCGTCGCTATGAGGAGGGATGGTAGGGTACGCTGCCTACCTCGAGGTGGCCATAGCTGCCTGAACCACCAAACCCTCAGGAGTGGGTTGAGATGAAAGGTAGCTGGGGTCGCTACCGCAAAGGCGGCATTTGTTTGTTAACGATTTGTTAACTGCCGGAAGAGATTCGGGGGCCTGCCAAGCAGCCGCCACCCTTTTCTGCAATATCAAATGAAATGGTCAACACCGGGTCAGAGGACGGACCTTGATCCAACATGTCAGTTAAGTCATTCTGAATAAAAGCTTCAGGAGGACTAGACCAACCAAGGTATTCAGTTACTCTAGCCATAAGTCTCCTGTACGACGACTCAATATGAGCCCAAGGTTCAGGCCTGCCAAACTCCACCTCAGGCGAAGTCTCCAGGCCACTAGCGTCATGAAGAGATTGTCTCAAGTCTTCCAATTGGCTATCCCCTGAAAAGACAGGAGCCACATCACGTTCAACAGGGTCAAGATCTAAATCAGACCTCTCCTCCTCCTCAAAGATGTCATACAGAGGGAGGTAAAAGTCCTGTCTCAGAACAGCCGAGGGTCTGGAGTCCATAACAGGCCCTACAGACTTGGAAGTAGCCTTCCTTGGAGGATCCACAGTACCAGGGATCTCAGACTGTAAATTATGGGCAAAAGGCCCCGAAGGAGTTAAGGGCGTCGGCGTTGAGGGCGTTGACGGCTTTCGACAAGGACGCCGAGGGCTGACATGAAGGCAAAGCTTTGACGTCCGTATCCGACGGACACAGTGCCAACGGAGTCGACGCCGACCTCGACCCCTTAGCAGGTTTCTGCGGTCTCGCTTGGGACAGGGACCGAGACCTGGAAGCACGTCTCTTGCGACCATCCTGAGTCTTGCCCGAACGGGACCTCGAAGGTTCCCGATGAGGATCGCGCTGAGGACCAGAGCCCGAAGGCGTGCGAGCCACGGATCGAGACCGTTCCTTGCCGGCTTCATTAGAAGGCACGGACGGAACTGTGCCCTGAGATTGGAAAATCGCCAACATCTGCTCCCTAAAGGCAGCCCATTCCTTCGGAGTCGAGGACTTAGTTGGACAAGCCACTTTCCTCGCTGCGCCATCCTACGAGGACGACGGGGAAGGCGACCGGTGACGGCGCTTCCTAGAATGCAGAAACGAGGATGACGAATGGCGGGAACCACTCCGGGACCGAGATCCCCGGGACTCCTTCCGACGCAGAGAGTCACCCCTCAAATCATCAGTGGACATATCCTTGGACTTGGATTTACTGGGTTTCCAACCCTACCTACCAGAAGCCTTCCCTCACGCTCCCGCAAGGCCTTAGCAGTGAGCGACTGGCATTTGGAACAGTCGTCAGTGTCGTGACTCTCACCCAATCACCACAAACAAATGCGATGCAGGTCGGTAATCGAAATTTTTGACTTGCAGTCCCGGCAAGTCTTGAAGCCAGACCAAAGAGTCGGAGGGGTTGAAGAAAAAGACATCCATGAGGAATACACGAGGCGTGCTGAGTCTCCGAAGCAAACACGTTTGCGGAAAAAACAGAACTGAGGCTACAGGCGCCGTGCGTCCGATTTATAACATCCCGTGGCGTCGCCCTCGACGGACATAGACCTGACGCCATCGACGCAGGACCCCCTCTGCCGAAAAAGGTTCCGAAGTACACAGCTGTGGACATTACATGTCAAAGATTTGGAATACATTGGAGGACACAATCCATTCAAAGAATAAAATACTTGCATCGCGGTCATATTTTTTCCTGATGGACTAGACCATCCTCTCACAGAGTCCTCATATTAGATGTATATTCGAGTGTCAACTGTGTTCTGAAACTTTTTTAGCCACTTAGAGGAACAGTATGGCTCCATGAATCACAGATTGAGAGCCCCGCTCCTGGTTCCATGAGGACGCGAAGCGCAGCTGAATCCTACTCATCCTTAGTCTTGTGTGCGGAACGGCTAATAAGACCGCTGCCAGTAGACCCAGGAGATGTTGGTACCACCATGCCAAGGTCAATTCTCTGCTGAGGAAGTGGGCGGTGGGCCTTTTGATGGCCGAGATAGTGTCCTCCGACGGAAATATCTTCTCGGGGCGCGTGTCCCAGAGGAGGTCCAAGAATGTCAGAGTCTACGTAGGCTGCAGCTGTGACTTCTTGAGGTTGAGCGAGAAGCCCAGATCATGCAGTGTGTTCATAAGTGCATGGGAAGAGAGGTGAACCGCTTCCGGAGATGTAGCGGGAATTACTTCCCTGATGGCATCTTTGAGGATAACACCCATCCGAGGTGACTTCATGAGGCCGAGGAACCTCTCAAAGAAAAGCTCCTCACTGACTGAAGAGGTGGCAGGGGGTGCTGACGGGGTAGCAGGAGGCTGCTGAGGCCGCTGCATTCCCTGTCCATACGGACGCGAAGGAAAGCTGCCCTGTGCATAAGAGGGGTAGGCTGTAGGCCACGTACCTGGCTGAAGCCAGTCCCAACCTTGACACTCGTTCTCCGCCGAATTCCTGGAATGGCGTCGGACGGGTGCCTCTTTCCGGCACGGCGGCTATTATGTCAGGATGCCTGCCACGTGTCTGCGATGTGTTGCTCGGCACGCTGGGCCCGGCCTCCTCCAAGACTCTTGCATGTGGATCACGGGGCCTACCCTGCTCCTCAAGCCTAGGTACGGTAGGTGTGACAGCCGCGACCCGGGGATCGGTAGAGCCGAGTTTAGGCGCCCCTTCAGACGTATTGCTGGTATTAGGGCATAGCCCCTCAGCCATTGCGCTGGTAGAAGGGCGGAGCCCCTCGGGTGAAGAACACTGGGACCTGGAGGATCCATGGATCCCTCAGCCCGGGGGCCGGTAGCTGTAGCGATGGAGAATATAGGCCCTACCTTGGGTCTGTTTCGATGTTTCATGAAGTTCAAGAAGTCCTCTGGAGGCGACTTCTGGAAGAGCTCCCTCCACCTGGCTAGTCTGTTTCTCAGCGCTTTTGAGGACAGCGAGTCACACGCAGAACAAGATTGCCAACCGTGGTCTGGGCCAAGGCAACGAAGGCAGAGGGTGTGGGGGTCTGAAGTAGGTAAGAGCCCGTTGCAGGGTGGACACCTGCTGAACCCTGTAGTAGACATGCACCGGGGAGGAGCGTGCCGCCTGAGGACCGAGTACCTGAACGATAAAAAGACAAAAAGAAGTCAAAGAGAAGAAGTATCCATGCGTGGAATTACATGGCGAAGCCAAACCAAGGATCGCTGGTGAATTCCGCCTGTTCCCGTCGTTTCGGAAAAGGGGACTGGGGTGTGGTGCTGGAGGGCGGAGTCGGGGCAGCGCATGCTCCCTGGGCCGCATCCCTGCGTGCCTCTAAATTTAAAGGGGAAGAAGGTTTTTTCTGGTGAAAAAGGGTCCGTCTGCCGTCCCTTCCATGGAAGCGACGCCCATACAGTATGGAGGAAAGGGAATGGAACGTAAGAGCACTATAGAGAACCACTGAACCAAAAAGAGCTCCCTACCTGTCAATGAATCCACACGATGCATGCAAAACATGTGCAGGGAAGCCTTTGTAGCAGCTTGACAGATGTCTAGCACAGGGGCACTTCTCTGTAATTCAGAGGTAACTGCCAGAGACTCCTGTTCAAATGGGCTCTGGGGCCATCAGACACACCTTTTCGAATGCCAGATCATAACACTGTACGACTGAGAAGAATCCACCTGGAAAGGGTCTCTGCTTAGTGTCAGCCCTGCTGGCATGGACACCAGCGTAACTCATGAAGAGCTAATAATCCTATCTGATGTGCCTCATCCGAAACACTTATTAACTCAGAGCCCCTCTTGGGATCAAGATGGTTGCTCCTCAGTCTTAGTGAGAGGTGAAAGATCGAAACAACCTGAAGAGTAGTCTGTCTCACCTTCTTTTGAGAAAACAATGTAGGGCAGTTGAGCAATAAACTGGTGTTGGGCACTTATTGGATAGTTCCAGAAAAAAACAGCATAGCTGTAGAATGAGCCCTGCTTGGGGGTCCTCTTAAAGACAGAACTAGTGGCCAAATACCCATTCATAGTGCCAATCTGAAGCAACTGCTGGGCGAAAGAGCACAAAATAAGGCACAGACTATGTTAGATGGATACAGGGTCCATACCCCACTCCCAGCATCTATCTGAAATCGTACACCACCTGCAGGCATATACTAAGATTTAGTGGCAGAAACAAGATCATCTTTATCATCATTAGATAGATCCCACACTCCTTGTACCACAGTCGATGGGCAGCATTCGCCTGAAAACTGTGGCTGTTGAGGTACGGGTGTAGGTCCTAACCCCCACACCTTTCTAAAAGGTTGTCCACCATTGCCTGAAGGCCCCAAATGGGGCAGACACACATGTCTAGAAGCTCCAGTTACAACTTCCTCTAGGCCTAATTCGGGATGATCAGTATCCTGGTGGACCAAAACCTCTGCAGTCTCCCGAGAGCTAGAGGGATGACGTGAATGAAATGTAACATATACAGTTCTAAGTTGCATTCGACAATACGTCTTCTGAGTCTCCGAGCAGAGGAAATTCCCTGGAGCAGAACCACTCACATTTCTTATTTACACAACAGTCAAAGAGGTCCATATGAGAGGTTCCCCAACAGGTGAACATGCAGTACAGAAATTTCTGACTGCGCAGCCACTTGTGGGAGGTTGATGTACGACTCCTCAACGTATCTACGACTACATTCTCCATTCCCGCAATAAAGGCAAGGGACAGGGAGGCGTATATCAACCATCTTGTTCAGGTAGTGTAAGGCCACCATGCAGAATCAGCACACATACCACTTAGATATGATAATGATATGATAATTAATTTGTATTGCGCTCGTACACAAGTGTTTCAGAGCGCGACAAGGCAGGGGAGGGGAGGGGAAAACAGGGGAGAACAAAACAACGATCTTAGTAGGCCCAGTGACATTGAGAACGCGCAAGTGCATGGAAAAGGGAAAGGGGAAAAAGTGCATGGAAGGGGGAGAGTGGAAAGTGTGGAGCAGAGAACAGATAAATAATAAATAAAAATAAACAGATAATAGAGGCAATAAACCGTGATAGTGCAGCCAGCAAGTGCTATGTTTACGGCAGCAGACTGGGTAAGTCTGAATAAGTGCACAAAAAGAAGAACATGGAGGGGTGGGGGACTGTATGGGTACAGATACAGTCCCCAGTGCAAGGGGTGGCCAGGAGGCTGGCAGTGTGAGCAGGTACCTGGGCCCAGGGGACAGAGGGTGGCCAGGTGCATAGTGCCAAGAGAGCAGATCAGCAGGGGAGAGGGGGAGAAAAGGCAGAAGCAAAGAGTAAGGTCTTGAGGTGCTTTCGGAACCGGAGATGGTTCTCCTCAAGTTTTAGAGTGACAGGGAGGCTGTTCCAGAGGGAGGCCCCAGCCGAAGACAGATCTCCCCCAGCTCATTTCTTTGAAAAACAACTGACCCTAATGGAGTTAGATGTAGAGAAGCGAAGAGCCCGAGAGGGGAGGTATTTGCGGAGTGATAGCTGAAGGTATTTTGGACCCAGGCTCCAGAAAGCCTTGGACAATGCAGAGGGTATTGAATTTAAACCTTGCATCCACTGGAGCCAATGGAGAGATTTCAGAGCTGGAGAGATACAATCCCAGGGCTTGAGGCCAAGGACAATTCTCGCAGTCCTGTTCTGGATTAGTTGCAGAGGGCCGAGAGCAGAGACAGATTTAGAAGAACAAGTTACTCTCTTACCTGGTAACGTTCTTTCGATGGGATGGTCCGACGACGTATTCCATATCTATGACAGTAATCACTGCAGCACAGCTATGGTGATTACTGTCATAGATATGGAATACGTCAGAGGACCCAATCCCCTCGAAAGAGGCTGTTACAATAGTTCAACCTAGAGATAACCAGAGCTTAGGTGACAGTGAGCTTCTGGGGGAAGGAGAGGAAAGGCAGAGCACCTCTGAGGAGGTTCAGTAGGAAGTTTGACTTTTTAGAGACCTAAGAGATGTGGGCGGAGAAGGAAAGTGTGGAGTCAAAGATGACCCCGAGGGTAGGAGGAGGGCCAAGGGAGGAAGGAAAACCTCAATCCCCGCATTTCCATATGGTTGTGTTCCAAGCCTGACAGGGACCGGTAGTCACTCACCATCAGATCTGTTAGGTAGGCAACTCAAACACCGAGGGATGCATCTGTCATAGTGATCATTTGGGGCCCGGGTTGCAGCAGGGGATCCCCTTTAAAAAAGCTGGTCTGAAGAGACCACCACAGCAGGTCCTGAGACACCTTGCTGGAGACCCACAAATGGTCTGCCAGGTTTCCCCCACAGCGACCACTGGCTTTGATTTGCCACTAGAATGAACTCTGGTATGAATTATTAACGAAAACAGAAGGAATAATAACCAGTGGTTTAATGAAAATCTGAATAACCTAAAATGACAAGATAGGAAAAAAGAAAAAATGTGGCAGAAATCAAGAGACGAAGCTAACCGTTTGGCAGTCCAATTAGCTTTGGACATTTACAAACGAGAACTTATGCTCGCCAAATCCTCAGCATTGCAAAAACAAATTGATTTAGCAGAAAATAGACCTAAAGCATTGTTTCTTCCTAATAAAAGTTTCTCTACTCCTGATAATAGTAACTCTAGTATGCCAGCATCACTCACTAAGAAAAAGTAAAATCAATATTACAAATAATATGAATGTCTGTCCTGTTTACACTGTAGCCAGCACAAATATATATCCAATCTTCAACATCCACCCAGGTCATGCCCTAAATCTACTTTCTCTCCCGTTGGGACTGATGAAATAACTGATCTCTTAGGGAAACTAAGACCTACCAACTTAGGCTATGATCCGATCCCAGCATACCTGGCTAAACAGCATGCTACGGCACTTCGTGCATCAATAAAAGTTATGGTTAATACCTCATTACTCCAGGGCTGTTTTCGCCAAGAGTTGAAAAAAATAATTTCTTAAACCATTGCTATAAAAAAAATTAGGTTGGATCATAAAGTCCTTTCTAACTATCGTCCCATAGCCGGCATGTTATGGCCTGCTAAGATTCTTGAGAAAGTTGTGAAAAAACAATTGCAGAATTTTGTAGACAAACATGAGATTCTCGACTGCTTTCAGTCGGGTTTCAGACCGGGTGATGGCACTGAGATAGCCCTTGTGTCGGTCTGGGACAACCTGTTGGGGGCCGCCGACAAAGGCAATGTAAGTATGCTTGTCGGCGGCCTTCGACACAGTCAATTTTGAGATCCTCATTGCAGGGCTGTCCTCAGTGGCACAGCTATCAGACAAGGCTTTAAAATGGTTTGTGTCATTTTTGACCGACCGCATCCAGCAGGTAAAAATGGGAGCCGAGGTTTCCAACGTTATACCCGTGGAATGCAGGGTCCCTCAAGGTTACTTGCATTCGCCATTGTTGTTTAACATTTACATTCGAACATTGCTTAATATATTAATTGAATTCGGCCTGTCATACCATTCATGTGCAGATGACACCCAAATCTATGTGCTACTCAATCATCCACCGGAAGCGATAGATGTGGTTTTGTCTTGTGTTAGTAAGATTAAAAGCTGGATGCTGGATAACAAGCTCCAGCTGAATCCAGCAAAAACGGAGGTCATTGTGTTGGGTTCCAAGAGACTGGTACGAAATATTGTTCAAAGCAACACATGCCCCTCTCTATTTGGTGCCCCCACAAGATATTCAGAAGTAGTGAAGAACTTTGACTGACCTGAGAATTGCAGCCCATACTTGACTGCCAGATGCAGCCCAATGATTAAATCAATATACTACCAACTAAGACTCCTAAAACCTGTAATCTCACTCATTGCTGAGAAGGACCGACCAACAGTAGATGGAATACTTACCAATGCCACACTCAATTAATGCAATGCCCTTTTTAAGGGGGCTCAAAATTCCAAATCAAAAGACTGCAGGTTGCTCAAAATTCTGCCATTAGACTTATTTTCTCACTACCAAGAAGAACAACTATTTCTCAATACCAAAGCAATCTTCATTGGCTTCCGGTTCATCATCCTGTTTAAGGTGCTCTGCCTTGTATTTGGGTGTATTCATGGGAAGGCGCCGGCCTACCCGAATGCAAAAATCCAGCTGTACTGCCAACAACAATATCTGAATTCTACAGACCAGCACCTCTTACAGGTCCCATCAGTTAGATGGGGTGTTAGGGAGAATTCTCTGTTCACGCTGAATTTCCTAACCTAGTGAGTCCCCCAGCAGCTTTGCTGGATTTTTGGGGTTTATTTTTTCTCCTGCCAAGAGTGAGACTCTTTTACCCTCACTCTTGGACATGATTTGAGTGTGTTTCTTTGAATCTAGATGTGGTTAATGGGCTATGGGGTCCTTTACTCCATAGGGCTTCATGTGTTTTTGTGATGTGTGTTACACAGCACCCTCAGTGCAGTAACACAGGGGTGTCATAGTGACCCCCAAGTATAGACTCCATACCCTGGGACTGACTACTGTCTCCCAGGGCATGTAAAGTAACCATTGACTTTACTAGTCTTAAATTCTGACCAGAACCAGTACAAACCATCATATTGTGGACGTACTGGCTGGGGCAATTCAATTGCCCCGGGGTCTGTTAGTCGAGGAGGCACGTCTCCGTCCCCCCTGATCGAGTTTTGGCTGGTGGCAGTGGATACTACTTTTTATATTCAACCGCGAATATTTTCCTATGGGATTTCCCATTGTTTTAGGCTACTACCTTTATTTAATTATTTACGGTAGCCTCGAACATACCGCCGGTTTATTTAATTAATATTAATTCTCCGGTTGGTATTTTTTGCCAAAACTCGGTTCTAAAATGGCGTTTGTGTTCTCTTCTGTGACTCCAACCCAAGTCGAGCCCTTTGTTCCACTTTGTGGCGGGCTTCTCCACAGAAGCCCTCCAAAGTGGTGCCACTCTGTCTGGGGTACTTAGGAGGGGTGAGGGAGGATTTAGGCACCCTGGACTGAGTTGCCTAGGAAACTCAAGTCGCACTCCGTCCTGATTGGCCCAAGTGTGAGCCGGCGGCTCACCACTTAGCATGTTTGAGTGACAGCTAGGCTGAGTGAATGGGGGTTTTCTGCATAAAAGCAGGGCTTTGGGGACTGGAACTTCAGAAGTCGCCAGAGGACCTAAGAATCCGACGAGGGAGAAGCGGAGCCGACCTGCCACGACGCCACCGCCGGTGGAGCCCTGCTGGACCGTCTCACCACTTTTCCCAACGACAGAGGAGATCTCCCGCCGGAGAGTCTTCTTCCTTTGACTGGTGGGGATAACCAGTTTCACCGTCTTTTCGCCTTCCCGACGTACCTCGTGGCCGCCTTGCCTGTGCCAAGCACCCCGGCAACCGGGATACCATGTTTTACCATGATCGCGAACAAAGGTACCACCTTTAACCGGAATACTCTGCGGCTGGTTTCTTCCCTAGTAGTGCAACGACCTTCATCTTTCCTCCAAGTCGAGATCTTCTCTTCCCCTGGACGACGACGCGACTTGCACCCACTGCCAGCAACAACTGCCACCGCTGGAGGATCCTTCCCACTTAAGGTACCGTGTCCCGCCCGGCTTCCCTTGCTACCGACTGTACGGGGTAGATTTAGCCCCCGGCTTTCGAACCTGGGTTAGCCTGGGACACCCTGGCTAAACTTTCCTAAAGCCTCTCTAAACTCTTTTTGAACCCTCTGCAAGACTTTCAAAGCCTAGTGTAACTGTGTGATCTTGGGCGCATTTGTGCTCTGCTCTCTCGAAGAGTGGGCCCAGCATTTGGACTCCGGCTCCCCAGTGACTTTTGCTCTTCTGCCTTGCTAACCGTGTTCCTGAACCTTAGAGTGGTGTGCCTTTCCATATTCTGTCTTTTCCCCTCCCTTTCTCACAAACTTATTGGGAGTGCCATCTAGTTAAGCGCTCACCTCGGTATGAAAATAAGTGGTGTTTTACTGTGACTTATCTGATGAGGAAAAAGGGGTGTATATATTACAATAGTAACTGTGTTTAGAATAATGTACTACAAGAGTGCTGGAGTGTTTCAAACCGTGTGTTTTTAAATAAATAATTATATACTTTGATACCAAAGCTCTGGTCAGTGTCTGCTTGTATTATTGTGTCTGAGTGCCTATTGTGTATACTTTGCATACTGCCTAACTCTTCTTGAGAGAAGTCTGACTGCTCAGCCACAGCTACTAAGTAAATCTGGGTGGTACAGACTGCTACCAAGTGGGTTTACTGCCAACACCTGTAGTCTTAAATCTTTTGCAGTGTTCCCTAAGGGAACTGCACAGATTTCTGCCTAACATGGGGTGAGAGGCGGTTTTCCACCTTCGGCCCTCGAGCCTGGAACGCTCTCCCCTTGGACCTTTCATGTATTGATTCCGTCTATTTTTAGGAAACCATTAAAAACCCATCTCTTTGTATAAACTCTCCTTATTCACAACGTCAGTCTTTGAGTTTGTGCGATGCAGTATCAAATTGATTAGTCCACATCTGCGCCTAGATGCATTTCTTGCACACTATAAATAACCAAATGAAATCAAACTCATTCACAGCCAGGCCTCTGGCATTAACAGGATGCAGGAGGTGATGAGGCCCAGCAGACAGGAAAGGAGAGGCTAGGTGCAGACTAAAACTGAAACTGATACCATTGGAGAGATGTTCCCAACTCGCTTCTGGTTAGGAGAGGCCCTGCCCATGCAAGTGTTTAGTACAACTCGAACTGGAGTGACTGGGATGGTGAAATTGGGACTGCCTGAGATTTAGGGAAAAGCCCAAGCTGTGTAAAAGTCAGCAGGTGTTGTAATGACGTTCAGACACCAAATCTGGGGTCCTGGTTCGAATGAGCCAATCGTCCAGGTAGGGGGAAGACGCAAATCCACTCCCTGCTTAGATGAATGGCTACCACACCTCGCTGCAGAGTGATGACCCTTGGCACTGAGGAACGGGTGAACGGTAGTGGGACTCCAACAATGTAGGCCTCAGTTAGCTCCAATGCTTCCAATAGATCGGCACATGAAGAGGCATCCTGAAGGTCCAAAGACAAAGTTGTATGTTTCATCAGCCAGTGGAGCGCCTGACGATCTGTGCTAGGGTGACCATCTTCAGCTTTTCCTTGCCCAGGTATGAATTTGAAAGCTGTAGGTCCATGATGAAATGCAGGCCCCCATACTCTTGACACTAGACAATACAGATATTGCCACCCTGTCTCCCATTCATAGACGGGCACCAGCTTGATGGCGCCCTTCTCCAAGAGAACTCCGACCTCTTCCGAAGGAGAGGACTTGGAGGTGGCAGGACATGAAGGAGGATGTGGTTAGATGGGCGAAGAATGAAAGAAAGACAATATGCCTCCAATATTACTGGAAAGGCCCAAGCTTTGGTCAAAGTGGAGGAATGGCTGAAAAGAATGACATCAATGTGAAGGCAGAGGGTTACTGGACAGCTAAAGAAAGGAAGGCAGCAGTAGCTTGAAAGGCCTTAAAAATCAGTCTTCATCCGAAACAGCTTGTCGCTGTCAAACGGCAAGTCAAGCAATTTGGCCAAAGTATCTGGGGTGAATTGCGAAGTCCTCAAATCAGGAATGTCTTTGGATAACAGACACTGTCCCCTTCGCCCAAGTAACAGTATGCGGTGTATTTTGTATTTGTTTTATTTGTAACGCGCTCCCTCAGGCGCAACTTGGGCAAGTTACATAGCAAACATGCATATATTCAAACTATAGGTACAATGCAAAGTATTCAGAACATACGGCTATATACATGAATTACAGATTAAGGATTAGTGCAGGCACATTACAGACACAAACAGTCAAGGTTTCAGGGCTGATTGAAGAGCCAAGCTTTTGTTTTGGCCTTGAAGGCACTGAAGCATTCTTCCGACCTGATGGTGAGGGGGAGAGAATTCCAAAGCTTGGAAGCTAGGACGGGGAAACTTGATCCGCCCGCTTTTTGTAGTTTGAACCTGGGGATAGTTAAACAGTGGGTCTGGGCGGTTCTTTGAGGGCGGGTAGGCGCGTGGCGAGATAGCCAGTTGCAGAGATACGGGGGGGCTTGGTTGGCTAGGCATTTGTGGGTAAGGCCTAAAGCTTTCAGTGAGATTCTCTGACAGGTAGCCAGTGTAGATTGGATCTGGATTCCGAGATGTGGTGGTTTCTTGGGATATTTAAAGCCGCTTTAATGGCGTTGTTCTGAGAGATTTGCAATTTGTACAGATTCTCTTGGCTAGTTCCTAGGTAGAGGGCGCTACCATAGTCGATTTTAGCCATGATGAGTGTTATGGCCAGTGTGACCGCGTTTGGTGTGGTTAGAAATGGCCTGCAGGCTGAAATAAGTTTGCAGGTGTATGCTGAGGCCGATCTAACTGCATTTGTTTGTCGGGATAGGGATAAGGTGGCGTCAAGGTAAAAGCCTAAGGTTTTCGTGTCTTTTGAGACTTGGATAGTGTTGCCATCAATGATGAACGATTGGTAAGACGGTTCAAGTTTACTAAGATGTCGCGTAGTGCCCAGGATGAGGAGCTCAGTCTTGTCATCGTTGAGGCATAGTTGGTGTTGTGCCATCCAAGCTTGGATGACTGAATAGACATCATTCAGGGCCTTGGTGTCAGCCAAGTAGTCTCCGATGATGGGAATGAGTATCTGGGTTTCGTCCGCGTAATACATATAGGAGACACCCAGATAGTCAAGTACATCAAAGAGCGGTTTTGTAAAGACGTTATGGAGAGAGTTGGCGACATGCAGGAGCCCTGGGGGACGCCACAGTGAATAGGAGAGGGATCAGCAGCTGCAGATTGAGAGAAGACCCGCATAGATCTATTGCTCAGAAAAGATTTGATCCAAGCTGTAGCTGACGGGGAGAAATGGGCGGCAGAGTGCAGATGCTTGCATACGATTTGGTGATTGACCAGATCAAATGCCGCAGAGAGGTCGAGTAGGAGTAGCAGGGCCAGTTTGCCGTTGCCCTTTAGAACTTCAATTTGAATTTTTAAGTCTAGTAGAGCTGTCTCAGTTCCGTGTCTGGGGCGGAAGCCAGATTGTCTGAGAACTAGGAGATTATTGGCTTCCAAGTACTCTTGGATTTGCAGGTATGCTGCGCGGTCAAGGATTTTTAGCAAGAACGGGACAGTGGTAATGGGTCGGTAGTTGGTGGGTAAGCTCGGGTCCAGAGAGGGTTTTTTGAGCAGGGGATCACCCATGCGTCCTTGAGGTTGTCAGGGACAGTTCCTGTTTTAAAGGAGGCGTTAATGAAGGATGTGATGAATGGGGCCAAATCATGTGCCGAATCCTTAATGATTGGGCCGGACAGGGATCACCCTGGCAGTTGGATGGTTTGAGCCTCAGGATAATATTTTCCACCTCTGCAATGGTGAGAGGAGCGAAGGCAAACCGATTGAGATTGGGTAAATCAGGGGAGAGGGCCCCAGCTGGAATGGGAGGGCGATTGTCCAATTTCAGGCTGGCTTGCTTAGCTGTAATTTTAGATTGGAGTGTGGTGATTTTGTTCAGTAACGCTGCCTGAATGTCAGAACACTATATGCCATCTTTGATGCAGGTGTTGGGAGGGGTGGGGGGGGGTAACGGGGGTTTCAAGCTCTTTTAGGATCTTAAAGAGTTCCTTGCGATTATTGAGTGACTTTTTTTGCCTCTATAATGGCTCTTTTGTAGGTAAGCGAAGCCAAGAAAAAAAATAGTCTTTGTGCGTGTCAGAAGGGTGACTTTTCCAGCGATTTTCGGCACTACGTTTGGTTTTGCAGAGTACTCTTAGCAGTGGTGTTAACCATGAGTTAAGGTGTGCCCGTGGTGTCCAGACCAGAACTGCGTTTTGACGTTCAGCCTCCTTCCGATCCTCAACCAAGGATGCAAACGCATCCTTCATCTCTTCCTGGGAAGGCATATTATAGGAATTGGCCAATTTGAATTTTAACTGTATGTCCTAGTTGACCGAATGTAGGCTGTATGAAATGATCGTGCAGCCAAAATTTCAGTCAACTAGGCCATACGGTTCCATTATAGAGAACAAGGGGAACAGGGGTTGCTGGGGCGTCCCCCACTCCCTTGCTCGCAATAATGGGAACGGGGTGTCCCCCGTTCCAAGGGACATTGGAGGCGGGGGACTTTAAAAAATATGTAAAAAACATATAAAGGGACCCTGCAGCATCAGTTCTGACCCGCATTGCAGGGACAGAACTGATGCCGCCGGGTCAGAATGAAGGCGGACGCTGAAAGGTAAGTGAGGTTAGGGAGGAGATGTATCATGTGAGTGGCGGGGGGCATGGATTAATTTTTGCCACAACAAAATTGGGTTTGTGGCGAAATGGACTACCGTCAATTCCACCGCAAACAATTATGCCACGGTCAAATCATATGATCCATATTATAGGCCAACTAGGAGATCACAGGGTGTATGTGTGATTTGCCAGAGCACAAGTGGCATTGGCAGCCCTCCGGGTTAAGATGCAGGAGGTGAAAACATTGCAGTACTAAGCATTCAGCTTTTGCTCTTGCTCTCCAGAGAGCTAGTGTAGACAGAGAAGCCAGGCTTATCTTTGGAGGGAGAGAGGGCTGTAGAATCAGTACACATGAAATTGTAACACAAATGGCCCAAAGAAACACTGAAACACTATGTATCATAAAAATAAATGGTTTATTTAAATACAAGTAGGCCCAGATAAATCTTGGGGGAAATAAGTACCATCACATTATATATAACCACAATACTAAAAACACAACACTATTCTTGAAGGTTCACAGACCAAAGCATATAACCTTATTTGGAAAACAAAAATAGTTCTAGAAGTCAATCATTTTCATACACATTCAGTATAGGTCACACCTATTCTTGGGGAGTAAAAACCAATGGTTACTTTCAGATTACATTCAATAATTCCAGGGTAGTAGACCCTACAAGTTGTACCGTGACGCTCAGAAAAAAACACAGAGTCAACTGGATAATATACTTTGTGAATAGTGGAACACTTATTCCAGGTAAAGTAAAAACCTTTAACTACTTTTCTGATAACACACAGTTATACTAGGTGAATAAAATCTAAGGATGTAATATTCAATTACAGGTGCTTTTGAGATCAGTGAAACACAGATTTAGATGAGCAGTAACTCTTGTAACTTATTTTTGGATGGCACATAGCTAACTCAAGTTAAGTAAAACCCATATACTTTTTCCAAGGAGCGATCAGCAACTATTGGCACGTATAAACCCAATGCTCTTTTGGTGTCCTAAAACAGACCAGGGAAAGCAAAACCCAATGTTACACTTTAATGAAAGACTCAAAGTTATTCTGGGTAGGTAAAACACAATGCAGACTTATTCTGGACAGGCTAACAGCAAGGCAGGGAAAGCAAGACCCAGTTGGGGAACACTCATAAAATTATCCTAACTGGAATAATAAAGTGAAACCAAAAACATTACTTTTGGGAATAGGCAATCAAATCACAGGTGAGTAATATCCCCTTACATCTACTTTCTGTTAGAATGGTGAATCAGTTTCTAAGAAACATGTTACATATAATAATAATAACTTTATTGTGATATAATCCTAAATTAGGATTTTACACAAATACAAAATCATAACACACATAAGTACATGATGGCACAATAAGACAATAGCATAAAAGAAAACATATAGAGCATAAAACAAAACAATCCATAACATGTATCATAGTGACTCCGAGCCTAGACATATGTTATTTCAAATAAGGTCCAGAAAGGTACCACACAACATATTATTAAAGAGAGATAGAAAAGAACACAACAAACAAAGGTGTCATGCTCATACCCACCCAGAGAATTTCAGAGTGAGTTAATGATGATCGTTAACTCAAGTTTGGAGACAATTTCCACAGATATATAGCAACATCTCCATGGTTCCGAAACCGAGGCAAACAAGCCAACTGGCCCCTCAGACTTTATATATACCTACTTTAATCCAAAAGCAAGATTTTAACATGGGACCATACCTTATAAAGGACAAGCTGGAATCCCAAGGAATCAGAGTTTAAGCAGAGATCCCAAAAGGATTCCCCAATTATTGCCTCATAACTACAAACCCATTTCCCGAGTGTGCACATGTACAATGATCCTAATTTGGGGCAAAGGGTGAGGACGTGTCTAGTTGACTCCAGCACTCCTACGGACTGGCAGATTCGGCAGCACCTAGACTCCGAAGGCACCCCCCTAGGCGAGGACGAGTAACAGCCAAGACCGGTAGCTGGTTTATCCGCAGCCTTAATATGAACGGTCTCACCTCAGGTGCCGGGCACAACAGCAGGTAGGGTTGGGGCTTACAAAATCGATGGATAACATGGGACACTGCCTCATAGCCACTGAGCTTTTTGTCAGATGGATATAATTCATGCCCCAATCCCATCTGTTCAATTTTTGTTCAAAAGATTTTTTCAAGTGGATGAGGGGCATAAGTCTCTTGTTGGTATAAGACGAATCGATCTCCAAAAAGAGGGCTTCATTCAGTTGTTTAAAATGGAGCCCTTGTGGATGCCTCTCGGTATAGAGGTTGTCACCAGCCAGAGCCAACAGATTACAAGAAGGTGCAGAACATGCTTTTAGGTCAAATATACCTCTTCTGCGCAAAGCCATGCCTCTCAATGAGATGAGGCCCAACTCGAGGCTCAAGTGCTGGACCGAGCAAGATGGACCTAGGCCGAGTGCTGTGCGCCAATAGTGGTCCTCCAAGATGTTCAACCATTTTAGATCCTGCATGGCCAACGCTTCCAAGCCATAGAGGATGGCAGGAACAAAGCACTGTTGGTATAGCCATAGAAGCCTGCAATACTGAAACCTGCTGTCCCCCTGGCACATTTACAAGCCTGTAGGGTAAGTAGTTTCGCTCACTGTTTTTTTTGATTCATTATGGCTTCTTAGTTGGACAGGGTATCGAAATCCAGTCCCAAGTACGGATAGGTGTCCGTGACAGCAATCATGCCCAGAGTAGTATCGATACCTAAATGGCTAGGGCCATTTCTGGCTATGACAACTATTTTTGTCTTGTCTAGATTGATTGTTAAACCCAGCTGGGATGCATACACTGACAGCTCGTTTAACATGCTCTTAATGTCGGATAACGTACTATCAAATAAAACTAGATTGTCGGCATAGAGCATTCCTACAATAGGGGTATCACCCAAGTGAGGGCAGTTAGACTTTAATGACATACGTGGAAGAAGGTCCGCAATATAGAGGTTCTAGAGCATAGGTGCAGCTACGCATCCCTGCTTTACACCTGTATTTATATGGATTGAAGGAGACACTTCTCCCACGTCATTAAGTTATACCTTAGTAGTATTGTCACTGTGGAGGGCAATCAGTATATGGAGTATCCAGCTCGGGTAGTTCATGGCTCTAGGTTTCGTCCACAAGATGTCACACATCACTTGGTCAAATGACCAACGAAGTCGATAAAAGCTACGTACAGAGTGGCCTCTTTCCTGCTAACAGTGTTGTTAATTAGCTGGTCAAGCACTCAGATGTTATGTGTGGTGCTCACCCCTGGTCTGAAGCCAGTCTCTGCATAGTTCAGGATCTGATTTTCCGTGACACAGACTTCTAATTCTTTGAGCACCAATGTCGTGAAGATTTTACTAGTGACATCCAGCATTGATAACAGCCGATAATTAGCTGCAGTCCACCAATCCCCCTTTTTGTGTACTGGAATCAGCACAGACTTTCTCTAGGATGAAGGCACCGTGTGAGTTATGCAGACTCGAGAGAATAGAGTGAGGAGGACCTTGGCTCAATTGTTTGGGTCCTTTTTTAGTACAGTATTGGCTAGGCCATTGGGTCCTGGTGCATTGGAGGATTTTAGGTTCAAAATAGTCTGTTTCACGATTTTATGGCTTAGGGCGAGCGGCCAAATTTCTACCCCCACAGGTATACTAATGGTGATTGCACTTTCCTTACAGAATTATCAGCAATAAATTCAACCCATAGATCCCCAGCAATGGGATTTAAAATACTTAATTTCTGCTCCCCCCCTGCGTGTGCAAGAAAATGTCATATTTTACAGCTATCACTACTACAGAGACTCTCCATGAACTTCTGCCACTGATCTCTTTGTAAGGACTGACAGTAGGAGCGTAACCAAGAGCGAAAATTTCACTTTATAACTTTTGTCTTGGCCCGTAGCAATGCAAACTCTACAGGAGTGGTCATAGACACTCTTAGGGCTCTAATAGCTTGGCGCATACCACGCTTCTGATCAAGGATGTTAACATTGAAGGCAGTAGCTCCCCCAGCTTTCCATTTTATCCCTGGGGCAGAACTGCCATTAAAGAGCTTTTGGGTTAATTGCAGTATCCAGGATTCTATCTTCTCAGAGTTTTTGCCCCACAACTGTTTAATCCCAGGGCTCACGGGGAAGGAGAGGGCATTCATCTTATCAATGTTGTGCTGTGTCAACCAAATCTTATTCCCTGCGTCATTGGGGACCACCTATCTGCACACACCCACCTCTCTGCCACTCCTCCTCCCCCATATTTAGGGTTAAGGTGGCATGGTCACTATAAGTATTCAAAGAGATGCATAATTGCACTCTTTGGCTCAAAAGACACTCAGTGACGGCCATGTAGTCAAGCACAGTACACTTAGACCCCAAAGCCCATGTCATTCGATCGGGTAGGTCTCCACTAGTGCGGCCATTTAGAATTGTAAAATTCCATTCCCTACAGATGTCCAGCCACACTTTCCCCTTTTTGTTGTTCTTGATTAGTGGTATGTTACAAATATCGGAGACACATGCATATTTTCCACATCCATCAGGGTCGACACATTTGGCGTTTATGTTTCTGCATAGAAACATGGGGAGGGTTCTTTTCCCATGCACCAAACTGTCAACAATGAATCCAGTTTGTCATCTATGGCCTCCGTGAGCGACTCACCGGGAGGATCATATATGTTGACTATCAGAATGTCACTATGCAGCCCCATCCACCTGGCAGGGATATCTGGATTACCAGTACATTTCCCCCTGGGTTATCCCGATTGATTATTCTGGGGTTATAGGAGAACTTGACACTAGTCAGTAAACCACCCACCGGTCTGCCCCGCTCCCACTTTAAAGCCAGAGTCTGAAAGATGACATACTCATCAAATTCTATATCAAACATGACCCAAGTTTCTTGTAGCATAAACAACTCATGTGATATCAACAATTCACGGGAACCCCCCCAAATTAAGTCAATGGCTGAAACGTCTTGTGTTCTAGCACATCACAGTTGAAGTTCACCACATTGATTTCCTTTGAGCAAACATTCCTTGCAGCCATTCCCACCCTTGTTCATCACTGATCTTAGGCGGGGGTTTAGATAACAAGGCTGTAGGAGAACTAGTAGATCGGACACACTTGCATTTAGGGCAACCATCCAACGCTGAGCCCTTCGGGAGGGGTGAATATAAGACATAACCCAAATAGCCCAGAGATGCCTGGTTGGCCCTTATCATTGCTACATTTTCAGGCAAAAAAACAATGGATTCTTGTGAATTTCAACCTCAGGAAGGGGAAGGGTTCCACAAAGTCAACATCACTGGAATTAAGAAGTCGAAGGGATGGTATTTTAGAAAATAATGCAAAGAGTGTGGGACAATTTAATTGATAACCCGTTTTGCTGCTGTCCACCGGCGAAATAGTCAATTTTCAAATCAACCTTATTGGTAAACACCAGGGCCACTCCACCTCCGGTATAACCGGAGTGACCAAACAAGATTGGTCCACAGGCTCGAGGGATGTCACCACGGCCACTCAAGGAGAGTTAGGTTTTGAGGCAGTGCAAGGAGCCGGAAGTTCCATAAGCACAGATTGCATTTTAATCAGCGGCTCCTCCAGCAACCAGCTCGTAAGGGTTCCCACCGTTTGGGCAGATCTCCTTTTGCGTCGAGCTGCTCGCTTCCGTCGTTTTTTCGATGCGCTGTTGCTGCTTGGTCGTGGGGTGGAGTTCAATGATGGTGGAGCCACCAGAGGGTTGTCCTCCAGGGCAGGCAGAACCAGTTTAAGCCAGTCTTGCCTGTCCTCTGGAGAGATGGCCCATGTCCAGTAGCCCGCCTTTGACCCCGGCAGAGGGACCAGCCGGGGCAGATGTAGGTATAGTTTCCTTGGGGATAGTGGGTATAATTTCGTCCCCATCAGGGGTAATAGATTTGTGAGTTTGAGACACTCCTCCCCGCAAATCAATAATGGGTGGTGGTATGATCTTCCTGGGCGTTACTAATAGTTTGTGTAGTGAAGCAATCTCAGACCCCTGTGATTTCAGGTCTTCATGTATAGTTCCATAGTTTCAGTAATATTTTAACAGCAAAGCTAAGTACAGTATGACTCGTTTGTGAGGTGTCGTGAGTACTAAATTCTTGAGTGACCTCAGGTGATGGCTTAGCCGTGTCAAATACCAAATTTGGGATGGCTGAGAGGCGAGTCGCTGTGGCTAAGGCAAGCAGATATGAAGCATTAGTCGTGGGGACGTGTTCCAAAGGGGCAGATGGCTCCAAGCTCGCCTCCCTCCCCACCGCTTGCTTCTCCAGGTACACCTTAGCCTTTAGCACCCTAATTTCTGCTGCAGATTTACCCAGTTGGGCTCCGTTTAATGCCGCTGCCCCATTCTGCTCTCCTGGTGGGGGTATGACACAATCTTGTAATGTATAACACAACTGGAGTAGGGAATCATTGTCAAGGTCCAATTGTAGGTAACTACCTTCCCCCTCTGGAAGGGGAGTACTTAGCTCTGTATTTGCCAGAGCAGGCCCACCCTCAGATGCTTTTACAGGGAAAATGCATCTAGGGGACCCTTTTGCGGCACCTGGAGCTTTGTACGTGTCTCTATTGTCCCTTTAATGCCAGGGTCAGTCGTGTTCCCTGAGCCTGCCGTTTGCCTGAGCACAGGCCATGGGTTTCTTTCCATGTGCTTGCCATTTTACTGCGACTGTTAGCCTTGCCAGGCCTTACTTATTTAGGTTACATGGATCAGCACCCTACCGTACACTTTCCGGCATGCAATGCAAGCACAACCTGCCCAGGGGGGTGTGGGGGGGGGGGGGTAACGGACCGCGGCAATACAGCAAAGGGCTATGGCAGATGAATACTGTCACACTCCCTCCAGCTGATCACCCTCATGCGCCGCTATTCCAGCAACAGCAACCAATATGGGTAACTCCAAAGGCAAGGCACGCCGAAACAAGAAAAGTAGTAAGAGACGATCACCCGTTTTAAGTGCTCCGGTAGTCAGTCACTTTGAGATAAAAATAATAGAGGTACGTGCAGGTAAGGGGAACCCGGAGATCACACTACGTGCAATACCGGTGATAATGCTGGCATAGATGCAGGCCAACAAAGCAAGGGAGTGGGCCTTACCAGCGGGAGGTAGACAGGTTTCTATCTCTGCCTCGAGCCACGGGCCAAGAGTGAGCAGTTTCCACCCCGCGCGGTGTCACTTCCAGCTGCACCAAACGGCTACCACACACCGACACCAACCTCGCAGTCTTTCTTCTGTGGTCTCCTCCGCCCACAATCTCCTCCGCGTACTACTAAATTCGAGGAATGGATCTCTCTGAAAACGCTGTCAAGCCGCACTGAGACTAAGCAGGTCAGCAGAGAATCATCCGAAGCCGCTTTTCAGAATAGTGCAACACATTCAAGGTAACAACTTTGTAACTGTTCCCTCTCAGAGCTACAGTTACCAACCAACTTCTTTTGTAAGTAAGTCACTTTTAAACACTTATTCTCTTTTCTAGGCAAAAGAGGGGGGGGGAGTCACTAGGGTATACTGTCCAACAGGCAGTGTCAGGATAGGTTCTTAAGTAGCAAAAGTCAGAGTTTCTAAGGAAGACTGTTCAAACAGGCGAGTATTATACTTTAGAGTTAGTTGAGGGTCCAGGTGCTTCACAAAAGACACCCTAAGAGGATTCCGGCAGTGAGTCTGGGTGAACTGGACGAGAGGCCTCCCAATCACAGAAAACACCCGTAAACTACACAGGAATCACAAGAGACTTAAGGTAAGTAAATAACCAATCCAGTAAAGTACCTCAGCACAGAAAAAGATTTTGCAGCAGGAGGACTTCACGATCTGCAGCCAAAAACCCGACCAGTGTATTCCTTGTTGTGGTGACTGAAAACAGGACCTGTGAAGGGACTTTGCAGCAGGGGTCAACGGGGAAGGCTCTAGTGGATCTGGCGCCGTTATCAGGAGCACAGAAAATGACAGAATATCACTGGTTGGATTCTCGTTGTTACAAAGGTCCAGGACTCTGGTGAGGGGACTTTTTCAGACTTGATTTGTGTATCTGCAGATCCAGCAGGTTGATCACCAAGTTTCAGCGAGATTCGGAATTCGGAAGATCGCACAATGGCTCGGGGTCCCAGAGAATTGCAGGCCCACACAGTCGCAGCATGCCGTGGGATGGCTCAAAATGCAGGTCTCGAGTCTAGTGGGTCTCAAAAGGCTCTGGGTCAAGGTTGTCATTTTCTGAGTCCCCAGGTTGATTGGGAGGAAGGGCTAAAGCAGGCTCAGGTTACACAGCCTTTCCTTCATCATCCGCTTCGGTTTTGGTTCCAGTGGTCGACTTGTCTTCCGCTTTCAGGTTCAGAGTATTTAACAGTAACTACAGCATAACCTCTGCATTCTCGCCCTGCATTTTACAACAAGGGGCAGTCTGATTGTCCAATCAGGGCAGTCAGCTCCCCACTGGGATTTGTTCCCATTCAGGCAAGGAGGAAAACAAAGGGCTGTGGAGTTTTGGACTCCTCCCTTGCCTTCTGCCTTCACAGACAGACTGGAGCCAGGGGACTCCCGCCAAAGATAAAAATCAAACTAAGGAATTTCCCGCCCTGGATGTCGCGGGAAGGAAGGACAAGAAATATTAAAATGGCAAAAACAGAAGATTGAGGCCATTCTGGTAAAATGAGAACACTTGGGTGCTTTTACTGCAGCTGTGAACACAGCCTGGGGTAAAGGTGCACCGAATTAGTAAAAAGTATCACTGCCACCAGCCATTGAAGCCATTCTATTGTACCTGTAATAGAATTGTTACAGTTTTAGTGTGAAAGGGGATACATTGCATCTCCCCAGAACACCACATAAAGTGGGGTGTGCTGGTTTCACCAAATAAATGTAAAAGGGATCCGGCGCCTATAAGAAATGACACCCATAAAAATTATAAATTGCTCACCGTAGTGACTAACGTACTCTTAGTTCATAGTCCCCTTTCCTCCATACTGCATGGGTGTCCCTTGCAAGGGACAGGAGACGGAACCTTTTCACCAGAAAAAACCTTCTTCCTCTTTAAATTTAGAGGCGCGTGCGGGTGCGTCCCAGGGAGCATGCACTGCCCTGACTCAGACCCCAATGACGCGTCGACAATATATTTAACATTGCCTAATGACACCAGTATTATTAGGGGGAGGTTGGTGGGACGTATGGAGGAAAGGGAACTATGGACTAAGAGTACTTTAGTCACTACGGTGATTAACTTATAATTACTCTTATGTCCCGTCCCCTTACCTCCATACTGCATGGGCGAATACCACTGAATGTAGCCTCAGGGTGGAGAGGAACCCTCCGTAAGCAAATAGGTTCCGGAGAACCGCCTGTCCGAAAGCTGCGTCAGATCTAGAGCCGGCATCCAAACAGTAATGCTTGCATAAGCCGAGGGAGTGCCCAAGTGGCCACCCTGCTGATGACTTGCCAAAGGACATGGCGCCGGAATGGGATGGCCGTTGCTCTGGCCCTGACTGCGTGGGCATGCATGTTGGCCGGCAGGGGCTTGTGCTGGCCCTCGTATGCTTCTTTGATGGCCAAGACCATCCAACGGGTTATGGAGGCCTGATCGCCTGGTCTTGAAACTCCGAATGTGACCAACAGGGCATCTGATCTGCAGAAGCCCTTGGTCCTGGTCCAAGTAGAACTTCAGGGCACGTCTAAAATTCAGGCAGTGCAGCACTCTCTGTGCTTTGTCCTTAGGATCTGCAAAAAACGTCAGAAGGACTATTTCCTCATTCAAGTGGAAAGCAGACGGCACCTTGGGAAGAAATGCTGGGTGTGCCCACAGGACTATGTTGTCCCTGTGAAAGGTAGTATATGGTTCCGAGACGACCAGCGCCTGGATTTTGCTGACTCTACGAGCCGAGGTGAGGCCGACCAGTAAGGCCGTCTTGATGGTGACCAGCCTGATGCCTGCGGACGCCATTGGTTCAAACGGTTTGTGCGCCAGGGCGCCCAAGACTATGTTAATGTCCCACACAGGGAGCGGCCTCTTGATGATGATGATGCGAGCCCCGTCAAATGTTTGACGAGAGGATTCGAGGAAGAGAAGAACCCCTCCGAGTTCCTGTAAACCCTGATGGCTGCGAGTTATGCACAGCAGGTGTCCACCTGGAACCCCGAGTGGGCGAGGTGCACCGAGAAGGAGAGCACGTCGTCCAAAGTACATGCCAGGGGGTCAATTTCCTTGAAGTCTGCCCAGCGGCAGAACCTGTTCCATTTACTTTTATATTGGGCCCTGGTAGCCTTGCTCCTACCTCCCTGTATGATTTCCAGATCAGCGTGGGAGAGGCTGAGGTGCTGCAACGTTACCTGCTCAGGCACCACGCTGTGAGGTCTAGTTTCTGAGGCGTGGGGTGGATGACCCTGCCCCCCTGCTGCGCCAGAAGATGTGTTCGGCTTGTCGTGCGGTGAATCAGAGGCACTTCCGAGAGGCTGAGCAGCTCCGAAAACCATGGTCTGGCCGGCCACCACAGAGCTATTAGAATAATGTTGAGTTGGCGAGACTCATTGATCTTGCAAATCACTCTGAGAATCAGCGGTAAGCCGTCATGCCGTCCCACTGAAGCCGAAATGCGTCGCCAAGGGAGCCGGGATCCTGTCCCTGCCAGGAGGCGAACTGAGGGCACTTCTTGTTGTGCTAGGTGCAAAGAGATCCACCTGGGGATGACCCCACCTGTTGAAGATCTCCTGAATAGCGAGGTCATTTAGCTGCCACTCATAATTGACCGCTCCCAACCTGCCTAGCCTGTCCACCTCCAGGTTGGTTTCCAGTGGGAGGTGGACTGCCGTGAGGTAGATGTTTTCCAGGGCCCACTCCCACATGCTGATTGCCAGTCTGCACAGAGGAGGGGATCTGGTGCCTCCCTGCTTGTGGACGTAGTACATGCTGGTCGAGTTGTCTGTCTGGATGAGGACAATCTTGCCCCTGAGAAGTGGTAGGAATGCTCCGAGCGCTAACCAGATGGCGTTCAGCTCTAACCAATTGATGTGGTATTCCTGCTCCTGTCGAAGTCCAGGTGCAGTGGACAGGGTGGCTCCCCAGCCCTCGAGGGAGGAGTCTGTGGTGATGGTAGCCTGCGGGGTGGGTGGGCAAAAGGGTTGCAGTCCCTGGACCACCATGTTAGGTCTGGGTGGAGAGATGGAGCAACGTTGTTCATCTCAGATTGAGAGCCCCACTCCTGGTTCCATGAGGCCGCGAAGTGCAGCTGAATCCTCCTCATCCTCAATCTCATGTGTGGAACGGCTGATAAGACCGGCGCCAAGAGACCCAGGAGATGCTGGTACCACCATGCCGAGGTCACCTCTCTGCTGAGGAAGTGGGTGGTGGGCCTCTTGATGGCCGAGATCTTGTCTTCCGACGTAAATACCTTCTCAGAGCACCTGTCCCAGAGGAGGCCCAACAATATCAGTCTGTGTGGGCTGCAGCTGTGGCTTCTTGAGAATGAGCGAGAAGGCCAGATTGTGCAGTGTGTTCATAAGGGCATGGGAAGAGTGGTGAACCGTTACCGGAGATGTAGCCCTGACGAGCCAGTCGTCGAGGTATGGATAGATGAGGAGGCCCTGCGCTCTGAGGAGGGCAGCCACTGTATTCATGAGCCTGGTAAAGACCCTGGGGGGCGAGTTGAGGCCAAAGGGGAGGACCTTGTATTGGAAATGGTAGCCCATGATTCTGAACCGTAGGAAAGAACGATGGGGCTGCCAAATCGGGACGTGTAGGTACGCATCCTTCAGATCCAGGGAGCACATCCAGTCTCCCTTGCACAATGTCTCTGCCATAAAAGCTGGCATAACCATCTTGAATTTTTGTAGGGGAAAGGAGAGGTTGAGGGTGGAATGGTCCAGCACAACTCTCAGGCCTGCCTGGTTTTTCTTCTGAATGGCGAAAATCCTGGAGTAAAAGCCCAAGCCTCGCTGGGACTTCCTCCACTGCTTGGCTCTCTACGAGTGACCGGATCTCTGCCAGAAGAGTTGCTGTCCCAACCTGAGGGAGTGGAGGAGAGGCAGGGATGTCTAGGCGGTGCCCCGTGGATACTACAGAGAGGATACAGGGGTCTGCGAAATTCTGGTGCCGGAAATGTGCATGGAGAGCAAGCCTGCCCACCACCGGAGACATGTGGACCCGAAGGGGAGTATCATGCCTTCTTTCCCTTGGAGGCTGTCGCTGAGGAAGGGGGGGGGGGACTGGAAAAAGCCCTTGCTCCCCCATCCCCACTTTTTGTCGCTTGCGCCGGTTCTGAGACGGCGTGCGGTCTGGCTGCCTGGATCTCCGATCCTGGAAGCTGCGGAACCCTCCATATGTACTCCCCCTGTCGGAGCGCTGCAGTGACTGGGTGTATGACTTTGGCATGGTCTTTGTCAAGATGGATAAAGACTTGGCCGTTTGTGAGCTGTTTTTCTTCTTGTGCAGATCTTCGTGTGTGGTGGTGTGGAGAGGTCCCCCTCCTGTTGAATGGTAGATCTATTATGCGTTCCTGGACATCCGGGTTGAATTTTGTGGCCCGGAGCCAGGCTGTCGTCCTCCTGCCCATGTCGATACAGATGGCACGGCCAGAGGTGTCAATATGGGCCACGGTGGATTCCATGAGGTCCTGCACCACCAACTTGGCCTCAGCCAGCCCCGCCTTAAAACGTAATTGGCCCTGCGTAGGGACTTCCGGGAGGAAGCCCACAATTTCCTGCCATAACCTTTGGTTAGCGGCAGCCAGCATGGCATAGACGGTGGCCTGACGAAGATGCAAGGACGCATTGAAATAGAGTTTCTTCCCGTACGCCTCCAAGATCTTCTCCTTGCCTAGCAACGCCGCAGAGGAGGTGACTGAGGACGACTGAGGCTTGGAGTATAGTGATGCTTCAGCGAACACCGAGGAGTGTGGCGGAGGATGGGCCGAGAGCAAGAGTGTATCCCCCTCCATATGCCTGTACTTGGCGTCCAGGCGTCGATTGACCGGCTGGACCGAGTGCGGCTTGAGCAAACCCTTCTTGGCCAGGGAGACTACATCAGTCTGCAGAGGAATCCCTGTTTTAGCAGAGGGGTGTCACGTGAAGACTTTAGCCAGAACCCCATCCGCCGGCTGCTCATCCTCGGGTTGGGGTAGGCCAGGTACTTCGCCAGCCCAGCAAGGCATTCGTGGAAGGCCCTGGCTGAGGATGGCGTGTCCGAATCCTCCTCCTCATCCGTGTCCTGCGGATCAGGAGGATCCTGCGGAGGTGGAGGAGTAGTTGGAGCCGGAGGCTGGGACACAGTGATCGCGGCCGGAGGCTGAGGAGGCTGGTATGGAACCACCTGAGGAGTCAGCTAGGGAGCTGGAGGCAGCGGCTGCACCGGGGGCGCCGGGTGAGGCACCGCTGGCATAGTCGGGAGGACTTCCCTGATGGCGTCCTTGAGGATAAACTCCCTTCCGAGGTGACTTCATGAGCCCGAGGAACCCCTCTAAGAACCCCTCTTCACTGGCCTGAGAGGTGGTACGGGGTACTGACGTGGGTAGCCGGGGGCTGCTGGAGCCGCTGTATGCCCTTCCTGTATGGACGCAGTGGGAGCTGCCCTGTGCATAAGGGTAGGCTGTAGGCCACATACCTGGTTAAAGCCAGTCCCACCTTGATACTTGTTCTTCGCCGAACTCCTAGAATGGTGTCGGACAGGTGCCTCTGTCTGGCGCGGCAGCCATCTTGATGAGCTGCTTGCCATGTGCCTGCGACATGTTGCTCGGCTCGCTGGGCTCAGCCTCCTTCAGGACTCTTGTATGTGGATAACGAGGCCTACCCTACTCCTCGGGCCTAGGCTCGAGGAGCAGTGAGACACTCTCGAACCGGGGGTCGGTAGAGCTGCGATTAGGCACCCCTTCAGACGTATTGCCGGTACTAGGGCGTAGCCCCTCGGCCATATTGCCAGTACAAGGGCAAAGCCCCTCAGATGACAATACGGTACAAGAACCTTCTGGTCCCTCAACACTGCCACCGGGAAGATCCGAGGATCCCTCGGCCCGAAGGCCGGTAGCTGCAGCAGCCTCGACACAAGTGCTTGTAGAAGGACCGGAACAGTCCCTCCCGTGCAGGAGAGTTCTTGGAAAGGAGTCCCCTTTGCGGGGTGCGATGGAAAATAGCGTCCCTTCCTTGGGCCTGGCTCAGTGTTTCACAAAGTTCTTGAGGTCATCTGGAGGCAACTTCTAGAAGAGCTCCCTCCACTTGGCTAGTCTGTCCTTCAGGGCTTTCGATGACAGCGAGCCACATGCTGCACACGCTTGCCAACCGTGGTCTGGGCTAAGGCACGTAGGCAGAGGGTGTGGGGGTCTGAAGTTGGGAAGATTCCGTTGCAGGATGGACACCTGCTGAACCCTGTGGAAGTCGACATGCGCTGGGGAGGATCGAGGCGCCTCAGGACCGAGTACCTGAATGATAAAAAGACAAAAAAGAAGACCGAGAAGAAGATCTGCGCATGGAATTACATGGCCGAAGCCAAACCCAGGAGCGCTGGTGAATTCGGCCTGTTCCCGTCAGCACGGAAAAGGGGACTGAGGTGTGGCGCCGGAGGGCGGAGTCAGGGCAGTGCATGTTCCCTAGGCCACACCGCCTCACGCCTCTACATTTAAAAGGGGAGAAGGTTTTTTGGTGAAAAAGGTTCCGTCTCCCGTCCCTTGGAAGGGACGCCCATGCACTATGGAGGAAAGCGGACGGGACGTAAGAGTAGGAGAAAAAGATTCTGTGAGTGCGGGAAAAGGTTCCCACTCATAGGAGGTATAAAGAAAAATAATCCACCAGTAAAGCAAAAAGGTCTGGGGTTGACCCAGGTCAGGAAGATATACCATTACTATGAAAATCTTACCCAACAGCAGAAGATTTATAACAAATTACTTACCTTCGGTAATGTTCTTTCTGCTGGAAAAATTATTCCTCCGACACTCGCACCTCCCAGACTAGAGACAGGGAGAACTAATCCACCCCTAGATGGGTAGTCTGTTCCAGTCGGTTCTCCCAGTTGGACAGCCCATCGGTATTGCTAAATTTGGGATCTGGCCTAAGCCCAAAAGTGAAGTTCAGGGCCTGTAGACTGATGAACCACCTAAGCCCTTTTGGATTCTCTCCCTTAATATCTACCAACCATCTCAAAGGCTTAGGGTGACCATATACAGAGAAGTGAGTGCCATAGAGGTAGGACCTCAACTTCCTAAGGCACCATACAATGGAAAAGCATATTTTCTCCACCTGGGTCGACCCTAGTGCTCCACGACTAAACAGGCAGTTTATTTTAATTTTATTTTTTTACTAAGCATTTAGTTAAAATGCAATCTTTTAGCTTTTCCTTTCGATCCATGTTCATTAGCCAAGAGATAAGATTATTAGTTCAAACATCCCCCTCCCTCTTCTCAGTTTTTACACCAGACCTTCCTGTGTCCTTTGCAGGCCAATTTAAGATTTATCTGAAGGAATCAGATCTCTTGGCTTAACGTGATCCTTGATAGTCCACCTCCATGTGAATTTATTTCAATGATATACCTTCCGATTTCTTGCCCATCTAGGTAAATTCCCAGAGCCCTTGTTGCCCTTCTATTGGTTCCCCCTTACTGGCATTCCCACCATGGATCAGGCTTCAGGCCACATTCATTTTTCAGGATATCATACAGAAGGTTCTACGTTATTTAATCGTGGGACTTTTCATTGCGGGGTTTTTTACTGCGATTTTTTTTTCGAAAAAAATCCCATCTAATTTTTTTTTTGGGGGGCGTTCACTATTTTTTTATTCCCGTACACACATTTTTTTAATTGTTTAACCCCCCCCCCCCAAAAAAAACGATGAGTTTTTTTCCGAAAATAAATTTGCGGTAAAAAACCCTGTGATGAAAAGTCCCGCGATCAAAGGACGGTATACCATACAGAAGTCTAGTTCTTTCCGCTGTTGGTGCTTGGCAGAATAATGTCAGGTGTTTCAGTGTCTCTTCATGTATTCCACAAAATCGGCACTTGTAATCTCTGGTTGTCCCATATTGGAATAAGATTTTCTTTGTTCTTAGGATGTTTAGCCTGAATCTCAGAATCAAATCTCTATGTTTGGTATTTGATGATTTCCTCAGATAATTTGGAGTAATATTAGGACACCCTGTCTGAAGATCAGAGACGGTGTAAGACCTGTGCCATACTCTACTTGTTTCTGTATCCGCCCAGTCTGCACACATGAGCACGATTTTTATCTTCTTTGGATTGGCACATAAAGAGTCGACAGTCATATTAAGATTTGCAAGTATTTCAAAACATTTTTCTCTCCCGGGTATCAAGGGCCAGAAACGCATTCCTTGTTTTTTAGTTTTAAGGATCCTGTATTGCGGGGGGCAATCATTCTCTATGAATTTGCGGAAATGTAAAGTTTTCCAGATAATTTGCGAGTGAAGTGTATATACGCACAGTTCATGCCTAATAACAGCGATTGGGACGGTTTCTGGTCGTCTCAACACTAGTTTCCAAAATGATCCTTGGAGCTTGTCCCATGTTTCCCAGTGTATTCCCAATTCCGCGTCACTGGCATATGTGATGGTGGGCACCACCTTCTGATTATAGACATTGATTATGGGTTGGAGCGAACATTTTCCAAACTTTCTACCTATAATCAGTGCTTGCGCGGTAGGTTGGTGCAACTTGCTCCACAGGTTGTCAATCCAGGGCTGTTCCCTGCTGTCTGAGCAGATGACTGTGCCCAGATATTTTATGGATTTAGTTGTTTTAATTTTCGTGTTGCCCAAGCACCACTTGAAGGGTTTTCACATTTTCGCACATGGATTTTTAATTTCCAAAATTTTGGATTTGCCAATGTTGACTATCTGATTGTTCTGTTCAGCGAACGCTTGTAGTGCGTTCAGTTTTTGTTGTAGGCCCAAGGACGTTCTGTTCACCAGCACAAGATCGTCTGAGTATAGTAGATGACTCATCTCGGCATTGATCCTTAGGGAGCAAGATCTACTGGGTTCAAGTCCATCTTTCAAATCCATGATGTAAAAGGTATACAGGATTGATGCCAGGGGGCATCCTTGTTTTAAGCCCCTTCTGGTTTGCTATATCTTTTGTTAGGTTACTTGTTAGGTTACCCGGCCTGATCTGCAGCGATGTCCCTGTATGTAATGCTTTGATTGCTGCTAGGAGATCTTTCGGGCAACCTCTCTTGCATTTTTGACCAAAGGATGCTTCTATTAACTTTGTCAAAGGCTGCTTCTATGTCTATACAGGCTATGAAGAGTTTTTCTTTTTCTTTTAAGGTCCTCATTTTTAGGAGGCTTATGAGAAGGATCTTCAGCCCACAATCAACTTTTTCGACAAACCCAGTTTGTCTAGGGTCAAAGTTACCAGAGGTTTGTTTTCCACTCTTTCAGGTGTTTGAGTAGTATGCCTGCATACATTTTCCCAAGCACGACCAGCAATGAGATGGGATGGTAGCTTCCTGGTTTCATTCTGTCCCTTTTTAAAAAATTGGGACCACTACCGACCGTTTCCATGAGTTGGGTATCACTCTTAGTTGGTTCATTCTATTGTATTGAGCAAGACAAAGCAGAAGTCTGTCCACAGTTCCAATGCTCTCTTTAGCATGACGCACTGGTTTTCAGGGTGCTACCCTTTATTTCTTCTTTATCAAAGTCTATAGACCAAGGGTAGGACTCTGTACTTTCTTCAGATGTTAGTTCTGGTGCGATGTTTTGTCCGTTGATCAGCTCAAAATGGTCTACCCAGCTAGCCTCTTGGATTGGATTTAGCGGTGGAGCTCCGTTATCATCCTCTCTGCCATTCAGGAGGGACCGGCATTTTTATTGGTTAGGGCCATCAATGTGTGTTCGAAGTCCTATTGATACAAAGAGGCTCTATGGGTTTTAACACAGTTTTTGTACTGTTTGCGAGCGCTCTTCTCCATGCTGATGGTATTTGGCGAGGCGATCTAGTAATGTAAGGTCCTTTGCCAGTTGTTTCTTTTTCTTAACAATCTCTTCATTGAAGAAATGCTTTCTCTTAGGTGCAACCGGGCCCCCTTTCCAGGTTGTTTCTCTGAATGCAAAGAGGCATGATTCATAATTCACACCTTGATCCTCCGCAGACTGCAAGTTAGACAGGGATGTTTCCAATACCGGTAGTGCTTTAGCATCAACCCTTAACCTGTTTCTGCCATTATTCAGGCTTACCTTGCATGGCCACCGGTTTTCTCTCCTGTTTTTGAACTCCTTTCCCATGAGCCTTCTGTAACTTAAAATAAGAGGATTGTGATCGCTCTCCGGAACCAGCAAAACCTTCAAAGAAGTCACCCTGTAAAAGGTTGGACCATCCACAAAGAGGTAGTCGAGTGTGGCACTTGCCCACGTGGAGGAACAAGTTTTTGCTTTTTTCAGATCGGCCTTGACCATTCTTAGGTCTTGATTCCCAGTTTCTTTCAACCACTCTCGCAAGCGGGTGTTCTTATCAGTGAGGCTGGAGTTTTCAGCCCTGCTTGAGGGCCCCTAGACAGTCAACATTTAGGTGCCCACATATAATTATCCTGGGATCTTCTAGTTCAGATCTTAAGTCGTCTATCCAGTTAGTTGTTAAGTGGATAAAAGATTTCCTGTCTCGGGTTTTATGGTTCCAGTATAAATTAAAGATCACTTTTACTCCTTTACGGTGGTTCAGTGTTTCCTTTTGTTGTATTAGGACAATTTGTATTAGAGATGAGGGGGTTGATCACTCATCACATTACCTGCTGTTCTGTTGTTAATGAACATAAGCAGGCCCAAAGATTGTCTTTCTTTTACTGCTTTATTTAAATAGCCAGTGAATTCATCCAGTACTGGCGTCTCTCTTAGCCAGGATTCTTGCAGGCATAAGGAGTCCAGACAAGTTAGCTGTGTTTCCAGATGTTGGAACAAACAGGTAAATGCTCTGGTGTTCCATGAGGCAATCTTATACCCTTTGGTCCCAGTGGTCCGTTCAGTCAATTCTTTTGGTGGTTGTACCAGGGCCATTGCTAGCCAATCCCATGATTTGTCCATGCTAATCTGGTTTCCAGTTCTTTTTTTTTACATTGTCCAATTTCGGCTTGTCATTTGGCCTGCCTTTGATGACGAACCGTAGGACTTCTGGCCTGTGTAGTTTTGTTGGGGAGTATCGTGTTGGTTTTTCGTACTCTTCCTCGTCCTTCGAGTCCAGTTTTTTGGTCTCTTCTCTGTGATATAGAGGGCCTCTTCTTAGACTCCCCTTGGGGCTCTATGTCTTGCGAGCACAGTTTAAGGTCAAAGCCCAAGGCCCGGAGATCGTCAGTTGCAGCGGTCATTAACAATGTTACTGCTTGGGACTTAATACGGAGTCGAACCCTGTCGTTTTCCTTTTCACTAGTAAAGTCTACGATTTTGATGTCTTTGGGTTCGATCACTCTGAGTTGCGGCACACTGTGCAAAAATGTCATTATATTTGCACAATTCATGATTAAACCATCATTTGCTTTCAACACTTGCTCTATTAGGATTGTGTACATACTGCCTGCAAGTTCCTGCAATTTCCTTGGGAGGCTCGGATGTTGTAACCCAGAGTGAGCCAGCGGCCGGTTCTTATTTGCCTTGTCTTTGGACCTTGTTTGAAAGCGTCTCTCTAGTCTTCATTGATCCACCAGTGTCTCCATTAAGGGTTGTTGTGGCACTTTCTCGTTCTATTTATCTGCCAGTTTGGCTCTTTTTGATTCTAACGTGTCAAAATGATAGCTTCTTTCAGGAGTTTCTGGTTCGCATTCTCCCTCGTCCGATTCAGCTATAGAAATGTTACATAGCACCTCTCCTTCTGTGATGATGGAATCCTCATAAGTGGACAGTTGTAAGAGGGGATCAGATATTCCCTCCAAAGTCAAGGTTTCAGTTCCTACTTGGGGTAGTGTCATCTGTAACTCTATAGGGTTTCTCTCTTCTCTTTATGAACTTGTTAGACAAGTTCATAGGTCCCCTAGAGAGTAAGCTTTTATTTTGACTGATCTTCTGTCGTTCTTACATTTCTGATGACATTTCTCACTCAACCTCCTGCCCCTTGTTTGCATCTTTTTTGATTTTTTGGCTTTTTTTAATTAGGGGGCCATGATTTTAGGTCTTGCACCAGTACCTGTTGTCTTAGGCTCTTGTGAGGCGTCTAAATCAAAAATGGTGAACACTTCCTGGGATGTATTTGTCGATCTTTTTTATGGTGATTGTCCTTCGTTCGCCTGCCCTATTTTTGGCATTATCTGAGTATTTCTACTTTCTCTGTTGCCCATCTGTCGACAGGTACTATAATTCCTTGGCAAGAGCGATGACTGCATTTGGGTCTGTCTCTTTGGCATGCCCTGTACAACTGCGCTCTCTCATATTTAGTACTTCTATCTCTTGTTGGGGATTATAGTTGTCTACAAGAGTTTGTGTTGGTTTGCACGGATATCCTTGTCTTTGTTTCCTTCATCTTGGTTTGAGCAGTTTGATAGTGACCCTAAAGCAAGACAGGAAAGATTTTCTGTCCTCTCTTGCCTCCTCTTTTAAATCAAGAGTTTTGATAGTTACACCTTCAGACTCTTTCGCTTGCTCTCTCCTCTCTAGCTGCCTCAATCTGCGACTCCATGAAGATTAACTTGCACTGCATCAGTGTGGTCTGGCTTTATAATTTTCATGCAGGGATTTGTACAGTTTGACAAAAGGTGACAAGGTTACCATAGAGCCCAGTGCCTCTTGTAAATGTGTACATTGCTCTTCCAGGGAAAGATGGTTAGAGGTGGCCATCCTGTCTGGTTTCCGGGGTTTGCTTCGCAAGCGCCGTTCGCCTTTGGAACAATTTTTTCTTTGTGGCGACTCATCACTATCCGAGTCTTCTGTATCAGTGTCCTCTGAGTCGTTCATAGATGTAGTTCTGGAGGACCCTCTCCTTATTTGTGTGGGCTGATGTTTTTTAAAGGTAGCCTTGTTCTGCATAGATGACCCCACCGCTGTAGTATTCAGAATGTTTTTTATTCCAGGTCCTCCATTGCTTGTAACTTTCACTGCGGTTAGTGAAGATCCATCATGGTCCACTTCTATTATTGTTCGTTTTGCTCCTTTAGATGTTGTTTGCTTATTTTCTTGATGATGGTGTATTACTGGTGCATTTTGAAGACAAAACACCACCTCTTGAGACCCAGTTTCTAGGACCTCTTCCGCCAACGGTCTGTTTATTTTCTCTAGGAGTTGTTTTGTCTATATTACAAAACGTTGCTCGGCTGTTTGTCGCTGTAGGCGACATCACAGGGGATAAATCAGTTGGCAAATGCATTCAAAGGGCTTGGCTCTGAAGTTTGCTTTTCTGACATACTGCCCCTGGTTGCTAGAGATCGATTACTCTTATGCGTCTCTCTAGTCGGGGTGTGCGGTCTCCCCTCACTTATCACACCGCATGCATCCAGTCCTACTAGCATGTCCGCATCCCTTCGATCTTGCCAAGGTTTGTCTTGGTTTTCTGCATTGCCGTTTTTTTTTTTTCTGCGTTGAAGCCAGTTGCCCTGCTTTCATCGGGTCAATCTCTGTCTTTCCAAAATGCAATTTTATGGTCTTGGCATCCGAAAGAGATTTGCACCTATGTTTAGGTCGCAGACATCCCGATTTCCTTTGCGGCAAGCGTCTTGATCTCTTACTTACTGGTGAGGTCAACATAATCAGGGGTTTTGGCTGAGAAGGTGCCTCAGCTACCTTCCCTCTGTCTGGTGAGGTGAAGGAAGCCAGGGAGCAAGCTACAGGACCCCTGTGGGGCGTTCAGTACATCTCAGGATTTTCTTTGTTCATGTTTTCTGGGTCTGCAAGCGACTGCTTTTCCACACCCTTGAGGGTTGATGAATAGTCGGCACCACCCTCTCCGTTATGGCACGTGAATGAATCCTGCGAAGGAACCCATGGAATTCCCTCTCCGACAGATTGAGCAGAAGGCACGATCGCCATCCTGCGTCCGTCCGTCCTCACTACCCTCGCACATTGCTGCCTCTGTTACTCGGGCGGTGAGAGCACCGCTATACACTCAGGCTTGTAAGGTCGCAACACAACGACTTCTGATGTCGAGGGGTGGGGGGATAGGACACAACATTTCGGAGTCAGCTGGTAGTGAAACAGTACCTTCAGTTGTCGTCCGGTGTATCGGCATCTTTGGTAATGAAAATTCCTTGAAAGCTCCACCGTCACCACATGTCCCATCTCGCGGTCCCCCCTGATGCACCATCCTCATCTGGCTCTGCGTCTTTAATGGGAGGCTGGACTCTGGTAGAGTGTGCTGCTCCATGGCACACTCTGCCAATATTCTGCGTCAGGAGTGTGGTACTTGACAGAGGTGCCCTGCCTCCTGGCAAGAACAGTGAGAAAAGACTAAATCTTCAAAGCGGTTAGGTGAACACCACAAAACGCAGCACGATCGTCTTGTGCTGCTTTCTGCTGTACACTGCCACATTCTGCCAACACTTGTGTATTTATATAGCGCCAGAGCCCGCAGGTATCAGAGTGCAGTCAAGAGAAGTGGCTATAGCTAGACAAGGATGTTGTCATTCAAACAAGGCAGTTTTCAGTTATTTCCTAAATATTAGGGAGCCTTTAGTGGTACGCAGAGCAACCAGCAGTTTATTCCATCCCTGGGCAGCTTGCACCGGAAATTAGCAACCATTCCCTTAGACGGGCTTGCTCTTGGAACATAACAGTTTCATGATGTCGGCAAATCTTGTAGTTCTGGCAAGCTTCTGTACAGTAACACATTCTTTAATGTACCGGTGGCAGACCGTATAGAGACAATGGTGGACAATTGTGAGGGTAGATCCCTCCTATGTGGCATGATGGGCCAGTGCGTAGGGACATTCTTCACTATCCAAACTGCACCATTTTCCAGTACTTTAAGTTTTCCCAAACAGCTCTTATTTGCCCAATCAATATGGCACTACAATTATTGATCCTGGGCATTATGATAGCACGAACAAACGTAAAGCAATTGATTTCAGAGACATAGGGCTTTACCAATCTCAACAGTCTAAGAAGATATTGGTCTTGCCTAGAACGGTGTTGATATGAGTCGACACGCACAATGATGGTTCTAGAGTAATACCCAATGTTTTTACTTTGTTAGCTACATTGATACAAAGCCAATATATTGGGCTTGAAGCATGGCACAGGCCTGATATTATATATAGGTTGTTCCTCCCCTTTGACATCAAGCTGTGAAAGTTTTTAAACAATCCCAGTGTCATAAGCATCTGTCTGCACTATGAAAGGTCTCTCCCAATCAGGTTTCCTTAAACCAGGGGGCCTGATCGAAGGATTCTTTCAGGCCAGTGAAGGCCTTCTCACACTCGAGGGTCCATGAGAATTCTTTAGGTCGCCTTGCAGTATAGTGAGGGCAGTCAGAGGGACTGCTATATTCCTATAATGTGCCACTTTACTCCTGTGTTTCCCAGTGAGGCTCATAAATGTCCTTGCTTGGGTAGTGGGGGTTTCCCAGGTCTGTACATCATGTACTTCACTGACAAGAGGTTGCATCTTGCCTCCACTTACAACAAACATGCTGAAGGAAGGCCAATGGCTTCTGTTCAGTTTGACACTTGGTGGTCTCCCAAAACAAGTTTGCCTGATGAAGGTGCCGATACCCAGTCACTTGAGTTATTCCCAGTTCCTTCCAAGTGGGTGTTGAATCGGCCATGTCATCCAGACATGTATTGCTGAGATCCCTTTTTTCCCCATTGAGAACAGGGCATAATCTCATTTGACAGGTGTCAATTGCAAAACAGAATTGGACCCTTAGATGGAGGATGACACTATCTTTTTTTTATAAATATTGACAAATGATTCAATACATTCTTTTAAAAAAAAGTTTAATCATTTTTATAGAGTATCACCATCACGGTGTAAAAGTATTTTAAACATAAAACACAATTTGCGCTTTTTTAAGATCCACAAAACCATTCACCCCTACATTCCATTCACTTCACTTTATCATACCATCAATCACACAAATACAAACCGGAGAAGACATGAGGGGCCGAGTTCAGGCCGAAGGGCAGCACCTGGTACTGAAAATGGTAAGACAGAATCGAGAACTGCAGAAACTTCCGAAGCGGTTTATATATGGGGAAATGCAGGTACGCATTCTTGAGGTCCAGGTAACAGATCCAGTTTCCTGCACAAAGAGACTCGGCTAGGCACGGGGAAGTAATCATCTTGAAGCGTTCCATCAGTAAGGAAGGATTTAGAAATTATAGGTCCAGGACTACCCTCAGGCCAGCCTGACTGTTCTTAGGTGCTGCAAAAATCCTGGAATAGTAATCAAGGCCCCTGTCTACAAGAGGAACCGGTTCTATAGCCTGCATCTCCAAGAGCGAAAGGACCTCCCGTAAAAGATCCAGGGACCTAATCTGACGAAAAGGAGGAGAGGATGGAACAGGCAGACGGCCCTACACAGGCAAGCTGTGTTCCCTGACCTTGATGTCACTGCTTCTTGGCATCAGAAGCAGAGGAGATGCGGAGCGTGGTGGCTGGGGGATGCAGGAGGAGGGGGTGTGGTGGGGGAGTGGAAAAACCTGTGCAACGTCCTCTGCTGCTTCCTCCTGTTGATGCTGGGTGACCTCAGACCTACCCTGGGATTGAGGGAAGGACTTCGGACCTAGTTTTGTCAGAATGGCCAAGAAGTGGTTTGAGTGGAGGTTTCCTTATTTGTCAGTTCATCATCAGTTGACGAATGTAAAAGGTCCACGCCCTCAAAGGGCAGATCTAGGACCTGTTCCTGTATGTCAAACAAAAACTTGGTGGCATGCATCCACGCTGTCCTTCTCATCTCGACCCCAAGGCACAGCCCTCTGCTGGCTGCGTCAATGTGGGAGACCGAAGACTCCATGAGGTCCTGAGCATCTGCCAGCCTGGCCTTGAAGAAGACTTGCTAGTCCGAAGGGAGGTCGGACCGAATTTCCTGATCTCCCATCACAGCTTCTGGTTAGCCGCAGCCAAGAGGGCACCTGCGTTATCTTGCCGCAGATGCAGTCTTGAGATGGAGTAACAGCACTTCCCAAGCACTTTGTCCTCCTTGAAGAGGTAACTGGAGGCGGCTACAGTCTAGGAAGACGACGAAGATAGTGGTTTAGAATACAACGAGGCTGCAGCCACCAGAGAGGAATGGGGCTGTGGGTGAGAGGCAAGGGAGATCAACTCCTTGTCCGTCAGCCTAAACCTGCTGTCCAACTTTTTGTTCATCTGGGCATTGGCCCTGGGCATCTCCCAGGCCTTCTGCGCCACCTGCAGGTCATCCTACTGGAGGGGGATGCCAGACCGGATCGTGGTGTGTTTGCCCAAGACCTATGCTAGCACACCAGACTCCTGGGGGGCTTCCTCAGGAAGAAGGAACACCAAGAACTCCGCCAGGCCCTGAAGGCGGTCATGAAAGGCTTTAATGGATGCTGAGGGTTCAACATCCAGAGTGTCATCGTCCCCCTCAACCCCTTTTCACAGAACAAGGGGAGTCTGGGCCTTGGGACACAGGTGCTGGCGGGGGTCACCCCTAGGTCCGAAGCCGAAGACGGATCAAACGCTACTGAGGTGTTGGTGGTACAGGAGGAGGGGAGAGGGACTAGAGGAGGGGCCGGGGAGGCACCATTTCCTTCACTACATACTTCAGGAGCCCCCACAACTGAGGGAGAACGCATGAGGAGTACGGAGCGCTCGAAGAAGCGATCCTAGGAGCCCGGCCCTCCAAGACACTGGGCCTCTGCTCCTGGTCAAAGCACTGTTAGGGAGATTTATCATTTGTATGCATCATCCCCTCTCCTAGTGAGACTCCCAGCACTTTTTGCTTTGCTGGATATCTGGACCTTTTTCTGAAATCCTGAATAGGTGGAGCCTTTCTCCATTCATTCATTCTTTGGAACTGTATTCTTTGTATTTTACCTGTCCTATGGAGTCTATTTTTCTCCATAACTCTTAAATGCATCGGTATTTTACTAGAGCAGCACACAGCTCATTATGGGCAGTGTTGTAAGGGACCCTTCGGGTCCTCCATTCAGATCCTTTTTCTGTGTCCTCAACTAACTACAGTTCCTAAGGATAGAGATACAGAGTATCTCTCCTAAAACTTTATAGTCTGAGGGATTGACACACACCACCTTATGTGGAGTGCCAAAGGGATACCTAGTATCCCCCTTCTCTCTGCTGCTGTGACTTTTTAGTCACATAGACAATCTCCAAGTTATGGCTGGTGGTAGTGGACGCTTTCTACCAACTATTGTGTTACTTTTGTATCGCAGGCTATGTCCATAGCCACGGCAGTGCACAGTAAGAGCAACCAAGTACCAACTTGGGGGCCTCCCCTTTTTTTTTGCAAATACTAGCATAGATGTACTTTGTCAGCCCCTCTACCATTCTGAGAGGGGGAGGCCTGTGTGTGCGTTTTGGCTTTGGCAGGAACCCTTGCATGTCCCTGCCTAGGCTCCAGTGTGTCTTGGTAGGCAGAAAGTGGGGAAGGAGTTTTCCACCATCTTTGGGATCAGCACCCATTGGGGGTCTGGCTGTCCCGATTGGACAGCCTAACGCCCCTTTCTGTAAACTGCTGAGGAAGATTGCAGAGGAGTGAGTACATGAACTGGATAAAAGGCGAGGTTCTTGGAGTGAAAAGCAAGTTGACCACTGGAAGCTGAAGTAACCGAAGAAGACGACAACCAGAGACACCTGCAGACCCTTTGCAACACCGTGAAGAGATCACTGCTGCCCTGACCCCATTTTCTGTGCGACAGAGGAACTCCAAAGAAGACTCCTTCTCCCTTTGACTTGTGGGAACAACCAGTCCTAAAACAAACTTTTATTTGAGCCATTTTTCGAAGTCCAGCGAGTTTCCAGAGCTGGGGAAACGCAATACCAGGAGACTTGCTGCCCATTTAGAGTGCATCATCATGGAAAGGCAAATTCGTCTAAGTCTTTGCTAAGCCTACAAGGACACTCGAAACACAATCCAACTCGTACAGACCCCTTCAGCAGATTGATTAGGCGACTTGCGTCCCTTGTTGGTGCTCCAGAAAAGGTGCCAAAAATGCTGTGATCATAGAAGTCGATGAAAGCCGTGCCAGAGCTACTCCCTCGAGACTGCTGCTGAGAGATCCCCGCCCATTGTCCTGCCTTTTGCCATCAGACCAAAGAATCCGGAAGTCGGGTTCAAAACTGCAACATCGCAGAGCATCCAGCACAAACATTTTCTTCAAACTCAAGGTACTGTGGGGGGAAAAAGGAATTGCTTACCTTATTCCAGAAAGTCGCTCCAGAGCACTGGAGTGCACATAGAGGTGTCCAGGGCAATCCCCCCCTTACCTCTGACTCAAGCCGCTGCTTGCGTCCCTTTAGCGAGTCCTTTAACAGGGGCTCCAATGTTGGTGAAGTCTTCTAGTATCTTCCTTCCTAGAGACTCGAAATTATCCACAGGAACTTTTGACTTCTGCTGCTTTTCAAGACTTTAAGCTTCTCTGAACTGCCTTTTAGCTAGGGTTGCGTTTTGGAATTTAAAAGAGTTGCTGTGCAGGGAAATTGCCTCTAGAACCCAAAGCTCTATTAGGATAACACTAACCAACTGTTTTCCTTTCCGAAAAGCACTATATTATATGTGTATGCTGACTAAATGCAATTAACCTATTAATTTGTGGGTGCACGTTATTAGCGATAGAACGGTAGACCCACAAACTCCTGTAACAATTGTACACATTCAGCAACTATGAAGTGGCCTTTGGAAAGTATTGTAAAGTCTACCTATGTGTGTTGGTTTGTTGTGCCAAGTATTTAATAGTTAACTTGTGTAAATATAATAAATCTATTACTAGCTAGGTTCAGTGTACTTCCCTACAGCTCACATCTTCCTTTTAAGATAAGCCTGACTGCTCTGCCACTCCACCAAGGTCTCCGAGTAGTACAGACTGATACTAAGAGTTGGGGGATCTACAACCACTGGGATAGCGTACTAAAATCTTACCTCCAAGTGGGACTTTAGTAAAAATTCCCTAACAAGCGCCTGAGGCCTGTAGCAACGCTGCGATGGGTATATGTACCCCTGAGGAGACCAGATGCCTGTACCATACAGTCCACTGCCACTTCCAGCGGGAAGGGGACTGGAAGCTTCTTGCAAGGCCCATTCAATTGGCAAGAGGACGGGCGGGCCCTGCTTTGAATCCAAAATTGCAGCTGGCGTAGCAGGCTCTGCCACGTGCCTATCCACCATTTTGGAACCTTGCGCCACACCCTGGGCGGGAGGGCACCAGTCTCAGACATGGGAAAATACAGCTTGGGCTTTCACTCCTGTAGGCACTGAGCCCACGACCTGCTGGACGGTAGTTGTAACACCCGGACTCCCGATCTCTGGTCGAACTCCGGTAAGGCTGTAAGCCCTCAGCACCTGTGTCGGTAGTCGTGTTGGATCGTGCCGAGGACAGACTCTTGTAGATGGTACCCGATGATCCCTTACCCCGTGGGGTCGAAGAAGAGGACAAACTTGATTGCCCTTCCAAGCACAGCCCAGTAGGGGCCCTAAAACACTCGGCTTGGGAGCAGGTAGCCTCGACGGCCTCAGGTCTGCCAGAACTTGAATCTGAGGAACCCTTGCCTGTGGGAAACCCCAGGAAGGAGTTGCTGCGCTGAGGAGCCGTGCTGAAAAGAGGGCCTACCTTGTGCCTTAACGAGAGGTCCTGGAGACGAAGTTCTTTAGGTGGGCCGGAGGAGAAGTGTGGAATATCTCCCGCCAACATGACAACAGATTCTTCAATGACCTGTGACGGAGAGCTCTGCAGGCCGCGCACGCATCCCAGTGATGCTCGCTCCCCAGGCACTCAAGACAGAGTGCATGAGTCTGAGGCCAGCAACGAGCATTGCACGAAGCACGTCTCGTGAATCCTCCTGCAGTCGACATGCGCCGGGGGAGGCGGGGCACCGAAAGGAGGTTAAATAAGATTGAAAAAGAAAGAAGGGGAGCAAGCGGAAAGCTAAAAAGTCTCTGCGCTGGCTGCCAGGTCCGACACTGTCCGAGCAGAAAAATGGACTGGGATGAGGCGCTGGAGGGCGGGGCCTCGGCAGGGCGTTCACACACCTGAGGCTGCCCCCCCCACCCACAAGGCGCTGTACTAAATTTGAAGGAGAAGCTCAATTTTATGGGGTCAAAGGTTCCAGTACCGTCCCCATGTTGGTGGACACCCACAAGAATGGAGTAAAGGGGACGTTATGTTGATTTATACCACGCACCGAAACCACCCAAGGGCAGTCTCTGAAATGGAATAAGTTGCAAAGTGTTACAAAGTTCTTATGCATCTCTGAATGGCTTACTGCCATTCGGAAAAGCATGCAAAGTTATTAACTTACCTATGAACTGTGTTCCACTATTCGAGCAAGTAACAGAGTTGGCATAAGGAACAAGTTACTTACCTGTAACTGTTGTTCTCCAGCATGGGTCTGGCATGGATTCACATGCTCATGAATATTCCCCGTCGTCAGGCTGGGAATCCTCGGTAAAGAAAAAACCAGTATCAGTTTCGTTTCTGATCTGTCTTTCGTAGTAATAACCAATCACTGGTCTCTGCGTCATACTGACCACAGCCAATGACTGCCCTCTACCTAAGCACCGCCTCTGGCAGCCATCTTCAGATTTGGAAGCACGTGAAGTGGCAGTATGACCAAGTGAAGAGCCGCAGAGGGGTAGGCGGGAGGGTTCGCATGTGAATCCATGCCAGACCCATGCTGGAGAACAACAGTTACAGGTAAGTAACTTGTTCCTTCTCCAGCATGGGGTCTGGCATGGATTCACATGCTCATGAATAAAGAATACATAGCAGTACACACATGCACAACCACGGGAGGTGGCAAAGGCTCAACATTAAGCATCACATCAACTCAACATTAAGCATCTTACCTCCTCACCAGGCTCACCTCAGGCGAACAGGTTGCGCAGCACTGCTTGGCCGACCCTGGACTCCTCCCTGGAATCCCGGTCGACGCAGTAGAATTTCGTGAAGGTGTGCGTCGACCTCCACGTAGCAGCCCTGCATATGTCCAGCAGGGGCACACCAGATAGGAACGCCGTGGTAGCTGCGATCGCTCTGGTGGAATGGGCTCTCGGACGGCCAGGCAGCGGTCGGTTTGCCAACCGGTGACAGCACATGATACAGCCGGAGAGCCATCTGGAGATGGAAGCCTTCGAGAGAGCCTTCCCCTGATTGACAGGTCCAAAGTTCACAAAGAGTTGTGACGTCTTCCGAAAACCCTTCGTGCGGTCCACGTAGAACTTCAGCGCTCTAGCTACATCCAGCGAGTGCAAAGTCCTCTCAGCCGGCGACGAAGGCGACGGGAAAAACACAGGTAACACCAAGGGTTCGTTGAGATGGAAGTCCGACGGTACCTTGGGCATGAAGGAGGGTTGCGTCCTGAGCACTACCCTCGTGTCGTGGAAAGTCAAGTACGGGGCCTTGCAGGAAAGGGCCTGGATCTCTCCCACTCGTCGTGCGGAGGTGATGGCCACAAGAAAAGCTGTTTTCCACGATAGAAACTTCAACGGGGCCGAGTGCAGAGGCTCGAACGGAGGTCCCATGAGCTTGGTCAGCACCACGTTGAGCTCCCACGCCGGGGCCGGAGCCTTCACCGGCGGGAACGATCTGAACAGTCCCTTCATGAACTCTTTCACCAGACGATGAGACCACAAGGACGTCCGGCCCGTGGTTCTGGTGTATCGGGAGATCGCAGCAAGATGAATCTTGATGGACGCGTGTGCCAGACCAGCTTTGGCCAGCGTCAGCAGGTACGGCAGTACTTGGGGAGCCGTAATCCGTAGAGGGTTAATCTTCTGTGCGTGGCACCAGACAGAGAACCTCTTCCATTTGTGTCCGTAGCATTTAAGAGTCGAGGACGCCCTGGCCTTTGCAAGAACCTCTCTGCAATCGGCCGGTATGTCGTATCCTCCAAACTCTAGCGCTGCAGGAGCCAGGCCTGCAAGTTCAGCGACTTCGGGTCGTGGTGGAGGATGGCGCCTCCTTCCCTGGAGAGTAGATCCGCGTCCGCCGGCAGCTTGATCGGCGGGGACGCTGACAAGTCCAGAAGGTCTGGGAACCATATCTGCCTCGGCCACGCAGGTGCGACGAGGATCATCCTGCACCGTGACCTCTTGAGCTGGTTGACGAGCCGGATTAGCAGAGGCAAGGGAGGGAACGCGTAGAGGAACAGGCCCTCCCAGGGGAACGAGAAAGCATCGCCCATGCTCCTCGTCTGGGGAAACCTGCTGGCGAACCTCCGCCACTTGGTGTTCGTCGCCGTCGCGAACAGGTCGATCTGGGGTGTGCCCCACCGTCGGAAGAGGCGATCCACCAGATCCTGCCGTAGTTCCCACTCGTGGCACGAGCGCAGCTCCCTGCTGAGTGAGTCGGCGATGGTGTTTTTTATCCCTGCCAGATGAAACGGCACCAGAAAAATCCCTTGGGCGACGGCCCAATGCCACAGGTCCTGCGCCTCCTTGGACAGCGCTGGGGACCTGGTTCCGCCCTGTTTCCTGATGTAAAACATGGTGGTGGTGTTGTCGGTGAAGATCCTCACCACCTTGCCCTTGAGGGACGGAAGGAAGGACCTGAGGGCCCAAAACACTGCACGGAGCTCCAGGACGTTGATATGTAGGGACTTCTCCGTCGGGAGCCAGAGTCCCCTTGCGTGCAGATTTTCGGTGTGCGCTCCCCACCCTTCCAGGGAGGCATCCGTGGTCACAGTCTCCTGGTGGGCTGGGGTCTGGAAGTCCATGCCCGCCGTCAGATGCGCGCGGGTGCCCCACCACCGTATCGCTCGTCGGAAACTCTCGTCGAGCTTGATCCTTTCCTCGAAGCTGCCCGTCGTCTGGATCCAGCGCGCATCCAGGAATTCTTGCAACGGGCGCATCCGGAGCCTGCACATGGGAATGAGGTAGATGCAGGAAGACATCATCCCGAGGAGGGACTTGATGGACCTCACTTTGGCCGCGTCGGCCACCAACATCCGTTGCACCTTGCCCAAGATGGTCCTGGTCCTCTCCTCCGACGGGGAGGCCAGAAGGGACACTGTGTCGAGCCTCGCTCCCAGAAACAGTGCGACTTGCGCGGGCACCAGGTGGGATTTGGCGTAGTTCACGGAGAATCCCAGGTCCGTGAGGAGTTGGACGGTCCTTGCCGTGTGGACCACGGCGAGCTCCCTCGTCTTGGCGCGGATGAGCCAGTCGTCCAGGTAGGGGTAGACGTGAATCCCCTCGCGGCGCAGCTGCGCCGCCACCGGTGCAAGGCACTTGGTGAATACCCTGGGTGCCGACCGTAGTCCGAAGGGAAGGGCTTTGAACTGGTAATGACGCCCTTGGACCACGAATCTGAGGAATTTGCGGTGCCCCTTTAGGATGGGAATGTGGAAGTAGGCATCCTCCAAATCCAACGACGATAGGAAGTCTCCTTCCTCCAGCTGACCCAGGACGTGCTGGAGGGTGACCATCCGGAACTTCTGCGCCTTGATGAACTTGTTCAGACGTCGCAGGTCTAGGATGGGGCGCCATCCTCCCGTCTTCTTCTTCACGAGGAAGTATCTCGAGTAGACTCCGGAGCCCCGAAGCCTCTTTGGGACGAGTTCGATGGCGCCCTTTCTGAGCATCGCCTTTACCTCCAGGAGAAGTTGAGGGACGTGAAGTTCTTTCCTGGCCACGGGGGGGACGCGCGGGCACCTTCTTTGAAACTCGAGCGCGTGGCCCCGGGCCAGGGCGTCCAGCACCCAACGGTCGGTGGAGATGGACTCCCACACGCTGACGAAGCCCGCCAGCCGGCCTCCCACCGGGGTGCTTCGGTGGGGGCCCGACCCCACGGCCGGTTCAATCCTGCTTGGACGCGGCCTTGCCGCCTTGACCTCCTTGGCGACGACCGCGGGGTCCGCTAGACTTGCCTCGTCCTCTGTAGGCCTCTTGCGACGACGAGCGGGCCGCTTGACGGTAGGAAGCGAAACCGCCGCCGGAACCTTTGGAGGTGCCCTTGCCTCCGCCGCTCCGAAAGGGCGTCCGTCGTTGCAGGACTCCAAGGGCCCGGGCCGTCTCCGTATCCGCCTTGATGGCCTGAAGGGAATCGTCCACTGTCTTCCCAAACAGGTTGTTCCCGTCGAAGGGCATGTCCAGGACTCTGGTCTGGACGTCCTGCCGGAAGTCCGTAGCTTTGAGCCATCCACGACGTCGAAGGCAAACGCCGTTGCCCAGCTGGCGGAACCCAGTGTCGGCGATGTCCGTCGCCACGGTGATGGCGTGGTCCGAGGCCACCTCACCTTCCTGCAGGATCTCAAGGGCCTCCGCCCTCTTGTCGTCCGGCAGAAAATCCAGCAGGGGAGCCATCTTGTACCAGAGCTCCCTGTCGTAGCGGGCCACGATAGCCAAGGCGTTGGCCGCTTTAATCGTCGTCGCTGCCGACGAGATGACTCTACGCCCCATAGTATCCAATTTCTTTCCCTCGCCGTCCGGCGGGGAAGTCGATGTGGAGGCCGCACCCCCCCCCGCTTTCTTCCTGGCTGCCGCGGAGACGACGGAGTCCGGGGTAGGCTGCGCCCGGAGGCATAGGGGGGCCGTGTCCGGGACCCGGTACTTTTTCTCGTACCGGTCTCTTCTAGCTGGCGTCGTGGAAGGGTTCTTGAGGAGGGAAAGGCCCTCATCCCAAATGTCGTCCAACAGAGGCACTGCGAGGACCGTCTTCCTCTTGGCCTCGCGCCGCTGATAAAGGAAGCCTTCCTTTTTCTTCTCCTCAGGGCAGAGTTGGAAAAGCTCGGAAGCCCTGGAGATCATGGAGTGGAAAGATCCGATCTCGTCGGGCGGAGAGGCCCTGGTGGGAGGCGACGACGGAAAATCCTCGTCGTATGCCTCGTCGTCCGTACCCGTCGCTGCCGTGTCAGTCCCCGTATCATCCCCTCGGGTGGACGGGGAGGAGGGCTGGAAGGGGCGCGACGGTTGAAAAGGAGGTGGTGGATGGATCCTTCTTTTCTTGGTAGGGGGAACACCAGAAGGTCACGGTTCTGGATCCCCCGACGGGAGAGGTTCCTCCGTCGGTAACGGTAGCCTCGTCCTTATCTCGGAGCATAAGGACTGTATGGCCAACAAAATGGCCGCCGAGTTGTCTTGCGGCGCTGGCAGAGGGGAATCCGACGGGCGAGCAGGGGCCCCGTCGGTATCCTCGACGATGTAGTCGTCGTCACCTGCGTCGGGGTCCATTCCGACGGGCTGGCCTTCTTCCACGCCTAGGCCGTGGCTTAAGACTTCGATCAGCTCCTCTTCTGAGGTTGAGGCCGACTCTACGACGACGCCCTGCCCCCCCTTCTTCTTCCCCACGGAGGGTTTCACGGGGGTCCTATCGATGGGCACAAAGGAAGACTCCCTCCGAGGAGGCAGGGAGATTCTGGGCCCTGAGGTCGCCACCACTGGTGCAGCCACCACAGGCTGAGCCAGGGCCGCCGCGACCGTTTCGATAGAGGGCTTGGTCGGATGGATCAAGGCCTTCACCACCTTAGGTGCGCTCACCGCCTTATCCTTGAGGGAGGGGGCACTGCCACGCTCCTCCTCTGCCTTAGAGCTCGACCGGGGCATCTCCAGGAGCTTCGCCGGGTGCTCGGCCTTCCTCTTACCCGACCCAGAGCGTTGGCTCGTGGTTGATGGTGCCGGGGAGGGTGCGCCCTGCCTGGCGCCCGTAGAGCCCGACCGTTCGGCGCTCCCGGTGCCAGCGGACTCGCGGTGCTTGGCCTTATGTTGGGCCCCCGTCGCCGGGGCGCCCTCAAAGGTCTTAGAAGACCGCTCGGATTTCTTCTTCTTCTCGCCAGACGGGCTCTTACCCTCCAGCCAGTTGGCGAGACGTTGATGGCGGTCCTTCATGGTCCGTTCCGACATGTTGCCGCAAAACGCACAGTCCTTCTCCACGTGCGTCTTGTCCTCATGAAGGCAGTAAAGGCAGAAAGAGTGTTCGTCCTCCTTGAAGACGTTCTGCAGCTGGCATCCAGGGCAGACCCTGAACAGCTTTCCGGGCGTCGAGCTTCCCTTCTCCTGGGCCATCTCCGAGACCGGGCCTGAGAAGCTTCTGGAGTCCTCCGAAGTGTAGCTCGACGAAATCTTCACCCTTGAGGGGCACAGATGAATCCGACACGGGTCCCCGTTGATCGGATGTAGGATCGGTGGAGCTTGAGGCTCTTTTGACCGAAAGAATCGAAGTTTTTTGTAAAAAGCGCGAAAAAATAGCACTAACGCTCGAGAGCAATAGCACGAGGATCCCAACACATGAACGTGCGGTAAAAATCTGAAGATGGCTGCCAGAGGCGGTGCTTAGGTAGAGGGCAGTCATTGGCTGTGGTCAGTATGACGCAGAGACCAGTGATTGGTTATTACTACGAAAGACAGATCAGAAACGAAACTGATACTGGTTTTTTCTTTACCGAGGATTCCCAGCCTGACGACGGGGAATATTCACGAGCATGTGAATCCATGCCAGACCCCATGCTGGAGAACTGGATTACTCCTGAAACTGAATAAGTATGACAGTGTATTACCAATAGGGTTTTACTCACCTTGAATAGCATTCTGCCATTATAAATGTGTAACATTAGCTGCGTACTTAACTTGAACGGCTTACTGCCTTTCTGAAAAGTCTTAAAAGTTCTTGCTTACCTTAGAATTGTGTTTCATTATTCTGAAAAAGTAACATGGGTATAACTACATATTCCTGAAATAGAGTATGTCTACGAGTTTATTACCATTAGGGTTTTACTCACCTTGAATAGCATACTGGCATCTGAAAAGTTATTCACAAGTTAATGATTACCTTTGAATTGTTTACCGCTATTCTAAAAAGTAATATGGGTGTAACTATCATTCCTGAAAGAAGAATACGTTACATATGTTGCAAGTTACTTACTTATAATATTGTTGGTATAACTATATTATTCCTGAAACTGAATAAGTAACATAGCTTACTACCAATAGGGCCTGCTTACCTTGAATTACATACTGTCAATCTAAAAGTCAAGTAAAGTGGGTTTACATACCATAAGTATTGTGTTGGTTTTAATCATTGTGATTATGGCTTATAATAGTACTTCTCTTTCTAAAGAATTCTCTTTGGCTAGGTTTATATCAAATAAACCATTATTTTTACAACACATCAGTGTATAAGTGTTTCTTTGGACCATATTTAAGCTACACGTTCTTTGTACCGCTTTACAGCACTCTCTCCCTCCTAAGAGAAGTCTGGCTGCTCTGCCACAGCTACCACTACTTTGAGTAGTACAGCCTTGTACTAAGAGTTGGAGTGTCTGTATTGCCCAAGGTACAGTTTTATAAAGCCCCTCCGGGTGGACTTTAGAAAAGCTGTTTAAAAGCTACCCATCTAAGAGTGATGCCAGAACACACTGCCACGTTACTGTTGAAAAAATTGGTGGTCACATATTGTATACATATTACAGGCTTGATCATTTGAACTATAATAGCAACAGTAAAACAGCTGTCCACAGAGAAAAAGAAAGGAAGCGGAAGAAAAATAAAAAAATAAACAAAAAATAAAGAAAAGGGGGTGGGAGTTCGGGGGTCATGCATACAGTTCATTAAAAGTGGCTTGATCTTCTTGAACCACTAAGCAGAGGGCTTTGAAAAGCACCCCTGAAGGTTGGGATATGTGCAGCTATATTATTACAATACTTGTATTTTTGAATAAGCACAAATATCTTCTGTATGGATGCACTTTGCCGAAGCCTACATATTCACATTCTGTGCACAAAAATCTCTTCAAAAACGTGATAAAGCAGAATCTCCAGTTCAGTGTAATATTTGTATTTTTTGTATTTTATTTATATAGCACGTATCGTCTAAGTGCTTCACAAAGGTCTAATAGCGGTACAAAAATGAGAACTGATAAATCCGTTTGAGAGCACATGCTCTTTCAGTCAAGAGAAGTGGCAGAGAGAAGCTAGAGACAAAAAGGGCAGAAGGAGGGCATGCCTTAGCTTTGGGGTGAGAAAAGAGTGGAAACAAAAAGCAGCAACGGGGGACGAGGAACAACAGTAACACTGAGCGAATAAAAGGAAACTAGGAAAGCTAGGGGGTTGCAAGACCATGAAGATATTTAAATACCAAACTAAAAACGTTGAACAGAAGTCGAGCTTCGAAAGTCAGCCATCTAAGAGTGCAAGGCTGTGGAGATCGAATCATAGGGAGAAAGAGTGCAGAGAACGCAAAAAGAAGAATGGTAGATCTAGCAAAGAGGGGTAAAATGGTTGCAGGGGGCGTGGCCAGCACGCATGCCGCAAGGACGGGCTCCGTTCCAAGATCCTTGCAAAGTGAGCTAATATCGCTATAACTGGTCAGCAAACATAAATAAAACCGAACAACATCGAAGGGGAACCGATTACCGACACTCGACCCTGTTCCTGGGGCGAATCGGGGCAAGGAAGGCTGAAAACGCAAAGCTTGACGTTGAGCCCCTGGGACCCACAAGATGGAATAAGAACGAAGCTATGGAGGTCCAAGTCACCCTGCGGAGCGCGGCAACAAAGGCCTCTCTCCCACACTGAAGCCGACGGGGCGGGCCACTCGTTCCCCCGCTGCACCCCGGCTCCCACGGACGAGCGGAGAAACCGCAGGGATTGAAATTCGAGCCCAGCGATACCGGTGCTGAAAGCACTCCGGGGTGGGGCTGCCGTATGGGCGCTGGACACCAGGAAACTAGCCGCCACCACAGGAGGAACTGTTAGGGAGAATTCTCTGTTTAGGCTGAATTTCCTAACCTAGTGAGTCCCCCCCCCCAGCAGCTTTGCTGGATTTTTTTTTTTGGGGTTTATTTTTTTCTCCTGCCAAGAGTGAGACACTTTTACCCTCACTCTTGGACATGATTTGAGTGTGTTCCTTTGACTCTAGATGTGTTTAATGGGCTATGGGGTCTTTTACTCCATAGGGCTTCATGTGTTTTTGTGATGTGTGTTACACAGCACCCTCAGTGCAGTAACACAGGGGTGTCATAGTGACCCCCCAGTATAGACTCCATACCCTGGGACTGACTACTGTCTCGCTGGGCATGTAAAGTCACCATTGACTTTACTAGTCTTGAATTCTAAACAGAACCAGTACCAACCATCATATTGGGGACGTACTGGCCGGGGCAATTTGATTGCCCCGGGGTCTGTTAGTCGAGGGGGCACGTCTCTGTCCCCCCTGATCGAGTTTTGGCTGGTGGCAGTGGATACTACTTTTTATATTCAACCGCAAATATTTCTCTATGGGATTTTCCCATTGTTCGAGGCTACTATCTTTATTTATTTAATTACGATAGCCTCGAACATACCGCTGGTTTATTTATTTATTATTAATTCTCCGGTTGGTATTTTTTTGCCAAAACTCGGTTGTAAAATGGCGTTTGTGTTCTCTTCTGTGACTCCAACCCAAGTCGAGCCCTTTGTTCCACTTTTTCGGCAGGCTTCTCCACAGAAGCCCTCCAAAGCGGTGCCACTCTGTCTGGGGTACTTAGGAGGGGTGGAGGGGGATTTAGGCACCTGGACTGAGTTGCCTAGGCAACTCAAGTCGCACTCCGTCCTGATTGGCCCAAGTGGTGAGCCGGCCGGCTCACCACTTAGCATGTTTGAGTGACAGCTAGGCTGAGTGATTGGGGGTTTTCTGCATAAAAGCAGGGCTTTGGGGACTGGAACTTCAGAAGTCGCCACAGGACCTAAGAATCCGACTAGGGAGAAGCTGAGCCGACCTGCTATGACGACACCACCGGTGGAGCCCTGCTGAACCGTCTCACCACTTTTCCCAACGACAGAGGAGATCTCCCGCCGGAGAGTCTTCTTCCTTTGACTGGTGGGGATAACCAGCTTCACCGTCTTTTCGCGTTCCCGACGCATCTCGTGGCCGCCTTGCCTGTGCCAAGCACCCCGGCAACCGGAATACCATGTTTTACCACGACCGCGAAATAAAGGGTAATACCTTTAACCGGAAAACTCAGCGGCTGGTTTCTTCCCTGGCAGTGCAACGACCTTCAACTTTCTTCCAAGTCGAGATCTTCTCTTCTTCTGGACGACGCCGAGACTTGCACCCGCTGCCAGGAACAACTGCCACCGCTGGAGGATCCTTCCCACTTAAGGTACCATGTTCCGCCTGGCTTCCCTTGCCACCGACTGTACGGGGTAGATTTAGCCCCCGGCTTTCGAACCTGGGTTAGCCTGGGACACCCTGGCTAAACTTTTCTGAGCCTCTCTAAACTCTTTTCGAACTCTCTGCAAGACTTTCAAAGCCTAGTGTAACTGTGATCTTGGGCGCATTTGTGCTCTGCTCTCTCTAAGAGTGGGCCCAGCCTATGGACTTTGGCTCACAAGTGACTTTTGCTCTTCTGTCTTGCTAAAAAGTGTTCCTAAATCTTATCATAGAGTGGTGTATCTTCACATATTCTGCCTTTTTCCCTCCCTTTTTCATGAACTTATTGGAGTGCCATCTATAGTTAAGCGCTCACCTCTGTCTGGAAATAAGCGGTGTTAACTAAGACTTATCTGATAAGGAATAAGGGTTGTATATATCATAATAGTAACTGTGCCTAGAGTGTTTTACAATAAGAGTGCTGGAGTGTTTCAAACAGTGTGTTTTTAAATAAATAATTATATACTTTGATACCAAAGCTCTGGTCAGTGTTTGCTTGTGCTATTATATCCGAGTCGAGTGCCTATTGTGTATACTTTGCATACTGCCTAACTCTTTTTGAGGGAAGTCTGACTGCTCAGCCACAGCTACCAGGTAAATCTGGGTAGTACAGACTGCTACCAAGTGGGTTTACTGCTAACACCTGTAGTTCTAAATCTTTTGCAGTGTTCCCAAAGGGAACTGCACAGGTTTCTGCCTAACAGGAACGAGGGCCGAGGAGACGCACCCGTGGTGCAGTAGTGGTTATCCAGTCAAGCGAAGCTGATGGGAAGATCGTAGAAACTGCGGGCGCAGTGGGCCAGCATATAACACAGTGAGGCGGAAAAGAGCCGGGGACCCCACCCCCTCCATCACCCAGATTTGGGGCACGGGTGTGCGGCGAACCCCACCCCACACGGCCAACGAATAAGTGGGGGCGGCCAACTCGACCCACGGACCCGCTACCCTCCGCCCAAAGACACGAAAACTATAGCACAAACCAGGGGCCGTAGGAAAGCCCTGCATAACTTGCGGAACCGGACCCGGCATAGGAGACTGTGGGACCTGCAACAGGGGATGTCTCCCCCCAAAAACAAACCGAAATTGGTTACGATGGATTCCTTCACGACAGTCAGACCCCAAAGACAATCACAACAAGACCGGGAGACCTCGGAAGAGCCGCCCCAACAAGAAGAGGACCTCAAGCACACGCAAGTCCTGCAAGCAATAGCGGCCCTCCGCACATCAATCGAAAGGAAAGATAGAGGAGGTGAAATCGGACAACCAGCTCATGCGTCAGGATGCCCGAAACCTAACTGAAAGGGTCACAGCGATAGAAACTACCCTGCAAGACAACGTGGAGAGTACCCAAGATCTAAAGACAAAAGTCCAAGACCTGGAACAAAAAGTGGCAAGGCTGGAGGCGCGCTCCGAGGATGCCGAAGGTCGAGCCCGCCAAAATAACATTCGTATACTGGGGGTTCCCGAGGACTTGGAAGGCCCAGACCCGACAGAATTTATCGAAACACTGCCACAACAGGAAATTGGACCAGGAAACCTCACCCAGGGGTTCTCTGAAAGAGCCCACAGATCTCTCCAGAAACGCCCCCCAGCCGGCTCACACCCACTCCCAATCATTGCCAAAATTCTAAACTTCTGCAACCAGGAAACTATATTGCGGTACTCTAGAGAAGGTGGAGAGATCAAGAGAAAAGACTAGACAATAGTCATGTACCCAGATTATACCCCCACAGTGCAACTAGCAAGGAACTCCTTCATCCCAATAAAAGCACAATTACGAAAGCTCAACCTAAAATACATGTTGCTCTACCCGTCGCGCTTCAAGATTCTGTATAAAGGAAGAGCGATATTTCTGGAGACCCCAGCCGCAGCAAACATGTGGCTTGAACATAACCTGGCTGATGGCAAGGAGGAACCACCACGGTTAGAGTTGGGCTGACTACGCACCCGCCATGGCAAAGAAGAGTAAAGGGATTTCCCCACACGAATATAAACAGCAGACAATTATACCACAATTGAGTCCTACAATGATGTAAGCCAGATCGGACAGGAGCTCGGAGGACCACACGAGAGAAAGAAAGGCGACCCACCCCACCGGAAACTGTGCAGGCAGTCCGCCTACACACTACCTAATCCGGAAGGCCAGGAGTGGCCTGGAAGGCTCGGGACCCCCTGAGCGCTGCAAGTTGAAAGCAACTGCTAGGGGCAGTTTGAGTTGTTTTGTTTGTTTTCCCCATTCATACAATGGGAGTTACTCAAGTTGAAAAGTCTCCAACAGGTGTAACAGATGGTGCCGGGGAAGATGGGCAGGGAGGGAGGAAGCCAAAACTGGGTGAGCGAGTGGAAGAAGTTGACGGTTGCCGTCCTGAAGCAGCGGAAATCCTATTAATCCACCATGGCAACTAGAATAAAAATGAGTTGAAATATGAGGGGCTTGGGAACTTACCTACGCCGGAACAGAATCAAGTCCTACTTGAACAGAAAGGGAGTGCAAATAGCACTGTTGCAGGAGACACATTGCACGGCGGACTCTCTGGACAAATTAGGCGAGCATTGGGGAGGACAAGGAATTGGAACCATTTACTCCAAATATGCCAGAGGAGTATACACCTGGATTCACCCCCAACTCCCATTCCATTTAATTAAGTCCGAGATAGACCCGGAGGGGAAGGTTTGCGATAATGTGGGGCCAACTAGAACAGGAAGAGGTATGTATAGTGAACTCCTACCTTCCCAACACTAATATTCCGGCACATCTGAACTCACTGTATCCCAAATCGCCCCATCCAGGCACGGCATCATTTATTTGGGCCCGGGACTTCAACTGTGTACGAGATCCCAAACTTGATAGGTCCCAGCCCCACCCGAAAGGTCCCTCAGCAGCAACGGTAGCCCTGCCCCTATTAATAGACGGACTAGATCTTGCCGACACATGGAGGGAGCAGCACCCTGACGCCCGGGGATAGTCTTACTTCTCCTCCCCACATGACCTTCATACGAGATTAGATTATGTTTTCATAAGCAAAGAATACCGTCACAAATAGTGCACAACACCTAGGGAGAACCATCTCAGACCACTCGCCACTTCTAGTAGAATGGAACCACGTTGGCCCTAGACCCCTATTCCTATGTGGAGAATGCCGATAGACGCCCAGGGAGACCTGGCATTCAGGGAGGAGCTGCACGATTTTATAGAAAACTTTATAGAGGTAAATACCGGAAGTGTCGACCACCTGAGCACGATGTGGGACGCCCTAAAAGTAGTGACAAGGGGGGAAATTATAACAAAAGCAGGAGGCATTAGAAAACAGCTGCGGGGCGAATTAGACCAGTGGGAGCAAGAGATTGAGCAACTTGAGGCCACCCCGGTGAACACTCACCAGAGAGAGGACACCCTCAAAGCACTTGGAGTTAAATGCACATCGGCATGGGATAGACTAAATTCGACTACACCACCAAGACTAACAGAGCGCACACAGAAGCCGACAGGCCGAGTAGAATGTTGGCCTGGCTGTGCAAGAAAGAACACCCCAGGCACACAATCACCATGATACAGGACGCAGAGGGCAATAAATTCCAAACACAACAAGGCATAAATGACGCCTTCAAGTGCTTTTATGAACACCTATACTCCCACAAGGACCAAGTTCCCCGAGAACAAATCACAGATAACTTGAAGGAAATAGGACTCCCCAGACTAACCCCTGAACAGACTGAGGCCCTAGATGCAGACATCACAACCGAAGATATAACACAGGCGATTAAATCGCTGGCCACCTGCAAGACCCCTGGGAATGATGGGCTACCCACTGAGTTTTATAAAGCATACAAGACCTCCCTAACACCCTTATTACATGAGGTTTTTCAAGAAGCATATGAGAGAGGGATATTGCCAAACAGCATGAGAGAGACCCTTTTGATCTCGATCATTAAACCTAACAAACCCGACGACAAATGTGGCTTTTACCGCCCAATAGCCATGCTGAACTACAATGTGAAAATATTGACAACGATACTAGCAAAGAGGTTGGCTAGAATCATTAGGGGAGATCGTGCACATGGATCAGAGTGGCTTCATACCGAGCCGGAACATGACCACGAACTTACGCAGATTACAACAGGTTATAAACCAAACTGAGGCTAGCACGGAGGCATGTGCACTGCTATCCCTTGATGCCATTAAGGCATTTGATTCTATATACTGGGAATGGCTTGTAGCGGTTCTAGAAGGTTTCGGCTTTGGCCCGGGGTTCATTAGGTGGATCAAGATACTTTATACAAAACCCAGGGCTAGGGTAAAAAACGGAAAATACATATCTGAGGCCTTTGACATATGCAGGGGCACTAGGCAGGGATGCCCACTATCCCCCATGCTTTATGTACTAGGACTGGAACCTATTGCCATCCATTTTCGGAAACAATTCTTCGATGCTGGGATACGTCTGGGGGGAGTGGACCACATCATCTCACATGGGGAGACCTGTATGCCGATGGCACTTTTAAGGAATTTGAAATACTACAGCAGGAAGCTGGAATCCACATGGGCCAGTTCCTGTGGTATCAAAGGATACGAACTACAGCACTAAACAAGTGGACAACATTGCCGGAGGAACCAGAATCAAACCCCCCGATTACATTATTGTACAGCTTGGGAGAGGGATGGAAACCAGTGTCCCAGATCTACAGCCACCTGAGTGACACCCCTAACCCACGAAGTACCGATCTGCAAAGAAGATGGGAAATCGACATGGGCCGGGAAATAGCTGATGGAGAATGGGAGAAGGCTCTAGCGTACCCTAAAACAGTCTCCAGAAACCATAGATTTAGACAAATACAACAGAACCTGTTATACCGAACATACGTAACCCCATCCAGGCTGGTGAAATTCAATAAATCACCACACTCTGACTGCACCTGGTGCAGAGAGAATAATGCGGACCCGATTCACATGTTCTGGTCGTGCACCAAAACACAGTCCGTGTGGACTACCGTACAGCTGACAAGCGAAAAAGCAGGGTCGACTAGGTATTAATGGACCCCAGACGAATGCCTTCTGGGAATGTACCCCAGGCCGGCCAAACTTAAACACCTGGCCAAATTAATGGATATTATGTGCATACTGGCAAAAAGGACAATTGCAATGTCCTGGAAAAAACCCGCAGGACCCCAACAAAAAGTATGGTACAGAGAATTGGAAAGTTGGGGACAAGCTGAAACAAAGGCATGGGAAGACAGTGTTGCCAGATCCATGGACGCCTCGAGCATGACCCTAGCGGCCTGGAAAGAACTCACAGGATCCCTGTTTCACCCCTCGGATGACAAGCCCCCATGAACAAGAACAAACCTATGGAAAACGGATTCACTACCAATATCACAGAACCCCGAGAGCAACTAGTCACAACTTCACTGGGTCCTTACAAGCTCAAGTCCCCTCTCTCCACTCCCCCCGGCTTGCCTAACCACCCCTGAACCGACAGACTCCTCTGTCATGATGGAAGGAGCACTTGGAGACAGTTAAAGTTGAATTGTTAAATTGATAATGTCTTATTACGAAACGCTTATTATCCTTTAACTATGGACATATTTTATGTCATGCAAATGTAAAAATGATAAATGCCAATAAATACATTTAAAAATAAATAAGATGGTTGCATGAAGCCCAGGTAGTAAACTCGAATAATAGAAAAAACAGGAAAAGACTAAGAACGAGATGAGAAGTTCAGATACTTGAAAGGTTAAGAACCGACGAGCCTTACGGATATTGAAAAATTGAAATCAGCAAGAACGAGAGGTTCAGGAAAAGTGAGGTGAAAAAGGGAGAAGAATCAAAAATGAATCAGATTCCTGGAAAAGATAGAAATAGAAAAAGGTAGGAAGGAGGAAGAGGAGGAGGAATTGTAGAGGCAGGAACGATAATAAGTTCAGTTTTTGAAGGATTGAGATGTAAATAATGAGAAGACATCCCAAGATTGGAAGGAAAGCAGGCAGGCAGAGTAACCAAGGTGGATTGAGTCTGAGAAAGATAGAACAATCGGAGAGTCAGCGTAGAGAGTAGAGAAAACGAAGGAAGAAATGTTGGGGCCAAGAGGAGAGGTGTAGAGAGAGAAGAGGAGAGAACTGACACCAACCCATCACGTCACCCCAAGTTCCACCTGACTCAGACACCATCCCCCCTCACCGTGTACAGCTGTGTTAGGAGAGTGTTTCTGAAGTCCAACTAAGGGCTTAGTAAAACCATTCAACTGAGACAGTACAGGACTACACCCTTAGTATAAGGCCGTACCGCCTGAGCATATAGTAGTGTAGACAGAGCAGCCAGGTTTATTTTAGGAGGGAGAGAGGGCTGTAGTAAAGTACAATGAACCTGTAGTACACCAATGATTCAATAGTAACACAATGAGAAGTATTATAAAAAAGAAAGGTTTATTTTAAATACAAGTAGACCCGGTTAAGTCTTGGGGTATGTATCGGCCATAGAGTGATCAACACATTTATAAAAACACACCACAATGCTTGAAGGTACACAGACCAAAGCATAAAACCTTCTTCAGAATACCTAACAGTAATTCTAGGGAAGTTAAACGTCTTCATACACATTCAGTATAGATAATCTATTCTTGGGGAGTAAAACTTAAGTTACTTTTAGATTACTTTCTGTAATAGATGGGTAGTAGACTCTGTCAGTTATGCAGTGACGCTCAAAGAAATTACATAGCAAAACCCTGTTACCAGGATACTTTTCGGAATAGTGGAACACAGATTCGAAGGACAGTATAAACCTATAACTACTTGAGGAGGATAGTTATTCTAGGTGAGTAAGACCCTTTTGGTGTAATATACAATCAGAGTTTCTTTCAGATCAGTGGAACACAGATGAGGTAAGCAATAACTAACGTGTTTTAGGGTGGCACACAACTAATTCAAGGTAAGCTAAACCATATACCATTTGAATGCAGCAATTAGCAACTTAAAAGGTAGGTATAAACCTGAGACTGTTTTAGAATCTGTATAAAATAGACCATGGAAAGCAAAACCAAGTTGGTGAACTTGCACACTAATATTCTGAAAGAAACAGTTATGGGAAGCCAACATCATCACTTTTAGGAAGAGACACAAACAATTCACAGGTGAGTAAATGAACCTTGTATCTACTTTCTGTTAGCATGGCGAAACAGTTTCTAAGGAAAGTAACACTTTACATATACTTTTCAAAATGGCAGAATATTTCCAAGATAAGTAAAATAAACTTACATATACTTTTACAAGTGGCAGAAGACTTTCAAGGTAAGTAAGAATTTGTGTAGCTGTTCACTCTCAGAGTTACAGTTACCAACTAACTTGTTCACAATTAAGTACTTTTAAACACTAATTATACTTGTCCAGCCAGAATCCTTTACTTATCCAGTCCTTCCCTATTCGATCACAGGAGTTCACTCAAGGGCAGAAGAGGGGCCCTAGTGGTCTAGGAGCCAGCTGCAGGCAGGGTGAGACAGGCGTCCGTTGCAGGTAAGAGTCAGAGTTCCTGTGGAAGACTGTTCAAAAGTAAGTAGTTTACTTTAAAGTTAGTTAGGGTCCAGGGAGCTCAGGGAAGACACGGTATGAGGATTCCAGCAGTGGGCCTGGGTGAACTGGAGGAGAGGACTCCCAATCACAGGAACACACCAAAGCTTTGCTTTACAGAAATCACAAAGGCTTAAGGTAAATAAATACCCAGTCAGCACAGTACCTTAGCACAGAAGAAGAGTTGCAGCAAGAAGACTTCAGGATCTGCAGTCAAAACCCAGTCGTTGAATTCCTTTATCATGAGGACAGAAGACAGGACACTGGAAGGACCTTTGCAGCAGGGATCACATGGAAGACTCTAGGTAAGAGGATCTTCACATGGTTTACTCAGCATAGAAGAGGCTGCAACGGGTGAGACTTCAGGTTCTGCAGACAAAAACCTAGTCGCTGAATTCCTTGTCATGAAGACTGAAGACAGGACGCTGGAAGGGCTTCTGCAGCAGGGATCAATGGGGAAGGCACCAAGAAAGAGTTTCTTCACGGCTCGGTGCGGTTTTGGCACCCTTTTTCAGGAGCCAGAAGAAGACTGAATATCGTCAATCAGATTCTCGTCGTTTGCAAAGTCCAGCACTCTGGTGAGGAGACTTTTCAGGCTCGATTCACATCTCTAGAGGTCCAGCAGGATGCCCACAAGGTTTCAGCAAGATTCAGTATTAGGAAGACCGTGCACCGCACAATGGCTCGAGGTCCCAGGGTATTGTGGTATTGCAGCCCTGCAAGGTCGCAGCACGACGTGGGATGGCTCAATATGCAGGTCTTCTTGAGTCTAGTGAGTCAGGACAGACAGCCTGCCAGTTTGAACTGGATTCTCGCAGTCAGACTGGAAGACAAAGGGCTGCAGAGTTTTGGACTCCGCTCTCGCTTCCTGCCTTCACAGGACACTCTGGAGCCTGGGCGGGGAATCCACAGGTTTCCCGGCGAAGACAAAGTTGACCCAAAGTATTTTCCTGCCCTGGAGGTCAGTGGAAGGAACAAGGACTAGGAAAATTGAAAAGGCGAAAAAACAACAGGCTATTTTGGTACAATTGGCACCCATGGGTGCCTTTACCGGGGCTGTGGAAACAGTCTGCGGGTTTTGGTACACCAAATTAGTAAAAAGGTTCACTGCCACCAGCCATTAAAGGTAAGTTTGTCCCTGTAACAGAAATGTTACAGTTAAAATGAGAAAGGGGATACACATTGCATCTCCCAAGCACTCCACAGAAGGTTGGGTGTGCTGGTTTCACCTAACAAACTGTAGAAGGAATCCAAAGATCCTTTCTACCCTTGGGAAATCTAGTTCTCACAAGGTTAGCCAGAGAAAGTTAAAGGGGAGCACCAGGGTAACCCTGCAAGAATCAAAAGGTATATACCAAAAGATGTCAACGAAGATAAAATTATAAAGACACTATGGAGAGTCTTAAAAATGACACCCATAAACACAGTGAAACATTCTGTGAGTGTGGAAAAAGGTTCCCACACTGAGGTATAGGGAAAAATAATCCACAAATAAAGCAAAATGTTCTGGAGTGGACACAGGTCAGGAGGATTTATCATTGCTATGAAAATCCTACCTAACACAGCTGTACCTCTCCTTTGCGCCCCTCTGTATCCCATCCCCGCTGTAAACCTGTTACCTCTGAAAAGCGATCTGTTATGCATCTGTAATGTTGTACACCTCTGTAGAGCATTCTGCTGTGTATCAGTATTGCTGTATACCTCTGGAAAGACCTCTGTTGCTTCTCGAAGCTTGGTCCGTGCTCAATAAATACCATAATAACAAAAAAAACTGAGGATGGAATCTTGGGGCACACAGTGAAAAAGAGGGCGGGCCTGCCACCCCACGAGACAGGGAAAATGCGGACAGGGAGGTAGGAGTGAAACCATTTGCGAACAGATCCCCGTAGACCAAGATGAGAGAGACTAGAAATTAGAGTTGAGTAGCGGACTAACAAATGCGGGTGATAAATCAAGAAGAATGAGAAGAGAAGAACGTTTAGCGTAGAATGAAGACAAGGGGGCCTCGGACCACCAAGAGCGCCATTTCTGTAGAACGAAGTGGACGAAGCCTGGATTGAAAGGAAGGCAGAAGAGTGTGCTGGCTGACAAAGGAAGATACTTGGGTGTAGATAACATGTTCCAATAGTTTAGAAAATAAAAGACAACAGAGAGATAGGAGGACAATTAAGAGGGGATGGAAGCATTGAGTGTAGATTTTTGGAGAATAAGGAGAAATGAGGTGTGCTAAAAGGAAAACGTAGAAGAAGAAAGTGATGAGTTGAATAGAGCAATAAGATAGGAAGCACAGTATGATGGACTGTAGGAATTACAGAGGAGGGAAAGGGGGGGAATTGCCTGATGCAGCGGTGGGATGAGCTTCATCAAGAATATCAGAGATGTCAAGGGATGAAAGGAAGACCTCAATGTAGTCTGAGGAGGAGCACATGCAGACAGGGAAGTAGGGGCAGCGCAAGATGAGACTGAGAACCGTTGAAGAGATTTTCATTGGAAAAAAGCAAAATCGGAGGCTGAGAGCGGAGAAAGCAAAGTAGGGTCTGGAGGGGGAAGGGGCAAGAATGTGTTCAAGTTGAGAAATATACAGCAGGGATAAGAGGAGATAGTCATAAAGAGTGTTATAATACGGTTTAGCAGAGATTAATAATCATACGTAGAAGACCTAAGATCAAGATAAATGGCAGGCCTAGAGCCAATGTCGTACAGCATGGCGTAGAATCTGACAAGCAGAGAGGAGCGTAGGAGTCAACAAGGGTTCAGATGGTTCATGCAAGGGTTAAAAGGCAGAAGAAGGGGAGAGGAGATAGAGGGTATTCACCATACTACTAGAAAGAATTAGAGAGATGCAGATGTGGTCGATGGAGAAACAAAAATAGCAAGGGAAGAGAGAGTTAAGTGCGGAAGGATGAGATATCAAATGCTCCAAGATCGTGACGGAGAAAGCCTAAAGGAGAATGCAGAGATGGAGGGGAAAAGCGAGCAAGGGAAAATGAGCAAGAAAGGAGATGGTGATCAGAGCGATGAAGAGGGAGGGCTGAAACTGAGGACAAGATAGGGATAGCCAAAAAAATACCAAAAAGGAACCAAAGATGTGAGAGGGGGAGGAGTGGGGATTTGGAGAAAGTAATAGGACTGTAGAATAAGAATTAAAGGAACAGGTGCATGGGTAGAAGAGGTGAAAATGAAAAACAACTAGTAGAAACAGTGGGCGGTCAGAAGGCAGGAGAGTAAATAGAGATCATCAAAGAAAGTGGTTGAGCCACAGGAGGGCGAAAGATCACCAGAAAAGCAAGGAGAGACAGTGAGGAAAAGACACCAAAGGTAATCAAAGGACAGAAGCCCTGCCAAGTACAGATTTGTAGGGATTGGAGGTGAGGTCGAGAAGACAGAATACAGACACCACTGCTTAGAAAAAAGTATTAGAGGACAACATAGCAGGGAATGTAGTATTAGAGGGTGAAAGCCAGGTTTCTGTAAAATAGAATACAATCAAAAGCGAGAGAATATGTCAAGAGCAGAGTGGAATTTAATGTGAAGAGAGAGAATTGTTCAAAGGCCCACATTGAGGTTCGGAGACAAATTAGTAGAAGGGGGATAAATATTATTATAATTACGAGAAGAGGGGTTGTGGTAGAGCAACGACTGCAATACAAGCTTTTCTGAGGAGGTATAGGAAGCAAAGATTGAAAGAAAAAGGGAAAAATCTAAGTATTGTTGGCAGAGAGGAAGATGTGGGGATGCCAGAGTCTGAAATGCAAGGAACCTCCACCGACAGCAGGAGGAGGGCGTACAATAAGACAGCGGACCAGACAAAGTGTAGATGCAGGTTTCTTGAGATTGAATAAAGATATCAGGTAGCAGTAAGAGAAAATGGCAAGAAATATGATGAAAAGATGATGAAAAGAATAGAAAAGGGCTGCTACCATCAGCAAACAGCTGGGACTTTGCCTGGACTTCAACGGGGTTTGCCCCGGGAAGAGATGTATTTGCGCTTCAGGAGGATGCTCAGAGGGCGGGGTGTGGCAAGACCGGGGAGGCGAGCAGGATAGGTGTAGAAAGAGGTCTGCATGTGAGGACGTCCTGATGAAGCTTGCTTTCTGCTCTGCATGGTTGGATATTGTTGGGTCTATGTGATGCCGTGGGGAGGATCGGTGCACCTGGGAGAGGGTTGACCGTTTAGAACCCCCAATATATGGGATAACGTACCCACTATGGCCGAGTTCCTTTAGAAGGTCATGGAACTCCAAAGTGTTTTGCAAAATCCTTTTCACGTACGGTAGAGGATATTTTATTCTTTACAATACAAAGCCGTAAACTGCCATCCTCTTTAATACCTAGCTACTGGCTTATTTTAATATAAGATATCTTCAACCTGCTGCTACATTTGATGAATTCATACATTTGGATTTAAAAAAAAACAAATATGCACCTTCTGATATGTTGCAGAAATATAGTTGAAGCAGGTTAATACAATGCATCTAAAAACGTTTTGTTGTGTGCTTGCTTTAAAGTAACCAATAACATGCTGACTCATGCATTAAACTTACGCAGTGCACGAAATAAACATACTACCATAAACAGTTTCTTACCTGTTAATGGGTGTAATGTGTCACAAAGCGATTTTACAAGAAAGGAATTTGAAAATCTTGTCACAGCTTTAATTAAGTGCTGTTGTGACAGCTGGAAATCTGCCCTGTGCTGGCTCAAGCAGTAGGCATTGCGACGTCGCAAATGGAGTAAAACTGATGACGTATCAGTTGTGATGTCATTTTCTTATTACCGGTCAATCGAGATATCACAACTAGCCTGTAATAAGAACACTATTTGCAGGCTATTACACATGTATTGCAGACTATCGTTTAATATAGATATATTATTATGCGATGCCAGCATGTCACCATTGTTGTGAATAGCGAGAAAGGTTGGTAACAGAAACATATCTTGAGTGGGAAACTAAAATATCAACCGCTAGCAGACAAGTATTTGATGCAGACTGGCCTATCAGGTTAGGTGTAGCATTTAGAACAACGCCAAGTCAAAATAATTAACATACTTGTTAAAATCTAATTAACAAGGCACTCCCTTACTGATTCTTATGTAGAATTTCTGGAATCGCAAAAGGAGAGACCAGTTTCTAGATTTTGCAATAACCACTGATGAGTCATTCTTGTTTTGTACATCTTACATAAAGTCTTGATGCTTGATAAAGGAAGAACTTTACTTACTGAACCATCCGATGCACTGGCTCCGACCTTATCTCCTGCTGCATTCCAACAAACCTCAAAAATTCCTCCTGTCCCCCTATAGCTGTGAACTAGTGCACCCGTCTGAAAAGAAAATACGAACATCAATAAATCAAACAAAAAACATCTGTGCCAAACAACATTAATAGTTCTGCACTTCATTCTTATTAAAAGAGATTAAGTTGGTCATTGATCACTGCGCACTGAGCCCTGGCCATGTACTGACAAAAATAGTTTTATAACAAAACGAGTAAAATGGAAAGGCTAAAGAACCTTGAAATTGAGTTCACAAAACACAGATACAGGATTTTTGCAAACAAACCAGATACCTAATTGTGACAAATGCTTGTAACCCAATAGAAATTCAAATGCAGTGCATTATGCTGCCATCCAGTATTGCAAATTGTTTTAATTACCAGTATTAAATAATTACCAGTTTTCAGATAATCCTATGAAGAGGGTCAGAAATCTACAACACCCTATGAAGCAGGGATCTACGTTGCTTGGTAGAAGCTATTTTGTGCTTGCTTGTGGACTAGAAAAGATTGGCTACCGTGATTCCAACAGCTACTGAAAGCTACTTCTAATGCCCCAGGTCAAATTGTGTAATACACACAGTTTGGAAATGTTTTATAAAGGAGCATTCAGGCACATCTAGAAGACATTAAGTATAGAACAGCCAAATAGTTCAAGTTTGAATGTTGTTCAGGTGTTAGATTTACAGCACACTACACACTAAATAGGAAGTCACTGCGATGTTTAGGAACTTGCATGGTGTTTGAAAGTATATATTTGAGCAATAAACCTGACGGGCGGGCATTACCGGGTCCGGTAATAACCCAGGGCCGAGTTACAGGTCGGAACAAAAGGTGGATTAATGCTATTAGTCGCTCAGAATGCTTTTTTCCAGGATGCTAATAGTTTTATTTCAATCTGAGAAATTGTGTCTTTGATGTTTTTTAACTTGCAGCGCCACGTAAGTGGGGTGGGAGAGGGGGTGGGTTAGGGATGTGTGAATTACAGATGGGGGAAGGAGATGCAGGGGAGCACTTACACCCTGTGGTAAAGCCCCTGTTCGGAGTCCCCTGAATACCTGGGAGGCCGACACTCCTGCCCGAGATAGACATTGTTAATTTTGAGGTTTCTTTAAGCAACAAAATGGTCTACGTGTTAACAAAGTTGAAATATTATAATGCCTTGAACAGGAAGGCTAACAAATGAATATTACTGAGAGGTAAATCTTTCTGAAGGATGCTCCTCCCATGTATTGGTTAACTTTTAACATTGAATTCCTAGAAATTAAACCTAAAAGTACCTTCACACCCCTACCCAGAATTCAGTCCTGGAATCATTTAAACAACTGGTCCTAAAGGACTTACAAAAACCGAAATTTCAAGAACGAACACAGTCCAACTTTACACATCGGGAAAAGCAAGCACTTGACAGACTATGGAATAATCCATAACTAATAATAAAACCAGCAGACAAAGGTGGTGCCCTGGTGATTTGGGACACCATCAAATACAAATACGAAATCGAGAAACAACTGGCCGACCAAGATACATACTTGGAAATATTCAATGACCCGACTGAACAGGTACGAAATATCATCAAGACCACACTTGATGAGGCTGAAATAGACAACGAAAAACGAATTGTCACACATTTCCCGTTTTAACACCGATTTTGAATCTCTTGGATAAGTGGCATAAATATACACACTATGCAATAAAAGAAATGAAAGGGTCCTTGGCTGATATTGTGGGAAAACTAAACAAATTAGAAGGGTTTATGTTTGCACATGAAAATATGGCATCTACTCGGGCTTTTATAAACTCAACAAAAGTTGCGGACATTCCACCTCATGTCCCCGTTAATAGCCATTTGAGCATTATGATATCTCAAGCGACGCAGACTATGACGCCTACTATAGCAATGTGCACATGTGAGAAGAACCAAAAAACGAATTTACCTGTTGACACTTATTCTCCCTCTTAAGGTGAGACTGATAAAATCAAGCTCATCAAACTAGCAAAACTACATCAAGAGAGACTGTTAGTTTTAGAAAATGTGATAAGTGGAAAGATGAGATCTAAGTTAACTAATGAAATATCCGAAAATGTACAACAAAAAAAGCATAGCAAAGCAACATCATCTATTACTCCAAACAGTCCATCTGATCTTGTTGAAATTATTGATCAACAAAAAAAAGAATCCAAGATGTGGAGACAGGTCAACTTAATGCAAATGAACCTGCACTAGACCAGGGTTGGACATTTCTTATGTCTAAAAAGGCAAAGAAACTACATCAAAGAGCAATGAAACGAGAGGAAAAAATTAAAAAAACACAGTATCAGCATATCTCCAAATACACAAGAAGGAAAGAAAAAAAACTCAATTTCAAAAAAGGAAAAGAAAAGTAAACTAAGAGAAAAAGAGATCCCACACGTAAATGACATTGATTTGAATCAGCTAGATGCAGAATCTTGTGTACATCTCGAAGTAGATCCTTCATTAGAACAATGGCAGACGGCCAGCACTAACATACCCCAGGTGACGACCCCAGTTACGGTTCACAAGGGGGTGCAAGAAACAAATGCAGTAAAAAAAAACAATCTGTGAAGCTCAGTCCAAAAAGGCACAGTCAAATATGAAACAAATGAATTTAGCTGGATTTTACCAGGTTACGAAAAACAAAACAATATTTAAAAGAGATGGTGCTAATGGAGACTCTGATGAAATAATTGAACTTAATGGTCCCCAAATAAAAAATAGACTTAAAAAAAAGTACAGATATTATTGGATCAAACCACACCTATGAAGTTACCCATTGAAACTCCAGGTATGCAGGGCAGCACTTATACTGGCTTACCTGCAATTATTGACAAAGGTGACGCAAAGGAATCGGTGAGTGACTGTATTACAAAAAAAAAATAATAACTCTTGAGGGTGTGGGATGCAATGCACAACAATTTGGTCCCCAAACTGCGGCAAATCACAGCACTGTAGGTGATCTAAAGGAGACTTATATAGACGCTCCTCAATCTCACGAAGGTGAGGAGAATATGAAGGAAATGCAATTGGTTATTGGATGGAGCAGTGACTCACAAATACTCGGGAATGCCAGAATCAATCGGTCACATCTCCTTCATATGTTCCAAAAAATACCCACCCTTAGGAATTTGATTTCCCAAGACATTTATTGGATTAAATTGTCCATTTCAAATAATTATAGAATGATATGTAAGGTTCAAACTACCTTAATCGCAAAAATGTTATGGGAACAAAGTGACAACTTTGCGATGTTGGGTTACGATTTGCATGGATTTGGAGACATGAATGAGGTGACCGAATTTATAGAATTTCAGAAACAGAATATGTTAAGTCCCACAACTACAGGAGTGAATATGAGTGCTGGCACACAAATTACTGTAACGCTCACCTGGTTCCCACGGAGGCGCGGCGTCGAAGGCACAGAACTCTGAAGATGGACAGGAAGGGCCCCTCTATTCTGGCTTCCCTGGCTCGTTGGATACCCTCCTGTGCGTGAAAAGGGAGTATTACCAACTGTGGAACAATGCTCAAGCCTCCCACTCCCTTCCAACCCTCCACGATACCTCCTCCACGATTCCCCGTGAAGCCTCACCTTAGGGTTTGGAAGGATGAGCTCTCCATCCTGCTTCTGATGCAGGGGCGCGTTGAAACCCAGTTACTTCACTGGACTGAGGATTGATGGGAGTTCAGGTAAGCTTGACTGTTCAGGTAAGGCGCTGTAAAAGTTCTGTTCAAAAGTTCAAGCTTAATAATAATGTTCGTTGTCCAATTGCAGCAAGCGCTAATGCTTATGTCTTTTTCCCCTTAGGGGCCGGGGTTCGGAGTGCCGGAGATATGGCGCCGACCCGAAGTGAAACAGTTCTGGATGAGCGCTCAGGTAATGTCTTTGCATTCGCTCATTCAATGTCTGTCTTTTTTCCCCATAGGGGCCGGGGTCCGGAGATGCCAGGAAGCGGCAGGACCCGAAATGCAGTGGGAATAATCCAACAGGTAAGACTTAAAAGGAAACTGAGCTTTCCTTATTCCTTTTCTCCCTCTCACCTTTGTTCTTGTCTTTTTTCCTCTAGGCGCTGGGGCGTAGCTGAATCCGGAAGATCGCTGCTGAAGATGGACGCGCCTTGCAAAGGTGAGTAAAATGCAGCGCTGCAGTGATCGAAACAAAATGCCTTTAAAATGATGTCTTCCTTTTCAGGGCCGTTGGAGAAATGACTCCGGGATGCAGATTTAGCAGGTAAGGGCTTTTCTTCTCCTATTCTCTTCCTTTCTCCCCTTGCAGGTGTTCCAGGGTGCTGGCAGGCGTGGCTGAAGTCAGGATGCTGGAGCTGACACGGTGAGCGTCCAGCTGCTAGGTGCAGAACAACGCGAAGCATGTGTGGCTGTTCGGGTGGGGTTTAAATAGCCTTTGGAGAAGTTCCTGGTATTTATCCTTCCACCATTCAGGTATGTATCCTTCCCCGACCACACCCGGGTGGTGAAGTAGTCCTACAGGTTAAGTAGTCCCATTCAGGCCTCAAGAGGGCCTGGATGAAGCAGCAAGGTCTGCATCAGGTAAGTGTGCACCCAAGCACTTAAACACATATCCTCTTCTATGAGCCTGGCGCCTAAGGCGCCAGGACTGGGGTCCGCTATGAGCCTGGCGCCTAAGGCGCCAGGACTGAGTCCAAAGGGCCCCGACTTGGGCCCGCTGAGACTTCCCTGGGGAAATTGATGTCTGCCTCTGGGGTTGCTGGGCCCGGCCTGGCTCCTTAGAGGTAGGCATCATGACAGTACCCCCCCTCAAGGCCCCTCCCAAGGTCTTTTCCTCGGGGGGTTTTGGTTTGTGTGGGAATCTTCGATGGAATCTTTGAATTAATCGTGGTGCGTGAACATAGTTACTGGGTTCCCAAGATCTTTCCTGATGTCCATATCCTTTCCAATCTACAAGATAGAAGAGTTTCGACTTAACTATCTTGGAATCTAAAATGTCTTTCACTTCGAATTCTAATTCTCCATCAATTTGGACAGGGTCTGGGGGCTCAGACAGTCTGGTTCCAGGTTGTACTGGTTTTAGAAGAGATGCGTGAAAAACGGGATGAATCCGCATGTTGGATGGTAAATCGAGTTTAAAGGCCACTGGGTTGATAATAGCTTTGATGGGGTAAGGCCCAATGAATCTGGGATTAAAAGTTCGCTGACCCTTGAGGGGTAGATGTTTAGTTGCTAGCCATACCTGATCTCCTACTTGGTAAGGAGGAGTTTTACTTCGGTGCAAATCAGCGTTTTCTTTATACTTTTTCTTGGCTTGCTGTAAGTGGGTTGTAGCTTCTTTGAAGGCTTGGGTTATTGTGGAATGTAGGTGATTTACTGCAGGCATCTCCAGGGTCAGAGGTGGATCTAGGTCAGAGGTCCGAGGATGGTGACCATACAGGGTATAAAAAGGAGTCTGTCCGGTTCCAGAATGCACTGAATTGTTGTATGCATATTCTGCAATCCAAAGGATGTCCTTCCAATTCAACTCGGATTGGTGTAACATGCACCGCAGATATTGCTCGAGAGTCTGATTGGTTCTCTCGGTTTGTCCGTCGGTCTGGGGGTGGTGGCTGGTGGATAACCGCACGTCTATTTGTGCTAGTTGGCAACATTTCTTCCAAAAGTGGGAGATAAATTGACTTCCACGGTCTGAGACTAATATGGAAGGGAAACCATGTAACCGCACTATATTTTCCATAAATTCCTTGGCCAAGGTGGAAGCTGACGGCAATTCTTTTAAAGGGATAAAATGGGCCATTTTGGAGAATAGATCCACTATTACGAGAATCGTGTTGTAACCACCACAAGGAGGCAGGTCAGTTATAAAGTCCATTGACAAGGTGTGCCAAGGTGCTGGTGGAATGTCCAAAGGTTGAAGTAGGCCGGCTGGCCTTTTCTTTTGACTCTTATTTTGGGCACAGATTCCGCAAGACAACACAAATGACTATGTCTTTTCTCCAAGAAGGCCACCAGAAGTGGCGTTTGATCTTTTCTTCTGTTTTCGCGATACCGGGGTGTCCTTCCATTAATGATTCATGATGACGGGTAATGACAAGTTCCTGCAATTCTTTACTTGGCAGAAATAACCGCTCTTGGAAGTAGGGTAAATCATCCTTAACGGTGTAGTGAGGACCCTTTTGACTCCATTCCAGTAAGGCAGAAGAGTCAAAAAGCTGTTTTACTTGAGCTTGGATGTCCTCAATGGTTTGCAATGAAGTCAAGCCCAGAATTCTTTGTTCCGGTATGATTGGCACATGTTCTAAACTCGAATTGGGTTCTTCCATGCCTGTCCGGGATAAGGCATCTGCCTTACCATTCTTGCAGCCAGGGCGATAGGTAATTACAAAATCAAATTCCGCAAAGAATAAAGCCCATCGGAGTTGTCGCGAAGATTGAGCTTTGGCCGTCTTTAAATACTGCAAATTTCTGTGGTCCGTAATTACGGTGATGGTGTGTCTTGCACCGAGAAGATAGTGACGCCAAGCCTTGAAAGCTGATTTAATAGCCAGTAGTTCTTTGTCGATAATTGCGTAATTGAGTTCAGGTGGAGAGAATTTTCTGGACCAAAAGGCTACAGGGTGTAGTTGGTTAGTTTCTGGGTCTCTTTGCGACAGGACAGCTCCCATGGCCGAACTGGATGCATCGGTTTCCACGATGTAAGGGAGATCTGGGCGCGGGTGCTTCAATACAGGTGCAGAGGTGAATTTGGTTTTCAGGTCCTGAAAGGCGTGTTCAGCCTCAAGAGTCCATTCAAAGCGTTTATTTTTCTTTAGGAGAGCTGTGATGGGTTGAACAGTTCGAGAAAATTCCGGGATGAACCTTCGATAGAAATTGGCAAAGCCAAGCATGCTTTGCACTCCCTTCACAGAGCTACGAGATGGCCATTTGAGAATGGCGTCCACTTTCCGCGAGTCCATTCGGATTCCTTGAGGTGTCAGGATGAATCCGAGAAACTCCACTTCTGTGGTATGAAAAACGCATTTTTCGAGCTTGGCAAATAATTTGTGCTGGCGCAATTTCTCAAGAACTGCCCTAACATGGTTTCTGTGATCAGATTCTGAGGAGGAATACACCAGGATGTCGTCAATATAAACGATGACACAAACATCGATAAGTTCCCGAAGAACATCATTCATGAAGTACTGAAAGGCGGCAGGTGCGTTGCACAAACCGAAGGGCATTACTTGATATTCGAAGAGCCCAAATTTGGTGCGGAATGCAGTCTTCCACTCGTCCCCCTCTTTTATACGTACCAGGTGGTAAGCTCCTCGGAGATCTAGCTTGGTGTACACACGAGCATCTTTTACTTGGTCGATAAGCTCAGGTATCAGGGGCAAAGGGTAACGATTCTTAATCGTTATCTGATTTAGGGCGGGGTATTCAATACAGGCCCTAAGGTCTCCTTCCTTTTTAGGTACGAAGAACAAAGCTGAAGAGACTGGTGACTTTGATGGGCGAATGAAACCATTGGCCAGGTATTGATCCAAATACTGGCGCAAATGCAGGTTCTCAGGTTCAGTAAGAGCATAAATCCTACTACAAGGTAGTTGTGCATTGGGTACCAAGTCGATTTGGCAATCGTAAGATCGATGGGGAGGTAAGGTGTTAGCCTGCTCTTTCTGAAAAACGTCTTGGAATTCTTGGTATTCAGATGGTAGCTGTACAGGGGTGGAAGTTACAGAGGCTAGACCCATAGCTGGATTCCTTGGGTAACAGGTTGGTTCACAATCAGGAAAAGTTATCTTCTTTGCTCGCCAGTCTATTCTCGGATTATGTGTTTCTAACCAAGGGATTCCAAGAAGTACTTGAAATTGTGGGGCCTTGATCACATCAAACACGATTGCTTCCCGATGTCCGTCCTGACCCACCAGAGTGATTTCAACTGTGGAATGCGTTACAGGCCCTGAGGCTATTTCGGTTCCATCAACTGTAGTAATTACATCTTGGGTTACTTTCGGGCGGAGAGGAAGCTTAATCCTGGAAGCCAATTCACGGTCTATGTAATTTCCAATAGCTCCACTGTCGATGTATGCTTTTATAGCATGCAACTGCTGAGGCTGTTTTGGGTTCACAAGCACCATTGGCATGACAAAATGCGAGGTCAAAGAGTTTGTTTTCAAGCTCGGCAAGCGGACCCCTACGCTTGTCGGGCTAGGTCGTTTCCCGAACCAGGTGTCAATAACTCGTTATCAGTGGCTCCAACCACCTTCTTGGGTGGTTTAACTGGACAACTTTGAAGAAAGTGACCGGAAGTTCCGCAATACAGACAAAGTTGCATTTGTCGCCTTCTCTCTCGTTCCTTCTGCGTTAATGGTCCTTTAACACTGCCAATTTGCATAGGTCCGGAAACGTCAGTACTCTTGGAGTTAACGTGGGTCTTGATAGGTACTCTGGTTTCATACTTGAGCCGATCTGCTTTTCTATTTTGAAGTCTGTGATCAAGTTGAACCACTAAGTCTATGTAGTCTGCGCAGGCCTGGGGTGGATCTACTATCTGAGCTATAACATCTTTAAGCTCTCCGCGCAGGCCTCGATGAAACAATGTGATCCTTTTATTATCAGGCCATCCGGTTTCCACAACTAGTCTATTAAAGGTGGCGATATAGGACAAAAGATCCTGATTACCTTGTCGTAAGGATAGCAGTTCGTTGTCAAGGGCCTGTCCCTGCGAGTGTCGAGCGAACAATCTTTCCATGCTGGCCTGGAAGCCCTGGAAATCCCAGAGAATGGGATCATCCTGATTTACCAATGGAATAGACCAATCGGCAGCACAGCCACTGAGGTAAAATAGTACAAAGGCTACTTTGGTCTGGTCGTTGGGGAAGGCCCCGGGCCTGCATAAAAAGTGTAAACGGCATTGGTTCATAAAAACGGCATATTTCTTGGGATCCCCCGCAAAACGTTCCGGCGGGGCCAAAGGCATGTGTCCAGGTAGATTGATTTGTACCGGGTTATTCGAACCCATTGTTGTAGAAATATCTCCGGAAACAGGTAAAGGAGTGTGCTCTGCCTGGCCCTGCAATAACCTTTTGGCCAGATCATCAGTTCTGTCCTTGGATAGGATTAGTTCCCTTCTGAGAGCATTAGTCTCCTGGCGGGCTAAGTGCACTTCTGCCCGTAATTCCCCTAAAAGATGGGCCAGCTGATCTGTCTCGGAAGTCTCCATAGCGCCCAGGTGGGAAATTGTGGTAAGGCTTCGCGTTCTGTAACGCTCACCTGGTTCCCACGGAGGCGCGGCGTCGAAGGCGCAGAACTCTGAAGATGGACAGGAAGGGCCCCTCTATTCTGGCTTCCCTGGCTCGTTGGATACCCTCCTGTGCGTGAAAAGGGAGTATTACCAACTGTGGAACAATGCTCAAGCCTCCCACTCCCTTCCAACCCTCCACGATACCTCCTCCACGATTCCCCGTGAAGCCTCACCTTAGGGTTTGGAAGGATGAGCTCTCCATCCTGCTTCTGATGCAGGGGCGCGTTGAAACCCAGTTACTTCACTGGACTGAGGATTGATGGGAGTTCAGGTAAGCTTGACTGTTCAGGTAAGGCGCTGTAAAAGTTCTGTTCAAAAGTTCAAGCTTAATAATAATGTTCGTTGTCTAATTGCAGCAAGCGCTAATGCTTATGTCTTTTTCCCCTTAGGGGCCGGGGTTCGGAGTGCCGGAGATATGGCGCCGACCCGAAGTGAAACAGTTCTGGATGAGCGCTCAGGTAATGTCTTTGCATTCGCTCATTCAATGTCTGTCTTTTTTCCCCATAGGGGCCGGGGTCCGGAGATGCCAGGAAGCGGCAGGACCCGAAATGCAGTGGGAATAATCCAACAGGTAAGACTTAAAAGGAAACTGAGATTTCCTTATTCCTTTTCTCCCTCTCACCTTTGTTCTTGTCTTTTTTCCTCTAGGCGCCGGGGCGTAGCTGAATCCGGAAGATCGCTGCTGAAGATGGACGCGCCTTGCAAAGGTGAGTAAAATGCAGCGCTGCAGCGATCGAAACGAAATGCCTTTAAAATGATGTCTTCCTTTTCAGGGCCGTTGGAGAAATGACTCCGGGATGCAGATTTAGCAGGTAAGGGCTTTTCTTCTCCTATTCTCTTCCTTTCTCCCCTTGCAGGTGTTCCAGGGTGCTGGCAGGCGTGGCTGAAGTCAGGATGCTGGAGCTGACACGGTGAGCGTCCAGCTGCTAGGTGCAGAACAACGCGAAGCATGTGTGGCTGTTCGGGTGGGGTTTAAATAGCCTCGGAAGAAGTTCCTGGTATGTATCCTTCCACCAATCAGGTATGTATCCTTCCCCGACCACACCCGGGTGGTGAAGTAGTCCTACAGGTTAAGTAGTCCCATTCAGGCCTCAAGAAGGCCTGGATGAAGCAGCAAGGTCTGCATCAGGTAAGTGTGCACCCAAGCACTTAAACACATATCCTCTTCTATGAGCCTGGCGCCTAAGGCGCCAGGACTGGGGTCCGCTATGAGCCTGGCGCCTAAGGCGCCAGGACTGAGTCCAAAGGGCCCCGACTTGGGCCCGCTGAGACTTCCCTGGGGAAAATGATGTCTGCCTCTGGGGTTGCTGGGCCCGGCCTGGCTCCTTAGAGGTAGGCATCATGACAATTACACAAAATCTACTCACCCAGCTCACTTCTGTAGTCAATGCGATCAAGTGTTTAGTGGGTCTCGAAACACTATTGAAAGAAGTGGGGTCTTCGCATTCTTCGGAAAGTAAATCATAACTCCTGCCTACTTCAATAATAAACTGGAATTGTTGTGGTTTTAACAATTTACAAAAGTGTGTTAAAAATAAGATGCTACCACTCAACTCCAGTATAATGATGATCCAGGAGACAATGGCTGTTAAGCCCATTCATATAGATGGTTTTACCGCATTTAATCACCCTGCAAAGCGTGGTGAGTTTGGACGTCCATCTTGTGGCTTATTAACGCTTGTCAACAATGCTTGCAAGATGGAAGCGGATTTCATCTACTCTTCTGATGCGTTGTTACTCATTGCAATTTCTGTTGGTACTACCACAGTAATACTAATTAATTTGTATTGTAAAACGATTACAGGCTCATATGTTACCATTATTAATGAACTAGATGTAATGCTGCAACAGTTATTTTTGAAGTATGCTGAATATGTGGTTATTTTAGGAGGTGATTTCAACGCTTTTCTTAGTGATGATGTTCTTCTAAAAACAATCTCATCAAGAAATGTACATGCAGCCCGTTCATTTGAACAAGGGTATCTCTGGTCAAAATTCCTACACAATTGGAATATGCATATAATCTCTCATGCCATAGACCAGAAATAATGCACGTGGTTTAGAGGGACACAATGCTCCAAAATAGATTTCTTTGTAGTTTCAGAACGGTTGCTTGGGATGGCTAGGGCGATTGAGGTCAAGAATATGTCCTGTAGTGATCACATGTTGTTGAACTTAAAGTTGAATGTCACACTGGAGTCTCACACGAAAACTAGCCATTTATCTCTTATTGAAATTGACAAACCCACAAAATCGGTTAGATGGAACCCGAAATTATGTCGGGAATTCGCCTATTTGGTAAACCGTGATATTTGGTGTTCGGAATTTATGTCAGAATTAGTGTGGACTAAAAATAAGATCATGGAATTAAACTCAAAGGTGATAAAACTCCACCTGTCAGCAATAGCCAAGGCTCAACAAAATTGTGTAACACCATGCGTTTGCAAATTTAGTATGCAAATCACAGAAATTAAACGCAAACGCAACTGTGATATTAGAAGGATTAAATCTTCTGCAGATCAAAGGGAATTTGCAAGAGCAAAACAACAGATACAGTTATGTAGTAGACAAAACATAAAAACGATTAAAAGCTCCCAACATCTAGCAGAAAATCAAAAGCTCATCAGTTTCATATGCAAGCGAAAAATCAAGGATATTGTATCTTACGCTCTCAAGGTAAAACGACCCAACCTATTTTTCCATTCTGCAATTTCTGCTCAGACATGGACTGAGTACATATTGCATAAATACCGGTTACCAGCAGAGTTTAAAGCTTACAACATGGCTGTTTTATCGAGAAAGGTCTTGTGTAAATGTCCTTGGACATTGAGTGATGTTATATGGGCTATACAAAAACTATCATATTCCAAAGCTGCCGGCCCTGATGGGATTCCCCCATGTGTATTAAAAGATGACCTTTACTTTTGGGCCAAAGTCATAAAGCCCACTTTTGAATCAATTTTTGAAACTAAGATTATGACCCAGTAAACTTCTGCCCGATATCCTTGATTGACGTGCCAGCCAAGATCTTTGCCACGCTGTTGCTAAGGGAATTAGAGATGTGTGTCACAAGTAAACAATTGTTATTGAAATACCAGGTTGGATTTCATAAATCTATGGGAACCACACTTAACGCCGCAATCCTTTCCCACCTACTTGAATCCTCACTTAACTTCTCATTGGGGACGGTCTACATGGCATCTTTGGACCTTTCAGCTGCCTTTGACAGTGTAATAAGGGAGAGGTTATGGAACAAGCTATTCAATTTTGGTGTTTCTGATCACATAGTGGCACTTATGGTCCTACTACATTCTAATACATCGTATATGGTGGGGATTAAACAGGATGGTACCACCACCGAGCCTAAAGAAACACAGATAGGGGTCAAGCAGGGATGCCAGTTGGCAGCTATCTTGTTTAATCTTTACATATGCGACATAGATAAGTGGTGGAACAAATTAGTGGTTTTTCCTGTGAAATTGGGTGATTCTCGCATTAATTGGTTGGCCTTGGCGGACAATATTATTCTTTGTGATCGAACTCCATATGGACTGCAGACCAAACTAAATGCGTTTCAGATTTATGCAAAAAGTAATAATCTTGCAAACAATGTGAACAAATCAAATATAGTGGTATTTGCCAACAGGAAAAAGGTATGTACATTTACTTGGAGATTGAATGACATGGTTATTGATCGTGTGACAAAAACTAGGTACCTAGGCTATAACTTGTGTGACTCAAATTCCTTGTCCATGTGGAATAATACTTTGAACCAGAAAGCTACTCCACTTATAGCACACATGAAAATCATATATTATAAATATGCAAGGTTTTCTCTCAAACCCATGTTTGAATTTTACACCTTAAAAGTGGAAGCCATCTTATTGTATGGTCTGGACCCATGTATCTTGGATCTAACAATGATTCTTAATAGACTACAAGGAAAATTATGGAAAGCCGTGCTGGGTTTACCGAAATCAGTTCCAAATTCAATTATAATGCATGAACTTGGTTTGAAATCGTTGGCTTCCAAATGTTGGTGGGGAAAGCTAACAAACTATTGTAAAATGTTATATCCTCCTCCTAATTCATTATACCAAGATTTTTGTGGCATGGTCTGTAAACAATATCCTTTATCGATTCAACGCTACGTCAAGAAGATGGAATCAATATTACAATCTATAGCCATGGATCACAAGGAACTAAAGCAACGACCAAATGTGGTAAAAAGGAAATTCTTTCAGATGGACTGGACTAACATTATCGAACTCAATGCTAAATACAAATCTTATAAAGACCAATATAGTTTCTTTCACAAACAATCACCAAGATTGCAATACTACAGATTTGTCCATGCTCAAAAGCAAGAAATGTGTATTGACATTTAAATTAAATCTAATACAGAAAGCAGTAAGAACCAAGCATTGGGCTGAAAAAGGCATGTCCAAAGATGATGTACGCTGTAGATTTTGTACGATGCACAACCGAGTCGTTAAAATACCTGGTGGTATACTGCAGTCAGATTGAAAATATCCGGAAACACCACATGGGAAAATTCTATAGCACTAACCTGGTATTCACCAGAGAGTTGCTCTGGTCTCAATGTATGTGGGGTAAATTCCAGATGCTGATACTAGCATTAACACGTTTTATTGTTGTCCTTGAGAAAAGATTAATCGATTTTGAAACATAAGTGAATAATGTCTCTATGAATGATGTAACAATATAAATATTGAGCTTGTGAGGGTGTTAAGTTGGAAGAGATTTTGATTTTATTTAAAGTTAAACAATACTAGACGATTATGACGTATATGTTTTATGAAGACTTGTATTGTTGTTTTAAGTTATGTATATAAATATTTGTAAAGGTGCATTGTACCAAAAACAAATAAAATGAAAAAATAAAAAAAACTTGCATTTCTTACCAATCTATATCCATCAATGCCAGTAATCTACATTTTGCCTAAAATGCACAAAACATCACTGAACCCCCTGGATGTCCTATCATAGCAGCCAACAACAGCTAACTGAAACCCATAGCTCAATATATAGAGTGATTCAACCACTCACGCAGACATTCACTTCTTACATCAAGGACACTTATCATTTTTTGAAGCAACTAGAAGCAGTGGAGTTTGAAGAGAAGAACAAGTTACTCTCTTACCTGGTAACGTTCTTTCGATGGGATGGTCCGACGACGTATCCCACATCTATGACAGTAGTCACCACAGCTGTGCTGCTTCGGAAAATCTTTCGGCGTCTGCGTTCTGCGTCGATGACGTTGAGACACTGTCCTCGAGGGCCTCTGTCGAGCCGACATCACCGGATGTTATAAGTAGGACACACGACGCCCATAGCCTCAGTTGTAGTTTTTTCCCCAGAATGTGTGGCACCAAACCACTGCCAATATGACCACAGAAAGCCTTGCAGAAACAAGCTGCAATCGCATAAGAAATCCTGTAGCAGGGCAGGTAGGGAGGGAGCGATATGGAATACGTCGTCGGACCATCCCATCGAAAGAACGTTACCAGGTAAGAGTGCAACTTGTTCTTCGAGGGGATTGGGTCCTCCGACGTATTCCATATCAATGACAGACTCCCAAAGCAGTACCAATGTATGGAGGAGGGAAAATAATTTAGAATATAGAAATTTAGAATGCCCAATCAAATTGCAGAGTAAAGGACCGCCTTGCCAAAGGCCATATCCTGCCCATGGATAGAATTGAGGGAGTAGTGACGTACAAAAGTATGGACCGAAGCCCAAGTGGCTGCATCACAGATGTTACGAATAGGAACACCCCTCTGCAGGGCAGTAGAGGCAGCCATACCCCTAGTAGAATGGGCCCGTAAGCCTACCGGTAGGGTCCTTACCCGCCAAGCGGTAACATTCAGAAATTGCCAAGATAATCCATCTAGACAAAGTCTGCTTAGTCACAGCTTGTCCCAAACGCCTTCCAGCGTAACAAATATAGAGCTCATCGTCCACTCTGACCCGGGACATGGGAGAAATGTAGAAACTTAAAGCTCTCCTAGGATCCAACCTATGGAGCCTCTCCTCTTCCTTACCAGGATGTGAAGGAGGATAAAATGCCGGAAGAATAACTTTCTGGCTCAAATGAAATTCCGACACCACCTTCGGAAGAAAGGAAGGATGAACTCTAAGGACAACCCTGTCCTTATGAAACACAGTGAAGGGTGGTTTAACTGAAAGTGCCTGCAACTCAACTCACTCTGCGAGCGGAAGTGACCGCAACTAAAAACACAGTTTTAAGGGTTAACAGCCTCAAAGGACAAGAATGTAAAGGCTCAAACGTAGCACCCATAAGAAATTTCAGAACAAGGTTCAAATCCCAAGCAGGCACCTGGAAAGGAGCCGGCAGAAATACATTAGTGAGTCCTTTGAGACATTAAAGGAATTTTAAAATAAGAATACTCCTCAGACAAGCGCTTAAATATAGACAGCGCCGTCAGGTAACCTTTAACAGTACCAACCTGCAGGCCCCTGTGGGCCAACGAAAGCAAAAAAGACAGAACTAAAGGAATGACACATGAAAAAGGATCCACATTCTTAACCCCGCACCAGTCGCAGAACTTTCTCCAACGGCAACGGTACAGGGACTTTGTTGCCGGCCGTCTGGTCGAAAGCAACATCTCCAACACTTCTTAAGGGAGGTCCCAATCCTTATACCTCAACCTTTCAGAAGCCAAGCGTGAAGGTTGGGGGATCTGACCTCTGGCTGGAGAACCTGACCCCCCTCCCTTGAGAGCAGGTCGACTCGGTAGGGAAGACGACGTGGAGGGCAGATGGACGAGTCGAGAAGGTCCGGGTACCACGTCCTCCGAGCCCAAGACGGAGCAATGAGGATCATCCAGGAACCGAAACTCTGCAGCACTTGCGGGATGACGGGGACTGGAGGAAACACATACAGCAGTGGGAAGGACCACTCCACCACGAACGTGTCTCCTAAGGCTCCTTTTGTAGGAAATTCCTGCGAGCAGAACCTTTCGCACTTCCGGTTGACACTGGAGGCGAAGAGCTCCACCTGAGGGGTCCCCCAAAGGGCGAAGATCTCCAGGAGAATCTCCTGAGCCAGCTCCCACTCGTGAGAGATCGCGCTCTGCCTGCTCAGAGGGTCCACCGCCTCGTTTTCGTCTCCGGCCAGATGAACTGCCGAGATCGAAACTTCCTGCTGGATGGCCCAGAACCAGAGCTGCATCGCCTCCCTGCACAGAGGAAGTGACCCTGCCCCACCCCCTTTTTGTTGAGGTAGTGCATGGCCACTGTTGTCCGTCAAAATCAGGACATTCCTTCCTCGCACAGTCGGCAGAAAAGCCTTCAGGGCAAGCCTGGCGGCCCGCAGCTCCAACAGATTGATATGGAGTCTGGACTCCGATGGAGACAAACGACCGCTGACTGTCAACTCTTTGGCATGAGCTCCCCATCCCATGAGGGATGCGTCCGTCACGATCGACACCTTCGGCCAGGGTAGCCAAAACGGAGCCCCCTTCATCAGAATGACATCGACGCCCATCACAGTAGGTCCTGGGCGACCGAGGGCGGCACCTGAACGGGGTCCGACATCCTGCCGGAGGACTGCGACCACTGCATCTTGAGGACCCACTGCAGAGATCTCATCCGCAACCTGGCCTCCGGCACCAGAAGAATGCAGGATGCCATGAAGCCGAGCAACCTCAAGAACTCGAACGCCGGGAGACTCTGGGCATGTTGAAACTTGTGCACCATATGCTGAATGTGATGAACCCTCCCCTGGGGAGGAAAACACTGCCCCAGAGAAGTGTCGAGCACTGCTCCGATGTACTGGAGCCGCTGGGTTGGCGTCAAATGGGACTTCTTTAAGTTGAGGGAGAAGCCCAGCCTGTGAAGGGAATGGCAGGTGACGGACAGATGATCCAGGACTTGCTTGGGAGAGCGCGCCCTGATCAACCAATCGTCCAGGTAGGGGTAGACGTGAATCCCCCCCCTTTCCTGAGATACGCTGCCACCACCACCATGAGCTTGGTGAATACCCACGGGGCGGAGGTCAATCCGAACGGCAGGACCCTGAAAGTGCGAGTCGCCAACCGCGAACCTCAGCAGCTACTTGTGCTTTGGATGGATCGGCACATGAAAATAAGCGTCCTTGAGGTTGAGAGACACCAACCAGTCCTGAAGTTGAAGGGCCTGGAGGACTTGAGAAAGAGTAACCATCTTGAACTTGTCCTTCCTGCGGAGCTTGTTCGAACCGTGCAAGTCGATGATGGGTCTCAATCCCCAGTCTTTCTTCAAAATCAAAAAATAAGGGGAATACCATCCCTTGTTCCTCTCGGCTACAGGCACCAGTTCGATGGCGCCTTTCTCCAGCAGGGATTGAATTTCCTGCGCAAGGAGTGGATCCTTACTCTTCAAAGAGAGATTCTCTGGTGGATTGTCGTGAGGCCACTGCCGGAAAGACGGTAGCCGTGAGCTATGATCTCCAGACCCCACACATCTGAAGTAATGGCACGTCACTCTACAAGATGCTGCGCCAGGCTTCCCCCAACCGGCGAACCATGGGACATGGCCTCATGACTGAAATGAAGCGGCTGTGGCAGTGCCTGAGGGCAAAGAGACAACTGCCCGAGGGGCCTTGGCACCTCGAGTACCCTGTTTTCCACATCTGGCACTCCAACGGTGGCCCCTTTGACTTGCAGCTCTTCTCGATTTACTAAAGGATGAGTAATATCGAAAGGAACCTCCCCTCCATTGCTGTCCCCTAGGACGAAAAGGCAGAGGTTGGCGAACTGCAGCGCTTAACGACTTTGCTGCAGCTTTGGAGGTCTGCAACTTCTCAAGGCTCTCGTCAGCCTTGCTGCCAAAAAGATGTTCACCATCAAAGGGCATGTTGAGGAGCCGGGCCTGCACATCAGGAGCAAACCCCGACTTCCGCAACCACGCAAACCTGCGTATAACGGTGCTCGCCGCCATGGACCGGCTGACGCAATCTGCCATGTCCAAACCCGACTGAACTGCTTCACACATGGCATCCTTGCCATCCTGTACAATAGCACGAAAACCATCCCGTTCCTCCCCTTCGGGAATATGTTCAGCCGCCAAAGAAATACAGTTCCACAGAGTGTGCGTGAAACGTCACAAGGCACACATGGAGTTGGCTGCCTGTAAAGCCAGACACCCTGAAGAAAATGCTTTCTTCGCCGAGCCATGAAAACGCTTGTCGTCCCTATCAGGAGGGATGGTAGGGTACGACGCCTGCTTTGCTGGGGCCGTGGCCGCCTGCACCACCAAGCTCTCCGGAGTGGGGTGCGTGGTCAAGTAGAAGGGGCACTACTGGCTGGGCGGTATTTTCACGGCAAAGACTTGCTCACTGCCGGGAGACTCTCCGGAGCAGTCCAAGCTGCAGCCACCCTTCTTTGCAAGGCCATATGGAATGACAGTACCGGGTCAGTTGGAGGACCTTGGTAGAGGATGTCCGTCAGTTCATCCTGCAGAAAATCCACAGGTGGCGCAGACCACCCCAAGTATTCCATGACCCTCGACATAAGGTGCCGGTACGAGGACTCGGCATGGGTGCCAGGCTCAGGCCGACAGAACTCCACCTCCGGAGAGGTGACCAGACCACTGGCATTGTGCTGTGACTGACGCAGGTCTTCCATCTGGCTGTGACCACACAAAATCTCGTCAGGCACCAAACCTTCCTCAGATCCCTCATTCACCTCAGAAATATAATCCAGAGGTTCGAAAAAGGGCACAGAAAAAGGGACAAAGACATGGCCAGAGCCTTTCGGGGGAGGTGCGGGGGATCCACCGTGCCACAGGGTACCTCCGACAAAGCAGCCTCGAAAGGCGTCAACGGAATCGGCGTCGAGCAAGGCGCCGACAACTTCGAAGGCGTCGACACAGGCCTCGAGGACGGAGCCCCGAGCGTGTCCTTCGACAGCCTGGGCGCCGCTGGCGTCGACAACTTCCTTGGAGGTGGAACCTCGAGAGAGTCCCTCGACGACCTCGGTGCCGAAGGCGTCGATGTCTTCCTCGAAGACTTCACAGGCTCGCACGGTCTTAAGGGCGTCGAGGACCGGGACCTGGAACGGGCATGTCTAGAGCGACCATCCTTGTCCGACCGGGACCTCGAAGGCGCCAGGTGGTCGTGACGACCGCTCAAGCCCAAAGGCGTACGAGTGGCGTCTCTAGTACTGTCATGGCCGGCGTCCTTCGACTGCGCGGACGGACCGGAGCCCTGCGATCGAAGAATCGCCATCATCTCCTTTCGGACGGAATCCCATTCCTCTGCAGTGGAATGTTTGTTGGGACAAGCAACCCGCCGACGGGTGGAGTCCTTGGATGAGGACGGGAAAAGGTGACGTGTGACGGCGCTTCCGTGAGTGCCTCGAAGAGGCAGAGGAATGGCGAGACCGACTCCAGGACCAAGACCCCCCACCCCCGGACTCATGACGATGCAGAGAATCGCCCCTGCCCCTCGAATCGTCCATCGAAAGTCCAGTGGATCGCGACTTCCGGGGCTTGGCCACCTTACCCACCAACAGCTTCTTCTTATGCTCCCGCAAGGCCTTCAATGTAAGCAACTGGCAGTCGACACAGTCATCCGTATCATGGTCCTCCCCGAGGCACCATAGGCACGCGTTGTGCTCGTCAGTCAACGACATATTGGACCCGCACACCCGACACTTCTTAAAACCCGCCCGCGGGGTGGAAGAAGCCAAAGACATCATTTCAAGAACCGAAAGAACAGGATTCAGTAGAACCAAGGCGCGCCAAGATCTCCAAAGCGAACACGTTCGCGGAAAAAACGGAGCTGAGGCTACAGGAGTTGTGCGTCCTACATATAACATCCAGTGACGTCGGCTCGACGGAGGTCCTCGAGGACAGCGTATCGTCGTCATGGACGCAGGACAAAGACGCCGAAAGATTTTCCAAAGCAGCACAGCTGTGGTGATTACGGTCATAGATATGGAATACGTCGGAGGACCCAATCCCCTCGAATACAGATATACTCTTCACGATGGATGTGTCAAGCCTATATACCAACATCACGCATCATGCAGGATTGGAGGCATGGAGTGGCTGTTACTGAACACCAAGGAAACCGTTAAGGGAGATCGCCTACTGATATTGAAATGACTTACCGGCGTAGATAGATATTTTGTCCAGATCTTTGGAACTTCAATGGGGGCAGCAATGGCCCCCAGCTATGCAAATACTTATAAGTCTTACCTGGAAGAAACACAGGTTTTCCATAACCCAAGATGGAAGAAACATCAGATTTTTTTTTTGAGATACATAGATTTGTTCGGGGTATGGAGTGGTACTACAGAAGAACTAGAGGAATTCTTTCAATTTATGGACACATTGGCCCCAAGGATCAAAATTACTCACAAATTTAGCAAAAATCTATTGAATTTCTGGACGTATTAGTCCATCTTAAAACACAAACTTCAAACCACTGTATTCACAAAAATGACAGACAAAAACAGCTTATTGCTGGCGACGAGTTTCCATCCTAAAAGAACAATTGAGAGTATTCCCTCAAGTTAATTCTTAAGATACAGACGGATTATATCAGACGACCAAGAATACACAATTAAAGATGCACAACTGACTGAGAATTCTTTGGAACAGGGGTACAACAAGCAATCTCTACAATGCCATGCAACTAAAGTCATGAATATACCCAGATATGAAGCACTGAAACTGAAAACCACGAAGAGTGATCACGTACATATCACCAACTACTAACAGAGTAATCAGATAAAAAAAAAAATCTGAATCCCACATTAGCAAAATTATTCCCCAATCCACCAATTTATGCATACAGCAAAAGTAGATCATTACGTGACCATCTTACCAAAGCAGACTTTGGACACAAAAGGATAAAGAAAAAGCTCTTTAATGGCACTTTACCATGCAATACTTGCTATTGCGGTCATAACGTAATTCAAGGGAACACCATCAATCATCCATATAAAGGGCACGATATCCCTTTGCTGCACACATCCACGTGCAGCACTAAAAATGTGATCTATGGGATCAAATACGTGGGATTGACTACAAGACAAGCCAAGACCCGATGGGGCGAACACAAGTCTAGCATCAGGTGTCTGAGAAGTCACCAGTGGCACAACAGTTCAACCAACAAAGACAGTTGCACAGATTCAGTTCTTAATTTTGTAACATGACAGCTTGCCCAGGAGAGGTGGTAACCTTAATAGACTAATGCAACAAAGAGAAATCTATTGGATAGAATAACTTGACTCAATGTACTCGCGTGGGATGAATCTAGATTGGGACCTGAATTGTTATTTGTAACCACACATCGACCACCTTAAATGCCAAATCAAGGGCAAATTTGCAACTAATGGGCTAAGACACACTTGTGAGGACGTGAAACTGTAATATCGACTTAGCGAGATATGTTCTGTCTCGGCATACACAGAGGAACCAATGGACATTATTCTCCGAGCTGCCCCATGACAACATTCCAGTTGTCTAAGAAAAAAGACCTTGGCTGTGAAGCCAGCGGCGCGGGCTGCACTCCCTTGTACCACAATGGTGTGGTATGTGTTCGATTTGCTGCTGCTTAGTAACTTGTAAATTAGCTTATAAAGACATATAGTTTCCAAATTGTAATTATATTTTTAAATTCATTAATGATGTACAGCGATATCGAATCGCTTAAATCCACTTTTCCTTTTAGTTCAGATGCTTATGGGACCAAAAAGAAGGTTTGCCCCCGTTATGGGCAATGCATTTCGGAAACAATATCCTTCATTAGGGCCTGCAAATTACGATTTGCATCTGTTCAACAAACTCTAATGTGTAGCATAATCGTTATATTAACATAATGGAACACCCAAACATGATTCCGCAATTAAACATTTACAAAATTCAAAAACACAGACAAAACCATAAAACAAAACCAAAACAAAAAATGAAAAGGTCACACCCCAATTCCAACAAATTCGAATATCAGTGAACACATTATCAACAGAACGGCCCGTTCGATGCAGTGTGTCAAACACAAGGGCAAATGGTAATAATGCATTTCATTACATTTGAAATTGTGAAATAAGGAACAAGTTACTTACCTGTAACCGTTGTTCTCCAGCATGGGTCTGGCATGGATTCACATGCTCATGAATATTCCCCGTCGTCAGGCTGGGAATCCTCGGTAAAGAAAAAATCAGTTTCAGTTTTGTTTCTGAACTGTCTTTCTACTAGTAACCAATCACTGGCCTCTGGGTCATACTGCCCCCAGCCAATGACTGCACTCTACCTAAGCCCCTCCTCTGGCAGCCATCTTCAGATTTGGGAGGATGGAAAGTGGCAGTAGGACCAAGTGAAGAGCCGCAGAGGGGTAGGACGGAGGGTTTGCATGTGAATCCATGCCAGACCCATGCTGGAGAACAACAGTTACAGGTAAGTAACTTGTTCCTTCTCCAGCCTGGGGTCTGGCATGGATTCACATGCTCATGAATAAAGGAATACATAGCAGTACACACATGCACAACCAGGGGAGGTGGCAAGGCTCAACATTAAGCATTTCATCAACTCAACATTAAGCATCTCTTACCTCCTCACCAGGCCCACCTTCAGGCGAACAGGTTGCGCAGCACTGCCTGGCTGACTCTGGACTCCTCCCTGGAATCCCAGTCAACGCAGTAGAATCTCGTGAAGGTGTGCGTCGACCTCCACGTAGCAGCCATGCAGATGTCCAGCAGGGGCACACCAGATAGGAACGCTGTGGTAGCAGCGATCGCTCTGGTCGAATGGGCTCTCGGACAGCCGGGCAACGGTCGGTTTGCCAACCGGTGACAGTGCATGATGCAGCCGGAGAGCCATCTGGAAATGGAAGCCTTCGAGAGGGCCTTCCCTTGGTTCACATGTCCAAAGTTCACAAACAGCTTTGATGTCTTCCGAAAACTCTTCGTGCAGTCCAGGTAGAACTTCAGCGCTCTAGCTACATCCAGCAAGTACAAAGTCCTCTCGGCCGGCGACAAAGGCGACGGGAAGAAAACAGGTAACACCAAGGGCTCGTTGAGATGGAAGATCAACGGCACATTGGGCATGAAGGAGTGGTGCGTTCTCAGCACCACCCTCGTCTCGTGGAAAGTCAGGTATGGAGGTTTACAGGAGAGGGCCTGGATCTGTTAGTCGTGCAGAGGTGATGCCACAAGAAACAGTCTTCCACGAGAGGAAGTTCAACGGTGCCGAATGCAGAGGCTCGAATGGGGGCTCCATGAGCCTGCTCAGCACCACGTTGAGCTCCCACGCCCGGGCTGGAACCTTCACCGGTGGGAATGTTCAGAACAATCCTTTCATAAACTCCTTCACCAGACGATGGGACCACAGAGATGATCGTCCTGGAGTTCTGGTGTAGCGGGAGATCGCTGCTAGATGTATCTTGATGGAGGCGTTGGCTAGCCCCGCCTTGGCCAGCGACAGTAGGTACGGCAGCACCTGTGGGCTGTACCCGCAGAGGGTTAATCTTCTGTGCATGGCACCAGACCGAGAACCTCTTCCACTTATGTCCATAGCACGAGAGTCGAGGATGCCCTGGCCTTTGTAAGCACCTCCTTGCAATCCGCCGGAATATCGTATCCTCCAAACTCTAGTGCTGCAGGAGCCAGGCCTGCAAGTTCAGCGACCCCGGGTTGTGGTGGAGGATGGCGCCTCCTTCTCTGGCGAGGAGATCCGTGTCCGTCAGCAGTTTGACTGGGTGGCGTGGGGCAGGGGGGCTTGGGGAGGGAAGACACTGACATGTCCAGAAGGTCCGGGATTTAGATCTGTCTCAGCCACACCAGTGCGATGAGGATCATCCTGCACCGGGACCGTCTGAGTTGGTTGATGAGTCGCAGCAGCAACGGCAACGGTGGGAACGCATACAGGAACAGGTCATCCCAGGGGAATACAAAGGCATCTGCCATGATCCCAGGTTGGGGAAACCTGCTGGCGAACCTTCGACACTTTGTGTTCGTCGCCGTTGCAAATAGATCGATCTGGGGATTGCCCCATCGTTGGAACAGCAGATCCAATTGATCCTGTCGTAGTTCCCACTCGTGGCACGAGCGCAGCTCCCTACTGAGTGAGTCAGCGATCAGCGATGGTGTTCTTTATTCCTGCCAGGTTGAAGGGTACCAGAAACATCCCTTGGGCGACGGCCCAATGCCACAGATCCTGGGCCTCCTTGGCTAGGGCTGGGGATCTGGTGCCTCCCTGCTTCCGGATGTAGAACATCGTGGTGGTGTTGTCGGTGAAGATCCTCACCACCTTGCCCTTGAGGGACGGAAGGAACGACCCGAGGGCCCAGAACACAGCTCGGAGCTCCAGGATGTTGATGTCTAGCGACTTCTCCTCCGGGAGCCAAAGGCCTCTTGCGTGGAGCTCTCCGGTGTACACTCCCCATCCCTCCAGGGAGGCATCTGTCGTCACTGTCTCCTGGTGTGCGGGTGTCTGGAAGTCCATCCCTGCCGCAAGATGTGCGCGGGTGCCCCACCACCGGATCGCTTGGCGGAAGGTCTTGTTGAGCGAGATCCTGTCTTGGAGACTGCCCGCCGCTTGCATCCAACGGGCGTCGAGGAACTCTTGCAGTGGACGCATCCACAGTCTGCACAGGCACACAAGGTAGTTGCACGAGGACATCATGCCGAGAAGGGGCTTGATGGACCTCACCCTGGCCACCTCCATGGCGGACAGTCGTTGCACCTTGCCTAGGATGGCCTTCGTCCTTTCCTCTGACGGAGAGGCCAATCGCGCCACTGTGTCGAGCCTGGCTCCCAGAAACAGTGCGACATGCGACAGGACCAGGTGGGATTTCGCGTAGTTGATGGAAAATCCCAGATCCGTGAGAAGCTGGACGGTCTTCGCTGTGTGTCCGACCGCGAGTTCTCTTGTCCTTGCTCGGATAAGCCAATCGTCCAGGTAGGGGTAGATGTAGATCCCCTGCAGGCGCAGCCGCGCCGATACTGGTGCTAGGCACTTGGTGAATACCCTGGGTGTCGACTTCAATTCCGAAGGGGAGTGAACTGGTAGTGCCGTCCTCGGACTACGAATCTGAGGAACTTTCGATGTCTTCTTAGAATGGGGATGTGGAAGTAAGAATCCTCCAAGTCCAGCAACGATACGAAGTCGCCCTTCTCCAGCTGTCCCAGCACGTGCTGGAGTGTGACCATCCAGAACTTTTGGGACTTGATGTACTTTAAGCAACGAAGGTCCAGGATGGATCGCCAGCCGCTGGTCTTCTTCATTACGAGGAAGTAACGTGAGTTCACTCCGGAACCTCTTTGGGATGAGCTTGATGGCTCCTTTCTTCAGCATCGTCCTTACTTCCAGCAGCAGTTGAGGGACGTGGTTTTCCTTCCTGGCCGCGGGAGGAATGCAGGAGCACTTTTTTAGAAACTCGAGAGTGTGCCCGTGGGCCAGGGTATCCAGCACCCATCAGTCGGTGGAGATGGACTCCCACACGCTGACTAACTTCGCCAGCGAGCCTCCCACCGGGGTGCTCAGGTGGGGGCCCGACACTACAGCCGGTTCAGTCCTGCTTGGCAGTGGCCTTGCCGCCTTGGCCTCCTTGACAACGAGATCCTCCTGACTTGCCGCATCCTCTGTAGGCCTCCTGCGATGAGAAACGGGCCGCCTGGCGGTATGTAGAGGAGCCGCCGGTGAATCCTTTGGAGGCACCTTGCTTGCCTCCGGAGTTCCGAAAGGGCGGTCGTCGTCGTTGCAAAACTCCCAAGGCACTTTCAGTGTAGGCCTTGATGGCCTGAAGTGACTCGTCCACTGTCTTGCCAAACAGGTTGTTTCCGTCGAAAGGCATGTCCAAAACTCTGGTTTGCATGTCCTGGTGGAAATCGGTTGCCTTGAGCCACCCACTCCGGCGAAGGCAAACACTGTTGCCCATCTGGCGGAAACCGGTGTCAGCAATGTCCGTGGCTACAGTTATGGCGTGGTCCGATGTCACCTAGCCTTCCTGCAGTATCTCCAGGGCCTCAGCCCTCTTGTCGTCCGGGAGGAAATCCAGCAGAGGAGTGATCTTAAACCACAGCTCCCTGTCGTAGCGGGCCACAATCGCGAGGGCGTTGGCCGCTTTAATCGTCGTCGAAGCCGCCTGGATGACCCGTCGTTCCATGACATCCAATTTCTTCCCTTCTCCGTCCGGCGGGGAGGTCGAAGTTGAAGCCGTCGCCCCCGCCGTTTTCTTCTTGGCTGCCGCCGAGACGACCGAATCTGGGTTCAGCTGCGCCCTAAGGCACATGGGGGCAGAATCCGGGACACGGTACTTCTTCTCGTACCGGTCTCTCTTCGCAGGGGTCGTGGCTGGGTTCTTCAGGAGCTCCAGCCCCTCGTCCCAGATGTCGTCAAGCAATGGGACTGAGAGGACCGTCTTCCTCCTGGCCTCACGCCGTTGACAGAGGAAACCTTCCTTCTTCTGTTCCACCGGGCAGAGCTGAAAGAGCTTGGATGCCCTGGCGATCATGCCGTGCAAGGAGCCAATTTCGTCGGGTGGGTAAGCCCAGGGGGGTGGTGATGGAAGGCCCATCCCGTCGTCACCACCGTCGCTATCCGTCCCTGTCCTAGCTGTCACTGTTCCCATGCCATCCCTGGGATCCGGGGAAGGAGAAGAAGGCCTTGAGGGCCGCGCAGGTTGGAAGGGCGGTGGGGGATGAGTTCTCCTACGCTTGCTTGGAGGGCTTCGCTGGGTCGTCTGTTGGGGGGTAAGGGCAATCTTATCCTTATCTCTGTGCACAAGGCATGGATGGCCATCAAGATTGCTCCTGAGCTGTCCTGTGGCCCAGGCATCGGCTGCGACGGGCGCAACGGTTGGGGAGTGAAATCCTCCGCCTCCACGGGAACCTCGTCGGCGTCACTGTCGCTTTCTTCGTCCGCCTCATCGGGATCCCTCCCGTGGGACCGCACTTTTTCAGACTTCTTGTCCAGGATCTTCAGGATTTCAACCAGCTCCTCTTCAGAGGCTGTATCCGTGTCCGTGATGGCCACCGCCCCGCCCCCCCTTTTCCCACCGGGGTTTTTCATGGGGGGTCTCATTGATGGGCTGAAAAGAGGATTCCCTCCGCGGTGGCAGGGAAACTCTGGGCCCCGAGGTCGCCTCCACTGGGGTAGCCTCCACAGGCTTCGCCAGGGCCGCCATGACTCCCTCGATAGAGGCCTTAGCCGGGTGAATCAAAGCCTTGACTACGTTGGACGCGCCTGAGGCCTTCACCTTGGGGGGAGGTCGCCGCCTCGCTCCCTCGGCTTTCTCCGTCGGCATCGACCAGGGCTTCTCCCAAAGCTTACCCGGGTTCTCCAACTACCTTTTCCCCGAGCCAGAGCGTTGGCTCGTCTGTGAAAGTGCGCCCTGCCTGGCAGCCGAAGAGCCCGACCGTTCGGCGTGCCCGTGGACTCGCAGAGCTTTGCCTTTTGTTGGGCCCCCGTCGCCGGAGCGCCCTCAAAGTTCTTAGAAGACCACTCGGACCTCTTCTTCTCACCTGCTGCTGGGCTCTTCCACTCAGCCAGTTGATGAGGCGGATCTGCCAATCCTTCATGGTCCGTTCCGACATGTTCTTGCAAAATGCAGTCCTTCTCCACGTGCGTTTTGTCTTCGCGAAGGCAGTAGAGGCATCTAGAATGCTTGTCCTCCTTGAAGACATTCTGTAATCCGCATCCTGGGCAGCTCCTCAACAGCTTGGATCCGGGTGTCGTCCTCCCTTTTTCCTGGGCCATGTCCACCTCAAAGAATATTCTGGAATCCTCCAAGAAGCGGGGCTCTATGAAACTTCGCCCTTGAGGGGCGTAGAAAATTCCAAAACGGGTCCCCGTTGATCGGAAGTAGAAACGATGGAGCTTAAGGCTCGATTGACCAACCAAAAAAAATGAGATTAAACTCTTTGAAAAAAATCGGAAAACGCAGTAAAAGCTCGAGAGCTATAGCACGAGGACTCCCAACACTTGAATGTGCGGTAAAAATCTGAAGATGGCTGCCAGAGGAGGGGCTTAGGTAGCGGGCAGTCATTGGCTGGGGGCAGTATGACCCAGAGACCAGTGATTGGTTACTAGTAGAAAGACAGTTCAGAAATGAAACTGATTTTTTCTTTACCGAGGATTCCCAGCCTGACGGGGAATATTCATGAGCATGTGAATCCATGCCAGACCCCATGCTGGAGAAACAGTACACAAGTCGTATGCATGTACGAGGAGCGGATGAAGTGAGGGTGTAAAGAAATAAGGAAACAGAGTGGGAACAGTGAGAATAGTTGTAAACGCTCGTAATGAGATATGCATGTCATAAAAGTTTCCAGTAATGTCTGGCAAAAGCAGAGCGACTGACCTGCCAATGCACCGGTCTGTGCCAGTTCTAAAAAATAATAATAAGTGGCCCGTCAATATTATACTTCTAGATAACGGGTCGAAACCTGTATTTGTTGAAAAGTTGACTATGCACATATTGCATTACGAAGATGTGTGATGACACGGTGTGGGTAACAGTGTCCTGCTGGACTGCAGCGCTCTGATCTGTGTAAACGTAGTCCTAAAATAGAGGTAAAGTGTATACTAATACTGCTGTACAGTGTGTCAAAGGGGTATAAAGAATGTCCCTCAATCCATACGCCCTCTTACCCGATATTGTTCGTATGCTCGTACGGGACAAAGCGAGTGAACGCAGCCCAAACTCATTCCATTGTGTTGTGTTGTTCCATCTGTTGGTTGTCATGGAAACCGCGTACAAACTCGCGTACGGCGTCCATTTTGGAGTGGTGTGTTAAGCTAAAAGGGCTACACAGCAAAAAGATACTCATCGAGTATGTCGCCATAGAAACGTGTCAATATGTTCAGGCGCTCATATGCAGTAAGTAAATCTAGATGTACTTTCATCTCGTATTGAAAGAAATAACACTCATATTAAAAAAAAATAACACTAATGAAAACCTTTCCGTGTGTCTGAAATACATACTCAATATGTTCATGTGATACCTGCAGGGAAACGATGATGGTACATACAGGTTATCGTGGCGTAACGCAAACAAAGTGCCATCTAGTCAAGGTTTCTACCCTTTTTAAACGTGTACTACTGGAACTCCTTTGTAAACTTACTCCTCGTAAGAGATGTATAATCACCCTATAACTGTCACTAGGAAGCATCTTGGTGAACTGATTCCGGTAGGCGGCCGAAAATGAATAGAACATAAAAAACTGGAGGTTGTAACCTAATGAGAAAGTTGTGAAAGGTAAGTAAAAAAAAAATAATAAAAGACAGGATCAAAACAATGTACCGTGGCTATGTGTAAAAGTGAAATTAAAGAAAAACAAAAATATAAGTGAAAAAATATGACTATGATCGCTTCCATATGTTGCCTAATAGACAAAGAAGAGAAAAGTGGAGAATATACAAAGAAGATTGAAGAAGAGTCGTAGATTGACTCAAGTTATTGCACATCAAAAACTGAAAAATAAACAGAAGAAAAACAATGAAAATAGATCTGATAATCTTGCGCTGAAGTGCTGAAGTGGTGCCTCGTGTAGGTTGGATAGCTCGCTATCTTTATCCATATGGTATCCTTTCTGTGCTTAAGGGGCATCATCTGTCTCGTGGTTTCTGGTACTACAAAAAGCAGCTGAAATCCAGTTCTTCATTCATCCCACCAGGGATGAGAGCGTCCAATCTATTGATCCAAAATGTTTCTTGTTGTGCTCTTTGTTTGTTCATATCTCTGTTGCTTCCTTTGGTAGTTATCACTTCCAGAACTGGAAATCGCATTTGCGTAATAGAGTGTCCATTCTCCTTAAAATGTATTGCCACTGCCGATGTCTGGTTATCATTTCTTATGCATGACTTGTGCTCGGTGAGACGTACTCTTATTTTCCTTGAGGTCTCTCCCACATAGAATTTTCCACAGGGGCACTTTATTGCATACACTACATTCTCTGATAAGCAGGTGGTGTAATATTTCAACTTGATTTTCTCCCCGTTCTAGGATGTAGTACTGTATTACCTTTAGTGACGTTATTACAATTCCCGCAAACTCATGCAGGGCAATGTTCCCGGATGTTTGTCAGGGATTTTGTTTACAGACCTTCCTTGGGTATTGACTAGTAAGTTCCGCAGCCTGATGCTTTTTTGGTATGCAAATACTGGTGGCTGTGGAAATAAGTCCTTCATTCTTTCGTCACTAGTCAAAATACTCCATCTGTTTTTGATTATGTCTTATTTGTCTGCTTTGGATTGAGTATTTAGTCACGAACACTAAATCAGGACTTTTCCGATCTGATTTTTTGAGCAATAGTTGGTCGAGGTCCTGTCTACTGGTCTTATTGCGGGCCACTTGCAGATCTGCTTGTGGATAGCCTCTTAATTGCAATTTCTCCTGCAATATATCAAGTTGTCTCTCACAGTCATCCTGATTGCTGATGATCCTTTTGATTCTTAACATATGCCCGTATGAGAGGTTCCGTAAAATGTTCAGAGGGTGAAAACACAAGCGGTGAAGTAAATTGTTTCCGATCTGTTGGTTCCGAGTACAAAGTGGTATCTATTCTTGCATCTTTAATGATAGTTTCCACATCCAGATAATGTATGTTTGGGTTCCCAATCTCTAAGGTAAATTGGATCCTGTTGTCAATCTTGTTGAGATACTCCAGAAATTAATCCAATTCCTGTTTACTTCCAGTCCATACACCGAAAATGTCGATGTATCGGACCCATTTCTTTATGCATCTTTTCCATCTTGGGTTTTCCATGATGTGTGTCATTTCAAACTGGTACATAAAACAGTTGGCGTTTGCGGGAGCCATAGTGGCCCCCTTTGCGGTTCCTGACTTTTGCAAGTAGAATTTCTGCTGGTATTCAAAACAAGAATGTTGTGAAATGAAATTTAAAAGGATCATTAAGAATTCTTTATTTGCTCCTATTTCGCAAGCTTGTAATAATAGGGTATCAACTGCTCTCTGACCAAGGTCATGAGGAATACTTGTATAAAGACTCACTACATCAATGGTGAACAATATATCATTCTCTGTTAATTTGATTTGTTTGATAATTTGAAGAAACTGTCTAGTATCTTTAACGTACGTTGCAGTGTTTTGTGTAATGGGTTGCAAAAAGAAATCTATGTAGGTTCCTAGTGGGTGAAGGATGCTGCCGGTAGCTGCAACAATGTGTCTCCCTGGAGGGTTATTCAAGCTCTTGTGGATCTTGGGTAACGTGTAGAGATGTGGCATTCTGGGATATGGAGTCAATAGATATGCCCTAGTTTTGCTGGTGATCCACTCGTTCTCCATGGCCAAATCGAATACAGACTCTAGTTCTGTTCTGATTTCTCTGATGGGATTGTGATCCAATTCGACGTAAGTGTTGGTTTCAGACAGTTGGCGCATGCACTCTTGGTGGTATTGTGTAGTGTAGTGTCCTGGATGACTATTGCCCCTCCTTTATCGGCTGGTCTAATGGTAATTGTTTTGTCGGAAAAAAGGGTTTCCAGTTGTTTTACACACTACACCTGGATGTGGATTCCAACAAGAGGCTTATTAGCTATTCAGTGACTATTCATTGACAAATTCTGAGAATGAACATCCGGCGCTGCCATTCCAGATTGACCTAGTTCGAAAAGATGTGCAAAGATGGCACTCTGTACAGTCTCATGGAATGGAACGCCTGATCTCAACAATAATAGCGAATGCACAGGCACCACCGTTTCTTAGCAACAGTTAGCCGCAACAGGACGCGAGGAGAGTGAACTCGTGAACGCCGCCTTCCCGGTGTACTAGAAGAAAACTGTAAGCGGGGGGTAAGTTTCATACAACTTTATTTAAAACAAAGGACTAATCTGAGGAAATCACGATTCAACTAACAATACCATCCGCACAAGACAGCGGTTAATGCTTGGGCATTTTTTCCCCCAGGACACATAGCGCCCGCCTTGAATACCGGGCGAACAACAGAGCTATATCTTGCAACAAGACCACTTCCTGTGGCGTCCTTGACAACGGTCAGCAGCCAGTGAGTACCTTATCACGCACTGCTGAACGCATTTAACATGAAAGCTTTTTGGGAAATGCGTGAAATTTTAAGCACGAATAGCCGAGCAACAGCAGCATGACTCCATACTTTTAAGACTGTTCTTGTAACAGCCTACCAACTTCAAGACTAACAAGATCCCTTGTGCCACAGACACAGGGATCCAGTTTGTTGAATTTCTCTAACTGATAGCAGAGACACTGCAGCTTACCTATATGAAAGATGACATTAGCCAGTATGTAACAAACACATCAATGAAACTGGATACTAGGTGAGTGATTGTCACCTACACTGCAATCAATAAGACATCTTACTGTAAACTCCTTCATTCTCCACGTGGGATCCAGCGCTTCTTTCTCAGCAACTGACCCCCCAGGAGACCGACCAAGATGTCTAAATACAACACTTATGCCTCAACAATTTCACCTACAGAAATAAGCACATCCCGACCAGTTGTAACACAAACCCCAAAGTCAGTGGCATAGGAGCGCAGGACTAATTACTCAATATCATAGTTGCTTAAAACTGAATTGTTTTTCAAAATATTGAAAATCATCTTTACTTTTAATTGTAGAACATTACATCCCCAGATATCTTTACCTGAAGAAGGGCATCTTTCGCCAGAAACACGTAGTAATAAATGGGAGACGACAGTCGGAGACTTCATCTCTTCAAGAACCCCTACATCTATTCCTACTGAAATATCGAATTTATCCAACATTTATAAATTTAATTGTTCTATTTTATGGCACAAAGTTAGTGACTGTTTATTTTGTTTCAAGTCAATCATCACAGATAGCCATTACTCCAGTGGCGGACATACTTGTAAACTGCATTACGTTGCAAAAAACATGCCTGTTATATGTAATTTGTGCTCCTCACTAACACAGATGTAAAAAGATTAATAAGCTATAATTTTCGTGTTAATTTTGAGTTTTTTTTTATGTACATGACGTTAATTCATTGACAATTGTATTGTCTTGTGTGCCCTGAGTCTTGCCCTTTGATGTCTTCGAAGGACCTTTACCCTACAGGTTGTATTCGCAGCGCAGCTGCTCTTTGGAAACCTTTCCACCACCATGAGGCACAGCACGGCTCTGCCCAAAGCCTCTACGCACTGTATATGACAGCAGGTCCAGTATATATCATGACACTCCGCCCTCTGACCTCAGTTCCACCCGCCTGCCCCCCCAACACACTGATGCAGAGGATCCTCCGAACAGACGGTGATTTGGAGAGTGAGCCCCCACTTCTGATGGTGCTATCAGATTTCCATCTCTGTGAAAAGATCGGTCTTCCTGCATTTTTTCCTCTACCCCATCCTACCCTTCCCAGGCAGAGGAGCGTTTCCATCGGCTAGTCCCGGTGCAGGCTCTCGGCTAATATATGTCTCGTATGAGGTATGTCAGGCTGTGACTAAACGGAAATCTAATAGAAGACCAAGCTGGTAATACATGCATGCTGATAATCCAGTTCAGAGGGTTTTCCTGTGATAAGAGCGCAGAAACCACACACACTGGAAGTGAGTATTTGTAAAGTGAGGTGCACGTGTTGATAATTGAGTTTATCTTTACAGTCAGTCAGTATCAAGTGGTCATTTTATGAACACATTTATGTCTTTTTAGCATTTGAAAGGGATACATGCAGAACTTTAAAGGGAGAAAAAGAAAGTTGGCCTGCTGTCGTGTTTGTTTTTGCTCTTAGGTTGTGTCTTCTGCCAATTGTGTCGGGACCCAAGGTCTGTGGTAAGATAAGAAATGTGGATGTTTAGTCATGAATACCGACTGATCATGTGATCATCATGAAATAACGAGGTACATCTAGGACAACCTGTTAAGTACCAAATTCCGTTTGTAATCTAATATCATATTTCTCACTTCCCTGTTTACAATCCAGAGAGCTGTCTCGACATGTTTCTGTTCACAAAACCACAATTAACGAACATTCATCAGGAGAAAAACAATTACAACGAAAAACCTAGTTTCTAAAGAGTCACAGACTTGATCTGGGTCAGTCTCATAGCACCTGTAAAGTTAAAACATATAAAAACAAAGAATCAGCTGTTGAATAGCTACCTTGCTTTGTAAAGTTCTAAATGAGTGAACTAGAGAACCAAAAGGAGAAAGAATTACCTTCATGGTGCTCGTGGGGGCTCTCAACTTCTAACGGCATTTGGTACTTAACAGGTTGTCCTAGATGTATCTCGTTATTTCATGAATTTGTTCGAATTAGCATTCACTGCCAATCACGTATTCCTATGTTTTCTGAGAAGTTATATATTGTGGACCAATGAATTTAATCATGCATTTTAATTATCCTACTTATTATTAAAACTGTTATAATTTTTTAATACCGTCTGGTCCCCTCTTTCTTGTAGATGTTTTGAGACTTGCACCTGTATTACCAGCTCGGTCTTCTATTAGATTTCCGTTTAGTCACAGCCGGACATCCATCATTCGAGACATAGTAGCCAAGAGCCTGCACCGGGACTAGCCGATGGAAACGCTCCTCTGCCTGGGAAGGGTAGGATGGGGTAGAGGAAAAAATGCAGGAAGACCGATCCTTTTCACAGAGATGGAAATCTGATACCACCATCAAAAGTGGGGGCTCACTCTCCAAATCACCACCTTTTTGGTGGGGAAAAACAAAAACAAATGGCAAGGTTCAACAGACAAGGCCTGGAGCTAACTCGCAAGTCTAGCGCAAGTGATGGAGACCAGGAAATGCGTCTTGAAGGTGAGCAATCTAACAGAAAAGGAGGAATTACTTACTGTAGTGTTCTTTCTATGGATTCTGCTCCTGCCGATTCCCCTTCAGATATCCATTCCAGTGTCAGCTGCTTAGAAATCTTTTTGACAGGAGGCGTAGTGCACCTTGACTCAGCTGTCGAGCTGTCTTGCCGCGATACATCGGTCATCAACTCTGGTCATCGTCGTACATATAAGGCATCATTACGCCCTTACCTCAGTTCCCCATCTTTTTTCCTCCCTGAGCTCAGCCACTGCAGATGAATACTAGACGATCTGGCTAAAGCAGCCGCAACTGATAGGAAAAAAGAAAACCAAACCCGCATTTTTATTTTTTTGGGCGAGGAACAGGACCGCAGAATAAATGCAGCACCCAACAAAGAAGTGAACGGTAGCCCTCGAACAAGAGCCCACCTCTTTCTCCCAATAGAGGAGTAATCATTGACTGCAGGCACTTTCATAGCGGGGTTAGATAGGAGGGTGAGGAGAAATCTGTGGGAGAAGAATCCATAGAAACATTAGTGTCATTTCTCCTGCAATCTTTTGCAGAGTCCTCATCAGAAGTAGTATACACGATGGAGGCAGGATGAAAGTCTCTTAAAGGAGGGCATTTTGCTAAACTGCTCTCCAAAAGCCAGTGTCAGTTCCATGGGCTACATCCACCTAGCAATGTTTGGTATGCAGCAAGGACCAGGTTGCTGCCTGGCAAATGTCTCTCACCGGTAAGCCCCTTTGAAGGGCCGAAGAGGCAAACACCCCTCTTAGTGGAGTGGGCTCTGATGCCCAAAGGTAGTTCCTTCCCTGCATTGTGCTAGCATTCCGAAATGTAAAACGTGATCCACCGCAAGATGGTTTGCTTGGAAACAGCAAAACCTTTTTTGCCATGAGAAAGCTACAAACAGCTGGTCAACCTTCCTAAACACTGCTGTCCTGGCAACGTAGAAATGAAGAGCCCTTTTCGGGTCTAGTCCATGGAACCAATCCTCCTCCTTGGAAGGGTGCTGTGGCGGGTAAAAAACAGCAATGTCAATGGTCTGGTACAGGTGAAATTCCGATACCACTTTGGGCAAAAACCCCAGCCGTACTTTCACGGAAACTTTCTCCCTAGAAATACAAAGAAAAGGCAGCTTTTATGTATGCATGTATGTATTTTTATTTGTAACGTGCCGAAAACCTGCAGGCATCAGGGCGCACACCGACACACAAGACAACGGAAAAGACAGGACAGTGTGAATAAGATCTGGTCAGTTTAATCTAAGCAAAAAGGACAGATTTCTTAAAAGACGATAGAGTAGGGACCGATCTCAGAGCTGGATGGAGGTCACTCCAGAGCTTAGAGGCGCAATTGGCAAATTATCTGCCCAGTCTTCTTGATTTCTTGCAGAGAGGACCAGAGACAAGATTAGTATTAGTGGATCTCAATGATGGTAGAGGGGCATACCATGAAGTTGCTGATTTCAGATAGCTAGGCGCCTTGCCATGTAGGCTTTTGTGAAGTAAGGTTGTAGTTTTAAATTGACATCTAGCCATGACCAGTAACAAGTGAAGTTCCTGCCGAAAACTGGAGACATGACAACTTCTTGGACCTTTCTTGATAATCCGTACTGCGTCATTTTGGATTGTCTGTAGACACTGGAGGCTTTTCTTATCGGCCCTGATAAGGAGCGCATTACAATAACCTATTCTTGACAGAATAGTGGCCCTCAGAAGGTGTCATGATGCCTACCCCCGGAGCACCAGGCCAGGCCCAGCACCCCTGGGAGCAGGCATCATGCCCCCGGGTAAAAGCCCAGCGGCCCCTTATAGGGGCTCTTTGGACTCTGTCCTGGCGCTTTTGGCGCCAGGCTCATGTTGGACATCAGTCCTGGCGCCATAGGCGCAAGGCTCATAAAGGAAAGTGTTTGGTGCACTTACCTGATGCAGACCATGCTGCATACTCACCTGATGCAGACCATGCTGCATGAAGACCCAAGCCAAATGAGGCTTAGGAGGGACTATTTTACTGAAGGGACTATTTTGTTACTTGGGTGGAGCTGTGGAAGAATACTTACCTAGGACTTCTTCCAAGGCTATTTAAGCCACGCCCGGACAGCCACACGTGCTTCGCGTTGTTCTGCATCCCAGCAGCTGAACGCTCACCGTGTCTGCTCCTGCACCTGGACTCCAGCCACGCCTGCCTCGAACCTGGAACACCTGTAAGGAAAGAAGAGAAGAGAAAGGTGAAAACCAAGAACTTATTCAAACTTCTTACCTGCATCCGGAATCTTCACGCCAGCATTCTTGAAGAAAGACTTCCATTTAAAAGCATTGCGTTGCTCGCTGCAGCACCGCGCTTCACTCACCTGTCCTCGAGACATCTCCCGGCTCCATCGCGGCTGTCAGCACTGGTTGCCACATCTCTGCACCTAGGGGAGAGAAGAAGAGACAAAAAGGTGAGCAGAGGGAACACAGGAGGAAAGTCGAATTTTCAGCCATAATACTTACCGGCTTTTCTTGGTGAACCATTCCACATTTCGGGTCGGCGCCGCTTCGTTGGCAGGTACCGCACCCCGGCCCCTATGGGGAATGGACAAAAGACATTACTGGGGAATTATAAAGACATTTAGAGGGGTCACCCTCATCACTAACTCACCTGATTTTACCATCGGCAATTTGACCCCTCAACGCATCGCCTTCGTTCTGCACCTGAAATAAAGGACAGATCACAGGTTAGGAAGATAACATAAAAAGAGGCTCACACTTGAACTTTTGAATCTTCATACTTACGGCGTTTCGCTCAGAAAAGTCAAGTGGATTTTGCCAGCGCCATTCTGAAAACCAGTGAAGTAACTGGACGAACGCGCGCCCCTGCACCAGAAGCAGGATGGAGAGTTCATCCTTCCAAACCATAAGGTGAGCTTAAACCGGGGGTTTTGGAGGAAGTCAGAGAAGAAGGAAGGGGGAAAGGGGGGAGCAAGCACACTATTCTGCAGACAGTTAATCCCCTTTCTCATCTGCAGAAGGATATTCCTACGCGCCAGACAAGCAAGATTTGGGGGTCCTGTTCAATCGGTGGTCAGAGTTCTGCGCATCACGCTTGAAGAGGCCACAGCAACCCAGTCTAGACCAGCGCCTCCGTGGGAGCCAGGTGAGCGTTACAGAAGGGTGGCCAAGTTTTCTTCATTAAGGTAAGGGCAGATATTCCTAAGAAATTTGGATGGTACACACAGTTCTTGGAGACTAAGTTCACATGTGCTTCGGCACTTAGAGAACAATCAGTCTGTACACTGAGCGTTTTAACTTTTTCCCTAAAAGGAATAGGATAGTCTTGGATGGAGAATAACTGGTAGGAGTTGGGGAGTTTGGCCCTAGCTTGAGATGAGAAGCTCAGCCTGGTCTGTATTAAGGCACATCCAGCTGTTCATCATCCATGTGTCCATTTGAGTATAATAAGGCTTGCATGAAGGCCTGCAACTCACTGACTCGTCTGACTGACGTGATGGCCGCTAAGAACACAGTCTTCAAAGTGAGCAAGTGTATGGAGCACATGTGCAAAGGCTCAAAGGGAGCTGCCATTAGGAAGGTGAGAACCACTGAAGGTCCCAGTCTGGAACAACAAAGGGAACAGGTGGAAATGTAGTCATGAATTGGGCCAATGATGGGATTGTAAAGAAAGACCCTTGATCCGGAGACCTTTTGAACACAGACGAATCCGACAAATATCCTTTGACTGTAGTGACCTGAAGGCCTGACAAAGCCAATCACAGAAGGAACTCCATCACTGTAGTAGTGGGGCAAGAGAGAGGTTCAATCTAGCGTTCCCAACACCACACCTCAAATCTTCTCCACCTGCACGCATACACCAAACTTGTTGATGGTCTACGCGCAGCCAATAGCAGATCTAATGACTCCGCCGGGACGTCTGAGATGTCATACCTCATTCTCTTAAGAGCCACACATTTAGGTTGAGGGGTTCTGGGTTCGAGTGGAGCACCGGACCTTCCGACAGATGGGAGATCCACCCGACGAGGCAACTGGAGAGGTGGGCAGATAGCCAAGTCCAGAAGCTCAGAATACCACATTCTCCTTGCCCAATCCGGAGTAATCAAGATCAGGGTTGCTCAAACCTCAATCTCCTGAGAACCCATGGAATGACAGGAATCGGAGCAAAGGCGTAGTGGAGATTAAAGACCCACCTCACCAGAAACGCATCCCCCAGCGCACCGTCGCTGGCAATTCCCTCAAGCAAAACTGTCTGCACTTCCTGTTGGACTCCATGGCAACCAGACCCAGCGCTGGGGTACCACAGAGAGCAAAGACCTCCTCAAGGGTTTCCTGGAACACTGGCCACTCGTGTGAGACTTTGCTCTGCATGCACAGAGCATCCACCAATCAGTTCACCGTCTTTGCCATATGTACTGCTGAGACAGAGATCTGATTCTCCGAAAGCCAGAACCACAGCTGCATACCTCTCTACAAAGGGGAGCGGAGCACATGCCACCCTGCTCGTTAAAGTAGTGCATGGCCACTGTATTGTCCATCATAATCAGGATATGCTTCCCTTTCAGAGTGGGTGAAAACGCCTTAAGTGCCAGCCTGATGGCTCGTGTGCCATTGGGCCTCCATCACGAACCAAAGGCTGCTCACCTGCAAATCTGTGCAGTGAGCGCCCCAACCTTTCAAGGACGTATCCGAGACTACCTTGGCCTGCTGCCACGGAGACCAGGAATGTTCCCCCAGCAACATGTCGCTACTGGCCCACCAAGAGAGATTGTTGGCCACCAACCTGGACACTTTGAGGAGGTCCTTTAAAGTGCCAAAATACTGGGACCACTGACCCAGCAGAAGCCATTGAAGAGACTGCATCTGCAGTCTGGCCTCTGGCAGCTGAAAAATGCAGGAAGCAAAGAGACCCAAGAGGCGGCGGAAGGAGGCCGCTGGCAAGGCGTTGTCACCCTGAAACGGCTGAACCATCTGTCCGACACTGGCGACCCGCTCCGCACAAGTGTCCAAGACCGCTGCTATAAATTGGAGTCTGTGCTGGTGTTGGTGGGACTTCTGCATGTTCAGGGAGAAGCCCAGCCTGTGGAGTAGCGAGCCAGTGATCTTGAGGCGATGGGACAACAATTTCTCTGTTGACCACCTTTGGATTAGCCAGTCGACCTGGCATGGGAAATCATGGACAAAGCACCTGCTGAGGGGAGACGTGACTACTGCCATGAGCTTGGTGAAGTCCCACGGCACAGAAGTCAACCCAAAGGGGAGCAACTTGAACTGGTAGTACTTGTCCCATACGAGGAATCTCATGAATTTCCTGTGCTTCTGATGGATCGGCACATGGAAATATGCACTCTGAAGATCACCAGCCAGTCCTGAAGCGTGAGAGCGTGGAGAATTTCTCTTAATTTCACCATCTTCCTTTCTCAGGAACTTGTTCAAGGCCCTGAGGTCCATAATGAGAGAGTCCTCCACCCTTCTTGGGTACCAGGAAATAATGGGAATACCAGCCCGATCCACTCTGCTCAGGAGATACCTCTTCCACTGCACCCTTCAAAAGTAGGGCTTGAAGGTCTTCCTGGAGCTCCTGTTCTGGTTGTTGAGAAGGTGGTGGAATTTTTAAGAAAGGCAGTCAGTAACCCCACTGAATGAGCTTAAGAGCCCAGGCATCAGAGGTAATCTTCCGCCATTCAGTCCAGTGCTCGCCTATCTGTCCTCCAACCAGGGAATTGTGGGGGGAGAAATCCACGCGGCTTTGACGCCCCAGCAGCTGCCATCTGCTGACCACTGGAGGCTTCCCTACCCCTCCCGAAGCACAGGAAATGCATCTGCCCCTGCCTGGGTAGTAAGGGCTGAGCCTTCCTGCAAAGGGGGAGAGCGCGTTGATAGCCCCTACCCTTTGAGGCATAGCTAAAGGCAGGTTTGGCCGCCTGTTGACAGCTAGGCCTAGCGACTTGGCAGCCAGCTTCGACGCCTTAAATTTCTCCAAGGACTCCTTGGCCTTGGGCCAGAAGAGGCTCTCACCATCAAATGCCATGTCCAGTAGCTTATTCTGGACATTTGGCGAGAACCCGATATATGAAGGTAAGCCTGTCTCCTTAAGACAGTCGCTGTTAGGACTGATTTTCTATACTCTGGCCTGGTGGACAAATGTATAGAAGGCCAACCTAGTATTGTGACGGGGACAACTCTGGGAGCTGTAGCCAAACGAGTTCAAGATAGGTGGACGAGTGGTCTAGGCTAAGTCTCAAGAGGTGGTGAGCTTGTAAGGGGTCCACAATGAGCGCACACAGTGAAACAGTCAAGGAACACACTTGGAGTATAAGCATTGGCAATGCCAACAGTTTTGGCTTTTGTGTAGGCATGGGAAAGGCACTTGCTAGGGGTACCCCTTCCACAGGGGTATTAACTGCTACTGATGGTAACAGGTACAAAATAGTGTGGGTGCATGGGCATCTAATAGCAGTGCCTGACAAATGTCTAATGTTAGTGTTGGCTTTGCCAATGCTTGATTTCAACAGTGCAGGACACACATAGTGCTTATAAATAGAGTGGCTGAAGTAAGACCTGGGTAGACTTTTTTTTGCACCAGTAGCAGGTTTACAGCTCCAACTGAGTCATTAACTCTGAGAAGACTGCATAGAAAAAAAACTGGCAGGCACTTGAGACTTGAGTAAAGCGAGCTAAAAGAGGTCCCATGAGGAGGTGTTTTGGGAGGGGAGTGGCAGAAACTGTGTGGGAATGGCCAAAGGGATTGCAATGGCCATGGACAGTCACTGGGTGGGCAAACAACCAAAACACACCTATACAATGTTCCCAAGAAGTAACTCCTGCTTTTTGTGCATCTGATATCCAAGAGCCTTTTGCAACCCCTGCTGAGCATATCTTAATTTCGACCTGTGAGCACGGAACAATAAAATGTAGTGTTTAAATAAAATGTATTATCAGAGCTTTCTTCAATCTGAGCATTTGCCTTGTGTGTGACAGCTTCGCGCTGTGGTATGCAATTGAATGATATAATATACAGAATTAATCAATACTTCATGTTATAACAGGAGTCTGGAAACTGCGGCTCACCGGATGTATTGGATGCATTGGACTACCACTAGCATGAACCCTCGCCATTAATTAATCTGCATAGGACTGATGAGACTGCAGTCCAAACCATATGGAGAACTATAGCTTGTACTTATTTCGCTATACCTTGACAGGCATGTACTGCACCCTAGATCAGCATATGTGAGCAGTTGACCAAACGACCCTACAGGCTTGGCCTGCTGCCAGTTCAGATCTCTGGGCCAGCGTTTTATCTAAAGGCAGGGTTGGCTAGTTATCTCTGCCATCTTACGGACTGTAGGGTGGGGACTGATTCTAATCTGCTTTTCAGGTGTGCTATGGTAGAGTTCCATTGTGTGAGCTGCTCCCAGAGCAGCATTTATCCTTATCTTAGCTACTGGGGTGCTATGTGTGACCCAGATGAAACCGCTTCAGATGTTGCAGCGTTGAATTCCCACACAGAGGCTACAGTGTAGATGTTGCAGAAAGGTGTACATAAAAGCACCAAGCAGCTTACAAGGAATCCACCCAGAGCTTGCATCATTCCCTCTAGTCTAGGCAGAGTTCAACAAAGAACACAGTAGATCCTTATCCTCTGCAGGTGCCTCCCTCTGGAACAGCTTCCCTGCCCCTTTCTGTCTTGAACCGGACCTCCTTAAGTTCCAGAAACTAAAGACCTTCCTTTTCTCTTCCTCTTTCTCTCTCCGCTGCTAACCTCCTCTCTTGCTTCCCTCGTTCTTCTCTTCCCCAACCTACTCAGCTCGCTGACTGGTCACCAGGTGCACCCCCAGATCCCTATAGGCCCAAGCTCCCCCACCAGTCCTGCACTTGCCTCCGGGCCTCTGCACTTTGCTAGGCACTATTGCATTATGCTCCATGAGAGGGGCAACCACTCTGCACTTAACCCTGGCACTTGCTGAACCGGGCGCACTTGTCCCCCTCCCTAGCACTTCCTGTCTCTGCGCACTTGCACAACCTGTCACGACCCACTTCCTGAAACCCCCCGGCAGGCCCATGGGCCAGGAGGGGTCTCGGCAGGGGCCCCCAACAAGCTTAGACATCCTTTGCCTAGGCCCTCTTGGGGCCAGTCCTGGCACCTTTGGCGCCAGGCTCATACTTAATGAAGACTTGTGCTTTGGAACTACTTTATTTCAATGCCATTCAACATGGAGGCATCCACATAGCTTGGTTCCTTGGAACCAAGCTATGCGGTATACTGTTTTGGGTGTGGAAGCCTAGGGACTATTTTACCTGGACTACTTTCTTGATGCTATTTAAACCACACCCGACTTGGAGAACATGCTTCGCGTTACTTTGCAATCCTGCAACGTGAGGCTCATCGTGTTCAGCAGCATCAGCGAACCTCGGAAGAACAGCACCTGAAAAACAAAAGGGACATCGTTATTAGCAGCAGCTTACCTGTGATTCCACCGCTAGCTGCCCTCTGCTCCTGCAAACAGCATCCAAGGAACAGCGAGCCTCCCGGACAGTCGGATCTGCAAAAGGAGAGAAACAAGACATTAGACATTTACAATTGTGCCGGCAGCTTACCTCTCAAGTCTCCCATCGACCAGCACCGCCTTGGGACTTCTTGCTCCGGGTGAGCACCGCAACCTACGGGAACAAAAGACAACAGGTTAGCAAAGGCAAGGCATCATAGCGCTGCGCATAGCGCCTACTTACTGCATCAAGGCGCTCTCGAAACACCATCACCTGCCGGTGAGTCCAAATTCGGCCAACGTTCCACAGCGAACTTCCGCGCACCTAAGGAGAGAGAAAAGACATTATTGAATCTGAGAAAGGCTTACGCTATAACAGTAATAAGACCTACCTGAAAGACTCTAAAGGGCAGCATCAGTGAAGTAACTAGATCGCACTCGCCCACAAAGGACAACGCGCCCCTGCCAAGAAGGCAGAATGGAGAGCACGCCAAGGTGAGGAAAGGTCCGGGGAGGGGCTGCGGGCATACGGGGTGTTGGGAGGCTCTTACCCCAGTTGCCCAGTCTTGAACATTGCCCACCTGTTTTCCAGGCAGAACCTCCCCGCTGATTATACCTAGGAGCGTCTGAGAAGTGCACCAGAGTCCCCGCAGCTGGGTGGCGTCCCCGTGGATACCAGGTGAGCGTAACACAACCTTACATTTTCTAGGCCTAGCAAGTCTGTCTGTCCGGTCCTCCCTCTGCTTCCCCTCCCTAGCCTGGCCTAGTACTGCAGTTTATTGCACTGCATGTTCCACCCCCCCTTCTCCCCTCACTCTTTGTCACGCACTTACACTAGTACATATGCCTCTGGCCTAGTTCGCTAGTTAATGTTGTAAGATCTTTCGGAATCTTTAAGGCCTAAGAATGATGACTTTTAATCCATTATCCCGTTTTGAAGCACTTCACCTGTGTTTAAACGCTTTATAAATAAACAATTACAACAGGATGGAGAAGCAGCCAACGTTGCCAGATACTGTAGACAGGAAGAGCGCTAGCGCTGTCAGCAGTAAAACCATCCATCCAATGTACCCCGCAGGGCAGCCAGTCAGCTTTTGTGCACAGAACCGTCACAGGAAACGGGGAGGGACATAGGTAAAAGCACCACACAGTAAAAGTGTTAGGCAAGATTGCAAGCAGTACCCTTTGTGTGTACTACAATAACCTTGACCTCCTGGCAACAGGGACCCACCCTTTGGTATAAGTCTGAACTACACAGGTTGGTAGCGTGGCTTAGCAGCCATGCTTATCTCAAGAGGGGTCAATGTGAGCAGTAATGTTGTGACAAAGAGTTTCACAGTACAGTTATTCAAACACTTACACTCAAGGTTTCTTGACAAAACAATTATTAATTTATTTCACAGTCAGTTGTATAAGCCTTCTTCAGAAGAGAGCAATATATGTAACAATTAAAATACATTCCAAACACACTCTTAGTTTCTCTAAATCAGATGATACCCATTGGGGATGGCACACAGACACTCCTACACCCTCAGGTGACTTAAATAGCTAGGACATTGATTTATCACTGGTACATTTAGAGCAATACTGAGTTTGGTGTAAAAGATAGAATAGAGGAATAAACAGCCCTCCAGATAAGGTGTGTATGTGCCTTTTTACGCATGTAATTCTAGGCCCTAGGGACCATTTCACTTGCTACTGCGTACTGTTTACGCTGTCTATTTTCATAAAAAATCATACTTTCCTCCACTAGATGGCACTGTAGTGCAAGCAAGCGTATGAAATCCTCAACACTTAAAAGATTTCCCAAACTCAAGTAAGCTGAGAATCTGTTTGCCATTTTTTGGAGCAGTGTTCATTGTTTCGCCAGAATGACTGCTAGGGGAAGCTGCAGGTTTGTGTTATGAATGCTGAACACGAGTATTGATTTTGGGATTTATTTTCACTTTTTTACCGACTTGCAATGATGCCTCAAAGAGCTGAGGAACTTGCAACCCTTGGATGTCTTCATAAATCATCCACAGCACTGCTTGTCCTAGTTGGGATGATGAATGGCCAACACCGGGGGAATCCCGAGGGCAAAGATGTTTCAGGTGGCCTTGATCATTCCCTCTTTTGCTTACTCTTGTACAGTGGAGGAGTTTCCAGTCTGCAGACTCCTCCTTGGGGTTTTAGCCCAAGCTCCTCTTTGTGGTCACAGGCGTGGGTATAGTCCTGGCCTTGAAGTGAAATTTCAGGCTGTGCGCCACTGTGCCTGTGTGGAGACCCGGTTATCCTGGGTAGAGGCAGCACGCACAGCACTGCGTCAGCCTCAATACACGATAATTTCTCAGGAAATCGATGTTTGTATATTGGGGAATGCTTGCTTTGTTGCTAGGCTGCCCGTTACAAATGCTTAATTGATAAAGCCAGTCAGAGCTGTTAATCATTACTTTATCGCTATGCTGTCAAAGGTTTTATTTATATTGTGTATTGCTACTACATGGTCTCTTGGCGCTATAGGATTCCTAAGAAATTCGTTTGGTTTGGCGAGTAGGGACAGGGAAAATGCAACAGAGTGTGCCGTTATGCCATGTGTGCAAAGTACCAAGTCTCTCTGAAGGTGATTTGTAAATGGTACTGCAGCTATTTGTATACAAATGCTGCTGTGCTGGGTGCCCGTGTACCGTAGTGTTAGGGTGCGTGCGCTGACTAGTTTATAATAGTTGATGAGTTGTGTGTAGAGTACTGATTTTCTTATATTGGGCCTGGATGTTCAGTTGTTTAGAGCGGCCTAGCCAATGTGCTGGTATATGTTTGAACTTAGAATGGTTTAGTAAGAGATACGGCGTCAAGATCCCAGGGCACTGAAGTACCATATCTAATATAAACCCCACACCTCCCGTGCTTGATTTTGAAAGGAAGCCTCGATGGAAGTGTAATATAAATAATTGGTACGCCGGCCCTACCACTAGTTCATTTGCTTTCTACAGGGCTCAAAAAACAGGTTTGGGTGCTTTTTCTTTCTCCCAAGCCAGTTAAAGAATCAGCCCAGGCTGACAACATTCAAGCACTGCCAGTTTCCCAGGTCTCAGCTAGGCAGACATGTGGCTCTGCAGGTCGTTAAGTGCTCAAGTTCCAAACATGTCTTATCAGTGGCAGAACCTTTTATATGCATGATGGGACGTTTCTAACTGGAAGAGCTTGCAAAGCACCAGTTACCTTGCACATCTGTGATAGTTAAAGTGAGCAACACAAAGCACCCATTTAATGATGTGTTTACATTATAAACGCATCATTAAATGGGTGTTTTTTATCCATGATGTCTACTTGCTTGACATGCAATAAATCAACTTCATTTTAAGTCACTAACCAAATGTTTTCAACATCATGAATAACAATGAGCTGGAGGTTTGTTGTAAAGAATCTCCATATATTACATGTTAATCTTTAAATACTTTAATGTGATATAGATTGAAAAAAATTCAAACTTTACTTTAATGTTAAAGGATATTTGTACCGCGCACCATCACCACCGGAGTGGTCCCCTGGTGCTCTGGCAGCTCTGAAAAAGGGAGAAGGGTGGGTGAGTTAGTGGGAATAAGCTGGAAAAGTGAAAGAGTGCTGTTGGCAGCATCAGTCCGATGGGTCCGTTGGCTGGGCGTGGGGTGTTTTACGGTCGCTAGTCATCGTGTGCTGTTGTGCAAGTCTATGTTTGGTTTGTTTTGTTGTTGCAGTGTAGTGAAGTTTGTGCGGATTGCTGTGTTTTAGGTTCATGGTTGTGTCTGGTTAGAGTTTGAGAGGTGTATGCAGAGGGATGAAATTGTTAGTGGATTGGTTAGTTGGTATTGCTGTCCTTGCAATTGTGTCTAGGTGTGATGCTTGCTATCATTCACTATTCCATCCGAGTGTGGCCCTTGCTAATCTCCAATATTCTGTCTAGATGTGAGGCAGGCCAATGATAATGATTATATCCAAGTGTGGCACTTTTAAGTGTGGCGTATGCTAGCACTCATAATCCTATCTAGATGCGATGGAAGCTAAAGTTAAGAGTTCCATGTAAGTGTGGCACATGCTAACATTCATTATCCTGTCTAGATGTGACGGAAGCTAAAGTTGTCCTAAACCACTGAAAACACAGTGGGGTCAACTACATTTTTGGGACTTTTAGTTTACCGTTCATGAAGAGAAAATTAAAGCCACTGTACTGTAAGGATTTTTATGTGGTCATGTTGCGGTATTATGCAATTTATGTTTTTTGTAAGTAAACTCTATAAGACAACATTACTGTCTGTAGGCCTTGAAATCCAATCTATTTGTACCGAGTAAAGCTTGGAAGGTATGTGGTCAAATTTGCAGAGTGGATTAAAATCCCTGCTTCACTTTTCAGCCAAGGTTTGTGATCCTGGTCCCCTCCCCCAGCACTGTCCTCTCCCCCCATCTGTCGGTCCATCCCACTCCAACCTTTTTGGATGCAGCCAGAGTACCACTAGTTCCTTTTTTCCACTTCCACCACTGCTTTCACCCCCCTGATGCGATTAGCGATCACAGGCTGAATTGGCCGTTATGCGCGTTATGCCAGAGATGCAGATTCTTGACTGCCTAGGAAGAAACCTATTGGGCAATCAAGGCTGCTCACCTGGGATTACTAGGTGAACAGTAATGGAAGCAAGTTCTGTACTGCTAACACTTGCTAACCCACACTCTCTCTGAAGGAAATACATTAGTCACAATCTATAGTAGCTCTTAAGAGTTTCTAGGCTCCAGAATTTTGAAAATGTAGCTGTGTATGTAGCATGTACTTGCAAGTGTAATAAAATGTTTAAAGGCAAGCCAGACAACTTTGATCTACAACTCTATTGGTCTACGGGTCTGATTTTGCATATGCATTGGGTGTATGTTGGATATCATTTACTCTCTTGCAGAGCAGAAAACTAATTTTTACCTTCTTGAAATTGCATTTACTCTCATTTTTGAAAAATCGTGGTAAAAACACTCCCACCTCAAAATCTTATCTGGAGCACTGGGAATAAAACAAAGGTTAACAAATTCATAAACAGGTAAGCACTTTTAAACCCTTGCAATGTTCAGTAAATTAAGCCTTTCCTGGGAAAAAGAGAAAGCACAGAATCAGAGGTAAAATGGGTCACTCAGGGAGCCAGAACAGCCAATGTTAATTGCACAATGTCAAGGGGAGCTGAAAATCTTCTTTGCAGGTAGGTAAAAAATCTTGCACAATGTTTTTAGAAATGTTTGTAAAAAACAGAACACTTGAAGGGTCACAAGCTGGGAGACATGTGAGGAGCAAAGCTTTAGCAACTCTGCAAGGTAGCAAGACATGTCTCAACTGAGAGCAAGCAAGGCTTCAAAACAAGACGTAAAGTTCTCTTAGACTTTACAGTACCTCTGGTTAGAAGAAATGGTTCCAGCTGGCTTCTGTTCCTGTACAGCTCTGCAGATCCTGCTGTTCCTGGGCCTCAGTCGTGGGGACAATAGAAGACGTCTGGGGACTCCTGCAATGGGAAGGTCAGCGGCAGCAACGGGCAAAATTCAATTCAGCAGTCCTTCAGTATTTCACCTCCTTGCGCCTGACAGCAAATAACACTCCGGTTCTCGGATACCACTTCAAACTCTCCTTGCTTCTGGGGTCCAGCACTCTGTTGAGGTGGCTCAGGCTTGGTCAGTCCTGCATCAGGGAAGCCCGGAGGATCTTTCTACCGCTCAGGTCCAACTTACAAGCAACATACAAAATGTGGTGTTCCTCTCCCTGGCACTACGGGTCCAGCAGCAGCGGAAATACAACCAGCTTCGAGGGGATGTCCAGACGGACTTAATTTGGCGTTGATTGGTCCCACCAACTAAAAGGGAGAAGTCTTCCTTACAGGGCTACTCTAGTCGAGTCGAATTCGGAGCTTCAGCACAGCAGCAGGGCTTCACCGGGCAAACCAATGGTCCAGGAGTTGCAGCAGGCTTTTCTTCAAAATTCTTCTTCGGATTCCTTCATCTAGTTGTCGACTCTGCCTTCCAAGCCAAATAGCCTTGACTTTTATGCAGGTTTCTCCCATTCATTCCAGCCTAGCTGTCAATGACACAGCAGGGTGGCTTTCCTTGCCGGACAGCCAGCCAATCACCTTTGGGTGCATTCCTGTAACCAATGGGATTAAGCACAGGGAGTTTCGGGCACCACCCTCACTTCCTGCCCTTGCCAGAAATATTGGAGCTAGAGGCGGGCTTCACTCGTGAATTCCTCCAAAGGCAAAACAAAGAGACCAAACCTGGTTTGTCAAAAAGAGTCAATCTGAAGGACCTTTAAAACAAGAAATGGTGAAAAGAAAAGACCGTGGCCATTTTGACAAAACGGGCATCCCTGGGTTCTTTACTGCAGTTGCGAACGCAGGCCACGGTAAAAATACAATCGTAGTAAAAAGTAAACCACTGCCACGAGCCACTAATTGTAGAAAGGGTAACAAAAGTATTACATGAGAAACTAGACAAAGGGGATACTAAGTAACCCATCCAGCACCCTATGGTAAAATAGTGTGTGCTGGGTCTAGAAAGTTACAAATTGTAAGTAAAGTCAATGTCACTTCTCTTGGTGAAACTACTGTTTCCAAGAGCAGTGAAGGTCTTTAAACCTTTGGGAAATCTAAGAGACTTCCCTGTGTCACTGCACTGAAGGTGCTGTGTGACACAATGTAATTATGATGCCTATGGGGTTTGCCAGACTCCAAAGTAAAAAAAAAAAACAGAATAAATCACATTAAAATTAAATGAGAGATCAAACGTCCTAAAGTCCAGCAAAAAGAACTCGGGGCCTCTAAGACAGAAGGGAATTAACACATTTCTGAGAATTCTCCCTAACAAAAAGTAAGACCCATAAAAAAGAGGGCGATTACATTCATGCTCTAAAAAATGTGCGCGGGATGATAGGTAGACAATGGAATGGCTCAGTGACTCACAGATAGCCTGTCCCCAACTGTGACCCTTGCAAAGTTCTTCGGAGTCTGCCAGCTTAACTTTGTGTCATAACAGACCCCCAACCTGGCAGCCAGGCGCACCATGCAGAAACTTACAGGATGGTGGTATTTTGCGAGACGGCAGCCAGTGTTTAAAGCATGAGGTGCATGCAGCGCACTGTGGTGCAGAAGCACAGGCAGCGGCTGGGGCATGAGGCTGCCGGAGGGCCAGCAGTACCGCTGCGGCCAGAGATGCCAGAGGGATTGGCCTCCCAGTCATGGCGAGTGGAGCAGCGGGAGACCAGAGTCGAGCGTCTGGCGGCAGTCATGGCATGCAGCTGTGGGACTGTAGCCGCAGCACATCCTGTGGCTGCCCCCGCTGCAGAGGCTTATGCCCAGCCTGAGGGCAGGGGCATTGACACGTGGGTTGGTGTGGATGGGAGGAGCTAGAGGGAGGCTGGGTTACAAGCTGGGATCCCGTGTATTTCCCCTGCAATTCTGCTAGAGTGGGGGTTCCGACGCCTGGGCGGCGGCGGACCAATCTTATTTTGGGATCACCCCACAATAGCCAATCTATAAAGTGATGCGCAGACAAAGGAGTGGGAACCCAAGCACAACACCCTAAGCATTTAGGGCACTCTGATATCCCAAATTAGTCAATGCTTGACTTAGATTTAAATACAACTATTATAAGTATTGCAAATTACTTTAGCTATTTTAAATAAATAAAACAAGTATAAGTATACTTGAGCCATTTAAAAAAAAGATTATACACAGGAGATGCATGGTATCTTTCACATTCAAAGATGGCTGCTAGTTTCGGCTCGTTTCCAGAGAGCTTCCTTAGAGACAGTGATCCAAGATGCCTGCCTCCATGGAAGAGCGATAAATCAAAAACTCAGTTCTGAGATGATGGGTGGGATTAACCATAGGCATTACATTGGCTAGGGGCAGGGAATAGATTACAACTGTGTATCCCTCCTCAAATGTTAGCTCCACTGGAAAAACATTAAAGACCCTCAATCAAAGCTCATACTTTAAGCTGTTAATGACAATAATTTCAGCTTTAAAGGAAGCACTTTCAGCACCACCTAATAGCCCGAACAAAAAATGACCACTAACTGATAATATCACACAACACTAATAAAAGATACATATACGTAATCACTGGAGTAGGGCAAAATACATATCAAACACCTAAAAAGGAAGGTATAGATTAGCAAAAGCACTACAGGTCCACAGATACAATCCGAGCTTCGATGTCCATCACTAAAATGTATGCGTCTTTGTACCCAAATGTTCATCAAAGTTCCATACAGTTTTGTGAAGCTGGAAAAAATGAAGGTAGGGTCTCTGGGGTCCAATGAACAGTTCCAAGGGTTAGAGGACATGTCAATCTAACGTCTCCCCAACTTTCAGAGTGCATGTTTGAACAAGCAATGGCAAAGCCAAACTATTGATATGATATGGCATTCATAACGCGCCTATACACAAGTATTATAACAGCATATAAAAGTTATCAAAACTTAAAATGGAGACAGGGGTTCAGGTATCGCTACAACTCAACCCATGTACTCAGATTCTACGTAGAACTTGGCAGGTCTGCTGAAGTGGGTCTGAGGTTGTTTTTCTCACAGTCTGCCTCAGTCCTTGATCCCCAGGGGTTGCAGGTTTGAGTACTTCTCCGGTCTGCGACTAATGCTGATGCAAGGTCTTCCAGTTGAAAAATGCAAACTAACTTGGTTTCTTCCGGGATCTCTCTAGAGTGGGTGTAGGGGTCCTCATTTTATACTAAAAGTCAGGTTAGAGCTGAAACTCCCACTAGCCAATGACCAATCTCGCCCACACACCGACACACCCCAGCAGTGGTCCAATCAGGACCACTGGCAGCAAAACTCATGCATACCACTCAGACACACCAAAACCAGTTTATGGATTGGGACCACTTCCCGGCAGCCTACACCCATGGCCTTCCAGTAGACTGCCAAAAGCCTCTGCTTTCACAGGCATTGGAAGTCCACATAAGGATTTTCCTGGCCTCACAGGAAGAAAGGTAAAAAAAGCAAGATGGCCAAAGGACAAGCTAAAAACCTTGTGGCATGGCCATTTTTGACAACTAGTCACAGTTAGTAGGTAAAAGCGGTAAGGCTAAAATGAAATATACCAAAAAATAGCAAAAGGTAACTGCTGCCACCAGCTTGTCTCTTTAGCACACCTAGAGTAACCAAAGATCCTCGGAGTGTTAGTCTAGGGCAAAACAAAAGGTTTACCCCAAGTTACTGCACTGTAAGATGCATTGTACAATGGTAAAAAGTTATCAAAAGTGATATCTAGTTACCAAAAGTGGCAACAAAGTAACAAGACTAAGGGAAACAATGTTTCCCAGTACTGACAGCCCGAAGTACATGGCTTCACTGCACTACAAAAAGAGCAGGTCGGATACAAAAATAAAAGCAAAAAGTTTGGGGGGTCGATAGAAATGGAAGAAAAGGTGCTGTAAAGAGAAATCTTTCCTAACAGCTGCTGACCCCATGTATCCACAGACTCAGTCAGCAACATCCAGGCCCGTCTGCAATAACTGTCAGGCCACCTCCTTGCAATCATCCACCAGTCTCTTAAAGCCTTCTCGCATCTCCCCTTCAGGAATATACTGGGCGGCTTCACCAATAGCAGACCACAAGCCAAACGAATATTTGGCAAAAGCACAAGAGGCGTTAACCACTTTCAGGATCATACTGCCGGAAGAAAAGATCTTGGCTAAAGCATCAACTTTTTCACCCTCCCTTTCAGTCGGGAGAATAGATGTGGAGATCTGGTAATGACTATGGCCACCTGTACTATTAACCCCTCCAGTGTCGGGTGGGTGGAGAGATCAGGTGAGTTTCCCCTTACAGGCCTGTACTTCTTGGCAAAGTAGGAATTAACTTGGGGTGTGGTGTTTGGTTTCTGCCACGAGGTGGCGATGGGGTCAGCGATAGCCACATTAAAGGGCATGGCCCTCTCAGTAGAAGGTCCTTTGTCCAGGATATCTGTAAGGTTATAGCCTGACAAGGGCTTGGCTGGAGCACTCCAGCCCAGGGTATCTACCACCCTATCCACCAGAACACAATATTTATTGTTATGATAACCATAAGGGTGGGCCTGCTGTGTCTCCATGTACGGAGAGGTGTCCAGTCCACTGGCATCATGAAGTACCCCAGCCAGGGCAACCAAATCTGCGTGGCCGGTAAAGTAATCTGCCACGCCAACACCTGCATAAGCGGGGTCGAAGCCACTCAAATTTGGTTGTTGTAATTGCCGAAAATATTGGTCATGGGGCTCAAAAACTCTGCAATTTAGGAACAGATCACTCGACGGCCATGGACGGTTTTGCACTGCAAGGTGCTTCGACGCTAGGGGCAAAATGGCTGATATCGGCACTGCTGAGACACTAGCGAGCATCAGTGGCAAGCGCGGCCCAACTTTACTTTGTATCGAGCCCGACGGCTCTGCCGACGAAATGGTGGTTTACTTTGGGGCCGGAGTTACCGGGTGCCACTGGGGCCTACTGCATCAAGAGATTACCCGTGCCCACAGCTGACTTTCGGAATATATCAAGCATTAGTTCCTTAAAAGCCTCCCACTCAGTCCTGGATGTCGGCCCCGCTGCCGACTTAACCGTGTCATCGGAGGAGTCTGACCGGTGCCTGCATCGATGGCGCTGCTGCATTTTATGGGAGGAAAAGGAGTGACTCTGGGAGTGAAACCTCTTCTAGGTATTCTTTCCGTGTCTATCCTCCTTTTCAGGAGTAAGCCCCTCCATCTCGGGTTCCGGAGACTTCAAAGGAGATAGGCCCAACGCAGATTTTGTTGCCCTTTCCCCTGCAACACTACAGATACATTTTTCTACAGGAACAACAGCCCTCCGTTTAGTGACTAGCACAGAGGCACCACACGCAAACGTTGTGCGGGTCCGTAAGGGACATCTTGGAACTGCCGTCCTGTAGCGTTTGGATGCGGACACCTTAGGAGCAGACATGGTTTAAAACTGCGTAAAATAATTGCTTACAAAAAAAAAGAAAAAAAATGTCAAAGAAACGTATTTATTTTTTTTCTTCAATATGGTTATGCCTCAAACAGATCTCGCCAACTAGTCCAATCTCTCTGATACTATCTTCCAAGGTTCTGTCATATAATTAGACTTTCATCTTGTCAGCTTTGCTTTTCATTTAGCTGGACACAAAGATTGATTGAATTAAGTGGAATTTTTCTGTTGTACTTGTCACCAAAGTGCCGAGGCTGTGTAGCACTACACCATAGTGTTCAAGACAAACAGCATTAATTTAGTCAAAATTATAAATTGAACACGTCAACCTGTATAACTCTGAGGTCTAATTTTCAATCTAGTTGTCAGAAAAGACACCATTCTATCTATTGTGGCCCCTTGAGTTCTTCGTTGTCACAAAATGGCCACTAGCAAGAATACTCAGAAAAGTACACCTAAAATAAAAGACTCTAATGTCTCTTCAACTAATCTCAAAAGACCCAAGAGTGATTTACCTCCTCCACTTACCATCTCTGACCCAGCTATAGAAGCCATTTTACAGGAAATGTGGGCGCTTAAACCTTTTATTGAAACGACTAACCAAAAGCTATAGCAATTGGATGACAGATGGCTGGTCTTCGAAAACAGAATGGAGGAGGTGGAGAGAAGGGTGGGTCTAGTGGAGGATGTGTCCCCTAGAGTGGCGCTGCTACAAAAATCCGTCAAAGACCTTCAGAGACAACAAAGATTTGGAAAATAGGAATAGACGCAATAACCTTCAAATTTCTGGTCTGCCAGAGGTTTGTGAAGGTGCAAACCGCATTGCCTTTTTACAAAAAGTACTGCCAGCCATACTTCACAACCGTGGATACGCCTCTCAATATTCAATGAGCTCACCGCATTGGACAACCCAAAATCTCTGCTTCTTCTTAACCTCCTCCTCCTAGAACACTCATATTTTATTTGCTCGAATACACTCAGCTTCAACTTATCCCAACATCATCCAAGGGAAAATAAATCACTTACCTGGCATGGAAGCAAACTCAATATATCACAGGTTGTAGCTAGAAACACTGCTCTACGTAGAAAAGAATGTCCATCTCTTCGCCCAGCTCTAAAACAACTCAACGTCCGGTATGGCCTGTATCACCAGTGTTCCTTCGAGGTCACACATAAGAGTCGTTACTTCATATTTAATGACCCATCTGAGTTAAAAACATTCATACGCACCATTAAAACAGATACTATGGACACCTCCCCTTCTGTAAATCCCTCAACCTCTTCTGGAACCAGAGATGTCCTCTCTGGTTTGGCTGCTAATGTAATTTTCGTCTAATGCTATTATTATCCTCTGTCATAACATAGATGGGACGGGCAATGTGCTAGTGTCCTTCTTCCACTGTGTGCAGTCTTTCTCTTTTGATGGCCCAGCAGGTGTCACCTACCTCTGGGTTTTTTTTTGCACCTTTCCCCCCCCCGCTTCCTGGTCTGATCCAATTTCTACAATGCTGATGTTTTTGTTTTTCCTTAATTTAAGTTTTTTTCTCCATTTTCTGTCCTAACATTTTGTGATTAGACCACCCTCTCCTTTTCCGGATTCTTTATAGGTTTCTGTTTTGTGTCTTGATCTGTGTGATTGTTATCATTTCTTGGTAGTATTGAAACATATTGCGTTAAAGAAACTTCTCGGGATATATATTTTGGTTATCTGCTCATTATGGTTCTATGTCATATTTCTATCAATAGCAAATCTGCATTATGTTATTTAAATGTGTAACCTGGAATATCAAAGGCTGTAGTAATCCCATCAAAAGATGTAAGATTCTATCTCATCTCAACAAACTTAAACCGTCTGTGGTATGTATTCAGGAGACCCATTTAACTACCAAAGAAGCCATGAAGCTCAAATCCTTATGGGTTAAGGAAGTTATCACAAGTCCAGCTGTAGCCAAGAAAAATGGAGTAACCATACTACTTAGTAAAAAATTACCTTTTAAAATTATTGATCAGGATGTTGATACAGAGGGACGATGGGTATGGGTTAAACTTATGGTTGATACCATGCATTTATACATTTTGAACATTAATGACCTACCTTAGCTGACAGATTTTTGGACCACAGTCAAAGAAATGATTCTTATGAACAATTTTTACAAACCTTATCATATGTTGGGTTGTCAATCAGGTCCTTGATCCGTTCTTAGATGGTAAATCCAACTGTGCTTTCAAAAGGTCTAAAACGTACCAGTCCTTCCTAAATTGTCTAGCTGAAACTGGTTTAATTGACTCATGGAGACTATCCCATCCCACTCAATTGGATTTTACATTTTTTTCCTCTCCCCACAACACTCTCTCTCTAGACTATATTTTTTCCTCCAAAACACCAACAGGTACTATTGTTGATGCCACAATCTCCAATATCAGATCATGCCCCCATTAGCACCTCCTTTGATTTGGAAGATGTAAATAAACCCGCCTCTCGCTGGAAATTTAATAATCACTTATTACAAGACCAACAGTTTATTGATTCCATCAAAGCATTCATACAACAATTTTATCAAGAAAACCAAGACAGTGATACTAACACAGCAAATAATTGGGATGCGTTTAAGGCTGCACTCAGGAAGAAAAAAAATTGCGGAAAAAACAACTCAATGATCTATATTCCCAGTTTACATCTGCTGAACAATGCTATTATCAAAACTCTACCGCTATGAATCTCCGTCAAGTAATGGCCCTACGCCTCCAAATTAACAAAGAACTTACTGACCTAGCTGCAGGGGCCATACTCAAATATAAAACAAAGATATACCAAACATCCAATAAGGCTGGTAAATCACTCGCCTCATATCTAAAGACTAAGAAAGATAAGTTTTATATATCACATTTAAAGGATACTTCTGGCTCCATAAAAAATAATCCAAAAGACATACTGAATAGTTTTAAAAACGTATGAAAATCTATATAGCCCTGACCCTGAGAAACATTGAATAATTTCTCAATAAAATTGATAGATCGTCCTATCCCCTTACTTATTTATCCCATCTAGATAAAGACATTATGCTCTCAGAGTTCTCTTTTGCCATCAAAGGTTTACAAAGAGGTAAAGCCCCCGGTCCAGATGGTATCTCAAACGAATTTTATAACACTCTGTCATGATGCCTACCTCCAAGGAGCCAGACAGGGCCCGGCACCCTCAGAGGCAGGCAACATGTATACTAGGGAAGTCCCAGCCACCCCAGATAGGGGCTCTTTGAGCTCAGTCCTGGCGCCGTTGGCGTCAGGCTCATAAGGGATAACAGTCCTGGCACCATCGGCGCCAGGCTCATACAAGATATGTAAGAAATAGTGTTTGGTGCAAACTTACCTGGCAGACCATGCTGCAATTTCCTTACCTGGCAGATCATTCTACATCTTCCAGATGAAAGAGGAACTACTTAACCACATGGGTGTGGCTGGTGGCAGGATACATACCTTCAGTGGAAGGATACATACCTGGGACTACTTGAAAGGCTATTTAAGCCACGCCCAGACAGCAAACCACGCTTCTCGTTGTTCTGCTCATAGCAGCTGGACGCTCACCGTGCCTGCTCCTGCTCCAGTCCTCGACCACGCCTGCCAGCATCCTGGAAACACCTAAGGATAGAAAAGGGAAGAAGAAACAGGTGAAAACAAACCTTACCTGTTAAAGCTGCATTCCGGATTCAGCGCGCCAACTTTCCTGCAAAAAGACATAATTTTAAATATTCACCGCGTCGCATACATCTCGGCGCACTTCTCTTACCTGCACGTGGCGCCTTCGGCTCTGCGACGCCCATCCGGATCTCCTGCAGCATTCCAGCACCTACGGGGAGACGAAGAGAAGAAAGCAAGGTGAGAAGGGGAAAATAACCAAGAAGCACTTACCTGCCAAGCTAATTCTTCTTACCTTCGGGTCGATGCCATTCCTTGGGCATTTCACCACCCCGGCCCCTATGGGGAAAAAGCAAACATCACATTAGTGAATGCAAGAACCGTAGCAAACGAACTATTTAAAACTTACCTGCTTACAGGTCGGACTCAGCTTCTGCTTTGTGCCAGCTCCATTTCTTCGGCATTCTCGAACTCCGGCCCCTAAGGAAAAAGACATGAAAAGACAGTAGTGGGCCTACACCAAAACTCACCTGAAATCAGGTTTTCGACAGAAACCGCCCTCAGCCCAGAGTCTTCCATTACCTGCAAAAGAGAAGAGGAACAGTTTAGACTCAAGCTTGCCATAAACATTTACGGTACTTACCGGAACAGACAAGCGAACTCGAACTTACTATCCAGTGACGTAACCGGATCCCAACGCGCCCCTGCATCAGAAGCAGGATGGAGAGCTCGCCTTTTCAATCCCTACGGTGAGTCTTCACAGGGAACTACAGAAGGGTTGCAAGGAGGGTGAGAAGGGGAACAGGAGATCTACACAAAATCCGCAGAGTATTAACCCTTCCTTTTCGCTCACAGAAGGGTATTCATCCGAGCCAGACAAGCCAGATTTGGGAACCCAGCCCACTCCATCTTCAGGGTGCTGAACATCTCCTTCGAAGAGGCCACAGCCGTCCAGACCACGCCCGTGCCTCTGTGGGAACCAGGTGAACGTTACACACTCTTGCCAATTCCCTCACACCTAAACTCAAATCCTTATTTTCATACTACATCTCTCAAGAATCCTCTTCTGTCTCTTTTTCAGAAGCTTTACTCATCGTATTCCCCAAACATGACAAAGATCCCTCACTACCTTGCAATTATCGCCCTATATCTCATTGATGTAGAAAGTAAGATCTTTGCTAAACTTGCCAATACAATAGAATCCTCCCTTCCTTCTCTGATTAAGTCGGGCCAAGTTGGTTATGTTAAAGGCCGTAACATCTCCTCCAATGCTAGATTATTACTTAATGCTCTCTACATTGTCTCTAAAGATAAGAAAGATGCACAGCGGTATGCTACCATTGCACTGGATGTAGACAAAGCCTTCGACCGTGTTAATTGCGACTTTGTTTCAATCCCTCAAATGGCACGGCTGTGGGGAAAAATTCATATCCTTTGCTAAACTTCTCTACTCTTGCTCCCAATCTTATGTCAATATCAATGGACAATCCTCATCCTTTTCCCCACTACTTCGAGGTACACGACAGGGCTGTCCTTTTTCCCATATATTATATATTCTTTCTTTAGAACCCCCGTTAGAGATCATCAGATCTCGAAAATCCCAAGATTCACCTTCCGCACTTACTTAATAATCTCAATTTATTTATCCTCGTTTCAGGATATAAACTCAAAGACAAATCTGAAATTCTCCCACTCAACCCCTTTTGCCTCAAGCACAAGGTAGATGTCTTTGGTTTCAAATGGTGCAGTGAATCTATCAAATATCCTTTTGCCTCCAAAATACACGATACTATTAAACTCAACACGCATATACTGCTGAACAAACTTAAAGTCTTAACTTCTAAGTGGTCTACTCTTTATCTCTTGTGGTGGGGTCGGCTTGATAAAATCCCCCATTATTCTATATTTTCTGCAGCTCCTTCCTGTTGCACTTCCTATGTCCCCGTTTAAATCTATCAATTCTGTTCTACTTAATTTTTTATGGGGGCATTGTAGGTGTAAAGGAATAGCTGTTGCAAAATTAAAAGCTTATAAAATGGGAGGTGTCAGGTTTCCTAAACTTTAAATTACATCATACTGCCTTCCCCCTTAAACAATTGCGTTGTTGGTTTACCCCTACACTTATGGTAGACAAGACCTCTTGGTTTACTATAGAGAAATGTTTGGTTTACCCTTACGAATTAGCGGACCTCATCTACTTATTTAAGCATACCTCCATTGCTCAATCCGACTCCATTAAGGCCTGCATTAACGCTCTTTCTTTTTCCTCACATTAAAACTCCCAATAAACACCTTTCTCCACTATTGTGGCACAATAAATATATTGTCATCAATAATAGGGCCCGGAATCGGAGATCCTGGTTAAGAAAAAGGATCTGAATCATCCATCAAATTATAAATGGTCCTTCCATTCTTTCATTCCAACAACTGAAATGTTTATTTTCCATACCTAATTCGGACTTTAACTTTTTCAACAAACTGATAAATGCTTGCCTTGATGCTCTCCACCTTTTCTCAAATAACACTCACACCTGATGTCTTCTTATTACTGCAGCTTACCATGGTCTCCGATTTTAGGGCCTCCAAATGTTATGAAGTCCTGGCTTCGAGGTCCGTTGCCCAGCAAGTGCGAATGCTGTGGGAAGCGGACTTTGGTTGCACCCTTGATGATCACACATGGTTCTTAATATTCTCTAAAATAAGGTATGTTTCTGTATCAGCCAACATAACGCAGCATTTCCTCTTCTTTATTCATAGAGCATTCATCACTCCTGAGAAGCTTTCAAAATCTAAAAATGTTAATGACAAATGTTGGACATGCGGTTACTCGGCTACTTCCTAAGAACACAAGTTCTTTAAATGTCCATATGGGTTTACTTTTTGGCAGGAGATATGGAAACACCTAAAATGTATTTTTGATGAAGATATTCTGCTTACCTTTATGAACATTGTGTTGGGTAGTTTAGCTATAACATCCTGTGATTTGCGTGCCTCTGTCAAACTTTATGATTTATTTATTATCATTGCTTTAAAACTAATTAATGCAAGAACTCATGCTCCCCTCTCCATTAGAGGTTGGTGGAATAACATTTGCCATATTCAAAGATTGGAATTATGTATGGCTAACCACCTGGACGCCACTCCCAAATATGATGCAAAGTGGTCCTTTTTTATTAATTATCTGGATTCTTTCAAGGCTTCCTCACATGGCACATAAATATATCCTCCAAAGTTCCTTATTGATGTTTCATGCCATGCCTTATTTTATTGTGTCAATACTGCTTGTAAATATATTGTTATTCATACTCCCACTCCCCTCCCTTTTAAACCTCATGTTCTCTTGTTTGTTTCTTGTCTGTGACCCCTTGTTCGTCTAGGTTTCTTATTTAGTATTATCTCTGCAGATTGTATTTTGCGCGCACCTTCTTGTTTGTTAAGTTATTGTTTATAACTGCTAATATAGTCTTGTTAAAAATTTTTAACCACTAGTCTTTCTGTATTGGCCTATTATACCGTTTGGTTTGCTTTCATCTCCTCTTGTCCTCATGATTATCTGCATTATGATCAATTGTATTATTGTTACAATTCCAATAAAAAATTACTAAACTGAAAAAAAGAAAAAAAAAAGGAATTGTGAGAGAAAGTTCCTTGAGCAGCGTGCTGAGGGCACGGAAAAAATGAACTGATGTACCGGGGTGTAGTGACGCAGCATATGTACAGCGACCAATGTCCCGTCTGGAGGCGACGACCAATGTATCGAGGCAAGACGGATCAACAGCCGAGTCGAGGTGCACTACGCACCCTGTTGAAATGTTTTCTGAGCAGCTGACGCTGCAATGGATATTTAGCTGATTAGGAATCTGCGGGAGAAAAGCAATCAATTGAAAGAATGAAGGGGCACAAACTCAGCCCCCATATGGAATGTCAAAACCAAATTCATATCCCATGCAAGGACCACAAACTGGCGAATAGGAAACTGGTTACATAAACCTCATAAGAACTGCATAACTATGGCGACTGAAGAACGAGCACTGCTTTGGGACCTCTTAAAAACCAAAATTGCAGTTAGGTACTCCTTCATAGTGCCGATCTGCAGGCTTGACTAGGCCAAAGACAGTAAAAAATCCAAAACAGTAGGTAAAGGAAATGCGAAAGAGTCCAGATACCACTTCTGGCACCAAGCCGAAAATGTACACGATCTGCAGGCATAAACAGACTTGGTCGCGGTTGTCCGAGGTGAGTGGCGTACATCCAGGTTGTCATCATACAAGTCCCACATCTTGTTTCTCAGTAGCCAAGCATGAAGTTTCAGGCTACAGTGGTTCGGATGTAACACCTGCCCCTTTGATTTGGAGAGTAGGTCCACGCTCGGCACAAGGGAGGGAAGATACACATGTCCAGCAACTCTGGGCACCACTTTCTAGGGGCAGTCCGGAGCGATCGGAGTCAACATAGACCCAAACAGGCTCAATATCCTGAGAACCAGTGCAAAGACAGGGACTGGCGGGAATGCATAAAAGCGTCAAATGTCCACTTGACTGTCAGTGTGACCCCCTCCCCATGCCCCCAGTGTTTCATATCATGGAAATTCCCTGGAGCAGAACTTGCACTTCCTGTTCACACTGGAAGCATAGACATACACTTGTCAAGTTCCCCAGCGGGAGAGAATCTTTTCCAGAACCACCTGACAGAGCTTTCACTTGTGGAAGGCCAAAGTCGGTCTGCTCAAGGAATCCGCTGTGAAATTCTCTCTTCCGCCAAGATGGGCAGTTGTGAAGAGACGCTGTTTTCCAGAGCCCAGACCCACAGTCATATTGCTTCTCTGCATAGCAGCAAGGGCACCACACCACCTCTCTTGTTGAGGTAGTACATGGCTACTGCTTTGTCTGTCAGGATCAGCAGTCTTGCCTTTTACAGAGGGTGTGGGGGGAACCAAACGGGGCAAGCCTGATTGCGCTAATCTCCAGCATGTTGATGTGTCCCTAGACTCGGAGGGCGACCACAGTCCACTCACTGCCAGATTTGACAGGCGAGAGCCCCAACCAGTTAGGGTTATATCGGCGACAACCCTCATTCGAGGCCAGGGTTGAAGCAGTAGATTGTCTCTCCGGGACTAAGGTCTTGAACATGGTTCAAAACCTGTATGAGATCCAACATGTAACCTTGAAATTGTGACCACTGGCAATGAAGAAGCCACTGAAGTGACTTCCAGACTTCGGGAAGCATCAGAATGCAGAAGGATATGAGACCTAGAAAACAGGGTTTTGGCAGGAACTCGTCCCTGTGACTGGCTGACATATTTGACACTCTATCCGTGGGCGGGAAAGCCCTAACCAGGAGAGTGTCCAAGACCACTCCAATGAATCAGAGGGATTCGGACAGCAAAACATGGGACTTTTGAAGTTCAGGGAAAAGACCAAGCTATGAAACAGACTGCACCTTCAGAACCGATGTGCTGACGCCTGCTTTGGGTAGCAAGCTTAGACGCGCAAGCTGTCCAGGTAGGGAAAAGACAAGGAGGCTCTCCCTCCCCAGGCATGCCCCAACCACTGCCAGCATCCTGGTGAAAATCCTGGGTACTGAAGAAAGGCCGAATGGCAGGACTTGTAGAGATGTTGGCCCACCACACCCCTCGGGTATTACATTCTTCATTTTATTTTAATTCATAAAGCACTTTTGTCAATGCTCTGTACATAAATCAAAGCCGTACAATAGAAAATGGAAAGATAATAAATTTAAGCAAAGGTAAGCAACAAGAGAAAGTGGGCCCTCAGGCGAAGTCAAAAGATGCGAAGAGGGGCAAAGATTGAATATCCGGTGGAAGAGAATTTCAGGTGCAAGAAGGGAAAAAGAACGTAAGTGGGACTGCAAGAAGATGCTGAGAGCAGACGGTACGCAGAGGAGCGCAGCGAGAAATCAGAGAAGATGGGGTGAGAACTTAATAGCTTTTAAATGTGATGCAGAAGAAGTTAAACAAGAGCGTGGAACTAAGGGAGATAGGGGAGAAGGGAAAAAAAAAAGAGGGCCGCAGGGAGGAAGCTGAAAGAAGACAGATGGCAGAGTTAAAGATTGAGCAGCATGGGATAGGAGAAAGGTAGACCAACGAGAAGGGCAGAACAGTAGTTGAGTCTGGAAAAGACAGGAAGTGTCAGATTTCAGAGCATGAAAGGAAAGAAAAGGGCGAATGCTACACGTTTTAAAGAGATGATATTGGAAAGCATGTGTAGGGGTGGAAATATGAGAGGCAGAAAGAGCCAACCCAAATTTAACGCTGAGATTGGAAGCATTTGCTGAGAAAGGGAGAGTGGAAGGAGGGAAGAAAAGAGGCAGAGGGTGGGCAGAGCAGACTGGGGGGGAAACAGAACCTCTGTGTTAGAGGGACTGAGGTGCAGGAATCTAGAAGACATCCAAGATTGGACTGAAGAAAGGCAAGCAAACAACAGAATAAAGTGGGTCAGAGAAGGTGAAAAATGAGAAGAAAAACTAGATGTCATCTGCAAAGAAACGGCATGAGAGACCAAAAGATTCAATGAGTGAAGCAAGATTAATGAAATAGTATGAATAGAGAAGAATAGAGGACCAAGTACAGACCCTTGAGGAACACCGCAGTGGAGAGGACAGCGAGAGGAAGCATGGCTGGCCCAGTATTACGAGTAAGTGCGTTCAGAGAGATAGGATTGAAGACGGAGAAAAACAGAACCAGGGATACCAAGAGAGGAAAGGGCAACAAGCAGAAGAGGGTGATCCACAGTGTCTAATGCAGGAGGCCTTTTGATATCGAGCAGAGAGGAGAGAAATAGAGACGTGAAGAACAGTTTCTGTAGTGTGCACAGAACGAAAACCAGACTGGGTAAGGGCTAAAAGAGTGAAGATTAAGATGAGAAGTGATCTGTGAGCAAACTGCATTTCCTGTCCTTCAGATAAAAAGGCACATGGAAAATGCATTCTGAAGGTCCAATGAAACAAACCAGACCTGTCTATCAAGCGCTTCAAGGATATCAACCAGGTCCCCATCTTCAATTTGTTCTTTCACAGGAACACATTTGACGGACAGATTCAGGTTGTGACACAAGCCTCAGTCCTTCTTGGGCACCAAAAGGTAGAGTACCACCATTTTGCCTGTTCCAGGAGCGCAACCAGTACACAACCAGTATGCATCTTTCATGTCCAAGGTCGCCATGTAATCCCTGTGTTTTAACAGTGGGATTACTTCCTGTAGGGTTACCATACGAAACCTTTGAGGTTTGACAAATTTGTTGTTGGGCGCAAGTCTAACACAGGGCGCATGGTGAGGTCCTTTTTGGGAAAAGGAAGTACACTGAATAGATACTCTTGTTTACCTGAAGAATGGGGACGGTTTCTATGGCGTCCTTTTCCAGAAGTGCCTCTACTTCTTGTATTAGGATTTGCAGATGGTCTGGCGTCATGCTTTGGGCGGTCTGAATTGTGGGGGTCAGGTGATTTCCACACAGTACCCGTGGGCGACCGTTTTTAGAACCCACTGGTCTGATGCAATTCCCTCTAATGCCGAAAGGAAATATGTTAACCGTCCCCGACCGGGGCGACATGGGAGGGGACTTGAAACCGTAGGTCATTTCTGACCACATGCTGTGGCTCCCCTGGAGTTGGGACCTCCACCTCTACTCTTCAAGCGCCGCTGACCCCTAGGTGGATAGTTGGCAGGGGTACTGGATGCTTGCCCTGAGTTCCAGTTGTTTGCCGTATTGTACATGTTCTGTGAGGAACGGGATTGGCCTCGAAAGTACCGGCGGGAACTGCTTCCCCTCTGGGGAGAGGGCTTTTGAGTGATTTGTTGAAAAGACTTAAGAGTCTCATGCTCTTTTTTGGCAGTCTCTAGAACCTCATCGACTGCTTTACCAAAGAGGTTTCATTCCTCGATAGGTTTATTTATAAGGGCATCTTGGGACTCCGGTTTGAAGCTGGAGTTTTGGAGCCAAGCATGCCGTTTAAGCAGAGTGCCCTGAGCTAGGGACCTTCCTGCCGTTTCTGCAGTGTCCAGGGTGTTTATTTATTACATTTTGGTTGACCTGCCTGCCCTTGGCCACGATAGCGAGTAATTTGGTTCTTGCGGGTTCAGGCACTACCTGGAGACCTTCTTGCATCAGGATCCACTGTGCATCGGGATAACTAGCAATCAACGTAGTGTTTGCTATGCGCGTGGTAAAAGCAGCTGCCGTGGTAATTCGCTTACCCAAGGCATACAGTCTTCGACTCCTTATCAGGAGGTGCCTCTCCTGTGGCAAGGGGTACCTCCTGCCTGTTTCTGTATGGTGGTAACCACTAGGGAGTCAGGGGTGGCGTGGCTTTTAATATATTGAGGGTTGATAGGCGATGGGCGAAATAATTTCGCCACCCTTGGATTACCTGCCCTGGTCTGGGCTGGTGTGAGCAGGGAAGGAGCCAATCTCCTTTTAATGGAATTCAGGAGAGGAATGGCTTGGCTGGAGGGGGGTTTCTCTTTAAAAATGTCCTCCACAAAATCTTGTGCAGGTATGGCCTCCTGGGTGGCGATCTGAAAATGATCGACTGCCTTCCTTAAGATGGCATTGAAAGCCATCTGATCGTCTACTGGTGAAGCCTGGCAGGCTAGAGTGTAAGGAGGGGAATCCAAACATAGGACATCTGTGTCCTGATCCTGAGTAGGGAGCACCCATGGCTCCGTCTCAACCTGACAAGTGTCCTCCCAGTTTTCCGTGGTGTCCCCCTGGTCATCCGCAGTGTAGTCCACTGTGGCTCCCCTGGAGTTGGGGCCTCTGCCTCTACCCTTCCCGTGCCGCTGACCCGTAGGTCAATAGATGGCGCGGGTGGTGGATGCTTGCCCCGAGTTCCAGTTGTTTCCCGTATTATACATGTTCTGTGTAGGAAGGTAGTATCCTCTTCCTCATCGTAAATGTCTTGATAAGTGTCCACCTGGATTTCATCTTCAGGGTGGATGGAAGTGAAATGTTCTTGAGAAGGTTCTATATTTCCAGGAAATCTCAAAGTTGACACAGAAGAGGGGGGTCCTCCCGAGGTCTTTTGGGGCTAGGGTGCTCTGAAAGCGAGACAAACCTTTCCAAACGGTCCAAGCATTTTAAAGTTTTCCCTGGTCCATTTCGACGAACCAGAAGGGTCAATGGGTGGAAAATCTTAATTTCCCTCCCTATGGCGCCGAAATGTGTTACTAATAGAGTTAGACAAAGGCTCATGACTGTCTTCGTAGTCCTCTTGAGCATCGGGGTGCTGTGGCACGTCTTTCGCCGTGTCCACAGCACGCTCTTTGCGCTTCGTCGACTCTTTAGGCTTCAGCCCCAATGCTGAAGTAATTCTCGCAATGCTTTCGGCGATGTCCGGCGAAGCGGGCCGTGCCGTATGACTAGGAGGCCTAGCGGTAGATTTTTCGCCTACCGAGCGACTAGGAGGCCTAGCGGTAGATTTTTCTCCTACTGGGGGCTTCGGGGGCGTCACAGCTGCAGCTGAGCACGCTTGCCGGCCAAATGTGTTTTTGAGGTAGCGCCCTTTATTTTTGAAGGCCCAGTCTCAAGACGTTGCTCCGGATGCGGGGAAGGCTGTTGATCTTCAAGATCAGAGGAATCCGTCTAAATCTTCAGTGGCCCTGTCAGCGCTTTCACCCATTTCGGCAGAACCGTCAAAACCGGGATTGGGGTTGTGTGTTTAGTGTGGCTTTTTTGTACGCCTGTCGCCGGATGTTGTCCCCATAGCGTGACTTGCATAAGGAGTAGCGGGGTCGGGGATGGGCGTGGCGGACCTAGTAGGGTGTGTCGTAAGGTCGATGGCATCCGGTACGGATGCTTGGTCATCACTAGTGCCTCTGTCACTTTTGGCGGGTGCGGCGGTGGGGAAGAAGATCCAGCCGTAGGCGGCCCACCGCTTTACATGGCGCTCCTTCAGTGTTTTCGGTCGAAGGAGTTTACAGGCCGCGCACTGCGCTTCGTCGTAGTCAAGGGGCAGACCGTTATTGCCTTTATCGTGCTCGTCCTTCCACGGGTATCTGACCCTGCAAGAGGGGCAAAACCTAAAGGGTGTCCTTTCCATAGCGAAATGTAATGAAGGTGATGACCAGACCTAGAGTGTAAAGGTGGGGAAAGAAGAGACATAGTGGAAGATATGACCACCCGACCCTAATAATAATAAATAATAATAATTTGGCATTTATATAGCGCTACAAACCCTCAGGTATCTGAGCGCTGCTTATTATTACCCACGGTGTGTGGTGCTCATTTAATCGACCTCGGAAGGATGAAAGGCTGAGTTTGGCCCCACCGGGATTCGAACCTGCGTTAGCAGGCTCTGCACAATGTCAAAGCGAGCGCTCTACTTGCTGTGCCACTTGACCGGCTTACTCTCCCTATTGTGTAGGTCGGCCAAAGGGCCCGACCACGTGGATGTCTCTGCTACCGGATCTTAGGCGTTGAAGTCCACCGCCGTCGAAAGTTCCCGCAGTCTTCGTCGTAGTATCTGAACACCGTCAAAGTGACTTTAGGGGGAATAACGGACAAAGTTAGTAAACAAGGATTAACAATGTATCTTATGAAGAGCTCCGCAATAGGGTGACCAGTTATCTGGGCGGAAAAAAACAATCTGAGGGACCTCGGCACGTGAGGGATTTTGGTTACACTGCACGTCACGATAAGGATAGTGTTACAGACACGCCTATGCCGACGTCCCCTCTCGAGCCTCAAAAGACAAGATGCAATACTCTATGATTACCACTGGATGTCAGACCATATACACAGCATGCGATTCTAAGCAGATTAACAAGCATCAGAAATGGCATTCACTGTATTCTATGGCATCTGTGAAGTTCTGCAACATCGCATCTTCACAATCCTTTCCAAGCTGGCTGTCTTATCTAGGGACATCTTTCTTACTTGTTACCTATTTTTCTCCATGATACCCTATGGGCCTCAACTTTCACGACCCGTGACCCAGAACCCCACTGGCATGGTCACATGCCAGGTAGGGTTAGGGCTCAGGGTTCATTTGGGGCCCCAAGGGCCTTGCATTGTCACCGGAGACTCTCCTGGAGTCAGTCCAGGCGCCTTTGGCGCCAGGCTCATATTTGGAATGGGACTTGAAGGGACTACTTTTCATATGGAGGCCTGCAGCCAACATGGAGGCACCCACACAGTCTAGTTCCCAAGAACCAGACTGTGCGATGCAGTGTTTAGGGGGGTGGTAGCCCGGACTACTTTACAGGTTAGGCTATATAAACCACACCCAAGCTAAAGAACGTGCTTTGCATTATTCTGCAGCCAGCAGCGTAACGCTCACCGTGTTCTCAGACCAGCACCCGGTGTTCCTGGAATCGCGGACCTGCAGAGGAGACAAAAGAACATTATTAGCAGTTCCAGCTTACCTGCAGTCTTCATCCTTCGATCCCAGCTGCTCGCGGTCTTCCATCCCGTTAGCAGCACCTTCAGGACATCGCGCTCGCACCGGAACGAAGCACCTGGGAAGGAGAGAAAAAGGCACAACGTTAAACAGGTTACTCATGGCAAGCTCAGCAGTAACCAAAATCTCCTCACCTAGCTGGGCATATCTGGCCTGTTCCGCTCCGGAAAACACCGCACGCCCAGAAGGACCATCGTAACCTGAAAAGGAAAAAGAATACAGGTTAGCCCAAAAAGACATTAGCGCGCCGCACTTCGCGCTGAACCTACCTTTCTTCATACGCTCCGCGTCCATACATCCCGGTAGGAGGCGAATGCAAGCAGCGCACCCAGCGAACCTCCGCATACCTAAGGGGGAAACAATCAGGGAAAGACATTAATAGCCCGCAAGAAAGCAAAGGCCCTCAAAGACTACTATAATCGAACTTACCTCAAAGACACTTGAATGGGTTGGCATCAGTGAAGTAACATGGTCGCTTCAACTCGCAGAAACTACGCGCCCCTGTGCAGAAAGCAGGACGGAGAGCACGCCAGACATAAGGTGAGGAGGGGGGGCCTTCGGATCGAATCCAAGGGGCTGGTGGGAGGAAACGAAATCTGAATCTAAGCCCAGTCCTCCTGTGTTTCCAGGCCCACCTGCCATAGAAGACATCATCCCGGATCGAGTCCATCTGGGGGAAATCCGGCAACCAGGGCATACAGGCGTCCCCGTGGATATCAGGTGAGCGTAACATTAACTGTGTGAATGTGAACGATGCTTCTGTTCGCATCAACCAATTTCCTGTTCTTGAATCCTTATCAGATATAATACTACCCGTGTGAGGTTAAAAGGCTGCTCTCAGATAACACCTAATGGTGTGAAGTCAAACAGACTGTGCTGTCATTTGTCGTTGGCTGATCTGCCAGAACAGGAAAGCACCATTTCCTGGACTTCGGCCTATCTTGCAGAGCCTACAAATATTTGTTCAGTTAGTCACTGAAACAAGTACTTTGTATGGTAAAGTGTGCTGTATGTTTGAAGAACACCTTTCATGGCTACAATGGCTAAAGGTCGTGTAAAATATGTAAAGCCCTCTTAAACTTAAACTAGTCTTAGTTCATGTCAAAACGGTAGGGCCTGGACCGGGTAAGGGACTGGCACTCGAACCGGCAGCACTGGAAGAACAGGAGGAATACCCAGAGGATGGGTCCGGGGAGGTACCACCTGCGGGATTACCTACTTCACTATATCATTCAGGAGCACCTTCATTTTAGGTGGACGAAAGAGTAAGGGGAAGAGCTTGAAGAAACGGTTCTTGCTAGCCTCGGGTTCCCTAGGGGTCGGCCTTCAGAGGCACTGGTCCTGATCGAATGGTCAAAGCATTGAGTCATCTGGGGCATGTAGCCGTAAGGCTGCTATGGGTAGATGTATCCCCAAGCAGACCAGATGCCTGTACCATACAATCCGCTGTCACACAGGAGGATACAGCTTAGGTCTTGCACACAAAGTGGAGGCGTCGACCTCAGTGATCATTCTAGTAGGTGCTGAGCCCTCGGCCGGTTAAGTAGACTTAACGCCCTGACTCATGACCTCGGCGTGAGCTCTGGTAGGCTGGATGCCCTCGGCACCTGTGCCCGTAGCCGCGCTGGGTTGTGACGAGGACAGACTCTTGGAGGTGGCACTCTACGATCTCTTACCCCTTGGGGTCAAAGAAGAGGATGAACTTGATCGCCCTTCCGAGAGCAGCCCAGTAGGGCCCCTGAGCCCTTCAGCTTGGGAGCTGGTAGCCTGTATGGCCTCAGGTCTGCACTTGGAGCGCCCAGAAGAGCCCACCGGGCCCCTCGGCATGGGAGCCGGTAGCCTTAGAGACCTCGGACCTGCCAGAACCTGAATCCAAAGAACCCCCTTATCTATGGGAACCCTGGGGAAGGAGTCGCCATGCTGTTGAGCCGTGCTGAACAGAGGGCCTAACTTGTCTTGGCGAGAGGCACTGGGGACAAAGCCTTTAAGGTGAGGCGGAGGAGAACATCCTCCACTGCAACAACCGATTCTTCAATGCCCTGTGACAGAGCACTGCAAGCCGAACATGCGTCTCAAACACTCAAGACAGAGTGCATGGGGGTCTGTAGCCGGGAACGAGCGGTCGCATGAGGCACATCTTGTGAATACTCCTGCAGCCAACATGTGCCGAGGGAGGCGAGGCACTGAATGGGAAGTTAAATAAGATCAAAAAAACAAAACGGGGAGCAAGCGGAAAGCTAAAAAAAGTCTCTGCGCTGGCTGCCAGGTCCGACCCCATCCGTGCGGAAAAAGGGACGAGGTGAGGCACCCAAGGGTGGGGTATTCACATGCCTGAGGCTGCACCCCTGCGCGCTATACTAAATATAAAGGGGAAGCACAATTTGTTCGCTGCCAAAAGTTCCAGTACCATCCCCATGTTTGGGGACACTCACAAGTATGTGGAAAGGGGACAGGACGTGAGAGTACATTAATGCACTGCTTTCTGCGGCGAGCCACTATTAGCAGCTTGGTGAAGACCCTGGGTGCCAAAGAAAGTCTGAACGGTAGGACCCTGCACTGGTAGTGACCATTCCCCATTTTGTATCTCAGGTACTTCCTGCACATCTTGTGGATGGCCACATGGTAGTAAAGGCCTTAGAGAACCAGTGAGACCAAACAGCCGTTACAAGATCCAGGGGCTGGAGGATCTGGGCTAGAGTCACCACCTTATAAATAGGTTGAATACCAACCCCAGAAGTGGTTCTGGAGGCATGGATAAAGAGAAGGCAGTATGCCTGCTCGATGACCTGTAGGGCCCAGGCATTGTAAGTATCATTTGTCCATTCCTCTCCAAATAGGGAAATTCTGCTCCCCACTAACTGATGGCAGAAGTCCACTTCAAAGAGGCTTCACGCCAGGGGCTGCGGAGGGCACAGCAGAGGTGTAAGCACCTCTTCTGGGTGCACCACGGCCCGACCCCTTTAGGTTGCTTGCCCGATGCGGCTTGGCTTCTACCTCTTGGGGCAGAAGTGGAAAAAAACACTCATCCTGCCTCCTGGTCACTGCTGCAGGACCAGCAATTTAGCGGTAGCTTCAAACTTTAGCAAGGACATTCATCCTTGGTGCCGAACAAGTTCATGCCATCAAAGGGCATGACCAGAGGATTCTCTTGGATGTCTGTAGCAAACATTGATGTCCTGAGCAAAGCAAGCTTGTGTTCATTGCTCTTGTTACACAGTCTGCAATATCAAGACCAGAGTCTGTCGGGACGCCTCCTTGCCGTCCCTGATCAAAGCTTCAAAGCCTTCACGAACGTCCCCTTCAGGGATGTGCTCAGAGACCTCTGCAATGACAACAGACCAAAAGAGAGCTTGGCAAGGGCACAGGAGGTGTTCGCACACCAGAGACCCAAGCTTGAAGAGACAACATTCTTTCTCCCCTATGCGTCACGTCTCTTGCTCTCCCTGTTAGGGGGCAAGTACAGAAAGGAAGCGTTCTCAAGGTTCGCCGTAACCACCAAACCTTCCGATGAAGCATGAGCGGAAAAAGTACATGAGGTCTGAAGGTTTTGGTCTGCGCTTTTTAGCCAGGTTGCAGGCCAAAGCGAGGACTGAAGCTAGAGTTCCATCACCTGCGCCACTACTGCCCGATTGAAAGGAAATCTCTCTTATTTTCTGGCCCTCATCTAGGATGTCACCAAGTTCTTCTGATGTGAAGGGGAAGACAACTCTAAAGTTTCGACCACCTCTGTCAGTCATCAGGCTCTGAAAAGCTGTCTGTAGTCTCCCCAGGGGTGGCAGCAGGGAGCGTGTCCAGGGAACTTGCCTCTTGCAAACCGGCTGCAAGATCCACCAGGTGAACTCAGTCAGAAAGTCCCTGACCAACCTCGGATGGAGGGATTTCAGCCTGAAAGGGATAGGGTGTTAGGTAAGATTTTCATAATTGTGATAAATCTTCCTGACCTGTGTGAACCCCAGAACCTTTTGCTGGACTTGGTGATTACTTTTCCCTTGTCCATAGGTGAGTGGGAATCTCCCCCCCCCCCCAATCACATAGTGTTTCACTCTTTTTATAGTGTGTGTGTGGATTTATAGTTCCCTATAACTTTTGGGCTTAGGTTGGGTTACCCATTTGGAATTTCTCTTATTATCATTTGGGTAAGACATGCATTACTTACCATAATAGCATTTCTGATGGTTGTATCAGCTTAGATTCACATGCTGTGCATATGGTCCGACATCCAGTGGTAACCACAGAGTATTGCATCTTGTCTTTCGGGGCCCGAAAGGGGACGTCGGCATAGGCGTGTCTGTAACACTATCCCTATCGTGACGTGTGTAGTACCCAAAATCCCTCACGCGCCGAGGTCCCTCCGATTGTATTTTTTCGGCTATGAGGGAGCCCCAAGGCTATAGTGAGTGAGTACATAAAGAGAGAAAGTAGTAATAAGTCTATGTTCCTTCCACCCCGAGCGGGGCGGTAGGGAGGGCGCATGTGAATCTAAGCAGATACAACCATCAGAAATGCTGTTACGGTAAGTAATGCATGTCTTCTGATGCTTGTTAATCTGCTTAGAATCACATGCTGTGCATAGACTAGCGAGCAGTACCCGGAGTTGGAGTTGGGTTGTGAGAAGGAACAGTAGAGAAAAGATGTCTTAGTACTGCTTGTCCCACCTGAGAATCAGTCCTAGAATGAGTGTCTAGGCAATAGTGTTTTCTAAAGGTGTGTACAGAACTCCAGGTTGCAGCTTTGCAAATGGACTCGAGGAACATTTGCAATGAATGCCATGGATGCCCCAGTGCCTCGAGTAGAATGTGCTCTAGGCTTGAAGGGCAGTTCTCTCTTTGCAAGAGAGAAACATAGTGTGATGCTTTTGACAATCCACCTTGAGATAGCTGATTTAGAGACAGGATCCCCTTCTCTACCAGCTGCCACTGAAACGAAGAATTGTTTAGTTTTTCTTAGTGGTTTAGTTTTCTCCAGGTAAAACATGACTGCCCTGTGCACGTCTAGTGTGTGAAGGCTTCTTTCGGCCATGTTAGTAGGGTTCTGGAAGAAAGTGGGTAGTTCGATTGACTGGTTCACATGGAACTTCGAAATAAATTTAGGCGCAAACCTGGGATGTGTGCGCAGAACTACCTTATCTTTGTGGACTGTAACAAAAGGGGTCTAAAACAGAAAGAGCCTGTAGTTCGCTAAACCTTCTGATAGAAGTGATAGCCACTAAAAAGGCTGTCTTATAAGTCAGGTCTTTCAGACTTGTTTTATGCATAGGCTCGAAGGAAGCTCCCACGAGCCTGGTTAAAACCATATTCAGATCCTATCCAGGGGCTGGGTGAGATGGGAGGATAAATCCTCTTAACTCCTTCCATAAAGGCTTTAATCACTGGTATCTTCCACCACGATACCTTTTGCTGTGATGCGGTGTAGGCTGACAAAGCAGCCAGATGAACCTCTGGGGAATTAAAGACTAACCCAGAGTCCAACAGGTGGGTTAGATACAACACAATGTGTGAGGGTGAGCAATCGATAGGATTGACACCCCTGGAATTGCACCAGATGACAAAATGTTTCCAGTTGCTAGCGTAGCAATAACATGTATTAGGTTTCCTCGCTTCCCTGAGTGTGTCCATGCACCTCTGAGGGAGTTGCAAGTGTCCAAACTCTATGATCTCAGGAGGCAGGCTGCTAAGCTCAGGGTTTTGGGGCACGGGTGTAGGGTTTCCCCCCTGTCCTGGGACAACATGTTGTACGGGCAGGGCAACTTGACTGGTAGGGAGAGGGACATTTCCATCAGGTGAGCGAACCAGGGTTGGCGGGCTCACATGGGGGCCACTAGTATCATGGTAACTGGTTCCTGGTGCATCTTGTGCACTATCTTGTTGAGAAGGGGAGACTGGGGGTGGGGGTTGGGGGCTGGAAGCGTAGACAAATTTCCCCAACCAAGTTATCCAGAGACCGTTCCCCTTGGACCGGTTCTGGGGGTACCTGGAGGCATAGTCTTGGCATTGGGTGTTCTTCTGGGTAGCGAACAGGTCGATCTCTTGGAACCTCCATTCTGCGAAGACACTGGATACAATGTATTCATGCAGTCGGCATTCGTATTCTTCTGGCAGAGGAAAATCTCTGCTGAGTACATCTGCTAGAAGATTGAGTTCCCCTGGAACATGTTGGACAACAAAAACATTTTGTGTTTGAGAGCCCATATGCAAATGTTTTGGGACAGCTTGGATAGCCCTGGAGAGTGAGTGCCCCCCTGTTTGTTCAGGTAACACATTGCTGTAGTGCTGTCGGTTAAGATCAGCACTGTCATCCCTTGCAGTTGTACCTGAAAGGCTTTCAATGCTTTGAACACTGCTAATAGCTCCAGTAAGTTTATATGATTGGACGCTACTTGAGGGGACCACACTCCGTGTGCTGTCTGCTGAAGCAGGTGAGCCCCCCCCACCCCATGAGAGATGCGTCTGTCGTGAGAGTGGCTTCCACTGTAGGGGTGGTGAAGGTTTTCCCCTTCAGGAGGTTATCCCTCGACCACCACTGCAGAGAGAGAACGAGGGCTGGCGAGACAACTACCAGATCTTCCCATTGGCCGCTGGCCTGACACCACTGGCTGTTAAGCCACTCTTCCATGGGACGCATGCGCAGCCGTGCGTGGGGAACCAAGTATATACATGAAGCCATCATCCCTAGCAACCGCATGGCTTTGCGTACCGTCACCTCTCGCTGGCTACATATTGAGGAATCTGAGAAAGCATGTTCTGAACCCTCTCGCTGGAGGGGAAGACAAGACAGTCTTCCGTCCGAATTAGTGCCCCCAGAAATTGTTTTACTTGGCAGGGGACTAGGCTGGACTTCTTTTCGTTGATTGAAAAGGCCGGGCTGAAGAGGAGATCTACTGTTTTTTGGGTGTTCGAAAAACAAGCATCGAACGAGTCCCCCGTAATGAGCCAGTCATCGAGGTAATGGCAAACTGGGACTGATAGTCTGCGCAGGTGTGCTGCTGCCACTGCCAGGACTTTGGTGGTAAACACCCCTGGCGCCGAGGCGATGCCGAAGGGGAGTACTTTGAACTGCTAGTGTTTGTCCTGGATCATGAACCTTAGGTATTTTCTGTGCTCTGGCAACATTGAAATATGAAAGTATGCATCTTTCATATCCAATGTTGCCATGAAGTCCCCCCGTTTCAGCAATGGGATCACTTCTTGTAATGTTACCATGCGAAACCCTCAGGGGTTTTATGAACTTGTTCGCTGGGTGCAGATCTAGAACAGGACACAGGCTGAGATCCTTTTTGGGTACTAGGAAGTACACTGAATAAATACCCTAGTTTACCTGAAGAAAAAGGGACGGCTTCTATGGCGTCCTTTCCCAGCAGTGCTTCCACCTCTTGAATCAGGATGTTTAGATGGTCCGGTGAAAGGCGTGAGCGCGGTGGTCTGAAGTGTGGAGGTCGGGAGAATTCCATGCAATAACCGTGGGCGACCGTCTTTAAGACCCACTGGTAGGAAGTTATCCCCTCCCATGCCTTGAGGAATGCTGCTTCTTGGCTGCCTCCAATGCTTCATCAACTGCCTTCCCAAAGAGGTTGGACTCTTCGATGGGCATATTAATGAGGGAGGCCCGAGTTTCAGGTCTAAACCCTGATGTACGCAGCCATGCGCGTCTCTTTAGAAGAGTCCCTTGTGCAAGGGATCTGCCAGATGTTTCTGCAGTATCCAGGATGTTTGACCACATTCTGGTTAATCAGTTTTCCTTCTGCAACAATGGCGAGAAGCTTGGTCCTGGCCGGTTCCGGGACCTCCTGAAGGCCTTCTTGGACCAGGTTCCATTGGGCATCGGCATAGCTTGCTAATAGTGTAGTATTATTAGCAACCCGAATGGTATATGCCGCTGGTGACGTGACACGTTTGCCTAGGGCATACAATCTTTTAGACTCCTTGTCTGGAGGTGATTCTCCAGTGGCAAGGGGTACCCCTGCCCTCTTACGAGTAGTGGTCACCACCAGTGAGTCCGGGATGGCATACCCCTTGAAATATAGAGGGTCAGAAGGAGAAGGCCGAAATAAATTTTTTCGACTCTCGGGTTCACGGCCCTTGTCTGGGCAGGTGTGACTAAAGATGGAGCTATCCACCTCTAAACAGAGTTAAGGAGGGGAATGGATTGACTTGCGGGAGGTTTTTCCTTACGTTTTACACAAAATCCTGCTCAGGCAAAGCCTCTTGAGTGGCAATTTTGAAGAATTCTTCTGCTTTTTTTCCAACATGGTGTTGAAAGCTACTTGATCATCCACAGGGGAGGCCTGGTGAGCCGGAGTGGAAGGAGGAGAATCGACGCACAAAATATCAGAGTCCTGATCTTGATGTGACCAAGGATCCTGTCCTTCTTGCTGGGTTTCCTCCCAGTTCGCGGTGGTCTCTTGTTGATCTTCTCCATAATTATCCAGAAAAGCGGATTCCTCTTCTTCAGTATAAATGTCCCTGTATGCGTCCATGTGGGCCAAATCTTCCTGTTGGAAAACCTGAGGCTGCACATCTTGTATTTGAAGGTTAGGGTCTACCCGAGCCTTTTTCGGCGGAGGCGGGTCAGCAGAACTGATCATCTGCTCCAGCCGATCCATGCATTCCTCAAACTTTTCAGTAGTCCATTTCAAAGACCTAAAAGGGTTCTAGGTGGGGAGAAACAACATTCTCCGCCCTTTGGCGTCGAGAGGAACTTCTCAGGGTGTCTGAGAGAGGCTCTTAAGTATCCACGTAAGAGTCATCGGAATCGCGGGCCAAGTCCGTTGAAAATCTTTCCGCGGCCTGGCCCATAACTTTCTGCGGGACCGGGTTAAGGCCCACCGCCGCTGCGATCCTACCGATGCTCTTCCTGATAATAACCAAATCGTCGTGGGACAAAGCCTCCGACGATGTAGCGGTAGCAGAAACGCCGTCCGCGGCACCAGAAGGCCCAGCGGTCAGAGTGCCGGGTAGAGGCCTAGTCGTAACTTTCGGGCCTATAGAGGCCTTGTAAATCGCCAAAGTTTCAGACTCCAAAACTTCGGCGCGTGTAGATTGGGGAGTAGCTCCCTTATTCATTTTTGTTTGCCCAGTCGTAATGCGTTGTTGCGGATGCAGGGAAGGCTTTGGATCTACACGATCCGAGGGAACCGTTGAAATTTTCAACAGATCCGTTGCCGCTTTTGCCTTTTTTGTGTGTTTAGTACGATGTTTATGTTAGTCCTTGTCACCGGGTGGAGCCCCTGTAGCAAGACCAGAGTCGAGCCTAGAAGGGTAGGGGACGGGCGTGGCGACCTAGAAGTGTCCACCTCAAGGTCTATAACATCCGCATTGGACGTTTGGTCATCCGAAGTACCCCTGTCACTTTCGGCTGGTGTTGCGGTAGGGGAGGGAGGCACCATGCGTTACATGCCGTATGCGGCCCACCGCTTTACACAGCGATCCTCAAGTATTTTAGGCTTAAGGAGCTTGCACGCCAAACACTGCTTTTTGTCGTGCTCTGGGGGGACACAGGCGTTACACGTCCTGTGCTCGTCCTTCCAAGGATATCTGACCCTACACTTAGGGCAGAATCTAAAAGGAGTCCTTTCCATAGCCAAAGGGAAGGATGACAAGACCGAAAGGGAAAGAAGTGGAAAGGAGGAAAGACATAATAACAATATGGCCACCCCGAACCCACTTTCCCTACTGTATAGGTCGGCCAGAGGGCCCGACCACGTGGGAATCCGGCCGCCGGATCTTAGGTGCCGAGACCACAGCCGTAGACGATTCCTCCGTAGTCTTCGTCGAAGATGTGCTTATTAGGCGAAGTGGCTTAACGGGGCATAAACTGAGAATTCAGTAAAGATAAACAATGTCTCTAGTAAGAGCTCAGCTGTAGGGCGACTAGTTATCTGGGTGGAAAAAAACAATCTGTAAGACCTCAGCACGTGAGGGATTTTGGGTACGACAGACACCAAGATAGGGATAGTGTTACAGACACGCCTATGCCAACGTCCCCTTTCGGTCCCCGAAAGACAAGATGCAATACTCCGCGGTTACCACTGGATGTTGGACCATACGCACAGCATGTGATTCTAAGCAGATTAACAAGCATCAGAAACTACTGTTCCCAAGAAGTAAAGTGGGATTCCCATCATCTCTACTTTTTACAGAGGAAGCCAGCACACCCTACCTTATGTGGAGTGCTGGGGAGATACACTGTATCCCCTTTCTCACTTACGTTATAACAGCGTTGTTACTATTACAAATACAAATAAACTTGAATGGATTGGTGGAGTTAAACAACTTTTATGTCTTTTAATCATTATTACTCACAGGCTGTCAAATCAGCCGTGGTAATGCACAGCAGGGTCACCATTGTGCTAAAATGGTGGGCTGCTTTTTTCGCCATTTCTCGTTCGCTTGTTTCTTCTTGGGTCTTCTTCTGCCGTCCTAGGTGGGAAAGATCCTGGTTGAAGTTGTGTCTTCAGTGGGAATCCTTTATATCTAGAGTGTTTGTGAAGGCAGGAAGCGAGGGAGGAGTCCAAAACTCTACAGCACTTGTCTTCCAGCTTGCCTGAAAGGAACCTGTTGCCACTGGGGGGGGAGGGGGGGGAGGTGTGGGTGGCTGGGTGTCCTGATTGGACAGCCAGCTGCCCCTTTCTGTAAACTACAGGGATAATTTGCAGAAGTTATGCTGTAGTTCCTGATAATAGTCCGATCCTCGAAGCTCCTGACAAGTCGACCACTGGTGCCAAATCCAAAGAGGAAGATTGTTAGGGAGAATTCTGTGTAAGGCTAATTTCCCAAATCTAGTGAGTCCCCCAGCAGCTTTGCTGAATTTTTGGGGTTTATTTTTTTCTCCTGCTAAGAGTGAGACTCTCTTTCTCCCACTCTTAGGCATGACTTGAGAATGTCCGTTGACTATGTAATGTGTTTTATGGGCTGTGGGGTCTTTTACTCCATAGGGCTTCATGTGTTTTTGGTATATGTGTTACACAGCACCCTCGGTGCAGTAACACAGGGGTGTCATAGTGACCCCCAAATAGACTCCATACCCTGGGACTGACTACTGTCTCCCAGGGCATGTAAAGTCACCATTGGCTTTACTAGTCTTAAATTGGGAACAGAACCAGTACAAACCATCATATTGTGGAAGTACTGGTAGGGGTAATTCGATTGCCCCTGGGTCTGTTTTCCAAGGGGGCGCTGTCCAGTCCCCCCTTGTCGAGTTTCTGGCTGTTGGCAGTGGATACCACGCAAAATATTCCACCGGAATATTTCCTATGGGATTTTCCCATTCATTTTAAACGCACCACTTTTTGGTGCAATGTTAAAGATACCGCTGGGTTATTTATTTAATATTTATTCCCTGGTTGCGTCTTTTTGCCAGGACTTGGTTTTAAAATGGCGTTTGTGTTCGCCTCTGAAACCCTAATCCAAGTCGAGCCCTTTGTTCCACTTTTGGCGGGCTTCTGCACAGAAGCCTCCAAAAGTGGTGCCACTCTGTCTGGGTCTACAGGATGTGTGGGAGGGGGTGGGGGGGGAAATAGGCACCCTGGACTGAGTTGCCTTGGCAACTCAAGTCGCACTCTTGTGTGATTGGCCCAGTGTTGAGCCGCCCGGCTCACCACTTAGCATGTTAGATTGACATCTAGGCTGATGAATGGGGATTTTCTGCATAAAAGCAGGGCTTTGGGGACTGGAACTTCAGAAGTCGCCACAGGACCTAAAGAATCCGAAGAGGGGAGAAGCTGAGCCATCAACAACAACATCGGTGGAGCCCTGCTGTACAAAACTCGCCACTTTCCCCGACGACAGAGAAAATCTTCTTCCAGGAGAGTCTTCCTCCCTTTGAGCTGGTGGGATCAACCAGTTCGCCTTTTTCGCCTTCCTGGATCGTCTCGTGGTTGAATCGCCAGTGCCAAGCACCCCGGCGGCCAGATAGCCACGCTTCACCACTACCGCAAATAAAAGGGTAGTACCTTTTAACCGGGAAACTTCACGGCTGGTTTCTTCCCTGGCAGTGCAACGACCTCCAGCTTTCCTCCACGTCGAGATCTTCTCTTCCCCTGGACGAAGCCCCCACTTACATCCGCTGCCAGGAACAACTGCCCCCGCTGGAGCTTTCTCACCATTTCAGGTACTGTGTCCTGCCTGGTCTCCCTTGCAACAGACTGTCCAAGGTGTCCTGTAAATCCTTGACTCTCTATCCTGGGGTGACCGCGGACCCGTTAACATTACCTTTCTAAATCTTTTTGACTTTCCTGCAAAGACTTTGAGTGCATTTCCACTGTGTGATCCTGGGCACATTCCGCCTTGCTCTCTCCAAGAGTGGGCCTGGTCTATGATCATTTTGCTCTACAGTAGACCCTGCCTTTCTTGACTTGCTGTGGGTTCTTAAAAGTGTTTGGTACTGTGTGATTTTCCTATTCTGCCTTTTCTCTCCCTTTTTAAACAAATTATTAGAGTGCCATCTATGGTTACGCGCTCACCTCTGTTTTGCTAAATAAGTGGTGTCTTAACCTAAGACTTGTCAAATAATTAATTAGGGAGGTGTATATATTTCTAGTGCCAGTGTATTTTTACAAGTGTGTTTTTAAATAAATAATTATATACTTTTATACCAAAGCTCTGGTCAGTGTTTGCTTGTGCTACTGTATTTTTAGCCCTATTGTGTATACTCTACATACTGCCTAACTCTTCTTGAGAGAAGTCTGACTGCTCAGCCACAGCTACCAGGTAAATCTGGGTGGTACAGACTGCTACCAACTGGATTTACTGCGAACACCTGTAGTCTTAAGATTTCCAGTGACCGGAGAGCCTGTTGTGTAACCGGAGCATGGTGAAACCCTTCCTTCAATCAAAAACAATGTAAGTACTGAGAGTAAATAAAGATACATCACTCACAAAGTATAGTAACAGTAAACATCATCTATATGCATATATGCAAAGAAGGGAGGGGGGGAGAGAGGAAGGGAAGAGGGAATAAAAGAGATAAGAGGAGGAAAAGAAGTAGAATGATGAGGACGATAGAGAAAAAAAGGGGGAGGGCTAAAGCTCCAGGGAAATACTCATTGAAAATATCCCAAAAGCCTGAGTATTCATCATCTTTTTTCGTGACCTGGTAAGTTACTATTTCTCTACATGAAAGAATCGATAAATCATGTAGCCAGTCTTCTACAGAGGACCGGAGGTCGCTCTTCCAAATCTGCTTCTTGGAAACTACCAGAGCTCTGTAGGTCCAAAAGCATAATCTAACAGACAAATGAAGCCTGATTGTAAACAAACCCAACACACAAAGGATCACCGGGAAACACAACACCCAGTATGAGGTCTACACGTTGGAGGACATCCTCCCAAAAGGTCATGATAGTAGAACACGACCAGAACATATGTAGCAAAGTCCCCATATCAGATTTACAATTTCAACAGGTGTCATCCTGAACCAGTTTGCACTTAAATTTAAATTGATATGGACTAGAACACGCATGTTTCCATTCAACATCTGAGATCTCATACCACAGTTCAAAACACCAAACAGTAGGAGTGAGAAGTTTGCATAGAAGTGAGGCGGAAAGAGGAACGCCCTTAGCCAGATGTAAAACAGGAGCAACGTCATGTGAAGAGGCCAAATCTTTGCACTGGGGGTGGGAGGGCTGGGTGTCCTGATTGGACAGCCAGCTGCTCCTTTCTGTAAACTGTAGAAGTTATGCTGTATTTCCTGATAAATAGTCTGATCCTGAAAGCTGCGTGTAACCGGAACCTGACGTAACCCTTCCCTCCAAATGACCCGGGGGTCCCAAATGCGTCAACTCCTGCCCAGAGGCTGGTGAGATCCACTAGTCTTGATAAGACCTTGATGGGTACCAAGGGAATGCTAGTGAGAGAGCAGTGCAACCTCTTCTGAAGTACGATTCCTGACGAAACTTGGGTGGACTCATGCTGGACCTTCAGAGACAATTGGAATCCCATAAGTCCCATCAAAAGAGTGCAGGACCGAGAGCATGAAGAGAATCCGACCATCGATATTCGTTCTTCATCTGGTACCTGTAAAAAGGGTGCCAAAAATGCAGAGCCGCTAGAAGCCTTGAAGAATCCTTTATTGAAAGACTTTCTCGTCGACGGTTGCCAGTTCCCATCCAGTGTCCGTTCTTCAGTCACCAGACCAAGAATCTAGGGACTGGATCCTGTGCTGCTGTCTCGGGAACACAACCGACTCCAAGCTCTTCTTAGCTTAGGTACTGTGTTGGCTTGGGTAATACTTACGTTAAGTCTTGTGTGAATCTTGTGAGGCTGAGTGGGTGATTCGAGTACCACTTGCCTGAAGAGATATCCTCTGGAACTCTGACTTTCCTGCAATTGAACCTTATCCAGACCTGCCTACAGCTGGTTCCTAGACCACTAGGGTCCCTCTTCTGCCTCTGAGAAAACTCATTCTCTAGAATAGGGATGAATTTTAAAAGGTACGGCTTGTGTCTTGAAAACATAACAAGTGTGAATAGTGTGTACTAAAGACGTTAGTGTGGTAACTGTATCTCTGTAATTGAATAAGTTACAAAGTGTCCTGAAGTTTATACTTGCCTTTAAGTTGCTGGTTGCTCCTTTAAAAGGTATATAGTCTTTAAAATAGTGTTTCACTTTTCTTAAAAGTAATAGTGTTGATACTGTTTCATTGGTCTTAACTAAATGAGTCTAAAAGTTTACCGATAAGGTTTACCTACCTTGAATAACTGTGTTCTTCTTAAAGTGTACTATTGGGTTTTGCTTCCTCTGATCTGCTAAATGCATTTCGCAAACAGTCTGCAGTGAATACCTGTCTGAGAGTGGCTTGTAACCCCACTGAAAAGTGAATGGGTCCTTAGTTACCTTGAACTGCCTTTCTTGAAAGTATGCTACAGTTCTTCTGACTTTAGAATTTTATTCTACACTTCTGATAGGTATGCTTGGTCAAACTGTCTATTCCTATACTTAGAAATATTGTAATAAGCCTTTATTGTGAAATTGGTTGAAACTAGTCAACCTTACACAAAACTTTAAAACACACTTAAAAAAAGAAAACACAGAGGAAGAAAAATACAAAAGGGAAAGCAGTAAGTACAATGACTAATATTTGGTAGAACATAAAAAAAAAAAAAATCACAATTCATTCCTTGTAAAAATACATAATTATATAGCGTTTTCTTTCATTTCATTCCACAGTCCTTTACAATTCGCTTCAATTAGTATTACAGCCACCACTAAAATAGTTTACCCCAGTATACTGTTTAGGAGGATTTCACTATTCACGCCAGGAGAAGCAACTTCAATGCTACTATAGTTAAGTGTTTCCTCTCCACTAATCAACCTCGAAAAAAACATTGTTCACACAATCTGTCTGCATTCCAGACAAATCTATTAAGTCCCGTCTCTGCACGTTGAGTGCTTCACATTCGACCAACATGTGCTCTCGGGTCCGCAGAGTATTAGAGGGCCCACACAGTTGGCAGTTGCCCGCTACCTCTACCTCTTCACTTTCCCTTACATTTCAAACCACCTTAATCTCCCCCGTTAATAACAGATTTAGACATAATCTGAGAAATTCCTCTCGCCAATATGAATTGGGTAATCTTCTTAGATACAGGGGAACATATCCCAAGGGTTTTGGAACATTCAGGACAGGCTTACACAGTTTACATGTGCCTACTTTATATTATGTATTACATCAGTCAAGCTCTCTCAGATTCAACTTGACCTTACCAGGGTTAGAGACCAGCAATTCCCCATTTACTTTACATTCTCCAGGGATGAGCTCGGCCCCTCTCTCAAAAGCAGCCAACAGGGCACACCTACCCCTTTAAGTGCGGTACCCAGATTATACAGGCTATTTAATGGGGGGTTTAGAATAAGCCTGTGTTGAGTCAACGTTACCCACCTGAACTTGTATGCCAGCAAATACAGCCCCAATTCTAGGCAAAGTGCAGCAATTGACAGACTCTGGCAATGTCATCGCCTTCCTCCAAATAATGCCCTCAATTCTTTCCCACTTAAGATCCCAAAAAACACACGCTATTTCTGTCCCGAATACGAGTGCTGGGAGCATCTTCATGGTGTAGAACTTCAAAACTGGCAAGAGAAAGAATTTACAAATTTTCACTTGAAATTCTCTTCATCCGAGTAGCCAATTGTTCTGCTTTAGATCTAAGCCTCCCCAGAACCACTCCCTTATTTGGGACAGAATCTATTGAGAACCAAAAATAAAAAAGCCTCGTTTTTGGGGTCAGTTTCTCCATACATTGACCACAAAAAGCCAAGGTTTTTTTTGTATTTGTGCAGAATCTTAAAATATTTGTTTTGGCACAGTGTACCACAAGCTCATTTAACTTTGCATATGATTGCACTGCCCTAGCCAATATCTGCAGCCCCAGTTGCGTAGAGTCCAACAGAATAACATTGTCTGCGTATGTTAGATGAGCAACCCGCAATTCTCCAAGCTTAGGAGCAACAAAAATGGCATTGCACAACCAAACCCCCAAATCTGGCGGGTAAAGGTTGAAGAGACATGGGGCTAGTACGCAACCTGTCTCAGCCCGCTGCGTGGTGAAAATTCTCGACAAAGCCCCCCCTGTCCGTTTCAGCCTCACCTGGATTTCAGTCCGACTGTGCAAGTGCACCAATATTGCAAAAAAGGGAGTGCGACAAACCCCAGGCTTTGTCCAAAGACGTGACCGATTAACCATATGAAAAGCCATTGAAACATCAATGGCCATTATGAATACTTGACCACACGACTCCAGCCTCGCTTGTTCCTGAATAATTAGAAGTTACTCACCGTAGTGAATAAACATACTCCTAGCGCATAGTGCCCTCTCCTCCATACTGTATGGGCGTCCCTCGCTAGGGACGGAAGACAGAACATTTTTCACCAGAAAAATCATCTTCCCCTTTAAATTTAGATGCACGTGGCGGCGTGGCTCTGGGAGCATGCGCTCACCTGACTCCGCCCACCGGCGCCACTCCTCAGTCCCCTTTGACACGTCAACAATATTAACATTGCTTAATGACACTAGTTCTATTAGGGGGAGGACTATGGGATGTATGAAGCAAAGGGGACTATGGACTAGGAGTACGTTAGTCATTACGGAGAGTAACTTTTAATTACTCCTATGTCCCGTCCCCTTTCCTCCATACTGTATGGGCGACTACAACTGAATGTAGCCCCAGGGTGGAGAGATGCCCCTCTTAAGAAAACAAGTTCCTCAACACTGCCTGGCCAAATGCTGCATCCGACCTTGTGCTGGCATTCAAGCAGTCATGCTTACAGAGGCATAGGAAGTAACCCATGTAGCCGCTTTGCTGATAACCTGCCACGGAACATGTCTTCTGAAAGTTACCACCATGGCCTTAGCTCTGATGGCGTGGGCATGCATGTTTGCTAGCAAGGCTTGTACTGCCCCTCATATGCCTTCTTGATGGCTATAACCATCCACCTTGCTATTGAAGGCTTGGAGGCATGACAGCCTGGTTTTGATCCCCCAAAGTTGAAGAGGACGCCCGATTTACGGAAGCCCTTGGTTCCGTCCAGGTGCATTCTTAGTGCACGCCTGACATCCAGACAGTGCAATACCCTCTGAGCCTCATCCTTAGGGTCAGCGAAGAATGTCAGTGATACCATTTCCTCATTCAGGTGAAACGAGGAGATGACCTTGGGTAGAAATGCGGGGTGTGTTCTGAGCACCACTTTGTCCTTGTGAAATGTATATGGCTATGAAGCCACCAGCGCCTGGATATCGCTGATTCAGCATGCCGAGGTAAGGCCCACTAGCTGGGCCGTCTTGGTGGTAACTAGCCTGATGTCCGCAGATGCCATAGGCTCAAATGGTTTATGCGCCAGAGCGACCAGGACCACATTAAGGTCCCACACTGGGTGTGGTTTCTTGATAGGTGGATACAGTCTAGTCAGAACCGCCAAGTACCTCTTAACCACCAGATTCAAGGATGAAGAAACCTCCTCGCTAGAGTTCTTGTAGGCCACAATAGCCGCAAGATACATGCGGCATGTGTCTACCTGCACCCATGAATGGGCAAGGGGTGCTAAGAAGGATATAACGTCGTCCAACGAGCAAGTCAATGGATCAATTTCCTTGCCCAGTGACAGAACCTGGTCTACTTGCTTTTGTACTGGCTCTTGGTAGCGTTGCTCCTAGCCCCTTATATGATAGAGAGGTTAGCCTGCGATTTGTGCAGTGCTTCAGGGTAACCTGTTCAGGAACTACGCTGCAAGGGTTAACTTCGGCAGGTGGGGTCAACCACGGTACCCCCTTGCTGGGAGAGTAGGTGTGCTGGGCCCACTGGGATGTGTGCCAGGGGCTGATCAGACAGATGGAGACGTTCCGAGAACCAGGGTCTTGCAGGCCAGCATGGCGCTATCAGGATGAGCTGTAGACCCCCCAAATTCCCTGACCTTTCAGATGACCATGTGCACCAGGAGAGTGGGGGTGGGAGGGAGGGGAAGCGTACATGTTCATTTAGTTCCACAGGATCTGCATTGCATCGCCTAGAGAACCCTGCCTTGCCCCAGCCAGGAGGCAAACTGTGGGAATCTCCTGTTACTGCGGATGGCCCCACCTGGTGAAGATCCTCTGAGAGACCACCTTGTTCAACTGCCATTCGTAGTTGTCCGAGCCCAGACTGCGGAGCCTGTCCGCCTCCAAGATGTACTAGCACGGGATGTGGATTGCCTACAAGTGCATGTTGTTCACCAGAGCCCACTCCCAAATGTTGATCGATAGTCTGCAGAGGGGAGGAGACCTGGTGCCACCCTGCTTGTTGACCGTAATACATGCAGGTGGAACTGTCTGCCTGGATGAGAATAGACTTGCCGGTGATCATGGGGAGGAAGGCTTTGAGGGCAAGCCAGATAGCCATCATCTCGAGCAGTTGATATGCGCCAGCTGCTCCTGACGTGACCATACTCCATGGACACTGTGGCTGTCCAGGGTAGCACCCCATCCCTCTAGGGATGCGTATGTGGTGATGGTGAACTGCGGTGCCGGCAGGGCCTGCCTATCCGCAGGTGGAGGGCTGTACCCCACCAGACTAGATCCTGGTCGGGATTTTTTGGTATGCTGACCTGCTCCACGTGAGATCCCTTCTCCCGATTCCAGGAGGCTGAGAAGTGCAGCTGCAGCCTCCTCATTTTGAGCCCTGTATGTGGCACTGCGAGGAGACATGCGGCCAGGACTCCCAACAGGTGTTGGTACCACCACGCTGAGGTCCTTGCTCTGCTGAGAAAATGTCCAGTGGCCCTCTTGATATCTGCAATCTGGTCCACCGAGAAGATCCTCCCGGACCTCGTGTCCCATATAAGGCCCAGGAAGGTCAGAGTCTGTGTGGGCAATAACTGACCTTTTGAGATCGCTAGAAAATCCCAGGTTGTAAAGTGTATCCATGAGGGCGGAGGCCATGTGCTGGACCGCCTCTGGAGATCTCACCCTGACTAGCCAATCGTCTAGATAAGGATAAATGTGATGGCCCTGTGCCCCGAGTAGGGCTGTAACTGTGTTCATTAGCCTTGTAAAGACCCTGGGGGTAGAATTGAGTTCAAAGGGTAGAACTCTATTGAAAGTGAAAACCCATGATCCTGAAACTCAGGAAGGACCGAAGGGTTCCCAGATCGGGATGTGTAGGTAGGTATCCTTCAGATCCAGGGAGCACATCCAGTCTCCCACACACAATTTCTCTGCTTTGAAGGCCGAGGTATCCATCTTGAACTTTTGGAGAGGAAGGGGAAGGTTCAAGGAGGAAAGGTCCAACACAACCCTCAGTCCAGCCTGTTTTTTTTTGTGTATGGCGAAAACCCGTGAATAGAAGCCCAGGCCCCGCTGCAGTGCTGGGACTTCCTCCACTGCCCAGCTCGCTGAGAGCGAGCGGATTTACGCCAGCCGAGTTGCTGTACCAATCTGTGGGAGCGGGGGGAGGAGCAATCGGGACCCAGAAGCCCATGGATACCACAGAGAGAATCTATGGGTCCATGAACTTTGTCCCCCAGCAGTGTACGTGAAGGGCGATTCTGCCCCCCCCCCCACCGGAGACTCATGGATCTGGATGAGTCTGTCACAACTTCTTCCTCTCGGTGGCTGGGCTGAGGAGGGGGACTGGAAAAAACTTGTTAGCTGCCTTGTGCTGTTTGTGCCTGTGCTGGCTACGAGATCTGTCTAGTTATCAGGACCGCCTTTCTTGGAATCCCCAAAAGACTCCGAAGCGTTGGTGCGTTTGGCTGAAGGTCTTGGGTGTGGACTTAGTAAGAATAAAGATTTCGCTGTCTGGGAGCTATTCTTTTTCTCATCAATTTCCTCATCCGTTCATCTGTTGAATGGAACAGGTCGCCCCCCTCAAAAAGGCAGGCCTAGTATGCACTCCTGCACGTCTGGGTTGAATTTTGTCGCTTTGAGCCAAGCCATCCTTCACATGTCTGTGGCAATACAAATGGCTCTGCCGGATGTGTCAATGTGGGCCAGCGTGGACACCATTGTATCTTGTGCCACGATTTTGGCCTGTGCCAGACCAGCCTTGAAGCAAGCCTTGAAGCAAGCCTGGCTGTTGGCAGGGAGCTCAGGAAGGAAATCTGCAATTTCCCACCACAGCTTCTGGTTGACAGCCGCCAACATGTTGTCAGCGTTGGCCTGGCGCAGGTGGAGAGTGGCGTTAGAGTAAATAATCTTCCCAAACATCTTCAAGAGCTTTTCCTCCTTGACCAGTAGTGCAGATGCCGAAGTCGCAGAGGAAGATTGTGGCTTAGAGTACAGTGATGCTGCCGCTATAACAGAGGAGTGCTGTGGAGGGTGCGCTGACAATAGGAGGGTGTCTTCTTCCGTTTGCCTGTACTTAGCGGCGAGACACCTTTGGTAGGCTGGGTAGAGTGTGGCTTGAGCCAACCTTTTTTGGCTAATGCTCAACATCCTTTTAAAAGTAGTCATCTCAGTTCAGCTCAGCCTTCACATTTTGGTGATATTTCGTTCTCCTGGAACAGACACTCTTTTCTGTGATCAATTCTTTGAATTTATCACTGATCTTGAACTTAGATGTCCGCACCCGGTTATGACAGGTGATTTTAACCTTCATTTTAACGCCCCCCACTATTGCTGTTAAACATTTCTTTGAAGCTATGAATGACTTGGGATTGGGTCAATTGGTCACAGCTCCTACTCATCTAGCTGGCAAAACACTTGATCTAGTATTTGCCAGGGCTTCCCTGGTACCTCAGTACGCTGAGCGGTGGTGGTGGTTGCGACCTTCCCTGCCCCTCAGGTCGAGGCCTGGTAGGTGGCCTCCCCTCAGACATGGGTCCGGTATTAGGGCACAGCCCCTCGGGTTGGGACCCAGTAATAGAGTCTTGCGGTAGCACTGGTAGGATCTTGCAACCCCTCAGCCTCGGGGCTGGTAGCTGGAGCAGCCTCGGTATTCCTGCTGGTTTTAGGACCCGAGAGGTCCCTCCTGCTTGGGCGCCTCCCAGCAAAGGAGTCACACTTGCGGGGTGCAGAGGAGAACAGGCAGGGCACCTACCTTGGGCCTTGTCTTCCGTTTCACAAATGCTTTAAGGTCCTCTGGAGGAGATCTTCCAAAGAGCTTCCATCACCTGGCTAGTCGATTCTTGAGCATGCATGGAATCAAGGCGTCCCTTGCGGTACCGCAGACCCAGCCGTGGTCTGGGTCAAGGCACTGGAGGCAGAGGGCGTGGCAGTCAGACCTTGGGGAGGGACCCTCGTCGGCTGGACACCTGCTGAAGCCCGCCGTCGTCGACATGCACCAGAGCGTAGCACCAGAGGACAGAGCAGTACCTAACAACTGGAATAGAAGACAAGACAATACTTCTGCAGGGAAGAGTGCGTGGAATTACAAGGCCGGATGCCTAATCCAGGAGCATTGGTGAAAGCAGTCCGCTCCAGTCGATGCAGAAAAGAGGATTGAGGAGTGGCGCTGGTGAGCGGAGTCAGGGGAGCACATGCTCCCAGGGCCACACCCACGCCCCCGCGTGCATCTAAATTTAAAGGGGAAGATGATTTTTCTGGCGAAAAAGGGTCCGTCTCCCGTTCCTAGCGAGGGACTACCATACAGTATGGAGAAAAGTAGATGAGACGGATAAGTATATGAGATTACCAATCCATTCAGAGACGTGGAAACACCTCTTCTGAAACAGTTTGGAATTTCGTTAAGCGGCACGCGCCCAATGCCCAGGCCTCCAATTCTTAGTTGCCTTTCTTAAAAATCGGAACAATGATAGATCATCTCCAAGTACTAGGCGTATCTGGTTTTAATAAAATTAAAAAGAAAAAAAGAGAATCACTGCCAATACCCCAGCATTCAACTTAAGGGTCAGGTTGGAAAGTCCATTTGGCCCTGCCGCCAGAGAGTTAGAGGAGTGCTTAATAATTTCCTCAATCTCTGCAACCCCAATATTCATACACCATGAGCTTGTAATGGCTATATCTGAAACTGTGATGACCGACTCCCTATAAATCCATTCAAACTATCCCCTTCCCCCCCTCCGAGGGCCTACCACCTGCTTTGTTCGTAGCCATTTGTTGGATGATTGTATATCCATCCAGTGACACCTCACACAATCATACATCCTGAACCAACAGCACATCGCCCTTCAACAACAATTAATTATTCAGCAAAAGCTATTAAAGACCTTAGAGTTCCTAGAGTTCCAGCTAACCAATGACGGGCGCTGTCCAACCACCTCTTGTGCAAGAGGCTCATCCCTCACTCATTCATTGGCTTCCCGCCACCGATATGGGATGACGGGAGCGATGTCCATAGATCTCCCAAGGTCCTTGATTCTACCACCCCCTTTCCTGCTTGTTCAGATGTAGGACCCATCATTTCACTCACACCACGAACCACCCTCAGCAGTAGCCTCAGCCCTTGTTTATATTCCTTCTCAAAACACGCAGTCTCATCTTCCTCTCTTAAAACCCTTCTATCTTCCCAGACATATGAATCATAACCAAGGTGTCGGAGAGAAAAAACCTCTACCAATACTAAATCTACCACCGATTTGGTAAGCATTTGTACAGTCCCGCCTCAGATAATATCTGGGAAAAATACTCTTTATGTCACTCGTTCTTGTGGAATTTCATTTAACAATCTCAGTACGTTAGAACGATTCAGGGGGACCGCCTCAGGAATTTCAAACAAACGTTCCAAAACCAACACTTTCCCCTCAACACACTATTAGGATTGACCAACTTTCCATGGCAACCTTGAATAAAAAGGTGGAATCCCCTCTGGATTTCCTAGGTGGGTCCTGTAGTCTCACACAGTCACTAATGCCAAGACTCTCAAGGCAGCTGTAGAGTCCCGCACTCACCCCCTCCCGTTCCACCCTTGGCGAAATTCACTCTCCCTTAGTCTGTGGAGGGATCCTTAAACAATTCTTTCCATCTACATAGGTGGTTCTTGGGTCTGTTGGCATCTCTCTGGGTCTGTTGGCGTTTCACCAAAAGTCACCTTCATCCACGGGTTCAGTAGTGCATCTGCATCCGTATTCATAGCCCTCATCTTCTCTCCATCTTGAAACTCCATTCACATGTTACCTGCCCAATCTCCTACCCCTTCTCGGATTGGCAGCTCATATCATTTGTCGGGCGTTCCAGCACGCTTAACACCTGCGATTCAACAGACTGCCCAATGTGTTCCTTTTTTTTGGGAAGATGACAAATATGAAACACTCCCTCTAGTTCAGTAGAAGATTTTTGCCCACAGTGCAATCTTGGATATACGTGATTTGACTGTGGCAGAATTCTTCTGAGCAGAATTGACTGTGGCAAATTTCACTGTGAATACAATGTTGCCGTCGTCAAATCCAGCAAAGCCTTGAACTCCACAATAGACCCACCCACACTTACCTTTTGCTTCTCTGCTTCCTTCTGACCCTGCGCCATCAGTTATGTCCCTCTTACACAGATCAGACGCCGCAGGGACCGCTCTACTCCTTTTTTCCCATCCCCCGCCTCCAGACCTCAGGAAGCCGAGGACAACCCTGCCACCCCCCAAGGTAATCACTACCAAACATGGGGATTGAGGGACACCCCCTGTTAGGGAGAATTCTCATTAATGTGCTAATTCCCTTCAAGAGACCCCCAGCAACATTGCTGGATTTTGAGGACTTGATTTTCTTACCTGGAAAGAGTGCCAGCCTTTTTTCCCCCACTCATGTATTTTGATGTGGTTTTTGATGTGGTTTTACACTTGATAACTGCATAGGCATCAGCCTTTCATGTGTGTTACACAGCACCCTCAGTGCAGAGACACAGGGATGTCTTTTAGACTTCCCAAAGGTTTAAATACCTTCTCTGGGATAAACTATTGTTTCCCAGAGAATGTAAAGAGAAACTGACTTTACTAGTCTTTCCAAATTCCTAGACCCAGCACACACCATCTTACAATGGAGTGCTGGAGGGGTTACATAGTATCCTCTTTGTCTAAATACTCATGTAGCAGTCAAATGCTACCGTTTCCTATTGAAAAAGCTGGTGGCAGTGGTTTTACAACAAACTACCAGGATTTTTCCCGACCGCGAACACCGGTAGCTAAAAATCACGGGAGCCTTGTTTTTCAAGATGACGCCTTAAGCCCCTTTGTTTAAACAGGTCCTGGTCATTTTTCAATGGTTACTTTTGGAAAGGTCCTTCTATTGTTTGTCTCTGCACGCCAAACCAGGTTTGGTCCCTTTGCTTGTATGCCTTTGACGGGCTTCAGGACTGAACACCACCTCAGGCGTCTGAGTGCCTGGCGTGGGCAGGAAGTGAGGGAGGTGCCCGAAACTCCCTGTGCTTAGTCTCCTAGGAGACCCAAAAGCACTCTGGCGTGATTGGCTGGATGACTGTCCGGCAAGGACAGTCACCTTGCTGGGTGAGTGACAGCTAGGCTGGAATGAAAGGGAGAACGCTGTTTAAAAGGCGAGTCTTTTGGACTGGAAAGCAGAGTCGACCACTGGAACAAAAGAACCAAAGACGAGCTGAAATAGGTGGTTGCTGCAACTCCTGGACCATTGGTTTGCCCGGTGAAGCCCTGCTGCAGGTCCGAATTGCTAAGCTCATCTCGACAGAGAAGCCCCTTCAAGGTCAACTTCTTCCTTTGAGTTGGTGGGACCAATCAACTCATAAGCCACCTGGATACCATTCTCAAAGCTGGTTAGGATTAACCAGGGGTAAGGACGCCAGCTTGTGTGCTTCAAGAACAGGTACTCAAACTGAAGTGACTCCATTTTGGTTGCATTTTCCCGACGATCCGGTGCAGTTCAGGAGTCCTCTCTCTTGTCCCCACGACTGAGGCTAAGGAACAGTGAGATCTGCAGGAACTGCCAGGAACCAACAACTTCAGCTGCATTTGTTCCTTCATGCTAAGGTACTGAGCCAACCCGATTGAGAGGACGCCACTCTTGTGGTGAAAGTTTGTGAAACTTTCCCAACTTGCAGGCCTAATCAGCTTGTGACCCAACAAATGATTCTTTTTCGCCTAAACTACTTCTGAGAACATTTACAAAGACTTTACCGTTTGATACCAGAACTGCTCTTTCCTATCCAGAACACTAGCCCATTGACTTTGGACTAGGCCTATTGACTTGAATTGAACTCTTCTGGTGAACTGAAACTATTTGCACTGTCTAACAAGTACATGTGATCTATTCTACTTACCTTATGCCTTTTTGCTCACTTCTAAGTAACTAAACTGCCATTTGGCTCCTCTTTCTGGGGAGCTCGAACTGTCTCAAAATCTTATTTTGTATTTAAGTGTATTGGTATAAAATATTAAGTTGCCTCCTCCTAGTGAAATGTTTTCTAAATGATTGTGTAATATATTAATAAGTGTTTTAACAAGAAACCTTGAGTATAAATGCCTACTTGAACCACTGATTGAAAGTCCTCTGTGTAATGACTTGTACTGCTCACATTCACTCTTGAGATAAGCCTGGCTGCTCAGCTCGGTACCAAACACTGTGGTACAGACTTATACCAAAGGTTGGTTTGGCTTACACCTGTAGTCCTAATTGTATGTGGTGGTCCCAGAGGGTACTGCATGCAATTGTGCCTAACACTGAGCAGCCAGGCCTATCTCAAGAGGGGTATATGCGAGCGGTAGAGCTGTACAAATGAAATACGTAACTACAAGTATCCAAGTAACACTTACACTTAAGGTTTCTGTTATAAACAGTTATTTAACATCATTTTAAATAAGCATTCTTTTAAAAGGCAATTCATGTAACAATGCAAATATACTTTAAAATCACTTTTCAGAATCAAAACAAGTTAGTGGATGTTTGGATATGTTTCTTACACAATTCCTAGAGCCTGAGGTGACTTCAATCACAAGAAAGGGTTAAATAGGTTCTCTGTAAATGTGAGGACAACTAAATCTTCCAATGAAATCTAGACAAGCCTTTCCCAGCAATAACAGTTCACAACAAGCTACCATTTTATGAGGGACACAAAATCAAAGTCAATGGACTAGAAGAGTCTTCAGGGATCCAGGACAGCCAAAGTCAATTGGAACACAGTCCCAGCGATGTTGAATCAAGAGCTGGCACATCTGCCACTGAAACTAATATACCAAAACCGGAATCAAACTCAATGGCAGAAATAGACTGCCCTTTATTGGAGGAGCTCAGGTGTCACAAAAGGTGTATACGTACGAATACATCAAGTCAAAACACCAACCTAAGTACAAACCAACCAAATCAAAATACTTTGACAACCACCCCAAGCAGAGGAGATGTAAGAGAGGAGGACAAAAAGAACACTCAAAGAAAATTCTCTCCAGGAATGCAAACAAGATCCCAACAAAGAGGCAACACAAGATAGATCTGATATTTAACCCTTCAAATCTAGAAATTGATGAACATCTCCAATCAGCACTCAGCAAAGGACTATCTTTCAGTCCAACTTGCAATATGGATTATTTTCAAATGCAACTTGAGCTCTACAAATTTTGTAGAAAATTGAAATTGAAGAAATTCTTCGAGGAAAACCCTAAAGGGAAAATCCAACCTGATATAACAACCTCCATCTGATCTCTCAGAACTAATTAAGCAGACAGTTGGACTACTAAATCTGGCCAGGGAAGAAAACTATACAGTACAACTTATTGAAGAACAACAAGTAGACACTTTCCTTTCTGAAGAGATGAAATTGAGACCGAAATCTAAATTTACCCCGATATTCAACGCTGAAAATGTGATTGACTTATTCCACAAAGTAACCAAAGAGGATCTTCGAGCAAATTACCCTGAAAATCGAAAAAGTAAAACCTGTCACAACCTCACATTGCAAGAACGAAGAGCCATTGAAAACTTAACCTCCAATGAAGAAATCATCATAAAAATGGCTGATAAGGGAGGAAAAGTTGTCTTAATGAATAGATCAGACTAATTAAAGAAGGCCAAAGACAATTAAACAACACTACATGCTATGAAAAACTAAATCACAACCCTCTTCAAGACCTGACCCTTACTTGGAGAAACATGAGCAAACATTGGCTAGACCTAGGCGTGCTCACCCAGGAGGAATTTGACTAAATGAATGTACAATATCCAATCATGTCAATGATCTATTTCCTTCCGGAAATCAGCAAACAATTCACCAACTTCCCCCCCTTCCCGCCCAATCATAAATGCAAATGGATCCATCACAGAAAGAATTTCACAGTTCATTGACATCCATCTTCAACCTTTAACTATGTAATTGGCCTCTTTCATTCGTAACACCAACCACATTATCCAACAACTTGATTCAATACCATGGCAAGAAGACTATCTTTGTGACACTAGATGTCGTCTCTCTCTATACCAGTATCAATCTTGACAAAGGTATTATGACAACAGAATTCTTCTTATAAACCGGTCCATCTCCTACAAATAACAAATTAATGATATTGGAGATACTGCATTTTGCACTGAATAACACATTTTTTAGTTTTGACAGAGTGATATATAAACAACTACAAGGGACTGCGATGGGGTCTAAATTTGCCCCATCATATGCTAATTTGTTTATGGTTTTTTTCTAAATCAACCATGCATGGAAAAAAGGCCTTCACCGACTCCAGAAACACTGTTCTCTGGGGTTGGTACATCGATGATGTTGCCATGATCTGGGAAGGAGAAACAATGGAACTTAACTCATATGTCCAACACCTTAACAACAATGAATTCAACCTCACCACAAATCAAAGTAAAGATAAAATCCAATTTCTATACTTAGAAATTTGCACAGACAAAAATAAGATTTTAACCAATTTGTACACCAAACCTACAGCAGGCAACAGCATCTTGCATGCCAATAGTAACCACCCAAAACACATTACCAACATTCCATATGGAGAAATGCTCAGAATTAAAAGAAATTGCAGTACAGAATCAACATTTGAATTAAATATTGAACAGACAAACACATTTAAACAAACAGGAGATAAAATATGCAAACTGAAGGAATCCATTAAAAAGGCAAACGGGTAACTAGAGATGTCCTACTACAAGATAAACCTAAGAAATCAAAAGTACCGACAACTACAAAATGTATTACTACTTATGGATCAGATGCTCCAATCCTTGGGACAATCCTTAAAAAACACTGGAAAATTCTGAAACTTGATGACAAGATATCTCAACACATTGATGAAACACCTAGGATTTTCTATAGAAAAGCGCCAACTCTAAAATATCTAATCAGTCCAAGCCATCTTAAATCGCCTGCTCAACAAGACCTCGTGAGTCTATTCAATCAAAAACCAATGCATGGCACATATAAATGTAGAAATTGTAAACTCTGCCCACAGATGGTCAATGGTTTGAAGAACATCATATTGCCAAATGGGAAAGAAAAAAGAGTGAAACTAATCAATTGCAATAGCAAATTTGTTGCCCATTCAATCCAATGCATTTGTATGAAATTATACATAGGGAGCACTATCGGATGCCTCAAAACCAGCATCTTTGAACACTTACGGGCAATCAGAAATCAATATCTTAAATAGCCGCTAGCATTAACACTGCATTATGAAGACCCAGGTCTAAAAGTTGAGCAACTAAAATCCACGGTTTGGAACAAATTAAGGACCCACCTAGAGGTGGCAACAAGGAACTTTTCTTACGAATGGACACATGCGACACAGGTCTGAATTCAGACAATGAATTTTTCAATTGGTTGTAGGAAATTATGTTTCCAGTATGTATAATGTTTTGGAAACCATAATTTATACTGTATCTCCTGTCAAGTACTTAATCTGCAATAGCAATAACAACACATTATATCTCCTGTTTCAAAGTTAGAACATACTATCCTTAGCCCTTCTTTTTTTGTCCCTCTTTTCATTACTTTATTCAAGTATGATTTCAAAACCTCTGTTTTATTTCACTTAAGACATCTCATGCAAGTATATCCAAATATTCTAAATTGGCATTGCAATCTGCTAAACACAACTTGATAACTTATTGAAACAATGAATTCCTATTTTTGTTTAAGTCGCAAACAATGTTTTCCAACAGCCTTTCATGGCTTAAGAACAATAATCTCTGACCACAAGTTAAAAAATATTCTTAAAATAAAATAAAAAAACATTCTATTTCCATAGCCTGCTTTAAGTATTGACAGCGATTTCGGCACTTAAAATGGCCGCGATCACGCTAAGCGTGATGTCATCACGAACGCTTGACACAAACTTAATGATGTCAAGCACGTCAATTAGATAGCGCATTTAAGCGCGAGGTTTGAGTTGCAACTCTGTGCAACACCGTATGCGCCTAGGAGAGGACAATTGCATCCTTCTCCCAGTTTCGGAACTCTCAAACTTCTTCCTTTTAAGGATGGTTCTTTTTCTTGAATTAGGGCATGGTTAAAACCCCATGCTGCACAAACTATTACCCCTCTTTCTCTAATAACCCTCTCTTGTAGCTAGATAAACACGTACAGCCACAATTCAGCTTTGTGGTTAACATCCATTCTGTTCCCTTCTTTTTAGGGCAGTAAATCCTAAAATCACCTCAAACACCCAATCAGAACAACATTTCAATTGGTGAGTGTCATGATAAACATATATATGAAGCTTATTGCAACAATGACTTTACTTTATTTACTGTGAATTAGAAATGTTCTATTGGTTACTTTTCCTTTCTTCATTGTCTTTCTTTCAAATTGCCTCAACAAGGATTGCAATGAGTGTCAATTCATTAATTCATTTATTTATATACTTTTTGTAAAACAAGTTATTTTTGTTTACTTCTACATAGAAACTTCTGAGGATCACTTGTCATTGTTAAGGGTGAAACAAGTGTAGAGAGAATACAAATACCTTGTGAAATAAAGCATTTTCACAAACATTCTTTCACCAAGTGTGGTCATTTCTATCATGGCTGTCACCAACAAAAGTTGAATACTTTGTCTTGGATTGGCGCAATTGGGAAATGTACACCTCTACTGTATCAATTGGAACACAGTCTATTGAGCTGAGACACTTCTTAGATCAGAAACAGTCTTGCACAAAGTTAGAGAGTTTGTAGAATATCACTTGTAGGGGCACAAGCTGTTAAGCCTGTCAAAAGAGAGTTGGAATGAACTCTAAAGGGAAGACACTGCAATTCCCAACTGAGGAAAGCACAGTTTAAAAACAATGAGGTAAGTACCCCAAGCCTAAATAGTACCTGTTTTGAAAAAGAGTGGTCTAGCTGGATTATGCCTTGCTACATGGTGCAGACCCCATGTTCCTGAGCCTCAGTAGTTGGGACAAGAGGGAGGACGTCTGGAGGGCTCCTGCGGCGATACTTGGGAGGTCGTCGGCAGCTACAGGCTCTTTTCGGTTCAGCGCCTAACAAACAGCACCGTCGTGGATCTCTGATACTGGTTGGGCTTCCTTCACTCCTGGCGAGGGGACACGAGATATGGTTGTCCTGCTTCTGGAGGTTCCTTAGGAGACTCCTGGAGCATCTACCCGGATTTCAGACGTTTCACTAGACTACGGTTTACTCAAACCCTGGCACCCAGTTCTTATAGCAGTGAAGAAGTACAGCCAGTCGGAGAAGATGGTCCAGTGGAGTTAATCTCTGGTTAGTTGGTCCCACTAACCCAAGGGGAGATGTCGTCCCTCTCGGAGCTTCCCTGTCAAATTAAAAAAAGAGTTTCAACACAGCAGGTTTCTCCCATTCAAGCACAGCCCAGGCTGTCAATCAGGACTAGTTGCATTCAGGCATTCCTAGAGACAAAAGGAAAAGGAATTTCAGGACCCTTCCTCACATCCTGTCCTTCCAGACACACTAGGAGCCAGGGGCGGGCTTCAGGGCTGAAGCCTGCCACAGGCAAGACAACCAAAGAGCTTGAATCTGTTTCAACGAAGAGTAAAAGGAACATGGGGTCTGGCATGGATTCACATGCTCATGAAGAATATATACCAGTACACACATGCACAACCACGGGAGGTGCCTAAGGCTCAACATAAGCATCTCTTACCGCCTCACCAGGCTCACCTTCAAGCGAACAGTTTGCGCAGCACTGCTTGGACGTCTCTGGACTCCTCCCTGGAATCCCTGTTGAAGCAGTAGAATCTCGTGAAGGTGTGCATCGACCTCCAGGTAGCAGCCCTGCAGATGTCCAGCAGGGGCACACCAGACAGGAACGCTGTAGTTGCAGCAATCGCTTTGGTCGAATGGTCTCTCGGAAGGCCAGGCAACGGTCGGTCTGCCAACCGGTGGCAACGGGTGATGTAGCCAGAGAGCCACCTGGAAATGGAAGCCTTGAAGAAGGCCTTTCCATGGTTCACAGGGCATAAGTTCACAAAAAGTTGTGACATCTTCCGGAAACTCTTCGTGCGGTCCATGTAGAACTTCAGCGCTCTAGCCACATCCGGCGAGTGCAAAGTCCTCTCGGCCGGCGACAAAGGCGTCGGAAAAAACACTGGCAACACCAAGGGCTCGTTTAGATGAAAGTCTGGCGGAACCCTGGGCATGAAGGAGGGCTGCGTCCGCAGCACCACCCTTGTGTCATGAAAAGTCAAATAAGGTGGCTTACAGGACAGGGCCTGAATCTCACCCAATCGGTGTGCAGATGTGATAGCCACAAGGAACGCTGTCTTCCACGACAAGAACTTCAGTGCAACGGTCTGCATAGGTTCGATTGGAGGGCCCATGAGCCTAGTCATCACCACACTGAGTTCCCACGCCGGGGCTGCAGCCCTCAGCGGCGGGAACGAACAAAACAGTCCCTTGACAAACTCCTTAACCAGACCATACGACCACGACAACAACATACCCCGGAGATCTGGTGTAGCGGGAGATAGCCGCCAGGTGAACTTTGATGGAAGCATTGGCCAGCCCTGCTTTGGCCAACAACAGCAAATACGGTAGCACCTGCAGAGACGTGACTCGCAGAGGGACGATCTTCTGTGCACGGCACCAAACGGCGAACCTCTTCCATTTATGTCCTTAGTATTTAAGAGTAGATGATGCTCTGGCCTTAGCAAGCACTTCTTTGCAATCCGCTGGGAGGTCATAACCCCCGAACTCTAATGCTGCAGGAGCCAGGCCTTCAGGTTCAGCAATCCTTCTCTGGCTAGAAGATCTGCAACCACCGGAAGCTTGACTCGAGGGGACGCGGACATGTCGAGAAGGTCCGGGTACCAGATCTGCCCCAGCCACACCGGTGCGACGAGGATCATCCTGCACCGGACCGTCTGAGTCGATTGACTAGTTGAAGAAGCAACGGCAACAGGGGAATGAGAATGAGTCCCCCATGCTCCCCAGCTGGGGAAACCTGCTGGCGAACCTCTGACACTTGGTGTTTGTCGCTGTCGCAAATAGATCAATCTGGAGATTGCCCCATCTGCGAACAGGTGATCCACTTGGGTTGTGCCGAAGCTCCCACTCGTGGCAAGAGCGCAGCTCCCTGCTGAGCAAATCAGCGACAGTGTTCTTCACTCCTGCCAGATGAAACGGGATGAGGACCATCCCCTGGGTGACGGCCCAGTGCCATAGGTCCTGTGTTTCTTTAGAGAGCGCTGGGGATCTGGTGCTCCTCTGCTTCCTGATGTAAAACATTGTGGTGGTATTGTCCGTGAAGACCTGCACCACCTTGCCCTTGAGGGACGGAAGGAAACACTTTAGGGCCCAACACACTGCCCGCAACTCCAACACGATGTGCAATGTTTTCTCCTCCGGTAGCCACAGGCCTCTTGCACGAAGACTTCCGGTGTGAGCTCCCCATCCTTCCACGGAGGTGTCCGCCGCAACCGTCTCCTGGTCCGGTGGGGTCTGGAATCCGCGCCTACGGACAGATGTGCGTAAACTCCCGCCACTGTATCACTCGACAAACTCTCGAGTGTGATCTTGTTTTCGAAGCTGCCTGACAATTGTATGTATCCAACGGGCATTGAGGAACTCCTGTATGGGACGCATCCATAGCCTGCCCAGCCGAATGAGGTAGATGCATGACGACATCATGCCGAGCAGAGACTGGATGGATCTTACCCTGACTATCTTCAGGGCCAACAACCGTTGTACCTTGCCCAAGATGGCCGCTATCCTCTCCTCTGACAGATGCCAGGCACGACACTGTGTTGAGTCGGTATCCCGGAAACAGCGCGTCCCGCAATGGAGTCAAGCAGGACTTTGCAAAGTTCACCGAGAACCCCAGATACGTCAGTAGGCGAACGGTCATCGCCGTGTGGTCGACGGCGATCTCCTTTGAGCTGGCCCGGATGAGCCAGTGTTCCAGATAACGGTAGATGTGAATGCCCCACAGTCGCAGCTGTGCCGCCACTGGCGCCAGGCACTTGGTGAAGACCCTTGGCGCCGACTTCAATCCAAAGGGAAGGGCCTTGAATTGGTAGTGCTTCCCTTGAACAACGAAACGCAGGAACTTGCGGTGCCACTTGTGAATGGGGAAGTGTGCATCCTCTAAGTCCAGCGACAACAGGAAGTCCCCCTCTTCCAGCTGTCCGGGCATGTGCTGAATAGTGACCATCCAGAATTTTTGTGACTTTATGTATTCGTTTAGTTGACGAAGGTCGAGAATGGGCTTCCAGCCCCCGGTCTTCTTTTTAACGAGGAAGTATCTTGAGTACACTGCAGAGACCAGGAGCCTCTTTGGGACGAGTTCTATCGCGCCTTTCCTTAGCATGGCCCGAACCTCCAGCAGCAGCTGAGGGACCTGGTTCTCTTGCCGGGCCACCAGTGGCATTTGGGGACACCTCAGTTGAAATTCCAGGGTGTGTCCGTGGGTGAGAGCGTCCAGCACACAACGGTCAGTGGAAGTTCGCCAGCCGGCCTACCACCGGGGTGACCGGGTGAGGTTCCGACACCACGGGCGGGTCAATCCTGCTTGGGCGTCAAAGGGCCGCCTTGGGGACCCTGGCGACGACGATGTCCTCCTCCAAAGGTCTTGGAGCGGCCCCTGTTGGTCTCCTGGGTCGAAGAGCGGGAGAGTTGGCGGTAAGAAGTGGAGCCCCCTCCAAACCCCTTGGAGGATCCTTGGAACTTGCAGCCTGAGGTCCGAAAGGACAGCTTGCGTTGTTGAAGAGTGCCCAAAGCATGCGCCGTCTCCGTGACTGTCTTTATGGCTTGGAGAAACTCATCCACAGCCTTCCCGAACAAATTATCTCCGTCGAAGGGCATGACCAGCACCTTCGACTGAACGTCCGGCCGAAAGTTGGTGGCCTTGAGCCAGCCACAACGATGAAGGCAAACTCTGTTGCCCATTTGGTGGAACCCCATGTCAGCCATGTCTGTGGCCACTGTGATGGCGTGGTCGAACACCACCTCGCCTTCCTGCAGAATTCCCAGTTTCCGACCTCTTGTCATAGGGAAGGAAGTCTAGGATGGGAGCGATCTTGAACCACAACTCCCAGTCGTAACGAGCCATGATGGCGAGGGCACTGGCGGCCTTGAAGGTAGTTGTTGCAGAATAGATGACCTGTCGTCCTATGGCATCTAACTTCTTGCCCTTGCTGTCCGGTGGGATGGAGGCCGCCGAGGCAGAACCACCCGAGGACTTCTTCCTGGCCGCCGTGGACACCAGAGTCCGGAGAAGGCTGGGCAAGTAAGCATTAGGGAGCGGAGTCAGGTACCTTGTACTTCTCAAGGTGATCCCTTTTTCGCCGGGGCCGGGGAAGGGTTCTTCATGAAAGACAAACCTTTGTCCCAAATGTCATCCAGGTGTGGGACCGATAGGATGGTCTTCCTCTTCGCCTCTCTGCGATGATATAAGAAGCCCTCCTCCTCCTCCGGAGCGAGCTGAAAAAGTTCTGACGCTCTGGAGATCATTGAGTGGAACGAGCCAATGTCGTCCGGCGGTGAAGATCTGGGCGGCGGAGAAGGGAGGTCCCCTAACCCGCCGTTGTCGTCTGTGCCCATGCCCGTCATCACTGTGTCCAGGTTCGTCTCGGGAGGATAGCTCAGCGGCAACGTGCTTGCCTTGGAAGCAAGACGACACGGAGCAACGCAGGTTCGATCCCCGGGTCCGCGCTTAGAAACCTCTGGGTATTAAGCGTGTTATAAATAACCCATCATATCATATCCCTCGAAGGGGGTTTGTGGGGAGAAGAAAGGGGGTGGGGGAAGAGGGGGGCGACGGGTGGCAAGGAGGAGGGTGTCCTCTTTTACTTGGCTGGGGGGTTCCCCCATGGGGGGGGCGGCCGTTGCTGGCACCACGGGCGGGGCTGCCGGCACAATAGGCATCCTTGTCTGAATCTCAGAGACCAGTGTATGCAGTGCCGAGAGGATGTCCACCAAGAGGTCTCTAGGAGGTACCGGAGGTGGGGTGGCAGTTGAGGTGCTGGCGGAATAGGCCGCTCGGGCACCGGCGGGGAGCCCAGACCCTCGTCGCCTTGCTACTCTTTCTCGACTGTGTCCTCGCCTTCGTCTGCACGCTCGTTTTAGGGCCTGCTCCCTACGTTTCCATCCTCTGGCTTGGCACCGCACTACCCCCCCTTCTTTGCTTCCAGCGGTGAAGGTATCAGGGAGAGGACAGACATCTTCTCCAGGGTCTTCTCTATGGGTCAGAACGCAACCTCCCGCCTGGGAGGAAGGGACACCCTGTTCTTAGGGGTCACGCCCTGCGGCAACGTCTCTGCGGCCTTCACCAGAGACGCTGTCACCCCCTCGATTGAAGGCTGGGCTTTCGCTGGGTCACCTGGGCCTTCAAGGTCAGGGCCGAAGCCGTGTCCTGTTTGGCCATCTCTTTAGGGGGAGGGTCTGAGCCCCTCTCCCCCTTGGACTTCTCCGACAGGATGGACTAGGGCCTCTCCTTGAGTTTGCCCGGGTGATACGACTTCCTCTTGGACGAAGATCCTGAAAGTTGACTGGTGACGGAGGCTGGAGATGTCGAACGTGCCCTGGCTGCCGAGGATCCCGTCGCAACAGCACTCCCAGTGGCAGTGGACTCGCGGTGCTTAGCCTTCTGTTGGACCCCCGCGGGAGGGCCCCCTATAATGTCTTAGAAGCCTGCTGAGTCTTCTTGGAACTGAGAGAGGCATGCTGCTGGGACCCACGCAGAGCAGGGCCTTGGTCTGTAGCCACTTGTTCAGCCGTCTGTGCTGATCCTTCATCGTGCGAGGGGCCATCTCCTTGCAAAATGCACAATCCTCCTCCTTGTGCGCCGGGTACAACCAGTAAAGGCACTCCGAATACTTGTCGTCCAAAACAACATTCCGTAGGCTGCAGCTGGAGCAAATCCTGAACAGGGGAGTAGAATCATTTTCCTCCAACTAGGTCCATGCGGCGTAGGCCGGAGAATCTTCTGGAAGCCTCCAAGAAGAAACTTGATGCAATCCACCACTGAGGGGCGCTGAAGAATCCAAAAACGGGTCCCCATTAATCGGAAGGTTCATCGATGGAGCACAGGGCCCGATTGTCTGACAAATAGAGTAAACTCTTTCCAAAAACGGAGTAAAAGCTCGAGAGCTAAACACAAGGACTCCCAACACTTGAACGTGCGTTAAAATCTGAAGATGGCTGCCAGAGGAGGGGCTTAGGTAGAGGGCAGTCATTGGCTGGGGGCAGTATGACCCAGAGCTTAGTGATTGGTTGTTAGCAGAAATTAAACTGATTTTTTTCTTTAACGAGCATTCCCAGCCTGACAACGGGGAATATTCATGAGCATGTGAATCCATGCCAGACCCCATGCTGGAGAACCTAAGAAAGACCGCACAAACAAACTGTTGAAAAAAGTACTTCACTTGAGTTGGAAGAGAGTCCAGGGGCTTCACAGAAGACACCCTAGCAGGATTCTAGCAGTGGGACTGGGTGCACTGGATGAGAGGCCTCCCCATCACAGAAAACACCCAACAGCTACACAGAAACCCTAAGAGACTTAAGGTAAGTACATACCCACGCCAACACAGTACCGCAGCATTGAAGATGATTTTGCAGCAGGACTACTTCAGGATCTGCAGCTAAAAACCTGGTCAGTGGATTCCTTGTCATGGTGACTGAAAACAAAGGAACTTTGCAGCAGGGATCGATGCAGAAGGCTCTAGGCAAGGTTTCCCCTCGCGGCTGAATGTGGGTCTGAGGATTTGGGGACATTTCAAGGAGCACAGAAGAAAGAAAATCGTGGTTGAAGTCTCGTTGTTACAAAGGTCCAGCACTCTGTTGATGGGACTTTTTGGACTCGATTTGTGTCTCTGGTGATCCACCAGGATGCCCACAAAGTTTCCGCGAGATTCTGAAGACCGTGCACCGCACAGTGGCTTGAGGTCCCAGGGTATTGGGATATTGCAGGAATGCAAGGTCGCAGCAACACGTGGGATGGCTCAAAATGCAGGTCTTTTTGAGTCTAGTGGGTCTCACCAGGCTCTGGGTCGTGGTTGTCATTTTCGGAGTCCCCAGGTCAATTGGAAGGAAGGACTAAAGCAGGCTCTTGTTACACAGCAGGCACCCCAGTAGCTTGAAATCATTTCAGCCGCTTCTCCATCATCCTCTTAGGTTTCGGTTCCAGTGGTCGACTACTCTTCAGCTTCCAGGTTCGCAGTATTTATCAGGAACTACAGCACAACCTCTGCATTCTCTCCCTGCATTTTACAAGAAGGGGCGGTCTGGTTGTCGAATCAGGACAGCCAGCCCCCCCACTGGGAATTGTCACCATTCAAGCAAGGTGGAAGACAAAGGGCTCTGGAGTTTGTACTCCTCCCTCGCTTCCTGCCCTCACAGAGACTGGAGCCTAGGCATGGAGTCCCGCCAAAGATAAAAATCACACAAAGGAATTTCCCACCCTGGATGTCAGGGGAAGGAACAAGAAAGGACAAGAAACACTAAAATGGCAGAAAAAAAGAAGACAGCGGTCATTTTGGTAAAATGAGCACCCTTAGGTGCCTTTACTGCAGCTGTGAACACAGCCCGCGGTAAAAGTGCACCAAATTAATACAAGGTATCACTGCCACCAGCCATTGAAGGTAAGCTTGTCCCTGTAACAGTATTATTACAGTTTTAATGTGAAAGGGGATACACTGCATCTACCCAGCACTCCACATAAGATGGGGTGTGCTGGCTTCACAGAATAAAAATGTAAAACGGATCCAAAGATCCTTTCTACCCTTGAGAACTGTAGTCCTCTCGAGATTAGCAAGGGAAATTTAAAAGGGGAGCCCCTAGGGCAACCCAGCAACAACAGGCACTTATTGCCAATAAGTTGTTAAAGAGGATAACTTTAAATAGACACTATGAGAGTCAAAAAAATTACACCCATGAAAAGAGTTAAAGATTCTGTTAGTGTGGAAAAAGGTTCCCACTCACAGAGGTATTAAGGAAAAATATCCCACTTATAAAGCAAAGAGTTCTGGGGTTTATCCAGGTCAAGATTTACCAGTTCTGTGAAAATCTTACCTAACACCCTGTCGGGGCCCGGCGCCTGCAAGGATTTACAGGAACCAATTATGTTATCTATATCGCTGCGTTTTCCATGTACAGCCATACAGCACCGGAAACAAGGTCCGGAATCTTGTAGGTTGTTTCTCCTGTGAAATATCGTGCCACAAACATTCCCCAGCCTTCCCTAGAAACCCTGTTTAGATCTATGTGGTGAGTAGATGTCTCGTTGATTGTTTTCCAGAAACAGGGTCGTTCGACTGGCACGACCAAAACAGAAGGCGCCATTTTGCACATTCCATTTCTAGTTTGTGTTTCTTTAACCAGGCCGCGCAACCTTTTTTTGCTGCCCACAAAGCCACAGTATGTGCAACAGCACCTTGCTCACTTTGAGAGAGAATACGTAGTCCCTGATGCAAATGTCCTCTCTTAGCCTAGATTTCTTTATCATGTGTGTTGTTGAGACTTATGATAACCTATGGCAGTTCTTTTAAATGATTTTTGTGGACCTACCGGGCTGGCCTTAATACACTCCATACAGGCTTCAAATTTACTTATTGTGCTAATGGCAAGCAAACTATTGTTCTTACTACAATTATTAAGGCACCAAAGCTGGCCCGTGCCTTAGAGGAAGCCCTTTTCAAAGGTTCTCATCGTGCCAGGATATCCTGCTCAGGGCACTGTTCACCAACACCTGTCAATGGTCTACAAGAGTCGGTTTAACCAGGGTACACTTCAGTTTCACAACAGCAGAGAAAGGTCGCTCTCAATTCAGTTCTCCACACACAAGTCCAAGATTACATCATTGCGATTGGAGACACATGCGTAGTCAATTAAACTGCTAGTTGTCTTCCCCACCCTCATGTAACCCGGGATGATGTCAGAGGGAAAGCTTCCGTTGACCATTTCGAATTTGTGCGATTATAACAAAGTAGCCCAACTTGCGCCACGTTTACAACTTGTAGTCCGTCTAAAAGACTAACCTGCCGATGTGAACTGTTGTTACGTGGGACATGTTTGGAATCCTGGCATTGAAGTCCCCATACATCACAATCAGGGAAGGTTTACCCAGCATAGTGAGTATAATTTTGACAGACTTCAATATCCTGGTAACAGGATTTATAGGGAGGGGGGTCAGAGAGTTTAATTACGTACATAATCTTAGTAGTAGTCCATTGAGAACGTACAATTAAACAAAATTCTGCCAACTAAAATGTCCTCATATTCAGGTAAGACTAGCTCAATTTCCATCTCCTTCTTGACATCCAGTGCCAGGCCCCCTTTAGGTCGACCCCGCGGGCCCTGAGAAGATGGGAAGAGAGAACATTCCAGCCATCTAGCAGTAGTGGGGAGATTAACCAGGTCTCTTGTAAGGCAATTATAGCAAATTTGTCAATGTGAGACAAAAGTCCTCCGTATTGCTGTAAATGGGAGTTGCCCCGGGTGTTCCAGCTGAGTAAATAAGAGCAGCGCAGTGTTTCGGGATTAGGAACTAGACCTGCAGTGTTGGTCCAGCAGATTGGCCTGCCAGGCTCAGTGCCCCTTGGCTCTGTGATTTCTGAGTTGTCTGATTATACTATGATGGATGTCGTCGATTGGAGAGGTTCTACCCAGTCATCTGATGAGCTTGCTGTTCATTATCTCACAATTACCTGAGCCTTTCACAAATTTATGAACATAAACCACAACTGCAGTACAGTCATAGCCCAATTTGAGCAGTGCTTGACGATGTTCCAAAAATAAGGTAGTGTTCTCTCAGTAAAGACGAAAACCGAGGTTGAAGTGTGTTAGGCAAGAATTGATGCAGTCACACTGTGTGAGACTGCACAACACTTATCTGCTTGTTATTAAATAACCCACATTTTGGTATAGGTCTGTATTATACAAGTTGGTAGTGTGACTGAGCAGCCAGGCATATCTCAAGAGGGGTAAATGTGAGCTGTAGAGATGTACAAATGAAATCCGTAAATACAAGTATCCAAGTAACACTTACACTCAAGGTTTCTGTTATAAATAGTTGTATAATTAACATCAATTTTTTAATAAGCATTCTATAAAAAGGCAATTCATGTAACAGTGTAAAAATACTTTAAAATCACTTTTCAGATTCAGAAAAAGTTAGTGGATAATCTTTGGATATGCTTCTTACACAATTCCTACACCCAGAGGTGAATTCAATCACAAGGACAGTAATGACATTTATATAATCACACTAGTTATACTTCGCAGATTCTGAGGTTGCAGAAAGGACAGGTTTAAGGAAGGAAAATGGTTAAACAGGTTCTCAGCAAATGTGAGGACAACTAAATCTTCCAATGAAATCTAGACAAGCCTTTCCCAGCAGTAACAGATTAAAACAAGTTACCACCTATGAGGGACAAACAATATCAAAGTCAATGTGCTAGAAGAGTCTTCAGTGAACCAGGACATTTGAAACAGTCTATGGAGCTGAGGCACATTTTAGAATCAAAGTCTTGCAGAAAGTTAGAGATTTTGTTAGTTGGACTGCCATTGTCAACTGAGAAAAGCAAAGCTAAAAGACAATGAGGTAAGTACCCCAAGTATAAAAAGTACCTCTGGTTTGAATTAGAGTGGTCCAGCTGGATTCTGTCTTGCTACACGGTGCAGACCACGTGATCCTGAGCCTCAGTCATGGAGACAAGAGGGAGAATGTCTTGAAGGCTCCTGCGGCGGTAAGTGGGAGGTCGTCGGCAGCTATGGGCTCTTTTTGGTTCAGCAGCAGTTTGCGGTTTCAGCGCTTAGTGAACAGCACCGTCGCAGATCTCGGATACCTGTTGGGCTTCCTTCAATCCTTGGGTCCCGCATTGTAGTGAGGGGACTTGAGCTCTGGTCGTCCTGCTTCTGGGCGGTCCTTTGGAGACTCCTGGAGCTTCTAGCTGGATTTCAGATGTTTCACTCCACTACGGATTACTCAACGCCTGGCACTCGCTTCCTGCAGCAATGAAGAAGTACATACAGTCGAGGAAGATGGTCCAGTGGGGTTCATCTCGGGGTTAGTTGATCCCACTAACCTAAGGGGAGAAGGTGTCCCTTCCGGAGCTTCTCTGTCGAATTGAAAAAGGAGTTTCAGCACAGTAGAAGGGCTTCACCAGGCAATTGAAAGGTCCAGGAGGATGCAGCAAGCTTCTTTCACGGTTTCTTTGTCGGGTGTTTTTCCCAGTGGTTGACTGCCTCTAGTCCCAAAACCCTTGCCTTTTAAGCAGGTTTCTCCCATTCAAGCACAGCCTAGGCTGTCATCACTCAGCAGGACAGGGGAGCTTCGGGAACCTCCCTCGCATCCTGCCTTTCCAGACACACTGGAGACAGAGGCAGGCTTCAGGGTTGAAGCCCGGCAAAGACAAAACGAACAAAGGGCTCAAATCTGTCACGCCACACAGAGTAAAACCCAAGAAAAACCTCACAAAATATGTTACATGAGAATGTAGGAGAAGGGGCTACTAGGTAACCCCCCCCCTGCACTCCACATAAGATGGGGTGTGCTGGACCTACAAAGAGAAAACGTAAGTAAAGTCAATTTCACTTTACTATTCTTGGGAACTGTAGTTCACACAAGAAAAGCCTTTTAAAACTTATGAGAAATCTAAAGAATGTCTCTGTGACACTGCACTGAAGGGATCTATGAGCCGACGTCAGTTACGGCGCAGCGCAGTGATCATATCGATCAGTGTGCCCGCTCCCCCAGCCAGCATTACCCCTCCCAACCAACCCCACCCCACTTACCTTTGTCGGCACACTTCTGCGTGTGCCTCCCGCACTCTGCGATCCCTGCAGCGTCAGCTCTTCCCACTATTGTGGGAAGAGCTGACGCTGCAGGGTGCCTTTCTTTTTTCCTTTTTTTTTCTTACATGTCTCCAGCTTTCCAAAATGGGACTAGGAGAACACCCCCGCAACCGCCGACTCCCGTTACTGAGCCCAAGTAGAGCGGGGGACACCCCCGCCCTGCTTGGGCACAGTAAATGCCGCCGTCATTTTGTGCACCTCCAAAGTCACAGTGACCGCGCGGGTGCACAAATGAGGGCTACATTTTGGTACAATACCCAGTGAAGGTGCTGTGTGTCACAATACAAAAAGTAGATGCTTATTGAGTTTGTCAGACTTCAAAAACAGTGGAAACACATAATCCGAATTAAGTCAAAACACACGAGAGTGAGAAAAAGGTCTCACCTACTCCAGGGTTAAAATTAAAAGTCCTAAACTCTAGCAAAAGAGCTGAGGGTCTCCAAGGTTGAAGGGAATTAGCACAGAAATGAGAATTCTCCCTAACACAGTTTCACCCCCGCAAGCAGAGTCACTTATGTCTATGAAGCGTATATGGTTAAAGTGTATGAATTGGAGAAGTATCACAGAATGAAATAGCTCTAAGACCAGACATCGGCCCCCCCCCCATATTCCACTGGTATGGATGTGCTACCCAGGGCCTTTTGGCCGCACGCATGTGGCCCTCTTCAATTTCCATTACCTCCATTTACGTGCATATGGAGACATATCTGGCAATTAGCATTTGCACAGAACTGCTCTGTATTATTCCAACATTTGCCTTATTTACATCTGGCATCCTACCAGCTATTACCGCGCATGGCCTTTTCCATGTCTGCCAGACCGCGTTCGCATCGACTGGTTCCCATGACTACGGGACGCGGGTCAATGGTGCGCATGTGCATAAGGAAGACACTTTACTCCTTTACACATGTGCTGTGCACTAGTTAGCTACAGCTCCACTTGCGGCCGCCGTCGCAACAGGACACCTGGCTCATCGCTCTACACGCTTCCCGGTCCAACACACGGTAAGCCCACGATTAGTCAAGAAGATTTAGTCCTCCTCTTACATAGCCCTCCACTTGCCTCATCTAAATTGGGCCTCCCCACTCTTTCTATACTTCCAGGGACCTGCCACTTGTCAGCTCCTGGGTATTCGCGTCTAGCAGCCTGGACATCCATTTACTGCTGCTCACAGAATTAGATTGGCTAACATGGTCATAAGGTAACCTCTTTGGACTTGTCCCCCAATGTCCATGTTTCCTATACAATTGTACTACTTTGTACTCCCCAGCCATTAACACACAGACACAGACACAGCATTTTTCAAGCCCCAGTGCTACTCTATTTGAGTGCCTGTGAAAGGACCCATGAAAGCTCCAAACTATTGACTGCTTCCGACACTAGTCCTTTCAAGTCAGAAGGCACCCACTCTGGATGCAGAGTTAAGCTGGCCCTTGCAGGTTCTACCTTGGTTATGACTTAAGGTGGAGCCGGCACTTTCGGGGGAGGGGGTCAAGGGGTTGCTCTTTCCTCCTGTGTGATTCTCTGGTAGTTGCTCTATTTGCATATGTGTCATCATAGTGCAGTTTGATAGACATGTGTGCTTTTCAGGCACCCTGTGAGGACTAGCCATCACAGTTCTAGTGTAATGTTTCTGTACAGACAATCTTAGCAGCCGCATTTACAGCTTGCTCGCTTTGTCTCAGCAGTTGTCAGGTCTTCGTACAACTTGTTTTAGCGAGGACTTATTTTTTTCTTAAGTACCCAGCAGTGGTGTTCATCTTCAAGTTGTCAATTACTCGCTGGCCCCTCTCGGGTAGCTTCTTTTCATCATGCGCGTCAATGTGCTGACCATCAGACTTTTTTACTAGCTCCATTAACAGGGCTGAAAATGTGTCTTGAGTTTTGGCAAGCACACAAACTGCCTTAAACATATTTTCAGCGCAAACCACTGAGTTAAATAAGCAGGCCTGGACCTTCGCCAGAGTGGGCGCAATAGTATTACATTTAGAGCTGAGGTGGCCCAATATGGTGTCCAAAATATTTAACATGACAGCCGAGTACTCGCTCACAGCGGTCTGATTCAGCGCCTCCATTTGACTTTCCATGTGTCTTTCGATTCCCTGGTGTATGCTTTGGCAGCTGAAACAGTTTGTTCCATCAGCACCGCCTACTCGGGCTGGGCTATAGATAAGCCCTCTGCAGCTGAGAGGAGGATGGACGTGGGAAAAAAAAAAAAAAAAAGAGTCCTGAATGGAGTGAATAATATCACCATCCGCGTTGCCACGGCCATCGCCAGTTTGCACTTCTTTAAGGGAGGGCTGAGCTTCCAAGCACTTGTCAGGCTCCACCTCAGTCTGTCCCAGCGGTGTCATATCCCTCGTGCCCATCCTCATGCCCACCACTGGGCTTATGTGGAGAGCACTGGAGTCCAGGGGACCATGAATAGGTGAGTTGGGCAAGATCAGATATGAAGCACTGATGCCTGGAGCCGCATCTTGTCCCAAGCCAGGAGTAATTAGTCCCTACACAACGTGCTCAATGGTTTTAGTGCTCAAACATGGCAAGGCTAACAACATCTGGTTTAATAGTTCAGTTCCGAATTCCCTTCCTATTTGGCCATTCGTACTACGACCCCAGTCCAGGGGAGTGACATGACCCTGTTGTCCACTTTCAGTTGTTGGAAAATAATCAGTCATTTTGGCAATACATTTAGTTTTAAACTTAGCCTTAATGTTAGGCTTAATATTTGCTAGTGTATTCAAAGCCACAATTCGCTGTGGGCATCCTTTCAAAGAAAGAGGGGTGTAAAGGCCACCTAGCACCTCACAGGGGACATCTGATGCGACTCCGACCCCAGCTATTTCTTCAGCTTCATTGGAGTCCTCAACCCCTTCCCGCTCCCCCGCAATTGTCTCAACCCTCTGCATCAGTGGTTTAGGCAGCCGTGGTGCTGAGGTAGAACTTCTCGTACCCCCAGAGCCAAGGGGCGGGGAAAGTAATATTTCGGGCAAGGTAAGGGCTGCTGTTTGCCCAGCCTTACGTTTAGCAGCACGCGTCTTGAAAATGTGCTGCGCTTCGGCATGATTAGCACATTAGCAAGTAACGCCGACGGTGCGAGGAGTAGGGTCAAAATGTTTGGAAACACGGGTGGTATAGAACCTACAAACCAGATTTTAGATTAGACTTAACTGCAGTTCCTCGCAGCCCCTCGTCAGACCACCGTGAAACCCCTTGCACACTGCTTGTCCATTCCGCGGGAAAGTGAGTCCTTATGGACAGACAGCAGAGCTCTGACAGTCAGCCAAGTCAGCCACACCTCCAGCAGGGTAAGCACGGAAAAAAAGACTCCAGTAGTGCAGTCTTCAATGTAATCTATTGGGCCTAAGTGTACCAACCTACCAGCCCTCTCCAAATGAAGTCTGTCTGCCATGGTATGCTACCCAATAAAGAGGGTTTGTATTATCTTTTGCGGATGCCCTTTTGTGACATAGTATAAATGTTGCTAAATACCTCAACATAGGGCTGTGGTAAACATCTAGGAACTAACTTAAAGCTTCCAAAATCAAACCCTCCCATTGCTACTTTCCACACACGATTATATTGCTAATAGATTTAAAGCACAATTGAGTAACGTGCATAAAAAGAGCTTAGTAAAAACTTATTTTGTTAAACAAAACATACCTGCGTATTCCAGATGTGTACACATTTGTCAAACGAACCACTGGCAAGGTATCGACCATCTGGACTAAAAGCTACACTGTAAACAGGCTCTTGATGTTTTGTTAACGTGTGTATACAGATTCCTCTGTCTACATCCCACAGTCTAACGGTGGAATCAAAGGATGCACTGGAAAAAAAGGAGTAATGTGTTATTTTAGTACCACACATATTTAACGTATTTTAGAAGATACAAATATTAAAAACAACTTTAATGGATTAGTAAATCATTGGTAAGATTTAAAAACACTAGTTTACCTTGCTAACATGAGATTGGCATTTGGATTGTTCGTTCCTGGTCCAGTAGGACTCCACTTTATAGTATAAATTTCTTTGTTGTGAGCTTGCAAATCATGTACACAATTATCTTGTTTCATGCTCCAAATCTGTTTTGCAAATAAAGAACAAATTGAATTGGTTACACGAATATAAGAAATATTTCAAGATAAGACAAAAGTGGGATCTTTTATCTCAAAATTCATATGAACATTTTGGGACGAGTGATTAGACGAATAAATGCACTAAAAACTCTAGTATGACCCCCATTTTTGTTTAGTTCTTCAGTCCCTTTTGGGACGCAAATTGTGTTTGGTTTTACAGAACCACTACTATTGCAGGGTTATGAGACCAAACCTTAAAGTGCGTGCAAAGGTTTGACACAAAATCGTAAGTGAACTCTTGTTAACACAGACAAGCAGTTAGGCGGAGTAAGACTAACAAAGTTACTCACCGTAGTGACTACCTTACTCCTAGTCCATAGTCCCCTTTCCTCCATACTTTTGGGACATTCCTTCCTGTGGGACGGGACTGGAGCACTTTTGTAAAAAGCATCAAATTGAAAAATGTGTCGTCCTTCTCTTTTTACGCGGGGTATCGCACACGGCCGTAACCCCGCCCTCCTTAGATCCGCCCCGCGTTTTGCCCTTCAGTCCTTTTCTATCGCCAGGTCTGAGACCATTTAAGCAATAATAGAGGATACATATTAGAGGGGACAGCGGGCGGGCATATGGAGGAAAGAGGACTATGGACTAGGAGTAAGGTAGTCACACTACAGTGAGTAACTTTGTTATACTCCTACGTCCTGTCCCCTTTCCGCCATATTTTTGGGAGATTACCAAGCACTCCTCACAGGAAATACAGCTGGATGGAACCTTCTTAGTGAAAAAGTTTTTTAAGAACAGCCTGGCGAATTAAGCATTGGCTCTGGAGGCCAAGCCTAAGCAGTAATGCTTACCAAAAGCAGGTGGAAAAGCCCACAGTTCAATGCGCTTACAGAGCGGCTAATAAATAGGAGGCAATGAGGGGAAAGCATGAGCTTTCATGTTGACCAACAAGCTGCAAAGAGGACCACCTCTGGCGTGCCCCATTGCTGGAAAAGGTTGGGGGGACGATATTGCTGTTCATCTCACACTCATAACCGATGCAGACTGGCGACTGAATTAATCTGCAGTCACATTGAGGTGACCTGGGATGTGTGGAGCCTGGAGCCAAACAATATATTGAATGGTCCAGCTCAGATTTGTATGACACGATCCACAAGGAGAGGAGAGTCTGTGTCGCCCTGTTTGTTGATGTAAAACCTTGCTTTTAAAGGGAGGTATTCAAAAATGCTGCCATGGCCCGCAGAGGTTGGGCCGCCATTATCACACAACAGGGGCAAACTGCGTCACAGGAGCAAGTGAAGCAATAGTCTCCCCAGGGGAGTCTGGGGCCTTGCGTGCCATCCTAGCCTTGGAACATGGAACCTCGGCAGAGCCGGTACTGGCAGATCTAGGGTGTTTACTCGATACGTCAGGGGTTTCCCCAGAAGTAGCCTCTAGTGGAGGATCCTCGGCAGAGCCGGTACTGGAAGGTCTGTAGTATGTGACCGCTGTCCTTCACTCCCTCAACAGAACTAGTATCACCACGGCCGGGGGCACGCGCGGAAGTCTTAGGGATATACCTTAAAGCCAGGACCCTTGATGAGGGACTCTCAATTCTGTTGGTGACCGTTTTAGCCCCAAGCAGGGGACCTCAGGTTTAACCCTGGTCTTATAGCAACCTCGAGAGGGGCCTCGAGCTAAGACTCAGTACCATTTGCCCCAGATGGAGAAGCCTCAGGGTGAACCCTAGTATCCAAAGCTGTCAGGGGTAAGACTGGCCTTGGGCCCAGTACTGTTGGGACTGTGGGGCCTGGGACCATGAAGAAACCCGGATCCAAAGGGTTTCCGTACTTTAAAGGGCTGTTGTGCCCTTTCTGCAGACAGATTCAGCGTTCTGCCCGCCGGAACTACAATTCCCAGCAGGCTTCGCGGGCCCGCGAGCCAATGGGAAGCCGCGCTGGGTGTGGCACGCGACGAATGCGCATGCGCAAGCCCCGAGGCACGGGGCTTGTGCTCGAGACGCCGAGGAGAGAGGACGTGAGCCCAGCAGCTCCCCGGAATCCATACGCGAGGGGCCAAGAGCCACAGGAACCACGATCCGGCCCCTCGCACACACAAGATAAGTGCCGTTCACCCCAGGGAGAGTTAGGGATGCTAGGGGAAGCGCAGGGGGCATATCCCGACCCCTTCCAGAGCCCCTGCGGATCACGCAAAAGCTAAGTGGGCGGATTCACGGGAAAGTCGTGTTTGTTAATGTGCATGGTTTCGAGTGCATTTATCTCTTGGGAAAAGCGCCGGAAGGGCGCGTGAAATTGAAGCACTAGCTTGGGGAACCCGGTCTGAGGAAAGACCGCGTTCTGACACCCGGTCTGTGGGAAGACCGTGTTTTTGGGCAAAAGATAAGCCACGTGCGGCCGCGCACCCTAAAGTTCCTGGATTGGTTATCCCAAAAACTAAACGCGTGTTGAGAGAGTTTGCATGAAAGTGCGAGATCAGCAGAACGTTTGACAAACGCTAATGCTTGTCTTTTGTTTTCTTTTAGTTTGAACCCGATGCGAACCTGAATCTTGGACTGCAAGGACGTGGCACAGGACTTGACAGTCTTGCAGGACTGGACGTTAAGGACTAAAGCAAAGCTAAGTGTGCTCGTACATGAGACTGTGTTCATGAAACTGTAATGGGCTAATGTCAACAATTGTTTGTTGCTACCTTGGTATGTTGTTGTAAGGCTCGAAAGAGCACCTTCAGGTTGGTTCCAGGGGTCTGGTGAGGGTGGCAGCACCTTTACATGTAGAGGTGTTAGGGCAGCTCCATCAGCCAGTTTGAGGAAAGTGTGCAGGCATCGTTTACCCTAAAATCCCCAGTCCTATCCATAACTTCTTCCCAACCCTCAATCCGGTAATCCTAAAATCCCTTTACCTATCCAACCATCGAGACCCTAACCCTCCTTCCCCGCTCTGGTTGAGGAGGCCTGTGCTAAGCTCTGACTTGCAGGCACTGAAACCATTAAGGGGGTGGTTGGTACTGCGTCGCTCCTGCGCCTAGGACCTGAGCATCTCTGACAGAAGCACAAGCCCACGTATATTCAGGCGCCTGAGTGGTGTAGCCAACCCCCATCATCGTTATGGAAGAGATCGCCAAGGTTTTGCAGGACCTGCAAAGCGAACTAGCGGCGTCCAGACAGGACTATGCCACATTGTCAGCGCAGGTACGAAGTCTGGCCGCACAAACAGCACCATTGCCGGGTCACGCACCAGTACAGGTGCAAGTCACCCCAGAGCCCCCGATTCCTCTAGCTCCACCCGAGCGTTATGCAGGAGACCCGCAGAAATTCTCTACCTTTATTACGCAATGCCGCCTCCATTTCCTTACGAAATCGGCAGCGTTCCGATCCAATCAGTCTAGGACTGCTTTCGTTATCTCCTATCTCACAGGAGATGCAGCAGCATGGGCAAATCCCTTAGTCCAAAAAGACAATACTATCCTTTATGATTGGGACGAGTTTCTCAGTGAATTTGAGAAAATATTTAATCGCAGGGCTGCTACCCTGTGTAAGGATCGGGAATTGCTGACATTGAGGCAGGGAAATAAGGAACTAGTGACATATGTCACTCAGTTCAATCGGTTGGTAGCCGAAGCCGAATGGCCACGCGAAAAATGCATGTCCCTATTCTATCAGGACCTGAGGGATGATTTGAAGGATCTTATTGCCCAAGTTGACCCCCAACCCCGAGAATGCTCGGATATGATTGATCTGGCTATGCGATTGGATCATCGTCAAGCGGAGCGACGGGGGGATAGGAGGAAAGGAGAGTCACGTCCAGCAGCGCGGTTTGACCAATTTAAAGGGGCACGAGGGTCAATGGACAAGTCCGATGGAGACGAGCCGATGCAAATTGGGTCGGTTCGTGGTCCCCTATCAAAGGAAGAGAAAGAACGAAGGAGAAAGGATGGTGTATGCATGTACTGTGGGAAGTCCGGACACTTTGTTCGTGAATGCCCCACAAAGCCCAAGACTCAGGGAAACGCCTCGGCTCGTCGGTAGTGGGGGTCACCCGGTCGAGCCTGACTGATTGCAGGGCCCCGATAGAAGGTAGTCCCAATTTTGCCCCACACATTTCGGTAAGGGGGTGTCTGGGTTTTCAGGGTATGTCAAAAGAGGTCACCATGTTGATTGACTCGGGGGCAACGGGTAATTTTATAGATATCCAGTTTGCGGCCAGGTTGGGTATCCCTATCCAGCAAAAGGCAAGACCTGAGCCCGTACGCGCGGTAGATGGTACACCTCTATGCTCGGGACCCATCACACATAATACTCGTTTAGTGACCCTGAGTTGTGGTATTGGGCATTGGGAATACATTACCTTCGACTTAATTGCTGCCCCGCAGTTCGGCCTTATCTTAGGGTTACCTTGGTTGAGAAAACATGATCCTCTGGTTTGTTGGACCTCCGGTTTGATAAAGTTTAGCTCTCCTTATTGTCGGGAGCATTGTAAACAGCCGGTGGCTGCGGCCTGTCAACTCGCAGGCATTACCGATGTTCAACCCGAAGCGCGCTTAGAAGAACTACCCACAGAGTATTCGGACTTTGTAGACGTCTTCAATAAGAAAGCCGCTGAAACTCTGCCCCCACATCGGCCATTCGATTGCCGGATCGATTTAGAGCCAGGGGCAACGTTACCGTGCAGCCGCATATACGCCTTGACCGAGGCTGAAAACAAACACCTTCAGGAGTATATTACAGCCAACTTGCAAAATGGCTTTATTAGACACTCTAATTCCCCAGTGTCTTCTCCCTTGTTCTTCGTACCGAAGAAGTCCGGAGAACTCAGGACTTGCATAGATTACCGCGGGGTGAATCGGATAACCATCAAAAACCGTTACCCGCTTCCGCTCATCCCCGTCCTTCTAGATCAGGTTAGGGATGCGGTTATCTATACTAAGCTGGATCTTCGTGGGGCTTACCATCTTGTGCGGGTGCGCGAAGGTGACGAGTGGAAAACCGCCTTCCGAACAAAATTCGGATTGTACGAATATCAGGTTATGCCATTTGGTCTCTGTAACGCACCTGCTGCCTTCCAGCATTTCCTAGATGAGGTTCTTCGGGAATATTTGGACGTATGTGCCGTCGTGTACATCGATGACATCCTCATTTATTCCCATAGCCTAGAAGATCACGTTCAGCATGTACGCGCTGTTTTACAAAAGTTAAGGGAAAACCATTTATATGCCAAACTCGAGAAATGTGAGTTCCACCGTACTACCGTGGAATTCTTGGGGTACTACCTTACTCCGACAGGCGTACAAATGGATGCAAAAAAGGTGAAGGCCATTCTAGATTGGCCCCCGCCAGCCAATGTCAAAGACATACAATCCTTTTTAGGATTTGCAAACTTCTACAGACGGTTCGTCCAGAATTTCTCTGAGCTGGTTACTCCAATCACGAGACTTCTTCGCAAGGGCTGCCCGTTTATTTGGGACGCCTTGGCTGAGCAGGGATTTCAACGGCTCAAGAAGGCCTTTACCGATGCCCCGGTATTGAAACATCCGGACTTGTCCCAGCCATTTGTGGTGGAAACGGACGCTTCCAGCCATGCGCTGGGAGCTGTTCTGTCCCAACGTGATCCTCAGACGGGGCTCTTACACCCAGTAGCCTATTATTCAAGAAAGCTGCTCCCAGCAGAAGTCAACTACATCATTGCAGACAGGGAACTATTTGCCATAAAGGCAGCCTTTGGCGAATGGCGGCACTACTTGATGGGGGCACGTCACACAGTGACGGTTATTACCGACCATCGCAATCTTCAGTTTATTAGGACTGCCAAGACCTTGAGTCCACGTCAATTGCGTTGGGCCCAGTATTTCGCAGAATTTGATTTTATAATCACATACAGACCTGGAACGAACAATCGTAAAGCTGACGTCTTGTCCCGCTATCCAGATAAGGTCTCTGAGGAAGTAAAAGTCGTGTCTCAGCCAATAGTCCCTCCAGTGCAAATACTGGGTTTAGCTACCAACATCTTTGAGAGCATCCAAAAGGAACTTTCCGTGCATGATCTCCACCAATGGTGCAAGCAGGACCCTCAGCACACCATTTTGGATGGACTCCCATATCATGGGCAATCATTGTACTTGCCTACACCCCAGCTACAAAAACAGGCGATGTCATGGTGCCACGATTCCTCCCTAGCGGGTCATCCCGGTAAGGCAAAGACTTTAGAATTAGTGAGGAGACATTTTTGGTGGCCAAAGTGGCGGCTTGATGTCCAGCAATACGTACGACAGTGTGCAATATGTGCTCGGAACAAAGCCGATCACCAGAAACCAGCAGGCCTCCTACGTCCCCTGCCAACACCAACTACTCCTTGGCATACAGTTACCATGGATCTAATAGTTGAATTTCCACAAGTACAGGGCTTTACCTCCATACTGGTGGTAGTGGATGCCTTTTCTAAAATGGCTCATTTTATCCCCTGCAAAGGGGTTCCAACAGCTAAAGAAATCGCCGAACTATTCCTGCAAAACGTGGTTCGGCTTCATGGCCTTCCATGCCGTATAATCACAGATAGGGGTCCACAGTTCACCTCCAGGTTCTGGCGCGAATTCTGTAACATCATTGGTATGGAAATCCGGTTATCCTCGGGATATCATCCCGAGACGGACGGCCAAACCGAACGTGTGAACCAGGGGCTTGAGCAGTTCCTGCGTTGCTTAGCCGCAGGACGGGAGACAACATGGGTTCAACATACTTGGCTAGCAGAAATGGCATATAATAATGCTGTTCATTCTTCCACAAAACGATCCCCGTTCTTCTGCTTGTATGGAAGACATCCACGGATTTTACCTTCATCCGTCCCAACAGCAGAAACGGCACTGCCTACGATAGCAGGACAACGGATCGGAATAGAGCAGGTTTGGAAGGAGGTGCAGGATAATCTCATAAAAGCCAAAAAAGTGTACAAAACTTATGCCGATAAACATCGACGTGCTAGCCCTGTATATCATAAAAACGATTTGGTATGGTTGTCCACTCGTAACTTACGATTAGAGGGACCAAAAAAGTTACAACCTCACTATCTAGGCCCATTTAGCATTGAGAAAGTGATCAACCCAGTAGCGGTACGACTGGCCCTGCCCTCTCAGATGAAAATCCATCCGACTTTCCATACGTCACTGTTGAAACCAGCCCCGCCTGGGATACGCACTCAAAAAGCACCCCCGGTACTTGTACAGGGGGAGCCGGAATATGAAGTCCGAGCAATCCTGAACTCTAAAAAAAGGAATGGCCAAGTCTATTATTTAGTCGACTGGGTTGGGTACGGGCCAGAAGACCGCTCCTGGGAACCCTCACACCATGTACATGCCCCACGATTGCTGCGCACTTTTCACAAAAACTGCCCTGAAAAACCTGGGGGACCTGCCTTCCGTGGGAGGGGGAGTGCTGTCAGGGGTAAGACTGGCCTTGGGCCCAGTACTGTTGGGACTGTGGGGCCTGGGACCATGAAGAAACCCGGATCCAAAGGGTTTCCGTACTTTAAAGGGCTGTTGTGCCCTTTCTGCAGACAGATTCAGCGTTCTGCCCGCCGGAACTACAATTCCCAGCAGGCTTCGCGGGCCCGCGAGCCAATGGGAAGCCGCGCTGGGTGTGGCACGCGACGAATGCGCATGCGCAAGCCCCGAGGCACGGGGCTTGTGCTCGAGACGCCGAGGAGAGAGGACGTGAGCCCAGCAGCTCCCCGGAATCCATACGCGAGGGGCCAAGAGCCACAGGAACCACGATCCGGCCCCTCGCACACACAAGATAAGTGCCGTTCACCCCAGGGAGAGTTAGGGATCCTAGGGGAAGCGCAGGGGGCATATCCCGACCCCTTCCAGAGCCCCTGCGGATCACGCAAAAGCTAAGTGGGCGGATTCACGGGAAAGTCGTGTTTGTTAATGTGCATGGTTTCGAGTGCATTTATCTCTTGGGAAAAGCGCCGGAAGGGCGCGTGAAATTGAAGCACTAGCTTGGGGAACCCGGTCTGAGGAAAGACCGCGTTCTGACACCCGGTCTGAGGGAAGACCGTGTTTTTGGGCAAAAGATAAGCCACGTGCGGCCGCGCACCCTAAAGTTCCTGGATTGGTTATCCCAAAAACTAAACGCGTGTTGAGAGAGTTTGCATGAAAGTGCGAGATCAGCAGAACGTTTGACAAACGCTAATGCTTGTCTTTTGTTTTCTTTTAGTTTGAACCCGATGCGAACCTGAATCTTGGACTGCAAGGACGTGGCACAGGACTTGACAGTCTTGCAGGACTGGACGTTAAGGACTAAAGCAAAGCTAAGTGTGCTCGTACATGAGACTGTGTTCATGAAACTGTAATGGGCTAATGTCAACAATTGTTTGTTGCTACCTTGGTATGTTGTTGTAAGGCTCGAAAGAGCACCTTCAGGTTGGTTCAAGGGGTCTGGTGAGGGTGGCAGCACCTTTACATGTAGAGGTGTTACGGCAGCTCCATCAGCCAGTTTGAGGAAAGTGTGCAGGCATCGTTTACCCTAAAATCCCCAGTCCTATCCATAACTTCTTCCCAACCCTCAATCCGGTAATCCTAAAATCCCTTTACCTATCCAACCATCGAGACCCTAACCCTCCTTCCCCGCTCTGGTTGAGGAGGCCTGTGTTAATCTCTGTCTTGCAGGCACTGAAACCATTGAGGGGGTGGTTGGTACTGCGTCGCTCCTGCGCCTAGGACCTGAGCATCTCTGACAAAAGCCATAGCAGAACTGGGGTCAGCCTTAGCCCCAAATGGGGAACCTTGGAAGAAGATCCGGTATTGGGAGACCGCTGCAAGGCCCCTCAGAGGAGCTTCCTGTGTATCTCGCTGAGCCAAGACCAAAAAGAGTACCCGAACCTGATTGTTCTGCTCCCACGAAGAACCCCAGATATTTCATATGTGGGCTCCAGAGAACCGCAGATATTCTATATACGGGCTCCAAGTCAGAATGTGCATTTACGCATCCTGGAAGACCACCACAATCGCCCTTCTGAAGAGAGGACTATTTGGCAGGGCGTGAACAACTTGAATTTCTCTCTGAAAAATCGAAGATAGTGTAGAGGCCAGCTTGGCTGAGCACTGAAGGGACCGCAGTACTAGCCCCTCCCTTGCTTCATGAGGGGAACATGTTCCACCGCTCTGAGGTATAGAAGTTTCTGTACCTCTGCTCTGAGGGAGGGCATCCCTATCTGTCAGAAGAGAGGCCTGAAGGGTGGGGTAGGAGGAAAGGACAAGCGAAAAACTCACCTAAAAGATGGACAAACCCCACCAGTCTTCGGTGATGGTTTGCTACGCCTCCAGATGAGAAGAGACTCATGCTCCCATCGTAGTGTAGTGTGACCGACAAAAATATTATCATTTGGAGATTTGTCAGCAGGGAGTTTACCTGTCCCTGTAGAGGAGGCTGATGGGCGAGAGAAAAACCAACCACCTTGCTGCTGCCGCTTAAGGCGGGGCTACCAACAGGTGTTTCAGATCGGCGCACACCACGACCCTGAAACCCGCTGATCCCAGAGAAGGACCAAGTCTGGGACCCTGACCTCTGTGTACAAGGGGCCTTAGCTGAAGCTGTCGCCAGGACCGACAAACCAGTCTTTGTTGTCCACATAGCGTGGAAAGACTGCTAAGCCCCAAAAGGAACGATCCCATCACCAGTCGTCATGGATGTTGGTGTGAGGGAGGTATAAAAAATGGCTGCCGTGGACCAAGGAGGTTGGCCCGCCATTTAGTCAACAACTGAAGAGAACTGCGTCATAGGAGAAAATGAGGCAACTGTCCCCTCAGGGGAGTCAGGGGACTTAAGAAATACTTAGCCTTGAAACAAGGATCCTCGGCCGAGCCGGTGCTGGCAGATCTAGGATGTTTAGTGGACATCCTAGGAACTGACCCAGAATTAGCCTCCAATGGAGGAACCTCGGCAGAGCCGGTACTGGAAGGCCTGTTGCTGATCACCTTCTTTGCCCCCTCGACAGAATTGGTACCACTACAACTCCGAGCGGGGGATGGTTGAGGAATGTACCGTACCGACAGGACCCTTCGAGGATCCCTCAACTCCGTCGGTACTGTAATTAGAGGAACCTTGGGTTTTAAACCGGGACATATATCTCCCTCAAGAGGAGCCTCGAGCCATGGCTCGGTGTGACAAGAACCAGAAACAGAGACCTCAGGGCGAACCCCGGTATCAAGAGCCATAGACAAACTGAGCTGAACCTTAGCACCCAAACGGTGAACCTCAGAAGCACGTCCTGTTTTGGCAGGTCCTCTGAGGGACCCTCAGAGAACACTCTGGAGCACCTATTAGGCCCTTGAGGCACCTCAGGGGATTACCTGGTAACAGAGCTACACAAGCCCCTCCCGGGCATGGAATGCTCTCACTGAGCAGGGATGCTCATCGCCGTCCTCATCTGCTTAAGGCTCTTCCCAACGAGGCAGGAACAGAAGACTGGTCCTCCGAGCCCACCGCCTCATGTTTTAAAAGAAAACCCGAATCGGAGCAGCAGGGTTGAACAGGAGTGAAAAACGCTTGAAATATACCCTCATAGGGTCAGAGTGCATGAGCATCTGAAACTTCCCAAAAACAACCTCAGCCGAGGTGGTTGCCAGGAGGGTCCACCACCGGCCGGGTCCACATAATCAGTGGAGCAAAAGCAGGAGGGAGCGAGACAGTATGAGGCAGCAGAGCCCATGCACACCGGTCAAAGAAGGGCAGAACGGGTTACTATTGCCGAAAGGAATGCTTGCAGCGCCAGACGTTGCGAACGTAGGTGTAAGGGAGGTATCCAAAATGGCTGCCGTTTGCCACGCAGGTTGGGCCGCCATTTTGACACCACCTGAAGAGAACTGTGTCACATGCGTAGCTAAGGCAATTGCCTTCTCCGGAGAGTCAGGGGACTTCAGTAACACTTAAGCCTTACAAGGATCCTTGGCAGAGCCAGTACTGGGTGGTCTCAGGTGTTTAGTCGACATCTTCGAACCAGTCTCAAAATGAGCCTCCAACGGCGGAACCTCTGATAAACCGGTAACAGAGGGGAAAACGGTCCATGACTCCCCTCTTTGTCCCCTCGACAGAACCGGTACCACCACGACCCTGAGCGTGGGACGGTTGAGGACAATACCTCACCGACAAGACCCTCAGAGAAGGCCTCTCAGATCTGTCGAAATAGACTTTAGCCTCCACAAGAGGAACCTCAGGTTTCCACCTGGTACGTAAAGCTCCCTTAAAAGGGGCCTCGAGTCGGGACTCAGTACAGACTTTAGCCTCCACAAGAGGAACATCAGGTTTCAACCTGGTTACAGCGGGGAAAGCTCCAGAAACTGAGACCTCAGGGTAAACCCTGGTATCCCAGCACCCAGCCGAACTGGGCTTAACTTTAGCACAGTGATGGTGAACCTCGGAACAATGTCCTTCTGTTGGAAGCGGTTTGCCACTCTTCCCATGCACTCATGAACACACTGCATGATCTGGGCTTCTCGCTCAACCTCAAGAAGTCACAGCTGCAACCTACGCAGACTTTCACATTCCTGGGACTCATTTGGTACACGTGCTCCGAGAGGGTCTTCCCGTCGGAGGACAAGATCTCGGCCATCAAGAGGGCTACCGCCCACTTCCTCAGCAGAAAGGTGACCTTGGCTTGATGGTACCAACATCTCCTGGGTCTACTGGCAGCGGTCCTGTTAGCCGTGCCGCACACAAGACTAAGGATGAGAAGGATTCAGCTGCACTTTGCGGGCTTATGGAATCAGGAGCAGGGCTCGCAATCAGAGATCAACGTTCCTCCATCGCTCCACCCGGACCTAACCTGGTGGACCATGGACTGCAACCTACGGAGGGGCAAGCCCTTTCGGCCGGCCTCTCCGCAGGCCACCATCACCACAGACTCCTCTCTTGAGGGCTGTGGAGCCACCCTGGACGATCTCTTGGTCCACGGCACCTGGACTCGACAGGAGCAGGAATACCACATCAATCGGTTGGAGCTGAACGCCATCTGGCTAGCGCTCAGAGCATTCCTACCACTTCTCAAGGGCAGGGCTGTCCTCATCCAGACTGACAACTCGACCAGCATGTACTACGTCAACAAGCAGGGAGGCACCAGATCCCCTCCTCTGTGCAGACTGGCGATCAACATGTGGGAATGGGCCCTGGAAAACAACATTCACCTCTCTGCAGTCCACCTCCCGGGGGAATCCAACCTGGAGGCAGACAGGCTCAGCAGGCTGAGAGCAGACAATTACGATTGGCAGCTAAATTACCTTGTTGTTCAGGAGATCTTCCACAGGTGGGGTCACCCCCACATGGATCTCTTTGCCACCTGGCACAACAAAAAGTGGCTCCAATTTGCATCCTTGCAAGTTCAGGGCCCTGGTTTTCTGGGAGCACACATATTTCACCTCCAGTGGTCCGCATGAAACCTTACGCCTTTCCGCCCATTCCCCTGATCCACAGGGTAATTTGCAAAATCAAGGAGTCTCACCGACTCGTCATTATTCTGATAGCTCCATGGTGGCCGGCCAGGCCATAGTTTTCGGAGCTTCTCAGCCTCTCGGAGCTAACCCTCCCCCCCCCCCCCCCCGATTCACCTTCCGAAACATTTTTTCCAAAAGTCACCTGCCGCTGGTAAGGAATCTGTGGGGGAAAACAGCCTACAGAAAGAATATTACGAGCAGTGGCTAATTTGTGTTGCTAATAAACTGCTTTTGTACGCTTATCTGGACGTTCTAATGCTTGTCAAACTCTTGTTTATTAATTGTACTTTGCAGCAAAACCCTGTACTCCTACGTCTGTCCCCTTTCCTCCATACTTTTGGGACATTCCGGAGCACTTTTGTAAAAAGCATCAAATTGAAAAATGTGTCCTTCTCTTTTTACGTGGGGTACTGCACACGGCTGTAACCCTGTGCTCCTTAGCTTCGCCCGCACATCGCCCTTCAGTCCTTCAGTCCTTTTCTCCGCGCGGTCAGGGCTGGATGCACTTGCATCACCGGGAAGACCTTTTTTCCTTCCCGTTGTCGTCATCTCCGGCTCCGGTTCTGCGGTCGCCAAGTCCTCCGTCTATGCCGGATCGTTTGGGATTTGCTTCTTGTTCCTCTTGCAAACGTTGCTTCGCTAAGCCAGATCACCATTCTCTCTGCTTGGAGTGTTTGGGACCGGATAACCGTAGGGACTCGTGTTTCTACTGCAACTCCCTTTCGGTCCGGGCACTTCAGCGTCGTCTTCGTCAGTGGGAGGAGATCTTCCAGAAGGTTCCTCCATCGCATTTTCAGCTGTTCGACGGAAAGAAAAGATGCCCGGTAAGTTCTTTACTTTTCAGGGCCATCCCGGGCGGGGGTCTCCTTCCCTGGGTCCTCCAGGTCCGGAAGGGGCTTCAAAAGCTCTGTTAAGAGGGTTTACCCCGGAGGTGCTGCGCAGGCCTAATATGGATCACGATCCGAGGTTCACCGATCAGGTGCTAATAGCTAGCATAGTCGTGCTGAGGCGTTGGGTATGGGAGTTTGCTCCAAGGTCGCCTGGTCAGAAACTTCCCACACAGACACTGGGGTGCGCCCTGAGGCCTCCATTGAAGCTTTCTGTACCAAACCACGGTTCGAGGCCCCTCTCGGGGGAGCTGTTAAGACCGGACTCTGTTCTGGGGTTCCTCTTAACGAGGCTAAGGTGTGTACCAACAGAACTGAGAGGCCTGTTAAGACCTTGTCTGTGAGGTGGATTCCTCAACTTTCCCAAGCTCGAAGGGGCTGCCAAATCGGGACTTGTAGGTACGAGTCCTTCAGGTCCACAGAGCACATACAGTCTCCAATGTCTCTGCTATAAGGGCTGGCGTAACCATCTTGAATTTTTTCAGGGGTACTCACAATGGGAATTGGACTTCAATTTTTACGCCCAACAAAATCTTTTTACTCCCAACTTTTAAAAAGAGGAAGGAACAAGTTACTTACCTGTAACTGTTGTTCTCCAGCATGGGTCTGGCATGGATTCACATGCTCATGAATATTCCCCGTCAGGCTGGGAATCCTCGGTAAAGAAAAAACCAGTATCAGTTTCGTTTCTGATCTGTCTTTCGTAGTAATAACCAATCACTGGTCTCTGCGTCATACTGACCACAGCCAATGACTGCCCTCTACCTAAGCACCGCCTCTGGCAGCCATCTTCAGATTTGGAAGCACGTGAAGTGGCAGTATGACCAAGTGAAGAGCCGCAGAGGGGTAGGCGGGAGGGTTCGCATGTGAATTCATGCCAGACCCATGCTGGAGAACAACAGTTACAGGTAAGTAACTTGTTCCTTCTCCAGCATGGGGTCTGGCATGGATTCACATGCTCATGAATAAAGAATACATAGCAGTACACACATGCACAACCACGGGAGGTGGCAAAGGCTCAACATTAAGCAGTACATCAAACTCAACATTAAGCATCTTACCTCCTCACCAGGCTCACCTCAGGCGAACAGGTTGCGCAGCACTGCTTGGCCGACCCTGGACTCCTCCCTGGAATCCCGATCGACGCAGTAGAATTTCGTGAAGGTGTGCGTCGACCTCCACGTAGCAGCCCTGCATATGTCCAGCAGGGGCACACCAGAAAGGAACGCCGTGGTAGCTGCGTGCGCTCTGGTGGAATGGGCTCTCGGACGGCCAGGCAGCGGTCGGTTTGCCAACCGATGACAGTACATGATACAGCCGGAGAGCCATCTGGAAATGGAAGCCTTCGAGAGAGCCTTCCCCTGATTGACAGGTCCAAAGTTCATAAAGAGTTGTGACGTCTTCCGAAAACACTTCGTGCGGTCCACGTAGAACTTCAGCGCTCTAGCCACATCCAGCGAGTGCAAAGTCCTCTCAGCCGGCGACGAAGGCGACGGGAAGAACACAGGCAACACCAAGGGTTCGTTGAGATGGAAGTCCGACGGTACCTTGGGCATGAAGGAGGGATGCGTCCTGAGCACTACCCTCGTGTTGTGAAAAGTCAAGTACGGGGCCTTGCAGGAAAGGGCCTGGATCTCTCCCACCCGTCGTGCGGAGGTGATGGCCACAAGAAACGCTGTTTTCCACGACAGAAACTTCAACGGGGCCGAGTGCAGAGGCTCGAACGGAGGTCCCATGAGCTTGGTCAGCACCACGTTGAGCTCCCACGCCGGGGCCGGAGCCTTCACCGGCGGGAACGATCTGAACAGTCCCTTCATGAACTCTTTCACCAGACGATGAGACCACAAGGACGTCCGGCCCGTGGTTCTGGTGTATCGGGAGATCGCAGCAAGATGAATCTTGATGGACGCGTGTGCCAGTCCAGCTTTGGCCAGAGTCAGCAGGTACGGCAGTACCTGGGGAGCCGTAATCCGTAGAGGGTTAATCTTCTGTGCGTGGCACCAGACAGAGAACCTCTTCCATTTGTGTCCGTAGCATTTAAGAGTCGAGGACGCCCTGGCCTTTGCAAGAACCTCTCTGCAGTCGGCCGGTATGTCGTATCCTCCAAACTCTAGCGCTGCAGGAGCCAGGCCTGCAAGTTCAGCGATTTCGGGTCGTGGTGGAGGATGGCGCCTCCTTCCCTGGAGAGTAGATCCGCGTCCACCGGCAGCTTGATTGGCGGGGACGCTGACAAGTCTAGAAGGTCCGGGAACCATATCTGCCTCGGCCACGCAGGTGCGACGAGGATCATCCTGCATCGTGACCTCTTGAGCTGGTTGACGAGCCGGATTAGCAGTGGCAAAGGAGGGAACGCGTAGAGGAACAGGCCCTCCCAGGGGAACGAGAAAGCATCGCCCATGCTCCTCGCCTGGGGAAACCTGCTGGCGAACCTCCGGCACTTGGAGTTCGTCGCCGTAGCGAACAGGTCGATCTGGGGTGTGCCCCACCGTCGGAAGAGGCGATCCACTAGATCCTGCCGTAGTTGCCACTCGTGGCACGAGCGCAGCTCCCTGCTGAGTGAGTCGGCGATGGTGTTTTTTTATCCCTGCCAGATGAAACGGCACCAGAAACATCCTTTGGGCGACGGCCCAATGCCACAGGTCCTGCGCCTCCTTGGACAGCGCTGGGGACCTGGTTCCGCCCTGTTTCCTGATGTAAAACATGGTGGTGGTGTTGTCGGTGAAGATCCTCACCACCTTGCCCTTGAGGGACGGAAGGAAGGAACTGAGGGCCCAGAACACTGCACGGAGCTCCAGGACGTTGATATGGAGGGACTTCTCTGTCGGGAGCCAAAGGCCTCTCGCGTGCAGATTTTCGCTGTGCGCTCCCCACCCTTCCAGGGAGGCATCTGTGGTCACTGTCTCCTGGTGGTCTGGGGTCTGGAAGTCCATGCCCGCCGTCAGATGCGCGCGGTTGCCCCACCACCGGACCGCTCGGCGGAAACTCTCGTCGAGTGTGATCCTCTCCTCGAAGCCGCCCGTCGTTTGGATCCAGCGCGCGTCCAGGAACTCCTGCAACGGGCGCATCCGGAGCCTGCACATGGGAATCAGGTAGATGCAAGAAGACATCATTCCGAGGAGGGACTTGATGGACCTCACCTTGGCCGCGTCGGAAACCAACATCCGCTGTACCTTGCCCAGGATGGACCTGGTCCTTTCCTCCGACGGGGAGGCCAGAAGGGACACTGTGTCGAGCTTCGCTCCCAGAAACAGTGCGTTTTGCGCGGGTACCAGGTGGGACTTGGCGTAGTTCACGGAGAATCCCAGGTCCGTGAGAAGTTGGACGGTCCTTGCCGTGTGCTCCACGGCGAGCTCCCTCGTCTTGGCTCGGATGAGCCAGTCGTCCAGGTAGGGGTAGACGTGGATCCCCCCGCGGCACAGCTGCGCCGCCACCGGTGCAAGGCACTTGGTGAATACCCTGGGTGCCGACCGTAGTCCGAAGGGGAGGGCTTTGAACTTGTAGTGATGCCCTTGGACCACAAACCTGAGGAATTTTCGGTGCCCCTTTAGGATGGGAATATGTAAGTAGGCATCCTCCAAATCCAACGACGACAGGAAGTCTCCTTCCTCCAGCTGCCCCAGGACGTGCTGGAGGGTGACCATCTGGAACTTCTGCGCCTTGATGAACTTGTTCAGACGTCGCAGGTCTAGGATGGGGCGCCATCCTCCCGTCTTCTTCTTCACGAGGAAGTATCTCGAGTAAACTCCGGAGCCCCGAAGCCTCTTTGGGACGAGTTCGATGGCGCCCTTCCTGAGCATCGCCTTTACCTCCAGGAGAAGCTGAGGGACGTGAAGCTCTTTCCTGGCCACGGGGGGGACGCGCGGGCACCTTCTTTGAAACTCGAGCGCGTGGCCCCGGGCTAAGGCGTCCAGCACCCAACGGTCGGTGGAGATGGACTCCCACACGCTGACAAAGCTCGCCAGCCGGCCTCCCACCGGTGTGCTTCGGTGGGGGCCCGACCCCACGGCCGGTTCAATCCTGTTTCGACGAGGCTTTGCCGTCTTGACCTCCTTGGCGACGACGGCGGGGTCCGCCAGACTTGCCTCGTCCTCTGTAGGCCTCCTGAGACGACGAGCGGGCCGCTTGTCGGTAGGTGGAGAAACCGCCGCCGGAACCTTTGGAGGCGCCCTTGCCTCCGTTGCTCCGAAAGGGCGTCCGTCGTTGCTGCAGAACCCAAGGGCCCGGGCCGTCTCAGTGTCTGCTTTAATGGCCTGAAGGGAATCGTCCACTGTTTTCCCAAACAGGTTGTTCCCATCGAACGGCATGTCCAGGACTCTGGTCTGTACGTCTTGACGGAAGTCCGTAGCCTTGAGCCATCCACGCCGCCTAAGGCACACGCCGTTGCCCAACTGGCGAAACCCAGTGTCGGCGATGTCCGTCGCAATAGTGATGGCGTGGTCCGACGCCACCTCACCTTCCTGTAGGATCTCCAGGGCATCCGCCCTCTTGTCGTCCGGTAGGAAGTCCAGCAGGGGAGCCAGTTTGTACCATAGCTCCCTGTCGTAGCGGGCCACGATAGCCAAGGCGTTGGCCGCTTTAATCGTCGTCGCTGCAGACGAGATGACCCTGCGTCCCATAGCGTCCAATTTCTTTCCCTCGCCGTCCGGTGGGGAAGTCGATGTGGAGGTCGCACCCCCCCCGCTTTCTTCCTGGCCGCCGCGGAGACGACGGAGTCCGGGGTAGGCTGCGCCCGGAGGCACAGGGGGGCCGCGTCCGGGACCCGGTACTTCTTCTCGTACCGGTCTCTTCTAGCTGGCGTCGTGGAAGGGTTCTTGAGGAGGGCGAGGCCCTCATCCCAAATGTCGTCCAGTAGAGGCACCGCAAGGACCGTCTTCCTCTTGGCCTCGCGCCGTTGATAAAGGAATCCTTCCTTTTTCTTCTCCTCAGGGCAGAGTTGGAAAAGCTCGGATGCCCTGGCGATCATGGAGTGGAACGATCCAATCTCGTCGGGCGGAGAAGCCCTGGTGGGAGGTGACGACGGTAGATCCTCGTCGTATACCTCGTCGTCCGTACCCGTCGCTGCTGTGTCAGTCCCCGTATCATCCCCTCGGGTGGACGGGGAGGAGGGCTGGACGGGGCGCGACAGCTGAAAAGGAGGTGGAGGGTGAATCCTCCTTTTCTTGGGCGGGGGAACACCAGAAGGTCCCGGTTCAGGATCCCCCGACGGGAGAGGTTCCTCCGTCGGCAACGGTAGTCTCGTCCTTATCTCTGAGCATAAGGACTGTATAGCCAACAAAATGGCCGCCGAGTTGTCTTGCGGCGCTGGCAGAGGGGAATCCGACGGGCGATCAGGGGCCCCGTCGGCACCCTCGACGATGTCGTCGTCACCTGCGTCGGGATCCATCCCGACGGGCCGGTCTTCTTCCACGCCAAGGCCGTGGCTTAAGACCTCGATCAGCTCTTCCTCCGAGGTTGAGGCCGAATCTACGACGACGCCCTGCCCCCCTTTTTTCTTCCCCGTCGGGGATTTCACGGGGGTCCTATCGATGGGCACAAAAGAGGACTCCCTCCGAGGTGGCAGGGAGACTCTGAGCCCCGAGGTCGCCACCACTGGTGTAGCCTCCACAGGCTGAGCCAGGGCCGCCGCGACAGTATCGATGGAGGGCTTGGCCGGATGGATTAAGGCCTTCACCACCTTAGGTGCGCTCACCGCCTTATCCTTGAGGGGGGGGGGGGACACTGCCTCGCTCCCCCTCCGATGGGGCCTTCGAGCTCGACCGGGGCCTCTCCAGGAGCTTCGCCGGGTGCTCGCCTTTCCTCTTACCCGACCCAGAGCGTTGGCTCGTGGCTGATGGTGCCGGGGAGGGTGCGCCCTGCCTGGCGCCCGTAGAGCCCGACCGTTCGGCGCTCCCGGTGCCAGCGGACTCGCGGTGCTTGGCCTTGTGTTGGACCCCCGTCGCCGGGGCGTCCTCAAAGGTCTTAGAAGACCGCTCGGATTTCTTCCTCTTCTTGTCGCCCGACGGGCTCTTCCCTTCCAGCCAGTTGGCGAGACGTTGATGGCGGTCCTTCATGGTCCGCTCCGACATATTGCCGCAAAACGCACAGTCCTTCTCCACGTGCGTCTTGTCCTCATGTAAGCAGTAGAGACAAAAGGAGTGTTCGTCCTCCTTAAAGACGTTCTGCAGCTGGCATCCAGGGCACATCCTGAACAGCTTTCCGGGCGTCGAGCTTCCCTTCTCCTGGGCCATGTCCGGGCCTGAGAAGCTTCTGGAGTCCTCCAAAAGCGTAGCTCGACAAAATCTTCACCCTTGAGGGGCGCAGACGCATCCGACACGGGTCCCCGTTGATCGGATGGAGAGTCGGTGGAGCTTGAGGCTCTTTTGACCGAAAAAACGAAGTTTTTGAGAAAAAACGTGAAAAAAATAGCACTAACGCTCGAGAGCAATAGCACGAGGATCCCAACACATGAACGTGCGGTAAAAATCTGAAGATGGCTGCCAGAGGCGGTGCTTAGGTAGAGGGCAGTCATTGGCTGTGGTCAGTATGACGCAGAGACCAGTGATTGGTTATTACTACGAAAGACAGATCAGAAACGAAACCGATACTGGTTTTTTCTTTACCGAGGATTCCCAGCCTGACGACGGGGAATATTCATGAGCATGTGAATCCATGCCAGACCCCATGCTGGAGAAGTAAAATACTCCCACCTCCAAATCTTATCTGCAGCACTGACTACCAATCAGTAGCCTGACCTTGTCAAGAGGTGCACCCCCTCCGTCGCCCTGAGCGTGGGGTATGAAGCCTATCAGTGACTAATCCATTGCCAGTCCTACTCCAGTGGGGGGGTGTTTGCAGTTGAGAGGACACCAGCGAGTACCTGTCCTTCCCATCCCCCCTGCCCAAGTTTATACATGAGCATTATCAATTTGTCTCACACCATGCTTCCGATGCAAAATGATTACCAGATTTTAACCATTCTTCCGAGGTGGAAAATACAAAACCGACAGAGAGAGTGCAGCCCTCCATTGCCACACCGCCGAAGACCTAAAACCGTCAGATTGAGAACAACCCTTCAGTGTCCCATGGTCCCTGCATTCCAACAACAGAGACCAGAAGCCGAATGAAGGAGATAGAGAGGAGGCATCGGAAGAGTTTCAAAAGCCTTGCACTGCTGCGAAACAGGCAGTGCACCGCTCACCAGCATTAGCAACAAGAACCTGCAAACTCCCTAGACCACCAGGGACTAAACCAAAGGTCACAGACCTACACCCAGACCGTACTCACCTTACGTGAGCCAACACCATGGTCCCCTAACATGAACTTGTACATTGTACTCCCTGGCTACAGCGGCTCCATGTGGGGAAAGGGAAAGGGCGTAACTGAGTATTCAAAGCTTTTCTGTATACTGGGCGGGGAAGAAATGAAATTAAATTATATTTTATTCATATTGCGTCATACACAAGTGTATCAGAGCGCAACCAGGCAAAGGGAGTGTTAGCCAGAGTTTGTATGCAGTACCCTTTGGGACCACTACACACAACTATGACTACAGGTGTAAGCAAAACCAACCTTTGGTATAAGTCTGTACTACAGTTTTGGTAGTGGAGCTGAGCAGCCAGGTTTATCGCAAGAGGGAATGTGAGCTGTTAGCATGTTACACAGAGTTCTACAATCACAAGTATTCAAATAAACTCTTACACTCAATAAAACATTCACTAGATACAAGATACAAAAATATACTTCAGTACTTCATATGGTACGGATCTGAGGCATTTAAACTACTTTGAAGTAGGAGCAAAAAGGCATAGGTTAATAAAACTAATATTTACAGTTACTTTTTTTACCAACTTTATTTAATAAATGTATATGAAACAATACAACTGAGTAACATCAGCAATGTCAGAGTGAGAATAAGTGAAAGAACACATCACATACAGCAGTTCATTATAATATAAATTACACACTAAGTGAACAGCCTTTCAGAGAAAAAAGAAAAAAAAATCAAAAATCATCCCCACCCTCCTACCCCATAACAAGCGAGAACAACACAAAATAAAACCACAAGCCCACCAAAAGCACACAACAAACACCCCTACCTACCCCCAATCTCAAAATCCATTAACAGAAAAACCAAATCCTACACCTTATACAATTTACAGTTACTTTTAGACAGTGTAAATAGTTTTGAGTTCACCAGAGGAGTAAATTCAATGCAATAGGTTAGGACAATGTCAATGGGCTACAGTCTTGTATAGGATAAAGCAGTTCTGGTAGTTAAAACAGAAAAGTCTTTGGCAAAGTTCTCAGAAGTAGTTCGCAAAAGAAAGATTCACATGTTGGGTCACAAGCTGACTAGGCCTGCAGGTTACCAATGTTCAAAGCACTTTCGCAGTGAGAGGTAAGTTCTCTCGGTCGGGTTTTCACAGTGCCTTACAATGAAGAAAAAGATGAAGCTGAAGATTTCTGTTCCTGGCAGTTCCTGCAGATCTCGCTGTTCCTGGGCCTCAGTCATGGGGACAAGAGAGAGGACGTTGGGGGACTCCTGCACTGCACTGGGACAAGTCAAAGCTGGCACTTGGCAAATCTTCAATTCCGGTAGCTGTAGTCAAGCACACAAACTGGTGTCCCTCTACCTGGTTATTCGGTTTCCTGCAGCACTCTGAGGAAAATACAACTAGCTCCGAGAATGGTATCCAGGTGGCTTACGAGTTGATTGGTCCCACCAACTCAAAGGGAGAAGTCGTCCTTACAGGGCTTCTCTGTCGAGATGAACTTAGCAATTCGGACCTGCAGCAGGGCTTCATCGGGCAAACCAACGGCCCAGGAGTTGCAGCAGCCATCCCCTCTTCAAGCTCATCTTCGGTTCTTTTGTTCCAGTGGTCGACTCTGCCTTCCAAGCCAAGAGACTCGCCTTTTATCCAGTTTTCTCCCATTCATTCCAGCCTCTCTGCCACTCACCCAGCACAGTGGCTGTCCTTGCCGGACAGTCAGCCCACCGGAGTGCATTTGGGTCTCCTAGGAGACTAAGCACAGGGAGTTTTGGGCACCTCCCTCGCTTCCTGCCAACCCCAGTCACTCGGGCGCCCGAGGCGGTCTTCAGCCCTGAAGCCTGCCAAAGGCGATGAAACAAAAGGACCAAACCTGGTTTGGCGCGCAGAGCTAAACTCTAGAAGGACCTTTCCACAAAGAAATGGCGGAAAAAGAATACAGGGACCTATTTATACAAAGGGGGCTCAGACGCCATTTTGAAAAACATGGCTCCCACGATTTTGCGCTACCGGTGGTCGCGGTCGGGAGAAATCATGGTACTTTGTTGTAAAACCACTGCCACCAGCCATTTCGATAGGAAAGGGTAGCATTTGACTGCTACATGAGTATCTAAACACAGGGGATACTAGGTAACACCTCCAGCACTCTATTGTAAGATAGGGTGGGCTGGGTCTAGGAATTTGAAACAAAAGTAAAGTCAAATTCACTTTACTTTCTCTGGGAAACAGTAGTTTATCCCAGAGAATTTGTATTTGTAATATTTATAGAGCGTGCCTGTCCCAAGGGCATCTGGGCGAAGGTATTTAAACCTTTAGAAAGCCTGAAAGGCTTCCCTGTGCCACTGCACTGAGGGTGCTGTGTGACACACATGAAAAGATGATGCCTATGGAGTTGTCTAAAACTTGATAATCAAAGAACACAAGAGTAAAACACACATGAAAATACACGAGACAGTGGGGAAAAAAGGGTCGCACTCTCACCAGGTAAAAAAATCAAGTCCTCAAAATCCAGCAAAGTTGCTAGGGGTCGCTAAGGTGAAGGGAATTAGCACATTTTTGAGAATTCTTCCTAACAGGGCGGGGAACAGGGGAGAACAAAAACAACGATCTTACTAAGCCCAGTGAAATTGAGAACGCGCAAGTGCATGGGGAAGGGAAAAGGGGGAAAGTGCCTGGAAGGGGGGAATTGGAAAGACAGTGAGCTTCTGAGGGAAGCAGAGGAAAGGCAGAGTACCTCTAAGGAGGTGCAGTAAGAAGTTTGACTTTTAGAGACGTCAGAGATGTGTGCGGAGAAGGAAAGTGTGGAGTCAAAGATGACCCCAAGGTTCTTAGCCTCGCAGGTAGGGGCAAAAGGAGGGCCAAGGGAGGCCGGTCAGAGAGTGAGGGGAAAGGATGGTGAAGGTGTACCAATGAGGAGGATCTCAGTCTTGTTGGCATTTAAACAAAGATCGTTGGCAGCACACCCATTTTGAATGGCGATTAAGCAATTAGAGATAAGGGAAGGAGGGGAGGTGGCTGAAGGAAGCCTGAAAATGAGTTGGGTTTCATCAGCATAGCACTGGAAATTTTAGCAGAAAATGGAAATGCAGTAGCCGAGAGTTGCCGGGTATTGGTTGAAAAAGACAGGGCTAGACAACCAACCAGAGTATAGGAAGGGGGATAAAAGACCACTGGAACCAGAATGTTGTGGGTTGCTCTGATAAGGTCAAAGGAGGAGAAATTATAAGTTACTCACCGTAGTGACTAACGTACTCTTAGTCCACAGTCCCCTTTCATCCATACTGTATGGGTGTCCCTTCCAACGGACGGGAGACGGAACCCTTTTCACCAAAGAAAACCTTCTTCCCTTAGAGGTGTGGCACTTAGCCGCGTCGACAATAGATTTTTATTTTTTTTAAATTCAAATTTTATTGGTTTTTAAAGATAACAGCAAGCTTTTTCAGAACATGAACTTGGGGCACATGCCTACAACAAATCCAAAGGAAGGCCATTATTTCCCAATTGTATTCGCCCACCCTCCCCCCCTCCCACCTTACCCATTGTCTCGGGGCACTCGATCCGCTTATCAATGCTAAAACACTTGGGTCCGTTCAGGCCGGGCTTAAGACCGTCAGTGATTAACCGACTCTTCTGGTTCAGAGTCAATGTGTTCTATAACAAGGCGTGTTTCGGGCCGGGTTGAGGGCACATGTGGTCCTCCGGGCGAGTCATCCAGGTTCCCAAACACCTCGTTAAAATGCAGCCACTCAGTCTCTATCTGGGCGCTTGAGCCCTGTATTGCTGCCGTAAGTCTTTCCATAAAATAGCGGTCTTTGGCTACTGCTACCCATTCTCTCCTCGTAGGTAGGGCGGCCCTCTTCCACGTTTTAGCCCAGACCGCTCTGGCTGCCAAAAGTAGAGAGTGTGTAAGGTCTGGTAGTTTTTCCCAGTGCTCATCTTTTCGCTGCAGTCCAAATATTATCAGGATTGGGTCCTGTGGGAGTAACCCCTCTCCCGCTTCTTTAAACCAGCTGAGCATTTCTGACCAGTAGGCTTGGACTTTCTTGCATGACCACCACATATGCCAATAGTTGGCTTTTTCACCGCATTCGTGCCAGCACAGCGGGAATACCACAGGGAACATCTTAGAAAGGGTAGTCGGGTCATACTGCCACATGTGTAAGAGTTTGATGGCATGCGTCTTATATTGGCAGGAGATCGATGTTTCGAATAACCTGCCCCCAGAGGCCGTCCCCAATTCCACAGCTCAGGTCCCTCTCCCACTTCCTTCTAAGACCTTTGGTTGTTCCCTCCCGGGGAGTCAAGAGAGCTCCGAAGAGGAGTGAGATGAGCCCTTTCATTTCAACATGGGTGTCTAGGATTTTCTCAACTGGGGTGAGTTTTCTTTGTATGCAAGGCTTTAGTTTCGGTTTCACGAGGACTCCCTTAAGCCGTAGATAAAGGAGCGGGGAGAGCCTGCCGATTCCCAGTGCCTCCTCGTGCTCCTGGATGCAAAGGCATCCTCCCTTACCAGCTGACCGACCCTACAGAGTCCTGCGTCGAACCAGGACTGGTAGTGTTCATGGCCTGGGATTTCTTCTAGCATCGGTGTGGACCAAATGTGGCTCAGTGGGGAAGGCCATGTGGTCACCCTCTCCTCATTTCCCTTCCCATCCAGTGCCCTCCACATTGTTCCTAGTATCGGATGATCCCCGATTCTTCTGGGAAGCTTTTTCAGTGGGACCCATAGCCATTCATCCACGGTGACTGGGCGCAGGAGAACATTTTCGAGGTAGACCCATCGTTTCCTGGGGTCCTCTCTGAGGTGGGGGACCAGTGCCCTAAATTGGGCCGCTCTGTGGTAGGTTCGCAAGTCTGGGAGGGCAACCCTGCCTCTTTCTTTGGGGAGTGTGAGGGTTTCATAACTTATTTATGTCTCTGGCCTTGCCAAATAAATTTCGTTATGCTTTTCTTGGCTTCTTTGAGATAGGTATGCGGGTCCTCTAACAGCAGCATCTGGAAAACATATAGCACCCTACGGAGATTCATCTTTACGGCATTTATTCTCCCCATCCATGAGATTTGCCCTTTCCCCTATCCCTCCATTTCCCTGAATAATTTGTCGAACAGTGGGGGGTAATTTGCCTGGCTCAGGTCCTCGTTGGGTCTGACAATGTTGATCCCCAGGTATTTTATCCCTTCTGTGCAAATTTAAAGGCCCAGGGGAATCAGTTAAACCAGGTTTCTTTCCATGTCTGGTGCGAAGGGGAAGATCATTGAATTGCCTATTTTTACCCTGAAGCCTAAAAAGCGACCAAAACATTCTATAACCTGTAGGGCGGCTGGGACTGATCTAGAGGGTTCCTTCAGGTGTAACAGGATATCATCTGCATAAAGGCCTAGTTTAAAGGTCTGATCTCCCACATCAATGCCACGTACCATCCGGGAACCTCTGAGGTATTCCGCAAGTATCTCCATGGTCATAGCGAACAGGAGCGGGGAGAGGGGACAGCCTTGTCTCGTCCCTCTTTGGAGGCAAAAGATGTGTGACAGGCACCCGTTTACCATGACTCTAGCTGATGGGTCTGCGTATAGGGCCTTAATGGCTTGCCCGAGTACCCACTCCGAAACCCAGTTTTACAAGAACCCCATGCAAGAACCCCCAGTCCACCCGGTCAAACGCCTTTTCGGCATCGATGGGCATCAGGACCGGGTTGTCCCCCCCTCGGGGCTGCCTCCCTCATGACATGCAGAGTTTTACGGGGGTTTCTGCCCCCTGCCTCCCCTGTATGAAGCCCACCTGGTCAGAGTGGATTTGTCCCGGCATATGGCCGTCCAATCTCGTGGCAATGATCCTGGTGAATAATTTGCATCCACATTCAGGAGGGAGATTGGTCTGTAGGACCGGCAGTCTGCTGGATCCTTCCCCTCCTTCAGGATCACCGTAATTAAGGCTTTGCCAAAGGACGGGGGTGCCCTCCCTGTTGTCATGATGTAAGTGAATTAGCCTGCCAGGAACCCAGCCAATTGGCCCGCAAAGGCCTTGTAAAAGCCTGTGGTGGACCCATCCTCCCCTGGGGCCCTACCCAGCTTTAGTCCTGATATTGCCTTGAGCACCTCCTCCTCCATTATTGGGGCGTCTAGGACAGATTCCTCCGTGCTTCCGAGGACGGGGAGCGTGACCCCATTGAGATAAACCTCGAGTGCCTCTTCCTCCACTTCCCCTTCCCTCCCATAAAGGGTCTCGTAGAAACCGGCAAATTTCTCAGCTATAACTCCCGGGTCTGATCTTTCCCCTCCTTCCCCGCTTGCGATTCTTGCCACCCATCTGTCCGCCCGCTGGCGTCAGAGTTTGGCCGCCAGCATGGCGTCGGCCTTATCGCCTTTTTCATAATATCTTTCACGCAGGTGTTGGAGTCCCGCAACAATTATGCCCATCTCCAGTTCTCTCAGTTCTTGCCTCTTGCGCTGCTCAGATCCTCTCCCTCTCCTCTTCCCCTTCAGACTTCTCCAGGGCTATTGTCTCTGTCCGCAACCTGTGAGCCTGGAGTGTCCTAATCCTTTTTTTGGAGACCCCTTCTCTAATCAGTCTGCCCCTCCAGGTTGCCTTTGCCCACACTGTCTCTCGGCTAACTTCTCCCGTGTCATTCAGCTCAAAATACTCTCTAATCGCCGTTACCATCTCCACTTTAAAGGGACGAAGTAGGAAGTCATTACATTTCCATAAGGATCCCCTGGGTTTCAGGCCTGATATGCTAATGTCTGACCAGACCAGATCGTGGTCCGACCAGCTGACCGGTCGGATATCACTAGCCTCCACTCTGCTCATGTACTGGTGCTCTGTGAAGAGATAGTCTATTCTCATCCTAGTGTCATGGACAGCAGAGTACAAGGTGTATGCCTTTCTGATTGGGTGTAGCTCCCACCATATGTCCACCATATGTCCACCAACCTGTGCTCCCACATCAGGTCCCGGAACTTCCCGTGTGGCCGTCCCCCTCTGCTGCCTAGCGGGATGGCCTTTCCACTATGGTCCAGATTCGCCCACATATTAAAATCTCCACCCAAGAGTAGAAGCCCTGTGGAGAAAGGGCTTGGACAAATTGCTGTTAGGCTGTTTGGCGAGTGGCGCCAGCGCAGATAACTAATGGCCACCCCCGTTTCAAGAACACGTGCAGAGAAGAAATGTGGTAAGGAAGAAACTTGTGCCTGCAATACTGTAAATCCGCCTTGGGCAAGGAAAGTAAGTCGATTTTATTCTTGTACATCTACGACTGAAGAACCTTGTGTGGGTGGCTACAACACTAACATCAACATTATCAATTCTAGCAATACCGCCCACATTGCAACCAGGGTGCGTACAGACGCTTTGCATGAACAATCAATGTCAAGTTGTGAAGAGAATGTCGGAACGGAAGAGATTTCGACGTCCATCCCTAATTTGTACAAGGTTAGTTGTGACCAAACTCTGAGTCACGCCCCACGCAACTCAGACTGTAGTTTTGGGGATGGTGATGGGACGGGCGAGAGGGGCCCCCCGACAGAGCTCTTCGCACCCTGATGACAATGAGTCCAACCTTCGGGATTACTTACCCGGGGTGTCACCGGTTCGCGATGGTGCAAGCACGGTGCAGGGTGTGCAGGGGCAGGCGCTAGAAGCGGGTGGAACTGTTCGGTGTCCGATCCCCTCGCGGAGACCTGCTATAGTTGCTGTGGCTGCGGGAGACGAGGGAGCTGGTGCCGACAGAGGTCCACGAGTGGGGTTGCACACGGATGACAGTGCGCGCATGCGTGCGGGCGGCACTCTCTGACGGGCACGTGAACCACTTGGTTTGCGAAGGACGCGTGTCACCGTGCTCGGGAGGGAGGGCCCCGCCTCCCGAGTTAGAGAACGCCTCGGCTGGAGACGCAGAGCTCGTCAGAGAGGCACTGCGGGCAGCTAAGAGGGGGGGCAGGTCCCTGTGCGACAGACCAGCTGCTGGTACTCTGGTTCCTAGTCCACAGGCAAGACCCAAGGTTTTCTTCATTGGGCCTGCCCCGGGGGAGCCTCACGATGAGGTATTCTGCACCTCGACGGGACTACCTAATGACCCCAGTACAATGGCCTGGCAGGGAAAAATACCTGTAACAGAGGAGTTGGTGGGTCCAAGAAGCGATGAGCGCCGTGACGCCATAGATGTAGTAAATAATATACTGCATAACATGATGGCAATGAACAAAATATGTAACAGCAAACTGAAAAAGTGCAACAATTTGCACGACGAAATACCACAAATGCATAAAGTAGCTCTAAAACGGCAGAACACTCAATTAATGGAGCCAACGCGGACATTTGGGCAAATGTTCAATATAAATGTGCAAAGCAGGCTTTATGTGTGCCTATTGAAAGGATTAGCGAGTCCCCCCCACAGGACTGGACATTTCATCAAATGAACTCTCAGAAGAGAGCTGTTAAAGTGAAACGGCTTCATCCAGAGATAATGCCACTGACCATGCAAAATTCACAACCCAGTAGCTGTATGAATTCATCAGACAATTTTGATTCGAAAATAAGTTGGGGAAGACTTTCTAAGCAAAAGAAAGTGAAGAAGCGGAACTCCAAGGCCAGGAATATTGAGGGCTGTGACGTTGGCCTAAAAGTAGATCTACAAGCCATTATAATATCTTCGCTTGCGATTTTCATGGCCCCGTTCATGAAGCTTTATGAAAACCTGAATGACTCAATGAAGGACTCCACAACCTTGATGGCCCTATTGAACACAAAAGTTGCTCATTTGGATCAAATTTGCAACCAATCTTCTTGTAACATCAAGGAAGGGTTAAAAGGCCTGAACACCTCACTCAAAGCTTTATGTGAGCAAAAGAGAAATGACTCCTTGGACAAAAAACTCTTGGCGGAGGTCGCCCGAGAAGCTTTAGCTTTAAATACGAAGGTCTAACCCGTATAGGATCACACTGTGACAATAATCCAAACAGCAGCAATATACTACGAAGAAGTACATCATTACCGCCAACTGTGTGTACTGAAACAAAGCAATTGAACGCTGGAATGAGTAGCGACGCAACTTCAAACATAATGAAGAAGGTACCCCACGAGTCGGAGGGGTGGGTTTCAGCTGCCCAGACACAGGTAATAGATCTTACCAATGGTAAAGACCTGGTTCAAGTTAGTCAAGCATACCCAAATCTAGTTGAGGCCGTGTTAAGTCCACGAGGACTGGAAGTAAACACTTCATTTGAGTGTGAAAAAATTGTTGATGTTTCCTTTTATACTGCCTTCAAACAGGCGAAGGCCTGTAAGAGGCAGTTGGGCTTCGTCGACCAAAGGCCTTCAACTTCAGCTTCAAATTTAGCGGTAAGGAAGAAAACATGCAACCGGTTATTAAGGGTGCAGAGAAGCTCAATGTATTCTCGATTTTTGGAGGTACTCCAGTAAATTTTAAGAACTCAGGTGAATCCAAAACAAAATCCATAAAGATGGTCAAAAAACCAAAGAACTTATTGACCAAAAAGAACTAATAAAAACACGGGAGCAAGAACATTTTTGAGGAACCTTAACTTCGTTCAGATAGTGACGAAAGATTTATCCAAATCCGAATTGAAAGACAACACCCAAAGACCAGAGCAGTCTAGGGAAGTGGTCTCTCTCCAACCAGGGAAGGAGGCTGTTAAATCGCCGGTTGATAAACTGAAGAGCTCCTGAATATGTCTACATACGACGACATGGAGGAAGTGGAGGTCATAAGAGAACCAGATAATGGCTCTCTAAAAACCATTGCGGACTCACAAGAGAGTTCATTTAACGATCGCCCAGTAGAAACAGAGAAAGAACCCTCTACAGTCGTAGATCTGAGGGCTCAGGACTTGAATTTGGCCGCCACTCCTCAGATCGCGGTCCTAAAGACCTCGAGAACATGTCACCTTGTTAATGAACCAGCAAACCCAGAAGTGGACCACAAAATTTTGAGAAGTCCGCCGTTTGTGACTCTGTACGAAAAAAGGATTTTCTTATGTAACAGATTAAAAGAAGCACAAATGAGCGAAAGAGAGGACCCCCAAACCATCACGATCTGCAAAGAGAAATTAAACAAAGACAATAGAAGAGCCGAGGGGTGTGTGGGTAGAACCTTTAACAGAAAAACAAAAGGAAACTTCAAATATCGCTCACTCGGTTCCACAAGTGGACTCCCAAGGGAGCCATAGAGGCAAGGCGAAAAGAGAGAACGAAATGGAACAAGGTAATAAGGTGATGATCGATTCGAAGGACAAGCTGATCCTAAATCGCGCAAACATCACTAAGTTATTTAACTTGATTCCCAGTTTACGTGCTATCACGTCTAAAGATCTAAAAATTGTCGAATTCCCTAATGAAAATCGGAATGACAAAAGTAATTCTTCATGTTTGTTCTTCACTGATAGCGAATACAATCATCGAGGCAAACGTCGTGCTATTTTCATTGGAATTCGAAGTCTATATGTGGGATTCTCTCAGTCTGAGCCATTACGTATCGAACTTGCGAGATAACGGCGAGGCATTAAGCTGCCTGCACCAGAGCACTGTGTTGCTCTCCTTGAACAAAAAAGAGTGCTCACAAACTAAAATGTTTGAAGCAAGGCCGAAGACAGGCAGCCAGTGATCGAATTTAACACGTGAAGGCAATAGGATAGAGGATCGAAATTTTAATCCCAAGACGACGAATGACACGTGTGTACCTGAAGCACTTAAAACGGAAATCAGAATCACCATAAGCGGAAATCAAGCGTCTCAATTGCCTGTAGCTGAAACGCACAATTGTATTAACACAAGCAAGGAAAATGGTGATTGGGGTTGGCTTGCCGCTACACTCAACACAAAAGATCGACAATAATGCCATGATAAGTCAATTTTAAATGAGTGTTTAGTGGCCTCTTGGAACACGCGAGGTTTTACACATCTCTTCAACACAAATTGGCTAGAGGGATTAGCGATCGCTTGTCTGCAGGAAACATGGCTAACTGAAATGCCACTAGTCAGCAACTTCGAAGTGGCCGCGAACCCAGCAATAAAACTGGCGAAAGGGCGACCGATGGCAGGGCTGCTGACACTGGTAAACAGGGCTTCGGGCTATAGAATCTTAAAGTCCCATAACCATTCCTCTTTTATTCAAGAAACGACCATCATAAAACAGAACATGGATTGTGAGACCAATGACGAAATAACACTTCTAAATGTTTACTGGAACCATCAGAAAGTAGGCAAACGTGAATTTATGGAGAAAATTGCTGAAATTCTGGATGATCTCCTTGAAGGGAAGGCTAGGGCAAACATCCTGATATGCGGGGATTTGAATGTTGATCTCTTTAAACTGGCAACTGAAGACAAAAAGGCGATTGCCAATGATTGGCTTGAAGAAATGGAAATTAGACAACTGCAAATGCTGAACGGAAACACGATTGGGCCATGCCACCTTCATCAATGTGGCAGCGTGCCGATTCTGCATCAATAATCGACTATGTCTTTGTATCAACTGATCTGCATGCCAGAATAAAATCCTTTGAGATCAAGAAGCAAACAAACAACGATCATAACATGTTAATAACAAAACTCCTTACATCATTAAAGGATGGATCCTCGATGTGGCAACACACTATCTCGGCAGTAGCAAACAGGGTATGATTGTGTCTTGAAGAACAAGAGGTCAACCAACTGTCAACAGCTTATTGTCATGACAGTACTGAACTGGAATACGACCAGTTTTTGTTCCAATTCAAGACTAAGAACATTGTACTGAAAAAGTTAAATTTGGTTAGAAAACATTGGTTTGATTCTGAAATTCAGAAACTGAAACGGAAGATGCGACAGGTCATTCGACAAGCTCGATTATCAGACTCGAATACTAGAAAGTCACAAACCAAAGCAGCCAAGCAGTCATACAAGAACTGGCTGAAGGCCCACATACACATGACTTTACAAAACGATGCTGAGATAATGTTATCCATCCTAAAGAACAAAAATACAAGAGAGTTTTGGAGGATTGCAAACAACATGCAGGCCCTGCAAAAATCGCTGCATTATGACTGAAACAGCATGGACGCCCCATTTTGAGGCCCTTTACAGGGGGGACTAAATTTGCGGGTGATGAGATAACATTCCCACCCAGAAGTCTCACATACTGTAAAGATGAGATCGTGGACATAATAAAGAGGGCCAATAACTCAAGAGCTCCCGGCCCGGATGGCCTAACGAACTTTACTATAAAACAACATCCCGAGATTTCGGCTGAGATATGCATTGCACTATTCGAAAGAATAAACAACCTAGGCAACTCTCCCAAATCATGGAAAACGGCGATTATTGTGCCGATTTTTTAAAAAAGGGGACAGGTCAAATCCGAAAAACTATCGACCGGTGGCTTTGCTAGAAGTCTTGGGCAAAGTTTATGCCACCACCCTTCAACAAAAGTTGGTTCAATCGGCATCAGACACTGGTCACGTTGATGCCAGACAGGCAGGTTTCGTCAAACAAGTTGGCTGCTCTTTAAATGTATGATTATTAAACTTGGCAAAAATGGAGGCCATAAAAACAAATACTGCAGTATACTTAGCGTTTATAGACTTCTCAAGTGCTTTAGACACTGTTGATCGTGTCCTTTTGTGGGCAAAACTGCGGCGGTGGGGCTGCCCGGGAGGCCTTGTATCCGCGATCCAAGAACCACACACGGAAACATCGATCAAGATACGCTTGGATCAAGCTGGAACATTGTCAACGGCAGTACCTACAGGGAACGGTGTAAAGCAAGGCTGCCCGCTTGCTGCAGCCATTTTCAGCTTGTTCATATCGGACATTGGCATCTCGATAGATGCAGTAAATTCATTCCCACCGAAAATAAACAGATCACACATAAGCTGGCTTCTTTATGCCGATGATCTCATCGTGATGGATTTAACGCCTATCGGCTTACAAAGAAAACTAGATGCCGTTCAGAGGTATGTAAGCGAGAATCGGCTGTTAATCAACTCAAACAAAGGTGAAATCCTAACATTTAAGCACTTGAAAGGAGTTTCCTCGAAAACGGCCAAAAAGTTCAGATGGACCCTGGGTGGAACTCCATTGAGGACCTCGCAAAGTGTGAAATACTTAGGAATGACATTAAGCTCCTGCATCAATGATGGTCCCTAGATAGCCGATACCAAGAGGAAATGTGTTCAACTATCCAGCCAAGCCGTTATTATGAAAAGTAAAATTTGGGAAGTTCTCTCTCAAACCACTAAGGTTGTTTTATCAACAGAAGGTCATCCCAGTACTGATCTACGGGGCCGAAAAAGCACTGGGCTGTACACACGAACTCTGGTCCTCACTCGAGAATCAATTCTGGACGAAAGTTTTGGGACTTCCTAGAGGAACGAAGACTGAATGCATCAGATATGAACTTTCCTTCATTTCACTTCAGGCTAGAATCACTTGGAACCTGTTATCCTTGTTTCGAAAGACCAGAGCACAAGAAAACATTCTGCAGTTTGAAATCCTCCACAGTGCATCGGATAAAGGTCAGAATTTAGTGGCTATGTGGATGCGAAAGCTTACTAACTGAATCGACATCAAGATCCTCACACTACATGAAAACCCGAACGCTGCTAAAACAAAAATCTGGCGTATAGATTGGGAGCGAACCTGTGCCCTAAGAGCCGTAGCGAAACTGATGATAGTCGTTCCAGCTGAAGCTCGCGCATTTAACAAGGCACAATGTTACATCAGCCTTTTCCCAGATCCCGAGGCACGTAGACGCTTCATGTTATTCCGCATGAACTTATTTAGATCTAAAGAGCGATTACAAATGTGGAAAGGCAACAAGAACATGAACCTTATGTGTAGATTTTGCACAAGGGAACCGGAATCATTGAAGCATCTGGTTCACTTTTGCTCCAACCTCCGTAATGAAAGATCCTTACACCTGGGCCCGTGGAGCGTCAACCATCCCCCCTTGGGTGCGGATGACTGTTGAGGCCACATGTTCAATGGAATCGACTTCAAATTGTTAATTCCTCTGACTCACTTTTTAAAAATAATTGAAGAGCGACTAAGTCTGGTCGATGTTGATTGAGCAATGGCTAAAAGGAGGGTTGGGTAATCCAGACGATGGAGGGAGAAGGACAGGAGAAACATGTGGATCACTGAATAACGATGTTTGTTTTATGTTTTGTTTTGTTAATGTGTATGTAAAAGATTTTAAAGGTTTGTATAAACCGTATAAAATAAAAAAATTTTAAAAAAAAGAAGCCCTTCTGTTCTGGCCATCACCTCTCCCATTGCCTCTTGAATGAATTCGATCTGACCCGCGTTGGGGCCATATAAGACTGCTAGGGTGACTCTGGAATTATGCAGGTTACCCGACACCACCATGGCTCTCCCATCTTCCCTCCCCCAACTGGTTACCTCCTTGAGCTTTTGGTTCCTGTGTAGTATGATGCCAACTCTGCCTCTCTTTGTATGGCCAGATGCCCAGAATGTCTGGCACACCTGCGATCCCGGGATGGCCCTCTCCTCCCCCTTCACCGTTCTGGTTTCCTGAACAAAAAGAACATCTACTTTGGCGTTCTTCATTTCCCTCCCCAGGAGGGAGCGCTTTGCTGGGGAGTTTCGCCCCTTAACGTTAAGCGAGCCAAGCCTAAGTGTCTCGACCTGGCCCTTCTTCTCATTGTCTGCCATTGGTTCTTTGCCTTGAGTGCTTCGTCTCCCCGGACCTGTAAGGGCAGCTCCATACCCATACAAAGCTGGATCAATGCTGTGCCCGAGATTCCATAACCCCAACTCCCCTCTCTACCCCCTCCCTCCACCCTCCCCTATTCATGACGCTTGCCAACAGGCAAGCCACCAGGGTGAATGCATGTCCATCCACTGCAGTTCTTTTGGCGAGTTCTGCGTCCCCGGCTGGGGTTACTTGGTTCAAGTCATTGCATTTCCTGCCGGCGAGTCTTTATCCGCCTAGAGCTCTCCAGCATCCAAAGTGGGGGTGTTTGGTTTCTTGAATTTTCTCCCGCCCTTTGTATTCTTCTTTGTGGCCCACTGGCCCGCCGGTTCTCTCCTGGTTTCCAGTGTTGCCTGTATGTCCACCTCGTTTCCTTCCTCTGGGATGTCTCCCTTGAGCACCTGCAGAACCTGTGAGGCTTCTTTGCCGCTGGTAACTCTATAGTCAACGCCCGCACGTTCGAAGGATAGGGCGAACGGGAAGGACCACCTATATCTTATGTCCTGTCCAGTGAGCCACTGAGTGAGTGGGCAACACTCTTCTGCGGGTGAGGGTTGAGAGGTCTTGGTATATCCTGTTCGTGTCTCCATCAAAGATGAAGCTCTCCAGTCTTTTTGCCTTCTCCAGAACCTCCATTTTCTCCCTGTAGTGGAGGAAACGCACCACAATGGACCTTGGGCCTCCACCTTCGCAGCCTACACCTCGGTGTGCCCTTTTCAGCTGGACTTCCTTACCCCCCTCTAATGTAAAGAGTTGGTTAATGAGGCCTTGGACCTTCCTTCCCACATCGGCCGCTGTCTCTCACGCCCATGATGCGCAGGTTTATTACGGCGTTCTGTTTTCTAAATCGTCCATCTTCAGGATTATATCCTCCTCTCTTATTTCCAGATCTGTTAACCTCGCCTCATACTTCATGTCTAGCAGATCTGTCTGGAGGTGGGTGTTTTCCATCCCTTCCATTTTTTCTTCTAGCGTGTCCACTCTCCCTCTGAGGTCTACTATCGAGGCTTGTATATCTGTGCGGATTGCTTTAATCTCCTGGAGAATGTCTTTGAAATCGTCCTTGGTTAGTGCTGCGGAGGGGGGGGGGATGATATCTGTGGGCATGGTGGCTCTGTGCGCCTTGCTCAGGGTTGTGGGGGAACGGCAGAAGCGTTGGAGCGAGATGATTGCACTGGTGGCGGGGGTCTGCTCCAGGGTTTTGCCTTTATGATGCAACTTGGCGAGGTGGCGCTCTGCAGATGTGCCTGGCTCAGACCCGGTGTCCCACTTGGTGGTCCCGGTCCCTCGTCCCATCCGAATCAGCATGTTCCTGGTTGAAGGCCCTGGCGGTAGCCTGGGACTCCGTGGGGGTCCCAGTTCGTGGGGCTGGGGGCCCGTTTTTCTGGCGGACCTCTGCTGGCAGGACTGAGGGAGGCACACAGGTTTTCAGTGAGCGAGGTTGACTTGTCCCACTTTTCATGCGGGCGGAATGCCCTGGTAAAGCTCTGGGGGATTGAGGTGGGAGAGGGGGGGCAGGCCCTCACTGCTGTCTCCTCTCTGTACCACTTCCCCCCGGAATCTCCTCACCTCTTCCTGGTGCCTGCTGGGACCCCCTGCGGGGTCAACACCTGGGCCTGGGCCCGGACTCCTCAGTGGGCTCTACTGCGTGCAGGTGTCCGCTCGGGCCTCTGAGGGAGAGTTGAAGGGCCCCTGTCTCCGGCCTGATGCACAGGCTCCTGGGGGCCTTCAAGGTGCACCCCCGCTCGGAGTGCTCCTGTGTGGTGCAGGACTGGGCACTTCTCTGCTCCTGGGCCCGCGTGGCGCCGGATTTCGGCGGGAACCGTTCGGCACCTTCAGTTCGGAGCCGCGTGCAATGGGGGGCCTCCCCCAGCGCTCTATTTTCGGCCCTGTTATATGGGTGCGGCCCTACTGCGGTGCTCTTGGGGACCGATGGCATAACAGGGTGAACTGTCTCTGAGGTCCCTGGTGTGCCATGGGCTCCGTTGCCGGCGTCCTCCAGGCAATGCTCTCCCAGGCCCACGGTCCGGGCCCACGCTGTGACGGGTCTCTGGGCTAGCCGGATCAGCCGAACAGCCCCCGCGGGGCCCGGTTCCTCACTGGCTCCACACAAGCCGTGTGCCGGTGTCCTTTGGGCACCAGTGCTCTTGGGGGAGGGGTCCATCAGGAGGGCCCCAGTCACTGGACCGATGGGTGGCTCCTGGAGTCCTGCGGGGCATCCCCCCGCTTCCGCTCCGGAGAATTGCCTGGTGGTGCGGGACCAGGCTGGGCGCTTCTCTGCTCTTGAGCCGTGCCTCAGCACCTTCAATACGAGGCTGCGTGCCTCGGGGGGCCCCCTTGTCCCCGCTGCGGTACTCCCGGGGGCCGGCAACCCTCCCGAGCGAACAGCCCCCATGCCTCCAGGTGCACCACGGGCTCTGCTGCTGGCGTCCCCCTGGCCGTGCTCTCCCGGGCTGACAGTCCGGGTATACGCCGTGACGGATCTCCGAGCTAGCTCTGACCGTTGGACAGCCCCCGCGGGGCTCGGGTCCTCGCCGGCTCAAAACGAAACTCCCAGCCGGGGAATGGCAAGTCACACTAGGCCCTGCAGTGTCTGCGGAGGGCGAGCCTTACGCGTCCGTTATGCTCCACGCCCCCTGGTGGTCTCCTCTCAGTAACCGACAATAGATTTAACATTGCCTAATGACACTATTATTAGGGGGGAGGTTTTTGGGACGTATGGAGGAAAGGGGACTATGGACTAAGAGTACGTTAGTCACTACGGTGAGTAACTTATAATTAGTCTTGCGTCCCGTCCCCTTTCCTCCATACTGTATGGGCGATTACAAGTGATTGTATCCCCAGGGTGGAGAGGAGACCCTCCTTAAGCACATAGGTTCCTGAGAACCGCCTGTCCGAACTCTGAATCAGATCTAGAGCCGGCATCCAAACAGTAATGCTTGCAGAAAGCCGAGGAAGAAGCCCAAGTGGCCGCCCTGCTTATGACTTGCCAAGGGACATGGTGCTGGAATGCGATGGGGTTGCCTTGGCACAGACTGCATGGGCGTGCATGTTGGCCAGGAGTAGCTTGTGCTGGCCCTCGTACGCTTCCTTGATGGCAGAGACCATCCAGCGGGATATGGAGGCCTTAGAGGCCCGATAGCCTGGCCTCGAGCCTCCGAAAGTGACAGAGCGTCCGACATGCATAAGCCCTTGGTCCTGTCCAAGTAGAATTTTAGCGCACGCTTGACATCCAGACAGTGAGGCACTCTGTGCTTCATCCTTGGGATCGGGAAAGAAATTAGGAAGGACGATTTCTTCATTCGGGAGAAATGCAGAAGGAACCTTGGGCAGAATTGCCGGGTGCGTCCACATGACTACCTTGTCCTTGAGAAAGGTGGTATATGGTTCAGAAGCGACCAGCGCCTGAATCTCGTTGACTCTGCGAGCCGAGGTAAGACCGGCTAGTAAGGCCATCTTGATGGTGACCAGCCTAATGTCCACGGATGCCATTGGCTCAAATGGTTTGTTCGCCAGGGCGCCAAAGACTATATAAATGTCCCACACAGGGTGCGGTCTCTTGAGGAGCGGGTAGAGCCTAGCGAGACCAGTCAGAGGTTTGACGATAGGGTTGGAAGAGGAAAAAATGGCTTCCTCTGAGTACCTGTAGGCCCCAATGACGGCAAGGTATGTACAGCAGGTGTCCACCTGTACGCCAAAACGAGCGAGATGCGCCGAAAAGGAGAGCACGTCGTCCAAATTGCAGGCCAAGGAGTCAATTCCCTTGGAGTCTGCCCAGTGGCAGAATCTGGTGCATTTGCTTTTGTACTGGGCCCTGGTGGCTTTGCTCCTGGCACCCTGTATGATCTCCAGATTGGCATGTGAGAGGCTAAGGTGGCGAAGCGTTACCTGCTCAGGTACCACGCTGTGAGGGCTAGTTTCCCTTGTGCAGGGTGGAAGATTCTGCCCCCCTGCTGCTCCAGAAGATGTGCTGGGCCTGTCGGAAGGTGTATCGGGGGCACCTCTGGGAGGCTAAGTAGTTCTGAAAACCATGGCCTGGCCAGCCACCATGGAGCAATCAGAATGATGAGGAGTCTGTGAGACTCATTGACCTTGCAAATTACCCTGTGGACCAGGAGAGTAGGCGGGAAAGTGTAGGCCTTCATGCGGTCCACTGGAGGTGAAATGCGTTGCTCAGAGAGCCGGGGCCCTGACCCTGTCAGGATGCGAACTGCAGACACTTCTTTTTGTGCCAGGTGGCAAAGAGATCCACTTGAGGATGACCGCACCTGTTGAAGATGTCATGATTAACGAGGTTGTTTAGCTGCCACTCGTAATTGTCCACCCCCAGCCTGGTGAGCCTGTCCGCCTCCAGGTTGGATTCCCCCGGGAGGTGAACTGTTGAGAGCTAAATGTCGTTTTCCAGGGCCCATTCCCACATGCTGATCGCCAGCCTGCACAGAGGAGGCGGTCTGGTGCCTCCCTGCTTGTTGACATAGTACATGCTGGTCGAGTTGCCTGTCTTGATGAGGACAACCTTGCCCCCAAGAAGTGGTAGGAATGCTCTGAGCGCTAGCCAGATAGTGTTCAGCTCTATCCAATTGATGTGGTATTCCTGTTCCTGTCGAGTCCAGGTGCCGTGGACCGAGAGATCGTCCAGGGTGGCTCCCCAGCCTTCGAGCAAGGAGTCTGTGGGGAGGGTGGCCTGCGGAGAGGGCGGCCAAAAGGGCTTGCGCGTCCGTAGGTTTCAGTCCATGGACCACAAAGTTAGGTCTGGGTGGAGAAATGGAGGAACGCCGATCATCTCAGATTGCGAGCCCCGCTCCTGATTCCATGAGCCCGTGAAGTGCAGCGGAATCCTTCTCATCATTAGTCTTGTGTGCGGCACGGCTAACAGGACTGCTGCCAGTAGACCCAGGAGATGTTGGTACCACCATGCCGAAGTCCCCTCTCTGCTGAGGAAGTGGGCGGTGGCCCTCTTGATGGCTGAGATTTTGTCTTCCAACAGGAAAACCCTCTCGGAGCACGCGTCTCAAATGAGTCCCAGGAATGTGAGAGTCTGCGTAGGGTGCAGCTGTGACTTCTCGAGGTTGAGCGAGAAGCCCAGGTCCTGCAGTGTGTTCATAGGGGTATGGGAAGAGTGGCCAACCACTTCTGGAGATGTAGCCCTGACAAGCCAGTCATCGAGGTCTGGGTAGATGTGGAGGCCTGCGCTCTGAGGACGGCCGCCACAGCGTTCATGAGCCTGGTAAATACCCTGGGGGCCGAGTTGAGGCCAAATGGAAGGACTTTGTATTGGAAATGGTAGCACATGATCCTGAACCGCAGCAAAGAACGATGGGGCTGCCAAATCAGGACGTGTAGGTACGCATCCTTCAGGTCCATGGAGGACATCCAGTCTCCCTTGTACAATGTCTCCGGTATAAAAGCTGGCATAACCATCTTGAATTTTTGCAGGGGTAGTGAGAGGTTGAGGGTGGAAAGGGCCAACACAACTCTCAGGCCCGCTTGGTTCTTCTGAATGGTGGAAATCCTGGAGTAGAAGCCAAAGCCTCGCTGGGAGGCTGGGACTGCCTCCACTGCCTGGCTCTCTATGAGCGACCGGATCTCTGCCAAAAGAGTTGCTGTCCCAACCTGTGGGAGTGGAGGGGAGGAGGGAGGAGAGGCTGGGATAGGAAGGCAGTACCACGTGGATACTACGGAGAGGATCCAGGAGTCCACGAAATTCTGGCACCAGAATTGTGCATGGAGAGCAAGCCTGCCCCCCACCGAGACACGTGGACCTGAAGGGGCGTGTCATGCCCCCTTTCCCTCTGAGGCGGACGCTGATGCGGGGGACTGGAAAAATCCCTTACTCCCTATTCCCCCTTTTTGTTGTTTCCACCGGTTCTGAGACAGCGAGCGGTCCGACTGCCTGGATCTGCGTTCCTGGAAGCCGCGGAACCCTCCATATGTACGACCTTTTTTCGAGCGCTGCTGAGATTGTGTGTACGATTTGGGCGTGGTCTTTGTAAGAATGTATAAAGACTTCGCCGTTTGTGAGCTGTTGTTCAGCTCTTTGTCCGTAGAGGAGTTAAGAGGTCCCCCCTCGAACGGCAGATCTAGAATGTGCTCCTTGACATCCGGGTTGAAGTTCCTTGGCCAGAGCCAGGCTGTTCTCCTCATGTTCGTGGCAATACAGATGGCACGGCCTGAGGTATCGATATGAACTACTGTAGGTTACATGAGGTCATGCGCCACGAGCTTGGCTTCCGCTAGCCCCGCCTTAAAGCTTGATTGGCACTGGGTGGGGCGTTACGGGAGGAAGTCTGCAATTTCAAGCCATAACCGTTGGTTGGCGGCAGCCAGCATGGGATCTGCGTTGGCCTGACGCAGGTGCAAGGAGGCGTTGGAGTAGATCTTCTTGCCGTATGCCTGCAAGATCTTCTCCTTGCCTAACAGCGCCACAGAGGAGGCGGCCGAGGACGACAGGCTTTGAGTATAGTGATGCCGCAGCGATCACCGAGGAGTGTGGCTGAGGATGGGTCGAGAGCTAGAGTGTATCCCCCTCCATCTGCCTGTACATGGTGTCCAAGCGTCGGTTGACCGGCTGGACCGAGTGGGGCTTGAGCCAACCCTTCTTGGCCAGGGAGACTACATCGGTTTGCAGTGGAATCCCTGTGTTGGCAGAGGGGCATCTTGTGAGGACTTCGGCCAGAACCCCCTCTGCCGGCTGTTCGACCTCGGGTTGGGGAAGGCCCAGGTACTCCGCTAGGCCAGCTAGACGTTCATGGAAGGCTCTGGCTGAGGATGGAGGAGTAGATGGCGCCAGAGGCTGGGGTACAGGGACCGGAGCCGTAGGCTGAGGAGGCGCCGGAGGTTGCGCAGTTGGCTGTGGAGCCAACTGCACCGGGGCCTGGGGCCCCGATGGAGGAGTCTGTGGTGCCATTAGCATGGCAGGGAGGACTTCCCTGACTGCGTCTTTGATGAGAACCCCCATCTGAGGAGACCTCATGGGGCCGAGAAAATTCTCGAAGAGCACCTCCTCACTGGCCAAAGAGGTGGCAGGGGGTACCGACAGGGTAGCGGGAGGCTGCTGGAGCTGCTGCATACCCTGTCCATATGGATGCAAAGGAAAGTTTCCCTGCGCAAATGAAGGGTAAAATGTAGGCCACATACCTGGTTGAGGCCAGTCCCACCTTGACACTCGGTCTTTGCCGAATTCGTGGAATGGTGTCGGACGGGTGTCCCTTTCTGGCGCGGTGGCCCTTTTGTCAAGCTGCCTGCCACGTGCCTGCGACGTGTTCCTCAGCTTGCTGGACCCGGCCTCGTCCAAGACTCTTGGGTGTGGATCACAAGGCCTACCCTGCTCCTCGACCCGGTAGGGGTGACACTCTCGACCCAGGGGTCGGTCGAGCTGCATTTAGGCGCCCCTAGGATGTATTGCCGGTATTAGGGCGTAGTCCCTCGGACGTATAGCAGGTGTTAGGGTGTAGGCCCTTGGCCATTGTGCCGGTAAAAGGGCGTAGCCCCTCGGGTAACACCCGGTACAAGAACCTTCCGGTCCCTCAACACTGCGCCTGGGAGGATCCAAGGCTCCCTTGACCCGGAGGCCGGTAGCTGTAGCAGACTCAGTGCACATGCCGGTAGAAGGACCTGACTGGTCCTCCCCGCACGGGAGTCTCTCTGGGAAGGAATTTCCCTTGCGGGGTGCACTGGAAAATATCGGCCCTACGTTGGGCATGGTTCGATGCTTCACGAAGCTCTTGAGATCCACTGGAGGAGACTTCTGGAAGAGCTCCCTCCACCTGGCTAGTCTGTTCTTCAGCGCCTTCAAGGACAGCAAGTCACACGCCGAACATGATTGCCAACCGTGGTCTGGGCCAAGGCAACGTAAGCAGAGGGCATGGGGGTCTGAAGTTGGGAAGAGCCCGTTGCAGGATGGACACCTGCTGAGCCCTGTAGAAGTCGACATGTGCCGGGGAGGAGCAGGACGCCGGAGGACCGAGTACCTGAATGATAGAAAAGACAAAGAGAAGAAGTATCCGTGCGTGGAATTACATGGCCGAAGCCAAACCCAGGAGCACTGGTGAATTCTGACTGTTCATATCGACACGGCAAAGGGGTTGGATGTGGCGGCGGAGTAGGGTAGCGCATGCTCCCTGGGCCGCGCTCCTGTGCGCCGCTAAATTGAAAGGGGAAGAAGGTTTTTTCTGGTGAAAAAGGTTCCGTCTCCCGTCCTTTGGAAGGGACGCCTATACAGTATGGAAGAAAGGGGACAGGACGTAAGTGGAAGACCAAGAGACCAGCAGGAGGAAGGGGAAACTTGAGTGTGGCAACGATTTCTGGAGCAGGTGAGGCATTGGTTTGTAGTGCAGGTGGTACTGCTTTGTGATGGTGTGAGGTTAGAAAGTGTGGCTGAGAGCGTCAGGAGTGAATGTGAAGTGTTTGTGTAAGTGAAAGGAGGGTGAAGAAGGGAGTGGTGTGGGGGAGGGAGCAGTAGTGTTGCAGAGAGAGTAGTGACATCAAAGGGTGTAGTCGAGGCTTAGGAGTATGGAACAGAAGAGGAAGTCAAAGAGTAGACAAGTAGAGGTGGGTGGAGTTGGAAGAGGAGAGAAGTGGGAGACGGATATCAGGAAGGGCGAGGGATACGTGGGTGTGCTAGAAAGGAGACTGAGTTGGGCAGAACATCTGTAAGAAACAATTCCAATACCACTCTATATTACTAACCACTGGCCAGTGTAGCAACAGTCTAGGAAGTCCCCGAGAGAGTTTAGAAATAAAGTCATCCAGCATAAAACAGAACCTAGACAGCAGGGGCCAATAATCGAGACCTACTAACATGGGGTTTAGGGATGCTTTTCTAGTTGAGAAAACAAGGACAGCCAAAGGGAAATCTTAATAAAAACCCCTTGAATTGTCTGTAAGGCTTTGAGTATTTTGTGTGCCTTCCGTGACATACATTATATTACACTCGTTCCTACATAGGAAAATGGTAGGCACAAGTAATGGCAGACAAATAGGGAGGGCAATGGACTAAAACAAATCAGCCAGACGGCCACCCAAAACTATGAGGTTAGACCTGCAGCGCTGGCACTAACTAGGCCCATGTTCACCTCTAGTTGCATTTAAAAAGAAAGTAAAAATAAGTGAAAAATTGTCCAATGCAAACGTATGGGAGGAAGTGAACAGCAGCGCTCTAGTATATTTACTACACTAGTAAATCAATGATACTGGCTACAGTCTTTTCTTTTTTTTTTTTTTTAACAAGAACTCCAGAGAACCAATGGAGAGCACAAACATTTAAAAATCCAGTCAAAAAGTTTTAATGATTGCCAAAGTTTTCAAACTTTTTTTCCATAGGAATAAATAGGAAAAATGCAATAGGTATACTCGCATTTAGAGGATTAAGTCAGGTGAGCATTTGTCTACCCCGGACAAACGAGTAACTATGAATCTACATCCCCCATCTATCTCAAGGGTACTGCTACTCATCTTAAAAAGTTGTTTGAGAGATCATCCAGTTCACTTGGTAGCAGAGATTGATGGTTTGATTAGATAAGGTACCCACTGGCCGTCGATATAAGTAACATCGGGTCCTCTGCAATATCATGAGTTCTTTGCCATTCGGCTGTTAGAACGAGAAGCTCCCTGTAGATAGTGGTTAGATTAATTGAAAACCCTGCAAGTTTGGTGCGACAGGACCTTTGCTTTCTCCCAAAAACCCCTCCCACATCTACGAGTAGCGGATTGGACAAGCAGCATGGAGAGGCGGTATCAAAGGCGGTTCTCCCGAGTATCCGTAGATGAAAAACATGTGAACGGTGAGTAAAAAAGACTAAGGTCCTCATTCCGAGTTTTGAGGTAATCATGGCGCTATTAGCGCCATGACTACCTCCAATACCGGTACCGAGTCTGCCCTCGTTCAATGGGGACTTTTACCGGTCTATTCCGACCTTTGCGGGACCGTTAAGTCCCCATTGAAAAAGCCATTCCCCCATTCCCATTTGAGCCACCATAGGGCTCAATGGGAAGGCGCTAATAACAGTACCACAAGTTGCGGTACCGTTATTAGCTCTAAATTCCCTTAACAGGTCAGGTCCTTAACGCCTGGTAAAACCAGGCGTTAAGGAAGGGACCCGCTAAGGGAACTCAGAATAGGGCGCAAAGGGATTACCGGCACCGGTGTCCTTACCGATGCCCGGTATCCCTTTGCGCCCAACTCGTAATGAGGCCCTAAATGTTTTGGCAAAGCGTGCATGCCTTACAAAACAAGTAAAGGAAAGGTAACGGAGGGAGGCGGGACAAATATAACGTCAGAGTAAAAGTGTAACGTAATGTGTTTATAAGGGAAAAATTGACTCGAACGTGGCAGAGCAATGTGACGTGCATTACTTACCGTGAAAGCATTTCTGATGGTTGTATCTGCTTAGATTCACATGCTGTGCATAGTCCGACAGCCAGTGGTGACCGTGGAGTATTGCATCTTGTATTTCGAGAATCGAAAGGGGATGTCGACATGGGCGTGCCTGTAACACTATCCCAACGTGACGTGTAGTGTACCCAAGATCCCTCACGTGTCCAAGTCCCTCTGATTGTATTTTTTCTGCCAAGAGGGAGCCTTAGGACTATCGTGAGTACAGAAAAAGGAGAGAAAGTAGTAAGACGTCCATGTTCCTTCCATCCGAGCCAATCTGCTTAGAATCACATGCTGTGCAAAGACTAGCAAGCAGTTCCCAGAGTTGGAGGTGGGTTGTGAGAAGGAACAGTAGTGAAAAGATGTCTTAGTACTGCCTGTCCCACTTGAGAATCAGACCTAGAATGAGTGTCTAGGCAATAGTGTTTTGTAAAGGTGTGTACAGAACTCCAGGTTGCCGCTTTGCAAATGGACTCAAGAGGGACATTTGCAACAAATTCTATGGAAGCCCCAGTGCCCCGAGTGGAATGTGCTCTAGGACTGAAGTGTGACACATAAGGGGGTAGCCGCCTAACAAAGTTACACCATACTATAACTTGTGTATGTGGTAGATATTATACAAATAGGTGGTCTATGCAGAGATTTACCTTTGATTCATCCTAGTGATGTAATCTAACATCCCCTGGGGGGTGAACAAGACAATATGAATTGTATTGTATAGGTAAATTCTATTACAAGAAACCAGTTTTATATGGTGCAGTTTTTTTTTAATTTTTTGCACTCTATTTTCTTTATCAAAACAACAGAAACAGAAATGCAGTGTCCTGATATGATGGAGAAACAAACAAAGGTTAAGACAGTAATAGAGCATAAGTCTCAAACCTGTTCTTTTTGCTAAAGAAAGACAATAACCAGAAAGCAGAGTTGCTTGTAGCATCATCATTTGCATGGTAGGATTCTTTACCAGCAACAATAGGAATACACTTGTTTTAGTTACAAAAGAAGTTAAACAAATTGTTTTCCCAACCGGGGAACTCTGTAACACAAATAAAGCAGGACAGAGTAGTGAGTGTTAGTAAATTAGTGCACATTTACATGGTTTATAGACATCATTTCGAACACAAAAATCTCAAAAGTCAAAAAGTCGAAAAAAAAGTGGAAAAAAAATGTCGAATTTTTTTTATGACTTTTTTTTCGAAATGGGGGGGGGGGTTCCCCCTAAACCCCCCCTTTTTTTTACCTATTTTTTATATGAACTAGAGCCAAAAAAAATATCGAAAAAAAAAATAATTCAACATTTTTTTTTTCGACATTTTTGATTCGACTTTGTCTTTCGACATTTTTCATTCTAAATTATGACTGGACACCCATTTAGATATAGGCGAGAATTAATTTTCCTCAAAATATCAATGATGGATCCTATATAGTTGTACACTAGTATGCAGTTCTATAAGTGACCAATCCTCAGTCGGTCTGAGGACTGTGACACATTGCTTACTTCAGCCTTTGGTTCCGCCATTATGGGCTGCCCCTCTAGCGTACCTACCTCTAGGATTGAAGGGCAGTTCTCTCTTTGAACGATGGTCGCAGAGTGTAATGCAATTGACAATCCATCTAGAAATAGTGGATTTTGAGACTGCATCTCCTTTCCCTGTGGCCACTGACACGAAAAAACTGATTAGAACATGACAGCTCTGCGTACATCCAGTGTGTGCAGTGTTCTTTCCCCCAGGCTTGAGGGATTCTGAAAGAACGTTATTAGCTCTATTGACTGGTTCACATGGAACTTGAAAATGAATTTAGGCGCAAATCTAGGGTGAGTGCTCAAAACCACCTTGTCTTTGTGAAATGTTACGAAGGGATCTATGAAAGATAGTGCCTGCAGTTCACTTACCCTCCTAATGGAGGCGATTGCTATTAAAAACGCAGTCTTGAGGGGGAGGTTTTTAAGACTTGCTTTATGCATGGGCTCGGAAGGAGCTCCCATAAGTCTAGTTAATACCACATATTTAGGTCCCATCCGGGAGCTTGGTTGAAAATGGGAGGGTGAATTCTTTTTACCCCTTCCATGAAAGCCTCAATTACTGGTATCTTTCACCATGACACTTTCTGTTGAGATGTTGTATATGCTGAAAGTGCCGCTAGGTGCAACTTTATTGAGTTGAAGACTAGGCCTGAGTCAAGTAAGTGAGTTAGGTATAGGACAATGTGAGTGGGAGAGCAGTCGATGGGGTTGATGCTCTGAGTTACAACTTATGTAGGGAGGAAGCCCGGTATACAATTGACTAAGGGGGGTTAGCAATGTATACTTTGTCTGTGTTTTTAACTAGCTATCCAGCTTGTCACGTAACCTCTGTTCTAGTTCGTCTTTTATCGTATATCTTAAGTTTTGTACTGTGGACCACAATATTTAATTGGTTGTTTTTACCCTTGTAATTTACTATTAAAACTTTATACTTATCTTTTAACTGTGACTGGTCCCCTTGTCAGAGCACAACTATCCTTGTTGTTCTGTATTTCTGGCATCTACACTATAGCTTTGTCTCTCTTTATATATTTGGCTCTTTGAGTTACACCATATGACAAACCGTTTCCATTTACTAGAACAGCAGTATCTAGTGTTCGGTTTCCTTGCTTCCCTGAGAATCTCCATATATCTCTGGGAGTTGCAGGCAACCAAACTATGACCTCAGGAGCCAGGCCGCTAAGTTCAATGTCTGCGGGCATGGGTGAAGGGTCTCCCCTCTGTCTTGCGACAACATGTTGTACGGGCAAGGCAGTTTGACAGGATGAGATAGGGACATCTCCATCAGGTGAGCGAACCAGGGTTGACGGGCCCACATGGGGGCCACCAATATCATTGTGACTGGTACCTGGTGCATCTTGTGCACAATCTTGTTGAGAAGGGGAGTCGGGGGTGGGGAGGGAAGCGTAGACAAATTTCCCGGACCATGTTATCCAGTCTGTTCCCCTTGGATCGGTTCTGGGGGTATCTGGAGGCGTAATCTTGGCATTGGGCGTTCTCCAGAGTCACAAACAGATCGATCTCTGGAAAACCCCATTGTGCGAAAACATTGGCGACGACGATGTCTGTGTAATCGCCATTCGTACACCATGGGCAACGGAAAGTGTCTGCTGAGTACGTCTGCCAGAAGATTGAATCCCCCTGGAACATGTTGTGATAACAGGAACATGTTGCGTTTGAGAGCCCACTTCCAAATGTTCTAGGACAGTTTGGACAGCCCTGCAGTTTGCGTGCCTCCCTGTTTATTCAGATAGTACATGGCCGTGGTGCTGTCTGTAAGGATTAGTATAGTCTTTCCTTGTAGTTGTGTTTCGTACGTCTTCAGTGCTTTTAACACTGCCAGCAGTTCCAGCAGGTTTATGTGGTTGGACGCTATGTCTGGGGACCACACTCGGCTGGCTGTATGTTGGAGCAGATGGGCTTCCCACCCTGTAAGGGAGGCATCCGTAGTTAGAATGGCTTCCACTGCAGGGCTGGTGGAGGATTTCCCTTTCAAGAGGTTTTCCCTCGACCACCACCGCAGCGAGAGAACTAGGGCCGGCGAGACCACTACTAAATCGTCCCATTGTCCATTGGCCTGACACCACTGGTTGCTTAGCCACTCTTGCATTGGGCGCATGCGCAGGCGCGCATGTGGAACTAAAGTAGATACATGACACCATCATTCCTAGTAGACGCATAGCCTTGCGTACTGTTACCTCTCGACTGGCTACATAGTGAGGGATTTGAAACAGCATGTTTGAACCCTCTCGGAGGGGAAGACGAGGCCGTCCTTTTTTCGAATTGGAGCCCCTAGGAATTGTTTGACTTGACTGGGGTCTAAGCTGGATTTCTTCTCGTTGATGGGGAAGCCCAGGCTGAATAAAAGATCTATCGTATTTTGGGTATTTGACAGGCATGTTTCGTAGGAGTCGCCTGTTATGAGCCAGTCGTCGAGGTAAGGATAAACTGGAATGGATTGCCTGTACATGTGTGTTGCCGCTACTGCTAGTACCTTTGTAAATACCCTTGCGCAGATGCTATGCCTAAGGGTAGTACCTTGAACTGATGTTTGTTCTCCATCATAAACCTGAGGTACTTTCTGTGCGCTGGCAACATCGAAATATGAAAGTATGCATCTTTCATATCCAGAGTTGCCATGTAATCCCCCTGTGAGCGCAGAGGAATTACTTCCTGCAGGGTGACCATGCGAAATTTCTGTGGTTTTACAAACTTGTTCGCTGGGAGCAGATCTAGAACAGGACGCATGGTTAGATCCTTTTTGGGTACAAGGAAGTACACTGCATAAATACCCTCCTTTACCTGTGATACAGGTACGATCTCTATGGCTCCTTTTTATTCCAGTATCTCGACTTCTTGAAGAAGTATGCGAAGATGTTCTGGTGTTAGCTTTCGTTGACGTGGAGGTCTGTATTTTGGGAATTGGTTGAACTCTACGCAGTAACCATGGGCTATGGTCTTTAGCACCCACTGATCCGTGGTTATTCCCTCCTATGCTTTCAGGAATTATGTCAACCGGCCCCCGACCGGAGAGGCATGGGAGAGGACCCGAATCTTTGCGTCATTCAGAGCGTGAGGCAGGAAAACCTCTGGGGGTTGGGTTCCTGCCTCTTCCCTTATCACGGAGCTATCCCCTTTGGGGGTACGGGTTATTCTAAGTATTGGCTCCCTGTGGAGAGTTACAGTTGTTTCCTGAAGGGTATTGTTGGTGAGTGAAGCGTTGGAAACGAAAAAACCTTCCGTTTCCAAATCCTCACCTTGTGGCAGGTCTCTGAGTAATTTGGTCCAAGCTCTTTAGGGTTTCATGTTATTTTTTCGCGGTCTCTAAGGCCTCATCGACCGCCTTCCCAAACAAGTTGGATTCCTCCACTGGTTTGTTAATAAGAGACGCTTGTGTTTCAGGTTCAAACCCTGAATTACGAAGCCACGCATGTCTTTTGAGGAGAATGCCTTGAGCGAGGGCTCAGCTGGCTGTCTCGGCAGAATCCAAAGTGTTCTTTTAAATACTTTGGTTAATTTGCCTACCTTCAGAGACTGTAGAAAATAGGCGTGCCCGTAGAGGTTCTGGAGCCTCCTGTACGCCTTCTTGTATTAAAGCCCATTGCGCATCTGCGTAACTAGCCAATAGAGTAGTGTTATTGGCGATACACGTGGAGTACGCTGCTGCTGTGGTAACCCTCTTACCCAGGGCATAAAGCCTTTTACCTTCTTTGTCAGGGGGAGCTTTGCCTGTTGATAAAGGGACCCCTGCTCTTTTCCTTGTGGTAGTGACTAGCAAAGAATCTGGAGTGGAATGACCTCTAATATATAGAGGGTCTGATGGAGAGGGGCGGAAGAGTTTTTCAGTTCTTGGGTTTACACTCCTCGTAAGAGCCGGTGTAGACAAAGATGGAACAAGGTTTTTTTTTTTTTAATCAAATTGAGTAGAGGGATGGCTTGGCTGGTTGGCGGCTTCTCTGAGTATATCCTCAAAGTCGGCTTCAGGTGCTGCCTCTTGAGTGGCAATTTTAAAGTGATCTGCTGCTTTACGTAGCATTACATTAAATGTTAGGTGATCATCAATAGGAGAAGGATTCCTTGTAGGGGTATTCTGAGGAGAGTCCAAGGCCAGAATATCTGGGTCTTGTGGCACTGGGGATTGCCATGGTCGAGGGTCACTCACATATGGCTCCTCCCCCCGGCCTTCAATAGGATCATCCTCAATGGGCCCATCTCCAATGGGCTCATGTTCCTCCTCGTTATAAAAAGGATTCTCCTGTACCTTAACTGGTAGAATGTTTTCTTCAGTAAGGTCATAATTATATATGTCCTCTTCTAAAGAAGGGTCAAAAAGCCTTGGAAATTTAGATCTAGGGTTAGCAGGGCTTTCATCCCTTAGCCTTCGTGGTGTAGGTTGTTCTGCACGTGAAACAAACTTATCCAACCTCTCCATGCAGTCCTCAAACTATTCCCTAGTCCAGACTGACTATCTAGAACGGTCTAGGGGTGGAAAGGTGACTCTCTCATAGTCTTCCGTCGAAAAAAGTGTCCCCAGCATCCTCTTCCGTCGAAAAACGTAGAGCTCTGTGCCTTAGCGTCGAAGAAAATCCTTCATCTACCTCAGAGAAAACCTCTGGCAGGACTGACGAAGGTGGGGTATCCCTGTGCCCTTCCCTCGACTTCTGAACAATATCCTTAGATCTCGGCGGATCTTTGGGTCTTTCGGAGACTCAGAGTCTCTAGCCTACCGTTTAGGGGAATCGGCGGCCACAATCCTTGCCAGGCTGACCTCGACGTCCTCACCTGTCGGGAGACGCGTAGGTACATCTGATGGTTGTAAGGGAGTCTGTTTCGGCGGAATCGTGGCCTTGCCTTTATCGGCTGTCTTTTCCGGCAGTGTCGGAACTTTCGCCATTTTAGGTTTGTCATCGTCGTAAGCTTTCCCATGATGCGTGTTTACGGAACTATGTGTTTTGAGGGTAGCGCCCTTTGTCTTGGATTGCCCAATCGCTAGGCACGCATGCGGCTGCGGGAAGGGCTGCCAAATTAATCGATCATCAGGTATCACCGGAAGGACCGGCGCACCCGTTGGCGCCAAAGTCTTTTCCGGCGTAGTTGAAATAAGGCTAGGGGTTGTGTGCTTAGTGTCATGCACGTGTGTCTTTGTCGCCGGGGTGTGACTTCCCCATAGCAGGGCTTACGCTGTGCTTATCGGGACCAGGGACAGACGATGCAGAAAAGGTAAACAACCTCCAATTCGGAGGCCTGATAGTCACTCTCCCCATCGTCGCATTCAGTGGTAGCGGCAGTGGGAGTAGTCCCGGCCTTGGACATACCATAGGCCACCCATCGTTTTACTCTATGCTCCTTCAAAGTCTTGGGTTGGAGGAGTTTACAAGCCGCACACCCTTCCTCTTTATGATCGAGCGGCAAGCACTGGTTACACCGTCTGTGCTTGTCCTTCCACAGGAATTTGCCCTTACAAATAGGGCAAAATCTAAATGGACGTAAGGGGTGAAATTGAATATTTCTATAGAATAATTCGATCAAAGGTCGTTGGACAATAGCAATGTTCTTTACGAACTCTGCATAATGGCGACCAGTTATCTGGGCGGAAAAAAACAATCTGAGGGACCTCGACGCGTGAGGGATCTTGGGTACACTACACGTCACGTAGGGATAGTGTTACAGGCACGTCCAAGTCGACGTCCCCTTTCGATTCCCGAAAGACAAGATGCAATACTCAGCGGTTACCACTGGATGTCGGACTATGCACAGTATGTGATTCTACGCAGATTGACAAACATCAGAAAAAGAGCTATAGTGATTGTGGCCACGATAAGAGTAAAAGCCCAGAACCTAGGTTTTAAAGAGCGCTAGCAGAAGCCTTCATCGAACGTCCTATAAAGGGGATGCCGTAGGAGACCAGAATTGATTTAAAGACGATCTGAAAGAGATGGGCTTAAGTTCCTCTTTGGAATAAATATAGGGGCAAGATGCGTCTGAGGAAGTAGTGGCATAACATTTGTGTGGCCGGCCAGAGTCTGTGTCTGTTTTATTAACGCGTGACGTCACAATTGAAAACTGTTTTTGTGGAAAAAAAGAGCGTGAAAATTGCACGATTGTAAAAGGAAAATGTTGCATGGCATGGATTAATGGTTGCTTTTTAGTAAGATTAAAATCAAAATATTGTTGAAATAACGGGATTGGAGCTTGCGACTATTGGTGCTCGCTCACATTGTTTAGTTTTGAAACGCAAATATAATAAAGTGATAAATAAAGAGGGGGTAAACAGATAAAACATGGAAGATATTACTCAGCTGATACACTTGTGCAAACAGTGGCTGAAGCACGCACCTAGGCTTAAACAGTACAGTGGGGAATGGGTTAAAGGGACCGCAGACAAAAATGTTATGCCATGGCCCCAAGTCAGATCACTTCTAAAATGGTCCTACAACACATGATGACTTATTTACATGTCACATACACTGGCAAAAAGTTAAATGCCTGGCTAGTTAAGAACTTTGGCAGATGTACCAAGAAGAAAAGAGGAGGAGCCGCCATTAGATTGGATATTGAATATATGCAAAGAGGAGGGTGAAGAGCCTTCTGCACCACCTGACCAGTCTGAAACAAAAAGCGAAGCCAGTAAAGACGAAGGATTGTACCCAATGAGGGAATTTAAAGCAGCAACGGGATATAGCAACCTGTCATATGAGTCACCTACGTAAAGTAGTGATGAAAGCCCAGCGAAGGACGGGGAAAGAAATATCACCTCAAGTCCCGAGGGACAAGGAGAGACGCAAATAAGAAAAAGGTGACCAAATGCAAGCAAATACATCTCTAGGTATGGGAAGAGAGGTAAAGAGATGGAAGGGAGATGAAGACAGAACTGATGAGATACCATTCACACAGAACGAATGGATGGGAGGTCAGATTTTATTGAAACTCTATGGTAAAGGCATTGAGGACATGAGACAAAGGGGAGAACATGACTAACTAGAAGGAAGAGCTAAGTAAAAGGAAAGACGATTAAGAGACGAAGAGGCAAAGATAGGCAGAAATGAGAGCAGTTATATCATGATGAGCAGGTCAGAAAACAGAAAAAGGCAGAAGAACAAACGCGATAATAAGCAGAGAACAGCTGATCAGGGTAGAATAGAACAAAGGAGAATAGAAGAAGAAGAACAACAAAAGATACGAGAGCAGAGAATCAAAAGACAGAGATGAGGAAATGCGACAGGCAAATGAACGAAGAGATGTGAGGAAACAAGAGGAAAATAGGGTTAGAATGGACATGTAGAGAATTTGATGACGACATAGAATGTAAGCGAAGAGAGAGTGCAGGATCTCGAATATCTGTAAAGAGAGGTTAAGAAAACCCAATCCAGTAGTGGAATGGAAAGATATAGAAGAATTATTTCCTGAGTACGGTTCAGTACCAAATACGTCTAGAGTAAATCTAGAAGACGACTTCGACACCAGAAGTATCGGAGAGACAATCAATAGAATATATGAGATGTGACTAGGAAAGATACCCCAAGGGAGAGGAAAGGATGAGCGTCTTGAAAGCACTCAGTTGTACGATACTGACAACGCTTCCCGAAGCAGCAGACAGAGAGCTGTCCTTAGATAGGCTGACTCTAAATAGAAAGAGGATGAGAGAAGCTGCACGAGTTGGGCACAGACAATATTAGACTCAGAGGGAGAAGAAAGAAGCGAGAGGTCGTGAGAAACGCTTCTCTGGGGTAAAGGGAATAAGATGGTTGGATTCTACTGGGTCCGTGCCTAAAGCACCAGAGTCACTAATACAATCAGATTGGCATGAAGGATTGTCACACGGTCAGAGGCGGGTGTCTCCACTGCCATATTTAAGTAGGTTAAGGACATTGCCCAGTAGTCGGCGATGTGGGAATATTACTCCTGCGGGAGACAGAAAAATGATGAGAAGAAAAAGCGTTTAGTGTGTCACAGTTCCCCTTATTAGAGAAAGGAGGAACAAGGCCACAGATGGATAGAGAAAACCTGAAAAACAAGCTCCAAATGTTGAGATCTGGAGCCGGAAAATGGATACACGAGTAAGAAAAAATGATGGGAGGAAACACGTTGGCTACAGGGGATATTAAGGGACTTTTGATCACCATACTTGGTGATAGAGCTGACTATGTTTGGACACGTGCAGGTTACCTTTTTGTGACTACAGTTAATACAGCGCACGACGGAGCGCCGTTTAACAATTGCAGAACCGCAGCATGGAACGCGCTTCGAGTGCTATACCCGGACACTTCTGATATGGGAGCTATAATGTTGCGTAAGATGATGGAGGGAGATGATCTGTTGCTTTACATTCAGAATTTCCAAGACGCATGGGTGCTGGAAACGCGTGAATCTTGGGGGAAATCTATACCAGTGTTTTACCGTATATTATGGCAAGGGCTGCCAGAACAGGTGCAGAAGCAGCTCAAGAAACTGGTAGGCATCGAAGCTAAACCATGGTCAGAAATACAACTGATGCTGTAAGAAAGGGCTAAGAGGCTAAATTAGTGCCAAAAAAATTATCGAAATATACCCTTGAATGATAGCTAGCACAGATGGATCAAATATACAGCAGGTTTCAGACTAGCAAGAGGAACGGAACCAGCTCTACTGTCCATCTGGGACAACCTAAAAACAAACGCAGACTCAAACACAACCTCAGCCCTACTAGACCTCTCTGCAGCCTTTGACACAGTTAGCCATGACACCCTGACCAAAAGGCTAGAAGACCTAGGCATAACAGACACCGCACTACTCTGGAATAAATCATTCCTAGCAGACAGAACAGAAACCGTATGGATTAAACCCTTCAAATACACTCCACGAGTTAACGACTGTGGAGTGCCACAAGGATCCTCACTATCTCCACTATATTTCAACATCTACCAGACTCCGGTCATCAGAATCTTAAAAAAATACAACATTGCATGCTACAACTACGCAGATGACACTCAAATCATCTATAAAATCGAAGACACCGAAGCCGGTCGTTCAACCCTAATCAACTGTCTGAAAGAAGTCTTCAACTGGATGAATGCCAACAACCTGAAAATCAACCCAGGAAAGACAGAAATCATGATCATATCCAAAGACCAAGAGAACGAAACCGCCATCCTGTGGCCAACGGAAATGGGAACCGCACCAACACCATCTAAGGTAGTAAAAAATCTGGGAGTCCTGATGGACAACACCCTAACCTTAAAACCACAAATAAATGCAACAGTGAAGAAATGCTTTTTCTCCTCCACACGGCAAGAAGAATCCTACCTTTCCTCTCCTTCACGCACAAAACACTCACTATCGTCGCCCTCATCATGTCAAGAATTGACTATGCAAACAGCTTCTACCTCGGAATACCAGAAAACCTCTTGAAGAAACTACAACAGATCCAAAATGCAGCAGCCAGACTACTCCTCAAACTATCCAGAAGAGACCACATCACTCCTGCCCTAAAAACACTACACTGGCTCCCAGTAAAACAACGCATCACCTTCAAAACCATGTGCATAACGCACAGGGCAATCAGTGGACAAGGAGCAGAATTCGTACAGAAGAAAATAATCTACAAACCAACGAGACCCCTCCGATCAAGCAATGAAATCCGCCTGGAACTAAAACCATACCTTAAGAAAAAACTTGGGAGGCACCTCCTTCTACCACTTAGCCGCAAAAACTTGGAACATCATCCCAAAAGAAATAAACACCGAAGATCACCACAAATTCAGGAAATTACTAAAATACTAAAAACCTGGCTCTTCAACACCACAGACAAACTGAAAACCAAAACAATAGGAAAAAGGATGACTGAACTGGAAAGGACACCGACAGCCCCATAACCAACAGGGAAGCTCCCACGGCAACTCGACGGGTGACACCGGATAGACTGGAACGCAGGTGACACCCATGGAGACCGAGTCAACTATCCCAGCCAATCCCACCCAGCATCTTCACCCACCCCTTAGTTGCCAACAGGTACCACAGTGTTGTGGTGGGAACAACCAGTCCTAAGACGAACTTGAGCCATCTGCCGAGGTCCTGCGAGTTTCTAGAGCCGTGGAAGCCCAATACCAGGAGACCTTCTGCCCATTTCGAATGCATCGCTGTGGAAAGACTGAATCCGACCAAGTCTTTGCTGAGCCTTCAAGGACACTCCAGAAACACAATCCAACTCGTACAGACCAACTCATCAGAGTGTGGGACTGCAGGAACAGAACAAGATTGAACAGGCGATTCGCATCCTTTGTTGGTGCTGCAGAAAATGTGCCAAAACCACAGTGTGACCAAAGCCAAAGAAGTTGATGAAAGCCATCCCAGAGATCCTCCCTCGAGACTGCTGCTGAGAGATCCAGTCCATTGCCCTGCCTTTCATCATCAGACCAAGGAATCCAGAGGTTGGGTACAACGCTTCAACATCGCAGAGTATCCACCACAAACGTTTACTTCAAATCTAAGTTACAGTGGGGAAAAAGGTATTACCTCATCCAGAAAGTCGCTCCGGAGCGTTGGAGTGCACCTACAGGTGTCCAGGGCAACCCACCATTACCTCAAACTCAAGCCGCTGCTTGTGTCACTTTAGCGAGTCCTTTAACAGGGTCTTCAATGTTCGTTAAGTCTTCTTGTATCTTCTTTCCTAGAGACTAGAAAGTATCCACAGGAACTTTTGACTTCTGCTGCTTTTCAAGACTTTAAGCCTCTCTGAACTGCCTTTTAGCTAGGGTTGCGTTTTGGACTTTAAAAGACTTGCTGTACAGAGAAACTGCCTATAGAACCTGAAGCTCTGATAGGATAACAATAACCAATTGCTTTCCTTCCCAAAAATCACTATCTTATATGTGTATGCCGACTAAATCCAATTACTGTATTACTCTGTGGGTGCACGTTATTAACGATAGTACGGCAGACCTGTCAAACTCCTGTAACAATTGTGCGCACTCAGCAACTACCAACTTAGAAGTGGCCTTTTGAAATTAGTGTAAAGTATTCCTATGTGTGTTGGTTTACTTTGCTAAATCATCATATTTATTTCAGATTTGCATAAAAAACAATCCATAAAAACAGTACAAGGATATATACCAATTATAACACAGTAAAACATACAAAGACCTCACCAAAGATGACAGCTAAAAAAGATTGCAAATACAATTCATTAAATAGTTTATATAAATTTATTTCAGGGCAATATGCTTATCAGCCGTTTTCTAAGTTAGAGAACCCACACGTGGTGAGTCCACCCACAGCAAATAACTTAGAGCAAGCCGATAGTGTGCGAAACCCAATTCCTTCAGTAAAGATCGTATAAGCCGTTTTGTGGCTTGTGCATAGGCATGACATAAAATCAGGTGTGCTAGGTCCTTGTATGAGGTTTCACATAACGGGCAAGATCGATCTGCACTCCCCCAGCCCTTAGGTGGATGCAGTTAAATCTTGCCGTAGATACAAGGACACAATCTGCTGGGAATTCCATCCAAAGCAGATGGCGCTGGACACCCAGGGACATAACTGTCCAGCCCACGGTTCTTCGGCTTCATAATTTCTATGCTTTCTCTGTCCATACTCAGAGGCAGGCAGTCCATATATTTATCTCTGACCGAAAAAGAACATATTGCTTGGTAGGTACAAATGCCTGGTATTGATCACCCTCAGTTGTTTCTTAATGTGAAAGAGACATGGGATCCTGTCTTCCGGGTCCTTGTCTATCAGAAAGATGATCAGTTCATGGGTAAGTGACGCTTTACTATAGCCCCATAGCCTAAGCCAATGCAATACCGGCCGCAGGGAAATCATGTCTCCAATTGGTGTACAACCCAAATCCATATGTACTTCGAAATTTGGTGCCAAATCTGGCAGCACCACCAAGTTCTTAAGGAATTGGTTCTCCAGAATCTGGACCGCACTAGCAATTCAATGACCCCCACAGTTCCATCCCAAATTTGGCAACCAAAGCCGCTTTTCCTTTGTACAACTGCAGCAAAGGTGTAATTGGCTTGGCTTTAAGCATGGATGTGGCCCTAGAGACCCCACCCAAAGCCTGCTTGAACTGCCGGCCGTGTTTAGTTACATGCACCATGGCACTAACGTTGCCAGATAATCTAACCCCCAGATAGTCCAAAGAAAAATCGACCCTGGGGATGACACTGTTCCTGCAGTGCATGTCCCTAAAATGTATCCTCTGTCTCACCTTCCAATAGGCCATCACTGCCGACTTTGCTGCATTTACCACCAAGTCCACCCTCTCCATAAAGATGGCATATTTCAGAATGTCGGCCTGCAAAGCTCTTGGTGTGCAGGCCGTCAGGACAGAATCATCTGCATACACTAGGACCGGTAGGGGCCGGCCACCCATTTTTGGGACGTCAGGAGAAGATTTGAAAAGTGAAGACCATTTATGTATAGGCAAAAAAGTAGGCGCGCCATCACGCATCCCTGGCGCACCCCCAATTCAAATGGAAAATAACGCGTACAATGTCCATTAGCACCACTCCTCACACATGCTTGGGCAAAAGGTTCACCAGGGCCCCCAAGCAATTCATGAATAGGAGCATGTCCCACAGCTTGGCACGGTTGACTTTATCAAATGCTGTGCTCAGATCCATGAATGCCAAATAGATGGGCTCCTCCTTCAAGTAAAGGGAATGTGCCATTACCAAATAAAGGTTAAGTACCTGCTCAGCTGTGCCCAGCCCTGGCCTGAATACTAGTTGGACCTGAGAGAGCACTCCACTACTTACTACCCAATCATCCAGTCGGGCCAGAATGTCACAACCTAATATTTTAAACTAGAGAGTCCAAGAGTGATATAGGTCTATACAAAGCAGGGGAAGCCCGAGATCCTTTCTTATATATTGGCTGGATAACCGCACATACTGCGTTGAACCCTTGTGTTAGTACTGGTGCCCAGAGATCCGGGCTACAACTAGTAAATCTGCCGGGACATTATCCGGAGCTCGATTAAAGCAACCAGTAGGCCTTCTTTATTTCATCCACTGAAGACTATACTTGCCTCAGTGCCCATCCCATCAATACGTCCCGGGCTGCCCCTAATCGCTTGTCCATCTTCATCTGTCCTACTCCCTGCACTGTATAAGGTTGAAAACTGGTCCATCCATGCCCTATCTGAACCATTAATTGAGGTGTCCATATTAAATTTATAGTATGGGCAATCTCCCAAAATAATTTTGAGTCATTATTGCCTGCAGCTACCACCCAAGCTTCCCATTCTTCATTCTCAATTGTCCTTTTGCTGGTAGCCAGAGTTTTCTTGTAATGGGATCTAGCCCCTAAAATGGCAGTTTTGGGAGTTCCAATACTGCCCGCAGCAAGTAAGAGGTTCTTCCAAGCTCTGGTGCATTCAGAGTCAAGCCTCCCACCCCCTCTCTTTACTCCTTGTTTGCCTGGGGCACAAGAAAACACCTAGGTGATCTGGGTCAGCATGCTTACAAACTCCTCCGGTATATTTTCACTCTCCAGGTTCCCCGACAACAGATTCTGAAGTTGCTGTGAGCTTGATAGTACTGCCTTTAATAATTTGTCCTTCTTATCCTCCTTCCATTTAAGCCTACGCCGGGAGGCATCTAAGGATACTTCTAGGGGATATACTTGGCTCAGCCTGTCCACCCTTATCGCAGACTTAATCTTCAAGTTTAATGGGAAAGCGGTCACTACAGATATTATCCGATGCCTCCAAACCTTTTACGAGGCCCCAGTGATCAACTGGCACACAGAAATAGTCTATCGTTGAGCTACCCATTGCTGAGGAGAAAGTAACTCTGCCAGTAATGTCCCCACCTAGCTGCCCATTTGTTGACCTCAATCCCCACTTATATAGATAGTGGCAGAGACGCAAACTTTCCATGCAGAGCCTAGTGTCCATCATAATAGGAGAGGATATCCCTGTCACAGTGTTAAGGATTTCAATCAAGCGACACACAACTTGGTCTCGGCCTAGTATGTAGCACACAATTGAGATGCTTTTCTCCTTATATGATGCAGATTCAATTTTGGGATGGTACACCACTCATATCACACCCCCTTTTCAAATACCCCGGGTCACAATGGACCATGAACCAGGCTGGTTGGTAAAATGCAATATTTATTTATGTCAAAATTCTAAAGAAATCATACACTTTTTAATATGGGGCAGCAATCACCAATGGAGTGATAATTACAAATAGAATGTGAGCAATGCACTGCGTTTAACCTTCTAGTGGAACAGATACACAGCACAGTGGAATGGGAGCACTTTTAGGTTTAGGAAAGATAGCACCCGAGTTAGGATTTCCACCTGCAATGTTCCCTCAAACCACAAATAATCAATTCTGAGTGGATAAACAGAAGCAGCAGGTAATCAGGAATAGCAAACAGAAGACTGAATCAAAATCTGACCTTCCCTCCCCAAATAAGAGAGAAGAACTAGTTACTCTTACCTTGTAACGTTCTTTCGATGGGATGTTCCTCCGACGTATTCCTTATCTTAGATAGAAATCCTTCAGCTTTGCTGGCCTCGGAAAATTTTTTCGCCAGAGGGCGCTGCGCGTCGATGATCGCCGAGTCGATGACCCTCGACGGCCTCCGTGCCGACGTCGACGTCATCCTGCCTATAAAGGCCGCGCGCAGCGTCCGTTGCTCAGTTCCGTTTTGTAGTCCCCAGTAATGTTTTTGGATTAGACTAATCACCTTGAAGGAGCATAGGCTGCAAACCCACAGGAAGTCATACTGCGGGGATGGATGGGAGGGTCGATAAGGAATACGTCGGAGGAACATCCCATCGAAAGAACGTTACAAGGTAAGAGTAACTAGTTCTTCGAAGGGATTGTGTCCTCCGACGTATTCCTTATCTTAGATAGACTCCCATAGCAGTGGTATTGTGACTGGAGGCGGGAGTAATAAAAGTTATGTTACCCTTCCAGAATGGACAGAGTGTAACACAGCCTTGCCGAATCTAGTTTCTTGACTAGAGGAGGAATCCAGGCTATAGAATTTGGTAAATGTATGTGCGGACGACCATGTGGCAGCCGCACATATATCTCGAATTGGCACCCCTCTTTGAAGGGCTGAGGATGTTGCGATACCCCTGGTAGAATGAGCCCTTAGATTTTGAGGAGGCTCCTTTCCTGCCAATTTGTAGCACTCCAGAATGGCTAAAATAATCCATCTGGAGATGGTTTGTTTTGTTATTGGAAGGCCCAACTTATGTCCTGCATAACCTACAAAGAGTTGGTCTGCTTGTCTGATCTTAGCCAATCTGCTGATATAGAAGCTCAAGGCTCGCTTAGGGTCCAGCCTGTGCAGTCTCTCTTCCTCCTTCCCCGGATGAGGAGGAGGGTAGAAAGAAGGTAATATAATCTTCTGAGTGATGTGAAACTCCGAGACTACCTTCGGGAGGAAGTTAGGCTTCACCTGAAGAACAACTTTGTCCTTGTAAAAGATTGTATGTGGAGGTTTACACGATAAGGCTTGCAACTCGCTAACCCTTCTAGCAGATGTCAATGCTATTAGCAAAACAGTTTTGAGGGTGAGAAGCTTCAATGAACAAGAGTGTAGTGGTTCAAAAGGGGCACCCTTTAGGAAGTTTAAAATTAGGTTTAAATCCCATAAGGGAACTTGAAAAGGTTTCGGGGGATAAACATTAGTTAATCCTTTTAGGTATTGTATTACCAATGGAATTTTGAAGTATGAAGGCTCCTCTGCAGTGCGCTTAAAGATTGATAGCGCTGCGAGATAGCCCTTAATTGTGCCAACCTGTAGGCCTGAATTAGCCAGGTAAAGTAAGAATGACAACACCATAGGTGTACCACAAGAAAAGGGTTCAATATTCTTTTCTCTGCACCAGCTGCAAAATTTGTTCCAACGGCAGCGGTATAGAGTTTTAGTTGCCGGCCTTCTGGCCGAAAGCAACACCTCCATAACATCATCCGGAAGGTCCCAATCCTTGTACCTCAACCTTTCAGACACCAAGCGTGAAGGTTGAGGGTCTTGATGGCTGGATGGAGAACCTGACCTTCCTTCTGCGAGAGAAGATCCTCTCTGTATGGCAGTCGAATTGGAGGGCAGATGGACATGTCTAGAAGGTCCGGGTACCACGTTCTCCTGGCCCAATCCGGGGCAATTAGGATCATGGTCTTCCGAAACCTTCTCAACCTCCTGATCATTTGAGGAATGACAGGGACCGGAGGGAACGCGTACAGAAGTGGGAACTCCCAGTCCACTACGAACGCATCTCCTAGAGCTCCTCTCGGGGGAAATTCCCTTGAGCAAAATCTGTCGCACTTCCTGTTGATACTGGTGGCGAACAGATCCACTTGAGGGGTTCCCCAAAGGGCGAAGATCTCTTGAAGGACTTCCTGAGCTATCTCCCACTCGTGAGAGACTGTGCTCTGCCTGCTCAGAGCGTCCGCTGTCAAGTTCTTCTCTCCGGCTAGGTGAATTGCCGATAGAGAGATTCCTTCCTGAATTGCCCAAAACCAGAGCTGCATCGCCTCTCTGCACAGTGGTAGTGAGCCTACGCCTCCTCTTTTGTTGAGGTAGTGCATGGCCACTGTATTGTCCGTCATTATTAGGACGTTTCTTCCCCGTACAGACGGCAGAAAAGCCTTCAGCGCTAGTCTGATGGCTCTCAGCTCCAACAGGTTGATATGTAGTCTGGACTCCGATGGAGACCAACGACCGCTGATGGTCAAGTCGTTGGCGTGAGCTCCCCACCCCGTGAGTGAGGCATCCGTGACTACTGTTATCTCCGGCCATGGTTGCCAAAACATTTCTCCTTTCAGGATGTTCTCCCGACAGGCCCACCACTGAAGGTCTCGGGCTACTTTGACCGGGATCCGAAGGAGATCTGTCATCCTTCCTGAGAACTGTGACCACTGAGTTCTCAGTGCCCACTGGAGGGATCTCATTCTCAGGCGAGCCTCCGGCACGAGGAATATGCAGGATGCCATGAGGCCTAGCAACCTCAGAAAGTCGTAGGCTGGGAGATATTGGGCATTCTGAAATCTGATGACCATCTGCAGAATATCTCGAGCCCTCACCTCTGGTGGCAAGGCTTTTCCCAGGGAAGTGTCCAGGACTGCTCCAATGAATTGGAGTCTCTGTGATGGTATCATCTGTGACTTCTTTAAATTGAGGGAGAAGCCCAGCTTGTGAAGGAAGTGGCAAACATAATCTAGTTGTCTCTGAGCCTGTTCCGAAGATACAGCTCTGATCAACCAATCGTCTAGGTAAGGGTAGACATGAATCCCTTCCCTCCTTAGACTTGCAGCCACAACCGACATTAGCTTGGTAAAGACCCTCGGGGCGGAGGTTAGCCCAAATGGCAGAACTCGAAATTGATAATGAGAGCTGCCAATTGCGAACCTCAGGTATCTCCTGTGCCTGGGATGGATCGGCACATGGAAATAAGCGTCCTGGAGGTCTAGAGATACCAACCAGTCCTGAAGCTGGAGGGCCTGAAGGATCTGAGAGAGAGTCACCATCTTGAACTTGTCCTTTCGGAGGAATTTGTTCAATTCCCGTAAGTCTAAGATGGGTCTCAGTCCTCCGTCCTTCTTCGGTATTATGAAGTAGGGGGAGTACCAACCCTTGTTCCTTTCCGCTACAGGTACCAGTTCTATGGCACCTTTCTCTAGCAGGTCTAAAACCTCCTGCAAGAGGAGCGGATCTGGAAGCTTCAAAGGGTTGTTCCCCGGTGGATGACTCTGAGGGATATGTAGGAAGGGCAGGCAGTAACCTTGGGCTACTGTCTCCAGAGCCCAAGCATCTGACGTAATAGCCTGCCATTCCGTCAGATGGTGAGTTAACCTGCCCCCTACTGGTGTTCTGTGAGGGGAGACCTCAGAGTGGTTTTGAAGCGGCTGATGCAGTTGCCGAAGGTAAAGTGGCTCCTGCTCCTGCGGGTGCGGCTTTCTTTCCCCTACCCCGTCCACCACGGGTAAATCTTCCTTGGCCTCTTTGAGCCGGTCGTCCCCTGCCCCTTCCATATGAGGAATAGTAACGAAAGGACCGTCCTCTCCACGATGATCCCGAAGGACGAAAGGTATTCTGACGGATAGCAGCTCCCAATGACTTGGCTGCTGCCTTGGACGTTTGCAGTTTCTCCAAACTGTCATCCGCCTTCTTTCCAAAGAGGGTAGAACCGTCAAAGGGCATATTCAAAAGCCTGGTCTGCACGTCAGAGGCAAAACCAGACTTCCTCAACCACGCATGCCTGCGGATTGTGGTACTTGCCGCCATGGCCCTGCTGATACTGTCAGCAGAATCTAGGCCAGTTTGTAGGGTCTCGCACATCGCATCTTTACCATCCCTGATGATGTTTAAAAATGCGTCCCTTTCCTCTCCTTCTTGGAGGCAGTCAGCCGCTGATGAAGCGCACTCCCAAAGGGTGTGGCTGAACCTAGCGAGCGTACAGGTCGCGTTAATAGACTTTAACGCCATGCTACAGGCAGAAAAAACCTTCTTAGCCATGGCATCATATTTTTTGTCATCCCTATCCTGCGGAGCAGTGGGGTATGCAGATGTGCTGCCTGATGAGGTTGCAGCCTGTACAACCAAGCTCTCAGGAGTAGGGTGTTTTGACAAATATTCAGGGTCAGAACTAGCCACCCTGTATTTTGTTGACAGTTTTTTATTTACTGCCGGGATAATTTCTGGCGTTTCCCAGTTTGTCAAAATCCTTCTCTGTAGAGCAGAGTGAAATGGAACCACAGGATCCTCCTGTGGGCCCTTGTCCAGTATGTCAGTGAGGTCATCCTGCTGAAAGGCAGGAGAAGGTGCAGACCAACCCATAAATTCTATGATTCTAGACATCAGAGCTCTATATGGAGTCTCCGCATGTTCTCCTGGGTCTGGTTTGATAAATTCTGCTTCAGGAGAAGTGTCCAAGCCACTAGCTTCCTGAAGTGCATCCTGAAGATTTTTTAATCTTCCTTCCTCAGAGGCGAAAGTCTCTGGCTCTGGTGATGTGGTCCTCTGTAAATCAATATCTTGGTCTGAATCCTCCCTTTCCTCAAAAATCGAGGTTAAAGGGGGATACATTGGTTTTTGGAATGGTATAAACCCCATTTCCAATGCAGAAGGAGCCATCATCACAGGCCTTGAAAACGTCGATGTCGTCGACACCGACGTGAAAGTACTCGAAGGCGCCGTGAAAAGCGTCGAGAAATGTGTACTAGGCCTCGAAGAACTCGAAAGGATCGGAGTCTTGCTCGAGAACGACGTCGACGTTCTCGGCGTCGAGTCGGAGGTCTTTTGTCTAACCGTTGGCTGTGGAGTAGCCGTGGTTCTTTCCTTCACCGGCGTCGATATCGGCGTCGACGTCGGCGTCGACTCGATCGACTGATGCGCCGATGAATCCTTCGACAACGGCGTCGATGGCGCCGACCTCTGTTTCGAAGGAGTTTTCGACGATGGCGTCGATGATGCTTTATCTCCCGATGGCTCGAGGCGCTTTCGGGTTGACTTTTCCGCCGGGTACTGCGACTCGCGGCGTTTAGATTTTTTGGGTTTTTTACCCGGGGTATCACCCTCAGCTGTCTTCGAGGGGGACGAGGCCGCTTTCTCGAAGACGCTTAGCATCTTTTTCCTGAATTCCTCCCACTCAGCTTGCGAGCTGCGTTTTGTGGGGCAATGAACTCTCTCAGGAGAACTCGACGAAGATGACGAAGGGGATCTCCTACGTCTCTTCTTCGAGTGTCTCGATGTCGACGAGTGGTGGGAGCCACTTCGTGATCTAGATCGAGAGTGTTTTTTATGGTGAGGAGACGAACGTCTCGACTCTACCGAAGAAGCTTTCGAGGAAGTTAAAGTTGACCTACCTCTCTCGAGCTTCCCCCTACGCTCCTTCAAGGCTTTCGCCGTCATGGAAAGGCATTCCTCACACTCCGAACTCTGGTGCGTGATTCCCAGACACCACAAACAGACCCTGTGAGGGTCCGTCAACGACATTTTCTTCCCGCAGTCTCGGCACTTTTTGAAACCGGACCGAGGGGTCGTCGGGTCGGAGGAGGATGCCATCGATTATCGAGGTAAATAGTAGTTATTATATACGTTATCTTGACGAGAACTGAGCAACGGTGTTCCGAGGCACAACGAAGCGCGGAAAAACGGAACTGAGCAACGGACGCTGCGCGCGGCCTTTATAGGCAGGATGACGTCGACGTCGGCACGGAGGCCGTCGAGGGTCATCGACTCGGCGATCATCGACGCGCAGCGCCCTCTGGCGAAAAAATTTTCCGAGGCCAGCAAAGCTGAAGGATTTCTATCTAAGATAAGGAATACGTCGGAGGACACAATCCCTTCGAAAAACGGATTTGAAACCCCTTGCAATATTATGAAATGACACTCAGAAATGGACAAATAAATAATGAATGTGTGCTAAAAACCTTGAAGCAAATATAATTCCTCACTAAAGGAACAATGCAAAGACACTAACAATCACAAAGAATTGATTGCCAAAAGCATAGTTCGAAAATGAGTGGAAAGTTTAAAATAGATTGCAGCAAAATGGCACGTGTAAAAGTTGCATTTTTCAATTCCCGCCTTGAATTACCCAAACGGTTTTTACTAAAAACGGGTGAAATACACTGATTTGGGCTGGGGGATAGAGGTATATCACAGGGATAATATGGAAGTGGAAGTAAGTCTCTAGCTGGTAAATTGTATGAGTTATGCAAGATATAAAAAGGTGTGCTTTGAGCAAAATGAAACCGTGAAATAGGAAAGGAAATCAGTTGTGACAAGAACAGTTTTACTCTACACTAGAGTATTCAGGCTAGGCCACCAAATACGGACACAGTAAGATCCAAGGTTGATTCGAGAGTTCAACCCTATCACCCAAGCGCCCAACCCTGGCGGAAACCAGTCCGATTACTCGAAATATGACTAATGGCATAGGATTACACAAGACAAAATTGAAAAGAGTTGGTGCTAGCACTAGAAAGCCAGGGCAGGGTTGCACGGATAATTCTGACAGTTTTAACAAGTTACCAGGGTAAGGATAGGATGACTAAGAGAGTGAGATAAGGACAAATGCAAGACAAGGTAGGCTATGGATTTCTATGGGATGGTGATTTATACTCCCAGTCCACTTTTAGTTTTGGGATTTTTGGACCGTCAATAGGGAATGGTCACTACACGGCGGCGCGCCTGGCAAACAGCTGGGCAGTTCTTGTCACTGGATGGCAAGGACTGGAATGGCAACTCTGGTCACTGGATACTAAAGGTCAGCTGGATGGCAGGATTGCAGCCGGCCTACAGTTAGTGGGCAGCAAGCCAAGCTGGTTCAGGATGCAAAAGGTACCACAGCTTTCGCCTTTTCAGTGGGAGATTAGTGGGTTTTCAGATTTGAGGCCTTGCTGGGAATAGGATCAGCACTGCTTGGGTTTTGCAGTGTTCCCTAGAGTAGGGTCAGCAATGCTTTGGCCTTGTAGTTGGGGTCTGGAATCTGGATAATGAATGGAACAATAACGCAGCGCAGGAACTTCAGGAAGAGTGTGTCTCTAGAGCCTTGTCAGGGACTCTTATTTATAATGCATAGTGACATCATCGAAGTATATGGCTGGGTAGGGTCTGCTAAAAACACCTCTAACAACTGGATTAGGCAATCAATATTGGCTGCCCCCGCTAGGATGTGACTCAGTTTAGGGGTTGTACTTTTATGATGTGAAAAGACTTCCCACAGACCTTTTTGCCAAAAATCAGTCATAACAGAATTTACACATTTGTGGCATATATTACTCAATGACATGAGCAGGTTACATATTTTATGCAGACCATTCCACTCCAACTCTGAACTCTGTGAGACATTGCTTTGCCCCTCTGATACATTTTGGTAATTTTGAGTATGAAAGATTTGGCCTAAAATTCCATAACTTTAAACACGTGTGGTTTATCATAAGGGGTGTAAGCATAAAAATGTGCATTGGTATCATTGATACTTTCCTTAAAAGCTCCAATACTTTGCCATTTCTATTCCCAATGTGTCAGTGACTTCTACAATGTCTCAAATTATAAAACACAAAATCACTGTTAAACTGAGATTTTTACATTTTTACAAAGTCTTGCTGCAGAGATAAAAGTCTTTAAAGTTTATTTATAAAATAATCTTGGAAGCAAATGGCAGTCCTTTGTCCTGCACTGGACCATTTTTTTCTTTTTCAGCTACCACCAACTGTCACTTCCCCCAAAGCAAGGTGTTTTTTTTTTTCCAGCTTGATTGAAGGTTTATTGCCCCTTATCCACTTCGCATTTTGATGTCCCAGAATTTCTATTGAAAGAGGCCCCTGCCCAGACTGAAGTCTGAAGTCTGATTAGTATGTGAAGTTTCTTTGTCCTGGTCAGTCACAGTTTTCCAACCTAGCAATTATCACTTACGTGTCCTGGAAGTTTATGGTGGCTCCCTTCCTTGGGGGAAGCCTTAGCTGTGCCAACTAGAATAACTTGTTTTTAGAAGCTTGCAAAATCTAGCTTTAAAAGCTTTATTTTATTTGGTCCTGAATCAAAACAAGCCTGTGGAATAAAAATAGCCCAAATGTGTTTCCCTGCAGCCAATCCCTTCTCATTGCTAGGCACAGACAAGCTTTCATTCAACATATTACTTTTCCTTTAAAACAGGCATTCATTTTTCTTTGGTTTGCAAAGCCCATTTTACACATGTGGTGAAACTGTTAGAATTTCCTTTCCAATTTGATTTTGCCATCTGACTTCCCAATATTGTCTTGCAGCCATAGTTAGTTTTTTGTACACAACAGTCTGTACAAGGCAATTTAATACTTTGTAGCACAAAATAAAGTGTTTCCCATTCACGGCAGAAAGTGAAGTTTCTTGGGCCTTTTTTTCAGATTTGGCTTAACAGAGCTAGTCATTCAGGGGTCATGTTGGTTTTGCTGAAGCACAATGGGGATATGAAGGTACATTGCAGGGTCTTATTAATCACAGTGGTTTATGGAAGGACAGATGGAAATAATGTCAGAGCAGCACTTTTTTTTAAAGGTGAAAAAAAAGTTTCCTTTTCAATGGGGATTTTGGGGTTTGCAGCAAAGCAACGCTGCTTTTTCACTTTCTTCCTTTTGTATATGTCAGAACACACTGGCACGCTCTCTCAGTGTGTTACCTGTTTCCATCCTGTCTCATGTGTGCTTGGCAGGACGGTGCAGCCAATTTTTTTTTTGGTGCTGCAAAACGCAGTTTTGAGGCCATGGCGTTCACAGAAGCCAGCGCAGCCACTTTGCTGTATATGCGCAAATTCAGCTTGGTGATGCGGAGAAATACTGTTGAGTGGGTCAATATATCCCACAACGGCATCTTCTGTGTTATCGTAAAAGTTATCTTCCGGCCCACCCCCAATTTCGCATTTAAAGCCACCTCCCAGTACCAAACACACATTGCCCATAGCTTCTCCAGGGCAAGAGCCAAAACACCCAGACAGTTTTTCTCATACCGTTTCGGGGGACTATTATAAAAATTAACTACTAGGAGGTCCACCTGGCCCGGTCTAAGAATATGAATTGCATATTATATATATACTGAACGTGAGCAAGCGGCCAGTTGCCGCGAAACGCGTCGTTTATCGTGTGTTTTCTTTTTCTGTCCTGGACATATGTCCAAATAAAGTATAATTTTATGACTGAACCTAAATGGATTGCTGCCTCAGTGTTTTGCCGTAATTGTTACCAGCAGAACTGCTTCCTAGAGTGCCTTCCGCTTTCCCTGCACTCGCGTACAGGTTGTCTAATATATATGGCACCAGAGTTGTCAGAGCCCCCTGCACACTGTCCAAGTGTGTTTTGACCAAAATGCATAACCCACCACAGCTTTTCCCTCACTTGTTTCTCTCCACCACCCACTGGTATGAAACAAAACCATCAACATTGATCTCATCCTGCAACCATGTTTCGTGGAGCAGTACAACATCTATTTCACTAAATGTGATCTGTCTCTCTTAACAGGCAAGCCTTGTTCTTATTCCTGCCATATTCCATGACATTAATGACGGATTATCTCCCCCACCCACAATCCCTGCATTGGGAGGACCCATAGCAACACTCAGTGCCACCTCTTGCATCTGCCCATGGGCCACCCCAGGGGACTGGCATCATTCGATGTCATCCATATCAGTCAGACAAGCAAATTGATTCTGGGCCAGCACTAAATCAGATACACTACCATCCAAACCAGTCACCACATCCCCCCCTGTGGCCCACACCATAAGGGAACTGAACCGCTTGAAGACGTTTAACAGGACCAACCAGGCCCTACGATTGTGACTGGGAGTGCCGAGGGCTCTTGCTGAGGAATCTTGTTCTTTGACGATTTCTCCTGTGGATTTGTTTGCCTTTCACTCGCGAGCGGCGCTGCATGCGCAAGAGGAAGGAGCTGGGACACGAAACACTGTTTGGACTGCCGTAACCACAGTAATTATCTTTTCACCTTTCATTTGTTGGGACTGGAACTGGTGCTGGTGCTTGGTGCTAAGGGGAGGGGGGTTTTCTCCACGCTTATGAGAGTTAGAGCATTTTGTTCTCTTTTTTTAGAGCCACTGTAGCGTGACCCTTGGGACCCCGCCCCCGTGCCTGCCTGCCTCCTCTGCAGGTCAATATAGCCCATTGTGTGTGTGCACACCTCGGAAGTACTTTTGAAGTACTGTTGTGCTGTTAGGCTGGGAGGTGTGGGGTTTGGGGAGGCTTCCTGTGCAAATACACGGGATACAATGGTAGGTCGCTTTTAAGGGCCATTTAACTGACGTGGATTTTCGCGAGTGTTACTTAAAAGCGAAACTGTTTATTAGCTGGTGTTTTGTGCTCGATCCAGTGTGTTGTTTGCAGCTTGTATATGGTAAGGAAGTACGAGAGTGAAGTGGTGTTCTGTGTCACTGTTTTGAACATGCCATGTAAAGGGGCATTTCAACTTTGAAAACGGGCATGCCCGTTGTGACTGCTGCTCACTGCTCCAATGGAGAAAGGTTTGCTTCTAACTCGCCTCATGGACCTTCCAAAAGATCTCGTTTGAGCTCCACACCATGTTCGGGCACATCCAAACCCAAATTAAAATCTAAGGCTGAAATTTTACTGGGCATTGACATTCGCCCATTTTGTTGGGATGTGATTCACCCGGATTCCAATGACTTGCAACATAATAATTTGGTAGTTGCGGCGAACTGTCTTCCAGATAAATTAGCTGCCTTTCAAAATCAGCCGCAAAACGATACCCCTCGATGTCAATCTGTTAAACAGGGCACAGGAGTGAACCCAGAGACGGTTGGGCAAGTGATACATGTTTTAGAGGCTGCCCCTATGGTACCTTTGCTAAAGAAAATGTGTATTTAATGGACAGTATTTTGCTGAATAATGTTTTAACAGGCGTTGCCCCGCCTGTCTTGTTTGTTTCATCTGATGCTGATGTGTCTAATTCAAAACTGTCTAAAATAACAGGCAATAGTGATATGGCGGTAATTGACTTGGATACAAATGCGTCGTGTTTTACTGCAAATACTATATCTGAAAACCTTTCTAGATCACTGGTTTTGTTCACCAATATTAATGAAGCAAATTCAGTGGAAAACATATCTTTCATCGCTCCAACCCCACGAAAATCTGGAGTAAATCAAATTTCATCGGCTGAATCAGTTGAAAATTCTAGAGGTTTAACTGGTATTGCTTTAACATCTATGAATACAGCAATTCTTTCTTTAGCTAAATTATTTCAGGCTCTTGCTAACAAGGTGGATGTTCATTCCCAACAACTTAATCAGATCTTTTCTTGGCAATTGTCTACCACAAACACACTTGAAAAACTAGGAGGCACACCTAAGCCCCCTTGCTTGCATAAATCAGTAAGCTCACAAACATGCAGATAGACTAACACAACCTTTTCATAATATTCCTCACATTTTGAATCCTATCATTGATCTGGCAGGTGTTGCAAATGAGGCCACGGTAGATCTACGTAAAAAAACAAACTACGCCTTATTTGATGGCACAGGTACAAATGTATTTGATTTACCTGCCAAGAAAGGGATAAAAAAAGGACTTGAATAAGAAAACCAAAAACATTAGAACCTTGGCCAAGAGAACATCACAAATCAAATCATTTGTTAAAAATATCTCGCTACCTCCAACAGCAACAAATGCCGCCTATAAGGGTATAGCCAAAAAATATTTGTTACAATCACAGATAAAGAAGGCTACAGTCCTGCTCTGCTGGAAAAGAGTATTGTTGACAACTCTTATAGTCCTTTGAACTCCTAGGTGAATGCTGCGGTCAATGCAGCCTCTGAAAGTTGTGAGAATAAAAAGTGCGAAGTACAATCACTAATACCTTCACCTCCCTGGTCTGATCAGGACCAAAATGCACATCGCCGAGAAATAAAACAAGCAGTGGATGACTACATCGCCACTAAACCTGCGTTTAAGAACCTGAAGTTGGTATCAAATGATAATACAGCTTCACTTTCTAAAACATCTTATCTTGCCGTAAAAGCAGGTCTGAGTGAACTTGTACCATCTGCTGCAAAAAAAGTGTTAACTGTGCAATCTCAATTTCATGACAACATCCAAGAGAAACAAACATCAACACAGTTACATTGTCAAGATAACAGCACTGAGCCAGTAACTTTTACTTCATCATCTGTTGATATTGAAGAGTTGGTTAAATCCACTATATTGAAGTTACTTGACTCTCGCAATTCCACAAGTGGTCTTCAGTCTGGAGCCAGGGTCACAGAGAATAAAATCTCGAATGATCCATCTAATTTGCTGGAAAGAAAATTCCACCAGCTAGTACCAAGCGGCCGGCAGTTCATTCATTATTGATGAGCTGCCGTCCCTCCCCAATGCCTCAGTATAATTTGAATCGAGCCTCTGTTCTATCCATCTTTAGTGAAATCCCAGAGCTCGATGACATTGGCACGATTGATATTGATCAAGTGGAATTCCTGGACCCGTCCAGTTGGTCTTTAGTAACACTCTGGATAAACTCGAGGGTTGTGGTCAACACCATCTGGGCAGTTAAGTCACAATTGTTTAGTCTTGGTTTTTCCACCCAGGTTGGATCAGGCTCTCCTGAGTTTATCTCCTCTGATATTGTGACGCAAACTCCTCAATTACAATTAAACAAACAAAATAATTGCTCACATGTTTAATTGCAATACGAAATGCACACACCGTTAGCAGCGGGATAATCATGAAATTACACTCTCCTTGATCAGCTGGAATTCCAGAGGGCATAAGCATTTAATGAACAATCAGGCAATTACTTTGTTAGACCACAATATAATATTAATCCAAGAATCGTGGCTCACTAATGCCCCAACGTGGAATGGCTACGACATTCCTCTGACTGCAGTGATTAAGGGAAATCTTAGGCGGCCTGTATCTGGTTTGCTAATAGCCGTCAAGCAGAGTCTCTCATTGAAATTGAGCCCATGGTTTTCACAAAATCCTTTTATTCAAATGGCCATGACAAGCAATAACTTTGATGTGCCCTTATCAATGCCTACTGGAACCCGATGGGCATTATTGATGATAGGTTTCTGGACTCTTTGAACAAGGTTATGGAGCTGAAAAGTCTTGATGTTAATGTTGATTCCATCATTCTAGCCGGTGATCAGAACCTACACTGTCGCCAAATCGAAAATTGGAATCGGTCCGCCTAGCTAAATGGACACGTTTTGTAGAGTCCAGAAGCCTGTTCATGCTGAATGGTTCCTTCCCCTATGATATACCTCCAAAGGCGACATGGCATTTTACCACCAGCGAGAGAATCATTGATTATATTTATGTCAATCCATGCATGTTGAATAAAACAAAATCTTTTCAAATAATACACAGTGATGCCAGCGATCATAACATGCTCAACGCGACCTGAACCATAAAATGTAAAAATAATATACAGCAATCTAAATACATTAAAGGTTCTTTAAGCGTAAACTCATCAAGGAATAGGCTAATCTGGACAGAATTTTCCTTGGAAGCGTTTAAGCTTTGTTATGATGCTCAGCTGAACTGTGAATCTATTGAAAATCAAGGTGCAACTGTTATCTACCATGAACTTATGCAGCGTTTCCAACTAGCCTCTATTTGCCATAAGCAAAGACAAATTCCTTTTCTCCATGTTTTTGATCACAAAGTTAAAAGTGTGAAAGCATTGGTTAGGGCGGAAAAGAGAGAGGCCTACAAACTACCTGGGGATAAACGAGGAGTGGCCCTTACTCATATCAAAACTAGATATAGAAATTGGATAAGGGGTAGGCAGGCCAAATTATATCAAGCTGACGGCAGCAATAAGCTGAAATTGCTAGCTACTAAAAACTTGGCAGAATCATGGAAAATCATAAATCAAGTATCTGCCGGCCATCAAGTTGCAGTTCAGGCTAATGATGTGACTGAAGAGCAGTGGGTTCACTGCTATTCTAATTTATATGCAGCACCAATGGACAAATGTCTCTTATGCACTACTGTGTCTCAGTCCAATTTCAATATCAAGTTTGATAAAGATGATATTTTATATTTCATCAATAAAGCCAGCCGTTCCAGGGCCCCTGGCCCAGATGGTTTGTCAAACTCGATACTGAAACAACATCCGGTCATTTGGACAGATATATTGTACATGATGTTCAGGAATATACTCTCTTCTCAAAAATACCGGGGTCATGGAAACGTTCTATAACCGTTCCAATCTATAAGAAAGGAGATCGGGCCAACCCGGCCAGCTACAGACCCATCTCTTTGCTAGTTGTTCCGGGGAACATTTTTTGTCGATTAATATTAAGAGATGACAACGCATTACTTACCGTAAAAGCATTTCTGATGGTTGTATCTGCTTAGATTCACATGCTGTGCATAGGTCCGACATCCAGTGGTCACTGCGGAGTATTGCATTTTGTTTTTCGTAGTCGAAAAGGGGACGTCGACAAGGCGTGTCTGTAACACTATCCCTATAGTGACGTGCGTTGTACCCACAATCCCTCACGCGTCGAGGTCCCTCCGTTTGTATTTTTTCTGCCCTGAGGGAGCCTTCTATACGTGAGTGAGTACAGAAAAGAGAGAGAGATGTAGAAAGGTGTCTATGTTCCTTCCATCCGAGCGGGGAGGAAGGGTGGGCGCATGTGAATCTAAGCAGATACAACCATCAGAAATACTTTTACGGTAAGTAATGCATTGTCTTCTGATGTTTGTTAATCTGCTTAGAATCACATGCTGAGCATAGACTAGCGAGCAGTACCCGGAGTTGGCGGTGGGTTATGAGAAGGAACAGTAGAGAAAAGATGTCTTAATACCGCCTGTCCCACCTGGGAGTCAGATATAGAGTATGCATCTAGACAGTAGTGTTTTGTAAAGGTGTGCACAGAACTCCAGGTAGCCGCTTTGCAGATGGACTCAAGGGGAACATTTGCAATGAACGCTATGGAAGCCCCAGTGCCTCGAGTGGAATGTGCTCTTGGCTTGAAGGGTAGTTCTCTCTTAGCAAGAGTGTAACAGAGTGATGCATTGAACAATCCATCTAGATATAGTGGACTTTGAAACTGCATCTCCCCCTCTTCCTGCTGCCACCGAGACAAAGAACTGATTAGTCTTTCTCAGTGGTCTGGTTCTTTCCATGTAGAACATGACAGCTCTGCGTACATCTAGTGTATGCAGACTTTTTTCTCCCAAGCTGGAAGGGTTTTGAAAGAACGTTGGTAGTTCTATTGACTGGTTTACATGGAATTTCGAGATGAATTTTGGTGCAAACCTTGGGTGTGTGCGTAGAACCACCTTATCCTTGTGAACTGTTACGAAGGGGTCTAGAACAGAAAGAGCCTGTAATTCACTTACTCTCCTTATGGAGGTGATAGCTATTAGGAAAGCAGTGTTAAGAGTGAGGTCTTTAAGAGTTGCCTTGTGCATGGGTTCAAAAGGAGGGCCCATGAGTCCAGAAAGTACCACATTTAAGTCCCATCTGGGAGCTGGGTTAGCTATCGGAGGGTGTATTCTCTTTACCCCCTCCATGAAGGCCTTGATAACTGATATCTTCCACCAAGACACTAAGTTGGGAAGTGGTGTATGCAGAAAGTGCCGCTAGGTGGACTTTAATAGAATTGAACACTAGACCTGAATCCAGTAAATGGGTCAAGTACAGAACAATGTTAGTGGGAGAGCAGTCAACCGGGTTGATGCTCTTACCTCTACACCAGATGACAAATCTTTTCCACTTGCTAGACTAGCAGTGGCGAGTATTAGGTTTTCTGGCTTCCCTGAGGATGTCCATACATCTCTGCGGGAGTTGTAGATGTCCAAATTCTATGATCTCAGGAGCCAGGCTGCTAAATTCATGGTCTGAGGGCATGGATGCAGTGTCCTGCCCTTGTCCTGTGACAGCATGTTGTACGGGCAGGGAAGTTTCACTGGGGGAGATAGGGACATCTCCATCAAGTGAGCGAACCATGGCTGCCGGGCCCACATTGGGGCCACTAGTATCATGGTAACCTGCTCCTGGTGCATCTTGTGCACCACTTTGTTGAGAAGGGGAGTCGGGGGAAAGGCGTTAACAAATTTCCCTGACCATTGAATCGACAGACCGTTCCCCTTGGACTGGTTCTGGGGGTACCTGGAGGCGTAACTTTGGCATTGTGAGTTCTCCAGAGTTGCGAACAGGTCTATTTCCGGGAATCCCCATTGCGTGAAGACGTCTAAGAAGATGTCTTCGTGCAATTGCCATTCGTACTCTTCGGGCAGGGGGAAGTCTCTGCTGAGTTTGTCTGCTAGCAGATTGAGTTCCCCTGGTACGTGTTGTGACAGTAGGAACATGTGTTTGAGAGCCCACTTCCATATATTCTGGGACAGCTTGGACAGTCCTGGAGAGTGGGTGCCCCCCTGCTTGTTGATGTAGTACATGGCTGTGGTGCTGTCCGTAAGGACCATCGCTGTCTTCCCTTGTAGGTGTTCCTGGAAGGCTTTTAGTGCTTTGAACACCGCCAGTAGCTCCAGTAGGTTTATGTGCTTGGATGCTACGTTCGGAGTCCACACTCCGTGAGCAGTCTGATGGGATAGGTGAGCCCCCCCATCCTGTGAGGGATGCGTCCGTGGTTAGAGTGGCCTCCACCGCGGGTGTGGCAAAGGGTTTCCCTATTATCAGGTTTTCCTTTGTCCACCACCGTAGCGAGAGAACCAAGGCTTGCGAGACCACCACTAGATCGTCCCATTGTCCGCTGGCCTGACACCACTGGCTGTTGAGCCACTCTTGCATTGGGCGCATGCGCAGGCGCGCGTGAGGTACCAAATAAATACACGACGCCATCATACCTAGCAATCGCATCGCTTTGCGCACCGTCACCTCTCGACCTGCCACATATTGGGGGATCTGAAACAGCATGTTTTGGACCCTCTCGGAGGGGAAGACGAGGCCGTCCTTTGTTCGAATTAGAGCCCCAAGGAATTGTTTGACTTGGCTGGGGTCTAAGCTGGACTTCTTCTCGTTGATGGAGAAGCCCAGTTGGAACAAAAGGTCTACAGTCTTTTGGGTGTTTGAGAAGCATGTCTCGTAAGAATCCCCTGTTATGAGCCAGTCGTCGAGGTAAGGGTATACTGCGATGGATAACCTGCGCAGGTGGGCCGCTGCCACTGCCAGTACTTTCGTGATGTTACACCTCGCCCTCGGCCGTGCCGCGTTTCCCGGGTTCTGCCTCGTTGCTCTCGTATGAGCAAGAACAATAGGGGTATTCCGGTTAAAACCAAAATAAGGGACAGGAAAGTGATCGCCCTTCATAAAGGGTTACGGCGCCGGCACGCGCCCTTCTTATCGCGCTGGCAGCTGCCATGGCAAATTTCTACACGAACTACAGTATCCAGAAAACCTGTTACGTTGTAGTTCTCGGCGTTGAGAGGGGAGCCTCATTTTCAAACGATACTCTTGTTGTTATTTATTCCACAGCGGCATACAGAACGCTGCTTCTGTTTAAAGTTACAACCGGCATACTTTCCGAAGTGCCCTCCCGGTATCTTGAATTGTGAAGTCCTTGTTTTCCCGTGTACCGACCCTGCCTGCACACGGACTCCTTATTCTGAATCCCCGATTGAACTGTTTTCTGACCACCCGTGTACCAGACCCCTTGCCTGCTTTCGGAACTCTTGGACACTGATTCTGCTGTTTCGTGACCGCTCGTGTACCAGACCCTTGCCTGCTTCCTGGACTCTGAGACAGTAACTACTCCGGTAAGAAAAACTCTAATTGGAACACCATTTTCTGTGGAATTCGACTTCATTCCTAAGTGCATCTTTTGAACGCTTTGCTGTGGTGCACCATCCCGAAACCAGTGCGACCCTCGTTCCGTTCGGGGATAGCTACCTTACTAACCTCCCTATTTTTTATTTTATACTTTCGTTGTTTTCCAGGACTCTTACTTCAATCCTAAACCCATCAGGGCTAAGGTATAGTTTTTCTTGGTTTTTCCATACTGCAGAAATATACGTTAGCCATATACTAAGACCTCTCTACTTTATAGGTTACTCCGGTTCCTTTGGCTTAAGGGGAGATTAAACCAGGTACTACTAAAGGGGAATAGTCTTGGGAATAAACCAGTTTCATTATTGGCAGATTATTAACTTGTTATCCTTTCCTTTACAGCCTGGGTTTGAGACGGTCTGTTCTCCCCGCTTTTTTGATCGATCGGTCCCCTTGTCTGTACAGTTCAGCAGGGGTAGATGTGAATCCCTTCCCTCCTTAGACTTGCAGCCACTACCGACATTAACTTGGTGAAGACCCTCGGGGCGGAGGTCAGCCCAAAAGGCAGTACTCGAAATTGATAGTGAGAGTTGCCAATTGCGAACCTCAGGTATTTCCTGTGTTTGAGATGGATAGGCACATGGAAATAAGCGTCCTGAAGGTCCAGAGATACCAACCAGTCCTGAAACTGAAGGGCCTGGAGGATCTGAGAAAGAGTGACCATCTTGAATTTGTCTTTCCTGAGGAATTTGTTCAATTCTCGCAAGTCCAAGATGGGTCTCAGTCCTCCGTCTTTCTTTGGAATGAGAAAGTAAGGGGAGTACCAGCCCTTGTTCCTCTCTGCTACAGGTACCGGTTCTATGGCACCTTTCTCTAGCAGGTCCAAAATTTCCTGCAAGAGGAGCGGATCTGGAGCTTTCTGAGAGCTGATCCCCGGTGGATGACTCTGAGGTATACGTAGGAAAGGCAGGCAGTAACCCTGGGCGACTGTTTCCAATGCCCAAGCATCTGACGTGATAGCCTGCCATACCGTCAGATGTTGAGTCAACCTGCCTCCTACAGGTGTCCTGTGAGGGGAGTCCTCAGAGTGGTTTTGGGGCGGCTGATGCAGATGGTAAAGAGGCACCTGCTGTTGCTGCGGCTTTAGAATATCTACCCCGTCCACCTCGGGTAGTTCTTCTTTGACCCCTTTGAGCCAGTCGTCCTCTACCTCTTCCGAATGAGGAGTAGAAGCGAAAGGACTTGCCCCTCGCAGAGGTTCCTGTGGGACGAAAAGGAGTCTGACGGATTGCAGCTCCTAGGGATTTTGCTGCTGCTTTTGAAGTTTGCAGTTTCTCTAAACTGTCATCCGCCTTTTTCCCGAACAAAGAAGAGCCATCAAATGGCATGTTCAAGAGCCTGGCTTGCACATCTGGGGCAAAACCCGACTTTCTCAACCAAGCGAACCGCCTGGTTGATGTACTTGCCGCCATTGCTCTGCTGATACTGTCAGCCGAATCAATGCCCGTCTGGAGGGATTCGCACATAGCGTCTTTACCGTCCTGTATAATATTCAGGAACGCATCCCTTTCTTCTCCCTCCGGAATGCAGTCAGCCGCTGTAGAAGCACACTCCCAAAGTGTATGGCTGAACCTAGCAAGGGTGCAAGTAGCATTAACAGACTTTAACGCCATGCTACATGCTGAAAAGACTTTCTTTGCCATAGCATCATATTTTTTATCGTCCCTGTCCTGTGGGACTGTAGGATAAGCCATCTTGACGTCGGTAGAGGATGCTGCTTGTACCACCAGACTTTCTGGGGATGGATGTTTAGACAAGAACTCTGGGTCTGTGGAAGATACCCTGTACTTTGCAGACAGTTTTTTATTTACTGCTGGTATTACATCTGGGGTTTCCCAGTTTGTCATGATCTTTCTCTGAAGATCTTTATGAAAGGGCACCACTGGATCCTCTTGTGGGCCTTTGTCAAGAATATCCGTGAGGTCATCTTGCTGGAAAGATTGTGAAGGTGTAGACCACCCCATGAACTCTGTAATCCTGGCCATTAAGGCTCTGTAGGGGGTTTCAGCATGCTCCCCCGGGTCTGGCTTAGCAAAATCCACCTCAGGGGAAGTGTCTAACCCACTTGCCTCATGTAAAGAATCATGAAGATCCTTTAATCTGCGCTCTTCAGAGGAAAATTCCTCTCTAACTGGGGTTACAGGTCCCTGTAACTCCAATGTGTCTTGTTCGGACAAATCACCCTCTTCTAAAATTGAGGATATAGTTCTCAATTGTTCTGAACTCATAAAGGGAGTAAATCCCATTTCCAAGGCAGAGGGTGTTGAACTTGTCATTATTGGCCTCGAAAACGTCGATGTCGTCGACGTCGAAGGCTTCGAGCGTGGCGTCGAAAACAGAGGTGGAGGCCTCGAGGACCTCGACAGAATTGGAATTCTACTCGACAATATCGACGCCATCGACGTCGAGGGCCTGGGGATCGTCACTGGATGTGTGGTCACCGTGACTTTTCTCGGTGTCGAGGCCGGCGTCGAGTCGACAGACCCGTGTGTCGAAGGTCCCTTCGACAACGGCGTCGAAGACATCGACGTCGACGGCGTCGACGGAACCTTCGAGGAAGGTTTGGAGGTCATAGTCCTACTCGAGGGTTCGAGACGCGCTCGAGAGGTTTGTTTCGCCGGGTACTGCGACTCGCGGTGTTTTTGACCTTCGGGTCTTTCGACCAGAGCATCGCTCTCGGCAGTCTTCGAGGGGGTCGAGGCCGCTTTCTCGAAGACGCTCATCATATTTTTTCTGAATTCCTCCCATTCAGCCCGGGAACTATGTTTCGTGGGGCAAGGGATTCTTTTTGGCGAAACAGAGGAAGAGGAAGACGGAGAAGTGGATCTTCGACGTCTCCTCTTCGAGTGTTTCGATCTCGAGGAGTGATGAGACCCACTCCGAGACCTGGAGCGTGAATGGTGACGAGGAGACGAATGTCTCGACTTCGTCGACGAAGAAGAAGCTTTAAAAGTCTTACCTTTCTCCAGCTTCCCCCTACGCTCCTTCAGGGCCTTAGCTGTCATGGACATACAGTCCTCGCACTCCGAACAATGGTGTTCGGCTCCCAAGCACCACAGACAATTTCTGTGAGGATCGGTCAACGACATCTTTTTCCCACAATCTCGACATTTTTTGAAGCCGGATCGAGGAGTTGTCGGTTCCGACGAGGAAGCCATCGAGTACGGTATCGAATAACTCGAGGTAAATAGACTAAGAACTGAGCAACGGTATTCCGAGGCACCGAGTAGTGCGGAAAAACGGAACTGAGCAACGGACGCTGCGCGCGGCCTTTATAGGCAGAATGACGTCGAGCGTCGATACGGCGGCTGTCGAAGGTCATCGACTCGAGGGACGTCGACGCGCAGCGCCCTCTGGAGAAAACATTTTCCGAGGCCAGCAGAGCTGGAAGGATATATCTAAGATGAGGAATACGTCGGAGGACACAATCCCTTCGAAAAGGGGGTTTCTTCCTCCTGTAATGGTCTGGTTCTGTCCCAGAACGTCGAAGAAAGAGAGCCTTCGCCTTCTGAGTAGCCTTCTTGCTGGCCTTCGGCGTATCTTTGGCCTTGTGTGCGATTTTTGGCGTTGCACTCGCCGTACGTCTTTGGCCGTCCTTAGATGCTATGCGCGCGAGGCTTTCGGCGATCATACTCTCTTCCGAGGGAAACGTCGAGCCTTTGCTCGTCGAGTCCTTGCCCGTCGAGTCCTTGTTGGCAACGTGAGCGCTCTTGCGATGCGCATCGCCAGAAATTTTGGTGTTAGCGCCCTTATTCTTAGAGTGCCCAGTCGCCTGTCGCGGGAGCGGTGGCGGGGAGGGCCGACGACCCTTACGGTCGGCGGAAGACGTCGGTGGGCCCGGCGTCCCCGTTGGCGCTATGGCTGCCTTCATCTTTGACGAATGTGTGCCTGGGGGTATGTGCTTTGGTGTTTTTCTGTGTGCGTCCTTGTCGCCGGGGTGTTCATCCCCATAAGCTGGGCTTGTCGGGGCCGGGGACGGACGAGGAGCGTGAACGCTCCTTTGAGAGGTCTACAGCCTCCGTTACGGGGGCCGTGTAGTCACTGTCCTCGTCACACTCGGCGGCAGCAGCGGGCGAGGTGTCAGGCCTAGACATGGCGTAGGCCGCCCACCTTTTGACCCTGCGGTCTTTTAGAGTTTTGGGCTTTAGTAATTTAGAGGCCGCACAGCCGTCCTCCTGGTGATCGAGGGGTAAACAACGGTTGCACTGTTTGTGCTTATCCTTCCAGGTATATTTACCCTTGCAAAGCGGGCAAAACCTAAATGGCGTCCTCTACATAGCTGAGGGTAATAAGTGTGACTACGACCTCGAAAGAGAGGGAGGGGAAAGAGAAAGGCATTCTTAAAGAAAAGAAAGAAAGACCACAAAACCCCACTCTCCCTACTGTGTATGGCCGGCGAGACGAGGCCACGTGTTCGGCAGCGCTGAAGGATCCCCTCCGCTCGTCCTTCCGTCGAAGATCTTGCTCGGCGGAAAACGGCTCTGCGTCGAGGGAGGGATCTACGTTATTGATATTAATAACAAACGACCAAAGGTCGAAGAAACTATTTGGCAATGTCTCTCGAGGAGCTCCGCATAAAGGCGACCAGTAGCTGGGCAGAAAAAACAATCTGAGGGACCTCGAAGCGTGAGGGATTGTGGGTACAATGCACGTCACACTATAGGGATAGTGTTACAGACACGCCTTGTCGACGTCCCCTTTTCGACTACGAAAAAACAAAATGCAATACTCCGCAGTGACCACTGGATTTCGGACCTATGCACAGCATGTGATTCTAAGCAGATTAACAAACATCAGAAATGAACATTTGGTCATAGAAGCACCACAAAAGAGACCCTTTTCAGTCCGGTTTTGTAAGCGGCCTAGGTACTATACCCAACATAATTACCTTCAATATGCTTAAAGCCCAATACGCAGCCCGGAAACAAGCTCTGTATCTTGCATTTATTTCAGGTCTGCCTTTGACTCCATCAATCGTGAACTGCTATTTCAAAAACTAACGTCTCTTGACTGCCCCTCTTCTCTGCTAGCAATATTAATTCAGTTGCATACAAATACATCCATGCAGGTGAGATTAACTTTGGAGGGACTTTTGTCATCGTCTTTTGGTACCTATGTTGGGCTTAAGCAAGGCTGCATAATGGCATCAATACTGTTTAACTTATTCATCTTAGACATGGGATAATCCTTCCTCCAAGTTGTCTCTGATGCTCCTGAATTGGGGGGTCAGCAGATAGCATGGCTACTGTACGCTGATGATCTGGTCTTGATCTCACAAACCCCCAGTGGTCTCCAAAATCTTCCGTTCGCGTTAGCCAGCTATGTTGAAATTAATCACCCCATTGTGAATCTGGACAAATCTCAAATTCTGGTATGTAAAAATCAATCGAAGAGCAGAATTAACAATTGCATCTGGTCCATTGGAGATGTATCTTTGAAACAAGTACTTGAATATAAATATCTAGGCCTGACTTTACAGAACACCGTCAGGGACACCCTTCACCTGATCAACCTACAGTCCAAATGATCAACTCTGATCTCTCAAGCTAGAATACTCATTTATAAATATCGGAAATTCACCCTGAAACATATCCTACATTTCTATGAACAAAATGTTATCCCAGTATTAATATATGGTATAGAGGTAAAACTTTATACCAGTGACGAAATGTGGAATAAGTTGAAAGCACGATTTTGGAAATCGACATTACATCTCCCGGATTGCACACCCTTACCAATTTTGCGTTACGAACTAGGCTTGAACTCACTGGCGTGTAGAGTGAAGTGGCGAATGTGTGGATTCTTCCGTGTTTGTTGGCTTAGAAAACAACAATATTTTGAGTACTGTTGGACATCAGCTGGCTTCATCAATGCATGATTTCCCTTTGGCATGGCGATCCTGTATATTGAACACTATGGCCGAAGCAGACATAGCAATCACACTTCCGTTAGAAAACCCGCTGCGTGCTAAAACTACATTTTATAGATGGGCATGGATAGAAAATAGGGAATCCTGTTCAAAATACAGAGATTTCAACCCTCAGAATTTTGGTAATAAACATCTGGGCCAATTGGCAGGTTATGTATTGAAGTGCCCGTCTTCCAACATAAGGAATACATTTCTACGTGTCAGGTTAAATCTTTGCCTTACGAGAGAGGTCCTTGCTAGGCGTAAGATGATTCCAGACAAAATGAACTTTTGTCGCTTTTGTGAAGTTCAACATGAAAGGGAAACACTCCAGCAAGTCTCCGGCGACAAATTAAGGGGACCACGAGCTACATTTTTTGCAAAATTGTTAAACTTGAATTATGAAGCAGATGAGAAGCAGATCTGGAGTCTATCAATACGAAGTTTTCTGTTATAAAAGCCACAGTGCAGTATTTAGATGCAATTATTCCGTCTGAAATCCATTTGTAATGCGAATATGTGACTAATGTGCTAAACTGCAAGGCTAACTGATTGTTGTTTGGGACGGAACAATTGGCTGTAACTTTGTCTTTTAGGTTGATATTCCATTTTTTAACATGCTTCTACTTTATCTTTTTCTTTCATCTTTACTTTACAACTTGTAACTTTGATCATTTTTAAATTGTGTATGTGAATGAAATGTGATTATTTGTTGGAATTTCTTTTTGAAAAGTTGACTTGTTCAGCTATATCAAAATAAACATTTTTTTTAAAAAAAAAGACTGGGAGTGCCCAGGTTAGACTACCAGATACCTGGTCACCTGGGCATTTTTAAAAGTTACCATCACACAGTCCCCAGATATCGATTTGGCCAAGGAGCCCACCCACAGTATTCTACAGGCCATTAAAATCCGACAGGGATCTATAGAACCCCCCTGAATGTGTGAATTAATCTATTGGGCTGATTTGTTGATCAGGGCCCCACAGTCTCCAGTGCACCCAGTTCCCAAAATTGGTACATTTAATATTACGCCCACCAACGGTAAGGCTTCCAGGGGCAGCTAAAGGGGGTAGCACCTTAGATGTGCATTGTCCTGTACTGGCAGTGGCGCCCCTCTTATTATGGCTTTTTCCCCACAATGGGTACCTTCAGGTCTCGAGTGCTGGGGTAAGGGCTGAGGTCATTCCAACATCAGGGAGAGCTTGCGCTGACTGGGAGGATAGCTGGAGGGGGCTATCCTCGCAGTCTTCGCATTTTATCACCATAATTAGCAGCCCCCTAAACCACAATCAGTTACTCTCCTCTATCGCTCCTGGGGTAGCCTTAGTTTACCATAAGGTAAGAATAGAACTTAAAAATAATTAGAATTTAAAAATCCAGTTTAAAAGATGATGATGTTAGGATAAAATCAATAAAAATAAGTTAAAAGATTAAAACAGAGGAGCATCGTCTAATTGTCTCACGGAGCAGTCCTTTCTATCAATTTGCCACCTTGGATTGATGCAAACTGGGTCGGCTCTTCAGGGTAACAGTTTAGATCCACGATGTAAATACAGGCATCAGAGCACCAGGAAGCCCAAATCACACATCCACAGGGATTTGCCACAGTCCACCAGGCCACAAAGTCACAATGCCCGTCTAGCCACAACCAGACCATGGACCACACTGAGGGAGAGTACGCTCGTAGCCCTCGGGGCCTCAGGGGGCAGATTTAACAAATTGATAGTTTGACAATTGGGGCCAGCGAGATGGCAAGAGGAGAACCACCAGGTAGAGTACTCTACCTCACAGCTTCCCTCTCCCTGTCACTAAAGTGGACTTTAATTCCGAGCATAGGAAAATGTAAATAGTCAGTAGCAAGCAAGGAGGCAGGGAACGCCCAACAGCTTGAGCAGCTGCCATAGTCGATCCCCCCCCCCCCCTCCACTACCTGGAAATAGAGTAGATAATTGCTTTTCCCAGTTATCCAATCCTGGACCAACAATACTTTGCTGGGGCTTGGACACACAATTAATCAGAGTCAGTGGTGGGCACACCAGGAGTTTAAGTCTCTTTGGGTGAGAGGCGCGGTATGCGAGCACATGTGATATGATATAAAGTTCATGTGCTCTCACAGCACAGGTGATGTAATGCTCTCACAGTGTAATAAGATCAGTGCGCTTACCTCGCTGTCACCTTTTCTTTACCGCTGCGCACCGTCGGCCAGCACAGACAGCAGCCCGCTATCCTGCGGCATGTATTATTATTGTGCCAAGCATTTCACAGTGACTCTTGTGTAAATATAATAAATCTATATTTTAATAAAAATTATAAATTACTCACCATAGTGACTAGTACCCTTTCCTCCATACTGCAGGGCGTCGCTTCCTAGGGACGGGAGACATTCTTTTTCACCAGAAAAACCCTTCTTCCCCCTTTAAATGTAGAGGCGCGTGGGGGTGCGGCCATGGGAGCATGCGCTGGCCTGACTCTGCCCTCCGGCGCCACACCTCAGTCCCCATAGAAACGTCGACAATAGATTTAGCATTGCCTAATGACACCAGTTTTATTAGGGGGGGGAGGTTGGTGGGACATATGGAGGAAAGTGGACTAAGAGTACATTAGTCACTACGGTGAGTAACTTCTAGTTACTCTTACGTCCTGTCCCCTTTCCTCCATACTGCATGGGCGATTACAACAGAATGTTGCCCCAGGGTGGAGAGGAGACCCTCCGTAGGCAAACCGGTTTCTAAGAACCGTCTGTCCGAAAGCCGCGTCTGCTATAAGCTGGCGTCCAAACAGTAGTGCTTGCAGAAAGCCAAAGGGGTGGCCCATGTGGCAGCCCTGCTTATGAGTTTCCAGGGGACATGCCGCTGGAAAGCGTTGGCCGTTTTATTAGCTCTGACCGCGTGGGCGTGCATGTTGGCCGGCAGTGGCTTGTGCTGTCGCTCGTAGGCTTCTTTGATGGCTAAGACCATCCAACGGGCTATGGAGGCCTTTGAGGCCTGATACCCCAGTCTTGATCCTCAAAGGTGACAAAAAGAGCATCCGACTTGCGGAAGCCCTTGGTCCTGTCCAGGTAGAATTTCAGGGCACGCCTGACAACAAGGCAGTGCAGAACTCTCTGTGACTCATCTTTGGGCTCATCAAAAAACGTGGGCAACACAATTTCTTCATTCAGATGGAAAGCGGATGGCACCTTACGTAGGAATGCTGAGTGCGTCCGTAGGACTACCTTGCCCTTGTGAAACATAGTGTATGGCTCCGAGGCAACCAGCGCCTGTATTTCGCTGATTCTGCGGGCCGAGATGAGGCCGACTAACAATGCTGTCTTAATGGTGACCACCCTGACGGCCGCGGATGCAATTGGTTCAAATGGTTTGTGCGCCAGGGCACCCAAGACTATGTTGAGGTCCCACACTGTGTGGTCTCTTGATGGGCAGGTAGAGCCTGGCGAGACCCGTCAAATGTCTCTTGACAAATGGGTTGGAAGAGGAGAAACTCTCCTCCTCGAGTTTCTGTATGCCCCAATGGCTGCCAGGTAGGTGCGGCAAGTGTCCACCTGTTTGCTTAACTGGGCGAGATGCCGAAAAGGAGAGCACGTCGTAGAGGGAACATGTCAGAGGGTCCGAACCCTTAGAGTCTGCCCAGTGACATAACCTGGTCCACTTGCTTTTATACTGGGCCCTGGTAGGTTTGCTCCTGGCGCACTGTATGATCTCTAGATTAGCCTGAGAGAGGCTTAGATGTCCTAGCGTGAACTGTTCAGGAGCCACACCGTGAGGGCTAATTTATGTGGAGCGGAAGACCCTGCCCTCCTGCTGTGCGAGATGATGAGCTGGGCCCAGCGGCAGGTGAACGGGTGGCCTGTCTGAGAGGCTGAGGAGATCGGAGAACCACGGTCTCGCCAGCCACCAAGGAGCTATCACAATGATGCAAAGGTGGCGCGATTCTCTCATCTTGCAGACCATCCTGTGAACCAGGTGTGTGGGAGCGAAGGCATATGCCGTCATGCCATCCCATTGTATCTGGAATGCATCACCAAGGGAGCCGGGGACCTGCCTATGCCAGGACGCGAACTGCTGGCACTTCTTGTTGGCCCAGAAAGCAAAAAGATCCACCTGTGGGAATCCCCCCCTCCACATCTGTTGAAGATCCCGAGCAGGACTTGATGGTTCAATAGCCATTCGTAATCATCCACTCCCAGTTTGCTGAGCCTGTCCGCTTCCACGTTGGACTCCCACGGGAAGTGGATGGCAGTCAGGTAAATGTTTTTCTCCAGGGCCCATTCCCACATGCTGATACCTAGGCTGCACAGTGAAGGGGACCTGGTACCGCCTTGCTTGTTGACATAGTACATGCTGTTGGAGTTGTCCGTCTGAATGAGGACGACCTTGCCCCCAATAAGCGGAAGGAAAGCTTGGCGAGCTAGCCAGATGGCCTTCAGCTCCAGCCAGTTGATATGCGACTGCTGCTCCTGAAGGGTCCAGACTCCATGGACACTGTGGTTGTACAGAGTGGCCTCCCAGCCTTCCAGGGAGGAGTCCGTGGTGGTGTGATCTGCAGGGCCAACTGCCGGAAGGGCTTGCCCGTCCGCAGGTTGCAGTCCCTGGACCACCTTGTGAGGTCCGGGAGGAGAGAAGGCGCAATGTTGACAAGCTCCACTTGGGTGCCCCGCTCTTGATTGCATGAGGCTGCGAAGTGCAGCTGTAATCTCCTCATCCTGAGTCTCGTGTGGGGTACGGCCAGTAGGACTGCTGCCATGAGACCCAATAAATGTTGGTACCAACAGGCCGAAGTCTCTGCTCGGGGGAGAAAGTGAGTAGTGGCCTTCGATGGCCATGATCTTGTCCTCAGAGGGAAAAACTCTCGGAGGTCGTGCCCCATATGAGACCCAGAAAGCTCAGCCTCTGTGTAGGCTGTAGCTGAGACTTCTTGTGGTTGATAGAAAATCCCAGCTCGTGGAGTGTGATCATGAGGGAGGAGGAAGTTTGGTGAACCGCCTCTGGAGATCTGGCCCTGACGAGCCAGTCGTCCAGGTACGGGTAGACGTGGTGGCCCTGAGGAGGGCTGCCACAGCATTCATCAATCTGGTAAATACCCTGGGGGCTGAGTTGAGGCCGAAGGGTAGCACCTTGTTTTGGAAATGGCAGCCTATGATCCCGAACCACAGAAAGAAGCGATGAGGCTGCCAAATGGTGACGTGTAGATAAGCATCCTTCAGAACCAGAGAGCACATCCAGTCTCACATGCCCAGTGTCCCACAATGAGTGCTGGTGTAACCATCTTGAATTTTTGAAGAGGAAGGGAGAGGTTGGGGGTGGAGAGGTCCAACACAACTCTCAGGCCAGCCTGGTTCTTTTGTATGGTGCAAATCATGGAGTAGAAGCCCAAGCCTTGCTGGGAGGATGGAACTACTTCCACTGCCTGGCTCTCGACGAGCACCTTAATTTCCGCCAACAGAGTTGCTGTCCCAATCTGTGGAAGAGGAGGAAGGAATAGGTAGGCGGGGAGCAGGTGTAAGTGGATCTAGGTCACCTGGCCTAAGCCCCGCCCACCTGGTGCCTTCCTGGTTGCCGCTCTTTTCCCTACTTAAGGAGCCCTCCATCCTCTTTTCCTTTGCAGCTGGGGAGCAGGTGTAAGTGGATCTAGGTCACCTGGTCTAAGCCCCACCCACCTGGTGCCTTCCTGGTTGCCTCTCTTTTTCACCTCTCTTGTTTACACCCTCTGTCCCCAAAGGCCATCCCATTCTCTCTGGTCCCCCTGTGTTTTTCCCTTGTGCACCCCCCCCCCTTCCTGCACACAGGAGTGTCCTGATACATTCTGGTTTCACCATCACCGTCTTGTGGCCAATGCTGGATTTTACTTTTATGAACTTCTTTGATTCACAGTGCGTCACCCTTTCTCAACTCTCATGCTGGACTTCCTTTGCATCTTATACTCATGGTGGCCCTGAATCATGCTGTTCCCATCTTCATCTTGTATCCTGGCTTGCAACATTATGTGTTACTACTGACTTCTGCAATTGTAAACACTCTCCCCTCTTGCTTCTCCACTGTTTTTTGACTGCTTGCTCCCTGTTCTCTTCTCCCCTCCCCTCTCCCTATCTCCTCCCCTTACTTTCTTCTATGCACTTACTCTATCAGAATTGTCCCTGGACCTAGTATGATAGCAACCTCGTCTGTCGCTCCCCCATCCCCTTACTATCTCCCCCTCCCTCCAGCACTATCTGAAACGTTGTCAGGCCTAGTACGATAGTCGCCTGTTTTGTTCCTCCCCTCCCTTTCTGCACCGGTCTCCTTCACCTTTTGTTTTCTTCCGGCTCTACCAGAAATGTCATCAGTCCTAGTACGGTAGTCGCCTGTCTGTTTCCATTTCCTTCCCACTCTCCCCCTCCCTTGCATATCTGTCTGAAATGTCGTCAGACCAAGTACAATAGTTAATTTCGCATCCTTACTGTTCATGGCCTGTAAGAATGTCGTATTTTCCCTTGTTCCCTCCCTTGCCTTGAAGTGCTTTGAAACACATTGTGTATAGGCGCTATATAAATAAACTATCATATCATACCCCGTGGATACTATAGAGAGGATCCAGGGGTCCGTGAACTTCTGATGCCAAAACTGTGGGCGAAGGGCAAGCCTGCCCCGCACCGGAGTAAAGTGTACCCGAAGGGGCGCGTCATGCCTTTTTTCCCTCTGAGGCTGTTGCGGAGGAGGGGCACTGAAGAAAGCCCTTGCTCCCCCCCATTTGTTGTTTACGCCGGTGCTGACTGAGAATCGTCAGGCTGTTTAGACCTTAGTTCTTGGAAGCCCTGGAACCTGCCGAACGTCCGCCGCTTGTCGGAGCGTTGATGCGACTGGGTGTACGCCTTGGGCGTGGCCTTCGTAAGGATAAAGACTTTGCAGTTTGTGAACTGTTTTTCTTTTTATATAGCTCATCAGTGGTGGAGTGGAAGAGGTCACCACCCTCTAATGGAAAATCCAATATGCGTTGTTGGACTTCAGGGTTGAATTTAGCAGCCTGAAGCCAGGCAATCCTTCTCATGTCCGTGGCGATGCAAATGGCCCGGCCAGAGTTGTCGATGTGGGCCACAGTGGACTCCATGATGTCCAGTGCCACCAATTTAGCCTCTGCCAGTCCCGCCTTGAAACATGCTTGGCTCTGCACCGGAAGTTCTAGAAGGAAGTCAGCTATTTCGCAACAAAGCCTCTGGTTAACGGCTGCCAGCATGGCATCCGCGTTGGATTGCCGAAGATGTAGCGAGGCTTTGTAATAAAGCTTCTTCCCGTACGCCTCCAAGATCATCTCCACCTTGCCTAGCAGCGCTGAGGACGAGGTGGAAGAGGACTGGCTTTGAGTAGAGTGACGCTGCAGCGATCACCGAAGAGTGCGGTTGAGGGTGTGACGACCACAAGAGTGGATCCCCCTCCATTTGCCTATACTTGGCGTTGAGGCGCCGAACGACAGGCTGGGCCGTGTGGGGTTTGAGCCACCCCTTTTTGGCCAGGGAGACAACATCCTTCTGCATCGGGATACCCGTTCTAGCGGTGGGGTGTAGAGCGAGGACCTTGGCAAGGACCCACGCCTCCGGTTGTTAGGCCTCAGATTGAGCAAGGCCCAAGTACTCTGCCAGACCTGCAAGCCATTCAAAGAAGCCTTGGCTGACGATGGTGTGTCGAAGTCTTCATCTTCATCCGTGGCTACCGGGGTGTCTGGCTGGTCTGGAGCGGGTGGTGGAGTGCTGGGCGCAGAGGGCTGCGGTGTGGAGACCGAGCTAGAGGCTGTAGCGGAAGCTGGTGTACAACCGCCTGAACTGTGGGAGGCAGGGGAGCCGGAATCGAAGGAGCCGGCAAGGGCAGCAGATAGGACTATAGGCGCAGGCGCCGGAGAGAGCATGCCCCTGATCGCACCCCGAAGGATAGCCCCCATCTCAGGAGATCTCATGAGAGTGAGGAACATTTCTAAGAACCTGTCCTCACAGGCCGTTGGGGTGGCAGGTGACGTTGACGGTTTAGCAGGCGGCTGCTGGGGCCGGTGCATACTCTGTCTAGCTGTGAGGTCAACCTTCCCTGCGATGCAGATGGATAAGCCGCAGGCCACGTACCTGGTTGACACCAGTCCCACCTTCTAACTCGTTCTCCCACTGCTCCGTTCCCAGGGGCGTTATCGGACAAGCAGCTTTTTTTGTCTGGCGCGGCATGCTAAATGCCGAAGTTGTGGTGCTTGGGTCGCTGGGCCAAACCTCCTCCAGGACTCTTGGCGATGGAGCATGAGGCCTACCTTGCACCACAGGACGGGGCCTGGTAGGTGTGTTGCCCTCTTCAGTATTGCCGGTAGTGCTGCATGTAGGCGCCCCATCGGATATCTTGCCGGTATTACAGCATACCGGTGTACACCCAGTAAAAGAACCTCAGCACCGTCTCCGGAAGGATCTAATGACCCATCGGCCTGACGGCCGGTAATTGAACTAACCTCGGTACCAGTGCTGGTGCCAGAACCTGAAAGGTTCCTCCAGCCCGGGCGTTTCCTGTAGAAGGAGTCGCCCTTCCGGGGTACGATGGAAAAGAGTGGCCCTACCTTGGACCTTAAGGAACAAGTTACTTACCTGTAATTGTTGTTCTCCAGCATGGGTCTGGCATGGATTCACATGCTCATGAATATTCCCCGTCGTCAGGCTGGGAATCCTTGGTAAAGAAAAAACCAGTATCAGTTTCGTTTCTGATCTGTCTTTCGTAGTAATAACCAATCACTGGTCTCTGCGTCATACTGACCACAGCCAATGACTGCCCTCTACCTAAGCACCGCCTCTGGCAGCCATCTTCAGATTTGGAAGCACGTGAAGTGGCAGTATGACCAAGTGAAGAGCCGCAGAGGGGTAGGCGGGAGGGTTCGCATGTGAATCCATGCCAGACCCATGCTGGAGAACAACAGTTACAGGTAAGTAACTTGTTCCTTCTCCAGCATGGGGTCTGGCATGGATTCACATGCTCATGAATAAAGAATACATAGCAGTACACACATGCACAACCACGGGAGGTGGCAAAGGCTCAACATTAAGCAGTACATCAAACTCAACATTAAGCATCTTACCTCCTCACCAGGCTCACCTCAGGCGAACAGGTTGCGCAGCACTGCTTGGCCGACCCTGGACTCCTCCCTGGAATCCCGATCGACGCAGTAGAATTTCGTGAAGGTGTGCGTCGACCTCCACGTAGCAGCCCTGCATATGTCCAGCAGGGGCACACCAGAAAGGAACGCCGTGGTAGCTGCGATCGCTCTGGTGGAATGGGCTCTCGGACGGCCAGGTAGCGGTCGGTTTGCCAACCGATGACAGTACATGATACAGCCGGAGAGCCATCTGGAAATGGAAGCCTTCGAGAGAGCCTTCCCCTGATTGACAGGTCCAAAGTTCACAAAGAGTTGTGACGTCTTCCGAAAACACTTCGTGCGATCCACGTAGAACTTCAGCGCTCTAGCCACATCCAGCGAGTGCAAAGTCCTCTCAGCCGGCGACAAAGGCGACGGGAAGAACACAGGCAACACCAAGGGTTCGTTGAGATGGAAGTCCGACGGTACCTTGGGCATGAAGGAGGGGTGCGTCCTGAGCACTACCCTCGTGTCGTGAAAAGTCAAGTACGGGGCCTTGCAGGAAAGTGCCTGGATCATTCCCACCCTTCGTGCGGAGGTGATGGCCACAAGAAACGCTGTTTTCCACGACAGAAACTTCAACGGGGCCGAGTGCAGAGGCTCGAACGGAGGTCCCATGAGCTTGGTCAGCACCACGTTGAGCTCCCACGCCGGGGCCGGAGCCTTCACCGGCGGGAACGATCTGAACAGTCCCTTCATGAACTCTTTCACCAGACGATGAGACCACAAGGACGTCCGGCCCGTGGTTCTGGTGTATCGGGAGATCGCAGCAAGATGAATCTTGATGGACGCGTGTGCCAGTCCAGCTTTGGCCAGCGTCAGCAGGTACGGCAGTACCTGGGGAGCCGTAATCCGTAGAGGGTTAATCTTCTGTGAGTGGCACCAGACAGAGAACCTCTTCCATTTGTGTCCGTAGCATTTAAGAGTCGAGGACGCCCTGGCCTTTGCAAGAACCTCTCTGCAGTCGGCCGGTATGTCGTATCCTCCAAACTCTAGCGCTGCAGGAGCCAGGCCTGCAAGTTTAGCGATTTCGGGTCGTGGTGGATGATGGCGCCTCCTTCCCTGGAGAGTAGATCCGCGTCCACCGACAGCTTGATTGGCGGGGACGCTGACAAGTCCAGAAGGTCCGGGAACCATATCTGCCTCGGCCACGCAGGTGCGACGAGGATCATCCTGCACCGTGACCTCTTGAGCTGGTTGACGAGCCGGATTAGCAGTGGCAAAGGAGGGAACGCGTAGAGGAACAGGCCCTCCCAGGGGAACGAGAAAGCATCGCCCATGCTCCTCGCCTGGGGAAACCTGCTGGCGAACCTCCGGCACTTGGAGTTCGTCGCCGTCGCGAACAGGTCGATCTGGGGTGTGCCCCACCGTCGGAAGAGGCGATCCACTAGATCCTGCCGTAGTTCCCACTCGTGGCACGAGCGCAGCTCCCTGCTGAGTGAGTCGGCGATGGTGTTTTTTATCCCTGCCAGATGAAACGGCACCAGAAACATCCTTTGGGCGACGGCCCAATTCCACAGGTCCTGCGCCTCCTTGGACAGCGCTGGGGACCTGGTTCCGCCCTGTTTCCTGATGTAAAACATGGTGGTGGTGTTGTCGGTGAAGATCTTCACCACCTTGCCCTTGAGAGACGGAAGGAAGGACCTGAGGGCCCAGAACACTGCACGGAGCTCCAGGACGTTGATATGGAGGGACTTCTCCGTCGGGAGCCAAAGGCCTCTCGCGTGCAGATTTTCGCTGTGCGCTCCCCACCCTTCCAGGGAGGCATCCGTGGTCACTGTCTCCTGGTGGTCTGGGGTCTGGAAGTCCATGCCCGCCGTCAGATGCGCGCGGTTGCCCCACAACCGGACCGCTCGGCGGAAGAAGACTTCATTCCGAGGAGGGACTTGATGGACCTCACCTTGGCCGTGTCGGAAACCAACATCCGCTGTACCTTGCCCAGGATGGACCTGGTCCTTTCCTCCGACGTGGAGGCCAGAAGGGACACACTGTCGAGCTTCGCTCCCAGAAACAGTGCGTTTTGCGCGGGTACCAGGTGGGACTTGGCGTAGTTCACGGAGAATCCCAGGTCCGTGAGAAGTTGGACGGTCCTTGCCGTGTGCTCCACGGCGAGCTCCCTCGTCTTGGCTCGGATGAGCCAGTCGTCCAGGTAGGGGTAGACGTGGATCCCCTCGCGGCACAGCTGCGCCGCCACCGGTGCAAGGCACTTGGTGAATACCCTGGGTGCCGACCGTAGTCCGAAGGGGAGGGCTTTGAACTGGTAGTGACGCCCTTGGACCACAAACCTTAGGAATTTTCGGTGCCCCTTTAGGATGGGAATATGGAAGTAGGCATCCTCCAAATCCAACGACGACAGGAAGTCTCCTTCCTCCAGCTGCCCCAGGACGTGCTGGAGGGTGACCATCCGGAACTTCTGCGCCTTGATGAACTTGTTCAGACGTCGCAGGTCTAGGATGGGGCGCCATCCTCCCGTCTTCTTCTTCACGAGGAAGTATCTCGAGTAAACTCCGGAGCCCCGAAGCCTCTTTGGGACGAGTTCGATGGCGCCCTTCCTGAGCATCGCCTTTACCTCCAGGAGAAGCTGAGGGACGTGAAGCTCTTTCCTGGCCACGGGGGGGACGTGCGGGCACCTTCTTTGAAACTCGAGCGCGTGGCCCCGGGCGAAGGCGTCCAGCACCCAACGGTCGGTGGAGATGGACTCCCACACGCTGACGAAGCTCGCCAGCCGGCCTCCCACCGGGGTGCTTTGGTGGGGGCCCGACCCCACGGCCGGTTCAATCCTGTTTCGACGAGGCTTTGCCGCCTTGACCTCCTTGGCGACGACGGCGGGGTCCGCCAGACTTGCCTCGTCCTCTGTAGGCCTCCTGAGACGACGAGCGGGCCGCTTGACGGTAGGTGGAGAAACCGCCGCCGGAACCTTTGGAGGCGCCCTTGCCTCCGCTGCTCCGAAAGGGCGTCTGTCGTTGCTGCAGAACCCCAAGGGCCCGGGCCGTCTCAGTGTCCGCTTTAATGGCCTGAAGGGAATCGTCCACTGTTTTCCCAAACAGGTTGTTCCCATCGAATGGCATGTCCAGGACTCTGGTCTGTACGTCTTGACGGAAGTCCGTAGCCTTGAGCCATCCACGCCGCCTAAGGCACACGCCGTTGCCCAACTGGCGAAACCCAGTGTCGGCGATGTCCGTCGCAATAGTGATGGCGTGGTCCGACGCCACCTCACCTTCCTGTAGGATCTCCAGGGCATCCGCCCTCTTGTCGTCCGGTAGGAAGTCCAGCAGGGGAGCCAGTTTGTACCATAGCTCCCTGTCGTAGCGGGCCACGATAGCCAAGGCGTTGGCCGCTTTAATCGTCGTCGCTGCAGACGAGATGACCCTGCGTCCCATAGCATCCAATTTCTTTCCCTCGCCGTCCGGTGGGGAAGTCGATGTGGAGGCCGCACCCCCTCCCCCGCTTTCTTCCTGGCCGCCGCGGAGACGACGGAGTCTGGGGTAGGCTGCGCCCGGAGGCACAGGGGGGCCGCGTCCGGGACCCGGTACTTCTTCTCGTACCGGTCTCTTCTAGCTGGCGTCGTGGAAGGGTTCTTGAGGAGGGCGAGGCCCTCATCCCAAATGTCGTCCAGTAGAGGCACCGCGAGGACCGTCTTCCTCTTGGCCTCGCGCCGTTGATAAAGGAATCCTTCCTTTTTCTTCTCCTCAGGGCAGAGTTGGAAAAGCTCGGATGCCCTGGCGATCATGGAGTGGAACGATCCAATCTCGTCGGGCAGAGAAGCCCTGGTGGGAGGTGACGACGGTAGATCCTCGTCGTATACCTCGTCGTCCGTACCCGTCGCTGCCGTGTCAGACCCCGTATCATCCCCTCGGGTGGACGGGGAGGAAGGCTGGACGGGGCGCGACGGCTGAAAAGGAGGTGGAGGGTGAATCCTTCTTTTCTTGGGCGGGGGAACACCAGAAGGTCCCGGTTCAGGATCCCCCGACGGGAGAGGTTCCTCCGTCGGCAACGGTAGTCTCGTCCTTATCTCTGAGCATAAGGACTGTATAGCCAACAAAATGGCCGCCGAGTTGTCTTGCGGCGCTGGCAGAGGGGAATCCGACGGGCGATCAGGGGCCCCGTCGGCACCCTCGACGATGTCGTCGTCACCTGCGTCGGGATCCATCCCGACGGGCCGGTCTTCTTCCACGCCAAGGCCGTGGCTTAAGACCTCGATCAGCTCTTCCTCCGAGGTTGAGGCCGAATCTACGACGACGCCCTGCCCCCCCCTTTTTCTTCCCCGCCGGGGATTTCACGGGGGTCCTATCGATGGGCACAAAAGAGGACTCCCTCCGAGGTGGCAGGGAGACTCTGAGCCCCGAGGTCGCCACCACTGGTGTAGCCTCCACAGGCTGAGCCAGGGCCGCTGCGACAGTATCGATAGAGGGCTTGGCCGGATGGATTAAGGCCTTCACCACCTTAGGTGCGCTCACTGCCTTATCCTTGAGGGGGAGGACACTGCCTCGCTCCCCCTCCGATGGGGCCTTCGAGCTCGACCGGGGCCTCTCCAGGAGCTTCGCCGGGTGCTCGCCTTTCCTCTTACCCGACCCAGAGCGTTGGCTCGTGGCTGATGGTGCCGGGGAGGGTGCGCCCTGCCTGGTGCCCATAGAGCCCGACCGTTCGGCGCTCCCGGTGCCAGCGGACTCGCGGTGCTTGGCCTTGTGTTGGACCCCCGTCGCCGGGGCGTCCTCAAAGGTCTTAGAAGACCGCTCGGATTTCTTCCTCTTCTTCTCGCCTGACGGGCTCTTCCCTTCCAGCCAGTTGGCGAGACGTTGATGGCGGTCCTTCATGGTCCGCTCCGACATATTGCCGCAAAACGCACAGTCCTTCTCCACGTGCGTCTTGTCCTCATGTAAGCAGTAGAGACAAAAGGAGTGTTCGTCCTCCTTAAAGACGTTCTGCAGCTGGCATCCAGGGCAGATCCTGAACAGCTTTCCGGGCGTCGAGCTTCCCTTCTCCTGGGCCATGTCCGGGCCTGAGAAGCTTCTGGAGTCCTCCAAAAGCGTAGCTCGACGAAATCTTCACCCTTGAGGGGCGCAGACGAATCCGACACGGGTCCCCGTTGATCGGATGGAGAGTCGGTGGAGCTTGAGGCTCTTTTGACCGAAAAAACGAAGTTTTTGAGAAAAAACGTGAAAAAAATAGCACTAACGCTCGAGAGCAATAGCACGAGGATCCCAACACATGAACGTGCGGTAAAAATCTGAAGATGGCTGCCAGAGGCGGTGCTTAGGTAGAGGGCAGTCATTGGCTGTGGTCAGTATGACGCAGAGACCAGTGATTGGTTATTACTACGAAAGACAGATCAGAAACGAAACTGATACTGGTTTTTTCTTTACCGAGGATTCCCAGCCTGACGACGGGGAATATTCATGAGCATGTGAATCCATGCCAGACCCCATGCTGGAGAACTTATGTTTGATGAAAGTCCTTCAGGTCCTCTGGAGGCGACTCCTCAAAGAGCTCCCTCCACCGAGCTAGCCTGTTCTTCAGAGCACGCGGAACAACCTTCCAAGCCGTGTTCGGGGCCAAGGCAGCAGAGGCAAAGAGTGTGGGGAATCGGGCGTAGGGAAGAGCCCCTCTCAGGCTGGACAACTGCTGAAGTCGACATGCGCCGGGGAGGAACGTGGCTCCAGAGGACCGAGTACCTGATTGATAAAAAGACAAAAAGAAGTATCCGCGGAAGAGTGCGTGGTGTTACATGGCCGAAGCCAAACCCAGGAGCGCTGGTGAAATCGGCCCGCTCCCGTCGACGTGGAAAAGGGGACTGAGGTGTGGCGCCCGTGGGTGGAGTTAGGGCAGCGCATGCTCCCAGGGCCGTGCCCCTGCGTGCCTCTAAATTTAAGAAGGTTTAAGGGGAAGAACCTTTTTTCTGGTGAAAGGGGTTCTATCTCCCATCCCTAGCGAGAAACGCCCATGCAGTATGGAGGAAAGGGGGCGGACATAAGAGAATATGGCAGTGGTGCTGTCTATGAGGACTTGCACTATATGGACTGTTAGATGCAGTTGAAAAGCTTACAGGGCTCTGAGCACTGCTAGCAGTTCTATAAGGTTGATATGGTTTTGGGCTGTGATCTGGGTCCACAGACCATGCACTGTGGTTTGCAGGGAATGGGCTCCCCATCCGGAGAGCAAGGCGTCTGTTGTAATTGTCGCTTGTACTGGAGGATTGTGAAGGTTTCCCTTTTAACAGATTTTCCTTTAACCACCAGAATAGTGCTTGTACTAGGGTTAGCGAAACAAGCAACCACTAGATCGTCCCACTGACCGTGTGCCCTAGACCACTGTTTTGCTAACCACTATTGCATTGGGCGCATGAGCAACCGCACCTTTGGAACGAGATAAATGCATGAAGCCATCATCCCAAGGAGGCGCATTGCCTTGCGTACGGTTACTTGGGGACAGACCAGATAATGAGGTTTTTGCAGCGATATGTTTTGAACTCGTTCGTTTGAGGGGAAGACTATCCCCTCTTCTGTCCTCATGATGGCTCCTAGGAACTGCTTGGCTTGGAACGAGGTTTGATTTTCTCTCGTTGATTGAGTACCCCAATTGGAACAGAAGGTTGATTGTTCTTTGGGCATATACCCCTGTTATCAGCCAGTCGTCCAGATAAGGGTACACTTGGATTGATTGCCTGCCTAAAGTGCATCGCCAATACCTTGGTGAATACCCTTGGAGCTGAGACTATGCCGAAGGGTAGCACCTTGAATTGGCAATGTTGATTTGCTATTGTTAACCGCAGGAATTTTCTGTGTGCCGGGGACATTGAAAAATTAAAGTATGCATCTTTCGTGTCTAATGTTGCCATGAAGTTCCTCGTTTTAGCAGTAGCATTACTTCTTATAGCGTAGTCATGCAAAACCTTTGTGGCTTGACACGTGTTTGCAGGGTGCAGGTCTAAGACAGGGCGCATTGTAAGGTCTTTCTCTGGCACAAGGAAGTACCTTGAATAGATACCCTTGTTTAACTGGTTTGCCGGTGTTAGGCAAGATTTGGAGCAGTACCCTTTGGGTGCACTACAACAACCTTGACCACTTGGCAATAGTTAAGCCAGCCTTTGGTATAAGCATGCACTACACAAGTTGGTAGAGTGACTGAACAGCCAGTCTTATCTCAAGAGGGGTCAATGTGAGCAGTAGAACAAGTTACTTACCAACTGGTAATGTTCTTTCGACTGGATGTTCCTCCAACGTATTCCACATCTTTGACATGTAATGTCCACAGCTGTGCACTTCGGAAACCTTTTCAGCAGCAGTTGTCCTGCACCGATGACGTCGGGCGATGTCCCTCGAAGGCCTCCGTCGAGGGCGACCTCACCGGATGTTATAAATAGGACGCGCAGCGTCCGAAGCCTCAGTTTAAGTTTTTTCCCCTCAGAATGTGTGGCACCAGTCTCATGCCTGCTTGACTGCACATAGCCTTGCAGAAACGTAAGCTGCAAACGCATAGGAAATTCTCCAGAGGGGCAGGCTGGGAGGGCGATGTGGAATACGTTGGAGGAACATCCAGTCGTTCGAACGTTACCAGTTGTTAAGTAACTTGTTCTTCGAATGGACTGTGTCCTCCAACGTATTCCAAATCTTTAACAGACTCCCAAAGCAGTACCAGTAACTGCAGGAGGGAAAAGAATTTAGAGTACCCAATCAGATTGCGGAATAAAGAACCGCCTTTCCAAAGGCCATATCCTAACCATGGATTGTATCCAGGGAGTAATGTTTAACGAAGGTGTGGATTAAAGCCCATGTGGCTGCATCAAATATTCTTAATAGGAACTCTCTGCTGGAGGGTGGTGGAAGTAGCCACGCCCCTAGTGGAAGGCGCTTGTAACCCTTCAGGAGGATCCCTACCCACCATTCAGTAACACTCCGTAATGGGGAGGATAATCACAAGGTCTGTTTGATAACAGCCTGGCCCAATTGGTGTCCAGCATACCCTACAAAGAGTTGATTGTCCACTCTGACCCTGGACATCCTAGAAATGTAAAAGCTCAGAGCACTCCTAGGATCCAACCGGTCTTCTTCCTTACCAGGATGGAGAGGAGGGTAGAAAGATGGAAGAACCACCTTCTGACTCAAATGAAATTCAGATACTACCTTAGGTAGAAAGGAGGGACGTACCCACACTACAACACTGTCCTTGTGAAACACAGTAAAGGGTGGCTTAGAGGATAGTGCCTGCGATTCACTCACTCTGCGAGCGGAAGTAACCGCAACCAAGAACACAATCTTGAAGGACAATCTCAAAGGACAAGAGTGCAAAGGTTCAAACAGAGCACCCATGAGATATTTCAAAACCAAATTTCAATCCCAAACTGGCACCTGGAAAGGGGACGGCGAGAACACATTAATCAGTCCTTTAAGAATTGAGAAATCAAAGGAATCTTAAAGTAAGAACATTCTTCAGACGAGCGCTTAAAGTTAAACAGCGCCGCCAGGTAACCCTTAATGGTACACACTTGAAGACCCCTGTGGGCCAACAAAAGTAAGAAAGACAAAACCATAGGAATGGAGCACGGAAAAGGATCAACATTGTGATCTCTGCACAGTCGCAGAATTTACGCAAACGGCAATGGTACAGGGATTTTGTTGCAGTAAGCCTGGCCGAAAGCAACATCTCCATCACGTCAACCGGGAGGTCCCAATCCTTATTCCTCAACCTTTCAGATACAAAGCGTGAAGGTTGAGAGTCTTGACCTCTGGATGGAGAACCTGACTCCCCTCGTGCAAGAGCAGATCCTGTCGACAGGGCAGATGAACATTTCTAGAAGGTCCGGGTACCACACTCTCCTGGCACAATCCGGAGCAATGAGGATCATGTGGGAACCGAAACTCCGTAACCTCTGCAACACTTGAGGAATGACAGGGACTGGAGGAAACGCATACAGCAGTGGGAGTGGCCAAACCACTACGCACGAGTCTCCGAAGGATCCGCTTGGAGGAAATTCCCTTGAGCAGAATCTCTCGCACTTCCGATTGACCCTGGTGGTGAAGAGATCCACTTGCGTGGTTCCCCAAAGGGCAAAGATCTCCAGAAGGACTTCCTGTGCCAATTCCCACTCGTGAGAGATCGTGCTCTGCCAGCTCAGAGCGTCCGCCGCCGCATTTTTGTCTCCGGACAGATGAACTGCCAAAATCGAAATTCACTGTTAGATGGCCCAGAACCAGAGCTGCACTGACTCTCTGCACAACAGGAGTGACCCCCCCCCCCCCTTTTTTGTTGAGGTAATGCACGGCCACTGTGTTTTCCATCATGATCAGGACACTCTTCCCCCTTACAGACGGCAGAAAAGCCTTCAGGGATAGCCTGATGGCCCTCAGCTCTAACAGATGTATGTGGAGTTTGGACTCCGAAGGAGACCAACGACTGCTGGAGGTCAAGTCGTTGGCATGAGCACCTCATCCTGTGAGGGAAGCATCTGTCACTACAGTCCTCTACGGCCACGGTTGCCAAAACAGTTCCCCCGTCATCAGGTTCCCTTCGTTGGCCCACCACAGAAGATCCTGGGAGACCGAGAGTGGAATCTGAATTGGATCCGACATCTTGCCTGAGAACTGCGACCACTGCATCTTGAGGACCCATTGCAGGGATCTCATCCGCAGCCTGGCCTCTGGCACCAGAAAAATGCAGGATGCCATGAGGCCCAGCAACCTTAAGAATTCGAAAGCCAGGAGACTCTGGGCACGTTTAAACTTGTTCACCATCTGCACAATGTGATGAGCCCTCACCTTGGGAGGCGAGCACTTCCCCAAGGATGTTTCAAACACAGCCCCAATGTACTGGAGCTGTTGGGAAGGTGTCAGATGCGACTTCTTGAAATTCAGGGAGAAGCACAGTCAGTGGAGGGTGCAGCAGGTGAGACCGAGGTGATCCAACGCTCGCTCGGGAGAGCGCGCCCGGATCAGCCAGTCGTCTAGGTAGGGGTAGATGTGAACCCGCCCTCTACTGAGGTACGCTGCCACCACCACCATTAGCTTGGTGAAAACCCTCAGGCGGAGGTCAATCCGAATGACAGGACCCAAAACTGAAAGTGCGAGTCACCAGCCGCAAACCGCAGGTACTTTTTGTGCTTGGGATGTATTGGCACATGAAAGTAAGCATCCTGTAGGTCCAGAGACACCAACCAATCCTGAAGTTGAAGGGCCTGGAGGTCTTGAGAAAGAGTAACCATCTTGAACTTGTCCTTCTTGAGAAGTTTGTTCAACCAATGCAAGTCCATGATGGGTCTCAATCCCCAGTCTTTCTTCGGGATCAAAAAATAAGGGGAATACCATCCCTTGTTCCTCTCCGCTACAGGCACCAGTTCTATAGCACCTTTCTCCAGCAGGGTTAAGAGTTCCTGCGCAAGGAGCAGATCCAGAAGCTTCAAAGAGTTTCCCCGGTGGATTGTCCTGATGCCGCAGAAAGAAGGGAAGGCATTAGCCGTGGGCTATGGTATCCAGAACCCACGCATCTGAAGTAATGGCTCGCCATTCTTCGAGATGCTGAGACAGTCTGCCCCCAACCGGCGAACCATGGGACATGGCCTCATGACTGTTTGGAAGCAGCTGCGGCAGTGCCTGAAGGCAAAGAGGCAGCTGCCTGAGTGGCTTTGGCACCACGATATCCCCGACCGCCACGGGTACTTTTTTGCTGGCCCCTTTGACTGGCGGCACCTCTCGTTCTACCAAAGGAGGAGTAGTAACGAGAAGAACCTCCCCTCCACTGCTGTCCTCTAGGACGAAAAGGCAGAGGTTGACGCACAGCTGCGCTTAAAGATTTAGCCGCAGCTTTCGAGGTCTGCAACCGCTCAAGGCTCTCGTCATCCTTGCTGCCAGACAAATGTGCGCCATCTAAGGGCACGTTAGGGAGAATTCTCTTATAAGGCTCATTTCCCAAACCTAGTGAGTCCCCCAGCAGCTTTGCTGGATTTTCGGGGTTTGTTTTTTTCTCCTGCTAAGAGCGAGACTCTTTTTCTCCCACTCTTAGGCATGATTTGAGGTGCTTTCTGACTTTGTATGTGTTCATGGGCTATTGGGTAACCTCTTTTTACTCCATAGGGCATCATCTGTTTTTTTTATGCGTGTTACACAGCACCCTCAGTGCAGTAACACAGGGGTGTCATAGTGACTCCCCAACATAGACTCCATACCCTGGGACTGACTTCTGTCTCCCAGGGCATGTAAAGTCACCATTGGCTTTACTAGTCCACAATTGTGACCAGAACCAGTACAAACCATCATATTGTGGAATTACTGGAAGGGATTAATATACTTGCCCCTTGGTCTGTTTTCAAGCGGGCACTGTCCAGTCCCCCCTTGTCGAGTTTCTGGCTGGTGGCAGTGGTTACCACAAAAAATATTCCTTCAGAATATTCTCTATGAGATTTTCCCATTGATTTTAAACGCACCACTTTTTGGTGCAATGTTAAAGATACCGCTGGTTTATTTATTTAATATTAAATCACTGGTTGGGTCTTTTTTGCCAGAACTCGATTCTAAAATGGCGTTTGTGTCCGTCTCTGTAACTCTGACCAAGGTCGAGCCCTTTGTTCCACTATTTTGGCAGGCTTCTCCACAGAAGCCATCCAAATGGTGCCACTCTGTCTGGGTTCCACAGGAAGGGTGGAGGGGGGGAATTGACACCCTGGACTGCGTTGCCTTAGCAACCCAAGTCGCACTCTACTCCGATTGGCCCAGTGGTGAGCCGCCCGGATCACTACTTAGCATGTGTGATTGACAGCTAGGCTGATGAATGGGGGTTTTTCCTGCATAAAAGCATTGCCTTTGGGACTGAACTTCAGAAGTCACCACAGGACCTAAGAATCCGAAGAGGGAAGAAGCTGAGCCACCTGCAACCGATGACACCACCGGTGAAGCCCTGCTGCAACAAACTCACCACTTTTCCAACGACAAGAGAAGATCTTCTGCTGGAGAGTCTTCTCCCTTTGAGCTGGTAGGACCAACCAGTAAGCCCTTTTTCGCTTCCAAAGACGTCACTTGGTCGAATCGCCCGTGCCAAGCACCCCGGCGGCCGGATAGCCAAGCTCACCACTTTTGACCGCGAATAAAAGGACTGCACCTTTTAATCGGGAACTCCGCGGCACATTTCATCCCTGTGCAGTGCAACGACTCCATGTCCCCTCCTCGACGAGATCTTCTCTTCCCCTGGTCGGAACAACGAACTTCAACCACTGCCAGGAACAACTGCCCCCGCTGGAGCTTCCTTTCTCTTTAAGGTACTGTGTCCTGCCTGGCCTCCCTTTCTACAGATTGCTAAAGGTGACCCTTAAATCCTTGGCTTCTAAACTGGGTTGGCTCCAGGCCTTCTAACTATCTCTTTTGAATCACCCCAACCTCTTTTGAACACTCTGCAAAGACTTTCAGTGCACTTTAAACCGTGTGATCCTGGGCACATTTCGCTTTACTCCATTTAAAGTGGGCCTGGCCTATGAACTTTGGCTCTACAGTATAACCTGTCTTTCTACCCTTGCTCTGAACTCTTAAGTGTTGGGAAGTGTTTTATTCTTCTGCTCTGCCTTTTTCTCTCCCTTTAACTACATTATCAGAGTGCCATCTTGGTTAAGCGCTCACGTCTGTTCTAACAAATAGTAGTGTTTTAACCCTGACTTGTCTGATAACTATTAAGGGAGGTGTGTATACTTTACCTGACTGTGTTTAACTTGATTTGATTGAGAGTGCTAGTATATGCCATAAAGTGTTTTTTAAATAAATAATTATATACTTTTTATACAAAGGTCTGGTCAGTGTTTGTTTGCTCTACTGTGTTTTGGCCCTATTGTGTATACTCTACATACTGCCCTACTCTTCTTGAGAGAAGTCTGACTGCTCAGCCACAGCTACCAGGTGAATCTGGGTGGTGCAGACTGCTACCAATTGGGTTTACTGCTTACTCCTGTAGTCTTAATCTTTTTGCAGTGTTCGCCAAGGGAACTGCACAGGATTCTGCCTAACAGGGCATCTTCAGCGTGCACATCCGGAGCAAAACCTGACTTCCGCAACCACGCAAATCTGCGTATAACGGTGCCCGCAGCCATGGCTCGGCTAACACTGTCGGCCGTATCCAAACCCGACTGAAGGGATTCGTACATGGCACCCTTGCCATCTTGCATGAGAGCAAGGAACACATCCCTTTCTTCCCCCTCGGGAATATGCTCAGCCGCTAAAAAAACAGTTCCACAGAGTGTGTGAGAACCTTGCCAAGGCACAAGTCGAGTTGGCCAATTTCAATGCCATACTCCCAGCAGAAAATACCTTCCAAGCCCAACAGTCTAAGCATTTGTCGTCCCTATCAGGAGGGATGGTAGGGCACGCCGCCTGCCTCGAGATGATCGTAGCCGCCTGAACCACCAAACTCTCGGGAGTGGGGTGAGTGGATAAATAGCTGGGGTCGCCAACAGAAGGGCTGTACTTGCCAGAAGAGATTCTGGGGACTGCTAAGCAGCTGCCACCCTTTTCTGTTAGGTGAGATGAAATAGTAACACCGGGTCAGAGGATGGACCTTGATCTAAGATGTCCGTTAGATCATGTACAAATTCTTCAGGAGGACTGGACCAGCCCAGATACTTTGAGACCCTAGCCATGAGCCTCCTGTATTAAGACTCAGCAAGAGCCCCAGGCTCAGGCCTACCAAATTCCACTTCCGGACAAGTGTCCAACCCACTGGCATCATGAAGGGTTTGGCTCAACTCCTCCAATTGACTGTCTCCAGAAAAAACTGGAGCCACATCAAGTTCACCAGGGTCCTCAAAATCAGACTTTTCTTCCTCTTCATAAATGTCGTCCAAAGGTAGGTGAAACCCTGGCCTGGGGACAGAAGAGGGCCTGGAGTCCAAGACTGGCCTCACAGACTTCACAGTAGCATTCCTAGGAGGATCCAAGAGATCCGGGTACTCCACAGGCAAATTGCGTGCGAAAATACCCGAAGGCGTCGAGGGCGCTGAAGGCTTAGACGCCGAGATCGTTGACAACCTCGACATCGTGAGCACTGAAGGCTACCGCGTCGGCACTGGTGCCGACCGCGCCATAGGCGGTTAAGATGACAAAGCGTCGACGTCCGAATCGTACGGACACGGCGCCAACCTAGTCGACGCCGGCTTTGAGCCATTAGCATGTTACAGCGGTCTCGCTTGAGACGGGGAACGAGACCTGGAGGCATGTCTCTGGCAACTTTCCTGAGCCTTGTCCGAACGGGACCTCGAAGGTTCCCAGTGCGCGTCCCGGACCCGAGCCTGAAGGCATGTGAGCCGCGGTACAAGACTGTTCCTTGCCGACTTCCGTTAGAAGGTGCGACCTGAACCGTGCCCTGCGATTGAAATATCGCTAACATCTGCTCCTTAAAGGCAGCCCATTCCTCCGGAGTCGAGGACTTCGTCAGGCATGCCACTTTCCTCGAGGCACCATCCTCCGAGAAGGACGGGGAAGGCGACTGCGCTTCCTAGAGTGCCGGGACGAGTAAGAAGAATGGCGGGAAACACTCCGGGACCAAGATCCGCAGGCCACCTCCTGACGCGGAGAGTTGCCCCTCGAGTTGTCAGTGGAAACCCCCTTGGGCGATTTAGATTTTCGGGACTTACTAGGCTTAGAGCCCACACCTACCTGGAGCTTCCCCTTACGCTCCCGTAAGGCCTTGACAGTCGGCGACTGGCATTTTGAACAGTCGTCGGTGCCGTACGACTCACTCAAGCACCACAAACAAACGCGATGCGGGTCGGTGATCGACATTTTCGACTTGCAGTCCCGTCAAGTCTTGAAGCCAGACCACAGAGTCGGAGGGGTCAAAGAAAAATAGATCTCAACGATGAACACACGAGGTGCGCCGAGTTTCACGAAGCAACACATTCGTGGAAAAAACGGAACTGAGGCTATGGGCGCCGTGCGTCCTATTTATAACATCCGGTGATGTCGCCCTCGACTGAGGCCTTCGAGGGACATAGACCTGGCGTCATCGACGCAGGACTCCCTCTGCTGAAAAAGTTTCCAAAGTGCACAGCTGTGGACATTACATGTCAAAGATGTGGAATACGTTGGAGGACACAATCCATTCGAACTGGAGTTAGAGATTCACTGTGACAAGTATTCAAATACACTCTTACACACAAGGTTTGTTGATTAAACAATTAATTTAACAGTTTGAGTAAGCCTTTTTCAGAAGGGGCAATATAATAGTAACACAAATACACTCCAAAATACACACTCTTAGTTTCTCTAAATCAGCAAATACCCATTTGGGATGGCACACAGACACTTCCTACACCCTCAGGTGACTTAAATAGCTAGGACACTGGACATTAATATATCACTGTTGCATTTAGAGCAATACTTAGAAGTGTGTTAAAGAGAAAGGTTATTAGAACAAAACAAGAGATCTCACAAATATTCTGAAGCAGTTTAGTACTTTTGGAAACCCCCCAATGCAAAGTTAGTTAACCCCTTCCTGGAAGAAAGACCACACACAAAGTCAGAGTGAAGAAGAGTCATTCAGGGAGTCAGGCCAGGCCAACGTCAATTGGGCAAATGTCTAGGTCAACTGAGGCACTTCTTATTAGCGAGGTAAAAGTCTTACACAATGTTTTAGAAGTCTTTGTAGAAAAGAAGAAATCAAAGTAGCCGATTAGGCTTGTGAGGTAAAGAAGCTGTTAGCAACTCTACAGAAGCAGCCACTACAAGTCTCAACTGAGAACAAGTGAGGTTACACAACAAGAGTTAAGTTCTCTTAGACTGTACAGCACCTTTGGTTAGAAGAAAATCAGTTTCAGCTGGCTTCTGTTCCTGTGCAGCTCCGCAGATCCTGTGTTCCTGGGACTCAGTTGTGGGGACAAGATGGAGGACGTCTAGAGGACTCCTACGCAAAGGGACGTTCAGCGACAGAAAAGGTCCAACTTCTATTCAGTGGCACTTCACGGGTTTCAGCTCCTCGCGTCTCAGTAAAACAGCACCACCGTGGTTATTGGCTGTCGAGATGGACCTTCCTTGCACTGGGGTCCAGCACTGTGTTGAGGTGGCTCAGGCTCGATCAGTCCTGCTTCCTGGGACTCCGGAGGATTTTTCTGGAACTCTTGGCCAACTTAAAAGCAATGCACACAATCTGGTGTTCCTCTCCCTGGCTCTTCGGTTCCAGCAGCAACTGCAGTAGAAATACAACCAGCTTCGAGAGTATGTCCAGACAGGCTTACTTTGGAGTTGATTAGTCCCACCAACTCAAGGGCAGAAGTCATCCTTGCAGGACTTCTCTAGACGAAGCGAATTTGGAGCTTCAGCACAGCAGCAGGGCTTCACCGGCCAAACGAACGGTCCAGGAGTTGCAGCAGGCGTCTCTTCCAAGTTCTTCTTTGGATTCCTTCGTCCAGTGGTCGACGCTGCCTTCCAAGCCAAAAAGCCTCGCCTTTTATGCAGGTTTCTCCCAATCATTCCAGCCTAGCTGACAGTCACGCAGCAGGGTGGATGTCCTTGCCGGAGAGCCAACCGGCCAATCACCACAGAGTGCATTTGGGGCTCCTAGAAGACTAAGCATAGGGAGTTCCGGGCACCTCCCTCACTTCCTGCCTACCCCAGACACCCTGGAGCCAGAGGCGGGCTTCACTCGTGAATCCCACCAAAGGCAAAGCGAACAATGGGACCAAAACCTGGTTTGGCGTGCAGAATAAATCTCAAGAAGGACCTTTCCTCAAAGAAATGGTGAAAAAAAGACGACCTGGGCCATTTTGACAAAAATGGCACCCTTGGGTGCTTTACTGCAGCTACAAACGCAGCCCGCAGTAAATGCACACCATTGTAGTTAAAACAAAACCACTGCCACCAGCCATTCAGTGAGAAAAGGGTAACATAAAACATGTTACAGGAGAAGCTAGACAAAGGGGAATACTAGGTAACCCCTCCAGCACCCTATTGCAAGATAGTGTGTGCTGGGTCTAGAAAGTTACAAATGTAAGTAAAGTGAACTTGTATTCAGTAGTTTATCCCAGAGAAGGTAGGTGAACCTTTGGGAAATCTGAACAACTTCCCCGTGTCAGTGCACTGAGGGTGCTGGGTGATACAATGTAAAAGATGAGGTCTATGGAGTTTGTCAGACAACCCACAACCAAAAGAAACAGTTTACAAAATCACATTAAAATACATGAGAGTGTGGGAGAAAGGGTCTCACTCTCCCCAGGTTAAAAAAAAAATCCAAGTCCTCAAAATCCAGCAAAGTTGCTGGGGGTCTCTAAGGTGGAGGGAATTAGCACATTTCTGAGAATTCTCCCCAACACCTTCCTAAGGGAATGAGAATGTGTCCCCATGCTCCCCTGCTGGGGGAACCTGCTAGCAAACCTCTGCCACTTGGTGTTCGTCGCCGTCGCAAACAAGTCAATCTGGGGATTGCCCCATCTGAGGAAAACGTTGTCCACTAGATCTTGCTGAAGGTCACACTCGTGGCAAGAGCGAAGCTCCCTGCGCAGAGAGTCTGCGACCGTGTTCTTTACTGCTGCTAGATGAAACGGAATGAGGAACATCTCTTTGGAGAGCGCTGGGGATCTGGTGCCCCCTCAGTTTCCTGATATAAAACATTGTGGTGGTGTTGTCTGTGAAGACCCGAACCACCTTGCCCTTGAGGGATGGCAGGAACGATTTGAGGGCCCAGAACACTGCCTGTAGCTCCAGAACATTGATGTGCAACGTCTTCTCCTCTGGCAGCCACAGGCCTCTGGCGTGAAGACTTCCGGCGTGGGCTCCCATTCCATCCAGGGAAGCGTCCATCATGACCGTCTTCTGGTGCAGTAGGGCCTGGAAATCCGTGCCCCCGGTCAGGTGCGAGTGCACGTGCCCCCCCTCACCTTATCGCCCAACGGAACCCCTTGTTGAGAGCGATCCTGTCTTGGAAGCTTCCAGACAACTGGATCCAACGGGCGTCGAGGAACTCCTGCAGCGGGCACATCCGTAACCTGCAGAGCCGGATGAGGTAAATGCATGACATCATACCGAGCAGAGACTTGATGGCCCTCACCGTGGCGATCTTCAGCGCTAACAGCTGTTGCACCTTGCCCAGGATGGCCGCTACCCTCTCTTCCGATGGTGACGCCAGGCATGACACTGTGTTGAGCCGGGATCCCAGGAACAGCGCGTCCTGCGATGGAGTCAAGCAGGACTTTGCATGATTCATTGACGACCCCAGATCCATCAGTAGGCGGACGGTCCTCGCTGTGTGGTCGGCAGCAATGTCCCTTGATTTGGCCGGACGAGCCAGTCGTCCAAGTAACGGTAGATGTGGATCCATTGTAGTCGTAGATGGGCCGCCACCGGCGCCAGGCACTTAGTGAATACTCTGGGCACTGACCTCAGCCCGAAAGGAAGGGCCTTGAATTGGTAATGCTTCCCCTGAACCACAAAGCGCAGAAACTTGCGGTGTCCTTAGTGAATGGGGATCTGGAAGTACGCATCCTCCAGATCTGACGACGACAGAAAGTCTCCCTCTTCCAGCTGTCCGAGCACGTATTGAAGAGTGACCATTCATAACTTCTAGGACTTTATATATTTGTTCAGTCGCCGCAGGTCGAGAATGGGCCTCCACCCCCCGGTCTTCTTTCGCACGAGGAAGTACCTTGAATAAACTCCGGAGCCCCAAAGTTGCTTGGGAACTAGCTCTAAAGCCCCTTTCTTTAGCATGGCCTAAACTTCCAGCAGCAGCTGAGGGACGTGGTTTTCTTGCCGGGCCACCGGTGGTATTTGAGACACTTTCGTTGGAACGCTAGTGTCTCCACGGGCGAAAGCGTCCAGCACCCAACAGTCAGTGGAGATGGTCTTCCACACGCTGAAGAAGTTCGCCAACCGGCCTCCCACTGGGGTGCACGGGTGGGGGCCCCCCCCCCCCCGACATCCTGGCCGGTTCATTCCTGCTTGGAGGTCGATGGGCCCCTGTGAGGGCTCAGACCTAGACGGCAGCCTCCTCTGAAGGCCGTGGAGCAACCCCTGTAGGTTTCTTGGCCCGAGGAGCAGGAGGGTTGGCACTAAGAGGAGCCCCTGCCGGAATCCCCTGAAGACAGGGTAGACTTGACTCCTGAGGACTGAAAGGACAGCTGTCGCTGCTGTAGCATGCCCAGGGTATGTGCAGTCTCTGCGTCTGCCATGAAGGCCTGTACAAACTCATCTACCGCTTTCCTTGTTGGTGGCCTTGAGCCAGCCATGGCAGCAAAGGCAAACGCCATTGCCCATCTGGCAGAAACCTGTGTCCGCGATGTACATGGTTACCGTGATGGCGTGGTCCAACACCACTTCACCCTCTTGAAGAATCTCCAAAGCCTCTGACCGCTTGTCGTCAGGGAGGAAGTCCAGCCGAAGTACAAGCTTAAATCACAGCTCCCGTTCGTAGCGTGACACGATAGCGAGGGCATTGACAGTCTTGATGATCGTCGCTGCAGAGTAGACGACTCTCCTACCCATCGCATCCAACTTTTTCCCCTCGCTGTCAGAAGGAGTGGACGCTGCAGAAGACATATGAGCTTGACGACTCCTTGGTTGCTGCAGAAACCACGAGTCTGGTAACGGTTGGGCCTGCAAGCACTTGGGTGCAGAGTCCGGCACCCTGTACTTCTTCATGAGAGTCAGTCCTTCATCCTAAATATCCTGGAGCGGGTCTGAAAGGATGGGCCGTCCTCTTCGCTTTGCGGCGCTGGTATAAGAAGCCCTCTTCCTTCTCCTCCGGAGCGAGCTGGAAAAGCCCTGATGCGCTGGAAATCATCTCATGAAACAATCCCATCTCGTCTGGCGAAGAAGATCTGGGCGGAGGCAACGGGAGGTTCCCCCATCCCGCTGTCATCAACCGTGCCCGACACAGTCTCACCTGTGCGGGGTGGTGGAGAAGGTGGCGAAGGGTGGCAAGGAGGCAGCTGGTGCCTCCTTCTCTTCTTGGCTGGCAGTTCCCCTGTCATCAGCGGGGCAGCCGGCGCCGCTCGGGGAGCGGGCGGCAGCGTCGCCGGCATCCTCTTCTGTATCTCGGATACCAGTGTATGAAGAGTCGCGAGAATGTCCATTGACGGGTCTCTATGGGGCAGCTGAGGCGTAGGGATAGGCAGCTGGGACATAGGGGCAGAGCCAAGGCCCTCGTCGTCCTGGGGCCCTCCGTTGCCCTCCTTGACAGTATCCTCGTTGTCGTTGCACCTCTGAATCTCCCTCGTCACCAACGCCTTCCTGGATGGTCGGGAGGTAAACAAGTTTATCCTCCTCGGCAGAGGAGATGTCCGTGCCTTGGAGGCCCTCAACACCACCCCCCCTTTTCTTCACATACAAAGCCGACAGCCTCAGGGAGATTATCGGCATCCTCTTCGCCAGGTTTTCGCAAAGGGCTTACACGAAGTCTCCCTCCTGGGAGGAAGGGACACCCTTGCCGACAGAGGGGCGCCCTGTAGCACCCCTGCAGCCTTCGAAAGGGACGCTACCACCACCTCCATGGAAGGAGCAGACTCCGTCTGGTGCACCTGGGCCTTAACGGTCAGGCCGGGCCCTTTTTTCTGCTTGGCCTTCATGGCCTGCTTGGCCTTCTCCCTCGGGATCAGGTCAGACCCTCGATTCCCCTTGGGCCTTATCCGCTGAGGATAGGTCGGACGCCGTACCCAGTTTGGTCTTCATGGCCGTCACCAGGGCCACCTTCAGCTTGCCCGGATGATCAGACTTCCTCTTGGAGGAAGATCCAGAGCGTTGAGTGGAGACCAATGCAGCAGGAAATGTCGATTGCGCCCTGGCCGATGAGGAGCCCACCGCAGTGGCACTCCCGACGGTAGAAGACTTGCAGTGCTTGGCCTTTTGTTGGACCCTCGTGGCAGAGGTGCCCTCAAAGGACTTAGAAGGCCACTCAGCTATCCCGGATCCGGGAGAGGCATGCTCCTGGGAACCACACGTTGCAGAGGCCATGGCCTGCAGCCACTCTTTTCAGCTGTTTACGCCGATCCTGTGCGTTTCGAGAGTTCATGGCAAAACGCACACTCCTCCTCCTTATGCGTTGGGTACAGGCACTGGGAATGTTTGTCGTCCATGTACACATTCCGCAAACCGCAGTCGGAGCAAAACTGGGAAAGGGAATCCTTGTTGTCTGACATGATCCACGCGGTGCAGGCCTGAAGAATCTTCTAGAAGCTTCCACAACGAAATTCGATGAACTCCACCGTTGAGGGGCGCTGAAGAATCAGAAAAACTGGTCCCTGTAAATCGGAAGGATGATCGATGGAGCACACACGCTCGATTGACTAAAAAATGGAGTATAACTCTTCCAAAAAGCGAAAATCGCAGTAAAAGCTCAAGAGCTAAGCACAAGGACTCCCAACAATTCAACGTGCGGTAAAAAGCTGAAGATGACTTAAAGAGGAGGGACTTAGGTAGAGGGCAGTCATTGGCTAGGGGCAGTATGACCAAGAGCTCTTTGATTGGTTTTTAGAAGAAAGACAATTCAGAAATGAAACTGAAACCAATTTTTTCTTTTACTGAGGATTCCCAGCCAGACGACGGGGAATATTCACGAGCATGTGAATCCATGCCAGACCCCATGCTGGAGAAGTTACTTACCTGTAACTATAGTTCTCCAGCATGGGTCTGGCATTGATTCACATACTCATGAATATTCCCAGTCATCAGGCAAACTGTATTTCACCTCTAAACCAAATCGCTGTGCTCTTGGTCATACTGCCCCCAGCCAATGACGGTCCTCTCCCTAAGCCCCTCCCCCTGGCAGCTATCTTCTGATTTGGTAAGCACATAAATTGGCAGTATGACCAAGAAGAGCAGCAGAGGGGGAGGAGGGAGGGTTTGCATGTGAATCCATGCCAGACCATGCTGGAGAGCTATAGCTACAGGTAAGTAACTTGTTCCTTCTCCAGGATGGGGTCTGGCATGGATTCACATGCTCCTGAATAAAGAATACATAGCAGAACAACATTACACAACCAGGAGAGGTGGCACGGCTTAACAGAAGCAACGGCACTAACCTCTGGAAAAGGCTCACCTCAAGCGAACAGGTTGCGTAGCACTGCATGGCCAACTCTGGACTCCTTCCTAGAATCTCTGCCAATGCAGTAGAATATCGTGAAGGTGTGCGTGGACCTTCACACAGCAGCCCTGCTCATGTCCAGCAGGGGCACACCAGACAGGAATGCAGTCGTTGCAGCGATCGCTCTGCTGGAGTGGGCTCTCCGACAGCAGGGCAGCAGTCGGTTCGCCAACTGATTACAGTGCGTGATGTTGCCAGAGAGCCACCTGGAGATTAAAGCCTTGGACAAGGCCTTCCCATAGTTCAGGAGACCAAAGTTTCACGAACAGCTGAGTCTTCCCAAAGCTCTTTGTGCGTGCCACATTGAACTTTAAAGCACAAGCAATGTCCAGAGTGTGCGAGGCCCTTCCAGTAGGTGACTAAGGCTTTGGAAAAAACACAGGTAACACCAAAGGCTTGTTGGCGTGGAATTCTGACGGAACTTTCAGCATGAAGGAGGGGTTAGTCTGCAGCACCACCCTCGATTCGTGGAAAGTCAGATATGGCTGATTGCAGGATAGGGCTTGTATCTCAACCATCCTCCTGGCAGAGGCGATGGCCACAAGGAAAGCCATTTTCCACGAGAGGAACGAGAGAGGCATAATGCCTAGGCTCAAAGGGGGACCCCAATGAGCCTAGTCAACACCATGTTGGGTTCCCACACCTGGCAGGAGCCTGCACCAGGGCAACAAGTATAGAAGAATCTGTGGGGCTGTGACCCTCCGAGGGGTGATCTTCTGCGACTAGCACCAGGTAGTGGAATACTTCCACTTGTGACCGTAGCACTTAGAGTTGACAACGCTCTTGCCTTGGCAAAGACCTCCCTGCAGTCCGTTGGCAACCCTTATCCTTCAAACTCCTGGGCTGCAGGAGCCAAGCCCTCCGGTTCAGCGATCCTGGGTCGTGATGCAGGATTGCGCCTCCATCTCTGGTGAGCAGATCCAGAACCACTGGCAGCTTGACTGAATGCGACGCTGACAGGCTGAGAAGTCTGAGTACTAAATCTACCTCGGCCATGCCGTGGCAATGACTATTATCCTGCATCAGTACTGTTTGAGTTGATTGATGACTCCATCAGAAGAAGCAATGGAGGGAACGTGTACATAAACAGGCCTTCCCAAGAGAAGAACGTGTCCTCCATGCTCCAATGTTGGTGTAATCTGCTGCCAAACTTCTGGCATTTGGAGTTCGCTGCTTGTTAGGCAGAGTTTGTATGCAGTACCCTTTGGGACCACTACACACAACTAAGACTACAGGTGTAAGCAAAAACAACCTCTGGTATAAATCTGCACTACACAGTTTTGTGGTAGCGTTGCTGAGCTGCCAGGCTCATCTCAAGAGGCAATGTGAGCTGTAAGGGTGTTACACAGAGGTCTATAATTACAAATATTCAAACAGACTCTTGTACTCAAGGTTTCTTGGTTAAACATGTATTCATTTATTTCACAGTTATAAAACATTCACTAGAAGGAGGCAATCTATATCACACACAAATATACTTCAGTACTTCACAATATCAGATTCTAAGGCATTTAAACTACTTTAACGGAGGAGCAAAATCAAAATGGCATTCAGAGCATTTGAAGTAGGAGCAAAAAGGCAGAGGTTAATAGAACTAATATTACAGTTACTCTAAAACAGTGCAAATAGTTTGAGTTCACCAAAGGAGTTGATTCAATGCAATAGGTTAGGCCAAAGTCAATGGGCTAAAGTCTTGTATAGGATAAAGCAGTTATGGAGGTTAACGGAAAAATCTTTTCCAAAGTACTCTGAAGTAGTTCGTAAAAGAAAGATTCATATGTTCGGTCACAAGCTGACTAAGCCTGCAAGTTGCCAATGTTTCAAGCACTTTTGCAGTGAGAGGTAAGTTCTCTCAGTCAGGTTTTCACCGTACCTTGCAATGAAGAAAAAGATGCAGCTGAAGACGTCTGTTCCTGGCAGTTCCTGCACATCTCGCTGTTCCTGAGACTCAGTCGTGGTGACAAGAGGGAGGACATCGGGGGACTCCTGCACTGGGACTGGTCAAAAAGCTGGCAAAGGCAAATCTTCAATTTCGGTAGCTGTAGTCAAGCACACAAACTGGTGTCCTCCTCCTTGGCTATTCGGTTTCCTGCAGCACTCTGAGGAAAATACAACCAGCTCGGAGAATGGTGAATGGTATCCAGGTGGCTTACAAGTTGATGAGTCCAACCAACTCAAAGGAAGAAGTCGTCTTTGAAGGGCTTCTCTGTCGAGATGTACTTGGCGATTCGGACCTGCAGCAGGGCTTCACCGGGCAAATCAACGGTCCAGGAGTTGCAGCAGCCGTCCTCTTCCAGCTCGTCTTCAGTTCTTTTGTTCCAGTGGTCGACTCTGCCTTCCAAGCCAAGAGACTTGCCTTTTAAACAGTTTTATCCCATTAATTCCAGCCTAGCTGCCACTCACCAAGCAAGGTGGCTGTCCTTGCCGGACAGTCAGCCAGCCAACCAATCACACCAGAGTGCATTTGGGTCTCCTAGGAGACTAAGCACAGGGAGTTTCGGGCACCTCCCTCACTTCTTGCCCACCCCTGACACTCGGGCGCCAGAGGCGGTCTTCAGTCCTGAAGCCCGTCAAAGGCATAGGAACAAAGGGACCAAACCTGGTTTGGCACGCAGAGAAACTCTAGAAGGTCCTTTCTAAAAAGAAATGGCGAAAAAAGAAGACCGGGAACCGTTTAAACAAAGGAGGCTCAGGCGCCATCTTGAAAAACATGGCTCCCGCAATTTAAAGCTACTGGTGTTCGTGGTCGGGAAAAATCATGGTAGTTCTAGACATAGGGGATACTAAGTAACCCCTCCAGCACTTTATTGTAAGATAGGGTGTGCTGGGTCTGGGACTTGGGAAAGACTAGGAAAGTCAATTTCACTTTCACTTTACTTTCTCTGGGAAACAATAGTTTATCCCAGAGAATGTATTTAAACCTTGGGACCGTCTGAAAGGCTTCCCTGTGTCACTGCACTGAGGGTGCTGTGTGACACATGAAAGATGCTGCTTATGGAGTGGTCTTAAACTCCATTATCAAACAACACAAGAGTAAAACACATTCAAAATACATGAGTGGGAAAAAAGGCTCACACTCTCTCCAGGTAAATAAATGAAGTGCTCAAAATCCAGCAAAGTTGCTGGGGGTCTCTAAGGTGAAGGACATTAGCACATTTATGAGAATTCTTCCGAACACCGCTGCCGCAAACAGATCGATCTGGGGCATTCCCCACTTGATGAAGATGTGGTCCACCTGGTCCTGCTGAAGTACTCCCTGATGAGGGAAGTCAGCGATTGTGTTCTGGACTCCCGCCAGGTGAAAGGGGATGAGGAAAATCTCTTGTCCGATGGCCCAGTTCCACAAGTCCTGCGCCTCTTTGGAGAGTGCTGAGGAGCGAGTGCCCCCCTGCTTCCTGATGTACAACATTGTGGTGGTGTTCTCCGTGAAGATCCTTACCACTTTGTCCTTCAGAGACAGAAGGAATTACTTGAGGGCCCAGAACATTGCCTGCAGCTCCAGGATAGTGATGTGAAGATCCTTCTCCTCCGCCTGCCACAGGCCTCTGGCGTGCAGACGTCCAGTGTGGGCTTCACAGCCTTCCAGGGAAGCATCCACAGTGACCGTCTCCTGGTACGGGGGGACTTTGGAACCCTTTGCCCCGGTCGACATTGGAGTGAACGCCCCACCACTGTATCGCCCGATGGAAATCCTCGTCGAGCGGGATCTTGTTCACAAAGCTTCTGGACACCTGAACCCAGCAAGCATCCATGAACTCCTGAAGAGGTCACATCCATAACCTGCAGAGCTGCAAAAGGTAAATGCACGACATCATGCCAAGAAGCGACTTTATTGTCCACACTGTGGCGGTCTTCAGTGACAACAGCCAATGCATTTTGCCCACAACAGCCGCTACTCTCTTCTCCTGGGCGACTCAGTACAGGAGACTATATTGAGTCTGGCTCCTAGGAACAGCATGTACTGTAATGGCGTGAAGCAGGACTTTGAATAATTGATGGAAAATCCCAGATCCGTCAGCAGCTGGACAGTCGTCACCGAGTGTCTGCTGGCCAACTCTCACAAACTGGCCCGAATGAGCCAGTCGTCCAGGTACGGGTAGACATGTATCCCTCATAGACGCAGATGGGCCAGCACCGGTGCCCGGAACTTCATGAACAGCCTGGGGCCTGACTCCAGGGCAAAGGGCAGGGCCTGGTAGTGCCGTATCTGCAACACAAAACGTCAGACCTTTCAGTGCCTTTTGTGAATGGGGACGTGGAAGTAGGCGTCTTGCAGGTCCAGCAACGTCAACTCTCCTTCTTCCAGGTGGGCGAGCACTTGCTGCAAAGTGGCCATCTGGAATTTTTGGGACTTTAGGTACTGGAGATGTCGCAGGTCCAGAATGGGCCTCCAGCCCTCAGTTTTCTTTTTGATTAACAAGTATCTTGAGTAGACTCCGGAGCCCCAGAGTTGCTGTGGAACCAGCTCTATCGCTCCCTTTCGCAGCATGGCCCGTACCTCCTCCAAGAGCTGAGGGATGTGCTGCTCCTGCCGTGCCACTGGAAGGATCCGCGGACACCTGTGCTGAAACTCCAGAGTATGTCCGTGGGCGAGAGCATCCAGCAGCCATCTGTCGGTGGAGATGATCTTCCACTCGCTGACTAATCCAGTCAGCCAGCCTCCCACCAGGGTGCATGGGCGGGGGGCCCGACATCCTGGCCGATTCAGTCCTGCTTCAGCACCGGCGCCTTGCCTTGCAGATGACTGCGGCACTGACCACCTCCACTGTAGGCCTTGGAACGGCCTCTGCAGGTTTTCTCATTCACGGACCGCGAAGGCTGGCGGTACGAGGAGAAACCCTTTGTCGATCTGTTTGACTTTCCTCCGGAGGAGCGAAAGGAAGTTTGGTGTTGCTGGAACGTACCCAGGGCAAGGCCTGTCTCTGCATCCGCCTTGATGACCTGCAGGGATTTGTCGACAACCTTCCCAAAAAGGTTATCTCCATCGAACAGCATGACCAGTACCCTCGTCTGGACCTCCTGGTGGAAATTCATGGCTTTCAGCCAGCCTTGACGACTAAGGCAGACACCGTTCCACATAATAATAATAATAATTTGGCATTTATATAGCGCTACGAACCCTCAGGTATCTGAGCGCTGCTTATTATTACCCACGGTGTGTGGTGCTCATTTATAGACCTCGGAAGGATGGAACGCTGAGTTTGGCGCTGCCGGGATTCGAACCTGCGTTCGCAGGCTCTGCACGGATGTCAAAGCGAGCGCTCTACTCGCTGTGCCACTTGACATCTGACGGAAACCTGTGTTGGCGATGGCCAGTGCCACTGGGATGGCATGGTCTGAAATCACCTCTTCCTCCTGGAAGAGGGCTATGGCCTCCACCCTCTTGTTGTCGAGGAGGAACTCTAGAATCGGGCCCAGCTTGTACCACAGCTCTGTCTCGTACATGGCCACGATCAACAGCGCGTTGGCCACCATGATGGCGGACGCTGCTTTGTAGATAACCTTCCTTCCTATGGCGTCAACTTCTTCCCCTCGCTGTCCAGAAGGGACTGAGGACGATGAAGGGTTGATGACCTTTTCCTAGCAGTCACCTAGGAGAGTCCGGCGATGGTTGCGACCATAGGCACTGACTCCAGCACCCGTTACTTTTTCTCCAGTCTATCCCATTTGGCCGGGGCCGTGCAGGCGTTCAAGAGGGCCAGGCCCTCCAACCACACGTCATCCAGCAGGGGCACCACCGTGATGGTCTTCATTTTGGCCTCACGCCTCTGGTACAGGAAACCCTACTTCTTGGTCTCCTCGGGCATGAACTGAAAAAGTTCGGAAGCTTTGGGGACCATGCAGTGGTATGACCCCACCTCATCCAGTGGGGATGCGCTCTGCTGCAAAGATCCACCAGCCGTGACGATATTGCCGTGGCTGTGTCCGTCCCTGTATCCTGGTCCACCCGGGGGGAGGGCACCAGTCGCAGATGTGGAGGCTGAAACGGGGGCGTTGGATGGCGCTTTCTCTTCTAAGCCGGAGGCTGGTCCGGGACTGCAGGAACCGGGGCTTGCAGTATCCTTTTCTGGATTTCAGCCACCAAAGTGTGTAGGGTCGATAGGATGTCCAGGGATGCATCCCTCAACGGAACTGGTGTGATCGGGGTGCTAGGCCCTGCGCCGCCGTCGTCGTCGTCCTCCTGTATGTTCTTGTGGACCGTGTGTAGGGACTCCAGGTCCCGGTCATCCATGGATAAACCTTCATGGCCTGGGACTTCCTCATTCCCCCGCCCATTTTTGGACCCCCGAGGGGTCGCAGTCGGCATCCGCTTCTCTGGCGTGCCAGACAGCTTTGCCACAGTATAGGCTTCCCGTCTCAAAGGCATGTGACACCTTGGCGCAGTAGGTGTTACCTACACAAGGTCAACCCCTTTCGCCTTCATGAGAGCGGCCACGACCAGCTCAATAGTCAACTTCTTCTCCTGTGCAGCCTGGGCCTTCTTGGGCAGGTCGGCCCCTGGCTTCTCGGGCCTATCCTGCAGCTTATCTGGGTTGGAAGATTTTCTCTTTGAGGAGGAGCTCGATCGCTGGCTCGAGAGGAAGGCGGCTGGTGGTGTTGATCGCTCTCTGCCCAGCGCAGGACCCGCTTGCGCAGCTCCCCCTCGATGGAACAGGCTTTGCAGTGCTTGGCCTTGTCTTGGGCACCCACGGATGGGGTGTCCTCAAAGGAATTCGAAGCCCCCTCCTTGTACCAGCCGGTCCTGGGTGAGGCATGACCCTACTCTGGGCACGGGCAGAGGCCTTTGCGTTCAGCCATGCCGCCAGTGTACTGCGTTGATCCTTCATCGTTTTCTTGTAGAAGCCGAGGCAGATCCGGCACTATCCCTCCTTGTGGTCCGGGTGAAGACAGTAGAGGCATTGGAGGCGTGTGTCCTCTACAAACATGTTCCATGGCCAGCATCTGGTGCAGGGCCTGAAAAAGGGCCCTTCCTTCCTTCTTCTCAGTCATGGCCAGAGGTGCGGAGTAGGCCCGATGGCCTTTTGGAAACTTTGAAGATCCTCACCCTTGAAGGGCACTTGAAATTCACTGACAAATGGATTCCCGCTCTCGGCAGATGGAGAGAAGGGTCCACGGGCTCTTTTTTAACAAAAATAGAACCTATTTCGTTGAAAAACAAAAAAAATGTATAAATAGCTCACGGAGCATAACTCTGGGCTCCGAAAACTGAAACATGCAGTAGAAATCTGAAGATGGCTGCCAGGGGAGGAGCTTAGGGAGAGGACCGTCCTTGGTTGGGGGCAGTATGACCCAGAGAACAGCGATTGGTTTGCAGGAGAAATACAGTTTGTAAGTACAAGTGAAACTGTTTTGTCTTTTACAGAGGATTCCGGGCCGGACGACGGGGAATATTCATGAGCATGTGAATCCATGCCAGACCCCATGCTGGAGAAATACAATTACGGGTGTAGGGTAAAATACATATCAAACCCCTGAAAAGGTACTGATCACTACAAGTCCACAGAGAATCAACCTTAACTTCAGAAGTCCATCCCTAAGATGTATGGGTCCTTGTGCCCAAATGGTCAGCAAAGTTCCACACAGTTTATTAAGCTGGAAAAAATTAAGGGAGGGTCTCTGGGGTCCAGGGAAAAGTTAAGTGTCAGGGGACGAGTTAATCTAACTAATAAACTTGTTCCCAACTTTCGGAGTGCTTGTGTGAGCAAGCAATGGCAAAGCCAAAGTGTTACAACAGTTTTATCAAAGTTATTTGAAGGAATTAAGGGTGTATGTAGGTAAGGTTTAAATTACTTACCTGTAACTATTGTTCTACAGCATGGGTCTGGCATGAATTCACATGCTCATGAATATTCCCCCACCAGGCTGGGAATCCTTGAAAAAAGAAAAACAGTTTCACTTTCACTTTAAAACTGTATTTCTCCTCTAAAGCATTCATTGTACTCCGGTCATACAGCCCCCATCCAATGTCAGCCCTCTCCCTAAGCTCCACCCCTGGTAGCCATCTTCAGATTTGGTAAGCACGTAAAGTAGAAGTATGAACCAAGAAGAGCCACAGAGTGGACAGAGGGAGGGTTCGCTTGTGAATCCATGCCAGACCCATGATGGAGAACAATAGTTACAAGTAAGTAAGTAAACCTTCTCCAGCATGGTGTCTGGCATGGATTGACATGCTCATGAATAACTATAACACAGCAGTACATATACACAACCACGGGAGGTGGCAAGGCTCAACAGAAGCAATAACACTCAACTCTGGAACAGACTCACCTCTAACAAACCAGTTGCGTAGCTCCGCCTGAGCAACTCGGGTATCCTCCCTGGAATCCCCGTCGACGCAGTAGAACCTCGAGAAGGTGTGCATGGACCTCCACTTAGCAGTCCTGCAGATGTCAAGCAGGGGCACACCAGAGAGAAACGCTGTCGGTGCTGCGATGGCTCTGGTGGAGTGGGCTCTTGGCCAGCCTGGCAGTGGCCTGCTCGCTAGTCGATGACCGTACCTGATGCTGCCGGACAGCTACCCGGAGATGCAAGCTTTCAACAGGTATTTCCTTTATTTACACGCACAAAATTGACGAACTGAGAAGTCTTCCAAAAAGTTTTAGTACGTGCCACCTAGAACTTCAAAGCACGAGCAACGTCCAGCGAATGCAAGGCCTTCTCCGCCGGCGAGGACTACTTCGGGAAGAAGACAGCTAACACCAAAGGCTTATGGGGGTGGAATTCCGAAGGCACCTTTGACATGAAGGTGTGGTGTTTACGCAGTACCACACTCGCGTGGAAAGACAAGTAAGGCTGCTCGCAAGACAGGGACTGACTCTCCCCGACCCTCCTACTCGAGGTGATAGCCACGAGGAAAGCTGTCTTCCATGAAAGAAACTTGAGCGGGACTTGAATTGGTTCGAAAGGCACTCCCATGAGCTTAGTTAGCACCACATTGAGCTCCCACAATGGTGGAGGCGCCTTTACCAGAGGAAAAGTCCTGAAAAGTCCCTTGAGCAACTCCTTGACGAGTCTGAGACCACAGTGAGGGTCTGCCTGGGGACCATGTGTACCTGGATATGGCAGCAAGATGCACTTTGATAGAGGCATGAGCCAGCCCCGCCTTGGCCAAGGAAAGCAAGTATGGTAGCAGTTGAGGGGCTGTGACCCGCAGCTGAGTAATCTTCGGAGTCCTGCACCACACAGAGAAGCGTTTCCATTTATGCCTGTAGCACTCAACGTAGACTAGGCCGTCGCCAGGATGTCCTTACATTCGTTGGGTGGAGCTTAAACCCCAAACTCTAGGGCTGCAGGAGCTATGCCCTCAGGTTCAGACACCCTGGGTCGTGATGCAGAATTGCTCCCCTCGTCTCGCGACAAGATCCAGGAATAGCCATAGCCTAATGGATGGGGCCACTGATGGAGCAGCAGGTCCAGATACCAGATTTGTCACGGCCACGCTGGGGCGACGAGCATAATCCTGCAGCGGCACTGTTTGAGTGTGTTTATCTCATGTATAAGCAGAGGAAACTGAGGAAATGCGTACAGGAACCATCCATCCCACTGGAACGAGAACACGTCCCCCATGCTCTTGGGCTGCGGGAACCTGCTGGCGAAACTCTGGCACTTGGTGTTCTTGTCAAACAGCAGATCCACCGGGTCCTGGTGAAGCTCCCACTCGTGGCAAGAACGCAGTTCCCTTCTGAGCGAGTCTGCAATGGTGTTGACTGCCGCCAGGTGAAACGGAACAAGGAACATGCCTTGACGAATGGCCCACTGCCACAAGTCCTGGGCTTCTTTTGAGAGTGCCGCAGACCGGGTCCCCCCGTTTACGGCTGTAGAACGTGGTCGTGGTGTTGTCCGTGAAGATCCTCACCACCTTGTCCTTCAATGACGCCAGAAAAGACGTGAGGGCCCAGAACACAGCCCGAAGCTCCAGGAGGTTGATGTGAAGGTCCCTTTCCTGCAACTGTCCGGTGTGGGCTCCCCATTTCTCTAGAGAGGCATCCGTGGTGACCGTCTCCTCATTAGGAAGAACCTGAAACAGGGCTCCCTTGGCGAGGTTCTGCTGAGCACCACACCACTGTATTGCCCGCCGGAACTCTTTGTTGAGGGCGATCTTGTCCGTAAAGTTCCCTGACACTTGCATCCACCTCGCATCCAGTAACTCCTGGAGAGGTCTCATGCGCAATCTGCAGAAGCGAACGAGGTTGATGGAGGACAATATGCACTGTAAAGAACTCATAGTGGCAACAATAAAGAAAGACGCAAGTGATCACAGTTCAAGGGTGTTTACATAACTGTAAAGGTAGGTTGGAAAAACGCCTAGTCTAAACCGATATCTAAGATGGGAGCAAGCTTTGACCATCAAATAATAAGGCAGACCTAGTGGCATTGTGTCAAATAAAAGGGCATATACTAAGAAAAAACCATTGCCCGGTGAAGCCCTGCTGAAACTCCCTTTTCATTTCAACAGAGAAGCTCCGGTAGGGACAACTTCTCCCCTTGGATTAGTGGGACCAACTAACCCCAAGAAGAACTCCACTGGACCATCTTCCCCGACTGGTTGTACTTTTTCGTTGCTGCATGAACTGGATGCCAGGGATTGAGTAATCCGCAGTTGAGTGAAACGTCTGATGCGGTAACAAATCTGGCTGGAAGCTCCTGAAGTCTACTAAGGACCCCCCAGAAGCAGGACAATCAGAGCTTGAGTCCCCTCACTAGAGCAGGACCCAGGGAGTGAAGGAAGCCCACCCGCGACGGTGCGGTTTGCCAAGCGCTGAAATCGCAAAGTGCTGCTCAACCGGAAAAAGCCTCTAGCTGCCGATGACCTCCCAAGTACCACCGCAGGAGCCCTCCAGACGCCCTCCCTCTTGTCCCCACGACTGAGGCTCACGAACACTGGGTCTGCACCGCTGTAGCTGGACCACTCTTCAAACCAGAGGTACTGTTTAGGCCTGGGGTACTTACCTTATTGCCTTTTTGCTGTGCTTTTCTCAGTTGGGAATTGCAGTGGTTTACCTTTAGCGTTGATTGCAACTCTCCTTTCACACGCTTAACAGCTTGTGACCATAAAAGTGATTTTCTACAAACTCTCTAACTTTGTGCAAGACTGTTTGCGATCTAAGAAGTGTCTCTTTCTCCATAGACTGTGTTCCAATTGACTGGCTGTCCTGGCTCCCTGAAGATCCTTCTAGTCCATTGACTTTGATATTGTGTGTCCCTCAAAGGTGGTAGCTTGTTGTGAACTGTTACTGCTGGGAAAGGCTTGTCTATACTTGTTTGGAAGATTTATTGTCCTCACATTTGAGAACCCGTTTAACCTTTTTCCTTCCCAAAGTGCCAGGCTATTATGCAAGTCTATGCAAAAAGGACGAGCATACTCGTCCTTGGCACTTAAGGGGTTAAACCTTTCCTTTCTGCAACCTCAGAAAAATGCCATTACTGTCCTTGTGAATAAAGTCATCTCAGGGTGCAGGAATTGTGTACAAAGCATATTAGAAGATTATCCACCAACTTGTTCCGATTCTGAAAAGTAAGTTTAAAGTGGATTTACCTTGTTACACAAATTGCCTTTTTAAACAACGCTTATTTAAAATTTGATGTTAATTAAATAAATAACTATTTATAACAGAAATCTTGAGTGTAAGTGTCACTTGGCTACTTGTGTTTACGGATTTCATTTGTACAGCTCTACAGCTGACATTTACCCCTCTTGAGATAGGCCTGGTTGCTCAGTCACACTACCAACTTGTGTAGTATAGACCTATACCAAAAGTTGGGTTACCTAATACCAAGCAGATAAGTGTTATGTAGTCTCACACAGTGAGACTGCATCAATTCTTACCCAACACTGCTGATGACTGGCATTTCCTAGTTGCGGCCGAGATCACCGAATCCCGTGAGGACTGAGACCTTAGCCACCCTATACTACTTTTTCAATCTGTGCTGCTTGGTTGGGGCCGTACTTGGATTTGTCATCAGGGCTAGGCCCTCTTCCCAGATGTCATCCAGGAACGGAATGCACATGGTCTTTCTCCTCGACTTGCATTGTTGGTACAGGAAACCCTCCTCATAAATCTCCTCGGGAACTAACTGAAACAGTTCTGAGGCCCTCAACATGACCGAATGAAAAGATCCCACTTCGTCCGGAGGGAGGCACTATGGAGCTCGTCCACATCTTGAGTCTCCATGTCCGCCGCAATGAAATAGGCATCCTCATTGGTACCAGTAGCCATAGTGGCTGTGTCCATTCCTGTGTCTGTGTGAGGATCCGGGGCTCAAGTAGGAGTCTTGTCGCAACGAGGTGGCGGCGGGGTCCGATGATGCCAAGGACCCGTGCCCCCTTGGATTTTCTCTTCCGCAGGTGAGAGTTAACCCTCTGAGGTTATGGAGGTGCAGGAATTTGGTGACCAGTGTGTGTAGGGTCGATGGACTGTCCAGAGGCACGTTCCTAGGTCTAGGGGTAAACAGAGCCAGAGGAGTAGGATCCGGACTAATACGTCTCCTCCCCCAGGTCTGAGCAGAACCAACTGTGCGCATCATGGTCTTCGTCGTTACTCGATGTTAGGGAGAATTCTCTGTTAAGGCTAATTTCCCAAACCTAGTGATTCCCCCAGCAGCTTTGCTGGATTTTTGGGGTTTATTTTTTCTCCTGCCAAGAGTGAGACTCTTTCTACCACTCTTAGCACGATTTGAGATATCCTTTGACTTTGTAATGTGTTTTATGGGCTATGGGGTCTTTTACTCCATAGGGTTTCATGTGGTTTTGCTAAGTGTGTTACACAGCACCCTCAGTGCAGTAACACAGGGGTGTCATAGTGACCCCCAAACAGACTCCATACCCTGGGAGTAACACAGGGGTGTCATAGTGACCCCCAAACAGACTCCATACCCTGGGACTGAAAACTGCCTCCCAGGGCATGTAAAGTCACCATTGACTTTACTAGTCTTAAATTGTGAACAGAACCAGTACAAACCATCATATTGTGGAAGTACTGGTAGGGGTAATTAGATTGCCCCTGGGTCTGTTTTTTGAGGGGGCACTGTGCAGTCCCCCCTCGTCGAGTTTCTGACTGGTGGCAGTGGTTACCATGTAAACTATTCCACCGGAATATTTCCTATGGGATTTCCCATTCATTTTAAACGCACCACTTTTTTGGTGCAATGTTAAAGATACCGCCGGGTTATTTATTTAATATTTATTCCCCGGTTGGGTCTTTTTGCCAGGACTCGGTTTTAAAATGGCTTTTGTGTTCGCCTCTGTAACTGCAACCCAAGTCGAGCCCTTTGTTCCACTTTTTGGCGGGCTTCTACACAGAAGCCTCCAAAAGTGGTGCCACTCTGTCTGGGTCTACAGGATGTGTAGGAGGGGGGTTTAGGCACCCTGGACTGAGTTGCCTCGGCAACTCAAGTCGCACTCTTGTGTGACTGGCCCAGTGGTGAGCCGCCCGGCTCACCACTTAGCATATTTGAGTGACAGCTAGGACTGATGAATGGGGGGTTTCTGCAGAAAAGCAGGGCTTTGGGGACTGGAACTTCAGAAGTCGCCACAGGACCAAAGAATCCAAAGAGCGAGAAGCTGAGCCGACCTACAACGACGACACCACCGGTGAAGCCCTGCTAAACCGTCTCACCACTTCCCAGCGACAGAGAAGATCTTCATCCCGGAGAGTCTTCTTCCTCTGAACTGGTGGGGATAACCAGTTCGCCCTCTTTTTCGCCTTCCTGGATCGTCTCGTGGTCGAATCGCCCGTGCCAAGCACCCCGGCGGCCGGATAGCCACGCTTCACCACTACCGCGAATAAAAGGGTAGTGCCTTTTAACCGGGAAACTCTGCGGCTGGTTTCTTCCCTGGCAGTGCAACGACCTCCAGCTTTCCTCTACGTCGAGATCTCCTCTTCCCCTGGACGAAGCACCCGCTGGAGCTTTCTCACCATTCAGGTACTGTGTCCCGCCTGGTCTCCCTTGCAACAGACTGTTCAAGGTGTCCCGTAAATCCTCGACTTTCTATCCTGCGGTGACTTGGGACCTGCAAACTAACTTTTCCTGACTTGATCCAACCCTTTTTGAACTATCTGCAAAGACTCTTAAAGTACTATTCAACTCTGTAATATTGGACACATTCCGCCTTGCTCTCTCCAAGAGTGGGCCTGGCCTATGACTCTCTTGCTCCCGAGTAGACGCGGCCTTTTCTGACATGCTCTAGTTCTCTTAAAGTGTTGGTATTGTGTATTTTCCTAATTCTGCCTTTTTCCCTCCCTTTTTAACTAACTTATTGGAGTGCCATCTTAGGTTAGGCGCTCACCTCCGTCTGAAAATAAGTGGTGTTTTAACTAAGACTTGTTCAATAAGTAATCAGGGATGTATATGTATTAATAGTGACTGTGTTTGAACTTGCTTGCCATATTAGTGTTAGTGTATATTACAAAATGTGTTTTTAAATAAATAATTATATACATTTATACCCAAGCTCTGGTCAGTGTTTGCTTGTGCTACTGTATTTTGGTACCTATCTTGTATACTCTATATACTGTCTAACTCTTCTTGAGAGAAGTCTGGCTGCTCAGCCACAGCTACCAGGTAAATCTGGGTGGTACAGACTGCTACCAATTGGGTTTACTGCCAACACCTGTAGTCCTAAGCCTTTTGCAGTGGTCCCTAAGGGAACTGCACAGGTTTCTGCCTAACACTCGAGTAGATCTGCTCCGGTCGTTCCTCAGTATACCTGGTAGGCTCCACAGGTCAGACCATTTCCCGCTCCCTCTCAGGAGGCTGTTGGGTCTGAGCGGCTACCTGGCCTTTCCCTAGCCCCAGTTCCTTCACTGCTGCTCCTGCAGCCATATCTTGCCTTGGGGAAAGGAAACCCGCGGGGTGGCCGCCACTTTTTCTGGATCTGCTCTCATTCAGAGCCGCGGTGGGCGTTGTTGACTTAGACGATGAAGTGCTTGTGGCTGCCTTTGTCGACGGTCCAATTGTTGACTCTGTTGACTTGGCCTTTTCTGAAGCCTTAACGAGCTTTGAGTCCTCCCAAGACCTTTCCCATGTCAGATTATCTGAGGACACATAGAATTTGGACGGGGTTAGTGTCTTTCTCTTTGAAGACAATTGTTTCATTGGCATGCTCACTGTGGAGGATGATGGTGATGACAAAGGCCTTTTGTTCGAATCGGGACCCCGCATCAGTGGCAAAACTAGCAGAGCTAGCGTTGCGCTGCTTGGCCTTCTCTTGGACCCCCTGCCCTCCGGCTGCATCAGAGGCCTTGCTCGACTTAAGCCACACTGACAGTCTGCTGTATCAGTCTTTTTTGGTTTTCTACGAGAAACCACGGCACACCTCCATCCCCCCTCATTATGGTCCGGATGCAGGGAGTATAAGCATTTATGGTGTCGATCTTCCACAAAGACGTTTCATAAACCACACTTTGCGTAGAGTTTGAAGAGGCTGCAACCTTCCTTCTCAGATATGCTGAAAGGCACAAAGAAAGCCCCAAGGCCAGATCTTCCTGAAACTTCGATGATCCGACAGTGGATGAAGATCTTCATCGGTAGCAGAGCCCTGCTGCCGGTCTCTATCCTTTGAAGACAAAGCAAAATTCAGTCAAATTCCAACTATTTTGGCAACATTTACAAAAAAACACAAAATTAGCTTGCAGGGCAAGTTGAGGACTCCCAACACTGAATCGTGCAGTAAACATCTGAAGATGGGCGCCAGGGGTGGAGCTTAGGGAGAGGGCTGGTATTGGATGGGGGCAGTATGACCCAGAGTCCAATGATTGGTTTAGAAGAGAAATACAGTTTTAAAGTGAAACGGTTTTTCTTTTACTGAGGAATCCCAGACTGACTGGGAATATTCACGAGCATGTGAATCTATGTCAGACCCCATGCTGGAGAATTATCGCTATAAATCACCCCCTTTCTCTGATTCTTCATGAAACTTGGCAGCTCGGTTGAAGAAGGTCCAAGGTTGCTTTTCCCGCCGTAAGCCTCAGCCCTTGATCCCCAGGGGTTGCAGGTTTAAGTGGCTCTCCGGTCGGTGTCTAATGCTGGTGCAAGGTCTCCCAATTGAAGAATGCAGCAAAACTCGATGCAGGGCACTTCTCTGGACAGGAATGTATGCAGGTAAGCAATTTCGGACGACGGCAACCGATGCACAGCGACGCAAAAAGATTCACTTGCCGCTGCCAGACTTTTCCTCTTATCTCAGGCCCCCTTGAAGCTGGAACCATGACATTTTGCAGAGGTAAGTCTTGTTGCACAAGGTGAGGATCCCCCCCAGGTTCCAGGCCTCAACTCGGAACAGCAACGTCTGCAGCACAGTAGCCCAAACTCACAGCTGGTCATCCACAGGGCGGTCCTGGGGCACTTCTTTATATGAGTCCAAGTTGACGTTGAGAATGTATGTTCCCTTCACTCCAAGGGTCGCAGCACCTTCGCAGGACTGCTGGAGATCTTCCACAGGACAGGGCTCTACCAGGGCAAAAGCTGTTGGTCGCCAATCCTTCTTCCGACAGGTCCACGGTCTCCTCACATGTTTTGTAGTTGGACAGGAGTCTTGGCTCCTTCAGTTTCTTCCAGGATCTCTCTAAAGTGGGTGCAGGAGTCCGCTTCTTATCCTAAAAGCGAGGTAAGAGCAGTTTCCCCCACTAGCCAATGACAGATCTGGCTGGCGCGCAACACACAAGCACTGGTGACAACACTCATTAAATTCACCCAGACACACTGGCACCAGTATGTGGATTGTGACCAGACAGTCCCAGCCCACTTCCTGGCAGCAAAAACACAGACCTCCAGTAGCCCGCAAAAAGCCTCTTCTTTCCTGGCCACTGGAAAACCATGTAAGGATTTTCCTGGACATGTTTGACCACTAGCCACAGTTAGTAGCCAAATGTGGTAAACGCAGTAAGGCTAAATCGAAATGCACCAAAAAAATTGTAAAGAGTCACTGCTGCCACCAGCTTGTCCATTTAGCACACTTGAGTAACCAAAAATCCTCTGTTAGTACAAGGCAAAACAGAAAGTGTATCCCAGTGTACTGCATTGTAAGATGCATTGTACAATGATAAAAAGTTACCACGAGTGATAACCAGTTGCTAAAAGCAGTAAAAGTAGCTAGGCTAAGGGAAACAATGTTTACCAGTACCGCCAGCCTGAAGGACATGTCAAGTTCCCCATAACATGAGCAATGGCTTCACTGCACTGTAAAAAGTGCAGGTCAGAAACAAAAAATAAAAGTAAAACGTTTGGGGGTCCATAGAAACGGAAGGAAAGGTGCAATAAAGAGGAATATTTCCAAACATTGATCAACAAGGTCATGCTAGGTAGAAGGACAACCACACAAGAAATGGAAAAAAAAGAAAGGAGCCACCATGTTAGAACATAGGTGATCCTTTTGTGCATAACCGGGGGAATAAAGCCTGCAGTAGGAAATGGCACAAATGTTGGCAGAACACGTCCACTGCCACCAGCCATAACTTTAGGGTTGTCACTGTGACCAAAAAGTCACAGGAGCAGAGATAATCCCCTTGGCACTCACCATCAGGTGGTATGTGCTAATATCTCATAAGTTTAAGTTTTAGGAGGATACAAAGGATCCCTTCTGCCTTAAGAACAGTAGTTCTTGGGGAAAATGAAAGAATATCAAAGGATAACCCAAAGGGTCCACAGCAACAATGCGCAGAGAATTTAACACAGATGCCTTTAAGAGATATGGAAAAAATCAGACTCCATAGGATATGGTAACGCAAAAAGAAGTTCCCAAAAGTCAGAGCAAATAAGAATGAATGGGGGGAAAATGGCTCCCCTCATTCAGGAGAGGAAGAAAAAGGTCAAGAAAAGGGCTGGTGCTCTCACTGGGAGAGGGAATTAGGCATAGAACTGATAAATCTCCCCAACAACCTACTATACACTTATGTTTGTTTCTAGTCCCAGAGTGTGAAGGTGAGATTGTGGTTTTATGGAACCATTCAACTGGGGTTACTCTTGCCAATCAAAGACACCAACATAAATAATTGTTAACATCTTTTTTGGGAAGTAGGTTAGTAAATTGCCCTGAACAGGCGTTACCCAATCAAAATATTACAAGACAATTGAAAACAATCAGTGGCTTGCCAGTGGAAACCATTTCTCTTGCAGAATCACCCAAGCAAACCAAACCCTGTTGCAAAAGCCACCTCAAAATAGTGATACTACTCTTAGGCAGTCACTTTTGTATCAAGAATCTCTATTTGGGACATACTGCCTTCCCGGTACATTTAGATCAGAATCTCAGAAAATAAAGCAACATTTTTATATACAAGTGTGATAGAATGAGGTATTGATTAGTCTCATATTTGGTGTTTATTTTTGCAATTTGTTACAGCCAACTTGTAATCTCAGCAAGTGTAAAATGTTAAGAAGCTTACAATTGAAGCAAGGCACAGCACAACTAATGCAAATCTGAACATTGTTTTGTAAGGCAGGGAGACGAGTGGGTGTGCAATCTAGTCCATGAAATGTTATCCTTCCACACTAGCACCAATGGGGCGGCGGGAATTCCACACATTATATGCTGTCAGTGCCCAATTTAATTTAACTGCCCTTAGTGGAGAGCAAGGGCATAAAGCAGGCATAAAGGCTTGTAGCACCCAAAAATTAGGGCTAGGATGCTTTTTGGGAGAGCAGGAAATGTAGAGTAACTAGTGTCATTATGGAGAAACAGCAATGTGCATAGTTGCCAACACTGCATGCAATGGGAAAGGTGTGCACAGAAGTCCAGTGACAAAGGATTAATGGCATGGCGATGTGGGAAGGGCTAGTCACATAGCCCCTAAGGAGAAACTGCAGTGGGGGAACCATGGCTGAGAGCGCAAACCAGAGAGCCCCACAACAGAAATGAGCGTGAACAGGCACTGGCCACATGAGAGGCACCCAGGGGGTAGGGAACACAAAAGCACCTACAAAGTAACTGGCTATCAAGGAAGAAAAACAAGCAGAGCTGTGCTGCATCAGGCACATTGGGCAAGACACTGGCGCAAACGTTGACTGCAGCTCAGCCATGCAGGAAAGAGGAATTATAGCATCTACCAACTCATACTGTATCCTAATTGGCCGGAGCAACCAGCAATGTTCCAATAATGGTGCTTATTTTCATTCCCTCAATCAAAAAACAGAAATTGCACTTGAAGATGTAAAGGCAAGTGTAGACACCCCCACTTTTGTAAAAAAAATACTTTGTTGCTGCCATACAATAAGAGAAACATTTTGCTATTAAATTCAATAATATGAATGACACGAGAAAGGTAAACCAAGGACAAAAACTTAATAGCACAACATATTTATCTTCAAATTCATGGGCACATACAGGTTCTAAAATACTAATGACCACAAAAAGGATTGTGAACATTTTACCTTTAATGTCATGTCATCAGAACAGGAAGCAAGAAGATTGCCCGTTGGATCCCATTTGATTGCATTTACTTCATTCTAAAGGGGATTTATAATAGAAAATAAATTATAAGATGACAAGTCACCAACAATATTGTTTAAAGAAGGCACAGTTTAAACTATCTTGATATCTTTTTCTAGATTGATGAAAACCTGAGAAAACAAAAAAAACATTATGATCAAAAGGTAACTTACTGTGTGTCCTTGGAATGTTTTGATGGGTCTATCTTGCCCCAATTTACAGACATGAATGCACATATCTGTACTGCAAGAAGCAAACGTGTTGTTACTTTGCCAGTCCACATCTAATGCTGGTGCTGAAAAAATATATATAATGCAGATCAATGAGTGAAGATGACCAAGCTAACATATCGCCATCATACCAGGATGAGAACGTTAAATACTCTCCACCTCCTAAAACTGCAACACAATATGGCATGTAAAATATGACATGCATTACTTACCGTAAAAGCATGTCTGATGGTTGTATCTGCTTAGATTAACATGCTGTGTATATGGTCCGACATCCAGTGTTAACCGCATCTGGGTCTTTCGAGAACCGAAAGGGGACGTCGACGCGGGCGTGCCTGTAACACTATCCCTACGTGATGTGTAGTGTACCCAAGATCCCTCACATCGAGATCCCTGCATCGAGGTCCCTCCGATTGTATTTTTTCTGCCACGAGGGAGCCTTATGACTATCGTGAGTACAGAAAAGAAAGTAGTAAGACGTCTATGTTCCTTCCATCCAAGCGGGGAGGAAGGGTGGGCTCATGTGAATCTAAGCAGGTACAACCATCAGAAATGCTTTTATGGTAAATAATGCATGTCTTCTGATGCTTGTTAATCTGCTTAGAATCACATGCTGTGTATAGCCTAGCGAGCAGGACCCGGAGTTGGAGGTGGGTTGTGAGAAGGAACAGTAGTGAAAAGATGTCTTAGTAGTGAAAAGATGCCTGTCCCATCTGAGAATCAGACCTAGAATGAGTGTCTAGGCAATAATGTTTTGTAAAGGTGTGTACAGAACTCCAGGTTGCCGCTTTGCAAATAGATTCAAGGGGAACATTTGCAATTAATGCTATGGATGCCCCAGTGCCTCGAGTGGAATGTGCTCTAGGCTTGAAGGGCAGCTCTCTCTTGCAAGGGTGTAGCAGAGTGCGATACATTTAACAATCCACCTAGAGATGGTGGATTTGGAGACCGTCTCCTTCTCTTCCTGCTGCCACCGAAATGAAAAAAACTGATTAGTCTTTCCAAGTGGTCGAGTTCCTTCCATGTAGAACATGACTGCTCTGCGTACATCCAGTGTGTGCAGGGTTCTTTCTCCCAGGCTTGAAGGATTCTGAAAGAACGTTGGTAGTTCTATTGACTGGTTCACATGGAACTTGGAAATTAATTTAGGTGCAAATCTAGGGTGAGTGCGCAGAACCACCTTATCTTTGTGAACCGTTACAAAGGGATCTAGGATTGAGAGCGCTTGTAGTTCACTTACCCTCCTGATGGAGGTAATAGCTATCAAAAAAACATTAAGGATGAGGTCTTGAAGACTTGTCTTGTGCATGGGCTCAAAAGGAGCCCCCTTAAGCCTAGTCAACACCACGTTTAGGTCCCATCCGGGAGCCGGGTTAGAAATGGGAGGGTGAATTCTCTTCACTCCCTTCATGAAAGCCTTAATAACTGGTATCTTCCACCATGACACTTTCTGTTGTGATGTCGTGTAGGCTGAAAGTGCAGCTAGGTGCACCTTTATGGAGTTGAAGACCAGGCCTGAGTCAAGTAAATGAGTTAGGTATATAACAATGTGTGCGGGAGAGCAGTTAACCGGGTTAATGCTCTTTGAGTTGAACCAGATGACAAACTGTTTCCATTTAATGGAATAGCAGTATCTGGTGTTCGGTTTTCTTGCTTCCCTGAGAATGTCCATACATCTCTGAGGGAGTTGCAGGTGTCCAAACTCTATGACCTCAGGAGCCAGGCTGCTAAGTGCAATGTCTGTGGGCATAGGTGAAGCGTCTCCCCTCTGTCCTGTGACATGTTGTACGGGCAAGGAAGTTTGACTGGAGAAGATGGGGACATTTCCATCAGATGAGCGAACCATGGTTGGCGGGCCCACATGGGGGCCACCAGAATCATTGTGACTGGTTGCTGGTGCATCTTGTGCACGATCTTGAGAAGGGGAGTCGGGGGGGAAATGCGTAGACAAATTTCCCTGGCCATGTTATCCAGAGTTTGTTCCCCTTGGAATGGTTCTGTGGGTATCTGGAGGTGTAATCTTGGGATTGAGCGTTCTCCAGAGTTGCGAACAAAACGATCTCTGGGAAGCCCCATTCTGCGAAAACGTTGGCAATGATGTCTCGGTGTAACACCCATTCGTACACCTTGGGCAACGGAAAGTCTCTGCTGAGTACGTCTGCTAGATGGTTGAGGTCCCCTGGAACACGTTGTGATAACAGGAACATGTTGCGTTTGAGAGCCCACTTCCAAATGTTCTGGGACAGTTTAGACAGCACTGGAGAATTAGTGCCCCCAGAAAGTGCATGGCCATGGTGCTGTCTGTGAGGATGAGGATCGTCTTCCCCTGCAGTTGTGTCTAGAAAGCCTTCAGTCTTTGAACACTGCCAATACTTTCAACAGGTTTATGTGGTTGTATGTTACGTCAGACGACCAAACTCTGTGCGCTGTCTGTTGAAGCAGGTGAGCTCCCCACCCTGTAAGAGACGCGTCTGCGGTAAGAGTGGCTTCCACTGCAGGGGTGGGAAAGGATTTCCCTTTCAAGAGGTTCTGCCTCGACCACCACTGCAGCGAGAGAACGAGGGCCGGCGAGACGACCATTAGATCGTCCCACTGTCCGCTGGCCTGACACCACTGGCTGTTGAGCCACTCTTCCATTGGGCGCATGCGCAGGTGCGCGTGAGGAACCAAGTAGATACATGACGCCATCATTCCTAGCAGTCGCATAGCCTTGCGTACAGTCACCTCTCGACTGGCTACATACTTAGGGATCTGAAACAATATGTTTTGGACCCTCTCTTTGGAGGGGAAGACAAGGCCATCCTTTGTTCGAATTAGACCCCCTAGGAATTGTTTGACCTGACTGGGGTCTAGGCTGGATTTTTTCTCGTTGATAGAGAATCCCGGACTCAATAAAAGATCTATCGTCTACTTGACAGACATGTTTCGTAAGAGTCCCCTGTTATGAGCCAGGCGTCGAGGTAAGGGTAGACCGAGATGGATTGCCTGCGCAGATGTGCTGCTGCCACCGCTAGTACTTTTGTAAATACCCTTGGTGCAGATGCTATGCCGAAGGGTAGTACTTTGAACTGATAATGTTTGTCTTGTATCATAAATCTGAGGTATTTTCTATGCGCTGGCAACATCGAAATATGAAAGTATGCATCTTTCATGCCCAGTGTTGCCATGTAATCTCCCTGTGATAGCAGTGGGATTACTTCCCGAGTGTGACCATGCAGAACCTTTGTGTCTTTACAAATGTGTTCGCTGGGCGCAAATCTAAAACAGGGCGCATGGTTAGATCCTTTTTGGGTACAAGGAAGTACACTGAAGAAATACCTTATTTTACCTGTGATAGAGGTACGATTTCTGTGGCTCCTTCCTCCTGTAGTGTCTCAACTTCCTGCAGGAGACTGCGAAGATGGTCTGGTGTCAGTCATCTTGCTTGTGGAGGTCTGAATATTGGGGACCGGTTGAACTCGATACAGTACCCGTGGGCCACGGTCTTTAGCACCCACTGTTCTGTAATTATTCCCTCCCATGCCTGAAGAAACAATGTTAGCCGGCCCCCGACCGGGGAGGCATGGGAGGGGAACCCCAATCTTTGGGTCATTTCGAACCTGAGGCCGGGGAGCCTCTGGGTGTAGTGTTCCGGCCTCTTCCTTTGCCACGTCGCTGACCCCTCTGGGGATACGGGGTGGTGTATCCGCTATTTCCCTGTGTAGAATTCCAATTGTTTCTAGATGAATATTGTTGTTGAAGGAAGCGTTGGCCATGAAAAAAAGCCGTTTGGACCCAGATCCTCATCTTGTAGAGGGTCTTTGTGTAATCTGGTCCAGTGTTGTTAAGGTGTCATGCTCCTTTTTTGCAGTCTCGAGGGCCTCATCGACCGCCTTCCTAAACAGACTGAATTCTTCCACTGGTTTGTTTATCAGTGATGCTTGCGTCTCTTGCGTGAATCCAGAGATCCGTAGCCACGCATGTCTCTTCAGGAGTGTGCCCTGAGCAAGGGATCAAAGTATTCCTAAGAATGCTTTGGTTCACCTGTCTGCCCTCAGTGACAGTGGTGAGGAGACAAGTACGTAGGTGTTCCAGAACCTTCTGTATGCCTTCCAGTAGTAAGGCCCACTGGGCAGCGGCATAGCTGGCCAACAAGGTATTGTTATTGGCAATGCGCATTGAGAACGCTGGTGCGACCGTGATCCTTTTCCCAAGGGCGTAAAGTCGCTTACCTTATTTATCAGGGAGTGCCTCTATTGCTATTGACAAAGGGACCCCTGCCCTCTTTGTTGTCGTAGTCACCACCAGGGATTCTGGGGTGGAATGACCTCCGATATACAGAGGGTCTGATGGAGAAGGCAGAAGGAGTTTATCTATTCGTGAGTTGACACCTCTTGTGAGAGCAGGTGCTGATATGGAGGGTGCTAGACATTTGATTGAATTGAGAAGCGGAATAGCCTGCTGGCCGGTGGCTTCTCATTAAGGATGTCTTCCACGAAGTCGGCTTTGGGGACCTCTTCATCTGTAGCAATTTTAAAGTGATCAGCTGCTTTATGCAACATTACGTTAAAGGTCAACTGGTCATCCACTGGCGAGGGTTGTTGCCTAGTGGAAGTGGACTGGGGAGAGTCCAGAGACAGGGCATCAGGGTCCTGATGATCCGGTGACTGCCATGGTTGAGGGTTATCCACATCTTGGTTTTCTTCCCAGCCCTCTATGAGATCATGCATGTCCTCAGGGTTGAAGATTTCCTCATCCTGAGTGTCAGCAGAAATGTCATCCTCAATTAGGTCGTAATTGTATATGTCCTCTTCTAAGGAGGGGACAAAAAGTCTTGGAAATTTAGCTTTGGAGCCCATAGGGCTCTCATCCCTTGGCCTCCTTGGTGTAGGTTGTTCTGAACCGGAAGCAAACCTGTCCAGCCTTTCCATACAGTTTTCAAACTTTTCTCTAGTCCAAACCGAAGACCTAGAATGGTCTAGAGGTGGGAAAAGGTCTTGATCGTGTTCATCCGTCAAAAAGCGTTGAGATTTTCGTCTCATCGTCGAAAATAGCTCTTCTTCGCCCTCGGAGAACTCCTCTTGAGGTATTGACAGAGGTGAGACGTCTATGTGCTTCTCTTTCGGTGTATGGGTGGGTTCCGGTACCCCCCCCCCTTAGGCCATCCTTGGACCTCGGCGGATCCTTGGGTCTTTCCGTGGACCTCAGCACCTCCCCGGGTTGCCGCTTCTGAGAACCTGCGGCGACAATCCTAGCTAAGCATGCCGGCGATGTCCTCTGCGGTCAGGAGGCGCGTAGCTTCAGCCTGCGATTGCGAGGGGGTCCTCTTCGCCGGTGCCGGGGCATTGTCCTCAGGAGCTGCCTTTTTAGGCGGTGCCGGGACCTTATCTTCTGCAACAGCCTTTTTCAGCAGAACCGGAACACTATTGTCGGCTGACGCCTTCTTGCGATGCGTCTCGACAGAACCTGGTATATAAGGAGTGTCACGCTCACCTGAATCTACGCAGGAGCGATGGAGTCCACCGACATCTGCCCTGCTTTCTCCTTACCCGGAATAGTGGGAATTCTACCTGTAGGAAAACGACTGGTTAAGGAACCCCTCTTCCCCAATTCCCTATGTGCTGGAATACAGTGTCTTGGGGGCTCACCTCTTAGCTTAGGATGGTGGGCTCTCCGTCCTGCATCTGCAGGGGCGCTACGGTGCGGCACCAGTTGGCTGACGCGCTGGCTTGGTACTGGTTTTCCTGGCTGATGCGCTGGCCTGGTACTGGTTTTGCTGGTGGATGCACTGGCACTGCCGTTTATTTAGTTAGCAGAGTTCTGTGATTCTCCTGAATATTGTCCCCAGGGCCAGTTACCTCATTGGACCCTTCGCACTGCCAGAATGGCGAATGTGCACAATTGGATTGCTAGAATCAGATCAGGTAAGTGCTGTATGTCTGGTTTCCCAGTTTCTCCACTGGGTTAGAGCGTGTGATAAGTTCAGGTTCGTAATGTCTATGGATATTATTGCTAACAATGCTCTTAAAGTTCTAACCTGCTTTTTCCTTTGCTTTTCTCTTTTGTCAAAAGTTGCTCGGAGTCTGAAATCCGGAAGTGGCTGCAGAGAAGACGAAGCGGGAATGATTTGCCGGTCCGCGAGTAGAAGGAGTCGTGGAAACTTCCGGGCGGCCGTTGGAAAGGTGAGTAGAAAACCGCGGGTCTGTTAAGTTAAAGTCTGTCCTTCTCTTTTCAGGCACGAGTGTCCGCAGTAAAGAGGGTTGACCTTCTGGTCGAGAGAGCTGCAAAATGCTGTAGAGGCCTCTGGAGTCAAGAACCAGGTAAGCATGTGCTCGAAGCTACAGAATGCACACGAAGCATGGCTTGTTCATTGGGCGTGGCTTTTATAGATAGCCACGCCCGAAGACTAGAGCATTCAACCTAGTTCTGGGTTGGCACTAAAGGATCCATATTAGTGGAAACGGGAAGTTTCACGTTACCCTATGGGCGCTGGGGGTACCAATGGGTAAAATGGATATTAACCCTATCCTTGCTCGCCATGTTCTCACCCACATTACTCCTGCAAGTTTTCCCCCCCTTGCCAGCTAAATATGAAGGTGACTTGGTAGTACTACTTAGGCTCGTACCCATGACAAGGGGTAGCGCCCTTTATTTTCAATTGCCCGGTCACTAGGCGCATTTTCGGATGCAGGGAGGGCTGCCGATCCAGACTGTCGGCGGGTGCCGCCGGAGCTTCCGGTGTACCCGATGGCACTGAAGTCTTCTTCGACCTGGCCGAAGGAGGACTTGGTGTTGTGTGCTTTGTGCTGTGTACATGTTCATCTTTGTCGCTGGGGTGTGACTTCCCCATAGCAGTGCCTAATCCGTGCCTAGCGGGGCCGGGGACAGACTATGTCGAAATGTCAACAACCTCCGGTTCGGAGGTATGATCGTCACTCCCACCGTCGTCACATTCGGTGGCAGCGGGAGAAAATTCGTCCGACATACCACAGGCCGCCCACCGCTTGACTCTAAGCTCTTTTAATGTCTTAGGATGGAGGAGCTTACAAGTCGCGCATCCTTCTTTGTGATCGAGGGGCAAGCACTGGTTACACCGTCTGTGCCTATCTTTCCATGGGAGTTTGCTCCTACAATTAGGGCAAAACCTAAATGGAATCCTCTCCATAGCTGAGGCTGGGTAGAGTGACAAAGACCGAAAGGGAAAGAGGAAGGAAAGGGAAAGGCATTCTCAATTTGTATAGAAATGTCCACCCTGACCCCACTCTCCCTACTGTATAGGCCGGCGGAAGGCCAGGCCACGTGGTCGGCAGCGCTGACTGGATCACTGTCCGTCGAGTTCTTGAAGGTCTTTGGTGGAAGTCTGTAACAGCCATCGAAATAAGGGACGGATAGGGTGATCTGGATATTTTATATAATTATTCGACCAAAGGTCGATGGGACAATAAGCCAAGTTTTACAAGCTCCGCATCAAGGCGACCAGTATGCTGGGCGGAAAAAAACAATATGAGGGACCTCGACGCATGAGGGATCTTGGGTACACTACACATCACGTAGGGATAGTGTTACAAGCACGCCCATGTCGACAACCCCTTTCGATTCTCGAAAGACAAGATGCAATACTCTGCGGTTACCACTGGATGTCGGACCATATGCACAGCATGTGATTCTAAACAGATTAACATCAGTCTCTAGAATTTCTTTGCTCAAGTAGAAAAAAAAGAAATGCACGTAATGCTTTTCACAACTAGGAAGTCAACCTGAAAAAAAAATACAAAAATGCACTAACAAATTCATGAAATAGAGATGTAACATAAGACCTACCTTGGTTAGTTAACTAAAACGTAAGGGAATGATTCCAACACATTTTCCGAATATACTTTTTAAAAATAATTGTTTTCTAGATGCATATCTGCCCCATTGAAACCCACCCAAAAAGGGGGTACAATACGCATTGAGTGTCAGCTACAAGCTAAACAATTACCATATGGATAACACAACAGTTGTTTATAGTGGTCTGACTAAAGCACACTCAGAAAAGAATATGGTTCATCATTTATTAAGAAGGTCCCATCTGTAACCCTTTTACTAAGATGCAGTTTAAGCCTAACAGTCCCCAAATATCCTCTAAGGTACTGCGCTCCATTGTGCACCAGTGCTACTTGGATTTAATAGATTGGCTCAAATAATGACAATTAAGCCAGCCAGAACTGCGCCCTAGAAGCTGCTCATACGCCAATAAATGTGCCAGAATCTGACAGTCTATATCCAAGGTAACTGCGCTCAGTTGTTAAACACTTCAAATGTAGGAACAAGACTGAGATGCAAACTAGCTCATTCATGGCAACAGGATGTAGTTTTGTGGTCTGCACAATGAAATAATAGGACATTTGAAATAGAGCAGCAATAGACCTGACAAAGCTATACCCTTCTGCTAAATACCTGCTTAACAGGCTGGTTTTGTGCCAGCAGAGCATTCCCAAAGTTATACACACATTCTGCATTTGGGCTAGTGAGAGCTTCTATGGAATAAAACGCTACCACACAGTTGGACAAATTATGTGCAGTGGCAAAAGGAATATGGTGCCTCTTACCAACAGCAGTGGAGAGAAGATACCATACGAAAAAGAAAAGACAAGACAACACTCTTTCTAAGATGGAGGCTTCAACTTGTTCCATTAATAGTGACATTTTTGAAATTTTTTGGGGTGGTGGGTTAAGGGGGTGGGAAGGAGGCTAAAATATTATTTGGGCATCAACATGAAGTCTTCGATGGCATGCCTGATCATCCTCACCTATTGTACACAGGAATACCCATAATGTAGCTCTCTTACTTGCAATATGAAAACTAAACCACATTCTTGTGGTGGAGAGGGATAAAGAAATGAAACTCGTTACTCAAGGATAACTATATAAATTGCCTTTTGTAAAGGTTTTTCTAAATGTTTAAATACAAAGGTCTGACATTTTACAGAGTTCATATCAGAGTCTAAGGTTGCTGTTGCTAAAAGGTCAGAGTGAATTACTACTTTTCTGTCATTTCTACCTACACACTGTTCCTAATCTTGCACTCAATTCACTACTTTGATATTCTACTGAGCCCTATGATCCGCAACCTCTCTAATATAATTCTCTCAGGTTTAATCTGCTTTTAATGTGAACCAATCAGCAATGAACAATGTATGGTAACAGGATGATTAGTGAAGAGACTAAAATGTACAGCACAAGTAGGTGAATTTTTAGAATTTTTCAGCTAATGCAATCTGAAATAAATTAGTGACTAGGTATTTTCCACTAACATTTACAACTAAAAACAATATTTCCTAATGTGTACGTAGGCAGACTGTCGCAGACTGAAGAATGAAAGGGTTGTTTTAATGAGCTCTAGAATAGAAAAAATAGAAATTAGCTATGCAATGGATGTACATCGTGAAGTGAAACGATTTCTTGAATGTAATCTTTAATTTGGACATTAGAAAAGTGAAAGTTAGTTACGTCTAATTCCAGACAATGATGGGCCTATTCATTAAATGACTAAACAAAGAATATATTTGCACGTTTACAGTCGCTCAACAAATTCAACGTATATCAATCTCTCTCTTCAAAATAGACAAATCTGTATCCACCTTAGATCGCTTTATTTTAAAACAATGAACACCTAAAACCACATTATGGATAGCCAATAAATTCATTTAGAGCCTTCACACAAAAAAGTAAAACAATTAAAAAAAGAAACATTCATTGTTGTTAAGATGGGATTTCTGAACCACATCGGTGGGAGGGTTCTGCGAGGCCACCCTATTTTAGTGAACAGGGAAAAAGATCAAGGTATGTGGGAGAGCACCAAAGCTTAGACTTGTATAAAAATACATTATTTTATTTGGCCTCAAACACTTAAAGCAATACATAAATCACATGCAAGTAGTACTACTAAATCAAAACTATAAGACAAACCTTACTTAACAGTAATTGTCTAACTGTGGCTTGTGTCCGCTTAGGTTCACATGCTTTGCATACGCCGATATCTAGTGTTCGGTGCAGAGTATTAAATTATCTCATGCTTTCAAACTCGAAAAGGGCATTGACAGGGCGTCTCTGCTACACTCTAATCTTGCGTGGAAAGTACTCATGTTCCTTCAGGCCTCAGCATCCTCAGATTGCTATTTTTCTTACCTGAGGTTGCATGAAGTTGCTTCTAGAATACTATACAATTTTTACTTGTTGTATCATTACCTTTAGCTTTCATAGCTGGGAGGACGCATTTGAATCTAAGTAGATAGAAGCCACAGAAAGAGGATTACTGGTAAGTAATGTTTGTCTTTCGAGGTTTGTGGATCTGCTTAAAATCAAATGCTCTGCATAGACAAGCAAGCAGTACCTGAAGAAACAGTAACAAACAAATGCTTTAAAACTGCCAGCTCAAATGTGGAGTCATTTCTTGCTTGAGTGCCAACACAATAGGTGTGAACCGACCTCCATGTTACTGCTTTACAAATAGCTTCAAGTGGAACATTAGCAATGAAGGCAAACACAGCACCTGTACTACACGTGTAATGATCTTACGGAGTAAAAGGAAATGTTTTACTTTAAAGACTATAAAATTGTAGTATGCATATAACACTACAGACAGAATCACCCACTCTTCCAGCTGCGAAGAACACAAAGAACGTATATGTTTTTCTAAGTACTTTTGTTTTGGTAAGGTATGTGACGATTCATGGGGTTTCGTTGTTAGGAATATACTCTTAGACACCCCAGCAACACTCCCCAATTAGATTGTGAGCAAGTTTAGGCAAGGCAGTACTTTAGCACGTATAATACTGAGGTGAAAACCGAGCAAAATGGCACTTTACAAGTTTAAAGAAAGAGGGAAGGAAAAGGTGGTTATAAGAGTTAGGTGCACCAACACATTTCTAGGTGAGAAGCAATCTAGAGAAGGCCGTTCTAAAAGATGTAGCCAGAGTCAATAGGCCTGTGCCAGAGGCAGTGGTACAGGACAAAGTGCCTAGGAGCAAAATGTTCTTGTAGCTGCAGTCAAGTCTTTGTTACCCGATTCGAAAAGGTGGTTGCAGCAAGTGAAAGACAATGTTAGTCGATGGGGGTGGCCAACCCAGGAGGTAGGTAAAGGATTTCAAACACCTTTAGCAATGCCCCGCGAAACGGGAGGCCTGGCGGGACAATATACCTGAAAAGGTGGAAGCGGCTCCTGCGGTGGCGGTGGTTCCTGGCAGTTCCTGTTGTCCAGCAGAGGAAGAGAGGCTCTCGTCATGGAGGAAGGTTTGAGTTACTACACTGCCCAGGGAAGAAGCCAGCCGCGGTGATGCTGAAATGGATTAAAAGGTATGCTCCTTTAAATCGCGGTCGTGGTGGACGGGTGCCTGGCTACCCGGTCTCCGAGTGCAGGGCACTGGTGATTCGACCAAAGCAGATCCTGGACGGCGATTGGCAAACTGGTTGGCCCCACCAGCTCAAGGGAAGAAGGCTCTTGCAGATGAAAATCTTCTCTCTTTGTGTGGCAAAAAGTGTTGAGACGCTGCAGCAGGGCTTCACCGGTGGTTCAATCGTTGCAGATGTCTTTGGCTTCTCTCCTCTTCGGCTTCTTAGTTCCAGTGGCGACGTCTTGCCCTTCCAGTCCTCAGGACCCTGCTTTTATGCAAAAAGATCCCCATTCGTACAGCCTAGCTGTCACTCACACAGTGGAGTGGTCATCCTGGCGGGAGACCCTCCAGCCTATCAGGGCAGAGTGCGACTTGGGTTGCTTAGGCAACCCTGTCCAAGGGGCCTACTCCCCCTCCCACACAATGGGTCTACCCCAGACTCTGAGGCGCCGAGAGGAGGGCTTCTTGGCAGAAGCCCGCCAAAAGGACGAACAAAGGATCCCCGACCTGGGTTAGGATCACAGAGAAAGACACGAGAAAGAATTATTACAAAAGTTCTGGCAAAAAAAAAACACACTGGATTAAAGTTAATAAAAATATAAACCGGCGGTTCGTTAGAGGCTGTCACTAAAAATGGTAGCCTCGATCAATGGGAAAATCCCATAGGAAAATATTTGCAGTCGAATATTTACGGTAGTAACCACTGCCACCAGCCAGAAACTTTTGAGAGAGGGGCTGTGCGGTACCCTCTCGAAAATGAACCAGGGAAAAACTATTAAACCTTTCCAGTACTTCCATAGTAAGATGGGTTGTACTGGTTTAGTTCATAAAGATTGACTAGTAAAGTCAATGGGGACGTTACATGCCCTGGGAGATAGTAGTCAGTCCCAGGGTATGGAGTCTATGTTTGGGGGTCCCTAGGACAACCCTGTGTTACTGCACGGAGGGTGCTGTGTAACACATGTGTATAAAGATGGTTCCTATGAGGGTGAGATAAGCCCCATAGACATTAAACACAAAAAATACCCTAAAACACACAGAGCAAATATGCCTAAGAGTGGAAAAAAGCATCTCACTCTTAGCAGGAGAAGAAAGAAAAACCTTCAAATCCAGCAAATCTGCTGGGGGACTCTACAGGTAAGGGAAATTAGCCATAGAATGAGAATTCTCCCTAACATGTGCCACTTCGCGCCAGAGGGGAGCCCTTTCCTATGAGGGTAGGGAGATAAGACAGCTACACAATAGTCCCCCTAGCGGTAGTAAAAAGCAGGAAGACCTCATAGGGAGGGACTACCCTCCTGGCGATAAGGACTCACGTCCCATGAAAGACCTCACTAAACCTTTGTTCCCAGAATACATGGCCTTATTAACTTCTCCCTCCCAACCTGACGCTACTACTGTGTTATCATGAGGTCTTTACTATGTCATCTGCAGGGTCAGATGTAACGCTCACCTGATTCCCACGGAGGCGCTGATCCCGGCTGGGCTGCTATCGTTTCTTCAATTGAGAAGCGTAGAGCTCGGACGACTCTCAGGACTGGGCTTCCTCTTATCGAATGTCTGACTTGCAGGGAAAGTTTTCTGCAGGTGGAAGAAAAAGGGTTAATCACCGTTTGATGGGATTCCTTCTCCCACCAATCGCCAGTTTCTCCCACAGCCTAGCTTTCTACTTGTCTCGGCGAGCTCTCACCTTAGGCGTATAAATGCTGAGCTCTCCATCCTGCGTCTGGTGCAGGGGTGCGTGGATTCCAGTTACGTCACTGGATGAGTTCAGTGTTGAGGCTCAAGTCTTTTGCGGCCTTAGTTGTGGCACTGGTGCTGGGATGCCGAAGAGCGATGCCGCCGTTACTGCACGAGCGGATGCCTGTAAGTATACTGTAGTCTCTAGGCTTTAAAAGATGGGCACCTCAATAATGTCCCTTTTCCTTTGTTTCAGGCCTCGGGATGCTGTGGGCGTAGTTTTCCGTTGCCGCTGCAGGTGCCGATGCACGTAAGTATAATGATCGTTGGCCGCTTTTAATGGCACCTCTAATAATGTCCTTTTTCTAGTTTTCAGGTGCCGGGATGCTGCGGTTGATGCGGCCGCTTCTGCGCGTGCAAAAACTGGTACGTTAAGATGAATGCGACTGCCTTCACCCGAACCCCTTTTTATTTATGTCCTTTGCCTTTCAGGTGCAGAGAAGCTGCCGAAGAGAAGGCAGCGGTTAGCTCCATTGCAATCACGGATGGATCAGGTAAGCGGGCGCGGCTGCGAGCGAGTTGCACATTTCTAACCTTATGTTTATTCTTTGCAGGTTTTGCCGGTGACTGGATTCTGGGATCTGGTAAGTATTGTTCTGTGTCTTTCTTCATCCACAGGTTGCTGCGCGGAAGCTGAAGATGACTCTGGACCTGGAATGCAGGAGCCGACTCGGTGAGCGTCCTGCTGCAGAATAACGCGAAGCACGTGTTTTCCATCGGGCGTGGTTTAAATAGCAGAGAAGTGCTTCCAGTGTGTGTTCTTCCACCGGTTCCACCCAGGTAAGAAAAGAGTTCCTGAATGGAGGGAATAGTTCCTCCCAGCCCTGATGGCTGGGGACTTCAACCAGACTGGATTGTTCTGGGTAAATATGCAGCATGGTCTGCCTCAGGTAAGTCCACCCAAGCATTATTACACTGTTTATCAATATGAGCCTGGCCCCTATGGCGCCGGGACTGAAACCCTTCATGAGCCTGGTGCCAAAGGTGCCAGGACACGGTCCAAAGGGCCCCTGTAGGAGTCTGCTGGGTCCGGAGTAGTGGAAGACGGGTCTGCTTCCGAGGGCGCTGGGCCAGTCCTGGCCCCTCGGGAGTAGCGCCCATGACATCAGATAAGACTGAGACGAAGAAGAAGGAACAAGTTACTTACCTTTAACTATTGTTCTCCAGCATGGGTCTGGCATGGATTCACATGCCAATGAATATTCCCCGTCATCAGGCCGGGAATCCTCGGTAAAAGAAAAAACAGTTTCACTTTCAGACTGCATTTCCCCTCTAAACCAATCACTGTACTCTGGTCCTACTGCACCCAGCCAATGACTGTTCTCTCCCCAAGCCTACCACTGGCAGCCATCTTCAGATTTGGTAGCATGTAAAGTGGCAATTGACCAAGAAGAGCGGCAGAGGGGTAGGTGGGAGGGTTCACATGTGAATCCATGCCAGAACCATGCTGGAAAATAACGCAGTCCTAGTCGAGTGTCTGTCAAAATAAAAGGGCCTATACTAATAAACCTATTGCCAATCCTTACTTTTAAATACAAAAGGGTGTGGGACAATTCTGTATGCAAAAAGGAAAAATTTTTCAAGGAATAATATGTCAGGACGGTTGAGCAGTAGACTTCGCTTCCCCACGGGGCAAGGCGGCAGGTTAGAGCTTCACACACACACACACACTCTGGCTTCTCTGCCAAACTGATACAGTTCAAAGCATAGGTATCGCAGCCTTTTGCCAAAGCCTCCTTTCCAATAAATCTCTTACTGCATAGGGCCTGTCGTAACAAAGTTCAATTCGTATCAGGATCTTCACATGAACAAGTTTTCGCTTCCAATGTTCATTGTGAGACTCCCTCCTTCAGGCCTGGACCCCATTTTTACCACAAGGTTTACGCTTTGTCTCCCTTGTTCAGGTGCAGACCATGTATTTGCTTCTATGGTTTCCTCTTGATAACAAAATCAAAGACTTTTGAACGTGCAACGGGTTTTGCTTAAACTGTCACAGGACCACTTTGATTCACCTCACACAACATTCGGATCAATCTCCTTTCGGTCTGCCACTTCTTGGCAGGATACCTTACAGAGACCTTTGATTGAGCACATTCATGGTGCCGGGCCACTCTCAACCTTATTGTTTCTTTCCTTCTCAAGTTCAAACATTCATCAGCAGTTTAGCTTTACTCGCGTCTTTCATCATACAGGTTTAATAAGGTTAATTCCAGCGCTTGTTATACAATGTTGCCGCTTGCAACCTTAACTTCAACACAGACCGGCCTTGCATCGGTCTCCCCAACTCACTGGCTGTGTTGATCTTTACAGTGCTTCTTTGTTCTTGCCGTCAAGGATGATACAACAGATGCTGCTGCTCCTCCCCGCCTTGGTCAGTTACGCAGAAGGGCCTCCGGTATCTCAGAGACACAATGCATGATTCTTCAGTCTGGTTTCCTGGACTTACGCTTTCTGATTTGAAGATTTCTTGAAAGTAACAGTTTCATGCCAAAAGGTTCAAGGGTATTTTCCCCCTTTCGAACCTTTCTTGGTTTGCTGTCTTTCGCCCCTCGTTCAGCTGCCGATTCAAAACTGCTGCTCCTTCGTGTGCTTTGTCTCACTCAAGAGTGTGCTCTCATGCTCTGCTTTTATCCATGTGGGGAAGTTTAATGGAAGTCAGGTGTGAGTGAGGAACAAGTTACTTACCTGTAACTGTTGTTCTCCAGCATGGGGCTTGCATGGATTCACACGCTCATGAATATTCCCTGTCAGGCTGGGAATCCTCGGTAAAGAAAAAAATCAGTTTCAGTTTCGTTTCTGAACTGTCTTTCTACTAATAACCAATCACTGGTCTTTGGGTCATATTGCTCCCAGCCAATGACTGCCCTCTACCTAAGCCCCTCCTCTGGCAGCCATCTTCAGATCTGGTAGCACGTAAAGTGGCAGTAGGACCAAGAGAAGAGTCGCAGAGGGGTAGGTGAGAGCGTTCACATGTGAATCCATGCCAGACCCATGCAGGAGAACAACAGTTACAGGTAAGTAACTTTTTCCTTCTCCAGCATGGGGTCTGGCATGGATTCACATTCTCACGAATAAAGAATAAATAGCAGTACACACATGCACAACCACGGGAGGTGGCAAGGCTCAACATTAAGCATCTCTTACCTCCTCACCAGGCTCACCTTCAACCAAACAACTCTGGACTCCTCCCTGAAATCTCGGTCGACGCAGTAGAATTTCGTGAAGGTATGCGTCAACCTCCACGTAGCAGCCCTGCAGATGTCCAGCAAGGGCACACCAATCAGGAACGCCGTAGTTGCAGCGATCGCTCTGGTTGAATGGGCTCTCGGACGGCCAGGCAACGGTCGGTTTGCCAACCGGTGACAATGGGTGATGCAGCCGGAGAGCCACCTGGAAATGCAAACCTTGGAGAGGGCCTTCCCTTGGTTCACAGGGCCAAAGTTCACAATCAGATGTGATGTCTTCCAAAAACCGTTCATGCAATCTAGCCACATCAAGGGAGTGCAAAGTCCTCTCAGCCGGCGATGAAGGTGACTGGAAGAAAACGGGTAACACCAAGGGCTCGTTGAGATGGAAGTCCGACAGCACCTTGGGCATGAAGGAGGGGTGCGTCCTCAGCACGACCCTCGTTTCGTGGAATGTCAAGTAAGGAGGCTTACAGAAGAGGGCCTGGATCTCTCCCACTCGTCGTGCGGAGGTGATGGCCACAAGAAACACGGTCTTTCACAATAGGAATTCCAGAGGCGCCGAATGCAGAGGATCGAACCGAGGACCCATGAACCTAGTCAGCACCACATTGAGCTCCCATGCCGGGGCCGGAGCCTTCACCGGCGGGAACGAGTGGAAAAGTCCTTTCATGAACTCTTTAACTAGGCGATGCGACCACAGCGATGACCGCCCCAGAGTTCTGGTGTGGCAGGAGATGGCTGTAACGCTCACCTGATTCTCGCAGAGGCGCCGGTCTTGACTGGGCGACTACCGTATCTTCAAAGGTGATGTGTAGCACCCGGTTGGCTCTTTGGGCTGGACCTCTGTGCACTGTATGCCTGACGTGTAGAGTAAGATGTCTGCAGATAGAAAATATGGGGTTAATGAACTGGGGTTATTGGGGTGTCCCTATCTCTTTCCTCTTCTCCTCTCCTGTAGACCCCCAAAGGTTAACGCTCTCACCTTAGGTAAGTGAATGCCAAGCTCTCCATCTGCCTCGGGGCAGGGTGCTGTAGCCAGTTTCTTCACTGGATAGGTAGCACAGGCCTCTTGACTTCAGAGGACTGCTGTCCGTCGTTTACTGCACGAACGGTAAGTTTCGAGTCATTCAAATGTCTTTTTAAAGTCTTTAGTAATGATGTCTCTTGTTTTGCAGGGTTCCGGTAATGGCGGATGACGGGCTGAAGTGAGTTGTAGATGGAGCCCGTGTGATGAATAGAAGCGCCTGGAAGCACATGAGTAAGCGCTTGTTGCCTGTTTCACGATGCGCTCTAACTGTCTTTTTATTTTGCAGGTACGAGTTCGGAGCGGCTGCAGGGTGCCGGAATACCCACTGGATTAGATGTGGAAAGGAGTAATGGCACGTGAGTATTAAAGTTCCCCAATGTCTTTAAACGCACCTTGTTTTGTCTTTCAGATGCGGATGCAGCGCCGAAGGCCTCCGGAGCGTGCGAAGAGTTGGTAAGCTTTTGTCTTTCAGATGCCGGAATGCAGTATGAAGACCTCCGGAGCGCACGAAGAGTAGGTAAGCCTTTGCCTTTCAGACGCCGGAATGCTAACCTGTTCTTTCTTGTCTTTATAGGGGTTGCTGAAGACTGGATTCAGGATGGTAAGCCTTTTTCCTTAGGCCCAGGACTGGATGCAGAAGACACGATGAGCGTCCTGCTGCAGAGGGTGCAGAATAACGCAAAGCAAGATTCATCCACCGGGTGTGGTTTAAATAGCCTCCTGTAGTGCTTAGGTCTCTCCTTCCACAGCCACGCCTAAGTAAGAAAAGAGTTCCTGGTAAGAAAAGAGTTCCTGCCTTCCAGAAGAGTTCCAGTGTTCTAAATCTAGGGAGTGGCTCCAGCCCCACCTAACAGGAAAAGTAGTTCCAAACAGAAGAGGATCAGAGGCTCAACTGGCAGGCAAGTAAGCAGCATGGTCTGCTGCAGGTAAGTCCACCCAAGCATTATGAGCCCGGCGCTTCCAGCGCTGGGACTGGACATATTTATGAGCCTGGTGCCACTGGCGCCAGGACTGGGTCCAAAAGGTCCCAATTGGGACTGGTTGGCACTCGGAACCTGGGTTATGGATCTGCTTCCAAGGGAGTTGGGAAAACCCTGACCTTTTGGAAGCAGAGATCATGACAATGGCCGCCAGATGAATTTTGATAGAAGCGTGCGCCAGCCCCGCCTTGGCCAGTGAAAGCAAGTACGGTAGCATTTGGGGACCGTAATCCATAGAGGGTTTATCTTCTGTGCACGGCACCAGACGGTGAACCTCTTCCATGTATAACCGTAGCACTTAAGAGTCGAAGAAGCCCTGGCCTTGGCAAGTACCTCCTTGCAGTCCGCCGGGATCTCGTATCCTCCAAACTCTAGCGCTGTAGGAGCCAGGCCTGCAGGTTCAGAGACCCCGGGTCGTGGTTCAGAATCGCACCTCCATCCCTGGCTAGAAGATCTGCATCCGCCAGGCGCTTGACTGGAGGGGACGCTGACATGTCCAGAAGGTCCGGGTACCATATCTGCCTCGGCCACGCCGGTGCAAAGAGGATCATCCTGCACCAGGACCGTCGGAGTTGACTGATGAATCGCAGAAGCAATGGCAAAGGGGGGGAACGCATAGAGGAACAGGCCGTCCCAGGGGAAGGAAAATGCATCTCCCATGCTCCCCGGCTGGGGAAACCTGCTGGTGAACCTCCGGCACTTGGTGTTCGTCACCGTTGCAAACAGATCGATCTAGGGAGTGCCCCATCGTCGAAACAGTAGGTCCAACTGATACTGCCAAAGCTCCCACTCGTGGCAAGAGCGCAGCTCCCTACTGAGTGAGACGGCGACAGTGTTCTTCACTCCTGCCAGATGAAAGGGTACCAGGATCATCCTCTGGGCGACGGCCCAGTGCCATAGATCCTGCACTTCCTTGGAGAGCTAAGGATCTGGTGCCCTCCTGCCTCCGGATGTAGAACATAGTGGTGGTGTTGTTGCTGAAGATCCCCACCACCTTGCCCTTGAGGGAGGGAAGGAATGACTTGAGGGCCCAAAACACGGCCCGGTGCTCCAGGACGTTGATGTGCAACGACTACTCCTCCGGGAGCCAAAGGCCTCTTGCGTGGAGATTTCCAGTGAGTGCGCCCAATCCCTCCAGGGAGGCGTCCATTGTCAACGTCTCCTGATGCACTGGGGTCTGAAAGTCCGTGCCTGCCGCTAGATGCGCGCGGACACCCCACCACCGAATTGCTCAACAGAATGTCTCGTTGAGGGCTATCTTGTCCTCGCAGCTTCCCAACACTTGTATCCAACGGGTGTCGAGGAACTCCTGCCGCATCCGCAGCCTGCACAGCCGAACGAGGTAGATGCATGACGACATCATGCTGAGCAGGGAAATGATGGACCTCACTCTGGCAACTTCTATGGTCAACAGCTGTTGTTCCTTGCCCAGGATGGCTTTTATCCTGTCTGCTGACGGTGAAGACAGGCGCGCCACCGTGTTGAGCCTGGCCCCCAGGAAACAAGCGTCCTGCGATGGCAACAAGCAGAACTTCGCATAGTTTATCGAGAACCCCAGTTCTGTGAGCAGGTGGACGGTCTTCGCGGTGTTTTCGACAGCGAGTTCCCTTGACTTCGCTCGGATGAGCCAATCGTCCAGATAGGGGTAGACCTGGACCCCTGCAGGCGCAGCCGCCCCACCACCAGTGCCAGGCACTTTGTGAAGACCCTTGGAGCCGACTTCAAACCGAAGGGAAGGGCCTTGAATTGATAGTGCTGTCCTTGGACCACGAAGCGCAGAAACTTTTGATGCCCCTTCTGTATGGAGATGTGGAAAAAAGCATTCTCCAAGTCCAGCGGTGAACAATACATTTCCTTCCTCCAGCTATCCCAGCACGTACTGAAGGGTGACCATCCGGAACTTCTGGGACTTGATGCATTTGTTGAGGCGGCAGAGATCTAGAATGGGTCGACAACCGCCAGTCTTCTTTTGGACAAGAAGTACCGCGAGTATACTGCGGAGCCCCGGAGTCTCTTCGGGACAAGTTCTATCGCACCCTTTTTTAGCATCGCTCGCATCTCTAGAAGCAGTTGTGGAACGTTGTTTTCTTTCCTGGCCACAGGTGGAAAACGGGGATACTTCCTTTGGAACTCCAGGGTGTCTCCGTGGGCCAGGGCATCCAGCACCCAACGGTCGGTTTTCCACACGCCAACAACCGGGGTGCTCATGTGGGCGCCGATGTCACAGCCGGTTAAGTCCTGCTTCGCCGAGGCTGTACCACCATGGGCACCTTGGCGACAATGACGATTTCCTCCGGCCTTGCTGTGGCCTCTGTAGGCTTTCTGGGACGAAGAACGGGCCGCTTGACGGTACGAAGAAAAGCTGCCACCAAATCCTTTGGAGGCACCCTGTGACTTGCCTCCGGAAGCCCAAAAGGACGGCCGTCGCTGCTGGAGTGTGCCCAAGCCACGGGCCGTCTTGCTATCTGCCTTGATGGCCTGCAGCGACTCGTTCACCGTCTTTCCGAACAAGTTGTCCCCGTCGAAGCACATGTCCAATACCCTCGTCTGGGCATCCTGACGGAAGTTGGTGGCCTTGAGCCAACCACGCCGACAAGGGCAAATGCTGTTGCCCATCTGGCGGAACCCGTTGTCAGCAATGTCTGTGGCCAGCGTGATGGCATGGTCCGATGCCACCTCGCCTTCTTGTAGGATTTCAAGGGCCTCTGCCCTCTTGTCTGGGAAGAAATCCAGGAGAGGGGCGATCTTAAACCGCAGGTCCCCGTCGTAGCGGGCCACGATGGCGAGATAGTTGGCCACCTTAATGGTCGTCGCCGCCGACGAGATGACCCGTCGTCCCATGGCGTCTAGCCTCTTTCCCTCGCCGTCCGCTGGGGAAGTGGAAGTCGACACCGCTGACCCTGCAGATTTCTTCCTGGCCGCCACCGAGACCACCGAGCCCGGGGACGGCTGCATTCTGGGACAATGGGTGCAGAGTCTGGAATCCGATATTTCTTCTCGTACCGGTCTCTCTTCGCCGGGGTCGAGGACGGGCTCTTCAGGAGGGACAGCCCTACATCCCAAATGTCGTCCAACAGCGGGATCAAGAGCACGGTCTTCCTCTTGGCCTCTCCTTGGTCAGAAAGGAATCCCTCCTTTTCCTAAGGGTTGAGCTCAAACAGCTCCGAGGCCCTAAAGATCATGGCGAGGAAGGAGCGATCTCGTTGGGGGGAGAAGCCCTGGGTACCGGCAACGGGAGATCTGTTCCGTCGTTGTCACCGTCCGTACCAGTCATCGCCGTATCCGGCTCCATCTCGTCCCTCGGTAGATGGAGGGAGGGATGGTAAAGTGGAGTAGTATGGACTCGTCTCCTCTTAGCTGGTGGATCCTCTGACAGTCCAGGCGCTGGATCGCCCGTCGGAGGCATGGGCAGCCTTCCGTATCTCAGTGCACAGAATGTGCAGAGCTTGTAGGATGTCCTCTGACCTGTCCATCGGTGGTGGAGGCGGTTGCGACGGGAGCATCGGAAGTGGCGTGGTGTCCGGTTCCTCAGCGCCCTGCCGTTCCTCGTTGGTCCCCTCGTCACTCTCCCCATCCGCCTCATCGGGGTCCTTCCCGTAGAACCTGGTCTCGACGCCCTTTTTCTCAGGCACTGTTGTCAGGCTTGAAAGTTCCTCCTCGGAAGAAATCTCCGAGTCCAGTTGGACCACTGCCCCCCACCCCTTCTTGGCCAGGGGCGACGATTTCGGGGAGATGATCGGCATCGCCTTCAAGGTAGTCTTTTCAATGGGCAGAAAGGACTATTCCCTCCGGGCGGGCAGGGACACTCTAGTCTTGGTGGATGTCTCCTGCATCTGCCGCCTTCACAAGGGACGCCACCACTCCCTCAATAGACGCTTTCACCTTGTGAACCTGGGCCTTCACGACCTTGGGCGCGTCCAAGGCCTTCACCGTGGGGGGCGGGAGGGGTCAGCACCTCGCTCCCCCTTGGCGTTCTCCATCGGAGTCGATCGGGCCTTCTCTAGAAGCTTACCCGGGTGCTCCAACTTCCTTTTTTTCACCGAACCGGAGCATTGGCTCATGGTTGACAGCGTTGGCAATGCTGCGCCCAGCCTGGCTGCCGTGCAGCCATTACCAACGGTGCTCGCAGTGGCCACGGACTCGCAGTGCTTTGCCTTCTGTTGAGCCCCGGTCACTGGAGCGCCCTCAAAGGTCTTAGAAGACCGCTCAGATTTCCTTTTGGGAGAAGTATGTTGCCGGGGCTCACCTGCCGCCGGGTTCTTTGTCTCCAGCCACTCAGCGAGCCACTTGCGGCGGTCCTTCATGGTGTCATGGTGTGGGCGGACATGTCCGTGCAGAACGCACAGGCCTTCGCCATGTGCGATTTGTCTGAGTGTAGACCGTAAAGGCACCAGGAGTGCCCATCCTCCAGGAAAACGTTCCGTAGGCCACATCCTGGACAGATCCTGAACAGAGGTGTTGAGTCTCCCTTATCTTCGGCCATGTCCACGTGAGGTAGGCCTCAAGAATCTCGACGTTCTGGAATCCTCCAAGAAGCAAAGTTTGACAACAAAAAAAAAAACGCCCTTGAGGGGCGTAGAAGCTTCAGAAAAAACGGGTCCTCGTTAATTGGATGATGATTCGGCGGAGCTTGAGGCTTGACCGAAAAAAATAGAGAAAACTCTTTGAAAGCACGCAATACGCAGTAAAAGCTCGAGAGCTATAGCACGAGCACTCCCAACACTTGAACGTGCGGTAAAAATCTGAAGATGGCTGCCAGAGGAGGGGCTTAGGTAGAGGGCAGTCATTGGCTGGGGGCAGTATGACCCAGAGACCAGTGATTGGTTATTAGTAAAAAGACAGTTCAGAAACGAAACAAACTGTTTTTTTTCTTTACCGAGGCTTCCCAGCCTGACAGGGAATATTCATGAGCATGTGAATCCATGCCAGACCCCATGCTGGAGAATTGTCAATAATTGCATGATTTTGCATGACCATAGTAGCGGGACTTGTCTGGTACACTGCTCAGGTGTGAGTCTGTTTTCTCCCCGAGTGGCTGTCCATGTTGAAGTACTTATGAAGGGAAAGGGGTTTGAGGGGTAAAGTTCCCACGTATCCTACCTGGTAGGATGGGGTAAAGGTGTTACAGGGGAAGGGATACCATGTCTCGCCATCCGGTGTCCCACTCGCCAAAGACCCTTCACCCAGGGGACCCTCCCACACTGGTCAACCCCCAGGGTCTGGATCCAAAGGCGATGGCTGTACCCTGGCCATCTGAAGGAGAGATCCACTGGGACCAACGGTTGAGACACCTTCTGGTTTCTCACACCTTTAAACACATCGGATGCTTAAATACGTGGCTACTCTTAGTACATATTAGCCCATGGCATACTAGCGGGGGAAAGTGGGTGCGACATATGGAGGAAAGGGGACTATGGACTACGGGTACTCTAGTCACTACGGCGAGTAACACCTCAGGAACAGATTTGCCCATGGCAGTGTACACTCACAAGATGGCCTGAAACATCCAATGGACGATGGAAGCCTGAGATCCAAGGTAGGAGCCCCCAAAAGTCACAAACAATGCCTCGGACTTCCTGAAGGATTTTGGCTGATAGAGAGAAAACTTGAGGACGCTCTTAAGGTCTAAGGAATGCAGGGCCATCCCTGCCTCCGACTGCATGTTCGGGAAGAACAACGGCAGGCAGATCTCTTGATTCTGATAAAATGGAGAGACCACCTTGGGCAAGAAGTTTGGTTGAGTGCGCAAGATGACCATGTCAATGTGAAATGTGGTGAAAGGTTTGCACGAGGACAACACCTGCAGCTCACCAACCCTGTGCGCAGAGGTGAGAGCGACCAGTAAAACGAGTCTTTGTCACCAAGCTGATGTCCACAGAGGCCATCAGCTTAAAAGGCTTGCGATGCAAGAACTACATTGAGATTCCAGACCGGGTGCGGGCCGAGCACTGGCGGAAAAATCCTAGACAGTCCCTTAAGGTGGGCCGTAACCACCGGTTGGCCACCGAAAAAACATGATCAGGGGAATTCTTGTAAGCCCCAATGGCCGCCAAATAAATGCGGCACATATCCACTTGAACTCCAGACAGAGCCAGGTGTGCTGAAAAAGCCAGTATGTCATCCAGAGGAGAGGTGACAGGGTCCAAAACCTTGTCACGATCCCAATGGCAGAAATTAGTCCATTTACTTTTATACTAGGACCTGCTGAATGATGTCCCAGTTGTCATCCGAAAAATGAGCATACTGAAGCCTCAGTTGGTCAGGAACCAGGCTGCCAGCGCCAGCATGGCCGGATCCAGATGTTCCACCATCCTGCGCTGCTGTGTCAGGAATCCCCTTGGTGGAGATTGGAAGGTGGACAGGACCCTGGGAGCACAACTGCAGTAGATCCAAAAACCAGGGTCTCGAAGGCCAATGGGGGGGGGGGCAAGCAGGATGAGGCTGCAACCCACAAAGCCTGAAAACATGCAGAGGGTCCGTTGGGGCAGAAGGGTGGGCGGGAACACAACACCTGCAGTCGTTCCAACAGATCTGGAAGGCATCTCCCAAAGACCCCCAACCCTGTCCTGCCCATGAAGCAAACTAGGGGCACTTTGAATTTAGAGGGGATGCAAACAAATCCAGGTCCATGAACCCCTAACGCTGGAACATGTGCAACAAAGAGTCATGTACAACTCCCACTCGTAGGTGTTGAACGCCAGGCAGTTCAGCTGATAACCTTCTGCATTGCTGTCCCCCAGGAGGCGGATTGCTGAAATCCATATTCCCTCCGTCAGGGCCCATGAATCACGTAGCATTACAGAGTAGCCGCCCAGCCCGTAAGGGAGGAGTCTGTCATCCCCACCTGGGTAGGCTCGGTCGGGTGAAGGGGGCTCCCACTGAAACATTGCCAGCCATCAGCCAAGATCGGGCAGTAGGAGCAGGGGAATTGGGAACCTGTCCGACAGACCCAGTCTCTTGATCCCAACTGCCCCCCAGGAACAAGTACAGTGACAGGGATCAAAAATGAGGGGAGCTGGGAGCTATAGCCTAGAAGCACTTTGGTTAGCTTGACTCCAACAGCTACCAGGAGCTACTTTTGCCTCCCCAGGCCAACTGATAAATAACAACAAACCTATGTCAATTTAGCTCCCTGCGTTTGGGACAATCTATATAAAGTATTAGGACACATCTATACAACATGTAAAGCATAAGGGGTTATAAATAATGGACAAATGATATTTTAGCATCTTTTGTGGAAGTAAGCTTTGCAACACACTATGTACTAGCTCCTTGTCCGTTGTGGTAGATCCTGATCACGGTTTAATGTTGGATGCCCAGGAGCTGCTATTAGCTCCTGCTTATCCAATCTTAATTTCGAGCCCTGCGGTGAGCACGCAGGAGGCTATCAGGCCCAGAATGTGCTGGAACCACCATGCTGCTGTGGTTCTCTTGGCCAGGAAATGCCCCACTGCCTTGCGGAGAGACAGAAGCCTCTAGGGCGTAGGAAACTCGTTGAATGTTAGTGTTCCAATGCACCCCTAGGAAGACCAGTTCCTGAGATGGGCACAACTATGATTTCCTCACCAGCCACTCGTCCAAATAAGGGTACAGATGATGGGCATCCAAGCGGAGAAGGCCCACCACTGCATTCATCAACTTTGTGAAGACGCGAGGAGCAGAGTTCAGGATGAAAGGCAGCAACTTGTACAGAACGTGATAGGACAATCATGAACTGCAGACATTTCTGATGCCGTTAGTGGATGGGAACATGCAGGTAAGCATCCTTGAGTTCCAGGGAACGCATCCTGTCCCTTGTACACAGAGACTCGCTTATATGGCAGGAGTAATCATCTTGAAGCATTCCAGCGGTAGAAACAGATTTAGAAATGACAGGTCCAGGACAACTTTGAGGCCAGCGTGGTTGTTGGTTACCGCGAAAGTCCTGCAATAGGACCCAGAGCCCCGGGTCTACAAGAGGAACCGGTTCTAACGGCTGCATCTCCAAAGGCAAAAGAACCTCCCGTAAAAGAGCCCGGGGCCCGATCTGACGAAGAGGAGGAGAGGATGGTAGAGGAAGACTGAAGCACGTGGAGACTATGGATCAGATCCATGGGTTGCAGAAAAGACACTTCCAGGAGTTCTGGAACAGAGACAAATACCCTCCCACAGGTGAGCTGTATTCCCCGACCTGGACGTCACTGCTTTTTGGTGTCAGTGACGGGAGCAGAGCAGGGGGAGTGGAAAAAACACAGAACGTCCTCTGCTGCTGCCTCCTGTTGTCGCTGGAAGACCCGTCAGTGCTCTGTGTACTGCAGTTCGGAACCCCTTAAAGGCGGAGAAGGCGCAGGGCTTAAAGTTGGGCCTGCACTGGGACTGAGGAAAGAATTTCTGCCGGGTTTTGTCAGCATGGGCAAGGACTTGGCGGTTTGAGCGGAAGTTTTCTTCTTTGTCAACTCGTCATTAATTGACGAATGAAAAAGTTGCAGGCCCTTGTAAAGACCGGAAGGGGGGGGGGTCTGCACTTCCGCTCTGTATATGGTAGAGGGGAGGCACAGAGACCCCTGTCCAGATTCTCTATTATTGGTACGTGGTCGAGCAATCAGGGCCTAGCTTCTCAGGAGGTGATGCGAGCTGGTTCTTAAGTACAGTGTAGTCCCCGAGCACCCACGAAGGAATGTCCACACACTATCGGTTAAACCACAGTCTTTATATGATTAATATTTAAAGGTCATATACACAATCACGATAACTCACTTTGTACTCCGAAAAATCAACAATGGTAAGTATGTACAATTCTAAAGGGGTACCACAAACGTTATTAGATCTCCTTAAAGTGCATACGGTCAGAATGACACACAGATTAAAATAAAGAGGAAACTAGCAGTAGTGAGAAGAAGGAAAGAAAGATGGTTGAGCAATAGGCAGAATACTGATCCCGCTACCTAGACAATGTTCTGTGTAGAGATCCCCCCCTCCACCCCCAACCTGGGCAACCCGTAGAATAAAGATACAAGCCCAGTCCATATATTGTTCACACTAGACTTTCCAATAGTTCTGCAACTCCAAAGAACCTGGCGTTGTAGCGTTCCTCGTCAGGGAAATCCACAACCCTTCTTGAGTGTCCTCCCTTTCAGGCAGGAGTCACGGGTTGTCGAACGTCCGACGGAGAACAGGTCGAGCTACGACGGTGAAGTGGCCGCGTCGTTCCTAGCGGTGCTCGTTGACGGGGAAGCGTAAACGTCGTGCAAGGAAGAGGCGTGTGGGGCACCTCAATGTCAATCGTTCTTGACCGCAAAGAGTTGAAGAACTGTGGCCCAGCAAGGGCGTTGAGTCGTCGGTGTCTCTGTGGTCTTTGGGTGGCGGGAAAACCCACCGGTGGATGCTCCTCGGCGCGTCGACGGTCAGGCCTTCTCCAGCAGGCTACGGCGGCGACGGTGCGGACGAGAGCGTCCTTGGATCAATGAAGTTCTTAGGCAACAGGAGCACGGCGGCGGCGGTCGGCAACAGTGCGGACAACAGTCCGGGCACTTCTCCTTGGAGTTCCGCAGCAGTCCCCGTATCGGGTGAGCAGCCTGCCGAAGGTCTGTCTACCAGGGAGCTTAGGAAAAGATCAGCTGTGCACGATGGTCCCTCGTAGCTCGGGAAGAGGGCGCCTTACCAGGTCCTCTCTGGGTCAGTTCTTGAAGCACAGCAGCTTGTAGATTGTGAAGAAGAGCAACAGCAATAATTCTCGTCCAGCAGGGCTTCAGGATCAAGCTTCAGTTACTCGTCGTAGTGGACTTCAGCTTCTGAATACGATTCCTAGCAGTGAGAGGTCCCCAGATATACTGTTGATCTCCCATTCATTCCGCTGGGTCGCACTCAAGCATCCAATCACGACTACGGGCATCCATGCAGGCAGGCAGCCAATCAGGCACACAAGGTATTCCGGCCATTCACTTCTCTCCAGACACTCATAACAAGTTATGTGTATTGGGACAAGTACCAAGCCATTCAACACTCCAAGCTGCATTCATACCAGTTTCGGGCAGGGCTGTCTCAACCATTGTGTCAACCACCAGATACTAGACAGCCACAACATAGAATGTATATTTGTCACATACTCCATTCACCCAGGTCCCACCCATAGGCGTACCCACAACATACGGTTGTTGAGAAGGCTCCAGCCAGTCTGGTCGGCTCTTCCCCACACTAACATATTCGGAACTTCCACCCAACAGGCAGTCAGGGGGAAGGGACAGAGGCAGGGCTTCCCGGGACTTCGGGAAGACCGAGGTAACAGGTGATGGAAAGCAAGAGGCCATGGGGGCCATTTTGTCTCTATCAGGAATCTACCGATTCCAATGACAGGGCCTGGGCATCCCAAAATGGAGGACGCTCAGGGCACTAGTCATTTCAGCACAGAGCTGCCACCAGCCCGTACCCTGTTCTGTAGGTCACACACAGGTGCCCAGAAACATACACTAGGGGCACAGGGTTGTACCCCTACCCATGGGTGCCATAAGGGTATCCCACGGGTCGGTTCACCAAACCAAAAGAGAGAGCTGCACCGCCAGGAGTCCCACATGAACGCCTGCACGGACAACACAACAGAACACACGATAAAAATCAGTAAAGGACAAGGATACGGAGGCCCTGTCCCTCCGATGTATTTCCAGCATCACAGCCCTCAAGGGGCAGGTCGAGGATTTGTTCCTGCACGATGGAAGAAAACATAGTGGCGTGCATCCACGCCGTTCTTCTCATCTCGACCCACAGGCACAGCCCTCTGCTGGCTGTGTCAATGTGGGAGGCGGAAGACTCAATGAGGTCCTGCACAATGGCCCCAGCATCTGCCAGCCCGGCCTTGAAGGATGCCTGCTTGTCCAAAGAGAGGTTGGGAAGAAATTCCCCGAGCTCCCACCACAGCTTCTGGTTAGCCGCGGCCAAGGGGGCATCTGTGTTGTCTTTCTGCCAATGCAGTCCTAAGATGGAAGAACAGCGCTTGCCCAAAGACTCGAGGACTATGTCCTCCTTGGAGAGGCAACAGGAGGTGGCTTCCGTGGAGGAAGACGACGAAAACAATGGTTTAGAATACAAGGAGGCCGCAGCCACCACTGAGGAATGCAGCTGCAGGTGGGAGGCAAGGAGGATTGGCTCCCCATCCATCAGCCTACACCCGGACCTTTTGCGCCACCTCCAGAACATCCTTCAGAAGAGGGATGCCAGACCGGATCGTAGTGCACTTCTCCAAGACCTCTGCTAACACGCCTAACTCCTGGGGGGCTTTCTAGGGCAGAGGGACACCCAAGAACTCTGCCAGGCCCTGAAGGCGGTAATGATAGGCCTTAACTGATGCTCAGGGTTCGTCATCCTGGGCATCATCGAAGTCCCCCCCCCCCCTTTTCACAGACCAAGAAGAATCTGGGCCCTGGGACACGGGCCAGCAGGGTTCCCACCAAAGGTCCGGAGCCACAGACGGGTCCAACAGCTGTTGAGAGGGAGCCATTGGTGGCACAGGAGGAGGGGTCGGAACAACCGGTAGGGACTGGAATGGGGGCGCGACCAGCACTAGAACCAACGGAGCTGCAGGAACGGGAGGAGTACCCAGAGGAGGGGGCCGGGGCGGTGCCACATGTGGGATGACCTTCACAATGTCCTTCAGGAGCCCCTTCATCTGAGGGGAATGCATGAGGAGGAGGAAGCGCTTGAAGCAGCTGTCCTCACAAGCTGGCGAGTCTCTAGGGGCCCAGCCCTCCAAGGCGCTGGGCCTCTGCTCCTGGTCAAAGCGCAGAGGGGCCTGGAGCGTGTGGCCGTAAGGCTTTGATGGGTAGATGTATCCCTGAGTAAACCAGAAACCTGCACTGTAGAATCAGCTGCCGCTTCCAGAGGGAAGGGGCTGGGCTCATACTGCAAAGCCCATTTGATGGGCGAAAGCACTGGCGGGCCCTGGGTTGGATCCAAGATGGCCACTTACCAGGCAGTCTCTGCCATGTGCCGCTCTGCCATTTTGAAGCCCTGCGCAAAGCCTTGGGCGGGAGAGAGTCAAGAGAGGACTCAGACACGAGAGAATACAGCTTGGGTCTTGTACTCGAATCAGAGTCGTCAACCTAAAGAGATCACTCTAGAAGGCGCTGAGCCCATAACCGGTAGTCGTAACGCCCTGACTCTCAACTTTGGAGCAAGCTCCGGTAGGCTGGACACCCTCAGCACCTCAGCTGCTGGGGAGCCAGTAGCCTTAGAGGCCTCGGGCCTGCCAGAACTTGAATCAGAGAAACCCCCGAGAAAGCAGTCACCGCACTGTGGAGCCGTGCTAAACAGAGGGCATACATTGTCTTGACAAGAGGTCCTGGAGATGAAGTCCTTAAGGTGGGGCAGAGGAGAAGCGTGGAAGATCTCCCTCCAATGCAACAAACGACTCTTCAATGCCCTCTAGCTAAGAGCGCTACAGGCCGAACATGAGTCCCAGCGGTGGTCGGGCTCCAAACACTCAAGACAGAATGCATGAGGGTCCGAGGCCGGGAACAAGCTGTCGCATGAGTCACATCTCGTGAATCCTCCTGCAGCAGACATGCTCACCGGGAGGCAAGGCACTGAAGGGAAGTGAAAAAGAATTGTAAAACAAACCGGGAGGAAGCAGAAAACAAAAGAAAATCTCTGCACTGGCTGCCAGGTCCAACACCATCTGTGCAGAAAAGGACTGTGGTGAGGCACCAGAGGGCGGGGCGTTCCCGCGCCAGACAGCGCCTTGGGCACGCTATACTGAATTTTAAGGGGAATCTCCATTGTTCGCTGCGAAAGGTTCCGTTACTGTCCCCATGTAGGGGGATGCCCACAAGGATGGAGGAAAGGGGACGGGATGTATGAGTACAATATGCTCTTTGTTAAAGTTGTTTTTTTTAATTATGATTTGTTGGTATGGTCAAGATAAATGAAGACCTTTCAACATACATCTAAAAAAGAAATTTACATTGTTTCCATTCAAATTTAAAAATCAGCATATAACAGAAGAGTAAAATTTTAACATTAAAAATTGGAATAACACTAAAAACGAATTATATATCGACTCACTATACAATGATTACCAATGTTGGAATTATATTTTGTCTCTATACATAACAGTGTAATGTTGTGCATGTTTGTCCCACTTGTGCCAAGCCATCAACATCATTGATTCATGTGTACTGGTATATTTACGTTTTCCTTTAAACCCAAGTGATGTAGAAAATGGAGTATGGCATATCTCACAGCTTTCCTTGTGGTGTGGAACAGCAAATCTCATAATTTGTCACTTGTCATGTTATTATGGTCTTCAAATAGATGCTTGTAATGAAGAGTTCTCTGCGCCTCTAATTCATTACATTCCGTACAGAGATGTTTGAGGGTTTCCATCTTCTCATTACAAAATCACCATTTTGCATCTGTAATCTTAAGGATCCTTCTTTTGCTAACACTTCCCTGGTTACCCAAAGGTTTAGTCTAAAACGCAGAAAGTCATCTCGATTCCGCAGGTTCGGAAACTTCACTAAGTAACTTGCGGTCTAATGGGGCGTGGCTAACTAGCCATGGACTAGGACGTGATCTCGAGTTGGGCTCCTGTCGATCCGACTTTTATCCGAAAATCTACGCTGCAATTCTGCTGTTTGCACACTGAAACTGGAGGAACGGGTGTTGGAATATATGTACGGCAAGAATCTGAAAGGGCAGATCACTCGTGTCTGCAGATCGGCAGATAATGGTCTTTGTGAGCGGCGGCCGAGTGAATCAAGTGGTGCCAAAATGGCGGACAACAAAGAGAATGCAATTGCAGCCCTGTCTGGGTTTGTTTCCTGTTGAATTATTCTGCACACGAGCGAGGAGGCGGCCAGCAGCAACGAATCGTAAACCTAGTTTAGTGCTGGTATACAGAGACGGCGCTCCCGGGCCCAGATACATGTAACAGAGATTGACATCACAATAACAAGCGAACGCAGGATACTCACGCGGCTCCTGAGGCTGCAGGATCCTGCCGAGCCCGCGCGAAGCGCAAGGAAATCGGCTAACGAAAACAAACATTAAACATTGTGTCAACATTGAAACGAAGAGGCGGCGTTCCTAGGCCGGAATCACTGTTGCATCCATGTCTGGCCACAAAGTAGCAACAGGCGCCATATGCTAGCGCGGCCCAAAGCTGAGCATGGCGACCGCTTGGAGCTATGTCATGGAGAGCAGGAGGAGGCGGTAGTTGAGGTGAGACGCTAACGAAGAGCTGCATGTGCTGGTGGATGGCGTGACCCTGGGTGAGATTGCCGGCAACAATATGTTTATAAATGGAACTTACGGAACGGTGTTCCGAGGCCATTGTGAACAAACAAGATAAAGGATTAAGTCCCCCTGAATGGTGACGGGGCATTGCATGTGTGAGGGTGCGCATTGATTGTATCAAAATAAGACTGTAATACAGGCTGCTCAGCCCGGATACAGCAGCAGATTGAGTCGCATTGTGAGCCGGCCCTGTCATATTGCGAGCTCGAGAATTAACCCCACACACGGCTTAGGCATCAAATAAAAGCTGAACTGTACGTGGGTACTGAGAGTGTGGAGCAAGGCTACGCACAACGTAGTGTGGAATAAGCAGTTGAAGCAAGCAGGCGGACTGTCATGCATGCACTGCCAAACACCAGCAGCCTTAACAGAGATTAGGACTTGCACAATGTACACGAAGCCCAAGATGACACGTTGCTAGGAAAAGGGGGAAGAAGTGGCGTGGTAGTGCGGGCCCCTGACACACGCAATTAAAACACTGTTTGTGGGAGGACACAGCCCATTCCAAGCCTGATTTTGCGGGCCGCCCTGCAGGGTGGCCTACTGAGGGCACCTGGTCACTGAACTGGAATATACAGGAGTTCAGAAAAGCTGATATAAGACACAAAGTGAGACCACAAGATGTCAGTGAAGGGGCTGAAAGCCAGGAGTAAGCAACCCACCATGGACACCTTTGCCAAGGCGCAGCCCCTCTGACCTCAATACAAAAAACGGGGGAAGCAACAGGGGATGACGCCCCTGGAGGAGAGAACCAACAAGTCCTAGCAGCCATAACGGACCTAAGCAATAAGTGGGGCACGGCAATGGCAGATCTACGGACAGCCCTGGAGAACAAAATAGATGCCGTGGGAATTGAAGTCACTCTCCTGCGACAGGATGTCCGGGCGCTGGCGGAAAGAACTAGTGGCCTGGAAAGCACAGTGAAGACTAACACGGACGTAAGCACGAACAATGCGAAAGAGGTCCACATGCTCAAACAGGTCGCCAACCTGAAAAACAGGGTGGAGGAGGCAGAAGGACGGGCGAGACGGAACAACATCCGGGTGGTTGGCCTGCCAGAAGGCGAAGAGGGCCAAGACCCAACAAACTATGTTGAGAACATGATCCTGCAAGAAGTGGGAGCAGACAAACTCTCTCAGGGGTTCATGGTAGAACGAGCACACCGAGCCCTGATGAGGAAATCAAGGCCTGGAGCTCCCCCGCGGCCGATAATTGCGAAACTCTTGAATTATAAAGATAGGGAAAAGATCCTGGAGTATTTTCGCAAGGGCGGAACGATAGAGCTTCCTTCAAGATCACAGCCACAGCATACCCTGACTATACTATGCTTGTGCAAAGACAGATATAGTTATGTGGCGGTCAAGAGGAGAATGCGTGCAGCAGACATCTGGTACATGCTATTGTACCCAACAAAGTTGAAAGTTCTGCACAAAGGCAGAGCGTTGTTTTTTGACACCCCGGAGGAAACAGCGTCGTGGTTGGACTTACAGGGCTGCCAGGCGCCAGATGGGGAACAGGATGGCCAAGAGCACGATAAGTGAAGATATTGTATCATGTACACTGCGAAGATGGGTGGGTGGGCATCTACCATAGAGCTTTGAGTACTTGATAGATGAGGCGCAGCCTTTGAACTTGATGACTTTGGTGGACTATAATGTGATATATAATTGCGTACATAAACATGAGAGCATTAGGCGTAGCAACTTTAATCAAATGGGAGCAGCAGGATTGCGGTTACCTACCCCCGAGAATTAGTAACAAGGCAGCCAATAGGGCGGCCTCATCTTGCTGAGCCGCGAGTACGGGTTCTACCAGAAAGGGCTAGATGCGGGGATGCCTGAGATCCAGGGATGGAGCTGGGCAACAGTTGGGGAGGGTTTTGTTGGGGAAGCGAAGGGAGGCGGGAGGGGTGTTTGGAGTGTTTGTAGTTGTAGGAACTTTGAATTGGGGAATGAGCCTACATAGACTGATACGGAAGTGGGAACCGGATCGCATCGGGTGGAGGGAGAGAAGCACTCTAATGGGGGACCTTAAAATAATTACGTGGAATGTCAGGGGACTTAACAGTTATCTAAAAAGGAATAAGGTCATGTTGTACCTGCGCAGGCAAAAGATAAACATTGCGCTGCTGCAGGAGACACATTTGACATGGGAAAAGATGGAGATGGTTGTGAAGAAATGGAAAGGGGTTGTGGCGGGTTCGACATATTCTGCTTATGCCAGAGGAGTACTCATCTGGGTGGCGCCGCATGTTCTGTTTCAACTCATACAGGAAGTGGCGGGAACGGATGGGAGGATGGTCATGCTGAGGGGGACTAGTGGAGAATAGGGAGATAAGCGTTGTAAATGCATACGCCCCCAACCAGAACACGGCAGCATATTTCAGAACTCTGTGCACCAGCCTTGGTATGTGTATGGGTAGTGTGGTTATTTGGGGAGGGAATTTCAACTGTGTACTAAACCCCAAGGTAGATAGATGAGATGGCAAGCTAGATAGACCCCGCCCCAGCGGCTAGAGCACTGCAGACACTGCTAGACGATTTTGGTCTGGCAGATGTGTGGAGAGCGAGATACCCCCGAGAGAGGCACTATTCGCACTACTCCGCCCCGCAGCAGTTACATACAAGGTTAGACTATATCTTTGCTATGTCTGAGGTAGTATCAGAGGTCGTTCAGGCAGAATACAAAGCGAGAGTCCTCTCGGACCACTCACCTCTGGTAACCAGGTGGCAGTACTGCCCTCTGAGAGCACGGATTCCGACATGGCGCCTCCGAGCAGAGGCACTTAAGGACTCTGTTTTTAGGGAGGATATAAGAGAAGAGATTACACACTATTTTGAAACGAACACGGATAGCGTTGACTCGGCAAGAACATTATGGGAAGCCTTTAAGGTAGTGATGCGAGGGGTGGCCATTGCAAAATCAAAAGGCCTGCAAGGTGGGGTTTTGGCTGACCTACAGGAAACAGAAAGGGAACTAGAAATGGCATTAAAGAGAGGAAGCGAAGACATGGAGCTGGTGCTTAGATTACAGCAGAAATGTGTAGAATACTGGGAAAGACTGTGCAACCTTAACTACAAAAACTATATAGAAAGGCAACATACGGGAGGGGATAAGCTGGGACGGCTTCTGGCCTGGTTGTACAAGAGCGAGACTCCTAGACCTGCGATTAGAACGATAACGAGAGAAGATGGTAGTGTAGTGGATACCCAAGTGGGAGTTAATCAGGAGTTTGCTGATTATTATAAGCTGCTATAATGGTGATGAAGAGGGAAGTACTCAAGAGGACATAATGGAAACATTGGAAGACATAGGACTGCCTATGATTAGCGTTGAGGAAAGAGGAATTAGATGCACCAATTACTTTGGAGGAGTTAGAAGAAGTAGTGAAGCAGCTGCCCTATAGTAAGACCCCTGGAGCAGACAGGCTCCCCAGTGAATTTTACAAAGTATATAGGGAAGAAGTGCTCCCCCCCAATGTTAGAAATGTTAAACGAAGCGTTCGAGGTAGGACGGTTGCCGGAGTCACTTAGAGAAGCGATCATAATACCGCTTCCCAAACCCAATAAGCCTGGGAATAGCTGCGGCTCTTATAGACCCTTGTCGATGTTGAACCAAGACAGCAAGATATTGACGGCTGTCTTGGCAAACAGATTGCGAAGAGTTATTGATAAGGTTATACACCCTGATCAGACAGGATATGTCCCGAATAGAAATATTACTCACTCATAGACGACTCCAACGGGTAATTGAATGGGGAAGTGAGAATGAGGGCGAAATGGCGATTGTGCCCTTGGACGCGGTAAAGGCTTTTGATTCAAGTGGCCGTGGCTGTTGGCGGCCCTTGCGGGGTATGGAATGGGACCCGGATACATAAGGTGGGCGAGGATGCTGTACAGTGAACCGTTGGCTAGAGTTAGAACAGGATCAGTGATATCCGAGAGATGGCAACTCAGCAGAGGTACCAGACGGGGGTGCCCATGGTCCCCAATGCTTTATATACTAGCCCTGGAGCCCCTAGCAATATACCTTCGACAACAATACGATACTATAGGTATTGAGGAGGGAGGGGAACGACACCTGATCTCATTATATGCAGATGACTTGTTGCTGTACTTGAAGATCCCGGAGGAAAATCTCCAGTACATCCTAGAGGTGATGGAAAGATACGCTGGTCTGTCCGTGATAGCAGTGAGCCCCCAAAAATCTAGTGTTTTTCCGCTAGGCAGCTATGGGGGAAACCCTGTGGGGCAGCTGCCAGTGCTACAAATACCATGGGCGGTTTGTACTTTCCGGTATCTTGGGATAGACGTATACCAGATGGTTGAAGAGGAACACAAGCACAATACCGAAGTAGCTATTGCAAAAGTTGAGAAGTGTATGAAATTCTGGGTGAAGCTGCCCCTAGCAATGATGGGACGAGGTGCAATGCTAAAGATAGTGGCCCTACCTATGCTCCTACATTATTTTGGCAATATTCCATACATGATACCCAAGAAGTTTTTTGCTAAACTTAACAGCATGTGTAGGGACTTCCTGTGGCATGGTACCCGGAATAGAGTGGTGCTATAGAAGTTGCAGAACTTTTATGAAAAAGGGGGGATACAATTGCCAAATTATGAGGTTTATTATGTAGCGAGCCAGTTGCAATATATTGCTAAATGGTTCTCGGATGAAGCAACCACTGAATCTAGGTTGTTCGGACAGGATTGTGCCCCATTTTATTTAAGAGATGATCTGGCTACCCAAGACAGAAATGAAACAGCGCCCTAAGATGATGATGCTTGGGTGGAAGATGTGGCGCCGGGCATGTCAGATGATGGAGAACCCATTCCCATGCTCCCCGCAGATGCCGCTAGCTGCACTGGCAGGGGGAGATAAGCAGCTAAGGATGATAATCAGGAATCATTGGGAATCGGTAAGGTTGGTAACTGTAGTGTAGCGTAATTAACACACTTGAGCGTAGTATATTGTGACTACGATAGTTTATTAGGAGGAGCCCCCTAGAAGGCCAACCATCAGACCTGGAGCGTCTTCGTGTACAGCCCCATAACATTCTGGAACGGTACACGAACACGCTCCAGTTAATACAGAACGTTATGCAACACATGCAGCATGACGTGGTACGTCATGCTGTGAACAATAGAAGAACTATCATAACAGTAACCTGACAAGAGAGGACTATTATAGATTGTGAAGTGCTGGGAGAAGAAACGGGGTTACACATAGGCCAGTATATCACATACCACAGAATGGTGCAGAGAATTAAGAAGAAATCGCCCGAAACAATATTGGAAGAAGAACCAGATGCTATTATAGATGCAATATACAATATATCAGAGGGGGGGCATGAGATCCCTAGACTGTACGAGATGGTGATGTCTAAGGTCGGGAAGGATTTATCACAATTGAGGCTAGACTGGGAAACTGAAGTAGGAGCCCCAATAGAGGATGGGATGTGGGAGCGTGCCATAGGGTACCACAAGAAGGTGTCGAGAAATGCGAGGCTGAAACAGATACAACTGTATATTACGCATAGGGCATATTTGACACCTCTGAGAATATCTAAGTTTTGAAGCACAGGACGACAGGCATGTCCCAAATGTGACAAAGAGAAGGCTGACATGGTACACATGTTTTGGTCATGCCGAGTAATTGAGTGTTTCTGGGGGGAGGTGGCGTAGAAACTGGCGGAAAAGGGGGGGGGTCAAGATTATTTTAGATACAGCTTGGGCCTGCTTGCTGGGGGGGGGGGGATTCCCCAGATAGCAGAAACTTAAGCATGTTGGTAAACTGAAAGACCTAGCATATGTGCTTGTAAAAAGAAGGATTGCTATGGGATGGAACCCATGTCACAAGCCACAGGTAGAGGTATGGTGGAAGGAGCTGCAGAAATGGGCGGAGGCAGAAACCGTGGTATGGAATGAAGCAAGCAATGTAGGGGAGAGGAGGAGGCGGGTACCCTGATGGCATGGAAATTAATTGCGGAATTGTTTGGAACAATGCACGATCTGACAGAATCCACGGAAAGTGAGGTCCACCACGGGTGGCAGATACACAGGGTGTAGAATAAATAGGCTCATAAAGGGGGGTGGGTTGGGGGAGCAGTAATCGAAACTAAGTAATGCATAATTGTACCGTTGATATATATATATATATACTGCGTGTTTGGTTGTTTTGTTGTTTGGTTGATTAAAATTAATAAAATATGTTTTAAAAAAAAAAAAAGTAATTTGCGGTCTCACTAACATTTCAACTCAAATGGGGTAGATGCAAAGTTCTTCGTTCGCAAACACGCAACTCTAGTTTTTATCCAATCTAGTTTCCAGATTTAAATTTTTGCTTTATTTGGATTCTTGATTAACAAAGCTACATTAATACCCACCCCATCGAGGACTTTCTGCGCTTGTATACGCCAGGTTCTAGGAGTTGGATCTAAAGAGTTCAACAGGTAATTAGCAATGATTTTCAGAAGGCCTGTAGCCATTTCACTCATAAGACATTTAAGATAAAATGAGCACAACTTCCATTTGAATATGGCATATAATGAAATTAACCGCAGCTCATATCTTAAAATGGGTATTGGTTCTGAGATTGGTAGATTTAACACGTGCTTCCAATAAAATCCTTCCTTATTTTCCCAATGATTGTCTGGCTTCCATGGTTTTGTTTCTGTGCCGTACATTATGACCAGTGTCACTATTTGCTTGTAATACGTCATCAGTGGGACTAAAAAAAAATCTGCAAAATCTGGAATAATTCGTGCTTGTGACATTTCTGTTAATAGTTTCAACTTTACTTGTTGATGATAACTAGTATCCCCCCATTAATTAGATATGCATAGCCCTAAGTATATATATGATGTCACTGATGATATCTCAAGTTTTTGCATTGGCCATGTTAATGGGGCAATTCTCTGTTTAGGTATAACAAACTGAATTACTTTTGTTTTTGCGATGTTGATTGTTATACAATTTTTTTGCGCATACAGATCCAAATCACTCAATAGAGCGTGCAAGCCCTATGGCATTTGTGATACTAGAACCATGTGATCGGCGTACAATAACCATTTTATATGAACCCCCATGACCTTTGGTGAATCTGTGATAAATCCATCAAAAGCTTGACCCACATTTGAAAGAAAAATTAAATAAGGCTGATGCTAACAAACATCCCTGCGTTAAGCCCTGTTCTGTCTTAAACGGGTCCGTTAGCAGGCCATCATTGGTTAACCTTATTTGGATGGTAGTATTTGTATGCAGTTCAATCAGACATTTTAGGATTTCCCAGGGGCATCCAAGCTCTGCCAGTTTTTTGTATAGCAGTTCCTGTGGGACCGCATCGAACGCCATCCTAAAATCTACAAATGCAATATAAATTGCTTGTTTCTGGTGGTGGGCTTGCTGGTCAATATTGTCATATTTATGGCTGTGCATAAACCCGGCAAGAATCCTGTCTGGAATGGTGTTAGGGAGAATTCTCATTTATGGCTAATTTCCCTCACCTAGTGAGTCCCTCAGCAGCTTTGCTAGATTTAAGGTGTTTATTTTTTCCACCTGGTAAGAGTGTGAGCCCTGTTTCCCCACTCTTACATGTGTTCTTCCATGTGTATTTCTACTGTTTGTGTGATCTTGGGCTCTCGAGCTACACCACTCCATGAGCCCCACTTTTTTGTGTGTTACACAGCACCTTCCGTGCAGTGACACAGGGTGGTCTTTGAGACTTCCTTCTGACTCCATTTTTCTGGGGATGACTACTGTCCCCCAGAAACAGGTAAAGTTGCCATTTATTTTATGTAGTCATTCAAAACTACAGACCCAGTACACCCCATCTTACATGGAGTACTAGAAATGGTTAGTTCCTATAGCTTTTTGTCTGTACTTGTTCACTCTGAGCTTTATTTTGCTCTCTTAACACTAAGACTTGGCTGGTGGCAATGGTATCTACCCTAACTTTTCTACCCCGATTATACTATATAAACGTGGTACTGTTTTAGGCTATTATATTAGCCTCGAACTTGAACCCACTTGACCAAATACTTTTTATTTCGGCTCCGGTTGGGTTTTATTGCCATTTCTTTTCGTTAAAGTCCTTCTTGTGTTTTACTTTGTGCGGCAAACCAGGTTTGCCTCCTTTGCTCACCGACCTGTGGCGGGCTTCTGTCCAGAAGCCCTCCTTTGGCGTCTGGGTGTCTAAGTGGGCTGAATGTGAGGGAGGGGTGTAGTCACCCTCTGCACACGGTATCCTTGGAGACCCAAGTTGCACTTTGTTTTGATTGGCTGAGGTGGTTGTCCGGGCCGGACAACCCCCCTGCTGAGTGATTGACAGCCAGGCTGTGTGAATGGGGGATTTTGGCATAAAAGGCAGGACTCTTGAGCTGGAAGTCAGTCACCACTGGAACTGCAAAGAACCGAAGAGAAGCGGAAAAGAAGACGGATGCTGCAACTCCGGAGTCCCGGTGAAGCCCTGCTGCAGTCCTGAGCCATCTACCCTTCAACGACAAGAGAAGATCCAGTCCGGAGTCTTCTTCCTTTGAGCCAGGTGGGATCAACCAATCGCTGCACGCAGCTGTATTGGTCCATATAGCCATCTTAAGAGCCTCTCCTGTTTTAAAGGAGCGTACATTTTATTCACCGTTGCTTTTGCTGCTGCTGGCTTCATCCCAGGGAAGTGCATATCGCTCCAGACGTCGTCCTTGTCCCCACGACTGAAGCTTCAGGAACCGCGAGTCTGCAGGAACTACCAGGAACAACTGCCGTGGCACCAGCTCTTCTTCATGCGAATAAGGTACTGTGTCCAACAATGAGGAACTAGGGTGAACCCTTTTCTCCTCACGAAAGGCTTGTCCTTATCTTCCTTCCCTCTCGTAACTTTTGCTTCCCTTTTGACAATATCTAAGTACTCCTGGCAATCTCGAATCTTGAACTGTTCTAACCTTGTGATCCTCGACAACAGGACCACTGTCCCATTGACACTGGCGCAGGCCTATTGACTTATCTATGTTTTAGAAAGTGTCTCTAGATTCCATCTGCTTTGACAAAAGTATTGCCTATGATTTCTATCCCCAACTCTTGTGTTAATTCATGTGCTAAGTGTGTTTGAATACGGTAACATTTCTGTTCACGGGTACGTTTCTCTTTCCTAAGACCGAACAGTCAAAAAGTGATTGCGTGATAACCCCCGGTAACGTCTGTGTTTCACAACACCGGTCTGTCAAATCCAACGTACTTACCTTGAATTGTTCTGCACAAGGGGAATTGGTTACGTGTAGTGTATTTTGAAGTGTGGTTTTATTTTAATAGAAGTGAAGTGTTTTGCAAACAGATGGTCTAAAAATAAATGTACTTTAACTTTTTAACCAAAAACCTTGAGTCAGTGTTTGATCGAGTCACAGTAATTGTAGTCCTTTGTGTACTCTACTACTGCTCATTTGCTCTTGAGATAAGTCTGGCTGCTCCGCTACTGCTACCACTCTGTGTAGTACAGGCTTGTACCAAAGGTGAAATCGTACTACCACATGTAGTCTTAATCTTGTGTAGGGGTCCCTAACGGCACTGCCCAAGATTCTGCCTAACAAATGGATCACGTATATATTCCTGTTATCCAGCCATTTATTAAATGAATTCAGCAACAGCCTAGCGAAATACTTTCCTGGACAGTCTAACAAGGCTATAGGTCTGTATGATTTAGGATCTTCACGATTGCCTTTTTCAAATATAGGAAGTATAATTGATTTCTTCCAAGTATTGGGAATTGTGCTCACTTTAAGTATTCTTATATATCTGAAACAGAATCTCAACCGTCTGGACCCATGGAGCGAAAGGGACTTAAGTTTGCTTATGCAATGCTTTATGTCCTCAACTTCCACCGGGAACTCATGCCAATCATCCTTCATTGAAAGATTCAAATTCATGTTAGGAAAGGGTGATTGGTAAATGTCCCGATAGTAACTGTGCCAATCCTTGCTCGATATTGCGTTGGTCTGCACTGCCGCTTGTAAACTGGTTGTTGCTTTATTCAAGAGAGACCAAATGCCAGCCGTAGACTTGCTAACAATTTGTCTTAACATTTGGACTCCATCTCTCTAAAGTTATTCCTTTTTGAAAGAGTTTATTTCATAGACATCAACACTATACCCCAGATATTTGCTGTCTTTTGAATCCTTGCCTCACTTAGGGAGTAAAGACTTTTTAGCTTCACTTACCTTGTGCACACTTTATTTTGGAGTCACTGGTCAGTCCATAAGGTTACCAGTGCAGGGGGAACTGTGCTGCCCCCTTTTTATGGTGTTCTATGTTTAAGGTAGCACAATCCGCCATAGAGTTCAGTGCTGTGGTGGCATTTGTATCCCTGCTTCCTTTTTTTCTGTAACATGTTTGTTAGGGAACATTCTCAGAAATGTGCTAATTCCTCACTACCTTAGAGTCCCTCAGCAACTTTGCTGGATTTTGAGGACTTGAATTATTTACCTGGACAGAGTGAGACCCTTTTTCCCCACTCTCTCATGTATTTTAATGTGATTTTTAACACGGTTTCTTTTGGTTGTGGAGTCTGAAACTCCATAGGCATCACACCTTTTACATTGTGTCACACAGCACCTTCAGTGCAGTGGCACAGGGAAGTCTTTCAGATTTCCCAAAGGTTTAAATACCTTTTCTTAGATACACTACTGTTTTTAAGAGCAGTCAAGTGAAATTGACTTTACTTACATTTGTAACTTTCTAGACCCAGCACACAACATCCTACAATAGTGTGCTGGAGGGGTTACCTAGTATCCCCTTTGTCTAACTTCTCATGTAACAATTTTATGTTACCCTTTCCTCAATGAATGGCTGGTGGAAGCAGTTTACTTTTTACTACCGTTGAGTGTTTTTACCACGAGCTGCGTTCGCAGCTGCAGAAAAGCATCCGAGGGTTCCATTTTTGTCAAAAAGGCCCAGTCTTTTTTCACCATTTCTTTATGGAAAGGTCCTTCTTGAGATTTACTCTGCGTGCCAAACCAGGTTTGGTCCCTTTGTTCGCTTTGCCTTTGGCGGGATTCACGAGTGAAGGCCGCCTCTGGCTCCAAGTTGTCTGGCGAACAGGAAGTGAGTTAGTTGCCCGTAACTCCCTGTGCTTAGTCTCCTAGGAGACCCAAATGCACTCTGTAGTGATTGGTCGGCTGACTGTCCGGCAAGGACCGCCACCCTGTTGGGTGATTGACAGCTAGGCTGGAATGAATGGGAGAAACCTGCATAAAAGGCGATGCTTTTTGGCTTGGAAGGCAGAGTCGACAACTGGACGAAGGAATCCAAAGAAGAACTTGGAAGAGAAGCCTGCTGCAACTCCTGGACCTTTGGTTTGCCGGGTGAAGCCCTGTTGCTGTGCTGAAGCTCCAAATCCCTCTTGACTTCTCCCCTTGAGTTGGTGGGACCAATCAACTCCAAAGTAAGCCACCTGGACATCCTCTCGAAGCTGGGTGAATTTCCACTGCAGTCACTGCTGGAACCGAATAGCCAAGGAGAAGAACACCAGATCATGTGCAGTGCTTTTAAGCTGGCCAGGAGCTCCATGAAGATCCTCCAGACTCCTAGGAAGCAGGACTGACCAAGCCTGAGCCACCTCAGAGTGCTGGACCCCAGATGCAAGGAAAGCCCATCTCAACAGCCAGGAACCACTATTTGCGGTAGACGCAAGGAGCTGAAACACCGAAGTGTAAATTGTTGTGTGACCGCCCCATTGCAGTGCAGGAGTCCCCAGAAGTCCTCCTTCTTGCCCCCACGACTGAGGCCCAGGAACACCCGGACCTGTAGAGCTGCACAGGAACAGAAGCCATATGCTGCACTTTTCTTCAACTTAAAGGTACTGTACATTCTAAGAGAACTTGCCTCTTGTTGTGCCACCTTGCTTGTTCTCAGTTGAGACTTGTCTTGTTTGCACCTGTAGAGTTGCTTGCATCTTCTACTACCCACAGGCCTAACAGCTTGTGACCCTACATTTGATTATACTTTTTCTACAAAGATTTCTAAAACATTGTGCAAGACTTTTACTTACCTGCAAGAAGTGCTTCAGTTCACCTTGACTTTTGCTAACTTAACATTGGCTGGCCTGGCTCCCTGAATGACTCTTCTCTCCTCTGCTTATGTGTTTTTGCCTTCCTTCTAGGAAAGAGTTAAATGACTTTGCATTTGCGGGGTGGGGGGGGTTGAAAGTACTTACCTGATTAAGAATAATTGCATGAACCCTTTTCTTATTCTGAATCCTCTTTACTTTGACACTCTTCTCAATGATATTCTAAATTCAACAGTGATATATTAATATCCCTAGCACCCTAACTACTGAAGTCACCTGAGGGTCTGTGGGCCATCTCAAATGGGTATTTGCTGATTTAGAAAACTAAGTTTGTATTTTGAAGTATATTTGTGTGTTGCTTTATATTTCTTCCTTCTGAAGAAGGCTTATTCAAACTGACTTAAATTAATAATTATTTAATCAAGAAACAATGTGCATAAGTGTTCATTTGGATACTTGCCACTGTGAATCTCTATGTAACTACCCTACTGCCCACATTGACCCCTCTTGAGATAAGCCTGGCTACTCGACCACACTACCAACCTGTGTTGTACAGACTTATACCAAATATTGGGTCCATATTGCCAGGAGGATGGGGTTGTTTTAGTTCACCTATAGGGTACTGCATACAATCTTACCTAACAATTGTTTTTGCCTTTTTCATGTGCCATGGTAGGTAGTTGGCAGTAAAATGTGTTTTAGTTATTTTTCTGGTGCAGTACCATGCGCCATCCTTTCTACTGCATGATAGCATTTGGTTACAATATACTTAAAATGGCCGTGCCAGAGGGTTCAAGTCCTGCACTTTGGTCATCTTGTTCTTTAGCCCTCTTCCTGCCCTTTTAAGTGAGGAAACGCCACTTAAGGGCATACACCTAACGGGGTCCCATTCCGGTTTCCAGAATTAGTGCATCTAGACTAATAGAAATATGGATTGGCAATGCCTCTTCCCAATCAACAGCTTGTGGTTATCCACAGTCCTTGCCTGTTTGAATGGTGGAGAAGAGATCCTTGCCAATGGTGGACAGGGGGTAACCTCCTGTTCGATTATATAGAATATCCTGTCGGTGGATTCTGGGCACTTGCCGTAGTAGGAATGGGGAGTAATGCAGTTTTGAAGTGTATTCTATTTTTGATTGGGAGCCAGTGAAGTTTGCAGGCTGCTGGGTGATACGTTTGTGTCTTTTCAGTCTAAGTAACAGTCGCGCTGCCACAGTTTGGATTCTTTGCAGTCTGTGGAGAAATAGTCTGGTAGTCTAAGGTAGATAAGTCTTGATAGTAGCAGAAGAAAATCTGCCAGGGCCCTGTGTGTAATGGTCATGTAAGGCATGAGGGGTTAACATGTGGAATTGGGGAAGGCAGTCCCCTTAATATGGATTGGACATGTGGTTCTAGTGTGAGGTCGCAGTCAATTGTGACTCCTAGATTTCTCACAATATAGGACAAGGACATGGTCGAATTATTTCCAGCAAAGGAATTGGTGCAGAGTTTAAAGGAGTAGTGCCAGTGAACAGCAGTTCTATTTTGGATGGGTTGGTTGAAGTCTGCTACCATTCATTCATGAAACTGTTGTGGGGGTTCATTGTTAGGTCTTTCATGAGTTTGTAGACAATTTGAGTTATCTGCACAGTTGAAGCAAGTGAGGTCCATGTTCCTCATGAGTTCTAGGAGAGAAGTGCTGTATATGCAAACAGAAGGGGCAAGGGACTGAAGCCGAGGGCTACTCTGTTACGTCTGGTTGCAAGGAGACTATGCGAATTAGGCCATAAGCATTGTTTCTGTTCTAATGGTTAGGCAGGCCTCAATCCAGCATAGGGAGATTCCCTTAGTTCCAATGTCCTCTTTTCACTTTAAAGGAATTTCATGACTGACTGTATTGAAGGCTGTTAGGTAAGAATTGATGCAGTCACACTATATGTAAGACTACAGAACACTTAACTAATTGGTATTAGGTAACCCACCTTTTGGTATAGGTCCATACTACACAAGTTAGTAGTGTGACTAAGCAGCCAGGCCCATCTCAAGAGGGGGAAATGCGAGCTGTACAATTGAAATTCATAAATACAAGTAACACTTACATTCAAGGTTTCTCTTAGTTATTTATTTAACATCAATTTTTAAATAAGCGTTTTAAAAAAAGGCAATTCAATACACTTAAAAATTACTTTTCAGAATCATAAGTAGTGGATACTCTTTGGATATGCTTCTTACGCAGTTCCTACACCCTGAGGTGAATTCAATCACAAGGACAGCAATGACATTTATAGTTCTACTTTGCAGATTCTGAGGTTGCCGAAAGAAAAGGTTTAAGGAAAAGGGGTTAAACAGGTCCTCAGTATAGGAGAGGAGACTAAATCTTCCAATGAAATCTTGGCAATCAGTTCCCAGCAGTAACAATCTAAAATTACTGCCAATTATCAAACACGAATCATAAAAACACATGCATCTCATGATCACAATTTAAGCCGACCTGAGTACATCTCAGAAAACAAATTAATTTACATTCCAATTGTCAGTTTGAGCCAGACATTGCCACCTCTTTTCCCTCTCTTAGCCTTAATTAATTCAATAAAGCGTATGTCGCCTCTATTGCTCTACTGGTGTTCCTGCCAATGTATGGCAAGTGGAGATTTGGGGTCATGACTTCTCAGGCTTGCCAAATGTTCCCTAATTCGAACTCTGAGCTGTCCAATTGTGCTCCCCACGTATAATTTGCCACAGACACATAATAGCATATACTACATAGCAAGTTTTACAATTTATGAACCAATTGATCTTAATAGCATTTACATTAGTGTCTGTGTAAGTTTGACAATTTCCATGGGCATAATTGTAATAGTTACAATTACCACATTTGAAGAAACCCATACTTTTGTTGAGCCAATTCCCATTAGTGCCATCATCTTTAGTGTTCAAAAAGGAAGGGCTAAGCATGGGATGAATGTATCAACATTTGGTTTGATTATTTTATGTTCAATCACATTGTATTTCATTTAACCTTTCACAGCCTTGACAACGACTATGGGGTAGAAACATGTGTCGGCTGTCTCCACTTTGAAAAATAAATACCATCCATATTACTATGTGATTGTTCTGAGTGATATACTACTCGACACTGGTGGACTTTCTAAATTAGTGGGTCTGAGCGCGGATACCTTCCCTAACCTCAATCCACAATGCGGTAAGTACCCCAAGTCTAAACAGTACTTGAAGAAGAGTGGTCCAGCTGGATTCGGTCTTGCTACAGCAGTGCAGACCCCATGTTTCTGAGCCTCAGTTGTGGAGACAAGAGAGGATGTCTGGAGGGCTCCGGTGGTGGTACTTGGGTGGTCGTTGGCAGCTACGGGCTCTTTTTGGTTCAGCGGCCTTCCATGGTTTCAGTGCTTAGCAAACCGCACCATCGCAGCTCTGATACCGGTTGGGCTTCCTTCACTCCATGGGGCCTGCACTCTGCTGAGGGGGCTCTAGCTCTGGTCGTCCTGCTTCTGGAGGGTCCTTAGGAGACTCCTGGAGCTTCTAGCTGGATTTCAGACGTTGCACTCTACTATGGATTTCTCTACCCCCGGCACTCGGTTCCTGTTGCAGCGAAGAAGTACAGCCAGTCGTGGAAGATGGTCCAGTGGAGTTCGTCTCGGGGTTAGTTGGTCCCACTAACCCAAGGGGAGAAGTCGTCACTTCCAGAACTTCTCTGTCTAATTGAAAAAGGAGTTTGAGCACAGCAGCAGGGCTTCACCAGGCAATTCAAAGGTCCAGGAGGATGCAGCAAGCTTCGTTCACGGTTTCTTTGATGGGTCTTTCTCCCAGTGGTCGACTGTCTCTAGTGCCAAAACCCTCGCCTTTTAAGCAGGTTTCTCCCATTCATGCACCGCCTAGGCTGTCATCACACAGCCGGGTGGCTGACCTGAAAGGACAGCCAGCCAGGCAATCAGGACTGGTTGCTTTGGGGCAATCCTAGAGACAAAGCACAGGGGAGTTTCGGGAACCTCCCTCACATCCTGCCTTTCCAGACACACTGGAGCCAGAGGCAGGCTACAAAGCTGAAGTCCATCAAAGCAAAACGAACAAAGGGCTCAAACCTGACTCAACGTACAGAGTAAAATCCAAACATGACCTCACAAATAGAAAATGATGAAAAAAGAAGACTGGGGCCATTCACCCATGGGTGCTGTACTGCAGCCGAGGATTCAGCCTGCAGTAGAAAAGCACAACGGTAGGAAAATGAAACCAGTGCCACCAGCTATTTAAAGTAGTCAGGGAAACATTTTTTACATGAGACTGTAGGATAAGGGGCTACTAGGTAAACCCCAGTACTCCACATAAGCTGGTGTGTGCTGGACCTACAAAGAGAAAAGGTAAATAAAGTCTTTCACTTTACTATTATTGGGAACAGTAGTTCACACAAGAAAAAGTTTTTTAAAGCTTATGAGAAATCTAAAGGCTTTCTCTGCGACACTGCACTATGGAGTATGTCAGACTCCAAAAACATTGGAAACACATCATCCGAAACAGGTTAAAACATATGAGGCAGAAAAAGGTCTCACTCCAGGGTTAAAATTAAAAATTCCTAAAGTCCAGCAAAAGGGCTGGGGGTCTCTAAGGTTGAAGGGAATCAGCAAAGAAATGAGAATGCTCCCTAGCAAAGGCTGCAGAGATTGCCCAGTATAAGGAGTACTCTAGTTGAGGCGTTTTCTACTTTGTCCTTAAGTATGTGCCAGATCCAGCACAATGTGGATTCTATCCCTAGCATTTTGAGATTCATGTAGGTTGTCCATTTTGAACATGTAAGCGGATCTGTTGGTGTTTGGTGCAGTTTTTCTAAAGTGCAACTGAGGGCTTCATAAAACCAAAACTGAGGCAGTACAAAACTCCACCCTTCGTATAAGGCTGTACCACCTGAGAACATTTGGTAGCGTAGGCCGAGCAGCCAAGCTTACTTTAGGGGGGAGAAAGGACTGTAGATCAGTACAAAGAAATTGTAGCATACATATGGTCCAAAGAAATACTGAAATACTATGTATTGTAAAAATAAAGAGTTAATTTAAATACGAGTAGGCCAAGATAAATCTTGGTAAAGTAAGTACTAATGCAATTATAAAAAAAAGCTCAGTACTTAGTTTACAAACCAAAGTAAACCCTTATTTAGATTACAATCAGCAGTCAAGGTGAGTCAAACCTACAAAACATTCAGCTATTCTTGGGGAGTAAAAACCAGGTTAGGTATACTTTTAGACCACAATAAGTAATTATTATCCAAAGCAGTTCAGGGAAAGCAAACTCCAATAACACATTTAGAAGAGCACACATAATCAAGGTGGGTAAATCCTATTGGAAGGCTTTGACACTCATTCAGTTTAGAAATGATAAACGTCTACCAACTCCATCACTTATCAAAGCTAGTAAAATAACTTCTATACTTTTTAAAGGAGTAACTAGCAACTTCAAGGTAAGTTTCAACTTTTAGGCACTTTGTAACTTATTCTATTGCAGAGATACAACACAATAACTCATTTAGAAATAAGTACTTTTACACTTGTTATAATTTCGAAACAGAAGCCTTATAATCAAAGTCCTTCTGCAGTCTATGGCATGCGTTTTCTCAGTGGCAAAAGAGGGACCCCGAGTGGTCTAGGAGCCAGATGTAGGCCGGTCAGGATAGGGTTCAGGTGCAGGAAAGTCAGAGTTCCAGAGGATATCTTCTTTAACAAGTAAGTATTAGCTTCAGAGTTAGTTAAAAGTGTTCAGGGACTTTGCAGAAGGATCCCTATATGTGTTCCGGCATTAGGCCTGGGTGAAAGGTATAGGCAAACTACCAACCACACGAATCACCCACTCAGCCTCACAGGATTCACACAAGATTTTCGATAAGTATTACCCAAGCCAACACAGTACCTCAGCAGAAAACAAGAGCTTCTGGGTGACTGCCTTGAGCATGCAGCAGCACAGGATCCAGTCCTTGGGGGTCTGAAGAAATGGGCACTGAAGGAAAACTGCCAGCAGTCATCAACAGGGGAGGCTTCCAACAAAGGGTTCTTCACAGCTTCTTGCAGCTCTGTGGATTTAAGCCCTTTTACATGTACCTGATTAACAACAAATACTGCAGGTCAGATTCTCTTCACTCTCTCGGTACTGCACTCGGTTGAAGGGACTTCAGGGATTCAAATTGTGTTTCTAGAGGTCCAGCAGGCGACCACCAAAGTTTCGGACAGAATCGGACTTCGGAAGACCATGCACTGCACTCAGGCTCGACGTCCCCTGGTATTGGCGTTTTGCAACCCAGCAAGGTCACAGCACATCAAGGGATGGCTCGTTTTGCAGGTCTTCTTGTGACTAGTGGATCTCGCCAGCCTCTGTGTAGGAGTATTCGAATTCAGGGGCCCCCAGGCCGATTGTAAGGAAGGGTTACTGCGGGTTCTCCACTCCATGGAAATGGTTACTGCCATCGTTACTTCATCTTCCTCTTCGGATTTGGTGGCAGTAGTCGACTTGTCAGCAGCTTCCGGGATCAGAGTATTTATCAGCAACTACGGCACAACTCTGTTAACTCCCTGCAGTTTACAGAAAGGAGCGGTATGGCTGACTAATCAGGACAGCCAGACCCCAGTGGGAACGGATTCCTTTCAGGCAAGGTGAAAGACAAAGGGGTGCAAAGTCTTGGACTCCTCCCTCACTTCCTGCCTAAACACAGACTTGGAGCCTGAGCAATGATTCCTGCCAAAGACAAAACTTTAACCAAGGTCTTTCCCACCTAGAATGGCAGAAGATGATCTCAGAAACAACAAGCAAATGAGAAATGGTGAAAAAAGGAGCCCACCGTTCTAGCAGAATGGTGACCCGCCTGCGCATTAGCGTAGCTGATTTGACAGCCTGAGAGTAAGGACTAAAAGTAGTTTCACTGCCACCAGCCATTCAAGTTAACTTGAAATTTTAACATAAATGTTACCAGGTAAGTGAGAAAGGGGTGACAAGAGTGTCCCTGGAAAGCCACTTTGGACCCCTATAAGCATGACAGCCCGAAGAGTCATAAATGCAAGATGTCAGTCACTGTTTGGCCTGCCCCCAGTAGGGCCAGTGACATCTACATATGCAAACAGATATTCTCTCAGACAACCATTCAAACCTTATCCAGCTGACGTCCTCATGGATACAGGTTCTTCAACACTGATCATGGATGCTCGGGCCTCAACACCAGACCTGCTCGACTAATGACAAATATCCAGATGTGCTGACATCAGAGACACCACGACATAGTAACGTTACCCACGAAGCAAGTTACACAAACACACACGAAGAACATACTTACACAGTTCTGTAGATAGAGGACAGATACATATGCATACTGTCAGAAACCTTTTCTTTTCACTAGCAAAACACAAATGCAAGAAAGCAAGAGATGCAGAGCAAGCTTGCAGCCGCTTATTGCAACTAACCATATGGAACTACAGGGTTGTATAAGGAACCTGGAAGGGCTAGGTAACACTAACCCATAAAGAAAATGATACAATATAGACATATAGAAATCATAGCATAACTAGAAGTAGAATTACATGAAGCCACAGGCCTCCGAATATGGGACAAAGGAAAACGGATTTTGCAGCACACTCTCCAGGGCTGGTGCTTGAAGTCAGATGAGCAGAACATTCCTGGCTCCAGGGACAGGGAGCCAGCTGCCAAATAGCAGAATAAATCCTGATTAATTGTAGACCAAAAAGCTCAGTTTTGCAGTCCTAACCCATGTGACCGGCCGAGCAATAGCCATTTATCCACAGTGGGAAGAGGAGCGGTTCACAGCTAAGCATACAATAACTGATACATGCGTTTTATAAACGTTGCAACCTGCAGGCACTCTCTAAGGCAAAATGGTTATACAGGTGGTAACAATGGGGACACAGTGTTTCTCATCACCTTGAGAAGGTACACGAAGCGCTGAGAACAAAGCTGGGTCCTAGGCATGGGGAGACCGGCTCCAGCCAATCAGGGAACACAAATCTAGTGAGGCGGATGGCAAGGGCCAATGGTAATCCTGCGACCAAGCAACAATGTAATAGATAGTTTTTGGGAAAGGGTCAGGTAAAGCCACCTGACATGCAAGGACCAGTTGGCTAACCTCTATAGGTGCCATCTATAGGCACTACCACCCCAGCCATCCAATAGTGTAAGCTCTTAGGTTTTTGGGGAAGAGCACTAACTTGTGATGACACACCCCAACAAAAGCCCATGACAAAGGCTCAGGAGCTGCGATTGCTGGAGAATTATTTCCTGTATGATCCCCGTTTTATTGAAAATAAAGGACCGTTCTAACTTGCCCTTGGCGGAGTACTCCATCTGTGTACTTGGGGAGGGTTTGTTGGGCCCTGGGTACTCTGCCGAACAGGTGCTGTATAGCACGTACCCCGGTCCTCTGGTATAGCTATACAGGGAATACAGTGCATCTCCCCAGGACTCAACATTAACGTGGGGTGTGCTGGCTTACTATATAAAATGTAAAGGGGATGAAACAAATCCCTATTTACCCCTTGGGAACAGTAGTTCACCCAAGTACATTAAAGAGAAATTACAAAGGGAAGCCCAAAGGGGCAACTCAGCCTAAGCCCAAAGGTTATAAGAAATTATAACTCCAATCACACATTATGACGAGAGATAAAAAGGTCACCCATAAAAAGAGTAACAGACTAGGTGAGAAGGTGAAAAGATTCCCCTTCACCTAGGGACAAGGAAAAATAATTAGCAAGTCCAAGCAAAAGGTTCTGGGGTTGACACAGGCCAGAAATATTATTCACATTTCTGAAAATCTTACCTAACAGTTGGTAGATTCATTTTTCAAAGATTTTGCTGAAGAACATATTTTTGGAGATAGGGCAGTAGTTGGCTGGTTTGCTTAGGTTTGGTGGGGGATTTTTGAGTAGAGGCTTAAAGGCAATTTTGAAGGCAAGCAGGATGTTCCTTACTCAATGGAACTTCAGTCTTGCAACTTTCTTTCACTTATTCAGAAAGAACAGCACTACAAATTTTAGAGATTCTAAAGACCTGTCTGCTCCACTGTAGTTTCTTTGAGCCATCAGCATAACCATTTGGAGGCACAAAAGATTTGAGCATGTGCCTACAGAAAAGTTGATCTTGGCAGTCAAACAAGGTAACAGTTAACCTCTGTGTGTGTATTATGTTGAATGTATGGAACTGAATTGTATGTTTGGATGAAATGTTGCTGATCAATGAGAACTGACAACTGGTGGCAAACCAGATGGCGATGGTAGATGTAGATCTTGCAGCCCAGCAAAGAGATCCATTATTTTCCTGCATAAGGTCCAATGTCAGCGAACATGTTTTTACTTTTTGGCTATGACATATATTTTAATAAATAGTTTCTGAATGCTTAAGGACAGTGGAATGGACATCACAAACAACATCAGAACACGAAAAATAAAAAAATCTTTGGTGGCACATTCATTTTCCACAATTCTGCTCATTTTGCTTATGTATAGTTATTAATTTTGTTCATGATGCTGCGATTACATTCATCTAAATGCTTTACTTGCTGGAACAGGTCTGTGGAGTTAGATACTCTGAAGAACCCTTCAGGGAGAAATTTCTATCCAAGATGACAAAGTATAAATACACATCCAGATCAAGACCTAGTGAGCGAAATAATGTAATGCTATTTGATTGAGAGAACAAATGCTCTACATCACAGTCATGTTCTGATTGTTCAAAGGTGTTTTACACACCAAATGTCAATGGGAAAGCACGTTTTTATTTTGTCATAAAGCATGGACACTACTCAATCCAGGGTGAAGCCGAAAGTAGAACGTCCAATGCACACAGAGGCATATTCTCAGTTAAGTTTATTAAAATGATATGCAAATTATGAAGTAGCACATCCTTCAGATACAAAAAAAACATTATTTGCCAACATGAGAAAGGCTTACCAGAATGGAAAGGAAATTGCTGTTTGGCTTCTCCGGTGTGTGCATCCCAAATAATTGTTGTCTTTAAGAAGAGAAAAGATTTATTTCAAAAACACGAACTAGTTTATTTTTAGTGCGGCTTACAAAGATATTTACAATCAGTAGAACATGCAACTGTATGCTAGGACTTAAGTAAAAAATGTGCCACTGTTTCATGCCGTTATGAGATTTTTTTAAATGTACCAGTAATTATTAGGAACAAACATGTTAAATTTACGAATAATCACGTTAAAAACATAACATATTGACTTTGCATTAAAAAAATAAATGACCCACTGGCCGACCTCCCCCAAAAAAAGTGTAGTGTACCATTTATCTAATTTAAACCGGTTTAAAACCTTGCAGTGGAAAACAGGCCCAGGACTACACAAAGAGCCAGATCATTAGGATTTAAAAAGGCTACACAACACAATGTGTTCAAGTAAACAGTGGATAAGCCAACATGATATATTAGGACCAATCAATACTAAAAGGTAATTGTCTTCCAATTGGCAGATGATGAAACAACGTTATTTACCTGCCATAAAGTTTGTTTAGAGTAGACAGATAGAAAAGCTACTTGCTCCAAACAATAGCTCTTTAGTAATGATACCCACCTAAGAAGCTATATTAATTAATTATGTCCTGCTGTCAGGACAGACCCAGAAGAGTGTTCTTGATTTAGAATATTTTATAAACCACACAAACCTGTTTTTGCTAAAACAAGAAACATCTTCTCACACAAAGTTGCTCAGAGGAGCTGCACTCAGACTTTTTTTTCTTATGTTCGGCAGGAACAACATTCAGCATTAAAGAGCCAATCGTCAGTTAGCATGACCAAATTTAGAGAACCATCAGTCATACCTCCAAAGGGCTTACCTGCAGACTCGTTTATGGAATTGGTGAAAGAAAAACCTTGCAAACTATTGTTCAAGGCATTCGTTGTCCCTTCATCAGCAAGGGTCATCCCCAGATTCCTAAAAATAGGATTTGTGGGGGAACCAAATTGATAGACGAGACAGCTATTAAAAGACACAGGGCAGGAATGCCCAAAACATGTGTCTCCAATCTAGCATCCATGGCCATATCCTTTAGGAAAAAGCATGGACCAATCTCCATAAAGCAGCCCCATAGATAACACAGTTAGGGCACAACACTCATAAGGGCCACTGTTGTAGAATTGTTCAAAGGGGATTTTGCACTGGCCCATCCAGTAAAGTCATGGCTGCGGCCAGTAACATATTTTGGGGCAATACATGATCTCTCTAGTTATTTCTTATTTGGGAAGAGGTTGACTAAGATTGCCTGGACTATAAGAGGCAAATAACTGTTGAAACCTGTGAAGGACCTTTCTGAAGGAAGGTTACAGACACTACTTCCGTGTTTGGATTGAGACAATAATAGCATCCCTTAAGCATGAAGAGCATCTGATGCACAACATTTGAGGGGTGGGAGAGGAGGGGGAGGGAGAGAGAGCGATGTGGGAGGAGGGGATAGTGAGAGGGGTGGGGGAGAGGTAGAGGGGTAGGAGTTGAGAGGTAGATGGGTGGGAAAGGAGAGGGGTTGGAGGGGAGAGGGGTGGGGAAATGGGAGGGAGCGGATGGGGATGGGAGGGAGGGTGCGAGGGGAGGGTGTTGCGAGGGGAGGGTGTTGGGAGGGAGGATGCGAGGGGGGAGGGAGTGAGGGTGGGGAGGGTGAGGGGCCAGGTGAGGGGAGGGGGAAGGAGGGAGGGGGAGGCAGGGAGGGGGAGGCAGGGAGGGTGAGGGGAGGGAGATGCGAAGGGAGGGAGGGGGTTGAGGGGGAGAGAGGGGGAGGAAGGGGGTGGGGAAGGTGATGGAGGGTGGGGGAGCGAGAGAGGGGGGAGGCAGGGATGATGGAGGGAGGAAGGAAGGAGGGGTAAGGGAAGGAGGAGGGTAGGTGGGGGCGAGTGGGGTGGGGGAGAGAGTGATTAAGATCAAAGTCATAAATAAATTGAAGGAGAAAATAAAAACTAAGATCTAGGGTCTCTATACCTCAAAACCAGACAAGCCCATCTACCGCACTCCACAGCCCTACGTCAATGTCTCTCTCCCAAGGAAACTTCAGCCATTTGCTTACCTTAAATCCCGTCTTCTGTCGTTAAGCGCACCTATGATGATTTCACAAATTATTTTGTTCAACCCTTCACAGTCCTCCTACCTCTCTCCTCAACCCGTCTCCTATATAACTAACAAATCCACATCTATGTTTTGAGGTAAACAAAACGCAGCATAAACAATTTGACGAAAATATAATTTGACAAAAAGTGGGTAATACCCATTAAACTCCTCCCTGGCCCAATCCACTACATGGTATTGTGAACTCTACCGTCACCAGCGGCGCATTCAGTCTTATTTAATGTTTTACTCTGTTTATTGATTTTATTTAGGAGTACACCAACATTAAACAACCAGCAAGGTCACATGACATACATTCTGCAATATAAACCACAGATTAACGCCCCGCAGCACAGGAGGAACAAGAGGCCAGTCTCTCACCCCGTGGGCATCTGGAGCATCAAGGAATATCGCAGGCTGCCCAGGCCGCCACCTACAAGGAATCCTCAAGAGCCCTCCCATTTCCCCAAAATGTTTTGATATTTCCTGGTGCATCCTCTGGCCTTGTAGATTTGTCTTTCTAGGGACTCGCATCTGTCCTCCTCGTTGGACCATTGGTCTATACTAGGTCTTTCAGTCGAGCCCCAAGTTGCGGCCACCGCCAGAAATATCTTCTCATGTTTACTTAAGTCCACCTCCCCCCAAATACCCTGCAATATCAATGTTGGGTCCCGTGGAACCAGGGACCCCAAGACAGCAGAGATCCTGCTAGTGCATTTCGCCCAGAAGCTCTGTAGCACTCTTTAGTACCTCACAACCCCAAACCATGTGAAAGAAGGTGCCCTCCAGTCTTACCTCGAAGACATTCCCCACTATCCACCAGCCCCCATCGAGCCATCACTGTCCGATAGTAGTAAGATTGGTGTCAAATTTTGAAATAATAACTTGGCGTCAATACCCATCTCTCGAGGAAACATTAATGCCTCCACCCATTCTTCGGTTTCCATTGTTACTATTTAGGAATAGTTTGAATGTTACTGTTTATGAACTCTGATTTGCATTCTGATTCATTATATTGTTGACTGTTCTATGGCGCTATATAAAACACAAATACAGTGGGCCCAGATCCCTTTCCTATTTCTCTTTTAGCCTAACCAGTTCTTGGGTTCCAAAGGAATTGAGGACCTGATGGAGCATGGAAGTGACCTTGGTCAGGATGCAGTCCGGGAGAACATTGGTCTCGGGGGGAATGTGGGGGGGGTCTACAGAAACAGTTGGGAACCGCGGCCAAGTCAGAGAATTGGGCATTGATGGCATGTGTTAGTTGTGTGTGACTGTAGTGATCATTAGGTTGTATCCTAAATTTCCCTTGCAGCGTCTCAAAATCTAGGTGTTGTCCATCCTGCACTACGTCTGCAAGTGCATGTATGCCTTAGCTCTACCAGGTCTTGAAGTGTCCCATTTGTTTGGATTTCAGGAAGGCGTTTATTGTGCCACAGGGGTTGTGCCAATGTTGGTCTCGCTTTCCACCCAATGTGTTGGTGGGCCTCTTTCCAGACCTGGTGGATGTGTAGTGCCATTCTCGACATTCCCGCCATCCTTTTGTCTTTCCATACAATATTTGAAGAGGTTGATCGAGCCTGCTCAGTTTATTTCCACCCCAATGTGTGGCAGCGCCAGGTCTCCATGTAGCCATTTGTTCACCACTCCCGTTTGTGCAGCCCAATAACAGATGCAGGGACATGGCAGTCCAATACCTCCCTCCCACACAGAGCGTTGTAGTGTCTTGAGGGCAATGCAGGGTTGCTTCCCTCCCCATAGCAACCCCCGGAGAATGCCATCTATTGATGCAAATGTTGTGTGGGGACAGGAAGAGGGGCATTTTGAAGGCCACATAAAAATCTCTGGGGTGTCAGCATCTTGAACAAGGCTGCTTTACCCATTAGTGTTAGGGGGAGGGACTGGCAGTGAGAGACGTCAGCAGCAAATATATCAATGGCTGTAAATTGAGCTGGAGGAAGTCGTCTAGGGCCGGTCTGATGCGTACCCCCAGATAGGTAAAGCCCAGGATTGAAACAGAGTACGGGCAGTGGTTGGGAATTGCAGCTTCACCCCCCTGGAGCGGGAAGAAGACCGTTTTCTGTTTATTCACTTGAAGGCCGCCGTCATTTTGGTGTTCTGAGAGAATATGGGACACTATCGGACAGGAGATCGTAGGGTTGCTAAAATAGATGAGATGGTTGTCTGCCTACAATGAGACTCGATTTCCCCTCCAAGGCCACAAGAACCCAGTCTATGTATATCCATTAGGAGTCTAATTGCCAGCAGTTCAATGGCCAGGAGAAACAATAAGGGGGAGAAGGGACAGTCCTGTCTGGTTCCGCAGCCCACTGGGAACGCCCTGGTGGACCTGCCATACACCCTAACAACCGCCTTTGGGGATTCAGAGCAATTTAACACAGGACAGGAATTCTTGCCCAAATCCCATTTGTCCCACAGGGCATCCCACCACACCAAATCAAACGCTTTCTCGAAGTCCACCACCAGAAGCGCCAGTCGGTCAGAGATTGAAGGGGCATGGTCAATAGCAAGTTGTACCTTACGCAAGTTCATCCAGGTGGATGTGCCGGGCATAAATCCACACTGGTCCAGGTGAATAAGGGATTTGATCACTCCTAGCAATCTGTTAGCTAGGATCCGTGCAAGAATTTTTGCTTCTCCATTAATTAGTGATATTGGCCTGTAGGAGGCACAAAGTTCTGGTGGTTTCCCGGGTTTTGGAATCACCACTATGCATTTCCTCTCGGGGTTAAAGGGAAGTCACCCTTGCGCCTTACTTTGCAGGAACATGCAATGTATGTGTCCCGTCACTGCCCCCCCATTCGTTTCCAGGTTTCTACCGCAAAGTTGAGTTCTCCCTGATTGGAGCTGCAACAAAGCAGTTTGTACTTCCACCTCTGTGATATCAGACTCGAGATTCCTCGCCTGTTCAGAGAGACGGGGAAGTTTAAACGAATCTTAAAATTTCAGGCTATCTCGGCCACTCTCGGTTGGGGGGTGAGAGGGGTGGCTAGTAAAGCGGTTAATAAAAGTCAGCGAACGCCTCTGCAATGTCGGGGTCTGCCGTTAATAGTTCACCTACATCTGATAATATGTACTTGCCCCTTGCTTTGTTCCCACCTTTCTAGCCAGGCTAGAGTCTTGCCTGCTTTGTCCCGTTTCATATCTACAGCCATATTTCTTAAGACCTATTGTGCCATCACTAGGGCTCCTTGTGAGGCCCGGGACCCCAGTTCCAAGAGCTGTTCTTCCTTTCTAGACACCTGCCTCTTCGCTTCTGCTATCTCTCGAGTATGCTGCCTGCGTTGAGCCGATACTAAGGAGATAGCCTCTCCCTGGAGGACTGTCTTGTAGGCTTCCCGCAGTGTAATTGGGCAGTCGACTGATCCCTCATTGAAGTCAAAATATTCTGTGGTCTTTTGAGAGAGGCCCTCTGCTATCTCAGGTACTCCCACGTAGTATGTGTTTATGCGATAGGTAACTTCGGGTTCAGTTTGTCCGCTTTTCAGTGTCATCAGCAAGGGGGAATGGGCTGAGACGCCTCTTGCAAGGAATACTGCAGACAGCAGCCCGTGGGACATGCTCCGGGTGACAAAAATATAGTCTATCCTTGTTAGGGAGAATTCTCAGAAATGTGCTAATTCCGCACTACCTTAGAGACCCCCAGTACATTTGCTGGACTCTAGGACTTTTTAATTTTCAACCTGGAGAGAGGGAGACATTGTTGCCACTCATGTAATTTTCTGTGATCTAACACGGTTTCTTTTTTGGTTTTGGAGTCCGACAAACTCCATAGGCAACATCTTTGCATTGTGACACAAATCACCGTCAGTGCAGTGGCACAGGGAAGTCTTAGATTTCCCAAAGGTTTAAAAACCTTCTCTTGGATAAACTACTGTTTACAAGAGCAGTAAAGTGAAATTGACTTTACTTACCATTTGTAACTTTCTAGGCCCAGCACACACTATTTTACCATAGGGTGCTGAAGGGGTTACTTAGTATCCCCTTTGTCTAGTTTCTCATGTAACATTTTTATTTTACCCTTTCTACAATTAATGGCTGGTGGCAGTGGTTTACTGTTTACTACCATTGTGTGTTTTTACTGCAGGCTGCGTTCGCAGCTGCAGTAAAGCACCCATGGGTGCCCATTTTGTCAAAATGGCCTGGTCGTCTTTTTTCGCCATTTCTTGCTGGAAAGATCCTTCTTGAGATTTACTCTGCACGCCAAACCAGGTTTGGTCCCTTTGTTCGCTTTGTCTTTGGCGGGATTCATAAGTGAAGCCTGCCTCTGTCTCCAGTATGTCTGGCAGGGGCAGGAAGTGAGGGAGGTGCTTGTGCTTAATCCCATTGGTTACATGAACGCACCCAAAGGTGATTGGCCGGCTGGCTGTCGGTCAAGGACAGCCACCCTGCTGTGTCATTGACAGCTAGGCTGGAATGAATGGGAGAAACCTGCACATAAGGGGAGACTTTTTGGCTTGGAAGGCAGAGTCGACCACTGGACGGACTCCAAAGAAGAACTTGGAAGAGACGCCTCCTGCAACTCCTGGACCGTTGGTTTGCCAGGTGAAGCCCTGCTGCTATGATGAAGCTCTGAATGCGCCCGACTAGATAAACACCAAATGGAGTGCATCACTTTTAAGTCGGATCCAAGCATGTGGAAGATCCGCAGGTCTCCCAGTAAGCATAACTGACCAATCCTGAGGCACCTCAACAGAGTGCTGGACCCCAGATGCAAGGAAAGTCCAGAGTGGTATCCGAGAGTCTGCGGTGGTGCTATTTGCTGAGACGTGAGGAGCTGAAACCGTGAAGTGCTCTGAATAGAAGTTGGGCCTTTTCTGTCGCCGACCGTCCCATTATGTTGCAGGAGTCCCCAGAAGTTCTCCCGCTTGTATTAGGCAGAAACCTGTGCAGTTCCTTTAGGGAACACTGCAAAAAGTTTAAGACTACAGGAGTAAGCAGTAAACCCAATTGGTAGCAGTCTGCACCACCCAGATTTACCTGGTAGCTGTGGCTGAGCAGTCAGACCTCTCTCAAGAAGAGTTAGGCAGTATATAGAGTATACACAATAGGGCTAAAATTACAGTAGAACAAGCAAACACTGACCAGAAATTTGGTATAAAAGTATATAATTATTTATTTAAAAACACACTTATGAAAATACACTGGCAGTAATATATCAAGCAAGTTCAAACAGTCACTATAAGTATATACACCTCCCTAATTGTTCGACAAGTCTAGGTTAAGACACCACTTATTTAGCAAAACAGAGGTGAGTGCGTAACCGTAGATGGCACTCCAAAAAATTGTTTAAAAAGGGAAGGAAAAGGCAGAGTAGGAAAATAACACAGTAACAACACTTAAGAAACCACAGCAAGTCAAGAAAGGCAGGGTCTACTGTAGAGCAAAAAGTTCATATACCAGGCCCACTCTTGGAGAGCAAGGTGGAATGTGCCCAAGATCACACAGTGGAAATGCACTGAAAGTCTTTGCAGAAAAGTCAAAAAGAGGTTGGATCAGTTCAGAAAGGCAAAGTTAGCAGGTCTGAGGTAAACCCAGTTAGAAAGTCAATGCTTTGCGGGACACCTTGTACAATCTGTTGCAAAGGAGACCAGACGGGACACAGTACCTGAAATGGTGAGAAAGCTCCAGCGGTGGCAGTTGTTCCTAGCAGCGGGTGCAAGTCGTGGCTTCTTCCAGGGGAAGAGATGGGGGAAGAGATGATCCGCATCCGCGGAGTTCCCGATTAAAAGGTACAACCCTTTTTTTTATTTTTTTTTATTAACTTTTTATTGGCATTTACAACAGGTCAAACAGCATGAAAAACAACCCCCCCAGCCCTGCCACCCTCCCTCCCTCCCTCCCTCCCTCCCCCCCTCCCCCCCTCCTCGGCGACTAGCCTAAAAGCGTATAGCTGTCCTCTCCTCCAGACTGAATCTCCATGTTCATTGTAGCTCCAAGAGTCTCAAGCGTTGCGGGCATCACATCGCCCTAAAGTCATCTCTTAACACAGATAGGACTCGCCCACCCCCCCATTCCGTCGCGAAGGACTGCACCCTATCATTCATGGCGTAGGTTACCCATTCCAAGGCCACAATTTCCCAAACCTTCCGCAGCCAATCTTGACACTTGGGCACCTCAGGGCTTTTCCATCTTTGCGCTATTAATTGCATAGCTGCCAGAGTCAAAATTGTTTTGGCTTTTTCCCTTCCCCTTGCTTCCACCGCCCCCGAGGCCGCCCTGATTCCCAGAAGGATCTGCATTGGAGTTCTGTCATCGCCCCGGCCAAACGCCTGTTCCTGTGCCTCCCGTATGTCTGCCCAAAAGGGTTTGATCTCTGGCAGTCCCACCAAACATGTTCCGCAGTAGCCAAAGGACCACAGCCTCCAGCATGCCCCGGACCTTGCAGGGAGCCGGGCCGGGGTGTAATGCCACCTCATCAGTATCTTGTACCATGCTTCTTGTAATTGGGACGCCCTGGCTAGTTTGGGTATCCTCCTCCACAGCCTTTCCCACTCATCTCTACCCATCTCCCGTCCCAAGACCCGTTCCCATTCCCGCATGTAAGCCCATTGCGGTCTTGCCTGTGCGGCGACTAGAATTTTATATATATTAGAGATGAGGCCTTTCGATCCATCATTGGTAAGTAAGAATTTCTCAAACTGAGTTGGGACTCTTGTGGCCGCTGCTCTAACCTCTGGCTGAAGTACCCAATGGCGTATCTGTGCGTACCGGAGCCTTCCGAGATCCAGTATAGAGAAATCCCTCTTGCATTCATTAAAGGATAATACCTCCCCCTCCCGGAACATATCACACAGTTTCTTACACCCTCCTTCCCGCCACTCTGTAAAGGCTCCCTTCTCCAGGCCCGGGGTAAAATCCCCATTGTTGAAAATGGGGGTGAAGGGGGATGGAAATGTTGTAATCCCTACAAGGCCGGCCAGCCTGTCCCAGGTGTCTGCCATAAGTGTGGTGATGGTACTCTGATACAAATGACTGGGTCTATGCACCTTCGGAAGCCACAACACTTCAGCTAAGCTATGATGTGCCACCGCCCTATCCATCCGCACCCATAGCTTGTCCTGCATGTCTTCCCCATCCTGCAACCACTCCCTGGTGACGCGTAGTTGAGTTGCCTCATAATACCACCGAAAGTCCGGAAGCGCCAGACCTCCCTCACCCTTTGGCGCCCTCAGAAGCCTGAACCCCACCCTGGGCCTTCTCCCTTCCCAGATAAAATGCCTAGTTAGTGTGTCCAGCTCCTTGAAAAAGCTCCCCGGGACCGGCTGCGGAATCGCCTGAAAGAAGTACAGAAGCCACGGGAGTATGACCATCTTTACAGCTGCTAACCTCCCCAGCCATGATCCCTTCAAGTCTTTCCACCTCTGAAAGTCCCTCTTGATTGCCCTGAGCAGCGGGGGAAAGTTCGCTGCATACCAACCGTCCAAAGTGGCCGTGATCCTCGCCCCCATGTATCGAATTCCCCCGGGGCTCCACCGAAAGAGAGTGCCTCTGCCCAGACTATCCCGCTCCGCCGAGCCCAACGACAGATTCATGATCTCCGACTTGCTCACATTAATTTTAATCCTGAGGCTTCTCCAAACGTCTCCAGCAATGCTACACTAGCGCCTAGGGAAGCACTTGAGTTGTCAGCATAAGCAGCATGTCATCGGCAAAAGCCACCACCTTGTGCTGCACCCCTCCAAAAAGGAACACCCCGGATCTCCCCGGATTCCCTGATGGCCTGTAAAAGCGGTTCAAGATACAACGCGAAAAGTAATGGGGAGAGCGGGCAGCCCTGCTTCGTCCCTCTCTGCAGGTGTACCCGCCTCGAGGGTGTCCCATTTACCATCACTCTAATCATAGGGCTCCGGTAGTTAGCCTTAACCATCGACAAACTCTTCCCCCGAAACCCATCCTCTCCAATACCCGGAAGAGAAACGTCCACTCCACACGGTCAAACGCCTTTTCCGCGTCCAATGCCACCAGGACCGCTGGAGTGTTCGTTTTATTCACTTTTTCGACTATGTGGGCCACTCGCCGGATATTATCCACCGTCTGCCTTCCCCTAATGGACCCGGCTTGTTCCGGGAGTATCAACTTTGGGAGGACCGCCTCTTCGCCAAAATCTTAGTATAAATCTTAGCGTCGATATTAATCAACGCTATTGGGCGGTAGGGCGACCTCTCCTCCGGGTTTTTATTCGGTTTGAGAATGAGGGTAACCTTAGCTTCTTCCATAGAAGGGGGGATTCTACCAGATCGACGGAAGGAATTATATAGTGACGTCAGATGTGGGGCCAGCTGTGAGATAAACCGCTTATAGAAGGCTGTGGTGTAACCATCCGGGCCAGGAGCTTTATGTACCGGGAGATCTCTAATCACCCCTCTTACCTCCTCCTCAGTAATTTCTTGATTAAGTGTGTCCCTTGTCTCGCTACTAATTACCCCCAATTGCACTTGTTGCAGGAATTGTTCCTGCACATTACTGCAGGGATGCTGCGAAGTATATAGGGCCTCATAATATTCAGCTAGAGCCTCCTGTAAGTCCTCCTGCCTCGTAACCCGGACCCCCGCGTCTGCCTTCAGTGCCGTGATCGCGTTCCTCGCCCTCCTACCTCCCAACAGACGCGCCAAGAGTGCATCAGATTTATTTGCCCTAGCATAAAATTTCTGTCACACGGCCAGCAGAGCTCCCTCCGCCATTTTCGTGCATAGAAGCTCCAATTGCCCCAACGCCTTCCTATAGGCTTGCATGGCCTTCCTGGAGGGGGTACACCCCGCTGCCTGCCTAGCCACTTCCACTTCTGCTTCTAACTGGGCTTCCAGTGCCTGTAGTTGTTTCGCTCGATGGGCCGATGCTGCAATAAATTCCCCCCGCAGGGTGGCCTTAAATGCATCCCACCTTATCCCCTCCCCCGTGTCCCCCTTCCGATTAATCTCAAAGAAGTCCCTGATTCTCTCCTCAATCCGCCCCCGGATGTCCGGGTCCCTCAGTAATGCCTCAGGAAGTTTCCAGCTCCAAATCCCCTTTACCCTCCGACCCAGCTCCAAGGCCACAGAGACCGTCTTATGATCTGCTATCCCTATTGGGCCCGTGCAGACTTCTCGAACCTTCCCCATGAGGCCAGTTGACACCCATATATAATCGATTCTTGATTGGGAGCCATGGACTCCTGACACAAAGGTATATCCCTCTTCGTCTCCTATCGTTTCCCTCCAAACATCCCGTAGCCCCATCCTGCCGATCCTCTCCTTCAATTCCCCAGACATTGTTGCCCCCCCTCCTCCCCCTCCCCCTCCCCCCCCGGTCCTGTCCTTGCGCCTGTCCCATGCGATTTTCAAGTCCCCCAGTAAAACAATCGGACCCCAGCTCCGCTCCTGTAGCACCTCCAAGATCCATAGCAGGAACTGCTCCTGACCGGTGTTGGGAGCATAAGCCACGGCTATTGTATAGGGAGCCTCTAAAAACTTCCCCCTGACCACTATATACCTCCCTTCCTTATCCCTGGTCACCTCGCATACTGCAAAGCCCACCGTGTTGTGGATGGCCAGTGTCACTCCCTTTGATTTGCTTTGGGCAGAGGCATGGAGAATTTGATCAAAACCTCTTAATCGCAACCTGCCCTGATCCTTCCGCAACAAGTGCGTCTCCTGGAACCCCATGAAATCTGGTTTTTCCTTCTGGGCGAAGTGCTCCAACTTCTTCCTTTTAAGAGGGGTGTTCAGCCCTCTTACGTTATGTGTCAGCCACTTCAGGAATTACCCATAGAAAGGTTATTGCTACACTGGAGTGCCCATTTGCTTGCCCCTCTATCCCTCACTAGTCGCCAATCCCCTTCTTTTCCCCCCTTAACCCCCTACCCCTCCTCAGAAGGCGCAAACTCTCCCGTGCTCTCCCCGCTCCCATCTCAGGCGACATCGCCCTTATGGTTCCAACCTGGCTGCTCCACCTGCAACCCTTCAGTCGCATCTCCCTCCCAGAGGCCCACCACCCCTGTTAGTACTCGTCTCCATCAGGACTCTGCCACCTCCTCGCTTCGCTGGGTTCCCCTTTGGACCGCGAGACGCCCCTCCCGGCCTCTCTCCGTCTTTTGTCCCCAACTGTCGACCATTCCCATGGGCGAGGTCTAGGACGACCACTCCCCGCTTTCTGGCTCGGGGCTGGTGGGGTATCCTCGAGGTCCAGACGCAAAAGATCAGCTCCCTCCTGTAGGGAGATAATCCGCCTCTGGGTCCCCTCCCAATCGAAGAGTAAGCCAAACGGGAAAGTCCATTTGTATCGGATTGATTTCTCATTGAGAACCTTCAGCAGCAGTGCCATTTGCCTCCTCTTCAGGAGTGTGCTATTCGCCAGGTCCTGAAATAGAGCGATCTGGTGGCCCTCATGCATAATTGGTTCCTTGTGCCGGGCTGCCCCGAGTACCGCCTCCTTCTGGGCGTACCTCGTAAAAGCTGCGAGCACATCCCTCGGCCTCGCAGCCTGACCTCTGGACTGGCGCCCAGTCCTATGCACTCGATCAAGTTCCACGCTTTCCGGATCACCCACCTCCAGGATATTCGCAAAGATGCCCTGGACCACCGCTTTCAAATTCTTATCCGGCACCGCTTCCGGCAGCATTTTCACTCTTATATTGATCCTGCGGGACCTATTTTCTAAGTCCTCCATCTGAATTTCAAGGTTTCTGGTGGCAATGTCCAGCCTTTCAATTGCCTCGCTATTAGCTGAGGTGTCTGCGTCCACCTCCTGAAGCCCTTTCTCCAGGGTATCCGTTCTTTCTCCCAGTTGACGCAGTTCATGTTTCATTTGCCCAATAGCTTCGTTCAGATCATTGCGCATCAGTTGAAATTGATCCTTGAAGGCTGGGACAGGCTGGGACAGGGGCGCGGGCGGCGGTCCCGCCCACCCCCCAATCTTCCGAAGAGCGGCAACTCAGCCCCGACCCGCTCAGGGCCCCCACGCTATGTTCAAAACAACTGCAGCAGCACTCTGCGTCCTCTCGGGCCTCTGCTCCCCCTCTCTAACTCCGGGGCTGCTCACTTCACTCACCGGTCAGGGGGGGGGACCGCAGGGCACGATCCCCTCACTCCGCCGTTCCCAGAGCAGACATGAACAGGCCTCCGACGGGCCCCCCCCCTCCTCACCTCACTGGCTCCTGGGTGGGACTCCACCTCCTCCGGCGTGTGCCCTTGCCGAAGCCGGTCCACTCCCGTCCTCCACTGCTCTCACGCAGACCAAAGGGAGAGCGTCCATTGTCCGATGCGGGCTCCGGGGTTACTTCCTACTCCCCCACAGGGGCCCTTGTGTGCTTGTAGGGCCTCCGCTTAGACTGCAGCCCAGATGTCGGCCTGCCCCGCTCCTCGCCGGTCCCTCCTCTCCCCAGGGATGCGGGCGGTGATCCGGTTCGGCACCAGCTCCTCCCCGTCACAGCCACACTGTCCCGACCCTCTCCGGGCCTCCTCGATGCACCCGTAGCAGCTAGGGCAGTATTCCACTCCTGAACACACCGCCGCTCTCCCTCTAGGCCCACCAGAGCCGCACAGCACCACTTCAGGATATGGGTACCTCGCCCCGCCAATCTCTGGGGGTCCACCGACCAGTCGGGGCTGCTCTCCTGCCTTGCCGCTACTCGCACGCCTCTGCTGGCCTCCTTTCCCCACCAAGGCCGCAACCACAGAAGCCTCCTTGCGTGTCTTCAGCCTAGGGCACTCTGGCGGGGGCGGACAACTCCCGAGGCCGCACCTCCCGATTTCACCTCCGCAGCACCAGGTCGGGGACTCTCAGCTCCCCTCTGTGCTCAGTCCGGGCAGAGGGATCCCCCGCGAGCACCCGCTCCGCTCCCTCCGGGGGACGCCGTCTCCTTCGTTCTCGGCCCTGCTGGCCTTCACTCCTCGAGCGGCTTCCAGCGCCCAGCCGGACCTGCCGACACTGGATTCCCCACTCCGCTCCTCCTTGCTGGCAGGCTCGCCTGGCTTCCCTTTGTCGCTGCTGCAGTCTTGGGAGCCTCGTAGAGTCGCTGATCGGACCGCAGACGGGGTGGTGGGCACTTTCGTCTAGCGGGTCCGGAGAGGAGAGCACCGTCGGCACGTCTACCTAGTGCTGGCGGCCATTTTGGAATCAAAAGGTACAACCCTTTTATTCGCGGTAGTGGTGAAGCGTGGCTATCCGGCCGCCGGGGTGCTTGGCACGGGCGATTCGACCACGAGACGTTTCAGGGAGGTGAAAAAGGCGAACTGGTTGCTCCCACCAAATCAAAGGGAAGAAGACTCTCCTGGAAGAAGATCTCCTCTGTCGGGGAAGTGGTGAGTTTGTACAGCAGGGCTCCACTGGTGGTGTCGTCGTCGTAGATGGCTCAGCTTCTCCCGTCTTCAGATTCTTTAGGTCCTGTGGCGACTTCTGAAGTTCCAGTCCCCAAAGCCCTGCTTTTATGCAGAAAAACCCCCATTCAACAGCCTAGCTGTCACTCAAACATGCTAAGTGGTGAGCCGGGCGGCTCACCACTGGGCCAATCACACAAGAGTGCGACTTGAGTTGCCAAGGCAACTCAGTCCAGGGTGCCTAATCCCCCTCCTACACATCCTGTAGACCCCAGACAGAGTGGCACCATTTGGAGGGCTTCTGTGGAGAAGCCTGCCAAAAAGTGGAACAAAGGGCTCGACTTGGGTTAGAGTTTCACAAACGCCATTTTAAAACAGAGTCCTGGCAAAACGAGCCAACCGGGGAATAAATATTAAATAAATAACCCAGCGGTATCTGTAACATTGCACAAAAAGTGGTGCGTTTAAAATCAATGGGAAAATCCCATAGGATATATTCTGGTGGAATATTTTGCGTGGTATCCACTGCCAACAGCCAGAAATTCGACAAGGGGGGACTGGACAGTGCCCCCTTGGAAAACAGACCCAGGGGCAATCGAATTACCCCTACCAGTACTTCCACAATATGATGGTTTGTACTGATTCTGTTCACAATCTGAGACTAGTAAAGCCAATGGTGACTTTACATGCCCTGGGAGACAGTAGTCAGTCCCAGGGTATGGAGTCTATTTGGGGGTCACTATGACACCCCTGTGTTACTGCACTGATGGTGCACACATACCAAAAACACATGAAGCCCTATGGTGTAAAAGACCCCATAGCCCATAAAACACATTCACAGTCAAAGGACATACTCAAATCCTGCCTAAGAGTGGGAGAAAAATAGTCTCACTCTTAGCAGGAGAAAAAAATAAACCTCAAAAATCCAGCAAAGCTGCTGGGGAACTCACTAGGTTTGGGAAATTAGCCTTAACAGAGAATTCTCCCTAACAGTTTGTCCCCACGACTGAGGCACAGGAACAACAGAATCTGTAGAGCCACACAGGAACAGAAGCCAGCTGGAACAATTTCTTCTAAGCAAAAAGTACTGTATATTCTAAGAGAACTTACCTCTTGTTGTAACCTTACTTGATCTCAGTTGAGACTTGTCTTGGTTGCTTTTGTAGAGTTGCTTGCATCTTCTACATCATACAAGCCTCTCAGCTTGTGACCCTACTTTGATTCTACTTTTTCTACAAAGACTTCTAAAACATTGTGCAAGACTTTTACTTACCTGCAAGAAGTGCTTCAGCTCACCTAGACTTTCGCCCAATTGACATTGGCTGGCCTGGCTCCCTGAATGACTATTCTCTCCTCTGCTTGTCTCTTACCTTCCCTCCAGGAACGGATTAATTTACTTTGCATTGGGGGGGTTCAAAAGTACGTATCGGCTTCAGAATGTGTGTGTGATCTCTTGTTTTATTCGGAAAGCTCTTTACTTTAACTCTCATCTCAGTATTGCTCTAAATGTACCAGTGAAATATTAATGTCAACAGTGTCCTAGCTATTTAAGTCACCCAAGGGTGTAGGAAGTGGCTGTGCGCCATCCCAAATAGGTATTTGCTGATTTAGAGAAAATAAGTGTTTATTTTGGAGTTTGTGTGTTACTATTATATTACCCCTTCTGAAGAAGGCTTAATCAAACTGTTAAATAAATTAATAATTGTTTAATCAAGAAACCTTGAGTGTAAGTGTTTTTTTGTTTATACTGGTCACTGTGAATCTCAGCTCTGGCACAAATCCGGATTGGTGAATGTCAAGCTGGGATGTCGCCACTAGCCATTTGAGGAGTTCTTTTAAGACCAAATGGGCAAACATCTTCCTGGGAATATCTAGACAGGCTATCGGCTGATTTGTTATTTCCCTTCTTAAATATAGGGATGACTATTGAATACTTCCACGATGAAGGAATAAGAACAGTTTTTATCACTTGGAGGATTATTAACAGAATGGAGGCCCAGAGGTGCGGGTGGGATTACAACATTACGTTGGAGACCATAAGGGCCTGGCGCTCTTGATGTACTTAGTCTTTTTATTTGCAAAAGGACATCCCCATGATGAAAGATCAGAAGACAAAGATCATTTTTACAAAGGTTGTGAGAACTGAGAGAGGCAGTCGAGTCAGCAAATAGAATAGTGAAATGCAGAATCTATGCTTGTTCACTGAACACATTAATCATCAAGGGGGCAGTTGAGATGTTGGTACCATCCTTAAGGAGCGACCAGATCTGGGCAGTGGACTTGGATGCCAGAGCCGGTAACATTATTTCTGCATCTATCTGGACCTTTTTTGCTTTATACTGTTCAGACCAGTTTTTAAACTTTGTTTGGATTTTAGTTAGTTCAAAGGCTTTGTCTGGTAAATTACCCAAGATAATTTATTTCCCATCTCTCCTCACCATAGCCTTCATGTCTTGAACTGTTGGATCATGGGGATGTCTATGTGAGACATTAGGAGAAAGCCCACTTGGGCTGTTGCCATGAAAAGGTTTAAAGTTTCAGTATAGGAAACACTATTATGCAAATCCATAACCAGCAAATCATTAGGTAGACATCTCTTTAGTGAGTGAAGCTTAGGTGCTGTCCATTTCAACCTATTCATTAGACCTTGAAGTTCAACGATTGGATTCTAATAGTCACGCTATTATACATCTTATGTATAAGATCTTTTTGGGTCCAGGTTATTCCTAAAATGTTATGATCGCTCTTCAAGGTTGGAAAAATCTCAAATGTTTCTAAAGTTTTAATGGAATGAGTAGTAACAAAAGCATAGTAAATTATAGCAGATAGTGTATCCCTATACCAAGTGGGGTGTAGCACAATGTCTCCTGCAAGAGTCCCATTGAGCATTGTAAAGCCCCCATCATCCATGAAGTCCAGCCACTGTCTCACTCGAGTAGAGAGGAAAGCATAGTGAATGTTTAGACATTTTGTATTAAGATAGCCGACAATTAGAATGGGGTCAATGGAGAACTCTCCCATGCTTAAATCTAGCAGATCGCCAACTAATGTAAAGAAGGTGTCATCAGGGAGGGCAATCAAATTCCAATAAAGGTTCAAAATGACTATCTTTAAGATGGGGATTCTGAATTTTGGAGGAGCAGAAATCAGTTAGTTGGTTGAATGGATGTGGGGATGCCCAAGGTGATAGACAGCCGACCTCTAGTTTCACTACTGTTAAAAGGCCTGCTGATGGTCAGTCCTTAGAATGTTTTATTGCTGGAATCCAGCAAGTTTTATAGCCAGGCCAATTGGTTTGTTTAGTTAGTCATGTTTCTAATACTATTTCTCATTAAATGTTTCAATCCTCTTGTGTTCCAGAGTGCCATTCTGAGCTTATGGGTATTTGGCTTTACCTGGCACTAATGATTGCTTCGAGTCTGTGTGCCATTAATGGCATTCTTCAGCCACGTCCATGTCGTCTCTCTGGAGTTTTGGGCAGAGTCTTTAAAAGATACTTCTCTTCTTAAATGACCCTGTTTGCCTTGACAATTGATGGATAAGGGTTTGAAAGTGGATGTCGTGGTTGATTTAGGGAAAGATTGCCTTGATTGGAATTTAGAAAACGATTTAAAAAAGGTATCTCTATTTTTTTTTATTTGGCTACATGTGGTTATATAAAGAAAAAAATCCTTTAAGCCAAATTATCCAACATCTAAAAAATCCACTTCAATATCAAGTGTATATTTAATACAAGTTCTATAAACGGCTTGGATCTTAGCATTTGCTTCCATCCTGTTTTTATGGTGCGTGCTTAAGTTGATCCAATCTCTGGAAGATAGCAACTACAAATTTGACAAATGCCAGAGTAATTGAAATTCTCTCTCCCGCTAATAAGATTTTCCACCATGTTTCCTCCGGCCATACTTCCTAGTTGTTTCCATCACAAGATTCAGCCTTAAATCTTTTGCTGCAGGGCATGACATTACTAAATGGTTGAGAATTTCAATCGTCGAATCTTCATTGCGTTGCAGTATACAAGTCAATGATCCCCCACCCTGAGTTCTTGGTCTGAGGATTTCCCTCGTTGCTAGCAGGTTAAGTCGTATTCTCAAAAATTGAGATCTAAAGAACCAGCTGGCAAAGGGCTGCAGGTATTTCGGCAAACAGTTCAACTTTTGTTCTTCTTTTGGAGGCTTTCCATATAATACCTGCCTTTAATCGTGGGTCTGAATCCAATTCCGCCTTTTTTCTTAACCTTGCGGTGGTTTTGGACAAGTGAACAAGGTGTTTCCACCAAATTGAACAGTGTTGTTACAAGTGCACACCCATTATTTTAGGGAGCACTCTGATTTTTCTTTTACAGCTTTCTGTAAAACCCTGAAGCCTCCTCTCGGGTTGTCTTCGATACTTTTCCTGAATAGCTGGAGAGATTTCCATGTAATTATGGCTTTCAGGGAGGTTAGGCCAAGTTCCATACACAAGGCCTATATCGGAAGACTCTTGGTAAACCTAAAACTCTCTTCCAGAATATTCCTTCGATAATCTGCCAGTGCTTGATGTCAAAGTTCAATGAGGTCTCGGCTTCATATATTAGAATAGGTATAGCTTTCTTTCTATAGGAGGTAACCACCGGAATCAACGAGAATCCACAGACCTTTTTTACTAGAATGAGGCCTTGTGACGCCAAGTTATTCACTTTGCTTCGAAGGATGACAATTCTAGGCGCATTCCAGGGACTGGTATTTAAACATATGCCCAACCAGGTCAGTGATTTTACCTCTGGTATTTTCACTCCGTACAGATACCAGGATTTTGCTCTCTTTTTTTCCTATTCGTGGGTTCTGCGAAGGCCATGATCATTGATTTTACAGGATGCATCAGCAGACCATTTGTTGAAATATAGATTTGCTTAGCATCCAATTGCCTCTGGAGGCCCACCAGTGTTTGGTCAGCCAGGACGATGTCGTCTGCAAACAGCAACTGCCCTATTTTCGCTGAACCCAACTTCAGCGGGAAGCATCAGGTACCCTGGAAGGCCAATCAATATCGCATATGAAAAGATTAAATAACTCTGGTGCCAACGGGCACCCTTGTTTCAGGCCTTTAGTTATGTCTATAGGGTTTGTTACAGCACCTAAGGTGTTGACCCTAAGGCTTGTGTCCGCGTAAAAGTCTTTAATTGGATCCATGATGTTTCGTGGACAGCCCCATTGTTCCATCTTTTTCCAAAGGGCTGGGTGATTGATAGTATCAAAGGCTTGAGTTAAATAAACAAAGGCCAGGTATGTCTTCTTAGTTTTGTATCTTTCAGATCTGGACTTTAGGATGCTTATAATAAAGATGTTAAGAGACATCCCTAGCCCCTTCACAAAGCCGGATTGCCACTCATCCCTGTGTGTAGCTCTTATTGTCTACTGGGATAAGTTCTTCAATATTGAGGAGGCAAATATTTTTCCGGCCACGTCCAGCAACGCTATCGGGCGATAGCTAGCTGGAGTCTCTGGCCTTTTTTGTAAATGGGCACAATAATCGATGTTTTCCATGACAAAGTTATCGCTCTTGTCCCCACAATGTGTTGCAATAGAACAGACAAGAATGTTGCCCATTGTAAAAGATTTTGCCTTAATATCGCATTTGTCAGCCCGTTGGGTCCTGGGGCTCGTGAATTACTTAGTTTGCTGATAATCAAGATGATAGATTCTGGAGTTAGGTCAAAGCCATCCCACGCTGCTTTTTTCAAATGGGCGGGTTGTATGCCTAATTGTGCCTTGTCCGAAGAGTCCTTGAAATGTTCTAGCCAGGAGGTTTCTGAAATGGGTTTCATCAGTAGAGTTTCCTGATCCGAATCATCTTATTTAATATTGACCATATTTCGCCACTGTGACAGGATTTTATCTTTCCCAGCATTACTTCCACATCGTCACGAAGCAGCATTTTCTTGTGCATCTTAGTCCAATTTTTATGTTGCTGTTTTAGTTTGCGGATTTGCGCACCTATGTCGGGGGTAGGTCAGTTTTAGTTTATTAATTTTCTGTTTCATGATCTTTTTCCTCGTTACCACCCTTTGATCGTACAGATGGGTGTGCTGAAATGTCTGACGGTTTACCGTTCCTTTTTTAACTTCGAAGTTGTTGAATAACGGTAAATAATCCACTCTCTCGTTTCCTCGTTTAGATTTCAATTTATTCGTTATCTGTTTCAATTTCCTTGGTAAAGAGAATTTTATTTAGAGGAATTCAAAGACGATTTCGACCTGGTGTTATCTCTAGATCTTTCAGCACTATCCCTTCTCTTTCATGGCGGGCTGATCCCCAGGTCAAACTTAACAGGTTATAATCACTTGTTTGCTTCGCAAGTAAGGACATTGTTTGTATAACAGATAACATGTTTTTTAACGTGCAGATGTAGTCCAATATTTGTCCATTTCTTGAATCCTTTCTTGTTGGTTTCCCCGGGGTATTTCCTTCTATGCAGCCATTCAGAATTGTTAAGTCTCTGTCGGCTATCATTTGTTGCCAACACAAAACCCTCTTTTCAGCCTCTGTTTCTACCAGATCGGCCTCCCGGGGTTGCCCGTTTACATCAAAGCAGATACAACTCAGATCACCACATAGGATGACCCATGCACCCTTCCACTTTAGGCGTTGTTTGTCGATCAATTTAGCCACTTCCTCGGGATATGCCATGTATTCCAGAAAGGCCGGATTCCAATAAATGTTCATGAGAACTAAGTCTTAGTTACTTACCTGTAACTGTATTTCTTCAGCATTGGTATCTTTCATAGATTCAGATGCTTGAATATTCCCCGTCGTCAGACTGGGAATCCTTGGTGATAAAAATAATTATTAAAATGCTTTAATATACATCCATTATCCCACCATGGAGAATACATGTAAATGCTCCACTGTGGCCTATGAGCCATTCTATTGTGTAGTCCCTCCACCTCACTTTGGTTCTTTATGGCCCCAACCAATGAGGTGACAGGGTTTAAGCTATGCCGCAGTCAGACATCTTCAGATTTTGAACCGCAGAAACTACAGCATGATGAGTGCTGAGAATAGGAGCAGCCTCTCAGGGGAGGTGGGTGGGCGCATGTGAATCTATGAAAGATACCAATGCTGGAGAAATACAGTTACAGGTAAGTAACAGACTTCTCCAGCATTGGATTTTTCATAGATTCAGATGCTTGAATACAATACCAAGCAGTTAAAGCATGCCACCATCATATACATATATAAGCATAGATTCAGAAAAGTTATCTCTGACAAACCTTTACCATGCAGCAACATAACGGTTACCTACTCGGGGAAAGGAGGCTGGTCCTACCTTATGCAAAGAGGTGGCGGAGCACTGCCTGTCCAACTGCAGATTCCTTGTTGGCATTTTCTGCCAGGCAGTAATGTTTAGCGAACGTGTTCCAGGCGGCGGCTCCGCAGATATCCTTCAAGGGTACCCCTGCGTGTAACTCTACTGATGCCGCTCTCCCTCTGGTGGAGTGTGCTGAAGGCGGTCTGGAGAGGGGGTCGCCCTTCAATTGATGACAATGGGTGATGCATAACGAGACCCATCTTGCCAGACTTTGGAGAAATGTTGCCCTTTTGTGCGGCAAGCAAAGGGAATGAACAGTCTGTAAGATAAGCGGAACTCCTTAGTTCTCTGCAAGAAGAATTTTAAAACCCTAGTCACATCAAGGAATGTAAAGATCTTTCCCCTTCCGAGGTATGCTTCCGGAGGAAAGATGGTAGAACAATGCGCTTTGTGAGCGTCATTTCCGATAAGATCTTGGGCAGAAACTTTGGGTGTGTCCTCAAAATGACACGGTGTTGCTGAAACAAAGTAAAAGGAGGTTCTGAAGACACGGCTTGTAATTCACTGATCCTCCTGGCCAAAGTCATGACTATCAAAAAGCCGTTTTCCAAGATAAGAATTTTATTTCACATCTGTGAATGGGTTCGAAAAGGGCCGTTAGTACAGTGTTTAGGCTCCAGGAAGGAACTGATGAGGGCATAGGAGGGTAAGTACGCATCAACCCCTTCAGGAAGATCTTGATGGCCGGAAGAGAGAGTAATGACTGCGCTTCTGGAGCCTTAGTCTATGCCGATATGGCCGACTATGAACTTTGATGGAGGATAGGGAGAGACCTACCGAAGCTGTAAGTGGGTTAATCCTAGATGTTTCATACCACTTCGAGAAGCAGGTCCATTTGCGCACGTAGGTGATCCTTGTCGAGGAGGCTCCAAAGGCCCCGATTATGTCCCAGCAGTCCGCCGGAAGGTTCAAGTCTGAGTTTGTGCTGCTCAGGAACCAGGCATTGAGGGAGACACTCGCTGGGTCGTGGTGGAGGACTTTGTGGTTCTACTGAGTCAAGAGGTATTGATGTGTCTGAAGGCGAATTGGAGGCCACCGGGATAGATGCTGCAGAGTCGGATACCAGATCTGTCGCGCCCAGTCCGGCGCTATTAGAATCATGGAGCAATCCTGTTCGTTTATTCTGTGCAGAACTCTGGCAATGAGTGGAATTGGGGGAAAAAGCAAAAAGGAACTTCCCTGTCTAGTCCATCGAGAATGCATATCCCATTGACTGATGTTCCGGGTACCTTGAGGCGAATGCTTGACATTTTCTGTTGACTCTGGTGGCATAGAGGTCGATCCGTGGATGGCACCATACAGAGAAAATGCATTGAACTTCCTTATCGTCTAACTCCCATTCGTGGGATGACGCGTACTACCTGCTCGGTTGGTCCGCTAAGACATTGTCCACTCCCGGGAGATGTTCAGCCCTGATCTGGACTTTGTGGTGCAAGGCCCATGACCATAGTAGTTGAGCTTCCTGTGATAAGATCTCTGACTTCGTGCCCCCTTGCTTGTTTGTGTAGTGCATGGCGGTTGTATTGTCTGTCTGGTCAAGACCTGACCCGCCATTACTGTAAGGAAAGCTTTTAGAGCCCAACGTATCGCCCTGAGCTCTAGGACATTGATGTGGAGCTGATATTCCTGCTCTGACCAAGCCCCTTTTTTTGTCTAGAGGTCCGCCAAGTGCGCTCCCCATCCCGAAAGGGATGCATCTGTCCTTAAAAGAAGAGTAGATGTTGGTGCCTGGAATGGCATCCCTTGGAGCAGGTTCCGTGGAGTATTCCACCATCAAAGTGCCTTGTGCACTGCTGTCGGTATCTGGACTACATCTTCCCATGAACCCATAGCTTGTTTCCATTGGTGGTTCAGGGCCTCCTGGATTGGTCTCATGCGAAGTCTGCAGTTTGGTATGAGAACTATACATGAGGACATCATACCCAGGAGGGATTTGAAAGAGCGTACCATGGTCGTCTCTTTTTCCAGGAACAATGATGTCAAGCGGAGGATGGCTGTTACTCTATCTGCCGATGGTCTTACCCTGGGAATGGTGGTGTCGAACTCGGCCCCCAAAAACAGAAGCATCTAGCTGGGTACTGGGCAGGATTGTATGTTTATCGAAAAACCTAACCCTTTTAGGAGTTTTATCGTTTCCAATACTGCCAATTGAGCTTGACTGTAGGAGCTTGCCCTCATCAACCAGTCGTCCAAATATGGAAAGGCCTCCGTTCTCAACCTTCTGAGGTTTGCTGCTACGGGCGCCAGACATTTGGTAAATAGCCTCGGTGCAGATTTCAGCCCGAACAGGAGTACACTGAATTGGAAATGTAGGTCTCCCATAGTGAACCTGAGGAACATGTTTGTGGGCAGGATTCATTGAAATGTGGAAATATGCTTCTTCAAAGTCCAGAGTGGCTAGGAAGTTGTTTCTGTTCAGCCACGGAAAGACTCCTTGCAGGGCTATCATTTTGAATTTAATGCGTTTGATGCATTTGTCGAGTGCCCTTAAGGCCAATATGGGCCTCCATTGACAGTTTTTCTTTTTGATTAGAAAGAAGCGGGAATAGAAACCTTTTCCTTTCTGGGAGTAAGGAACTGGCTCTATAGCTGCTTTGTGCAGTTATTTTTTAACTTTTGCCATGACGTTCCGCAGCATGTGAACTTTGCGAGGGGTGGGGGCAAGGGATGGAGGGTGGTCTAGGAATTCTATAGTGTGACCCCTGTGGACCACCTGTAATACCCACTTGTCCGATGTTATCGACTTCCATCGTTGACATTTTTTTTTTTTACTTACCCTTCCCCCCCCACCGGTCTTCGACAGAGGGGCAAGAATCGAATAGACAATTTTGTTTGTTCTGGGCTTTACCTTGGGAAGAGTCGCGCCTTCCTCTCTGGGAATACCTATTGGAGGATTGATATCTGTTGCCTTGGAATGTGTTACCTTGTGACTTTTGACCATAGGAGAAACGCGTATATCCTCTGTCTTTTGACTCTGAACCTCGAAAGGGGCGAAAAGACCTGCGGTCTTTAGATTTATCCTTCAAGGAACTGATGGCTTGAGCTGTATCCGTGTCCGTTTTAATTCCTTTTAGGTGTTATCTACTTTTTTGCCAAATAAGTCTTGCCCGTCGAAGGGCATGTCCAAAATGTGTGCCTGCACCTCAGGCCTGAAATTAGTGGCCTTCATCCATGCCTGTCTCCTTAGCACCGTGCCGTGGGCCATTTGTCTGAAACCTGACTCAGACACGCCGACAGCGGCGTCGATCATGTGGTCTGAAGTAGCTTCTCCGTACGCAATGATTGATCTGGCTTCTTCCTGTAAATCTGCTGCTAGATGTTTGGCGTCGCATGTCCAAGCTGACCAAAGTTCACGGTCAAACCTGGCTGTCATGGCTAATGCATTGCCCGCTCTAATCGTGAGAGATGCTGAGGAAGACACCTTTCTACCCATGGCTTCCAGTTTACGACCTTCCTTGTCTTTTGGTGCCGACAGTTGTGATGATGGGTTGGCTAACTTCTTTCTGGCCTCTACTGTGATGACTGAGTCTGGCTTAGTATGACCCCTTAAACAAAGCAGTGCCGAGTCAGGTGCCTTGTACTTCTTTTCAGGTCTTGACACCAACGCAGGTGTGGATAAAGGTGTGGCCAGTATCTTCGACCCAGACTCCCATATGGTGTCGAGAAGAGGAATGGTGGTAACCGTTCTTCTGCGTTTGTCTCTGTACTCCGAAAGCACTGACTTCTTCACTTCCGATGAAACTTTTATATTAAACAAGTCCACAGCTTTACCAATTATAATATGAAACAATACCAAATTGTTCGGAAGTGATGAATCACCTGGGGAGTCTTTCTTCCTGGGTTTCTTGACGATATAATCATCCCATTCACAGGGAGCATCAGGCTCCTGCGTAATCTCTCCTTCTATCCGGATCTGAAAAATCCCTGAACGGGTCCTCTTGCCAATCCGGTACCGTAGTTGGATCTCGAACTGGCGATAGAGGTCTATGCGGTGATGCTGAAGAGGGGACTCTTGTCAGTGAAGCACTGAGTGTTCTGCTCCTGGATCTACGTGGAGGTTCAGGATATTGTGCTCTTTTCTGTGGTTTTCTCCTGGAAGGGGAGTGTCTGGGTGTGCTAGGCCGAGGTCAAGCATCCTTCAGGGGAGTTCTTGGCTCCTTCAGTATAGAAGACCTATTCTTTTGCTCTTGGCGTCTGTTAAATTCCTCCATGTCCTCTGAATTTGGTTGCCAAGGAGGGCTGTTTCCCTTAGGAATGAGGAAAGGCTGCTCACCAAGAATTTCCATGTCTGAGAACTCCTCCTGAAGAATGATGTCCGGGAGTTCTGTCATCTCTTTTAAAGGGGACAGTTGTGCTCCAACTGGCTCAGGCGTATCTGAAATTGGGGATGTTGCTCCCAAAGACTTATGGAGACTGCTCACATTGGATGGTTTACCCGTGAGGTCAGCGAATGGTGTTGTGGGTTCTACTGCTTCAGAAGACACAGAATTTTTCGGAGTGGTCGACGGTGGTTTCGCGGACGATGGCTTCGTCGACGGCAGTTTTGCTGACAGTGGTTTCGTGGGCAAAGACTTTGAAGATGGTTGATCCGTCGACGCGAGCTTCGTCGACGACTGCTTCGTGGACGATGACTTTGACAACAATGATTTGGTCGTGGACGATGAGGCTTGCAGTGTTGTCGTATTTGATGGTGGCTTCGTTGATGGCTTGGTCGCCGGCGAGTCCCTGACCTTGCTGCCGCTCGGGGACGCCTTCTCCGTGGACTAACCCCCACCCTGTTTTTTTTTTTTTAAAAAACGCCTCCTTACCTTTGGAGGTAGTTTTTTCTTCAGGATGACATGCCTTGTGGTGTCCTGAGTCCAAGGAAGGAATAGAAGAAGTGGCTTCCAACTTTCTTTTAGCCTTAGGGAGAGGAACTACTTTCCACTGAAGAGGCCCTTCCCTTAGAAGCTTGCCTCTCAGATGGTTTAGTAAACAATACAGGAGCTGTCTTGGCAGACTCCTCGTCAGAGGACAGACCTTTGGCTTCAAGGTGTAACAGTGTCATGTGTCTGTCTTGCAGGGTTTTGGTGGAGAAAGTCCTGCAATTGTCACATTTGTTGATGTCATGTGGATATAAGCAGTAAATACAGTGGTCATGTGGACCCTTCATGTAGACCAGTTTCTTCGTGCACCTCGTGCAGTCCCTAAACAAGGAAGGCTTCTTGGCAGACTGTAGCTCAGCCATGCTGAGGGGAACTTTCACTCGACGAAAAAGTGCCAAGAAAAACGTTTTCCGGAGCCCAAAGGCTCCGAATAGAAAGCCCCTAAGGAGGGGAAACCAGTAGAATATATTACAAAAATATAAACTACACACAAAAGGTGAAACAAATTCGAAAGCTCAGAGAGCTCGAGGATTCCTTCTGTCTGATAGACTGCAGTGATAAATCTGAAGATGGCTGACTGGGGCGGAGCTTAAACCCCGTCACCTTATTGGTTGAGGCCATAAAGGACCAAAGTGAGGTGGAGGGACCAAACAATAGAATGGCTCATAGGCCACAATGGAGTATTTACATGCTTTCTCCATGGTGGGATAATTGATGTATATTAAAAAATTGTAAGAATTATTTTTATCACCGAGGATTCCCAGTCTGACGACGGGGAATATTCAAGCATCGAAATCTATGAAAGATCCAATGCTGGAGAATATCTTGTTTTGCTTCGTCTGGTCCGTATTCAGGTTACCCACCAATATTTGAATGTAAGAATTGGAGGAGAGAGACTCAATATGTTGAAAATGAAGGTTATCTTTAATTGCGATCAGCAGGCCTGAGGAGGGCCTACCCCCCTTAGAGACTTTGACAGCTGGGTTTAGGTAAACTTCAAACCCATCTAGTATCAGGCCCTTCCTTAGCTAAGTCTCTTGGAAACATATGATGTCATGATCTCCAATTTAATATCTCTTTATTAATTTCAAATTTGAAGCTATGTTGTCCAAGTTGGTATTTGGTTCCCAATAGTAGTTCTCTCACTATCTGAGAGGGGGATCGTCAATTTGACTTTATCCAATCTACGGTAATTGAGAAATTGGATGTATAGAATATCTTGTGATTTAAATGATTTCAAATTTGGGGTAATTTTGAACATTGTTAGAATTGTCGTCCTATTAGGGAAAGGGTCTTCTCATTGTCTATCACTGTTAGAAGTAAACAGTCAGGGTATTCTAAGTTATGTGCTTCAAAGTGTGGAGTTTCCAGTCTCTCCACTAGGTGCGATTAATCTGAATATCTGCTTTGATGAGATCATCCTTATAGGACCGTTGCAGGGCTATTTTGAATTGAAAGTTCCTGGGATCGGAAGGGGCAGGACTGGACTCTTTCTGAATTAGAGGATGTATTGTCACATCTGCTGAGTGATCGCCTCCTTCTCTGTTCCAGAGTAAGAAACTCGCTGGTTCCATTGCTTGGTATCGCACTCGCAACTCTTATTAGATAAGTGCTCCCAGATAGATGTCATCGACTTAAATCAGTCGTGAGTCGATGGGCAAGGTGGAAGAGATGAGATAGATCAAGTAGATGGATTCATTAGCTCTATGTACTCCACAGGAATATTTGAAGTTGTAACCAAGTTTGATGGATCAGAACATTTAGTAGAATTTGTTTACCCCTTTTAATTTCACTGATTATTCTGCAACTTTTCGTAGGGTTTTAGTTTGGGCTAGAGGCCTCGCCTAGGGATAGTCAAGGACTCTATGAATTTCCTCTAATTGCTTGTCACAGACTTGAGTGGGGCAGTTTGATTTTTAGATTGTTTTTTGATGTTACCAGTGCGTTTGGTTTTCTTCCGACATTTTAGATTCTTAAATACATTGAAGACAGGCTCATCCACTTCTTGTATGTGTATGACCACATTGGACGATGGGCACTGCCTACCATCGCAACGCAATATGGGACAGGATTCTTCTAGCATAGCAATTTCCTCCAAACACTGTGAACCAACTAGGAGCATTACCTTGGGTTGCATGTTTCTGCAGGGGGCCTCACATGATGGTATAGTCAATTGCAAATGAATTCGATCTTGTAAAAACAAATTAAGTTGTTTTTCAAATTGTGATGTTAACACGTCAACTTTCAGTGATAAAGCATTGAGACATATCATTTGGTCACCAGTTTTTATTTCTAAAACTTCAAACAGTTTAGTTAGGCTAGTAATCCCAGTGTTCATTGCCATTAGTGTGATCTCATACAATGCGTTTGTACTGGATTCAACCCAAAAGAAGGTCTCGAAGTTGGTTTTACAAAAGACATGGGGAAGCTTGCCGACAAATTGAAAGTTGAATTATTCGACTCGGGATATAATACAGGCGAGTGCGATAGATGTTAGCGCTGATTGTGCAAAAGCTCAACTAGTCCAGTTTTGTGAAATACCTGCGAGTTAATCAAAACTCTGTGTACCGGCATAGACATAGGGTCAGATGGTACATGACAAGATGTTTGATTCTCAATTTGCTGTGTATGCACTTGATTAAGTATAGTTTCTTTGGGTGTTATGTGAATGATTTGAAAATAAAGAGTTGGTATTTGGGTGTCATCTGTTAAACAAATTACTGGCTCAGTTGTTACAGATAGTTTAGTAGATGAGGCTTTGTTATGAGTTTTAGTATCAAGATTTCATGTCGGAACATTAGTATCATGATTTGTATTAAACTGTGTAGATGCCGTCAACAAGTCTGCATACGGTATGTGGCGCAAGTCAATTAAGCAAGATTCCTTGTTAGACAAAGGTTTTTGAAGGATTGCTTGCTGATTTACAAGCATCAGGGTGCAATCCAACCGGTAGTCACAGGAGACTCTCAGGGCACAGGGGCTATTTGCCAAAATTGCCGGATGTCTGTAGTTAACGATTTCAAACGCTGATTTTTCTTACTAAGACACAAAGAAGCACTTGACTTCGCCGTTAATTGCGTTTCAGTTAACAATGTTACCACAAGTGTGCCAGCATCCAGCAGTATGGCTGTTTTTAACGTATACGTTAAAGGAACAAAAGTATAGATGTGGTATACCGTAGTAAATGGGGACCGAAAATTGGCAAATGACAAGTATGTTACCGAGAAGGTATACAAAGAAAGGATGTACCAGTGTATAGATGGTAGTGTATAGATGCTTAGATGTCTGAGCCTGCTGTCCAGCTAAACAGCACTTCCTCGATATGCATGCGCAGATGAGCGTGCTCGCCAGTTTAAGAGGAAGGCAGAGGTGGGCAGAGCCACGGGTAAAGCAGCCTGAAGTAAGCACAATATAAAACCAAAGTACAGTTTGCAGAATTCTTGTGTAAAAAGTCACTATAAACGAGAATTGAACAATAAATGTCCGGGCAGCGTTCCCACAATGTTAGAAGATGTTGAAATTGTTGGGTGTCGTACCTGGATCAGGTCAGCAAGAGATTCTTCCAGCTAAACAGCACTCCACAAGCACTCCTTCAATGTTTTGATAGACTGTTAAAACTCTTGGTAGCAATGACATCCCAAAATAATTTGAACAAAATACATTCTACAGTACTTAAGGAAGTGTGTGCACCCAACGACACAAGCTAAACATCAACACTGGTTTAAAACAAAACCAACAGGTATACTCTTTGTTAGGGATAAATCTTATTTCTGTGCCAATTCCTTTCAACCTTGGAGAACCCCAGCTCTTTTGCTGAACTTTAGGACTTTTTTTAACCTGGAGTGAGCAAGACCTTTTCCTCACTCTCTCGTGCATTTTGACCCGATTTGGATTAGATGGTTCCTCTGTTTTTGGAGTCTGACAAACTCCAAAGGCATCAACATTTTTTATGATGACATACAACACTTTCAGTGCAGTGTCACAGAGATAACCTTTTAGATTTCTCATAAGGTTTAGATATCTTTTCTTTTGTGAACAAATGTTCCCAAGAATAGTAAAGTGAAATTGACTTTACTTATCTTTTCCCTTAGTAGGTCCAGCAAACGCCATCTTATGTGGAGTGCGGAGGTTACTTAGTAGCCCCTTAGCCTACTCTCTCATACAACAATGTTTATGTTACCCTCACTACTTTAAATGGCTGGTGGCTGTGGTTTAATTTTCCTACCTTGTGCTTTTCTACCGCATGCTGAATACTCAGCTGTAGTATAGCACCCATGGGGGACCATTTTGTCAAAATGACCCCGGTCGTATTCTTTCGCCATTTTCTGTTTGTGAGGTCTTTCTTGGGTTTTACTCTGCAAGTCGAGGCAGATTTGAGCCCTTTGTTCGCTTTTCCTGTGGCAGGCTTCAGCCCTGAAGCTCGCCTGTCTCCAGTGTGTCTGGAAAGGCAGGATGAGAGGGAGGTTCTCGAAACTCCCCTGTCCGTTGTCTCTAGGCGTTAGGTAAGACTGTATGCAGTACCCTTTCGGTGCACTAAAACAACCCTGACCTCCTGGCAATAGGAACCGAACCTTTGGTATAAGTCTGTACTAAACAGGTTGGTAGTGTGGTCGAGTAGTCAGGATCTCAAGAGGGGGCAATGTGAGCTGTAGGGGAGTTACACAGAGATTCGCAGTGACAAGTATTCAAAAACTCTCACACACAAGGTTTCTTGATTAAACAATTATTAATTTATCAGTCAGTTACAATAAGCCTTCTTCAGAAGGGAGCAATATAAAGCAACACACAAACGCACTTCAAAAATACACACTCTTCTAAATCAGTGCATACCCATTTGGGATGGCTCACAGACACTACCTACACCCTGAGGTGACTTCAATTGCTGGGGTGCTATGGACATTAATATATCACTGTTTGCATTTAGAATAGTCTTTGGAGAAGTGTCAAAGAAAAGAGGGTTCAGACAATGATTCTTAAGCAGATAAGAACTTTCAATAACCCCCGCCCCAATGCAAAGTAAGTTAACACTTTCCTGGAAGGAGGGCAGAACACAAACAGAAGAGAAGATTCATTCTGGGAGCCAGGCCAGCCAATGTTAAGTTAGCAAAAGTCAAAGTGAACTGATTTGCGTGTAGAAAGTCTTTCACAATCTTTTCTTTGTAGGATGGAATAAATCAAAGTAGGGCCACAAGCTGATTAGGCTTGGGAGGTAAAGAAGCTGATAGCAACTCTACAAATCCAACCAAGCAAGTCTCTAATGAGGACAAGTGGCTACACAACAGACTTTACCTGTAGGTTGAAGAAAAAGTGCAGCAGATGACTTCTGTTCCTGTGCAGCTCTGCAGATCCTGCTGTTCCTGAGCCTCAGTCGTGGGGACAAGAGGGAGGACGTCTGGGGACTCCTGCACTGCAATGAGAGGGTCACCACTCACAGCCGGCAATCTTCAAACAAGAGGCACTTCGATGTTTCAGCTCCTCGCGTCTACTGCAAATAGCACCAACGCGGTTCCTGGCTGTCGAGAGGGGCTTTCCTTGCGTCTGAGGTCCTGCACTCTGTTGAGGGGGCTCTGGCTCGGTCAGTCCCACTTCCTGGGAGTTTGGAGGATCTTTCTGGAGCTCTTGGCCAGCTTAAAACTGGTGTTCCTCTCCCTGGCTATCTGGTTCCAGCAGCGACTGCAGTGGAAACTCGACCAGCTTTGAGAGGATGTCCAGGTGGCTTACTTTGGAGTTGATTGGTCCCACCAACTCAAAAAGGGAGAAGTCATCCTTGCAGGGGCTTCTCCGTCGATACGAATTTGGAGTTTCAGCACAGCATCAGGGCTTCACTGGGCAAACCAAAGGACCAGGAGTTGCAACAGGAGTTCTTCGATTCTTCTTCGGATTCCTTCGTCCATTGGTCAACTCAGCCTTCCAAGCCAAAAAACCTTGCCTTTTATGCAGCTTGCTCCCATTCATTACAGCCTAGCTGTCAGTCACCCAGCAGGGTGGCTGTTCTTGCCAGATAGCCAGCCGGCCAAACACCCAAGAGTGCATTCCTGTCTCCTAGGAGACTAAGCACAGGGAGTTCCGGGCACCTCCCTTACTTCCTGTCCCCACCAGACACCCTGGAGCCAGAGGCGGGCTTCACTCGTGAATCCTGACAAAAGCAAAATGAACAAAGGGACCAAACCTGGTTTGGCGCGCAGAGTAAATCTCAAGAAGGACCTTTCCACAAAGAAATGGCAAAAAAAGACGACCAGGGCCATTTTGACAAAAATGGCACCCATGGGTGCTTTAGAGTGGCTGTGAACGCAGCACACAGTAAAATCCAATAACGGTAGTAAAAAATAAACCACTGCCACCAGCCATTCAGTGAGGAAAGGGTTACAATAATGTTACATGAGAAGCTAGACAAAGGTGATACTAAGTAACCCCTCAAGCACCTTATTGTAAGATAGTGTGTGCTGGGTGTAGAAAGTTATAAAAGGTAAGTAAAGTCAATTTCACTTTACTGCTCTGGGAAACAGCAGTTTATCCCAGAGAAGGTATTTAAACCTTTGGGAAATCTGAAAGACTTCCAAGTGCCACTGCACTGAAGGTGCTGTGACACACAATGTAAAAGATGATGCCTATGGAGTTTGTCAGAATCCACAAGCAAAAGAAACAGTGCACAAAAACACATTAAAATCCATGAAAGAGTGGGAAAAAAGGGCCTCACTTAAAAGGAGAGGGTTTTGGGACTAAAGGCAGAATCGACCACTGAGAGAAAGACCCAACGAAAGAAACTGAGATCGAAGTTTGCTGCATCCTCCTGGACCTTTGAATTGTCCGGTGAAGCCCTGCTGCTGAGCTGAAACTTTTTTCTAATCGACAAGAGAGGTCCGGAAGGGACGACTTCTAACCTTGGGTTAGTGGGACCAACTAACCCTGAGACGAACTCCACTGGACAATGTTCCCAGACTGGCTGTACTTCTTTGCTGCTGCAGGAACCGAGTGCCAGGGGTCGAGAAATCCGTGCAACGTCTGAAATCCGGCCAGAAGCTCCAGGACTCTCCTGAGGACCCTCTGGAAGCAGGACGACCCGAACTTGAGTCCCCCTTCGCCAGAGTGCATGACCCAAGGAGCGAAGGAAGCCCAATTGGTATCCGAGATCCGCAGTGGTGCCGTTTACCGAGCGCTGAAACCGTGAAGTGCTGCTGAACCAAAAAGAGCCTGTAGCTGCCGAAGACCTCCAAATCGCTGCCGCAGGAGCCCTCCAGACGTTCTCACTCTTGTTCCCACAACAAAGGCTCAGGAACACAGCGTCTGCACAGCTGCAACAGGACAGCATCCAGCTGGACCACTCTTCTTCAAACCAGAGGCAAAGACTTGAGGTACTTACCTAATTGTCTCGTTAGCTGTGCTCTTCTCAGTTGAGAATCGCATTGGCTGACCTGTTAGAGTTGGTTCTAACTCCGTTTTTCACAGGCTTCACAGCTTGTGACCCTACAACTGATTTATACAAACTCTCTGACTTTGTGCAAGACGTTTATCATCTAAGCAGTGCCTCAGCTCCATAGACTGTGCTCCAAATGACTTTAGCTGTCCTGGCTCCCTGCAGACTCCTCTAGTTCATTGACTTTGATATTTCTGTCTCTCATGGATGGTAACTAGTATTAGGCCTTTCCCAGCAATAATAGTCTGTCTAGACTTCATTGGAAGATTTAAGTATACTCACATACCCTGAGAACATGTTTAATCTTTTTCCTTCCTTTAACCTTTCCTTTCTGCAACCTCAAAATCTTCAAAGTACAACTAGTAATATATAAATGCCATTACTGTCCTTGTGAATGAAGTCACCTCCGGGTGTAAGAATTGTGTAAAAAGCATATCCAAAGAGTATCCACTAACTTGTACTGATCCTGACTTTTTTTTTTAAAGTATATTTGATTGCTACATAAATTGCTCTTTTAAAGAATGCTTATTTAAAAATTAATGTTAAATAAATATTTATAACAGAAACCTTGAGTATAAGTGTTGCTTGGTTACTTGTAAATATAAATGTCATTGCTACAGCTCTACAGCTCACATTTTCCCCTCTTGAGATAGGCCTGGCTGCTCAGTCACACTATCAACTTGTGTAGTACAGACCTATACCAAAAGGGGGGGTTACCTAATACCGAGCAGATCAGTGTTGTGTAGTCTCACACAGTGCGACTACACCAATTCTTACCCAACACTCTTTTTGATCTTTTTTTCTCAAACAACAATAGCACTATAGCTTTTGCAGCCTCTTTACAGAACCTGTGCAGGTTCCAAAAACACGTTTCAAAGAGAGCATTTGAGGCATAGACTAAGCATACATGCTGCTAATAAATGTAGTACTTAATGAAAGAGGAAAGGAGCTAATGTGGTGACAGGCGCAATGGTATGTGCTACAATTTGTGGCCATTCTGCTTCCCAATTTCTTTCAAATACAGTGCGGGCAGGTCCTCCTAATGCCACCGCAAGAGTTCCATATGTAAAACTGTGGGAAAAAGTATGTAATTATATTTTAAATGCATTGTTGTTGGAACCACTGTACATTTAAAATTTGCCAATCAGAAGCTTATAAGCATTCGTTTTAGGGAACATGTGGATGGACACCAAAGCCAGTGGGTATTGCCATAAAACAACCCTCATTCATGCAGTGCCAACAGTTAATTTAAAATATTTAACAGATCTGGAGATTCATTTTAGATGCTCACCTTGTCTACACCTGCACTGAGAATGAAGTTTCCTTTTTTATTCCATTTCAAAGCAAATATTGGACCTTTATGTTGTCCTAATGTGCTGGCAAGGTTTCCTAAAATGTTGATGGAACATACATTAGTGAAATAAGAACATCCAGGGTACAATGTATACATTTGAGACATTTTACACAAAGCCTTTTAAAGGCTTTTTAAAAAGTATATAATGCTATCAAGGTACTGATGAAATTAAAATAGGGCATTTCTGATTGTTGTTTGCAAAATGTACACCCAAAGGTACCATGCTACAGTACACATTTTTAATACTCACAATTTTGAAATTGCCCGCCACCAAAAGTGGGAGAAAATGTCATGAAATTATCACCTGAAGGTTGGATTAGTTGGTTAGTGATGTGACAAGATTGTTCTATTTAAATAACAGAAAGAACAGAGAAGAACTTGGGAACAATGCTGGTTTTGAAGGACTCCAGTGAAAATTCACATTTGGTACACAATTGTTTAGAGGGATTATAACATTTCAATTTGACACCACCATTGAATATGTGAGATGCCAGAATTGGTCAGACATCTTTACATAAACGTTATGCCTAATAGAGGGCTGGGGGCCAACCTCGTTCTGAATTCTTACTACGTTGGAATCTCTTACATGTACTACAAAAGGAGGCAGGGGTATTAAAATGTAGGGACTAAGGTCTTTATTAGATTGGAAAGGGAGAAGGAACCCTCTAGATCTCTCGTGAGACACAATTGATGTCCACAACGTTGTCCTTTTATATAACGTGGACATCATGTGCATTAATGAGACCTGAGCTACTAATGCACATGGCCCACCATCGAACAGGCGACCCTCTGCCCCCTCCCCCGGATATGTTTTCTTTAGAATACACAGAGATGAGGGCCTAGTGGGTGGCAGTCATATGTAAAGAACTGGGAATCTATCAAGGTAAAACAGAATGTGCAGGCTGTGATCTTCTACACATTAAACTGCTTTCTGATTTCAACCACAGTATCAACCGAGTCTTAATTCATCGTTCCCGGGGTGAATCCTCCAAATGTAACGATGACTTTGTAGATACTGTAGCACCTTTGTTGACTACCAATTCTGCTTTAGTGATCTTTTAATTTGTGGAAAGGTCATGCTAAAGATAGCAATGCTCTTGACCTTTAGAAATCCTTAAACAGTCACCATATAACAATTCACAACTTTGAACCCACGCATACGAAAGGACACATCCTTGACTAGGTGGGAAGTGGAAATATCGCCATCGATAATATAATTACTACACCATGTGTCTGGTTGGATCACTTCTCCATTCGCTTCCAGTTGACACTGCAACCTACCCCCCCCTAGAAAACATGAACCTGTGCATAAAGTGATTAGCAGGAACCTGAAAGCCGTCACAGCGCCTACCCTTTCAAAGTGCCTAGAGGCTATGACGACAAAAACCAAGGATTCCGATAGTCCGGAAACTCATCAGGACTTACAATGATGAAATCCTAAGTATGTTAGATAGATTGCCCCTTTGAAGATTAGACCAGTTAAGGACACCCCAAACCACCATAAATGGTTTGCCCCAGCACTGGTAGAATATAAAACCATAAAAAGGCAGGCAGAAAATACCTGGCTAAAAGAGAACACTCCTGAAAATGTAGAAATCTGGAAGCTTAAGACAAAAGAATACAAGATTAAAATTGGAGAAGTTAAGCACAACTTCTCCAACAGTCAAATCACCCAGCCTGGAAACCAAACAAAATAGCTTTTTGGACACTTGAAGTCCTGGGAGAAACCTGTCAGTACAAACCCTGTTATTAAACCTACCAACGATGACTGTAAAAGAGTTCAGAAAGCCTTTGACGATAAATAAAAAATTGCTCAAAAGCAAATTCTTCAAGAATTAACTAAGACTATTCCTGCTGTTACCCACAAAAAACCCAGTTGCAATAGCACTGGGGAAGGACTGACCAAGTCTAAAACTGCCCTCAAACCTTTGGCTGATGGAGAGCAAGCTCTCCAACAACCTCAAACTGACTGGCTTCAGGGAACATACCACGATAGAAATGTGCAACATTATGCGGGCCATGCACCCTACAAGTTGTCCGGGAGAACTTTTATCATCCAAAACCATACTTAAAAATATATTTGCCTCTTTCCTTCGCAGGTTTGACAACTCCTCCTTTCGTACTAGTAACATTCCTTCCTCCATAAAACATGTAGCAGTCACTCCGTTGCTAAAAAAAGATGTCCTAGACCCAAACGATGCGGCCAATCTGAGGCCTATTACCAACACTCTTTTCTGAAACTTGAGGACAAAGTGGCCACACTGCAACTACAAGCACATGTGTCAGAAATGGGTATTTTTCATAAACAATAATCAGGGTGCCGCAGTTCCCACAGCACCGAGAGCGCTCTGCTGGACCTACAAACACATATGCTCTCTGGGTTGGAGTCTGGCAAGTCAGGCCGCTGATGTTATTAGATCTATCAGCAGCTTTTGACGTGCTAGATCACAGGATCCTGCTGGATCGGATGGCCACTGTTGGAGGTCTCTCAAAGGAGGCAATAACTTGGCTTAAATCTTTTCTGGAGGGAAGTAGCTCCCGAGTACATTGGGGTGACAGCGCATCCGATGCAGAGATTACTGCCTGTGGAGTCCCCCACGGGGCTTGTCTTTCCCCCCTGCTCTTTAACATCTATATCATTCCATTATGCATGGAGCTTGAAAATCTGGACCTCTTCTTCTGAAACTATGCAGATGATTTCCAGTTGGCACTGGAGGTCTGTGGAGACCATAAAAAAGACCAACATAAACTAGATTCAGTTTACTTGATGGTCAAAAGCTGGATGTCTACCAACTGGCTATGCCTTAACGCCACTAAGACAGAAGAACAAGTTACTCTCTTACCTGGTAACGTTCTTTCAATGGGATGGTCCGACGACGTCTTCCATATCTATGACAGTAATCACCACAGCTGTGCTGCTTCGGAAAATCTTTCTGCGTCCTGCGCCGATGACGTTGATACGCCGCCCTCAAGGAGCTCCTCCGACGGCCGACGTCACTGGATGTTATAAGTAGGACGCACGGCGCCCGTAGCCTCAGTTGTAGTTTTTTCCCAGAATGTGTGGCACTAGTCTTCTACAAGTCTGACCACACAAAGCCTTGTGGAAACGTAAGCTGCAATCGCATTAGAAATTCTGTAGCGGGGAAGGCAGGGAAGGAGCGATATGGAATACGTCGTCGGACCATTCCATCGAAAGAACGTTACCAGGTAAGAGAGTAGGGTACAAGGATTGTGGACTCGCAACAAGGTACCTGTGCGCTATTTATCACTGTTAGGGTCTAAAGAAGAATGAAATCCAAGGGACGGTGTGAGCAGCAGTCCAATCCCGGTCAACCTGGCCACACAGGTTGATATATTAACAATTTTTTGATGTGGGGGATGGAATTGCGCTAGACACCATTGAGCTAAGAGACAACAATCAAAATACAGTATTTTAATGGACTGAATTTAAAATACTGTATTTTGATTGTTGTCTCTTAGCTCAATGGTGTCTAGCGAAATTCCATCCCCCACTTCAAAAAACAGGTAAGAGAGTAACTGGTTCTTCGAGTGGATTGGGTCCTCTGACGTATTCCATATCTATGACAGACTCCCAAAGCAGTACCAATGCAAGGAAGTGGGAAAAGAATTTAGAAAAACAGAAATTTAGAATGCCCAATCAAATTGAAGAAAGGCCAGATCCTGCCCCCGGATGGAATCGAGGGAGTAGTGACGTACAAAAGTATGTACCTTAAGTCCAGGTGGCTGCATCACAGATGTTACGAATAGGAACACCCCTCTGTAGGGCAGTAGAGGCAGCCATACCCCTGGTAGAATGGGCCCGTAAGCCGACCGGTGGGTCCTTACCCGCCAAGTGGTAACACTCAGAGATAGCCAAAATAATCCAGCGAGAAGAACAAGTTACTTTCTTACCTGGTAACGTTTTTTCGATGGGATGGTCCGACGACGTATTCCATTTCTATGACAGGTAATGTCCACAGCTGTGCTGCTTCGGAAAATCTTTGGCGTCTGCGTCCTGCATCGATGACGTCGATGCGCCGTCCCCGAGGACCTCCTCCGACGGCCGACATCACCCGATGTGATAAGTAGGACGCACGACGCCCATAGCCTCAGTTATAGTTTTTCCCCAGAACGTGTGCCACCAGTTTTCTGCCAGTCAGACACACAAGGCCTTGCGAAACGCAAGCTGCAATCGCAAAAGAAATTCTGCAGCGGGGAAGGCAGGGAGGGAGCGATATGGAATACGTCGTCGGACCATCCCATCGAAAGAACGTTACCAGGTAAGAAAGTAACTTGTTCTTCGAGGGGATTAGGTCCTCCAATGTATTCCAGATCTATGACAGACTCCCAAAGCAGTACCCAAGCAAGGAGGTGGGAAAGAATTTAGAATACAAATTTTGCATGCCCAATCAAATTGCGGAATAGAGAACTGATGGAATCGAGGGAATAGTGAGGTACAAAAGTATGTACTGAAGCCCAGGTGGATGCATCACAGATGTGACGAATAGGAACTCCCCTCTGCAGAGCAGTAGACGGAGCCACTCCTCTGGTAGAATGGGCCCGCAAGGCAGCCAGAGGGTCCTTACCCGCCAAGCGGTAACACTCGGAGATAGCTAAAATAATCCAGCGAGAAAAAGTCTGTTTCGTCACAGCTTGTCCCAAACGCTTTCCAGCGTAACCAATGAAGAGTTGATCGTCCACTCTGATTCGGGACATGCGTGAAATATAAAAGCTTAACGCTCTCCTAGGATCAAGACTTTGGAGCCTCTCCTCTTTCTTACCAGGATGTGGAGGAGGATAAAACGCCGGAAGAACAACCTTCTGGCCTAAATGAAATTCCGACACCACCTTCAGAAGAATGGAAGGACGAACTCTAAGGACCACCCTGTCCTTATGAAACACAGTGAAGGGTGGCTTAACTGAAAGTGCCTGCAACTAACTCATTCTGCGAGGGGAAGTGACGGCAACCAAAAATACAGTTTTGAGAATTAACAGTCTCAAAGGGCATGAATGCAAAGGCTCAAACGGAGCACCCATCAGAAACTTGAGAACAAGGTTCAAATCCCAACCGGGCACCTGGAAAGGTGACGGAGGGAACACATTAGTGAGCCCTTTCAGAAACTGAGAAATTAAAGGAATTTAAAAATAGGAACACTTCAGATGAGCGCTTAAATATGGACAGCGCCGCCAGGTAACCTTTAACGGTACCCACTTGCAGGCCCCTGTGGGCCAAAGAAAGCAAAAAAGAGAACTAGAGGAATGTCACATGAAAAAGGATCCACATTCTTAACCCTGCCCCAGTCGCAGAATTTACGGCAACGGTACAGGGACTTTGTTGCTGGCCGTCTGGCCGAGAGCAACACCTCCATCACGTCTTCAGGGAGGTCCCAATCCTTATACTTCAACATTTCAGAAACCAAGCGTGAAGGTTGAGGGATCTGACCTCTGGATGGAGAACCTGATCCCCCCCCCCCTCCCGTGAGAGCAGATCGTCTCGGTAGGGAAGACGACGTGGAGGGCAGATGGACAAGTCGAGAAGGTCCGGGTACCTCGTCCTCCAGGCCCACGCCAGAGCAATGAGGAGCATCCGGGAACCGAACCTCTGCAGCACTTGCGGAATGACGGGGACTTGAGGAAACGCGTACAGTAGTGGGAATGACCACTCCACCATGAACGCGTCTCCTAAGGCTCCTTTCGGAGGAAATTCCCGCTAGCAGACCCTCTCGCACTTCCGGTTGACACTGGAGGCGTAGGGATCCACTTGAGGGGTCCCCCAAAGGGCGAAGATCTCCAGGAGAATCTCCTGAGCCAGCTCCCACTCGTGAGAGATCGCGCTCTGCCTGCTCAGAGCGTCCGCCCTCTCGTTTTCGTCTCCAGCCAGATGAAATGCCGAGATCGAAACTTCCTGCTGGATTACCCAGAACCAGAGCTGCATCGCCTCCCTGCACAGAGGAAGTGACCCTGCCCCCCCCCCCTTTTTGTTGAGGTAGTGCATGGCCACCGTGTTGTCCGTCAGGATCAGGACATTCTTCCCTTGCACAGTCGGCAGAAAAGCCTTCAGGGCTAGCCTGACGGCCCTCAGCTCCAACAGATTGATATGGAGTCTGGACTCCGACAGAGACCAACGACCTCTGACTCAACTCGTTGGCATGAGCTCCCCATCCCGTGAGGGATGTGTCCGTCACGATCATCACCCCCGGCCAGGGTAGCCAAAATGGAGCCCCCTTCATCAGATTGTCTTCGACGGCCCACCACAGAAGGTCCTCGATGACCGAGGACGGCACCTGAACAGGGTCCGACATCCTGCCAGAGGACTGAGACCACTGGAGCTTGAGTGCCCATTGCAAAGATCTCATCCGCAACCTGGCCTCCGGCACCATTAGAATGCAGGATGCCATGAGGCCGAGCAATCTCAATAACTCAAACGCTGGGCAAGCTGAAACTTGTGCACCATCTGCTGAATGTGATGAGCCCTCACATGGGGAAGAAAACACTGCCCCAGGGACGTGTCGAGTACTGCTCCGATGTACTGGAGCCTCTGAGCTGGTGTCAAATGGGACTTCTTTAACCCCTTAAGTGCCAAGGATGAGCTATCTCGTTCTTGGCACTGGGGAGGTAATCCCAAGGACGAGATACCTCGTCCTTGGTACTTAAAGGGTTAAGTTGAGGGAGAAGCCCAGATTGTGGAGGGAGTGGCAGGTGCCTGACAGATGATCCAGGACTTGCTTGGGAGAGTGCGCCCTGATCAACCAATCGTCCAGGTAGGGGTAGAGGTGAATCCCCCATTTCCTGAGGTGCGCTGCCACCACTACCATGAGCTTGGTGAAAACCCTTGGGGCGGAGGTCAATCCGAACGGCAGGACCCGAAACTGAAAGTGCGAGTCACCAACCGCGAACCTCAGGTACTTCTTGTGCGTTGGATGTATCGGCACATGAAAATAAGCTTCCTTGAGGTAGAGAGACACCAACCAGTCCTGAAGTTGAAGGGCCTGGAGGACTTGAGAAAGAGTAACCATCTTGAACTTGTCCTTCCTGAGGAGTTTGTTCAAACCGTGCAAGTCCATGATGGGTCTCAATCCCCTGTCTTTCTTGGAAATCAAAAAATAAGGGTAATACCATCCCTTGTTCCTCTCCACTACAGGCACCAGTTCTAATGGCGCCTTTCTCCAGCAGGGATTGAATTTCCTGCGCAAGGAGCGGATCCGGACTCTTCAAAGAGAGATTCCACCGTGGATTGTCTTGAGGCCTCTGCCGGAAAGGAAGACAGTAGCCGTGAGTTATGATTACCAGAACCCACAGATCTGAAGTAATGGCGCGCCACTCTGCAAGATGCTGCGCCAGCCTTCCCCCAACCGGCGAACCATGGGACATGGCCTCATGACTGAGCTGCTGCGGCGTTGCCTGAGGACAAGGAGGCAACAGCCCGAGCAGCCTTGACACCTCGAGTACCTTGTTTTCCACCACTGGCACTCCTATGGTGGCCCCTTTGACTGGCAGCTCCTCTCACTTTACCAAAGGATGAGTAATAACGAAAGGAACCTCCCCTCCATTGCTATCCCCTAGGACGAAAAGGCAGCGGTTGTCTAACTGCAGCGCCCAACGACTTTTCTGCAGCTTTTGAGGTCCGCAACCTCTCAAGGCTCTCGTCAGCCTTGCTGCCAAAAAGATGTCCCCAGTCAAAGGGCATGTAGAGGAGCCGGGCCTGCACATCAGGAGCAAACCCCGACTTCCGCAACCATGCAAACCTGCTTATCATGGTGATCGCCGCCATGGACCGGCTGACGCAATCTGCCATGTCCAAACCCGACTGAACGGCCTCACACATGGCATCCTTGCCATCCTGAACCATGGCAAGGAAACCATCCCGTTCGTCCCCTTCGGGAATATGTTCAGCCGCTAAGGAAACACAGTTCCACAGAGTGTGCGTGAAACAGGACAAGGCACATACAGAGTTGGCCGCCTGAAGCGCCATACCCCCTGAAGAAAACACTTTCTTCACCTAGCCGTCAAAACGCTTGTCGTCCCTATCCGGAGGGATGTAGGATACGACGCCTGCTTTGCTGAGGCCGTAGCCGCCTGCACCACGAAACTCTCCGGAGTGGGGTGCTTGGACAAGTAGCGAGGGTCGCTACTGGCTGGGCGGTATTTTCGTGGCAAAGACTTGCCCACTGCCGGGAGACTCTCCGGAGCAGTCCAAGCCGCCGCCACCCACATCTGATAAGCCATATGAAACGGCAGTACCGGGTCAGTTGGTGGCCCAAGGTCGAGGATATCCGTAAGGTCATCCTGAAGAAACTCCCCGGGGGGAGCAGACCATCCCCAAGTACTCGGTGACCCTCGACATAAGGCGCCGAAACGAGGATTTAGCAGGAGTACCAGGCTCAGGCCTACAAAACTCCACCTCCGGAGAGGTGTCCAGCCCACTAGCATTGTGCAGGGACTGCCTCAGGTCCTCAAATTGGCTATGGCCTGAGAGAATCTCGTCTGGCACCGTATTAGGAACCATGCCATCATCAGAGCCCTCATCCACCTCTGAAATAAACTCAAGATGGCGGTAAGAAGGCACAGAATGTGAACCAAAGCCATGCTTGACCTTGGCCAGAGCCTTTCTAGGGGGTTCCAACGAGCCTCGGGGTACCCCCATCGACGCAGCCTCGAAAGGCGTCGAGGGCATCAAGTAAATCGGCATTGACGCCGAACGCGGCACCGACAGCATTGATGGCGTTGACACAGGCCTCGAGGCCGGAGCCCCGAGCGTGTCCTTCGACAGCCAGGGCGCCGGCGATTTCTTCAGAGGCGGGGCCTCAAAAGAGTCCGACGACCTCGGCGTCGACGTCTTCCTCGAAGACATCACAGGTTCACACGTCTCGAGCGAGTCGAGGACCGGGACCTGGAATGACGAGAACGATTCCCCTTGTCCGAGCGGGACCTCTCCCGCGAATCGTGCCGGCCATCTGAGCCGGAAGGCGTGTGAGCGGGGTCTCTCGACCGATCACGACCGACCCCACTCGGACGGACCGGTGCCCTGCGATTCGAGAATCACTAACATTTACTTCCCGAAGGAAGCCCATTCCTCCGGCGTCGCCTGCTTGGTAGGGTAAGCGACCCACCGACGGGCAGAGTCCTCGGACGAGGAAGGTGACCAATGACGGCGCTTCCGGGAGTGCCTCGAAGAGGCAGAGGAGTGGCGGGACAGACTCCGGGACCAAGACCCACTGGACTTCCGAGGACGACGCGGAGAGTCGCCTCTCGAATCGTCCGTCGAAAGCCCTGCAGACCTCGACTTCCGTGGCTTATACACCTTAGCTACCGATAACTTCTTGTGCTCCCGCAATGCTTCAGATGTGAGCGACTGGCACTCGACACAGTCATCTGTGTCATGGGCCTCCCTGAGGCACCAGAGGCAGGCGTTGTGCGAGTCCGTCACCGACATCTTGGACCCACAGTCCCCGCACTTCTTAAATCCCGGACGCGGGGTGGAAGACGGAGTAGACATCCTTCACGAAGAAGAAACTTCACAAAACGAACATGTTTGAAGAACCGAGAAACAGAAACTCCAAAGAGTTGAGGCGCACCGAGATTCCCGAAGCGAACACGTTTGCGGAAAAAATGCAACTGAGGCTACGGGCGTTGTGCGTCCCACTTATAACATCCAGTGACGTCGGCCGTCGGAGGTCATCGAGGGCGGTGTTATCGACGTCATTGACGCAGGACGCAGACGCCAAAAGATTTTCCGAAGCAGCACAGCTGTGGTGATTACTATCATAGATATGGAATACATCGGAGGACCCAATCCCCTCAAATTAATCGTATATGGCCCTAGGCAAGCCAGAGAGAAGCTGAGCCCTTCCTACACCAGCTTCCTGATTGATGGATGTCAGATCACAGTGGTACAGAAAGTGAAGACACTGGATACTTATCTGGAGGCCAGCTTGGACAACAGCACACATGTAGATGCCATTGTAAAAGGCACAAATTACCATCTGAAAGTGCTTCACCAAGGGGCCACTTTGGTCTCTGAGGAAAACCGCAAGAAACTGGTTTGAGCCATAATACTCCCGAGAGTGGACTATTGCAATGCCCTTTTAGGGGGAGCCAAGAAGGCAGACTTTCAAAAACTCCAAAAGATTCAGAACGCCGCTGTGCATCTGGTCTTTCAGATGAATAGCCTGGAGCCTACATCAGCAGCCAGGAGGACCCTCCACTGGCTGCCAGTTTCGGCCAGAGTACAGTTCAAGCTACTGACCATCTGTCACAAGTGTGTCTATGGTGACGCTCCCGTATACCGTAAGAACAGGCTGAGACCTTATATACCAAGTAGGACCCTTCGATCAGCTAAGGCTTGCTCCCTACACGTAGAATGAGTCAAAACAGCAAGTGGCTATGGCCGTGCTTTTCACGTCCAGCCCGCACGGGACTGCAATGCCCTACGTGAATCTTTAGGAAACTTAGCTGATCACCTGGCCTTTCGGAAACAGTTAAAGACCATTCTGTTTGCATAATCTTGACATAGCTAACCAGTAAATTTAGTTAGGGTACTGTTATTTCTTCTCTTCCTTGTTTTATGGCGCCTGAATGCCCTCAGGCTTTGGCACCTTATAAATAACATTCTCTACATTCAGCTAAACCCTCAGGGCCACTAGGTAGATCTATCAAGAATCCACCTAGACAACTGACCTTTCCAAGTCTGAAAAGAAATCTAAAACATTATCCAGATCAGAACGGGGGCTGAGAAGGCTCTCGTCTCCGGATGCAGAAACAAAGCCATTTGGTCCAGTATGGGGACCGGTAGCAAGGTTTCCTGTCTGCATGAATAGTTCTGTGGCTATTCAATGATGTATTAGAGGTAAAGAACAAAAGGTGTAGCTTCTCGAGTTCAACTAGGATGGCGAGCAGTGTTAGGACAGTTTTTCTGAAGTGCAACTAAAGGCTTAGCAAAACCATTCACTGAGACAGTACAAGACTCCACTCTTAGTAGAAGGCTGTACCACCTGACTATATGGTAGCATAATCCGAGCAGCCAGGCTTATCTTAGAGGGAGAGAGGGATGTATGAAGGTACAAAGAACTTGTAGTATACCAAAGGCTCAACAGAAACACTGACAACCAGAAGTATTGTAAAAAAAAGGGCAATTATAAATACAAGTTAGGCCAAGTTAAGTCTTGGGTTGAGTACTTTGTCAGAGTCAAACACATTATAAAAACACAACACAATGATTGAAGGTACACACAACAAAGCATAACCCTTGTTCAGAATACTAACAGTATTTCTAGGGAAGTGGGACCTTATCAAACACATTTAGTACAGGACACCTATTTATGGTTTGTAAAACCAGGATTACTTTCAGTAATGCAAGGGTAGTAGACCCTAGCAGGTGTGCAGTGACACTTGATTAAGGAATCACTTAGTAAACCAGGAATCACTTAGTAAACCAATCTGCAAGTATACTTTTCTGAATAGTGGAACACTATTTCACGGAACAGTAGAATCCTATAACCACATTCAGGATAACAGTTATATCTAGGTAAGACCTTTTGGTGTAATATACAATTACAGTTGCTTTTCAGCTCAGTGGAACACAGACGAAGGTTCACATTGATTTACGATCGCACCAGGCAGACCAAGGTCAGCTACACCTACAGAACACTTTCTAAGAATGGCACACAGCTATTCTTGGAATGTAAACCTTAATGTTCTGATATACTACTCCATTTGCTTTTCAGGTCAGTGGAACACAGACAATAAGGTAAGCAATAACTTTCTAACTTATTTTAGGATGGCCCATGGCAGAACAAGGTAAGTAAAACCCATATACGGAGCGATCAGCAGTTTAAGGGTAGGTATAAACCTCAACTATTTTAGAATCTGAATAAAACAGACCAGGGCAAGCATAACCCAATGTTACGCTTTAGAATGACTCAGTTAGTCCAGGTAGGTAAGATCCAAGGCAGACTTATTCCAGACCGGCAATACAGCAGGTCAGGAGAAGCAAGACTTAGTTGGTGAAGGAACAAGTTACTTACCTGTAACTATTGTTCTCCAGCATGGGTCTGGCATGGATTCACATACTCATGAACATTCCCAATTGTCAGGCCGGGAATCCTCGGTAAAAGAAAAAACTGTTGTACTTTCACTTACAAACTGTATTTCTCCTCTAAACCAATCACTGTACTCTGGGACATACTGCCCCCAGCCAATGACAGTCCTCTCCTTAAGCCCCTCCTCTGGCAGCCATCTTCAAATTTGGCAAGCACGTAAAGTGGCAGTATGACCAAGAAGAGCAGCAGAGGGGTAGGAGGGAGGGTTTGCATGCCAGACCCATGCTAGAGAACAATAGTTACAGGTAAGTAACGTGTTCCTTCTCCAGCATGGAGTCTGGCATGGATTCACATGCTCATGAATAAAGAATACATACCAGAACAACATTACACAACCACAGGAGGTGGCAAGGCTCAACAGAAGCAATTGCTCCAACCTCTGGAACAGGCTCACCTCAAGCCTGGTTCGTAGCACTGCTTGGCCGACTTTGGACTCCTCCCTGGAATCCCTGTCGACACAGTAGAATCTTGTGAAGGTGTGCGTGGACCTCCACATAGCAGCCCTGCAGATGTCCAGCAGGGGCACACCAGACAGGAACGCAGCAGTTGCATCGATCGCTCTGGTGGAGTGGGCTCTCGGACGGCAGGGCAGCGGTCGGTAGGCCAAACGATGACAGTGCGTGTTGCAGCCAGAGAGCCACCTTAAGGTGGAAGCCTTGGACAAGGCCTTCCCATGGTTCATAGGACCAAAGTTCACAAACAGTTGTGAAGTCTTCCGAAAAGTCTTTGTGCGTGCCACGTAGAACTTTAGAGTATGAGCAACGTCCAGCGAGTGCAAAGCCCTTTCAGCCAGTGACAAAGGCTATGGAAACACCAAAGACTTGTTGAGGTGGAATTCCGACAGAAACTTCGGCACTGTAACTGTGCTAAACTGTATTGTCTGTCTTTTTGGGGCCAGTATTCCTGTGAAACTCTGCTTTACACAGTTTGGCTCCTGCAGGTCAGCCTCCCCGTTCCTGTTCGAAAAGGGGTTCCATATTAAACAGAAGGCTTGTCCGATGCCATCTGCACCAAAAGAGGCACTGACCATGCTGAACGTGACGGCCTGGAACGTGAATCCGTCGGTTTCTTTGTCCTGTGCGTCTACTCCGGCATCAGCACCGTTTGCCACGAGCTGAGGCACAGCCTATCCAGCGTGGACGGCGCAGAACACGTCTCCCTCATGTTTGGTTCTTGGGTACCTGACAGCAACCGCTTTTTCCCCATTCACACACCCCTTCCCGTATCGAGAGTCTGCCGGTCGGGTAGATCACGAGCTGTGGAGAGATAGTCTGCCACCAATTAGAAGGCAGCCAGACGTTGCATGGTCATAAATGTAAATGGTTGTAGTTTAAGAAACCAGTGTAGTATTCTGTGATTTAAGTTTTCATGAGCAGCCAACAACTGCAAAGGGGCATGATGGGTATAAAGGTGAAGGATCGACCCAATACATAATATGGCAAGGACTCCACCGCCCACTTCATAGCTAGGCATTACTTTTCCGCCATGGAGTATGGCAGCTCGTGAGATAGCAGTTTCCGATTTATGAAACAAGACAGGTCGGAGATAATCTGGGGTACCCTGTGATAGCACTGCCCCGAGTCCACAGCCAATAGCATTGGCCTGCAGAAAATACTGTTCTGTAAATTTAGAACATCTCCAGAAAGGATCTCTTTCAGTCGTAGAAAAGCTTGTTGAGCCCTTATTGCCGGAGACAATTCTCTGTTATGATGCAATTTCAGGGCGTCTCTCAGAGGTGCTGCTATCAAAGCGAAATGTGGTATGAACCTGCGATAGAACCTCACAAACCCCTAAAAGGCACATATACTTTTTTTTGTGTGGGGGTAGAAGTATCTGGAAAATCGCTTTCACTTTGTCCACTTGTGGTCAAACTGTGTGACAAAGGTACTTTGTTACAGGTTTGCAATGAAGATCTTTTTTATTAACAAAATAACAATATTTGAATCAGATTAAAGAAACAAATTGCTTCTTCATAAAAGGCCAATAATAATAAATAATCAACAGTAGTAACTTCAGTTTTCAATGCTAGTGTTCTGGAAACAGAGACTTTGTAATACAGACGCCACCATAGGTAACTATGCATTTTATTCACCCTCAGCATGCAGGCAACAGATTGATTGAATGCATGAGAATCTTTCATTTGTGAAAAACAACAAATTAGTTTAAAATATCCCTGCCTATCCAATTCTTTCTACTTCCCCCATTATTCAAAATATCACCCCCCTTACTCAACAGACATGTCAGAATTTCAACAGCATTTTAAACTCAATTGCAACAAACTACTTGACCTTCACATATATACTGCTTGTAAACAAAATATATGTTCAAAATGTCTGGAGGCTAGATCCCTTCAGTGTGGTTTCTAGTTAGCATGTAAAGCGTACCCTTCTCACTTTCAATGGTAAGCTTTAAACAGCATGAGAAAGCGTAGCGAAAAAGCACCCGCTCCCTTTGGTCTGGAACAACTTAGCTTTAATAACAGTATTCTACTCAATGATGTACCGAGGAATTACCTCAATTATATTATTTTCTAGGTATGTACACAGTGAGATGTCCATTGAACTCCCTGATAAGTCTTCTGCTTTGGACGTCTTTGCACAGAGAAAGAGTGAGGGGATGTCACTGTAGATACACCATGGACCTAATCCATACATTATATAATGTTTTTCCATAAGCACATACACTTCTGAAATCTTTCCTAACTTCTTGGGATGCTCAATCAGTTGATGTATTCGCACCCCTCAGTACAAACAAAGAACAGGGCCAGGTTTCAATCGAATTCCCCTTATAGTATAGTATCACTCCCCTGAGAATTGTTTCTCCTTTCGGACATACCTACATATGAATTTCTTTTGGCTTTATCAAAGACAGGTAGGCACCCTCAACGCCTGGTTCAATTCTCCCCATCTAGGAACAGGTGGGCATCAGTCGGCAAGATGTGACCAGCTTTCCTACACAGCCTGTCTGCTATTTCTTACACAGAAAAAGGCTTGGTACTTCAACTCCTATTGGGTCTCACTTTGAGGTTGCTGCTAATCCAAAATGGGTCCAAAAGGGGAGCAACCTATTCATTCTCCATCCTCTTATTAATTCTTCTTTTTCTCCATCATTGAGTGAGTGTTAGTTTCCATCCCTGAGTGTGTGTTGAATCTTACATAGAACAGTAACCCTGCCTTTTTAAGGTGTGGGCACTTTCCTCATTTTAATTGGTCAATTTATGTGATTGGACAGGCTTCCAAAAGTGACATTACAGCAGACATCCCCCACCGCAGTCATTGTGTATAGGTCCTTTTTAAAAAGAGCAATGTACCAGCGGAAGGGTGTTTTGAAGGTATTATGATGGTTTTGCATCATATCTGTATTGTGTCATCTATATTGTTTGTTTTTTATTATGTATCACTGCTTCGATTGCGTTGTTACTATTTATGTATTGTTGTTGTATTCTGCTGTGTTTAATGGATTTGTACATCCGAACAAACATATTGACTGAATGTATGTATCTCAATGAAGGAGGCAGGCTGGTGGGAGTAACTTCTACACACAGCTTCCCTCACATTTAATGTGATGCCATCTCACAGATGTCTTGCTTTAAATATTGCCACATACCAAATGTGTTATTTACACACATGACAACTTTACTAATTTGTCACCAGATTCCTCTCTCGCACAAACAAATTGATGCTATTCTCATTATAAGAATTGTGCAAAATAGTGAATCCCACTGTCAAAAAAGGAATTTTTCCTATACCAAATATTAAATAGTATCTGCAGTTGGGTCGGTCAACAAAAAAAGCATCTGGAGCATTCAGTTCTTCAGCTAATCTTTACAACGCAGGGCCTGGAAATTAGGTATTCGAAGTTTAAAATCCTTGAATCTGTAGATCTTCAGATAACCCTTGCTTTTCCAGATATTTTCTTTTCTGCCTTCATGAGGGCATGGCAGATCATATTAGGCACCACAGATCTGCTGAACTCCCAATAGTTCATTATCTTAAAGCCACCGGACACACATGCAACCCATTTAAACGCCACCCCAGTATGGATTTCCCTTTCGACCTCTCTGTGACAAAGTTGCAGGCCAGTCATTATTTTGGGTCAACCTCCATTAATTGTTCCTTATCAGGCAAAGGAACTGTTTTAACATCTCATTTTGGGGAAGTGGCATAGGCAGAAAGAATACAAAATGCCAAGAGTTCAGTTTTGGCTCCCTTTAGTGTGGTCTCATTCACACCTTCAGCTTTTTTAAATGATTGCATTGATTTTACATTTTCCCCAAAAACACAGCAGCATAACATGCCCATTTGTTTTTCTTGAAACCGCTTTTCCTTCTCCTCCGGTTACGCTGTTCCCCATTGTAACAAAGATTGTAGGTTATTTTCTCGTACTTGAAATGTTCATCTCAGGCCTCATCAGTTCTAGTCCTATTTGGGTGACTGCAAAACATTTCACATTTGTTTTCGCGTTTTTCCAACTGCAGGGCGCAGGCCGCAGCTTATGGGTAGTTTTTTAAATGACGCCTTGCGCTCGGCATCTTTTCCTATGCGTTATAAATCACAACAGTAAATGGGTCAAATGTTCTTCCCAAATACTGCGGAAGACAATGTCATCTATGTAAGCTGCTGTGCATCTTCATGAAATTTAAGTAACCAGTCCATCAACCTTTGGAAATTTGCCACCGTCCTGTGTAGACAGAAGGGTAAAACCTTAGATTCATATAGTCCCTGTGGACTGGCGAATTATGTTTTTTTTAATCTTGTTCTCTTAAGGGAATCTGCAAGTAACCCTTAGTTAAAACTATAATACTGAGGAATCGGACCGTTCCTAAGCTTGGAGGGTTCGTCCACCCATGTCATGTGATAGGTTTCATACTCAGATGGTGTTGAGCTGTCTGAAATCCATACAAAATCTGGTTGATCCATCACGTTTTGGTACTGTGACTAATCCCAGGCTATTGTCACTGCTTCCATGGGGCAAAACACTTCCCATGAGGCGAGGGAGTTAAGGCCGCTACCCGATACTCAGCGGGTGGATCTCATGGGAAGGGACACCCTCCATGGGACCAGTGGCAATCACTTTCGGAGAATATGGTATTCCCCTCCCTCATTTGTGACCCCCTCCTTCCTTTCACCTCACCCAGCACACTGTAGTTCCCCATATTTCTATCCTCCAATGCATAGTTGAAATCCTGAGAAGAAGAATACCTTATCAGTTCAGTACTGTGACGAGGTGGAGGGCTGGAGCAATGAAGAATACCAAGCGAAACCATCATCCGCAGTCTAGTTTCTGGAGACTGCCTATTGGTTCACCAAAGTACAAAATAGAAGGACTGTCATTAGTCAAGCGGAACCGAGAGTGAACTTTGAACGCTGCAGACGGAGAGACACAGGAAGAAGCTGTGGACCGAGACGACTGCGAGGCAGTGCCAACGGAGCAGGAGGTGCTGCCAAGAACCAGCAGACCATGAGAAACTGAAGCGATTCCAAGTGCACAGAAGACTTGGAATGCCTCCTGGAAAGAAGCTGCACAACCTGAATCGCAGAAGCCGGGACACGGACAACAGCAAGAGTCGCAAGAGTAGGATCGAAAGGTTGCCCAGAGAGTCAGAGCCCGAGAAGGATGCTATGCAACGGGAACCCAGAAAGAAGACACGGTTGCTGCCTGGGCCCATGAGAGGGGCTGGGAGTAGAGCAAGGGAAGCCTTAAGAGGGTCAGGGACCCAATGAGAACTGAAGTTGAAAATATAGTCATAGTCGAAGTGGAAGTTGATGACTATACAGGTCAAGTCCACAAGAAATATATATATATATTTTTTTATTGTACTGTATCAAGTTTGGTCCCCGACGGTGACCAGTGCCGAAAATGACTGCCACAAAGTCTTTTGGTCTGTCCTTTGGCCATCTTGTCCTTAGCCTTCCCCCAGGTCGAGCTGACCCAGGACTTACTTGGGCATGCAGCCTCCCACAAAAAGTGCATCTTTTGCGGGCTCCTGCATGTCATGTGGTGCTAGTGCCCAGGAAGAGGAGTGTGACTATCTGGTCCCACTACTGGTGCCAGGATGTCTGGTATGCCTGAATGACTGAGACCACTGTGGGCCATGCATGTAGAGAGCAGATATTCCATTGGTTATTCAAGATTTGAGCGTGAAATGCATCTTGGATAAGAGAAGGGGAACTGCATTCATTCCAGGTCATCTACTGAAGTTCATTCCGAACTACAGAAGGAGCCAAATACCCTCAGACGCAGAAGCAGACCTGTGGAACCGCCAGAGATGCACTGGAAGGTTTGGCACCCTGAGCCTTCTCCTGTCCCGTTGCACCCCTTCTTTTGTCATCGATCTTAGAAGGCCTGCAAGGGCGCTTTGACCCTTTGGAGTAGAGGGAACAACTACTCTCGGCACCTCCCGATTACCCGCCAAAAGAGCCTTCTAAGAAGTGTTCCTGGGCCGTCCAGTGAGCTGACCAGCGCCACCCAGGGGTACCGCATAGAAGCGCCACCGTTCCGAGTTACTCAAGACTTGTGAAATCGCTAGCTGGTGATACTCTGCCCTCTTCTGCCAAATTTCGCAGTCCTAGCTCCTCTGGGTCACGATCCAAGTGAGTGCAGCACGCCGCAAGTCTTTGGGATTGCTGCTTCACTACGTTGTAGTGACGGTGGCTGTAGGTGCCTTGAAGCCTGCTGCACCAGAATTTTCTTCCCCTCTTCTTTGTGAGCTGAGAAAAGGCTACTGTCCCGTCACGGACGATCATCCAGTCCCGCAGCCGCTGAAAGCCAAAGCGCTGAGAAACTGCTGAGCTCGAATCTACAAGTGACCTCGACTAAACTGCCTTAGTGTGCCGAGGGGGGCGGTGAGTATTTGTTTCACTTACCGCTGGCCCTGGAACAACTACGCACGATAATCCTTTAAAAGATACTCATTTTGGCTGGGTTAGCCTGCACTGCCTAGCTATTCCTGAATGTCGAAAGTCACTCTGCCTGCAAGGGTAGAACCTCTTCGATTAGTGGAAATTGATTCTTCATCACCTCAAGCCCCTTCCAGAACTGCTACAGAGGTACGGTTTTCGCTCTTGACCACGACTGCACAGTGTTTTACTGCTGTACTTTTGAGCGCAAGGATCCCCACTTCGTAGGGTTGGACTGCTAAATTAGGGTTTGGATTCTGAAGATCGCCCAATGCAATAATGTGTTAACCTCCCCTTCTATTACAGGTTGTGGATGTGTTTTCCCCCCATTTTACATTAGGCTAAAAGCAATTGTATATATGTAACATAATGATACGCTTGTGTTATAATTGTTTCTTATTGCTGTGGTTATTCATGTTTGATTATTAGGCCTACAATAAATGTATATGTATTTTTGATATACATCTGTCTAAGAGTAATCTGTGGCTCGTGTTCTTCCGATCACTCTCACCCCTCCTGAGACTTCGTCTTGACAGCCGCAAAGTTACCTTGATAGGCCTGGCTTGTCCAGAAGGTTCCCCCTGTTCCATTAAACTAGGGTGGCCTCCTAAACTTCTGCCCACCAGGTCAGAGTTTAGAAATCCATTTTAACAGAATATTTTTAAACAAGTTTTGTTGGGTCTTGTGTGGGGCTAGATGTCCACCGGAGAGATGATCTTGGGCTAAAAAAAAACAGGATTCCGCTATCTAGTTTGAGTATCAATAACTGTTCTTTTTCTTGCCCATTAATGGTGTAATTCAAAAATACCAGCCGTTTTCTTTTTTGTTTAAACCAGGGTTCTTCGCAACTTTCTTATCCGTGCTTTTAATTGACCTTCTCACGGGCGATTCAGAGTATCATCTGTCAACAAGTTGGATTGTAGCGAGGGCACTCTTGTCTCCAGGTTCCAAACTACGAGAGTAGTATGGTTAATCTAGCTTTACAGAATCGTTTCACGTCCCTGACCATTTTCCACATTTCCCTTGTCCGCATATCAGGGCCGGTTAGTTCTTTCATATAAAAAGGAGCTTTAAGTAGCCATTTGTTTTCCACTTCTTTTAACAATTTGCTAAACTGGGGTAGGTCTGACCCAATAACCATCGGGCGGGTAGGGAAGGTAGAATGGCAGCCATCATCTTGGCTTCTCCATCCTTCACTTTGAGATTAATGCCCTTGACGGATATGTTTTTACATCTCCATATATATATTTTATCTGTATTGGATGGGGTTTGTCTGCCTCGTTTTTACTCTATAAAGTATAAAGTACAAATGATCAACGCTTTCATGTCACACGCCAATAACTTCAATATATTTCTGGTATTTAGCTTTTCAATTTATTCCACAAAATATATTTTAATTCATGCAGCAGAACATTATTTCTTTAAAAAAACAATTACCAACGTAAGGAAGCTCTTTTAGTACAATTGCATTGCTGACATCCATGAATTACCTTTTACGCATTGAATCGTCCTATTTGAATTTACATGTTACTCCACACTCGCTAATTATCTATATATATATATATATATATATATATATATATATATATATATATATATATATATATGATACATTACTCACCGTAATCTTATTTCTGATGCTTGTATCTGCTTAGATTCACATGCTGTGCATAGGCCGACATCTAGTGGAAGCTGCAGAGTATTCGTTTGTTTTTCGAAACTCGAAAATGGGGCGTCGACACAGGGCGTGCCAGTAATACTATCCCTAGTGTGACGTCCACCGTACCCATGATCCCTCACACATGTAGGACCCGCAGATTGTATTTTTTCTGACATAAGGTAGCATGAGGAGTAGCGCGAGTACAGATTATCCAAGCAGATAGATAGGTAAGACTACAAGCATCCATGCGCCTTCTCTCAGAGGGGAGGAAGGGCAGGTGCATGTGAATCTAAGCAGATACAAGCGTCAGAAATACGATTAAGGTGAGTAATGTATCCCTTCTGAGGCTTGTGGAATCTGCTTAGATCACATGCTGTGCAGATTAGCGAGCAGTGTTAGAAGAAGGAGGTGGGATGTGAGAAGGGTCATAAGCGAACAGATGTTTTGGAACTGCTTGTCCACTTGAATATCTGTCTTGGAATGAGTGTCAATGCAGTAGTGCTGAGTAAAAGTGTGAATAGAGCTCCATGTAGCTGCTTTGCAAATGGTGTCAAGGGGTACATTTGCAATGAAAGCCAGAGTGGCCCCAGTGCCTCTTGTAGAGTGGGCTCTTGGCGTAAAAGGCAGAGTTTTTTCAGAAAGGGAGTAACACAGCTGGATACATTTGACTATCCATTTTGAGATGGCACCTTTAGAGACGCAATCTCCCTCTCTGCCTGTAGCTACGGAGATAAACAGTTTGTCTGTTTTTCTTAGCGGTCTGGTCTTGTCTACATAGTAGAGGAACGCTCTTCGCACATCTAGAGTATGTAGTTTCACCTCAGAAGAGCTTTTGGGTTCTTGGAAGAAGGCCGGTAGCTCAATGGACTGGTTAACGTGGAATTTAGAAATGAACTTAGGTGATAACCTAGGATGAGTTCGTAGAACCAGTTTATCCTTATGAATAGTAATGAAAGGATCCTGCACTGACAGAGCCTGAATTTCACTGACCCTTCATATGGATGTAATGGCTACTAAGAAGGCAGTTTTATAGGTTAGGTGTTTGAGACTGGCTTTATGCATGGGTTCAAAGGGGGGGGGCATGAGTTTAGCAAGCACCACATTAAGGTCCCATCCTGGTGGTCGGTTCGAAATTGGAGGGTATAGTCTCTTTACCCCTTCCATAAATGCTTTAACCACTGGTACTTTCCACCACGACACCTTGTTATGGGAGGTGGTTTAGGCCGACAGCGCCGCCAGATGTACCTTGAGTGAATTAAATACCAATCCTGCGTCCAGCAGGTGGAGCATGTAGGTGACAATACTGGAAGGGGTACAATCAACCGGGTTGATATGTTTTTTCTGGCACCAGATAACGAATCTCTTCCATTTATCAAAGTAACAGTGTCTTGTGTTTGGTTTCCTTGATTCTTTTAGGATATCCATACATCTCTGTGATAGATTGAGATGGCCAAACTATGACTTCAGGAGCCATGCTGCCATGTTCATTGAGCTGGGTTGAGGATGGACTGTCTGACCTTGGTGCTGGGATAGTAGGTTGTGCCAGCACGGGAGTCTGATGGGTTCGCACACTGCTAGTCTGCGCAGGTGTGGGAACCACGGTTGTCTTGCCCGCATGGGAGCAACTAGGATGAGCTTGATCGATTCTCTGTGCATCTTGTTGACCACCTTCGTCATGAGAGGCGTTGGAGGAAAAGCGTAAGCAAACATCCCTGACTTTTCATCCACAGGGCGTTCCCCCTGGAGTCTGGCTGGGGGAACCTGGATGCAAATCCTAACCATTGTCTGTTTTCGCTTGTGGCGAATAGGTCTATAGTGGGGAAACCCCACTGTGAGAAGAGGTCTTCTACGACTTCTCTGTGCAGACCCCATTCGTGTTCTTCTGGGATGGGATCTCTGCTTAAAGCGTCCGCTAGGGATTTCAGATACCCTGGAACATGTTGAGATGACAGGTAAATGTTCCGTCTGAGTTCCCATGTCCAAATTTTCTGTGCAAGCCTGGACAGATTTGGCGAACGAGTCCCTGCCTGCTTGTTTATGTAAAACCTAGCTGTCGTGCTGTTTGTTAAGATCTGCACTGACAGGTTCAACAGGTGGGGTTCGAACGCTCAAAGCGCTCTGAAGACTGCCAGAAGCTCTAGCAGATTGATGTGATTCTTGGCCACTGTGTGAGACCAGAGACCCTGAGCTGTGTGGTGAAGGAGGTGTGCTTCCCACACCGATAGGGACGCCTCTGTAGTGACTACAGCCTGTATCGCCGGATCGAAAAAGGGTTTCCCCTTTGACAGGTTTTCTCTCATCCACCAGTGAAGACTTTGTACAAGTGTTGGCAAAACGACCACTAGATCGTCCCACTGACCACTTGCCTGAGACCACTGTTTCGCCAACCACTTCTACATGGGTCGCATGCGCAGGCGCACGTGTTGAACCAGGTAAATACATGACGCCATCATGCCTAGCAAACGCATCGCTCTGCCACCCTTATCTGACGACCCGACTGATATTGAGGAATTTGCAGTAGTATATTCCGAATTCTTTCCTCTGATGGAAATGCCAACCCCTCTTGAGTGTTTAGGACAGCTCCTAGGAACTGTTTGGAGGTGCTTGGCACCAGGCATGATTTTTTCTCGTTGATAGAGAAACCCAATTCGACAAGGAGGTCGATAGTTCATTGGATGTTGGATCTGCAAATTACTGGGGTTTCCCCCGTACTGAGCCAGTCGTCCAGGTAAGGGTACACTGGGATTGCCTCCCTGCGTAGGTGTGCCGCCACCACCGCCAGTACCTTGGTGAATACCCTTGGAGCCGAGGCTATACTGAAGGGCAGCACCTTGAACTGGTAGTGCTGACTGTTCACCTTGAAGCGAAAGAATCTTCTGTGCGGTGGGAACATGGAAATATGAAAATAGGCATCTTTTATGTCCAATGTTGCTATGTAATCCCCCCTTTTTAAGAGGGGGATTACCGCTTGGAAAGTAGTCATGCAGAATTTTTGTGGCTTGACATACTTGTTTGCAGGGCGTAAGTCTAATACTGGGCGCATTGTTAAATCTTTTTTTGGCACAATGAAGTAAGTTGAATAAATACCCTTGTTTACCTGGTTGCCTCGGACGAGTTCTATCGCGTCCTTTGCGAGACGATTGATGATTTCCTCGAGAAGGATCTTTTGGTGGTCCAGGGAGTGTATCTTTTGCCTTGGAGGGTGGTTGCGGGGGGCGCTCCAGTAGTTCGATGCAGTATCCTGCGGACACTGTGGACAGCACCCATCTGTCCCATGTGATCCCTTCCCATGCCTGCGTGAAGTTGGAAATATGCCCCCCTATTGTGGATGCGTGGGAAGGGACCCTGAGCGGAGCGTCACTGTTTGCTGGGAGGCGTACCGCCTCTGCCTGGGCTGCCTCTTCCTCTACCACAGCTCCTCTTGTTACCTCCGCCGTAACTTTGGGTAGTCTGTTAGTTGCCACCCCACGATGTACCCTGCCCCAGTGCGTAATTGGAGCCCCTCTGGGAATTTTGGCCATGTGAGCGACGAAAATGACTATTCCCTCTTTGGTTTGTGGGCTTATTAGTCGATTGTCCCAGAGACTTTAGGTTATCGTACTTGTCTTTGGCAGTTTTGAGTGCCTCCTCTACTGCTTTGCCAAACAAGACATTCGGTTCCACCGGCATGTCGATAAGGGTAGCCTGGTCTCGGGTTTAAACCCCGACTGTCTGAGCCAAGCGTGCCTCTTAATGACAGTGCTCTTTGCGATTAGCCAGCCTGCATTATCTGCGGCGTCAAAGGTCGTTTTTAGAATGCATCCAGACACGGCTCTACCCTCTGACGCGATCTGGGCTAACTGGCCCTTTGGTGGTTCCGGTGCGGAGGCAATGAGAGCAGCTACCTGCTCCCACTGGGGGCAATTATAGCTTGCCAGCAGAGTGGTGGTATTGGCTATTCTTGCTTGGTAAGCGGAGGTGGAGGCCACTTTCCTTCCTAGACTATATATTTTTTTTTGCTCTCCTTGTCTGGGGGAGCTTCAGATGATGCTAGTGGAGTACCCGCTCTTTTCCTGGTGGTAGTGACTACCAGTGAGTCAGGCTGAAGTTGACCCCTTGTGTAAAGTGGGTCGGACTGGGCGGCCCTGAACATCTTTTCAATTCTGGGGTTGACAGCCCTGGTGAGATTAGGGGTGAGGAGGGAAGGATCAATTCTGCGTTGGATGGACTTCAGAATTGGAATGGCTTGGTCAGTGGGTTTTTTGTCCCCCATGATCTCCTCTGCAAAGTCCCTCTCTTCTTGAGCACCCTGAGTGTCTATGTGAAAGTGCCCTGCAGCTTTAGCTAAGACCTCATTTAGAAGGGGCTGGTTATCTACGGGTGAGTCAGTGACCTGTGGTTCTTTGCAACAGGAGAGTCTATATTGTAGACTTCTGCCTCGTCTTCCTCCTCCTCATCTCCATAATAATCGACCCACATTTGGTCATCCAGCATCTGTATGTCTGGATCTTCAGCATACTGATGGTAAGGTTGAATGTAGTAAGGGTCTGAAATCGGGCCCTGAGCTGGAGTCTCAACCCGAGGTCTCTCATTAGGAGGCTGAGGGTCTTTGGATCCTGAAGGAGTAGCGTTGTCAGGGGTACTCTGATAGCTTAGAAAATGCTCTGGGTTTTTCTCGTGGAAATCAGCCAAAGAAGACTTTCTTCTCATCACCCCGTCTACGTCCTCAGTGCTCCATTCTTTGGAACTGGGGATGACAACTTCCTGTTGAGGTTCCTCTTCTATTCCCATATCCTGAGGAGTGGGAGGGATAAGTTTGGGTGTAGTGACAGGGACAGGGGTCTTGGATCTATCCTTATCTGAAGACCTGTGTTTGTCCTTGTGTACCTGGGGTGCAGAAGTTGTGTGGTGGCTTTTTCTGCTGTTTGTCCCCTTTAGCATGAGTAGAAGTGTTTCCCTGATGGTTTGACCTTCTCTGAATCTTTCGACACCTGGCGTCGAGATTCGGGGGTGTGTATGGTACTCTCTGAATCTTTAGAGTATGAACGTCGACTCTTGGAGGCAGACGCAGATCGGGCTGCCGGAGCCGACTAAGCGTGCAGCTTGGGGGTGGAGGTCGGATTTGTCTTCCGACGACCATACCTCCGTGACTTTGGGGAGCGAGGCACTCTTTGCAACTGTGGACGGTTGCCGTGTGTCGTGAGGCGATCTCCACCTGGAACGCCCAGAGGACACTGATTCTGTGGACCACTCTCTACGTGCCTCCTTTTTGTGAGAACTAGACACGCGTGTCGAGTCTCGGCTGGGTTTAGTGTGTTTAGGTGTAGTAGTCTGGGTAGCGCTTGTATCGCCGGGTGCGATCCCAACTGCCCCGCCGGACAATCCTCCGAGGTCGGGGACTAGCGCTTGGGTGTCTTTCGGCGCCCCTGTGCCCTCGCCGTCCGAAAGGGCGGCGGTGCTGCCATCACTGAAGGATCCCACCACTTCCATGGCCTCGAGCTGCCTGCCGAGATGGGCCCAATGTTTAGTGGAGAGGTCCTTTAGTGTCTTTGCATTAAAAAGGCTACACGCTCTGGAGTTAGCATAGGGTTGGTCCCTAGGCAAACAGATTAAAGGTGGCGTGTTTGTCAACCCAAGGGTACTTGCGGTTGCACTTGGGGCAAAATTTAAATGGCGTACTCTCCATATGTTACATTATGGCAGCAGGCTAGTGTATGCAGGAAATAATAACGAGTGGGAGTATGTTTCCACCCCCACTCTCCCTACTTGCAGGGCTGAGGCCAGAGGTCTTCCGAGGCCCAAAGTCCGTCATGCAGTCTTGACGGTTGTTTGTTCTTTGGACCGGCATCGATCTTCGGGATCTTGACGTGGAGGTGAAAGAACGGGGAAATTAGATGATTTTTAGCAAAATAGCAGAAAGCCAGGGAATTCCGCAACAATGCTTCCGACGAGTATGGCGGAAAAAAACAATCCGAGGGTCCTACACGCCTGTGGGATCATGGGTACAATGGATGTCACACTAGGGATAGTATTACTGGCACGCCCTGTGTCGACGCCCATTTTCGAGTTTCGAAAAACTATAATACTCTGCAGCTTCCACTAGATGTCAGCCTATGCACAGCATGTGATCTAAGCAGATTCCACAAGCCTCAGAAAAGGAACAAGTTACTTACCTGTAACTGTTGTTCTCCAGCATGGGTCTGGTATGGATTCACATGCTCATGAATATTCCCCGTCGTCAGGCCGGGAATCCTCAGTATAGAAAAAAATCAGTATCAGTTTCGTTTCTGATCTGTCTTTCTCAGCAGTAACCAATCACTGGTCTCTGGGTCATACTGCCCCCAGCCAATGACTGCCCTCTCCTTAAGCCCCGCCCCTGGCAGCCATCCTCAGATTTGGTAGCACGTGAAGTGGCAGTATGACCAAGTGAAGAGCCGCAGAGGGGTAGGCGGGAGGGTTCGCATGTGAATCCATGCCAGACCCATGCTGGAGAACAACAGTTACAGGTAAGTAACTTGTTCCTTCTCCAGCATGGGGTGTGGCATGGATTCACATGCTCATAAATATAAGAATACATAGCAGTATACACATGCACAACCACGGGAGGTGGCAAAAGGCTCAATATCAAGCAATACAACAACTCAACATTAAGCAACTCTTACCTCCTCACCAGGCTCACCTTAGGCGAACAGGTTGCGCAGCACTGCCTGTCCGACTCTGGACTCCTCCCTGGAATCCCGGTCGACGCAGCAGAATCTCGTGAAGGTGTGCGTCGACCTCCACGTAGCAGCCCTGCAGATGTCGAGCAGGGGCACACCAGACAGGAACGCCGTAGTAGCAGCGATCGCTCTGATCGAATGGGCCCTCGGACGGCCTGGCAACGGTCGGTTTGCCAACCGGTGACAGTGCATGATGCAGCCGGAGAGCCATCTGGAAATGGAAGCCTTCAAGAGAGCCTTCCCTTGATACACAGGTCCAAAGTTCACGAACAGCTGTGCTGTCTTCCGAAAACTCTTTGTGCGGTCCACGTAGAACTTCAGCGCTCTAGCTACATCCAGCGAGTGCAGAGTCCTCTCAGCCGGCGACGAAGGCGACGGGAAGAAAACTGGCAACACCAAGGGCTCGTTGAGGTGGAAGTCTGACGGCACCTTGGGCATGAAGGAGGGGCGAGTCCTCAGCACCACCCTCACGTCGTGAAAAGTCCAGTATGGAGGCTTGCAAGACAGGGCCTGGATCTCTCCCACTTGTCGTGCAGAGGTGATGGCCACGAGGAATGCCGTCTTCCACGACAAACTTTAACGGCACTGAATGCATAGGCTCGAATGGGGCCCCCATGAGCCTACTCAGCACCACGTTGAGCTCCCACGCCGGGGCAGGGACCTTCACCGGCGGGAATGATCGGAACAGTCCTTTCATAAATTCCTTCACCAGTCGATGAGACCACAAGGACGCCCGTCCTGTAGTTCTGGTGTAACGTGAGACGGCAGGCAGATGTACCTTGATGGAAGCGTGAGATAGGCCAGCCTTGGCCAAAGACAATAGGTTCGGCAATACTTGAGGGGCCGTAATCCGCAGAGGGTTAATCTTCTGTGCACGGCACCAGACAGAGAACCTCTTCCATTTGTGTCCGTAGCACTTGAGAGTTGAGGATGCCCTGGCCTTCGCAAGAACCTCTCTGCAGTCGGCCGGGATGTCGTATCCTCCAAACTCTAGTGCTGCAGGAGCCAGGCCTGCAAGTTCAGCGACTCTGGTTCGTGATGAAGAATGGCGCCTCCCTCTCTGGAGAGAAGATCCGCGTCCGTCAGCAGCTTGACTGGTGTGGACGCTGACAAGTCCAGAAGGTCTGGGAACCAGATCTGCCTCGGCCACACCGGTGCGACGAGGATCATCCTGCACCGGGACCTCTTGAGTAGGTTGACGAGCCGGAGTAGCAACGGTGGGAACGCATGAAGGAACAGGCCGTCCCAGGGGAACGAGAAAGCATCGCTCATGCTCCTCGGTTGGGGAAAACTGCTGGCGAACCTCCGGCACTTGGAGTTTGCCACCGTTGCGAAGAGCTCGATCTGGGGTTCGCCCCATCGTCGGAAGAGTCGGTCCACTTGAACCTGGCGCAGTTCCCACTCGTGGCACGAGCGCAGCTCTCTGCTGAGTGAGTCGGCGATGGTGTTTTTTATCCCTGCCAGATGAAAGGGTTCCAGAAATATCCCTTGGGCGACGGCCCAATGCCACATATCCTGGGCTTCCTTGGATAGGGCAGGGGATCTGGTTCCGCCCTGCTTCCGAATGTAAAACATTGTGGTGGTGTTGTCGGTGAAGATCCTCACCACCTTGCCCTTGAGGGTCGGAAGGAAGGACCTGAGAGCCCAGAACACTGCACAGCGCTCCAATATGTTGATGTGGAGAGTCTTCTCTTCCGGGAGCCAAAGGCCTTTCGCGTGGAGACCCCCGGTGTGCGCTCCCCAACCTTCCAGGGAGGCATCCGTCGTCACCGTCACCTGGTGGGCTGGGGCTAGGAAACCTGTTCCCGCCGTCAGATGAGAGCGGACACCCCACCATTGTATCGCCTGACGGAACGCTTCGTCGAGCGGGATCCTGTCCTCGAAGTTGCCCGTCGTCTGGATCCAGTGGGCGTCGAGGAATTCTTGCAAGGGCCGCATCCGAAGTCTGCAGTGGCGCACCAGATAAATGCAGGATGACATCATTCCGAGGAGGGACTTGATAGACCTCACTCTGGCAACGTCCGTGGCTAGCAGACGTTGCACCTTTCCCAGGATGGTCCTTATCCTTTCCTCCGATGGTGAGGCCCGCCGAGCCACTGTGTCGAGCTGTGCTCCCAGAAACAGGGCGACTTGCAACGGGACCAGGTGGGATTTTGGAAAGTTGATGGAGAACCCCAGGTCTGTGAGCAGCTGGACGGTCTTCGCAGTGTGTTCCACGGCGAGCTCCCTTGTCCTTGCCTGTATGAGCCAGTCGTCCAGGTAGGGGTAGACGTGGATCCCCTGCAGGCGCAGCCACGCCGCCACCGGTGCTAGGCACTTGGTGAACACCCTGGGCGCCGATTTTAATCCGAACGGGAGGGCCTTGAACTGGTAGTGCCGCCCTTTGACCACGAACCTGAGGAACTTTCGGTGTCTCTTTAGAATAGGGATGTGGAAGTACGAATCCTCCAAGTCCAACGACGACAGGAAATCGCCCTCCTCCAGCTGTCCCAGCACGTGCTGGAGGGTGACCATCTGGAACTTCTGTGCCTTGATGTATTTGTTCAGTCGTCGCAGGTCCAGGATGGGACGCCATCCTCCTGTCTTCTTCTTTACGAGGAAGTATCTTGAGTAAACTCCGGAGCCCCGAAGCCTCTTTGGAACGAGCTCGATGGCACCTTTCCTGAGCATCGCCCTTACTTCCAACAGCAGTTGAGGGACGTGATTTTCCTTCCTGGCCACGGGAGGAATACGGGGGCACTTCTTCTGGAACTCAATGGCGTGCCCCAGGGCCTGGGCGTCCAGCACCCAATGGTCGGTGGAGATGGACTCCCACACGCCGACGAACTTCGTCAGCCGGCCTCCCACCGGGGTGCTTCGGCGGGGGCCTGACCCCGACGGTCGGTTCAATCCCATCGAAGGGCATGTCCAAAACCTTGGTCTGTACGTCCTGGCGGAAATCCGTCGCCTTGAGCCATCCTCATCGTCTCAGGCAAACGCCGTTGCCCAACTAACGGCGACTGGTGTCGGCGATGTCCGTTGCCACCGTGATGGCGTGGTCCGAAGCAATCTCACCTTCTTGTAGGATTTCAAGGGCCTCAGCCCTTTTGGCGTCCGGAAGGAAGTCCAACAGAGGGGCGATCTTGAACCACAACTTCCTTTCGTTGCGGGCTACGATGGGCAGGGCGTTGGCCGGCTTGATGGTCGTCGCTGCAGATGAGATGACCCGTCGTCCCATCGCATCCAGCTTCCTACCCTCGCCGTCCGGCAGGGAGGTTGAAGTCGAGGCCGATGCCCCCCCCCACGCTTTCTTCTTGGCCGCCGCAACGACCGAATCCGGGGTAGGTTGCGCCCTAAGGCACAAGGGGGCAGCGTCGGGGGCCCAGTACTTCTTCTCGTACCGGTCCCTCTTCGCAGGAGCCGTGGCAGGGTTCTTGAGGAGGGCGAGCCCCTCCTCCCAGATGTCATCAAGAAGCGGTACGGCGAGGACCGTCTTCCTTTTAGCCTGGCGTGTTGGTAAAGGAACCCTTCCTCCTTTTCTTCGGGGCAGAGCTGGAAGAGCTTGGATGCCCTGGAAATCATAGCATGGAAGGATTCAATCTCGTCGGGCGGGGACGCCCGAGCAGGGGGCGACCCGTCCCGTCACCTCCGTCGTCATCCGTACCCGTCGTAGTCGTGTCCATGCCTGTATCATCCCCGTGGGTAGTGGACCGTGGGGAAGGCAGAGAAGGCCGCAGAGGTGGGAGAGGAGGCCTAGGATGGGTCCTCCTCCTCTTAAGTGGTGGGCTCTCCGAAGGTCCTGGCTCCGGTTCCCCCGTCGGGTCTGGCTCAGGTACCTCCGTCGGGGGAAGGGGCAACCTAGTCCTTATCTCCGAGCATAAGGACTGGATGGCTGACAAAATGGCCGCTGAGGTGTCCTGTGGCGCCGGAAACTATGGGAGCGAGGGCTCTTGAGGAGCCTCGTCTGCGACACCGTCGCCCTCGTCGGGATCCCTCCCGATGGGCTGGGCCTCCTCCACGACTTTGATGAGCTCCTCTTCCGAGGTCGTGTCCGTATTCAAGATGGCCACGAGCTCCTCCCCCACCCTTTCCAACGAGAACTTCGTGGGGGTCTTCTCGATGGGCCTGAAAGATGACTCCCTCCGCGGTGGCAGGGAGACTCTGGTACCTGAGGGCGCCTCCACTGGTGTAGCCTCCACAGGCTGAGCCAGGGCCGCGGCGACATCTTCAATCGAGGTCTTAGCAGGGTGAATTAAGGCCAACATCACCTTCTGTACACCTGGGGAATTCAGCTTAGGGGGAGGGTCCGAGCCTCGCTCCCCCTCTGCCGGAATCTTCGAGATCGACCGGGGCCTCTCCAGAAGCTTCGCCGGGTTCTCGGACTTCCTCTTACCCGAGCCAGAGCGTTGGCACGTGGTTGATGGCGCCGGGGAGGATGCGCCCTGCCTGGCAGCCAAGGAGCCCGACCGTTCGGTGCTCCCGGTGCCCGCAGACTTGCGGTGCTTAGCCTTTTGTTGGGCCCCCGTTGCCGGGGCACGCTCACAAGACTTAGAAGACCGCTCGGATTTCTTTTTCTTCTTCTCGCCTGGCGGGCTCTTACCTTCCAGCCAGTTGGCGAGACGGAGGTTGCGATCCTTCATGGTCCGCTCCGACATGCTCCCACAAAACGCGCAATCCTTTTCCTTGTGCGTCTTGTCCTCATGGAGACAGAGGCATAACGAATGCTCGTCCTCCTTGAAAACGTTCTGAAGCTGGCATCCAGGGCAGATCCTGAACAGCTTCCCGGGCGTCGAGCTCCCTTACTCCTGGGCCATGTCCGGGGTAGGCCTCGGAACTTCTGGAATCCTCCAAAAGCGCAACTCGACGAAATCTTCACCCTTGAGGGGTGTAGAAACTCCGAAACGGATGCCCGTTGATCGGATGTAGAAACGGTGGAGCTTGAGGCTCTATTTAACCGAAAAATGAGAAAATCTCCTGAAAAAAGCGTGAAAACGCAGCAAAAGCTCGAGAGCTGCAGCACGAGGACTCCCAACACTTGACCGTGCAGTAAAAATCGGAGGATGGCTGCCGGGGGCGGGGCTTAGGGAGAGGGCAGTCATTGGCTGGGGGCAGTATGACCCAGAGACCAGTGATTGGTTACTGCTGAGAAAGACAGATCAGAAACAAAACTGATACTGATTTTTTCTATACCGAGGATTCCCGGCCTGACGACGGGGAATATTCATGAGCATGTGAATCCATGCCAGACCCCATGCTGGAGAAATATATGACAATGCATTACTTACCGTAAAAGCATTTCTGATGGTTGTATCTGCTTAGATTCACATGCTGTGCATAGGTCCGACATCCAGTGGTCACTGCAGAGTATTGCATTTTGTTTTTCGTAGTCGAAAAGGGGACGTCGACAAGGCGTGTCTGTAACACTATCCCTATAGTGACGTGCGTTGTACCCACAATTCCTCACGCGTCGAGGTCCCTCTGTATTTTTCTGCCCTGAGGGAGCCTTCTAGACGTGAGTGAGTACAGAAAAGAGAGAAATATAGAAAAGGATGTCTATGTTCCTTCCATCCGAGCGGGGAGGAAGGGTGGGCGCATGTGAATCTAAGCAGATACAACCATCAGAAATGCTTTTACGGTAAGTAATGCATTGTCTTCTGATGTTTGTTAATCTGCTTAGAATCACATGCTGTGCATAGACTAGCGAGCAGTACCCGGAGTTGGCGGTGGGTTATGAGAAGGAACAGTAGAGAAAAGATGTCTTAATACTGCCTGTCCCACCTGGGAGTCAGATCTAGAGTGTGCATCTAGACAGTAGTGTTTTGTAAAGGTGTGCACAGAACTCCAGGTAGCCGCTTTGCAGATGGACTCAAGGGGAACATTTGCAATGAACGCTATGGAAGCCCCAGTGCCTCGAGTAGAATGTGCTCTTGGCTTGAAGGGTAGTTCTCTCTTAGCAAGAGAGAAACAGAGTGATGCATTGAACAATCCATCTAGATATAGTGGACTTTGAAACTGCATCTCCTTCTCTTCCTGCTGCCACAGAGACAAAGAACTGATTAGTCTTTCTCAGTGGTCTGGTTCTTTCCATGTAGAACATGACAGCTCTGCGTACATCTAGTGTATGCAGACTTTTTTCTCCCAAGCTGGAAGGGTTTTGAAAGAACGTTGGTAGTTCTATTGACTGGTTTACATGAAATTTCGAGATGAATTTTGGTGCAAACCTTGGGTGTGTGCGTAGAACCACCTTATCCTTGAGAACTGTTACGAAGGGGTCTAGTACAGAAAGCGCCTGTAGTTCACTTACTCTCCTAATGGAGGTGATAGCTATTAGGAAAGCAGTCTTAAGAGTGAGGTCTTTAAGAGTTGCCTTGTGCATGGGTTCGAAAGGAGGGCCCATGAGTCTAGAAAGTACCACATTGAAGTCCCATCCGGGAGCTGGGTTAGCTATCGGAGGGTGTATTCTCTTTACCCCCTCCATGAAGGCCTTGATAACTGGTAACTTCCACCACGACACTAAGTTGGGAAGTGGTGTATGCAGAAAGTGCCGCTAGGTGGACTTTAATAGAATTGAATACTAGACCCGAGTCCAGTAAATGGGTCAGGTACAGAACAATTTGTGTGGGAGAGCAGTCAACAGGGTTGATGTTTCTTCCCCTACACCAGATGACAAATCTTTTCCACTTGCTAGAATAGCAGTGGCGAGTATTAGGTTTTCTGGCTTCCCTGAGGATGTCCATACATCTCTGCGGGAGTTGTAAATGTCCAAATTCTATGATCTCAGGAGCCAGGCTGCTAAGTTCATGGTCTGAGGGCATGGATGCAGTGTCCTGCCCTTGTCCTGTGACAGCATGTTGTACGGGCAGGGAAGTTTCACTGGGGGAGATAGGGACATCTCCATAAAGTGAGCGAACCATGGCTGCCGGGCCCACATTGGGGCCACTAGTATCATGGTAACCTGCTCCTGGTGCATCTTGTGTACCACTTTGTTGAGGAGGGGAGTCGGGGGAAAGGCGTAAACAAATTTCCCTGACCATTGAATCGACAGACCGTTCCCCTTGGACTGGTTCTGGGGGTACCTGGAGGCGTAACTTTTGCATTATGAGTTCTCCAGAGTTGCGAACAGGTCTATTTCCGGGAACCCCCATTGCGTGAAGACGTCTAAGACGATGTCTTTGTGCAATTGCCATTCGTACTCTTCGGGCAGGGGGAAGTCTCTGCTGAGTTTGTCTGCTAGCAGATTGAGTTCCCCTGGTACATGTTGTGATAGTAGAAACATGTTGTGTTTGAGAGCCCACTTCCATATTTTCTGGGACAGCTTGGACAGTCCTGGAGAGTGAGTGCCCCCTTGCTTGTTGAGGTAGTACATGGCCGTGGTGCTGTCTGTGAGGACCATCACTGTCTTTCCTTGTAGGTGTTCCTGAAAGGCTTTCAGTGCTCTGAACACCGCTAGTAGTTCCAGCAGGTTTATATGCTTGGATGCTAAGCTCGGAGTCCACGCTCCGTGAGCAGTCTGATGGGATAGGTGAGCCCCCCATCCTGTAAGGGATGCGTCTGTGGTTAGAGTGGCTTCCACTGCGGGTGTGGCAAAAGTTTTCCCTAATAACAGGTTTTCTTTTGTCCACCACCGTAGCGAGAGAACCAAGGCCTGCGAGATCACCACTAGATCGTCCCATTGTCCGCTGGCCTGACACCACTGGCTGTAGAGCCACTCTTGCATTGGGCGCATGTGCAGGCGCGCATGAGGTACCAAATAAATACATGACGCCATCATCCCTAGCAAGCGCATTGCTTTGCGTACCGTCACCTCTCGACCTGCCACATAATGGGGGATCTGAAACAGCATGTTCTGGACCCTCTCGTTGGAGGGGAAGACGAGGCCGTCCTTTGTTCGAATTAGAGCCCCTAGGAATTGTTTGATTTGGCTGGGGTCTAAGCTGGACTTCTTTTCGTTGATGGAGAAGCCCAGTTGGGACAAAAGGTCTACGGTCTTTTGGGTATTGGAGAAGCATGTTTCGTAAGAATCCCCTGTTATGAGCCAGTCGTCGAGGTAAGGGTATACCGGGATGGATAACCTGCGTAGGTGGGCCGCTGCCACTGCCAGTACTTTCGTGAATACCCTTGGTGCAGATGCTATCCCGAAGTGTAGTACTCTGAACTGGTAGTGCTTGTTCTCTATCCTGAACCTGAGGTATTTTCTGTGCGCTGGCAACATTAAAATATGAAAGTATGCATCTTTCATGTCTAGTGTTGACATGTAATCCCCTTGTGATAACAGTGGGATTACTTCCTGCAAGGTCACCATACGAAACTTTTGGGGTTTGACAAACTTGTTTGCTGGGCGCAGATCTAATACAGGGCGCATGTTTAAGTCCTTTTTGGGTACAAGGAAGTACACTGAATAAATACCTTCTGTTACCCGAGATAGGGGGACAGCCTCTATAGCTTCTTTTTTCAGTAGCTCTTCTACTTCTTGAAGAAGAATGGTGAGGTGTTTCGGTGTCATGCGTCGGTTGCGTGGGGGTCTGTACTTCGGGGAACCGTTGAATTCGATGCAGTATCCGTGGGCTATGGTGGATAAAACCCAGCGGTCTGACGATATTCCCTCCCATGCTGATAGGAACGATGTTAGCCGGCCCCCGACCGGTGATGCATGGGAGGGGACCCGAATCTTCGGGTCATTTGTTGGTATTGGGCGTGGAACCTTTGGGGCTGGAGCCGCGACCTCTTCCTTTGCCACGGCGTTGGCCTCTTTGACTGAACTGGTTGTTACCCTGGTTAGAGGGCCAGTTGGTAGCAGAGTAAAATTGCTGTTGGTTTTGCTGGCGTTGGCCACGAAAGGAGCGTCTATTGCCATAGCCGCGTCTGTTAGGGGGCCTAGAAATTTGGTCAAGGGTCTTGATGGTATCAAACTCTTTCTTCGCATGTTCTAGGACCTCATCAACTGCTTTCCCAAACAGATGTGTTTGTTCTATCAGGGAAGCCTGGGTTTCCGGCTTAAATCCCGAATTGCACAGCCAGACATGGCGATTGAGAAGTATTCCCTCAACCAGGGAACGGCCAGCCGTCTCTGCGGCATCTAAGGAGTTCTTTACGATGCCCTGGTTTACAAGAGTTCCCTCTGAGATGATAGCTAACAGGCGTGAACGCAGGGGTTCTGGTGCGTCCTCTGCTTCACTGCGCAGCTTGCTCCACTGTGCATCTGCGTAGCTAGCTAGTAGGGAATTGTTATTTGCAATCCTAGTTGAGAAGGCTGCGGAGGTCGTGATTCTCTTCCCAAGTGCATAGAGCTTCTTGCCCTCTTTGTCAGGTGGTGCCTCACTAGTGGATAGTGGTACCCCCGCTCTTTTTCTTGTATTAGTAACTACAAGGGAGTCCGGAATAGAATGTCCTCTGATGTACAAGGGGTCAGAGGACGAAGGGCTGAAGAGCTTTTCTATCCGAGGGTTGACCTCTCTGACTAATGCAGGATTGGAAAGGGAAGGAGTTATTCTTCTCTTTATAGAAGCCAGGAGCGGAATAGACTGACTAGCAGGGGCTTTTTCTTTAATAACTTTTTCTACAAAGTCTATGTCAGGAAGAGTTTCCCCTGTGTCCATTTCAAAATGCGCTGCTGCCTTGCGCAATAGTGCATTAAGTGAAGGTTGGTCATCTATGGGAGAGGTGTTTCCAATAGGTGAATCCTTGGGAGGAGAAGGGTGAAAGGCATCAGGGTCCGAGTGCACTGATGGGGATTGCCAGGGCTGCGAGGTAGCTGTATCTTCTTCAAAAACTCCTGCACTAGTGTAAGGATCTTCTTCAAACCCCTCTTCCTCATGTTCTTCCAAACCCTCCTCATCTTCCTGGAGGTATTGCTCCTCTTCAGTGAGGTCATATACGTCTGTAGAAAGGGGAAACAGCCTAGGGATCTTGACCCTAGGGTCATCCTGGGGCCATTCTCTTGGTCTTTTGTGTGTGGGTGGGTTTTGGCTTCCCAGAAACCTTTCCATTTTCTCCATACAAGAATGGAGTCTTTCAAGGGTCTCATGGGGGACCCCTGAATAGTCTAGAGGGGGGAAATCAGTGTTTTCACCTTCCAAACGCTTAGAACGCTCCCACAACGTCGAAGAAAGGTTTCCGTCGCCCTCAGAAAAGCCCTCCGGTAGTTCAGAAGTGCCCTTAGATGAAGGGGGCAGTTCCTGGCTACTCTTGTGCTTTTTCAGCGTTTCTATAGCTTTTTGTGCGGTATTCGACGTCTGTTTCGTCCGCTTACGTTTGTCTTCGGAAACAATTCTCGCCAGGCTCTCGACAACGAGTTCGTCAGTAGAGGGCTCTGGTGTCGACGTTGCCTGCGTTACGCGTTGTTTCTCGACGGCCGCTCTATGGAGCGTTACGTCGGATGATTTTGAGGTAGCGCCCGTGTTTGATGAAAGCCCAATCGCTGGTCGCGGCTGCGTTTGCGGGTGGGGCTTGAGACCCTTACGGTCTGAGGTAGACGCCGGAGTGCCCTGCGTCCACTTCGGCGCTGATGGATCCTTCGTCATCGACGAAGAAGAGCCGTGGGTTGTGTGCTTAGGCCTATGGGGTCTATGTGCATCCTTGTCGCCGGGGTGTTCATCCCCATAAGCAGGGCGTGAGCCAAGCCCGTCGGGGCCGGGGACGGACGTCGAGGAGCGCAAGCGCTCCTTCTGGGGTTTAATGACTTCCGTAACGGACGTCGAGTTATCACCCTCCTCGTCACTTTCTGTAACAGCGGCGGCGGGTGAGGAAACTGACTTCGACATAGCGTAGTCCGCCCACCTCTTAACTTTTAGTTCTTTAAGAGTTCTTGGTTTCAAGAGCTTACAGGCCGCGCAGCTGTCCTCCTTATGATCGAGGGGCAAGCAACGATTACAGAGCTTGTGTTTATCCTTCGAAGTGTATTTGCCCCTACAGCGTGGGCAAAACTTAAAAGGTGTCCTCTCCATAGCTGAGGCAATAATAACTGGTGATAACAACCCCAAGGGAAAGATATGGGAGAAAGAAAGACATTCTCAAAGAGAAGATAAAAGTTCGAACCCCCACTCTCCCTACTGTATGTTGGCCGGCGAGGCCAGGCCACGTGTTCGGCAGCGCCGACGGATCCCCTCCGTCTCTTCCCCTCCGTCGAAAACTTGCTCGGCGGAGAAACAGCTTCACAGCTAACGTCGAGTGGAGGGATCTTTAACAATATAATAAGTATAATTAAGGACCGAGGTCCGTAGTAAGTATTTTGCAATGTCTCTCTAGGAGCTCCGCGTAAGGCGACCAGAAGCTGGGCGGAAAAAAACAATCTGAGGGGCCTCGACGCGTGAAGGATTGTGGGTACAACGCACGTCACTATAGGGATAGTGTTACAGACACGCCTTGTCGACGTCCCCTTTTCGACTACGAAAAACAAAATGCAATACTCCGCAGTGACCACTGGATGTCGGACCTATGCACAGCATGTGATTCTAAGCAGATTAACAAACATCAGAAATTATATATATATATATATATATATATATGATACATTACTCACCGTAATCGTATTTCTGATGCTTGTATCTGCTTAGATTCACATGCTGTGCATAGGCCGACATCTAGTGGAAGCTGCGGAGTATTACAGTTTGTTTTTCGAAACTCGAAAATGGGCGTCGACACAGGGCGTGCCAGTAATACTATCCCTAGTGTGACGTCCACTGTACCCAAGATCCCTCACGCGTCTAGGATCCTCAGATTGTATTCTTTCTGACATGAGGTAGCATGAGGAGTAGCGTGAGTACAGATAATCCAAGCAGATAGAAAGGTAAGACTACATGCAACCATGCGCCTTCTCTCAGAGGGGAGGAAGGGTGGGTCGCATGTGAATATAAGCAGATACAAGCATCAGAAATACGATTACGGTGAGTAATGTATCCCTTCTGAGGCTTGTGGAATCTGCTTAGATCACATGCTGTGCATAGATTAGCGAGCAGTACCTGAAGGAGGTGGGATATGAGAAGGGTCATGAGCAAATAAGTGTCTTAGAACCGCTTGTCCCACTTGTCTAGCTGCCTTGGAATGGGTGTCAATGCAGTAATGCTGAGTAAAAGTGTGAATAGAGCGCCAAGTAGCTGCTTTGCAAATGGTGTCAAGGGGTGCATTTGCAATGAAAGCCAGAGTGGCCCCGATGCCTCTAGTAGAGTGGGCTCTTGGCGTGAAAGGCAGAGTTCTTTCAGAGAGTGAGTAACACAGCTGGATACAGTTAATAATCCACTTCGAGATGGCACCTTTAGAGACGCGATTCCCCTCTCTGCCTGTAGCTACGGAGACAGTTGATCTGTTTTTCTTAGCGATCTGGTCTTATTTACATAGTAGAGGACCGCCCTACGCACATCTAGGGTGTGTAGTTTCACCTCAGCCGAGCTTTGAGGGTTCTGGAAGAAAGCCGGAAGCTCGATGGACTGGTTTACGTGGAATTTTGATATAAATTTAGGTGAGAACCTAGGGTGTGTGCGTAAAACCAGTTTGTCTTTATGGACAGTAAAGAAGGGATCCTGCACTGACAGAGCCTGAATTTCACTGACCCTTCTTATAGAAGAAATAGCTACTAAGAAGGCCGTTTTATAAGTCAGGTGTTTGAGACTGCTTTTATGCATGGGTTCGAAAGGGGGTCCCATGAGCTTAGATAGCACCACATTAAGGTCCCACCCTGGTGATGGGTTTGAAATAGGAGGGTGAAGTCTCTTTACTCCTTCCATGAAGGCTTTAACTACTGGTACTTTCCACCAGAAGACCTTGTTATGGGAAGTGGTGTATGCCGACAGGGCTGCCAGGTGTACTTTCAGTGAGTTAAAAACCAATCCTGCGTCTAGCAGGTGGAGCATGTATGTAGCAATAGTGGAAGGAGTGCAATCAACTGGGTTGATTTGTCTACTTTGGCACCAGATAACGAATCTCTTCCACTTGTCAAAGTAACAGTGCCTTGTGTTTGGTTTCCTAGATTCCTTTAGGATGTCCATACACCTCTGTGGCAAATTGAGATGTCCAAACTCTATGACCTCAGGAGCCATGCTGCCAGGTTCATTGAGTTGGGTTGCTGATGCTCTGTTTGACCTTGGTGCTGGGACAGTAGGTTGTACCAGGCTGGAAGTTTGATGGGCTCGCACACCGCCATCCTGCGTAGGTGTGGGAACCAGGGTTGTCTTGCCCACATGGGAGCAACTAGGACGAGCGTCATCGACTCTCTGTTCATCTTGTTCACCACCTTCCTGATGAGGAGTTGGTGGAAAAGCGTACGCAAACATCCCTGACCAGTTCATCCACAGGGCGTTCCCTTGGGAGTCTGGTTGGGGGAACCTGGATGCAAATCCTGGGCATTGTTTGTTTTCGCTTGTGGCGAATAAGTCTATAGTGGGGAAACCCCACTGAGAGAAGATATTTTCTACGACCTCTCTGTGTAGAACCCATTCGTGTTCCTCTGGGAGGGAGTCTCTGCTCAGAGCATCCGCTAGGGAATTGAGCTCCCCTGGAACATGTTGTGATGACAGGAAGATGTTCCGTCTGAGTGCCCATATCCAGATTTTCTGGGCAAGCTTGGACAGATTTGGCGAACGAGTCCCTCCTTGTTTGTTCAGATAGAACATGGCTGTCGTGCTGTCCGTCCAGATCTGCACTGACAGGTTTAGTAGGTGGGGCTCGAACGCTTGAAGCGCTCTGAATACTGCCAGAAGCTCTAGCAGGTTGATGTGGTTCTTGGCCACTGAGGGAGACCAGAGACCCTGAGCTGTGTGGTGGAGATGGTGAGCTCCCCACCCAGTCAGACATGCATCGGTAGTGACTACTGCCTGTACTTCGGGATCGTAAAAGGGTTTTCCCTGTGCAAGATTCTCTCTTGTCCACCAGTGAAGGCTTTGTACTAGTGTTGGCGAAACGACCACTAGATCGTCCCACTGACCACTTGCCTGAGACCACTGTTTCGCCAACCACTCCTGCATGGGACGCATGCGCAGGCGCGCGTGGGGGACCAAGTAAATACATGACGCCATCATGCCCCAGTAAACGCATTGCTTTGCGTACCGTTATTTGGTGACCGGACTGATATTGCAGAATTTGCAGTAGTATATTCCGAATTCTTTCCTCTGAAGGAAATGTCAACCCCCTCTATCTAGGATTGCTCCTAGGAACTGTTTGGAGGAGCTTGGCACCAGGCTTGACTTTTTCTCGTTGATTGAGAAGCCTAATTCGTGGAGGAGGTCGATAGTCCTTTGAATGTTTGTCCTGCAAATTACTGGGGTTTAACCCGTTATGAGCCAGTTGTCCAGATAAGGGTACACCGGGATTGCCTCCTTGCGTAGGTGTGCAGCCGCCACCGCCAGTACCTTGGTGAATACCCTTGGTGCCGAACCTAACCCGAAGGGCAGTACCTTGAATTGGTAGTGCCGACTGTCCACCTTGAAGCGCAAGTACCTTCTGTGCGCTGGGAACATGGAAATATGAAAATAGGCATCTTTCATATCCAAGGTTGCCATGTAATCCCCTTTTTTAGGAGGGGGATTACCTCTTGTAGCGTAGTCATACGAAACTTTTGGGGCTTGACATACTTGTTGGCAGGCCGCAAGTCCAATACTGGGCACATTGTCAAATCTTTCTTTGGCATAAGGAAGTAAGTTGAATAAATACCCTTGTTTACCTGGTGTCCCGGGACGAGTTCTATCGCGTCCTTTTCTAGCAGAATAGCGATCTCCTCGAGGAGAATCTTCTGATGTTCTAAAGAGTGTACTCTTTGTCGTGGAGGATGGTTCCGGGGACGCTGCAGTAGTTCTATACAGTACCCTGTGGATACTGTTGACAGCACCCATCTGTCTGATGTGATCCCTTCTCAAGCCTGGGTGAAGTTGGAAATGCGTCCCCCTACTGAGGTTGCGTGAGAAGGGACCCTGAACTGAGAGTCACTGCTTTGGTGGAGGCGTGCCGCCTCCTTTGCTGGGGCTGCCTCTGCCTTTACCACGACCTCTCCTATTACCCCTGCCGTAACCCTGGGTAGACTGTTGGCTGTTGTTCCACTGTGTACCCTGCCCCTGGGAATAGTTAGATCCTCTCTGGGAATTTTGGCCGCGTGGGTGACGAAAATTACTATTCCCTCTCTGGTTAGGGGGTTTATTGGTTAACTGGCCAAGGGACTTGAGTGTCTCGTATTCGTCCTTGGCATTCTTCAGTGCGTCCTCGACCGCCTTACCAAACAGATCGGCTTCCACCGGTTTGTCTAACAATGATGCCTGGGTTTCTGCCTTAAAACCAGACTGCCGTAACCACGCATGTCTCTTGATAACAGTGCCTTCTGCTATCAATCTGCCTGCGTTGTCCGTGGCGTCAAAGGTTGCTTTCAAAATGCAACCAGACACGGCTCTACCCTCTGCGGAAATCCGAGCTAACTGGCCCTTTAAAGGTTCCGGAGCAGAGGCTATGAGTGCCGCGACTTCTTCCCACTGATGGCAGTTGTAGCTGGCCAACAGGGTGGTGGAATTTGCAATCCTTGCTTGATAGGCGGACGTTGAGGCTACTTTGCTGCCGAAACCGTATCGTTTTTTGCTCTCCTTGTCGGGAGGAGCTTCGGACGATGACAAGGGTGTTCCAGCCCTCTTACGAGTGTTGGTGACAACTAGGGAGTCTGGCTTCAGATGTCCTCTTATATAGAGAGGGTCAGACTGGGCCGCCCTGAAAAGTTTTTCAACCCTGCGATTGACTGCTCTGGTGAGGTTCGGGTTCACCAGGGACGGGTCTATTCTTCGCTGAATGGACTTAAGGATAGGGATGGTCTGGGCAACAGGCCTCCTTTCTCCCACTAACTCTTCTGCGAAGTCCCTCTCCTCCTGGACACCGTGGGTGTCAATATGGAAATGTTCTGCTGCACATGCGAGAACCTCGTTTAGGAGGGGTTGGTTATCGACCGGGGAGTCGGTAACTGGGGCTTCGTTCTCTACCGGGGAATCTACTCTGTATGTTTCCGGGTCTTCCTCTTCCTCTTCCTGGTCCTCATCATCCCCATAGTAGCCCGTCCCGGTTTGCTCTTCTACCATGCCAAATTCTTGGTCCTCACCAAAGGAAGCCTCTCCTTGATACAGTGAGTATGGTCTTGAGTATGGTTGTACCTCATCAGTGTTTCAAACCGGGGCTTTTTACTCGGGGGGGATAGGATCATTAGAGCCTGAGGGTGTCGCCCCTTGTGGATCATACGAGAGGAAATGTTCTGGATTTTTATCATAAAAATCAGCCAAAGAAGACAACCTTGACATGACCATATCTATGTCTTCACTCGACCATTTTCTGGAACTGGGAATGACTCTCTCAGCAAGTCTATGGGATTTATCTTGAGTAGATTTGCTGGTTTTAGACATATCAGCAGACCTGGTTTTGTCTGTCTGTTTAGGGGGAGTGGTGTGTTTCACAGGTGTGGAAAAGTGCAAAGGCTGCTTCTTCTGCTGTTTTCCCCCCTCCCTGTGAGTGGAAAAATGTTTTCCCTGTCCTTTAGAGGCTCCGGAGGTTTTCGACGCCTGGCGTCGAGGATCGGGGTGGGGTCCCTGTCCTTCGAGCGTGGGGCCTCGCTGATTTTGACTGCGGGCTCCGACTCCTGGAGCGCGGCGTGGGGGTGGAAGTCGTCTTTGTCTTCCGACGATCGAACTTCTGTTAGCCTAGGGAGCGAGGCACTCTTGGCAAGAGTGGATGATTGCCTGGAGTCATGCGGCGATCTCGATCGAGAACGCCCAGAGGACACCGAATCTGACCGTTCTGTGTGCCTCTTTCCGAGAACTCGACGTCGTCGAGTCTCGGTTGGACTTCGTGTGTTTAGTGTGTGTAGTGTGTGTAGTGTGAAGCGCTTGTGTCTCTGGGGGTCTTCCCCATAGCCGCCCTGCCGGACGACTTTCCGAGGTCGGGGACCTGCGCTCGGCTGTCTTTCGATGCCGTAATGCCCTCGCCGTCCGAAAGTACGGCGTCGCTGAAGGCGCCCTCCGCTGCCATGGCCGCCTGCCTGGCGTGGTGGGCCCAACACTTCGTCGAACGGTCCTTAAGTGTCTTAGGTTTAAACCTACTACACGCTCTGCAGTTCGCTTCGGGGTGGTCCCTCGGCAAGCAGAGATTGCACGTGGCGTGCCTGTCGACCCAAGGGTATTTGCGATTGCACTTGGGGCAGAATTGAAAAGGGGTACCCTCCATACGCACCTTGAGGCAGCGGGCTGTTAAGTGTAGGAAATGTATAAGGTGTACCCATATACCAAGAGTGTAGAGTATGTACAACCCCCCCACTCTCCCTACTTGCAGGGCTGAGGCCAGAGGCCTTTCAAGGCCCGGGCCGAGGCCAGAGGCCTTCCGAGGCCCAAATCCGTCGTGCAGCAGCCGACGGTCGATTTCTTCTCCAGCCGGCGTCGAGTGTCGAAGTTAGACGTTGGGGTGGGGAAGGCTGTCAATAGATTAATATTTTAAATATTTTAGCAAAAGTATCGCTAAGGCCAGGGGACTCCGCAAAATGCTTCCGACCAGCATGGCGGAAAAAAACAATCTGAGGATCCTAGACGCGTGAGGGATTTTGGGTACAGTGGACGTCACACTAGGGATAGTATTACTGGCACGCCCTGTGTCGACGCCCATTTTTCGAGTTTCGAAAAACAAACTAATACTCCGCAGCTTCCACTAGATGTCGGCCTATGCACAGCATGTGATCTATACAGATTCCACAAGCCTCAGAAATATATATATATCTGTCGTTTTTTGTAGATACACAATACACATTTGTGTATTAGAAATTTGTGCATGTCTTGATGAAGGCCGCATATCTGGAGAACCACAGTTTTGGTTCATGACAGGGCCGAAACACACAGTATTGACTATAACTTTAGCAACAATTGACACTACAAAGGGCAAGTCCAGCAAAGACAATAATCCAAAGATATCTGGACTCGGGGGAGATTACGTTACTTACAGATCCCAAATTTTCACAAGCAGGTTTTTTGTGTCCGAGAATGAAATTAGACGGTATTGTTCATTTTAAATATTTGTACAAGGCCTAAAGATGGGTCATAGAATGTGTGCATATATGAATTGTTTTTTAAAGGAAAGATGTTCTGCTTCATGAATTCAAATATATTTTGTGGAATAAATTGAAAAGCTAAATAGCAGAAATATATTTAAAGTATTGGTGTGTGACATAAAAGCCTTGATCAATTGTACTTTATACATGTCATTGTGAGCCTGGAGGATCAAGGCTCACCAGGTACCCGTAACATAAAAAATTGCTCTTTTTTTACTTTCTCGGGGTATGATGACGCTTTGTTGACTCCTGCTGCACATCATGGCATGTGTAAGGGATCCATCCACGTGCAGGTTGGTCACATAGGAATATCTTCTTTCTCTATAAGTACGAGACTGCATAGTCCCCATCTCCATGGGCTCTGGTTTCTTTTCTTAGGGTATATCCCAGCTATGTGCCCCATACTCCACACTCAGAGAACTGTGGTTGTCTTGGTCCTGTCGAAGTGATTAGGCTGCAAACCTCCATCTGAGGGGTGGTCTTTCCTCAATAGTCTTCCATCGAGGGATGAGAGGTTTTGGTCTAGCATGAGCTGGGTTGATAGTCAATCTTGGTGGGGATCCCGTTGCGGGCTCCCTTACAAATCTTGCCTTTTGATACGCTGAGGCTACACTGATGGCTTCATTTAGATGCGGATGGTGCTGTTGTCGAACCCACTGCAGTATGGAATTGAGAAAGATCTCCAGGAACTGTTACAGTATGACCGTTTGTCATACTTGCCATAGAGGAAGTAGCTATTTCTCGGTCATGTCCTTGACCTAGTAAAACAGCTGTCTCTGGGTCTCTCAACTAACTATGGTAGGCTTCTCCATCTAGGCCCAACTGTTCCATTATGGCCACTGTGGGATTTGCGCCTCGATCAGCCCTTTGCTCAGGACCGGTGAGGGGCCACGTACTGACCCCCACCTGTCTTGGGGTCATTGTGCATTTATTGCAATGTGCACGAAATTGGTAAAGAAAAACGCTGGGTCATTCCCTTCCTGGTACTTTTCTAACACTGAAGATTGTCATGGGGTTAACCACCCAGGCTATGGTCACCACACCACGTTCGTTAGCTGCAAAGGTTCTTCTTGGTGTTTTTCCTGGGCTGTGGTCTGTCTATTGCCCTGAAGTTGTATGCCTGTTGGAAGGCCTGTCGATCAACTTGGGCCTGTTGGCTCTGTATCAGCATCAGTTCTTGTTGCCCATCTGTTAATGCCTTCAGTAGATATTCCATGGCGCTTCTCGATCCCACTTCTCACACCACTTTGTGGGATTAGAGGAGATGTAAAGACCGGAGGGGGGTGTCTGTACTCCTGCTCTCTATATGACAGAGGAGAGGCACAGAGGACCACAGCCAAGATTCACTATAGGGTAGCGCTGGTCGAGCAACCAAGGCCTAGCTTCTTAGGAGTTGATGCAGGCTGGCTCTTAACTACAGTGTAGTCCCCAAGCACTCACAAAGGAATGTCCGCACACTGTATTAGTTAAAACACAGTCTTTATAGAATTAATATTCAAGGTTATGTACAATATCACGATAACTCACTTTGTACTCAGTTATCTATAATGGCAAAAATACAGTCCTACGTGGTACCACAATTACTCTTCGACCTCTTTAAAGTGTTAAATGTCACACAAATCAGTTCGTAAAGGAAACCAACAATAGATCTACGAGGAAAGCAGTTGGTTAGAACAATTGGCAGAATAATGGTCCCGTTACCTAGACACAATTCAGTGAGGGGATTCCCCGCCACCTGGGCAACCTGTAGAATAAAGATGTATCACAAGCCCAGTACATACATTGTTCACAAGAGACTTTCCAATAGTTCAGCAACCCCAAAGTACCTGGGGTTGGGGCGTTCCTCGTCGGGGAATCGACGGCCTTCTTGAGTGCCCTCCCTTTAAAGGCAGGATTCACGGGTCGTCAAACGTCTGGCGAAGAACAGGGTGAACTACGACGGTGAAGTGTCAGCTTCTTTCCTAGCGGTGCTAGTCGACAGGGAAGCGTAAACGTTCTGCAAGGAAGAGGCGTGCGGGGCACCTCGTTTTCGATAGTTCAGGACCGCAAAGAGTTTGAAGAACTGTGGCCCAGTAAGGCGGTCGAGTCGTCGGCATCTCTGTAGTCTTTGGGTGGCAGGAAACCCATCAGCGGATGCTCCTCGGCGCGTGAACGGCCTGGCCTTCTCTAGCGGGATAAGGCGGGCGGCGGAGCACGTCCATGAATCGAAAGTTCTTAGGCAACGGGAGCACGGCGGCTCCAGTCGGCGATCGTCTACAGTGGCGGACAACAGTCCTGGCGCTTCTCTTTGGGATTCCGTGGCAGTCCCCATCTCCGGTCGGCAGCTTTTCGTAGGTCTGTCTACCAGGGAGCTTTTGGCAAAGATCAGCTGGTGCACGATGGTCCCTCGTAGCTCGGGAAGAGGGCGCCTTACCAGGTCCTCTCTGGGTCAGTCCTTGGAGCTGCAGCAGCTTTCAGATTGGTGAAGAAGAGCAACAGCACTTCTCCTCTTCCAGCAGGCCAAGCTTCAGTTTCACTCCAGTTACTCTTTGTAGTTTGGACTTCAGCTTTTGAACAAGATTCCTAGCAGTGAGAGGTCCCCAGATATACTGTTTATCTCCCATTCATTCTGCTGGGTCATACTCAAGCATCCAATCACTTTGAAGGGCATAAAGCAGCCAGTCAGCCAATCGTGCATTCAGACCATTCTTCTCCATCCAGACACTCACAACATAGAATGTGGATTCGGACAAGTGCCACGCCATTCAACACTACACAATGCATTCATACCAATTTCGGGCAGGGCTGTCTCGGTCATTGTGTCAACAACCAGATACCAGACATCCACAACAAGAAGTGTAGATTTTTCACACACTCCATTCACCCAGCTCCCACCCACAGGTGTACCCACAACATACGATCGTTGGGAAGGCTCCAGCCAGTCTGGTCGGCTCTCCCCCACACTACAATATATGGAACTTCCACCCAACAGCCAGTCAGGGGGAAGGGACAGAGTCAGGGCTTCCCGGGACTACGGGAAGATCAAGGTAACAGGCGATGGAAGGCGAGAGGCCACGGGGGCCATCTTGTCTCCATCAGGAATCTACCAATTCCAATGACAGGGCTTGGGCATCCCAAAATGGAGGACGCTCGGGGCACCAGTCAATTCAGAACAGAGCTGCCACCAGCCAGTACCATGCTCTGGGGGCCACCCACAGGTGCCCAAAAACATACACTAGGGGCACAGGGTTGTACCGCCACCCATGGGTGCCATAAGGGTATGCCATCGGTCTGTACAACCAAAAGAGAGCTGCACCGCCAAGAGTCCCACATGAACTCCTGCGTGGAAAACACGACAGAAAAGCAGTAAAGGACAAGGCTACAGAGGCCCCGTCCCTCTGATGCATTTCCAGCATCACAGGAGACCAGATGCCAATAGAGTTTAAGTAAATGCCTTTTATTGTTCAATAGTGCAAAATGCAGGCTGGTTATAGCTTTTTCCCCTCAGGAGTTTGCTTCAGCTCTTGCTTTGGGTAAAGAATAAGAACGGGCACATATTTTCTTTCTTCTTCTCTCTGGTCACTCAGTCTGATAGGTCCACTGGAAAACATAGCCCTCTTCGATACCGCCATCCTCCTGCAAGGAAGAGAATCGTTCTCACAAAATATATCCACTTCTGTTTTTATAGAGGTTGTAGGTTGGCTGAACAAATCCCAGCATGTCTCCCCTGGGCCTCATTCCAATCTATCTGGTGACAGTCTCCGCCCCCCTTTTCCAATGACCCTTCTGCCGGACTGAGCCACCATGACACCTTCCCCACGGGCCCTGCCACATATCCCAAGCCCTGTATCCTCCTGACTCCATGGGGTAAGTCTAATTACACTCTGGTCCTTTACGCAGGCGATCTTGCCTGATATTTTGATGTCAATAGCTACACCGCGTGTAGAAATTGTATTGCCAGCATCTTCAACCCGCCATTTCTACGTAACTCCGCTTTTCTGAGTTCAGCTTCTGCGGGTCAGCCTATTCAACATAGACATGATCTCGGCATCAAAAATAGGATAGAATACAGGATTCCAAGATGGGCGCGATGCTGTGAACACCGCGGCCACCGAGCTCCTGTCCCGAGGCCCTTGTACCTTGTATCCAGGCCGACTTGCCCTCCCTAGGCGGTGGTTTTTCGAGGGGATAAGGCCCGGGAGTGGTTGTGAGCCTTCAGCTGCGAGGAGGCGGCGAAGCGGAGTCGGGGAGCTGCCGGCCCCGTGAGTGGTGGTGGAAGCAGTCCTCGCCGCCGGGTTGCAGGGGAGGCGCTGGATGCCCAGCCGGATGCCCAGCCGTGCACCGGCTTGAGTCGTGGGGAGTGTGTGGAGCCGAGTGCCCCACCTCCCGTCGCGGCACCCATGAATTGCTATCGGCACGCCGGTGCAGGGAGGCGGACCCAGAGGCTGGAGCCCCGCTCCACTGGCAAGGAATGGAGGAGTGGAGGCCGGCGCGGGTGGCCCACACATACGTGCTCAGGTCCCGTGTGCGCAGGAGGCCAGTGCCGCGTCGGGGACCACGCGCCCCCATCTGCTTGTGGATCTTTGGGACAGCCCGAGGCGGGGGAGGTACCCCTGACTGTGCAGGGCGGCCATCACAGTTGGCACACTCCAGCGGAGGAACGCGAGGCGGGGGTGCTGCCTGCTCGGCACAGGCATGACGAGGGAAGGAGCGGAGTACCCCCACAAAGCCATTAGGAGGAACAAGTTCTTGCACGCGCCGTGAGTTGGACATCTGTGCCGGTCATATTTGATGTCTTCACGTCAGAGTTTGGGACAGCTCCCAGCAAGTAGGCAACATGTCCAATGGATCTGGTTATAACATACAAGGGGAGAAGCACCCTCATTGTCTGCGCAGTGTAAGCACCAGACCTGTTTTTCCTCACCTGGGTCCTCAATTACTTACCTGTGCTCCGCATCCCCGGCGGTTTTTGAGAGGATTAATTTTAGCCCTACGCTGCGGGGGGAGGCAAGAGGTGCTTGTAGGCTCCTCTGTCAGTTGCCACCCATCCCCCGCAAGTCCTGCTCCTCATTTGGCCCCGCTTTGGAAGTGGCACAACGGTGAGCCCACTCCGTCATCAAAGAAGGGCATTGGTGCGCGTTGGACAGTATTGAGCGCCCGCTGTGAAGGAGATCCGGGAATTCAGCGTGTCACTCTCGGCACCCTGTCCTCTGGGCATCATGTCAAAAAATAAGCTTAAGGACTCGCAGTCCCTTCAGAGATCGTTGAGGAAAGTGCAGGTGAATGCCTTGACTAAAATATGGTCTAAGGATGTTGAAGATCCACAGGCAACACCTGCTAATGGCTGCCCCCCAGGGGAGGCCGCGGCGGATCTGCCCTCTTTATTACACCAACAACCGGTTACTCAGTCGCACTGAAGCTCCTGTTGGCGGACATGCTCGAGAAGATTACCATGGCTGGCCAAAAGCAAATGGACGTTCTTAGGGAGGACCTGGCAGAGGGCCTCCAGGAGATCAAAATGGACATTAGCAAGATAGAAGAGAGCGTGGATACTAACGAGAGGGCGCTTCGGGACCTAGCTGAAGATGCAAGGAAGACGGACTCCGTCCTGGAAACATTGGCTACGGCTACGTATAATCTGGAGCTCCAGGTGGAGGAATTGGAAAATAGGTCCAGGCGCTCGAATAGCTGCATTAAATCCCTCCCGGAGGTCTCTCAGGAGCTAGACCTTCCCCAAACTGAAGGGCATATTCGTGGACCTCCTGGACGAGTCTGGATCCGAGGAGGTTGCCTTTGATAGGATACATAGAGTGGATCCCAAGCGGGCGGATCCAGGCGCGAGACCCAGGGATGTCCTGGTGGTCCTGCATAGCTTCACTGTGAAGGAGCGAATTCTTGCTGCAGCGTGAAAAGCCGGTCATCTAACATATAATGGGAGGGGGATAGCGCTATATCAGGACCTGCCGCAATCAACTCTACTCAAACAGCGATGAATGGGTCCGGTGCTGTCCCATTTAAGAGCTCAGATCATTCGATATAGGTGGCTGCATCCCTTTGGCTTGGGGTTTGACTGGGAAGTGAAGTCGCAGAAGATCAGGGCAGGGTCTGGCCCTGTTGAGGGTGCAAGAGGACGGGGTCCTGTAGGGGTCTTGCCCGTGGAGCCTTAATCAGAAACCTAGGGAGGGCATAAAAGCAGAAAGTATGTCTTGTTAAGGCCTTGTTCATCAGCATTGTTTGTAACAGCTGGGGGGGGGGGGGTTTGGGACTCACGTCTTGGGATGGGATAGTGGGATCCTGCATTGGAACAGTTGAGGGGCAATGCATGGGGCGACTCTCGAGGTTCAGATTCGAGGGGGGCTGAGGCCAGTCCCACATTGTTAGAGGGGAGGGGGGGGGGGAATTGGGGGTGGGAAGGGTGGAGGAAGACCAGTGCTTCAGTAGCCATTAGCTGTGTTTTGCAGCGCCACCAAAAAGGGAGATTCTGCGGGACTCATTGGGAAGCGCACCAAGATGATTGGGAGATTTGGCTCTTTTCTGACAAGATAACCTGTCGAGTCAACGGGTACTGAAGATTTTCTCCCTCAATGTGAATGGCCTTAATTCCCCAATTAAACGCAAGAAAGTAGAGCGCTACATTAGGCGCGAACGACCAGATATCATCACGCTTCAAGAGACCCACATCCGCACGGCGCATCGGGGAAGGATTAGGTTTTGGGGCTACTCCAGATTGCTACAATCTACTCAATCGAAAAGAGAGTGGGGGTCTTGCTGCCCCGTAGAGACGGGCTGGAGCTATGTATTGTGGGGGAAATGGTTGACGATCAGGGAGGTTTTTGGCGGTGTCTCTGGTGGGGGAGGCCACTCACAGTAGCAACGGTATATGCACCGAATGTGGCGCAAGATAGTTTCCTCCGCACCTCCCTGGGGAAGCTTGAGAAGTTCGCCAAGTCTCCCATCATCCTTACGGGCGACTTTAACATTGCTTGGGACCCAGCGAACGACAGATCGGCAGGAGGGGTGGGATCTTTGGGGAGACCTTCGTACAACCTGAAGAAGAAATTCAGCGAGTTGGCGTTGGTGGATGTGTGGCGAGAACTACAGGAGGAGGCAGGGGGGTATACCTTCTATTCTCATGCCCACTGGTCCCATTCCAGAATAGACTGTGTGGCTGTCAACCACTTTGCTGGGGAGGGCCTTGGATATCTCAATGGGTATCACTACTTTGTCTGACCATGCCCCCTGACTTTATCCCTGAAAGCTATAGGTAGACCCTCAGGGCTGTGGAAATGGCGTTACCCTATTGCCCTATTTAATGATTAAGTATCGGTGCCCGAGTTAGAGGAGGAAACGGGGCGTTTTTTTGCTGAGAATCCCGCGGGGGACACCTCCCTTCAGGTTAGGTGGGATGCATTCAAAGCAACCATTAGAGGGGCCATAATAGCGATCAAGGCGAGAAGGGAAAGGGAACGGAGATTAGAGGAGGTGCGTCTAGAAGAGGCTCTTAAGGGAATAACTGCGAAAATGAGGACACAGACACAGGCCACTAAAAGGGAGTATAGGGCGGTGGGTGCCCAGCTGGAATGAATTCAGTCACGAGCGGTGGAGCAGAGGTTATTGCATCTCAGCCAGAAATTCTATATTAAAGCCAATAAGGCTGATCGTTTTCTCGCGAGAATGCTAAGAAAGGAGCAGAAGGAGAAGACGATACTTCGAATTAAGAAGGGAGACGGCTCCACTAGCACCAACAACGAGGTCATTTTAGGAGAATTTGCCAGTTTTTACTCTGCCCTGTATGCATCCGATACACCGGCCCAGTTCCTCGGATCTCGTTATTTAGACAAGGTTACTCTTCCCTGCATTTCACAAGAAGAGAGGGATGCATTGGAAGCAGCGATCACAGTAGATGAGGTCAGGGATACAATTAGAGCGCTCCCTAATCTTAAATCACTGGGTTCGGACGGGTATGTTGCAGAGTTTTACAAACGCCATAAGGAATTTCTAGCTCCTATTCTAACCACGTTTTTCAACCAGATAAGTCAGGATAGCGCTATCACAAGGACTATGGAGGAGGCAAAAGTAGTCCTGATCCACAAAAAAAGGTAAGGATCCATCCGAGTGCGCCTCCTATCGCCCCATAGCGCCAATTAATGTGGACTTGAAAATACACTCTAAGATCCTAGCTAACAGATTAGATCACCTTGTCCCTACCCTGATTCATCCGGACCAATCAGGGTTTGTAAGAGGAAGGCAGACAACCGATGTTAGGCGGTTGGCCCACTTAATAGTAAAAACCTTGCAAGAAGGAGGTCCCCGCTCTCCTGATGTCAATTGACACAGAGAAGGCGTTTGATTGGGTGGAGTGGGGATTTCTCTTTGCTACCATGCTCAAGATGGGCTTTGGGCCCAAGTTTATGGGTAGGATTAGAGCCAACTATAGGAATCCAACCCTTAGATTAGCGATTAATGGGCAGCTCTCAGATCCGGTACATGTGGAATGAGGCACCAAACAGGGGTGCCCCCTAGCCCCAATATTGTACACCCTCCAATTTGAACAGTTTCTCGAAGCGGCGCTCTCCAATCCCCTCATAACAGGACTCCCCTTCGCCGGCAAAGAGCACAAGATCGCAGCATTTGCGGACAATCTGATTCTGTCCTGGACTTGCCCGAGTACGGCCATTCCGGCTGTGGAGGTCGAGCTGGCGCAGTTTGGTAGTGTGGCGGGCCTAAAAATAAATCCTTCCAAAACGGAGATTCTCAATCTCACAGTCCCGTCCCCAGTGTCTCGATCCTTACAGGCCTGCTCTCCTTATAGGTGGGTGAACCATTCAATTACTTACCTGGGAATAAAACTGACCGCGAGGGTGGAACTATTGTACCAGGCGAACTATCCCCCCCTCCTGGAGGAACTAAAAGGTAAGATGATAGATTGGGGTCCGCTGGCGGTTTCCTGGCTAGGGCGTATCAACACCCTAAAAAGGATTGTTCTTCCCAAGCTCTTGTACTTCTTTGCAGCCCTTCCGGCGCACGTTCCCCCGGCTTTTTCCAGGTCCTTAAATAAGTCTGCCAGTAGATTTGTATGGGCTAACAGGTCCCCTACAGTAGCGGCAAAGGTGATGAGAACCCCCACGGAGCGGCGAGGGTTGGGTCTGCCGGACTTTAGAGTGTATTTTAGGGCAGCCCAGCTGAGGGTCCTTCAGACTGGCAAAAAGACAATCGGCGGAAGGTATGGAGGTCTATGGATAGGGCGGTTCTGGGGGAGGATATTGAAGGGGTCTTGTGGAAGCCGAAGCAGGACAGGTCTCACCGGTTGTACTGCAGCGAAATCCTGGCCAGGGTGGCCCGCACTTGGGATGAGGCGGTGCAGCAGGCCCACTTAACGACGCAGCCATCCCCCTACACATCACTATTCTCCAGCCCGCAGTTTACTCCGGGTCTCGTTTTTATTGCCTTCCAAGCCTGGCTCCAGGGGGGATGCAGAATGTTACGGGATATGTTTGGAGGGGGACAGCTAAAGCAATTTGAGCAGTGTAAGTTAGAGTTTGGTGTGGGTGAAAAAGAAAGGTTCTGCTATTGTCAACTTCGGCATTGGCTTAGTCATCCCACCGTTAAGCATGCCGCAAACCGACAGTTGACCCCCTTTGAATCATATCTTGGTAGGGAAACCAGGGACAAGCACTTGATTTCAGCACTATATAGGCATATGAAGGCAGGAGAGGACCCTCCACTCCGGTCATACATGAAAAATTGGGAGCTGGCTACTGGGTCTCCAATTGTGGAGAATGACTGGGCTTGGCTGTGGAGGCAGATTCCTAGGTTAACAAAATCCCTCCAATTAAGGGAGATGTGGCTTAAGTTGCTTACCCAGTGGCATTTAACTCCCGCCAGACTTCATAGAATGTTCCCCGGAGCCTCCCCTTTGTGTTGGAGGCAGTGCGGAGCAGTGGGCACATATATGGTGTAAGTGTCCGCAAATTGAGAGCTACTGGGCTGGGATTGGTCTTGCGATAAATCAAGTTCTGGGTTTGGGCTGGAGGAGTACCAGGGGCCTGGCGATACTGGCCTGGGGGGGGGGCACTGGCCTCCATTAAATCTAAAGTGGTCCGTAAACTTTATGTAATAATGATGATGGCGGGGCTATGGTGCTAGCTCGCCGATGGAAAGCAAAAGTCCCCCGCAGGACCACGAATGGGTGGCAAAGGTGTGGAGTTTGCTGGCAATGGAGTGGCTTACGTATTCTATCCAGGGGGAGCATTTAAGATTCAGAAAGGACTGGGCATCTCTGCTGTTTTATTTGATGGACGGGCCAAGGCAGCGTTGGTGTCCCCGAAGCATGAGACTTTTGGGGATCGTTACAGATGTCAGGTGTCTGCTCTTAGGCTGTGAGCTGTAGTGCCTAAGGAGGGAGGAGGAAAGGAAGGAGGGAGGGGGTGTGGGGGGGAATGGTTTAGGTAGAGCAAAGATTTCCCCAAGCAGTTCAAAAAGAATTCAAGTTCTGCTAACAAATGTTTAAAAATAGCCAGAATCAAGCTTGGGGCTTCAACAATCCAGAAAAAGAATTAGGAGGGAGTTGAACCCTCCAATCTTGAAAGCCTCAATGCTCTTCCTCTCCTTCCTGCCATCTGCCTCCTGGTCTTCCTGCTCCACCGCCCCAAACAGCTGTGTTCAGGGGCTGAGCTTACTCTATTTATACCTTTTCTGGCCCGTCCCTATCCCATGCCTACAATCAGCAAAATTCGTCCAGTACTGAAAATTGTTAGAAACAAAAACATTGAGGATGTAAGTGTAATTTGGCACGAGGCATTTTTACAACAAAAGTGTTCAGCAGACAGCACCTTTCTTATTTAACTATTAGCAAAGGACAGCTTTCGTCAATCAACTTTTGGCATTTTTCCAATAAATGGGTCAGCGAACAAAAGCTATAATTTGGGCTCGGATTTGTAGTTTTCCTGGGGAGCCGTTATCGGTTTGTTTTCTATTTACAAGAACATTAGTGCTCGGCCCAGAAAGAAGCCTACATAGCAGTTAATTGCATTGTTTACGCAATAAGAGTGCGATGTACCCGCTCAAGGCTGTTGGCAAGCAGCCCAGGCTATTGTAATAACCTTGTTGTACTGTACATTAATATTGCAACATGCAGAAGCAAAACTTGCAGCTTGCATTTTACAAAATATGAAAGCGCTTCAATTGCACTGTGCATTTAGCAAGGCGGCATGGTCTGCCGCTCAGACCACATGCTGTTTTAAGCATGCCTAATATGGGCAGACATGAGAAATACATGTCACTGGTGTACATGACAGCAGTCCCTTTTCCCCTTCACAAGACCCAAGTCAAAGTGCTCTTTACAGTCTTGCCTGGCTCTCAAACAGGTGTTTTTTCCTGTACCTCAGAGACCTCTACAGCCTTTCTGTAGAAATCTTGAACTTTCCAATGTTGTGATAACCAGGCAGACAAAATACCCTCCAAAGTATAGAATTTCACAGATTTAATCCCAGCACAAGTAACCATAATCAAAATGTGCCACCTTTGTCCTGTGGGAAGGAGACATTTAAATTTAAATTATGGTGGTGTTGGAGCGTGAGGGGGGCATGGGGAAAGGTTGAACAGCCCAACTCAAAGCGCATTTGCGAAAAAGAAAAACAAAAGATGTGTTCAGAGCAGTTCACCATAACTGGACACACCACAGCATTATTATATTTCACCAGCAAGGTGTCATAATTGCTCCTCCTTCATGCCAAAAAGCTATCATGCTGTAAAAGGTGGCCATCAAATGGGATATTCTCAAGGCATTCCATAATATTGGAACCCCTAGTAGAACTGTGCATGCCAGCCATACGTGGGTAGCACCACAAGGCTTTCAACTACAGAAGAAAAGTTACTCTCTTACCTGGTAACATTCTTTCAATGGGATGGTCCGACAGCGTATTTCATATCTATGACAGTAATCACCACAGCTGTGCTGCTTAGGAAAATCTTTCGGCGTCTGCGTCCTACGTCGATACGCCGTCCTCAAGGGCCTCAGTCGAGCCGACGTCACCGGATGTTATCAGTAGGACGCACGACGCCCGTAGCCTCAGTTGTAGTTTTTTCCCCAGAACGTGTAGCACCAAACCACTGCCAGTATGACCACAGAAAGCCTTGCGGCAACGTAAGCTGCAATCACATAAGAAATTCTGTAGCGGGGCAGGTAGGGAGGGAGCGATGTGCAATACATCGTCGGACGATCCCATCGAAAGAACGTTACCAGGTAAGAGAGTAACTTGTTCTTCGAGGCGATTGGGTCCTCCGACGTATTCCATATCTATGACAGACTCCCAAAGCAGTACCAATGTATGGAGGAGGGAAAAGAATTTAGAATATAGAAATTTAGAATGCCCAATCAAATTGCAGAGTAAAGGAACGCCTTGCCAAAGGCCAGATCCTGCCCATGGATAGAATCTAGGGAGTAGTGTCGTACAAAAGTATGGACCGAAGCCCATGTGGTTGCTTCACAGATGTTACGAATAGGAACACCCCTCTGCATGGCAGTAGAGGCAGCCATACCCCTAGTAGAAAGGGCCCGTAAGACTACCAGAGGGTCCTTACCCGCCAGGCGGTAACATTCAGAAATTGCCAAGATAATCCATCTAGACAAGGTCTGCTTAGTCACAGCTTGTCCCAAACGCCTTCCAGCGTAACCAATAAAGAGCCGATTGTCCACTCTGACACAGGACATGCGTGAAATGTAGAAAATTAAAGCTCTCCTAGGATCCAACCTATGGAGCCTCTCCTCTTCCTTACTAGAATGTAGAGGAGATTAAAATGCTGGAAAACAACCTTCTGGCTTAAATGAAATTCCGACACCACCTTCGGAAGAAAGGAATGAAACACAGTGAAGGGTGGCTTAACTGAAAGTGCCTGCAATTCGCTGACTCTGCGAGCGGAAGTGATCGCAACTAAAAACACAGTTTTAAGGGTTAAAAGCCTCAAAGGACAAGAATGTAAAGGCTCAAACGGAGCACCCATAAGGAATTTCAGAACAAGGTTCAAATCCCAACCAGGCACCTGGAAAGGTGACAGCGGAAACACATTAGTGAGTCCTTTGAGAAACTGAGAAATTAAAGGAATTTTGAAATAGGAAAACTCCTCGGACGAGCGCTTAAATATAGACAGCGCCACCAGGTAACCTTTAACAGTACCCACTTGCAGGCCCCTGTGGGCCAATGAAAGCAAAAAAGACAGAACCACAGGAATGTCACATGAAAAAGGATCCACATTCTGAACCCTGCAACAGTCGCAGAATTTTCTCCAACGGCAACGGTACAGGGACTTAGTCGAGGCTGTCTGGCCAAAAGCAATACCTCCATCACATCTTCAGGGAGGTTCCAATCCTTGTACCTCAACCTTTCAGAAGCCAAGCGTGAAGGTTGAGGGACCTGACCTCTGGATGGAGAACCTGACCCCCCCCCCTCCCGTGAGAGCAGATTGTCGCGATAGGGAAGACGACGTGGAGGGCAGATAGACAAGTCGAGAAGGTCCGGGTACCAGGTACTCCGGGCCCACGCCGGAGCAATGAGGATCATCCGGGAACCGAACCTCCGTAGCCTCCACAGCACTTGCGGGATGATGGGGACTGGAGGAAACGCGTACAGCAGTGGGAAGGACCACTCCACCACAAACGCGTTTCCTAAGGCTCCTTTTGGAGGAAATTCCTGCAAGCAGAACCTTTCGCACTTACTGTTGACACTGGAGGCCGAAGAGATCCACTTGAGGGGTCCCCCAAAGGGCGAAGATCTCCAGGGGAATCTCCTGAGCCAGCTCCCACTCGTGAGAGATCATGCTCTGCCTGCTCAGAGCGTTCGCCATCTCGTTTTCGTCTCCGGCCAGATGAACTGCCGAGATCGAAACTTCCTGCTGGATGGCCCAGAACCCAAGCTGCATCGCCTCCCTGCACAGAGGAAGTGACCCTGCCCGCCCCCCTTTTGTTGAGGTAGTGCATGGCCACTGTGTTGTCCGTCAGAATCAGGACATTCTTCCCTTGCACAGTCGGCAGAAAAGCCTTCAGGGCAAGCCCGACGGCCCGCAGCTCCAACAGATTGATATGGATTCTGGACTCTGACGGAGACCAACGACCGCTGACCGTCAACTCGTTGGCATGAGCTCCCCATCCCGTGAGGGATGCGTCCATCACGATCGTCACCTCCGGCCAGGTCAGCCAAAATGGAGCCGCCTCATCAGATTGCCTTTGACGGCCCACCACAGAAGGCCCTGGGCGCCCGAGGGCGGCACCTGAACGTGGTCCGACATCCTGCCGGAGGACTGTGACCACTGGAGCTTGAGGGCCCATTGCAGAGATCTCATCCGCAACTTGGCCTCTGGGACCAGAAGAATGCAGGATGCCATGAGGCCAAGCAACCCCAAGAACTCTAACGCCGGGAGCATCTGAGCAAGTTGAAACTTGTGCACCATCTGCTGAATGTGAAGAGCCCTCACCTGGGGAGGGAAACACTGCCCCAGGGAAGTGTCGAGTATTGCTCCGATGTACTGGAGCCGCTGTGTTGGCGTCAAGTGGGACTTCTTTGAGTTGAGGGAGAAGCCCAGCTTGTGAAGGGAGTGGCAGGCGACGGACAGATGATCCAGGACCTGCTCGGGTGAGCGTGCCTTGATCAACCAATCATCCAGGTAGGGGTAGACGTGAATCCCCCCCTTTCCTGAGATATGCTGCCACCACCATCATGAGCTTGGTGAAGACCCTCAGGGCAGAGGTCAATCCGAACGGCAGGACTCGAAACTGAAAGTGCGAGTCACCAACCGCGAACCTCAGGTATTTCTTGTGCTTTGGATGGATCGGGACATGAAAATAAGCGTCCTTGAGGTCGAGAGACACCAACCAGTCCTGAAGTTGAAGGGCCTGGAGGACTTGAGAAAGAGTAACCATCTTGAACTTGTCCTCCCTGAAGAGTTTGTTCAAACCGCGCAAGTTCATGATGGGTCTCAATCCCCCGTCTTTCCTCAAAATCAAAAAATAAGGGGAATACCATCCCTTGTTCCTCTCCGCTACAGGCATCAGTTCTATGGCGCCTTTCTCCAGCAGGGATTGAATTTCCTGTGCAAGGAGCGGATCTGGACTCTTCAAAGAGAGATTCCCTGGTGGATTGTCGTGTGGCCTCTGCCGGAAAGGAAGACAGTTGCCGTGGGCTATGATCTCCAGAACCCACACATCTGAAGTAATGGCATGCCACTCTACAAGATGCTGCGCCAGCCATCCCCCAACCGGCGAACCATGGGGCATGGCCTCATGACTGAGCTGACGCGGCTGCGGCAGTGCCTGAGAGCAAAGAGGCAACTGCCCGAGTGGCCTTGGCACCTCGAGTACCCTGTTTTCCACCTCTGGCACTCCTACGTTGGCCCCTTTGACTAGCAGCTCCTCTCGATTTACTAAAGGACGAGTAATATCGAAAGGAACCTCCCCTCCATTGTCCCCTAGGACGAAAAGGCGGAGGTTGGCGAACTGCAGCACCCAATGACTTTGCTGCATCTTTAGAGGTCTGCAACCTCTCAAGGCTCTCGTCAACTTTGCTGCCAAAAAGATGTTCACCATCAAAGGGCATGTTGATGAATCGAGCTTGCACATCAGGAGCAAACCCTGACTTCCGCAACCATGCAAACCTGCGTATTACGGTGCTCGCCGCCATGGACCGGCTGACACAATCAACCATGTCCAGACCCGACTGAACAGACTCACACATGGCGTCCTTGCTTTGCGGGGGCCATAGCCGCCTGCACCACCAAACTCTCCGGAGTAGCGTGCGTGGTCAAGTAGCAGGGGTCGCTATGGGCTGGGCGATATTTCTTCAACAAGGACTTGCTCACTGCCGGGAGACTCAGAAGAAGTCCAAGCCGCAGCCACCCTTCTCTGCAAGGCCATATGGAATGGCAGCACCGTGTCAGTTGGTGGACCTTGGTCGAGGATATCGGTCAGGTCATCCTGCTGAAAATCCCCAGGGGGGGCAGACCACCCCAGGTAATCTGTGACCCTCGACATCAGGCGCCGATATGAGGACTCGGCATGCGTGCCAGGCTCAGGCCTACCAAACTCCACCTCCGGAGAGGTGTCTAGACCACTGGCATCATGCAACGACTGACGCAGGTCCTCAAGTTGGCTATGACCTGAAAGGAAGTCATCAGGAACCTCTGCAGGAACCTCACCTTCCTCAGACCCCTCATCAACCTCAGAAATATAATCCAAAAGCCAGAAGGAGGGTACAGAAAAAGGAACAAGTTACTTACCTGTAACTGCTGTTCTCCAGCATGGGTCTGGCATGGATTCACATGCTCATGAATATTCCCCGTCGTCAGGCCGGGAATCCTCTGTAAAGAAAACAAATCAGTATCAGCTTTGTTTCTGATCTGTCTTTCTTAGTAGTAACCAATCACTGATCTCTGGGTCATACTGCCCCAAGCCAATGACTGCCCTCTTCCTAAGCCCCTCCCTCTGGCAGCCATCCTCAGATGGTAGCATGTAAAGTGGCAGTATGACCAAGTGAAAAGCCGCAGAGGGGTAGGAGGGAGAGTTCGCATGTAAATCCATGCCAGATCCATTATGGAAATCAACAGTTACAGGTAAGTAACTTGTAACTTCTCCAGCATGGGGTCTGGCATGGATTCACATGCTCATGAATATAAGAATACATAGCAGTACACACATGCACAACCATGGGAGGTGGCAAAGGCTCAATATTAAGCATTACATCAAAACTCAACATTAAGCATTTCTTACCTCCCCACCAGGCTCACCTTAAGCGAACATGTTGCGCAGCACTGCTTGGCCGACCCTGGACTCCTCCCTGGAATCCCGGTCGACGCAGTAGAATCTCGTGAAGGTGTGCGTCGACCTCCACATAGCAGCCCTGCAGATGTCCAGCAGGGGCACACCAGACAAGAACGCCGTGGTAGCAGCAACCGCTCTGGTCGAATGGGCTCTCAGACAGCCGGGGAACCATCTGGAAATGGAAGCCTTCGAGAGAGCATTCCCTTGGTTCACAGGTCCAAAGTTCACCAACAGCTGTGATGTCCTCCGAAAACTCTTCGTTCGGTCCACGTAGAACTTCAACGCTCTAGCTACATCCAGCGAGTGCAAAGTCCTCTCGGCCGGCAACAAAGGCGACGGGAAAAAGACTGGTAACACCAAGGTCTCATTGAGATGGAAGTCCGACGGCACCTTGGGCATGAAGGAGGGGTGCGTCCTCAGCACTATCCTCGTATCGTGAAAGGTCAGGTATGGAGGCTTGCAGGATAGCGCCTGGATCTCTCCCACGCGTCATGCGGAGGTGATGGCCACAAGGAACGCTGTTTTCCACGACAGAAACTTCAACGGGGCCGAATGCAACGGCTCGAATGGCGGACCCATGAGCCTGGTGAGCACCACTTTGAGCTCCCACGCCGGGGCTGGTGCCTTCACCGGCGGGAATGATGGAAACATTCCTTTCATAAATTCCTTAACCAGGCGATGAGACCACAGGGATGACCGCCCTGTAGTCCTGGTGTATCGGGAAATCGCTGCCAGGTGTATCTTGATTGAAGCATGAGATAGTCCAGATTTGGCTAGCGACAGAAGGTATGGCAATACTTGAGGGGCCGTAATCCGCAGAGGGTTAATCTTCTGTGCACGGCACCAGATAGAGAACCTCTTCCAGTTATGTCCGTAGCACTTGAGAGTTGAGGACGCCCTGGCCTTCGCAAGAACCTCTCTACAGTCGGCCAGGATATCGTATCCTCCAAACTCTAGTGCCGCAGGAGCCAGGCCTGCAAGTTCAGCGACTCCGGGTCGTGATGAAGAACTGCGCCTCCTTCTCTGGAGAGAAGATCTGCGTCGTCGACAGCTTGACTGGTGGGGACGCTGACAAGTCCAGAAGGTCCGGGAACCAGATCTGTCTCGGCCACGCCGGTGCGACGAGGATCATTCTGCACCGGACCTCTTGAGCTGGTTGATGAGTCGGAGCAGCAACGGCAACGGATGAAACACATAGTAACAGGCAGTCCCAGGGGAACGAGAAAGCATCGCCTATGCTCCTCGGTTGGGGAAACCTGCTGGCGAAACTCTGGCACTTGGATTTCGTCGCCGTCGCGAACAGGTCGATCTGGGGTTTGCCCCATCGCTGAAAGAGTCGGTCCACTTGATCCTGGCGCAGTTCCCACTCGTGGCACGAGCGCAGCTCTCTGCTGAGTGAGTCAGCGATGGTGTTTTTCATCCCTGCCAGATGAAACGGCACCAGAAACATCCCTTGAGCAACGGCCCAATGCCATAGGTCCTGGGCTTCCTTGGATAGGGCCGGGGATCTGGTTCCGCCCTGCTTCTGGATGTAGAACATCGTGGTGGTGTCAGTGAAGATCCTCACCACCTTGCCCTTGAGGGACGGGAGAAAGGACCCGAGGGCCCAGAACACTGGCTGGAGCTCCAGGATGTTGATGTGGAGCGGCTTCTCCTCCGGGAGCCAAAGGCCTCTCGCGTGAAGATCTCCGGTGTGGGCTCCCCACCCCTCCAGGGAGGCATCCGTCATCACCATCGCCTGGTGGGCCGGGGTCTGAAAGTCTGTCCCTGCCGCTAGATGAGCGCTAGTGCCCCACCACCGGATCGCTCGTCGGAAGGTCTCGTTGAGAGGGATCCTGTCCTAGAAGCTGCCGTCACTTGAATCCAGCGGGCGTCGAGGAACTCCTGTAGAGGGCGCATCCGAAGCCTGCACAGGCACACAAAATAAATGCAAGAGGACATCATCCCGAGGAGGGACTTGATGGACCTCACTCTGGCCACGTCCGTGGCCAGCAGACGCTGCACCTTGCCTAGGAAGGCCTTTGTCCTTTCCTCCGACGGCGAGGCCAGACGCGCCACTGTGTCGAGCTTGGCTCCCAGAAACAGTGCGACTTGAGAGGGGACCAGGTGGGACTTGGGGAAGTTGATGGAGAACCCCAGGTTCGTGAGCAGCTGGACGGTCTTCGCTGCGTATTCTACGGCGAGCCCTCTTGTCCTTGCGCGGATGAGCCAATCGTCCAGGTAGGGGTAGACGTGGATCCCCTACAGGCGCAGCCGCGCCGCCACTGGAGCAAGGCACTTGGTGAAAACCCTGGGTGCCGACTTCAATCCAAACGGGAGGGCTTGAACTGGTAGTGACGCCCTTGGACCACAAACCTGAGGAACTTCCAGTGCCCTTTTAGAATGGGAATGTGAAAGTATGCATCCTCCAAATCCAACGACGACAGGAAATCGCCCTCGTCCAGCTGCCCAAGCACGTGCTGGAGGGTGACCATCTGGAACTTCTGTGCCTTGATGTACTTGTTTAGTCGTCGCAGGTCTAGGATGGGTCGCCACCCTCCTGTCTTCTTTTTCACGAGGCAGTACCTTGAGTATACTCCGGAGCCCCGGAGCCTCGGAGCCTCTTTGGGACGAGCTCGATGGCACCTTTGAGCATCGCCCTTACCTCCAACAGCAGTTGAGGGACGTGGTTTTCTTTCCTGGCCACGGGAGGAACGCGGGGGCACTTTTTCAGAAATTCGAGGGCGTGCCCCTGGGCCAGGGCATCCAGCACCCAACGGTCGGTGGAGATGGACTCCCACACACTGACGACTTCGCCACCCGGCCTCCCACCGGGGTGCTTCGGTGGGGGCCCGACACCACAGTCGTTTCAGTCTTGCTTGGAGGACGCCTTGCCGCCTTGGTCTCCCTGGCGACGACGGCGGGATCCACCCGACTTGCCTCGTCCTCCATAGGCTTCCTGCAACGAGGAGCAGGCTGCTTGGCGGTATGTAGAGGAGCCACTGCCGAATCCCTTGGAGGCACCCTGCTTGCCTCCGGGGCTCCTAAAGGACGGACTTCGTTGCTGGAGAACTCATAGGGCCTTAGCTGTCTCCGTGTCCGCCTTGATGGCTTGGAGGGACTCATCCACTGTTTTCCCAAACAGGTTGTTCCCGTCGAACGGCATGTCCAAAACCTTGGCTTGCATGTCCTGGCGGAAATCCGCCGCCTTGATCCACCCTCCTCGTCTGAGGCAAACGCTGTTGCCTAACTGGCGGAAACCGGTGCCGACAATGTCCGTTGCCACCGTTATGGCGTGGTCTGACGCCACCTAGCCTTTCTGCAAGATCTCCAGGGCCTCAGCCCTCTTGTCTGGTAGGAAGTCCAACAGGGGGGCGATCTTGTCCCATAACTCCCCGTTGTAGCGGGCCACGATCGCGAGGGCTTTTGCCGCCTTAATCGTTGTTACCGCCGACGAGATAACTTGTTCACCATTGCATCCAGCTTCTTTCCTTCGCCGTCCGGAAGTTGACGTGGAGGCCGATGGCCCCCCCGCTTTCTTCTTGGCCGCCGCTGAGACGACCGAGTCAGGGGTCGGTTGCGCCCTAAGGCACAAAGGGGCTGCGTAGGGGACCCGCTACTTCTTCTCGTACCGATCCCTCTTGGCAGGCGTCGTAGACTGGTTCTTGAGAAGGGTGAGACTGTCGTCCCAGATGTTATCCAGCAGAGGCACGGCGAGGACTGTCTTCCTCTTGGCCTCGTGCCGTTGGTAAAGGAAACCTTCCTCCTCCTCCTCTTCAGGGCAGAGCTGAAAAAGTTCAGATGCCCTGGCGATCATAGTGTGGAAAAACCCAATCTCCTCGGGCGGGGAGGCCCGGGCTGGAGGCGATGGGAGCTCTGTCCCATCGTCGCCGTCGTCGTCATCCGTACCGGTCGTGGCCGTGACCGTTCCCGTGTAATCCCCAGGTACGGGGGATGTGGGCAAACGCTGAGCAGGCCGCGAGGCCTGAAAAGGCGGGGCTGGATGGGTCCTTCTCTTGTTTGGGGGACTTCTCGACGGGCCTGGCTCTGGCTCCTTCGCGGGCCTGGTTCCGGCTCCTCCATCGTTGGTAGGGGCAATCTTGTCCTTATCTCGAATATAAGGATTGTATTGCCAACAAAATGGCCGCCAACTTGTCCTGCTGCTCCGGAAGCGACGGTTGACTAGGAACCTCGCCGGCGCCGCTTCCGTCGTCCCCTTCGTCGGGATCCATCCCGTGGGACCGGGCCTCTTCGAAGCCCTCGTCGAGGGCCTCCAAGACTTCAACCAGTTCCTCCTCGGAGGCTGTGTCTGTGTCCACAATGGCCACCGGCTCCCCCCTCTTTTTCCGTCGGGGTCTTCTCGATGGGCCTGAAAGAGGCTTCCCTCCGCGGTGGCAGGGAAACTCTGGGCCCTGAGGTCGCCTTCACTAGTGTAGCCTCCTCAGGCTGCACCAGGGCCGCTGCGACTTCCTCGATAGAGGCCTTGGCCGGGTGAATCAAGGCCTTGGCCACCTTCTGCAAGCATGTGGCCTTCACCTTGGGGGGAGGGTCACCGCCTCGGTCCCCCTCGGCTGGATCCTTCGAGATCGACCGGGGCCTCTCCAGAAGCTTCGCCGAAGGGACTGACAAGGGCAGTCAGCAGTACCAGCACGCTGTGCTGGTGTTCGAGTACCTTTTCAGTATCTACTGTTTCTACTGTTGGAGGCGTGGGCTCAGAGGCGTGTCCCGAGCCCTCCATTCTACAAACATCAAGCCCTCCGCGAAGCGGACCGCGAAGGGACTGACAAGGGCAGTCAGCAGTACCAGCACGCTGTGCTGGTGTTCGAGTACCTTTTCAGTATCTACTGTTTCTACTGTTGGAGGCGTGTGCTCAGAGGCGTGTCCCGAGCCCTCCATTCTACAAACATCCAGCCCTCCGCGAAGCGGACCGCGAAGGGACTGACAAGGGCAGTCAGCAGTACCAGCACGCTGTGCTGGTGTTCGAGTACCTTTTCAGTATCTACTGTTTCTACTGTTGGAGGCGTGTGCTCAGAGGCGTGTCCCGAGCCCTCCATTCTACAAACATCCAGCCCTCCGCGAAGCGGACCGCGAAGGGACTGACAAGGGCAGTCAGCAGTACCAGCACGCTGTGCTGGTGTTCGAGTACCTTTTCAGTATCTACTGTTTCTACTGTTGGAGGCGTGTGCTCAGAGGCGTGTCCCGAGCCCTCCATTCTACAAACATCCAGCCCTCCGCGAAGCGGACCGCGAAGGGACTGACAAGGGCAGTCAGCAGTACCAGCACGCTGTGCTGGTGTTCGAGTACCTTTTCAGTATCTACTGTTTCTACTGTTGGAGGCGTGTGCTTAGAGGCGTGTCCCGAGCCCTCCATTCTACAAACATCCAGCCCTCCGCAAAGCGGACCGCAAAGGGACTGACAAGGGCAGTCAGCAGTCCGCGGGCCCGCGTGACCGCCTGACGAGCCTGCAACGAACGCACCTTGTGTGCAGATCGACCCATCGCCCCTCAGGCCCGGCGGATGGCACCCATAGAGGAGCCCGCAAAGCGGAAATCTGGGGCGGAGGACCAGGACATGCGCGTGTTAAGAAACGTCAAACCTCGCCCGCCACCGTGTAACAACAAGGACAGCGCAACCTCGCCAGAAAGTGTAGAGCAACTGGCAACCCTGAGATTGCAGCGGATTTCCCGAATAAAACATGCGGGAAAAGAAGCACAGGTAAACTCCTTTCGGCATACTGAGACGAACGAAGTAAGTGACTTTAGGTTTCTTCCGATTGAATCTCATAGTGTGGAGGGTTGCCTGGCTATAACAGCGCCAATGGCGGGACGAGGCTTAGAAAATCTTCAAGATGCTACAGTAACATCGATGTGTCCTGTGCCCCCCCCTACACCTCCAGTTACATCACCCACCCTCACAGCTCAGGGCCGAGAAATCGTGTGTGGAAGAATAACAAACCAGGTGATAGCCCCTCTGTGCGCCGAAGGAGCGGAAGGAGTACACCCTGAGCACCCTAACTCGCCCGCACAGGAGACGAGGGTGACGGGATCCTGGCACCTGCCTCAACTTATAGACTCCCCTGGGGTGAAAGTACTAAGTCCAGGGGGCACCACGGAGTTACTTCCCTCCGCATCCCAGGAGAAGCGGATAGTGGTCATGATACACAACACAGAGGGTGAGGAGGAGCTGAGAACACCCCCAGACTCAGGTGTCCTACTATCAGCTACCCATGTATTGGGCAAATTCGCGGATAAGGGGGGCAAGGCAGAAAAAGAGGTGTGGGAGATAATGGGATCTGTCGCAGAAGATGGGGACGCCCAAATCTGCGCTTCCCCCTCGAGGCTGACCACTCTAGCGTTGAACACCGGTGGAAACGACCCCCCCACACCCTCATTGAACTTCGCTCCACCAAGCGGATCAGACGCGACGGGCATAGCAACAAATGCCGACCAGAGAATCGGCATCTCGCCGAAAATGGCGGGAGGCAGTCATAAAATATCCTCTCCCAGAGCGGTAAGGGCTAAACCCCCATATAAAAGAGGGCAGGTGGGGGGGAAAAAACTCTCCACTTTTCAAGGTTTAAAATCAAAACCAACTCTGAAAGAATTTTTTGGGAAAAAAGTACGAACGGAAGATACAATACGGCATCATATTTCAGATGCAGAACTGCTGGCCATAGTGGAAGACAGAGCAATGCACTTTCTACACTTGAACCCTCCCCCTGAGATGACTCTTTTGCCAGAGAAAGTGGCTAATAACTCATCACACCTGCCGACTCAATGGAACCAGACTCTGAATCCAATTAGTATGGGCACAAATGCAGTAACCGGGAAGGGCAGCCCAGTACCTGGCTCTGCTCCTGCACCTAGTGACTGGTTGAACAAAGAGCTGGTCATAACTCAGTTAAACGTTAAGACAATACCAGTGGGAAGTGACACCCCTAGAAGGGTGACCCTACCTACTGACAACGCATTCGATACGAGGATGAAAGGAGTGGGCTTGGGCACGTTGGAAACCCCAACAGAAGAGCCACATCTGCCCCCAGCCCCGGAAATGGGCCCTCCTATTTCGCCCAATGCACCCGCTTCACTATTTCCTCATCTCATAGCGATTAGTCCTGAAGCACTCACAGAAGGGGATGTTCCCCCAAACGATACAAGCTCGAGACACCCCAAAGATCTGGGCCCTCAGTTGGCTCCTAGATGGCAAGGAGAAAATCCCCCCAGTGAAGTACAAGAAATACCCCTGAAAAAAGAGGATCTCATGCCTATGCTGTCCTCGGTCACCATTGCATTGGCCCCGTTTGGGAAACTATATGAAGCAATCAGTGACACTTTAAAAGATCAAACTACTCTGATTGCACACATGCACACCAAACTGACCTTTCTAGAGGGCTTTATCACTGCACACTTACATCATAAAGGAGATGACAAGGAAATCTCGATTGCTGAGATCCGTTCAAGACCCGTTGAAAAATCAGTCACTCCCAACTTAAGCTTGGCAAACTGGCAAACAAACACCCAAGGGACACAAACTATAGAGCGACCTGGGATGAACGAACCTATGGTGACGACCAAAGGACGTGAGGAGGTAGGGGACAGTGAGGAGGGGAACCGGCTGACAGAGAGACCCCGTTCTCCGGCAAAATCTGCTGACCAGCCGGAAAATATCATTAAGGACGGCCAGTCCCTGAGTCGTTCAGCCAGTAAATCAGGAAAGAAAAATGGATCAGTGGCATTCTCCCTTCCAAAAAACGCAATAATTCAATCATGTGTGAAACCAATAGACTTCTCCACGATGAAAATTCCATCCACCTTTGAAATTTTCCAACACAAAGGTCAAAGCAACCCTATCGCTAAGGGGAAGAAAGCTCTAAAAAACAAGTCTCAGCTAGACCCCACACAAAAGGCTAAACCTGAGAACAAGGTCTTGAGGAACGAAGGAAAAACTACCCCACCAACTCAAAATCGTCAAGTCTTCAAATTAAAACCCGCGGACAAGACGCGGTCGACCTCTCGGAGTCTAGAAAGATCGCGAGAGGGCTCCAGCAGCTCAATTGATCTACTGAATATGAGCATTTACACGGTTGAGGAATCAGAATCAGAAATTCCCCAAGCGTTGGCCCAAAAAAGAAAAAAACCGGAAACTCGTGATAACGGAGATAAGGACGAACCAAAATCAAAGGCCTTGCTTCTTGACTCTCCTTCGACTTCTCCGCGGGCTGCGGCAAAAACCACTCTGCCCCTGAGAAGAGTAAGCAAGAATCCAGGCCCAGCGCTGGGCAAGAGACCCCATGGGAGAAACCAACTGGAAGCCCACCCCCGAAACCTACATCAAAGCCGCAGCTCCCCCGGGGCGAAAAATCCCTGGACCCACATAGAGAGTAGAAAGTACAGAAGCCCTTCCCCAGATAAACCCAAACGTCATTATAGATCCAGAGTCCACACCTTGTCGGGTACAGGTCGGCGGGAGGGCAGATCTACTCGCCTTTACAGCCCACCTCTGCTCGGGCAAAGAAAAATGATGACAAGAACATTTAAACTCCAAAGAACGCAAGAAAGACAGGATAGATGGACATTAAATCGAAAGGCACTACTCGAATTATTCCAGAAGAGTCGGTTATCTCATATCGATGTCACAAAAGACATAAATATTTTGGAACCGAACCCTAATGGAAGATCTGACAGTTCGTACCTACATATTGGATCGAACTACATTCAAGATCAAATCTGTAAAGCAAGAGAGAGACTATATAACTTGGGCTTTGACTTGCTAAATGCTAAGGAGGGCAATAGAGCAAACTCGCCTCTCTGGGAGCGGTCCTTCCATCGACCCAGACATCAAGATCACGACCAAGACTCGGTGCCTTACAAAACCCCTACAAGGCCCGAAACGTTCAGCAAACATGATGAAAAACGCTCTCAGAGAGCGCTTAACAATCTGACCAATCGACGCGACACAGAAAGGAGAAGGAGTGGGCAGAGAAGCCCCGCCCGGGTTCCATTCTCGACGCGAAACCCCACCCCAAGAATTTTTCAACGTGTGGAGCAAGCCGAGGATATACCGCAACTAGACAGTAGTCTTTCGGGGAAAACTTACCCTGTTGGGGAAGGAAGGAGAAACATTAACAAGTAGCCACTAGACGCCCTCTTCGGTGGCTCCTCTGAGAAAGTATCGATCTCTACAGAAGTCCCGGAGACATCATTGAAACTGGGATCATGGAACACCAGAGGCTTCAACCATCTAACGGTCTCCTCAGATGTCAACTTGGGGAGCTTCGACGTTTTATGTTTGCAGGAAACGTGGCTAATGGAGCCACCAACGCTGGACGGCTTTCAAATGGCACACTCACCCGCCCTTAGAGAGGAGAGAGGCAGGCCTAGATCTGGCCTCATTACGGCCCTAAGAGCGGGTTCTGGACTATCATTGTCCAAAACACTCGTGGCATCAGAATTTTTTTTGGCAACGCTTCTGGAGTGGGAAAGGCCGAAAGGCCCTGCAGACCGCAATTATAAATCAGAAATCCTGCTGATTAACGTATACTGGAACCCAAAGCGAGTGAACAATGACACTTTTCTCGCACAAATTGAGAGCCTAATAGATGACTTCCTAATAACATCTTCCTCGAGCGATGTGATCATTGCCGGAGATTTGAATACGGACCTAACTCTCGACTCCAAAGAACCCCAAGACAGAAACAGCATGTGGCACAACCTCCTTGACACAAGAGAGATGCACATCCTGGGGCAAAGGGCCGATAAGCAAACTGAAGACATCCCAACTTGGGAAAGAGGAAACCAAACAGCAACAATTGATTACATCCAGGTGTCCAAGAGCTTCCTGCCGCTGTGCTCACCCCTTACAACTATAAGAACACAGCACAGCGACCATAATCTACTAACTTTCTCGTGGGAGTCAAGGAGAAGAAAGGAGGAGCACGGCGCACAGGATCTGTTAGTAAACCAAAGCGGGATAAGACTGAGACTGTCAGAAGTAGCTATTTCCAAAATAACCAACCAATATAAGGAACACAAGCTGATTAAGCAGCTAAGTCCATCAAGCAGGATCGAATATCTCCCCCTACTCACAGTCTATCACAGGAAAAAAAAACAAGTGCTACAATACGGATCTAAAGCCCCACTTCACACATATAACGAACAATTAGTTACCCGAAGAAAGGAGGTCAGAAAGCTTCAACGGGTGGCAGCAAAAACTATGTCACCTAGTAAGAAGGTCGAAGCCGCTATTGCAGGAAAAGCCTACAAAGTTTGGCTGAAATCAACCAAGGCAAATAGGTACCAGGCAGACGCGGAAAACATGCTGAAGGCTATTAGTGGCCAAAAGGTACGCGACTTCTGGTCACTGATTAAAGGCAACTCCCAATTAGCAAACCAGGCACTACAAAACACAATTGGTGAAAAAGCCTGGATATCTCACTTTGAAAACCTATATGGACTCCGGGATAAGGTTATAGAGAACCGGATACCTAGTTCTGGAGAACTGTGGGATATTCCAACGGATCTGAACACAATTAAAGGGAAAATCACTCAGCTTAACGGATCCAGAGCGGCAGGACCCGATGGTATAACCAATTTCGATATAAAGAACAAATCGGAATTTTGGGCCCCTTTCATCCAGGAAGTTTTTTTAAACTGTATTAGTCTCTCGACCATTCCATCATCCTGGAAGAAAGCGATTTTGGTCCCTATTTTTAAAAAAGGATGTAAAGACAACCCTGCACACTACCGGCCGATCGCTCTTCTAGACTCCATAGGAAAGCTCTTTGGGGCCTTAATCCTGGACAACTTTAGGAACTGGATCTCGGCGACTGGTCTGTCAGATCCCTTCCAAGCGGGGTTTGTGAAAAACGTCGGCACCCTGGCTAATGTTTTGGCAGTGAGCACACTAAAAGCCAAGGTATTCGAAGGCAGCCCTAAGATCTATATGGCATTCATCGACCTGGTCCAGGCGTTTGACCGGGTAGATAGGCAACGATTATGGGACAAACTACAGCACCACGCCTGCCCCCCCAAGGATACTGGAACCCATAAAGGCCTTATACACAGATACCACAATATGTGTCCGACTCAACAACCAAGGTCTTCTGTCCACCTGGATGAAGACAGTAAGAGGGGTAAAGCAGGGATGCCCCTTAGCTCCCGCCCTGTATAACGCATACACGGCCGACTTCAAAGAGTATGAAGCTAGAGTCCGGACATTTCCACCGACATTGGGAGCTAGCAAAATTTCACGACTGCTTTACGCGGACGACATAATCCTCTTTGATGTAACTCCCATCGGCCTCCAAAGACAGATAAATAACCTTGACTCTTACCTCAAAGAGAATAACCTCCTGATGAATTTGGAAAAGACCAAAATCATGTCTTTGGGAGGAAATGAAAGGAAGTCAGAAAAATTCACATGGGCGGTAAATAACACCAAAATTGAATTGGTAGACAGCTTTAAATACCTGGGAGTGACTATCAGCAAGAACCGCAAGGAAAAACTAATGCAGGAGAACATCATGACTAAGGCGAGACTTCTCGCCTCTCAATCTCAGGCAATATTGAAAAAATATGGAAAATTCACCATGACCCCTGTGATAACCTTCTACAAGGCCAAAGTGATTCCAACACTTACATATGGAGCTGAAGCCCTACCGAATCTGCCAACATCTTTCTGGCTAAAAGTGGAAGGCTGCTACTGGAGAAAGGTTCTTAACCTTCCTGACTCGCTACCAATGGTGATAATAAGAAGGGAACTTTCCCTACAATCTTTGACCTCTATTGTCTCCCGTAATGAAGCAATGTTATTTCGAAAGTGCCTACTTCCAAACCCCGCAGGGATTATGAAAGAAATCCAGTATGAAATACTGTCTGGATCATGTAAAATGCTCACAAGTTGGATGGTAAAGATCGAATCAATCTTAGAGAATGCTGGAAGTTCTAAAGATGAACTAATTAATAACCCGTCCAAGGCGAAATTTCGATTATTAAATCAAGACTGGATTAACACCTTGGAAAAAGCTGCCGCCTCAAAGCTGTTTACAGATCCTATTCCACAGCTGTCCAAAGTAAATGAACTTAAACCTTACTTATTAAGAGGACCGAACTCTAAACTTAGGATGAATTTCTTAAGAATCCGCCTTAACATTGTTCACACAAGGGAAGTCCTATTTCGTAGAAAACTGGCCCCGGACGAAGCATGTAGATTCTGCACGAAGGTAGAGATGGCGGAAACCACAAGACACCTCCTGCTCAACTGCTTAGGCGTCACAGGCCCCCGCCAGAGACACCTCGGACATTTGTTCAAAAACCTATACGCCTACGAGGAAGAGGAATGGTGGCGCCGGCTCATAAGTGGGGAAAAGACTACATGGGTGATTGCAGTGGTATAGTTCTTCCAAGAGATTGGCCTGCTTACCTGACCGCAGTCATGGATGGGCAGGATAGCCAACTGGGTGTTCTTAACCCCCACTTTTGTGGGGGTCGCGGTCCCTGTGCATGATCCTGGTGTAGAATTGGAGTGTGAACTACGTGTGACTATAACCCAGGTTAAAATAAGACCTCACGCCGTTCTGTTAGTGATCTTCGAACAAGTGAATGGGAGGATTACATTCTTATTTTGTAAAAATTGTATTATACAATTAAATCAAATAAAAAAAAAAAAAAAAGAAGCTTCGCCGGGTTCTCGGCCTTCCTCTTCCCTGAGCCAGGGCATTGGCTTGTGGTTGATGTTGCTGGAGAGGATGCGCCCTGCCTGGCAGCCGCGGAGCCCGACCGTTCGGCACTCCCAGTGCCCGCAGACTTGCGGTGCTTTGCCTTCTGTTGGGCCCCCGTCGCATGGGGCGCCCTCACAGGACTTAGAAGACCGCTCGGACTTCTTCTTCTCACCTGACGGGCTCTTTCTTTTCAGCCAGCTGGAGAGACGAAGGTGTCGGTCCCTGATGGTCCATTCCCGCAAAACGCACAGTCCTTTTCCATGTGCGTTTTGTCCTCATGAAGGCAGTAGAGACATTTCGAGTGCTCGTCCTCCTTGAACACATTCTGCAGCTGGCATCCAGGGCAAACCCTGAACAGCTTTCCGGGCGTCGAGCTTCCTTTCTCCTGGGCCATGACCGGGTAGGCCGCATAAACTTCTGGACACCTTCAAGAAGCGTAACTCGACGAAAACTTCACCCTTGAGGGGCGTAGAAAATCCGAAACGGGTCCCCGTTTATCGGATGTAGACACGGTGGAGCTTGAGGCTCCATTTGACCGAAAAATTAGAACATCTCTTTGAAAAAGCACGAAAACGCAGCAAAAGCTCGAGAGCTAAACACGAGGACTCCCAACATTTGAGCATGCAGTAAAAATCTGAGGGTGGTTGCCAGAGGCGGGGCTTAGGGAGAGGGCAGTCATTGGCTGGGGGCAGTATGACCCAGAGACCAGTGATTGGTTACTACTAAGAAAGACAGATCAGAAACGAAACAGATACTGATTTTTTCTTTACCGAGGATTCCCGGCCTGACGACGGGGAATATTCATGAGCATGTGAATCCATGCCAGACCTATGCTGGAGAAGGACAGAGCCTTTCTGGGGGGTTCCACCGTACCACGGGGAACCTCCGACAAAGCCGCCTCAAAAGGCGTCGAGGGAATCGGCGTCGACGTCGAGCAGGGCGCCGACAGCTTCGACGGCATCGACACAGGCTTCGAGGGCAGAGCCCCGAGCGTGTCTCTCGACAACCTGGGCGCCGATGGCTTACTCAGAGGCGGAGCCTCGATTGAGTCCGTCGACAAACTCGGCGCTGCAGGCGTCGATGTCTTCTTCGAAGACTTCACAGGTTCTCGCGGTCTCAAGGGCGTCGAGGGCCGGGACCTCGAACGGGCATGCCTAGAGCGACCATCCTTGTCTGACCGGGACCTCGAAGGCGCACGGTGGTCAAGACGACTGCTCGAGCACATAGGCAGACGAGTGGTGTCTCTAGTACGGCCACGGCCGGCGTCCTCAGACGGCATGGACAGACCAGAGCCCTGCGATTGAAAAATCGCCAACATCTCCTTTCGGAAGGAATCCCATTCCTCAGGAGTGGAATGCTTGTTGGGACAAGCAACCCGCCGACGGGCGGAGTTCTCAGACGAGGAAGACGACCTGTGACGGCACTTCCTGGAGTGCCTCGAAGAAGCAGAGGAATGGCGGGACCGACTCCCAGACCGAGAACCCCCAGACTCAAGACAACGATGCGGAGAGTCGCCACTCGAATCATCCGTCGAAAGACCAGTGGAACGCAACTTCCGGGGCTTGGCCACCTTACCGACCGACAGCAGCTTCTTACGCTCCCGCAAGGCCTTCGATGTGAGAGACTGGCAGTCGACACAGTCATCCGTATCATGGTCCTCCCTGAGGCACCAGAGGCAAGCGGCATGCGTGTCCGTCAGGGGCATCTTGGACCCGCACACCCGACACTGCTTAAACCTGGACCGCAGGGCGGAAGAAACCGAAAACATCATACAAAATTCAATGAAGAAACAGGTTTGAAGAACCGAAAGAACAGGATTCAGTTGAATCGAGGTGCGTCGAGATCTCCGAAGCAAACATGTTCGCGGAAAAAACGGAACCGAGGCTACGGGCGTCGTGCGTCCTACTTATAACATCCGGTGACGTCGGCTCGATGGAGGCCCACGAGGACACCGTATCGACGTCATTGACGCAGGACGAAGACGCCAAAAGATTTTCCGAAGCAGCAAAGATGTGGTAATTACTGTCAGATATGGAATACGTCAGAGGACCCAATCCCCTCGAAATAGACATCTCTTCTGAACAAATCTGTGCTCCTCTTACTCTGCGCCTTCCATACCTTGCACCTCTTGAAGTCCATCAGAGACCCCCCAAGCTGAAATGTGATGTCTGTTATGATCATTAAGCACTAGTCTTGAAAGAGACCACCACCAAATTTTCATGTGGTATTCACTTGGGTGATGGGGTACTTGTGTAGTGTGGTACTCTTGGGCTTGTTTCCAGGAAACAGACAGCAGCAGTTCCAGAGACAAACTAGCAGTACTTAAAGAATTGTATCTTTGGGATTCTCTGAAAGCTTTTTGGGGGTGCGGAGGGAGTGAAAGGTAGTAAGAATGACTTTGATCCCCAGAAGAAGGTATGCATAACAGAAGATAAGAAACCTTTGAAATTGGGTGTGCACCATTAAATGGGATGAGAGCTCCAGGAGCATAGAAGAGAGTGTGCTACAGTGAACAGAGAAAGAGTGACTTTGATCCCCAGGGCAGGGAATGTGTACAAGAGGGGGAGAGCCCCTTGGCCACGGAAGAGGAGAATAAGTAAAGGAGAGAATGGTACCCAATAAGGGGAAGACTTTTTGGACACTAGGCAAACGGAGCAAGGAGCTGAGAGGCATTGTGGTCCCCATATAAAGGATAAGAAAAGAGCTTTAGAAATCACCAAGTAGTCCATCTTGTTGGGAACTAAGTTTCCCAAGAACCTTTACGTTATAATCATCCTGAAACAATTTTCATGAGTCTTATTTTTTACTTTTAATTAATAAAACCCTTTAAATGTGTTCCTGTGTTGGTAGTTGAACACGTTACTTACCAACTGGTAACGGTCTTTCGAGTGGATGTTCCTCCAATGTATTCCACATCTTAGACAAGTAATGGCCACAGCTGTGCACTTCGGAAACTTTTTCGGCAGAGGGCGTCCTGCGTCGATGACGTCGGGTCAATGTCCCTCGAAGGCCTCCGTGGAGGGTGACGTCACCAGATGTTATAAATAGGACGCACAGCGCCTGTAGCCTCAGTTTATGTTTTTCCCCAGAACATGTGGCACGAATCCAATGCCTGCTGGGCTGCACATAGCCTTGTGGAAACGTAAGTTGCAATCGCATTGGAAATTCTCCAGAAGGGCAGGTCGGGAGGGCAATGTCGAACACGTTGGAGGAACATCCAGTCGAAAGATAAATAACTTGTTCTTCGAATGGATTGTGTCCTCCAACGTATTCCACATCTTAGACAGACTCCCAAAGCAGTACCAGAAAAATGGAGGAGGGAAAAGAATTTAGAGTACCCAATCAGATTGCGGAATAAAGAGGCGCCTTTCCAAAGGCCATATCCAGACAATGGATCGTATCCAGGGAGTAATGTTTAACAGAAGTGTGGATAGAAGCCCATGTGGCTGCTTCACAAATATTCCTAATAGGAACTCCCAGCTGGAGGGCGGTAGAAGTAGCCACGCCCCTAGTGGAATGAGCTTGCAGCCCTTCAGGAGGGTTCTTACCAATCAATCGGTAACAGTCAGTAATGGTGAGGATAATCCACCTGGACAAGGTCCGTTTGGTAACAGCCTGGCCCAAACGATGTCCAGCATATCCCACAAAGAGTTGATCATCCACTCTGACCATGGACATCCTAGAAATATAAAAGTTCAGAGCTCTCCTAGGATCCAACCTATGGAGTTGCTCCACTTCCTTACCAGGATGAGGAGGAGGATACAAAGAAGAACCACTTTCTGACTCAAATGGAATTCAGACACTACCTTAGGTAGAAAGGAAGGACATACCCGTAATACAACCCTGTCGTTGTGGAACACAGTAAAGGGCGGCTTAGATAAAAGTGCCTGCAATTCACTCACTCTGCGAATGGAAGTAACCGCAACAAAGAACACCGTCTTGAAGTTCAACAATCTCAAAGGACAAGACTGCAAAGGTTCAAACGGAGCACCCATAAGAAATTTCAAAACCAAGTTCAAATCCCAAACCGGCACCTGGAAAGTGGCCAGTGGGAATACATTAGTCAGTCCTTTTAGAAATTGAGAAATCAAAGGGATCTTAAAGTAAGAGCATTCCTCAGACGAGCGCTTAATTATAGACAGTGCCACAAGGTAATCTTTAATGGTACCTACACGAAGGCCCCTGTGGACCAAAGAAAGTAAGAAAGACAAAACCATAGGAATGGAACATTGAAAAGGGTCAACATTTGTCCTCTGCGCCAGTCACAAAATGTATGCCAACGGCACAGGGATTTGGTTGCTGGCCTTCTGGCCGAAAGCAACACCTCCATCACATCACCCGGGAGGTCCCAGTCCTTATATCTCAACTTTTCAGATACCAAGCGTGAAGGTTGAGAGTCTTGACCTCTGGATGGAGAACCTGACCCCCCCTCTCGCGAGAGCAGATCCTCTCGGTAGGGAAGACGGCGTGGAGGGCAGACGGACATTTCGAGAATGTCCGGGTACCACACTCTCCTTGCCCAATCTGGAGCAATGAGGATCATGTGTGACCCGAACCTCAGTAACCTCCGTAACACTTGAGGAATGACAGTGACTGGAGGAAACATGTACAGCAGTAGGAATGACCAATCCACCACTAACGCATCTCCCGAGGCTTCTCTCAGAGGAAATTCCCTTGAGCAGAATCTCTCACACTTCCGGTTGGCAATGGTGGCAAAGAGATCCACCTGTGGGGTTCCCCAAAGGGCAAAGATCTCCTGAAGGACTTCCTGGGCCCACTTACACTCGCGAGAGACCGTACTCTGCCTACTCAGAGCATCCGCCGCTGAATTTTCGTCTCCGGCCAGATGAACTGCTGAGATCGAAATTCCCTGCTGGATGGCCCAGAACCAGAGCTGCATTGCCTCTCTGCACAACGGGAGTGATCCTACCCCACTTTTTTTGTTGAGGTAATGCATGGCCACTGTGTTGTCCCTCATAATCAGGACACTCTTCCCCCACAAAAACGGCAGAAAAGCCTTCAGGGCCAGCCTGACGGCCCTCAGCTCTTAACAGGTTGATGTTGAGTTTGGACTCCGACGGAGACCAACGACCGCTGGCGGTCAAGGCGTTGGCATGAACGCCCCATCCTGTGATGGAAGCATCCATCACTACCGTCACCTCTGGCCAAGGTTGACAAAATGGCTCCCCCTTCATCAGGTTCGCTGCGTTGGCCCACCACAGAATATCCTGGGAGACCGAGAGAGGAATCTGAACGGGATCCGACATCTTGCCTGAGAACTGCGACCACTGCATCCTGAAGACCCATTGCAGGGATCTCAACCTCAGTCTGGCCTCTGGCACCAGAAAAATGAAGTATGCCATGAGATCGAGCAACCTTAAGAATTTGAAAGCTGGGAGACTCTGGGCACGTTGAAACTTGTCCACCATCTGCACAATGTGATGAGCCCTTACCCTGGGAGGCGAGCACTTCCCCAATGACGTGTCCAACACAGCCCCGATGTACTGGAGCTGTTGTGTTAGATGCGACTTCTTTAAATTTAGGGAGAAGCTCAGCCTGTGGAGGGAGCGGCAGGTGAGACCGGGGTAAGCCAATGCTTGCTCAGGAGAGCATGCACGGATCAGCTAGTCGTCCAGGTAGGGGTATACGTGAATCCCCCCTCGACTGAGATTTGCTGCCGCCGCCACCACCACCACCACCACCACCACCATTCGCTTGGTGAAAACCCTCAGGGCGGAGGTCAATCCGAATGGCAGGACCCGTAACTGAAAGTGCGAGTCGCCAGCCGCAAACCTGCTTGGGATGAATCAGCACATGAAAGTAAGCATCCGATAGGTCCAGAGACACCAAGCAATCCTGAAGTTGAAGGGCTGGGGGACTTCAGAAAGAGTAACCATCTTGAACTTGTCGTTCCTGAGAAGTTTGTTCAACCAGCGCAAGTCCAGGATGGGTCTCAATCCCCCGTCTTTCTTTGGGATAAAAAAATAAGGGGAATACCAACCCTTGTTCCTCTCCGCTACAGGCGCCAGTTCTATAGTGCCTTTCTCCAGCAGGGTCAAGATTTCCTGCACAAGGAGCGGATCTGGAAGCTTCAAAGAGTTTCCCCGGTGGATTGTCGTGAGGCTGCTCTAGGAAGGGAAGGCAGTAGCCGTGGGCTATTGTATCCAGAACCCACACATTCGAAGTAATGGCTTGCCACTCTTCGAGATGCTGAGACAGTCTGCCCCAACCGGCAAACCATGGGACATGTCCTCATGACTGTTTTGGAGCGGCTGCTGCAGTGCCTGAAGGCAAAGAGGCAGCTGCCTGAGCGGCTTTGGCACCTCTATTTCCCCGACCACCACGGGTACTTTTACGCTGACCCCTTTGACTGGCGGCCCCTCTCATACTACCTAAGGAGTAGTAACTAAAAGAACCTCCTCTCCACTGCTGTCCCCTAGGACAAAAAGGCAGAGGTTGATGCACAGCTGCGCTTAAAGATTTTGCTGCACCTTTCGAGGTCTGCAACCTCTCAAGGCTCTCGTCAGCCTTGTTGCCAAACAAATGTGCGCCATCAAAGGGCATGTTCAAAAGACAGGCTTGCACATCTGGGGCAAAACCAGACTTTCGCAACCACGCAAACCTGCGTATAACAGTGCTCGCAGCCATGTCGGCCATATCCGAACCCGACTGAAGCGATTCGCACATGGCATCCTTGCCATCTTGCACGAGAGCAAGACACCCATCCCTTTCTTCCCCCTCAGGAATATGCTCAGCCGCTAAAGAAACACAGTTCCACAGAGTGTGTGAAAACCTTGCTAAGGCACAAGTGGAGATGGCTGATTTCAATGCCATGCTCCCAGCAGAAAATACCTAGAGAGCCCAACCATCGGAGCGTTTGTCGTCCCTATCAGGAGGGATGGTAGGGTACGCCGCCTGCCTCGAGTTGGCTGTAGCCACCTGAATTACCAAACTCTCGGGAGTGGGGTGAGTGGATAGGTAGCTGTGGTCACTAACGGAAGGGCAGTACTTCTGTGTTTGTATTAACAGCCGGAAGAGATTCCGGGGACTGCCAATCAGCCGCCACCCTTTTCTGTAAAGTGAGATGAAACGGTAACACCGGGTCAGAGGACGGTTCTTGGTCTAAGATGTCCGTAACATCATCTTGTACAAAATCTTCAGGCGCGCTGGACCAGCCCAGATACTCTGTGACCCTAGCCATGGGCAGCCTGTATGACGACTCTGCATGAGGCACAGGCTCAGTCCTGTCAAATTCCACTTCCGGAGAAGTGTCCAAGCCACTGGCATCATGGAGGGTTTGCCTTAACTCCTTCAAATGACTGTTTCCAGAAAAGACAGGAACCACATCATGCTCAACAGGGTCTTCAAAGTCAGACCTTTCTTCCTCCTTATATATGTCATACAGAGGGAGGTGAAAACCTGGCCCGGGGACAGAGTGGGGCCTGGAGTTCACCACAGGCTTCACAGACTTAGCAGTAGCTTTCCTTGGAGGATCCCACAGATCAGGGAACTCAAACGGTAAATTTCGGGCAAAAATCCTCAGGCGTTGAGGGCGCCGAAGTATTCGACGCCGAAAGCTTCGGCGTCAAGAGCGGCAAAAGCTTTGGTGTCGACAACGGTGCCGATGGCTGATAAGAAGGCAAAGCCTCGACGTTTGAGTCGGACGGACATGGCACCGACTGAGTCGACGCAGGCTTCAAGCCCTTAGCAGGTTGCAGCGATCTCGCTGGGGACGAGACCGAGACGTGGAAGCACGTCTCTTGTGACTATCCGAAGCCTTGTCCTAGCAGGACCTCTAAGGTTCCTGATGCGAGTTGCGACGTGGACCCGAGCCCGAAAGCGTGCAAGACGCAGTACGAGACCATTCCCTACTGGCTTCATCAGAAGGCACGACCGGAACCGTGCCCTGAGATTGAAAAATCGCCAACATCTGCTCCTTAAAAGGCAGCCCATTCTGCCGGAGTCGAGGACTTAGTCGGGCATGCCACTTTCCTCGTGGCTCCATCCTCCAAGGAGGACAGGGAAGGCGACCGGTGACGGCACTTCCGAGAATGCGGCAAAGAGGAAGAAGAATGGCTGGAAGCACTCCGGGATTGAGGACCCAGGGCCTCTGCCTGACGAGGAGTCTCGCCCCTCGAGTTGTCGGACACCCCTTTGGATTTCGAATTCCGGGACTTACTGGGCTTAGAACCCCTACGTACCTGAAGCTTCCCCTTATGCTCCCGCAAGGCCTTGGCAGTCAGCAACTGGCTTTTTGAACACTCAGTGTTGTGACTCTCGCCCAAGCACCACAAACAAATGCGATGCGGGTCGGTGACCGACATTTTAGACTTGCAGTCCCGACAAGTCTTGAAGCCAGACCGCAGAGTCGGAGGGGTCGAAGAAGACATCTCTACGATGAAACACACGAGGCGCTCCGAGTTCTCGAAGCTAACACGTTTGCGGAAAAAACGGAACTGAGGCTACGGGCGCCGTCCGTCCTATTTATAACATCCGGTGACGTCGCCATCGACGGAGGCTTTTGAGGGACATCGAACCGGCGCCATCGACGCAGGACGCCCTCTGCCGAAAAAAAGTTTCCGAAGTGCACAGCTGTGGACATTACATGTCAAGATGTGGAATACGTTGGAGGACACAATCCATTCGAAGTGTTTTTTCTCAGCCATGTGACCTATACCAGATGTCAGTGCTGGGAGAAGCTTGTTAAGTGGCGGTGGAAACATCAGGTGATAGAAATGGCGCAGGTCAGGTGTTTTCAAGAGAGTAGGACAGGGTGACAAGTAGGGTCAGTAGAGGAGTTGGTGAGATCAGATGGGGACGGCGGGCCTGAGAAAGTAAAGAACAATTTCATAGTCTAACAAGACAGGAAGGTGTCAGCAGGCTAGGTCGGCCTTGGGCAGGACGAGTGCATGCAAGGAGCAACAAGAGTAGGAGAGGGATATTACTTGATGATAAAATTAGTAAGGCGAGAAGAAGCAAAAGGGACCCTAGGTAAGACGGACCTTAAAAGACACCACTCTAAGATTCCATGCTGCCCACTCATTAACCAGTGTTTTCAAGGCTACAAGCCCTACTAAGTCTTTAGGTATTTGAAACCATAAAAGCCTGCAACTCCCAGAGCAAATGAAACGGGTAAAGACGGAAATAAGAATGTGATGATCAAGCTAAACTCCTGGATGTTCCTTGTGTTGAGTACCTCTACTATCTCTATTGAACAGGAAGGAGGAGAAACAGTCAAAAACCCCATACTCACGTGGAGCATCGCAGAGTATCTGGGAGTGTTCCTTGTGTTCGGTGTGTGCGGTGGGAGCGGATTGAGATGGTAGACAAAGTGACTTGCCCATTGATCTTCACGCCCATTACACAGACACCGCTCACACAAGCACGATTACGGCGTTTGAAATCTGCCCCTGAAGTCCTGGAGGTGCTGCCACAGCACAATCGGTATGTAGGCTGCATGGCCCAGTTATGGTGCCAGTTATGATGTCTCCCCAGCTCCATGTGCAGCAATGTAAAAAACAATCAACCCGGAGCCCTCCCCTCCCTTGCCAGCTACTTGCCTGTCCGACTCTGCCTCGGTCCTGGCGTTGTCGGGTGGCGGGCTTGGCGCCGCGGCCCGAGAGACCTTGCATGAGTCAGCTGGCGGTCAGTTGGCTGTGCTTGGCCTGAGCGCGGCGGGTGGGCTGGGTGTCTGGTGGAGCGGGTGTGCGAGGAGCTCGATCAGGAGCGATGGGCGCGGTTGCCGGGACCACGGTCGCCGCAAGCTGCAAATGCGCAGATCGTGTGAGGTGTGCGGCGGATCCTGGTGAGAGGTGTCGGGAGAGCGGGGGCTGCCCCGCGGTTGTGCTGTGTGTCGAGACACTGTCCAGCGGAGGCCTGGCACTGACATCCCACCCTGAAACACATACCCATAAATGGGATGGACATGATAAACAAGTCCTCCAAAATACCCAAGTTCCTTTTCGTATGGAAGGTGAAACTCCAATTGCTGTGTTCCACACGGACATAATGTCAACCCTGCTCCTGTCCCCCGGTGAGAGTCCTGGCCTGCGCATGTTCGAGCAGCATAAAACAAAATCACAAATGGCCCTTCCTCAAAAACAGCGACAAGACGATGTGCAAAAATTAAACCTGGGAAATAATCAAGCATCGGTAGCTGAAGCATCCAATGAGACTGAACCAGCTAGTGATGCTAATGATAGAAGGGATACAGAGAAATAAAATGAAATACAGACTTGATGATGAAGTCTTTCACGCAGCTAGTGCTCCTAATCTTGGGCAGGTGACACACTGGAAGGGAGTCTGTTAGACCAACATGTCTCAAACAATGGGAGGAGAAATTCATTGTATTTAGCTGATAAGCTAATAGATGACCTAAAGAAAATAAATGGAAAGTTGTATGGCGCCACCTCACAGTTGGTGAATACTTCAAATACAAATCAAACAAATGAATCTTTTGCCACGCTGAATGAATTGCGTGACACTACAAGAGACCTGACTAGTGACAATCAGTCTGACTCAAGTAAAGAACAACAAAGTATACCTCAAAATTCCTATCGGCCAAACAAATGCAAAAGGATTATGCCAAGTACTAGTCCCGCTATGGTTGCCTGCTCACAGAACACCAAAAACCAACCCAAAATCACCCAAAAACAGTGCAAGGCCATAAACCCTAATTCGAAGAGCAATTGCAATAAGGAGAACCATTCAAGACAGCTGCCAGCATCAGTTTCCTCTGAATCAAGTGACAAGAGTACGACTGATTCCGATTCTTCACTAGCTGAAAGAGAATTTGCAAAGGTACGACGACAAAATCAGCACAACCAAAAACAGTCTGCAAAAATCCGCCGACCCCAGAAATTAATGTTTTGAATTAGTGGAGCAAGTAATCTATCAACTGAGATCAAACATAATCTCGGCTCTAACAATAACGGTTGCCCCGCTGATAAAACTTTATGAACATCTAAACGATAGTCTAAAAGATCAGTCTACTCTGACGGCATTAGCAAGCACAAAGCTAATAAATATGGAGTTGTATTACAAGATGTCAAAACTCACACACTGAATAATCAGCAAAATTATGCAAGCTTTGTTACACAAGTTAAAGAGCAACTGAAATACAATGCTGAAGACAAACAATTGTTAGCCGAAGTGGCCCGTGAAGCACTCATATACTAAAAAAACAGCACCCGGGTAATGAAGAAAATCAGGGAAAAGGAAAAGAACAAAGAAGAGCTATCGTGGCTAGCCCGAAAACAGTGCCTGCAGTCATACACGAACAAAGCACAAAAGAAGGGGTATGTAGCTGCCCAGCCGTGAGAAACCTAGTCGTTCATGAGCAATTACTTGGAAATCCAACTCAACTGCCAACGCAGCTGGCAGATCTTTCAGTGAATTTTAGTAAGACTTCAAGTAGAATTAAGCAGGTTTCCCTGCCCGACGAACAAGTATCCAGTAATCACACTGGAAAAAAAAAAGACAATACCAATGAAGATGCAGATCTTGCTCGCCCCTCAACATGAGCAAATGCAGAAGGTCTTATAGGAAATTCATCTTTCCTTCCGGTAAATATTCCAGTGGATTCAGCCAGCAAAACCGACACGTTTGCAATTTTTGATAAAGCTAGAAGAGAAACAATGGAGAAAAATGAGAGGAAAAACAAACTACCGGCTAAACAAAGAAATCAAAAAATATGCCTAGTAAGAAAAACTAATTCTAGAAATTCATGCAAATTCTTATGGAATATTAAAGCCCTAAATGTAACAATACAAACAGTAGCAGCGCAATCTAAATCCGACTCCGAGGAGGCTAAACGGCCAAAAGTGTTGGTCGAACCATTAAATCAAACAGAAAACCTACAAGAAATAAAGGAAAGTGCTCAAAAGGAAGAATTGGACAATGATCAAATGATTGAAGAGTTGGCTAATGTGTCTACTTATGATTAAAATAGCGTTGATCTAACGCAAGACGAGGATGAATACCATGAGGAAAATGTAATTCTCGACTGGCACAAAACTCTTCTGACACAGAAAAAAGGACTCAATCACGAATATGTACTATGAATGTTTCATCAGAAAAAGCAAATAAACGTTGCATTCAAATTCAAGAATCAGAAGAAGAACCACAACAAAAAAGGAAGCGGCAGACGCTAGATGAAAGATGGGCTTTGGCTTGTCAAAATCGCAATCCAAAGTGCTGGATCCAAATTTGGGAAGCATTGTATTCCATAACAAGGATATAAGAAATACCAAAGTGGTTCAAAACAACAAAAGAGAAGAAACGGGGAAAAAAAAAGAAGGAGTTAAAGACGATTGGGGAGAGGACAAGCGAAAGCTAAATGACAGGCAGAAGTACACGACAAAGAAGCAGCAGGATATTGTCTCAAACTTCTGTCTGCTGTTAGATAGGACTTGCAAATCCAACGATGGGCTAATTCTAAACAGATATAACATCCTGCAACTCCTTAACCACCTCCCTCAGCTCTGTTCGATAACAACAAACTATATAAAAACTGTTGAATTTATACAAGACTCCATAACAGACAGAGTCTTATTGCACATCTATTCAAGAGCAATAAGAGATATTATCGTAGACAATGCTACTGATCTTCATGAGCTGGGCTTTAGAATAAGTGAAACATGGATAGATTCTACACAAGACAATCAGAAGGCAGTACAAATGCACCAACAACAAAAAAAATGGAGTGGGCAAACCTACCAAGAAGAACGGATGGAAATAAGAAAACCAAATCTGAAAGCACTGTAAGTGCAGTAGATGATGAGCGTGATCAGCACGCATTGGATGAATTGCGCACACTCAAAAAAACAAATAAAGATCACGTTTTCAAGCAAAGGTGAGAACGATGGGCTCCCAAAACAAGACAATGAAAAAGGTAACAATGTCAATGATGTCCAAAATTGGAGTTGGGTGGCAGGTACTCTAAATTCACAAACTAAGAAATAATGCCAACTCACAGAAAAGATTGTGTGCCTGCTAATGGGCACGTGGAATACACAAGGATTTAACCACTTTTTCAACAATAGTCTTAGCGAAATAGAACCGTTGCAAAAAATGTGCCTGCAAGAAACGTGGCTTCTATCACAACCCATAGTAGAAGGCTATGCAGTTGCTTGGAATCCCGCGATCAAGCAGACAAAAGGAAGACCTATGACAGGACTATTACCTAATACCAAGTAGATAAGTGTTATCTCACACAGTGTCACTACATCAATTCTTACCCAACAAGCCACATTAGTCAATAGCGATTAACAAAAACGTTGAGGTTAGATACTGACCAGTACATTCACTGCAAATCTGCTTGGCATTTCGTCCTTCAGTGCAGTCTTTGGTCAGCTGTTCTGAGGGGCAAGGGATCTTGCACCTCAGAAAATCTGCACCATCATTGTACGTCCATTGTAGGAGGTGTCATAGAAGATGCCAAGACCAAAGGCTCAAGATCAACTTTTATTATGGGACTAACTACTTAACGGCCAAATTAAAATAAAAACGCTGTTTCAACCGCCAGTGGGTGAAAGAGACAATATACTTCCTTTTTCTGTGGGGTTTGGGTCATCTTGAATGTCCTCTCTAGCCCTAACTATTCTGAAAGGGGTTTTGTCATCCCTTCAAGGTTTGAAATTGCCAAGAGATATTTACTTCCTGCTTGTAGCCTAGACAAACCTGGTTAGCTTTGCACCAACTGCCACCAATAGATCGTTTTCACTCGCCAGGTCAACTGGCTCCCTAAAAACATACCTACCTTACATAAATCGGTGTTTGCGAATGAGTGCAAAGGAGCAATAGGACTCATTTAGAAGACATTTAAACCGCAATGATTGGCACACCAAGCTTTCTTATCTTGATTCTACTTAATCTATCAGTGGCCTTTTGATACTTTGGATCACCCTGGGTATTTCTGGTTCTCCTCTTGCTTGGTTTCAATCTTACCTCTCAGGATGCTCTTACTCCGTATCCTGGGCCAGCCAGCTTTCTCCTCCACTTTTCCACTTTTTACTCTGTATGCTGGTGCGCGAGACTCTGTCCCCTTCTGTTCTCATTCTACACTATTCCTCTTTGTTCCCTTGTCTCTTCCTTAAATCTTTCGTGTCACTTTTATGATGGCTCCCAAATTTGTTTTCTTTTTCTGAATTATCTGAGACTCTTCGCTCTCAAGTTTTGCATCTCTCTTCCATCCAGTCTTGGATGGCTTGCCACTTTCTCCACCTTAACCAATCTAAAACTGAATTTCTTTTCTTCCTTCCTTCCTTCTCCTGCCCCTTCTCTCCTTTTCTTTCCACCTTCTCAACTGCCTTTTGCTCTATCGGCTCAGAATCTTGATCTTTTTGATTCCTCCCTCTCCTCTCACATTCATCTTACTGCTCGTAACTACGGCTTTGTCCTTTTCAATCTTCGTGCTCGTCCTTTTCTTTGTTTTCATGCTACTTCATTTGTTATTTCTGCCTTCTTTTTTTCCCTCTTCGTTGGACTTCCTGCATCTCATTTTACCCTTCTTTTTTCTATTTATAACTATTTGTTTACTTTCTTCCCGCTCCTCATTCACTTCTCCTGTAACAGCTTCTATTCTGCCATTTATATCTCCTTTTGTTTCATTTTCTCTATTGTTTTTAAAGGCCTCCATGGTCTTGCTCCTCCTTATCTTACCTCTCGTTTCCTTTTACTGCCCTACTCGAGCTCTACGCTCCCAGTCTACCTATCATTTTGTTGTCGCTAAAGCCCCTTCTGCTCCCTAATTATTTTGCTCTTGCTCCATTTCCTTGGAATTCCCTTCCTCTTACTATAAGTTCTTCCTCCACCTAGCACAACCTCTGTACAAGTTTGAAGGCCAATCTTCAGTCTTTACTTTCTGCTTCTTAATCACATGATGTCCTCTGCCAAACTTGCATCAATATGTACCGCTCTCTTTTTGTAAAGGTGATTTGGCGAAAGCGCGTTATAAATTCACTAAGTAAAAATGTTTTGTCCATCTCATGAGGAAGTTGGATTTGGGGCACGCTATTTATTTCTTTGTGCTGGCTGTCCTGCTTTCATACCCAGGAGTTTATTTTTATAGTTCATTAGAAACTTTTACATTTTTTGCTAGAAGTCACAATTCAACAAAACCTTTCAGCATTCATAATCGTTACGATCCTCCAAACATTTCCGATCTTACAATAACATTTTTTGCTTTTATCAAAGATTTCCAAAGTATCTTGGCTGATAGCTTATTATCATTTATCTCACGTTATTCAGCCATAAGACCTTCAAGTTTTTCTAAATAAGCAGTTAAGGCAAACGTTATTTTCATTACTGTTCCCTATGACAATCTATTCCACCAATCCTCCGGGATCTAAATTTGGTCTCTTTGTGATTTCAGGTCCCAGATGAGTAGATCTCAGAAGAGTTTATTTTGTGCACTGAAGCAGCAGGTGCTTTAATGTTTCTGGTGCGAATTTACAAAATCTGCAATCTATATTCTGATTTTTGTCATTCTTTTTATGTTAGCTACAGATTTAGTTTGAAATATGCATCCGAAATTTCAGGAAAATATTCCCTTTTTTACATGGGAAATTTTGGAGGTATTTCGGTAGAGTATTAAATACTCTAGCTCCTAAGGCTACTTGTGCCATATTTCTGTGAAGCACTCTCTTGTCTGAGTTTTCGCACCAATCTTGGTTCCACAGCTTCTTTTTTACTGCATCAGGATTTCCAATCAACTCATCTTGATCTACTAGTAGTTGCTTTAAAGTGTCCGCACTGGCTGATTTCCATTTATGTAATATCGATTCATTCTGCTGTTATCCTACTGTACGAAGAATTCGAGATTGAGGAAGGTCATCTGCACCTAGCTCCTTCCTGTGTATCAATAGCATATTCCACATCACTTTAGCATTATGGTATTAATCCTAGTTCATAGCTAATGCAAGCTATGGGAGTTTGTCTAGGTAACGATAGTACTCGGCTCCAAAAAGTGTTTTTGCACCAAGACCATATGTCGGCCGAACAGCCCAACATAGCCTCACTGCCAAATCTCAAGGCCGGGATAACCTTGGATTTGTAAAATTCAATTACCGCCTTCAAAGAAAAGGTCCCGTACTTTTTATTTATTACAGACCCTTGCTCTGCCAGAGCTTTGCATTTTCAGCGAATTTTTTCAACCATTTGGTCGTCATTGATGCAAGAGTTTATTGTTACACCAAGATACTGCGTCTCCATTGTCAGTTTGATTGAATTTGTGCCTCGGTTCCATTTAAACTTTTCTGTCGTCTTCATGCCTCTTCCAGAATCTGTTTTTGAAGGATTTATCACAAGGCCATTCGCCTCTGTATATTCTTTAAGTGCGGTCAATTTCCTCTGAAGACCAATCTGTGTTACATCTATTAGCACAATGTCATCTGTATATAGGATGTGTCCTGGGTTGTTCCCATTTATTTTTGGAGCAAAGGCTCTTACTGACTCGAATATCGAACCTATGTCTGACATAAATGTACTGAAGAGCGCAGCTCCTAGGGGGCACCCCCGTTTCACTCTTATAGTAGTTTTAATCGCTGTTGAGCGGGTTCCCTGCAAATCAAGTCTGGCTTGAATACTGGTGTCAGTATAAAGTTCTTTAATTGCAGCAGACTTCCAGGGCATCCCCATTTATTCAATTTTGTCCAAAGTAACTCACGATCGATACTATCAAATGCGTCAGCCAAGTCAACAAAAGCAAGGTATATTTTGGTTTTGTTCAGTATTGCTTCCATTTTCAGTAAGTTGATTAAAAGGAGATTTAGCACAGAGCCTACACCTCTCACGAAACCAGTCTGGCGATCATCCGCAATTTTTGCTGATTTTATCCATTCAGTTAGCTGCAATAGCAGTTGAGTGGCAAAAACATTTCCTACCACATTCAGAAGTGCAATCAGCCTGTACTTTTTGGGGTCTGTCCTTATTCCCTTTTTAAATACAGGCACGATTATAGATCTTTTCCAAGAGTCTGGTATCCTTTTTTGTTCGATGATGTTTTGGAACAAAGTATAGCAGAATTGCGCCCATGCTTCAGGATAGCATTTTAGTTTCTGGTTTGTGAGGCCATCAGGACCTGGGGCTCTAGATGTACTTAGCCTCTTAATGTTTTCATAAATGTCTGTCCTGGATATATTAAGGTCCCAAGATCTTACTGGGTTTTGGGCCACATATACCGTCTCCATGCTTTTCGAGAAAAGGTTTGTAAAATGCTCTATCCATTGCATTTCAGACACCATGTTTTGTTGTATAGCTTGTTGAGGCAGTTCCATGTTGTTGATAACTTCCCAGAACGAGCAAGCATTTTTTGATGACAACATTTTTAGCATTTTTTCTGCATCGTTCTGGGCCATGATGCCTTTGTGAGATCGTACCCAGTTTTTGTACACTGTTTGAGGCATATTTTTTTGTTTTACATAATCCCGAGTCAGGTTTTTTTGCAAAATCCTGATGGCTTTCCTTAGTTCGCGTTTTTTCTCCACAACTTCTCGATCAAACACATGGTTTTTCTTGAAACTGTTTTTCTTTTGCTCTCAGATTACTTCTGTATACACAGGTAATAAAGCAGGATACTCTACCATCTTAGATGTTTCTTTCCTTATTTCACCAGCCAGAATTTTTATCATTGTCATGATCTCGCACTCACTTAGTCTCAGGCGATTTCTACCTGCAGCAATGGAGATAACTTGTCTCCATGTTGATTCTTTATTTAGGTTCAGCTCTTGTATGTTTATTCGAACTAGATCGTGATCGCTGTATGGCATGTTAATTACAGTCAATGAATGGATTGCGAGTTTCCGTTTTGCCAAGTTGGTTTCGGAGGGATGTCACCTTTCAGATTTCCATTCAACATGGACATCCTCCGGGCCTCCAATTCTTCTTCCCATGTGATTTTTAGTAGGTTTTTTTATTTTGGAGTTCTGTATTTTAAAGTATTCCATATTAAGGTCGCCACAGAGTATTATATTAGCGTTTTCTTCAATGACCATTATCGAGTCGATAAGCTCTCCCATAGCATCTAAATATGCCCATACATCAGATGCCTTATGCTGCCAGAACAGGTTGATTACATGCAATTTACTATTGGTTGCAGGGCTTTGCTTCTTGATTTCTCATTGTTACATGTTGTATGTATGGTGTTATGTTTGATATGTTTGACACCTTTATTATCCTCAGCCCTTGATTGATCTTCACCAGAGGAGTACCTAATACCAAGTAGATAAGTGTTGTGTAATCTCACAGTGTCACTACTCCAATTCTTACCTAACAAGCCACATTAGGCAATAGCGATCTCAAGAGGGGTAAATATGAGCTGCAGAGCTGTAATAATGAAATATGTAAATATAAGTAGCCAAGTAATACTTACACTCAAGGTTTCCGTTATAAATAATTATTTAATTAACATCCCGTTAAAAGCATTCTTTAAAAATGCAATTTGTCTAACAATAAAAGTTGGTGGATACTCTTTGGATATGCTTCTTACACACTTCCTTCACCCTGAGGTGGCTTCATTCACAAGGACGGTAATAGCATTCATATATCACACTAGTTATACTGAGGTTGCAGAAAGAAAAGGTTTAAGGAAGGAAAAAAGGTTAAACAGACTCTCAGTATATGTGAGGACACTCAAATCTTCCAATGAAATCTAGACAAGCCTTTCCCAGCAATAACAGTCTAAAACAAGTTACCACCTATGAGGGACAGAAATATCAAAATCAATGGGCTAAAAGAATCTGCAGGGAGCCAGGACAGCGAAAGTTAATTGGAATCAGTATATGGTGATGAGGCACTTCTTAAGACAAATAGTTTGCAAAAAGTTAGAGAGTTTGTAGAAATCACTTGTAGGGTAAAGGAGTGGGAATCAACTCTAGAGGTAAGCCAATGGATATACCAACTGAGAAGAGCACAGCTAAAAGACCATGAGGTAAGAAGTATCCCAAGTCTAAACAGTACCTCTGATTTGAGGTAGAGTGGTCCAGTTGGATTCTGTCCTGTTGCAGCGATGCAGACTGTGGGTTCCTGAGCCTCATTATTGGGGACAAGAGGGAGGATGTCTGGAGGGCTCCTGCAATAGCAGTTTGGAGGTCGTTGGCAGCTACGGGCTCTTTTCGGTTCAGCAGCACTTCAGGTTTCAGCACTTAGTAAACAGCAACGTTGCAGATCTTGGATACCGGTTGGGCTTTCTTCACTCCTTGGGCCCTGCACTTAAGTGAGGGGACTCTAGCTCTGGTCGTCCTGCTTCAGGAGGGTCCTTAGGAGACTCCTGGAGCTTCTGCCCAGATTTCAGACATTGCACTAGAATACGAATTGCTCGACCCCTGGCACTCGGTTCTTGCAGCAACAAAGAAGTACAGCCAGTCGGGGAAGATGGTCCAGTGGAGGTCGTCTCAGGCTTAGTGTATCCAACTAACCCAAGGGAAGAAGTCGTCCCTTCCGGAGCTTCTCTGTTAAATTGGAAAAGGAGTTTCAGCACAAGAGCAGCTCTCTGCCGGGCAATTCAAAGGTCCAGGAGGATGCAGCAAGCTTCGTTCATGGTTTCTGTGTCAGGTGTTTCTCCGAGTGGTCGACTGCCTCTAGTCCCGAAACCCTCACCTTTTAAGGAGGTTTCGCTCATTCAAGCACAGCCTAGGCTGTCAATCACAGCAGGGTGACTGTCCTGAAAGGACAGCCAACCAACCCATCAGCACTGGTTGTATTCAGGCATTCCTAGAGACAAAGGATGGGAGTTTCGGGAATCTCCCTCACATTCTGCCTTTCCAGACACACTGGAGCCAGAGGCAGCCTTCGGGCAAAAACAAACAAAGGGCTACACCTGTCTCAACGCACAGAGTAAAACCCAAGAAATACCTCACAAACAGAAAATGGAGAAAAAAAGAATACCGGGGCCATTTTGACAAAATGGTCACCCATGGGTGCTGTACTGCAGCTGAGGATTCAGCCTGCAGTAGAAAAGCACAAGGTTAGGAAAATTAAACCTCTGCCACCTGCTGTAACGCTCACCTGATTCTCGCAGAGGCGCCGGTCTTGACTGGGCGACTACCGTATCTTCAAAGGTGATGTGTAGCACCCGGTTGGCTCTTTGGGCTGGACCTCTGTGCACTGTATGCCTGACGTGTAGAGTAAGATGTCTGCAGATAGAAAATATGGGGTTAATGAACTGGGGTTATTGGGGTGTCCCTATATCTTTCCTCTTCTCCTCTCCTGTAGACCCCCAAAGGTTAACGCTCTCACCTTAGGTAAGTGAATGCCGAGCTCTCCATCTGCCTCAGGGCAGGGTGCTGTAACCAGTTTCTTCACTGAATAGGTAGCGCAGGCCTCTTGACTTCAGAGGACTGCTGTCCGTCGTTTACTGCACGAACGGTAAGTTTCGAGTCATTCAAATGTCTTTAAAGTCTTTAGTAATGATGTCTCTTGTTTTGCAGGGTTCCGGCGATGGCGGATGACGGGCTGAAGTGAGTTGAAGATGGAGCCCGTGTGATGAATAGAAGCGCCTGGAAGCACGTAAGTAAGCGCTTGTTGCCTGCTTCACTATGCGCTCTAACTGTCTTTTTATTTTGCAGGTACGAGTTCGGAGCGGCTGCAGGGTGCCGGAATACCCACTGGATTAGATGTGGAAAGGAGTAATGGCACGTGAGTATTAAAGTTCCCCAATGTCTTTAAACGCACCTTGTTTTGTCTTTCAGATGCGGGATGCAGCGCCGAAGGCCTCCGGAGCGTGCGAAGAGTAGGTACGCCTTTGCCTTTCAGATGCTGGAATGCTAACCTGTTCTTTCTTGTCTTTATAGGTGTTGCTGAAGACTGGATTCAGGATGGTAAGCCTTTTTCCTTAGGCCCAGGACCGGATGCAGAAGACACGATGAGCGTTCTGCTGCAGAGGTTGCAGAATAACGCAAAGCAAGATTCATCCACCGGGTGTGGTTTAAATAGCCTCCTGTAGTGCTTAGGTGTCTCCTTCCATAGCCACGCCCAAGTAAGAAAAGAGTTCCTGGTAAGAAAAGAGTTCCTGCCTTCCAGAAGAGTTCCAGTGTTCTGAATCTAGGGAGTGGCTCCAGCCCCACCCAACAGGAAAAGTAGTTCCAAACAGAAGAGGATCAGAGGCTCAACTGGCAGGCAAGTAAGCAGCATGGTCTGCTGAAGGTAAGTCCACCCAAGCATTATGAGCCCGGCGCTTCCAGCGCTGGGACTGGGCATATTTATGAGCCTGGTGCCACTGGCGCCAGGACTGGGTCCAAAAGGTCCCAATTGGGACTGGTTGGCACTCGGAACCTGGGTTATGGATCTGCTTCCAAGGGAGTTGGGAAAACCCTGACCTTTTGGAAGCAGAGATCATGACAGTACCCCCCCTCAAGGCCCCTCCCAAACCGGGCTTCTCCGGGGGTTTTGGCTTGTCAGGAAATGTTCGGTGAAATCTTTTGATTAGGCGAGGAGCGTGGACATATTCAGCAGGTTCCCAGGATCTCTCTTGGGGGCCGTAGCCTTTCCAGTCAATTAGGTAGAATAGTTTAGATTTGGAGATCTTGGAGTCCAGAATGCTTTTGACTTCAAACTCGAGTTCTCCATCCACTAGGATAGGTTTTGGAGATTTGGTTAGTCGGGTTTGAGGTTGCACGGGTTTTAATAGAGAGACGTGGAAGACCGGATGTATCTTCATGTGCGGGGGCAAGTCCAACTTGACCGCTACTGGGTTTACTATGGTAGTGATGGAATAGGGACCAAGGTATCTTGGGTTGAATGTGCGTGGCCCTTTTAGAGATAGATATTTGGTGGATAACCAGACTTGATCCCCTACTTGATAGCGAGGGGCTTCCTTCCAATGTTGATCTGCTCCTTTCTTGTATTGTTCTTTAGCCCTTTGAAGGTGAGAAACAGCTTCCTTAAAGGCTTGGGTGATTGTAGAATGCAGGTAGTCTACTGCTGGTGTTTCAAGATCTTGGAGGGGATCCAACTTCGAGGTTCGAGGGTGACTGCCGTACAAAAGAAAAAACGGGGTTTTCCCAGTTCCCGAATGGACAGAGTTATTGTAGGCATACTCGGCTATCCAAAGGATATCTTTCCAAGTTTTTTCAGTTTGTTGCAGCATGCAGCGTAAATACTGTTCCAGAGTTTGATTGGTCCTCTCGGTTTGTCCGTCAGTCTGAGGGTGGTGACTGGTCGATAGTCTCACATCAATTTGAGCCGACCGACAGCAACTTCGCCAAAAATGAGAAATAAATTGACTACCTCGATCCGAAATTAGAACCGAAGGAAAACCGTGCAGTCGGACGATGTTTTCGAGAAATTCTCGGGCCAGAGTTGCTGCTGTTGGCAAGCCTTTGAGCGGAATGAAATGCGCCATCTTGGAGAATAAGTCCACGATTACTAGAATCGTATTGTATCCGGAGCATGGAGGTAGATCGGTGATGAAGTCCATAGAAAGCGTATGCCAAGGGCGAGGCGGGATGTCAATAGGGCGTAAGAGGCCTGCTGGTCTTTCCTTTTGACTCTTGTTTTGGGCGCATACTCCACAGGACATTATAAAGTCTCTGATATCTTTTTTCCAAGACGGCCACCAGAAGTAGCGCTTGATCTTTTCTGAGGTCTTGGCTATACCGGGATGACCTTCCATTAAAGAGTCGTGATAACAAGAGATTACTTTTTTCTGTAAATCTGTGCTGGGTAGGTATAATCGTTCTTGGAAATACAATAAGTTGTCCTTTACTGCAAAGTCCTTTCCCTGCAGATGCCAATTCTGTATGTCTGCTGGAGTTACAAGTTGCCTGGCTTTATCCTTAACTTCCTCTATGGATTCTGTGGCGATTACACCCAGAATTCTTTGTTCGGGAATGATTGGTACAGGTTTAGGGTTGACCAAGTGTTCTTCCACTCCCATCCGAGAAAGGGCATCGGCTTTACCGTTCTTTGTACCAGGTCGATAGGTAATTATGAAGTCAAACTCGGCAAAGAATAATGCCCAACGGAGTTTTCTAGAGGATTGGGCTTTTGCGGTCTTCAAATATTGCAGGTTTCGGTGATCCGTAATCACAGTAACGGTGTGTCGGGCCCCCAGCAGATAATGCCGCCAAGCCTTAAAGGCAGACTTGATAGCCAGAAGTTCCTTGTCAGTAATCGTGTAATTGATTTCAGGAGGCGAGAATTTGCGGGACCAAAATGCCACGGGATGCAACTGATTGGTTACCGGGTCCTTTTGTGATAGAACTGCCCCCATGGCAAGGCTTGAAGCATCAGTTTCCACGATGTAGGGGAGTTCGGGGCGAGGGTGTTTTAAGATTGGTGCAGAGATAAATTTAGTCTTCAAATCCTGGAAAGCTTGTTTCGCCTCGGTAGACCATTCAAAACGTTTGTTTTTCTTTAACAAGGCAGTGATGGGCTGGACTATTCGAGAGAATTCGGGGATAAACCTGCGGTAAAAGTTAGCGAAGCCTAACATGCTTTGCACACCTTTTACGGAGGATGGTGATGGCCATTTGAGAACTGCATCGACCTTCTTTGAATCCATACGCACTCCGCCAGGTGATAATATGAATCCCAAGAATTCAACTTCAGTCACGTTGAAAACACATTTTTCCAACTTAGCGAAAAGTTTGTGTTGACGCAATCTTTCGAGGACCATTTTCACGTGTTTCCGATGTTCAGATTCCGATGAAGAATAAACGAGGATGTCGTCAATGTAAACAACAACACATACATCTATGAGCTCTCTGAAGACATCGTTCATAAAATATTGAAAGGCGGCCGGGGCATTGCAAAGTCCGAAGGGCATGACCTGATATTCAAATAGCCCATACTTGGTGCGGAAGGCCGTCTTCCATTCATCGCCCTCTTTTACTCGTACCAAGTGGTAAGCTCCTCTAAGATCCAGCTTTGTATATATGCATGCTTTTCTGACTTGGTCCAGGAGTTCAGGGATCAAAGGTAACGGATATCTATTCTTAACGGTGATCTGGTTCAGGGAGCGATAATCGATACAAGTTCTAAGGTCTCCTCCCTTTTTTGGAACGAAGAACAAAGCTGAAGAAGCAGGGGACTTGGAAGGACGAATAAACCCATTTGCCAGGTATTGATCCAGGTATTGTCGAAGGTGAAGGTTCTCAGGCTCGGTGAGGGCATAAATTCTACTACAAGGAGGAGTAGATCCGGGTATCAGGTCTATCTGGCAGTCATAAGACCTATGAGGAGGTAGAGAGTTAGCCTGATCCTTCCGGAAAACATCTTGGTATTCTAGGTATTCGGGAGGTAACTGGGGAGTCTCTGAAGAAATTGCGGCCAGTGCAACACCAGGTGGAGGGTGACAAGTAGAGACACATTCTGGAAACTGGACCGTTCTTGCTCGCCAATCGATCAGAGGATTGTGTTTCTCTAACCAAGGTATTCCTAGAATAATCTGAAACTGAGGGGCCTTGATCACATCGAACACGATCTTCTCATGGTGTCCATCTTGACTTACTAGCGTCACCTCTTGAGTGGTATGCGTTACTGGCCCGGAGGCTATCTCCGTACCATCCACCGTAGTAATGACGTCCTTTACAGCCTTGGGACAAAGAGTTAGATTCATCCTCAAAACCATTTCATGATCCACATAATTGCCGATGGCACCGCTGTCGACGTAAGCTTCAATTGCATGTAATCGATCCGGATTATCAGGGCTAATGAGGACCATAGGTATCACGAAATGCGAGGTCACGGAACTGGTTTTCACGCTCGGCAAGAGGACCTCTATTCTTGTCGGGCGAGGTCGTTTCCCTGCTCAGAGTTTGTAACTTTGGTAACTGCAGCTCCTACTGCCTTCTTGGCAGGTTTCACCGGACAGTCTCGAAGAAAGTGCCCTGAGTTTCCGCAATATAGGCATAATTGCAACTGTTTCCTCCTTTCCCGCTCCCTTTGTGTTAGAGGACCTTTCAGACCCCCTATTTGCATGGGTTCCCCGGAGTCTACTCCTTTGGAAGGAGTTGGCGGTTTGGAAAATACTCGAGCATCAAACTTGGAACGATCGGCCTTCCTGTTCTGCAGCCTGTGATCTATTTGAACGACCAAGTCTATATAATCCGAACAGTCTTGTGGGGGATTCACTACTTGGGCTAAAACGTCTTTGAGCTCTCCACGTAGACCTCTATAAAACAGCGTAATCCTTTTGTCCTCAGGCCATTGAGTTTCCACTATTAGTCTATTGAAAGATGCAATATAAGCCAAAAGGTCTTGATTACCCTGTCGCAACGAAAGAAGCTCATTGTCCAAGGCCTGCCCCTGTGAATGTCTTGCGAACAGTTTTTTCATACTAAGCTGAAAGGCTTGAAAATCATGGAGAACCGGATCATCTTGATTAACTAGAGGGATCGACCAGTCTGCCGCATTGCCACTAAGGTACGAAAGTACAAAAGCTACTTTTGCTTGATCAGTTGGAAAGGCTGCTGGCCGGCATAAGAAGTGCAACCGGCACTGATTGATAAATACTGCAAACCTCTTTGGGTCACCAGAAAATCGTTCAGGCGGAGCCAGAGGTACAATCTCAGGTAGGTTGATCTGCACTGGATTCATAGAGGATGTTGAAGGAAGATTTGCCCCTGATGCGGGTAACGGGGTCTGTCCGGCTTGTGACTGTAGCACTTGTCTAGCAAGATTGTCTGTTCTCTCCTTGGAAATAATTAGTTCCCTTCTTAGAGCATTCGTTTCCTGACGAGCTGCATGCACTTCTGCCCTTAGTTCCCCAAGTAACCGGGCTAAGGGGTCAGTATCTGAGGTTTCCATAGCGCCTGGGCGAGAGTTTTGCGGTAGGCTTTGCGTTCTGTAACGCTCACCTGATTCTCGCAGAGGCGCCGGTCTTGACTGGGCGACTACCGTATCTTCAAAGGTGATGTGTAGCACCCGGTTGGCTCTTTGGGCTGGACCTCTGTGCACTGTATGCCTGACGTGTAGAGTAAGATGTCTGCAGATAGAAAATATGGGGTTAATGAACTGGGGTTATTGGGGTGTCCCTATATCTTTCCTCTTCTCCTCTCCTGTAGACCCCCAAAGGTTAACGCTCTCACCTTAGGTAAGTGAATGCCGAGCTCTCCATCTGCCTCAGGGCAGGGTGCTGTAACCAGTTTCTTCACTGGATAGGTAGCGCATGCCTCTTGACTTCAGAGGACTGCTGTCCGTCGTTTACTGCACGAACGGTAAGTTTCGAGTCATTCAAATGTCTTTAAAGTCTTTAGTAATGATGTCTCTTGTTTTGCAGGGTTCCGGCGATGGCGGATGACGGGCTGAAGTGAGTTGAAGATGGAGCCCGTGTGATGAATAGAAGCGCCTGGAAGCACGTAAGTAAGCGCTTGTTGCCTGCTTCACTATGCGCTCTAACTGTCTTTTTATTTTGCAGGTACGAGTTCGGAGCGGCTGCAGGGTGCCGGAATACCCACTGGATTAGATGTGGAAAGGAGTAATGGCACGTGAGTATTAAAGTTCCCCAATGTCTTTAAACGCACCTTGTTTTGTCTTTCAGATGCGGGATGCAGCGCCGAAGGCCTCCGGAGCGTGCGAAGAGTAGGTAAGCCTTTGCCTTTCAGATGCCGGAATGCTAACCTGTTCTTTCTGTCTTTATAGGTGTTGCTGAAGACTGGATTCAGGATGGTAAGCCTTTTTCCTTAGGCCCAGGACCGGATGCAGAAGACACGATGAGCGTTCTTCTGCAGAGGTTGCAGAATAACGCAAAGCAAGATTCATCCACCGGGTGTGGTTTAAATAGCCTCCTGTAGTGCTTAGGTGTCTCCTTCCATAGCCACGCCCAAGTAAGAAAAGAGTTCCTGGTAAGAAAAGAGTTCCTGCCTTCCAGAAGAGTTCCAGTGTTCTGAATCTAGGGAGTGGCTCCAGCCCCACCCAACAGGAAAAGTAGTTCCAAACAGAAGAGGATCAGAGGCTCAACTGGCAGGCAAGTAAGCAGCATGGTCTGCTGAAGGTAAGTCCACCCAAGCATTATGAGCCCGGCGCTTCCAGCGCTGGGACTGGGCATATTTATGAGCCTGGTGCCACTGGCGCCAGGACTGGGTCCAAAAGGTCCCAATTGGGACTGGTTGGCACTCGGAACCTGGGTTATGGATCTGCTTCCAAGGGAGTTGGGAAAACCCTGACCTTTTGGAAGCAGAGATCATGACACCTGCCATTTAAAGTGGTGAGGGTATCAAAAAATGTTACATGAGAATGTAGGATAAGGGGCTACAAGGTAACCCCTCCCACCCCCCCCCCCCCCCGAGCACTCCACATAAGATGGGGTTTGCTGGACCTACAAAAGAGAAAAAGGTAAGTAAAGTCAATTTCACTTTACTATTCTTGGGAACTGTAGTTTACACAAGAAAGGGTATTTAAACCATAGGAGAAATCAAAAGGATTTCTCTGTGACGCTGCACTGAAGATGCTGCGTGTCACCATACAAGAAGTAGATGCCTATGGAGTTTGTCAGTCTCCAAAAACAGTGAAAACACAAAATCCTAATGAGGTCAAAACACATGAGAGTGAGAAAAGGTCTCACTCACTCCAGGGGTTAAAATTTAAAAGTCCTACAGTCCAGCAAAAGAGCTGGAGGTCTCGAAGGTTGAAGGGAATCAGCACAGAAATGAGAATTCTCCCTAACATGGCTTCTTTAAAATCTTAATGGCATCTGCTAGGAACCAATATTGACCAGTAAATGATCCATATCTCAGGATGAATGCTCTTTGCAGTAGTTGTAATTTCAGGTTCAGCAAAAATAGATGCGCGACAGAAATGGCTGGTGATGAGGCTGCAAGACCCTAACCATTGCAGCTACCTTGTGGGTGGATACAAATATATTATAGCTTGCAACCATACAGAGAACTGGAACTCAGAGCCAGAACCAAAGTTTCTGAAGAAATTCCCCAGCCTTCAGAGTCACAAAGGGGAACCTCAGGGTAAACCCCAGAAGCAGGTACAACACCATGGGGAAGGTTTCCAGAGTATTGCCAGTGAGCAATTGCTAGGAAAGATTTCTCTTTTGGAACGTTTCCCTTCATAGTCTCTATGGACCCCTATGTTTTTGTTTTGCCTTGGTTTTTAACACGTTTTGACTTTTTGATGGTAAGTAAAGCCTTCCACTTCTCTTACCCTGCCTTTTGCTCATTTCCTATGGTGAAACAGATCAGTCCTTCAGACAATCAATACTGGGAAACTAGGTTTCCCTTTTTATCTGGTTTACCATGCAGTGCAATGTGGATACTTTTGCATCACAATAGCCTTTGACTCCAGGGGAGTTTTCTGGTTACTTTTAAATGGGTCTAAAGACAAGTTGGTGGCAGCAGTTATATTTTTACAATGTTCGTGTTAATTCTAGTGCGCACATTCCCGTTTACCACGTGTGGCTAGTGCCTTAAAATGGCCCGTCGGTACGATTTTTACTTGTTCTTTCGTCACATTGTCGTTTGGCCTTCTTCCTGCCTTGCCAGGTCAGGAAATCCCATATATGGTCATGCACTTGCCCAGGAAAGCTGCTGCTTTTCGCAGGCTAGTGGTGTGTGCGTCTGTCTGTTCCAACTCCACATCTGTGGTGCCAGAGAATCCCGGTGTGGGGCATGAGTGAAACCAATAGCTGTCCCAGATCGGACAACTACTGGCTGTTTGAATGGTGCAGATCCTAGACTTGATTCTAGGCTGGAATTTGGATACAAGGACTCATGCAGCCTTCTTCAGAACAGCTTTGGAGCCAAGAATCCTCTGTAGATGAACAGCCAAATGAAGATCGAACTAGACCCTTGAAGAAGCCTGGTATCCCTTCCTGCGTCTGGTGCGTTGAAGCCCTTTTGGATGACCTGATCTGCGAATGTGCTGTGCCATGCTTCACCCACTGCACTGGGGGAACTAACCAGTCTCCACATGTTCGAGGATCCAGGCATCATGAACCTTAGGAAGTTTCCCGGGACCACTCTAGTTGGCTACCTCGCCAGAAGCATTGCTGTTATGCATTTGCAACCAGAACGTTGGTGTCATGAGCTGAATTTCAGCATCCCAGCCTGAAGGAATCCTGTCCCGGAAGGACATCTGCAACAGCGACTCTGTTTGGTGGCCGTCGCTGAAACCCGCCTTCCCCCATTCTGTAAAGTGTCCTGAAGAGGGCTACATCAGTGAATCTCACATTTCTTCACTGCCAAAGGTACACTCTGCTCCTGGATCCAATCAGAAGAATCCTTGCACCCGCAGCTCCTGGGCATCTCTCACCGGTCTAGAATAAATATTTATAGTTTTATACAATCCTGTCTAAATTGAATTATTATGTGCTTCACTTTGTGGAATCATTGTTCACACCTGACTCCACTCTCTCTCCTAAAAATAGCATTGACAGCTCTCCATGTTTACTCCGATTGGTGCCCTCAGACGTGCAACGGACATTCACTGGTTGGTCCAGAAATGTACCGATTCAGATTACTAGTGAAATTCAGATTTCTGCATCTCAAGGATGCTCTTGCAGGTACCCCTCTGTTAAAATCCAGTACCTAGTCACCCATCCAAATGTTCTTCTGGTAAGTGAATTGGACTCAGATGTTGCCTTGTATGATCATGCCATCTGTGTGCCTAAAAGACTGAGGGCAGGGTAGTGGAAATCAGATCTCGCCAGATACCTGAAATGTCTGGGATTCCACATCTTCAGTGAAAGACGATAACGCAGCTTGGAAAAGTTTGAATGTGGGATGACCCTTGCCTGTAGGGTTGGATAAGTCTGAAAGGATATACTCTAAGCAGGGATATCAAGATAGGTAGTCCTATGTATAAAACAAACTGAAGACTCACTCTACAAGAGTAAAAAGCCCTATATTTGCCTCATGACAAATACATCACTAGATACCATATGCAAAGCTGCAACATGGAGTTCAGTGAATTTGGCAAAAACAAGAGCAGTTTCACTAGCAGGAAAAGCAATACAGAAGAATGTATTTAATACTATAACAATCGCACACTTTCCACAAGTAGGAAATTCTGCTCATCAATCTAAGCAAAGAATGGGTCGACAAAAGGGAAACTTTACTTGCCTGTAACAGTATTATTGTCGCTTACTTCCGTTTTAGACACATGCGCTCAACCCCCAAGGTGGACACAATATGAAGTGTGTACTAATGTAGATTTGACACGGACAAGTGAATATATTAACTCTTAAATGTAGACATTACAAGGCGATGGACGTCACCCTATAGCTACCACGAATCCCTGATCCACTGACTCTCCCAAAATTGTATAGGTAATACCTTTTAAAAAATTTGATCAATCAGCATGAAACTTGAAAAATAATGCAGGCTACTCAAACAGGAGAGAAACCTGGTTTTCTAAAAGAGAAAAACAATGTTTGCTCACACCCACACCCATAACTCATCAATGGATTTGAGCCAAATATTGTTGAGGGCAGGAGAAAGCAGAGAATCATTTCATAGCTTGGTTTGGCAAAAATCCATCCAGAAGTTTTTTTTTTTAAATTAGGCATAGAGCAAAGTATTACTGGCCGCCAAACACAGACACATATATAAAAAAACCTTAGTTAAGGTGCAGTTTTAACGCACCACAACCTTTGAAATTCATTCAGCGGATGTGGAAAGTCATGACAACCTTAACTCTGCACACTCCCATTGATGTCACCCATAATGCTATTACCTCCATAATGCCATTTTGTACATTATTGAGAATCCCTCCTCGTATAATATGCATGTGCTCATGGGCTTTACAACGGGAATACGCTGAGTTAAGCTTCCCACATCTGCTCATATCAAGGGTTTCGTTGTTATATCTGTGCATTTTAACCAAGGTTTTTTTTAGTGAATTTCAAGGGTTTTGTTATACCATTGTTTTTTTACGAGCCACTAGCCATGGCCTTCAGCCGTGTTCACTGTATATGTTCCACCAATACGTTTCTTTTGCACCCATTAGATAGACACTGCTGTCTTTCGGATCCACCAGCCAGGTCCTTTGGCCCTGGCCAGTGAGCACGTCTTTCGGCCACGTTCACTGTACATTTTAAAACACTACCGGGTCACTAGCCATGGCCTTCGACCGTGTCCACTGTAGATTTTGCCCAATATGTTTTCTGTAGTTGTAAAATTCCCCTTTTTTTGTATTCTCATTTTGTTTACTCTCTTTAAAAAAAAAAGTGTTTCCCATAAGCGTGGTTTTATTAGCAATGTACTTCAAATAACCCTGGTCATTCGTAACTACCTGCAAATAACCACAGTTATTTTTGTATAACCCACTTTTATTAAGAGCGGTTATGCTGCCGAATAGCCCCGATTATTGGAACACGTTTAAGCTCAGACCTTGGTCCCCCCACACCCCAACTCCCCAATTTCACATGGTGTCCTTTCCCCCTCTCCACATCAAGCTTCATGCCATTTGATCCTTTTTCCCATTTTTATATTCGGCTACCTCTGGTTATTCCTGTCATAACTGCGGTTATCACTCACATCGAATCTCACCAAAAAATGTGCTTTTCCATTTCTGAAAAGCCTCTCTCCTGCAAAGCACCATGGGAGATATAGCTATAATTTTGGGAGAAGGGGGGCACTGCACACCCTTTTTCATCAAATATTTAAACAACTACTGGACAGAATAACCCCAGACCCCTCCCGGAAATCGAGTCAACGCTTCGTGCCCAACTTATTTCTTACATGGTCCAATTGCGTCCAGCGATGTCAACTTTTTCTCTATGGGAAAAAAAGAAATGGAAGTAGGCCAAAAACAGTGTTTTTATTACTTTAATAACTTTCATTTTTTCATGAAGCTTTCCCCAAATTTCCAGTCTGGAGGGGGCGGGAGGGGTCGGCGGCGGTCAGGGGGCAACGGGTTTACTTGACAAACGAGCAAAATCCACCATGCGAGTCAAAAGTTATTTGCAGTTACATTTTTGGGTTTCCTATGCATCTTGGTATTCAACTTAACTATAGTGCAGCGACTGCCGCACTATATCATCTCTGGTGGTATATTGCAGCTGATGGAGTTTCTCAGAAATTAAAAACTGCCATTTTTTCTCTGAAAGCATTTGCTTTGGCAAACTGAATGAGGCTGTGAGAGAAATATTGCTACGGTTTCTTTGTGTAAAAAAAAAAAAAGAATGGCAGAGCATTGATCAGCAGGCAGCAGTATGTTTCCTTTCTAGATGTTCCTCTGCTCACCCCTCAGTCATGTTGGTAAGCTGCAGCACCAGGAGAACAGGCCAGCATTCGTTACTGTGGCTGATGGGGCAGGAAAACTGCTTATGCATCATTGTGCACAGTTCCATGCCCAGTCAAACTGATGTGCTGGCCATTGTTACTGCTGGTCAGTCATCATTTGGACCAGTCGGGCCCAAATAAGCCAATCAAAATTTTGTGCGGGTCAGGTCCATTCGGCCAGTAAGTGAAGTAAGGCAGAGCTGGAATTGCTGAACCTATATGTGTTAAAGCGAAGAGGTTTCACACAAAAGAAATGTGTGTGCTTTCTGGTAGTCAATAGAATGCGTTTTCCAATGTGTTTATTGTAAGTGAGTGTTCGAAATAAAAGGAGAGTGAGAGTGTGAGAGTGTGAGAGAGATAGAGAGATAGAGAGATAGAGAGAGAGAGAGAGAGAGAGAGAGAGAGAGAGAGAGAGTCAGTGAGTGAGTGAGAGCGATTGGGGTAGAGTGCTTTCATGCAAGTCTGCAAACATCTGTTTGAGAGGTGGTAAGGTAACTTGGAGCTTATGTACAAGACAAAGATGGGGGGTGTCAGAGCAAATATATGTGCAGGAGCAAGTATCTGTGGGCCTGTGTGTGAAGGTGCGGTACTGTGGGTGTCTATTTATGAAAGTATTTACAGTTTGATCTCTTCCTTCTCCAACTAATTTTGCTACCCGGTCTACTGACACTGCACTTTCTACTCTTAACACTACTCTTCGTTCCACTTTGGACTCGCTTTACCCATTATGTCCTTTCTGTCGCTTATCCAAACCTCCTCCACCTTGGTTGACTGCCAATCTCAGTTCCCAACACTCCTCACTGTGGAGGGGGGAAGCATCTGTGGAAATGAAACTGCTCTTACTGACCTTACTTCCCTTTCCACCATTTATATTTCCTACAACTCTGCTATTACTGCTGCAAAAATACAGCACTTTTGTAATCTCATGTCATATTCTCCTCCCCATCGACATCTTTCAATTCTTAATTATATTCACCCCCACCGCTACTCGCCTTTTTGACCCCTCCATTTCCCCTGGAATTTGACTTGTGGCAAAAGGTATGGAAATGCCTGGACAATTGAAACACTAATTCTCCAGGACTACCCAAGCACATTCTTGAGCCACTCGCAGGTATCCAACAGTAGACCATGAACTAACTGAAAATTAATTCAAATCTCAAATTCACCAGTCCTCAGACAAGCCCAAGCATGCTGAAATTACTATGTGAAATGAAATAGTATCACATCCACTTGCCACGGGGTGACCGCTTTGCTAGTTTCCAACTGCCAACAAGACACCACTTTGACCTGTTCAAGGGCATGTGCAGTAAGGTCCAGAAACTGAATGACTCCCATCTGCTTTTGGAAGGCCTTGGGAGAGTGCAAGGGCTCAAACGCTGATGTGTCCCCCTCATCACCTATGTATATATGTGAAAAGGGGTCACCATAAGGTGTTGAGGCAAGAGCTGCCAGTCCTGCAGAGGCAGATGACAACTGAGCAGACAATGGTGACTGCACTTGGCCCGAACATGGAGACAGTGAAGGCAGAAGGACTATGAGCTGTGCGTGGTGGTGTGGGTCGACTACTGCAGGCTCCAGATTGATCAGCGGCACCACCTCAAATGTGAGCTCCTTAAAATAGGTGTGTACGTTTCCTGATGCGTGAACGACAGAGTGAGCCTGAGTGCGCAGCCATGTTGTAGATGTATCCAGCAGTACATATAATGAAGCATATGAGATCAGTGGGAAGTCCATGATGGTTTGAGATGGAGCGGACCAAAACACACATTGCTGGACGTCGAGAGTCTGGGTGCATAGGATGAGATCAATCCCAGAAGAGATTGTTAGATTTATCAGACCCGCCACTAGTGTGGGTTTTAAAAAAGTCAACCTTTGTTGAATTGCAAGGGTTTCACACACAAGTCTAAACACTTGGCTACAAGGATATATATGCTATGAGGTGGCATTTATAACGTGCCTGTACGACAAGACAAGGAGGGGGAAACAAAGGGAGGATAAAATAACGGTCTTACTAAGCCTTGTGTCATTCAGATCGTGCAAGTTTGTGGAAGAGGGTAGGGGAGAAGGGCCAGGGGGGATGGGAAGAGTGAAGCGCAGTTAACTCACCAGTGCAGCCAGAGGGTGGCTCATAAGTGCAGATAGGAGGGGCTGTAGGGTTGCAGATACAGACCCCTAAGTGATGGGGAGCCCGGATGCAGTGCGAGGGCAACTGGACATGCAGGAGCCTGGCCCGAGTTCAGAGGATGACCAGGTGACCAGCCAAGGGGAGAGGAAGCGAGAAAGTGGAAGCAAAAAGGAAGGTCTTGAGTTGCTTCCGGAACTAGAGGTGGTTCTGTTCAAGTTTGAGAGAGGCAAGGAGGCTGTTCCTGAGGGAGGACCCAGCCGAGGAGATAGATCTGCCCCCAACTCTCTGCTTGGAGAAGCGTCTGACCCTCAAAGCAGGAGGTGTATGAGCAGAGAGCTCGAGAAGGAAGAGGTTTTGGAAGAGAACGCTGGAGGTAGAGCAGTTCCAGGCCCCAGAAAGCCTTGTGGATGATGCAGAGTGTCTTGGAATTGATCCTTGCAGCCACGGGGAGCCAGTGAAGAGATTTCAGAGCTGGAGAGATACGATCCTTGAGCTTCAGGCCAAGGACAAGTCTTGCAGTTGTGTTCTGATGTTCTAAAGGTTGAAGAGTAGCAACAGGAAGATTTAGAAAGAGGCTGTTGTAATAGTCCAGCCTAGAGAGGACCAGAGCTCTGGAGACAGTGAGCTTCTGGGGCAAAGTGAGAAAAGGAAGAATACCTCTGAGGAGGTGCAGCTGATAGTTTGACTTCTTAGAGAAATCAGAGATAAGAGGAGAGGGTGGAGTCGAAGATTACACCAAGGTTCTTAGCCTCACACAAAGCACAGGAAGAGCGCCCAGAGTGGGTGGCCAGAGATGGAGAGGAAAGGTGGGAGGGGGTGCCCCATTGAGAAGGATCTCTATCTTACTGGCATTAAGTCACAGATCATCGGTGGCACACCATTCATGAATTGCGGCCCGACAGTCTGGTATGAGAGAAGAAGCAGAGGTGGCTGAGGGGAGCCTGAAAGAGAGCAGAGTGTCATCCGCACAACATTGAACATTGGAGCAGAAAGTAGCAATGTGGTGGGCAAGAGGTGTCAGGTAGTGGTAAGAGCCAGGGAGAGAGGTTAGACCTCTTGGGAACACCACAAGTAGAGAGGGATAGAAGTGAAGAAAAACCCCAGTTGGACCCAAGAGTGTCTGTCGGTGAGAAAGGAGGTCAACCAGGCCATGGCCTGAACAGTAATACCAAGGTTGTCGTGGAGACGATGGAGGAGAATGGCATGGTTGACCGTGTCAAAAGCAGAGGATAGATGGAGGAGAACAAGGACAGAAGGGAGATTGGAGTCAAGATTGGAGAGTAAGTATTCATGGGTGTTCAGGAGAGCAGTTTCCATGGTTCTGGCATCTCTGAAGCCAGACTGGTGGTCATGGAGGGAACCAACAGATTCTGTATGTAGATTAAGCTGGGAGATGGGCAGCTTTTCCAAGAGTGCCCAAGAAAGGAGTGATGGAGAACGGGCGATAGTTAGCCAGAGAGGAAGGATCGGCCGAGGGCTTCTTTAGAAGGGGGTGCACAAGCTTAATGAGGGAAGGGAAAGTTCCAGTGGCAAAGGAGTGATTGCAGAAATCGGCCAAGGCTGGAGCAAGTGTGTCGATGTGGTCCTGGATGAGAAGGGGAGAAATTGCTCTGACAAGACTTTCATAGATCAGACTTGTCTAGAAACATCGTCATGGGGGAACAGTGGAAAGGAGGAGAAAGGAGGAGAAGTGACTGCCTCAGAAGGGCTAGGAGTGGTAGAGGAGAAGAAAGAGGAAGAGGAGATGGAGGAAGAGAGGGTGTTTAGGACGTCCTGAGTTTTAGTAGTGAAATGAGAGGCCAAGGACATGCAGAGGGACTGGGAGGGAACATGAAAGGTACAGACTGCGGCAGGATTGGCCAGCTCCTTGCAGATTTTGAAAAGTTCGGCTGAGTTGTTAGATGCCACAGAGATGAGGGCTTGGGTGTAGGCTCTCTTCTGAGAGAGGACAGAGGCTGTACTGCCGTTGGAGCAGGTAGCAGGCCAGTTTGTCAGGGGGTGTGCCCGATACCCTCGACTTCCTCTCCACCGCCCTGCACTTGCATTTAAAGGCGGCGTGGTCGGTATCATACCAAGAGTTGCACTTGGATTTGGGCTTCAGGTGGATGCTCATGAAAGGGGCAAGGACATCCAGAGTGTTAGAGATAGAGAGATGAAGGTTAGAGAGGGCTGTGTCAGGGTGTGAGTCAGCCAAAGGTGCAGGAGGAGGAGAGAAAGTAGCGGCAAAAGCCTCAACTGACACATGTTTCATGGGTCGGATGACCGAGAAGGTAGGTGGCAGTGCTGATGTCAGTTGACCTGAGGGAGAGAAAGGTGGGAAGAAATGAGAAAGTGATCACTCCAAGAGAGGAGTGGTAAGAGGGTTAGCGAAAGGGAGTTCTGAGGAGATCATGACATCCAGGATGTGCCCTGCAGTGAGAGTCGGGCCAGAGGGAAGAAGAGAGAGCGAAAGAGAGAAAACGAGGGAAAACGAGAGAAAACGAGAGAAAACGAGAGAAAATGAGAGAAAATGAGAGAAAACGAGAGAAAACGAGAGAAAACGAGAGAAAGAGAATTGCAGAGGTTGCAAAAGAGTCCTGAAGGGCTGGTAGCATCCAGGTGGATGTTCAAGTCTCTGAGGAGCAGTTGAAAGGTAGAGGCAAGGCGCGAGGAGGAGAGGTCAGCCCACTCAGAGAGGAAGAGGGCGACCTGGCCAGGCAGCCTGAAGATAGTGGCCACAGTGAGAGAGAGTCCAGGAGAGATAGAGAGCCTGCAGACCAGGCATTCAAAAGGAGGAGTGCTGTATTGGCGTTAGGCAAGATTGTATGCAGTAGCCTGTGGGAGACTACACCAGCCTTGTCCTCTTGGCAATAGTTAACCCGACCTTTGATATAAGCATTTACTACACTAGTTGGTAGAGTGACTGAGCAGCCAGGCTTAACTCAAAAGGGGTCAAAGTGAGGTGTAGGGTTGTAACAGAGATTCACAGTGACAAGTATCCAAATAAACACTTGCACTCAAGGTTTCTTGATTAAACAATTATTTATTTATCTAACAGTCAGTTGAATAAGCCTTCTTTAGAAGGGAGCAAATAAATGTAACACAAATATACTTCAAAATACACACACTCCGTTTCTGTAAATCCGTATATACCCAGTTGGGGTGGCACACAGACACTTCCTTCACCCTGAGGTGACTTAAATAACTAGGACACTGTGGACATTGATATATCACTGGTACATTTAGAGCAATACTGAGTTTGGTGTCCAAGAAAAGGTTTTGGGAATAAAACAATGGTTAACAAATATTCTTAAGCAGGCAAGTACTTTTTGAAACCCCCAATGCAAAGTAAATTAACCCTTTCCCAGCTACACAAGTTATACAATGTGTGACTTTTGTTGAGGGATAGAGAAAGCACAAAGTCAGAGGATAGAAGAGTCTTTCAGAGAGCCAGGACCGCCAATGTTAATTGAGCAAAAGTCTAAGTGAGCTGAAGCACTTCTTGCAGGTAAGTAAAAGCTCTTGCACAATGTGTTGGAAGTATTTGTAGAAAATAGAATCACTGTAGGCCACAAGCTGGGAGGCTTGAGAGCGGGGGAAAGCTGCAAGCAACTCTGTAAAAGCAACCAAGACAAGTCTCAACTGAGAACTAGTAAGTCCACTTAGTTTTACAGCACCTTTGGTTTGAAGAAATTGGCTCCAGCTGGTTTCTGTTCCTGTGTAGGTCTGCAGATCCTGTTGTTCCTGGGCCTCAGTCACGGGGACAAGAGGGAGGACGTCTGGGGACTCCTGCAATACGAATTGAACTTCGGCAGCAGCAATGGGCAAACTTCAGATCAGCTGCACTTCGCGGTTTCAGCTTCTCGCAGCTCTCCCAAATAGCACCACTGTGGTTCCTGGATACCTAAATGGCCTTTCCTCGCGTCTGGGGTCCAGCACTCTGCTGGGTAGCTCAGGCTTGGTCAATCCTGTTTGGAGTCCAAAGGATCTTCCTGAAACTCGGGTCCGACTTAAAGACAACACACTTGATTCTGGTGTTCCTCTCCCTGGCAATCGATTCCTGCAGCAGCAATGGAAGTACAGCCAGCTCAGAGAAGATTTCCAGGTGAGTTTGTCTTGGGGTTGATAGGTCCCACTAACCCAAAGGGACAAGTTGGCCTTGTAGGGCTTCCCTAGTCGAGGCGAATTCAGAGCTTCAGCACTGCAGCAGGGCTTCACCGGGCAAACCAACAGTCCAGGAGTTGCAGCAAGTTCTTCTTCGGATTCCTTCATCCAGTGGTCGACTCTGCCTTCCAAGCAAAAAGCCTTGCAACCGATGGGTGCTTTACTGCAGCTGCATTGCAGCCCACGGTAGAAACACACAATGGTTGGAAAAAGTAAACCACTGCCACAAGCCATTAATTGTAGAAAGGGCAACATAAAAATGTTACATGAGAAACTGGACAAAGGGGATACTAAGTAACCCCGCCAGCACCCTATAGTAAGATAGTGTTTGCTGGGTCTAGAAAGTTACAAAATGTAAGTAAAGTCAATTTCACTTCACTACTCTTGGAAACAATAGTTTCACCAAGAGAAGGTATTTAAAACCTTAGGGAAATCTAAGACTTCCCTGTGCCACTGGACTGAAGGTGCTGTGTGTCAATGTAAATATGATGCCTATGGAGTTTGTCAGACTCCAAAGTCAAAAGAAACACAGAAAACACAGAATTAAAAGTACAAAGTCACAAAGTTCAGCAAAAGAGCTGGGGGTCTAAGTAACGCACCACACTTCAGAATACAGAGAGTTATAGTGGCCTACTGTGAATGTTTGTGTAGGGAGGCATTTAGCAAGCTATCACAGGCCTTAAATTGATAAAATATGAAATAAGGACCAAGTGCTATAATTCATGCATACAGGGTGACCACAGAATAAGGAATCAAAAGGAGAGTAAGAATACAATTCGCTCCTTGCCATTTAATTCAATCGAATTCGAAAATGGATTAGAAATCAGGAGTAGAAAAAATGTTAATCTCAGTTAAAACTACAGGTTGATAAATTGAAATTAACCTTGTAGCCAATCTTGTGAAACAATACAAATGTACAAAAATATAAACAACTGTATCAACCATATGTACACAATAGCAGTTCAAATAACTGTGGGACATACAGAATAAATACTGCACACACAATACAAATGCAAATTCATAAAAACCAGCTCATTTGATATGCAGGTTGCTAATTTAATCAAAACCTATTAAGAACAGTTTCTGGTGTCGCTCCTTGATTCACAAGCTTCCTGTTTAGGCAACAAGTTCTGAAACAGTCCAACATAAATTTCTCCTTTCAATAGAGAACACTGTCTGTCTTTAGTATTTCTGGTAGCTTTGCAACTCGCCTGGTATACACCCCAGCCAGGACTCTCTATGCAAATTTCCACTGCCTGGTGTACTATCCTGCCAGAACTTCTCATGTGTTTCAACTGCCTAGTCTCTTTTCCTTGCCAGCATTTCTTATGTTTCACAATCCCTCTGTACCACCAACACTGCATACATTCTCATGGCTTGTGTGAGGGGTCAGCAACAAGAGGCAGACACAGTTACAATGTTCGCAATATTTATTGAAAGAAAATGGAAAAAAGGCCCATCTTGCCCTAACCAAAAGAGAATGTCCTACCCATGAAAATAAAACTAAAATAAGTTGACCTTCTGTCCAAATTGCATCTGACCCTCACACTAACATACACAATCAAAAGGTACAATGTAATTTCTATCGTCATTTCAACCAAGTTGTGCAAACACCATATATACAACCAACTCTTGTCACCAGGATTTAGTTTCCCTTCCCCTGAAGGGTTTCGGGGAAAAAGGCATTTGAAATACTCTGTTGCACCAAACTTCCATTAGGGTTAATGCAAATCTCTCTTTTTCCTGTGTTTTCTCCTTAAGATGACAAGGTAAACATTTTTACAGTACGAGTTGAAATATATTGAAAGGCAGTCTTTTATAGTCTTTAGCATGGCCAAAGCAAACATTTTCACTTAAAGGATTGATATAACAAAGCTATGTTTCAACAAAACATTACATTTCGTGGTGTACTCCGCTGTCAGGAATATCCTCCTTTTGGCTCACACAGATCTTCTGGTGTACTCTCCTGCCAGGTATGGTGTCTCTTTCAAAAAGGTTTCCCTACCTGATGCTGTTATCAGGTCTCTCCGCAACATTCACATTTCTCTTAAATGCTCTTACAAGCTCTTACAACTGCACCCCCTCAGTAGCACAACCTTGTTGACTTCAGTTAGAACTTGTACCAATTTTCCCCATAATGGCATCCCTTGTAAAAGGGGTTGTTCAAGTTCCTTTAGTCAGCCTTTCTTACAATGTCTCTTAGCAAGGCTTGTTCCAGGTTTCCCCCAAATGACATCTCTTATCAGGAGTATTGCACCATGTTTGTTCTCTCTCTAATTCCATTGGTCGGCATTCAAAACTCACTTAATTGTTCATATACCTGTCGGAACGCCGCAGGGTTACCACCATCAACGGCCCAACTCAAAGGTGTCACAGATTCATGGTTTGTTGTAGTGGCAGAGTTTTGCTTTGGGTAGGACTTCTACAGCATGTCATGCCTCTTTTTCAGGTCCTTTGCCGGCTTTGTGGTTCATGGCCAATATGGGCGCGGCTTTCTTATCTGACAGTGTCGCGGACAACCTTTCGGCGATTGCCAATTAGGGAGATGCATCATTTTTATACTTCATCCCATCTCCTAGCGAGACCGCCAGTACTTGTTGTTGGACATTTGGACCTTTTTCTTTCTATCCTGAATGAGTGGAGCCTTTTTCCACTCATTCATTCTTATGTGCTCTGTCTTTTGGAACTCCGTTCTCTCAGATTTACCTATACTATGGAGTCTACTTTCCTCCAGATCTCTTTTAAAGCATCCGTGTTTAACTTTTGCAGCACACAGCTCCTTAAGGGCAGTGTTTCTGGGAACCTAACTACAGTTAATAAGGATAGAGGGATACTCTGTATCCCTCCTAAAACATTATACTCTGAGATTGGCACACACCACCTTATGTGGAGTGCCAAGGGGATACCTAGTTTCCCCGCTTCTGTCTGCTCCTGTGACATTTCAGTCACATAGACAGCCCTTAAACTATGGCTGGTGGCAGTGGACATGTTCTACCAACTATTGTGCTACTTTTTACCGCAGACTGTATTCACAGTCTCGGTTGTGCACAAGAGGGTCACCCATGTTCTGTGGCTCCATTCTTATTTTCGCCATTTCCAGCATGGCTGTCCTTGGGTTAGCCCTTCTACCATTCCGGGAGGGGGAGGTCTGTGTGTGTACGTTTTGCCTTTGGCAAAAACTTTTGGGTGTCCCCGTCTAGACTCCAGTGTGACTGACGGGCAGGAAGGAAGTGGGGGAGGAGTTTTTCACTCTCCTGCCTGAGTGCCTGAATGAAACCAGTGCACACTGGGGGGCTGGCTGTCCTGATTGGACAGCCACCCACCGATTTCTGTAAACCGCTCCAAGAGATTGCAGTGTGTGTGCTGAAATTGAATAAAAGGTGCGGTTCCGGAGGTGAAAGGCAAGTCAACCATTGGAAATTAAAGTAACCGAAGAAGACGCCCAGCGACGCCTGCATACCCTTTGCATCACCGTGAAGTGACCATTGCTGTCCTGACCCCAATTTCTACTCGACAGAGGAGCTCAAAAGAGGACGACTCCTTCCCTTTGGCTGGTGGGGCCAACCAGCATTGAGACAAACTACAATTTGAGGTGATGTGCCTTTCGAGAGCTGCAGAGCACAAATACCAGAAGACCTGTGACCCAATTGCAGTGCATCATCTTTGAAAGGCTGAATCAGTCTAAGTCTTTGCTGAGCTCCAGTTGAATCTCCAAAGAAACAATCTGACTCAGTCAAGTCCCCTTACCAGAGTGAAGGACTCCAGGAATCAAAGAAGATTGACTGGGCGAAAACCATCCTTTGTTGGTGCTGTAGAAAAGGCACCAAAACTGCAGACAAGGAATCCGTGCCAAGGGTCCTCTCTCGGGACTGCTGCTGAGACATCATGCTCAGAGTCCTTCCTTTAATCACAAGACCGAGGAATCAGGAGACCGGGTCTGTCGTTGCTGCACAGAGGAGAATCCAGCTACGAACATTTCTTCTAACCTAAGGTACTGTGAGGTGAAATTGTATTGCTTACCTTAAACCAAGAAGTCACTCCAGAGTTTTTGAGTGTGTGAAGGTGTCCAGGATGTCTGCTCTTACCTCAGACCAAAGTTGCGGGCTTGTGTCCTTTTTGAGAGTCCTTTAACAGTGTCTCTATCGTTATGTTAACTCTTCTAGCATCTTGTCGAAGAGACGGAAAGTATCCACAGGAACGTTTGCGTTCTGCTGCTTTAAGACTTTGAGCCCTCTCTGATCTGATTTTTGCATAGAGTTAGGGATCAAAGCTTTCGTTTGCTATGAAAACGCCTCTAGAAGTTTAAGCTCTGCTACTGTGTGACTAATCAAACTTTTTCCTTCCTAAAAGACTATCTTATGTGGTTTTGCAAACCAAATACAATTACTGTATATCTGTGTGTGAGTGCGCAGTTGTACCGATAATACGGTAGAACGGTCATTAGTGTCAAACTAACAATTTTACTGCAAGCAACTACCAACTAAGCAGTGGCATATGAAAAGTATGTATAAATAATCCTCTGTGTGTTGGTTAAGTGGTCCAAGTATTTTAAGACATTCCTTGTGTAAATTCCTGTTTGGACCTGCTCGGACCAGGAGGACCCAGGGCACGAACCTCTGCTCAGACAGCAGGTAAGCATGCACCAACATGTGTTTATTGCCTCTGTCCCCACAGTCCATCCCCACCTTCAGCTCTGTGGCACAGTAAGTTGTGCATTTGTAAAAGTATTATTCTCACGCCGCAGTGTGTGTGCGGTTCGCTTGGAGAGGCACCTCCCTGACCACGTGGTCTCTCGCAACTCCCCATCGCGTGTGCCTCGCACCCTCTTCTTGAGCCTCTTGCACCCACACGCCCCATTTTCTCTTACTCATTGACTGCCCTGTTTTGCTTTGTATTGCTCTGTGTTCTGCTGCATTCTTCCTTCTTCTAGGTTTACATTTGTCGACTGCATTGTTCTTTTGTATATTGCTCTGTGTTCTGCTGTGCTCCACCCTTCTCTAGGTTCTTTTTTTAATGACTTCTCTGTTCCCGATGCCCTGGTAACCTTGCTTACCAGACTGCCTTGTTTTCTGCCTGCTCTTGCATCTGAGCTCTTATCTACTTAGTCAATCGTCCACTATCGTCCTGTGCCTTTCTGACTTGTCTGCTTACACACCTTGTGTCCTCCACTAGTGTCACTCCCCCGCCACCTTTCCCCTCCACCCCTCTTCCTCTACCTACTATATGGTGCACTCCATTTTTCCTATCTTTTAAACTGCTTCTCTATCGACTATCCTGCTCTCCTCACTAAGTCTGGTAGGAAGAAGTTCAAAAAGGAAATCCTGGTCTCCAACCCAGGCCTCCCTATCGCTGACACCTATACCAGTGCTTCCTCCAGACAGACCCTTACCGACATCCTCTTTGCCGTTCCCTCCCCAGAGCTATGGACTCTTCATATGGTCCCTGTGCTCTCTCCTCCTCTTCTATCATTAATGGTGGCGCCCGGTGGGAGGCCCTTCTGGCCCTCTTCGACTCCTCTAAGATCATCATTAATGTTTACCTGAATGGCACCGTCTTGGTCCAAGGCCCTAAATCCAAACTTATCTTTGATAGATGCTTCCCATGCCTCATCAATTTCTTTTCTTGTCCTGCTGTCCCTTCTTAGAGTTCCTTGCCTTGCCCCTCTGCCTCCTCCTTGGCTACCTTGCCCTCTCCTCCTTCCTCTTCTGAGCCCCGCTGGGTCCTTCTACACCTCCGCAGGGTGTACCTCCGATTTGTACCCCTCTCCGGAAGTCTTTCAAGGTTGGCAACCATCTCCATATTGTCACACTCAACTCTCGCTCAGCTTTCAAACACTGCTCTGACATCTGCCGCCTCCTGGAAGAACTTGGCCTTGATGTCCTCTGTCTCACTGAGACATGGTAAGGCCAGCTCTGTCACGAGCTTTGACACTCTCCACCCTGATGGCTACAAGATCCTCTCCGTGCCCAGATCAAACTGTTCCGGAGGGGTGTAGCCTTGATCTTCCCAGAGTGGATTCCTGCATCACATTACTATGCAGGCCTACTCCTCTTTCAAATGCCTTGTCTGCAGGCTCTCTCTCGTGGCCACTCTCTTACTGTGGCTACTATCTATCAGCCACCTCGTCAGATCACCTCCTTCCTCTCTGGGTGAGCAGACCTCTCCTTCTCCCTCCTGGCCTCGACCACTGAACTCCTCCTTATTGGAAACTTTAACATCCACCTGGATGCTTGGACTCTGGACTCTCTTCTCCCTTTTGGCCCAACTCACTCGGCAGGGCGCACTCAATGTTCTGATCTCCTCAGACCGCCCCCTCTCTATCCTCCTCATCACTCCTCTCTCCTGAAGTGATCACTTTCGCCTTTCGTCCCATCTCTCCCTCTCTACCCCTCAGGCCAAGCCAACTCCAGCACTGCAACCTACCTTCTCGGTCATCCGATCCATGAAGCGCGTGTCAGTTGAGGCTTTTGCCGCCACTTTCTCTCCCCCCTTCCTATGGCTGACTCACATCCTGACACTGCCCTTTCCATGCTCCACTCTTCCATCTCTGATACTCTAGGCTCTTTCCCTTGTCATTGAAGCCCAAAGCCAAGTGTGACTCCTGGTATGACTCTGAACTCGTCACCCTTAAAAGCAAGTGCAGGGTGGCTGAGATGGCTAGCTTCTTGCGCATCCACTGAAAAATCTGGCCTGCCGCTTGCTCCAAAGGCAATACCGGCTCTCTGTCTGCACTAAGAAGAGAGCCCACATCCAAGCCCGTGTGTCTGCGGCATCTAACAACTCGGCCAAACTCTTTAAAATCTGCAAGGAGCTGGCCAATCCTGCTGCAGTCTCTACCTCTCCTGTCCCCTCACAGGCCCTATGCACGGCACTGGCTTCTCATTTAATCTCTAAAAGCCAGGACATCCTGTCCACCCTCTCGTCCTCTCCTCCTCCGTCTAGTCTCTCCTCTACCTCCGGCCCCCCTGTGGCCACCTCTCCTCCCTTTTCTCTTCCTTTCCTCTGTTCTCCCCTGAAGACGTTTCTAGAAAAGTCTTGTCAAAACAGGTTCTTCCAAAACCATCAAAGACCACATTGACACCCTCGCTCCTGCCCTGGGTGACTTTTGTAACCACTTGTTCACCAGTGGAGCCCCTCCACCCCCCCCCCCCAAGCCCTCACTCTCTTGTGCATCCTCTTCTCAAGAAAACCTCAGCCGACCGCTCCTGCCCGTCTAACTATTGCCCGATCTCTATCACTCCTTTCATGCACAAACTCCTGGAAAAACTGTCCATCTCCCAGCTTAATCTTCACACTGAATCTGTTGGTTGTCTCCATGACTATCAGTCTGGCTTCAAAGCAGCCAGAAGCACCAAAACTGCTCTCCTGAACATCCGTGAAGACCTGCTCTCTAAACTCAATTCTAATCTCCTCTGTCCTCATCTTACTCAATCTCTCTTCTGCCTTTGACACTGTCAACCATGCCATCCTGCTCAATCTTCTCTGTGATAACCTGGGTATCACCGATCAGGCTCTGGCCTGGCTGACCTTGTTCCTCCCTGATCGACCCTCCCAGGTCCAACTTGGGTCCTTCCTTGCCGTTGTCTCACTCTCTACCTGTGGTGTTCTCCAGGGGTTCAAACACTCTCCCTGGCAGTTCAACCAATACCTGGCGCCCATCGCATTGCCGCTCTCTGCTCGAACTTTCAGTGCTATGCGGATGACTCGGCTCGTTTTCAGGCTCCCCTGTGTCACCTCTTCTCCTCTCGGACTGTGCGTCTTATCCAGGAGTCGTGAGTCGCCAACAATCTCTGCCTTAATGCCAGTAAGACAGATTCTCCTCATCGACACACCTGCATCCTCCTTCCCTGTCACTCTGGCCGGCCTCCCTTGACCCTCTTCCTGCTCCCACCTGTGAGGCTAAGAACCTCTGGGTCATCTTCGACTCCACACTCTCCTTTGCTCCTCACATCTCTGACGTCTCTAAGAAGTCAAACTACCAATTGCACATCCTCAGAGGTATTCTTCCTTTCCTCTCCTTCCACCAGAAGCTCAATGTCTCCAGAGCTCTGGTTCTCTCTAGACTGGACTACTGCAACAGCCTCTTTCTAAATCTGCCTGCTTCTACTCTCCGCCCTCTGCAATTCATCCAGAACAGGACTGCAAGACTTGTCCTTGGCCTCAAGCCCAGGGATTGTATCTCTCCAGCACTGAAATCTCTGCATTGGCTCCCAGTGGCTGGATGGATTAAGTTCGAGACCCTCTGCATTGTCCACAAGGCCTTCTGGGCCTGGGTCCTCAATACCGCCAACTCTCTCTTCGTAAATACCATCTTCTTCGAGCTCTTCGCTCCTCCAACTCCCTCAGGGTCAGTCTCTTCTCCAAGCAACGAGTTGGTGGTAGATCTTTTTCTTCCGCTGGGGCCTCCCTCTGGAACTGCCTCCCTGTAACTTGAGAACCATCTCAGATTCCAGAAGCACCTCAAGACCTTCCACTTTGCTTCTGCCTTCTCTTTCCCCTGCCGACTACCTGTCTGATACTGCAACTGGTCACCTGGCTGCCCTCAGATTTCGGGCCAAGCTCCCCGCCCGCTCAGTTGCACACCTGCACTGCTTCAAGTCAACCCTTGCACTTGGGCCTGTAACTGTAACCCTACAGTCCCCCCTACCTGCACTTTTGGACACTTGCTGTCTGCACTTATCCTTGCTCCTGCCACCTGCTGGCCGCACTTCTTGTTATTGTTTTGATCCCATGTACAGCACTGCCTCCCTCACCTTTCCCCTAGCACTTTTCCCCTTCCCCCTGCACTTGCACAATCTCAATGTCACTTGACCTAGTAAGATCGTCGTCTCTTTCCTCCCTCTTTTCCCCCTTCCTTGCCTCGTCGCACATTGAAACACTTGTGTATAGACATTTTACAAATATCATATCATAAATATAAGATATTTTGATATAACTGTATTAGTGTAAGTTTTTCTTTGGACTACTGTACTAACTGGGTTCAGTGTACTTAACTAAAGCTCACATCTTCCTCCTATGATGAGCCTGACTGCTCTGCCACTCTAACCAAGGTTCCTTGAGTAGTACAAACTTATACTAAGAGTTGGGGACCTATATGCCATTGGGATAGTTTTATGAAATCTTACCTTAAGGGGACTTTAGGAAAACTGCCCTAACACCAGTTCCATTGCTGCACCTTCCCAGAGCCCTTCAGACTATGCTGGGTCTACCGCCACTCCGGTACATCACATTGACAAGTTGCAGGTCAGGAGCACCTCGTTCAGCAAGGGTTCTGAATAATGACAGCAGGTCATTAGAAACTCTGGGATTAGGGTTTCTTCTTCACAGTCAAGGGAAGAATACAGAGTTTCCCCTGTCAGAGCCATCGCCTCCCAGTGACAGCTATCCCCTCCCATGAGATCCACATTCCAAATACCAACCCCAGGGTCAGGATCAAGTCGCGGCTGCCTTCCCCTGGCCACATGGGAGTAGACTTTAGGCTGGGGATCAGTCATGGTTCTGAAGGATTCAACACACTTGGTATACATGTCTGCAGTGATGTTTGTGCAAACATGGCCCCACATTTGCATCTCATGCATTCGTAGCTTATTTTGGTTTTTACTTTGGCTTTTCTGCATTCAAACACAGTTGTGACTACATGCTCGTCAAAATCAACCCCTCACCTAGCTGCACCATCACCGCCCACCTCACATACCGCCCACCAGGACCAGCGGGAGAATTCCAAGAAGCGCTCTTACACACCATCAGCAACAACCTCAAGAAAACCACCATGTCCATCCTCCTGGGTGACATGAACCTCAGGCTCAATGACCCCTCAGACAGGAATGCCACCTCGTTCAACAACGCCCTCACAACACTTGGATTCAAACAATAAGTGTTAAAACCAACACACAACAAAGGCCGCATACTGGATTGGATCACCCAACACAACTGTCAGATATCGACGCCCATCATTGACCCCATTCCCTGGTCGGACCACTCCATCATCCACTTCAATATCAACTATTCTAGAACTCCACCCACCGCTCACCAAGCTCTGCTGCCCGCCCTCACGAGGAGCACCAAGCAATTAACCAAGAAAAGACTATTTCCCCACCTCCTGGTTCCCGAACTCAAACACCCTTTCACCAACAACCCAGACACTCTTGCAGAAACCTACAACGCCATTATCACCAAGGCCATAGATACCATTGCTCCCTTGGCACTTAGGAAAGCTAAACCCACCAAAAAAACTAACTCTTGGTTCACTCAGGATCTCCTGAAACTACGCTCACAAAAACGACTAGCTCTCAAAGCCTGGCAAACGAACCCCACTGACATCACTAAACAAGCCTTTAAAGACGCCGCCAAACAATACAAATCCACCATCATTGCTGCCAAAGCCAACTCCTTCAATACCAGGATCGCCAACCTAAATCCGGATCCAGAGAAATCTTCGCTATCTTCAGAGAATTGGAGTCCCCAACTCCCCCCCCTAACCCCTTGAATAAAGACAAAGAATGGTGCAATGACATCCAAGAAGCCATGCTCAACAAACTGAATACTCTGCAAGATAAAATCATCACTCACCAAAAAGCCTTATGGCAACAACTATCAAACCTACACCAGAACACCACCCCTTCCGGAATCCCAGCCTTCTCGTTCCAGGAGATGACAGAAGAGGAAGTCCGAACCATACTCAACGCCATCAAACCCTCCAACTGTAAAGGCGACTCATGTCCAGCCCAGCTCATCAAGGATAGCGCACCTTCACTAGTACCGTTCTTCACAGCCTTCATCAATGCCTCGTTCAGATCCAACCGAGTGCCATCCTGCCTCAAAGAAGCTTGGGTCCGCCCATTACTGAAAAAACCTACACTAGACCCCAAGGTACCAAGGAACTACAGGCCCATCACAACAGTTCCATTCCTTCTCAAAATCCTGGATAAAGCTGCATACATCCAAGTTCAAAACTACCTAGAAACGCATCACCTACTTGGTCTCCGGCAATCTGGCTTCCGGCCAAACCATGGCACAGAAACAGCACTACTGGACCTCAAGAACCAAATCGATGACCTAAGAGACGTAGGCAAACCAGCTCTCCTACTTCTACTAGACCTTTTGGCGGCATTCGACCTGGTCAATCATGACACCCTCTGCCACCACCTCTCTACAGCGCGCAACTTCTCACCAGAAGCCACCGCCTGGATAGCATCCTTCCTTAAGGGCAGAGAAATGAAAGTCTTCTCGGACACAGCCTGCGCCCAGTCACATCTTATTAAATGCGGTGTCCCGCAGGGATCCTGCATATCTCCTACTCTGTACAACCTTTTCACAAGGGCACTATTTAAATACCTCGGTGCAATGGGCATCACATACACAAACTACGCGGACGACACCGGAGACTATGAAGCCGACCAAAAAACCCTCATCTCCATCTACACTACCATCCAGACCTGGATAGCTGAGAATTGGCTCTGCCTCAACAGCGAAAAAACAGAGTTACTCATCATCGGATCACCTGCCACAATCAATAAAATGGGGCCCCAATATGACTCCATCATCGACAACTGCTGCATCTCGGTCTCCAAAACAGTCAAAACCCTTGGAGTCCACCTGGACTCTAACCTCACCATGGACAGACAGGTCAACGCAATCTCTTCAGCAGCAGCCTACCACTCAAAACTTATCACCGCAGCAAGGCCCTTCCTTTTGCAGGAAAACTCCCTCACCATCGCAAGAGCCATCATAGGATCCCGCCTAGACTACTGCAATGCACTCCTACTAGGCACTTCAGCCAAAAACATTAAAAAACTTCAAACGGTGCAGAACAATGCCCTCAGAGCAGCAACAGGAATCTCGAAAAGAGACCACATTTCAGCCACCAGAAAATCCGTCCACTGGCTTCCAGTTAAGGAACGAATCCTTTTCAAATCACTGGCACTCACCCACAAATGTCGACAGGACACAGCACCACGCTACCTTGCGCAGAGATTCTCTGATCCCCCCTCCAACAGACCAACTAGATCTAGCCACACCAACCGCTTAGCAATTCCAAAAAGCCTCAGAACCAGAGCAGGTGGCACTAGCTTCCCAGTCCTCGCCGCGACCAACTGGAACTTATTACCCGCCGAGATTAGAGGTATCAAATCCCACCTGTGTTTCAGGAAAGCAATAAAAACGATGCGGTTTGTATAAACCCCTCTTGGGCCCTGTCAACTGTACAACCGATGTAATTTCAAACTTCCTTTTTTTCCCAGGCTAGGGGTAGATACGATCTTGATGTAACCTCCTCTATCTACCCCTCCTTGCACTGAAACTAAGTCATTATCTTGCAACAGCGCCCCGATGCCTCTGGGCTGTGTGGCGCTTTACAAATGTAAAAATAAAATGAAATAAAATAAAACAATCTTCTTGTAGTTTTAACAATGGTATCCCGTTCAAATTGTCTTTGGCGTGGTCTGCAGAACAGCCCAGAGTTCCCACTGGCTTGGGGATGACTCGTTGGTCCTCTCCAGTGTCTCCAGTCCAGTTCACACTTCCGCAGTGTGGCTCTTTCACCGGTTTTCCACTGTGGAGTATGCAGACATTCTTCAGACTTCCTTCGCGGCTCTGCGGTCACACGCCTACTTCCCTTCAGGTACCAGAATGGAGAACACTGCCTCTTCGAGCTGCCGAGAGCCCAGGAACTCTCTTGCCGCTCACAGCATCTCGACGGCACTTCTGGCTCACACACTGCATTTCTCCTTCTGTCTCGGCTGCCTCCTCTGCTGCCTCCTTTCGTGTTTGCGAGCCTCTGCATAAGAACCAACGTCTTCTCCTGCACTGCCATACTCAGAAGCACGGTTGCTATCTTTAAATGTCCCACGCACGTTATTTGCAAAAAACAACTAGGCTACATGTTGTGCTTCGAGCTCTTGATACCTTAAACACACTCCATCCTCCTCGTCGGAATATTTGGGTGATTCTGGGAGTTTAAGTCCATGGGTTTCATTGGACACATGGCGCTTAAATAGTTCTTCTTGGAGATATTGCATAAAGGTACCTTAGAAGCAAAATGTGTTGTGTTGGAGCTTTGTGTCTTTAGGTCGTGGGTGGGTTATGACCAGAAAATTATTAAGAGGTTTCTTTAGTTCCTCTACGAAGGGGAACAAGCAGTCGATAATAGGCCATTAAGGTCTTGGGTATTAGAGGGTCTTCCTCATGGGAAAGAGGGAGATGGTGCATCTCGTCCAATGAAGTCATGACATCCCCCCAGTAGTTGTCTCCTCCCATATGATCCTCCCTCATACAGTCGCCCCCAGGATCAGGTAGCAGCGCCATCCCCTGGCCACATGGGAGGTGGTCACCGCCAGTGAATGTGTGATGACTCCACTGCCTAGAGGAAGACTGTGCAAAAGCAGTTCATCAGGAATGCTTCCAACATTAGGTCTGGTGGGTTCCTCAGCAAAAGCTCTGGTGCCTCGCACATTCTGCTGAGGTAAAGAGCTGGGTAGGCCCCCTTCAGATGTTCCCCCCAGAGGGGACTAATAACAGCAATTATAGAGGAAAGAGGGTTGGACATAGGAGTAGAAGTTCACAGCTTGCTCCCTGAAAAGGGTGCTGATGTCTGCAGAGAGGAACACTCTTTTTTCGATTAAGGTTGTGCTGGGCATTAGTATTTCTGACAGTTTGGAGAACAGTTTAGTACTTAATAAGGTGGCATTAAATACCTAGAAAGTGGTATTGGGTGCCGACGAACAGTGCATAACCAGAAAAAGAAAGACTGGAACAGCAGGAATGAGAAGATAAAAAAAGAAACCTGAATAAAGTATTTGCGATCTATGCCACAAGACTGTGGAAGCTTGTACAGACTGCAGATAGCCACACCCTCCTGCAATTCCGAAAATAAATTCCAAATCACTCTTGAAGGATACCTTAAATACATCCCTTAAGAAGAAAACTCACCCGAGCCGTACCACTCTTGGCAACCACCACTTAAAGCTCCCCTGTTCAATCACTCCCAGCACCGCTTCATTTTACCCATCAACTGTAAACGTCAACTATTCCTTGCTACCTTAAATGGTGTGTTGGTAATAAATATTATGTTGTAAAGACTGTCCTCCTCTATAATCATTTAATGGATGCCTCTAACCACTACCAATGTAAAGCCCTCTATTAATCCCTGAAGCAAGGTTTGTGCTCAATACCCAAAATAAACAACTTTTACAAAAGTCATGAGGACAAACTCTTTGACGCCTATAGGAAACATTATCCACCACATTTTGCTTATTACAAACTAAAGATCAGTAATAAGACAGGCTCACTGTTTATTTTAAAGAATTAAGACACCTGTTGAAAAGCCTATTTGCTTGAGGCCCATAACTTTCTTAAAACAATGCAACCTTTTGATCCTTACATTAAGTAGAGATTTGGTCTTGCATACAACAGGGTTTGAAATTGAGAGGAGCTGGGAGCTATCTAGCTCCTGCCTATAGCCAAGAAAAGCCTGGTTAGCTTGACGCCAACAGCTACCGGGAGCTACCTTTGGCTGCCCAGGCGAACTGATGCAAAACAAAACACACCTAAGTGTATTTAACCTTGTGCATTTGGGACAGTCGATGAATAAACATTGAGACACAGCTATACAATATTTAAAGCATAAGGAATCAAAGGACAAAATGATTGGTTTGCATCTTATGCGGAAGTACGATTTGTGGAACGCTATGTGTTAGGCAAGATTTGGGGCAGTACCCTTTGGGTGCACTATAACAACCTTGACCTCCTGGTAATCGGAACCCAACCTTTGGTAAAAGTCTGTACTACACAGGTTGGTAGTGTGGCTGAGCAGCCAGGCTTATCTCAAGAGAAGTCCATGTGAGCAGTAGGGTGGTTGCACAGAGATTCACAGTTACAAGTATCAAAATAAACACTTGCACTCAAGGTTTCTTGATTAAACAATTATTAATTTATTTAACAGTCAGTTTGAATAAGCCTTCTTCAGATGGGGCAATATAATAGTAACACACAAATGCACTCCATAATACACACTCTTAGTTTCTCTAAATCAGCAAGTACCCATTTGGGATGGCACACAGACACTTCCTGCACCCTCAGGTGCCTTAAATAACTAGGACACTGTGGACATATATCATTGGTACATTTAGAGCAATACTGAGATGAATGTAAAGTAAAGGTTTCAGAATAAAACAAGAGATTACACACATACTCTGAAGTAGGTAAGTACTCTTGAACCCCCTCCCCATGCAAAGTAAATGAAGCCTTTCCTGGAGGGAAGGTAAGACACAAGCAGAGGAGAGAAGAGCCTTTCAGGGAGCCAGGCCAGCCAATGTCAATTGGGTAAAAGTCTAGGTGAGCTGAAGCACTTCCTGCAGGTAAATGAAAGTCTTGCACAATGTTAGTCTTTGTAGAAAAAGTAGAATCAATGTAGGGTCACAAGCTGGGAGGCTTGTGAGAGGTAGAAGATGCAAGCAACTCTACAGAAGCAACCAAGACAAGTCTCAACGGAGATCAAGTAAGGTTACCACAAGAAGAGGTAAGTTCTCTTAGACTGTACAGTACCTTTAGCTAGAAGAAATGGTTCCAGCTGGCTTCTGTTCCTGCGTGGCTCTGCAGATCCTTTTGTTCCCGTGCCTCAGTCCTGGGGACAAGAGGGAGGACTTCTGGGGACTCCTGCAACACAACGGGACAGTCAGCGACAGAAAAGGACCAACTTCTATTCAGCAGCACTTCGCGGTTTCAGCTCCTCGCATCCCAGCAAACAGCACCACTGCGGACTCTCGATACCACTCTGAACTTTCCTCACATCTGGGGTCCAGCACTCTGTTGAGGTGGCTCAGGCTTGGTCAGTCCTGCTTACTGGGTGTCCGGAGGATCTTCCAGAAGCTCGGGTCCGACTTAAAAGTGATGCACTCCATTTGGTGTTCCTCTCCCTGGCACTTCGGTTGCAGCAGCAGAAGTACAGCCAGCTCCAAGAGGATGCCCAAACAAGTTCACTTTGGAGTTGATTGGCCCACCAACTCAAAAGGGAGAAGTCGTCCTTGCAGGGCTTTTCTTTCAGCACAGCAGCAGGGCTTCAGAAGGCAAACCAATGGCCCAGTAGTTGCAGCAGGCGTCTCTTTCCAAGTTCTTTGGATTCCTTCGTCCAGTGGTCGACTCTGCCTTCCAAGCCAAAAAGTATCACCTTTTATGCAGGTTTCTCCCATTCATTCCAGCCTAGCTGTCAATCACACAGCAGTGTGGCTGTCCTTGCTGGACAGCCAGCCGGCCAATCACCTTCGGGTGCATTCCTGTAACCAAGGGGATTAAGCACAGGGAGTTTCAGGCACCTCCCTCACTTCCTGCCCCTGCCAGACATACTTCACTCTTGAATCCCGCCAAAGACAAAAAATGAACAAAGGGACCAAACCTGGTTTGGCGCGCAGAGTAAATCTCAAGGACCTTTCCAGCAAGAAATGGCAAAAAAAAAAAGACGACCAGGGCCATTTTGACTAAATGGGTACCAATGGGTGCCTTACTGCAGCTTTGAACACAGTCCGCAATAAAAACACAAAATGGTAGTAAGAAGTAAACCACAGCCATTAATTGTAGAAAGTGTAACATAAAAATGTTACATGAGAACTAGACAAAGGGGGATACTAAGTAACCCCTCCAGCACCCTATTGTAAGATAGTGTGCTGGGTCTAGAAAGTTACAAATTGTAAGGAACAAGTTATTTACCTGCAACTGTTTTTCTCCAGCGTGGGTCTGGCATGGATTCACATGCTCATGAATATTCCCTGTCGTCAGGCTGGGAATCCTCAGTAAAGAAAAAAATCAGTTTCGTTTCTGAACTGTCTTTCTCCTAATAACTAATCACTGGTCTCTGGGTCATACTGCCCCAGCCAATGACTGCCCTCTACCTAAGCCCCTCCTCTGGCAGCCATCTTCAGATTTGGTAGCACGTAAAGTGGCAGTAGGACCAAGAGAAGAGCCGCTGAGGGGTAGGAGGGAGGGTTCGCATGTGAATCCATGCCAGACCCACGCTGGAGAACACAGTTACAGGTAAGCAACTTGTTCCTTCTCCAGCATGGGGTCTGGCATGGATTCAGAAGCTCATGAATACAAGAATACATAGCAGTACACCCATGCACAACCACAGGAGGTGGCAAGGCTCAACATTAAGCATCTCTCATCTCCTCTACACGCCCACCTTCGGGAGAACAGGTTGCGCAGCACTGCCTGGCCGACTCTGGACTCCTCCCTGGAATCCCGGTCGACGCAGTAGAAACTTGTGAAGGTGTGCGTCAACCTCCACGTCGCAGCCCTGCAGATGTCCAGCAGGGGCACACCAGACAGGAACACTGTGGTAGCAGCGATCGCTCTGGTCGAATGGGCTCTCGGACTGCCGGGCAAGGGTCGGTTTGCCAACCGGTGACAGTGCATAATGCAGCCAGAGAGCCATCTGGAAATGGAAGCCTTCGAGAGGGCCTTCCCTTGAGTCATAGGTCCAAAGTTCACGAACAGCTGTGATGTCTTCCGCAGGCTCTTTGTGCGATCCACGTAGAACTTCAGCGCTCTAGCCACATCTAGCGAGTGCAAAGTCCTCTCGGCCAGTGACAAAGGCGACGGGAAGAAAACAGGTAACACCAAGGGCTTGTTGAGATGGAAGTCTGACGGCTGTTTGGGCATTAAGGAGGGGTGCGTCCTCAGCACCAACGTTGTCTTGTGGAATGTCAGGTATGGAGGTTTACAGAAAAGGGCCTGGATCTCTCCCACTCATCGTGCGGAGCTGATGGCCACAAGAAACGCTGTCTTCCACGACAGGAACTTCAACAGTGCCAAATGCAGCGGCTCGAATGGTGGCCCCATGAGCCTGGCCAGCACCACATTGAGTTCCCACGCCGGGGCCTTCACCGGTGGGAACGATCGGAATAGTCCTTTCATGAACTCCTTCACCAGGCGATGGGACCACAGAGATGATCGCCCTTGAGTTCTGGTGTAGCAGGAGACCGCTGCCAGATGGATGATGGAGGCATGGGAGGGGCCGTAATCCGCAGAGAGTTAATCTTCAGTGTGCAGCACCAGACAGAGAACCTCTTCCATTTGTGTCCATAGCACTTGAGTCGAGGACGTCCTGGCCTTTGCAAGCACCTCCTTGCAGTCCGCCGGGATATCATACCCTCCGAACTCTAGTGCTGCAGGAGCCAGGCCTGCAGGTTCAGTGACCCCGGGTCGTGGTGGAGGATGGCACCTCGCATCCGTCAGCAGTTTGACTGGGGTGGGGGGGGGGGGTGACGCTACATGTCCAGAAGGTCTGGGAACCAAATCTGCCTCGCCCACGCCGGTGCAACGTGGATCATCCTGCACCGGGACCGTCTGAGTTGACTGATGAGTCGCAATAGCAACGGTGGGAACGCATACAGGAACAGGTTGTCCCAGGGGAATGAGAAGGCATCGCCCATGCTCCCAAGCTGGGGAAACCTGCTGGCGAACCTCTGGCACTTGGCGTTCATCTCGAATAGTTCGATCTGGGGATTGCCCCATCGGCGATCCACTTGATCCTGCCGCAGCTCCCACTTGTGGCACGAGCACAGCTCCCTGCTGAGTGAGTCGCCGATGGTGTTCTTTTTTTCCTGCCAGATGGAAGGGTACCAGAAACATCCTTTGGGCGATGGCCCAGTGCCACAGATCCTGCACTTCCTTGGATAGGGCTGGGGATCTGGTGCCCCCCTGCTTCCGGATGTAGAACATCGTGGTGGTGTTGTCGGTGAAGACTCTCACCACCTTGCCCTTGAGGGACAGAAGGAACGACCTGAGGGCCCAGAACACGGCTCAGAGCTACAGGACATTGATGTGTAGTGACCTCTCCTCCGGGAGCCAAAGGCCTCTTGCGTGGAGATCTCTGGTGTGTGCTCCCCATTCCTCCAGGGAGGCGTCCGTCGTCACTGTTTCCTGATGTGCCGGGGTCTGGAAGTCCATGCCCGCCGCAAGGTGCGCGCAGGTGCCCCACCACCGGATTGCTTGGCGGAAAATCTCATTGAGTGAGATCCTGTCTTCGAAACTGCCCGCCACTTGCATCCAACGAGCGTCGAGGAACTCTTGCAGTGGTCGCATCCGCAACCTGCATAGGGGCACGAGGTAGATGCACGAGGACATCATGCCGAGTAAGGACTTGATGACCTCACTCTGGCCGCCTCCATGGTTAACAGCCGTTGTACCTTGCCCAGGATGGCCTTCGTCCTTTCCTCGGACGGTGCAGCCAATAGCGCCACTGTGTCGAGTCTGGCTCCCAGACACAGGGCGACTTTCAGCGGTACCAAGTGGGATTTCGCGAAGTTGATCGAGAATCCCAGTCCGTGAACAGTTGGACGGTCTTCGCTGTGTGATCGACGGCGAGTTCCCTTGATTTTGCCGGGATGAGCCAATCGTCCAGGTAGGGGTAGACGTGGATCCCCTGCAGGCACAACCGCACCCGCCACTGGTGCCAGGCACTTGGTGAACACCCTGGGCACCGACTTCAATCCGAAGGGGGGGGGCCTTGAACTGATAGTGCCGCTCCTGGACCACGAATCGTAGGAATTTGCAGTGTCCCTTTAGAATGGGGATATGGAAGTAGGCATCCTCCAAGTCCAGCGACGATAGGAAATCGCCTTCCTCCAGCTGTCCCAGCACGTGCTGGAGGGTGACCATCCGGAATTTCTGAGACTTGATGTACTTGTTTAGACGCCGAAGGTCCAGGATGGGTCACCAACCGCCGGTCTTCTTCCAGACGAGGAAGTACCGCGAGTACACTCCAGATGTCGTCCAGTAACAGACTGCGAGAACAGTCTTCCTCTTGGCCTCCCGCCGTTGGTACAGGAAGCCCTCCTTCTGTTCTTCGGGACAGAGCTGGAAGAGCTCAGATGCTCTGGCAATCATGGCGTGGAAGGAGGCAATTACGTTGGGGGGGCTCCGAGCGGGTGGTGATGGGAGGTCCATTCTGTCGTCACCACTGTCGTCGTCCGTCCCAGTCGTTGCCGTCTCCGTTCCCGTCTCATCCCTCGGTGGAGGGGAAGGAGGTGAAGGCTGAGAAGGCTGTGAAGGCTGGACCAGAGGAGGGGGATGTATTTGCCTCCGCCTGCTTGGTGGGATTCCCGCTGGATTGTCTGCTGGGGGCAAGGGCAACCTTGTCCTTAACTCCGTACACAAGGCCTGAATAGCCATCAAGATTGCTCACGAGTTGTCTTGTGGCATAGGCACCGGGAGCAACGGTTGGGTAGTAGGATCCTCTGTCTCCTCCACGGTCCTATGCTCCTCATCGGCACCACCGTCGCTTTCTTCGTCCGCCTTGTCGGGATCCCTCCTGTCGGACCGGACCTCCTCGAACTTCTTGTCCAGAGTCTTTGCGACGTCACCCAACTCATCTTCAGAGGTGGTATCTGTGTCTGTAATGTCTACCGTTCCCCCACCCCCTCTTTCTCTGCCAGGGGTTTCACAGGGGTCTTATCGATGCGCTGAAACGAGGATTCCCTCCGTGGTGGCAGGGAAACTATGCCCGGAGGTCGCCTCCACTGGGATAGCCTCTGCAGGCTTTGCCAGGGCCACCACGACTCCCTCGATCGAAGCTTTAGCCGGATGAATCGGGGCCTTCGCGACTTTGGGCGTGCCCAAGGCCTTCACCTTGGAGGGAAGGTCGCCGCCTCGCTCCCCCTCGGCTGCCACCGTTGAGATCGACCGGGACTTCTCCCGAAGCTTATCCGGGTTCTCCAACTTCCTTTTCCCCCGAGCCAGAGCGTTGGCTCGTGGTTGATGACATCAGTGACATCGCGCCCTGCCCGGCAGCCAAAGAGTCTGACCCATCGGCGCTCCCGGTGCCCGCGGACTCACAGTGCTTTGCTTTCTGTTGGGCCCCCATCGCCGGAGCGCCCTCAAAGGTCTTAGAAGACCGCTCGGACTACTTCTTCTCACCTGCTGCTGGGCTCTTCCTCTCCAGCCAGTTGAGTCGAGAACGACGATCCTTCATTGTCCATTTGGACATATTCTTACAAAACACAGTCCTTTTCCGCGTGCGATTTGTCGTTGTGAAGGCAGTAGAGGAACCGAGAGTGCGCATCATCTTTGAAGATATTTTGCAATCCGCATCCAGGTCAGCTCCTGAAAAGCTTGGATCTGGGTGTCGTATTTCCTTTGTTCTGGGCCATGTCTACGCGGGGTAGGATTCAAAGATATTCCGGAATCCACCAAGAAGCGAAACTCTACGAAAACTCACCCTTGAGGGGCGTAGAAAAACCCAAAACGGGTACCCGTTGATCGGAAGTAGAAACGGTGGAGCTTGAGGCTCTATTGACTGAAACAAACAGAGTAAACACTTTGAAAATCGCAAAACACAGTAAAAGCTCGAGAGCTATAGCACAAGGACTCCCAACACTTGAACGTGCGGTAAAAATCTGAAGATGGCTGCCAGAGGAGGGCTTAGGTAGAGGGCAGTCATTGGCTGGGGGCAGTATGACCCAGAGACCACTGATGGGTTATTAGGAGAAAGAGTTCAGAAAAGAAAGTGAAACTGATTTTTTCTTTACCGAGGATTCCCAGCCTGACGACAGGGAATATTCATGAGCATGTGAATCGATGCCAGACCCCATGCTGGAGAAGCAAAGTCAATTTCACTTTACTGCTCTTGGAAAGAGTAGTTTCACCAAGAGAAGGTATGTAAACCTTTGGGAAGTCTAAGAAACTTCCCTGTGCTACTGCACTGAAGGTGCTGTGTGTCACAATGGAAAGATGATGCCTATGAAGTTTGTCAGACTCCAAAACCAAAAAGAAACACAGCAAAAACAGAATTAAAAGTATAAAGTCCCAAAGTTCAGCAAAAGAGTTGGGTTCTCTAAGGTCGGAGGAATTTGGCACTAAACTGAAAATTCTCCCTATCACTATGCACTAGCTCCTGTTTCCCCAGTGGTAGCTCCTGGTCACTGGTTAATGTTGGATACTGAGGAGCTGCTTTTAGCTCCTACTTAGCCAGTCTTAATTTCGATACATGATACAAGGGAAAACTAGATCTTGCAAAAACAACCCATTCGTATACACAAAATCCCAAAAATGACACTATTCTACATACATGCCAACTCTAAATATGCAAAATACAGTAAACAATTAAAGCATAGTTAAATTTGATGTGGCCACACATTTTCTGGTTGAGAAAAGTACAAAACAAGTGAGAACGGTGGGGCAATCGGTTTAAGAACACAATCACAGAAAATGCTAAGGAAGATGAGAGAGAGAAGAGGCGCTAGTGATGGGAGTACTTTAGATGCTTGGGTAAAAATGTGGCTCTAAAATGTTAAAGGAACTCCGTTGCCTGGACATTTTGGCAGACATAGTTGACTTGGTTAATGCAATAAATAGGTTGCAACAATTATTTCAGGACGACGTTCTCTTTAGTGAATCAGGTGATCACCTTCAGAATGGGAATGAATATCTAAGTAGGTCAAATGTCAAGAAACACAAGCTTTCAGTTCATTTGTTATAGAGTTATTAATCTTACCAACACATTCTTAAGCATTATCATCCCATATATTGTACAAGATTTAGTTTATACTGACGTCTGTAGAGATTGTGAAGATGAAGTGGCATATGTTTCCAATTGTAAAATTTACCGTTTCTTTTGCATGGCACAAGTTATGGAGAGTAGGAATTCCTGCACTTTGTAATCCCTTGTGGGAATACAAGGCCAAATTAGTCTCCCATAGATCTGAAACCGAGCAGCTGCTTTAGCTGGCGATACACCCTCTGATGACTTGGCCTGAGAGAAGAATAAACGTACTGCCAATAGAAGCAAATTAGTTTAGCAGTATGAATTCTAAAATTCCCCATGGTATAGGAGTGATATATTTGTGGCAGTAGGGGCCAATAGCGTCACAGGTCTTGTTAAGAAAAGCATTACGTACTTGACTGGGCATATTGAAAGGACTAAATATTCAAAAATAAGCGGAGCCAACTAAAGGGCATAGCTTTTGAAACAAGGATGGCAAATATCACACAGAAAAATGTGATTCCATTTCTGAAAGAGTATTGGTGAAGTGTAAACTGGTGTTTATTTCAAAGAGTGAAATTTATATAGGTTGACTATTGAATAAGGTGCACAACAGTGAACTCGGCACTGGCGAGAAGGGTAGTTTAGAAAGTGCAATAGCAATGAGCAACATAGAAGATGAGGTACAGGAAAGTGAAATCATCAAATACAAGATTGAGGGACGATGGCCATAGCAAAGGAAACCGGTTGGGAAAACAGACATATCGGGGTCTCTACCAGACCAAAGGTCTAAAACATTAAAGTTACAGGGTGATAAAAAGGAAGCACAAATGTCGGATCTTGCTTAGGGTGGCTTTGCAGATCACAAGTCATTAAATAGTTTGTGAAAATTATAACCATTCATATCTTTCCAACCAAATTCCAACATAGTATTCACCATCTTTTGTCCATATTCTGGCAAATCCATCATATGACCCAGTTGCAAGGAGTGTTCCTTCACTCTGTCAGTAAAAGAAAAATGTTAAGTTAAATTCTAAAACAAAAACATTTAAAACAGATTGTAGGCAATATAAATTACAGGAGCATTTGAATATTGCAGCTAGAAGCCTACTGTTTAGAAGCACATTTTAGACTATTGCTTATCACATACAATGCAGCAAAGCTGAAAGAGTTCTTATATGTACTAGTGAAACTCAGAAGGAAGAGGTTTCTTACCAGTAACTCCATCATTTCTCCAGCATTGGTATCTTTCATAGATTCACATGCTGGGAATATTCCCAGTCGTCAGGCTGGGAATCCCCCGTTACCTATTTTTGTTTGTATTTATTAAGAAAAGATTTTGACACCTTGAGTGCACTACCCACATCGTTGTGGGTGCTTTTGGTCCCTACCAATGGGACTTCGGGTGTACAGCTCCGCCCCAGCAGTTTCCCCCTCAGATTTTAACCAAACACTGTTGGTAGGAATTTCCCCAATCAGAACAGTTTCATGCCTGCCGGGGAAGACTGGAGGGCACATGTGAATCTATGAAAGATAGCAATGCTGGAGAAATTGAGCTAGTAGTAAGAAACTACTCCCTTCTCCAGAATTGGATCTTTCATAGATTCACATGCTGTGAATAGATTGCACAGCAGTAAAACGTAATTGGAGGAGACAGTCAGGCAAACAACTGAAAAAAATATTTCTGCTCGCACTTTATGTGCACACACTGAAAAGATGACCCCTTAAGCTGCGGGGCTTACCTTATTGAAATGGCTGTTGCAGGACTGCCTTTCCCATCCGTGCATCCTCTGTGTGCTGCCTTTGTAGGCAGTAGTGCCTTGTAAAGGTGTGAGGCACTGGCCACGTAGCCGCCTGGCAAAGGTCCTTTATGGGCACGCCAGCCTATAGTGCTGCTGAGGCCACCGTGGCCCTTGTGGAGTGTGCCCTGGCAGAAGGAGATCGTAGAAGGGATCCATCTTGCAATACCTTGCTTTGTAATAGCTTTTCCTTTATTTGATGGACCAAACGCTATGAAGAGTTGTCTTATGGCTTTGGAGGACTTTGTTCGGTCGAGGTAGTATTGTAAACGACCTCTTGACATCTAAGGAATGTAAAGCTGTCTTGGCCGGAGTGGTAGCATTCTAAAAAAAGGTGTGCGACGTGATAGTTGCGTTCGTGTGAAACTCTGTAGGTATCTTGGGTATGAAGTGTGGGTTGGTAGATAGAATCTACTTGTGCCTGGCGAATCTTGGGTACAGGGGGTCCACCACTAGAGTCTGCAACTCAGATCCTTCTGGAGGATCTTATCACCACTAAAAAAGCCAATTTCCATTTATCAAACTTGATGTGGGTTGTAGTTAGTTTTTCGAAAGGCGGCTTCATAAGACTTGCAAGGACCAGGTTTAAACTCCACACCGGCGGTATTCTTTTTATTGGAGGAAAAGAGCGGAACAGCCCTTTCTTAAAATGTTTAAGTAGCGTGTCACTAAAAAGGGGTGGTTCCCCTGCGCCTCAAATCTGGAAATGGGTGCAAGGTAAACCTTAATTGAGGAGAGTGTAAGCCCCTCTTTAGCTAGCGCCAGAAGGTACAGAAGGACCTGTTGCGGATGCACTGTTAGCGGTTCCAGATTGGGTTGTTGGGAACACGAGCTACAAAACCTCTTCCATTTTTGGCTGCATGATTTGTTTTTTTTTTTTTTTTAAGGTGTCCTCGCCGCTGCAAATATGCGTTGGCACTCCTGCAGAATGTTCAGTTGGCCAACTTCGGTGCAATCAGGTGCAATCAGGAGCCACGCTGTTAGCTGGAGAGAGTGTGGTTAGTGATGCAGAATCATGCCGTGGTTTTGCGACAGCGGAATCGGATTGTCTGTAGACAGCTGAAGGAGGTCCGAGAGCCATGTTTGCCTCTGCCATTTGGGGGCTACCAGAATGACCCTGCAGGGGTACCTCCAGATTATTTGGACGGTTCTCCCTATTAGCGGTATGGGTGGGAACGCACAAACAAAGATGCTGGTCCACAGGAATTAGGACGCGCCCCCTTGAGAGTCTCGATGCGGGAGTCGACTTGTGAACTTTCAGCATTTTTTGATGGCTGCCTTGGCGAAGAGGTCCAGAGACAGATGTCCCCATCTTGCAAAGACTTTGCTGGTTTGGCTGCTGTGAAGCTACCATTTGTGGGACTGTGCTGTTGCCCTGCTGAGGCTGTCAATTGATTGTGTATGCCGGGCACATGAAAAGCCTGCAGCCCGCTGTTGCGGATGGCCCAGTGCCAGATTGATTCTCTTCCGATAGTGCACGTGACCATGGTTCCTTCTCGCTTACAGAGGTAATACATTGTGGTGGTGTTGTCGGTAAGGACTCGTACTACTGAGTTCTGTATGATTGGCAGGAAAGACTTCAGGACCCAGCAGACCGCTCATAGTTCCAAAACATTGATGTGCAGGGACGCCTCGGCTGGCGTTCAAAGCCCTTTGTCTTGATTCTGCCCTAGCTGCGCTCTCCACCCTGCCAAGGAGGCATCTATCACTAGTGGGGACTGGTGATTTGGTTTGTGCAACGGAACACCCACTGCACTGTTGCCGTCTAGAATCTACCCCCAGATCTAGCGTGAGAGCAGGTGTGATTGTAAGTTTGGCTTCCCATGAGCCCTGGGTTTGTGACCACCTGGCCGCGAGGAACTGCTGCAAAGGTCTCATGTGCAGCCAGCAACGGGGAATTAGGGTTATACAGGATGGCATGGTCCCGAAAAGTGCCATGTATCTGCGTACTGACATTTGCTTGTGTGGGGAGAAGGAACAGGCCAACTTGTTCACTGTCTGGATCCTGTCATCGGATGGGCCGACTAGGCAGTGCGCCGCAGAGAACTGCACACCCAGGAGCACCAAGGATTTGGATGGCGTGGTGCAGGATTTGTTTGTAGTTTATTGTGAATCCTAGCTGCTGAAGGAGTCTATTTGCACTAGCGAGGTTGCTGTTTCTTGGAATGTTGAGTCCCTGACCAACCAACCATCTAAATATGGGTAGACGCGGTGGCCTTGCCTTTGCAGGTGAGCCGTTACTGGGGCACGCATTTGGTGAAGGTACTTTGAGCGGATTTGAGGCCAAACTGGTAATGTTGTTTGCAAACTGTGAACCTCAGTTATTTTCTGTGGTTGCGGAGGATTGTGACATGGAAGTAAGTTTCCGTTAGATCCAAGGCTTCCAGGTATTTGACATGGAAGTAAGTTTCCGTTAGATCCAAGGCTTCCAGGTATTTGTGCGGTTGCACCACCTTTATCACATCTTGTAGCGTGACCATTTTGAATGTTAGTTTTTTGATATTTGTTTAGTTTTCTTAAGTCCAGTATGGGGTGCCATGTGCCGGCTGGCTTTTTTTTACCATTAAATATCTGGAGTTCACCTCTTTATTTTTAGATGGAGGGTGGCACTCTCTTGATGGCTTTTTAGGCTAGCATTTGACGCACATCTTGTTGAAGGACCTGCAGGTGCGGTTGCGCCACTTTCTTGGGAGGTTTGCGCTTTAGGTGACGTTTGAATTCTAACAGGTGGCCGCGTTGGATGACATCTAGCACCCACTTGTCCATGCTTATTTGTTGCCACCTGTCTTTGCAAAGAGCGAGATTTTCCCCCACTGGCGCATTGCAGGGGCTGTCAATGTTGGGATTTATTTGGTCTTCCCCTTTGTGAAGTAGTTGATCCTCTTTTGCCCTGCCCCTGGTGGAAGTACCTGAAACACTGAAACAATTGGTAGTTTGGCTTGAAGCTCTAGGATAGTAGCTGGTTCTGGAGCAATCTTTGGAGCCTCTTATAGAGGACGATCTAGCTTATCCGACCGCTCCCCAATAAGGGTGAAAAAACGTCCTCCTTTGTAGTGTGGTTAGAGATTGTGCAGTCTCAGACTCCACTTTCAAGGCTTTGAAAGCCTCATCTATTTTGTCTCCAAAGACGTTTTCTTCTTCAAAGGGCATGTCTATAACTTTGGGTTGTACCTCTTGCCTGTAGTCTGTGCAGCATAACCAGCCTTGTCTCCTAAGCACCACCCCATTACTGATCTGTTTGAATCCCATTTCTGCGAGGTCTACCCCGATGTTGATGCTGTGGTTAGAAGCTTCCTCTCCTTCACGCAAGATAGTCATGGCTTCTTTCCGTTAGTCATCAGGTAGATGCTACAGGATAGGAGCCAGCCTGTGCCAAATTTTGCAATCATAGCGGGCAACAATGGCAAGAGAGTTGGCAGCCTTCACTGTTATTACCCCAATGGTAAGAACATTCTTTCCGAAAGCATCCAGTTTTCTTCCTTCACTCTCTGGAAGGGCGGCACATTTTTGTTGTGAATGCTTTCCGATTTGCTGCTGCAGAGATTACCGATTCTGGCGAGGGCTAAGATATGAAGCATTTTGGCGCAGTGACGGCAGCCTTGAATTTTTATCCAGCCTACCCTTTATTGCTGGTCCGATAAAAGGGTGTGCTTTAGGTTTCACAGCCCTTCCTATCAAATGTGGTCCATAATAGGTATGGAGAACATGGCTTTGCAACGTTTTCCCATGTGGTCAAAAAGAATAAACCGTCCTTTTCTTCTGCTGGTGTCAACCCCAATTCTTGACACGCCTTGGACAGCATAGAGTGAAACCCCCCCCCCCATGTCATCTGGCAGTGGCTGCTGTGCTGGCTGCCTTGTGGGTCTGGTTTATCCTTATCATCCGTATTCCAGGTATCATAACCATGTTGCAGCAATGTTGTGGTGGAGTCAGTATCCCTAGGGTTAGTGTCTGGGTCTGTAAAAGTCAACACTCCTTCCACTTGGTCACCTTGCAGTGGGCTTGCTCTGCCTGGATGTAGAGGTCTAGGCAGAAATGGCGACCTATGTGGTGTGCGAGGTTGCTTTGCTCACTGCTGTGGGCGGGATGCCCGTTCTTTAGTTGTTTGTGGAGGGGGTGGTTTTTGCCCCTGTAGTGCTGCTTGATGGAGCTCCTACAATGGGCCAGATTGCAGAGGAAGTAGCCTGGAGTTGAGCTGTCCCAAAAGGTTTTGTAATGTTGACAATTGTGGGTTTATTAGGGGGTATATTGGTGGTACCCCTACTGAATGTCCCAAAGGTGCTGTTGAGGGTCCCGTTTGCCTTGTCTGAGGGTAAGGGGCCTGCAGTAGTCCTGGGGTACTTTCTCCTCCCCCAACCACTGGTGGGAGACTGGGGTCCTTGTTTTGATATGGTGTGTGGACCACGACACAGTTGTCTGATTTCACTGGAGAGTTATCGATTGACGCCTCAAAATCTGACGTGATCTCATTTTGGAGGATTGCCTTTGGCATGACTGCCGAGTATGTGATGGGTATATGTGATGGCTGATAGACCTGTGGGGTGCTCCGTAGGAAGTGTTAGGTTATCCCTTGAGGATCTATAGCTTCCTCTAGAGATGGAAACTAGTGAACGAGGCCCTGTTTGCAGAACATGTGTTATAGGTTGCACAGGATCAGTATTCAGGGGCGCAGATTGCACTGTGGACGGGACAAAAATCTTTTGGCTTGGAATGGTTTGAGCAAACGGTCGAGCTTTTTTCCCCGGATGATGATTTTTTTAAACTTTTTGTCGTTGAGTGTGCCGTCGACGATTCGTGCCCCGATGACTGGTGTCTCTCCTTACTGGATGAGTAAGAAGCGGACGACGACCCGTATTTTTGTTTGTGTTTCCTCGACAAGCTCTGCAGTTGATGACGGGCTCTTGTGTTTTTCCCTCATCGGCGAGTTTTACTACGATGACAGAATTGTCGACTGTCCTGTTGGCTGACTGGAGCCCTTGCTAGGTGGACGATCCAACGACGACCGACCTCTGGATCTTACAACTGGGAGTGCCTTTTTTCGCCGATGCTTGGACCGTGTACGGGCACGTTTGTAGACCCGTGGTCGACCCCCACCCCCCGCAGATGACGACTTGGCACTGGACTGCGATCTCTGGGCCAACTGGTGCCTTTGGTGAGGGAGACGGAGACAGATGGGCTGTGCTGCCCTACCTTTTCGACAATTTAGCCCCCTGCTTTGGTGTATGAGAGAGCTCACCTTCTTGGGACGCTTTCTCCTGTGTTTTGTGCCTTGTGACAGGTCTTTCTTCAGACCTGGACCTGTGGCAAGAAGGGGGCACTTCTCAGTGGGAGTTTTAGCTCTGACAATCCCTGTGGAACCCACTTATGAAGCAGGATAGGTGCCTTCGTTTAGCCAGCACATCAGGCAGCGCTTTCTGCCCTTGAGGGTTTTCTGCAAAAAACCCGGGAAAACTTTGCAATTCTCCGATGAATGATTGGGGTACAGGCAGTAAATGCAGTCTAGGTGCCAGTCTCCCTCGTAGACGTTCTTTATGCCGCAAGTCCCACATGCCTTAAATAGCGATTTTTTGGACATCTGCATTTCCATCTTTATCGTCGTGTATTTAAGGTAAAACCCTAAATATACAGATATTTTGTAGAATTAGGTTAGTTCCTTTAAGTTAAAAGAACTTTTCTCTCTAGAAGAGAGAAAAATGACAGTTGAAATCTGAAGGGAAGCTGCTGGTGTGGAGCTATACACTTGACGTCCCATTTGTAGGGACCAAAAGCACCTCTTACCCTCTGGGTAGGACACTCAAGGCATCAACATTTTTCCTTAATAAAATACATTAAAAAAAATAGGTAACCAGGGTTTCCCAGCCTGACAGAGAATATTCACAGCATGTGAATCTATGAAAGATCCAATGCTGGTGAACTTTAGTTCCAATTCTAAGCAAGTAAAGCTGGAATACTGCCAACACTGAAAAGGATTGCTAAAGTCATTGGACACAAAAAAAACATGGATTTAACTTTTACAGAAAACTGTCCGACAGTTGGCTTCTAGCTCCATTACTGGATATATAAGCAACTATTTATAAGAACATATTTTTGCTGCCTGGCTGCAAGCTATAAAAGGCATTTTGCACTATTTAACTTATCTTTCAAAAATGCTGCTTTATTATTTATTAAGCCACTCTAATGAAAATGGAGACTGTCCTGAATGTTACAACTTACGTTCCAATCCAAAGATGTCACATCTTTGTTGCTTGGTACATCTTGCCCTCCTTCTCGTATACAATGCCGAAGTACCAGTTGTGTGGAACCACTCGTGCTGTTTTCACTAAGATTCCATATTCTTGCTGTGGAGTCTCCAGAACTGTTTGTAAAGCAGAACAGGGGTTTATGAACATGTCCTTGGCTGAATAAATAATAATAATCATCATAAATGATGCTGGTCTGCCAACTCAAATGAAAGAAAAAGAAGGATGCAGAATCATAAGGACATATTTTCATGCTAATCTTGGACCAATAAAGCATTTGCTTTGCTGTGACAAACTTCTCTGAATAAACAAAATCTTTATATATACTCCTTCTTCTTATCAGCGAGATTACGAATAACAATCTACATTTTAGATCTGCAATCGTCCTTGCATGCATTTGCAAGTCAAGATAATTTCCTTGAGATCAACAGCATTCCCAAACTAATTATTCCACTGAAGGTTTAATATTTTCATAGAAAACCTTCGACCATGAAGAAAAAAAAACATCTCCTAGAAGTTGCTCTTTAATTCCCAAACACCCCTTCTTTCAGTTGAAGCAGTTTTCGGTTGTGTTTATCACAAAAATCCTCTATCGCATTTACTACACCCTGCACATCCTTCAAACCTAACAAGAGCACACAAACATCGACCCTGCAATTTCCATAACCCTCGCTGCCTGTGTCAGATCTGCTTGCATCCAGGACATTACTTAAAGGCAGAGTTATTCATGGTACCACTGCAATGTAGCACGTAATACAAAAATCAATAAGTACTGTGAAGGCATCATGAAGCAAGACAAAGAAAACAGATTCACTTTCTTAACATAAAGGACTATTGTATATGTCAGGATGGATTAAGGCCTAACTTGCCCTATGCTGTGGTGGGATTTCCCTACCTAAAGAAACTAAGGATAGTCTGTGTCAGTAAATTCAACTTAAAAGTCTGTCTGTGTCCAAAACCTATACTTGTCCTCATAACTAAAGATATACAATGTGTAGGGATGTCGGCACCAAAAGAAACAGTGTTCAAAATAACGTTCTGAGCTTCTTCCAGCTTGCGCAAGTTCAAATAGTTCCACAAAAAGGACTCCGGGTTCCCTTCCCCAAGTTTAACACAGTTCCACACAGCTCAAGTCGCTTGACTTTCACCAATACTTTCAGCTTCACCTTATACTCCCTTTGACAGTGTATCAATTCGAACAGATGCTTTCTTTCACTTCAGCACTTTTATCTCACAGCCTTTTTATTGTGGCTTCTCTTGGCTCTTTCCCAAATCGGGCTACTCGGTCTAGGCGCAGTTGTCAGACCACACAGTGTAGAGAAACCCCTCAATGCTCAGACCAGAAATAAATGCAACCCACTAGGAAAAAAGGCCCGGCACACCTCTTGCAAGGTTAACACGTTTTCTTTTTAAATCGTCTTTATTATTTTCATAATACAAACAGAAATAATCAACACCCTTGGAGTAACCCTCCCCCTCTCTACCACCCCCCCAACCAAATTGAGGCAGCACGGTACATTTCACCAAATCATGAAATTGGTAGACATTAACAAGCTAGAAGCAACACCCTGGACATTCCTTGTTCAATGAAAGCAACCCGCTCACCTATCTCTAACCTCTCAACAAAATGCAATATGGGAACCAAAACAAGGCAATCATTGACCGGGATCTTCTTTACACCTCTAAACATAAGTAGACAATAGTGGCCGTTCCTCATTGTCAACGTCTCTTTCTGGGGAGAAGGGAAAATTTGAGTCCTCCATATATTCGACCATATACGTTCTAAAGGGACTCCAATAATCCAATGGTCTGCTACAATTTGGCAATATGCTGCATATTGGGTCTCCCTTTTCTCACACATCCTCATACTGTTCATCCATTCACAAAAACATGGAGCCCTTTGCCTCCCCATGCCCTAGCAATTAAGGATCTGGCCACCACGGACGCCATCCCCACCATTTTCTGCTCAGCTAGAGACCCACCCTCAATCAGAGCCAGTAAGACATGCATTACTTACCGTAATAGCATTTCTGATGATTGTATCTGCTTAGATTCACATGCTGTGCATATAGTCCTACATCTAGTGGTAACAACGGAGTAAAGGATCAAAAGGGGACGTCGGCATAAGCGTGTCTGTAACACTATCCCCAACGTGACGTGTAGTGTACCCAGAAATCCTCACACAACGAGGTCACTCCGATTGTATTTTTTCTGCCGTGATAGAGCCTTATGACTAGTGTGAGCACAGAAAGAGATGTAGTAAGACGTCTATGTTCCTTCCATCCGAGCAGGGAGGGAGGGTGGGCGCATGTGACTCTAAGCAGATACAATCATCAGAAATGCTATTACGATAAGTAATGGATGTCTTCTCATGCTTGTTAATCTGCTTGGAATCACATGCTGTGCATGGACTAGCGAGCAGTACCCAGAGTTGGAGGTGGGGTGTGAGAAGGAACAGTAGTGAAAAGATGTCTTGGTACTGCTGTCTGAGGCAATAGTATTTTGTAAAGGTGTGTACAGGACAACAGGTTGCCGCTTTGCAAATGGACTCGAGAGGAACATTTGCAATGAATGCTATAGAAGCCCCTGTGCCGCAAGTAGAGTGTGCTGTAGGCTTGAAGGGCAGTTCTCTCTTGGCAAGTTTGTAGCAGAGTGTGATGCAGTTGACAATCCATTTAGAGATAGCTGATTTAGAGACAGGGTCCCTTTCTCTACCAGCTGCCACAGAGATGAAAACATGATTTGTTTTCTTTAGTGGTTTAGTTCTTGCCAGATAGTACATGACTGTCCTGCGCACATCTAGTGTGTGTTGCCTTTTTTCTGCCACGTTAGTAGGGTTCTCAAAGAATGTAGGCCGTTCTATATACTGGTTCACATGCAACTTTGAAAGGAATTCAGGTGCAAACCTCGGGTGAGTGCGCAGAACTACCTCATCTCTGTGAATTGTGACAAAAGGGTCTAGAATAGAAAGAGCCTGTAGTTCACTAACTCTTCGTATGGAAGTGACTGCCACTAGAAAGGCTGTCTTGTAAGTGAGTGCTTTTAGGCTTGCTTTGTGCATAGGTTCAATGGGAGACCCCATAAATCTGGTTACCACCACATTAAGGTACCATCCGGGAGCCAGGTTGGAAATGGGAGGATACATTCTCTTAACCCCTTCCATAAAAGCTTTAATCACTGGGATCTTCCACCATGACACTTTCTGCTGGGACGTAGTGTAGGCTGAAAGTGCAGCTAGGTGAACCTTCAGGTAATTGAATACAAGACACGGATCTAGCAGATGAGTCAGGTATAACATGATTGTGTAGGGGAAAATTCAATGGGATTGATGTCCTTGGTATTACACCATATGACAACGTGTTTCCATTTATTGGAGTAGCAATGTATGGTGTTAGGTTTCCTTGCCTCTCAAGTATAACCATGCATCTCTGAGGAAGCTGGAGATGCCCAAACTAAGATTTCAGGAGCCAGGCCGCTAAATTGAGAGTTTGCGGGCATGGAGCATCCCCCCGCCCCTGTCCTGAGACAACATGTTTTAAGGGCAAGGCAGTTTCATTGGAGGGAAGAGAGACATTTCCATCAGATGCACAATCTTGTTGTGTAGGGGAGTTGGGGGGGAAAAGCATAAACAAATCTCCCTGACCGTTCCCCCTTGGATTGGTTCTAACGGTACCTGGAGGCGTAATCTGGACATTGTGAGTTTTCCTAAATTGCAAACAAGTCTATCTCTGGGAACTTCCATTCTGCGAAAAAGTTGGAGAAGATGTCTTCATGTAGTCGCCATTCATACTCTAAGGGCAGTGGGAAGTCTCGGCTGAGCACAGCTGCCAGAAGATTGAGTTCCCCTGGAACGTGTTGAGACAATAGAAACATCTTGTGTTTGAGAGCCCACTTCCAAATGTTTTTAGATAGTTTGGACAGCCCTGGAGAATGTGTGCTTCCCCCCCCCGCTTGTTTAGGTAGTACATGGCTGTGGTGCTGTCCGTGAGGACCAGTACTGTCTTCCCCTGTAGCTACGTTTGAAAGGCGTTCAGTGCTTTGAACACCGCCAGAAGTTCAATAGGTTTATGTGGTTGGAAGCTATCGCTGGGGGCCAAACCCTGTGCACCGTCTGATGAAGAAGGTGAGCAACCCCACCCCGTGAGGGATGCGTCCGACATGAGAGTAGCTTCTACTGCTGGGGTGGTGAAGGTCTTCCCCTTCAAGAGGTTTTCCCTCGACCACCACTTCAGAAAGAGAACAAAGGCTACTGAGACAACCACTAGATCGTCCCATAGTCCGCTGGACTGACACCATTGGCTGTTTAGCCACTCTTGCATGGGGCGCATGCGCAAACGCGCGTGAGGAACCAAGTAAATGCAGGACGCCATCATACCTAGCAGTCGTATGGCCTTGCGTACCGTTACCTCGCGACCGGCTCCATACTGAGGGATTTAGGAATTTGAAACAGCATGTTTTGAACCCTCTCGTTGGAGGGGAAGACAAGCCTGTCTTCTGTCTGAATAAGAGCCCCTAGAAACTGCTCGACTTAACTGGGGTTGAGGCTGGATTTCTTTTCGTTTATGGTGAATTCCAGACTGAACAAAAGGTTGACTGTCCTTTGAGTGTTTGTTAGGCATGTTTCAAAGGAGTCCCCTGTTATGAGCCAGTCGTCGAGGTAAGGATAAACTGGGATGGATTGCCTGCGCAGGTGAGCTGCCGCCACTGCCATTACCTTTGTAAATGCACTTGGGCTGAGGCAATACCGAAGGGTAGGACCTTTAACTGATAGTGCTTGCCCTCTATCATGAACCTTCGGTACTTTCAGTGGGCCGGCAACATTGAAATATGAAAGTATGCATCTTTCATGTCCAATGTTGCCAGGTAATCCCCCTTCACGAGAAGAGGAATTACTTCTTCGAGCATCACCAGAAGAAACCTTTGGGGTTTGACAATCTTGTTCGCTGTGCACAAGTCTAGCACAGGGCGCATGGTTAGATCCTTTTTGGGTACAAGGAAGTACATTGAATAAATACCCTTGTTTCCCTGTAGAACAGGGACGACTTAAGCAGGATCTGGAGGTGTTCCGGTGTCAGGCGCCTGGCTCTTGGGGGTCTTACCAAGGTGGCTGTCAGAACTCTATACAGTACCCGTGAGTGACTGTCTTTAGCACCCACTGGTCTGATGTGATCCCCTCCCATGCATGTAGGAAAGATGTTGAGCGTCCCCCGACCGGGGTGCGATGGGATGGGACCCAGACTCAAGAGTCATTTTTGACCAGAGGCCGGGGAGCCTGTAGGGGTGGCGTTGCGACCCCTTCCCTTTCCGCAACGTCCTCTGGGAGGGTAAGTAGTGGGGGTCTTAGAACCTTGTGCCGAAGACCAATTGTTCCCTGAGCCATACCGATTATGGGGTGGGGGTGGTGGGGACATTGATAGTATTTCCCACGAAAGGAGCAGCGACAACTTCCCATTCTTTGCTGAAAAGGTCTTTGGATAATTTGGTTCAAGGACTTGATGGTCTCATGTTCTTTTTTGACAGTCTCCACTGCCTCGTCCATCGCTTTACCAAACAGATTGGAATCTTCCACGGGTTGGTTAATCAACGATGCCTGAGTCTCGGGTTTAAACCCTGAATTTCTCAGCCAGGCATGGTGCTTTAACAGGGTACCTTGTGCCAGGGAGCGACCAGCTGTTTCAGCAGCATCCAAGGTATTCTTGAGAATGTTGTGATTAACTTATTTGCCCTCCGCTATGATTGCTAGTAGGTGGGTGCACACTGGTTCTGCGACCTCCTGCAGGACCTCTTGCAGTAGGTTCCACTGGATATCAGAACAACAAGCCAATAGGGTGGTATTATTGGCTATGCACGGGGAGTAAGCGTAGCAGTGGTTATTCTTTCCCCCAGAGCATATAGCCTTTTACATTCCTTGTCTGGTGGCGACTCGCCGGTAGACAAGGGGACCTCCGCCCTCTTCCTCATAGTCGTGACCACCAGAGAGTCTGGTGTAGCATGACCTCTGATATATAGGGGATCGGTTGGGGAGGGCCAAAATAGTTTCTCCACCCAGGGATTAACAGCAGTAGTCTGAGAGGGTGTTAATAAAGAAGGGGCCATACGCCTCTTGATGGAATGGAGAAGGATAATAGCTTTGCTAGCTGGAGGCATCTCTTTTAAAATATCCTCCATGAAATCTGAGTCAATAAGAGCCTCCTGTGTGCTTATCTGGAAGTGTTCTGCCACCTTCCTGAGAATGGCATTAAATGCCACTTGGTCGTCTACAGGAGAAGCCTGACACACACGGGGAGACTATGGAGAGTCAAGGCCAATGGCATCCCGGTCCGGGGTTGGAGTCAGGGATAGCCATGGTGGGTTCTCACCAACAGGTTGGTCATCTCTCCAATTCGGGGTGTGATCACGAGGATCATCGAAAAGATCATCCCCCTGTGTGTAAGGGTCCTGTGCATAAGGGTCAGGAGGGACCACTTCCAGGGTCTGAAAGATCAAAGACCTCCTCATGGAGAGGGTCCGAGGTCCTCTGGTGTTTAGTGACTGTGGGTACAACATAAGCAATCTCTTCACAAGGCCTTTTTGGGATAAACCACTGTGAAAAATCTACACATTTTTCTAGCCTGCTCATACACCACTCAAATGTCTCGCTAGTCAATTTAGATGTCCCAAAGTGTCTAAAAGGGGAAAGGGATCCTCTAGAGGATCCTGTAGTCTAGAACGTCGAGCTTTTTCACTGAGAGTCTTAGACAAAGACTGGGGACTCTCTGTAAAGTCCTGGCACTCTGTAGGGCGTTGTGGTGTCTCTTTCGACGTACTTTTTGGCCTATCGCGCCCTTACGGCATTCGGATGCATCTTTCAACGTATTCTTGCGTTCACCAGCCGCCGAGACAATCTTCGCGAGGCTTTCGCTGATGCTCACCGTTACGGGATGGTGTTTAGGCTGAGAGGGCGGCTGCCTCGAACCTTTCGGTGTAATCAGAGTTTTCTTAAGCGTCTGCACGCTCTTAGAAGGCGTGTAGACGTGGGATTTGGTGCTGAGGGGGAGACACGTGTTGCACCGAGGGTGCTGGTCTTTCCAGGGAAATTTTCCCTTACAGGAAGGGCGAAATTTAAATGGAGTCTTGTCCATAGCGCAAGTTAACAGAAGCAACGACAATACCAAAGAGGGGAGAAGAACAAGTTACTTCTTACCTTGTAACGTTCTTTCGACGGGATGTTCCTCCGACGTATTCCTCATCTTAGATATCTCCTTCCAGCTCTGCTGGCCTCGGAAAAATGTTTCTCTCTAGAGGGCGCTGCGCGTCGAAGTCCTCCGAGTCGATGTCCCTCGACAGCCGCCGTATCGACGTCGACGTCATCCTGCCTATAAAGGCCGCGCGCAGCGTCCATTGCTCAGTTCCGTTTTGTAGCCCACAATAATACTTTCTGTACTAAACTAATCACCCTGAAGGAGCATAAGCTGCAACAACAAGGGAAGTAGAACTGCGGGGATGGATGGGAGGGTCGATGAGGAATACGTCGGAGGAACATCCCGTCGAAAGAACGTTACAAGGGAAGAAGTAACTTGTTCTTCGAAGGGATTGTGTCCTCCGACGTATTCCTCATCTTAGATAGGCTCCCATAGCAGTATTCTATTATCGGAGGAGGGAGTACTGACTTCACGCTGTCTTCTATTGATGAATAGAATGCAGTACAGCCCTTCCAAACCTAGTCTCTTGACTGGAGGAGGAATCCAAATTGTAAAAACGTGTAAAGGTATGGACAGACGACCATGTAGCGGCCGCACAGATGTCTTTAACCGGCACGCCTCTTTTGAGGGCCGATGAAGCTGCAATACCTCTGGTCGAATGAGCCCTAAGGTTTTGAGGGGGCTCTTTCCCTGCCAGTTTATAACATTCCAGAATGGCTAGAATGATCCATCTGGAAATGGTCTGCTTAGTTATTGGCAACCCCAGCTTGTGACCTGCGTAACCTACAAACAGCTGGTCTGCCTGTCTTATCCTGGCTAGTCTACTGATGTAAAAACAAAGCCCTCCTAGGGTCTAGCCTGTGTAACCTCTCTTCCTCTTTCCCCGGGTGAGGAGGAGGATAGAAAGATGGAAGGGTAATATTCTGAGTGATATGGAATTCAGAAACCACCTTTGGGAGGAAATTAGGCTTCACTTGCAGGACAACTTTATCTTTGTGAAATATTGTGTGAGGGGGTTTACAAGAAAGAGCTTGTAATTCGCTCACCCTTCTAGCAGATGTAAGTGCTATTAATAAAACAGTTTTAAGGGTAAGGAATCTTAACGAACAAGAATGGAGAGGTTCGAAAGGTGTGCCCATCAGGAAAGTTAGTACTAAGTTTAAATCCCATAGGGGAACTTGGAATGGTCTTGGGGGATAAACATTGGTTAACCCCTTTAGAAACTGTATTACCAAGGGTAATTTGAAATAGGATGGTTCTTCCGCAGTACGCTTAAAGATGGATAGCGCTGCGAGATAGCCCTTAATGGTGCCAACTTGAAGGCCTGAATTTGCCAAATATAGTAGGAAGGACAAAACCATTGGTGTACCACATGAAAAAGGGTCGATATTCTGTTCTCTACACCAGCTGCAAAATCTGTTCCAACGGCAGCGGTATAAAGACTTTGTTGCTGGCCTCCTTGCCGAAAGCAACACCTCCATAACATCATCAGGGAGGTCCCAATCCTTGTACCTCAGCCTTTCAGAAGCCAAGCGTGAAGGTTGAGGGTTTTGATGTCTGGATGGAGAACCTGACCTCCCTTCTGTGAGAGTAGGTTCTCTCTGAGTGGAAGTCGAATTGGAGGGCAGATGGACAAGTCTAGAAGGTCCGGGTACCACGTTCTCCTGGCCCAATCCGGGGCAATTAGGATCATGGTTCGCCGGAATCTTCTCAACCGCCTGATCATTTGAGGAATGACAGGGACCGGTGGGAACGCGTACAGAAGTGGAAACTCCCAGTCCACTATGAACGCGTCTCCCAGAGCTCCTCTCGGGGGAAATTCCCTTGAGCAGAACAGGTCGCATTTCCTGTTTAGGCTGGTGGCGAACAGATCTACCTGAGGGGTTCCCCAAAGGGCGAAGATCTCTTGAAGGACTTCCTGAGCTAGCTCCCACTCGTGGGAGACTGTTCTGCCTGCTCAGAGCGTCCGCTGTCAAGTTCTTCTCTCCGGCTAGGTGAACTGCCGATAGAGAGATTCCTTCTTGGATTGCCCAAAACCAGAGCTGCATCGCCTCTCTGCACAGGGGTAGTGATCCTACGCCTCCTCTTTTGTTGAGGTAATGCATGGCCACCGTGTTGTCCGTCATTATCAGGACGTTCTTGTACAGCTGGCAGGAACGCCTTCAGCGCAAGTCTGATGGCTCTCGGCTCTAACAGGTTGATATGTAGTCTGGACTCCGATGGAGACCAATGACCGCTGATGGTCAAGTCGTTGGCGTGGGCTCCCCACCCCATGAGTGAGGCATCCGTGACTACTGTTATCTCCGGCCAGGGTTGCCAAAACTGTTCTCCTTTCAGAATGTTCTCCTGACAGGCCCACCACTGAAGGTCTCGAGCCACCCTGCCGGGAACCTGAAGAAGATCTGTCATTCTCCCTGAGAATTGTGACCACTGAGTCCTCAGTGCCCACTGGAGGGATCTCATTCTCAGGCGAGCCTCTGGCACTAGGAAAATGAGGATGCCATGAGGCCTAGCAACCTCAAAAAGTCGAAGGATGGGAGACGTTGGGCATGGTGGAACTTGGTAACCATCTGTAGAATATCTTGAGCCCTCACCTCTGGTGGCGAGGCTTTTCCCAGGGAAGTGTCCAGGATTGCTCCTATGAACTGGAGTCTCTGCGAAGGTATCATTTTTGACTTCTTTAAATCGAGGGAGAACCCCAGTCTGTGAAGGAAGTGGCACACGTGATTTAGCTGGATCTGAGCTTGTTCCGAAGAAACAGCCCTGATCAACCAATCGTCCAGGTAGGGGTAGACGTGAATCCCTTCCCTCCTTAGACTTGCAGCCACTACCGACATTAACTTGGTGAAGACCCTCTGGGCGGAGGTCAACCCAAATGGCAGCACTCGAAATTGATAGTGAGAGTTGCCAATTGCGAACCTCAGGTATTTCCTGTGTTTGAGATGGATAGGCACATGGAAATAAGCGTCCTGAAGGTCCAGAGATACCAACGAGTCCTGGAACTGAAGGGCCTGGAGGATCTGAGAAAGAGTGACCATCTTGAATTTGTCTTTTCTGAGGAATTTGTTCAATTCTCGCAAGTCCAAGATGGGTCTCAGTCCTCCGTCTTTCTTTGGAATGAGAAAGTAAGGGGAGTACCAACCCTTGTTCCTCTCCGCTACAGGTACCGGTTCTATGGCACCTTTCTCTAGCAGGTCCAAAATTTCCTGCAAGAGGAGCGGATCTGGAGCTTTCTGAGAGCTGATCCCCGGTGGATGACTCAGGTATACGTAGGAAAGGCAGGCAGTAACCTTGGGCAACTGTTTCCAATGCCCAAGCATCTGATGTGATAGCCTGCCATACCGCCAGATGTTGAGTCAACCTGCCTCCTACAGGTGTCCTGTGAGGGAAGTCCTCAGAGTGGTTTTGGGGCGGCTGATGCAGATGCCGATGGTAAAGAGGCACCTGCTGCTGCTGCGGCTTTTGAATATCTACCCCGTCCACCTCGGGTAGTTCTTCTTTGTCCCCTTTGAGCCGGTCGTCCTCTACCTCTTCCGAATGCGGAGTAGAAGCGAAAGGACTTGCCCCTCGCAGAGGTTCCTGTGGGACGAAAGGGAGTCTGACGGATTGCAGCTCCTAGGGATTTTGCTGCTGCTTTTGAAGTTTGCAGTTTCTCTAAACTGTCATCCGCCTTTTTCCCGAACAAAGAAGAGCCATCGAATGGCATGTTCAAGAGCCTGGCTTGCACATCTGGGGCAAAACCAGACTTTCTCAACCAAGCGAATCTCCTGGTTGATGTACTTGCCACCATTGCTCTGCTGATACTGTCAGCCGAATCAATGCCCGTCTGGAGGGATTCGCACATAGCGTCTTTACCGTCCTGTATAATATTCAGGAACGCATCCCTTTCTTCTCCCTCCGGGATGCAGTCAGCCGCTGTAGAAGCACACTCCCAAAGTGTATGGCTGAACCTAGCAAGGGTGCAAGTAGCATTAACAGATTTTAACGCCACGCTACATGCTGAAAAGACTTTCTTTGCCATAGCATCATATTTTTTATCGTCCCTGTCCTGTGGGACGGTAGGATAAGCCGTCTTGACATCGGTAAAGGATGCTGCCTGTACCACCAGACTTTCTGGGGATGGGTGTTTAGACAAAAACCTCCGGGTCTGTAGAAGATACCCTGTACTTTGTAGACAGTTTTTTATTTACTGCTGGTACGACATCTGGGGTTTCCCAGTTTGTCATGATCTTCCTCTGAAGAGCTTTATGAAAAGGCACCACAGGATCCTCCTGTGGGCCTTTGTCAAGAATATCCGTGAGGTCATCTTGTTGGAAAGATTGTGAAGGTGCAGACCACCCCATGAACTCTGTGATCCTGGCCATTAAGGCTCTATAGGGGGTTTCAGCATGCTCCCCCGGGTCTGGCCTAGCAAACTCCACCTCAGGGGAAGTGTCTAACCCACTTGCCTCATGTAAGGAATCATGAAGATCCTTTAACCTGCGTTCTTCAGAGGAAAATTCCTCTCTAATTGGGGTTACAGGTCCCTGCAACTCAAATGTGTCTTCCTGTTCAGACAATTCACCCTCTTCCAAAATTGAGGACATAGTTCTCAATTGTTCTGAACTCAAAGGCAGTAAATCCCATTTCCAAGCCAGAGGGTGCCGAACTTGTCATTATCGGCCTCGAAAACGTCGATGTCGTCGACGTCGAAGGCTTCGAGCGTGGCGTCGAAAACAAAGGCGGAGGCCTCGAAGACCTCGACAGAATTGGAATTCTACTCGACAATCTCGAAGCCATCGACGTCGAGGACCTGGGGATAGTCACTGGGTGTGTCGTAACCGTGAATTTTTCTTGGCGTCGACGCCGGTGTCGAAGCTGGCGTCGAGTCGACAGACCTGTGTGTCGAAGGTCCCTTCGACAATGGCGTCGAAGACATCGACCTCGGCGGAACCTTCGAGGAAGGTTTGGAGGTCATAGTCCTACTCGAGGGTTCGAGACGCGCTCGAGAGGTTTCCTTCGCCGGGTACTGCGACTCGCGGCGTTTTTGACCTTCGGGTCTTTCGACCAGAGCATCGCTCTCGGCAGTCTTCGAGGGGGTCGAGGCCGCTTTCTCGAAGACGCTCATCATATTTTTGCGGAATTCCTCCCATTCAGCCCGGGAACTATGTTTCGTGGGGAAAGGGATTCTTTTTGCCGAAACAGAGGAATAGGAAGACGGAGAAGGGGATCTTCGACGTCTCCTCTTCGAGTGCTTCGATCTCGAGGAGTGATGAGACCCACTCCGAGACCTGGAGCGCGAATGGTGACGAGGAGACGAGTGTCTCGACTTCGTCGACGAAGAAGAAGCTTTAAAAGTCTTACCTTTCTCCAACTTCCCCCTATGCTCCTTCAGGGCCTTAGCTGTCATGGACATACAGTCCTCGCATTCCGAACAATGGTGTTCAGCTCCCAAACACCACAGACAAACTCTGAGTGTCAGTCAACGACATCTTTTTCCCACAATCTCGGCATTTTTTGAAGCCGGATCGAGGAGTTGTCGGTTCCGACGAGGAAGCCATCGAGTACGGATCGAATGACTCGAGGTAAATAGGATTAATCTGACAAGAACTGAGCAACGGTATTCCGAGGCACTGAGCAAGTGGGGAAAAACGGAACTGAGCAACGGACGCTGCGCGCGGCCTTTATAGGCAGGATGACGTCGACGTCGATACGGCGGCTGTCGAGGGACATCGACTCGGAGGACGTCGACGCGCAGCGCCCTCTAGAGAGAAAAAAATTTCCAAGGCCAGCAGAGCTGGAAGTAGATATCTAAGATGAGGAATACGTCGGAGGACACACTCCCTTCGAAGTAGATATTATTAAAAGAAAGGAACCCCCAGACCCCACTCTCCCTATTGTGTAGGCCGGCCAAAAAGGCCAGATCACACGGTCGACAGCATCGACCGGAAAGCCAGCCATCAAAGTCTGTTGCTCTGTCTTCGGTGGCGGTTCAGAAATCGTCGAAGAGGGGACGAATGTTGTATAAAATGACCAACGGTCGGATTTTTACAAATTGCTATTTTTGATAGAGTTCTGCATAAGGCGGCCACCTAGCTGGGAGAAGAAAAAAAAAAAAGTCTGAGGGACCTCGACACGTGAAGATTTCTGGGTGCACTACACGTCACGTTGGGGACAGCGTTACAGACACGCCTATGTCGACGTCCCCTTTCCATCCTCGAAAGGCAAGATGCAATACTCTGCGGTTACCACTAGATGTCGGACTACATACACAGCATGTGATTCTAAGAAGATTAATTAGCATCAGCACCACAGTTCTGGGGAGTATTGCCTTTGAGTACATAGCATCTGAGACACAGCCTCCTCTATTTTAACACAAAATGGTCGAATTGTGGGCAGCTCCCAGACATGAAAAGTCAACCGGGTCGAACCCACATCTAATGCACTGGCAAGATTTTCTGGGGTAAAACCCATGTAGCCCCACAGAGGAATAGTACACTTGATGCAGAAATTTAAAATGCATCACTTGGAAGCGGTTATTCAGGAACAAGTTGTGCGTCTGCATACAGATCACCTTCCACTGCTCATCTGCAAACACCCTTCCCAAAGCCAACTCCCATTTGAACTTGTAATTACCCAGTGACCCGTCTCACCCCCCTCACTCCCCCACCACCACCACCACTGCCCATAGGGCAAGGTCAGGTTATTGTACAATATCCTGGCTTGCTTGCCAGCCCAGACCACCCGGACCATCAGACTCCTGAAATGAGACCAAAAACCTGCTGGGGGCAAGGACAGTCATTATTAAATATATATATATATATATATAGAAGTTTGGGAAGTATCCCAATCTTGGTCAGAGATATTCGAGCGGCCTGGGAGATGGGGAGGATGATCCATGCTTCAACCTTGTGTTCCAATTACCTGAGCGCCATCACATAGATTTCCCTGTATAATCGCCCGAGGACAGGGTCACCAGAATTCTTGGGTATTAATCACCCTGTGTGCACCAACCAAAGGGCTCTCCAATGTCAGTGTGTCGGACCCCGGCAGTCAATGGGAGTACCTCTGACTTAGACCATTTAATCCTCAATCCCGAGAGGTCCCCAAACAGGCAGATCTCTTGTACCAGTGGTTGTAAATTCTGGCTAGGGTGTTTCACATACAACATGTCATCTGCGTAAATACAGATTATGGAGAGATGGGAATAAATTATTTACCCCCATGTGAACATGATACTCCTGGAGGGTGCAGGCCAACAGTTCATCTGTGAGGGCAAAAAGGATGAGGGTAAGGGAGGATCCTTGCCTTGTACCCTGTGTTAGATACATGTAATCAGACATCATTTGATTGGTATATACCGCTGCCCTAGGTGCTGTATACAATCGTCGAACCCACTGGAGATAGGATAACCCGATACTCAAACGCTGAAGGACCTCAACCAAGTCTAAAGGCCTTTTCAGCGTCCAGAGTGGCCAAAGCGAACGGGATCTTGGGGTCCACATTATGCATGAGGGCAAACAGATGTCTCAAGTTATTCTGAGTGGTCCTTCGGGGATGAAGCCTGCTTGGTCAGGGAGGACCAGCGCAGGCATATATGGTAGGAGTCTGTCGGCGAGTATCTTGGCTAGGATTTTATTGTCCGTATTAATTAGGGACAGTGGCCTGTACGAGAAGCACTTCAGGGGGTCCTTAGTTGGTTTCAACAGTACTGTCACAAGGGTGGTCGTATTGGATTCGGGAAGGCCGCCTGAAGCTCTCTCTGCTTCATTCATGTTATGCAGATGTGGGATTAATGGATCAGCGTATGCTTTATACAGTTTGGCTGTAATCCCTTCCAAACCCAGGGCTTTACCATTAGGGAGAGAAAGGATCACTCTGCGAAAATCCTCATTGGGGGGTGGTGTTGGGGGGGGGGGGGGGGGTATTTGGTTCATTCAGGCTCTCCCCTTGTGCCGAGTCTAACCACGTCAAAGGCATTGACTTAGAAACCACATTATACTAAAGGTGTTTTTCTGTGTTTTTTATGTTTAGGCTCAACCTGGCAACCTCACAACGCCTATTACGAACAAGAGTTTGCGACTGGTTATATATTTAGAATTATCCTCTGCAACAAAAATCGAGGATTCGACGCTGCTACAACAGCCTGAAAAAGTTTTGTTCTATTAAGCTTCGACCACGACTCGAGCTAAGGACGTGTTTAGTCTCAGCTCCCCCACACACTCCCCTGAAGAAGTTCCTCAACCAATCCAAAGGACTATAGGAACGAAACATGTAGGGTCAATGTAGATACTAACATCAAGTACCTCAATTAGGATCTAATACCAACCAAGGTGTATTTTTAGGTATCTGGTAACCTTAACACCTCATTATTTTACTCTTTTGAGACATTGGAAAAAGAGAGGTCTCGTATATTGTATTTAGTGTGGTTTCTCCTCCCTCCTTGTATTCACTAGAACAAGTCAAAGGTTGTCTGTTCTTACAAGTTTGATTGTTAAATTTGCAACTAAGCATTTGTTAACCTAGAACTTGTCCTTACTTGTAAGACAAAGAAAGCTTTTTTAAGTATTTTTCTATTTTATTAACACTCTTTGGTGATTTGCACACAGCACTTTATTCACAACATTGGTCACCTTGTACCTTGCCTATATTCAATGATTATGGTTTTTAAATTTATGTTTTATATTAAAATTGTTCTTAATAGTATTAACAATGAAGTTAGGTTGTATTCTCCTTGAACTTCTCAACACCATCGTACTGATTTATGTTGTAGTATGATAATTTGTGTCCTAAGAAAATCTCTCTCGAATGCCTAAAACCCTATAAAGTATAGGAGCTTTATGTTTTTGATCCTTTAACAAGATATGTCAGGTTGGCTCCTCACTTGCTCTATACCCGATTTCCCCCTAAGGTTATATACTAACCACGCCAAAGCCATCCTGTCTAGATATTGCCCAATACAGTCACATCCGGCAGTCATTTGGGAAGTATACAACCACTCCTAAAAGTCTCAGAATGTGTTATTGATCTGCTCAAGGTCCTTACTAGGGTTCCCCTCTGCGTTCTCGACTTCAACTATAGTTCCCAGTTGACGCTCTTGTTTAACAGCCCAGACCAACGTCCGGCTGGGACAGCACCCCTCGCCATATGTTGCTGCGATGGGGTCCCCAAGGAACTGCTCTTCTCTGGCTGTCCGGAGCGCCATTTCCTGCCTTTTCTCCCTTATTCGAGTCCAGACATCTGGGGAGTCAAAGCTCTTCTGTTGTAACTCCAAGCCCTTGATCACCAGCTCACTCAAGTGTACCCACAGATCTATGCAAAGCCTACAAGACTCGAGATAACCTCCACCTTAAAGGCTTCCCATATTACCCCAGGGTACGGTACAGAACCCTCAGTCTGAAAATAGGTTTGTATGGCTTGTGCTATATTTTCCTGGGAACACTGTCTTCCAGTGCGTAGGCCCTGAATCACCAGTGCAATTGTTTAGGGGGTCGGGTCGGACCAGAAAAAGGAATCAACACAGGGGAGTGGCCTGAGAGGCTCTGAGGAAGTACCTTAGCCCCCACAATATCCTGAGCCAGGTCCGATGATACCATGACAGTCTATCCTGGAGGAGCTACTGTGTACTCCTGAATAGAAGGAATACTCCCTAACAATGGGATGCGCCAGGCATCGTGGTGCCCATGGTATTCTTCTATGGCTGCCCACTTCTGAGCCGCCCTGGGGATGGTGAGCTGGGTAGTAGAGGATCTATCCAGATCCAGAGAGACTGCAACATTGAAATTGCCCTCCCACAAGACTTCGTAGTTCGGAAATGTATGTAGGTGATTAGCACAACGCTGGAAGAAGACTGGGCAATCATGATTTGGTGCATAAATATTCACGAGAAGAACCTGCAACCCTGCAATCTCCCCAGCCAACAAAAGATAGCGTCTCTCCTTGTCCCCAATTCGTTCATGAAGTTTAAATTCCAATGATCAGTGAATGTATGTAGCCACCCCACATGAATGAGAGGTAAAGGAGGAGCAATACCCATGTATACACCACCCTGCACTATTAGGAATGTTACCATCCCCTGCGAGGGGTGTTTCCTGCAAGCATAAAATATTTACGCCATGATTCTTAGCATAATTCGCAATTAGGCAAACTTTCTTACAATAAGTGAACCCCTGTATGTTCCAAGTCAACAATGCAACGTTATCACTACACCCTTTGTAAGCTTTAGGCATTCCCGTACTGTAACCTGTCAGTGAATCCCTCTTGTGTCTCATAAGTTGTCCATAAACCCTGGTGATGTCCATTTGGAGGAGCGAGTCGCATCTGCTCCTTTAGGAGGTCAATAGTACCCACTAGTGCTGCTGCTCGATACAACAACACCCCAAACACGAACACATTTGTGCAGTAACTTATAATTCCTAACGCCCGCTTAAGCCCGCCCACGCCTGAAACACAAACTTACTGTCCCCCCGGACCACCCCACCCTAACCAGCCACATCAGATAGTCCTAAACAATGGCCGTAGTGCCTACAGGCGGTGGGAGTCGATGGCGGCTGGATTAGCTCCCTATGATGGAAGGAATATTACAACATAGTTGCTTTGTTACCAATTTCAAATGGGACCAGTTCTTCATGGGCATCCTGCGGAAGAGCCCACACATCCCCAGAGAGAGTACCACATCAATTTGAACCTGACCGGATACCATCAGTTGATCAACTAGGTGATCGGCAGGGAGTTCCACCAGTGTCCGGATAGTCCAATGAAATGCATTCTGCAGCCTCCAGGGATGTGAAAATGTTACCTGATCAGCCTTAGCAAACTGGTCCATCTTGGCATGTTCCTGTTTTTTGGGATTGTCCATGCTGGGGGTGCAGGTGATAGCCGATTTAAATCTATGCTGTGATTATCCCGTAATATTTCACCCAACCACTCACAGTCTCTCCCCGGGGGAGTCCAACGACAGTATGCCCCTGCAAACTTTGATCAGTGCTTAGCCAGTCCAAGGATCCAGCAGGGGCCAGGGATTGCACAGCTGAATGGTAATGCGACAGCCTAGAGAGTATTTGCTTCGGTCTTATGAGCCCTTCGGCGCCATCTGTAGTCTTCCAGAACAACCACGACCCTGGGGGGCCAGACATACCCTAGTCCACATGGCAACGAGAGCAGGATCGTCAAAACGCCCCAAGCAGGCGCTGACCAAGTCAGCACCAGGCCCACACCCTACACAGCACCAGTCCATGCAACAAGCAGTCTGTCAATTTTGTGGCGATATCAATCCTGGAGCACTCAAGAGCCCCAGGGAGCAGTTCACAATACATCAATATTTCATGGGGGTCCAAGCTCAAGCCCAGGCAGTCTGAGGCCTCCGTGCTCTGGTAAGTTGTAGGGGGAAGGCACTGTTGGGGCGTGGGCTTAAACGTTGGTAAGAGCTGAGAACTCCGGTTAGGACAGGTTTGGCGTATTGACAAGGGGGGCTGGGCCCAGCAGGCCAGCCAGGAAAGGCCCCCACCCGGCCCAAGCACCACCACCATCCACAGCAGGGCCTGCGTACCTGACTCGGCTGTGAGCTGCAGGAACTGTTCCATCTCTGGTCCAGGCTAGATGCAGCCAGCAGGGGGCTCTGTGCGATATTGTGGTCCGGTCTGCACTTCTGTTCCAGGTGCCGGGCTCCTCACCTGGGGAGTGCAGACTGCGGGCGCCCTCAGATGCAGCAGGTAAACTCTGCTACATCGCCCCATAGGCATCAGGTGGGACAGGATCCACAGTTGTGCCCGCCAGCAATCACAATCTGGCCCGACAGGGATCTGCCTACGAGGTGCGAAGGAAGCTCCAGCACAGCTCATCTCTGCAGGCCAGCACCAAGTCGGGAGGACCAGGTTTCAGAGCAGAGACTCTGGCTACAGTCCCCATACCACAGTGTTCTGTGGTCCCTCGCGTCAGGAGAACACATTCCAGTTCTGGGACTGCATGGACCAGTGGAAAGCAGGGTAGTTATAAAGGATATGTCAGCCTTCGTTGGAGCAGTCTCAGGCGGCCATTTCCCAGCTGCGCAACAGCACCCCCTCTAGGAGAACAAGTTTTATTTCAACAAAAAGTAAAGATGCGCCAAAAAGGATTCTGCGGCCACAGTGTGTTCTGGCAAAATCAAGGCAAGCAACATGATAAAAGGGCGCACAGCGTCATCGGTGACGTGTATTACATAGGTTACAAATCCGAATGGCTCGTTGGTGTGATCCTATATATAGGCTACCTGCTCCATGAGTGATGCACAGCCATTGGTCCCAGCCTCTTCTGTCCGCCTTCTTCCACGTGGGCTCCTGCTTGTGCGTCATTGGCCGCAAAGCTAAATCTAATCACCAAATCGGAACAAAAAACAATGAATTCTCCATCTCTAACCTAATGTGCACCTGGTACTAGAGACATGGGCTCTGAGGACACTTTTGAGGTAACTATAATTTAAAACCACAGCCCAATCCTAGGTGCTTCGGGACCCTTCAAAAGCTTGTTGTTTGTTTTTTTTGTTTTGCCCCTACCAGCACAAATCATATGGCTTGGTAGTGGGGGGGCCGTCCCTGCTTTCTGATCTTTTCTGATCGAGTGGTGATCTAACAGTTTTATGGTTGGTGGTCTGGAACTGGCAGATATCTTGGAATGCTGGGTTCTTGGGGCATTTGAATACTATATCTTAGGCTGGGACTGGAAAAGGCTTGTGCCCTCCTTCTCTTGAGATGACTTTTCGCATGGAGCCCTCAGCCCCCAACATGGCCTTGCTGGGCACATTTCTCCTGAGATACGAATGCTGGCAGTATGAGACAATGGAAGGTTTATGAATCTCTGCGGTTCTGGCCTTTCTCACCGCTGCCCACGTTACAACCTATTCCCACGCACACACTTATTTCCACGATCGTGGCCTGGGCCTACTGTCCTGCTGCATCAGCCTGACTTGCGCCATCCGTACTCTGTAACTGCCAATAATTATGAAATCAACAGTTAGCGCCGACATATGCTTCCCAAACAGGTATAATTGAGTAAGCTAAGCGCATATTAAGTGAACCAAGCTGAGCCACCTTACCGGAACTCCACATACCACGTTTACTGACTAAAACAACTACGGCCAACTATGTTATCCTTCCTAGCCACTATAATGTTCCCATTTTGCATAATGCCCCATACAGTGCCCTGCACAGGAGGAAATTTTGTCTATCTCAACGAAGGCTTAGCAAGACTGGGATGCCAGCTCCACTACCACATCCCCTGCCCTACCCCCTTTCTCCCATCCCTTCACTCATTCCCCAGTAGAACTGCCTACAAGGATAGCGCCAGAACTAACACAACTCAAAATGCAGCATCTACCCCCACTCACAACGCTACACAATCGTCAGTTCACAACAAAACCGATAACACAACACCCGCTATGGGGATTTCCAGACATAATAGGCTAAGAGCCAGAACTAGCCCCAGCTATCAAGTGGCTAGACCCATTTCAAGCATAGACACCACCCCCAATAAAGCAACAGTACCTGCTAACAGAACACTGATGGACCCTCCTAAACAAAACACCAAATCTATCACTGAGGCCTCAAGCAAGACTCGACACCTAAACCTAGTAACCACACCTGCGGTCGAGCCCTCCCCTACGATCAGAGGAGCACTTATCAATGCGCGATCACTCAGTGCACATGCCATAGAAATCCATGACCTCATACTCGAACAACTAGACATACTAGCAGTTACAGAAAGCTACACCCTGCCGCAGGCCCTGTCCTAGCTATTGCCATCTCGCCAGGATATAGTATCCTCAGAACAGAGAGGAATAACCTCCAAGGAGGTGGAGTCGCCCTAATAACTAGAACACACTGCACTGTAGATCCTGCCCACTGGATCAAGTACAGGGATATGAATTCCTATTAGCTAAACTCTCCCCTAAACCTAAAACTACCACCAACATATTAGTAATATACAGAGCACCTAACAAAACCAGGCACCCAAACCTAGACATCCCATTACTGCTTACACCTCACATTAAGCCTAAGACTAAATGTATCATCCTAGGGGACATCAACCTAGGTTACAACGACCCCTTAGACACAGACGCCGCCGCCTTTCACACAACCATGACAGATATGATTTTCACTCAGTTGGTTAAAGAACCTACCCACTGCAAAGGCAGAACGCTGGATTGGATCCTATCCCTTTACTCAAGTCACCATAGAGTATATCCTCCCCGTAGACTGGTCAGACCACTCTGTCATTAGTTTTTCACCGATTTACAATAATATGGCCCTCACCAGCCCCAAGCCACTAGACACTAGACACCTTCGAAACTAAAAACATCAAACAACTCACAGCAGATAACCTCTCCCCCATTCTGTGCAAGGCCCTTGACAATGTTACCATCAACACAAACAACCCTGACTACTTGTCAGATTGCTATCTACAATGCCTCACCAGCACCATCGACTCACTCGCCCCAGTCACCACCAAAACACGGAAACCAGACAAACGATCGTGCTTCTGGTTCAATGAAGAACTAGTCTCCCTCAGACGAACCAAAAGATCGCTTGAGCACCTACACAGGAAGACCACCACCACCGAATCAGCAGAAGCATTCAAAATAGCCAACAAAAAGTATAAATCTGCCATAATCTCCCACAAAGCTAACGCTCTTAACACTTGCATAAGCAATGCTAATTCGGACAGTAAAGAACTGTTCACTATTCTCAGAGAGCTGGAGAACCCCCGCCAAGTGGCAGCACCCTACAATGCCAGTAAAACTTGGTGCCCCACTATACAAGACGCTCTAGCCTCTAAAATCCTGCTACTACAAAAGGAAATCGAGAGCAAAAAAATACTCCTTGCCGATAAAACACATCCTAAGATAGCCCCCAACCCGCCCACCACCGGCACCCCGTTTGAATTCACCCCAGTCACGAACAAAGAAGTACTAGATACAATAAGGAAACTCAAAGCTTCCAACTGTAAAGAAGACCAATTCCCATCCCACCTAGTCAAACTGTGCATCCCTGTATTAGCACCAGTCATTACTGAATTTGTTAAAGCATCCTTTATCACAAACTCAGTCCCCACCAGTATAAAAAAAGCATGGGTAACACCACTCCTTAAAAAACCGACTCTGGACCCCTCAATCCTCACCAACTACAGGCCCATAACCACTGTCCCATTTTGATTGAAAATCATTGACAAAATAGCATACTCCCAAATTCAAAACCACCTAGAACACCACCAGCTATTAGGGGACCGGCAGTCAGGATTCCGCCCCAACCAAAGTACTGAAACAGCCCTACTTGATTGTAAGAGCCAAATGGATGCCACTAGAGATGCAGGCAAACTCTGCCTGCTCATGCTCCTAGACCTGTCGGCAGCCTTCAACTTGGTCGACCATGACAAACTATGTGCCACCCTTAACAACAATTTCAACCTATCTAACCATGCCACAGATTGGATTAAATCCTTCCTTGGAGATAGAACCTCTAGAGTTGCCATTGGTAAAGAATCAGCAGATCCTATACCAGTCCCGATAGGAGTCCCTCAAGGTTCATGTCTCTCTCCTACCCTCTACAACGCCTACACCAAGCTGCTCTTGGCAGCTTTGGATGCTATGGGTGTCATCTACACACATTTCACATCTGACACTCAGATCCTCATCCCCCTAATAGGCAATCACGAGCAAGATTCTCTGCTTATCAACAAAATCGATTCTCTCATTCAAAATGGATGGCTAACAGCAGCCTTTGTCGTAATGATGACAAAACATGAGTTACTCATTAGGATCATCATCTAAAATCACCTGACTGAAGCCTGTTTACTCCTCATTCATCATTGATGGTACCACAATCCCAGTACTCAAACAAGTAAAGACACTTGGGGTCTACCTAGACGCAACACTATGTCCAAGCAAGTAAACACACTAGCTTCCTCAAACCTCCTACACAGCCAAACTTATCTCCCTCAGCCGCAAATTTCTGACACCAGAAAACTGTGTCACACTAGCAAGAGCGCTGATACTCTCTAAGCTCGATTATAGTAATGTCCTTTTCCTAGGCACTTCCAGCAGCAATCTCTCCAAACTCCAATTAATGCAGAACAAAGTGCTCCGAGCTGCATTAGGCATCAAATAATCTGATCACATCGCCAGTATCAGGAGACCGAACCACTGGCTCCCCATCAAAGCCAGTGTACTCTTCAAAACTCTCAGCATCACCCACAAATGCAACGCCAACAAAGCACCCAAGTATCTCCAAAACACAGTTACTAAGAAAACCTACACCAGACCACTCATATCCAACAACAATGAAAACCTTGAAATCACACGGTACAAAAGAGAGAAAGCAGGGGGCAGCAGTTTCAAAGTACTCACTCCTAAGCACTGGAATGCATTACCTCTCAATATCAAGAATGAAGAGTCCTTCCAACAATTCACGAAACTACTCAAAACATGTTTATTCAACCAGTTCTAAGTCCCTCCCAAATACCTCTCATCCCAGACCAAACTCCTAATCTTCGCTGTACATAAATGTTCATAATTGTATATAATTTGTAAATATGTTTAATTGCAAATGCATATCAACAGACCTTTATGTCTTGTTTTTAATACCAAGACTGTATCTTCATTGTCTGTAACTATGCTGTGATAGCTCAGGGTCTGGGCATATAATAAATGTAATAAATAGCAGCCTTAGGCCTCAATTTCAATATGGCTGCTATTTCTAAAATGGTGTTCCCCTCCCAATACACCCTATACTTGCACACGCACTAACTCACCCATAATGCAGCTTTTAGCGACACACCCCTCCCACTATAGTCTCCCCACCCTGAATCTCTTGGGAGTTTGGGAAGCAGGGGGCGATCGTCCCAACAACGGTCCATCCATTACAGGTAACACAACCGATAACCCGTGGCACTTTATGATGCTCTTAAGTTTTTCTTGATTAACACTGGTTTTCCACCTAGCACCAGTGTCAGTACTTAACATGTGCTGTGGTTTCTCTTTGGCAGCCTTTGGTGATTGGTCACAACTTGTACACTGGCAGTCTTTTGGCTTTTCCAAAACTTGCATTCACTTTATTCTCTGGTGTGTATCTTCTTCCACCATCTTGCTTTCACCTGGCCTGGTGCACTTTATCCTCCCCTCCCTATGATCCTTTCTGCACTTACTCAATCTGTACGCCCCGCCGCTCGAAGATAGTTTGTCTCTCCCTTGTCTTCACCCCTAATTTCACTGTTAAAACTGCAAAATCGTTGTGGCCTATTTGCTATATCCCATGATGTTAAATGTATTTTTTACGCCCTTACTCTGCCTTTGCAGACTAATATCTCAGATTTCCAAGAGCTCAGAGCGACAGGTTTTTCCTGTGCTCCCACCTATCTTGAGCACTTTGAAAAACTTGCCCGTGTATAGGCGCTATATAAATAAACAATAACATACCATACCTTGCCTCTTGAAGTTCAACAACTTTTCTTTCACACTTTCACTTGGCTCATAAGTACTCATGACAGGCTTTCAATTTGTTCCGCAATGCTTCTTAGCAAGATTCACTCCTTTCGCAATAGCACATCATTCACATTGCATTTGTGCTAAAATTTGAAATGATTTCCATATTTTCTCTTTAGTTCGGAATTCAATATATGCCATTGCATTTCCCAAAATACATGACAACTTGTTTATGATTGATGATTTATTATTTCTTCATATTTAGGTTCCAAACCCCATTCTTCTGAGCTTGTTGCTCATTTGCAAACATTAAAGGTCCAATTCCCGCAACTATAGCACCCCGGAACGAGTGTTCCCTGTCTCGCACTCACTGGGGTGGCTCTGCTCTGCTGGGCATCTACTTGCAGTTCATCGTCCTTCTCTTTGGTCCTCGGTATGCATCGGGAGTTCCAGCGAGCAGCGCAAAAACCTTTTGCAGTGGCGGTTGGGAGATTTCTGTGTTCTCCATCTCCAGCTGGGAAAACGTGTCTCAGATAATTTCTGGGGCTTTGGTCATCTCGCGGCCCACCTGGCAACACAGAGCATCCTCTCTGCCGGACCTGCTCCAGCATGGTCTTCACCTGGCAGAAGCCACCTTCTCTCCAGGCAGGTTTGCTCTGCTGCTTGAACCTCCTTTTAAGCACCAGTGGCCTTCCAATAGGTCGCAGGTGCGAGACGTTTGCCTGACCATCATTATGCCAATTAACTGGACATGCCTGACCCTCCAAAGGCATCTTCCTCTTCCAAGTACCACAGTGGTGAAACTGACTAGAAGTGTGCATTACTCCTAGTCGCCTCTTTCACGTCCCAGTCATAAAGGCATGCAAGTCTGTCTGTCTGGGGTGGGTCTGCGTCGGGGGTGGGTCTGCGTCGGGGGTGGGTCTGCGTCGGGGGTGGGTCTGCGTCGGGGGTGGGTCTGCGTCGGGGGTGGGTCTGGGTCTGGGTGGGTCTGGGTCTGGGTGGGTCTGGGTGGGTCTGTCTGGGTGGGTCTGTCTGGGTCTGGGTCTGGGTGGGTCTGTCTGGGTGGGTGGGTGGGTCTGGTTGGGTCTGTCTGGGTGGGTGGGTGGGTCTGGGTGGGTCTGTCTGGGTCTGGGTGGGTCTGTCTGGGTCTGGGTGGGTCTGGGTGGGTCTGGGTGGGTCTGGGTGGGTCTGGGTGGGTCTGGGTGGGTCTGTCCGGGTGGGTCTGTCCGGGTGGGTCTGTCCGGGTGGGTCTGTCCGGGTGGGTCTGTCCGGGTGGGTCTGTCCGGGTGGGTCTGTCCGGGTGGGTCTGTCCGGGTGGGTCTGTCCGGGTGGGTCTGTCCGGGTGGGTCTGTCCGGGTGGGTCTGTCCGGGTGGGTCTGTCCGGGTGGGTCTGTCCGGGTGGGTCTGTCCGGGTGGGTCTGTCCGGGTGGGTCTGTCCGGGTGGGTCTGTCCGGGTGGGTCTGTCCGGGTGGGTCTGTCCGGGTGGGTCTGTCCGGGTGGGTCTGTCCGGGTGGGTCTGTCTGGGTGGGTCTGTCTGGGTGGGTCTGTCTGGGTGGGTCGGTCTGGGTGGGTCGGTCTGGGTCTGGGTGGGTCGGTCTGGGTCTGGGTGGGTCGGTCTGGGTCTGGGTGGGTCGGTCTGGGTCTGGGTGGGTCGGTCTGGGTCTGGGTGGGTGGGTGGGTCGGTCTGGGTCTGGGTGGGTCGGTCTGGGTCTGGGTGGGTCGGTCTGGGTCTGGGTGGGTCTGTCTGGGTGGGTCTGTCTGGGTGGGTGGGTCTGGGTGGGTGGGTCTGGGTGGGTGGGTCTGGGTGGGTCTGTCTGGGTGGGTGGGTCTGTCTGTGGGTCTGGGTCTGTCTGTGGGTCTGGGTCTGGGTGGGTCTGGGTGGGTCTGGGTGGGTCTGTCTGTCTGGGTGGGTGGGTGGGGGTGGGTCTGTCTGTCTGGGTGGGTGGGTGGGTCTGGGTGGGTCTGTCTGGGTCTGTCTGGATGGGTCTGTCTGGGTGGGTCTGTCTGGGTGGGTGGGTCTGTCTGGGTGGGTGGGTCTGTCTGGGTGGGTGGGTCTGTCTGGGTGGGTGGGTCTGTCTGGGTGGGTGGGTCTGTCTGGGTGGGTGGGTCTGGGTGGGTCTGTCTGGGTCTGGTTGGGTGGGTCTGTCTGGGTCTGGTTGGGTGGGTCTGGGTCTGTCTGGGTGGGTCTGGGTGGGTCTGGGTGGGTCTGGGTGGGTGGGTCTGTCTGGGTGGGTCTGTCTGGGTGGGTCTGTCTGGGTGGGTCTGTCTGGGTGGGTGGGTCTGGGTGGGTCTGTCTGGGTGGGTGGGTCTGTCTGGGTGGGTCTGTCTGGGTCTGGGTGGGTCTGTCTGGGTGGGTCTGGGTGGGTCTGTCTGGGTGGGTCTGGGTGGGTCTGTCTGGGTGGGTCTGGGTGGGTCTGGGTGGGTCTGGGTGGGTCTGTCTGGGTCTGGGTGGGTCTGTCTGGGTCTGGGTGGGTCTGTCTGGGTCTGGGTGGGTCTGTCTGGGTCTGGGTGGGTCTGTCTGGGTCTGGGTGGGTCTGGGTGGGTCTGTCTGGGTCTGTCTGGGTGGGTCTGGGTGGGTCTGGGTGGGTCTGTCTGGGTCTGTCTGGGTCTGTCTGGGTCTGTCTGGGTCTGTCTGGGTCTGTCTGGGTCTGTCTGGGTCTGGGTGGGTCTGGGTGGGTCTGGGTGGGTCTGTCTGGGTCTGTCTGGGTCTGTCTGGGTCTGGGTGGGTCGGTCTGGGTCTGGGTGGGTCTGTCTGGGTCTGGGTGGGTCTGTCTGGGTGGGTCGGTCTGGGTCGGTCTGGGTCGGTCTGGGTCGGTCTGGGTCGGTCTGGGTCGGTCTGGGTGGGTGGGTCTGTCTGGGTGGGTGGGTCTGTCTGGGCGGGTCTGTCTGGGCGGGTCTGTCTGGGCGGGTCTGTCTGGGCGGGTCTGTCTGGGTGGGTCTGTCTGTCTGGATGGGTCTGTCTGGGTGGGTGGGTCTGTCTGGGTGGGTGGGTCTGTCTGGGTGGGTGGGTCTGTCTGGGTGGGTGGGTCTGTCTGGGTGGGTGGGTCTGTCTGGGTGGGTGGGTCTGTCTGGGTGGGTCTGTCTGGGTGGGTCTGTCTGGGTGGGTCTGTCTGGTTGGGTGGGTCTGGGTCTGGGTGGGTCTGTCTGGGTCTGGGTGGGTGGGTCTGGGTGGGTCGGTCTGGGTCTGTCTGTCTGGGTGGGTGGGTCTGGGTGGGTCTGTCTGGGTCTGGGTGGGTCTGGGTGGGTCTGGGTGGGTCTGTGTCTGGGTGTCTGGGTGGGTCTGTCTGGGTGTCTGGGTGGGTCTGTCTGTCTGGGTGGGTCTGGGTGGGTGGGTCTGTCTGTCTGTCTGTCTGGGTGGGTGGGTCTGTCTGTCTGGGTGTCTGGGTGGGTGGGTCTGTCTGTCTGTCTGTCTGTCTGGGCGGGTGGGTGATTGGGTCTGTCTGGGTGTCCATGTCTGTCTGGGTTGGTCTGTCTGTCTGGGTGGGTGGGTGGGTCTGTCTGTCTGTCTGTCTGTCTGGGTGGGTGGGTCTGTCTGTCTGTCTGTCTGTCTGGGTGGGTCTGTCTGTCTGGGTGGGTGGGTGGGTCTGTCTGTCTGTCTGTCTGTCTGTCTGTCTGTCTGTCTGTCTGTCTGGGTGGGTGGGTGGGTCTGTCTGTCTGGGTGGGTCTGTCTGTCTGGGTGGGTCTGTCTGTCTGGGTGGGTCTGTCTGTCTGGGTGGGTCTGTCTGTCTGGGTGGGTCTGTGTGGGTGGGTCTGTCTGGGTGGGTCTGGGTGGGTGGGTCTGTCTGGGTGGGTGGGTCTTTCTGGGTGGGTGGGTCTTTCTGGGTGGGTGGGTGGGTGGGTCTGGGTGGGTCTTTCTGGGTGGGTGGGTGGGTGGGTCTGGGTGGGTGGGTGGGTCTGGGTGGGTGGGTGGGTCTGGCTGGGTCTGTCTGGCTGGGTCTGTCTGGGTGGGTCTGTCTGGGTGGGTCTGTCTGGGTGGGTCTGTCTGGGTGGGTCTGTCTGGGTGGGTGGGTCTGTCTGGGTGGGTGGGTCTGTCTGGGTGGGTGGGTCTGTCTGGGTGGGTGGGTCTGTCTGGGTGGGTCTGTCTGTCTGTCTGTCTGGGTGGGTGGGGGGGTGGGGGGGTTTCTGTCTGGGTGGGTGGGTCTGTCTGGGTGGGTGGGTGGGTCTGGGTGGGTGGGTGGGTGGGTCTGGGTGGGTGGGTCTGTCTGTCTGTCTGGGTGGGTGGGTCTGGGTGGGTCTGTCTGGGTCCGTCCGTCCGGGTCCGGGTGGGTCCGGGTGGGTGGGTCTGGGTGGGTCTGTCTGGGTGGGTGGGTCTGTCTGGGTGGGTGGGTGGGTGGGTCTGTCTGGGTGGGTGGGTGGGTGGGTCTGTCTGTCTGGGTGGGTGGGTCCGGGTGGGTGGGGGTGGGTGGGTGGTAAGGTCCGTCTGGGTGGGTCTGGGTGGGTCTGGGTCTGGGTCTGTCTGGGTGGGTCTGGGTCTGGGTGGGTCTGTCTGGGTGGGTCTGTCTGGGTCTGGGTGGGTCTGGGTGGGTCTGGGTCTGGGTGGGTCTGGGTCTGGGTGGGTGGGTCTGTCTGTGGGTCTGGGTGGGTCTGGGTGGGTGGGTGGGTCTGTCTGTCTGGGTGGGTCTGGGTGGGTGGGTCTGTCTGGGTGGGTCTGTCTGGGTCTGGGTGGGTCTGTCTGGGTGGGTCTGTCTGGGTGGGTCTGGGTGGGTGGGTCTGGGTGGGTCTGGGTCGGTCTGTCTGGGTGGGTCTGTCTGTCTGTCTGTCTGTGGGTCTGGGTCGGTCTGTCTGGGTGGGTCTGTCTGTCTGGGTGGGTGGGTCTGTCTGTCTGGGTGGGTGGGTCTGTCTGGGTCTGTCTGGGTGGGTGGGTCTGTCTGGGTCTGTCTGGGTGGGTCTGGGTCTGTCTGGGTGGGTCTGGGTGGGTCTGGGTGGGTCTGGGTGGGTCTGGGTGGGTCTGGGTGGGTCTGTCTGGGTGGGTCTGTCTGTCTGGGTGGGTCTGTCTGTCTGGGTGGGTCTGTCTGGGTGGGTCTGTCTGGGTGGGTCTGTCTGGGTGGGTCTGTCTGGGTGGGTCTGTCTGGGTGGGTCTGTCTGGGTGGGTCTGTCTGGGTGGGTCTGTCTGGGTGGGTCTGTCTGTCTGTGTGGGTCTGTCTGTCTGGGTGGGTCTGTCTGTCTGGGTGGGTCTGTCTGGGTGGGTCTGTCTGGGTGGGTCTGTCTGGGTGGGTCTGTCTGGGTGGGTCTGTCTGGGTGGGTCTGTCTGGGTGGGTCTGTCTGGGTGGGTCTGGGTGGGTGGGTCTGGGTGGGTCTGGGTGGGTCTGGGTCTGTCTGGGTGGGTCTGTCTGGGTGGGTCTGGGTCTGTCTGGGTGGGTCTGTCTGGGTGGGTCTGTCTGGGTGGGTCTGTCTGCGTGGGTCTGTCTGCGTGGGTCTGTCTGCGTGGGTCTGTCTGCGTGGGTCTGTCTGCGTGGGTCTGTCTGCCTGTCTGTCTGGGTGGGTCTGTCTGTCTGTCTGTCTGGGTGGGTCTGTCTGTCTGTCTGTCTGGGTGGGTCTGTCTGTCTGTCTGGGTCTGTCTGTCTGTCTGGGTCTGGGTGGGTCTGTCTGGGTGGGTGGGTCTGTCTGTCTGGGTGTCTGGGTGGGTCTGTCTGTCTGGGTCTGTCTGGGTGGGTCTGTCTGGGTGGGTCTGTCTGGGTGGGTCTGTCTGGGTGGGTCTGTCTGGGTGGGTCTGTCTGGGTCTGGGTGGGTCTGTCTGGGTGGGTCTGTCTGGGTCTGGGTGGGTCTGTCTGGGTGGGTCTGTCTGGGTCTGGGTGGGTCTGTCTGGGTGGGTCTGTCTGGGTGGGTCTGTCTGGGTGGGTCTGTCTGGGTGGGTCTGTCTGGGTGGGTCTGTCTGGGTGGGTCTGTCTGGGTGGGTCTGTCTGGGTGGGTCTGTCTGGGTGGGTCTGTCTGGGTGGGTCTGTCTGGGTGGGTCTGTCTGGGTGGGTCTGTCTGGGTCTGGGTGGGTCTGTCTGGGTCTGGGTGGGTCTGTCTGGGTCTGGGTGGGTCTGTCTGGGTGGGTCTGTCTGGGTGGGTCTGTCTGGGTGGGTGGGTCTGTCTGGGTGGGTCTGTCTGGGTCTGGGTCTGGGTCTGGGTCTGGGTGGGTCTGTCTGGGTGGGTGGGTCTGTCTGGGTGGGTGGGTCTGTCTGTCTGGGTGGGTGGGTCTGTCTGTCTGGGTCTGGGTGGGTCTGTCTGGGTGGGTCTGTCTGGGTGGGTGGGTCTGTCTGGGTGGGTGGGTCTGTCTGGGTGGGTGGGTCTGTCTGGGTGGGTGGGTCTGTCTGTCTGGGTGGGTCTGTCTGTCTGGGTGGGTCTGTCTGTCTGGGTGGGTCTGTGTGGGTGGGTCTGTCTGGGTGGGTCTGTCTGGGTGGGTCTGTCTGTCTGGGTGGGTCTGTCTGTCTGGGTGGGTCTGTCTGTCTGGGTGGGTCTGTCTGGGTGGGTCTGTCTGGGTCTGGGTGGGTCTGTCTGGGTGGGTCTGTCTGGGTCTGGGTGGGTCTGTCTGGGTGGGTCTGTCTGGGTGGGTCTGTCTGGGTGGGTGGGTCTGTCTGGGTGGGTCTGTCTGGGTCTGGGTGGGTCTGGGTCTGGGTCTGGGTCTGGGTGGGTCTGTCTGGGTGGGTGGGTCTGTCTGGGTGGGTGGGTCTGTCTGTCTGGGTCTGGGTGGGTCTGTCTGGGTGGGTCTGTCTGGGTGGGTGGGTCTGTCTGGGTGGGTGGGTCTGTCTGGGTGGGTGGGTCTGTCTGGGTGGGTGGGTCTGTCTGGGTGGGTGGGTCTGTCTGTCTGGGTGGGTCTGTCTGTCTGGGTGGGTCTGTCTGTCTGGGTGGGTCTGTGTGGGTGGGTCTGTCTGGGTGGGTCTGTCTGGGTGGGTCTGTCTGTCTGGGTGGGTCTGTCTGTCTGGGTGGGTCTGTCTGGGTCTGGGTGGGTCTGTCTGGGTGGGTCTGTCTGGGTCTGGGTGGGTCTGTCTGGGTGGGTCTGTCTGGGTGGGTCTGTCTGGGTGGGTGGGTCTGTCTGGGTGGGTCTGTCTGGGTCTGGGTGGGTCTGGGTCTGGGTCTGGGTCTGGGTGGGTCTGTCTGGGTGGGTGGGTCTGTCTGGGTGGGTGGGTCTGTCTGTCTGGGTCTGGGTGGGTCTGTCTGGGTGGGTCTGTCTGGGTGGGTGGGTCTGTCTGGGTGGGTGGGTCTGTCTGGGTGGGTGGGTCTGTCTGGGTGGGTCTGTGTGGGTGGGTCTGTCTGGGTGGGTCTGTCTGGGTGGGTCTGTCTGTCTGGGTGGGTCTGTCTGTCTGGGTGGGTCTGTCTGTCTGGGTGGGTCTGTCTGTCTGGGTGGGTCTGTCTGTCTGGGTGGGTCTGTCTGTCTGGGTGGGTCTGTCTGTCTGGGTGGGTCTGTCTGGGTGGGTCTGTCTGGGTGGGTCTGTCTGTCTGGGTGGGTGGGTTGGGTCTGTCTGGGTGGGTGGGTTGGGTCTGTCTGTCTGGGTGGGTTGGGTCTGTCTGGGTGGGTGGGTGGGTGGGTCTGTCTGTCTGTCTGGGCGGGTGGGTGGGTGATTGGGTCTGTCTGGGTGTCCATGTCTGTCTGGGTGGGTGGGTCTGTCTGTCTGTCTGTCTGTCTGTCTGGGTGGGTCTGTCTGTCTGTCTGTCTGTCTGTCTGTCTGTCTGTCTGTCTGTCTGTCTGTCTGTCTGGGTGGGTCTGTCTGTCTGTCTGTCTGTCTGTCTGTCTGTCTGTCTGTCTGTCTGGGTGGGTGGGTCTGTCTGTCTGTCTGTCTGGGTCTGTCTGGGTCTGTCTGGGTCTGTCTGGGTCTGTCTGGGTCTGTCTGGGTCTGTCTGGGTCTGTCTGGGTCTGTCTGGGTCTGTCTGGGTCTGTCTGGGTCTGTCTGGGTCTGTCTGGGTCTGTCTGGGTCTGTCTGGGTCTGTCTGGGTCTGTCTGGGTCTGTCTGGGTCTGTCTGGGTCTGTCTGGGTCTGTCTGGGTCCGTCTGGGTCCGTCTGGGTCCGTCTGGGTCCGTCTGGGTCCGTCTGGGTCCGTCTGGGTCCGTCTGGGTCCGTCTGGGTCCGTCTGGGTCCGTCTGGGTCCGTCTGGGTCCGTCTGGGTCCGTCTGGGTCCGTCTGGGTCCGTCTGGGTCCGTCTGGGTCCGTCTGGGTCCGTCTGGGTCCGTCTGGGTCCGTCTGGGTCCGTCTGGGTCCGTCTGGGTCCGTCTGGGTGGGTCTGTCCGTCTGGGTGGGTCTGTCCGTCTGGGTGGGTCTGTCTGGGTGGGTCTGTCTGGGTGGGTCTGTCTGGGTGGGTCTGTCTGTCTGGGTGGGTTGGGTCTGTCTGTCTGGGTGGGTTGGGTCTGTCTGTCTGGGTGGGTTGGGTCTGTCTGTCTGGGTGGGTTGGGTCTGTCTGTCTGGGTGGGTCTGTCTGGGTGGGTCTGTCTGGGTGGGTCTGTCTGTCTGGGTGGGTCTGTCTGTCTGGGTGGGTCTGTCTGTCTGGGTGGGTCTGTCTGTCTGGGTGGGTCTGTCTGTCTGGGTGGGTCTGTCTGTCTGGGTGGGTCTGTCTGTCTGGGTGGGTCTGTCTGTCTGGGTGGGTTGGGTCTGTCTGTCTGGGTGGGTTGGGTCTGTCTGTCTGGGTGGGTTGGGTCTGTCTGTCTGGGTGGGTTGGGTCTGTCTGTCTGGGTGGGTTGGGTCTGTCTGTCTGGGTGGGTTGGGTCTGTCTGGGTGGGTGGGTGGGTTGGGTCTGTCTGGGTGGGTGGGTTGGGTCTGTCTGGGTGGGTTGGGTCTGGGTGGGTGGGTGGGTGGGTCTGTCTGGGTGGGTGGGTGGGTGTTTGGGTCTGTCTTTGGGTCTGTCTGGGTGGGTGGGTGGGTGGGTCTGTCTGGGTGGGTGGGTGGGTGGGTGGGTCTGTCTGGGTGGGTGGGTGGGTGGGTGGGTCTGTCTGGGTGGGTGGGTGGGTGGGTCTGTCTGGGTGGGTGGGTGGGTGGGTGGTTCTGTCTGGGTGGGTGGGTGGGTGGGTGGGTCTGTCTGGGTGGGTGGGTGGGTGGGTGGGTCTGTCTGTCTGTCTGTCTGGGTGGGTGGGTCTGTCTGTCTGGGTGGGTGGGTGGGTCTGTCTGGGTGGGTGGGTGGGTCTGTCTGGGTGGGTGGGTGGGTCTGTCTGGGTGGGTGGGTCTGTCTGTCTGTCTGGGTGGGTGGGTGGGTGGGTGGGTGGGTGGGTGGGGGTGGGTCTGTCTGTCTGGGTGGGTGGATGGATCTGTGTGGGTGGGTGGGTCTGGGTGGGTGGGTGGGTGGGTCTGGGTGGGTGGGTGGGTCTGTCTGGGTGGGTGGATGGATCTGTGTGGGTGGGTGGGTCTGGGTGGGTGGGTCTGTCTGGGTGGGTGGGTGGGTCTGTCTGTCTGGGTGGGTGGGTCTGTCTGTCTGGGTGGGTGGGTGGGTCTGTCTGGGTGGGTGGGTGGGTCTGTCTGTCTGGGTGGGTGGGTGGGTCTGTCTGGGTGGGTGGGTGGGTCTGTGTGTGGGTGGGTGGGTGTACGGGTCTGTCTGGGTGGGTCTGTGTGTGGGTGGGTGGGTGTACGGGTCTGTCTGGGTGGGTCTGTCTGTCTGGGTCTGTCTGTCTGGGTCTGTCTGTCTGGGTGGGTGGGTCTGTCTGTCTGTCTGTCTGGGTGGGTCTGGGTGGGTGGGTGGGTCTGTCTGGGTGGGTGGGTCTGTCTGTCTGTCTGTCTGTCTGTCTGTCTGTCTGTCTGGGTGGGTGGGTGGGTGGGTGGGTGGGTGGGTCTGTCTGTCTGTCTGGGTGGGTGGGTCTGGGTGGGTGGGTCTGTCTGGGTGGGTGGGTCTGTCTGTGTGGGTGGGTGGGTCTGTCTGGGTGGGTGGGTGGGTCTGTGTCTGGGTGGGTGGGTGGGTGGGTCTGTGTCTGGGTGGGTGGGTGGGTCTGTGTCTGGGTGGGTGGGTCTGTCTGTCTGTCTGGGTCTGTCTGGGTGGGTGGGTCTGTCTGGGTGGGTGGGTCTGGGTGGGTCTGGGTGGGTCTGTCTGGGTGGGTGGGTCTGTCTGGGTCCGTCCGTCCGGGTCTGGGTGGGTCTGTCTGGGTGGGTCTGTCTGGGTGGGTGGGTCTGTCTGGGTGGGTGGGTCTGTCTGGGTGGGTGGGTCTGTCTGGGTGGGTGGGTCTGTCTGGGTGGGTGGGTGGGTCTGGGTGGGTGGTAAGTGGGTGGGTCCGGGTGGGTGGGTGGGTGGTAAGTGGGTGGGTCCGGGTGGTAAGTGGGTGGGTCCGGGTGGGTGGGTGGGTGGGTCCGGGTGGGTGGGTGGGGGTGGGTCCTGGTGGGTGGGTGGGGGTGGGTCCTGGTGGGTGGGTGGGGGTGGGTGGGTGGGTCCTTCCGGGTGGGTGGGTCCGTCCGTCCTTTCCGTCCGTCTGGTTGAGTGGGTTGGTGGTTTGGGTGGGTGGGTATGGGTGGGTGGGTCCGTCCGTCCGTCCTTTGGGTCCGTCCTTTGGGTCCGTCCGTCGGTCCGGGTGGGTGGGTCCGTCCAGGTGGGTGGGCGGGCGGGTCCGTCCGGGTGGGCGGGTCCGTCCGGGTGGGCGGGTGGGTCCGTCCGGGTGGGCCGGCGGGTGGGCCGGCGGGTGGGCCCGTTTCCGTCCGTGTGGGTGGGCCCGTCCGTCCGTGTCTGGGCCCGTCCGTCCGGGTGGGCGGGCGGGTGGGTCCGTCCGTCCGTCCGTGTGGGCGGGTGGGTCCGTCCGTCCGTCCGGGTGGGTGGGTGGGTTGATGGGTCCGTCCGGGTGGGTGGGTGGGTGGGTTGATTGGGTCCGTCCGGGTGGGTGGGTGGGTTGATTGGGTCCGTCCGGGTGGGTGGGTGGGTGGGTGGGTTGATTGGGTCCGTCCAGGTGGGTGGGTGGGTGGGTGGGTTGATTGGGTCCGTCCAGGTGGGTCGGTGGGTGGGTGGGTTGATTGGGTCCGTCCGGGTGGGTGGGTGGGTGGGTGGGTTGATTGGGTCCGTCCGGGTGGGTGGGTGGGTTGATTGGGTCCGTCCGGGTGGGTGGGTGGGTGATTGGGTCCGTCCGGGTGGGTGGGTGGGTGGGTGATTGGGTCCGTCCGGGTGGGTGGGTGGGTGGGTGATTGGGTCCGTCCGGGTGGGTGGGTGGGTGGGTGATTGGGTCCGTCCGGGTGGGTGGGTGGGTGGGTGATTGGGTCCGTCCGGGTGGGTGGGTGGGTGATTGGGTCCGTCCGGGTGGGTGGGTGGGTGATTGGGTCCGTCCTGGTGGGTCCGTCCGGGTGGGTGGGTGATTGGGTCCGTCCTGGTGGGTCCGTCCGGGTGGGTGGGTGATTGGGTCCGTCCTGGTGGGTCCGTCCGGGTGGGTGGGTGATTGGGTCCGTCCTGGTGGGTCCGTCCGGGTGGGTGGGTGTGGGTGGGTGGGGATGGGTCCGTCCTGGTGGGTCCGGGTCCGGGTGGGTGGGTGTGGGTGGGTGGGGATGGGTCCGTCCTGGTGGGTCCGGGTGGGTGGGTGTGGGTGGGTGTGGATGGGTGTGGATGGGTCCGGGTCCGGGTGGGTGTGGATGGGTCCGGGTCCGGGTGGGTGTGGATGGGTCCGGGTCCGGGTGGGTGGGTGGGGATGGGTCCGGGTGGGTGGGGATGGGGATGGGTCCGGGTCCGGGTGGGTGGGGATGGGGATGGGTCCGGGTGGGTGGGTGGGTGGGGATGGGTCCGGGTCCGGGTGGGTGGGTGGGGATGGGTCCGGGTCCGGGTGGGTGGGTGGGTGGGTGGGTGGGGATGGGTCCGGGTGGGTGGGTGGGTGGGGATGGGTCCGGGTCCGGGTGGGTGGGTGGGTGGGTGGGGATGGGTCCGGGTCCGGGTGGGTGGGTGGGTGGGTGGGGATGGGTCCGGGTCCGGGTGGGTGGGTGGGTGGGGATGGGTCCGGGTCCGGGTGGGTGGGTGGGGATGGGTCCGGGTCCGGGTGGGTGGGTGGGGATGGGTCCGGGTCCGGGTGGGGGGGGATGGGTCCGGGTCCGGGTGGGTGGGTGGGGATGGGTCCGGGTCCGGGTGGGTGGGTGGGGATGGGTCCGGGTCCGGGTCCGGGTGGGTGGGTGGGGATGGGTCCGGGTCCGGGTGGGTGGGTGGGGATGGGTCCGGGTCCGGGTGGGTGGGTGGGGATGGGTCCGGGTGGGTGGGTGGGTGGGGATGGGTCCGGGTGGGTGGGTGGGGATGGGTATGGGTCCGTCCGGGGGGGGTGGGTGGGTGGGTGGGTATGGGTCCGTCCGGGTCCGGGGGGGTGGGTGGGTGGTTGGGTGGGTATGGGTCCGTCCGGGTCCGGGGGGGTGGGTGGGTGGTTGGGTGGGTATGGGTCCATCCGGGTCCGGGGGGGTGGGTGGGTGGGTATGGGTCCGTCCGGGTCCGGGGGGGTGGGTGGGTGGGTATGGGTCCGTCCCGGTCCGGGTGGGTGGGTGGGTATGGGTCCGTTCCGGGTGGGTGGGTGGGTGGGTGGGTATGGGTCCGTTCCGGGTGGGTGGGTGGGTGGGTGGGTGGGTATGGGTCCGTTCCGGGTGGGTGGGTGGGTGGGTATGGGTCCGTTCCGGGTGGGTGGGTGGGTGGGTGGGTATGGGTCCGTTCCGGGTGGGTGGGTGGGTATGGGTCCGTCCGGGTGGGTGGGTGGGTATGGGTCCGTCCGGGTGGGTGGGTGGGTGGGTGGGTGGGTATGGGTCCGTCCGGGTGGGTGGGTGGGTGGGTGGGTATGGGTCCGTCCGGGTGGGTGGGTGGGTGGTTGGGTATGGGTCCGTCCGGGTGGGTGGGTATGGGTCCGTCCGGGTGGGTGGGTGGGTGGGTATGGGTCCGTCCGGGTGGGTGGGTGGGTGGGTATGGGTCCGTCCGGGTGGGTGGGTGGGTGGATGGGTATGGGTCCGGGTGGATGGGTATGGGTCCGGGTGGGTGGGTGGGTGGATGGATGGGTATGGGTGGGTGGATGGGTATGGGTCTGGGTGGGTGGATGGGTATGGGTCTGGGTGGGTGGGTGGGTATGGGTCCGTCCGGGTGGGTGGGTAGGTATGGGTCCGTCCGGGTTAGGTATGGGTCCGTCCGGGTGGGTGGGTGGGTAGGTATGGGTCCGTCCGGGTGGGTATGGGTATGGGTCCGTCCGGGTGGGTGGGTGGGTGGGTGGGTAGGTAGGTATGGGTATGTGTCCGTCCGGGTGGGTGGATGGGTATGGGTATGGGTCCGTCCGGGTGGGTGGGTATGGGTCCGGGTGGGTGGGTGGGTGGGTATGGGTCCGGGTGGGTGGGTGGGTATGGGTATGGGTCCGGGTGGGTGGGTAAGGGTCCGTCCGGGTGGGTGGGTATGGGTCCGTCCGGGTGGGTGGGTGGGTGGGTATGGGTCCGTCCGGGTGGGTGGGTGGGTGGGTATGGGTCCGTCCGGGTGGGTGGGTGGGTATGGGTCCGGGTGGGTGGGTGGGTATGGGTCCGTCCGGGTGGGTGGGTATGGGTCCGTCCGGGTGGGTGGGTGGGTATGGGTCCGTCCGGGCGGGTGGGTGGGTATGGGTATGGGTCCGTCCGGGCGGGTGGGTGGGGATGGGTCCGGGTCCGGGTGGGTGGGGATGGGTCCGGGTCCGGGTGGGTGGGTGGGTGGGGATGGGTCCGGGTCCGGGTGGGTGGGTGGGTGGGTGGGGATGGGTCCGGGTCCGGGTGGGTGGGTGGGTGGGGATGGGTCCGGGTGGGTGGGGATGGGTCCGGGTCCGGGTCCGGGTGGGTGGGTGGGTGGGGATGGGTCCGGGTGGGTGGGTGGGTGGGGATGGGTCCGGGTCCGGGTGGGTGGGTGGGTGGGGATGGGTCCGGGTCCGGGTGGGTGGGTGGGTGGGGATGGGTCCGGGTCCGGGTGGGTGGGTGGGGATGGGTCCGGGTCCGGGTGGGTGGGTGGGGATGGGTCCGGGTCCGGGTGGGTGGGTGGGTGGGGATGGGTCCGGGTGGGTGGGGGTGGGTGGGGATGGGTCCGGGTGGGTGGGGGTGGGTGGGGATGGGTCCGTCCGGGTCCGGGGGGGTGGGTGGGTGGGGATGGGTCCGTCCGGGTCCGGGGGGGTGGGTGGGTGGGTATGGGTCCGTCCGGGTCCGGGGGGTGGGTGGGTGGGTGGGTGGGTATGGGTCCGTCCGGGTCCGGGGGGTGGGTGGGTGGGTGGGTATGGGTCCGTCCGGGTCCGGGTGGGTGGGTGGGTGGGTATGGGTCCGTCCCGGTCCGGGGGGGGTGGGTGGGTATGGGTCCGTCCCGGTCCGGGTGGGTGGGTGGGTATGGGTCCGTCTGGGCGGGTGGGTGGGTGGGTGGGTATGGGTCCGTCTGGGCGGGTGGGTGGGTGGGTGGGTATGGGTATGGGTCCGTCTGGGTGGGTGGGTGGGTGGGTGGGTATGGGTCCGTCTGGGTGGGTGGGTATGGGTCCGTCCGGGTGGGTGGGTGGGTATGGGTCCGGGTGGGTGGGTGGGTGGGTATGGGTCCATCCGGGTGGGTGGGTATGGGTCCGTCCGGGTGGGTGGGTGGGTGGGTATGGGTCCGTCCGGGTGGGTGGGTGGGTGGGTATGGGTCCGGGTGGGTGGGTATGGGTCCGTCCGGGTGGGTGGGTGGGTGGGTAGGTATGGGTCCGTCCGGGTGGGTGGGTGGGTAGGTATGGGTCCGTCCGGGTGGGTGGGTGGGTGGGTAGGTAGGTATGGGTCCGTCCGGGTTAGGTATGGGTCAGTCCGGGTGGGTGGGTGGGTAGGTATGGGTCCGTCCGGGTGGGTGGGTGGGTGGGTGGGTGGGTGGGTAGGTAGGTATGGGTATGTGTCCGTCCGGGTGGGTGGGTGGGTATGGGTATGTGTCCGTCCGGGTGGGTGGGTGGGTATGGGTATGGGTCCGTCCGGGTGGGTGGGTATGGGTATGGGTCCGTCCGGGTGGGTGGGTGGGTATGGGTCCGTCCGGGTTAGGTATGGGTCCGTCCGGGTGGGTGGGTGGGTAGGTATGGGTCCGTCCGGGTGGGTGGGTGGGTGGGTGGGTGGGTAGGTATGGGTATGTGTCCGTCCGGGTGGGTGGGTGGGTATGGGTATGTGTCCGTCCGGGTGGGTGGGTGGGTATGGGTATGGGTATGGGTCCGTCCGGGTGGGTGGGTGGGTATGGGTATGGGTCCGTCCGGGTGGGTGGGTGGGTATGGGTCCGTCCGGGTGGGTGGGTATGGGTATGGGTCCGTCCGGGTGGGTGGGTGGGTATGGGTCCGTCCGGGTGGGTGGGTGGGTGGGTGGGTATGGGTCCGTCCGGGTGGGTGGGTGGGTGGGTGGGTATGGGTCCGTCCGGGTGGGTGGGTGGGTGGGTGGGTATGGGTCCGTCCGGGTGGGTGGGTGGGTGGGTGGGTATGGGTCCGTCCGGGTGGGTGGGTGGGTGGGTGGGTATGGGTCCGTCCGGGTGGGTGGGTGGGTGGGTGGGTATGGGTCCGTCCGGGTGGGTGGGTGGGTGGGTGGGTATGGGTGTGGGTGGGTGGGTGGGTGGGTGGGTATGGGTCCGTCCGGGTGGGTGGGTGGGTGGGTGGGTGGGTATGGGTCCGTCCGGGTGGGTGGGTGGGTGGGTGGGTATGGGTCCGTCCGGGTGGGTGGGTGGGTGGGTGGGTATGGGTCCGTCCGGGTGGGTGGGTGGGTGGGTATGGGTCCGTCCGGGTGGGTGGGTGGGTATGGGTCCGGGTGGGTGGGTGGGTGGGTGGGTATGGGTCCGTCCGGGTGGGTGGGTGGGTGGGTGGGTATGGGTCCGTCCGGGTGGGTGGGTGGGTGGGTGGGTATGGGTCCGTCCGGGTGGGTGGGTGGGTATGGGTCCGTCCGGGTGGGTGGGTGGGTGGGTGGGTATGGGTCCGTCCGGGTGGGTGGGTGGGTGGGTGGGTATGGGTCCGTCCGGGCGGGCGGGCAAGGGTCCGTCCGGGTGGGTGGGTATGGGTCCGTCCGGGTGGGTGGGTGGGTGGGTATGGGTCCGTCCGGGTGGGTGGGTGGGTATGGGTCCGTCCGGGTGGGTGGGTGGGTATGGGTCTGTCCGGGTGGGTGGGTATGGGTCCGTCCGGGTGGGTGGGTGGGTGGGTGGGTGGGGATGGGTCCGGGTCCGGGTGGGTGGGTGGGGATGGGTCCGGGTGGGTGGGTGGGTGGGGATGGGTCCGGGTGGGTGGGTGGGGATGGGTCCGGGTGGGTGGGTGGGTGGGTCCGGGTCCGGGTGGGTGGGTGGGTCCGGGTCCGGGTGGGTGGGTGGGTGGGTGGGGATGGGTCCGGGGGGGTGGGTGGGTGGGGATGGGTCCGGGGGGGTGGGTGGGTGGGGATGGGTCCGGGGGGGTGGGTGGGTGGGGATGGGTCCGGGGGGGTGGGTGGGTGGGGATGGGTCCGGGGGGGTGGGTGGGTGGGGATGGGTCCGGGGGGGTGGGTGGGTGGGGATGGGTCCGGGGGGGTGGGTGGGTGGGTATGGGTCCGTCCGGGTCCGGGGGGGTGGGTGGGTGGGTATGGGTCCGTCCGGGTCCGGGGGGGTGGGTGGGTGGGTATGGGTCCGTCCCGGTCCGGGGGGGTGGGTGGGTGGGTATGGGTCCGGGTGGGTGGGTGGGTGGGTGGGTGGGTATGGGTCCGGGTGGGTGGGTGGGTGGGTATGGGTCCGGGTGGGTGGGTGGGTGGGTGGGTATGGGTCCGGGTGGGTGGGTGGGTGGGTGGGTATGGGTCCGGGTGGGTGGGTGGGTGGGTGGGTATGGGTCCGGGTGGGTGGGTGGGTGGGTGGGTATGGGTCCGGGTGGGTGGGTGGGTGGGTATGGGTCCGGGTGGGTGGGTGGGTATGGGTCCGGGTGGGTGGGTCCGGGTGGGTGGGTGGGTGGGTGGGTATGGGTCCGGGTGGGTGGGTGGGTGGGTGGCTATGGGTCCGGGTGGGTGGGTGGGTGGGTGGCTATGGGTCCGGGTGGGTGGGTGGGTGGGTGGCTATGGGTCCGGGTGGGTGGGTGGGTGGGTGGGTATGGGTCCGGGTGGGTGGGTGGGTGGGTGGGTATGGGTCCGGGTGGGTGGGTGGGTGGGTGGGTATGGGTCCGGGTGGGTGGGTGGGTGGGTGGGTGGGTATGGGTCCATCCGGGTGGGTGGGTATGGGTCCATCCGGGTGGGTGGGTGGGTATGGGTCCGTCCGGGTGGGTGGGTGGGTGGGTGGGTATGGGTCCGTCCGGGTGGGTGGGTGGGTGGGTGGGTATGGGTCCGTCCGGGTGGGTGGGTGGGTGGGTGGGTATGGGTCCGTCCGGGTGGGTGGGTGGGTGGGTGGGTATGGGTCCGTCCGGGTGGGTGGGTGGGTGGGTATGGGTCCGTCCGGGTGGGTGGGTGGGTAGGTATGGGTCCGTCCGGGTGGGTGGGTGGGTAGGTATGGGTCCGTCCGGGTGGGTGGGTGGGTAGGTATGGGTCCGTCCGGGTGGGTGGGTGGGTGGGTGGGTAGGTATGGGTCCGTCCGGGTTAGGTATGGGTCCGTCCGGGTTAGGTATGGGTCCGTCCGGGTGGGTGGGTGGGTAGGTATGGGTCCGTCCGGGTGGGTGGGTGGGTAGGTATGGGTCCGTCCGGGTGGGTATGGGTATGGGTCCGTCCGGGTGGGTGGGTGGGTAGGTAGGTAGGTATGGGTATGTGTCCGTCCGGGTGGGTGGGTGGGTATGGGTATGGGTCCGTCCGGGTGGGTGGGTGGGTATGGGTCCGTCCGGGTGGGTGGGTGGGTGGATATGGGTCCGTCCGGGTGGGTGGGTGGGTGGGTATGGGTCCGTCCGGGTGGGTGGGTGGGTGGGTATGGGTCCGTCCGGGTGGGTGGGTGGGTGGGTATGGGTCCGTCCGGGTGGGTGGGTGGGTGGGTATGGGTCCGTCCGGGTGGGTGGGTGGGTGGGTATGGGTCCGTCCGGGTGGGTGGGTGGGTATGGGTCCGTCCGGGTGGGTATGGGTCCGTCCGGGTGGGTGGGTGGGTGGGTATGGGTCCGTCCGGGTGGGTGGGTGGGTGGGTATGGGTCCGTCCGGGTGGGTGGGTGGGTGGGTATGGGTCCGTCCGGGCGGGTGGGTGGTTATGGGTATGGGTCCGGGCGGGTGGGTGGGTATGGGTATGGGTATGGGTCCGTCCGGGCGGGCGGGTGGGTGGGTATGGGTCCGTCCGGGCGGGCGGGTGGGTCCGGGTGGGTGGGTATGGGTATGGGTCCGTCCGGGCGGGCGGGTGGGTGGGTATGGGTATGGGTCCGTCCGGGCGGGTGGGTATGGGTCCGTGCGGGCGGGTGGGTGGGTGGGTATGGGTCCGTCCGGGCGGGTATGGGTCCGTCCGGGCGGGCGGGTGGGTGGGTATGGGTCCGTCCGGGCGGGCGGGCGGGTGGGTGGGTATGGGTCCGTCCGGGCGGGCGGGTGGCTATGGGTCCGTCCGGGCGGGTGGGTGGGTGGGTATGGGTCCGGGCGGGCGGTTGGTTGGTTGGGGGGATATGGGTCCGGGCGGGTGGGTGGGTATGGGTCCGGGCGGGCGGGTGGGTGGGTATTGGTCCGGGCGGGCGGGTATGGGTCCGTCCGGGCGGGTGGGTGGGTATGGGTCCGTCCGGGCGGGTCCGTCCGGGTGGGTGGGTATGGGTCCGTCCGGGCGGGTCCGTCCGGGTGGGTGGGTATGGGTATGGGTCCGTCCGGGTGGGTGGGTGGGTATGGGTCCGTCCGGGTGGGTGGGTGGGTAGGTAGGTATGGGTCCGTCCGGGTGGGTGGGTGGGTGGGTAGGTAGGTATGGGTCCGTCCGGGTTAGGTATGGGTCCGTCCGGGTGGGTGGGTATGGGTATGGGTCCGTCCGGGTGGGTGGGTGGGTGGGTAGGTGGGTATGGGTATGGGTCCGTCCGGGTGGGTGGGTGGGTATGGGTATGGGTCTGTCCGGGTGGGTATGGGTCCGGGTGGGTGGGTGGGTGGGTATGGGTCCGGGTGGGTGGGTGGGTGGGTGGGTATGGGTCCGGGCGGGTGGGTGGGTGGGTGGGTATGGGTCCGGGCGGGTGGGTGGGTGGGTGGGTATGGGTCCGGGCGGGTGGGTGGGTGGGTGGGTATGGGTCCGGGTGGGTGGGTGGGTGGGTGGGTATGGGTCCGGGTGGGTGGGTGGGTGGGTGGGTATGGGTCCGGGTGGGTGGGTGGGTGGGTGGGTATGGGTCCGGGTGGGTGGGTGGGTGGGTGGGTATGGGTCCGGGTGGGTGGGTGGGTGGGTGGGTATGGGTCCGGGTGGGTGGGTGGGTGGGTGGGTATGGGTCCGTCCGGGTGGGTGGGTGGGTGGGTGGGTATGGGTCCGTCCGGGTGGGTGGGTGGGTATGGGTCCGTCCGGGTGGGTGGGTGGGTGGGTGGGTATGGGTCCGTCCGGGTGGGTGGGTATGGGTCCGGGTGGGTATGGGTCCGTCCGGGCGGGTGGGTGGGTATGGGTCCGTCCGGGCGGGTGGGTGGGTATGGGTATGGGTCCGTCCGGGCGGGCGGGTGGGTGGGTATGGGTATGGGTCCGTCCGGGCGGGCGGGTGGGTGGGTATGGGTATGGGTCCGTCCGGGCGGGCGGGTGGGTGGGTATGGGTCCGTCCGGGCGGGCGGGTGGGTGGGTATGGGTATGGGTCCGTCCGGGCGGGCGGGTGGGTATGGGTCCGTCCGGGCGGGCGGGCGGGTGGGTGGGTGGGTATGGGTCCGTCCGGGCGGGCGGGTGGGTATGGGTCCGTCCGGACGGGCGGGTGGGTATGGGTCCGTCCGGACGGGCGGGTGGGTATGGGTCCGTCCGGGCGGGCGGGTGGGCCGGTGGGTATGGGTCCGTCCGGGCGGGCGGGTGGGTGGGTGGCTATGGGTCCGTGTGGGTGGGTGGGTATGGGTCCGGGCGGGCGGTTGGTTGGTTGGGGGGATATGGGTCCGGGCGGGCGGGTGGGTGGGTGGGTATGGGTCCGGGCGGGCGGGCGGGTATTGGTCCGTCCGGGCGGGTCCGTCCGGGCGGGTGGGTGGGTATGGGTCCGTCCGGGCGGGTCCGTCCGGGTGGGTGGGTGGGTATGGGTCCGTCCGGGCGGGTCCGTCCGGGCGGGTGGGTGGGTATGGGTATGGGTCCGTCCGGGCGGGTGGGTGGGTGGGTGGGTATGGGTATGGGTCAGTCCGGGTGGGTGGGTATGGGTATGGGTCAGTCCGGGTGGGTGGGTGGGTATGGGTCAGTCCGGGTGGGTGGGTATGGGTCCGTCCGGGTGGGTGGGTGGGGGTGGGTATGGGTCCGTCCGGGTGGGTCCGTCCGGGTGGGGGGGTGGGTCCGTCCGGGTGGGGGGGTGGGTCCGTCCCGGGGTGGGTCCGTCCGGGTGGGTGGGTCCGTGTGGGTGGGTGGGTTGGTGGCTGTGTCCGTCCGGGTGGGTGGGTGGGTGTATCCGTCCGTCCGGGTGGGTCCGTCCGTCCGTCCGGGTGGGTGGGTACGTCCGTGTGGGTGGGTGGGTGTTTTGGGCGGGCGGGTGGGTCCGTCCGGGTGGGTCCGTCTGTCTGTCTGTCTGAGCTACTGGCCTGCCCAACAGAGCCTTTGCACAGCACAGAACGACTTTACCATGTCTCAATACTTGTCCCCAGAGTGAGAGTTTGAGCCTTACTTCGCTAACCACCCCAAAGGCAAGGATGCCGTCTCCCATCTTCACTGACCGGAAGCCCTGGGCCTACATGGCACTCTGTAGGGCGCTGCCAATCTGGTAGTGATGGGGAACTAAAAACAATAACACATATACAGCACGCATACTGTTAGCACAGAAATTAGAATTCTCCCTAATTCCCTTCAACCTTAGAGACCCCCCAGCTCTTTGGCTGGACTTTAGGACTTTTTAATTTTAACCCTGGAGTGAGAGAACTTTTTCTCACTCTCTCGTGTGTTTTGACTTGATTTGGATTATGTGTTTCCACTGTTTTTGGAGTCTGACAAACTCCATAGGCGCTTCTTTTTGTATGGTGACAGCACCTTCAGTGCAGTGTTACAGAGAAATCCCTTAGATTTCTCATAAGGTTTAAATAACTGTGTGAACTACTGTTCCCATGAATAGTAAAGGAACGAGATACTTACGTGTAACTGTTCTCCAGAATGGGTCTGGCATGGATTCACATGCTCATGAATATTCCCCGTTGTCAGGCTGGGAAATCTTGGTAAAGAAAAAAATCAGTTTCAGTTTCACTTCTGAACTGTCTTTCTCCTAACAACCAATCACTGAGCTCTGGGTCATACTAACCTCAGCCAATGACTGCCCTCTACTTAAGCCCCGCCTCTGGCAGCCATCTTCAGATTTGGTAGCACGTAAGTGGCAGTAGGACCAAGAGAAGAGCCGCAGAGGGGCAGGCAGGAGAGATCGCATGTGAATCCATGCCAGACCCAATCTGGAGAACAGTTACAGGTAAGTAACTTGTTCCTTCTCCAGCATGGGTCTGGCATGTATTCACATGTTCATGAATAAATAATGCATAGCAGTACACACATTCACAACCACAGGAGGTGGCATGGCTCATCATTAAGCATCTCTTACCTCCTCATCAGGCTCACCTTCAAGCAAACAGGCTGCGCAGCACTGCCTGGCCGACCCTGGACACCTCCCTGGAATCACTGTCGACGCAGTAGAACTTGGTGAAGGTGTACGTCGACCTCCATGTAGCAGCTCTGCAGAGAGGACAAACTCCTTGACCAATCAATGCGACAATGAGGATGATCGTCACAGAGATCTGGTATGGCGGGAGATGCACTTTGATGGAAGCATGGGCCAGTCCTGCCTTGGCCAACAACAGCAAATACTGAGGCACCTGCGGAGCAGTGACTCGTACAGGGTCGAACTTCCGAGTACAGCAACAAATGGCAAACCTCTTCCACTTGTTCCTGTAGCATTTCAGGGTAGACAAAGCTCTGGCATTGGCAAGCACCTCCTTACAATCCCCTTGGAGATCGTAGCCCCCAAACTCTAGTGCTGCAGGAGCAAGGCCTTCAGGTTCAGCGATCGTGGGTCGTGGTGCAGAATCGCACCTCCTTCCCTGGCGAGAAGTTCTGCGACCGCCGGAAGCTTGGCTGGAGGGGACCCTGAGATGTCCAGAAGGTCCGGATATCTGTCTCTGCCACGCCGGTGCGATGAGTATCATCCTGCACCGGGACCGTCTGAGTTGATTAACTAGTCGAAGAAGCATCAGCAACGGGGGGGGGGACGCATACAGAAACAGCCCGTCCCAGGTAAAGAGAATGCGTCCCTCATGCTCCCCGTCTGGGTAAACCTGCTTGCAAACCTCCGGCACTTGGTGTTCGTCGCCGTCGCAAACAGATCGATCTGGGGATTGCCCCATCTGCAGAAGAGGTGATCCACTTGGTCCTACCGAAGTTCCCACTCATGGCAAGAGCACAGCTCCCTGCTGAGAGTCAGTGACAGTGTTCTTCACTCCTGCCAGATGAAATGAGATGAGGAACAAACTCTGGGCTACGGCCCAGTGCCATAGATCCTGCGCCTCTTTGGAAAGCGCAGGAGAACTGGTGCCCCCCTGCTTCCTAATGTAAAACACTGTGGTAGAATTGTCCGTTAAGACCCGCACCACCTTGCCCTTGAGGGACGGCAGGAAGGACTTGAGGGCCCAAAACACTGCTCGCAGCTCCAGCACGTTGATGTGCAACGTCTTCTCCTCCGGCAGCCACAGGCCTCTTGCGTGAAGACTTCCGGTGTGAGCACCCCAACCTTCCAGTGAGGCGTCTGTCGTGACCGTCTCCTGGTACTGTGGGGTCTGGAAATGAGCGCCTCCGGACAGATGTAAACGGACTCCCCACCATTGTATCGCTCGACAGAAGCTCCCGTCAAGCTTGATCTTGTCCTGGAATCTTCCCGACACTTGTATCCAACGTCTGTCGAGGAACTCCTGTAGTGGACGCATCTGCAGCCTGCATAGTCGGATGAGGTTAATGCATGACATCATGCTGATCAGAGACTTGATGGATCTCACCGTGGCAACCTTTAGGGCCAACAGCCGTTGCACCTTGCCCAGTATGGCTGCTATCCTTTCCTCCGACGGGGACGCCAGGCAGGACACTTAGTTGGGATCCCAGAAACAGCACGTCCTGCGATGGAGTCAAGCAGGACTCGCGCCTTGAAACACTGTTGTATAGGTGCGTTATAAGTGCCATATCATATCATAGTTCACTGAGAACACCAGATCCATCAGAAGATGGAGGGTCCGTGCCATGTGTTCCACGGCGATGTCCTTTGAGCTTGCCCGGATGAGCCAGTCATCCAGTTAAGGATACACGTGGGTACCTCGTAGACGCAGCTGAGCCGCCACTGGCGCCAGGCACTTGGTGAAAACTCTTGGCGCTGACTTCAATCCGAAGGGAAGGGCCTTGAACTGGTAATGTTGCCCTTGAAACATGAACTTGCAGTGGCCCTGGTGTATGGGGATGTGAAAATGGGCATCTTCCAAGTCCAGCGACGATAAAAAATCCCCTTCTTCTAGCTGTCCTAGCACGTGCTAAAGAGTCACTATCCAGAACTTTTGAGACATTATAAACTTGTTCAGACGGCAGAGGTCTAGGATGGGCCCCCAACTGCTGATCTTTTTGACGAGGAAGTAACGAGAGTACACTTCATAGCCCCGGAGCCTCTTTGGGATAAGCTCTATCGCACTTTTTTTTAGCATGGTCCGCACCTCCAGCAGAAGCTGAGGGACGTGGTTTTCCTGTGGGGCTACTGGTGGTATATGGGAACACTTCCGTTGGAACGCCAGGGTGTGTCCGTGGGCAAGAGCGTCCAGCATCCAAAGGTCGGTAGAGAGGGTCTTCCACATGCTGATGAAGTTCGCCAGCCGGATTCCCACCGGCTGCCTTGATGGTAGTCGCTGCCAACATAACTCTCGCGCCATGGCATCCAACTTCTTCCCCTCACTGTTCGGGAGGGAGGAGGCCGCCGAAGCGGAGGAGCCCGAAGATTTCTTCTTGGCTGCCGCCGAAACATGAGAGTCCAAAAGACTGTTGGGACCGCAAGCACTTGGGTGCAGAGTCCGGCACTCTGTATTTCTTCTCACAACGATCCCTCTTTGCCGGGCTCAAGGAAGGGTTCTTCATGAGGGACAACACCCTGTCCCAAATGTCCTCCAAGAGCGGGATCGAAAGTACGGTCTTCCTCTTCGTCTCGCGGTGCTGGTATAGGAAACCGTCGATCTTCTCCTCAGGGACAAGCTGGAATAGCTCCAAGCCCTGGAGATCATGGCGTGGAACAAGCCTATCTCGTCGGGCAGAGATGGGAGATCCCCCAACCCGCTGTCGTCCGTGCAAGTGCCCATCATTGCCGTGTCAGGATCAGTCTCATCGCTCGGGGGGAGGGAGGGGGAGGTGAAGGGGGGCAAGTAGGCGGAGGGTGAACTCTCCTCTTCTTGGATGGCAGTTCCCCTGATGGTACCGGCGCAGCGGCAGGGGCCGTCGGCACAAGACGCATCCTCATCCGGATCTCCAAGCCTAGGGTATGCAGAGCAGTGAGAATGTCCACCGAGATGTCTCCAGGTGGTTGCTAAGATGGCTGTGGCGACGGAGGAGAAGACGTTTGCGGCTTAGGATGGTCCTCCAAGCCCTCAATGCCCTGCTGCTCCTAGTCGTCACCATCATCGCCCTTGTCGGGATCCTTCCCGTAGGGCCTGCTCTCTACGCATCGTTCCTCCTGGAAGGTCTGGAGGTTGGTAAGCTCCTCCTCAGAGGAGCTATCCGTGCCCCCCCTTCTCTGCGACCAAGGGAGACGGTTTCGGTGAAATGATAGGCATCATCTTCTTTGGTGTCTTTTCGATGGGCTGAAAAGAGGACTCCCTCCTGGCAGGCAGGGATACCCTTGCCTTTGGGGCCGTGTCCTACGGATTCACCACGGCGGTCTTCGCGAGAGACGCCACCACTCCTTCGATGGAAGGTTGGGCCTTCGTCAGATGTACCTGGGCCTTCACAGCCTTGGTCGAGCCTGCGCCCTTCACCTTAGGGGGAGGGTATGAGCCCGCTACCCCTTGGCCTTCTCTGGAGGGTCTGTCTGGGTCTTCTCCAAGAGCTTATCCGGATGGTCCTACTTCATCTTCTTTGAAGAGCCTGAGCGTTGGCTCGTGGTGGAAGCCATTGGAGACGCTGTACTCGCCCTGGCCGCTGAGGAGCCCGTCGCAAAGGCGCTCCCGGTGACAGTGGACTTGCGGTGCTTAGCCCCATGTTGGGCCTCTTTGGGAGGGGCGCCCTCAAAGGTCTTAGTAGACCGCTCAACTTTCTTCAGGGGAGGCATGCTGCCGGGACTCACCCAGAGCAGGGGCCTTGGCCTATCGCTGAGCGTGCCGGGCACCATGGCCTGACAAAATGCACAGTTATCCTCCACGTGCGTCGGGTCAGAGTGCAGGCAGTAGAGGCACAAGGATGTCCGTCGTCCGAAAGATGTTCCGCATGCGCAGCCTGGCAAATCTTGAACAGGGGCACCGAGTCCTCCTTCTCATCCGCCATGTCCACGTGGCGTAGACTTTGAAGAAGCTTCTAGAATCCTCCAAGTAAACTCGACGAAATTCGCCCTTGAGGGGCGCTGAAGAATTCGAAAAACGGGTCCCGTTAATCGGAAGCTATATCGATTGACCGAAAAAAAGTGTAAAACGCAGTAAAAGCCAGAGAGCTAAGCATGAGGACTTCCAACACTTGAAAGTGCAGTAAAAATCCGAAGATGGCTGCCAGAGGAGGTGCTTAGGTAGTGGGTAGTCATTGGCTGGGTGCAGAATAACCAAGAGACCAGTGATTGGTTGTTAGGAGAAAGACAGTTCAGAAGTGGAACTGTTTTTTTCTTTACCGAGAATTCCCAGTCTGACAACAGGGAATACTCATGAGCATGTGAATCCATGCCAGACCCCATGCTGGAGAAGTGAAATTGAATTTACTTACCTTTCCTCTTTTTAGGTCCAGCCCACACCATCTTATGCAGAATGCTGGGGGGTTACCTAGTAGACACTTATCCTACATTCTCATGTAACATTTTTATGTTACCCTTACTACTTTAAATGGCTGGTGGCAGTGGTTTACGTTTCCTACCACTGTGCTTTTCTACTGCAGGCTGAACCCTCAGCTGCAGTAGAGCACCAATTGATTACATTTTTGTCAAAATGCCCCCCCCCCCGACTTCTTTTTCCGACATTTTCTGTTTATGTGCCCTTTCTTGGGTTTTACACTGTGCGTCAAGGCAGATTTGAGCCCTTTGTTCATTTTGCCTTTGGCGGGCTCCAGTCCTAAAACCGGCCTCTGGCTCCAGTTTGTCTGGAAGGACAGGAGGGAGGGTCCCGAAACTCCCCTGTCCTTTGTCTCTAGGAATGCCTGACTGCAACCAGTCCCGATTGGCTGGCCTTTCAGGACAGCCACCCTGCTGTGTGATTGACAGCCTAGGCTGTACATGAATGGGAGAAACCTGCTTAAAAGGCAAGGGTTTTGGGACTAGAGGCAGAGTCGACCACTGGGAGAAGCACTCAAAGAAACTGTGAACGAAGCTTGCTGCACCCTCCTGGACCTTTGAATTGCTTGGCGAAGCCCTGCTGCTGTGCTGAAATGACAAAGTTACTCAGCGTAGCGGCTAACTTACTCCTACTCCATAGTCCCCTTTCCTCCATACTTGTGGGACATTCAGTTCATCGGGACGTGACCGGTGCACTTTCAAAGCTTCAAAAAAATGTTTGTCCTTTCATTTTTAAGCGGGGCCACCGCACATGACCGCAGTCCCGCCTTCCTGAGCTCCACCCCGAGCATCACCCCTCAGTCCTTTTCTATTGCCAGGTCCAGGACAATTTAGCAACAATGGAGGATACTTATTAGGGGGGGGGGCCGTGGTCGGGCATATGGAGGAAAGGGGACTCGGAGTAAGGTAGTCACTAAGGTGAGTAACTTTGTCTTACTCCTACGTCCCGCCCCCGTTCCTCCATACTTGTGGGAGATTCCCAAGCACTGACCATAGGAACTACGGGTGGATAGAAAATCCCTTATTGGAACACATTTTTAAGAAATGCTTGGCCGAATTGGGCATCAGCCCGGGAGACCAGGTCAAGATGGTAATGTCTGCAAAAAGCTGATGGGGAAGCGCACATAGCAGCTTTGGCTATCGACTCCCAAGGGACATATGTTTGTAAGGCAACTGCAGCTGCTTTGCCACGGACCAGAGGTGCATGAATGCCCATTGGAAGCTGAAGGCCTTGAATTTTGCAGGCCTTGCAAATACATGAACCTATCCGATGAGAAATGGACGCTTTCAAGGCTGGTTTCCCTTTCGGGCCACCAAACATAACAAAGAGTTGTGAAGAACTTCTAAGTTTGCTTGTTTTGTCGAGGTAGAGCTTCAGAGCAAGACTGACGTCTAGATTGTGTAATAACCTCGCTGCATTGGAGACCGGGTTCAGGAAGAAGACAGGTAAAGATATTGACTGCTTTAAATGGAATTCAGAAACCACTTTGGGAAGGAAAGAAGGGTGAGTGCGAAGCACAACCATATCCTTGTGAAAAGTTAGGAACAGATGTTCGACATAGAGCTTGAAGCTTGCTTATTCATCTTGCAGACGTCACTGCAATCAAAAAGGCCACCATCCCAGAAATGTACCTGAGCTCGGTAGTGGTGGTCATGGGTTCAAAAGGCTTATGACAAAGCAGTGAGGACCAAATTCAGATCCCATTTGCGATGAGGGGCCCGAATGGGCGGGAAAAGATCAAGACTTGCAAACTGTCTCTTGATGGCTGGATTCGCCAGTGAAAAAGAACAACTGTCTGTAGACAAATAAACCACAATGGCAAATGAGTATGTCCTGCATGATAAGACATGGATGCCAGAGGCTGCAAGGTCAGATACAAAAGACAAGACACAGTCAATGGAAGCCTGTCTGGAATCAAACTCTTTGGACTAGACACCAATCACAAAAACAGAGCCACTTGCTCCTGTATTGAGCTCTCGTAGAGGGCTTTTGTGCCGCTTGAATTTTACGCATGTTGTCCTCCGAGACAACTGCGCTAATGTTCAGAACTCGGGCACCAGGCCACCAAGCTCAACGATCGTGGGGAGGGTGCCACAACTGGTGATTGCTCTGCTGAAGAAGTTCGGAAATCTGCAGCAACCTGATCGGGGAGCACACCGTCAGGTTCTGTAGTTCCGAAAACTGAAACCTGGCTGACCATCAAGGAGCTATGAAGAGTGGGGTGCAGTTCGATGCACTCCTGAGTTTCCAGAGCGACCGCTGAATCAGTTGCAAAAGGAGGAAAAGCGCGCGTTTTCAGGTTGTCCAACGGGATCTCAAGAGCATCCCCCCAAGGAAGACACACCAAACATGTCCCTGGAAGCATAAAGAGGAAGTTTCCAGTTCGATGAGGTCGCAAACCGGTCCACAGCTGGAGAACCCCATTGCTGGAAGATCTTGGTGAGAACATCGCTGTTCATCTCCCACTCGTAACTTGCCGCAGATTGGAGGCTGAGGGAGTCTGCAGCCACATTGATGTGACCTGGAATGTGCACAGCTTGAAGCTAGACATTGTGTTGGATAGCCCAATTCCAGATTTGGATAGCAAGGTCTCAGAGTGTGAGACTTGGTGACCTCTGTTTGTTGATGTGGTGCCCCCTGTTTGTTGATGTAGAACACTGCTACAGAATTGTCTGTGTGAATTCGAACCACGTTGTTGGTGATAGAGTTTTAAAGCCTTGAGTGACAGAAAAACTGCCAGGAGCTCCAGGTAATTGATATGGAACCGCCTGTCCTGAGGCGTCCACAAATCGTACACCTTGAGGTGACGCAGCGTCGCTCCCCACCCCAGAAGAGAGAAGTATGGAAGTTGGTCCCACTGAAAGGTTGCTGGTGGATGACCACCACTGAGGATTCGTCGTCATGCAGGATGGGACTGGAATCATCTTGGAATCCGTATCCGTAGCCTGGGACCAGCAGCTCCAAAGAACAAGCTAAGTGCACCTCATTTTCAGGCATGCAAGAGGTAGAGCCAACACGGAAGAGGCCATGAGGCCCAGTTGTTTCTGGAACCACCAGGCCGACATGTGGGAGGACTGTAAGAAGAGTTGGCAAGTGGCGGAAACGTCCGTAATCCTTTATTCCGTCAGGAACACTTTGGTACTGACAGTATTCCAACAGAAACCTAGAAAGATCATGTCTTGAACAACCATAATCAACGATTTCCGCCAGTTCACCGACAGCCCAAGAAACAGGAACAGGAGCTGAAGGAGTAACTGAAGATTGGCCGTAGCGGCCTGTGGGCAAGGACTGCACAGGAGCCAATCGTCCAAGTATGGATATAAATGAACTCCCTGCAGTCTGGGGAATGCTACGATGACCGCCATCATCTTCGTAAAGACACGCGGTGCCGAGCTGAGACTAAACAGAAGCACACGATACTGGAAGTGTTCTGTTCCCACAGAGAACCGCAGATACTTTTGATGCAGGCTCCAGATCAGAATATGCATGTTGGCATCATGAAGGTCTACCACGCTGAGCCAATTGCCCTTGCAGAGAGAGGGCTTTCTCTGGCAGGGAGTAATCATCTTGAATTTCTTTTGGGGGAGCAAGAGAATGAACTTGGCGAGGTCGAGGATAATGCGCAGGCCAGCCTGGTTGGGTTTGGGCACTGTAAACAGACTGGAGTAATAGCCCTCCCGTTGCTCCCGCAAGCTAACAGGTTCCACTGCTCTGAGGTCTAGAAGTTTCTGAACCTCGGCTCTGAGGGAGGGTGATCCAGTCTGCTGGAAAAGAGGGTGAGAGGGTTGGGTAGGGGGGAGGGGAGGGGCAAGCAGAGGCCTGCCCGGCCGACAGACAAAACCCATAGGTCTTCTGTGATGGTCTGCCATGCCTTCAGACGAGACGAAATTCGTCCTCTGGCCGGAGTCTCGTACGACCGATGGAAAATATCATTCAGAGGTTTTATCAGCTGGGAGACCACCAATTGCTGAAGAGGAGGCTGTTGACCGAGAGAAAATCCGGCCACCTTGCCTTTGCTCTTTACGCGGAGGGCCACCAGTGGGAGCCTCTGCACGGCGCGTACAGCAGTCCTGAAAGCCTCTAAAGCCAGAGAAGGACCTCGTCTGAGACCCCGACCTCCGAGTACAAGGTGCCTTTGCTGCGGTTTTTGCACAGACCTACAATGACTTGGCAGTTTTAGTGCTTGCCTTTTTTTTTTTAATGAGTTCCTCATCAGTGGAGTAAGTGGGACCGGTCTTTGCCCTCAAAGGGAAGATCAAGCACCTTGTCCTGAACTTGCTTTGAAAACTTCGTAGCATGCAGCTACGCTTTGCGGGAGAAGTCTACTCAGATCATCAGAACATCAACAACTGAGTGGACCACTGCAAAGTTCTCTTGGTTTGTATTTAATATACAGACAAATTCGTAGTCTAAGCTGTCCTAAATTTAAAAGGGAAGGGTCTTCAAGACCATAGATCCCAAATGTTCTGCTCGAGGCCTTATGGTCGAGTGTTTGGAAGTGTCTACATGATGGGCCGCAGCCTCAAGTAGATTCTGCGCCACAACTCTGGCATCGGATAAGCCGCCCTTAAAGTCTTCGAGCCTATCAGGAGGAATACATTCCAGCTCCTTCCACAGCTTGACATTAGCAGCCGCCAGGATAAGCTCGGTATTAACCTGACCCAGCTGAAGAGCCGAATTGGAAAACCCGTTTTTCCCCAAAGGCGTCAAAAAGCTTGTCCTCCTCGGAAGGGATCGGGACGCTACAGTGGAGTATGTATAGACCGGCTTCGGCTGGAGCATAGTTGCTGCCACCACTGTTGATGAGGGGAGTGGACATGCACACAAGGGTATGTCCTGGGACGCGTGTAGCTTTCGTCAAATTTCTTGTTTAGGTGTTGCTGGAATGAGGTTTTTCCCAGACCTTGCAGGCTACGGCCAGGACGCTCCTGTGTGGACAGCGTAAAGGCTTCCGAAAGTACCCCTTCTTGTGGAGCCGAAGGCTCGGGTATTGGGATGTCTAGCAATGCCATTATATCTATAATCCCGTCGTGAAAGGCTCCGATAGAGCAGGGCAGGTCGTTGCTGTCCTGGTCCGCTTGATCCTCATCCAGCGAGGTTGGAGCAGAAACCTGATCAGCTGCACGTGCCGCCTCAGGCCCCGAGGGCAGGGTTCACTGCGCAACAGGAGTCCTTTCCACAGGAGAAAGTGGAGCCAGAGGAGGCAGTGGAGAAGACTCCACAGGAAGTGGTGGAGGAGGTGGCACTACCGGGACCTGCAGAGGGAATGCCAGAGCAGGGGCTGATTCAGGCAGCTTAGGATACATTTCCTTAAATAAATCCTTAAAGTACGCCTTCATGGGATCAGAATGCATAAGAGTCTGAAACATGCCAAAAAACGCATCCTCAGAACATGGTCTAGGCACTGGAGTGGGTAGAGGCCACTCGGAAGGGGCATACCACCAGGATCGCAAAGAGGATGGTTGCCAGGATGGACCCACCAACTGGATACATGTAAACCAAAGGAGCAGACATAGGAGGGAGCGAGACTGTGTGGCAGCGGAGTCCGAGCACGCCAATCCATTGGAGGGTGGAACAGGTTCTCGTTATCCACAGGTGCCAGTGTGGCCATGGTCACCACAGGGAAATCCGAGGACTTCTGTTCCATTTTAGCCTTGTGACAAGGAACCTCAGCAGAGCCGGTGCTAGCAGTCCTACAGTGTTTCTGCAATCCCATAGAGAGTGCTGATGAATTAGCCCCAAGTCCTGGTCGCAGATCTTCTCGTCCACAGGACGACCCCCCTCTATAGCAAAGCCAGTACCATGAAGAACATATGTCCATCTTTCATGTCCAATCCCCAGAGTAGCCAAACCTGGCTTCAGTTGGGACAGAACAATGGATTTCACAAATGCGGGGGTTGTTCTATGTGTACTCATGCTTTGGAAACCAAGACTGTTGAGTTTGGCACATTGGGCAAATATTACGTAAATTCATTTATGAACTGTAATTCCAAATTGGTGGTCTATTGTATTATCTGTGTATGTGGTTTACACTATATTGTAAGTACTATCAGACACCTCAAAATTAGAATCAGAGAACACTTGCAACAATTGCTAATCAAGAGGCCAAATATATGTTAGCCATACATTGTCAAAATATCCATCAAATGGATAAGAAGGATATTACATTTGTGGGTATGGCAACGGTCTCACTCCCACAAAGAGGAGGCAATCTTGAGTTGAAATTCAGACAATTGGAAGCTAGGCTTATTTTCCAATACAGAACAGCATTCTCTGGAGTCAACACAGATCATTAATTTTCTGCATTTTTGTGAACCTTTCATGTTGCTACGCCGCTCAGGCCATGTTATCCAGCTATGATTGTGTACGTATAATTCGGCTCAAGATTAGACCTTTATATTTATGGACCCAAGAGTGAACTTTCACAAGAACAAATTGGGGATTTTATAACAGAACCATATTAGTTGGTGCTAATGCAGAGTGAAAACACTATACTAGATTGCCATTACTGAATGATATATAACAGTTAGTGGATAATGATGACCAAAAGGGATCTGTGAAACTGGTTGCATCCAAAAATCTTAGTAAAACATCCACGCAATATCTGACTGGATTGCGTAGGATGTCATAATACATCCTACGCAATCCAGTCAGATATTGCGTGGATGTTTTACTAAGATTTTCGGTGTCGGTGTCCTTTGAAACACGCCAAAGCTTATGACAAACTACGTATTGCATTAGAATTTAAGCGTTTTTACAATGGTGCATAATAGGGTGCACAGTGGATTGTGTCAAGTGAAACAGGCAGTAATTGCAGCAGTATTGCACATTTATAATTTGCTCCCCTAAGCCGCACCATGAATGAACATAGCAGGGGGTAGACAATTGCAGAGAGAGATTAATCTTAGTACAATTGGATAACTAGACTTAAAAAACAGCATATGAAGAATGCTCGCGAGGCAACGGCCAGCCTAAATTCGACTTTACAAATAACATGGGTGTAAGTGTATATTGAGAGTACGTGACAGCGGTTACATTTCTATGGATCAGCATCATACTACACATACCTCTAGGTAAATATGCCTGGTTTTGGGCACTAGATTCTACCCAACCAAGATGGCGGTTATGCAAGCGCCAACATAGTTGTTTGGCTTAACAGACCATACATTAGAGCATGGATATATGCTGTCAGTTACGGCGCTGCGGCTCCTTGACAACAAGGTTGTTTGCCGAAAGGCTAGGTAAGGGAAGGCTTTTCTCATACGTTCCCTTGAAAGTCTGTAGGATCGTTATGCAACTACTTAGTGGGTAATGTACTCCAGCGTTCTGATTATGATTTGTTCTTTCTCTCTTTGCTTTGTCTTCCGCTACACATGTTGCCGGACGATAGTGCATTTTAGAATTTGACTTGCACGATACTTTCACTTTCTGGAGACGGCATTAGCGTACTTTAGATAAGATTTGTTTCTGCATCTGCGAAGAGATACAGGTAAACTTACACGCATGTATATTGATAGACTTATGAGACAGAATAAATAGGGTATAGTAGGCACATTTTACACAGATACGATTTGTTTACAGGGATCGAACTGATAATCATTACTATTCCGGCTAAAGCCAATTGGTAAGTTTGTTCATATATCTCCCTCATGTATGCTGCACTTGAGACAGATTGGTGTGATGTTTGAGTAGTTTTGAATAAGAGTATTACCTATTGTCTTACTTTGTAGAGATACACGCCAGGACAGAAGAGCACCTAAGGTACAAATAGTCAATTGGATGCATTACTTGTCAGATTTAACGTGACGCATACAGTCATGGTTGATAAGGATATTCATATTCACTGTTCTCTCTTACTTTTCTCTCATTGCATATGTTTGTGTGTCTTGTGTACTAATACTTGCCACAACTGTATTTTTGTTGAACTATACAATGCATGGAAACGCCCTAATTTTGTGAAAAATCATTGCACTGAAGTGTGGTGTAAATATATATGACCACTGTACATGATAATTGGCTTGTGTTTAACCACTTCCCTGTTTTTGTACTTTGGTTTGTGCCCCTAATCTTTGCTGATGTATCAACCTACTTGGAAAATGAATTGTGGGATGTTCCAATTCAGCCTCAGAAGAAGAGCAGTGGCTCGAAACACGTGTTAGGCTGGTTTCTTTAGTCCAATAAATTACATGCAAAGATGCATGGAATACAGTGATATATGCACAGTGTGAATGGCATGCATTACTCACCATAATAGCATTTCTGATGATTGTATCTGCTTAAATTCACATGCTGTGCATATGGCCTGACATCCAGTGGTAACCGAAGAGTATTGCATCTCGTCTTTCGAGGATCGAAAGGGGACGTCGACATAGGCGTGTCTGTAACACTATCCCTAACGTGACGTATAGTGTACCCAAAATCCCTCACGCGCAGAGGTCCCTCCGATTGTAATTTTTCTGCCATGAGGGAGCCCAAGCCTTATCGTGAGTGAGTACATAAAAGAGAGAAAGTAGTAAGACGTCTATGTTCCTTCACCAGAGTGGGTAGGAAGGGTGGGCGCATGTGAATATAAGCCGATACAAACATCAGAAATGCTATTACGGTGAGTAATGCATGCCTTCTGATTCTTGTTAATCTGCTTAGAATCACATGCTGTGCATAGACTAGCGAGCAGTACACAGAGTTGGAGGTGGGTTGTGAGAAGGAACAGTAGTGAAAAGATGTTTTAGCACTGCTTGTCCCACCTGAGAATCAGACATAGAATGAGTGTCCAGGCCATAATGTTTTGTAAAGGTGTGTACATAACTCCAGGTTGCCGATTTTGCAAATGGGCTCTAGGGGAACATTTGCAATGAATGCTACGGAAGTGCATCAAGTAGAATGTGCTCTAGGCTTGAAGGGCAGTTCTCTCTTAGCAAGACTGTAACAAAGTGTGATGCATTTGACTATCCACCTTGAGATAGCTGACTTAGAAACAGGATCACCTACCCTGCCAACTGCCAGTGAAACGAAAAATTGGTTTGTTTTCCTCAGTGGTTTTGTTCTTTCCAGGTAAAACATGACTGCCCTGCGCACATCTAATGTGTGTAGGCTTTGGTCGGCCATATTAGTGGGGTTCTGGAATGAAGTGGGCACTTCTATTGACTGGTTCATGTGGAACTTGGAAATAAATGTAGGTGCAAATCGAGGGCGGGTGCGCAGAACCACCATATCTCTGAACAGTAACAAAAGGGTCCAGTACTGAGAGGGCCAGTAGTTCACTAACCCTTCTAATAGAAGTGATCGCCAATAGGATCTTATAGGTAAGGATTTTTAGACTTGCCTTGTGCATAGGCTAAAAGGGGGACCCCATGAGTCTAGTCAGAACCACATTTAAGTTCAATCCGGGAGCTGGGTTTGCAATGGGGGGGATGAATTCTCTTAACCCCTTCCATGACAGCCTTGATAAAAGGTATTTTCCACCATGACACTCGTTGTGACATAGTGTAGGCTGAGAGAGCAGCTAAGTGAACCTTTAGTGAATTAAAAACTAGACCTGAATTCAGTAAGTGGGTCAGGTACAATACAATGTGAGTAGGAGAGCAGTCAACGGGATGGACGCACTTGGCATTACACCAGATAACAAAGCGTTTCCATTTACTGGAATAGCAGTAGCGGGTGTTGGGTTTCCTCGCTTCCCCGAGTATGTTCATGCATCTCTGAGGGAGTTGAAGGTGTCCGAACTCTATGACCGCAGGAGCCAGGCCGCTAAGATCATGGTTTGCAGGCATGGGTGAAGCGTTTCTCCCCTGTCCTGTGATAACATGTTGAACAGGCAGGGCAGTTTCATAGGGGGGCGAGGGGGACATTTCCATCAGATGAGAGAACCAGGGTTGACGGGCCCACATGGGTGTCACCAATACCATGGTGACTGGTTCAGGGTGCACCCTGTGCACGATCTTGTTGGGTAAGGGAGTCGGGGGAACAGCGTAAACAAATTTCCCTGACCACGTTATCCAGAGCCTGTTCCCCTTGGAGCAGTTCTGTGGGTTCCTGGAGGCGTAATCTTGACATTGAGCGTTCTCCAGAGTTGCAAACAAGTCGATCTCTGGGAAGCCCCATTCTGCAAAAACGTGGGAGGCTAGGTCTTCGTGTAGTCGCCATTCGTACTCGACGGGCAGTGGGAAATCTCTGCTGAGCACGTCTGTCAGAAGATTGGAGTTCCCATGGCACATGTTCGGACAACAGGAACATCCTGTGTTTGAGAGCCCAAATGCAAATGTTTTGGGGCAGCTTGGATAGCCCTGGAGAGTGTGTACCACCTTGTTTGCTCAGGTAGTACATGGCCGTGGTGCTGTCTGTCAAGATCAGGACTGTCCTCTCCTGTAACTGTCTGAAAGGCTTGCAGTGCTCTGAATACTGCTAATAGCTCCAAGAGATTTATGTGGTTGGATGCTCTGCCCTGTCTGCTGAAGAAGGTGAGCCCCCCCCCCACCCCGTAAGAGATGCGTCGGTCATTAGAGTGGCTTGTACTGCGGGGGTGGTGAAGGTTTTCCCCTTCAAGAGGTTTTCCCTCGACCACCACTGCAGAGAGAGAGAGCACAAGGGCTGGCGAGAAAACTACCAGAACGTCCCATTGTCCGCTGGCCTGGCACCACTGGCTGTTGAGCCACTCTTGCATGGGACGCATGCGCAGACGTGCATGAGGAAGTAAATGCAGGACGCCATCATTTCTAACAGTCGCATGGCCTTGCATACCGTCACTTCCCGACTGGCCACATACTGAGGGATCTGAAACAGCATGTTTTGAACCCCCTCGGAGGGGAAGACAAGGCTGTCTTTTGTCTGAATTAGAGCCCCTAGAAACGGATTGACTTGACTGGGGCCTAGGCTGGACTTCTCGTTGATGGAGAATCCCAGGCTGAATAAGAGGTCTATTGTCTTCCGAGTGTTCACTAGGCATGTTTCGTAGGACTCCCCTGTTATGAGCCAGTCGTCAAGGTAATGGTAAACCGGGATGGATAAGTCTGCACAGGTGCGCTGCCGCTACTGCCAATATCTTTGTAAACACCCTCGGTGCTGAGGCAATGTCAAAGGGGAGTACTTTGAACGGATAGTGCTTGTCCTCTATCATGAACCTTAGGTATTTTCTGTGCGCTGGCAACATTGAAATATGAAAGTATGCATCTTTCATGTCCAGTGTTGCCATGTAATCCCCGTTTCAACGGCGGGATTACTTCCTGTAAAGTGACCATACAAAACTTTTGAGGTTTGACAAACTTGTTCGCCGGGCGACAATATAGCACAGGGCGCATGGTGAGATCCTTTTTGGGTACAAGGAAGTACAATGAATAAATACCCTTGTTTACCTGTAGAATAGGGATGACTTCTATGGCGTCCTTTCCTAGAAGGGTCTGCACCTCTTGCAGTAGGATTTGCAGGTGGTCCAGCGTCTTGATTTTGGTGGACTGAATTGGGTTGTTCGGGCAAATTCTGTACAGTACCCGTGGGTGACCGTCTTGAGTACCCACTGGTCTGTTATCCCCTCCCATGCAGTAAGGAAAGATGTTATACGCCCGACTGGGGTTGCATGGGAGGGGACCTGGATCCGCAGGTCATTTCTGACCAGAGGCCGGAGCGCCTCTGGGGTTGGAACCTCGGCCTCTACGCTGCTGCACTCTGGGTTGATAAGTGGTGGAGGTATTCGACACTTGTCCCAAATTCCAGTTGTTTCCTGCATTATACTGGTTCTGGGAAAAAACGAGTGCCCACGAAAGGACCGGCGGGAGCCGCTCCCTCTCTGATGGGAGGGTTTCTGGGTGATTTGTTGAAGGCACCCGAGTGTTTCATGTTCTTTCTTAGCTGTTTCAAGAGCATTGGCCACTGCCTTGCCAAACAGGTTGGTCTCCTCAACAGGTTTGTTAATCAGTGCTGCTTGGGTCTCTGGCTTGAAACCGGAGTTCCTCAGCCATGCATGTCTCTTGAGCAAGGTAACTTGTTCCAGAGTTCTCCCCGCTGTCTCAGCAGCATCCAGAGTGTTTTTGAGCACATTCTGGTTCACCTGCTTGCCTTTGGAAATGATGGCGAGCAACCTGGTCCTTGTAGGTTCTGGCACTTCCTCAAGGCCTTCTTGTAGAAGGTTCCACTAGACATCCACATAGTTGGCCAATAGCGTGGCGTTATTGGCTATATGGGTGGTAAACGCAGCAGCCGTTGTTATTCTTTTCCGCAGTACATACAGCCTCTTGGAATCCTTATCGGGTGGTGCCTCTCCTGTAGACAGGGGAACACCAGCCCGTTTTCTGATAGTGGTAACCACTAACTAATCCGGAGTGCCATGACCCTTGATATAGGCAGAATCGGTCGCAGAAGGAAGAAACAGCTTCTCCACCCTAGGGTTCACCGCCCTGGTTTAGGCCGGCGTCAACAAAGAAGTTGCCAACCTCCTCCTGATTGAGTTCAACAAGGGGATGGCCTGGCTGGTTGGAGGTTTTTCTTTGAGTATATCCTCCATAAAAACAGAATCTTGAGTGGCGATCTGAAAATGGTCAGCCGCCTTCTTCAAGATGGCGCTGACCACCATCAAGTCGTCCACTTGGGAGGCTTGTCGAGCCAGAATGGAGGGGGGTGGGGGTCTAAGCACAGGACATCGGGGTCCTGGGTGGGAGTAGGGACCGTCCAGGGTTTATAATCAACCCGATGGCTATCCTCCCAATTGTCCATAAGACCTGTCTGATCATCCATATTGTAGTTTTCCAGAAAGGTGCCATCTTCATCCTGATCATAAGTGTTCATAACATCCTCATCTGTGAGGACACAAGTAAACTCCCATGTGGATTTTCGAAGGTCCTTTGAAACTTGGATACAGAAGTAGAAGTAAAGTCTTCTCGAGGTCTCTTGGGAGCAAGGGCCTCAGAATAAGAGACATTTTTCTAATCTGTCCATACATCCCACAAATTTCTCCCTGGTCCATGAGGATGCGCCAGAGGGGTGCAGGGGAGGAAAGGGTTCATCATCTTCCTGTTGGTGTTGAGATCTTTCCCCTAATGTGCCTGACAAAGGTTCAGGACTCTCAACGTAGTCCTGGCGGGGTTCAGGTACTGTGCTGTGTCCTTCCGCACGTCTCTCAGCCGTTCTTTGTGCTTCACCCCCTCCTTCAACAGCTCCTTCAATCTAACTGCCGAAGTAAAACCTTGCGATGCTCTCGGCAATGGTCGGAGAATCTGGGCGGTCTACCGGCTGAACCGGAGGCTGAGCGGTGGATTTCAAGCCACCGGGACAACCGGAGGCTGAGCAGTGGATTACGACACCACTGGATGAACCGGGGGGGTCAACTGGGGGCTGAGCGGTGGATAGCAACCGCTTCTCCCAGCCTGGCTATCAGTGCGGGAGGGTCCCACGTACCATGGACATCAGTCACACCACTCGTCAGCTGCGACTCCTGGTCTGGGTTGAAAAAGGTGGAGGGTAATTCCCTCCTGGTCGTCCTTTCTCACCACCTTTCTCCTCTGTTTTAACTGCAGTCCCGGAATAGCTGCTTCCTCGTGCTTTCAACCTTGCTCAAAGTGTGCTCTCGTGCTCCGCCTTTTATCGCTGTGGGGAAAGAAAGGGGCAGTCAGGTGCGTGTGTAGTTATCGGCAATTGCCTGACCCCTGTGTTGGGACATGTCAGGTAAACAGCTCTGCGGTTAGTCCGTTGTCTTTCACGATGTGAGAAAGTGTTCGTGTCAGAAAAGGGGGTGGGCGGTGTAGAGTTTCTAAATGTCCTACGGAATAGGATGGAGAAAAGATGTCATAAAGGAAGGGGATACCGCGTCTCGCCCCATACGGTGTCCCACTTCCACTCCTCGAAGACCCGTCAATCCAGGTGATACTCCAGCACTGGTCCACCCCCAGGCACTGGATCCAATAGCGATGGCCGTGTCCTGGCCACCTGGATGACAGATCCCCGGGGACTAGTAAGTGAGCCACCTTCAGGTTTCTCACAGCAATGAACCCACCGGTATTGAACCTTTATGTCACAGGAGATATGAATCTCTAATATTATTTACCCATCTTGATCATTGTACTCAAACAGCTTGTCATCCGTCACTTCCTTTAATTGTACTGTCGGAGCTATACAGAGCACTGCGCGCCACTCACACCAGTCCCTGGCAATTCCTAGGACAACCCTCTTATCAGAAACTAACAATCCATGTAAATCCAGTGACAATATTGTTCACGCCACCACCTCATTTCACACATGAAATCTGTGGGCACCCACCGACACTGCTTGGCAATCTGGAGGCACTGTAGCCACAAGCACAGTAATATCATAAACAAACAGGTCCTGGTCCACAGGAATCCTGCACACCACCACCTTCCTTGTTCATTGTGTATGTTATCAGCATTGCCCTTATCGCGCACCTTGCAGGTGTGAAACAAACTAAACTGCGATCAGTAAATTATATTGTCATGTTTAATTTGCTGATCAGGTCCCTGCCCAGCATATTGACAGGGGATACAGTGGCAGGGCCTTATACATACACTCTAATGGTGTTCCTCCTCCCATGTTAGTATTGTCTTACTAATCCTGCAAAGCCACACTAATGCACTGCGCACGCAGCTTCTAACAAGGGAAAGGAAAATCAACCTCAACCCTTTTCTGTACCCCTACCCCACACCCACACACTACTTCACACAACCATTCAATGACACCACAACACACAATTAATGCCCCTCCTAGGGCCTGTTCTTCATCCAATGAAACACAAATAAAATAACTACTACTTATTCCAGGCCTATTACTTATATAAAACCACTACTTTCATTTCGGTATTCCTCCTTTAAATAATATACTTTATTGTGGTACCACCTTCCCTACCCTTCTGAGGGTGGGCTCCCTGCCTTACCTTTGTCTTACCTTATAATAATTACCGAAATAATCTCTTCACAGTACTAACACCAACAAGAAATAACACAAACCTCACCCATATCATATCAACAACCCAACCCACGTGCTCACACCTCTCACAATCCCCTATGCATCTGTCCCCCTACTTGTTATCGCTTACAAGAGTCTACTCACATGTACTTGCTTATCCGAACTCCTCCGTCACAGGGTTCTAACACCGGCCTGTACTCTCCTATGAAAGGCGCCCGCTTCAAAGAGCGGAGAGGACTCCTCTTAAAATGGCTCCTGCTAAACCAATCGGAACACATGCTTTTTCAGGACCGGTCGCTGTAGGTAGGCGTGGCTCGTTCTGGAGAAGCGGCTTGAAAGTCTCCACAAGTAAGGTGCGGTGGCGCCGCTGGGATCACCAATTGAAGGCAAGTTTGTGAACACTCACACCAGAGAAAATACAACTGGCTAGGAAAGAAAGGCCCAAGTTGATCTTGTAAGGATAACAAGTTTTAATCTCATACACAGATGAGCGCAACAGCAAAGGACTCTCCTGCCAAGAACATTCTGCCAAAAAGTAGTACAAGCAGAATCTTATAAAGAAAAACATTGTCCGCGGCTGGTTGGTGTGCGCCTATACATGATCTGCCTGCTCCATAAGAAATGCCAGGTCATTGGTTCCAGCCCGGTCCGTCAGTGTTCCATCACGTGGGTGCTGCAGTGATCCTCTTCTCACGTCGAAGGTCAACGAAGGAACAAGTTATTTACCTGTAACTGTTGTTCTCCAGCATGGGTCTAGCATGGATTCACATGCTCATGAATAATCCCCGTCAGGCTGGGAATCCTCAGTAAAGAAAAAAATCAGTATCAGTTTAGTTTCTGATCTGTTTTTCTTAGTAGTAACCAAACACTGGTCTCTGGGTCATACTGCCCCCAGCCAATGACTGCCCTCTCCCTAAGCCCCGCCCCTAGCAGCCATCTTCAGATTTGGTAGCACGTAAAGTGGCAGTATGACCAAGTGAAGAGCCGCAAAGGCGTAGGAGGGAGGGGGGTCGCATGTGAATCCAGGCCAGACCCATGCTGGAGAACAACAGTTACAGGTAAGTAACTTGTTCCTTCTCCAGCATGGGGTCTGGCATGGATTCACATACTCATGAATATAGGAATACATAGCAGTACACACATGCACAACCACGGGAGGTGGCAAAGGCTCAACATTAAGCATTACTCAACATTAAGCAACTCTTACCTCCTCACCAGGCCCACCTTCAGTCAAACAGGTTGCGCAGCACTGCCTGGCCGACTCTGGACTTCTCCCTGGAATCCCGGTCGACGCAGTAGAATCTCGTGAAGGTGTGCGTCGACCTCCACGTAGCAGCCCTGCAGAAGTCCAGCAGGGGTACACCAGACAAGAACGCCGTAGTAGCAGCGATCACTCTGGTCGAATGGGCTCTCGGATGGCCGGGCAATGCAGCTGGAGAGCCATCTGGAAATGTTAGCCTTCGAGAGAGCCTTCCCTTGGTTCACAGGTCCAAAGTTCACAAACAGCTGTGATGTCTTCCGAAAACTCTTCGTTCGGTCCACGTAGAACTTCAGCGTTCTAGCTACATACAGCGAGTGCAAAGTCCTCTAGGCCAGCGACTAAGGCGACGGGAAGAAAACGGGTAACACCAAGGGCTCGTTGAGATGGAAGTTCGACGGCACCTTGGGCATGAAGGAGGGGTGCGTCCTCAGCACCACCCTCGTCTTGTGAAAAGTCAAGTATGGTGGCTTGCAGGATAGGGCTTGAATCTCTCCCACGCGTCGTGCAGAGGTGATGGCCACAAGGAACGCTGTCTTCCACGACAGGAACTTCAACTGAGCCAAATGCAAAGGCTCGAATGGCGGGCCCATGAGCCTGGTCAGCACCACTTTAAGCTCCCACGCCAGAGCTGGAGCCTTCACCGGCGGGAACGATCGGAACAGTCCTTTCATAAACTCCTTCACCAGGCGATGAGACCACAGGGATGACAGTCCTGCAGTTCTGGTGTATCGGGAAATCACTGCCAGATGTATTTTGATGGAAGCATGAGCTAGTCCAGCTTTGGCCAGCGACAGTAAGTACGGTAGCACTTAAGGTGCCGTAATCCATAGAGGGTTAATCTTCTGTGCACGGCACCAGACAGAGAACCTCTTCCACTTGTGTCCGTAGCACTTGAGAGTTGAGGACGCCCTGGCCTTTGTAAAAACCTCTCTGCAATCCGCCGGGATATCGTACCCTCCAAACTCTAGTGCTGCAGGAGCCAGGCCTGCAAGTTCAGCAACTCCGGGTCGTGATGAACGATGGTGCCTCCTTCTCTGGAGAGAAGATCTGCGTCCATCGACAGTTTGACTGGTGTGGACGCTGACAAGTCCAGAAGATCCGGGAACCAGATCTGCCTCGGCCACGCCAGTGCGACGAGGATCATCCTGCACCGGGACCGCTTGAGCTGGTTGACGAGTCGCAGTAGCAACGGCAACAGAGGGAACGCATACAGGAACAGGCCGTCCCAGGGGAAAGAGAAAGCGATCGCCCATGCTCCTCTGCTGGGGAAACCTGCTGGCGAACCTCTGGCACTTGGGAGTTCGTCGCCGTCACGAACAGGTCAATCTGGGGTTTGCCCCATCGTTGGAAGAGTCGATCCACTTGATCTTGCCGCAGTCCCCACTCGTGGCACAAGCGCAGCTCCCTGCTGAGCGAGTCGGCGATTGTGTTGTTTGTCCCTGCCAGATGAAAGGGTACCAGAAACATCCCCTGGGCAATGGCCCACTGCCACAGATCCTGGGCTTCCTTGGACAGGGCTGGGGATCTTGTTCCTCCCTGCTTCCGGATGTAGAACATTGTAGTAGTGTTGTCGGTGAAGATCCTCACCACCTTGCCCTTGAGGGACGGGAGAAACGACCTGAGGGCCCAGAACACCGCTCTGAGTTCCAGTATGTTGATGTGGAGCACCCTCTCTTCCGGGAGCCAGAGGCCTCTCGCGTGAAGATCTCGGATGTGCGCTCCCCACCCCTTCAGGGAGGCATCCGTCGTCACCATCACCTGGTGTGCTGGGGTCTGAAAGTCCATGCCCACCACGATATTCGTGCAGGTGCCCCACCAACGAATCGTTTGGCGGAATACCTCGTTGAGCGAGATCTTGTCCTCAAAGCTGCCCGTCGCTTGCGTCCAACGGGCGTCGAGGAACTCCTGCAGAGGGCGCATCCGAAGCCTGCACAGGCGCACCAGGTAGATGCACGAGGACATCGTCCCAAGAAGGGACTTGATGGACCTCACCCTGGCCACGTCCGTGGCCAGCAGACGCTGCACCTTGCCCAGGATGGCCTTTGTCCTTTCCTCCGACGGCGAGGCCAATCGCGCTACTGTATCGAGCCTGGCTCCCAGAAACAGTGCGACCTGCGACGGAGCCGGGTGGGATTTGGGGAAGTTGATGTAGAATCTCAGGTCCGTGAGCAGCCGGACGGTCTTCGCTGTGTGTTCGACGGCAAGCTCTCTTGTACTTGCTCGGATGAGCCAATCGTCCAGGTAGGGGAAGACGTGGATCCCCTGCAAGCGCAGCCGCACCGCCACTGGCGGTAGGCACTTGATGAACACATTGGGCACCGACTTCAATCCGAATGGGAGGGCCTTGAACTGGTAGTGCCGTCCCTGCACCACGAACTTTCGGTGTCCTTTTAGTATGGGGATGTGAAAGTATGCATCCTCCAAATCCAACGACGATAGGAAGTCGCCTTCCTCCAGCTGGCTCAGCACGTGCTGGAGGGTGACCATCCGGAACTTCTGTGCCTTGATGCATCCGTTTAGTCGACGCAGGTCCAGGATGGGACGCCATCCTCCTGTCTTCTTCCTGACGAGGAAGTATCTTGAGTATACTCTGGAGCCCCGGAGCCTCTTTGGGACGAGCTCGATGGCTCCTTTCTTGAGTATCGCCCTTACTTCCAACCGCAGTTGAGGGACGTGGTTTCCCTTCCTGGCCACAGGAGGAATTCGGGGGCACTTCTTTAGAAATTCCAGAGTGTGCCCATGGGCCAGGGCATCCAGCACCCAACGGTCGGTGGAGCTGGACTCCCACACGCTGACGAACTTCGTCAGCAGGCCTCCCACCGGGGTGCTTCGGTGGGGGCCCGACGCAACGGTCTTGATGGCCTGCAGGGACTCATCCACTGTCTTTCCAAACAGATTGTTCCCGTCGAAGGGCATGTCCAAAACCTTGGCTTGCACGTCTTGGCGGAAATCCGTCGCCTTGAGCTACCCCCGCCGTCTAAGGCAAGCGCTGTTGCCCAACTGGTGGAAACCGATGTCGGCAAGGTCCGTGGCTACCGTTATGGCGCGGTCCGACACCACCTCTCCTTCCTGTAGGATTGCCAGGGCCTCTGCCCTCTTGTCGTCTGGTAGGAAGTCCAACAGGGGGGCGATCTTGTACCACAATTCCCTGTCGTAGCGGCCCACGATCGCCATGGCGTTGGCCGCTTAATCGTCGTCGCCACCGAGATGACTCGCCGTCCCATGGCGTCCAGTTTCTTTCCCTCCGGTGGGGAAGTGAAGATGAAGCCGATGTCCCCCCCCCCCCCGCTTTCTTCTTGGCTGCTGCCGAGACGACTGAATCCGGGGTTGGTTGTGCTCTAAGGCACAAAGGGGCGCCGACGGGGACCCGGTACTTCTACTCGTACTGGTCCCTCTAGGCAGGCGTCGTGGATGGGTTCTTCAGGAGAGCCAGTCCCTCGTCCCAGATGTCATCCAGCAACGGCACAGCGAGGACCGTCTTCCTCTTGGCCTTGCACCGTTGGTAGAGGAAGCCTTCCTCCTTTTCTTTGGGGCAGAGCTGGAAAAGCTCGGACGCCCTGGCAATCATGGCGTGGAAGGAGCCAATTTCGTCAGGCGGGAATGCCAGAGGAATCGGCGACGGGAGAACAGTCCCGTCACCACAGTGGTCATCCGACCCTGTCGTGGCCGTATCTGTTCCCGTGTCATCCCTCGGGACCGGGGAAGGAGGCAAAGGCTTAGAGGGCCATGAGGGCTGAAAGGGCGGGGCTGGATGAATCCTCCTCTTGTTTGGAGGGCTCCCCGATGGACCCGGTTCAGTTGGGTCGTCCATCGGGGGTAGGGGCAATCTCGTTCTTATCTCCGTGCATAAGGCTTTGATTACCGTCAAAATGGCCACCGAGTTGTCCTGTGGCTCGGGCTGAGACGGGAACGGCGGTTGCTCCTCCTCCACAGGGGCCTCGTCATTGCCACCCTCGCTCTCGTCGCCCCCCTCGTCGGGATCTCTCCCGTGGGACCGGGCCTCTTCCAAATTCTTGTCGAGACCCTCTTCAACTTCGACCAACTCCTCCTCGGAGGCTGTGTCTGTGTCCGTAATGGCCACCCCCCCTCTTTTTCCACCGGGGTCTTCACGGGAGTCTTCTCGATGGGCTTAAAAGAGGATTCCCTCTGCAGAGGCAGGGAAACTTTGGGCCCCGAGGTCGCCTCCACTGGGGTAGCCTCCACAGGCTTCGCCAAGGCCGCAGCGACTCCCTCAATAGAGGCCTTTGCTGGTTGAATCAAGGCCTTCACCACCTTGGGTGCGCTTGAGGCCTTCACCTTAGGGGGAGGGTCACCGCCTCGCTCCCCTTCGGCCGTTTCCATCGCGATCGACCGGGGCCTCTCCAGAAGGTTAGCCGGGTTCTCGGATTTTCTCTTCCCCAAGCCAGAGCAATGGCTCGTGGTTTATGGCGTCGGTGAAGGTGCGCCCTGCCTGGCAGCCGAGGAGCCCGAACGTTCGGTGCTCCCCGTGCCTGCGGACTCGCAGTCTTTGCCTTCTGTTGGGCCCCCGTCGCCAGGGCGCTCTCACAGGACTTAGAAGACCACTCGGAATTCTTCTTCTTTTCACCTGCTGGGCTCTTGACTTCCAGCCAGTTGGAGAGACGGGTCCGACGATCCCTCATAGTCCGATCCGACATGTTCATGCGAAATGCACAGTCCTTCTCCACGTGCGTTTTGTCCTCGTGAAGACAGAGGCACCTCGAGTGCTCGTCCTCCTTGAACACATTCTGTAATCCGCATCCAGGACAGTTCCTAAACAGCTTGGATCTGGGTGTCGAGCTTCCTTTCTCCTGGGCCATGTCCGCGGGGTAGGCCTCAGAAACTTCTGGAATCCTCTAAGAAGCGTAACTCTCTGAAAACTTCACCCTTGAGGGGTGTAGAAAATCCCGAAATGGGTGCCCGTTGATCGGAAGTAGAAACGGTGGAGCTTGAAGTTCGATTGACCGAAAAAATTAGATTAAACTCTTTGAAAAAACGCAAAACGCCGTAAAAGCTCGAGAGCTATAGCACGATGACTCCCAACACTTGAACGTGCAGTAAAAATCAGAGGATGGCTGCCAGGGGCGGGGCTTAGGGAGAGGGCAGTCATTGGCAGGGGGCAGTATGACCCAGAGACCAGTAATTGGTTACTACTAAGAAAGACATATCAAACGAAATTGATACTGATTTTTTCTTTACTGAGGATTCCCAGCCTGATGACGGGGAATATTCATGAGCATGAATCCATGCCAGACCCCATGCTGGAGAACAAAGTAACTATAATCCTATCACATTGTTACTTTGTCATTATACTGTGCACCTGACAGACTTTAGGGCTAGCTCAAGGAGGTTCTGGGATAGATATGGGATACATTACTCACAGTAATCGTATTTCTGATGCTTGTATCTGCTTAGATTCACATGCTGTGCAAAGGCCGACATTTAGTGGAAGCTGCAGAGTATTACAGTTTGTTTTTCGAAACTCGAAAATGGGCGTCGACACAGGGCGTGCCAGTAATAATACCCTATTGTGACGTCCACTGTACCCATGATCCTTCACGCATGTAGGACCCTCAGATTGTGTTTTTATCTGACATGAGGTAGCACGAGGAGTAGCGCCAGTACAGATTATCCAAGCAGATAGATAAGACTATAAGCATCCATGCGCCTTCTCTCAGAGGGGAGGAAGGGTGGGCGCATGTGAATCTAAGCAGATACAAGCATCAGAAATACGATTACGGTGAGTAATGTATCCCTTCTGAGGCATGTGGAATCTGCTTAGATCACATGTTGTGCATAGATTAGCGAGCAGTGTTAGAAGAAGGAGGTGGGATGTGAGAAGGGTCATGATCGAACAGGTGTTTTAGAACCGCTTGTCCCACTTGAGTATCTGTCTTGGAATGACTGTCGATGCAGTGCGGAGTAAAAGTGTTAATCAGAATTGAGCTCCATGTAGCTGCTTTGCAAATGGTGTCAAGGGGTACATTTGCAATGAAAGCCAGAGTGGCCCCAGTGCCTCTTGTAGAGTGGGCTCTTGGCGTAAAAGGCAGAGTTTTTTCAGAAAGGGAGTAACAGTTGGATACATTTGACTATCCATTTCGAGATGGCACCTTTAGAGAGGCGATCTCCCTCTCTGCCTGTAGCTACGGAGACATACAGTTGGTCTGTTTTTCTTAGCGGTCTGGTCTTGTCTACATAGTAGAGGACCGCTCTTTGCACATCTAGTGTATGTAGTTTTACCTCAGCAGAGCTTTTGGGTTCTTGGAAGATGAACGGTAGCTCAATTGACTGGTTAACGTGGAATTTAGAAATGAACTTAAGTGAGAACCTAGGATGAGTTTGTAGAACCAGTTTATCCTTATGAACAGTAAAGAAAGGATCCTGCACTGACAGAGCCTGAGTTTCATTGACCCTTCCTATGGATGTAATGGCTACCAAGAGGGCAGTTTTACAGGTCAGGTGTTTGAGACTGGCTTTATGCATGGGTTCGAAGGGGGGGCCCATGAGTTTAGCAAGCACCACATTAAGGTCCCATCACATTAAGGTGGGTTTGAAATTGGAGGGTGAAGCCTCTTTACCCCTTCCATAAATGCTTTAACCACCGGTACTTTCCACCACGGCACCTTGTTATGGGAGGTTGTGTAGGCTGACAGCGCCGCCAGGTGTACCTTGAGTGAATTAAATACCAATCCTGCGTCGAGCAGGTGGAGCATGTAGATGACAATACTGGAAGGCGTGCAATCAACCAGGTTGATATGTTTATTCTGGCACCAGATAACAAATATTTTCCATTTATCAGAGTAACAGTGCCTTGTGTTTGGTTTCCTTAATTCTTTTAAGATATCCATGGTTGTCTCACCCACATGGGAGCAACTAGGATGAGCGTCATCGATTCCCTGTGCATCTTGTTGACCACCTTCCTCATGAGAGGCGTTGGTGGAAAAGCGTAGGCAAACATCCCAGACCATTTCATCCACAGGGCGTTCCCCTTGGAGTCTGGCTGGGGAAACCTGGATGCGAATCCTGGGCATTTTCTGTTTTTGCTTGTGGTGAATAGGTCTATAGTGGGGAAACCCCACTGTGAGAAGAGGTCTTCTACGACTTCTCTGTGCAGACACCATTTGTGTTCTTTTGGGAGAGGATTTCTGCTCAAAGCGTCTGCTAGTGAATTGAGATCCCCTGGAACATGTTGAGATGACAGGTAAATGTTCCGTCTGAGTGCCCATGTCCAAATTTTCTGGCCAGGCTTGGATAAATTTGGCGAACAAGTCCCTCCCTGCTTGTTTATGTAAAACATGGCTGTCGTGCTGTCTGTTAAGATCTGCACCGAAAGGTTTATCAGGTGGGATTCGAACGCTCGAAGCGCTCTGAAAACTGCCAGAAGCTCTAGCAGATTGATAGGATTCTTGGCCACTGAGTGAGACCAGAGACCCTGAGCTGTGTGGTGAAGGAGGTGTGCGCCCCACCCCGATAGGGACGCGTCTGTAGTGACTACAGCCTGTATCTCTGTATCTCTCGTCCACCAGTGAAGACTTTGTACAAGTGTTGGCGAAACAACCACTAGATCGTCCCACTGACCACTTGCCTGAGACCAGTTTTGCCAACCATTCCTGCATGGGTCCCATGCACAGGCGCGCATGTTGAACCAGGTAAATACATGACGCCAGCATGCCTAGCAAACGCATCGCTTTGCGCACCCTTATCTGACGACCGGGCTGATATTGAGGAATTTGCAGTAGTATATTCCGAATTCTTTCTTCTGATGGAGTTTGGAGGTGCTTGGCACCAGGCTTGATTTTTTTTCTCGTTGATAGACCAATTCAAAGAGGAGGTCGATAGTCCTTTGGATGTTGAATTTGCAAATTGGTGTGGTTTCCCCGTGATGAGCCAGTCGTCCAGGTAAGGGTACACTGGGATTGCCTCTGTGCGCAGCTGTGCCGCCACCACCGCCAGTACCTTGGTGAATACCCTTGGAGCCGAGGCTATACCGAAGGGCAGCACCTTGAACTGGTAGTGCCGACTGTCCACCTTGAAGCGCAAGAATCTTCTGTGCGCTGGGAACATGGAAATATGAAAACAGGCATCTTTCATGTCCAATGTTGCCATGTAATCCCCTCTTTTTAGGAGGGGAATTACCTCTTGGAGAGTAGTTATACGAAATTTTTGGGGCTTGAAATACTTGTTTGCAGGGCGTAAGTGTAATACTGGGCGCACAGACAAATCTTTTTTTGGCACAAGGAATTAAGTTGAATAAATACCCTTGTTTACCTGGTTGCCCGGGACGAGTTCTATTGCGTCCTTTGCGAGAAGATTGACGATTTCCTCGAGGAGGATCTTCTGATGGTCCAGGGAGTGTATTTTCTGTCTTGGAGGGTGGTTGAGGGGGTGCTCCAGCAGTTCGATGTAGTATCCTGCAGACACTGTGGACAGCACCCATCTGTCCGATGTGATCCCTTCCCATGCTTGGGTGAAGTTGGAAATGCACCCCCCCTACTGGGGATGCGTGGGAAGGGACCCTGAGCAGAACGTCACTGTTTTCCCGGGAGGCGTACCGCCTCTGGCTGGGCTGCCTCTTCCTCTACCACAGCCCCTCTTATACCTCTGCCGTAACTTCGGGTAGTCTGTTGGTTGCTACCCCACGATTTACCCTGCCCCTGTGTGTAATTGGAGCCCATCTGGGAATTTTGGCCGTGTGAGCAACGAAAATTACTATTCCCTCTCTGGTTCGTGGGCTTATTAGTCAAGTGTCCCAGGGACATAAGGGTATCGTACTCATCTTTGGCAGTTTTGAGTGCCTCCTCTACTGCTTTGCCAAACAAGACGTTCGTTTCCACCGGCATGTCGATAAGGGTAGCTTGGGTCTCGGGTTTAAACCTTGACTGCCTAAGCCAAGCGTGCCTCTTAATGACGGTGCTCTCTGCTATGAGCCGGCCTACATTATCAGCGGCATCAAAGGTCGTCTTTAGAATGCAACCGGACATGGCTCTGCCCTCAGACGCGATCTGAGCTAACTGGCACATTAGTGGCTCCGGTGCAGAGTCAATGAAGCAGCTACTTGCTCCCACTGGTGGCAATTCTAACTTGCCAGCAGAGTGGTGGTATTGACGATTCTTGCCTGGTAAGCGGAAGTGGGGGCCACTTTCCTTCCTAAACCGTAAATCCTCTTGCTCTCCTTGTCTGGGGGAGCTTCAGATGCCGATAGAGGTGTTCCCGCTCTCTCCTGGTGTTAGTGACTACCAATGAGTCGGGCTTAAGTTGATCCCTTATGTAAAGTGGGTCTGACTGGGCGGCCCTGAACATCTTTTCAATTCTAGGGTTTACAGCCCTGGTGAGATTAGGGGTGAGGAGGGAAGGATCAATTCTGCGTTGGATGGACTTCAGAATTGGAATGGCTTGGGCAATCGGTTTTTTGTCCCCCATGATTTCCTCTGCAAAGTCCCTCTCTTTTTGCGCCCCTTGAGTGTCTATGTGGAAGTGCTCTGCCGCTCTAGCTAAGACCTCATTTAGAAGGGGCTGGTTATCTACTGGAGAGTCAGTAACCTGTGGTTCCTTGCGAACAGGAGAGTCTATATTGTAGACTCGTCTTCCTCCTCCCCATCTTGGCCCTCGTCACCTCCATAATAATTGACTCCTGTTTGGTCGTCCAATATTTCTATGTCAGGATCCTCACTATATTGCTGGTAAGGTTGGATGTAGAAAGGGTCTGAAATCAGGCCCTGAGTTGGACTCCCAAACCGAGGTCTCTTATTAGGAGGCTGAGGGTCCCTGGATCCTGAAGGAGTAGCGTTGTCAGGGGTACTCTGATAACTGAGGAAATGATCTGGGTTTTTTTTCGTAGAAATCAGCCAGGGAAGAAATCCTTATTACCCTATCTATGTCCGCACTACTCCATTCTCTGGAGCTGGGGATGACAACCTCCTGTTGAGGTTCCTCTTGTTCCTCTTCTATACCCATATCCTGAGGAATGGGAGGGATAAGTCTTGGCTTAGAGACAAGGACAGGGGTCTTGGATGTATCCTTATCTGAAGACTTGTGTCTGTCCTCGTGTACCTGGGGTGCAGAAGTTGGGTGTGATTACTTTTTCTGCTGTTTACCCCCTTCCCCTCGAGTAGAAGAGAGTTTTGACCCTATCTGAACCTTTCGACACCTGGCATCGTGATTCTGGGGTGTGTAGGGTACTCTCTGAATCTTTGAAGTGTGCACGTCGTCTTTCAGAGGCAGGCTCCGAACGGGCTGCCGGAGCCGACTAATCGGGCAACTTGGGGGTGGAGGTCGGATTCGTCATCTGACGAATACAACTGACTTTGGGGAGCGAGGCACTGTTGGCAACTGTGGACGGATGCCGTGTGTCGATCTCGACCTGGAACGCCCAGAGGACACCGATTCTGTGGATCGCTCTCTATGTGCCTCTTTCTTCCGAGAATTCGACACGCATGTCGAGTCTTGGCTGGCCTTAGTGTGTTTAGGTGTAGTAGTTTGGGTAGCGGTCGTGTCGCCGGGTGTGGTCCCCATAAATGCCCCGCCGAACAATCCTCCGAGGGCGGGGACTAGCGCTTGGGTGTCTTTTGACGCCCCTCTGCCCTCGCCATCCGAAAGTGCAGCGTCGCTGCCATCACTGTAGGCACCCACAGCTTCCATGGCCTCGAGCTGCCTGGCGTGGTGGGCCCAACGTTTAGTGGAGCGGTCCCTTAGTGTTTTCACCTTAAACAGGCTACACGCTCTGCAGTTAGCTTCAGGGTGGTCCCTAGGCAGACAGAGATTACAGGTGGCGTGTTTGTCAAACCAAGGGTACTTGCGGCTGCACTTGGGGCAAAATTTAAATGGAGTACTCTCCATATGTCACCTTATGGCAGCGGGCTAGTGTATTTAGAAAATAATAGCGTGTGCGAGTATGTTTCCACCCCCCCACTCTCCCTACTTGCAGGGCCGAGGCCAGAGGCCTTCCGAGGACCAAAGTCCGTCGTTGCAGTCTCGATGGTTGTTTTGGTCTTCGGACCGGCGTCGATCTTCAGATCTCGACTTGGGAGTGAAAGAACAGGGAATTAAATATGATTTTTAGCAAAATGGCTGAAAGCCAGGGGACTCCGCAACAATGCTTGCGACAAGTATGGCGGAAAAAAACAATCTGAGGGTCCTACACGCGTGAGGGATCATGGGTACAGTGGACTTCACACTAGGGATAGTATTACCTGCACGCCCTGTGTTGACGCCCATTTTTTCAAGTTTCGAAAAACAAACTAATACTCCGCAGCTTCCACTAGATGTCGGCCTACATATGCACAGCATGTGATCTAAGCAGATTCCACAAGCCTCAGAAATGTGTGTATATATATATATATATATATATATATATATATATATATATATATATATATATATATATGGGATACATTACTCACCGTAATCGTATTTCTGATGCTTGTATCTGCTTAGATTCACATGCTGTGCATAGGCCGACATCTAGTGGAAGCTGCGGAGTATTACAGTTTGTTTTTGGAAACTCGAAAATGGGCGTCGACACAGGCGTGCCAGTAATACTATCCCTAGTGTGACGTCTACTGTACCCAAGATCCCTCACGCGTCTAGGATCCTCAGATTGTATTTTTTCTGACATGAGGAAGCATGAGGAGTAGCGTGAGTACAGATAATCCAAGCAGATAGACAGAAAGGTAAGACCACAAGCAATCATGCGCCTTCTCTCGGAGGGGAGGAAGGGTGGGTCGCATGTGAATCTAAGCAGATACAAGCATCAGAAATACGATTACGGTGAGTAATGTATCCCTTCTGAGGCTTGTGGAATCTGCTTAGATCACATGCTGTGCATAGATTAGCGAGCAGTACCAGAAGGAGGTGGGATGTGAGAAGGGTCATGAGCAAACAGGTGTCTTAGAACCGCTTGTCCCACTTGTGTATCTGTCTTGGAATGAGTGTCAATGCAGTAATGCTGAGTAAAAGTGTGAATAGAGCTCCAAGTAGCTGCTTTGCAAATGGTGTCGAGGGGAACATTTGCAATGAAAGCCAGAGTGGCCCCAATGCCTCTAGTAGAATGGGCCCTTGGCGTAAAAGGCAGAGTTTTTTCAGAAAGAGAGTAACACAGCTGTATACAGTTGATAATCCACTTTGAGATCGCGCCCTTAGAGACGCGATCCCCCTCTCTGCCTGTAGCTACGGAGACAAACAGTTGATCTGTTTTCCTTAGCGGTCTGGTTTTATTTACATAGTAGAGGACCGCCCTACGCACATCAAGGGTGTGTAGTTTCACCTCAGCTGAGCTTTGCGGGTTCTGGAAGAAAGCCGGAAGCTCGATGGACTGGTTTACATGGAACTTAGATATAAATTTAGGTGAGAACCTAGGGTGTGTGCGTAAAACCAGTTTTTCTTTGTGGATGGTAAAGAAAGGATCCTGCACTGACAGAGCCTGAATTTCACTGACCCTTCTTATAGAGGTAATGGCTACTAAGAAGGCCGTTTTATAAGTCAGGTGTTTGAGACTACTTTTATGCATGGGTTCGAAAGGGGGCCCCATGAGCTTAGCTAGCACCACATTGAGGTCCCATCCTGGCGTTGGGTTCGAAATAGGAGGGTGAAGTCTCTTTACTCCTTCCATGAAGGCTTTAACTACTGGTATTTTCCACCACGATACTTTGTTATGGGATGTGGTGTAAGCCGAGAGGGCTGCCAGGTGTACCTTCAGAGAGTTAAAAACCAACCCTGCGTCCAGCAGGTGGAGCATGTATGTTATAACGTTGGAAGGAGTGCAATCAACTGGGTTGATTTGTTTATTCTGGCACCAAATAACGAATCTTTTCCACTTGTCAGAGTAACAGTGCCTTGTGTTTGGTTTCCTGGATTCTTTTAGGATGTCCATACACCTCTGTGGTAATTTGAGATGCCCAAACTCTATGACCTCAGGAGCCATGCTGCCAGGTTCATTGAGTTGGGTTCTTGGTGCACTGTTTGACCTTGTTGCTGGGACAGTAGGTTGTACCAGGCTGGGAGTTTGATGGGCTCGCACACCGCCATCCTGCGTAGGTGTGGAAACCATGGTTGTCTCGCCCACATGGGAGCAACTAGGATGAGCGTCATCGATTCCTTGTTCATCTTGTACACCACCTTCCTGATGAGAGGAGTTGGTGGAAAAGCGTACGCAAACATCCCTGACCAGTTCATCCACAGGGCGTTCCCTTGGGAGTCTGGCTGGGGGAACCTGGATGCAAATCCTGGGCATTGTTTGTTTTCGCTTGTGGCGAATAGGTCTATAGTGGGGAAACCCCACTGAGAGAAGAGATCTTCTACGATATCTCTGTGAAGGACCCATTCGTGTTCTTCTGGGAGGGAGTCTCTGCTTAGGGCATCCGCTAGGGAATTGAGCTCCCCCGGAACATGTGATGACAGGAAGATGTTCCATCTGAGTGCCCATATCCAGATTTTCTGGGCAAGCTTGGACAGATTTGGCGAACGAGTCCCTCCTTGTTTGTTCAGATAGAACATGGCTGTCGTGCTGTCCGTCCGGATCTGCACCGACAAGTTTAGCAGATGGGGCTCGAACGCCCGAAGCGCTCGAAATACTGCCAGAAGCTCTAGCAGGTTGATGTGGTTCTTGGCTACTGAGTGAGACCAGAGACCCTGAGCTGTGTGGTGGAGATGGTGAGCTCCCCACCCAGTCAGGCATGCATCTGTAGTCACCACTGCCTGTACTTCGGGATCGTAAAAGGGTTTTCCCCTTGCGAGATTCTCTCTTTTCCACCAGTGTAAGCTCTGTACGAGTGTTGGCGAAACGACCACTAGATCGTCCCACTGACCACTTGCCTGAGACCACTGTTTCGCCAACCATTCCTGCATGGGACGCATGCGCAGACGCGCGTGGGGGACCAGGTAAATGCATGACGCCATCATGCCCAGTAACCGCATTGCTTTGCGTACCGTTATTTGTTGACCTGACTGATAATGTGGAATTTGCAGTAGTATACTCCGAATTCTCTCTTCCGAGGGGAAGGTCAACCCTTTTTGAGTATCTAGGATTGCTCCTAGGAACTGTTTTGAGGTGCTTGGCACCAGACTTGACTTTTTCTCGTTGATAGAGAAGCCTAATTCGTGGAGGAGGTTGATAGTCCTTTGAATGTTTGACCTGCAAATTCCTGGGGTTTCCCCCGTTATGAGCCAGTCGTCCAGATAAGGGTACACTGGGATTGCCTCCTTGCGTAGGTGTGCAGCTGCCACCGCCAGCACCTTGGTGAATACCCTTGGTGCTGAAGCTATCCCGAAGGGCAGTACCTTGAATTGGTAGTGGCGACTGTCCACCTTGAAGCGCAAGTATTTTCTGTGCGCTGGGAGCATGGAAATATGAAAATAAGCATCTTTCATATCCAAGGTTGCCATGTAATCCCCCTTTTTTAGGAGGGGGATTACCTCTTGTAGCGTGGTCATACGGAATTTTTGGGGCTTGACATACTTGTTGGCAGGCCGTAAGTCCAATACTGGGCGCATTGTCAAATCTTTCTTTGGCACAAGGAAGTAAGTTGAATAGATACCCTTGTTTACCTGGTGTCCTGGGACGAGTTCTATCGCGTCCTTTTCTAGCAGAATGGCGATCTCCTCGAGAAGGATCTTCTGATGTTCTAAGGAGTGTATTCTTTGTCGTGGAGGGTGGTTCCGGGGACGCTGCAGTAATTCTATACAATATCCTGTGGACACTGTTGACAGCACCCATCTGTCTGAGGTGATCCCTTCCCAAGCCTGGGTGAAGTTGGAAATGCGTCCCCCTACTGGGGTTGCGTGAGAAGGGACCCTGAGCTGAGCGTCACTGCTTTGGTGGAGGCGTGCCACCTCCCTTGTTGGGGCTGCCTCTGCCTCTTCCACGACCTCTCTTGTTACCCCTGCCGTAACTTTGGGTAGACTGCTGGTTGTTGTTCCATTGTGTACCCTGTCCTTGGGCATAGTTGCCTCTGTGAATTTTGGCCGCGTGGGCGACGAAAATTACTGTTCCCCCTCTGGTTAGGGGGTTTGTTGGTAAGCTGGCCAAGGGATTTGAGAGTCTCGTATTCGTCCTTGGCATTTTTAAGTGCGTCTTCGACCGCTTTCCCAAACAATAGATCGGGTTCCACCGGCTTGTCTATTAATGAAGCCTGGGTTTCTGTTTTGAACCCCGACTGCCGTAACCACGCATGTCTCTTGATAACAGTACCTTCTGCTATCAATCTTCCTGCGTTGTCCGCGGCGTCGAAAGTTGCTTTTAATATGCAACCAGACACGGCTCTCCCTTCTGCCGAGATCCGAGCCAACTGGCCCTTTAACGGTTCAGGAGCAGAGGCTATGAGCGCCGCGACCTCTTCCCATTGATGGCAGTTGTAACTTGCCAACAGGGTGGTGGAGTTTGCAATCCTTGCTTGGTAGGCGGACGTTGAGGCTACCTTCCTGCCAAACCCGTACAGTTTTTTGCTCTCCTTGTCGGGAGGAGCTTCTGACGAAGATAAGGGTGTCCCAGCCCTCTTCCGAGTGTTGGTAACCACTAAGGAGTCTGGTTTAAGATGTCCTCTTATATAAAGAGGGTCAGACTGGGCTGCCCGAAAAGGTTTTTCGACTCTGGGGTTGACGGCTCTGGTGAGGTTAGGATTCACCAGGGATGGATCTATTCTACGTTGGATGGATTTAAGGATGGGGATGGTCTGAGCGACCGGCCTCCTCTCTCCCACCAACTCCTCTGCAAAGTCCCTTTCCTCCTGTACACCGTGGGTGTCGATGTGAAAATGTTCTGCTGCGCGAGCGAGAACTTCATTAAGGAGGGGCTGGTTATCAACTGGCGAGTCGGTAACTGGGGCTTCGCTTTCTACCGGGGAATCTACTCTGTAAATTTCCTGCTCATCTTCTACCTCCTCCAGGTCCTCATCATCCGCATAGTATCCAGTCCCGGTTTGTTCCTCCATAATTTCAAACTCCTGGTCCCCTTCAGGGAAAGGTTGTCCTTGGTATCTGGGGTGTGGAGTAGAGTAAGGCTGCACCTCGAAGGGTTCAGGTCTTTCGAACCGGGCCTTTTTACTTAGGGGGATAGGATCAGAGGAGCCTGAGGGTGTGGCCCCTTGAGGGTCATACGAAAGAAAATGTTCTGGGTTTTTGTCATAAAAATCAGCTAAGGAAGACATCCTTGACATGACCCTGTCTATGTCTTCACTGGACCATTCTTTGGAACAGGGTATGACATTAGTAGGCAACTTAGAGGACTTATCAAGGGTACCCTTGCTGGATGTTGATGTCCCAGTAGATTCGTGTTTGTCTGTCTGCTTGGGGTGGAAGGATGGTCTTACAGGAGTGGAAGGCTGTGCTTTCCGCCGTTTCCCCCCCTCCCCGTGCGTGGAAAAATGTTTTCCCTGCCCCTTGGAGGCCCCAGAGACTTTCGACGCCTGGCGTCGAGGGTCGGGAGAGGTATCTGTGTGTTTCGAGCGTGGGGTCTCGCTGGTGTTAACTGCGGCCTCGGTCTCCTTGAGCGCGGCCTGGGGGTGGAAGTCGTTTTCGTCTTCCGACGATCGAACTTCCGTTAATCTAGGGAGCGAGGCACTCTTAGCAAGAGTGGATGATTGCCTTGCGTCATGAGGCGATCTCGATCGAGAGCGCCCAGAGGACACCGAGCCGGACTGTTCTATCTGTGCCTCTTTCCGAGAAGTCGACGTCGTCGAGGTTCGGTTGGACTTAGTGTGCTTAGTGTGTGTAGGGTGTGTAGCGCTTGCGTCGCCGGGGGTCTTCCCCATAGCCGCCCTGCCGGACAACCTTCCGAGGTCGGGGACCTGCGCTCGGCAGTCTTTCGACGCCGTAATGCCCTCGCCGTCCGAAAGTACGGCGTCGCTGCCATCGCTGAAGGCGCCCTCCGCTGCCATGGCTGCCTGCCTGGCGTGGTGGGCCCAACGCTTTGTCGAACGGTCCTTAAGTGTCTTAGGCTTAAACCTACTACACGCTCGGCAGTTTGCTTCGGGGTGGTCCCTCGGCAAGCAGAGATTGCACGTGGCGTGCCTGTCGACCCAAGGGTATTTGCGGTTGCACTTGGGGCAGAATTGGAAAGGGGTACCCTCCATACGCACCTTGAGGCAGCGGGTTGGTAAGTGTAGGAAATATATAAGGTGTACCTATATACCAAGAGTGAAGAGTATGTACCACCCCCCACTCTCCCTACTTGCAGGGCCGAGGCCAGCGGCCTACTAGGCCCGGGCCGAGGCCAGCGGCCTTCCGAGGCCCAGATCCGTCGTGCAGCAGCCGACGGTCGATGTCTTCTCCAGCCGTCGTCGAGGGTCGACGTTGGGGTGGGGAAGGATGTCAATAATTAAATAATTTTAAACTTCAATAATTAGCAAAAGTATGGCTAAGGCCAGGGGACTCCGCAAGATGCTTCCGACCAGTATGGCGGAAAAAAACAATCTGAGGATCCTAGACGCGTGAGGGATCTTGGGTACAGTGGACGTCACACTAGGGATAGTATTACTGGCACGCCTGTGTCGACGCCCATTTTCGAGTTTCGAAAAACAAACTGTAATACTCCGCAGCTTCCACTAGATGTCGGCCTATGCACAGCATGTGATCTAAGCAGATTCCACAAGCCTCAGAAATATATATATATATGAGAATGCATTACTTACCGTAAAAGCATTTCTGATGGTTGTATCTGCTTAGATTCACATGCTGTGCATAGGTCCGACATCCAGTGGTCACTGCGGAGTATTGCATCTTGTTTTTCGTAGTCGAAAAGGGGACGTCGACCAGGCGTGTCTGAAACACTATCCCTATAGTGACGTGCGTTGTACCCACAATCCCTCACGCGTCGAGGTCCCTCTGTTTGTATTTTTTCTGCCCTGAGGGAGCCTTCTAGACGTGAGTGAGTACAGAAAAAGAGAGAGATATATAAAGGAAGTCTATGTTCCTTCCATCCGAGCGGGGAGGAAGGGTGGGCGCATGTGAATCTAAGCAGATACAACCATCAGAAATGCTTTTACGGTAAGTAATGCATTCTCTTCTGATGTTTGTTAATCTGCTTAGAATCACATGCTGTGCATAGACTAGCGAGCAGTTCCCGGAGTTGGCGGTGGGTTATGAGAAGGAACAGTAGAGAAAAGGTGTCGTAATACTGCCTGTCGCACCTGGGAGTCAGATCTAGAGTGTGTATCTAGACAGTAGTGTTTTGTAAAGGTGTGCACAGAACTCCAGGTAGCCGCTTTGCAGATGGACTCAAGGGGAACATTTGCAATGAATGCTATGGATGCCCCCGTGCCTCGAGTAGAGTGTGCTCTTGGCTTAAAGGGTAGTTCTCTCTTAGCGAGAGTATAGCAGAGAGTGATGCATTGAACAATCCATCTAGAAATAGTGGATTTTGAAACCGCATCTCCTTCTCTTCCTGCTGCCACCGAGACGAAGAACTGATTAGTCTTCCTCAATGGTCTGGTTCTTTCCATGTAGAACATGACCGCCCTGCGTACATCAAGTGTGTGCAGAGTCCTTTCTCCCAAATTGGAAGGATTTTGAAAGAACGTTGGTAGTTCTATAGACTGGTTTACGTGGAATTTAGAAATAAATTTCGGAGCAAACCTAGGGTGAGTGCGTAGAACCACTTTATCTTTGTGAACTGTAACAAAGGGGTCTAGAATAGAAAGAGCCTGAAGTTCACTTACTCTCCTGATGGAGGTGATAGCTATTAAAAAAGCAGTCTTAAGAGTAAGATGTTTAAGGGATGCTTTGTGCATGGGTTCGAATGGAGAGCCCATGAGTCTGGTAAGTACCACATTAAGGTCCCATCCGGGAGCAGGGTCAGCTATCGGTGGGTGTATTCTTTTTACTCCCTCCATGAATGCCTTTATAACTGGGATCCTCCACCACGACACTTTGAGTTGGGAGGTGGTGTATGCAGAAAGTGCCGCTAGGTGGACTTTAATGGAGTTAAACACTAGGCCTGAATCCAAGAGATGGGTCTGGTATAGTACCACATGTGTGGGAGAGCAGTCAATAGGGTTGATGCTTTTACTCCTGCACCAGATGACAAATCTCTTCCACTTGCTAGAATAGCAGTGGCGAGTGTTCGGTTTTCTGGCTTCCCTGAGGATGTCCATGCATCTTTGCGGGAGTTGTAGGTGTCCGAACTCTATGACCTCAGGAGCCAAGCTGCTAAATTCATGTTCTGGGGGCATGGGTGCAGAGTCCTGCCCTTGTTCTGAGATAGCATGTTGTACGGGCAGGGGAGTTTTACTGGGGGAGATAGAGACATCTCCATCAAGTGAGCGAACCATGGCTGTCGGGCCCACATTGGGGCCACCAGTATCATGGTCACTTGTTCCTGGTGCATCTTGTGCACCACCTTGTTGAGAAGGGGAGTCGGGGGAAAAGCGTAAACAAATTTCCCTGACCATTGCATCGATAGACCGTTCCCCTTGGATTGGTTCTGGGGGTACCTGGAGGCGTAACTTAGGCATTGAGAGTTCTCCAGGGTTGCGAACAGGTCTATTTCTGGGAATCCCCATTGTGTGAAGACGTCGAAGACGATGTCTTCGTGCAGACGCCATTCGTACTCTTCGGGCAGGGGGAAATCTCTGCTGAGTCTGTCTGCCAGCAGATTGAGTTCCCCGGGTACATGTAGTGATAGTAGGAACATGTCCTGTTTGAGAGCCCACTTCCATATATTCTGGGCCAGTTTGGACAAGCCTGGAGAGTGGGTGCCCCCCTGCTTGTTGATGTAGTACATGGCTGTAGTGCTGTCCGTAAGGACCATTACTGTCTTGCCTTGTAGGTGTTCTTGGAAGGCTTTTAGCGCCTTGAATACCGCTAGTAGCTCCAGTAGATTGATGTGTTTGGATGCTACGTTCGGAGTCCACACTCCGTGAGCAGTCTGATGGTAAAGGTGAGCACCCCATCCTGTGAGGGATGCGTCTGTGGTTAGAGTGGCTTCCGCCGCGGGTGTGGCAAAGGGTTTTCCTTTTTCCATGTTCCCCTTTGTCCACCACTGTAGCGAGAGAACCAAGGCCTGCGAGACCACCACTAGATCGTCCCATTGTCCGCTGGCCTGACACCACTGGCTGTTGAGCCACTCTTGCATTGGGCGCATGCGCAGGCGCGCGTGAGGTACCAAATAAATACACGACGCCATCATTCCTAGCAAGCGCATTGCTTTGCGTACCGTCACCTCTCGGCCGGTCACATATTGGGGGATCTGAAACAGCATGTTTTGGACCCTCTCTTTGGAGGGGAAGACGAGGCCGTCCCTTGTTTGAATTAGAGCCCCTAGAAATTGTTTGATTTGACTGGGGTCTAGACTGGACTTCTTTTCGTTGATGGAGAAGCCCAGTTGGAACAAAAGGTCTACCGTCTTTTGGGTATTGGAGAAACATGTTTCGTAGGAGTCCCCTGTTATGAGCCAGTCGTCGAGGTAAGGGTAAACTGGGATGGACAACCTGCGCAGGTGGGCCGCAGCCACTGCCAGTACCTTTGTGAATACCCTTGGTGCTGAAGCTATACCGAAGGGTAGCACCTTGAACTGGTAGTGTTTGCCCTCTATCATGAACCTTAGGTATTTTCTGTGCGCTGGCAACATTGAAATATGAAAGTATGCATCTTTCATGTCCAATGTTGTCATGTAATCTCCCTGTGAAAGCAGCGGGATCACGTCCTGTAAGGTCACCATACAAAACTTTTGGGGTTTGATAAACTTGTTCGCTGGGCGCAGATCTAATACAGGGCGCATGGTTAGATCCTTTTTGGGTACAAGGAAGTACACTGAATAAATACCTTCCGTTACCTGAGATAGAGGCACGACCTCTATGGCTCCTTTTTCCAGCAGTTGTTGTACTTCTTGAAGAAGGATGGCAAGATGTTCCGGCGTCAACCGCCGTCCCCTCGGGGGTCTGTAGGATGGGGAACTGTTGAATTCGATACAGTATCCGTGGGCTACGGTGGAAAGTACCCAACGGTCTGACGTTATCTCCTCCCATGCAGGAAGAAAGGATGTTATCCGGCCCCCGACCGGTGTTGCATGGGAGGGGACGCGAATCTTCGCGTCACTTGGAGTTGTTGGGGGCTTGGGAGCCTCTGGGGGTGGATCCCCGACCTCTCCCTTTGCCCCGGCGTTGGCCTCTTTGGCTGTACTGGCCACTATTGGCTTGGTAATTGGTGGCAGGGTATTGCTGATGGTGACCTTGTTGTTGTTGCCGTTGGCCACGAAAAAAGCGCTTGTTGCCATAGCCGCGTCTGGTAGTGGGCTTAGAGATCTGGTCAAGAGTCTTGATAGTGTCGAACTCTTTTTTGGCCATCTCTAGGGCTTCATCTACCGCTTTTCCGAAGAGGTTGGCGTCCTCGACAGGTTTATTTATTAAAGACGCCTGTGTCTCCGGTTTAAAGCCTGAGTTGCGCAGCCATACATGGCGCTTTAGGAGTATTCCTTGTACCAGGGAACGTCCTGCTGTTTCTGCCGCGTCCAGAGAGTTTTTTACAATGCTCTGGTTCACTTGTGTTCCTTCGCCAATAGTCGACAGTAGGCGTGTACGTAAAGGCTCCGGTGCTTCCTCTGCGTCTTTGCGCAGTTTGGCCCACTGCGCGTCTGCGTAGCTCGCAAGCAAGGAATTGTTGTTGGCAATTCTTGCTGAGAAGGCAGCCGAGGAAGTAACTCTTTTTGCAAGGGCATATAGCCTCTTGCCCTCCTTGTCAGGGGGTGCCTCACTGGTGGAAAGTGGTACCCCTGCCCTCTTTCTAGTATTAGATACAACTAGGGAGTCCGGTATGGAATGTCCCCTAATGTAGAGCGGGTCTGAGGGTGAAGGAGCGAAAAGTTTCTCAATCCGTGGATTGACCCCTCTGATCAATGCGGGAGTGGACAGCGACGGGGTGATCCTCCTTTTAACTGAGGCGAGGAGTGGAATGGTCTGGCTGACCGGGGGTTTTTCTTTAATGACTCTTTCTACAAAGTCTAATTCTGGAGAGAGTTCTCCCGTGTCCAGTTCGAAATGCGCTGCTGCTCTGCGCAACAGTGCATTGAAAGTAGGCTGATCGTCAATTGGAGACGTGTTCCTAACTGGAGAATTATCCGGAGGAGTTAGATTTAGGGCATCAGTGTCGGAACACACTGATGGTGATTGCCAGGGGTGCGAAGGTCCTTCTCCTGGGCTAATCCCGAAGCCTTCTTCTATAATGTCTGTTCTGTCTTCTAGACATTCCTCCTGGTTCTGTCCTTCGTTGTCCATGAAATCATCTTCTTCCTCGAAGTATTGTTCCTCCCCAGTGAGGTCATATACATCTTGGAAGTCTGAGGCTGTGTCCAGCAGGGGATCGACCAGCCTCGGTTTTTTGGCTCTGGGGTCGTCTTGAGGCCCTTCTCTAGTTCTTCTGAGAGTTAGAGGGGCTTGGGTACTCATAAACTTTTCCATCCTCTCCATACAGAGGTGGAGTCTCTCCATAGTTTCATGGGGTACCCCAGAGCGGTCTAGCGGGGGAAAACTCGAGTTGTCTACCTCGAAATGGCTCGACCTCTCCCAAAGCGTTGAGGAAAGTGTCCCGTCGCCCTCCTCAAAACCCTCAGGTGTGTCGGGAGACTCCCTGACTGAAGGGGGTAGTCCCTGCTTTCCTTCGGGTGTTTTCGGCGTATCCTTTGCTCTATGCGTAACGCTCGACGAAATCTTCGGCGTACGCTTTTGGGCGTCGGCTACAACGATCCTGGCTAAGCTATCGGCGACATTCTTGTCGGCGGAAGCTTGAGTTTTCGACGCTATGGGTATCGAGCGCTGTACGGCGGTCTGCGCCTTCTGTTGATGCGCACCGGCCGATGGTTTGGTGGTGGCGCCCTTGTTTGCCGAAAGCCCAGTCGCAGGTCGCGGCTGCGGTTGCGAGAGGGGCTTCGAACCCGAACGGTCCGAGGAGGCCGCCGGTGGAACCTGCGTCTCCTTGGGCGCCGAAGCTCTCTTCGACTTAGACGAAGAAGAGCCATGGGTTGTGTGCTTATCTTTATGTGAATCTTTGTGTGCGTCAGTGTCGCCGGGGTGTTCATCCCCATAAGCAGGGCGTGAGCCGAGCCCGTCGGGGCCGGGGACAGACGACGAAGCGCGTAAGCGCTCCTTAGAGGGGGTTACGACTTCCGTGGCGGAGGTCGTGTCATCGCGTTCCTCGTCACTGTCGGTGGTAGCAGCGGCAGGTGAACCTTCGGCCTTCGACATCGCGTAGGCCGCCCACCTTTTAACCCTACGGTCTTTTAGCGTTTTAGGCTTCAGAAGCCGACAAGCCGCGCACCCTTCCTCTTTGTGATCGAGGGGCAAGCAGCGGTTACACCGTGAGTGCTTGTCCTTCCAAGTGAATTTGCCTTTACAAAGTGGGCAAAACCTAAATGGTGTCCTCTCCATAGCAGAGGCAATAAATCGCGATAAACACCCCCAGGGAAAGGAAGGGGAAAGGGAAAGGCATTCTCAGAAGACCCAGAGATGTCCCACGACCCCACTTTCCCTACTGTATGTGGCCAGCGAGGCCAGGCCACGTGTTCGGCAGCGCCGAAGATTTCCTCCGCTCGACCCTCCGTCGACGATTTTGCTCGGCGGAGAACAGCTACACTGCGTCGAGGGAGTGCTGTATTAATCTTCGTAGAAGAAACGACCAAAGGTCGAGGGTTGCAATGTCTCTCGAGGAGCTCCGCGTGAAGGCGACCAGAAGCTGGGCGGAAAAAAACAATCTGAGGGACCTCGACGCGTGAGGGATTGTGGGTACAACGCACGTCACTATAGGGATAGTGTTTCAGACACGCCTGGTCGACGTCCCCTTTTCGACTACGAAAAACAAGATGCAATACTCCGCAGTGACCACTGGATGTCGGACCTATGCACAGCATGTGATTCTAAGCAGATTAACAAACATCAGAAATATATATATATATACATACATATACACACACACACACACACACACACATACACGTTTTACCTACCTTGTGGGGACTATGTGTGGAAACCAGCCTTGTGGGGACTAACCTTTCCCAATGTTTTAAAAATATACTAACAGCAGAAATATATTCAGAAAAAATTGATAATAGAGGATCCAGCTTCAAATATGCAAAAATGCTATTTTTTATAATCGCGTGTATGGTACCATCTCTGTGGGGACCTGAACGTGTGTTACCATCCTTGTGAGGACTTACTTCATTTTTCTTATTTGGAATTGAATGTATCCCTATGCAAATAGCTAAATGTTTATTTCATAGACATCTTTGTAAATTACACTATTCAATTTTTATATATGAGTATATGCCCGCACCGTTGGTATACACAATAGATTGTAATGGTGTTGTAATGGTATTGTATTTTCCATAAGAAATTCACGTAAAATGTACTAAATCCGGCATGAGACCATATTATAACACCCTCCAAATCTTTCAGAAAAGAACTGGGCACAGGAAGTTTAGGTGAATGGCTCAGGATCACACTCCATGGTCAAATGGAGAAGCAGAGATTTGAATACAGGTTTCATTTCTTCACAGTCACCATCTTGTCCACCGAAACACATCTCCTCTCTATGATTGGTCTGATGATGAAGATGTTACAGTCCCCATTAAAATGGAGTTGGTTGTCGGGGATGTTGAAGTCCTAATAAAGATTGTCTGTCATGATACTGATTTCAGGTCCTCACAGAGATGCTGTGTACAAATAATCATGTTGAAGCCCCCATACCTATGTTGTTTTATAATACTGATGTTAACATCCACACAGAGTTGGTGTGTGATTAACATGATGATAAAGTACCCATATACACGGGGTTTGATGCTGGTGAAGTTCCAACAGATAGTGTATGTTGTGATACTGATATCGAGGTCCTCAAAAAGATGGTGTGTGACATTTGTGTTATGGTCCCCACAGAGCAGGTGTGTGTTTATAATAACTTTAAAGTCCCCACCGTGATGGTATGTGATGATAATGATATTAAAGTCCCCATAGTGTTAGTGTGTGATTATCTTCATATTAAAGTCCCCACAGTGATGGTATGTGATGATAATGATATTAAAATACCCACAAAGATGGTGTGTGATTATCTTGATATTAAAGTCCCCATTGTGATGGTGCGTGATTATCATTATGTTAAGTCCCCATAGATGTGGTGTTTTATGTTGGTGATGTTGAAGTACCAATATATATTTATGTCATGATACTGATGTCCAAGTCCTCGCAGAGATGGTGTGTGATGTTATGTTAAAGTCCCCACAGAGGTGGTATGTGATAATGATGTTACAGTCCTCACATAGATGGTATGTTGTTTTCATTATGTTAAGGCTCCTATAGACATTGGGCCTCATTACGAGGTAGGAGGTAGCCATGGCGCTATTAGCGCCATGGCTACCCCCTTACCGCATTCCGGGTCCGTGTTCCCAGAATAGGGACTTACCAGGTCATTCCGACCTTGGAGGACCCGGTAAGTCCCCATTCCGGGAACCATTGCCCATTCCCATTCAAGCCCCCATAGAGCTCAATGGGAATGGGGATGGAGCTAATAACGGGCCCGCTATTAGCGGGCCGGTTATTAGCTCTGAAGTCCCTTAAAAGGTCCCTTCCATAACACCTGGCAAAACCAGGCATTGAGGAAGGGACCCGATAAGGGACCTCGGAATAGGGTGGTAAGGGATTACCGGCACCGGTGTCCTTACGTCCTTATCGGTGGCGGTAATCTCTTAGCGCCCTCCTCGTAATGAGGCCCTTGTGTGATGTTGGGGAGGGTAAAGTCCCAATAGAGATTGTATGTTGTGATACTGATATCCAGGTGCTCAAAAAGATTGTGTGTGATATTTGTGTTATGGTGCCCACAGAGCTGGTGTGTGTTTATAATAACTTTGAAGTTTCCACATTGATGGTATGTGATGATAATGATATTAAAGTCCTCACATAAATAGTGTGTGATTATCTTGAGAGTAAGGTCCCCACAGAGATAGTGTGTGATTATACTGATATTAAGGTCCCCACAGTGATGGTATGTGATGATAATGATATTAAAGTCCCCACAGAGATAGTGTGTGATTATCTTGAGAGTAAGGGCCCCCACAGAGATAGTGTGTGATTATCTTGATATTAAGGTCCCCACAGTGATGGTATGTGATGATAATGATATTAAAGTCCCCACAGAGATGGTGTGTGATTATCTTGAGAGTAAGGTCCCCACAGACATAGTGTGTGATTATCTTGTTATTAAGGTCCCCATAGTGATGGTATGTGATGCTAATGATATTAAAGTCCCCACAGAAATAGTGTGTGATTATCTTGATATTAAAGTCCCCACATAGATAGTGTGTGATTATCTTGATATTAAGGTCCCCACATTGAGGGTATGTGATGATAATGATATTAAAGTCCTCACATAGATAGTGTGTGATTATCTTGAGAGTAAGCTCCCCACAGGGATAGTGTGTGATTATCTTGATATTAAGGTCTCCACAGCGATAGTGTGCGATTATCTTGATATTAAAGTCCCCACAGTGATAGTGTCTGATTATCTTGATATTAAAGTCCCCAGAGAAATAGTGTGTGATTATCTTGATATTAAAGTCCTCACAGTGATGCTATGTGATGATTATGATATTAAAGCCTCTGGTGGTACAGGAAATGATTTACAAACCTTTACCTAAGAAGGACTATTTTAAGTCTCTGTCAGTCATATTTGAGGAGGAACCTCCCTCTGATGGCAATACACCACTTTTTGGACTACAGTCTGGCCCCCCCAAGGTGCCAAAGGAACTAATATGTGATGAGTCCAGGCTAAGAGATGTATACGATAACCTTCAGTCAGCCAGTGGGTTGGATACTTCGCCAGAGTTCGAGTTGACAAACCAGACCCTACTGAGCATGCTGACTCATCATACAAAAAACGTATGGAAAAGGTTATCGAATTCTTAAGATGGAATAGGCCCACTCCATCTTTGAGCAAGATGGCATGACAGACATCTTGGACCAGGGTCCTCAGAAAGACGCAATTTTGCCCTTTCACATGGCATTACAGAAAAGGGTCTCCGCAAATTGGGAGACACCAGAAACTGCGGCTGCAGTAAATAAAAACTTTGCAAGGAAGTACAGACCATCCAGCAGTGACCCAGAGTATCTCACTAACCATCCCACACCAGAAAGCTTGGTGGTTCAGGCTAATACATCCACAAAGTAGTCAGCTTACACATCCATTCCTCCTGACACGGATGAGAAGAGAGTGGATGCCTGGGCAAGGAAAGTGTTTTACTGCGGGTAGTATGGCATTGTAGTCGACAAATGGGACTTGCACTTTATCTAGATTTACATTTACCCTGTGGGACTATGTTGCTATGGCAGCTGACCACATCCCAGAAGGAGAGGAAAGAGACGGCTTCCTGACAATCGTCAAGGATGGTAAGGAGGCAATGGGTGAATGTCTCCGAACAGGTTTGGATACTGCAGACAGCATCAGCAGATCCATTGCGGCTAGCACAGTGTTAAGCAGATTTGCATGGTTGTGGAAGTCTGGGTCTGCACCAGATGTGCAAGCTAGATTACTCAACATGCCCTTTGATGGCTTGAGGTTGTTCGGTAGCAAGCCGGATGAGAGTTTGGAAAAGCGGCAGACCACAAAGGCGGCGGCTAAATCCCTCAGTACCACCATTAGACAGCCTCAACAACCCTATTTGGGCTCATCTTCCTGGAGGGGTAAGTCCTTTCGATTCTACTCATTTGGAAGAGTAAGAGGACAAGCCGGTCAAAGAGGTCAGAGAAGATTCCCTCATGGTGGATGAGGGAGAGGTGCTAAGTCAGCACAAGCAGCAGCAGCCTTACCTTCAGCCCCTGCTTCAGCAAACCTCTAAAGCACTCTGAGGCCTTGACCCACAAGACCCCGGTGGAAGGCAGACTTACTTAGCATCTGAAAGGATGGCGGGGCATTACTTCAGATGCTTGGGCACTGGAAACTGTGGCCCAAGGTTACTGCCTCTCTTTTCAAAAAAGGCCTTAGGATCATCCACTGCGGAACAACTCTGTCAAAATTCCAGATCCGCTCCTTCTCCAGGAAATATTGACCCTGCTAGAGAAAGGTGCAATAGAACATGTACCTTTAGCGGAAAGGAACAAGGGTTGGTATTCCCCATACTTTCAGATCCCCAAAAAGGACGGAGGGTTGAGACCCATCTTGGACCTAAGAAACTTGAACAAGTTCCTCAGAAAGGACAAGTTCAAGATGGTTACCCTTTCTCAGATCCTTCAGGCTCTCTAACTCAAAGACTGGTTGGTATCATTGGACCTTCAGGATGCTTACTTTCATGTGTCAATCAATTTAAAGCACAGAGTACCTGAGGTTCATGGTTGACGGTTCGCATTATCAATTTTAAGTTCTGCCACTCGGGCTGACCTCCGCCCCAAGAGTTTTCACCAAGTTGATAGCGGTGGTGGCAGCAAGTCTCAGGACAGTGGGGAGTCACGTCTACCCCTACCTGGACACTTGGCTGATCAGGGCTCGTTCACCCGAGTAGGCCCAGGAACATCTCAGCGTATCCTGCCACTCTCTTCACAAGCGGGGCTTCTCCGTCAATTGCAAGAAGTCTCACTTGATACCATCCCAAAGACTCCAGTTTATTGGAGCAGTCCTGGATACTTCCTTGGGGAAAGCCTTGCCACCCGAGGTGAGAGCTCAACACATTCTGCAGATGTTTACCAAATTACAGAGTGCCCAGCATCTCTGGCATTCGATTTTCTGAGGTTGCTCAGTCTCATAGCATCCTGCATTTTCTTGGTGCCAGAGGCTTGCCTGAAAATGAGATCCCTCCAATGGGTTCTCAGGACTCAGTGGTCCCAGTTCTCAGGCAGAATGTCAGACCACCTACAATTTCCGAACAGAGTTGTTCAGGACCTTCTGTGGTGGGCTTGCAAAGACAATATTCTCATGGGAGAATCTTTTTGGCAGCCATGGCCAGAGATAACGGTAGTGATGGACACCTCATTCAGGGGTGGGGAGCCCACCACAGCGATTGTCATTCCCCCGGTGTTTGTTTTCCTCGCATAGCCGTGGGGACAAATACAAATGGAGACTCCCGTGGCACTTGTTACAATGGAAAGCGCAAACGAACTACAGCATCCAGCATTCCCTACCTGTACATGGTCACGTGATACGGAAGCGCCGTACCTCCCGGCTTCCAGCCTCGAACACTACTTGTAACAGCGAGAAACGATCCTTTGGTGCTCCTTAACTGAGTTACTCTCGTCTTGTTAAGTCGCACTTACTCTTGAACTCATGGTATTTCGATTTTTTGGAATTGCTTAAGGATTGATTTCTGTTCCCTGTTTGATTTCTGACGCCTGGTTCCCCTTTCCCTCTGGCTGCCACCCCTGGTTACCGAACCTCTGGACTGCAACCCAACGCCGCTTTACTGCTTGCCCCCTCCAGGGATTTTGCTCATTGCATCAAGATACTCTAGTACCTGCTTCCTTGCTGTTTATGCTTTAACTTTGACTCACCTATTTCAACACGATTCCTACCTGAATTCCTCCTGCCTTGTGCGCGGTCCTTCCCTCCTTTCCTTTCTCCCCCTTCAAGACTTGTCTACGGCACCTATTTGGGAATAACCGCTGCGTTCAGACAAAGTCTCTGTTCTCACTTACCTTGGTGTACTCTTCTTTCCTTCCACTGGACGAGACTGCTACCCTCAACGCCGACCGATCACAACTGTGGCATATAACATCAAAGGGTAACCTTAGGACGCTCTGCTGTACTCTCCACTGGTTACCCGCCTGCTGCCACAAGGAACCCAGGTGACCCCTGGATGCTGTGCTGCTTTTTCTTCTGGGTCACTACTCGGCAGCCCATTTGGACTTTGTGGCTTCTACTTCACGTGGATTTATATTTGGACTTCTTAGATGCGCCCTCGTGCCATTTGGATTATTAGGCTTTCTGGGACATGTGCACTGGGAACACGCCCTCTGGGAACTTGGTTCTTCTTTACTGCAACTTCTACTCACAAGACACGTAGGTTCACCGCAATATCTTCCAACACAGCAGGTAAGAGTTTGGTCATTTGGGGGTGTTGCAGAGTGTTGGACCAGTGTATTTTGGTATTTATGCTGTGCTATTGTTTTTCTTCCCTCTAGCACTGTTGCTGCTCCTTCACTTTTCGCTCCTTCACTTTTCGCTCACTTTTACCCCTGGCCTGGCAGGTACTTGTACTACCCTGCAGGCGGCGCTCTTGGGAGAAAGGTTTTTCTGTCTTCGGTCCATGGTTGTTGGTAGTTCTGAGCCGGCTCACCCTCATTGGCCATTGAGATCACGACAGATTAAGGAGCCCACTTGTGCGGCATGGAAACCGCGGCAGATCCCTTGGCTGCACTGTTGCAGGCTTTTTCTGCCCTCCGTACGGACATGGTATCCGCTCATACTACGCTACATCAGTGTATGGATGTTTTACAGAGTTTTGTACAACCTCTTCCTCCTGATGAGGAATTTGGGGATGCTGCGGCTGCCGCAGCCCCCCCCCCCCGGTCCAACCCACTCCGGCCACTGCTACCACTCTGTTGGTCCTTCCTGGACCATTTCCCTTGGCTCCGCCGGAACGTTTTATGGGAGACCCTAGAATGTACCGGACATTTATCAATCAGTGTCGATTACATTTCCTTTGCCGACCTTTGGTCTTAGCTGATGCAACAACCAAGGCAGCTTTTGTCTTATTGCATTTAGGCGGCACAGCTGCGGCCTGGGCAAATCCACTCCTGGAGGCTGATGACCCAGCTCTATATGACTTTGATGCCTTGATACAAGCTATGAATGCTGTCTTTGATGCCCGGTACAAGGCTCAGGCATGCGACCTAGAGTTCCTTGCTATAACCCAAGGCAAACAGCAACTGTTACCATATCTCGCTCGCTTTAACCAACTGGCTGCAGAGACGACATGGCCAGAACAAAAGAAAGCTGCAGTATTCTACAAAGGATTGTCTGAGGAATTAAAGAATGCATTAGCTGTTGTGCCATCCATTGCCTCAGGGTTTTCCGAATTTCTGGATTTGGTCCTACAGGTAGGTGCACGCCTTCGACAAAGACGGGGAGAATGCAGAGGGCCCGACTTGCGTTCCATGAAAGCATTCCCATATGCTTCCACATCAGCGGGGGATGTGGAACCCATGCAAATTGGGGCCATTAGAGGCCCTCTAACCGCAGCCGAGCGAGAAAGACGGGTCACTAAGAACGTGTGCTTCTATTGTGACCAAGCAGGTCATTACATTCGTGTGTGCTCTAAACGACCAATAAAGCCAGCGGGAAACGCCAAGACTCGTCCTTGACTCGAACCGGAAGGATGAGTGCACCTACAGACGGTTCGGGTGGTTCTTCTCCGTCATCCCATATTTACTTGCTTATCTGTTTTTCTACTCTTTCGCCCAATGTTTCCTTCTCTTGTCCGGTCATGTCATTCTCAAGGTAAAGCCTTCTTTTTTACCGAAGGTAGTCTACAACTACCGTTTGTCACAAAACATTACATTACCAACTTTCTATCCACCGTCTCATCGAGGAAAGGAGGAGGAGAGGTTGCATAGACTGGACCCCAAAAGGGCTCTCAGTTTGTATATATCCAGAATGGCTAAATTTCACCAGGATGACCAATTGTTCACTGGCTCTACTGGTTCCATGTTGGGTCTTGCGGTTACTAAACAAACCATAACCAGATGGATCATCCTTGCTATTGGCGAATGCTATAGGTTAGCGGGTAAGGACCCACTGGAAGGCCTAAGGGCACATTCCACAAGGGGCATGGCAACATTTGCTGCTCTTCAAAGAGGTGTCCCAATCATTGATATTTGTTCAGCGGCCACTTGGTTGTCTATCCATACCTTCGTAAGACATTACTGCCTGGATTCATCTTCCAGTCAGGGAGGACAATTTGCAAAAGCAGTCCTTCATTCAGTCCATGATTAGATTTAAATGTAATTGGTACTCCCACCTCCAAATTATTACTGCTTTGGGAGTCTATCATAAGATGAGGAATACGTGGGGAAAAAAAATCAATTTGAAGAACATGTTTCTTACCCCCTGGTAATGTTCTTTCAATGGAATTTTCCTCCCACGCATTCCTCATCGCCCCTCTCAGCCTACCCCACTCTACAATTTACGTGTTAATACACTTTATGCTTTCTGCTGCCTATGTTCTAGGGTACGCCTAGTAATTCCTCTTCAGGAGGGGGAAAACAGAACTTAAGCCAATGGGCACTGCGTGCGCTACTTATACTGATGATGACATCGAATGGAGGCCCTTGAGTGACATTGACTCGATGACACTGCACACAGCGCCCTCTGTGGAAAAAGGTTGCTGAAGCAGCTGAAGCTGGAGAGATAATTATCATAAGATGAGGAATACGTGGGAGGAACATCCAATTGAAAGAACGTTACCAGGGGTAAGTAACTTGTTCTACTCACAAACCTGGGCTCAACATAGTTCAATCTGCTATCAGCTTCCTCTGACTCATTGGCTTGACTTGCTCCTGGAATCAAGGCTGGTACCACGGTAGCCATCGTGCCTCCCCACCTATGTTAACAATGTAGGAAGCCCCTGTGTACCGTTGACATCTATTCCTCCACACGCCAGCTGTGAATCACAGTCTTACGATTTTCCTTTTGGAGGCTTCGCAGGTCTGAGTTAAAAAGGGCAATGGCAGTTCCCGCTTCATCATCCCTCCAGGTCTCGCCGCCTTTCTCCTCCATTTAAACTGTCGGTCCGGTATAGCCGTGACCTTGTGTGCTCAGCCTTGCTCGTAGTGCGCATGTCTGCTCTGCCTTGTATCCCTGTCAGAAAGGTAAAGGGCAGTCAGGTGTGCGTGGATATGGTCAATTGCCTGACTCTGCCTGACCTGTGTGTTGGGACATGTCAGGTAAACGGCTCTGGTGTTAGTCCATTGTCTGTTACGGTGTAAGAAAGTGTTTGCGACAGAAAAGGGGGGTAGAACTTCTAAAGGTCCTACAGAGTAGGATGGGGAAAAGGTGTTACAAGGAAGGGGGCACCGCATCTTGCCTGTCAGTGTCCCACTTCCTATCCCCGAAGACCCCTCATCCAGGTGACACTCCCCTACTGGTCCACCTCAGGAACTGGATCCAATAGTGATGGCCATGTTCTGGCCACCTGGATGACAGATCTCTGGGGACTAATGGGTGAGACACCTTCAGGTTTCTCACATACCCTTCCTCCATGGGATGTAGCTTCATCTGTTTCACATGGGAATCAGGACAGGTAATCTACATTTCCTTTCTGGTGTTCCACTGTGAAGCAGTAGGGCTGCAGGTCTAAAAACCATTGCATGATACGTGTGTTTGAGTCTTTGCGTTGGCTAATCCAAACTAGGTACGGATGGTCAGTGACTAATGTAAACTTTCTGCCTAATAGGTAGACCTAAAATAGATAATAGCCCACCTGATGACCAGGGCCTCTAATTCCAGCACAGAGTAATATTGTTCACGTGGGAAGAGCTTGAGATGTCGCAAACTTGAGATAGAACCACTCCTAACCTGGTATGGAAGGTGTCCATCTGCAATATGAAGTCTTTGGAGAAGTCTACTACCTTCAGGATTGGGTTCTGGCACAGAGTTTGCTTTAAGGTGTTATGACATATATCATCCTCTTCAGACCAATTAAGTTTCTGGGGTTATAGGGTTTGGCATCATTTGAGCTGTTTTGTCTCAAACGATTGGGATAAACATATGGTAATATCCTATTAACCCTAGAAATACTCTAAGATCCCTTTGGGTATGGGTGTATCTAGCATGACTCTCAGTTTCTCAGGTTGGGGTTGTACGTTTCCGTTCCCTACAAAAAACCTGAGATATTTTATGGCTGACTGTGCCAATCTGCATTTAGATGGATTAGCAGTTAGGCTGGCCTGTCTGAGGACTCTCAGGATAGTATTAATATGGAAAAGGTGGTCTTCCCATGTTTTACTATAAATGATGATATTATCAATATAAGCTCCACAGAAATCAGAATAGGGACATAAGATTTTATCCATTCTGTGTTGAAAAGAAGCTGGCGTGCCGTGTAAGGCAAAAAGGAGGACTATGAATTGAAACAGTCATAAGGGTGTAGAAAACGCAGTTTTTTTGTATCTGGCTCATATACTTTACCTGCCAGTACCCTTTTGTTAAGTATAGAGTGGATAGAAAGGTGGTTCTCTGAGTTTATCAATTGGGTCATCGATCCGTGGCATGGGATAGGCATTGAAGTCGGAAATCGCATTAACTTGAAGGATGTCTATACAAAACCTCCATAAACTGTCAGGTTTATTAACCAATATGATAGGGGAGGACCTTGGGTTCAAAGAAGGCTCGATAATATTTGCTTGCACCATTTTGTTTACTTCTTCGATCACTATCTGTTTATGGGCCTCTGGGAGTCTATATGGTTTTAAATGTACCAATTTTCCCTTGGGTGTTCTAATATAGTGGTAAGTGCCTTTGGTTTCTTCCTGGTTTATCTGAAAATACATCAGGAAATGATGTAATTACATCTCTTAGATCTTCTTGTTGCTGATGTCGATATCTTCTGGAACCAAACAAGATTGTACTTTGGCATGGGTGTCTGATGTATTCTCTTTCCACTCCTTTAAGAGATTTACATGATATAAGTGGACCTTCCATTTTCTGTCCGGTTGGGCTACTTTATAAGTGAAGTTTCCCATTCGTTCTAATATCTCATAGGGCCCATGCCACTTAAAAACAAGCTTGTTTTCAGAGGTGGGTAATAGGACCAATACTTTTTGTCCTTTAGAAAATGATCTTAAGCTCACTTTGTAGTCGTAATTAGATTTTTGTTGGTTCTGGGCCTTTTCCATATGAGTGCTGACTAGATCTCGAACAAGTCTCATATGTTCTCGCATTCATGTAGCCGTTTGCCAGATAGGAATGGGTCCCTTTTCTCATTCATCCCAGGTTTCCCGGAGCATGTCCAGGACATCTATTGGCTCTCTGCCATAAAGTCATTCAAAAGGGATAAATCCCCATAGAGGCCTGTGGGGTTTTCCTGACTGCAGATAGAGCCCAAAGGTTCATTCGGTCCATGTATTTCCCGTCCTTGTCTACCAATTTTTGCAGGATTAATTTTATGGTTTTGTTGAATCTTTCTATTAAGCCGTCGGTTTGGGAATGGTACGCAGAAGTTCGTAAGGTGATAATATGAAGTAGCTCTTTGTCCTCTGCCATGAGCTTGCTCATAAAATTTGAACCCTGATCGATCAATATTTCCTTGGGAAAGCCAACCCTGGAAAAATATGGTAGGAAGTGTTTAAGGATTGCTGCGTGGTATTATTTTGCATTGGGAATACTTCGCGGTATCTAGTGGCATTAATCAACAATCACGAGGACGTATTTGTTGCTTAATCTGGATGTTTCTAGAGGTCCGATAATGTCCATTCCAATCCTTGAAAAAGGAAATTCTGTGATTGTTAATGGATTCAAAGGGGCAGGCAATGGGACGTGGGTGCTAGTTTTTTTTACATATTTCACATATCTGGATAAAGGTCTTTATATCGGCATGGATACCTGCCCAGTACAACTTCCCACTGATGTGTGCTTGGGTTTTGATTGTCCTAGGTGGCCCCTGGTAAGATGGGAATGGGCAATCTCCAGTAAAACCTTTCGCGAGTTCTGGGACTAACAACATGTATGTATTAACCCTTTGGTCGATGTTTCCCTCCTATACAACAATCCATGCTTTAAGAAGAAAAAGGGGTTCCCTTTTCCTATACTTTCTCCTTCTGGAATAGCCTGTAGGAAGGCTTCAGCAAGAGCTGGATTGTTCAGTGGGCGAAGGCTAGATCGGGATAGATTGTAGACTCCTCTCCCTTCGTTTCGTCGATGTAAGAAGGTTTATCAGCTTACCCAAAGCCCAATGCACAGCTCTCTGTTTTGTCTGGTTTGCTTTCTTTAAACTGAGGGAACTGTGCCCTTTTTAAAATTCCTTGAGCAATTTGATCCCCACGATGTACCTCAAATGGGACATCGCCATGATTCTGTAAGAGAACCCTTACTCCCCCTCAGAAGTCAGGGTCGATGAGGCCTGCTAAAACGTCTCTACCGAATTTGCATGCTAGGCCAGATTTTGAGGCAAACCTGATGTAACAGCCTGGAGGGGGTATCAGAACCAATTCGGTAGGAATCATTCCTCTTTTCCCAGGGGAGTGCCAGCTTCCCTACTGCTACAAAAATTGAAGCCTATCGATTCTCTTGTGGCGACAGAAGGGTTAGAAGCTTGATTACTAAATTTTTGAAAATGTAGGGTTTCCCAATTTATTTAAATTGAGTCACATCCCACTCCTGAGACCATATGTAAAGACCTCATTATGTCAACAGTAAAGAAAGCCACAAGTGATCACAGTTCGAGTTCAAGGGTGTTTATTAAACTGTATGCAGGGGTGAGAAAAATGGCTAAACTAAACCTAAAGCTAAGATGGGATCAAGCTACGACCATCGAATAATGATAAGGTAGTCCTAGTAGCGTGTTGTCAAATAAAAAGGGCCTATACTAAAAATACAAACTATTGCCAATCCTTACCACAAAGTTACAAAAGGAGTTTGGGATTATGTTCACCAGAAAAGAAAGAAGTGTTCACAAAATGATAAGTCCGAATGGTATGGCAGGGACACGGGACAAGGCGGGACTCCTGAGCGCAGCACACTCATGGGCCTCTCCAGCACAAGGTCCACAAGTCTATTTCACGATACCAGAATCTTCAAGGGTCAAGTCTTTCCTCTAAGGCTCTTGCCTTAGAAGGCCTGCTGGGTCAAAACAACAAACAAAAGTTCCTTTGGTGGTCTCGCACCATTGGGCGATTGCTCTTCGCCTGTAGTACCTCCCTCCACCAGGCTCAGATCCTCTTAGCAAAAATGGGCCTCCCTCCGTCGGGTTCACTACGGCCTTCTTTAGCACAGTTCATGAATTTCTAACACAGTTCATGATTTGCTCATTTTCATCATAAAGCATGGGTTCTCTTCTCTTAGCTTTCTTTTGGCATCCCTCTGTCGGGTTCACACTTGCTTTATTCCACAGTTCACAATCTTAACAGAAAGTGGGGTTCCCTTCCCCTAGTTTTCTCTTGCAATTTGTCAGAGACTTTCTATTGTACAAGGGATTTGACATGACCCTTGTAGGGCCACTCTGGCATCTCACATCGCCCTCTCCTAGGGTCTTCTGGTTCTTGCAGTTTCAACACAAAACACAAGGGTCCAGTGAGAGTCCTTCGAATGAGCACTCCTGCAGCGCCTGACCACTCTGCAGCTGGCCCATGTCTGGGCTTTTCCCAAAAGTTCAAACACACAAACAGGTTCTTTCTTCTCGAGTTCCTTGTGTTCATAAAATGTTACTACTCGCAACCTTGGGCTCAACACAGTTTCGTTTGCGATCAGCGTCCTCTGACTCACTGGCTGTGTTGAACCCGTTGGCTTGTCTTGCTCCTGGAGTCAAGGACGGTACCCCGGTAACCAGTGTGCCTCCCCGCCTATGCTATAAATGCAGGAGGCCCCCATGCACCGTTGACATCTATTCCTCTGCATGCCTGATGTGACTCTCGCTCTTATGATTTCCCATTTGGAAGCTTTGCAGGTCTGAGTTGAAACTGTCAAGGGCAGTTCCCCATTCGTCGTCCCTCCAGGTCTTGCCGCCTTCCTCCTCCGTTTTAACTGCTGGTCCGTTATAGCTGTTTCCTTGTGCATTCGGCCTTGCTCGTAGTGTGCTCTTCTGCTCCACCTTTTATTCCTGTTGGGAAGTTAAAGGGCCGTCAAGCGTGCGTGGTTATTGTCAATTGCCTGACTCTGCCTGACCTGTGTGTGGGGACATGTCAGATAAATGGCTCTGGTGTAAGTCTGTTGTCTGTTACAGTGTAAGAAAGTGTTTGTTTTGGAAAATGGGGGGATACAGCTTCTAAATGTCCTACAGAATAGGATGGGAAAAGGTGTTACAAGGAAGGGGGTAGCGTGTCTCGCCCGTCGGTGTCCCACTTCCTTTCCCAACACCCAAAGATCCAGAATCCATGTAATCCTTCCCTACTGGTCCAACCCCAGGAAGTGGATCCAATAGCGATGCCATGTCCTGGCCACGTGGGTGACAGATCTCTGGGGACTAGCGGGTGAGACACCTTCAGGTTGCGCACAGTTTTAATGTGAGTTTAAAGAATTGTAATTTAGTACAAAGTTTAATGTTGGAAGCATGAAGGGTTTGAGAAAGGGCTCCAGCAATCCTGTTGGTTTGCTGGCTTATTTTCCTGGGCAGCTCTATATGTTTTCTCTCAATTGAAACTCTAGAAGGTTAATTCTGTGACTGCCAGGCTTCAGTCAGGAGTTGGGAACTCAAGAATAGACAGCGTATAAAAAGGAATTTTTGTGGTAACAGAAGGTAAGGGAATGGATTGGTGAAACAATGATGCTAACATTTTAAAAAGACTGCTTAACACACTGAGCTATCTTCTTAATCATCTGGAACTCAAATCTATCACTAGGCATTTCAACTTTGGTTATTGCATCTGATTAATATATTCCCCAGAGAACAGTGAATACGCTGCACGGTTTGTGCGATAGTGAAGACACAAACTGTAGGTACTACAATGCACAAAGAACGTTACACAGTATTATTTTATATGATCAGAACCTAGTGGTTGATAAAAGCTATGCAGGAGGCCCAAAGTCGCAGCACCACTCTACAATATATTATAATGTTGTATTTATGTTGTGTAAGAAAAACTGAACACATTCTTTTCATCAAGCAGAGGGAGAACGTTGTGGGGGTGCGGCTCTCTAAGGGTTGGGGCCTGGCTCCTTTTTGACCAACCTTCAAGACATCTGTCCAGACCCTGCCTGCCCACTTCCTTGCCTTTTAGTGACATAGAGACACATTATCTTATGTTATTAATAAAAAGTGCAAGAATGCTACTTATTCCATGTCCAGTCTATCCTTCTAGAATTAAAAGGCACGATTTGAAAGTATACTTCCAATGAACACATTATAGTTCAAACACCTTGTTTTGTAAGTAGTACGGCACTACTTAGCACGCACTACTAATCCAGGGTATGACAAGATAGTTGCTGATGATACCCATTACTAGCTGCTTCCACTACTAATCACTGCCAGCTACCACTTGCTGTTTTCCAGTAACCCTCACCCGACATGACACCTAATGCCAAAGTATAGCACGGCTGGTTTGCTGTTTCAGCAAACACTGTGGAATATTCCTTGAGCTGTAGAACTGTCCATTACAAAGCAAAACTGCCAGGCATAATTAATAGGATAGAAACCAGCCCAACACATGCAGAACTGCTGCAGATCTTCCATTGCCTGCTATGGTACATGGTAGGGCTGGCAGTATGGTCTTTACACAGGTGGATATCGAGAACAGTGGTTTATTGCATTCACGTGGGGAGAATAGTCTGGATTCACTAGCCAGCGATTTCGAAACCCTAGAAGAGATCCTAGATAGGAAACTTGTTCCAATACTGGATAGTATCTCCCAGTTCAAGCACTCTCTAAATACCTCACTCTTCATTCTTGATGACCTCATAAGAGGGATTAAGAACGACATTGTGGAACTCAAGCAGGGGGTCGTAGGTAATTACCAGCCATCAGGAGGGGAGTGAGCAGGGGCACGATCATCGAGGCGCAAGTTAGATCTCAGGACAGTCCTTTGCATCCAAGGAGAGAAGATCCTATGCCCACAGCAGTACCCAGTCCTGGAAGGTCACAGAGAAAGCTGCTCAACCCTCATATAACCACTACTTCTAGTACACGGCCACCGGCCACAGGCCATAGGCCAGGTTAGATTGCAGGGAGATAAGGCAACCATTGACCTCCCGCCCGAAGCAGCCTCTTTGGTGGGGGTCATCATTGGCGTTCCAGTTCTTCTAGCAGGAGGGGAGGAGTCCACTGCTTCCTTAATGAATAAAACAGCTCACTGGATTAATACCCATCTACCCAGTAGAGAAATTAACCCTTGTGATATTTTGATGGACAGAAGAGCATTCTGGGTCAGTAAAACGGCCAAAGCGGGGGAGGGAGACTGTGTTAGTGTCACAGCGGCAACACCAGCCATTTTAAATAATCAGAACCTAGTGGTTGACAAAAGCTATGCAGGAGGTCCAGAGTCGCAGCACCACTCTACAATATATTATAATGTTGTATTTATGTTGTGTAAGAAAAAGTGAACACATTCTTTTCATCAAGCAGAGGGAGAACGTTGTGGGGGTGCGGCTCTCTAATGGTTGGGGCCTGGCTCCTTTTTGACCAACCTTCAAGACATCTGTCCAGAACCTGTCTGCCCACTTCCTTGCCTTTTAGTGACATAGAGACACATTATCTTATGTTATTAATAAAAAGTGCAAGCATGCTACTTTTTCCATGTCCAGTCTATCCTTCTACAATTAAAAGGCACAATTTGAATGTATACTTCCAATGAACACATTATAGTTCAAACACCTTGTTTTGTAAGTAGTACGGCACAACTTAGCACGCACTACTAATCCAGGGTATGACAAGATTGTTGCTGATACCCATTACTAGCTGCTTCCACTACCAAGCACTGCCAGCCACCACTTGCTGTTTTCCAGTAACCCTCACCCGACATGACACTTAATGCCAAAGTATAGCACAGGCTGGTTTGCTGCTTATAATATATCCATCCGCCCCTTCAGCACTTTGTGTCTTGAACCCTCTGAGACAATAGATTTTTCTGAATACAGGTTTGTAGATTAACTGTGTCATATTTAGTGAGAAAATAAAATGAACCAATAACAAATACATATATAAATAAGAGAGGCGAGTATTTGGCTGCTCAGTTTGTGGAAGGAAAATAATTGAACCATGGTTATACAACAGTTTTACTCATTAGACTCATTGCTATGTGTGGTTATTTCGAAAGCCCACCTACAAAATGCAAAACTCTTTAAATGACCAAAGTATAAAAAAAAAAAGTATATTGAAGATTTGAAAAAGAAGCCATGAAATCATGTAATTGATGTAAAGGCGAACAATTAACGTTGCCCTCTCTAAATGTATTGTCATCTGAAGTGAGCACAATTTTCTTTCTTGGCATTTTCCTAACATCCTAAGTGTGCAGATTATCCCCACTTGTTTGGCTCCGGAATGCCACTGGGTTCTGAGACTGGAGATCAAATCCAAAGCCAGAGCTATTGTCATGTTGAACATGTTGTGCCCGCCCTTCACACCTCTTTCACCCTAGAGCTCAGCACCAGCAGGACTGGTGTGGAGGAGGGGAAATTACCATGCAGCTGTGGCCTGATTAACCAGAAATAACTGCAAACTGTCTCTAGTTCACAAACGCGTTTGTTCTGTGATTGTCCAAAGATAAATATTTGTGGCCAAAGAAAAATGTGCGGCCACTAACAATATATAAACTATTCATTGTGCAAGGATGGCAAAAGCTCCCCAAACGATCCTGTGCGAAGCCGTGCTCGCGTTTTTCTTTCCTTCTAACTCATAGCGCGCTTCCCCAGCCTCTCTCCACCTTTCATGACTTTCCATAACAAGAGGAGTGCCACGGAATCTGCTCCTCCTGCTGTCACTCTGTGCTGACCTGATAGCAAGCAAAAGAGCCCTATTTGCTCCAAAGATGTTATCTTGATAATAATAATCTCCAGGGCTACACATTTCTCTCTCTTTGCTGGCTGCACCGATCTACACAGCATGTTTGCAGTTTTGCGTGGTCGATTTACAAGAGGGTATTTCCAACAGAAATAAAAACGGGAAGAGGAAATGACTGGGAGGAGGCAAGGAAAGCTAGAGGGTGGAAAATACTGGAAATGGATGGCGAAAGAGTTCAAGATACAGGGCAAGGAGTGTGAAACAGAGAGAATAAAATGAGGCAACGTGAATGAAAGAACGTGATAGAGAGATACACATAGCATTGCAAATAGCAAGTTATAGAGTCAGGGACGTCATTTCACCAAAATGCCAGGGGTAGACTATGAAAACTATGGTTACTATATCACTGTATTGTGATATACATTTCATTCAAGAATGTATCCCCATAGGCCTATATTACCAAATTACTGTAAATGAAGATGTCCAAGGCCAAATGATAATGAAGTGTTATTACATAGCACTTATGCTTAAGCACTTATATCACCCAACCTGTGTTGGTGCTCATTTATCGACCTCAGAAGGATGAAAGGCTGAGTTGGCCTTGCCAGGATTCGAACCTGCAGATAACACACACATTGCAGCTGCAAGTGCTCAACCCACTGAGCTATCTTACCGGCTCTAGCTATTTAACAGCTATAGTAAAATGAGCAATTACATGTCTGCATGTTCTCAAAGTCAGAAAGCAAATTACACTCTGTAGTGGATACCATTAAACTGGTAACTGAGATTTAACAGCAGGCCAGTTCATCTGCAGGTCTGGTGCAAAGTTGGCCAAATGTCAAGCCTGCGTGGATCTACTTTTCAGGCTTCAGAGGTTGGAAAAATACATTCAATTGAGAGGGTTCATAACTGTGCATAAAATAATTTACAGTAGCGCAGGGAAAGTAGCGCACTGACACGGCATCTCATACTCTGGGCACTCGTTACCTCATACGCTTCAACAAACGTCCAAAACAGCATTCCAGGGAGATAAAGATAGGCACACTACAACAAAGCATTAATTGTGGCTCAATGAAATTAAGGGCCCCTTTATGTGCTGTGGTCAAACATTTCTACACTGTACACAAGTATTTAGGCACAAGGATTTTGTGAAGTGGCTGAGGACACGAGATGGAATGTCTTGTGATGATCGTAACACGCAGGAAAAAACATGCTATAACTTCAACTTGCGAAAAGCAAAATATACAATAAAACAAAATATATGGTCCGAAATGGATACTTATTATACTCTAAATGCTTTTTGGAAGTTTTTGTCTGCCTTGTGAATTTGAGGTGTTTAAGAACAGACTAAATCAGCGACTCACCCCCTGAAGTGTGCCTGAAATAAACCTTTAATGAGTCTAACAATTATTGTATAGCATTCCAGAAAGACAAATTATTTGTTATTCCTATTCTTTAAAATTTAGGGTCACTGCATACACTTGTGGAACCCCCTGTTGTTTTTAAGAGGCCTGAAGAAGAAAGCCAGCCACTCAAGAAACAAAGAGCCACATGCACTGCCACAGCCCAGGATCTTCCATTAAAAAAAATTAAAAAAAACGTTTTTTTTCCTTTTTTGGGAGGTATCAAGGTAGACCACAGGGGCAGGAAGAGAGACCTCAGGCGTCAAAGGTGCGACAACTGGCGACCCCCAAATGACGTCTCTGTATAGAGTGGGATAGATGTAGTAGCCCACATACAAGAGAGTGAGGCAGTAGGGCCACAGAGACAGACTGTCACAAATGGAGAGGGGTAAAAAAATAGAGAGCAGAGCCACAACATATAGGCATAACGGAGAAAAAAGACGATGACACAAATAAAGAGAGAAACAGAGATGAGGACAACTATAGGACACACATGAACAAAGTTAGGTTTACAATGGGGACAAGTAGATGAGAGTCAAGTATAAGAGTATGAGAGTGTGTGAGGGGAGAGCGGTGGAGTGAGAAAGAATAAGGGGAACAGAAGGGTAGAGGAAACAGATCTTGAAGCAAGGGAAAAGAGAAAATCAATGAGAGAGGGGAAGCTAACCATTATAAATATTGGTACAGTACAGAACCCTGATTTTGAGAAAATGGACTTCAAGTCCTAGAAATCCCACAGTACTGCACAGGGGAGAGGATGTCAAAAGGTGAAACATAATATCCCCCCCTTCCAAACACTAATTTACCCTATCCTCTCTCAACCTTCATGAAATATTTACAGTCTAATCCCATCCCACCCTCTAAACTTCCACCAGATACTGAGAAGAGGAAGAAGCCACCAAGAGTAATGCAGAATTCCTTCAGAGAACACCAGTTTAGCACTTGGACGAGGATGAGAGCTATTGAGGAATACTATTCGACAAAACACATGTGACTGGCAGGTGTTTAAAAGGTGTGGACCTCACCAGAAAAGGGAGAGCGTTTGGAGCTGAGGAGAGGGGATTGCCGAGACGCTGAGAAAAGCAGAAAGAAGCTGTCTGAGGGTGCGTGGCAGAAGACCCAAGTCTCTGGGGAGCTGACTCCATGAGGTGAAGGATGCTGTGTGGACTGCCGGTCTTTGGGCACAGGAAGTGGGGAGGCAAGTGGTCTCTTGTGGCTCTCTCCCAGCCCCCTTGCGAACAGAGTATTTTCCCATTGTTTGGCCATGAAGAGGAGTCAGCTGTTCCCTATCTGCCTGCATTGCAATATAATCACCATTCCGGCACGAGAGGCAAGTGGTCTCTTGTGGTCTGTTGGAATCAGGGGAGAAGCGGGGGCATCGACCTGCTACTTTTAGCAAACACTGTGGAATATTCCTTGAGCTGTAGAGCTGTCCATTACAAAGCGAAACTGCCAGGCATAATTAATAGGATTGAAACCAGCCTAACACATGCAGAACTGCTGCAGATCTGCCATTGCCTGCTATGGCACATGGTAGGGCTGGCAGTACGGTCTTTACACAGGTGGATATCGAGAACAGTGGCTAATTGCATTCATGTGGGGAGAATAGTCTGTATTCACTAGCCAGCGATTTCGAAACCCTAGAAGAGATCCTAGATAGGAAACTTGTTCCAATACTGGATAGTATCTCCCAGTTCAAGCACTCTCTAAATACCTCACTCTTCATTCTTGATGACCTAATAAGAGGGATTAAGAACGACATTGTGGAACTCAAGCAGGGGGTCGTAGGTAATTACCAGCCATCAGGAGGGGAGTGAGCAGGGGCACAATCATTGAGGGGCAAGTTAGATCTCAGGACAGTCCTTTGCATCCAAGGAGAGCAGATCCTATGCCCACAGCAGTACCCAGTCCTGGAAGGTCACAGAGAAAGGCGCTCAACCCTCATATAACCACTACCTCTAGTACACGGCCACTGGCCATAGGCCAGGTAAGATTGCAGGGAGATAAGACAACCATTGACCTCCCTGAATGAAGTAGGAAAGAACAAGGAAACATTTAAACGCACAGTACTGGCATCTTTTTCTTTAGTTTAATTAAACATTTTCTGGTTTCCTTTAAAAAAAAATACAATACCAAAGAATCGGTCCTCTGAAGAACTCACTTTGATAATCATTTCAACAATTTACATCAGGGCTCACTGCTGCCGTGTATGGCACAGCACGAAGGGAAGAGAATAATAAGGTTACTCACCGTAGTGACCACCTTACTCCTAGTCCATAGTCCCCTTTCCTCCATACTTATGGGACATTCCTCCGTCCTGTGGGACGGGACCGGAACACTTTGTAAAAAGCATCACATTTTTCAAAAATGTGTCCTTCCTCTCTTTTTACGCGGGGAACTGCACACGGCCGTAACCCCGTCCTCCTTAGCCCTGCCAAGCACATCGCCCATCAGTCCTTTTCTATCGCCAGGTCAGAGACCTTTAAGCAATAACAGAGGAACCTTATTAGAGGGGACGGCGGGCAGGCGTATGGAGGAAAGGGGACTATGGACTAGGAGTAAGGTGGTCACTACGGTGAGTAACCTTATTATACTCCTACGTCCTGTCCCCTTTCCTCCATACTTATGGGAGATTCCCAAGCACTCCTCACAGGAACTATGGGTGGATGGAAAAACCCCTACTGAAAGAGATTCTTCAGCACAGCCTGGCCAAACTGAGCATCAGATCTGGAGCTCATGTCCAAACAGTAATGTTTACAAAAAAGCCGATGGGGATAGAGCAAGCAACCCATAAGCGAAGGATATTGACAGCCAAGCACCAGATGGTGGGGGCCCCGAGCCCGGGTGTTTGCCTTGGAAAAAAACATCTCTCGAGTCCTACACAAATTACGGGGGGAGCTTATTTTCCAATTAAAGAAATACACCAATATTTGGGTATGAACCATAAGACCTCCGGGGGCCGAATTACAGGCTTTACCAATTCAGCGCCCATGCCTGCACCTGACTTTCTCGTACAGCTGGGGGCTTTGGACCACAACTACGACCATAGTTACACTACTACTTGTAACCTGCATTTAAACTTGGGGGAGGGAGTGCGGCCCAGGAAAACCTGGATGAATAAACCAAAAAACCTAATGACCCCAAAGGAAAAAGACATCATGACCCCATCCATAAAGGGGTATAACCCAAGCACAAATGTGTTGGATCCGTCGGACTTGGCCCCGAAGCTGTGGTGGTCAAACAGTATCATGCCAAAAATGCAGTGCCCACAATTAGCTGTCCCCTTGCAGGTCCTGGCAAAAGAAGGAATTACCCTGAGAACATCATGTCAGATGGCCTTCATTACCCATGTACTCCAACTTCTTCTGAATCACCCATCCAGTCCACTGATGTCCCAGTCGATTCTGGAGCATGTACATCCTTTAGCTGTGGTTGCAGAGCTGTCCTGTCGGAACTCTATGAAGTAAAGAGCTTACTCCTGGTCCTCATTCATGTACAGGAGAGAGGGGCCATCTTGGGGAGCCTCTAACGGGAATGGAGCGTGGTACAGGGGCAGACCACCCCAACCCGGTCATCTCCAGTAGTGCCATGAACTCAAGTAGAACGAGGATGGGAGTAGTTTGCAGAAGTGTAGAACTCACTGGGTGTGTTAGGGCCATGCCTATCCGGATGCCCCCAGCACCACACAAGGCTGAGGACCCTGTGCTGGCCGTACCAAAATTGAGCCATGAGGCACAGGGGTCTGAAGAGTCTAAATGCAGGGGACCACCCAGAAACCAGGATCCAAACCATTGACCAAGAAGTCACCGCCTGGGCTGACTTATCACAGGGCCCACAGAAAACACACTGGGTGGGGCCCAGGGAGAGGTATTCTGCATTTCCATCAAGTCCCCAAATTGTCCAGTAACCAACAAGAACCCAGGGAGGCACTGATAAACAAAAGCCTGTATTGGCTCTGCACTGTGCACGGTTGTTTATTCGTATCTCGAGAGGGCATCTCAAATTGCATTAGACTTCACTATCAGGGGGAGAATGCATATGACTTCATCTGGGTAGAATTTTGGGACCAGAGCGTAGCCTTTGGCATCCTGGGTATCAGTATCAATCTAGTAGACCCTAAAGCACAAATGGACCAGATCAGGGACAGAGGTGACACAGCCATCCTCCTCCTCCTGGACCTTTCGGCGGCATTTGACCTTGTAAATCACAACATCCTATGCTGCCACCTTGCCAGTGAATCCCATTTCTCTAATGACACCATAGCATGGATCAATCATTCTTGTCAAACCGTACGATGAGAGTCTTCTCCGTGGCCGCAGCAGCTAAACCTACTGCAGTCACCTGCGGAGTGCCTCAAGGCTCATGCGTGTCACCCACCATGTACAACACATTTACTAAACCTCTCTTCGATAAACTGGACAATTTGGGTGTCCCATACACAAACTATGCTGATGACACCCAAATACAAAACCCTTTAACGGGGGACTACACGACCGACACAAATGCCTCAAATACTATCCATCTCACAATTCAAGCTTGGATGGCTCAGAATGAGCTGTGTCTCAATGACAATAAGACTGAGATCCTCATCATGGGTAGCCAATCCTTCAACATTGATGGAAACCTCATCACAACCGCCAAAGAGGTAAAGACCCTAGGAGTCTCGACTCCTTACTTACCTTATCACGCCAAGTTAATGCTATTACATCGGCATCCGCTTACACATCTAAACGCATCACAGCCTGTAGACCATATCTTACTGAAGAGAACCGCATCAACCTGGCTAGAGCTCTGATCCTCTCCAGGATCAATTATTGCAATGCCATCTTTGCCGGCTCTTCAACTAAAAATATCACGAAACTCCAAATTGTGCAGAACAACGCCATAAGAGCAACACTAAATATTCCCAAATCAGGCCATATCTCCACCGTCAGAAGAAACATTCACCGGTTACCAGTGAAGGGCAGGATTAAATTGAAAGTACTAACGCTAGCTCACAAATGTCTATCTAACACTGCCCCATGTTATCTCTCTTGTCTAATAACAAAAAAACAAACTGCCAGACCCACACGCGCTGCCTATCTCGGCCAATTAACTAAGCCTAGATTAAAAAAGCAGGGGGCTCCAGCTTACCCGTCATGACAGCTAACTATTGGAATGACATGCCACTAGATTGGATCCTGACTTACTATCCTTCCGCAAAAAATTAAAAACGTGGCTCTTCACACAGAACACCTAGTGACACTCACCTCACCTGCAAGTAACCTAGCAGGACCTACCCTTCCATGTAAGTGACTATTAGCCTAGCAACCACACTCTTAAGTCGACTTTATCTGAAACAAAAGCCAGCAGTTTGTATCACCCGGACCTCACAGCCATTGTAACTAAATTCTTAAGTATACATTTATGTGATCGGCATAACCGGTAACCAAATTCTTAAGCTTTCTGAATATGTAACCAAGATCTTAAGATTGCTAAATATGTTACCATATTCTTAAGCCTGCGATTCCTGTAACCATACTCTTAAGCATGCTCTATCTGTGATCTGCATTACTTGTAACCAAATTCTTAAGTTTATTAGCATGAAACCAACATAGCCAGAGTTTTTGCAATTGTTTTGTAGGGTAACACCAATCCAATACATGCAAATCAACAACAGTGCACAGGAACAGTAATGTTTTGCTATTAAAAATGCCATGCCACATTGAAAACATGTCCCACTGGCCACACAATGTAGACCAGTGTAGACCCGTAATAACATTACAGTAAAGCATGGCAGGCCACATTTAGACATACCTAGACGGGTTGCACCAAAATGCCAGTGTAAGCAATAACACTCATCAAGAAGAGAGCACACATTCAAGCCTGGGTATCTGCGGCCTCTAATAACACGGCCATATTCTTTAAAATCTGCAAGGAACTGTTCAATCCTGTTGTGGCCTCTACCTCTCCTGTTCCCTCCCAGGACATCTGTATGGCTCTGGACCCTGTGCTAAAACTCAGGACATCCTGTCCTCTATCTCCTCTTCCTCTCTCTGCCCCCCTTTGGCCATCTCTACCTCTCCTCCTCCTTTCTCTTCTTTCTCTCTGACACCACCTGACAAGGTTTCTAGACAAATCCGATCTATGAAAGTGTTGGCCAAACAGGTGCTTCCCTGCTGCTCCAGAACCCTCAAGGACCATATTGACACCCTCAGCCGATTTTTGTAATCACTCTTTTGCCACTGGAATGTTCCCCTCTTCCCTTAAGCACTGCCTTGTGTACCCACTCCTCAAGAAGCCGTCTGCCGACCCTACCTGCCCGGCAAACTATAGCCCAATCTCCATCACCCATTTCCTGGGCAAACTCTTGGAAAAGCTGGCCATCTCCCAGATTACTCTCCACATTGAACTTGCTTGTTGTCTCCATGACCATCAGTCTGACTTCAGAGCTGCCAGAGGCATGGAAACTGCTCTCCTGAACACCTGTGAAGATTTTCTCTCTAACTTTGATTCCAGCATTCTTTCTGTCCTAATCCTCCTTGATATTTCCTCTACTTTTCGACACAGTCAACCACTCCATCCTGATCAATCGACTATGTGACAACCTGGGCATCACAGATCAGGCCCTGGAGTGGCTGACCTCCTCCCACTTGGACTGCCCCTCCCAGGTCCAACTTGGTCCCCTTCTCTCCGCCATCTCTCTCGCTACCTGTGGCGTTCCCCAGGGCTCTATCCTCTAACCCTGGTTTTCCAACCTCTACTTGACTAGTTTGTCCACCTGATTTCTACCTTCTCCTCTAACTTTCAGTGTTATGCAGATGACACTGAGCTTTCCTTCAGGCTCCTCTCCTCTCTCGCTCATTCCTGACAGTCTATCTGTGATTCAGGATTGGTACGCCTCCAACGATCTCTGCCTGAAGGCCATTAAGATGGAGATCATTCTCCTTGTGACCCCTGCCCCTGCTTTCCCTCTCTCACTCTGGCTTCCCACCTTCGGCCCTCTTCCTTCGCCTTCCTGCAAGGCATAAAACCTTGGTGTCATCTTCGACTCCACTCTCTCTTTCTCTCCTCACATCTCGGACATCGCCAAGAAGTCCCACTACCAACTGCTCCTCCTCAAAGGGACTCTTCGTTTTCTCACTTTCCCCCAGAATTTCACTGTCTCCAGAGCCATGTTTCTATCTTGGCTGGACTACTGCAACAGCCTCTTTCTCAAGTTGCTTCCTCTACTCTCCGCCCACTGCAATTAATCCAGAACAGGACTGCAAAACGTATCCTTGGCCTAAAGCCCAGAGATCGTATCTCCCCAGCCCTGAAATCTCTCCACTGGCTCCCGGTGGATACAAAGATCAAATTCAAGACCCTTTTCATTGTCCACAAGGCTTTCTGGGGTCGGGCCCCACACCACATCCAACGTTCTCTTCTAAAATACCTTCCTTCTCGAGCCCTTCACCCAGCTACCTCCAACTCTCTAAGGGTTAGACGCTTCTTCAGGCAGAGAGTGGGGGGTAGATCTCTCTCCTCTGCAGGTGACTCCCTCTGGAATGGCCTCGCTGCCCCTCGCAAACTTAAGCAGAACACTTGAAGTTCTGGAAGCAGCTCAAACCTTTCCTCTTCTCCTCTGCTTTCTTTCTCTCCCTCCCCTGCTGACCTACCTGACTTACCTGTCTGAGGTACCGACTGGTTGCTTGGCTACCCTCAGAGGCTCACTGAGTCCAGGCTCTTTCTTGATCAGTCACCCTTGCACTGCCTCCGGGCATACCACACACTTAGGGGCTGTAACTGCAACCCTACAGTCCATTGTTCTCCTTGCACTACCCAGAGCCGCGCTGCCCTAGCTGCACTTACTCAGAGCATTACTGCCCTGTTTTCCCATCCCCCTCTTCCTTTCACTTCCCCCTCCCTTTCCGCTTGCATTTCTCGTTCTCGCACTTGCACGATATGAATGACGCAAGGCCTAGTAAGATTGTTTGTCTTGTCCTCTCTCTATCTTCCCTCTCTTGTTTTGCCGCGCCTAGAAACACTTGTGTACAGGTGGGTTGTAAATTACTTATATCATTTTATCACAGATACCCAGATACCCACAAAAATATACAATGCCGCAGTAAGAAATGGCTAGACTGGCAACACACAAATGCCAGTATAGCCAGGTAATTACACTTAGCAGGACTGCTTTATCAGAAATGTGCAGTTAAAAAAAGTCATACCAAACTGAGGATTGACTAGACTTGCTGCACCAAAACACCTTTCTAGCCATTAATACCAAATATCATGCTTGCTTAGCCTGGGCATGGACAACCATTATGATTTATCGCACAATCCTGCCGCCCACATATCACCTCTCCTTCCCACCCCCTACCCCCAACCACAAAATCAGCTCATTGGCCCAGAATTACCTTCATGTCCCTCTTCCTTGTCCCATAGCTTACGTATGAGGCTTCTTGCCTCATAGGTAAGTACTGGGATGAGGAAGAGTGGGACTTGAAGTAATGAACATTACACGTAGCTAAGTCAGGCATTACCCCCATGTACCTCTACCTTATCCCAGTGCTTGTGTATGAGGCAGAGTGCCTCATACACAAGTACTGCCTCATACACAAGTACAGGGATGAGGAAGAATAGGCCTAGGAGTAATGACGATTACCAATAAGTAATCAAGGCATTGAACACAAGTAGCACCATTGAGTTGCCTGGGCTTCAGCACCCCCCCACTCCCACCCTGAAATGTTGGGTTATGTTGTCTCTCAACCTGGCTGACCTTCAGGGAAGTTGCGGAGAGAACAGGACACAGATGTTAAACGGCACCTGTGTTTCGCTGTTAACAAGGGCCCAGCATTTACGAACGTAAAGCATTTCACTGTTAGTACCTGCATTCAAATGCCAAATGTTTTAGGCAATTTACATCGTGATGTGGGTTTAGTACTTGCATGCAAGCGTAGTGATTGGAAGGGTAGAGAGGGAACAGGAGACCGCTCATTCTCACAGCAGTCCATAAGTGGGTGCTTTCAGACTTAAAGAGGAGAGTTAACTGCTTATAACATTGAAGCTGCACTAGAATAGTCTCATTACAATGCATAAAAAAGTTAGATGCCCCCACACAAATAAGTTTGCCCCTCCCCCACCACCCGTGAAGTTAGCACCTCTCCCAACATTTGAAGGATTAGCTCCCCTAAAATGTAGGTTTTATTGCGCCCCTGAACACAAGCACGGACACCATTCACCATATACACACACCCAGCCATTTAAGTGTGCACCCTTTCACCATACAGTCATACACACCCAGGCACCCACCCATACATTTAATTGTGCACCCTTTTCACATACATGGGCAGCCACCTATAAATTTAAGTGTGCACCCTTTCACCATGCAGGCACACCCAAGCAGCCACCCATACATTTAAGTGTGCACCCTTTCACCGTACACGCACATGCACACCTAGCCACCCATACATTACATACGTCATGGAGTTGAAGGGAGCCCATTACTTTAAAAAAAAATGTTTCATTTTGAAGTCACTCTGACTTCATAAAAAAATGATTTCCGTTAAGGACCGAACCATAATGGAAAAATAATTTCTTTAAGAAGGCAGAGTGACTTTAAAAATAAACTATTTCTTTTTGAAGTCATAGTGCTCCCCCAGACCCCATGACATGGAAGCCTTCAGCCGGGGGTCTTCAATGTCATGGGGTTGGGGGAGCCCTCGGACTTCAAAAAGAAAGTTTCTTTTTGTAGTCACTCTGCCTTCATAAAGAAATTATTTCTATTACAGAAATAATTTCTTTATGAATGCAGAGTGAATTCAAAAAGAAACATTTAAAAAAAAAGAAATAAAAAAAAATCTTTTTTTTTTCAAATGGGGCTCCCTCCCAGGACATGTGCTAGCGGGGGCCCCCTGCACCACGGGGGCTGTGGGGGCCCCTGTTACGTCAGTGCTGGTGCACACCAAAAGAGCCTTCTTTACTGACATTTTTGAGAACAGGCAAGTTTGCAAATGTTTGTACTACGGCCGTGGCTGCAGCAACCATTCCCCCTCCTCCACAGCACTAAGGAATTCAAAGCCAAGGGTGTGGTAATGAGGTGCTAAATTCCCCTGAGCCCAGGAGCATCTGCATTACAATAGCCCTCCCAGGGCTGGAAGTGAACCGCTCCCTAGATTACACTGGCATCATCATTGCCAAAGGGAACACAAAACATGCAGTTGCAAGTGAAACCTCGCATTCACAGTTTTCTAAAATGGGAAACACCAAACGTATAAACTGTTTAAAAGCTGCACAGTATTTTGAGTCTCAAAGTGAATAATGATTTTTATAAAGTTAAGCAACACTAAAGTATTGGTTTCACTTTTAATCTTTGTCATTATATTGTTGTCATGTTTCCTACTGAAATTGTTTTGCAAATGGTAAAGGCAGATATTCCCATTTTAATTGCAGTGTACTTGCGCGTTCACTATGCTTAAACTTTATACATTTTGCGCACCAATGCTTTGCAAAAGGTTTATATGGAAACAGGGAAGCCTATTTGCATTTCACTGCACTTATTTCATGGCACTCAATTTTAGCGCATATCTTTAGATGTGGGGCACTGGGATAAACCCTGTGTACTGGGTCTCATTACAAGGTCAGCTGCGCAGGGAAACATTGTGGTTATTCCGTTACAGCCATTGTTTGGCAGTAACGAAATTACCAGTTTTTCTCGCACCATCGAATTATAACTTTTGCGGCAAAGTGGACAATTTCCCTACAGCAACAAGCTGAAGGTAAAACCGTCACTTTACCTTTTCAAATCGACATATTTAACATGCAGTACTTCTGCCAGCGGTATATAGAACAAAATTCCCCATGGAGCCCTAAGCACTCCAAAAATGGGGAATTGCCAACAATAGTAAACCCATGAGACCAAGCGGTGGCAATGGTACTCAAGTTTGGTGGTAATTTGGCTGATTACTATCAAATTAACATCAAACCCATAAGGAGTCCCAGTGTGTGATGGTGGGGAAATGTGAGTGGAGTGTAGAGTAATAAGTAGGGCTGCATCTGGACATGAAAGCACTTATGTGAAGACACACATTTACACATATGACATACACCAAATTACGGGTTTTGTTGCACTGTGCATTATGGCATATACTGTTACCATGTGGTAATACCACTTTTCCACAGTGGAATTCAGTGACACTCCAAAACGGGTAATAACTATTGAATCATGCATATCCCTCCCATTACTGCATGCTTATACCATGTAGCATTGTTGTTTGGCAATATTTCCAAAGGAATAATATCCCAACTCCTAATGAAGCCCTTTGTCATAAACAAATAAAGTCCCTCAAAATAATCTGAAAATGCATTATGCTCCATCAACTGAAACCTTTTTACTATTATTAGGGTATTTATTGATCGCAGACCTTTCTTCAGGATGCAATGGAGCGCTTTTCTATCATATGATATGATATGATATATGGTAAGATAAGTAATTTATAACGCATCTGTACACAAGTGTTGCTAGGCGCGACAAGACAAGGAAGGGAGGACAGAAGGAGGACAAAACAACAATCTTACTAGGCCTTGTGTCATTCACATCGCACAAGTGCGGGGGGATGCAGGGGGAGAAGTGCCAGGGTGGGAGGGGAGAGTGCAAGCAGCTAGTCAGTGCAGCCGGCAGGCTACTCATTTGTGCAGAGAGTCAGGGACTGTAGGGTTGCAGACACAGTGCCTTAAGTGTTTGGGGGGCCCAGAGGCAGTGAAAGGGCAACCGGTCGTGCAGGAGCCTGGTCACGTAGGTTCAGTGGGTGGCCAGGTAACCAGTATGCACAGCAGAGAGAAACAACAGCAAGGAAGAGGGGAGAGAGAAAGCGGAATCGAAACGGTGGTCCTGCTCAAGTTTCAGAGAGGCGGGAAGGCTGCTCCAGAGGGAGGCCCCAACTGAGGGCAGAGAAGTGTCTGACCCTCAGAGAGTTGGAGGTGGATGAGCAGATGTGTCGAGAAAGAAGATGCTTAGGAAGAGAAAGTTGGATGTAGTGTGGTCCCCAGCCCTAGAAAGCCTTGTGGACAATGCAGAGTGTCTTGAACTTGATCCCCACAGCCGGAGGGAGTCACAGGGAGCCAGTGGAGAGATTTCAGGGCTGGAGAGATATGATCCCTGGGCTTGAGGCCAAGGACCAGTCTCACAGTCCTGTTCTGGATAAGTGGTAGAGGGCGAAGAGTAGAGGCGGGCAGATTTAGAAAGAGACTGTTGCAGTAGTGCAGCTTAGAGGGGACCAGGGCTCTGGAGACAGTGAGCTTCTGGGGGAAAGTTAGAAAAAGGAAGAATACCCCTGAGGAGGTGCAACTGATAGTGTGACTTCTTAGAGATGTCAGAGCTGTGAGGAGAGAAGGAGAGGGTGGAGTTGAAGATGACCCCAAGGTTCTGCGCTTCCCTGGAAGAAGCAGGTAGAGGACCCAGGGTGGGCAGCCAGAGTGAGAGAGGGAAGGCGAAAGCAAGAGTCCCAATGAGCAGGATCTCAGTCTTACTGGCATTAAGGCAGAGATCGTTGGAGGCACACCATTCCTGAATAGCAGACAGACAGTCTGGTATGAGAGAAGGAGGCTGAGGGGAGACGGAAGGAGAGCTGGGTGTCATCTGCATAACACTGAATGTTAGAGCAGAAGGTAGAGATGCAATGGACCAGAGGTGCCAGGTAGTGGTTAAATAGCCAGGGAGAGAGGTTAGACCCCTGGGAAACACCACAAGTAGAGAGAGTGTTAGAAGGGAGGTAAGACCCAAGTTGGACCTGGGAGGGTCTATCAGTGAGAAAGGAGGTCAACCATGCAAGGCCATGACCCGAATTACCCAGGTTTTCTCGGAGAAGATTGAGCAGGATGGCATGGTTGACCGTGTTGAAAGCATAGGATAGATCAAGGAGAATGAGGACAGAACATAGGTTAGAGTCAAGGTTGGAGAGCAAGTCTTCACAGGTTTTCAGGAGAGAAGTTTCAGTACTTCTTGCTGCTCTGAATCCAGACTGGTGGTCATGGAGACAGCCAACAGATTCAGTATGTAGCTTAAGCTGGGAGATGGCAAGCCTTTCCAGAAGTTTGCCCAGGATGAGAAATCGGGCGATAGTTTGCTGGAGAGGAAGGCTAGGCAGAAGGCTTCTTAAGAAGGGGGTGCACAAGGGAGTGCTTAAGGGGGAGGGAAAGGTTCCAGTGGCAAAAGAATGATTGCAGAAATCGGCCAGGCTGGAGCAAGGGTGTCAATGTGGTCCTTGATGGTTCTGGAGGAGCAGGGGAGCACCTGCTTTGACAAGATTGTCATAGATCAGACTTGTCTAGAAACATTGTTGGGAGTGAGCAGGGGGAAGGAGGGTAACTGGCCAACGAGGGGCCTGGAAAGTTAGAGGGTGAGGAAGAGGAGGTAGAGGAAGAGGAGGTAGAGGAAGAGAGAGTGAACAGGATGTCCTGAATTATAGTGGTGAAATGAGATGCCAATGCTGTGCAAAGGGCCTGCGAGGGAACAGGAGAGGTAGAGACTGCAGAAGGATTAGCCAGCTCCTTGCAGATTTTGAAAAATACGTTGGAGTTGTTAGAAGCTGCCGAGATGCAGGCTTGGATGTAAGGGGAGAAAAACGTTGAGGAAGCAGAAAAACAAGGGAACAGGCAGCTAATATGGGAGGGGGGGTATGAGCTATTTAGCAGCAAGAGATCTGCAAGCAACTGGGGAGGAATCAGTGGGGGACAGTTCACCCAGTCTCTGATAGGGTGGGAAGTGGTTGATGCATGGACCCAGGTGTTAGGGGGGAGCCATTCCTTGAAGAGGAGGATCTTGAGCTTATTCCTGAACTTTAGAAGTGAGGGGGACACTCTCATGTTGATGGTAGTAGGTTCTAGAGTCTTGGGGCATAGACACAGAAGACCTGTCTTCTGGTTCTCTCCTTCCTGCACCTCTGGAGTTCAAGTCTGCACATATCATTACTTCTTGAGGATTGTAGGCCTCTGGAAATACTGAGTTTCTCAGTGAGGTAGATTGGGTACTTCAGTGTAACAGCCTTTTAGATGATGCAGCAAGATGAGTGTCGGGTGATGTGGTTGAATGTGCAGAGTGATTTGATAAGACAAGCGGCAGCATGCAGGCCACCTCTAAGGGGTGCCATGGCAGTCACTGGGAGGCCTTCCAAAAGGGCATTGCCATCATCTAGGTGGGAGAGGACCAAGGCTTGGACAGTAAATCTGAAGTTGTTTTCTGGGATGAAAGGCTTGATTTTCCACGGGAGAGTGAGTTGGTACCAAGCTGTGTGTGTCCTTCTTGCTATGTGATGTATGAAGGAGAGGTGTCTGCCAGTGTCGTACCTGAGAGATTGGGCGCAGGTGGCCAGCTGGGGTTTGAATTCCTTGAGATGCACAGCACAGAGCAAGTTCTGATGTGAGGGTGTTAGGAGTTGTTGGTCAGCAGTAGGAATTCAGTCTTCTAGGGATTCAGCTACAGGTAAGCACTGGACATCCATGAATGGATCAACGTGAGGCTGGCCTTAAGCCTGTGGATGACTTTGAATTCTTGAGGTAGACCTGCGTACCATCTGTTTATTGATGGGTGTGGATGTTGTGTGAAGCGAGGAGGGTTCCAAGTGGTTCCATCTAAAGATTGAAGATCACAGGGGAAAGGACAGATCCTTGCGAGGCTCCAAAGGTGGTTGGAAGAGTTGGTGATCTGGAGGAATCCATTTGTATCAACTGGTGGCAATTAGCAAGGTAGGATTTGAAGCAGCTGAGGATGACACTTTTGATCCCCATATGCAGATGTAGATTTTTGGTGAGTGTTTATCGATTACAGTTTTGAATGCTGCTGAGATATCAAGAAGAACTAGGAAGCAAAGATAGCCATCATTAAATATTTTAAGGTACTGAAGATGGTGGATGTGAACAGGTGAATGTGAGGCAAGAGAGGCTGTAGAAGGAGGGGATCCCATAGGTGCTGGAGAATTTGGAGGTGTGGAAGAGTTGGAAACAACATGAGTGGTGTTGAAGCATGAGAACAAGGATACAATGGAGGTGCTGGTGGGAAGTGAACAGCAGGAGGGGATGAGGGAACTGGAGATTTGGAAGGAGGAAGTGAGAGAGAAAAAGTAGGGGAGTAGAAGAATGGATACGACAAGTAAGGGGGTGCTGGACAGTCATCAGCAATGATTCCAGATTGTACATGGGAGAAACAAAAAAAAGATTACATCATATTTTCATGGCCAGTGAGTTATTTGCAGATAGATTTCTAATATTTGATAACTCATCTCCACAAAGAGATGGTTCATGCATTCAATCTCCTATAGTCAGGATTACTTTCCACTGCCACTCTGCTAACTATAGACCCATGAATGTGGAGGAAATATAGACAGTTGAGGCCACTCAGTATACTACGAGAACATTAACATCACACAACCAGGAAACTGTCATTTCCGTCATTGAGCCCAGCCTTGCCTCAGGTGTACCCTCTAAGATGTAACATGAACTTATTGATTTGGTTACAGAGACCAAAGATAACACATAGAGTCTATTGGATGGGGAAAATACACCAGGAATAGGAAAATGTATCGTTTCTAGGGAACATGCGTGGTGGAAGATAAATATATAGATGGGAATATTGGCGATGTTGTACTGCATGTTAAGGAAAGGTGTGGGTGAAACAGTGGAGGCCTTGCTATTTGGATGGGATCAATGTTAAATTAAACATCTGGTGCACATGGTAGTTTGGACGAGCCCAGGGGCAGGTAAAAGCTGATGTGCACTAATGTTTGGAACCGTATGATTGTTAGATTGTAATAATACCTCAGTAAATAGTGCTGGTGCATCCATGCTCAATTCCATAATGGTATTTAATATTGCTACAGCATTTACTAAGTATGTTTGGAGAATAGATGCATCACTTATCAAAGCATTAATTGCACCATTTAGTACAAGTTTCAATAGAGTGAACAGAATAAGATTTAATACATGCATTCTGTGGGTAGGTAGTTTATGGAATTATCGAGAATGGGTTGTTCAGTAAGAGCAACTTTGATATATGTTAGAGATGCTGCATCAGTTTAGTGCAAGTTTTGTTAATTCTTTTGTAAAATAGAAAATCAATTTGAGCAGAATATATCTGGTTGGACAGTACTGGGGGTTCTAGCAGCCATTTTACAGTTTTGGCCTCCTTCTGGCCCATGGGCACATGGAACTTCTTTCATACCGGGGGTTATGACCTTATGATTGATATACAAAGGAGGTTTCAATAAATCCCAGGTAGGACCAGGGGTAAACTTGTGGATGTGTTTGTGGGATATCCACACTGGATATTGTTAAGTTGTCATTATGTACAGCCAGGTTTGAGGTTAGAATTGGTTCAGAGTTCGTACAATCTGTAAGCAAAGATTCAGTCTCCTTGATAAGTACTGTAGCTTGTGAGACAGATTATGCTGATGCCACAGCCTCTTTATAAATGAAGCATTTAGCAGTTCTAAAATGCTGGCTTTGCGTTTTGGCTATGTTTATTTATCAATGGAGGTCAGAAGGGAGCTAGACAATGTAGTCAGTCCACCAGTCTGTTAGCGGCACATCTGACTGACTCCAAGGGCTTAGCTCAAGTCTGTCTCCCCACTCAACAACACTAGGCAGTAAATGATGGTAAAACCTGGCACATGCCAATGCACCTTCATCCTGATGTGCACTCTTCGTTCTTTACTCCAGTGATATGTATCACATAGCTCTGTCACTGAATTGCAACACCCAAATACTATAACATTGCTAGTACTGTCCAACCTGTCTTAGATACCAGCCAAAAACTATTTTCCTGAGAGCAGTACTATGCCACCATGGAGCTCAAAGCCCTAGCCATCAAATAGGCCATCGTACATCTGAGGTACCACCTCACAGGAATGAATTTCAGGTTGCTTACTGACCACTCACCATTAACCTGGAGGAGCCAGAGAAAAGACACTAACCCAAGAGTAATGAGATGGTTCCTGGAACACCAACATTTTTTCCTTTACCATAAAACAGTGGAAGGGGAAAGAACAGTGGAAAATGTATTTTATAAGTTGATTCTCTCAATAGAGGTGGGGACCCCACCACTGTAAGGGGAAGGGTATGTGACAAATCACAGGTATTCATCCCTTTTCCCCAAGTGGGAGACCCCCCCCCCCACTGTGAGGCTAGTGATGTGAGCCCACACCGCAAGGCCCTCCCTAGGGGTTGAGGCAAGTGGGACCTCAGTGGGAGAGACATCTACAACACCACCAAACTAAGCCCATACAGACTTCAATATTTTCGAACAACTTCACTGTGAAGATAATCCATATTATCACAAACTAACCATGTAAGGTGCATCAACATTAAAAAAACATTGGCAACTTAAATATCCTCACACCCCATCACTACATTGACCTCTGTATCACCATTGCACCACCCCTGTGGGGGCTTCAATATCATGACACAGCAAACCTGCAGAGACTTCATTAGAATTGCACATAATGTTGGGACTATTATCAATATAATCCCAATTCATGCAGTATGTAAATCAGTATCACACCCAATTCATGTGAAATATATGAAGACATTAATATCATCATACACTCTGTGGAAATTTATCACACAACAGTGCTGTGAAAACACACACCATCCATGTGGGGCCTTAAATATCACAGCACACCATCTCTGTCGGGACTGCAATGTCATTCTGATTCCTACTGAATACTGTAGCATAATTGCATATGTTAGGTGGTCAATGGGGGCATTTTCCCATCAAGGAAAGCACCTTTTGATTTACAAACAAGATACTATTTTCAATGTAAAGAAAATAAATCCACATAACCCCAATTGCCTATTTGGTAGTGGCTCACCCTATTGAATTGTGGTTGTTTCGAATGAGTTGCTCTGTATCAATGGGGCTAATTCAATATGTGCATCTGGCTGGCTGGTGTGCAGTGCCCGAGAAAATCCTGCCTCCTCTGTGTGACTCTGTCTACGTCCCATCTGGCTCTGGTGGCTCTAGTAGCTCAATTGGTCAAGCGGTTCTCAGTCAGTGATTCTGTCTACCTCTTCTGTGGTAAAACAGTGAGTGGGCTTACTCAGGGAAATTCCAGGTTTGGGTCTATGTCTAACCTAAGCAGGAAATGCCTTAGGTGAAGCCTGAGTTTGGTTGTGGTGAGATCAGTTGGAGCATTGTACCTATTGTGCCTTTCTCACCATACTTTGTTGTTACTGCACTCATAAAATGTTTGGGAACCATACTAGGAGAAAATGAGGAAGCAGCTTTGCCAGGGCATTGTCCATAATGAATTTAGAAGGTGGTAGGTGGGTATGGGGAAGAGACCACTGACAAACCCTATTCAGCCTTCCTCCAGGTAAATAAAGCCACTGGCCTAAGGGTCCTGAAAAGCTGGACTTCCTGGTCTCCATGCAGGTGTGGCTCATAGATAATGGGCAGCATGGAACTGGCCCACCACACATTATGGAGAATTGAAGCTAGCCCGTGACAGGACTGAGTGCTTTCTCAGCTGCGGCAAGCAGCTCAGTAAGTAAACCAGGTCTGGATTTAACTGTCAAAGGAAGCACAGTTTCCCTTTGACAGCCTTCAGTACCCTAGTGAGCACGCCCAATAGGCAAAACTGATAAGTGTTATTGTGTGGCTAGACTGGCCTGCATTGGTGCAACCCACCTGAACATCTTTTCTTATTGTGGTGTGGCATTTTGTGCCGGGCACCAAAGTTAAAGAATCATGATCAGTGTTATTATATGGCTAGATTTCCCTACATTAGTGAAACCAATCTGCAAATAGAAATACCGTGGCATGGCATTTCTTAGTGGCATGAGGAGGTAAGCCAACATGAGTGTTCTTAAGTTCAAATAATAGCTTACATTGGTGAAGGCAGGATGGATATAGTCTCTCGTTGTGACATTGCATTTTTTTCTGTCATAGTTAACACGAGTATGCTTTTATCTGGTAATACTGGCATATATTGGTGCAGTCGGCATGGACTTGTATGGGCACAGCTAGCATGAAACATTTTTTAAACTTGCAAATATTGTGCACAAAGGCATCATGGAAATGAATTGGAAAATTATTCTGTGCATTGTTGGTGACTTGCAGTCATTGGAAGTTTCCATGTGCTACTATACAAAATTGAATGCAAACTGTGTGGCTTTTTACCCAATTTCTTTACAGAAAGTGTGCTGTAAAATGCACTATTTTAGTCTATTATATAAAAAAAAAATCAGGGAAGGACCTCACACAAGTCCCCCTTTGTTAGTTCATGCTCCTTCACTCCACCATATTCGTGGGAAACATACACCAGTCCAATAAAAAATTCTTACCAGCCACCACTGTCCCTAGTGTACCCTTTATCTCAAGGAACAGGATCAGGACCCTGTCTTTTTCACAGTATGAAGAAAACTGTTGACATGCACTAATCAGAATAGTCTTGTATTAGTTTATTACAAAAGCATGATCACTAAGGATAGAATCAAAATATTTCATTGCAAAATCTAAAACGTAGATAACGCTGACATTTACTTGCAGCTTTCCCATCCCTTTCTCGTACCTGTGCTCATTTTGTTTCTGCTAGCAGATTAAGGTCTGCATACCGTTGATAGGTTCATGGTACGCCACCCCATGGGCAAGGCTATGTGTTCTACTGTGCATACCACTGTGCTGGCAATTTAGCACAGTATAAACCATGATAACATAACATAGCATATAATGCCAAAACCTTGCATATTACAGTACATACCCATTCTGATGTGCACCCACCCGTGACATCCAGTGCATCCTACCCTTCAGTGCTAGGATTCCCAAAGCTCTGTCATTGAGTGGATCCCCCATTTTTATAGTGGGTGGATAGTCTTACCACGCTGAATGGAAGACAGGTGTAGACGGGCTCAGCAATATACGTTTATGACACTTAACTTTTAACTTTAAAAATGTAACCCACCTCTTACCTGTCTACAGCAGCCCCAACTTGCCTAAGATCTGCCAATTCTAGAAGGGGCCAGTTATCATTTAATAGAATGGACAACTGTTCTGGTCAGAGTTGGCCAGTTTCATAAGTTACTACACTAGGCTTAACCAATGTTACTAAGCAAATATGTTTTCAAACATGTTAGTTGCAGCATATCATACCAAAAAGACCACCTTGGTTAATACACAAACAGTCTGTTCTGGATAGTGATGAATTGTAATGTGTGATTGTGGTCCTCTTTTTCATTGGTGCCTGGATTAATGTTATGTCCCAGTCTGAGCCTGCCTTGGTGCACCACAGTGGGAAGTGGACTTGGGATAGAAATGCAAAGGTTAGGATGGGATTCCCCAAAAACCTCTTGGTAAGAAACGCAGGGATATGACTTGTAGCAGACAGAAAAGTAAAGGCAGACAGCAAAATGCTGGTGTATGGCTTGTTTAGTTGATCTTATGCTTTTTCCCTTCTCCCAGTACACCAGAAGATTTTTACATTTGTAAATACAAAGGGGCAATCACACAATACTATTTACATTATTAACCTACCTAAACAGCTGAATGCTCCACCGAGACTGCATCTGCCAGATGCAGCCCCAAGAATCTAGGAGGCCTGTCTTGGCAAGGGGCAGGCCTTAAATCATTGCACAGCGCTCATCTCTCTACCGGAGAGCGCCACGCCTGACAGGGGAGGGCGAGAGGGGGGGCAATGACTGGGGGTGTTCCCTGCTCACAGAGCTATGTGGGGCTGGCCACGGCAGTGACAGGAGTGCCAGGAGGCAGTGGTGGGTTCTGGCACACCCCTACCTGTCTGGGGAGAATCACCCTTTCAGCTTGGGCCCGCAGAGGTGAAAAAGAACTAGCAAAGGTGCCGGGAGGAGTGCTGCTCAACCCTCTTCAGTGAAGGTTGAGACCAACTGTCCCAAAGGTGCTCTGCTCATGCCGCACACCTTTTCATTTTTTAAAGAATCCCTTTGTGGCATCACGTGCGGATGTCTTTTACTCTAATTTATTTGCATGCTTCCCCCCATTCAAATATCCTCATCCTTGAGGATAGCTTTGGCCTGAATTATGAATCTAGCTAACAACTAGCTCCACATACCCAGCACTCCCCACCCGACCTGAGACTGGGTGATCTGCTCCTCACTGTTTCCTACCCTGATTGTTTGGAGATCCCTTTCCCACCCTCCCCCTTTGAATACCCTAACAATAATAATAATAATAATAATAATAATAATAATAATAATAATAATAATAATATAAAAAATAATTGAGCCACGATTTAGATCTACAGTCCACCTGCCACAGTACCCCTGAACTCGTAGACACCTGCACTAAAGAAGAAAGATTGGAAAACTGAGGATCAGGCAATGGGAACCTCACACTGGATCCCTGGTGAATCCTAAGTTTGTTTCGTGACAGTCCGTCTCTCCCTGGTGGCAGGAGGAAATCAGCCGGGGCCTCAACTAGGGTTTCTCCCTGACCCGGCGATCAACCCTGCACCAAGTCAGGGTCCCTATATTACAGTGGAGGAATGGGTAAGGGTTCCCTGCCACATCCAATTTAGCAGGAGCAATGTGATCAGGAATAGTCTTGAATGAACACTCTCAGATTCGGGTTCACGTCCTCTTTTCTCATTGCCTGTGTCAGCTAAAATGCTAAAACTCCTGGACTTGGAGCAGATGGTTCTGGTACAAGGTCTTGATGTTTCTTGGCTGTCCTCCTACCCACAGTCCGTAGACAGGCAGCACTCCTAATTGATGCTCAATGATGAATGGTTGAGACTCCCACTTGTCACTAAGCTTGTTCTGTCCACTCTTTCCCAGGCTGTGGATCAACACACAATCACCAGGCAGAATACTTGCATCAATGTGCAAGATGCAAGGCAACTGAGGATCAGTGTAGCCCAGAATTGGTTTGAGGATTCGAGGAGGTCAAGTAGTGAGGGTCCGCGTCAGCTCCTTGAATGCCTCCTGGCATTAGTCAGTCCACCTATCAATAAAGGGCTCATGTGGATGGTGTAAATGGTCTGCAGAGTTCATGGTAATCCTGCGGCTCATCTGGTTAGGCAGGTATCCTTTGATAAGGACCACAAGTGGTTGCGCAATGTTGGCATATCCCACAGCAAATCTCCAGTAGCAGTTAAAGAATTCAAGGAAACTCTAAGTCTTTCAAGTTCTGAGGTCTTGACCAGGTGAGGAGGGCTTCCGTCTTTGCGGGATCTACAGGAATGCTGTCTGCAGAGACGATGTTTCCGCTGTATTTGATGCTTATCCAGCAAAACTGGCACTTGTTCACACTGACCTTTAGCCTTTGCTCCCTTAGGTGATCAAGCACCTTCAGGAGCCTCTTGTTGTGTTCCTCCAGGGTCCTTCCGAACAAAATGAAATCATTCATATATACCATTACCTTCAGGTGGTTCATGTGACTGACGGTCTTTTACATGAGGTGTTGGAAATGTGCTGGTGCACCGGAAATCCCTTGTTGTATCCTGATCAATTTGTACAATCCAAGCAAGCAGGTGAATGCTGCTTTCTCAACATCTGCTGGATGCATTGGGATTTGGTAGTACCCACTCTGCAGATCCATGACCAAATCGGTTTTCCCATCCTGATGTCCGCCTAGAACGTCACATAGGACTACCTTTTTAATATCAATATAGCTCATCATACGAAATATTTTCCATAGCCTTTATTGATGGAACTAATGACAAATGTTGCCAGTACTTGTAACATAATCATATGTGTTTTATAGCTTGCCTGCCACCTCTTTGAGTTATGAAAATACATGCAATTATCAATGTAATATTGCAGCCGCGTTGAACATATTACTGGTATTGACCGCTTACTGTTATTTCTACACCTTCCCACAATTGCTGATTCTTGTGCATGTGAATGTATATTTGCATGATCAATCCTTAGGGAGTCTACTTTACTCCATTCTCATTAGGACAACCAATATCAAGCCATATGTATTGAGTGATCTTAGCCTTGGTCTCCACTTTCTAGGATTCTTTGCCAAGAAGGACCCTTTTAGGAACATTGACTTCTTTGCGCCTAATGGTTGCATTCAGCATATTATAGCCAACCTCTTGATACCTAGCCAGCGTGATCCTGATTGAGCCCCGCTTTTTGCCTACTGTATTCCTGGGTGAGCCGCGCATTTGCCTTTTGTATTACTGTATCCCTGGGAGAGCCCTGCATTTGCCTATTGTACTATTGTATTCCTTGCCATTCCTTGGTGAGCCCCGCATTTGCCCATTGAATTGCTGTATTCCTTAGGGTGCATGGCACTGAGCCACTGTATTATTGTACTATTTGGTGGGCTCCACATTTGCCTACTGTACTGCTGTATTCCTGGGTGAGCCCCGCATTCGCCTATTGTATTATTGTACTCCTGGGCGAACCCAGCATTCACCCAGTGTATTGCTGTATGCCTGGGAGAGCCCCGCATCTGCCTATTGTATTATTGTATTCCCTAATGAGCCTCGCATTTTGAGCCCTACATTCCTGTATTCTGTGGTGAGCACTGCATTCGCCCATTGCATTGCTATATTGTATAGTTGCTTTGCATCGAGACAGTGCATTGTGATACTATATGGTGTGCCCAGCATCTACCTATTGTATTGCTGTATTCTATGGCTATTTCTAAAGGTTTTATACTGCCATTCGAATCGTACCACTGATTGTGGGACAGCTCTCCTGGCACAGTAGCATACCACACAGCATGTCATACACAACTCCTTCTGTACCGCTTTGAATTACGCCTCAAATGCTGCGCTTCTGCCAACTTTACTGAGCTCAATCTTACCGGTGTACTGTATCCCACACGTTATCACCCCATGGGGAACAGCCCCCCTCTTATAGCTCCCAACAACAACATGCATGTTGACTGTCTCCTCCTAGCTACCTTACTGTTCAGTCTAGCTCAGGCTCGCCATCACCTCACGCTGACCCATCATTCGACCTCAGAGCTTCCCAAAGTCACAGCCATAATGACCCTACCCCCTTCACTAGGGATCAAACCTTCAAAATTCCTACCTTCCCTTAACACCAATGCATACCACCTCAACATCAGACCCACGACATTCTTACCTGAACTGTGCAAAACCCCCAAGGCCTCTAAGGTCAACACCAACACCAAACCGGATACAGTAGCAACCCTAACACCAGCACAATGGATTAATCTATATGCCAGGAAACACACTCGTAACCAACCTTGCTCTACTATGGTCAGAAATGCCAGGCTCTGCTCTAGACTTAACAATAACCTCGCCCTACAGTCTAACCCGCAAAATAAACCTTGCAATTCTAACTTGACAAATTTCACAACCTCAAAGACACCCAAGAAAAATAGAGGTTTTCTAGAAACAAATCGATCCAACCCCCCGGCCGTGACTATCCCCCAGCTAAAAGGTGCTCTAATCAATGCCAGATCTCTGGTAGCCCATGCCACAGACATAGCCTATCCAATCACCACAGGTGACCTTGCCTTACTAGCTGTATCCAAGACCTGGCTACATGAAGCAGCAGGTCCCTCCCTCGCGTTGGCCGTACCTGACAACTTCACCATGGTGAGAGCTGACAGAGTCTCGTCTCAAAGGGGGCGACATCGCCTTTATCGCCAAATCTAGCATAGAGCTCAGAGCAACACCCTCACCCACTCTTAAGTCCTGTGAACTACTTACAGTTAAACTTCCCACGTCCAAGACTAGCACCCTCACCATTCACTTAATATACAGACCCTCTGGCCCTATTGGTACCTTCGAAGAAGACGTCATGACATTACTTTCAGACAACACCAAGCCCTCATCCCAAATCCTCCTGCTTGGTAATTTCAATTTGGGTTCTTCATGACCCTAACGATACACAAGCCAAGGCACTATCCAACGTCTTAACCAAACTGGGCCTTACTCAAAGAGTCAATCAACCTACCCACGAGAAAGGTAGATCTCTTTACTGGGTAGCAGACATCAATACAGAGACCCCCATATCATCTATTTTACCCTTAACCTGGACAGATCACCTTCTCATCTCCTTCACCACTCAGACCAAACAAGTAGAAGCCAAACCAATTAGATAGCTCCGCCCCTCCCTACGAGGAGCAAACAAAATATAACTACCGAGAGGCTCTTTCCTATCCTACTATCCACTTTGAACACCGTTTCAGAATCAGCGGACCCAGCCGAACTAGCTGAAATGTACAACGCCACCATGACCTCTGCGCTAGACACCATCGTGCCTCCAAAATGCGTAAAAGCAAACCCAAAGCCCATCTCAACACCTGGTTCACGCCCCAGTTAAAATCATGAACGCAGAAAAAAGAAAACTCCGTTTTATGGAGAAATCTCCCATCCAAAGAAAATAAACTAAATTTAATCGAATCAGCAAGTAAATACAAAGCTGAAATCCTTCGACCTAAAAGAGAAACCTACAACAACCGGATCAGCAAAGCCAGTTCCAAGACCAAGGAACTCTTCACGATCCTAAGGGAACTGGAATCCCCCACAGCCCCTCAATATCCCTGTAACAAGGATAAAATATGGTGCAGAGACATGCAAAATGCTCTGTCAAACAAAATAGACACCCTCCAAAAAAAGATCTTAGCCAAAAGGCTCAATATTGCCAAACCTGACTCAGACCCAGAACCAGCAAAACCCCAATTGAAATGCACTCCTGAATTCAAATTCTTACAAGTTGCAATCATAGAGGTGGAAAGAATCATTACATCTCTCAAGCCTTCCAGATGGCAAGGCGACATCTGCCCCCCCTCAAATAATTAAAGAAGCTGCTAGAGACCTTGCCCGATTTATCACTAAATTAATAGATGCTTCATTTCGTACCTGCAAATTCCCAACCAACCTGATGGACGCCTGGGTCTTCCCCTTGCTAAAGAAAGCCTCCCTAGACCCAACCATCCCCACAAACCACAGGCCAATTGCCACTGTCCCATTCCTCCTTAAAATGGTGGATAAGGTGGCCTACCTACAGATCCAGCACTATCTGGAAACAAATAAACTCCTAGGACTCAGACAATCAGGCTTCAGACCACTTCATGGTATTGAAACAGCCCAGATCAACCTAAAAAATGCAAATTGTCTTACTCAAGGACAAAAGGTAATGTGCCCATCTCCTACTACTTGACTTGTCGGCCGCCTTCGACTTGGTGGACCACACTATTCTCTGCAAGCACCGTTCCACTGAGGCTAACTTCTCGCACAAAGCCACTGATTGGATCCAATCCTGTCTTAACAGGTCGATGAGGGTCTTCTCTCAGGCAGCTGCCGCTGATCCCTCCCCAATCACATGCAGTGTCCCTCAGGGATCTTGTGTGTCCCCCACCATGTACAATATATTCACTAAACCGCTATTCGACAAACTGGACCGTCTGTGGATCATCTACACCAACAATGCAGAAGATACCCAGATACTACTCCCCCTATCAGGCGACTATGACCGAGATCTAGCCTTCCTAAACAACACCTACCAAGTCATTCAGGCATGGATGGCGGTCCACGGATTATGCCTGAATGACGAAAAGACAGACATCCTAATCCTAAATGCTCCAGCCCAACTCAATAAACTATGTACAATACTCTGCATTTATTATTGATGGCATCACCATCAAAGTGGCTAAAGAAACTAAAATCCTAGGCTTCTACTTAGACTCCACACTGAACATGGGAAAACAAGTCAACGCCACTTCATCCGCCACAGCGTACACTTGTAAGCTTATACATGCCTGCAAACCTTACTTATCCGCTCCACCCTAGCGAGAGCCCTAATTATGTCGAAACACGACTACTGCAATACCCTCTATGCAGGAGCCAGCAAACAAATCACTAACAAGTTACAAATCCTTTAAGACAATGCTCTGAGATCCGCTCTAAGCATTCCTAATAGAGAACACATCTCTGTGGCCAGAAGAGAAACCAAATGGCTTCCCATCAAAGATAGGATTCTATTCAAACTAGTTTCAATCACCCACAAATGTCTGAACGATGCGCCCCATTGTACCTCCAAGAAAGAATCAGCAGAAAATCTTCATCTCGCCCTACCAGAGCGGCCCAATCTTATTGAATAACGATGCCCAGATTTAACCGGAAAAGAGGTGGGGGGAACGGCTTCCGAGTCCAATCCGCCCTCTACTGGAATGCACTACCCCTGCACCTGCGAAAAGACCAAACCTTCCCAAATTTTAGGACCGTGCTCTGTATCTACACTCTTGTCTTTTGTATTATAATACTGTGCTTTACTTATTATATGTATGCACTGTAATGACTGTGCTTACCTGCAATTCAACATACTCTGTACATAAAGAAACTGTACATTCTTGTCGCACCCAGATACCTTTGGGTGAGGAGCGCATTACAAATAAAATAAACAAACAAACAAACAAACAAACAAAAACCATGCACTTCCCATCGAGGAATCTTATGTATCATCCACCTGGGGCGTGGTGTATTGCTCCCTAATAGCGTGGGATATTCGCTGCACATCCAGACATCCCCGTTCTTGTTCCGGGTGATGATGATAGGAGAAGCTTAAGGGCTCTTGGACTCTTGGATGATCCTTGCCTTCAGACTATCGTCCAGGTGGTGATGTACATCCTCCACATCTCCTGGCACCAGGCATCATGATCGCTCCCTGAAGGGTGTCTCGTCGCTCTCACTCATGCAGTGTTCCACTGTTTGGGCCTTGCCGATGTCCCCCGTTAGAGAAAGCCTTGAAGCTCATGGCGACCTGTTCTCTCAGGTGGTCCTAGTCCTTTTCTGAGATCAGGGAGTATCTAAAGTCCAAGGTCTTCAAATCCAGTACCGTGTCAGATGGGCTAGTAGCAACATCTGCTGGGGCCAAAGAAGGGGTCAGTTGCAACTGTATGATGATGGTGCACCCTGGTAATCAAATGGTCCTATTGGCCACATTAATGACCAATACCGTGATGGTCTTCAGGTCCATTCTATCCATTGTCACCAGGGTCTCCTGTACAAGTAAACCCCCTAGGATCTCCCACATTCCAGTGCCTCCATCAGCAAACATCCTGGCCGTTTCTCCCCGCTGAGTCGCACTCTGGCAGGAACCCCACGCTGTGGTGTGTGCCAAGATTGTGATCTGCCCAAACCAGTTGTTGCAAACAGCTCCAACGGGTTCATCAGGTAGAGTTCTAGACCGAATATCTATCTGCAAGCATGCCTACTGGCACATAGGGTGCATGGACAATGTACTGACATGTCGTGGTTGAGACATCTCCCGACATAGTGCAGCCAATGCATTGAACATCGAGGAATTAGTTCTAATCACCACCAGTGAGTGGGTTCCTCACTCCGGTTGCTGCACAACAAAACCATGGAGACGATGGAGGTGCTGACTCCAGCTACATTGCATGGAAATTGCAGCCTGCATCAGATGTATGCCAGAAATTTGCAGGGGTGGTCTCTCTTGCAGAGGAGGATCAGTCCAGTCATGGGATCCAATGGGATATCAGTTAGGGGTTTTCTGTAGAAGCATTCATACACAATGGTCATCTGTGAGCCGCTTTGCAGTTGCGTTTGTGCCTGCTATCCATCAATGGTAACTGTCACAGTGGCTGGTGGTCATGTGAGCCCTTTAGGTACTCCCCAAAGTGTTCCAGTGCTGCTCTTGATGTTAGTTAGATTACAGATGATCTACCTCTCAGTTGGGCTACCCAGTCTGGAGGGATGCTGGTTCTCAGATGACTTGCCCACCAGTGGTGCCACTGCAGCTTTGGACCTGTCTCTGTCTCTGTCTTTACACTGTCGGTGCATAATAGTTGTGAGGATTTAGTTGCTCCTCCTTCTGGTCCTCACTGGCATATCCCACCATTGCGCATGTTGGAATGTTCAAGGCCTGGAACTTCTCTGCAACTCAGATGTAATCTGGAATGTTTGTGCACATACAGAAAGTGCTGCTTGGCTGTCCACACCTTTGGCAGAACTGCCCGGACTGCAGTGGTGCTATTCACCCTTGGTACTCTTGGGTCAGCCGTGGCTCTTGAGCTCGATGAGCTGGCATTTCCTCTCCTGGGAGGATAGTGTAGAGTCTCTTCCAAGCTCTGGTAGCATGGGTGACCCTAAAGGCAGTGTCCTGGCTGGTGCCTTCTGCAGCTGCATCACCAAGCTAGTCTGATGCAATTTCACCACTTGATGTCTCTGATCATATCCTGGGGCTGTGTAAGGAGACACCATTTGACTAGGTAGACTATACACTGTGTCCTTCATCTCTCCTTCCGGGCCAGTTCATCAAAGGAAGGTGGTTTCGGGATCCGTTCTCAGAGTCGTAGCTGCAGAAGCATCAGCAGCGCTGATCTTGCTACACACATTACTTGTTGCAGCCTGGCCAGTTTCAGGTTATTTGGCTCAACCTCCTTCTGCTTGAAAGCCAGTCTCAGAATCAGTTCAGTTCTGGACAGATATTCTGAGAGACTCTCACTGTGTTGGAGGTGGTTGGCATAATACTAAAATGTCAGCTCTGCATCGGACTCAGTGGCTCCAAAGACTCCATCCAGCATGTACAATGTCATTTGATGTGGGTTTTCGGTGTGTGGCAAGACATCAGAGACTCTCAAGAGCGCAATGCCTTGTCTCCCTGTCAGGAGCTCTCCAGTTGTGGATTATCTGCTGGTCTGGTTCACCCTTAACCGATATTCCACTTCACATCTCAGGGTTGGTTTCTCACCCGAGAATGGTCTCGGGCAGATATAGGGTCCATGTTCTGCTGGTGTCATGATACCCTCATTCAACATATGCTTGAAAGCATTCGCCATGGGGGAATCGTTCAGTATGGTGCCTCTATCCTCTGGTGTAGAACTGGTGCGTGCTACACGCAGGTGAAGTAGGGTTGCTTGTGGGTGCAGCTAGGATGACACCTACAGTGGTCACTGCAGGGTGAATGTGTGCAGTGTTGGTCAAGGCAGGGCAGGGCTTGAGCTAGGCATAGCTGGTGTGGATGATAAGCTAGCCTTTAACACTGGCCAGGTGTGTAATGCCCAAAGAGGATTGGACACTATTGAGTCACACCTGTGGATGGTAAGGGGCAATGTCTCAGGGTCAACTTTCCTAGGGCCATGGCAGACCAGGGTACTGGTCCCTGCTAGGACAAGGTCTTTACCCAGGCACTTGACCTAGCCTGTGAGGGACTCGAGGGACTCTAGGGACACTGTCATTTTGGGCACCTGTTGTAGGGGTGTGCTCCATGCAAGATCACCTATAATGAATTAATGGTCAGTCTTAAACCCCTCACACTCAGCCCAGCTGGCTACTGGAACCCGATATATGAAGATGGTGCCTGTCTATCTGCTGTGGTGGCAAATCACAAATATTACAAGAATATAAACACATCCTAATCCACAAATGTGAACAAAATCCTATTTACACGAAAGAAAAATGGAAACTTACACTGGAAATATGTACACTAACCCTGAGAAGAGAAAGGGTAGGTATGCCTAGGTCAGTAGGTAGGGTAGGATAGGTATAGGCACATCAGATGTGAGCTCAGCAGTGCCTGCAAGACATGTAAGGGGGGTGGTGTTCCTGCGCTCCACCCATGCATCCCCATAAGGTTTGGTGGTGAAGGTCATCGTGGCTAGCTTCCAAACCAAATGTTCTCCCTTTTGTCTCCTGACAGGGGTAGCAAGGGCATGGATGCTTAGGGTCACAAGATATTAACTACGGACATCCTTGCCCTGAAAGCACTAAATGCATCCTGCAACTTGGCCAAGTTATCTTTTGAATTTTGGGCTGTGGTCTCTGAAGCAACAACAAATCTCCTAAATGGACAGTTGAGGGACAGCTTCAACATGCCGGTAAAGGACAGTCGTGAATTTCATGCTAAATAAATGGGCACAGTGAAGTTGGTGAAATGTGGCAGACGTTTGGCAGAAATGTAAAGGATTCACCTCCAGCTATGAACTGGAGGTAAATCTGCTGACCTTCTACCCATTTTCAGTGAAATTACTGCAGCGGAATTACTGCTGCAGTAATTCTGCCAAAAATGCCCCATAGAGTTCAATGGACTCTGAAAAAATGGGAACATACTCCACCACATGTAATCCAGCGGTAAATCTGCCAGATCAAGTGGCAGTAACAGAAAGTCCAGTGGATTTACAGATGGAATACCGCCCAACTCGTAATGACCCCCATTGTCAGGTGAGATTTTGTTCGATTTCTGATTTGGTCAAGTACTAAGCAGAGCTTGATGTAACATTACCATTACATGAGTTCAAGTTAACATAAAAAACACTCGGGCCTATAAAAACTTTCTTAAATTATTTCAACATCTTCACAAAACCTCTATTTTACTTCCTTGAAGCATTATATATCTGTAAGGCATGTAATGTCAAAGAGCCCACATATGCAAACTTTAATGTAATTATACATCTTCATTAAGGAGACTTCAACATCATCACACACTATCCATGTGAGGACATCAATATCATCACATATCAGCCCTGTGGCGACCGCCCCATCAGCACACACCATCCATGTGAGGACTTCCCTATCATCACATATCATCCCTGTGGGGACCTCACCATCAGCACACACCATCCATGTGAGGACTTCATTATCATCACATATCATCCCTGTGGGGACCTCCCCATCAGCGCACACCATCCATGTGAGGACTTCAATATCATCACATATCATCCCTGTGGGGACCTCCCCATCAGCGCACACCATCCATGTGAGGACTTCAATATCATCACATATCATACCTTTGGGGACCTCACCATCAGCGCACACCATCCATGTGAGGACTTCAATATCATCACATATCATCCCTGTGGGGACCTCCCCATCAGCACACACCATCCATGTGAGGACTTCAATATCATCACATATCATCCCTGTGGGGACCTCACCATCAGCACACACCATCCATGTGAGGACTTCAATATCATCACATATCATCCCTGTGGGCACCTCCCCATCAGCACACACCATACATGTGAGGACTTCAATATCATCACATATCATCCCTGTGGGGACCTCCCCATCATCACACACCATCCATGTGAGGACTTCAATATCATCACATATCATCCCTTTGGGGACATCACCATCAGCACACACCATCCATGTGAGGACTTCAATATCATCACATATCATCCCTGTGGGGACCTCACCATCAGCACACACCATCCAGTTGGAGGATTCAATATCATTGCATTCCATCTATATGGGACCTTGAGCATAACTACATACTATTCTTATAGGGCCTTCTTTGCCATGACACGCCATCTCTATGAATACCTCTATGTCATCAAACAACATCCCAGTGGGGACCTCAACATGACCACACACCATCCTTTTGGTGGACTTAGTACCATCATATCAGCTCTATGGGGACTTCAGCATCATTACATACTATTCGTTTTCACATACCTTTGTATGGCCAATTGGGTGCATCTGTGGCTTCATTTGCATCACCTGAATGCATTTTTCATCACCTTTTGGGTATTTTTGGTTAATTTGGCTACTATTTTTGGCAGTGTTTCGTTTGGTATTTTAACTTGAAGATGGGATGGAATTAGCATTTTTATTTCCAGCTCTAATTCCACTGGAGGATGTATCCGCGGGGGAATTATCACTGGTTTTCATTACTTATTCCTCCAGTGCTAATTTCTTCTGGGTTAATTCCACCAGAGGAATTAGCGTCCATTTTCAATAACCCTTCTATCAGCATATTTATCAAAGTGCCGGCAATTCCATTACTGCCACTTTTTCCCCTTGGAGATCAACTTGTAATGAAACCAAATGAGTATCAACTAAACATCAACCTTGTGAATATTTTTTGAATAATCAGACAAAATGTGATGCCAACATTCAATTAATTCACATATCAGACTATAGACAAGATGACATCCGTGCACATAATGTGTTGTCTTGACAGTGCAGAATTCAATATCATCACACACCACCCCTATGGGGACTTCAACAAAATCACAGAAAAATAAGGAAGTAAAGTAAGTCACATTGTGATTCCTTTGTTACAAAAGTAGCCAATGTTTGAAATGAATCTGGAAGTGTGTTGTGCAATCAATGAGGGAACACTTACATTGCATATCAATTATATCCAATTCTGTAAACATACAAAATACACAAAAAACTGCTTAATTTCATTATTTTACATTTAAATGCAGAGTTTAGGCCATTTAAAACATAATTGTATTTGTGTATAAATGGTTCCCATGAATCTGCTGTCTGCTGCCTAAGCATGTAGGGCATCCGATTCATCAAGTGTGTTTAAATTCCTGTCCGTGTGTTGATGACTGCAATACCACACCCAGCCTGCGGGGGCAGAGCTGAGTAAAAAATCAACACACCAAAATAAACACAGGTCCCCACAAGGCCATTTTTTAAAAAGTTATAAAAATTGGCACAGATGACTTTTAAGTTGTTTTAAATCATTTGGAAGGCATTACCATGTGGGGACTTGAGTTTAGGTCCCCACAGTGAAATCAAGTCCCCACAGCGTGTGTGTGTTTTCATACCCAAGTCCCCACAAGGATAGTAACACAAACACACACACACACACACACACACACACACACACTCACTCATCCGGCTCCAAGGTCTCCACCCTTGCTTTGAACTATAATTTATCCCTCTCAGCACGTTGCAACACAAATGACATGGCTGTAGTAGACATACAATGTCTGTGCTCTTTGAACATCCAGGACTTGTTATTTTTAGGGTTGGTGGTCAGAGGACAACTGGTGCCATGGAATTCTGGGGCGTCAGGGCTCAGTTATATGGGTTATAACTCGTGGTCGCATGGGGATGGGCCGCGTCATGCTTTGGTCAGAGTGAGATAACATGCACACCAGATGCCGGCACATTCCTCTTGGGTAAAAAACACATCTTTACAACACTGTTAGGACAATGAATAGGCATTGCGGCAGTTGGGGGTGGGCACTGTCCTCATGGGAGCCCGGGCATGGCTGGAGATTTCCCTCGTCTGGCAATTTGGGCCTAGTGCATGCACTGCCACAATTGCCAGACAGGCTTTGTCTCAACTAAAATTACTAACATCTATGCAAAAATAACAATGTTGCTTGCGCCCTGCACTACATTATGTGGGTTGATTATATTTTATTTTATTGAAGTGGGGTCCTTTATATTAGGGGGTGGTCGTTTCACTGTCTCCCCTCCCCCCGACCCATCAGTGTTTCAAATACATCTCGACACACTCTAAAGCACTTCGGTAGAGTGGGCCGGGGCTCTCCCCTTTCCAACACCACCAAGGGTGACCCAGTAACTACTATCTATGAGAAAAACAAAAGCCAGTTTCCTCCCTACCCCAACACACTTGATTTGAATGCTGATGCAGAAGCTGGGAACGTTGTGAAGTCTTTATGGTGCATTGGGATGGAGGAGCAATAGCCGCTACATCGTTCGGAAACTAGACTCAACTGCATTCTAAAATCAGTAGATTGGCCAAAAGACTGTTTTATGTGCTTTAACCTCATTGCAGAAGTGGCTTTGTTGGTTAACAATATGCATTAAACTAGCATAATGCTTGCCTACGGTGTCGTCATAGAATACAATGTACGCAGAGTAGAAAACAACTGGATTTGTTGATTCTATCAAAGACAGGGAGGCAAGCATTATTACCACACTAGGATAAAACAGCACGATTAGTGTTGAGATGAATTTCCATAACGAGCTCTGGGTGGGAGGACTTTGTTAGGCCAACCCAGTATGGTGAACAGGGAAGACAGAGGTTAGCCAAACCCAATCAAGTTACAGCATCAGAGAGGCAAAAAACTCTCAGGAAGGATGTGGGAGTGGTCTAGGGCTACAATGAGTCTACAGAGAGCAACATCAGTAATTCCATTTGGGCCGGTAATTATAAAAACAACTATTCATTAGGCCTTTAGTTGCACACAAAGCAGATGAAAATTCTAAGTAAATTTTGTCACAAAACTCTCATACAACACATCTATACATTCAACCTGAGGGGAGAGAGAAATTATAAATTACTCACCGTAGTGACTAACATACTCTTATTCCTTAGTCCCCTTTCCTCCATATTGCATGGGCGTCCCTTTCTAGGGACGGGAGACGGAATCTTTTTCACCAGAAAAACTCTTCTTCCCCTTTAAATTTAGAGGCACGCAGGGGTGCAGCCCAGGTAGCATGCACTGCCCTGACTCCACCCTTCCTGCGCCATACTTCAGTCCCCACTGACGTGTCAACAATAGATTTAACATTGCTTAATGACACCAGTATTATTAGGGGGGAGGTTGGTGGGACGTATGGAGGAAAGGGGACTAAGGACTAAGAGTACGTTAGTCACTAAGGTGAGTAACTTATCATTACTCTTCCGTCCAGTCCCCTTTCCTCCATACTGCATGGGCGATTACAACTGAATGTAGCCCCAGGGTGGAGAGGAGACCCTCCTTGAAGGAACAGTGCACTCAAATATTATTTGCTAAAATGACGGCCAATAGTCTAAAACATAGTTTAGACATATTTTGAATTAAAGTTCCTATGTAAACACTGAGCAAACGAGGCTCAAAGAGTTTACATGCGAGCATCCATTTTGTGATTTCTGGCAGTCTCCTCAGCTCTGCCCTGGCGGCACCAAACCAGCAGCAAAAACCCCCTACTGGAAGCTTTTGCTTACTGCAGCCAGAGCAGAGCTGAGGAGGCTGCCTTCACTTTGTTTATGTTTTCGGTGCTCCCCAAGCCCAGGGAAGCACAGAAAACGTAAAATGAAGGCAAAAAGCTGAGGCGCATCAATTAAAAATACAACGTTGTTGTATTTGTGATTGCCTTGGTTGGAAAACCACGGAAATCATAAATACAACAACGTTGTTATTCTGACTGCGCCAGCTTTCGTGTGGAGTCTCCTGGGCTCCCCCAACCCTGAGGGAGTCCAGGAGACTCCAAGCGATAGCTGCTGCATTCAGAATAACAATGTTGTTGGATTTGTAAATACTGAGGCATTTACAAATACAACATTGTATTTCTCACTGCGGCAGCTTTCGCATGGAGTATCCTGGACTCCCTCAGGGTTGGGGGAGCCCGGGAGACACCACACAAAAGCTGCCGCAGTGAGAAGCACTGCAGCATATCAAAACACGCCTGCGTTGTGTTTCGGCCTGCAGTGGCTTTCACTTTGGGGAGCCCCAAAGTGAAAGCTGCGGCAGACAGAAACACTGCGGCATGGAAACACAACCGTGTTGGGTTTCTGAGCCCCGGAGACCCAAAGTGAAAGCCAAGGCAGGCAGAAACACTGCGGCATGGAAACACAACCGCTTGTATTGAACACTGCAGCGTTTTTGAAACACAATCGCCTTGTGTTTCTGCCTGCCGTGGCTATCACTTTGGGTCTCCGGAGAGCCCTGGAGACCCAAAGTGATAGCCACGGCAGGCAGAAAACGCGGTTGTGTTTAAAAAACGCTGTGGTTTTTCTTTCTAAGTTTCTCTGGCGCCTCCGGCTCGGAGGAGCATGAGAAACTTAGAAACAAACCTGCAGCATTTTTAAATACAACAACGTTGTATTTATATTTGCGGTAGCTTCAGCTTAAAGCCGAGGGAGCTCCAAGCTGAAGCTACCGTAAACATAAATACAACGTTTTAAAAGCTGCGGTTTTATTTCTAAGTTTTCCGGGCTCCTCCAACCCGGAAAACTTAGAAAAAAAAAACGCAGCTAGTGCTCATTTAAAAAAAAGAAATTAGCACTTACCGAGATGCAGCTTTCCTGCCTGCAGTCTCTGGTCTCCGTCCTCTGGCACCAATGAAGCAAAAGCCACCCAGTGGTAGCTTTTGTTTACTAGAGCTGGCTGGCTTTTGCTTCATTAGTGCCGCAAGGGCAAGCACAGGCGGCATCAATTCCGCAAAATGGATGCCTCCTAGTGTTTCCCATTTTAAAGTTTGAGCCTCATTTGCTCAATAGTTCACATAGGGACTTAAAAAAAAAATATGTTTGAGATATTTTTTTGATTATCGCCCTTCTTTTTAGCCAATAATATTTATGAGCGCACACTTCCTTTAAGCAAACAGGTTTCTGAGAACCACCTGTCGGAAAAACACATCTGATCTAGATCTGGCATCCAAACAGAAAGCCGAGGGAGAGGCCCAAATGGACGCCCTGCTCATGACTTGCCACGGACATGGCGCTGGAATGCGATGGCCGTCGCCTTGGCCCTGACTGCGAGGGCGAGCATGTGGGCCGGAAGTGGCTTGTGCTGGCTTTCGTATACTTCCATGATGGCCGAGACCATCCAGCGGGATATGGAGGACTTGGAGGCCTGATAGCCTGCTCTTGAGCCTCCAAAAGTGACAAACAGGGCATCCGATTTGCAGAAGCTCTTGGTCCTGTCCAAGTAAAATTTCGAGGCACGCCCGACATCCAGGCAGTGCAGCACTTGCTGTGCTTCGTCCTTGGGATCAGCAAAGAACATCGGAAGGACTATTTGTTCCTTCAAGTGGAAAGCAGACTGAACCTTGGGCAAAAATGCCGGGTGCCCCCGCAGGACTACCTTATCCCTGTGAAAGGTAGTATATGGTTCCGAGGCGACCAGCACCTGCCTTTCGCTGACTCTACGAGCTGAGGTGAGGCCAACTAGCAAGGCCGTCTTGATGGTGACCAGCCGGATGTCCGCAGATGCCATTGGCTCAAACAGTTTTTGCACCAGGGCACCCAAAACTATGTTGAGGTCCCACACAGGGTGCGGCCTCTTGATGGGTGGGTAGAGCCTTGCAAGCCCTGTCAAATGTTTCTTGACTATAGGATTGGAGCAGGAGAAGATCCCCTCCTCCGAGTTCCTGTAAGCCCCGATGGCTGCGAGGTATGTACGGCAGGTGTCCATCTGCACACCAGAGTGGTCGAGGTGCACCGAGAAGGAGAGCATGTCGTCAAAGTACATGCCAGGGGGTCAATTTCCTTGGAATCTGCCCAGTGGCAGAATCTGGTCCATTTACATTTATACTGGGCCCAGGTAGCCTTGCTCCTTGCTCCCTGTATGATTTTCAGATTAGCCTGTGAGAGGCTGAGGTGCCGCAGCGTTAGCTGCTCAGGTAACACGCTGTGAGGGCTAGTTTCTGTGGTGCGGGGGTCGATGACCCTGCCCCCTGCTGCACAAGAAGATTCGCTGGACCCATCGGGAGGTGAATCAGAGGCATCTCCGAGAGGCTGAGCAGCTCCGAAAACCATGGCCCGACGGGCCACCATGGAGATAGAATGATGTTGAGTAGGTGAGACTCCATGATCTTGCAAATCACTGTGAATCAATGGAGTGGGTGGAAAGGCATATGCCTTCATTGCCGGTCCACTGAGGCCGAAATGCGTGGCCCAGGAGCTGGGGCCCTGTCCCTGCCAGGTGAACTGAGGGCACTTCTTGTTGTGCCATGTGGCAAAGTGAGCCACCCGGGGTTGACCCCACCTGTTGAAGATCTCCTGAATGACTAGGTCGTTTAGCTGCCACTCGTAATTGTCCACTCTCAACCTGCTGAGACCGTCCACCTCCAGATTGGCTACCCCCGGGAGGTGAACTGCCATTGAGGTAGCTATAGTTTTCCAGGGCCCACTCCCATATACTGATTGCCAGTATGCACAGAGGAGGGGATCTGGTGCCTCCCTGCTTGTTGACGTAGTACATGCTGGTCGTGTTGTCTGTCTGGATGAGGACAACCTTGCCTCCGAGACGTGGTAGGAATGCTTGGAGCGCTAGCCAGATGGCGTTCAGCTCTACTCAACTGATGTGGTATTCCTGCTCCTGTCGAGTCCAGGTGCCGTGGACCGCGAGATCGTCCAGCGTGGCTCCCCAGCCCTCGAGCAAGGAGTCTGTGGTGATGGTGGCCTGTGGGGTGGGGGGCTGAAAGGGCTTGCCCATTCGTAGGTTGCAGTCCCTGGACCACAATGTTAGGTTGGGGTGGAGAGATGGAGGAACGTTGATCCTCTCGGATTGAGAGCCCCGCTCCTGGTTCCATGAGGCCACGAAGTGCAGCTGAATCCTACTCATCCTCAGTCTTGTGTGTGGGATGGCTAATGGGAACACCGCCAAGAGACTCAGGAGATGCTGGTACCACCAAGCCAAAGTCACCTCTCTGCTGAGGAAGTGGGCGGTGGCCCTCTTGATTGCCGAGATCTTGTCCTCCGACGGAAATACCTTCTCAGCGCAAGTGTCCGAGATGAGGCCCAAGAATGCCAAGGTATGTGTGGGCTGCAGCTGCGACTTCTTGAGATTGAGCGAGAAGCCCAGATCGTGCAGCATGTTCATAAGGGCATGGGAAGAGTGGTGAACCGCTTCCGGAGATGTAGCCCTGACAAGCCAGTCAGAGGTATGGCTAGATGTGGAGGCCCTGCACTCTGAGAAGGGCCGCCACTGCATTCATGAGCCTAGTAAAGACCCTGGGGGCCGAGCTGAGGTCAAAAGGAAGGACCTTGAATTGAAAATGGTAGCCCATGATCCTGAACCGAAGGAAAGAACGATGGGGCAGCCAAATCGGGATGTGTAGGTACGGGTCCTTCATATCCAGGCAGCATATCCAGTCTCCCTTGCCCAATGTCTCCGCTATAAAAGCTGGCGTAACCATCTTGAATTTTTGCGGTGGTAAGGAGAGCTTGAGGGTTTAAAGGCACAGCACAACGCGCAGGCCCGCCTGGTTCTTCTGAATGGCGAAAATCCTGGAATAAAAGCCCAAGCATCGCTGGGAGGCTGGTACTTCCTCCACTGTCTGGCTCTCTACCTGGCTCTCTACGAGCGAGAGGATATCCGCCAGAACAGTTGCTGTCCCAACTTGAAGGAGTGGAGGGGAGGAGGGAGGAGAGCCTGGGATGGGTAGGCGGTACCCCGTAGATACTACAGAGAGGATTCCAGGGGTCAGTGAAATTCTGGTGCCAGAAATGTGTATGGAGAGCAAGCCTGCCCCCCACTGGAGACACGTGGACCCAAAGGGACGTGTCATGCCTTCTTTCCCTCTGAGGCTGTCGCGGAGAAGGGTGACTGGAAAAAGCCCTTACTCCCCCAGCCCCCTTTTTGTTGCTTGCGCCGGTTCGGAGACTGTGAGCAGTCAGGCTGCCTGGATCTCCATTCCTAGAAGTTGCGGAACCCTCCGTATGTACGCCCCCTGTCGGAGCGCTGCTGTAACTGGGTGTACGTCTTGGGCGTGGTCTTGGTCAAAGTGGATAAAGACTTGGCTGTTTGTGAGCTGTTTTTCTTCTTGTCCAGCTCTTCGTCCGTGGAGGAGTGGAAGAGCCCCCCGCACCGCCTCAAATGGCAGATCTAATATGCGTTCCTGGACGTCCGGGTTGAACTTCGTTGCCCGGAGCCAGGCTGTCCTTCTCATGTTCGTAGCGATACAGATGGCACGGCCAGAGGTGTCAATATGGACCATGGTGGATTCCACGAGGTCCTGCGCCACCAGCTTGGCCTCAGCCAGTCCCGCCTTAAAACACGATTGGCTCTGAGTTCCGGGAGGAAGTCTGCAATTTACCGCCATAACCTTTGGTTAGTAGCAGCCAGCATGGCATTGGCCTGACGAAGATGCAAAGACACGTTGGAATACAGCTTCTTCCTGTACATCTCCAAGATAACCTCCTCTTTGCCTAGCAGCGTCGCTGAGGAGGAGGCCGACTGAGGCTTGGAGTATAGGGATGCCGCAGCGATCACAGAGGAGTGTGGTTGAGGATGGGCTGACAGCTGTTAAGCTCACCTGATCTCTGCGGGGGCGCCTGACGCAGCTGGGCGTGGTCGTCTGCTGAGTATGCTTCTGGTCACTCTGTCGGTCAGCAGTCTGCTTTGGACTGAAAGTAGGCAGCTCCTTGAGTGCAAGCTTGGTGGGCTCTCCATCCTGCTCGTCTATGCAGGGGGGCAGTTGCTGGTGAAGTTTGAAGGGCCGAGTTACTTCACTGGTCCTTCAAGAGACGGTAGGTGTGTCCAGACCAGCTGTGGCTAACCTTGTGGTTCTCACAATTCTGCTTTTCCATGTCACGACTGTTCTTTCCTCTATTCCTTTGTATGTGTTTCACACTTGTTCTCTTTTCTCTCTCCGTTCTTCCTTTGCGAGTGTTTTGTATTCTTGTATTCTTTCAAGCTTCTTCTCTCCGTTCTTTCTATGCATGTCCCTTTGTATTCTTTCACACTTTTTAACCATGCATGCCGATTTACATGTTATTTTCCTCTTGTGTTTGCAGGTTGGACCGGAGTCGGCGGAACGCTGAAGGCTTGCGGTTCACTCTGCGGTGCGGTTGAATGCCACTGATGAAGAGGACAGGCAAGTTCAAGTGAGCGAAGCGCTGGTGCTATGTTGTAGGTTTTGATGTTGCTAACCTGTTTTGTGTTGCAGGGTGCAGCTCACGAACGGTGGATGATCAAGGAATCCAGGCGATGTTCAGGACCTCCATAGGATTCTCAGGTAAACAGAGATGTTAACGTTGTCTTGCTTTCTTCTTCCCTGCAGGTCGGCGGCCGGATCAAGATTGGAATTCGTGGAGCGCTGGAGCTAGACACGGTGAGCGTTACGCTGCTGGGATGCAGAGCAACATGAAGCACGGATTCAAGTTTGGCCGTGGCTTATATAGCCAGCCTCGCCCATGCGTTCAACCACACCCAATAAACTAGACTGCACGGTCCAACTGGATCATAGGACCCTGATTTCCTGTCCTCCATGTTTGGTGCAGACTTCTATTAACCACAATGATGAGCCTGGTGCCAAAGGCGCCAACCCTGAGACCAGGTGGTCCTCTTCAGTTGTGAGGGGCCCCTTTTGGTTACTTGTTGGCACAATGCTCTCACTGTGGGTCGGGGACAGGGGTGCAAATGGGTATCATGAGTACTGACCATGACAATAGCAAGAGTGTATCCCCCTCCATCTGGCTGTACTTGGCGTCCAGGTGTCGATTGACCGGCTGGACAGAGTGGAGCTTGAGCAAACCCTTTTTGGGCAGGGAGACTACATCGGTCTGCAGTGGAATTCCCATTTTGGCAGAGGGGCGTTGTGCGAGGACTTCAGCCAGAACTCCCTCCGCCGGCTGCTCAACCTCGGGCTGAGGTAGGCCCAGGTAATCCGCCAGCCCTGCAAGACGTTCGCGGAAGGCCCTGGCTGAGGATGGTGTCGGGATCCTCCTCCACATCCGTATCCTGTGGGTCAGGAGGATCCTGCCAAGGTGGAGGAGTAGCGAGAGCTGGGGTACAGAGACCAGAGCCATAGGCTGGGGCGAGGCTGGTGCGGATCAGCCTGAGGAATCAGCTGGGGAGCCAGAGGCAGAGGCTGCGCCGGGGGCACCGAAGGTAGTGCCTGCGGTGCTGGTAGCATCGTAGGGAGCACATCCCTAAAGGCGTCCCTGAGGATAACCCCCATCTGAGGGGACGTCATGAGCCTGGCGAACCTCTCGAAGAACCCCTCTTCACAGGCCGGAGAGGTGGTAGGGGGTAGTGACTAGGTAGCGGGGGGCTGCTGGAGCCGCTGCATACCCTGCCCGTAAGGACGCAGAGCGAACCTGCCCTGCGCAAATGAAGGATAAGCTGTTGGCCACGTACCTAGTTGAGGCCAGTGCCACCTTGACACTTGTTCTTCGCCGAACTCCTGGAATGGCGTCAGACGGGTGCCCATGTTTGACACGGCGGCCATTTTGTCAAGCTGCCTGCCACATGCCTGCGTTGTGTTGCTCGGCTCGCTGGGCCCAGCCTCCTCCAAGACTCTTGAGTGTGGATTGCGAGGCCTACCCTGCTCCTCGGGCCTAAAATCCGGTAGGTGCGACACCCTCGACCCGGGGGTTGGTAGAGCTGCGTTTAGGCACCCCCCCTCGGACGTATTTCCAGTAGTAGGGCGTAGCCCCTCGGAGATAATGCCGGTACAAGGGTAGGGCCCCTCGGATGAAAATCCAGTACAAGAGCCTTCCGGTCCCCCTACACTGTCCCCGGGAGGATCTAAGGATCCCTCGGCCGGTAGCTGAAGCAGCCTCGGTGCACGTGCTTGTACAAGGACCTGAGCGGTCCCTCCCGCGCGGGCGAGTCCTTGGGAAGGAGTCTCCTTTGCGGGGTGCGATGGAAAATAGAGGCCCTACCTTGGGCCTGGTTCGATGTTTCGCAAAGTTCTTCAGGTCCTCTGGAGGCAACTTCTGAAAGAGCTCCCTCCACCTGGCTAGTCTGTTCTTCAGCGATTTCGATGACAGGGCATTGCACAAGCTTGGCAGCTGTGGTCGGGGCCAAGGCAACGTAGGCAGAGGGCTTTGGGGTCTGACGTTGGGAAGAGCCGTTGCAGGATGGACACCTGCTGAACCTTGTGGAAGTCAACATGCGCCGCTGGGAAGAAGCGGGACGCCTGAGGACCGAGTACCTGAATGATAAGAAAGGCAAAAAAGACAAAGCGAAGTATCCGCGCGTGGAATTACATGGCCGAAGCCAAACCCCAGGAGCGCTGGTGAATTTGGCCCATTCCCATCGACACGGAAAAGGGGACTGAGGTGTGGCACCAGAAGGTGGAGTCAGGGCAACGCATGCTCCCTGGGCCGCACTCCTGCGCGCCTCTAAATTTAAAGGAGAAGAAGGTTTTTTCTGGTGAAAAAGGTTCAGTCTCCCGTTCTTTGGACGGGACGCCCATGCAGAATGGAGGAACGGGGACAGGACGTAAGAGTATAGCATTTGATTTAAAAAAACGCAGGCAAGTACGCAGATGCATAGATACAGACAGTACTCTTGGAATAATCACTGGACAGCTCCCCTAACCCTTACAAAGTCCAACCCTCAGATGGTGTGGGGGACTTGTGCCCAAATGTTACTAGTTCCAAAGTATACACTCTTCAGATAGGTTTATATAGACAGTGTCAGTGGTTACGATTAATAAAGAGTCATGAAAAGTTAGATAATGCTCAGATCAATCCCAACACACTAGGATAGGCCTAGGGAGTTCCAGACTTCAAAACCTTCAATGAAGGATTGATGGTCTGTCTTGGTTCCTTTTGCAGGGTCTAGACAGAAGACATACTTTGTTTAGCAGGATTTAGTTCTGGTTGGTAGCTGTACTTGGGAATCCGTTGCAGACAGCTTACAATAAAAGCACTAAATGAAGTGAGGTGATTTTCTTCTGGATAAATGGCCATGGGACACACCAGAGACACAAAGACAAGAGTCAACAAAGCTCACCACGGTCAGGAGGCAAAAGGCGATCGTCTAGATGCGAACACAGGAGCAGGTCCAATACAGATTCCCTTGGAAACAGCTGAAAATGCTGGAGCAGTCGACTTGTAGCACAAGCTGAAGATCTGCTAAAGGGTCTTCTCAAAACGACAACTGTAACGAAGTAGCCCAAGAGCGCTGGTAAGTGGACTGGTTGGCCTAGGGACACTGCCGAAGGATCAGCCGGCACGGATCCTCGAGCAGGGGGGTAAGGGAGGTGGGAGGGTCGAGACTCTACGTTCCCACTGGTTCTGGTGTCGAAGCACCAGCGAAGGACGTCTTGAGAGCAGGACAGAGGAGCAGGGCTTTACTGGGACAGCAGTTGAATCGATGCAGGTCAGCTGCAGGTGGTCGCCCACAGGTCATCAGCGGGCTGCTCTTCTTTGTAGAATTGATGGCTCCAACCTTGATATGATTAACAGTTGCAGGAGCCCTCTTTTTATCCAAGACTCACAATGGGAGCAAGCCCAACGATAGTAAGGATATGCACCATTCGAACATCCAGTGGCTATTCAGTCATGGATAGCCACTTGTCACCACATCTGCCCAGAAACAGACATTCAGGCACCAGAGATGTGTACTGGGACTAGACAGTCCCAGCCCCCCTTCTCTGGCAGACATACAGCCAACCAATCCTGTGAATCCACAGCTTTTCCCGGAAAATGCATTTCCATAAAAGGCTTTTCCTGACCTGTGAATAGTGCTGCAGATGAGATTTGGAAGTGGGAGTATTTTCACTCACTATTTTTTCAAGTTGGAAGTAAAATGATGATTTAGAGAGTACAAATATAAATTCAATTCCCAACGGGAGTATGTTCCAAGTAAAAATATGTTTTAACTGGAAAACGGAATTGTTTTTGTAATTCCTTTGCACCTAGTTAGTCATACACATTAAAAGATGCACTTTTACTTCTTCCGATCATGCAGTTATAACAGTAGTTTCTTCCTGTGGCACTATTTGTAGTACGGGTCCAAACATATCCATATAGCTGTGTGAGTGAAAGCAGAGGCACAAGGTCCTACGTGTCAGTTTCCTATTTCTTTTGTTGGAGTATTTTGACTCCGTTTTTATTTTTTGGGAGTATATGCCTATTTTTAGGGAGTAAAAGTAGCCGATACACTCCTTATTTGCAGGGATGCCTGCAAAGGCAGGAAAGAAGGCCATAGAATATTATGACCAAACAACAAATGAAAAACCTTGTGGCACAGCCATTTTAGGGTGCTAGCCACCTTTAGTAGTAATTTGCACTAAATGCAAAAGTGCATGAGTAAAAATGTCATGAAATTGATAAATATCACTGCTGCAACCAGCTTGTCTTAGGCACATTGTAAAATAACCAAAAAGCCCTTACATAAAAAGATAGGATACAAAAGTATCCTAGCTGCACTTCACTGTAAGGTGATGTGTGCAATTTTAACAATACAAGTATTCAATAAGAGACAGTCTCTCAGTACTGACAGTCTTAGGGACCTGTGTTTCCCCACAAAAAGGGCTAAGGGAAGTAAAGCAGAAGGCTTTACTGACCTCCAAATGTCAGGGCATGGTTCCAAAGAAGCAAAAAAAAGGGTGTGCCATAGAAATGAAGGGAAAGTTGCAAAAAGAAAATCCTTAAACATAAGCTTTGCTTGTAAAGTTACGACATACCCACTCCTTTCTGGGGATAAGAAAATCTCAGCCATACCAGCAAGGATTAACATTGGAAACCAAATTGGGGAAGGTCTTGGTGAGCTAAGTGCCTTTTGGTTTGGATGTTATATAATGAGTTACTGTTCATTGCAACCAAGAAATAGGGAGGGCTCTAGTCAGGGCAGGAGGTCTGCCTTTGGGACACTAATTGGTTAAGATGGAGAAATTGTAACTACTCTAAAACACAAGGACACATAGGAACTACACTTTCAAGTTGAATAGACAGTTGACTGCGGATGAGAGTGGAAGCAAATAAAGTGAAAAGTAATGTTCGTCTCCATGTGTGATATAATCAGACACTTCCACTGTTTAATGGATTCATCTTTATTACGCTAGAATCAAATAATAAAGAGAAAAGGAACAATAAGGTGCAAATAGCAACAATGAATACATAACGGTGCAGCGTCCAGTATAACCCCCTACCCAAAAACCTGTGAATCACGTTGCGGGTGTGGGAGGTGAGAAAAATCCAGTATGATCAGGTCAGCTTGGCTATGCCACCATATATATTACCATTTTAAATAGTTTTTCTATGGTGAAAGGTTAAGTAGCAAATATTTTCAGCAATAGATTCATTTAAATGTGTCTCGGGGATAAGCAAAGGAGTTTTCTGACTGCGTGGCGTAGAAGAGGCAGTGTTGCAAGAACAGTTTCTGTAGGTACTCAACCATTCCCCCCTCAATAGGTTTTACCATCAGACATGATCCTGAATTTGACACACTGGTCAACCAGTAATTAGTGGAGCGATTACAGCACAAGGTCAAGGTTTTTAATAGACTTCAGATCAAAGAACATTCTTGTGCCAAGTTCTGAATTCACTAGTGTTTTTATGTTTACTTTTCGGAGACGCCTCTTAGACACTACTGTAATAATTTAAATGGGAAAGAAGCAATGCGTTAGTGAATTGCAACCAATAGTTGGAAGAGTGGGAGCTCAGTGGTGTAGATGGCAATAGAAGAGGGAGGACACTCACCGGAGTAGAGGCCATTTTAATGGTATAGAGCTCTTGGCTGTATACCATACTAGCAGATCTTTTGAATTGGATCTGTGCAGGCCTACAAAGATTATCTTGTAGAGTTGAATGTGTTTCAGGAATTAATGTATGTGACACAGATTAACTAACCTGTTTTCCACCAAACAGAAGGGAAGATTAGTCTTGTCCATGTACATTTGTAATTGGACACAGTGCCAGGCTTCCACAACAGTCAATGACCAACTGTATACATTAAATTTGAACAGTGGAGAGTTTTCAGAAACATACATCTTTAAATCATATAAAAGACCTTTGTGCACATCCTGATTCTTGATGTTGTTTGGAAATGTATGAAGAATTACATTTTAGTGCCGGGCAAAAGACACCCAAATACTATAACCAATAGGCTTGCAGAACATGTGTCAGATATAGAGAACAGACATCACAGCTTTTAAAACAGAGTACAATCTGGAATTTATTATTAGCACCTGGCTAGATTATCAGATTAATTACCGTAACCAGTTCCCAGTCTATAACATACATTTATTTTCCAGGTGCCAGACTCTTTTATCCATGTCCAGTGCTTTCACTGTCTGGTGTCTGATTGGGACTTTCATGGACTCACAGTAAACTGTGGTTGATAAAGAACCGTTTTGACTGTGTGACTGTTTATCAACTGAGTCTACGAATTCTCGTACATAAATTAATAGAATCATTTGAGGAAAACAGCATTTATTTCAGCTTTGCAACAGGAAAGAGCTTGAAAAATCATGTTTGCATTGCATTAGGACATACCCAGATGCTAAGAGGTCACTGACTGGATTCCATGCACAAATAAATACTTCCGATTCATGGCCACGAAGCACAACTGCTTTGTTAGGAGGGATTTCCACATCCCCATCTACTTCCATCATGTCGGTATGATTATCTGCATCATTGGAAAAAGCACAAAATGAAACGTAAAGATAAAAAGGCAAAGTTGCAACATTTTAGTCATTTGTATGAACCAGGGCTCCAGATTAACATTTTGCCATAGGAGCCAATTTGCTCCAACAGTGAACATTTTGCGAGCTTAATCAAAGGACACTTTTTAAAGTGACTGGAAATTTAAAATGAAACTGCATTAATATTATCAAAATCATTTTCTATATCATTTAATCAAGAGTGACACAAAGAAACCGGTTCCTCACTCACTTTTGAACCATATCAGCAGTCTGAGTTGAACATTTGTAGAATGTTCAGTGTCTTTCGAGCTATCTTGCTTGCATATGAAAGTGAGGTAGCAAAATTGGACTGCAATTGATTAGCCACCTTTTTACATGGGTGATTTTTTAAAAGAGATTTAGAAAGTAAGTGCATACCCTTTACTTCTTCTGTTAAACACAAACTTGTATCGCTTGTGCTTCTGCCAAGTCAGCCTCTGACTTATCGGAAAAAGGAGGAGTGGTAGTGATGACAGGCCATGATGGAACCTTAGGCCTAGTGGTTCTTCACAAAAGTTGATTACCTCAATATGCCTCTCGATTGCTCACATTACAGAAAAGGCCTCCATCAACCATGGTTGAATGACGTTTTTTCACCACATCTATTGTGTGTGCAAACACTCTTAACATAGCGTTTGTGTACCATGCATGCAAACATGCTCCATTCCTTTCTGAAGATCTATGCCTAGTGCAGCTACTTCCTCTGCATTCTTGGACCTTAATCCTAGATTTATAATGGGAAAAAGCAGCAATGCAGTGCCTAAAAGATATAGAGTAAGACCGGACAGGCATTTTCCAAATGGAAGGGGCATTTGTTGTGGTACAGGAACTGCTTCTGCAGTTGATGGAAAGGCTTAATGCAGAGCCAGCTGCTCAAGTGCCTCAACTGACCAGTGTGGATGGAGGCAAATAGCATCAAAGCAGTTATGTACAAAAGAAGAGTAGTGGAAGAGGGCAAAAGAGGCACATTACTTGTTGAGGTTAGTGAACAAGTCTCCTTGCAGGACATGGAACCCCAGTGACCGGCAGTGTCCTTGGTGTTTGCTGGAAGTGAAGGGTGAATGTTGGAGCTCAACAGGGGCTAAGTATTTGCTCAGGGCTTTTGAAGAGATCCCAACTCTGCGATTGAAGGTAAAAGCTGTGGCGATATACACTGACCGGCATCGCCTCCGGGGATCAGTGGATGGGGAGAAGCCGCTGATGTTACAGAGCCTGGTGGGGATGGGAGCAAGTTTTAAGCCTTACCTGTCACTGCGACAGTGGATTGCTGGCTACCAACCATAGGAGGTGCATCTGAATGCGTTGTGGCTTAACGCAACTGTTGCTAGTGGGCGGTGGCAATTACTGTAAGGCTGTCGAGAAGAGAAACAGATGACCCAGGCCCCCCCAGGAAACCATAACAAGACAACACAAATCCGAAATAGAGAAAAGGAACAGTGGTAGTAAACCATCCTCCTTGTGTAGCAGAGAAGGAACAAGTTACTGCTCTTTAACTCCGGTTCTCCAGCATGGGTCTTGCATGGATTCACAGGGTCATGAATATTCCCAGTTAGTCTTGGAATCCTTGGTAAAAGAAAGCGGTTTCACTTTAGACTGAAATCTGCTTGTGTCCTCTATAACCAATCACTATCCTTGGGTCATACTGCCACTAGCCAATGACACTTGTCCTCCTAAGCTCCAGCCCTATTGGCCATAATCAGATTTGGTAGAGTAAGTAAAGTGGAGGTATGAACCAAGAAGAGCCACAGAGGGGAAGGAGGGAGGGTTTGCAGGTGAATCCATCTCCAGCATGGGGTCTTGCATGGATTCCCATGCTCATGAATTTGATTACAAAGCAGTGCATATACACAACCACGGGAGGTGGCAAGGCTTAACAGAAGCAATACACTTGCCCCTGGAATAGACTCACCTCAAGCAAACGGGTTTCGTAGCACCGCTTGGCCGACCCGGAATCCTTGTTGATGCAGTAGAATCTCATGAAGGTGTGAGTGGACTTCCACGTAGCAGCCATGCAGTTGTCAAGCAGGGGAATACTAGAGAGAAACGCTGTCATTGCTGCGATGGCTCTGGTGGAGTGGGTTCTCTGCCAACCTGGAAAAGGTCTGTTGGCCAGACGATTACAGTGCAAGACACAGCCGGAGAGCCACCTGTATATGGAAGCCTTGGAGTCTTCCCCAGTCCCACAGGTCCACAATTGACGAACAGTTGAGATGTCTTCTGAAAATACTTCATGCGTGCCACATAGAACTTCAGGGAACGAGCAAGATCCAGTGAATGCAATGCCCCTTCAGCAGGCGATATGATATATATGATATGGCATTTGTAACACGCCTATAAACAAGTGTTTCAAGGCGCGACGAGGCAGGGAGGGGGGGAACAGACAACGATCCTACTAGGCCAGGTGTCATTCAGATCGCACATGTGCAAGGGTGGAGGGGAAGGGAAAAGTGCAAGGGGAAAGGGAGAGGGGAAAAGTGCAGTACAGGGTTGGTAGAATACAAGATAAATAATAAGGGCCCGCTGGTGGCAAGTGCAAGGTAAGTGCAGACAAGTGCTGGGAGGGGGGCTGTAGGGATACAGAGACAGTCCTGCAGTGCAGGGGTTGCCAGGGAGGCAGTGCAGGGGAGAGTGGCTGGGCCAAGGACCGAGAACAGTGGGTAGCCCAGTTGCAGATTCAGTGCAATTTCAGTGATTAGCAGGGGAGAGGGGGAGAGAAAGCAGAAGCAAAGAGGAAGGTTTTGAGGTGCTTCCGGAACCGGAGATGGTTATCCTCAAGTTTCAGGGAGGCAGGAAGGCTGTTCCAGAGGGAGGTCCCTGCTGCGGAGAGAGATCTACCACCAACTCGTTGCTTGGAGAAGCGGCTGACCCTGAGGGAGTTGGAGGCGGATGAGCGAAGAGCTCGAGATGGAAGATATTTAGGAAGAGAGAGTTGAAGGTATTTTGGCCCCAAGCCCCAGAAGGCCTTGTGGAGAATGCAGAGGGTTTTGAACGTAATCCTCGCAGCCACTGGGAGCCAGTGTAGAGATTTCAGTCCTGCAGACATACAGTCCCTGGGCTTGAGGCCAAGGACAAGTCTTGCAGTCCTGTTCTGGATGAGTTGCAGAGGGCGGAGAGTAGAGGCAGGCATATTTAGATAGAGGCTGTTACAGTAGTCCAGCTTTGAGAGAACCAGGGCTCTGGAGACAGTGAGCTTCTGGGGGAAGGAGAGGAAAGGAAGTATACCTCTGAGGAGGTGCAGCTGGAAGTGTGACTTCTTGGAGACATCAGATATGTGAGGAGTCGAAGATGACCCTGAGGTTTTTTGCCTAGCGGGTAGGAGCAGGAAGAGGGCCAAGAGAGGCCGGCCAGAGGGGTGCAGAAGGGTTTAGAAAACTGGCAGGACCAAAGGCTCGTTGAGATGAAACTCCAAATGAGCCTTCGCCATTAAGGTGGGATGGGCCCGCAGCACCACCTTTGTAACGTGGAAGGCCAAGTATGGCCGCTTGCAGGAGAGGGCCTGGATCTACCCGATCTGCCGGAAAGAGGTGATGGTCACCAGGAAAGCAGTCCTTCCACAAAAGAAATTTCAGAGGAGCCTGATGCATGGCTCAAATGGAGGCCCCATGAGCTTAGTCAAAACCACCTTGAGCTAATCAAACCCGGGTAGGCGCCTTAACGGGTGGAAAAGTCCTGAAGAGGTCTTTGAGGAACTCCTTGATGAGCCTGTGCAACCACAGTGAGGGTTGCCCGGGTGTAGCGGGATATGGCAGTCAGATGAACTTTGATGGAGGCGCCTCCTTGGGCGTCTGCATCCTGGCCTGTGGACGACGCCAATGCTGGCCCTCTGCAGCCGTAGGCCTGGGAGCTGGCACCTGTAGGCTTTCTGGGTGGTGAGCGGCATCCTGACGATAGGGGGAAGTGTACCCCTTGGAGGACTTTGATACCCTTCCTTGTGGAAAAAGAAAGGACAACCTTCTTTGTTGTAGGGTCCCCAGAGAGTGCGCTGTCTGCGTATCAGTTTTGATAGCAGGAGCATCTCATCCACTGCCTTACCAAATAAGTTATGTCCAGAACATTGGACTGCACGTCCGCCTGGAAGTTCGTGGACTTCACCCAACCCAAGCATTGAAGGGACACACCACTGACCATCGGAAGGAAGCCAGAATCTGCTATGTCCAGTGCCACAGTAATGGCGTGATCCAGGAGAGTGAGGTGGCATCGGAACAGGGTCATGGCCTTTGCCTTCTTGTCGTCCGGCAGGAAATCGAATATCAGATCTTGTACCAAAGCTCCCTGTCCTAACGCGACAGGATAGCAAGAGCATTGGTGACCTTGACGGTGGAAGCTGCGGTGTAGATGATGCATTTGCCCACTGCATCTAGCTTCTTGCCTTCCTGGTCTGGGGGCACCATCCAAGAGGATGGAGGGGTGGATGAGTGCTTCCTGGTGGCAGCTGACACCACCAAGTCTGGGGAGGGTTTGACCGGATACCCCTGGGAGCTGAATCCAGCACCCTGTATTTCTCCTCCAGCCGGTCACCTCTTGGGGGGTGTTGTGTTTGGCATCTTCATAAGGGCAAATCCGTCCTCCCAGATGTCAAACAATGGAATCGGCATGACTGTCTTCCTCAAGGACTCACATTGCTGAAAGAGGAACCCCGTCATCCTCCTCCGGCAGCAGACTGAAGAGCTTTGACCCCTGTGAGATCATGGTGTGGAAGGAGCCAATTTTGTCTGGCGAGGAAGCCCTGGCGGGCTCATCAGTACCCAGTAGGGGTGTCACGGTATTAGTTTTATGACGGTACAATAACCTTCTTGCCAAATGACGGTATATCATGGTTATCGCGGTATAGCAGGTGGTGTTAACTAATCTTAACAAATATTTTCTAAAAGGTCATAAATTGTCAGATTTATCATCACAAACAAAACCAGGCACCCAAGGCCAGAATTGGGCTTTTCAACATACTTTCCACTGAAATGCCACTCTTGCTTCCACCAAACACACGTGTGGAGAGGGGGAGGAGGAGAGGGGGGGGGGGGGGGGGGGCTGCGACTGGCAAAGCAAACTGAATAGCTTTTCTAAAGTGGTCATTTAGGCTTTTAGCTCCCCCACTGGCTACTGGTGAAGATGAACATGTTGCCATCTTGATAACCTGCATGCCACAGATCAATGGAGGCTGATGGTAGTATACGCTTGTGCACATATACCCACAGAGATTAGTACATTTAACAGTGTGACTTATTATATGTAAATTCAATGATGGAACCAGGGAAATCCCCCATTGTCATATGTTTAGAAAACATTATCCATTATAAATATATAAACCCCAAAGCCGCTAACTCAAAGTCCCGGGAGGATAGCTCAGCGACAACGTGCGCGCCTTGGAAGCAAGATGACACGAAGCAACACAGGTTCCATCCCCGGGTCTGTGCTTAGAAACCTCTGGGTGTTTAAGCGCGTTATAAATACGCAACTAAGACAAAAACAATTACGCAACTAAATAAACAATTTCTTTAACACCGCCTCGATGCCCGCAGGCTGTGTGAGCGCTTTAAAAAAATAAAAGTAAACCCTTTTCCTTCTTGGCACTGTATTTATTCTTCCTATTGATAACATTGATTTTGTGTCAGGCACGTGTGGTTGATGGAATGGAATTAAAAACTGCTCAAACTGAAACTACTTTGCAGACGGCACATCCAACAGTGCAAGACCAAGACTGCGCAGCACTTGCTTACTGCAGCCTTTCCAAATCAGATTGAAAAACACACTTAACGGTATGAACGGTATACCGGTATAAACAATGTGACGGTTATTATTGTTCAATTAAGTGGTTCACGGTATCTTTAACGGTATACCGTAATACCGTTGCATCCCTAGTACCCAGCGGCTCACCGTCAGCAGGGGACAATCCTCAAACTTGTCCGTATGAGCATCTGTGCTAGCTGTGTCTGTGACAGTGTCTGTATGCAGTGGTTCTTCCTCCACCTGGATTAAAGCCCTATGGGTCAGTGTCGGCTGGTGCTTTGGCTGGGGCGGGCTTTGCTGACACATTGGCCTGGGAGGACTTGGTCTTGGGAGACTCCTGCTTGGAGGCCTGCGGGCCGGCCCAGGAACTGGAGCAGCAAGCAGCCTCTGCAGAATTTCAACCGTCAGTGTGCAGGGCAGTGAAAATGTCCAGCGACATGTCCCTGGGTGCTGGCCTAGGAATGGATTCATACTGAAAACTCCTGGAGGAACAAAAGGCAGGTACGGTTCGTCGCATGGACCACCTTCCTAGGGCTGGGCCCTTGGCCCCCTTCATGGTCAGAGTACAAATCCTCAGGCAGTTGTTCATCCTCTGAACTACTGTAGTTATGTGGAGACTTCCTATGAAACCCCACTGGACCTGGGGGAAGACATCTTTGCAAAAAATCTGATGAAAGCAGCAACTCCCTCACACGACCAGAGTCCTTCATGAAGGAGGCAATGGCTGAAATTTGCAAAATTTGTGCCGCCGCTGGCTAAGTCATGGTTAGCACAGCAGACTGAGGCCGTGGAGGCAAGTCTGCCCTCAGTGTTGCCATTGTCGTGAACGTGGAAACTACTGTCGACAAACTTTTAGTTGACAAAGTAATAGTAGATGTCATAGATGAGGTGGTGGCCGCCGACTGAGTTGTGGTCGTCGATGAAGCGGCCGGCGATGGGATGGAGGCATTGGCAGACGAAGTAGTCGTTGACAAGCCGGTGGTGGTTATGGTGGACATAAGCAGCGTTGATTGGGACTGAGACCGAAGATGACGAAGACGAGGGAGCCGCCAGCGGCCCTTCCGCAGCTCTCTCCGACGACTTGTCCTTGGAAGAGGACTTGTGCTTGGAAGGGGTCAGGGACTTCTTCACAGAGGAGCCCCAGCTGGAAGGCTCATTGTCGATGGAGACAGGGAGCGGCCCCTTTCTGAACTAGATCCCGCAGTAGCAGCGACCTTTGTGGAAGCAGATGTTTCACCTTCTTTTGGATCCCCTCGGAAGGAGCATCCTCAATGGACCTCAACCTCTTTCTGAGAAGGAGCACGCTCATGGGACCTGCCGGTCCTCAACAAGGAATGACTGCACCCTCTGGCCACGTCAGAGGCCTTCTCCTCTTTAAGGCAAGTCACCAACCTGCAATAGCAATCCCGGTCTTTGCTGGAAAAACACTGCAGATCTTGCATCCGTCCTCATCGTGGTTCGGATGCAGACAATATAGGCACTTGAACGTTTATGCTGAGGATAAGCACCTCTTCAGGCCACATGATTTGCAGGCCCTGGAGAGACTTCTCTTGCACACTTTCGAAACAATGGAAACTATCTTCACCAACAACAGTTCCCCACTGCCGGTAGTCCACGTGCCACGGTTGACAATTAAAAGGTCAAAGAAAAACTACAAAAACTATGAAAAAAATAGCAAAAAAGTGACAATACTTGATGAGCAAAGTGAGAGGACTCCCAACACTGAAACATGCAGTAAAATTCTGAAGATGGCCTCCAGGGGTGGAGCTTTGGAGGACGAGTGTCACTGACTAGGTGCAATATGACCCAATTGACAGTAATTGGTTATAGAGGAGACGAGCAGTTTTCAGTCTGAAGCGAAAATGCTTTCTTTTTACCAAGGATTACCTGCCAGACGACGGGGAATAATCAGGAGCATGTGAATCCATGCAAGACCCCATGCTGGAGAACACCTCCCACTCCTCATTCATCCCTCAAAATGTAAACAGCAAGAGCCAGAACAGACAACTGAGGCGTTGGGGTAAGCTACTGAACAGAGCCAATAGACAATAATACGAGTATTTAAAGTTTCACTCCAAAATTAATAATAATTTGGCATTTATATAGCGCTACGAACCCTCGGGTATCAGAGCGCTGCTTATTTTTACCCACAGTGCGTGGTGCTCATTTATCGCCCTCGGAAAGATGAAAGGCTGAGTTTGGCCTTGCCGGGATTCGAACCTGCGTTAGCAGGGTCTGCACACATGTCAAAGCGAGCGCTCTACTCGCTGTGCCACTTGACCGGCTAAAAGAACAAAACACTGAGACAAAAGAAGAACAGACCAGCAGGAAGTTTATAATTCACACAATGTGATTAATATGAAAGCGTCGTCATGAAGTCTCCAAACATCAACCCAACACACAAGTGCGCCAGAGCTGGCATGCTGCTTTCTCAAGGCAGCCTCATTAAAGATAGACTGATTCCCCATAGTTCCACATATATTTATATACAGTTCATTTAAAGTGAATTAAACCCTCATCGGCCAAAGAAAGCAAGTAGCTTAGCTTAAAAGAGAATTTCGAATCAAATAAAATCTAGCAATTGTTATACATTAAATTCAACAAAAAAAGCTTTAAAAAAACACTACTTTCTTAATTACAATTCTTTCGAGGACTAATATCAAAACCGTAATTTAAATGTGCAACATATTTAATATTACTACGTTCATGAAATGAGATGTTTCAATGTAACTGCTAAATTAATTTGAATCAACCATGGTAAGATCTGTCCTTCAGTTTTATCACAAGCAGAGCTAAAACCGAGCAACAATACATTAAGCAACAGCTACCTCTACTGTCAGTCACAAGACTTAAAATAAAACTGTGTTACTTGCTAAACAGAGAATAACGGCCTATTCATAAAGTTGTTAGCAGTAGAGGAAGTAACTGGCTGCCAAACGGAAAAATGCAGTAACCTTTTTCAATTTTCAGGGGCAATAGCGACTGTGTTGAGCGCAGTACAGAGGGCTGTGAACCATGCCACACACAGACCATACATAAGCTGCATCCCAATAAGAATGATCGCTGTGCGGTATTGATAAAGAGCGCTAGGCATTGCCATTTGAGCATTTAACCTCTTGCCCAAACTGGGGTTAGTTCTAGTTTTTATGAAAAAACCGAGACTGATTTGTATCAACGTGTAAACGATGAAAGCAAATCCCATCCACCCCACAGAAGTCTTCAGAACAGCAGTACAAAGCCCCGGTAATAACACACCTCATCAGAGGGAACAACCCCCTCGCCAGGACCATTCAACATGCTCCAGCAGGCCCGATCATAGGATCAAAGACCTTTGGCACTGTCCTACTGTCAGAGAAATGGACTGGTTACCTATCCCAGCCACAATACTGTTGACAAAAACCAGCATCACATACAAGGGAACTGCCACCTGGATGTCCACCTACTACGCCCCAAAAGTCAATAACAAGTGGTTTGCGCACACCCAGAAGTCAGATAATCACATGGCTCCAGGAAAAACTGATGCACAAAGGGAAACCTGCATTGGCAATGCCAATAGTTTGGGCTTTTATGTGGGAATTGGAAAGACAGTGCTGTTGCGGCATTTGGCCATTAATGGTAGCAGGTGAAAGATGGTGCGAGTACCTGGGCATCTAACAGCAGCGCCTGACAAATGCCTAATATTTATACACGAGCCAAAGCTGTTGGCTTTGCCAAGTCTTGAATTTCACAGGACTTCAGTGAATGACACATATAGTGCTTATAAACTGAGTGGCTGAAGGCAGGCCTGGTTAATGCATATTAACAAGGGGGGGGGGGGCTCCTGGGAGTCCCTCTGCCAGACATTAGTCCTGGTTACGAGAGACTTACCCCGAGTCTTTAGCTCACTATCTTTCACAGAGAAGAAATATCTCAAACATATCGGTCTTTGTCCTGCCCTGGAGCAGTAGCACCGAAATGCTAGGCAATTCTCCTCTGAACAAGAGTACCAACAGCATCCCCAGACACGTGTTTCGGTCTGGGTGGACCTCATCAGTAGGCAGGAGCTGTGTCTCTCTAAGAATAGTGAGCAAGGAGTCCATGTTTGGATTCCCCTAGTAACTTAGTGTGAGACCCAAAGTTACTTAAATATGCAAATTAACAAGCAGGCCTGGTTAAGACATTTTTATTAGACCAGTAGCAGGTTTCCAGATTCAAGTAAGTCACTAACCCTCAGAAGACTGCTTTGAAAAACACTGGCAGGTACTTTCAGTGCAAAGTTTGTTGGTATGGCCCGCTTAAAGCGAGCTCGAAGAGTTGGTGTTTTGGGTGGGGAAGGGGCAGAAACTGGGCGGAATGCAATAGGATTAGTATGGCCATGGGCAGTCAACGGGTGGGCAAATAACCAAATAATACCTACAAACTGTCTGTCCCTCCTCCTACTAGCCCAGACTAAAAAAGCTGGAAACTAGCTTGCATTTCACCAGCTTACTTGAACACTACGCCACTCACAATTAGGATGGACCAATGGCTCTTGCAGTTCAGAAAGGACCATAAGCCCCAGCGCTTCAGGTTGTACACCCCGCAAACACACAAGGCTCTCGTATCCTTCCAGGAGAAATTAAACACCGTCAGCCAGGACCTCTTAAAACAGATGAACTGGTCCCCTCTAGTGCAGGCTTATGATTTTGTTGTTCTCAACCAAGACTGTGCTCTGCTGCCCCCTAGCTAGATTCGGACTATACAAGCCGAAACAAAAAAAAACACAAAATTATAAGGGAGCCTTGCCTCTGGCAGAATTTTGACCGTTGGGACTGGGGTACGACACCCTATGAGGTGGGTGGTGACAGGATTTTGAGGGATGTAGACATTCTTATAAGGTAAGCAGTACTTGTGAACTAGGACTACAGGTTTTCCCTCATAAATGTCATGGATCTTCCTGAGACATGGCACACGCACCACATACAAATGCAGTCTGTTCCCTTTATTGTAACTCCATGGCTTCCGTTAAACAGAAAAGCATTGCAAGGAGAATATCTTCGAGTTACCACGGGTATAGCCCCAAACGAGTGTTGGTATCTGTTGATAATGAGTGGACAAACCGACTGTTCTACTGTGTACTGTATATGTTTAGTCCTCTGGGGTTCAGGGGGGTCTGAATGGAAGCCAAATAGTGTACATTTGAAGAAAAAAGTAGTTAACCCCCAAAAAAAAGCTACGATTATTTCCTTGCGGCCGTAACAGCTGACTCAAATTCCGCATTGGCGTGGTGGCCGTTTCATGGTGTGAGCTGTAACAAACTCACTTTTGAGAGGCTAGGGGATGGGGACTGAGACCCTTAGGCCTAGTGAGAACCGCATGCTCTGCAATGCAAGCCCTAAAGGCCAAATACAGTTATCCCTCAGGGACTCCAACCCAACCGTAGCCTTATGTGATGCACCCCAAGGTGAACTGCAACACTCATCGAGGCAGGGCTGGCCTTAGCCCTGGCAGTGCCCTAGGCGAAACATGTGGTGCCCCCTCCAAAAAAGAAAAATACACACACCAATCTTCAAACACCTGGGCAACACAAACAATGTATGGCAACATGATCCTTTGCAATCTGCCTTTGCTTCTCTACTGCATGTTCTACATAGTAAAACCACACAACATGGCTTAAAGTGGGGGCGTGGCTTAATGGCCGCGTAGAAGGACGTGCTCTGGAGGAGCTCCCGTGGATCCGACACCGATCCTGAAGAAAAAACAGTTTTCAGGAACAAAGCAAGCCAGCAGTATATCCATGGATTTGTGAATAACTGGAACACGCACTGAGCACCAAAAGGGAACGAGTAGCAGCTGGATAAGGGAGCTACAGCAGCCCATAGAAAACTGAGTGCCCGAGTCGCAGATACAAACAAGATGGCCGGCAGCAGACAAAGGGCCATGAACTGACCACGGTGCCGCCAAGGCGATATTCGCTGCTGTGGCCGGGCTCGAGTCTGCCGCGACGTTGAGCTGCCTGTGGAGACTTGCTCGTGCGGGATATGGAACGGCCGGCTGGAGGGGGCCCGCAGGATGAGCCACAGCTGCCGCTTTGATTGGTGGGGCGGGGGTCGCGCCGATGCAGAACTGCTGCATGAGCCCTGCTGGGGGGCAGAAACGGGGTTCTGGTTGGAGGACCCAGCCGGACTTAGACACGGACACTGTAGCCCACGACAAGTGTGGACGCAGCGTAGGACTGCGCTGCCTCCGACTGCTGGGCACGGTTGAGTGCCGAAACAGTAGCCTCCCGGCGGCGCTGCTGCCAATGAAGCAAGGTTGATAAGACAGCGACCTTACGCGTACTGTACTACGCGGGGAGACCCCTGGAGGAGCAGAGACCTTGCAGAGCCGGGGCCCAGGGGGGGGCGGGACAAAACACGTGGGCCCTCACAGAGGCCCAGATTACCGGGGGCCGGGGCCGCGAACAGACCCGCTGGAGCGGGACCTGGTGAAAGCCCTGGGCTGGCCGAACGGTCACCACCGCACGCAGGAGAGGCGCGGGGAAGCAGGAGACGGAGTCCTCTTCGGATAACGGGCCCAAATCAAAGACTGTGGAGCCCCGGGAATCTTGCCAGGAACGTTGGAGGGAACGAACAGCCCGGATATGGGTTGGCAGACACAGGCCTCCAGCACTGCATAACGCCCCCTGCTCTAGAGCAGACGCTGGAACAAGCAAGGGCCTGGGTGAGGAAACTGGAGTGCCCAGGCGGAAGGGTGTATACTGGGACCGGGAAGTAGTATACAAGGCCCAGGAGGGTGCTGAGGAACACGAGCCCGCGCGCAGTACACTACCCGCTGCATACGAGCTGGGGAGGCAACAAACACAGTATAAGCTGGCGACGGGGGACCTGCGCAGGGTAAGCCTGAGGACAAAGGGGGGGCTAAACCGCATCTGGAGCTGTCCACATGTGCTGTGGCCCCCCCACATATCTAAACGAACATGGACAATATAGTGCGCCGCACAGATAAAACCTGAGTACCGAGGATCCCTTCCGCCAGCTGAACAGAACAGTGAAGGCAGCTCACCCGGAACGGTTGAGGAACCCTAGGGTACACGCAAAAAGGATGCTTGGCCCGGCACGGGGTGGACAAAGGCGCCAGAGGCAATACTGTGGGCCGGACGGTTGAGGGGCCCTGGGGGGTCCCGGTGCAAAGGGGTGCAGGACCTGAGAAAGCGCCCGACAACTAGGGGGCTGGCGAAATTACACAGAGCAGAGGCGGGCACGTGGGATAACAGTCCACTGTGAGAGCAACCGGCAGCAGAGGTGTACCCCTAATACAGTCAAAGCAGGTCCTATACATAAAAATAGCCAGACACCACAGAGACCCTCACAAAAGAGGAAGTTGCGCTGGCTCACATACTGCGGGCACGGCACAATGTCTAACAAAGTCGTGAGACCAAAGAACAAACAGCCCACACTGGAGGCCTACACCAAGACACCGCCCGGGACGGAGGGTGCCAGGAGCAGGGACAGAACTACCGCTGCAACAGAGGAGGCCCCAGGCACAATCTAAGAGGTGCTGGCAACAATTGCAGACCTGAAAGTGGCCTGGAGACTAAATTGGGCCTGGCCATGAACAAATGGAAAGTGGCACTAGACCTTAAGGTTGGAGCGGTCCAGGAAGACGTGAACTTACTAAGGCAGGATGTGAGAACACTTGCGGAGCGTACCGGTAACCTGGAAAAAGAGATGGCCCCAAACGCAGTGGAATGCGCTGCCCACAGATCGGAACTCCATGCCTTGTGCAGCGAGTAGGCAACCTGGAAAACAGCAGAAAAAGCGGAAGGTCGCGCTAGACGCAACAACATCCGCATTGTTGGATTACCAGAAGGGATGAAGGGTCTAACCCAACGGAATATGTGGAAACCATGTTGTTACAGGAAATAACCGGAGGGTAACTGACCCAGGGTTTTGCTGTCGAAAGGGCGCAGAGGGCTTTGATGAGGAGGCCGCCCCTGGGAGCTCCCCCCAGGCCATTGATCGCAAAGATTTTAAACTACCGAGATAGGGAAAGAATACTTGATTGTCCCCCCTTTCCAGAAGAATTCGAGAGGGGGCCCGCAAAAATAACTGCATACCCCGACTATACCTTGCAAGTACAACACAACAGAATGAACTTCGGGGCAGTTTAAAGAAGATTGAGAGAAACAGATCATAGATACATGTTGCTGTATCTAGCCAAACTGAAGGTGTTCCACAATAACAAAACTATTTTTTTATTCGCCGGAGGACGCTATGGGCTGGCTGGAAACGCAGAGCCACGCCCAAGAATCGGGGATCCAGACAGAAGCCGGAGGAGATAAGTAACATGCTGTTGTGGCACATGGTGACATAGCGCGAGACACTGGGACTAGAATATAGCATTAAGGATTGTGCGGTTGGGTATGTGCTGGTTCGCAGGATCCGTTTGAACTGAATAAATCTAATAAACAAGGGGGGAGCTCCAGGGAGTCAACCGTTGAAACCCCATAGCATTACGCTTAGTTGGGTCACTTTTAGTTTGGTTTCCTAGCCCTCGATACCACAAGATAGGATCAGAAGCGGGTGGGCCTGAGATCCAGGGATGGAGCTGGGCATTTGTTGGGGTTGGGTAGGGAGGGGAAGGGGTGTGTGCATTGGGGTGTGGGGGAGGAGGAAGTTGGGAGGGAGTTGGGAAAGGGAAGGGAGGCGGGAGGGGGAGGGGAAGAGGTGTTTGTAGTTAAGAGAAGTTTGAATTGGGGAACAAGCCTATATAGACTGAGATGGGAGTGGGATCTGGACTGCAACGATGGGAGGGGAAGGGGAACTCTAATGGGCCATGAGGGACCTTAAAATAATTACGTGTCAGGGGACTATAGTTATCTAAAGAGGAACAAGGTTATGTTGTACCTGCGCAGACAAAAGATAGACATTGCATTGTTGCAGGACACTCACCTGACAAGGGAAAAGATGGAGATGGTAGTGAAGAAATGGAAGGGGATTGTGGTGGGCTCGATATATTCCGCTTATGCTAGAGGAGTGCTCATTTGGGTGGCGCGGCATTTCCCGTTTAAACTGTTGCAGGAAAAGGCAGAAACAGATGGGAGGATGGTCATACTGAGGGGATTGGTGGAGAATAGGGAGATAAGCATTGTAAATACATACGCCCCAAATCAGAATACGGCAGCATATTTGAGAACTCTGTGTACTAACCTTAGCATGTGTATGGGGAGTGCGGTGATCTGGGGTGGGGATTTTAACATTTTATTAAACCCAAGGGTAGATAGATCAGACGGAAAGATTGATAGACCCGCCCCAGCGACTAAAGCGTTGCAGACACTACTAGATGACTTTGGTCTGGCAGATGTGTGGAGAACGAGACACCCCCGAGAAAGGCAATACTTGCACTATTCCGCCCCGCAGCAGTTACACACGAGGCTGGACTATGTCTTTGCTACGTCGGAGGTAATAACTGAGATTACTCAGGCAGAATATAAAGCGAGGGTCCTCTCGGACCACTCGCCCTGGTTCTGGGACGGCAATACTGCCCTCCCCCCCCCCCCGAGAGCAAGGATTCCGACATGGCGCCTCCGAGCAGAGGCACTGAAGGATCCCCTTTTTAGGGAAGATATAAGGGAGGAGATTATAAACTACTTTGAGATAAATACGGGTAGCGTGGACTCGGCGAGCACATTATGGGCAGCCTTTAAGGTGGTGGTGCGAGGTGTAGCCATAGCAAAATCAAAAGGCCTGCAAGGTGGGATCTTGGCTGACCTACAAGGAACAGAAAGGGAACTGGAAAAGGCATTGAAGGGAGGAGGTGACACGGAGAGTGACATGGAGCTGATACTTAAATTGCAGCAGAAATGTGCGGAGCAATGGGAAAGATTGTGCAACCTCAACCATAAAAAATATATAGAAAGGCAGCATGCGGGAGGGGATAAAACAGGAAGGCTTTTGGCATGGTTATACAAGAGCAAAACTCCCAGACCCACGTTTAGAACGATAACGAGAGAAGATGGTAGTGTAGCTGACACCCAAGAGGGAGTTAATCAGGAGTTTGCAGACTATTATAGGGTACTATATGGAGATGAGGAGGAAAGTAGTCATGGGGAGATAATAGAAACACTGGAGGACATAGGACCACCTACAATAAGTGTTGAGGAAAGAGAGGAGCTAGATGCACCGATTACTTTGGAGGAGTTAGGAGAAGTGGTGAGGCAGCTGCCTACTAGTAAGACTCCAGGGGCGGACGGGCTCCCAAGTGAATTTTATAAAGTATATAGGGAGGAAGTGCTCCCCCCCAATCTTTGAAATGTTAAATGAAGCGTTTGAGGTGGGACGGCTGCCGGAGTCACTTAGAGAAGCGATCATAATACTGCTTCCCAAACCCAACAAGCCTGGGCATAGCTGTGGCTCCTACAGACCTTTGTCGATGTTGAACCAAGACAGCAAGATATTGACGGCTGTCTTGGCAAACAGACTGCGCGGAGAGTTATTGGCAAACTAATACACTCCGACCAGACGGGCTATGCCCCGAATAGAAATATAACTCAATAATAGACAACTCCAACTGGGTTGTCAAATGGGGGAGTAAGAACGAGGGCGAAATGGCAATTGTGTCCTTGGACGCGGTAAAGGCCTTCGATTCGGTCAAGTGGCCATGGCTGCTGGTAGCCCTGGCGGGCTATGGTATGGGGCCTGGATACTTAAGGTGGGCGAAGATGTTATATAGTGAACCGCTGGCCAGGGTCAAAACAGGATCAGTGCTATCCGAAAGATGGCAACTTAGTAGAGGCACCAAAAAGAGGTGCCCATGGTCCCCAATGCTCTATATAGGCTCCTACATTATTTTGGGAATATTCCATACCCGATACCCAGGAAGTTCTTCACTAAACTGAACAGTATATGTAGGGATTTCCTGTGGCATGGTACCCGGAATAGGGTGGCACTATGGAAGCTGCAGAACTTTTATGAAAAAGGGGGGGATAAAACTGCCCAATTATGAGGTTTATTATGTAGCGAGCCAGCTGCAATACGTTGCCAAATGGCTCTCAGATGAACAGACCCCCGATTCCAGATTTTTTGGACAGGATTGTGCCCCATTTTATTTGAGAGATGATCTGGCTACCCAAGACAGAAATGGAAGCGCGCCCCAAGATGATGATGCTTGAGTGGAAGGTGTGGCGCCGGGCATGCCAGATGATGGAAAACCCTTTCCCATGCTCCCCGCAGGTACCACTAGTTGCACTGGCAGGAGGAGATAGGCAGCTGAGGATGATAATCAGGAACCACTGGGTATCGGTGGGGTTAGTGACGATGGGAGATATCTGGCGAGAGGGGACCATCATAGATTTTGAAGTGCTGGGGGAGGAAACGGGGTTACACACGGCCCAATATATCACGTATCACAGAATGGTGCAGAGAATTAAGAGAACATGGCCCGAAACGGTACTGGAAGAAGAATCAGATGCTATCAGATACAATTTATGATAGAACGGTGGGGGAGGGGGCACGAGATCTCTAGACTGTACGAGATGATGATGTCCATGATTGGGAAGGAATTAACATAACTAAGACTAGACTGGGAAGCGGAAGTAGGAGCCTCGATCGAGGACGGGATGTGGGAACGTGCCCTGGGGTACCGCAAGAAGGTGTCAAGAAATGCAAGACTAAAACAGATACAACTATATATTATGCACAGGGCATATATGACACCCCAGAGGATATCTAGGTTTGAAAATGCTGGAAGACAAATGCGACGAAGAAAAGGCTGGTATGGTACACATGTTTTGGTCATGACCAGTAATTGAGCGTTTCTAGGGTGAAGTAGCACAGAAACTAGCGGAAAAGGGGGTCACGATTATTATTGATACAGCCTGGGCCTGCTTGCTGGGGGAAATTCCCCAGATCGCAGAAACTTAAGCATGTTAGTAAATTGAAAGATCTAGCATATGTGCTCACGAAAAGAAGGATTGGGGGGGCGCAGGTGGAGGTGTGGTGGAAGGGGTTGCAGAAATGGGCGGAAGCAGAAACCATGGTATGGCAAGAGGCGAGCAATGTAGGGGGAGAGGAGGCGGGAACCCTGATGGCATGGAAAACATTAATAGCGGAATTGTTTGGAACGATACAAGAGACCCCCACCACGCGAGGCAGATAGAGTGCGTGGAATAAATAGTCTCGTAAGGGAGGGTGGGATAAGGGGAGCAGTGACCAAATTAAGCAATGAACAATGAAGCTGTTGATAATTGCACTGCGTATTTGCTTTGTTTTTGTTTGAATAAATCAATAAAATTGTTTTTAAAAAAATATGGCTTAAAGAAAGAATGCAGGAGAAATCTTAATTATAAAAAACATCTTCATACAGTGTTCTGCCAAGGATTTGACGTTGCAGGGGGGGGAAAACTCATTTAAATGAAAACACACAAAAATTAGCACAAAAAAATTCATCTGGAATTCAAATGTTTGTTTGTCTTGAAAGTATCCCAGTCCAACTAATTTAAAAGTTGACTTTTCAAACCTATTGGCAAACTCCATTATGACATCAGAAAAATCTATTCTCTGAGCAATGCCAGTTTCGACTGAGCATTGCCAACGAGGCAAGGCTCTCTTTAAATCATGTTTGAGCAGAGAGATGTTTTACTTAATTTCAGTTTGGAGAAGCGCCTTTCTCCGCTTGGTACTGAAACTGGTATTAACAAAATGCATAACGCAACCCAGACATTTGTAAAGAAATCCTGCAGTTTTCGACTGAATGAACTGCAGCACATCAAGCGGTTTCTGTACATTATCTGGTACCATATCTTTAAGACCAAGAAGTCCATCTTTTAGGCCCATTGCATCAATGTTAGTTTCCAGACAAGGTCAGTGTCCCCTCAAAGCCCCTGCAATGCTCATAAAGGAGTGCACCATCAGAAAAGCCTTTAATTTTATACAGAAGCCCCCATGTTGAATTGTGCTCCATGTGTTTGCATCTTTCTTGCATGGAGTTTAATGCTGTGTCCAACAACACATTAAAACATTCTACACTAAACATCTCCTTTAGATCTTGAGGAGCGTCATCTTTACATTTATAATCAAATTGAGCTTTCTTTCGTCGTCTGCTCGAATGGTCTTTGAAGGAACCTTCAACTTCCAGATCGGTGGCTCTCTCTTTGGCTGTAATCAGAGAATTAGTGAATCCATTTTCTCTGTACGTCCATAGAAACTGGATATAGGATTCCAAAAAGGGTAACAGCTGCAGAAATGGCTTAAGAATTGGAATACAGGTCTTTGCTTATTAGGTTTATCTAAACAATATATCGTGCCAGACAGCCAAAGCCACTAAAATTAATAGTCTTCCAACTGATCAGTGAGTGCTTGCTCCGTGACAAAACAAGTTTTTCCCTTTCTGCAACTTCAAGATCATCATCATCATGGACAGCAATTGTTTGATACTGGAGAGCTTTTACACTATCTTACACTCCCATTGTTTCTCACAAGGGGCTTCAGGGTTCAACATTTTTTTTTTGTTTTCCTCCAAAATACTCCAACAAAGAACTGAGGAAGAGCAGTGGCAAGAGCCATGAGAATATGTGAAAGTGCAACAAGTGAATAGTGGCACAACAAGCAGTGGAAGAGCATCAGGAGGATGTGAAATGAGAAAGTCGAGCACCATAATAAGCTGAAACGGTGGCAACATGCATATGAAGAAGCAGCAATTAAGGTGCGTCGTTCCATGACCTGTATTGGGTGGACCGTGTGGTCCACCAACTGCGTTTAGACCAAGTAAAATCCACCTAAGGAAAAGCCACTTAAACCACCCACAAGCTTCTCAGTCAATATAAGGAACAAGTTACTTACCTGTAACTGTTGTTCTGCCAGCTTGGGTCTGGCATGGATTCACATGCTCATGAATATTCCTCGTCATCAGGGTGGGAATCCTCTGTAAAGAAAAAATCAGTTTCAGTTTCGTTTCTGAACTGTCTTTCTCCTAATAACCAATCACTGGTCTCTGGGTCATACTGCCCCCAGCCAATGACTGCCCTCTACCTAAGCCCCTCCTCTGGCAGCCATCTTCAGATTTGGTAGCACGTAAAGTGGCAGGATGACCAAGTGAAGAGACACAGAGGGGAAGGAGGGAGGGTTTGCATGTGAATCCATGCCAGACCCATGCTGGAGAACAACAGTTACAGGTAAGTAACTTGTTCCTTCTCCAGCATGGGGTTTGGCATGGATTTACATGCTCATGAATATAAGAATACATAGCAGTACAGACATACAACCACAGGAGGTGGCAAAAGGCTCAACATTAAGCATTACATAAACTCAACATTAAGCAACTCTTACCTCCTCACCAGGCCCACCTTCAGGTGAACAGGTTGCGCAGCACTGCCTAGCCGACTCTGGACTCCTCCCTGGAATCCCGGTCGACGCAGTAGAATCTCGTGAAGGTGTGCGTCGACCCCCACTTAGCAGCCCTGCAGATGTCCAGCAGGGGCACACTAGACAAGAACGCCGCAGTAGCAGCGATCGCTCTGGTCAAATGGGCTCTTGTACAGCCGGGCAACGGTCAGTTGGCCAACCGATGACAGTGCATGATGCAGCCGGAGAGCCATCTGGAAATGGAAGCCTTTGAGAGAGGCTTCTCTTGGTTCACAGGTCCAAAGTTCACAAACAGCTGTGATGTCCTCCGAAAACTCTTCGTTTGGTCCACGTAGAACTTAAGCGCTCTAGCTACATTCAGCAAGTGCAAAGTTTTCTCGGCCAGCGACGAAAAGAAAACTGGCAACACCAAGGGCTCGTTAAGATGGAAGTCCGACGGCACCTTGGGCATGAAAGAGGGGTGCGTCCTCATCACCACCCTCGTATCGTGAAAAGTCAAGTATGGAGGCTTGCAGAATAGGGCCTGAATCTCTCCCACGCATCGTCCGGAGGTGATGGCCCCAAGGAACGCTGTCTTCCACGACAGGAACTTCAATGGAGCCGAACGCAAGGGCTCGAATGGCGGCCCCATGAGCCTGGTCAGCACCACCTTGAGCTCCCACGCCGGGGCTGGAGCCTTCACCGGCGGGAACGATCGGAACAGTCCCTTCATAAATTCCTTCACCAGTCGATGAGACCACAAGGACGGCCGTCCTGTAGTTCTGGTGTATCGGAGATCGCTGCCAGATGTATCTTGATGGAAGCGTGAGCTAGTCCAGCTTTGCCCAGCGACAGAAGGTATGGTAGCACTTGAGGTGCTGTAATCCGTAGAGGGTTGATCTTCTGTCCACAGCACCAGACTGTCATGATCACCGCCAAAACTCCCAATTGCCATTCCAAGAAAACCTGGTCCAGGGCATATCATTCCTGGATTAAGGGCAGACTCAATAATGATTAAGCAAGCGAGGAGTCACTTCCTGTCTTCCTAACATGGCTGCCTCCTAATTCCCAGAGGTTACAGTGTAGGTCTAGTGATCTTCACTCTTTCCCTACTTAAGCCCCACCCCTCGAGCGCTCCGCGCTCCGCGTCTTTTCTGCCTCGGCAGTTAACGCTTATCGCGGTCCGCTCTGTCAGGAGATTAGCAGCTATATTCTTTCCACAGTTCCACAGTATTCAAGTCCTCGTATTTTTCCCGTTCTTGTTAGTTAATTCAGGCGTCCTAGTGAGATTTTCAGTTCCCAGTGTTTTAGTCAGGAGTTCTGTCAGTCAGCTGTTTCCTGTCATCGTTGCCACGGCTTTTCTCCAGGTGGTCTGTAAAGTGCATAGAAGCATACAGAGCTAATTTCAGTCACGGCACTTATTTCGCAGCAAGTATATTCGTACATTTGGCAGCCCAGCAAAACTGTTTACGCTCTGAGGTGGTTATTTAACAGTAGGGTGGTATGTTAGTACGAGTGTGCAAACATTGCAGAGTAGTCTTTTAGCTCCGTTTGTTGTACACGGTTACAGGCATTAAGCGCTCTCAGCCAGATTTCCTGTAACTTCTCTCAGAAGAATTTGTAGCATTCCTCCGCATTATCCTCTGTATTAGAATTCATTTCAGGAACATTGTGGAGAGAGAAATAAGGTTCTGCTTTCTAACCTTTTTTCATATTGTCAAGTGGCATTTACCTAAAGTTGGGCATTTTCTTCAGAGTATTGTTTGTGACCTATGTAGTACTTGGTGGCGCTTCATTATTGTTGGGGTTCCCATTTTTGTTGTTCTCAGGATAGATTACCATCTTAGCATACTACTCAAGTTTTACCCTCCACTCCTCTCCACAGTAGTTTCAGTATTCCTTGTGCCCGTTCCTTATTTCACCATCACTACCACACATAAACCCTTAGTTTCTTCATTGCCCATTCTTCAGAACAAGCGCCCCTGCACAGATGCAGGATGGAGAGCTCACCATAAAAAAGCAGAAGGTAAATAGGAAGAACGTTTATCATAGGTTCTCACATTGAGTCAGTGCCCATCGTTTTCCCCTGAAAAAATTTGAATCCTTGTTCTAAGAGGAGCCTTCTGTGTTTTAACAGGAATTCCGTTGCAGTAGGGAAGGCCTCTAATTAGAAGCAACTTCACCCTCTAAGAAGAGTCCTTATGGTGTTCCCGCAGAGTTCAGGTAAGCGTTACACAGACAGAGAACCTCTTCCACTTATGTCCTTAGCACTTGAGAGTTGAGGACGTCATGGCCTTTGCAAGAATCTCTCTGCAGTAAGCCGTGATATCGTACCCTCCAAACTCTAGTGCTGCAGGAGACAGGCCTGCAAGTTCAGCGACTCCGGGTCGTGATGAAGAATGGCGCCTCCCTCTCTGGAGAGAAGATCTACGTCCATCGACAGCTTGACTGGTGGGGACGCTGAGAGATCCAGAAGGTCCGGGAACCAGATCTGTCTCAGCCACGCCGGCGGTGTGACGAGGTTCATCCTGCACTGGGACCCCTTGAGCTGGCTGATGAGTCGAACCAGCAGCGGCAACGGAGGAAACGCATACAGGGACAGGCCTTCCCAGGGGAACGAGAAAGCGTCGCCCATGCTCCTCAGCTGGGGAAACCTGCTGGCGAACCTCTGGCACTTGGAGTTCATCACCGTCACGAACAGGTGGATCAGGGGTTTGCCCCATCGTTGGAAGAGCCGATCCACTTGATCCTGGCATAGTTCCCACTCGTGGCACGAGCACAGCTCCCTGCTGAGTGAGTCGGCAATGGTGTTTTTTATTCCTGCCAGATGGAAGGGAACCAAAAACATCCCCTGGGCGACGGCCCAGTGCCACAGATCCTGGGGCCTCCTTGGATAGGGCTGGGGATCTGGTGCCACCCTGCTTCCGGATGTAGAACATCTTGGTGTTGTTGTCGGTGAAGATCCTCACGACCTTGCCCTTGAGGGACGGGAGGAACGACTTGAGCGCCTAGAACACGGCGCTTGTTGATGTTGAGAGGTCTCTCCACATCAACATCAAGATGTTGATGTGGAGAGAGCCCTCTCTTCCGGGAGCCAAAGGTCTCTTTCGTGGAGATCTCCGGTGTGCGCACCCCATCCCTCCAGGGATGTGTGCCGGGGTCTGGAAGTCCGTGCCTGCCGTGAGGTGTGCACGGGTGCCCCACCACTGAATCGCCCGACGGAAAACCTCATTGAGCGGGATCTTGTCTTTAAAGCTGCCCGCCGCTTGCATCCAGCGGATGTCGAGGAACTACTGTAGAGGACGCATCTGTAGCCTGCACAGGCGCACTAGGTAGATGCATGATGACATCATTCCGAGGAGGGACTTGATGGATCTCACCCTGGCCACATCCGTGGCTAGCAGGTGCTGCACTTTGCTTAAGATGGCCTTCGTCCTTTCCTCCGACGGAGATGCCAATCGTTCCACTGTATTGAGCTTTGCTCCCAGAAAACAGTGCCACCTGCGACGGAACCAGATGGGATTTCGGGTAGTTGATGGAGAAACCCAGCTCTGTGAGTAAGCGGACGGTCTTCGCCGTGTGCTCGACCGCAAGTTCTCTTGTCCTTGCACGGATGAGCCAGTCGTCCAGGTAGGGGTAGACGTGGATCCCCTGCAGGTGCAGCCACTGGTGCTAGGCACTTGGTGAACACCCTGGGTGCCGACTTCAATCCGAATGGCAGAGCTCTGAATTGGTAGTGGCGTCCTTGAACTACGAATCTGAGGAACTTTCGGTGCCCCTTTAGGATGGGGATGTGGAAGTAAGCATCCCCAAAGTCCAACGACGATAGGAAGTCGCCCTCCTCCAGCTGTCCCAGCACGTGCTGGAGAGTGACCATCCTGAACTTCTGTGCCTTGATGTATTTGTTCAACCGACACAGGTCCAGGATGGGGCGCCAACCACCTGTCTTCTTTCTGACGAGGAAGTATCTTGAGTATATTCCGGAGCCCCGGAGCTTCTTGGGGAAGAGCTCGATGGCACCTTTCTTGAGCATCGCCTTTACCTCCAACAGCAGTTGAGGGACGTGATTTTCCTTCCTGGCCACGGGAGGCATGCAGGGACACTTCTTTTGGAATTCAAGAGTGTGCCCGTGGGCCAGGGCATCCAGCACCCAACAGTCGGTGGAGATGGACTCCCACACGGTGACTAACTTCGCCAGCCGGCCTCCCACCGGGGTGCTTTGGTGGGGTACCAACGCTACGGCCAGTTCATTCTTGCTTGGAGGCGGCCTTGGCCTCCTTGGCGACATCCTCCATGTTTGCCGCGACCTCTGTAGGCCTCCTGGGACGAGGAGCAGGCCGCCTGGCAGGTACATAGAGGAACCACCACCTGATCTCCTGTCTGCCTCCGGAGCTCCGAAAGGGCTGTCGTTGCTGAAGGACTCCCAGGGCTCGGGCAGTCTCTGTGTCGGCCTTCATGGCCTGCAGCGACTCATCCACCGTTTTCCCAAACAGGTTGTTGCCGTCGAACGGCATGTCTAACACCCTGGGTCTGCACGTCCTGACGGAAGTCAGTCGCCTTGAGCCAGCCTCGTCGTCGAAGGCAAACACTGTTGCCTAACTGGCAAAACCCGGTGTCGGCAATGTCAGTTGCCACCGTTATGGCGTGGTCCGACGCTATCTCACCTTCCTGCAGAATCTCTAGGGCCTCCGCCCTCTTGTCTGGTAGGAAGTCCAATAGGGGAGCTATCTTGTACCATAGCTCCCTGTCGTAACGGGCCACAATCGCTAAGGCACTGGGCGCTTTAATTGTCGTCACCGGCGACGAGATGACCTGTCGCCCCATGGCGTCCAATTTCTTTCCCTTGCCGTCAGGTGGGGAAGTGGAGGTCGAAGCTGTCGCCCCCGCCGCCTTCTTCTTGGCTGTCGCTGAGACGACCGAATCTGGCGTCGGCTGAGCCCTGACACAAGGGGGCGGCGTCAGGGACCCAGTACTTCTCGTACCGGTCCCTCTTGGCAGGCGTCGTGGACGGGTTCTTCAGGACCGCAAATCCCAGATATCGTCGAGTAACGGTACCGCGAGGACCGCCTTTCTCTTGGCTTCTCGCCGTTGATAGAGGATACCTTCCTTCTTCTGTTCCTCAGGGCAGAGCTGGAAGAGCTCGGACGCCCTGGCGATCATGGCGTGAAAGGAGCCAATTTCATCGGGCAGGGAAGCCCGAGGGGGTGGTGATGGAAGGTCCATCCCGTCATCACCACCGCCATCATCCGTCCCCCGTCGTCGTGTCCGTCGCAGTGTCATCCCTGGGATCCGGAGAGGGGGAGGAAGGCTCCATGGGCCGCGAGGGCATGAAGGGTGGGGGGGCAGGGAGGATGAACTCTCCTCCACTTGTTCTGAGGGCTTCCCAACGGGCCCGGTTCTGGATAGTCCGCCGGGGTTCGTGGTAATCTCGTCCTTATCTCCATGCATAAGGTTTGGATCGCCATCAAAATGGCCATCGAGTTGTCGGCCGTGGCTGCGACGGGAGGGCTGGCCGCTCCTCCACAGGGGCCTCGTCCGTGCCACCGTCGCCATCTTCTACCACCTCTTTGAGATCTCTCCCGTGGGATCGTACCTTCTCGAACCTCTCGTTGAGGCTCTTAACACCCTCCACCAGCTCCTCCTCAGAGGCTGAATCCGTGTCCGTAATGGCCACTGGTCCCCCCTCTTTTTCCACCGGGGTCTTGACGGGAGTCTTGTCAATGGGCTGGAAAGGGGATTCCCTCTGCGGTGGCAGGGTAACTCTGGGCCCGAGGTCGCTCCACAGGTTTCGCCAGGGTCGCTGCGACTCCTTCAATAGAGGCCTTAGCCGGGTGAATCAAGGCCTTCACCACCTTGGGCACGCTTGAAGCCTTCACCTTGGGGGGAGGGTCACCAACTCACTCCCCCTCGGCTGAATCCTTCAAGATCGACGGGGCCTCTCCAGAAGCTTACCCGGGTTCTGGTATTTCCTCTTCCCCGAACCAGAGCGTTGGCCTGTGGTTGATGGTGCCGGGGAAGGTGCACCCTGCCTGGCAACCGAAGAGCCCGACCGTTCGGCGCTCCCGGTGCCCGCGGACTCACGGTGCATAGCCTTCTGTTTGGCCCCTGTTGCCGGGGTGCCCTCACAGGACTTAGAAGACCGCTCAGACCTTTTCTCACCCGCTGGGCCCTTCTCCAGCCAGCTGGCGAGGCGGGAACGACAATCCCTCATGGTCCGTTCCGATAGGTTCTTGCAGAATGCACAGTCCTTCTCCACTTGCGTCTTGTCCTCATGAAGGCAGTAGAGACATAGCGAATGCTCGTCCTCCTTGAAAACATTCTGTAAACCGCATCCAGGGCAGTTCCTGAACAGCTTGGATCTGGGCGTCGAGCTACCCTTGTCCTGGGCCGCATCCATGGTAGGCCTCAGAACTTCTGGAATCCTCCAAGAAGCGTCACTGGACGAAAACTTCACCCTTGAGGGGCGTTGGAAATTCCGAAATGGGTCCCTGTTGATCGGAAGAAGAAACGGTGGAGCTTGAGGCTCGATTTAACCGAAAAATGAGAATCTCCTTGAAAAAGCGCGAAAACGCAGCAAATGCTCGAGAGCTATAGCACGAGGACTCCCAACACTTGAACGTGCGGTAAAAATCTGAAGATGCCTGCCAGAGGAGGGGCTTAGGTAGAGGGCAGTCATTGGCTGGGGGCAGTATGACCCAGAGACCAGTGATTGGTTATTAGTAGAAAGACAGTTCAGAAAAGAAACAAACTGATTTTTACTTTACCGAGGATTCCCAGCCTGACGGGGAATATTCATGAGCAAGTGAATCTATGCCAGACCCCATGCTGGAGAACTTCCGAAAACACTTTGTGCTGTCCACGTAGAACTTCAGCGCTCTAGCCACATCCAGCAAGTGCAAAGTCCTCTCAGCCGGCGACAGGAAGAAAACAGGTAACACCAAGGGCTCGTTGAGATGGAAGTCCGAAGGCACCTTGGGAATGAAGGTGGGGTGTGTCCTCAGCACAACCCTCGCCTCGTGAAATGTCAGGTACGGAGGCTTACAGGAGAGGGCCTGGATCTCTCCCACTCGTACAGAGGTGATAGCCACAAGAAACGCCGTCTTCCACACAATAGGAATTTCAGAGGCGCCGAATGCAAAGGCTCTAATGTCGGACCCATGAGCCTAGTCAGCACCACAGAGCTCCCACGCCGGGGCCGGAGCCTTCACTGGCAGGAACAAGCGTAAAAGTCCTTTCATGAACTCCTTCACCAGGCAGTGAGACCACAGCGACGACCGCCCCGCAGTTCTGGTATAGCAGGAGATAGCTGCCAGATGAATTTTGGGGGAGGCATGCGCAAGCCCTGCCTTGGCCAACAACAGCAAGTACAGCAGCACTTGAGGGGCCGTAATCCATAGAGGGTTGATCTTCTGTACACGGCACCAAACGGTGAACCTCTTTCATTTATGTCCATAGCACTTAAGAGTCGAGGAAGCCCTGGCCTTGGCAAGTACCCCCTTGCAATCCGCTGGGATATCATAGCTTCCGAACTCAGCGACCCTGGGTCGTGGTGCAGGATCGCGCCTCCTTCCCTGGCAGGAAGATCTACGTTCGTCGGGAGCTTGACTGGAGGGGACGCTGACATGTCCAGAAGGTCCAGGTACCATATCTGCCTCGGCCACGCCGGTGAGATGAGGATCATCCTGCACCGGGACCGTCTGAGTTGACTGATGAGTCGCAGAAGCAACGGTGGGAATGCATAGAGGAACAGGCCTTCCCAAGGGAAGAAGAATGCATCCCCCATGCTCCCCGGCTGGGGATACTTGCTGGCGAACCTCTGGCACTTGGTGTTCGTCGCCGTCACAAACAGATCGATCTGGGGATTGCCCCATCGTCAGAATAGGAGATCTACTTGATCTTGCCAAAGCTCCCACTCGTGGCAAGAGCACAGCTCCCTGCTGAGTGAGTCAGCGACAGTGTTCTTCACTCCTGCCAGGTGAAAAGGTACCAGGAACATCCCTTGGGCGACGGCCCAGTGCCACAGATATTGCGCTTTCCTGGAGAGAGCTGAGGATCTGGTGCCCCCCTGCTTCTGAATGTAGAACATTGTGGTGGTGTCGCTGAAGACCCGTAACACCTTTCCCTTGAGGGACGGAAGGAAGGACCTGAGGGCCCAAAACACGGCCCGGAGCTCCAGGACGTTGATGTGCAGCGACATCTCCTCAAGGAGCCAAAGGGCTCTTGCGTGGAGATCTCCGGTGTGCGCACCCATCCCTCCAGGGAGGCATCCGTTGTCACAGTTTACTAATGCGCAGGGGTCTGGAAGTCCATGCCCAACGCGAGGTTCATGCGGGTGGCCCACGACCGGATCGCTCGACGGAAAGTCTCGTTGAGGGCGATCTGGTCTTCGAAGCTTCCCTTCACTTGTATCCAACGGGCATCAATGAACTCCTACAGTGGCCGCATCCGCAACCTGCACAGCCGAACGAGGTCGATGCACGACAACATCATGCCAAGCAGGGACTTAATGGACCTCACCCTGGCGACTCCCATGGTAAACAGCCGTTGTACTTTGCCCAGGATGGCTTTTATCCTCTCCCCCGACGGTGAAGCCAGTCGCACCACCGTGTTGAGCCTGGCTCCCAGGAACAGAGTGTTCGGCGATGGCACCAAGCAGGACTTCGCACAGTTTACCGAGAACCCCAGTTCCGTGAGCAGGCAGACGGTCCTCGCTGTGTGTTCGCCGGCGAGTTCCCTCGACTTTGCTCGGATGAGCCAATCATCCTGGTAGGGGTAGACGTGGATCCCCTGCAGGCGCAGCTGCGCAGCCACCGGTGACAGGCACTTGGTGAAGACCCTTGGAGCCGACTTCAAACCGAAGGGAAGGGCCTTGAACTGGTAGTGCCGCCCTTGGACCACGAAGCGCAGAACCTTTTGATGCCCCTTGTGAATGGGAAAGTAGGCATCCTCCAGGTCCAGCGACGACAGGAAGTCCCCTTCTTCCAGCTGTCCCAGCACGTGCTGAAGGATAACCATTCAGAATTTCTGGGATTGTATGCATTTTTTTGGAGGTGGCAGAGATCCAGGATGGGCCGCCAGCCGCTGATTATCTTTCAGACGAGGAAGTACCGCGAGTATACTCATGAGCTCCGGAGCCTCTTCGGGAGGAGCTCTATCGCGCCCTTATTCAGCATTGCTCGTACCTCCAGAAGTAGTTGAGGAATGTGGTTTTCTTTCCTGGCTACAGGTGGAAAAAGGGGACACTTCCCTTGGAGCTCAAGCGTGTGTCCGTGGACCAGGGAATCCAGCACCCAACGGTCAGTCGAGATGGATTTCCAAACGCTGACGAAGTCAGCCAGCTGGCCTCCCGCTAGGGTGCTCAGGTGGGGGCCCGAGGCCACGGCCGGTTCAGTCCTGCTTTGCCGAGGCCTTCCCACCTTGGGCCCTTTGGCGGCAACGATGACGATGTCCTCTGGCCTATCTGCGGCCTCTGTAGGCTTCCTGGGACGAAGAACGGGGCGCTTGACGGTATGAAGAGCTGCCACCGAATCCTTTGGAATCACCTTGCGACTTGCCTCCGGGGGACCGAAAGGACAGCAGTCGATGGAGCGTGCCCAAGGCATGGGCCGTCTCGGTGTCTGCCTTGATGGCCTGCATTGACTCGTCCACTGCCTTGCCAAACAAGTTTCTCCCGAAGGGCATATCCAGTACCCTCGCCTGTACGTCTTGACGGAAGTCGGTGCCCCTGAGCCAACCACGCCGGCGAAGGCCAACAACGTTGCCCATCTGGAAAAGGCCGGTGTCGGCGATGTCTGTGGCCACCGTGGTGCGAAGCCACCTCACCTTCTTGAAAGATTTCAAGGTCCTCTGCCCTCTTGTTATCTGGAAGGAAGTCCAGGAGGGCGGGGTGATTTTAAACCACAGATCCCTATCGTAGCGGGCCACGATAGCGAGAGCGTTGGCCGCCTTAATTGTCCTCGCCGCCGAGATGACCCGACGTTCCATGGTGTCCAGCTTCTTTCCCTCGCCGTCCGGCGGGTAAGTGGAAGTCGACGCCTTCGCCCCAGCAGATTTCTTCTTGGCCGCTGCAGAGACCACTGAATCTGGGGACGGCTGCGCTCTGAGGCACATAGGTGCAGAGTCTAAAACCCGGTACTTCTTCTCGTACCTATCCCTTTTCGCTGGGGCCGAGGATGGAGTCTTCAGGAGGGCCAGCCCTTCGTCCCAGATGTCATCCAACAGCGGGACCGAGAGCACGGTCTTCCTCTTGGCCTCTCGTCGCTGATAAAGAAATCCCTCCTTCTGCTCTTCGGGGCATAGCTGAAAAAGCTGAAGCCCTAGCGATCATGGCATGAAAGGAGGCAATTTCGTCGGGAGCAGAAGCCCGGGATGGGGGCGACGGGAGATCTGTCCGTCGTCGCCGTCTCATCCCTCGGTGGAGGGGATGAAGGTGAAGGATGGCAGGGCGGGGTGGATTGACCCACCTCCGCTTGGATGGAGGGCTCCCCGACGGTCCAGGCGATGCTGGATCGTCCGCCGGAGGCAAAGGCATCCTTGTCCTCATTTCTGTGCACAGTGTGTGCAAGGCTAGTAAGATGTCCTCAGACCTCTCCGTCGGTGGTGGCAGCGGTTGCGATGGGAGCATCGGCAGCGGCATAGTGTCCTCCAGCTCCTCGTCGATCTGCCGTCGCTCTCGACGTCCGCCTCGTCGGGGTCCTTCCTGTAGGATCTGACCTCGACGAACCTCTTGTCAAGAAATGCCTCGAGGCCCGAAAGCTCGTCCTCAGAGAAGATATCGGAGTCCGGTAGGATTATCATGCCCCCCCCACTTCTCGCCCAGGGGCTTCACGGGGGTCTTATCAATGGGCGTGAAAGAAGATTCCCTCCGGCTGGGCAGGGAAACTCTTGGCTTGGGGGCCATCTCCACTGGGGCCGCCTCTGCGGTCATCACAAGGGACGCTACCACTCCCTCAATCAAAGCCTTAGCCTGGTGAATCTGGGCCTTCACGACTTTAGGCGCGTCTAAGGCCTTCACCGTGGGGGGAGGGCCACCCCCTTGCTCCCCCTTGGCTTTCTCAGTCGGAACAGACTGGGTCTTCTCCTGAAGCTTACCCGGGTTGTCCGACTTCCTTTAAGCACGGACTCCCAACACTTGAACGTGCGGTAAAAATCTGAAGATGGCTGCCTGACGAGGGGCTTAGGTAGAGGGCAGTCATTGGCTGGGGGCAGTATGACCCAGAGACCAGTGATTGGTTATTAGGAGAAAGACAGTTCAGAAATGAAACTGATTTTTTTCTTTACCGAGGATTCCCAGCCTGACGAGGAATATTCATGAGCATGTGAATCCCCATGCTGGAGAAAAGGACATAATTCACTGACGCATGCCAAAGAGAGTACTTGATTTTGTTGTACATTTTATAGCATCCCCTGGCACCAGATTAAAGGAATGGCAACCATTTGGCATACAGAAGGCCCTTGAATATATCAAGGTAATGTTTTTGGGCTCCTTTCATTTTCCCCTTAATATTGGCCCCATTGTCATATCCCTGTCCTCTGCAGTTATTCACATGAACACCACAGCCTTTTAGTTCTTGGAGCAAAACATTTGTGAGGCCTAACCCAGTACCGTCACTGACTGCCTCAAACCCAAGAAACTGTTCTTGAATGCAAATGGTTTGTGTCCACAAATCAAATGGTTAAGGAAAGATGTTCTTGGTGGCTGATATAAGGAGTGCAATCAAGTATTACAGAAAAATACTTTGCTACCTGTGCTGTTTTAAGCCATCTGCTTGCACATTCTCAGCCATTAAGTTGATCAGTTCATTTTGGATGTTATACAATAACGGTCTGCCACTTCCTTTGCAAGCACTCGCCACAAATGTCCCTGCATCACCATATCAAACTTTGCAAATAATTGCAGAAGGCCTACAAAGTTACCCATACCTTTTTGGTATAAGCAGTCATGTGGAAGACCACATTATTTCCAGCAAGGAACTGCAATATCTAGACTCTCGCCTTAGCTGCCTTTACCTAAAAACCCAATCTTCTTGTCCGGGCCCCACCACCCCACCACTATCATCAACACTGCTAATAATACCACAACCCAAATCAAGGGTGCACTGATCAATGCAAGATCTCTGCCAGCTCACTCCATTGACATCTCTGTTACCATAACTTCACTTTACCTTGACTTCCTAGCAGTAACAGATACCTGGCTTCATGCCGCAGCTGGGCCTTCTCTTTCACTCGCAATCCCAGACAAATACTCCATTAGACTTGATAGAGATCCTAATTGGGCCAAAGACGGAGGCATCGCCTTTATCTCAAAAACTGCACTACGCCTTAGACCAGTGGTCTTCAAACTTTTTATGCCATGGCCCCCCTGAGCAGAAAATACATTGTTCGGGACCCCCCTGCCCCGCCCCTCTGTGTTGGTGTTATTTTTATTTATTTTTTTTAGAGAGAGGGCTGCAGAATGCGTGGTGCCATAATTATGAAGGGATATGCTGTTCAGGAGACATTCCAAGACACTAGGACAATCACATCCAATCCAAACATAGAAACCGTGCAAGTAAACACAAAATTCTCCAGTAGGGCTTTTATTTTCTCAAAATACATTCCTATTAGTATATTCAGCAGAAGGCAATTTGATTTTACAGAGCAAGCACTAATGGGAAGGGCGGGCCTGTCTCTCTGCAGAAAGTGAGTCAATGTGTGGCTTTATTTTTGAGACCGCCACTCTGAGGTTGTCCTCCACTTCCAGCCTTGTGCGGTATTTAGTTTTCAGTACAGCCAATGCTGAAAAGCCTATTTCGCACAAGCAGGAAGACCCAAAGGTTAAGAGAGCCTGTATAGCAGACCTTGCCAATGTAGGATACTCCAGGATTACCTTCAGCCAAAAGTCACCCACTGCAATGTTGCTAAATTCAGATTGCAGAATAGTGTCCGACTGAACCTCAATCAGCTCCCCCTGGGCATCAAATGGAAGATTCACCACCTCCTCTGCCAGAAAAGGCTGCATCACCCAGTCATTAATGCCAGCATTTTCTTCAGGGAAGTATTTATCAAAGAGGGACCTTAATGTTGTTAGGTGACTTGTGATTGGTTCTAGGACATGCAGCAGGCTGTACTCTGTTTCCTCAATTGCTTCTACAAGCAATGGGAACTGAACTGCCACCCCAGCTCCAATTGTTTGTTTCCAGAGGTCTAGCTTCCTCTTGAAAGCAAATACTTTTTTATTCATTGTAAATGAATTGGCATTGGCTCACTGCAAAGACATATGGAGGGTATTTAGCTTATCGCAAATATCAGCAAGGTATGCCAAGAGCACAAGCCAGTGAGGATCACACAGATTTGCTTTGCCAGTGTCCACATCCAAAAGGAACTGCTGCACTTCATTTCGGAGTTCAAACACACGTTGCAGCACTCTTCCCCTGGACAGCCATCTGACTTCTGTGTGAAAGAACAAAACCATCATGTTCTGACCCCATTTCTGCACACAAAATTGCAAAGAGACGTGCTCTTGTTGGCTGTGCTTTGATGGCATTAACTATTTTTACAGATGAACTGAGTACATCAGAAAGTTCATTGTCCATATTCCGAGCAGCAAGCGTTTCACGGTGAATTATGCAGTGTGTCCATGCAACATGTGGAGCAACTGCCAACACTTTGCCCTTCAACCCCGATCTATCTCCACACATTGAAGGGGCACCATCTGTGCAGATTCCTACGCAGGCCTCCCATCTCAAACAGTGGCTGCTCATAAAATCATATAAAATGTCAAACAGTTCTGATGCTGTTACCCTGGTTTTAATGGCCTTACAAAACAAAAAGTCTTCCAATATTGTAGTTGCCCCACAGTACCTTATATAGGCTATTAAATGAGCCTCTCGGGATATATCTGTTGCCTCATCCAACTGTAATGCAAAGAGACTTGTTTGCAGCTGTGTGATTAACTGAGCAGTGATATTTTCTGCCATCTCAGACACACGTCGGCTGATGGTGGTGTCTGACAGAGGAATCATTTTTAGCTTGTCCGCTACACTTTCAGCACACATTCTCCTGAACATTGCCATGGCTGCTGGTAGAACGACTTTCTCAGCATCGGTGAACGGTTTATTTTTGGCAAGGAGGTAGGCAACATCATAAGATGCCTTCAGTGCACTGGCTGGAGTAGCAGCAATATTTTGCACTGTACTTTTCTGCTGACTGATGACTTGTAACTTGCGAGCAAAGAAGTCTCTGCTCTTGCCAATGAGATCCCCATGTTTTGTTTCCAAGTGGCGTCTTAATTTGGCTAGTTTCATGCTCTCATTGGCTAAAGTTGCTCCACACACCGAGGCCTCGTTTCACATCCGATCACAACAGAAGTAAATCCAAGGTCTAAATATGTGCCATCATACTCCCTGCAGGTTTTTTTCCTGTCTTAATGTCTGCGTCTGCCTTCCTTTTCACACTACCGTTTTTGGGCAAAAAGAAGTGCTCCATTTCAAAATGGGTTCCTCACCTATGAAAAAATGTAAACTCCCATATGTAAAAGCCTTTATGTTAAGCTTTAATGTAAAAGCCTTTTCATATGCTTTGTTGATAACTTCATTTACGTACCGAATGAGAAACAGATAATTCAAAAACAAAAATGCAAAACATGTAGCTGTGACAAAATCACACATGCACCTGAAGGCTTTTGAGCAAAAATCAGGGGCTGAAAATAACATGGTCCTCCAATAGTGCACCACATGTGTTGTGGTGTTCTACATGTACAATGGGTCCCGACTTGAAGATCTGGTTAATTTGCAGAATCCAAAGAAAGGCAAGGGACATTGCTAACTGCTGGTGCTGGCCACAATCCATTGGGGCATTATGTGGTGGTCCTCTAAGAAAGAAATTCTACCTTTGCCTCCAATAAGCCTTCAGACAGCCATAGCCGCTTCACCCATCCCTTCACAATTCACTTGTACAGAGACCTCATTTCTCCCCCGCTTAGAGTGGAACCAGTCTGCGGCATACAGCTTGTAATGCAAAGCGCACATATTAAGCAGCATCACAAAAAAACAGGACTGAATACATCACTGAGCTAAATTAATTCTGACTGGCAACATGTCCCGAAGACTCAGTGAAGGCCCCTCATGTGAAAAGTTTGAAATGCCCTAGTGCCTCCAAATTGAAAGGGATACAATGCCCTGGCGCTGTCCCTGGCCAATGTTGCTGCAGGAGAAATAAGGACCGTGGGTACCTCTGTTCTATCAACTAGAACAGAGGCCCCCACGCCTTGATTTTCCCTGTGTTTCTGGGCACTTTATTTATTGGTCTTGTATGTAAATACCACTTACGTTTTTGAAAGTAAAAGAATAAAAAAGCAGGAACCTCGTGACAGCATGCAACTCCGGAGTTGATGGACACAATCTGAAGCAGGATCACTGAAGCTGCAGGTGGGTGATATTTATTGTTGGAAGAAGTGGGGCCTTCCATCCTCATTGGCTATCAGTCAGCCAGATTGAGCCAGCAGCACAGCTTGAGGCCCTTGCCAAATGCAAGTTTAGAGAAGCTGGGTGCCATGGATTGGCCCACTCTCCCTACCACCCCTCCCATCTGAAAGTAGGGCAGTATGTCACTAATGAGCCATCATTAGTGGTTTCCTGCTCTGCATTCATATGGGAGGGGCTGGTCATCCCTGCAAAATAAGGTGTTCGCTTTACCTTGTTTCATGAATAGGCTCCTAATGGAGCCTGCTGGGCCTCACAAAAGCCAGGCCCCTGTCCTCAGTGTGACAAATAATCAGAAAATGGCATCCAATCAAGGGACAGAACCTTACATGATTGTAATTAAAGTTTTTGAGAATAAACTTTAAAGAGAGAGAAGACCTGAAGAGTGTGATATGCTTGTTTGTTGGCATACATTCAAAGAGACCAGAGCGCCAGAATAGTTAAAGAAAAAAGCATATAAGCTAAAGTTCAAAAACTTGGAGAGGATGGATAGATGTTTTACTTTTTGATTCTCTTAAACCTCATAAAATGTATACTTTTCAGGGAACCATAATGCATCAAATTAGTAATTAATTTGATGGATTATAAATTCCCCTGTTTTTATTTTTTTTCCTCTTTGGCATCACCAAGGATGCATTTGAGAACAACGGAAAAAAGCCTACAAAACCAAGTATGGGAAAAAGCTAAACGCCTGACAGCCCAAATGAGAGCAGTCGACCGCAAGTTCGGTAAATTTTCCCTGATACTGGCAATAACCTTTTACAAAGCCAAAGTGGTGCCTGCATTGATTTATGGAACGGAGGCTTCGTTATACCTTCCACGTAAGATCTAGTCGAAAATTGAATGTCACGTTTGGAAAACGGTGCTAGGTTTGCCCAAATCATCGGCTATCCCGGCCCTCAGAAGAGAGCTGGGGCTTGTCTCTTTGGCATCAACGATAGACCAAAGTGCTATGCGTCTATACAGAAGAACCATCATGTCGGACACGCAACCCATCTTTAATATCTTACGTGACGAAATGGAAACAGGCAAATGTGTGGCTCTAAAGAATTGGGTACAAGCTAGAAAGGACGATCTGGCAAAAATTGAATGCTCTGAAGAAGACCTGAAAGAAAACCCCGATCGCATTAAAAGGAAAATGGAAGAAATGGATTGGATCTGGACCACAGAGAAAGCGGCGGGGTACAAACTGCTAAGCCTCCTGCCTCCAACATTTAACAAGGCGAAACAACCCTTGAAGTATTGTGCCAAGTTTCCGGATAAGAAACTGAGAAGTACGATCACGAGAGCAAGATTCAACCTGATGCCAACTAGAGCGATCTTAACGATCACAGGCGACTTACCCGAAAAGCGATGTCGCCTATGTAAAAAGGACTCATACATCGAAACGTTGAAGCACCTTGTGACAGAGTGTGAAACCACAAAGAAAAACAGAAAAATCTACCTCCCCCCGCTGGCGGAAAACCTCTGGATTTTCGAAACAGACGAGCTGTGGAAGAGATTGATTTCTGGTGAGAACACAAGATGGACTCAAGATCTGGCCAAACTTATTGAACTTGCATTTGAGTTGATATCCCGCACTCGGTCCGATGATGAGAACGCTGTGAGATTCGAAAAACGGCAAAACAAAGAAGACCCAAAAAAATTGTTTTGGCCAGGCCAGCTGGGGTGAGGTTTTCGAACTTCGATGGTTTCGTCTGTCTTTTTACGGCAAGACGATCTGGACGATGTGAACCTTTGACAAAACTTAGTTGTAACTGAGTAAAGTTCAAATAAAAAAAAAAAAAATGTAATAAATTGGTCCTTCATTTAATTTTGCATTCATCTTTTTGCTTCTTGGCATTACCTAAGATGCACTAATTCTGCAGAGAAGTCACTTAATATGGTCTGCCTAGAAAAGAATGAGAATGCAAGTATGAAAGAAAACCAATGTCGAAAGAGAAGAACAAGTTACTTACCAACTGGTAATGTTCTTTCGACTGGATGTTCCTCCAACGTATGCCACATCTTTGACATGTAATGTCCACAACTCTGCTATTTCGGAAATTTTTCGGCAGAGGGCGCCCTGTGTCGATGGTGTCTGGTCGATGTCGACGTCACAGGATGTTATAAATAGGACACAGCGCCCAGAGACTAGTTTATGATTTTTCCTCCATAACGTGTGACCTCCTCATACACATTGCCTGCTTGACTGCACATAGCCGCGAGGGAACGCAAGCTGCAATAGCATAGGAAATTCTCCAGAGGGGCAGGCCGGGCGCGCGATGTGGAATACGTTGGAGGAACTTCCAGTCGAAAGAACGTTACAAGTTGGTAAGTACCTTGTTCTTCGAATGGATTGTGTCCTCCAAAGTATTCGACATCTTTGACAGACTCCCAAAGCAGTACCAGAAAATGGAGGAGGGAGAAGAATTTAGAATACCCAATCAGATGGCAGAATAAAGAATAGCTTTACCAAAGGCCATATCATGAACATGGAGCGTATTCAGGGAGTAATGTTTGACAAAGGTGTGGATAGAAGCCCATGTCGCTGCATCATAAATATTCCTAATAGGAACTCCCCGCTGCAGGGCTGTGCAAGTAGCCACGCCCCTAGTGGAGTCAGCTTGCAACCCTTCAAGAGAGTCCTTGCCCGTCAATCTGTAACATTCAGTAATGGTGAGGATAATCCACCTGGACAATGTCAGTTTGGTAACAGCCTCGCCAAATCAGTGTCCAGCGTACCCCACAAAGTGTTGATCGTCCACTCTGACCCTGGACATCCTAGAAATATAAACGCTCAGGGCTCTCCTAGGATCCAACCTATGGAGTCACTACTCTTCCTTACCAGGATGAGGAGGAGGATAGAAAGCAGGAAGTACCACTTAATGGCTTAAATGAAACTCAGACACTACCTTAGGTAGAAAGGATGGACGTACCCTCAGTACAACCCTATCCTTGTGGAACATAGTAAGGAACAAGTTACTTACCTGTAACTGTTGTTCTCCAGCATGGGTCTGGCATGGATTCACATGCTCATGAATATTCCCCGTCGTGAGGCCGGGAATCCTCGGCATAGAAAAAATAAATCAGTATCAGTTTCGTTTCTGATCTGTCTTTTCTTAGTAGTAACCAATCACTGGTCTCTGGGTCATACTGCCCCCAGCCAATGACTGCCCTCTCCCTAAGCCCCGCCTCTGGCAGCCATCCTCAGATTTGGTAGCACATAAAGTGGCAATATGACCAAGTGAAGAGCCGCAGAGGGGTAGGCGGGAGGGTTCGTATGTGAATCCATGCCAGACCCATGCTGGAGAACAACAGTTACAGGTAAGTAACTTGTTCCTTCTCCAGCATGGGGTCTGGCATGGATTCACATGCTCATGAATAAGAGAATACATAGCAGTAGACACATGCACAACCACGGGAGGTGGCAACAGGCTCAACATTAAGCATCTCTTACCTCCTCACCAGGCTCACCTTAAGCGAACAGGTTGCGCAGCACTGCTTGGCCGACCCTGGACTCCTCCCCTGGAGTCCCGATCGACGCAGTAGAATCTTGTGAAGGTGTGCGTCGACCTCCACGTCGCAGCCCTGCAGATGTCCAGCGGGGGCACACCAGACAGGAATGTCGTGGTAGCAGCGATCACTCTGGTCGAATTGGCTCTCCGACGGCCGGGCAGCGGCCGGTTTGCCAACCGGTGACAGTGCATGATGCAGCCGGAGAGCCATCTGGAAATGGAAGTCTTCGAGAGAGCCTTCCCTTTATTCACAGTCCCAAAGTTCACAAACAGCTGTGATGTCTTCCGAAAACTCTTTGTGCGGTCCACGTAGAACTTCAGCGCTCTAGCTACGTCCAGCGAGTGCAGAGTCCTTTCAGCCGGCGACGAAGGAGACGGGAAGAAAACTGGCAACACCAAGGGTTCGTTGAGGTGGAAGTCCGACGGCACCTTGGGCATGAAGGAGGGGTGCGTCCTCAGCACCACCCTCGTGTCATGAAACGTCAAGTATAGCGGCTTGCAAGATAGGGCCTGGATCTCTCCCACTCGTCGTGCGGAGGTGATGGCCACGAGAAACGCTGTCTTCCACGACAGAAACTTCAACGGTGCAGAATGGATAGGCTCAAATGGGAGCCCCATGAGCCTGGTCAGCACCACGTTGAGCTCCCACGCCGGGGCAGGGGCCTTCACCGGCGGGAATGATCGGAACAATCCTTTCATAAATTCCTTCACCAGTCGATGAGACCACAAGGACGCCCGTAGTTCTTGTGTATCGTGAGATGGCGGCCAGATGTATCTTGATGGACGCGTGAGCTAGTCCAGCCTTGGCCAATGACAGTAGGTACGGCAATACTTGAGGGGCCATAATCCGCAGAGGGTTAATCTTCTGTGCACGGCACCAGACAGAGAACCTCTTCCATTTATGTCCGTAGCACTTGAGAGTTGAGGACGCCCTTGCCTTTGCAAGAACCTCTCTGCAGTCGGCCGGGATGTCGTACCCCCAAACTCTAGTGCTGCAGGAGCCAGGCCTGCAAATTCAGCGACTCTGGGTTGTGGTGAAGAATGGCACCTCCTTCTCTGGAGAGAAGATCTGCATCCGTCGGCAGCTTGACTGGTGTGGACGTTGACAAATCCAGAAGGTACGGGAACCAGATCTGTCTCGGCCACGCCGGTGCGACGAGGATCATCCTGCACCGGGACCTCTTGAGCTGATTGATGAGCCGGAGCAGCAACAGCAGCGGAGGGAACGCATAAAGAAATAGGCCGTCCCAGGGGAACGAGAAAGCATCGCCCATGCTCCTAGGCTGGGGGAACCTGCTGGAGAACCTCCGGCACTTGGAATTCGTCGCGAAGAGATCGATTTGGGGTTCGCCCCATCGTCGGAAGAGTCTATCCACTTGATCCTGGCGTAGTTCCCACTCGTGGCACGAGTGCAGCTCTCTGCTGAGTGAGTCGGCAATCGTGTTTTTTATTCCTGCCAGATGAAGAGGCACCTGAAACATCCCTTGAGCGACGGCCCAATGCCACAGATCCTGGCCTTCCTTGGTAGGGGATCTGGTTCCGCCCTGCTTCCGGATGTAGAACATCGTGGTGGTGTTGTCGGTGAAGATCCTCACCACCTTGCCCTTGAGGGACGGAAGAAAAGACCTGAGGGCACAGAACACTGCGCGGAGCTCCAAGATGTTGATGTGGAGTGACTTCTCCTCCGGGAGCCAAAGGCCTCTCGCGTGAAGATCTCCGGAGTGCGCTCCCCAACCTTCCAGGGAGGCGTCCGTCGTCACAGTCACCTGGTGAGCTGGGGTCTGAAAGTCCGTGCCCGCCGACAGATGAGAAGGGGTACCCCACCACCGGATCGCCTGATGGAACGTCTCGTTGAGGGATCCTGTCCTCGAAGCTGCCCCTCGACTAGACCCAGCGGGCGTCGAGGAACTCTTGTAAGGGGCGCATCCGAAGCCTGCAAAGGCGCACCAGATAAATGCAGGAGGACATCATCCCGAGGAGGGACTTGATAGATCTTAGTATGAAGTATGAGTAACCTGGAAAAAGACTGTGCCAAATTTTTGCAGAGTAAATTTATTGCTCAAAAAGAAATTGCCCTTATAACTGATGACACGTTTTTCAGTCCTCCAAGGACCCTTTTCAAATCAGGGCTATTGATTTATCTTGTAGTCATGTAAGGTTCCCCGTCACATAATGTGAAAAATAAGCTTCCATATATCGAACGGGTAAATCCCTGCTGTTCATAATAAAAGCGACCGATCGCAAAGTTGCAAAGGGCCCCCTCGAGATTCAAACGAGGACTTCGTGGGGGTCGTCTCAATGGGCCTGAAAGATGACACCCTCCGCGGTGGCAGGGAGACTGGGTCCTGCGACATCCTCAATCGAGGTCTTAGCAGGGTTAATTAAGGCCATCGTCACCTTCTGTACGCCTGGGGCCTTTACCTTGGGGGGAGGGTCCGAGCCTAGCTCCCCCTCTGCTGGAATCTTCGAGATCGACCGGGGCCTCTCCAGAAGCTTCGCCGGGTTCTCGGACCTCCTCTTACCCGAGCCAGAGCGTTGGCTCGTGGTTGATGGTGCCGGGGAGGATGCGCCCTGCCGGGCAGCCAAGGAGCACGACCGTTCGGCGCTCCCGGTGCCCGCGGACACGCGGTGCTTGGCCTTTTGTTGGGCCCCCGTCGCCGGGGCGCCCTCACAGGACTTAGCAGACCGCTCTGACTTCTTTTTCTTCTTCTCGCCCGAAGGGCTCTTCCCTTCCAGCCAGTTGGCGAGACATAGGTGGCGATCCTTCATGGTCCGCTCCGACATGTTCCCACAAAACGCACAGTCCTTCTCCGTGTACGTCTTGTCCTCATGGAGACAGTAGAGGCATAACGAATGCTTGTCCTCCTTGAAAACATTCTGAAGCTGGCATCCAGGGCAGGTCCTGAACAGCTTCCCGGGCGTCGAGCTTCCTTTCTCCTGGGCCATGTCCGGGGTAGGCCTCGGAACTCCTGGAATCCTCCAAAAGCGTAACTCGACGAAATCTTCACCCTTGAGGGGCGTAGAAAACTCTGAAACGGATCCCCGTTGATCGGATGTAGAAACGGTGGAGCTTGAGGCTCTATTTAACTGAAAAATTAGAAAAATCTCCTGAAAAACGCGAAAACGCAGCAAAAGCTCGAGAGCTACAGCACGAGGACTCCCAACACTTGAACGTGCGGTAAAAATCTGAGGATGGCTGCCAGAGGCGGGGCTTAGGCAGAGGGCAGTCATTGGCTGGGGGCAGTATGACCCAGAGACCAGTGATTGGTTACTACTAAGAAAGACAAATCAGAAACAAAACTGATACTGATTTTTTTTCTATACCGAGGATTCCCGGCCTGACGGGGAATATTCATGAGCATGTGAATCCATGCCAGACCCCATGCTGGAGAAAGGGTGGCTTAGATGAAAGTGCATGCAATTCACTCACTCTGCGAGCGGATGTAACCGCAAAACAAGAAACCGTCTTGAAAGACAACAGTCTCAAAGAACAAGAGTGCAAAGGTTCAAACGGAGCCCCCATCAGGAATTTCAAGACCAAATTCAGATCCCATACTGGCACCTGAAACGGGGACGGCGGGAACACATTAGTGAGCCCTTTTAGAAATTGGGAAATCAAAGGAATCTTAAAATAAAAACATTCTTCAGTCAAGCGCTTCAAGATCGACAGCGCCGTGAGGTAACCTTTAATGGTACCTACTTGAAGACCCCTGTGGGCCAAAGAAAGCAAGAAAGACAGAACCATGGGAATAGAACACTGAAAAGGATCGACATTGTGTCCTCTGCACCAGTCGCAAAACTTACGCCAACAGCAACGGTACAGGGATTTGGTTGGCAGCCGCCTGGCCGAAAGCAACACCTCCATCACATCATCCGGGAGGTCCAAATCCTTATATCTCAACCTTTCAGAAACCAAGTGTAAAGGTTGAGTCTTGACCTATGGATGGAGAACCCAACAGCCCCCCCCCCCCCCCCCCCCGACTCCTTCCCCCTCCCCACTCGCACGGGCGTGCGAGAGTCTATCCTCTGGGTAGGGAAGACAGCGTGGTAGATGGACATTTCTAGAAGGTCTGGGTACTACGCTCTCCTGGCCCAATCCGGAGCAATGAGGATCATGTGGGATCTGAACCTCTGCAACCTCCTTAGCACTTGAGGTAAGACGGGGACCAGAGAAACCAAACGCGTACAGAAGTGGAAGGAACAAGTTACTTACCTGTAACTGTTGTTCTCCAGCATGGGTCTGGCATGGATTCACATGCTCATGAATATTCCCCGTCGTCAGGCTGGGAATCCTCGGTAAAGAAAAAATCAGCATCAGTTTCGTTTCTGATCTGTCTTTCGTAGTAGTAACCAATCACTGATCTCTGCGTCATACTGATCACAGCCAATGACTGACCTCTACCTAAGCCCCGCCTCTGTCCGCCATCTTCAGATTTGGTAGCACGTGAAGTGGCAGTATGACCAAGTGAAGAGTCGCAGAGGGGTAGGCGGGAGGGTTCGCATGTGAATCCATGCCAGACCCATGCTGGAGAACAACAGTTACAGGTAAGTAACTTGTTCCTTCTCCAGCATGGGGTCTGGCATGGATTCACATGCTCATGAATAAAGAATACATAGCAGTACACACATGCACAACCACTGGAGGTGGCAAAGGCTCAACATTAAGCATTACATCAAACTCAACATTAATCAATTCTTACCTCCTCACCAGGCTCACCTTAGGCGAACAGATTGCGCAGCACTGCTTGGCCGACCCTGGACTCCTCCCTGGAATCCCGATCGACGCAGTAGAATTTCGTGAAGGTGTGCGTCGACCTCCACGTAGCAGCCCTGCAGATGTCCAGCAAGGGCACACCAGATAGGAACGCCGTGGTAGCTGCGATCGCTGTGGTGGAATGGGCTCTCGAACGGTCAGGCAGCGGTCGGTTTGCCAACCGATGACAGTACATGATACAGCCGGAGAGCCACCTGGAAATGGAGGCATTTGAGAGAGCCTTCCCCTGATTGACAGGTCCAAAGTTCACAAAAAGTTGTGACGTCTTCCGAAAACACTTTGTGCGGTCCACGTAAAACTTCAGCGCTCTAGCCACATCCAGCGAGTGCAAAGTCCTTTCGGCCGGCGACGAAGGCGACGGGAAGAAAACAGGCAACATCAAGGGTTCGTTGAGGTGGAATTCCGACGGCACCTTGGGCATGAAGGAGGGGTGCGTCCTGAGCACTACCCTCGTGTTGTGAAAAGTCAAGTACGGGGGCTTGCAGGAAAGGGCCTGGATCTCTCCCACTCTTCGTGCGGAGGTGATGGCCACAAGAAACGCTGTTTTCCACGACAAGAACTTCAACGGAGCCAAGTGCAGAGGCTCGAACGGAGGTCCCATGAGCTTGGTCAGCACCACGTTGAGCTCCCACGCCGGGGCCAGAGCCTTCACCGGCGGGAACGATCTGAACAGTCCCTTCATGAATTCTTTCACCAGACGATGAGACCACAAAGACGTCCGCACCGTGGTTCTGGTGTATCGGGAGATCGCAGCAAGATGAATCTTGATGGACGCGTGCGCCAGTCCAGCCTTGGCCAGCGTCAGAAGGTACGGCAGTATCTGGGGAGCCGTAATCCGTAGAGGGTTAATCTTCTGTGCGTGGCACCAGACAGAGAACCTCTTCCATTTGTGTCCATAGCATTTAAGAGTTGAGGACGCCCTGGCCTTTGCAAGAACCTCTCTGCAGTCGGCCGGTATGTCGTATCCTCCAAACTCTAACGCTGCAGGAGCCAGGCCTGCAAGTTCAGCGACTTCGGGTCGTGATGGAGGATGGCGCCTCCTTCCCTGGAGAGAAGATCCGCGTCCACTGGCAGCTTGATTGACGGGGACGCTGACAAGTCCAGAAGGTCCGGGAACCATATCTGCCTCGGCCACGCAGGTGCGACGAGGATCATCCTGCACTGTGACCTCTTGAGCTGGTTGATGAGCCGGATCAGCAATGACAATGGAGGGAACGCATATAGAAACAGGCCCTCCCAGGGGAACGAGAAAGCATCGCCCATGCTCCTCGGCTGGGGAAACCTGCTGGCGAACTTCCGGCACTTGGAGTTCGTCGCCGTCGCGAACAGATCGATCTGGGGTGTGCCCCACCGTCGGAAGAGGCGGTCCACTAGATCCTGTCGTAGTTCCCACTCGTGCCACGAGCGCAGCTCTCTGCTGAGCGAGTCGGCGATGGTGTTTTTTATCCCTGCCAGATGAAACGGCACCAGAAGCATCCCTTGGGCGACGGCCCAATGCCACAGATCCTGAGCCTCCTTGGACAAGGCTGGGGACCTGGTTCCACCCTGCTTCCTGATGTAGAACATGGTGGTGGTGTTGTCGGTGAAGATCCTCACCACCTTGCCCTTGAGGGACGGAAGAAAGGACCTGAGGGCCCAAAACACTGCACGGAGCTCCAGGACGTTGATATGGAGAGACTTCTCCGTCGAAGCCAAAGGCCTCTCGCGTGCAGATTTTCGGTGTGCGCTCCCCACCCTTCCAGGGAGGCATCCGTGGTCACTGTCTCCTGGTGGCCGGGGGTCTGGAAGTCCATGCACGCCGTCAGATGCGCGCGGGTGCCCCACCACCGGATCGCTCGTCGGAAACTCTCGTCGAGTGTGATCCTCTCCTCGAAGCTGCCCGTCGTCTGGATCCAGCGCGCGTCCAGGAACTCCTGCAACGGGCGCATCCGGAGCCTGCACAGGAGGATGAGGTAAATGCAAGAAGGCATCATTCCGAGGAGGGACTTGATGGACCTCACCCTGGCCGCGTCCGCAACCAGCATCCGCTGCACCTTGCCCAAGATGGCCCTCGTCCTTTCCTCCGACGGAGAGGCCAGAAGCGACACGGTTGAGCCTCGCTCCCAGAAACAGTGCGTCTTGCGCGGGCACCAGGTGGGACTTGGCGTAGTTTATGGAGAATCCCATGTCCGTGAGTAGTTGGACGGTCCTTGCCGTGTGCTCCACGGCGAGCTCCTTCGTCTTTGCTCGGATGAGCCAGTCGTCGAGGTAGGGGTAGACGTGGATCCCCTCTGGGCGCAGCTGCGCGGCCATCGCTGCGAGGCACTTGGTGAACACCCTGGGTGCCGACCTCAATCCAAAGGGAAGGGCTCCGAACTGGTAGTGACGCCCTTGGACCACGAACCTGAGAAACTTTCGGTGTCCCTTTAGGATGGGAATATGGAAGTAGGCATCCTCCAAATCCAACGACGACAGGAAATCGCCTCCTCCAGTTGACCCAGGACGTGTTGGAGGGTGACCATCTGGAACTTCTGTGCCTTGATGAATTTGTTCAGTCGTCGCAGGTCCAGGATGGGACGCCATCCTCCCGTCTTCTTCTTCACGAGGAAGTATCTTGAGTAAACTCCGGAGCCCTGAAGCCTCTTTGGGACGAGCTCGATGGCGCCCTTCTTGAGCATTGCCTTTACCTCCAAGAAAAGTTGAGGGACGTGATGTTCTTTCCTGGCCACAGGGGGGACGCGCGGGCACCTCTTTAGAAACTCGAGCGCGTGACCCTGAGCTAGGGCGACCAAGCACCCAACGGTCGGTGGAGATGGACTCCCACACGCTGATGAAGCTCGCCAGCCGGCCTCCCACCGGGGTGCTTCGGTGGGGGCCCGACCCTACGGCCGGTTCAGTCCTGCTTCGACGAGGCCTTGCCGCCCTGTCCTCCTTGGCGACGACGGCGGGGTCCGCCTGACTTGCCTCGTCCCCTGTAAGCTTCCTGTGACGACGAACGGGCCGCTTGACGGTAGGTGGAAAATCCGCCGCTGGAACCTTTGGAGGCACCCTGTTTGCCTCCGCCGCTCCGAAAGGGTGGCCGCCGTTGCTGGAGAACCCCAAGAGCCGGGGCCGTCTCCGTGTCCGCCTTGAAGGGAATCGTCCACTGTTTTCCCAAACAGGTTGTTTCCGTTCGAACGGCATGTCCAAGACTGTGGTCTGCACGTCCTGACGGAAGTCAGTAGCCTTGAGCCATCCACGCCGCCTAAGGCACACGCCGTTGCCCAACTGGCGAAATCCAGTGTCAGCGATGTCCGTCGCAATCGTGATGGCGTGGTCCGAAGCCATCTCTCCTTCCTGCAAGATCTCTAGGGCTTCCGCCCTCTTGTCGTCCGGTAGGAAGTCCAGCAGAGGGGCCAGTTTGAACCACAACTCCCTGTCGTAGCGGGCTACGATAGCCAAGGCGTTGGCCGCCTTAATCGTCGTCGCTGCCGACGAGATGACTCTGCATCCCATCGTGTCTAATTTCTTTCCCTCGCCGTCCGGCGGGGAGGTTGATGTAGAGGCCGTCTTCCCCCCCCCCCGCTTTCTTCCTGGCCGCCGCAGAGACGACAGAGTCCGGGGTCGGCTGTGCCCGAAGGCACAAGGGGGCCGCGTCCGGGACCCGGTACTTCTTCTCGTACCGATCCCTTCTAGCCGGCGTCGTGGATGGGTTCTTGAGGAGGGCGAGGCCCTCATCCCAAATATCGTCTAGTAGAGGTACAGCGAGGACCGCCTTCCTCTTGGTCTCGCGCCGTTGATAAAGGAAACCTTCCTTCTTGTCTTCCGGGCATAGCTGGAAAAGCTCGGATGCCCTGGAGATCATGAAGTGAAACGATCCAATCTCGTCGGGCGGGGAAGCCCGGGTGGGAGGTGACGACGGGAGATCCTCGTTGTAAACCTCGTCTGTACCCGTCGCGGTCGTGTCAGTCCCTGTATCATCCCCACGTGTCGTGGACGGGGAGGAGGGCTGAACAGGGCGCGATGGCTGAAAAGGAGGTGGAGGGTGAATCCTTCTCTTAGGGGGAGGGCTCCCAGAAGGGCCTGGCTCCGGGTCCACCGTCGGGAGCGGTTCCTCCGTTGGTGGTAACGGCAGTCTCGTCCTTATCTCCGAGCATAAGGACTGTATAGCCAACAAAATGGCCGCTGAGTTGTCTTGCGGCACTGGTTGAGGGAGATCCGACGGGAGATCAGGAGCCCCGTCGGCATCCTCGACGCCCTCGTCGTCTTCCACGTCGGGGTCGCCCCCGACAGGATGGCCTTCTTCCACACCAGAGCCGTGGCCCAAGACTTCGATCAGCTCCTCCTCAGAGGCTGAGGCAGAGTCCACGACGACCTCCAGCCCCCCCCTTTTTCTTCTCCGTCGGAGGTTTCACGGGGGTCCTGTCGATGGGCACGAAAGAGGACTCCCTCCACGGTGGCAGGGAGATTCTGGGCCCCGGGGTCGCCACCACTGGTGTAGCCTCCACAGGCTGAGCCAGGGCCGCCGCGACTGTCTCGATAGAGGCCTTGGCCGGATGGATCAAGGCTTTCACCACCTTAGGTGCGCTCACCACCTTGGGGGGAGGGTTACCACCTCGCTCCCCCTCCGATGGGGCCTTATGGCACGACCGGGGTCTCTCCAGGAGTTTTGCCGGGTGCTCGGCCTTCCTCTTACCCGAGCCAGAGCATTGGCTCGTGGTTGATGGCGCCGGGGAGGATGCGCCCTGCCTGGTGCCCGTAGAGCCCGACCGTTCGGCGCTCCCGGTGCCAGCGGACTCGCGGTGCTTGGCCTTCTGTTGGACCCCCGTCGCCGGGGCGCCCTCAAAGGTCTTAGAAGACCGCTCGGACTTCTTCTTCTCGCCTGACGGGCACTTTCCTTCCAGCCAGTTGGCGAGACGTTGATGGTGGTCCTTCATGGTCCGCTCCGACATATTGCCGCAAAACGCACAGTCCTTCTCCACGTGCGTCTTGTCCTCATGTAGGCAGTAAAGGCAAAGGGAGTGTTCGTCCTCCTTGAAGACATTCTGAAGCTTGCATCCAGGGCAGACCCTGAACAGCTTTCCGGGCGTCGAGCTTCCCTTCTCCTGGGCCATGTTCGAGATGGGCCTGAGAAACTTCTGGAGTCCTCCAAAAGCGTGGTTTGACGAAAACTTCACCCTTGAGGGGCGTAGACGAATCCGACATGGGTCCCCGTTGATCGGATGAAGAAACGGTGGAGCTTGAGGCTCTTTTGACCGAAAAAAAGAGAAATTATTTGAGAAAAAACGTGAAAAATAGCACTAACGCTCGAGAGCAATAGCACAAGGATCCCAACACTTGAACGTGCGGTAAAAATCTGAAGATGGCTGCCAAAGGCGGGGCTTAGGTAGAGGGCAGTCATTGGCTGTGGTCAGTATGACGCAGAGATCAGTGATTGGTTACTACTACGAAAGACCGATCAGAAACGAAACTGATACTGATTTTTTCTTTACCGAGGATTCCCAACCTGACGACGGGGAATATTCATGAGCATGTGAATCCATGCCAGACCCCATGCTGGAGAAATGATCAATCCACGACGAATGCGTCCCTAAGGCTCCTCTCGGAGGAAATTCCCTTGAGCAGATGCTCTCGCACTTCCGGTTGGCTTAGATCACGAACAGATCCACTTGTGGGGTTCCACAAAGGGCGAAGATCTCCAGAAGGACTTGCTGAGCCAACTCCCACTCGTGAGAGATTGCTCTGTCTGCTCAGAGCGTCCGCCGCTGCATTCTCCTCTCCGGCCAGATGAACTGCCAAGAGTGAAATTCCTTGCTGGATTGCCCAGAACCAGAGCTGTATTGCCTCTCTGCACAACGGGAGTGACCCTAACCCCTCTTTTTTGTTGAGGGTATGCATCGCCACTGTGTTGGCCGTCATGATCAGGACACTCTTCCCCCGCACAGATGGCAGAAAAGCCTTCAGGGCCAGCCTAATGGCTCAGCTCCAAAAGGTTGATGTGGAGTTTGGACTCCGATGGAGATCGACGACCGCTGGCAGTCAGATCGTCGGCATGAGCCACCCATCCAGTGAGTGAGACGTCCGTCACCACCGGCCAAGGTTGCCAAAAAGGCTCCCCCTTCATCAGATTCCCTTCGCTGGCCGACCACAGAAGATCCTGCGAGACCGAGAGTGGAACCTGAATGGGATCCGACATCTTGCCCGATAATTGGAACCACTGCATCTTGAGAACCCATTGCAGGGATCTCATCCTCAGCCTGGCCTCTGGCACCAGAAAAATGCAGGATGCCACACGGCAGAGCAACCTTAAGAATATAAAAGCCGGAAGACTCTGGGCATGTTGAAATTTGTCCACCATCTGTACAATGTGATGAGCCCTTATCTTGGGAGGCAAGCACTTTCCCAAGGACGTGTCCAACACAGCCCCGATGTACTGGAGCTGTTAAGAAGGTGTCAGATAAAACTTCTTGAAATTGAGGGAGAAGCCCAGATTGTGTAGGGAGCGGCAGGTGAGGCTGAGATGATCCAGAGCTTGCCCAGGAGAACGTGCTCGGATCAACCAGTCGTCCAGGTAGGGGTAGACGTGAATCCCCCCCCCCCCCCTCGCCTGAGATACGCTGCCACCACCACCATTAGCTTGGTGAAGACCCTCGGGGCAGAGGTCAATCCGAATGGCAGGACCTGAAACTGAACGTTCAAGCTGTCAGATACTTTCTGTGCTTTGGATGAATTGGCACATGAAAGTAAGCATGCTAGAGGTCCAGAGACACCAACCAATGTTGAAGTTGAAGGGCCTGAAGGACCTGAGAAAGAGTGACCATCTTGACCTTGTCCTTCCTGAGGAACTTGTTCAACCAACCTGAGACCAACTCAGTCCCCAGTCTTTCTTTGGAATAAAAACATATGGGGAATACCATCCCTTGTTCCTCTCATCTACAGGCACTAGTCCTATAGTGCCTTTCTCCAGCAGGGTCAAGATTTTCTGCACAAGGAGCGGATCTGGAACCTTCAAAAGAGACTGCCCAGTGGATTGTCGTGAGGCCACTTTAGGAAGGGAAGGCAGTAGCTGTGGTCTATTGTATCCAGTCAATATGTCGAATTTATTGTTTTAGAAATACCAAAATGTTGAACCAAAAGTGCTGATTTTTTTTTTGTTCGAATGTACTGCTTTTCATTTTATAGGGTTTAGTTTCGTTAGCAAAAAATATTGTTTTAAAAAAAACTGGGGGTTGGGGGTATCCCACCCAAAAAAAAAATAACAAATGAAAGGCATTTGATTTTTCGGCCCTTTTGGTTCGACATATTGGTATTTCGAAATAGTGACTGTCGGAAAAGTCACTATAAACCCCAGAACCCATGCATCCGATAATAGTTCGCCATTCTTCGAGATGCTGAGAGGGTCTGCTTCCACCCGGCGAACAATGGAACATGGCCTCATAGCGGTTTTGGAGCGGCTGTTGCAGCGCCTGAAGGCAAAGAGGCAGCTGCTTGAGCGGCTTTGGCACCTCCATTTCCCCGACCACCACGGGTACTTTTTCGTTGACCCCTTTGATTGGCGGCTCCTCTCCTACCAAAAGAGGAGCAGTAACGAAAGGGACCCTCCCTTCCACTGTTGTCCCCTAGGACGAAAAGGTGGAGGTTGACGCACTGCTGCGCTCAAAGATTTAGCAGCAGCTTTGGAGGTCTGCAACCTCAAGGCTCTCGTCAGCCTTGCTGCCAAACAAATGAGGGCCATCAAAGGGCATGCTCTGAAGACGGGCCTGTACATCCGGAGCAAAACCAGACTTCCACAACCATGCAACCATGCGTATAAACAGTGCTCGCAGCCATGGACCGGTTAACACTGCCGGCCGTGTCCAACCCAGACTGAAGGGATTCACACATGGCATCCTTGCCATCTTGCATGACAGCAAGGAACCCATCCCTTTCTTCCCCCGCGGGAATATGCTCAGCCGCTAGAGAGACGCAATTCCACAGAGTGTGAAAATCTTGCCAAGGAACAAGTGGAGTTGGCAGACTTCAGTGCCATACTCCCTGCAGAAAACACCTTGCGTGCCCAACCATCAAAGCGATTGTCGTCCCCATCAGGAGGGATGGTAGGGTACGCTGCCTGCCTCGAGGCGGCTCTAGCCGCCTGAACCACCAAACTCTCGGGAGTGGGGTGAGTGTATAGGTAGTTGGCGTCACTACTGAAGGGCAGTATTTTTTAGTTAATGACTTGTTAACCGACGGAAGAGAGTCTGGGGTCTGCCAAGTAGCCGCCACCCTTTTTTTGCAAAGTCAAATGAAAAGGCAACACTGGGTCAGTGGACAGCCCTTTATCCAAAATATCAGTCAAGTCATACTGAACACATGCATCCGGAGGACTAGACCAACCAAGCTAACTTAGTAACCCTAGCCATCAGTCTCCTACAAGATGATTCTGCATAAGCCCCAGGCTCAGGCCTGCCAAACTCCAACTCAGGAGATGTGTCTAAGCCACTGGCATCGTGTAATGATTGACGTAACTCCACCAATTGACTGTCCCCGTAAAAGACAGGAGCCACATCTGGCTCAACAGGGTCAAACTCCAAATCTGACCTCTCCTCATCCTCAGATATCATCCAGAAGAACAAAGAACTCCTGCCTAGGGACAGAAGTGGGTCTGGAGTCCCCAGCAAGCTTCACCAACTTGGATTTAGCCTTCCTTGGAGGATCCACAGTACCAAGGACCTTCATCGTCAAATTCCGGCCACATGGACCCAAAGGCGTCGAGGGCTCTGACGGCTTCCGCGTCGACAACGGCGCCAACGGCCCCGAGGGCTGGAGTGAAGGCAAAGCACTGACCTCTATATCCGACGGACACAGCGCTGATGGAGTCAACGCTGACCTTGAACCCTTACCAATAGACTTCTGCAGTTTCGCCAGGACGAAGACCGAGACCTGGACCTAGCACGACTCTGGCGATCAACCAGAACCTTGTCCGAACTGGGCCTCGACGGTTCCCGATGTTTATCGTGCCTAGGACCTGGGCCCGAAGGCGCGCGAGCATCGGACCGAGACCGTTCCCTGCCGGCTTCTTCCGAAGGCGCAGATAGAACTGTGCCCTGGGATTGAAAAATCGCCAGCATTTCCTCCCTGAAGGCCTCCCATTCCTCAGGAGTCGAGGATTTAGTGGGACAAGCCACTTTCCTCGCGGCAACATCATCTGACGAGGACGGGGGAAGGCGACTGGTGACGCCGCTTCCAGGAGTGCCGAGACGAGGACGAGTGGCGGGACCCACTCCGGGATCGAGATCCCCGGGACTGCTTCCGACAAGGAGTCACACCCCTCAAATCGTCGGTGGACATCCCTTTTGCAGCTTTTGGGACTTACTGGGTTTAGTACCCCGACCTACCTGTAACTTGCCCTTACGGTCCTGCAAGGCCTTAACAGTCAGCGACTGGCATTTCGAACAGTCGCCTGTGTCATGACTCTCGCCCAGACACCACAAATGTGGTGTGTGTCCGTAATCGGCATCTTAGACTTACAGTCCCAGTAAGTCTTAAAGCCAGACCGCAGAGATCGGAGGGATAGATGAATACATATTCACAAAAAATACACAAGGCGCACTGAGTTCTGGAAGCCAACACGTTTGCGGAAAAAACTGAACTGAGGCTATGGGCGTCGTGCGTCCCATTTATAACATCCGGTGAAGTCGCCCTCGACAGAGGCCTTCGAGGGACATCAACCCAGCGCCATCGGCGCAGGACGCCCTCTGCCGAAAAATTTCTGAAGTAGCACAGCTGTGGACATTACATGTCAAAGATGTGGAATACGTTTGAGGACACAAACCATTCGAAAGGTGGAATATTAAGAGCAAACCAAGTTTCACAAAGAAAGCCGAAGGGGAGGGGTTAAACGTAAAAGTAATCGGGGGACTGCACAAAAACCAAAAGGGTGAAGTGGAATAAAGAAAAAGAAATGTAAAGTGTGTGAGAACGCAGAAGGTCCACAGTAAAAGTGGACCAAGAAGGGACGAGGAATAGACATAACAAGGGAAAGAGATGAAAGGCAGTAAATATGTGCAGAAATGACAGCATGATGAGGATCTTAAATGAAAAGGATATATTGAGTGAGTGGTGATTGAGGAGACTGGAAGAATAGAATAAAGAAAATAGGAATAAAAATCATGGGAGAGATGAAGTCTCTCATGAAATACATAGGCTAGGGAGTGGTGGGATACAGTTTGCATTATGGAAGTAAACTGCATACAGCGGCTTGACGATTATTTTAGTTGTTGGCCCATGGCACTTTACTGCCTAGAAACTGCCGTGATAACCACTTCACCCCCGCCGCACTTGTCCCCCTTCATCGCTCACTCAACTTACTCAGGCTGCAGCCACTGACTCCAGCAGCACCAGTGAAGGTGTAGATTAGAGTGAAGCATGGCAACATTGGGCTTGTGCGAAGCAGGCTGGCTTCTTACAAATTACCATCCACCTTGATCTGTTCACTGTGTAAGAACATATGCCCAAAAAGGTGCACAACTGAGTCCTCAGAATAGGTTTAAAAAGTAGTTGCTATGAGATCACTCAACTGGGATAACACTGAATAATCGGACATTTTTGAACATTTTTCTTTATCATCACTGGTTCAAAAATACAATCTTTCACAAATTACAAAAAATGTACCAAATTTCCTTAAAACTTAATTGATCAATTGTAGACATTAAAAGGGAAGAAAACAAAATGTAAGCAATCCTCTCACCTATTAAGAGAATACTTCTTAACTTTGTTCACATGTAATTACGATAACAAGGTCACAAAAATACAATACTGAAATCTCTATAACTCAAGGTGCAAACATTTGATGAAGCCGACCACTGCTAGAAAAGATGAAGTGGTACACCCATTAAGACAATTAGACCACAATACTTCACAATCAATAACATTCTCTTGATATTTTTTAAAATACTGAGAGCCTTTACCCTTCAAGGCCAGGCAGAATACCAGTAGATGTTTCAAAGTCTCCATTTCATTCAACTTTTACTAAATCTGCACATGGCCTGTTCTTCAGACAATAGCTTATAGCGGGCGAAAACATGTCTTGTTGGATGCAGGTCCACCTGAACTTTAGAAAGGAGGTACGAGCATATTGGTTGGGATATATAGTCATAGAAGGTGCCAAAATACCACAATTCTTATGATCAAAATTTAAGGGCTTTAGAGACTCATAGCTAGGGACCAGTCCAAACAGTACAGTTTTGCCTTTAATTTATCCGGTTTCTCCATTAGAACATAGTTGGTCAGATCAAGTTGATGAAGACTCTTTTCACAAAAGCCAAAAAAAAAGAAGTTTGATAACTGATCCCTATTCCGCTCTCCATTGACATTCAAATCCTCATACGCCCATTCCTTAATAGGCCAAAGTATTACATAAAAACAAAAAGAAAGACATTTCCACTTGGCCTACCGGCAAGAGAAATAACCCTCATCGCTGCAATAGGTAGGGAGTTAAGCGTCCTCAAGACCCTAGGATAGATCAACCCTTCTAGTATTAGTAAAAGGTTTACAACCCACAACTGTAAAACTTCCACCCTGTACAGCACCTTTGGAACAATTTTCCCCTCATAGAATTTTAAAAGAGGGATTGCTGAAAACGTCCTATATTTTGCATCCAGTTTGCACATCTAATTCGCGAGTGCAGTCACCCTAGCCATCAACCATTCCTTTAATTGGGTCTTGTGAGGCTTACATATAATTGTAAAACTTAGAAACACAAAATTGTCTACCCTTTCCAGTTTATCATAGGAAATACACCACTGATGGGCAGACTTATTTATCTTAACGTACACTGCATAATCTTAGTTTTCCTGGCATTAATCTTCAAGGAATTGGACAAAGCGAATTCTGTTAATCCACCAATCAGACGCTGTTCTCCTTTTGGAGTGCAATCGAAAAACAGGAAATCAGCACCATAGGCCAACCACATCTTTAAATATCCAATTTATGGAGAGCTAAGGGTCGCGGGTGAAAGAAAATCATCTACATCGGAAACATTGAAGTTGGGACAGGGAGCCAAAATGCAGCTCTGCCTAACTCCAGAGTAGGAGGGAATTTTAAGAGACCGCAAGCCACCCTGACCCAGCCTCACCAGTACATTGGAATGTAGGTGCAAACCAACAATCAGGCAGAGCAAGCCTGACGGTATGCCCAAACTATCTAGTTTTTTTCCAAAGGTGCCCCCTATTAAAGGTGTCGAACACTGTGGACAGATCAACATACCGACTCATACTTTTTGTCCAGGTAGTCTCTTGAATACATTCAAGAATAAAAACGTTGAGATTATTACCACAGTACTTCCGGAACCCTGTATGCCATTTCTTGAGTTTATGTGCTTCCCATGTGCAGTTTTCCAGATTTATTAGTAATGTACAGCGAAAACCTTGCTATCGGCAATCAAGGATCGAAATAGGCCAATAGTTCTTTGGTTCAGCCCTCAAACCCTTTTTTATAAAAAATAAAAAATAAATAAATAAATAAAGATGCAAGCAGTGTGCCAAGACGTAGGGAATTTTTCAAAGTCACACCCCGCCCTTAAACAAGAATATCAACATGGTAGACCACGCAACGCGAGCCACCTGGGGCTAGGAGCACAAGAATTACTAATCCTACATATGTCAAAAATGCAATCTTGGTCAAATACCAGTTTCCAGTCATCCCTCTGCCCTGCTTCCTTGCATAAAATCATTTGATTCAGAGTTGTCATTAATCACTCTCCAAAATGCAAACACATTCTTATTACTAAGAAGATCCAACATCTGCTCTGCATCCCATTGGAATCTATGGGCCTGAGCATAGCTCAAACCAACATGACTATTGACACCAACTTGAAGCATGTGAATGGTATTAATTGTGCCACAGTCCCGCAGGATGCCCTGTCCTCCTCTAACCCTGCACCTGACAATATCTCCAACATGCTGCATGTAGAGGTTAATGACTGGGTTAGCTCCACAGATTGTCTTGCCCTTTTTTAACCATCCACTGCATGGGGAAACTACGGGAGGTGTGTCTGCCATTCAGGAAGTCACCTTATCCTAGCAAATCTCCAGCTGTCAAGATGGGTAAAACAGATTAATCTTTTGCTCATAATAAAAGGACACCCACCCACTGGCGCCAAGCCTCCTCGAGGAGCTCAAGCTTTTTCTCAATCACTGGTGGCTCCGCCTCCCTCATAGGTGATCCCGTAATGAACCTAAACTGCCCAGACCTCTCAAAACCATGTGAACAAGTAAGCGCAGAACCTTATCCTTCAGAAAAAAATCAGCATTAGTCAGAACTCTGATTCGTCTGAAGAGTCTGTTAGTTTAGAGCAAGATACTTATATTTCCCACCTTGACACAACTGATGGTAGGGTTGACTCTGTTAGGCAGAATCCCGTGCAGTGCCCTTAGAACCACTACACACAATTAAGACTACAAGTGGTAATACAAGTTCACCTTTGGTACAAGCCTGTACTACTATGTTAAAGTGGTAGCAGTAGCGCAGCAGCCAGGCCTATCGCAAGAGTATATGAGCAGTAGCAGAGATTACACAAAGGACCACAATTACTGTGACTCAAGCAAACACTGACTCAAGGTTTCAGGTAAAAAAATATAAGTACATTTATTTTTAAACCATCTGTTATAAAACACTTCACTTCTATAGATTGCAAACCACACGTAAAATACACCACACACAACCAATTCCACTTGTGCCAGTAAATTCAAGGTAAGTACATTAGGATTTGACACACCAGTGTTGCGATACTAACGCGTACTTGCGGGCAAAAATCCTCAAGAAGTTCAAACACACTTTGTACTTAAGATTTTAAAACAAGGGAAAAGTGAATAGAAATCAAAGGCATTACTTTTTCAAGGCAAGGAGACTCGAGGACAAGTTCAAAGACACAGACTAAAGTCAATAGGCCTGCGCCAGTGTCAAAGGAGCAGATGCTCAGTTGCCGAGGATCACGCGTTGAACAGTTCGAGATTCGGGATGCCAAGAGTTCGTAAAGATTGTCAAATGGAAGGAAAAGTTATAAGAAGGAGGGAAGAAAGAACAAATCTTCGTGGAGGAAAAGGGTTCACCCCAATTACGGATGTCAGACGGAGAGAAAGACCAAGTGTGCACAGTACCATATTCCGTTGGAGAAAAGCTGGTGCCACGGAAGTTGTTCCTGGTAGTTCCTGCAGACTCACGGTTTCTGCGGCTTCAGTCGTGGGGACAAGAAGGATGATGTCTGGAGCTATCTGCACTACCCAGGGATGAGGCCAGCAGCAGCGAGAAAGAAAACGATGAATAAAAGGTGCACTCCTTTAAATCAGGAGAGGGCTCTTCTGATGGCTATCCGGACCACTACAGCACAGCAGTGATTTCGACCCAGGAGAGGATTCTTTGACTGAAGAAAAGACGAGCTGGTTGGTCCCACCAGGCTCAAGGGAAGACGACTCCGGACTGGATCCTCTGTCATTGAAGGGTAGATCGCTCAGGACTGCAGCAGGGCTTCACCGGGACTCGGGGTTGCAGCAGCCGTCTTCTCCACTTCTCTTTGGTTCCTTGTTGTTCCAGAGGCGACTGCCTTCTAGCTCAAGAGTCCTGCCTTTTATGGCCAAATCCCCCATTCACATAGCCTGGCTGTCAATCACTCGGCAGGGGGGTTGTCCAGCCCGGACAACCACCTAAGCCAATCAATACAAAGTGCTACTTGGGTCTCCAAGGAGACCCTGTGCAGGGGGTGACTACACCCCTTCCTCACATTCAGCCCATCTAGACATCCAGACGCCAAAGGAGGGGTTCTGGTCAGAAGCCCGCCAAAGGTCAGCGAACAAAGGAGGCAAACCTGGTTTGCCGTGCAAAGAAAGACCCAAGAAGGATGTTAACAAAAAGAAATGGCGATTAAACCCAACCGCAGCCAAAATAAAAGTATTTGGGCTAGCGGGTTTAAAGTTCGAGGCTACTAGAATAGCCTAAAACAATACCATGTTATGTAATATAATCGCGGTAGGAAAATTAGGGTAGATACCACTGCCACCAGCCAAGTCTTAATGTTAAGGGAGCGAAACAATGCTCCAAGTGGTACAGATGAAAAGGGCTGAGAATTAACTCTTTCCAATACTCCATATAAGATAGGGTGTACTGGATCTGTGGTTAAATGACTATGTAAATTTAATGGCAACTTTACCCTTTTCTGGGGGACAATAGTCAGCCCCAGAAATGGAGTCGGTGGGAAGTCGCAACGACAACCCTGTGTCACTGCACTGAAGGTGCTGTGTAACACACAAAAGCGTGGGGCTACTGAAGTGGTGTACTACAGAGTCCATAATCACAAAAACAGATGACATACACATGGCAAAACACAGGTAAGAGTGGGGGAAAAGCTCACACTCTGACCAAGTGGAAAAAATAAACTCCAGAAATCCAGCAAAGATGCTGAGGGACTCACTAGGTAAGGGAAATTAGCCATAGAATGAGAATTCTCCCTAACAGACTCCACTTGTGAAAAAAGGCCTAGAAAAATACTAAGATGTATGTTACTGAACACTAGGTCGTTGACAAAACACTCGACTGAGGTAGTCAACTTTATTCTACATCATGATATTGACATCTGTGTTTTCACATAGACCTGGTTGCATGCTGCAGCAGGTCCTGTCTTGACGATGGCACTTCCCCAGGGTTATAAAATCTTAAGAGCAGACCGGCTTCTTGGAGGGGGAGTTGCCCTGATCATCTTCTCGTCATTTAACATACATTAAGTAAATGATACAAGTATTTCCGACTGAAGTGCTGCAAGTTAAGCTGGCTTTTGATAAGAACACCACTCTCAATATCTTTGTGATTGACCGCCCTAACAACCTGCCAGATTTCTTAACCCAATTCTGTGATTGCATCTCATCCTCGCTTAAACCTCAATCTAAAATTATTATGGGGGGGGGGGGGGATCTTAATTTGGGAATGGACGACCCGACCCCTCAGACTCTCTTTCCAATGCTGTTCAAACTACGCTGGAGGGACTTGTTTTTTTACAGCATGTTAGGCAAGCCACACATAATGGAGGCAGGATCTTGTATTGGGGGGCCTCACATAGCGTAGTGAGAGATAATGTTGAAGTTAATACATGTCCTTGGTCTTATCACTACCATTTACAATTCTAGATTCCCTGGATTATGCCACCTAAGAAATCCAGAGGCCCACCATCAAAAATTACATTGTCGTAATTTGTGGAAACTCACCCCTTCCTCTATGATACCCTTCTTTCCCACCGGTCTGGATAATCTTGCAAACTACGACTCAGCCGCTAAATTGGCCGCGGCATAATAAGACATGATGTGCCTGGTTGTAAATAGTCTTGCACCACAGAAACAAAGATTGGTTAAAACACAACCCTACAAATTGTAGTATACTGCTGAAATCCAGAAATTAAAATGTCAGACATTAAAATGTCAGAAAAAAAAAGAGCATCACGGATCTGGAAAAAGACCATGTCCATAATGACAAAATAAATTATGCATGCACAGCTAAGGCACATAAAATCGCCATTTGCACAGCAAAAAAGATACTCCTACAACAAACTAATTAATGAGGCAGCATCTGACACTACGGAATTGTTTAAAATCCTGAGAGAGTTGGAAGATCTGCATCCTCTCGTCCCCAATCACGAAAGATGCCAAATTATGTACTTCAATTTAGAATGCAATGCTGCACAAAATTGAGAAAATCAAGGGTGACAGTCTAATTTAGGTACCCTGAATGGCTGTTCCCCCACAGGCAAGTGCGGAAGACCAATCGCCTCACTCCCTCAGTTCAAGATTAGGGAAGTAGCAGAAGCAGATATTCTGGGCATCCTAGAGAATCAAACCGACAAACTGTAGGAGTGATATCTGCCCAGCCTCAATTGTTAAATGATGTGCTGTTCCACTCGCCCCTCATCACCAAATTTGTCAATTCGTCCTTTCTAGAGAGCTATGTGCCATGGGAGATAAATTATAAGTTACTCTCTGTAGTGACTAACGTACTCTTAGTCCTAAATACCCTTTCCGCCATACTGCATTGGCGTCCCTTCCAAGGGACGGGAGACAGAACCTTTTTCACCAGAAAAAACCTTCTCCTTTAAATTTAGAGGCACACTGTGAGCGGCCCTGGGAGCATGCGCTGCCCTGACGCCGCCATCCAGCGCTACACCTCAGTCCCGATAGATGCGTGGACAATAGATAAACATTGCCTAATAACAAGGATGGTGGGACGTATGGAGGAAAGGGGACTAAGGACTACTTTGTCACTACGGTGAGTAACTTCTAATTACTCTTACATCGCGTCCCCTTTCCTCCATACTGCATGCACAATTACAACCGAGTGTAGGCCCAGGGTGGAGAGGAGACCCTCCTTAAGCAAACAGGTTTCTAAGAACCGCCTGTCCGAAAGCCGCATCTGATCTAGAGTCGGCATCCAAACAGTAGTGCTTGCAGAAAGCAGAAGGGGTGGCCCATGTGGCCGCCCTGCTTATGCAGGCGACATGCCGCTGGAATGCGATGGCCATTGCCTTGGCTCTAACCGCATGTGCGTGCATGTTGGCCGGCAGAGGCTTATGCTGTCCCTCGTAAGCTTCTTTGATGGCCGAGACCATCCAATGGGCTATGGAGACGAAGGTGACAAAAAGTGCGTCAGACTTGCGAAAGCCCTTGGTCCTTTTCAAGTCCAAGTAAAATTTCAGGGCATGCCTGACATCCAGGCAGTGCAGAACTCTCTGTGCCTCGTCTTTGGGCTCAGCAAAAAATGTAGGCAGCACTATTTCTTCATTCAGATGGAATGCGGAAGGCACCTTAGGAAGGAATGCTGGGAGCGTCTGCAGGACTACTTTATCTCTGTGAAACATAGTATAGGGCTCTAAGGCGACCAGCGCCTGGATTTCGATAATCCTCCAAGCCGAGGTGAGGCCGACTAGTTAGGACCTCTTAATGGTGAGCAGCCTGATGTCCACGGATGCCATTGGCTCAAATGGTTTGTGCGCCACGGCACCCAACACTATATTTAGGTCCCACACTGGGTGTGGCCGCTTGATGGGCGGGTAGAGTCTGGCAAGCCCCGTTCGATGCCTCTTGACAATCGGGTTGGAAGAGGATAAGACCTCTTCCTCCGAGTTTCTGTAGGCCCCAATGGCTGCCAAGTAAGTGCGGCAAGTGTCTACCTGTATGCCGAGTGGGTGAGGTGCATTGAAAAGGGGAGCATGTCATACAATGTACATGCAAGGGGGTTGATATCCTTAGAGTCTGCCCAGTGGCAGAACCTAGTTCACTTACTCTTATACTGGGCCCTGGTAGTTTTGCTCCTAGCGCCTTGTATGATCTCTAATTTAGCCTAGGACAGGCTTAGGTGTCCTAGATTGGTCCTCACGCTGTGAGGGCTAGTTTCTGTGGCGTGGGGTGAATGACCCTGCCCCCTGATGTGCCAGAAGATGTGCTGGGCCCGTCGAAAGGCGAATGGGAGGTCTCTCCGAGAGGCTGACCATTGCCTGACTGGCTACCATGGAGCTATCAGAATGACGCTGAGCTGGCGAGACTCCTTGATCTTGCATATCAACCTGTATATCAACGGCGTGGGCGGGAAGGAGTATGCTGTCATGGCTTTCCACTGAATCTAATGTGTTGCCCAGTGAGGTGGGGCCCTGGCCCTGCCAGGAGGTAAACTGTTGGCACTTCCTGTTGTGCCAGGAGGCAAAGAGGTCCACCTGGGGTGTCCCCATCTGCTGAAGATCTCCTGCAGTACAAGGTTGTTTACCTGCCACTCGTAAATGTCCGCTCCCAGTCTGCTGAGCCTGTCCACCTCCAGGTTGGACAGCCCTGAGGTTGAGGTTGCTCTCCAGGGCCCATTGCCACATGATGACTGCCAGTCTGCAAAGTGGACGGGACCTGGTGCCTCCCTGCTTGTTGACATAGAACATGCTGGTTGAGTTGTCTGTTTGAAAGAGGACGACCTAGCCCTCAATAATCGTAAGGAAGGCTCTGAGCGCTAGCCAGATAGGCTTCAGTTCCAGCAAATTGATGTGCTACTCCTGCTCCTGCCGGGCCCAGGTGCCATGGACGCAATGATTGTCCAGGGTGGCCCTCCATCCCTCGAGAGAGAAATCCGTAATAATGGTGACATGCGGGGTAGGTTGCCGGAAGGGCTTGCCCGTCCACAGGTTGCAGTCCCCAGACCACCATGTGAGGTCCGGGTGAAGAGAAGGAGGAACGATGGATGATCAGTTCCGGAGTTCTGGCTGAGAGACCCGTTCCTGGTTCCATGAAACCGCAAAGTGCATCTGTATCCTCCTCATCCCGAGTGTCGTGTCGGGGACGGCAATAGGACCACTGCCATGAGACTCAGAAGGTTTTGGTACCACCAGGCCGATTTCACTTCTCTGCTGAGGAAGTGCACAATGACCCTCTTGATGGCCGTGACGTTGTCTTCCATGGGAAAAACACTCTCTGAGCCTGTGTCCCAGATGAGCCCAAAGAAGGTCAGAGTCTGCGTAGGCTGCAGCTGCGTCTTCTTGAGATTGGGCGAAAAGGCTAGATCGTGAAGTGTGTTCATGAGGGCGTGAAAGATGTGGTGCACTGCTTCCGGAGATGACGACCTGACGAGCCAGTCATTGAGGTACGGATAGATGTGGTGTCCCTGAGCACTGAGGAGGGTTGTCGCTGTATTCATCAGCCTAGTAAGGACCCTGGGGGCCGGGTTGAGGCCAAAGGGAAGTACTTTGTATTGGAAATGGTAGACCATGATCCTGAATCGTAGAAAAGAATGATGAGGCTGCCAAATCGGGACATGTAAGTAGGCGTCCTTCAGATACAGGGAGCACATCCAGTCTCCCTTGCACAATGCCTCCGCTATCAAAGCTGGCGTAACCATCTTGAATTCTTGTAGAGGTAGGGAGAGGTTGAGGGTGGAAAGGTCCAGCACAACTCTCAGGCCTGCCTGGTTCTTTTTCTCAATGGCGAAAATCCTGGAGTAAAAGCCCAAGCCTCGCTGGGAGGCTGGGACTTCCTACACGGCTTGACTCAACGAGCGACCAGATCTCTGCCAAAAGAGTTGCTGCCCCAACCTGTGGGAGAGATGGGGAAGAGGAAGGAAAGGTTGGGATGGGTAGGCGGTACACCCTGTGGATACTACAGAAGTGTGCATGGAGAGCAAGCCTGCCCCCCACTGGAGACACGTGAACCCGGAGGGGAGTGTCATGCCTTCTTTACCTCCAAGGCTGTTGCGGAGGAGGGGGACTGGAAAAAGCTCTTACTCTCCCCCTCCCCCTTTTTGTTGTTTGCACTGATGTTGCGTCAGCGAACTGTGAGGCTGCCTGGACCTCCGCTCTTGGAAGCCGCGGAACTCTCCGTATGTGCGCCCCTTGTCCGAGCGCTGCTGTGACTGGGTGTATGTTTTGGGCATGGTCTTTGTAAGAATGGATAAAAACTTGGCCGTTTGAGAGCTGTTTTTCTTTTTGTCCAGCTCCTCTTCCATGGTGGAGTGGAGGAGGTCACCCCCTTCGAACAGAAGGTCTAATATGAGTTCTTGGACATCCGGGTTGAATTTATGTCATAGCACAGAGCGAGGCTGTTCTCATGTCCGTTGTAATGCAGATGGCCCAGCCAGAGGTGTTAATGTGGGCCACAGTGGACTCCATGAGTTTTTGTGCCACCATCTTGGCCTCTGCCAGTCCCGCCTTGAATCACGATTGGATCTGTGCCAGAAGCTCTGGGAGGAAATCAGCAATTTCCCGCCAAAGCCTCTGGTTAACGGCTGCCAGCATGGCATCCACATTGGCTTGACGAAGCTGCAGGGACGCGTTGGAATACAGCTTCTTACCGTACGCCTCCAAGATCTTCTCCTTGACTAGCAGCGCTGTGGAGGAAGAGGCCGAGGACGACTGAGGCTTGGAGTATAGTGATGCCTCAGCGATCACCGAAGAGTGTGGCTGAGGGTGGGCCGATAGCAAGAGTGTATCCCCCTCCATCTGCCTGTACTTGCCGTCCAGGCGTTGGTTGACTGGCTGAACTGAATGGGGCTTGAGCCAGCCCTTCTTGGCCAATGCGACAACATCCCTCTGCATCGGGATCCCCGTTCTTCCTGCAGGATGTAGCGTGAGGACTTCAGCGAGGAACCCCTCTGATGGTTTCTTAACCTCGAGTTGAGGAAGGCCCAAGTACTCTGCCAGCCCTGCAAGACGTTTGTGGAAGGCCTTGGCTGACGACTGTCGGGGTCGTCGTCCTCATCATCATCTGTGTCCACCTGAGAGTCCGGTTGGTCCGGCACCGGAGGAGGGGTGCTGGGAGTCGAAGGTTGGGGTGTGGAGACCGGAGGCTGGTACGGAACCGCCTGCACAAACGGTTGGGCTGCCGGAGCGGGCGGCGGAGGCTGAACAGGGACCAGGAGCGCATGTACTGGGGCCTGTGGCGGCGGGGCCATTGGATGGAGAATGTCCCTGATGGCGTCCCTGAGGATGACTCCCATCCAAGGAGATTTCATGAGCCTGAGGAATCTCTAACAAAATCTGTCCTCACAGGCCGGAGGGGTGGTAGGGGATATTGACAGGGTAGCGGGCAGCTGCTGGAGCCGCTGCGTACCCTGGCCATACAGATGCAGCAGGAACCTGCCCTGTGCAAATGAAGGATAGGCTGTAGGCCTGGTTGACACCAGTCCCACCTTGACACTCGCTCCTCCACTTGCTCCCTTCCTTGCTGTGGTATCGGGCGGGTGTCTAATGTCTGGCACGGCAGCCATCTTGTCGAGTTACCTTCCACATGCCTGCGTCGTGTTGCTTGGCTCACTGGGCCCAGCCCCGTCCAGGACTCGAGTGTGAATGAGGAGGCCTACCCTGTTCCTCAGGCCGAGGCCTGGTAGGTGTTTCGCCCTCGGCAGATCTGCCTGTAGAACTGCGTAAAGGCGCCCCCTCAGACATGTTGCCGGTACTAAGGCATGGCCCCTCGGGTAACGACCCAGTAAAAGAACCTTCTGGCCCCTCAACACTCATCGGGAGGATCAACTGACTCCCCGGCCTGCCAGCCGGTAGCGGATATAGCCTTGGTACTCGTGCTGGTATGAGGACCTGAGCGGTCCCTCCCATGCGGGCAAGTCCTTGGGAAGGAGTCTCCCTTGCGGGGTGCACTGAAAAAGAGCGGCCCTACCTTGGGCTTGGATCGATGATAGACAAAGTCCTTTAGGTCCTCTGGTGGCGATCTCTGGAAGAGCTGCCTCTACCTGGCTAGTCCGTTCTTCAGAGACCTCGAGGAGAGAGCGTTGCACGCAGCACAAGCTTGCCAGCGTTGCCTGGGCCAAGGCAGCGTAGGAAGAGGGCGTGGGGGTCTTTAGTTGGAAAGAGCCCGTCGCAGGATGGACACCTGCTGAACCCTGTAGAAGTCGGCATGCGCCGGGGAGGAGCATGGCACCTGAGGACCGAATAGCTGAATGATAAAAAGACAGAGACAGAAGAGAAGAAGTATCTGCGCGTGGAATTACATGGCCGAAGCCAAACCCAGGAGCGCTGGTGAATTCGACCGGTCCCCGTCAACGCAGAAAAGGGGAACAAGGTGTGGCGCCGAAAGGCTGAGTCTGGGCAGCGCATGCTCCCAGGGCTGCACCCCCGCACACCCTTAAATTTAAAGGGGAAGAAGTTTTTTTACTGGTGAAAAAGGTTCGGTCTCCCGTTCCTTGGAAGGAACGCCCATGCAGTATGGAGGAAAGGGGACGGGACGCAAGAGTAAGGCGTGGATTTCTCCCCTCTTGATCTTGAAAAAAAATCTACCCTAGTTGCAAACATACAGGGCAATTGCCGCCCTATCATAAACACACCTTTCTTATTAAAGATTCTGGATAAAATTGCCCATTGCCAAGTACAAGATTTTGTACGTTTATACAATATCCTGGGTTCAATGCAACCAGACTTTAGAAGCACTCACAGTACCGAGTCCACCCTATTGGATCTTAAAGCGAACATCATGTAGTACTGTCAAAGGAAAAACTGCTCTCCTGATGCTTCTGGACCTAAACGCAGCATTTCATCTGGTGGACCATTCCATTCTGGTGGCTAGACGGCAAGATTACACCTCGTTCTCCTGGAGGCCTCTTCTTGGGTTTACTAATTTCTGACGAACCAGACGGCCAGAGTTCATCATGAAGGCACCCTGACAGATGGTTATGTGCTTTCCTGTGGTGTACCACAGGGGTCCTGTGCGTCCCCCGTCCCCCACTGACATTTTCACCCTTCCTCTTTTTGAGTTGTTGGATACAAAGGGCATAGTGTATGCCAACTATGCAGAAGACACACAGTGCCTCATACTCATATTCTAGATACAGTGACTATTAACGTCTACAACCACATCCACATTTGCATGTTGCACAACGGGTTGGCACTGCACAATGCCAAAACCGAGATGACGATTGCCGGCATTGCACCCAAAGTCAATACTGCCCATCGATCTTTCCCAACTGCAGACTGTACTCCGTCGACTCTTCCCAAAGTCAAGACTCTTGAAGTAGTCATTGATCAAGAGCTCATTATGAAAGCTCACATCAGTATCCTTGTATCATGCACCTCTTATTACAGTAAGCTACTTGCTCAAATCATAACGTTCCTTTATTCCTCTAATTGTGCTACGCTGGTCCGTGCCATCATTGGAACCCGCCTCCATTATTGCTTGAGCCTGCTGCAGGGCGTAGGTAGAGGAGAAAAACTGTTTACAGGTGGTGCAAAATAACACTGTTCGGGTGGTCATGGGGTTTGGAAAACTGATCATGTTTGGGAGGCAAGGAGATACCTACCTTGGTTATCAATTGGAAAACAGATTTATTTTTAGACCTTGTGTAGTACCCATGCTTGCCTTTATGGGTAAAGTCCAATCTAACCAATCCTCCAGTCTCCCTATCAGGAGACCACTTAGGTCACATAACGCATGCCCTCTGCTAACTCCCAAGGCCAAATTGTCTTGTGTCGGACGGATGTTTTCCCGTGCCTGCGGAACGCTCTGCCTCCTGACCTCATATCGTGTCCCTCCTTAGCAACCTTTAAACATAGGCTGAAGACCATTGTATTTATTTTTTATTTTATTTTGCATTTGTAAAGCGCACTGTAGCCCTCAGGCATTAAGGCGCTAGGAGATGGCTTAGGGAGGCTTGATTCAGGGTTACAAGAATGCGGCCCCAGCAGAGACTTGAAAACAGAGAATAGTTACGGTTAACAACAGACATTTCCATGAGTTACCATTGTCAAAATCATGTTACAGAATGCATAGCAAAGGTTGTTTTAGACAAAGAGTCTAGTTTTGATGGCCTTCCTGAAAGTTGCATGGGAGTCAATTTCCCCTGATGGACGGGAGAAGGGAGTTCCACAGCGTGGCTGCCATGTTGGGGAAGCTTGAACCGCCCGCTTTCACTCTGCGGGTGGAAGGTACAAGGATTCTGTTGGTATAGGCCACTCTGGTGGGCCTAATAGGAGTGTGCAGGCTGATTCTTTGAGCTAGGTAAGGTGGAGCGCGACCATGCAGGCACTTGTGCGCCAGGGAGAGTTTTGAAAGTAATTCTCTCCTTGACGGGGAGCCAGTGGACCCTTCTTCTGGCCTCAGAGATGTGGTCACGTCTAGAGATGCCGGTTGCGGCCCTGAGGGCATTATTCTGCGCTAGTTGTAGTTTGGTCAAGTTTTTTTGGGAGGTGCCTACTAGGAGGGCATTACAGTAGCCCAACCTTGACCCAATTATTGCCCTAGCTATGGTGAGGCAGTTGGGTTGGGAAAGGTAAGGTCTGGCTGCATTGAGGAGTTTAGAGTGGTACGTTGCAGAGGATGCAATTGCGTTGACCTGTCTGTTCATGGATAGGTCAGGTTCAATGTAGTCGCCCAACATCTTAATAACTTTGGACACAGCGATAGGGATGTTAGCAACTGTGAAGGACTGGTATTGTTCATCTAGTTTCCTCAGGGTGGAGGGGGCCCCAATCAGCAGGAGTTCAGTTTTCTCGCTGTTGAGGCAAAGCCAGTTTTTGGCCATCCATGATTGGATTGTGGAGTAAATGGCATTGAGGGTTTTGAGGTCAGATATATAGTCAACAGAGAGGGGGATCAGCACCTGGGTGTCATCAGCATAATTTGTGTATGAGATGCCCAGAGCGTCAAGATTTTTGAATAGTAGTGTCTCGTGAATAGATTATAGAGTGTGGGTGCTATGCACGATCCCTGTGGGACCCCACACTTGATGAGGCTGGGGTTGGCGCATGAGGATTCTGAGAAAACCTTCATGACTGTCCTGCAGGAAGGAGGTTATCCAGGCAGAGGCCCTCTGGGACAAGTTGGCTGCGGTGGAGAGGTGGTGATCCACCAAATCAAAGGCAGCGGAGAGGTCGAGGAGTAGGAGCAATGCAGGTGTGCCCGCGTCTCTAAGGGCATCCATTTGATTTTTTAGGTCGAGCAGAGCGGTTTCCGTGCCATGTCTTGGCCGGAAACCGGACTGCCGAAGACCTAGGAGGTAGTTGTCTTCAATAAATTTTTGAACTTGCAGGTAAGCTGCTTTGTCAAGAATTTTGAGCAGGAAAGGCACCGTGGTGATGGGCCTGTAATTTCCAGGGGTTGAGGGGTCGAGAGAAGGCTTTTTTAGGAGCAGTCTGACCCAGGCTTCTTTGAGTCCAGTCGGAATGTGTCCAGCCCGGAAGGATGAGTTAATGAAGGCTGTGATGATGGGGACCAAGGAGAAGGCACAGTCTTTAATGAGCTGCGCTGGGCAGGCGTCGCCCTTGCAAATTGGATGGTTTAATGGAGTTAAGGAGTGCAGTGACTTCAAGTTCGCTCATATCTTTGGATTTTGTTGCACCAAATGTCATCTTTTAGGATGGTCGGGGGGGTGAGGGTGGGAGACTCCAGTTCTCGGAAGATAGCAAATATTTCCCTGGTTCCTGACTTGGCGCCTTCAATTCTAGTGTTATATGAGGAGGCTTTAGCCTGAATGATGGCTCTTTTGTAGTCTTTGGAGACAGCCTTGAAAGCAGCTTTGGTAGTATTGTTTGAGCGGTTTTTCCAATTAGCTAGAGCAGCCCTTTTCTTGGATCGAAGCTTTGAGAGCTCCTCAGTGAACCAGGCGTTCGAGTGCTTAACTTTCTTGGCCTTTTTGAGGGTGAGCTGGGCTACTGAGTCGACTGCTAAGGTGATGACTTCATTGAAAGTGGATGCTAGGACTTCCGGGTCATTAGGGAATGGGTGTTTAAGCGCGGGAATCGCGAGGTAGGCGGCGATGTTTTCCATAGTGAGCTTACGTGAGCTTCTCACGAGAGCAGCAGGGAGTGGGATAGTTGATATTGGGGGCCCATTAGAGGAGAGGTCAAATTTGATGCAGTGGTGGTCCGACCATGGGACGGGTGAGATGTCGGAGATCACGAGGGAACAGTTGTGGTGTGACACCCACTCAAGGGTGCGACCTTTGGCGTGTGTGGGCTGCGAGATAGCGTGGGTGAATCCAAGGGTGGATAGGGCTTTCTGCAGGGCCATGGCATTGGTATCCCTAGGGTCATATAGGCCAAGATTGAGGTTGCCTACGAGCAGAATTTGTGACGAGTTTTTGAGGTTGTCCGAGAGGGCATGGGTGATGGCGTCGTGGAAATATGAAGCCAGGCCAGGTGGGCGATAGACAACATGGAGCGTGATGGTATGGTTGGGCGTGAGCTGTAGTTTGAGGCGGAGGTAGTCTGAGTTGTGACTCAGCTGCCCTCCGATCTGTCTGAGGGCAAGCGTTGCCCTGGCGATAACAGCTACTCCTCCACCCCTTTGGTCTACCCGGTCTTGTCTGAAGATGGTGTAGCGGGAGGGGATGGCAAGGGAGAGGGAGGGGCCGGAGGAATCTTTAAGCCAAGTCTCTGATAGAAAGAGCAGGTCAAGGTTGTCCATGGTGATGAGATCATGTACTAGGCAAGGCAGTAGGCAACACTGGGTGAGGTACATCAGGCATGGAAGCAGGCAGTGACACAATATTAGGCACGGCAGTGGGCAACACTGGGTGAGGTACATCAGGCATGGAAACAGGTAGTGACACAATATTAGGCACGTCAGTGGGCAACACTGGGTGAGGTACATCAGGCATGGAAACAGGCAGTGACACAATATTAGGCATGTCAGTGGGCAACACTGGGTGAGGTACAGCAGGCAGGGCCTGTTCGGGGGCCAGAATGTTTACACTAGTCTGATCACTTGCTGGCGAGGGAGGAAACGAGAGTGTTGTGAGGTGGGGTGTGGGCGCTTGAGGTAGGCAACACACGGCTTAAGCACGTTTGGGCACTGGGTGCGGATGCAGGTGCTGGATGTGCTTGGATGACTGGATTGGGAACGGTAATCCAGGGGTGCAAGGCGTGCGGAGGATTGCAGCATTCTTACCCCCAGGCGAGCGTTCCTGAGAGAGCAGTTCGGGGTAGCAGATGCGCTCCGGCCCAGCAGAAGGCGTGAACGGAGGCGTTCGGTTCTTCAGACGAGTGAAGGTGGGAAGGTAGCGGTAGAGCAGTGGCTTGCAGGACCCTTACCTTGTTGTGCAGGGTGAGTGCTGTTGTCCGGCAGCCTCGAGCAGCTGAGAGCTGCGGAGAGTGGCAGAGGCCTTTCCTGATGGCCTTTGCCGTGATGCGGCTTTGCCTGGCGGTTGGCCTCCTCTCCCTTTAAAGCGGGAGAGGAGGGGCTGGCAGGCGCGGAGGATGCATCAGCTGATATTAGCTGAGCAGCTGATTTGCCCGGCGTTGCTGTGGCGAGCTGGGGCTTCGGCTCCGAAAATGCAGCGTGTCTCATGATGGCGGCGGGTGGCCCTGATGAGCCTGGTGCTGCTTCCCGATGTGCACCCAAGGCGGAGACGGCGTGGGTTGGTGCTCTCGCAGCAGATCTGCGGAGAGTGGCAGAGGCCTTTCCTGATGGCCTTTGCCGTGATTTGAATAACTGATGTCTTCCTGACCTTGATCTGAATGTACAATCCAGTTTTGTTCCATGTGTGTTTGTCCTTTGTCACAGCGCTTCCATGCATATGGGCTCTGTTCCAGCACTTTAGAACTAAGCTAAATAAATGTATTTTTGCTGGATCTTTCTTATTTAAGCTGTCCCCAAGGCATGGCCGTGCTGTAGTCTTTTGATAGATCTAACCAAACGTCTTTCTGCTCTCTTTTTTTCCCCCATTAGAATAGGGTCAAAGGCATACAAATGTCTAGGTTGATGAGAAAGTCCCATCACCCTAGACTTCAGGTCTTTAAATATGGCTACCATAAACAGTATTGTCAACACTAAAGACTTGTAGTTTCCAAGCCCAAGAAGGTTATTTTAAACAGGTAGACAGCTTAATGTTTAATTGTGCAATAGATCTGACATTCCAGGAAATCCGAATACCCTCAGAATTATTATATACATCTGCGGGCCCATCGGAATTCCCCATCTTAATAACCATGTCAAAGTCTATTGTAAGCATGCTATGATCACTCCAGCTGTAATCCACAACATTCAAGAACTTACATCTGCTAAATAACGTATCATCCAGGAATATATACTCTAAAGTGGATGATTCACCACTTCTATGCAAGGGCTTTTTCCGGGATATATTACCTTTAATTGCTCCATTTAACATTTGGAAACCCAACCCGGCAAGACAATTCCCTCAGCACAAACCATGAAGTTCTTTGTTTGTCAAGGTAGTAAATGCTCGAAATAGATCATCATCAGTTGCATCTTCCAAACATGTAGAGTTGATATCAACAGCGACAAGCAAGAACCCCATATGTACTTTGGCCATCCAGTCATTTACATTTAAAGTTAAAGCATTCAAGAAATGTTCCAATTCACACATTCCCGAGTGCCAGCACAAATTAAGAATAAATAGATTGATAATTCCACCTACAGTGATCACATGTACACGAGTGGCTAACACTCCTTTTGTAATGTTGCAAGCACTATTTATCTCTAATCCCCTACATGAATTCACGAATGTCATTAAACCCCCAGAAAGGGGGGGGGGGGCAATGCCCTTTTGGTTGCAGGTTCAAAAGATGAAGCATAGCCATCTAATGATGGACAATCAACCAGTTTTCCAGCAGGAGTATTAATTTATGAGATTTCAAAACTGCCCCAGCTGAACAATTGGTAAATACATTAGAGTTACCACAGGTGTTCCAGGATTTCAAAGATATTGAACCCTCAATGCTGAAGATGATTGAAAGTTAAGACAGGTTTCCCAGCTCCAGATTTACATAAGGCACCTGCCAACCATGACGAATCTGATGAATTATCAGCCAAGACTGGTCTATTTTTTTTTTTTATCAACTGCACCCTTCTAGTATTGATGGCACCTGTTTGCACAGATATCAAAATATCACTTGGCATAGTGGAGCCACATGCCTCCTCACCACAATTTTCATACTTGCTAACCTTGCTTAGTACAAATGATGAGATGCCATATCCCAATTCTCTATGGTTGGGATTCCTTCAAGATTCTTTCAAAGACAATTTTTGAGCCAATATCCATGACTGAGAAGTCAGTCCTAACTGGGTCCAGAAAATCCACCCGGTCAATTTTAGCTGAAATAGCTCTTAAATTAGGCACTTCGGCCATAAGAGCAAGGATGGTAGATCTATTTAGCACCATATTCGTTTTTTCCAGGAGAAGACAACCATAACCTTGTTGGTAAGGCAATGGTTACATGGTTTATTCTGAAGACCCTGACCCTTTACAGGACCAACCAGGGAGCCTTTAGGGAATCTGTCTTCTTGTAGGCTACTCGTTTCTCCCATTCTGTTGGGCTAAGAGTACACTGTAAAAAGAGAACTTCAGCTTATTAAATCCCCCATAGGACTCATTCTCAGAATTGTCACGCGCTAAAATAGAACCTTGACTGCAGGTTTGAGCACCAGTCTTCAAAATATCATTGTAAGGATGACTACCATCCAATAATGTGATGCAATATGAGGTGCTGAGCGGTCCACACTGTGTTGGGGAGGCACCAAACTTGGGATTAGGATCGGTTTGAACTGATCAGCAAACATGCAATTTATAAGGGGCACTGTAAGACAGGGTCTGAGAGGATAGTACAACCCCCTCATCTTCGGAGACATGTTCATTTCCCCTCTTCTCCTTCATATCATCAGCCCAATCACTTCCCTCTTTCGTCTTCCCCATTACAGAATTAAGACATTTGTGCAAGCTCAACGGTCTAAGGAATTTCCATCTAGAGGCTTTCCTTGACAGTATATTCTTTGATATTTTTCCTTGCACATTAGTTGCCTGTTTCTTATTCTTAAGCGACACTGCATTTACGGTGCTTGACAGATTGGCGCCTTCTTTTCCAGTTAAGTTTGGTACTTGCTGCAAATTATCCAGCACCAAAGAACTAGAACGCTGGTTAAGGGGCGAAATGACTGTGCCATGTGGCCAGAGGAATCGCATTTGGGTTGTTTTACCGAAGTAGAAACAATTGCAGCGGAGTTGACTGTAGTCTATTTTGCTGCAAATCAGTGTGTTACTTCGGCAAACAACCCAAATTTGCCCCCAATTTATCTTTTCGCTGGCTGCCGCCGCTTCTCCTGTACCCCTGCAGTGGCAGTTCCATCCTTCTGACGCAGGTCAGATCTTACGCCACAGGATCCCTTATTCTTTTTTTATCTTTTTGTTTGGGTCCCCCGCTTCCAATGTCAATTAAGCGGGGTACACCCCTGCAACACATACTACCGAACATGGGGAGCAGGGGACACCTACGCAACCCCTGCTCCTCATGTTCAGTATTTTGGGATTTGAATTTTTAGTACTGGCCGAATTCGGCCAAATGGTCCACACATTTATTTTCAAACTTTTTGGGTGTGCGGTTTCAGAGTTCACTGGCTCAACTAATTCCAGAGCCGCTATAACATCCTTTGGGGTCCTTTCCTTACTCAGCAGTTGTTCCAGGCATGGAGCTTCTGTTGTCTTAAGGAGGGTATTTCTGCTGACCGGATCCTGCATCCCAAAGCCACCTCCAAAAGATGGCTTTAAATGAAGGAGATTTTTCAGATTAATAAATTCCCCCGGATTATCAAGTTTGGACAAAATAGATTCCAACATGGTTGAGTGCAATTTGATCTCCATCTTAATATTCTCATACAATGAAACCAAAACACAGAAAATCTGGTTAGTCTCTTGTAATACAACATCACGACCCCACCGGCATCGTAGAGTCCAGGTGTCTAAGCATAGTAGAAAGTCTCCTAAGAGGAGCGGGGCCAGGTGTAGATACATAAGAGCTATCCGAAGTGTCAGAGATCTGGGTCATTTATTCAGAATAAATGGGTGGTGTATCCAAGTAGGACTTGTCACCATGTCACTGAATGTCAGGAAGAATCTGCAATTCTGCATCTGTAATGATATCACGTTGGCCTGGGACCGAGCTCTCCCTACCCATTAAACTGGCAGCGGCCACCGACACTGAACTAACATTGTGAGCAATGTTAAAATATGAGATGATATTTGATGCGTTCACACTCATAATTAATGCCAGTAAGATCGTCCATGACCACAGAGCCACACTCTTTAGGCGAAGGAGGGAAAGGCATTTCAGTCAGCAATTTTAGTACGACTGCTGCATCGGAAGACATCTTGTTTCTTGATCTACTCCTTAATTCACACATAGAGCAAAATGGGAGGAAGCTAAAGTTGGAAGAGCACTCAGTGCTGCCAATATAACTGCTGTAAAACTGCTGTTACATAGTCAGTTCAAGGCGCCAACAGCAGCACTCTACTCAAACTATGCGCTCTCCCCAAGCTTTTGAATCAGTAGCACGTCCCTGTAAAATGCGTTCGTGCATCAGCAGAAAGCAATGAAAAAAGGTTCCATTAACAAAGCAAAGGGTTGCTAGCAGTGCTAAGCACTCTCCTTGCCCTGCGCCGTGTGGGGCTGTCACTCAACTTCCATGAAATCTGGTACGAGGAGCAGCAAGTGCAGATCGTCTGCCTCTCTCATGTACTTTAGGGCTAGTTCTGGGGTAATTTAAGGGACCTCAACCATTGCTTTTCAGCAAGGGTGCAACAGTTTATTGGGAGAAAATCGTACTTCTCAGAACGAAGGATATAATTTTAAAGGAACAGTAATGGCTCTTGTCAAAAGGAATGCTATCCTGTAAACGTGAATGTGCCTCACACTTGAGGAGGACAGGTTATACTTTTAATAGTAGAGTGATGTCAGTTGGCAAACGAATATTCAAATGCACTGTCTTCATAAGCAATGATAAATGAAGATTCAGGTGTTCAGCCAGCACTCCCGGGAAAATCAGGAAGAAAAAAAGCAAAGAAAGTCAGACCTTGAAAGCAATAGGAATAGCAGGACGCAGGAACGTAACAAAGCAGCTGCTCTGTTAATGACTGATCATCTGACTTGCTGCACTAGTGTGTTAGTGTGAGACCCTAGCAAGCTTAAGAGTTCTCCTTAGAGGCAACAGAGAAGAAGGGACTCAGAAAAAAAAAATGCATTTAATGTTATCTTGGCATATAATTCAACCTATCAAAAGCACCATACAGGAGTCACAATCCAACAGAAATCCAGTTGCACTAAAGGGATGGAGGCTGTTGCAGTGAAACTTAAAATACATTTTAGGAGCAAGCCAAATGCACACTCATGCATAGGTCAATAACTTACTTGCTAACGTGTGTCCTCCGTTTTCCTCTCCATTTGCAGTATTTTCTCCATTTTTTGTGGAACCCTGCTGGTTGGTTGTGGCTGTTGCTGCCGCTGCTGCAGCAGCTGCTTGTTGTTGTGCAAGTTTATCTCTGTATGCCTGTTGTCTTGTTTGCACTACATCTGGCATAACAGCATCTATCAGTGAGAGAGACTCTATTGGACGGCCATCAAACAAGGTGCCATCCTAAGTAGGTAAAAAAAGAAAGGAAGATTCAATTCTCTGTAAACCCAACAAACTTTGAACAATCTATCACATTTACTTGTTTTCGGGATTTATTAGATCATAGAAGAATGCCACTTAAAATGCATTCACATCTCAAGCGGCATTTGGATAACATGCAGAAACTAAACATTTCTCTTCTGGCTATTGATATTTTATTTCTATCGCGCTCGTACACAAGTGTCTCAGAGCGCAAAACAGTTGTATTTTATTGGTCATTTATATAGCACACTTTTCTCCATTTGTATGGCCTCAATGCGCTTTGTGGTTGGAACGCCCTCAGTGACCACAGTCTACCTGGAGGAGTTTCTAAGATTTTAAATTAAAGATGCCGGTGTGCATTTTGGCCGGGTTAGGACTTAGGTTGGCTGGCTAGGCTCCAGTAAACAGCCCAGAGGTTAGCCACGTGGGTGGGTGCCTTTGGATGTTTTAGGGTAGGGCTCTAGTGTTGGAGATTCAATGTGTGCCCAGCTAAACCAAATTTTATTTTGTTGGTTTGTTGCTGTATACTAATGGCAGAGGTGTTGAGGTACGTCAGGGGTTTCAGTGTGGATGGCTCTGTGCGCTGCTAGACCTGAATGGCACAACCAAAGCTGCATCTTAGGGCGCATGGTTGGGTGGCCGTGCCTGTGGCCACAGACGTGGTGTAAGGTATAATTACCATAGGCTTGTCTGTAGTACGACTGCAGTGTTTTTTTTCTTGGTCCAGTCAGATTGGTTGATCTTGTTATTTGGGATTTCCCTGGAACGAAAGTCTGAGCAGAGGGATGACGGGCAGGGGTGAGGAATAGGACTATAGGTTTAATTTTTTTCCGGTCTGGCTCTGCGAAAACTGCTGGCATCCATGGGATATGGGTGTGCAGGGGTGTTGTATTTCGGTAAGGAGGTGTTTGTCACAGTGTGCCGCTGCGAATGCTGCTGTGTCCGTCGGGTAGGAGTGTTGTCTTTGGGGAGGAAGAAGTGTGCTTCATCAGCAGTTATTGCCGGATAGGGTGTTGCGTTGGGGCAGCGTTTCGGTGCGCCAGTCGGGAATGTAGAAGGGTGGAGGTTTCAAGAAGAGGAAGGGAACAGCCAGGGAACAGTCAGGTTTTGAGGGCCATTCTGAATGCCAAGTGACTGTCAATATTGCGAATGTGCAGGGGAAGCGAGCTCCAGATGATGGGCACTTGGACGGAGAAAGAGGGTCCGCCGAGTCTGGAGGAGTTGTACTGTGTGACTACTAGGTGGGATGCTATGTGAGATCCGAGAGTCTTTGAGGGGAGGTAGAGGGTGACTGTTTTGTAGGAATTCTGGCACTGTGTTGTGGATGGCCCAGTGGGTAATGCACATGGCTTTAAAAGTAGTGTGTCGGCCAAGGAATTAGCCAACTTGATCGTATGGTACATTTGACAGATTTCGGCCAGTACCATTCGATCTATTTTTCAAAATACCAAACACGGAGAGTGGGGGCTGCATGGGTGTCCCCCGCTCACCACGTTTGGCATTTCTGTGTTTCAGGGGTGTCCCCCGCTTCCTCAATATTGGAGGCAGGGGACGAAAAAATAAAAAGGGGGGACTGTGCAGCATCGGAACCGACCCGCGTTAGTGGGACGGAACTGACGCTGCAGGGTCAGGAGGGACGGCGACTGGAGAAAAGGTAAGTAAAGGACATGAGGGGTGCACTGGGGAATTGGAGGTGCATGGGCTTGCTTTGTTTGGCCGCGGTAAATTCGTATTGACGGCGAAATTGACTACGGTCAATTCTGCCACGAACAATTCAACCAACCACGGTCAAACAACCCAAATCCTCGGCCAATAGGGAGCCAATGGAGGACTCTTAGTTTAGGGCTGGTGTGGACTCTGGGAGGTAGGTTGCTGCGGTTTGTATTCTTTGCAGTTTCCTTATCTCGAATGTTGGTGCGCCTAGGTAAAGGCAATTTGCTTAGTGTAAGAGGGAGAGGATGAATAAAATGATGGCGCAGAGATGGTGGGGGTAGGAGAGATAAGGGAAGATACGCCTTAGGATGTGAAGGTGGAAGAAACAGGAGCTGGAAACAGTTGACTTGTTGGCAGAGCGATAAATCTGTTTCCAATGTGCATTCAAGTTTTTTTTTACCGTGGTGGAGATTGCCGAGGGAGGGCCTAGGGATTGTGACCAGCGAATGGGCTGGGGGAGAAGAGATATTTTACCGCAGACTATAATTTCAGTTTTCCCAGGACTGAGCATGAGGTGGTTGGACGTCATCCAGTAGTCAATATCCGAGAGGTATGATGACAGATCTTGACTGTTGGGACCTGGGGATTTTGGGAATGATCTGCATGTCATCTGCGTAGTTGTAGCAGGTAAGATTGTGAGAGTGATTGAGTGCGGGCAGAGGGTTTAGGTAGATGAAGAGCAGGGGAGATAGGGATGCTTATTGTGGGACCCATTTTGTTACTGGTCGTGAGGTGGAGGTGCATGATTTTTGAATGATTAGAGATGAAAGAGGAGATCCAAGAGAGGGCTGTGTCTTTGATTCCTAATGAGTGTAGTCTCTCTAGGAGAATGTTGTGGGCAATGGTATTGAAGGCAGCAGAGAGGCCAAGAAGGACTTGTACAGCGCAGCCATCTGCATCGGCTGTTCTTTTTAGGTCATCCCAAATGGAAACCAGAGAGGATTCTGTCCCTCAGAGTGGCCTGAAGCCAGATTGCCCAGGATCCAGGAGGTTATTGGCTTCAGTGTAAAGGCCAAGCTGTTTGTATGCTGTGCGGTCCATGAGCTTGGCCATGAAGCGGGTGTTAGAGATAGGCCGGTAGTTCTGGGGGAGGATCAATGTTAGGGAGTGCTTGAGGATTGAGCGTGTGATACTGCCTGCACAGGTTGAGGCTAGAATACTTTTGAGGAGGGAGGGCAGGCAGTGATCCTCAGGGGAGCCTGATGGGTAGCTTTGTGCTAGGAGCGAGAGGAACTCTTGGTGGGCGATTGGAGTGAAGGAGGTGAAAGTTTGTGTTGATAGGGGGTTTCGACAGAGATTGAGCTGTGGGCAGATATGGGGTATGGGCATGTGTTCCAATTTTGACGTGATGGCGGAGTGTCTGTCGATAGCAACATTCTGGAAGTGTTCTGATAAGGTGTCACATAGGGATTGGGAGATGTGTAGGAGGGGTTGGAGCAGGTCAGGGAGCCAAATTCATAGACTAATCTATGCAGTTCCTTGCTCGGGTTCTGAGAGTTTGAGATTCTGTTCCCATAGAATGCTTTCTTGGTTTTTCTGATTTCCAGTCGGTATGCTCTGGTTAGTCTAGCTAATGCGGTTTTGTTTTTTGGCCGTAGGGGTGGTTCTGCAGGTCCGTTCCAGCCAGTGTTTAAGGGTTTCTAGAAATTTGAGGTTGGTGGTGTACAAACTGGGTGCGGGTCCTGATCTCTGAGAGACTGTTTTTATGAGGGTGTTCAAGAGCCAGAGGTTGAAGAGTTTGATGGGGGATGGCCCTTCCTGGAGGGATGGTGATGGGAGAGAGGAGAGCAGGTGTTGGCTAGATCTGGGGTGATAACTTTGTTCCATAGCGGAATGAGAGGTGTGGGGGTTAGTGGAGGTTGGGCATGACCATGTGTGCGAAGGTACATAGAAAATCGCGGAGTGATCAGTCCATGATAGGGGGTGTGGGTATAGTGAAGTTATGTTTGCGTCAAGGGTGTGACCTTCAGTGTGAGTCTGTGTGGACGTGTGTTGCGTCAGGTTGAGAGATTCTAGGTTGTCTGAGGCGTCGGGTCATGGGGTTTGAGGGCGAGTCAAACCAGATGTTGAAAACTCCTAGTATGGAGTGTGTCGGATGAAGATTGAGGACGGTTGTCAGATCAACGCAGAGCGCGTCTTCGAAATTTTTGTTGTAGCCCAGGGGTCTGTGGATAAGTAGGAAGCTGAGTGAGGTGGATGAGAGTTGAAATTTTCCCAGAAGTGATTGGTAGTCTGTGGTGTTGGCTGAGGAGTCCTTAATTATTAGTAGGAATTGGTGTTTGTGTAATATACGAGTGCTCCACTCCTACGCGATCTGTTCCGAACAATAGATTTGAACCCAGGTGGGAAGGCCTTGTGCGCGATGGGCTCATAGTCCTCAGAAACAGACATAACAGATCTTACTCTGCCGGTTCAATTTGATTCCCTTGTGCCCCCTTTAATTTGCTTTGACTATAAAAGTCAAACAAGGTAAATGACTGATCTATAAAAAGATTCAAGGTGCATGACAAGACATTTACAAAAGTATGGTACAGATTTCAAATCAGAATGTAAAGAGCAAAACAAACAAAAGGCTGAGTGGCATGGTATTATAATGTATTTCTTAAATAGCGCTACAGACCAATAGTTCTTAGAGTGGTGAAATAACAGAAGACATTATTATCCCACAGAGTGGCTCCCAATATATCGACCTCAGAAAGATGAAAGGCTGAGTTCACGCTGCAGGGATCTGAACCTGGCAAATCAGGCTGCGTGTAGATATCGGGGGCAAGTGCTTAGGTCACTGTGCTATATGACCTGGATGAAAAAGAGAACTATCACTATATGAATATACTTCCTATAACCAGAGTAGGTTTAAATGGCAAATGATCAATGCTTATTTAAATGTGGGAAAACTAGCTTTCAAGACACTTGCTCAGACTACATAAGAGTATCATAGGAACCATCATAAACGCACAGCACTGAATCGTCCCTACTATGTTGTATATCACTTTGAGTGAGACTTGTAAGGTTTGCATAGAGGATTTCGTCTCCCCAGCCAGAAGCCTGCATCGTTTGTGCAGAAATAATTGCTAGCCAGGAGAGCAGGGTGTTGTCCTTATTCACAGTACGGAGACTGTCATCGATTCATGCTATTAATATCCTACACTGGGGTTTGTTCCTCACCTTGGGCAATCTTTGGTTAACGTTTGCACACACTCTATATTCAGAGGTTGTTTTCCCGCCCAGGCTCTGCTATTTGTGTGGACAATATGGTGGTGCACAGCCAGTCCTGCACTAATGGGCCTTTTTCCGCTGTCCTGCAACAGCCAGCAATCCATCTAATGTCAGGAGAAGTGAGATTTTGACCAGCAGGTGACGGCAATTAAGAGGTGTGGGGGAGAAGCTAAGGCCATCTTGGAAAGTAGAAGAGCAGGGTGTGCAGGGAAGTGAAGAGCAAGGTGTGGACCAATTAAGAGCCATGTAGGGATGTGAGATTATAGATTATACTAGGTGAGCATGCAGTAAACCGGACTGAGCCATACGGGAAATGATGTGGATGGTACCAGGATTTATTTGTGCAGATCTCTGCTTGCTTCACCAGAGAAACGCTTAAGAGTTTTTGAAGATTGGCTGCACATTCTGGGCAAACTCCTAGAAAAACAGGCCATCTGCCTACTGAATCTGTTGGTTGCCTCCACGACCCCCATTCTGGCTTCAGAGCTGCCAGAAGCACGGAAACTGCTCTCCTGAACACCCTCAGGTTTTGACATGGTCAACCATGCCATCCTGCTCAATCTCCTCCGTGACAACCTGGATATCACTGGTCAGGACCGGTCTTGGTTGAGCTCCTTTCTCACTGGCCGACAGGTCCAATTGGGGTCTTTCCTCTCTTCCATCCCTCTCTCTACTTGTGGTGTTGGGGAGTCTAACCTTTCTCCCTGGCTATTCAACCACTGCCTGGCACCGCTAGCACACTGCATCGCTACATTCTGTTCTAACTTTCAGTGTTATGCGGATGACACCCAGCTCTCCTTTAGGCTACCCTCAGCCACCTCTACTCCGCCTCTCATACCACACTGTCTGGCACCAATGCAGGAATGGTGTGCTGCCGATGATCTCTGCCTAAATGCCAGTAAGACTGAGATCCTTCTCATCGGGGGGGGTGTCTCTCTCCTCTCTCTCCTCTCTCTCCTCTCTCTCCTCTCTCTCTTCTCTCTCTTCTCTCTCATCGCTGCACTGGCTCCTTGAGGCTGCAAGGATCACATTCATTGTCCACAAGGCTTTCTGGGGACTGGGACCGCACAACCTCCAGCTTTCTTATCCTAAACATCTTCCTTCTCGAGCTCTCCGCTCATTCACTTCCAATTCTCAGAGGGTCAGATGCTTTTCCAAGGAGAGAATGGGGCTCTTTACTCGGCTGGGGCCTCCATGTGGAACAGCCTCCGTGCCCCTCTCCAACTTGAGCAGAACAATCTCTGGTTATGGAAGCATCTCAAGACATTCCTTTTCGCTTCCGCTTTCTCTCATCCTCTCCCTGGCAAATGTCCCAGATAGCTCCACACACTAGTCACCTGGCCACCCCAAAACTTGGGCCCAGTATCCTGCATGTCCAGTTGCCCTTGCACTGCCTCCAGGCTTGCTCGGCACTTAAGAGTCTGTATCTGTAACCCTACAGTCCCTTCTCTTTGCACTTAAGAGCCACCCACTGGCAGCACTTATTGAGTTACGTGCACTTCTCATCCCTCGACCCCCCCTCGCATTTCTCCCCTTCACTCTTCCCCGCACTTGCGTGATCTGAATGACAAGGTACGATCGCTGTTTATCCTCCTTCAGTTTCCCCCTTGTGTGGTCGCACCTAGAAACACTTGTGTTCATGTGCGTTATAAATTACATATCATATTAAACCTGATATGGGCTCTGCCCCAACCAAAATTGACACAGTAAGGCCGTCGGGATGCACGTTCAGATCCCAGCCCCTCCCAAAGCGATTCAGACTCGGGAAATCTACTAATACATGGCAAATGCACATTAGCAGGTACGGGGGGAAGGGAGGGAGTCCTTTGGGTATAGATGTATAGTGCGAGACGGGTTCATTGGAGAAACCTGCATAGAATTAAGGTAAACTACGAACAGCTTTATCGAGCACTAGCTAGATACACTAAGTGCACACCACACAAAATAAAATGACGAGAAACATAGAAGTGACACCATATACGAAGATCGGTCTGTATCCTCGACAGAACGACAAATCACAGTGCTCGAATATTTCATCTCCACCCCAAACGAGGTAGGGAACACGTACACACATTTCCTGTTCGAGCTTTGCGAAATTAGAAAGGAATGTGAGCGGCTTAACTAGGGCTCCGGCCGGTCGCAAAGGACAAAACCATGGGAGTCAGGACAGTCTTGAGTAGTTCCAATGCGATAATATCCCCGCACAAATGTCGCCATACTAGAATGGTGCCTTTTTTGCGGCGATATTACCCCACAGAACCTGCGGGGGACACCAGGGACGGCACTGGAAGACTGGAGAAGTTTTTGAAGAGTTCAGCATGAGGCAGAGGAGAGCCATCAAGTGACTTATTCCAGCGTCACAGTTGGTAATCCATTACAGGATGCCAGGGGTGAAGGAAAACAGGTGTTGAATGCCATTAGCCAAGAGGTGATAGAAGAGGAGTCTTTCTAGGGCAGAGGTAAAGAGGGTGAAGAGCAGCAGTCCAAGGACTGATCTTTGGGGCTGCAAACAATGAGAAGCGTGGCGTCAGAGGTTTGAGAGTTCTGTGCCATTTTAAAGGAACAATCTTATAGGTAGGAGGAGATCCAAGCGAGAGCAGATTTGCAAAACCAAAGGTACTGGTAAATGAGGAGGAGAGGGGAGTGGTCAACCGCATCAGAGATGTCCAAAAGGAGTATATGTTTGAAGTGATTAGCGTTAGTCAGAAAGTTAGAGGCATGCATGGGTGCAGTCTCAGTGGAGTGTTTACTGCGGAATGCAGATTGAAATAGAACACCAAGGCCATTATCACCTTAGCACTTAGCGATCTGGTTAAATACAGACCCATCAAGGACATTTGACTAACTATAAAGCAGGGAAACCAAGCAATAGTTTGTGTTTGCCGGTCATTTGGATCAGTAGAGGATTTCTTCAATATGGGCAAAACAGTTGCAGATTTAAAGGAGGCAGGGAAAGGAGTGGTGTTTAAGAGCTCAGAGATAAGGGCAGGTGATTGAGATAAATCCTTGGAGCATTTGGGGAGCTAACGGGTCAATGGATTAGTGCTGGGAAGGATGAGTGCGAATTCGAAAGCAGAGGTAGGAGAAACGTAGCAGAGGTAAGGGCATAGAAGTGGTGGACAGAAGGAGGGTCTTCTATTCTCAGTTCTCCTATCTTGGTCCTCGCCGCCACAGAATATATTCTTCTCACCCTAAGCAGGGGCACAATACACCACTATTCGGGCAAGCCGTGGTGCCCCAAGACTACTATGGTGGCGATGGGAATGGTATAAAAGTGTTGCAACATAATTTAATAAACCAACCAAAACAAATTAGTAGTGGTGGCAGTTGTACCAGACACCTGGAAAAGCAGTTTTTCATTTTCGGGAGAAACAGGTTTCGTAATTGTATTTTAATCGTGCAAGCATGAGGTGATACTTTTGGAAACTCTTTAAATGAAAACTGATGCTCCAAACCCTCATTTCTGTTTCTGATCGGAAGGTGTATACCATGTGATGTGACTAGAGTAAGGTTTGCCATGTGAAAGCAGGCACATAACAGCCCAGCACCCAAATAATAACTATGGACACAACCTTCCTGTCACCAACAAAGACCTGATGTTTGTACAGCTTTACTGGCTTAAGGCGAGTGATGGGGATGTTCTAATATTCAAGGACACAAACAGGTCCATGTCCTTGGGAGTTTTAGATTTCTGCACAGGATTTCCTCAAAGATTCTTCCTCCTCCTATTATTTCTACTCCTATTTCTCCTAGCTTTCCTGCTCCCTTATTATTATTCCTCCCATTAGTCATGGTCTTATTATTATTCCCATTACTCCTCCCACCATTAGTCATACCCCCCTCTTATAATTCCTCTTTTTCCAAGTATTATTTATTATTTCTCCTCCAATTATTATTTATTGTTGCTCCCAGCCCTCAAGACAAGAATAGGCAAATGCACCTAACCAGAACAAAAAGGAGAAACAATGCTGGCAACAAACATGTAGGCGCTGGCCTCCAACCCCACAGCTCCATGAATATGCAAGTACAGCCTTACATTTGGAGCATCTGCTAATTCAGGCCAACCTCAATTTGTCCCTCAAATGCCCAGACCATCCAGCTTCAAGGAAACTGTTGGATTTTGTTGATTGCTTTCATCTTTCACTTCTGCCCAACAGGCCATTGCATATTAAATGTGATCTTGTGATCTTTTTACAGATATCTTTTCCTCCAATATACGGGTCTCTAAACCTTCTCAGGTTTCCTCAGAGAGCTTTACCACCTTCTCAGGTTTCCTCAGTAAGCTTTACCATATCCCTCAAACCCATCCCAACTTTAGTATGGTTCTGGTCTTCTATTCCAGAGATGTCCAAATGAGTACAGATAAAACAGAGCATGGCCCATGGAGGGATAACAACTGGTTTAGAATGTTTATTTGGGTCAAAATACTGCAAGCTCCTTGATGTTGAAAAAGCCTGGTGGCTACTAGCATAAAGATTTCATTTTTTTTTCTTTTTATTTATACGGCTCAAAATGGTTTACAAAATCGAAAAACTTTAGCCAATTACTTACCTCAAGAATTAAAACAATTATAATGTTAATAAAAAAAGATCTGCAGCCAACAGAAGGCAAACAATGAGAGAGTAATACATCAGTCAGTCGTGATTTTAGGTTTAACATAATCTGAACGATCTTTCAGTTCCTTCTTTGTCCCACCTCATCAATTTTCTTAAATATAACCATCACAAATGTAATCAGTGCCAGGTTGATGTTAATTATCTCCCCTTCTACCAAAATTTGCCACCATTCGTCTTTGTCTCTGGCATAGTATTTCTCAAATTCTCTGAGAAATAGGTCTCTTTCTTTTCTCAATTCCGGCATATTAAAGTAAAACATTTTAACGATTCCCTAGAATCAGTCTGATGAGTCTACAAGTGAAGAATCCAATTTGATTTCTCCTCTTATGAATCATTTCTCTTGTTGGCAAAATGTTAAAATTAAACCGCATGTATAATGCTCAGAAGTACCAATTCGGGAAAGTCTCAAGTAGCTTGGCAACTCTTCATTTTCGTGGACCGGACCAAAACTCTTCATAATTTGCGTACTTGCGAATTTCCTCCTGTGTTTCTATCCAATCTCTCATATATAGTTTTTTCTTAGTATTGCTGGGGTTACTTATTAAATCCTTTTTTGACTCATTCAAGTCCTCTATAATGGCCCGTCAGATTTTTTTGCCATTCCGTTACTGTTTGACTCGACTCGTCTTGCATCACCTTTTTTAAAACTCAGAAGCCACCTGTTTGCGTCTCCTCTAAACATTTACGATACAATGAAATCACTTTCCATTTAGCTATTGCTTTTAGGGAAGTTAAGGCCAATTCTCTCCTTATTACCTGCACTGGAAAAGACCTTGGTAGCTGGAGCACTGTCCGCCAGAATATCCCCTAAAGAAATTATAACTTACTCACCATAGTGACTGTCCTTAGTCCCCTTTCCTTCATATTGCATGGGCATCCCTTCCAAGGGACGGGAGATGGTACCTTTTTACACCAGAAAAAACCTTCCCCTTTATATTTAGAGGCGCGTGGGAGTGCGGCCCTGGGAGCATGCAGTGCCCTGACTCTACCCTCCGACGCAACACCTCAGTCCTCATAGACCCATCGACAATAGATTAACATTGCCTAATGACGCCAGTTTTATTAGGGGGGGGCGGATTGGTGGGACGTATGGAGGAAAGGGGACTAAGAGTACGTTAGCCACTACGGTGAGTAACTTCTAATTACTCTTACGTCCCGTCCACTTTCCTCCATACTGCATGGGCAATTAAAACTGAGTGTAGCCCCAGGGTGGAGAGGAGACCCTGCTTAAGCAAATAGGTTTCCAAAAACCGCCTGTCCGAAAGCCGCGTCTGATCTAGAACCAGCATCCAAACAGCAGTGCTTGCAGAAACCAGAAGGGATGGCCCATGTGGCTGCCTTGCCTATGACTTGTCAGGGAACATGCAACTGGAAATCGATGGCGTTGCCTTGGCTCTGACCGCGTGGGCGTGCATGTTGGCCGGCTGTAGATTGTGCTGTTCCTCGTAAACTTCTTTGATGGCCGATACCATCCAACGGACTATGGAGGCCTTAGAGGCCCGATACCCTGGTATTGATCCTCTGAAGGTGACAAAAAGTGTGTCTGACTTGCGGAAGCCCTTGGTCCTGTCCAAGTAGAATTTCAGGGCATGCCTGACAGAAAGGCAGTGCAGAACTCTCAGTGCATTGTCTTTTGGCTCAGCAAAAAACGTACGTAGCACTATTTCTTCTTTCAGATGGAATGCAGAAGGCACCTTGGGCAAGAATGCTGGGTGTGTCCGCAGTACCACTTTATCCCTGTGAAACGTAGTGTATGGCTCTGAGGCGACCAGCGCCTGATTTTGCTGATTCTGCGAGCCGAGGTGAGGCCAACTAGCAAGGCCGTCTTAATGGTGACCAGCCTGATGTCCGCGGACGCCATTGTTATTAATATTTTATTTCTATTGCGCTCGTACACAAGTGTTTCAGAGCGCGACAAGGCAAGGGAGGGGAGGGGAACATGGAAGAACAAAACATCGATCTTACTAGGCCCAGTGACATTGAGAACACGCAAGTGCATGGGAGAGGGGGAGGGGAAAAGTGCATGAGAGGGGGGGGGAGAAGTGGAAAATGCGATGCAGAGGAGAAACAGATAAACAATAATAAATGAATTAATAATAAAGGCAACACACAGTGGTAGTGCAGCCAGCAATTTGCAAGTGCTAGGTTTAAGGCAGCAGACAGGGTAGGTCTGATAAGTGGAGGAAGAAAAAGGGGGGTGCTGTATGAGTACAGATACAGACCCCAGAGCAAGCGGTGGCCCGGAGCAGTTCGGGAGGGTGGCAGGGTGAGCAGGTACCTGGGCCCGGAGAACAGAGGGTGGCCAGGTGCACGGTGCCAAGAGAGAACAGATCAACAGGGGAGAGGGGGAGCGAACGCAGAAGAAAAGAGGAAGGTCTTGAAGTGCTTCCGGAGATGGTTCTCCTCAAGTTTTAGAGTGGCAGGGAGGCTGTTTCAGAGGGAGGCCCCAGCCGAAGACAGATCAATCCCCAGCTTGTTTCTTTGAAAAACGACTGACCTTAAGGGAGTTGGAGATAGAGGAGCGAAGAGCTCGAGAGGGGAGGTATTTGCGGAGGGATAGCTGAAGGTATTTTGGACCCAGCCCCAGAAAGCCTTGTGGACAATGCAGAGGGTTTTGAATTTAATCCTTGCATCCACTGGGAGCCAATGGGGAGATTTCAGAGCTGGAGAGATACGATCCCAGGGCTTGAGGCCAAGGACAAGTCTTGCAGTCCTGTTCTGGATTAGTTGCAGAGGGCAGAGAGGAGAGGCAGGTAGATTTAGAAAGAGGCTGTAACAATAGTCCAACCTAGAGAGAACCAGAGCTTGGGATACCATGAGCTTCTGGGGGAAGGAGAGGAAAGGCACAGTACCTCTGAGGATGTGCAGTAGGAAGTTTGACTTTTTGGAGACCTCAGAGATGTGGGCGGAGAAGGAAAGGGTGGAGTCAAAGATGACCCCGAGGACCTTAGCCTCGCAGGTGGGGGTAGGAGAAGGGCCAAGGGAAGTCAGCCAGAAAGTGAGGGGAAAGGATGGTGAAGGTGTGCCAATGAGGAGGATCTCCGTCTTGCAGGCATTCAGAAAAAGATCATTAGCGGCACACCAATCTTGAATGGCAGTTAGGCAATCAGAGATGAGAGAGGGAGAAGAGGGGGCCGAGGGCAGCCTGAAAATGAGGAGTGTCGTCAGCATACCACTGGAAATTTGAGCAGAAAATGGCAATGTAGTGGGCGAGAGTTGCCAGGTATTGGTTGAAAAGCCAGGGTGAGAGGTTAGACTGCTGGGGAACACCACAGGTAGAGAGGAAGATAGATAATAGGAAGGACCCAAGTTCCAAAGTTGGACCTGAGAGGGTCGATCAGAGAGGATCATTGGTTCAAATGGTTTGTGCGCCAAGGCACCCAGAAATATGTTGAGGTCCCACACAGGGTGTGGCCTCCTGATGGGCAGGTAGAGCCTGGCGAGTCCCGTCAAATGTTTCCTGACAATCGGGTTGGAAGAGGAAAAATCTCCTCTTCCGAGTTTCTGTAAGCCCCAATGGCTGCCAAGTAAGTGCGGCAAGTGACCATCTGTACGCCTGACTGGGCGAGGTGCGCCGAGAAGGTGAGCACAACGTCCAAGGTACATGCAAGGGGGTGGATATCCTTAGAGTCTGCTCAGTGGCAGTACCTGGTCCACCTGCTCTTATACTGGGCCCTGGTAGACTTGCTCATGGCGCTCTGTTCGATTTCTAGGTTAGCCTGGGAAAGGCTGAGGTGACCTAGCGTGACCTGTTCAGGAACCACGCTGTGAGGGCTAGTTTCTGTGGAGTGCGGTGGATGACCCTGCCGCCCCTGCTCACCAGAAGATGTGCTGGGCCCGTCGTGAAGCGAATAGGCAGCCTCTATGAGAGGCTGAATAGCTCAGAGAACCATGGCCTGGCCGGCCACCACGGTGCTAGAGAATGATGCTGAGGTGGCGAGATTCCTTGATCTTGCACATCACCCTGTTTATCCGTGGAGTGGGCGGGAAAGCGTATGCGGTCATTCCGTCCCACTGAATCTGGAATGCGTCGCACAGGGAGCATTGGCCCTGACCCTGCCAGGAAGCAAACAGTTGGCACTTCCTGTTGTCCAGGGAGGCAAAGAGGTCCACTTGGGGGTGTCCCCATTTGTAGAAGATTTCATGCAGTACTGGCTCGTTCAACTGCCACTTGTAGTTGTCCGCACCCAGTCTGCTGAGCCTGAGGGGGGGGGGGGGGGGGGGGGGCGGGGGGGGGGGGGGGGGGACGGGGCTGGTACCTCCCTGTTGCTGACATAGAACATGCTGGTTGAGCGGTCTGTCAATGAGGACCACCTTGCCCTCGATAACCGGAAGGAAGTCCCTGGGAGCCAGCCAGATCGCCTGCAGTTCCAGCCAATTGATGTGGTACTCCTGCTCCTGCCAGGTCCAGGTGCCGTGGACACAGTGGTTGTCCAGGGTGGCCCCCTCAACCCGCGAGAGAGGAGTCCGTGGTGATGGTGACATGTGGAGTAGGTTGTCGGAGAGCCTCGCTCCTGGTTCCAAGAGGCTGTATCCTCATCCTGAGTCTCGTGTGGGGGACGGCCAAGAGGACTGCCGCTATGAGACCCAGTAGGAGTTGGCACCATCCGGCCGAGATCACTTCCCTGCTGAGGAAGTGCGCGGTGGCCCTCTTGAGGGCCGTGATCTTGTCCTCAGAGGGAAAAACTCTCTCGGAGCATGTGTCCCAACTGAGACCCAAGAAGGTCAGTCTCTGCGTGGGCTGCAGCTGCGACTTCTTGAAGTTGAGTGAAAAACCCAGCTCATGAGAGCGTGGGAAGTATGGTGCACTGCTTCCGGAGATGTCACCCTGACGAGCCAATCGTGGAGGTACAGGTAGAGGTGGTGGCCCTGTAACCTGAGGAGGGCCGCCACTGTGTTCATCAGCCTGGTAAAGATCCTGGAGGCCGAAAGGACGCACCTTGTATTGGAAATGGTAGCCCATGATCCTGAATCGGGGAAAGGAATGATGGGGCTGGCAGATCAGGACTTGTAGGTACGTGTCCTTCAGATCCAGGGAGCACATCCAGTCTCCCTTGCACAAAGTCTCCGCTATTAAAGCCGGCGTAACCATCTTGAATTTTTGTAGAGGTAGGGAGAGGTTGAGGGTGGAAAGGACCAGGACAACTCTCAGGCCAGCCTGGTTCTTCTTCTGAATGGCGTACATCCTGGAGTAAAAGCCCAAGCCTCGCTGGGAGGCTGGGACTTCCTCCACTGCCTGGCTCTGTACGAGAGTCCGGATCTCCGCCAAAAGAGTTGCTGTCCCAACATGTGGGAGTGGAGGGCAGGAGGGAGGAAAGGCTGGGGTAGGGAGGCGTTGCCCCGTGGAGACTACAGAGAGGGTCCAGGGGTCCCACAAATTCTGGCGCCAGAAATTTGCATCAAGGGTAAGCCTGACCCCCCACCCCCGCACTGGAGACACATGGACCCGGAAGGGCGTTTCATGCCTTCTTTCCCTCTGAGGCTGTTGTGGAGGAGGGGGACTGGAAAAATCCCTTAATCCCACCATCCCCTTTTTTTTTGCTTGCGCCGATGTGGAGTCGGCTAACGGTCAGGCTGCCTGGACCTCCGCTCTTGGAAGCCGCAGAACCCTCCGTATGTACCCCCCTTGTCCGGGCGCTGCTGTGACTGGGTGTACGTTTTGGGCGTGGTCTTTGTCAAGATGGATAGAATTGGCTGTTTGTGAGCTGTTTTTCTTTTTGTCCAGCTCCTCGTCCGTTGTGGAGTGAAGAGGTCACCCCCTTCGAACAGAAGATCTACGATGCGATCCTGGACATCCGGGTTCAATTTCGTAGCACAGAGCCAGGCCGTTCTTCTCAAGTCCGTGGCAATGCAGATGGCACGGCCAGAGGTGTCAATGTGGGCCACAGTGGACTCAATGATGTCCTTCGCCACCATCTTGGCCTCTGCCAATCCCGCCTTGAATCGTGATTGGCTATATCCGCAATTTCCCCGCCAGAGCCTCTGGTTCACAGCTGCCAGCATGGCATCCGCGTTGGCTAGACGAAGGTGCAAGGATGTGTTGGAATACAGCTTCTTCCCGTATGCCTCCAAGATCATCTCCTCCTTGCCTAGCAGCGCCGCAGAGGAGGCTGACTGAGGCTTGGAGTACAGTGATGCCACAGCGATCACCAAGGAGTGTGGCTGAGGATGGGCCGATAGCAAGAGTGCATCCCCCTCCATCTGCCTGTACTTGGCGTCCAGGCGATAATTCACTGGCTGGACTGAGTGAGGCTTGAGCCAACCCTTCTTGGCCAGGCCGACTACGTCCTTCTGCATTGGGATCCCTGTACTGGTCACGGGAGGTAGCGTAAGGACTTCAGCGAGGACCCCCTATGCTGGTTGCTCGACCTCGGGTTGAGAAAGGCTGTTGGGCAAGATTGTATGCAGTACCCATAGGGTGCACTACAACAACCCTGACCTCCTGGCAGTAGTAACCCAATCTTTGGTATAGGTCTGTAATATACAGGTTGGTAGTGTGGACGAGTAGCCAGGCTTTTCTCAACAGGGGTCAATGTGAGCTGTAGGGGAGTTACAGAGGTTCACAGTGACAAGTATACAAGCAAACACTTCCACACAGGGTGTCTTGATAAAACAATTATTAATTTATTTACCAGTCAGTTAATGTAAGCCTTCTTCAGAAGGGAGCACTGTAAAACACCACACAAATATACTTCAAAATTACACAATCTCTTAGTTCAGAATCAGTAAATACCCATTTGGGATGGCATACAGCAGAGACCTACACCCATAGGTGACTTCAATTGCTAGGGTGCTGTTGACATTAATGTATTACTGTTAGCATTCAGAATTTGTTTAAGAGCAAGTAAAAAGGGAAAAGATTATTAGAGCAAAGAAGATACCACAAATATTTCTTAAGCAGGCAAATACTTTCAGATCCCCCAATATGAGTCATTCAGTAAAAACAGATTAAGCCAAAGTCAATAAGAGTCTAGATAGGCACGTCTTTGAAGGCAAGTAGAAAGTTCTTTTCATAATGTTTTGTAAGTCTTTGAAGAAAAAGATTAATGTAGGGCCACAAGCTGTTAGACTTGTGAGTAGTAGAATATGCAAGCAACTCTACAGCAAGAGGTAAGTTCTCAGACTTTGTACGGTATCTTTAAAATGAAGAAAAGATGCAGCAGATGACTCCTGTTCCTGTGCAGCTCTGCGGATCTCACTGTTCCTGGGCCTCAGTTGTGGGGACGTCAGGGGACTCCTGCACTGCACTGGGACGGTCAAAACTTGCAACCGGCAAACTTCACTTTCAGTGGCTGTTCAGGGTTTCAGCTCCTCGCGTCTACTGCAAATAGCAACACTGCGGTTCCTGGCTGTCGAGATGAACTTCTGTTGCTTCTGGGGTCCCGCACTCTGTTGAGCGGGCTCAGGCTAGGTCAGTCCAGCTTCCTGGGAGTCAGGAGGATCTTCCTGGAGCTCTTGGCCAACTTAAAAGCAAAGCACATAAACTGGTGTTCCTCTCCCTGGCTCTACGGTTTAGAGCAGCAACGCTGTGGAAATTCAACCAGCTCTGAGATGTATGTCCAGGTGGCTTACTTTGGAGTTGATAGGTCCCACAAACTCAAGGGGAGAAGTCGTCCTTGCAGGGGCTTCTCTGTCAATGCGAACTTGGCGTTTCGACACTGCAGCAGGGCTTCACCGGGAAAACCAACGGTCCAGGAGTTGCAGCATGCATACTCTTCATGTTCTTCTTCGGTTCCTTCGTCCAGTGGTCGACTCTGCATTCCAAGCCAAAAGACTTGCCTTTTATTCAGTGCTCTCCCTTTCATTCCAGCCTAGCTGTCACACACCCAGCAAGGTGGTTGTCCTGGCCGGACAGTCAGCCAGCCAATCATCACAGAGTGCATTTGGTTCTCCTAGTAGACTAAGCACCGGGAGTTTCGGGAACCTCCCTCACTTCCTGCCCTACCCCAGACACCCCAGAGCCAGAGGCGGGCTTCACTCGTGAATCCCGCCAAATGCAAAACGAACAAAGGGCCCAAACCTGGTTTTGGCGCGCAGAGTAAATCGCAAGAAGGACGTTTCCACAAAGAAATGGCGAAAAAAGAAGACTGGGCCATTTTGACAAAAATAGCACCCTTAGGTGCTTTACTGCAGCTGTGAACGCAGCCCCCGGTAGAAAAAAACAAAACCACTGCCACCAGCCATTCAGTGAGGAAAGGGGAACATAAAATTGTCACATGAGAAGTTAGACAAAAGGGAATACTAGGTAACCCCTCCAGCACCCTATTGTAAGATAGTGTGTGCTGGGTCTAAACAGTTACAAATGTGAGTAAAGTCAATTTCACTTTACTGCTCTGGGAAACAGTAATTTATCCCAGATAAGGTAAACATTGGGGGAAATCCAAGACTTTCCCTGTGTCACTGCAGTAAAGGTGATTTGTGCCACAATGTAAAGGATGATGCCTAAGGAGTTTGTCAGACTACACAACCAAAAGAAACGCATAGTACAAAAAACACATTAAAATCCATGAGTAGGAAAAGAGGTCTCACTCTCTCCAGGTTAAACAAATCAAGTCCTCAAAATCCAGCAAAGTCTGGGGGTCTCTAAGGTAGAAGGAATAGGCACATTTCTGAGAATTTTCCCTAACAAAGGCCCAAGTACTCTGCCATCCCTGCAAGACGTTCATGGAAGAACTTGGCAGAAGATGGAGTGTCGGGGTCCTCCTCCTCATCCGTTTCTGCCTCAGGGTCCTGTTGGTCCAGGACCGGAGGAGGGGAGTTGGGAGCAGGGGGCCACGGAGTGGAGACCAGAGCCGGAGGCTGTTGCGGAACCGCCTGGATATGAGGCTGAACAGGGCCAAGGGGCGCGTGTACCGGAGCACGTCCCTGAGGATGTCCCCCATCAGAGATTTCATTAGCCTGAGGAACCGTTCAAAGAACCTGTCCTCGCAAGCCGGAATGATGGTAGGCAATATTGACGGGATAGCGAGCGGCTACTGGAGCCGATGCGTGCCCTGCCCATATGAACGCAGCGGGAACCTGCCTTGTGAGAAGGAAGGGTAAGCTGAGGCCACATACCTGGTTGACACCAGTCCCACCTTGACACTTGTTCCTCCACTTGCTGCCTTCCCTGGAGAGGTGTCGGCCTGAAGTCTGGATTTTCTGGCATGGCGGTCATTTTGTCGAGCTGCCTTCCACGTGCCTGCATCATGTTGCTCGGCTCGCTGGGCCCCGCCCCGACCAGGACTCTATGTGGATCATGGGGCCTACCCTGTTCCTCAGGCTGAGACATCGCGCCCTCGGCAGATCTGCCGGTAGAACTGCATATAGGTGCCGCCTCAGACATGTTGCCGGCAGTAGGGAGTAGCCCCTCGGGTGAAGACCCGGTAAAAACCTTCCGGTCCCTCAGCACCGTCACCGGGAGGATCTACTGACCCCTCGGCCTGTTGGCTGGTAGCTGATGCAGCCTCAGTACTTTTGCTGGTCCTTGCAAAGAGGTCTCCCTTGCAAGGTGCATTGGAAAAGAGGCCCTACCTTGGGCCTGATCGATGATAGACAAAGTCATTTAGGTCCTTTGGAAGCAATCTCTGGAAGAGCTCCTTCCACTTGGCTAGTCTATTCTTCAGAGACCTCGAGAAAAGCGCGTTGCACGCGGTAAAAGCTTGCCAGCCGTGGTCTGGGCCAAGGCACCATAGGCAGCGGGCATGGAAGTCATTAGTCGGGAAGAGCCCTCACAGGAAGGACACCTGCTGAACCCTGTAGAAGTCGACATGCGCCAGGAGGCATGCGATGCCTGAGGACCGAGTACCTGAATGATAAAAAGACAAAAAAGACAGAAGAGAAAAAGTATCCGCGCGTGGAATTACATGGCCGAAGCCAAACCCAGGAGCGCTGGTGAATTCGACCCGTTCCCGTCGACGCGGAAAAGGGGACTGAGGTGTGGCGCCAGAGGGCGGAGTTAGGGCAACGCATGCTCCCAGGGACGCACCGCTGCGTGCCTCTAAATTTAAAGGGGAAGAAGGTTTTTTCTGGTGAAAAAGGTTCCGTCTCCTGTTCCTTGGAAGGGACGCCCATGCAGTATGGAGAAAAGGGGACGGGATGTAAAAGTATGGGCCATTTATTTGTTGATAGGAAGAATGATGTTTCCGCGCCATAAAACAGGACCAGAACTATTTTCATCCTATAGAAGGTCACCAACGTAATTAGGGTCAATCTGCAGTATCTTTTTACCAGAATCTTCCCTTGCGCCGCCAGATTTTCTGCCCTACTCATTAAATCAGTTCTCGGGGCTTCACATTTGCTATTGTTTATACAGACTCCCAACTAGTTAAATGATTTGACCTCAGTATTTTTTTCCCTTTTAAGGTCTACACAAACTTGTTCTTCTCACGCCTGTTATTGCGTCCAATCTTAAGATTCGTGATTTGTCAGGGTTGATGGTTAGATTGTTTCTTTCTACATAATCTTGAAGGGCGTCTAACTGGCGCTGTAGTCCTATGGGAGTTTGGTCCTTCGAAACAATATTGTCTGTATACAACAACCTTCAAATTGATGTTCCTGCAACCTTGGGAGGAAAAGATTGAATCTGTAGAAATGCTTCTTGCACTTCTGAGACGAAAAGAGGTTCTGGAGCCAAGGGACAGCCTTGTTTCAGGCCAGTATTAATAGGTATGGCATCGGACAGCAGGCCAGTTTTGTCCAGCCTTACTCTCGACTGTTTCTGTATATAAATCTTTGATGTTTTCCAATACCACCTGCAGACATTTCCATCTCGTCAGTTTACTCCACAATGTCGGTCTTCTGACAGTGTCAAACACCTTTGACAAATCAATGAAGGCTACAAAAATGTTCTGCCCTGTTTCTCAATTCTGGCTTTTAGTAGATTAAATCAGAAAAATGTTTAGGGGGTACCCCTCCCCTTCACAAAGCCTGATTGCCACTGACCGCTATGTCCTGTTGATATGCTCCATACAGTTAAAGGTTTTAATAATACTGCAGAAAAAACCTTACCTGCCACATTCAACAAGGCTATGGGACGATAGTTATCTGGATTCGCCCTTAGGCCTTTTTTTGAATATTGGCACATCTACTGCCGCCTTCAATGAAGTTGGGACTTTTTCTGATGTTAGAATATATTTGAAGAGGTGGTGGAGAAATGTTGCCCATTCTGTTGGATTACCCGTCATTTCATTTGTCAGCCCATCAGGGCTAGGCGCACTTGAGTTCTTTAATTTCTTGATGATATCCTCAATTGTGTCTGCGTCTATGGCCAGTTCTTCTTCCTCTTTTGCGGTCACCACTACCCTCTGCATGGTTTTTTTTCTTCATTTCTTGCGTTTGTGTGTAAAATTCACACCACAGAGTCGCTGGTATAGGGTTTGCTATTGGAGCTTCCATTTTGTTAATCGTAGACCACATTCCTATTGTGTTTTTTGTTCTAATCTTGAACATCTGCTCTACATCTTGGTTTAACATTGTCTTTGTGTGCAAGTAGAGCCAACTACGGTATTTTTGTCTAAGCTTATGTATCTTCTTTGAATACCCCTCTGGTGCGTTCTTCTTTAGCCGATTAATGCTTTTCTTTAGTGTTTTTCTTATCCACTATCATTATATCATGAGCATGACAGACATTGTTGGTTTGTTGCCTCCTCTTTTAAAGTTAGTCATGTATTCCTCGAATAAGGGTACATAATCAATACTTTGTTTCCCATCTTGATCTTGTAAATTTGCTATTAAAAATCGATGAAATTTACATTAAGCGCAGGGATTTTATCTACACATATTCTCAGTCTATTTCTTCCCGAATGTATTGATACGTTATTTCCGTATATGGCTTTCATTATTGCTGATATAATGACAAGTCAATGTCAATAGATTGATCACTGGCCGATGTCTTCCTTTCCAGAGTTTTCATTATCACTGACATATTGGTCGAAGTGCATATATAATCCAAGATATCCACCGAGTGAGCTCCCTTTCAGGTTGGTCTACCTGAAATATCCACTTGGGTTATTCCATTCAGGATTATACAATCTCTAGATTGCGTCAGTTCTCTCCACAATAAGCCTCGTTTTTGCTTGTTTTGTTGCCGTTGATAAGTCGTTTTCAATTCCCTGATTATCTTGGTCTAAACACGTACAATTTAGATCTCCCACAATTATCAAAAATGGATCTTGCCATGTCGTCCTCTGCTCATCAAGCAGTGCCGCTATATCTTCTGGTAGAGATATTCTTTACAATTGCAGAGTTCCAATATACGTTTAACAGTATTAATACTCGTTGAATTCCCAGGGGTTTCCTTTTCTGGCCTTAAGATCACCATTTGTATGTACAGTGTTAGATTGGAAGTGTACAAAAGGGTCCAGTTCAAATCGTTTTTGATGGCTACCAGTAGGCCCGACATTGGTCTTCCTTTAAGACCCTTAAGTGCAGGATTTAACACGCCCCAATAGCCTTCAAGTGTGGTGATTTCTGTCATTCAAGTTTCTTGGAGGCAGATAACTTCAATTACCTCCTTTTGTAATTCACCTTTTTTTTATAATAGGTGGGTTAATCCTCTGGTGTTCCAGCTGGCTAATGTCCACACCCCTTCTGAATATTCCTTTAGGCATTATTGATTTTGCCTTTTTTTCTGCCAGGAGGTTACCAGCCATTTCCACTTAGCCTGCCATCTTTCCCTTTATTCAGTTTTGCTGCTTCTGTTGTATTTCTGTCTCTCAACCTTTTTTCCCCTCTGGGGTGTTATGTTTAAGATCATCTTGTGTTCTGGGGCTATTTTGCTGTCTCATATTTTTCCTGTCCTTCTCCGTAGATGTCTCAACTTTTTCACATAAATCAAAACCCATTGGCCTTAAATGATGTGCTTCGTCCAACAGTAGTTGTTTTACTAATCTTGAAACAGTGTGTAGAAAAACTTTGTCGGTGCGTTCTTCATCAGGAAATTCAATAAATAGCAAAGTCTTTAGAAGTTATCAGTCTCAGCGCCGGGATGTGGTGTAAAAATCTCACTACATTTGATCTATTTTAGATCAAGCCATTGTCAAAATGGAGCATCCTTTCCAAACTGAGACCTTGTTGATGTTCCATTGAATTACACTGGTCTTTTGATGGCAGTCGATCTTTCTTTTCATGCTCTGAAGGATGGGGACTTTACCGGCAAGGTCAAAGATAATTGCTTCTTCCCTTTTCCTTTCTGACTCCCTTGAGAACATCTCTGTTCTTGCCTCTCTGAGTAGGAATTCTCCCTTTTGATGTCCCTTTGTTTGAATTCACAATGCTTTGATTTCTATTTTGGGACATCTTGCCGGACTTCTCTAAACTGGCTTCTTTTAGATCTTGGAGTTTGGATCTTGTTGATTTTATTTCATGTTCCCGGTCTTCTTTCCATTGTATTTGCCGACGCTTTCCCCCGTCTCGTTCTACTGGGGAATTGTACACTGCCGAGCCATCCATACTTACTTCGACCTCCCCAGAAATGTCCTCATTTCTGAGTTCATTCGCCGTTTCCTTATCGGATAGTTCTCCATCCGACATTGTCTGATCTTTCTCCGATATCGTATAGGTGGACAGATCCATCAAGTCAATTTCTGAAGAATCATGTTCACTTGATTCAGATCTCTCTAATATTTTATTGATTGCCTTTTTCTTTACCCTTTTTTCCCAGTATGTCCAAGGTTAGGTTTTTTGTGCTGTTTCCTTCTTTCAGGAGTGTTACATTATTTTATGGAAGTACAGCTCTTATTAGATTTTTGTTTAAGCAGGATTATTGGATTCTTCAGCTTCTTGACTACTATGTTTTTAGTTGTTTATTTTTTCTGTCCCTTTTCCTGTGGGTTTTTTCTCCGTCGTTGGGATCAGTTTTTTTAACTACGTCTTTTCCTCTTTTGGTAAAGATTTCACAGATATTCAAATCCTGCTCGTCTAATGATTTCCTTGAATGATTTTAGGGTCTCTACATCCGTATCATAAGAGTCTATCAACCCGGTTTCCGGACCAATTACTTTATGCTTACCTACTTGTCGAATTTTATTTTCCTCTTGATTTTTAGAATCCGGCCCGTTGATCAATGTAACCTCTGTGACCGGATGTACCATGATCGGCCTGTCTGCTCGAGTTCGAGCTGAGGTATCCTTTCTTCTATCATTTGTGTATTTTATTGAGTTTGTTGTTCACCACTGACCGTTAATGTGAGCTGGGTTTGACGATCCTTGGTTTGATTGAAATTTTGTAAGTTAGATGGTATATCCATGGATCATATTGGTTCGCTCACAGATGGTTATGCCACACACAAACTGTCCTTTACGATGCCTCTTAAGATTTCATGATTTGCTATGTCATTAGAGACATTCATTTTTGCAGCTGAATGCAGGTTATCCAAGTTACCGCAAGGTGAGGCCACTGTCAGCCCCCCCACCCCCCGTTACTAATTTTCTTATATCCCTTTTTTCTTTCATAAAGCGATCCAGTATGTTGTGCAGGAGTTGTGAAACCCTTGTAGAGCTGTTATCCATGTTATTCTGGAGTGCAGAGATGAAACCTTCTACAAAAATAATTTTGGTGTGAACCATCGCTAATAAGGTGGTGTGGTCTTTTAAAGTCCCAGACAAATTTTCATGTAATATCATTAACGCCGCTAGAATCGCTGTCATTGTGGATACCAAAATAAACACTGTAAATGATTCAAAAGCATGCCTGCTGGACACCAAAATGCATGTTTATATAAACATAGATCAGCAAGTGTAAACCTGCCTTTTCCATTTTTGATTGGCGACCCTCAAATTACCCTTCAAATTTACAAAATTAACATGTGCTTCTTAAAGTGTGAAATTTAACAATATTAGCAAAACACAGCAATACGTAGCGACTTAACTGCAATGTTCACTAAATGATTTTATTTTAAAAAACACTAAATGGACTTCAAAGAAATGCATAGTACTTTACTGAATGATAGCCCTACAGGAAAACAGTCCATGTTCCTGTACAGATCGCTGAAGTGTATGTGAAAGGGCTCGCTCAAGGCATTAATTGAAAAAAAAAAAAAATCATCTTGTCTCCCACTTTGAGACTACATAATAAGACATTTGCCTTACCTCATTAATACTGACTTCTGCCTCCACATACTGTAGTCCTTTTTGGATGATCGAAATCAAAGCAGCAGGTGGCACCAGGGCACCATTTATATTAGACTGGCTGATATGGCTCTCTATTCCAAAAGTAAATGCTGAATGAGAAAACCCTATGGAAAAGGGAAAAGCCATTAGAATCGGTTGGATACAAGTACAGTATTAATATTTAAAATCAGTTGTATGTGCCAAGTAGTCACAACAATAGATCAAAAATGTAAATTATCTCTGGTTGGCTGAATGTTGCCATAACAACTAGTAGTGCAAGGCTGTCTTCTATTGCCAACAAGTGTGAACTTGTCATCCCTGTCAATGAGAGAACGTAGGTTTTAAGTTGTTCAAACTCAAGTGGTGGTTGGTTGGTAAATCAAAATAGTGCCACAGAAGAAACATCCAGGATCCTTCCTGAGCACAAGCTTGTGGCTTGCATGTGGGGAAAACGGGTGAGTGCATGAGATTAAACAGAGAAACCACAGAAGAACAAGTTACTTTCTTACCTGGTAAAGTTCTTTCGATGGGATGGTCCGAAGACGTATTCCATATCTATGACATGTAGTCACCACAGCTGTGCTGCTTCGGAAACTTTTTTCGGCGTCTGCGTCCTGCGTCGATGACGTCGATGCGCCGTCGTCGAGGACCTCGTCCGACGTCATCCGATGTGATAAGTAGGACGCACGACACCCGTAGCCTCAGTTGTAGTTTTTTCCCCCAGAACGTGTGACATTAGTCAACTGGCAGTCAGACACAAAGCCTTGAGGAACGTCAGCTGCAATCGCAAAAGAAATTCTGCAGCGGGGGAAGGCAGGGAGGGAGCGATATGGACTACGTTGTCGGACCATCCCATCGAAAGAACGTTACCAGGTAAGAAAGTAACTTGTTCTTCGAGGGGATTGGGTCCTCCGACGTATTCCATATCTATGACAGACTCCCAAAGCAGTACCAGAGCAAGGAGGAGGGAAAGAATTTAGAATCAAAATTTAGAATTGCCAATCAAATAGCAGAGCAAAGCACCGCCTTGCCAAAGGCCAGATCCTGTCCTCGGATGGAATCGAGGGAATAGTGACGTACAAATGTATGTACTGAAGCCCAGGTGGCTGCATCACAGATGTTGCGAATAGGAACACCCCTCTGCAGGGCAGTAGATGCAGCCATACCCCTGGTAGAATGGGCCCGCAAGCCAGCCGGTGGGTCCTTACCCGCCAAGCGGTAACACTCCGAGATGGCCAAAATAATCCAGCGAGACAAAGTCTGTTTCGTCACAGCTTGCCCCAAACGCTTTCCAGCGTAACCAATAAAGAGTTGATCGTCCACTCTGACCCGGGACATGCGTGAAACATAAAAGCTTAAAGCTCTCCTAGGATCAAGCCTGTGGAGCCTCTCCTCTTCCTTACCAGGATGCGGAGGAGGATAGAATGCCGGAAGAACAATCTTCTGGGCCAAATGAAATACCGTCACTACCTTCGGGAGAAAAGAAGGACGAACTCTAAGGACAACCCTGTCCTTGTGAAATACAGTGAAGGGTGGCTTAACTGAAAGTGCCTGTAACTCACTCACTCTGCGAGCGGAAGTAACCGCAACTAAAAACACAGTTTTCAGAGTTAACAGCCTCAAAGGGCAAGAATGTAAAGGCTCAAACGGAGCACCCATAAGAAACTTAAGAACAAGGTTTAAATCCCAACTGGGCACCAGGAAAGGTGACGGAGGGAACACATTAGTGAGCCCTTTCAGAAACTGTGAAATTAAAGGGATTTTAAAGTAAGAACACTCCTCAGACGAGCGCTTAAAGATGGACAGTGCCACCAGGTAACCTTTAATGGTACCCACTTGCAAGCCCCTGTGGGCCAAAGAAAGTAAAAAGGACAGAACCATGGGGATGTCACATGCAAAAGGATCCACATTCTGAACTCTGCACCAGTCGCAGAACTTACGGCAATGGTACAGAGACTTTATTGCTGGCCTTCGGGCCGAAAGCAACACCTCCATCACGTCTTCAGAGAGGTCCCAATCCTTATACCTCAACCTTTCAGAAGCCAAGCATGAAGGTTGAGGGATCTGACCTCTGGATGGAGAACCTGACCCCCCTCCCGTGAGAGCAGATCGTCTCGGTAAGGAAGACGACGTGGAGGGCAGATGGACAAGTCGAGAAGGTCCGGGTACCACGTCCTCCGAGCCCACGCCGGAGCAATGAGGATCATCCGGGAACCGAACTTCTGTAACCTCCGCAGCACTTGCGGGATGACGGGGACTGGAGGAAATGCGTACAACAGCAGGAATGACCACTCCACCACGAATGCCTCTCCTAAGGCTCCTTTTGGAGGAAATTCCCGCGAGCAAAACCTTTCGCACTTCCGGTTGACACTGGAGGCGAAGAGATCCACTTGAGGGGTCCCCCAAAGGGCGAAGATCTCCAGGAGAATCTCCTGAGCCAACTCCCACTCGTGAGAGATCGTGCTCTGCCTGCTCAGAGCGTCCGCCGTCACGTTTTCGTCTCCGGCCAGATGAACTGCCGAGATCGAAACTTCCTGCTGGATGGCCCAGAACTCGAGCTGCATCGCCTCCCTGCACAGAGGAAGTGACCCTGCTCCCCCTTTTTGTTGAGGTAGTGCATGGCCACTGTGTTGTCCGTCAGGATCAGGACACTCTTTCCTCGCACAGTCGGCAGAAAAGCCTTCAGGGCTAGCCTGACGGCCCTCAGCTCCAACAGATTGATATGGAGTCTGGACTCCGACGGAGACCAATGACCGCTGACTGTCAGCCCGTTGGCATGAGCTCCCGATCCCATGAGGGATGCATCCGTCACGATCATCACCTCCGGCTAGGGAAGCCAAAATGGAGCCCCCTTCATCAAGTTGCCTTCGACGGCCCACCACAGAAGGTCCCGGGCGACAGAGGGCGGCACCTGAACCGGGTCCAACATCCTGCCGGAGGACTGCGACCATTGCATCTTGAGTGCCCACTGCAAAGACCTCATCCGCAGGCGAGCCTCTGGCACCAGAAGAATGCAGGATGCCATGAGGCCGAGCAACCTCAAGAACTCGAACGCTGGGAGCGTCTGGGCAAGTTGAAACTTGTGCACCATCTGCTGAATGTGAAGAGCCCTCACCTGGGGAGGAAAACACTGCCCCAGGGAAGTGTCGAGCACTGCTCCGATGTACTGGAGCCGCTGTGTTGGCGTCAAATGGGACTTCTTTAAATTGAGGGAGAAGCCCAGCCTGTGAATGGAGTGGCAGGTGACGGACAGATGATCCAGGACTTGCTCGGGAGAGCTCCCCCTGATCAACCAATCGTCCAGGTAGGGGTAGACGTGAATCCCCCCTTGCCTGAGATGCGCTGCCACCACCACCATGAGCTTGGTGAAAACCCTCGGGGCGGAGGTCAATCCGAATGGCAGGACCCGAAACTGAAAGTGCGAGTCGCCAACCGCGAACCTCAGGTACTTCTTGTGCTTGGGATGGATCGGCACATGGAAGTAAGCATCCTTGAGGTCGAGTGACACCAACCAGTCCTGAGGCTGAAGGACCTGGAGGACTTGAGAGTAACCATCTTGAACTTGTCCTTCCTGAGGAGTTTGTTCAAACCGCGCAAGTCCATGATGAGTCTCAATCCCCCGTCTTTCTTCGAAATCAAAAAATAAGGGGAATACCATCCCTTGTTCCTCTCCGCTACAGGCACCAGTTCTATGGCGCCTTTCTCCAGCAGGGCTTGAATTTCCTGCGCAAGGAGCGGATCCGGACTCGGCAAAGAGAGGTTCCCCAGTCGATTGTCGTGAGGCCTGTGCCGAAAGGGAAGACAGTAGCCGTGGGTTATGATCTCCAGAACCCACACATCTGAAGTAATGGCACGCCACTCTACAAGATGCTGCGCCAGCCTTCCCCCAACCGGCGAACCATGGGGCATGGCCTCATGACTGAGTGGTAGCGGCTGCGGCGTTACCTGAGGGCAAAGAGACAACTTCCCGAGCGGCCTTGGCACCACGGGTACCCTGTCGTCCACCTCTGGTACCCCTGCGTTGGCCTCTTTGACTGTCAGCTCCCCTCGCTTTACTGAAGGACGAGTAATAGCGAAAGGAACCATCCCTCCAATGCTGTCCCCTAGGACGAAAAGGCGGAGGTTGGCGAACTGCAGCGCCCAACGACTTCGCTGCAGCTTTTGAGGTCTGCAACCTCTGAAGGCTCTCGTCAGCCTTGCTGCCAAAAAGGTGCTCCCCGTCAAAGGGCATGTTGAGGAGCCGGGACTGCACATCAGGAGCAAACCCCGACTTCCGCAACCACGCAAACCTGCGTATCACGGTGCTCGCCGCCATGGACCTGGTGACGCATTCAGCCAAGTCCAAACCCGACTGAACGGACTCACACATGGCATCCTTACCATCCTGGACCATAGCAAGGAAACCATCCCGTTCGTCCCCTTCGGGAATATGTTCAGCCGCTAACGCAACACAGTTCCACAGAGTGTGTGTGAAACGAGACAAGGCACAAATGGAGTTGGCCGCCTGAAGCGCCATACCACCAGAAGAAAACACTTTCTTCGCCCAGCCATCAAAACGTTTGTAGTCCCTATCTGGAGGGATGGTAGGGTACGATGTCTGCTTTGCTGGGGCCGTGGCCGCCTGCACCACCAAACTCTCCGGAGTGGGGTGCCTGGTCAAGTAGCAGGGGTCGCTACTGGCTGGACGGTATTTCCGCGACAAGGACCTGCCCACCGCCGGGAGACTCTCCGGAGCAGTCCAAGCCGCCGCCACCCTTCTCTGTAAAGCCATATGGAACGGCAGTACCGGGTCAGTTGGGGGACCAACATCAAGGATATTCTGTGAGATCATCCTGCACAAACTCCCCTGGGGGAGCAGACCATCCCAAGTACTCAGAAACCCTAGCCATAAGGCGCCGGTACGAGGAATCGGCATGAGAGCCAGGCTCAGGCCTACAAAACTCCACCTCCTGAGAGGTGTCCAGTCCACTGGCATCATGCAGTGACTGCCTCAAATCGTCAAATTGACTATGGCCCGAGACAATTTAATCTGGAACCTGACTAGGAACCAGGCCATCAGAATCCTCATCCACCTCTGAAATATATTCCAGGTGGCGAAAAGAAGGCACCCGAGAGTGCTTGCTTTTAACCAGAGCCTTCCTAGGGGGTTCCCCCGTGCCACGGGGTACCTCCGACACCCCGGCCTCGAAAGGCGTCGAGGGCGTCGAGTGAATAGACGCCGGCGTCGAGAGAACAGGCATCGGCGCCGAGAGGATAGGCATCGAGTAAATCGGCATCGACGTCTGGTGCAGCGCCGCCAACATCGGCGGCGTTGACACAGTCCTCGAAGCCTGAGCTCCGAGCATGTCCTTCGACGACCTGAGCGTCGACGGCTTCGACGACTTCCTCGGAGCCGGAGCCTCGAGAAAGTCTGTCGACGCCCTCGACGCCTCAGACGTCGATCGTCTTCTTCGAAGACATCACAGGTGCACACGGTCTCGAACGCGTCGAGGACCGGGACCTGGAACGGGTACGTCGAGAACGAGTTCCCTTGTCCGAACGGGACCTCTCTCGTGACTCGTGCCGACCACTCTTGCGAGCGGTGTCTCTCGACCGACCCCACTCGGGGGCGCGGACGGCTTAGTACCCTGCGACTCAAGAATCGCCAGCATTTTCTTCCCGAAGGAAGCCCATTCCTCCGGCGTCGCACGGCTGGTGGGGTAAGCGACGTGCCGGGCAGAGTCCTCCGAAGAGGACCTGGAAGACGTCCGGTGTCGGCGCTTCCGATAATGCCTCGAAGAGGCTGAGGAGTGGCGAGACCGACTCCTAGAAGGAGACCCACGAGACTTCCGACGATGACGCAGAGAGTCACCTCTCGAATCATCCGTCGAAATCCCCGCAGACTTAGACTTCCAGGGCTTGGACACCCGACCTACCGACAACTTCTTACGTTCGCGTAAGGCTTTGGACGTGAGCGACTGGCAGTCGATACACTCATCCGTGTCGCGGGCCTCCCCGAGGCACCAGAGGCAGGCGTTGTGCGAGTCCGTCACCGACATCTTGGACCCACACTCCCCGCACTTCTTGAAGCCCGGACGCGGGGTCGAAGACGAAGTAGAAGACATCTTGACACAAAGGATTTTCACAAAAACGAACAGGTTCGAAGAACCGAGAAGAACAGAACTCCAAAGAGTCGAGGCATTAACCGAGATTCACGAAGCAACATGTTCGCAGAAAAAACGGAACTGAGGCTACGGGCGTCGTGCGTCCTACTTATCACATCGGATAACGTCGGACGTCACAGGAGGTCCTCGACGACGGCGCATCGACGTCATTGACGCAGGACGCAGACGCCGAAAAGTGTTTCAGAAGCAGCACAGCTGTGGTGATTACATATCATTGATATGGAATACGTCGGAGGACCCAATCCCCTCGAAAGGCTCTTTTGTGGAGCAGATGTGTACATTGTCCACCTAGACAAATTTACAGTATCACAAGTCACTTGCATCATAATTCGACCTATGGTTTATCATCGACCAAAGAGCCACGAGAGACTTATCTTGAAAAGGTACCAGCGTTTCTGCACAATAGTGTTGAATGCATTTAATTGAATGGTCACAATGAACACCAGCACACGCCTATATTCCATCTGGAGTGAGTTTTGGGAGTGAAAGCAAGAGGTGTGTGTGCCCATGTTTAACTGCTGCATACAATTAACTACCAACCTTACAATGGTGAATTTAGTCATTGGGTCCCCCTCTCTTCCGGTTGCAAAAGACACTAAGAACTGACTTGTTTTTCACAGTACTTTCTTTTTGTTTGTATAGAACATTGTTCTGCATACATTAAGTGAGTGCAGTGTTTTCCCTCTATTTTGTGGATTTGGAAAGCAACTCTTAATTCAATAGATTGGCTTACGTGAAACTTTGAAATTTGGGTGAGAATCTTTGGATGCGTTATAAAAATCAAGGTTTGTGAATTATGAAACAAGTATTGTGCGCTTAAAGCACTTGGAGCTCATTTACTCTTAGATAAAAGTTGAAGGCTACTTTTTTTTTTAAAGAGATTTTGTGCATTGGTGCAGGGAGTGTGGGGGGATGGTTGCATCAGCCTATTAGGAACAGTATTTCGATCCCAAACTGTTGGAGGCATGTGCCAGTGGTGGATAGATTAAACTTTTATAACCCACTTACATCCAGAGACCAGCCTCTCAATGCGGGACTTGGATTCAAACCTGTGCTGCTCTGTGCTGTCTTGCTTCCAAGACAAGCATGCTGCCCCATAGTTAACCACCGGGCCAGATATCACTTTACTCCTTTCATAAAAGCCTTGACACCTGCCACTTTTTACCAGGTGGTGTATGTCACTATCGCAGCTAAGAGTGTTTAAGGAATTGTATCCAAGTCAAGATAATGCAGGTATGTTGGAAGTCAACAGATGAACGATCGATTTTGCACACCAAATCACAAACCGCTTCCATACGTTGCTGAGGCATGTATAAATGTAAACTGGGCTCAGGAGCCAGGTTCATAGATGGTGGATTGGGGTGTTTTATGTGCGGCTGCTCCTCTGTACGCAACTTTACTGGCGGGAACAGTGACGTGCACAGGTGGTGAAGATACCTGGTCATGCCCATGCTGGAGCAATGTGTATTGGGGCTAAATCTACCTGGTAGTAATTTGCAAATTAGTCTGCGAAGCAGGGGAGTTGGGGAGGGGGAATAAAAGGAGGAGGCGAGTATGCAAATATATTGCGCCAATTCACCCATAGTGTGTTGCTGAGGGACCCACCCCCACTTTGAGTACCTGAATGCAAAAACTTGGCATTTTACACTGGTTTTTGTCACAAATAAGTATTACTGGATGACCCAATGCTTTGAAAATCGTTTGAGTGAGTTTGTGTCGAGTTTCCATTCGTGTGTTCTTCAACCAACACTTGTCTTGCTGACACCTCAAGCTAAATGAGCACTCCTGGTACATGCCGGGACTGTATGTTGAGGTGTTTGCTTATGCACAATTGCCATATCTCCTGAGTGAGAGGTTAAAACGCACCAACTGTTTGCCGCCCTGTTTATGCAAAACATGGCGGTGTTGGAAGAGAATCCTCTTGCCTGGTAGAAGCACTTGAAGTGTGCATAGTGACATTTTTATTGCTAGCAATTACAACAAGTTTATTTGCTGAGATGCTTGTTGGGTTGAACATTTGCCGTGTGCCTCGAGTGCTTGGCAGTGCACCCCCATCCGGTTTGTTTTCCATCTATTGCACAAGTAAGTTTGTGAAAGGCTTCCCTTTTAACATGTTTGTTCTTGCCATCTCTGGAGACTCTACACTACTAGATCGCCCCATTTGACAGATGCGAACGACCATTGGCTCATGGGTCATTGTTAGATTGGGTGCATTTTAAGGTGTGCTAATAGGATGAGTAAAACCCAGGATGCCATCATCCCAAGTGGTTCCATGAGCTTAAAAATCAAAAAACCGAGCAAGTCTAATACGTCTGATTAATTGGGTCCATTTGAATATTCATGTGTAGTTTGAACTGTTATAATTGACTTACTCTTAATATCCTCACTCAAGCAATATTCCCCGAAGAACAGTGATGCTCAAAACATATTGGCATAGGAGAAAAATGACAATGTATATAATAAATGTGTGGAACGACAAATTAAATATGGTTTATTTTGAGACCAGAATTTGTAGTTAATAAATGTTTAATATTTACTTTTCAAAAAGACTAATCACAGTTCTTGGAATACCAAGACTTTGCACATTTATTTGTAGCGTTATGCTTCCAGGGGAACTTGGTAGTACAATCTGGGTAACATTTAAATTAAGTCTTCTCCATGAGTAAGTTGAAAGGAAAAGGCTGCCTGAAATGGTAATGTGGGGGAATTAAAGGAATTGTAATGCCACGGGAGAATATGGTGGTGTATCCCTACCCAAGCTCCTTGATTTAAGCCTTTTCGGCAGGTGTGACTGTCGGTGTGGCAACGCATCGTCTACTTACGAGTCCGAACAATGAGACTTTTTCCAGCAAAGAACGAGGTGACGGAAAGTTATTCAACTCCACTCGCACGCTAGCAACTGCTGACGAAAAATGAGGTCGACGTGTGAGGAAACATAGGCAACTACTTAAGGATAGTGTTACACGGATCTCCCTTTGCCCCCCAAATCAATGCCCTTTTTGAAGAAACAAACGTAATACTCCAAAACAATCACTAGATGGCGAAATAAATATTAACAGATTCACAAGTCTCAGAATTATACACACAACACAAACGCAGAGAAAGAAGAGCGAAAGCAGATGTTAGTTAACAGTAAGTCTTTCCGTTGTGGCTTGTATCCGTTTATATAGTTGCATGCATTGCATAGACCAACTATTTTCCCCAAAAGAAAAGGGACATCGACATGGGCAGTGCTGCAATATAATTAATCCCTACCATACATGTGTACTCCAGGTTGTGTGCACAGAATCCACAGAAACGCAGTTTTGATGGGGAAATCGGATTTACCTACGTAGACTAATGTAGGTATCACAAATCATTTGCATCATAATTCAACCTATGGTTTATCATCGACCAAAGTGAACCCTTGAGAGAATTATCTTGAAAGGTAATGGAACGTGCCCACGAAAATGGACTGTAGCCAATGCAACATTAGGCTCAATGCAATTCTTTTTGCGAATATTTATCTTTCTAGTGTCATCTAATTTTACATATTATTGGAGCTGCAATACATTTAGCACACGCGGACAAATAAAAGCAGGAAGTCTAGCGATTTCCTTAGGAAGGAGGTATATCTGGGATGGGGTGAATTTGGTAGCAATAGCCTGGAATATAATATCATGGCCATGTGCATGTCGAAAGTTTGGGGAAAAGTAGAAGGCAAACATTTTGGTATTAGGGGGGACACCTTTCAAAATTGGATGGAAGCATGGGAGAGCGCCAAGTAATCCGCTCTAAATAGCATTTCACAAAACTTGTTGACAAATCTAATATTTTACATCACACCTGCAGGGCAGGTTGAAAGATCGAATGAGGCATCATTTGTGGTGAAATCCAAGACTAACTAAAACAACCAGCTGAAGACAATCCAAGACGACATCTAATCCATTCTGAATGAAGTGCACAATGAAGCTTCAAGTGTGCAGACTATGCTGGGAAATGAATGGACTATGTGGCCAAAAGAACGCCCACATCTTCAATGTATGGACAAAGTGAGAACAGGACATGTATTGACAGTCAATGCCAGATTTGCTGGAATGGTGAGGTAAGGGGAACATAGTTCAAGTTGCAAGCTACTAGCAAGGCCTACAAAAATTACAAGCCCCCTCCATTATCCACATACAAACTGTATGTTATTTCTCCATCATTAAGAGTCAATGATCACTAGCCAATGGCTAGTGCAAATAGAGGCCTACTAAGGCCAACAGCTTAAAGATTAATGGAATTAGACTATTACCAATGCATCTACCGTCGCAGAATTGACCTATGAGATCCACGTGTAAGCCGTGCAAACTGATTAACAGTCACTTGGCATGCAGAATTGAAAATGCAAATACATTTAAAATATGAAATTGATTACTGTACTTTTTCATTGATAATTTGCCTAAATTATAGTCAAGACATACAGAAGCTTGAAGATATAAAGCAAAAACTGTGCGTTACAAGTGACATTTGAAGAAAAATGCCTTTAAACTAACCCATGCAAAAGTGAAACGGCCTGCACTTCAAAAGGATATGCTAAACCAAGTCACCCAAATGTTTAGATCAGCATACCCATACATGTGTGCAGCAATTATTGCCACAGTAATAACTTTTGCTGGCACCGTTTCTGAAAGGGCCATGATGACTGTGTCCATCTGCATCCTTTCTGATGTTTATAAATAGTATATATCTTAAGATTATTGAAGAAAACAAAAAAGGGACGGATTGCCAATGTCAATGACAAACACACCCAGTGATGCACAACAAAGTCACAGATGGAGTGGCAGCCTTCCCGAGGATCACAGTGAGGTTCACCTGGGTACTAGTCACCAGAACGTGGCTTATAACATAGTATGGAGCGACCTCCCACAGGCGGAGATTGTGGCATGCGTATAGCCTGAGTGGAATTGCACAGGCAAAGTATGGTGATGCTAAACAGTGCCCCTTAAGGTCGCAGGACGTTCTGTTAGGAAGCACATTGTTAATGTAACCGAAGTGACGAATCAGGGGAATTTTTCCTCCACCACCAGGGAGAGCCCCACCCTGTGAGGCTACAGAGGTGAGCCCACTCTGCAATATCCCTACTAGTGGTAGAGGCAATTGGGACCCTAACAGGAGAGACTCCGTTTTGGGGAGAAGGACTCCCATTTATGTGAGGAACTCACTAGAATACCTACCAAATTAACATCTGCCAACCTTTCTGGTAAAAATGTGTGTCACTGCCAACAAGAAATCGAAGAGTTCCCTTTAGGTTCCCATTTCACTGGGATGAAGAAGAGGACATATGGAGACGAGAATCCACAAGAGAGAGAAGAAGGAACACAGGCTTACTAAGAGGAAGCCCGATGGCTGCGCAAGTCCAAAAAGGGGAGGAGCCTGGAGACACGAAGAGAACCTGTGAGTTCCAAAAAGGCTGGAGCATAAACTCCAGGGAAGCGAGGGAGAGGCAAGACACACCGCGTCCTGCAATTGTGGGAGAGCGAGAAGCATCCGATGAGCTACAGTCGGTAGCGAGAGGGACTGCTGAGGTGGAGCTGGATGTGTCACATCCGGTGACGTGACAACCGGAGGTTCGTGGTGTACAGAGGGTCCTCTCAACAATGCCGAAACCAATCTGCCATGGCAGACACGAGAACAGCCATTATAATATTGAAGAGAGGTCAATGTATCGTCCACAAGAGGGAGGCCCGTGCAGTAATGCCAAAAGCCACACGACGGGGAGTAGGGTGCTGCGCAAAGAAATATACGTGTGAAAACCCACACTGAAGATGCAGTTCCAAAGTATAGATAAATAGGGGTGCATGGTGAATGTAATGAATAAATCACACGTGTAGCTATAATTTGGTTTTGTTTTAATTTGTAAGTACACATGTGGGCAGGGTTTTTTGGGCACATGGGGTTTTGTTTATTGTTTATTTTTATAATTATATGTGGAGCATGATTAAGGCTTTTAGCTAGAGGTAATGGTAGGAGTAAAAGAGGAGTCCAGCGTTCAGCCATGTTCTTGCAGGCCAGCTCATTAAAAAGCTGCAGGCTTCATTTCTCCTGCGTTTTATTTTTTGCAAATTGAGAAGTGAAGGTCCGGATAAAACGTGATGCTAAATTAATGTTGTAAGGGGAAGATTTTCTTAGGAAGGGTATAATCCAGCTTGGGCCGCTTCATGCGATATCTCAAAGGCCACTGTGCTAGGCACCTGGAAGCTCAAGGAAGATTAGGAGGTCAGAAATCAATTAAATATAGTAAATTCACTTTCCAGCACTGGCCGTTGGATTTTTTCAGAGCAAAGTTGGCACACTGAAAGGGAAAAGATAGTTAGGACTAGCAGGGGCAGTGGGTTAATGGACAGGGAGCCAATTGGGATGATAGTACTGCAATACTCGTGGCCTTGCTCGCCATGTATTATCTCCAAACATTTTTCTGCTGGTCAGCTTAGTGATGTGACTGAGGGTCGGGATAGGTTAATATTATGTCGTCATGAAATGGGAGTTTAAGGGTTTTGTGCCAGGAAATGAGTTTGCCCAATCAATGATAAGGAACAAGTTACTTACCTGTAACTGTTATCCAGCATGCGTCTGGCATGGATTCACATGCTCATGAATATTCCCAGTTGTCAGGCTGGGAATCCTCGTTAAAGAAAAAAATCAGTTTAGATTCTGACCCGTCTTTCTACTAATGACCAATCACTGGTCTCTGGGTCATACTCCCCCCAGCCAATGACTGCCCTCTACCTAAGCCCCTCCTCTGGCAGCCATCTTCAGATTTGGTAGCATGTAAAGTGGCAGTAGGACCAAGAGAAGAGGCGCAGAGGGGTTGAAGGGAGGGTTTGCATGTGAATCCATGCCAGACCCATGCTGGAGAACAACAGTTACAGGTAAGTAACTTGTTCCTTCTCCAGCATGGGGTCTGGCATGGATTCACATGCTCATGAATACAAGAATACATAGCAGTACACACATGCACAACCACGGGGGGGGTGGCTCAACATTAAGCATCTCTTACCTCCTCACCAGGCTCACCTTGAAGCAAACAGGTTGCACAGCACTGCCTGGCCAACTCTGGACTCCTCCCTGGAATCTCGGTTGACGCAATAGAATCTCATGAAGGTGTGCGTCAACCTCCACGTAGCAGCCCTGCAGATGTCCAGCAGGGGCACATCAGACAGGAACGCTGTGGTAGCAGCGATAGCTCTGGTTGAATGGGCTCTCGGATGGCCGGGCAACGGTCGGTTTGCCAACCGGTGACAGTGCGTGATACAGTAGGAGAGCCATCTGGAAATGGAAGCCTTCGAGTGGGCCTTCCCTTGGTTCACAGGTCCAAAGTTCACAAACAGCTGTGATGTCTTCCGAAGACTCTTCGTGCGGTCCACGTAGAACTTCAGCGCTCTAGCCACAACCAGCAAGTGCAAAGTCCTCTCAGCCGGCGACGGGAAGTAAACAGGTAACACCAAGGGCTCGTTGAGATGGAAGTCCGACGGCACCTTGGGCATGATGAAGGGGGGCGTCCTCAGCACTACCCTCATCTCGTGGATTGTCCGATATGGAGGTTTACAGGAGAGGGCCTGGATCTCTCCCACTCGTTGTGCAGAGGTGATGGCCACAAGAAACGCAGTCTTCCACGGTGCCGAATGCAGAGGCTCGAATGGTGGTCCCATGAGCCTGGTCAGCACCACATTGAGCTCCCACGCCAGGGTCGGGGCCCGAGCCTTCACCGGTGGGAACGATGGCAACAGTCCTTTCATGAACTCCATCACCAGGTGATAAAACCACAGAGATGACCGTCCCGGAGTTCTGGTGTAACGGGAGATCGCTGCCAGATGGATTTTGATGGAGGCGTGCGCCAGCCCCGCCTTAGCCAGCGACAGCAAGTACGGCAGCACTTGAGGGGCCATAATCCATAGAGGGTTGATCGTCTGTGCACGGCACCAGACACAGAACCTCTTCCATTTGTGTCCATGGCACTTAAGCGTCGAGGACGCCCTGGCCTTTGCAAGCACCTCCTTGCAGTCCGCCCGGATATCGTATCCTCCGAACTCTAGTACTGCAGGAGGCAGGCAGGCCTGCAGGTTCAGCGATCCCAGGTCGTGATGGAGGATGGCGCCTCCTTCCCTGGCGAGAAGATCCGTGTCTGTCGGCAGTTTGACTGGGGGGACGCTGACATGTCCATAAGGTCTGGGTACCAGATCTGCTTCAGCCACGCCGGTGCGACGAGGATCATCCTGCACCGGGACTGTCTTGAGTTGACTCATGAGTCATAGGAGCAACGGCGGGAACGCATACGCCCCGGTTATGGAAACCTGCTGGCAAACCTCGGGCACTTGGTGTTTGTCCCCGTCACAAAAAGATCGATCTAGGGATTGCCCCATCATAGGAACAGGCGATCCACTCGATCCTGCCGAAGCTCCCACTTGTGGCAAGAGCGCAGCTCCCTGCTGAGTGAGTCAGCAATGGTGTTCTTTATTCCTGCCAGATGGAAGCGTACCAGGAACATCCTGTGGGCAACAGCCCAGTACCACAGATCCTGCGCTTCCTTGGATAGGGCTGGGGATCTGGTGCCCCCTTGCTTCCTGATGTAGAGCATCGTGGTGGTGTTGTCAGTGAAGACCCTCACCACCTTGCCTTTGAAGGACGGGAGTAACGATCTGAGGGGCCAGAACACGGCTCGGAGCTCCAGGATATTGATGTGTAGTGACCTCTCCTCTGGGAGCCAAAGGCCTCTTGCGTGGAGATCTCCAGTGTGTGCTCCCCATCCTTCCAGGGAGGCGTCCGTTGTCACCGTTTCCTGGTGTGCCGGGGTCTGGAAGTCCATACCCGCCGCTAGGTATGCGCAGTTACCCCACCATCGAAACGTCTCGTTGAGGGAGATCTTGTCTTCGAAGCTGCCTGCATCCAAAGGGCATCGAGGAATTCCTGCAGTGGCCGCATCCGCAACCTGCATAGATGCACGATGACATCATGCCAAGTAATGACTTGATGGACTTCACCTTGGCCGTCTACATGGTCAACAGCCGTTGTACCTTGCCCAGGATGGCCTTCGTCCTTTCTGCCGACGATGAAGCCAATCGCGCTAATATGTCGAGTCTGGCTCCCAGGAACAGGGCGTCTTGCAGGAGCCGTGGACGGGTTCTTGAGCAGCGACAGTCCATCGTCCCAGATGACGTCCAGTAACGGTACTGAGAGGGCGGTCTTCCTCTTGGCCTCCCATCGTTGGTAGAGGAAACCCTCCTTCTGCTGTTCGGGACAAAGCTGGAAAAGCTCTGACGCCCTGACAATCAAGGCGTGAAAGGAGCCAATTTCGTCAGGAGGGGAGGCCCGGGCAGGGGGCGATGGGAGATCCGTCCCGTCGTCACCACCATCGTCGTCGTCGTCGTCCGCCCCCGTTGTCGCCGTTTCCGTTCCCGTCTCATCCCTCGGTGGAGGGGAGGGAGGTGAAGGCTGGAAAGGAGGGGGGAAGATGGATTCCCCTCTGCTTGTTTGGTGGGCTTCCCGACGGTCCAGGCACCGCATGATCGTCCGCTGGGGGTAAGGGCAACCTTTTCCTTATCTCCGTACACAGGGTCTGGATAGCCATCAAGATTGCTCCTGAGTTGACCTGTGGCATAGGCATCGGTTGCAACGGCTAGGGAGTGGGGTCCTCAGTCTCCTCCATGGCCCGCAGCTCCTCATCGGCTCCACCGTTGCTCTCTACGTCCACCTCGTCTGGTTCCCTCCCGTAAGACTGGACTTCCTCGAACCTCTTGTCCAGGATCTTTGCGACGCCAGCCAGCTCATCTTCAGAGGTGGTAGCTGTGTCTGTTATGGCTACCGTGCCCCCCTCTTTCTCCTCCCGGGGTTTCACAGGGGTCTTCTCGATAGGCTGAAAAGAGGATTCCCTCTGGGGTGGCAGGAAACTCGGCTTCACCAGGGCCGCCATGACTCCTTCAATCGAGGCCTTCGACGGGTGAATCAAGGCCTTCATGACCTTAGGTGCGCCTGAGGCCTTCACTTTAGGGGGAGGGTCGCTGACCCGCTCCCCCTTGGCTGTCTGTCGGGATCGACCGGGGCATCTCCCGAAGCTTACCCGGGTTCTCAGACTTCCTCTTCACCGAGCCAGAGCGTTGGCTCGTGGATGATGGCGTTGGTGACATCGCGCCCTGCCTGGAAGCCGAAGAGCCCAACCGTTCGGTGCTCCCGGGGGCCTCGGACTCGTGGTGCTTAGCCTTTTGTTGGGCCCCTTGTCGCCGGAGCACCCTCAAAGGTCTTAGAAGACCACTCTGACTTCTTCCTCTTCTCACCCGCTGCTGGGCTCTTTCCCTCCAGCCAGTTGGTGAGCCGAGTAAGACGATCCTTCATTGTCCGTTCCGACATGTTCTTACAAAACGCACAGTCCTTCTCCACATGGGATTTGTCGTTGTGAAGGCAGTAGAGGCACCGAGAGTGCTCATCCTCAAAGACGTTCTGTAGTCCGCATCTAGGGCAGCTCCTGAACAGCTTGGATCCAACAGACGTTATGCTTCCTTTATCCTAGGCCATGTCCACGAGGGATAGTCCTCAAAGATCTTCTGGAATCCTCCAAGAAGTGGAAACTCGACGAAAAGATGCCCTTGAGGGGCGTTGAAAATTCCGAAAACGGGTCCCCGTTGATCGGAAGTAGAATCGGTGGAGTTTGATGCTCGATTGACCGAAAATATAAGAGTAAACTATTTGAACAAACGCAAAATGCAGTAAAAGCTCGAGAGCTATAGCACGAGGACTCCCAACATTTGAACGTGTGGTAAAAATCTGAAGATGGCTGCCAGAGGAGGGGCTTAGGAAGAGGGCAGTCATTGGCTGGGGGCAGTATGACCCAGAGACCAGTGATTGGTTATTAGTAGAAAGACAGTTCAGAAACGAAACTGAAACTGATTTTTTTTTTTACCGAGGATTTCCAGCCTGACGACAGGGAATATTCATAAGCATGTGAATCCATGCCAGACCGCATGCTGGAGAAAGCGAGCCGGACACAGACTTTTATGCAGATACCAATCAGAATGTATGTTTAACAGAAGAACTTTGTTGAATAATCAGCTGGTCTTCAGCAACATAAAATGAAGTTTTCAGCAACATCAAATTAAACATCTCTAAAGGGGCTTCTTATCAGTCCTAGTGATAAGAGTTCTCTGAACCTTCCTTCTGACCCTTCTTGGTTCCAGTCTTATAGGAGAGAAGTATTCAAGTCCCTCAGGAATGTGGTCTTCCTGCAATTGAAAGGATCCAACAGACACAATGTAGCTTTTCCATCAGTTTTTATTGGCGTTTCCTGCCCTCTCCTCCAATCAACATGCACCTTTTTACCAGGGCCAATCAGTTATTCTCTGGGAGGTCCCGCCCCCAACCCTATCCACCAGGATAGCAGGCCGCCATGCTGTCTTTACCATTGCCCGACTGTTCCATGTTTCAGCATTCCCAGTAATCCTGCTCTCATGAACGCTTTCTGCCATTGAGTGGTATAGAAATGTGTCTCTTAATGTTCTCCAGGTTCTCTGTGCGCTGCCATAACCCTTTTGTCGTTGCTTGCAGCTGCCGTGCATCAGCATTGCTACGTCTCTCTCCCTTGAACGCTGTGACCTCTGTTTAGGCAGCTGCACCCTATGAGTCTTACGATAAGTCAGTGTAGGGAAATGAGCCAGAGCCTGCTGCGGCCTCTCGTTTACCTGCCAGTCGGGTTCCCATTCCTGTCAGCCGCTTCAGTGATAGGGACCCCTGTAGTCCTCTCCCGTCCGCTGCCACACCACAACCACCAGCTGGTACTCTTAACCCATTCGATGTCGCACCACAAGCCATCGCTGCCTCACAAACCCCCTCTCTAGGATCTAGCCATTCGGGTAAATCAGAGGCCCGCGATAGGTAATAAGCTATGGTCTGGAAGGCCGCAGGGTTGTGGACAAAAACAAACTCTAAGGGTTATAGTGTTAGGAACCACCGCAGGACCCATTGATTTAAATCTTTTTGAGTAGCCAGCCACTGTAGAGACGCATGATCAGTGATTAACGTGAACGACCTGCCAAGAAGATGGTATCGAAAAGCCTCAATGGCCCACTTCAGGGCTAGACACTCAATTGTTGAACAATGAAGCTCATGAGGCAACAATTTCCGACTGATGAAAGCGACAGGTCTCCAGTCCGTTGTTACCCTGGGACAAAACAGCTCCCATCCCAGACCCAGAAGCATCAGCCTGAGCATAAAAGGTTTTGGGAGAAGTATGTGCAGTGCAGAACCAGATGGGATGATACAACTCGTTTTAGTTCAAAGGCATGAATGGCGCTTGGATGACCGAGTAGGTTCCCTGAGTGTTTGGTTTCCAGGGCATCGGTCAACTGTTGAGAAGTGTGGAAAAAAATTGTCGGTGAGACCAGACAAACCACAGCAATGCTCTTATGCCTTTCTTGGTACCGAGTATAGGCAATTTTTGTATGGCTTCTACCTTGCTGATTTGGGGTCTGATTTCCCCAGGTCCGATTGTGAATCCTAGATATTTGGTTTGAGTTGCCACCAATACATTCTTTTGGGGATTGATGTGTGGAGCAGCTTTTCCAAGGGTGTTCACAACTTTCTGTAGATGGACCAAATGATCACCCCAGGTTTTGCTGTATACGACATACAGGCTGAAGCACAACCTGGGTGTGTTCGCAGAAACCGGTCCATTAGATTCTGAAACATTGCTGGGGCCCCATGAAGACCAAAAGGTAAGGACTGTAAATTGATAGAGCCTTTGAGGAGTGGTGAGGGCCTTTTTCCTGTTCTCTCAAGGGAATCTGCCAATACCCCTTTGTTAAAATCAATTGTAGTCTAGTAGTAAGCTGTGCCGAGTTGTTCCAAAACTTAGTCTATTCTCGGCATGGGGTAGGCCTCGTAGACAGATATAGCATTGAGTGGTCTATAGTCCATGCAGAACCTTGTAGATCCATCAGGCTTTGGTACTAACACAATAAGGGAACACCATGGACTTCTGGATGGTCCAATTAAACAGACGTAAAATTTCCTGTACGTCCACCCTTTCTGCTTCAGGTAGTCGATGGGGTCTCAGTCTTAACAATTTGTTTGGGGTTGTCCGTATGTGGTGTTCCACCAAGTGTGTTCCTCCAAGTAATTGTAAAAACGTATGTGAGGGAATTCAGAGCTCTTACCAAGTCTTTTTTTCATCCGATAGGTCTTCACCCCAGTATGCTAGCAGGCACTCCACCTGCGAAACTTTGTGACTTGTTCTGGTTCTGAAGTGATCAAGGCCATCCCTTCTGCTTTTTCGTTCCAATCCTTGAGAAGGTTAACATGGTAGACTTTCTCTGTTTGTAGTCTGCCTGGCTGACAGACTAGATAGTTAACAGGTCCCAACGCAGCCTTGATAACTTGATAACATACAGACCCCTCCACCAGGCTAGCACCTCATCTCCTTTTTTTAAACTTCTCAGAGTTCTTTTGTTGTACTGTTCCACTCGCCGGTCTTGGGCTTGCAAGACTGCAAGACCTCGTAGAGTTGACAGGCGGGCTTTCAACTTGTCAGCATATTCTGACAATGGTTTCTCCAAACTCTCCTCCTTTACTATATCTAACAAAGTATGCGGTTGTCGTCCAAAAAAGTTCTATGGGAGAGAACCCTATGGATGATTGTAGGGTGTCCCTTAGTGCCATCAGTATCAATGGCAGGATTTTGTCCCAATTTTCCCATTCAGTTCAATCCCCTTCTTTAGCATCTGTTTGATGGTTTTAATGTACCGTTCCACCAAACCATCAGTTTGTGGATGGTACACTGATGTCCAGAGTTGTTTTACATTCATGAGATGACACACCGGACTCATCACTGTGGACAAAGTTAGTTTGTTGGTTGGACACAATTTCTTCTGGTATCCCACTGTAGGAAAAGAACAGTATCAGTACATCGCAAACCTGCCTTGCTGAAATTACGCTCATTGGGACGACCTCTGGGTATCCAACATAACCAATATGCACTGATATACTCGGCTGGTTGGCTCGATTTAACCCATTCCGATTCGCTGAAATGGTTAATCAGTGGCATTCTCTGAAGAGGGGCTTTGGGAGAAATAGATGTACTGTTCCGTTGGCAAACCTGAACCTCATCACTTGCCCTTAAATCCCAGGTCAAAAGAAGTATTTCAGTAAGTGGAGTCCCGTTTTCTCGGCTGCAAGGTGGCCTCCCATGGTATGTTCATGAGCCAGTTTAAGAAGGCATTCTCTAAACGATCTGGGTACCAAGAGTTTTTCTTTGTTTTGCGAGTCTGCTCCCTTGTATACCCTGTAGTATAAACCCTTCTTGTTAATAAACCAGGGATCTCCCAGGTGTCTAGGTTGTTCATTACGTTCTACTTTTACTCTGGTAAGGTTTCCGCTAGAAGGGTAGGGCTACGCGTTTCCACATTCCAGTCTATTACACAATTCTGTAAAAGCATTCTCTTCCAGGATGGTTTAGTTTCCATTACACCTCTCTTTGTTTTCTGAATATGCACAGAGACCAGTTCTTCTCATACGGAAAACATGGCATCCTTTAACAAAGTCTCCTCACTGAGGATTTAATTAAATTGTGGGTGGTCTGATCCAATTAGGATAGGGGCAGGGAGCTTAGGCATAATGGGGACCAGCATGAGTTGTTCGTGTGTCCTTCACCTCCAAGTCAATCATCCTTCTTGGGTAACACTTTAAATCCCCATGCACACATTTAACTGGAATCACAGTACCATCACACACTGCTTTTCCACTTACTTGAGGAGTAACAGCAGTCTGCTGGCTTCCGCTGTCCAACATCGCTTGAACGGACACACCATCAACCTTAACATCCATCGTATAAGGCTTTCGTTTTCCACAGAATGAGTTTGGATAGCACCCATTTCCATTGGTTCAACCTTGCTCTTTCTAGGGCAGAATCTGGCTATATGTATCCATTCTCCACAGTCAAAGCACTGAGACTGCCGTTTTATGAATGGAGCAGGAGCATTCTTTAATTCTGGTCTTGTTGGTTTCCCTTTAGTAGAAACCCATTTAGGAGCTGCCATTCTTTGTGTTGAAGATTATACGTTAATCACTGTAGTGACTAACGTACTCCTAGTCCATAGTCCCCTTTCCTCCATATGGTATGAGCGTCCCTCGCTAGGGACGGGAGACCGATCCTTTTTCAACAGAAAAATCAACTTCCCCTATAAATTTAGATGAACGTGGGGGCGCGGCCCTGGGAGCATGCGTGCGCTCCCCTGTCATCTTTTCCATGTCGACAGAAACAGACCGCTTTCACCAGCGCTCCCGAGTTAGGGCTCCGGCCTAGTAATTCCACAAGCTCTTCCCGGGAGAAGTACCTTTCTCTTCTTTTTTCCTGTTTTTATTCAGATACCTCTGTCCGATGGCACCCTGCTCCTCCCCGGCGCAGGTCGACGTCAGCAGGCTTAAGAAGGTGTCCAGCCTGCGAGGGGCTCTTCCCTACGTCCGACCCTCACGCTCTTTGCCTCGGCCCGACCATGGCTGGGAAGGTTGTACAACATGTGATGCACTCACACAGCGTGCACTGAAAAACAGGCTCGCTCAGTGGAGGGAGCTCTTCGGAGGGTCGCCTCCAGAGGACTTGAAGGAATTTGTCAGACACAAGTACTGGTCCAAGGTTGGGGCACTGTTTTCATCCGCACCCCGCAAGGGCGACTCCTTCCCAAGGAAGCACGGAAACGGGAGGGATCCTTCAGGTCTTGGCACCAGCGCGGGTACCACGGCTGATTTAGGTGCCAGCCGTCAGGCTGAGTGGTCGTGTGATCCTTCTTTTACCGGGTTTCCACCCGAGGGGCTACGCCCTAGTACCAGACAGATGTCGGACCAGAGACCCTGAGCTGTGTGGTGAAGGAGGTGTGCTCCCCACCCTGACAGGGACGCATCTGTAGTGACTACGGCCTGTATCTCCGGGTCGTAAAAGGGTTTCCCCTTTGACAGGTTCTCTTGTCCACCAGTGAAGACTCTGTACTAGTGTTGGCGAAACAACCACTAGATCATCCCACTGACCACTTGCCTGAAACCACTGTTTGGCCAACCATTCCTGCATAGGTCGCATGCGCAGGCGCGCGTGGGGAATCAGGTAAATACATGACGCCATCATGCCTAGCAAACACATCGCTTTGCGCACCCTTATCTGGCGACCGGGCTGATAGAGCAATTTGCAGTAGTAGATTCCAAATTCTTTCCTCTGATGGAAAGGCCAACCCCTCTTTAGTGTTTAGGACCGCTCCTAGGAACTGTTTGGAGGTGCTTGGCACCAGGCTTGATTTTTTTCTCGTTGATTGAGAACCCCAATTCGAAGAGGAGGTTGATCGTTCTTTGGATGTTTTAACCACCAATTACTGGGGGTTTCCCCCGTGATGAGCCAGTCGTCCAGGTAAGGGTACACTGGGATTGCCTCCCTGCGTAGGTGTGCCGCCATCACCGCCAGTAACTTGGTGAATACCCTTGGAGCCGAGGCTATACCGAAGGGCAGTACCTTGAACTGGTAGTGCTGACTGTCCACCTTGAAGCGCAAGAATCTTATGTGCGCTGGGAAAATGGAAATATGAAAATAGGCATCTTTCATGTTTAATGTTTCCATGTAATATCCCTTTTTTAGGAGGGGGATTATCTCTTGTAGCGTAGTCATGCAAAATTGGGGCTTGACATACCTGTTTGCAGGGCGTAAGTCTAATACTGAGCGCATTGTCAAATCTTTTTTTGGCACAAGGAAGTAAGTTGAATAAATACCCGTGTTTACCTGGTTGCCCGGGACAAGTTCTATCGCGTCCTTTGCGAGAAGATTGACGATTTCCTCGAGGAGGATCCTATGGTGGTCCAGGGAGTGAATATTTTGTCTTGGAGGGCAATTGCGGGGGCGCTCCAGCAGTTTGATGCAGTATCCCGTGGAGAGCACCCATCTGTCCGAGGTGATCCGTTCCCATGCTTGGGTGAAGTGTGAAATGGGCCCCCCAACTGGGGATGCGTGGGAAGGGACCCTGAGCAGAACATCACTGTTTGCTGGGAGGCGTACCGCCTCTGCCTGAACTGCCTCTCCCTGTACCGCGGCCCCACTTGTTACCTCTACCGTAACCTTGGGTACCTTGTTGGTTGCCACCCCACGATGTACCCTGCCCCTGTGAGGAATTGGAACCCCTCTGGGAATTTTGTCCGCATGAGCGATGAAAATTATTATTCCCTCTTTGGTTAGAGGGTTTGCTAGTCAATGTCCCAGGGACTTTAGTGTATCGTATTCATCCTTGGCAGTTTTGAGTGCCTCCTCTACTGCTTTGCCAAACAAGACATTCGGTTCCACCGGCATGTCGATAAGAGTAGCCTGGGTCTCGGGTTTAAACCCTGACTGTCTGAGCCAAGCGTGTCTCTTGATGAGTGCTCTCTGCGATGAGCCTGCCTGCATTACTGCAGCGTCAAAGGTCGCCTTTAGAATGCACCCGGACACCGATCTACCCGCCAACGCAAACTGAGCTAACTGGCCCTTTATTGGTTCAAGTGCGGAGGCGATGAGGGCAGCTACCTGCTCCCACTGGTGGCAATTATAGCTTTCCAGCAGAGTGGTGGTATTGGCGATTCTTGCCTGGTAAGTGGAAGTGGAGGCCACTTTCCTTCCTAGCCCATATATCCTCTTGCTCTCCTTGTCTGGGGGAGTTTCAGATGATGATCGAGGTGTCCCCGCTCTTTTCCTGGTGGTATTGCCTACCAACGAGTCGGGCTTAAGTAGGCCCCTTATATAAAGTGGGTCTGACTCGGCGGCCCTGAACAATTTTTTAATTCTGGGGTTTACAGCCCTAGTGAGATTAGGGGTGAGGAGGGAGGGTCAATTCTGCGTTGGATGGACTTCAGAATTGGTACGGCTTGGGCAATGGTTTTCTTATCCCCCATGATATCTTCTGCAAGGTCACTCTCTTCTTGAGCCCCTCGAGTGTCTATGTGAAAGTGCTCTGCAGCTCTAGCTTAGACCTCATTTAGTAGAGGCTGATTATCCACAGGTGAGTGAGTGACTGGTGGTTCTTTGTTAACAGGTGAGTCTAGATTATAGACCTCTGCCTCGTCTTCCTCCACCTCCTCCTCATCCTGGTCCTCCTCGTCTCCGTAATAATCGACACCCTCTTGGTCGTCCAGCATTTGTATGTCTGGGTCTTCAGCATACTTGTGGTAGGGTTGAATAGAGAATGGGTCTGAAATGAGGCCCTGAGCTGGAGTTTCATTACGAGGTCTCTTAGTGTTAGGGAGAATTCTCTTATAAGGCTAATTTCCCAAACCTAGTGAGTCCCCCAGCAGCTTTGCTGGATTTTTGGGGTTTGTTTTTTTCTCCCGCTAACAGTGAGACTCTTTTCCTCCCACTCTTAGGCATGATTTGAGGTATGTCTTTGACTTCTTGAGTCCTTATGGGCTATGTTTTTTTTTACTCCATAGGGTATCATCTGTTTTTGTGTTTGTGTTACACAGCACCCTCAGTGCAGTAACACAGGGGTGTCATAGTGACCCCCAAACAGACACCATACCCTGGGACTGACTACTGTCTCCCAGGGCAGGTAAAGTCACCACTGACTTTACTAGTCCAAAATTGTGAACAGAACCAGTACAAACCATCATATTGTGGAAGTACTGGAAGGGGTTAATCCGATTGCCCCTGGGTCTGTTTCCAAGGGGGCACTGTCCAGTCCCCCCGTGTCAAGTTTCTGGCTGGTGGCAGTGGTTACCACGCAAAATATTCCACCGGAATATTTCCTATGGGATTTTCCCATTGATTTTAAACGCACCACTTTTTGGTGCAATGTTAAAGATACCGCTGGTTTATTTATTTAATATTAAATCACCGGTTGGGTCTGTTTGCCAGAATTGTTTCCTAAAATGGCTTTCGTGTCCGTCTCTGTAACTCCAACCAAGGTCGGGCCCTTTGTTCCACTTTTTGGCGGGCTTCTCCACAAAAGCCCTCCAAATGTTGCCTCTCTGTCTGGGTTCCACAGGATGTGTGGGTGGGGGAATTGGCACCCTGGACTGCATTGCCTTAGCAACCCAAGTCGCACTCTGTTCTTATTGGGCCAGCATGTTTGAGTGACAGCTAGACTGTTGAATGGGTGTTTTTCTGCATAAAAGCAGGGCCTTTGGGACTGGAACTTAGAAGTCGCCACAGGACCTAAGAAATCCGAAGAGGGAAGAAGCTGAGCCATCTGCAACGACGACACCAACGGTGGAGCCCTGCTGCAATGACCTCACCACTTTCCCGACGACAAGAGAAGACCTTCTGCTGAAAGAGTCTTCTTCCTCTGAGCTGGTGGGATCAACAGTTCGCCATTTCGCCATCCAGGACGTCTCTTGGACGAATCGCCCTTGCCAAGCACCCCGGCGGCCGGATAGCCAAGCTGTACCACTGACCGCGAATACCATGAACGCACCTTTTAACCAACGAACTCCGCGGCTGGTTTCTTCCCTGGGCAGTGCAACGACTCCAAGTTTCCTCCTCGACGAGATCCTCTCTTCCCCTGGTCGAAACCACGAACTACACCCGCTTCCAGGAACAACTGCCACCGCTGGAGCTTCCTCACTCTTAAAAGGTACTGTGTTCCACCTGGCCTCCCTTTCTTCGGTTTGCTCAAGGTGACCCTTAAATCTTCGGCTTTCCAACTGGGTTGGCCCCCAGACCTTCTAACTTTATCTTTTGAACCACCCCAACCTCTTTTGAACATTTCTACAAAGACTTGAATGCATTTCGCAACCGTGTGATCTTGGGCACATTTCACCTTGCTCCATTTAAAGTGGGCCTGGCCTATGAACTTTGGCTCTACAGTAGACTCTGCCTTCACTAACTTGTTTTTGTCTCTTAAAAGTGTTGGGAACTGTTTTATTTTTATAACCTGCCTTTTTCTCTCCCTTTTACTTAATTATTGAAGTGCCATCTAAGTTACACGCTCACCTCTGTTTGGACAAAAAGTGGTGTTTTGACTTAGACTTGTCTAATAATTCTGAAGGGAGGTGTGTATACTTTTCTGATTGTGTTTTGAACTGGCTTTGATTAATAGTGCTAGTATATTTTCTAAAGTGTGTGTTAAATAATGATATACTTTTGATACAAAGCTCTGGTCAGTGTTTGCTTGTTCTACTGTGTTTTTAGCCCTATTGTGTATCCTCTGTATACTGCCTAACTCTTCTTGAGAGAAGTCTGACTGCTCAGCCACAGCTACCAGGTAAATCTGGGTGGTACAGACTGCTACCAATTGGGTTTACTGCTTGCTCCTGTAGTCTTCATCTTCTTGCAGTGGTCCCCAAGGGAACTGCACAGGATTCTGCCTAACACTTAATAGGAGGCTGAGGCTCCTTGGATCCTGAAGGAGTAGAGTCGTCAGGGGTACTCTGATAGCTCAGAAAATAATCAGGATTTTTTTCATAGAAATTAGCTAAAGAAGACATTCTTCTCATCACCCCGTCGGTGTCATCACAGCTTCATTCCCTGGAACCGGGGTTGACAACCTCCTGCTGCGGTACCTCTCCTATTCCCATATCCTGTAGAGTGGGAGGGATAACTTTAGGCTTAGTGACAGGGTCAGGGGTCTTAGATTTATCCTTATGAGGACCTAGGTTTGTCCTTCTGGACCTGGGGTGCAGATGTAGTCTCTGAAGACTTTCTGCTGTTTGTCCCCTTTACCATGGTAGAGGAGTGTTCCCCTGATGGTTTGACTCTTTCAGAATCTTTCGACGCCTGGCGCCAAGAATCGGGGGTGTGTTGGCTAGGTTCCGTGTCTTTAGAGTGTGTGCGTCGAGATTCGGAGGCAGACGTGGAAAGCGCTGCTGGAGCCGACTAAGCGTGCTGCTTGGGGGTGAAGGTCAGATTCGTCTTCCGACGACCATACCTCCGTGACTTTGGGGAGGGAGGAACCCTTGGCAATCGTGGGTGGTTGCCGTGTGTCGTGAGGCGATCTCGACCTGGAACGCCCAGAGGACGCCGATTCTGTGGACCGCTCTCTATGTGCCTCCTTCTTCTGAGCGCTCGACACACGTGTCGAGTCTCGGCTGGGGTTAGTGTGCTTAGGTGCAGTAGTGTGGGTAGCACTTGTGTCGCCGGGTGTGGTCCCCATAACTGCCCTGCCGGACAATCCTCCGAGGTCGGGGACTCGCGCTTGGGTGTCTATCGACGCCCCTGTGCCCTTGCCGTCCGAAACGGCGGCGTTGCTGCCATCACTGAAGGAACCCACTGCCTCCATGGCCTCGAACTGCCTAGCGTAATGGGCCCAACGTTTAGTGTAGCGGTCCTTTAGTGTTTTAGCCTTAAAGTGCTTACACGCTCTGCAGTTAGCTTCGGGGTGATCCCTAGGCAACACAGAGATTACAGGCGTTATGCTGGTCAATCCAAGGAAACTTGCGGTTGCACTTGGGGCAGAATTTAAATGAAGTACTCTCCATATGTCACCTTATAGCAGCGGGCGAGTGTATGTAGGATATAAAGGGAGTGTGATTATGTCCACTCCCACTCTCCCTACTTGCAGGGCCAAGGCCAGAGGCCTTCCGAGGCCCAAAGTCCATCGTGCAGTCTCGACGGTTGTTTTTTCTTCAGACCGGCGTCGATCTTCGACGTGGGATTGGAAGAACAGGTTTTTTTTTTTTTTAATTTGTTTTTTTAATTATGACAAAATAGCTGAAAGCCAGGGAACTCCGCAACAATGCTTCCGACAAGTATGGCATGAGGGATCATGGGTACAGTGGACATCACACTAGGCCGCCCTATGTCGACGCCCATTTTCGAGTTTCGAAAAACAGACTAATACTCTGCAGCTTCCACTAGATGTCGGCCTATGCACAGCATGTGATCTAAGCAGATTCCACAAGCCTCAGAAATATATATAATACATTACTCACCGTAATCGTATTTCTGATGCTTGTATCTGCTTAAATTCACATGCTGTGCATAGGCCGACATCTAGTGGAAGCTGCAGAGTATTACAGTTGTTTTTTTCAAAACTCAAAAAGGGACGTTGACAGGGAGTGCCAGTAATACATCCACTGTACTCATGATCCCTCACGTGTGTAGGTCCCTCAGATTGTATTTGTCCTGATTAGGAAGCATGAGGTGTAGCGCAAGTACAGTTGTATCCAAGCAGATACGTATCAGACAAGCTCATAAGCATCCATGCGCCTTCTCTCCGAGGGGGGGGTGGCTCACATGTGAATCTAAGCAGATACAAGCATCAGAAATACGATTACGGTGAGTAATGTATCCCTTTTGAGGCTTGTGAAATCTGCTTAGATCACATGCTGTGCATAGATTAGCGAGCAGTGGAAGAAGAATGAGGAGGAGGTGGGATGTGAGAAGGTTCATGAGCGAAAAAATGTCTTGGAACCGTTTGTCCCACTTGTGTATCTGTTTTGAAATGGGTGTCAATGCAGTAGTGCTGAGTGAAAGTATGTACAGAGCTCCATGTAGCTGCCTTGCAAATACTGTCTAAGGGGACATTTGCAGTGAAATCCAGAGTGGCTCCAGTACCTCTTGTGTAGTGAGCCCTGGGCGTAAAAGGCAGAGTTTTATCTGATCGGGAATAGCACAGTTGTATACATATTACTATCCAGCTAGAGCTGGCATTCTTAGAAATGTGATCACCTTCTCTACCTGGCGCTATGGAGACAAATAATTGATCTGTTTTTCTTAGCGGTCTGGTCTTGTCTACGTAGTAGAGGACCGGTCTCCTCACATTTAGTGTGTGGAGGTTTGGTGAGAACCTAGGGTGAGTAAGTAAAACCAGCTTGTCTTTGTGTACAACAAAGAAAGGATCCTGCACGGACGACGCTTGGATTTCACAGACCCTTCTTATAGAAGTGATAGCCACTAAGAAGGCAGTTTTATAGGTCAGGTGTTTGAGACTACACTTGAGCATTGGCTCGAAAAGGGGGACCCATGAGTTTAGCGAGTACCACATTGAGGTCCCACCCTGGCCGCGGGTTAGAAATTGGAGGGTGAAGTCCCTTTACTCCTTCCATAAATGCTTTGATGACCGGTACTTTCCACCATGAGACTTTATTATGAGAGGTCGTGTAGGTTGACAAAGACTCCAGGTGGACATTTAGGGAGTTAAATACTAACCCTGCATCTAGCAAATGGAGCATTTAAGTTAGAATGTGGGATGGAGTACATTCTATGGGGTTGATTTGTTTAGTCTGGCACCAAATTACGAATCTTCTCCATTTGTCAAAGTAACAGTGCCTAGTGTTTGGTGTGCTTGATTCTTTCAAGATATCCATGCATCTCTGGCAGGTTAAGATATCCGAACTCTATGACTGAGGGAGCCATGCTGCCAAGTTCATTGAGTGCGGCTGCACTGTTAGTCCCTCGTGCTTGGTGAATAGGTTGTACTGGCATGGGAGTTTGATGGGATCGCACATCGCCAGTCTGCGCAGAGGTGGATACCATGGTTGTCTTGCCCACATATGAGCAATTAGGATAAGCGTCATCGGTTCCTTGTGTATCTTGTTCACCACTTTCCTCATGAGAGGTGTTGGTGGAAAAGCGTAGGCAAATATCCCTGACCAGTTCATCCATAGGGCGTTCCTCTTGGAGCCTGGCTGGGGGAACCTGGACGTGAAGTCTGGGCATGGACTGTTTTCGCTTGTGTCGAATAAATCTATTGTGGGGGGAAACCCCACTGAGAGAAGAGGTGTTCTACGACGTCTTCGTGGAGTCGCCATTTGTGTTCACTGGAAGGGGATCTCTGATCAGAGAGTCTGCTAGAGATTTGAGTTCCCCCGGAACGAGTGCCCCCCTGTTTGTTTATGTAAAACGTTGCAGTTGTGCTTCTCTGTGGATATGCCACTCGTGCTCCTCGGGTAGAGGATTTCTGCTTCTACTAGAGCACCGAGTTCCCCTGGAACGTGTAAAGAGCCTTGGAACATGTTCCGCTTGAGTGTCCACTTCCACATTTTTGGGTATAGCCTGTATAGACTTGGAGAGCATGTGCCTCCGTTCTGGTTTATGTAGACCATGGCAGTGGTGCGGTCTGTGAGGACCTGCACTGACTGACCTGCTAGATGCAGCTGAAAGGCTTGTAGGGCTTGTATCTCTAAAAGGTGGATGTGATTTTGGGCTCTGATCTGTGTCCACAGGCCATGCGCTGTGTGATGTAGGTAATGGGCTACCCGTTCGCCGAGTGAGACATCTGGTGAGTATCGCTTCAACTGGAGGATTGCGAAAGGATTTTCCCTTTAACAGATTTTCCTTGGACCACCAGCGTATCGCTTGTAATAGAGTTAGCGAAAACCACTAGATTGTCCCACTGACAGCTTGCCTGAGACCATTGTTTCGCTAAGCAATCCTGCATTGGGTGCATGCGCAGCCGCGCGTGTGAAACTAGATAAATGCACATTACCCCCAGCAGGCGCATTGCCTTGCGTATGGTTATTTGGCAACTGGCGAGATAATGAGGTATTTACAGCAGCATTTTCTGAACCCTTTCGTTTGAGGTGAAGACTAACCACACTCTTGTTTTTATGATATCTCCTAGGAACAGAAGGTTGATTGTTCTTTGGGTTTTCTGCTTGCAAATTTGAGGGGATTCCCCTGTTATCAGCCAGCCGTCCAGATAAGGGTACACTGGAATAGGCTGTCTGCGTAAGTGCGCTGCACTTACCGCTAATACTTTGGTGAATACCCTTGGAGCTGAGGCTGTGTCAAAGGGGAGCATCTTGAACTGGTAGTGTTGATCTGCTATCTTGAAGCGCAGGAATTTTCTGTGTACTGGGAACATTGAAATATGAAAGCATGCATCTTTCATATCCAATGTGGCCATGTAATCCACCCTGCTTTAGAAGGGGCATTACCTCTTGCAGCGTTGTCATGCAGAACTTTTGTGGCTTGACATAAGTGTTTTCAGGACGCAGGTCTAGGATAGGGCACATTGTAAGGTCTTTCTTTGGTTCAAGGAAGTATGTTGAATAGATACTCTTTTCTACCTGGTTTGCCGGGACGATTACTATAGCATCCTTTTCCAGCAGTGTTTTGACTGCTTCTAGTAGAATGTGCTGTTCCCCGACGCCAGGACAGTGCCTGCCCTTTTCCTGCTGGTGGCGACCACTATGGAATCTGGATTTGAGCTGACCCCTTAGTATACAGGGGGTCAGTGGGCACAGGTCTGAATAGCTTCTCTATTCTAGGACCGCCCTTGTGAGACCTGGTGCCTGTAGGGATGGTTGGATAAGTCTTTGGACAGTCTGCAGGAGAGGTATAAACTGGGTGGCAGACCTTTTGTCTCCCAGGATATCTTCCACAAAGTCCTTGTCGACCTGTGCTTCTTAAGTGTTGATATTAAAATGTGCCGCCTTTAGTAGCAGTTCATTGTACTGAAGCAGACTGCCAACAGGCGAATCTGCTACCGGCTCATCCTGGATCACGTAAATGTTGTCATCAACGTCAAACTTGTCTTCGTCTTGGCCAAACAGGTACCCCTGAAACCCTGGGTCTGCTTGGTCGTCATAATACGAGTCCTAAGAGGGGTCTTGGTATGTCCGACAGGTGTCTTGGAATGTCGAGTCCGGATTGATCAGAGGAGAGGTGCTAGGCTGTGGCTCAAAATTAGACCTTTTTGCTGGGGGTGGCTGTGCTGATGCCCCTGGCTGTGAGGCATCTTTAAGAATTGTTAATTGGTCAGGATGTCGGTCCATGAAGGCTACGAAACAAGACATTGTCCTTATAATCTTATTGAATTGTTCAGATGTATATTTGCATGAGGGCGGAAAGCCTGACATGACAGGGGTGGCCTGGGAGGGAGTGATATTCTTGTGTGCATGGCCCCCGAGTGTGTCCAAGTGAATGGAAAACCCTGTCTAAGTGTCTTAAGGGGCTAAGGATGTCGAAAAATGAGACTTTTCCGGCAACCTCGCCATAAGCAGACAATCACTGACGCGTTTGATTAGTTCTTGCATTTTCTTGGGGGACGCTGAGACACCTTTCGCCGCATCTTTTTGGCATGCGAAAGGAAGGCCTTATGTGCAGTGTCCGAACAGACCTTTCGCTTTTGGGGAACTGCCGTGAGGCGAAAACGTGCGTGATGGCCCAGAGGACAGTAAAGAGCCTGATGCTTTATCCCTGGACACCGTTTGGGCCTCGACGCTCGACAGTACCGTTGAGAGTCGGCCGTCGGGTATGTCTTTAGTGTGTTTGTGTGTGCCTTGGCCATCGGGAGTCTTCTCCCTCACAGAACTGCCAGCCTGCTTCTTTGAGTCTGGGGTCCGCACCTGGGGTTCCGACGGACCCCACTCGCCCTCAGCGTCACTCATGACCCCGATACTGCCCTCGCTGGAGTCTTCCATCACGATGAAGGCCTCAGCCTACACGGCATGAGGGGCCCACCGTTTGGTCTGCTGATCCTTTAGGTTTTTAGGCCTAAACAGTTTAAAGGATTTACAATCCTTTTCTGCGCGATCCCTCGGAAGACAGTGCTTGCACACTCAGTGTGTGTCCTTCCACAGGAATTTTCAGTGGCAAAATGTGTGTTTTGTCCATTATATTTTAAAAGGGCATATAGGCGAGAAAAGAAGAAAGGGGATGACGGAATAAGCATTCTCTAAAGAGGTCGTATGAAGACCTCTCCCCTCTCTCCCTACTGTAATAGGCCGAAGCCCGAAGAGGCCTGTGAAGGCTGTGTCTGGTTGACGACCAGTCAGTCGTCGACGATGAGGGTGTTCGTCGGGAGCCGTTGATCAGTCAATCAGTCAACAAGGCGAACAACAAAGGAAAGAAAAAGTCTATAAGTACAACTTTAGCTAATCAAAGGCATCAGCCTGAAAGAGAACTCTGCATTTGCGACCAACTTCGATGGCAGAAAAAAACAATCTGAGGGACCTCGACGCGTGAAGGACCATGGGTACAGTGCATGTCATACTAGGGATAGTATTACTAAACATGCCCAGTCGACATCCGTTTGAGTTTCGAAAACAAATCTTGTAATGCTCTGCGACTTCCACTAGATGTCGGACTATGCAGAGCAGATCCACAAACTCCGGAAATATATTTTTTGTTACTTTTTCGGTAAGATTAAATTAGTTATTTCCATTTTGGTAACATCACTGGATACCTCCTGCATCGCCCAAAATGCACTAAACGACAAATGCTGATGCACTACAAAAGGTACCATCTCTGGAGACCAACGGAAAACACAAGAAGCAGACAATCACAGATTATAAACCAAGTAATGCAATAAATCAAAAAACAGTAATCCTTCTCCTAATACCCACCACGAATATGAAACAACAGTCTGCTTACAATCAGCTTAACCGCTCCCATTCTTGAAATTCAGAAAAGTGACTCCGTCAAATCTCTTCAAACACCATTTTATGGAAGTGATCATCTGAAAAACCTTCTGTTTGACTTTCCCTCTCCAACTTGTAGCCTGTGCCGATAACATGTGTAACCCCCCCTTCTCCACAGCCTTTTAACTGTACCTATAATATTCCATCCTAATGCACAAGTAGTATCGCTCAGTGACAAGGCGCTCGTCTTGGAAGCAAGACGACGGAGAGCAACACAGGTTTGAACCCCGGGTAAGCACTTAGAAACCTCTTTGGTATGAAGCATGTTATAAAAAAACAATTATAATAATTACAATGAGTAGGTATAATTGGTTCCATACGATCATATCTTAAGTCATGTACCTTCACGTTGGAAGGCTTGAGTTGTGTGCTACAGAATGCAACACATTCATCAAATGCAGATATCAGTTATGTTTGCAATTATGCTATTAGTGTTCTTTTTGAGACATGGAGTATTTCTTCCAACAGCCTTATTGCCTTTCCAGCTGCCAATTTCCTGGCATTTTACATACATTTGGCGACACGCTAAGACAGTTTAAATTGCTTGAAAAGGCCAGATTTTATCTTCACTACTACAGAGCAGGGCACACAAGATCCATTCTATGCTGTCCTAACAAAGACCAAAACTTCTCTGAAAAACCTAGAACCTCTGCAACATTACCACAGTTAAAAACACCAAAAGCATCAAAGTCCGGACATGCCAACTTCAGACTACCCAATATTGCTTGAATGCAATTGGATAGGTCAATGTATACACATACAACTGCTACGACATATTTTTAAACCAATCCACTTGATCACAGTGAGCAGTTAGAAGCATGAAAGTAAGTTAGAAATGTGAAATATAAAAACACACGAGAGGCTTGCACACATATATCAAGGACATTTGGAGGAATCTTTAAGTGCTCACCTGACTCCTGCAAGTAGCGGTACACCAGAAAGTTGACCTCATCACTGCTTATACTCATGTTTATTCCCAGTTAAACCATGAGGTCAAACCAAAGGATAGCTCCCTGAAATCAAAAAGAAAAACTGATAAATATATTGATTGGTATACATTCGCTGAAATAGTATATTTAAAATATGCCCTGTTATTATTATAAGAATTAAAAGCACTCAAGCAAACTGCAACTGCAAATTTTCAATAAAAAAGTTACTTACCAGCGATACTATTTCCGTTTCAGAATCACACATTATGTATAGCTTGCCAACTCGTCATTGCTCCAGACTATTTCAACTAGTTTATCAAACAAAGTTAGGTCTTGACAGGGACATCTCTAGCGTATGTCCTGTAGGACAGGGGTAAAAATATAAGTTGCAAGTTATTGTCCAAGCAAAAGTCGCGTGCCTTCTTAATTCTCCACAAGCACACTATCTTAGTCACCAAGAGTGATCATTGCAAACATTGAGGCCCGATGTAGGGCATGTACACGCTACCAACAATGTTCCTTCCAGTTCACAATCTCCTTAGATTGTTTATTTTTAACTGTGCAATGATCTAGAACAACTGTGTGTAACTTGTGTGCAGTTTGTATACATCACAAGAGTATATGCACTGCAAACCTGCACTAATTACCAACTCCGAAGAGGTTTTTCACTGCAAATGTTTAATATACATCTGTGTGTGACACTTTCATGTTGACTTTTTTAATACACCATTCTTGTGGGAAGGTTTGGTTGGGCACATGTGACTCAGATATAATCAGCAAAAAGATTGGTTGTAAGTAACTGGGTCTGTTTGTGGCTTGAGAGTAAGTTCAGATTCAATTGCTGTGTGCATTCTGATGATGGGTGTGTGCCAAGTGCAGTATTAACCCATGTCTCTATACTGCATGTACTACTGAAAGTCTGGTCTCATTTTTTAGTCTATGCAGTAGTATTTTTGAAAGTATATATTAAACTTTATACCTTGGATATGGGATCTAGTGGTAAATTTGCCAGAAAAGCAATTGCTTCTCTTATTGCCAATGTTGAATGGCCTTTTGACTTTTAAAATAGCTGCCTGTTTGTAAGCTCTCGGGAGGATAACTCTGGGGCAACGCACTCGCCTTGGAAGCAAGGTGACGCAGAGCAAAACAGGCTCGATCCCCGGATCCGCGCTTAGCAAACTCTGGGAATTAGGCACGTTATAAATAACCAATTACAATTAGCTCATGTTAATGTTAAAGGTATTTGTACTGTGCACCGTCACCAACAGTATTGGTACCCAGGCGCACTGGCAGATCTATGCAGAAAAAGCGGGTTGGGTTAGTAGGGTGAGGAGGAAATAGGAAAGGGAGAAAAGTGGTGTGCTGTTGACAGCTTCAGCTCGGTTTTCACTGTGCGCTGAGCTTTGGTGCGAATATCGGACCGATCCGAGGCCTAGTGTACTGTAGTTGCGGTTTACGGGTTCTTCAAGTGCGTGTGGTTTGCGGAGCGAGAAGATGGTTGTGTGGATTTTCGTGCAAGGTAGGTAAATGGAGATTTGAGCACAGGGTTAGTGGGTTAGATCTCTCTTAGTGCTTATAATTCTTGTCCTATGTGTCCGATAGTCCTATAGGTAGGCATATTTTCAATGTTATCCTTTACGGTCTGTCTAATTGTTATGAGTGATGGCGTGGCACATTCCCAGCTGTGTTGTTTAAGCTTAGTGTAATAGCTAGGGGCCTGTCCTGTCCCCCACGGTGGTATTGGTGCTATGATTAGCAATCACCCACTCCGTTGCCATTGGTCGGTGGTCCATTGTTTCCTGTGTGTATTTTGTAGGCCAAGCTGTTATTGATATATCATCCTTGCGACTTCATACCAAACTATCTGTGATCATTTTTGGTATTGTTCCATCATATCCATTTCTCAGTTGATAAACCGTATATTGTACTTCCTTAACTTCTGTTCATGGGCGATAGCTTAAGGAGATTGGGAATATTGGTTTCTTCTTTCAGCATTATTTCAGCTGTGTGTATGACCCCATAGGCGTTCTTCTAGTTATGGGGCAAAGAGCCAGGATTTGAGGAGTTTTCTGAATAGGAGGATATTTCTTGTGTTATGTATGCTCTTTGGTAGCTCGTTGCAGGTTTTTGGGCGAGGTGAGAGAAAGAAGAACCTCTGAATGTTCTTTTGTTGTAGGGTTTTGGTTCCAAACGGATGTCGCTGCTCGATCGAATCGTCCTTGTTGGGCAGTGTAGGCTTCATTTGTCTCTTAGGAACGCTCGCCTTGTTCATGGATTGCTCTGTGCGTAATGCACATTGAATTGAACTTGATTCTCTGTTTTATAGGTAGCCAGTGTAGTGTTTTCAGCACGTGTGATGTGTTCTCGTTGGGGTAGTTTGAGCAGCAGTCTGGCCGCCGCATTTTAAGTTGTCTAGTTTTTTTTTTTAAGTCGTTCAGGTATGCCCAGATATAGTCTATTGGTGTAATCTACTTTGGACATAACGAGAGCGATGACGGTGAGTGTTTTGTTGGAGAATAACAGGAATGGTAGGATCCTTCTCGCAGGAGAAAGAAGCATTTCTTGATTAGAGCATTTACTTGTGGCTCTAGAGTGAGTTTGTTGTCCATCAGTACTCCCAGGTTTTTTACAATCGATGATGGGGTTGGGGGTTGTATCGAGTTCCATTGGCCAGGGGATGTAGTGGTTGTCTCCTCCATTTTTTGTGATGATCATTATTTCTGTTTTGCCTGGGTTGAGTTTGAGTTAGAGTTCATCCAGTTGTTTATTTCAAGAAGGCAGTTCTCTAATGTGTTATGTTCTTGAATGTCTTGTATTTTGTAGACTATTTGTGTCGTCTGCGTAGTTGTTAACAGGTGAGGCTGTGTCTTTTGTATCTTCATTAGTTGAGACAGGTAGATGTTGAATAATAAAAGGGAGAAGGAGGAACCTTGTGGTACTCCGCATGAGGATTCTCCTGGGTTAGATTTGAAAGGCTTGATCCATACGGTCTCTGTTCTGTTTTTTAGGAAGGATTTGATCCATAGTAAGGCGCAGTCACCGATTCTTATTTCTTGTAATCTCGTGAGGAGGATGTCGTGGTTAACGGTGTTGAATGTCGCATAGAGGTCTAGAAGTATCAAAGCTTTACTATTGTCTGAATCTGCATTTGCCTTTAGGTCATCCCATATTGAGAGAAGTGCCGATTCCATTCCTCTCATTGGTCTAAAGCCTACTTGTGCCTGATCTAGTAGGTGGTGCTCTTCTATGAATTCTTGGGTTATTCTGTATTTCGAGCAGTTTAGCTGGATAGAGGATGTTGGAGATGGGTCTATAATTGGAGAGGTCCTCTACGTTTCCTGCTGTATCTTTGAGGAGTGGCCTGATGTATGCCGATTTGAAGGATTGTGGCACTTTTCCAGATTCCTGTTGAGATTGAAAGGTTGAAGATGTTCCTGAGGTATTCCATGGGTGTTCCTTTTGAGAGGATTGATTGGTATATGTCTGGGGGCAGGGATCCGCAAGGGGGGGAACCTGTCTTGTTGCTTTGATTTGCCAGTTTGACAAATGTATCCACTGATATTTGGGGGAAGCTTCAGAGTTTGTTCGGCCATTCCTCGTAGGGGTGGAGGACTTCCACAATCTGCTCACATAGTCCGTTTTTTATGGTCTGTTGGATGGTAATGATTTTGTTTTTGAAATGGTCTGCTAGATCATTGCATAGTTGCTTTGATGGAATTGGCATGTTGTTGCAGCCTGGTGTTTTTTTTATATCGTTTATGATTTTAAAGAGTTCTTTTTGGGTGTTTAAGGCATAGTATTTCCTTTTTGCTTTTTGTATTTCCTTTTTGCTTTTTGTATTTCCTTTATGTACGAGTGGGTATGTTGTCGAAATTTACATTTTTTCTCGCAGTCGTTTTTGATCCTCAAATCTAGTTCTAGCTTTCGTTTTTTTCTTTTCATGGCACAGAGTAGTAGGGTGAACTATTTTGACGTTGCTCTTTTGCGTGAAGTGGTAAAAGGTTTTTCTTTGGCAATCTCATCAAGTGTTATTGTGATCCAGTTGTGATATGATAGGTTATTTATAACGCGCTTAATACCCAGAGGTTTCTAAGAGCGGACGGTGATTATTAATTGTTTCCTTAATAATCACACTGGCAACTCCAATAACCAAGCAACAGGACAAGTCACCAAGCATCATGAAAAGAAATTGGAGAACCATCAAAAACTCAAACCTAACTGAGGTACTGGAACTCTGCAAACCACAAGCAATTATAACGGATGAAGCTGACCTGGGCAAAAAAATAGATCTACTGGAGGATAGCTTAAGGGCAACATGCTCACCTTGGAAGCAAGAAGACACAGAACACCACAGGTTCGACTAGAAGTAAGGTGGTCACTACGGTGAGTAACCTGGTTATACTCCTACGTCCTGTCCCCTTTCCTCCATACTGATGGGAGATTCCCAAGCACTCCTTACAGGAACTATGGGTGGATGGAAAAACCCCTTACTGAAACAGGTTCTTCAGCACAGCCTGCCCAAACTGAGCATCAGCTCTTGAACTCAGGTCTAAACAATAATGTTTACAAAAAGCCTATGGGGAGGCCCAAGTAGATGCCTTTGTGATGGTCTCCCAGGGGACATATTTCTGAAAGGCTACTGCGGCAGCCTTGCCCCGCACCAGGTGTGCATGAATACTTTTAGGAGGCTTCAGCCCTTGAACAGTGTAAGACTCCGTAATGCAGGCCGCGATCCATCCGGAGATGGTCGCCTCAGAGGCCTGCTTACCTTGTGGATTACCAAAGATCACCAACAGTTGAGAAGAGCTTCTAAATTCGGAAGTTCTGTCAAGATAGAATTTAAGAGCCCTTCTAACATCCAGACAGTGTAGAACCCTTTCCGCCTCTGAAGCGGGGTTCAGGAAAAAGACCGGCAGGGAAATAGACTGATTTAGATGGAACTCAGAAACCACCTTTGGCAAGAAAGCAGGGTTTGACCGTAGGGCCACCTTATCCTTGTGAAAAGCCAAGAAGGGATGTTCCACTGACAAATCTTGGAGCTCACTCACGCGCCTTGCCGAAGTGATGGCCACCAAAAAGGACACCTTCCATGACAGGTGCTTGAGGTCAACCGTGGCCATTGGTTCCAAAGGCTTATGGCACGCCGCCGTCAGGACCACATTTAGATCCCACGCCGGGTGCGGACTGCGAATCAGAGGATAAAGGCGTGTCAAACCTGCAAAATGTCTCTTAACCACTGGATTAGACAGAGTAAGAACATTGGTCCGTAGATAGGTAGACGGAAACCGCCGAAAGATAAGCTCTACATGACAGAACGTGAACTTCCGACTCTGCTAAGTAGGATACAAAGGACAATACTGTGTCAATCGTAGTGCGCCTTGGGTCCAACTGCTTGTTTAAACACCAATGCCAGAACCTAAGCCATTTGCTTCTGTACTGGAACCTAGTCAAAGGTTTTTTGGCTGCCTGGATTATGCACATGTTATCCGCAGACAGGCTAAGATGTTCTAAAGACTGAACTCAGGCACCATGCCGCCAAGATGAGTGATTGTGGGGAGGGGTGCCACAGCTGTTCCCCCTGGTGAAGAAGAAGATCGGTGGTCACCGGTAGCCTGATCGGCGGATACACTGACAGGTGTTGGAGTTCTGAGAACCAAAACCTGGCTGGCCACCATGAGGCTATGAGCAGAAGAGAACAATTCACTGAGTTCTTCAATTTGCAAATCGTCCGATGAACTAGAGGCAGAGGCGGGAAGGCATAAGCCCTCATGTTGTGCCATGGGATCTCAAGAGCATCCCCTAGAGAGGAGGCTCCCAGTCCGTTTCTGGAGGCATACAGAGGAAGCTTCTTGTTTGCCGCCGTGGCAAAGAGGTCCACTTCTGGAGTGCCCCAGCGCAGGAAAATCCATGAGAGGACCTCCGCCTTCAGTTCCCACTCGAAGCTGACTATAGTCAGTTGACTGAGGGGATCTGCCGTGACATTCAGCTGGCCCGGAATGTGTACTGCAAGTAGCCAGACACCATGCTGCACCGCCCATTCCCAAACATGGATGGACAGCTCCACGAGCGGGGCAGACTTGGTGCCCGCTTGCTTGTTGATGTAAAACATCAACACCACATTGTCCGTGCGAATCCGGACCACCTTGTTGGCTACGATCGGTCTGAACGCCTTGAGCGCTAAGAAAATCGCCAGGCGCTCCAGATGATTTATGTGGAGGAGCTTGTCCTGGGGTGACCAAAGATCCGAGACCTGAAGAAGATCCAACATCGCACCCCACCCCAGAAGGGCAGAGTCGGTCATGACCGTTATCGTCAGAGCTGGGTCCTGAAACCCCGCCCCCACCGACAGGTTGCTGAGAGACGACCACCAGTCCAGGTCCGCTCTCATGGAAGCCGGAATCGTTATCAACTTGGGAGTCCGGATCCACAGCCTGAAGCCAAGAGCTCCGAAGAGCTATCTGAGTCTGCCTCATCTTGAGGCAAGCAAGAGGAAGCGCCAAAACGCACGAGGCCATGAGGCCCAGAAGCCTCTGAAACCACCAGGCCGACATGCTCTCTGACTGCACTATGCAGTCGATCGTATTCCAGCGAAAACCCAGGAAGATCAAGTCCCGAGAGACCGTCGTGGAAGATTTCCGCCAGTTCACCGACACCCCGAGGTGTAACAGGAGCTGGAGGAGAGACTGAAGATTGCAGGCAGCTTTCAGCGTGTAAGGGCTGCGCAAGAGCCAGTCGTTCAAATACAGATTATACATGGATACCCTGCAGACGAAGATAGGCTGCAATCACCGACATCTTCGTACGTGGTGCCGAACTTAGGCCAAAAGGAAGCGCTCAAAACTGGCAATGCTCCTCTCCCACAGAGAAACAGAGATATCTCCTGTGTGGACCCCAGATCAGGATATGCATGTAGGCATCCTGAAAATCCACCACACTGAGCCAATCGCCCATCTGCAGGGAAGTCCGTATCTGGCCGGGCGTGATCATCTTGAATTTCTCTTGGGGTAGGAAAAGATTGAACTGGGAAAGGTCTAGGATGGTGCGCAGGCCAGCCTGGTTGGGTTTGGGCATCGTAAACAGCCGGGAGTAGAAGCCCTCCCCTCGCTCCCCAAGAGGAACGGGTTCCACAGCTCTGAGTTCCTGCACCTCGGCTTTTAGGGAGGGCGATCCCGACTGCTGGAAAGGAGGGTTGAGGGGTCGGGTAGGGGTAAGCGGAAGCCCGCCCGAGCGACTGACGAGACCCCACCTGTCCTCGGTGATGGGTCTGCCATGCCTCCCAATGAGGCGCAATGCGCCCATCCACCGGGGTCTCATGCGAGCAAGGAGAACCCTCATTTGGCAGGCTTTTCAGTGGTGTTCCCACCTGAACCTGAGGAGGAGGCTGAGGAGCAGGAGAAAAAAAAAACGAGTCTGTTGCTGCCTCCAGCGATTATTACTCGGAGGAGTATCCACTCTGCGGGATTTCCGGTCTAGGAAGCCCCTGAAATCTGAGGAGGGCCGGCTTTGCGACAGCGGTCTCTGGGTCCTAAAAGGGGTTTTAACCAGAACTGACAAGGACTTAGCCGTCTTGGTGCTGTCCTTTGTTTTGGTGAGCTCCACATCCGTTGTAGAATGAAAAAGCTCCTTACCGTCAAACAGCAGGTCCAACACCTTGTCCTGCACAACCTTCGAGAACTTGGTGGCATGCAACCACGCATGTCGAGGTGTCAACACCCAGCATAAGGCCCCGAGCCGACGTGATGAGCCGTGGCCTCAAGCAGACCCTGGGCCAAGACTCTGGCATCAGATAAACCCGCCTTAAAGTTTTCCAGCTTCTCGACCGGAATGAACTCATCGAACTCCGACAGACCTTTCCACATCTTCATATTTGCCCCCACTAACACCAGTTCCGCATTAGCCTGCCGGAGCTGCAAGGCAGAGATAGCGAAAATCTTCCTACCATTGGAGTTTGTCCTCTTTCCCCAGAACCTGAGTCGCCATCGTAGAAGAGGACGCTGCAGGCCTGGACTGCAAAGCGGCCATAACCACTACTGTGGAGGAGGGAGGCGGACAAGATTACAGGGCCACCTCTTCCGAAGAATGCAGCCTATATCGTACGTCAATTTTCTTACTGACGAAAAATCCAGAGTGTGGCTTTTCCCAGACCCTGCAGACCATGGCCAAAATGTCCTTCTGCAAGAACAGGCCGGTACGCTCCGAAGGAGACACAGTGAATGCCCCCGAAAGCACACCCTCCTGCGGAGCGGGTGCCTCGGGCACTGGAACATCCAATAGGCACATCATGTCCAGTACCCGGTCGTGAAAAGTTCTAATAGAGCAGGGCTGGTCTTCGCTGTCCTGCTCACCTTGCGCATCATCTGACAGGTCAGGATCCTGCTGAACCGTGTCAGGCACTGCCTTGTCCACGGGGGACAATGGGGGCAAGGGCGGAAGGGTCGGTGGAGGCACCGTAGGCCAGGGCGGCGCCGGCGGAACCACTGGTGGAACCAGAGGCGCAGGCGGGCATATCTCCCTAAAAAGTCCCTTAAAATACTCTCTCATGGGTTCGGTACGCATGAGTCTGAAATTTGCTGAAAAAGGCGTCCTCCGGAGACGGTTTTGGAACTGCCAGAGAAGGCCTCATGAGGAGGATAATTCCAGGGACGCAGAGGGGAGGGTTGCCACACAGGCCCATCCCTCGAAGTGTCCACAAAAATCAAAGGTGCCGAACCCACAGGCAACGGGACATTGTGCGGAAGGGGCATCCGGGCGTTCCAATCGTAAACTGGACAAAATGGATGCGAACAAGGAATTTTATGTTCTCCGGCGGAACCAACTCCTACACCTGAAGCCGATGGCGTAGTTGTAGGGGAAGCACCCAAAATTGCAGCCGTGGTCGTGGCGCTAACGGCCGCCCTTTTGCCATCACCTGAGGGGAACTGCGGCGCGTGTGGAAGTGAGGCAGGGATCCCCGTCGGTGGGTCAGGGGTGTTAATTTTAGCCTTAACATAAGGAACCTCGGCCGGGGCCGGTACTATGAGGCCTGGAATGTTTCTGCGACATACCAATAGCCAAACTAGCCTTCACAGGAAGGACCACGGCACTGCCGGTAAAGGAAGAACTTTCACTCCTTGCCCCCTCAACAGTTCTGGCGTCACCACAAGAGCGGGAATGGTGGGGAACAACTTCCACCGACAAGGCCTTGGCAGGCCTCTCAGAAATGTTGGTCACTTTAGCCTCTGCACGAGGGACCTCAGACCCAGGTCTGGTAACAGCCTTCCTAGTGTGGGACTCGAACATCCATTTGGAATCACCAAGCCCAGCCGAGGTCTCGAGGTGCACCCCGGTACTTTTGAGGGAAGCCGATAATGAGGCCTCAGAGCGAGCTCTGGTACCCCACGACTCAGTAGAATAGGGTCTACAGGCCGCTCCCAGAGGAGGGGCCTCGGAGCGGGCTCCGGTATCCACAGACACCTTACGGAGAGCCTCTGAGAAAACTCTGGTACAATTATTAGGCCCAGAAGGCACCTTGGGGCAATCCCCAGTGACAGAGCGATCAACGCTCCTCCCGGCTCGGGAAGAGCCCGGAAAGATCTCACGGCCGGGAAGCCCTGAAAAGTAAAGAACTTACTGGGCGTTTCTTCTTTTCGTTGATAAACGCCTGAAAATGCGAAGGAGGAGTACGTCAAAACACCTCCTCCCACCGCTCCAACCGAAGTTAAGTGCCCGGACCAAAAGGGAGTCGCAATAAAAACAGGAGTCCCAACGGTGATCCGGAGCCAAACACTCTAGACAAAGAGGATGGGGATCCTCCCTCACGAAGCGTCGGTGACACAATGAACAATCTGGAAAGTCAAGTCTAGTTTGAACGACAGACAGACTAGTATACGAAGGCTAGCTAGAGCCAGAGAGGAGGAAAAAAAGGGAAGAAGATCTTCCGAGGATGCAAGCGTGTCCAGTCCCGAACGAGAGGTGAAAAGGACTGATGGGCGATGCGTGGGGCTAAGATGAGATGGGCGGGGATATGGCCGCATGCCGGGCCATGCGTAGAAAGAGGAAGGACTAAAATATTTTGCATTTTTTGGATGCTTTTACAAGGCACTCCAATCCCGTCCCACAGGATGGAGAAATGTCCCATAAGTATGGAGGAAAGGGGACGGGACGTAGGAGTATTATATGCCTACGTTTGCTATACCTAGACAGGACGAGAGAGGCCTGGCATTCACAGAGGACGAGTGGCATTTAAAAAACTCTAGGATTGATAGACCTAGATTTCGGGACAGAGGCCTAGGTTTCAAAGAATTGCAGGCAGTATTTAGAACATCTAGATTTGAGACACCTAGACAGAGGGAGAAAGGATTAGGTTAATACATCTAGATTTGAGACACCTAGACAATGGGTGAAAGGCCTATGTTTAAACAGCAGGCAGTAATTGGAACAATTAGATTTGAGCGAGCTGGTTGACAGGAGAAAGGCCTAGGTTTCAAAGAGTGACCAACAGGCAGTAATTGGAGAGCAGCAGGCAGTAATTAGAGCAACTGGAATGTAGATATCTGGATAACGGTAGAAGGCCTAGGTTTCAAATAATTACAGACAAACTTGGAACCCCTAGACAATGGGAAAGAGACCTAGGTTTCAAAGAGTAGCAGGCAGTAATTAGAGCAACTAGATTTGAGACACCTAGGCAACAGAACAATTTCCAATATTCAAGGTGTGTGACTCAGGCTGATATTCACAACACTGTCCCAATGTGGCTCAGGCTAGTGTTCAAAGTACTATATTAGAGTGTTACTCTCACAGGGTAGTTTTCACAGTGTTATCTTGGAGTGGTACTCTCTAAATGTGACTCAGTGCAACATTAACAATTTTCAATATGTGCGACACAGGTCAATATTCACAGCACTGTCTTAATGTGAAACTTGTCTAGATATGGCTCAAGGCAACATTAACAATTCTCTAAGAGTACGACACAGGTTAATATTCACAGTACTATCTCAATGTGGCACTTTCCAGATGTGACTCAGGCAACATTAACAAACTACTAAGAGTGTGACGCAGGCTAATATTTACAGTACTATCTTAACGTGGCACAGATGATAGTCACAAATCTCACCATATGTGAAGCAGGTTTGTATTAGTAGCCTGGTCTGCTATGTTCCGAGGGTAGGTAGAGTGGCAGGGCTTCCAGCATAGAAGGATTGCTCTACTCCCCACACAGGCCATGCCTACCTTGATAGTTGGTGCTGGTTGACTGCTGGACACTGGCTTCCCCTGCTGACACATGCAGACACAATCTGGAGCCGCCACTGTAGGAGCTGCCCTTTGCCTTGGGACCCTTAGCGACAGGGGCTGCACGGTCAGTGTGTCGCCGTGGGATGGGGTGTTATGAGGAACAAATGGACCAATCAGGGTTGGGGGGTGGGAATAGAGGGGAAATCCGGAAGCTAGAGCCGGGGGTAGAGGAAAGCAGGCTGCGCACGGAGCGCAAGTAATTGCACAAAAAATGGCCAAAAGGCAAGCTGCTGGTGAGGAGCTGCCTTCTCTGTGAGGTGACCTTACCTGGGGGACACGGCGAGTGCCACTCATGACACTTTTGGAAATACTGCTCAATACATCTTGCAATTCCTGCCTTGCTGGTCGATAAATGTACAATTTCAAAAGGCAAAAAGATTGGATGTTATTCTAATGTGTTTCATTCTATCCATATACAATCGGACAGCCCAGTGCACATCCAGCGAGAACATTTGTGCATAGCTTCTAACGGTGTAATGCTTAGCCTATGCAGTACTACGTCTTGATCCAAAATAGGTGCTGTCTTGCATATAGATGGGTGTATATGTTCTACCACTATGAAATCCTGTACCCTTGGGATCTTCCACCACATGATTTTACTCCGATGTGGTTTACGCTGAAAAGGCGAGAGCACATTTAGTGAGTGCTGTGCAATTGCACTATATTATATGTGTAGTAGATCTCTCACTATCTGTTTCTGCACTTTGAAGAGCCTATATATTACTTTGTGCACCAGAAAACCTGTCACTTCTAATTATTAAAGTAGCATAGCCTTGAGGTGAGTTGGCATACCGCCTTTAACATAGACAAACATCTTTAAAGTTGTTTCAAAAGGTATATGGTCAATCCGTTGATTCGCATCTAACACCAATCCATCGAATTATAAGCATCGAAATGCCATTCATTGAATGACCATTTCGTGGTCTATAATTCGATGGATCCATCGAAATATGTTATATTGAATTAGGGTTAGGGTTAGATTAAGGGTTGGGTTGGGGCTAGGTTAAGGGTTGGGGCTAGGGTTAGATTAAGGATTACATTAGGGTTAGGGGCCAAATATACAAAAACTTAAAAAACTTACAAGGAGCTGGCCAGTGCCGAAATGTCAGCACTGGACAGGTCCATGTAACGTTTTAAAGTTACTAAAAAGCACTGAAATGCAATTTGTGATATGTAAAAGTGCATTTCCATTGAAACAAGTCCATTTATATTTTCGATTGCCTGGTTTAGATGGAAATGCACTTTTACATGTTAAAGCTAGCCTGTCAATGCTTTGGCAGACAATGCTTTGCATTAGATGGTTTGGTTTGTAGATGCTTTTTTTCAACGGATTGACCATAAACCGTTATAAATGGCCTCAGGAGCTAAACTGCTATGATCAATGTATGTGGATTGGAATGTGTGCTTCTGCTTTTGGGCGAGTGGATGCTAATGTGAATGATAACTCATTGGTTTCTCAAACATAGCGTACTAGTCTAGCCCATGTCAGTGCAATGAGTAGGAGTGTCATATGAAATTGATGCAGCTTGGGTATAATGAGGTGCCATTTTGCCTTCAACGTTGAAGCAGAAGCACAATTTAGCTTGTGTCCAAAACTGGAGAAATACACTCACATTAGGAAAGTGTTCATGCTAGGAATTAAGTTTCACATTGCACATAACAAACATGGGTGAAGGACGCTTGTTGTCGAGGCCTTGAGCCTCCAAATGTGACAAATAAGGCGTCGGTTTTGCCAAAGGCCTCAGTCGAGATTCTTCTGACGTCTAAACAGTGGAGAGCCTTTTCAGCATCTTCCTTGGGATTTTGAAATAAAGTGAGGAGCACAATCTCTTTATGAAAGAGGCCACCGCTGGTAGGAAGCTGTGGTGCGTGCGAAGCACGACCTCGTCCCAATGAAACAGTGTAGGGCTCAGAAGCCACCATCTTGCCAAGTCTGCGAGCTGAAGTGAGACCCACCAGTAGCGCTGTTTTGCGCATGACCAATTTGATGTCGACTGTAGACATGGGCTTGAATGGCTTCTGCTGTGCAGGTGCGCTAAGAACAACGTTAAGATGTCAGACTGGGTGTGGGCGCTTGATGGGCAGGAAAAGCCTAGTCAACCCTGCTAGATGTCTTCACCACTGGATTAGCTGAGTAGGTGAACCGGTCCGAGTTCCTGTATGCATCAAAGGCCACGAGGTTGTTCTGCAGGTGTCGACCTGGACCGCTGATCTGGCCAAGTACGCCCAGAAGGACAACACCTGGTCCAGAGTGCAGGATAGCGGGTCCACTCCGTTTTCCTTGGACCCAAAGCAGAACCTGGTCCATTTGTTCTTGAGCTGCTTTCCAGTAGCCAGACTCCTGGCTCCCTGGACGATTTCTAGGTAGTCTTGGGAAAGCAAAGATGTTGCAGAGTCACCTGCTCAGGTACCAGGCTGCGAAGGCTAGCCTTTCTGGGCAAGAGGGAATCGCCCCACCCCCACCCTGCTGCACCAGGAGCAGGCCCTCCAAAAGGGGGAGAGGGACTTCTGGTTGGGCTGAGAGCTGCCGTGGGTCTTAGAACCAAGGACTGGCCACCACTGCAGCGTTACGAGGATGAGATGCAGCCGCCGGGATTGTCTGATCTTGCAAACAACCTTGTGGATGAGCGGGGTAGGAGTAAAAGCATATGCCCACATCCTATCCCAGGGGATCTGGCGCACGTCCCTGAGGGAGCCGCAACCCCTTCCCGCCCAGGAGGCAAACTCCTGACAAGTGTGGTTGCTCTCCATTACAAACAGGTCTGTGATCGGGAGACCCCACCTGCTGAAAAATCTCTTGAAGGTCTCTCATGTTCAGCTGCCACTCATAACTGTCGGGAGCCCATCCGACTGAGTCAGTCTGCCTCGAGGTTCGATTCTCCTGGCAGGTGTAACACTGAGATCCAGTAGTCCTATTCTATCGACCCCTCCCAGATGTTGAGGGCCAGTATGCATAGGAGGGGGAGATCTGGTGCCCCCTGCTTGTTTATGTAATACATGCAGGTAGAGTTGTCCATCGAAATGCAAACTGTCCTGCTCCTGATTAACGACAGGATTGCCTCGAGTGCGGGCCAAATGACCATCATTTCCACCCAACTGATGTGGTTTTGCTGGTCGTTCCTAGACCAGAGACCATGAACTGAATGAGTCCCCAGGGAAGTACCCCACCCCTGGAGTGAGGAGTCCGTAGTCATAGTATGATCTGTCGGAGGCGGTCTGAATGGTCTGCCCACCAGGATGTTCGCATCCTGCCCCACATGAGGTCTTGTAGGAGCGCAGGTATAGTGACTGGGGCTCCCTGATGACCAGACTCCTGGTCCCAGGATGCTGAAAAATGCAGCAGCAGTCTGCTCATTCACAGCTTTGTGTAAGGGATAGCCAGGAGGCACGCCACCAGTACTCTAGCAGGTGCTGGTATCATCAGGCCGTAGTTCCTGATCTGCTGAGGAAGTGAGCAACGGAAGCTTTGATCACCGCCACCTTCTCCCCCGTGGGGAACACCCTCTGCTTCAGAGAGGTCCACAGCAGCCCCAGAAACACCAGAGTTTGTGTAGGGTAGGGCCCAGACTTCTGGAAGTTAATTGAGAACCCCAGTTCATAGAGTGTAGGCATGAGTCTGGTCGTAAAGTAACTGACCTGCTCCTGGAACTGGAGGCATTCCGATCTGAGCAGGGCCGCAACCGCATTCAGTCTTGTGAATACCCTCTGTGCCGAGTTCAGGCCGAACGGTAGCGCCTGCCACACTAAGGTGCCTTTGTACTGATGTATGTTACTTCTAGCAGTATACCCATCTTGATTGTGCTTTGACGGTTGGATGCATAGATTCCATTATTTACCTGATTTCCATGCACGTGCTAGTCGTAGCTTCGAGTGCTATTAGCTGCGTCACTATCAGCTGCTTAGCCTCCCTCGCCCATTGTTGTGCGTCTGCTTCCCCATGCTCCCGCGGCTCTGTTCCTCTAGTTAATTTGCCTGTACCGCTTGTACTCGCTTATTAAGAGTTGCAGCCTTGCCTGCCTAATTGTTCTTAGGTCTCACACGCGCGGCTGTGCAAATTGTAGTTGCCTGTTCTATCCACAGCCCGTGCAGCTGCACACGAGCACAGTTAGCTGGCACCTTTCCAACCGCTTTCTTAATTGCGCCCATTTGTTCTTGGTCGTGGGTTATCCACCTGCACCACCTTCACTGCTAATTGTCACTATCTGCACCTAACGGCCCCGTTTTTGATTTTACCCGCTGGTCTAACAGCACTACTTGTCAAATAGACTGGAAGGTGCACTATCATCCGGGCTGTTGCCTTGCCTCTCACTGCAACAACTGACCTAGCTGCCTCCCAGAATTGTACTTACATGTATATAATTTTGTGAACATATTACATGCTTCAATGAATGTAGCTCTGGTGAACTACATCATCTAACAGATTGTTTGTAACGTTCTAGGTCCCCCATTCATAATTGTGCCACTGTTTTAGATCATCATGTTCCTATGCACCCGAGCTTACCCTACGCAAATGTTATTCCTACTTGTCTTACCTTGCTCACTGTGGGCACTTACCCTTGCAGCCCAAGTACAAATCTCTAGCTTATTCATAGCTATTACTCCTCTTGTATTGACAATGGTTTCTACCCATAGGCCTATATCGAACCAACCACCTAAACAGATTGTGTCACTGCACAACGATACCATGGGACACCCCGTGCTGTGCAATAACTTGCCCCTTTATAGCACTGGTCCTAGCAACATATACCTTAATGCCCCTGCTCTATGGTTAGATCATTTCACTAAGAAACCTACACCTAACCAACCTTGCTCACTGCACATTAGAAACAAAAAACTAGGAACTAGATTCTTGCGCACGAGTGGTCACACCAAGAATCCTTGCTCATGGTCTAAATGTCCTACGCCTAGCCCTATTTACCAGGTTCCCACTACACCAACTCAAGTCTACTCATACTACCCCTGCCCTACCAGGCAAAGACACACAGGTCAAGGGCGCTATGGTCAACGCTAGGTCCCTTTCAGCCCATGCATTGGATATTGCTGACCTTATCAAGACACAAGAGCTCGACTTTATTGCAATTTCTGAAACCTGGCTACACGCTGCCTCCGAACCTGCACTCTCTCTGGCGATACCCATAGATTACTCCATTACCAGATGCGACCGCAACACTATAGGGGGAGGAGTTGCCTTTATCCATAAAAACTCACTCGGCCCGAGGGCCTTACCAAACGTAAACATTGAATCTGCTGAGCTACTCGCGGTCAATTTACCACTATCCGCTAACCAAACGGCTACTTTACACCTAATCTACAGACCACCAGGCCCTGTAATATTCTTTGTGTATTACTTGACAAAGCCAAAACTAAATCGCAAATCATCCTCCTTGGGGACCTCAACTTGGGTCATCAAAATCCTAATGTCCCTACTTCAATAGACTTATCTAACACCTTAACTGATCTAGGATTCACCCATCACATCCAAGAACCAACCCACACCAAAGGGAGGTCTCTTGACTGGTTAGCCGACGCCAACTGCAACATCAGCTTACTATCCAATTCACCTTGTGCATGGTCAGATCACTATATTATTACCGTCAACATTGAAGCAGCTCTTCCACCTGCGCAATCTATTGCGCCTGCCATCCCTACCAGAAACAAAAAAGGACATAAAGGATATGTTACTCCCTCTCATTCTTCCTACCCTTAATAATATTACAGATTCCTGCTCTGATCCCACAATCTTAGCGGACACCTATAACCACATTGTGCTTACGGACTTAAATTCTATCACCCCCACTAAACTCAGGAAACCTAAACCACATGCGCACCTCAATTTGTGGTTCACACCACAGCTAAGAGTGCTTCGCAAAGCTAAACGCAGCGCGGAAACCTGATGGAAGAGTCATCCTTCTGATGCCCACAAGGGCGGTCTCATCCTAGCCTCCCTCAATTATAAAGAAGCCATTTCCAGGCGAAAGAAAGAGTCTTATAATAATCTCATTACGCAAGCACAATCAAATACCAAAGAATTATTCAAAATTCCAAAAGGAACTCGAGTCAACTGCATTGCCTCCAAACACCTGCATTAAAAAGACAGCAATTGGTGCACTAACATACACACAGCGCTCCTGGACAAAATTGCATCCCTCCAATCTAAAATTAAAGGTAAACAAAACTCTACAGACTGATAAACCTCAGAGCACTCGTATGAGTGCTACCTTCCAGGCCAACACGAATTTTAAACCTTTCTCCTTCTCCCCACTCACTACTGTTGAAGTAGAAGGAATTATGAACAAACTTGAACCTTCTAATTGTCAAGGTGATTCATGCCCTGTCACTATCATCAAGGAAACCTCTCACGACCAAGCCCCTTTCATCACGGCCTTTATAAACTCATCCTTCAAAACTGGTATAGTCCCAGACAATCTCAAGGACGCCTGGGTGAGCCCTTTGCTCTTGACCCAAATATACCAACTAACTTTAGACCTATGACTACTGTCCCTTTCTTGCTCAAAATATTAGATCGTGCAGCCTACCTGCAGATCCAAGACTATCTTGAAACCAACAATCTCCTCGGTCTGAGACAATCAGGTTTCCGCCCGAGACATGGGACTGAAACGGCCCTGATCGATCTCAAAACTCAAATTGAGGTATTAAAAGATAATGGGAAATTAGCTCTGCTATTACTTCTCGATCTTTCTGCTGTGTTTGATCTGGTCAACCACCAAATCCTATGCCAGCATCTCAAATCTGCCGCCTACTTCTCTGACTCTGCCTCTGTGTGGATCAGCTCCTTTCTATGCAATAGATCCATGCGGGTCTTTTCCCCCTACAGCCTCTGCGGACCCCGCTCCCATTCACTGCAGTGTTTAAGGTTCTTGTGTGTCACCTACTCTTTACAATGTGTTCACCAAACGTCTCTTTGATGTTCTTTACTATCTGGGTGTCTCTTACAGTAATTATGCTAATGACACCCAGATACTCATCCTTATTACAGGTGATCACACAACTGACACCAAATCCTTGAATGACGTCTACTTGGTCATTCAGGCTTGGATGGCACAACATGAACTTTGCCTCAATGCTGACAAGACAGAGCTCCTAATACTAGGCTACATTTTTAACATTATTATAACAAGCAATACGCAGAATATGAATTGAAGTGCAGATTCCAGGAATTAAATAACTTGGTAGTTTGCCTCCTCAACATCACACCCGCCCCAAGCTCCCGCTCCACCCTCACTCACGGACAGAAGCGACGACAACAGACCGACATTTAGAACAACAATCGATCACAGAAGTGAGTGTTACCGCACTGAATAATACAAAATCATGCTCTGGACAAGAGGCGCTGCACAGCAAATATACTCCGTTAACAAGTACACAGACAGAGGACATTCATCCCGCGTTTAACCCAAATGAAATAAAAGCCTATGTAGCAGGCATGAGTAATGAGGTTTTTGCGGATAATAATGATTATCCTCAACCGGACGCAACAAAAGTCCTTATAAACACGGAACAACACACTACTCCAGAAACCTGACGCTAATGAAGCAAAATCCTCCAGAGTGCTTAAAAACCCTGTGAAGAGGACACCAGAGGTACATGATGAACATAATGAAGAGCGATTACAACCAGAAACTCCCCATGAAATATCGAAACACACTCGTAAACATTGTGCCCCAACTCTCTCCACCTCATAACAAATTAACCTCGGCATCCACGACCCAGAAAATCGAAGCGATTCAAGCTAAACTAAAATGGCCAGAAGGAAAATAAAGTGTTTGTGGGAGGCAAGAGGCAAGAGTGAATGTACTAGATGTAGGTGTCATGGTGTGCATAGGGTGACCGAAAAAAAGCAGGGCTGTGGAAGGGGGGGAGGGGCATAAGCAAACAAACATACCATTAAACTGATAAAAATCATGAGCCGAAAATCCATGTCCAAATAGCATGGTTATGACAAAGGAAACGCAAAACAAGAAAAGGGTTAAATGGTACATGAGATGGGTCAAACACATAAATCAATGGGCAGAACTGGACAACATTACAAGTTACTAATAAAGCTGATACCAGCAAATTTAAAATAAGAGACAAACATGAACACAACAAGTAAAACGTGTAAATAACAGATCAGACTCATGATTGTGTTTAGAGGCTCCCTTATCACATGCCATGCTCCAGCCTGCAAATGTATTCCAGGCAAAGAGCCATGCAGGCGAAAATGCTCCTAAATAAGCATCAACTCCCTGTACAATCCTGGCCAACTAAGTCTAGAATCATGGCAGTAAGGCGGAAGCCTATTGGATGCATTCAATGTCACTCTGAAAGGCTCAGGTTCCCATAGTCCAGTCCCACATTGCATGAGGTGACTATTCATGGCTAAAGTCCCTTCCGAATCGACCCTCGTGCCCCCATAATAATTGAGCTGAGGATTGAACAGAGGACCAGAACTCGCTATATTTAAAATGCATCTAACAAGAGTGGAAAGAAAAATAAAAGCAAAACACATGCCCGAGGGAATCCAAGAAAGAGACTGCTCTATGACAAGTGCACCTCTCATAGGACATCGACAGTTCGAAGTGTGCCAAGTGTACAGAGATATCTAAGCCAGTAGCAAAAGGTTGCCTCCAGCGCCATTGTCCATGCCCCTTCCAACCCATCCCTGATTACACATTCCGAACGATTGTGTAGTAGCAATACATTATATTCTGCCCCTACACTATCAGTCATATTAGCGACACTGAGATGGGACATCTGGGTCTGTAAACACCCATATAATCAATAAATATCAAACCTGAACATGTCATCCTGTCCATCAAGGCTCGCCTCTTTTGGCCAATCTCTGGAGCAAGGTCCATTCCCCTGACCTCCCCAGTGGCTACCATTCTTCATCAAATATAGCCACTGTTCATAGCAACGACAAGGATCCAACTCAGCGCCAACACCTACATCCTCAAAGCACTCCGCCCAACCCTACAGATGAGTGCATCATCCAGTTTTACTCCCTAATAATTGGCATATGGTCCCAAAAAATAAAAATATGGACCAAAAATACTCCACAGGCATGTAGAATATTGAGCCCCAGCTTTCACCCTCAAGGCTCCATGGATATGTTTGGACCAGTTGTGCACGTAGGACCACGGGAAGAAACTACTATTTTAACTGCCTGATTGGGAGAAGTAAACATGCATCTTTTAATGTGCATCAATAACTTGGTGCAAAGAAATAAATATTACAAAAACATTTCCGTTTTAACATTTTACTCTCATTAGGAATTTACTCCATAACAAATCAATTTTACTCCCAACTTTAAAAAATGGTGACTAAAATACTCCCACTTCCAAATCGTATCTGGAGCGCTGACTCCCCCCAAAGAATGGGTCTGGCGCGGAGAGAGCACCGCGGTTTTATCAGGGGTCTCCTGCATATAGCGCAAGAGTGACAACACAGGAATACAGCCCAGCACTATCCTATGAGAAAGTAATCCCTCAGGAGAAAGACGACAGGGTAATTCTTCCTGCGACATGCGACGGTGCCCCAGATTATAGTGGCACTGGACTGGGGCACTGCAAATAGAGGGTAATTCAAAGTGAGTCCAGGTAAAACCAATCAAGGTTAGTCAAGGAAATTAAGTAGAAGGGATACTGAAGCAAAGCAACAAATGTAAGGAAGGCATGGTATCAACAGTAGATATAGACAAAATAGATGCAAGTTTCGATAACCTTTATTTTGTAGTTTACTGGGGTTGGTGGAATTCCTAATTGGCCATAACTCTAAAATGGGAGTAGTCGCTACCATAAAATAAACCACGAACGAGTCCATGTCAGTCTAGTCAAAACAAAAAGGCCTATACTAAGAAAACCTAACCTTGCCCTCCTTCTCAAACGACAAATGTGTAAAGGGAATACAAAAAGGAAAAATAGTAGTGTAAAAGAAATGTCAGAATGGCTTAGGTAACAACTCCCTTCCCCAGGTTCAGAGGCACAGGGTCTCAAGAGCTTCTTTAAAAGGATCAGTGGATGGCACAGTTCCATCAGTCTTGCACACTCTGGTTTGCTGGTACAATTCAACAGTTTAGGCTTGAGCTTCAAGCTTTTGACAGTCTCACCAATTCCTTAGGGGTAGTCTGCCTTACCACTATTCCATTCTGCTCTGGGCTTTCACTAAGCCACTCATCACACAGGCTTTCGTCCGGAGGGCTCGAGCCTGTCTCACTTTTCACAATCAACTTTACTTTTTATCACAGCTCAGCAAAGACTTCCCTTCGCCAGGCTTGAGCCTGCCTTTCTCTTTGTGGGGGTTCCCTTTCCCACGTTCATTCCTAATCTCTTTTACTATCTAAGACTTTCAAAACGGCAAGGATTGTATGTAGACCTCTGCATTACCACTTTGACCCTCATTTAAACAAGTGGGCAATCAACAATCTTCACAACACCAATGCTCCATGGTACTTGTAGTTTTACTTTCGCCCTCTTGGCATCTCGCAAAGTTCATATCCTCTTTACTTTCGCCCACTTGGTGGTTTTCAAAGTTAGTTTATATTGCTTTTCACTCAATTAACTCTCTTTCGGGATCTGTCACGATCCATGCCCCTGACCCCCCTCAGGTATAACAGCCCCCTGGCAGCAATGGGGCTAAAGCCCTTCACACTGGCCCCAAGGGCCGTAAAACATAAATGGAGTCAGTCCTGGCGCCTTAGGCGCCAGGCTCATTATCAGGAATAAAGCAATACCAGTTTTGGACCTTAATCCAACATGGAAGCCTATTACACAGCTCAGTTCTTTAGAACCAAGCCATGCGGTCTAGTGTTTTGGGTGTGGCTGGGCCTGGAACTACTTTGCCTGGAACTACTTTACCTGGGCTATTTAAACCACACCCAAACAGCAGAATACGCTTCGAGTTATTCTGCACTCCTGCAGCTTAACGTTCACCGTGTCCAGCTCCTGCTCATCTGCTTCTCTGACGGCCCGATCCTGAAGCCCTAGATTCGGATTCCATTAATAACCTGAAAGAACAAGAACATCACTAGCAAGCAAGAACACTTACCTGTGAAGTAACCAGCCTTGAATCCATCCTGCGCTTCGCTTACCTCGCCCATCTCCGCAACCTGCAAAGGTAAAGGAACAAGGTCAGCATTAACAAAGCACTTACCTGGGCAAGCAGCGCTTCGATCGCTCATCATTCCGAGATCATCACCGCAATCTGTACAAAGAAGAGAAGAGAACACAGGTTAGCAATTAACACCAATAAACAGCGCAGCACTCCGCGCATCAATAACTCACGTGGTCTTCGCCATCGGCGCAGCAACTCCAAGATCGCAACCATCGCTATGAAAACAAAAAGGGACATTTTTAGGGAACAGCGTAGTGGAGCACGACGCTGAGAAGACAGAAAACGAAGGGAAAGAAAGACAGAATAAAGACGGAAAAGACATTACAACTCACCAGGAAGACAGCAAGCAGAGTCGGAGTCACAGCCGGTCTGGACCAGACATAAGGGCACACGGACCAGTGAAGCAACTAGGTCCACGAAACACCCGCACGAACCACGCGCCCCTGCAGAAAGGCGCAGGACGCAGAGTTCAACGCACAAAAACCTAAGGCGCTACCCAACGTCTGGCACATAACCAAGCAGAGAGGGGTCCTGGATAGCGCTTAGACCTCCATCCAGTATCGTGTGGCACCCCAGTGAATACCAGGTGCGCATAACAGGATCGCAGTAAACTGCTCGACTTCATTTCCCACTTTCCATAACACTTTCAGAGAATTTAAAAATCGGCAATTCTGCTTCGCAGGACCACTCTGTTACTGTGTACCCTTTCCTCAGCATTCAATTCTTGTACTCTTCACTACGCATCTTATCGGCACACGCACAACCTTCAACTCTTGTTACAGGCTTCTTCTGCTCTCAACACAAACCGGCTTTTGTTGCCTTCGATAACTCACTGGTCGTGTTAATTGGGCTTCTATGTTCATTGCTTTTCTCGTAGCAGGCAAGGCTGTTACCAATGCCTCTTCTGCTCCTCCCAAACTTCGTTGTTGACCCGGGAGGGTAGCAGGCCACTTGGAAGCACTTTGAAGGTTCCTCTTTTGTGCTCACTTGATTTCGGTCGTGGACCGCTTACGGTTTCCTGCCGAAAGGATGGAATTCTCGCCTGGCTCTATGGTTCTCCGCAGCAGCCGATCAGCCTCTTGGTTTTCCAACCACCCCCAGGTTCGCATCAGTCCCGCAAGAGCTGTTCCTTCTCGTAACCAGCCTCACTCAGTGTGCCTATAGCACTAGCTAAAAGCAATAGCCTTCCCATGGCCACCTTTATACGGAATTCCCGGGGACTAAGCCGTGAAACACCTTCTGGTTTTTCCACATAAGGCAGATAAGGGGAAGAGGCAACCAAACCAAGCAGGAAGGCAAGAGCAAAATAAGGGGAAGAGGAGCCAGAGAAGAGTAACGGGGAACAAGGCATGCAGAGCCACAAGGAACTCCAAAGAACGGGATACAAAGAGGCAGGGAAATATCAAGGAGCATTCCCAACAGAGAAGTTCAGATGCACTGAGCAGTGCCTCTTCCAGGTTTTTATGGTGGGCAGAGGATGATTCTGTACACAACCCATTGCCTAGCAATGCTAGACTATCGTTCCGGATGCATGCAAAGAGCCAAGTCATGGCATCTCTTTGCATGCGCTAACGATCCAAGATGGCAGCACCCAGCCGCACAGAGCACCGGCCTCGTGGGTCGCGTAAGGGCTACCTGTTGCCTCCACAAACAGCTGCAGAAGCAGTCAACGTGAGCCGTGCCCCACGCGAGTGCCTCCTGGTCTGTAAGCTCTACACCACGCGTCTCGACTGTAGCAGGCAGAGACTAAGTTAGAGCTGCCACAATCCCAATGCGAGTCTTCCAGTTCAGGGACCACTGCGCCTCATAACAACGGGACTCGGAGCAAACCACCGAGACCCCAAACCAAGACAAGATGCTATCCGACCTACACCAGCATAACTACAGCACTAGCAAGTGCAGCGAGCACTCAAGCAATGTCCACACACTCACCCACAGAGACTGTCGAGGGAGCCCTGCAACAGTCCCCTCAAACCAGCATCTGAAACCTACCGGAAACCCCTCACATGAACTGGAACATTGCATGCAGTGAGCCGCCAAGGACTGAAATCGGAGGGTTCAGATGGGCAGTAGAGGGAGAAGAACAGAGGGACAGAAGTGGGAGTTTGAGGGTGAGAGGAGAGATGACCGGTGGAGTAGTACGGAGGATAGCAGGAGGGAGAAAGGATCAGACCATTGGGAAAATAAAAGGGCATGAAAGTTAAAGACCAATCGGGCCAGAGTGTCTGAAAGGCACCCATCAACGTATTCTCCATTGGGAAACTTAGGTCAGGGAACACCAGTGTTCCTTAAGGAAATAAGTTTGCCTTCTTTAGGCTATCACTGCCAGTCAGAATGATCTTTAGCAAGTAAGGGTTACTGATCCAGGGTTCGAAATTAAGTTTCATTGAGTAGGAGTTAAAACCAGCTCCAACATGTCAGGCATCAGCCAGTAGGCAGAAGATACAGCTGGGCAACCAGGAGCAAGTACATAGCACATTGCAAAGCTAACTTCTCCAGGAGAGGCAAACCTTTTCAACATTATGTATACTAAATGTGTTCCAATTCTTATGTATGAGCATTCTTAAATACTCACAGAATAACTCTGATATTTATGCTTGTAATGCACCAGTTGGCCTGGGGAGCCAAAAGTAGCTCCTGGAAGCAGTCGGTTTCAAGCTTGCCAGGCTCTCCTAGGCTAGAAGCAAGAGCTAAATAGCTGCCAGCATGTTCAAACCCTGTAATCAATAGAGACAATCAAGGGGTTTCAGGAAGTCTTGTCTAGGGAGGGAACGGTCGGCACTAGACTTTCTTCGAGAGTTTGTGTGTTGTGAGAAACCAAAAGGGAGTGTCACCGACTAGTCCCTTGGGATCTGTCATCCAGGTGGCCGAGCACGGCCATCGCTACTGGATCCAGACTGTGGGGTGGACCAGTGCAGGAGGATCACCTGGGGAGTGGGAGTGAGCCACCTCGGGGGAGAGACGCAGTATCCTTACACCCATTTCCCTGTAGAACACCCTCATTCTTTATACTATCTAGTAACCTTATTCCCCCCCGCCCCCTTTCCAACACACACACACACACACACACACACACACACACTCACTCACTCTGCTGCATGGACAAAGCGCTTCAGAGAAAGACAGACTCACACACAATCAGTCCATTGGGCATGTTCCAATATCAGAGTCAGGCACTTAAGTTTGAGGACTCGCACCTGAATCATGTTCCCTTTCCCCACTGGGATAAAAGGAAGAGCAGGAAAGAGCAAGGCGAGAGAGGCAAACAAGGTGACCAGAACCAGCAGAGCGGAAGGAGAATAGATCCCTTGAAATTGGAGCGACCATGCAAACAGAGCAGAAGGGGTCAAGAGGCGATAGAAGAGTCGTGGTCCAGCCAGCTGCAGAGTGAAGGTTGCGCAGACTTTTCCAAGGAAACCTCCTCGCTAATGGACAAGGTGAAGGCGGACTCTCCTTCGGGCAAATGACAGAATTGGGAGGAGGCGAGCTGTACTGTGCTGTGTCGATAGCCTTGGCTTCAAGGAAACAGTGGATGAATGGTATCGAGCGCTACCGGTAAGTGAACTGTGAGACTGGCTGGCGTTATCGAATGAAAGATACCAAAGTGGTTGATGAGGCTTGCAGGGTTTCGTGAAACCGCGAGCGAAAATACATTGTAACCAGAACGATGAATGCGGAAGCTGCGCTTGTTATAGAAAACAGCGAGGGAAGTTTGCAACATTGCAAATGTGTTTTAGATTGAAATATGTTTCGGTGGTGCTGGTGGGTACATGGGAAGGCCGCTCATTGTGCTGGGTGAATTCATATGCACCGAATGTTGACGATAAGGAGTACTTCCCCCTCGGCACTACGCATGATGGGGGCATACAGAGGGGGAATGATCATATGGGGAGGGGATTTTAATTGTCACTTAGACGAACATCTGGAAGGGACTCTGAATAGGGGACCCAGTTAAAAAAAAAAAATACAAAATAAAAAAAACAAAAAATAAAAAAAACACACACACACACACACACCACAAGTGTCCCTCCACAAGGTGTTAGAGGAACTTGATCTGGTGGAAATACGGCAGAAAAGACACCGTGAGGAGAAAGGGTTTTTATATTCCTCAGGAGTACATGGATCGTACTCGCGCCTGGACTATCTCCCAACAGGGAGGGAATACTAACCGTTTTTTGAGGGACCAGAATATTTGGGACACACCCTATCGGACCATTTCCCCCTGGTGGTCAAGCTATTGGGGAATACTAGGAGATCCCACCAACGGCTATGGCGAATGCAGAAAGCAGCATTAGAAGATGGGACATTTAGCAACAAGATCCGCAAAGGGATTGAAACCTATTTTGAGTTAAATGAGGGATCAGTAACAATGGAGACGCTCTGGGAGGCTTTCAAGGCAAATATAAGGGGGATGTGCCTCTCCACTGCGGTGGGGATGAGAAAAAGATAGCAAGAAACGCAACAACGGACGGAGGCACAGGTGGCGGAACTAGACAGGGAAGCGGCGAGGGGAATGCAGCTAGGGGATAGACTGGCACAGAATCTTGAGCTTCACCACAAGACCCTGGCAGACTTAACATACTTTGAAAATAGTAAGCGGGATGTCCGATTGCATTGGGAGGGAGATCAGGCGGGAAGTTATTAGCCTGACTGATAAGCAGGGAAAGCCCAAGACTAGTTATTACCCAGATCAGAACCAAATCAGGTGAAATAGTGGGCAGAATTATATAGAGAATTGTACACAAGTGAGAATGGATACGTGAATATAGATGTGGAAGATCTAATGGATCTGATACGGCTACCAAAGCTAGAGGGAGACGCAAGAAGAACTGGAGGCCCTGATAGAGGAGGGGGACATTAGATGCGCAATAGGCACTATGGAAAAAAAAAAGGCACAGCTCCTGGTAGTGATAGGTTTCCTCATAGAATTTTACTGCACATTTATAGACCTCCTAGTCCCGCAAGTTGAGAAGGTATACGAGGAAGCATTTGATGAAGGTAGCCTCCCGGAATCCATGAGGGAAGCTGTAATTACAGTGATTATGAAAGAGGGGAAGAATCAGCTGGACTGGCATATGGACCCATATCCTCACTAAATATTCACGGAAAAATATGGGGGAAAATCCTGGCAACCAGAATGGCAAAGGCAGCTCCGAAATTGGTCCAACCAGACCAGTGTGGGTCTATTGGGGGCAGAAATACTTCCGGTAATATTACTCGCCTCCATCATGTCCTGATCATGTAAAATCACGGAAACAAGACATGCCAATTGCCTCCTTCGATGCCATGAAAGCGTTTGATTCGCTGGAGTGGAAATGGCTATTGAGTGTTGAAAGAATTTGGGTTTGGGAAAATATCTGCAGATGGCTGGGCCTGCTATAGGGAAAGCCGATGGCAAGGACCAGGTCCAGGAAGTGGGAACTGAGTAGAGGAACACGACAGGGATGTGCAGCGTCCCCAATACTATTGGCTTTAGTCTTGGCGCCCCTGGCAGAAATCCTGCGTCGGGACATGATAGAAGCGGGAGGTGTGAGGCATATAGTAGGACTATATGCGGACGATCTGGTTTTATATGCATCTAACCTGTGGAAAAATCTTCCAATGTTATTGGAAGTGTTAAAAGAATTTCGACATATGTCTAGCTTCCGTATCCATGAGGGAAAATCAGTTCTCTTTCCACTGGGAGGGTTACGGAAATGCCAAGTGGGGGACCTACCGACGTTTGGGATAAAAATGGGAGATGGATTCATTGAAATATTTACGCATACAGATATTCTACGGGATGAAAGAAACTTTAGTACATAACACAGGGAGGGCGTAATCGAAGATAGGGGAATCTGTTCAATTTTGGAAGGACCTGCCACTTTCTCTAATGGGCAGAGTGGCACTATGCAAAATGGTGATCCTGCTGCAACTGCTCCATTTCTTCACCAACATACCATACGTGGCGAAAAATATCTTTTTCAAAATGCTAGACAGTAAAGTGGGGAATCTATTGCGGAATACAGGGAGGAGGGTGTTCTTAGCAATACTACGAAGACCTAGGGTCGAGGGTGGACTGGGCCTACCAGACTACGAGAAATACTTCATAGCAGCGCAATTACAGTCAGTGCTGGAATGGGGGCAATCAGGAGGGGAGAGCTTGAGGGGGTTGATATGGGATTTGCCACCACATACATACATTAATAGTACAATGGAGTCAACTGCTGAATGACTTATCAAAATCCAATCACCTGAAACCGCCATGAGCGGTTAGATGCTGGATGTTAGCTGTGGGAGTGGCACGGAGCGGAGGGTGAAGTAGGGGGAAGAGAGGGTATGACAAGGTTGGGACCTGTCCCTGTGGGATCGCAGGACAAGAAGGGTCGTTCATCATGAGGTGATGGAGAAGAGGAGGCCCAGTTGAATTAACCTGTGAACAAGAACAAGGGAGGGAGGGGAGAGGGTAATGTAACATTTATCCGTTTTATCTGTTTATTGTTACGAACAATGCAAATAAAACATTTTTTTTTTAAAGATTGAAATATGTTAAGAATAACGGAGTGGTACGGTAATAGAATATTACTTTCTCAAAAGGCCCCGCACCCAGAGTGAAACTGTTAGATTGAAAGAAAGAGAATTGGAAAGACTGCAAATACCAGAAGGCCTTAGGAGATGCCAACCAAAGGAAACGAAAGTCACCAAAGGAAACAAAAGTCAAACGGTCATACGAAGGTGCAGGCAAAGTCCTTGTACAACCAAGAGTCATGGCTTGGTAATCTGACATGAGCGCAATGGGAAGGCGAACGACTAATGGCAGTTGCTCCGTCTGTTCCTTAATACCACATGCATCTGGGGCACCCAAGGTCTACAATAGGTACCCATAAGAGAGACAGAATGTCTGATTCATCTTGCACTATGTAAAATCAAAGGCACCTTTCAGGCACGCAAAGTAAATCTACAACTTGTCGAGCCAGACCTCCGAAAATGCAAAACAAGTTCCACCAACCCCAACTGTTTTAAGGAAGCATACCTGGCAATACAAAGGGCGATTAATACAGAAAATAAATGGGAAGAGACAACTCTTGTGTGTAAGGCAGAAGGACTTGTCGGATATCCAGAAAAAACACAAGCTCTTGCAGAAAAAGCGTGCGCACAAATATGCACAGAGCATGTTGCAAAACTGACATGGATCAAAGCAATCGAGAAGCCAGCGAAGGTGCACAAAAAAGAAAGCTACAAACTATGTTTTTACAGCGAGGACACTGTCTCAGTGAGATCAAACAGACAATGTAACAGAACCATACTAATTCCAGATCTCAGAAAAGGCACCGCAGCGGTGATGGATTACTACTGGGTCTGGGGCCAGCAGGCATACTTGCACCTCCCGCCATCTTTGAGGGGCTACTGTTAGCTTGCAACGCTGCACTCGGCCCTATTAGTAGTACCAGAAGAACACCTAAAGGGGGGACCCCTGCCTGATGAAGAACAGACAGTGCTACTGACCACAGAAGTACTGCCCACTATGCCGCTTCCAGCATTCCGCATCCTCCCTGAAAAGGAACGTCATGATCAGCTGAGGAGAAAAATGCTCTTCAAATTACTTATCCCAAGACTCATCCGACCTGCATGCACAGATACCAGACGAATACAACCTCTATAATCCAGCAGAGAAATTTTGTGCATCCTTAATACCCAGCATCCAGACACGAGTCAATGCAAAATGGCTCCAGATACTCCAGTGGGAACTGAACCAGCTGGCGAACGATAGGTTCAGTGTCATAAAAGTGGAACTAAGGGCCCCAAGACTAATGACTATGCAAAATAGGTACGTGTTGGACCTCCTGACGGCTATGGAGGGTGGCGTTTGCATAAAGATCGAGAGTTCATGTTGCACATTCGTACCTTCTGAAGACGCTGAAAATAGGACACTATCACACGTCATCGCAGTAGTGCATGAACTAGGGGTAAAACTGAAAAAGGAAGCTGGGGTCCAAGAAGAAGACTGGTTTACCGGGGCCCTTAACTGGGTCCCATCATGGCTTGGACCATTGGTAAAAATGCTGGTCCCCATCTTCATGGTTTTCCTGGTGATCTTTTGCACGTGCCAATTAGGTCTCGGGTGTTGTGCCAAAGCTGTGCCTAATAGTGCAATGATGATGATCAGTATTGGGAACAATAAGTTACCTTGTGCTGCAAAGGAAAAGAGCTACAAACTGAGCAAAATGACCGCCAAGTTCACCACATGGTCCCAATCACTATTGGAGATGTTGATAACTTGTATCACACCACCATTGTTCCTCCCCCTGATCCCCAGAAACACCAGATGTATGGGTGGATTTGGCAGGTGGAGGAGGATGCATCTACATGACATGTACACCGGAGCACTATGCCCAACGTGGAGAGAGTTTCGGGCACATGTGTAGAGCATGAATGCCAATCAAGGGAACTCCTGTGTGGCAAGAAGTCGAAAGATGTGCAAATGAGCGCAAATATGGTGGGGGGGAGAATTTGTTTCTGTAGAAGTAATGAAAGAGGGGGAATGTTCGGATGGAAATCAGCCTATCCCACCCACTAGGTGCTTTCAGGTAAGGCAAACACCATATGAGGTGATGTAGTGTATAAGAGGGTAGTAATTCGTACTAGTAGACCCCATGTAAAAGCGATGTAGAGCCTACAGTGAATGCGTGGTACTAGAAAACATGGAGCACACGACTCCATTTTGTATTAGGCCCACAACAGCTGTTCATGAACTCTGCTCACTAGGCCCAATCTCAGGAGAACGGAATGGATCAGCAGAGCCCCGTCCCCACGGAAGTTCACTTCCCCCTCGACCCTCCAGTGTTGCGAATATTTAGTATCTTCCAAAGGAATGCACCCTCCAAGAGTGCGAGACACCACCAGGCTCCGCACTATGCCCATTCAACTCCACTAAACTGCCAGCAGGCCTCTAACCCCCCCCAACCAGCCAGTCCAGAGTCAGCCCCACACCACAGACCTATCCACCAAACCTTTACCTTCCCCGATAAACAGAACACACCCCTGCTCCAACACAAATAAAATGTCTACAGAAGATCTAAGCATGCGCGACTGTATTTCCTCAAGCATGAAAACACCTCTCTTGCAACGCAAGGTACAGGGAGGGATAAATTAAAGATCAAACCCCCGGGTGGAGACCTTGAGTGCGGGAACTGCGGTATCAGTGAAACCATGTATCTGTGGGTCAGCGTGACTGTATTTTATCCTCCCTTCCCCCTGGCACCATTTCCCTTGCCACACAGGTGCCTGCCACAACGATATAGTAACCAGACTTAAACGTTTAGTTTAGAATGAAACAATGTAGTAACTTGTGCCGTGTCCTTCACTGCGAGGATGAGCATAGTTGACCCACATGGATCCTGATCGACAGGAAAGAAACAACCTATTACAGCCTGGCACCCCCTATGGAGCAGGCCCATGTGAAGGGTGGCTCCTAACAATGGCACCAATTAGTACTGTATGCAATGATGTTTTTCGGGTTTTTAAGCCCTTGTTTTTAGCAGGAAGAGTCAGAGCGCTCTCAAGCAACAGAGTCCTTTGCTGGTATTTATATTCTGTATTATTAAACCTTGTTATCCTTTTAACGCCATCTCCTGGCCTATTTCCTTAGCAGGTTGTATTTATTCTGGAGTGTGCGTACAAAGGGACTTGCCTTCATTAGTCAAACATTTGTTTAATAATATGTTTTCTTAATTTGTTATCTTAGTTTTATTTTAATTATATCAAAAGCAACCAAAGGTTAAATGCCTTAGGGATTCCACACTATATCAATTTCCTGAATTCTTTGTTAAGTCACTCTTGTTCTCTTGTTTCCCAGAGGCAGGTCTGGGTGAAAAATGCATTCATTAATACACACTGAGACTTGACAAAGAGGTGAGGTTTGCAGCGTCCTATCACAGCCACCACATCAGTTTGCTACTGAGGGGCGGGGGTCTCCAAATTAACACAACATTGTATAGATTTGGGTATGTTTATTACAGTAAGGACCCTGCTGCGAGCACCCTCCTGGTACTCCCTCCAGTCCAGCTCCCAGACTGTAGAGCCTCCAGCTACCCACATTACCAGAATGCTGGTCATCAACACATGACCACGATCCAACACACCGTCCCCCACACCCCGCCTACATGGCAACATGCAATACATTCTTAAGGTGGTGTACAAGAATGCTTACAGCAGGGGTAACGCAGGACAAGGCGGAAGATAGAAAATGGACGAAGAGGACATATATTTCCTAAAAGAAAAAAAAACAGAATTATAGCACAATGTTTGCAGGGGTAGCAATTTGCAGGGAAAGGAAGGGTAGAAGAGGGACAGAGCATTAGATTGTTAAGTGATATAATCGTAATACTGGCATTAATAAAAGAAACAACTAATATATTAAAATCTGAAACTTAAAATCTGGCAGGTGCCTGCCTGAGCCCAATAGATTCCCTAGCATCCTCGCTCTCTGCCCCAACTTTCATTGCTATGCGGAGGATACCCAGCTCATTTTCAGGCTACCCTCAGCCTCTCCTCCTCTCCTTCACTCATCTCGGACTGTCTGCCATCCAGGAGTGGTGTGTCGCTAATGACCTCTGCCTTAATGCTAGTAAGACTGAGATTCTACTCATCGGCACACCCACTCCCTGTTCCCTGCAGCTCTCTGGCCGGCATCTCTTGGTCGTCTTCCTGCAAGGCTAAAAACCTCAGGGTCATCTTCGACTCCACACTCTCCTCACATCTCAGACGTCTCTAAGAAGTCACACTACCAGCTGCACCTCCTCAGAGGTATTCTTCCTTTCCTCTCCTTCCCCCCAGAAGCTCAGTGTCTCCAGAGCCCTGGTTCTCTCTAGGCTGGACTATTCTAACAGCCTCCATTAAATATGCCTGCCTCTACTCTCCTCGCCCTGCAACTTATCCAGAACAGGACTGCGAGACTTGTCCTTGGCCTCAAGCCCTGGGATCGTATCTCTCCAGGACTGAAATCTCTGCACTGGCTCTGAGTGGCTGCGAGGATTAAGTTAAAAACCCTCTGCATTCTCCACAAGGCCGTCTGGGGCCTGGGGCCACAATACCTTCAACTCTCTTTCTAAATATCTTCCTTCTTGAGCTCTTCGCTCATCCACCTCCAACTCCCTTAGGGTCAGTCGCTTCTCCAAGCAACGAGTTGGTGGTAGATCTCTCTCTTCGGCAGGGATCTACCTATGGAACAGCCTTCCTGCCGCCCTGAAACTTGAGGAGAATCATCTCCGGTTCCGGAAGCACCTCAAAACCTTCCTCTTTGCTTCTGTTTCTCTCACCCTCTCCGCTGCTGAATTACTGACAGAAACTGCACTGGTTATCTGGCCACCCTTTCTGATATCGGGCCCAGGCCCCGCCAGTTGCCCACCGGCACTGCCTCCCTGGCAACCCCCAAACCTGGGGACTGTTTTCTGTATCCCTACAGTCCCCCTTCCAGCACTTACTCTACAATCCTATATACTGCACTCTCCCTTGCCCCACGCACTTTCCCTTTCCCCTTTCCCATGCACTTGCGCGATCTGAATGACACCTGGACTAGTAGGATAGTTGTCGGTCTTCCCTTTGTCCCCCCCTCCCTTGCCTCATCGCGCCTTAAAACACTTGTGTATAGGTGCGTTATAAATGCCATATCAGATCATACCAGTAATTCTTCACAACTGCCCATGCCCTGAAACGAACATGGACTACTCTGGTTAATGGACATTCACTGGAACTAAAAATAAACCAAAAGCACTATAACTCTCCAAAACCAATAATCATCCAATGCAATGTCAAATAAATCAAACTTTGAATTTTTCATAATATACTTGCAATAGATGTATTCAAAATGATACACTTATCACACAGTATGTGTAAGCATAATATCATACATTATGTGCAAGCATAAAAATTCAGTGCAAAACAGACAGTAAATGACAGAACATACACGCCAGTATTGTGGTAAAAAATATATTAAGATTAGCAACCAAATTTTATGACAATTTTCCATGAATATTCTTCAACTACCAATTAATGTAACCTTTATAGGTAACAAGTGGATTCTACTTGATATCACTATTTTCTCATCCATGTTTTTTGCCAACACTTGTTACGACCGGGGTCCTTTATCATGGCAGTGGGTTCATGCTTCGTTATATTGACTTTTGCGAAGGCATCATCAAGTAAAACACAGACAACAGATTCAACTTTCTAATCAAAAGCTTCATTTTTCTAAAATGTCAGGGTGGCTTAAGGCCTAACTTGTGTAAGGGAGGAAGGGTCGTTTTGCCCCCCTCGTACATTCAGCACTTAAGAAACGTAATGCTCGTCCAATAGTGGGGAGACGTCCTCCTTGAAACACTTGTGTATAGGCGTGTTATGAATGCCATATCATATCATTGCCCTTCCCGACAACAGCGGAAGAGGGGCTATTGCAAGACACATTCGGACTCCATTTTGTGCACCTCCAGGCTCCATTTTTGGCCTAGGCCGCATCCTGCTAATTAAGAAGCCTTCTCTCCCCTTCGCGCATAGCGAACCTTGACCGCCCCCCACGTCTTCCTCCCGTGTCTGTGCCGCCCAAGCTCATTTCTCACGGATGCTCTGGCACAAATTGTTACAAGTAAAAAGTGTATTCTTTTCCTTCCTCTGAGATCATTGCCCTGTGTGTGACCGGGGCGAATCTCGACTTGTGGCCCATCCGTTTCCATAAACCTGCCCCTGCTCCTCTCACCCCCATCTTTGGAAGTTATTGCCTGCATAACCTTTCACCCCTCCATTAGTTCTTTGACGTAGCAGAAGGGTGACCCTTCCCCACTGACCACCCTAGAGTGCCCCCAATATAAACTGGTCTCATGTCATCATATATTCCGCCTAAAACCAACACCTATTAATCCATCCCCTCAAGCCCAGAAGCGCCATGACAAATAAATCCCAGATCAAGCCCACTGATAACGCACCTGGAGGGCGGGACCCTCGTACCCTTTATTACTACAAAGGCCTGGGGCGGGAATGTGTAAATCATTGTCTACAATTTATAGGTGCCCCCACATTCTAGTACATGGTTTATATTCTGCATTATACATTGTATGTCTGGAGATAGTATATAGCTTAGATTAGAAAGTGACCTCCCCTTATGAAAAAGACCTGACCTTCACACCACCCAGATGAGCCCAGCGGACCATGTGCCGCTTGGAGTAACATCCCTGCACCAGCCAATCATGTGGAGCCGGCCCATATACTGCCATACTGTATCTATGTCTTCCACAAATCCCACTGCAACTTGATGTACCTATAGGGACACGTCACTAGTGACGTGTCCAAAGCTTAGTATCCAGGCATTGTTTCGAAAAAATAGTTTTGAATGCAAAAGTTTTGAAAAATAAAGCATCGGAAAAATGCATTTTTTTTGCAGGTAAAAAAAACTAAAATGGGTGTTAAGGGGTAAAAAATAAAATGGGGGTTGGGTGCCCCCCCCCCCCCATTAAAAAAAATAAAGCTTTTTTTCAAGGCATTTTTTGTCGAAACCTTTGCATTAGAAACTTTTGTAGTCGAAAATATCACTATAAACCCCAAAGCTTATAATGTACTGTTCTTGTATTGTTTGGTAGAGCGCACTCGAGGCAGCAGAGTCCTCTGCATGCATTATCTTTATAAATCTTTGTTTTACTCACAACCTCTCTCTTAGTCTCTGTGATGCTGGAAATGCATTGGAGGGATATGGCCTCCCTGTCCTTGTCCTGTAGTGCTTTTTCATTTGTGTTCTGTATTGTTTTCTGCCCAGGTGTCCAGGTGGGACTCCTGGCAGTGCAGCTCTTCCTGTTTTTGGTTGGTGTACAGACCCGTGGGATACCCTTATGGCACCCATGGGTGGGGGTGCAACCTTGTGCCCCTAGTGTATGTTTTTGGGCACCTGTGTGTGGCCCACAGAGCAGGGTATGGGCTGGTGGCAGCTCCATGCTGAATTTGAAAAGTGCTCTGAGTAGCCTCCATTTTGGGATACCCAGGCCCTGGCATTGGAATCAGTTGATTCCTGATAGGAAACAAGATGGCCCGTGTGGCCTCTTGCTTTCTATTGCCTTTTACCTTGTTTTCGCAAAGTCCTGGGAAGCCCTGACTCTGTCCCTTCCCCCTGACTGGATGTTGGGTGGAAGTTCCATATATGGTGGTGTTGTGAAGTCCAGGCCAGAATGGCTGGAGCCTTCCCAGTGACTGTATGTTGTGGGTACACCCTGTGGGTGGGACCTGGGTGAATGGAGTGTGTGACGAATATGCACTTGTTGTGGATGTCTAGTTTCTGGTGTTTGACACAATGACTAAGACAGCCCTGCCCGAAACTGGTATGGATGCAGTGTGGAGTGTTGAATGGCTGGGTACTTGCCCCAATACACTTAACTTGCTGCCAGTGTCTGGAGAGAAGTGAATGGCTGAATGCACTATGCACCTGACTGGCTGCCTGCCTGCATGAATGTCCTTCTGAGCGATTGGTTGCCCGAGTGCGACCCAGCAGAATGAATGGGAGATCAACTAGTTTATCTGGGGGCCTCTCACTGCTAGAATTTGTGTTCAGAAGCTGAATAGAAACTGGAGTTGAAACTGAAGCTTAACCTTGAAGCCCTGTTGGAAGAGAAGTCTTGCTGCTGCTCTATTTCGTCGATCTGAAATCTGGTGTGTCTCCAAGGACTGACCCAGAGAGGACCTCGGTAGGCGCCCTCTTCCCGAGCTATGGGGGACCATCGTGCACCGCTAATCATTTTTGCCAGCACTCCCTGGTAGACAAACCTATGAAAGGCTGCCGACTGGAGACGGGGACTGCAGCAGAATCACAAGGAGAAGCACCCGGACACTGTTGTCCATCATGTTCGACAACCGCCGTCACCGACCAGAGCCGCTGTGCTCCCTTTGCCCAAGTAACATTTCATCCAAGGACGCTCTCGCCTGCACCGTCGACCGCTTTGTCCCTCCGGAGAAAGCCGAGGCCGCCGACGCGCCAAGGAGCATCCGCCGGTGGGTTTCCCGCCACCTGAAGACCACAGAGTCGCCAACGACCTGTCACCCTTGTTGGGCCAACGTTGTTCAAACTCTTTGCGATCCTGAACTATCGTCACTGAGGTGCCCCACACGCCTCCTCCTTGCAGGACGTCTACGCTCCATCGTCGACGAGCACCGTTAGGAACGAAGCTGCCACCTCACCATCGTCGTTCGCCCTTTTCCTCGTGGGATCTCGACGATCTGTGGCTCCTGCCTTAAAGGGAGCCGCTGAAGAAGGATCCGTCGATGACCCGACGTCGAACTCTGCTATTCCAGGTACTTTGGGGTGGTAGAAACATTATAGAAGGAAATAAGACTTATGGAACAATATATGGACTGGGCTTGTGATATATCTTTACTTTACAGGTTGCCCAGGTTGGGGGGGTGGGGGGGGGGGGGGGGGGTAATCTCCACACCGAACTGTGTCCAGTGGTAGGGGCAGTATTCTGCCAATTGCTCTAACCAACTGCTTTCCTCCTCTGTCTATTGTGGTTACTTTTATTCATTGAACTGTGTGACATTTGACCAGAGTATAGTTGATGCACTTTAATGAGGTCTGATAATAATTGTGGTACCACTTAGAACTGTATATATTTGCCATTATAGATTAACTAAGCACAAAGTGAGTTATTGTGATTGTATATAACCTTGAACTTAATTATATAAATACTGTGTTTTAACTAATACAGTGTGTGGATATTCCTTTGGGGGGAGGGGGGGGGGGGGGCTTGGAGTCTACACTGTACTTAAGAACCAGCCTGCATCACCTCCTGAGAAGCTAGGCCTTGATTGTTCGTCCATTACTACCATAATAGAGAATCTTGGCTGGGTTCCTCTGTGCCTCTCCTCTGCAATACAGAGAGCAGAAGTACAGACCCCCCCCTCCAGTCTTTACACTCTCATTCCCTACTGGTGTGTGTCCTTTTATTATGAGTATATGTTTGTATTTTGGGGAATGACCACCTTCACTTGGTGACCCAGGCTATGTGATTGCAGGTGCCCCAAAAGAAAGACCCCAGTGCCGTGCTGCAAGATCTGGGACGCCCCCATCAAGACCACCGCCATCTAAGGCTGACCAGTAGAGCGTATGCACCAGAGAGGTTCCAAGGGTCCCGGCATTTGCAAATACCCGACTGCTCACCGGAGCCGGGCACGGCTTGATTGGGGGGTGGGGGGGCGACACTCCGATTGCGGATAGACTATGAACAGAGGCTCTCGGATCACCTCGGACACGTGAGTATTGGTTGCGAGAAAATTAAAGAGGGAAATTAAAGGGCGTAAAAAAGAAAGGTTACAGTGAGGGAACGGTCTGGGAGTCGGAATAAGTGTGCCTGGGATTGAATGAGTGTTTACTAGTGCATTTTTCTTCTTCTTTTCTTTATATTGCCATTAGGTTTTTTTTTTTATAGTGATAGCGGAATAAGAGGAGAATACGGGAACCTAGCTCCGAATGGGGTTGGAAGGCGGCGTTGCGTGGTACTGTTTCGACCAGTGCAGGGATATAAGTCGAAATAAAAAGAAAAACATAGGAGTCTTGTATATTGAGTAGACTCGGGAGATATTAGCAAACTCTTTTTCTTGTGAGAACAACTGAGGTCAGCCCAGAATGGGCCCAGGGAGATGTGAATGTGAAGGGTGAATGTGGGGGAAGAATCCAACAGTTTTATAAAGGGGAAGGGCTAAAAACAAAGTGTTACAGATATCTGTTTAATGTTCATTTTTGTTAGTAAAGTACGTCAGTTCGTTCAGGTGTGTCCGTTAAGTGGTTTTGTGTTTCATTTGTTTTGATTATGCTCATGAAAAGTTCAGGCGAATGACATGGTGTAAGTGAAATATTTTGAATTGTGATGTTACAAGTTTCATGCTAAGCAACCTAAGGTTAACTGACAGACTTCTGGTGGTACTTCCGCCCACACGCACACACGCAAGCAACTAACAAAGTAGAACCATCAGAGCAGATACACCTTTGATGCATATTTGTCAACACCGCCATCAGTACAGTGGAAAGATTAAAAAAAGTATCATGACCAGTGGCCCACTGAGATTAAGGAGGAGGGGTCATCCAAGGTATGGCCGGAAGGCGAATCATTTGATAAAAGGGTATTCGATCTTGTGACAACATTTACTGGCCAAATACAGGGGGAAACAACATAAACGAGAGGTCCTGGATCTCTGGAGGATGTTCGAAGAAATGCCTCCGGTTAATTACACGGAAAAGGAAGCACCACCTGAGGCGGTACCTGCCAAGGCAATATGGGGGGGGAGAAGGTGGTAAGGGGGGAGCCCAAAACACTGTACCCACTTCTAACCAGGCATGCCCAGGGATATAGTGACCCGTCATATCTGCATCAGCCAAGCGCACCCACCATGCCCGCAGCACCCCCGCCCCCTTACGATCCCAGAGGTCTATACGCTCCAACATGTGCACCACCAGTAAACATTGCACATCTAACTACGGGTTTAGAAGCACAACTGACCACCACACAAATGGAATTAACACGGCTGAGAACACTGTGATAGAAGCGAAACAGTGCCAGGGGTGTGGGTGGATGCCGTCTCCACAAAAGACCCCCACCAGTCTAACAGAGGATGAGTGGAAGGCTCGAGAATTTTTCTTCCACCTCAATAACACCCCGATAAAGGTATTACGACTAGACCGAGGGAGTGACCAAACAGATTTGTTAAAAGCATTGCCTCCGCTTTCGGGAGGGGCAGGGAAGTGGCTATATGCCTTTGAGAAAAACACTGCAGGGGTCCCACTGGCTATATGGGATGTTAAAAGCTTGCTAATGTCCGCAGTGGGTGACCAAGCAGACAGGGTGTGGGTGTCATAGTACACCACTGTCAGAGGATCAAAGAAAGGAAAAAAAAATTGCAGAGAAGGTTGGTGGATGAAGTGAAGCTTGTGCAGAATAAGCTGGTGAAGGTTGCAGCAGTAACAGCCACCATGCCCTCAGAGGGAGGGAGGCGGAGAGGAGGGGTCAGTACCATTACAGGCAAGGATGGCAGCAACATGGGCAGCAAACGGGCCAGAGCAATGGGCTGGAGAAGAACAGTACGAGGGGCCCCAATGGCAGTGAAGACCTGGAAGAGGAAGAGGTTGGTACAGAGGACAGAGGACAGAGGAGGATATGGAGGACCAGGGCCTCGAGGCAGAGGACAACATTTATGTTGGACCTGTGGGAGGCGGGCCCTTTTTCAAGGTAATGTCGCCCTCGACCCAAGGGGTACTATCAAAATGCACAACGATTCGGCAATGAGCAGCAATTCGGTCACCTCCACCCTTTGGGATATACTGACCCACTCAGCTGTGCTATGCTACATAATTTTGCTGCAGTGGTGCAAGAAACAGCAAAATGGCCGCGCTGACTCCTGTGCGCGCCAGGATCTCTAAAACTGCATTTTTGCGACAACCAGAATATGGCTGCACCACCATGCCACACACATTTCAGGTGGGGTGGAACAGAGTACTCGCTGCAGGAACGTGCCAGTGTGCTCTGCAACGTGTAACATGGAGTGAAGTGAAAGAGGCAGCATTACTTTGCTGAAAACCCAAAATGCCTCTGTAAAATGACACCTTTTTCAACCTTTAAAAGTGCGGTTTGGCGCTAAATCCATCCATTTACCCTGACACCCCTGTGATTAAGAAGGCCCTGCAATGTCCGGGATCATTCATTATGCCTCAGAGCAACCGGGCCTCATTTGAATGACAGCTCCTGTCAAAAGTATCTTTGAAAAATTAACCATGGGCTTCGTTTTCATTTTACACAGCAAACGCGTCTATTTTCTTTGCAAAAGTATCACGAATCAGCTGTTCAGAGAAAGACTCTATATAGATGCCTGTGTAAATGTATCCACACTGCAAAACAACTCCAGCACTCAAGAAAAGAACTATAGCTGCAGAAAGTGTGTAGTTGCTGGAGATGAAAACCAAATTTAAAGAAATAGTAAAAAGTGCTTTTTCTGACTGAAGAGAGAAAATCGCCTATTTAAAAGTAAATTGTTGTGTGAAGGCCTACTTACTTAGAAATGTAAAAGGATTATTGCTGGTAAAAGTAAATCTATAAACTGTTTTGATTCCACAGGTTTAAATCAAGATGTAAAATGAGAAAATAAAAACTAAACTCATAGGCTAAGTTGGCAAACTATATAAAAAAAGTGCTCTGCCAGTAGCTAGCCACGAGAAAGGGTGACACCTAAAACTTCTGGGCAGGAAAGCGCCAATTGCTAGCTGGAAAGACTTTGAATGCACCAGGACAAAGAAACTTCACAAGCTCAGGCATTCGTCTTTGCTCCAGGCTGGGGCAATAGCAGGCTGAGACTCTCACCTGTCAAGTGTGAGGAGCAATAAAACCTTCAATCAAGAGAGGCCCCTCATCCTGCTTCAAAGGAATGGACAGCTGCTTGCAGGTGGGGGAAAGAAAAAAAACTGATCAAGTGACAATGGACTTCCTTTTGGTTTTAAAAGCCTATTTTGTAACTGAACTTTAAAGTAGTTTAACTTTGCAGCAAGAATGAGGAAAAATATGAAAGGTTTGTAGTTCTAAAACTAATTTTATGCTCTTTCTTTGAAAACTTGGTAGAACTCATTACTGCATAAGGAACAGAAGTTATAAAAAAAATGACAGCTTACGTGGAAAGTATTGATGTTGCGAACATAACATTTTGAACATCCATCCATGGGGTAAATGCACATCTGTACAAAATTGGGGAAATTTAGGCCATATCTTTCATGGTTCAAATTGCCAAAATGTAGCAGAAAGGCAAAACCAGGTCCCACAAACTTGGGGTTTGGATTGAAATAGGACGCACAAAATATGTGACCTGTGTATTTGATTTTCTCAGGAGGTTGCAAATGCATTAATAGGTGTTCGTGGCAAAATTTGATTTTGGTTCCAGTAGCTAGGGGATGTTTCTAAACACTGTAAAAATCAACCCATAAACATGACATCCTTTTTCTCTGATCCAATCAGCTGTGGGCAAGGCGGAAACTATGCCCTTGCCCAATCCTAGTATTAGGGGTGGGGGTAGTAAGCCTGCATCTGCCATATACTGTAGTGATGTCATCTGGCATGATAAATAAGGACCCCTGACAAAACACACACACACACACATATTACACACATATACACACTGAGATTCCTGACTTTCTTCCTGAATGGCGCCCTGTTCCCGATGTCTTCATCCTGTTTGATCCGGATTCCAGATTTTCATTGCAAAGCCAAGACCTATGCATTGCTGAACCCCTTTTTAGCAAGGCCTCAAATTCTCAAAATCCCAAAGACCCAAGGGAAGCATCCTGATCCAGCCTGGCTTGCTGCTACTAGATGCATGCCTGCAACTTACCACCCCACTGACCTGTAGTATCCAGTAACCAGAAGTGCCAGTCCAGTGCAGTCCGGTGACCAGAACGGCCCAGCTGATCCTGTCCCGCCAGATTTGCCCAGCTGTCCTTGGTTAAGCCGGATCAGTGTGGTGATGAGAACCCTCGACGGTCCAAAATCCTAAATTAAAGTGGACTGTAAGTAGTAATAGGAATCATAGAAAAACATAGCATACCTTGCCTTGTCCTATCCCAATCTCTAAACCATCCTATCCTTACCTTAATAACTTATAACATTGTCAGAATCCTTATTGCAATCCTGTCTGGATTTATCTTGCTAAGCGCCATTTCTTTAGTCATTTTTATCTTGTGTAAAACCTAAACTATCAATCCTATTTCGAGTGATCGACTCGTTCCGCCAGGGCGGGTACTGGGGATCTGGAGTTGAAGTCATGAATCAACTCCAAACCTTACTGTGTCCCGCTTTGGCATTCTAACCTGAATGCTCTAGAGTAAAATTATAGTAAATATTTTCCTGTCCAAACTGAGTTTCTTTTCTGTTTTCACTACATGATTTTTCTAAAAACGCCTCTCATTCTACATTGCATATCTCGCTCAGTTTAATAGCTAGAGACTTCATTTCAATTCCAGAGTGTACCTATGATCTATAGCTACACCCCAACCAAAAATCCACACTCAAAAACAGCATTTCGCCCCTTTTTATTAAAACCAGTTTGGTTAATTTTAAGCGGGAATCCACATTTTTGCAAAGTTTTACATGTGTTATTTTTATTCAAAATTATTTTCAACCTTCCATTTAAATTCAAATTGTTTACTTTTGCTCAAACTATTGCTTGTGACTGCTAGTATCTTTCCTATGTTGCTCCCATAGAGATTTGTACTTTAGGGATTTTTGCACACTTTCAGTGTTTTATTCAGCCATTTCCAAATGTCATTTTAAACAGTCTAAAGGTTTCAAATCCGTTTTTATCTCTTGTTTGGGGAGGCAAGGCTGGATTTGAATTCTGTTCCTTGTTCCGCATTCCTGATTACCTGCTGCTTCCTTATATCTCATTAGAATTGATTATTTGTGGGTTGACGAATATTGCAGGGGGAAATCCTAACTTAAGTGCTCTCTTTCCAAACAAGCCTTTTCTCTGGCGTTTTCTATTTTGTGTTGCTAAAAAGTGAATTTAAGTGCATTACATACCTTCTTATCGGTTATTGTCAACACATAAGTGATTGTTGCTCACAATTAATAAGCATACGTTTGTTTTGATTTTTAAATAAATAAATATTACCATTACCAACAAGCTGGATTCGTGGTCCATCGTGACCTGGGGTATGATATGAGTGGTGTATCACTCAAATATTGAACATATATATATATATATATATATAACAAAATGAGCACTTTGGTTGTGCGCTGCATACTAGGCAGAGACCAGGGTGTATCACCTGATTGAAATACTTAACAACCCAGGCAGCCCATATGGATGGCCAATGGGAGGGTACGGACTGCGAGAGCAGCATGACAATTACCAGCAAGGGCCTCAAACATCACAGCAAGGACCCCAAGCACCACAACAAGGGATACCACAGCGGTCAACATGCCAAAATACAATGGGAAACACACACAAATCAGTTTGCCACCACAGTGAATGGTGCCCCAGCGCATTTCACGGAACAGCCATAGTTGGGGAAAGCATTTTCTTCTTTTCAGGTACAAATACCCATCCAGATTAGGACAGCCCACAGAGAGCACTTGCGGTTCCAGTCCTATCGACTGCCCTGCGTCCAGACAAACAACAACTGGTGGGGGCGGAGATAGGAAACAAGCAGTTCACCTTTATAATGGACTCAGGGGTGGAAAAATCATGCCTCATGGAAGGACAGTTTCCGCTGTGAGGCAAAAATGTGGAAACGCAGGAATTCTCTGGGGAAATTTTAAAGGTTCCCTGCACAAAAGATTTGGATATAAAACAGTAGGACGAAAACAAGTGCAAGCACCTTTACTATATCATGAAGATTCGCTGATAAATTTGCTAGGAAGGGACCTCCTTAGTAAGCTCACTATGACGATCTCCTTTACAGAAAGGGGCGTGGTATGCTTAACTCTGGGGGTATGCCCACTCAAGGCAATGCTAATCATTAACACCATAACCAACGAAGTAGCGGTGAGGGGGCATGCCCACGAATTGCAGACATGTTTGTGTATGGCACACAGGTCCTGGCGAGAGTGGTGTCATAAATAGCACGGAAAGAATGGAAAGTACCCTCTGATTTTGTTTTCTGCCCAGTTGCGGCCCCAGAGATTGTGCCAGGTACCGTACTCTTTGGATTTACAGGGAGTGCAATTATCAGCTAAACGTATTGTGGCAATAGGACTGGACACGCATGAATGTGAATGCAGGACAGTGTTATGCATAGACCCAAATGTAGCGCTGCACGATTTTACTGATGAGATGTTCACCGACGATGTCGATAACGGGGAGATCATAATGGAAATTTGCATGCCATGTGACATAATGATTCAGAATAGAGGAGTGACTAACCCCCTCATGGCCTCGTCAATGCACCGCCATCATTTTTCAATGAAGATATGCAACAGGTACCCATGAGCTTATGGACCACAGACCCCCCATGATGTAGGGCTCCTGCAGGAAGTGACGCCAGTCCAGATAAAACTCAAACCAGGTGCAGTTCTGCCCCGGGTCAAACAATACCCCCTGTCCAGGGAAGCTGAGGAAGGGATAAAAGAACCAATACATGCACTGCTGCAGCAAGGTATCATTGTGCCATCAAACTTGCCTTCTAAAACGGTGATGTATCCGATTAAAAAAGCGAAGGGCGGGACTTGGGAGGATGATACAGGACTTGGGCCCACTTAACGACCCTATTCAGAAAGAGCTCCCCCTTGTTTCTAAACCTTGCATACATTTTGTGCAGTATTCCAAACACAGCCACGTGCTTCACAGTAGTGGACTAGAAAAATGCTTTTTTCCCCTGTGCCACTTGACCCCAGTTCACAATATCTGACAGCATTTACCCTATGGGAAAAAGATACAAACATTGCCGCATGGATATTGCGAAAGTCCAAGTATTTTCAACATGATTTTGCATGAAGATCTTGGCAACATTGATGTAAAAAGCACAGTAATTCAATATGAAGACAACCTTCTGATTTGCAGTGAGAGTGAGGAACAGTATAGAGCAGACTCCATAACATTGTTGAACATATTGGCATAAAGTGGATACAGGGTGGACAAAGGAATATTGCAGTACTGCCTAGCAGAAAGTACTATATCTTGGACAGTTCATATCAAAGGATGGTCTGAATAATTCCAGACAGAGCAGCTGCAATAGGTGCAACAATGATGCCCAAACCAGTAAAGGCCATGCAAAAATGTCTTGGCATATGTAATTATTGCGGAGCATGGTTACTCGACTATGCAGCCTACACACGCCCCCTACTTCAGGCACTCAAAGATGCACAAAAGGAGAATACAGCACTAGCATGGACCCAAGAGAGGATTACAGCATTTTACACAATAAAAAGACATGATTTCAACAGCACTGGTTTTGGCGACCCCGATTATGATCGGGAGTTTTACCTATTTTCTCACTGTAATTGCATACTCATGACGGCAGTGCTAACTCAGAAAACATAATTAGGCCACAAGCCATTGGCCTATTACAGTGGCACACTCGATTTTGTGATGCAAGGGCATTTTGCGTGCAAACAAGCTCTCGCCGCCGCCGCCGCCTTTGCAATTCAAAAAAGCACCACCATAGTGATGGGATGCTCAGTGACACTATTCATTGAACACTCATTGTTTGCTATACTTGAACAATCAAAATCCACACTCACTACACATCGGGCTACAGCATATGAAATTATAATTTTGAGCTCAAACATACACGTAGTGCGTTGTAAAACTGTATATAAGCCGGCCAAGTGGCACAGCGAGTAGAGCGCTCGCTTTGACATCTGTGCAGAGCCTGTTAACGCAGGTTCGAATCCCAGCGGGGCCACACTCAGCCTTTCATCCTTCCGAGGTCGATAAACGAGCACCACACACCGTGGGTAATAATAAGCAGCGCTCAGATACCTGAGGGTTCATAGCGCTATATAAATGCCTAATTATTATTTAATAATAATATTTCCAGCCACCTTTCTCACAGAGCCATGCACAGTGGAAGACATGCAGGAACATGACTTCACTTATGAGGGCAAGGGTGACGACATTCCCAAGGTACGTGAGAACACTCTGGAAGAAGGTGAAGTCTACTTTGTGGATGCGTCAGCATCCATTGACCCAGAAACAGGCGAGAAACATGCCGGTGCAGCAGTAGTAAGGTTGGAGGGTGAAGAGTATGAGATCCTAGTGCAAAAACGACTCCACTCATATTATTCAGCTCAAGCAGCAGAACTGAAGCATTACACACAGCAAAAGCATGCGCAGTAACAATCTATTCAGATTCGGCGTACGTGACGGCCACGGTACAAGCCGGGTTATCACGATGGCGGAGGAGGGGCTTCAGGAGGGCAGACGTATCACCTGTACAGCACGATCAGTTGTTAGATGACATAATTGAAGCATTTGCTGAGCCCTCAGTGAATGCTTTGGTAAAATGCCAGGCCCACACCAATAATAATGACGTCATCTCATTAGGAAACACGGCGACAGACGCCGCTGCAAAGCAGGCGGCATACTTTCACAAACCCCAAGCAGTAGTATGTATACTTAAATAACATGCAGGAAAACCAAGGAAGAGGGATATAACTCATTGCCCATTTCACAGATAATTAAGCTACAAAAACGTGCACCAAATGATGAGCGAGAAATACGGGTGAGAAGAGGTTGTAAACAATCACCAACAGATCTCCTCTGGCGTCAGGAAATAACAGGGAAAGTAGTAATGCCTGTAGAATTATTGCACACAGCATTCCAACAGCTCCACTCCCCGGTGCACACCTCAAAACAACACAGCCATGGATACCCAAGAGGAATCGTTTGTCCAAAACCTCCAGGAGCACCTAACAAAAACAACAATATAATGCATCACTTGCCTGACGTACAACTCTGGGATGACGCTCAGAACTTTACGGGGAACACTTCCTCACCCCACCGGACGTTTCCGGGAGCTTCACATAGATTACGCAGACATGAGAGAGAGGTGCAAAGGGGAAGATACCTCATAGTAGTGGTTTATCAGTTTTATCGCTGGTTGGAAGCAGGTCCTTGTGCAAACCGAGACACGAAATTTGCTGCAAAGTTTTAGGTCAGAGAAGTGTTCCCACGGTGGGGCATTTGTGAAGTCATACGGTCAGACAACGGGAACCATTTTGTAAATGACCATTTCAAAGAAGTAACATCCCTGTTAGGAGTAAAACACAAATTATGTTAGATTTACCACCAGCAAGCGAACGGGATAGTCGAGAAAATAAACTGCCTCCTCAAAAGCAGACTGTCCAAACTGTGTCACACCCTTAAAAAAATATTGGGTGTATTGCCTGCCCCTAGCTCTGTTCCAATTGAGAGCTGAGCAAGAACCATCATTTGTGCTTGGGCTGCCACAGTGCTGGGAGACGAGTTTAAGGAATATCTGACAACTCACAAGAGCAGTGAGAAGTATAGCCAAACATTAAGCCCCTCCATTCACGCGGGAAGGGGAAACGGACACAAACACGAAACCACAGACAGCCCCACGTCTCAGCTAATGCCCAGAGAATTTGTGTATGTGCGCAGCTTTGCGCGGAGATGGAACTTTCCAAGATTTCATGGCCCTTATGAAGTTATATACTGCACACCTTCTGCGGTAAAAGTTAAGGGCCTGAAATATTGGATACACCTCTGTCAGAAAAGCACATGGCAACACGGTACCCGAATGTGAACAGCCACAAGAACGGGCTGTACCATGATGAGAAAATGTTCACAGAATATGTATAAATGTTCACAGAATATGTATAAATGTAACTACCAGTAACGGAAGAGAAATGTAAATATAATTGCAAATGTACTATATCAAGTGAAATTGTGATTACACATCTCTCTCTCGCTCTCTTTTACTGCCAACTTCTCTTGACTATGCTACTTAAAAGAAAAGTGCAAAGTTTTTTTTATGATTGTGTAACGCTCACCTGGCTCCCACGGAGGCGCTGGTCTGGTCTGGGTTGCTGTGGCCTCTTCAAGCGTGATGCGCAGAATTCGGACCACCGATTGAACAGGACCTCCAAATCTTGCTTGTCTGGCCCGTAGGAATATCCTTCTGCAGATGAGAAAGGGGATTAACTGTCTGCTGAATAGTGTGCTTGCTCCTCCCTTTCCCCCTTCGTTCTTCCTCCAAAACCCCTGGTTTAAGCTCACCTTATGGTTTGGAAGGATGAACTCTCCATCCTGCTTCTGGTGCAGGGGCGCGCGTTCGTCCAGTTACTTCACTGGTTTTCAGAATGGCGCTGGCAAATCCACTTGACTTTTCTGAGCGATACGCCGTAAGTAAGAAGATGCAAAAGTTAAAGTGTGAGCCTCCTTTTATGTTGTTTTTCCTAACCTGTGATCTGTCCTTTATTTCAGGTGCAGAACAAAGGCAATGCGTTGAGGGGTTAAATTGCCGGTGGTAAAATCAGGTGAGTTAGTGATGAGGGCGACCCCTCTAAATGTCTTTATAATTCCCCAGTAATGTCTTTTGTCCTTTCCCCATAGGGGCCGGGGTGCGGTACCTGCCAAAGATGCGGCGCCGACCCGAGATGTGGAATGGTTCTCCAAGAAAAGCCGGTAAAGTAATATGGCTGAAAATTCGGCTTTCCTCTTGTGTTCCCTTGCTCACCTTTTGTCTCTTCTTCTCTCCCCTAGGTGCAGAGATGTGGCGACCGGTGCTGAGAGCCGCGATGGAGCCAGGCGGCGTCTCGGGAACAGGTGAGTGAAGCGCGGCGCTGCAGCGAGCAACGCGGTGCTTTTAAATGGAAGTCTTCCTTCAGGAATGCTGGCGTGAAGATTCCGAATGCAGGTAAGAAGGTTGAATAAGTTCTTGGTTTTCACCTTTCTCTTCTCTTCTTTCCTTATAGGTGTTCCAGGTTCGAGGCGGGCGTGGCTGGAGTCCAGGTGCAGGAGCAGACACGGTGAGCGTTCAGCTGCTGGGATGCAGAACAACGTGAAGCACGTGTGGCTGTCCGGGCGTGGCTTAAATAGCCTTGGAAGAAGTTCCAGGTGAGTATTCTTCCACAGCCCCACCCAAGTAACAAAATAGTTCCTTGAGAAAAATAGTCCTTCCTAAGCCTCATTTGGCTTGGTTCTTCATGCAGCATGGTCTGCATCAGGTGAGTGTGCAGCATGGTCTGCTCAGGTAAGTGCACCAAACACTTCCCCTTATGAGCCTGGCGCCTATGGCGCCAGGACTGATGTCCAACATGAGCCTGGCACCAACGGCGCCAGGACAGAGTCCAAAGAGCCCCTATAAAGGGCCGCTGGGCTTTTACCCGGGGGCGTGATGCCTGCTCCCAGGGGTGCTGGGCCTGGCCTGGTGCTCCGGGGGTACGCATCATGACAGATTGTACATGTACATTGTATTGCCCTCTTCAGGTTCAAATATGGCGGAAACGAGGGCCCTCAATGACAACGCCACAGATGTTGATAGCAATAGGGGGAATGTTAGCGCTACTAGTGCGTATTCTTACGAGTGCAGGCTTTACTTTGTTTCAATAGTGTTTTCTATAATGTTGTTTTGCTTAGGGCTGTACTGGAGCCTGACTTTTGTTCTTGAGGGTATAAAGGAGGGGAGATGGGGTAAAACCGGTACAGGAGGGAGCACACCTCATCAGGAATGGGTTTAAAGTAATGTGGGCCCATAATCTCTCCGCAAATCTTAATCTCACCTCTCTACACAAGATCCACACTGTTAAGGCGCCACTGGTCACCTATTCTGCCATGAACTATGAGAATGCTTTGAATGATTATGATGCTGAAAAATAAATTGTTGATGCATCAGTACAGCTATATGTACACATGCAAGCAACCGACGAACCTACCTCAAATGGCAAGTACATGCACTTTATATACCCCGACCCTACAAAAGTATTCTATGCCACAACCTTGGCAGAGCACTATTGAATATAATGATGAAATGTGGTCAGGCATTTTTCCCAAACGGTATCAAAGGTTGATGAAGTTACACAATGATATAGGGGGGTACAGGAGGCGGAAAAGGGGGGCGGAGGAATGTAAAAGATATGGCACCTACCACGACCTGAGATCAGATGCAGTAGACCCTCGCCACCGTGATCAGTCCAATAAATGGTACTCTGATATGAGTGCTATGGCTAAACAGGCAACGAATGAAAGTTGCTATGTTTGCTCTTTAATACCCCACGCGTCTGGAACGCCCAAGGTCCTCATATCCCAGGAAGCACCTTTACTGAATGCCCAATATCTTCTTCATCTGACTCTTTGTAGGATTCGAAATACCCTCCAAGCACACACAGTAACATTACAGCTGCTGCAAAATGAGAAAACCTGTCATAGCAGGCCACAAGGAGTACTCTGTCCCTTTTATAACAAAAAACGACTCCTTCATGCAATGTTTGCAGAAAAGAGGTGGCAAGAAGAAACGGTAATGTGCAAAGCAGACGCACTGCGGGGACTGTCAGAGGAGAAATTTCAATGGGTCTAAAAAACATGCACTCCAATTTAGACTCAGCACATTGCCAAACTGACATGGGTAACAGCTCTCGAAAAACCCATCAAGATCCAACGAGTAGTACAATATGAACTTTGCTTTCACAGAGAAGGAAAAGTGCCCATGGGATCGATCAAACAAACAAACGCTGCAACAAAACGCTCACCCTCCCCGACACGAAGAAAGGCACACCAGCCTTAATGGACACTTACTGGATATGCGGCAAGCAAGCATATCTGCATCTCCCACCGTCATGGAGGGGTACCTGTGCCCTGGCCACACTGCATTCGGCCTTGATGGTAATTCCAGAGAGCCATGTCCAGGGGGAGAGGGTGCCTGCCTGGACGTCTCTCACACCCCTGTCAACAACCGAAGAACCTGCCACATGACATGCTGTCAGAGGATGAGCTGCATGACAGTGTTTTGCAAAAGGAGAGCATCAAACTACATTTCCAGAGAATCCTCTGAACTTTTGGCACGCATTCTGTATCAGTACAAGCTCTTTAATACTGCAGAGAATTTTTTTGCATCACTCGTACCAAGCATCCAGACACGAGCCAACGCCAAATGGCTCCAAGTAGTGAGGTGGGAGCTGATCCAGTTGGCAGACAACACTGAAAAGGGGTTCAACGTCATCAAACTGGAACTTAGGGCCCTGCGGTTGATGATGATGCAAAACCGCTACGTCCTTGACCTACTCACAGCTATAGATGGCGGTCTTAGCCGAAAAATCTGGAGTGCATGTTGCACATTTGTGCTTTCTGCCAACGCCAATAATGGGACCCTATCGCATGTAATCACTGCCGTTCACAACCTCGGGGAAAGAATGATAAAGGAAGGAGGGGTGCAACCAAGCAACCGGTTCGACACAATTTTTGCCTTGATTCCCTCCTGGTTCGGAATGAAAATACTCATCCTTGCTATAGTGTTTTTGTTACTGATTACTGAGTGTTCCAGGTAGGCGTTAGGTGTTGTGCAAAATCCATGCTTAGTAGTGCAATGATAATGGTGACAATGGGCAGTCCAGTAAAGGTGCAGACAATGAAAGATCGACAAATACAGACAGGAGATAACCCAGAACCTATATTTTGCATGACAGCAGTATATCGCAACACAGGGGATAGGGTGGACAATTTGTTCCACACAACTATCGAGGAACCCCAGAACTACAATGGTACAGTGAGCTGTGGGTGGACTTGGAGGGGGATGGGGTTATATGTATGACATGCATTCCTGAGGAGTACGCCAGGCTTGGTCAGAGTTTAAGAGGTGTATGCAGAGCTTGGATGCCCATAAAAGGAACCCCTGCCTGGGACGTGGCAGTCAAAGAGGCTGAGCACCGCTGGAGTGGCAATAATAATAAAAGTAATTTGTTACTTTAGATGCAACAAAAAGGGGGGACTGTAAGGGAGGAAGGGTCGTTTTGCCCCCCCGTACATTCAGCACGAAAGAAACGTAATGCTTGTGCAATAGTGGAGATACGTCCTCCATTGCCCTTCCCTGACAACCGCGGAAGAGGGGCTATTGCAAGACATATTCAGACTCCATTTTGTGCACCTCCAGGCTCCATTTTTGGACTAGGCTGTATCCTGTTAACTAAGAAGCCCTCTCTCCCCTTTGCAGCGCTGCGCACAGCGAACCCTGACAGCCCCAACTCCTCATCCCGTGTCTGTGCCGCCCAAGCTCATTTCTCACAGATGCGCTGTCGAGGATTGTTAAGTAAAAAGTGTATTCTTTTCCTTCCTCTGAGATCATTGTCCTGTGTGTGACCGGGGCGAATCTCGACTTGTGGCCCATCAGTCTGCACAAACCTGCTCCTCTCACCCCCACCATTGGAAGTTATTGCCTGCACAACCTTTCACCCCTCCATTCGTTCTTTGACGTAGCAGAAGGGTGACCCTTCCCCACAGACCACCCTAGAGTGCCCCCAATATAAACTGGTCTCATGTCATCATATATTCCACCTAAAACCAACACCTATCAATCCATCCCCTGAAGCCCAGAGGCACCATGACAAATAAATCCTAGATCAAGCCCACTGATAACGCACCTGGAGGGGTGGACCCTCGTACCCTTTACTACTACAAAGGCCTGAGGCGGGAATGTGTAAATAATTGTCTACGATTTATAGGTGCCCCCACATTCTAGTACATGGTTTACATTCTGCATTATTCATTGTATGTCTGGAGATAGTATATAGCTTAGATTAGACAAAGTGACCTCCCCTTGTGGAAAAGACCCGTCCTTCACACCACCCAGATGAGCCCAGCTGACCATGTGCCGCTCGGAGTAACAGCCCTGCACCAGCCAATCATGTGGAGCCAGCCCATATACTGACATACAGTATGTCTTACACCAATCCCACTGCAACTTGATGTACCTATAGGGACACGTCACTAGTGACGTGTCCAAATCTTATAATGTACTGTTCTAGTATTGTTTGGCAGAGCACTATCGAGGCAGCAGAGTCCTCTGCATGCATTATCTTTATAAATCTTTGTTTCACTCACAACCTTTCTCTTGGTCTCATTACCTGGAGTGCGTCCTTTTATTATGAGTATATGTTTGTATTATGGGGAATGACCACCTTCACTTGCACGATACTAAAGTGGGATTGCCCTACATAAAGTAAAGGATAGTCTGCATCAGTAAGGTCAAATCAAAAGTCTGTCTTTGTCCAAAACCTATACTTGCCCTCACAACTAACTGTACACAACGTGTAGGGATGTGAGCAGCAAAGGGAAAAGGGATCTATGTGATCACTGCGCCCCCGTAACTGCGACGGCCGAAAATGCCGACACCAGTTAAGGCGCGGCACAGTAATCACACTCCACTCACCTTTAGGGCGGCACATGCAGAAATGTGCCACCCGCCCCTTGCGATCCCTGCAGCGTCAGCTCTTCCCACTAACGTGGGTTAGAGCTGATGCTGCAGGATGCTTTTTTTTCCCTTACGTTTCTCCCCCCCCCCCGCTTTCCGAAATGGAAAGCAGGGGACACCCCCGCTACTACACCCAGGTAGAGCAGGGGACACCCCCGCTCTGCTTGTCCGCAGTAAATGTCACCCTCATTTTGTGCGCCTCCAAAGTCGCAGTGACTGCGGGGGCGCACAAATGAGGGCAACATTTTTGTACAATACCAGGGAAAAGTGTTCAAAATTAAAAAGGTTTCTTCCAGCTCTTGGCTTAGACTCAGCTTCCCCTTCCCCAAGTTCAGAATAGTTCCACAAAGGCCTCAGGGTTCCCTTCCCCAAGTGTTCAACTCTTCCAGCTTTCATAACCAAAATACGTTCAAATCTTCCAGCTTTTGAAACACAATTTCAAATATTCTTTTCAGGTTTTTCAATAATTCACATTGATTGCTCAGTTTCTTAATTTATAATTCATTTCAACAACTGTTGCCAAACACAAACCTCTTGACATTTGCTTGGCTTTTCTCAAGTATGGGTCTAGGCGCAGTTGTCAGACCACACGGTCCATCCATTACAGGTCACAACACCGATACCCTGGTGCACTTCAATATTACTTTCTGTATTACTCAAGCTTTTGTCAATACAGGTTCTCTCTTTTAACGTGCAGTTCCTTGGATTCTTGTATATCCAACCAGTGCTCAATTTCACAGCTCATATCCTTCATAGCAATCTTTTAACCTGGCCACTGCTTTCATTTCAGATCCTTCATTATAGCATTCTGGCTTTGCCCCACTTGCATTTCACACCTCTCATTCCATGGTAATTCCCATTATTATGACCTTGCTTCTATTTCCTTCATACATGTTCATTACTTGTTTTTGTTCTATACGGTATCCAAATATACTGTGTCTTTCAGTCCTTTCGCTATTTAAATGGTACGTGTTTCAACTTTCAAAAGCCCTGGAAACAGCTTGCAACTTGTTGGGTATTCAAATGTACTGGCTTTGGCCTACCACCATTCCTTTAACAGTTCTTTGCTTGTTCAGCATTCACACATGCTCAGTTCCAATCCCCGGAGCGCCCCAGTAGGAGTGTTCACTTCTGGTCACTCACCGGTATTATGTGGCCGCTCTTTCGGATTTCTCGGCTTCGCTTCCCAACTTCGATTTGCTCTGCCTTCCTTTCATGAAAACGACGAGCAGTGTCTGCCATCCTCGAACGCTGTAGCGTGTAACCCTGATCTTCCCTGGAGAAAGCTACCGGGAGGGCCACACGCTCTCTTGGAGACTTGCAACGATCTGGAGGCTTTAGTGCTCCACAGATCCTGCTGTGAGCATCTGGCAGGGAGCATAGCAGGGCCTTGGACCCTCTCACAGCCAGCCTTGGCCACAGCAGTCTTTTCCGCACTCCTGCTCTTCAGAGCTTCTCTCCAGCCCTCTCTGCTCCTCCAGACAGCGTCCTCTCCAAGCCGTCTCTACACTTGTGCTGGGCGATCACCCTTTTTATACATCAGGGACTTGGCAAATGACTGCAGGTGTTAAATCTTTAACTTTGATTGCTTGACCATGATGAGGCCTATTAGCTGGGCACGCATGGCTATTACAACTGAACTCCTCCAAAGCCCTCTTCCTCGTCTCACCCCCAAAGTGGTGTTTAGGGAAGTTTGAATGGATGGTAGTGTGTATAACTCCCGGTTGTATCCTCCTCGTCCCAGTATTCAAGTGCACTGTCTGTCCCTTTCTTCTGCTCAAAATATCCCACAAAGACTGATAGCAGCCCACAAAGGCATGGGGAATAGAGCGTTCACTTTGACAGGGTAAAGGGGATACAATGTCTTACTCAAAGACGTCCTCTCCCTGCTTACCAAGTGCCCTACACTCAGGTGATCCTCCCTCGCATATCCATCCCCGGGTCAGGATCCAAAAGCGATGGCCCTTGCCTGGCCACCTGAGAAAAGGACAAAGGGGAAAAAGAAGTGAGGACGCCCTCCAGTTACTCACACTATATATTTCCTGTTGGATAAAGTATAATGGTCAATTTCCAATGAATCAATGAGTCTGTAGAGTTCTGTGGGTTACCTTATACGTCTCAATTGGCAATATTTTTATTTGTTGGTACCTCTATTGTGTCTCTTAAATATATCACGAAGCTCGTCAGGTTATAACTGGAGAGTGTTATGGTTCAAGAATGTCTATTCCGAAACTTCTCCATGGTGGAGGTATGGGGCACAACTCTTGCTTCTGTACTTTCAAACCTTTAACAGTATTTTGGCATGGCCAACATTTGCTTATCGCCCTCTTTACAGATGCAGCCATTCCAGGACAAAAATCTCTTTCCTCTATTTTTTTTTAATGTGCCTAGGATACAAGAAAGGCTCTCACAGGCTTTTTGAATCAACCCCGCTCTAAGGTTCGTAGGTGCCACGAGTTGGCAACCTCAAAAGTATTGCATCAACAACTGATATTTGACTTCCTAATATTGGCATTCCTGGTTTTATGCGCCCACACCACACCCATTAGTCAATGATCTTTTTCCACTTTGACCTGCCATAGTTCCCGAATATCTATAGATCCCGATTGTTGGGTCAGCAATGCTACTGTGCTTCCAACAGTTTCGTCGTCATCTTTTACTTGGGTGGTCTGCTCTAGTGTAAGCAATGATATTCTGTTACATAATCCTGGGACATAATCCATGTACAAGTCCTATTCTTGGAGTCTGACATGCAATTCTTTGTGGCTTGTGGTTGGTGTAGAGCGAAAGCTTTACACCATATTTAGTTTCTAAAATACTCTACTATCCAAGCACATGCAAGTAACTCTTTATTACTGAGCATCTACTTTCAGTGTCTGATATGGATCTTGATGTGTGACTAATTATATTTTCTTTGCAGTCATTAGCTGGTGATAGGACAGCACTTAAACCCTTCAAGTTAGCATCTACTGTGATGATAGCAGGTCTCCTTACATTAAACCCTCCTAAATATTTTGCCCTACTAATTCCCTGCTTTATCATTTTGACAGCCTCTCCACATTGGTTACACCATAAGAATGATGTCCTCTTCCTGGGCAGGCTGCAAATGGGATGACATCTCTGCAAAGTTCTGCGGGCTGTATCAATTACCACTCCGTACAAGTCTGCAGTATTCTACTTCGTGTGTGCCAAAATTGCATTTGCTGGCCTCTACAGTCCGCCCTTTGTCTTTTAGTTGGACCAGTACTGGATGTAGTCTTGTGTTATTTTCCCCTTTTCCAAAAATGTATATATCGTCTTGATATAACAGCATCCCAGATTTTTCTTTTTAAATAGTATTTTATTGAATTTGAACAAATAAGGTTGGTAATCACACTGCATTACATCAGCCAGTCATTATAAGAGATCAAACAAAAAGAAACAGTTATATTGAAATAATACCACATGTATAGGCAGCTTCTCAGTTTCCTTCCGATATTCAAACCTGGCTGCGTAAATTCCTACGATCATTATGAACATTCCAAACCTACTTTGCATTTTCTCCCCTACCTACCATCCCCCACTCGCCTCCCCAACTACCAATAACGGTTCCATGTAATAACGTCCCTGCAAAAATGTCTCCTGACAAAACAAATTGCAGTTTTTTGTGGAGACATTATTACATTTAACATCCGAGGGGGGGGGGGGGGGGACAAACCCGGATTTTCACTCTTTTTAAAAAATAATTGTACAAGGGGAGCAGGGGACATCCCCGCTACCCGTCCCCATACATAATGTCACCATATATAATGTTGCCAATGGCTTTTTTCCGGCGACATTATATATGGGGACATTATTATCTGATACACCAATAACAAACTGAGGGAACAAAAGGATTCAGCACATGGTTAATGCTCATCTAATTTTTTGCATGCAGCTTTTGGGACTGCAGGGGTCTGGCCGGCCATTTGAGTTAGCGTAAGATACGGCTAGCTCTTAAGGAGTAGCGTACTTTAAGAATTGGGGCGTTATCGTGCTAGCTTATTTCTTTCCCAAAACTCCAGAAAAGGGAGCCACATTGTGTCTATCTGCAAGTGCGATTTTAATAGTGTTGCTGTAAGACTTCCCATGTCATATCTCCTTTGCGCAGCCATTTCTTTTTTGTCGGTAGCAAACTTCCTTGCCACCCCATCAGACACACCCGAGCCGCTAGAACTAGATTTCTGGGCATATATGTTAACACTAAGTACTGGTCATCCACAAGCTCAATACCAAACAAAACCAGGAGTGGGGTCAATGCTCTGCCGATACCCTCTATGTCGTAGATCGAGCCCAGGATTTCCTTCCAGTGAATTTGAACTTAGGGGCAATCCCACCATTGGTGCCAGTAATTGATAACCACTGAGCAACCTCGCCAACAATACGGGTTTATCCCCGGGTACATTTTCACTAGTCTCTGAGGGGTGAAGTGCCATTGCATGAGCAATCTGCCGTTGGGCATTTTATATTGGACCGAAATTGTGGAGCTCCAGACCACCCTGTAGACTGTGGCACATCCCACTAGGTTGCCGTCCCACCCCAGGTCCTTCTCCCACCAAGCTTGTGTGTGTGGTGTCGGTAGATGTCCCCATTCCAACAAAGCGCTGTAGAGTTTTGCTATCAGCCATCTGGAACCCTGGTGGGTGTTCACACACTCTCAAATGAAGTTAGTTGTAGCTGGGGCTGTTTGTTCCATCGTGGATCTGTCAGTGCACTTTTTAGTTGTAGGTATAGCAATGTTTGGATCTGCTGACCGTGCTGTGCGCTCTCTTTGGTCAAATAGACACCATCTTTCCACAGCTGCCCCACCCTTACCAATCCCTGCTCATATTGTGGTTGAAAGCAGATTGGGTCAACGAGATCTTTAATCGGGGGGCCCAGATGCAGTTTAAGGGAGATGGCCATGTAGTGATGCTGCTCACATCAGACTTATTTTTCCAGAGAAACTACAAAACGGCTAAGGTTGGATGTTTGGGCACTCTTCTTGATAATAATCTTTGGGGAACCCTTAACCATTCTCCCATTGTGACTGGTGCGAGATATCCATTTTCTAGGTGTACCCATTGCTTTTCCCCTGATTGTCTCAGGTCATATAGCAACACACAAAGTTGTGCTGCTCTGTAATACTCAGATATCTGGATGTGCCATGCCCCCTTTGGAAGGATCATTGTTCTGAAGGCAATGGGGTTGTTTCCCCTCCCAAAGAAAGGCCAAGCGTGTTTTAGGTCAGTGTGGTATGCATCTGGAAGCGCCACTGGGAGCGATTGAAAAAGGAAGAGGAGCCCCTGAAGAATTTTCATTTTAATCTATGTGAACCTTCCCACCCAGGAGAGTTTCAGCTTCATCCATTTTTGGATGTCTTTTTTAATTGCCATCCATAATGGGGAAAATTTGGCCTGGTACAGGTCTAACTGCCTTGTGATGGTCACTCGCATATATCGGATATTTTTGGGTTTTTTGCTTCAAGCCCCAGCATCTTAATAGGTATGAGAACGATCCACCATTCTTTAGCGGCAGGATATCGGTCTTATTTAGATTGATACGAAAACCCGAGTGGGTCCCATATTCAGAAATTGTGCTGAGGAGAGCCGGGATGGACCGGGTTGGGCGAGTCAGATATACTAAGACATCGTCTGCAAACAGCGCCAGCTTGTATTCCTTCCCAAATTTATTGATTCCAGTTATTGCGGCGTTCTCCCGGATGTTTTGGGCCAGAGGTTCCATGACCATTAGAGGTGATAAGGGGCAGCCTTGCCTCATCCCGCGACAAGGCAAAAAAAGGGGAGATGCAATGCCATTAACCACTACCTTTGCTTTCGTATTGCACTACAGAGCCTGAGCACTTCTAATCCAGCGTGCACCCAGATTAGCTTTCTGCAACACTTAGCATGAACGGCCACTCAATCCTGTCAAGCGCTTTCTCAGTGTCTAACGAGACTAGGGTGGGGTCTATGTCTTGAGCGTCTAGTGACGCCATTAGATCCACAGTCGAGCGGATGTTGTCGGATCCCTGTTGCCCTTTCACATAGCCTACCTGATCGCTGTGTATGAGCCCTGGCAGTACACCGCTTAACCTATTAGCGAGGACACTGGCGTACATTTTGGCATCAACGTTTAACATTGAGATCGGCCTGCAGGGGCCACATTCAAGCTTGTCCTTCCCCCTCCTTGGTGAGAACAATAATGTGGGCCTCTGAAAGATTCTGGGGCCTGACCTGTCTCCACAATGTTGTTAAAGAGGCGAGTCAGGAAGGGTGCTATGGCCCCGCTGTAGGTTTTATAAAATGCTGGGGTAAAGCCGTCCTGCCCTGGCGCTGAACCGGCCTTTCATTTTGAGATTGCGGCACTCACTTCCACCAATTATATTGGGGCGCACGGTTGGTCCCTCTCTGGGCTTTGCAGTTAAGTGTCGTTTTCTCCAGGAATTTCTCCACATTGTCATTGGCGGATTTGCTGTCTGAGGTGTACAGTTCATAAAACTGGGCGTACTGAGCCGTGATTTCAGTTGGCTTGTTCAGCGTTTTCCCTTTTAGATCTCTGATTTTGTACACTGCCCGTTCGGCGCTCTGCCCTCTTAATCTAGCTGCTAGTAATGTGCGTGCCTCGTCTCCCTTTTCATAAAACTTTTGTTTTACATACCTAAGCTGCATCAGTGCTTTCCCACCCCATAATTCTTTAAGCTCTTGCCTAAGCTCCCTTATATCCGCCAGTGTACCCATCAGATTTCCTACCCCATTTGACAGGTATGCTTCTTTATGTCTCATTTCTTTCTGAAGGGATGTCTCCTGCAGCTAGTCCTTTTTACAAAGGTTCGATGCAATATCAGTAGCCCTCTCATCGTTGCCTTCGCTGCTTCCCACACTGTGGTTCAGAGGGGTATGGGCATGGGGTGGGGGGTTAGCAGAGGGGGGGGGGCGTCTCTCCTGTGTCATTTTGTTTGAAAAATTCCCTAGTTTCGACATCGAGTGAATCCCGGAAGACCTAGTCTTTGCATAGTGTGTCGTTGCAGATCCATCTTCTGTCAGATTACTCAGGCCTAGCTCTATTGCGCTGATGTTGTGGTCTGGCCAACCTACTAACTCAATGGCTGCTTTCGAGATGTTATGCTCGTGTGCCAGCTCCATGAAGATGTAGTCTATGCGGGTGAATGCTTGATGAGGGAGGAGAGTAAAAGAAGTGTATGCTCTGGTTTGTGGGTGACGGGATCTACACGTGTATATCAAGAAGTGCTCTTGTAAAAGGGGTTGGAAAAGCCCTTTCCCTCGGGGTGTAGTGGCTCCCTCCCTATATGAAACCCAGTCAAGAGCGCGATCATCACCATATTGATATCCCCACCACAAATCATTGCTCCTGTATTCCAGTTGTCTAGAAAAGCACAGAGCTGTCTGCTGGAGGAGATCTGTTGGCTATTGGGTGCGTAGGCTGAGCACAATGCAACTGCTCCCGTCTATGTTTCTATGGGTTTGTGTGCTCTGTAACCACAGTGATGCCCGATAGAATATGCCTACACCACCCTTTTTAGGCGGTCCGGATGCCCAAACGGCCTCCCCTTTAGAGTAAATTCTTCTCTCTAGAATTTGGTTTCTTGCACAAATAGGATGTTTAAGCTTGAGAGGTTAAATGCCCTTACCAATATCGATACCTTTTGGGGCGAGTCGAGGCCTTTTACATTTAAGTAACCAAAACGAACTGAGTTATTCGCCATGTCTATAGCTTATCTAGTTATTCGCATTGTTCCCAAGCGCAAATATACGTCCTCTCGTGCCCTGCTGTGGTCTTGAGCGTTTTACTTCCCTTCCGGTATGCCATACATGTAGGTGCGTTATGTGCTGTTCTTTGCCAGTGTACCCTGTGGTGAAATTCCCTGGTCTCTAACCCCCTGTGCTCCCCCCGCCCCCACCGTGGAGCATACCCTCCCCATTCCCCCTTACCCTCCCATAACCGCAAAAAGCGAAGAAAATAAATGTACCCCTGTAATTGGAGACACCTTGGAGAAAAACATAGGGCCACACTAAGGGGGACTCCTCGAAGCCCACAACTTGGTTAACTATGTCGTACTTGCTTCAGATAGTCGCTTACAGCTCGCTAGCAACACTTTAACACCCAGTCCAGAAAGGAAATAAAAGAAAAAAAAGTCAGGCCTTCATCCTCTGCAATTGATTGACGCCTCTGCTTTCTCTAAGATTTTCCACTCTCAAGCCACGAGACACTCCTCAGTGGCATTGGGAAGTCAGATTGTCTGTTTATGTCAGTTCGTTCAATAACAGCAAGTCATGGTGTACTGAACAGTTTGCACATACTGGAGCCCTTGGCACACCCCCTTCTGGGCCAGGGGCCCTCCGGTCTTCTGGCTGGTTCGGAGGAGGATGGGAGTTCCTCCATCTCAACTCTGCTTGCTCCCGTTGGTAAGCCCTGTAGCACACCGGTTGCTTCTTCATTGCGGTGTTCAAAGGATATCGCAAATGGGAAGCCCCATCTATAGCGTATCTTTTTTTCACGAAGCCACGTAGTTAATGGGCAACAATCTTTCTTTTCGACTAGTGTAACTGCCGACAGGTCATGAAATATTCTAACACGCAAGCCCTCAAGGTCAATGTGCTCCTGTTACCTTGCCTGCTGCACAATTTCCAGCTTGTGCCTGTACTGGTGGCATTTTGCTAGGACCGACCTCTGACCATTTGCGGGGGCGCCCTGCCCGCACTCTTTCGAACTCCAGGTCAGGTGTTACAGGGGTGACAAACAGGGAGTTGACCAAGGCTTTCACTTGCCTTTCCAGGCTCAATGGGGTTTCAGTCGGTGACTCTGAGGCCCTGTATGCGTATGTTGGATCTCCTCTCGCGATTCTCGAGGTCGACGACCTTGGCTGCCAAGTTCAGATTTCTTTGCTACAGGTCCTGGAAGCGCCCCTCCGCTTTCATTTCTACCAGCTCACTCGACAGCTGGTAGTTTTCCAGAGCTTCCACATTGTCCCCGATTTTGTCGACAGGGCCATGACTGTAGTTGCCATGCTGCTCTTTATCCAATTTCCTCAAAGAGTAGCCGGACATTTGCTTTCATAGATGCTTCTTGATGCCCTCCTGGTATGATTGGCAGATTTATGGGGGGTGGAGTCGCCATGCTTGGGCTCGTGCGGCAAAGCCCCTGTAGTTTATGTGCAATTGCTGGATCCAGTTCACTAGGCATCCACACCTTATGTCAACCGGCTCAGATGGTAGCCAGCTACTTGTCAAGACGCTTGTGCCTGCTTTGGTCTTTGGTTCTCTGCGCCAGATGCCCATAGGGACGGTGGACCGTACTCTGATGGGTATGCAGTGTTTGGAGGTGCGTGCCTCTGCTCAGCGTTTGTCCCAAGGTGGTTGGCCTGTGGTTACAAAAGGGTTTGTTCTGCATTTGGCACATTCGCACTGCCGATCTGGTGTTAATGAGCTATTTTGTCCATGCGTCGGTTTCGCCTGGGGACGGGGGTTGCAGCAAGGCTCTAAGCGCGCCCCTGAGGCCGTGCCGCCCTCCCAACACAACCCAAACTGTGCACCGATGATGTTTTTATGTATATCCCAACCACCGTCGTGCTCCCCGACTCCTTTCAGGGCATCGTTGTTTCAGGGTGATACCTCCCACCTCGCTCCTAGTGCTTGCAAGCGGGACGGTTTGCAACGGCGCAATTAGGCCGCTGTTGAGGTCGCCGTCCCTGCAGCTTGTCTGGGGAGGCTGGGGCTTTGCTCTTGCAGAGCCTGCCTTCTCCAAGAATGCGCAGCGCTGTTTAGGTGCTCTGGTAGTCTGGCCGAGGGGAGGAGATTGTGGCCAAGACCCGGAGGTGCACCCAGGCCACGTTCACCGCTCACATCGCATTTCCATTAATGTACGGTCAGTTCCCACTTCTATCCCCCGATCTTGCTATGGGCACTGAGCTTATGCAGGGTGCTCGCCGGGTGAAGTCCTTGGGCTGTGCCTCCATTATCGCCTTCCATGCTGACTTGCTAGTCAGTTATTAATGGCGTGATCCGATAGCCTTCTTTGTAACTTGTCTGGGTGGTGGGGGGTCCCGCTCCTGCTGCGTTCGTTGCAACAGCCCCTCACCAGGAATCCACTGTGTTTCTCGCTGGGCAGGTTGACTGCACAGTCGTGAGTTCTTGAGCACAGTGGTAGGGCCTCTATGGTATATGCTGGTCCGAGCAGTCACTGAAAGAATACATGTACTATTCCACTGTACATGACACCCACTCCTGGAAAGATTTCTGGTTGATCTCAAGAGTCATGGACCAATGGAAAATGTCAAACCACAATTTTACCACGCACATGGTCAGACCACTCAGCAATGGTCCTAGAAATAGCCCGGGACAATACAGACACACCCAGACCTAACTGGAGAATGCCCCCCGTCCGCACTACTAGATAGCTCCTTCACTGAAACACTAAGGATAGACATCGACACATTCTTCTGTGAAAACGAGAACTCAGTACCCAAGTACAGTACAGTCTGGGAAACGTTTAAGGTGTGGATACGCGGCACTATGATCGCTACAACAACAGGAACCCTAAAGTCTATTAGAGCAGACCTACAAGAAACAGAAGTGGATTTGAGGAAACTCAAAAATTAATACAGCAACACACAAAACAAGGCATTGCTAGGGATCCTAAAGGGCAACAGACAAACGTTCTGTGAACTAGCAGAGCGAGAACCCCGATTCAGTTACAAGAAAATTAAAGCAAGACGATACAGAGAGGCGGTCGGCCTGGATGGCTGCTGGCTGGATTGATCAAAGGGTAGCACGATGCACAACACATCGGTGGTCTCACAAACCCAGATGGTCACACAACCCTCCTACACGAGGAAATTAACCACTGTTTGAAGAGTACTACCGAACATTCATACCCCAATAACGACAGTCGCGATTGAAGAGGTGAACGATTATTTGGCACAATACATATTATCTAGGGAGACTACCCTCTCTGGATAATATGTCCCTTGCCAAATTGAATAGCCAAATAACGAAAGACGAGATCACCGAGGCCATTACCTCACTCGCATCAAGCAAAGCCTCTGTCCCCGACAGGATAGATATTGAGCTCTATGAAACTTACAAAGACATTCTGGCTCCCAAACTACTCAAGGTACGGGAAGAAGCGTGCGAAAATGGCAAATTGCCCCCCCCTCTCTATCGGAAGCAGTGGTAATGGTACTGGCCAAACATGGGAAACCCACTGAACAGATTGGCGTAATACCGCCCACCCTCTTTAATTAATTCTGATGCAAAAGTCTTAGCCAAAGCCCTGGCCAACAGATTACTGCCACATATGCTTGACCTGGTGCACCCGGACCAGTTGGTATTAATACCGGGGAGATCCACTGCCCTGAACCTGAGACGATTGCTCTGCACCATGGCCCAAATCAACCCCAACCTCCCCACAGCTGCAATGATATTGGACGCAGAAAAAGCATTTGACTATCTCATGGAATTTTCTGTTTCGAGTCCTGAAATGCATGGGATTGGGGGCCGAATTTTGAAAATGTATGTAACTGCTTTATACAGATCCAGAGGCCAGGGTCCACACCGATCGAAACCACTCAAAAGTAATAAAACAGGCTAGAGGCACCAGACAGGGTTGCCCGTTCTCCCCAATTTTATTTGCATTAACGATCGAACCATTTGCCAGCAGGATTCAACAACAACACGGACACAGGGGAATTCATATACAATGACCCCCGCAAATTATATTGTTATATGCAGACGACACCCTCATATACATAAAGCACCCGGAGGAAAACATAACAGCAATCCTAGAAGAGGTCAAATTATTCACCCTGCATTCCGGATATTAAATTAACAATACGAAATCCGAACTGTTTCCCCTTACTGATTAAACCACCAGATCCGTCCATCTGCACGGCATGACATGGGCAGGGGACTCAGTGAAATATCTAGGGGTTCAGGTCGCACGCACATGTAAGGACTTATACGAACACAACCATGCAACTTATCTTAACACACTTGAGCATACACTGATGTGATGGGGAAAGCTCCCGAACTCCACGATAGGTCGAGTCGCCGTCCTGAAAATGATTGCATCAGCCAAACTGTTATTCTTTTACCACAATCCCAATCTGGCATAGCCGAAAATTCTTTAATACACTCCGCAGCTTGGCAATAGGGTTTGTGTGCGGAGGCAACAATGCAAGGGCAAAAAGGGAAGCACTCACTGATCTGTACCACCGGGGAGGCCTAGCAGCACCTGATTTTGAACTATATTACTTGGCCGCCCAGGCCCACTATGCTGGCATATGGTACACCACAGATTCGCGACACTCACATATCGAGATAGAGAAATGATCTGCATCACCGGCTGACATAGAATCCATGCTAATCTGCTATCATAAGACGGCCCCCTGTCTGTTTGACCCACTGAGCACAACACTAGCCGCCTGGAGGCGCATAATGTCAAGATTATACATCACAAATCCATACAACCATAACATTCAGCTATGGTATACCCCAGACCTACCCCCGACCATGGATGCAGACGTCCAGACGGCATGGGATCCGGGTAGAACAATGAAAATGGGCAACCTGTTCCCAGAAGGCAGATTTATCTCCGTAAGCGAATTTAAAGAGAAATTAGGGAACAATCTGATAAGACCACTGCAATATTACCGGATATGAGAGGCTTGTACAGCGACAATGGCCATCCTACCCGAAAGCCAGAATCCAACGAATGCCTAGACTTGATAATACAAAACGATGGTAGGAAAGGACTGTTGGCGAGACTGTACTTTAAAATACAAGACTCAGCCCCGGCCAGCCCCAAACTAAGAGAACAGTGGGAAAAAGACACTGGATCGGTCATAGACAAAGTGAAATGGCAAAAGAGGTTCACCTTGACCAAAGAGGTATCACTTAATGCTCGGTTAAGATTAATACAGTACAAAGTACTTAAAAAACTGCACTATACCGCGCGTCATAACAAGATTTAACCCTCAAAAGATACAAACCTGCCCGAAATGCAGAACAGAAGCGGATACAATACACATGTTCTGGCACTGCCCTCCGATAGCCGGCTTCTGGGAACTCATAGCACAAACAGTATGGGGAATGCAAGCTCTAGAACCGGCTCTTCATCCATTAAAATACTTGCTGGGAGAAATTGGCAAGACCAACATAAAAACTCTCAGATTATTCAACATTGGATGCATAATTGCCAAAAAATGCATACTACTAAAATGAAAAGCAAAAGAAGCACCCAAGCTACACCAATGGTTCTCCGAAATGACATGGATCAACAAGAACTAGGTCGGATATGCACAAACAATGGTGCAACCTCCAGGCCAAAGGACATTTGGGCCCCCTTCCGGGCGTTCACGGAAAAGGCGGACCTTACAGCACCACCCACTTGCACTACAACATAAACTTTTGATGAAAGCAACAAGACCGGGGATCTTTATCTGCCTAACGTATATAACAGTGACATTGTACTTATATTATGTACTTGGTATAAAATGCTTGTGAAATACGATAACTAACATTTTGAGATTGCACACTGTACGGCGTTGCCACAGGTACGACGTTGCCACAGGTTAAAATAATGTTTTTTTTAAATATATATTTTTCATGGAGTAAGAAAGTAATTAGCTTTGCCACTAGGGATATTTCATGTTTATTAAAATATGTTCTTTCCCCTTAAAAGTCCTCTTGAGATTGGGCAATAGTATTATTTGCGCTGCGGGCCACCGATTCAAAAAAATATCAGTTTAACTTTGTGGAGAGAAGCAGGGGGTAGGTTGCTATATGTTGACGATTTCCCGTTTTTAGGGAGTAACAATGGATCGTGTACATCCCTCTTAGCTGTAAGGCTGATTTAGGGCAAATGACAACTCACAACTCACAGGACCACGTAATGTGGATAGCAAGCAGAGGCCCAGGAATTCTGATCATCATATTCTGTGGTGCAGTTATTCGAATGCAATTATCATCCTTACAAACATTTTGAGGCATGTTCTCATGGCCCCTGAATTAAAAATGGCACATGAATTCCTATTTGCATGTTTTCTGACACATTCCTTTTAGTTGCTATTATTTCATTAGCAAAAATGTTATCCTGTCGGAATTGTTTGACAGCCACATCAGTGATAAGTGATATTAGCTTTTTTGTAATAAACATGAGTCTTTTTTTCAAATGGCTTTGCACACTTTCTGCATTGTCTCTATGCAGTGTCAACAAATGAATAGCCACAACAAAACCTATTGTTTATCCCGACCATACAAAGCTTTTTTGTGCATACACATTTTTTTCTGCAATGCCTCCAAAATGCAGCAGCCAGACTCCTCCTCAAACTATCCAGAACAGACCATATCACCCCAGCACTAAAAATACTACATTGGCCCCAATCAAACATTGTATCACGTTCAAAACAATGTGCACAACACACAGGGCAATCGGCGGACAGGGAGCAGAGTTCGTACAAAAGAAAATCTACAAGCCAACGAGACTCCTCATATCAAGCAATGAAATCTGCCCGGGAATCAAAACTATATGTCAAGAAAAAACTAGGGGGCTCTTCTTTCTCCCACCTGGCCGCAAAAACCTGGAACAACATCCCAAAAGACAAACAGCAAAGACCACCTAAAATTTAAGAAACTTCTAAAAACCTGGCTCTTCAACACCTCGGAACCAAATTGAAACAACTAAACAATCAAACAGGAAACACAAAGAACAGATTGACAGAATATATGATTGCACAGACAACACCCAGAACCGACTAAGGTAAACTCAATCAACAGCAAGAGAGACGCTAGGTGGAATAGAACACAAGCGACAACCCCATGAGGACAGAAATGTATCATACATGCCAAACACCATCCAACAACCTTACCGACTCCATGAACATTAGCAAGTGCCCTACTTAGATAGAATTGTCAATGTTGACAGGTGCCACGTTTAGATAGAATTGTGAAACACTCTCTTGCACTTATACTGGTCGTTCCCACTAACTTAACCCTCACCCCCTTTTCCTTTTCAGACGCGCCCATAGCACCAGGCAACAACTCTGGAGGTGATCGCGCGCAGTACAAATATCCTTTAACATTAACATTAGGAACTATGGCATATCTTGAAGTCTTGGACTGGTTGATGAGCTCTCCTTATAACCACATAACATGGTTTTTTAAACTTATATGTTTGGAAAAAGTGTTTCAAGATGCACCTTTTACACTGATTCGTAAAGAATTGCAGTGGTTGGGTAGGAGAAATTCCGCTCCAAACTCTTTGGAGATGGTAACTCACTATGCATGCTCACAAAGTAGCTTACCTCGGAATTTAGTTGCGCACATGGAAAATAAATTGCGCAAGAAAGCTAATCATTTCCGCACTTAGGGAAATATAATTAGAAGGAACGTTGGTTGCAACTCCTCTTAAACACTAACAAATGTGAAACATATGAACTGGCCTTTGAAACCGGTGACACAATTGTATTATATTTAGTACAACGTAATTTTTCTCGAATGTACTACTGCAATTCATATCACAATCGCATGACTAACTTTAATTTTTTCCTACACTTTAAACAAATGTATTATTTAAATGATTTAAAGGACTTGACTCACCAACATTGGCAGTGCATTGAAGTGAACGCTCAGCAATGATCACAGGAAAGGTAAACTAAAAAGAAAAAAAGAAAAAAGTAAGATTCATCTTACTATGGCAGCAATTATTTAGTCACTTGCACAGTAGAGCTGGAAGGGACAGGGAACTTTGGGGTAGGGCCAAGCCAGGGTGCCTGCCATTGCTTCAGGTGCCAAATATAAGTCGAAAAATGGTGGATGGTGGGAGATGAGGGGGAAAGGTGTGTTTTTGGGGGAGGATGTAGAAAAGGGCAGTGTGGCTCTTGGGCGAGAGGATGGGGATAGCGCCAGTGGATTTTATTTGGAAAGGGAAGGAGGCTGGGTCAGAGAACAGGGGAAATGGGATGGTATTGGGTGACCAAGTTTACAAAATGGTTTCAAAGGACACTTTAGAGGTGGTAGTATGTCAGGCACAGCCTGCAGTACAGGCGGTTCCATTCATGTCCATCCCCCCACAGTGGAAGATGGTAATCCACAGCACAATAAAGGTCAACTGTAGGACCAATATGCATGCAGGACACAGGGCCAGTTTGGGACACGTCCATGCCCTTGAGGGGAAAAAAGCCATGCACACATTTTCATTTTGCAATGTAGTCACAAAAAAGGGCATTTGAATGAGAATCAACAATCTTTGATACTTAGTGGCACCATGGGACGGGACATTGCAAGAAGTTGCAATGAGTAAGCTGAGAGAAGAAAAATGTGGTGTGAAATACATAAATGATCACTATTATTGTATATGAAGCAACTCTATAGTCAAATAAAACATAAGTGGGGCTTTTGTTTTATAATAGCATATGATCATATAAACTACAAACTTAACCACTTACATGGATTCCATATAAAATACAGCGAGATTAAATGATTTGAAGTTTTGATCGGGGATGTCAGCAATGTAAACGCTTGGGATCATTGAGGAGTCACATGAGGAGACAAGATCGTTTCCAGCACACACACAAAGGATTCTGATCGAACTGCATATATGATCTGCAATCCCTCATTGCAACTACAATTCATCCTTGACTCACTGGTACATATCCCATTCAATCTCAATAAAAGAAAGTTGTGTCATCCCTGCACTCCCTCCAGGCACCCCCACCCACCTGCATACATCTGCAATAATCCACTACACAAACTCATATCGCACATCACCTCTGACACTAGAATGCAGGGAAGTCCCATAAAAATGTTTTTGTCTAGCTGGGCACATAATCAGTCCTCTTAACTTGCATACTCACCCGACAACCGATCACAGCACCCACCCACCACACACAAACCATTTCTCCATGGGCATGGGTTGCTAGCAGGTACTGGGCCATTACTACCTCCCTTCGTATGGACTAAAATGCACACACGCATTCTAAAATCCTCTTGCCGATTCTCATACCTGGGTCCTCCAAGGGCGTTCACCCACAGCTTTAAGGCCATACAAATGCCATATAACATAACTTGACCAAACAGTCTCAGGTTTAGTTTATATAAATATTTGTATACACTGGTTTCGAGTTTCATGTACATCAATAATACTTAGTTTATAGAAATGCCTTGAAAAGAAAATACATCATATCACATAACTAACCCGAATTTCATGATAAATAACATTACCATATATAAACTGTCAAAGGAACATGTTGAGCAAAACGTTTATAGCTTTCATTGAATTTTGACTGCCATGAATGGCAGGTCACAGTAGAACCATGCGAAGTAACAGGTGCCAAAATAAATCCCCCTTTGGTTTTGAAACCGTTGTCATTTCACACCGCATGCATCCTCCCCGTTGCTCATCCACCATTCCTATTTATTAAAGGGACACATTCCCTGCCAATAACGCCCACCCCTCCAACCCCATCAATGTATAACTGCTTCCATTATAACGTTCTATTGGGACAGAGCAAAGTGTTAAGATTGTTCAAGGGCCCCTGGGAAAGCCGCTCTGCTTTCCTTTCAAATACAAGTGTGAAAGCTAGAAAGACTTTGATCAGGTCTGAAGCACGGTGTCACGGACATGGGTGTGTTTGTGGAAGGGTCAGCACACTGGGGTTGTTTAAATGGAGATGGGGCAGAGAAAAAGCTATGGTGGCGTTTAGGGAGAATGGAGTGACAGCCTCGATGTTTATGGGATGGTGTATGACTGGAAACCTGGGGCAGAGAAAAGTGGAATGTGACGTAGGGGACAGAGTCAGCGCCAGTAAGTAAAAAGGTGACGTGAGCGAGCGTCTGAGGAGTACAAAGAGATGGCAGTAGGCAGCACTAGGCTTACCTTAAATTCGCCGCGGCTGCTGCATCCCTAACCAGGAAGTGCTCCTGTCATAACCAATGAACGAGTGGCTGAGGCGGGACAGGAAGTCAGGCGGCAATGACAGGAAGTCAGAAGGTCGCGTTCTTGTGCGTGCTGCTAGCACGTCAGGGGCGCCGTTTTTTCCCCCATTTAAACTGCTTTTTTTTCTGGGAAAGCGACGGAGGGCAACGAAGCGAGGACACCCCCTGCTTCCCCGCGCTCCATTTTACAGTTTGCGATTTGAAACTCAAAACCTGCCAATATCACGTTATTGACCATCTTGTTTTGTAAAACGAACGAGCGAGTTATCGTTATTTAATTAAATGGTGTCTGTAGCCGTTATGCAACTGTGCATCTTGACCCGCCTGAACGACAAACAGCTGTCGTTCTTTTGATTGACAAAAACATCTGCATTGTAGATTCCTTTGCACGAGTCTCCACACTCCACAGTTGATAACCAAACTCGACAATTATACATTGACACTAGGGCACACAGACCAAAACTGTAGAGATGGGTCAATTTCAGATCTCCCTCCCCTCCTTAAGCCCATCTGTGCTGTTCCTGTTATCTTCTGTACGATCTTCACACAGATGGATAGCTTTGACGCCCTGCTGCCAGTCAGTGAAAACAAGACCCCCGCCCCTACAAACACAGTAAAACTTCAACACGCCAGTTTTGCAAAAGGCTTCCCTCATCTCTCTGCCTAACAAAATGCAAGTGTGCACAACTAGGGGTGCACCTAGGCTACAATGTAGGTAGGGGCAAACCCTTCACATGTTGGGAGAGGCTTAACTTCAGAGACGGTGGAGGAGTGGCAAACTTACTTGTTGTGTAGGGACATCTAACTTCATTATTCATTGTAATGAGACGTCAGTTAATTCTCTCCTTTACGTCTGAAACGCCCACTTCTTGCAGATCCTAGAAAGTGTGAAAATAGCAGACTCAATATCATAGTATAAGACAGAGGTCTTCAAACTGTGGGGGGCGCGGCTGCATCCCAGGGGGGGGCGCGAGAGCCCAGCATGAAAAGTAAAAATAAAAAAAAGTATTTTTTATTTTTATTTTAGATTGAGGATATGGGCAGGGGCGGCTTACATTGTCGGGCTGGGCCATAAAACTGTCTCAGGCACCAATGAAAAAGTGGCCCACAGTTACAAATTGATATTCATTCCTTTAGGCAAAGATTGTTTGAATGGTATCCAAGGGGGTGCTTTTTGTTAAAATGTAAGCAAATTGTGATATTTAAAGACTGTTTATTGCTTTCCCCCTCTGCCCTCCAGCGCCAATTGCAAACTGTTCGGCTTTTTACCCATTTTTTTTTTTAAGTATGCTCTAAATGCAGTGGTTTAACACATTATTTAAAAAGAAATTCAAGGGGGAAACCACACTGAACCCCCCCTTGATTGGTTCGGGCTCACTAACTGCGCTCGGTCGCTATGGCATTTTTGTGGGAAATATTTATGCCCCTCCACTTAAAAAATTCACAATCTCTCACTGGCCCTCGGACTGTGTTGGGAACTGGGTGTGGGGAGCCCAGGCCTGTGATGGGAGCAGGATGGGCGGGAGCACTGGATAGTGGAGGGAGAAGGACGGGGAGAGCCCAGGGTCTGATGGGGTTGGGAGAGCCCAGGGACTGGGTAGGAGTGGGATGAGGGAGCCCAGCAACTATACTGGGAGTAGGGTGTGGTGACGGCGCACAATCGTACATAGCCATTTGTACATACTGTCCATTTGATATTTTTGGGGGGGCCCAGCCTGCCCACATTTTGCTCAGAGGGGGCTCAGGCCAAAAAACTTTGAAGACCACTAGCATAAGAGGACATTGCACACTGTAGGGCAGTACTCTGGATGGCCTAAGCAACTTCAGTGGCTGGGAGCGACAGGGGAGAAAATGTAATGCTGGTTCTACCACTCCACTATACTAGAATCTCTGGTGCACTGACTGGCTGATGAGACTATGTCTGCCTGTCAAATCAAGTGTTACGAGACTGGGGGGAGGGCCAGTGCAGCAATAATGCAATTCTATGTGGCAGTATTGGAGCCACTAGCAGAGGAGCACCAGGGTACACCAATTTGTCCCTACGCTTATTAAAACTGTTCCTCTAGGCGTGGTTTTATTTGTGATACTCACTAAGGCAAATGTCTCCATAACACAAAGCAATACTCCTTTTGTCTCAAAGCAAGCAGTGATCAAGCAGCTTGCAGCCCCTCCCATCAGAATGTAGCCAAGAAACTGCTAATGATGGGCCATTAGCCACTGAATTGTTTTGTGCCTGCATTCTAATGGGAGGGTAAGTGCAGTGGGGTGTGGGGTTGGTGTGCACAAAAGCCTCTCTGCAGGAATGCCTGTGATGTCATGCATTACCTTTCATAGGCAGCCCCCCTACTTTTTTGTCTGTGCCCCCCCCCTACTTTTGTCTTTGGTCCCCTCTGTGCCCCTCCTAAATTTGATTCCCGACTATGCCACTGCTGTAAGGGTGTAAACGTAATCACTCGGAAGAACTCACATTTTTGCAGTTCAAGAGATTCCATTATTTGCAGAGGATCACACACTTACGCTAAACAGCGAAGCAGGGATTTTAACCCACTCTGCAATTTGGGCACGGCCACCTTCTTCCATGCTTTACTTGGAATATTTAAGTTTTGGGTGTCATGACCTACAATAATACTGTCCTATAGAGTTTACTTGCAAAATACACACACTGTATAGTAAAGCATATTGACAAAATGTAAATCCTTATAGCAGCAATTGCAGGGGTGGACAAACCTTAGTTAGTAGTTGGCGCTGGCTGGATTTGGTAATCCAAATTGTTAGAAGATCTGATAGTAATAGTCCAGTCCTTGAGTCATGTGGGTTGTGGTTTTATTGGTGTTAAAACAACAAACATATTTATCTTTTTCTGTGCCAAATTTGTGAAAACAAGAAACAGCAGGCGCGCGTTTCAACCTAAGTCTTTATCAAGGCAAAGACAAGTAGCAGCAGACTCGCATTGGAGCTGGTGGATGGTGGACCTGGTTGGGGTCCCAGTTGGGGCTGGTTAGCCTGGTCTTGGGCCGGATCGGCGTTGCGTTCAGGATGGGTCCGACACAGTCCTGCCGACGGTCCCGACACCAATACTCCTTACCCCCCGAGACCCTTATAGCAGCATGATGGGCCAAAATAATATCAGTGTACCTTTATTTTCAACATCCTGAATGGAAAACTATAAGATGCAAAAGGCAAAATAACCATTTACCCACTTTATTTTCAGCGCCGCTTTAAGACAATAAAATACGTTATGTCAAACTCACTTAGGTTAGGAGATTCGTCCGAGACCTCCAGAGTGTTATCTATGGTTTAAGAACATTCAACTAAGGACATCAAAGCAAACTTTACTTTTTAGCATATCAAGCTATTAGACGTTATGGGGATGAACACATTCTGAAGGTCTGCTTTATTGTGTTGCTCGCTTGACCATCCGAGCTGAGCAGATAGTAGATTTGCCTCGGAAAAACAAAATGCGCTCAGAAACATGTTCCTGATTCTTTGAACTGTTAAAGGGCACGGAAGCCCCACCCCTCAGCTAACACTTCGGGGGGAGGGGCGTCGAAAGCCCGGTCAGCTCAATGATGTTGCGCGTCTGCCTCCAACAGATACACATCTCACACTATTAATGTATAATCATCAATAATACCTTTGTAATTATTTCAATTATAAAGCAAATATCCATTCACTGGTAATGTGCCCAGTGCTTTAAATGGAACAAAAATAAAAGTGCAGGTACTCGCCAAACTAGGCTTTGAGTGGGCTGCGGCACTGCCTGAGAGAGTCTTAAAATCACTCTCACACTGGAGCCCGGCCGAGGCTCATTGACCCATATCTATTAATCTCACACTATGTCCTGCAACTCCTTTTTCCTAGTTCTCCGTTTGTCTTACTTTCCATGTGTGTCTCTTCTCTATTTGTGCCCATTTATATGTCTCACTCCCCACGCTCGCACTTCAGTTATATTCTCACACCCTCTAAGTCGTTGTGGAGCTTGGTCTTGGGAGCATGCTCAACAGATCAAAATGTAATTATAATGGTTTTCGGTTAAGTCACTACCTTTACATTTCATTCGGTCAGTCTAATGCAACCATCTCTCAAAGATGCGCATCCATCAAAGACAGATTTCGACCTGCGCTGACACCTTTATATATATTTTTTAAATTGTGATATCGTTGTCCACCTTACACAGTTAAACACATGTAAATATATACAACCTTAAAAACAATTGATCTTCATACAATCATTCGCAATACATAGAAAATATAGTGTGAATACAATACTTATAAAATGATTAGGAAAAGGAGGCTAAGCAAAATTATTCCACTTAAAAAGGGGTAGCCGACCTAATCTATTTAAAATGGCTATAATCCATAATTTAATTTTATTGCCAGAGAAAAAGGTGCCAGATACTAATTCACACATAATTTACATCACATTTAAAACAATAACAATTTGAATGTAAAACTATATCATGTAAAATGTCTGCAGTACCACAATTCTTTGCAGCTTACTCGCAAAATCACCATCTTATTGACTATTCCAATTTGATTTAGAAATTTTACTAATCCATCCCAAAATGTTTGCAGATTTAATATCCCAAATAACAGATGCCTTATTTTATGTACTGTCAGGCAAAGACTCAATAGGTGCTCCGTGGATGGAGTACATTCCTTTGTGATACAAACATCACAGGTCTTTATGTTAGTGGTGTTCTTTGAGCTAATAGATTGAATTTCACCAGTAATTCTAAAGCGCAAGAAATTGTCTCTCGAATAGGAGTTTTGAAAATGTTTAAAGCATAATGGTCAAGTTCCCAGTATTTTGTCCCCTTTAGACAGGATTTTATAATTTAAATGTGCGCATTTTCCCGAATGCGAACCAGTCTTCCCGGAACAAAATCTTTTGGCTGCATCTGGATTCATCACCAGCACCTCCGAAGATTGGTTGCCATCCCTTAAGGTTTAATCAGCAACATGCTTAAAATTAAATACTAGTCCAAGAATATTGGTGAGCATAATTTGTTTTAAATTCTTGTAACGGGACCCACTTGAATCCCTCAAGTGGGTCCCGTTACAAGAATTTAAAACAAATTATAGTATATTTCTATAAGATGTGAACCTTCCACTTACACCAGCCCCCCAGAGAGACCAATCTTAATTTGTACTTTAAGGCGGATATTGGTAAGCAATAAGGTAGTTGTAATGCTTTTTTCCATACCGTAGCTTCAATCCAATCCCAATCTATCTGCCTAGACAGATGTTTGATCTCTTGGCCGTATAATAGAGACGGCACCACTTTCATCTTATGAAAATAAATAAGGGTCATCAATGAAAACCTACAATATTTTGCATTTATTTTCCTCATTTGAGCAGCAAATTGAGTCGCCTTATTGATTAATCTTAGTAAGGGCCGGGCTTTATTAGAAACTGCATCTAAATCAAAGCCCAGATAAATTGCATGTTCTACTGGCATTAGTTTAGAATTGTCCATTTTCCAAGTGTACCCATATGGTTTATTGGAATTCCTTACCAAGCTAATAAAGTTAGTTTTACTTTAGTTAGTAACCAACTCATGCTCGTCAGCATAAACTTTGATAGAATTCAAAAAGTCGTTGGAGACAAACTTGCGTGTGATCTATAAGGACCACATAGTCTGCATAGGCTAACCAGGAAAAAAAGGAAGAGTAGAAATTATGGGGGGAGCGAAAGAAGAGTGGGCTAGGCAGGCCCCCAAATCTGACCGATAAAGATTGAACAAGGAAGGGGCAAGGACACAGCCCTGTCCGAGACCTCTACAGGTAGGAAATGTTTCCGTAAGAAAGCCCTGCTTATTCATCCTTACCTGCAGAAAGGTATCTTTATGCAGATAAATTAACATAACCAGTAAATAATCCAGCAACTTTAATTCTTTTAACTTTGATCAAAGTAAGGCATGTGAAAAATCCACGGCCGCCAGGTATATAGGTAAAGAATCAGGACCCCCCATGCTTTTTCTTTCAAGCAGCTCATAATACAATAATTGAGAATAATATTCATTCCTTTCCTAAATCTGGGCTGAAATTTCTGTAAACGCCCAACAGCTAATCTTACTCTCAGCGTCGAGAGCATTTAGCAGATAATTTGCTGGCATTTGGGAGATAATTCGCTGGCTTCTCCCGATCTCCCTTATAGCTTGGGATGAGACTGTTTCAAAGATGGTGGACAGAATTGTGGGACCTTAATATATACAAAGAGCAAGTATAATAGATTAGCCCATAAGGTAGCATCATTTTTCAATATGTAGTTGCTTAACCAGTTGGGCCCAGGCACACAGGAGTTGGAAGACTTCTTTATGAGTAATTCAATATCCAAGACATCAAAGGTCAAGGCCCAATCATCATCATGGCGATGCAGAACAAAATCATGCTCAGGTTTCCTGTAAAAAATGTTGGAAATGTAATTGCCACTGACACTCCTGGATAGGATTGCATTGTAAAATATCTTGATTATAAAATGACTCCTTTATAAAGGACCAAATGTTGTGCAAGTTTTTGGTAACTACAAGCAGCATTTTTTCATCCTAATTATTTATTTGTACTCTTGGAGAGCGCTCAAAACCTGTAGACCTCAAGGCCATATTGCATAGGTGGGAGGGGGGAAGTGTATGGGGAGAGAAAGAAGTTACGAGCATGGTACAGTGTACACAGTTAAAGTCACTTAAATAGCGTGGTTTTGAGACCTCTTCTGAAAGGCCAGTATTGATGCCGAGCGTAGGTGGAGAGAAAGGTTATTCCACAGTTTGGCTGCAATGACAGAGACGCTGGAGCCTCCAGCTTTGGTGCGATTTGAACTGTGGGGTAGCAAGTCTGTGGCTGTACTCTAGTCTGGTAGATCTGAGTGAATTGGCCTTGCGAATTCCCTGCATGAGGTGGGGGGGCACAGAGCTGGAAAGGCAGCAGCGAGTGATGCAGAGGACTTTGAAGCCGATTCATTCTCCAATGGGTAGCCAATGAGCTACTTTTCTGTGAGTGGAAACGTGATCCCGCCTGGATAGGTTCATAGCTGTACAGAGAGCGTTATCATGAATAGTTTAAAGTTTGTTGCGGTTGCACTTTGTTGTGCCAGCAAGGCGGGAGTTGCAATAGTTGAGCCGGGAGCCAATTACAGCTCTGGCTACCGTCAGTCAATCTTAAGTGGATAGGACGTGTTTGGTTGCATTCCGTAGTTTGGTGGTATGGGCCACTGAAGATGCAATCACATTAATGTGTCAGTTCAGGTTGAGGCTGGAATCCAGGTAGACGCGTAGCGTTTTGATCGAGGAGGAGACAGATGGTGAAGGCACGGTAGGAGGGATGAAGTTTAGCAAGGCTTGATGGTGGGCCTACGATCAGCAACTCATCATTTAGACAGATGGTAAGAGGTCATCCAGGTTTAAATGGTGTCGTAGATTTGGTTGATGTGGCTGGAGTCATGTTTGTAGTTACCAGATAGGGAGATGAGAATTTGGGTATCGTTGGCATAGTTGGTGTATGATATACCCTGGGAGTCGAGAAGTTCAAAGAGGGGCATAGTATAGATGTTGTAGAGTGTTGGCGATACACAGGAGCATTGTGGGACACTGCAAGAGACATGTGTAGGGAGGGCGGTGCGCTACCTGCATAGATAAACAAGTTACTTACCCCTGGTAAAATTCTTTCGACTGGATATTCCTCCCACATATTCCTCATCTTTGATATTCAGTATCCAGCTTCAGCTGCTTTAGAATTTATTTTCCCCCGCAGAGGGCGCCGTGCGTCGATGCAATCGACTCGATGTGGCTCGAGGGCCTCCGTCTCAAGGGTGAGGTCATCAAAGGTGTATATATAGCATGTGCAGCACCCGTTGGCTTCAGTTCTGTTTTTTCTTTCAGTAAAACTACCTGCATAACCACAGGTTTGACAATACTAAGATTTGAAAGAGCGAAAGCTGTAATAGCATAGGAAATTCTACTGTCGGGTAGGCTGGGAGGGCGATGAGGAATACGTGGGAGGGCATCCAGTTGAAAGAATGTTACCAAGGGTAAGTAACTTGTTCTTCGAATGGATTGTTTCCTCCCACGTATTCCTCATCTTTGATAGACTCCCAATGCAGTGTGTTTTTGTGGAGGGAGTAAGAATGTTCTCAAGGGTTTCCATGAACCGAACAGAGGACAGCTTTTCCAAAGCTTCCATCCTGACTGAGGGAAGAATCAAGGCAGTAATGCTTCGTGAATGTGTGTATAGTAGACCAAGTAGCTGCCTCACAAATGTTTTTGATTGGGACACCTCTTTGCGCAGTGGAATAGGTAGCCATGCCCCTGTTGGAATGGGCCCTAAAGTCTTCCGGAGGATCTTTGTCTGCAAGCCTGTAGCATTCTGAAATTGCCAGAATGATCCATGTGGATAAGGTCTGTTTAGTCACAGCATGACCCAGTTTGTGACCTGTATGGCCCATAAAAAGCTGATCATCTATACGTAGTTTGGACAATTTAGAGATGTAGAAGATTCAAGCTCTACGTGGATCTAATCGGTTTAACCTCTCTTCCTCCTTGCGAGGATGAGGTGCAGGGTAGAAAGTGGGTAAAAACATTTCAAATGGATTGTGTCCTCCCACATATTCCTCATCTTTGACACTTGTTGTCCAGCTTCAGCTGCTTCGGAAATTCATTTCAGCAGAGGGTGCTGTGCATCGATGGCGTCAAGTCGAAGTCCCTTGAAGGCCTCTGTCGAGGGTGATGTCATTGAAGGCATATATAGCACGCATAGTGCCCATTGGGCTCAGTTCTGTTTTTCCGCGAAAGCGATGGCTTCGAGTGAAATTTGGCGCGCCCCATCTTGTGACTTCTTTGTTACAAACACTCTGAATAATGTCTTCATCATCGACACAGACGACTGAGGTCCGGTTTCAAGAAGTGTCGGGATTGGATTAGGGGTCAAAAATGTCACTCACTGACCCGCATCGTATCTGTCTGTGGTGCCTCGGAGCGGACCACAACACCTCTGACTGTTCAAAATGCCAGTCCATGACTGGAAAAGCCTTGCGAGAACGGAAGAGGAAACTAAAAGGTATGAAAAAACCCTAAAGAAATCTCCTACTCGATCCGCGAAACCTTAGACCGACGAGTCGAGAGGAGCCTCTCTTCGGAGGAAGAAGGCCAATCGATCCAGGTCGAGGAGTGGCTCACACCACCCTTCTTCGTCCTCAAAGAAATCAAAGGGAAGGCACTGTAAGTTTCTTTCGTTGGACTTTCCGCCCGATAGGGTTGCTTGCCCTAATAAGAAGTCCACTCCGGCCAAGTGGGAAGCCTTCAGGGCTGAAATGCTAAAGATTTTGGTTTCTCTCAAACGTGAGCAAATGGTTGTTACTCTGGCTGCCAAGTCCACCACAGTCGGTTTCTTACCGTACATACATGAAAGACAATTGGCGGCTTCTTCTATCTGCAACTTTCTGGGGAATTCCATTGTGTGGGACTATCTCCGACTCAAATCTAATTCAGTAAGCATCTTTGAAATTGTTGGTCGATGATCTAATGCTCCCAGGGGGGATAGATGTTGCTGGCTCTGTGGTAAAGGTGAGGTGGAGACTATACAGCATCTCCTGACAAACTGTGATGCAGTGGTTGTGCTGTGTAGAAGGGCCCTCAGGGCGTCAGGATTGGATCCCCAAAACCCTCCAGCTGCTCTATGGGGCCTTTTCATGTCTAGTTCCCATGAGGGACTGGTTGTCTTTCTCACCAAGCTGTGGAGAGAGGTACATGGTATATTTCAAATCATAGCAGAATGAATGTGCTCCTATTCTATTTTCTTTTGGAGGTCGATTTGATTTGAGGGATGTATTTCAATTTGCTTATGAGGTTATGTGTTAAAAGTTGTTTAACTAAATGACACACAAAATAAAAAAATAAATAAAAATGAATGTAACGAGCATCTTTTGTGGTGAAAGTAACAGACTACATATTGTTCATTTGCCCTGAAGGTCCAACATTATTAGCGCAGTGGATTCAAACATGTGCATGAAAGGGAATGAAGGACATTTACAATGCATAAATGTCCATGAATCAAGGAAGAGGTCTACATAATTGCTTTACTGTGCGAGTTCTACAACGGTCTCAAATCCTCCGTTAATCCATCTGCATAGGACTTCTATCTAATGGAAATTGTTTATATAGAAAAATATCTATTTTGTAAAACCTATTTTCTTCTAAATAAATGTATATTATATTGAAGCAGTCAATATATAATTAGATACACTAAGAGGAATCTAGGTTTACACTTTAACCAAATTAATTAAACTGATGACTTGCTATCCTTTAGGTTTTGTTTTTTAAAATTGGATGTAAGAATTTGTCTTACTTGTTTTTATATGGAAGCAAAATAGAGTGGTGATTGATGTAAGAGTCAAGTTTATTAAAATGCACTCCACCTCAACCGAAGCCTCTAAGAGCCCCTGTCTCTTATCCAGTCTTCGCCAATGAGGTTTAGGATTAAGCATTGCACACTGTCGGCTACTAGAAGACCAGCTAATTGCTGGGTGCCCAAGGCCTTCTGCTCACAATTGCCCTAGCTGAGGTGCACCACTACCACAGCCACACAGGATGGATGCTTCAATTCCCCATCAGTTTTGTATAAGCATGTGGAAGCTTTGTAACACTGTTTTACTCCAAAGAGCTCAAAGTTATAAATGGGCAACTGTGTCTCCTGGGCAGACTACCTGCCCTGGGTAAGAACCCAGGGCAGGTGTGCCCAGACTAGGAGGCATCTGTAATGATGGTCACCTGTACAGCTTTGTGGTTTTCCACCATTACAGAGCTAACACAACCTTTATTATTACCCCTACTAGATCTTCTTGTTCCTTGTGAGCACTGGCAGTGGAGGCATTCCTGAAATGGCCTAATTAGAAGTGCTGCACAGGGTATTTCATAAATAATTATTATAATTTTAATTGGTTATTTATAACACGCTTAATACCGAAGAGGTTTTCAAGCACAAACCTGGGATTCAAACCTGTGTTGCTCTGCCTCGTCTTGCTTCCAAGACGTTCGCGTGGCCACTGAGCTATACTACCTGTGACAACAAGGTCATCATGCCCATCAACATCATTACATTTCTCACTGTGAGTAACACTGCCGGCTGACAAAGGGGAGTGTAACAAATCTAGGCAATTTGTCCCTTCTCCCCAGAGGGCCACCACCCCCTTTGAGACGTGGGAGGTGAGCTGGCTAAATAAGACCCTCCATAGGGGTCAGGGAAAGTGGGACCTCATTTGGAGTGAGACTGCTCAGTGAGACAAGGACTCCCGTTCCTTTAAGTTACTCCCTCCAAAGAACACACATTTCCCCTATATAGGACTAAAATAAACTAATGGTACAACTATATGGCCTGCAAGCAAGACTGACAGTACTCTTCTACTATTGGCTCAAGGTAATGTTGGAGGCCAGTTGAAGTCAGCTGTGGACGTATAGCAACACACCCCTTTGATGTATGCGAGCATGAATTTTGAGACGAAGAATCGTGAATGGAAAGGCGAGAATTCTATACAGAGGCGAGGCTCTAGCATAGTGATGTCCTGGAGGGGCGGAGCCACGCTAGACAGCAGAACCTGCGGTAACACGGAGAGAAGAGAGGAAGTGTAGACACTGGAAGGCCGGCATCAAGAGAGGCGACACAGCCAAATGGAGACTGGAAAGCCGGCTTCCTTGATTGCGTGACCACAGTGCAGCAGTGGTAGGCCAGGGACCTAAGAAGGAGCCCCGAGACCAGGAAGGAACAGAGTAAAGAATCCTCTGTTCTGGACACGAGAATCCAGGAGTATGCCGTTCAGGGCAGCATTGGAGAAGCAGAGCACGCCCAGACATACAGAAGGTACCAGGGTTGCCCAGGACAGAGGGAGGCGAGCAGAGCCCCACAAACAGAAAAAGCAAGGAAGATGCTTATGGAAGCCAGAGAAACCAGAGAAACTAATATGTGATAGAAATATTGAAACCAACACAACGCTAAAGAAACAAGCCAAAGGCCACAAACCTAAGTCCCTTTTCACATGAAAAGCAGGATTTAGCAACACCGACACAAAAACGGCTTTGCAGTTGAATTGTGAAAATGTACCCCTAACAGAAAAAATGTCAGGGAAAAGACATGGTGCGTGTTGACAAAAAGTAATGTATATTATGTTTTGCATGCAAAATACCAGTGACATTTGAAGAGCCCCTTTGTTTTCCATGGAAAAATGTCAGCCCAAGGCAAAACCCTTTTGGTTCGCAGGTGGGCAAACCTTCACCAAGAAATCCCCCACTGCCAGTCTGGATGTTACATCCCCCATCTAATTCCAACTGCAATAAAGTGTGTCCTGCTAAAGGTGTGGAACCCCCCCAGTGTTCCCCAGACTTGCTGGCTCTGTTGGCAGTGATAGCCGGACAGTTCTCCTTGGCTGGAGCATGACTAAAAGGTGTGAAGCCTGGGTTCTCCCACTTCAAACAGGCGACCAACTTCAAAGAGCAAGCTGCAAACACAAAGGGAATAATAAAATCTCTGGTTACAGGATGTATACTAATTGACCTTTTCACAATTGATCGGGGGAGAAATGACCTTCTGCACAATTGATCATGAAATGTGTCACGATGCCAGCCCCCGGAAAGCCAGACCAGGCCCAGCAACCCCGGAAGCAGGCATCATGCCACTTGAAGCATGCCCAAAAACCCCAGTTAGGGGCTCTTTGGCTACAGTCCTGGCGCCTATGGCGCCAGGCTCATAAGAATAAAGTCAGTCCTGGCGCCATGGGCGCCAGGCTCATTATAGAAATCTTACATGTTGCAGACCATGCTGCATACCTACCTGATGCAGACCATGCTGCACAAAGCCACATGCCAAATGAGGCTTAAAGGGACTACTTTACCTCAGGGACTCCTTTCCTCTCGGGTGGGGCTGTGGAAGAATACTTACCTGGGACTTCTTCCAAGGCTATTTAAGCCACACCCGGACAGCCACACGTGCTTTGCGTTATTCTGCTTGCTGCAGCGTAACGCTCACTGTGTCTTCAGCAGCTCCATTCTTCAGCCACACCCGCTTTGGCCCTGGAACACCTGGAACAAGAAAAGGAGAAGAGGTCAGAACAAAACCCTTACCTGAATCCTTGATCCAGCACATCGTCGATCTGGAAGAGAGAAGCCTTCTCAGGTGCATTGCCACGCACCTCGCAGCACCGCGCTGAACTCACCAACAGAGGCTGCATTCCTTTACTCCATCGCGAATCCAGCATCTCCAGGCCATTCTTCAACACCCGGGGGAGACCAGAACAGATAGGTGAGCAAGGGCAATACAAACCACCCCCAAAGACTTACCTGAATTACCACCGGGGGGTACCCAGCTCATCTCGGGTCGGCGTAGTCAATTCTGCATCACTGCCGCACCCCGGCCCCTAAGGGGAAAACAAGAACAATACAAATCACCCCCAAAGACTTACCTGATAACCACAGGGGGGTACTCACCTCATCTCGGGTCGGCGCAGTCAATTCCGCATCACCGCCGCACCCCGGCCCCTAAGGGGAAAAAACAAAGACAATACAACCTAACCCCAAAGACTTACTTGATTCACCACAGGGGGGGTACTCACCTCATTTCGGGTCGGCGCAGTTAATTCTGCATCATCGCTGTACCCTGGCCCCAAAGGGGAGAACCACAATAGACCTACCAGGATCTTACCAATTGCCACTTGGAACTCTTCTGGTGGTTTAAATCCACAACCTGCAAGGAATCTGGTAGAGTGATGATCAGACTTTTGAACTCTTACGAACAATTGGACTTAGAGTCAATACTGGAACTCACCAATTCCTCCACGCCAGTGAAGTAACTGGTCATCTACGCGCCCCTGCGCCCGACGCAGGATGGAGAGCTCATCTTTCCAAATCTTCAGGTGAGATTAAGAGGGAACTTCAGGAGTGTTCTGTGGGCAGACAAGGGGAGTGGGAAGGCGGGTTAATGCTCAGATTACGGGAGGTTAATTCCCTTTCTCCATTGCAGAAAGATATTCGTACGAGTCCAACAAACCAAGCTAAGTGGGTCTGTCCAGTCTGTCATCTCGGCTCTAAGTGTTACTCTGGTGGAAGCAACAGCGGGCCAGTCCAGATCGACGCCCCCGTGGGAATCAGGTGAGCGTAACAAAATGAAGGTCAATTAGGACATATATACGGGTGGGAACCCCCCCAACCCGCACTCAATCCGCAACTCCCTACCCAATCCCATTATATTATTTATTACCCCAAACCCACCCGACACATATATAGAAAGTAAGATAAAGGTAAAGGTCAGTTGCGCAGAAGGTCAATTGGGACCACTATTATTAGGTCAATTAGGACAAAAGGTGAATTGTAAAAGGTCAATTTGGGTTATATCCTGGTTACAGGCTGACCCAGTGAGACCATATGGCCTGAAGGGTGAAGAATTGACATTTGTCGCACAAAGATCTGCAATTAATTTTAAAGGACTGTTATAACTTAGGCCTTTTACCCAGCAACCATAAGGCAGATTTTTTTCATTTATGTAAAAAATGTTAGGTAATTTCCAGGCGATTTTGGAGACATAAAATTCATGCACCTGCAAGTTATGGAACTGCGATGGGCAGTTAAATTAGGTTTCTGGCAAATGTTAAAATGTTCCAAATGTGAAAGTTGGTGAACGGGTGGAGGATAAAATTAGGAATATGGGTAATAAATTACATATTCGTAACGGTTATGCTTCGTGCCAAAACGGCTGAAAATTACCACATAGGCGTGCAGACCTGTGTCGTCGTATTTAATTTCCCATGAAAAGCTGAATTAGAAAATATGTATATTATGGCAGTTATTAGTAATATTATGACATTTTGCCACATATCCAGTTTTGCCAAAATGTTGACATGAGAACAAATGGGGCTTGTAAATTAAGCTTCCATATGTCTGCTCCAGACTCTTAAACAAATCTGTAGAGAGGGGCTGGAGTGGGGAGGAGCGAAAATCGTAACCGTCCTACTTGGGAGAACTCTGGAAGGGTACTTCCCCAAGATTGTAAAATTGGTGGTGTCATCTCTGCTATATAAGGGGGACTGTACTAGGTGGAGGGGACAGAGCTGCTGAAATTTTCCATCAAAAGAGTGCTGCTGCTACTTACATCTGACAGCTGTACGGAAAAGCCTGAGGTGATTGCTGAGCATGCATATGGGTGGAGCTGTCTATTGCTAGGAAGGCCTAAACGCTGACTGGGTCCTATGGTGGAGAGCGGGGGCCATCCCTGAGAGTGGAGTGACCAGACACCTGCCCTATCATTCCCGAGGGTCCCGACATGCAGCTCGCTGTCCTGAACTTTAAACACAGGCTTTCTATGCAAGTACAACTGAGCCCTGGGAAAGCAAAAGGTGGGGAATCTTCTTGCCATAAATCCTTTACCTTTATAGTGGGCGGGGGCAAAACAGTGTAGATCCTTAGCCTGCTTAACTAAAAAAATGTATTTAATCAATAATTACATTTGGTGGAACACAACGGGGTGCTTTTTGTTAAAATTCGAAATTAACAAAGCACACTTCGCAGTGTGCACTGAAAAATGATAGCCTATTTAATTGGGTAATCCTTTTTGTCCCGTTGACCCAGACTTTCTTAAGGAAGAGGGGTGTATTTGTTCTTAAATCAGTCCAATCTTTATGTCCAACCTTCCCCAAACACAGGCCTTTCAGTGAAGGGGGCGCGAAATCCAAAATTCCCCAAATCATTCCAATTTTTCTGTCCTTTTTTACTTCCCCAACATAGACCAAAGTAGCGGGTGTCTGAAAAACAAACAGCTAAATCACCCTGTGTTTATTTTAAACCAAAAGTCTGGATGAAATCATAATTACCATATGTATTTGTACCAATCTTGAAATCCAACTGTTAGCCTTTTAAGCAAGCGGGAAAATTAAAATTGCACAACACTACATTTATAAGTGTTTTATTTATTGATCAGTTTATTATTTATTGAATTGAAATTTGTAGAAAGTAAAGAATTGTGATTTGTTTTAAAAAAATAATAATTTGTGTAATTGATGTGTAATAAAAAGTTAATGGTGAGCCACAAAAAAGGTGGCACGTGTAGTGCAGTATGATTTCTATAATTTAAATAAATACAAATATATTTCCTGTACACCGGTCTGGTTCTTGGTTCATTGTTAGCTCGTGGGGGTGGATCCAAGGGGCATAATGTGCCTGAAGTAGGGCTGAATAAAAGCATCAGTTAAACAGTTTGTTGTGTCACACCTTGAGTGGGGAGGGAAGGAACTTCCTGTGTGTAGGGTGGCTTCTCAATAAACAGTTACAAATTGGAGGCTTGTGGCTGGGATTTAGCTAGCTAATTCCGACTCATGACAAAGTGCTTTGGGATAGACAAACAAGTTACTTCTTACCTTGTAACGTTCTTTCGATGGGATGTTCCTCCGACGTATTCCTTATCTTTGATAATTCGTCTCCAGCTTGCTAGTCTTGGAAATTTTTTCTCTGTAGAGGGCGCTGCGCGTCGACGTCCGCCGAGTCGATGTCCCTCGACAGCCACCGTATCGGCACCAATGTCACCATGCCCATAAATAGCCACGCGTGGCGTCCGTTGCTCAGTTCCGTTTTGTAGCATAAGATAAGTCATGCATGAACTGGTTATTGAACTTGAAGGAGCGTAAGCTGCAACCACAAGGGAAGTATTACTGCGGGGATGGATGGGAGGGGCGATAAGGAATACGTCGGAGGAACATCCCATCGAAAGAACGTTACAAGGTAAGAAGTAACTTGTTCTTCGAAGGGATTGTGTCCTCCGACATATTCCTTATCTTTGATAGACTCCCATAGCAGTGGCATGTAATTGGAGGTGGGAGGAATAATGTCATGTATCCCTTTTAGGAATGAACCGCATGTAATACGGCTTTTCCAAATCTGGTCTCTTGACTAGCGGAGGAATCCAGGTTGTAAAATCTTGTGAACGTATGTGCGGACGACCATGTGGCAGCCGCACATATGTCTCGGACCGGTACCCCTCTTTAGAGGGCCGAAGAGGCTGCGATACCCCTGGTTGAATAAGCCCTAAGATTTTGGGGTGGCTCTTTCCCTGCCAGTTTGTAACATTCCAGAATGTCCAAAATAATCCACCTGGAAATGGTCTGTTTTATTATGGGTAGTCCCAACTTGTGACCTGAGTATCCTACAAACAGTTGGTCTGCTTGCCTAATCCTAGCCAGTCTGCTGATGTAAAAGCTCAGAGCTTGCCTTGGGTCCAGCCTATGTAGGCTTTCTTCCTCTTTCCCCGGATGGGGAGGACGGTAGAACGAAGGTAAGGTCATTTTCTGAGTAATATGAAATTCAGAAACCACCTTTGGGAGGAAATTAGGCTTCACCTGTAGGACAACTTTGTCCTTATGGAAAATTGTATGGGGGGGTTTACAAGAGAGCTTGTAGCTCGCTCACCCTCCTACCAGATGTTAGTGCTACCAATAGGACAGTTTTAAGCGTGAGAAATCTCAGCGAACAAGAGTGGAGTGGTTCGAATGGAGTACCCATTAGGAAGTTTAACACTAAATTTAAGTCCCATAAGGGAACTTGGAATGGTCTTGGAGGATAAACATTAGTTAATCCCGTGAGAAATTGTATTACTAGAGGTAGTTTGAAATACGATGGTTCCTCCGCAGTGCGCTTGAAGATTGAAAGCGCTGTGAGATAGCCTTTTACAGTGCCAACTTGAAGGCCTGAGTTTGCCAAGTAGAGTAGAAACGATAACACCGTTGGTGTACCACATGAAAAAGGGTCGATATTCCCTTTCAGAAGCCAAGCGTGAAGGTTGAAGGTTCTGATGTCTGGATGGAGAACCTGACCTCCCTTCTGCGAGAGAAGATTCTCTGAGTGGAAGACGGATTGGAGGGCAGATGGACATATCTAGAAGGTCCGGGTACCACGTTGTCCTGGCCCAGTCCGGGGCAATTAGGATCATGGTTTTCCGGAATCTTCTCAACCTCCTGATTATTTGAGGAATAACAGGGACTGGTGGAAACGCGTAAAGGAGTGGGAAATCCCAGTCCACTACGAACGCGTCCCCTAGAGCTCCTCTCGGGGGAAATTCCCTTGATCAGAACAGATTGCACTTTCTGTTGGTGCTTGTGGCGAACAGATCCACCTGAGGAATTCCCCAAAGGGCGAAGATCTCTTGAAGGACTTCCTGAGCTAGCTCCACTCGTGGGAGACTGCTCTGGCTGCTCAGAGCGTCCGCTGTCAAGTTCTTCTGTTGAGGTAGTGCATGGCCACCGTGTTGTCCCTCATTATCAGGACATTTCTCCCCTGTACTGATGGCAGGAAAGCTTTCAGCGCTAGTCTGATCGCTCTCAGCTCTAATAGGTTGATGTGTAGTCTGGACTCCGATGGAGACCAACGACCGCTGATGGTCAAGTCGTTGGTATGGGCTCCCCACCCCGTGAGTGAGGCGTCTGTGACTACTGTTATCTCAGGCCATGGTTGCCAAAACAGTTCTCCTTTCAAGATGTTCTCTGGATAGGCCCACCATAGAAGGTCGTGGGCTACCTTGTCCGGAATCCGGAGGAGATCGGTCATTCTCCCTGAGAAATGCGACCACTGAAGAGATCTCATTCTCAGGCAAGCTTCTGGCACAAGGAAGATGCAGGATGCCATGAGGCCTAGCAACCTCAAAAAGTCGAAGGCTGGGAGACGTTGGGCATTTTGGAACTTGTTGACCATCTGCAGAATATCTTGAGCCCTCACCTCTGGTGGCGAGGCTTTTCCCAGGGAGGTGTCCAGGACCGCTCCAATGAGCTGGAGTCTCTGTGATGGTATCATCTGTGACTTCTTTAAATTGAGGGAGAAGCCCAGTTTGTGAAGGAAGTGGCAGACATAATCTAGCTGGATCTGAGCTTGTTCCGAAGATACAGCCCTGATCAGCCAATCGTCCAGGTAAGGGTAGACGTGGATCCCTTCCCTCCTTAGACTCGCAGCCACTACCGACATTAGCTTGGTGAAGACCCTCGGGGCAGAGGTCAGCCCAAATGGCAGAACTCGAAATGGATAATGAGAGTCGCCAATTGCGAACCTCAGGTATTTCCTGTGTATGAGATGGATTGGCACATGGAAATAAGCATCCTGAAGGTCCAGAGATACCAGCCAGTCCTGGAGCTGGAGGGCCTGAAGGATCTGAGAGAGAGTTACCATCTTGAACTTGTCCTTCCTGAGGAACTTGTTCAGTTTTCGTAAGTCCAGGCTGGGTCTCAGTCCTCCGTCCTTCTTTGGTATGAGAAAGTAGGGGGGAGTACCAGCCCTTGGTCCTGTCCGCTACAGGTACCGGTTCTATGGCACCTTTCTCTAGCAGGTCTATAATTTCCTGCAAGAGGAGCAGATCTGGAACTTTTAGAGAGCTGTGCCCCGGTGGAAGACTGAGGGATGTGTAGAAAGGGTAGGCAGTAACCCTGGGCAACTGTCTCCAATGCCCAAGCATCTGACGTTATAGCCTGCCATTCCGTCAGATGGTGAGTTAACCTGCCCCCTACAGGTGTCTTGTGTGGAAAGACCTCAGAGTGGTTTGGGGCGGCTGATGCAGATGCCGAGGGTAAAGAGGCATCTGCTGCTGCTGCGGCTTTAGTACTTTTGACCCGTCCACCTCGGGTGGATCTCCTTTGGCCTCTTTGAGCAGGCTATCCTCTGCCTTTCCCGAATGCGGAATAATAGCGAAAGGACTTTCCTCTCCCAGAGGTTCCCGAGGGGCGAAAAGGAGTTTAACAGATGCAGCTCCTAACGATTTTGCTGCTGCTTTAGATGTCTGCAACTTTTCCAGACTGTCATGAGCCTTTTTACCGAATAAAGAAGAGCCGTCAAAGGGCATATTCAAAAGTCTGGCCTGCACATCTGGAGCAAAGCCAGACTTTCGCAACCACGCATGCCTGCGGATTGTCGTACTTGCCGCCATGGCCCTTCTGATACTGTCAGCAGAATCGATGCCAGTTTGAAGTGACTCGCACATGACATCTTTGCCATCTTTAATAATGTTAAGAAAGGCTTCCCTTTCCTCTCCTTCGGGTAAGCAGTCAGCCGCTGATGAAGCACACTCCCACAGTGTGTGACTGAACCTGGCGGGTGTACAGGTGGCGTTGATTGACTTCAACGCCATACTACAAGCAGAAAAAACTTTTTTTGCCATAGAATCGTACATTTTGTCATCTCTATCCTGTGGGACAGTAGGGTAAGCGGACCTGCTGCTTGATGAAGTTGCCGCTTGAACCACCAGGCTCTCCGGAGTCGGGTGTTTTGATAAGTATTCAGGGTCAGCCGCAGCTACCCTATACTTGGCTGACAATCTTTTATTGACTGCAGGGATAACTTCAGGAGTTTCCCAATTAGATGAAATCTTTCTTTGTAAGGCTGCATGGAAGGGGGCCACAGGATCCGCCTGTGGACCTTGGTCTAATATGTCTGTCAGGTCATCCTGTTGAAAAACAGGTGAAGGCGCAGACCAACCCATAAATTCAATAATCTTTGCCATCAGGGTTCTATAGGGTGTTTCGGCATGTTCCCCTGGGTCTGGTTTAACAAATTCCACTTCTGGGGAAGTGTCCAGCCCACTTGCCTCATGTAATGACTCCTGTAGGTCTTTCAACCTTCTTTCCTCAGAGGTGAAATCCTCTGAAACAGGTAGTGTGGTCCTCTGCAACCCGAAGGTCTCCTGGTCAGAATCCTCCCCTTCTTCATAGATTGAAGATAATCCGGGGTATTCGGACTTCGGAAATGGCGAAAAACCCATTTCTAAGGCAGAAGGAGCCACACTTGTCATTATTGGGTGAGAAAACGTCGATGCCGATGTGACAGGCTTCGAAGGCGCAAAGAAAACTGGAAGAGGCCTTGCAGAACTCGAGAGGATCGGGATCCTACTCGAGGAGGCTCTTGGTATCACCGTTGGCTGTGAAGTAGCCGCGGTTTTCTCTTTCATGGCGTCGAGTCGATCGACCGATGCGTCGAAGAACCCTTAGACAACGGCATTGATGGCGCCGATCCATGCGTCAAAGGGATCTTCGACGACGGCGAAGACGGTGCCTTCTTACCCGGTGGCGCTCTCGGGTGGAATCTTTCGCCTGGTGCAGCGACTCGCAGCGTTTCGATTTTTTGGGTTTTCCACCCGGGGTATCATGCTCAGCTGTCTTCGAGGGGGTCGAGCCCGCTTTCTCGAAGACGCTTAGCATTTTCTTCCTGAATTCCTCCCACTCAGCCTGAGAGCTGTGTTTTGTGGGGCAGGAGACCCTTTCTGGGGAAACAGAAGATGACGAGGAAGGGGATCTTCGACGTCTCTTCTTTGAGTGTCTCGATCTCGACGAATGGTGGGAGCTACTTCGAGATCTGGAATGGGAATGCTTTCGACGGCGAGGAGACGAATGCCTCAACTCAGCCGAAGAAACTTTCGAGGAGGTTTTGACTGACTTACCTCTCTCGAGCTTCCCCTAGGCGCTCCAAGGCTTTCGCCGTCATGGACATGCAGTCCTCACACTCCGAACAATGGTGCTCCGCTCCCAAGCACCACAAGCAGATCCTGTGTGGATCGCGTTATCAAATTTTTTTTACCGCAGTCTCGACATTTTTTGAAGCCGGATCGCAGCGTTGTCGGTTCTGATGAAGAAGCCATCGAGAACGAGTTCGTATTTGCGGGTAGATCTAGAAGGTTTATCTGACTGAACTGAGCAATGATATTCCGAGGCCCCGCGAAGCGCGGAAAAACGGAACTGAGCAACAGACGCTGCGCGTGGCTATTTATGGGCATGGTGACGTCGGCGCCGATACGGTGGCTGTCGTGTGACATTGACTCGGCGGACGTCGACGCGCAGCGCCCCCTACAGAGAAAACATTTCCGAGGCCAGCAAGCTGGAGACGAATTATCAAAGATGAGGAATACGTCGGAGGACACAATCCCTTCGAATGTTCATTTTGATGCAACTGCATTAAGGTGGAGGGAAAGTAATCTTTGCCTTGTTAAAGTGCCGTGCAAACTCTATTCCAAGCGATACCCCAAGAGTTACCAGCAAGCTTTTTCAGGGAGCTGAAAGCCCTAACTAATAAATTTGTATGGGAGGGAGAGAGAGCGAGGGTTTGTAGGGATTTGATGATGGCACCCAAAGGGGAAGGGGGCCTGGCACTACCGAATTTCCAGCAGTACTATGAGGCCTTGCAGTTACGGGTGATCAGAGAATGGTTCAGGAAAGGGAAAGCATGCAAGACAAGCAGTGGGTTAAAATGGATAGAACGGTAGCACACCACAAGTTGGCAGATATTCTGTGGCTACCGGAACACAGACCAAAGCATCTATACGAGAGTACTATAACCAAATTGGTGGCAAACAATTGGGATAAACTGGTGAGAACCAAGGGGATAACGACCTTCCCGTCCCCCTTCACACCCATTTTCAACAACGGGGACTTCACTCTGGGACTAGAAAAGGGGGCATTTTAGCAGTGGCAGGATGGGGGGGGTGTAGGAAGCTGGGAGACATGTTCTGAGGGGAGGAAATACTCTCCTTTGTGGACTGTAAACAGGAATTCTCAGTGAAGGAGGGTGAAAGGCTCAGGTATGCGCAAATAAGGCATTGGCTACTGAATCCCGAGAACAGGGAAGCAGCAACCAGGGAAACAACACAGCTTGAAAAATTCCTTCTATCTAACGACGGGTCCAAAGGGCTCATCTCCAACCTCTATAGGATATTGGACAAAGCAAATGCTAGGCAACAGTGGCCGTACATGCGGAGATGGGAGCAGATCCTGGGGAGGGAGATTGAAAGGGAGGAGTGGGAGAGGTTAAGGAGAAAGATTCCCAAGTTAGCTAGGGCATCCCAGTTGCAAGAAACCTGGTACAAGATCCTTGTAGGCTGGCACTATACATCAGCCCAACTTCACAGGATGTACCCGGGGACCCCAGGGGACTGTTGGAGGGGCTGCAGGATGGAGGGCACAGCATATCTGGTGGGGGTGTCCTAAAATAGCAGCCTTTTGGCAAGAAATACAGAGGGCACAGGACCATGCCTTTGGGCCAGGGGAAAGCAGACCACCGGAGCAGATACTGCTAGGAATCAGAGGGAGCACTGCAGCGGGGGAACCCAGATCTAGGGAGAAAGCGAGAGTGATCCCAACACTGGCAGCCAGGACATTAATAGCGCAGAGGTTGAAAAACCCAGAAGTTCCCCCATGATGCAGGACTGGCTGCGGAAGATATGGGAAATTATAGATCTCAAAAGGGCAACGTACGCTATGAACAACAATGTGCATAATTTTACAAAGGACTGGGGAGAAACGTTGCCATTTCTCAGGGACGATTTTAGGGTAGTGTGGTGCCCCCAGCGCCTAAAACTGTTGGACCTACGTTGAACCTTGGTGACCGGCCCATGGAAGGAACGGGTCAGGGGCTGAGCAGAAGGGCCTTTGGGGAGGTGGGGGGGGGGGGGTGTTTTGTTTTGGTTTAACATGTTGTAAATTTAATAAAAAGAGTTCATAAAAAATGTTTTTAGAAAAAGTGCCACGCAAACTTGACCCCCGAGTTCCAGGGAGGTGTATAGGTGAAATATTAAGGTTGTGTAAAAATGGACTTGTGTGAGGAAATCATGCAGGAACAGGGCGATTTTGCCCTTGCATAAGGAACATTTTACTAAGGTGCAAAAAGCCATTGTGAAAATGACTACTGTCCAAATTGGTAAAGCCAGGGAGCATCTCCTAGCTAAATTATTTCTTAAAGGAGAATGGGTTAAGGATGATGCAGGAAACTGGCAAACCATAAATCTGCCGGAAGGTGGAATGTTACACTAGGCGCTTGAGGCATTTTATATGACCACAACTGCTTGTGATTAACAGATACAAATGGTTCAACTAACTGCTCAGTGATATTTTAATTTGCTATTAGTAGAAGAGCATTGGCAAAATAGTGAGGCTAGTAGGATGAATCAGGCTGGAGACCTGTCACAGGCCCAGGATCTCACTGAACAACTCAAAAATGAGTTCAACACTCTGCAAGAGTGAGCAGCGCGTCAAACACAGTTTTCTGCACTGCAAAATGCACAAAGTGTGTGTGGAAAATTAGAGCACAATGCAACATAAGGTTAATGTTCAGACTATTTATAATAGAGGGTTGTTACATGACATTATGGCCTTCAAGCAACAAATCAAGACCTTAGAAAGGGAAAATAGTCAGTTTACCCTTACACAGAAGAACTCACAAAAGGAGTTTGATGAAATGCACCAAGGTATAAGTACTCTGAGACAACAGAGGACGCAGCTGATTCAGGAAAAAGACCTCTTGAATCAGGATAACAGTGTCCCATAACAGAATAAATCGGTTGGAAATGGTGGTAGAAAAGGAATTGACCAGCATTAGAGAAGAAAGGAATGAGCTAGAAAGGCACGAGAGATAAATAGAAGCGGAACCATCAGAGGCAGCGAATGGTAGGGATGAGCAAGGCAATGATTAGTCTTCTGAAGGAAAAGTGCCTTGAAAACGCACGCAGCATACAAGGCTCACAGAGGGAGAGAAGGAATCACTTCAGCATGAGGTGCAGCAGACAAAAGATCGGTTGACATCTCAGAGCAGGTTGCATGAGATTAACCAGGCCTTAGTGTCAGAATAAAATGGCAGCTCTCTAAATAACAGGAAATAAGGACAGAGAAGCAGGTGAGAGTCCCACAAACGAAATTAGAATTACAAACAGGCTCTGCGGCAACCTGACCAATCAGGATATGCGACAAGACCCACGATATTCCCAACCCACCAGGGGCCTCAAGCCTGTCATTTACAACCCCTCTGGTACAAATGGGAACTGACCTCATGTATGCCACCGACAAAGAACAGGGGAACACGAGGCAGTTGGACTTACCCAGCTTTAGCACAACTGATTCAGAAGGCCAGTCCTGGTCTGATGTGCGATAGGGATGAATATTCATCTCTACTATACAGAAGGAAAGTGGCTGGACCAGTGTGCCCTGGGAAGTAAGGAATAATAGTCGAAGTACTTCAGACCATGACAACTCTTACGATGAGAAAGTCAGGGAGTTACATTGGCTGGAGATGCAACTACAAAGAGACCACCTGGTCAGCTTGGCTGAAGGAGAAAAGCCAGACCCTTAGCCAATTAAGGGCATTCTAAAAACCGCTGTATTTTCAGCCAAAGGGGTGGGGGTTGGGGGGAATCCCCAGACTCCCAGGTAGGAGGGATGAAGAAACTGGGTTCAATACTGGGCCTAAAAGCAACTCCAGGAAGAGTGACCCTGAGAGTTCACTTTAGTCCAGGCGGGAGGAGTCCAGACCCTGTGATTCTGGGAGATATTGCCAGTCTCAGAGATAGGGAGTGCCTAGAAGACAGGGAAGGGAGTACCAGTAGCAGTTCTGAGTCAGAAGGTGAATGGACTCTGGTGCAGATGAAAAAAAAGACAGGGAAACAAAGAAGGGGTTTTGCAAAAAGGCCCAATAACACAGATCAAGGCCATAAAGAGCTTCCTGACCCCCATACCACAAGAATGCCAAGTATTCATTATGGGAACACCTGGAATTTTATCAGGAATGATGTGAATTGTAAAGCATTTTCAGAATGGACTTTCTCACCCAAGTACTCCAGTTTCTTTGCGGGACTGGAGAACCAGGATCATTATAAACCATGAACCTATAAGGCAGCCCTTTTGAAACATTTTTCAACACATAGGAACCCACAAGATGCCCGTAAGGCTGCATATATTTTGCAATGTGGGGAGGATCAGACGCCTAGGGAGTTTGTGCTGGAGTTAAAGCGGGCATTTGCTCAGACTTCCTGGTGGGTGAAGAACAATATTAGGGAGTTCATAACTACATATTTCCATGCATTCCCTAAATACATAACTCATTTGGTGCAGGATTTTCACAAGCATAGGATGCTGGATTGGGTGATTGAGCAGCCCACCAGAATGAGGTCCAAAAGCCTGCAGAGAGTAAAAATACAGCCAACCCCCCCCTCCCCAAACCATCTAACACCCCTGCTGCTGTGAAGGTGGAAGACGTACAAAATACCCCTCCATTCGATCTGGAGACTGGGGGCCTAAAAGTAACCCTTCTGCCAACAAGCAAAATGGAAGGCAGAAGGAACCCCCCACAACCCAGCACAATTGAATGGTAGTCAGGCAGGGGCCCAGAAAAAACTATCCCTCTGACCCTGCTACCTATATATGCCCAAGCGTACCAAACTAATCCTGGGGTATGCATACACTCCCCCGGCCAAAGAGGGGGAACTTATTAGGTAAATAATGCCCCAGGAAACTTCCCTCCAAACTTCCGTCAGGAGAGAAGTATCATTCCACCTCCCAATATTAACTTTTTCTCTAGATATCCCCTGAACCAGAACTATCATCTCTATCCCCGGTTCCAGGACAATAGATCACTGAACCGGGAAGAAAGGAGATTCAGGATGGAAAATGATGTGTGAAATTTTCACTACCTGAGCTACTCTGGGAGAAGGGACAGTTACCTTTTTCGGGAGAAGCAGAGGTATGACTGGAGACCTCCCTACCACCCAGACAAGGTCTCGCAACTGGGAGGGACAGGTCCAGCAACTGACCGATGATCTGGGGTGCATGATGAGGGCTCAGTTTAACTCTCAACCTAACCCTGCTTCCCAGAATTCCCCAACAACCAGCTCTGATGCCACAGGGGGAAAATGACGGGAGGAAACCAACAAACCACAGGTTCCTGTGAAAGGGGGCCTGGTCGAGGGGAGATGCCAAGCCCTTGAGGCCAAGCCCAAACAGAACCCCTAAAAACCTCTCAACCTGAAAGTCTCGTCTACCCCAGAAATGTTAGAATCCAAAGACCAAAGGTTAAGTAAGAGAGGCCAACGAAGAACCCACTTTGTGGAGGAACTCCGGATTATTCCCTTTGAATAAGAATCCCTGCAGGATGCAAGTAAGCAGACCTCTTTCAAAAACAGGGGGTTCCCTACCAAAGAAAAATGGGTCCCAAAATACCCTGAGTGGGAAAGGGTAAGTATGGAAACCGACTCAGAACTAGAAACTATTCAACCTCAAGCATGTGAGCCCAGCAGAATGGAAACTGAGGGGTTGTCCTTTCTCCAAACAGGTTCTGAGAAATGTCGCCAGGTAACAGGGGACAGCTAAGGAGCCGGGGAAAATAAGTATTCCCCAACAAATCCCATTGCGAGTTGCAAAGGTCTTTTTTTTTTACAGATTCTGGAACTCGGACACGGAAAATTGCCCAAGATCACACAGTTTCGAAGTTCAGTATTAAGAAAATGACCACCGGGTTGTCAAATAACGTACACTTTCTTTGCACCTTGGAGGAGAAAGAAGGCTGATTTTATGCACTCGTCAAGGTGCAGGGTCAGAGTGAATTATCGTTTCTGGTGGATACTGGATCCCAAGCCCCCCTCCTGTCCAAAAAGTCCTTTGACCAACTAAACTCAGGACAGGGTGAGGGAGGGGGGGGGGGAATTCCACCAAATTCCACTCACACCATTTCCCAGACAACTCCAAAATGTTAAGGGAATGAAATTTCCAAAGGGACTGTGGATTTGGACATAAAAATTGGACGGCACTGGCTGAAACATCGGGGAAAAGTTGTGACCTCAGAGGGCAAACCTTGTTTACTGGGGAACGATCTCCTGAGGAGGTTATCACCTCTGATCGACTGTGTCAACAAGGTCCTCTGAACTCAGACTAAGCGCCCCATAAAATTAAAAATGAGTACCAATTATGCAAGCCTGAATGGAACTGGTCACGTAATTGATCACATTTCTGAGAATGTAGAGTTACCTTTCAAAAATAACCAAGTCGCATACATCACTGCCATCTCTGTAAGCACAAACTGGTGATGGGAACCCTTCTGCAAATTTGATTGACAAATGGGAAGCAGGTCTGGAAACCCCAAATTCCAAACGTCTCCTGTCTAGCAGGTTTATGCTAAATAGTTCCATTGGCAATAAAAGCATAGAACATAACTGTTGGCTTGTGAGAGGTGTCCCTTCTGCCGTTTATCTGGGAAGTGACATTCTCAACCGATTCGCAATCAATTTGGACCGAAATAATCATAAAGCCTGGCCCCGACAAAGGAGGGGGGGGGTGGCTAACCCATGGGCTTTGACAACACTGAAAAAGCATTCCGGTCAGCTCAATTGCTGCCGTATGCCATTGAAGTTCAAATGGGAGAAGAGGTTGCCATCCCAGGGCATGTGTAACAATTTAATCTTCACCTCAAAATTAAGCGAGGACAGAATCTCAAACATCAGGAGGCATATATAAATCTAAATTTCCATCTCCAACAGCAAGGTTTGTATTTAAATCCAACACCGCTAGTAGACCTAGAACACAACACCATTTGAATATTGGTGGAGAACACCGACCCTCATCACCTTCGGCGCAGGATCCTTTATTGGAATGGAAGTTGATGGCCAACATTATTCTATTAACTTAGGTAATGAAATCATGGAACCAATCCCACTCAGTCGACATCAGTGACAGTATTCTTTCAGAAAAGATTTTTACTAGGTATGGGGGGGGAATTTCCTGGTGTACTCTTCCTGCCACTAAGGTGTAGAAGAGGTGACATGTGACATTAGGAGGGAGGAGGTGGAGTTCAGAGTCAAGGACTACCTCGAATCCCCCGGTCCAGGTCAACACCATCAGAAGAGATCTCTCCACCCAACTGGAGGATACCGCTGAAATTGCCAAGCCCGAGGTCTTCCCAGGTTTCAAGCAGATGGTTGAGGAAAGGATCAATCTTGCTGATGCCTTTGAGACCGAGGAGCAAAGACAAGAGTGAAAACAGGTGGTCTTGGAATTCTAAGGTATCTTTTCAGTGGATGCACATCCATTCATTCAACCACAATTCCCACTGACCCGGAGATAGCTCCAGTATTTGTGAAACAATACTGGTTACTTCTCTCATCCATGGAGTCACTCACAGAGATTATTAAAAACTTGGAATCTCGTGGGAGAATTCGGCCGATCCACAGTACCTCCAACAACCCGGTACTGGGGATACTCAAACCAAACGGCCAATGAGCACTATGTGCAGACCTGAAGAAGTTGAACAAACGGGTCCATATGTCAAGATGGCCCCTTCCCTTCATCGATCTGGGACTGGCCCAGATCCAAGGGTCAAAAGGTGTACACCGCCATTGACTTGACCTGACCACCGGTTCCTGGACAGTACCTGTGAGTAGGAAAGACCAGTACAAGCTTGCCTTTAACTTCGGGGGGCAGCAGTAATTGTGAACCCCCCGATTTGGGCAAAAAGGGAAACCTGGCCTCTGTGGATGATGCTTTGATCAAGAGCTCAAAAGTGGAAGAACATATAGCAGAAATCGGCAATGTTCTAACTCGGTTGCAGAAAGCCAGAGCAAAACTGTCCTTTCAGAAGGCGCAGTGGTTTAAGACCCACGTGAATTTCTTAAGGCACAAGATCACGCCCAAGGCTCTTAATCCCCAGGCGTAGAAGGTGGAAGCCTTATTGAAATTAAAGGACCCCACCACTCTGCGAGAATTAAGAAGCCTTCTCTGACTCACTAATTATAGTCGGAAGATCATTGAAGACTCTGCAGCGGTGATCCTTGGTCCATTTAATGAAGGTCAGAGTCAAGTGGGAGTGGGGTCCAGAACAATCGAAGGCAGTTAAACAACTGAAAAGAAGCCTTTCCCAGGCTCCTTGTTTGGCTTACCTCATAAAGAACAAGGAGTTCTTCTTGGAGACAGGGTTCTCAGATACTTGCAGTATTCTACCAAAAGCATGACAATGTCAACAAAGTCATCTCATACGTGAGCAAGACTTTGTCCTCTGTGGAGGAAAAATTCAATTACCGCGAGCAAGCACTTGTGGCAACGGTGTGGGCATTGAAAAATGACTGCGCATTCATACAGGGTGTAACGCTCACCTGGTATCCACGGGGATGTCACTCAGCCTGTTCTGACCTCTTACGACCTCGAACCCTTCCCTGGAGTCTACTCGACTGGAGACTGGGCCTTGTTTTCTTGGAAAGTGTGCTCTCTGTCCTGCTTTCAGCGCAGGGGGTGCGTTGATTGATGCAGGCTCATTGCTGCCTAGTTACTTCACTGGCAAGAGTCCGACAGGTAAGTATAATGAGTCTTTTGAACAGTTCTCTAACTTCGTTCCTTTCCTTCCTTAGATGATGGCCGGCGTCCGGGGATGGCAGCGTGCTGCTGAGATGAGTAGCGCTGAAGGTGAGTGAGAGCGCGGTGCACGATGCGACCCTTTCGTATTTGTATTGAACTGAGTTATTTTTCTGTGTCTTTTAGGTGCCGCGACATTTTCAGCGTTGATGCCGGTTATGAAGAAGAAACACGGTAAGCGCGGTAGGTGGCACCTCTAGATGTTTCTACGCTAACCTGGAGCGTCTTTTCCCTCTTGCAGATGGATGAGGAGTTCCGGAGACAGAGTTCCCCCAGAGCGGCTGGGATTCAGGTGAGCGTTTGAAGCTCGTACAGTCTTTAAAAACAAGCGAAGATTTGCTGAATGCTTACTAATGCCTTTTTTCTGTTCTTTTCCATTTTCCTTAGGAAGCGGCGTGCCAGGATGGGAATGACACTGCCGAAGATGACCGCAGAACAGAAGAAGCGATGAATGACGGGCAGAAGCACCGCAAGGTATGGCTGTTCCTAACGGTGTTCTTGCAGAAGCTGAGTGCAGAAGAAAGATGCAGGCCTACTGGAGACCGATCCGAACACGGTGAGTGTCATGCTGCAGGTGCAGAAAACACAAAGCATGTTTCTCAGCCTGGGTGTGGCTTAAATAGTCTCTGGGTATCCCAGGTGTCTCTGGGCTGAACCACACCCAAAAGACTAGACTGCACACGCAGTTCTGGGAACCAAAATATGTGGGGGCATCCATCTTGTCCCCATCAATGCACTACAAGTCCAATCCTCAATGTTATCCTATGGGAGTGAGTGAGTCTGGTGCCACAAGCGCCAAGTCTGATTCCAAGTGGGTCTTTGGAGGGATGGAGAGGCCCTTGAGGGCCATGTAGGTGATCGTGGCCTGGCTCCAGCCTGACTTCTTGGAGGGCTGGGGACATGAGGGGCAGGAATCATGACACAGGGGGAGCCCATCATTGTCGAGACTCCTCACCAAACATTGCAATATCTACAAAGTGACGGAATCCAGGTGGGGAACGTTAATTCCAGAATTACTTCCTGGAGTCTGTCCATGCAAGGCTTTCATGTGGATCTCAGATATGGACAAAACAAGAAGAATTCCGTAGCGGAAGGGTTGGCAGACTTGCATGAATGTGCTCAAGTAAACTGTCTCAAGGACGAAAGTCTTATGACCAAGATCATCATGGAGGCGGACTCAACTTCCCCACACAAGGCCTATAAAGAAGACAGGTGTCAGGGGATACCCACAGTTTGTGGATGGGTGCTACTGCCATGTTGATAGCAACAGAGAAAAAACTGGTGGCTGGCATTAGAAATGCCTGGGTGAATGATACCCCGGAACCCTATGCTGGTTATAAAATAGGACCCCAAAGTAGTCAGGTTGCAGAGTTTATGGCCCTTTATCAAGCAATCCTCACTGCAGTGCACCATCAACTCAATGAAGTGGTCATAATCACAGTCTCTGATTAGGTCGGGAATAGGTTTGTGGAGCGCCTGATTAACTAGAAGAATCGAAGCATGCTTTGTGCTAACAATAATACAGCATGCCAAACTGATCAAGTCAATTGATGATCTGGTGAACTCCAATGAGATGACCATCCATTGTAAGAAGATAAGGGGTCATTCCAAGATAGAGGGGCCAGAGAAGACTGGGACTGACCTGGCTGACCAGCTGGCTAAAACCAGAGCTCTGCAGGGTGACTTCATAGAAACAGAATCCCTGCTGGGGGAAATCCAAATTGCTGCTGTCACCAGGTCACAAACCTGTGCTAACAGCGAACTCTCGACTGCCCAGTGAAGTAAAGATACCATAGATGCAGATTTGATCACTTCAAAGAAAGAGGATCCAATCATTGGGAAATGTTATAGACACATCGAAGACCCTATGAGCTTTCCTTTAACAGAGTCAGATTATACCAGTAAAGATGATCTGCAGGTTTTGATGAAGTTTTCCAAAATACTCCGGTTCCAAGGCGGTTTGTTGGTAAGGAGAGCCTTATCTGGCTGTGACCAGTGGCTGGTACCTACCTCATGCCGAAGCCCGATGTTGAATCACAGCCATGACGCGGCCACTGTTGGTCATGGGGAGGGGGGGTTCCACACAAATTAGAAATATTGCACAAGGTTGCCTACTGGCCACACATGGGCCAGGACCTCGACGCTTACCTAAAGGGGCATCTTGTGTGTACTCAATTGTAACCCAGTTCACTCACACACAGAGCTCCCCTACAAAAAAATGGAATGATACTGCCTTGGTCAGATTTGCAAGTCGATTTCATCGGGCCAGTGATTCACTCCTGTAGGAAAAGTACATGTTGACTGTGACATGCTTGTTCACAAAATGGGTAGAAATGTCTTCCAGCACAGAATTGCAAGGCGGAAACAGCTGCTGCACTAATGATCAACCACATCTTGTCTCGTTTCGGCCTCCCGCAAAGGATTAAGTCAGAACTAGGAAGCCATTTTACCAGTGAGGTGATGGTGAAGATGTGGGAGATTCCCGGTGTAAAAAGAAAACTCCACATTGCCTGCTGCCAGGCTTCAAGCGGGGGGTTAGAGATGCAACAAAACAATTGTGAGCATCTTAAAGAAGTTTGTGGCAGACATCTGATTATCGCTTGTCTTGATGGCTGTTAGGTCTACAATATCTTCTGCAATAAAGATGTCTCCATTTGCGTTCATGACTGGATGAAAAACGTGGTTACCGCAGCATCTGCTCTATATGGACACAGGAGCAGACACTGATAAATGCGTCCACTACTCACGACTACATTGAAAACTTAAAGAAACACCTCCAGCATGCTTTTGCGTATGCTGAGCCCAATTTAGTTAAGTCGGCTGAAGGAATGAAGATCTATTATAATCTAAAGACCAGCATGAAAGAATATGAAATAGGGGACAAGGTTTACCTGTACAATTTTCAAAGAAATTGGCCAAAGAGCGGAAATGCCCGACATGTTGACGTGGTGCCTTTGAAATTGTAGATAAAACAGCACCTGTTGCCTACAAGATCCGCATCGCAAAATGAGAACAGACAGAAGAGAAATGGGTCCACATAAATCAGTTGAAAAGCTGTCACCCCAGATATTCTTTACGACTGATTGAGAAGCCAAATGAAAGTCAAGCAGAGGAACCCTCTGAAGAATATATATTAAAAAAATAAAAATAAAAGAATCAATTGCAACTAAGATGTGTGCTGTGAAATGGTGAAAATGTCTTTTTATACTTATATGCTGTTGTCATTTCTATGTAGATCTTCCGGGGAAATGTGTAAAATGTAGTGAACCTCTTTTTCTTTCTATTATTAGAGAACTAACCTCTTTCCTTTCCAGCCTGGAGGCAAGAGGGCAGGCCGGTGAGAGCCCCACAGCCGTGCCACACCCTCCAACCCAAGGATGGAAGGGGAGGCTGTAGTGCCCACTCCCCAATGAAGGAAACAGCGCCTAATAAAACCCCACTCTGCCCGGTTTATTCCCCACCAAAGAGTCATGGAAGAACGGGGGGAATATGGGGTGCATTCAAAGGCCCCAACCTGAAGTCCCTTTCACATGAAAAGCAGGATTTTTCTACAGGGACAAAAAACGGCTTTGTAGTTTAAATGTGAAACTGTACTACTGATAGCAGAAACATGTCAGGGAAAAGACATTGTGCATGTTGACAAACAGTAATGTATATTATGTTTTGCATACAAAATACCAGTGAAATTTGAAGAGCCACTTTGTTTTCCATGGAAAAATGTCAGCCTAAGGCAAACAGTTTAGGATTGTGGGTGGGCAAACTTCACCAAGAAATCGCCACTGCCACTCTGGATGTTACACCCCCGCCCCATCTAATTACAACTGCAAGAAAGCGTTTTCCTGCTAAAGGTGTGGAAACCCCAGCATTCCCCAGACTTGCTGGCTCTGAAGGCAGTGATGGCAGGGTAGTTCCCCTTGGCTGGAACATTACTAAAAAGGTGTGAAGACTAGGGGGTGGGGGAGGTCTACCACTTTAAACAGGCAACCAACTTCAAAGCGCAAGCTGCAAACACAAAGAATATAATAAAAACTCTGACCCAGTGAGACCATATGCCCTGAAGGCAGGAGAATTGCCATTTGTCCCACATGAAGATTTACAATTAATTTACAAGGACGTTTTCCCCAGCAACCATAAGGCAGATTTTCTTCATTTATGTATTTTTTTATTTTTAGGTAATTTCCAGGCAATTTTGGGAATATAAAATGCATGCACCTACGAGTTAGGGAACTGTAATGGTCAGTTATACTACGTTTCTGGGTGATCTGAAAATGTTCCAAATGTGACAGTAGGTGAACAGGTGGAGGATAACATTAGGAATATGGGTAATAAATTACATATTCATAACTTATGCTTTTTAACGGAAACGGCAGAAAATTGCCACATAGCTGTGCAAAATGGTGCAGACCTGGCTGTCGTCTTATTTAATTCCCCACGATTAGCTGAATCAGAAAACGTCTTAGTTACTTACCTGTAACTGTATTTCTCCAGCATTGGTATCTTTCATAGATTCACATGCTTGAATATTATATATAGTTTCCATAGAAAAAATGAATGGAGATTGCCCATTATGCCCAATGAGGCATCCACTTGTCTAGTCCCTCTACCTCACTTTGGACCTTTTTGACCTTAACCAATGAGGTGGCAGGGCTTAAGCTCCACCCCTGGCAGCCATCTTCAGATTTTGAGCCGTGTGTAGACTACATGTATGACTGCCGGGCCTTGGAGCAGCCTCTCACGGGAGGCGGCTGGGCGCATGGGTTACGCTTACCTGGACCCCACAGGGGTGTCGATCGGACCCGGATAGCTGTGGTCTCCGTAAACGTGATGCGTAGTGCAGAGATGACTGTCTGGACTGGCCCGCCTAGTCTTGTCTGCTGGACCCGAAGTAGTATTTTCCTGCAAGTGGAGACAGGGATTAACCACCTGTGGGTTTTAGAGATGGCCTCCCAACTGTTCTCGCTCTCCCCCACTAATCACCTCCGATATCCCCTTAGTAACCTCACCTTATGTTTGTAAAAGATGAGCTCTCCATCCTGCGTGTCTTGCAGGGGCGCGTAGATACCAGTTACTTCACTGGTTTGAAGGCGTTGGGAGAGTTCCGGTAAGCATCGACTCTGAAGTCCCAGGCGGGATTGGTAAGTATCAAGTTCAAAGAGTTCAATGTGCCTGATGTTCACTCTTGTCCCCTTCCTTAAGTTGCAACTGAGTTCGTGAGAAGAAGGTCTCGTAGCTGCTGCTGGCGTTCAGGTAAGAGTCTGTGTTACCCAACGCTGTCCGGTAACTATTGCATGCGTTAACTTGTTTTTATCCCTCTTTACAGATGCGGCATATGAAGATATGGAGAATAATACCGCCGGTGGTAAATCAGGTAAGTCTATGGTGGTAAGAGGTATTTGTTGATTCCCTTGGCTCACCTTGTTATTCTTGTGCCCCTAGGTGTCGGAGTACGGTGAAGAAATGATGGACAGTGCCGGATCGAAAGATGCTGTGAGAACTGGTGAGTATGGCGCCGTGCTGGAGCTGGCGAAGCGACGCGTGCAGGACTGATGTCCTTTCCAAGTCGGGAGATGAAATGGATCCAGAATCAGGTGAGGAATTTGAAATAAGTTTGTTTTCTAACCTTGTCCTTTTCTTCCTCTTTATTCTAGGCGCTCCGGATTCGAGGCGGGCGTGGCAGAAGACTGGATGCTGGCTGCAGGCACGGTGAGAGTCATGCTGCTGGATGCAGAATAACACAAAGCATGTGCTGCTGTTCGGGCGTGGTTTAAATAGCCTCCAAAGTAGTCCCAGGAAAGAAGTTCCCCAGGACCACACCCGAGTAAAAAATAGTCCCTGTAGTAAAATAGTCCCATCCAGGCCTCACGTTGGCTTGGATTTATTTGCAGCATGGTCTGCATGAGGTAAGTAATGTCTATGAGCCTGGTGCCTACGGCGCCAGGACTGAACCCAGACAGCCCCTAGCTGGGGCTGCTGGGGTTTTTGTAAATGTCTGGATGCCTGCTCCCGGGGCTGATGGGCTTGATCCGGATGCCCGGGGTAGGCATCATGACAGCATGTGAATCTATGTAAGATACCAATGCTGGAGAAATACAGTTACAGGTAAGTAACTATTATTTCTCCAGCATTGGATCTTTCATAGATGCACATGCTTGAATAGAATACCAAGCAGTTAAGCATGCCCAAATTTGGTTACAACCTGAAGGTTAATCTTCAGTATACCTAGTGTATAGCAACTCAACTTAGTCAAATACACTAGGGAAGGCGGGAGAAAAAAGGCTGCTGTTACCTTAAATAAATAGGTGGCGGGGGACCGCCTGTCCAACCGCTGATTCCTTGTTGGTGTCTTCTTTCAAGGAATAATGCTTGGCGAATGTGTGAAGCATGCTCCAGGTAGCTGCTCTACAAATGTCTTTTAATGCTACAACTGCATGGAATGCGGTCGAGCAGCCCTTCCCCTGGTGGATTGAGCTGTGAGGCCTGGTGAGCGGGTCACCTTTGAATTGGTGGCAATGGCTTATGCAGTTTGTCACCCATCATGTAGACCTTGCTTAGATATATGTTGGCCCTTCGTGCGATCTCAGACAGCTACAAAAAGCCTTGGGGAAGCACAGGACTCCTTGGTTCTTTGAATGTAAAATTTGAGGACTCGGGTGTCATCTAGCTGAAAAACGTAGGGTGCACAATACGCTCCGAGTGTGTCATTTCCGATACAATTTTGGGTAGAAATTGAGGGTGCGTTCTGAGGATGGCAGTCCTTCTGGAATAGGGTGAACAGTGGTTCTGATGAGAGGGCTTGTAGTTAGTTAATCCTTCTTGCAGATGTGATGGCTATTAGAAAGGAAACTTTCCAAGACAAAAATGTCAGTTCGCACCTATGGATGGGTTCATATGGTGGCTCCATGAGCGCCGATAGAACTGTTTTTAGGCTCCATGACAGGACAGGTTCCGCCGTTGATGAAAAGGTTCGTAGTAACCCTTTGAGAAATGTTAACCGCTGGATTATTGAGTAAAGATGTTTGATTAGGATTCGTTGTATAGGCTGAAATTGTAGATAGATGAACCGTAATGGAGGGCAAGGAGAGCCGAGTTCTTGCCGGGTGTAGTAGGTATGGTAACACATGTTACACTGATGCAGTGAGAGGATCTATGTGCAACGTCTTACACCATTTAGAGAAACTGGTCCACTTTCGAACATACGTGATCCGTGTGGACAGAGCTCTAGATGCTTTGATTATGTCCCAGCATTCTCAAGGGAGCGTTAGATGATTTAATTTTCGCTGTTCAGGAACCATGCTTTGAGTGACATACTCGCTGTGTCGTGGTGGAAAACCTTGTAGTTCTGCTGTGTCAGTAAACTCTGGTGCACTCTGAGGCGAACTGATGATCCCTGGGAGAGGTGCCGGAGAGTCGGGTACTATCCTTGTCGAGCCCAGTACGGCACTAGGAGTATCATCCTACACGGTTGCTCCTTCATTCTGTGCAACATTCGTGCTATCAATGTTGTCGGTGGGAAGGCATACAGGAACTTGCCTGTCCAGGTTACTGAGAATGCATCCCCTAGTGATAATTCCTCTGGGTATCTCCAGGCAAACGGGTAACATTTCTTATTGTCTTTGGTGGCGAAGAGGTCACTCTCTGAATGTCCCCACATGCAGAATATCCGTTGAGTCTCCCCCTTAATTCCCATTCATGAGAGGTTGTGTAATATCTGCTCAATTTGTCCGCGAGGACATGGTCTACTCCTGGCAGGTGTTCTGCTTTTAGGCGAACCTTGTGCTGTAGCGCCCATGTCCATAACTTCTGTGCTTCCTTGATAGTATCACTGACTTTGTGCCTCCCCGTTTGTTGGTATAATGCATGTAGGTTGTGTTGTCCGTCTGGATAGTTACTACTTGTCCTGCTAGTACAGGCAAGAAAGCCTTCCGTGCCCAGCGTTTTGCTCGGAGTTCTAAAATGTTGATGTGTAGTCTGGACTCTTGGCTTGACCACGCGCCCTTTGTCTGCAGTTCCGCCAGGTGTGCCCCCCCAGCCTGATAGAGACGCGTCCCTTCTGAGAAGAAGTGTCGAGGTGGGAACTTGGAATGGCATGCCTTGTGACAGATTTTGTGGTGTGCTGCACCACTGAAGTGCTTTGTGGAAGCTTGGGGGAAGTTGGATGACATCCTCCCATGACCTGTGTGCCTGGGTCGATTGGTGTTCCAGGGTCTCTGAATTGGCCTCATGTGCAGTCTACAGTTAGGAATGAGATATATACATGAGGAAATCATGCCCAGGAGCAATTTGAAAGATTGTACCTTGGTTGTTGTGTTGTCGAGGAACCATGAAATTAGATGCAGCATCGCCGATACCCTGTCTGGTGAGGGTCGCACCCTGGGAATGCAGGTGTTCAGCTCTGCTCCCAGGAAGAGAGCTGTTTTGGTTGGTATTGGGCAGGATTTGATTTTGTTTATGGAGAATCCTAGGTCTTTAGGTGTATCATTGTTTTAGCAACCGCCATGGTCACGAGATTGAAAGAACTTGCCTTTATTTTTTTTCAACCAAGACTTTGTCAGCTCACTTCATTCGCATACAAAACTTCTATCATCATATCATTTTGCTCATATTGTGCGTTATATTCCTTCAACTTCTTGAACAATAATTGCAACAACTGGTAACTTCCCCCTGTTATCCCATCCCTTCTCCCCCTACCCGCACCAGTCCTCATGGGTGACTTTTACAATTGCATTGTATCAGTTCCTGCTCATTGCTCGACTTCCTCCAAAATTCCCAGTGCCTGTAGTCTCTTCGGGATGTACATTTCTGTCGCATCTCCAAGAGCGTGTTGTATAAAAGGGGACCAAACTTTACTAAATGTTCTTAGCGTCCCATGTATCGTCGCTGTTATTTTCTCCACGTCTATGGTGTTCCATATCGCATAATACCACTGTATGGTGGATGGAGGCTCTATCTGGTGCCACTGTCTCGCTTTGCATCTTTTGGCGGCCATCATTATATGTGCCTACAGTCGCCCAACATCCCCCCCCCCACTTTTTGTTGCTGATCAAGCGCGGTGCCGAGGAGTATCTCCGTCCACTCAAACCACCTCTCAATTTCCATTATCTCCAGCACCTTGGATTTGACCTCCTGCCAGCAGTGTTTCAAACATTAACATCCCCATCATATATGGACCATCATTCCTTTTTTGCTGCACCCTCTCCAGCACTGCTCTGACCTTGTGGGGCTCATTGTTTGCAGTCTCTCTGGTGTATAATACCAGTGATGGAGGAGTTTGTATTGTAGCTCTTGATGTTGCACTGAGGTGTACGTGGTATGCCAGCCTCTCATCACCCTATCCCACTCCCTGTCACTGAACGCACTCCCTTTCATCTTCCTCCCACCTCCCCCTAGTGGCTCCCAATCTTCATTCCCCCCCTCAATTAGTATCTTGTATATTGCTGAGATCAACCCCTTATTTCCTGTAGATGTTATTAATTTTTCCCATCCCTTCCATCATGGTGGTGGTGGTCCCTAACCAATGCCCCAGCTGCTGATGGGCAAATCGGTCCCCTTCTTTTAGTCCCATATCCCTTTTGCACTCTGCAAAAGCCGAAAATGAGTCCCTTCATAGAGGTCGCTAATCGCCCTTACTCCCCGCCCCCTTCAATCCGTCTCCTAAACCTGGCGTATTCTTTGCCCGGTGGGAATGCGGTATTCCCAAAAACGGGTGTATGTGGTGACAGCCACAGTGACAGATGTAGACTGTCGTTCGCTTTTTCCCAGTTGCTTGTAATTGGGTTTCCAAGCAGTCCGACTGGCCTGTCGCCGGTCTTCAATCTCATCACCTCTTTCCATAGGTGCTCTCCCGCCACCGCTTGTTCCATGCTCACCCAGTGTTTCGAACAAGCCTTTATTAAAGACTCTTGGTGCCAACCTTAGTCTTCAGCCATGGTGTGAAGGAACTATTCACTCGATGAAAAAGGGTTGAGATCTAGTGTTTTCTGGTCCCAGAAAACCACAAACAGTACTCCTCGACTAGATGAACAAAATGGGATAATTTTTGCCAAAATAGCTTTACAGATTAAGATAAAATCAAAAAGCTCAGAGAACTGGAGGATTCCCTGTAGTCTATTAGATTGCGGTGAAAAATCTGAAGATGGCTGCCTGGGGTGGAGCTTAAGCCCTGCAACCTCATTGGTTAGGGTCAAAAAGGATCAAAGTGAGGTGGAAGGACTACACAAGTGGATGCCTCATTGGGCATAATGAGCAACTGAAATTTATTTTTTCTATGGAAATAATATACATATATAATTATTAAAAATTATTTTAAAATCACCAAGTATTCCCGGTCTGATAGGGATTATTCAAGCATGTGAATCTATGAAAGATCCAATGCTGGAGAAATGTATATTATGTCAGTTATTAGTAAAATTATGAAGTTGTGCCACATATCTAGTTTTGCTGAAAATTTGACATGAGAACAAATGGGGCTTGCAAATTAAGCTGCCATATGTCGGCCCCAGGCTCTTAAATCCGTTGAGAGGGGCTAGGGTGGGGACGAGAGGAGAGAGAGAAGGGCAACTGTCCAATCCTAGTTGCGAGAACTCTGGCAAGGTATTTCCCCAAGATTGTAAAATTGGTTGTGTCATCACTGCTGTATAAGGGGGACTGCACTAGGAGGAGGGGACACAGCTTCTGAAATGTTCGATCAAAAGAGTGCTGCTGCAACTTACATCTGACAGCTGCAAGGAAACACCAGAGGAGATTGCCAAGAGTGCATCTGGGTGGAGCTGTCCACTGCTAAGAAGGCCAAAATGCTGACTGGGTCCTATGGTGGAGAGCGGAAGGCCATCCTTGAGAATGGAGTGACCAGACACCTGCTCTATCTTTCCAGAGGGCCCCGACATGCAGCTGGTGTCCTGCACTTTAAACAGAGGCCTTCTATGTAAGTAGAACTGAGCCCTGGGAAACCAAAAGGTGGGAAGTATGCTTGCCTTAAAACCTTTTCCCTTAATAATGGATGGGGTTGGAGGGGGTCAAAACTGTGTAGCTCCTTAGCCTACTTAACTAAAAAGATTAATTTATTAATGTAAAGGACTAGATACATTTAACTTAAGAGATTTGAAATGTTACTGCGGAGTTTAACAGGAGAGTGGAACCCTTTCTTATTCTGAAATGCTTGTGAAAAATATCTCCAGAGTGAGATCCTCTAACATTGACCCAAGAAAGCCGGACTGAGAAAACCATCACTGGGTTAACTTTATTTTAATTAATTAATCTTTTATAATGTGGTCAATACCTGAGACCAGTCTCTTAGCGCAGGACTGGGATTCAAACCTGTGTTGCTCTGTGGTGTCTTGCTTCCAAGACTGTGCGTTACCATTGAGCTATCCTCCCGGGCCTGTTGCCTATGTGCGGTGACTGTCGCTGGAAACAGATTCCTTCCATCTGGTAGAATGTCCTGAAGAGGCCTGCATCTGTGCCTGCTGCATTTCTTTTTTGGAAAGGGTTACACTCAGCTGGACCCGACCAGAATCTTCCTTGCACCCGCAGCTCCTGGGCATCTTCTACTGGATCCAACGGCAGGAAAACCTACCTCCAGTGACTCCCATCCGACTTGCCAAGTCCTGTGGGGATATCTGATTAAGGGCGGTGAACGGTCACAGTACTTACCGGTGGCCCCATCTCCTGCATTCTAAAGGTTTGTGAAGAACTTTGATTTAAATTCAATTCCATCGCTGTTTGGTCAAAATGCTGTCCTGACAGAAAAAGTACTTTACCTACCAGTAAATTCCTTGTGAAGTTTTTTGTAACCCCTTTCACCACCAAAAAAACTATTTGAACTCTCTCTCCCCAATGCTCATTGCCCATCTGATATTTCATGGTTGTATTTTTGATGTGCTATGCATGTGTATTTTTGACCTCTGTTATACGCTAGCAGCCATGTAGTTATAGTTAAGTTGCTCAACTCATAGAAAGAGCACTTTTTTGGCGGCTTATAACTCCCCACCAAACTTTGCAAAAAAAAGTATTTGTCCCCTCAGAATGATTCTGCATAGTTTGGTGCGGTTTCGTCCAGGAGAGGGCAAAGTTATGTGTGTAAATCCTCAGACGCAAGAGCCCAACCTGCTGGACAGATTTTCCCCAAAATTGCGCCAGGAGGGCCGGCTTGATCCCGAACGCGTGCTTTTGTACATTTGGTGTAAATATGTCAAGTAGTTTTTTTTTTAAACTGCAAAACGCAGGTAAAGAAAATTAGTGATATCTGGTTATGGTCTACGGACTCACTTCCCTATTCTGTCCGCGGACACCCTTCTGGAGAAATCAGGGTCCGGCGTGATGTCTGCAGACACCGGACGCGCCCGATGATTGGATGGTGAAAAACGTGAGCTGCGTCAGAAATGCTCAAATGGTCACCATGTGGAATTCACGGATAGCCGCCGTTGGCTGCAGAGATCAAAGTAAATACATATTTAAAAAAACAACATTGTACTTGTCAAACTAATGATAATCTCTGGGGAGCTGAAGAGTGATGAGGATGGGATGGGATATGGCCATAAAACAAACAAAAAAACGGGTGTTTTTCCATCTCTAAAGTCCACAGTCTGGATGTTCACGGGCTGTCCTGTGATGTTCACAAACATCTCAGATGTTCGGGGACATCCATGCCTATTTCTGATTTGCAGGGTTGGTAAAAAGCAGTTTCTAGATGGCTTATAACTTTAGACCCACTTAATGAAACTGCATGAAATTGTGCAATATTATTCTAGACCTGACCCTGAATGGTTCTGCAAAGATTGGTGCTGTGTCGCCAACAGGAAGCAACATTTTTGAAAGGCTTATAAATTTGGTCCAGTTTCACAGATGTGCACAATGCTTTTCAGAAAGATTATAGACTCAACCTTGAATGTTTTTGCAAAGTCTGAATGGATTTTGTTAAGTAGGAGCAAAGTTATATGACTATTTTATGTCAAAAAGTAAAACATGGAAGGATTTGCAGCAAACACTTGCAAGGTGCATTGGCAAGGACTTGAAAGCATGGTTTTGCCTATGTGTCCATGTTTTATTTTTGAAATGTGTCAATTTAGGACCCAAAAATAGTGATATACCTTTGGTTACTAACGTATAGCATGGGCAGTAGCAAGGTTGTCTGGGTCATGGCTAGGGGCCATGACCCGGACAATGGGGCTACTGCCCATGACCACAAGGGACCGGGTTTTTCAAAATTGGGATACGTTTGAATGGGAAAACAAATCAGACCGAAGTGTTGGACAAGATTGTAGCAAACATTTGTGAGGAGCATCAGTAAGGACCTGAAAGCATGCTTTTGCAAATCTGTCCTGTGTTTTACTTTTTTGAAAGTGTCCAAATGCAAGTACAAAAATAGTGATCCAATTTGCTGCCTCAGCAGTGGGCCTGGCCCTCCTCAAGGACAAATGTCTACTCTGATTTACTTATTGGGCTATGCGGCATGGCTGAAGCCATTCCCCATGGATTGTGGAAACTGGCCATGGCTGCAAGCCATGAACACTGGCCATTAGACACACTATGAGGGCATAGTGGACACTGAACTAGGATGCAGGGTAGGTGGAGTGGATAACGGACATGGTTTGGTGGGGCTGGGGTCATGGCTGAGCCTCATGCCCTAGGCAATTCAACCATGACTTGCATCCCCAGCACGCGCTGCTGATAACGACAGACATCAGTATGCGTTGCAAAAAATATGTTTGTTAAAGGAGGTTTACAGTTCTTTCATATATGTTAAAAGATGAATTATTGATAACTTAAATACAGTGATGTAACATCATGAAACATTTTCACTCATAAAAACCTATGAAATTCACAGTAAAAAAACTTTGTTAAAGGGACGTTATGGTTACAAGTAAAACCAACAAACCCCAGAAATTCACATCGCATATGAAATTAATTTTGATGAAAAGCCCCTATAAGGGGTTGTGTTTATACTGTTGGTAACAAGATGTCAGTTGAGATTGGGAGACCTATCATGAACTGCTTAAAGAATGTACTCGTCTAAAAAAAAACATTATATTGGAGTGTTGTTGTTAATCCAGGAACTTAATCATACATACACATAGGCAATGGCTGCATCATGCACCATAGAAGTACAATATTTTTAATCTGGTAATTCTAGGTAGTAAAATAATGAATGCTAATTTAGAGTTTTCAGTAATGTTAAACACACGCTACTGCTTAAAGACACATCAACTTCCTAGAACTCTTGGCAGTCTTCAAGGCTCTTCAGGCCTTTTAGCAACATCTCAAGGGTCACACAGTGCAGGTCCACACAGACAGCACCACAGACATGTTCTATCTGAACAAGCAAGGATGCACACACTCTCAAAGTCTGTCCAAGCTATGCCACAAAATATGGAAGTGGGCACTCAAGAGGAACATGTTCCTAACATCTCAACATGTTCGAGGGGAACTCAATCTCTGGCAGACACTCCAAGCAAATACCCACTGCCAGAAGAACACAAGTGGCAACTCAACAGATAGCCCAGACAGAATATTCTCACAATGAGGTCACCCCCACACTAGATCCGTTTGCCACAAACCTAGACGCACAATGCCCAGACTTCATGTCCAGGTTCCCCATCCAGGGTCCAAAGGGAACGCCTTGTGGATGAACTAGTCAGGAAAATTTGCTTATGCTTCTCCCCCTGCCCACAAGACCACGCCGCCAGACACCACTCCTGAGTAAGATATAGCACAAGATGCACCAGGAACAAGTAACTCCGATTCTGGTTGCTCCTATGTGGGCAAGAAAGCCTTGGTTTCCACACCTGCTCAAACTGGCGATGTGCGACCCAATCAAGCTCCAGTGCCCATACAACATGTTGACAACACAACGGGGCATCTCTCCACCCACGCCCAGAGTCTATGAACTTGGAAGCTTGGCTCCTGAAATCAGAGTTTGGCCACTTAAATCTTCCACAAACGTGTATGGATATCCTTAAAGAGGAATGTAAACACAACACCAGGCACTGCTATAAGTTGAAGGGATTTGTGATATGGTGCACATCACAAACACTAAACCCAACAGAATGTTCTCCAGCTAACATTCTACACTACATGCTTTACCTACTAGACTACGACCTAGTATTTAATTCTATAAAGGTGCATCTCGCGACCCTGTCAGCTTACACCACTTCACAGAACGAAGTGTGCTGCTGAAAAGTCCCCGTCATTAAGGCATTCATGGAAGGGGTAAAGAGAAATACCCAAGAAATACCCACAATGTCCAAACCTGCTACGGGTTGGGATCCCAATGTTGTGCTCTCCAAGCTCATGGGTCCACCCTTTGAGCCTATGCATAAGGCCAGCCTAAAACATCTTGCTTACAAGCCTGCATTCCTAGTAGCTATCACCTCCATAAGACTAGTCCGTGAGCTACAGGCTTTTTCCGTACATGACCTCCTTTGTCCCCCTACCTTGCACAACTGCATACCGAAGATGGGAACTCTCCCAAGCATCAAACAATCAGGCTCTACAAGGTCTCTGCCCTTTAGCACCAATGCCTCGGTAGGACTACGTTGCAGCAAGATATATCCTGACCTATAACCAGTACCCTACTATAAACCACATCCAGTTAGCCGGAAAATGTGCTCCGACACAGTGCTGAGCCTAAGAATAACAACCCTCTGGTCGTGCAAATCATAACTTACTCCGGTCCAACCTGTGAATCTACCTTGGAGTACCTCTACCGTGAAACATGAGGATGATCACTGCCAGCTCATCCTGACCCAGAAGGTAACCAGGAACAGCGGGCTACTAAGTACACCATCCACTCCAGACACTCATCTCTCCTACCACTATGCTCACTCTCCATTTTACACCAACAAACAATAGAGCGCAGCTATACCCCTCGATCAATTTCAGCCTAGCTGCACACATACAAACAATTCTCCATAAACACCTCAACAACCTGTTGGAACGCAGCTTTACCCCACGAAATAAATCAGCCTAGCTGCACACAAACATCCTACACAGGCCAAATGCCCCCAGAATGCAGTCTCTTGAGACCAACCACCTGACTGCACACATTTGACTGCTCTCTCAATACCACCGCACCTAGTGTTAGGATGCGGCCACCATCACGCAAATCACACTGGCTGCACACATACCGAGTCCACCCAAGCACTGTATTCTACCCTACTCTCTCGACTGACCTGGACTGCGTTCCCCAAGGGCGTTCAACCTGCAAGCGCTTTGAGATCATACCAATGATGTGTAGGGTGCTATATAAATGCCAAATAACAATAAAAACAACAACAACAACAAATGGCTAATTATTCAAGATTTACTACATACAGTACAAACAATACATATGAAGACCCACAAAGCATACAAATCAGTGGCACATACAGAGAAACTAAAGTAAGGAAGAAACATCACCAAAAAATGTCAATAACATTAACGTTCATCATGTATACAAATGAATTTTGTGTTTGAGGCCTGTTTATTGTCCCATATATGTGCACTATGAGCTGAGACCAACCCATAAGGAAAGTATGTTAAGAACATACAAGAAGGTTAATGTCTAGCTATAGAGCACCTTTTCAATGTTCATATTCTGACTGAACAATACTGCCTTGCTTAGATATGTCATTGAACAAAAACAAGTGGCCCAGATATGGGATGTCATAAATGACATTTGTGATGTCATCTTTGACGTCCTGGGTGTTAGTCTTAGCAGTGCATGGCGGTGGCGCGAGTTATGGTTGCTTAGCTTACCATAACTGGCGAATTTCCAGGGTTTTCCGGTTTTACTTTTCACTGTATATATGGGATATATTACTTACCGTAATCATAATTCTGATGCTAATATCTGCTTAGATTCACATGCTATGCATAGGTTGACATCTAGTCAGGCTGACTACAGGAGCCAGCCTGCTAAATACATAGAGTGAGGACGTGGGTGGAATGTTGTCCCCCATGCTGGGATAGCATATTTTAGGGGCACGGGAGTGTGATTGGTTTGCAGATCCCGGATTGGGGTTGGAAGCCTGTGGCGGAAATGTTCAAGGGAGAAAAGACAGTTATTTTTCGGAAAACCTTTGTTTTTTTCTCCCCTAAACATTGCAGCCATGGGCTTCCAACCCTACCCACACGCCCACCCCCACCCCTGACCACCTACTTAACTTGAGGCGGCACACTCCTCTGTGTGCCGCCGACTCACTATCTCCCTGCAACAACTGTTCCCTTTCACCTCCATGATCAGGAACCGGCGCTGCAGGGTCCATTCCTTTTATTTTTTTCACCTCTTATGGGATTGGCTGCGGGGGACACCGCCCTTGCCATCGAATGGGGGATTTGGTCAAACTTTTTGGCCGTTTGGAATTTTCGAACGGCCGAAATGCACTCAATCTCCCATTTTGGATTTTTTTTTTTTTAACGGCTTATTGGAAGTTTCCCACGTCCCCAGGTTGAGCAGACATGGAAAGCATGGTTGTCCCGCCCACACAGGAGCAACCAGGATTAGAGTCCCTTGTTCCTAGTGCATTTTGTGCACTATGCTGCTCCATAGCGGTGCTGGTGGAAAAAGAGTAAGCAAATGTCCTTGACTAGCTAATCCACAGGGCGTTCCCCTTGGATCTGGGTTGGGGAGACCTGGATGCGAAGTCTGGGCATTGTGCGTTTAGACTTGTGGGGGAATAAGTCTAAAGGAGGATAAACCCATAGGGAGAAGACAATGTCTAGAATTCCTCAGTTGAGTTGCCACTCGTGATCTGCGGGTAGAGGATCTCTGCTTAGATAGACTGCTAGGGAATCGAGTTCCCCTGGTACATGGAGACACTAGGAACATGCTCTGCTTGAGTGCCCACTTCCACATTTTCTGTGATAGCCTGGATAGACTTGGAGAGTGTGTGCCTACCTGTTTGTTTATGTAGAACATGGCAGTGGTGCTGTCTGTGAGGACTTGCACTGTTTGACTTGTTAGATGCAGTTGGAAAGCTAGCAGGGCTTTGAACACAGCAGTAGTTCTAGGAGGTTGATGTGGTTTTGGGCTGTGGTATGTGTCCATAGGCCACGCTCTGTGTGGTGTAGATAGTGAGCTCCCCATCCAGAGAGTGAGACGCCTGTTGTCACTATCGCTTGTACTGGAGGATTGTGAAAGGATTTTCCTTTTAACAGATTCTCTTTTGACCACCAGCGAAATGCTTGTACTAGTGTTAGCGAAATAACCACTAGATCGTCGCACTGACCGCTTGCCTAAGACCACTGCTTCGCTAAACACTGATTTATTGGACGCATGCGCAGTCGCACTTTTGGAACCAGATAAATGCATGAAGCCATCATCCCTAGCAGGCGCATTGCTTTGTGTACAGTTACTTGTTGACCGGTCAGATAATGAGGTGTTTGCAGCAGTATATTTTGAACTCTTTCGTTTGAGGGGAAGACTAGCCCCTGTTTTGCCTTAGCTCCTAAGAACGGTTTGGTTTAACTTGGAACAAGGCTTTATTTATTCTCGTTGATCGAGAACCCCAATTGGAACAGCAGGTTGATTCTTCTTTGGGTATTGTGCTTCCAAACATGGGGGGAATCCCCTGGTATCAGCCAGTTGTCCAGATAAGGGTACACTGGGATTGATTCTCTGCGTAAGTGCAGCGTCACCACCTTGGTGAATACCCTTGGAGCGGAGGCTATGCAGAAGGGTAGCACGTTGAATTGATTGTGTTTATTTGCTATTTTGAAGCGCAGGAATTTTCTGTGAGCTGGGAACATTGAAATATGAAAGTATATATCTTTCATGTCGAATGTTGCCATGTAGTCCCCCCTCACCCCCTGTTTCAGCAGTGGGATTACTTCTTGTAATGTTGTCATGCGAAATTTCTGTAGCTTGACATATGTGTTGTCAGTGCGCAGGTCTAGGACAAGGCGCATTTGTAAGGTCTTTCTTTGGCACAAGGAAGTACATTGAATAGATACCCTTGTTTACCTGGTTTGCCAGGACGATCTCTATGGGGTCCTTTTCTAGCAGTGCTTTGATCTCTTCTAGCAGAATGCGCTGTTCCTCCTGCATTGTCTGACTTTGTCTCGGCAGGTGGTTGGGTGGTGTTTGTATGAGTTCTATACAATAGCCTCCCACTACGGTGTCCCTCCCTCCCTTGTCCGACATGATCCCCTCCCATGCACGGGTAAAATGACAAATGCGACCTCGTATTGGAGAAGCATGGGAGGGGACCTGGAGCAGGTGGCCATTGCTTTGGTGGGGTGGAGCCTATGGTGGTGGAGGATCGCCCTCTACTACTCAACTTTTTTTGCCGTCTTTGAACATTTTTGCTGGTTGTAGCTGGAGGGACGCTGGGAGTTTGTCCTCAAAAAGGTGTGCATTAAATGTGCCGCTCTGTACAAAGGGTTTGTTAGCTGTCCTAGGGACTTGAGGGTGTCGTATTCGTCTTTAGCACTTTTCAATTTGTCCTCGACTGCCTTCCCAAATAAGGTGTTTGGTTCAATCAGCATATTTAGCAGGGTGGTTTGTATTTCCAGTTTAAAACCGGTTTGGCGTAGCCATGCATGGCGCTTAATGAGGATAACCTCAGATACAATACGGCTTGCCTTATCTGCTGCATCCAGATTATTTTTCAGGATGGAACTTGCCACGTGCTTACCCTCAGCTATATTTTTTAAAAGCTGTAAGGAGTGAGAGAGAGACAGCACGATGAGAAAACCAGAAGGAGACAGCAAAGGACTCAAGAACCAAGTAAGAATGGCAATGTGGCAGTGGGGTTTTGGGGGGAGGGAGTTCCTAGGGGGGCAAAATGAAAAAAAAAAAAGGGGAACCCACCAGGGATACAGGACAATATACGATATAGCAACAAGAGTAAATAGGACTATGTTGTAAGAAATGTTATGCCGCACTTACTAGGTTTGGAATACGGTATCGCCGAAGGGAAAATAAATCTGTTTAAAAAGAGAATAATGGAAAAGAAAGGGGGGGGAATTAATTGTTTAACTGTTATACTCAAGAACTTACTTAAGAAAGAAATGAACACTGACTGCATGAAGAATGCTTAAAATACTACACTGGTTTTCTTATGCATGCTTGTAACCTATGCTCCTGAGAAGAAAATAGAAAATAAAGTTTGTAAAAAGAAAAAAAGCTGTAAGGAGTTCTGGGACAGAGTCGATCTGTTGTGAGATCTCGTCCCATTTGTTGTTATAACTTGCCAAGAGTGTGGTGTTATTGGCTATTCTTACTTGGTCATGTAAGGAAGGCATGGCATCAACAGTAAAACATTTGCAAGTGACCACAGTTCAAGAGTGTTTATTACCTTTCACAAGGGTGAGATGAATGCCTATCTAAACCTTAATCTACAGATGGGAGCAAGCTACAACCAATAATAACACCTATCCTTACCATTAATTTACAAAATAAGGCAGGGTGATGTTCGTTAAAAAAAAAGAAGGAAGTGTTCACAAAATGATATGTTAGGATGTTCAGGCCGTTGGCATCCCTTCCCCACGTTTTCAGCACGGGACAAGGCGGTTCACTAGAGCAAAGTACACACTCTGGCTTCTTCGGCACAAGGATACAGTTCCACTTTCACAGTTCAAGACCTTCTGTGTCCAAGTCTCTTTACTTCTTACACGTCTCTTGACTCAGAAGGTCTGGTATACAAAAACCACAAAAACATTTTCCTTTTCCTGCGCTCAATTTGGGTGTTCACCCTGGATCCCTTCAGCCAGATTCAGATCCATTCTTTCACTCAATTAGTCTCCCTTGGCTGGGCTCAGACCGATTGGGTTGTAATTTTAACTATCAAAGACTTTTGAATGTGCACAGAGCTTAGCTTGACCCGTTGCATGACCACTTCGATTTCAATATTCCTTTTTCACACACTTGGCATCAGTTGGAGATACCTAACAGAGACTTTCAAATTAGCACCCACGTGGCCCCCGACCACTCTGTGTATGGTATCTTTTCTCCCAAAATTAAATTATAATGTTCAACTACTTCTTTTGGTTTCCAATTATATCTGTGTCACTCTGTGCAAACACCTCACACACTGTTCTCTTTGTACAATTTTGCTGCTTGCAACCTTAGGTCAAAACACACGCTGGTTTGGTATCAGTCTCTGACTCACCGGCTTTGTTGCCTTTTCTGATGCTGCTTTGTTGTAGGAGCCAAGGACAGTACCACAGCGGCAATCGCTCCTCCCCACCTTGGTTGTCACTGCAGGAGAGCCCTGGGTACCTCAGACACACTGTGCAGGTTTGATCAGCCTTAGTTCCTGGTCTTCGATTTCTTACTTTCCAAGGCTCACAAAAGTAACAGTCTTTAGAGGTCACAGGTACTTCCCTCCTTGCGATTCTCTTGTCTCGCTGTCTTTCTCCTTGTATTAAACTCCCATTTCGGAACTGCCGTTTCCTCCTGTGGTTTGCCTCGCTCAGAGTGTGCTTTCATGCTCCGCCTTTTATCCGTGTGGGGAAATGTGATGAAAGTCAGTTGTGTGTAATAATCTGTAATTCCCTGACCTTGCCTGTCCATGGTGATGGGACATGTCAGGGATACGGCTCTGGTATTAGTCCGTTGTTGCTCACAGTGAACTGTCTGTGGGAAAGTGTATCGGAAAAGAGTAGGGGGGGGAGTTTGAATTCCAAGGTATCCTACCTGGTAGGATGGTGAAAAGGTGCTATTGGAAAGGGGATACTGCATCACACCCTGCAGTGTCCCACTTACACTCCGGAGGACCCCTCATCCAGGTGATCCTCCCGCACCAGTCCAACCACCAGGAACTGGATCCAAAAGCAATGGCTGTATCCTGGCCACTGGGATGACACAGATCCCCAGGGACTAGTGGGTGAGATACCAGGTTTCTCACAGTAAGCAGCTGACGAAGCAACTTTCCTACCTAGTGTACATCTTGTCTTGCTCTCCTTGTCAGGAGGGGCCTCGGCAGAGGGTAAGGGTGTGCCCGCTCTTTTTTCTTGTGGTAGATACGACTGGAGAATACAGCTTTAATTAACCCCAGCTGTAGAATGGGGCTGGTCTAAACATCTTCTCAATATGAGGGGTAAATAATGAAGGCTGAATGCGCTTTTGGATTGACTGCATGAGTGGTATGGACTGTGCTGCAGACCTTTTATCCCCAAAAATGTGCTCTACAATGTCATTGTCTACTTGAGCCTCCTTGGTATCGATTTTAATATGTTCTGCAGCATTTAAGCAGAGCTAATTATACTGCAGCTGATTGTCTACAGGGGAATCAGCTACGGGTTGGTCATGATGGTCCGAGGATTGTATGATGTATACATCATAATATTGGTCTGTGTCATCTTGGTCCCCTAGGTCTACTAATGAACCAGGGTCATGCAAGCCAGAAGTGTCTATGTAGTATAGGTCTTCAGGGGTGCTTACTGAGGTACTGGGCTGAGCAGTGTCTAGGCGGGGTCTTTTGGCATCAGGCTGATTTTTAGCTGCTTCGCCATGAGAAGGCCCTCAGAGGTTCGACAGTTGATCAGGGTGTTGATCAAAAAAATAAACAATGCTAGACATTCTGCTCATTACTCTTAGGGGTCCATTGTGTGGAACTTGGAAAAACTATGAACAGGAATAGGGAAAGCCTCTGAAGTGGATGTTTGTTGTGCATTTCCCTGGTCACTAGGGGCAGTGTTTTCTTTTATCCTTTGAAACAGGTGTTTGAGCATAGGGACATCAAAGACTTTGAGTGCTTCAATGTTTTGGATTTGAGGATTTGTGTTTCAAAAACAAATAACGTAATACTCTGCAGCTACCACTAGATGTCGGCCTATGCATAGCATGTGATCTAAGCAGATACACAAGCCTCAGAAGTATATATAACACTATCCCTACTCTACATGTACCCATGATCCTTCAAGTGTCAACGTCCTCAGATTGTTTTCTGACATGTGTGGAGTGTTCTCTTCTGGTCCCGCGTGGGGAGGATAGGTAGGCACAAGTAATTCTAAGTAGATACAAGCTACAGAAAGACTAGTAATGGTAAGTAATATCCGTCTTCTGGGGCTTGTGAATCTGCTTGGATTCACATGCTTTCCATAGATTACCAAGCCATATTTTGTGAAGGAGGCGGGAGAGCTGAAGGGCTGGAAGAGAATAAGTGTCTTCAGATTGCTTGACCCATCTATGGGTCTGACCGAGTGTGCGTCTATACAATAGTGCTGTGTGAAAGTAGGTACTGAACCTCAAGCAGCAGCTTTGCAAATGGCCTCAAATGGGACATGTGCAAGGAGAGCCAGGGTTTGCCCAGTACTGCTTGTTGAATTGGCGCTTGGTATGAATAGCAATGTTTTCTTAGTTATGGAAGAACACATTTGTATACTTTTAACAATCCACCAAGCAATAGTTTCCTTGGTGACTGCATCCCCTTCCCACCCTGTTGCCATGGACACAAAATAACATGCATTTGCCAGATGTTCCTAGTTTTGTCAATGTAGTACATTACCGCCCTACCAAGCCTTGCAAATTCTTAAAAATCCCACTAGACCTGTAGGGCAAGTTCCTTAGTTTACATACTCGACCTAAGAGAAATGCACTTGCCCCAACGGGACTGGTGACAAAATATTTACCACTGGTTTTCGTAAAATAGTGCGTGTCGCCAAAAGCATACTTCATATTTGGTGCAATGCTGTCAAGCATGCACAGTAAAACTTGTATTTGCCATTTACTGCCAACAAAGTGTGTTTGCTGTAAATGATAAATAAGTTTCTAACACCCCCATACTCACCAGCAAGTTTGAGTGCCATGCAAATTATACTCGCCCTTCATAAAAACTACTCACCAATGCTAATGGGCTAGTAGATTTTGCAAGCCCTGCCTACGCACATCAAGTGTATGTAGTGCTTTTCCTCCTTTACTTTGTGGGTTCTGGAAAACACTGGTAATTGAATGGACTGGTTCAGGTAGAATTTGGATATAATTTTGTAAAAAATCTAGGATTAGTTCTTAACACCACCTTGTTTTTATGTATGGTGATTAATGGTGCAGAAACCAATATAGCTTGTAGCTCACTTATCCTTCTTATAGGCCTAATAGCAATGAGGAAAGCTACCTTGTATGTCAGTTCGTTAAGAGGGGCCTTGTGCTTGGGCTCAAAGGGTGGTCCCATAGGCTGTGAAAGAACAGTGTTAAGGTCCCACCGTAGAGGAGAGTGGGGCACTGATGGGTGTAAGAGTTGGATGCCTTCCATGAAGGCTTTAACTACTGGGATTTCTCACCATGATGGTTTGTGTTGTGATGTGGTATAGGCTGCCAAGTGTTTTTTTAAGTGCATTGTACAAGAGGCCTGAGTCCAAGAAGTACAAAAAGATATTGTACATCTGAAGACGAGCAATCTATGGGGTTCATCGTGTTTCCTTTACACCAGAATACATAGCTCTTCTGTGTCAGGTGTTAGGTTTTCTCAATTCTCTAATGATATCCGTACACGTTGTGGGGAGAGGTAGAGAACCGAACACTATGACCTCAGGAGCCAGGCTGCTAAATTGGTTGTCTGAGGCGTTGGGTCTGTTACTTGTTTGTGCTTTTGTGTTAATAGGTCTTGGATTGGGAGAACCTTGATCGGTGGGTGCAGAGACATGTGCATCAGGGGAAGAGTACAATGGCGGTTTTTCCCACATTGGTGCAATGAGTGTCATTGCTAAGTTCCCTTGGTGCATTCTGTGAATTATCTTCGGGGTGAGAGGCGTTGGAGGTGGTGGAGGGAAGCGTGTGCAAATATCTCTGATCATCTCATCCATAGTGCCTTGCCTAGGGAGCCTGGTTGTGGGAACCTAGACTCTTAACTTTATTGTTTTTTTTTTCTTCTTTTGTTGTGCATAGATGTACTGTTGGGTGGACCCATGTCACAAAGATCTGTTTGAATGCAAAAATGTTGAGTTCCCACTCGTGTTCCGGTATAAGTATCCTGCTGAGCGAGTCTACTAGGCAGTTATAAAACCCTATAACCTGTTCTTGAATGAATATATTCCTCTGTATGCACCAGTGCAAAATGTTTTTGTGCCAGAGTGGACAGTTGTTTCGAGTGAGTTTGGCCAGTTTGTCAATATAAAACATTGCGGTTGTGTTGTCTGTCTGTATGAGGATATTCTTCCCCTTGAGAATATTTTGGAAGGGAAGTAACCCCATTTCTATTGCCAGAAGTTCCAATCAGTTTGTGAGAGATATTTTCTGTGTTGTTGACCACTTCCCCTGCGCCGTGAGGTGCATAGTGTGCTCCCCATCCTGCTAGCGATATGCCTGTTATTGTGATACTTGGCGGTGGTGAAATGAATGGTCTTCCTATGGTTCATGTTGCTTACTGACCACACACACAGAAGGCTTGGGTCTACAGAATCCGAGACTACCACTAGATTGTCCCACTGGCCTGCCGTTAGTGACCATTGTTCCACCAGCCACTGCTGTATTAACCGCATTTTGAGTCGTCCCTATGGTATTATAAATATGGTTACTTATGATATGAACGGCTTCTCTGGCTATGTCACAAATGCCCAAAGTATTTCATACGACCAATTTTGGTCATCACTAATTGGGGCACAGTCGATCTTAATAACTGCAGCAGCTTTAGCAATTTGGAAAAAGGCCTTGAGGAGATTTGATGAAATCTTACAGCAAAACTGAATATTGAATACATTGGTATGAGTTTCTTTTCATGAAATGTAAATAGCTTTTGTGCTTTCTTCTCTTCATTATACATTTTGTATATATATATTTTAATTTGTATGGTCATATAGATGAAATGGGATTTATTTTACTGTCAATTTTATACATGTGTTCATCATTTTGATGAAATTTGCTTTTTTATGTTTAACTGATGGATTGATGTGCTTAAAGTTTTAAAAATAAATTAAATGTACAATAAAAAAATAAAGACACTATCAATATGCATGACGCTGTAGTCAGGGGTCTACCAATCAGTGCATAATAAAAACCACATACTAAAAAAATGGAGCACAAACCGGGCAAGAAGCAACGCTGTTTATTACAGCTGGGTGACCACAAATCAAACAGAACAGTGGATTACTTCTGATCGAGAGGTAGACATGTCAATGGACTATGAACAGCAGTGTTATAACAAGAAATACAATAGTCAGATGTCAGGAGAAACACTTGCAAGTTGGAGGATTTGTTTTTTCTGCACTTCTCAGGGATTTGATTTGTTTGCAATCTCCTCCTCGATAGTTACATTAATTAGTGAAAACGTCATTAGAGCAAACCTCACCTCCTCATGTGGTACCACATTTTATTCACACCACACCCGGAACATCTTGTTATTAATGAAACAACATTTGTGCCAACTCCCGGAACTTTAATACACAGCCATTGGTCAGACCATTGAGAACGGGACAGAAGACACCCTGTAGCTGGTGGGAAAGGGGACATTCACATGATACATGTTAGATAATGACCTTCATGGACTCTCTGGTAGTTACTTTGAGGGCTGACCACCTCGTCATAGCTTAGGAACTTACCGTCCAATTGCTCCTCCCAGGAACGCCACACCGCCCAGAGTTCTGTACCGCCTGCCGGTGGGCATCAGCAGTCATGTGACCGGCACACTGGTACAGAGCCACCCTCCCTCTAGTATGGAAGGCGGCTTGTTTGGCTGACTGCCTGCAGTTGCATCACCCAGTTCCGGTTGTCTTAATTCCCATATGACAAGTGAATTGAGCCTCCTCCACCCTTTGCACATCCTTATTGTTGTGGTCACGTGTTTTAAATTGAAAAATTCCCAGATCTAGCCCCGTCCAAGGGATCTCCAACTAGGTATATTTGTGATTGTGCTACTTTTGTCCCTCCCCTCCTTTAGCTAATCATAGAGCAGTGTGTTGGACCCGGTTTACATGCAATGCATCATTACCCCCTACCATTCCCGGTGAAGTCCTTTATACAGTGTGTGTGTGTGGCTCAGAGTAACTGTTATTCCCCATGTGGCCACCCCCACCGTGCATCCTCCTTACACCCGCAGTTGGTAGCTGTGTCCCACTATCTGGCACTGAATTAGCACCTTTAACACATTCCCCTCTTCGATCGATCTTTCGATCATTACTTCTGTCCTATTCATCTACTCTTCCTTTTCTTTACACACCCACATCCTTGTTAACCTGGTCATGTCCCAGTCTTCCTCGTACCCATCCAGGCATTCCCCAAAAATCTATCTTTTTGTCCCATCAGTTAAACACACCCCCCCCCTCCCATAATGCATGGTAATTCTCCAAGTCTGGTGGTGGTGCTTAGAATATTATTTCTTCTTCACTCTCGCCCTCATTCACACTGGGGTGTTCTCACCAAATACCTCCTTCACCTGCATTTTTTGCATTGCCATTGCATATCCTTTCTTGTGCTGATGGCATTTACACCACTGGATGATCAGACGACCGATGTAGGTGACTATGAGGATCGCGACGAGCAGAGGGACAGTTATCTTAAACATAGCCACAAGCCAGCTGAGCGCCCAGGCGAACAATGAATCCAGCCGGTATTCATTCCCAGCATTATTGTTCCATTGGCTCTAAAATATAGAGAATATTGTGTCAGGCGTTATGTTTTCTGGATGTGTGTTTTCGTTTATCCATGTAAAAGCATGTATATTACTGCTCCAAATCTTCTTACATCTAGCATTTACTTTCTTAACAACCCTTTCTTCAAAGCCCACTAACCCTTCTGCACGGTGCTGTGCCATCCTGCTTTCCCATGTCCCATTGTGTTGCACCAGACCCTTTATTTGCATTAAGGGCCTCGTGTGGCAACATGGCACACCCTTCCCTGTGGATGTTTAATATATTATTTTATGGACAGTAGCCACCAGTTTTTCATTTCGGGCCCCCCTCTCTTACATATTCCAGAACCATGTGCTTATTTTACTCCTCCTGGGCCACGCTTTTCAGTTTTATAAAGAGCCTCTTCCATGGCACTACGCACGGCACAACCTGAATATGTTCAATCTGCGGACACAAATCGACAAGGCACGCGACAATTGGATGCATCATGCCTGAAATCATCGGGGCCCACGACAATTTTCATACCGAAGTGGCGGGGCAAAAATAGTCAACTGATCTAATGACAGAAGCTGCAGAAGACTGTAGTTATAATTTGGAGGAACTGTTCTCTAATCCAATCCCAAATTTTGAAATACTTGGGCAAATCGGCGAACGCAGTCCAAAGCCATGGCTAAAACCGATACCAGAACCCCTTGTTGGCTTCTGTGCCAGCATCGGTAGAGTCAAAATTTGGGACTCTATTAGAGGCTCTCAAAACCCAAAGCATCTTTTGTGATGGCACAAGATTTTTTATAGACCGCTCACGGTTGATGGAACAGGCTGTACTCTCTCAACGTTTCATCAGCAGCAGTGACATCCGCATCGTGGACATTTGTGAAAATACACAATACGCCACATAAAGTCACCTTTCACACAGACTGCACTCTTGATTATATCTTGGCCTATTGCCCTAGCCTCTATACAGTGGGGTATGAATGTACATCTATTGAGGCAGTGGTCTAACAGGGGTGCAAATTTAGCAATCCCGGCAGCGAGCAAATCAATGGAAATTTGCCCTGTCAAATGCTGCCTCACTCCTCTAATCCCACAGCACCCACTACCATAAAAGAAGTGCAGAAGAGCAGCGATGGCCTCAAGGCTGGCGTCCTGTTTGATCACAGGGCAAAGGGAGATTAACTCCACTAGGCATGGTTGGCAACTTGGTCGAGCGATGCAGCGTCTCAGAATCTAATGAGGACTCTTGTTCTTTTTTATTTTTAAGTTGGAACACATGTGGCCATGGCAACTTGTATGAGCAGTACTGCTTGTTGGACCGCATTGACAGGTTGAATATGGTTGCACTTCAAGAAACATAGCACAACAACCCACTCACTATTGACAGGTGGTCTACACTCAATCGACAAGCTATACAGGGGCTTAGAAGCTGTCCGAAACGAGGTTTACCTTTGGGGGTTAGGCTTCCCTTGGCTATTGTTGAGATCCCCTGTGCTTCCGACAATGTCCTCATTGGTAGAATCATCGTCCCGCGGGGGCCCATTCACCCGTATATGTCAGACATTTACATTGTGAATGTATACGATCCCTTTATAGGGAATCGCATGCTGAGGTACATGGGGTTACAGAAGCATTTATGGACACCTTGGATAGGGGCTCCCCCGTGTTGTCTGTAGGGACTTTAATGCTAAGATCCCCTGTGACATCCCTTTTGGGTTTTTGGAACAGGTCCTGCTGTCTCACTTCAAGCTGTTGGCTGGCCCCGATGCAGTGTGTCAGTGGGGAATCAGTTGGGACACTCTGCTGTACTCGGCCGTTTCACAATGGTAAATGGCGCTTTTCCATCTGACATGCCCCCGAACGTGACACAAGTTGGAAATAATTACAGCAGCACAATTGACTATTTTTGTGGCCAACTCTCCAGCTCTGATCCAAGATCCGTGTGTTTTGCCAACACCCAGAAAGCAACCATTATCCACTGGTCACTCGTTTAAACCTATGAGCTGGGCCACTCAGTCTTCTTTCTTCCGCTCAGTCACTCAGCGCCTCACTAAACCAGATAGCTTGGAGTGATAGTAGGATCGGGCAGGCATCGGCTATGGCTCATGACACCCTTGTTGCTTACTCACGGATGTGTCAAACCATTGATGTAAATAATTTCATAGTCGTTGCCACAGCTATATACCAATATGAACTTTGCATGGAGAGGATTAAAGCCTGCTCAATAGTTAGGCCTCATGCTCACCTTAGGGCAGGGATTGCCACTAATCGGCAGCATTATCATACCTTTGAGAAAGTGATTAGAGATACCAAAAGAGCTCTACAAATCGAGCTCCGACCTATAGCTAACATGAGCTTAGCACCTACTGTTCATGCTACCAAAGTAAAAAACACAAAAACCATCTACTACCAATGTCTTAAACGGCATAAGTTTGAGACTGCATGCGCTCGGTGGCGGGACCTGGTATACGTGTCTTTGTCCAACGACAATACCCGGTTCTTACAGATTATAAATGATAACGCGTCCAAAACCAGAGACATGAATGGAGGCTCAGAGAAGAACTGCACATCCCACATCGTGCAGGTGTTTGGTGGCGTTGAACCTGTGAACAGCATGGAGATGGATACCAATGCCACCTGGACCTTTTCTAAAAGCAGTTATGACATTTTTGGTATAATCACGGCTTGCAAGTATTCTAGGGAACCTGGCCGTGATGGAATTTGTAGCGCATTATAAAGAACGATGGGGAGCATGGGCGCATGCTCTGCACTGGCTCCTGCAATGGATAAGTGATAGCCAAACTATTCCTAAGACATGGCGTGAAAGTATGATTGTTCCAGTCTTAAAAAAGGTAACCTAGATGGTTTATAGTGATTGCATCGAATGACAAAGCATCGAATGCCTTAGCATCTAACAAAAAGCAACGAAAAAAAGCAGCAAATGCATTTTCTTTTTTTAATGGGGGCCCCTCCAACCCCCGTTTTTTTCGCCCTTAAAATCCATTATAATTAAAATAAAAACTTTACCTTTGAAAAAAATGCATTCAATGCTTTTTTTCGATGCATTTTATCCATGCTTTTGGCATTCAATGCTTTGTATTCGATGCAATGACTGGATACCAACCCAGATGACCCACGTAATAATCACTTATTAGAGATGCTTGATGCTACGGCAAAGATTCTTTCCCACTTTCTGCTGGCTGAGCTGGAGGAGTGGGCCGATATTAACATAATCCCACACAATCAAACTGGGTCACGCAAAGGTTCCAACACCCCTGTCAACAGTTTAACTTTAATCACCATCATACAGCAGGCGTGGACGATACGCAAACTGCCTATATTTGTAACATTCATTGTATTTAGTGCTGCATTTGATACTATTGACGGGCAGACCTTGGAGAAAATTGAAGGACTGGGATATACTGCCAGGTTTGTTAAAAATGATTTTTTTTCTACACGATCAAACCAAGGTGAAGGTCTGCTTGGACCAACTTGGCAGGACGTCTAACTGGCTCTGGACTAAGAAAGGCCTAAAGTAAGGCTATATATTGGCGCTGATACTTTTTAATATTTACTTGTCCGATCTTGGAAATGTTATCGACAATACGCTGTCCATACCTCCTTAGTCGGGAGACACCCAACTGCAATGGCTTGGTTATGCAGATGACTTAACTTCAGGAGGCCTAGAGTCATCACTGAACCACCTTAAATCATATACCAACTCCAATTCTTTGGTAATGAACATTGCAAGACAAAAATCAATGCCTTTCGCCCTACTAAAACCATTGAAAATGAGGTGTTGGACGATGGAAGGAATGGCTGTCGAAACAGTCTCTGTGTACAAATACTTGGACATTAGTCTAGATAACAAACAGCGGGTGACCAGCACTTTGACCAAGTGAAGCTAAAAGCAGTACCTACAGCTGGCTCTATTGGCTCCTACGCTCGTAAGGGTGAAGGATATTACATTGGTGCCGTGATCCAGATGTATTTCTCAAATATACTATCCAGGATTCTTTATGGGGCTGAAAATTGGGCTTTTCCAAATTTAACTGAGTTGTATAAATTGGAATGCACTATCATGAAGAGACTTTTGAGACTGCCTATCCGTACCTCGCCTGAAATGATCAATTTGGAATGTGTACCAATTTCTGTTAAATTCCAACTTTGCTGTCCGACTGTCTTGGAAACTGGCGAATGCTCCCGTTTGCACCTTGATAGGTATCCTCCACAAGGCAATCTTGTTGAGGGCTAAATTAAGTCATCTAGCAATGTAGTGAGCATCTGCAGAGGATTGGCTTGCCCAGGCACCAGAAGGTGTGTTGAGTTGGTCTCTCAGTAAACTTAAAAAATACATGAACAGTTTGGTTATGCTGTGTTGTGAACAGGAAATGCCCTGGAGCAGTACAGTTCGCACTTCCGGTTGACACTGGCTGCAAACAGATCCACTTGAGGGGTTCCCAAAGGGTGAAGATCTCTTGAAGGACTGCCTGAGCTAGTTCGCATTCGTGAGAGGCTGCTCTGCCTGCTCAGAGCGTCTGGTGCTGTGTTCTCCTCTCCGGCTAGGTGAATTGCTGATAAGGAGATTCCTTTTTGAATTGCCCAGAATCAGAGCTGTATTGGTAGTGACTGTACACCTCATCTCTTGTTGATGTAGTACATGGCCACTGTGTTGTTCATCATTATCAGGACGTTCTTTCCCTGTACAGAGGGCAGGAAGGCCTTCAGTGCTAATCTGATTCCCCTCAGCTCCAAAAGGTTGATGTGTAGTTTGCACTCCGATGGAGACCAACGACCGCCGATCGTCAGATTGTTGGTGTGGGTTCCCCACCACATGAGTGAGGGGACCGTCACTACAATTATGTCTGGCCAAGGCTGCCAAAAGGGTTCCCTTCAGAATGTGGTCCTCGCAGGCTCACCACAGAAGGTCCTGTGCGACTGTTTGGAACCTGAAGGTCAGACATCCTGCCTGAGGATTGGAACCACTGAGTCCTGTGAGCCCACTGGAGAGATCACATTCTCAGGCAAGCCTCTGGCACCATGCCATGAGGCCAAGCATCCTCAAAAAATAAAATAAACATACATAAAAAAAAAAAATCAAAAAAGAAAAAAAAACGAAGCCCAGGAGAGGCTGGGCACTCTGGAATTTGGTGATCATCTGCAGAATGTCTTGACACCTCACCTCGGGTGGCAAGGCTTTTCTCAAGGATGCATCTAGGACTCCCCCAATGAATTGGAGCCTTGGAGGACTTCTTGAAGTTGAGGGAGAAGCCCAGTCTGTGAAGGGAGTGACGATTTGCCAGGGCCTGTTCAAGAGAACATGCCCTAATCAGCCAATCGTCCAAATAAGGTGAAAACCCTCGGGTGGAGGTTAGCCCAAATGGATGGCAGAACTTGAAACTGATGAGAACCGCCAACGGCGAATCTCAGGTACATTCCATGCTTGTGATGGATTGGCACATGAAAGTAAGCATCTTGAAGGCCCAATGATACCATCCAGTCCTGAAGTTGGAGGGCCTGAAGGATCTGAGAAAGGGTAACCATCTTGAACTTGTCCTTCCTGAGGAACTTGTTCAAGTCACCCAAGTCCAAGATGGGTCTCAATCCTCCGTCCTTTTTGTTGATTATAAAGTAGGGGGAGTACCAACCCCCTCCCCAGTTTCTCTCTGCTACAGGTACAGTAACGGTTCTATAGCACCTTTCTCCAACAGGGTTAAAAGTCCCTGCACAAGTAGCGGATCTGAAACATTGAAAGAGTTGTTCCCCGGTGGATGATACAGAGGCCTTTTTAGAAAGGGAAGGCAGTAACCCTGGGATACTGTTTCCAATGCCTATGCATCTGAAGTAACGCCCCACCATTCTTTCAGATGCTGTGAGGTCTGCCTCCCACCAGGGTTTGCGGACTAAGGACTCTGAGCTTTTGAGGTAGCTGATGCAGATGTTGAGGGTAAAGTAGCCGTTGCCTGGGTGGTCTTAGCACCTCTTCCCCGTCCCCCACAGGGAATCTTCTCGGACCTCTTTGATTCAACAGTCCTCTTCCCCCTTCCAACTGAGGAGTAATAGTGAAAGGACCTGCCCCTCCAAGCTGTTCCAGTGGAGCGAGTTTGTGGTTATCTGATTGCAGCACTAAGAGATTTGGCTGCAGCTTTGGAGGTCTACAGCTTCTCCAGGGTCTCATCAGCCTTGCTGCCAAATAAATGTCTGCATTGCACATCTGGCGCAAAACCAGACTTTCTTAACCAGGCACATTGTGCATTACTGTGCTAGCCGCCATTGCCCTGCTGATACTGTCAGCAGAGTCGAGACCAGTATGAAGGGATTCGCACATTGCATCCTTCCCATCTGACAATATTTTTTTTAAAAAAACTCTTCCAGTTCAGGGATATGGTCAGCCGCCATGGCTATTCAATGCCATAGGGAGAAAGTGAATTTAGCCAGTGCATACGTGGAATTTGCCGACTGGCCATACTCCCTGCAAAGAAGACATGGTCTTCCAATGTATCACAGCGTATGGCATCTCTATCAGGGCAAATTGTTGGGTATGCATTCTGTTTGGGGCCTGAACCATCAAACTTTCTGTAGTCAGATGTTTTGTAGGTCAACAGGGGTCAGTGCTGGACGCCCTGTGCTTGCTTGTCAATTTTGTATCCACTGCTGGAATTCATTCCAGCGTTTCCCAGTTAGGATTAACTCTCCTTTGTAGGGCTATATGAAAAGGAAGAAATAGAGTCTTACTGGGGTCCATTATCTAAAATATCTGTGAGGTCATCCTGCTCAAAAAGTGGTGCAGGTCTAGTCCATCCCTGTTATTCTAGGACTACAGACATCAGTTGACTGTACTGTCCATCAGAGTGGTCCGAGGGATCTGGCCTTCCAAAATAAATTTTGGGGGAAGTGTCTTTCCCACTTGCATTTTGCAGTGTCTCATGTAGATTTTGTATCTTTGAGTCCTCTGATATTAACATATCGTAACCCAAAAGGACATGATTCATCCGAAGATGGATCATCTTCCTCATAAATTGAGGAAAGGGACGTAAAAAAGTCTTTCCTTGGCAGTGGGGTGAAAGCTTCTTCAACCTTCGAGGATTTTGTTCTGTGCGTCGACAATGGTGTTGAAGTAGACGTCGGGAGCTTCAACGGTAGAGGTGTCTAAGATTTCTTAGACAGTGATGTCGAATCTTTCGGCGTCGAAGACTTTATTTTCGAGGGAGTTTGTTTTCTCTAATCGAAGGAACATCAGAAGGCTCCCGAGGAGTTTTCTCCTGGACAGCCAGGTTCTAAGACGCATGTTTTTTGTCCTTTGCATTCTTTTTCAGGTTTGTTGACATGGGCATGGCTCTTGCTTTTCTTCGAGGTTGTCGAGTTCACATTCTCAAATACTTTCAGCATTTTCAGTCTGAATCTCTCCCATTCAGTCGGTGAGGCCGATTTGGTTGGGCAAGCGGCCTGTTCTGGGGAGGACCTCAACAACAAAGGTGGCAATCTGTGACGCCTTTTCTTCGAATGCCGCGAGGGTGATGAAGTGTGGTGAGAACCACTCCTAGGATCAGGACCTTTTAGTTTTCTTCCGACAAGGAGAGTCACCTCTCGACTTGTCAGAGGATCGCTTCTTCGACAGAGTTGTTGAAGGGGATTTATCGACCTACCTGCAGCTAACTTCCCTATACACTCTTTTAGGGCTTTTGTCATCGATAGGCAGCACCACATTCCGATGTTATATGAGTGGATCCTAAGCACTGCAGACACACCTGGTGGTGGTCCGCAAGGGAAATCTTTCGCCCCAAAGTTATAGCATTGTTTGTACCCCGATCTTTGAGTCGATGATGCAAACGACAATGCCATTTTTAACAAAATGCAGAAAAACGGAACTGAAGCCAACAATGAGGACGTCGACATGGAGACGGAGGTCCTTGAGGGACATCGAGTCAACAGGAATCGATGTGCAGCGGCCCCTACTTGAAAGATTTTCAGAAGCAGCTAAAGTTGGATACAGAGATATCATAAGATGAGGAATACATGGGAGGACACAATCCATTCCAAAGTGTGTTACAGAGGGCAAAGAATGCAAGAGGGAGGCAGAAAAGCTAGTTTTGACACATAATATTTGTTAGCTTAGCCAAGCGCTCTTTTAGCAAGCCATTTATCCTTTCTGCAATCCTGTTCGCCTACGGACGGTCAGCTATGTAAAGTTTGTGTTTAATTCCTAGGAAACGTGCTATCTTCTCAAAGAAATAATTTGCGAAGTGCTGACTATTATCTGATCTCATCTCTTCACATCTTGGGAATACTTCCCTTACTAGAAACTTTGCTGCGGATTTGGCATCATTCTTTGCACAGCGTCTCGCCTCGAGCCAAAGTGAAAATGGACAGACTACTACCATTAGGTACCTGTAGAAGGCACATCTCCCTTGCATGTTGACATAGTCCACATGTGAGTGCAGTGGTAGCGTTCCCTTAGGGCTTTCAGTGTCTGACCAGATAGAAACTGTTTGCAAACCATACAATTTCCCACGAACGCATTTACTCGGTCATACATGTTTTGGACGTACCATCCCTCACTCAGGTCTGCTGCTACGCTCTCTTTGGACACACGAGTGGGGAAATGCAGCTACATTTAACAACTGTTTGCGCATCACAGGCTTCCCTGTGCTATTCTGCCGCCAAATCTGGTCTGTTGGGGACAGTGAACACCCTCTGCGTATCCATAATAATTTGTCCACTTTTGGCACTTCCTTGTAATTTTATTATGTGCACTATGGGAATCATGTTGAAACGTTCCTCCCTTCTTCCTCCCCACTCTTCTTTCTTTCTGCTGCGATCAGTGGCACCTTTGCCCCTTCCTCTCGGTACCTAAGCACTCCCCCTTCCTCTGGTAAGCATACTGCTGCTTTTGCCGCTCTGTCAGCCATTTTGTTCCCCATTGATACCCAGTCTTGTTTTCCTTTACAGGCGGTGTATTTTATTACAGCAACCTCTACTGGAGCTTTTAATGCCTCAATTAGTCCTTTAATAGTTCTTCATGTTGTGAAGGAGATCCATCACTTCTTTTAAATCCCCTCCTTTCCCACCGTGCCAGTCCAGAATGGATAGTTGATGTGACATAGGCAGAATCGGAAAAGATATTTGCTGCATGCCCCTCGATAATTTTTGGTGCTCTTATCATTGCCACCATTTCTGCTGCTGAGTAATGTGATGGTAGCCGCTGCTGGGATGCCATTACATTCTCCCAATTTATGCAACATACCACTGCTGCACCAGTATGTCCCCTTCCTGTCTCTGGGTCAATACTTGAGGACCCGTCAATATAGACAATGACTGCCCCTGCCATTTCCTCTTTTACACATAGATCCCCCCCTCCCATCCTGTCCAAGTGTGCTGCACAGTCATGTAATGTAATCACCTTCCTCTATTGTTTCTGCTAGGTAGATTGCTGGGTTTACACTTCAACACCTTACCAGTGGTCAATGGGCTTTTTTATTTCCCAAGAACACTGAATGAGGAGTGTTCCACGTATAATACTACAGACAGTCCATGGTAATCGTTGATGCCTTCTCAATTGGAAACGCTGCAGCAGCAAGCGATTGTTCACAAGGGACGTATCCTTGCATTACTGGATTGTCATGATGCCCGCTCCAGGGGAGCCGGTTCAAGCCCGGCGTCCCCGAAAGCGGACATCCAGTCCCCTAGGAAGGACCCAGCAACCCCATATAGGGGCCCTTTGGACAGTGTCCTGGCGCCTATGGCGCCAGGCTCATTATGGGAATGCTTGGGTGCACTTACCTGATGCAGACCATGCTGCAGGATCCCGGCCTCCTTGAGGCCTGAAAGGAACTACTTTACCTGTGGGACTAATTTACCATCCGGGCGTGGTCGGGGAAGGATACATACCTGATTGGAGGAAGGATACATACCTGGAACTTCTTACAAGGCTATTTAAACCCCACCCGAACAGCCACACGTGCTTAGCGTTGTTCTGCATCTAGCAGCTGGACGCTCACCGTGTCTGCTCCTGCATCCTGACTTCTGCCACGCCTGCCAGCATCCTGGATCACCTGCAAAGGAAGAGAAGAAGAGAACAGAAGAAGGAAAAGTCCTTACCTGCTAAATCCGCATCCCGGAGACATCTCGCCGACAATCCTGAAAAGGAAGACTTTAATTTAAAAGCTCATCGCGTCAATCGCTGCAGCGCCGCATTCCACTCACCTTTTCAGGACGCCTCCATGTTCAGCAGCGATCATCCGGATTCGCAGTCACGCCCCAGCGCCTAGGGAGAAAAAGACCAGAACAAAAGGTGAGAGAGAGAAGGGAATAAGGAAAGCTAAATCTCCATGTTAAGACTTACCTGTTGATTCATTCCCTCTTCATTTCGGGTCCGCGCCGCATCCTGGCATTTCCGGACCCCGGCCCCTAAGGGGAAAAAGAGACATCAGCGTTAATGAGCGAATGAAAAGACATTACCAAAAAACGCTCAATAAAGACTTACCTGTTTTCCACAAGGATTTCACCTCTCATCTCGGGTCGGTGCCTGTTCCCCGGCATTCCGTACCCCGGCCCCTATGGGGAAAAAGACACTAGCATTAGTTCATTAATGCATGGACACAAGGGGAACCTCTTATCAAAAAACTTACCTGGAAGCCAAGCAAGTTTGGTTCTCACCAATCCGAAAATCCAGTGAAGTAACTGGATACCAACGCGCCCCTGCATCAGAAGCAGGATGGAGAGCTCGTCCTTCCAGACCCTAAGGTGAGACGCTACGTGAAATCACAGAAGGGTGTCAAGGAGGGTGAGAGGGGAAAGTGGGAGGCTGATTGCATTACCCCGCAGACAGTTAATCCCCTTTTTTCGCCTACAGAAGGATACTTCTGCGAGCCAGACAAGCCAGATTTGGGGGCCCGGTCCAGTCCGTCTTCCGAACCCTGCGCATCACCTTAGAAGAGGTCACAGCAGGGCGAACCAGGCCAGCGCCTCCGTGGGAGTCAGGTGAGCGTAACATGGATCTATGCCTCCACTGTAGTAAGCTAGTGGTCAATGTCCTGCGGCTTCTTTTGTGAGAGGACCACCGCCATCATCGAGCCGTCTGAATGTGAGAACAGATAGAATTTTCTGTTATAGTTTGGTGCTGCTAGCACGGGTGCATGGTCTAGTGCCTGTTAGTTCTGTGAAACTCTCATTCATACCAGATGTCCATTTTATGTGCCTCTTCTCTTTCTGCACTTCCTTAAGGCCCTGCAGTAGGGCCTTAGTGAATGTGGGATAATCAAATACCCAAACCCTGCAGTAATTGCACAAACCTATAAACTTCTACATTTCTTTCACCGTTCGTGGGCGAGCGGTTGAATGAATGGCCTGTGTTCTTTCGGGCATTATTCTTCTTCCTTCAATAGAGAATATTTGTCCCAAGTACACTACCTCTTCGATACAAAACTGTAATTTCTACTTATCCACCTTGTACCCTTTTTCTACATGTAGTGACAAACTGTGAACCGAGTCTCTGCTACACTATTCTTCTATCTGCGTATTAGAAGGTCCTCTGCATATTGAGTCACTGTACGCACATTGCATAGATCCATTTCTATTATTCTATGGAAGATGCTGGGCGATTCACAGTACCCCTGGGGCAAACTTATGTTCAAATCTGATTCCGCATTTTTCAAGCCAATAACTGTGGTATTTTGCCTTTATTGGTATATTATTGTGGGGGGTGGGGGGTTTGGAACCATGGGAAATTCTGCTTCTACCACTTTATTTTAGGGCGCAAATCCTGAACGAAACGCCACAACCCTCATTTTGATTTCTTTATTGGGTATATTGCTGTGTTGCAGGTGGAGGTTGATGTCCGAATTATGCCTTGCTGCCATAATGCGTGCAGAGCATAAAATATCCCCTCATCTGCTTCTCTGGTCAATGGGCATTGTTTTGCCTGGGGCAGCATGGCACCTTGTTTCAGTTTTATTTCTACTGCCCCAATCCCTTTCAGTACCCCTACATCGTGGGGTCCCTTTGTCCATAATTTATCTGGCACACCATCTCTCCTTTCCCCTTGTCATCAGCGAACAATTTTTCTTCCGACACCCCTGTCATTGTCAAAGTAGGGTCAATGCACAGCACTGTTCACCTGTTGTCATCTGCGCCACACATAATCACCATGTCCTTGCGTATTACTACTTCTTCCAACTGTTAACACCGTTGTTTTCCCCTTCAAGTCATCCTCCTGGCACTGTGGTCTAAATGGGAATTCTGAAGCCAGTCGTAACACCTTCCCCTGTATTCCCTGGACCCATCCTAGCAGAACTTTGACCCTGTACAGGAACATGCTGTGGTATACTGGTTATGCTCAGACGGTGCTGCCAAGAGAACACCTGCTACCCGGGCATAGTAAATGCCAGGCGTGAATCACATCATCCCCCTCTTTGTAATGATAAAGTTGCATTTAATTTGCTCAAATCTCTCCCCAATGTTTTGATGGCTGTGTTATGGAATATAGTAAGTGAGCTATGACATTTTGCGTCCCTATAGTTAAAAGGTAAATCTTTTGTAACTGGAACCGCGACCACCACCCCAGAAAACCCTTGCGTATGCAAGACTTTGATAGATAATGGGAATTCCCCCTCTCTAATGCAGGATTTAATAGCTCTTGTATGTATGAGAAATGAGAACTCTCTGGGTCTTATTTTCACGGCCACCTCGGGTTCCTCTCGTTTACTGCTAGGACTGAGCACGCTCGAACTTGTGTTGTTCGGCAGGAATGGACAGGGATTGCTTCCTACCACGCTGACTCCTGTGTAGTGGGACACCACATTTTGCCCTAGCACCGCTGTGGTTCCCCCCTGCTACTGTGAGTGGCTTGTGCACTGCTGTGACCATTGCCCTGCTGTCAGTTGTTCCTCTTTGGGGCTGCAATCCCCCCGCTGTGCTTTTATCGCCACTGCAGGACTATCTGCTGCTATTGGAGTCCTTGCTGTTGTGCTACTTGGTTGGCCTTTGCTTGTTGCAGAAACTGACAAATGTGTGCTACGAGTCCCATGGTCTGACATATGTAGCATGGTCCGGAGACTCTGTACCCTGTTCCTCTGTCACTATTCCTTGCTTTGAAAACCCTCTTCCCATAGAAAGTATCCCACATGCATGAAGTTACCCTGTAATAGTATTCCCCATTGTGGCCCATACTGTGGCTGTATGTACCCTCTTTGTTGCAGTGCTTGTCCTACGGGAAACACTCCCTGCGGTGCTAGTACCACGGCAGCAGTGTTTGGCACCAACAGTGCCCCTTCCATTCTTTATTTAGCCAGATTCTTTTGCTTTCTGCCTTCATAGCTTTCTCCGCTGCCTGCCTCTGGCTTTCCTGCTTCCTTTTACAATAGTGTATTATTGTGATTTGTATTCCTTTAGCTTCTATGCCCACTATCTTCTTGAAGGATGCCTGTACTTCTGTTGGCAATACTTTCACTATACATCCGTCCCAGGAACTTCGTGTCTCTTGGGTCAATAAACCCAGAACGCTCTTTAAATATTCTGCCGGGTCGTCGTCTTCTTTCATTTTATGAGTCATCACTGTCCCTAGGTCATAGCTGTCCAGATGCATGCTTCTTCAACTTCCCAGACATGTGCTGAACAGTTGTTAAATGGAGCTCCGTCTGAGCATTGGTGCTCAATTTCACTCCTTTGTAGCCTGCCCAAATCCAAACTTTGTCTGTCCCTTCTCCTATGATTGCACAAACAAACTTTTCATATCCCCTATGGCCAGAGTTACCCCTGCTGTCTTTTTCTAGTGCCTGTATCCATTTACTGCCCCAGACACGAGAGAACATAAAAACAAGTTACTTACCATATCTGGTAGCGTTCTTTCTATGGGATGTTCCTCCGACGTATTCCACATCTATGACAGGTAATGTCCACAGCTGTGCTGCTTCAGAACATTTTCAGCAGAGGATGCCCTGCTTCGATCCTTTGTCCCTCAAAGGCCTCCGTCGAGGATCGACATCACCGGATGTTATATCTAGGACAGTTGTAGTTTTTTCCCAGAATGTGTGGCACCAATCGCCTGCCAGTATGACTGCAGATAGCCTTGCGGAAATGTAAGCTGCAATTGCACAGGAAATTCAGTAGAGGGGCAGGCTGGGAGGGCGATGTGGAATACGTCGGAGGAACATCCCATGGAAAGAACTTTACCAGATATGGTAAGTAACTTGTTCTTCGAGGGGATTGTGTCCTCCGACGTATTCCACATCTATGATAGATGCCAAAAGCAGTACCAACTCATGGAGGTGGGAAAAGAATTACAATTTTAGAATGCCCAATCAAATGGCTGACTAAAGGACTGCCTTACCAAAGACCAAATCCTGCCCATGGATGGAGTCCAAGGAATAGTGTCTCACAAAAGTATGGAGAGGCCCATGTGGCTGCTTCGCATATATTGCGAATAGGAACGCCCCTCTGTAGAGCATGGCGGCAGCCACACCCCTAGTAGAGTGAGCCCGTAAACCTACTGGAGGGTCCTTTCCCGCCAAATGGTAACACTTGGAGATCGTCAAAATGATCCACCTGGACAAGGTCTGCTTGGAAACAGCCTGACCCAAGCGTATTCCAGCATAACCAACAAAGAGCTGATCATCCACTTTGACCCGGGACATCCGTGAGAGATAGAAACTCAAAGCTCTCCTAGGATCCAACCTACGGAGCCTCTCCTCTTCCTTACCAGGACGTAGAGGATAAAACGCAGGAAAAATCACCACCTTGCTCAAATGGAATTCCAGCACAACCTTCAGAAGAAAATAAGGCCACACCTGCAGGACAACCCTGTCCTTATGGAAAACAGTAAAGGGCGGCTTGGTGGAAAGTGCCTGCAACTCACTCACTCTGCGTGCGAAAGTAACCCCAACTAAAAACACGGTTTTAAAGGACAGTCGCAACGGACAAGAATGTAAGGGCTCATACCGAGCTCCCATTAGGAACTTTAAAACCAAGTTAAAATCCCATCCCGGCACCTGGAAAGGCGACATTGGAAACACATTAGTTAGCCCTTTTAGAAACTGGGAAATCAAAGGAATCTTAAAAGAAGAACATTCCTCAGACGAGCACTTAAATATGGACAGCGCCGCCAGATAACCCTTAATGGTACCCACTTGCAGGTCCTTGTGGGCTAAAGAAAGCAAAAAAGACAAAACCAAAGGAATGGAACACTGGAAAGGATCCACATTCTGTACCCTGCACCAGTCACAGAACCTTCTCCAACGGCAACAGTACAGGGATTTCATTGCGGGTCTAATGGTCGAAAGCAATACCTCCATCACGTCTTCGGGGAGGTCCCAATCCTTATACCTCAACCTTTCAGATACCAAGCATGAAGCCTGAGAGACTTGACCTCTGGATGGAGAACCCGAACCCCTTCCTATGGGAGCATATCGTCTCGGTAGGGAAGACGGCATGGAGGGCAGATGGACATGTCTAGAAGGTCCGGGTACCACGCTCTCCTGGCCCATGCCGGAGCAATAAGGATCATTCGGGAACCGAACCTCCGTAACCTGCGCAACACTTGCGGAATGACGGGGACTGGAGGAAACGTGTACAGCTGTGGGAAGGACCACTCCACTACGAACGCGTCCCTTAAAAGCTCCTCTTGGGGGAAATTCCCACCAGCAGAATTTCTCGCACTTCCGGTTGACGGTGGTCTCGAAGAGATCCACTTGTGAGGTTCCCCAAAGAACCCAAAGGGCTAAGATCTCCAGAAGAACTTCCTGAGCCAGCTCCCACTTGTGAGAGTCCGTGCTCTGCCTGCTCAGAGCGTCCGCCGCCGCGTTTTCGTCTCCGGCCAGATGAACTGCCGAGATCGAAATTTCTTATCAGATGGCCCAGAACCAGAGCTGCATCGCCTCCCTGCACAACGGGAGTGACCCTGCCCCCCCCCTTTTTGTTGAGGTAGTGCATGGCCACTGTATTGTCTGTCATAATCAGGACATTCTTCCGCCGCACAGACGGCAGAAAAGCCTTCAGGGCTAGCCTGACGGCCCTCCGATCTAGCAGATTGATGTGGAGCCTGGACTCCGACGGAGATCAACGTCCGCTGGCTGTCAACTCGTTGGCGCGATCGGCCCAACCTGTGAGGGATGCATCCGTCACGATCGTCACCTCCGGCCATGGTTGCCAAAATGGTGCTCCCTTCATCAGATTGCCTTCGTCGGCCCACCATAGAAGGTCCTGGGCGACCGAGGTCGGAATCTGAACGGGATCTGACATCCTGCCGGAGAACTGCGACCAGTGCATCTTGAGAACCCACTGCAGAGGTCTCATCCGCAGCCTGGCCTCTGGCACCAGCAAAATGCAGGATGCCATGAGGCCGAGAAACCTCAAGAATTCGAACGCCGGGAGACTCTGGGCACATTGAAACTTGTCCACCATCTGCAGAATGTGATGAGCCCTCACCTGGGGAGGCGAACACTGCCCCAGGGATGTGACAAGCACTGCTCCGATGTATTGGAGCCGCTGGGTAGGTGTCAAAAGTGACTTCTTTAAATTGAGGGAGAAGCCAGCTTGTGAAGGGAGTGGCAGGTGACGGACAGATGATCCAGGGCTTGTTCGGGAGAGCGCGCCCTGATCAACCAATCGTCCAGGTAGGGGTAGACGTGAATCCCCCTTTCCAGAGATACGCTGCCACCACCACCACCATCAGCTTGGTGAAGACCCTTGGGGCGGAGGTAAATTTCGAACGGCAGGACCCGAAACTGAAAATGTGAGTCGCCAACAGCGAACCTCAGGTACTTTCTGTGCTTAGGATGAATCGGCACATGAAAGTAAGCATCCTTGAAGTCTAGAGACACCAACCAATCCTGAAGTTGAAGGGCCTGGACGACTTGAGAAAGAGAGTTACCATCTTGAACTTGTCCTTCCTGAGGAGCTTGTTCAACAAACACAAGTCTTGGGTCTTTTTTCGGGATCAAAAAATTAACCAGGTTACTCACCGTAGTGACCACCTTACTCCTAGTCCATAGTCCCCTTTCCTCCATACTTATGGGACATTCCTCCGTCCTGTGGGACGGGACCGGAGCACTTTGAAAAAGCATAAAAAATGTTGCAAATGTTTTAGTCCTTCTCTTTCGCCACGGGGCACAGCACGCGGCCGTAACCCTGCCCTTCTCGGCTCCGCCCCGCGCATCGCCCATCAGTCCTTTTCTATCGCCAGGTCAAAGACCTTTAAGCAATAACAGAGGAACCTTATTAGAGGGGACGGCAGGCGGGCGTATGGAGGAAAGGGGACTATGGACTAGGAGTAAGGTGGTCACTACAGTGAGTAACCTGGTTATACGCCTACGTCCCGTCCCATTTCCTCCATACTTATGGGAGCTTCCCAAGCACTCCTCACAGGAACTACAGGTGGTTGGAAAACCCCCTACTGAAAAAGGTTCTTCAGCACAGCCTGGCCAAACTGAGCATCAGATCTGGAGCTCCGGTCTAGACAATAATGCTTACCAAAAGCCAATGGGGAGGCCCAAGTAGCCGCTTTTGCGATGGGCTCCCAGGGGACATATTTCTGAAAAGCAATTGCAGCTGCAGCTGCCTTGCCCCGCACCAGGTGTGCATGAATACCTTTAGGAGACTGCAGTCCTTGGACAGTATAAGACTAATACAGGCAGCAACCCATCTGGAGATAGTCGCCTTAGAGGCCTGCTTACCTTGTGGATTACCAAAGGTCACCAACAGTTGAGAGGAGCTCCTAAATTCGGAAGTTCTGTCTAGATAGAACATAAGAGCCCTTCTAACATCCAAGCAGTGCAGAACACTTTCCGCTTCTGAAGCAGGGTTTGGGAAGAAGACTGGCAGGGATATTGAATGATTTAGATGGAAATTAGAGACCACCTTTGGCAGGAAAGAAGGGTTTGTCCGTAGGACCACCTTATCTTTGTGGAAAACCAAGAAGGGATGCTCCACCGACAAAGCCTGGAGCTCACTCACACAACGCGCTGAGGTCACAGCAACCAAAAAGGACACCTTCCACGACAGGTGCTCGAGGACCAACGTGGCCATCGGTTCGAAGGGTTTATGGCACAACGCCGTAAGGACCACATTTAGATCCCACAACGGGTGCGGATAACGAACCGGAGGATAAAGGCGTGTAAAACCTGCGAAATGTCTCTTAACCACTGGATTAGACAGAGTAAGAGCATTGGTCCGTAGACAGGTAGGCGGATACCGCCGAAAGATAAGTTCTGCATGACAGAATGCAAATTCCTGACTCTGCTAGGTGGGATACAAAGGACAGTACCGTGTCAATCGTAGCCGCCCTTGGGTCCAGTTGTTTGTGTAAACACCAATGACAGAACCTGAGCCATTTGCTTCTGTACTGAGACCTTGTCAAGGGTTTCCTGGCTGCCTGAATAATGCCCATGTTATCAGCAGACAGGTTGAGATGTTCTAAAGACTTGAAATCAGGCACCATGCCGCCAAGCTGAACGATTGTGGGGAGGGGTGCCACAGCTGTTGATCCCCCCCTGGTGAAGATCAGATTACCAGTGAGTCCCGATCGGGGGATACACCGACAGGTGTTGAAGGTCTGAGAACCAAAACCTGGCCGGCCACCAAGGTGCTATGAGTAGAAGAGAACAGTTCACCGTGTTTTTCAGCTTGCAAATCATCCGATGAACCAGAGGCGGAAAACCATAAGCCCTCATGTTGTGCCATGGAATCTCGAGAGCATCCTCCAGAGAGGAGGCTCCCAGCCGGTTTCTGGAGGCATACAGAGGAAGCTTCCTGTTTGCCGCTGTCACGAAGAGGTCCACTTCCGGAGTGCCGCAACGCATGAAAATCCATGAGAGGACCTGTGCCTTCAATTCCCACTCGTAGCTGACCATAGTCCGCCGACTGAGGGCATCTGCTGTGACATTCAGCTGGCCCGGAATGTGTACTGCAACTAGCCAGGCACCATGACGAACTGACCACTCCCAAATCTGGATGGACAGGTCCACGAGAGGGGGAGACTTGGTGCCCCCCTGCTTGTTGATGTAATACATTGACACCACATTGTCGTGCGGATACGGAGCACTTTGTTGGCAATGATAGGTCTGAATGCCTTGAGCACTAGGAAGATCGCCAGAAGCTCCAGATGATTTATGTGGAGAGGCTTGTCCTGAGGCGACCAAAGATCCGAGACCTGAAGAAGATCCAACGTCGCACCCCACCCTAGAAGGGAGGAGTCCGTTGTGACGAGTACCATAGCGGGTGGGTCCTGAAAACCTGCCCCCATCGACAGGTTGCTGAGAGACGACCACCACTCCAGGTCCGCTCTCATGGAAACCGGAATCAATATCAACTTGGAGTCCGGATCCACAGCCTGACGCCAAAAACTCTGAAGAGCCATCTGAGTCTGCCTCATCTTGAGACGAGCAAGAGGAAGAGCCAATACGCATGAGGCCATGAGGCCCAGAAGACTCTGGAACCACCAGGCCGACATGCTCTCCGACTCCGCAAAAATCGGACACGTGGCCAACAGATCCGCCATTCTGTCCCCGGTCAGGTAAACTCTGCAGTCGATCGCGTCATGCAAGATTTCCGCCAGTTCACCGACAGCCCGAGGTTGAACAGGAGCTGGAGGAGAGACTGAAGATTGCAGGCGGCTTTCAACGGGCAAGGGCTGAGTAAGAGCCAGTCGTCCAAATACGGATACAGACGGATACCCTGCAGACGTAAATAGGCCGCAATCACCGACATCATCTTCGTGAAGACATGCAACGCCGAGCTGAGGCCAAAAGGAAGCACTCGAAACTGGAAGTGCTCCTCTCCCACAGAGAAACAGATATCTCATGTGTGGATTCCAGATCAGAATATGCATGTACGCATCCTGAAGGTCCACCATGTGAGCCAATCGCCCATCTGCAAGGAGGACCGTATCTGGCTGGGCGTGATCATCTTGAATTTCTCTTGGGGTAAGAAAAGATTGAACTGGGAAAGGTCTAGGATGGTTCGCAGGCCAGCCTGGTTGGGTTTGGGCACCGTAAACAGTCGGGAGTAGAATCCCTCCCCTCGCTCCCCAAGGGGAACAGGTTCCACAGCAGTTTCTGAACCTCCGCTTTTAGGGAGGACGATCCAGACTGCTGGAAAGGAGGGTTGATGGGTGGGGTAGAGGGTAAGGGTAAGAGGAAGCCCGCCCAAGCAACTGACAAGACCCACTGTTAGGCAGAAACCTGTGCAGTTCCCTCTGGGACCACTGCAAAAGATTTAGGACTACAGGTGTTTGGCAGTAAACCCACTTGGTAGCAGTCTGTACCACACAGATTCACTTGGTAGCTGTGGCTGAGCAGTCAGACTTCCCTCAAGAAGAGTTTGGCAGTATACAGAGTATTCACAATAGGTCAAGAGAACACAGCAGAACAAGTAAACACTGACCAGGGCTTGCTGTAAAAGAGATCTAATTATTTATTTAAAACCACATCTAGAAAAACACACAGGCACTAATAGTAACCAATTCAAAAACACGGTCACTAAAAGATATACACTCCCTTAAAAGAATATTAGACAACTCTGAAGTAAAGCCCCACTTATTTTCAGACAGCGGTGAGCGCTTAATAGTTTGTTTTAAAAAGGGAGAGAAAAGCAGAGAACAAGTTGAAACAGATACCAACACTTTTACCAGAACATAACAAGAGAGGAAGGCAAAGTAAAACCTTGAAGTTAGAGTTCAAGAGGCCGGATCCACTTTCGGAGGATCCAAACGAAATGTGTCCAGGTCACACGGTTGCAGTGCACAAAAGTCTTGTAAAGGTTCAAAAAGGAGTTGGACCAAAGAAAGGGACCAGTTAGAGGGTCAAGGCGGCCAGCCCAGTCCAGAAGGTTAAGGGGTTATTATTACCTTGTAGCAATCTTTAGAAAGGGAGGCCTGGCGGACAAGGTACCTTAAAGTGGTGAGAACGCTCCAGCGGGGCAGTTGTTCCTGGCAGCAGATGCAAGTCGGTGCTTGATCCGGGGGAAGAGAGGATCTCGTCGTGGAGGAAGACAGGAGCCCGTTGCACTGCCAGGGAAGTAACCAGCCGCGGACTTTCTCAGGTACAAGGAGCGGTCTGGTGATTCGCGGTTCAGTGGCGAGTGGCTATCCTGCTGCCGGGGTGCTTGGCACGGGCAGTTCAACCACAAACCGGGCTGGGGTGCGAAGCAAGAAAGGTAAACTGGTTGTGCCCACCAGTCAGGGGAAGAAGCCTCTCCAGCCGGGAGATCTTCTCTGTCGTCGGGAAGTGGTGAGTCGGTTCTGCAGGGCTCCACCGGTGGTGTCGTCGTGGTGGGTCGGCTCAGCTTCTCCCTCGTCGGATTCTCAGGTCCTGTGGCGACTTCTGAAGTTCCAGTCCTTAAAGCCCTGCTTTTATGCAGAAAACCCCCGTTCACTCAGCCTAGCTGTCACTCAAACATGCTAAGTGGTGAGCCGGCCGGCTCACCACTTGGGCCAATCACACAAGAGTGCGACTTGAGTTACCAAGGTAACTCAGTCCAGGGTGCCTAAAACCCCTCCCTCACCCCCTGTGGTACCCAGACAGAGTGGCACCACTTTTGGAGGCTTCTGTGGAGAAGCCCGCCAAAAAGTGGAACAAAGGGCTCGACTTGGGTTGGAGTCACAGAAGAGAACACAAACGCCATTTTAGAATCGAGTCTTGGCAAAAAATACCAACCGGAGAATTAATATTAATTAAATAAACCGGCGGTATGTTCGAGGCTATGAGAATTAAATAATTAAAGTTGGTAGCCTCGAACAATGGGAAAATCCCATAGGAAAATATTTGCGGTTGAATATAAAAAGTAGTTTCCACTGCCACCAGCCAAAACTCGATCAGGGGGGACGGAGACGTGCCCCCTCGACTAACAGACCCCGGGGCAATCGAATTGCCCCGACCAGTACGTCCACAATATGATGGTTTGTACTGGTTTCTGTTAATAATTTGGGACTAGTAAAGCCAATGGTGACTTTACATGCCCTGGGAGACAGTAGTCAGTCCCAGGGTATGGAGTTTATGGTGGGGTGTCACTATGACACCCCTGTGTTACTGCACGGAGGGTGCTGTGTAACACACATAGTAAAAACACATGAGACCCTATGGAGTAAAGGACCTCATAGCCCATAAAACACATTACCAGTCAAAGGAATAGCATAAATCATGTCCAAGTGTGGGAGAAAAAGAGTCTCACTCTTGGCAGGAGAAAAAAACAAACTCCAGAAATCCAGCAAAGCTGCTGGGGGACTCACTAAATTAGGAAATTCAGCCTAAAGAGAGAATTCTCCCTAACACCCACCTGTCCTCTGTGATGGTCTGCCACGCCTCCCAAAGAGACACAATGCGTCCTCCAACCGGGGTTTCGTGTGAGCGCGGAGAACCCTCATTTGGTGGGTTTTTTCAGTGGTGTTACCACCTGAACCTGAGGAGGAGGCTGAGGAGCAGGAGAAAAACCGAGTCCGTTGCTGCCTCTGGCGGGAATTACCCAAAGGGCTGTCCGATCTAGAAACCCTCTGAAACCAGAGGAGGGCTGGCTTTGTGACAACGGTCTCTGGGTTCTAAAATGAGTTTTAACCAGGACGGACAAGGACCTAGCTGTCTGGGTGAGGGCCTTCGTTTTGGTCAGCTCCACAGCCGTTGAGGAATGGAAAAAGCTCTGTACCATCAAACGGCAGGTCCAACACCTTGTCCTGCACCTCCTTTGAGAACTTGGTGACGTGCAACCAAGCCTGTCGAGAGGTATCAACTCCCAGCATAAGGCCCCAAGTGTCGACGTGATGAGCCGTGGCCTCCAGCAGATCCTGGGCCAAGACCCTGGCATCGGACAATCCCGCCTTAAAGTCCTCCAGCTTCTCGACCGGAATGAATTCCTGGAACTCCAACAGACCTTTTCACATTTTCATATTTGCCCCCGCTAACACTAGTTCCGCATTGGCCTGCCGGAGCTGCAGGGCTGAGTTAGCAAAAATCTTCCTCCCAAGGGAGTCGAGGAGCTTGTCCTCCTTCCCCAGGACCTGAGTAGCCATCGTAGAATAGGATGATGCAGGCCTGGACTTTAAAGTGGCCGCAGCACCACAGTGGAGGGGAGGGGCGGACAAGATGCTAGGGCCACCTCTTCCGAAGACTGCAGACTGTAGCAGGCATCAATTTTCTTACTGAAGAGTGTGGCCTATCCCAGACTCTACGGACCTCGGCTAAAACATCTTTCTGCAAGAACAGGCCGGTTCGCTCCAAAGGAGATAAGGTGAACGCCCCCGAATGCACACCCTCCTGCGCAGCCGATGCCTCAGGCACTGGAACATCCAATAGACGACACATGTCCAGCACCCGGTCGGGGAAAGCTCGAATAGAGCGGAGCTGGTCTTCGCTGTCCTGATCGCCCTGCACATCATCCAACAAGTCAGGGTCTTGCTGAACTACGTCAGGCACTGCCTTGCCCACCGAGGACAACGGAGGCAAGGGCGGAAGGGTAGGGGGAGGCACAGTAGGCAAAGGCAGCGCCGGGTGAAGCACCGGAGGCGCAGGTGGAGCCGGAGGTGCAGGCGGGCATATCTCCCCAAAAAGACCCTTGAAATACTCCCTCATGGGGTCGGTACGCGTGAGTGTCAAATTTGCAGAAAAAGGTGTCCTCCAGAGACGGCTTTGAAGCTGCTGGAGGAGGCCTCTCATGAGGAGGATAGTTCCAGGGATGCAGAGGGGAGGGTTGACAAACAGGCCCATCCCCAGAAGTGTCCACAAAAATCAAGGGTGCCGAACCCACAGGCAGCGAGATGTGTGGAAGGGGCATCCAAGCGTTCCAGTCATAAACTGGACAAAACGGATGCGCACAAGGAACCGTATGTTCACCCACAGAACCAATTCCTACCCCTGAGGCCGATGGAGTAGTTGTAGGGGAAGTGCCCAAAATGGCCACCGTGGTCGTGGCGGTAATGGCCGACATTTTGCCGTCACCCGAGGGGAACTACGGCCCGTGTGGAAGTGAGACAGGGGTCCCCACCGGTGGATCAGGGGTCTTCATTTTAGCCTTTACACAAGGAACCTCGGCCGAGCCGGTACTATGTGGCCTGGAATGTTTCTGCGACATACAGATAGCCAAACTAGCCTTCACAGGAAGGACCTCGGCACTGCCGGTAGAGGAGGAACTACCACTCCTTGCCCCCTCAACAGTTCTGGCATTGCCACAAGAGCGGGAATGGTGAGAAAAAGCTTTCACCGATAAGGCCTTCTCAGGCCTCTCAGAAATGTTGGTTTCCTTAGCTTCTGTACGAGGGACCTCGGACCCAAGTCCAGTCGCAGCCTTTCCACCGCAGGCCTCGAACATGTGTTCGGTAACACCAAGCCCAGCCGAGGCCTCGGGGCGCACCCCGGTACTTTTGAGGGAAGCCGATAAAAAGGCCTCAGAGCAAGCTCTGGTACCCCACGACTCAGTAGAACTAGGTCTACAAGCAGCCCCCACAGGAGGGGCCTCGGACGTACTCCGGTATCCACAGGCCCCTAACGGAGACCCTCTGAGAAAACTCTGGTACACTTAATAAGTCCCTAAGGCACCTCAGGGCAAGCCCCGGTGATTGAGCGGTCGACGATCCTTCCGGACCGGGAAGAACCCGGGAAGGTGTCTCCCCGCCGGGGTGCTCTGAAAAGTAATGTACTTACTAGGCGTTTCTTCTTTTCATCAATGAAAGATTGAAAATGCAAAGGAGGAGTACGCTGGAACACCTCCTCCCACTGCTCTAACTGACGTCGAAGTGCCCGGACCGAAAGGGAATAACAATAAAAACAAGAGTCCCAACGGTGATCCGGACCCAACAAAGAGGATGGAGATCCGCCCTCGCAAAGCATCGATGACACAAGGAACAATCTGGAAAGTCTAGTTTAAACGACAGACAGACTATTACGTGACGCTAGCAAGAGCCAGAGAGGAGGAAAAAAGGAAGAAATTCTTCCGCAGATGCAAGTGCGTCCAGTCCTGAACGAGCGGAGAAAAGGACTGATGGGCGATGCAGAGCCGAGAAGGGCGGGGTTACGGCCATGTGCTGTGCCACGCACAGAAATAGAGTAATGACTAAACATTTTTGATGCTTTTTCAAAGTGCTCCAGTCCCATCCCACAGGATGGAGGAATGTCCCATAAGTATGGAGAAAAGGGGACGGGACGTAGGAGTAAAGGGGAATACCATCCCTTGTTCCTCTCCGCTACAGGCACTAGTTCTATGGTGCCTTTCTCCAGCAGGGATAGGATTTCCTGCGCAAGGAGCTGATCCGGACGCTTCAAAGAGAGCTTCCCCGGTGGATTGTCGTGAGGCCTCTGCCGGAAGGGAAGACGGTAGCCGTGTGCTATGATCTCCAGAACCCACACATCTGAAGTAATGGCCCGCCATTCTCCAAGATGCTCTGCAAGTCTGCCCCCGACCGGCGAACCATGGAACATGGCCTCATGACTGAGCGGACGTGGCTGCGGCAGTGCCTGAGGGCCAAGAGGCAACTGCCGAGAGGCTTTGGCACCCAAAGTACCTTGCTTTCCACCCCGGGTACTCCTACGGTGGCCCCTTCGACTGGCAGCTCCTCTCGATCAACCAAAGGAAGAGTAGTACCGAAAGGAACCTCCCCTCCATTGCTATCCCCTAGGACGAAAAGGCAGAGGTTGACGTACTGCAGCACTCAAAGACTTCGCGGCAGCTTTGGAGGTCTGAAACCTCTCAAGGCTCTCGTCAGCCTTGCTATCAAACAGATGAACACCATCAAAGGGCATGTTCAGAAGACGGGATTGCACATCAGGAGCAACCACGTAAACCTGCGTATCACAGTGCTCGCAGCATTGGACCGGCTGAAGCAGTCTGCCATGTCCAAACCCGACTGAAGGGATTCGCACATGGCATCCTTGCTGTCTTGCACAAGGGCTAGAAAACCATCCCTTTCGTCCCCTTCCGGAATATGCTCAGCCGCCAAAGACACACAGTTCCACAGAGTGTGGGTAAATGTCGCTAAGGCACAAGTGGAGTTGGCCGACTTCAACGACATACCCCCAGCCGAAAATACCTTCTTTGCCCAACCATCAAAGCGCTTATAGTCCCTATCAGGAGAGATGGTAGGGTACGCAGCCTGCTTCAAGGCGGCCGTAGCCTCCTGAACCACCAAACTCTCTGGGGTAAGGTACGTCAATTATCAGGGGTCACTACTGGATGGGCGGTATTTCTTCGGAAGCGACTTATTAACTGGCGGTAAACTCTCCGCAGCAGTCCAAACTGCCGCCACCCTCCTTTGCAAAGCCATGTGAAACAGCAACACCGGTGGGCAGTCCTAGATCCAGGATGTCCGTCAAATCATCCTGAGCAAAATCAACAGGTGGAGCAGACCACCGCAAGTATTCTGTGACCCTTGCCATGTGACGCCGATAAGAGGAATCCGTATGCGCCCCAGGCTCAGGTCGGCCAAACTCCACCTTCGGGGAGGTGTCAAGGCCACTAGCGTCATGCAATGACTGACAGAGTTCCTCCATCCGACTATGCCCAGACAAAAGGTCATCAGGGGCATCAGGAGGCACAGGCAAGGCCGTCTCCTCAGACAGTTCCTCAACCTCTGAAATATCCTGTAAAGGTTGGAAAAACGCCAATCTAGGAGGAGGAACAGAGTAGAGCTCAGAAACAGGCCTCAGACTTACTGGCAGCCTTCCTCAGAGGTTCCTCAGCCCTCAGGGGCACCTCTGTCGAATCCTCCACAAACGGCGCTGAGGGCGCCGAAGGAATTGGTGTCGATGTCGACCGAGGCGCCAACAGCATCGAAGACTTCTTTGAGGCCGGAGCCTCGAGAGAGACCCTCAACAGACACAGAGTGGTGGACCTAGCCCATTCCCCGCCGGCTCCTTTCGAAGGCGCAGCTGGAACTGTGCCTTGCGACTCGAAAATCTCTATCTGCTGGCGCAATGCATCCCATTCGGCTGGCGACAAAGACTTGGTGGACAAGTCAACCGTCTGGCGGAGTCCTCCTCTGACGAGGACGGGGAAGGCGACCGGTGATGGTGCTTCCTAGAATGCCTCGCCGAGGCAGAGGAATGGCGGCAACCACTCCTAGACCGAGACCCCCTGGATTTTCGCAGACGCGGAGAGTCGCCTCTCGAGTCATCGGTCGAAAGCCCAACGGACTTCAATTTACGGGGTTTACACACCCTCCCTACCTTCAATTTCCCCTTACGTTCCCGCAAGGCCTTAGACGTCGGGGATTGGCATTCCTCGTAGTCGTCGGTGGCGTGGCTTTTGCCGAGGCACCAGAGGCAGATGTCGTGCGGGTCCGTGATGGACATCTTCGAACCACAGTCCTGACATTTTTTAAAGCCTGACTTCGGGGTAGTAGAAGAAGATGACATCGTACACGAAGAAAGAATCATGTGCTGAGATTCCGAAGCAAACACGTTTGCAGAAAAAACAGAACTGAGGCTACGGGCGCCGTACGTCCTATATATAACATCTGGTGATGTCGAACCTCGACCGAGGCCCTCGAGGGACAACAGATCAGAAGGCATTGACGCAGGACGCCCTTTGCCGAAAATGTTCCGAAGCAGCACAGCTGTAGACATTACCCGTCATAGATGTGGAATACGTCAGAGGACACAATCCCCTCAAAACTACGTATTAGTTTATTCCCGTCCATTGTTAGCAAGGGGAGATAATGGGCTCCCACTTGTGCCTTCTGTAATAATGGCATTACCTGCGTTTTTAGTCCTGCTCCACCTCCCCAGACAACTTGTTTTAACCCCATTTTTACCTTCCCCGTCCTACTGCGTAAGGAGGTGGACCAATCCCTACCGCAACCGTCTGTCGTTTCTGCTATTTTCTTCCCCTTAGTTTGTAGGGTGTCCATTTGTCACTGTACCCCTCACTCCATTTGTCTCCTATTGACCCTTCGTCTGACGCTATGTCTGCCTCATCCCCCTAATCATCTTCTTCCGTTTCCTCTTCTCCCTATCTAATTTGAATTTTATTCTTCCCGATACCCATTCCCTGTTGTCCCCCTTGCTCTTCCTCCTCACCTCTTCCATTACCCGTTCTGCTTCACTGAACAACCCACCCACTTGCTGGCGCGTGTTCTTTTAGATGTCTGCTAGATATTTTCTTTCGCCCCGCATATACATCTCTCTTTGTCCCTCCTCTTTTTCCCCTGTGCTTTTCCCCTGATCTCCTTTAGATGTTTCCCAACACGGGTTTGTGTACCCTGCGGCTGGTCGTAAAGTGGGATATAACCCTTTAGTCTCCTCGTATAGTTTCCAGAGACCCAATATATTCTGCTTGCTATTTAGCTTAGATGTAGAACATATTCTCTATTATTTTACTGTCAAACATCCCTTCTTCTGGCCAGGGGTGGAAACACTTCCCTGCAGTCTCCTCTGCCCACTGGAAGTTGTATTTTAATATTTTATCCGACTACTGGAGCAAGTTACGGCACATATGGTCCAAGGGGCTGTCCATGTATGCCATTATTTCCATTTTCTTTTTTATTCCATTACCGTGTTTCCCCTTTTCTGTTCTCCCAACTTTCCCCAAGCGCACCCTTCAATGTTCACTCTGGCCCTCTCGACAGGCCCAACCAGACACGCCACTCCACTCCACTCCACTCCACTCGTTCAAACTGGCCCTCTCCACAGGCCTGACCACTCACTCGATGCTCGTACTTGACAGCCCTCTCCACGGGGTCACTGTTTCCTCTGTTGGTGCAAGAGTGTCCAGTGTCTACCCAAGCACCAACAGCACACTCCTGCTGTTAAAATAATACCTCTGGGTCTTCTTTCGTCCACCACAAACCCTCAACATTCAATGACGCCAACTACCAAATGCATGTCCGTCTCTACAAGAAAACAATTACAACTCGTACCCCAATGACGCAACTATACAATCGCATGTACTACGCGTCTCTCCTGTCTAACGGAGTTCGCCACGCAACCCTCCTGCTCTACCGGAGGTGTGCCCACACCAGCACCCAATATCTACATTACTAGGGCCGATCGTACTCCCTTCTCTCAGGGATGAGTCCTATACATCATAAAAAAACAATCTATCCCTCCCCCTTCTGCTAGCACACACCTATTGTGCAACATCTTCTTGCATGGTTATACGCACGTCCTGAATACTCTCGAGTCCCCTCGGCACCGAGCCTCCACCATGGGCTCAACCTTCCACTGAAATGTGGGACGGCTCTCGGGACCTGGCAGTCCTTCGTGAACTCTGCGTCTGGAGGGCCTCCTCAGTGATGCGCAGTGAACAAGTCTGTGGTTGCCAAGCGCCCCCAGAGAGTGTGGTCAGGGATTCCCTCAGTGTCCGGGGAGGACTGACATCTCACTGGGGCCTCCAAAAATATATTCAGGGGTCCACCAATAAGTGCATAAAAAAAACAACAAACTCAAAAAAAGGAGCACAAACCGGGCAAGAAGCAACACTGCAGCTCGGTGAGCACAAGTCAAACAGAACAGTGGATTAGCTCTGATCGAGAGGCTGACATCAAAATGGACTGTGAGCAGCAGTTTTATAACAAGAAACACAATAGTCTGACATCAGGAGAAACATTTCCATGTTGGAGGATTCCATTTTTCTGCGCTTCCCAGGGATTTGATTTGTTTGCAATCTCCTCCTCGATTGTTACAAAAATGTGTGAAAAAGTCAATTTCACAAATAATTCAATAGTTTGCCATCAATTCACAACTGCCTGTAGATAAAATCTTGTCACTTCGCTCTTTAGGAGGACTGTCAACATGAATTGGTCCTCTGTGGAAGAGGATGAAATGGAGGGTTCTACCTGGTTGGGGTTGGGAGAGTATAGTTCTCTGGGTCCAGCTCTTACTTCGTCATACCCCACAAACTCTTCTACCTCTGAATAAAATGTTCTCTTCCAACACCTCCTTGTCCTGAGGTAGTAGAGGCTGAGAGGATATTGTCCTTTATTTGGGATGAGGGGGGCATATTCCTCGCCCCAATCACGCTCTCTCTTTTTTAGGAGACTGTCACAGAATTCCATAAAGGATTCCATCCTTCCCATGAAAAAATTTAACCCTTTCTCTGTACAAGGATTTCCCTGTGGGGGTAGACTGATGTTTGTCTAACAGGATATCTTCCTCAAAATGTGATCCTGTAGATGGGGTGTTGCCTTTTTTCGGCATAGCAGGAGGAAGTGTACCTTTGCCTTCTGTGGAAGAGGTTCCCCAATCCTTTGTAGGGTGTGGTTTTAGGTGTTGAATCAACTCTTTTAGGAGTTTGTTCGGGTGTTGCGACCTTAGGTGAAGACATTGAATGCTCAGACGTGGTTTTATGCCCGTGTCACCTCCCTGTTCTGTCAGCGTCGTAGTTTTGTGTGCTGAGCAGGTGTGCATTTACGTCATGGCAGTCGATCAGTCGTACAAAGGTTTTGTTCGATGATCGTCCTAGTTTACGTTGGGTCTGTTGCAGCCTTCTGGATGCCAGGGGTTGGCTCCACAACACGACCGTCAGTGACACAGGACCAATAAGGAGCTGGGGGCTGGCTGTGTGAAAACATTTGAATTTCATTTGATTCTTGCTCTACGTTGTCGCTTTCAAAACCAACGCACGCTTCCAGTGACTCGAGATCTTCCGCGGGTTGAGGCAGATTAGCTCAATATTCTTTCGGGCTACATGCATCTCTCAGTTAGATGCTCTGTCAAATTTTTTTTTTTAGAGTCATTGTGGTTCCTCAGAAGGCAATTATTCGACACTCAGTTTGTGTCCTTCCGTGGGAAGTCTGTGCTGATCATAGGGCAGAATCGAAATGGAGTGATCACCATTGGGCAGCCAGGAAACGAGTGGGCTATTGTGTGTAGGTGTATCTACAGTCTGGGTTAAAGGCATTCTCTAAAAAAAAATGTGTGTGTGTATGGCGTCAAATGTATCTTTATTTGAAAAGAAAAAAGGTGCTAGGGCACCACGGACTGCCCTCCTGAGAAACTCAGCCAGTCCAAGGCACAATTTGACAAAATAACCATAGGCTCTAAGGAATCTATAGTACAAAAGTGTATTCCATCACTCAAGTAAAAGACCGGCCCTAGTACTATGCCTTTTGCAGCCCTCCAGCTGCTTGATCACATACAATATTACATTTCGAAAAGCCCATCTTTAGATCAACCAGCGGTTGCTGTGATTCAGTGAAACCTTTTTCAATTTCAACCAACTGACAGCCAAGGGTATAGCCTGACTAGTTTGACTTCACTGTCGGCCATCTTTCAATACTCAATTACAGCCAACAATGCGCATATAGAAAAACAGAAAGCAAGTGCTTTTAACAATAAAACGCTAATACACCATAAACAGTATGTCAGCAATTAATGCATATATTCCTCAGTTGCTTGTGGCAGCATTTCCATGTTGCTAGGTTTATCCTTAGGTACAGTGCAAGTGCATTTCTATACCGTTTAACAACATAACATCATTTGTTGGTACAGCAATGAAGTGCCAATGCATCACAGTACTACAGACCTATAATACATTCATGGAAATACAGTTACGTAATCGTTCTGAATTCATCACAGCAGCATTTCCATATTTGCAAATAGATCCCTAAATAAAGTGCAAGTGCATTACAGTACTATCAACATGTTAATTCATGAATATATATGTTGACACTGCATTCTTATATTTGTTGTAGCAGAATTTCTAAGAATCACAAAATAAAGTGCCAGTGCATTGCAGTCACTCCAATCACGCAAATACTGTGCCAATAATTAAGACACTATTTTGCATCGATTGATTTTCATATACATGTTAATACAGAATTCCCGAATTTATCTTAAAGTGCTAGTGCTTGAACAAACGTCGATAGTTGCCAACACACACATAAAATTCCAGAATGGATGACTTCATCCTTCGAAGCCCATCTTGGTTTCTGACCAGAGTTCAAATACAGTACTGCTGTTAAACACTGATGGTTATTCCTAAACTCATTTATACTTTGTTATTTAAACGAATACTTCTGCCACAATGCAAATCAGTGCAAATACTGCTACAGTGCAACTCCCATCAGGGTATTACTTCTTCTCGATCTTGTGATTTGATAAAACATCTTAAGCATAATAGAAGAACACGCATTGGGGAAACCATTTCATTTTCTTTTTACAACCAGTGTAAGTTGCCCTACTCCATCGATTTTGTGCTGTATATAGGGGAGAATTGAAATGGAGCGGTCACCATTGGGTAGCCAGGAAACGAGCAGGCTTTTGTGTCTACAGTGGGGGTTAAAGAAATTCTCTATAGAAAAAACATTTAAAAAAAAAAAAAAACATGGGTGTGTATGGAGTAAAACATTCACCATTCATGCTATCAAATAAATCACCCCCCGCCCCTCTGTGGAGATAGAGAGCTACAGTTATGACAGCTGGAAATGTATTGTATCCTAGACTTAGAAAATCAGAATTCTGCTGCAAACAACCTCGATGACTAAATACTTTTCTGGGAACTTAAAGTGTTCCTCCGTCTAGGTATCTAGTGGGTATTTTCGATTGAACTGCCTTCACAGTTGTCATACATGCACAAACTCTCCCGAGAGGAGCTTCACATGTAGACGATTTCTATTTGTTTTTATTGTTGAATTTTAAACACCATTGCCCATTTGTTAATTTGCAATAAGTGTTATGAATGAGTCCAGGATGTTTTGCCAGTATTGTTCAGTGGTGGTTTATAGCAGGGAAAAGTAGAAAAAACATGGATGTTGACACATCATGAGCATCCAGTATCTCTAATTTAGCTAGGTCTGATGCCTATTCTTCATAATGTGATCTATAGAAGAACGCAGGGCAAGGTGCTGACAAACATTGGTGTCCGTGTATTAGGTATTTGAGTCAATGAAGTATTATTAATTTTACTCTGCGATAGTGCACTAGGCAGCTTCTTCTTTGAAGTCATGTTAAAGTTCATGTATTTTTGGCAAAATACCCTGTGTATGGAATATATGGAGGTGGATTTGGTAGGATACTACTATAGCCTGCCATGCGCCACATCAATGACGCCCAGCTGCTCACCTTAATTGTGAGGTTGATTTTATCCACTGATTTGCAGTCTCTGTAATGTTTTAATCTCTCTATCCACATACATTTATAATATCTCCACCTATAATGCACTTAATTGGATGTGATAAAAGGTTAGATGTATAATGTGCAAGATGATTTAAAAGTTGTCATTTATTAGAACTGCACTTGCAATTACATTGCAATAAGTCCAGATAAGCACGAGCACTTTACGAGATGTATATTGTCCTCAATGCCTAATTGCTACTTGGCGTGTTGAAGCATGGCTACATTGTGTTGGGGCTTCTTGAGTCATCTAATTAGAACTGCATCCACACTTTACACTGTAATAAGTTCAGACAGCACTCTCACTTTAATAGGACAATATCCGTCTTCGCATCTCTATTTTGTGTGACCATGAATGCTTACATTTTGGTGGGCTTCCAAAAAGAGTTATTTAATTTGAACCAGATGCGGCACAGAGACAGCAACCATACAGGTGGTCGACGACGTCCTCAACATCTTTGATGACTGGCACCCCTGCCTCCTAGTTCTACTCAGCCTCTCGGGCCACTTTTGACACAGTAGACCAGGCGCTTACGGACACCCTACATCGGCACATGGGGATCAGCAACCTTCTCCTACACTGGATCAAGTCCTAACTTGCCAACCACCAGCAGTTAGTTCAGATGGACTCTGCAAGATCACCAAAGCTACCAGTCACCTGCAGAGTCCCGCAGGGTTCCATCCTCCCCCAGTGATCTTCAATCTATAGAGGGAGCCACTGGTAGCACACACAGCATCCACATCCACCAAAATGCCTACAAAACACCTATACCGCAAGATCGACTCCAGGTACATCTATAGGCTCAAAACATGGCTCTCACTAATCCAGTCTTGGATGTCCAGTGCATACTTGAAGCCCAACCGCTCCAACAAATTCCTACTCCTCACCAACAGCACCGAACACTCAGATATACAGACCTGGCTATTAACCATGAACTCTTAGGGATTCACACCTGAGCTCACCTCCTGAGCAAAGTCCCTCAGGTGCCACATCGACAAACGCCTCTCCTTTAAGACACACATGAATAGGAAAACTCACAGCTCGGTATCGGCTCTCCCTCCTGCGGAATGTCAAGCCCTTCATCCCTCTGGAAACTTATAGATCCACTGTTCAAGCACTGGTCCTATCCCCACCTGGATGGGAGCAATGCACTCCTCAAAGGCCTCCCGTCGTCCTCCCTTGTGCCGCTGACAAGTGTCCTACACATGGCCACACGCCTCATCAAGGGTCTAAGTGATATGACCACATCACCCCAGCCCTCGACATTTAATGGCTCCCACTGCATGCACAAATCACCTTCAAATCTTGCTGCATCATTTATAAAAAGGCACTCTGTAAAAACTGGAGGGGATGGAGAGGGGTCTGTACTTCTGCTCTGTATATGGTAGAGGAGAGGCACAGAGGACCCCAGCCAAGATTCTCTATAAGATAGTACTGGACGAACAATCAATGCCTAGGTTCTCAGGAGGTGATGCAGGCCGATTCTTAAGTACAGTGTAGTCCCCAAGCACCCACAAAGTAATCTCCACACACTATTAGTTAAAACACAGTCTTTATATAATTAATATTCAAGGTTATGAACACTATCACAATACCCACTTTGTGCTCAGAAAATCTACAATGGCAAATATATACAGTTCTAAAGTGGTACCACAATTATCATCAGATCTCATTAAAGGGCATCATCTATACTCTGGTCAAATGTCACACAGATCAAGGAATAAAAGTAACCAACAATAGATATAGGAGGAAAGCAGTTGGTTAGAACAATTGGCAGAATATTGACCCTTAGCAACTAGGCACAATTCTCTGTGGAGATACCCCCCCCCCCCCCCACCTGGGCAACCTGTAAATAAAGATGCATCGTACAAGCTCAGTCCATATATTGTTCAAAAGACTCTGATTTCCTTCTAAAGGAATTCTACAACCCCAATGTACCTGGAATAGCAGAGTAAGTCGTCGGGTCGTCGAAGGATCCTTCTTGAGTGGCTCCCTTTAAAGGCAGGAGCCACGGCTCATCGAGATCCCACGAGGAAAAGGGGTGAACGACGAAGGCGAGGCGGCAGCTTAGTTCCTAGCGGTGCTCAGTGACGACGGAGCGTTGGCGTCCTGCAAGGAAGAGGCGTGCAGGGCACCTCGATTACAATAGTTCAGGACTGCAAAGAGATTGTGAAGAACTGTGGCCCAGCAAGGGCGTCAAGTCGCCCGGCGTATCTACAGTCGTCAGGTCGCGGGAAACCCACCGGCGGATCCTCCTCAGCGCGTCTGCGGCCTCGACTTTCTTCGGCGGGACAAAGCGGTCGATGGTCAAGGCGAGAGTGTCCTTGGATCGTAGGTCTGTCTACCAGGGACTTTTGGCAAAGATCAGCTGGTGCACGATAGTCCCTCGTAGCTCGGGAAGAGGACGCCTTACCAGGTCCTCTCTGGGTCAGTCCTTGGAGACACAGCAGCTTTCAGATTGATGAAGTAGGGCAGCATCAAGATTTCTCTTCCAGCAGGACTTCAAGGTTAAGCTTCAATTTCAACTCTGGTTTCTCTTCAGCTTCTGAACAGGAATTCTAGCAGTGAGAGGCCCCCAGATATACTAGTTGATCTCCCATTCATTCTGCTGGGTCACACTCAGGCAACCAATCGGTCAGAAGGGCATTCATGCAGGCAGGCAGGCATCCAGTCGGGTGCATAGTGCATTCAGGCCATTCACTTCTCTCCAGACACTCAACAATTTATGTGTATTGGGACAAGTAGCCAGCCATTCAGCACTCCACACTGCATTCATACCAGTTTCGGGCAGGGCTGTCTCAGTCATTGTGTCAAACACCAGATACTAGCCATCCACAACACAGAATGCGTATTCGTCACACACTCCATTCACACAGGTCCCACCCACAACATACAGTCACTGGGAAGACTCCAGCCAGACGGGCCTGGACTTCACAACACCATCATATATGGAACTTCCACCCAACAGACAGTCAGGGGGAAGGGACCGAGTCAGGGCTTCCCAGGACTTTGGGAAAACAAGGTAACAGGCAAGAGAAAGCAAGAGGCCACAGGGGCCATCTTGTTTCGTATCAGGAATCAACTGATTCCAATCGCAGGGCCTGGGTATCCCAAAATGGAGGATACTCAGAGCACCTGTCAAATTCAGCATGGAGCTGCCACCAGTCCATACCCTGCTCTGTGGGCCACACACAGGTACCCAAAAACATATACTAGGGGCACAGGGTTGAACCCCCACCCTTGGGTGCCATAAGGGTATCCCATGGGTCTGTACACCAAACCAAAAGAGACAGCTGCACCGCCAGGAGTTCCACATGAACTCCTGTACAGAAACCACGACAGAACACACAATAAAAGGCAGTAAAGGACAAGGATACGGAGGCCTTGTCCCTCCGATGCATTTCCAGCATCACACACTCACCCTCAAGTCACCCAGCTACCTTGCGGAGAAACTCAGCATCTCCAGCGGACAGTGCACCATCGGAAGCCAGGGCATGTGCAGACTTGAAATCTGCCACTGCAAAAAGGAGACCAGAAAACCAGCCTTCTCTGCCTATGCCCCAAGATTATGGAACCTCTGCTCCATCAGCATCAAACTCGCCGCCACGCTTCTACAATTCAGAGAAAAACTCAAGACCCACCTCTTCAAGGAATCTTTCCACTTCAACACATAGGCCATCACATCGCCCCTCGCGCCACCGACTCGCTAGACGCTGCCCGCCTGCCCCTTCTCCTCCCAGCCACCCGGTACAGCTTTACCCCTCCTCTGTGCCCCTCTGGTTCCCAGCCACGCTGTATATCTGTTCGGTTACCTCTGAAAAAGCTCTCCATTCTACATCTGTACTGTTGTATACCTCCGTAATGCGCTCTGTTGCTTCTCAAAGCCAGGTCCGTGCTCAATAAATACAATAATAAAACAACCCAACTAGCACCTCAAAATATAGATATTGGGAATGTTGAGTTTTTAAATCTGTGTTCATGAATTTCCAGATTGTGCTTTTTATGATCTTTCAAGCCTTACAATTTTATATGAAGCAATGTGCTAATATGCAACTTTGCACCACCACTGGAAGATGGTTGACAGGTTCTAAGTTCTAAAAGCATGTGTGCAAAGATGTAAAGAAAGGACACTCTATACTATAGTAACTTTAGAGTTTGTTCAGGCTTCACGAACGCTCCCTGCACGGCATTCTTTTTGTACGTGAACAAGCAGCAGGAGGGCTGCGAAACGCTTAATACCGTGGCTTACCTTTTAACTGCCCGATATGGAATAACGTTATTTGTATCATTTGGATCCTGTTTACGGTGCATCATTAAAGTATATTGGAGAAGTAGTTATATTTTTTGTGTATCCTTGGAGTGCAGCCCTCGTGTGCCTTGCAACTTTCTTTTGGCTTTAACATTATAAATAAATCTTCCTCCAATCTCCCTACTCCATCGCTTTTACAACGTGGTGCACCTTTTGGCGAATGGTTTGGCGTCCGTTACAGTTGCCTGCTGCAGGTCTATTGTCGTGCGGGTAGGCCTTGGTATTAAACATGCACGTGCATCTCAGGAGCACTGCGTTTTGCTTCCAACCTCCGTGGCTGAAAAAAACAATCCAAGGACGTTTACGCATTGAAGGATCATGGTGATTTTCAAATTTGAAAAACTAATTTGTAATGCTCCACACCAACCACTGGATGGCGACCTATGCAATGCATGTTAAGCAGATTTACCAGCTCCAGAAACAACCTTTTAAAAAAGTTAAAGACTCTAAAAAGGTTAGGCTTCAAGTGTTGGGAACGCTTTGAAGGCTTATTTGTAAGCCCACCCTGGTAAGAGATTTATAAATGCATTGGCAATCAGCAATTTTGACTTCGAATAAGCAGATGTCTACACAGAACATGCCTCCGACTTGGCAGAGCAGTAAGGCACCATGAAGAATTTCTGTCGTTTCCATTAAGCAACCTACTAAAATCTTCCTTTGTTCATAACAGCATATGTTTTTAATGGTAGTGGTAGATCATATGTAATTAAAATGTGAGTTAGTTAATGCATAACAAAAACCTATTTAAAAATGTGCTGAACAGAATGATGCATTTAGTGAACATGTAGGAAATACATTTTTAGTTATAACTTTGGAACAGTTTATTCAATATGGAACAAAGGTAGATTTGCATTCAGCAGAACAACATGGACCACATACATATAAAAACGATATTAAAATGAATATCAAATATTAGTCATGGGAGCCCCTCTATGAGAACGAACACGGCAAAAATTGCCTGTTCTATGGGATGGTACACACTCGAGTCTAGAGTCTGCATATTTTAGCTCACTGTACCTTTCACAGATGGGTAATATCCATTTGCATATCAGTCTTTGTTCCGTCCACATGGGCAGTCCAGCACCGAAACGCTAAGGCAATTCCCTTCTGAACAAGAGTACCAACAGCAACCCCATACACGTGTTTCAGCCTTGCTGGGCATCATCAGTGAGGTGGAGCTGTGCCTCTCTGAGCACAGGGAGCAAGGGGTCCACGTCTGGACCCCTTGGATTTTGCCAACACTGGTATTGGGGGGTTAAGATACATTTGCTTAGTTTAAACTGAATGACACACCTTTTGGAGGAAGAAGGAATAGGACTTGCACATTTCAAACTATCTTTAGGGTGCTCAGAGGCAATATGAAATATTCATGGGAGGGGCTCCACCAGAAAAGGATTATTATCCTCGTGCATAAGAACTATGAAAATAAAACATCATTCTACTGCCATGCAAGGGCACCCTAGTGATAGGCTTGCCTAGGGCTATCAAGTGGTAAAAGGAGTCGGACTTTGATTACTGAAGATAAAGTTGTTCCAGCCAGGGTCCGCGACCGCTGACAGCTTGTTCTGCAGCGCTCATCCTTCTTTCATCCGCAGCCCCTCACGCTCGCGGTTGACTCCAGCGTACTCATCACGCCTGCCTGTTCTACCCATATTATGCGCGGCAACAGGCCCTCAAGGAACGGTCACTTCTAGGACCTCGAAAATCCTCCAGTGTACCGCTGACACTGCAGCTCCCTGAGCCACTGCGCTCCGAAGTTCCGACCTCACAAGATGCTTCCCGCCTTGGAATATCTCGTCCTGATGAAGGCCGCACCATCAGAGCTCATCCAAGCTCACTTTCTGGCCGAAACACTGTCGTGTTCACTGTTATATTGTCTGCGTTGTCCTTGTTCAACCCCTCATTGTTTTGATGTATATGTGCTGACTATCACACGCTATCACCTCACTAAATCCACTGGTTTCCTTCCCAAGGACCACTCAGTGGCTGTGTAAGCATTGAAAAGACGTTACAAATATTTGAAATTTGTCACTCACAAACTGGTTACTATACCTTCAAAATGTGTAAATACTGTTGTATCTTGTGTTACTCTCTATCAAGTGTATCTAAAAACACGTAAACTGCAGTTTTATTAAAAATCTAACTGCAGTACCCAGAACTGTCCTGATATATTTTTGTCAGAAGTCATTCACAGTTACTTGTACACACTTACCAAGGTGTAATCCCCATAGGTGTGTGTTCACCCTTCGTTAATCAGCCAGGTATTCTATGACCTTGCTCAATTTTGCTCTTTAATACGTGAAGATGAAGTTGGCCATTTATACAATATTGAGCATTAAAGGAAGCCCGGACACCAACTAGCAGAAATCCCTAAAAATAATTTTGTTTTTCGGATGTTAGTAGATTTGTGAGAATGTCCAAAAGCTATATCCTTGATGTGCAATGCAATTTGAGCCAGTATGCCCTTGAATATTTGGAAATGTCAGATTAACAATGGAGAAGCAAGGAGCCTGATTGTCACCTGTTCTGAGGCTTTGCCCAATATCTCACTGTGCAAGGTTTTCGGAGCAGGGTGCGCAGGGCCTTGTTAGCCAGGCGAAGGACATCTTGGTCAAAGGGAAAACCAGTTGGTCTGTTCATCTGGCTCACCCTCCTCGCCCTTGCCAAAAAGGAGCTGGGCACAAGCATCAAGAACGTATCCAGTAAGAAAATCTTTACAGTGTTTCCCCACTGTTACACTGATGTATCGGATGTCCAGCAGGGAGTCCTTCACCTAGCCATCCTCCCACCCATCAACTTGGTTTCCCCCAGCGGTTCTCGATGTGCCCCCCCCCACCCGACCTTTGCTGTCCCAAGAGCTCCACACCCTCCGTCCCTTCTAGCTGGCCCTGGGGGTCCCCAACCTCGTCTGGCAAGCCTAAGTCACCTCTCAATACTATCCCTAGGTTAGTACCGTTATGGTTTCAACTTGTCCACATACATACTCACTGCTGATTCCCCACCCAAACACTTCTTCAAATTGTAAAGCCAAAAATACAAGCTGAAGACAAATCACTACCCAAATCATTTTCAAATCCTCTACAAAAACATCACTGGATAACACGTGGCATTTTTAAAAGCGAGTGATCCACTTTTTGGTAAAAATGAGTTGTAAAATAGGGTGAAGCAGATTAGAAAATGCCTTTCACTTAATACTACTTGCGATGTGACCTCAAGAAATTCTTGAACTAAACTGGTCAAGTCACATTTGCGGATGTAGAGAGGCGCACAAATTACAGTGTCTTTGCTATTTACAAGGAAAGTGTTGGTGCTCTTCTCATCTGATGCATTTCACCAGTCATTCTTAGAAGATAAGCTGTGTCACCATTTATACCCCCACACTGCAGGCCCCACACCAATGCCATTTCTATAGTGTTCAATTACGCTAGTGGATCTGGAAGAGAAGGGGCGAGTTTGGGCAAGATGACAGAAGGAAAATGCTAAATGGCTTTGCTGTGGTGATGCTTGCAGACCAGAAGTACCTTGAGCTTGGCATGTAGGTATGTTTTTAGGTGGGCCGAGTCAAGACTGAAGGCAGTGTTGTCCAGAGGGCAGAGCATAGGGTGATTGGATGTCTTGGCTGGGTGTGGTATACAAGTCATGTAAAGAGGTGCAATACTCGGTTTGCAGAGTGCTGAGAGAGCTATTAAAAAGCAGTGAGTGGTTTAGTTGGTCTGTGTATTGTGTATGAGCGTAGAAGTGGAGTGCTAGTGGGATAAGGATAGCATCCATTACAGAGACATCAGGGAGCAGATTAGTCAAAAGCACACCTTGTTGTGAGGGGACACTAGGGAGTAAAAATCACACTGCAATGTACAACAGTGGGGCATCACGGTATATGACGTGGGGTATCGGGGCAGAAGTCTCCATTCTAGTATGAATTAAGACATGGATAAATTCCTTGGTTGTCTGGCTGCACGCTCACCAAGCGAGCGCATGCCATGGTTTCTTGTCAGTGTTTTGGGCAGAATGCAGTAGAGCCTTTGAGGTCGGAGTCCAGTGGGCGATTGCCGGGAGATGTCTTGGTTTGGGGATTGAGTTGAAAAGCCTGGTCTTTAGTGTTTTCCTAAACATAAAGGTGATCCTGGATTGTGCATATTCCATTTGGCAGCGAATTCCTGAGTTTGGCAACAATGATAGAGAAGGATGATCCTCTGTCTCTCTGCGATTTAGCACATAGTTTCTAGGATCAAGTGGAACTCCACGTTCTTCTCAGTTGATATGGCGTGAATGGATTTTCTTTGAACTGGTAGCCAGTGGAGTGCCTTTAGGACTGGTGTTGTGTTACCCCCTGTGCAGTCTAATAGTCGTGCTGCTCTGTTCTTGATGCATTCAAGTTGCTTTGAAAGGTAAGCCTTCAATCCAAGGTATATCCATAGTTGATTGTAGAGAACACCAGCAATAGGACGGCAAGAGTCCTGTGGGTGTGGAAAGGCAATATTCATCAGATGGTAGAAACGTTTCTTTATTGTGCCTTTGTTTAGTGGTTTGAAGGTAAGCCAGTTCACCATAAGGTTCACCAACTATTCGATCAGTTTAGAAGTTACCAGTCAACTGCTCATTTTCATGGGCCAAGATATTGTTGCCTGAAGTTATATAAAGCGTTGTTTTCAGTTCTAATTAATAGCCATCTATGCGTTTGATGGGGGGTGACATCTATTCCTTTGTTGGCAGTCATTTTGAAAGTATATATGTCATCTGTGCAGTTGTAGCATGCGCGCCGGCTCTACTGAGGAGCCTCAGTGAGGTCAGGCCTCAAAATGTCGTTATTGTCGACCCCCAATTGAGAAAAAAAAATATTGACAGATTAAGAAACCACAGAGAACAACCCCTCTGATGATTTTGACTCTAATGTAACAACTACAGAAAAGAGACGCTTATTTACGTGTATCATGGCTGGAGAAGCACAAGATGAGAAATATAGAACAATTCAAAATATGGTCAAATTAAGACTAAGTTCCAAAAACATAGCTACAAATGTCAAAGAAATCAAACGAGTAGCCGATTTGCACAAACCTTTCAGAAAGCCAGAATTGAATTAAGACAGATTTGTAATTTTGTTTTATTTTTTTACAAATATCTTGTGAATCTGAGGACAAGGCACATGAAATGTTATATGTAAGCCCACATCAAGAAAAACGCACCTTCCAATAGATGCATTTTCCGTTCACCACCATTTTTAAAGTATTTCCTTCTAAATTAAGTGGACAATTTTGACAACTTTGGTCTTGAATGCCAAATCAATCTTCGCACTTCAATTTCTAAAAAATGCCGAATTTACAGTAATGTCATCGCATTGGATATGTTTTTATAAACGGAGGGATTGAGTTTTTTAATCTGTTTAACAGTTCCAATCTGAACTATGGAACATAGCTGTAGTGGTAATACTTTCAGTGAAAGGGACTGGGGGAACGCCTGCGGTTCCCGAATGCAGACGGACAAGCACACATAAAAAACAAAGCTATGAACACAGTTTGTTGTAGCAAAACAAAAATGGAGCAGATCAATTTGAAGAAATTGGATGAAGTCGAAACATCAAGACCGCTAAAAAGAGAAGAAAAAAAATATATACTAACCAAAGCAAAAGTTTTAGCTTATGTGAAGGCACAAAATAGGTTTTTCCAGGCACTGACATAATGGTACTACTTGACCAGAAGATGGCGTTAGTGCCTGGACACATTATGACAATGTCTGGGAAATACAACTGCCAATCTGAACCCTGTGCAAAACCCAAATCTGTTTTTGCTAATGCTGGTTTTTAGCACGGATTCAGTGCAAGTGACAGATGGGAAGAGATTATAAATCAAGTGGGTGAAAGGCACGGTTGTTTAAGACATCGCTATTACATCTGTAGCTGGTTTACATCTTCAATTAAGTCATTTCATCTTTTCAGAAATCTACTTCAAAGCAATATCTGCATCCCTTTAAAAACATAGAAGTGGGTAAAAGAGCTCATGGAGGGGCAGCTAAGTGGGAGCATGGGAAGTAGTGGGTGGGAATGGGACTAGCATAGTCACGGGCAGAAAGCAGGACACCCGAGCAGATAAGTGGTGCTTACACAGTTGTCCAATAGGCAAAAATAAAAAGGGGGCAAGGGTTAGACTCAATTTGAAATATTAAGGAAATTAAGCATTTGTTTTTCACTTTTAAGCGTAGCCAAGATATTGAAATCCGCTTGTTACTATATCCAACAGGCACAAATGAAAAACGCACGAGGCAGAAATATTGTGTTAAGCTTAACACTGCTCAACCCTAAATGTGAAATAGAAATGTCTTCTTACCTTCAAATGGGAAGAGCTCAAGGGAGCAAGTTCAAAAGCGCCACGGTAAATCCAGCCAAATAAAGGAATAGATCAGCATTGCACAGCTATCAAATACCTAGGAGAAGATGCATTTTTCATTAAAACAAGCAGGCAAATTATATATATATATATATATATATATATATATATATACACATACACACACACACACACACACACTTATTTTAATTATTAGTGTGCCTGAGCTGTAAAAGTTACCGCGGCCACATACATCACACAGAAGCCAATAATATTGCACAATGAGGCATGGGGAAAGAATAATAACAGATTGCAGCCGCGGTTGCTTAGCCAACACACACGCCCACCAGTGGACCAGATAAGATTTTGTAGTGATATTTTACTCCCTATATTTTCAAGTTGGGAGTAAAATGATTTTTTTAGGGAGTAAAAAGCAAGTTCTGATTCCCAAAGGTAGTATTTGATAAGTGAGTAAAAACATGTGACACGTGTAAAAGAGAAATGTTTTGTGTAATAGATCTTTGGTTCCACCTAGTTAATCCATCACAGATATATACATATAAACACACATATACACCTCTTCAGAACAGGCAATATTAATGATAGAATTTCTTGTCATGGCTCTACGTGTACTACTCGCCCAAGCATCTCCATTGAGCTGTGTGGGTGAAAGCAGGAGGACAGGCTCCTTATGTGTTGGTCTCCTATTTTTCCTGGTAGTATTTTCACTCTCCATTTTTCATTTTTGGGAGTATTTGCCTAATTTTAGGGCGTAAAAGAAGCCAATACACCCCTTATCTGTAGGGCTGCAGGCCACCTCCTGTGGATTAACATCCATAGGTATGCCCGGATATTGTGAATTTTAGTAAATAAAGATGCATTTTCACATTAACTAAACATTTATAAAATCTATAATATTTGGCTTCAATAGTCATTTAACAGAGTGAAGCGTACGTGAACATTGGTGACTAGGTCAGAGAAAATGCTAAATATATAAGGTTTTATCAGCTATGTGAACCGTTTGTTTCTTTATAATAGGACTCACATTTAACTCCATTGATATTGGTTCATTAAGATCACCCTAGACCTTCTGTTCATAGCAATGTAAAGTGTGTGCTGTTAAATTAACAGACTGCTGGCTGGCTGGCCGATCAGTCAACCATGCCTCAACTATGGAGAGGTTACCCTAACCTTCAAGCACAGCAGTGACTTTTTTGAATTTGCTCACAATTTGTTTCCTGTATTCATCAATAAGCTTGGCAAATGGGACGGCAAGAGGTTTTCAGAGTTGTGGTGCCCATTTATTGTGCAAGTGACCAAGTTCTGCAGGGAATTTGATTATCTTGTGGCGATTTCTTCAGTTTGTAACTGAGGGGATGTGCATTATTGTTGTCGTACCGTAAAAACTAGACGGGCTTAGAGAAAAGAATAGAACTATAGGAAACCAGGCACCAACATAACATGCAAAGACAGTCTAGCTTAACAAACCGACAGTATGTCTTAAAACAAAGGAAAAACAGTGAACAGGCAAAAAGCTTTTAAAACCGATAAATGCAATTCAGTTGCAAAATCGAATTAGGAAGGGGGGGGGCAGAAAAACAAGGGTAGCACAGGGTTGAGCTGAGGAAGAAAGTTAAAGTGGGAGGAAATGGTCTCCACTTTTATAAGTGAATAGGGAAGGCATACATCAAGGTCAACTTTGGTCTAATATTTCTGCAAACTGCATTTTGGAAAAACAGTGATCCTAACAGACTAACATGGCCTAACATATGCCAGCTACCCAACGTGGCATAACATTGCTTTGTTGGGTTTGGTATGATAGTGTCAAAGAATTTCAAAGCAAGGCAGATCATAACAATCAGAGCCTCCAGTATAGTCGTGCAAAAACATGGCATAGTGTAGTATATCTAGACAAAGCACATTGTGGCAAGGCATAATGGCACTGCGAAGGTAGCCTGCACCAAATCATATGATAGGTTATTTATAACACGCTTAATACCCAGAGGAGCGGACCCTGGGGATCGAACCTGTGGTGCTCCGTGTCATCTTGCTTCCAAGGCAAGCAAATTGACCCTGAGTTATCCCGCCGAGACAAGATTAGGAAGGTTGCTGACCACCCCGAACGCCCAACAAGGCTCGAAACATCCAAGAACAGGAGTAACCAACACACACGCTGTATGTGTGGAATTGAGGTGGCAAGTGACCTTTGTGGCTGGCCAGTATTTTGAAACTTGAAATTCCACTCCCCCCACCTGTCTGGGAATACAAAATAGCTATGAGAACGTGTCCCATTTGGGAAATGTCAAGGGATGTTCAGGTCATGAGTTGACATGTAGGAATTGCAAGAATAATGTGCGCATGACGACATTTAACTGTGTTGTCAGAGAAGTTTAGTCATTTATTGTCTTTAGGTTTATAAAATACAGAACACTTTCTCCAAACGTCATACATGAAATTAAAATCAACTAAATAGAATACCATGTGTTTTAACAACTAAATTAACTTAGTGGGTTTGATACAGTAACTGTGCGCTAGTGAACACACTATATTTCAGAAATCACTCAATTGTTGGACGGCAGCGGACACACTGTTCCCACAAATCCCCCACTATGGTTTGGAAATGGTAAACAACAGATTAGAGGATGGGAAGGTGACTCGCGCTCAGACTACTAGTACTTCCAAAACTGAATAATGATGTGAATAAGTATCATCATAATGGGTAATTCCATAATGATAGAAATGTATTTTCTGTGGTACACAGCCGATACGTGTTTCGACCACCTGGTCGTTTTCAAGGCTGTAAATGGTCATGAACAAAGCATTTAGCATGACAGAAAATCAAAATAAAATGACAGATTTTTGACAGCCCATTTGGACATAAAACAAAACAGAAATATACATGATCAATATGGTGGGAAAACCAAATGTAAGAAATAGCAAGTGTACCACATTTCAGGTCAGAGGCGGGGAGTGAAACCAATTGGTCGAAATTGAGAGAAAAAGGCAAAATTCAAAAAATGAGAGAAGAGTACAATAAGTATATTGATTGTTTAAGCACATCTTATTCAATTCTAAAGATGTGGTATCCGGTCTACACCAAGCTTGAGGAGTAGTTGATGAGAAAATTGAGATTTGAAGCCAACTAACTTGCCCTCTCATCATAGCCATAATGATTATCGGTATATAGAGTAATGCTCATGTTACGTAATGTCCGTAGTTGTTGAATGAAAATCACCCATGCATGTGAGCAAATTCAAAGTGTGTTAATGTCCTGTAAAGGTTCTAAATAATGGTACAGATTCAAGTTGGGAATATTAACAATAATAAGATTATCATCTATGCACGGATAGTCAGAATAGGCGCTTACCCTACTGATGGAGCAGTCTATTTGTTCACCTGTAAATATAACCATAATATTAGGGATGTGGGCAATTCTAAAGGACTGAGAAATCAAGTACTAATAGAGTTAAAAAAAGACAGTAATGGTGAATGACATAGCTGAAAGGACTGACCAGTCATGAATATATCAAAATTGATGTTGAGCAACTGAATTTAAAATGGGTTATAAATCCCAAATTATCAGAATCTGCCTCATTTGCAATAGAACCGTTAAGCATAATCAGAATGGTGTGTTATATAAATATGGAATCAGCCATCTAAAAATTATGCATGTCATTAGGATAATCAACATTGTTCCACATCAATTGTTAGGCCGCTAGAATTTCGCGAGCAAGAGACATTGCATAATAGAAGGTGAAAACATTCTCGAAGTTCAAGAACCGATTTCTGAAAAATATGGTTACCTGACCTGTAATAAGAAAGTAGAAGGAAGTGGGATCAATCCCCGAGACAAAACTGGTGCAGACAAGGCCTGTGAAACAAGTCTCGTATAAAAGCAGCATATCCTGCGCGCGACTTCACACAAGGTGACGTCCGCACGCGATGACGTCATGCGTAGGATAACGCAGGGCATCACATGTAAACATTAGTGCAGTCATATCCGAAATGGATGGGCTATGACGAGCGAAGCGATTAATGAGAAATTATTATTACTACCCAAGATGAATGAAAGGGATTATAACCAGGTTACTCACCGTATTGACCACCTTACTCCTAGTCCATAGTCCATAGTCCCCTTTCCTCCATATTTATGGGGCATTCCTGCGTCCTGTGGGACGGGACTGGAGCACTTTGTAAAAGCATCAACATTTTTTTCAAAAATGTGTCCCTCCTTTTTGCTGCGCGGGGCCCGGCACACGGCCGTAACCCCACCCACCTTGGCTCCGCCCCGCGCATCGCCCATCAGTCCTTTTCTATCGCAGGGTGCAAGACCCATTAGCAATAACAGAGGAACCTTATTACAGGGGACGGCGGGCGGGCGTATGGAGGAAAGGGGACTATGGACTAGGAGTAAGGTGGTCACTACAGTGAGTAACCCGGTAATACTCCTTTGTCCCATCCCCTTTCCTCCATACTTCTGGGAGATTCCCAAGCACTCCTTACAGGAACTATGGGTGGATGGAAATAACCCTTACTGAAACAGGTTCTTCAGCACAGTCCGGCCGAACTGAGCATCGGCCCTAGAGCTCATATCGAGGCAGTAATGCTTACAGAAAGCAGATAGGGAGGCCCAGGTAGCCGCTCTAGCGATGGACTCCCAGGGAACATATTTCTGAAAAGCAACCGCAGCTGCCTTGCCTCGCACCTGATGTGCATGGATTCCCCTAGGTGGTTTCAGCTTTTGGACGGTGAAAGATTCTGTGATACAGGCAGCAATCCATCTGGAAATGGATGCCCTAGACGCCGGCCTGCCCTGGGGTTTACCGAAGGTCACAAACAGTTGGGAAGAGCTCCGAAGCTCGGAAGTCCTGTCCAGGTAGAACTTAAGAGCTCTTCGGACATCCAGGCAGTGTAGAACCCTTTCCGCCTCCGAGGCAGGGTTCGGAAAAAAGGCCAGAAGGGAAATTGACTGATTCAGATGGAATTCGGTCACTACCTTTGGTAGGAAAGCTGGGTTCGTCCGAAGGACTACCTTGTCCTTGTGAAAGACCAAGAAAGGATGCTCCACCGACAATGGCTGGAGCTCACTCACTCTCCTCGCTGACGTAACGGCAACCAGAAAGGACACTTTCCAGGACACGTACTTGAGGTCAACCGTAGCCATTGGCTCGAAAGATTTATGGCACAGCGCTTTCAGGACTACATTTAAGTCCCAGGGCGGGTGCAGACTACGAACCGGAGGGTAGATGCGTGTCAAACCAGCAAAATGTCTCTTCACCACCGGGTTAGTTAACGAATAAGAACACCGGTCTGTAGAGAGGTAGGCGGAAATCGCAGAGAGATAAATCCTGCAGGACAAGACATGAACCCCTGACTCTGCTAGGGAGGAGACAAAGGACAGCACCCTGTCAATCATCGCCACCCTCGGGTCCAATTCTTTCTTCAAACACCAATGACAGAACCTGAGCCATTTACTCTTGGGATCTGGTCGAGGGTTTCCTGGCTGCCTGGATAATGCGCATGTTATCTGCAGACAAACCCAAAGGCTCTAGAGTCGTGAACTCAGGCACCATGCCGCCAAGTTGAGCGATTGTGGGGAGGGGTGCCACATCTGCTGTTCCCCTTGGTGAAGAAGATCGGGAGTTACTGGTAACCTGATCGGCGGACACACCGACAGGTGTTGAAGTTCTGAGAACCAAAACCTGGCCGGCCACCACGGAGCCATCAGTAGAAGAGAACAGTTGACAGAACTCTTCAACTTCCAAATTGCTTGATGAACCAGAGGAAGAGGCGGGAAGGCCTAAGCTCTCATGTTGTGCCATGGGATCTCGAGTGCGTCCCCCAGAGAGGAGGCTCCCAGCCCCGCTCTGGAGGCGTACTGAGGAAGCTTCTTGTTTACCGGCGTGGCGAAGAGGTCCACCTCCGGTGTGCCCCAACGCGAGAAAATCCATGATAGGATCTCCGCCTTTAACTCCCACTCGTAGCTGACCACTGTCCGCCGGCTGAGGGCATCCGCGGTGACATTGAGCCGGCCCGGGATGTGCACTGCAAGCAGCCAGACCCCATGAAGCACGGCCCACTCCCGAATCTGAATTGCCAGATCCTCGAGAGGGGGAGACTTTGTTCCCCCTTGCTTGTTTATGTAATACATTGACACCGCATTGTCCGTTCTCATGCGACCACCTTGTTGACAATGAGAGGTCTGAAGGCCTTGAGCGCCAGAAGCTCCAAATGATTTATGTGCAGGAGCTTGTCCTGAGGTGACCAGAGGTCCGAGACCTGAAGAGAATCAAACGTCGCACCCCACCCGAAAAGGGAGGAGTCCGTCGTGATCGTCACCATGGGGCTTGGGTCCTGGAACCCGACGCCCACTGACAGGTTGCTGAGAGAAGACCACCAGTCCACTCTCATAGAATCCGGAATCATTATCCGTTTGGAATCTGGGTCCACAGCCTGACGCCAGGAACTCCGAAGAGCCATCTGGGTCCGCCTCATTTTGAGACAAGCAAGAGGAAGAACAAGCACACACGAGGCCATGAGGCCCATAAGCCTCTGGAACCACCAGGCCGACATGCTCTCTGACTGCGTAAACATCTGACATGTGGCCAACAGATCCGCCATTCTGTCCCCGGTCAGATACACACAGCAGTCTATCGTGTTCCAACGAAAACCCAGGAAAGTGAGGTCCTGTGAGACCGTCATGAAGGATTTCCACCAGTTCACCGACAGCCCAAGATGGAACAGGAGCTGAAGGAGAGACTGGAGGTTGCCCGCTGCTGCCAACGGGCAAGGGCTGCGTAGGAGCCAGTCGTCCAAATAGGGATACACATGGATACCCGGGAGACAAAGATGGGCCACGACCACCGACATCTTCGTGAAGACACGCGGTGCCGAACTGAGGCCAAAATGAAGCACCCGAAACTGGAAGTGCTCCTCTCCCAGAGAGAAACGGAGGCATCTCCTGTGTGGCTTCCAAATCAGGATATGCATGTACGCATCCTGAAGATCCACCACGCTGAGCCAATCGCACGCCTGCAATGAGGAGCGAATTTGGCCGGGCGTAATCATCTTGAATTTCTCTTGGGGTAGGGAAAGATTGAACTGGGAAAGGTCTAGGATGGTGCGCAGGTCAGCCTGGTTGGGTTTGGGCACCGTAAACAGCCGGGAGCAGAAGCCCTCCCCTCGCTCCCCAAGGGGAACGGGTTCCACAGCTCTGAGGAGCAGAAGTTTCTGAACCTCGGCCTTGAGGGAGGGTGAGCCAGACAGCTGAAAAGGAGGGTTGAGGGGTGGGATAGGGGGTAAAGGTAAGCGGAAGCCCGCTCGAGCGACTGACAAGACCCATCTGTCTTCTGTGATGGTCTGCCACGCCTCCCAATGAGACGCAATGCGTCCTCCCACCGGGGTCTCGTGCGAGCGTGGAAAACCCTCATTTGGCAGGTTTATCGGTGGCGGTGCCACCTGAACCTGATGAGGAGGCTGAGGAGCGGGAGAAATACTGCGTACGCTGCTGTCTACGGCGGTTATTCCCTGCAGGAGTATCCACTCTGCGATTTTTGCGGTCGAGGAAGCCCCTAAAATCAGAGGAAGGTCGACCTTGCGACAAAGGCCTATTAGTCTTGAAGGGAGGTTTAACCAGAACAAAGATTTGGCCGTCTGAGTGAGGTCTTTGGTTTTGGTGAGCTCTACATCAGTAGAAGAGTGAAAAAGCTCCTTACCATCTAATGGAAGGTCCAGGACCTTGTCTTCCATCTCCTTCGAGAACTTAGTGGCATGCAGCCATGCTTGCCGCGAGGTATCAACCCCTAACATCAGACCCCGATCCAAGGTGTCTACGTGATGAGCCGCAGCCTCCAGGAGATCCTGGGCCAATACCCTGGCATCGGAAAGGCCTCCTCTGAAATCCTCCAGCTTCTCGACCGGGATATGCTCCTCAAACTCCACAGACCTCTCCACATCCGCATGTTAGCTCCCGCCAAAATCAATTCTGCATTGGCCTGCCTGAGCTGCAAGGCCAAACTGGCAAAGATTTTCCTCCGTAGGGAGTCCAGGAGCTTGTCCTCCTTTCCCAAGACCTGAGTCGCCGTCGCGGAGGAGGAAGCTGCAGGTCTGGATTGCAACGTGGCCGCAGCCACCACCATGGAGGAGGGAGGCGGACAAGACGACAAGGCCACTTCTTCCGAGGAATGTAGCCTGTACCTCGCGTCAATCTTTTTATTTACAAAAAGTCCCGAGTGTGGCTTTTCCCAAACTCTTCGGACATCGGCCAGGACGTCCTTCTGCAAGAACAGGCCGGTACGCTCCAAAGGAGACAAGGTGAACGCCCCAGAAAGGACGCCCTCCTGCGGAGCAGGTGCCTCGGGCACCGGAACAGCTAAAAAGCTCATCATGTCCAGTACCCGGTCATGGAAAGCTCTGGTAGAGCGGGGCAGGTCCTTGTTGTCCTGGTCGTCTTGAGGGTCATCTGACAGGTCCGGCTCCTGCTCAGCTGAGTCAGGCACTGCCTTGTCCACTGGGGACAATGGCGGCACAGGTGGAAGCACAGGGGGAGGCACCACGGGCAAGGGAGGCGCCGGCGGAACCACCGACGGGATGGGTGGAGCCGGAGGCGTGGGTGGACATATCTCCTTGAAAAGCCCCTCGAAATATTCCCTCATGGGGTCGGTGCGCATAAGCGCTTGAAATTTACCGAAAAAGGCGTTCTCAGGAGATTGTTTCAGAACCTGAGGAGGCCTCTCATGAGGTGGTCAAATCCAGGGACGCAACGGGGAAGGGTGCCACACAGGCCCCTCCACCGACATATCCACATGAATCAAGGGAGCCGCCCCCGCGGGCAACGAAACATTGTGCGGAAGAGGCATCCGGGCGTTCCAATCAAACTGGCCCGTAAGGATGCGCACAAGGGACCTTAGGTTCACCCGAAGGACCGAACCCTACACCAGGGGCCAATGGCGTAGTTGTAGGGGTAGTACCTAAAATGGCCGCCGTGGTCGTGGCGGGAACGGGTGCCATTTTGTCCTCATCTGAGGGGAACTGCGGCACGTGAGGAAGTGAGGCAGGGGTCCCCGTCGATGGATCAGGGGTCTTAATTTTAGCCTTAACGTAAGGAACCTCGGCAGAGGCGGTACTATGAGGCCTAGAATGTTTCTGCGACATACCAACCGCCAACTGAGCCTTCGAAGGAAGAGCCTCGGCACTGCCGGTAAAAAGAAACCTCCTTCTTTGCTCCCTCAACAGATCTGGTGTCACCACAAGAGCGGGAACGGTGCGCTGTCACCGACAGGGCCTTGCCCGGCCCCTCAGAAATGTTCGTAGCCTTAGCCTCTGTATGTACGTGGGACATCGGACTTAAGCCCGGTAGAAGCCTTATCGGCACGGGCCTCGAACATGCGTTTGGTAACCTCAAGCCCAGCCAAGACCTCGGGGCATACCCCGGTTTTATTTTTGAGGGACGCCGAAAGAACTGCCTCAGAGCAAGCTCCGGTACCCCACGACTCAGTAGAACTGGGTCTACACACAGCCCCCACAGGAGGGGCCTCGGAGTGTACTCCGGTGATCACAGGCCCCTTACGGAGACCCTCGGAGACAACTCCGGTAGAATTATTAGGCCCGACAGGCACCTCAGAGCGATCAACGCCCCTCCCGGCTCGAGAGGAACCCAGGAAGGTATCCCCCGGCCGGGGTGCTCTGAAAATCAAAGAACTTACCGGGCGCTTTTTCTTCTCGTCGATGAACGCCTGAAAATGCGAAGGAGGAGTCCATCCGAACACCGCCTCCCACCGCTCCAACCGACGTTGAAGAGCCCGGACCGAAAGGGAGTCACAGTAAAAACAGGAGTCACAACGGTGTTCCGGACCCAAACACTCTAAACAAAGAGGATGGGGATCCGCCCTCGCGAAGCGACAATGACACGATGAACAGTCTGGAAAATCTAGTTTAAAAGACAAACTAGTAAACGAACGCTAGTGAGAGCCAGAGAGGGGAAAACGGAAGAAAATCTTCCGAGGATGCAAGTGTGTCCAGCCCCGATCGTGCGGAGAAAAGGACTGATGGGCGATGCGCAGGACAGAGCCAAGGTAGGCAGGGTTATGGCCGCGTTCCGGGCCCACGCAGGAAAGCGAGGAGGGACACATTTTTGAAAAAAATGTGGATGCAAGTGCTCCGGTCCCATCCCACTGGACAGAGATGTCCCATAAATATGGAGGAAAGGGGACGGGACGTAGGAGTAATGTAAAAAAGGGGGGTCGTATGACATGTAATGTTATGGGCATATGGGAAAAAAGGTGTCTGTATAGGAAATTTGCGATTGCAATGAACAGAGATAAGTATACATTACACTGACCTTCGACTGGACTAATATTATAAAGTGATTGAAGGCGATTAACATAGTATTCCTCAGTAGTAGTTTGTGATAAATTAAAATAATTTAAAAAATATATCATTATAATAGGTGTGTAGTAATGGCTGGCAAGTCAGTATGGTTTCTCATCTTCAAAGATTATGGCATGTGTTGTCATATAAAAGGCTCTTATGTCTGGAAATCGGCATTCAAAATTATATATTAATTGAATAATTAAAAAAAGACATTCATCTCATGGTCACTGTTGAGTCTAGTGGTGGTGCACCTAAGGAAACATACGTTTGCATTCCAAATGTCTCAATTTGAGCGGAATGTTCCCACCTCTCTTCCCCCCTTAGCTTTCATCAACCCAATTTGAATTCTTGGTATAGACAGGATACCACATCTTTAGAATTTAATAAGATGTGCTTATACAATCAATATACTTATTGTACTCTTCTCTCATTTTTTGAATTTTGCATTTTTCTCTTAATTTCGACCAATTCGTTTCACTCCCCGCCTCTGACCTGAAATATGGTACGTTTGATATTTCTTACATTTGGTTTTCCCCACCATATTCATCATGTATATTTCTGTTTTGTTTTATATCCAAATGGGCTGTCAAAATCTGTCAAAAATTTTATTTCGATTTTTTATCATGCTAAATGCTTTGTTCATGACCATTTAAAGCCTTGAAAACGACCAGGTGGTCGAAACACATGTCGAAGTACCTCGATACTTCAGTTAAGCATTTCTATACCATTCAAACGTTTGTCCCCTATTGGGACTGCATAATTGGAACCAAATTTCAGATGAGGCAGATTCTGATCATTTGGGATTCATAACCAGATTTAAATTCAATTGCACAACATCAATTTTGAAATATTCATGACTGGTCAGTCCTTGCAGGTGAACTAATATACTGCTTCTTCAGTAGGCCTTGAAAACGACAAGGTGGTCGAAACACGTGTCGGATGTGTACCACAGAAAATCAATGTCTATCATTATGGAATTACCCATTATGACGATACTTAGTCACATCATTATTCAATTTTGGAAGGACTAGTAGTCTGTGCGCGAGTCGCCTGCCCATTCTCTAATCCAATGTGTTGTAACAATACTTAATAAAAACTTTGATCTGTACAAAACTATAAAATGCAAGATTAAAAAAATATTAGCGAGAACAAAACAGTAAAACTACTCTTGAGAAATACTTATTCAATAATTAATTTTGTCAATTGGTATAGCACTTTGCACCATAATTATGGTCCAAACACGCTTTTGGTTGAACGGTTTCGGATTGACCGGGGTCCAGAAATCTGGGAAATGTTTGGGAGGTGCTATTATGTGTGTGTGCATTTCAGCCATTATAGTTATACGAGTGTGGCCAAGACCCTGGTAGTAAGTAGATGCAAGGGTGGGGGGTTTGTGTATAAGGTGACAGAGTTAGGATACTAATGGTGATCTGTTCATATTTATTTTTGGTCTAGCATTACTCCTCTACAGCAATAAAACGTCTTAAACAATATTAATAGACAAGAGTACATTTCATTGCTGCCCTTTTCAACGATTACTATTAAAGAGTATCTTGTGTTAATAGAGGAGCATAGGAGTAAAGAAAAATGAATGGACCATGCAGAGTATGCAGTGTTAATGGTTAAGACTCACTACACAGATAATGTACACTACTGGGACAAAAAACCATAATGCCAGAATAAATATGGAAAGCCGGTGCGACAACCCAATATAAAAGCAGATAGACATGCTAGGTAAGTTATACGTGATCTTTAGAAGCATACTGTTGCCATTTACATGCCCACATGGTTTAGGGCGCCTTCTTGTATTCTTGCTGACCAACTGACCTGTTGCAGGGATGCCACAAAGTAGGTTGGTGAATATGGTTGCACTGTCGGGGAGTTGAATACATGTAGGCCTTCCCTCAACACCTATTGGTCAGAATTAGTTCAGGTGATGCATGAATGCGAGGAGTGATGCAGAAGGACAGTACATGTATAGTTGAGCTGTGCAGTCAGGCACGAATGTGGGGAGCCTAATGTACTCAACTCATCTACCATGTCTATGAAAATGGCGTATGCCTGTCCGATTTCATGTCAGGAGTTGATGCAGTTGTTGACAAGAATGGGCATAATGTGGTTTATGTTTCCGGTATTGGTGAAATGTGCATTCCTTTCCCCAGCATGCAAGCATGTCTAATGTAAGGGCCAGTGTGGTGTCTGAGCCCATAGCGTTTAAACAATAACAAAATTATAGCCACAAAAAAAAACAAGTACCAGGTCTTCTTACAAAGTAAGCAGGGAAAGAAAAAAATGCACAGAACATCAATATCACTACACGGTAAAGTTTATTTAATAGAATGATATTTACGTTTTGTGAAATGCAGCGTCACAAAACATTTTTTTTAGCAAACATTGAAAGTTAATAATGGTAATTTGTGCAGCTATGTTACAGAAATAACCCGTAAAGTGCATTTTAATATGTGGTGTGCAAGCTGTGTGCCTTGTGCTTACTTTGAGGAGGCTGTGTCTACTTTGGCTCCAGATTTCAAAAGTTACTTTCTGCTCCGTGGGAGTCCCATTTCTATTTTCATCAGCAACAGCAAGGAATCTCTTTAAAAACACTGCGCATGCGTGGACCGCTGTGCGGTGTGCAAGCTGTGTGTCTTGTGACTGGCGAGTGTCGCGCGGACACAATATCACATCTCGCTGTGTCGGTAAATCTACATTAGTTTACTGACTGATTGAAATTTACATTTGGTTCTGTGGTGCATCTAGAAAGAAAGTAGTACGCAATTGCATGGAGTACCTGCAAACCATCATCATCTTCCGTATTTTTCCAGAAATCGTGCACTGGTTCATAAACCCAGGCAATACATTGTCTGGAAGCAATACACTCAGATTATCATTTTGGTCCAACGGCTGTGACTGCGGAGCGTTTTTGCTCTTTGAACAGCGGCGGATTAACTGAAGGCCTGGAGGTCGGATTCGAACGGAAAGGTGTTTTACGCTAAGCCTGTGAATCATCAAGCTTTCCCCATTCGACTGAAAAGCTCAACTGACCATTTCAATCAGAAGTCACCCTAAGTTTCCGCTGTGACTGCGGAGCTTTGCTCTTTGAGCAGCGTTGGAACTAGAAGAACATTATCTTGAAAGCAGTTTACGAAACTCTGTAGTTACAGATTGTTGCACAGTCTAAGGAGTAACTGGACTGCAAACTATTTGTAATTACATACAAGTTCTCGCTGTGACTGTGGAGCCAATTGCTCTTTGAACAGCATTGGAGCTAATTAACTTTGATTCAATACTAAGTATCACTTCTGGTAAAAGGGAGGCTGGACAGTTGTGTCATTGAGTATTATTCTTGTTTTTCAAGTTATGTGATACAAAGTGCTGATTTACCACTGACTAAATGTATTCCTTAAAAACAATACAGGAATGCCTAAGAACATGATAGTTACGAGTGCTTCATTAGTTTTGAAATCAACTCCCTTGAAATCATTTGCAGCGAACGCAAGTTGTTGGGCCAAGGAGGGTTAGCAAATGACAAAAAGGCGTGTGCTGGTGATATTAGGGACACTTGATTAACGCCTCCTAATTTGAGTAGCCCTTCATCAGTGATAGATGGTGTTAAAACAATATCTCAACACCAGCTGTTGAACCCATAATGCAATCTGAAAAACTAGTCCTCTGATACTCAAATGATTTTGGCTTGATGAATTTGGATCGGTAACACTGATTGTTAACTCTAATGTAGTTGATTTGGTTACTCAAAAGGAGACACCAGCGCAACAAATAAAATCTGAATCTAATGTGTGCCAATCTAGTCTCAATAATACAGAGATTACAACATAAGCGACAATATCTCCTCACCCCATATTGATCACAGCAGAACAGTCTGTTGAAAAGATCTCGATTATAGCATCCTCATCATTGATAGAATCTGAGGATAATAGCCTATATCAATCACCAGATCTTTTTGAAAAGCCTAAAGAAAATTCAGTTGTGTTGAAGACAGGTGCAATTCAAAATAGAACTCTTTTAATACAACCTCGAACCCAATCGCTGTTTATAACACTGGTAAAATCTCAATCTGCGTTATTGGAAATTACTTTGAAGGCCACGCAAATGACAATTGTGACACTAACAAAATTATTTGATACATTACATTGAATGGTAAGATCACGCAACAAACCAAGAGCAAATAGATCTGATTGTGTCATGGATGAATGATCTTACAAAAAGACAAGTGCATAGATCATAAAAGAAGAGCACATCTTGGGTTTGAAAATCATTGTGAGACATCCCAAAGTGTGCCGAATGAGTTCTTACACAAAAAGGTGTGTGCTGTATCTAATAGTGTGAGTGTGGTCCCAGCGTTCACCGCTATTATTGGTTCCGTCGAAGATAACGGAGCTCAAAGCCCGTTATTCCCCGTCTCTGCGACAACACAACCGAATAATTCTGAAGTGGTGGTTCAGTTGGAAGCTGAAAAAACTGCAACTGTCACTAATTCAGCCACATACAATTTATTTAAAACCAAAAAAAGAAATAGACTGGCTCTTCTGTAAAAAAAAAAAACATCCAAAAGAGCATTCTGCCACATTCTAGAGCCAGCATCAAACAATTTGTTAAGCAGATAATTCCCAAGAACTTTGTATAAATGTATAGCGGCTAATCGTAACAACAAGATTGACTCACAGGTAACTGAAATGAGCGATTATTCTCCATTAAACTATCTAGTGTTAGCAATAGCTAACTCGCAAGAAAACACAATTCCCCAGTCCAATCTTCCTTGCGAGACTTGGCAACAGCTCACCAAACGATTGATCTTACAAAAGACTCCAACACGTCAAATAAAATAAAACAGACAACAACAGAGGCGATTTTATTGGACGTTAGAGCTCAGATTTGATAGATCAATCGAGAAATACGTCAAACTGCAACAAATGCGCTTATCGCCTTCTACAATGCAATCTAACTTGACATCGTTTGATCCTGGCCGATCGGTGGCAGATGCTTTTTCTAATACACAATCACCTTCAGTCGGATCTAAGCTTGAATCTCAAGCATCCTTAAAATAGGTCAATGAGAATTTTGAACTTTCAAAGGCCCCAATAAGGTCAAGGATAGAGAGTAAGAATAATCATAATCAACTTGAGGAACAAGTGTCTTATAATAAAGAAGTGACTAATATCAAAGTAGATATCTCCAACTGTGCATGAAAATATTCTGATAGGAGTCACTACCATGAGTTTGTAGGCTGTTACTCAATCACCTATAATAAAATCTAATAGTAAAATAACTATTAGAGAGAATGGTAATCCATCCCCACCAATATGCTCTAGTGTGTGTAATGACCCGTAGACTAATGTTCCATCTACGAACATTGGACTCTCATGTGTACCAAATCATATGATAAAGGAGAGTCCAACACCTGACATCCAGGGTCTAATAGCTAAAGCCTTAGAGGATTATATTAAGATGAATCAGTTGAATATTGGAAACCAATTCACAATCCCACACGAAGCAAGTAAAATTTGATTTGACACCAGTCTTTAAAAAAGGTACGATCAAAAGTCTGTGGGACCTAAAACATTTGAAGATGGAGGGAGAAACAGTATACAATCTCCTTACTCCACTAAGCAAATAGGCAGGTGGAATAAATACCATTGTTTGATCTTAAAAGTGTTGCTCAGCTCCTTTTAGTACATATTATCTAAATCGAACGAGTGTCCTGGCGACCCTAGAAGAAATTGGAACATTACAGGACATTAGCTCAACGGACATTGAACAAGTAGAGTTCCTTAATCAGGAGGACTTATCGATAGTCCGTTTATGGGTTTCATCTAATGTAGTAAGAAACATACTGTGGCAAGCACGTATGGATTTATTTGCAATGGGGTTCTGATCAGCATTGAAAAAGATCAGAAAAGTGCTAAGAACTCCAATCTCTTCCAATTTATTAAAATCGCGGAACACTCAAGAGAATGCACACTCGAGGCACTTGAGTCAATCCAGCACTCACGAGTCTCAAGGATACTCGCACAATTATCAATGATAATCATGCCAGCCATCTCAACCATATGTATTGTCCTTGGCTAGTAGGAACATGTGCAGCTTTTCACATCTGTTGGGGACAGGTGCCAGATTTTCTTGATGCCTTTGACATAATTATGATGCAAGAGACCTGGTTAACTGAAAAACCTATATGGGAGTGTCACACTATTATCTTGTATCCTGAAAAGGCCTCTCTTAAAAAGGTAGACCTTCATCAGGCCTATTGGTTGCGGTCAAAAACAACAAGGGACTTCAAATTCTCCCCTGGGTGACACCCAACCTATACTTACAACTGGTTAAACTTAAGTATCCAGGAGGAGTTATTGAATATATATATCAATCCAGCAGGTATAACTGACAAAAAATTATTTGCTGATTTAGAACAGCTATTGAACAACATAGCATTAACCCCTGAAATTTCAAACTTTATATTAACGGTGGTTCTGAACATGCAGGCATTAGCATCTAAAACTCATAGTAAAAATGTATCGTGCATGAAATGGTTGACACTTATGAGGGAAAGGAATCTTGTCATGTGCAATGGGTCATTGGTGGGAGAAATACCCCCTCAAATCACTTGGCAGAGAGCACAGAGCTCATCAATTATTGATTATGTATATGTCGATGCAAACACATTTAACAAAGCAACAGAATTTAAGGTAACGACACAACTTTACAGCAATCATGAAGTACTGGAATTTCGGTGGGTGCCTGTCACTCAATTTGCAGATTCTGAACCCGATAGAATATCTTTATGTATGATTGTTAATAATGCCAAAACGAGATTTCGCTGGAATGAGCATACATTAACATCATTAAATGGCAATATTGAGCTAGGTGACATGGATGCAGATATGAAGAGAAAAATGTATACTGCCTTCTTACATCTGTATCAAGTGCATTCGAACACAAGGTCTCATGCCCGTTTTAAACCAAGGCGCGAGTATGATGCAGAAGTTCAAAAAAGAAAGGCAGTATTGCATAGTGATAAGAGCTATAATAATATCAGATTTCCATCATAAAAAGAAGCTAATCTGCACCTTAAAATTGTAGATACAAGAATTGGTTAAGATCTCACAGAATTCAGCTAAATCAATCTGATTGAGACAATATGCTCTAAACAATCTCCACCAAAAATACTGCTCATATTTGGTCTCTAATTAATACTGCTAACCATTCCAGCCAAATGTCAGTCCAGGTTAACGGAGTGAATGAAATTGAATGGATTGCCCACTATACTAAGCTGTATGTCATCCCAAATTTAAATGACCACATTTCAAGCATAAAGCAATCCAATTATGACGGCCTTCACATTCTAGAAGAAGAGGTCTTGTTTTACATTAGTAAAATGGGTGGTTCAAGAGCAGCGGGCCCCGATGGTTTAAACAATCATATGTTTAAACACCCTAATCTCTGGGCCAAGATTCTATATAACATCTTTGACCAAATTATAAAATCTAATGCTATGGCGAGTTCTTGGCATCGCTCTATGGTTGTCCCTATTTTTAAGAGAGGCGACCGGTCTTGTGCAAACTACAGACCAATCGACCTCTTGGATGCCCCGGGAAAAATCTTTTTGCTTTTTATATTAAGAGATTTTAATAAATGGACCTTGGAATATTCCCCACGCGACCCCTTAAACAGGATTTATCCCGGGCCCAGGAACATCCATCAACTTAATGACAATAACTTCCATCATATCACATCATGCAATCATAAAACAGCCAATATATCTGGTATTTGTCGACCTATGGACCGCTTTTGATTCAGTCTCTAGGCAAATATTATTTAAGAAATTAATTCAACAAGGGTACAAACCATATTTAGTCTCTTTAATTAGTGATTTACATATTGGTAACATTATACAAGTATGGTTGTCTCTAGATGGGAAATTAACATCACAAATTGCTACATATAGAGGGCAGAGGCAAGGCTGTACCCTTGCAGCCGCCCTCTTCAATTTCTTCATTTCTGATATTGAAGACAGTTTTTCAAACATCATTACTGACTCTCCGAAACTAGCAAACAAGACCGTACTTTACTCGGATGATTTAGTCTTGAACTCAAAAACACTGCAAGGACTCCAAAGATTGTTAGACGCTTTAGCAGTCTATGTTCAGGAGACTCTTGTCCATGAACTTGGATAAGACCAAAATAATGGAGGTACAACAACAGCAGAAATTTGAATAATAAAAGTCACAAGTGGACTCTTGAAGATGTACAGTTGGAATGTGTACATCGATGTACATATTTAGGAATTGACATCTCTGGTGGCAATGTCGTAGCCAAATACATTGAAAATCTAAAGAACAAACCTACTAGTGCTACGTCTCAAGCCATGATTATCCAAGCCAAATATGGCAAATTTACAACTACACCGGCCATAACATTATTTGCAAAAAAGGGCCACCTATCCTATTACATGCGTCCGAAACTAAACCCATATTATCTGAAAGAATATGGTCGCAATTGGGAGCGAAATATTGTTGGCGCATGTTACATCTGCCAAACTGCATACCCATAACTTGGATAAGACATGAGCTTGGACTTATTTCATTATATACACGATATCTATGGCAGATAACTACCAAAGTGTATTATGTCTCTTCAGGAAACAATAATAATAGGAGTGTTAGCTAACTGTATATTTTCTTCAAGAGATGAGAGCATTTCCAAATGGCGACTGATAGTCGTACACACGCTAGCAGATGATGCAGAACTTACTTTGGTTGTTCTAAGACAAAATCCCACTAGAGCTAAAAACATTTTTTCAAGGGGATTGGCGAAGAAATATTGCTAAATGCAAGACTTATCGTGACTTCAGTGAAAATCCATTTCAGGAGAAGAAATATAGTTCACCTGAACTATATAGCAAAATACCCTTCAATTGCACATAGAGTGGATTTCATGCGGTTGCGATTCAATATATGGCCTACAAAAGATGTGCTTGCAAAACGCAAGTTAATATCTCAAACAGAATGTTTGTCGATTCTGCATGACTACCTCGCAGAAAGAAAGGCTGGGACATTTATTAGTGGAGGGTTCTGCTCTAATTGACTTAAGAATTAAATATGTCATGGCATGATATCGGGAAGTGACACATGAATTCTGTGGAAAATGATTCACTGTGGTCATCTGACACGAATGAGAATTGGAGCCATTGGCTTCCTGGAAACACTAAAGCTACAAGAAAGTTAAGTTAATATCAGTAAGCTATTAGAATTAATTGAAATAGAAGACATTGTGTTTTTCTTTTGGGAAGGAATTTTAGCACTAAGCTTTATGTATATGTGTAATATTTATAGGCTGAATCATGAATTGCAAAATTGTGATTTGCCATTTGTATTGTCTAATGTGTTCAAGTTGTATAAATATTGTAAAGTTGACTTAGGTCAGCTAAATCAATAAAAAAAAATAATTATGCGCGAAAATAACAAGTAAACATAGTTTGTATTATGCACATTGAATTAAATTTGTTGATGAGACTAACATTATTACATTCCAGTGAAGTGAAACGTACAACATGACCAGTGTTCTCTACTTGCCCGTATGTCACTGTAAATGGTAAATGTAGATGGATCTTTCTGACGTCTGCTTATTCACAAATCAGCTCTCAAGACAAAAAGAGCCACAGGACTTTTGTGCTGGAACAGACATACCATTAATCATTAACTAATCCATTAGCTGAGCTGAACAGACACGGCTGTGAGTATTCAGAGTATACATTCCATCTTAAAAATACAAGATATGAAACCCCTTGTATTGCCACCCCAAAGAACAAGTTACTTACCAACTGGTAACGTTCTCTCGACTGGATGTTCCTCCAACGTATTCCACATCTTTGACATGTAATGTCCACAGCTGTGCTACTTCTGATTTTATTTTTGGCAAGGGCGTCCTGCATCTAAGGCCTCCGTCGAGGGCAACGTCACCGGATGTTATAAATAGGACGCAAGGCGCCGTAGCCTTAGTTTATGTTTTTTCCGCCATAACGTGTGATATGCTCGTACACAACGCCTGCTTGACTGCACATAGCCTTGAGGGAACGTGAGCTGCAATAGCATAGGAAATTCTCCAGAGGGGCAGGTTGGGAGGGCGACTGGATGTTCCTCCAATGTATTAAAGGTCAAAAGAACGTTACCGGTTGGTAAGTAATTTGTTCTTCGAATGGACTGTGTCCTCCAACGTATTCCACATCTTTGACAGACTCCCAAAGCAGTACCAGAAAATAGGAGGGAGAAGAATTTAGAATGCCCAATCAGATGGCAGAATACAGAACCCTTTACCAAAGGCCATATCTTGACCATGCAGCATATCCAGGGAGTAATGTTTGACAAAGGTGTGGATAGAAGCTCATGTCGCAACATCACAAATATTACTAATAGGAACTCCCCACTGAAGGGCTGTGGAAGTAGCCACGCCCCTAGTCGAGTGAGCTCGCAACCCATCAGGAGGGTCCTTGCCCGCCAATCTGTCACATTCAGTAATGTGAGGATAATCCACCTGGACAAGGTCTGTTTAGTAACAGCCTGGCCCAATCGGTGTCCAGCACACCCCACAAAGTGTTGATTGTCCACTCTGACCCTGAATAGGTGGCCACCCCCCCCCCCCCACCCCACCACCTTGTCCCATTTGTGGCTTGTCATTTGTCAAGTTGTTTAAATTACAAATAATGAGTTGAAATATTGAAAAGCATGCGGGCTAAATCACATCCATCCATGCCTTACTTCCATTGTATATGGAAATTCAGAGGTAAGCACTCCCCCTCCGCGAACATTACATACTCTTGCGAAGAGTACAGTTCTATTAGGGGTGATCGCAGTGATGAAGGCATTCCCATGTCTTGCAGAATACCCCACAGCTTGGTCCAATTCAGTCAAATGAAGAAGAAAGGTCCATGAATACCAAAAAAAGTCCTGAGTTATAGCCAAGCACATGCGTGTCAAGGATCTTTTTTAAGTAAAGAACTTGGTCCACAGAACCCATACTGAAAGTTTGATAGCATGTTACAATCTCTTGACCAATCCAGTATTATGGTGTACATCACAGATACAAACCATTTTCCAGATATATGATACAAGTCATTTATAACGTGCCTGTACACAAGTGTTTCTAGGCACAAAAGATGAATCAAGGAGTGAAATGGGACAATAGTAGTTTTGGTAATTTCCATCTCCCTTAATATAAAATGGATGGTAATTACCTCTTTTCAGATAGGTGGAAAAATATGCATATGGAGCACATCATTATATGCTACAGTGAAGATTGCAGAACAAATATTGGCTGCAACAGTTAAACAGTTCATTTGGAACTACATCTGGCCCTGCTGCCATCCCATTTGCTAGGAAAGCCAAATCGACCCCTACCTTAGCTGTTGGCAGTACAGTGCATTCATCCCTCACGTCTTCAAATTGAAGCGAGGTGACGGCGGGCACACTATTATCCCCATGTTTTGTTTTAGCTCCTGTGTTTTGTAATGATGCATAATGTTCCAACCGGTCGGCAGTCATAATGTCGACAGTCAAAATGTCGACAGTCAAAATTTCGAAAAATAAATGTCGAAAAAAATAATGTCGACAAACAATAATGTCGAAATTTTTTCGAAATTTTGTATTTATTGTATGAATAAATAAATAAATATATATAACTAAGATATGTTGAGTATGAGGGGTGGGGGGCGTGGGGGGGTGGCAGGGGGTCTTGGGTGAGAGGGGTTGGGGGGACATCCCCATAGTAAATGATACTCGTTTTATTTATTTAATTATTGAATAAATAAATATATAATTACTATGTGTTGAGAATAAGGTGTGAGAGGGTGGTTGGGGGGTGTGGGGGGTTGCAGGGGGGTGTTGGGCGAGGGGGGGTTGGGGGGCACCCCCCCAATAGTAAATGATACTCTTTTTGGTTATTTATTGAATAAATAAATAAATAATTAGAATGTGTTGAGTATGAGGGGTGGGAGGGTGGTGGTGGGGGTGTGGGGGGGTGTTGGGTGAGGTGTTGATAGTTCTAAGTGACATTTTTTTGTCAACATTTTTTTTCTAAAAAATGACTTTTTACATTATAAGTATAGGATGTCGACATTTTTGTTTTCGAAACATTTTTTTCGACATTTTTTTTCCGACATTATGACTATAAACCGTTCCAACCATCTCTCTTTCCCAATAGCTTCTGGCGCTGGCCAGAAGATGTATTACGGCCTTTTGCTGCTAGCAGCAGAACTTTGCAAATGTTACAAAGACCTACGTGTTCCAAAGTGGACCACCTTTCCCTTTGTAGTTCTATCTTCCTCTCCGTTATGGTGCTTTTTATAGTTAAGCCTGGCCCAGACCATCTGCAACTTTTTTTTTACTGTTTTTCTTTTTATGAGCCCAAAAGAATCTTTTTTGGCAGTCTACAATTGTTATTAAACCGAGCCTCTGTCTTCTTGGTAGCCATATTTTTATTTATATACTCATAGAAAGAATTTTTTGAGCGGCTTATAACTTTGGCGCCGTTTGACAAATCCTCATCAAACTTTGCAACTAAAGTATATGACCACCTCAGAATGATTTTGCGAAGTTTGGTGAAGTTTTGTCTGGGAGGAGGGGGGGCAAAGTTGTCAGGGGGGGGTCCCAAATAATTTTAAATCCTAAGACGCAATGGAAACAAATATTTATTACTGCCTACAGTCCACAACGCTGTACAGATGGTGTAAATCCATCAAGTAGTTTTCTTAAAAATGCCAAAAAATAGGTAAAAACTAATTCGTAATATCCGGATCCGGTTCACAGACTCATTTCCCGATTCAGAATCCACGGACGCCTCTGGACCAATCAGAGTATGCTTGCTGTCGGCAGATATCAAAGGTGCACGCTGATGGGATGTTCAAAAACCTGAGGTGCATCATTTTTGAAACGTCGCCATATTGGATCCTCGGACTAGTCTTTGTTTGTAAACAGTGCAGTGAGAAAAGAGTGTGGAAAATACATTTGGGATGATTTTGTGGCCGAAAGAGGGCCTGGAAAGAGTGGGAAGTGCAAAAGTTGATAGGGAGCAGTTTTTATAGGTGAACAAAATAGTGCAGGTGCCGCTGAGTCTGCAGTCAATTTTACTGTTCACAGTGGTCCTTGGGAGTGGGGAGGTTCAGGATGAGTCTTGTCATTTGAATGTGTATTGTACATACTTGTTATATGGTTTAATTCTATTATAGTAATATGTGTATAGTAATTATATGTACTGTAGGAGGAGTATACAGTATTTCTAATATGGTGGAATGATATAATTGAAGTGTACGTGGTATTTATGATTGTCATGCAATTAGGGGTAGTGTTTATGGAATATGTATTTGTTTCTTTGTGAAGATTAAAAAATAGGAAAATGCTTGGTATGGTTACTTAGTAGGATAAGTGCTGTGTTTATGGTGCACTATTTATAAAGAAAGGGAAACTGTGGCCTACTGGTTATGCAACGGCAGATTGTAGTTGGAGCAGTGTTTGTGTCTTATAGTAGTGGTTGGAAAAGAACAGTACTTTATTTGTAAGGTGAAGTGTTGAATATAGATACTTTAGTAGTATAGACATATGTTTGAGCAGCTTGGAAAATATGACAATTATTTGGAATGAAAAATGCTGTCCTATCAAAGAAATGTTTTTATGAGTATTTCGTTGAACGTTAAAAAATGCATATATTCATTTACAGCAGCACTGTGTGCAACATTTTTTTTTTTAAAGGAAAAGCAGATTTAAAGGATTTGTAGAACATTTTTTTAAGTGGTACTGGTACTTGGTGTGTGGAGGTTTAATATGTTGGCAGTGCATGTAACTGCTAGTTGATGCGGCCAGAATCAGAATGCTGCAATACATGGCATTAATAGAGTGGTTAAAAAAAGAATATGCTCATTGAGTAGCCTATTTGAGTAGCCTATTACAGGGTAAGTGGCCGCAACTATATTATATATATATATTCATTCTGAGAGTTGAATAGTACATCTGAAGTGTTGAACTGAGATGACAGGGTTGGATGGATGTGTTGACTGTTTGAAATAAGTCAATAAGGGAGTGTTATAAACCTAAAAGTAAAAAGGGTAGAAGGGCTGCTTTGTGCTATGGATGTTTATCGGGGGATTAATTAGACAATCAAGTTTCCTGGTTGTGGTTTATAGGAAGACAGGGTAACAAGAGATTTTTTGTGTGCAGTGGAATTGAAGAGGGCAGAATAGCAGAATAGCTCCTGTTTTGTGAAAGTATGGTTATTTTGAAGCATGCAGACATCATTGTAGTTTGGTGTGGAGGCAACAGTTTGGGCTGTGGCACCCGAATGTTCTTACAGTTTGCTATGCAGGATAAATTTGCAAAGTTAATAGAACTGTTTTCATGTTTGAAGATAGTTTTTTCTCAGATAGCTAAAGGATAAATGTGGAAACTATTTATTTTGTACACAAATCAAGAAAGCAAGGTGGAATGTAAACATCTGTATGTGCTTTTTTGCAGGATGTTGGAATTACATCTTTACACTATGAAAACATCAAGTTTGATATTGTTAATATTTTTCGAGGAGATGGAGTGCATTTGACTAATGTCGGAAATCCAATTTTTCTTTTGAATATGCATTGAAACTGTTTTTGTGAGCATGTGAAATGTGTGTGTAGTAAATAAAAATGAAAAACAAAAAAAAATGAGAAGCCGTTTTGTGAAAGTTAGAACAAATAATTAAGTTCAGTAGAACATTTGTTAGTTCAGTATATAAAATCCCCAAAACATTTTATTTAAAAAGGTTATTTTAAAAGCTGCCATTTCTGAATGAAAAACAAGTTCAGTGATTTTAATTCCTCCACCCAGACCTGGAATTTTCCAGATGTCCGCGGACTAGGCAGGCTGCAAAGGGTCCCGTTATTCTTTTTGTTGTTTTATTTTTGAACTGGGAAAGGTGGCTCATAAAGGAACCTTTGTCTTTCTGGCTTTCACATTTTTTTGGCGATTTGGTTTTTTTTGTAGGGGAGGCGAGGAGGTAAGATGGTGTGTGGGGAGGGATGGAAGGATGGGAAGAGGCACCAACCACAGATCCGGAGGGGCAGGTGGACAGGGGAAGGTGTTTGGTGTAACTTCGATCTAAGGTAGGGTGCAGTGTTTCGGAGTGCTTTTGAGGTTTCGGTCAAGTAGCGTGAGAAACTCCTCACCCTCTTACAGAGCGGTGTGTCGCAGTACAAACGGACGACTGTGACCATGGAAAGTTAAGGATCAACAGCCTCCTATATGGCCTGCGAGGCAGCCAGCGGGATCCTCTACCCCAGGGAGTACCCTGTGTGGTGGCAAGAGTGGTTGAGGAAGATGAGGTAGAGGACGTTAACCTATTTCTCCCTGAGAAAGGAACAGCCTGTCTCAGAGCACCCGTATGGTTGGATGGTGTGTGGCGATGCATGGAGGGAATTCATAAATATTACTGGCCAGGTTTCCCACGACTGAGTACAACCCTGCACTAAATGCATTTCACCTGGGCAGTCCAAGCTTTTGGTACACCCAAGGTGAGCACGTTGCCGCTGAGCGATCCTCCAGAGATGAGGTTAGCCAATCCACCAGAGTATAACCCTGAATTGGGTACAGAAGGATGAATACCTAAACAATTCAGAAGCAAATATCAGGGTTCGAAATTGAGGGCAGCTAGGAGCTACTCAGCTCCTGCTTGTAGTCTAGAAGAGCCTAGTTAGCTAGTCACGAACAAACAAATACACCTACACGAATGCACCTCTGTTTATTTTGGACAGATTACAAATAAACATTAGGACACATTTATACAACATTTAAATCATGATGGGTTATAATTATGGACAAAATGATAGGCTTGCATCATATGTGGAAATTAATATACGAGCTCACTGTGCTTGATATTTAGTAGTATCCTCAGAGTTGGGGGGAGGGGGAAACCATTTATTTTGCACTAAAGCTTTTGTAGATCAACATAAACTCCAATAGGCTGCTCTGTCCCACCTTGTAAAATTCAACAAAGAACCAGCTGCCATAGAAATTTCAGTTTAACACATGGGACGCGATTTCCAAGAGTCCAGGCTGAAATATTGTCGTGAAATTATTTAGTACTTCTGAAAAGACAATCTGGCTTTCCAATTCTATCACCGCTATCATTTTGATAAAGTCTTCCTTATACAAATAACTCACTGTATAGTCCAGTTCCTTTGCTTATAGTTGGTGATTTAAAAAGTTATACAGCGGACTACATGAAAAAGCAAACCAGTTAATTTTAATGCCAATTGACCCTGCAGCACTGGACCCCACATACTTGAATGGATTTCCATTTCATTGGTCAATTGGCCATGCACTCCAGACTTCTGACAAAACTACTACTCAAAGTCTGACGGATCATTAACTTAAAATGTGCCATTACTCATCTGGTTTTTACTAAGCGTAATTGGCACAGGTCTCCACCTACAAATATTTTCTGCAGAAACTGGATTATGTCAAATTGAAAACTGGTTTCACAAGCTGCTCTCTACTGCTTCTCATTCCGTTTCCACAGACTACATTGAGCTGCCACAAGCTCAGACCTCTCTGGATGTAGTCTTCCCCATTCAGCCGTTTCAAGTCAAGAGCAGGAAGGAGACTCAATTGCTGGTATACATCCAAACTATCTGCCTTAAAACAGTCAGTTTAAGTCCTGAAAAGAAGATGGCATTCTTCCTAAGACCCAGGGTACAAACACATGAGTGCTCAGCACAATTCAATATATAAAAGTAAACAAGTGCATTATTCCCATATTATAAACACCGCAGAAAATACACAAAACAGACATTTCCAGATTTAGAAACACCCAATGTAACTCCCTACCCTTTCAGTCCACCTGAATGCTAATGTTGGGCTGAGAAGGCCGAATTACTCAAGGCCAAAATAGGCATCATAGAAGACAGACTATCCTCATTCCAATCTGGCCTTTTCTCTTTCCATACCCCAGATTGCGTAGTTAGTTGTGCTGGTTACCCAGTTGCATTTTGTAGCCTACCCAGGGCTCAATGGAGATGTAATCCTCCAGAAGCTTGGAGCACATCTACTCCCCCCATCCCCCCATGTATTAATCCATGAAGTTCAGCCCATTGGAAGTTTCTCTAGCATGAAGAGGTTCTGGAGCACTGGGGAAGCAGCAGTTGCCCTTGATAGGGCAGATTTGTCCCCAGAGGCTGTGCGCTTGGAGAAGGCGGCCTCTCTGTGCTTCCATGGATCAACCTATGATGGCAAAACAGGTTGAGGGAGGCCTCAAAAGTGGATGACTATACTAGGCAGCAAGATCACCTTCACCCACCCCACTTGGATTGAGACACACCGAGCAGCAGTGAGAGTAGGGCAGCAGACTTGGCAGGTGACTGATGCTCCCCGTCTGGATCACTGACTCACTGCATCAGAAACATATTTGAATCACTCCAACGAGAAGCCATGTTTGAGGCCGTCAAACCGGTACTGTTAGAAAGGCCCCCGTTCTCCTGGCCCATTTATTGGGCCCCTAGAGACTGGCAAAGCCCCTTCTTTAACCAAGAATCCTATTCTTTTTTAACATTGTAGTATGGTATTGCCTTTTTGCTCCCATTTAAGCAGAGAGTGCTTTCCTCTTATACATTCTGCATTTCATTAATCTGTCTTCCTTTACTGGGGGTGCGTTTTTGATAGTGTTTCTAATAGTTCATTGTACACTGGTATGTAAAGTATATGCATTTTCATAGAACCTTGATAGTACAACAGTCCAAAATAAACTAATGTCCAAAGTTTGTTTGGGTTTCTTTGGTTTCACATTCACATTCTCTTATGAGAATAGCCTGCATTTAGCCCTCCTCCTCCTTTTGTGGAATCATGAGCCCTCTCTTACCTGCGCCCTTTTCACCTTTATGATTGGAACCACTCAGTTTGTAGAAGTCAGGGGGCTGAGCAAGCAATTTAGCCACCAACCACCCTTGTACTCCTACGAGGCAGAAGTCATTTTGCCACATCATGCCAATAATTGAGATGTCTTGATATCGGGCTGTGAATCCAACGGCAGACAGCGCAACTTCACCAGTGTTGGGAATCCTTCTCAGCAAAAGACAAGGCAGAACGCAATTTACTTGTCCAACTTTAATCCCATGTTGAGCAGTGAAACTCAGGCCAACACATTTGTGAAGAGTGCCAACTATTAGCGTTAACCCATTCCTAAAATCTGCCGCCCACTGAAACACACAGGACCTCATACTACTGTCTGCTTGTCTTCCCTATTGTAATTGTGTCTGAGAATTTCAAAACATCTATTGCACAAATAAGAGCTAGCAAAAAACAAGGGGCTTCTGGGGGTCCCTCTGCCGGACATTAGTCCCGGTTACGAGACACTTGCCAAGAGTCTTTAGCTCACCATCTTCCACAGAGGAGAAATCTCTCAAACATATCAGTCTTTGTCCTGCCCTAGGGCAGTCCAGCACCAAAATGATAAGCAATTCTCCTCTGTACGAGAGTACCAACAGCAACCCCAGACACGTGTTTGTCTGGTTGGACCTCATCAGTAGGGTGGAGCAGTGCCTCTCTAAGCATAGTGAGCAAGGGGTCCACGTCTGGATTCCCCTAGTAACTTAGGGTGAGACCCAAAGTTACTTAAATATGCAAAAAACAAGGGGGGTCCTGGGAGTCCCTCTGCCAGACATTAGTCCCAGTTACAAGAGACTTACCCAGAGTCTTAAACTCACTATCTTTTACAGAGGAGAAATGTCTAAAACATATCAGTCTTTGCACTAGGGCAGTCCAGCCCTTTGTTATACTGCACTCTGTTGCTTCACAGCTAGGTTACCTAATATACTGGTATTATAACCGCATAGGAGGCCAACTATGTCCAAAGAATTAAGAGGGTAAAGAGCAGCAAGAAAGCACAACCTGCCAAACCTCATGCTCAACATGGTACCATAACATGATACGGACACATCCCTATATCTACAATGAGCTACATTTGTGAGCTCAATGCCCTCAGTGTTGATGAGGCCCCCAGTTTTAAGAGGAAATCTAGAGACACCATAAAGGGGGAATAAATCCACAAGAGAGCTGCATTCTTTGAAACAAATTACAAAAACAAAGCATCGACAAATAAGGAGGACAGAAAAAGGACCAACAAAGGATGTGGGATGTCTTAACCCACTAATCCAAGTCCTGCAACATCACTGTGCATTGCTGGCAGCAGAAGCATCATAATGGCCGCCGGAAAGCATGCTGCTCGCCAGAAATCACCAGAAAGTGTGCAGTGAAAACCTGAAAAATAGGCCACCATCTACTTTTGCCTATGTCAGTGGTAACACAGGAGAACACTGCCGAAACCCATTATTTGGCTGCTCACAGAGCAAAATCATTGCAAAAGAAACAGAGCTGGTTTCAAAAATCCATTTTATTTGGTGTCAAAGTTGCACAAATTATGGCTCACAAACCACCCAAAAAAATCCAACCTCCTTGTTGGGGGGTCAACATCATTCTCCCGCAAGAATCTACATAAATATAAGGTCCACAGAAGTGTATCTATATCTGAACAAAGGCGTTTTAAAGCCATTTTGTGTAAAGTTGGTCATTAAGCCCAAACTATGCCAAAGAAAGACTTGCTATCAGAAGCCTAAGAGGTGGATACAATTTAAAACTATATTCTAAAAAGACTTGAAGCAAGAAATTGTTTAATGTATGTGTTAAAAATGTGAGTTATATTATGAGAAAAGACAATTTGTAGACATTGGTTTAAGAGTTAAAGTTTCCCACACTGTTCAAATGAATTCCACACCTTCTCCCTGGACAGAGGAGACTTCCCCCTGCCCTTGGCTAAGAGATTGACAGGCTCGTGTCAAAAGGAACTGGGAGTGGCACCCTGGCCTGTTGCTCTCAGTGCAGACAAAGGAATCTGTGGGCTGAATAGAAAATGCTAATTCGTGTGCGACAGACAACAAACTGCTGGCAGGAAGCGAGACATGTGACCTCCGAGTCAGCCCAGACCTTGGAGGTGGAGACAAACCATTGTGTGGATTCAGAAAGCACAGCAAATATATGTTTTAGAAAAAGGCTTATAACAAATTGCACTGAACTGACAAAAATGGGAAACTTTGAGATGGTTAAAATGAAAGGTTTGCTCACAGTTTAAGACTAAGCTGGACTCCCTGCCATGTTCTCAGACCAAACCCCGGAATTATTCATATTGGAGCCACTGAGTTTATGCTATGAACATAAAAAATTACAGAAATGTGCCCAGATGGGGTGTGAATGCAGGTCTAAAAATGGATGCAGGACGAATATTGAGAAACCCACCAAAAGCGCGAAAAAGTTGTCATTTCTGAACCAAAGCTCTTAGGAAGATGAGAGTTGAACAGAAATGTACCTTAATTAATCTGTCATGTAATTCATGTAATATTAACAAGTTGTGTATATTGTCAATATGTTTTTTTATGAAAAATAAGATATACTATACAGAGAAAAGGGGAGGGTCTTTCCCTCAAGCCATAAACATGACACATGATGACACACTGCTCCTTTCTCCAATCAGGGGACAGGGAATCCTCTGACCTATCAGATCTTCAGAGGGTTGGGCATAGAGAATCAGCCTCCCCACCCACTTTGGAAATACATAAATAGGGACTGCTGAGGACAGATAGGACACACATTTTCCACTTCTCAACTGATTCTTTGGCAAAGCACCCTGCAGGAAGATCCAGACATAGATCCAGAAACCAGACTCCAGAACCAAGCTCTAGAACCAAAGTCTAGAACCTTGAAGCAGGGAGGCCTAAACCACAAGCTGATCCTTTTTCAGCAGCCTTCAGAATCTTTTGCAACCTGATTCTAAACCCTAAAACTTCCACGGGGCCTAACCAAAATCCAACAGCCTGGCTGAGCTGTTCTGCTTCTAGCCAAGAACCCTGTGCTAGAACCCAGATCCAGACCAAGAGAGGAGAGCTGTAACCCAGAACCCGTCAGATCCAGTCCAAGAAGCTGCGCAGACCACAGTGCCGTGCTGAGACCAGAGTGCCTGAAACCTGTTCGGTGGCGAGAGAGAATCCCAGCCAAACCCTTGACCAGATCTTTGACGGGGCCCACTCCATTCTAAAGCCATAGGAGTGAGTATCCAGTCTAGAACTGTATATGATGAATCTTTTAGTTTAAAGTAATCTTATTCCATCCATTTCAACCTGTGCAGAACTGCATTATAGAACCTCTTGTCTATCCTAAATTCTCCTCTGCTTCAGATAATTCCTGATCAATTATAGCGATAATCATCTATGTGCTGATATTTTTCCAAGTGTCTTGACGCACAACAATCAGAGCGGAAGGCGCCCCGTTTCTGGTGGTTGTCCCGTTGGGTATCTTGTAGTTTCATAGCCCCTAGTATAAGTCCATAATGATTCCTAATCTGTAAAGAGCAATCTGTCATTTTGAATTTTGACTATTTCTGAAACATCTACCTTCACAAAAACCTCTAACTTTTGAACCACACGTCCTAGAACCAAAATTTTACTGTCGTTATAGTTTTGCTGTAATCGCGTTTCCTGCACGTGGAAAAATTGCAGCGAATTGCAATTTAGTTCAATTTCAACACATGTCAAAATAGCTGTTTCTTGTTTTCAACTGCTGAAATGTGTTCTCAATCTGATAATCATTCATGAATCATTGCTAGTGTTGACCTGAACCAATCCAAATTAACTATCACTTATCCTGAATCTCCTTTAGTGAATTATAATCATTTTAGCATATTTTCCCTTACATTGCAATCACATTCAAAAGTATTTTTGCCCGTTTCAAAATCATACCTGTTTTCTCTAAGCTTGCTGGGGGAACTGGGATTGAACTGCATTGTTGATTGTATCCCTGAAACCTGTGTGCCCTCATTTCCATCTCTTCATATTGCATAGTGGGGGGAGTGAGTAGTCACAGGGGAAAGAGTGATCATATTGTCTTTTGTGGAAATCATATCAAGTTTTATTTCTGTGCTGCATTCTTTCCCATTATTGCATTTCCTTGAATCCATATATCCTTCCTATTCCTACTGATTAAAGAGATTGTTGATATTGTGATAGTACACATTGCTGATCACTGTTTTTATTCATAAGTGAGCTATTCAGATAAAATTTATATTCATATAAGTGTGATATATATATATATATATATATATATATATATTTTCAATTCGTAAAATAAACCTTTTCATTTGCAAAACAAACCTACTTCTTGGCTCAGTGAGGTCGGGGGGGTTCAAAGAGAGGGGCGTTATATAAGGGTTCATCATCCAGATTTAAAGAACTTTGACATAAAAATATATAAATAAGGGCTTCCATTGGGCATCCCATACTAAGCATTGACTTAGTTGGAGTGCTGGATTGAAGTCACTTACAAGGAAATGCACACAAGGAAAGAGGAAGAACTACGGATAGGACAAAATCAGGGGAGAGGAGCTGGCATACAAAAAACATCACTAATCTATCCACAAGCTAGCCAGGTGTATGTAGTGCCAATCGTTGCTAAGTGCAAAAAGTATATAGTGACCTATACAATCATAAGGAATATATTGTTTGAGCCAAACAAGTAATACTTAATGAATCTGTCAGATTGTGTTCCTTGAAGAAGCAGAAAGGTCAACCACAAAACATTTGTTGTTTGCCAGGGATGCAAATAGGAGCCCTCGCCATGGCCATATGAGAATTTAATCAGGGCATGTAAGAATCAATCAATAGCTTCGCTCCCAAAATATAGAGGACCAAAACAGGCTAAATAAGGCCTTCTGGAAAGGTTGATCAGCATGGAATTTGTCAAACGTTAGTCGGGTTAGCTTAGCCCCAAACCAACTGGATGAACTGTCTCTAAAATGGAATACCATTTCCTCTCCCTTATGCCCATACTTGCATTGCTGGCAAAATGACTATGCACTGCCCTAGCAATGGGTCATACATCATTTTCTACCAAATCATCCAATAAACTACATTTCCAATGTGAACTGATGCTGCCTGCCAAAAAGTTGATGTGGAAAATAACAATGCTTTTTTTCACTTTCTTAATGCTGTACTAAAACGACTCACGAGTACATTCTCCATGTGTGTAATTATTGAATTGTGACTGTTTGATATCTGCATAGACTATGTTGTGTGTCCCAAGAACTTGTTAAGAGTAAATTTAATAGACACAGATTATGTCCTGAACAAAAACCTCACTGTCTGTGAAGCATGAACTTCGACCTCGTTGGATGAGGTACAATTGCATATAAAAGGGCATGTTCTGGGCCAAAAGAACAAGTTACTTTCTTACCTGGTAACATTCTTTCGATGGGGTGGTCCGACGACGTATTCCATATCTATGACAGGTAATGTCCACAGCTGTGCTGCTTCGGAAAATCTTTGGCGTCTGCGTTGATGACGTCGATGCGCCGTCCCCGAGGACCTCCTCCGACGGCACCCGATGTGATAAGTAGGACGCACGACACCCATAGCCTCAGTTATAGTTTTTTCCGAGAACGTGTGCCACCAGTTTTCTGCCAGTCAGACACACAAGGCCTTGCGGAACGCAAGCTGCAATCGCAAAAGAAATTCTGCAGCGGGGAAGGCAGGGAGGGAGCGTATGCAATACGTCGTCAGACCATCCCATCGAAAGAACGTTACCAGGTAAGAAAGTAACTTCTTCGAAGGGATTGGGTCCTCCGACGTATTCCATATCTATGACAGACTCCCAAAGCAGTACCAAGCAAGGAGGTGGGAAAGAATTTAGACTACAAATTTAGCATGCCCAATCAAATTGCAGAATAGAGAACTGCCTTGCCAAAGGCCAGATCTTACCCCCTGATGGAATCGAGGCAATAGTGACGTATAAAAGTATGTACTGAAGCCCAGGTGGCTGCATCACAGATGTGACGAATAGGAACTCCCCTCTGCAGGGCAGTAGACTCAGCCACTCCTCTGGTAGAATGGGCCCGCAATCCAGCCGGAGGGGCCTTACCCGCCAAGCGGTAACACTCGGAGATAGCTAAAATAATCCAACGAGACAAAGTCTGTTTCGTCACAGCTTGTCCCAAACGCTTTCCAGCGTAACCAATGAAAAGTTGTTCTTCCACTCTGACCCGGGACATGCGCGAGATATAAAAGCTCAATGCTCTCCTAGGATAAAGCCTATGGAGCCTCTCCTCTTCCTTACCAGGATGTGGAGGATAGAACGCCGGAAGAACAACCTTCTGGCTCAAATGAAATTCCGAAACCACCTTCGGAAGAAAAGAAGGACGAACTCTAAGGACAACACGGTCCTTGTGAAATACAGTGAAGGGTGGCTTAACTGAAAGTGCCTGTAACTCACTCAGCGAGCGGAAGAAACCGCAACTAAAAACACAGTTTTCAGAGTTAACATCCTCAAAGGGCAAGAATGTAAAGGCACAAACGGGAGCACCCATAAGAAACTTAAGAACAAGGTTCAAACCCCAACCTGGCAACAAAAAAGGTGACGGAGGGAACACATTAGTGAGCACTTACAAAAACTGCGAAATTAAAGGAATCTTAAAATAGGAACACTCTTCAGACGAGCACTTAAATATGGACAGCGCCGCCAGGTAACCTTTAATGGTCCCCACTTGCAAGCCCCTGTGGGCCAAAGAAAGCAAAAAAGACAAAACCATGGGAATGTCGCATTCAAAAGGATCCACATTCTGAACTCTGCACCAGTCGCAGAACTTTCTCCAACGGCAACGGTACAGAGACTTAGTTGCCAGCCGCCTGGCCGAGAGCAACTCCTCCATCACGTCTTCAGGGAGGTCCCAATCCTTATACCTCAACCTTTCAGAAGCCAAGCGTGAAGACTGAGGGATCTGACCTCTGGATGGAGAACCTGACCCCCCCCTCCCGTGAGAGCAGATTGTATCGGTAGGGACGACGACGTGGAGGGCAGATGGACAAGTCTAGAAGGTCCGGGTACCACGTCCTCCGGGCCCACGCGGGAGCAATGAGGATCATCCGGGAACCGAACCTCCGTAACCTCCGCAACACTTGCGGGATGACGGGGACTGGAGGAAACGTGTACAGCAGTGGGAATGACCACTCCACCACAAACGCGTCTCCTAAGGCTCCTTTTGGAGGAAATTCCTGCGAGCAAAACCTTTCACACTTCCGGTTGACACTGGAGGCGAAGAGATCCACTTGAGGGGTCCTCCAAAGGGCGAAGATCTCCAGGAGAATCTCCTGAGACAGCTCCCACTCGTGAGAGATCGTGCTCTGCCTGCTCAGAGCATCCGCTGTCTCGTTGTCGTCTCCGGCCAGATGAACTGACGAGATCGAAACTTCCTGCTGGATGGCCCAGAACTCGAGCTGCATCGCCTCCCTGCACAGCAGAAGTGACCCTGCCCCCCCCCTTTTTTGTTGAGGTAGTGCATGGCCACCGTGTTGTCCGTCAGAATCAGGACACTCTTCCCGGTAGAAAAGCCTTCAGGGCTAGCCTGACGACCCTCAGCTCCAACAGATTGATATGGAGTCTGGACTCCGACGGAGACAAACGACCGCTGACTGTCAGCTTGTTGGCATGAGCTCCCCATCCCGTGAGGGATGCGTCCGTCACGATCGTCACCTCCGGCCAGGGCAGCCAAAATGGGGCAACCTTCATCAGATTGCCCTCAACGGCCCACCACAGAAGGTCCCGGGCTACCGAGGGTGGCACCTGAACAGGGTCCGACAGCCTGCCGGAGGACAGACCACTGGAGCTTGAGTGCCCACTGCAAAGATCTCATCCGCAGACGAGCCTCTAGCACCAGAAGAATGCAGGATGCCATGAGGCCGAGCAGTCTCAAGAACTCGGACGCTGGGAGTCTGGGCAAACTGAAACTTGTGCACCATCTGCTGAATGTGAAGAGCCCTCACCTGAGGAGGAAAACACTGCCCAAGGGACGTGTCGAGCACTGCTAAAAATGTACTGGAGCCGCTGCGTTGGGGTCAAATGGGACTTCTTTAAATCAAGGGAGAAGCCCAGCCTGTGAAGGGAGTGGCAGTTGACGGACAGACGATCCAGGACTTGCTCGGGAGAGCTCCCCCTGATCAACCAATCGTCCAGGTAGGGGTAGACGTGAATCCCCCCTTTCCTGAGATGCGCTGCCACCACCACCATGAGCTTGGTGAAAACCCTCGGGCGGAGGTCAATCCGAACGGCAGGACCCGAAACTGAAAGTGCGAGTCGCCAACCGCGAACCTCAGGTGCTTCTTGTGCTTGGGATGGATCGGCACATGGAATTAAGCATCCTTGAGGTCGAGAGACACCAACCAGTCCTGAAGTTGAAGGGCCTGGAGGACTTGAGAAAGAGTCACCATCTTGAACTTGTCCTTCCTGAGGAGTTTGTTCAAACCGCGCAAGTCCATGATGGGTCTCAAACCCCCGTCTTTCTTTGAAATCAAAAAATAAGGGGAATACCATCCCTTGTTCCTCTCCGCTACAGGCACCAGTTCTATGGCGCCTTTCTCCAGCAGGGCTTGAATTTCTGCACAAGGAGCGGATCCAGACTCTTCAAAGAGGTTCCCTGGTGAATTGTCGTGAGGCCTCTGCCGAAAAGGAAGACAGTAGCCGTGGGTTATGATCTCCAGAACACACACATCCGAAGTAATGGCTTGCCACTCTACAAGATGCTGTGCCAGCCTTCCCGCAACCGGCGAACAATGGGACCTGGCCTCATGACTGAGTGGTAGCGGCTGCGGCGTTGCCTGAGGGCAAAGAGGCAACTGCCCGAGCGGCCTTGGCACCTCGAGTACCTTTGTTTCCACCTCTGGCACTCTTACGATGGCCTCTTTGACTGCTAGCTCCTCTCGCTTTACTGAAGGACGAGTAATAGCGAAAGGAACCTCCCCTCCATTGCTGTCCCCTAGGACGAAAAGGCAGAGGTTGGCGAACTGCAGCGCCCAACGACTTCGCTGCAAGCTTTGGAGGTCTGCAACCTTTCAAGGCTCTCGTCAGCCTTGCTGCCAAAAAGGTGTTCACCGTCAAAGGGCATGTTGAGGAGCCGGGACTGCACATCAGGAGCAAACCCAGATTTCCTCAACCACGCAAACCTGCGCATTACGGTGCTCGCCGCCATGGACCGGCTGACACAATCCGCCAAGTCCAAACCCGACTGAACGGCCTCACACATGGCATCCTTGCCATCCTGAACCATAGCAAGGAAACCATCCCGTTCGTCCCCTTCGGGAATATGATCAGCCGCTAATGCAACAGTTCCACAGAGTGCGTGTGAAACAAGACAAGGCACATATGGAGTTGGCCGCCTGAAGCACCATACCCCCAGAAGAAAACACTTTCTTTGCCCAGCCGTCAAAACGTTTGTCGTCCCTATCCGGAGGGATGGTAGGATACGACGCCCGCTTTGCCGGGGCCGTAGCTGCCTGCACCACCAAACTCTCGGGGTGGGGTGCCTAGACACGTAGCAGGGGTCGCTACTGGCTGGACGGTATTTTCACGACAAAGACTTGCCCACTGCCTGGAGACTCTCCGGAGCAGTCCAAGCCGCCGCCACCCTTCTCTGCAAAGCCATATGAAAAGGCAAAACCGGGTCAGTGGGTGGACCAAGATCAAGGATGTCTGAGATCATCCTGAACAAACTCCTCTGGGGGAGCCGACCAACCCAAGTAATCGGTAACCCGAGACATAAGGCGCCGATATGACGAATCGGCATGAGTGCCACGCTCCAGCCGACAAAACTCCACCTTCCGAAGAGGTGTCCAAACCACTGGCATCATGCAGTGACTGCCTCAGGTCAACAAACTGACTATGGCCCGAGATAAGTTCATCCGGAACCGTAACCGGAACCAGACCGCCATCAGAGCCTTCATCACCCTCTGAAATGTACTTCCAGGCGGGGAGAGGAAGACCTTTGCGGACCAAAGCAGTGCCGGACCTTAGCCATAGCCTTTTTAGGGGCAAACCCCGTGCCACGGGGCCCCACCGACACCACCGCCTCGAAAGGCGTCGAGAGCGAGTCGGCGTCGACAGAAAAGGCATCGAGGGCGCCGAGCGAATTGGCGTCGACGTCAGCTGCAACGCCTCCAGCATTGGCGGCGTCGACACAGTCCTCGAAGCCAGAGCTCCGAGCGTGTCTCTCGACAGCCTGGGTGCCGACGACCCCCTCGAAGACGGAACCTCGAGAGTAATTGTCGACGACCTCGGCGCCACAGGCGTTGACGTCTTCTTCGAAGATGGCACAGGATCACGCGGTCTCGAGCGCGTCGACGACCGGGACCTGGAATGGGCATGGTGAGAACGGCTACCCTTGTCCGAGCAGGAACTCTCCCGCGAGCCGTGCCGACCACCCGAGCCCGCAGGCGTACCGGCGGTGTCTCTCGACCGGTGCCGACCGACCCCACTCGGAGGAGCAGACGGACCGGTGCCCTGCGATTCCAGAATCGCTAGCATCTGCTTCCCGAAGGAAGCCCATTCCTCCGGTGTCGCTTGCATGGAGGGATAAGCGACCCACCGACGGGCGGAGTCCTCGGAAGAGGACAGGGAAGGCGACCTATGCCGGCGCTTCCTGGAATGCCTAGAAGAGGCGGAGGAGTGGCGAGACCGACTCCTGGAAGGAGACCCACCGGACTTCCGACGACGACGCAGAGAGTCACCCCTCGAGTCATCGGTCGAAAGCCCTGCAGACCTCGACTTCCGGGTCTTAGACACCCGACCTACCGACAGTTTCTTCTTGCGTTCTCGCAAGGCCTTCGCAGTGAGCGACTGGCAGTCGACACAGTCGTCCCTATCGTGGGCCTCCCAGAGGCACCAGAGGCAGGCGTCGTGCGAGCCCGTGACCGACATCTTGGACCCACAGTCCCCGCAGTTCTTGAAGCCCGGACGCGGGGTTGAAGATGCGAAAGACATCGCCACAAACAAACCGAACAGGTTCAACGAACCGAGAAAGAAAACAGTAACTCCAACGAGTCGAGGCGTACCGAGATTCACGAAGCGAACACGTTTGCGGAAAAAACGGAACTGAGGCTATGGGCGTCGTGCGTCCTACTTATCACATCGGGTGACGTCGGCCGTCGGAGGTCGTCCTCGGGGACGGCGCATCGACGTCATCGACGCAGGACGTAGACGCCAAAGATTTTCCGAAGCAGCACAGCTGTGGACATTACCCGTCATAGATATGGAATACGTCGGAGGACCCAATCCCCTCAAAACTTATTTTTCTTTGAACCTGTGCTTAATAACGTAGGACATACAACTAGGGCTTAGTCGCAATGTCTGCATATCGTTTGAGAAAGGCTGCTATGCACAAAGAAAAAAAACAGCTTGCATCAGTGAAAAGACACATTTTAAAAGCATATACCAACACAAGGAAAGTGACTAATGTTATTTCTATAAGACAAAATGCAATGCACATTGCTTCCCTTTAAATGGGACATTAAAGAAATTGTAGTGATACAACTGTAAACTGTCTGCTTGCTTTAAACGCACTAGTAATAGACCAGTATTTCACAGGATAGGAAATACACATTTGATTATCTGTATTAACAAAGGGCACGTTGCCGAAATTGGCTTTGCCTAAACTTGTTTTTCAGTAAGTCTCGTAACAAGGTAATTTCAGTTCACATTGCACTAGAAAAACAATTGCGGTCCCCTTAGCCAGTTAATTGTGGGTTTTGGTCGATGGTTACATGGCGGGAAGGCCCGTTGTAAGAAACAGTACATCAGAGGAACCCGCTTCCATTGGGTTCTGACATTTAGCTTGGCCCGACATCTTTGTCCGACATTGGCCATCTGTAAGCAGATTGAGCGACTCAAACTGAAAGGAAACTTCAAATGCAGAACTGACAGAATGTAACAAATCAGCCACTATAAATTACCATCATACAGAATACATTTCTTCCTGAACCTTTGCGACATAAGGGCCTAATGGAAAGAGGGCCTAATGTAAAAACTGAAGTAGTGTTGGAATCGAGATACCGTGCCCCAGATAACGTGCCCCACGAAATGAGATTAAACTTGATTAATATTTATCCATTATTGATTAAATTATATCATTTTTGATAAAATGTTATGGCTCCACAGAAGCAAGAGACATTTCTAAAAATAAATTCAGGCTTACTCTACAAGTTTGTAAATCTGTGCGTTAATGATGAGCAAAAGTCCAATCAAGAGTTATGACAAAGTATGAATTGGAGTCCAAATTGTATAGAACCATCCAGTCACCAATGGGAAGATTCAACCAATTAGAAATAATGTTGCATGACCATCTGTGGGAAAATGTAGAGCCGATTTCAATTCTAGCCCAAAGAAAAGAGTGTGCTCTGTCGTTAGGTGGGAAAACCCTGCATGAATGGACGAGTTCTGAGGAGGGATGATACCTTTGGAGATGGGAGGACTCCTCATGCTCCTTGTCCAAGAGCAAGACAAAATCAGACTTTACCCAAATGTAAGCCAGATTCTAATCATAGACTGGTGCGCCTAACGGACAGGTGAAAGTACCAGACAGGTGAGGATCCCTAATGATTCTATCTTAAGAAAAACCCTGTAGCAAGTAGAAAAGCCTAAATGTAACTGGATCTCGGTCCTCAAGAAACCCTTTATCAAATCTATAGAGAGGGCGGAAGGGAATTCACTGGGTGACGGATTTCAAATAGCAGTTTCTGCACAGAGTGCAAATTATCTGAACTATAGCCAATTGATGCAAAATAGAAAACTGTAGAATCTTTGTGTGAAATGTACTTTCCTTTTGGACCATGTTTAATCTAAAATTGAATTGACTGAAAATAGGATAATAGCCTTTTCTGCAAAGGGCCTGCAATGTCTCGATGGTAGCCACAATCAAATTGACCCTGTGTTTTCACAGGTGTACTCAGAGCCTGGAATCGTGACTGATACAACGCTTCATAATTGTTCAGTGGGTTATTTAATTTGTTACCTGCTGAAGCCAGAATGATATAAAAAGATATTCCTGGGGTGAAGGGGTGTTTAGCTGGGTCACTTAGCTAGAATATTATGCAATTTAAAATGAGCATTAGGTAGCCCATACTTGCAAGTGCAGTTGGAGGAGTGGGTAATTCCTGTCCTTTCATAAAATGGCAATTGTATATTTCTGTGTGGTTTAAATTAACCAATGTTCTGTGCACTTTTAAATCTAATCCTGTAGATTTTGATGCAACGTATTATCGTTTAGTATTTTACATACATGCATACACTAGAAGCTCACAGCACCAGTAATAGAAGAGGTGCAATCCATAATGAGGTAAGACATGTGCTTTAATAAAGACAAGACCCCATGCAGTTATGTCACCATGGAGTCAGTCTGGCAATTCTAACCGGGCACCAACTGTCAACTGTGATAGCAGCAGGTTCCCACGCGATGGTATTCCAAAATAGAACTTTGGGGGGCAGATACAACAAAAACCTTACAGAAATGTTCACAGTGTTTTAAAGCTAAATGTGTAGCTATGTTGTTTCTCTGTAAAACCTCTCTAATAGTAACACTTGTCTTTAATATTAGAGAAAAGAAAGATAACTGAATGGTTTATGATTTTAGTAACTCTTTGAAGCACACAAAGATAAACGGTAATGTTTAAATTGAAAAATATTTGTTGCTTAGAAATCGCTACATAGATATATTTAATTTTGATTGATTGTGCGAGTTATGTATTAGCAAGATTTTTACAGGCAGGTATTTTGTTCTTTTTGCAGACAAGCGGATATTATGACATTGTTGGTGACTTCCCCAGCATAAAAGTTAGGAGATCATCATTGGTTTGGATTCATCTTTTAAAAAAAAATAGATCCTTAAAAAACACAGCCTGTTTCGCACTGCAGAATTGTGGGGTGGGATTGTTGCAATAAGGGGGGTGTCAGATCAGGGAGGGCTACCTTAGTAACATAATAAATTGTATCCAAAGAATATCCAACATACTGTCTAGAAGACATTGTGTCTGGGGAAAAATCAAGCGCTCACACTTTGCAAAAGATTTCAGCCACAAGAAAAAAGATGGAGAAAAAGCCCACTGAAATGCATAGCCATCTTCACTGCAGAATGGGGCGCATGCTCAGTCACATGAATAATCTGGTATATGCTTATGCCAATTAGAAACGAACTAGTGCAACAATAAATAAATGTTTCTAGCATAATAGCCAATGCGTAACAGACTTGAACACAATAGTATGGGCGAGTTTGGTGACTTCAGGGTTTGTGAAGTTCTACTTGCACAGCTTTGAAAGGCATGGAAAGAAAGAGGAAGGGAGGAAAGTAATAATCTGATCTTTTCTCTACAATAAGTCATACATCTTCTACACAAGGTAACTCTGCTTAAATTACTAATGTTTTGCTCCTTCACTTGAATTACTCGTTTGTGTTAGTTGGTGACCAATTACCCAAACCACAAAAAAGTATATTACCATGTTTTGAAGAGTATTATTGGAGAGAACAGTTTGTTTTAGAACAATAACGTATATTCACCTTGCGCCTTCTTGACGTATTCGTTTGGAAGGCATGAGCCCACCCCTTAGTCTCCCATCCCACCTCAAGCTCAGTGGTGATTTACTAGAGTCATTTTCTTTCGATTTGCAGCACTGCATTTTAGTTTAACAGTCCATCACACACCCTCAAATTCAAGGAGCCTCGTTTGGCCATTTCCTTTCCGGGTTTACTGGGGAACTTAGAAAGTTAGCCAACAATCCACTTGGGAAAAGGGAACGTTTTATCACCAGTCAAGCCTATTGTGTGCAACGCGTGTAAATTAAATAACTAACTGCGTTATGGGCGTGGTGATTGAACCTTTAATGTAAGTCATAAATAAAAGCTACAACGGCTTCACAGGCACTTTCGCCCATGTCATCATTGTTCATTGCAGGAAATAGGTCAACAGTCTACGGTTCATTGCAACAATTGTAACCACAAAAGCCTGCAGACGTCTGAAAACAAACTGGAGTCTACTGGCGTACGTGGGAGAATGGGTCAGTCAGCTAATGACCATTGTCTACTGGTGTGCAACTTTACAAAAGAATTGCACTGCTTAGTTGTAACTGATCCGTATCGATGCTAGACAGGACATCATAGAATTAACTAAAAAAGGAAACGTGGTTTGAACAGCCCAGCACATAGCGGGTCGTAATTCTCGGCTTTCACATTTTGTTGAACGACTCATTTTAGCACAATAGAGTATAGGGGCTGGCCAAGAACGGTTTTTATTTATTAAATTGTGTGCAAAATGTCAGAAGATGCATCTTTTAAAAACTACATCAGTTGAGAATCAAAGGAGACATTTTCATTATCTTTTTCTTGTACAGTTTTCACGCGTGAGCATCGAGTTCATCATAAAATGGGGAAGCCATGGCAGCGGAATAACCGAGTGATGAAAAGCTTTGCAACATATCAAAATGCACTTCAATAGGTGGTCAGACAAACTTGTAGCAACAGTTCTCCAGTCGGCTTCTCTGTTGTGGTTGCATGGTTGATAGTATCCAACATCGGATAATTGCACAACACTATGACTGGCTTGTGTACTCTGCCGCTCGGGGATTCCAGAAGAACTTACACCCCAGATACACAACTTTTCCAGTCCCAGGATTTCCATTCACAAAACATCGTTATAATTGGATTTTAGTCCTATCCGTTCAACTGAAGTTAAGAAAGACGCAACTTCAATAATGTTAATGAAGGTAGAGGACGCCAACAGTTATAAAGTATACATCTAGCCATACAGTTAATGATGACAAGATGCAACAGCTTTGAGCAAACAACCCAGGCACCACAAACAACCCTCTCCCCCACCAAAAGTTTGATTTGAGCATTAAGCATATGGATTAAAATTCAATTTCTAAAGAAGGGGGGGATGTGTCGCAAGGGAGCCTGAACACGAAACCCATGCTGGAGAATAACAAAGTTATTCACCTTAGTGACTACCTTACTCCTAGTCCATAGTCCCCATTCCTCCATAATTGTGGGACATTCCGTCCTTTGGGACCAGACTGGAGCACTTTTGTTAAAAAGCATTGCACTTCAGTTGTTTTCTAATCTCCAGATCTGAGACCATTTAAGCAACAATAGAGGATACGGCGTATGGAGGAAAGGGGACTATGGACTAGGAGTAAGGTAGTCACTACGGTGAGTAAGTTTGTTATACTACTACGTCCCGTCCCCTTTCCTCCATACTTGTGGGAGATTCCCAAGCAGCAACCATAGGTAGTACGGGTGGATGAAAAATCCCTTTACTGGAATGTTTTTTAGCACAGCCTGGCCAAATTGGGCATCAGCCCTAGAGCTCAGGTCCAAGCAGTAATGCTTGCAAAAAGCTGATGGGGAGGCCCACGTAGCCGCCATGGCGATGCACTCCCAAGGAACATAGTTTTGCAAGGCAACAGCAGCCGCTTTGCCCCTACCTAGATGTGCATGGATGCCCTTTGGTGGTTGAAGGCCTTGAATTTTATACGCCTCTGAAATTCAGGAGGCAATCCAGCGGGAGATGGATGCTTTAGAAGCAGGTATCCCATTCGGTTCTCCAAACATAACAAAAGGTGTGAGAAGCTTCTGCGTCCACTCGTTCCATCGAGATAAAACTTCAGGGCTCGCCCAATGTCCAGGTTATGTAAAACTCTCGGTATCAGATGCCGGATTAGGAAAAAAGACGGGCAAGGAGATCAATGGGTTCAAATGAAAATCAGTAACTACCTTAGGCAGGAAGGAAGGATGAGTGTGAAGCACAACCTTATCCCTGTGGAAAGTGAGGAACAGATGTTTCACAGAGAGCTTGGAGCTCACTTATTCGCCTTGCTGATGTTACTGCGATCAGAAAAGCAACCTTCCAAGAGAGGTACTTAAGATTGATAATGGCCATGGGTTAAAACGGTTTATGACATAACACAGTGAGGACCACATTTAGATCCCATTCGGGATGAGGAGTGCGCACCGGCAGGAAGAGATGAAGGCAGCCAGCAAAATGCCTTTTGATGACTGGATTAGTCAAAGATAAAGAACAGCTGTCCGGGGACCGGTAGGCCGTAATGGCAGATAAATAAGTCCTGCATGACAGAACATGAATGCCAGAAGCTGCCAGGTGAGACACGAAGGATAGAACGGCGTCAACCGAAGCATGCCTGAGATTGAGCTGTTTAGCTAAACACCAGTGGCAAAAATGTAGCCATTTGCTCCTGTACTGGGCCATCATAGAAGGTTTCCTGGCCACTTGGATAATGTGCATATGGTCTTCGTACAGATTGAACTGCGCTAAGAACTGAACTCAGGCACCAGGCCGCCAAGCTGAACGATTGTGGGGAGGGGGTTCCACAGCTGGTGATTGCTCTGGTGAAGAAGGTTGGGTATCTGCGGCAATCTGATCGGGGGAAGAACCGACAGATGTAGTTCTGAAAACCAGAATCTGGCTGGTCACCAAGGAGCCATGAACAGGAGATTGCAGTTCGGTGCAGTCCCGAGCTTGCAGAGTGACCGATGAATCAGTGGCAATGGAGGGAAAGCGTTAGCCTTCATGTTGTCCTACAGAATCTCAAGGGCGTCCCGCAGGGAGGACGCTGCAAGCCCGTCCCAGGACAAATAAAGAGGATGTTTCTTGTTTGAAAAAGTTGCAAAAAAGTCCACCTTTGGAGTGCCCCATTGATGGAAAATGTTGGAGAGGACATCGCTGTTCATTTCCCACTCGTAACCGGCTGCCTACTGATGACTAAGTGAATCTGCAGTCACATTGATGTGGCCCGGGATGTGTACAGCCTGGAGCCAAATATTGTGCTGGATGGCCCAGTCCCAGATATGTATGGCAAGATCCACAAGGAGAGGTGACTTGGTGCCAACCTGCTTGTTGATGTAAAACATTGCCACAGAATTGTCCGTGTGAATACGGACTACTCTGTTGGTGACAGTCGATTGAAATGCTTTGAGCGCCAGGAACACAGCCAGGAGTTCCAGGTAATTAACATGAAACTGTCTGGCCTGAGGCTTCCACAAGTCGAACAATTCGAGGTGACGCAGCGTCGCTCCCCACCCCAGAAGGGAGGAGTCTGTAGTAACAGTTACTTGTGGGCAGGTCTCCAGGAAGGAGGCCCCCACTGAAAGGTTGTTGGCAGAAGACCACTATTGCAGATCCGCCGTTATGCAGGATGGAACTGGAATCATCTTGGAATCTGGATCCGAAGCCTGGCACCAGCAGCTCCGAAGAGCTAGCCGAGTGCACCTGATCTTCAGACATGCAAGAGGCCATGATACCCAGATCTCTTTGGAACCACCAGGCTGTCATGTGCAACAACTGGAGAAAGAGCTGACACGTGGTCCACAGGTCTGCAATCCTGTCCGCTGTTAGGAAATAGGAAGACCTGGCTAATGACCGTATTCCAACGGAAACCCAGTAACATCAGGTCTTGAGTAACCGTCATTGAGGATTTCCACCAATTCACCAACAGCCCAAGATGGAACAGGAGCTGAAGGAGTGATTGAAGATTGGTCAAGGCCGTCTGTGGGCAAGGAATGCGCATGAGCCAATCATCCAAGTATGGGTATACAGGACTCCGCTGCAGTCTGAGGAATGCTGCAATAACCAACATCATCTTCGTAAAGAGACACGGTGCCGAGCTGAGACCAAAAAGGAGTACACCCTGTTAGGAAGAATTCTCATAAATGTGCTAATTCCCTTCACCTTAGACTTTGCTGGATTTTGAGGACTTCTTTACCTGGACCCCTTTTCCCCCCACTCTCTCATGCATTTTGATGTGAGTTTTACTCTTGTGTTCTTTGATTATGGAGTTTTAGACAACTCCATGGGCATCATCTTTTCATTTGCATCACACAGCACCCTCAGTGCAGTGACACAGGGAAGCCTTTTAGGCTGTCCCCAGGTTTAAATATCTTCTCTGGGATAAACTACTGCTTCCCAGAGAAAGTAAAGGGAAATTGACTTTTACTAGTCTTTCCAAATTCCTAGACCCAGCACACACGATCTTACAATAGAGTGCTGGAAGGGTTACTTAGTATTCCCTATGTCTAGAAACTCATGTAGCAGTAAAATGCTACCCTTTCCTCTCAAAATGGCTGGTGGCAGTGGTTTTACAACGAACTACCATGGTTTTTCCTGTCCGCGAACACCGGTAGCGTTAAATCGCGGGAGCCATGTTTAACAAGATGGCATCTGAGCCTCCTTTGTTTAAAACGGGTCCCAGTCTTTTTGGAAAGGTCCTTCTAGAGTTTGTCTCTGCGCGCCAAACTAGGTTTGGTCCCTTTGTTCCTATGCCTTTGGCGGGCTTCAGGACGTGAGGGAGGTGCCCGAAACTCTCTGTGCTTAGTCTCCTAGGAGACCAAATGCACTCTGGCGCGATTGGCTGGCTGACTGTCCGGCAAAGACATCCATCCTGCTGGGTGAGTGACAGCTAGGCTGGAATGAATGAGAGAAAGCTGTTTAAAAGGAGAGTCTCTTGGCTTGGAAGGCAGAGTCGACCACTGGAACGAAAGAACCGAAGATGCGCTGGAAGAGGACGACTGCTGCAACTCCTGGACCATTGGTTTGCCCGGTGAAGCCCTGCTGCAGGCCTGAATCGCCAAGTTCATCTCGACAGAGAAGCCCTTCAAGGAGGACTTCTCCCTTTGAGTTGGTGGGACCAATCAACTCGTAAGCCACCTGGATGCCATTCTCAGAGCTGGTTGCATTTTGCTCAGAGTGCTGCAGGAAACCGAATAGCCAGGGAGAAGGACACCAGTTTGTGTGCTTAACTACAGTTACCGGAATTGAAGATTTGCCTTTGCCAGCTTTTTGACCCGTCCCTGTGCAGTCCAGGAGTCCCGACGTCCTCCCACTTGTCCCCACGACTAAGGCTCAGGAACAGCAAGATCTGCAGGAACTGCCAGGAACAGACCTCTTCAGCTGCATCTTTTTCTTCATTGTAAGGTACTGTGAAAACCCGACGAGAGAACTTACCTCTCGCAGCGAAAGTGCTTGAAAGTTTAGCAACTTGCAGGCCTAGTCAGCTTGTGATCCATCATATGAATCTTTCTTTTACGAACTGCTTCTGAGAACTTTGGCAAAGACTTTTCCGTTTAACTTCCAGAACTGCTTTATCCTATACAAGATTTTAGTCCATTGACTTTGGCGTAACCTATTGCATTGAATCAATTCCTCTGGGGAACTCAAACTATTTGAAATAAGAGTAACTAATATTTGTTGTATTAACTTATGCCTTTTTGCTCCTACTTCAAATGCTCTGAATGCCATTTTGTTGCTCCTTCAAAGTAGTTTAAATGCCTCAGAACCTGATATTGTCAAGTACTGAAGTATATTTTTGTGTGATATAGATTGCCTCCTTCTAGTGAATGTTTTATTACGGACTGTGAAATAAATTAATAAGTGTTTTACCAAGAAACCTTGAGTATAAGAGTCTATTTGAATACTTGTAATTATAGACATCTGTGCAACATCCTTACAGCTCACATTCCCTCTTAAGATAAATCGGACTGCTCAGCAACGCTACCACAAAACTGTAGTACAGACTTATACCAAAGGTTGGTTTTACTTACACCTGTACTCCTAGTTGTGTGTAGTGGTCCCAAAGAGTACTGCACACACACTTTGCCTAACACACCCCACAGAGAACCGCAGATATTGTTGATGGAGGCTCAAAATCAGAATGTGCATGTATGCATCCTGGAGATCTACCACGCTGAGTCAGTTGCCCTTCCGGGGAGAGGACTTTATCTGGCAGGGCGTAATGATCTTGAATTTCTCTCGGGGGAAGATAAAGATTGAACTTAGAAAAATCGAGGATAGTGTGCAGGCCAGCCTGGTTGGGTTTGGGCACTGTGAAAAGACTGGAGTAGTAGCCCTCCCCTTGCCCCCTGAGGGGAACAGGCTCCACTGCTCTGAGGTCTAGAAGTTTCTGTACCTCGGCTCTGAGGGAGGGTGACCCAATCTTCAGGAAGGGAGGGTTGAAAGATGGGGTGTGGGGAGGGGCAAGCGGCAGCCTGCCCGACCGATTGACAAAACCCATCGGTCTTCGGAGATGGTCTGTCAGGCCTCCAGATGAGATGAAATTCGTCCTCCCACCGGAGTCCCGTACGACCGACAAAAAATATCATTTGGTTGATTTGTCGGCAGGGAGACTACCTGTCCCAGGAGAGGAGGCTGATGGGCGAGAGAAAAACCGGCCACCTTGCTGCTGCTTACGCCGGGGCGCGCCAACCAGAGCATCAGATCGGTGCTCCAGCGATCCTGAAAACCCCCGAATCCAGAGAAGGACTGAGTTTGGGACCCTGACCACTGTGTAGAAGGAGCCTTAGCTGGAGTTTTCACCAGGACCGATAAAGACTTGACTGAGTGCTTGACTCGTTCTTTGCGAGTTTCTCATCTGTTCCTTACCATCAAAAGGAAGAAAAAGCACCTTGTCTTGCACTTCCTTTAAGAACTTCATAGCATGGAGCCACGCTTGCCGGGAGATGCCGACCCGGACCATGAGGCGTCTACATGGTTTGCCACAACCTCCAGTAGATCCTGCCAGTACTCCGGCGTCCGACAAACTGGCTTTGAAGTCCTCAATCCTATCCGCAGGAATACATTCCTGGAAGTCGGCTAGTTCATAGCTTGACATTGGCAGCCGCCAAGATAAGCTCAGTGTTAGCCTGCCGAAGCTGGAAAGCCGAATTGGAAAATACTTTCTTCCCAATGGCGTCAAGATGCTTGTCATCCTTGGAGAAGATTTGGGACGCTGCAGTGGAGGATGTAGAGGCCGGCTTGGACTGGAGGGTGGCTGCTGCCACCACCATCGACAAAGGGAGCGGGCAAGCTGACAAAGATATGTCCTCAGAGGTATGAAACTGGTATCCAGCGTCAATCCTCTTGTGGAGATGCTGCCCGGAATGATACTTTTCCCCAGACCTTACAGGCCTCAGCCAAAAAAGTCCTTCTGGAGTAACAGGCCGGTGTGCTCCTGTGAAGGTTCCAGAAAGCACCCCCTCTTGTGGAGCTGGGGCCTTGGGTACTGGAATGTCAAGCAGTGCCATCATGTCCAGCACTCGGTCGTAAAAAATGCTCTAATAGATCGGGGTGTCCTGGTCCGCCTGATCGTTGTCCAGTGAAGCAGAAACAGGAGGAATGATCTGCTGCACCTAGTGTTAGGCCGCGCTCCCGGTGTTTTCTCTACCGGGGAAAATGGAGGCAGCGGAGGAAGTGGTGGAAGAGGTTCGACAGGCAGAGGTGGAGGAGGCACCACCAGTCCCTGCGCAGGATCTGCCGGTCCAGAAGGCGGTACAGGAGGTCTAGGATACATTTCCCTAAACAGATCCTTAAAGTACACCTTCATGGGATCAGAATGCATCAGTGTCTGAAATTTCCCAAAAAAGCATCCTCAGACGAAGGTCTAGGTGCTGTAGTGGGCAGAGGCCGCTCAGAAGGGGCATACCCCCGTAAACGCAATGATGGTTGCCAGGATGGACCTCCACCAATTGGGTCCACATAGATCAGGGGTGTGGATGCAGGAGGGAGCAAGACGGTACGAGGCAGCGGTGCCCTAGCTCGCCAATCCATTGGAGGGTGGAACGGGTTCTTATTATCCACATAGCGTGCAAAAGGCTGCTCTGCTCCCAAAAGGAGCCCCCCCCAGCACCAGCCGTAGTGAACGTTGGCGTAAGAGAGGTAGTCAAAATGGCCACCGTGGTCCGCAGAGGTTGGGCCATCATTTTGTCAACACCTGAGGCGAACTGCGTCACAGGAGAAAGTGAGGCAATAGTCTCCTCAGGGGAGTCAGGGGCCTTATGTGTCATTTTAGCCTTGAAGCAAGGAACCTCAGCAGAGCAGGTACTGGCAGATCTAGGGTATTTACTGGACACCTTAGGGACTGCCCCAGAATTAGCCTCAAGTGGAGGAACCTCCGCAGAACCGGTACTGGAAGGCCTGGGGTGCATGACCGCCTTCTTTGCCCCCTTGACAGAACTGGCATCACCACGGCCCTGAGCGGGGGAAGGCTAAGGGATGTACCTCACTGCCAAGACCCTCAAAGATGGTTCCTCAATTCTGTTGGTATTCGATTTAGCCCCAAGAAGGGGAACCTTGGTACGTTTAGCTCCCTCGAGAGGGGCCTCAAGTCAAGACTCTGAGCAGGGAGTTCAAGATGCAGAAACCTCAGGGCTAACCCTGGTACCCAGAGCCATAGAAGAACTGGGACCAACTTTAACCCCCAAACCGGGAACCTCGGAAGAAGATCCGGGTTTGGCAGGCCCTCTGCAGGGACCCTCGGAGGAAGCTCTGGTGCGCCTATTAGGCCCCTGGCAGGCCAGCTCAGGGATATCCCTGGTAGAAGAGCTACTTGAACCCCTCCCGGTCCTGGAAGACCCCAGAAAGGAGTCCCCTGGCTGGGGTCCCCTGGCTGGGGTCCCCTAAAAAAGGAAAAGCACTCACTTTTGTCGATGAACAGCTGCAAATGCGGTGGAGGAACGCGTTGAAACACCTCCTCCCGTCTGACAAGATGACACTTGAGTGCACGGATGGAAAGGGAGTCACAATAGAAGGACAAGTCCCAACGGTGTTCCGGGTCTAGACACTCCAGGCAAAGAGTGGGGATCCGCCCTTGCAAAATGACGCTCACAGGTTGAACAGGACACGAATCCCAGACGCTCCGGCATAGATGAAGGACAAGATGAACGTGGAACTGGAGCAAGAATGAAGGACAAAGGGAATAAAAAGAAAAAAATCCCGGTGATGCTAGTGCAGAGAAAAAGACTGAAGGGCGATGCAGAGCTCAGGAGAGTGGGGTTACGGCCACATGCGGTGGCCCTGCATAAAAATAAAAGAAGGACAAAACATTTATTTTTGATGCTTTTTAACAAAACTGTCCAGTCCTGTCCCGTCCGACAAAATGTACCACATGTATGGAGTAAAGGGGACGGGACGTAGGAGTATCAATGTTACAGGTACACCCACTTCCTGTTAGACACTTATTCTAGCAAGCAGTGACAACATGAAGGATGAACAAACCCGTACATACAATTCTGAGCTGTCCCAACCAAATCTGGGCGAAAAAAAGTTCACAAAAGTAGTTTTTCACGGGTGCAGACTTGAAGATCTCTGGCAGATGGAAAGTAAACGAGAGAGCTGATGTAGCTTTTTCCGGCCTGGGATTTCTCAAAAGGAAACTGGCCTTTAAATAGCATCAATGTGATGGAAAGGGCACCAGACAGGTCTGGATTATGCTTGTATCATTGTAGCCTGGGTTAAGCGAACCAGCTCTTGTATCTGGAGCAACTTCAGTCCTAGGCCACTGGCGTCGTACTGTGAAGCATAGCTACTTTTCTCATCTTGTCCTTTAGGGCCGAATGAGAATATTGATGCCAGGGACGTCCCTTTCCTCCTCTCTTGACTGCCCCAGGCTTGGAATTCACCTCCCAGCCCCAGACGTCCCAACCCGTTTAGCTGTCTACTGATCGGCAAGCCACCATCTGTCCCTCTTCTCACTATGACTAAATGTGTTTTCCCCAAGTCAGTGGCTACCTGACTCCCTAGGAAACTTCTAACTTTCCCTCTCCTATCATTGGTTAGTTACTGGGAAAATAGGGAATGGTGCCTTCTTTCACCCATCGTCACTTACACTCCTTCCACAACCTTAAACTCCCGACCCTTCGCTATACAAATCCCTTCCAACTGTTCGCCTCCCACCACGTCACTGTCCCTCCAATCTCACACTCCGTCCTCCCACCTCCACCCTTCAATCTTACTTCCTTTTCCTATTCCTGTTCTTCTTACAATGGATATCTCCCCCTACTCCTCCACCTCGGTTCCCTCTTCTCCCTCCACTACTCGGACTCCTACTATTCCTCTAATCCTAACTCCTATTCGCCTCTATACCAATAGCTTCTCCTATTCTTCCACTCACGGTCACTCTTCCCGCTACTACCGCAACTACTGTTCCCACTCCGCTTTTACCACTACCTCTCTCTAATTGTACTGTTCCAGATGAGGTGCGCTGCGCACCACTCTCACTTTTATAGACTACAGGGATATCATGCCCTGCTCACCTGCTGTACCAGCCTCTGTTCAATCTTCAGGGACTACCAGGGATATGGTGCCCAGCTAACCCAGGGATGTGGTAACCTGCTTACCCTTCTCAAACCCAGGGATATGGTGCCCTGCTAACACTCCCACCACCTCTACTCCCACCACCTCTACTCCCACTCTACCACTAATGACCTGCGCTGGCTACTCCTGCCACCTTTACTCCCAACCACTACTACCTCTGTCACTACCACTATCCCACTCCTACGACTCCTACTCCACTTCTACTACTACTCCTACTCCCATCTCTCGCAAGCATACTCCTACTCCCATCTCTCGCAAGCACTCCACAGACTGACTCCTTAACAATATCCTGCGCACTCCAAAACATGCTCGCCTTCACTGGTCTCTTGGACGTCCTCCACCTCCTCCTGCCCTCACCCAACTAACCCACACTCACTTCCTTGAATACCCTACCCCCTCCCAGGATTGGCCACTTACCTTAACCAATAGCGTAACTGTCTCCATAGGTGTGACAGAGGAAGGACATAGCAGGGCTTAGAAAGGGCCGTTTAAGCCCTGCCCCCTTTCTAACATGGACGCTGCTGGTATCCCAGGATGCTGTACTGACCAAGGGCTGCAAGCCCTTGGGTTAATGGTGGTGAATCTGCGTGGGCTACAGCTGACATCTGTCATCTGGAGCAGAGCTCCTTGGATGACCTGTGTTGTGGCGCTTGGCGGCACCCATTGAAAATGGTGCTGCCAATGTTGCGTTCCCTCCAGGGTTCTGCTGGGCTGCTGCGTTGCGTTGCAACAGCCTCCCCTGCGGCCAAGAGGGCGCCGTCGCTGCAGGTAAGGAGGAGTGAGAGGAGGCCTGTCCACATTCACGCACCAGTGGGGTTGGGGTGGACTTCTCTCCCGCCCTTTTCTGACAGGGCAATGTCTCTCTCTCTCACACACACACACAATTTTGGATTCTAAAATAGGCAATCATATTTCTAATTTTTCTCTTTAGGCAATGCAGCATGACTCGAAAGTTAACTTGGGTTTGTTTCTGGAATTTATAATATATCATACTCAAGTGTTCATCATGGGAAATTTTACTGAGCACCGTCCTATACCGATTAGCCATTTCTACCTCCTGCTGCCAACTCTTTATTTCAATCCGTGACATAAAAGATATTTAAATACTAGCTAATGTACATCATTTCTTAGGAATGAGCATCCACAGATGCGGCGTGAAAGGTGCCTAGACGTGGTAAGGGTTATTTATAGGGGTCTAAATAGAAAAGGGAAAGGGCCTTACCATGGAGCATAGAGATGTACTGTGGATCCTCTGATATTGGTTTACTTTTCCAAACTTGTAGACAAAATATTTAATTACCATTCCATTTGAACTTTCATTTCAGAAGACTCAATTTGTACACGCCATCACAGGGATCAAAACTGTGGAAGGCTGGTTCGTGCCACGTTGGAATCAAGAAGGACGTGGTTAGCTTGACAGAAACTGCAATCAGGACGTACTTCCAACTCCATTGGCAATTTGCACCACACAAGTATACCTATATGATATTAAATATTACTGCTTGTAAATGTGTAGAAAGGTGCACAAGAAAACCTCTAAAAGTCATTAGACGCTCACTAGTTCCTATGTAATGTAAGAAAGTGATAGTTTGCATGTCATTTGGAAGTTACCTTTACAGCACACAATTTATTAGCTGTTGCTGCTCCTCGACAGGGAAGCTCCTGTTCACTTTGAGTTTAAATTTAAACAACAATTAATTCAGGGGTTTAAATTATAATGCACGGAGCTCCAATCGCTCATTGCGCCAGGATTTTCCTCTTGCCCGGAGTTGCTCATCAAGATCCAGATGCTATAAAGGTCTAGTCTCATGAATGAGGTCCGTAAGTTGGTGTTCGTTTAGTGGAGTAGTTTAAAATGAACAGCACAACAAGATAAAAAGTAATGGAAAGATTGCTATTTGTGTAACTTTTTTGGCTAGTGCATATGAGCCATCAGGCTTTTAATGTCTCCCAATGAACCTTTAATCAAATTCCTTTGAGGCATAAATGCTATTTTATACACAAGCTGGTTATGTCATGTTCTTTCCCATTATAGTATGTCACGATAGTTCATGCTTCACATGTGTCATGTTGCTCTGTGCAAGACCAACAAGCGCTTTCAAGCAGCCAGAAGGCGCCAGGCAGACCTCCAAAAAACACCAACATAAACCCAATGATCGACGTTAACGACACTCAGTTCATGGAAATGTCCATGGCTCCCCAAGTAGAATCAAGCAGGAAGCAGACTTCACTCCCCTGCTGGAATGAAGATCGCCATGCTGCCCTGTTAACAGGACAAAGCAACTGCAGCCCGGGTCGAGAAGGGTAGGCAAGGCTGGATTATACAGATCAACTCCCAGAAGAACTCTGCTTCAGTCAATGAGGAGGAGTCCACACACACACACCACTACAACCATCCCGATAAAAAACTTTCTAGAAGCTCCGTCAAGGGCTTTGCTCCCAGTGGAGCCACAGTTCCAAAACCAAGTTAATTTAAAAATAAAACCCTAATGTTCCTCCCAGATTTCTATTCTATAGATCCTGGTGACTTGTGGCCCAGAGAAACAAGTAGAAGCATTCCTACAGATAGGGTGATCTAGCCGCATATACCCTCAAAAGATGGTTATTTTTACTCCCTTTTTGGCAATTTTTAACATAACAAAAAATAGGAAAAGAACACATAGGAACTGGACACACTGCTTTTACCTTCACAGCTCTATGGATCGGTTTGGACCAATAGTACACTTGGAGCCAAAGGAAGAAACTACTACTATTACCGACAGATCGGAAGAAGTCAAATGTATCTTTTTATGTGCATAAAGTGCAAAGAAATATGAAACATTTCTGTTTTACAGTGAAAACATGTTTACTCTTCTAAAATATTCACATGGGGAATGGGATTTACCTTTTCACTCCCCAAAATATCATTTTACTCACAACTTACAAAGTAGGGCGATATATACTTCATGAGAGTTATGTCCATTTCCTTTGTATTCCGCTAGTCTAACATCACGCGGCAAGAATGATTTTCGAAATGTTTTAAATAGAAGTTATTTAAATAAAGATTCAAAATCTTATCTTGAGCACAGGGTTAGAAGGGTTTTGCGCTCCTGTACCTTCATGTATTAGTTTCAAGAAGCCCAGGCTCACAATTTTGCGCTCTGAAACACTTGTGTACAACTGCGATAGAAATAAAATATCAATATCAATGACATTGCGACTGCGAAGGCTTAAAAGCTGGACCACTAGCGAGCCAAAGACATGCTCCCATCCTTAGAACACTTTGCACAAAAGGGTGCCAAACTCTCAATGCCTAGAGAAGCGCAGACATCTGGCCCATCTTTCCCTACCCACCCTATTTGTCGTCATGCACATTCGCCTTTCACAGTCTAGTCTGGATTTGGCTACTCTTGGCCAATAGGATTGGCAGTCACACAATTGTTATTCTGGACTTCATTTTGTGGGAGAAATGAGAAGTACTCCTACACAATGAAAGCGGACTTCCCTTGCGTTTCAAGGCCATTCTCTCAGTGCTGTACAGAGAACAGGTTATCCAGTAAACTGATAATTTCGCTCATAGCTATCTGGGTTCATCTTACTGCCACCCGTTAACCAAACTAGGCAATTGCCGCTAACGGAAGTGGCTGTAAAAGGGAGATTTAGATGCAGAATATTGCCGAGGAGTTCAGCAACTGCCCAGAAAAGGCACAGTCTCCACAACCTAGAAATAAACAAAGGTTTGCTGTCAGGGCCCAATGACTGCTCGGGCAGCAACCTCAGAGTTGTATTCTCAACAGGGAACATGCATACTTATAGTCACCCAAACCTGTAATTGTCTTCCGATTCATCCACTTATCCAAATTATAGAAATGGCCATTCGCGAAGGAGAAGCCCTTCAATGCTAATTTTTGGGCGCACTGGTGTTTAAACCTTGACAGATTCCCTCACCACTGTTCATCCTGTTAAGTGGCCTCAATGTGGCAAAAAGCACTATATAACATGGGGAGTTGAACCACACCCCATCCTTTATATAGAGAGGTGAAATCAAGCAACATGGGACTGGGTTGGTCCAGACATTACCCAATGTGCCTCCCAGAGAGTGGGTGAAGTAGGATTCCCTGAAATCTACTTCCGCTCAGAGGCATGGTAGTTCCTTAGTTCAAAGAAGTAATCTTTACCTATAACATAACGTGGGATTCAGTGTGCATCAGAAGAGTAACATTTTATTTTTAAAATAATGGACACATTGTCTTTGAAAAGGTTTATTAAAATCGGGATAATAAATCTGCACTAAACCCCCATACTGGAGATTTTCCTATGGTTGCACAGCCCGGTTTCATTCAAACCAGCTAGCTGATCAAAGGAGACATGAACCGCAAGCTTACGTCAACTGCTGGATGTGGAGGAAACTAAATGAGAAACCCTGTCAAATTATTTACATCAGCATGAGAGACAGGAAGATCTTGGTTGGATGAATCTGCTGGCTATACTCGATACGAGTGCAACGAGCGGGGCGCCTCTGCTTAAATTGGCAGATCAAAATTAGCACAGAGATCTTGCTCCACTGTAAAAATATTGGCGCCAACTGTTCTCCAATTTAAAAACCACAAATCAAGACCAACCCACACCCAAAGACCCAAGACGTTTAAAATTCATATATATCAAACAAGCCTTAAGAGAAAGGCAACCAATCAGGGCATGTAAAACAAACCACACACTGAGGACCAATTCTTAACTGGCTTAAAAAGACAACCACAAGCACAGCCGTATACAAGCGTGAACAGGCCAGTAGGTAGCAAACTTGCTTTCTTCCACTCTCTGGATACATGAGGAGACTTATCGGTTGTCAAACAGTTGATCCGCCAAGGACATTAGAGATCCTACCAGAAGAGCTGGCGCTTGATGGAAGAAAGGACCTATGGAGGAGAGGTACCATTCAGAAACTTACCAAAAGGGAAAGGCTGAAGGGGAGGATCTAGCTTAAAAACGCTTTGGAAGAACACCACTTGGCAGGATGATGAGAATATTGTGTCTGGAAGGACCCTGAATGCTGGATGAGAAATAATAAAGTTACTCACGCAGTGACTACCTTACTCCTAGTCCATAGTCCCCTTTCCTCCATACCTCAGGACATTCCTCCGTCCTGTGGGATGGGACCGGAGCTATTTGTAAAAAGCATTTCATTTTTTCAAAAAAGGTGTCCTCTTTTTACGCAGGGTAACGCACGCGGCTGTAACCCTGCCCTCCTTAGCTCCGCCCAGGGCATTGCCCATCACTCCTTTTCTATCGCCAGGTCTATGACCTTTAAGCAATACCAGAGGAACCTTTTTAGAGGGGACGGCGAGCGGGTGTATGGAGGAAAGGGGACTATGGACTAGGAGTAAGGTAGTCACTACAGTGAGTAACTTTATTATACTCCTACGTCCCGTCCCGTCTCCTTTCCTCCATACTTCTGGGAGATTCCCAAGCACTCCTCACAGGAATTACGGGTGGATGGAAACTCCTTACTGAAACAGGTTCCTAAGCACAGCTTGACCAAACTAAGCATAAGCCCTGGAGCTCAGGTCCAGACAGTAATATTTACAAAAAGCCGATGGGGAGGCACACGTAGCCGCTTTCGCAATGGTCTCCCAGGGAACATATTTTTGTAAGGCAACTGCAACTGTCTTGCCCCACACAAGATGAGCACGAATTCCCTTTGAGGCCTGAAGACCCTGAATGGTATACGCCTCAGAAATACAGGCAGTGATCCACCGGGAGATGGTCGCTTTCGAGGCCGGCTTTCATTGCGGATTTCCGAAGGTCACGAAAAGCTGTGAGGAGTTCCTGAGCTCAGATGTTCTGTACAGATAGAACTTAAGGGCTATTCTAACATCCAGGCAGTGCAGAACCCCTTTGGCCTCCGAGGCCGGGTCTGGGAAGAATACAGGCAATGAAATCGACTGATTCAGATGAAAATCAGAGACCACCTTAGGAAGGAAGGTGGGATTCGTTCGCAGGACAACCTTATCTTTAAGAAAAATAAGGAATGGATGCTCAACCGACAAGGCCTGAAGCTCACTTACACGCCTTGCCGAAGTCACAGCAATCAAAAAGGACACTTTCCAGGAAAGGTACTTAAAATCAACCGTAGCCATGGGTTCAAAAGGCTTACAACACAAGGCCGTAAGGACCACATTCAAATCCCACCTTGGATGCAGATTGCGAACGGGAGGATAAAGATGCATCAGACCCACAAAGTGCCTTTTAATAACTGTATTAAACATTGAAAAGGAACACTGGTCAGTGGACAAATAAGCGGCAACAGCCGATGAATATTTCCTGCAGGACAAGACATGGATGCCAGACTCTGCCAAATGTGAAACAAAAGACAGGACCATGTCAATAGTAGCCTCCTTTAGGTTTAGCTGCCTCGCCAAACACCAGTGACCAGGGCTTCCTGGCCGCTTGAATAATGCGCATGTTATCTGCGGGTAAGTTGAAACGCTCTAAAGATCTAAACTCAGGCACCAAGCTGAACGATTGTGGGGAGGGCTGCCAGAGTTGTTGATCGCTCTGGTGACGCAGGTCGGGAACCTGTGGAAGCTTGAGCGGCGGGCACACTGATAGATGCTGAAGCTCCGAAAACCAGAACCTGGCCACCAAGGGGCTATGAACAGCAGGCAGCAATTCACTGTGTTCCTCAGCTTGCAAAGCACCTGATGGATCAGAGGAAGAGGTAGAAAAGCATAGGCCTTCATATTGTGCCATGGAATTTCGAGAGCATCCCCAAGTGAAGAGGCTCCAAGCCCGTTCCTGGAGGCATACAGGGGAAGATTCTTGTTTATAGATGTCGCAAAGAGGTCCATTTCTTGAGTGCCCCAACAGCGAAAAATGGCCGAGAGGATCTCTGTGTTCAGTTCCCACTCATAGCTGACAATTACCCGTCGGCTGAGAGCATCCGCAGTGACATTCAGCTGGCCCGGGATGTGAGCTGCTACCAGCCAGATACCATGCTGAATGGCCCATTCCCAGATCTGAATGTTAAGATCCACAAGAGAAGATTTGGTCCCCCCGCTTGTTGATATAGAACATGGATACTGCATTGTCCGTGCAGACACAGCCACTCTATTGACAATACCTGGTTTGAATGCTTTCAGCGGCAGAAGCTCCAGATAATTTATATGAAGCCGTCTGTCCTGTGGCGACCAGAGATCTGAAACTTGAAGATGATGCAGCGTCGCCCCCAACCCAAAATGGAGGAGTCGGTTGTGACAGTCAATTGTGGGCGAGGGTCCTGAAAGGGAGCACCCACCGACAGCTTGCTGAGAGACAACCACCACAAGAGGTCTGTCCTCATGAACGATCGAACCAGTATCATTTTGGAATCTGGATCCACTGCCTGAAGCCATGAGATGAGCAAGAGGAAGAGCCAGCACGTACGAATCCATGAGGCCCAGAAGCCTCTGAAACCACCAGGCCGACATGCTCTCCGACTACGTAAACACCTGACACATGGCGAACAGATCCGCCATTCTGTCCCCAGTCAGGTACACTCTGCAATCGACCGTGTTCCAACAAAAACCCAGGATCGAGGCTTTCAGACAAGGACTGCATAGCAGCCAATCGTCCAAATACGGATGCACATGGATACCATGTAGCCGAAGATAAGCTGCGATGACCGACATCTTCGTAAAGACACGCAGTGCCGAGCTGAGACCAAACGGGAGCACACAAAACTGGAAATGCTCCTCCACCATGGAAAACCATAGGTATTTCCAATACGGGCTCCAAATGAGGATATGCATATAAGCATCCTGAAGGTCCACCACGCTGAGCCAGTCGCCCTTCTGTAGAGAGGACTTTATCCGACAGGGGGTGATCATCTTGAATTTCTCTTGGGGAAGAGAAAGATTGAACTGGGAAAGGTCTAGGATGGTGCGCAGGCCAGCCTGGTTGGGTTTGGTCACCGTAAACAGACGGGAGTAGAAGCCCTCCCCTCGCTACCCTAGGGGAATGGGTTCCACCGCCCTGCGATCCAGAAGTTTCTGGACTTCAGCTCCGTGAGAGGGCATCCCCGACTGCTGGAAGGGAGGATTGAAGAGTGGGGCAGGGGGGAGGGGCAAGCGGAAGCCCGCCCGAGCAACTCACAGGACCCACCGATCCTCAGTGATGTCTGCCATGCCTCCCAGCGAGACGCAATCCTTCCTCCCACCGGGGTCACGTGCGAGCGCCGATAAACCTCATTTAGCAGGTTTCTCTGTGACGAGGCCCCCAGATCCCGAAGAGGAGGCAGAGGACCGAGAGAAAAAACTGCCTCGCTGCTGAGGCCGACAGGAGTTTCCAGCTGGAGGATCGATTCTTCGAGTCTTTCGATCTAGAAACCCCCGAAAACCAGGAGGGTCGAGGCTGCGAGGGCGTTCGCGGAGCCCTGAAAGGAGGTTTCACCAGAACGGAGAATGACTTGGCTCTCTGGGTGCTGTCCTTTGTTTTAGCCGGCTCTATGTCTGTTGACGAATTACCAGGTTACTCACCGCAGTGACCACCTTACTCCTAATCCATAGTCCCCTTTCCTCCATACTTATGGGACATCTCTCCGTCCTGTGGGACGGGACCGGAGCACTTTTGTAAAAAGCATCCACATTTTTTTTAAAAATGTGTCCCTTCTCTCTTTCCTGCGTGGGGCCCGGCACGCGGCCGTAACCCCGCCTACCTTGGCTCCGCCCCGCGCATCGCCCATCAGTCCTTTTCTATCGCAGGGTCCAAGACCCATTAGCAATAACAGAGGAACCTTATTAGAGGGGACGACGGGCGGGCATATGGAGGAAAGGGGACTATGGACTAGGAGTAAGGTGGTCACTACGGGGAGTAACCTGGTAATACTCCTACGTCCCGTCCCCTTTCCTCCATACTTATGGGAGATTGCCAAGCACTCCTTACAGGAACTATGGGTCGATGGAAATACCCCTTACTGAAACAGGTTCTTCAGCACAGCCTGGCCGAACTGAGCGTCGGCCCTAGAGCTCATATCGAGGCAGTAATGCTTACAGAAAGCAGATGGGGAGGCCCAGGTAGCCGCTCTAGCGATGGACTCCCAGGGAACATGTTTCTGAAAAGCAACCGCAGCTGCCTTGCCTCCCACCTGATGTGCATGGATACCCTTAGGTGGTTTCAGCTATTGGACGGTGAAAGATTCTGTGATACAGGCAGCAATCCATCTGGAAATGGATGCCTTAGACGCCGGCCTGTACTGGGGTTTACCGAAGGTCACAAACAGTTGGGAAGAGCTTCGAAGCTCGGCAGTTCTGTCCAGGTAGAACTTAAGAGCTCTTCGGACATCCAGGCAGTGTAGAACCCTTTCCGCCTCCGAGGCAGGGTTCGGAAAAAAGACCGGAAGGGAAATTGACTGATTCAGATGGAATTCGGTCACTACCTTTGGTAGGAAAGCTGGGTTCGTCCGAAGGACTACCTTGTCCTTGTGAAAGACCAAGAAAAGATGCTCCACCGACAATGCCTGGAGCTCACTCACTCTCCTCGCTGACGTAACGGCAACCAGAAAGGACACTTTCCAGGACATGTACTTGAGGTCAACCGTAGCCATTGGCTCAAAAGGTTTATGGCACAGCGCCGTCAGGACTACGTTCAAGTCCCAGGGCGGGTGCAGACTACGAACCGGAGGGTAGATGCGTGTCAAACCAGCAAAATGTCTGCAGACAAACCCAAAGGCTCTAGAGCCGTGAACTCAGGCACCATGCCGCCAAGTTGAGCGATTGTGGGGAGGGGTGCCACATCTGCTGTTCTCCTTGGTGAAGAAGATTGGGAGTTAGTGGTAACCTGATCGGCGGACACACCGACAGGTGTTGAATTTCTGAGAACCAAAACCTGGCCAGCCACCACGGAGCGATCAGTAGAAGAGAATAGTTGACAGAACTCAAACTTCCAAATTGCTCGATGAACCAGAGGAAGAGGCGGGAAGGCGTAAACTCTCATGTTGTGCCATGGGATCTCGAGTGCGTCCCGCAGAAAGGAGGCTGCCAGCCCCCCTCTGGAGGCGTACTGAGGAAGCTTCTTGTTTACCGCCGTGGCGAAGAGGTCCACCTCCGGTGTGCCCCAACGCGAGAAAATCCATGATAGGATCTCCGCCTGCAACTCCCACTCGTAGCTGACCACTGTCCGCCGGCTGAGGGCATCCGCGGTGACATTCAGCCGGCCCGGGATGTGCACTGCAAGCAGCCACACCCCATGAAGCACGGCCCACTCCCAAATCTGAATGGCCAGGGCCACGAGAGGGGGAGACTTCGTTCCCCCTTGCTTGTTTATGTAATACATTGACACCGCATTGTCCGTTCTCATGCGACCACCTTGTTGACAATGAGAGGTCTGAACGCCTTGAGCGCCAGAAGCTCCAATTGATTTATGTGCAGGAGCTTGTCCTGAGGTGACCAGAGGTCCGAGACCTGAAGAAGATCAAACGTCGCACCCCACCCGAAAAGGGAGGAGTCTCTCGCGATCGTCACCATGGGGCTTGGGTCCTGAAACCTGACGCCCACTGACAGGTTGCTGAGAGAAGACCACCAGTCCAGGTCCACTCATGGAATCCGGAATCATCATCCGCTTGGAATCCAGGTCCACAGCCTGACGCCAGGAACTCTGAAGAGCCATCTGGGTCCGCCTCATTTTGAGATGAGCAAGAGGAAGAGCCAGCACACACGAGGCCATGAGGCCCAGAAGCCTCTGGAACCACCAGGCCAACATGCTCTCCGATGCGTAAAAATTGACACGTGGCCAACAGATCCGCCATTCTGTCCCCGTTCAGATACACACGGCAGTCTATCGTGTTTCAACGAAAACCCAGGAAAGTCAGGTCCTGTGAGAACGTCATGGAGGATTTCCGCCAGTTCACCGACAGCCCAAGATGGAACAGGAGCTGAAGGAGAGACTGGAGGTTGCCCGCTGCTGCCAACAGGCAATGGTTGCGTAGGAGCCAGTCGTCCAAATAGGGATACACATGGATACCCCAGAGACGAAGATGGGCCGTGATCACCAACATCTTCGTGAAGACACGCGGCGCCGAACTGAGGCCAAAAGGAAGCACCCGAAACTGGAAGTGCTCCTCTCCCAGAGAGAAACAGAGGTATCTCCTGTGTGGGTTCCAAATCAGGATATGCATGTACGCATCCTGAAGATCCACCACGCTGAGCCAATCGCCCGCCTGCAACGAGGAGCGAATTTGGCCGGGCGTAATCATCTTGAATTTCTCTTGGGGTAGGGAAAGATTGAACTGGGAAAGGTCTAGGATGGTGCGCAGGCCAGCCTGGTTGGGTTTGGGCATCGTAAACAGCCGGGAGTAAAAGCCCTCCCCTCGCTCCCCAAGGGGAACGGGTTCCACACCTCTGAGGAGCAGAAGTTTCTGAACCTCGGCCTTGGGGGAGGGTGAGCCCAACAGCTGAAAAGGAGGGTTGAGGGGTGGGGTAAGGGTTAAAGGTAAGCGGAAGCCCGCTCGAGCGACTGACAAGACCCATCTGTCTTCGGTGATGGTCTGCCACGCCTCCCAATGAGACGCAATGCGTCCTCCCACCGGGGTCTCGTGCGAGCGTGGAAAACCCTCATTTGGCAGGTTTATCGGTGGCAGTGCCACCTGAACCTGATGAGGAGGCTGAGGAGCGGGAGAAATGCCGCGTACGCTGTTGTCTACGGCGGTTATTCCCCGCAGGAGTATCCACTCTGGTTTTAGGGGCTTCCTCGACTGCAAAAATCGCAGAGGAAGGTCGACCTTGCGACAACGTCCTTTGAGTCTTGAAGGGAGGTTTAACCAGAACAGACAAAGATTTGGCCGTCTGAGTGCTGTCTTTGGTTTTGGTGAGCTCTACATCAGTAGAAGAGTGAAAAAGCTCCTTACCATCAAATGGAAGGTCCAGGACCTTGACTTGCACCTCCTTCGAGAAACTTAGTGGCATGCAGCCATGCATGCCGCGAGGTATCAACCCCTAACATCAGACCCCGAGCCGAGGTGTCCATGTGATGAGCCGCAGCCTCCAGGAGATCCTGGGCCAAGACCCTGGCATCGGAAAGGCCTCCTCTGAAATCCTCCAGCTTCTCGACCGGGATATGCTCCTCAAACTCCGACAGACCTCTCCACATCCGCATGTTAGCTCCCGCCAAAATCAATTCTGCATTGGCTTGCCTGAGCTGCAAGGCCGAATTGGCAAAGTTTTTCCTCCCTAGGGAGTCCAGGAGCTTGTCCTCCAAGCTTCAGGTCTGGATTGCAACGTGGCCGCAGCCACCACTGTGGAGGAGGGAGGCGGACAAGACGACAAGGCCACTTCTTCCCCGGAACGTAGCCTCTACTTCGCGTCAATCTTTTTATTTACAAAAAGTCCCGAGTGTGGCTTTTCCCAAACTCTTCGGACCTCGGCCAGAACGTCCTTCTGCAAGAACAGGCCGGTACGCTCCAAAGAAGACAAGGTGAACGCCCCAGAAAGGACGCCCTCCTGCGGAGCAGGTGCTTCCGGCACCGGAACATCTAAGAAGCTCATCATGTTGAAGTGGGAGAATGGAACAAAAGGCTCCCACCAATCCCCTCAACACCCCTGGCCTAGAGGATCACGGCCCAGGCACCCGCCACGAGAGGAGTTTGCCCATCTACCAGACGACCAAATACCCTGGTACAGGAACATACGGATGTGCCCACCAGCCTGCCCTGCTCATGCCGACGCCTGCGGCATGGATGGACTTGACTGAACCATCCAACACTAAATCAACACATCGTTTGAGATGCCATGACGACCCAGCCTATGGTCAGCACACCTGTGCAAACATGCACACTGGTCACTCCTACACCAATCCACACGAAGAACATATTCAGTGCTATGACGTAGGTGACGGACACACCCACCGACGCGCATCTTTATTATTTATCACATAGGCTTTTCAAAATGCAGAAACGCAAGACGCACAATGAACTCATCCAAAACGCTTGCTCACGCTTCTCCTAAACCCATGTATTACAATGAGAAATATAACGAAGACCTGATACTGGGGATAAAGCAATATGATACCATTACCTAAAGCGCGGTGTATCAAATGGTTCCACCCATGCACCAGGCCCAAGTAGGCCGCAAGCAAGAACTTCCATGAACATTGAATGAGCAAGAGTACAGTTGCTGACCTTGCAGAATGAGCCCGGCGAGAGCAGACAGTCAAGGGCACAATGTTGCAAACTCGCATGCCGCAAGCCGACGCCAAGGTCACACCTACAAATTAAGCCAGGCCCAGGAGAAGGGAGGCGCCTGGATCCCCCGTTTCAAGACACAGGCAGATACAATTAAGCGACTCAATGGACATCTGCGGCGGTGGGAGTAGTCGGCCTTCCAGCATATGAATAAATCTTCACATTGTCTGCACATACCCATAGTGAAACATTGTTGCAAATGACAGGTGCACCGCGAGCTGGGAACAGCGATGGTCCCAGACTGGGGGGCTCGCGAATGGACCAATCAGAACATGGGGCTCTTATCACTGACGCCATTAACATTAGCCAATCCTCAGGGGTCTTCATGTAACAATTTTCATGTATCGAATTGAAGGGACAACCCAAGTATACCACCTGACTAACCCTCAACCACTAATATCGCTCTCTATACGTATGCTATACTGACCCTACCACTCGAGGAACCAATCCAGAGTGGCGATAGGTTTTTTGCTAACTTTCCAAGGTGACGCAAGTAGCGCGTCATACTAAGGTAAAAAGGGCCTGCGAGCCCCACAATGAGAGTGTGTGTCAGGACGGACGCGTACGATCCTTGACCCATCCCTGCCGTTTGTTTAATAAACAGCAGAATCACCTTGCTTCTTGCGTGTCTCATATACTCATTTTTGGGAAACGCGGGAGGAGTTGGGGCCTCCCTGCCCGGAGGTCCGCAGACGGCCCAGCCGACCCTGGGAGAATTTCCCCCCGACAAGTTGGAGGCACTGCTGAGATCTGTTTAAGATCTGATTTTATTTTCATTTTTCCGAGTGCTCCCGTTGCGAGGAGGCCCGGCGGCGCGGCCCCCTCTGCCGCTGCCCCCTTTTGAGGGGTACAGGACCATCGCGGAACTGCGAGAAGACCGGACAGCTCAATCCGGATATTGGCCTTCGGGAGCCGGTTGAGAAGTATCCCGCCCGCGGTTGGCGAGTGTCCAGACGTGGTCCAGACGTGGTCCAGACGAGGGGAGGCGGCGAGCCGCTTGGAGGGGTGCACGCAGTCGAGCGGCCCCGCATCAAGAGAACTTGGTGAGTATGCCACGCCCAACAAGCAATGTGAAATTGTGAAGGAGGGGGGAGGAACTGAATACGGGAGGCGGGAGGTGTTGCACAGGCGCGCGGCGAAGGTTTGATAAATTAGTGTTGACGGTGCAATGAATGGTAGCTGGACAAGTGCGAGAGCAGTCCGCTATGTTACGGGAGAAAAGGGGGTCGAAGCACGAAAACATCACGTGCGACCGCTCGTAGACACCGATTGGCCTAGATCGCGACCACGTGTAAGGGTGTGTGTGTGTGTGTGTGTGTGTGTGTGTGTGTGTACGGTTTCCTATGATTTGGTAATTATTGATCGATGAGGATCCCTATTGATCGAGCAGGAAACTCGATAGATAGATGACGTTTCCCTGTAGGCGGTAGCTAGCTGGCTGCCCAATACGGAAGATAATTGACTGGTTAAGCCCTCCTGTCGAGGGGCGTATCACACGCGAGGCGAAGCAGCGTGCGCAGTCCGATTATATTGTTGATTACCTTGTTCCAGGCGTGACAGGAGGACAGCTGTGGGGTTAACGGGGGTAGATTGCAAGCGTAGATTGCAAGCATATTTTGAACTTTAAAAAAAAAAACATATGAAGAACTTACCAGTAGTTTGAAGAGATCGGTGACGTCACCAGTAGGGCTTTCATAGGACATCTCGAACACGAGGCATTTTTTCTTTTGGAGAAGTGGTGGGGAAGAGAATTATGGTAAGGGAGTGGAGACAGAGATAAACGATAACGAGTAGATTGGGGGAGGGTGAAAAGGGGGACGTGGATGCGCACGGAGAACGCTGACCACAGCAAGTGAAGAAAGAGGAGGAGGGGTATAAGAAAGTGGGTCGGCTGTATAAGAACGCCACAAGGGGCACACAGCCGCAGGCGGCTACGTGCGCTTCGACCGCAGGGGGCCGTAAAGGTGTTCGGTAAAGGAAGAAAAGAAAGAAAAGAATATACAAATGTAAATGCTATATTTTACTAATTTTCCTTAGCGGACTATCGCAAGTCCCCAAACTTACGGGGCAAGGTAAAGATCTAAGGCTGTATAGTGTAAACTGTTAGTAAGATAACCGCTACCAAATAGGGGAAGGATAACAAATGAAGCGCTACTATGTCATACGGGGCAGGATCGGGAGGGTGGGGGAACACCCTCACTACCCCACTACAGCACATATGTAAAACACTGTCACCCCATAGGGAGAAACTGATCAAGTATAGCATAGAATGGACACAGGGGACGGACAACAAAATGACAACACCATGGCGGCCTAATGGCAGTTTCGATCCATATACCCAACATTCACTATTAAACCATCTGCATAACACATACAAGGGGAAGAAGTTGATGCACCACGTAGAGGTGTTTAACTTATGGAGGATGTTCCAAGGGTCCCGACCAGGACCAAACGGAATGTTTATTATGGGGGAACCAACGGAAGAGAAGATTAAGAAGGAAGGAGAGAACGGGGACAAAGAGAGTGAAGGCACACAGAACACGGGGAACAGAGAAGAGGGAGGAGAAAAGAGTAACAACATAAAAGAAAAGGAAATAAAAAAGGAACAGAGCGACGATATACCCCTAGCGAAGGTAGTGAAAAAGGAGGAAGGGGGGTTATATCCTTTAACAGAACTACGAGACATGGTTCAATTAAGGGCGGCTGAGGGGTACTCGAACCCGGCTTACGGCCCGCCACCATATACAGCCACAGGTAGCCACACAGAAAGGGAGCAGAGTAGCACGACGGGATCAGCTCGCACGAAAATACCCGCAGGGGAAGGGGGGATTGACAAAGAGCAAATCGCAGGAATAGGACAGGATGACTGGGTAGCTGCGCAGGTATTATTAAAATTACGAGGTTCATTAACAGAAGAAGAGGAGGAGGTAGTAAGGAAAATGGACATGGACAACACCAGGAAGAGCGAAAGGAAAAGGGAAGAGGGGAAAAGAAAGGGGGAGGAGTTGTTACGACAGAAGGAAAAGATTGTGGAAGAACGATTATCAGAATTAAGGGATGAGCAGAATACACTGATCAAGCAGCTCGAGAGAGAGGAAAGAGAGAGCACGGGAAAGGAAAGAAAGCAAGAATGAGTTGGACAAAATGAGGGAACGAACTGAGGAGAAAAAGAGAGAAGCAGAAAGGGTGAAGGCAGTAGCAGAAAGAGTATCCAGAGCAGCACTGCGTGAAAAGAAAAGGGAGGAAGAAGAGAAAGAAAAGGAAATGGAAATATGGAGAAGGAGATTACTATCAGAAACGACAAGGAAATACGAAGAAGGGAGGATGATAGAGGGTATATTAGAGCGGGAAAGAGCGAGATGGGAAAGGAAGAAAGAAGAAGAAAGGATAATGGAAAAGATGAGTATTGAAGTAATGGAGGAATTAAAAAAAAAAAGAGGAAATTGGGAGAGAAATAGCAGAGAAAAATGAAGAGGAAAGAGAAGAAAGGAGAGGGGGGAGTGAAGTAAGGAGGTATGTATACAGAGACACAGAAATAGCAACAACATCAGCACAAAGGGGAGCAATTGGCAAAGAAGACAAGGGAGGAACGGATCTAATAGACTTAAAATCAGTAACGATTAGGGGGAAAAAGACAGACTGGGGGTTGCCATTAATGGAGGACTTTTGCAGTGAGGAAGGAGAAGGAATAGAGAAGGAAGGGAGAGACAGAGAAAGGGAAAGCTTAGATAAATTATACATCACCCGGACAAATGGAGAATCACCATGGATCTGCAGGAGAAAGGAAGAACTGGAGAGAAGTGAGGAGGAAGAGCAAGGAATAGCGGAAAGGCAGACACGTGCAGCCATCCCGTCCCACATGCTCCACTACCTCACGCTCATTACGTGCAACATGCCATCTAAACTCGCGCCCTTCCCACACGAACTGACACCCTACGCAGGCAGGCTTAGAGACCTCCCTGGACGCAGGCAGGGAGAACGAATACACACGCCCACATTAAATAAAGGAAATGATAAAAGAAAGGGAAGAGATGGAGGAGAAACAGTTACAAGCAGCGGAAATATGGACCCCATTGACGATGTAGAAGACAGGGAAGGAGAGGAGGGGTGTACGGATTCGATTGTGTGGGACCCAAAGGGCCAACCAGGACACAACCTAATGCCACTTCTGGAGAGGGGAGGGGTTAGACCACAATACGTCCCCTGGAAGCATGCAGACAAGGAAAATATAAAGTGCAGGCTCCCATCATTAAGTGGAGGTGCGGGAAAATGGATATATGAAATGGAAGAACGCACTGCAGGACAGAAATTGGCAGTGGGGGATGTAAAGGGTCTTCTAATATCAATATTAGGGGATGCAGCAGATGACATCTGGAAGAGAGCGGGCTTCCCCGGGGTCACAATAACAAACACATCACACGATGGGGCACCGTTCGCAAACTGCAGACATGCATTATGGCAGGCACTGAGGGTACAGTACCCGGACACATCAGACATAGGAGCAATTACCTCACTCAAGATGCGTGAGAACGAAGATCCTGTTGATTATATCCAGGAAATTCAAGAGAAGTGGCGCATGGAAACTAGAGAACAATGGGACAAGACACCAGCAATATTCTATCATATACTAGTACAAGGGCTCCCAGAAGCAGTCCAGAAACAACTGAAGAAAGTAGTGGGGATGGAAGCAAAAGCATGGCCAGAAATACAACTGACAATAGTGCATCATTGTAGGACATGGCAAGAAAAAATGAAACAAAAGGAAGACGATAGGAAAACGGAAGAGGCTAAATTAGTACAGAAAAAACTTACTAAATACACAATGGAAGGTGCACTAATAACTACACCTGCAACAATGACTCAAAACCCCACACAAGTAGTAGCTGCACAAGATCCCTCCCAAATACAATCATCACAGACTGTAACACAACAGCTACCGCCACTCCAACCATACACGACCAACATGGGAGGAGGATACTCAACGCCAGGAGCTGGGTATTATAATTACAACAGGGGAAGGGGCGGTATGATGAGGGGGAGAGGATACGGATATAACACACAACAGCAGGGGGGGGGGACTTAGAAATTTCTACCCCACTGGGCAACCAGTATACCAGGACAACCCAGGAAGCTTTCCATGGCAGAACAGGGAACCACCGGTGTGTTGGATTTGTGGATTGGTAGGCCACATGTCACGCACGTGTAGAGTGAGACCAGGCACACCATCATGGAGTGAACAGGGACAACAAGGGCCCACACAGGAACAGCAGGGCATCCAGCAACAGCAGACATCGCAACAGGGAAATGGGCAGCAACAACTAGTAACACAACAACAGCCACAGACATATTCACTGCCACAACAACAGGTAGCGATAACACAACAACCCCAAGTACAGCAAGTACAGCAACCTGCCCAAATCCAAGACCATAACATAACCTCTACCAATACACAACTACAGCAAACACAACTGGGAAGGGTGACGGTCCTGGGACACAACCCTTACACAGGAAGTGGTCAATCATTATACCCTCAATAGGATAGCCCACAGACGGCCTTGGTGTGTCCCATCCTGTCGGTAACACCTAATAGTGCGGAGGAACCACGCATAGAGGTAACGATAGGTGACAAAAAATGATCATTCCTTGTTGACACCGGGGCGACCCGGTCTCGCATAAGGGAAGGTAAATTTAAGATGTCAGGTGAAGCCATGAACACCCAAGGATTCTCTGGGGCTAGGGGGTTGGTTCCCTTTACTGATACATTCCCTTATCAATAGGGGATTATGACATGTCAGTGCCGCTTTTGTATTCTGGGGCCTCACCAGTAAATATACTGGGGAGAGACATAATGAGCAGGTTGAATATGACGATCTCCTTTACGGAGGACGGCATAATTTGCTCCACTCCAGGAATTAACATGCTCACTGCACGACAAATTATGCAAGCATACAGTGGACAGACAGTGATTAGGGCTGAACCAGTGGATGGTGAACTGTTCCAGTATGGGACAAACATGGCATTTGCATGGATGCCAGGGATAGAAGGAAAGATCTGGAGGAGGCCAGCAGCCTATTTGTTAAGACCAGAAACACCAGCCAATGAACCAGAAGGAAAGGTGATTTCAGTGAACATAGAGAGCATTATAGCAACTGCTGATTACATTGCAGTACGTGCCCAAGACAGAGAAGGAAGAGCATGGAGGGGAGTGATAGCACTAACAGAGGGATGTAGACTCACCCAGGTGTCAGATGAGGAGCTCTTCTCAGAAGAAAAAGAAGAAGGTGAAATGGTGTTTATGATGAGTGCAGAAATATGGCTAAGAGTGACGTACAAACAAGTAGCACAGAAAATTGCAATGGCACTTGAAGCACCCACATCCACCCCAGTTCCCTTCTATGAGGAGGATATGGCAAAGGTACCAACTTCATTATAGACTACTAGTCCCTATGACGTGGGGTGCATAAAAAGTATAGGGGGAGTAAGAATAAAATTGAAAAAAGGTGCAATACTCCCCAGAGTGAAACAGTACCCACTATCAAAAGAGGCAGACGAGGGCATATATGAAACAATAACGGCCCTTATAAATAATGGCATATTGGTACCATCAGAATCACCATGTAACAGCTGTATACCCAGGGCGCAAAGCTAAAGGGGGGTCTTGGCGCTTCATACAGGACCTGAGGCCCTTGAACAACATAGTGGAAGCAGAATACCCCATAGCAGCAAACCCGGCCACAATATTGTGCGGCATTCCAGCAGAGGCATCACGATTTACAGTGATCGACCTCAAAAATGCCTTTTTGTCAATACCCCTGCACCCAGACTCACAAGATCTGACAAGCTTCACGTACAGGAACACAAAGTGGAAACACACCAGATTGCCACAAGGGTACTGCGAGTCACCCTCAATCTTCAACAGAGTAATACAGATGGACTTGGGTAACATTGAAGTGGAAAGCACAGTGTTGCAGTATGTTGATGACATAATAATTTGCAGCAAAAACGAAAGAAGATGTAGAGAGGACTCATTGAAGATGCTGACGGTATTGGCTGAAAAGGGTTACAAGGTAGACAAGGAAAAGTTACAGTACTGTCAGGAACAGGTACTTTACATTGGTCAGCTCATATCTCAATACGGAAGAAAGATTGCACCACAAAGAGCACAGGCCATTTCAAAAACGCTGCCGCCCCACACAGTGAGGGAACTGCAGCAGTTCCTGGGATTGTGCAACTACTGTAGAGCCTGGGTATTTGATTACAGCTCATACATAAGACCCCTACTTGAGGCGTTAAAAGAAGCTAACAAAGGGGAGAAAAAGTTGGGGTGGACAATGGAAATGAAAGAGGCTTTTGATGAACTGAAAGATGCAATATCAACTGCTCCGGTGCTGGCCACCCCAGATTATGAACGACAATTCTTTATATTTTCACACTGCGACTCAGCAGTAATGAAAGCAGTGTTGGCTCAAAAAACAAGCATGGGCTACAAACCACTAGCGTTTTACAGTGGTCACTTGGATCCTGTGATGTTGGGACATTTCCCTTGCGAACAAGGTCTCGCCGCAGCTGCCTTTGCGGTAGAGAAAGCATCAGCAATCACAATGGGGTGCCCAACCACACTATTTGTGGAACATGCACTATTTGCAATATTGAACAAGCCTAAGTCCACACTAGCCACTCAGAGGGCGTCAGGTTATGAGATCATCTTATCTAGACCAGAACTATCAATTGTTAGATGCAGCATGGTTAACCCTGCAAGGTTTATAGCAGAAGTAATTGAGGAAGGAGATTATGCACACGATTGTACGCAGACTACCGAAATGTACTCGTGTACTAGAAAGGTTGACGAGAACGCACTAGATGGAGGTGAGCTCTTGTTCATTGATGGGTCCTCAACAATAGACCAAAGTGATGGGATAAGGAGAACTGGGGCAGCAGTGGTAAAAATGACAGAGGAACCGGTGTGTGTGGTGATGAAATGCGTACAATTACCACAGCATTACTCTGCTCAAGCAGCCGAATTGGTTGCACTGATCTTGGCGTTTTGTGACAGCGCATATGTCACGTCTACTGTCCACTCCGGGTTGTCCAAATGGAGGAGAAGAGGGTTTAGGAGAGCTGACGGCACCCCAGTGCAACATGCTCTCTTGTTGGCTGAACTAATTGAAGTAATAAATGACCCCCAAGAATTAGCTTTGGTCAAATGTACCGCACACACTAATGGAGAAGATCATATCTCAAAAGGGAATGCAGCAGCAGACGCACATGCGAAGTATGCTGCATATTTTGGTGAGATATGGAACCCCCCAGAGTCAGAGAGAGGGAGAGGGAGGGGAATAGCTAAGGAGATGTTGATAAGAGAAGGGTACACCCATCTCCCAGCCACACAGATAATGGAGCTACACGCGGCTGCACCAATGGCAGAAAAATAAATATGGGTAAAAAGAGGATGTACAATGTCACCAACGGACGCACTATGGCGCCAGGGTAACACTGGAAAGATGGTAATGCCATTGGCACTATTGAACACCGCCCTGAGCCAACTCCACCACCCAGCCCACACAGGCAAGGAAGTTATTGCAGCACGAATTAGGGAAGATTGGTTCTGTCCCGGGTTAAATTCCCACGTGACAAATTTTATCAGCAATTGTCTCACATGTCAACAGTTCACGGCCGGTCACACGCTGAAGGTGATAAAAGGTACTATACCCCGGCCAGAGGGACCCTTCCTGCACATCCATATTGACTATGTTGATATGATCAACGTATGTCAAGGAAATAGGTATATGATTGTAGTAGTATGCCCATTTTCCAGGTGGATTGAGGCAGGACCCTGCTCACACCCAGATGCATTCAGAGCAGCTAAATTTCTAGTGAGGGAGGTTTTCCCCAGGTGGGGAGTGTGCGAGGTACTGCGGTCAGACAATGGCCCGCATTTCGCTAATGAAATGTTCCAGCACATCACATCCTTACTGAACATTAAGCATAAATTTGCATGTGCATATCACCCGCAGGCCAACGGTGTATGCGAACGCCTGAATGGCCTACTGAAGGAGGCAATTGCAAAGATACAGCAAACAACAAAGAAGAGTTGGTTGTATTGCCTTCCGCTAGCCCTATTTGAGCTAAGAAATAGACCAGGCTCCGATCACCACCTCACCCCTCACGAGGTGGTGACCGGACGTCAAATGCGCCTTCCTCTAACGCCAACATCAAGAGCATTCACAGATTATGAAAATACAGCAACTGTTCTTGGCGATGAAATGTACCAATATGTGTCTTCCTTGATTACTAGTGTAGTGTTTGTGTCTCAACAGCTCGAGCGCACGCAGGGCGGGTCTAAGAGTGATCAACAAGAAGACGCGGATAAAGAATTGGAAAAGGGAAAACTGTGCAAAATTGCTAAAGGTGACCACGTACTACTCCGCAATTTCAACAGAAGGTGGAACAACCCACGCTTCACTGGCCCCCACCTGGTAGAAGAAGTATCCACGAGAGCAGTAAAGTTACAGGACAAACGTGCCTGGAATCACCTACACGACGTAAAGATCTGCAAACTCCAGACCCGCCCTAGAGTCACCGACAGGGCCGTTGAAAGAACAGCAACAGCGTCACCTACGGAGGAAGAGACTTCTATCACAGCCAACGACCTAAGTGTCTCCCTACCCTACCATCCCCCAGATTCCCCAGAGACAACTACTGAAATAGAGAAGGGTAATTCCCATACCGTCCACCCCATGATCACACGATCAAAGAGTAAAGAGACTTCCGCCAGTTGAGCTCTAAACCCTCTGCCTATCGACGTCCTACCCACTGCAGTAATCACCCGACTGAAGGACATTATCTTGCACATATACACATGTAAACACTTGAATGTTCTCCTTTTTTTTCTCTCGCACATGCAGGTACCGCGTATTATTGTACTGCTAAGAAAACAGATAACTAACAAGGTTCACTGCCCAGGAGTAGATGCTACCCTCAGACGATAACTACCCTGAAGAGCTATCACACCAATTTGTCTATCACATAAAAAGGCCAAAGTACCTGAAAAGAAGGAGGGTACGTGTCTACTACACAGCATTTCTCTTGGCCATAGAACAATCAATGCCCCATCTTCACCAATACTTGCCTGTCCTAAGAGACAGATCGCTTAGACTGACGTGGGAACAGCTCTTCGCCTGGGCACTGAATGACTACTTGATAGGGAGAGCTTGAAAACAACAACTAACACTAATAACAAGCATATTGAGAGATTTCAGGCGGGCAACTCTAACGTCGCAAGAATTAGCTGCCGGACTGCAGCAAGGTAAGAGCAAAATGCCGGTGAGACTAGCCTCTGTAATAAAGATGATAGGGATTTTGATGATCACCGGGTTCTTGGCTGCCTCTGTATGGCAGAACAGTTATGCTATCAGTATTTTGGCTGTACCCAAACCTAATATACCCCCACCCACGGCTGCAACAGGTGTTACGTCAGGTGGTACTAGCAAAATTCCACACAAGGGAAATAGAGTTAAACGCAGCACATACTCAGATAGTAAAGGTATTGACAACTACATACAAGATTCAGCACACGTCTCGAACAACATATGGTACCAACACATGACTCAAATAGGTAAGCAGACAACAGAAGACAGCTGCTACGTCTGCTCATTGATCTCATATGCCATGAGCGCTTCTCGAACATTCGTTGCCACGGAAATAGATGAAAAGACAGCACGATGTATAATATACCTGGCACTGTTCCAAACGAAAGGGAGATTTCAAGGGACGGTGGTGAAACTGGTGTGGAAAACACGAGACACATATCCATACGAAAACAACTTCCTCGAGAGTTATTTGAGTTACCACAAGAGCAGTTTGCATGCTGAGGCCTTCAGATACATGACAAGTGGTCCTGAAAAGGGAGCAACAAAGAAAGTAACACTACAATACCTACCATGTGACTGGTACGCCACTGAAGTTCCTGGTAAACAAGGATGTTGGGAAAGACCACTGGTAACAATAACAGGGAAGGTGTACATGAACAACAAATGGGACATAGGAGTGATTGGCAGCAACATGGCAACTAGAGAAAATATTACAACTATTAATGAACACGACAGATGTTGGACGATTTGGGTCAAGTATGTACCCATGCTAACGTGGATAGAGAAGGATGAAGACCCAATAACCATACTGCCGCCGTCTGCACCTAAGGTATGCTACCAACATAGAGGAGAAGTGGACGTGGGATACAACACCAGCTGTGCAAGCGTGGTGGAGTTACCTGAGGGGTGGAGTAGGAACAGCAGTATTAATGGACCATTACTGGGCCTGCGGAGACAAGGCATACAACACACTGCCCCCTCTGTGGAATGGTATATGCACAATGGTACACGTTAATGTACCATCACTAGTAGTGCCCCAGAAACATGTGAACATGGCGAACTTCCCTAAAATGGATGAAGGAAACAAGAGGAAGAAAAGATCTGTGAAACCTCAGAAGGGGCCAGAGAACGAAGGCAACATCAACAACAAAGTCCTGAATAGAAAGAAAAGACAAGGAGAACCTCTGACAGGAAATTACCTATGGGGAAGGTCGGAAACAGCACTCACTTCAATCCCACCAGAACACAGACTATTCAGCAAAGCAGCAATGTTCTTCTCGTCAATAATACATCCGGGACTACAAGCTTACGCAAACGCAAAATGGCTCCAGATAACTCGATGGGAGCTAATGATGACAATTAATTCTACAGTAAATGGATTCAACGCAATAAAAGAGGAACTGCGAGCAGTGAGGATGGTAGCACTACAGAACAGATATGTATTGGATCTCCTTACAGCAATGGAAGGAGGAGTTTGCGCAAAGATAGGACAATCATGCTGCACATTCATTCCTACTAACGATGCTGACAATGGTACACTGACAGAAGCAGTATCACAACTGGCCCAGATGCACTCCAAAATGATGAATGAAAGTAAAGGAGTGAAGAAGGATGACAGCTGGTTTTCACTGTTATGGTCGTGGATGCCATCTTGGCTGTCGGACGGACTGAAGATTATAGTTGGATGCATAATACTGGCTGGAGCTGTACTGATCATAATAAGATTCTGGAAGGCCCGGAAGGCACGCACCACAGACGAAATGATCGAAATGGTTGGTATTCACCCCTTGATGCCAGCAGATGATGGCCAACACACAGGCACAATAATAAAAGAGAAATTGCGCAACCAGATCATCACCAACCACCTGGACCCACCATCTGTGAAGCTCGAAAACCCAAGAAACCCAAGGAGCTACATGGGAAAATGGGTATACTGCACACCTGGAGGAACCTGTGTATATATGTATTGGTCATTTGAAGACCATGTTAACCACTATGGACATTTGGGAGGAGTAACTAAAATATGGAGAGTGAGAGGAGATAAGGAAAAGGATATGTTTGTGGTCAACAAGTCGACCAGAGGGGGGACTGAAGTGGGAGAATGGAACAAAAGGCTCCCACCAATCCCCTCACAGCCCTGGCCTAGAGGATCACGGCCCAGGCACCCGCCACGAGAGGAGTTTGCCCATCTACCAGACGACCAAATACCCTGGTACAGGAACATACGGATGTGCCCACCAGCCTGCCCTGCTCATGCCGACGCCTGCGGCATGGATGGACTCGACTGAACCATCCAACACTAAATCAACACATCGTTAGAGATGCCATGACGACCCACCCTACGGTCAGCACACCCGTGCAAACATGCACACTGGACACTCCTACACCAATCCACACGAAGAACATATTCAGTGCTATGACGTAGGTGACGGACACACCCACCGACGCGCATCTTTATTATTTTTCACATAGGCTTTTCAAAATGCAGAAACGCAAGACGCACAATGAACTCATCCAAAACGCTTGCTCACGCTTCTCCTAAACCCATGTATTACAATGAGAAATATAACGAAGACCTGATACTGGGGATAAAGCAATATGATACCATAACCTAAAGCGCTGTGTATCAAATGGTTCCACCCATGCACCAGGCCCAAGTAGGCCGCAAGCAAGAACTTCCATGAACATTGAATGAGCAAGAGTACAGTTGCTGACCCTGCAGAATGAGCCCGGCGAGAGCAGACAGTCAAGAGCACAATGTTGCAAACTCGCATGCCGCAAGCCGACGCCAAGGTCACACCTACAAATTAAGCCAGGCCCAGGAGAAGGGAGGCGCCTGGATCCCCCGTTTCAAGACACAGGCAGATACAATTAAGCGACTCAATGGACATCTGCGGCGGTGGGAGTAGTCGGCCTTCCAGCATATGAATAAATCTTCACATTGTCTGCACATACCCATAGTGAAACATTGTTGCAAATGACAGGTGCACCGCGAGCTGGGAACAGCGATGGTCCCAGACTGGGGGGCTCGCAAATGTACCAATCAGAACATGGGGCTCTTATCACTGACGCCATTAACATTAGCCAATCCTCAGGGGTCTTCATGTAACAATTTTCATGTATCGAATTGAAGGGACAACCCAAGTATACCACCGGACTAACCCTCAACCACTAATATCGCTCTCTATACGTATGCTATACTAACCCTACCACTCGAGGAACCAATCCAGAGTGGCGATAGGTTTTTTGCTAACTTTCCAAGGTGACGCAAGTAGCGCGTCATACTAAGGTAAAAAGGGCCTGCAAACCCCACAATGAGAGTGTGTGTCAGGACGGACGCGTACGATCCTTGACCCATCCCTGCCGTTTGTTTAATAAACAGCAGAATCACCTTGCTTCTTGCGTGTGCCACATACTCATTTTTGGGGAAACGCGGGAGGAGTTGGGGCCTCCCTGCCCGGAGGTCCGCGGACAGCCCAGCCGACCCTGGGAGAATTTCCCCCTGACAATGTCCAGTACCCGGTCATGGAAAGCTCTGGTAGAGCGGGGCAGGTCCTCGTTGTCCTGATCGCCTTGAGGGTCATCTGACAGGTCTGGCTCCTGCTGAGCCAAATCAGGCACTGCCTTGTCCACTGGGGACAATGACGGCACAGGCGGAAGCGCAGGGGGAGGCACCACGGGCAAGGGAGGCGCCGGCGGAACCACCGACGGGACGGGTGGAGTGGAGGCACGGGTGGACATATCTCCTTGAAAAGCCCCTTGAAATATTCCCTCATGGGGGTCGGTGCGCATAAGCGCTTGAAATTTACCGAAAAAGGCGTCCTCAGGAGATTGTTTCGGAACCTGAGGAGGCCTCTCATGAGGTTGACAAATCCAGGGACGCAACGGGGAAGGGTGCCACACAGGCCCCTCCACCGACGTATCCACATAAATCAAGAGAGCCGCCCCTGCGGCCAACGAAACATTGTGCGGAAGAGGCATCCGGGCGTTCCAATCATAAACTGGCCGGTAAGGATGCGCACAAGGGACCTTAGGTTCACCCGAAGGACCGAACCCTACACCAGGGGCCGATGGCGTAGTTGTAGGGGTAGTACCTAAAATGGCTGCCGTGGTCGTGGCGGGAACGGGCGCCATTTTGTCCTCATCTGAGGGGAACTGCGGCACATGAGGAAGTGAGGCAGGGGTCCCCGTCGATGGATCAGGAGTCTTAATTTTAGCCTTAACGTAAAGAACCTCGGCAAAGCCGGTACTATGAGGCCTGGAATGTTTCTGCGACATACCAACCGCCAACTGAGCCTTCGAAGGAAGAGCCTTGGCACTGCCGGTAAAAGAAGAAACCTTCTTTGCCCCTTCAACAGATCTGGTGTCACCACAAGAGCGGGAACGGTGCGCTGTCACCGACAGGGCCTTGCCCGGCCCCACAGAACTGTTGGTAGCCTTAGCCTCTGTATGTACGAGGGACCTCGGACCTAGGCCCGGTAGAAGCCTTATCGGCACGGGCCTCGAACATGCGTTCGGTAACCTCAAGCCCAGCCAAGACCTCAGGGCGTACCCCGGTTTTGTTTTTGAGGGAAGCTGAAAGAACAGCCTCGGAGCAAGCTCCGGTACCCCACGACTGAGTAGAACTGGGTCTACACACAGCCCCCATAGGAGGGGCCTCGGAGTGTACTCCGGTGAACACAGGCCCCTTACGGAGACCCTCGGAGAAAACTCCGGTAGAATTATTAGGCCCGACAGGCACCTCGGGACGAACCCCGGTAACAGAGCGATCAAGGCCCCTCCCGGCTCGAGAGGAACCCGGGAAGGTATCCCCAGGCCGGTGTGCTCTGAAAATCAAAGAACTTACTGGGCGTTTTTTCTTCTCGCCGATGAACGCCTGAAAATGCGAAGGAGGGGTCCATCCGAACTCCACCTCCCACCGCTCCAACCGACGTTGAAGAGCGCGGACCGAAAGGGAGTCACAGTAAAAACAGGAGTCCCAACGGTGTTCCGGACCCAAATACTCTAAACAAAGAGGATGGGGATCCACCCTCGCGAAGCGATTGTGACACGATGAACAGTCTGGAAAATCTAGTTTAAAAGACAGACTAGTAAACTAATGCTAGCGAGAGCCAGAGGGAAAAACGGAAGAAAATCTTCCGAGGATGCAAGTGCATCCGGCCCCGATCATGCAGAGAAAAGGACTGATGGGCGATGCGCGGGGCGGAGCCAAGGTGGGTGTGGTTACGGCCGCGTGCCAGGCCCCGCGCAGGAAAGAAAGGAGGGACACATTTTTGAAAAAAATGTGGATGCTTTTTACAAAAGTGCTCTGGTCCCGTCCCACAGGACGGAGAGATGTCCCATAAGTATGGAGGAAAGGGAACGGGACGTAGGAGTATGAAGCAGTTCTTTGCCGTCAAAGGGCAGGTCCAGAACTTTATCCTGCACCTCCTTGGAAAACTTTGCGGCGTAAGTCAAGCCTGAAGAGACGTGTCCATGCCAAGCATGAGACCCGCGCTGAGATGTCGACATGGTGCGCTGCAGCCTCAAGCATACCCTGCTCAAGGACTCTGGCATCTGACAAGCCAGCCTTAAAATCATCCAGCTTGTCCGCAGGAATGAATCCTTCAAATTCCAACAGACCTTTCCACATTTTCATATTTGCTCCCGCTAAAATGAGCTCTGCGTTCGCCTGGTGCAACTGCAGAGCCGAATTAGCAAAGATCTTCCTTTCCAAAGAGTCCAGCAGCTTGGATGGAAAGATGCTCCCTTGTGTTGTGTTAGCATGTTGTACGGGCACAGGAGCTTGATTGGGTTGCACATTGCCGGTTTGAGCAGATATGGAAACCAGGGTTGTCTCACTTACATAGGAGCAATCAGGATGAGTTACTTGTTCCTGGTGCATCTTGTGCACTATTTTGCTCAGGAGAGTGTCGGGGTTGGAGGAGGGGCGTAAGCACATTTCCCTAACCAGTTTATCCACAAGGCGTTCCCCTTGGGCCCTGGTTGGGGAAACCTGGACGCAAAGTCTGGGCATTGTGCGTTTAGGCATGTGGAAAACAAATCTAATGGGGGTGACCCCATTGTGAAGAAATCTGTCGAGTTACGACTCATGTTGTTCTGGAACAGAGTATCAGCTTAGAGTGTCTGCCAGAGAATGGAGTTCCCCTGGGACATGTTGAGAGGTTAAGAATAGGTTCCGCTTGAGTGCCCACTTCCATATTTTTGGGATAGCTTGGACAGACTTTGAGAGTGAGTGTGTGTGTGTGTGTGTGTGTGTGTGTGCCTCCCTGCTTGTTTAGGTAGAACATGGCAGTGGTGCTGTCTGTAAGGACTGTGTGACCTGCAAGATGTTGCTAAAAGACTGCCAATAGTTCCAAGAAGCAGATATGTCTTTGGACTGTAGCACGTGTCCACTGGCCGTGGGATGTGCGGTGGAGGAAGAGAGCCCCTCCCCCCCAATCCGGCGAGTGAGGCATCTGTAGATAGAATCGCTTGTGCTGGTGGAACACAGAAGGGTTTTCCCTTTAGCGGGTTGTCTCTGGACCACCAGCGAAGAGCCTGTACCAAGGTTAGCGAAAACAACCACTAGATCTTCCACTGACTGCTTGCCTGAGACCATTGTTTCGCTAACCATTCCTGCATTGGGGCAGGCGCACGTGTGGAACCAAGTGGATGCATGAGGCCATCCATCCTGAGCAAGCGCATTGCTTTGCGTACTGTTACCTGTCGACCGGGCTTGTAATGAGGTACTTGCAACAGCATTGACATGAACTCAGTCTTATTCAAGACAGCTTTTCATAGCTCATGCAGCCTTTAGCCATTGAAGCAATGAAAGATGTTCTTCAACATACAGCACCCTTTAACACAGAAGGTTAGTGGGCAACACTTGCTGAACAAATATTTGTAGGCTCTGAAAGATCAGCCGATGGCCAGGAAGTGGTGCTTTCCTGTTCTGGTAAATGGGCTGACCACAAACGACAGCAAACAGCTTGTTTTAACTGCACATCATTAGGTGTTTGCTTTGACTTCACACCATAGGTGTTCTGTGAGAGCAGCCGTTTGACCTCACAAGGCGAAGTGTTATATCCGATAAGGACTCAAGAATAGGAAATTGATAGACGCTTACAGAAACAGATAGGGTGCCATACAAAGTACTGAGTGACAAGTGCAGATAGCCAACTAATAACAGCCCGCAGAAGCATACCATGCGGAATGCTGCAGTGCTTCACAAATGCCATAGAGTACAGTGAAGGCATTTACTAAACAGGTGCAGAGATCTCACTGTGAGGTACAAAAACCCACCTAATGTAGTTTTACATATGAGGTCTAACGAACACACCGACACCAGCTCTAGCCCTCACTGTTCCAAACAGTGGATATGACGAACACACACGTGCAGGGCCACCATGTTACTCGATACATATATAGCCCAGCACAAAAAGGGAAGAAAGGAAGTCCAGCAGATTTGCCAGTCCATTCAAGCCAGAGGGGCTGAGGAGGAGTGCAGAGCAGAGCAGCAGCATAGGAGCTAGACAGCCTGGCCAAGCTAAGCAGAACTTGTCAACCCAAGAAGGAGCCGTTTCATTCGAAGAACACTCCACTCTAAACATGAGTGAGGGGCTTGTTGTGTGCATGGAGACTGATGGTGTATAGTATGGTGTAGCATAGCTTAATGAGAGATATGCAATGATATTTTATTTATAGCACGCATATACACAAGTGTTTCAAGGCGCAACAAGGCAGGGTAGAGGAACAAGACAAACAATCTTACTAGGCCCAGTGACATTGAGAACGCACAAGTGTAGAGGAGGTGCAGGGGGGGTAAGTGCAAGTAGGGGAGGGGTTGTGGGGTTGCAGATACAGCCCCAACTGCAGGGTTGAAGGTTACCCATGCATTTAAACTAAAACCATAACTTGTTCTATTATTCATACATTCAAGCATTCGCTTTGCCCACATGGAAATCTTATTCATAGGTGTGATGTTTTGTTATAGTACATCTGTTTTTGCTTTAGCTTGTTTAATGAAAATAAGAACCCTAAGAAGATAGAGGGTGGTATTAAATGCATTAACATGGTGACTCCTGTGTCAAGTGTATAATTCAGAGTAATGCCTCAGAACGGTATCTCTGAGTCTAAGTACATCACAATTACCGACGGTATATGTTTAATTAAGAATTAAGCTTCGGGGGAGTGTCTTGCGCTCTAGTTCAGTCCCTTCAATGCGAAGACTATTTCAAACAGACGTGGCATATATCCAAATCATGTGAGATTTTGAATGATGTTTATTTTCCAAAAGAACAACAGCCGACACGTGTTTCGATCCCTGGTCGTCGTCAAGGCTTTATACATCATATGTGAAACATACCAACATTAGTGACAATGTACATGACAATAAAATTACCATTAGATCATAAAATTCAAGAAAAAACCCATAAAAAAACATAAAAGAAGAGATAAGTCATACCATATTGTATCATGTACCAGGTCAGGATTTGATGGTTGGAGTCAGAGCAGGATAAGAGTTCAATGCCAAATGATAGAAAGAAAATATAAAGTTGGAATAAGCAAATTGGCCATTGTTATCCTCCCATTAAAATTAATATGCACTGATATATGGTCTTAAGAAATTCACCCTTGATACATGAACACCAAGCTTATACAGGGTTTGTGAGATATTCCATCAGTCAGTACCCAATATGACCAAAATGTACCAGAGATTTAGAAATCTAAATTATATATCCTGTGTGTACTAAAAGTATTAGAATGAAAGCTACTCACCCTGAAGTTAGATCCAATGTTATTAACAACTAGTGGTTATAATTCTCTCAGGAGACCACTTGGACATCAGACGTATTTCCAGAAGAAATGGTTATTGGTACTTCTGCAGTAAATGAACATATATGTATCAATCTATGATGAGCTATTCAGTGGCATGGACTGTAAAGTGATAATACATTAATTGTCTTACCTTATTATGGAATGCCAGATTTACAAGCAAACTGAGTTTCAATGGACCATTTCTGGCACGAGTATCATTATGTGGCCTGTGAAATATGTACATTTTTTGTACGGTCATATGATATAGCCCTTGGATTTAAATCCATACCCATAAAAGTGATTTTTATTCCTAATATGTATGTGCACAAAGCTCCAATTAGCAAGAATAGACCTGTGGCCTTTATAGTAATGTCTTGTTGGTGAGAAATGGATGAGTGAAAGATAACATTGAAAATAATAAATTAAAATGTGGCCCCATATATCCATGAACAGCACCTTGTTCCCCCAAAGAGACCCATCGAGATGAAAAACCCAATTCAAATGATTGTATCTCAAAATTCTATACCTTCTATTTGTGGGGATAAATCCCTGGTTCCAGTCTGTGGAGCAGTCCCTTTCCGCTCCTTCAGCAATGTTTTTCTGCCGCGATGGCGGCAAAAGCGCCATACAAAATGGCGCCCGTAACCCGTGACGTCATCAATGGAAACGTGATGACACGCATTGTCAGCGCAATATATCTGTTATTGGCAACATGGTTGCCAGTGAGGTATGCAATACACATTGTAAAGTTGATTACCTACCTAATGATTAAAGTTGGTGACTCCATTTACATGATTCATGGTTGCCAATAAGGTATGAGATACACAGTTAGTTACCTACCCAATGATGGAAATCTAAAGGACATAAATGTCATTATTAGTGAATGGTAAACATGATTCCCTTAGTGGCTTCCACTCCTTATGTAGTAAAAGGTTTGCTATATTGTAGGAGAAAAAGAAATTGTTCACGTGTAATGGGAACAGTTACGTTAGTCTGTATGGTACGTTATAGAAAAATTCCCATGCGTGTCTAATATCGGGTTACTGAAGAATGGCACCGCACAACCACTTAAAGATGGTTTAGTAACTAACCTATATATGGTTAAAGAAACACATGCATTTCATGGTCGCAATTCAAACTCACTTGGGTGCATCTTAAGAAACATATTAGTTTGCACTCCTGTTGCCTCAGTTTGAGCATAACATTGCCTCCTCTTTTGCCTAACTTAGCCTTCATTAGTCCAATGAAACGAATATCATTGCTATTGTGCATTTGGTGACAATCTCGCCAATGAATGGCCAACAGTGATTTGGGGTCATTGTTTCTCAAGCTGGACGAATGTTCCCTAATCCGAACTCTCAGTTGTCTAATTGTGCTCCCTACATAAAGCTTGCCACAGACACAAATAATAGCGTACACAACATTAGTTGTGCGACAATTGATAAATTGGTTGATTTTAACCACATTCCCATTCATGCCTGTGAAAGATTGACAATTGCTGTGAGCATACTGGCAATGATTGCAATTACCACATTTGAAAAACCCAACATTTTTCTTCAACCAATGTTCTCCTGTATCATTAACTTTGGTTTCTAAAAAAGACGGACTAAGCTTTTGTTTTATTGTCTGAGCTCGTGTATAAGTGAATTTAGGTTTTTCAGAAAGATAGGGAGTCAAATCTTTGTCCAATTTCAATATATCCCAATGTTTATCTACCAAGCGATAGAGAGTGGATGAGTCTTTTGAGAACTGAGTAATGATTGCAATGTGTTGCGATACGCGTTTTGCACCAGAACGCTCAGAAAGTAAATCCGACTGTATTTCTGGTATTTGTTCTCTGCTTTGTTAATGCATGTTTGTATCCTCTGCTCAAGAACCTAGATCTCAAAACTCTAGTTTCTTCTTCATAATCAGAGTCCCTACTGCAATTCCTTCTGGCCCTGTAAAATTCACCAGAAGGAATATTGTCAATTGTAGAACGTCAATGGCTACTTTGTGCCTGGAGTACAGAATTGACTTCTGTTGGTTTTCGAAAAGTCTTGTTTTGGATACTGCCTTGTTCAATGAAAATATGCAGGTCTAAAAAAATCAATTGCATCTGCATCTGCAGAGCCAACAAAATGAAGCCCAAAATCATAGTAGTTTTTGTTTTGCTGCCAGGATAATCACCATTAATTTCATAGGCTGTTTTGAAACTAATCGAGAGTGGTCACTAGCGCAACAACAGGGACTGATCCCACATTTATATGTTTAATTATGTTGATAAGCACATGAACATGCCTGTCTTTTAGCGCTGAGACACAGCCTAGGATGTGTTTTGACATGAATGACTGACGATCAGGGGTCAGTTTTCACAGCCTCAAACGAGGTGGAGATAAGAGGCTCATGGTCACAACTAATCATAGGCAATCAAGTCAGCATATTTTGTAATCTTGTTTGACGGGAAAGCCAGTTCCTCCTTTGTCTTTAGAATAGCCCCTAGAAATTGTTTTATTTGGCTGGGGACTAGGCTCGATTTCTTTTTGTTGATGGAAAAGCATAGCTTGAAAAGAAAGTGTATTGTCTTTTGTGCATTTTGTTTGCAAATTAGAGGAGATTCCCCAGTAATTTGCCAGTCATCCAGATAAGGGTATACTGGGATTGACTTTCTGCGCATGTGTGCTGCCAATACTGCAAGCACCTTTGTTAATATTCTTGGCCCTCAGGTGATGCCGAAGGGGAGTACCTTGAACTGGTTGTGAACTCTCGTTATCTTGAAACAAATATTTTCTGTGCACAGGGAGTATTGAAATATGAAAGTATGCATCTTTCATATCCAATATTGCAATGTAGTCACCCCATCCCCTTCCCCCATCTTAATTGGGGGAATTGTAGCCATGCAAAACCTTTGGGGTTTGACATTTTTGTTCGCAGGGCACAGATCTAGTATTGGGCGCATGGAAAGGTTGTTTTTTTGGAACATAAATACCCTTGTTTACCTGATTTGCTGGGACAATCTCTATGGCGTCCTTTTCCAATAGTGCCTTTACTTCTTCCAACAGTATGCAGTTTATTTCTAGTGACATTTTCCTCTGTCTTGGCAGGCGGTTGGGTGGTTTTTAAAATAGTTCAATACAATACCCGCCTGCCACGGTGGACAACACCCACTTGTCGGACGTTATCCCCTTCCATGCATGGGATAAATGTGAAATCCAGCCTCCTACGCGAGTGGCATGGGAGGGTAGGGGACCTCTAGTGGTGCGTCATTGTCAGGTGAGGTTCTGTCTCTTTCTCTGGCCCTTCCATTTCCTCTTTGAAAACCGGAGGAGGAAGTTTGTCCTTGCGATGGGCCCCAAGATGAAGAATGTCTGCTCTAGTATAGCCGGAAGAACATTTAGCACCCCGACCCCAAAACTTTCTGGAGTTTGAGGAACCCCGTTGTGCATAGGGCGTGTTTGTCAACTGGCCAAGGGATTTCAAGAATGTCATGGGAGACTTTGACAGCCTTTGCCGAAAAGTACATTAGGCTTCACCGGCATGTTAAGTAGGGTGGCCTGAGTCTCTAACTTAAACCAAGACTGTGAGCCAGGCGTTGCGCTAGATGAGCACAACTTCTGTGATGATGCGTCCTACATAGTCATCAAGATTATTTTTTAGGATACAGTTAAGATACCTGCTTGCCCTCTACAATAGTACTTACTGGCCTGGGAGGGTGTCTTGTTCTTGTGGTGCATAGCCCCTGAGAGCGTGTCTACAGGGGGAAAAAAATAAACAGCCTGGGTGTTCTTGGAGGACGAAGGCATCAAACGTTTGTTTTTTATGGCTTTGCTTTTAGCGTGGTAGCATGGACATGTTTTTTGATTGATTTCTGCATTTTCTGTGTTTGTTTGGGAGACACAGATGTGCCTTTTGCCACCTGATTTTCGGCGTGCGAATGGAGAGCCTTTTTGTGCACTGTGTCCGAACCGACCTTGGGGTATGGTTTCGGAGGCCTGTCATGAGGCGAAAGCGTACACCATGGTCCAGAGGACCGAGAAGAACCGGAGGCTTTTTCCACAGATACCGCGTGGATCTCGACGCTCATTTTGTCGAAAGTCAGCCGTGGGGTATGTGCTTTGTGTTCTTGGACGTGTGTGCTCTGGCGGCCGGGTGTCTCGATCATAGAGCCGCCGGCCTGCTTGTTGGAGTCGTGGGCACGCACCTGGGGTTCCAGCAAACCCTGCTTGCCTTTGGCGTCACTAAGAACCCTGATACTGCCCTCGATGGAGTCTTCCGTCACGTCGATGGAGGCTTCGTCCTGCATTGCATGAGCGGCCCATCGTTTGGTGCATCAATTTTTAGAGTCTTCGGTCGAAAAGGTTTGCAAAGTTTTTTAGGGTGATCCCTATGGAGACAGTAATTGCACACTCAGTGCATGCCCTTACACAGGAATTTTCAATGGCAGGTAGGGCAAACTTTAAAAAGGGAGTTTTGTCCATTATTAATTAAAAGGGCAGTTTGGCTAGAAAAAGGGAAAGGCAGAATATGCATTCTCTAAAGAGGTCAGTATGAAGAACCCCCTCTCCCTACTGTAAGGGCCGAAGCCCAAGTAGGCCCATGTAGGCTGTGTCTGATCGTTGATTCAGTCAAGTAGTCGACAATTAAGTTGTCGGTCGGCAAAAGCAAACAATAAGGAAAAAAAAAGGAAAGTCTACTAGTAAACTTTCAACTAATCAAAGGCATCAGCCTGGAAAGGAACTCCGTTACTTGCGACCGACCACAATGGCGGAAAGGAACAATCCAAGGGACCTTGACGCGTGAAGGGCCATGGGTACAGTACATGGTACTCTAGGGATAGTATTACTAACAAGCTCGGTCGATGTTCATTTGAGTTTCGAAAAACAAATCTTGTAATACTCCATGACTACCACTAGATGTTGCACTATGCAGACCATGTGATCTAAGCAAATCTACAATCTCCAGAAATAAAATATACATATATTTTTAAAAAAAGATAGAACTCCTTTTGTTATAGTCTGGAGTTAGTCAGGAGGCTAAAAGGACTAAAGACTAGGTTTGAACTTTGCTGGTCATCCTTATAACATTGGTTATTAGAATACGGCTTCCAAGGAGGGACAGACTTACATGAACACCCTTCAGGAGCAGGGACTGTTAAGAGAACCTCACTTTCAGTAACTCCATCCTTAACAATGGCTTCTGAACAAATGTACTATTATTTCCAAAGTCGTCCTTTATTACCTATAGACATTTAACCAACACAAAACCTTAAATTGTAAACATCTAATAAAGGAAAATCAGATTCTCACCTGATCTCTATTGTCATCATTTCTCAGCATCATTACAAGATGCAACAATGATGGAATAGCCAGTCTTACGGTAACAGTGAAGTAATATATGCAGCACACATGAACAGGAACCCCGAGCTGTGCATCGACCACAAACTTAGACAATATATGATCAGGCTATCAAACTATTCCCCCTCTTTCTGACCAAATAATGTGTCCACAGATGCATAGCAGCCCATCCCACCCTTTTTTCTCCAACTATACATTGCCTTTTCATACAGCCTACTCTTGAGTTTCCCTTATCTAGCCTGCCAGCTTGGGTGTATAAAGGCATCCTGGGTCAAAAAACCACCACGATTTCACTGAGCGGCTGGAGCACATATCGTGTCAATCACACTGCCAAACACCATCTATAGCCCTTTTAAACTGCTTCACACAGAAAACTTTGTTGGCAAACCGTTTAAATCCTAGCTTACTTTCTGCAATCTCAATCTAGTGTCCACGTGCATCACAAAACATTATTTTCGCCTTCTGCATCACCATGTACATCTCTCTCGATCTCTCTCCTGGCTGAGATTCCATAATGTGCCATCACAACACTAGTGACACTAGTGACGTTGCATGAAGTGAAATTGCATCCTTTTTTGATTGCATCACATGAAGTGACATTATTTGAGTTAATAAAACACAAAATACATGTTACATGAATAAGACAAATGTTCATATCAAAGCAGATAGAGTCTAGTTAAATTACTAATATATTGACTGGATTACGACCATGAAATTCCAAGGGTGCATCCATCACAGGCCACAAGGATTAAGTATTCAGACCTTTTGCATCCTTGCATACTAAAGTACAACAATCATATACCCATGTACTTCCATCAAGAGCGAGTTGTGGTAATCACAAGTCATACAGTCTCAAATGTCAGCTACTGCCATACTCAGAAAAGTGCACCTTCACATGGCAATGTATAGCTAGTACTCACAAGCCTTTCCACAATGCACGCAGATACCACAGCATATTTCCAGCAACAGCCTCCCACGTAGTATACGACACAGTTCCATAAAACAATAGCATCTGTTCGAACACCTTTATAGTAGCATATTCTGTACCATAACATTTGTTGAAAACAAAATGAAGTTTCCCTTAATAAGATAGGAAAAACTCAAACTGGACACATGTCTGCATAGTAGTGTTTTTTTTTCTCCAACCCGATCCAACCCATTCAGCAACAAATACACGTGTGATACCTCCTGGTCTGGGCGCTACCAAAAAATACAATAAACATGAATTAGCCGCAGATGTAGTCAACCACCATAACAAAAAATATGTAGGAGGTCAAAACATCTGAATTTTGAACATTCTAGGGTGCAAGACACAATCCACCGTGAAATGGAGGGTTCACGTTTGCTCCCAACATGGTTGCTAGGTCACTGCTGGGTCAGTCTTCCTGAACTCTATTTGGAACAAGTGATATCAAAACTACAGTGGATCATCTTATGATATGATAATTGTATCCAGTTTTATTATGCATACAGTTCGTTAATGTAATGGCACCACACATCGAATTTTGTTTCGAAACATTTGGAAGAGACAATAAAATTGTGCTCATTTTATTGCAGGGGAATGAAAGGCAGGCCAAGGGGAAAGCAGATATCTGAGCTTCTAAGACTTCGCAAGGATAACAATGAAACGAAAGGAACCATTGTAAAAAGAGAAGTGGCTCATACCAGGGAGAACAACTGAATGGAATGCCATCAATGAATCATACATCTTAGGTTTCCTGGCGGTCAGTAGCAATCAGACACCATTGTAGGCCAACCTATCCATTACACGTGAACCACAACTAAAAATACTTTTATCTTTGAAACAAAAAGCAATGCCTTCAGCATTAGGTTAGTGAATAGAGAATGTAGGACACCAACATTGAAACGCAAACTTGACCTTCTGTTCTGTGGTACTCTTTAGTCACTTTTTAATGCTTTACATTCTGCCCCTAGCGATATAAACTCAAGTGTTTCTCATCTGCAAGTTCCCTTATAGCTGCAGCACTGCCGTCAGGCGTCAAGGGAAGTCACATCCGGTTAGCTGGGACCAGACAGAAACTTCCTTTTCATTGCAGATTTTCTTTTTGGTTTATATTAAAAAAAATAAAAAAACAAAACAAAAGCTTGGCTTTTCTTCCATCGAGCAATACAAGTACTGGGACTTGGCTGTTGACATGAAACCACAAACAGTTGTGAGGGATCTGGCCACTCAACCTACTGGACCACTCCCCACTACAACAGGAGTCCTTATCCATTCAAGGTGTGGAACGATTTGGGCTCTTGTGTGCATTACATGTCAAAACGCTTAAGAAAGTAGTGTCAAGCTGCTCAATTTCAGCTACGTTTAAGCAAGGTGAGGCAGAAGAGGGCAACAAAAGAAATGGGGCAATTCCTGTTGAAAATTGGAACTTACAACTGGTGAGAAGACACAGGCCGCCTCTTCCGAGGCCTTGCACCAGAAGCATTAAAATTAGACCAAGATTAGGGCTATGGCGAGTTCCGGGTCAAGCATCAGATCTAGTATTACAACCAATTGGCTACAGTCGGTCAAAGGCATACTGTGGGAAAAGTTCCAGTGACGACAGAGTCTCTGCATCTTCCTGGATAGTTTCACCTCCTCAATATGATCAACGAAAACGAGCTCCTGGAACCTCTGAATGGCCGTAGGGGAGAGGTGTTCCATGCCAGGTTAGGAATTTTGATAATTGCAACAAATATTCAGAGTGCAGCGCTCTAATCCATGGTTACTCTGAATGAGACCCTCTAGATGTTTTCGACCGCACCGCTCACGATTCTTCCCCACCGATTATGCACACTGGGGTTAATGGGATTGAATCTGGTAAAAAGAAGAACAAAAAATAAAATAATCGGGACATTCAGATGGATTCTGAAGATGCCCAACCTTTGGTCTACACGGTTCAGGAGAAAGGCCATTCAAATGGCACAAGCCTACCAAGTTAGGTCAATCGTGCTTTTATGTATGGGATTTATAAAGCACAAACCTAGCTGGGAAGAAACGGAGCGCTGTACAACAGGGACACATCCAGGGGTTACATGTAGAACGCATAGGTAGCAGAGGAAAATGTTTTAAGGCCATGCTGGGTAGGATGACAATAGTAATGGTCCCCAAGTCCAAGTGGTGACAAAAGCGGAGATTCTGAACACATGGCTCTCTGTAATCACATTTATTTGCCCTGAACGCAAGGCGACACTCGCTGGAATAGCTGCTTTCCTTCAGAACTGAGCAGCTGGAATCCAGTGATGATTGAAATCATTTTATCTTTTGAAAAAAAACAGTAAACAATGCCCAGTGAAAGCGCCCACTGAAGGGGAACTCAGGGTGCCCTTATCAAGAGCAACTGTAACTCACGACTGAATTTGAGGTAATGCACGTTCCAAGGCAGCTGGATTGCCTGCATTTTGTGCCTGGGGAAATGTTGGTCTAAGGGATGTCAGAGGAAAGACGTGAGGGTCCCCTTCCCCCCCGACCCCGTGAGCCCTCTCCCCCCGCCATGTGAGCCTACTGTTGTAAAGTGTGCTCACTAGCCAAGTTCTGCAGAGCAGGCGTTTGCCCACCAATACTTTGAGAGTGTTGCAATACATCAGAATGGAGGGACTGCCATTTTGAGGTGTAGACGTGGAGTGGACTCAAACCAGCCTACGTGCTTTTTCATAACAGAGCCATCTCAGTTCCCTGGGGTTCCGCTAGTGACCGTCTTTACATGTACAGGCCTGCCAGGGGGTAGAATAAGGGGAAGGAGGCAAGACTAACGTTAATTGCCCAATTACTCCACTAGCTCAATAAGATCTCCCACCATGAAGAAAACTTGGACAGTTATTCTTTTGACTACCCCCAACTCCATTGTGCATGGCTCAGTGAGAACAGATGCAGTGAAGAACCCAGCTGCGGGGTACTGATAAGGGGTTTGAGGAATCTGGTCAGCATGCGCAGAGTCTCCAGGGCGCTGCAGTGTATGTATAGAATACAGGAACTGCTGCTGGGACCACTGCAAGACCATTGGACACCCCGAATTACTGGCAAGTGCACTGCTTCTTGGAGTTAATTGTTCCCCTCACCTCCCCACCCCCCAACCCGCATCCCTTGCTAGCTTTTCCCTCAACCAAGTTAGCCCTGCATTCTGTGACCATGTCTTCTTGAACAATAAGTATGTAGACGGGTCCAGGAGGCAGGTGACTTCTCACCAATCGCCTCAAGCAAAATTTAAACAGGGTTCATTTGATCAGATTATTACGGAGAGCAGCTTTCTGAAGAGGTGACTGTTACTTCTACAAATGCTGAAGCCTCTAGGCAGGTGTTGCTACGCTAAAGAGATTTGCTTAAAGCTTTGGAAAAGGTCATAAGGGCAAACAATGACGTAAGGATCTGGAATGTTATTCTCACAAGTTTTTTTTTTCTTTTAAATAATTTTATTAATTTTATACAAACTAAACAATACAAACCAAACAAGCAGTATAATCGTAACAGTTCCATTTCACATCATTTTATCTTAATCACTGCTCCCTCAATCCTCCCCTCCCCCGCCCCATGAGCCCATTTGTTATTCTCATTCAATGTCTGTTACATGCGGTAGGGTCTCATTCTCTTTGGAGTCTGTTGGGTCTGATATTACTCCAAACAATTCTGCTATTAGTGATTTCCATGCCAACAAGGTGCCCACCTCCTCTTCACCAATCACACTGCTCGCTTCTTGCCATATCACTGTTTCCGCCTCCGCCCATTTCTGCAATTCCTTCCACCATACATCCACCCCTGGCTTGTGGCATTTCTTCCATCCTACGGCAATCCTCCGTTTTGCGAGTACATATGCCAGATCTTTCAGTTTCTCAACATGCTTAAGTTTCCGTGATTTGGGGAACCCGCCCAGTAAGCAGGCCCAGGCCGTGTCTATGACGAGCGTAACCCCCTTATCTGCCAATTTCTGCGCTACTTCTCCCCAAAAACACTCAATTATTGGGCATGACCAAAACATGTGTGCCACGTCAGCGTTTTCTTGGTTACATTTAGGACACGCTTGTCTTCCAATATTTCGGAACTTAGATATCCTCAAGGGGGTCATGTATGTTCTATGCGTTATATACAGCTGTATTTGTTTTAGTCTGGCGTTTCTCAACACTTTTTTGTGATAGTCCAAGGGACGCTCCCATACCCCATCCTCCATCGGGGCTCCCATTTCAGCCTCCCAGTCCAGTCTCAGATGCATCAATTCCTTCCCCACCTTAGCCATCACCATCTCATATATTCTTGAGATCTCATGCCCCCCTTCTGATATGTCATATATTGCTCCCACAACTGCATCTGGTTCCTCTGTCAAAACTGTTTCTGGTCAGGTTTTCCGAATCATCCGCACCATTCTATTATATGTGACATATTGGCCCATATGTAGCCCTGCCTCTTCGTTAAGTTATTCAAAATCCTTGATGGTCCCCTCCTGCAAAACATTCCCTAGCGTTATCAACCCCACCGATTCCCAGTAGGTCCTAATCACCCTCAACTGTTTATCCCCTCCTGTCAAAGCGACCAGCGGTAGCTGCGGGAGGCATGGGCATGGATCCTCCATCAACCGGCATGCCTGACCCCAAATTTTCCACCCAAGCATCATCATCATCATCCCAGGGCGCTCCTTCATTTCGTTTTCAGGCAACCAAATCATTTCCCTCAAATAAAACGGGGTACAGTCCTGTCCAAACAACCTGTGCTCAGGTCACTTCATCAGAGAGCCACTTAGCCACATACTGTAGCTGACCCGCCAAATAGTAAACCTCAAAATTAGGCAGTCTGATACCTCCGTTTTCATAGAAGTTCTGCAATTTCCATAACGCCACTCTATTTTGGGTACCATGCCACAGGAAGTCCCTACACATACTATTCAACTTAGTAAAAAAACTTCTTGGGTATCATATATGGATTATTACTAAAGTAATGCAGGAGCCTAGGTAGGACCACCATCTTGAGCATAGCCCCTCGTCCCATCATTGCCATGGGCAACTTTACCCAAAACTTCATGGTGTTCCTGATTTTCCCAATGGCTATTTCTGTGTTATGTCTATGTTCCTCTTCTACCGTGTGGTACATGTCTATGCCAAGGTAACAAAAGGATCTAGTTGGCCATGGTATTTGTAGTACAGGTAACCTATCTACAGGGGTCCCCTTATAGCTACCTAGCGGGAATATACCCGACAGCTCCGCATACCTCTCCATCACTTCAAGTATGTATTGGAGATTTTCTTCCGGGTATTGCAAGTACAATAACAAATCGTCTGCATACAAGGATATCAGGTGTCGCTCCCCCCCCTACCTCAATACCTATTATATCATACTGTTTCCTGAGGTATATTGCTTGGGGTTCCAAAGCTAAAATGTAAAGCATCGGGGACCAGGGGCACCCTTGCCTGGTGCCTCTACTAAGTTGCCATCTCTCAGATATCACCGATCCTGTTCGGACCCTGGCAAGCGGCTCACTGTACAGCATCTTCGCCCACCTGATGAAACCTGGCCCCACTCCGTACCCTCCCAAGGCTGCCAATAACCATGACCACTTGACCGAATCAAAAGCTTTTACTGCGTCTAAGGACACAATCGCCATTTCACCTTCATTCCTGCCACCCCATTCGACCACCCGGTGAAGTCGCCTATGGTTGCGAGTTCTATTTCTATTCGAGACATAACCCATTTGGTCAGAATGCATCAATCTACCAATTAATTTCCGCAATCTGTTTGCCAGGACAGCCGTCAGAATCTTGCTGTCCTGGTTCAGCATCGACAAAGGTCTATAGGAGCCACAGCTATGCCCTGGTTTGTTGGGCTTGGGAAGCGGTATTATGATTGCTTCTCTAAGCGACTCCGGCAACCTTCCCATCTCAAACGCTTCATTAAGCATGTCCAGCATTGGGGGGGGAGGCGGGAGGGGGGACTTCCTCTCTGTATACTTTATAGAATTCGCTAGGGAACCCATCTGCTCCCGGGGTCTTACTGGTAGGCAACTGCTTCACAACCTCCTCTAACTCTTCTAGGGCAATTGGCTCATCAAGCTCCTCCCTCTCCTCTTCACTGATCTTGGGCAGTCCTATGTCCTCTAACGTTTCAATTATCTTTTGTTGGTCATCCCCCTCTTCGTCCCCGTATAGCACTCTGTAGTAATCCGCAAACTCCTTGTTAAACCCCTTCTTGTTTGGCCACTACATCCCCATCCTCTCTAGTTATGTTCCTAATTGGGGGCCTATGGGTCTCGCTTTTATATAACCAAGCCAAAAGGCGGCCTGTCTTATTCCCACCCGCATGCTGCCTCTCAATATACTTCCTTTAATTGAGGTTACAAAGCCTTGTGGTTTCTAAGCATGGGATTGGTATTCGAACCTGTGTTGCACTACGTTGTCTTGCTTCCAAGACAAATGCATTGCCCCAAGAAGGAATGCGCACTGCAAGGCCGCGAGACAGTACCAGGGGCCTCACAATGCAAGTTTATCACAGCAGGCCAAAAGCAGACCACCAACCCCCACCCAGCCCACTATGAGTTATGACACCCACAACTGCCCCAGACCAAGACACCTGAATTCCACGATAGTAGGTGACCTCAGACCACCAACAATAAACCCAGTGGTCAAAAGATCTAAAAGAACTCAACCTTATTGCATAATGACAACCTTTGTAATACGAGGTACAGGGTGGCCTAAATGATAGTCAAAAGCGAGGGTGGAAGCCTTGGGTGCGGAGAGTGCAATATGGACTAAGTGAAGAATGTGTGGGTCAGCGTGATCTTAAACCTCCCCCCATGTGCCAGTCCCAGAGTTTCCCAGGTGCACGCCATAATGATAGGAACTGATGAAACACTTGTGAATGAGCACGATACAAATAAAATAACATACAATTTCAAACTATGCAAGACAATGCTACTCAAATTGCGAAGACGGCCTTGGAGGAGAGGAGCCCAGCTGACCCCACTTGATGGAAGACGGATGGACGGGGCTGGGTCCAATAGCAGTATGGTATCCCCTATGGAGCAGGCCGCCCATGTATAGGGTCTCACCAACCAGCCACACAGGTTTTTACTGTATGAGCGACATCATTAGTGACAATGGTTTTCCTTTGAACATTCTGCTTGTACTATTTTTTGGCAGAAAGTTCTCGAGCAGCAGAGTTCTTTTCTGGCCTACCTATTTTTTGTGCGATTCAAACCAAACTTGTTATCCCTGCGATAATCTCTTGGCCTTTTTTCCCCCTAGCGGTTTATATTTTTTTCTGGCGTGAGCGTTTGTGGGCATGTCTTCATTTGGTGACCCCGACATGTTCCCAGCACCCTCCATACCTGCCTAGGTGTCCAGGCAGCCTCTATGAGGGGGCCGCACCCACCTACAGCAACCAGTCCCCAAAACATGTACTTTCCAGGGCCGCACAGGAGCCATCTTTGCAGAATTCCTGTATGCTCTTTGGAGTGCTGCGCAGTACAGGCCAGTGTTGTTGGAACCCCATTACGGAAGAGTTCGGGTGAACATGCACATGTGAACATAGCCTTGCAGGGGATAACAAGTAGGGGGATAGAAGTATGGGGGAAGTGTGAACAAGCGGATATTGAAATAGCAGGTGTGACATGTATGTGGATTGTTTTGTTATTATTGATTTCTTTAGGAGTATATTAGGGAAAGGAAAATGGAATGGTAGGGAGCCTCCCTAAGAGAGGGGAGAAGGTCGCGCCACTCATACTGTATAACAGAAATAAAGAAATATATAGGAGCCCTGCATAATTGGAGGGCTCAGGAATAGTAGTAGTTATTTTACTTTTTTGTTTTAGCTTCTTTGATTGGTGTTTTTATTTTGTAGGGTGGAGGCCCAGGAGGGGCATTGTGTAATTTATGATATATTTCAGTGTGTGTAGTGTGTGAGCGATAGTATAAAGTAAGGAAGGGTGGAGGGGGATATTTTTTGACAAAAAGGGAGGGAGTGTAATTTGGTTGTGTTTTTTGATAACCCTGTAACACTGTGTGCAGCACGTTAGTACAAGCATAAAGGCAGTGGAGGCGCAACCACCCCAGCATGGGAGGAGAAACACTAAAAGAGAATAAGTCTATGGCCTTATATCAATACAGAATTGAGAAGTGCCATAAGCAGTGGGTGACAGAGACAAGAGGAGGGGGGGATGCCCCGCTCGTGGCCAGAGCAGGGATCCCACAATAAAAAGGTATGCTAGAACATATGTTAATTTTTCTAACAGCCAAGTCTAAGGGAAAACAATGACAAAGACGGAAGGAAATATTAGATCTCTGGAAGATGTTTGAGGACACTAAAGAGTGTAAGGGAGAGGACGGACAGAACGGTAGCAAGGGCGAGTGTCCATGAAGAGAGGGCAGGCCAGCAACAGAACGCAGATGGGTATACCCACTGGCATCGCACCCTGCGGTAGGCTATACCAACCTGACCGATGTGTCAACAGCAACGACACCTGTGTCCACAGCAGCAACAGCTCCACCACCCCCATATGTGTCCCCCCCGGACACCGCAGGACATGCCAATGTTAATAAAAGAGATTAAGGAGGTGGCATTGGACTCAGCAAGAGCAGAATTAAATAGACTACGGACAGTGCAAAACAAAGTAAAAGCTGAAAGACCGGTAGAACAGGCACCAGATGGATGGAAAGCAGGGGATTTCCTATTCAGGGTAGATGATACACCCATAAAAGCGTGCATGTGGAAAAGCAGGGAAAAGGAAGTGAACAGGCTTACAGCTTGGGATATGACAATTCTGATGGGTGGAGTACATCCGACGAGTTCGAGGGAACAGAACAGGCACCCAAACTCACTCCTACGGTGGAAAGTTTATGGGGTGGGAGTTTAAGGAGTAGGTTTGGCCGGGTGTTCGTGGCAAGAAAAAAGGGAAGTGGTAAAAGCAGTGAAGGGAACAAAGCATGACTGCAAATGCCTCTCATACACAATGGGACCGGCAGGCCTCGCTATGTGCCATGGGCACAGATGGACAAAAACAATCTTATCGGCGGGCGTGGGCAAATGGATCCATGCGTGCGAAACGCAAACAGCAGGAATGCCCCTAGCAGTAGGAGACATCAAATGCCTATTGGTAGCTACTATCAGGGATCAGGCTACTGATGTGTGGGTAAAAGCGGGGTACCCGGGAATAACCTTCGGGAAACGATACACATGACAGGGCCTCTTTTAATAAGATTCAAGCAAAAATTTGGGATGCGCTGTGGAGAGCATTTCCCGACACATCCGACTTATAATCTATTATGCAATGTACTATGGTCAATGATGAAGCCACTGCTCAATTTATATTTAAGGTTCAAGAGATGTGGAGAGCAGAGACTGGTAAAGCAGGGGACCAATCAATACCCTTCTATTTTATCGTTAAACATGTCCTACCAAGGAAGTGCAGAAGGCACTAGACATAATTTTAGGTGGTGAGGCGAAGGGATGGCCAGAAAAATACAGAGTATAATAATACACCACTGTAGACGAACAAAAAAAAAAAAAAAAGAATAATAATGCTGGAAAACGACTAAGAGGAAACAAGCAGAGTCAGCGAAACTAAAACAAAACCAACTAGCTAAAGTAGCTGTGTAGGAGTCCGTGTCGACGCCAGCCCAGACGTAAGTGGCAGGGTACATCCCTAATTTCGCGAACGCCAATATAGCAGCGTTGTGGTTTCCCGTCCTTGTCCTTCTTCTGACCACAATACCCTGGCTCGCAGTGACAACAAAGACAACAGCGAGGAAGAGGAGGAGGTGGGTTCAGAGGATCAAGTGGAGGGGGGTTTGGAGGAATGGGACCCCATGCAGGAGGAGGAATTGGGCAATGTTGGAACTGTGGGAAGTGGGGACACTTCCCAAGAGAGTGTAGAAGCAGACAAGGGATGGGTTACAGTTCTGATCAACAAAATTATGGTATGCCCTCTCTCAAGGGGCAGTCTCCAAGGAAGACCTACATAACCCATGAAATACACCAGGCATACATGCAGTTGCCCTCACAGATACCGGGCCCTCCCACACAGAAACAATCACAGCGGACGATGCTACAATACATGCCTCACAACAACTTCCAGCAGGCAGGAAACATGAACCCCTTTATCGGTACACCTAGTGGCACAGTAGCCCTGTTACAGGGCGCAACAGTGGGGGGCGGGGAACCCCCTCTAATTTCTGTAGACAAATATCTACCCTGACTAGAACAGCCCACAGAGATCACTTGCATGTCCAGTCCCGTCGATGACCCTCAACCCAGAACCAAACCCTTGTTGGGGCAGAGATAGGAAACGAGCAATTTATTTTTATGGTTGATTCGGGTGCTGAGAAAACTTGCATCAGTAAAATGGACTTCCCATTATCTGGCAACACTCTTGACATGTAGGGATTCTCTGGGGCTATGTGTAGGGTTCCATACACTAAAGATTTGGATGTAAAGGTGAGGGGAAAGGTAGTACATGCTCCCCTACTATATTCTGAGAGTTCTCCTGTCAACATGCGTGGCAGGAATATACTTAGCAAGTTGAATATGACTCTCTCAATTACTAATCACAGCATTGTCTATGCCATCTCAGGGATGTGCGCTATGAGCGCGATGGCCATAATACACGCCATGGCACGTGAGGTAGTAGTGCGAGGAATACCCATCGACCCGGACATGTTCATGTACGGCATAACAGTGCCACAAATTGCCAAAGTCTACTGGACAGTGTCAACTAATTTCATTTTCCACCCTGTGGTGTCCCCAGAATTAGTCGCAGGTACAATTCTGTCCCTACACTTACATGGGTTGCCAGTACCTGCAAAAAGAGTAATTGCCCTCGGAACAGACAAAGAAGGATACCGTTGGTGTACTATATTGTGCATCGATCCACCGTACCTCTCAAGGAAGTGACAGATGCAGAACGTGGAGGATAATGACAATGACAGGGAGATAATACTAGAGATTTGCATCCCCTGCGAGATCATGGTGCAGTACAGAACAGTGCAGTGCCCCCTAATGGCCATTGTCGCACCACCTCCCTTCATCCCGGCTTGTATGTGCCAGCACAATCATGGACAACCAACCCACATGACGTAGGGCTACTAAAGGAAGTGACTCCAGTACAGATTATACTTAAAATTGGAGCAGTATTACTCTCTGCGCTCCCAGACTGCGCTACGTCTGGTTCCTCGCTACAAATGCACTCGAACTGACGGCAGCGCTTTCTCGGTGGCAGCAGCTAAAGCTTGTAACCAACTTCATCTGGCTCTCTGTGCTGCCGCAAATCATCTGGCCTTCAGACGCGCTCTGAACACTCCTTTTTTAGTACCCTTATATCACCTGCTACCCTCCAGTGCCAAGATGCCTTTGGCGTATGCTGAGCTTTATAAATGTATAGAACATAACAGAGTAAAAAAGTACCCATTATCAAAGGAGGCGGAAGAGGGAATACAAGATGATACAGGTCCTGTTTCACCAAGGGATAATAGTGCTCTCTACCTCACTGTGCAATACTGCCATGTACCCTGTCATAAAAGTCATGGGGGTAGTTGCAGAATGATCCAGTATCTCTGCCCACTGAATGACTTAGTACAGAAAGAATGAACCCTGCCACTCCTTTGTGTAGTTTCCCTAAAGTTTCCCCACTTCTGCGCCTCTAACCCTTGCGCGGGTGAACTCATGCAGGCACCCATCTTTCACATCCTCTTTCTCCTGCCCTGCACATTTCGTATCTTTTAACTGACCCTTCTTTTCAACATTTCACCTTCCTTGGGCTCATTTTCACCCTCCCAGCACTAAACATGCACCCAGTCAAAAAACACTTTCTAGCACCCTGCTTTCTCACATGCACCCAGTCAGAAAAACACATGTACTCTGTCTCTACCAGCTTCCCACACCCCCCTTCTCTTGCACCCTGGCTCTCTCCAACACCATCTTTCACACTCTTTAACCATGGCTCTTTTGGAGCCTTGCCCAAACTCGTCTCTCGCACCATAGTTCTTGACTCTTGCACCAAAGCTCTCGTTCTCACACCATAGTTGCAGCCTAGCTCTCAAACCTAGCCCTCTCAACATGCACACTCACTACTCTCACACTTATACTTCAGAGGTACATAGAAATCATTTCTGCATTCTTGCTAATTCTACTTGGGGTACAACTAATTCTGGTGACATTCAGTATTAGTACAAAATTGCTAATCAAAAAAATGTATTAGCAAAATCTGCTAATCAATTTTTGAAAACTAATTTATGCCTTGAAGCACTACTAGTAGTCCCAGAAGAACACTTGAAAGGGGGGCCAATACATGACACAATCCCAGCAGTTTACCCAGTTCTTGACGAACAGAACCCAATGCCGCCACCAGGATTTCGCATCCTACCCGGGAAGAGCCAATATGATAAACTACAAAGAAAGAGGAGCATCTTTCCAAATACTCAACTGCACTGCTTGGGGAGATACCCGATTAAACTTGTTTCGCTTCACTCTTGCTACCAGGCGTACTGGCAGCAGCTAATGCAAAATGGCTGCAGATAGTATGCTGAGAACTGGTTCTGTTGGCATACGACACCGAACATGGGTTTAGCGTCATAAAGGTCGTGCTATGTGCCCCAAGGCTGATGACTATGCATTTCCGCTACATCCGACATGCTGATGGCAAGGAAGGCAAAATCAGAGATTCATGTTGCACATTTGTGCCCTCAGAAGACGCGGAGAACGGGTCAATAGCTCATATCATCAAACCAGTACATGGCCTAGGATTTTGTATGAAGAAAGAAGGAGGAATACAACAGGAAGCAGGGGTGGGGGTGTGGGGGGGGGGGGGGAGAGACTGCTTCGACCTAGCCTTCTATTGGGCCACGTCCTAGTTAGGAGCAATCATGAAGATGTCGGGACCCATTATTGTGTTCATCCTGGTCATCTTCTGCATGTGCCAAGTGGGGCTCTGATGGCGTGTCAAAGCAGTGCCTAATAGCGCAATGATGATGATTTCAATTGGTGTTTCAAAAGTACCTTGTAATAGTACAAACTCATCATGCCATTTCTCAAATGCTCGCCATTTACAATGGAGATGAAGTTGATCGTCTATACCACACCATCATTGTCCCACCCCCTGACCCTGAAAATTGTAATGAAGTTTGGATAGATCTAGCCGGGGACGGGGATGCGCTTATATGTCAAGCACACCTGAAGAATATGCACAGGCAGGAGAAAGTTTGCGATCAGTATGCATAACTTGGATACCAATAAAAGGAACTCCACCTTATGAGGCTGCAATAAGAAGAAAGAAAATGAGCGCAACTATGCAGAGGAATTTGTTACTGTAATGAAAGGGGGGAATGTTGGGGAGGAAATTAACCTCTCCCACCCCCCTAGGCGCTTTTGAATAAGGTGAATCCCATAACTACACTTGCAATGTACCAGGGGATAGGGGTGCGTGCTAAGAAACCCTGCACAAACTCAATATTACAAATGCGTATATGTGCGCATATAAGTGGCATTTTTGAAGTTATGATAGGAACATTCGGCCCTGAATGGCTACGCAGTAAACACAGACCCAACGAAGAAACCTGAACAGGCCCAAGAGCTGTTGATAGTTTTGGAAGAAGGAATGCAAGAACCTGAACCTACAACAGGGAATGTTGCAGGGCAGATTGCCCAAAGTGAGCCAAAGAGGCTAGCTCCCATAGAAACTTTCCTTTCTTCCTTAACTGATGCTAATGCGTGTTATCCCAAGAAGGAATGCGCCCTGCAAGGCTGCAAGACAGTACTAGAGTTAGTTATTCTGTTTCCACAGAAGATTCTTTTGGCTTTTCTGATTTCAATCTTGTACGGTCTACTCAGTCTGGAATAGGCAGCTTTATTTTGAAAAGTTGGGTAGGCCCGCCATGTGCGTTTCAAGCAATGTTTAGGTGTTTTGAGGGAGGGGGTGTACCGTTGGGTTTTGCGACTGCGGGAAGCCAAAGGGTTTTAAGGGATTCCTAAAAGCCAACCAAAGGAGACATCGATTGCTCCAATCTTTTAACTGGCAATATCCCAGTTATGTGAACCGTTGCTTATTTGGAGTTCAACTGCCGACATGCCTACTTGGGCTATGGTGTAGGTTTTTTTGCACACACGTGCCTGCAAAAACGGGCAGCGGCGGCTCATGTCCATGGTGTCAAGAGTGCGGCTGGGCTTGGGCATGGCTTGCCTTTTGCCCAAGCTGTGCATGCATGCGCAGCAAAATGCAAGACAGGTGGCAGCCCTGCCCGACACTGCTGCTGTGTCTGCTGCCCGCCCATGACCCTCCACCAACAGCGCGGGCAGTAGACACAAAGCAGAAGCAGAGTGTACACAGAGGCACCTGGCACTGGCGGCGGTGACCCACAGGCCAGGACGGCTGAGCTCGCTGTCCGTGCCAGACCAGGCCGGTGTGGCCTGCTGTTTCAGAAAGCAGGATTCCGCTGTGGCTGCGGTTCAAATTCCTCATTTTCTCTTGGTATTAGTAAGGAGGAAATGAGGAATTAATTGAGCACACGGAGGGAGCAGGGACCGCACTGCTGCCCGCGGTGCACGCACACAGCAGTGATGTTGTTTGAGGGGCAGCTGTGCAGGCACCTTGGCACGGGGGGGTCCCGCACTGCATGTGGGTGTGTGCAGGCGAGCTTCCCTACGCAACTGGCAATAGAAAATTGCCATAGTCCAAACGGGAACTTATGACTGCCCAGGCAATACTGGCCGTGTGCTCTTCTGGTATATATTACCTAATTTGCCTTAAAATCATGGGATGAAAACTTGTTGCATCGATTAGTTTATTTGAGCGATTGATCATGAAGAGATGTTGATCTAGATGCACTCATTGAGTTTTCCCCAGTGGTGAAAAATCAAGATTAGAACCTTGTCTTAGACTTTATAGATGCATAAGCATTGAGACGTACAATCTTGCCTGTGTTTAAACTGAGCCAGTTCTGGTCCATCCGGAAGAGCACTTTTTGGGCTGCTTATAACTTCACCCCCTGGACGAATCCTCACGAAAGTTTACAGAACAAGTATATGGCCCTGTCAGAATGATCCTGCGAAATTTGGTGAGGTTTCGTCACGTCAGAGTTATAGCGGGATGCTAAAATGTGCCCCCCCCCCCAATAGAAAATATGTTTTGCTCATGCCTACAGCCAAAACCGCTGGATGTTCACCAAATAGCTGCGTCTTGGTCCCGGAAGCATGCTTTTGTAAATTTGGTGTAAATATGTCCAGCATTTGTTTTTAAACTGACCAAAAAGTAGGTAACAAAAAATTAGTGTTATCTGGGTTCAGTCTGCGGATGGGCCTCCTATTGGCCCAGGGGCTGACTGAGGTCCACGGACATCGGGCAGGCCCACTGATTGGACGGTGGAGAGTGTGAGGTGCGTCATTTCTGGAAACGACTGCCATGTTTGATCTGCGGACAGCGCCCGTCATCCACGAACACAGCGGTAAAATCATGTTAGAAACACAACATTGCACTTGTCAAACTAATGAAACTATGTCTGGGAGGTGAGTGGTGATGCGGAGGGGATGAGATATGGCCTTAGAAAGCCCAAAAAAAGGCGTGCTTCTTCTCTGATGTCCGCAAACAGTCCGGGACAGTCCTGTGACGTTCGCGAACATCTGAGACACGTATGCATATTTGTGCATTGCATGGTTGGTGAAAAGCAGTTTTTGGATGGCTTATAACTTTGGCGCTACTCAATGAAACTGCATGACATTTTTTAATTTTATTATAGACCTCATACTGAATGGTGTTGCAAAGTGTGGTGCAGTTTTTTCAAGAGGCAACAAAATTAGAGGGCCGTCCCAAAATATTGCAAAGGCTTATAAATATGGTGCCATTTGACGTATCTGCACAAATGTTTGCAAAAAGATTTTAGATCTAGATATAAAATGTTTTTGCAAAGTTTGGTGGGATTTTGTCAAGAGGGCAAAATTAGAGGTAGATCTCAAAACCTTTATATGGCTTATAAATTTGTTGCTGTTTGACAAATGTGGACAAAGGTTTTCAGAAAGATTATAGATCCAACCTTGAATGGTTGTGCAAAGTCTGAATGGATTTTGTCAAGTGGGGGCGAAGTTATATAACTATTGTATGTACATACATTTTGACACTTTTGAAAAAATAAAACAAGGGCAGATTTCCAGAAAACTCGTGTAAGGAGCATTAGCAAGGACCCAAAAGCATGGTTTTGCAAATGTGTGCATGTTTTATTTGACAAGTGTCATAATGTAGGTACAAACAAAATAGTGATATGCCTTTGGTGACTGAGGTATAGCCTGTGGACATGGGCAGTGGTCAGACTGTTCGGGTCACTAGGGACCAGAAATGAATTTGGAGACAGGCCACGGTTGCAAACCATGAGCACTGGCCATTGGTTACATTATTATGGTATAGTGTACATTGAACTAGGATGCAGGGTAGGTGTAGTGAATAATAGGGGTGGTTTGGTCCGGCTAAGGTCATGGTGAAGCCTTATGCAATGCGCAATTGAACGATTTCCATCCCCAGCATGCACTGCTGATAAAAGGCACAAGTATGTGTTGCACAAAATATGTTGCTTAAAGGAGCTTTATATTTCTTTCATATATATGAACAGAGGAATTATTAATAACTTATATACAGTGATACAACACCAGGAAATGTTTCACTTATACAAATCTATTAAATTGACAGAAACAACTTAGTTAAAGGGATGTTCTGGTTAAGATGCATCCCCCACCCTTGGGACTCCTCTGCTCCAGTAGTTGGCCAGTGGGGCCCCGCCTTGGCATACCGTGTTATGTCCCTCCTGGGTTCTCATGACCACTTGCCCATCTGTACTGACCCTTCTATTTATGCACTTCTCACTGAATAATGCATATGTGCATTTATAGGAGCATCGTGTAAATTTGTTTGGGATAAGGAAAATGTAGATGGAAAAGATTGGTAAAAGATTGTTACGTGGCAGTTGGTGTGTGGAAGCATAATACATCAGGGTTCTCTATTCGCCTTCTGCAGGCCGCCATGGAAAGGGAAGAGGGGCTCTGTACGGAGCTCCACATTCCCTTTCCATGGTGGCCATCTTGAAAAAGGATTTTCCTTCCTACAGCGGGACGCCGCGCTCTATGTGCACTGAACTCCATTTGCTCTCGAGACTAGCAAAAGGTAGAGTCGCAGCTTCAGCAGTAGCAATCTGCTGCGAGGATCAGAGACAAGTCAAATTGAAATCTTTTTTTATGTTTATTTTTTTTAAACAAAATAAACTGATAAATAGCTGGTCAAAAGACTACTATTAGGGCAAAAATAAAGGGATTGATCCTGGACCTTAGGTAATCGTTCTTTTTTTTTTCTTAGTGATAAGGTGCACTTATTGGCCATAGTTGGAATCTAGCTTTAGGTAAAGTGGCCTTTGTAATTTTGTACAGGATATGCTTGATATACCAAAGCAATACAATTGGAGATGCTCCATCTTGATTAAGGATATCATACATTGCATCCTTAAAAACCTTAGTTTGAGAGAATGCAATTTAATCCAGTACAAAACTGGCCTTCGTGAAATGACCGGGTCTATGGAAAGCCACCAAAGTTTGAGACTTCCTTTAACCCACAACTGGACCCGCTTTTCCCAGCATCATGCTTATTTGTGGGTTTCTCCCTAACCTAGGCATCAGCTCGACCCTTGAGTTTGTAAAAGGAGACCTAGGGAAACAGAGGGATCATCCATATTATGTATCAGTTAGCAAGTGCTTCCCTTGCCCTAGAGTTCCTCAATCTAATGGGCAATGAACAGAGACTGTACAAAGTACTATCCTCCCGGAGATTCCGGATCCCCCTGATGACTCCCAAAGCAATTCAGATATGTTTGGAAGAAGAATGCAAGAACCTGAACCTACAACAGGGAATGATGCCCAAAGTGCGCCAAAGGGGCCAGGCAATAATGCATTTAAGAAGCCGAGGTATCCACTAGATAAATGTCCAACTTAGCCTGCCCATCCTTCTGTACGGCAGATGTCAGCATTTGAACCCTTGATGGGATGATCTTAGAGGCTGAAAGGCTCCTATTAAGACATCTCTCGATTTTGGTGCACAAAACTATCCAAAGCTAGACAGCTCATTTAGACACAGCCTTTCCTTTGACATGCAAAACCAATGGAAAGTTATAAAGTATTTGAAGGGAAGTGTGTACGATAGTGGTAGCAGGGGTGCGTGTGAAATCATTGGTAGCGGATCAAACAAACGTTGATGTAGGGAGTAAAATGCATGCATGTTGCTGAGCAATTTTCCTTGAGGGCAGTTTCTAGTAGTTATTTTCTGGTCGTAGAAATAGCCTGAACGTGGTTGTTTGATGGACTTGGTCATGCCCTTGAACTGGGAGGCTTCTGCACCACAACTTTTTTTAAAATTTCCCTTCTGGTAAGCATGGGGGGGGTAGTCTGGGGGTGCCAAGCCACCTGGCAGAAATGCTAGAACACAGAGGAACGGTATGAGAAGTAGGGGTGATCTTGATCCTCTAGGAGCCATGCCTGCTGGGCAACGAGGTAAGGGAGGAGATTGACTAATCATTATTAGGTGATGTTCGGAGTAGGCCCTTAGCCTATAGGAATAGGCACCCATCTTTAGTGATAACATACACCCTGTGCTCCCTAGGCATCTGTTCAATAAACTGCATTAAAGGCAAATAAACAGACGCGCCATGTGTCTGTCCTTCTGTAGGTACAGTCTCTGCCACATCTTTAGCTTAGGGATGGTCAGGCTTTTAAGCCTTCTACAAAGCCAGGTTCAGGAAAGCTCGGAAGAACTATGGACACTTTTAAATTAAAGTGCACCTTTAAATATGCTCCTCTGGCGGCAAAGCCTATGACTGGGCTTCTATGATGTTTTTTTTAGCCCTGCTGAGAACTTAATGGGGATAGTTTGAATGTTGTGGAAGAGACGATTTTACAACGGCTGAGGTTCGGCTCTTCCTTGAGATAATCTGTATAATTCAATCGTGCCTACCATTCTCAAATGAGGTTACAGTTACCTTACACTGTTACAATAGGGCAGCATGTGGTTCTTCGGTCCAACAGGGGTGTCGAGTCTGCTTGTCAATTTACATTTGCATGTCTAATTTGGGCATTGTATCTCAAAAGTGGAATGCTGCTCATTTATATTATTAAAATATTTAGGGTTTTGTGGAGTTCTACTTGCCAACATGTAGTTGCTTCAAAGCCCTTGTCAGTCTTTCACAGGGAAAAGAGGATATTAATGTGAAAAGACTTCAAAACATGACCTAACCAACTAGTAGAACAAACCTAGCATCATGGATCATGGCTGTGCCAATGCTGGTTTGGAACATCAGTTTTGGACTTGTGTAGGCATGGGATAGGCATTGCCAAACATGGGAATATGGTCCTGCCTTGTCATAGACTGGCAACAGCTGGGAAAGGTGCGAGTACCTGGGCATATGGTATCTGTCCCTGGCAATCATAAAACCTATACAAAAAGCCAACAATGTTGGCTTTGCCTTTAAGATAACTTCAGTGCAAGGACCGGATGAGAGGGGAGACCCAGTGTTTAACAAGTAACTGAAGGCACACTCGATAAGGACATTTGTATTAACCTATGAGCTCATTTACAGTGGCAATTCGGCATGATTTACTAATGCTTGTGAAAATAACACGTCCAGGCTCTACATAGAACAATGTTTGACATAACAGTGTGATAGAGGTAGCACAAAGAGATCCCTGGAGGGTGTCTTTTGTGCGGAGAGGGGCAGGTTGTGGGTGGGAATGGCCATAGGTGTTAGCATGGCCATAGGCGGTTAATAGGTGATTAAATAACCAAACACATTTAGGCGTTGTCCCCCTCTTCACACTGCATCCCACCTGCAACCTATCTGTATTAAATGATGTAAGTGATTTCAACCCGGCACTCCACCCAAGTCAATGCCTAGTGTGTGATGCACAGCTGGAACCCTTAATTAAATATTTTTGTCTACAAGTTCTTTTATTTCTGAATGATGTATCCTTATATCACGCCCCTCTCTTTGAATCACTCCCCCCCCCCCCCCGGTCTCACTGAACCAGAAAGCAGGCTGTTTTGCAAAGTTAAAAGATTTATTTTATGGATTTGAACAATATATATCACACTTTTTAATAATTATACAAGGATCACCAATGGGGTAATGTTACAATCAACAATCTCTTTAATCAGGAGGAGTATGGATGGAAAATAATGCAGCGTAGAATAATACTTTGTGTGGGTTCAAGATCAAGAGATGGAAGGAGAGAAAACAGGTTTCAGGAATACACACTCAAATACAGGTTCAATCCCAATTTCCCCCAGCAAACTCAGAGAGAAACAGGAATGATTGCAAACGGGTCAAATGCTTTTGAATGTGGCTTTGAATGAATGGTTAAAAACACTGAAAATTTGATTTAAATTCATTAAAGTGTATTCAAAACTAGTGGGAGCTGCTTGGTATGGTTTCAGATAAACACTAGCAATGAGTGAGTCACTAGCAGAATGAACACTTAAGTCTGAGGTCGGATGCAAAGAACAGCTGTTTTACACGTGATGAAATTGAGCCAACTGAAAAATTCACTGCAAACTTTTCCGCACGCGGGAAGCGCGATTGCGGAATAACTAGGAGTTGGAAATCTGAGGATATTCACTTCAATTTGACACTTAAATTTCGTTTCTAGCATACACAATACAGAAGTTATGAAGGTTTTATAAGAGGTCGGTTTTTCTCAGAAAGGGTCAGAATTTTGAAATGGAAGATGCACTTTTGAACATTACAATATTTTCTTTACACTAGGGAGTCTATGAAGTCACAAGCTACACGACAGCACAGCCACCAATCCAGCAACGCCTTTGGATGGTTTCTACCTGCCGAAACGCTTGTCTTTCTTCAGCAAACATATTAGCGCATAGATTATTTTAACATTACTATTATCAAAGACTATAGGGATGAGAGAAAGATTCAGGAAAGACGAGATTTTCTACAATGCAGTTCTGGATATGATAGAATGGTTTGGATAGGTTTACTTATGAATAAAATACTTGCTAGGGACAATTCTATGCTATAGATACTCACTACTACTGTTTGGAATGGGCCCGCCAGGGATCAGGACAAAGATTCTGGACTGGAATTCTGCTAGCCTAGCGGACAGAATTCAGGGTGCTCGGGTTCTGCACTCAGCACGGCACTCTGGACTGGATCTGACGGGTTAGTTCTGGGTTGCAGCTATCTGGTTACAGCTCTGCTCTACTGGTTTGGATCTCTGGATTCTAGCAAGAATTCTTCGCAAGAAAGCAGAAACAGCACAGCCAGGTTGTTCATGATGATGCAGTATTTTACAATCCAGAGAGAACCTCCCCTTTGTTTCTGCACAGTAAATCTATTTTTCATATAAAGCATATTTACAATATTACCAACTTGCTAGCAATACCATATTTACATCAGAGATTTAGTGGAGCAAGTATTCATCCGAGTCCCATCTAAGTGAGAGCTTCGGTTGAGATTTGACAGTTTTTCGCGCTTTTGGTCAGGTACCAATGTCAGATTTGTCCACATTTTTATACATATATGCGCATGACATCTGGGCATAATCCTGTGAAGTTTCATATTTCTAGCATCATCACAATTGCTAGCAAACTACAATTTATTTAGTCATGTCCCTAAGCATAGCACCGATTTCTGAGTAGTTTCAAAATGTGACTAAAATTTTCAGGTTAAAAACACTATATTTTACAGATGTTTACAATTTTGCACAGTTCTCTGGGAGTCTTTTTCAAACATATACTTTCTTGTGGTTCAAGGATACACATCTGTATGGCCCGCCCCCAAAGTTTTAGGGTGCCAAGAGCAATCCAGGCCTCTCTTACGGAGTTCTTGTTGACACTTGAATTTGCATACCCTTTCAGTCCAGGAAGCTTTTTGTCTATCCCTAGAGCAGCAGAGCAAAATCTCCTCCTGAGAGCTCCTGCCCTTTTGGTGGGAAGGAGAAGGGTGGTGCGTGTCCCAGTGGGGAAAGCTTTTTTGAGGTTTTGCTGCATCAGGTTACTTTAACGTAAATTGTTACATTGTTCTTTGTTGAAATTAAAGTTACAATTTTAAAAAGAAGCAAACATATCTCCAATTCCAGTCTTTTTCAACCTAGAAATTAAATAGTGGCTACCTATATTCCCTTTGATGGCAAGTCACTTCTTTTCAACAATTTGATTTTAATGCACAAGTTTAAACTCCTAATGCACTTAACTGACACCTGTCATGCAGGCAGGTGGCAGTACTGCGCCCATATTCTGACAGATTTTCCCAGGAAAGCCCTTTTTTAATTTGGATATTTTGGTGATGAAATCTGCTTCTCCTGACCTTGTGTGCTTATGGGGATTCCTTAAATAAGGTGATGGTTAACACCCAGCAAGGACGTTGGATCTTTTCTGATGTTTGGGAGCCATGATTTTGCAATTTCAACAGCCAAGGAAAAACGGATTTTAGAGCACTTCTGGGTTTCTTTGCAATGAAGCACTGCCTTTTCAGGTAGTTCCATTTCCCACTGTGGGCAGCCCCATGACAGGTTTTGGCAGTGTGGTCTCCTGTTCCCCACTGACACGGGCAAAGTAGATTGGCAGCCAACTTTTCCGGTTTCCCTGCGCACTTCTCAGAGGTTTTAGTGCGCATAGGGCTTTTTGCAGCCATTCTATTGGTTCTGGTGAAAGCAGTGCACAGTGATGTCGCAGGGCAGAGCCTAGTGGGTAAATACATACCCCAATGCAATGGTTTTGGAATAAATAGAATTATAGAAGAATGAAAATACAATAAAAGGGGTAAATGAACGCTCAATGTAAATCATGTTCATTTCGGTTATACATTAGTGTGGCTATCCTTGGCCTTATCCTCCATTATTTAGGGAGCTCAATAAATAACCAAGTAGGTCGAATTATATTACGGGAAGGGTGTGTTTGATCAACATGAGACTGGTGTCATTCAAGGCCTAAAACAAAAGGATGCTAAGGAGGACCATGACAGGCTGTCGAGATGGTAATTCTAGGAAACCAGTTGTAAACACAATTAATGGCAACAAGAGGCCAAACGAAAGATCCACAAAATGTTATAAATTAGATTGAAATTTGACACTCACAGTGATCTTCAGATACCACGTTACTGACTTCACAACTATGGAGACCGATATCAAACTGCGTGCCAATTTGAAGAGCAGAATGGATACATTTACTGGATACAACATAATATTACAAAATAACACGGAGTACGGTCAAGAGGCTCTCGCTGTCCGAGCATTACAGGAGGAAACTTTTACAGGCATATCTCCTGAACCAAGAACCTCTTGCCACCCATGACAAGAAACGAGTTGGCAGTGGTTCTCTGGGTTGACAGGACAATGGTGGGAGTAACTTTTGGAACATCTCAAAGTTGACAAAAGGCCATGGCTCTGTCCCCAATACTCCCTCCTAACTGTAAATGCACTCGGGTTATGGTAATTCAATTGGTTAATGTGGGATTTACCAGCTCTGCTTAAAAGCCAACAGTATTAGGATATACTCTGAATTGGGTGCAACAATAGAGGAATTGTATATAAAGGTTAGCACGATCAACACAATGTCTACCAGCAGCATACACAGTGTTCCTCATGTTGCGGTGTGTGCAGGATGCTACTACTAGACCAGAAAGCAGCCACAGTGAACGGCAAGTGTGGTGTTCTACAATTGGGGAATGGCAGGCCTCTTCAAAATTGAAAACTGAAAGCATCGAGAACATTTAGTCCTTGTTTATGGTGTCCAGTTAAGAATGATTAAAACCGAAGCCTTTAAATGTAGAAACATCTCCAATGCACTCAGTGCAATTACATTTTAGGATAAGGCTGTATTTGTAGCCACAGGGACCAAGGCCCGTGGTGGAATCCAGCAACTGAGGGGTTGATCCCTCCAAAACAAAGCAATTTTGTGCTACACCCACTAATAGGTCAGAGTCGTGTCCATTTCAAGTAATAGTAGGCAAGATACTCCTACAGTAAGGCTCCAAGCCAAGTTGTAGAAGGCTGGAGTGCAATTACTGTGAGCACTGCATGGACGTGTGCATTAGTCCCCAATCAAAATGCTTAGTGCCTGCACCATGTTTCAAACAGCGCATCACCCCCACCCCCAAGTCCAAGCTACCTGATGCAAAACAGGGATTATGTTCACAGAGTAAGCTTTTATAAGAGGTGCTAAAAGGACTCTTCATGGCACCAGGTGTGGCGCAGTTAGCTGTAAAATCACACTGTCAGCTAGGGCAAGCATGCTCATCAAGAGGTAATTTCGGCAGTGTGTGAGTAAAGGTCACATCTATGAATTGTTGGAAGGCAACAATCCCAGTGGAAAATTATCCAAGTATTAAGTAGCAGTGACCACCTTCATCTGATGGGAGTAGAGGTCCATGGCATTAGCCCCAACAAAAACTATCCAATGTATCCAAAGCAATCCACGGCCAAGAAGCAAAGTTCCTAAAAGAGAAAATAAACTTCTACCATCAAACAAGACCACTCAGATCAAGCGACGGCATCCACCTTAACCAAAAGCATACAACAAAAGAAAATTCAGAGGATCATCTTTCTCTCACCTGGCATCAATATCTGGAACTAGCTACCAAAGAACATACGTAACATAAGGGATCATCTTCACATCAGAAAACTACTCGAAACTTGGCTCTTTGCCCCAGAAACAGAAGGAAACGACTAGGAAGCATGTACCCTGCAGGAAATAAGAACCACAGAGAGGGAACCCATCATCCCTAACTTCCCAACTTAATCTTCCCTAACTGGAGGACGGGGGGAGGATACCATCACCCCATACCGCTAGCCCACAGAAGAAGCTTAGGTAGGTTAGGACAAGGAATGGGCAAGGGGGGGGGGACAAGGGGGGGACCAGGAGGGTGGGGGGGGCAGGTGGAGGACACTATGTTTGCATACCGCTAGTCCAGAAAAAGGCTCACCCACATGGGAATGGGCGGGAAGGGACCAGAATCCTCTAAACTAAACATCGCCAACACCAGAATGGGGGAATCACGCCTGCTACAGCCAGGTACCCAAACCATTAAAGTAGCACAGAGGAAAACTGCCACCCCAGCATACCTGCCAACTAGACAGACAAAACTACAATACCAAACTCATAGGATAACCATGGATGTGGCGCAAAGACTAAGAGATAAGAAAAAAACTAACCCAACTATAAAACCTCAACTTTCCCCATGCACTTCTCATAGAGAAACCCACACAACCACTTCTCCACACAGCAATCTGCACGTACTTCACTACACTGCAACAACAGACAAACACATAACCTGTATCAACAGCACAGAACCGATAACCGCAGTCAAGCTCAGCGGACGGTGACAACTGAACTGAAGCTGCCAACAGGACACCAGAGCTCTCACTCTCCTATTCCTACTACACCCTACTAACCCCCACCCCTACTTTTCAGATCCGCCAGAGCGCCTGGGTATCACTCCGGTGGTGACAGTCTGCGGTACAATTACCTTTAACATTAACAGTTATGCTTAGTTGAAATCCGATAGGTGTCAGATCAAGGGACACTCATCAGCGAATATGCATATTTATTCATTGGTACCTTCTATAAGTAATGGGGGAAATCCCGACACTCAAGTGCATTGATTAGTAAGATTGGGGCAATGACAAGATTGATGAAGGCCATTTTCTTTATCCAGGCAGGTTTGAGATTGAAGTTATTCCCCCAGTGGGCAAGTGAATCATATGCACACACAGACACAGACACACACACCCCTGTGCCGTGGTTAATGAACTCGCAAAGTGCAGGCTACTCCCATGTCACAATTCATAGCTCAACTCCTCAGCTATCCCCTGGGAAGGCACAAAGATTATGCTGCCTTTGTTATCGGCAACATGTGTGTTTTGGAAAACAAATCTGCTGCAAAGGTGCATCGCATACCCTGCCAACTACAAGCCAACTTGTCATGATGAAATAAGGTGAAATGGGGATTTCACAACAGGTGCATTGGTCGATAACAGATTTTCTCAATTAACAACATACGAGCAATGAAGTCCGGAAACCAATAAAGAATGAGTTTTAGATTCTGTACTTTTAAGGTGACCTGGCTCAGCAGCGTAAATAAGGAAATTGCAGTTCCAAGTAATAAAAAGTGAATGGTGTCAAAAGAATCACTGTTTGTTCTGAAATGAACACCTTTCCATTTTTCCTGCATGTATTAAAAAAGTTACACGTCACTAAAATATTTCCCCTTCAACAAATTGTGAAAAGGAGTTTAATTTCTCTATGCATACTAGCGTCTTGCGAACTACTAGAATGGGAGGGGCATTTCTTTTTACTCACAAAGCTAGCATAACAAAAAAAGATGCAAGCCTAGGTAGTTCTATTCAGATTAAAAAAAAAAAAACAAACAAAAAAAGAACATTTGAAAATATCCACAATACTGAGAGGGCACAGTCTTGAATGCAGCTTGTAAAAATTAGGGCATTCGTAACTTCTATTTGTGTAGGAGGCAAACTTTTTAGATGATTTCCCATAGTAAAATAGTTTGTTTTGTCTTCCCTTTGGCTCGCCTTCCTTGTCTTGTCGCACCTAGAAACACCTGTATATAGGGCGCTTATAAATGACATTTCACATCACATCTACAAAGCATACAACGATGCGGATGTCTGTAAAGGCAGTTTTACGCTGCCCAAGTGATTTCCTCTGCTGCTCTGTGGTAACGGATGCCATGCAATACTACTAGGAAACAGCATTTGGCGGCAAATTGGAGCATGGTCGATTGCCATCCACTGGGAACCGATATTCAACATCACCTCATTTACCATGTAATAAGAACGGCAACGTATCCTGGCGCGTCGCTGATATAGGGCATAACCCTGAAACTGACACAATCAAGATGTACACATTACCATGTCAAAGCCCTACTTGGTGTCCACACGCATTGCAATACTTGGCAATACACATCTTTAATCCAAATCACACGAAATTACCAGAGGGAGCGGTGTAATTTCCAAGGAGGAGTTCCTTTGTGACCACCCACTTTCCCTGGCCGTGCATTCTTTGGTGCACATACAGTATACACGATTGGCTTCGAAGACGAGCACAGCGTGTCTTGTTTTGTTGTTAACATCATAATGCACATTCTATGTCAAGACCGGAGGCTCGGATTATGCTTTCTCTTTATCTTTACTGTCAGCAGCAAAGAAAACCAAACATGTAAAATAGCATACAAAACCAAGAAAAAACTACAATAACCATGAGGTTTTTCGGATTTTGTAGTCCATCCCTATAGGTCCTTAAACTGACCACGTGTTCTCAACAACCAATAAACAAATATCAGTCCTCTCATAAACCCTTGTCCTTCCTCTATTCTCCCTCTTTCTTTGCTGCTCGGCAGCGAGTTAAGTACCTTTTTTCTTCTTATATATTGAAACGTGTGTGTGTGTGCTGAGAGTGTATTTAATTATACGTTGATAATATATCGTGCCTGTAGGCGGAGCATATCCGCTACATTCACGGTTTTACAGAAGTTGCGGGCGCGACGGGGCTGGGGCACCGGCGGCCGCAACTTCGCAGAACCGTCAAAGAGGGCACTGCGGTACGGAAGAAGGAGCACGACGGGACCGCGTAGTTCCGGCGCTCACTTCTTCCGTGCCGATTCATTTTGAGAGGAGATTGTGACAGACAGTGTCGGTGATTTTCTCATTAAATCCTTTTCGAACCACAATTTTGATACCATAACATTACGCACCGTTCATACGAACGTAGCGTAGCGTCCTGTGTGTCAGGAACACTACAGCGTCCCTGCAGGCAATCGGTGATACCGCAGTCATACGGGCACAGTCCCAGGTAAAACCTGTTATTGGATATTAACATATCTGTATATATTTATATACTCAGAACCAGGGAATTTAATTTCTACTTTTTTTGGGCATATTTTGCTCTCTGTACTGAGAGAGTGATAAACCCTGGTATACAAATATAGCATTATTATTATTTTGCATTCCCCAGGGCCTGAGACTAATGAGTTCCTCCAGTGAAAAGGGGAAGGCTAGTGTTAGCCAAAAGAGGAGCCACACGGCCATGACGGACGTCCTACACAAAGCCCTGGGGGCTTCATTGGGACATGATCCTCAGCAGAGAGCGCTGATGGAGGATTGGCTCCGTTTTTCTCAGGGCCTGGAGGAGGTCAAGGGTTTGAAAGCTCGAATGAAATCCAAAGGGGGCAGTAAAGCAGCCCGTAGGGCGGAGGAAGCCCACACCCCCCCGGGCACTCCACCAGAGAAGAAAGGTGGAAAGAGAAAAAGAAAAGGTAAAGCGGTGCCTAGCAGGGGACGGGAATCATCTCATACCTCAGATGAGAGTGAAAAAGAGTGGGAAGAGGAGTACCCTGAAGAGGAGGAAGTGCTATCGATATCCTCTTCAGGCAAAGAAAGCCATGAGGCGATAAAGAAAAGGAAAAATGAGGAGACTGAGGGGGACGGTGCGGATGATGAAGATTTCGATCCGGAGGCACTGATTCATCCCAGGTCTTCAGAATGGGAACCCCCAAAAGAATTGCGTCATATTTAAAGAAACGCCTGAGGGCGCCGCTAGCATAAGAGGCTAGAAGCAAAATGAGGGCAGAATGCCCAAGACCACTCCTCCCTGAAGGGGCAGCTGATACGCCAGTAATTGACGAAAAAATGATTACCTTTATGGGTAAATTCACAAAAGATGTGAGGAAAGGACTTGATAGATCCTGGCGATCCTGTCAGGACAAGATGCTTGATGTGACGGGACACCTCACTAAGATCCTCCAATTGGGTGAGGACGCGAAAATAAAAGGGGAACCGATAGACCCAACAATCCTCATAGGTTGGGCCCAAAGGGCGATATGCATGTTGGGTAATGCTAATCATGCCATAACCACCGAAAGGAGGAGATCTTTGTTGGTCAAGATCGACCCAAAACTGAGTGAGTTAGCATCTTCTGACTCAGCTTCGTCAGCTAAAGGAAAGTTATTTGGAGACTCCATCAAGGAGCTCACCAGATTTGTGAACTCCTACGCAGCCTTGGATAAGGCGCAAGCATCGTTGAAGAGTTTTTGGGAGACAGATTTTTGGACGGGCCAGCAGAGGCAGGGGTTGCTCGGCTGGCCGGTACCATTTCAACCGATCCTTTCAAGATAAAGCAAATTGGCGGTATCAAGAAGAGCGCAGGCAAACGCCTTTCGTCCCATCGAGGAGTAGAGGAAGAGGCAGAATCTGGCGAAGGGAGCGTCAGCAAAATAACACAGGTGAGATTGCCTTCTACAATTGCGGTGACCCTAGAGGTAGGGGGGAGGACCGCTCAATTTTGGAAAAATTGGTTGAACATTTCAGGGGATCCCTGGGTGATTGACTGCTCAAGGTTTTTATATAGATTTTATAGAAACTCCTTATCAGAGAGAACCGCCAAGAGGTTTAGAAATGAACAGCGAAGACAAGGCCTTACTGGAAAAAGAGTTACAGGCTTTACAAACCAAACAAGCTATTCGACCCGCTGTGGTTCAGGTAGGAGGTTACATAAGCAATATGTTCATAGTAAAAGGAAGACACAAGACAAGAGCGATCATAAATCTGAGAGGCCTAAACGGTTATGTGGTATACAGACATTTCAAGATGGAGGGGATACATCTGTTGAGAGATACCCTTATTCAGCGAGATTGGTTGGCCAGAATAGATTTGAAAGATGCTTACCTGACCATTCCCATCGTAGAAGAGCACTGCAAATTTCTAAGGTTCTTCTGGGAGAGAACGATTTGGGAATTTTGATGTCTACCCTTCGGCCTGGCATCAGCACCGTGGTGTTTTACAAAGATGCTGAAACCCGTGGTGTCTCATCTCAGAGCTCAGGGGATAGACAACATTTGTCTGATGTGTCAAGAGAAGGGATTGTTGATAGAACAGATTCAGATAACTATAGAGGTGTTGGAGAATCTGCGTTTCCTAATAAATTGGGAAAAGTCCAATATAATCCCTGTTCAGTCAATAGAATTTCTGGGTTTCATTGTGGACTCGATACAGGGAACTCTCAGTTTACCTATTGTCAAGGTGAACGACATCAAGAAACAACTGAGACATACTCTAGCGAAAAGAGAGATGTCGTTGAGGGACATAGCGAGATTGGTGGGCCGATTAGCGGCATCAATTCAAGCGATTTTCCCAGGGCCTCTGCATTACAGGGCGCTCCAGAGGTTGAAGATATCTCACCTCAGGAGGGGCGTTTCTTACGAATCAAGAGTGAATATTTCACAGGATGTGAGAGAGGAGCTAGAATGGTGGCTCATTCATATGGATGCATGGAACGGGAGAGCCATATTTGGTTCATCCCCGGACCCCATTATCGAGTCCGACGCCAGCAGATGGGGCTGGGGAGCCAGATGTGGGAACGTGTCCACAGGTGGCAGGTGGTCGGACCAGGAGACGAGACTCCACATAAACTGCCTGGAGTTGTTGGCAGGGTCCTTTGCAGTGAGATGCTGGACTCAGGAGAAAGCACATTGTTGCGTCCTGCTAAAGATGGACAATGTCTCCGCAGTCAGGTACATCAACAGACTGGGGGGACGAGGTCCAAGTTATTGGCGGAATTGGCAAAAGAATTTTGGGAACTCTGTCTAGAGAGGAGAGTTTCGGTGACGGCGGAATATCTGCCGGGACAGATGAACGAGGTGGCCGATTGGAACTCGAGATACCTCAGAGATGCCAGCGATTGGAAGCTGGACGAGGTAGTGTTCCAGGAAATTATGACACGGTGGGGTCCTTGTCAGGTCGATCTGTTTGTTTCGAGGTTGAACAGACAGCTTCCTCGGTTCTTCAGCTGGAGACCGGATCCGGAAGCGGAGGCGACAGATGCCTTCCTACAATCCTGGGAACACCAGAGAAATTATGCGTTCCCTCCTTTCTCAATGATAGCGAGGACGCTGGCACAGGTGAGACGTCAAAAAGCATCCATAATTCTAATCACGCCAGACTGGAAGGGACAGGCGTGGTTTCCCAGTTTGTTAGAACTGACATATCACAACCCAGTACTTCTACCAGACACAGAATTTATCATTCGAGATCCCAGAGGGGCAGTCATCCACTGGTGAGGTCAGGAGGACTCAAGTTAGTGGCTTGGGCGATTTCAGGAGATCTTGGGCTAGGCCAGGTTTATCGAATGAAGCTGAAAACATCATTAATGAATCATGGGCCCCAGGGACTCACAAAGCTTATAGATCAGCGTGGGATAAATGGTATAGCTGGTGTATGGAAAGGGATATTCATCCCGATGGAGCAGATGTGGTACATGTAACCAATTTCCTAGCTCAGATGGCTGCGCAGGGCAAGGCTTACAGAACGATCAATACAGCCAGGTCGGCGATATCTGCGGGGCACCCTAGAGTAGAGAGTATAGCGATTGGAGAACATCCGTTGATTTGTAGATTGTTAAGGGGAATAAAGATGTTGAGACCACCTAGTGTTAAATATAACCAGTTGTGGGATGTAGATAAAGTTTTGAAACTGTTTTCATCTTAGCCGGATAATCAAGATCTATCCCGGAAAGCGATTTCCGGCAAATTATCTATGCTTTTATGTCTGTTGGCATTTAAGAGATCTTCTGATGTGAGAGTGTTGGAGGTTGACAGGAAGAGTATATCTCCGAATGGAGTGACCTTTCTCATAACTAAAAGGACCAAAAGAGGTTTGAGATCTATTTCCTATGAGTCTTTTCCGGATCAACCAAAATTGTGTCCAGTCAGGTGTATAGAAGTTTACGAGGATATGACGAGGGATGTTAGACCTCCAGGAGTGTCTCAATTGTTGATAGCGATTTGCAAACCCTATAAGGCAGTTGTACCGGCCTCTATCACTAGATGGCTTAGATGGGTGATGGTTCAAGCGGGCATAGATGTTGAGAGGTATGGCGCCCATTCAGCTAGAGGAGCGATGGCGACTAAAGCTTATAACATAGGAGCTAGGATAGAAGATATTATGAGAGCTGCAGATTGGTCGAATGAGTCGACATTTAAAACTTTCTATTTTAAACCCATGGAAAGTGCGTCATCGTTGGTGGTAAGTAAGCTTTGAACAAGCATAATCCGAGCCTCCGGTCTCGACATAGAATTCAGATTTTCCAGACATTCGTTACAGAAAGTCATAATTCTATTAAAGACACGGAGGCGAAGGATTAGCCCACCCTACCAATCGTATGAGATGTAATTGATATGCATCATGTTGTGTTTATATTTGTACTGTTTATGATAAAAATATTTCATTATTGGTAATATTGCTCGATTCGACGGTAGTAATGTTTTGATGCATACAATTGCCCACCCTTATATTGGTCTATAGTCACCTTTGCCAAATTTATTTTGTAGGAGGAGCGACGGATAACAAACAAACCGGAGTTTGATGCAAGACGTGGATAAAGTTTTGAAGATGTACTGAACACACCCTCGCAGGATCAAAGAAAGAGGGAGAATAGAGGAAGGACAAGGGTTTATGAGAGGACTGATATTGGTTTATTGGTTGTGGGGGCACGTGGTCAGTTTAAGGACCTATAGGGATGGACTACAAAATCCGAAAAACCTCATGGTTATTGTAGTTTTTTCTTGGTTTTGTATGCTATTTTACATGTTTGGTTTTCTTTGCTGCTGACAGTAAAGATGAAGAGAAAGCATAATCCTTTGCCTCCGTGTCTTTAATAGAATTATGACTTTCTCTAACGAATGTGTGGAAAATCTGAATTCATCAATAAGGTTATGACTGCAAAGGATGGTTTAGCAAAATAGCTGGAATAGTAAGTCAGCTGATGAGGGGTTTTCCTACCCAAGCCTAAGCACGGTTCTCGCTTCTATCCCCTGCCTAATCATGCTCAGTATTTCACATTTAAAATCTGCACCTTTCCCCAGAGACGGGACCTTAAATCCATGGTCAGCCGGTAAAACAGCACCCTTGATGTAAGCGCTAGTGTTACCACGTGGGCAACACTAAAAAACAGAACATATTCTATGCGCCAGATACTCCACTGGGTGGGGCAATTGGGGAGTACACGTGTTCATTGCCCGCTGACATTTTCAAACAATTGAACACTACACAGCCTTTTTTTTAAACACTTATTTTGCATTTTGATTTCTATTAAACCAATTTGTGTTTTGCTCATCCACAACTGGTCACATGTGAATTTTGACCACCAGGAGATGAACCACTAACTATTCAAACAATCCCCATGCCTAGTTTCATAGACTCCAGTGGAATTCCCGGCCCAGCAAACCATCAAAATCAGTTTGTCAACATGGATTAAAATGGTACTCCCAATCCAACACCATTTAACTTCTCACTCGGAGCAGGTTGAGAGGAATGCCATAGATTTACTGGCAAATGAAAAGAGGGAGTTCCATATATGTTTTGTTTTGTCCAGATACTAATGTACCCTGTTTAGAACCCAACAAATAAACCGTTAGGCTCTTTCACAGCGGTAGTAGAGGAGAACGATGACATTTTAATTTCACTCCTAACGAGCATAAATAACAACATGCTCCAGTCCATGATGGAGGATACATTCGGGAACCTTTAGTCATTCCCCCAACCATTTAAGTTCAGACTACACACTACAACGTTTCTCACAGAACCCTCTCCAACTGCTAAAACAATACTTAGGAACTACACATACTCCCCTTCTCTGTAGGGCTGGGTATCAACCACGTTTACTCTCTAAAAAATAAGCAAATACTCCCAAAAAATAAAAATGGGGAGTAAAAATACTCCAAACAAGAAAATAGGAAACAGACACATAAGGTGCCTGTAGTATCTGCTTTGACCCACCGAGTGTGGATATGTTTGGAATAGTACACGCAGTGCCTCAGGAAGAGAACACTTATTACAGCCTGATCCGAAGCGGTAAAAATGCATCTTTTAATGTGCATGAGTGACTAGGTGCAAAGAGATATTACAAAAAAAGTTCTGTTAAAACATATTTTACTCGGTTATAAAATACTCAATAGAAATGGGGCTTTTTTACTCTGTAAAAAATCCTTTTACTCCAAAAAAAAAAAAAATAGGAAGTAAAATACTCTCAAAATTTTATCTGGAGCACTGCACATCCCACAATTCCTGTAAATGCGCTGAGACAGTCATTTTCATGCACCATGGACTCTGCTTACGCAAAGCCTGTGTGTGTGAAAACGTACGGGCAGGCTCAGACTGTTGGACGGTTGCCAGACCAAGCACAAGGTAGGTGCAAGTAAAATAAGTAATAGACTCTTTGTTCCTTTCTGGTGGAGCCTCAGGCTATATGCCCTTCCATGGGACAGCGACCCGCCTGTTCTTATTGTGGTATCTGCCCTCTCTTAAATCACAAAACCTACAATGCCAGAGATTCACTCTACAATCTTAAAACTTCAGAAAATGCAATCTTTGCACGTGCCGCTTTCACCAAGAACTCCAATAAAATTCAACAGAACGCTATTGGCAAATGTCCATTTTCCCCCACCAAGGTGACACTTAGTAGTGCCATTCAGTTAGAGGATTAAATATACACCTACCGACGCTGGTTAGGTCCGTGCTCACCTACAAACCGATTAGGAGGAACATTGGGTACCATGAAATTAGTTCTCATTAATTCATGAGAACAGTGGGCCATGTTGTACAACTGGCTTTACTTCGTCTAAAGTTGACAGAATATTCATCACTGAGACTTTCTTTAATGTGGTCTCTAGCCAAGATAAGCTCCTACTCATAACTCCAAGCTTTTCTCTTCTAGCCAAGACCGACCCACAAAGACCACCGAGGTACCCACTAGCCACAGTTTATAGGTCAACTCAACATCCAGAGAACATCCAGAGAACATCCAGAGAACATCGAATTTGCAAGCCAAATCATTAGCTGCACTAAACGTACACTTGCAAATGTCTGCCTCTCAGACCTATTATTTCCTCCTCTTAAATAGGCCTCCAAATCTAAATAAAATGGACTTGAAGCATTATTTTCTTGATCTATTGATGGATCTTCCCACCTCAACACAAAGTTGACTGGGGTGACTTTATGTGCTAATAATTTCCCAGATTCCTTCACTGTCTGCGTACATGAAGAATCTAGAGAACTGGGTTTTGCTTAGACTAATGGGCCATGTCAAAGCCCCTTCCATTCAATTGTCCTAAACAAATCAGTCCTTACTTTAAATGGACGTACCCTACATTTGGACTGGACTGATAACAGAAATCAGATGTGCGCCCTCCTTCTAATCTCTAAGACAATAAAACTTAACCTTACTGATGCTGAAGGTCGGTCAACATTGCACAAGGCTTAGTTTCTGGTCTGCATATTCGGAAGGTCTTCGTAGAAATAACATCTGCCACCAATCGTGTACAACAAGTGGCAAACTGCAATACCATTCTTACTACATAACAGACTTAGTTGTGCCTCTAAAAAAAGAAGATCTACACAAAAACACACAAATCCTCCCCCAATAAAGCATGATATACACCAGAATTGTAATATACTTTACTTAGAAAAATCAAAAAGCTCTGGTTCAAAACAAACTGTGGAAAATAAAACTTGACGGACTAAAATCAATATAAACGATGCTATAATCACTTACAAAAAAGAACATCTTTACGTAATCAATCGAGCAAGCTGCCAATTAGCCTAAACACATTTTTTAAACAAAATGTTTCTGAAGACAGGATTCGACTAACCAATCTATTTAATTCACAATAAGTCTATATGCCAATAAAAAACTATTTGTGAAATGTAGACAGGCCACTTAGAAGTTTATCAAAAGTGTAAAAGAGCCAAGTGCATAAGTGCTAGGCTATAGACCCCGAAAGGAACTTATCACAATCATACCATAAAAACACTCAACACAAAAAAAACAATTGCATAAAACCAGGCAACACCCGCACAAGACAACGCATTAATTCACAAAAAAGTCTGATAAATCTAGACTCCTGTGGATAAGAGTAGTTGCATTCTCACTAAAATGTTTAATGAGGTAAGGCGTAGCAAACAATCTGCCTTTAGCCGTTCAATTGTTAAAGCCAGCTCCTCTTCAATAAGAGATCACCAAAATAAGTTTCAGCAACAAGGGCCAGTAATTTGTATGGCCGTTCCTGCTTCAGAACAAGGAGTATAAACTGATTATGAAATTCCATTTCTGCAGTCAACCAAATGTCAAAATCTACTATTCGAACATTGTTTTTTAGATTCGTAAAGCTTGTTCTTTAACACTATACGTATCTGGTGGTACCGACCCACCACTTATGTTGAAAATATGTGCATGTTAGTGGATTAAGAGCCTGCTAATAAGAATGCAATCTGCACCAAGCAACCATGGAACATCTTGTCATTCAGCAACGTTAAAAGAAAGGAGGAATAATCGGGGTGCCTTACTGTAGAAGTACATATATATTTAGTTCTATATGCCAGATGTAAACCGCAGGATTTTTACCAATTGATGGTGGTTGTTGATCTATTTCTGGATTGGCAGACATTTCTAAACCACACCCCCTCTCCAAACCCCTCCCAACCCCCTGACCCTTTGACAGCTGCTGCTACAAAATAACACATGGCACATGGTAGCAGCAGCTTGTATTTTAGATAGTCAGAATCCTATTTTAAACCATTGGGAACAAGAACTTGCCCACCAAATTACAGAAATTCATGCCAATTCTCAACATGTAATTTAAGAAGATAGCGGAGGGGTGACGCAGCGCTCATTTGCAGTTAGTGTACATAGTGGTTAGAGTTCAAATTGGAAGAGGATTAAAGTTATACTTATAACAAAAAGAAAATCACCACAACCCTACATTTGTTATTTTCCTTTCCAGAGCCAGATTTAAGAAAAGTAAATTTTAATATAATGTATACAAATGTGTGTTTCACAGTCTCTCACACACACACACACTCTCACCCACTATGACGCTTGCTTCAATTACTCGCTGCTCTATCTCACAGTCACCTTCTCTCATTATGAGCTGAAGAGGTCAAATAAACAAGTGACATGAGTAAGCAACGTAAAGGTCAAGTATGAATCTGTCATTTCAGAAGTTGAAATGCACAATGCATTTAGAATCTGCACAGAAGACACGCTTTAACACAAAACTGTAGTAGAGGGTAAAAACGACAATGCCATGTAGGTTGATGTGTTGGATGCATTTTTTAAAATAAACTGCTTGTGGAAAAGTTTAATTAAATCCAATAATGGAATATTCTCCAATCATTTAGGCACTGTGCTCAGATATCATATGTAAATGTTTCAGCCTGCTCTTTCATAGCAAAGAAAACAAAATACTTTAAAAAAAAAAAAAAAAGCAAAAGCACAGGAGGTGGCCGCTAGGAACGATTCGGGGGAACATGCTTTGATCTCTCAACCTGTCCCATGTCAGTGGAAAATGGACAAGTCTGAATTCTGGAACTTGTAGTCCTAAAATTATAAAAGGAGAGAACCAGGATTAAAAGTTGCAGAATGCAAAGAAAAGATATGAATTCAGTGATATTTTGGGATGGAGGTACTTTCTTGGCAAGTAAAAATATATGTGAACCGTACTTTGCACTTAATAGTCTATGCAAATTAAAAAAGGTCAATTTGTATTTTAAAGTTACTCTTCAGATCTGACAGTAATATTAAAGTGGTGTCATGCGACACCGCTCTGCTAGAACCACAGATCAGAATACATCTATAAAGCTATGCGAGTGAAAGCAAGGGGCAGAATCTTGAGTGTCCATCGTTTCCTATAGTTATGTTGGGTGTATTTGTACTTCCATCCAAGATTTTTAGTATTTGCCTGTTTTAGGGAGCAAATGTGGCTGGTATGCCCCTGCCTTTAGAGCCGAGCAGAACCCTGGGATGGAATGGAGCATGTTGGTATATGTGCATTCAGCCCAAACCCAAAGGCTTTGGCCCTCTTTGCCAATGCTGGATCCACATATTACAATCAATGGACATCTAATCTCCACCTTGTGCCTCAAAAGTAACAAGCTCTCTTCAGCCTAACTGTTTGTGAAGTCATATTCCTCCTCTAAAGAACCTGGTTAGTGTCACACGCCCAGAATTGGTCTTGGGATATGTCCAGGCTTGAAACAACCAACCAGACACAGAACCACAATCTCTTGTGGTTCATCACTGTTAAGCATTTCTTCTACCATTTGTTTCTCCTTTGGTAAAATGCTTTGAACCCAATTGATTTTATGAATTGAGTTCCGTGCACAACGCTACCAGTGGTACATTTAGTAACAGTTCATCGTTATATGACAGCCCGATAGCAAATTCAGGCTGGACAGTCTACAGTAATTTGAAGCAGTGGCATGAGCTATTGCACACTCAAGTAATTACCAAAAGTCGAGAAGAGGCAATCAAGAGCACAGTTGGCCTCTGCTGTAATAGAGCTTACTTGTTTGTAAAGTGGTGACGCAGGGTTGGAGCTTGTGGAACTGTGGATATATGCGCTATTGTTTATTGCTCTGGTGTATGTATGATCTTCCTCGGTTAGTCTGCCACCTGTACGTGGATCTCAGAGAGACACAGCTCCTGCTGTCCCAGTGTTTATGGATAATTGTTGTGTTAACTGAGATCCAATAGTCATACTCCAGCGCTGACCAAGCGGTACTTGATATTAATTAGCTTTAATTTCCACACTTGATAAATATTTGAAATATATATTACTTTTGTTTGTCATGTGCTTTTTACAGCGATTGTCATTCTTGTGACATACATTCTAGTTATTTCCGACTTCCAAGGTATACCAAAAAGGGAATTGCCTGGGTTCTATTAGTGCCGACACGTGTTTCAACCTTAAGGTTTTTCTCAAGGCAAGTAAGTTGGATGCGTGGTCCTGGATGGGCGACAAGGGTTGACAATATTTGAAGGTGTACTTGGTCTCGCTGTGATCTGCTGTGAGTAAGCTTACCAGAGACCATGATAGATATAGATATATATATATCTATCTCTCTCCCCGGGTAGAGGTACTAGACAATACACCTTCAAATATTGACAACCATCTTCACCCACGCATCCAACTTATTTGCTTCGTTTGTAAAACGCCCATGTTATTTATATATGCTTTATAATATATATTTTTATAACGCAAGCCTAGATCTGGAGCGAAAGAGCACTGTACAGGTCACAGCACAGAATATTGCTAGCGAGAATTCAACAAACCATCTTGTAAGGATAGGTAATAATTATCACTGTACAATACATGGACAGGGGAGGGTATAAGATAGACGGAATCCAAGTTACACCAAGGTGTTGCTGGAAGAGCCAGGTCTTCAGTTCTGTCCTAAATGGAACGAGACTTGGAGCCGCTTGTAATGCCACTACGCTGAAATTCCCAAGGAGGAGGCAGTAGCATGAGGAGGATGGTTTCCTAGGTTCCTCCAATCGCACCTCTCTAGTTTCCAGTCTTGAGATGTGTAACAGAATTAACATGCTGAGGGCAGGAGAGCCTGGGCCTTTAATTTATTAATAAAATTATGTGGGTAATTAGGTTCTGAAAGGGAGGTCTATTAATCAGCACCAGCACTGCAGTGACACCAGGGCGGGTTCAAAAGTCACATGTGCATTCCTGACAGCTGCTGCAACACACAATTCCAAGAGGCAGAGAATGCTCTTTAATTCGCTGCACCTCCAATTTAGAATAGAATTGTGAAATCTCGTCAGCCTGGCTACTAGGGAGTCACACATATACATGTGGATATCATATTGTGTCAGCTTGGTGAAAAGTGCTTCAGCCATGAAAGGGTGGATAAGTATTAGCAGTCTACCCTAGATGTTTCTACAACAGCCATGTGGGACAACGACCAGAAAGCAGCTTCTTTGATTCTCTTAAAGAAGGGGACACAGGGCATGGGGCTCATCCCAGGAGGTCCACTGGAAATTGGTGCTTTAAAGGCAGATGTGACTTAACCAGGCCATTCACAGCAGGGTGCTGATCTCGCAGTCCTTTTGAAGTAGGCAAATGTTGGGAGGGTGGAGAATAGAGTAGCACACGGGGAAGGGTAGGCTGAGAAAGGGGTTTCACCATTTAGGAATCTGCTAGGGATTTAAAATAAATTCCTATCTGACCCCCCCTTCCAGTCTACTATGGGTAGGTCAGAAAGCAAAGGACACTTGTTACAGAAGCCTATATTTATCCCCCCCAACAACAGGCTCGTTTTCAACCAACCCGATGTAGTACTTACCCTTTATAAAAGGACAGGAAATCCTGTCCTTACTTGATATAGAAAGGTTAAATGGGAATCGGTTGAAAATTATGTCTATTCTAAAGTCTTCTGTCAGAGGTGAAGACAGAGTTAAAATACAGTAGAAAACTGACCCTAACCATCCACAGGGGACACTCCTGCAGATCACAGCATTGCTGCTGCCTGTACACTGGAACCAGGATCCTGGAACCAGGATCCTGCTAACCGGAGGTGAAGAACCCTCACCCCCTTCCCTTGCAGGTGTCAGAAAGCCTTTTAGGAATGAAAGGTGTGGTGAATCCCGCAGAATCCTCATACAATCCCATCCTGAGGTCTCCTCCCATGTGGCCAGGGGAAGGCAGCCGCTACCTGGTCCTAACCCTGGGGATGGTATTAGCTGGGTGGATCACATGGGATTAGAAGGCCATCAAGGGAATATGAGGACTGTCAGGAGAGACGCAGTATTCATCATCTTCAGAGGGCGATGGTTCCCCAATGCCTGAATATCTGATGGCATGTTGTCATATTAAGGCTTCCTCTCCCAGAATTGCCCAAGATACAAAGTATGACATTCTTCATTTATTTTGTTAAGCAGGAAACCAATACATATAAGGAACAGTTAGGATTCTTTATTAGGGTTCGATAAACCGAAGTGAAAAACATTATCTCCTATGAAAACTCCCCTTAAAAATATATCCTGTGAACCTTCTAAAAAGAAGTAGACTAAATGAGATTGAAACAACTAAGGAAGAGGGATGCAGAGTTACTAGACAGTGGTGAGCGGTCTAGTTGTTGTAAACTCCCACACTTGAGCAGGAGAAGCAGTGGAAGCAGGAGCTAGGTGAGTAGAAGAATATAGTAGAATAAAGAATAAAGTAGAAGCTGGGAACGACATGTTGCTAGCAGCAGGATGTCGCGCAAAGCAAGCAGCTAAGGTCGGAATCCCAGACAGATGCAGAGGACGTGCAGCCGGAAACGGTGTTGAGCCCGGCTACCCCAGAGAAGAGAACGGCTCTCCGGGTCTGCATCTCGCTGCGGTGAGCTATAGTCACAGCGCCTATAAAACAGTGAGTGCTCCAGTGATAGCCAGCATAAGCAGAGTAAGGCAAGCCAGAGCTGTTCCAACGTCGGCGAGGGACAGATGTGAAAGGAAGCAGAAACAGCAAGTCCGCAGGAGCCGCCAAGACAAACCGGTGAGTTGGCCTATGAGAGATAGCTCCAGGACGGTCAATATATCTAAAAAACATTAAAGAGTGGTACATTTCAGGGTGGACATAATACCGAAAACCACACCAAACATTAATTAAATAAAGGGTAGTGGGGTAAAGGGGTAAAGGGGTTAAAATGGATCGGGTTGGGGTTGCGTTATGAGGGTAGAAAAACGGTGGACTTGGAGGGCTGCCCCCTCATCCTCCCAAATAAAAATAAATGAAAAGAAATGTGGTGTTTCTCTGTATTTTGTCTGCAATGCCACTCTAATTGTGGTCGGTAAGATCACATACAACCCCCAAGACACTCCAAAATAGACCGCTGAGTACAACTATACATTTTGAATACCGAACTATTAAATTGAAGTGAGCAGAAGAATATTGTAACCCGTGTTGCCACAGCTAATAGGGGAAAATATCTCAAGTAAATGTAATCTACCAACAGGGAGATGTCGAATAAGAGAACACTATAACCAGTATTGCCAAAGTCAAAAGGACATAATAAAGGAGCAAAAGGGATATCTTTTGAAACTGCAGGACAATGGCCCTCCTTGTATAAAGGATCAAGCGGGAGAGGAGTATAATCTGCATTACCTAAGGAAAACCGATGAATATTAGAAGTATTGTCCTTTTGTACTGTATACCTGTAAAAGAAGTTGTGATCCAAGCGTGCTGAAAGTCAAGAGGTTGAACCAAGAAGCAGCTAGAAGTTGTGAATCAAATGTGCTGAAAGCTAAGAGATTGAATCAAGCAGCAGTTGTTGATTTCTTTTTATCCCATTGGTTGCAATCCTTCTGTATTTAAATCCTCAACCTCACCACAGTGTACAAATATTAGTGGTAGGAGTGTTGGTTTAACATTGGAAGGGAGAACCCTTTTAGGTTCACCAAGCAAATATCGTGGAAGTTGTGATAATTATTTTCAAGATAAAACTCTTATTTGAACTGAATCAGTAAACTTGGCTAAGACAAATGACATTTTGGAACTGTGCATTTTACTTGGGTAATAAAACTGAACTTTGGGTTTGAAACATCCTGTATTGACCCAGGAGAAGGGGATCAAACCTCGACCACAAGCATCTTTGTTTATTGTGTTTCTGAATTTATGAGTTATTGTGTAAAGCTCACAATGCCAGACATTTCCTGTTTGTTTTGTTGTATGTATATTAGTGTGAGAGACGGATACTTTAGTACATTAGGTGACTTTCCGGTGATTTTCTGTTAGCCTTAGTTTGTTAGGTAGGGAAATCCTTGTTAGGCTAGGTGTTCATCTCACCTTTTATTATTTAATAAAATGGCTTCTTGTGAGAAAACTCTCTCTGTGTCCATCTCGCATTTCTGACCCCTCACAAGAGCAGAACAGGGGACCCTCTCTGGGAATGGACCTCCCAGCAACCCAGAATCAACTTTGAGGCCTGTTTAACAGCTCGAGACCTTATAGCAGGTTTGACCAGGCTCGACTCACTTCAAACTGCTACAAGATTTGCGGTGCAGCTTTTGGCACTCTGGATTTCGAACTGCTTACCTGCTTCTTTGAGCGGTCTTGAAGCAGACTTGACCCAGTTCAGTGCATTGCTGCCAGACAGCCGTAGAAACACCCGATTTGCTGGATCCAGAACACTGACTCGTCCCAATAGAAGAAACGTCTGGTCTTGACTGGAAGGCGGACTCAACCCGCTAGAAGCCTTCGACTCACCAGTCAAATTCGACTACCCAGCAGATATATTATTTCGACCCACCTACTCAAGCAGTCTCGGGCACCTACTCCATCCAAAGAGAGCTACATTTCAAACAGACTTGATGCAGACTTACCACTGGATCAAGGCAACTTGATAGGATATATGATATGGCATTTATAACGCGCCTATTCACAAGTGTTTCAAGGCGCGACGAGGCAAGGTGGGGGGGGGGACAAAGGGAAAACAGACAACGATCCTACTAGGCCAGGTGTCATTCAGGTCGTGCAAGTGCATGGGAAAGGGGGAGAAGGAAAAGTGCGGGGGGAAGGGAGAGGGGAAAGTACAGTACATGGGAAAAGTGGAATAAATAAGATAAATAAAACGGCCAGCTGGTGGCAAGTGCAAGGAAGTGCAGACATAAGTGCTGTTAGGGGGACTGTAGGGATACAGAACAACGGTCCCCAGGTGCATGGGCTGCTAGGGAGGCAGTGCAGGTGGGCAATAGACTGGGCCGGGGCCAGGGATCAGAAAGGGTGGCCAGGTAACCAATTGCAGTTTCGGTCAGGAATTCAGCAGGGGAGAGGGGGAGAGAGAGCAGAAGCAAAGAGGAATGTTTTGAAGTGCTTCCGGAACCGGAGATGGTTCACCTCAAGTTTCAGAGAGGCAGGAAGGCTGTTCCAGAAAGAGGCCCCTTGACCGGCTAGATGGCAGTGAAGCACCTAGAAGCCGGCTCAGCGTTATGTGACAAAGAAATAAAGTCTCTGTCCCCCGGAACTTAGGGACTTAAGTAACCTTTCTTGACTTTTAAAAGACATATCCTACGATATAGGTATTGCAGTCAAAACCCTTTGCCTGGGAACCCTGCCTACTCCTTTATCCTGAAAGTCTGCATTATCTTTCTTTTCCTTTACAGGGGTGGGTCTTTTTTTAATCAGTGGTGTGACTTTTTTTTGTTTGTTTTAAATACCTAGTTTTTAAAGAATCTTGATTGGGCAGGCTTTTATTTATTTTGGTACCACTGCACAATTGTGGTTTCTGTTCGAAGTATATCTGCTGACACTCTTCCTGTATGACACTCTTCCTGTAGCGTAGAGCCTGCCCTCCCTGTGCTACCAAAAGAGGCAAAGGAGGTATACCCGCCAGGCAGTATCCATTTCACCTTTATGATTGGTATCGGTGCTGGTTCAGAAGTAGCATGGGGCCAAGTAGGTAGTTTAGCAACTATTTATCCGGGCATAGCAGTTGTCATTTTGTCATAAAATGATCTTAATGCGAAAAGACTGTGCTGCCCAATGTTTTTACTTTGGGCCACCAGGTAGGATAGCGTACTGGCACTGGTTGCCTTGTAGGTGAGGCACACGGTTTTGAACCGGGCCCCAACTAGGTTAGGGAACTAGTGTATTTTGTGCAAGTTAGAGGTGATGTGGTCAAATTTCCTAGAGCCAAGGGTCAGGTGAGCCAAAATGTGGTGAACACTGACGGATGCTTAAGGGTGACCATTACCTACACCATACGGAATAAACTAGTTAACTCTTGTAGCATAATATCTCAAAACACACAGACGCCTAGGTAACATACACCATCCCAAAATACACATAAGTCTAAGCAATATACACCATTCCCAACACATGGAAATGGGAACAAAAAGCATATTTTCTAATACTGGACATTTGGACAACAGACGCCATCAAAATGAAATGTAAACTGGGAGTTCACACCAACCAGAGGACACAATTCCTTGCCAGAAAACCCATTCCCATATACATGGACACTTGGGCAACAAAATCCATCCTATATGCACAGACGGTTTGAGACACCTACGTAATAAACATCACATGCGCAAGGACAAAAACCAGGAAAACATACAGCATTCCACTTACATCGAAACCTGGGCAACAGCTGCTGAGCGGCCCATTTTTGCTGCGTTGTCCCCATGTACCCGTCTGCCAACCCCCCAGCCATTTCAAATTTGTCAAGCAAAGGATGATCTAACTTACTGGGCCCCCTGCAGCCAAAGGACTCTGTTTCCTACCATGACCCTGCTACACTCTCACCAAAACAGTGGTCAAAATGTCAAGCTACTAGCCAGCCATATATAAAAAAGGAAAGAAAATAACTTGGCACCTCCATTTTACACACTCCAACAAGGTCACAAAGGAGCCCTACTCCGCATGGGGTAGTAGGCCTACAATGGTAGAAGCCAGAACCAGTCCTACCATAGAGGTGGAAACTTGCATTTCAGCTGGCCCATTGTACATGGGCAGTACTCCAATGGCTCTGGAAATCAATGCTATCTCTTTTTTTTATACAAACCTACAATAAATGCTGCAAACGCAAGGCGAGACCAGCACAGCAAGCCTTACTCATCAACACCCCACACTGTTTTCATTGCATACCTCAAGGATCATGTCTCCCCCCTTTCCAATGCATACACGAAACTCCTCTTCGCAGCATTAGATACTATGGAGGAATCTATACTAATTTTGCAGATGATAAACAGATACTCATCCCAATCTCTGGCAATCAAGAACAGGACGCCATTCTTATAAATAAAATCTACTCCCTCATCCAGAACTGGATGGCAACAAATAGTCTCTGCCTCAATGGAGAAAAGACTACGATTCTTATTGCAGGCTCCCCAGCTCAATTAAAAAAAATATAATAAAGACTACACCTCCAGCGTCATAGACAGCACTCCCATTCCCATCTCCAACTAAGTCAAAACCCTAGGGGTTTACCTAGACTCTAACCTAACCATGAATAAACATATCAACTCACTCGCCTCATCCACAGCTTACACATCCAAACTCATTTCCCTCAGTCAACAGTTTCTCTCTACACATAACTGCATAACCCTAGCAAGAGCGCTTATTTTGTCCAAGTTAGAAATCTAGCCAAATTGCAACTATTGCAAAATAAAGCTCTCAGAGCAGCATTGGGTATCATAAAAAGGGACCACAACAGTGCAGGAGAGCGGTACACTGGCTACCCATACACGCGAGAATAGTTCACAAAACTCTCACCACCACACACAAATGCATTTCCCAAAACGCTCGTAGATACCTGAATGAATGTCTCACCTAGTAAACTTCAACCAGACTCCTAGATCTAACTCTAGCACCAAGTTACTCATTCCCCGTTATAAGAACTCCAGAACTGGAAATTCGAGCTTCCCTGTAGCAGCCCCTAGAACATGGAACTCTCTTTACAATAACGTAAGTAATGAGCCGTCACACACCCACTTTAAGAAACTCCTAAAAACCTGGCTAATTAACACATTTTAATCTAATCGCTTCATAAGATTCAAATTCTTACGCTCAACCATAGATCTGATGTTAATGTTCTGCTGCAACTGAAATGTATAACTCTACCTATCGCTAATGGAACCACAATGCCATTGTCTTTGTACCATCACCTGGTAACCAGAAAGCTTTATTACAACACTGTAACCTATGCCATAATACCTCTGGGTTTGGGCGTATAATCAAATGCAATAAATAAAAAATAGAAATTGCAACACCGGACCAACAAGTAGAGAGTGAAACAGCAGGCATATCAACAGAGAGCATGTGCTGAATTATGACATGTGCAACACTGCTCCCTAGCTCTGTCGTATGCAACAGCAAAGCCCCTGCAGGCATCCTAGACGATCAAGGACTGACCGACCAACCACCATCAAACTAGACTGTACTTACCTTGGGGGAAGACACACCAAGAGCCCCCAAAACGAACATTGTATGGCGCGGGCCGCCATAACTGCCTCAAGGCGACCCCCGCGCAGAGAAAAGGGGGGATGGCTTAACCCAGTATTTTAAACTTTTGATGTTTGTAATGCCCCCACAGCAGGGAAGCAATGGCCAGTAGTCCAATGGGAGAAGATGCAAGAGGACAAAAATGGCAACAGGAAGCAGAAAGTTGTGGGTTTGATTGGGTGAGGTTAGACGGGGAAGAGGTGGCAGACCAAGAGATTAGGAGGGAGGAACCACAGTTATTGGAGCGTGGAGGCATCTTAGAAAAAAGGCTTGGTATTGGTTGGCGAGTGGGAGCAGTACTGCATGGAGTTTGCTTGGTAGTTAGGGGAGTACAAGTATTACAGGGAGTGCAGAGTCAAAGGAGGGTGTCGGAGTAGAAGATAGGGTAGAGTATTAGTGTGGAGTATAGGGCGAGCAAAGATGGGAGGAATAATATTGAAGGATAGAGGCAAGAGGCAGGAGGAGTGT